>NC_082642.1:107653520-112653520 GCF_028023285.1 Balaenoptera ricei
ACCCTCCCTATCCCACCCCTCTAGGTGGTCACAAAGCACTGAGCTGATCTCCCTGTGCTATGCGGCTGCTTCCCACTAGCTATCTATTTTACATTTGGTAGTGTATATATACCCATGCCACTCTCTCACTTTGTCCCAGCTTACCCTTCCCCCTCCCCGTATCCTCAAGTCCATTCTCTAGTAGGTCTGCGTCTTTATTCCCGTCTTGCCCCTAGGTTCTTCATGACCTTTTTTTTTTTTTTTTTTTTTTAGATTCCATGTATATGCGTTAGCATACGGTATTTGTTTTTCTCTTTCTGAATTCACTCTGTATGACAGACTCTAGGTCCATCCACCTCACTACAAATAACTGAATTTTGTTTCTTCTTATGGCTGAGTAATATTCCATTGTATGTATGTGCCACATCTTCTTTATCCATTCATCTGTCAGTGGGCACTTAGGTTACTTCCATGACCTGGCTATTGTAAATAGAGCTGCAATGAACACTGTGGTACATGACTCTTTTTGAATTATGGTTTTCTCAGGGTATATGTCCAGGAGTGGGATTTCTGGGTCGTATGGTAGTTCCATTTTTAGTGTTTTAAGGAACCTCCATACTGTTCTCCACAGTGGCTGTATCAACTTACATTCCCACCAACAGTGCAAGAGGGTTCCCTTTTCTCCACACCCTCACCAGCATTTATTGTTTGTAGATTTCTTGATGATGGCCATTCTGACCAGTGTGAGATGATATCTCATTGTAGTTTTGATTTGCATTTCTCTAATGATTAATGACGTTGAGCATTCTTTCATGTGTTTGTTGGCCATCTGTATATCTTCTTTGGAGAAATGTCTATTTAGGTCTTCTGCCCATTTTTGGATTGGCTTTTTTTTTTTGTTATTGAGCTGCATGAGCTGCTTGTAAATTTTGGAGTTTCATCCTTTGTCAGTTGCTTCATTTGCAAATATTTTCTCCCATTCTGAGGGTTGTCTTTTGGTCTTGTTTATGGTTTCCTTTGCTGTGCAAAAGCTTTTAAGTTTCATTAGGTCCCATTTGTTTATTTTTGTTTTTATTTCCATTTCTCTAGGTGGTGGGTCAAAAAAGATCTTGCTGTGATTTATGTCATAGAGCGTTCTGCCTATGTTTTCCTCTAAGAGTTTGATAGTGTCTGGCCTTACATTTAGGTCTTTAATCCATTTTGAGTTTATTTTTGTGTATGGTCTTGGGAGTGTTCTAATTTCATTCTTTTACATGTACCTGTCCAGTTTTCCCAGCACCACTTATTGCAGAGGCTGTATTTTCTCCATTGTATATTCTGCCCTCCTTTATCAAAGATAAGGTGACCATAGGTGTGTGAGTTTATCTCTGGGCTTTCTATCCTGTTCCATTGATCTATATTTCTGTTTTTGTGCCAGTACCATACTGTCTAGATTACTGTAGCTTTGTAGTATAGTCTGAAGTCCAGGAGTCTGATTCCTCCAGCTCCATATTTCTTTCTCAAGATTGCTTTGGCTGTTTGGGGTCTTTTGAGTTTCCATACAAATTGTGAACATTTTTGTTCTAATTCTGTGAAATATGCCAGTGGTAGGTTTATAGGGATTACATTGAATCTGTAGATTGCTTTGGGTAGTATAGTCATTTTCACAATGTTGATTCTTCCAACCCAGGAACATGGTATCTCTCCATCTATTTGTTATCATCTTTAATTTCTTTCATCAGTGTCTTATAATTTTCTGCATACAGGTGTTTTGTCTCCTTAGGTAGGTTTATTCCTAGATATTTTATTCTTTTTGTTGTAATGGTAAATGGAAGTGTTTTCTTAATTTCACTTTCAGATTTTTCATCATTAGTGTATAGGAATGCAAGAGATTTCTGTACATTAATTTTGTATCCTGCTGCTTTACCAAATTCATTGATTAGCTCTAGTAGTTTTCTGGTAATATCTTTAGGATTCTCTATGTATAGTATCATGTCATCTGCAAACAGTGATAGCTTTACTTTTTCTTTTCTGATTTGGATTCCTTTTATTTCTTTTTCTTCTCTGATTACTGTGGCTAAAACTTCCAAAACTGTGTTGAATAATAGTGGTGAGAGTGGGCCACCTTGTCTTATTCCTGATCTTAGTGGAAATGGTTTCAGTTTTTCACCATTGAGGACGATGTTGGCTGTGGGTTTGTCATATATGACCTTTATTATGTTTAGGTAAGTTCCCTCTATGTCTACTTTCATATGACAGTACCTTGAAAATACAGTAGTACCATACAACAGCTGGCATACAGGGGCTGGCATTGAGTGAACAGGCAAGAAGAGTTACTGACTGGAGGAGGGAGAGGAGGTGGGAGATGGTAGAGCTGAAGGATCTTCAGCATAGGAGATGGAGTGCATGCTGCAATTTCACTCATGCCTAACGTTGATGGCACAGGTTCTGGTTATTTGCTGGAACTGGATGCACGTTTGCATCTTTGAAAGTTTGTAACTTGAAGGTTCGTAAGTAGGAGACTTACTGTAATGCCCTTCTTTGTCTTTTGTTATAGACTTTGTTTTAACGTCTATTGTACCATTGCAACAAAAATAATAAAATACCTAGTAATAAACCTACCTACAGAGGTGAAAGACCTATACTCAGAAAACTGTAAGACACTGATGAAAGAAATCAAAAATGACACAAACAGATGGAGAGATGTACCATGTTCTTGGATGGGAGGAATCAATATTGTGAAAATGACTATACTACCCAAAGCAATCTACAGATTCAATGCAATCCGTATCAAATTACCAATGGCATTTTTCACAGAATTAGAACAAGAAATTTTACAATTTGTATGGAAACACAAAAGACCCCAAATAACCAAAGCAACCTTGAGAAAGAAAAACGGAACTGGAGGAATCAGACTCCCTGACTTCAGACTATACTACAAAGCTACAGTGATCAGACAGTATGGTACTGGCACAAAAACAGAAATATAGATCAGTGGAACAGGATAGAAAGCCCAGAGATAAACCCACACACCTCTGGCCACCTAATCTATGGCAAAGGAGGCAAGGATATACAATGGAGAAAAGACAGTCTCTTCAATAAGTGGTGCTGGGGAAACTGGACAGCTACCTGTAAAAGAATGAAATTAGAACACTCCCTAACACCATACACAAAAATAAACTCAAAATGGATTAGAGACCTAAATGTATGACCGGGCACTATAAAACTCTTAGAGGAAAAGTTAGAGGAACAGTTAGCAGAACAGAGAGAGACCAGTGCAGAGGGTCTTGGCCACCTCACTGCAGTCCCCAGCCTGAGATGTGCGTCTGCTGGTGTGTCTGGGGGCTGGGAGCTGAAACTCGGGCTTCAGAGCACAGACCCAGGGAGAGGACTGGGGTTGGCTGCATAGAGACAACCTGAAGGGGCTGGAGTGTGGTCTGAGCTGCAATGGGGGCATCCACAGGACTGAGCCTAGGTCTGCTATAGGAGCCCGATTTTTAACACAAGTGCTGAAGGGAGGCATGGGGCCCAGACATAGCGACCTCATTCTCGGTGTGCTCACAGGAGGCATGGCTCCACCTCTACGAACCCTGGGTGCACACAGACACTGGCAGGTTGCCCACACATGGAGAGGCTGAAATCTGAGCCATCTTCTAGTGGCTGTGCCGCCCCCGGATTTACGTGCTGCCAGCAGCTTTGTCAGCTCAGTGCCTGTGGGACATCTGAGCAGGTTACTGGTGCTCCCGTGGCAGGGGCAAATCCAGGGTTAGCAGCTGTGGGCTTTGCGGGAGTGTGCATGTGGAGGCAAGGCTGGGGTCTGGTCTGATTCTGTAGCTCCTGGCAGGGGGTCCAGGTGCATGACTATGGCGGCCCTGGTATCTGACTTCAGCAGATCTGTGCCAACAAATCTGCACTGGTGGCTGTGTGAGCACAGTGCCTGAGGGACACCTGGGCTGATTGCCTGCATTTGCATGGTTGAAGTGGGGCCAGGGGCAGTGCCAACAGCAGTGTATTTTGTGAACCCACACAATTGGGGGTAGGCAACAGCACAGAGTGCACTTCCTGGTGGACAGCTCCTGTGGAGGAATACCCAATGGTTCCTCTCCCAGCAGAAGTGCTCCAGTCCTGCCTGCCTCACACCACAGCTCAGAAATGGATCTGGGGGCTTCTGCTCCAACAATTAGGGAGCAGACCCTACACTAGACAGGGCTGTGACAACCACAGAGCAAAGAGGAGGCCCCATTCAACATCCAGTGCCAGCTCTGGTCATCACAACACTGATCACAGCTCTTATCAAAGGGATTATGGCCAGCACACACTGAGGAAAGACATGGCAGGCATCCATACTGAAAACAACCCTTATACCAACAATATTAATTTGAACAGACTGATCACTAGAAGTGAAATAGAATCTGTAATTTAAAAACTCCCTGCAGAGGTAGGGGCAAGATGGCGGAAGAGTAAGACACGGAGATCACCTTCCTTCCCACAGATACAGTAGAAATACATCTACACGTGGAACTGCTCCTACAGAACACCCACTGAACGCTGGCAGAAGACGTCAGACCTCCCAAAAGGCAAGAAAATCCCCACGTACTTGGGTAGGGTAAAAGAAAAAAGAAATAACAGAGACAAAAGAATAGGGACAGGACCTGCGCCAGTGGGAGGGAGCCGTGAAGGAGGAAAGGTTTCCAGGCACTAGGAAGCCCCTTTGCGGGCAGAGACTGCGGGTGGCAGAGGGGGGAAGCTTCGGAGACACAGAGGAGAGCGCAGCCACAGGGGTGCGGAGGGCAAAGCGGGGAGACTCCCGCACAGAGGCTCGGCGCCAACCAGCACTCACCAGCCCGAGAGGCTTGTCTGCTCACTCGCCAGGGCGGGCGGGGGCTGGGAGCTGAGGCTCGGGCTTTGGTGCTAGCCGGGAGGGAGTCTGGGAAAAAGTCTGCAGCTGCCGAAGAGGCAAGAGACTTTTTCTTGCCTCTTTGTTTCGCGGCGCGCAAGGAGAGGGGATTCAGAGCGCTGCCTAAACGAAATCCAGAGACGGGTGCGAGCCGCGCGGCTATCAGCGCGGATCCCACAGCAACAGGGGCGCAGAGGGAAAAACGGAGAGATTCCCGCACAGAGGCTCAGCGCCAAGCAGCGCTCACCAGCCCGAGAGGCTTGTCCGCTCACCCGCTGGGGCAAGCGGGGCTGGGAGCTGAGGTGTGGGCTTCGGTCGGATCGCAGGGAGAGGACTGGGGTTGGCGGCGTGAACACAGCCTGAAGGGGTTGGCGTGCCGCGGCGAGCCAGGAGGGAGCCGGAGAGGAGGTCTGCAGCCGCCGAAGAGGCAAGAGACTTTTTCCTGCCTCTTTGTTTCGCGGCGCGCAAGGAGAGGGGATTCAGAGCGCCGCCTAGATGAACTCCAGAGGCGGGCGCGAGCCGCGGCCATCAGCGCGGACCCCAGAGACTGGTAGGAAACGCTAAGGCTGCTGCTGCCGCCACCAAGAAGCCTGTGTGAGAGCCCAGGTCACTCTCCACACCGCCCCTCCCGGGAGCCGGTGCAGCTCGCCACTGCCAGGCTCCCGTGATCCGGGGACAACTTCCCCGGGAGAACACACGGCGCGCCTCAGGCTGCTGCAACGTCACGACGCCTCTGACGCCGCAGGCTTGCCCCGCCTCCTCTGTACCGCTCCCTCCCCCGGCCTGAGTGAGCCAGAGCCCCCAAAGCAGCTGCTCCTTTAACCCCGTTCTGTCTGGGCGGGGAACGGACGCCCTCAGGCGACGTACATGCAGAGGCGGGTCCAAATCCAAAGCTGAACGCTGGGAGCTGTACGAACAAAGAAGAGAAAGGGAAATCTCCCCCAGCAGCCTCAGAAGCAGTGGATTAAAGCTCCACAAACAACTTGATGGGCCTGCATCTGTTGAATACCTGAATAGACAACGAATCATCCCAAATTCAAAAGGTGGACTTTAGGAGCAGGATATATTAATTTCCCCCTTTCCTTTTTTTGTGAGTGTATATGTGTATGCTTCTGGGTGAGATTTTGTCTGTATAGCTTTGCTTTCACCATCAGTCCTAGGGTTAGGTCCGTCCATTTTTTTTTTTTTACTTAAAAAAATTTTTTTTTCCTAATATATGCTTTCTTAATAATTTTTTCCGTATTTTCTATTTTTAGAAATTAAAAAAATTTTTAATAAGTTTTTTCATATTTTTTATTTTAAAAAATTAAAATTTTTTTTTCTAAATAAATTTTTTTCTTAAAAATCTTTTTCTTATTTTTTACTATAAAAAATTAATAAATCTATTTTTAAAAATTAAAAAAAATTTTTTTCTGAATACATTTACTCTTAATAATTTTTTTCTTATTTTTTATTATAATAGCTTTATTTTATTTTATTTTATCCTCTTTTTATCTTTCTATTTTTTTCTCCCTTATATTCTGAGCTGTGTGGATGAAAGGCTCTTGGTGCTCCAGCCAGGCATCAGGGCTGTGCCTCTGAGGTGGGAGAGCCAACTTCAGGACACTGGTCCACAAGAGACCTACCAGCTCCACGTAATACCAAACGGCAAAAATCTCTCAGAGATCTCCATCTCAACATCAAGACCCAGCTTCACTCAACGACCAGCAAGCTACAGGGCTGGACACCCTATGCCAAACAAGTAGCAAGACAGGAACACAGCCCCATCCATTAGCAGGGAGGCTGCCTAAAATCATAAGGCCACAGACACCCCAAAACACACCACCAGACGTAGACGTGCCCACCAGAAAGACAAGATTCAACCTCATCCACCAGAACACAGGCAATAGTCCCCTCCACCAGGAAGCTTACACAACCCACTGAACCAACCTTACCCACTGGGGACAGATACCAAAAACAACGGGAACTACGAACCTGCAGCCTGTGAAAAGGAGACCCCAAACACAGTAAGATAAGCAAAATGAGACGACAGAAAAACACACATCAGATGAAGTAGCAGGGTCAAAACACACCAGACCTAACAAATGAAGAGGAAATAGGTAGTCTACCTGAAAAAGAATTCAGAATAATGATAGTAAGGATGATCCAAAATCTTGGAAATAGAATAGACAAAATGCAAGAAACATTTAACAAGGACGTAGAAGAACTAAAGAGGAACCAAGCAACGATGAAAAACACAATAAATGAAATTAAAAATACTCTACATGGGATCAATAGCAGAATAACTGAGGCAGAAGAAAGGATAAGTGACCTGGAAGATAAAATGGTGGAAATAACTACTGCAGAGCAGGATAAAGAAAAAAGAATGAAAAGAACTGAGGACAGTCTCAGAGACCTCTGGGACAACATTAAACTCACCAACATTCGAATTATAGGGGTCCCAGAAGAAGAAGAGAAAAAGAAAGGGACTGAGAAAATATTTGAAGAGATTATAGTTGAAAACTTCCCTAATATGGGAAAGGAAATAGTTAATCAAGTCCAGGAAGCACAGAGAGTCCCATACAGGCTAAACCCAAGGAGAAACACGCCAAGACACATATTAATCAAACTGTCAAAAATTAAATATAAAGAAAACATATTAAAAGCAGCAAGGGAAAAACAACAAATAACACACAAGGGAATCCCCATAAGGTTAACATCTGATCTTTCAGCAGAAACTCTGCAAGCCAGAAGGGAGTGGCAGGATATACTTAAAGTGATGAAGGAGAAAAACCTACAACCAAGGTTACTCTACCCAGCAAGGATCTCATTCAGATGTGATGGAGAAATTAAAACCTTTACAGACAAGCAAAAACTGAGAGTTCAGCACCACCAAACCAGCTGTACAACAAATGCTAAAGGAACTTCTCTAGGCAAGAAACACAAGAGAAGGAAAACACCTACAATAACAAACCCAAAACATTTAAGAAAATGGGAATGGGAACATACATATCGATAATTACCTTGAATGTAAATGGATTAAATGCTCCCACCAAAAGACACAGACTGGCTGAATGGATACAAAAACAAGACCCATATATATGCTGTCTACAAGAGACCCACTTCAGACCTAGAGACACATACAGACTGAAAGTGAGGGGATGGAAAAAGATATTCCATGCAAATGGAAATCAAAAGAAAGCTGGAGTAGCAATTCTCATATCAGACAAAATAGACTTTAAAATAAAGAATATTATAAGAGACAAAGAAGGACACTATATAATGCTCAAGGGATCGATCCAAGAGGAAGGTATAACAATTGTAAATATTTATGCACCCAACATAGGAGCACCTCAATACATAAGGCAAATACTAACAGCCATAAAAGGGGAAATCGACAGCAACACAATCATAGTAAGGGACTTTAACACCCCACTTTCACCAATGGACAGATCATCCAAAATGAAAATAAATAAGGAAACACAAGCTTTAAATGATACATTAAACAAGATGGACTTAATTGATATTTATAGGACATTCCACCCAAAAACCACAGAATACACATTTTTCTCAAGTGCGCATGGAACATTCTCCAGGATAGATCATATCTTGGGTCACAAATCAAGCCTTGGTAAATTTAAGAAAATTGAAATCGTATCAAGTATCTTTTCCGACCACAACGCTATGAGACTAGCTATCAATTACAGGAAAAGATCTGTAAAAAATACAAACACATGGAGGCTACACAATACACTACTTAATAACGAAGTGATCACTGAAGAAATCAAAGGGGAAATCAAAAAATACCTAGAAACAAATGACAATGGAGATACGACGACCCAAAACCTATGGGACACAGCAAAAGCAGTGCTAAGAGGGAAGTTTATAGCAATACAAGCCTACCTCAAGAAACAGGAAACATCTCGAATAAACAACCTAACCTTGCACCTAAAGCAATTAGAGAAAGAAGAACAAAAAAACCCCAAAGCTAGCAGAAGGAAAGAAATCATAAAGATCAGGTCAGAAATAAATGAAAAAGAAATGAAGGAAACAATAGCAAAAATCAATAAAACTAAAAGCTGGTTCTTTGAGAAGATAAACAAAATTGATAAACCATTAGCCAGACTCATCAAGAGAAAAAGGGAGAAGACTCAAATCAATAGAATTAGAAATGAAAAAGGAGAAGTAACCACTGACACTGCAGAAATACAAAAGATCATGAGAGATTACTACAAGCAACTCTACGCCAATAAAATGGACAACCTGGAAGAAATGGACAGATTCTTAGAAATGCACAAACTGCCGAGACTGAACCAGGAAGAAATAGAAAATATGAACAGACCAATCACAAGCACTGAAATTGAAACTGTGATTAAAAACCTTCCAACAAACAAAAGCCCAGGACCAGATGGCTTCACAGGTGAATTCTATCAAACATTTAGAGAAGAGCTAACACCTATCCTTCTCAAACTCTTCCAAAATATTGCAGAGGGAGGAACACTCCCAAACTCATTCTACGAGGCCACCATCACCCTGATACCAAAACCAGACAAAGATGTCACAAAGAAAGAAAACTACAGGCCAATATCACTGATGAACATAGATGCAAAAATCCTCAACAAAATACTCGCAAACAGAATCCAACAGCACATTAAAAGGATCATACACCATGATCAAGTGGGGTTTATCCCAGGAATGCAAGGATTCTTCAATATACATAAATCAATCAATGTGATACACCATATTAACAAATTGAAGGAGAAAAACCATATGATCATCTCAATAGATGCAGAGAAAGCTTTCGACAAAATTCAACACCCATTTATGATAAAAGCCCTGCAGAAAGTAGGCATAGAGGGAACTTTCCTCAACATAATAAAGGCCATATATGACAAACCCACAGCCAACATTGTCCTCAATGGTGAAAAACTGAAACCATTTCCACTAAGATCAGGAACAAGACAAGGTTGCCCACTCTCACCACTATTATTCAACATAGTTTTGGAAGTGTTAGCCACAGCAATCAGAGAAGACAAAGAAATAAAAGGAATCCAAATCGGAAAAGAAGAAGTAAAGCTGTCACTGTTTGCAGATGACATGATACTATACATAGAGAATCCTAAAGATGCTACCAGAAAACTCCTAGAGCTAATCAATGAATTTGGTAAAGTAGCAGGATACAAAATTAATGCACAGAAATCTCTTGCATTTCTATACACTAATGACGAAAAATCTGAAAGTGAAATTAAGAAAACACTCCCGTTTACCATTGCAACAAAAAGAATAAAATATCTAGGAATAAACCTACCTAAGGAGACAAAAGACCTGTATGCAGAAAATTATAAGACACTGATGAAGGAAATTAAAGATGATACAAATAGATGGAAAGATATACCATGTTCCTGGGTTGGAAGAATCAACATTGTGAAAATGACTCTACTACCCAAAGCAATCTACAGATTCAATGCAATCCCTATCAAACGACCACTGGCATTTTTCACAGAACTAGAA
Source organism: Balaenoptera ricei (assembly GCF_028023285.1). Classification (NCBI taxonomy): domain Eukaryota; kingdom Metazoa; phylum Chordata; class Mammalia; order Artiodactyla; family Balaenopteridae; genus Balaenoptera; species Balaenoptera ricei. Next base: position 107,663,866 of record NC_082642.1, read on the forward strand.
CAAAAAATTTCACAATTTGTATGGAAACACAAAAGACCCCGAATAGCCAAAGCAATCTTGAGAACGAAAAATGGAGCTGGAGGAATCAGGCTCCCTGACTTCAGACTATATTACAAAGCTACAGTAATCAAGACAGTTTGGTACTGGCACAAAAACAGAAATATTGATCAATGGAACAGGATAGAAAGCCCAGAGATAAACCCACGCACATATGGTCACCTTATCTTTGATAAAGGAGGCAAGCATATACAGTGGAGAAAAGACAGCCTCTTCAATAAGTGGTGCTGGGAAAATTGGACAGATACATGTAAAAGTGTGAAATTAGAACACTCCCTGACACCATGCACAAAAATAAACTCAAAATGGATTAAAGACCTAAGTGTAAGACCAGACACTATCAAACTCTTAGAGGAAAACATAGGCAGAACACTCTATGACATACATCACAGCAAGATTCTTTTTGACCCAGCTCCCAGAGGAATGGAAATAAGAACACAAATAAACAAATGGGACCTAATGAAACTTAAAAGCTTTTGCACAGCAAAGGAAACCATAAACAAGACCAAAAGACAACCATCAGAATGGGAGAAAATATTTGCAAATGAACCAACTGACAAAGTATTAATCTCCAAGATTTACAAGCAGCTCATGCAGCTCAATAACAAAAAAACGAACAACCCAATCCAAAAATGGGCAGAAGACCTAAATAGACATTTCTCCAAAGAAGATATACAGATGGCCTACAGACACATGAAAGAATGCTCAACATCATTAATCATTAGAGAAATGCAAATCAAAACTACAATGAGATATCATCTCACACCGGTCAGAATGGTCATCATCAAAAAATCTAGAAACAATAAATGCTGGAGATGGTGTGGAGGAAAGGGAACTCTCTTGCACTGTTGGTGGGAATGTAAATTGATACAGCCACTATGGAGAACAGTATGGAGGTTCCTTAAAAAACTACAAATAGAACTACCATACGATCCAGCAATCCCACTACTGGGCATATACCCTGAGAAAACCATAGGTCAAAAAGAGTCATGTACCAAAATGTTCATTGCAGCTCTATTTACAATAGCCAGGACATGGAAGCAACCTAAATGTCCATTGACAGATGAATGGATAAAGAAGATGTGGCACATATATACAATGGAATATTACTCAGCCATAAAAAGAAATGAAATGGAGTTATTTGTTGTGAGGTGGATGGACCTAGAGTGTGTCATACAGAGTAAAGTAAGTCAGAAAGAGAAAAACAAATACAGTATGCTAACACATATATACGGAATCTAAGGAAAAAAAAAAGCCATGAAGAACCTAGTGGTAAGACGGGAATAAAGACACAGACCTACTAGAGAATGGACTTGAGGATATGGGGAGGGGGTGGGGTGAGATGTGACAGGGTGAGAGAGTGTCATGGACATATATACGCTACCAAATGTAAAATAGATAGCTAGTGGGAAGCAGCCGCATAGCAGAGGGAGATCAGCTCGGTGCTTTGTGACCACCTAGAGGGGTGGGATGGGGAGGGTGGGAGGGAGGGAGATGCAAGAGGGAAGAGATATGGGAACATATTTTATATGTATAACTGATTAACTTTGTTATAAAGCAGAAGCTAACACACCATTGTAAGGCAATTATACTTCAATAAAGATGTTTAAAAAAAAAAAAGGTATTTCAGCATTAATAACAATAATAAAAAAAAAAAAAAAAAAACAACTCCCTGCAAAGAAAAGTCCAAGATCAGATGTCTTCACTGTGGAATTCTATCAAACATACAAAGAAGAACTTATACCAGTTCTTCTCTAACTCTTCCAAAAGATGGAAAAGGGGAGAACACTTCCAAAGTCATTCTGTGAAGCTGCCATCACCCTGATATCAAAACCAGACAGGCAGTACCAAAAAAGAAAATTGCAGGCTAATATTGATGAATATAGATGCAAAAATTCTCAACAAAATATTAGCAAACTGAATCTAGCAACACATAAAAAAGATCATACACCACGACCAAGTTGGATTCATCGCAGGGTCACAGGGATATTTCAACATATGCAAATCAATCAATGTGATATACCACATCAACTAAAGAAAAGACAAAAACCACATGATCATCTCAATAGATGCAGAAAAAACACTTGATAAAGTCAACATCCATTCATGATAAAAACTTCAAAGTGGGTATGGAGGGAACTTATCTCATCATAATAAAAGCTATTTATGACAAACCCACAGCCAACATAATACTCAATGGTGAAAAGCTGAAAGCCTTCCCACTAAAATCTGGAACAAGACAAGGATGCCCACTCACACTAGTTCTATTCAACATAGTATTGGAAGTCCTAGCTACAGCAGACAAACAAGGAAAAGAAATAAAAAGTATCCAAATTGGAAGGAAAGAGGTAAAATTGTCCTTATATACAGATAACATGATACTATATATAGAAAACCCTAAAGGCGCCACACAAAACTACTAGAACTGATGAATGAATTCAGCTCGGTAGCAGGATACAAGATTAACATACAGAAATCTGTTGCATTCCATTACACTAGCAATGAAATATCAGAAAAAGAAAGTTAAAAAAAAATCCAGTTTAAAATTGCATCAAAAAATACTTAGGGGACTTCCCTGGTGGCACAGTGGTTAAGAATCCACCTGCCAATGCAGGCGACACAGGTTCGATCCCTGATCTGGGAAGATCCCGCATGCCGTGGAGCAACTAAGCCTGTGCACCACAACTACTGAGCCTGCGTGCTACAGCTACTGAAGCCCATGCGCCTAGAGCCCATGCTCTGCAACAAGAGAAGCCACAGCAATGAGAGGCCTGCACACCACAATGAAGAGTAGCCCATGCTCGCCGCAACTGGAGAAAGCCTGCACGCAGCAACGAATACCCAATGCAGCCAAAAATAAATAAATAAAATATATAAATGTATAAAAAAATACTTAGGAATAAACCTGACCAAGGAGGTGAAAGACTATAATGCTGAGAAATATGAAACATTAATAAAGGAAATTGAAAATGATTGAAAGAAATAGGACGATATCCCATGCTCTTGGATTGGAAGAATTAATATAGTTTAAATGGCCATACTGCCCAAAGCAATCTACAGATTTAGTGTGATTCCTATCAAAGTAACTGTGACTTTTTTCACAGAACTAGAGCAAATTATTCTAAAATTTATATGGAGCCACGAAAGACACAGAATTGCCAAAGCAATCCTGAGGAAAAAGAACAAAGCTGGAAGCATAACCCTCTCAGACTTCAGACAATACTACAAAGCTACAGTAGTCAAAAGAGCATAGTACTGGCACAAAAACAGACATATAGATCAATAGAACATAATAGAGAGCCCAGAAATGAACCCACATACCTAAGGTCAATTAATCTTTGATGAAGGAGGCAAGCATACCCAGTGGAGAAAAGACAGTCTCTTCAGCAAGTGGCATTGGCAAAGCTGGACAGCTGCATGTTAATCAGTGAAGTTAGAACATTCCCTCACATCCTACACAAAAATAAGTTCAAAATGGCTTAAAGACATGACATCATAAAACTCCTAGAGAGAACATAGGCAAAACATTCTCTGACATAAATCATAGCAATGTTTTCTTAGGTTAGTCCCCCAAGGCAATAGAAATAAAAGCAAAAATAAACAATGGGACCTAATCAAACTTATAAGCTTTTGCACAGCAAAGGAAACCATAAACAAAATGAAAAGACAACCTACAGACTGGGAAAAAATATTTGCAAACGATGCAACCAACAAGGGCTTAATTTCCAGAATATACAAACAGCTCATACAAGTCAACAACGAAAAACAAACAACCCAATCAATAAATAGGCAGAAAACCTGAACAGATATTTCTCCAAAGAAGACATACAGATGGCCAATAGGCACATGAAAAAATGTTCAACATTGCTAATTATTAGAGAAATTCAAATCAAAATCACAATGAGGTTTAACTTCACACCAGTCAGAATGGCTATCATTTAAAAGTCTACAGATATGCTGGAGAGGGTGTGGAGAAAAAGGAACCCTCCTACACTGTTAGTGGGAATGTGAATTGGTGCAGCCACTATGGAAAACAGTATGGAGGTTCCTTAAAAACTAAAAATAGAGTTGCCATATGATCCTACAATGCCACTCCTGGGTACATATCCAGAGAAAACTCTAATTCTAAAAGATACATGCACCCCAGTGTTTAGAGCAGCATTATTTACAATAGCCAAGACATGGAAGTAACCTAAATGTCCATTGACAGATGAATGGATAAGGAAGATGTGGTATATATACACGATGGAATGCTACTCAGCCATAAAAAAAAATGAAATAATGCCATTTGTGGCAACATGGATGGACCTAGAGATTATCATATTAAGTGAAGTAAGTCAGAGAAAGACAAATATCATATGATATCACTTATTTGTGGAATCTAAAATATGATACAAATGAACTTACAAAATGGAAACAGACTCACAGACAGAGAAAAAATTATGTTTACCAAAGGGTAACAGGGGAGGAATAGATTAGAAGTTTGAGATTAGCAGATACAAACTACTCTGTACAAAATGAACTGTATAGTACCAGGAACTGTACTCAATATCCTGTAATAAAGCATAATGGAAAAGAATAGGAGAAAGAAATACATATGTATAACTGAATCTCTTTGCTGTACACCAGAAACTAATACAACATTGTAAGTCAACTATACTTCAATAAAAAAAGAATTTTAGAAAAACATATTCTATAAATTAAATACTAATTTCAATGATTTTTATGTCAATAGTAATTATCTTCTGGATGCAACAGCTGAAAATATAATTTTTCAGGATTTTTAGTTATTTTTAAGTTATCAGATTTATATTTTCTTGTCATTAATTGATAGTTCTTTGGACTTAAATAATTTCTAAGCAAGATAAAATACTGAAAAATTGGTCATCATGCATAGTTTTACTATATATATACATTGTTTTAATATACATATAAATATATATAATGCATATTTAATATAATATATGTGTATTTTACATATATATATTCCTGTGTTTTTTAATTTGATATGTTATAGAGTTGCTATACCTTTGTGTGAGAATACTGTGATATGCCATTCAGATCTTCTTTTAGGAATAAAATATTTATTCATTTAGGAGCAGAGAGTGCTAATAAAAGAAGACCCTTATCCCATTTGGAGGAGTGCCCCAGTTAAAGAAACCTGACTTGCCCTTGGTCACATCTTCCAGAGACAGCTTATATTCAATGACTAATCAAACATGGGCATATGAAGGTCCCTTTTATCAATTTGGACCTCTCTCAATGGCTATCCCAGTCCTGAGATGTGTGGTCACCTGTGGCCTTCGTGATACTTGCATCCCAGCTCTACTTCTCCCCCTTCTCAATACTGCTTCCTTCCCCCTGCTTCCACAGGTCTTGATCCTAAAAGCACTCCTTGATAATTGTTGTTCATGCTCATCTCCACTTCATATTCTCATATTCTTTTCCTTTATGCATTGTTACAAGATATTGAATATAGTTCCCTGTACTATACAGTAAGCCCTTGTTGTTTATTTTACATAGAGTAGTTTGTATCTGCTAATCTCAAACTTCTAATCTATTCCTCCCCCACCCCCTTTCCCCTTTGGTCACCATAAATTTGTTTTCTATGTCTACTTCTGGGGAATCCAAACTAGGACACTTTGGGTCTATCTATATACCTACCTACTTGTTATCTTTATCTTCATTATCTATCGATCTATCTATTGATCTATCGATCTAGCTATCCATCCATCCACTCTAAGAAAGTGTAAAAAGGATGTGTGCACTTACAAAATTTTTGATATACCAAATGCTTGTAACAGCTCTCACTACCTATTCTCTAGTTCTCTGAAATAAAAATCAGTTATTTCATTACCAGTTGTAATGTGCATGAGTGATTACGGGTCTATGAGCAATAGTGCCAAATTTTTTGACTGTGTATGTAAGATTATGAGATGTGTTTTTGTTTATCAAGAAAAAATATGAGCTAATTGGTCTTATAGAAACACGTGTTGATGTAGAACAGGCTGTACCTTGGTAAATCTTGAGAATGTAACAGAGAATTTTACCGAGGAAACTGCAGTCAGTGATGTGAGGATGATACTTGGCAGAAACTTCTGAAAACAGAGTGTAGACAGAATTCTTTGGCACCTAAACAACGATTCAGGAAGGATGACCAATGTTAGTTACAACTAAACAAACCTTTCTTATTTACCAGTCTTTGTCAAAGGAGGGCTATTGAGCCGTATTTATTTTTCAAAAGACAGAAAATAGATGCAGTTGGCCGAGGCTCCAACTCTGATTTATTTATTACCCTTTTGCACATATCATACAAATCCAGAACCTTATGACTATCACCATTTTTATTGGAATCACTAGCAGTAGCTTTATAATTTCTATTAACCCAAGTTTCTTCATGGCATGATCTCTGTTTATCACTTCTGCTTCATCTCTTGTGCTCTTCTTTCTGTCACACCCTGCCACCAACCCACAAACCACCAATGTCACTTCTGATAGTAAAATACTCTGTGCTCTTGCTTCAATACAGTTAAGTGGTTAAAAGGGTAGACCCTGCATTTGGTCCAGCCCTACATTTATTCTGCCACTTCCAAACTGTGTGTCTACAGTAAGTTACTTTCCCACCTTGTGCCTCAGTTTCCTCAACTGAGAACCATGTTAGTACCTCACTTGGATGTGGAAAGATTAAGTGGAGAGTGCTTGGTTCATAGTAGCTTACATACTCTTTGGTGCTGTGTTATTTGGTAGAAATTACATATTCTTGTTTAGGGTCTGTTCTGTTCCGTTTTGCTCTCCAAACCTATTACTGTGATTGGGAGTATATTAAATGTGTGTGCTTAAACATTTCAAGTTCTACTTTATGAGTATGTATGATAAAAGGAATTCATTTTGATAGTGTACTTGTACATGTAGATTACTGCATAACTGTTGAGAAATTAATGAAAATTTTATTAAAAATGTTCCTGTTGCCTGGAGACAACACAGATATTTGAAAGTATCTCTACAAATTTTGCATTGAACAACTGAGGTTTATGAGTGGATTTGTTTCCTCCTATAAAAAAAATTAGATGTGTAGAAGGCCCCAAGTAAAGTCTCTTTCCTTTTACCTTGACTGGTTCACTACAGGGAGGACATTCTGGAATTCTCTGGTAATCAGGCCTAGGTGTGATTCAAGAAGAGGGGCTGACCTGTGTGAGGAGACTGAAATGCTAGTTCACATTCAGTTCCTCACTCTGGCTGTTATTACCACTAACGGAATTGGTGTGTGCCCAGCCCAGCTGCTGTGTCCGTATCTCTCACAAACTGCAGAAAGGCTGCAGGATGTCTTTAGAGAAGTAGATATTTGTTTTTCCAGGGATTAATGGCACCCTTCTTTGTCTACGTAATGGATCTTACACTGTATATTTTAGACTTATTGAGCATTACTTAATTCCTATAATGCGTGCCAACAATGTGATTAAAGCTGATTTGCACTAGATCATTTGTCAGATTACTTGGTTACCGGTTAGCCTCCCCAGGTACAAATTTCCTCTTCTAAGCACTAAAAATAGCATCTTTACAGAATCCTCAAAAATGCATACTGTAAACCAGTTGCCACATCCAAAAATGAAATTATTTATTCAAGTATTTTATTTGCAACTGAATGTTTGACAGTTGTGGGAAATAGCAACATAACAAATATGGGGAAATGTTTTGGATGTAATTTTTGCTCTTTTGACACTTAATTTGCTGTCATACATTGACTTCAAAGCCCTCAGAATCCCAAAACATTCCCTTCATTTGTTTATTTTCCTTGATTCCATGTTAGCTTTCCCTGACTTCCCACAGACACTGTATTCTATTCACTTTTCTTCACATCTAAATTTTTATTTTCCTAATTCCTGTGGGAAAAAGTGAACAAACCAACATAGCATGCATCAGTTAACCAAAAGACCACACAAATGTGATTATATATACCTATATAAATATATAAAGCCCAAGACTATCACTTGTTTTTTTCTGCTCACTCAGCAAATCAGTCAATATATCCTCATATTGATTATTTTCTTGTCATTCTTTCTCTACTGTCTTGGTCTGGGCCTCATCGTTCCCTGCCCATGTTATTGCAATAGCTTCTTAACAGGTCCCCCTGTCTCTAGTTTATCCCCTCACTAGGTTCTTCTATTCAGCATGGCCAGTATAATTCTCCACTTTCATCTTGTCATTTTTTTGCTTAAAACCTGACAATGCCTATTATTTATTTATCATAATGAAACTTTTCAGCGCTTCTAACTTAAAGTCAAATACTGAGTTCTGGCCAGCAGAGTGTGGGCAGAGGTGATGTGCCCATCTCCATGCCTGGACCACAAGACCTTCCACACTGTTGGCCACATGCTTTCTCTCTTCCATCATCTGTTGACTGAATGTAGGAAATCCAGTGGAGAACTTGGAGGTGATAGGGGATGGAAGAACCAATAAAAGAGTAGGGTCTTTGAATAACTTCATGGTGCAGAGCTCCTTGCCCCCAAATCCCACTCTTGCCATTGGACTCTTATATAAGCAAGAAAGAAAATTCCATTGTGTAGAGACAGTGAGGTTGTTTGGGGTATTTGTTGAAGCAGTTAGCCAGTTATCCTAATATGTATCAATTTTGCAATAACAGTGTTATCAGTGCAAATCAAGATTAATGAGCTTGCTGGGAGGTTATTATTTGGATTTGGGACTTTTTGTGCACAGTTTTTTCATTAGTTCCTTGCATATGACTTTTGAATATAATTGTCTTTTTACTTTTATAATTCTTTAAGCAAGTAATTTTTAATCCTGTTTTAGAGCATTCGAAAATGTCTATTCATTTGTTCATTCATTCATGGATGTAACAAACATTTATTTAGCATCTATTTTGTCCTAGGTACAAAGAAGAAGAGAAAAAAGGTTATATCTTCAATATACTTTTAAAAAGTTAATGGTATATTACAGTCTTATCCTGAGCCCATTTACTACTTAATTTTTACGCTCAGCATAAAACCTTGACATTACCACGCTTCTCAGCGTCCCAAGGGATTAGGATCATTTTCAGTTCTTATCTGAGACACCCAGAATTGTTCTGTTGCCTGATTCTTCCTAGGGTTTGATGGCAATGGAAGAGTTTTTGTTTGTTTGTTTTTCATTATTCCTTCTGAAGGAAAAATTATCTTTTACTGAATTCCTACCCTTGTACAAAATCAATATAGGTTTTCTTTTGCAAGCACCCATTACTTTAGGCATTCCTTTTCATGGCTTGAGCACTTTGATGGCTATACTTTAGTAAAGAAAGCACCTCCCATCACTCCTAGAAGCTGAGTTTTTGTTGAGTAACTAGGTCTAGGGACAGAAGAAGGAAATCACATCTTCTGACATGGTCCAGGACTGAAAGAGTGTGTCATTCTTGGCCAATTCTCTTTCAACCATTCTTCTCTCTGCCATCTGATAAAATCTATCTTGTATCTGAGGGCTTAAAAATGACATTTACTAGCTCCCCACTATGGAATTCACATTTTGGACAAGTACAGGGATGTCAAGAGGGTCTTGACACTTTATTTCAAAATCTTGTTTTGCTTCCCAATAGCACCAGTGGCTCATTCTTCACATTTCCTGCTATAGGAAAATATATATGCCAAGAGCTTTAGATTTGACTCCTGGGTTACTTAAAATGCCGAATTAACAGGTGAGCTTGGTCAATGCCATTCTCAGGTGTGTGTAAGATTGTTAAACAATCCCTGATAATATCTTTCACAACCTTTCGGAGTGAGTAGAGGTTGAGGCATGTCAAGAAAGGTCAAGAAAGGGGAGAGGGAGGTTAAAAAGAAGCCTGATATTTGGTTTCTGAGCCTGGCTCTGGAACCAGATCTAACATATATACACTACCAAACGTAAAATAGATAGCTAGTGGGAAGCAGCCGCATAGCAGCAGGAGATAAGCTTGGTGCTTTGTGACCACCTAGAGGGGTGGGATAGGGAGGGTGGGAGGGAGACGCAAGAGGGAAGAGATATGGGAACGTATGTATATGTATAACTGATTCACTTTGTTATAAAGCAGAAACTAACACACCATTGTAAAGCAATTATACTCCAATAAAGATGTTAAAAAAAAAAAACAAAAAAATAAATAAATAAAAGCTCTGGGGACCAGCGCCAGCAACCACAGAGACCATGCTGCTAACCTTTGTTTTCCCTATACGTTAATGGGCTCAATAAAATGATGACACTTCACATTGTATTGTCATTGCCTGTTTATGTTTGTCTTCCATGTTTGAAGGAAAGGACCATGTGTTACCTCTGAATCTTGAAACAAACACATTCAGTAAAGTTTTGGTGGCTAAGGGAGTGAATAAGTGAAGTGACCTCTACATTTGACCATCATTGTAGTATAACAGGATGATGTAATTGAACTATAGACTTGATCACGTATGAATCCTGTGCTCCCATTTAGGCTTTTTACAGAATAACGGTGGTAAAGGAAGAAATTAGTAGCAAGAAAGAGGAATGAAGGGCAGGGTAGTGTAGATGAGGAGGAATGGGTTAAAGTTAATCATTAGAGAACAGAAGAGATTGAAAGGTGAGAGGAGATAAGATTTATAGATGGGGATGAGAGAGAGCTATGGAAGAGATGAACATGTTGGTGGAATCAGCCAGTAAGCATCCAGGATTATAGTCAGGTAGTTCTCTGACCCACCAAACAGCATGTTGTGAAGATGTAGTACAGTAAACCATGGAGTTTCTCAGAGGGAAGCTGTTCCATAGATACGAAAGTCCGATTATTCCATATTATTATTTTCCTTTCATGTTGGGAGGATGTACCAGTAACAGTTGGAGTCTCCTTTCAGCCAAATAGCTCCCATATGTTACATAATTCTGCTGCTGATTAAAATCCTATGGAAGATTCAGGCTGTATCTGGAACAATAGCAGCCTGAATTCGATTTATCAGTCTTCAGGGGAAGAAAAGATAATCAAATTTCCCCCTTCAGCAACTTTGGGACCATGCCATTGCCGAGATGACAATGGATGTGAGTTGTACTCTTTCTGTTTGTACACCTGCTGCCTGTTAATCACAAGTTCCTGGCATTTTGTGAGATATTTTTCCCTATTCATATCTTATGGGCTTTGTCATTTAAAGGCAAGGGCATTTCTGTAAAAACTGTTACTGAAACATGTATGAAAAATTAGGGAGATCAGTAGGGAGACAGAGTTGTGGATGACGTGAGGAATAACACAGTCTTTAGTCAGAGAAATCTGGGTTTCAGTGTGCTTTTTAACGTTTTAGTATGTGACCTGGACAAATGATTTAAGTCCTCTGAACTTTGATTCCCTTATCTGTAAAACGGGGATAATGATATTTACATCAGATGATTATTTTATGGATTAAATTACATAATTTATGTTTGGCTGTGCATTCTGGAAAAATCTAGGTAGTGAGAACTGCGAAGAACTCTCGGCTCGAAAACACCATTCAAACCCCGGCCCTCAGAGACTTGGCCAAACTTTAACATGGCTTCTAGCAGCCTAAGACCTCGTGTCCCTGGGACAAACAGCCCCCTTTGGAGTTCTTGTTTTGAAAAGCTCAGGGATGTCAGAAGAATTTACTGTTTGTTCTAGCCAACACCAGGTCTCTTCTTAGAGCATCTACTAAGAAAGTCTTGCAATTGTGAATCCTTCCTCTGAACCTTTAAGATGTAGATGTATCTCCCATAACTCAGAAGTGTCTTTCTCAAGGACCTGAAAACCATTCCTTTGAAATGTAATAATCAGGAAGGCCAGGGGCTCTATCTCCTAGACTCTGGGAAGATAGGATCCTAACTTTAATAATTGCCACGTAGCAGAGTCAGCTGGCTGGCCTAATCATGTTTACACTGATCAGCCCTTAGTAATTTTGAGTCCCTGCTCGCTTCCCTTTTCTACACCGTCATTCTGCCTTTAAAATCCCAGTCACCACTGTGCAAATCAGAATGGAGCTCAGCTCTTTCGCCTACTGTCAGTATTTCCTGAATAAAATCTGTTTTCACCACTCTAACTAATGTCTGGCTTTGTTTCTCTTTGGAAGTAAAGGCTGGCTTTGTGGTAACACCTACCAAACCTCTGCCCCCAGGTCTCTTTTAATGGGATATGTGTGTGTGTGTGCGTGTGCGCGTGCCTGCGTGTGTGTGTGTGTGTGTGTGTGTGTGTGTGTGTGTTTTCCGAAGGAGAGAGTGAGGTTCAGTCTTGTCAGGAAAGGTCATGGGAAGAAACTGGGAAAATGTGAGAAGGCTGTTGTGTGTTTCCTGACTGTCTCTGGGGAATAGGCTTGAGGGTTAGTTTCTTCTCATACATTTTTCAAAGGTCAGAAATATAACTTAAACAAGCTTTCATTATTTTAGCTTAAACCAAAATGGAATTTAAGGTGGATCCAACTTAGGGCAAGGTGGGATGCAGATATTTAAAGGATGAAATTAGGGCTCTATTTCTTCCCCTAGATTATGCTGTCCAATAAAATGCTCTGTGTTTACAGAAATGTTTTATATCTAAACTGTCCAATATGATAGCCTGTGTGACTATTAAGCACTTGAAGTGTGGCTAATAGCAACTGAGGAAATGAATGTGTTAACTTAATTTTAATGAATTCAAGTGTAAAGCCACCTGTGGCTGATGGCTGCCCTGGTATAGGGCACAACTGTAAATCATGCTGTGCTTGCCTCTTCTTGGCTTTATTCTCAGACCGTCTCCATGTGGTGTCAATGGCTCCTGGAAACTGCAGAATCAGTTGGTCCTCAAATAATATGATCTCACGGAAAGAGAGAAAACCATCTCTTCTTCAGCAGCCTTATCCATCCCTGAGAAGGATTCGAATTGGCCTTGTTGAGGTAGGTCATGATGTGCAAGAGGGTGGACACTCATGGTCCGCCCTGAGTCACATCCTGTTGTGGGCCATTCAGTTCACGGTCTTCCAGAATTGCTTTGAGTTTGAGAGGAACAGTTATCAAATAGTGGTTAAAGCAAAAGTAGAGCAACTTTTTGAGACAGGGCAAAAGTAGTGATACCTTGTGGCCTTGGTGACAGAGTGCTGCACATTGTTGAGGAATGGAACATTTCTTCCTCATCGCAGAGAGGATCTGGCACCTAAAGTCCCGGTCAGGCAGCAGCATGAACCGTACAATTTATAAAGCACTGTCCTCAGAACAACAACAGTAGCATCCAGTACACATTCAAGAAATCTTATGTACAGAGAGCAATAAAAAGGTAGGAGAGTAAAAGACAGTAAGAGCATGGCAGGTGTTATGTGGCCCCTGTAACGGGCATTCTGCTTCCTGAGCACATGACAAACACTCTTCAGGAACTCTCAGAATGCTAGAGAGGATCTGATAGGCAGCCGGAATACCTGTGAGTAAAGGTGAGAGTTAAATACAGGAAATAAGGCTTTACTATTAATGTGACAATAGTTGTGTTCAAGGGCTGGTAATGCTGAAGTATTTGAATTCCATATTTAAGCACTTGGAACTATTAGGTGCTCACATTTTACCTGCCATTACCAGTGTATGCGCATACACAAACACAGCCTACATTCATTCCTCCTTGAATAAGTACACAGTTTTTCTGTGCTTTATTGACGTTGGTGGTATGAAGAGACATGCTAGAGTTAACTTCAGGATTTAGCATATCCTTTAGAACTATGAGGGTTCATTTTCTGAAACCCTAAGAGTTAGAAAAATCCACTGTTGAGAATGTTGGAAGCAAATCTATAGACCAGGACTAACATTCAGCATTGTACAACATATAGCCATATCTTTTATTAAATATGAAATGATTTTAGACCTGTTATATATAGCAACTTCCCCGAGTCTCTCAAGTTTCCTCCTACCCCTTATTGCTTAAGCCACTTCTGCCTCTTGCCACAATCCAGCAATTGAAGGGTTGATTCTCAACACAGGCAGGGGCCTCCGGGACCAAGGCACTCTAAACCAGCTTATGTTCAGATTGGTTAGTGGTCTTGCCATTCATTTTCTCTAAAATCCCAATTGCTAAGCACCATCTTTGGCTCCTTGGGAAAACCCATGATGATTGTTCATGTTCCACTAACGTTTTATTTTGCTTGTGTTTATTCATCCACCTAAATTGTTACTGATTTGCTGATTACATAACTTTTACATCCTCTTGTGATCAAACAGTAATGGAACTTTTAAGATATGTTGCCTCGTTTTAGGGAAGCTCTAAAGTCTTTGCTTTATATCAGGTGAATATATTAAGAAAAAGGTGTTAAAATTTGATTTTGTAATGATAGAATGCACAGTGAGAATCTGAAAAAAAATGTGGCAAGGATGCCAGGAGACCAAGTCTTTTCTAAAGAAAACTGCCATTGGTAACTGTAAGTTAGATAGTCGTGATTAAAAATTCATGAATGCGTAGGGGGTACAAGCAACTGGGACGAAAACTGTGATCAATAGGCTCCATCATTTCCAATATAATCGCCTCAAGTCCTTGCCTTATAGGTGAACATGTGGATCATCGGTAGAGAAATTTGTGTTGTGACTGGCTGAGGATGCTCATTTTCTGTCGAGAACTCATATGCCAATGGTTTGGGCTTTCCTTCAGGAAATGAATATTCACCTTCTTTACCACAAAACCAATTTCTATCCATGGTTTTATCTTTATGATATATAAATCAGTGCCTTGTCAAATACACACACACACACACACACACACACACACACACTTTGCATTATAGTTATTGGCATACATAGGTTGATTTAGTTAGGTTATGATAAAATTGTTTATGGAGATTTCTGTGGAGGCTAAGTGATTGAAAAGTTTGGAAAAAGCTGTGGCCTTAATTCAAGGCAGTTTGGATCAATAATTCTGAAGGCAAAACTGTAGCTATTAATAAGCCTAAAACCTTGAGAGAAACAGAATTTTTCAGCTTTAGGCCATAGGGAATAAGAACACATTGTTTTGCAGTGTTTTTATGGTTTAAATTTTTGAGAGCTTCTGCAGTATAAGTCTCAACTCTTTTGCCGGGTGATAAACTCATCATGCTAGAGATGAAGCAATGAGTTCAAATAGGTTTTTGACTTCTTTAAACCATCTTCCCTTTTTGCTCAGATATGGATCAAAAACTAGAGAGGTGACTCTTGTTTCCTCTGCCTCATTACCCTAAAACTGTGAAGAAAATTTTAAGTTTGTAAATTCCAAATGTGAATATCTCAGAGGTCAAATTTCTCTAACTCAGAATCATGTCACAGAACAATAATACATGAGCCAGCAACTCAGATCTATGTTTCTTTAGTTAGATTTGTTTACTGAGGAAGATTATGGCAACGGCTATGACTTCTGAAAGTCCAACCTCAGCATTTGAGAGCTATTTACTATTTAATTAATTAAATTTACTATTTAAGTAGATTAAATTTACTATTTAATCAAGTGGCAGAGCAGCAAACTCATTTTGAGTAAGATATTAAAAAGAAGAAAGAAATGTCATATGTCATCAGCTGGAATAATTTAACTTGCAAATCAGATGTTGGCAAGAGCTAGTTGACAGCAGATGGCTCAACTCTTCTGTGTTTGACTCCAAACCTATCCTTTCCCATTTTGCGTTGGAAATCTAATTAAAAGCCTTTTTATCACCATCAGATTAATTATAAACATGCCTTTTTATCTGGTAGGAAATTGACCTGTGCTTAACAAATTTCCCCCCAAACCCTCTATTTTCCAAGATTTTCAAGAAGAATTTTTTTCCAAACTTATTTATCCAGACTAAATGCACCTAATCTTTGTAGGTTAAATCCCATGAGCTACTACTTAGGCCAAATATGAGTTACTTATTTACTATTTAGGACATAAACTGATATTAACTTAAGAGTAATTGCTAATTTAATTTCTTTACTTCTAGTTAATTTGATGAAATTCATTGAAAGACAACTTTCTTCCAAGTAAATAATTTGCCATGGCAAATAGAATCTTATAAAGCTTAATTTTAAAGTATTTTATCATATGGTGGTGCAATTAATATCAGAAAAAAGGACATGTGTTTCATTAACTTGTCTGTCACTCCATGAGTTTATGATGTGAGAACTGACACTTCTGTGCCATCTGTTTGTATATGACCATAATAGAAGCCGTACATGCCAGCGGACTGAAGTATTTCCATAGAGTAAATCCACAGGTATGGGCTCAACATTTTGATAAGTGTTAGATTATTTCCCACACATAATTTTGTCATTATTAGACTAATTCTTGTAGTAATGCATAAATTTCGAAAAAGCTAGTGCTATAAAAATGGGCAGGAATGAGTATATTTCCTCAATATACAAAGGAACTGTGTATTTCAGTGGTTAAAATAAAAGAGAGAAAGTGATCATCTGGCTTTTACTTAGGATGTAGAAAGCTGGAAAGAGCATCATTACTACCCTTACAATGAAAAAGAGAGATAATCTGCAAATTAATAGTTGTCCTTGAATTTATCAGAAAGTTGAAGTTGTAGAGCAATCAACTAACTCAAAATCTAAAGAAAAACATTCTTCTGGAAGGAGAAGCAAAATGTGAGCAATTTCTTTCCTGGGGAAAATGTTAAACCCCATGCAAGCTATTCATGAGAATTCAACTAAAATTTCTGACAAATTACTTCAGACTGACTTTGGACCAGCATGAGTGTATACAATCTCTTGGGAGCTGCAGTCACAAGGAGAAATTGCACATATGTACACGATCTTCTCCACAGACCTCACCATGTATGTACTTATAAGAGAGATTAGGGGCTGGGTTGGAGACCTGAGAAAGCCTCTATTTTGGTGAAGGTATGGGAGAGGAGAACAACAGCTCTTGTGGAAAAGGTGTAAAGCCTCACCTAGAACTTTCTCTCTTATCTTCTTTATGGGGTAAAAGCTTAAGCTGATGTGGGAAGGACAACAAATATTGTCACCCTCAGGCCAGAAGTGAACATGCATTGCAATTAGGTGAAGGAAAAAACAAAACACCATCTGCCCTTAGGGGAGGGACAGAAAAACACCCTGAGCCTAGACCACTTAGAGCTCTACCTTTGGGGGAGGAGTATGACCACAAAAAAGGCCTCATATCCAAGATCTGGACACACAGTGCCTTCCTCAGATTGAGGTTGAACCAGAACAACAGAAAATGATTCCCTGTTCCCTCTCTTCCACTCTTCTTTATCAGGCTGGCAAGTGACCTATAGCAGTTGTCATATGTATAATGCTGGGAGAAGGGTAAAGTGAAGAGAGAGATCTTTTCTCAAGCACAAAGGAAAAGCCTGAAACTGAGAGGTGAGCAGACCTTGAGAAAAAAATCTTCTGAAAAAGTATTCCTCACTCTAAATACAAGTTAAAACCAGAGAATTTGAAGCTTGTGGTACCCTGAGGGTAACCATAGAAACCAAAATAACAAAAAAAATAGACTCAGCTCAATTCCTGACTAGACTGACACAAACTCTTATAATCCAAAGAGAAAAGGCATTCCTATTTCCAGGCGTAAATACTATTTACAGTCATCTCTACTCTTCCACACAAGATATTCAGCTTTCAGCTAAAATTCAGGGCATACAAAGAAGCAAGGGGGAAAAAAGCAACAATACACTGTCAAGAGACAAAACAATTAACAGAACCAGATCAAATATGATTCATATTTTAGAGTTAAAATAGCTGAATAATGTGACAAAGATTCTGGAGGAAAAAGTGGACAATATGCATGAATAGATATGGAATCTCAGCTGAGAGATGGAAACTATGATAAAGAACCAAATGGAAATAGAAGAAGTTAAAAGCATGGTTATCGAAGAGATGAATGCCTTTGATGAATTCATCAGTACAATCAATACAGTTAAAAAAAAAAAAAAGAGTAAAGTTGGAGATAGGTCAAGGGAAGTCTTCCAAACTGACAAGCATGAAACATAAAACCATAACAGTTCTTCTAAGAGCTAAGGAACAGTAGAAAATGGTACAAAATAAATGGAATTGGAATCAGAGAGAAGAGAGACTGAGCAGAAGAAATGTTTGAATAGATAATGACCAAGAATTTTTAAAAAGCAGTAAATTATAAAAACTATAGATCTATGAAGCTCAGAGAACACCAAACAATAAATACTTCCAAACACACCTAGAAACATAACTGTTCAAACTGCTACAACCTGAAGACAAAGAGAAAATCTTGAAGGCTGCCAGATAAAACGTGCACATTGTATACAAAGAAACAGAAGTAAGGATTGGAACAGACTTCTCATCATGAACTATGAAATCTAGAGACAAGGGAGTAACATCTTAAAGTGCTGGAATGACAACAACAAAACCTGTCAGCCCAGATTTCATACTCAAAGAAAATATTTTATAGAATTGAAGGAGTGCAGAAAAAAACAAGAACTGAGAGAATTCCTTACTAGCATACCTATTATTTATTCCTTAAAGGAAGTTCTTCAAAAATAAGGACTAAGATATCAGACAATAACTAGGATCTACACAAAGAAAGAGTGCTGGAAATGGCATTCATGAAGGAAAAATTAAAATTTAGTTTTCTTATTTTGAATTTCTGTAAAAGATAACTATGAAAGGCAAACATTGTATCAAAGTATTACATGTTTATGGTATATATAAAGTAAAATGCATGACAATAATAGCACAAAGGATAGGAAAGGAATTTAAATTACAATGTTGTAAGTTCCTTATAGTGCATGATTAATTACATGTGGATATTGTAAACTCTACGGCAGTCATTAGGACGTGTAAAACTTTTCAATAATAACCCCAAATTGGAGATAAGTTAGTATATTTAAAACCAATCTATTTAAATAATTACATTAAATTTAAACTGTGAAAATATACCAAATAAAAATTAGAGATTTTCAGATTGGATAAAAAAGTAGCACCCAACTATGTCCTGACAACAAGATCTACTTTAAATATAATGAAATAGATTAAAGTAAAAATATGAAAATAATATAGTGTGAAACCACTAATCAAAAGAAAACTAAAGTGTCTATATTAATGCCAGACAAAGTGGACTTCAGAATAAGGAATAGTACTGGGACAATATTCATAGTGATAAAGGGGACAATTCAATAAAAGGACAGTAATCTTAAATATGTATGTACCTAACAACAGCTTAAAGTATATGAAATAAAACAGATAGAACTGATAAGAGAAATAAATCTACAAGTAGAGTTAGAGACTTCAACTTTAAGTATTAGATTAAACAAATAGGAAGTTGGTAAGGAAACAGAAGATTTCAACAACACTATTTACCAAATGGATCTATTAGATACATATAGAACACTTCAAATCACAGCAGTAGAATACACATTTTTCTCAAGAGCATATGGAACTTTCAGCAAGATAGATATTATTCAAGATAGACCAATAAAGAATCAAAATCATTTAAGGTTTGTTCTCACATCAAATGGGATTTAAACTAGAAACCAGCAACAGTAAGATATCTGAAAGATTTCCAAATATTTGAAAATAAACACTTCAAAATAGCCCATGGTTCAAAGAGAATGTCACAAAGGAAATTCAAGCATGTTTTGAATCAAATGAAAAAAAAAAGTTCTATGTGTCAAAATTTGTGGGATATAGCTAAAGGAGTTTAGAGTTAAATTTATAGCTTTTAATGCTTTTTATTTGAAAAGCAAAATTTTTTTTTTAAATTTATTTTTTAAATTAATTAATTTTTATTGGAGTATAGTTGCTTTACAAGGATTTTTTTTCCTATTATAGATTGTTTATTATTTGTCAACAACATTTATGAAGACCATTTAAAAATTTTGTTGAAATACAGTAAGGAAGATCTAAATACATGGTGAGCTATAACTTGTTCATGGATATGAAGAGTTAGTATCATTAAGATATTAATTCCTCCAAAATTGTCCTATGGATTACATGTAATTTCATCCAGACTCCTTATGGGGCTTTTCATGGAACTGGACAAGTGAATTCTACATTTATATGGAAATGCAAAGAGCTAAGATGATCCTGAACAAAAGCAAAATAGAACTTTCCCTACCAGACATCATGATGTAGTCACAAAATGGAATAGTATACAGCAAAGAAAATGAACAAACCACAGATATATGCATCAATATGCATGAATCTCAAAAAATATTAACATAAAAATATTATCATTGAGCCAAAACAAAAAAAGCCACAGATATATAAAATATTCCAGTTTACACATTTAGAAAACAGGCAAGTGGAGCTATATTTCATAGGGATACATACACATGAGATGAAACAATGAGGAAAAGCACAGGGATTATTAATAAAATCCAGAGTAATAGCTACAAGGGACTGATAATAATTAATTAAGTTGGGTGGTGAATACACAGGTGTTCATTTTATTATTCAAAGTGTCTTCTTACACATTATTCTCTTTATGTATATTTTATAATAAAACAATTCAAAAGATGGAATGCTCAGAAAATAGTGAGTCATGTTGAAACCCTAAACAAAGAATGTATTAAATTTTGCCATGCTTTTTTAGAATAGTTTAAAAAAACAACCATAACTGAAAGGGAACAGGAGGGGTCCCTCAAAAGTAATGCTGTCCAAAATTTAAAACTCCCAATTTTTTTTTAACATCTTTATTGGAGTATAATTGCTTTACAATGTTGTGTTAGTTTCTGCTGTATAACAAAGTGAATCAGCTATATGTATACATATATCCCCATATCCCTTCCCTCTTGCGCCTCCCTCCCACCCTCCCTATCCCAACCCTCTAGGTGGTCACAAAGCACTGAGCTGATCTCCCTGTGCTATGCAGCTGCTTCCCACTAGCTATCTGTTTTACATTTGGTAGTGTATATATGTCAGTGCTACTCTCTCACTTCATCCCAGCTTACCCTTCCCTCTCCCCATGTCCTCAAGTCCATTCTCTACGTCTGCATCTTTATTCCTGCCCTGCAACTAGGTTGATCAGAACCATTTTTTTTTTTAGATTCCATATATATGTGTTAGCATTCGGTATTTGTTTTTCTCTTTCTGACTTACTTCACTCTGTATGACAGACTCTAGGTCTATCCACCTCACTACAAATAACTCAATTTTGTTTCTTTTTATGTCTGAGTAATATTCCATTGTATATATGGGCCACATCTTCTTTATCCATTCATCTGTCAATGGACACTTAGGTTGCTGAAAAGCGAAGTTTTAAATCAACAATTTAAGATTCCACTTCCGGAGACTAGAGAAAAAAAAAGAGAAAATTAAGCCCAAAGCAAATATCATAGAAGAAATAATAACAGAGCAGAAACCAATGAAATTAAAAACAGAAACATATGAGAGAAAATTATAGTAAGCAAAAGCCAGTTTCTTGAAAATGACAGTAAAATTGATGAACCTTCAGTCAGGTTAACCAAGTAAAATGAGAGACAACACAAATTGTAAATATTGGAATGAAAAGGGGTACGTTACCACAAACCTTGTAGACATTAAAAGAATAAGCAGAGACTACTGTAAAGAATTCAGTGCACATGAGTTCAACAATTTATATAAAATGGACAAATTTCTTGAATGATAAAAACTGCAAGTGATCACTCAAGAAAAATAAATAACCTGAATGGATCTATAGATCTCTGTAGATTTCTATCCATATATAGAATACATCTACAGCATTTAAACAACCTGCCATTTGCTCCAGAGAAAGACACTGTCTCTCTCCTCCATGGCTGTTCACTATAAAAACATTCTTGAAAGATAGTATGAAACAAAGACAGTAAGTTCCTCTGCTTATAAGATGTGAATAAATGCAAGAGACCCATGGAAAATTGTCTCCTAACAGGATTGAGATGACTTAGGGATGGTTGAAATTCTGTAGACTCTGGTTCTCCTTATATCATATGTGTAGCTCTCCAGAAGTTCCAAATGAGAAACTGAGAGCCTGGGAATTTTCTAGGTCCCTTGTTTTTTCGATGGTCTTGAACAACAATTTCTGTCTCGTTAGCAGTGGAAGATTACAGAAAAATTCATTCTGCGTTTCAGCGGTTTTTAATCTAGCTTAATTCCTTGCTTCTTGTTGCTTAATCAAATATATCAAAGTGAAACCTGCAGCATCAGGCACACTTTCTGGGTCTCCCTTCTCTCCAGGATCTGGGATCCTTGTGGATTGGCAGCTATAATTTTTTGGTGTCTTTTGTCCCACGAGATTATTCAAAGCTCTTTTGACTTCTCTGCCCCTTAACAGAAGTCATGAGACTCCTGGGTCAGAGTCAAAGGACAGTTTCTTTTAGCAGTGTGTCATAGCACAATTTTCTAGTTTTAGTTTTTCAGACCCTGTTACTCAGATGTGGACACAACGAGCGTCAGTTGACACCTGCACACACAGAGGGGTGTGTAGTCCCCTGACTTAATTCTTGACATTTAGTCTCACTCCAGGAATTTCCTGAGAGAAGAAATGGCCACCAGGTTGTCTGCTCACCTCTCTGTGGTTCCAGTGTCTCTGTGATTTTGGCTCCTGGAGTTCTAGAAGCCTCAGCCAGTCTCTAATGCCTTAAATCAAAAGCTTCTTTATTTTCCTTTTACCTGGCTCTTCTACTTTTTCCTGAGAGGACTATTGGTTTCTGCAAGTAATTCCACCTTAGCTGCTTGCAAGATTCTTCAATTTAGTCACACTTCGAATTATATTACATACTAGTTTCTTGTTTATTTTCCGTCTTCTTTAGGAATATAAGCTCTGTGAAATCAGGTTACTTTGGTTAATTCTTCAGTGAATCCCCAGTGCCTTGAAAAGCACATGGCAACTGGTAAGCATTCAGAAATATTAAGTAAGTAGACAGCTGGACTCATTTAGGTGAAAAATGATAAAATCACAATTTAAAAAGTTTCTAGCTGGATGTCTGCTGACATATCTAATCATTTCTACTTCTACCTATATCTCTGTTATTATATATTTTCTCAGTAAAAATAGCTCACATTTTAGCATATAAATTTATTAATGCACAGATATGTCTTTAGCTGTAACTAGGGGGAGATGCATAAATGTTCTGTGAGTTTAGACATAGATACCTTTTTCTCTATGACCTAAAAGAAGGTGTAAATAGAGATTATTTTGTGCACACATCCTGTTTCTTCTCCTTGTAGAGTCTTTTCAACTCTCTGCAGCTTCATGCTTGCTGTCTTCTTCCTTTGATCAAAATTACACTCATTTTGGATCCAGTTAAAAAGTCACCTTTTATAAAAAGTCTTCTGAGACTTTTTCATGGTAACTCAATTATTCTCATCTCCATGCTCCCACAGCTCTGCATGCGTTTATCTGTTACAGCCCTTATTATACCGTCTTTTAGTTAATTGCTTACATGGCCTGGGTTCCTACCTGATTACTGAACTCCTTTCATAAATGTCTTTGTGTCCTTAGTACCTAGCACATGGTCCGGCACATAGAAGTATTTTAGAAAATGTTGCTTGGATGCTTTATTAAACTTAGAATGCTATCTATTTTAGGAATATGCACATTTAAAAAAGACAACAAAATGAAACTAATTTTGGAATTGTGACTAGCAATCAGCTGTGTATGGAAGCCACTGAAGGAAGGGGAGGCCTTCCCAGAGCCACTTGACTCTATTATTCTGTTTATTCACGAACTTACACACTTTAAATCCTTTTTCCACAACTTATATTTTTGGAATCAGCTTTGATTTGGGGGCAGGGGAGGCTATAGGGTGTCATCTATATGGTATAATTTTAAGAGAACCAGCAAGATTTTCCTCTCTCTATTTGTGTTTGGAATTCCACATATAGTAATCTACTGCCTTGTTTTAGCTCTGCAATCATGCTGTAGACTCATCTTTAAAAATACTTTTATGTAGGGACATATATCAACTTATTAAGTAGATAATTTCTCTTTGTGATAGAAGAAATCTAGTCTGGTGATACCATGCACATCTGGAGAGGGGTATGAGTAACAGCAAGGGTAGAACAGAGATAGCAAGGTTGACAAATGGGGAAACCAAAGACCACTGGTGAATTATTGGCACCTTTGTAAAAAATTTAGTCTTCCCTTGAGATGCTATTTTTATATTGTATTTTCCTACTCTGCCAAAATAATGCAAATAGTGCTCTAAATATCTCCTTAAGTGTTTATTTAGTAGACTATTATATGGCTCAGATGTTGAAAAAGTTGGGGTTTGTTTTGAAAAGCATATGAAGGCCATTTAGTATGAGAACAAATTTACAGAGACATGAAAATATCCCAGTATTTTCTGTTTCTGACTTAACTATTCAAATCACTTGTGAAAATAGGTATTTTATCCTATTTTTGCTCTTTACCACCAAACGTTAAGAATTATAATAGCTTTAATGCAAATAATCTATTTGGGTTTGCTTTTTATAGGTTGATGGCAGTTTAAGTATCTTGGACCATGAGTACTTCGTTTGGCGTGACGTTGCTCTATACTTGCGAAAGAATTTGCTTTTGTAAATAGACTGCTATGTCTCTCACCAGCAATATTTAGAGGCTGTAGATATAGGTAAAAGGATGGTGATGGTAGGCTTATTTAAGTTGGCCACAACCAAAATCAATATCTGTAAACCTTTTCTCAACATGTGCTTACAATATGGAACCATGTGTTCCATGTATATGATATGATTAAGGAATCCTTAGCTTCTGTGAAAAAATATACCTATATTTTTGCTTTGAAGAGTTTATCTACATAATGAGATGTCACCTCACACCTGGCTATTACAAGAACAACAAAAAAGGTAACAAGTGTTGAGAAAGTGGAACCCTTGTACACTGTTGGTGGGAATATAAAATGATGTAGCCACCATGGAAAATAGTATGGAGGGTTCTCAAAAAATCACAAATAGACTACCGTATGAACCAGCAACCCCTTTTCTGGGTATATAGCCAAAAGAATGGAAATTAAATCTGGAAGAGATATCTGCACTCCCATGTTCATTGCAGCATTATTCACAATAGCTAAGACATGGAAACAACCCAAATGGCCAAATGGATAAAGAAAATGTGGTAAGCACACAAAATTTTTTAAAGAGTGTAGATGTTGTATTAAGTGTTCTTAACAAACACACATACACACACACATACACAAAAGCAGGACACAAGAAAACTTTTGGAGCTGATGGATATGTTTATTACCTTAATTGTTGTGATGGTATCACAGGTTCTGCCTATGTTCAAGCTCATCAAATTATATACATTAAATATATGCAGTTTTTTTGTATATTAATTATACCTCATTAAAGCTGTGGGGAAAAGAAGAAAGAACATGCTTAAAAAAGAGTTTAACAGTGGAACGGTGGAACTAACCATGCAGAGGATGTAGGTTACAACTAAGCCAAGGGCCTTTGTTAGTTCCCCTGTCCGCCTGGTAATATATGGGACTTGAGCTCACCTAATTCCTTATCCAGTCTCTTTACTTTCTCTTTTTTCTTCTGAGTACTTAGGAGCTCACAGCCCTCACTTGCAGGAGGCAGAAGGGTGTAGGGGTTGAAGCACAAACTCCAGACTTTGGCTCTTCATAACTATGTAACGTTGGGCAAGGAACCAATCCTCAGATTCTGTGTAGTTATGTGTGAACGTGAGGTTTAAAAACAATACCTACCTATGAGGTTGTGGTGAGGGTTTAATTAGATAATACACAAAGCACAGTGCTGGAAGACAACAAATGTTTAATAAATAATAGTTGCCATTATTATTATGGTTAATGTAATCATATTTCCCCCTTCCTCATATTTCCAAAAAGGATGGAAAATTAGCACTTCACTCTCCTAGAGGAAAAGTTTTGGTGGATTAGGGGAAGAGCCTCTATTCGCTGTCTGTTCACTCCTACCCATGGATGAAAGACTAGGAAATTTTATGTTAGGAACATTCAATTCCTAATGTGCCCAGTCCAACTCCTTCTTACTTTTTAGGGCCTGTTTGCCCACAGGGCATTAAATTCTGGTATTTTCTCCACCAAGTCTGCCTCTTGCTTGCGGTTGTCCAGCTATGCCAGTGTCTAATTTAGGATGAAGTCTAAACAAGCTCATTTAACTGCAGATCTTGAGCCACATTCTGCAATCAGCTTTATCAGTAGTAAGTGTGATAATGTTATCTCCATCTGTCTGACTTTCCTCCCTCTGTTATGAAGTTGAACATGCAAAGTGAAAGGGTTATTTACTTGCCCCCTTGCTCCCCCAAGTTTTCATTTTCTAAATTATTGCTGTGTCTTTGGTGCTATTAACTGCAGTTATCATTGTGGAATTTCTTTACATTTTGAGCCTTAGGCGTTATTTCCTCACCTGCTGGCTGCCCCCTTGCCAGGCAATAGCCATTGCCCCTGTTGGACTGCTTCCACAAATGCCTTTGGCCCTGGTCCCATCACAGCTGCAGGCTGATGTGGGAGATGGTGCTGCCTTAGACACTTTCTCAGTGTTTGCCGCTGCCCCTTCCACTGTTGCCATCACAGAGATATGGGCGCCTGGTGTGGCCAGCATCCGGAAGGCACATTCCACACAGCTTAGGAAACAGTATCTTTTAGTCCCAGGCCCCATGGACTGGCCCTGGGAGCGCTCTTCTGCAAACGAAGTAAGACACTTCTCCAAATATTCAGGATATGTGCCGTGTTTAATCTGCCTACACTGTGAGAATGGTTGCTTTTCCATTCCCATGTAGATTTCCTCCTGGTTGAATATACAGATTTCTTCCTTAGAAGGACTCCCATTATTGTGTATCAACACTTAATCCTTCTCTTTTAGGGATCTTCTCCTCTATAGTGAGAAAAACTCTCCTCTCAAGATTTGGCTGACAGCTGCTGAAATGAATACCTGGTCAGAGATTGTGTGGCCAGAAGCAAAAGCATATTGTCAGTCATGCAGGAATTTCTTGGCCTATGTTTTAGGCAAACAGCTGCTGCATTTTCAGTTTTTAACTTGGCAGACCTTATTTTAAATATGCATTGCCAAAAATTACGGCTCATTTACTGTACTTTCCTTCTCCCAATTGGAAAAGAAGGGTCAAATAGAGAGCTAAAGTGGGGTCAATATGGAGTTAAACCTCTAGTAAATGACAGTATTTACTTATCAGCATCAGATGTTTTGGGGGTATTCGTGTGGTCTGTTCCATTTATGTATGTATATATGTGTGTGTGTGTGTGTATATATATATATATATACACATATATATATATACACACACACACACACATGCACATAATATATATATATTATGTATATATTATATATATATATTATGTGCGTATGTATGTATGTATGTATTTATGAAGGAACTCAGCCATAGGTTTTTACAGAGTAGACAACCATGAAATTAATGGTTTGTGATGGTTTACTAATGCCTAGGGAGATTTCTGGTCTAGTAAAACATGATCTTTTACAACCTTGAAATAGTGTTTATTTCCTTTACTAAAATTTCTTATATCAGGTATTACTCTTACAATTATTCCCCACCAGTTGATTTTCATAACTTGTTAAAAAAATAAGGGAGAGAATTTATGATACTTGGGACTCAAAAGTCCCCATCCTTTTTTATTGTCTCATTTTTGGTAAGTGTAACTGCTGTGGACATAGTTCTGGTGGTCTGCATTACTGAACCTCTTTTCTATGCCACAGCCTCTCCCTTCCAGTGCACTTTCCATATTACTATTGGTGATACAGATCAAAATGTAAATCTGACCATGTCACACCCCCCTGTGTTCCAACTCTTGCCAGTTTCTGATTTCCTACTGAATAAATCTCCTACTCTTTATCTTAGCATAAAGGGAAGACCCTTCAATATCTAATGTGAAACTCTTTCCAGACTTCTACCTTGGAGCTCTTCTTTCTAGCTTTTTCCCTACTTCTTCCTCATCCATTCCTTCCCTGGTAACCATAATTCTAATTAAGTACTCTTTTGGAACATATCATGCGCTTCCATGCCTCTGAGAATTTCTTCATGATATTCACATCGAATGTTACCTCTAGATTCCTTTGTCTCCCTTGTCTGCTTGGAGAATTTATACCCATCCTTCAGGACCCAGCACAAACAATACCTTGTTATGAAGTCCTCATGTTAATTGTACAGTATCTCTTTGTTTGCATGTTTGTCTAACCAACTAGTTGTAAGCTCTTCAAGTGTGGAGATAGTACTTTATTAAGTTTCTTCCTGAGATTTATGCCCATTGTATTGGAGCAGGAGGAGGGAGAGAAAAACAGATGTCTACCTGCTCGTACAACTGCCTGCAAAGACATCATTTCCTCTTTCTGTTTGTCATCACAGCAGGTCTAAACTATTGCCTAAGGGCCCAGCATGTGTGGGTGTTGGTGGCCTCCATTGGCTCTACTGTTGAGGCATTCAGACCTAAGCAGCTCCCTCAGGTATTGTTAGCTCTCGAGAGGTGCTGCCTCATCTTCTGGCTGGTGGTGTCTCGCTCATGTTCTTTTCCTCTGAGGCTGAGCTCTGCCCTGCATTAGTTGGTCCATGACTAGCCTGGAGGCTCCAATCTCATCTCCCCTCTATGGCTCAATTGTGTGAACTAAAGGCAATGTCTGCTTTACTCTGAAGAGCTGGTACTCCATGCAGCTTCCTGGCCTCCTTTCACCTTGGCTGATTTCCCAGGCCCTTTCTCCTCAGTACAAATAAATGGACTCAGTTTACCCTCATAACAATCCTATGCAGTATATACTATTATTAACCCAGTTTTACAGAAGAGGAAACTGTGGAACAGAGACACAAAGTCAAAAGAACCAGGATTCAAACCCAAGCAGACACCAGAGTCGTGGCGCCAGACTCCATGCTCTTAACCAGTGTACTGCAGTCTTTTATATTAAACGTTGTGCTTAAAATGGGAGATAATTAAGATATGCTTATTGCCTATAACATGACAGTTAATTATATATATATGATGAATATGAAATGTATATATTCATTGAATCATTGAATCCTCCCACCAAATGTGAGAAAATGGTGGAACCATGATTGAAATTCTGGCTTTATCACTCTAAAGTAAATGATATTTTCACTTAATACAATTTTTTTTATAGTTTGTATGCCAAAAGTAGTTTTTGAAGATCTTTTTTTTTTAGAATTTTTTTTTTTAATAAATTTATTTTATTTATTTATTTTTGGCTGTGTTGGGTCTTCGTTGCTGCGTGTGGGCTTTCTCCAGTTGTGGTGAGCGGGGGCTACTCTTCGTAGTGGTGCACAGGCTTCTCATTGCGGTGGCTTCTCTCGTTGCAGAACATGGGCTTTAGGCACACGGGCTTCAGTAGTTGTGGCACGCAAACTCAGTAGTTGTGGCACGCGGGCTCTAGAACGCAGGCTCAGTAGTTGTGGTGCATGGGCTTAGTTGCTCCACGTCATGTGGGATCTTCCCAGACTAGGGCTCAAACCCGTGTCCCATGCATTGGCAGGCGGATTCTTAACCACTGGGCCACCAGGGAAGCCCTGAAGATTTATTTTTAAAGGAGGGGTAACTTCCCCGTTTTATAAAAGTGTTTATAACAAAGGTAGCTATAGTAAGGATAGAACAATTTTAGGACCTGAAAGGTTTTTGTGTGCATTGACATTTTGTCTTTTTTTTCAGCCCATAGTACCAAATAGCCTGGCTTTTTTTTTTTTTTTTAAAGGTAGACTGAATGAAAGCATCAGTTTTTATTCCAGTGACTCAATCCCCATTGTTTGAAGTAGATTAGAATGGATAAGTTGAACTCTGTATGTTGTGCACCTCAATTATCCACAGAGACGGGCTGCCAAGTTTACTGTGGAAGTTCTTGGTGTTGCAGGTATGAATGTTTATCTGTTTGTGCTATGTCATCATAACTAGGTTTTGCCTTTTAAATAGACCATAAAATTAACACATTAAAGCAACATCCCTGATTCTCATGGAACGTTTGAATTATGTACAGCAGGATGTGTTTTAATCATTTATTTTAATCATGTTCCTCACCCTGCAGCTTAAAAAGAAAGATATTGAAATCAAAATATGTAGCATCAAATCACTCTAATTATTTCAGATAGATTACACTTGTTAGTACCTAAATGGAGAGACGCTTTTGTAAATTTCTGCATTTCTGTTTGTTTGTGAGGCCCCCTCCTTTAAATTTTTTTTTTCTATTAAAAATTTGTTAGGTTGCAACATCAATTGACACTATAATATTTCTTTTTTCTTTTATGTTTGGATACTGGTTTTCCAGACTAACTGGCTTTCCTGGGAACTGTGACTCTGGCTACAACATGAAGACTGAAAACTTTCCTTTCTGTACTTCTAGAGGAGAATTCAGTGCACTCATGGAGACAGAGACAAGGACCAGACTTTTGACATAACTGGCTTTGGCCCTGTGAATGAATGCTTCCTGAGCATTGGAAAGCTAGTGGCAAGATACTAGAACCACAAATGGGCTATGGGGAAATGCATTCAATGAAGCAAAAATCTCTAAAAAGATGATTTTGCATATCCAATGCATTTCCAACACATGACAGATAATCTTAGCTTCTGCTATGACTTACAAGCCCAAATAAGGCACTTCTTTGAGTTTTCTGGCACATTTGCAACCGATGGCTTTCCTTGAATGAATATTGTGGCGGTGGATTCATTGGCTGTGTAAAAACAAACTGCTCATTCCTTATCTATGCTGAAAGGTCATCTGGCTTGTGTATCAGGTGCCACCTCAGGGATGTCAGCCAGTGTCCTGTGGTGCATTCAGCCCAGTCCTTGTGCCCTGTCAGCGAGGCAGTCATAGAGTTCCATTTGTACAGAGGTACAAGGATAGAGACAAGTTGTATTGGCTTTTTTTTTAAATGAATTTTTATTGGAGTAGAGTTGATATACAATATTGTATTAGTTTCAGGTGTACAGCAAAGTGAATCAGTTATACATATATCCACTCTTTTTAGATTCTTTTCCCACAGAGGTCATTACAGAGTATTGAGTAGAGTTCCCTGTGCTATACAGTAAGTTCTTATTAGTTATCTATTAATATTTTATATATTGTAGTGTGTATATGTCAATCCCAATCTCCCAATTTATCCCTCCCCCCCTTCCCCCTTGCTAATACATATGTGTCTTTTCTACACCTGTGACTCTATTTCTGTTTTGTAAATAGGTTCGTTAGTACCGTTTTTTTAGATTCAACATATAAGTGATATCATATGATATTTGTCTTTCTCTGTCTGATTTACTTCACTCGGTATTACAATCTCCAGGTCCATCCATGTCTCTGCAAGTGGCAGTATTTTGTTCTTTTTCATGGCTGAGTAATATTTCATTGTATATATGTCCTACATCTTCTTTATCCATTCATCCGTTGATGGACATTTAGGTTGCTTCCATGTCCTGGTTATTGTAAACAGTGCTGCAATGAACATTGGGGTGCATGTATATTTTCATTTTATGATTTTCTCTGGATACATGCCCAGGAGTAGGATTGCTGGATCATATGGGAGGTGTATTTATAGTTTGTAAAGGAACCTCCGTAGTGGCTGTACCAATTACATTCCCACCAATAGTGTAGGAGGGTACCATTTTCTCCACACCCTCTCCAGCATTTATTGTTTGTAGATTTTTTTTAACATCTTTATTGGAATATAATTGCTTTACAATGGTGTGTTAGATTCTGCTTTATAACAAAGTGAATCAGCTATACATATACATATATCCCCATATCTCCTCCCTCTTGCTTCTCCCTCCCACCCTCCCTATCCCACCCCTCTAGGTGGTCACACAGCACTGGGCTGATCTCCCTATGCTATGCAGCTGCTTCCCACTAGCTATCGGTTTTACATTTGGTAGTGTATATATGTCCATGCCACTCTCTCACTTTGTCCCAGCTTACCCTTCCCACTCCCCATGTCCTCAACTCAATTCTCTAGTAGGTCTGCATATTTATTCCCGTCCTGCCCCTAGGTTCTTCATGACCATTTTTATTTTTTTAAGATTCCTTATATATGTGTTAGCATACAATATTTGTTTGTCTCTTTCTGACTTACTTCACTCTGTATGACAGACTCTGGTCCATCCACCTCACTACAAATAACTCAATTTTGTTTCATTTTATGGCTGAGTAATATTCCATTGTATATATGGGCCACATCTTCTTTATCCATTCATCTGTCGATGGACACTTAGGTTGCTTCCATGTCCTGGCTATTGTAAATAGAGCTACAATGAACATTGTGGTACATGACTCTTTTTGAATTATGGTTTTCTCAGGGTATATGCCCAGTAGTGGGATTGCTGGGTTGTATGGTAGTTCTATTTTTAGTTTTTAAAGGAACCGCCATAATGTTCTCCATAGTGGCTATATCAATTTACACTCCCACCAACAGTGCAAGAGGGTTCCCTTTTCTCCACACCCTCTCCAGCATTTATTGTTTGTAGATTTTTTGATCATGGCCATTCTGACTGGTGTGAGATGATATCTCATTGTAGTTCTGATTTGCATTTCTCTAATGATTAATGATGTTGAGCATTCTTTCATGTGTTTGTTGGCAATCTGTATATCTTCTTTGGAGAAATGTCTGTTTAGGTCTTCTGCCTATTTTTGGATTGGGTTGTTTCCTTTTTCGATATTGAGCTGTATGAGCTGCTTCTAATTTTGGAGATTAATCCTTTGTCAGTTGCTTCATTTGCAAATATTTTCTCCCATTCTGAGGGTTGTCTTTTTGTCTTGTTTATGGTTTCCTTTGCTGTGCAAAAGCTTTTAAGTTTCATTAGGTCCCATTTGTTTATTTTTGTTTTTAATTCCATTTCTCTAGGAGGTGGGTCAAAAAGGATCTTGCTGTGATTTATGTCATAGAGTGTTCTGCCTATATTTTCTTCTAAGAGTGTGATAGTGTATGGCCTTACATTTAGGTCTTTAATCCATTTTGAGTTTATTTTTGTGTATGGTGTTAGGGACTGTTCTAATTTCATTCTTTTACATGTACCTGTCCAGTTTTCCCAGCACCACTTACTGAAGAGGCTGTCTTTTCTCCATTGTATATTCTTGCCTCTTTTATCAAAGATAAGGTGACCATAGGTGCCTGGGTTTATCTCTGGGCTTTCTATCCTGTTCCATTGGTCTATATTTCTGTTTTTGTGCCAGTACCATACTGTCCTGATTACTATAGCTTTGTAGTATAGTCTGAAGTCTGGGAGCCTGTTTTCTCTAGCTCCGTATTTCTTTCTCAAGATTCCTTTGGCTATTCGGGGTGTTTTGTGTCTCCATACAAATTGTGAAAATTTTTGTTCTAATTCTGTGAAAATTGCCATTGGTAGTTTGATAGGGATTGCATTGAATCTGTAGGTTGCTTTGGGTAGTATAGTCATTTTCACAATGTTGATTCTTCCAATCCAAGAACATGGTATATCTCTCCATCTATTTATCATCGTTAATTTCTTTCATCAGTGTCTTATAGTTTTCTGCATACAGATCTTTTGTCTCCTTAGGTAGGTTTATTCCTAGGTATTTTATTCATTTTGTTGCAATGGTAAATGGGAGTGTTTCCTTAATTTCTCTTTCTGATTTTTCATCATTAGTGTATAAGAATGCAAGAGATTTCTGTGCATTAATTTTGTATCCTGCTTCTTTACCAAATCCATTGATTAGCTCTATTAGTTTTCTGGTAGCATCTTTAGGATTCTCTATTTATAGTATCATGTCATCTTCAAACAGTGACAACTTTACTTCTTCTTTTCTGGTTTGGATTCCTTTTATTTCATTTTGTTCTCTGATTGCTGTGGCTAAAACTTCCAAAACAATGTTGAATAATAGTGGTGAGAGTGGGCAACCGTGTCTTGTTCTTGATCTTAGTGGAAATGGTTTCAGGTTTCCTCACTGAGGACGATGTTGCCTGTGGGTTTGTCATATATGGCCTTTATTATGTTGAGGTAGATTCCCTGTATGCCTACTTTCTGGAGGGTTTTTATCATAAATTGGTGTTGAATTTTGTCGAAAGCTTTTTCTGCATCTATTGAGATGATCATATGGTTTTTATTCTTCAATTTGTTAATATGGTGTGTCACATTGATTGATTTGCATATATTGAAGAATCCTTGCATTCCTGGGATAAACGCCACTTGATCATGGTGTATGATCCTTTTAATGTGCTGTTGGATTCTGTTTGCTAGTATTTCATTGAGGATTTTTGCATCTATGTTCATCAATGATATTGCCCTGTAGTTTTCTTTCTGTGTGACATCTTTGTCTGGTTTTGTTATCAGGATGATGGTGGCCTCGTAGCATGAGTTTGGGAGTGTTCCTCCCTCTACTATATTTTAGAAGAGTTTGAGGATAGGTGTTAGCTCTTCTCTAAATGTTTCATAGAATTCACCTGTGAAGCCATCTGGTCCTGGGCTTTTTTTTGTTGGAAGATTTTTAATTACAGTTTCAATTTCAGTGCTTGGGATTGGTCTGTTTATATTTTCTATTTCTTCCTGGTTCATTCTCAGAAGGTTGTGCTTTTCTAAGAATTTGTCCGTTTCTTCCAGGTTGTCCATTTTATTGGCATATAGTTGCATGCAGTAATCTCTCATGATCCTTTGTATTTCTGCAGTGTCAGTTGTTACTTCTCATTTTTCATTTCTAATTCTATTGATTTGAGTCTTCTCCCTTTTTTCTTGGTGAGTCTGGCTAATGGCTTATCAATTTTGTTTATCTTCTCAATGAACCAGCTTTTAGTTTTATTGATCTTTGCTATTGTTTCCTTCATTTCTTTTTCATTTATTTCTGATCTGATCTTTATGATTTCTTTCCTTCTGCTAACTTTGGGGTTTTTTTGTTCATCTTTCTCTAATTGCTTTAGGTATAAGGTTAGGTTTTTTATTTGAGATGTTTCCTGTTTCTTAAGGCAGGATTGTATTGCTAAAAACTTCCCTCTTAGAACTGCTTTTGCTGCATCCCATAGGTTTTGGGTCGTCGTGTTTTCACTGTCATTTGTTTCTAGGTAGTTTTTGATTTCCCCTTGATTTCTTCAGTTATCTCTTGGTTATTAAGTAGTATATTATTTAGCCTCCATGTGTTTGTATTTTTTACAGATTTTTTCCTGTAATTGATATCTAGTCTGATAGCACTGTGGTCGGAAAATATACTTGATACAATTTCAGTTTTCTTAAATTTATTGAGGCTTGGCTTGTGACCCAAGATATGATCTATCCTGGAGAATGTTCCATGAGTACTTGTGAAGAAAGTGCATTCTGTTGTTTTTGGATGGAATGTCCTATAAATATCAATTAAGTCCATCTTGTTTAATGTGTCATTTCAAGCTTGTGTTTCCTTATTTATTTTCATTTTGGATGATCTGTCCATTGGAGAAAGTGGGGTGTTAAAGTCCCCTACTATGATTGTGTTGCTGTCGATTTCCCCTTTTATGGCTGTTAGTATTTGCCTTATGTATTGAGGTGCTCCTATGTTGGGTGCATAAGTATTTACAATTGTTATATCTTCTTCTTGGATCGATCCCTTGATCATTATGTAGTGTCCTTCTTTGTCTCTTCTAATAGTCTTTATTTTAAAGTCTATTTTGTCTGATATGAGAATTGCTAGTCCAGCTTTCTTTTGATTTCCATTTGCATGGAATATCTTTTTCCATCCCTTCACTTTCAGTCTATGTGTCCCTATGTCTGAAGTGGGTCTCTTGTAGACAGCATATATATGGGTCCTGTTTTTGTATCCATTCAGCCAGTCTATGTCTTTTGGTTGGAGCATTTAATCCATTTACATTTAAGGTAATTATCCATTTGTATGTTCCTAATTCCATTTTCATAATTATTTTGGGTTTGTTATTGTAGGTCTTTTCCTTCTCTTGTGTTTCCTGCCTAGAGAAGCTCCTTTAACATTTGTTTTAAAGCTGGTTTGGTGGTGCTGAATTCTCGTAGCTTTTGCTTGTCTGTAAAGGTTTTAATTGCTCCGTCAAATCTGAATGAGATCCTTGCTGGGTAGAGTAATCTTGGTTGTAGATTTTCCCCTTTCATCACTTTAAATATGTCCTGCCACTCCCTTCGGGCTTGCAGAGTTTCTGCTGACAGATCAGCTGTTAACCTTATGGGGATTCCCTTGTATGTTATTTGTTGCTTTTCCCTTGCTGCTTTTAATATTTTTTCTTTGTATTTAATTTTTGATAGTTTGATTAACATGTGTCTTGGCGTGTTTCTTCTTGGATTTATCCTGTATGGGACTCTATGCGCTTCCTGGGCTTGATTGACTATTTCCTTTCTCTTATTAGGGAAGTTTTCCACTGTAATCTCTTCAAATATTTTCTCAGATCCTTTCTTTTTCTCTTCTTCTTCTGGGTCCCATTTAATTCGAATGTTGGTGCATTTAATGTTTTCCCTGAGGTCTCTGAGACTGTCCTCAATTCTTTTCATTCTTTTACCTTTATTCTGCTCTGCAGTAGTTATTTCCACTATTTTGTCTTCCAGGTCAGTTATCCGTTCTTCTGCCTCAGTTATTCTGCTATTGATTCCGTCTAGAGAATTTTTAATTTCATTTATTGTGTTGTTCATGGTTGTCTGTTTGCTCTTTAGTTCTTCTAGGTTCTTGTTAAACGTTTCTTGTATTTTCTCCGTTCTATTTCCAAGATTTTGGATCATCTTTACTCTCATTATTCTGAATTCTTTTTCAGGTAGACTGCCTATTTCCTCTTCATTTGTTTGGTCTGGTGGGTTTTTACCTTGCTTCTTCATCTGCTGTGTGTTTCTCTGCCTTCTCATTTTGCTTAACTTTCTGTGTTTGGCGTCTGCTTTTCGCAGGCTGCAGGTTTGTACTGCCCGTTGTTTTTGGTGTCTGTCCCCAGTGGCTAAGGTTGGTTCAGTGGGTTGTGTAGGCTTCCTGGTGGAGGGGACTAGTGCCTGTGTTCTGGTGGATGAGGCTGGATCTTGTCTTTCTGGTGGGCAGGTCCGCATCCGGTGGTGTGTTTTGGGGTATCTGTGACCTTATTATGATTTTAGGCAGCCTCTCTGCTAATGGGTGGGGTTGTGTTCCTGTCTTGCTAGTTGTTTGGCATATGGTGTCCAGCACTGTAGCTTGCTAGTTGTTGAATGGAGCTTGGTTTTGGCGTTGAGATGGAGATCTCTGGGAGATTTTTGCCATTTGATATTACATGGAGCTGGGAGGTCTCTGAACTTGGCTCTCCCACCTCAGTGGCACAGCCCTGATGCCCAGCTGGAGCACCAAGACGCTGTCATCCACATGGAAAAAGAGAAAAAGGGAAAAATATACATATATCGTTGTTCCCAAAGTCCACCACCTCAATTTGGGATGATTTGTTGTCTATTTAGGTATTCCACAGATGCAGGTACATGAAGTTGATTGTGGAGATTTAATCTGCTGCTCCTGAATCTGCTGGGAGAAATTTCCCTTTCTCTTCTTTGTTTGCACAGCTTCCGGGGTTCAGCTTTGGATTTGGACCCGCCTCTGGTTGTAGGTCGCCTGAGGGCGTCTGTTCTTTGCTCAGACAGGTCGGGGTTAAAGGAGCAGCTGCTTCGGCGGCTCTGGCTCACTCAGGCCGGAGGGAGGGAGGGGCACAGATGCGGGGCGAGCCTGCGGCGGCAGAGGCCTGAGGCGCGCCGTGCGTTCTCCTGGGGAAGTTGTCCCTGGATCACGGGACCCTGGCAGTGGCGAGCTGCACAGTCTCCTGGGAGGGGAGGTGTGGATAGTGACCTGTGCTTGCACACAGGCTTCTTGGTGGCAGCAGCAGCAGCCTTAGCGTCTCATGCCCATCTCTGGGGTCCGCGCTGATAGCCGTGGCTCGCGCCCGTCTTTGGAGTTCGTTTAGGCGGTGCTCCTAATCCCCTCTCCTCACGCAGCAAGAAACAAAGAGGCAAGAAAAAGTCTCTTGCCCCTTTGGCAGTTCCAGACCTTTTCCCGGACTCCCTCCCGGGTAGCCGTGGCGCCCTAGCCCCCTTCAGGCTGTGTTCACGCCGCCAACCCCTGTCCTCTCCCTGGGATCTGACCTCCGAAGCCCGAGCCTCAGCTCCCAGCCCCCGCCTGCCCCGGCGGGTGAGCAGACAAGCCTCTCAGGCTGGTGAGTGCTGGTCGGCACCAATCCTCCGTGCGGGAATCTCTCCGCTTTGCCCTCCGCACCCCTGTGGCTGTACTCTCCTCCGTGGCTCCGAAGCTTCCCCCCTCTGCCACCCACAGTCTCCGCCCGCGAAGGGGCTTCCTAGTGTGTGGAAACCTTTCCTCCTTCACAGCTCCCTCCCACTGGTGCGGATCCCGTCCCTATTCTTTGTCTCTGTTTTTTCTTTTTTTCTTTTGCCCTACCCAGGTACGTGGGGAGTTTCTTGCCTTTTGGGAGGTCTGAGGTCTTCTGCCAGCGTTCAGTAGGGGTTGTTCCACATGTAGATGTATTTCTGATGTATTTGTGGGGAGGAAGGTGATCTCCATGTCTTACTCTTCCACCATCTTGAAGCTCCTCCCGTTTGTAGATTTTTTGATGATGGCCATTCTGACCGGTGTGAGCTGATACCTCATTGTAGTTTTAATTCGCATTTCTCTAAGAATTAGTGATGTTGAGCAGCTTTTCATGTGACTCTTGGCCATCTGTATGTCTTCTATGGAGAAATGTCTCTTTAGGTCTTCCATCCATTTTTTGACTGGGTTGTTTGTTTTTTTGTTACTGAGCTGCATGATCTGTTTGTATATTTTGGAGATTAATGCCTTGTCAGTTGCTTCATTTGCAAATATTTTCTCCCATACTTTATTGGCTTTTAAGAGACACATCTGGTGTCCCTTGGGCTGGAGGCCAGATACTTCTACCCTTGAATTTTTATATCATTGTGCAAGTTTCAGTATTTTAGAATAATTTTGCACTTGATAATAGTGACTTCTCTAACGTTTTGGGGAGAATCTTTTGTTTAGGTGCTATCCAGTACTACGGATGACATACTGACTGTAAGAGAAGGTTGCGCAGCTAATTCTTGGTAGATTCGTGATAGTATTGAATACAAACATCCTTTGGCCTTTTGTCAGGTACTCTTTCCTTTATACCAGACTTTTAAAGGATGTTTAATGCATTTTAAAATTAAATTTTATTGAGTATAAGATAGGCTACAAGGATGTATTTGAATCTTCTTAAACCAGAGACAACTAATTGTTCTTAATATTCTTTATCCTTTTCTTACCTTATAATAGAACTCCTAATTTTAACTCGGCATGTGTTCACCCAGAATAAAGACTACATGTCCCAGACTCCCTTTCAGTTTTGGGTAACTGTGTGACTAAATAATCTCCAGTGGGGTTAGGAGAAGAAATGATGTGTTCAAATGCCTGGTCACACCTTTATAGGAAAGGTATAACCTTACATTTTCCTTTCCTCTCTCCTACTCATGAGAGTAGTGGTGTGGTCATGCTTCATTTTGGAACACACAGATAAGGGCAAAATCCTAAAGATAGAAAAGAAATTAGTAAGAAACTTGGGTCCCTGATACTAGAGAGTGTCTTGCCAGCCTTGGTTTGCTTATGCCTAGATTTTTATGCAAGAGAGAGATACATATTTACCTTGCTCTCATCACTGATACTTAGGTGTCAGTTACAGCAACTGAACATATAGTGTAATTTAATAATTTGCAAATTTA
The DNA here is from genome assembly GCF_028023285.1 of Balaenoptera ricei. Taxonomy (NCBI): domain Eukaryota; kingdom Metazoa; phylum Chordata; class Mammalia; order Artiodactyla; family Balaenopteridae; genus Balaenoptera; species Balaenoptera ricei. Next base: position 107,703,384 of record NC_082642.1, read on the forward strand.
ATGCTGCAAGTTAATATTTTATAACCACCAAATTTGAGTGCTTTGTATGGACATTATGCTTGTGTAGATGTCTAGCAGTCTTGGAATTAAGCTGCTGTCATCACATGTTACAGGAGATGGCTTTCCATTTCACTCAGATTTCTTACAGTAACTTTCACAGTGTGATCCCAGATGTGGCCTCTTTAACATTCCCTACAGCTCTCTCCTCTCAGTGGGCTCCAGCCATACTTACCTCTTTGCTGTTCTTAAACATTCTAGGCGTGCTTCATGTTCCATCCTCAGGGTATATGTTGTTTCTGTTGTTGCTCCTAGTTTTTTTTTTTTTTTTAATCTCTCTTCTGCAGATCTCTTTGCCTAGCAATCTGCATATATCTCTGTTTCCACAATTTTAGAATTTTGCTCAGTTGTGACTTTTTCACTAAATCCTCCCCTGAGCACTTCAATAAATTTTCTTCTCCATTGCTTGATACTTACATCCTCTTTGTACACTTACTTTTTCTCCATTTATTTCCATTTTTTTTCTCTTCACTGAAATACTAGCTCTGTGAGAGCAGGGACTTTGCCTGTTTAGTCCATTGCTGTGTTCCTAGCACACTGTCTGACACGCAGAAATCAGTGGATAAATATTTATTGAATGGGTGTATGAATCAACCACTAAGTGTGTGTATAGATATAAATGATGTTATATCTATTTAAGGGGATAATATTATTCTGATAACTCATGTTGTTTTCTGAAATATCTATAAAAGAAACATGTTGGCTTTTCTAGAAATATATTCTCTTTCGTGAAGCTATGAATGATGAAAATGTCATAGATTGGTAGGAAAAGCTCATTTATTCACATCCATTATTAAATTTCCTTAACAGACTACTAATCTCTAATCTTGAAATAATTAGAAAAAAATCCTAAACTTGCAAGGTTTTTAGGGAACAGTTTATTATACATACTCTGCAATATAATTATGTGTTTTAATATTATATTTCCTATCTTTATTTTCCCAAAATAAGAAATCTGTTCTAAATCAGCCTTGAAAGTAAAAGTAACCGCAGAACAAATAATCCTTTCTTGTAATGCCACTCACCAAAGGCTTAATACTATAGTGAGAATGGATTTATTATACTATATTTGAGTTTCAAAAATGTCACATTACTCTACTTTTTAAGTCAAATGAAGCCAGCTGTTGAGTCCTGAGTCCTGGGGTTAGAATAGAGATGTAGGCTTTTAAGATACCTTCCTCTAGTCAAGAACTCTGGGCTTACATGGATCCAAAAGCTAGGAGTAGGGCTCATTCCTAGTCTGTGGGAGTTGCAGTCCGTACCACTGCATCAGATAGAACACGCAACTCCATGCTGGGCTCAGCTGCTCTGCATGAGTTAGTGCTGTCCCTCACAGCCATGCTGCCTGCTGACGCAGACCCAACCATACCTCTTTGGTCTCTGCTTTCATAACTTTCCCACTCCATCAACACTCATTACCTTTTCCCCTAAGAACACTTGTTTCTACCCTTTGTGGAAACTCCCCAAATCTTGTTCTCTCTCTCACATATAGGAAACTACTTCCTTTTTCCAATACACTCTATGAACTCTGTGTGAGACATAAAATGCCATCCTATCACTACCTATAGTCTTGAAAACTAAAGCTATTTATTTCAGCTCTAATTAGAACACAACTTTAAGGAGCTTAATAAGACTTTTAAGGAGACTTTTAGGGACATTTTAGTGTCAGAAAAAAATAGTGAAGGACTTTGAAATGGTCAGACAAGATTAGTAATTCTTCTACTTAGTGCAACCCTCTCGGCTTTCTTTACCTTTTGTTTTCTTTGAGCTATTTTACATAGCTATTTTCAGAAAACTGATAATAATACAAGTAATTTTTGTCCACAGAAATACAAATGAAATGTGTCAGGTTGAATGTAATTGATTATTGCCCTATAGGCAGTGACCAGTTTTGCATCTATTTGTAAATTCATTTCAGAATTCCTGATTGCCTATATATGACAATTTTAAGAGTTTTAATATGTTACTGGTTCCCTCACTAGGAGTTAAATATAGCATTTGACAAGCATTAGTTTTGTATTTGTATGAGAGCCATGATTTTATCTTTAAAAAATTATTTTACTTTAGAGGCACAGTGATGGCCTCTCCTGCTTAAGAAGGGGCCATGGAAAGGAAGTGCATGAATATTATTCTTTCTTAGAACACCCAGTGTAGACTAAAACAAACTAGAACAAAAAACATTAACCACAAAGAAGGACAGAAGTTAGTCAGATTTTTCTTTTTAACTCACCATTATATAGTTTTTTTATGCCTGCCAACTAAAGAATGTCACTCACCATCTGACTCTACAAGGATTGAGTCCTTAGCCACTGCAGCCACTTACCTTCAACACACCCTGAAAAGAGTTCAGGGCGGAGATCAGGAATGAGGCACTCTGTGCTCTGAGAAAAACTGGCAGAACAGTCCCTCAGATAGTTAGATATTTTCAGGAGAAAAATTTTATAAACCTGGATTCTTCTATCTTCCCATACTTAGAAAAGTTCTAAAACCATTAACTAAGATATCTGTTCCTTGTGACTAGTAGCAACCTTCTACTGATATGTGTGCTTGTTTACGTGTACTCCCTTTGCCAAAATCACAAATGTGCTGCCCTCTCCCCTTACCTCTTTGGAACAGTTTCTCAGAGCTCTCTGAGAGGCTGTCTCCCAGGCTATAGTCCTCAGTAAGACACTGAATAAACTCGACTCACAGCTTTTACATTGTGCTTTTTTTTTTCTTTCAGTCGATATGTAAGAATTCTGAGCTTTAATAATACTCAAAAACAGTTGAATTAAGGTATTTTATAAAAAGAACAGCTTTGTCTTGCTGATCCTTTGCCACATACTAAGAAAAGTTTAGTATCTATCTATCTATCTATCTATCTATCTATCTATCTATCTATCTATCTATCATCTATCTATCATCTACATATGGAAGAAAAAGACTAGCAATGATGAATGAAACCTTAAAGAAATCTGTAATTAATTTGAGTTATATTAAAATGGAATGGGTCTGAGCTAAATTTTACATTTGCCTATAAAAGTTAACATATTTCAAACATTTTTTTAAAAAGGAAATTCTTAAGTATATTAATGTAAAAATGATTTTAGGGGATATAATCACACTGTTAAGTAACAGAAATACAACTAAGTGAGTTTCAAAGACCTAACTGGCTTTATTGAATGAGTCACGACTCAACATCCCATCTAGCAAGTAGAGAGGAGCTCCAAGGAGATGTACAGTATGGAAGGTTGTTAAAGGCAAGTGGCGGAGGGAAAAGGAGAGAGCAGATGACCTCATTTTCCTTTGGTTGATGGAAAAGGGCCTATGTGGCAGATTACCTCATTGGTGCTGACTAGAAAATTCCAGACTGACAGGTTAAGTCTGCATTCCTGGGGGAGGTTGTAACTGCAATTAAGTTAGGTATTAAGCCTTGGTCTTTTGATGTGGGCTTAGCACAAGGACTCCATTTTGGAATTGTTGTCTCTTTTTTTCAAGACTGTTAGGAATAAAATGGTGATTGGTGTTCCAGGAAATCTCTCTTTATTAATATGTTTGTATGAATTATATCATACCTTATCCTTATCTGCTCATGAAATATGTTTCTAAACCCTAAAGTTAGTTGGTTTAATTTTAATGGAAAGTAGCATTGAGGAATTATATGTGGTTTTTGACAGATCTTTCCAGAATTTCTTTATTTTCTACCTACTTTTCTCAAATTATTCTGTGATAGAGAAGACAAGATAGTTTTAATTTTTTTCACTGTTGCTATTTGAGAGGTCTGTGGGTGAGCAGTAAAAGTGATAACTGATTTTTAATATTTCCACTTGAGAAAGAATCATCCCCACTTGACTCTTCCCTGACCCTTGGTTTGTAAAGGCTCTGTTGATTATTGAAATAGATCAATATTGAAGAGGTTTTGTTTTTAAAAAATAAAAAACCCAATTACTAAAAGATGCAAATACTAATAATTCAGAGCATACAAATTTATTTTATAAATGATCATAAGTTGGCCAAAAATAGAATAGAAAACTATGTTTAATTATTTTATTGAGGGGCAAATAAAAGGAATTATGTCAAAATCACATACTCAAAATAACTTATGATAAGCAGCATGATTAAGAGGAGAATTTCTGAACAGACTGAATTATATACTAAGTCCTTCAGTAGCTATTCAGTATAACAATTTGACAGAGTTTTCAGTGGTTTAAAAATTCAAAAGCTAATCGAAACTGGCTGAGATCTGAACAGTGTCATGAACCTTTAGAACTAAACAAAGGGTAATAGATTGCAGAAGCAACAGGGATGATTAAAATGCTTTGATCGGGGGGAAAACTAAAATGGAATAACTATAGATGAGTAACTATTAAAGTAAAACATCTTTTACTCAGATATATGGATTTATATCAAAGGATAAGTTTTTAAGGCCACCACATAAGTAAGTTTTATAATCTGCTCCAAATACATCCTGTGAAAACATGAATACCAGCTAATTGGGATGAACTATTAGGGAATAGTTTATTTATTTATTTATTATAAATTTATTTATTTATCTACTTTTGGCTGCGTTGGGTCTTCGTTGCGGTGCGTGGGCTTCTCATTGTGGTGGCTTCTCTTGTTACGGAGCACGGGCTCTAGGCACGCGGGCTTCAGAGGGAATAGTTTATATGGTATATTTTCTGAATAAAATAAAGCTTTTTAAAAAAGCTTTGTTATGTTTATCAGTATCTGTGTTTTGGAAAAAGTTAAGTATGAATACAAATAAATTCATTTTGGAAACTTACTGAGGATTTACTCAATCCAGACACCAGCCAAGTAATTTTTCATGTCGCACCTCATTTAATCCTCACAATATCCCTGAGAAATGTCACTGAATCTCTCAGTCTCCTTCGATTATGCTAATGTTAGCTTTCTGCCTTAATTGCAGCAGCTTCTCCAGTCCATTTTTCTTTTATCCTTCATCCATCTCTCTCTCTCTTTGCTTGTGGATATCATGCATTAGAAGACAATTAGAAGACAATTCAGTCTAAGGGAGAAACCACTATTTCCCTTTTTAAAAACAATCTTCTGCATCTTAATCATAACAATTTTTACTACTCTTGAGCACATCTTATATGCTAGTCACTGTTCTAAACCTTTCCATACATTATATTATTTAATCTTCAGGATAACTCTATGTGATGGATATTGTGATCACTCCAGTTTTCTGCCTGGAGAGCAGACAAGCTATGTAGATCATCCAGTGCTACAAAATGGGAGGTGACAGACCTGGGATTACAGTTCTCTTTGTCTGATTTCAAAGCTAATTCTCATAATTTTTGTATTATATAAAAATTGGTATTATATGTCACTCCCTGGAAATTGGTATTATATGTCACTCCAGTTTTACACAAACATACACACACAATAGAAGTAAAATTTACATATAGTGAATGAACAGATCCTAAGTGTATAATTCATTGAGTTTTGATAAATGAATATCTGTCTAATCACCACACAGTCAAGATACAGAACATATACTTCACTTCAGAAAACTCCCTCATCTTCCTTCAAGAGAATCCAGAGTCAAATAGGTAAACATGGTTCTGGTCTTTATTACTATGGAGTAGTTTTTCCTCCTCTTGAACTTCATATAAATAGAATAATACAGTATATATTCTTTTATGTCTGGCTTCTTCCACTCAGCATAATGTTTTTAAGATCCATCCATGTTGTGTGTATGAGCAGTTCATTTTTTTCAGTATCATATTGCATATCTTTTGTTAATTTTTATATACTGGTTTTAATGCTGTTATAAATGAAAATTTTTGTCTTTTTAAAAAAATTTTATTTTCTATTTGTTTTTGCTGCTAATGTATTGAAATATCATTGATCATACCCTTCAGAATTGGTAAATTCACTTATTAGTTCTGATTATCTGCTGAATTATGTTCTCTCAAAATTATGTTGAAGCATAACCCTCAGTACCTCAGAATGAGTGTATTTGGAGATAGGGTCTTGAAAAGGGTGACTAAGTTAAAATGAGGCCCTTACAGTAGGCCCTAATCCAATTTGACTGGTGTCCTTGTAAGAATAGGAAATTTGGATACAAAAAGAGACACTAGGTATGCACACACATTGTGAGATGTTTGCCATCTACAAGCCAAGGAGAGAGGCCTTAGAGGAAACCAAACCTGCCCACACCTTGTGTTTGACTTCTAGCCTCCAGAACTTTAAGAAAATAAATTTCTGTTGTATATGCAACTGAAACTGTGATATTTTGTTAGGGCAGCCCTAGAAAACCAATACAGTTCTTGTGTGTTTGGAGGTAGATTTCCTTAGGACTTTGGGGGCATAAGTGTTTATGCCCTCATCAAATATAGAAACTTTTATTTCTTCATTTACAATCTTCATGTCTTTTAAAATTGCATTTGTATTAGCTAGGTGTATCATAATAATGATGAAAGGAAATAGAAAATAACCATATGTTCCTTGCTCCCAGTCTTAGAGAGAAAGGGTTCAATATTTCGTATTAAAATTATGTATGATATTAGCTGTCAGTTTTTTACGTATGTCGTATATCAGTAATGCATGCTCCCTTCTCTTCTTAGATTTCTGAGTTTCTTTTTAATAAAATCAAGTGCTTTATTTGAAGTGGGAATGATTATGTGATTTTCTTCTCTGTATTTTGTTAATATGGTGGATTACATTTATCTTCAAATATAAAGCCGACCATTTATTCCTGGGATAAACCTTGATGTATTTTTTTATGTATTGCTAAATTCTATTTTTCAATAATTTGTTAAGGAATTTGTTTCCATATTTATGAGAGATTTTGGTCTGTGATTTTCTTTTGTGGCAATATTTTTGCCATGTTTTGGCATCAGAGTTATGCTGGTCTCAGAAAATAAGTTGGGGAGTGTACTTTCTGTTTTCTGAAGGATTTTCTATAAGATTGACATAATTTCTTCCTGAAACATTTGATAGAATTGGTCATTGAAATCTTCTGGATTGAGGTTTTAGATAAAAATTTCATTGTCTTTAATAGATACAGGACTATTCATATTTTCAATTTCCATGTGTTAGTTTTGGTGAGTTGTGATTTTTTTTCTTCCATTTTTCACATTTAATCCATGACATTGAGTTTATTGTCATACAATTGCTTTGTCATCATTTTTATATCTTTAGTATCTGAAGTGGCATCTTTTAATTCCTTACTTGTTAATTTGTTTTTTCTCTCAATTTCTAGACCAGTCTAGCTATTTTTGTTCTCTGCTTCTTTAATTTCTGTTCTTATTTTTATTATTTATTTTTGCCTATTTACTTTATGTATAATTTGCTCTTCTTTTTCTAGTTTCCTAAAGTGATAATTTGTCATTAATTTAGACTTTTCGTCCTTTTTTAGTATAAGTTTATAGAGCTATGAATTTCCTTCTAAGCACTTCATTTTGTGAATTTTAATATACTGTACTTTTATTATTAATTATCATTAAATCATAAATAAGTTCTAGTGCCTTTGTGGTTTCTTCTTAGATCCATGTAATTCAGAATATAGTTTAGATTGTTTAATTTTCTTATATTTGGAGCTTTTTTAGATATCTAGGTTATTATTAATTTTTAAACTTAACTTTATTATTGATTTCTAATTGAGTTTTGATGTGAACTAAATGTGAATATCTTGCCATTTAAGATTTATCTTGTTGGCCAGATATGGCCAATCTCGCTGAACATCTCATGTGCATTTTTAAAGATTATTTTTTCTGCCTTTGTTGGATGAAATGTTTGTTCTATGAATGTCAATTAGAACAAGTGGTTTGATGTTGTAAATTCTATAAATTTTCTATTTTTTTGTCTAGCACTTTTTTTTATCAATTTCTGAGAAAGATGTGTTTAAACTTCCAGCTGTGACTGTTGATTTATCTCTCTTAATTTTTGTTTTTTGTTCCTTGTGTTTTGAACCTTTGTTATTAATGTTATTAATGTACATACACATTTAAGATTGTTATGCCTGCTTGATGAATTTACTCATTTATCATTAAAAATGTTCCTCTTAATTTCTAGCAATATTCCTTGTCTTGAACTCACAGTTTGCTTATGAATATACCCACTTTAGTTTTCTTATTATTAGTGTTTGAATGACATATATTTTTCTTTTAACCTATTTCTTCATATTTAAAATGCTTTTTTTATGGGCAGCATTTAGTTGGGTTTTGCTTCCCCTATCAAATCTAAGAATCTCTTCCTTTTAATTGGGGTGTTTAGTAATTTACATTTAGCCTAATTATTAATTCAGTTTGAATAAAGCCTATCACTATGCCATTTGTTTTCTATTTGTCCCATCTCATTTTTATTTCTCTGTTCCTTCTTTCCTGCCCTTTTAAAATATTAGTTTAATATTCCAGTTTAATATTCTAGTTTGATTCTTCCATTAACTTTAATTATATACCTCTGTGTTATTTTTACTGGTCTCTCTAGGCATTATATATGTATCCTTAATTTATCAGTCTACTTAGAATTAATATTGTACCTTATTATCCTCCTGTCTTTTGTGTTATTGTTTTAATACATTTTATATTTACATATATCATAAATCCAACAATATAATGCTATACTATTTTGCATTTAACAGGCATAGGTCCTTTAAAGAAATTAAGAGAGAATTATGATTTTATATTTACTCACATATTTATCATTTCCAGTGCTTTTTCTTTCTGTAGATTTATATTTCATCTTGTATATTTACTTTTAGCCTGTACACTCCCTTTTCCATTTTTTAATAATACAGATCTGATGTTTGATGGTGATACATTCTCTCAACTTTCACATATCTGAAAATGACTTTATTTCTCCTTAATTTTTGAATTATATTTTTTATGGAAAAGAGAATTCAGAATTGACTTATATTTTATAGGACATCAAAGATATAGTTCCCTTTCTTCTGGCTTTTATTACTTCAGGTGAGAGCCAGCTCATATATATATTTATTACTTTGTGTGTTATTTAACTCTTTATGTCTGTCTGTTTTCAAGTTTTTGTTTTTCAACAGTGTGACAATAATATACCCAAGTGTGATTTTCTTTGTGTTAACCCAGTTTGTATTTAATTTAAGTTTATGAATTTGCAGGTCAATACTTTAACAAAACTTAGTAAATATTTGACCATTTCTTTGAATATATTTTTTTAAATCTACTTCTCTCCTTTCTTTCCTTCTGAGACTCTACTTCATATATGTTAGACTGATGTGTACTGCCAAACAGGTCACTTAGAACCTGATGTTTATTGTTCAGTCTTTTACTTTTCAGTTCTTTAGACTAAGTCATTTCTATTAATCTGTCTTTAATTTTACTGTTCAATTCCGTTTCTCTCCAGTCTGCTTGTGTGCCCATCAAGGAAAAGTTTCATATTATATATTGTAATTTTCCATTTTAGAATTCTTATTTAGTCCTTTTAAAGATAGTTTCCATTTTCTATGCTAAGATTTCCTATTTTTTATTCATTGTAAGGATAGCTTTTGCTTTACTACACTGAGCCTAATTCTAATAGCTACTTTAAATTCCTTGTCTGCTAATTCTAATATTTTAGTCATATAGTATCTTTTTCTATTGACTGCTTTTGTGTGTGTAGGTGATAATTGGTTATATTTTTCTGCTTATTTAATTATCTGCTATTTTTTTTCCTGGAAATTCTGATTTATTGTAGATTGCTGATTCTGTTGTCTTCCTCTGAAGAGTCTTGCTTTTTGTTCTATCAGACGGTTAAACTAGTTGCCTGATCTCTTTGAATTCATGGAGGCTTGTTTTTATGTAAACACCTTGCCGTAAGGCAAAGACCTGAGGTGTTTAACAAGTCCCTCTGATGTGGAAGGATTTGTACTCCACACTCTTATGCAGTGGGAAATCCCTGAGATCTCTGCTCAGTTCTTTCAGCCTTCTAACTCTTGTTTTCCTCTAAGGTTTTTCAAGTCTTCCTTATGTGTTTGCCATTTAGGGGTCAGCCAAGAGTATATGGGAAGTATGTATGATAATTTTGGGTCTTCCTCCATTGTGACTCCCTTCTTTATGGGATTTCTTCCCATAATTTTCACCATTTTGGTAGGCACAATTACTTCCTTTGACACCTTAAGCAATAAAACAAAACAAAGTAAAATAAAATAAAGTGAAAAAAAAAAGCTGTAACTTTTTGCTTGAGTTCTATTTGCCAGCTCTATAGAGACTTGAGAATGTCCTCAGAGGAAAAGCAATATAAATGTGAGTTCTATCACGTGTATTTTTTTTTCTTCAAGAATCAAATCCCTTCTAGTTTTTGCCTTTTTTGGTCATTCTCCAATGTGTTATTATTATTATTATTTTTTTACATTTTGTTCAGATATTATAAATATTATCTGTAAGAGGGATAGTCTGCTAACAGGAAGCCACATTCATCCATTTAGACTAAATGGCTTAAGATTTGTAGGATTCAGTGGTCTATACTAATTTTCCATCTTTTTTCAATCTCTCTCTTTGGTCACCTACCCTAAAGTTTAATCCTTAGACCCACTGCTCTGCTAAGGAGCCCTATCTTTAAATGCCTGATCATATGGTATTTAAAGTGTTTCCAGGTCTTGCTCATCACAGTCCAAAAAGGACCAAATGAAAACCTGGGCAATAATGCATGATTCTGGCCTTAAACATCTCTCAGAGGTTCTCCTTCCCTTTCTTTTTCTCTTTCTCTCTTTACCACAGCCCAAACCCCTGAGCTATTACTGAACTAGTTTTCTTACTACAATGATTTTAAGCCCAAGTGCCACAAAGGAGACTCTCATCTACAAACAAAAGTCACCTTCCTATTTCTATCTTTAAACACTTTTCTTTTTTCAATTGAAAAGTAATGGACAAAACAGTCATGCATGCTATGAAGAAGAGACGGTTTGCAGCCAAATTATTTCTGTGCCAATAGGAAAACAAAAAAGCAAGCCAGACAAAATCTTTCAGTATTTCTATTTTTCATTCCTATTCATTATAGAGAAGGCTGGTTTTGGTTGAAATTGTTTTTAAAACTCATTTACTATGCAGCTGCATGTAAAAGTAAAGGATAAAGGAGGAACAGCTCCCAAAATAGTATGTTTTCACCCTCATCACAATGAAAGTGAGGGCTAATCTAGGCATCTAAAAAATTTTCAGGCAGCAGTTTGACCTTGGTTCTAGGGTGGTATTTTACATGGGAAAAATCATTCCATATATTCCTATTATGCAATATTACCAGGAAAAAAATTAAACAAATAATTATAAGATAGAATTTGAGAAAATTTAAATTAAGTATTAATATAATATTGGAACTATTATTATGAATAAGTATGAGACAAAATGATACTACATTTCAGAATTTTAAAAAATACCTAAAATCAATAAAATTTATTTTCAGATACTTTTATCTTTGGTATTATCTAAATTTTAGTGCATTTTAGTTCTTCACAGAACAGAATTTTTACCTGTGTGAAAGTGATGTATCTACATTATAAAAATCAATCAGAAAATAGAAAAAAGAAAAATTTGCCCTATTTGCCCACTCTAATACATCTCCTTTTGGATTTACTTGTTCTAATTCTATGAATTATTTATTACATTTTCATTGAATTTCTGTCCTTTTTCCTACATAAATTTCTAAAGATTTGAAATGAGAGCTTGCATACACTTTCATGTATTCTTTTTAATAATAATATGCCCAAATATTTTTTATTGTGCTCCACTTTTTTCATAGTCATCACTATAGGTGGGCTTACCACAGTTGACTCATTTTCTTAAACATGAAAACAGTTTTCAAATTTTTACTGTTATATACAGTGAATTCTGTCATCTGTATAACTGTGGGGTTCATTTTTCTTGTTTTTAAAAGGAAATGATACCTATCTTGTAGATTGTGGTGAGAATATTCTATATTAAATGTTTAGTATACTACCTGAAACATCTTTGACTAAAAGAAATTGTTAGTCCCTCTTATCTTTTGAGACAAATCCTTAGGTCACAGATGCCATACTACAGATGAGTGGATACATATGGTAGAGAAAATGAAAAAGCACCTGATGGTGAATATTTGTAGCACTTGAAGCAGATCATACACTAAGGAAGAGCTTGGGACAGATATGTTGTGAATATTAAATTGTAATGTACATAAGAAGTATATCTTTTAGGCATCAGATATTTGCTAATGTGTGGGTTTTGGGAGGATAGTTTATTTTCTTTGTGTCTCATCTTCCCATCTCTACAAATGGTATTTTTTCTGTTACAATCCCATGTCAGAAGTTCGGATTTGGAGGTTGACTGTGACCTTTTGCTCCATGATGAAACATCCTATTTTAAAAACTCAAATTCTCACTTAAAGTAAATGTCTAAATTGACAAGCATCCATAGGAGATTTCAGGAAAAAAAAGAAAAAAGGAAAAAAGAGAGACATATTAAAGAACTCTGGATCAGGAATGAGAAGCCCAGTATCTATGTTTAACGCCATCACTAACATTCTCAGAGATTAAGCCTAATGAATTAGGTTCTGTTTCCTCATTTATAACATAAAATGTGTGATGGTTAATTCTGTATATCTACTTGACTGGCCATGAGGTGCCTGGATTAAATATTATTTCTGGGTATACTGCTGAGGGTGTTTCCAGATGAGATTGGCATTTGAATTGGTGGACTCAGTAAAGTAGATTATGCTCCCCAAATTTTGTGGGCATCATCTAATCCATTGAGGGTCTGAATAGAACAAAAGGCAGAAAAGAAGGAATCTGCTCCTTTTTCCTGTCTCTGTTGAGCTGGGATATCTCATCTCATCTTCTCTTGCCCTCAGACTGGGATTTATATCATTGGCTCCCCTGTTTCTCAGGTGTTTGGACTCAGTCCGAATTACACCACTAGCTTTCCTGGGTCTCCAGCTTGCACATGGTAGACTGTGAGACTACTCAGCCTCCATAATTGCATGAGCCAATTCCCCATAATAAATCTCTGTTTTGAGAGACTTACTTACTAATAAGAATGGAGAATGCTTACTAATACAGATGTATTTTATTATTTTATCTTTGAGATTCCATGACCAGAAGTACACACAGGAAACAAACATTTTAAACATTTCATTTTAATTTAAATGTGTAGTTGAGCAAATATCAACACATTTAGAAATAGTGTGGGGAATATCTAATGCTACATCTTTGATACAGAAAGACTGATAAATTAAAATTTTAAAATTTAATTTTTTTTTCAAAATGAATGTGAGTGGAAAATGAAATAATTTCATTATATCTCCTAATGGCCTAGATCCATGTTTCTATTCTGTTGTGGCTCTATGACCTCCAGAGAACATATGTTTATTTTGCCATTAAAAAAAAAAAAAAAGTACTATTGAGTCTAACTTTCATTGAAAACTAAGAATCTTGACACATCAGGTATCATCATTAGAGTCACCTCAGTTGGGGTAATTCTAATCAAGTGATTCTATCAGGGCTAAAATTATCATAGTTTTTGCCAGATTAATTAGTAATAATATACATATTTCTTTAAAAATTATCTACTGCTAAATTAATACAACAATAACAATATGAGTTTGATTCTGATTTTTCTGGGAAAATTTACAATTACAATTCTGGAAATCCAGTTTTAATATTCTCAGCATCAAAGTGAAAGTAAGGGTACCTCCATTATATGGAATACAAGTACATTTCACTGAAGCATCCTCTAACGCTAATGGAAGAACTAAAAGCTGAGGAAGATGGAGCCAAATTCACTTAGCTGAGAAGGCCTCAAGAAATAGGTACACTTTCTTCTTTCAAAGCTACAGGAGTGGAAAACTAAATGTACTGTTCTACAGCAAATGTCTGTGCTCCACAAAAGGAAACCTGTAGAAATTGAAAACCCAATTGCTGAGGTCACAAGATATAAGTAGAGATTGGGATGTTGGTTGTTTTAAAATTTGTGGTGGGAAAGAACAAGCAAATAAGAATGTAAGAAATGTCTTGCTATGCTGGACTGTTCGCTGTGAATTCCATAAGAAATGGAAGTTGACATAGTCCCCTACCTAGAAATAAAACACATTTTTAGATCAAGCAGCCATTTTTCAAAAGGTCACAAAAGCTCAGCCAGCAAGAAAGCCAAACAGGAATGGAACGAATGGGCGTACTCAGATCATTTTAGGCTGATTAGCCATTCATATCATTTTCAGTTCATAGACTAGTTAGTGGGCAAATATTGGACTTAATTATGAGACCTTAATATTATGTATCTGGATCAGTGAAAGAAATGATACAAGCAGGAAGAACGTGTGCATCAGTTCCGTTACCCTGGCCTATGTCATAAGGTAAAAATGGAACGTGAATAGTGCTAGTCATGGTGGCTAGTACTTGTGTAGAAAACTCTTATAGCTGGCTTGGTAGCAACACTTTTTCTACAGTGTTAAACATGCATTATGGCAATATAATGCAAGTGTCTATAAGTCTGGGATGTGATTAAAATCATGTCCTGAATACTCTAAGTCAAAATTCAAAACCACCATAGTTTTTCATTTATTGTAGGAGAATCTTTACTCTTGTTTTCACACATGCAATTGTTTTTCCATTAATTATGGTATAATCTTTACCATATTTCTGAAAAATAGAAAGGAGATATAGCAAGTAGAAATAAAAAAACTCAACAGAATAAGAAAATTGTCCCAGCTATTTTTTGCCCTAGAAAAGATTTGTCTTCCAAGAATTCTCAAATATATTGAAAATAATAGTATATATTATAGTTGTGTAATTATAATAAGGAGTAAGTTTTATCACTGCCCTATCCCTCATGTAACTATACTGTGATTTTAACTGTTCTAGTGGGATATACGAATGCTAAATGATCCAAGACTTTGAAAGCATCTGTGGACAAAAGGCCTTTATTCCACATCTGTTGTATAGATGCCTTACAGTGGATGAGACACAATTCTCACCTCGGTGGTGACCCGTGGTGTACAGGCATTGGCTCAAGCTTCCACACGGACCTCTACCTTGGTGTTTAATCTGCCCTACCTCTGCTTCTCCCTTTGCTCTCTGTTTTGGAAGCTCTCTCTTTCATATTTTTCTCCCTGTTCCCAGCCAAGATGATCTTCACTCATTCTCCAGAGATAACCAGAGAATAACTCCCACTGGCTGTTCCTGGAGAATTCAGTCTCTGGTTATTATTGTAGATGAGGAAGAGGCTCACTGAATATGATAAATTGTGCTAGGCCCACAGTTTCCAGACTTTTGAGAATAAAAACCTCATTTTGAAGGCCAAAGCAATTTCAAGAAACTACAACATAAAAGTAGTAATACTGATGGTATTGTTACTGAACCAGGTTCCTTTGCCTGATGTACAGCAAGCCAAATGCCAAGATGCCAAGGTTTGCAGCAGAGAAAAGATTTATTTATGAGGCAGCCAAGTGAGCAGACCAGAGAACAAATCTCAATTCCACCTCCCTGAAGATAGGGTTTAGGGATATTTATGGAATGAAGAGGCAGGGTGATCTGAGGTGTGGGGAAGGATATTGGAGGTAAGAAAAGAGAGGTAATTGATGGTCTGAGCAAGCATAGTCAGGCTTCATGGCTCTTCACACAATGTGTGTTCAGAAAATGGAAGCCTTAGCATGTCCTGAGGGTGGAGTTTTTGGCCCTCTGAAGTCAAAATGTCATTCATGGGACACTCATGAGGACCCACTTGAATGGTCAATGGTCTCAACTGGTCTAAACTGGACAAGAACTTGCTCCATATTCCTGAAAAACAACTTAAGCAACCATTACTATAGTGACCCAAAAGTCAGATGTGTTGTCTTTAAGGAAACTAGAGGGAGTTTAGTTTAATATCTATTAAAAGCAAGAGACTAAAAGCAAGCAAGGCAGGTTAGGTTTGGAGGGCCTCATCAGATCAGCCCTCAGTTTCAATATCTATTGGCTTCTAAGAATCAGTACCTACTTTTCTACTATTTATACTTTATTAATCATAGCAGCATCTACATACATTGGGAACATATTTGTTACTATAAGAAAGGCAGTCTAACATTATGAATGCAAGCTGTGGGACTGGTCTGCCTGGGTTTAAACATGAATATGGCTCTGCCACTTATTAGTTGTGTGACCTTGGGCAAGGTACCCAAGATTTCCATGCCTAAGTTTCCTTATCTGCAAAGTGAGCATAAAAAGAGTAGCTATCTTGTAAGGTTGCTATAAGCATTAAATGAATTAATACATATAAAGTGCTTAGAACAGAGTAAGTACTCAATAAATTTTAGGTATTACTATTAGATGTGAGGCATATTGTTTACTGAGCCTGTTTATAGCACAGCTTGTTCATAACACAGCTTCTCTAAGATATTCAGGGACAAGAGTTTTTGAGATTCTGTTAAATAACATAACTGATTTAATAGCACATGGTCTGCATATCTACTAAGATATGTTTGGTCTTGTACGTTTAAGGTGGGAGAATTAATAAATTGGACCTTGTCAGTAGTACGAGACAGAATATTTTAAGCCTAGCTGATTAGGAGGCAAGATATAATTTAGAGGATCATGAAAGGTGAACATTAACCTGTGGATCTACATGTAAGAAATCCCCATTGCCTTTAGTCAGGTTAATCATGTCTCCCTGGACTCCACTTCTACCCATTAACAAATTACCTCATTGTCTCTTCTGGGGCTGACAGGCAATTTTAGTGATAAATAAAGTTGAAGACTTTCAAAGTAAAGTTTGAATTACTTTGCATATATTTACACACATAGACAAAATAACATTTGGCAATTTAGGATTTGTCAGGATAAAAGACATTTAATAAATTTATCACCACCTAGATGTTCCAGAGGCAAACACTAATTTTGATGCAATTAATCTAAGCATTCAAAGAGTGAATTAATGAATTTCTAAGTAACTTACTATGGCTTGCTTCTACCTTTGCAGATCTTACATCCACTCGTGTTGAAATCTCTTTCTCTCATTTAATTTGTCTCACCTCTCCTAAATTCGGGGGGATCAAAACAAACAAATAGTCAAAGACAGATGGGAAAAGGAATTTCTCACTCTTCCAAATGCAAATATACATGGAAAAGAAGAACACAATGTTTTGATGGTGATGTATTTTTTTATTATTTACCTGATGCCTAATACATAATAATAAATCACTTTCATGAGTCAAGAGATTGAGAAAAAGTTTGCCTCTACTTTGTAGAGCACTATATACTTCAGAGTATTCAATAGAAAGTGTGGGTAAGAACATTTGGAATAAGAGGGCTTCCCTGGTGGCGCAGTGGTTGAGAATCTGCCTGCCAATGCAGGGGACACGGGTTCGAGCCCTGGTCTGGGAAGATCCCACATGCCGCGGAGCAGCTAGGCCTGTGAGCCACAATTGCTGGGCCTGTGCGTCTGGAGCCTGTGCTCCGCAACAAGAGAGGCCGCGATAGTGAGAGGCCTGCGCACTGCGATGAAGAGTGGCCCCCACTTGCAGCAACTGGAGAAAGCCCTCGCACAGAAATGAAGACCCAACACAGCCATAAATAAATAAATAAATAAATAAAATTAAAAAAAAAAAAAAAAAGAACATTTGGAATAAGAGAGTTATAGGGAGGGGGCGGTAGTATAGCACAGCTTCTTTTACAGATTGAATTTGGCAATGTTCCTCTGCATAGGTTGCCAGTAAGTGAATAAATGTTACCAGCGATCAATAGAGAGTGTTAGAAAAGGCTAAGTTATCAAAACAGAGAACAGTTTAGTTTGTTCCGGGAGACCAAGCATCAGACTGTCATTGAAGTAGTGATAACCTCAGGCAATTTTAGATATTTATTTAGCCAGCCACTTACCTTGGGGACTCACCCTCTATAGTTTGTAGTTCCTTAAGTTGGTTTGAAAAATGTGAGGTCAAACAGTAGATGGTTATTCCTAAAGCAGTGGTAGGGGAGAAAAAATAATTTCCCTACTACCTTTCTAGGTTCTCCTGCTGGGGCCCTGAAAATTTGACTTCCAAAAGACAGGATAATAAGAGAAAAACAAAGTTTGTTAGCAGGTGCATTGTGCTTACACATGGGAGTATCCAGAGATAAGTAGCCCAAAGGGGTAGTTAGAACTTGGGTGTATAGATAGAGCATCTTAGCAAAGGAACAATACATTTTCAGATAAGTGAAAAGACAAAGACTGATTTTCTAGGAGTGATAAATTGTAGAAAAGCAAATATATGGGGAACTAATGGAAGATAAGGCTAATTAGTAAAGTTTGTTGTGGAGATTCCTCTGATGCCAATGGGCTGATAAAGGTTGAAAGCTGTCTCTGGTGATTAACTTTTGTCCTTCCAGGTAGAGGGGGAAAGGGGACACCTTGGCAATTTTATGTCCTGCTTTTAGGCAAATAGAGGGAGGGCAGAGAGCTTTTCTTGTATCTGCTTCTTTTCTATTGCCTTTAGATAAAAATAATCTTGTTGCCAATGTGGCATATTTGGAGGTGGTGTATTCTGCTACCATACACAGTTAAATTTTCACTCTCATCTCTAAAACTGAAAAATCCAAACTGCTTAGGATGAAACTTGAGTGGACATAGATAGCAAGCTACCCCAAATCAAATGCCTAATAAAAAACTTGGAGAACATTAACTATTTTCTTGAGTCTAGAAAAGAAAATCTAGACAGTGATCAATAATATAATGTTTCAATTTAGTAGGAGGTTTTAAATTCATGCACATCTTGTTATATTTCTCTAAAATTCTCCCTATTCACATCTTATGTTATACAAATCTTAGAATATTGAAAATTATTTTGATATAAGTTTGAAATATATAAGTCAGATTAAAATATTTGCAGTTCCTTTCTTGTAACTTTCCATGTCCAAGTGGAGATCACTTTTTGCCTATATATCAGTTAAAAGGCACTACTCTTTACCTAGCAACAACTAACAGAGATTCATTCAAATTCTCCTCCTGTTTGAGAGGCTTACATCAACATACTGATAGTAATGTTTTAATATTTTGTTTTAAATTTATGCCCCAAATCATGATGCTACCACCACCATCATAGTTAACAATAAAAATATATTAAACATCTACTATTTACCAGATTCTATGCTACAATTTTATAAAATCTCCCTATTTTATGTCTCAGTATCTACTATGATCCAGTAACTGCCCTAGGTGCAAGGAAAATAACAATGAACAAAAGAGACAAATCCTAGAGAATGGACTTGAGGACACGGGGAGGGGGAAGGGTAAGCTGGGACGAAGTGAGAGAGTGGCATGAACTTATCTACACTACGGGGAGATCAGCTCAGTGCTTTGTGACCACCTAGAGGGGTGGGATAGGGTGGGAGGGAGGGAGATGCAAGAGGGAAGAGATATGGGGATATATGTATATGTATAGCTGATTCACTTTGTTATAAAGCAGAAACTAACACACCATTGTAAAGCAATTATACTCCAATAAAAACAAACAAACAAACAAAAAAACCTCTGCCCCAATGGAGCTTATATTTTAGGGGTGAAAAACCTGAGCTTAGACAGATTAAGTAAATTTTTCAAGATCACAACAAGCAATAACAGTCTGTGAGGAAACTAAGATTCCATGTCAAGTCTTGTGATTGCATAGACAATCAAATAGTCTATTCACATTAAACAACTGTTCTATTCTTATGAATCCAAAATATTTTCTCCTAAAAATATTACCTACAGTATGATAGTTTGTTTGCTGTTTTAAATCATTTGTCCACAGAACTGGTCTTCTTTTAAAAAAATAAAGTATAGTTGATTTACACATTATATTTTAGGTGTACAACATAGTGATTCAATATTTTTACAGATTATACTCCATTTAAAGTTATTATAAAATATTGGCTGTATTCCTTGTGCTATGCAATATATCCTTGTATCTTATTTATTTTATATATAGTAGTTTGTACCTCTTAATCCCCTACCTCTATCTTGCCCCTCCCCCGCACCTCTCCCCCGACCAGTAACCACTAGTTTGTTCTCTATATCTGTGAGTCTGTTTCTGTTTTGTTACATTCATCTGTTTGTCTTTTTTTTTTAGATTCCACTTATAAGTGATAACATAAATATTTACAAATGATATATCTGATAAGGGGTTAATATATATACAACTCATACAACTCAATATCAAACAGGTTTTTTAACCAGTTTAAAAATGGGCAGAGGACCTGAATAAATATTTTTCCAAAGAATCCATACAGATGGCCAACAGGCACGTGAAAAGATGCTCAACATCCCTAATCATTAGGGAAATGCAAGTCAAAACCACAATAAGGTATCACCTCACACTGGTCAGAATGGCTGTCATTAAAAAGACCATAAATAACAATGTTGGTGAGGATGTGAAAAAAAGGAAACCCTAGTAAACTGTTGGTGGGAATGTAAGTTGGTGCAGCCACCTTGGAAAACTGTATGGCGGTTCCTCAAAAAGCTAAAAATGCAATTACCATATGATCCAGCAATATCCACTCCTGGATATATATCTGAAGAAAATGAAAAGGCCAATTTGAAAAGATATTGATATATGCACCCCAATGTTCACAGCAGTATTATTTATAATAGCCAAGATATGAAAGCAACCTAATTGTCCATCTATAGGTAAATGAATAAAGAAGATGTGGTATATATATATATGTATATATATATGCAAAGGAATATTACTCAGCCATAAAAAAAGAATGAAATATTGTCATTTGCAACAATGTGGATGAACCTGGAGGATATTATGCCTGGTGAAATAAGTCAGAGAAAGGCAAATACTGTGTATTATTACAGAGCTATTATCACAACACAAGGATTTGCCATTCTAACTCTTGTCCAGATGTAAGGAAATTAAATCTTCCTTTGGTTTTTGATCTGTTTTCTCCCCTATAGTCCATCTATATGGACTATAATTTTACCCAAAGTGAAAATTACTAAGTAAACAACTCATGTTTAAACTATGTGAGGTTTTTCTTCAGAATGAACCTTATTAAAACATTAATACTATATACATTTGAGCAAAAAGTAAGTCTCAAGTAGCAGCTCAGTTGAACAGCTTAACCTCCCTGAATACAGTCTTGCATAGTCACTGTGGGACCAGCCTCCAGCCTCTAGAGTGGTCCAGAAAGAGAGAGCTGAGGCCAGAGCTTGCTTGTGAGGTGACATAGAATCTACAGACCCTGACTTGATGAACAGTTTCTTCTTGTTAGATGTTTTTGTTTTTGTTTTTTTTTAATTGTTTCTCATGTGGCAATGAAGAGGATGTTAGGAAAAAAGGGCTGACACTCAAAATGGCCCCTAGTCACTTATTTGTCATTCCAAGTGTGTGATTAAATTTCTTCTTTTTGCACTTTTGTCAGTGCCCTTCAGCCAAGACCATCAGGAACACACCTGCAGTTGAACAAAGTTGGGTTTATTGACTCGTTGAACAAAGTTGGGTTTATTGACTCATTGCAATGAGGGAGAATATGTACCGTGGGGAACCATGGAATATCTCAGTAAGAAGGTTTTAGAGGGGACTCCCTGCAGAATTTCAGCTTCTTTTAGTTGCTTTTTAGAAGGATTCAAGGAAGCAGGGCTTTTCTGTGTATTGGATGCCATTAGAAAGTAGAGGTAACTCTGTTTCTTAACAATTCTTATCTAAAAAACAAAAGGAGTGAAGCAAGGCTAAAGCTATGTTTGGTAAAGAAGTAGCATTCACTCATATTAGCCAGGATAGAAAGATGTTTGGTCATCTTTATGGTTGGAAATGTATATGATACTGTCTGTGATCAGACATGATTTTCAGTAGTCTTGATTTTTGTCTGGCATAATCACTGGTTCAGAGTGGCCTTCTCCCACATTGGTGTTCTGTGAGGCTGTTGATGTTCCACAAGAGAAGAACTTGAACTAGCCGGGAATGCTAGTCCAGCTTGTGACAATAGCCCAGCTAATAGTGCTGTACCAAGACCTGGCTGTCACTGTCAGGGGTTGCCTTTCTCTCTCACTATTAACAACTTGCTTCAGAAATGTCAAGATCAGTGCTTGTTGTTAAAGTATTGATTGGTTTGAGCACAGGAAATATTGGGAACTTAAGATTTCATGAAGTAGGATTGTGGAGGAACAACACGTTTCTTCCTCAGACACAACTTTTCATTTGCTAGGACAAGGAGCAAGGTGCACACATATATGAGGGGAAAGCTCTTAAGCATTCTTGTGGGTATGTCTCTGTATAGCTGTATATATGTGTGTATGTGTTATATGTTTAAATCATGCATTGATTACCACTGCAGTCAGGTGAAGATAATCATAATTACATTATACATTGGTATCATACTTGAGCATTTCATTACCCAACTGACCCTGGAACACTTTTCAGTTTAAGGAGATCTCTCCAAAAAGTTTTAGTTACTACTTTTGGAGGGACTTAGTTAGGATACAAGCTGTAGAAAAAGAAATAGTGCATTAGAAGTTAAGAGGTCTGGATTCTAGACTTTATCATTAAAACACTGTATGACCATGGGCAAGTCACTTCACATCTTTCCCTCTCATTGTTTTTTTCAAAAAAACAAAAAACAAGAAGGTTGACATACAGAAGTGGTTTAAAATTTTTCTTTTAGCCTTAGAATTCTTTATTTTAAAAAAGTTTCTGTAGAGTCCCATTAGACAAAACAAAAGAAACTTAAGTGTTATCTGGTTGCACTGGTTGAAAAGGGGAGGAGGCTAGGGTTTCAGGGAGCTGAGTAACACTCACGTGACCTCCTTCTTTTCTCGGAGGCAGTTGTCAAACATCTTAGACAATGTTCAAACTCAGACAGTTGATAACTTCTGAATCAAATAATCTCTCTGAGGTTTCCTATATTTCAAGCACTCTATGAATCCATGATTCTTTTCAGGAATAGAGTCATGGGCTAGACCTTGAGAGTAATGATTTGAGAAGGGTTGATTGTGCCTTGTGCTTTATATATATATCAACTGGCCAATACTCTGCTAATGCTGAAATTAAAACAATAGTGATAAACTACTACAGTTGATTTCTCTGATTGCTTTTAGGAACGTAAAGCAGAAAATGTGTTCTAATTCTAAAACCTTACGAGAAGAGATGGAGTTCGTTAGATGGCATTTAATCCAAATCACGTTAGATTTTTAGATTTTATTTTATAAAATCAATGCAATGTTTCTGTGTCTATTGGTTTTCTCTTAGCCTCATGGCAACTTGAACACATAAACATTGTCCCTTCAGTGCAGCAGATACTTTCATTAGATTTCTAAAACCATTTATCTTTGAATAACTTAGACTTACAGAAGGGTTGCAAAGATAGCACATAGAGTTCCTGTACATCCTTCACAGTTTCTTTGTTTCCATAATGTTAACATCTTACATAACCATGGTGAAGTAATCAAAACTAGCAAATTAACATTGGTACAATACTGATTACTAATCTACGGACTTTACTTGGCTTTTACCATTTATCTACTAATGTCTCTATTTCATTGTAGGGTCCAATCCAGGATCCAGTATTGCCTTTAATTGTGATGTCTCCTTAGGCTCCTCCAATCTATGACAGTTTCTCTGATTTTTCTTGCCTTTCATTATCTCGATACTTTTAAGGGTATTGATCACTATTTTGTTCCTTAATTTAGATTAGTCTTATGTTTTCTCATGATTAAATTGATGCTATAAATTTTTAGTAAGGCCATCACTTCTCAGCAAATTATTATCAAGGATTACTGGTGATGTTACTCTTGATCAGTTGGTTAAATGCTGTCTGTCAATTTTATTTATCACACTTTTTGAACGATTCTGGTTTTTGGCAACTAAATAGAGCTATATTTCTACCACCACAATAATGTATAGAATCATTTCATCACTCAATATTTTTTCTCATGCCTCTCCTTTGTCCCTACCCCTCTTTCTACCTCTAATCTCTGGCAAACACTAATCTGTTTTCCATCCTTACAGTCTTGCCTTTTCCAGAATGTCATATGAAGAGACTCATGTACTATGTAGCCTTTTGTGTCTGACTTCTTTCACTTAAAAATGCATTAAAACAAATGCACTTTAGACCCATCCATGCTGTTGTATGAATCAGTTGTTTGTTCTTTATTTCTGAATAATATTCCATTGCATGGGTCTACCACGATTTATTTATTTATTAGATTTTGTCTTATAAACACAAGTGGATGAGAAGGAAGTAAAAACAAGTAAGGAGATGATTTTTATGTATTATCTTGTACATATATTTCTTTATTACTGTTATTGTTTGGCATTTTAATGATGTAATTTTTTTTCTGGGAATAACTGTGAATTGAGGATAGTCTGAACTTAATTCTATGGAGAATTTAAAATACTCCACACGCAAATCAAATAGAATCTTTGCTTTTCTTATAAAAAGGAGGGTTCTCAGTAACCTATGTTAATAGTTTTAATATGCCAGCAGAAACTCTTGACTAAATGTAATGTAGTATGTCTTGCCATTGTCTGGGGGAGGGGGGTGGGCACCAAACTCAGTTTACCACCTAGGGTCATCTTGGAGTTGTTTAATTTACTGAATATTCCACTTCCTAGTTATTCAGCCCCAAATTCGTAGCTTTTTTACTCTTAAAAAGGTCAAAGAAAATTACCCATATAAGTGTCCAGAAAAAGCAGAAGAGCTGAATGTATCTTTTAACAATACAGAGTTTAAGAAAAACTCAATGTAAAAATGATCATGTAAGCATAGAGTGAAATTGGAGAAATCTTAACGTTTTGTAAATATTTTTTCTAAAAAGTCTTAGCAACTAGTTCTGGTTTTTTGTTAATTCTCCTACTGATAATGTTAAGAGTTTGTTAGCAATTTCTTATAAAGTATAGGCTGTATTAGTGTTCTGTGATAATATGCATTAACTTGGTAGACGAGGGACCATTACAGTCTATCACTGCAGTGATCCATACGGTGAAGACTCCCTTAGAACATGCCGACACAATATTACAGCAGTGATCCATGAATTAAATAGGCTTTGGATCTGAGTCATTACAAGTTTAATGGGAGAAATGCACCAATTCCACTGAAAAATGCCAGTGTTGACTCTGTGATCGATTCTTCCATAAACGCATTTCCATTGTTTCTCAGTAATGAATATTCTTCCTAAACCATCCATGCTTATTGTTTAGTGACTTCATCAACATTTAAAGTCCCATTTTATATTTACTACATTTGAAATTCCTGAGTGTCACAGAAGAGATCTATGGAATAATTGCACAATAGTATCCATACAAACGTAATTCTTTTGTGAATAATGGAAAGCATTATTTTATCCTTTTTAAGGACCAGGCATAATAAGTACTCAATAAGCTTAAAATGAAAGAAAATTAAAATTTTATTTGCACCATTATTCAGTCCATCCTTCATCATAAAGTGTTCCTGAAGTTGTTGTCATGGCAGAGTGAGCCCAAGAAATGTGACAATGTTCCCTGGTACTTAGCATTTATTCCTTTTATTCCATCATTTTTCTTTTACATATATTAAATTTTTCATAGTACATGTTATGCAAGGTAATAGTAGTAGTTTCTCAACTATTTATAGTAGAGTTATTATATGTATTAGACTTACAAACATTCTTTACTCTGCTGAACATACTGGGCATTACTTCTGAAGAAACAGGATGCTAATTATGGAAACAGAAATTGAAGAAAAGGGAAAGGAATGAAGGGTGAAGAAAGTTTGAAGGAATAGTCCCCAAAATATTTGAGTCAGATGTTCATCTGAAATAGGAGACAAGTTAAAAAGAACAGATAGAAGGACAGAAAACAGTGAGAAGGAATTTAGACAAGATAAAAATATTTTCAATGGCTTCACTTTAATCAGTAAACCAAGGAATGAATTATTTTGCCCCGAGGGTGTGTGTAGAAGCAGCGGCCTGAAGAAAATGAAAATTCAGATGTCTCACTGAGAGGTGCTTCATAGTCTTTTCCCACCAGAATGTCCATTCTCCAATCCTTCCCCAGGACAACTGTCACCCGGTACTGTCTTCTCTGCTCTCCTTTTAGGATGGGACTTTCCAATCCTTGAGTCCTTGAAAGCAAAACAAAACAAAAAACTGCTACCTTTATTTTTAAACTAATTCTCATTCTATTTCTTGCTTTCCTTTGTACCTTTCCTGACTCTGTCATTTTTTTCTCTCATTTTTTCTGTCCTTCTTTGACTTTTCTTCTCTTCACTTTTTCAGAATCATAATATCTGGGACGTTTCTGTGGGGCTTTGTTCAGGTGTAGGATGTGCCAGGGATCTGGCTGCCCCTCTAACAACCTATGAATTCCAGGGATGATTCCGCTCTTATATCTGGTCTGCCTTGCCTTTCTCAATGCTGAGTTGTAGAGAGCTGTAGAAGAGAACCAGAACTGGGATGTGTGTGTATGAGAGAGGCAGTGGGGCAAGGAGCAGACTTGGAGAGTGAAGGCATTGCTACTGCTGGGGCCATGGACCCGAGATGGGCATGCAGTTGTCAGCAGGTGTGGCACATCCTCACAAAGGTGAGAGAAAAGGAGGCTGAAGACTAAAACAAGAAAGGGAAAGAGAGCAGGTGGCAGGGGTAGTAAGAAGAGGTGAAATAATGCATAAAGGATTGACTCACTTAAAAAGCATTTCTTAACTGCTATTTTCGAGGGACTGTGCAATGTGCTTTCACATACATTATCTCACTCATTTCTCACAACAGCCTTGTAAGGTGTATGCTGAGTGTCTTGGGTATGAAATTGTCAATTTAGGTAGCTTGAGCAACTGAAGCTCCAAATCTCTGTGGCTACCTGAGACTAAACGTGAGCATGGATGATTGCACAAAATCTCAGCAGTGACAGAAGGAGGAGGAAATCACTAGGGAAGAGGAGAGGACAGATAAGAGAAAGGTGGGATAATACCACATGTGCAAAATACTGCATTATCATTGAAATAAATGCTTTAAATATATTAAAACATATTGTTAAAAAGACTAAGCTGTCTCCTTCTATGGATCTAAATATACAGTGAAATTATATAGCTTTATTTACTTATAGATTGGCTACTAACCAAGATGGCCTAATGTTTTCCTCAGCTTGACTATACTTTAGACAAGTTTTGTCCTAACTATAGGCCCCGACCTTCTTTTACTTAGAGCATTTACTTTAGAAAATTTGTAATTATAAGTTCTTCCTCTGTCCCTTTAAGATATAAATCTTGTCCAAGCCTCTTGCCAGTTTTACAACCCAGGAATGTTTTTCTCAAGGACCTGGGAACCATCCTTTGAAATGTCATCTTCAAGAAAGATAGCACCTGTATCTCCCAGTCTCAGTGGGAGGGTAGGAGTCTAATTTCAATGAGTGCCAATTAGCGAACACAGGTGGTCTAATCAGATTGACCACAGCCCCGTAATGTCCTCCAGAACTTGTCACTAGCTCTCGCCAGCACTTAAAACCTCTCCTGCCTTTTGTTCCAGAGGAGATGAGTTCCTCTCTCCCTTATTGCTGTCCTCTTGAACCCTATTGCAATAATCTCTAATAAAGTCTTCCTTTCATGTTTAACTCCATCAGGTGCAATTTTCCTCTGATAGTTCTAACCCTAAGTGAGTGTCCATTTGTAAGACTAAGTACACAGTATTCTGCATCTATCAAAACAAACTTCAATAAAATAAATGACCGTAGATCTGTAATAATTCAGGTATTGCCCCCTCTAGAGATAAAGGGTGGTTCAGATCATCTTTGAGGTCAGGACATCTTTTGACCTTTGAAATTTAACCTCACAGGTGGTGAAAAGGAAGTGTTCATTCAATGGGCAAAAAGCACAATTTCAGACGGGTGTAGTATATATTTTAAGAAAAAAAATGTGATGAAGGAAAACACCATCAGGTGAAATTTAATACTACACACACAGACACACACACACACACATTGTGTAATCTAGTAGGCAATATAATTAACTGAACGCTGAACTAAATACAAATGAAATGTATTTTGTAAGATTATTTTCTTATGTCTTTTTATTTTTTAATTTATTTATTTATTTATTTATTTATTTATTTATTTTTGGCTGCGTTGGGTCTTCGTTGCTGTGCGTGGGCTTTCTTTTTTTAGTTGCGGTGAGCGGGGGCTACTCTTCATTGCAGTGCGCGGGCCTCTCATTGCGGTGGCCTCTCTCTTCGCGGAGCACCGGCTCTAGGGCGCGGGCTCTAGAGCCCAGGCTCAGTAGTTGTGGCGCACGGGCCTAGCTGCTCTGCAGCATGTGGGATCTTCTTGAACCAGGGCTCGAACCAGTGTCCCCTGCATTGGCAGGCGGATTCCTAACCACTGTGCCACCAGGGAAGCCCTCTTATGTCTCTTGATATAAAGTCGGTAAAAAATTTCCAAAGTTAATTTCTATAAAAGTTATCATATAGGGGCCAAGATACCTAGCACCTGGTTCTCTGAGAGTCTTGTCTAGTCTGTAATTTAGCCTATCTAGAAAAATAAATGAAATACAAATTCTTAAAAATATGAGATTCCACAAGTCGAGGTTTTTGTGACAATTGGGCTGTAAAAAGAGTCAAGTTATATTCTTGGGCAAATTTCTATGACTGCTAGGTTTAAGACAATTATGTTCTAGGCAAGATGAAAAGAAACTTATTTTGATCTTAAATTATTGTTATTGCAAAGAAAAAATACTTTTTCTCTGATGATAATATATATTAATTTTTAAAACTTGAAAAATAAATAAAGCACAAAATAAAAATTATCCACAATTCTATTTATCTTAGAAGAGATGGAAATATAGAGATTAAAAATAGTATTACTATTTTGGCTATGTGCATCCTATATAAAACTCTCATACTATTTTGAGAGATAGGATAGCACAGTACTTAGAGGTTAGAGTGCCAGAGTTCAAATGCTAAATCTGTCCTTTACATCTTGTAAGACCTTGGGTAAATATTTCAACTCTTGGATCTGCCTTAGTTAGTTTATTTTTAGTTTAGCTTAGTTTTTTTTCCCCATATGTCTCATTTTTGCCTTATGATTTTAATCCTTTCTTTTTATGTCTCTGATTATTTTAACATACTTGTTTCAGTGTCCTTAATTTTATTCCATTATTGCATTTCTTAAAATTTGGGTTCTCCAGGTGGTTGTTTCTGTCAAGTCTCAAAGTCATTTGTTTCCTTGTGTTGTTATGACTTTTCCTGTGAATACGGATTTAGCATGCCTTCCTCCAGGGCTGTTCAACCTGCTCTGGGTTGTAGAGACACACCTATGAAGAAGTTTTATTTTCCTTTGCTGGGAAATATGCATTTTACCCATTTTATGTCATGGGGTTTCCATCTGAGTACTGTAATTTCAGATCCAATATCCACAGATGGTGTAGGTTTGGGCTTGATTTCTTGTACAAGATTCTTTCTTCCAACCATGGCTCCTGATGAACAGCTTAGCCTCTTTGCCATTTTCTATAGCCAGTGAATGGAGTTGCCTCATTCCTATTTCATGCACTGACAGCCAGTTGTGGTTCGTGGGTTTATGCAGAAAGCTTGCATCCAACTCTCCACTGTGTACAGGCCTGAGGGTTCATCTCCTCACATAGTGAAGCATTAATATCCAGTCCTACAAGGGTGTCTCATCTTCAGTAATCCCAGGTTTCTTTCAGTTTCAGTTCTACTCACCTCTGTAACTTCGAGTTCTTTTTTTTCTTACGTATGGAAATTTTCCTTTCTTTTATATGGTTATACTTTGTCCAGCATCTTCATTTGCTTGGTGGAATTGGCCAGGGTGAAGGTGAGATGGGGAGTGGACTTTACACTATAACCGAATACACTATTTTGGCTAAAAACCAATTTAGCCTATCTAAGACTCCATTTTCCCATTATATCTTTATCAGAAAAGTTTTGCTTTTGATAACTCAATGAGATAATACATGCAAAGTTCCGGTGCCTGGTACATGGAAAGTGCCTAATAAATATTAACTAGTATTATCACTAGCTAACCTACATTTAAAATTTTATATAGAAATATAATGTATTGATAGATTATTATATACTAATAATAGATTATTATATATCAATATATTATCAATAATATAAATTTATATAAGTATAAAGTATATACAAACATATATTTAAACACTGGGACTTACTATGTGCCAGAAAGTTTTCTAAGAACTTTATAAATGCTAACTTATTTATTTCTTACAACGACCCTATGAAGTACAATTATTATCCCTATCTTACAGGCGAGGAGACTGAGGCACTGCGATCTTAAGCAAATTACCCGAAGTCACACAACTAGTCAGTGGAGAAGCTGTATTTTAACATATGTGATCTGGCTCCAAAGTCAGTTCTATCGCCTGTGCCATACTGCCTTTTTAATGTTTATCTGTACGATTTTTTATCCATAATATTGAGTCTTCTCCAACAATATTTTTACAGTAAGCAATGTTTTCTGATAGAGATTAGATATCAGGGTTTCTTATAGCAATTCTATATTTGGAAGAATCAAAACCACATAAAAGAATGCAGAAGAACTCATGTGATGGGCTTCTTTCTCTGTTGTGGCTTTTTAATGAATCCAGGTAAAGCTGAAGCAATATCAAGGTGCTTAGAATGGTTTTCTTAAAAAAAAAAAAAAAAAAAGAAAACAAAACGTTAGAATAGATACTTCACAAAGGACGATATATAAAATCACATAAAAAGTGTGCACGATCGTGGTTCATTGTATCAGTTATCAGTATATTGTCACTCAGCTCGAAATTCCCCCTTCAATCTGTGCCCTGTGATAATAGGGTTCCTTTAAGCCCTTCTTCGTTAAAGCACAATGTTAAGCTTTCTCAGTAGAAGGTGCTAGAGGAGCATCACAGCAAGAAAGGGCTCTCTTGCAGTTTCCAGGTACTACGAGGAGGGTGGGCGGTGTGGCTGGGAGGACGTGCAGCGGCTCTGCTGCAGACAGAGACACCAGCACCCCAAAAACCTCCTACTGCCACAAGCAACCTGATTTCCCTTGCAGGCACCAGCGTGGCCCCTCTGAGACCCAGAGGGTCCCACCTGGCTGATGCTGTCTCAGCATGTATAGCCTGGGACCTGGAGGACTCCTACCCCATCTGAACAGCAGCGTTCCAGTTGCTAATGAACTAGTCCCCAGCAGCACACCAGAGGGCTGCTTTGTGCTGGCCCAGTTTGGCAGATAAGCTTTAGCCTGGAAAAACCAGGGAATTTTTCACCATCCAGTGAGCTAAACTGTAACTTCTCCAACAAGGTCTGAACCTCAGCCTTGAGGAGGAAGTACCCTTCTAAGTATGTCCTTCCTTGGATACGCTCTCTCAGTCCTAGGGTATGTACAGCATTTTCTTATCTGTTATAGTTATTCTTTTATCATAGCTTGATAATTCTTTATATTAAACTTCTGTTTGATCCACTGTGTGGTTTCTATTCCCTGTTTGGACCCAGATTAGTTCAGTCACTGGACCGTGCAAATTAAAACCACAAAGATACAATTACATATACACTTGAATGGATAAATTTCTTTTTTAAAAAATTGAACAATGTCAAATGTTGGTGAGGATGTAGGGTGCCTGGAACTCTCATTCATTGTTCGTGGGAGTATAAAATATTACTAGCACTTTGGAAAAAATCCTTGAAGTTTCTTATAACACTAAACCGACACCTATCCTATGATTTGTCAGTTTCACTCCAAGAAAAATAAAAATGTATGTCCACAGAAAGGCTTGTGTAGGAATGTTCTGAGAAACTGTATTCATAATGGCGCAAATCTGAAAGCAAACCAAACGTCCAGCAAATAGGTACATGAATAAACAGACTATGGTA
Source organism: Balaenoptera ricei (assembly GCF_028023285.1). NCBI lineage: Eukaryota > Metazoa > Chordata > Mammalia > Artiodactyla > Balaenopteridae > Balaenoptera > Balaenoptera ricei. The sequence continues at coordinate 107,735,129 of NC_082642.1, forward strand.
TATTCATACGATGAAATACTACTCAGTGATAAAAGGAAAGAATAAAAACTACTTATATGCAACAACGTGAATGAATCTCAGGAGTATACTGAGTGAAAGAAGCCTTAAATAAAATGTTCATACTATATAGTTCCATTTTTATGACGTTCTAGAGCCAATAGCCTAATGTTTGGTGGAAAAAGTAAAAAACAGTGATAGTCCCTGGGAGGAGTGGGGATTAACTGGGGAGGAGCATGAAGTAAATTTCTGGGGTGATGGTAATATTCTACCTCTTGGTATTCTATATCAAAGTACTAAGAGTGTATCTTTTAAAAAATGGGGGTTTAGGTTAATACAGGTTATGTATTTGTCAGAACTCATTTAATGGTACTGTTAAGATTTGTGCATTTCATAGTACCACATTGAACCTAAAAAATTTTAAACAAATAATAATATATATGCTGAAGTATTTAGATGGGAAGTATAGTGGTGTCTGCAATTTATTTTGAAATGCATTCAAAATATAGATGAATTGATGGATGCATAGAGGGGTGGATAGGTGAAAAGATATACAATAAAGCAAATCTAGAAAAATGTTAATTGTGGACTCTTTGGTGATTGGGATACAGGTGTTCACTTAATTTATTTTTTCAATTTTACTGTGTTTTTGAAAAATTTTACACGAAAGTAATTGGAAATAAAACTGGAGGTAGTCAAAACCATCTTAGATTTTGTCTCTTAAGACTGCTCAAACCATTCCCTGGCTTGCTATGATAACAAAGTGCGAGTTTTGAACGTGTATTGAGAGCTGAGGGTCTGTGTTGAGCTTGTGCAGGCTCACTCATAATATAGGTATTTTTCCAGTGCTAAAGACTGAGGAAAACTGACTGGCTTGAATTTACTATTATAGCACCTCTCCTTTCTTGCAATTTATCATGGTCTGTGTAATGGCCTAGAGTGTCTTTGTTTTATGTGATGAAGGCATGTGTGCTTTTATGAAGGTATATATTTGTATTCTATAACAGTTAAAGACTTAGCTTGACTTTAGACCATACCACCTGGAACTAAGGTATAAATGTTTTTTATCTATTGGCTTTTCATTTCATCTGTGTACATCTTGATTACGTTGTAAATTCCTCAATGTAGGATCAATCTTCTATTTATTTTGCCCTCTTTACCCAGATAATATTGTATACTGCCATAGACACAGGGGATACTTAAATGATGATGGTGTCAATTATGTAGATCTTTAAAACCTTTTTGAAATATCCATGTAAGGCCAGGACTCTCACCAAATAATACTTAGTTCACACAGAGTCAGTAGTACAACTAAAAATAGGTAGTTCACTCAAATACACAATCTTTGATCTTTAAAAAAAAATTCTGTACTGTAGAAAGTGCCGAATAGCTTTCACATTAGGAACTGATTTTATTTTTATGCAGGAGAAAGAAGAATTAGCAGCTACTATGTCCATTTTGGACATAAGGTCCCCCTACACTCCCAATATATCTACCATAAGCATGCCAATGAAGGGTAATAACCTCTGGGGAAACAAGCATCTACTTACCTGTAAGCCATGGACAACAGAAGTCAGATGAGATTGCAGGTCTTAAGTGGTCATAGAAGAGAGAAAAGTATATGTGGACTCATTGCCCTAAAGTATTAGTATTCTCTTAAACATGTGTTTATCTTTCAAATTGCCAGGGTAAATGCTCAAAATAAAGAAAATAGGAGACACGATTATATATGAGTATGATAGGTTATAAATCAACTTTCCAAGTAACAGTAATACTGTCTATCTTCTATATAAACTGTTAAAATGAAAAGAAATTGTTTTACCAATAGGTAAAAACGACAATTGAATGTCACACATTTCTTCAAAAGTCAGTAGGCCATGGATATACTTGAAGACCGCAAAGCATGCCAAAAGTATGAATCAGAAAAACACCAGGGCACTTACCAAGAGCCATCATGTTATTGCAAGCAACAAGAATCGAAAAGAGTGAGGTTAGCTATCTTCAGGAAGTTTTCTGAGAAGGAGTCAGTTCTGTACCAAGATTTATAGACATTTATAGACATTACCTTTGAGATTAATGAAGCTGGCTATTAGGCAACAGGAAATGACCAACAGAAAAGACAATCACTGAAAAATCCTATAATGTGTGACATGTGATGAAAATATGCTGAAATGACAGATATATATGAAATCTAGAAAATGATAGTGGAGGCAGCTGGAGGGAATAAAAACTTGTTAATATTTTACCAAACATTAATATATTATCTAAAATATATAAAAAGTGGTAAGCAGTCTGGTCTCTAGAAACTCAAAATTACCCATCTATTTTAACTTAACTCAAATTAAGTATTCATTAGGACTGCAAGCATCTTTTTCTCTCATGACATATTGACCAGAAAACATTGTAACTATTAACCTGATTTTTCAGGTATGGTGATACTGAGGAGGTAAACTTGGTAGGAAATATGAATATTCCAGTCCACTATAAGATTTACCTTTAGTTTCAAATTAATCAAATTTCTAGTCCCAAACAGTCTAAGTTTGTACATTCCATGGCTATAATTTAAAATTTACATAACCCCTGAATCAAAAGATATTAAATTTTCAGACTTGTGGCATGTTGTAACTGAGTTATAGCTGGCATTTACACAAGTGTCTTGTGTTTATTTCTGAGCTTCCCAAACAAATCAGTAACACAAATGCCTATTTGTTGGGTTTAATTTAATATTTATGCCAATTCCAATCATCCCCTAAAACACATATTTTCACCTAAACCCTTTTATGAGTATGAACACACCCATATAATTTTAATTTCCTAGCAAATAAACATCTCCCTACCAATTATTTCAAATCATTTTCTACCATTGCCTAAACTCTGTAGTAAAATTTTTGCTGCGAGTGTAACCATAAGTTTTTACTAAAAATACTAATCATACTAAGAGAGAGTGATGGGATATTCTTCCCCCAAAGCCTTCTTCTCTACAATTTAAGGTACAACGGGGTTTGTTAGTCTTCCTCTCTTGTAAGTTTTGGTACTTCTTCAGCAATGAGATGAATATAATGTCTAATATCTATTGATGGTTACACATTTGACTACTTGCTTTTAACATATCAATCGTAAGCCAGGGTCCAGAACTAAGTAGATTTTTATTTTTAGGCTCTGGCCTTGGTCTACCTATGACATGTCTGCTAGTTAAGAGACAGTAATGAAGGCTATTTAGCCCACATTGCTTCAGGAAATAGGTTTAGCACTCTATAAATCCTACGTTTTACCTTATTTATACCAGTCACACATGCATCCTTTATTCTGTTCATCTACTTGGAGTCTAATTTAATTTACTGAAGAGTGTGCATTATTCACTCAACCTTAACATGGATTTGATTCAGCTGTAACTATTGTAAGCTAATTGTGCTGTGTTGGATTTGAAGCGGATAATGATGTACAGTGACAGGTTTAACAAATTTTTGATTACCACATTCAATTATTTCGGTGCATCCTACTTATCAGTGAGCCAAACACTTAATTCATTTAAGGTTTTGACAAAGAATATGGGATGAGATGATTCACTCGGGAGACTCCCAGGACAGGTCTTGCTCAATAGATGTTATTAAACAACTCCCTCTATGTAGTTTCAGAGGTTGATTTTAGAGTCTAGTTGTGTTGTAGGAAATGTACTGCTTATTTGCCACGTGTTCCTGTCTGGAAATAGATTATTCAGCATGCTGAGATTTGCGTTAATGTGTATGTCAGCAAGTTAATGTTTGTGGCTTATGAATTCATAAGTAAAAATGAAGTTATTTTCATTTTTGATCAGTGATAATATGAGTAATTTATTATCAGTGATAATATGAATAAATTATTATTTGTTTTATAATTGACTCATTTCTGAGTCTACTTTTATCAATACTATCCTGTTAAAAAGAACAAGGGTTTTAAAAATAAAGTGAAGATCACCTATTTCAATTATATATCTGTAATTCTCCATAGATGAGGTTAACTAACAGGAAAATTTACTTAGAAAATTTCACTCTTTGAGCCAATAGTAAACAAAAGAATATTCAGTAAAAGATCATTTTAAGGCTTGTCTATAGAAGAAATAAAGTTCATCTTATTCTTATCAACCTAAAGGTTGATGAGAATCTGGAAGAAGATTCTTAAGGTAGAAAAACAAGAACAGTGGACGGTGACAGTTTGTTTGAAACAAATTAATCCATATATCAAATAGAGGATCATTACCCCTTACAAAACAAGCTATAATGATATCTGCACTGGTTAGGGTCTCTTCTTTCTTTTAACCTTCTTTATCAAGAAGGAGGTATTTGAGTCATACTGACATTCATTACTACGTTTATCTTGGTTTTTATATTGCTGAATAATCAGATGTGGTGTTGAAGGGCTACTTCTCAGGTTTTGTGTGGGAAACCTGGTTCATTATTGGATACATGTATCCAGCAGGACAGTGATTAAAAGTAATGCATAATAGGTCCAGAAGTCTCTCTGTATACATATTTGCTAAAGGCAATTTTATTTCTTTATTTATTTAATTGAAGTATCAGAGTTGATTTACAGTGTTGTGTTAAAAGGTGAGGACATGGGGTGGGAGGGCAAAGCTGGGGCTAAGTGAGAGTAGCATCGACATATATACACTACCAAATGTAAAATAGTTGGCCGGTGGGAAGCAGCAGCATAGCGCAGGGAGATCAGCTCGGTGCTTTGCGATGACCTAGAGGGGTGGGATAGGGAGGGTGGGAGGGAGATGCAAGAGGGAGGGGATATGGGGACATGTGTATGCATATGGCTGATTCGCTTTGTTGTGCAACAGAAACTAACACAGTATTGTGAAACAATTATACTCCAATAAAGGTCTATTAAAAAAAGTAAAAAATAAAAAAAAATAAAATCAACCCTACATTGGCCAGAGTGTAATGATTTATGTTACTTGAAAGTACTGACGTATCCTAGAGGAACATGTAACCGATATTGTAATTAGTAATACAGTGTTTATGTCATATTAGTGATGCATATTTTACTAGATTATTTATTAGTTTGTTCTAAGGTTGTCCTTCTTCAAAGGTCTACACCCAACCTAGATTTCAGAGCTGCTTATTTGCAAGACTGATGCATTTGTATTCTTCTAGGGAAAGTATGATTTAAAACTAATATTATGCTCTAGAGATTTGTAATTTAATGTTGTAATTTAAGATCTAGTTCTGATCCAGACTTTTGGGATCATTCTCTACAGTGGGCATCACCTCTAGCTGCTATACCTGTTGACTTTTTAATAGCTCACACATGCCCTCTTTTGACTGACACAGGAGTATACAGATGGCTCCTGTGCCTCAAGTTGAGCCCAACTCTGTGGTGCAGTTCATGCCCTCTAAGTCCTCACAGGACTGGGCTGTTATTTGTCTCTAGGACAGACCGCGTCTATGCTTAGCTTTTTCTCTTGCCCTATTCTGCTTGCCTCGTTCCACTTCTCCTGAGAACGCAACTCCAATAAATCACTTTCACAAGAACCTCCATTTTATGCTGTGCTTCTAGGGAACCCAACCTGGGACACTTCAGATAAGATACACAGTTTAAGAGTTAGTCATTCAGATGGACTTCATAACGTTCATCATATGTATTTGGTGATTTATGTATTGGCAGAAGGAATGAACAGAGTATTTTGCACATTATTCTCCATAGTCCTCTGGGATCCAGATTCTATGAGTGTTAGTAAAATCTTTCCTTAATATAAGCATGAAAATGTGTCCAAAATGTTATGTGTACCTTTACGTTTAAAATGGTGATTTGAGGAACTCTCTCATATAATAAGCCATTTTGACCAGTGTAGGCTGTAGACAATAGTGAAAAAAATGGACGTCAGAGGCCTTGAAGTTGATTCCTTATCCTGTGGTTTTCTTGATGAGAACTTTGGGTATCTAACTTCTTTTTGGTTTATGTAACTCACCAGACAAATTGCCAGTGGTAATAAATAGCTGAAATTCACTCTGGAGACACTATATATTGACCATTATTTAAATACTCACTCATGAGATTATTTTGACAACTCTTTGGACATAATTATCTTCAATCATAGAGATAAAGAAACTGAGGGTCTAACTCTTTAAATACTTATCACAGTGTCATAAATCTTATAAGTGACAAAATAGGAATTCAAACACAGATTTATTGGATTTCTTAGCCTAGGCATTCCCCGCCGTAACACCTCACCTGTTGTCTGTATGTTCTAAGTGTCCTGAGAGGGCAATTAACCTAATGGAGGTGTTGTTGTAATAGACGTTGGCTGGGACAGGAGGACGGATGGGAGCAATAATTAGCTTGCTTTCTTAGTTCCTTGTTTTCCACATTCTCTTTTGACTCTCTGCTGAAATAAATGTTTTTCGCTATAGCTGAACAGTGTTTGCAAAATTTTCATTAGTAATTATAGTAATTTTTTATTGTTCTTATAATCAATTACCACAAAATGAGTGCCTAAAACAGCACAAATTTATTATCCTACAATTTTATAGGTTAGAAGTCTGATACTGGTCTTACTGGGCTAAAATCTGTGTTCACAGGGCTGAGTTTTTCTCTGGAGGGTTTAAGAGAGAATTGGTTTGCTTGCCTTTTCCAGCTTTTAGAGGCCACACACATTCTTTGGCTGGTGCCCTCCCCCCCTTCCTTCAGGTTCAAAGCCAAGGCGTTATATCCCTCTGACTCTTCTTTTTCATGTCTCTTTCTCTAACCCCAGCCAAAAAGATTCCTGTTTTCAGTGACCCATGTGATCAGATTGATTACCACCCTGATAGTGCAGAATAATATCCCCATCTCATGGTCCTTTGCCTTAATTGCATCTGTAAAGTCCCATTTGCCATGAACAGTAATATAGTCAAAGGTTCCAGGGATTATGGCATGGGCATCTTTGGGAGGAGGGCATTATTCTGCACAGCAATAGAAATTCATTCATAATTTTCATCAGTATATTTTTTCAACATGATGAGATACCTGATTTTTAGAGGGATTTTTTTTTTTTTTAATCTAATTTTTTCCTAGTGTTTCCTATTCTACTCCTACCTCTACCTGGCAGGTATTGGGAACAGCAATTATGACAGTCCCAAGCTTGGTTATGATGCCATCCAGTAGAATGTTCTGTCGTCTTTCCCAGGACAAAGTCCCTTAAGGAAGTAGAGCCCAAGGGAAGAACCAGTGAAACAACGTGTGATGAGACTAGAGTCCTCTCTATCCACAGATGCTCAACTCCCATATATAAAATGATGAAGTACAATGAATACAGTCGGCCCTCTGTAGGTTCTAATAGTACTATTCCATCTGAGGTTGGTTGAATTTGGGGAGGTGGAACCCATGGATAGAAGGCCAACTGTAAGGGATTCCCTGGTAGGATTGTAATTGTAATTGGACTCCCCAATTTTTAAAATCTGTAAATTTTTAAAAAAATTTTACAGATGAGAAAATTGTTAGAGAGGTCAAAACACTTGGAATCTCAGCCCCTTGAATGCAGGTGAGAACTGTGAATATAATGGGACATTGTTCCCATAATTAGGTTACCGTGCCTGGCAAAGGGGAAAGTATTTAGCTTGTAAGTAAGTAAGTTGTAAGTAAGGTCCCTAATTGGCTGGCTCCAAGTTAATCAAAAGGAGATTATCATGGTAGGGCCTGACCTAATGAGTTGAGCTCTTTTAAAAAGGATTTAGAAGTCAGAGATGTTCAAAGAAGTCAGGGAGAGAGAAGAAGTAGCAGCTGCACTCGTTTGTTCTGAAGAAACAAACCAGCCAAATCAGCCTAATCTAAAAAATTAGATAAAGAAAAAAAAATCCCTCTAAAAATCAGAAACAAATCATGGAAGCGCTATGTGACAGGAAATGAGAGCAGCCTCTGATTGCAGAAGGCCTCAGTCTCCCAACTGCAGGAACTGAATTCCACTAACAGCAGGTGAGCCTGGAAGATCCTGAGCCCCAGATGAGATTGCAGCCCTAGCTAATACCTTGACTTCCTCTGGGGAGACCCTGAGCAGGGGACCCCTTTCACCTGAGTCCAGACTGCTGCTGCATGGAACCCGTGAGATAATAAATTTGCATTAAGCCACTAAGTTTGTGGTGATTTATTATACAGCAATAAAAAACGAATGCAATATCCAATATTTATTTATCTCTTTTAATGTACCAGGACATCTATGGAATACCCATCTCTGTGCAATGGATAATACATAGATAATTTTATTTAATACAACAGGCTTATGAAGCAAGATCTATTATTTTTCAAATTTTACAGATGAGAAAATTAAGTGTTAGAGAGGTCAAAACACTTGGTGCAGGTCACAGAGCTGGTTGATGAAGGAACTGGGATTTGTACTTGAGCTTTAATCACTTTGCTAGACTGTGTTCTTTAATGTGAAACATTCCATAGAATAATGCAAGTCAATATTGTCCTGATTACCACCTTTTCAACTACTCTTTATCTTGTACATGTCCAACAAAATATGATAAATACTATAGAATAAGCAGCCTTTGATGAAATCCATTTTTTTAGATGATTTCATGTGAAGATCTTTTTACGAATACTTCACCAATTATAGAAGAAAGTCTTCTGAAAATAAATCCTTTTTAAAAGGTTACTTAATTGCTATTTCACCTAGAAGAAGAACAATCTATTTCCATCTATCAGGTGGTAATGAGAAGTCATTATCTTGCACTCTTCTTTAATTAACATCAATCCTGATTAGTCAGAATAAATTAGGCTCTTTGTCTTTATCCATAGTGGTAATTCTTCTGGTACAGGAGCCATTCAATTATGTGTTATCATGTGTTATCACTCACAAAAGATGTCAGTATAATTATATTACTGTATTTCAAATTTTACTTTTAAACATATTTCAATGTTAAAATGTAAGATTTTTATTTCCTTTTTTCCCCTTCAGATATGGGGAAGTAATGTTCTATAATTTTTTTCATATTAAAAACAAACTACTCAAAGTTTAATAAGGCTCAGGGATTTTAATAGCTATTATTCATCATAATATGCATTGGACACAATAGTAAAAATATCAGAGGTATTAACGGACTGTTACTGCAAATTGGAGGGGGTTGAAGTGAAGGACAGAATTATTCTGACTATAATTTGGAACAGATTTTGAAGATTCAAATCGATAGTTTGGCATATCTACATGGAAACTATGGCCATCATTTAAAACATTATTCTCCATTCCTTTTTTAGGGTTTTATGTATGCATTGATTTAGCCACTGTTTTGTTGGCTTTAGGATTAAAATGACACCTCCTCCCACTGATCACTAAAAACTAAGTGATGTAAATACAACTTTAATTTTTTTTGGATGGGATGGAAGTGGGTATACAGGTCCTGCGTTACCTAAGATGGAAATAATTATTGGCTGCCACCCAGATAAGCTAGAATGAGAACAAACATCATGCCCCTCCAACCTCATCATAGAAGTACAATTTTCTGGCTTAGGAATCTATCAGTTTGAATTGACTAGCTAGCTACTCTATCAGTTTGAACAAAAATGAAATTGTACCATATCTAACAATGCATTAAAGAGAAAACTTTATTCTCTAGACCTATCTAGAAAACCCTTTTGAGATCAGAACTGGAACAGGGGGAATTTCCAGACCTATACAGCAGATATCAGGGTAAAGGCAATGCTGATTTGCTGCTCTGGCAGCATCTATAAATCATACTTCTTAGTGTGGCTGCACCTTTCTTTCTACACTTCCTTTGCTTTCACATTGTCATCAGTTCAGCATCTCTACAGTGCCTTATCAACCAAAACATCCACTCTTCCTTTCTTTTTTTAACTACAGAAATATACCTGAAGTTATTTTTTCTCTAAGAATTTTAGGTTGTGCTCTTTTCTGTGGCATTTATTTGGTATTTTTAAGGTTAACCAATCATGCTGAAACATAAATGAAAGCAAAACAGTCTTCGTCTTTCTTGAGCCAACAATGTTACAGATCATAGACTTTGCCCAGGAGAAACTAGGTTCTTTATTTGCAACTAAAATGATTTTTATTGGGATCATTTTCTGTTTCCATTATTTGACATGGCCATCTGACAAAAAGAAACTTATTGTTTGGGCATAGCAACATTATTAAAGATAAAGCAATCTTAAATATTGTCTTCTCTGTTCTAATAGAGGTGACTTAGAAATAAAATCAGGGAGGGGAAGGGAAGAATGCCTTTGTGGATTTTGCATCCTTCTACTAATAAATTGTTAATTCTTCTATTAACATAGAGAAGAAAATATCAGCGCTATTGTAGAAATTTGAATATCAGGAGTAAAAAAGACCATGTATTTAAAAACAAAACTTACATTACAGTGTAAAGCTTGAATCACTAATTTATTATCTTTGATAAGCAATTCAGTATAATGACCATTTGAAATTTAGAAATTCAGTTCTTTTAAATAAAACCAAGGTTTGGTGGGCACATGCTTTGTACTTTGTGAACTGAGTGATTACAGTTTAAATGGGCAAAATGGGTTATATATGACAAACATATTTTTTAAATTTCAAAATAATTTTGGAAGTAATCATAGGAGACCCAAAAGGAAATTTCACTTGTTTATGTAATAGTTTCTAAACAAATGAGCCTACTTCCTGCAAGCCTGAGGGTCTCACTCACCATTCAGTCCATATTTGCTCAGTTGAAACAGGCATATTTAAAAGGGTATGGATTTATTTTTCACAATCCTGTAACCCTAGTCCCTAGTAAAACACCTGAGACGTTAATAATAAATTCTGACAATATTTTTTCCAAACAAGTAAATGTGGCTGTTTCTTCTGAATTCCATTTTAACTTTGAGCACAATGTGTTATTTTTCAGCCTGATTTTGAGTCTTCCTAAAATTACAAGGTGTGTTAAAAGCAATGTCCAGATGGCAGGAATTAGAAAACATGTGTTAATCTTGGAGACTGCTAATGAAGAAATCTTTATAAACTCATAAATCAGTGCTTTATAAAAGTGTTGTCTGAATACCATCTGCATTGAAATCACTTGCATTACTGGACCATGCTGGGACTGTTGTCTCAGAATATCTAGGTGTAGGGCTTAAGAACCAATAGTTTTTCCCAAGGTCACCAAGTGAAAGTTTTGTACTGTAAGGCTTTGCTACTCAAAGTGTGGTCTGTGGATAAGCGGCATCTACAGCACCTGGGAGCTTGCTGCAAATGTATAAGTCTCAGACCCTACGCCAGAGCTGCTGCCTCAGAATCTGCATCTTAACAAGGTCCCCAGCGAATTTAATCACGCTTGAGAACTCGGGAATCTGAAGTTTCAGAATCACCATTGCCATCTTAAATTATAAGTTGACTTACATGCTCAAGGATCCATTTATCAGTTTCTACTATCAGAACATACTCTCACTATTTCCTGCTGTAGCTGGAAAAAAAAAAATCACCTATTGTTCAACCTTGCACCCATGAACATGTGAGATGATGTTATAATTGTCTTTCTCACTGGGCTGTGGGTTCCAAGTGGACGACAATAGTATCTTGCCACATTTTACCTCCAACATCTAATGCTTACACAGAGTAAGTACTTAAATGTTTAGTGAATAAATGGAAACTATCCTCAGATTGGGGGAGGTATGCATTTCAAAAGAGAGAGAAAACTACTTTTATTAAGGTAATGACTGCAATTCTGATTTTTTACCTTGTTCCCTGTTGATGCATAAATTGGCTCTAATGGGAAAGTTACACCTATTTTTGTGAACTTCATGTCTAACCACATCTCTAACCACCAAGTTTCCCAGGCTCAGACACCACAAATTCACTCCAATTGGTTTTCCACCTCTCCTTACAGAGCTAACACACCATTATATTGAGCCAGTTCTTGATTTTCTGTGACTTTCAAGTCACCACCCCGAACCCTTCAATTCTCAATAGCCATAATTCTAATGTCCTAGTAAGATACTAGTAACCATGAATATAGGGGAGGGAGAGACCAGAGTGATAATAAGTGGCCACAGGCTGGGAGAAGCAGGGCGTCAACAAAACTCTGCTACTTAGAGGCCTTTTCTCATTTTCAGTGTGAAGGTCATGGTCCAGGTAACTGTACGAGAAATCTGAGCTTTGAATAATTGATGTGTATTATTTTGCAACTATATCAATCAATCTTTCTGATGCTCTTATTTATATTGCCTTACAATGTATCACCACAGATAAACTGTGCCTTTCTAAAAATCAAATCCAGTCAGTTCTCATTATTTATGATACTTAAACGTTCTGTAAAGTTACCACAAATATTGAATTAGGAGATACTGAACAATTGCTCACAGGAAATGCAGGATTAGGTTCCTGGGAACCTTTGTTCACAACATTTTCATCACAACATCAATATATAACCTTGTTTTATGTGCTTTTTCTGCTTAAAAACTCCTTATTTAATATATACTGTTGATTCATTAAGATTGATTTCAGGGCCAATAATGCTATAACTCATGCTTGAATGAAGCTTACCCAACACAGGTACTTTTTCCATAAGGCACATCACAGCCTTCTTGCACTTAGAAACACTAGACAGCACTTCAGCACTACACTTGGGGGCCATTATAAACAGCAAAATCACCTACAAAAAGCATAAAAATGTGAAAAACATGGCAAAATAAACCTTCAAAAGGACACTCTGCAAGACCTGTAATAATAAGGCAGAGGTTGCCTTTAGTGGGATGTGCATGTCAGGTGGCCCAAAATTTTCACTGCTTTGCGTATCCAGGAATAAATTTTAGCAAGTAAACCAACTAAAAAATATGGAATTTGCAAATAATGTGAATCAACTATACCATGTTTTGGTGTTCAGGGACTTTCCTTACTGTTAAATACAATCTATAGAGAGATACATATTGAATTATATGAAGTGAGTCTATCTTTTTCATGGATGGAGAAGTCTTTAAAATAAGCCTATGATTGACAAGTGAGGATTAGGCGATGAGAGTTTATGTGTATAAATATAAAGCATTGTGTAAATACACAAAACATATCAGGCCGTGCTCCAAGCAAATATAAGTGAAATTTGTTGGACCCTCAATTTGTGCTAGAATTCTGCAGAGAACATCACATATACAGTCTTCTTTATGGAGGCTTAGGGTGGTGAAGTCCTATATTCAAATTCATACCTCTAATAAGTGTCATAATTTTCTTGGCTAGAATGAATTAAATTGTATTGCTTCTTTGTTTAAAATAACTGCTGAGCTTATTTATTGTGATACTAGCATAATTTAGTGATGATGAGAGCACTGGTTAAATATATGTATGAGAGAGAGTGAGTGTTTTGTTTGGTTTATAAAGTCATGTTATTCAATCACTGGTTTCCATATCTATTTTTCACTATATTTTCATGTTCTGTAGAATCCATGTCTGCTCTATATTTTCTGACATATAAATTGTTATTATATGTCTATATTTCCACATATGCACAAATTCTGAATTTAATAATTTTTGCATGTTTTTCTAGCGCATACAGCCTAAAGTACTTTTTGTGTCTTTGAACAATTGCTTAAATGTTAAAGATAACAATGAGGCTTATAATTGCAGTCATTGTCTCATTTCTGTAATTGTACTTTCACAAATTCGCCTCTAGACCAAATCTAGTTGTTTGAAGCATACTCTCCACTTTCATCTTTCCCAGCTCTCCCTTTCCCCTTCCTCCTCGCCTTCCCCTACTTCCCTGTTCCTGTTCCTTTCTCTTTCTCTCTCTCTCTCTCTCCACACATACACACACACACACGCACACACACACACATTTAGGTTTGACTTTTCAATTTTGGGCCTTTGAATTAGGTATCCTATTTACAGCAAATCACTGAGTTACTGTGATCCTCTTATTTCAACCCTTTATGACCATTTGCCTGCCTCACTGAACTAAAATAAAATAAAATATGACAGGGTTCAGAATTACTAGCAGTCTTGCTTTTGGTGAAAGCCCAAACTGGAACTCCAAAAGAGTTTCAGGTCAGGATAAACACACAGAGTAGATATGAACAGAGAATCAGATTAGTAATCTATTTGAAAATCCGTGATTTGTCTTATTTCCATGCTACATGTGGAGTCCTCTTAGTTCTATGCCCATAAAGTCTTAATTTTCTCTGGCATCTGCCATCATGTTTCACCATATCATGCTAATTCATCCTGTTATAAAAGTTATAAAATGCAGGAAGCTTACATAAGTCTAGAAAGTGCTATTCATCACTTTTTAAAAAATGAAACAATATATTTGCCTTATTTTGCTTTACTTACAGTATTGGCATCATGCAAATCAAATTTATGTGAAGTATTATTGCATCAATAGGGTATAATATATATTTCTTGCATGGTACTAAATTTATCATTAGGAGGCTAAGACAAGTGAGACGACAGTAGTCTGTAGTCTCAACTTGCTAGATAATCTCTGTCATTGTACTAGTACTTTTGTGAGTTAAAAGTTACACTTTTGATCCTAATTATTTATGCTATCAATTCCAGAATTGCACACATGTCCATAGTCCATTAATTTTCAAAAAGTTTCATTTTATTAATCAGCATACAATAGAGCAAAGGGCATTACTGTATCTATAAATGAGACATTTATTGTCTAAACTGGCTAGTGAAAACCTGGCCTAACTCCATCCTAGGGGCAGTGGTTGAGGCATGAACTGTGGACCCAGCAGCCTGGGTTCAAATCCTGCCCTCTCCTAAATTAGTGAGTAAAGCCAAGGTACCATGGACACTGCTGATCATAGAGGGAGCTATAAAGAGGTGTTAAGACCCAACTCTTGCCCTGACAAAGCTTTCAGGCAAGATCTTTGATCAGTAGATATTGAGAATGTGAAAGTGTAACTTTTTCCACTCTACAGAGCAATACTTAGGCAAGTTACAATGGATTATGCTATAGGATGTATAATCTGGGTTTTTACTTTAAGAGAACCATTTAATTAGCTAAGCATTCATACATACTGGGTTCAGTTGAAAATTTGTGATTATTGCAAAGTGAAACACCTCAGAATGGGAGTAGAGAAAAAAATACTCAGAAAAGAAGTAAAGATGTCAAGGTGTAACAAAGCACAACTTCTTTGGCCTCATTTATCAATAATACAAGAAAGAATACACTTCTAAAGGTGGAAGGCATTTTGGAGTCATTAAATCAATTTCTTTGTTTTGTAAAGTATAGGAGGTCGAGGTCTTAGGAAGCTATGTGGTATACTGGGTATTCAATATATGTTGCTTGAATCAAAGAATGAAGCCTAGAAAATTGAATATCTTGCCCAATGTTCACAAATCCAAAATCAACATTAACCTTGGTGTGCTAAGTTGTTATTCAATACCTCACCTATGTTGCTTCTTAGTAGAAACATGTGAATGTCAATGACACCCAAAGGGACTGTTTTAGGTGCAGGTCAAGATAATGACTGAAATTTATGATAATCAAATTCAGATTTTAAGTTGTTGAGTTAACTTCCAGGGATACCAAGAACTTATCTTTGTGGTTTTGAAATTTCCCCATTTGTTTTATTCTCTACTTCTCCATCTTCCCTCCCAACCCCCATTCCTGTAGGTAAAATTTATGTGAAACCTATAAAAGAATTATTTTAGTATAAGGAAGAGTAGCAGAAAAGTTCAATATGGAGAAGTGCATCTGGTTCATCCACAGATAAGTGAGAAGAGCCCAGGGCCTAAGAGGTTGTACTTCAAGAGAACACCAAAAAGGACATCAGTCAGGCTCTCCCCAAAGATTTAGAAATAGGTACCAGGGACCACTCTATTTGGTTCAGGATTACAAGAATTAGAAGTGAAAGGTTGAGGCCTCATGTCCCCATCCATTATGTAATGAAAATGGTTAGTTTTCTGGCTTGCTGAATAAAATGGTATTCCTAATAGTGTCAAAAACTTTCCTGAAGGTCAGACATGCTATATTTATTGCTTCCTCCTTGTCTGTAAGCCAGAACATTCTGTCACTGTTGTAATACAAGCCAACAAGAGCCAAATAAATCTTTGATTCTTTTGGCTCGCTCTGCTATTAAACATAAGCCGTTGTAAAGTCATGAAAATTACCTGAGAAAGATGTGGAGAAATTGGTTGGTTCAGAAAAGACCGACCACAGTAATTACAGGGATGAAAAATGTGACCTGTCTAGATTCTAAAGAAGCTAGTGATATTTAGTTGAAAGAAGAGGAGGCTGAATGGTAACTTAATAACCATCTTCAAATTTCAAGAGGATTACTACCTCTGTTTTTATCCATCTCTACAGAGTTCGAACCACCAAGAAATTATTCTGAAATTTTCCTGTAACCAGCACATTTGACTGATTTTATATTAATTATTATAATGTTTTTTCATTTAAAAAACCTGACCTTGTATTTATCATTCTTTCATTTGAAAGAGTAAATGGTGAGAAGAGACAATAAGTGAAGAGTATCATTTTCTTCTCCTGCTTCTCACATCTGAGGGATAGCATTTTTTTTCTTCGTATAAACAAGTTTTGACAGGTTCTTACCATTTATCAAACTCAAATACCTATGGATTAAACTCTTCTGTTACTTGGCTCCAACTATGCTTGGAGTTATTATTGTCAAGCCTTAATGATAATGACAAAAAGGAGGAAATAAACCTGTTAGAAGTTAAATTGCACTCCTTGTCACTTTATAAAGTGAAATAACAAGACTTGGAATCATTACCTTGTGTATTTCTGGATAAAGATTAATTTATAGAGTCTCCAAGTTGTTTTGAATCAGTCAGTGATCATTTACTAAGTGTCAAATATTGTTTAGTGCTAGGTGTTTGGATGAAAGAGAAGAGAGAGAGAGTTAAGACAGGGCCTTAGAGCTCAAGATGCTATAATCTGGAGGTAAAGATAAGGTAATGAATTAAAGGTTGGTGAGCAGTACTTATTCACATACATGTGCAAGGCCTCAAGGGAAGCACAAATCCAGAGCCAGAACACACAGAGCTAGGAGTCTTATTAGAAGCCTTTCTTGGCTGTTAACTCTAGTGCTCTACATTCATATCGCTCTGTTCCTTTTAGTGCCCCTACACTTGAGTATATTTCCACCAGACTATTCCTTCTCCCTGTTTGTTTGAGTTTTGTTTTGTTTGTTCTTTGCAGCTGAGCTTCTCCTTGCTTATATTTTCTTAATAACTTTTTGCCTGTAAAAGCCTCAATCTTTTGCTTCTGAGATTTACATTCTTTAATTTCCTGCTTCTATGAGCCACCTACTTCTGTTTTTTAATTCAAATTCCGGAGAATGAACTTCTGATTATCCCCATTTATTTGCACATCAGGTCATGTCATAGGTCACTAGCCAACCCGTGGGTCAGGAGCCATGGTACATCAAATTTGCACTCTCCCTAGGGCTCTCCCTATAACAGGCACTGTCGTCTGGGCAGTTTCTGTTGGAATGAGATAAGAGCATAGCCAGCATCATAATTTGCATTTAAATTTTTAAGAAAATATGTAATTTAGAAAGTTAAAAAGAAGAAGATCAGTTTGAAGGAACATCTGGAGAAGACCCAGATATGCAGATGAACACAATGATTATAGGGCTCAGAGAAATGACCTACTTATTTGGGGAGAAAGCAATAGTGTAAATAAATATATCTGGTTAGGGAGGGTGAGGAGTGGAAGCAGAAGCTGTCTAAAGCAGGAGGAGATTTTAGTCTGATTGTTCTTGAGTCAAGAATTTAACGGTTAAACAATAGTTAAAGGGATATGGTTGTGCCATGTTCAAATTAAATGCCTGAGGTGGATTTTAGATCAGTGATGAAAAAAACCTTTTTATTTTGATTAGTAAGGGACTCTTTTAGAGAGGGACTTGGGCATGTTTTACTACAGGAAGAGATTGTATTCTTTTTTCTTGGAGAAATATATAACGCTAGAGGAGCTAGAATGTGATAAGTTGGGAAATAAAGTATCACTGTTAAGTGTAGACAGAGGAAATTCACATTTCAGCCTGACCCATTCCCCAACCCAAACACTAACCCTAATTCTGATCTTTAGAGAGATCATCTTTGAAATGGTCTTTAATCCTGGAGAACACAGAAAGCTAAACTTTTCTAAGTTTTAGTCTTAAAGAGACATGCTATTTAGGATTAAATAGAAAATTATATATATACACAGACAGACACAGATATACATATTGTGACTGTTTTGAACTTTTTCCCTTTTAAATAGATATGAGACTATATTATTTTCCCTCTACTTAGAGAGACGTATGTCATTGATCATTATTTTATCACATGGTAACCCTGGTTTAATTTTTAGTCTATGTTCACATTAAAGGAGAAAAGGACAAATGACAATGTAATAAAGAAAATTAAGAAAATTAAATATAAGCTAAATGTTCTTCTAATTACAGAGTTTAGTGCTTGTGAGTTCCAATTTGTCTATTACTAGATGGCTGTTTTGTATCCATCAACAAATCAATTTACAATATTGAAAATCTTCTGTTCCCAGTACTATGCTATTTATCAAATGATACATGAAAGTATAAGATATGACTGCTGCCCACAGTAAGCTCATGATTTATTTGAGGACACAAAACTCATACACATCAAACAATTCATGAATGAGACATATTCATGTATCATGTGTAGGCAGGCCCTGCTTTCACTGTGTTTGCAGAGATCCCATTTTAAAATACATTATTGCAGGGTAAATTTTCAATTGGGGATGTGCCATATTCTGATAGTATTATCTTTGTCTTTTGGAACATATTTGATTTACCTACTAGTTAAAGAATAGCAGTTAAAAATTTGTTAAATTCAAATTTACCTAACATATTATTTTTTATATATAATGCATCCTTTTAATAGGTATTTAATCAGCAAAAAAATTCAGTTCAGTACATGTTCCTTATTTTCAGATAAGAAATGGCTCAGAGAAGTTAAGTTGCCTGGCCAAAGTTACATATTTACTAAATGTCAACACTGAGATTTGAAAATTGATTTTTCTCATTCCAACTTCAGTAGTCTTTTTGCTATCTATCCCATGACCTTCATCCCGTGATTGTGTGGGTTAGGGATTGAGAATTGATTATAGCTCTTTACTAGGCACTGATAATGATTAGAGCTCTAAAATGAAAAACACAGAGAGTTAGATACTACTTGCCCAGATATGATAAATTCTATTGTCCAGATGATTTGAGTCAAGAACTATTGTACTTAAGATGCTAATTGAGGGATATACACATACACCAATTTTTAAAAAGGTTAAAGAAAATATGGCCAATGTGGAGTAGCATCACTAGGAAAACATCATGGGGAATTTGACTAAGTTCTGGAAAGTCTAATAACAACCATCTGAATAAATATCTGTTTCACTTCTTTCTTTCCTCCTCTGTCCTTTCCTTCCTTTCTTTTTTCCTATTTGCTATATAACTGTTGTGTGTAGCTTTGGGGATTTTCTATTGTAAGTGACTTTCAAATATGATATATCATGTTATTCTCAAGAATCTTTTGTGTTAGTCATAGCAAGTGTTACCGTCTCTTTCTGATGAGGAAATATGTAAACTTTGTTTCCCTAGTTCTTGCCTTACATGTTAATATAGGTCCCAACACCATACAAGTCCCATCAAGAATTGCCAAGTCCCCAGGGAGTGTCTTATATGTGTTCGTGGGCCAGTCTGCAGCTAGCTCATTTTCGAGGTTCTGGTAGGGTTTCTTCCAGGTGGTGCTTCATCTGTCGCATCATGTTCAGTGGGTGCTACCACCCAAAAACGTCACTGCTGCCACTTATACTGTCTCACCACTAGTGCAATATGCCCTCAGGGAGCCAAAACTGGACAGAGCTCTCTGGCACAGTTGAGAGATTGCTTTTTCTCTCATTCTGTGTATTATGCTTTTTAAAGATTCCAAATAGCTCACAATCTTTTTTAAGGAATCAGCTTTTAGTCACAGCCCATTTTCAAAATCCAAGATGTAAATTCACAGGGAGCTCAGATAAGAACTAACACTAGCACTTAGTCTCGCCTCTTAGCATATAGCCATCAAGACTGTGTTATTCAACAAACTTCTGCTAAAAATGTCTTTTTTCTTTAGGAATAGTTTCTTCAGTCCCTCTTGCAAACAGGTTCTTGGCGGACTTACTTCTTCAGCTGGCCAGGCATGCCTTGCTTTTTTCTGACTCCTACTGATGGTAGATCAGGGTGGAACCTAAGAATAATAGGCAGGTCAGAACTGAACTTTCTTGTTGTAGAACTAAAAATCTTTAATTTTTCAAAAAATTAATTAAAAATAAATTTTGTAATTAAAATTTAAATATTTTATCCGTTAAAATTAATACATTTTAACTACTTCATTCCAGGGTAGAATACAGATATGTAGACAGTGGAAACTCAGACAGAAACAACTTTGACAAAGGTACAGACATGTGTATGAGCTTATTTTGTAATGGGAAAAGCAAGGGTTCCCATATGACATAAAAGGTTGCTGCTGGGTAAGAAAATGTGTAGACCCTTAAGTGCTAGACAAAGAAATTTGCAAATCTCCTTTAATCTCCTTTTAACATCCTATTAAACTTTTTCATGCCATGGTTTATTTGTATACTCCTATGATATAATACAACTTACAGTTTTCTCTAATTTCCCATGATTTCAATCACTTCATGGTTATAAATACAAATAGAATTTCTGTATTAAATCACATATTTTAGTAAGATGAATTCCATTGATTAATACTCTTTAAGAATATAGAAAACACACCTTAAATTCAGTTTTTATAATAGAACAAATTGATTTACTCATAACACATTCATATCTTCTCGCAACCATCTGCTGCATTAGGAACCTCAACACTGTCTTCTTCTGCAAAGAAAAAAGTAACGTAAAGAAAATATTTTAGAGCTACTTTCAGATCCGGATTCAAAATCTAGGCTTGGACTAAGGACTCAGTGGGGCTTCATTAGACTTGCTACAGAGGATTTGATTGAAAATTCAAAAGAGTTTCTGCATTCCTTCTGCAGAGACAGGTCTACAGAATTTAGACTAACACCCCTGAGAAGCATTAAGCAACAAGTCATGATTTCTCACTTTCTGGTCTCATTTGTTTGAGAAAGTAGTTTTTCTTTCGTGAGAGAGGATAAAAATGAGGCCATTAGTTTCAGTTTTCACTGTTCTCTAGTATTGTGCCAAGCTTAGTTCTCAAATTAAATTTTCAGCTGTTTCTCTACCTGGGTGGATAAAGTGTGCCTTTTATAGATAAGATTAGTATTGAGAATTGGCATATTAACAGATAGCATTGTAAATTGATAGATTTCCAAGTTAACCTGTGATCCACAAATCAAGTTCTATTACCATTTCCTCATATCACATCAGTGATGAGGAACTTCCACACCAAATGCAGAGTAGCACGGGCTACCATTGAACTTGCCTTTCCCTTTGATGGATTCACTACATCATGCAAAGCTTTTTGTTCTTCTCCTTTAATATTGTGTTGGCTATTCTGAGTCTTTTGCCTCTCTACATAAACTTTAGAATCAGTTTGTTGGTACCATGAACGTGTTTCTTAGATAATCTAAAACATATTATTTATTTGAATACTGACGTAGCACTGTTTTTTAAGATATTGATAGAATGAGCTATAATATTACTTTAAAAATAAAACAGAAAATAGTAGTGGCTAATGATTACTTTTTTCCCTTTCCAACAATTTTATGATTCCAATAATTTTCTGCTGTAATCAGAGACATTCATAGAGGTAAAACAGAAGGTTACTTGGAGTCTGTGATTTGAGGGGCAGGAACCAAGACCATCTTTGAAATAACAGCCTCCAGCTTATCCGTGAGAACTCCTGGTATTCTCTCCTTAGAGGTCCATTTCTTTGGGGAGTTAAGGAGGGAATGCTACAAAAGTAGAGACAGCAACATTATTCCCTCAAAGGGGTGAGTGGGTGTGCTCTCCATATTCTTTGAAATCTTTTAAATTATTATTTTAAATAATATTTGACATCTTTAAAAATTATTATTATTCAGTCTTATTTTTTAAGAGCAGTATTTGGGTCACAGCAAAAGTGAGGAGAAGAAACAGATTTCTCATGTGTGCCCTGCCCTCACACATGTATAGCCTCCCCTATTGTCAACATCCCTCACCAGAGTGGTACATTTGTTACAGTTGACAAACCTACATTGACACATTATATTCACCCAAAGTCCATATTTGCATTGTAATCACTCTTGGTGTTGTACAGTCTATGGGTCTGGACAAATACATAATGAGATGTATCCATCATTATGATATCCTATAAAGTATTTTCATTACCCTAAAAATTCTCTGTTCTCTGCAGATTCATACCTCACCACCACCTCCAACCCCTGGTAACCACTGATATTTTTACTGTCTCAATAGTTTTGGCTTTTCCGGAATGCCTTATAGTTGGAATTATACAGTATATACCCTTCTCAGATTGGCTTCTTTCTTAGTAATGTGAATTCAAGTTTCCTCCATGTCTTTTCATGCCTTCATAGCTCTTTTTTTTTTTTTTTTTTTAAGCACTAAATAGTATTTCATGGTCTGTATGTACCACAGTTTATTTACCCATTTACCTACTGAAGGACATCTTGGTTGCTTTCAAGTTTTGGCAATTATGAATACAGCTGCTATAAATACCCTAGTGCAGGTTTCTGTGAGGACATAAGTTTTCAACTCCTTTGGGTTAATACCAAAAAGCTTGATTGCTGGATCCCATGCTAAGAGTATGTTTAGTTTTGTAAGAACACACCAAGCTATCTTTCAAAATGGCTGTACCAATTTGCATTCCTATTAGCAATGTATGAGAGTTCCTGTTGCTCTATACCCTTGCCAGCATTTGGTGTTGTCTGTGTTTCAGATTTTGGCCATTCTAATAGGTGTGTAGTGGTATCTCATTGTTTCGATTTGCATTTCCTTGATAGCACACATATGATGCGGAGCATCTTTTCATATGCTTATTTGCCATCTGTTATATCTTCTTTGGTGTGGTGTATAAAAAGGCATTGGCATCTCCAAGGTCATCTAGGTTTCCTCCTATGTTATCTTCTAGGAGTTTTATAGTGTTGCATTTTACATTTAGGTCTGTGATCCATTTTGAATTAATTCTTGTGAGGAGTGTGAGGTCTGTGTCTAGATTTTTTTTTTTTTTTTTGCATGTGTATGTCCCAGCATCATTTGTTGAAGAGACTATCTTTGCTCCATTCTATTGCCTTTGCTCCTTTGTCTAACATCAGCTGACTATATTTATGTGGGTCTATTTCTGGGTCCTCTTTTCTCTTCCACTAATCTATTTGTCTGTTCTTTCACCAATACCATACTGTCTTGATTACTGTAGCATTATAGTAAGTATAGAAGTCAGGTAGTGTTAGTCTTCCAACTTTGTTTTTCTCCTTCAATATTGTATTGGCTACTCTGAGTCTTTTGTCTCTCTATATAAACTTTAGAATCAGTTTGTCAATATCCATAAAATAAAGTGCTGAGATTTTGATTGGGATTGCATTCAATTTATAGATCAATTTGAGAAGAACTGACCTCTTGACAACATTGAGTCTTCCTGTCTATGAACATGGAATATCTCTCCACTTATGTAGTTCTTCTTTTATTTTATTCATCAGTTTTGTAGTTTTCTTCATATAGATTTAGTATATAATTCGTTATATTTATGACTAAGTAGTTCATTTTGGGGGATGTGAATATAAATGGCATTGTGTTTTTTTAAATTTAAAATTCCACTTATTCACTGCTGGTTTATAGGACAGCAGTTGACTTTTTTATATTAACCTTGTATTCTGCAACCTTGCTGTAACTGCTATCAGTCCTGCGAGTTTTTTGTTGATTCTTTTGAATTTTCTTCACAGACGATCAAGTCATCTGCAAAGACAGTTTTATGTCTTCCTTCCCAGTCTGTATACCTTTTATTTTATTTTCTTGTCTTATTGCATTAGGTAGAACTTCTAGTGTGATGCTGAGAGGAATGGTGAGAGTGGACATCCTTACCTTATATCTGAACTTTGTGGTGAAGCTTCAAGTTTCTCACCATTAAGTATGAAGTTAGCTATAGGTTTTTTGTATAGTCTTTATCAAGTTGAGAAAGTTTCCCTCTTTTCCCAGCTTACTGAGAGTTTTTATCATGAATAGGTGTTATATTTTAGCAGTGCTTTTTAGGTATCTATTGATATGATCATGTGATTTTTCTTTTTTTGTCTATTGAAGTGATGGATTACATTGATGAATTTTCACATATTGAGCCAGCCTTGCTTGCCAAGAATAAATCCTACTTGGTTGTGCTGTGAAATTATTTTTATGCTTATTGGATTAAATTTGCTAATATTTTGTTGAGGATTTCTGTGTCTATTTTCATGAGATATATTGGTCTGTAGTTTTCTTTTATTGTACTATCTTTGTCTGGTTTTGGTATTAAGGTAATGATGGCCATAGAATTGTTAAACTCTTGAATGAGTTAAGAAGTATTCCTTCTGTTCTAATTTCTGAATGAGATTATAGATAATTAGCATAATTTCTTCCTTAAATGTTTGGTAGATTTTACCAGTGAACACATCTGGACCTGGTGCTTTCTATTTTGGAAGGCTGTTAACTATAGATTCAATTTATTTATTAGTTATAGGCCTATTCTTATTTTCCTTAATATCTTTATATTATTATGTATCACAGGTCTTGTTCTGCACTTCATTGTTCAGTATTACATGAAGTCATTTAGTTTCCATATCAAGCTGTTAGCTGCTTCAGCCGGGAATGAGGCTATCACTGGTATAAGGAGATGAAAGGTACAATGAAGGGAGATTAAGAAAAGTAAATGGCCCTTAAATTTCAGGAAGGATGATGATATCACAAAACAAAGTTAATATTATGTACAAAGACATTTAGTGGATAAGATTGAGAAGGTAGAGTAACTAAGAGACAACCATGGCTAGTGCCACCATTAACACAAGCAAATAGGCCCCTGGACTAGTCCCCCTGATTTAGAAGTCCCCACTCTAATTCTTCTCTGACTGTGTTCCTCATCTCAATATGAAGATTTTCTGGGTCTAAGGGTATGTGTCCATCTTGAACCCATGGCCCCCCATTCTAAACCATGCTCCAGCAACCTCAGAATTCATCAGTTCATATCCAGTGCCTACATAGACTTCTTCCCTATATCCATCTTCCAAGCTAGACACATGTGTGTTTACCTTGATCCAAGCAGGACATCTATTTGTGCTCTCGCCTAAGTTCAGAACATGTTAGGGGCAGTCTGACTATGTTTGCTCATAATAAGATTTAGACTGGAGATTGTGTGTGTGTGTGTGTGTGTGTGTGTGTGTGTGTGTGTGTGTGTGTGTCTGGAGGTTATTAGAGAGTTAAGGGGAGAAAATATAATCAACTCTTTGGTTATGTTTCTAGGGCTTTGGCAGCTTAAGCCTGGATTTGCTCCCACCTGTCAGCAAATTAACACAGAAAAGATCAATGGTGTGTGCATGAAAATCTGAAAAAAATCAGTCTTATAACTTTGGAATCAGTTTATCCTGTTACGGGGTATATGGGAGGAAGGTGGAAAGAAGACCATTGCTGCAGATAGAAGCCCTAGTAATGGAGAAATAATAATTAAAATTGATATCAGGGTTGGTAGAGGGTTTGATTTGGAAAAGGGATGTCAGTACATGCTTATAGGCAGAGAGAAATAAACCAGTTGAAAGGGAAAGAAAAAATTGCTTTATTATATATTGACATTACTAAAACATATCCTTTGAGTTTACTGTGCAGTAAAAATTCCTTTTTATATTGCAAATATTTTATCTTTACTTTTTTTAGTGTACAGAGTTTTCCTATAATGTATTTCTATAAATAAAATATGTATATATACATAAAAACTATAATATTTATAACTTTATATATACATATAAACTATAATTTACTGACACTAAAATGTGGGCCTGGTAACACTAATTCATCTAGTGTTGATGATTCAGGATTGTTCATAGGCATGACAGTTGCTATAATGTCCCATGGAGGCACCCACAGATTTGCAGATTGCTATGGATTGAATTGTGTCCCGTCAAAACTCATATGTTGAAGTATAATCTCCAATGTGATGGTGTTTGGAAATGGAGCCTTTGAGATACAGTCATCCCTTGGTATCCATGGGGGATTGGTTATAGGACCCCTTGCAAACACCAAAATCCAAGGATGCTCAAGTCATTTATATAAAATGGTATAGTATTTGCATATAGCCCATGCACATCCTCCTGTTTACTTTAAATCATCACTAGATTACTTATAATACCTAATACAATGTCAATGCTATGTAAATAGTTGCTGGTGCAAATTCAAGTTTTGCTTTTTGGAACTTTCTGGAGTTTTTTTTTTTTTTTAATATTTTTTATTTGTGGTTGGTTGAATCTGCAGATGTGGAACCTGTGAGTACAGAGGGCTGACTGTAACTAGGTTCAGAGGAGGTCATGAGGATGGGTCCTGCATGATGGGATTAGTGCCCTTATAAGAAGAGACAGGAGAGATAAGAGCTTGCTCTCTATCTCTCTCTGCTATGTGAAGACACAGTGAGAATGTGGCTGTATACAAGATAGGGAGAGTCTTCACCAGAAACCAGTTATGCTGGCACTCTGATTTTAGACTTCCAGCTTCCAGAACTGTGAGAATATAAATGTCTATTGTTTAAGCCGCCCTGTCTGTGGTATTTTGTTATGGCAGCCAGAGCTGCCTAAGACACAGATAGAGACTTAATGTTGACGATGTGGGGCATAGAGCTGAACATATGCTGAGTCCTGTAGGGCCTGTCTCTCCAACTTGCTTTTTTAAAAAAGCCCTAGAAGTCATCTTTCTTTCTTGGATTCCTAAAGGAAGCATATACAGCTGCATGCCAGGGTACAATAACATAGCTGCCTTTCAGTACAATTAATTATAGACCCTACGGCTATAGCATTTTTCTTCCTGGTCCCCAGAAAACCAATTCCTCTGCTATTGTCATCAGTATTCTCCAACTGGACACCATTCAGAGCCCTGACTCTGATTTATATATCAGTGACCCAACAGACCACAGACTTCCATATTCACTTTACCACATTTACTTATCTTGCATGCATAGTTGATAGAGGGTAAGGAAGTATCCCTCACTATTTCAAGAATATGTACATGGGTCTTCCCTGGTGGTCCAGTGGTAAAGAATCTGCCTTACAATGCAGAGGACGCGGGTTCAATCCCTGGTCAGGGAACTAAGATCCCACATGTTGTGGGGCAACTACACCCACGTGCCACAACTACTGAGCTTGCGCGCCTCAGCTAGAGAGCCCTTGAGCTACAAACTACAGAGCCCATGTGCTCTGATGCCCATGCCACAACTAGAGAGAGAAAACTCGCACACCACAACAAGAGAGAAGCCTGAGCACCGCCACAACTAGAAAGAAGCCCGCGCTGCAACAAAGAGCCCGCATGCTACAACTAAGACCCGATGCAGCCAAAAATAAATAATAAAAATAAACAAATAAATAATAAGTCTTTAAAAAAAAAGTACATGTACAACTTGGAGTAGCTTATTGCAAAGCATACATATTGGTATCAATCAAAATAAATGTTGACCAATCATCAGATGTAGTATTAGATCCATTGATTTAGTCCCTATTTGAGTAGAGCTGCAAGCACAAACAATAGCAAAAATTGTGTCTTTTGGGGGGTAAGATTAAAAACTATAATAAGTGGCTGGATAATAACTCAATCTGGATTAACATTTATTATAATGACTCACATTTTGATCCATGTATTGAGTCAATGATGTCATATTAAGGAGAGAGAAAAAATGGTTTTAAAATAATTCCCAGCCTCTGTTGTTGACTGGAAGTAGATTTCCATTTTTTCATAGATTATTTAGAATGGACCATGTGTTCTAGAAAAGAGGTAAGGAGGAACTTCTGTGAGCAGTTTCTTGATGCTCCACTCCCCTGGGGAAGCTGAGCTGTAAGGTAGCCTTCTATTGAGTAGAGAGCATATGAACTGGGAAGAATCCTGCTAGCTGGCTGGTCATAGTTCCTCTCTGAGAAAGCAGATGCTCTCATTCAGAGCTATATCCAGCCTTTGCCTGCACCACACTGTGGATGAATTTTTCAAAATATAATTGTGTCATTACTTCTGGTTGGGGCAAAATAGTATAGACCCATTTTCCTTGCTCCTCCCTGCAAAGCACAAGTATAAAGCAAAGGAAACAATCAAAACATAACTCTAAAAGATGCTAAGAAGGCGAGTTGTCTTGAGACCTCAGGAGAGAGAAATGGTACAGCAGCAGAACATCTTGCATCCTTCCACCCAAAAGAAGAAGCCTGCTCAGACCTGGCATTTCTAGACCCCCAATATAGCATGTGAAGGCAGCCTAAGTAGGCTCATTTACCCCCGATTCAATGGGAGTCCCTCTGATGACACTAGGGGAGCATGACACCACCAGAAAGGAGAATCAACTGGGACTCCTGCCAGAAAAAGCATCCAGGAGAGTCTCCTTCCCTGATGGTTCTAAGACTTATCTTTCCACCAAAAGATACTGAAGTTGGTAGGCAGAACCAGTAAGAGAGACCCAGCTACAGCAAGTGGTCTCATCTAGGAAGCTTCTTTCTCTTCTGGGATGATACTTTCCTCCCTGACCCAGAGACATCAGGGTAGGTGGATAGAACCAGAAAAAGAGACCCAATCACAGCAAGTGACATGGTATGGGAAGCCTCTTTGTCCCCACAGATCAAGATATTAGAGCAGACAAGCACAGGTAGGAGGATCCTACTGGACTCCTCCACCATGGGGAGACACCCAGAAATACTCAGACACCAACAGCAGGGACCAGTGGGAGTCCCAGAAAAGTTAAATGTACAGAAGAAAACCAAAATAATACCACTAAGGTCCTGAAAATTAAACTGCTATAGAACCACAGCCTATAAAATTAAACCAAAATACAAATTTTAAAACTAAACAAGGTGACTACCTGCTAAAATAAAAGATTTAAATAGGATGCAGAGTCTCCTAAATAACAGATGAATGTTCAGGATACAATAAAAATCCATTCATCATACCAAAGACCAAGAAAATCACAACTTGAATGAGGAAAGAGAATCAACTGATGTCAACATTAAGATGAATGAGATGTTGGCATTATTTGACACATATTGTATGCAACATTATAAAAATGCTTTAATAACCAATTGCAAATTCTCCTGAAGCATAAAATATTACTAAAGAAATAGAAATTATAAAAAGGACCGAAATGGAACCTTAACAAAAATACAGTAAGAGAAATTAAAAACTCACTGGATGGGTTTAATAGTAGGGTGGAGATAACAGAAGGTAAGTTAGTAAATTTGAAGACAGAATAATAGAACTTATCAATTCTAAACAACAGAGAGAAAAATAGACTGAGAAAAAAAAAAAAAAAGGACAGAGGCAGGGTCCTGTGGCATGATAGCAAATGATCCAGCATTCATATTGTCAGGGTCCCAGAAGGAGGCGAGAAAAAGTGGGGCTGAAAGAGTATTCAAAGAAATAATAGCTAAAACTCCCCAAATTTGGTGAAAGACATAAACCTACAGATATGATAAGCTGAGTGAACCCCAAACAGATAAACCTGAGGAAACACATGCCAAGAAATATCTTAATTAAAATTTTAAAACTAAAGATAAATTAAAAAAAAAAAAAAAACTTAAAAGAAACCAGGGAGAAATAGCATTACCTCTAGGGAATCCTAAATCAATTGGCAGCAGATTTCTTATCTGAAACCATGGAGATGAGAAGGAAGTGGCATAATATTCTATAAGTGCTAAAAGGAAAGAACTGTTAACCACAAATTCTATATCCATCAAATCTATACTCATGGGGAATAAATAATAAAGGGGAAATAAAAACATTCTCAGGTGAAAGAAAATTAAAGATCTCTTACTAGAGTATTTTCCCTTAAAGATTGCCTAAACGAAGTTATTTTACAGATAGGAAATGATAAAAAGAAGGAATCTTGTAGCATCTGGATGGAAGAAGGAACAATGGAAAGAGCAGAAATAGGGGTACAAACATAAGGCTATCTTTTTCCTCCTGAGCTTTATCAATTATATTTATCATTAAAACAAAAGTTATGTGATCATCTGATACTCAAGACAATTATATTTGAACCTGGGGGAAGGAAAAGAGACCTAAATGGAGGTGAGGTTTCCACACTTCATCTGATGTCATAGATGTTGATCTCAGTAGACTAGAAGTTGCACAACTATTTATCTGTATCTATATCTATATTTCTATTTCTATTCCTATATCTATCATTGATATCTATAGCTATATCATCTATTTCTATATGTAAAATATACAGAGCAGCATCTCTAAAAACTATGCAAAAATATAATCAAACACTATAAATAAATCAAGATGGGCTCCCAAAATTGTTTAATTGCCAGAAGGCAGGCAAGAACAAAGAAACAGAATAAAAAGAAGAACCAAATAGAAAATATATAATAAGATGGCAGATGTAAGTATTAACATATAACAATTACCTTATATAAATATCTTAAACCTACCAATAAAAAGGCAGAAATTGCAGAGAAAATAATAAAAACATGACCTACATATTATTGCTTACAGGAAAGTCACTTTTGATTTAAAGGCAAAATAGGTGAAGGTAAAAGGATGCCTAAAGATACACCATACAAACAATAAAAAATTAGGAATAGCCATATTAATACCTGAAAAAGTAGATTTCACAGAAAATAAAATTACTAGAGACAAAAAGATAGATATTGCATAATGATGAAATGATTAATCCACAAGGATTAATGATTCTAAATTTTTATATATTAAGAAACAGAGTCTCAATAGACAGGAAATAAAATCTCATAGAGCTGAAAGGAGAAGTAGATAAATACACAATTATAACTAGAGACTTCAACACCCCCTCTCAGCAACTGATAGAAACACTAGACAGAAAAGTCAGCAAGGATATAGAATATCTTATTAATACAGTCAACCAATGGGATCTAATTGGCATATGAAGACTCCACCCAACAAAAGTATAGTACAGAATTTTTTTCAAGTATCCATGGAACATTCACCAAGATAAACTATGTCCTGTGCTATAAAACAAACCTCAAAAATTTAACAGAATTGAAATCATACAGAATATGTTTTCTTTCCATAATGAAATCAAATTAAATAGCAATAACATAATGACAACAAGAAAATCTGTAAACACATGGAAATTAAACAGCGTACTTCTAAACAATCCATGGGTCAAAAAGGAAGTCAAAAAGGAAATAAGAAAATACACAGGTATGGATATAAACAAAAAAGCAGCATATTAAAATTTGTGGGGGCTTCCCTGGTGGCGCAGTGGTTGAGAGTCTGCCTGCTAATGCAGGGGACACGGGTTCGAGCCCTGGTCTGGGAGGATCCCACATGCCGCGGAGCAACTAGGCCCGTGAGCCACAATTACTGAGCATGCGCGTCTGGAGCCTGTGCTCCGCAACAAGAGAGGCCGCGTTAGTGAGAGGCCCGCGCACCGCGATGAAGAGTGGCCCCCACTTGCCGCAACTAGAGAAAGCCCTCGCACAGAAATGAAGACCCAACACGGCCATAAATAAATAAATAAATTAAATTAAAAAAAAAAATTTGTGGAATTCAGCTAAAGCAATGATGAGTGGAAAGTCATACAATTGAATACATATTAGTAGGGAATAAAAGTCTGAAATCAATATCCTAAGTTCCTATCTCAAGAAACTAGAAAAAGAAGAGCAA
Organism: Balaenoptera ricei; assembly: GCF_028023285.1. Classification (NCBI taxonomy): domain Eukaryota; kingdom Metazoa; phylum Chordata; class Mammalia; order Artiodactyla; family Balaenopteridae; genus Balaenoptera; species Balaenoptera ricei. The sequence continues at coordinate 107,766,833 of NC_082642.1, forward strand.
AGTAAACCTAAAGCAAGATGAAAGAAGGAAATAATAAAGAGCATATTTCAATGGAATTGAAAATAGGAACATAGTAGAGAAAAATAAATGAAACAAAACCTGCTTCTTAAGAAAATCAGTAAGATTGATAAACGCTTAGCAAGACTGACATTAATAAAAAGAAAGAAAACATGCTCACAAATACAAATAATAAAATAGGGGATAATTGTTACAGATTGTGCAGCCCTTAAGAAGATAATCAGGGAATACTATGGACAACTTTACTCATAAATTTGATGACTTAGAACAAATGAACCAATTTCTCAAAAATCACAAATTGACAAAACTCAATGAAGATGAAACTGATAATTTAAATAGACTTATAACCATAAAATAAATTGAATTCATAGTTTAAAAGCTTCTGTAAAAGAAATCTTCAGGCCCGTATAGATTAACTGGAGAATTCTACTAAACATGTAAAGAATTACACCAGTTTTATACAAGTTGTTTCAGAAAATAGAAGAGGGGGCTACACTTCCCAGCTTATTTTATGAGGCCAATGTTATCCAGATACCAAAACCAGACAATGGCAGGACAAAAATATGAACCTACTGACCAATATTTCTTATGAACTTAGACACAAAAATCTTCAACAAAATGTTAGTAGGCAGAATTCAACAGTGTATACAGATAATTATACACCATGACCAAGTGGGATTTTCTTCCAGTTATATAATGCTGGTTCAACTTTGGAAAAGTCAATCCATCTAGTTCACCATATCAACAAGGTAAAGGGAAAAAAATCATATGATCATGTTATCACAGAAAAAATCTTGACAATACCTGACCTCCATTCATGATTTAAAAAATAGTGAATTAGGAATAAAGGAGAATTACCTAAACTTGATTAAGAGCTCCTACCAAAAAACAAAAACAACCCCCCCCAAAAAAAACAAAACAAGCAAAACAAAACCAAAAACAGAACCCTATAGTTAACATACTTACTGTACTTAATGGTAAAAAACTGAAGGCTTCCTTCTTTAACTTTGGAAACAAAGCAAGGCTGTTCCCTCTCACCACTCTTATTCAATATAGTACTGGAAGTCCTAGAAAATGTAATATGGTAAGAAAAAGAAATTAAAAGCATGCAGATTAGAAATAAATACATAAAACTATATCTATTCACAGATGACATAATTGTCTATTTAGAAAATCCTGAGGACTCTACCAAAAAAAATCTTAGAATAAGTGAGTTCAGCATGGTCACAGGATACAAGATAAGCACGCCAAATTAATTGTATTTTTATATAGTACTGATGAACACATAGATACCAAAATTAGAAGTACAATACCATTTACATTATATCCAAAATATATGAAATTCTGAGATCTAAATCTAATGAAACATGTGCAAGACTTGTATGCTGAAAGCTACAAAATGCTGATGAAAGAAATCAAAGAAGACCTAAATAAATTAAGAGATGTACCATGTTTGTGGATTAGAAGACTCAACATAGTAAAGATAGCAATTCTCCAACTTGATATACGGGTTTAACACAATTCCTATCAAAATGCCCCAGTTTTTTTTTTTTTAGATATAGATAAACTCACTTAAAATTTTACATGGAAAGGCACAGGACCTAGTATAGCTAAAAGCATATTGAAAAGAAGAATAAAGTGGGAAGAATTACTCTACTAAATGTTAAGAGTTATACAGTGTGATATTGGTAGAAGGGTAGAAACAGAGATCAATGAAACAGAATACAGGACTCAAAAATAGGCCCATACAAATATGTTCAAGTGATTTTTGACAAAGTGCAAATGCAACTCAAAGGGAAAATATAGCCTTTTCAACAAATGGTACTGGAGCAATTGGGTATTCAGAAGCAAAAAATTAACTTTGACCTTAACCTATATTATATAAAAATTAATTCAAGATGGATCATAGACTTAAATGAAAATGTAAAACTATAAAATTTTTTTTTTTTTAGTTATTTCTGAGATATACATTTTAAAGTAATAACTAGGATTATTACTTATAACATTATACCAGAACATATAAGATTTTTAGAAATTTCATGTAATGTCTGAAACATTTATATTAACATATTTCCATACATATTTCCATACAAATACAAATATAAGATTTTTAGAAATTTCATGTAATGTCTGAAACATTTATATTAACATATTTCCATACAAATAACCCAATGAAAGTTTAGTATTAGTTGTTTTGTTTGTTTTTTTATACTGCAGGTTCTTATTAGGCATCAATTTTATACACATCAGTGTATACATGTCAATCCCAATCGCCCAATTCAGCACACCACCATCCCCACCTCACCGCAGTTTTCCCCCCTTGGTGTCCATATGTCCATTCTCTACATCTGTGTCTCAACTTCTGCCCTGCAAACTGGCTCATCTGTACCATTTTTCTAGGTTCCACATACATGCATTAATATACGATATTTGTTTCTCTCTTTCTGACTTACTTCACTCTGTATGACAGTCTCTAGATCCATCCACGTCTCAACAAATGACTCAATTTCGTTCCTTTTTATGGCTGAGTAATATTCCATTGTATATATGTACCACTTCTTCTTTATCCACTCGTCTGTCGATGGGCATTTAGGTTGCTTCCATGACCTGGCTATTGTAAATAGTGCTTCAATGAACATTCGGGTGCATGTGTCTTTTTGAATTACGGTTTTCTCTGGGTATATGCCCAGTAGTGGGATTGCTGGGTCATATGGTAGTTCTATTTTTAGTTTTTTAAGGAACCTCCATATTGTTCTCCATAGTGGCTGTATCAATTTACATTCCCACCAACAGTGCAAGAGGGTTCCCTTTTCTCCACACCCTCTCCAGCATTTGTTGTTTGTAGATTTTCTGATGATGCCCATTCTAACAGGAGTGAGGTGATACCTCATTGTAGTTTTGATTTGCATTTCTCTAATAATTAGTGATGTTGAGCATCTTTTCATGTGCTTCGTGGCCGTCTGTATGTCTTCTTTGGAGAAATGTCTATTTAGGTCTTCTGCCCATTTTTGGATTGGGGTGTTTGTTTCTTTGATATTGAGCTGAATGAGCTGTTTATATATTTTGGAGATTAATCCTTTGTCCGTTGATTCATTTGCAAATATTTTCTCCCATTCTGAGGGTTGTCTTTTCGTCTTGTTTATGGTTTCCTTTGCTGTGCAAAAGCTTTGAAGTTTCATTAGGTCCCACTTGTTTATTTTTGTTTTTATTTCCATTACTCTAGGAGGTGGATCAAAAAAGATCTTGCTGTGATTTATGTCAAAGAGTGTTCTTCCTATGTTTTCCTCTAAGAGTTTTATAGTGTCCAGTCTTATATTTAGGTCTCTAATCCATTTTGAGTTTATTTTTGTGTATGGTGTTAGGGAGTATTCTAATTTCATTCTTTTACATGTAGCTGTCCAGTTTTCCCAGCACCATTTATTGAAGAGACTGTCTTTTCTCCATTGTATATCTTTGCCTCCTTTGTCATAGATTAGTTGACCATAGGTGCGTGGGTTAATCTCTGGGCTTTCTATCTTGTTCCATTGATCTATGTTTCTGTTTTTGTGCCAGTACCATATTGTCTTGATTACTGTAGCTTTGTAGTATAGTCTGAAGTCAGGGAGTCTGATTCCTCCAGCTCCGTTTTTTTCCCTCAAGACTGCTTTGGCTATTCGGGGTCTTTTGTGTCTCCATACAAATTTTAAGATGATTTGTTCTAGCTCCGTAAAAAATGCCATTGGTAATTTGATAGGGATTGCATTGAATCTGTAGATTGCTTTGGGTAGTATAGTCATTTTCACAATGTTGATTCTTCCAATCCAAGAACATGGTATGTCTCTCCATCTGTTGGTATCATCTTTAATTTCTTTCATCAGTGTCTTATAGTTTTCTGCATACAGGTCTTTTGTCTCCCTAGGTAGGTTTATTCCTAGGTATTTTATTCTTTTTGTTGCAATGGTAAATGGGAGTGTTTCCATAAGTTCTCTTTCAGATTTTTCATCATTAGTGTATAGGAATGCAAGAGATTTCTGTGCATTCATTTTGTATCCTGCAACTTTACCATATTCATTAATTAGCTCTAGCAGTTTTCTGGTGGCAGTTTTAGGATTCTCTATGTATAGTATCATGTCATCCGCAAACAGTGACAGTTTTACTTCTTCTTTTCCAATTTGTATTCCTTTTATTTCTTTTTCTTCTCTGATTGCCGTGGCTAGGACTTCCAGAACTATGTTGAATAATAGTGGTGAGAGTGGACATCCTTGTCTCGTTCCTGATATTAGAGGAAATGCTTTCAGTTTTTCACCATTGAGAATGATGTTTGCTGTGGGTTTGTCATATATGGCCTTTATTATGTTGAGGTAGGTTCCCTCTATGCCCACTTTCTGGAGAGTTTTTCTCACAGATGGGTGTTGAATTTTGTCAAAAGCTTTTTCTGCATCTATTGAGATGATCATATGTTTTTTATTCTTCAGTTTTTTAATATGGTGTATCACATTGATTGATTTGCGTATATTGAAGAATCCTTGCATCCCTGGGATAAAACCCACTTGATCGTGGTGTATGATCCTTTTAATGTGTTGTTGGATTCTGTTTGCTAGTATTTTGTTGAGGATTTTTGCATCTATATTCATCAGTGATATTGGTCTGTAATTTTCTTTTTTTGTAGTGTCTTTGTCTGGTTTTGGTATCAGGGTGATGGTGGCCTCCTAGAATGAGTTTGGGAGTGTTCCTTCCTCTGCAATTTTTTGGAAGAGTTTGAGAAGGATGGGTGTTAGCTCTTCTCTAAATGTTTGATAGAATTCACCTGTGAAGCCATCTGGTCCTGGACTTTTGTTTGTTGGAAGATTTTTAATCACAGTTTCAATTTCATTACTTGTGATTGGTCTGTTCATATTTTCTGTTTCTTCCTGATTCAGTCTTGGAAGGTTATACCTTTCTAAGAATTTGTCCATTTCTTCCAGGTTGTCCATTTTATTGGCATAAAGTTGCTTGTAGTAGTCTCTTAGGATGCTTTGTATTTCTGCGGTGTCTGTTGTAACTTCTCCTTTTTCATTTCTGATTTTACTGATTTAAGTCGTCTCCCTCTTTTTCTTGATGAGTCTGGCTAATGGCTTATCAATTTTGTTTATCTTCTCAAAGAACCAACTTTTAGTTTTATTGATCTTTGCTATTGTTTTCTTTGTTTCTATTTCATTTATTTCTGCTCTGATCTTTATGATTTATTTCCTTCTGCTAACTTTGGGTTTTGTTTGTTCTTCTTTCTCTAGTTTCTTTAGGTGTAAGGTTAGATTGTTTACTTGAGCTTTTTCTTGTTTCTTTAGGTAGGCTTGTATAGCTATAAACTTCCCTCTTAGAACCGCTTTTGCTGCATCCCATAGGTTTTGGGTCGTCGTGTTTTCATTGTCATTTGTCTTAGGTATTTTTTTATTTCCTGTTTGATTTCTTCAGTGATCTCTTGGTTATTTAGTAACGTATTGTTTAGCCTCCATGTGTTTGTCTTTTTTACGTTTTTTTCCCTGTAATTCATTTCTAATCTCATAGCGTTGTGGTCAGAAAAGGTGCTTGATATGATTTCAATTTTCTTAAATTTACTGAGGCTTGATTTGTGACCCAAGATGTGATCTATCCTGGAGAATGTTCCGTGCGCACTTGAGAAGAACGTGTAATCTGCTGTTTTTGGATGGAATGTCCTATAAATATTAATTAAATCTATCTGGTCTATTGTGTCATTTAAAGCTTCTGTTTCCTTATTTATTTTCATTTTGGATGATCTGTCCATTGGTGTAAGTGAAGTGTTAAAGTCCCCCACTATTATTGTGTTACTGTCGATTTCCTCTTTTATAGCTGTTAGCAGTTGCCTTATGTATTGAGGTGCTCCTATGTTGGGTGCATATATATTTATAATTGTTATATCTTCTTCTTGGATTGATCCCTGGATCATTATGTAGTGTCCTTCCTTGTCTCTTGTAACATTCTTTATTTTAAAGTCTATTTTATCTGATATGAGTATAGCTACTCCAGCTTTCTTTTTATTTCCATTTGCATGGAATATCTTTTTCCATCCCCTCACTTTCAGTCTGTATGTGTCCCTAGGTCTAAAGTGGGTCTCTTGTAGACAGCATATATATGGGTCTTGTTTTTGTATCCATTCAGCCAGTCTATGTCTTTTGGTTGGGGCATTTAATCCATTCACGTTTAAGGTAATTATCGATATGTATGTTCCTATGACCATTTTCTTAATTGTTTAGGGTTTGTTTTTGTAGGTCCTTTTCTTCTCTTGTGTTTCCCACTTAGAGAAGTTCCTTTAGCATTTGTTGTAGAGCTGGTTTGGTGGTGCTGAATTCTCTTAGCTTTTGCTTGTCTGTAAAGCTTTTGATTTCTCCATCAAATCTAAATGAGATCCTTGCCGGGTAGAGTAATCTTGGTTGTAGGTTCTTCCCTTTCATCACTTTAAGTATATCATGCCACTCCCTTCTGGCTTGCAGAGTTTCTGCTGAGAAATCAGCTGTTAACCTTATGGGAGTTCCCTTGTATGTTATTTGTCGTTTTTCCCTTGCTGCTTTCAATAATTTTTCTTTGTCTTTAATTTTTGCCACTTTGATTACTATGTGTCTCGGCGTGTTTCTCCTTGGGTTTATTCTGTATGGGACTCTCTGCGCTTCCTGGACTTGGGTGGCTATTTCCTTTCCCATGTTAGGGAAGTTTTAGACTATAATCTCTTCAAATATTTTCTCTGGTCCTTTCTCTCTCTCTTCTCCTTCTGGGACCCCTATAATGCGAATGTTGTTGTGTTTAATGTTGTCCCAGAGGTCTCTTAGGCTGTCTTCATTTCTTTTCATTCTTTTTTCTTTAGTCTGTTCCGCAGCAGTGAATTCCACCATTCTGTCTTCCAGGTCACTTATCCGTTCTTCTGCCTCAGTTATTCTGCTATTGATTCCTTCTAGTGTAGTTTTCATTTCAGTTATTGTATTGGTCATCTCTGTTTGTTTGTTCTTTAATTCTTCTATGTCTTTGTTAATCATTTCTTGCATCTTCTCAATCTTTGCCTCCATTCTTATTCCGAGGTCCTGGATCATCTTCACTATCATTATTCTGAATTCTTTTTCTGGAAGGTTGCCTATCTCCAGTTCATTTAGTTGTTTTTCTGGGGTTTTTTCTTGTTCCTTCATCTGGTACATAGCCCTCTGCCTTTTCATCTTCTCTATCTTTCTGTAACTGTGGTTTTTGTTCCACAGGCTGCAGGATTGTAGTTTTTCTTGTTTCTGTTGTCTGCCCTCTGGTGGTTGAGGCTATTTAAGAGGCTTGATGGGAGGCTCTGGTGGTGGGTAGAGCTGACTGTTGCTGTGGCGGTCAGAGCTCAGTAAAACCTTAATCCACTTGACTGTTGATGGGTGGGGCTGGGTTCCCTCCCTGTTGCTGTGGCGTCAGAGCTCAGTAAAACCTTAATCCACTTGACTGTTGATGGGTGGGGCTGGGTTCCCTCCCTGTTGGTTGTTTTGCCTGAGGCAACCCAACACTGGAGCCTACCCGTGCTCTTTGGTGGGGTTAATGGCAGACTCTGGGAGGGCTCACGCCAAGGAGAACTTCCCAGAACCTCTGCTGCCAGTGTCCTTATCCCCATGGTGAAACAGAGCCACCACTCGCCTCTGCAGGGGACCCCCCAACACCAGCAGGTAGGTCTGGTTCAGTCTCCCCCAGGGTCACTGCTCCTTCCCCTGGGTCCCAATGCACACATTACTTTGTGTGTGCCCTCCAAGAGTGGGGTCTCTGTTTCCCCCAGTCCTGTCAAAGTCCTGCAATCAATTCCCACTAGGCTTCAAAGTCTGATTCTCTAGGAATTCCTCCTCCCGTAGCCGGACCCCCCGGTTGGGAAGCCTGACGTGGGGCTCAGAACCTTCACTCCAGTGGGTGGACTTCTGTGGTATAAGTGTTCGCCAGTCTGTGAGCCACCCACCTAGCAGTTATGGGATTTGATTTTACTCTGATTGCGCCCCTCCTACCGTCTCACTGTGGCTTCTCCTCTGTCCTTGGACGTGGGGTATCCTCCTTGGTGAAGTCCAGGGTCTTCCTGTCAATGATTGTCCAGCAGCCGGTTGTGATTCTGGTGCTCTCGCAAGAGGGAGTGAGAGCACGTCCTTCTACTCCGCCATCTTGGTTAATCCTCAACACTATAAAATTTTTACAAAAAGAAACTTGGAAAAATCTTCAGGATCTTGGACAATGGGAGAGTTCTTAGATATCACACAGAAGCACAGTCCATTAAAGGAAAAACTGATAAGTTGAATCTCATCAAAATTTAAAACTGTTCTGGAAAGCCCACCTGAAGAGGATAGAAGACAAGCTTCAGACTGAAAAAAAATACTTGCAAACCGTATATCTGATGTAAGACTAGTGTCTATATTATATAAAGAAATCTCAAATTCATCACTAAAAGGTATAAATAATTCAATTAGAAAATGGACAAAAGATATGAACAGTTATTACACTAAAACAAATATACAGAGAGCAAATAACCATATGAAAAGATATTTGACATTATTAGCCATTAGGGAAATGCAAATTCAAACTACAGAGTTATATCACTACATACTTATCAGAATGGCTAAAATTTAAAAAAAAAACAAAACAAAACACTAACTACACCAAATGCTAGTGAGGATACGGAAAAACTGGAGCACCACCATATGTTGTTGGTGGGAGTGTAAAATGGTAAATCCACCCTGAAAAACAGTTTGACAGTTTCATAAAAAGCTAAATATCCAGCAACCACATGACCCAGCATTTGCACTACTGAGTATTTATTCCAGAGAGATTAAAATTTATGTTCACACAACAACTTGTGTATAATTATTCATAACAGCGTTATTAGTAACGCCCAAACCTGGAAACAGCCCAGATGTCTTTCAATGGGTGAATGGTCCAACTGTGGTATGTCCATACCATGGAATACCAGTGAGCAATTGAAAGGAACACACTGGTGATACATATGTGTAACAAATCAAATGAATCTCCAGGGAATTATGCTGAGTGAAAAAAAGCCAATCCCAAGATTACATGTTGTGATTCCATTTCTACAACATGTTTGAATGACAAATTTTTAGAAATGGAGTATGGTCTGGTAGATGCCCGGGATTTGGGAAGGAAGGAGATGGGCTGGGCACGGTTATAAAATGGCAACACAGGGATTCTCCTTGTGGTATGGGAACTGTTCAGTATCTTGACTGTAGTGGTAGATACATCAACCTACACAGATGATAAAATTGTGTATAACTTAATACATACACTGCACATGATTACAAATTCACCTGGGGAAATCTGAGTAAGATTAGTGGATTGTATCAATGTCAACATCCTGGGTTGTGGTATTATACTAAGGTTTTGCAAAATGTTATGATTGGAGGAAGCTGGGAAAAACATGCATGAGAACACTCTACATTATTTCTTACAACTGCATGTGAATCTGTAATTAATGAATAAATATGTCCATTAAAAATAATTTAGAAACCATGAACTTCCTCAGGAAAAAGCCTAAAACTCTCCAGCAGTAGACTTACTTCCTTTTCCTTGGCTTGTACCAAGTAATATAATAGTATTTCACTGCCTGTATAAGACAAAGAAACTAAACCAAACTGAACAAAATGTTCTCCATCCAGTTATTGACTTGCTTCTTGTAAGCCACAGGTAAATTCTTAACATTTTTTAAAGCTTGCATGGATGACATTTTCAAACATTTTCAAACTGTTCATTTACAGTAGTTTCTCATATTTTAAATATAACTCAATTTATACTTTTTAATTTTCATAATTCAATTTGTTGACACCAATCAGTGAAATTTGGCAAAAATTGGCAATTATAAATAATTAATATAATGAACTGATTTAAATTAATTATATACAGTTTTTTAATGCTGTATCATTTAAAATTTTCAGAGTCAGTCTTTTTAAAAAATGTTCTCAAATGCAGTCAACTGCCTATGCATACTCATGTCTTCTTCATTTACATTCAGTTAGAAATAGGGGCATTGCTGTCTTTTTATTGTAAACAAGCGTTAAAAAGCAGATCAGTATATGTACAATACAAGAGTAATATAGTGTCACACTCAAGGTCAGGATTTGAGTCCAAGATTTGCCACTTCATAGCTGTTCTACATTTTACCAAGGTACTTCAGCTTCCTCATCTCTGAAAAAGAAGAAATATCCAGAACTTCCTCCAAAAGTTTCCTGCTTAGCACAGTACCCGGCATATAGAAATTTCTCCATGCATTTTAACTACCATTATAGCTCCAGGTGCACCAATTTAGACGGCTTTCTAGAGTTTTGGATAACTTTTAGTCTGCAGAGATTTTTGAACTTCTGTTCAGCTCATTCAGCATTCTGATCTCAGTGTTGATAAACTAATATTGCAATAAAGCATGACTGTTCATCTGTGCTCAAATTTTTCAACTGATAGAGACTTACTCTATCTTTTAACAATGCAGCATTTTCAGATTTCTACCTTTTGTTTTTCTCTAAATGTAGTTTGGAATTCATATTGTATAATGCATTTTGGGATTCACCTAACCCTTAGATGTTACAGTAGAAACACTGTGTCTTATTTATGGCTTAGCTAGTCGTATTTTCTTACACGGTTTTACATAAAATAAATATTCCTTTCTCTCAGATTGCTGAACTACTCTGGCTAGCATGCTTTTATTTATTTATTTATTTGGACATGCTGCTCAGGCATGTGGGATCTTAGTTCTCCCACCAGGGATGAACCCATGCCCCCTGCAGTGGAAGCTTGGATTCTTAACCACTGGACCTCCGGGGAAGTCCCTAGCATGCTTTAGGAAAGTATATTATTGCTACATTATTAAGAAGTATTATTCTGCTATTGAAAAAAGTCTCCCCCAACCCCTTCCCATTAAAAAGATATTTTTATGTGAGTATTTATTTCTCCATCTAAAACTGTTCTAGAAGACAGTGAATGCTGATTTCAGACAGAAAAGCTTTTAATTGTGTTCTACTAAATGTAATAGTTGTAACTCTTTTCTCTTTTAACACATGATTTCTCTATGGTAACTAAATATATATCCTTCCATGTTAAACAGATTGTTGTGACCTGCCAATGGTTATCAGAAATACGTAATAACATTTCTGAGTCATTTTGATCTACATCATTATTGATGTTGGTTTTAAAAAAAAACACATCACTGTAATTACTACCCAAAATAGAAACATGCTTTCGATAATTATAGTGACTTAGTGAATATATAACAAAACATTTTAAAATAAATTAATTTTTATTCCTCAAATGTAAATGCTTCCAGAGGCAATTTATATGAAATATCACATGAAAAATTATTTATATATTTCTGTAATTATCTATCAGTCCATTCATTGTTTGAATGCAAACTGTTTCTAGAGCACCATTTGAAAATTTGTCTTTTAAGTGCTGATATTTACCTTTTTAAAATATGTATTTGTTTACATTTGCCAAACAGTATTGTTTAGAAAGAGCTTTCATTCAACCATTTACTGATGGCTCAATATGTACCATTCTCTAGGGTTAATGAAGATAATGGATTTCTTGCACAAGAAAGGTTAGGTAACCCAAATTCACACATCCAGGAAGTGTTAGAGTTAGGATTAAACGTTAGGGTTCCTATTCATTCCACTATTATTTCTAACATACTCACTATTCATCAGAACTTTTCTTAACAGTATTTCAAAAGTGAACTCAAATTGTTTCAGATTATCTCAAATTCCAAATTAATGCCTGAGTTAAAATTTTTCCTATTTGTCCACATAAAAGTCATGGTTACTTTTGCTTTGACACTAATAATTGTTTTGGTAGAAATTTTTATGGAAGTCATACTCACAAATGATAATGTATTTTGCACAGCTATAAAAAAGGAAAGAATATATTTAGGTCATGGACAATTTATATTTACTTTTTCCCTTTACATGCACATTACTAGTAGACTTCTCCAGAACACTAATTTTTAGAGCCTAGCACATTAGCTGTAAAAATCCTGGGTTTGTGCACGTTTTAAACTGAGGGAGAGCTAGCTGGGTTCTGCCTTTTGTTTCTGTGCCCCTCCCAACCTGCTCACATATACACAGGGTGACCATAATGCTGGTCTGAGGCAATGGTGCTTTTGAACATAGCTTCACTCCTTTTAGCTGAAGGTTTGGCAGAGGATTAAATGCAGAATCTGGTATCTTGGCTGCCTTTACTCATAACTTGAATTAAAAAGACAGAAAAAAGGTTTTTGAGTTAAGTACAAATTTTATCTTACTTTCCATCATCTAATTCCACCTGCCACCAGTCAGTGGGTTTACCTGGGGCAACTCATATTTGCTACATTGAATTTTACCAGTCAGCATTATTTAATTAATATTTAATTCTTAATGAACACATTGGACTTACAAGATCAGCAACTTGAGAAATTATAAATAACTGCTTTTTGTTTTTCTGTGGCATATATTGTATCCTTGCCAGTCAGCTATTGGTTAGACTTTTTTCTCTTATATCGCAAATCTTCTGTGTTTTAGGATATGTGTCATAAATTATATTATCCATTCTCCACTTTGCTGGTTTTAACTTTACTCTGTGGGTACTTAGTCTTTTAAATGTTCCAGAAAGTCATCATTCTTCATTTTGATTTGTTGGAGGTGAAATCCATTTACTGAATGAAAAATCATTCTCAAATCACAATGATTTTCTTTGTTCTGCTTGTTCAGTTTTGATGCAATAGACAGAAGCAAGAGGTTAGAATTTTCTGTAAGCCAAATAATAAGATTAAGGAAAAATGCCAATAAGAAAAATAATTTGAAGTTTAACAATTTGAAGTTTTTCATCAAGATATAAGGTTAAAGTATGAAAAAGAAGATTGTTTCCAAAAAAGAAAAAAAAAGAGGATTGTTTCAATCATGCTCAGAAACTCTCATGACTTAAATACTGTTTGGTGGGCCCAAATGTAAGCTTTCAAATTAATATGAAAACGGATTCCTTTACCTGGTATTTTTTCTTACTTAGAAAGTCAGTTAATGTGCCTTTTATCTTCTTGAGAAAATATTACAAGTGCAAAGAAAAAGATTTTGAAGAAATTATGCTAAAAATATCTTTATGATTTTCTTCATGGCAGTGTTTTCAGTAAACATCAAACATCACAAAGTTACATCTAAACAAATATACTTCTAAAGAGATCATTTTGTTTCTATGCACAAGCATAAGTATTCTTGACCTGTAAACTCTCTGTTAATGTGCATTCTAAAAAATGACAGCATCCCTTTCAGCTTATTCAGTATCCAGTATGCCCCTTCAGCTGCTAACAAGCATCATTTAGCATTAGACTGACTTAAACTAAATTATACAAAGAAAAATTTAGTATGAAGGGTATTACCAGTTCAGTGAAGGATAAATTGATTTAGTAAAGAAATACTATAAAATAATTAATGTGAACGTAATATATCAGTTTGAAATATTTTTATTAAAATTTTTTATTTTCATTAAGGAAAAATTATGGGATAATTTAATAAGTAATATTTCAATTACCTCCTGTAATAAGAAGAGTAATTTCTAAAAACGGATAATGTAAGGTTTTCGATTTACTTTCCCGAAAAACCATTTATTTAGCTGTGTCACAACCGGATGTTTACGTGGCACGAGTTTACCTGTAGTTTAATAAACCACATAACCTCTTTTCATGTAGAAAATTATATTTTTACAGCTAATCCAGATTTCCCATATTTGGCAATTCTGGATCTTGGTTGATCTCTATATGTATATCATTGAAATGTGACTTTCACAAAATCCATTTAGTTCCTAGAATCCTTTTGAGTACTTTCAGCTCCCTGAATGTTCCATGCTTTCTTCCCTTTCTGTAGGGATTTATACTGTCTGTTCTGTCCAACTTGACGGTCTCTGACTCCAACCCTCTTCTGAGACTATTTTAAAGTAGGCATAGTATCCCTTTCCTATCTCTGTTAATGTCCACAATACCACATTGCAATGCCTCATTTAATTGTCTAGGCTGAGCCATATAGACTGCACCAATGTAATAAGAACTGGCACATAACAACAATTCCATAAATATTTGTAGAATGAATGAGAATTTGAAATAAATGCTTCAGAATGTTGCTGAACCACTTCCTTTTTAAACAAAGCCCAATGAAATCTTTCAACCCTATAAATACACATGAAGGTAGAAATAAAAGGAATTAACAGTCATTGATACCATGCTGCTATGGGCTAGGCAAGAAACCAGGTTCTTTGCATACAATATCAGAGAGCAAAGCATCAATAATTCTAAACCCCACCTTTAATAAATGAATAGATTGATGGGTAATAATCTCAGTATAATTAATTATTAATCTTGCTCCCTCCCTAACCCTATTCTTACATGCTAATCTCTAAAACCACACTCAAACCTATAAAGTTGAAGGCAAAAATAAAACCATCATGATGTCAAAAACATACAGATAAAAAGTTCTTGGGATAATCTATATGTTGAAAATAATTTCCTGTCCTGTGGTAATATATGAAACTATGTCCTTCTCATACATGCTGAATCATGATTGTAATAGTAAATATATGTATTTGTGATGGATAAAGTCCTGAGATGTAGTCACCAATGAACGTAGAGGAGAGTAAGAGCAGTCTAGACAATAATGGCTTTTCTTGTCCCCACTCACATAATCTCTGTACAAGAGAGCCAATGTTGTCTGTGTATTTTATATTGCTGTTATTTTGTTTGTATATAGTTTTGTGATTAACCAACCTCCGTACACTTCTCATCCTGTGTCAGATTTTAAATTATTAGAGAAAGACATATCATATTTTTTCTTTCTTTTGTCAATTTCAATAATTTTTTTCTGTATGCAAAAATGAAGCTGCTGGGCCATAATTAGTAGTTAAAATTGACTTTTCTGTTCCTAGTGATGGATTTTTATTGATCCAGCTAAAAATTCTCAGCTGTTTTGATCAGCAACACATTAACACACACAAACATACACATGCAGTGGCTTTCCATGTAGATCATGAGATCCTAGAATGAAGCAACATGTGTAACTCATGGGCTATAGAGGTATAATCTGGATCGAGCTTAGTTAGCAGAGCACGCTAAACCGGGAAACTAACTAACTAACTAATACTCTGGTCATAGCTATTTCTCGAGAAAAACTGAGGAATCACTTACTAATTCCTATATATTTATCCTAAGTTTAAGACTACAAAGAGTATAGGACAATATTATAGAGTTGTGTTGCAGCATTAATAAAGGTTTAGAATTACACAATTAGGGGGACCTTCAAGATGGTGCAGGAATAAGACGTGAAGATCACCTTCCTCCCCACAGATACATCAAAAATACATCTACATGTGGAACAGCTTCTATAGAACACCTACTGAATGCTGGCAGAGGACCTCAGACTTCCCAAAAGGAAAGAAAATCCCCATGTACCTGAGTAGGGCAAAAGAAAAAAGAAAAAACAGACACAAAAGAATAGGGACAGGACCTGCACCTCTGGGAGGGAGCTGTGAAGGAGGAAAGGTTTCCACACACTAGGAAGCCTCTTCACTGGCGGAGATGGGAGGTGGGTGGGAGGGAAGCTTCAGACCCATGGAGCAGAGCACAGCAACAGGGGTGCAAAGGGCAAAGCAGAGAGATTCCCGCGCAGAGAATCAGTGCCGACCAGCACTCATCAGCCTGAGAGGTTTGTCTGCTCACCTGCCAAGGCAAGTGGGGGCAGGGAGCTGAGGCTCAAGATTTGGAGGTCAGACCCCAGGGAGAGGACTGGGGTTGTCTGCATGAACACAGCCTGAAGGGGGCTAGAGCTCCAGAGCTAGTTGGGAGAGAGTCCGGGAAAAAGTCTGGACCTGCCTGAAAGGCAAGAGACCATTGTTTTGGGGTGCGTGAGGATAGGGGATTCTTCCCCTGTCTGCCCACAGAAGGCAGAACACCGCCTAAACAAGCTCCAGAGATGTTGCAAGCCGCGGCTATCAGCTTGGACCCCAGAGAGTGCATGAAACGCAAACACTGCTGCTGCAGCCAGCAAGAATCCTGTGTGCAAGCACAGGTCACTATCCACACGCCCCTGGAAACCTGTGCAACATGCCTCTGGCCAGGGTCTCGTGATCCAGGGACAAGTTCCCCGGGAGAACACACAGAGCAACTCAGTCTGTTGCAACATCATGCCAGTATCTGCTGCTGCAGGCAGGCTCGCCCCGCATTCCAATTATAACTACCGTACCACTCCCTTGCCCCCGGCATGAGTGAGCCAGAGCCCCCTAATCAGCTGCTGCTTTAACCCTGTCCTGTCTGGGTGGGAACAGATGCCTGAGGGCAACCTACATGCAGAGGTGGGCCCCAAACCAAAGCTGAACCCCAAAAGCTGTGTGAACAAAGAAGAGGAAGGGACATTTCTCTGTACAGCCTCAGGAGCAGCAGATTAAATCCCCACAATCAACTTGATGTACCCTGCATCTGTGGAATACCTGAATTGACAATGAATCATCCCAAAATTGAGGTGGTGGACTTTGGGAACAACTGTAGACATGGGGTTTACTGTCTGCGACGGATTTTGTTTCTGATTTTTATGTTTGTCTTAGGATAGTTTTTAGCACTTGTTATCAGGGGTGGATTTGTTTACTGGTTTGGTTGCTCTCTTCTTCTTTTTTTTTATTACTATTTTTTTAATTTTAATAGTTTTTTTCTTTCTTTTTTTCTCCCTTTTTTTCTGAGCCGTGTGGCTGAGAGGGGCTGGGTGCTCTGGCTGGGTGTCAGGCCTGAGTCTTTGAGGTGTGAGAGCTGAGTTCAGGATGTTGGACCACCAGAGACCTCCTGGCACCACGTAATGTCAATCAGCAAGAGCTCTCCCAGACATCTCTGTCTCAGTGCTAAGACCCAGCTCCACCCAATGGCCAGCAAGCTCCAGTCCTGGATGCCCCATGCCAGCCAACTAGAAAGACAGGAACAAAACCCTGCCCATTACCAGAGAGGCTGCCTAAAATCATACTAAGTCCACAGACACCCAAAAACACACCACTGGACATGGCCCTACCCGCCAGAAAGACAAGATCTAACCCCACCCACCAGAACACAGGCACCATTCCCCTCCACCAGGAAGCCTACACAAGCCACTGAACCAACCTCACCCACTGGGGACAGACACCAAAAACCACGGGAACTACGAACAGGCAGCCTGCAAAAAGGAGACCCTGAACACAGTAAGTTAAACAAAATGAGAAGACAGAGAAATATACAGCAGAGGAAGGAGCAAGGTAAAAACCCACCAGACCAAACAAATGAAGAAGAAATAGGCAGACTACCTGAAAAAGAATTCAGGGTAATGATAGTAAGGATGATCCAATACCTTGGAAATAGAATGGGGAAAATACAAGAAACGTTTAATAGGGACATAATAGACCTAAAGAGCAAACAAACAATGATGAACAACACAATATGTGAAATTAAAAATTCTCTAGAAGGAATCAACAGCAGAATAACTGAGGCAGAAGAACGGATAAGTGACCTGGAAGATGAAATAGTGGAAATAACTACCACAGAGCAGAATAAAGAAAAAAGAATGAAAAGAATTGAGGACAGTCTCAGGGACCTCTGGTACAACATTAAATGCACCAATATTTGAATTATAGGGGTCACAGAAGAAGAAGAGAAAAAGAAAGGTCTGAGAAAATATTTGAAGAGATTATAGTTGAAAACTTCCCTAACATGGGAAAGGAAATAGTCAATCAAGTCCAGGAAGAGCAGAGAGTCCCATACAGGATAAATCCAAGGGGAAACACGCCAAGACACATATTAATCAAACTATCAAAAATTAAATAC
Organism: Balaenoptera ricei; assembly: GCF_028023285.1. NCBI lineage: Eukaryota > Metazoa > Chordata > Mammalia > Artiodactyla > Balaenopteridae > Balaenoptera > Balaenoptera ricei. Next base: position 107,784,663 of record NC_082642.1, read on the forward strand.
AAAGAAAAAATATTAAAAGCAGCAAGGGAAAAGCAACAAATAACATACAAGGGAATCCCCATAAGGTTAACAGCTGATCTTTCAGCAGAAACTCTGCAAGCCAGAAGGGAGTGGCAGGACATATTTTAAGTGATGAAGGGGAAAACCCTACAAACAAGATTACTCTACCCAGCAAGGATCTCATTCAGATTTGACAGACAAATAAAAACCTTTATAGACAAGCAAAAGTTAAGAGAATTCAACACCACCAAATCAACTTTACAACAAATGCTAAAGGAACTTCTCTAGGCAGGAAACATAAGAGAAGGAAAAGACCTACAAAAACAAACCCAAACCAATTAAGAAAATGGTAATAGGAACATACATATCGATAACTACCTTAAATGTAAATGGATTAAATGCTCCAACCAAAAGACATAGACTGGCTGATGGATACAAAAACAAGACCCGTATATATGCTGTCTACAAGAGACCCACTTCAGACCTAGGGATACATACAGACCAAAAGTGAGAGAATGGAAAAAGATCGTCCATGCAAATGGAAATCAAAAGAAAGCTGGAGTAGCAATTCTCATATCAGACAAAATAGACTTTAAAATAAAGACTATTAGAAGAGACAAAGAAGGACACTACATAATGATCAAGGGATCAATCCAAGAAGAAGATATAACAATGCACCCAGCATAGGAGCACCTCAATATGTAAGGCAAATGCTAACAACCATAAAAGGGGAAATCAACAGTAACACAATAATAGTAGGGGACTTTAACCCTGCACTGTCACCAATGGACAGATCATCCAAAATGAAAATAATTAAGGAAACACAAGCTTTAAATGACACATTAAACAAGATGGACTTAATTGATATTTATAGGACATTCCATCCCAAAACAACAGAATACACTTTCTTCTCAAGTGCTCATGGAACATTCTCCAGGATAGATCATATCTTGGGTCACAGATCAAGCCTTGGTATATTTAAGAAAATTGAAATTGTATCAAGTATCTTTTTGGAACACAACGCTATGAGACTAGATATCAATTACAGGAAAAAAATCTGTAAAAAATATAAACACATGGAAGCTAAACAATACACTACTTAATAACCAAGAGATCACTGAAGAAATCAAAAATGACCTAGAAACAAATGACAATGAAAACACGATGAGCCAAAACCTATGGGATGCAGCAAAAGCAGTTCTAAGAGGGAAGGTTATAGCAATACAATCCCACCTCAAGAAACAAGAAATATCTCAAATAAACAACCTAACCTTGCACCTAAAGCAATTAGAGAAAGAAGAACAAAAAAACCCCAAAGTTAGCAGAAGGAAAGAAATCATAAATATCAGATCAGAAATAAATGAAAAAGAAATGAAGGAAACCATAGCAAAGATCAATAAAACTAAAAGCTGGTTCTTTGAGAAGATAAACAAAATTGATAAACCATTAGCCAGACTCATCAAGAGAAAAAAGGAGAAGACTCAAATCAACAGAATTAGAAATGAAAAAGAGAAGTAACAACTGACACTGCAGAAATACAAAAGATCACGAGAGATTACTGCAAACAACTATATGCCAATAAAATGACAACCTGGAAGAAATGGGCAAGTTCTTAGAAAGGTATAACCTTCCAAGACTGAACCAGGAAGAAACAGAAAATATGAACAGACCAATCAGAAGCACTGAAATTGAAACTGTGATTAAAAATCTTCCAGAAACAAAAGCCCAGGACCAGAGGGTCTCACAGGTGAATTCTATGAAACATTTAGAGAAGAGGTAACACCTATCCTTCTCAAACTCTTGCAAAATATAGCAGAGGGAGGAACACTCCCAAACTCGTTCTACAAGGCCACCATCACCCTGATACCAATACCAGACAAAGATGTCACAAAAAAAACCTATAGGCCAATATCACTGATGAACATAGATGCAAAAATCCTCAACAAAATACTAGCAAACAGAATCCAACAGCACATTAAAAGGATCATACACCATGATCAAGTGGGCTTTATCCCAGGAATGCAAGGATTTAATATACGCAAATCAATCAATGTGATACACCATATTAACAAACTGAAGGATAAAAACCATAAGATCATCTCAATACATGCCAAAAAAGCTTTTGACAAAATTCAACACCCATTTGTGATAAAAACTCTCCAGAAAGTAGGCATAGAGGGAACCTACCTCAACATAAGAAAGGCCATATATGACAAACTCACAGCCAACATCATTCTCAATGGTGAAAAACTGAAACTATTTCCACTAAGATCAGGAACAAGACAAGGTTGCCCACTCTCACCACTATTATTCAAAATAGTTTTGGAAGTTTTAACCACAGCAATCAGAGAAGAAAAAGAAATAAAAAGAATCCAAATTGGAAAAGAAGAAGTAGAGCTGTCACTGTTTGCAGATGACATGATGCTATACATAGAGAATCCTAAAGATTCTACCTGAAAACTGCTAGAGCTAATCAATGGATTTGGTAAAGAAGAAGGATACAAAATTAATGCACAGAAATCTCTTGCATTCCTATAAACTAATGATGAAAAATCGGAAAGAGAAATTAAGGAAACACTCCCATTTACCACTGCAACAAAAAGAATAAAATACCTAGGAATAAACCTACCTAAGGAGACAAAAGACCTGTATGCAGAAAACTATAAGACACTGATGAAAGAAATTAAAGACGATACAAAGAGATGGAGAGATATACCATGTTCTTGGATTGGAAGAATCAACATTGTGAAAATGACTGTACTACCCAAAGCAATCTACAGATTCAGTGCAATCCCTATCAAACTACCAATGGCATTTTTCACAGAATTAGAACAAAAAATTTCACAAGTTATATGGAAACGCAAAAGACCCCGAATAGCCAAAGCAATCTTGAGAAAGAAAAATGGAGCTTGAGGAATCAGGCTCCTGGACTTCAGACTATACTACAAAGCTACAGTAATCAAGACAGTATGGTACTGGCACAAAAATAGAAATATAGATCAGTGGGACAGGATAGAAAGTCCAGAGATGAACCCACACACATATGGTCCCCTTATCTTTGATAAAGGAGGTAAGAATATACAATGGAGAAAAGACAGCCTCTTCAAGAAGTGGTGCTGTAAAAACTGGACAGCTACATGTAAAAGAATGAAATTAGAACCCTCCCTAACACCATACACAAAAATAAACTCAAAATGGATTAAAGACCTAAATGTAACGCCAGACACTATAAAGCCCTTAGAGGAAAACATAGGCAGAACACTGTATGACATAAATCACAGCAAGATCCTTTTTGACCCACCTCCTAGAGAAATGGAAATAAAAGTAAAAATAAACAAATGGGACCTAATGAAACTTAAAAGCTTTTGCACAGCAAAAGAAACCAAAAACAAGACGAAAAGACAACCTTCAGAATGGGAGAAATATTTGCAAACAAAGCAACTGACAAAGGACTAATCTCCAAAATATACAAGCAGCTCATGTAGCTCAATATCAAAAAAACAGCCCAATCCAAAAATGGGCAGAAGATCTAAATAGACATTTCTCCAAAGAAGATATACAGATTGCCAACAAACACATGAAAGGATGCTCAACATCACTAATCATTAGAGAAATGGAAATCAAAACTACAATGAGGTATCAACTAACACCAGTCAGAATGGCCATCATCAAAAAATCTACAAACAATAAATGCTGGAGAGGGTGTGGAGAAAAGGGAACCCTCTTGCACTGTTGATGGGAATATAAGTTGATACATCCACTATGGAGAACAGTATGGAGGGTCCTTAAAAAGCTAAAAATAGAACTACCATATGACCCAGCAATCCCACTACTGGGCATATACCCTGAGAAAACCATAATTCAAAAAGAGTCATGTACCAAAATGTTCATTGCAGCTCTGTTTACAATAGCCAGGACATGGAAGCAACCTAAGTGTCCATTGACAGATGAATGGATAAAGAAGATGTGGCACATATATACAATGGAATATTACTTAGCCATATAAAGAAACGAAATTGGGTCATTTGTAGAGATGTGGATAGACCTAGAGTCTGTCATACCAAGTGAAGTAAGTCAGAAAGGGAAAAACAAATACAGTATACTAACACATATACGTGGAATCTAAAAAAAAAAACATGGTTCTGATGAAACTAGTGGCAGGACAGGAATAAAGACTCAGATGTAGAGTATATAGACTTGAGGACACGGGGAGGGGAAATGGTATGCTGGGACGAAGTGAGAGAGTAGCATTGACATATATACACTACCAAATGTAAAATAGATAGCTAGTGGGAAGCAGCCACATAGCACAGGGAGATCAGCTCGGTGCTTTGTGACCACCTAGAGGGGTGGGATAGGGAGGGTGGGAGAGAGACACAAGAGGGAGGGCATATGGGGATATATGTATACATATAGCTTATTCACTTTGTTATGCAGCAGAAACTAACACAACATTTTAAAGCAATTATACTTCAATAAAGATGTTAAAAAAAACAAAAGAAACATGGAATATTTCTAAGTATAAATTAGTTAAAACATAGAAAAAGTACATGCCTAGGTATAAAATATCATTGAAGAGCAGTAAATTTTAGTATCATTTTCAAGATCATCATCATCACCATCATTTACATTAATCTCTCATATTATTTACTTCATTTGCAGGATGATAAAATTTCAAATTGTTTTCATATACCATGTGCATTTGATTCTCACGAAATCTCTGCAAGTTTGTTTTCTGGTGTTATTACTCTTTTACTGAGAATTTATTGATGTGTACAGGAAATTAAATAATAAATAAATTAAATGCAGAAATTTAAAAAAAATTACACAATTAATAAAAATGGAACAAAAGCATTCTCCTTTTCCTTCAGTCTTGCTTAAAGGAAAAATAACCTCCCTGTTGGTTGATATATATATATATTTTTTTTCCCTCAAAATTTATTATGTCTCAGTTAAAGAACAATTAAAACATCATATTAGCCTGACCAAAGCTTAAAATACACTCCTAGTGTTTAGCATATTTCTTATTCAATGCATACATGAATATCCTTTGAAAGGATTACAGAGAAACCCAGCTCTTTAAGTGAGGTCTCTGCCATAAAGAAGTGCATCCTCTAACCTCCAATACGTTCTTAAAATATATTCTTTAGGTCCCTGTGCAAAACATAAAGTTATGGAAGTCTGAATGATGATTGCAAATCACATATCCTAGTAACTTCAGACTGATGGCACGTTTTTGCCCCTACTTGAAATACGAAATAGGCAGCAGTTGATGAAAAATGGAAAAATGTAAGGATGTAAGTATAAATGTACTATTTGTAACAAATGTCACACATGGTTTCCAAATGGATTTTTCATAGAGCATGAAATTATATGAAAACTGCTTCCAAATTGTTTGAAATTATTATTTGGGCTCAGATGCCAGCTCAACAGATTATACTCTGAAAAAATAATTATTTGTATTTTAATTCCTTTCCTTTTTGGAACTGATAATTCTGATTCAGTATTTCAACAAATGAGGCTTTAGAAGGAAATAGAGTCTAATTTGTAAACTATAAAAGAACATCTATAAAAAACAAATCAAACTTTTAAAATAATTCTCCTTCTAACATACTGTTGCTTAATCTAAAAAAGCCCAAATTTCTCTGTTTATCAGTTCCCAGGTTCTGCAGTTAATCACAATGGTAATTGTTGTCATTTGCAAGAATTCGAAGCAAATAAAAATATCTGTAATGATTTTATTTATGAAATGTATTTATTTATGAAATCATCAAAATGATAGTCATTTATTGATTTGAGACTCCTCTTCTTAGAACTGAAAGCAAGATAGAGAGAGTAGACTTCTTGAACAGTGAAAAATATAATTTCTAATGACAGCATTATGAATATTTTTAAGAGAAAGAGTTGGTAAATTATATTAGTGATAAAAATTTTTTCTTATTTTTTCCCAGTTATCTTTGTGGAAGATTGTTTACCATTATATTATCTATTCTTTTAACTGTGTGTGTGTAGGTAGGGTGAAACTAAAGGAGAGAAAGGTGGATTTAATGGCTCAGGACAACTCTTCAATCATGGTCATCTAATAGAATCTTCAAACCGTGCTGATATGTGCTTCCATTGATTTCTCTTTTGGAAGGTAGAGTAGACAGGTCAAAGGTAGAGAGGTGAGCAGCAAGTCACAAATTTGGCCTTTTCAATTCAAAATTAAGGTCACTTGTAAAGGAAGTTTGTGTGCCTATTCAAAGGAAATGTGTATCCAGAGGGAGAGTTACTCTTGTAGGATTGTGGATTTTTCTGTTTTGCTTTTAAATTTAATATTCAAAATAACATTTCAACCAATATCACAAATGGGGCATATAATATATGTTTACCAGAAATCTCTATAAGTAGATTAACTTACTATTTTATGGATGAATGGTGGTTTTTAGGTTTCAGAATGCATTAAAGTCACTTAGAAGAGGATTTCATTTTCTTTTTCTTTATGTTTTCTGTTTTCTGCCTGCAGTTTACCTGTTTTCCTCTTCCTAACCTCCATTCCAATCTATAGCTTATTCTTATGTATATTCTTGCTTAAACACTCTACCCAAAGAACATTCTAGAAGAAAAGTAATATAAGCATTTTAAACAAATCTCTAGTCTTTCCCTGTGTAGAACAGGTGGGGAGGAAGGATGGGCTAATGAAGGGAGTCTGTTAGGAGGTGGGTCACTTGCATTTAAATGTCTTTCTTTCATTTGTATAGCATTTATAGTATTATCTTACAGTGTTAATACTTTTACTTAGGAATTCATGGTTTTTGTTTTCAAAATGGCATTAAATTTTAAGCACCACTGCATAACGTTTTTATCTTTGGTTAGCATTTCAAGAAAGCTGAGAAAGCATTATTTGTGCTTGCCCATCTCTAACTCACCGAGTTAAGAACTGCACCATCAGAAAGAAAAGGGAAAATGTTAAAATGACCTTTCCTCCTCTGTTCTTCCAGAGACCCAAGGCTTGAAGCATTTTAAACAACACAAATACCATGCACTAGACAGTCTCAGGGTCTGTCTCCTCCTGTTCATCAGGCACCAGGTTCAATAGCCTGCATACTAAGCAGCGTCCAGTGCCCTATGACAACAGCTCACAGAATCCTTTCCTGAGTCTCCGTAATGGGTGATGAGAGTTGTGATGAGAGGTGCAGGACTTGGGGAACTAGGAAAATAGCCTGGATTCCTCTGATGCTCTTTTCATTTTGGTTTCATAATTTTCTCAAGTTAACAAGAGAGCAGGGATACTATTTGGAATTAGAGTTAAGGAAATGAAGAGAGCTCACAGAGTTCCCTGGTAAACTTCCCTTCTCGCCCAGGTGGATTTGAACAGGTCTCAAATCACTATGGCATTTGGCTGATTTCATATTGCTGATCAAACAAAGTTTTAATTTTGTTTGATAAATGAAAGCTCTACCTTAGGCCAGTACAAATGTAGCAATTAAAATAGACTCTGCTTAAATAAACAATTTTTTTTAAATGGCCTGCTTGTATCTAGGATCCTCTGGGGATCTTACTTTAGTCTTTGGTTGACAGTAAGATCAGCTGTACTGATGAACTCAGCCTTATCTTTTTCTTTCATGTATTCTCCATAAAAATATTTTCCAAGTGAATTGATTGCTTTATGATGCCTTTATTAGCAGGTTATCTTAAAATACATTTAATTTGCATTATAGATGCTACTTTTTGTATGCCTTTATATATATATTAATACTGACTCACCATCACATTGACATGAGTTTGAATTACTTTTCCAATAATGGAAGTTGATTGTGCTGACCCATCCACACATTTTTGCCAGTATTTGATTCATCCACCTATTTTCTGGAATGGTGAGGTCTACATAGTGTGATTTTAAAAGAAATTCTATAGGGCTAAATGCCCCAAATAATTTTATCCAACCTGTTGCTAGCAATTCCACCAGCAAAGAAACATTCTTTTGGTTCTTAGGAGTTTTTAAAATTCTTATTTAAAATAATGTACCTCTGGGTGGCATAACATCTTAAGTTACCATAAATAATATTTAAAAAAAGAGATTGGATGATAGTCTTCTATAGAAAGGTCCTTGTAGTCCCTAAAAGGTAGACCCCAAGGGAGAAATCAGCTGTCTGTTATAGGAGAAAGGATTGAAGAGAAGAAATATGAAACCACCAAAGACATATTGCCTATGAATAATTCTACCCTGCACATGTTCTCTCCTGGTCCTCTTGCAGTAAAATGAAAATATTCGTTTGAGAATGCTCTGAGTGAATCAGAATCTATGTGTGTGTGAGTGTACATGTGAGTGTGTGAGTGTGTGTGTGTGTGTGTGTGTGTATATGTAGTGAATCTGTTTCTATACATGCCCCTACATCCTCCTTAACCCCTGGCAACTGCTAATCTGTTCTTTTCTATGACTTGTCATTTTGAGAATATTATAGAAATAGAATCCTACAGTATGCAAACTTTGGGGGATTGGCTTTTTTTACTCAAGCATAATTCCCTGGAGATGCAACCAAGTTGTTTTGTGTATCTATAGTTTGTTTTTACTGCTATTCCATGTTATGGATTTACCATGGTTTGTTTAACCACTCACCTGTTGAAGGTCTTCTGAGTTGTTTCCAGGTTTTGGCTAATATGAATAAAACTGCTGTAAACATTCATTTACAGGTTTGTGTGTGAAAGTAAGTCTTCATTTCACTGAGATATGTGACAGAGGGCAATTACTGGTCATATGGTAATTGCATGTTTAGTGTTTAAGAAGCTAGAAAGCTGTTTCCTAGAATGGCTATTTGTATTGCCTCAAGCAACGTATGAGGGATTCAGTTTCTCCACATTTTTGCCAGTATTTGATGTTGCCACAGTATTTCATTTTAGCCATTCTGATAGGTGTATATTGATAGCTCATTGTAGTTTTAATCACATTTTCCTAATCTCTAAATTGTTTAACATTTTTTCATGTGCTTATTTTCCATCTAATATCAGCCTTGGTGAAATTTTTTGTGTGTCTTTAGCCCATTTTCTAACTATATTGTTTTTACTTGGTATTGATGTATAATTCTTTATATATTACTAAATTCTAGTCGCTAATATTGTATTTTGTTAAGATATTTACATTTATATTCATGAGGGATATTGGTCTCTAATTTTCTTTGGTTGTATTGTCTTTATCTGCTTTTGGTATGACAGTAATACCAGCTTCTTAAAATCAATTGAGAAAGTCTTCCTTCTATTTTCTGGAAGCGAGGCCTCTTCTAGTCCTTTTGCAATAAATCAAAACATTCATGTGTAAATTTCTGAATGTTCATCCCTGAGTGAATCGGGGTGTTTGTGTTTGTGTTTATGTGTGTATATATATAGTGAGCCTGTTTCTGAACATGACCTTATAAGGTTATACAATAAGCTGCTAATAGCTTGAGCTACTCTAAAAGTATTTCCTAAGAACAGGGAAATTATCATATGTGAATTCCTACTACATGACTAAGAAGAAAAGAAGGTGAAAATTTTATTACTAATTTTCAGTAGTAGAGAACTATTCCACAACAAGTTCTATAATATACCTCTTGTTAATCAGGACACTTCACAGAAATATCCAGATGCTTTGAAATTGTCTCCCCAGACAGATATAGGCCAGGATAAGGCAGTATTCCATAGGGATGATGTTGCCTGATTTTGCCTACAATTGGTGCTGGGATTTTGACTGCAATAGTCTAGTAGGGTCCACTTAAGCCAGATGATCTTATGTAACACCTGGATGGGTTTTTATAGTTTAGAACTTCATGAAGAAGACAATGAAATGATTAGTTGATGGAAAGTGAAGCAACACTCTGAAATGTGAACAATGAACACTGTGATTCTCAATATAGTTCCTTAAAAGTTATCACAAGAAAAAGTTAATACAGAGCTTCCCTGGTGGCGCAGTGGTTGAGAGTCTGCCTGCTAATGCAGGGGACACGGGTTCGAGCCCTGGTCTGGGAAGATCCCACGTGCTGCGGAGCAGCTAGGCCCGTGAGCCACAACTACTGAGCCTGTGCGTCTGGAACCTGTGCTCCGCAACAAGAGAGGCCACGATAGTGAGAGGCCCGTGCACCGTGATGAAGAGTGGCCCCCGCTTGCCACAACTAGAGAAAGCCCTCACAGAAATGAAGACCCAACACAGCCAAAAATAAATAAATTAATTAATTTTAAAAAAAGAAAAAGTTAATACAAATATACCTATGGTCCTTATAATAATGTCCATTTTTTTCCTAGCTAAGAAATTGATGAAAACCTTGAGACTGCTGTGGACCTGTGTTCTAGGCTGGATTTATCATCCCTGCATTATTCAGATTCTGCTCATACTTTTGTAATATCCCATATTAATGTTCCTTCTTGTTTTATTCTGATTTCTTTTTGTTTGGTTGTATTAGAACTTTTTGTTATTTTTCGTGGACCTATTCATATATTCAGAGATGCTTGTTAATATGATTTGATATGTACTAAATCTTTATGCCATATAATATTCTAAAGATGTTTTGTATTCTTCTAACATATTCTGAACAAACTTTCCTAGACATTATTCCATGGAACACTATTCTTATAAAATATTCCACATCCGTTACAAGAAAAAAATATTTTAAAAAATTGAATAATAAACTTAGCACTGAGCTGGGCATTGTGGATACAAGGGGAAAAGGTGGCTTTCTTGTCTGGATAAAATTAAAATTCCTAAGGTTATTCCTAGGTTATAATTCCCAGACATTTTTTTTTTCTGGTGATAAGACTCAAAGGTTTTATTTTAAAAACATATTTTTTTCTCAAATCCATATGGAATCTTGGGAACCTAATGTGAGATTGTGAGATTAAAATTTATAATGCATAATTAAGATAAAAATGAGAAAAACCATTGAAGATATATTCTTGCTGTGCTTGGTCAATTACCAAGGGTTCTACCTCAGTGGGCTTAAAAAAACAAGAGGAGGAGGGTTAGGGTACTCAAAAAAGGGCTAGTTGGCAAGCAGACAAATACTACTTGTATAAAAATGGTTACTATGAAAATTTTCTTCTAAATTCATTGTTTGACACAAGATAGGTGTCTTTTCAACATAATCTATTACAAATCAAGTTAAGGGGATTACTAAATTGATTCTTCAAGAAATTGAGTCTCCAAGCCTAGCAATTGCAAGTAGCTAAATATTTAAAAAAAAAAAAAAAAAAAAGATCATGATTGAGGGGGTGGAACAAAGCAGATTTGGTAAATTGACATACTCATTTATTTTCAATCACTTTCACTTCCTAAAATTCCTTTGAATAAGTTTGCAACTTTCCACAAAGACAAACATATAGGGGTATCTGAAGAGTAATGGTAGGAGTTTCCTACTAAGTGACTGGTGAGCCGAGATCTAAAGGATGAGGAGGAGTTTACTGGGCTAAAGAGTGGTGGATGGGAGGAGGAAGCCCTGCAAAGATTTTGTGGGAGTTGGAGCATGGAGTCCAAGGACCTGAAATTAAGCAGTGTGACTGACGCAGAGACTTGAGGTGGGGTCCTGGTGTGGGAAGAGACTAGAGAGGTGAGTAAGACCAAGACCATACAACCTTGAAGGCAAGTTGAAATTTTATCCTAATCCTAAGAACAATGGAAAGGCTTTTCTAACTTTTAAAAGATGGTGGGGCTGGTATTCATTCACATTTTGAAAAGATAACTGTAGCATCAGCAGGGAGAGCTCCTCGGGGAAAACAAGAAGGCAGGGAGGGCAGTTAGGATGTGAATTGCTTTAGTAAGGGTAAGATATTTGGTAGCTTGTACTTTGGTGATGATAGTTTGAGATGGAGAGGAATGGGTAGCTCTTAGGGCTACTGAGTAAAATCGACAGGAGACTAGTGGTGCTATTCATAAAATAGAGACACCAGAAGAGGATCAGCTGTTAATAGAGCTGTAATCATAGTTGGGATTGTTTAGGAAGAGCAGAGAGAAGACAAAGCATCCTGTGAACAAGTTTTAAGAAATTCTAACATGTAGTGTCTAGGCAGTGGAGGATAAGCCTGCAGAAGAGACTCCAAAGTAGTAGCCAAAGTTGGAGGCGGCAACTTGGGGAATGAAGGGTCTCAGAAGCTCAGGAGAGAAGTGTGCTCAACCTTGTGCTGCTGGAAGGTTTTTTGGTGTCATAACATGAGACCATCTATGGATTTAGCAAGAGGCCTTTCATTAGAGAAGAGAAAATCCAGACTAAAGTGGAATGAGGAGTGAATGCTAAGTGAAAAAACTGGGAACTGAAACAAATTTAGAGAACTCCTTTGAGATGCTGAGCATTGAAAAGAAGGCAAAAACTAGGATGGTATTTAGGGACTGGGATTCAGACTTGCCCTTTATCATGAACCTGTTCCTAGTTATCTGATGTAGTAAGTTTTGCAAACTATTAAGGTACTTATCTTGTAGATTCTTTTTCTTTTGAATACTATCACTAACTTTTTTTTAACCTCTTAATTAGAGTACAATTGCTTTACAAGGGTGTGTTAGCTTCTGCTTTATAACAAAGTGAATCAGTTATACATATACATATGTCCCCATATCTCTTCTCTCTTTCATCTCCCTCCCTCCCTATCCCACCCCCCTAGGTGGTCACAAAGCACCGAGCTGATCTCCCTGTGCTATGCGGCTGCTTCCCACTAGCTATCTATTTTACGTTTGGTAGTGTATCTATGTCCATGCCACTCTCTCACTTTGTCCCAGCTAACCCTTCCTGCTCCCCGTATCCTCAAGTCCATTCTCTGGTAGGTCTGCATCTTTATTCCCGTCTTGCCCCTAGGTTCTTCTGACCATTTATTTTTCCTTTTTTTAGATTCCATATATATGTGTTAGCATATGGTATTCGTTTTTCTCTTTCAGACTTACTTCACTCTGTATGACAGTCTCTAGATCCATCCAGGTCTCAACAAATGACCCAATTTCATTCCTTTTTATGGCTGAGTAATATTCCATTGTATATATGTGCCACATCTTCTTTATCCATTCATCTGTCAGTGGGCACTTAGGTTGCTTCCATGTCCTGGCTATTGTAAATAGAGCTGCAATGAACATTGTGGTACTTTTTGACCTATGGTTTTCTCAGGGTATATGCCCAGTAGTGGGATTGCTGGGTCGTATGGTAGTTCTAGTTTTAGTTTTTTAAGGAACCTCCATACTTTTCTCCATAGTGGCTGTATCAAATTACATTCCCACCAACAGTGCAAGAGGATTCCCTTTTCTCCACACCCTCTCCAGCATTTATTGTTTCTAGATTTTTTGATGATGGCCATTCTGACCGGTGTGAGATGATATCTCATGGTAGTTTTGATTTGCATTTCTCTGATGATTAATGATGTTGAGCATTCTTTCATGTGTTTGTTGGCAATCTGTATATCTTCTTTGGAAAAATGTCTATTTAGGTCTTCTGCCCATTTTTGGATTGGGTTGTTTGTTTTTTTGATATTGAGCTGCATGAGTTGCTTGTGTGTTTTGGAGATTAATCCTTTGTCAGTTGCTTCATTTGCAAATATTTTCTCCCATTCTGAGGGTTGTCTTTTGGTCTTGTTTATGGTGTCCTTTGCTGTGCAAAAGCTTTTAAGTTTTATTAGGTCTCATTTGTTTATTTTTGTTTTTATTTCCATTTCTCTAGGAGGTGGGTCAAAAAGGATCTTGCTGTGATTTATGTCATAGAGTGTTCTGCCTATGTTTTCCTCTAAGAGTTTGATGGTGTCTGGCCTTACATTTAGGTCTTTAATCCATTTTGACTTTATTTTTGTGTATGGTGTTAGGGAGTGTTCTAATTTCATTCTTTCACATGTACCTGTCCAATTTTCCCAGCACCACTTATTGAAGAGGCTATCTTTTCTCCACTGTATATTCTTGCCTCTTTTATCAAAGATAAGGTGACCATATGTGCGTGGGTTTACCTCTGGGCTTTCTATCCTGTTTCATTGATCTATATTTCTGTTTTTGTGCTAGTACCATACTGTCTTGATTACTGTAGCTTTGTAGTATAGTCTGTAGTCAGGGAGCCTGATTCCTCCAGCTCCGTTTTTCTTTCTCAAGATTACTTGGCTAGTCAGGGTCTTTTGTGTTTCCATACAAATTGTGAAATTTTTTGTTCTAGTTCTGTGAAAAATGCCAGTGGTAGTTTGACAGGGGTTGCATTGAATCTGTAGATTGTTTTGGGTAGTAGAGTCATTTTCACAATGTTGATTTTTCCAGTCCAAGAACATGGTATATCTCTCCATCTATTTGTATCATCTTTAATTGCTTTCATCAGTGTCTTATAATTTTCTGCATACAGGTCTTTTATCTCCTTAGGTAGGTTTATTCCTAGATATTTTATTCTTTTTGTTGCAATGGTAAATGGGAGTGTTTTCTTAATTTCACTTTCAGATTTTTCATCATTAGTGTATAGGAATGCAAGAGATTTGTGTGCATTAATTTAGTATCCTGCTACTTTACCAAATTCATTGATTAGCTCTAGTAGTTTTCTGATAACCTCTTTAGGATTCTCTATGTATAGTATCATGTCATCTGCAAACAGTGACAGCTTTACGTCTTCTTTTCCAATTTGGATTCCTTTTATCTCTTTTTCTTCTCTGATTGCTGTGGCTAAAACTTGCAAAACTATGTTGAATAATAGTGGTGAGAGTGGGCAACCTTGTCTTGTTCCTGATCTTAGTGGAAATGGTTTCAGATTTTTACCATTGAGGACGATGTTGGCTGTGGGTTTGTCATATATGACCTTTATTATGTTGAGGAAAGTTCCCTCTGTGCCTACTTTCTGGAGGGTTTTTATCATAAATGCGTGTTGAATTTTGTGAAAAGCTCTCTCTGCATCTATTGAGATGATCATGTGGTTTTTATCCTTCAGTTTGTTAATATGGTGTATCATGTTGATTGATTTGCATATATTGAAGAATCCTTGCATTCTTGGGATAAACCCCACTTGATCATAGTGTATGATCTTTTTAATGTGCTGTTGGATTCTGTTTGCTAGCATTTTGTTGAGGATTTTTGCATCTATATTCATCAGTGACATTGGCCTGTAGTTTTCTTTCTTTGTGACATCTTTGTCTGGTTTTGGTATCAGTGTGATGGTGGCCTCGTAGAATGAGTTTGGGAGTGTTCCTCCCTCTGCTATATTTTGGAAGAGTTTGAGAAGGATAGGTGTTAGCTCTTCTCTAAATGTTTGATAGAATTCGCCTGTGAAGCCATCTGGTCCTGGGCTTTTGTTTGTTGGAAGATTTTTAATCACAGTTTCAATTTCAGTGCTTGTGATTGGTCTGTTCATATTTTCTATTTCTTCCTGGTTCAGTCTCAGAAGGTTGTGCATTTCTAAGAATGTGTCCATTTCTTCCAGGTTTTCCATTTTATTGGCATATAGTTGCTTGTAGTAATCTCTCATGATCCTTTGTATTTCTGCAGTGTCAGTTGTTACTTCTCCTTTTCCATGTCTAATTCTATTGATTTGTATCTTCTCCCATTTTTTCTTGATAAGTCTGGCTAATGGTTTATCAATTTTGTTTATCTTCTCAAAGAACCAGCTTTTAGTTTTATTAATCTTTGCTATGGTTTCCTTCATTTCTTTTTCATTTATTTCTGATCTGATCTTTATGATTTCTTTCCTTCTGCTAACTTTGGGGTTTTTTTGTTCTTCTTTCTCTAATAGTTTTAGGTGTAAGGTTAGGTTGTTTATTTGAGATTTTTCTTGTTTCGTAAGGTAGCCTTGTATAGCTAATAACTTCCCTCTTAGAACTGCTTTTGTTGCATCCCATAGGTTTTAGGTTGTTGTGTTTTCATCGTCATTTGTTTCTAGGTATTTTTTTATTTCCTCTTTGATTTCTTCAGTGATCTCTTGGTTATTAAGTAGTATGTTGTTTAGCCTCCATGTATTTGTATTTCTTACAGATTTTTTCCTGTAATTGATATATAGTCTCACAGCATTGTGGTCTGAAAAGATACTTGATATGATTTCAATTTTCTTAAATTTACCAAGGCCTGATTTGTGACCCAAGATATGATCTATCCTGGAGAATGTTCCATGAGCACTTGAGAAGAATGTGTATTTTGTTGTTTTTGGATGGAATGTCCTATAAATTTCAATTAAGTCCATCTTGTTTAATGTGTCATTTAAAACTTGTGTTTCCTTATTTATCTTCATTTTGGATGATCTGTCCATTGGAGAAAGTGGGGTGTTAAAGTCCCCTACTATGATTGTGTTACTGTCGATTTCCCCTTTTATGGCTGTTAGTATTTGCCTTATGTATTGTGGTGCTCCTATGTTGGGTGCATAAATATTTACAATTGTTATATCTTCTTCTTGGATTGATCCGTTGATCATTATGTAGTGTCCTTTTTTGTCTCTTGTAATAGTCTTTGTTTTAAAGTCTATTTTGTCTGATATGAGAATTGCTAGTCCAGCTTTCTTTTGATTTCCATTTGCATGGAATATCTTTTTCCATCCCTTCACTTTCAGTCTGTATGTGTCCCTAGGTCTCTGTGCTAATGGATGGGGTTGTGTACCTGTCTTGCTAGTTGTTTGGCATAGGGTGTCCTGCACTGTAGCTTGCTGGTCGTTGAGTGGAGTTGGGTCTTGGCGTTGAGATGGAGATCTCTGGGAGATTTTTGCCATTTGATATTACGTTTGGCTGGGAGGTCTCTTGTGGACCAGTGTCCTGAACTTGGCTCTCTCACCTCAGTGGCACAGCCCTGATGCCAGGCTGGACCACCAAGAGCCTGTCCTCCACACGGCTCAGAATAAAAGGGGGGAAAAAAAGAAAGAAAGAAAGAAGATAAAATAAAATAAAATAAAGTTATTAAAATAAAACATTATTAAGAAAAAAAATTTTTAAGTAAAAAAAAAAGAAAAAAACAGACAGACAGAACCCTAGGACAAATGGTAAAAGCAAAACTATACAGACTAAATCACAGAAGCATACACATACACACTCACAAAAAGAGAAAAAGGGAAATATATATATATATATTGTTGCTCCCAAAGTCCACCTCCTCAATTTGGGATGATTCGTTGTCTATTCAGGTATTCCACAGATGCAGGTACATCACGTTGATTGTGGAGATTTAATCCGCTGCTCCTGAGGCTGCTGGGAGAAATTTCCCTTTCTCTTCTTTGTTCTCACAGCTTCCAGATTTCAGCTTTGGATTTGGACCCGCCTCTGCATGTAGGTCGCCTGAGGGCGTCTGTTCTTCACTCAGACAGGACGGGGTTAAAGGAGCAGCTGCTTCGGGGGCTCTGGCTCAGTCAGGCCGGGGGGAGGGAGCGGTACGGAGGTGGGGCGAGCCTGCGCGGCAGAGGCCAGCGTGACGTTGCACCAGCCTGAGGCGCGCCGTGCGTTCTCCTGGGGAAGTTGTCCCTGGCAGTGGCGGGCTGCACAGGCTCCCAGGAGGGGCGGTGTGGAGAGTGACCTGTGCTCGCACACAGGCTTCTTGGCGGCGGCAGCAGCAGCCTTAGCGTCTCATGCCCGTCTCTGGGGTCCACGCTGATAGCTGTGGCTCACGCCCGTCTCTGGAGCGCCTTTAAGCGGCGCTCTTAATCCCCTCTCCTCGCGCACCAGGAAACAGAGGCAAGAAAAAGTCTCTTGCCTCTTTGGCAGCTCCAGACTTTTTCCCGGACTCCCTGCCGGCTAGCCGTGGGGCACTAGCCCCTTCAGGCTGTGTTCACGCCGCCAACCCCAGTCCTCTCCCTGTGGTCCGACCTCCGAAGCCCGAGCCTCCGCTCCCAGCCCCGCCCGCCCCGGCGGCTGAGCAGACAAGCCTCTCGGGCTGGTGAGCGCTGCTCGGCGCCGAGCCTCCGTGCGGGAATCTCTCCGCTTTGCCCTCCACACCCCTGTGGCTGCGCTCTCCTCCGTGGCTCCGAAGCTTCCCCCCTGCCACCCGCAGTCTCCGCCCGCAAAGGGGCTTCCTAGTGCGTGGAAACCTTTCCTCCTTCACAGCTCCCTCCCACTGGCGCGGGTCCCGTCCCTGTTCTTTTGTCTCTGTTTTTTCTTTTTTCTTTGCCCTGCCCAGGTACGTGGGGAGTTTCTTGCCTTTGGGAGGTCTGAGGTCTTCTGCCGGCGTTCAGTAGTTGTTCTGTAGGAGCTGTTCCACATGTAGGTGTATTTCTGATGTATTTGTGGGGAGGAAGGTGATTTCCTCATCTTACTTTTCCACCATCTTGAAGCCCCTAAACTCTAGTTTCTAAAGAGGAAAAAATTATCTTCCAAGTTTTCTATGTCAGTCTGGGCATTTGCTGATGAACCCAGTAGTGCATAACTTTAATTAAAATTATCATTTTTCTTAAGTGATTCAATTACAGAGTGTATTAATACCATTTATATGATGTATTTTAATTTAATTCTATGCCATTAACTGGGAAATGTACCAATTTGCCAGTAACTTATTTGCCCTGTAAGAGGACCAAGATACTGATTGTGTTTATCTACAAAATAACTTGGTTCATTATGACTCAAGAGTCACAGAGTAATTGAGAATCTACATTAGAAAGGTTTAAATGGTTCTGAAAGAGTCTTTTCTATATTATGGACCTGAGAGTTAGTGAATAATCTTTAGTAGAATTATTTGTATTGTTACGTGAATTCTGTGTTGTAGTACTATAATAATTCTTTTCTTTTTCTCTATTTTCAGAGAAAGTACATTTATATTTTCTATGATTAAAATATTATTTCACTTGGAATATAAATAAAATATCTCAAAATTAAAGGAAGGGGAACATGAAATGTTTTGGCTGGAAATTTATAACAATTAGAGATAGTACTTCAATAATTAATATGTTTTGAAATAAGATCTCAGAGTTCATTACAATTGTTATTTGATTTCTCGAGGATTATAAAAAGAGGCACATAATTAAGAGGGAATAAGTTAATTGCTAATTTTTTCCCACTATGAAAATTTACCTAAAAGGATGTTACAAGATGTTTTAATCAGGCTGAATTTATTAGTAGAAATTTAAGTTTAGGAGAAACATAAGAGGACATAAAACTCTATTGATGACATTTTTTACTTTGGGAAGAAGTGATCAAAATGTGAAGGAATAATTAATACAAAGACATTTCGTGTAAATTTATGCCAGCCACTAAACAAATTAGTTTGAACTTAAAACTTAATCCACTTTTTGTTTCTTTATAAAAATGTCATTCTCTCTAGCACTGTACTTTATAACTTTTACCTTAGGAATCTGTTAAGTGACTAGAAATCCTAACCCATTCCCAGTACTTTTTCTAGTCTGATTAATTGTCTTTTATGAAAACTATGGCTGTCACCTTTCCTGAATTAGTTATAAAGTCCTCTTATGTGTCAAACATTTATTCAGTATGTATTGCATATTCCATGTGCCAGGCAGTGTTACAAAGTCACATAAGTGTATTTGAAAAGTTTAGTTTCTAATGAAGTAAAATAGACATTGGAGTACCTTGATTCAATTAAGGTTACATGGGCTCTGATAGGCAAATTTTCAGGTTATAAGGGGCGGGGGGTGCGGTCAGAGAAGACAGATCATAGAAAATGCTAGACAGATGATAGGAAAAGTAATCCATAAGCCGTCAGAGAAAAGGTGACCCTTGAGGTGAGTTTTGACAGATGACCATGAGTTCCATAAAACTAAGAAGACTAAGGAGAAGAGGGAATGGGCATTACCAACAACAAGAATTGTGTAAATGAAGATGGGAGGCTGGCAACATCTTGTTTCAGTCTAACAATTGTCCATTGTGTGATTGTAGCTGGAGATTGTGATTGGAGTACAAGGGTCACAATACACAGGGGCCCAAGCATGCAGAGCGGGTGGAAGACCTTTCTTGGATGAGTTTATTCTGTATCCTATGGAATGGCACGCTTTTGAGGAGTTTTAATCTGTGAAATATCATGATAAGATTTGGATTTTAGAGATACTGTCTGTGCAAATATGTAGTGGAAGATGTGACAGCCAGAAACCAATTAGGAGTCTACTATAGTACCTCATAGGGGAGTTAATGTGGTTTGAACAGAAAAGTGGCCCTGAGTAAGCATAGACAGGACAGGTCAGAGATCTATAAGGAAATAAGTCTTCAGGATTAGCTAATTGATTAGATATATGGGGAGAAAGAGACTTTCAAGTTTCCGAAAGTACACCTTTCTCCAAAGGGAATACAGGGAAAGAAGCAGGTTCATTTTAAAAATATGGAGAGGGCTTGTACCTAATGCATTCACTTTTTTGTGCCATCGAGTTTAAGCTAGGTGTCAAGTAGTCAGCTGCATATTTAAGTCTGGCATTCAATGGTCTACTCCAGGTGGAGATAAAGTTTAATGAGCGGATGTATTAATGCTTATGATGTGCCAAGCATTTTTTAAAGTGTATTAATTCATTTATTCCTTGTGTGAATCATATAATATAGACAGTATTATTATTATCTTCATTTTACAAGTGAGGCAACAGAGGTACCTACTGTTAAGCAACTGGCTCGGCACTCAGCTAGTAAGGGGCAGGAGCAGGATTCAAATCCAGGTAGCCTGATTCCAGAGCCCAGACCCTTAACCACCATGCTGCACTGCTTCTCCGATGTCTGAATCCCTGTTACATGGAAGGAAGCATCCTGGGAATTAAAAATTTAGTGGCAACATACAATATTGTATCATTTCAATTAATGATAATTTATAATAAAGAGATATTTAACCTTAAATTTATCTTTTTAAATACTGTATATCTATTAAAAGAATCAATCTCAGAGACACACTGATTAACCTGGGGCATATTTGATTTATTCCATTTTCTTCTCACCCAAGCTCAATAAATACTTAGCCCAACCAATCCTCTCACATCTGGCTTCTAACTGTGCATTCTGTAACAGTTACCTAAATTCATAACCTCATTATTTCTTGCCTGGACTATTCTGATAGCCTCTAAACTGTCTTTTTACCTTCAGTATTTCCTTGCTACAAATTTATCACACATACTATTACCCATAGTACAACTCAAAAGCCACCAGTTCCAAAAAATTATTTATAATGTTATGCATAGATTGTAAAGGCCTTAAAGACAAGGACTATTTTTTATCTCTTTATCTCCAATACCTACCACAATTATTCACACATAGTAAATTCTTGATAATATGCTATTGAATAGGTAGGTGATCTCTCTCTGTCCTCCACACTGGTGATGTTTTCTAGTGTTACATATCACATTTTTAAGTTCTGTGAGGAAAGATTATGTTACTTATCTTTAAATTAACTAAAAATTACCTAGCATGATGTGTTTCTTATGCCAGGGTTCAATACATAATTGATGAATGGATGGATTATTAAGTCAATCAGTCAATTAAACAACTATGGATAATAATAGAATGCTAGTAAGAAGAAACTGTAAATTCACATCAACTAATAAATAATGGGTGACTAAAATTTAATAAAAGTTATATATGGGTACTTTAAAAAAGATTTATAAAATATATTTGTCTACATTTATTATGCAACAATTCGGAAGCAGTTGAGTTACTATTTCTGTCCCATTTTATGGTCACATTCATGTTTCTAAATTAATTATACCTCAAAACATACCTTCTGGAGGCAGACCATATTTGTTTGACTTTAAAAGTGGAAAAACAAAGGCATAATTGCATTCTAATTTTTGTGTGCTTCTAATTCAAGGTTCAGGTCAGAACCGATGTTCAATAAATGTTTCCTTAATGTTTAATAGTAATCTTTTTTTGACAAGGTATGTTGAGATGACTTCTTTGTTTGGTTGGAAAAGTGTTGTAGAAATAATTTATCTGAATTGTATGAGTATTTAAAAGTTATTGTAGCTAAAATATGGAAATGTCTGTTGGGAAATAATACAATCAAGTATATTGGTAACTGGCTGAGTGCTACTTCTTGAATTATGTCAGCATAGAGGCCAGAGTGCTGTTCTCCATGGTATTATTTGAGTTCACATTTTAGTTAATGGCATATGTGAGTAAGTGGGAGATGTAAATTGAATATGACATGCAGACAATGGGCTATGAGGATGTAGGGGAAGAAAAATCTTCCTCTACTCTCTTAGGGTCTCTGGCTGAGCCTAAGAATTAAACTGACATAAAACAGATTAATAGGAGAAAAGCATGCAAGATTTATTAAAATTTTACATGTACATGGGGGGCTTCATGGGAGATTGGAGACCCAAAAAAGGGCCAGGGAAAAAAGCTTTATGCCTTTCAGACAAAGAAACAATAAGTTTGTGCAGGATTGATAAGTCAAATGGTTTGGGCTAGGGGTAGTAAACTGTGGAGAAGTGACTAGAAAGATGGGGTTAGTTTAACAAGGTTTGTTTGTACAGATTTCTTGGCCTGAATCCTCTGTCTCTGTGATAGGAATGTCTTCCTTCCTCCAGGTACAGGGAAGGTACCTTTCACCTGGGAGTTTTATCTCTTGCTTTTAGGAAGAAAAAGAGGGTCAGAGTGCTCTTCTTGCACCTGATGTTTCTGAAGTCTTTCAACTCGAATAGTCAACATGCCAAAGCAACATATTTGGGGATGACATGCTCTGGATTCCTTTAAGGAGAAAGGAAAGAAAGATAAGGTGTACAAATGATGCATTCAATGACCACATTCAGGATCTCAAGAAATATTAAAGGATCTGGATGAAAGGCTAAATCTAATGATGAAATCTAATAAGAATCAATATACTTTGTATCTAAAAATATCTACCTTGAGGAGCCATAATTCAGAATAGCACATGTAAAAAAAAGTTAAGGTAAACTAAGCTAGATTATAGGCTCAGTGAGTCAACCTTTTTATATGGCTTCTAAAAATGTTATTGCCACTTTGAACTGCTTCATAGAGGTATGGAGTGCCAGTCCAACTAATGATAACCTTATTATACTTGGCACAAACAAAACAACCACAACAATATTGCACAAACCATCCAGAGAATTGTGTCCAGTTGTAGGCACTAAAATTAAATTAAAGTGTCCAAGAACATGTTAACAGGGTATTAATGGTGATTGAAAACCATGCTTTGATGAAAGACTTATGACATTAGAGACATGTGGTCTAGAGAAGAAAAAACTCAAAGATGGAAAATATCATGATTTCAAATATTTGAAATAGAGATTAGCCTTGTTCCTACTGACTCCAAATGCCAAGATGAATTAGAGCTGCAAAAATGGACTTTTTAGCTAGATAAGCAAAAGTGTTTTTTTGAAAATGTGAGTGTTCATGTATCTATCAAACTGTCATACGTTGTGCAAAGATTGCAGTGAGTTCCTGGTATAAGTACCAAACTGAGTAAAACATGCATGCTGCCTTTGAGGAGTTCATAGTCAAGAAAAGAACTAGTCTTGTGTTTATTAAAATATGGCATGAGCTGATTCTGGAAGTAATAAAGTGACTGTTAACGAAATGTTCAAATATATGTGTGGCAGGTAGAATTCTAAGATGGCCCTCAGTATCTCCAGTTGCTAACCCTAAGATATTAATTCTAACTGTACATCAGTTATTTAATCAAGCACTAATTTAGGAGCTGTTGTGAAGGTGTTTTGCAGATATAATTAAGGTCCTAATCAGTTGACTTTATGAAAGGAAATAGGGTAATTTATCTTGGGTGTACCTGACCTAATCAGGTGAGCTCTTAAAAGGGACTGGGCTCCCTCAGGAGGGAGATATTCAAAGTGGTAGGATTTTTTTTTTTTAATTTTTAAATTTTATTTAATTTTTTTTTATACAGCAGATTCTTATTAGTCATCCATTTATATGCATCAGTGTATACATGTCAATCCCAATCGCCCAATTCATCACACCACCACCCCCACCCCCTGCCGCTTTCCCCCTTGGTGTCCATACATTTGTTCTCTACATCTATGTCTCAATTTCTGTCCTGCAAACTGGTTCATCTGTACCATTTTTCGAGGTTCCACATATATGCATTAATATACGATATTTGTTTTTCTCTTTCTGACTTACTTCACTCTGTATGACAGTCTTTAGATCCATCCACGTCTCAACAAATGACCCAATTTCGTTCCTTTTTATGGCTGAGTAATATTCCATTGTATATATGTACCACATCTTCTTTCGTCTGTCGATGGGCATTTAGGTTGCTTCCATGACCTGGCTATTGTAAATAGTATTTACATAGTAAATTAGTAAAAATAGTATTTACATTGTAAATAGTGCTGCAATGAACATTGGGGTGCATGTGTCTTTTTGAATTATGGTTTTTTCTGGGTATATGCCCAGTAGTGGGATTGCTGGATCATATGGTAATTCTATTTTTAGTTTTTTAAGGAACCTCCATACTGTTCTCCATAGTGGCTGTATCAATTTACATTCCCACCAACAGTGCAAGAGGGTTCCCTTTTCTCCACACCCTCTCCAGCATTTGTTGTTTGTAGATTTTCTGATGATGCCCATTCTGACTGGTGTGAGGTGATACTTCATTGTAGTTTTGATTTGCATTTCTCTAATAATTAGTGCTGTTGGGCAGCTTTTCATGTGCTTCTTGGTCATCTGTGTGTATTCTTTGGAGAAATATCTATTTAGGTCTTCTGCCCATTTTTGGATTGGGTTGTTTGTTTTTTTAATACTGAGCTGCATGAGCTGTTTATATATTTTGGAGATTAATCCTTTGTCCGTTGATTCGTTTGCAAATATTTTCTCCCATTCTGAGGGTTGTCTTTTCGTCTTGTTTATGGTTTCCTTTGCTGTGCAAAAGCTTTTAAGTTTCATTAGGTCCCATTTATTTTTGTTTTTATTTCCATTACTCTAGGAGGTGGATCAAAAAGATCTTGCTGTGATTTATGTCAAAGAGTGTTCTTCCTATGTTTTCCTCTAAGAGTTTTATAGTGTCCGGTCTTACATTTAGGTCTCTAATCCATTTTGAGTTTATTTTTGTGTATGGTGTTAGGGAGTGTTCTAATTTCATTCTTTTACATGTAGCTGTCCAGATTTCCCAGCACCACTTATTGAAGACACTGTCTTTTCTCCATTGTATATCCTTGCCCCCTTTGTCATAGATTAGTTGACCAGAGGTGCGTGGGTTTATCTCTGGGCTTTCTATCTTGTTCCATTGATCTATGTTTCTGTTTTTGTGCCAGTACCATATCGTCTTGATTACTGTAGCTTTGTAGTATACCCTGAAATCGGGAGTCTGATTCCTCCAGCTCCGTTTCTTTCCCTCAAAACTGCTTTGGCTATTCGGGGTCTTTTGTGTCTCCATACAAATTTTAAGATTTTTTCTCCTACCAAAATGCCATTGGTAAATTGATAGGGATTGCATTGAACCTGTAGATTGCTTTGGGTAGTATAGTCATTTTCACAATATTGATTCTTCCAATCCAAGAACATGGTATATGTTTCCATCTGTTGGTATCATCTTTAATTTCTTTCATCATGTCTTATACTTTTCTGCATATAGGTCTTTTGTCTCCCTAGGTAGGTTTATTCCTAGGTATTTTATTCTTTTTGTTGCAATGGTAAATGGGAGTGTTTCCTTAATTTCTCTTTCAGATTTTTCATCATTAGTGTATAGGAATGCAAGAGATTTCTGTGCATTAATTTTGTATCTTGCAACTTTACCAAATTCACTGATTAGCTCTAGTAGTTTTCTGGTGGCATCTTTAGGATTCTCTATGTATAGTATCATGTCATCTGCAGGCAGTGACAGTTTTACTTCTTCTTTTCCAATTTGTATTCCTTTTATTTCTTTTTCTTCTCTAATGGCCATGACTAAGACTTCCAAAACTATGTTGAATGATAGTGGTGAGAGTGGACATCCTTGTCTTGTTCCTGATCTTAGAGGAAATGCTTTCAGTTTTTCAACATTGAGAATTATGTTTGCTGTGGGTTTGTCGTATATGGCCTTTATTATGTTGAGGTAGATTCCCTCTATGCCCACTTTCTGGAGAGTTTTTTATCATAAATGGGTGTTGAATTTTGTCAAAAGCTTTTTCTGCATCTATTAAGATGATCATATGGTTTTTACTCCTCAATTTGTTAATATGGTATATCACATTGATTCATTTGCATATATTGAAGAATCCTTGTATTCCTGGGATAAATCCCTCTTGATCATGGTTTATGATCCTTTTAATGTGTTGTTGGATTCTGTTTGCTAGTATTTTGTTCAGGATTTTTGCATCTATATTCATCAGTGATATTGGTCTGTAATTTTCTTTTTTTGTAGTATCTTTGTCTGGTTTCGGTATCAGGGTGATGGTGACCTCATAGAATGAGTTTTGGAGTGTTCCTTCCTCCACAATTTTTTGGAAGAGTTTGAGAAAGATGGGTATTAGCTCTTCTCTAAATGATAGAATTCACCTGTGAAGCCATCTGGTCCTGGGCTTTTGTTTGTTGGAAGATTTTTAATCGCAGTTTCCATTTCATTACTTGTGATTTGTCTGTTCATATTTTCTATTTCTTCCTGGTTCAGTCTTGGAAGATTATACCTTTCTAAGAATTTGTCCATTTCTTCCAGGTTGTCCGTTTTATTGGCATAGAGTTGCTTGTAGTAGTCTCTTAGGATGCTTTGTATTTCTGTGATGTCTGTTGTAACTTCTTTTTCATTTCTAATTTTATTGATTTGAGTCCTCTCCCTCTTTTTCTTGATCAGTCTGGCTAATGGTTTATCACTTTTGTTTATCTTCTCAAAAAATCAGCTTTTAGTTTTTTTGATCTTTGCTATTGTTTTCTTTGTTTCTATTTCATTTATTTCTGCTCTGATCTTTATGATTACTTTCCTTCTGCTAACTTTGGGTTTTGCTTGTTCTTCTTTCTCTAGTTTGTTTATGTGTAAGGTTAGATTGTTTATTTGAGATTTTTCTTGTTTCTTGAGGTAGGCTTGTATAGCTGTAAGCTTCCCTCTTAGAACTGCTTTTGCTGCATCCCATAGGTTTCGGATCGTTGTGTTTTCATTGTCATTTGTCTCTAGGTATTTTTTGATTTCCTCAGTGATCTCTTGGTTGTTTAGTAACGTATTGTTTAGCCTCCATGTGTTTGTGTTTTTACGTTTTTTTCCCCTGCAATTCATTTCTAATCTCATAGCATTGTGGTCAGAAAAGATGCTTGATATGATTTCAATTTTCTTAAATTTACTGAGGTTTGATTTGTGACCCAAGACGTGATCTATCCTAGAGAATGTTCCATGCGCACTTGAGAAGAAAGTGTAATCTGCTGTTTTTGAATGGAATGTCCTATAAATATCAATTAAACCTATCTGGTCTATTGTGTCATTTAAAACTTGTGTTTCCTTATTTATTTTCATTTTGGATGATCTGTCCATTGGTGTAAGTGAGGTGTTAAAGTCCCCCACTATTATTGTGTTACTGTTGATTTCCTCTTTTATAGCTGTTAGCAGTTGCCTTATGTATTGAGATACTCCTATGTTGAGTGCATATATATTTATACTTGTTATATCTTCTTCTTGGATTGATCTCTTGATCATTATGTAGTGTCCTTCCTTGTCTCTTGTAACATTCTTTATTTTAAAGTCCATTTTATCTGATACGAGTATTGCTACTCCAGCTTTCTTTTGATTTCCATTTGCATGGAATATCTTTTTCCATCCCCTCACTTTCAGTCTGTATGTGTCCCTAGGTCTGAAGTGGGTCTCTTGTAGACAACATATATATGGGTCTTGTTTTTGTATCCATTCAGCAAGCCTGTGTCTTTTGGTTGGAGCATTTAATCCATTGACGTTTAAGGTAATTATCGATATGTATGTTCCTATGACCATTTTCTAATTGTTTTGGGTTTGTTTTTGTAGGTCCTTTTCCTGTCTTGTGTTTCCCACTTAGAGAAGTTCCTTTAGCATTTGTTGTAGAGCTGGTTTTGTGGTGCTGAATTCTCTTAGCTTTTGCTTGTCTGTAAAGTTTTTGATTTCTCCATCATATGTGAAGGAGATCCTTGGGTAATCTTGGTTGTAGGTTCTTCCCTTTCATCACTTTAAGTGTATCATGCCACTCCCTTCTGGCTTGTAGAGTTTCTGCTGAGAAGTCAGCTGTTAACCTTATGGGAGTTCCCTTGTATGTTATTTGTCATTTTTCCCTTGCTGCTTTCAATAATTTTTCTTTGTCTTTAGTTTTTGCCTATTTGATTACTGTATGTCTCAGCATGTTTCTCCTTGGGTTTATCCTGTATGGGACTCTCTGTGCTTCCTGGACTTGGGTGCCTATTTCCTTTCCCATGTTAGGGAGGTTTTCAATTTTAATGTCTTCAAATATTTTCTCTGGTCCTTTCTCTCTCTCTTCTCCTTCTGGGACTCCTATAATGCAAATGTTGTTGCCTTTAATGTTGTCCCAGAGGTCTCTTAGGCTGTCTTCATTTCTTTTCATTCTTTTTTCTTTATTCTGTTCCACAGCAGTGAATTCCACCATTCTGTCTTCCAGGTCACTTATCCGTTCTTTTGCCTCAGTTATTCTGCTATTGATTCCTTCTAGTGTAGTTTTCATTTCAGTTATTGTATTGTTCATTTCTGTTTGTTTGTTCTTTAATTCTTCTAAGTCTTTGTTAAACATTTCTTGCATCTTCTCGATCTTTGCCTCCATTGTTTTTCCAAGGTCCTGGATCATCTTCACTATCATTATTCTGAATTCTTTTTCTGGAAGGTTGCCTATCTCCAGTTCATTTAGTTGTTTTTCTGGGGTTTTATCTTGTTCCTTCATCTGGTACATAGCCCTCTGCCTTTTCATCTTGTCTATCTTTTTGTGAATGTGGTTTTTGTTCCACAGGCTGCAGGATTGTAGTTCTTCTTCAAAGCAGTAGGATTTGATGCACCATTACTGACATGAATTTGGAGACGGCCAAATGCCAAGGAATGCAGGTGGCATCTAGGAGCTAAAAGCAGCTCCTGTTGACACATAGCAAGGAAATGAGGGGCTCACTCCTCCAACTGCAAAGAACTGAATTATGCCAACAAGAAGAATGAACTTAGAAGCAGATTTTCCTCCAGAGCCTCCAATTGGGGGTTCAAACTGGCTGATACCATGATTGTGTTGTGATTTCTTGAGATGAGAACCCAGTTTTGCCACGCCAGATTTCTGAACTGTGAGTGAGGTTGTGTAGTAAAGGAAATCCTTGTGCACTGTTATTGGGAATGTAAATTGATACACCACTGTGAAAACAGTATGAAGAGTCCTCAAAAAATTTAAAAAAAGAATTACCATATGATCCAGTAATCCTACTTCTGGGTATATATCTGAAGGAAATGAAATCACTGTCTCAAAGAGATACGTGCACCCCCATGTTTCAGCATTATTTATAATAGCCAGGACAGGGAACAACCAAAGTGTCCATTGCTGGATATAATGGAATATTATTCAGCTTTAAAAAAGAAGGAAATCCTGCAATTTTCACAACATTGATTAACCTTGAGTCATTGTGCTAAGCGAAGTAAATCAGAGAGAGAAAGACAAATATTCTATGATCTCACTTATAAGTGGAATCTAATTAAACTAAACTTGTAGAAAAAGAGAGTGGATTGATGGTTGCCAGGAGAAGGGACTGTGGGTAGGTGGGGGAAATGGGTGAAGGTGGTCAAAGGGCACCAGCTATAGGATAAGGAAGTTCCAGGGATGTAATGTATAGCATTAACTATAGTTAACAATACTGTGTTTTATATTTGAAATTTGCTGAAAGAGTAGATTTTAAAAGTTCTCAACACACCCTCAAACACACAAATTGTAACAATGTAAGTGGTGACTATTGTTAATAATACTGTGTTTTATATTTGAAAGTTGCTAAAAGAGTAGATCTTAAAAGTTCTCAACACACACAAACATAAAGATAGTAACAATGTAAGGTGATGGATGTGTTAACTAATGTGATAATCACTTCACAGTATGTATATACATGAAATCACCACGTTATATACCTTAAACTTACACAGTGTTGTATGGCAATTATATCTCAATAAAGCTAGGAAAAACATCCTGTAAAACTTAAAAAAACTAATACAGTATGCTGATTAGCAATTATCAGGTATCATCAGACATCAATTGAGGAGCTGCCAACTCAGGCTTCAAGGGTAAAAATATGCTCCTCTCCTTTGTTTCTGAGTTGTCAAGTGGAAGTCAGAGTCACAGAACAGAAAAAAATGAATTCAATTTGTTACAAAATAACAATAGGTCTATCAGAGCCCCAAGCCCAGATGTGCACATAGAAAACTATAAACAGCATATAATGTCTAGAGGCACTTAAATATCAGATTCATCTCAGGTAGCCACCAGAAAGAATAATACATACATTAATGAAATAAATAGCTGGTAGCTTTTCAGATTAAACTTCTCTATGACTATAAAGAAAGTAATTCTGAAACAGACACTGTCTTATAGCACTTTCATAGGACAAAAGGAAAAATATACATATCCATATGAAATTTGCCCTTGAACTATGATTTCTACCTTTTTTACATTCATTTATGGAACATATCATGATTGCCCAGAAATGAATGAGTTTTAAAGATCTTACTATTCCAAAGGTATTATTGACCTTCATATGTGACTTTATCCATTCATTTAAATATTTTTTTGTTTTAATTTAAAACTACTAAAAATATTGGTGCTGGCTGTTTCAAAAAGGAGATATCAGAAAGAAGCCAGAAGGATTTTTTAAACCCAGTGCTTCTGAGATTCTTGCATGATGGATAATTGAGTTGCAAACCATTTAGCTGTGCTGTTGTCATTCCAGTGAATTCAGTCTGAATTGTGATCATAGAAGAGCCTATGTCAGATATACTTTCAAAGACCTCAGACCAAATATATGTAATTACTTCTATTCTCTGGAACATTTTTTTCTTAGAAGGAAGTAATAATCAAATGCCTGACTAAAAGAAGATCCAAGAAAAAAAATCCCTGTTTCCTGTCCCAATTATCCAAGTTGTAGAAGAAAGTGTAACCTTTAAATTTCAAATGACGTAGAAATAATTCTATTATGAGAAGAGAAACATCAACTATAATAAGGGCTTTAATTAATCAAAAATAGAAAAGATGGCCTATTCCTTATTAACTTGAAACACATGTATATATCTATATTAAATATATATGAATACATATACAAATATATATGGATATATACATATATGTACACACATGTATGAGAGTTTTTTTGTAGTATGTGGGGTTGTAAACCAGTGTTCCAGAAAACTATTTTATCAATTTCTATGTTGATTCAAACTTTTAGGGTGCCTTACAATATAATAATGTGCTACCCATTGTCAGGCCTGCATTTTGCATAGTATATTCCACAATATGAATTCTTTTTCCATGTTGGGCATAAGTTGTGAGTTACCAACTCTGTTTACAAAGTGGCGTTAAGCCAGTGTCTCTTTTAAAAGCACACCCTAGTCATAAGCAAGCATTCAGCATTCGTCTTCTCAATTGTGTGCTTATCCAAAGATGAATTTCCATTCAGCTTGAAATGTTTTGCTGTTTCTCACTTCGCTCGTTAGCCCGTAGAGATCGGCAAGTTACCCTCCAGACAGGGCACCATCTTCTATGTGTTGATTTAGGAGCAAGCATCCAATAAAGCATAGCCAAAAGGAAATATATAAATCTGTTTCAAAAATTCAATAAATTCATAAGCCATGCTACTCACCAAGGCCTGTGGGAGCATATACATCATAAAACACCACTGTAAAACTATAAATATTTCAAGCAGTTAGTAACGGCTGAGAGCCCACAGCTGAAAGCCTGGTTAAAGATGGGCAATGCACGATGCCCTAGTAAGAGCCAGTGCAAGGTCTTCGGTGGAGCAGTTGGTTTGTTTTTCCAAGTAAATGCAAAAAGCACAGTGCCAGCTGGCATCTACTACTCCTTTATTTCAGGTTGCAGAGGCACTGAAAATCATCTTAAGCCCAACTCCCAGTTCTGTTTGTTCTCTCTTTCTTTCCTTCTGTCACCCATTCTGTGGGTCCTGTTTCTCACCAGTTCAGATATGAGGAAGCAGTGACCCGTACAGGTGTGGAAGGTAAGCTAGGGTTGGCACACAGCAGGATCGGCCTCAGCACTTTCTTGGGTTATTGGGTCTCCCCCATCAGCTTTCAGTCCAGAGCAACCACATTCAACCCCTCATTTTATTTTTGCATACCATTGTGTTTAATTTCACGGATATTTGCTCTTTGTTTTTCTTCCTGCTGCCATATTTGGATATAGTCTGATTCTTTTTCCAGCTTCTTAAGGTGAGTGCTTAAGTCATTTACTTTCAGCCTTTTTTCTTTCCTAAACTGAGCATTTTAGGTTTAGCTCCTTTCTATGAGTATATAGTTTTTAACATATCAAATCTTTTATTATGACTGAAAAAATCCAGTTCGTGGTCAATTTTGTAAATTTTGGCCATTTTCCCATTATTGATTTGGAAGCTGTACACATTTTTTTAGTATATTATTCTAGTATTATTCTAGTATCATTTATAATCTTTTAGTGGTTATTCTAGAAATTTTGATATACATTAAATATTAAATACAATAAAATCTAAAATTAATTATTATCATTACATTCTTCCTGAACTAAACAAACATCTAAGAGTGTTTTAACTTCATTTAATTCATCCCAATTCACATGCTATTTTAGTCAAGTGTTCTTTGCTGACTTTTTTTTTTTTTTTTTAACATCTTTATTAGAGTATAATTGCTTTACAATGGTGTGTCAGTTTCTGCTTTATAACAAAGTGAATCAGTTATACATATACATATGTCCCCATATCTCTTCCCTCTTGCATCTCCCTCCCTCCCACCCTCCCTATCCCACCCCTCTAGGTGGTCACAAAGCACTGAGCTGATCTCCCTGTGCTATGCAGCTGCTTCCCACTAGCTACCTATTTTACGTTTGGTAGTGTATATATGTCCATTCCACTCTCTCACTTTGTCCCAGCTTACCCTTCCCCCTCCCCGCTGACTTTGTTTTGCCCCACAAATTATATATTATTGTTTTATATTGTTAATGTTTAAGATTTAACCAAACAAATATTGTGATTTTTGTTCATCATTATGCATTCTTGAATCTTACACTTGCCTTCTGAAATCTTTTTCCTAAAGTACTTCCTATAGAAATGTCTCTTAGTGAAAATTTTCTGGTGGTAAAAACTCCAATTTTGCCTAAAAAAGTTATAAAAATTATATATTTTCTCTTCTCTCTTCACATTGAGATACCATTTCTCATTTTTGCTGCTGTTGTTGATATTAAAAAGTTAAGTGACTGTCAAACTGCAATTTCCTGTGATTGCTTCTAAATCTTGACCTTGCTTTTGGTCTTGTGCATTTTCACCACGTTGTCTGGTGGAAATCTTGAATCTGATCATTGGTGTTTTTCATCACTTTTGAAATATTCTTAGCCACTATTTCTTCTAATATGGCTTCTTTCTCCTTAGATCTGTGTTGGATCTTCTAATCTTTTCTTCACCTCATTTTCATATATTTTATTTTTTCTTTTTGCTTCTATGCTACTTTCATCTTTAGATGTTTCTTCCAATGTTTTGGTGTCATGTTCACCTGTGTTTTAATATGTCATGAGACATATTTTTGTGATGATACTAGTATTTCTATTTGGTAAATAATAGTATTTCTATTTGGGTGGAATCATGGGGTCAGAGGTAAGGTAATTATTTAAGTGTATGAGAAATTTTCTTGTGTTTATACTATTACACACTCCCATAAATAATCTCTGAGAGTTTCAGTATTGCTACCATACTATGATGCTTATATCGTCACCACTTTTTATTTTAGATATTCTAGTAATTTAATATTTTATTTCATTGTGATTTTAATTTATGGTTCTCTGAAATCTAATAACATTAAATACCTTTTTTGTGCATTTACCATTGTTTTATTTGATAAGTGCCTGTTGAAATCATTTACCTATTTTTATTGCATTGCTTGTCCTTTCATCATTGTATTATCAGTGTTCTTTTCATGTCCTGATATTACTCTTCTCTTAGATGTATGTATTACATATTTTTAAACAGTACTTTTGCTTGTCTTTTCATTTATTAACAATTGTCTTTTGAAAAGCAGAGTATTCTTTATTTTATAAAGGCAAATTTCTCAGTGATTAATGTATTTTGTGCCCTTAGAAGTCTTTCAATTTTATTCTTCTTTTATAATTCTATTGTGGTTATTCTAGGTCTTTTATATTTTTATCTACATTTTTTAAAACAATTTTGTCATTTTCCGCCAAAAAAGCTTGCTTGAATTTAGATTTGAATGGGCATGAAATCTATAAATCAACTTATTGATGATTAACCTATTTTGAATCTTCTAATCCATGAACATTGAATATCTCTTCATTTATTTAAGTATTCTCCCTGGCTATGCTGATAAATATTCAATAACCTGCTCTCTAGAATATACAGCTCTCATGTGTAGCATTTGCCAATTTCTGTGCGATAAATAATCCTATAACTCATTTCTAGTAGTTACTGGTGTGATATGACTGAGCACGAAGCTGGGATAGCCAGTAAATGGGCTTCAATATACCATGAGGGCTTCACTAATCTAGTGGAGTGATCTTGTACATTGTTTATTAAATTTATTTTTCTAATAATTTTATGTTTTGTGGTTATCATAAGTGGTACATGTAATTTAATTTTATTTTGCAAATGTTTATCTCTAACATAATAAGAATATTATTTATTTTTATATTATCCTGTATTCTGTTACTTTGTTTTATTCACTTATTAATTCTAGCAAGTTTTTCTGTAGTAAGAATTCTTTAGGTATGAAAGGAATTATATAATCTATTAATAGAGACATCTTTATACCTTTTATGTCATTTTCAGCTTTATGTTTTTGGTTTTTCTTGTGAAAACCAATACTTACACATAGAATTTGCAATTTTCATCTGTCCAAGAATAAGTCAAATACTACCCCCGTTATGTAAATTAAAGTTTTATTTTTTTGGGGTGGGTGAGATACAGGTAGTATAATTTCTAACCCCAAACACATAAAATTTTATTATTAGAAATTTCCAAAGAAGACATGTACTTGTTTTTAATATGTCAGTGATTTTAGTATACTCATTATATTATGCACGCATCATCAC
This sequence comes from Balaenoptera ricei, assembly GCF_028023285.1. Taxonomy (NCBI): domain Eukaryota; kingdom Metazoa; phylum Chordata; class Mammalia; order Artiodactyla; family Balaenopteridae; genus Balaenoptera; species Balaenoptera ricei. The sequence goes on from NC_082642.1 coordinate 107,819,651, forward strand.
TGTCTATTCTCAGAACATTTCTATCACCCCAAAAAGAAACTCTGTCCTTATTAGCAGTTAGTCCCAATTCTTGCCTCCTCCCATCCCCTGGCAACCACTAATCAACTTTCTCTCTCTATTGATTTGCCTATTCTAGATATTTAATATAAATGGAACTGTACAATATTTGGCCTTTTGTCTCCACCTTCTTTAATTTACAGTAATATTTTCAATGTTCATCTGTGTTGTAGCACATAACAGTACTTCATTCTTTTTATGAAATATCATTCTATTGCATGGAAATACCACATTTGTTTATCCACTAATCAGCTGATGGACCTTTGAGTTATTTCCACTTTTTGAGTATTGTGAATTAATGCTGCTGTGAACATGCATGTACAACTTCTTTTGAATAGATATTTTCAATTCTCTTGGGTATAAAACTAGGAGTGGAATTGCTGGTTCATATGGTTATTTTACATTCAACTTTCTGAAGAACTGCCAAATGATTTTCCACAGTGGCTGCACCATTATACATTTCCACCAGCAGTGTATGAGAGTTCCAATTTGTCTATGTCATCACTACTATTTGTTATGTTTTTGTTTTGTTTTTTCCTTAATAGCCATCCTAGTGGGTATGAAGTCGTATCTCATTGTGGTTTTGATTTGTTTTTTTCCTAGTTACTAATAATGTTAAGCATCTTTTCATGTGCTTTTTGGTTATTTGTAGTATATCTTCTTTGGGGAAATGTCTATTTAAGTCCTTTAATCAATTTTTAGTTATCTGTCTCTTTGTTGTGGATTGTAAGACTTATTTATACATTTTGGATATTAGACCTTTATCAGATAGTTTGCAAATACTTTCTTTCATTCTGTGTCTTTTCACTTCCTTGATCATGCCCTTTGACACATAAAAGATTTTAATTTTGATGAAGTCTAATTTATCTATTTTTTCTTCTGTTGTTTGTACTTTTTGTGTTATAAGACTATCATCTAATTAAGGCAGGTTTTCACCTATATTTCCTTCTAAGAGTTTATAGATTTAGCTATTACATCTAGGCCTTTGATCCATTTTGAGTTAATTTTTATACATAGTATGAAGTAGGATTCCAAATTCATTCTTTAGTATGTTGATATTCACTTGTCCCAGCACCATTTGTTGAAAAGACTATTCATTCCCCATTGAATGGTCTTGGCATCCTTGTGGAAAACGAATTGAACGTAAATGTGTGACTTTATTTCTGGACTCTCAAATCTAATCCTTGTGCCATTGTTCTATGTGTCAATCCTAGTGTCAGCACCACCTTGTTTTGATTGCTGTAGCTTTGTACTAAGTTTTGAAATCAAGAATGTAAATCCTCCAACTTTGTGTTTTTCAAGATTGTTTTGTCTATTCTATGTTGGAGGAGACATATGCTTTTAAAAATTCTTTCTGTTTTTCTGGAACTGAGACCAAGACTGGAAAATGCTGCCATTAAATTTCTGCAGGTTGTGTTTTTGTCCTGGCTAATTCATCTGAGCATGCCCTTCTGTGCAATATCTCTGACCCCAATTGGACCCAAGACTTTTTTGCCTCTTCCCAGTCTTATTACCTTTTAAAATCCAGGTCCTACATTTATGAAGACTCAATAGCACACATAATACTTAATGGTGAAAGACAAAATGGTTCCATCCTGCATTCATTTCCTAAGGCTGCTGTAATATATTAGTATAAACTTGGCGGCTTACAACAATAGAAATTTATTCTCTCATAGTTCTGAAAGTCAGAGCCTATAATCAACATGTCAGCAAGGCCTTGCTCCCTCTGACGTTTCTAGGAAGAAACCTTTCTTGCCTCTTTCAGCTTCTGGTAGCCCTTGATATTCCTTGGATTGTGGTATCCTAACTCCTATCTCTGCCTCCATCTTTACATGCTTGCTTCCTGTGTGTGTGTCTCTGTGTGTAATTTTCCGTCTCCTATAAGGATACTGTCATTGGATTCAGGGTCCACCTTAATTCACTCTATCTCATCTTGATTCTTACTTTATTACATAGGCAAAGATCCTATTTCTAAATGATGTCATAATCTGAGGTCCCAGGTGGATTTGAATTTTGGAGGAACACTATTTCACCCACTATGCACCCTAAAATCAAGAAAAAGTCAATGTAGATGTTCAGCATTATACTGGGGGGGTGGGGTCCTAGCCAGTGCAATAAGGCAAGAATAAGAGGCACACAAATTAAAAAGGACAAATAAAATTGCTTTTATTTTGCTTTTATTATGAATTGATTGTGTATGTGAAAAACATAAGGAATTTATTAAAAAGCTCATAGAACTAGTAAGTGTTAAGGAATGTTACACAATACAAATCAATATTTAAAAAAATGTATTTCTGTAGTTAGGCAATGAACAATTGAAAATTGAAAGTAAAATTAACATTTACAATACTGTAAAGACATGACAAAAGTTAACATTATATTTATCAAAAAGCATATAAGGCCCATATACTGAAGATTACATTTCTTATATTTAGGACTAAACATTATGCAAAATATTCAGCATTCAGAGATTGGTAAGTGTTGGTGATGCCAATCTTAACACACTTATTAAATATTTTGGTTTGTTAGCTTTAAACATTTTTTTAGGTTTCTGTTTTTTCAATCTCTATTGATTTCTGGTAACTACCAAGGCATTACAGAAGCAGGCGGCATTATTATTTTTCACTAAAATCATATCTTGCCTTATTCTAAATGTAAACAGGGTATAAATAAATGTATTAAAATATTGTATAGAAAAAGGAACATAAGATTTTCATTAAAAATGTGCCACTTGAAATTTTTTCCAGCTTTATTGAGGTATAATTGACAAAGAAGATATTTAATTGGTGCAATGTGATGATTTCATATATGTATACATTGTGAAAGATTCCCCTCCATCGAGTTAAACATATCCATCACCTCACTTATGTGTCTATCTATCAATTTATTTTAAGAACATTTAAATTCTACTCTCTTAGGAAATTTCAGTTATTCAATACAGTGTTATCAACTATAGTCACCATGTTATACATTAGGTGCTTGAACCTTATTCATTTTATAACTGAAAGTGTGTACCCTTTTACCAACCTCTCCCTACTTCCCCAACAACCACCCCCCCAGCTTCTGGCACTTTTCTACTCTCTGTTTATATAAGTTCAAAAATGGTTCACATTGTTATAGTAAGGAATGGTATTTTTTTGATTGTATATGACCAAAGAAAGAACATAATTCTCAGAAGTTCATGAATTCAATATATAGCTATTGTCTCCTATATCCTAAATACTGAATTAGAACCTGGGCATTCAAAGGTAGACTGAAGGAGATTATAGCTGAAAAATTCAGTATATAAAAATAATAAAATAAGCTTCATTTTTATGAGAATACATACACTTAAAACACAAAGAGAGTGATGGGGGAGGTTGTAAGGTGAAAAATATAATTCTTCCTAAGCAAGCTTGCAAACAAAAGTATTAGCTTTAGTCCTCTGTTTTAGTCCATATGTTTGGTAACAAATAAGTTGAAATGAAATTCTCTTTACAAATAAGTAGCTATCATCTTACCTTGAAATGAAAGAGTTCTTAGAGAAAAGAAAACAAAATAGATCCAAACCATCTATTAAAATACCAAGAAAAACTGGAAAAATAATTCAGAGAGATGCTTCTCTATTAACTGAAAATTTTCATGTTACTGGACTTTTCTTGAGGAGTATGGATAAACTGCCCATTTTAGTGTTATCCCGACTCAGCAATGTTGATCTGGCCTCCAAAGCTTAGTGTGAGAACAGAAAAGACATTTCCTGAGCCTGAGCTATAACTTCCTACAATTCCTCCAGAATCCAGCTGCCTCATAAAATATTCTTAAGATGACAAGTTGTTTGTTATGACACTTTTAAGAGCTTTAGTTTATCAACTTACAGATATATTGGTCATTTGGATGCCCTGGTCTTTCAGAGATTTTAACTGCTCCCAGTACTTAAAATGTGAACTCCTCTTTGAATCGACTAAGAAAATCATTTTTTTTTTTTCTTTTTGTACTGTTTCACATAGTCTAGTGATTAGTGGCTGGTTGGTCTTTGACTAAATTGATTCTATGTTTCATCTTAGTGTCTTGAAGTGTGATACGTAGGAGCAATTGTATTACCTAAAATATTGCAGAAATATTTCTCTAAATGTGCCATTGATTTAGCTGGAATCTAGAAATTAGATAATTTTGATAAAATAATCAAATGTACAATGATTTTAAAATGACTATTTTTTGTTGGTCACCTATTAATAATACCCAATTTTTTCCAGTCCTCACCTAACCCTTTGCCATTAGCTACTTGTAAGCAGAAGCTAGTAACATGACATAATTTGGATAGTTCTTGATTCTTGACTTCTTTCGTCAATCTTCAGTTTTGATAAATCTCTCCCATCTTGGTTCCTTTTCAACCAGATTGTTAACAGCATTTTAGGCTTTTTATGGAATATTTTGCACATCTGTAAATTGTTCCATACTTTGCATGATGTCAGATGTACAAATATGTGAAGCACGTAAATCATTTTTGTAAATCATTTTCAGGAGGGAATGCAAGCTGAATTGTATTCCCAGTGAGGTTGATGGATTAAGGCTGAAATATGCATTTAAAAATTTGCATCCTTGTTAACTGACGCATACATTTACTGCGTGGCAAGTTGAAATCAGAGCAGACTTCCATGGCAAAAGGTCAAAGAGAAGTGAGGCCTTATCAGTCTCTTCTACTGCAAACAAAGGAAATGCAGCTTCTCACTAGTGCCACTGCAAGCTGGGAGCCGAATATATGTAAAAATGGGAAATCTGTCAAACTCACCAGACTCCTTGATTTCAAGAAACAAACAATTACTGACCTGAAACTATTCTACTGCAAGCTCACGTGGGTTAACACGTTATCTTTTCCTACATGTCAGTGACAGTCATGGATCCTTATTTCTAATATTCATTTCTGTGTGCTTCATGAAACAGAATATTAAGAAGCACACAACTAGAAGTAATGGATGCATACGAAGACATTCTGTTTAGTCGGTACTTGTTTAGCCTTTTTCTCATCTCCAAACGGTGTCAGACAGGATTAATATTTAAGTTTTACAAAAAGAACTGGTTAGATTGACTGTCAAGGGTATCACTACTTTTTTTTTCTGTAGGCATATCTACACTAAGCAGTTTCCGAATCAATTTCTCTGGAAAATCTTTATTAGCAGGAATTACCCCCCAACCAAATGAGTTAGACAGAGATAGGAATATTAAATTGTTGGCACAGGAAACATTAATTATAAAAAATTATGTAACTTTAGAAATGTTATAAAACATGATTGAGGACTGAAGGCAATTACAGATACCTAGCTATCTGTCTCCCAATAATAATACCAAAAAATACAAGAAGAGGGAAAAAAAGCTAACAAAAATCATCCCTGCAGAATAACTTGAAGACAGAGAATGATGAAACTTCAAAACAACTATGAATAAAGAGAAAAAGATCACCAGTTCTAGTGTATGACCTAACACACTCTGACACATCCCTGCCCTGCTTCTAAGCTTTTTGGTGAGCAAAGGTAAACCATGAAAAACTACAGGGAAGACAGAAAAAGAAAATGAGAGAAGGGACCTAAAGTTGATCTAAAATTATTGTATGAAAGACTAGACCATTCTAAGTCTGAAATTACTGAAAAAGCTCTGGGCAGTTAGGAGCGTGAACCATAGGGAAGGGACCACAAAATATTTATAAATTAGAGGGGTATCTTTAATAGGTATAGCTTCTGGGGCAGAAGAAGGAATACAAAAAGGGAGAAATACATTTTAGCCATTGGGTGGTGAAGGGGGAAAAAAGCAGAAGTGGGAAATGCAGGGTACTATGAATAAAAGGGAACTCATCAGCCCTTTCCCCCCTACCAGACAAACAAAATCTGCTAAAATATCTGGACGTTGGTGAAATAGGAAACTTTAACAAACAACCCAATACCATAAAAATTAGGAAAGGTAAACAAATCCATATAGAGTCCCTGGTTCCCATGGGAGGATGTGATTGGCTTGTTTGAATAATTCCTCCGCCTGGCAGGGAACTGAAACCTCAGGTATAAGCAGGAACTGCACCTGCTCCCGTGATAAGGAGGTCACTGGGTTAGGGCACAGAGTGAGGAGGGAAACTTGTCATTAGGCTATTTGAGCCATCCTGATTTTACCAGATGTCAAGGCAGCACATAATATTGAGCCTTGATTTTAGGTCATCCATGACATACAACCACACCAAAGAGAATTGGGAAGAGATGAACTAATCTAGAAGAAATTGGAAAGAAGTGTTTTGACTCAAGACTAAAGAAAAATAAACCATTTCAGTACTATACTCTAGTTATTAATATTTTCTTTTCAAGGGTATGGGTTATCAATTCTGAAAATATTTTTATATAGTAGAATTGAACAAATAAGCAAATTTATTGTAGATAATGAATACCAGGTAACTCACTGATGGAGGAAGATGATATAGATAAATGATAGATAGATAGATAGATAAGGAAAATGGGAAGGCTTGAAAGAACTCTGATGGATTGGAATATGAGGTAGGAGTGTCAACTCACAGGATACATAGATAGATTGATAGGTACATAGATACACATGTAGAAAATTAAATGTAGATGTGTATACATGGGTTAGTGTGTATAAATATATTTTCTAACTTTCTATGTGGAGTGCCTAGAAGAAATGCAATGAAATCTCTGTAGTAAAGAGCACACCTAGTGCTGAGATTATGGTTTCTAAAAGTCATTCTCTAATAATGGAAGCCAGTGCTCCTTGGAGAAGTAGTTGCTTCCAGGACTAGGGCAAAAAAAAATGTGAGAAGCTTGGAATATCTTGTGGTGCCAGAAAATAAGGAAGTGTTGAAAGCGGTTGAAGATGTTTTGAAAGGAACTCTCAATTGCCAAAGCTGGAACATTTTGAGCAAAAGAAAAACAATAATGATAGAATTTATAACATAATTATAACGTATAATGTAACTTTACAGTGGAGACGTGGTAAAAATCACCTTAACCAAGTGACAAAGTTTCACCTGCATCAACATCATCTACATCATATATCTCCTGATAGAATGCACTGAGAAGGCTTTACCACTTTTGTGGTATTTTTGCCAACATACATAACCTCACTCTAATCATGAGAAAACAGACAAGTCCAAGTTAAATAAAATAACAAGCCAGTACTCTTCAAAAGTGTCAAGGTCATGAAAGACAGGAACTGTGAGACTTGGGGACACTAGGGAGACACAAGTAAATACAATGTGGAATCCTGGGTTAAATACTAGAATGGAAAAAAAGGAGTTTAGTGACAAATTAGTGAAATTTGAATAAGATGTGTGTTTAGTTAATAGTATTGCATCAGTGTTAATTTCCTGATTTGATAATTGTACTATGGTTTATAAAAGATATTAACATTAGGGGAAGCTGAGTTAAAACTATAAGTTAAGATAAAAGCCAGTATGGAAAGGAAAATCAAGAATCATCTTTGAGTCTGAAAATGGTCCCTTAAGCCGAGATAAATCCAAATACATATTAGAATTATAGAAGGAGCCCTATCACTTGCAGAGAACAGTTTAATAATTTTATGTCTATGGCATTGCCTCTTAGGTTATATGCTTTCCAAAGCAGCTTATGATAGAGGTGTGTCATCTGTCTTCATCATACTCAACTTATCAACCTCATAAAGATAGTGAGTAGGGGCTAAATTTAAGAAATATACAATGTTGTCACTTTCTATATGGGGCCAAATTAGAAGGGAGTGTAGGTTTTAAATTACCCATACATTCTATCATCTATCTATCATCATCTATCTAGGTGAATAGAATCTAGATAGGTAGATAGATACTTAGATAGACAGATATGTAGATACATGATAGATAGGATGTATAGGATAGATGCAATATAGATATTGATATAAATATAGATGTATATAGATATCTATATCTATGATGTTATAGTATAGTACAGTCTTCTAACTCTTCATTAGCAAATATCTTTGTGAATCTCAATTTTTCCCCAAGGCTTTTCAGGAAAGTCATTATCACCTTGCCTGTCCTTTCTAGCAATGCAGTTAGCTGTTTATTGTAGGTCAGGAAATCCTTGAAACTATTGACCTAATCCTTCAAAAGGTCTCACCATCCAGCATTGAATATTTCAGGTTTTTCTGTATCCACTGCTTGGGATATACTTGTACTGATACTGAGTGAAAGAGCAGGTGCAATTTCAAGAGAATTCAAATGGGTCTTCTTTTTTCTGTATGCTCCTCTCTTCTTTTTCATTCTGTATTTCATGATCCCAAGTTATGCAGCAGCATTAATGACACTGAGGCAGACTCCTGAGGATTACTCTTATCTTTATTAAAATGCAGAGTACCCATTACCTCTGCATGGTAACAGTCATTGCAAGTTTATGGAGTACAATTAATCAGGGATTACAGCCTTCTGTCAGTAGACCAGTCCAAAGATGTAGATCTCATCGTCCTGTGAGCCCAAGATGGTGTTGGAATGTGGAGGTCTTGTCAATTCCACTAGGCCCCTCCTCCCTGTAAAATGCACGGAGTCAGAATTCTTTTCAGTGGCCTTGGTAGAGAAAAGGTTGGAAATCTCATATATTCATTATGTGCTAGGCAGATAAATGCTCAATCAATGTAAACAATAATGATAAGCATCATTATAGCTAATAGAGGATCACAACCCTTGTCTAATTGTCTGCAAAATTTTACAAGTGATATTAAATTCTTTTAAATGTGTTGGATGGTAAATACGGCAATGCTAATTGCCCAATTTACCTTCTCTATAGATATGTCATTTTGTAGTTTGGTCATCCTTGCTGTGATGGCCAGTAATATAGAGGATACTATACTTTTCTGTAGATCCATATCCTGACCCTTAATTAAGGTATCATTCTGTTTCTTTTGGTCTGCTATTTTAAGTATCTGGTTCCATGGTAATGACATTTTTAGGGTCTCTGCTGTAATGATAAAAACTGAGAATCTTATGGAAATCTTCCTGTGAAAAATCTCTCCTTTTTTGGAGTAATACAATAATAAATATCATTCCTCTATCAAGGCCATCAAAATGTGTCAATGGAAGGAGTATCCAATATTTCATAATTTAACTTCTGGTAAGGTAAAAATGATAAGAATCTAAAATAAAATAAATTCTGTGGAATAAAATTTGAAAAATTCATGTTTTTAAAGCAGGTCCTTGAATTCTTTTTTTTTTCTTGAATTCTTTTTTAATGTTTCTTCATTAGATTGATAGGCTCTAGACTTCTTTGCTAACAGACTTTATCATAGGCACATGTAATTCATCATTGCTCTTGCATGTAATTCATCATTGTTCTTGCTCTCATTAATCTTTTTTTCCCTTTTCTCTGAAATAATACCTCCTGCTTTAGCTCATACATTTTGAAAACAATGAAATGATGTTCCATCAAGTTGATCTATGTGTCCCAAATGTGTTTAAGGTCGTTTAAAGTCTTTGTCACTTACCCATCTTTTGAATACTTTTTTTCTAAGAGGATAGAAGAATATATATTCTGTGCTACTTTTCCTTTTCAAGGGATGTTTATGACCTGATTTATAAAATGAAAGACAAAAAATGAAGAAAAAAAAAAAACTGAAATTTAAATAGAACTTTAAATTATTGTTCTGTTTATTTAAAATAGTATAATACTTAAAAGAAGAAAGGAAAGGAAAGAGGAAGTGAGTGAGAGAAGGAAGGAAGGAAGAACGGGGAGGGAGGGAGGGATAAAACTTGAATTGAAATTGAGCATTAAAATAGAATAATAATCAGAAAGGAAAGGAAAGTACCCTTTTTTGAATATCCTTCTGATTGAATAGCTATGGAAGATAAACTACCTGAAGATGAATCATTCATTAATTTTTTTCTTAGATATGATGTTAGTACTTCGGAACTATTTTTAACATGTTACATTCGCACATTAAGAAGAAAAAATCAATTTTTTGTTCAAACTTATGTTATAAACTTGCACATGCACATAGTAGATAATAAGCTCCTCATAATTTATAGGTGGTGAGATTATGAGTAGTAAGACTTATATGAATGCTTATTTGCATACAAAGATGATCTTCAATAAAATTAAGGAAAAATATCAGGACAGTGAATTACAAGTAGAGATAAAGAAAGGTTTATTGTTTAGAGTTTCTAAAAAAATCAGTTCTTAAAATAAGTATGTGTAATTAATTTAGGCAAATGGGGAGTATAGTCAATATAGTTGTCCTTTGGTATTCACTGGGTTTTGGTTCCAAAACCCCCTCAGATACCAAAATTTGCAGATGACCAAGTCTCTTATTTCTGTATTCTTTAAATCAATTCTAAATTACTTATAATACCTAATACAAGGTATTATATAAATAGTATGTAAATATTTGTAAATACAATGTAAATCCTTTATAAATAGTTGCCAGTGTGTGGCAAATTCAAGTTTTGCTTTTTGGAACTTTGTGGAATTTGTTTTTTTTTTTTTTTTTTGGAATATTTTGATCCATGGTTGGTTGAATCCATGGATACAGAACATGGGGATAAAGAAGACCAGCTGTATATTAAAAATTCTCACAAATTAGAAAAGAATAAGCTACTTAACATAAAAATGAGAACAACAGGTAATCCAGAGAAAATTGAATGCAAATGACTAATTAAAATCACAAGTAGGCAACAGTGCTGTTGCTATGTCGCTTTTAAGGTAAGCAAAAACTAGGAAAAATCATTGCATCCATTGCTGGAGGATGCAGGAAAATGGCTCCTCTCATGTAATACCAGTGAGACTGCAAGTCAGCATACATTTTTTTGGAAAGAATTCTATCAGCATTTAAATTAAAGTTTAAACTATCGTACTCTGTAACCCAGCAACACCACTTTTGGGACTCTAAACCATAAAACTAAAAGTAAGATATATAAGGATATAGGATATATGTAAAAAGATATTTCTTTTAAGTGGTTTTTTATGTCAAAAAAGCTGCAGAAGCCTGAATATTAAGTAGGGAATGGTTTACTAAATAATATATTTCATACTTTCTCTTTTTCTGTTTTTCTTATCTCTCTCTACCTCTCTGTCTCTAGCTCTGTATCTCAGTCTCTATCTAACTATATATAAATCTGAAAATAAAGTCATGATATTTGTAATCACAAAAAAAAGTTGAAGTAAATATATTAGGATATTATCCTATTTTTGTCAAAGCCAAATCTATATATTTGTATATATAGAAAATGATCTGGTCTATACCTCCCACATCAAAATATTTCTTGCAGTGACTAGACTGAAGAGAAGTATGCGGGAGGGTACCAAGTTTTTCTTTACACATTGCTGTCTTACTTGATTTGTTAAATCAAGCGTTATTAACTTTGTAATAAATTTAAAAAACACAAAAATCAGTTTAAAAATCAAAGTCTTTCTCATCCACATTCTCCTTTCTTTGGTTAATTATTATATTAGTCTTCTGCTGTACCAGATGCTACGTAATGACTTTGAGAAGGCGCATTCAGGCTGTACCCTGGAGTAGATTTAGTTCTAATTCTGCCAGTCAGGGACTGTTCTGGCCACTTGAAAGTTCTTTCTTTTTGGTATTTTTCCTAGCCTATATGTTTCTTTAGGTAAATTCAATCTATAATAGTGATTCTCAACATGGTGTGAGAAGGACAGATCAGAATTACCTGAGGAGTATTCATCCACATATATCCCCCTCTGCATTTGATACCCAACCGTCCCAACCCATAAGTGGTCAATACTATGGTGAGGACTGTTACTAACAAGAATGTGCTTCATGACTTAGTATGTTGGATTGGGAAAGGTTTGGGAGCCACTGATCCATAAATTGCTCATGCAGAGCACCCGAAGTCAGAGATGCTCAGTTCTCTTCAGCAAGATAGATCCATTCACTCCAAATATAAAAACATCAAATTGAAAATAAGAATAATTTAATTCTTAACTGCCATTTTAAAGCTATCATCACAGACTTTTGGACTGAAAGAGAATTCTTCATTATATAAAAGGGCAACTATAAGTCAAGAGGGTGAAGTGACTTGATCATTTTCTCATAAGTTGATGGTTAACTGGGATGTGCTTAGATTCTAGAAGTTCCTAGGACTTCCCTGAAGGAGATATGAGGGAGATTCTTTTTGTCTGAAGAGGTGGCTCAATCCAAGCCTGAAGAGGAAGGAGGGCCCTTTAGGCACCCAGAGTGGTCTTCCTTAGCTATATCTTTAATTCTGCCTTTTTTTAAATAGGGAATTTTAGTACACTTTTAGCAGGGAAACTCTTGCTGAGCTGAGTTCTCCATTACTTTCCTCCCTGATGCTGTTGGAATTGAAGACCCCAGGCAGTGTGACACAGACAGTGTCACTGTGATCCAGGCATTCTGTCATTAGGGTGGTCTGTACCATTTCTAGTATGTGAGCTACTTTTCAAGAACCGGTAAACCCGTGCCTTTGTGCACATACCTTAAGGTCTAGGATTTGAGTCCCACGAGAAATATATTCCCAGTGCTGTGTTCTGTGCAGCTCAGAGTCCTGAGACCTAGAATGTTTCAGACTGTGGCAGGCAAGGGAGATAAAGCTGCTGGCCAGCTGGTGTTGGAAGAATACAGCGTTGTATCAGGCATATGTTCAACTCAGACAGCTTCTTCGCTGTGGAGCCACAGCCTTGATGCCGGGTTCTTGGCAGCCAGCAGCCCCCATTTAACCCCATGGATGTAGAGAGAGAGCAATTTTTGGCTTAGCTTCCGTAACCCCTTCCCTGGCCAGTGGGGTGGGGTTGTGCTAGTGGTTGCTAGTTGGCAGCCAGAGTACCGTCCAGGGGCTGGAGCCAGCAGAGTAACCTTGTGGGTGGAGTCAAAGGTCAACCTGTCCGCAGTCTCCTATGGGAGTGCTGGGTCTGAGTCTGGCAGGGGACCATGTGATGTCTGCTATTGAATGAGACAGGAACATGGCAAAAGACATGGCAGTCAAGGCACAAAGTCAAGTAAGACCAGACATAAGGGCAGATACTGAGAAAGGGTTAAACAAAGGAGGATGGAAGAAAGCCTGCAACAAGACAGAAGCCAATTATAAACGTCTGTAGCCACTGGGTGAATGTGTCCATTGCACGTAAAGGAGTATTGATGTTAGGAGTCCATATCATCTCATTTTGCTTCTCACAGAAATCTTTCAAGACAGTGAAGGAACTAAAGGGCAGAGAGGTTGGGTGACTTATCCAAGATAAGTCATCCAGTTGACAAACAGAAGACACAAACTTAAAGCCTAGATCTTCTGATTTCAGATAAACTCCTTAGGCTGTAGTTTCCATTTGGTAACATTCTTCTTCTTCTCTTCCTCTAAAAGTTATCTTTAATTTTTGATTAAGAAAAAACTTTATGTATAATTATAAAATTTTTGCTTTTTTTTCCAATTTTTGGATGGAAAGAGTAAGGAACAGACACTAAATATGCTCCAGGTCTATCATCTTCCTGACGATGGCTGGTTATACAGTAGGTTGGACAGTGTGATTATGAATATCTGTGAGTGTTTTAGAGAAGATATCACACTGCTTATAGTCTCCTTATAATAACACATTTTAAGAATATATGTAACAAATCAGTTTTCTTCCTTTAAAGATTATACCTGTGCATCTCTTTCCTTTAAACTATTCTGACCAGTATTATCCCATGTCTGTATCCTAATGTCTCTGGCTTTTCAATTTGAGGTCCAAACATCCATGTTCAGAGTTTTGCAATGGGACTTTGAGTAGATTTGAACCTCAATATTCTCTCAGTTCTATCAGCACAGCTCCTTAAGGAACTGCAGGCAGCTCAAATCCTGTGTGAACTTGCATAGGCATTACTACATGTGCTTCCTCTACCTGATAGTAATAGCTATGAATCTTCACTAATATTTATTGAACATTTTATCTGTGCCAGACACCATACAAAGAAGCATTCATATTTTCCTCATTTAATCCTCACAACTGTACTATAAAGTATTATTTTCAATTTATATATAAAGAAACAGGCTCAGAGAGGTGAGGTAATTCTCACAAGATAAGACAGTAATTTGGACAGACAGGTTTCAAATCAGGTCTACTTAACTCTGTAGCCCATACTCCATCATGCTTTGTGGAAAGAAAGAAAAAAAAAGGATATTTAGTATTGTGAAAACCTGCATAATATAAAGAAAGCTACTTTAAAAATGTGGGAGGATATCTTGAAAAGCAAGTCTCATCTTATTCTGTTTTAATCAACAGAATAAAACAAAAGTACATATGCATTGCTTCCTTGGAATATTTTCCTGTAGTGATCTCTAATGATTTCTCCCTGCCTTATGTAGAGAATTAATCTGGTCTCCCAGACTGTGGAGATGTGGTTTTGTATTATATGGTTTTTTTTGCTTAAAAATAATTTTTATCCTCTAGTTGAACTGAAGTGATTTGTAAAATAGCAAAGGGCTGTGCAACATTCCAGAACAGCAAGGGAATTCTCTTGCTGGGAGCAACATTCTAGAACAGCAAGGGAATTCATGTGGGAAGTTAGTGGCTATGAGTGAAAATAAAATAGTGGCTAAATCAGCTGTTGGTGTGTGAAATTGTAAGAAGATGATTGGATCTGAAAATTCCAACTCATGCTTTCAGTTCTGGGGTTTTTTTTTTTTTTGAATATTGAAGAAAGAAATAAACTAATATTTACTGAAGGCTGTCTGGGTCTGGTATTATACTAGGTAATTTTCACAAAAGTTTCTAATTTACTGCACTCAAAGAACCTTTTGTGAAATGCCTTATTATTCCTATTTTACCGAAGAAGAATGCAAGATTTTGCAGTTAGAATATGACAAACCCAGGAATCAAATGTATGTCTTTCTGACTTCAAAATTTGAAATTATTAGCCATGTGGAAATTTCACAGATGCATAACCTGACTCTCCCTCAGATTATTTTAACTTCAAACTTCTAATAGAAGTTGCCATTCTGAGAATCTGTACAACCCCAGTGAAAAGAAATTATGAAACATTTCTCCAATTTCTCCAGAGTTATTTGGCTGGAATATTACACATAGAAAACTATACATATGGCTATTGATTTTGTTATTACATTGATAAAACCCAGTTTCAATAGTGGCTCTCTCCATGTCTTAGACTGCCAGTAAGATACCCAGCCACATAGTAGGTAAGATATCAGTGTTTATTAAACTGAACAAAAATCTCTATCTTCTAAGAACTAGTAGTCTCTCTGTTTGATATAGGAACCATTTCAGAATCCATATGTGATCTGGATTACAACTTTGACTTCCTTTATAAAATCCCAGCCCTTCTGACAGATTTCTGCTGCTCTGAATTTCCTTTAGTTCCACATTACTCTTACTACTTCTTCATTTAGAAACCTACAAAGGTGGTCTTTTGCCTAACTACTTAAACACCTTTTCTTAGATTTCAGTCTTTAATAATCTATCCTACCATAACCAGCCAACTTGAGGATAGAAGGATGGAAAGGAACATTTGGGTGAGAAAAGAAGGAAAGAGAAGCAGAACACTACTATTATGAAAGATTTTGGCTTTAAAACTGTTGGTGTGAGGCTTGTGTGACTATTTTTAACTCTCTGAGTGATATGTCTGTGCCTTGTTAGTCTGAAAGAAAAATTTACTGCTTTTCTCATTTACTCTTCCCTACTTTCTCCATCTCCATTCACATACTTGGTCACTCTCTGTGGACATCCTGCCTGGTCTCCTGCCCACTAGTGGAAAGATCCCTGTCTATCCCCAAATTTGTCCTTAGGCCCTCCTCCCGACCCATTTCTCCAGTGTCCTTTAGTAAACACCCTTGGTCTATCTGGACCCTGAATACAGGATATAAAGAATGGAACTTTTATAAACTCAAGTGCCATATAATTAACAAAAATGAGATGGAGAGATATCATTGCAGTGAGAATGGGGTGCGGTATACTCAAGAAAATATAAAGCCAAAATTTGATCCAGAGTTAATTTTTAACTCCCAAAGTTTCTTTAAGAACATTAGTTCTGAAACAAGACAAGATGATTGGATCCAAGTGAGCGTTTCCAGATATGGATCAGAAAAAAGATGGATGAGGCTGGAGACTGATTCTTTTTTCTGGTATTTTTGTTGTTCTAACTTTTACTGTCAGACATCAGTATAGTATACCCAATAAGTCTACACTGGTGGTGCAGTAACTTCCCATACAATTGCAATTTGGAATTCATGCAGTAAAATACTGGATGGAGGCAAATAAAAGAAGGCTACTGCATGAATCGACAGATCCACCGGTTGTCAGCATGGAGTAAACTAGCAAAATGGCTTCTAACTCATTATCATCTTAATCAGTGACCCATCCACCGTGGCTCTTTGTGCTGTGGATTCTAGAGTGATCCCACACCAAGTGGGCTCCTCTTCTTTTCTGATTTCCTTCGAAGACCTTAGTTATACGTGGAAGTCATCTATTAAACTACTCATGTTTGGTGAGCTTTAGGCTTTACCATCTGTTTCCTACCCCATGTGGCCATGAAAATGGTGTCTCAAAGTCTCCAAGAATCAATAGAAATTTCCTTGTTGAAAACTGGTTTCATGGATCATTTATCTTCTGTTATTTCTGCTTTCACATAATTCTTGACCTATGCAGAGTCCTTCCTTTTGTGACAAACTTACCTGTATGTTTTTCAATCCAGCATTTTAGGATTTTAGTTAGAGGAGACTTCCAGAATTCTTATACTACCCCCTTGCCCCTGCTGCAAATGGAATCTGGGCTCCCTTGATGCTTCAGTTACCGAGGAGTGATTATTTTGGACCAAATTCTATCTTAGAACATTTCAGTAAAGTGATAAATAGTTGGTTTTTCTACTTAGAACACCTAAATTTTAATCATGGCTTCACAAGCTCTTGGCTCTTGAACTTGCGGAATTATTTATTGCTGAGCCTCAGTTTCCTCGTTTATGAAGTAAAAATAATGATATTACCTTCCTCATAGGATTATTGTAAAGACTAGATATGTGTAATGGGAAATGGGAGTGGTAAAAGAAGCAGACTAAAAGATGATAGAGGGTATTGTGTTTTATTTCTCAAATGGCAGAACTACCATCTTCCCTCTGGAAAGGAAGCAACAGACAAACGTCCTAAAGCATAAGGGGTCTTATTTTACTGCTTCATTTACCATATACTGGGAATGGCTCTAGCTTTACTTAAAAAGAGACAGAAGTTTAAAAAAAAAAGAGAGAGAGAGAGGAAAAAATGCAACACCTAACATTTACTAAACATTAGTCATATGTCAAATTCGAAATGCTTAATATTAAGTATTATTAAGTCATCAAGACAATCCTCAGAGGTATATTCTATTCTTTCCCCATTATAGAGGTGAGGAAACTGAGACTCAGGTTAAGTGACTTGTCCAAAGTCACACAGTTAGAAATGAATAGAGATAATTTGACTTTTAAGCCTATACTCCTAATTAACATGCTGTTACTGCAGTGTTTATGTATGAAGTCAAGGGTCACAAATAATTTGTGTGAATATTCATATTTGAATATTCCTACTTTCTGATATTCATCCCTCCTCCATAGTGTGCTTGACAGTATTTCACATTTCTATTGAAATATCTCTCTGAAGACTTTCCGAAGACTAGCAGAATTAAATATTCCCTGTTCTCTGCTCTCAGAGCATTGCACACAAGCTGATAAAACACACATCACCCTCTTTAGTTATTTCTCCCCTGCCCTCCATCCTGTGACTTCCTGAGTATGGAAGTGTTGCCTGATTTCCTAACACCCCTTTATGATCATTGTTATTATTATTGTTGCCGATATTGCTATTACTTTAATCATCAGAGATGAGCACAATATCTGGTATATTGGAAGGTCTCAATATTTGTTTTTTAAATGGACAGTCTATTAAAATTATTTTTCATACAATTAATAGTTTATTGAAAACCCAAGACCTTCTTACCTACTAATTTTTCATTACTGACTGTGGAGTTTTGAAATGTGTTTGCTTCTGGTCCATGCAATCCTGCTGCCTCTTGGCAGCCTTTCAAGGCACAGGAACCATGCCTCATCTATTTGTGTTACACTGGTCCCCAGATCACCATAGGTTCCTAATAAATCTTCTTTCTAATCAGCTTTTGAAAATGGAGCTTCGTGCTTTTCTGCAGTCAGTTATGAAGATGGCTGTCACTAGAGCCTTCTCTTTAGCTACAACCACCTTCCCAGAATTACTTTTCTTTCCTCAGCTCCATTTATGAGACTGCAGCTCTCCAGAACCATATGTTGCAGCTGAATTGTGCTTTCCCCTAGTAGCAGGATATCATTTTTTTTAATACCATGTTATTTATTGGTCCCTTGATTATACAAGAAAACTAGGAATCTCACACATGTTAGCAATTGTAGCTCCAGGAGCTAAAGATTTACTACAGGCAAGCGTACGTTTATAAGCCAGTTTTCAGATCTCATCTCTTAACTTCCTGGCAATATAGCAGAAGTATAACTAAGCCTGAAACTCGTGCATGCTCCAGAACTGACAGACATTTGTGTGTGTGTGTGTGTGTGTGTGTGTGTGTGTTGATCCGAATTAGTACATAATGGTAGAGAATGATGCTTTTAAATTTAGTTGTGTCTTTAATATTGTTACCGGTGTTACATGTCTGTGATCATTTTTCCCCTGGCAAACGTAGTCTTCATTACAAAATCCAGTCATGCAATTTGCATGCTTTGGAGATAAGGCTGAGGCTCTGTCAGAGCACTTAACCACAGGTGTAAAAATGTTGTGATTAAAAAGAGACTGCACATTTAAGTAGGAGTAATTAGAAGTGAATTCTTAATTGAAAAGTTACACAAGCATTTATGCTTTGCTTTGTGATCCTGAGCCTTTGAAAGGTGCTATATAAATGCAAATTGCTTGTCACATCATTCATGCCATGTATTCATGACATTGAAAATGTGCATTTATACTGAACTAAGCTTAATAATAAAATACTAAATATAAAGTATGTATTAAATAGACTTACATTTCCATCAACCAAGAAAGTACATTTCTGTATTTTCCTTTTTAACAGGTACCTGGGCTGATGAGATGCAAGTTCTGTCTTTACATCTGATTAAGGGAATGAAGTATAAAAATAGAACTCTTCAGACTGATTAAACTACAAAACTGTAAACAGTCTTTTAAAATATTATTATTGTAGCTTAACAGCATTTAAATTTTCTGAATGTGAACTCACATGTTGGTTGTAGTACTTTATTGCCTGTTGGTAATCTAAAGAAGGCCTTCTTTCAAGATTTATAGATATGGTAATTTATCAGTTATTGGAATATTCCATTGCTATAAATATTTCAGCCTTCTTTATGACCTCTTGATATAATTCCCACATCAGGAGTTTGGGTTGTGAATTAAGAAATGTAATTTTTATGAATATCAAGGTTTAAAACCACTTGGGAGAGAGTGAGAATCTCATCTTCACAAGATGGAGGCCAGAAAATGATAAACATCAGGTCCCCCTACACCCCATGTTTCATGTGTTTGTCAACAGAAAGAAATTATTTCAGGGAGGTGCTTCTCCGTCACTGATGGGTCATTATGTCATTTGGGGATCTCATTAAAGTATAGATTCTGATTCAGTAGATCTGATGTGGGGCCTGAGATTTTGCATTTCTATCTATAACAATCTTTCTTGTGATGCAGATGCTGCTGGTCTACAGACCACATGTGGAATAGTAAGGATTAAGGCAGGGCTCTGCAAACTTTTTCTGTAAAGAACCAGAAGATAAATAGCTTAGCCTTTGCAGGCCATAGGCTGTCTGTCACAGCTAGTCAGTTCTGCCGCTGAAGAACAAAAGAGTCATGGTTAATACATAAATAAGTAAGCATGGTGGTCTTTCAGTGAAACTTCATTTACAGGACAAGAGGCAAGAGGATTTGGCTCCAGGGCTGTAGTTTGCCCAGGGCTGTTTTAGGGAATTATGAGTGTTCTTTTTTTTTTTTTTTTTTTTAATATATATCTCCTTTTTTTTTTAAAAGATTGATTTATTATTTATTTATTTATTTTATTTATTTTTGGCTGCATCGGGTCTTAGTTGCGGCACGCAGGATCTTCGTTGAGGCATGCGGGATCTTTCGTTCTGGTGCACAGGCTCTTCATTGTGGTGTGCGGGCTTCTCTCTAGTTGTGGCACGCAGGATGCATAGGCTCTGTAGTTGTGGCAGGTGGGCTTAGTTGCCCTGCGGCATGTGGGATCTTAGTCCCCTGACCAGGGATCGAACCCACGTCCCCTGCATTGTAAGGCGGATTCTTTACCACTGGACCACCAAGGAAGTCCCTACTATGAGTGTTCTAAGAAATTCATTTATATTCCAAAATTGCCCCCCTTCAGAGTTAACACAGCAGAGGCTAACTTAAATTTTTGAATAGTCTTCAGTGACAATCTGTCTCTGAAAGTTACTAATAGAAATCTGTATAGGCCCCATTTGCATTTATCCATCTTCCATTTTCTTCCCCTCCTGGTATCTTTATCTTCTTTCCTCATTCTCCCAGTTGAAGAGCTCCAAGGCAACATTCAGTTCCCCATAACCAAAATCCACGAATGCTCAAGTCCTTTATAACAGGGATCCCCAACCCCTGGGCCACGGAATGGTAACAGTCCGTGGCCTGTTAGGAATTGGGCCACACAGCAGGAGGTGAGTGGCAGGTGAGCGAGAGAAGCTTCATCTGTATTTACAGACACTCCCTATCGCTTGCATTACCGCCTGAGCTCTGCCTCCTGTCAGCACCATAACTAGATGAATTGATGAAATAGCAGAGGATATTGAGGCACAATTGTTAGAGAGGATTAATGTCACCGTGGTATGCAATCCAGGTTGACAAGTCTGCTGATGTTGACAACAAGGCAACAATGCTTGTTTTTGTGTGATATATTTTTCAGGAGGATGTGCATGAGGATATGTTATGTGCACTTTTGTTGCCAACCAACACCACAGCTGCAGAACTATTCAAGTCCTTGAATGACTACATATCAGGAAAACTGAACTGGTCGTTTTCTGTCGGTATATGCACAGACAGAGTGGCTGCCATGACTGGACGGCTTTCTGGTTTCACTACTCGGGTCAAAGAGGTCGCTTCTGAATGTGAGTCTACGCACTGTGTCATCCATAGGGAAATGCTGGCTAACTGAAAAATGTCACCTGAACTTAACAACGTTTTGCAGGATGTGATTAAAATTATCAACCACATTAAAGTACATGCCCTTAACTCATGTCCGTTCGCGCAGCTCTGTGAGGAGATGGACACAAAGCACACACGTCTTCTCTTATACACAGAAGTGAGATGGCTTTCTAAAGGTAGATCACTGGCCAGAGTTTTTGAGTTACGAGAGCTGCTCCAGAGATTTCTTTTAGAAAAACAGTCACCACTGGCAGCACATTCCAGTGACACAGAATGTGTCGCAAAACTTGCTTACTTGTGTGACATATTCAACCTGCTCAGCAAACTCAGTCTGTCATCACTTCAGGGGAGAATGACAGCTGAGTTCAAGTTGGCACATAAAGTGGCTTCATTCAAAGCCAAACTGGAATTATGGGGGTAACAAGTGCACATTGGGACTTTTGTCATGTTTCAAACATTAGCAGAGATTTTGAAAGAGACTGAACCAGGGCCTTCTTTCTCCCAGCTGGTGCATGTTCACCTATCTCAGCTTTCAAAAGAGTTTGAGCATTACTTCCCAACCACAAAAGACCCCCGAACCGGGAAGGAATGGATCCGCGCGACCCATTTGTGAATAAGCCAGGTGAATTGACTTTGTCCGTGCTAGAAGAGGATCAGCTGCTTGAGATCGCAAATGATGGTGGCCTTAAAAGTTTGTTTGAGACAACTTCAAATCTCCATACGTTCTGGATTAAAGTCAAGGCAGAATATCCTGAGATTGCCACAAAAGCACTGAAAAGCCTGCTTCCATTTCCAACATCCTATCTTTGTGAAGCAGGGTTTTCTGCAGTGACAGCAACCAAAACGAGATTACGGAGTAGACTGGACGTAAGCAACACACGTCGGGGGTCACTGTCTCCCATCACCCCCAGATGGGACCATCCAGTTGCAGGAAAACGAGCTCAGGGCTCCCCCTGATTCTGCATTATGGTGAGCTATATAATTATTTCATTACATATTACAGTGTAATAATAATAGAAATAAAGTGCACAATAAATGTAATGTGCTTGAATCATCCCAAAACCACCCCCTACCCCAGTCCATGGAAAAATTGTCTTCCGCGAAACCAGTCCCTGGAGCCAAAAAGCTTGGGGACCACTGCCTTATAAGTATAAAATGGTGTAGTAGAGCCGGCCCTCCAATCCTCCAGTTCTGCACCCACGAATTCAACCAACCTTGGATTGAATTTGATCCGGAATTGGTTGAATCCAATACTTGGTTGGTTGAATCTGTGGATGTGGAAGCCGCATAGCTGGAGCTCCGATTGTAAATATCAGATGTTATTGAGTCTCCTCAGAATCCTCAAGAGTCTCCTCAAAGAGCAGAGCAGAAGACCAATAGAGTTTTATATTTATTGGATGATCTCTCCCTTGTTCTTTTTTCCACCTGGAATAATCCAAATTCTCAAATAAAGCCACACAAACAACCAGTGTTGTTTACCAAAGGTTAACTGTCCAATCAGATTATCTACATCCAATCCTTTTTTTTAATCTCAATCAAGATCAGAGTCCTTCTTCTAGACAGACCTTTTTATCTTTCCAATTATCTAGCCTCCCTCAGTTCTTCCAATGGCTGTGTCATTTGACAACTCCAGAGCTGACATTTCATTACAGTGATCAGGTAGGCAGGTTTACTCTTCCCCAGAATGACCAATCTCGGTACTAATGTCTAAAGTACCCTTTACCTTATTTTTACATTTCAGAGGAAATAAAATTAAGGAATGTGCCAAATTGTGTTAGAAATTTTTAACATTAACTACTAGGACTGTTAATATCACAGTAAAATACTAGGCTATTGATAGGGCATATTCATTAATTTCTTTAGTAAATAGTCAAGAACTTTGAAAGAATTTATATATAATTTATCTTTAAATACAAGATATAATGATTAAACAATTTTAGTAGAAATAATGGATTAGGAGGTAAATAAACTATAGCCTGAGGGCCAAATACCACTCACTTCTAGTTTGTGTGTGGCCCACAAACTAAGATTGTTTTTGTTTTACAAAATGGTTGAAAAGAAAATCAAAATATGAGTAATATTTTGTGCCACTTGAAAATTGCATGAAATTCAAATTTCAGTTTCCATAAATTAAGTTTTATTGGGACACAGCCACAGCTATTCATTTGTGTATTGTCTGTATTATCTATGGCTACTTTGGCACTACAGTGGCAGAATTGATTGCAGCAGAGGCTGTGGCTCTCAATATTTACTGTCTGTCCATTTACAGAAAAAAGTTCGGCAACCCCTAAGTTAGGTGAAAACATAACATGTCTTATGACTTATATCTATGTGCTTCACTAAAACTTGATTACTTTAACATCAATTAGTTAAAACAAAACTAAGAAGGTTAAGCACAATGCATATGGTATTTGGAAGAATGGAAAAAATTGTTTAAAATATCTGGATCTTGTCTAGTTCACAATATAATAACAGATTTATAAAAATTAACACTTAACACATCCTTACTGTTTGTCAGGCATATGCTAAGAACTTGTGGGTCTTATATTTTATATTACAGCTAGTCAACTGGCATTATTTCACAACCCACAATTGCCATTTGAAATAGGCACCATTGTGATCCTTATTTTGGCGACGAGGAGGTGAAACTTAAGTTAAATGACTTGCCCTATGTCACCCAACCAGCAAATGGCAAAGTAAGATTTGAACAGAGACAATTTAACTCTTGAGATCAATATTTTAACCCTATAATATAGTTCGTCAACATTTTACAAAGATAATACAGTTGTCCCTTGGTGTCTGTGGGGGATTGGTTCCAGGACATACCCCCCTCCCCAACAATACAAAAACCTGAGGATGCTCAAGTTCCTTATGTAAAATGGCATAGTACAGTTGACCCTTGAACAACTCAGTGGTTAGGGGTGCTGACCCTCCTCACATTTGAAAATCTGTGCGTAAATTAGAGTTGACCCTCTATATCAGTTCTTCTGTGTCCAAGGAGTCAACCTTGGATCCTGTAGTACTGTAGTATTTACAACTGAAAAAAATCTGCATATAAATGGACCCGAGCAGTTCAAATCCTTGATGTTCAAGAGTCAGCTGTATTTGCATATAACCTATTCACGTCTTCCCATATACTTTAAATCATCTTTATATCTTCCATATACTTTAAATCGTCTTTATACAATGTAAATGCTGTGTAAATAGTTGTAAACACAATGTAAATACTATGTAAATAGATGCCAGTGTGCATCAAATTCAAGTTTTGCTCTTTGGAACTTTCTGGATTTTTTTAAAAAATATTTTTGATCCGTAGTTGGTTGAATCTGTGGCTGTAGGACCCACCAATATGGAGGGCCAACTGTACCAATTTTCTTATACACATACTGATCAATTCAGTAACATGTATGTGGGAAGTATCCATTTGTTCACTATCTTGTGATCTTCTGGCCTGAATGTGGTCTTGTTCAATTTGAGAGGAAATGGAACTCTTGTAGATTATTATTAAAGTCACTGAGGTATACACTTCTTTTAAAATTGATTCTCCTATTTCCCTTAGTGTCTGAGTGACTGTGAAGTAAAATGAAAACAGGCAAGTTGAAGTTTAATCCAGGTAAGAGGGAAGCTTTTGGAGAAGCTGAAGAGTATTTTCTTTACACTGAATTAAAGTCTTCACAGAGCAGAAGTGATTTAGGACGGTGCCTCAGAAAAGAGAAACTTTGCATTATGCTTTGCATAGCACACAAGTTCCGACCATTTTTTTTTTTTAACCTGGTGGCCTCATTACAATTCTTAAAGGCTGATAACCTTTACTTAAATACACTTTTTACAATGCCATGTTTATGCATGTATGCATACGTAAAATCAGATGAGCAAGGGAGCACAGTCAGGGCTCTCAAAGCTGAAATTAGATGCATCACCAGCTTTTTCCTCCACCAAAAATTTAGCTAGCACAGAAAACAATAGGCCACGTGCATAAAGCAATTTAGTGATATCAAGGCCTGGACAATCACCTAATTCTGTAGCAAGCAGCTTTAGACTGGATTATTTATTTACCCTTGCCTTATTTTACTGTGCTAGTGGGATTTCTTAGGGCTTAAGGAGAGTTAATTCTGCTGGTAGGCATGATCTTTATACAATTCCACTTTTGGAATTATATCTATTGGGATAAATGTGGGATTAATTGTAGATTAAAAAGGTTCTTTTGTTTGGAGTTGAGGAAATAACAAGGAGAGTGTTTTGAATTCTCTGTTTGTTTGTTTGTTTTCCCCTGTTATTGCATCACACATTTCCACTGCTGACCTTCAGGCAGGCCTCTTTGTAGAGGTTTTTGCCCAAATGATTTGTGAGGGTCTTTTGAGTGGGTAATTGGACATTCAGTTGGAAGCTTTATTTTGACAGTGGGCTAATAGGTTAATTCTGTATTCAAAAACAGACATGTTTGTTTGTTTGTTTGTTTGTTTGTTTTAAATAATGAGTTGTCAAGCCAATTCCCATTTTCCAGGCATTTTGCTTTCTTTTGATGGCAGGCAATTTGGTAAACAGATCATGTTATTTAACTGTATTCACTTCTTCATCCACAGCAGAAATCTTGTTTCTCCTCTAAAGAGAAACATAAATATGATATTTATAATTCACATGAAGGCTGTAGGAGCTAGCATCAAGTGCTTATGATTATATTCAGATGATAAGAAAATGTAATGAAAGTCTAGTAGAGCTTGCTTATTACTGTTGGCCTCAAGTGCAACATCATTTAAATTCAAACGGCACTGCCCTCTACTATGAAAAGTTGTCCAAAGGGCAAAGAATTGTCTCTAGGGCTATTCATTGATGTACATTAAACCTTGGTAGAGAATACATTTCCATTGACAGTATGAAAGGGAAAACCAGAGTGTTTTTTGGAAAACTACTTATTTCAGTCAATAATTTCCAAATGATTTCATTAGATAATTGAGGCTTTTCAAATATGAATATACAGAGAATTAGGACAGAAAGACGAATAGTGACATTTAGTAATGCCTCACCATGAAAACAGCCTTGGCTACCACTCTAAAAGCAAACAAATAATTATTAAAACCCCATCATCTTATTTTATTATTTTATTAGGGGTCATGGTCTATTAAGTTTCTTATATCCTGATAAAAATGTGAATTTTCCCTTAGCAGTACTGTGAATAATCAAATCTAATATCGTATTTCATTTTATTAACCAAAGGAAGACAGCAAACACACACACACACACACACACACACACACACCACATCAGACTGCTCTAAGGGAAAAAAAAATCAGCAAACAAAACAAAACAACTTAACAAGGATATAAAAAAAGCAGAAAACATTAGGAGGGGAAAAAATCAACTAATTTCTCTGGACAATCACCTAAATCTGTAGCAAGCTACTTTATAGTGGGTTATTTATTTACCATTGCCTTATTTTACTGTGCTAGTGACATATTTAGAGAAAAGAAAACAGAAGCCTAAAAATATTTAAGAATATTATTTCTTAAGTATTGATGAATATCTGTATCAAATAATATCTGACTTCTTAGGCAAAAAGTATACACACATTTCTTAGAGAATGTTAGGAAATAGTTTTGCAAATATTGGTGGAATGGTAAAAAAACAACTTCTTTAATTTTTTTCCCTTTTTAAAAATATTAAAGTGACATTTTGGTCACTGATTTGATAAATAATCATGAACATTAATCATTACATTAATTTATCATAGTTTTGCTTTAATTATCTTTAAAATGAAATATGGGCAAAATAGTGTTTACCCTGTTTACCTCATGGGATACTGACAGTGTCAAAGGAAAGATCTTGTTAAATATATCAACTTTATTTCAATTTGTTTCCAAGCTACCCCAAAATATTTTAAATAAACCAAGTATTGTATTTTCTTTAAGAAAACACGCAGAACTTTATTTTTTAGTGGAAGGAGAAAGTAAGTAATATTGACCAAATTCAGACCAATTCAGTTAAGCAGTTATTTCTGTCTCTGTCTCAAAGAAACTAATGCAGTGGCAAGAAAACAGGTATTCACAATTATATGGGATTTAAGAAAAATGAGTAAATTTTCCCAAGTGTTAAGACACTGCTCTTCAGCTCCTGACCTGTTGTCCCCATATCCCTGTGTGCCACTGAGTTCTAGTATCATCCAACGAAACCAAATCTGCTCTCTTCCTTTAGTGTTTTGCCCCAATGCATTGTATCCCATTAGACCATTCTATTTAGATAATTCCTTATTTAATACTACCCAAGTTTTGATTTTCCTTCTTAGTCTGATCCTTGGTTTTTCTGATTAGATCATCAAGCTTCTCTCTCTCCCTCCTCTTTATTTTCTGAAGAACTAACCCATCCTTACCTAATCAGGCCATCTTCTCCATCAGTAGCTCAAATGTGGAGCACGTATGAATGCCGCCAAATAGGCATCGTGGATAAGCTCAGTTACTTCTTCCACTTGACAAAGCGGATCTTCCATTTGGAAATACAGTGCACTGCAAATAACTGAGAAGTAACATGATGAAAGTTAAAATGAGATAGCACAAGTACAGTGTTTTGATCCATACACAAAATCTGACTTTTGGTCTGTTGAAACCTTTCCAGTCTCTTTTTTGTTTGTTTGTTTATTTATTTTTTAACATCTTTATTGGAGTATAATTGCTTTACGATGTTGTGTTAGTTTCTGCTGTATAACAAAGTGAATCAGCTATATGTATACATATATCCCCATATCCCCTCCCTCTAAATTTTCATATGGAACAACAACTAAAAATATGATTAGTCACTTTGGTTTAATAATTTATTCTCATTTTCCTTAAAAGTAGATTTGACATTTATCCTCTCTAAAGCACATCATTACTTCAGCATAGCAAATTCCTTCTTCCCTTTTTCCTTTTTTCCTTCCTTTCTTGCTAGTTTCTGCATTCTCTCTCTCTCTCTGAAATAAAACTTCTCTTGAAAAACAATACAAATAGCCATGAAGATAATATACATCTGGAGACTACAAACAGAAATGATGTGAGAAAACCATCATCCCATTTTTAATAACTTAATAATTAGAGATGTCTTTGCATCAGTCTAAAATTGACTTCTTTCCTATCCCTGGAAATGACAATCATGTTGCCAGAAATAGATGGTGGACATATCTGGTAGATTATTTTTTCATGGTGGTCAAGAACAGATTTTTCATGTAGAGCACTTTCTGATACATTTTAATGTTTCTTACAGGCATATATATGTATCACAAGTGATAATTGTTAGAATTGTTTAAATGAAGGCCTTGCACCCTGCTTTATGACCAAGATTTGGACATTTACTGCCGCCAGTGACTTACACTTCATTTTACAATAACAACAGTTGAAAACAGCCTCTGCCAAGTATTTGCTTTATTTATCATTCTTTGCTATTTTCCTTGTCCATTAGATTATAAGCTTTCTGCCAGTATAGCTCCTGTTGGTACTACTCAAAGATATATGTCCATAGAACTGCACTGTCCAATATGGACAGTAATTTATATTTAAATTAATCAAAATTAAATTTAAAAAATTTAGCTTCTCAGTCATGCTGACCACACACCAAGTCCTCAACAGCTGCATGTGGTTAGTGACTACCATATTAGATGGTGAAGATTTAGAACTAGTAGACTAGCTCACCTAGCCAGCGATATTTTAGAGCCTAGCACTGTTCATAGAGAAACAAAATAAATATTATCTGAATTAGCTTACTAATGAATCTTTAGGGAGCAGCAATTCCATGTATTTTCTCTTCATGATGGAGTGGTAGATTTTGTATGCTGATATAGGAATATGCGTACATTTTTTTTTTTACATCTTTATTGGAGTAGAATTGCTTTAAAATGTTGTGTTAGTTTCTGCTGTATAACAAAGTGAATCAGCTATATGTATACATATATCCCCATATCCCCTCTCTCTTGCCTCTCCCTCCCACCCTCTCTATCCCACCCCTCTAGGTGGTCACAGAACACCGAGTTGATCTCCCTGTGCTATGCAGCTGCTTCCTACGAGCTATCTATTTTACATTTGGTAGAGTGTATCATACCAGCTTACCCTTCCCCCCAACCCTGTATCCTCAAGTCCATTCTCTACGTCTGCATCTTTATTCATGTCCTGCCCCTAGGTTCATCAGAACCTTTTTTTTTTTTTTTTAGATTCCTTATCTATGTGTCACCATATGGTATTTGTTTTTCTCTTTTTAACTTACGTCACTCTGTTTGACAGACTCTAGGTCCATCCACCTCACTACAAATAATTTCGTTTCTTTTTATGGCTGAGTAATATTCCATTGTATATATGTACCACATCTTCTTTATCCATTCATCTGTCAGTGGACACTTAGGTTGCTTCCATGTCCTGGCTATTGTAAATAGTGCTACAGTGAACACTGTGGCACACGTCTCTTTGAATTATGCTTTTCTCCAGGTATATGCCCAGGAGTGGGATTATTAGGTCATATGGTAGTTCTATTTTTAGTTTTTTAAGGAACCTTCATATAGTTCTCAATAGTGGTTGTATCAATTTACATTCCCACCAACAGTGCCAGAGGGTTCCCTTTTCTCCACACCCTCTCCAGCATTTATTGTTTGTAGATTTTTTGATGATGGCCATTCTGACTGGTGTGAGGTGATACCTCATTGTAGTTTTGATTTCCATTTCTCTAATGATTAGTGATGTTGAGCATCCTTTCATGTGTTTGTTGGCAATCTGTATATCTTCTTTGGAGAAATGTCTATTTAGGTCTTCTGCCCATTTTTGGATTGGCTTGTTTGTTTTTTTGATATTGAGCTGCATGAGCTGCTTGTAAATTTTGGAGATTCATCCTTTGTCAGTTGCTTCATTTGCAAATATTTTCTCCCATTCTGAGGGTTGTCTTTTGGTCTTGTTTATGGTTTCCTTTGCTGTGCAAAAGCTTTGAAGTTTCATTAGGTCCCATTTGTTTATTTTTGTTTTTATTTCCATTTCTCTAGGAGGTGGGTCAAAAAGGATCTTGCTATGATATATGTCATAGAGTGTTCTGCCTATGTTTTCCTCTAAGAGTTTGATAGTGTCTGGCCTTATATTTAGGTCTTTAATCCATTTTGAGTTTATTTATTTATTTATTTTTCTTAATGTGTAAATTCATTTATTAATTTAAATAAAAATATATGGTCCCCACCACACAAACAGGTAACTCTAAATCTACTTTGAAGTTGAATCAATCAATAAGCATCTATTTGGAAACTATGTACCTAGTATCATATTATACCAAAGATAAGGCTCCTGTCCTCACAGAATATATGGATCATTGGTAATCAATCATTAACCTAGTGAATGTCATAATATATTGGGGAATATATTGGAAAACTAACAAATTTCTCTGGACATCATTTATCTTGCCCTTCTGAGAGACTTGTAGATCTAGATGAGATTAGTTTGGAAAAGGTGTCTTATTTAGTCCAGAAAATCTTCAGTGTAATATAGTTCTGGGCTAATCAGAGACTAAAGAACCTTTATAAGGTTCTTCTTTTGTTTTTATTTTTTAAGATTTTTGGATGTGGACCATTTTTAAAGTTTTTATTGAATTTGTTACAATATTGTTTCTGTTTTCTGTTTTGGTTTTCTTGACCCCAAAGCATGTGGGATCCTAGCTTTCCAACCAGGGAACAAACCTACACCACCGGCACTGGTAGGCGAAGTCTCAACCACTGGATCAACAGGGACGTCCCTATAAGGTTCTTATAAAGAAAGTAGGCTTGGAAATCAAGCAGTCTTACTTTGAATTAGCATGTTTTAGTCAAAGGTATGGAATCAATGATCAAGTATCAGTTAGGAATTTCTGTAATGCCCTCCAATGCCAAGTGACCACTAATATTCTATTTCCTACTATGATGAATCCTGGATGAGAGGCAGAAGGCATAAAGAATATTGCCAGCTAGAAAATAAATTGCACTCCAATGTCTATGATCGCTAAAGATAAATCTTTTTTTTTAATATAAGAAACTCACTGAATCAAATGAATGCTAATTAAAGCAAATGTATTGTACGTAAAACTGAGATAAGAAACCTTTAATTATGCAGGAAATCTGTGGAAGGATTAATCAATTTAAGAGAAGAATCATTTTTCCAGTAACCCCACTGTTATGAATGATATCTTCATGAGCCTGGGCCACCTTCTCCAGTGGATACTGGGGACCTATTACTGGTCTCAACCAACCAATTTCCATTCCAGCTTGAAGGACTGCTGCAAACTGCTGAAATTCCTCCTTGGTGGATGAATAGAGAGCAACTCCTATTATGCTAGATTCCTTTGCCATGGTGTCCTGTGGGTTTATTTCAATAGGACCCCTGCTGCCAACAACTATTACTCGTCCTCCATGTGACAAAAGATTCAAATCGTTGCTAAGATTTACATTCGCTAGCATTTCAATAATCACATCAACTCCTTTTTCACCAACAGATTTCTTAATTTTATCAATGTAATTAGCTTCTTTGTGATTAAACACTTCATGGGCTCCATTTTGCAAAACAATCTTTTGTCCTTCCTCAGTACCAGCTATGCCCAAAACCTGTAAGCCATAAGCTCTAGCAATTTGGCATGCTGCTATTCCAACCCCTCCACTAGCCCCATGAACCAGAACACTTTCTCCAGCTTTCACATGGGCACTGTGAAGCAAAGCTCGATAAGCAGTAAAATACGGGATCCCAATGGCAGCTCCTTGTTTAAAGTCCAGTTTTTCTGGCAGTGTGTAAACAATGTGATCGGCTGCCAGAGTACTGGTACTCTGCGTAGCCCCCAGAGATTGTGCTGGTAGTGAAAACTCTGTCACCTTTCTTGAAAGCAGATACACTTTCTCCAACAGCTTCTATTATTCCAGCGACATCTAAGCCAGGAGTATAGGGTAGAAGTGGTTTTCTACTGTAAGTACCAGAGTGAATATATGTTTCCACTGGGTTTACACCACATGCTTGGACTTTAATTAGAACCTGATGGTCTTTCGGAATTGGTATGGCAACATTCGACTGGAGTTTTAGCACTTCTGGTCCACCAAATTCAAAGACTCTAATAGCTCTCATCAACTTCTGTTCAGTCACCATGGTGACCTAGATACCGGTTCTAGAGTGGGAAATCAAAATCTCTGAGTGTTCCCTCAGGTTCCACGGAAAAAAGCCATTTTGAGTTTATTTTTGTGTATGGTGTTAGGAAGTGTTCTAATTTCATTCTTTTACGTGTACCTGTCCAGTTTTTCCAGCACCACTTCTTGAAGAGGCTGTCTTTTCTCCATTTTATATTCTTGCTTCCTTTGTCAAAGATAAGGTGACCATATGTGTGTGGGCTTTCTATCCTGTTCCATTGATCTATATTTCTGTTTTTGTGCTAGTACCATACTGTCTTGATTACTGTAGCTTTGTAGTATAGTCTGAAGTCAGGGAGCCTGATTCCTCCAGCTCTGTTTTTCTTTCAAAGATTTCTTTGGCTATTTGGGGTCTTTTGTGTTTCCATACAAATTATAAAATTTTTTGTTCTAATTCTGTGAAGAATGCTATTGGTAGTTTGATAGGGATTGCACTGAATCTATAGATTGCTTTGGGTAGTATAGTCATTATCACAAGGTTGATCCTTCCAATCCAAGAACATGGTACATCTCTCCATCTGTTTGTATCATCTTTGATTTCTTTCAAAGGTACCTTATAGTTTTCTGCATACATATTTTGGTCTCCTAAGGTAGGTTTATTCCTAGGTATGTTATTCTTTTTGCTGCAGTGGTAAATGGGAGTGTTTCCTTAATTTCTCTTTCTGATTTTTCATCATTAATGTATAGGAATGCAAGAGATTTCTGTGCATTAAGTTTGTATCCTGCTACTATAACAAATCCATTGATTAGCTCTAGTAGTTTTCTGGTAGCATCTTTAGGATTCTTTATGTATAGTATCATGTCATCTGAAAACAGTGATAGTTTTACTTCTTCTTTTGCGATTTGGATTCCTTTTATTTCTTTTTCTTCTCTGACTACCATGGCTAAAACTTCCAAAACTATGTTGAATAATAGTGGTGAGACTGGGCAACCTTGTCTTGTTCCTGATCTTAGAGGAAATGTTTTCAGTTTGTCACCATTAAGGACTATGTTGGCTGTGGGTTTGTCATATATGGCCTTTATTATGTTGAGGTAGGTTCCCTCTATGCCCACTTTCTGGAGGGTTTTTATCACAAATGGGTGTTGAACTTTGTCGAAAGCTTTTTCTGCATCTGTTGAGATGATCATATGGTTTTTATCCTTCAGTTTGTTAATATGGTGTATCACATTGATATATTTGCATATATTGAAGAATCCTTGCATCCCTGGAATAAACCCCACTTGATCATGGTGTATGAACCTTTTTATGTGCTGCTGGATTCTGTTTGCTAGTATTTTATTGAGGAGTTTTGCATCTATGTTCATCAGTGATATTAGCTTGTTGTTTTCTTTTTTTCTGACATCTTTGTCTGGTTTTGGTATCAGGTTGATTGTGGCCTCGTAGAATGAGTTTGGGAGTGTTCTCCCTCTGCAATATTTTGGAAAAGTTTGAGAAGGATAGGTGTTAGCTCTTCTCTAAATGTTGGACAGAATTCGGCTGTGAAGCCATCTGGTCCTGGGCTTTTGTTTGTTGGAAGATTTTTAATCACAGTTTCAATTTCAATGCTTGTGATTGGTCTGTTCATATTTTCTATTTCTTCCTGGTTCAGTCTTGAAATGTACTTTTCTGAGAATTTGTCCATTTCTTCCAGGTAGTACATTTTATTGGCATATAGTTGCTAGTAGTGGTGTCTCATGATCCTTTGTATTTCTGCAGTGTCAGTTGTTACTTCTCCTTTTTCATTTCTAATTCTGTTTATTTGCATCTTTTCCCATTTTTTTCTTGATGAGTCTGGCTAATGGTTTATCAATTTTTTTAATCTTCTCAAAGAACCAGGTTTTAGTTTTATTGATCTTTGCTATTGTTTCCTTCCTTTCTTTTTCATTTATTTCTGATCTGATCTTTATGATTTCTTTTCTTCTGCTAACTTTGTTTTTTGTTTTTTTTTTCCTTCTTTCTCTAACTGCTTTAGGTGTAAGGTTAGGTTGTTTATTTGAGATGTTTCTTGTGTCTTGAGGTAGGATTGTATAGCTATAAACTTCCCCCTTAGAACTGCTTTTGCTGCATCCCATAGGTTTTGGGTCGTTGTGCTTTCATTGTCATTTTTTTCTAGCTATTTTTGGATTTCCTCTGATTTCTTCAGTGATATCTTGGTTATTTACTAGTGTATTGTTTAGCCTCCACGTGTTTGTATTTTTTACTGTTTTTTTCCTGTAATTGATATCTAGTCTCATAGCATTGTGGTTGGAAAACATACTTGATACGATTTCAATTTTCTTAAATTTACTGAGGCTTGGTTTGTGACCCAAGATATGATCTATCCTGGAGAATGTTCCATGAGCACTTGAGAAGAAAGTGTGTTCTGTTGTTTTGGGATGGAATGTCCTATGAATATCAATTAAGTCCATCTTGTTTAATGTGTCATTTAAAGCTTGTGTTTCCTTATATATTTTCATTTTGGATGATCTGTCCATTGGTAAAAGTGCGGTATTAAAGTTCCCTACTATTATTGTGTTACTGTCATTTCCCCTTTTATGGCTGTTAGCATTTGCGTTATGTATTGATGTGCTCCTATGTTGGGTGCATAAATATTTACAATTGTTATATCTTCTTCTTGGATTGATCCCTTGATCTTTATGTAGAGTCCTCCTTTGTCTCTTGTAATAGTCTTCATTTTAAAGTCTATATTTTCTGATATGAGTATTGCTACTCCAGCTTTCTTTTGATTTCCATTTGCATGGAATATCTTTTTCCATCCCCTCACTTTCAGTGTATGTGTCCCTAGGTCTGAAGTGGGTCTCTTGTAGACAGTATATACACGGGTCTTGTTTTTGTATCCATTCAGCGAGCCTGTGTCTTTTGGTTGGAGCATTTAATCCATTTACATTTAAGGTAATTATTGATATGTATGTTCCTATTACCATTTTCTTAATTGTTTTGCGTTTGTGTTTGTAGGTCTTTTCCCTCTCTTGTGTTTCACGCCTAGAGAAGTTCTTTTAGCATTTGTTGTAAAGCTGGTTTGGTGGTGCTGAATTCTCTTAACTTTTGCTTACCTATAAAGGTTTTTATTTGTCTGTCGAATCTGAATGAGATCCTTGTTGGATAGAATAATCTTGGTTGTAGGTTTTTCCCCTTCATCACTTTAAATATGTCCTACCACTCCCTTCTGGCTTCCAGAGTTTGTGCTGAAAGATCAACTGTTAACCTTATGGGGACTCCCTTTTATGTTATTTGTTGCTTTTCCCTTGGTGCTTTTAATATTTTTTCTTTGTATTTAATTTTTGATAGTTTGATTAATATGTGTCTTGGCATGTTTCTCCTTGGATTTATCCTGTATGGGACTCTCTGCTCTTCCTGGACTTGATTGACTACTTCCTTTCCCATGTTAGGGAAGTTTTCAACTATAATCTCTTCAAATATTTTCTCAGACCATTTCTTTTTCTCTTCTTCTTCTGGGACCCCTATAATTTGAATGTTGGTGCATTTCATGTTGTCCCAGAGGTCTCTGAGACTGTCCTCAATTCTTTTCATTCTTTTTTCTTTATTCTGCTCTGCGCTAGTTATTTCCATTATTTTATCTTCCAGGTCACTTATCCGTTCTTCTGCCTCAGTTATTCTGCTATTGATTCCTTCTAGAGAATATTTAATTTCATTTTTTGCGTTGTTCATCATTGTTTATTAGCTGTTTAGTTCTTCTAGGTCCTCTTTAATTGTTTCTTGTATTTTCTCCATTCTGTTTCTGAGATTTTGGATCATCTTTCCTATCATTACTCTGAATTCTTTGTCAGGTAGACTGCCTATTTCCTCTTCATTTGTTAGGTCTGGTAGCTTTTTACCTTGCTCCTTCATCTGCTGCGTATTTCTCTGTCTTCTCATTTTGTTTAAGTTACTGTATTTGGGGTCTCCTTTTCACAGGCTGCATGTTTGTAGTTCCTCTTATTTTTGGTGGCTGCCCCCACTGGGTGAGGTTGGTTCAGTCACTTGTGTAGGCTTCCTGGTGAGGGGGACTGGTGCCTATGTTCTGGTGGGTGGGGTTGGATCTTGTCCCTCTGGTGGGCAGGGCTGCGTCTGGTGGTGTGTCTTGGGGTGTCTGTGAATTTAGTTTGACTTTAGGCAGCCTGTCTGCTAATGGGTGGGGTTGTGTTCCTGTCTTGCTAGTTGTTTGGCATGGGGCACCCAGCACTGTAGCTTGCTTGCCGTTGGGTGGAGCTGGGTCTTTGTGTTGAGATGGAGATCTCTGGGAAAACTCTCACAGATTAATATTACATGGGGCCGGGAGGGCTCTAGTAGTACAGTGTCCTGGATGCAGTTCTCCCACATTGGACGCTCAGGCCCAACACCCAGCCAGACCACCAAGACCCTGCCAGGTGTGTGGCATGGAAGAAAAGGAAGAAAAAGAACAAAAAACGAACAGACAGAACCCCAAAACAAATGGTAAAAACAAAACTAAAGAGACAAAATCACACAAAGAAACATACACACACACACTCATAAAAGGAAAAAAAACAACAAAAAAAAACGAACAGACTGAACCCTAAGTCCAATGGTAAAGCAAACCTAAACAGACAAAATCACACCAAGAAACTTACACACACACACTCACAAAAAGAGAAAAAAAGAAAAAAATGGAAGAGAGTAACCAAACCAGTAAACAAACCCACCAATGAAAACAAACACTAAAACCTTAACTAAGATAAACATAAAACCAAAAACAAATCAAATGCAGAAAGCAAACCCCAAGTCTACAGTTGTTCCCAAAGTCCACCACCTCAATTTTGGGAACATTCATTGTCTATTCAGGTATTCCACAGATGCAGTGTTTATCAAGTCTATTGTGGGGATTTAATCTGCTGCTGCTGAGGCTGCTGGGAGAGATTTCCCTTTCTCTTCTTTGTTCCACAGCTCCTGGGGTTCAGCTTTGGTTTTGGCCCTGCCTCTGCGTGTAGGCCACCCTCAGGAGTCTGTTCCCCACCCAGACAGGAGGAGATTAAAGCAGCCGATGATTAGGGCTCTACTGCTCACTCAGGCCAGGGAGAGAGAGGTGTATGGTAGTCATAAGTGGGATGCATGGTGTGCCTGTGATGGCAGAGGTCAGCATGACATTGCAAGAGCCTGAGGCACACCATGTGTTCTCCCGGGGAAGTTGGCCCTGGATCATGGGACCCTGGCAGTGGCGGGCTGTACAGGCTCCCAGGGGGGTGTGGGTAATGACCTGTGCTTGCACACAGTATTCTTGGTGGCAGCGTTAGTGGTCCGTGCCCGCCTCTGGGGTCCGAGATGATAGCCGTGGCTCGCGCCCGTTTCTGGAGCTTGCTTAAGCAGTGCTCTGCCATCTCTGGGCACACGGAGCAGGAAGCCCCTCTCCCTGCTCACCCTGAAACAATGGTCTCTCGCCTCTCTGGCAGGTCCAGACTTTTTCCCGGACTCCCTCCCTGCTAGCTATGGCACACTAGCCCCTTCAGGCTGTCTTCACACAGCCAACCCCAGTCCTCTCCCTGGGGTCTGACCTCCGAAGCCCAAGCCTCAGCTCCCGGCCACCACCTGCCCTGGTGTGTGAGCAGACAAACCTCTCAGGCTGGTGAGTGCTGGTTGGCACTGATCCTCTGTGCAGGAATCTCTCTGCTTTGCCCTCTGCACCCCTCTTGATGTGCTCTCCTCTGTGGCTCTGAAGCTTCCCCCCACACCCCCGCTTGTCCCCACCAGTGAGGGGGCTTCCTACTGTGTGGAAACTTTTCTTCCTTCACAGTTGCCTCCCAGAGGTGCAGGTCCCATCCCTATTCTTTTGTCTCTGTTTTTTCTTTTTTCTTTTGCCCTACCCAGGTTTGTGGGGAATTTCTTGCCTTTTGGGAAGTCTGAGGTCTTCTGCCAGCATTCAGTAGGTGTTCTGTAGGAGTTGTTCCACATGTAGATGTATTTTTGATGTATTTGTGGGGAGGAAGGTGATCTCCACGTCTTACTCCTCTGCCATCTTGAAGGTCTCCCCAATACGTGTACCTCTAAGGGTTTTTCTATTGTTTTTGTTTCCTTGTTTTTGTGGAAGAAGTCTTAATGCAATTCCTATCTCATATAATCTACTTCCTAGACCAGAAAGGCAGTCAAGAATGATCACATTCTAAGAATTCAATCTTATGAGTCCTTATGAATATTGATAGACATTAAGGAAATGGTGGTAGTAGTGGGGACCTGTCTTAGTCTGTTTGGGCTGCTATAACAAAATACCACAGATTGAGTAGCTTATTATAAACAACAGAAATTTATTTCTCACAGTTTTGGAGGCTAGACATCTAAGATCAGGGTGCCTGCACAGTCAGGTAAAAGTCAGATTGCAGACTTCTCATTATATATATATCCTCACATGGCTGAAGGGGCTAAGGAGCTATGTTGTGCTTCTTTTATAAGGGCACTAGTCTCATTCATGGGGACTCCACCCTCATGACCTAATCACATCTCAAAGGCCCTACCACCTAATGCCAAAACTTGGAGGTTCCGTTTCAACATATTAATTTCAGGGAGACATAAACATTCAGACCATAGCAGGAGCTTTTAGAATTGTAATGAAAGATTTCAGCAATGAGAATCTGAAGTTTCAATTGTATCATGATAACTTGTTTGACCCCATAAGATTGAGGGAAAAACTTTGAATCAAATATGTGAGTTTAAGATGATAGCAAAGGGACTTTAGAAAAACAATTGTTAAAGAAATTTGTATTTTGATTAAATGTTCTTTCTTTAACTTTCTCTCATTCTAGATTTTTTTTTATTAAATTCCCCAAAGCTAGATCCAATTTAAGGCCTGTCAGTCCATCTTTGGTTCACACTGTTAAGATACAGTACCACACTGTAGTACACAATATTGTGCACTGACCACAGACCCAGAAAGAATAGAATTTATTGTTTTCTCGTTGTTGATGAAATTCAGCCAGGCATTAATATCTATTCACTGTATAGAACTGTTTCCTTTTGGGGGTGTAATATTAAAACACAGAGAAGAAAGTGATGATATTCTTTCAACATGCTATTTGTAGATTTAACTGAAGTGAAAAGAACATCTTAAGGCACAGATTAGGGAGGACCATAATGAGAGCATGACAATTCGAAGAAAAAAATACTCATTAGCCTTTCTCCCAGTGTTCTTTTATCTAAGGAATTCGCTAATCTAGCAGAATAGTTAAAATAAGTGTAAATCAATAGAATGTGAGCTCTGAAGTTATTTAGCCAAAATTCCTTTTGGGTAGAGAGGACATGGAACCACCAGAGATCTCCTAAGTTTCAGCAGCTACAATTAAAAATCCTTGACACTATGCTAGAGAAAAGGGAGTTTTGAAATGCATTCTTGTACCAGCAAATATTTATTGAGAATTTATAAATGTCAAGGTATTGAGAGGTTTTATTCAAACATGAGACAGACATGATTTCAAAGATCACATAGTTTAGATAATTGCATTGATTTTCCCTGTCTCAGAGACATACTCTGTAGCATCTACTCTTATCAAAGATAATAGGATTGTATATGACTTAAAAGAGTGTCTGCTTCATTCTGTTTATTTGACACTTTATAAAGTAACACTCATCAGACTTCAACAGTAAAGCACAGTATTTAACTAGCAATTGCTCTAAACACTTAGCAAAAATATGCCGTGGAAGAATTATATTCATTAGTTTCCCTGGTGAAGGATTGGCCAACTAAAAAGTTTATTGACTCTTTACCCTGCAGCTCTGAAACACAAGATGTTTATTTAGAGACCAATTTTGGTGGGAGAATGTGAAGATGCTTTCATTCATCCACTCTTTCATTCAACAAATATTAGTTCAGTATCTACTATTTAGGAACTGAACTAGATGCTTGGGATTCAACAGTGTTTGTTTTGTTAAACAAACACTCCTGCTCT
This sequence comes from Balaenoptera ricei, assembly GCF_028023285.1. Taxonomy (NCBI): domain Eukaryota; kingdom Metazoa; phylum Chordata; class Mammalia; order Artiodactyla; family Balaenopteridae; genus Balaenoptera; species Balaenoptera ricei. The sequence goes on from NC_082642.1 coordinate 107,859,811, forward strand.
CCAGGAGCTTACCTTTTAGGCAAAATGGTTATAAAATTTAAAAAGTATACGTATTGGGACTTCCCTGGTGGCGCAGTGGTTGAGAATCTGCCTGCCAATGCAGGGGACACGGGTTCGAGCCCTGGTCTGGGAAGATCCCACATGCCGTGGAGCAACTGGGCCCGTGAGCCACAGCTACTGAGCCTGCGCGTCTGGAGCCTGTGCTCCGCAACAAGAGAGGCGGCGACAGTGAGAGGCCCGCGCACCGCAATGAAGAGTGGCCCCCGCTCGCCGCAACTAGAGAAAGCCCTCGCACAGAAACGAAGACCCAACACAGCCAAAAGTAAATAAACAAACCAAAAAAAAAAAAAAGTATATGTATTATATATAGGTTTTCTTGTGTGTTAGAAGATGGTAACTGGCAAAGCATATGTAAGTGGAGCAAGATGAGGAGTATCAGGGGAGGGGACATATTTAAATAGGATGGTCAGGATTGACATTATTCATGTCTTCTAGCAAATGCTTGCAGAATAAGAGGGAATCAACCATGTTGAAATTTTGAAGAAGATTCTGGACAGAAGGACCAGCCAGTAAATGCCTTACCTTAGGATGGTACCTAGTTTGTTTGAGAAGTAGCCAAGAGGCCGAAGGGGACTGAAGCAGAGTGATTGAGAGGGAGAGCAGCAAGAGAGAGATCAGAGAGGTAGCAGGTGCCAGTTCATACAAGATCATTGTGAGGACTTTGACCTTACTCAGAGTGTAATGCAAGGCCATTTCAGGGTCTTACGCAGGGGAGTGGCACAATCATGACTCATATTTCTACTTAACTTTTGTTGGACAAAATTACCTTTAGCTGATTATCCAAAGTAAATCCTATGTAGGTTACACTGTAAAACAGCTATGGAAAAGAGTTGGACCTGCATTCAAGTTACAGTCACATTGCTCATTCAGTAAGAAATCGTTATCAAACCCACTTTATATGCCCTAGTCGTGACTTCCTGGTAGAAGAATTTTATGCCAGATTTAATGCTTTTTAAACATTTAATTCAAGTTTAGATATTCATATTTCTAATTAGGTGTTATTGGTGCAAAGTTATTTAATAAGCCTATCTCTAAAGAAGATAGGTAAGATCTAACAAAAATCAGGGAATGAACTCATTTTTATTCTTACTTTTTCATAAGAATCTGTTTTGGATGAAACTTTGCAAGAATTTACTGTGAGCAGATTTTTAATGCTTTCCTTATGTCTACTACAAAAGAAGCTGAAGAAGAATAATCAGATGGAAAGATGCCTTTAGGAAACATAGGTAAGGACAAAGCTAATTTTCCCTTAAGAGACCTATCTGCAAAGCTGGTTTGTATCATTTCTACTGAATACATATTGGGGGAAAATCATTCACACAAAACCAAACCATCACCAGCAGAGCAATCTGACAAAGTGAGTCTATTCTGAGACATCTGCAAATTGTTTTCATCTTGAATTTTCTGTCAAACCAGTCTAGGATAACTGACTATCATTAGCATGACCACGTAATTCAGGAATAGGTAGAAGCAAATTTCTGCAAAGAAAATGTGGATAATACTAATACATTCTTACTCAAAAATTTTATTCCTTAAATGTGTTGCGTTTTCACAGCACTGTTTGATCTGATCTGATTTCCTTCACATTTTCTTTAGCACCCTTTCATTCCTCTTTATTTTCACTGTAGCTGCACAGTAGAGCAACTTATCACAAAAGACCAGTTTTAATTACTTGCCTGCAGAAGTCTGGCTTAAAGACTTACTGCCCACATTTAAGTTCTGGCTCATTCGTGGGTCAGCTTGGGGATCTTGGGGAAATTCTTGAACCTGTCTTAACCTTATCGTCTCCCCTGGAAATAGGAATTATTATAACATCAGTCCCTAAGTACATTTAAGATGAGACAATCCATGTTGGTCACCTAGCACAATGCCTATTACACAGTAAGTGCTGAGTAAATTTTAGGTATTAGTATTATCATCCATCCATGTTATTTCTTATATCTAGATTAATTTTTATAAACCATTGCCACCTCAGATAAAAGATTTCTAAGAATTTCTCTCTTCCCATAGGATAAAATGCTTTTTCCTTACACTTGTATTAGAAGTCCCTATGTACTAGCATGTCCCTATGGTCTAGTATGACCTAGATTCCAACTAGTTTCCAATGGATATATTCTATAGTTTTTTTTGTTTTTTTTTCTTAAAGTCTATTCTGGCCAGATAGATATGTACATTCTTCCTAAACCAGTCCCGTACCATGTGCCTTAATATAAGTTCACACAATTATCTATGCCTAAAATAGATTTTTCATTTTCCACTGTAAGTCTGAATTCCTTTCATCATCAAGTGATGCTTCCAGTTAAATTTCTTCTATGAAGTAGTGACTACAGACTTTTTCCTTAAAAATCTACAGTACCTTATTGCCTTTCTACTCATTTCTCATGTATGTTGTTGCTATTCGACTTTTTTGTTGTTTGTAGATCGTTAATCCCTAGATAGTTCAAAAGCTCCTAGAAATGAAGGACCATATTTCTCTGTATAAACTGTAGATCCTGGCACAATGTTAGACTCAGAATCAAACCCAAATTTTGATCAGTGTATTGTTCCTAATACAATGATCTACATAGTGTGTACATTAAATTTAATCTTGGTGAAATGATGAGTGAATTTTTCTGAGACCAATGCAGTAGGTGTCATAATAAAAACAAGGGCACTAAATTATTCAGTCATTTGATGATTGAAGTCCTAGAAAAGATGTTTTATTAAAGAGTAGTAATTTTTTTTTTATGGGTACAGTTTTAGGTACTATTGCTACAACTGTATTTAGAGCCAGGCAGATACTGATAATCTAAGCTGACTGTGATCTCTAGAATAAATTCAATCATTATGAAGCTTGATGAATGTGTGTGGGGGGTCAGGGGGGAGAGGGAGAGACCTAAACATTTCTTTCTTCACTATGTTCTGTGATAATAAATACATATAAAGCAACATATACTATATTTAACACTTGATTATTGGAAGAGCATTTTGAAATTAAACCCACATTCTCAAAGAAGTTACATAAGAAGGCCTCAAGGAATATATTTTAGAACATGTATTTTAAGGACAAAATCTTGAAAAAAAACTAGATTATTATGTATCTTCTCATTTTCAGAAAACTTGAACACAGCTGCACTTCCTGTATATTCCCGAGGTCCAAAGTTTTCCATTTCTCAAATTGCTTGCTAGAAACTGGAGATCTAATAAATTTGTTGACCCTGGTTCTAAAAACTTTGTCTGCTACACAGTGATCAGCCTAGTACTGTTTACTCTAGATCTTAAATTCTTCCAAATAAAAAGACATTTTAAATTTCTCTATCTAAATAGAATAATGAAGTAAGGATAAATTTTCAAATATCTAAGTCTCCCTCCCTCCCAGTGAAAGATCAAATGAAAAAATAGAGTATGTCATTGAACCATATGTTTGTTCTATACCAATAGAAATAGTTAGGAGGTATATATTCACTTTGTTCCATAATAACACCATTTTCAGGGAATTGTGCGATTTTAATGGCTTTAAACGTGAAATCATTCAAATATTGGGCTAATTACTTTCTGCATTGATGACAAATATGTTATCTTATTTGGCATTCATAATTTTGTTTGCTTTTTTGATGCTGCATATTCAAGAAATGATGACATTCATTATTAATGTGCCCTAACAATTTATTAACCTAATATAACTAAAGTTATAGTTTTACTTTTATTTTAAATCTTACAAACTAGTGATTGCTATTGTCATTTTGTTTTGCTCTTCAAAATTTAATTCCAGTGTTGGCCGTCAACTATTTTTCCCAAGGAATTTCCTCTAAGTTTTTATTTATTTATTTATTTATGTATTTATGTATTATCGAAGTATAGTTGATTTACAATGTTGTATTAGTTTCAGGTATACAGATACAAATATATATATATATGTATATACACATATATACATATATATATATATATATATATGTTCTTTTTCAGATTTTTTTTCCCTTATAGGTTATTAAAAAATATTGAGTATAGTTCCCTGTGCTATACACAGTAGGTCCTTGCTGATTATCTATTTTATATATAGTAGTGTGTATATGTTAATCCCAAACTCCTAATTTATCCCCACCCTCCCCACCCCTACCTTGTTTTCTTCTTTTGTAACCATAAGTTTGTTTTCTATGTCTGTGGGTCTATTTCTGTTTTGTATATCAATTCATTTGTATCATTTTTTTTAAGATTCCACATATAAGTGGTATCATATGATATTTGTTTTTCTCTGTCTGGCTTACTTCACTCAGTATGATAATCTCTAGGTCAGTCCATGTTGCTGCAAATGCCATTATTTTATTTTTTTTTTATGGCTGAGTACAATTCCATTGTATATATGTACCACATCTTCTTTATCCATTCATCTGCTGATGGACATTTAGGTTGCTTTCATGTCTTGGCTATTGTAAATAGTGCTGCAATGAACATTGGGGTGCATATATCTTTTTGAGTTATGTTTTTCTGCAGATATATGCCTGGGAATGGGATTGCAGGATTACATGGTAGCTCTATTTGCAGTTTTTTAAGGAACCTCCACACTATTCTCCACAGAGGCTGTACCAATCTACATTCCCAGCAACAGTGAAAGATGGTTCCTTTTTCTCAACACCCTCTCCAGCATTTATTATTTGTAGTCTTTTTGATGATGGTCATTCTGATTGGTGTGAGATGATACCTCACTGTAGTTTTGATTTGCTTTTCTCTGATAATTAGTGATGTTGAGCATCTTTTCATGTGCCTTTTGGCCATTTATATGTCTTCTTTGTAGAAATGTCTATTTAGGTCTTCTGACCATGTTTTGATTGGGTTGTTTGCTTTTTTGATATTGAACTGTATGAGCTGTTTGTATATTTTGGAGATTACTCCCTTGTCAGTTACATAGGTTGCAAATATTTTCTCCCATTCTGTAGGTTGTCTTTTCATTTTGTTTATGGTTTCCTTTGCTGTGCAAAAGCTTTTAAGTTTAATCAGGTCCCATTTGTTTATTTTTGTTTTTATTTCCATTACTCTAGGAGACAGATCCAAAAAGATATTGCTGCAATTTATGTCAAAGAGTGTTCTGCCTATGTTTTCCTCTAGGAGTTTTATAGTATCCAGTCTTACATTTAGATCTTTAATCCATTTTGAGTTTATTTTTGTATGTGGTGTTAGAGAATTTTCTAATTTCATTCTTTTACATGTAGCTCTCCAGTTTTCTCAGCACCACTTATTGAAAAGACTGTCTTTTCTTCATTGTATAGTCTTGCCTCCTTTGCTGTAGATTAATTGACCATAGGTACATGGGTTTATTTCTGGGCTTTCTATCCTGTTCCATTGATCCATATTTTTGTTTCTGTGCCAGTACTATACTGTTTTGATGACTTCAGCTTTTTTAGTATAGTGTGAAGTCAGGGAGACTGATTCCTCCAGCTCTGTGTGGCTTTCTCAAGATTGCTTTGACTATTTGTGTTTACATACAAATTTGAAAATTTTTGTTCTAGTTCTGTAAAAATATTTATGTTTTGTTTTGAGTTGTTTTTACAAAATTATCATTTATCTTGTGGTCCATTGTTGATTAACTTTACTCTTAAAAATGGGTTATATCTGCACTGTATTAAAAATATATCATAGTTAGCTGATATAATTTAATATTAACTAATTTAAATTATAGTATATAATTTCATGTATGTGTATATATATATATTTACATACATGCTTAGACATAGAAATTTGCCTACTAAGAATTTATCCTACAGTTACATTCACAGATGCATGCGATATATATAAATATATAATTATATTATTTATCTAAAAGATAATATATATAAATATATCCATAACAATCTATCAATTCGTAGAATATGTATAGAATGATCTGCCAAAAGTCATCAATAATGAATTTCTCCATTTTAATATGACTATCCAAATGACCTTTGAGGATAGGAATTAGGCAGCCAAGGCTTGGGAATGAAGTCTATTTTAATCTATAATTTCTCCTATATTATTAAATATTTTATTATGAGTATAAATTTTTTATAATTAAACAAAATTGACCTAATTTAATTTATGCTTTTCACTATTTTTCTAGATATAAGTGATTTTTGATACATATGAAATAAACTTCCTAACCTCAAGAAATAAAAAGATAGGAATTAACCTCCAAAATTTTTAGCATTGTTTGTAAGAATAAAAGGTGAATGCATTAAGGATGTGTATTTGTTGTATTCACCAGTGAGCGAAAAGGTTATGGTTGGCACCTTTTGTCATTTTCTAAGAGGACTCTAAAACTATGCAGTTTCATAAATTTAGAATGGCATTTAAACGTATATTCTTCTGTGTAATTGTGTGGCTTTGTTGTCCTACTGTCAGTTTTGATTGACACTTAATAATTAGGTGTGGAGATATAAAGGATGGTGAGTTTTGTTTTTTTTAATGTAGCTTGGATATGGGTGGAAATTGTCAAATCTTTTCTCAGAATGCCTGAGTAGAACGTCAAGATCACAAACTATTTTTTTTCAATTTCTCTGAGTAAAAGAAGAGGTCTCTTTGTTACAAAGGCAATTTATTAAAAAGTAAGAACACCAAATCCCTTTGAGTATAAATTAAAGGGCACGCCGACTGAAACATTGGTTTACTCTCCTAATAGCATTTAGAAGCAAAATTTCTCCATTTTAATAAGACTATCCATATGAACCTATTCAACTTTCATAAATACCTTACTCATGCTGAATATATTAAACAGTGTTAAACAGTGTCCATATTATATAGAAAATCGGCATTCCCGTTTCTTCATGAATCTAAAAAGGAAGAAATCAGAATGCAACCTTGAATGTAAGTGTAGAAGACAACCAATTTCTTTTTAAAACATGTACTTAAGCACATTAAGCACTTTAATGATCCCTAAAATTCTGAAGCATAAGCCAAAAATATATTTTATATATTTTTAGACAGCTCTGTGATGTGATTATGTGGATAATTCTATTGATGGATTCCATTTTTTTAATCCAAAGAAAAAATAATGTTTTTTCCCATTTGGACTGCTGAAAAAATTTTTTATTGAAGAGACCATCTCTAAAAGTTCCCCTACCTTATTATTTTAAGATCTTTGTTAACTCAATTTTCTTCAGTTCTTTGGTAAAAGAACTTCAGTAAAATTACCTTTTTTGCTCATTCTCAATACCTTGCCATTTTTTGTTGGCTTTCAAAAGCCATAGGAAATATCTTTGATTTGTGCTGTTGTGACAACCTCATATTTGTACATTTCAGGTTTCTTTATTATTGCATTAAGCAGATATGCCTTCATGTTGCTATTTTCATCTGTTCTTGATATCTTCCCTACTATTTCCTAAAAGTCTGTCTACATAATCACTAGGAAAATAATTTTTAGCAATTGCTTAAGTGTTTAAGAATCAAATATGCCTAGTAGCATTTTGAAATCTTTTATGCATAACATAAAACTGTGATGATTCCTTTTCTATTACGTTTAGATCAGACTTTAGACATGTGTTTTTCTAATCATTCTGCTTGGAAATTGAAAGAGGTAAATTATATTTCACATAATATAAATTTATGTATTTCATATAATACAAGGTACATTGAATACATATTTCATATGAGAAAGCTAAGGTTGGATGAATTAGGGGAGAAGAGAGAAAAACGAATTATGTGTCTTTTGTTGGGTACTGGTTGGAAAACAGAATGGTATCTAAAGGTAGAAACAACGTGAAGTTCAATTAAGTGCTGCCAAAAAATTTTGATAGCTTTATTTTAAAAATTAATTTTTTCTTAACTCCCTTATATCAAAATGATTGTTGAGAGTTTTTCTTCTACCATATTCCAGATTTGAAAATTAGATTAGTAAACCTTAATTTGAGTTTGAATTGAAAAAATCCCTTCAAGATATTGTGTTAGAAAACATTTTCTTTTTTTTCACTATATTTTACTTCTGTAGGGAGCCAGAATAATAGAAAAATGACATATAGACTGGTGCGAAAGAAAGAATGCTAACCTGGTTGTTGAGAGTTTTGGGATTCTGACGCAGTTATGCAGCTAGTTAGACCTGATTTCAAACATGTCACTATTCACATCTGTACCTTGGTTAAATCATTTATCAAAGACATGGCTAAATTGGATGATAGTTAAGGCCCCTTCCAGCCCTAAGATGTTATGATTCTATAATACCAAGTCTCATTGGGAGTCAATATGGTAAATTAGTAATTCTCATGTAGGTCTTATATAGATAGCATGACTTAATATCTGTGGATTGATTACTGATACTCTTTGTAGAGTTTCTTATTCATAAACAACTATTTAATGAGTACTACTAAGCTGTAGTCTCTGAGCCGTGGGGAGCTGTTGAATGAAGCATGTGTGTTCATTTAATTCTATTGTCATCTCAATTATAATGAAGGATAAAACTTACATGCCACTTTACAGTTAGAAGGATATATAATAAATCAGGTATAATAATTTTGAATTAACACAGGTTACTAAAGCATGTTATGTTCATATACTAATTTGTACCTTACAAAAGCACTTTTACGTATTGAAATATTTCGGTCTTCACAATAACCCTTGAAGCATTCATAAAACATACACACACACACACACACACACACACACACACACACACACACACATAGAAGAAACATACAGAGCTTGCCCTACATCGTATCATTAGGAGGCACCCTAACTGCATGCCCTAGGTCACATAAAAGACAGTAGAAATAGAATTTGAACCCAGGTCTTCTCACTTCCAGACCAGTGCTCTTTCCAAGATGTAATATTTTAGTTGCTTCTCTGAATACTGGGAAGGAGAAAAATGTCCCTCGTATTGATTTCTTTGGCTATCCTATGGAATTTTTTTAAGAATTGAGAGTATTTGCTTTTTAAAAAAGTTAATTTTTTGCTATATAATTTAGTGATGTTATTTTATTTTGTTTTTTAAGTGATAAATTATTTTAAATGACTTTGAAAATAACACACACATATCAATCTTTTGTATATATAGTACGTACTTTAAGTATGGTTAGTGTCTAGTGTACACTAGAACATTGGAAAACATGATGTTAAGTGAATTGAACTCCTATGGAGAGACTTAAAAATTGCACTGAACTTCTTTTCAGTTTACTAGTGAACTTTTTATGATATAATGTACCAAGTGGGGGTGTAGTAGACATTGTGACCCCTTCTTTAGGAATAAAGGGCTTCCCCCGAACCTGCCCTGCCAACTGCTGTTAGAGATGTAAACTGAAAGCCCTCAATTATTAGTTCCATTCAAATTGCCTCAGCTAAAAGAGCTACATCACCCAAGATCACATCCCCTTCCCTGGGCAGCCTGTATCCACCGACTGGTCGACACAGAGGTATAGCGTCCTGGCTATTTTTCCATGACTTAGAATAACTCTGAAGGGTTATCAAAGCTTCAGTGCTCCCTGTGAGGCCAGCTGAGATCTTTTCTGAGAGAGCATCACAGTTCAATTTTCCTTCCATCCAATCCTTTATCCTTTACTTTTCTATAGGTGTTGATTTTGAGAGCACCCCCCAATAAACTTCCTGCTTAGAAATTGCTCTATAAAATCTGCTTCTGGAATAACCATTTACTCAGGAAAGGGAATACCCAACCATTTGGACTGTTAGACACAGGGTCTGAGTTGACATTGATACCAAGGCACCTTCATACCCCTCATCTCTAAAGAGACGTGAATTATCTGGACATCATAATAATTATCTCACTAGTACAGTATATTGACGACATCATGCGAATCAGATTGGAAAAGCAAGAAGTAACAAGTATGTTAGGGGTGTTTGTAAGACACAAGCATTACAGAGATGGGAAGATTCAGGGGCTTGTCATATTAGTGCTCAGGGATTCAGTGGTCAGGGACAAGTCAGTATACATCCCCTAAAGTAAAGGACAAATGATTACCTCTGATATCTCTCACCATGAAGAAGGAAACACAACACTGCATAGACCTCTTAAGGTTTTGGAATCAGCATATTCTACACCTGGAAAAACTGCTCTGTCCATATAAAGTGTGACATGAAAAGCTGCCAGCTTTGACTGGATAACAGGAAAACAAAGGTTTCTGTAGCAGGTCCAGGCTGCAGGACAAGCAGCTCTGCTTCTTGAGCCTTATACTGTATTGGCGAGGTCTGTAATGGAAGAAAATGTCTGGTGGAGTATTGCGTAAGTTTCAGTGGGACAAACACAATACAGTTTATTCTGGAGCAAGGCTCTGCTGAAAATTTTATGCCTTTTGGAAAGTATCTTTTTTTCTGCCACTGGGCACTGGTAGAGATGGAATGTCTCACCATGGGGTCATCAAATGACCATGTGGTCAGAGCTTCCTTCATGAGTAGATCTGTGATTAAAATTAGTAGCCCTATAAGGAATTCATTGTAATATGGAAGTAGTGCATCTGAGATCTGGTATAAGCAATGCCCAAAGACGCAAGTTAAGCTTGTATCTTAAGCAGATGTCTGAGACCACCCCCCTTATCATCACTACCACCATAGCATTCACTCTACCATCACTACCCCACCTCCCCTCACCCCCCCACCAGATCATTCACTTTTGCACCAGAACCTCTCACTCTGCTTACATTTATAGATAAATGGGGATTTGGAGGAGGAAACGGATCAGAGCTTGGTTCATAAATATGTTAGTTTAGTACGTTGGTTCAGCAAAAAACCATTCTATCCTAGGGGAGTAGACAAAAAATGTGAAATTTTTTTCATTGCATGCTAATTCCACCAGAGAACACCCATCATGGAAGAGGCACTAAACAACCAAGTAGACAAAATGAATAATCCAAGTGCTGTCAGCCAGACTCTGTCATTGTCCACTCCAGTGCTTACAGAATGGGCACATGAATGTAGCAGCCATGATGGCAGGGATGGAGGCTATGCATGGACTCAAGACCATGGGCTCACACCCACCAAGGCTGGTCTAGCTATCCCCCTACTGAACCGTCAGCCTCTCAGCAATGGACACAAACACTGAGTCTAATACAGCCCCATCCCTCAAGAAAACCAAGAAGACACTTGGTGGCAAGTTGACTATACTGGACCCCGTTACCCTTCAGTGGCAATGATTCATTTTAAGAAGAATAGGTATATTTTCTGAGCATGAGTTTCCCTTTCCTGACTGCAGGATGTCAAACAGCACCACTATCCAAGGGCTTAAAGAAAGATCCAGCAGATCAGGGTCTCACTTAATATCATGTCAGATTGAGACACTGAGACACTCATTTTACAGCAAAAGAGGAGTAGGAGTGAATACATGACCATGAGATCAACAGGCCACATTGCACTGCCCAGAAGCTGTCAGCCTGATAGAGCAAAAAATGGAATTGTGAAGGCAAAGGTGCCAGCTTGAAGATGATTCTTTGCAAGGATAGGGCACTGTCCTCCAGGATGCAATATATGTGTGTAATACAGAGTTGGCAAACTTTTCGGTAAAGAGACAGATAATAAATATTTCAGGTTTTGCAAGCCATGTGGTCTCTGATGCAACTACTTAACTCTGTCACTCTAGTGTGAAAGCAGCCTTAAATAATATGTAAATGAGAGTGTATGGCTGAGATCCAATAAAAGTTTATTTACCTAAATAGGCAAACAGGATGGATTTGGCCTGAGGGCCGTAGTTCACCAACCTCTATACTGAATCTACGGCCTTTATATGTATATGAATTCAAGAATCAAGGGGTTAAAGGACACGTGACCCCATTTACTATCATTCCTAGTAATCTTCTTGAGAAATTTGTGCTTTCTGTCTGCACAACTCAGTTCTTCTCCTGGGAAATATCTTCTGTGTTGAATGGCTAAGATCCATCAAGGTTGAAGACTCTGGGGCCTTTTCCACAGCTCTGAGTGTCTTCCAATTTTCATTTGAGGAGAGTCAGGGGCCCTCTTCTGCAAAAACCTATCTCTAGATCATGCTTCTGGAACCTCCATATATGTCCATAATGTATTGGATATTATGCAATTAAGTATGACTTTATGAAGGTGGTTACATTCACCCATTTGAAATTTTTTCTCACATCAATATTCTATTTAATAGTTTGTATGAATGAGACCTACTTGGAAACATATGCAGCTTTTGAGTGTCATGCTTGTTTAAGACATTGCATCGACTCTTCTTAGACTGACTTTCTTGAGGCTGTGTTTTAGAAAACAGGAATGATAATACTGAATGAAACTGAAAATGGATGAAAAACAAGCTTATGAAGAATATACTCACAATCTAATAAATTAGGCTGTAAATTACAAAGTAGTAAACAATCCTTGTGGATACATATCAGGTTTGAGCCACCTAACTCTTAAAGTCTATTTTCTGGCAGGAAACCGTAGGGTCCGTCAGTGTATTGGGGAGGGAGATAATTTAAGCATAATGTAACTCAGTGTTCATGCAGAGCTCATTGCAGGTACCTGAGTGCGGGGGAAAGCTTTGAAACAGACTGGTATCACTGCCTCCTCAGAAGAGCATTTCTTTTGAAGAACTGGTGCACTGTTTGCCCCAAGATATTTAACACCCCTCTCAGGCTCAATACTTGAGGTTTATTGTTTGCATTTAAAATCTGGTTAAATCACTGGAGCTGTGGTTGCTACAAAGCCAGCATTATTTGGAGGCTACTTTACCATCTCCCTTCCAGTCACGCCCTTAATTAGGAAGAGCCATCAGGCTGCAGAGTTTTGACTCAACGTATATTTCCCTTTGAAAGGTCATTGAGAATAAAGACCACATTTCCAGCATTTCCACTTCTCTATATTCAAAAACTGTTTGTGTAATACATTCCTTTGTGGTCTTGATTAAATTATCTTTATTAAATAGATTCCTATGTCTCCCATTGTATTAATACTTAGCATTTAAAAAATTCTCCTGATGTGGATTTCCATTGTGAAAAAAGCAGTGTTCATTTATAAGAACAACTAAAGGGTTAACACTTACAGTTGGCAATTTAAATACCAGAGACCTTTAAAGGCGAGCTAATTAGTTAAATAAATCAAAATAATATGCTTTTACTGGTTTCTTCACATTGACAGCATTTTGGGTGCATTGGGTAGATATTCACCATTTCCAGTCTGACCTTTAGGATAGTTTCTTTGTTGCCATTTCCTCTTTTTACCTCCCCTCTAAAATAATGTTATTTTCTCAAGTTGTTCGGCTGTGACTCTACCAATTTCCTGAAATGGTGGGAACATGATCTTCCAATTCAGTATGCTTAAAAGGTTGGGCAGAGCTTAATAGCCTAAGAAAATAATATCAGCAAATTATGCATGCTGTCATCTATACCAGTCATGCAGATTACAGAATCTCAGATTAGCATTTACCCAAAGCATAGAAAAATGAGATTATAAAGACATTTAATACATTTTACATCTCCTTATTATAAACATGCTGAATTTTCAAGAAAAGATATGGGAGAATGTGTTCCGAGGCCACATCTTTACAGGCAAGTGACAGCAGAGCTAGGCAGTCTGCTAGTGTTTCAGGGGATCAGAGAATAGTTCATTTATTCAATAAGTATTTGTTGGCACCTAACAGCAGCTTTGCTAATGGCCAAGGGTAAAATGAAAAAGCAATTATGCTTTCTTTGCTAAAGGAACTTTTATTCCAGTTAAAGGAGAAAAAAAGACATGTGCACAAGAAGCATTAAAAAAACCCCAGGAATATATTTACTGAGGGCAAGGACTGATTATTTGCACCCCCAAGCTAAAGAGGATGGCTTGTGAATGCCTTGTTTATCCTGGACTGCCATATATACAATCACAGCCTAATATAATCCCTTGGGTACGCAAAGAATGAAAACTATCTTAACAAGCATTTATTTCCCGCAAATATTCACCTTAAGAGCTTATATGACTCTTCCTTTGATATCAACATCGCTCAAAATATTTCTGAACACATCTTTGCAAATGATCTTTGAAGTCTGTCACTTTTTGCAGACCCTTATAGTCTATTTATAGACTTTGAAATTGGATTTGGGTGTTGGAAATGAATGAATATCATTTAAAGATGAGTCTGGTATGTATTATTGGTCATCCCTGAGTATGATTTTATTATAAAATTAATATATGATTTAAAGTAATGAGATGCCAAAGAATTTTCTTCTATTCCTTGGAAAGCAATCCCTCCTACCAAAAAGAATAAAAAAATTTTGCCAGTTGGCAACATGGTTTTAATCAATACCTGACCTCCAAAGAGTCAACACTTTTATGCATGTATCAACTGTGCTTTTCCTGACCAACTATATTTAACCTCCTTATAGACTCTGAATTAAAAATGATAGTATTTCTCATTTTGTTTTGTCTGTTAGGAAGCTCACAGCAAAATCAATCACTTATATTTAAAGAAATTTTGGTATGCATTTTTTGGGTAACCTTACCTTGAATCTCATTTTCTATTTATCTTATTTTTCCTTTTTTCTTCTTCTTGTTATCTATTTCTGTGCCATTGCAGTGTATATGTTTTATAAATTGTTTCAAATCTCTTTGAAAAAAATTGAGTATAAATATTTATATTCTTCTTCAATGTTTTTTCTTTATAGATATATCTCATAATTTATGGCTAGTTATACATTTTTCTTTTAAGCAAATAATTTAGGGAAGTGAGAATATGTAATTAGGAGATTATTCGGTAAAAAAATCAGTGGAAGGTTCAATGAGGTTATACATTTAATTAAGTCTAGCTTAAATAGTAAATAACTATAATTCCTTTGGAATTTATAACAGATTTATTAAAATTTAGCATAATATTAAATAATAACAGCACATTGATTTGCTAGATTGTAGAGATTAACAGTGAACAAGCTAGATACATTTCTCATTTCCAGGACATGAATATGTTCTGGAAGTCATAAGCAATATTTCATTTACTTTATGAGTACAGACATGATTTAAAAGGATCCATTTTCAAAATAAGAGGGAAAAAATACCTCTATGTACACTTTGTTACATACACATATATGTTTAATTAGGAATGCACGGTTTCGTTAACCAATTTGGGCAGAAAAGGATAGGGCTTAGTCTCTTTAAACTTTTATGAATTATTGGAATTTACACTTGAATCAGTGAAGTGAGGTGGTGTCCACGGCAGTGTATGATGATGATGCAGTATTTACAGATGATGTCTTTCCATAAGTTGCTTTGGGATTTGGAAAGTAGATCCAAATTCAAATCAATATTCAAGATCTATTTTCATCTCATTTAAGAAGATAGTGTCATACGTTGGTAGTATTAAACATTTGAATCCTCATATGTTAAGTTTTGTGTAAAACACTTTCATCAACTGACAGACCTACCCTAGGATCTTAGGTATTAAGATAGCTGATTACACATGACAGCATGAGGATACATACTCTCTTACTTTCTGTATTCTCCATAATGGTTAAGAGCATGGACTTTAAAGTCAGATAGATCTGGATTCATTATTTAACAGGTTATATAATTCTTTGTTACTCAATTTCTTTACTGTAAAATGGGAATAATTATACTTAGACTTGTTTTAAAAATTATACATATATAAATTGCTTAGCTTAGTAGGTCATCAGTAAATAATATTAACTAATAGTAATAGGATTTTTAGTACTAGAAGTAGTAATAAAAGTAGCAGTGATAATAGTAGAGTAATTATTCAAGAAACATATGAGGAATATAGATTACATATGAAAATGCCAACATTAAATAATATTGGGTTGGTCAAAAAGTTCATTCGGGTTTTTCCTTAACATCTTATGCAAAACCTAAATGAACTTTTTGGCCAACCAATATTTCTCATATGCAAATGCTATTATTAGTCTTGTGGTTCTATGAAACATAGTTAATAGTTTGCCTTATAGGGTCAGAGTATGAAACACATGTGCACAGGGAAGTAAAATGGCAACAGAAATGAGGTCTTAAAACCCTTCATCTCTAAATGTTTTTAATAAGTATGTGGCAGAGGAGACTGTGTAATTGGCAAAATGAGGTGGAAGACAGATTTGCATGACAAAGAGCTATTTGCAGTGATAAAGTAACAGATCTTTGTGTGTATACGAGTATATGTGTGTGCACATGTGTACGTGTGTCTGCTCTGTAATCCTGAGTTGATGACTTATCCCTGAGATTGCTCATGTTCCTAAGAATACAGTGCAGGAATAAAGGATGCCTAAATTGAGATATACAAAAAACAAAACCCAACTAAAGTAATTACCTTTAAGATGGAAAATTGTTTAATGGCCATGTCATATTTCACACAGCTAGAGCAGTTGGTGTCTTGAGGGGAAATGATGCTGAAGGTGTGCAAAAGGAGCAAATAAGCAAAATCATACTGGCACAGTGTGGGAGGGGATGCGGGGGTAGGAATCGTCAAGATTGCAAGTGTTTGCCCAGAATACTACCTTTTATGATCTCCGTGTACTGCTTTCATAGGTTCTTTATCCTCTGTTTCTGCAGTGAGTTTTGAAAGATCTAGACAGGATAAAGCCTTGGAGATTCTTAAGAAAGAAGCTTTCATAAAATGTAGCCTCTGGAGTTGAACCCAGCAGTCCTTCTACACATTCCATCTTGCTGTTAAGAATACCTTCTTTCATTGAAACTGGTAATAAGCTTGGCTGGCAAATATGGGGGTAGGTCTTCTGAGCAGATTTTAAGAGAGGACTGTGGCATTTCTCCCAATGTCTCCACTTGCATTAGAAGAGAAGTTGGATAGGGTCGCTTTTCCTTTATCCCCTCCCCTCACCAGTGAAAAAGCTTTGATAGTATGGAACCCTGTCTGATTCCTCTATCTCCATGGCTGTGACTGTCCTTACCCTCCCAGCCCCACTTCTTCAGCTACTATAAATATATCCTTGTTTATCAAGGCTTCCTGATTTTATAGGAAACCTCTAAGCTATGCATGTTTTTGTATGGAATGGTGGCAGCTTGCTCTCATTACTTGTTGGGATAATTTGCTGACATCTCTCCAATTGTAGTGCTAGGAATCATGATAGGAAGCCAATGGCCTCCCCATTTCGTGAGGTATCTATCTTGATACAATCTGTTTTAAACTGTCTGTTGGACTCAACTTTATGGTCATTGACCCCTAGAGTCCTGGTGCCTAGGTAAGTGCATTGACCTAAGATAAGCCCAGAGACTCCAGTTCACTTTTATTTCTGCTGATCAAACCTCCTGACCTCAACCCAGGATATGAATGTCTCCCAGTGCTTGATTTTCTCTCTAAATGGCCATGGATCTGACATACAGATCTACACTCTATTGAAAGTTCATATGTATATGTTTACTTAAAAAATACTAGAGTGTTGCTGCTGGTTTCTTATCTACAGAATAAGTTCAGAATCCCTAGTAGCTGCTCAACACAAATTTATGAAATAAATTATTGATGGACTTTTAAGTTAGTGCCCCTGTGTTGCATGCTTTAGTGATATTCCTGGTAAATGATGGGTATCTGTTGACAACAGTTTAGGGGTACAGCCCAAGGCCGAGGAACTGACATACAAAAACTGAATCCATGACCTTGCCCTCATGACTACAAAATCTCAGTTAACAAGATAAGATCCTGGCAAAACACTGTATTTTTTGCTGGTACCAGTGCCAAATGCACCCGAAGTGTTCTCATCCCTGAAACCCCCTTGAGATTTCTTCAACATGACCTCCTTAGGTTCCCAAACTCTAGTTTTAGTAAACCGCCTGCCACGGAGTTATATGTTCACAGAAACTGGTATAATCACAGAACGTCAAAGTGTTCTATTTTGTAGCTGAATTTCAAAGTGAGCTGGATAATCCTATGACAAGCAGTTAAAGTAGTAGTTATGAGAGCTAAATTTAAAAAGCTAATCAGATCTCATGTTTCAGGATATAAACTTGTCACCATGAGCATTAACAAGATTTTTTCCCCCTTAGATGGCCATGCAGTATGTTATAGAGGATTTTTCACGTTTTAGTCACCTGAGCCATATGTTTGTTCCTGGGAAAATTTAATTCAGCATGCATTTATTAGGTGCCTACTGTGCATAAAGCACCATCCTAGGCAAGATTTCATAAGATTGAGAGGCTTGAAAAATAGAATTAGGCATAATCTTGTTGCAGAGGGAGAGGTGTGCAGCCAGAGCCTACATCCATGGCTCCAAGGCACCAAGAGTCATAGAATTTCTAGGAACTCTCATTCCAAAAAGGACCGAAAATTCTTTGGGGGCAACTGTAAATGGAGTATTATGATCAGAAGTTAGTTCTTTTCAATTAAAATCTTTATCAAAGGCTGAGATGAAGGGCGTCCACCCAACCCTGGAGAGGGTTCCATGTGACAACCCTAAATGTCAGAGAATATTTAAGGGACCAGATGTGAGAGTAGAAGAATGTTAGGAAAAGCCTAGTTTACCATAACCTGGTCTGAATTTCTTATCTAAGGGAGCTTTAAATCTAAAAAAGCAAATATCTCTTTAGGAGATTTTAAAAAATGCATAATTTCTTAGAGGTGAGTCCATCTCTGTGAAAACTTTGTCGTGTTTGGAAGAAAGTTTTCTTCTATGGCAGAAAGAGCCATTATTCTAAATGGGAATTCATCAGGAATACCAGAGAGTGCAGAAGAAAGGTAATGCCAGGAAGCTCAGGTCGTTAGGGAGGAGAGGAGAAATAAAGCACAGGCAAGGTCAAATTCTAGATGCTAAAGGGGACCCTGATAGTGAGAAATACCACTGGGAACATCCAGTATCAAGTTACCCCTGCTACTTGGAGGGAGACAGGAAATTATGGGTAACTCTATTTTCACTGTGGCAATAAAGCAGCTAAGGAGGAGGAAAGCTTTCTAGACTGGAGTGTGGCCTAGGAATTCTAAAGCAGTGGGGCAGGGACTTCCAAGTTGCTAGTATAGCCTAAACTTCAGCTACAAACAAAGATCTACTATAGAAAGCAGAATAAAATAGGTGCTATGTGATAGAGGAGCAATGAATGGGCTGCAGAATTTTTTAAAAAGCAGCTAATTCTGTGCTTCCCTGGTGGCGCAGTGGTTGAGAATCTGCCTGCTAATGCAGGGGACACGGGTTCGAACCCTGGTCTGGGAAGATCCCACATGCCGCGGAGCAACCGGGCCCATGAGCCACAACTACTGAGCCTGCGCGTCTGGAGCCTTTGCCCCGCAACGAGAGGCCACGATAATGAGAGGCCCGCTCACCGCGATGAAGAGTGGCCCCCACTTGCCGCAACTGGAGAAGCCCTAGCACAGAAACGAAGACCCAACATAGCAACCAATCAATCAATCAATAAAAAATAAATAAATAAATCTTAAAAAAAAAAGCAGCTAATTCTGAATGGAAGGGCAAGGGAAACTTCCCAGAAAACAATATTTTAACAGATATTTCAAGGATAAGTAGGACTTCATGTGATGTTGAGAAGGCATTACAGTGTGGGGCATTCCAGTATAAGCAGATAGCACAAACAACAAAAAAAAATGGGTTAACTGTTCCTGTTTTTCAGCAAAGGACTAATACTCTTTGCTGGACTAATACTCTTTTGCCCTTTGTTGGAGAAGATGAGGCTGGAAACAATCTCAAGTTTGTAATTTCTTTAGTAGACAATAGGGAATCTATAAACAGAGGATGGCCATGATCTGAAGTATTTTTAAGGATATAAATCTGTAATCATTGTGAAGCTTGGCACTGAGAGTCAAGAGACAAGAAACAGATCATTCCCCTTGCCTGGAAAAATGTTCCCTCTTTTATTTTGCTTAATTAGAGAAGGGGCTCACCGCTGGGTTTCGGCTTACACATTCACTTATTCCAAGAGCCTCCATGATCCTCAGCTCTGGATTAGTACTAAATTTAACTATTGATTTATTTGTCATTGTCTACCTTAGACTATCAACACCATTAAAACAGGTATCTTGTCTGCCTTATTCTCCACTCACAGTTTTCTTTTTTGTGCCTGGCCTTAGTGGATACTTAATCCATAGTCATTGAATAAGTAAATGAAAAATGTGTGAATACATTGAACAAGTCAGTTGGGGGACAAGGACATCAGAAGAATAGTGATGATGGAAATGAAAAACATGGGAAATATACTGAAAATTCTATCCAAAGGATTGGAGACATGTGAGATGTGGAAAGACAGAGTTAAACATGTCTCCAGTGTGTCTGTCCTGATTGGGATAGTGATGCTATTACAATGATGCAGTTAGAGTCTTGTATCCTCCCAGAGATAATCTCCTCCCTGTACAAAAATTTTCATCCAGGTGTTTGGAGATCCCTTATTAGTTTTAGAAATGTGGCCATGGTCTCCCCATGTATGTACCCTCTAGGCTGGTTCCTAGGATGAGAAGATATGAATAAGATCCTGGTGCCAACTAAATAGGGTCTGATGCTCCTCTTGGGTGTGATTCCTTATCATCCTACAGTCCTGATGGAAAGAGAATTCAGAAGTTGGGATGCTTAGATTTGATGCTATTGACATCTGAAGCTCCCAAAATTGTTTCTGGACCCCTTCTCTTTATTCAAATAATATATCTGAGAAACATAAGAATATTTATTGAATAATTTCCTAGAATAAAATGGTTCAAGTCTATGAAAGTCTGTAACGTTGGCACCGTAGCAATAGAATAATCAAATAGTCCACAAAGATTCTCGTTCTACAAAACATGAAAGTGACTAACCTGTACCCAGTTTCATGGAGTTAGTCATTGTGCCTGGGCTGGAAGTTGAATCTTCCATTTAAGGTACCTGTTTTGAAGCAGAATAACTGAATAAGATTACTATATAATGTAATATATTTTAAAACATCTATTGTAATCAAAATTCATTGTTTCAAGAAAGAAGAAAAAAATTCTAAGTATTGTTTTAAAAAGAAAGTTATTTTTTATTGAAAAAACATCTGCCTAATTTGATAGCCAAATATCAGAATGAAAAAGTAAAATTCTCAAAGCCACGATTCAAAATCTGAAATAATTAAATTCTTAATTTAGATTGGAAGCATTGTAACTGATCATATTTTTCTGCACATTAATCTAAAAGAGTTTTGTATTTGGATTATTTCCATCTTGTGTACCCAGCCACTTGGCGATTTATCCATTGAATATGCACCTGCTTCTCATATTGGCAAAGCAACAATTTACTGTGAAGAATCAGTTGTTTTGAATGACTAATTGGTTACAGGTGCAATGAATTAACCATCTGCCTTAGAGACTGACTCAACTAAGGAAAGGAAAATCCCTTTCCTTTTTGTCTATTTGGGAGCACATCAGGGAGATGTGATTCTAACTTGGAATTTGTAGATCCTATGGTGGTGGGTGGGGTGAGGTGAGTGGGAGGAAAAGAAAGCAAGTTCAGAGGTTAATCAGAAGAATATTACAGAGTCATATGTGAGACTAGTTTATTAGCTTTTATCAGTAATTAATTATCTTTTGAATTAAACAAACCCACAAACATCTCAAAGTATAAAATATTTGGACTGTATCTGGAAGAGAGCATGTAACCCCATAGATGGATTTATACCAGAACATTTGACATTGTCTTCGTTTATGTTTTTATTTTCTAGCTGTTCTTTCTTGGTTCAAATCTAATTTTCAAAATATTCTGAACATTTATGACATTAATCTATTGATGTGTTACAGTATTTAAAAGCAAATCTTTAATTTACTCAGGCGACTTTCTGATTGCTCAGCTGAGGTGAATCATAATATTTTTAAATGGGCAATAATCAGGTTTTTTTTCTGGATGATCACAATCTCCTGACTCCAAGATGATAAAGTGAAGTTCTTGTTAACTAGGAAATGGCAATCTGCATTGGGTGACTAGGTGGGGAATGATATTAGATAATTTGGTCTGACTCTACCTCTTTGCCTTCAGGTAAACACTTCATTCTTCTTCCCCATAACTGAATTCATGTTTTATATGTTGTTTAGTTTACTATGCCTAACTTTTAATAAATATGTAAGCGTCCCATTTGGCTTAACATGCTTCCATGTTAACACGTTTCCTCAATTAGTTGTCAGAGAATCACAGAGTCCTGTAATCTGTTCTGATTAGGGATTTTTCTGCAAGCCTCTCTGCCTACCCACATTTATCTTGGGGAACTGGTAAAATGAAAATGAGCATTTCCTCACAAAGTGATGAGGAATCTTTCAAGGTGCATGCACCCAGAAATACTATTTCCCTTCCAGCTAGTCTTATAATACATCCTGATGTTTGATTGACTTGATTAAACAAATTAATACTTTTTCCTTAATTATTTTCAGCAAAGCACAATCATTTGCGTGTATGTTGCCCTTATAAAACCACATGACCGACAAAGAAGTCTCGGTAGGGGCAAGATGGTGGAAGAGTAAGACGCGGAGATCACCTTCCTTCCCACAGATACAGTAGAAATACATCTACACGTGGAACTGCTCCTACAGAACACCCACTGAACGCTGGCAGAAGACGTCAGACCTCCCAAAAGGCAAGAAACTCCCCACGTACCTGGGTAGGGTAAAAGAAAAAAGAAATAACAGAGACAAAAGAATAGGGACGGGACCTGCGCCAGTGGGAGGGAGCCGTGAAGGAGGAAAGGTTTCCAGGCACTAGGAAGCCCCTTTGCGGGCAGAGACTGCGGGTGGCGGAGGGGGGAAGCTTCGGAGCCGCGGAGGAGAGCGCAGCCACAGGGGTGCGGAGGGCAAAGCGGAGAGACTCCCGCACAGAGGCTCGGCGCCAACCAGCACTCACCAGCCCGAGAGGCTTGTCTGCTCACTCGCCGGGGCGGGCGGGGGCTGGGAGCTGAGGCTCGGGCTTTGGTGCTAGCCGGGAGGGAGTCCGGGAAAAAGTCTGCAGCTGCCGAAGAGGCAAGAGACTTTTTCTTGCCTCTTTGTTTCGCGGCGTGCAAGGAGAGGGGATTCAGAGCGCTGCCTAAACGAAATCCAGAGACGGGTGCGAGCCGCGCGGCTATCAGCGCGGATCCCACAGCAACAGGGGCGCAGAGGGAAAAACGGAGAGATTCCCGCACAGAGGCTCGGCGCCGAGCAGTGCTCACCAGCCCGAGAGGCTTGTCTGCTCACCCGCTGGGGCAGGCGGGGCTGGGAGCTGAGACGCGGGCTTCGGTCGGATTGCAGGGAGAGGCCTGGGGTTGGCGGCGTGAACACAGCCTGAAGGGGTTGGCGTGCCGCGGCGAGCCGGGAGGGAGCCGGAGAGGAGGTCTGCAGCCGCCGAAGAGGCAAGAGACTTTTTCTTGCCTCTTTGTTTCGCGGCAAGCAAGGAGAGGGGATTCAGAGCGCCGCCTAAACGAACTCCAAAGGCGGGCGCGAGCCGCGGCTAACAGCGCGGACCCCAGAGACTGGTAGGAAACGCTAAGGCTGCTGCTGCCGCCACCAAGAAGCCTGTGTGCGAGCACAGGTCACTCTCCACACTGCCCCTCCCGGGAGCCGGTGCAGCTCGCCACTGCCAGGCTCCCGTGATCCGGGGACAACTTCCCCGGGAGAACACACGGCGCGCCTCAGGCTGCTGCAACGTCACGACGCCTCTGACACCGCAGGCTCGCCCCCCCTCCTCCGTACCGCTCCCTCCCCCGGCCTGAGTGAGCCAGAGCCCCCGAAGCAGCTGCTCCTTTAACCCCTTTCTGTCTGGGCGGGGAACGGACGCCCTCAGGCGACGTACATGCAGAGGCGGGTCCAAATCCAAAGCTGAACGCTGGGAGCTGTACGAACAAAGAAGAGAAAGGGAAATCTCTCCCAGCAGCCTCAGAAGCAGCGGATTAAAGCTCCACAAACAACTTGATGTGCCTGCATCTGTTGAATACCTGAATAGACAACGAATCATCCCAAATTCAAAAGGTGGACTTTAGGAGCAGGATATATTAATTTCCCCTATTCCTTTTTTTGTGAGTGTATATGTGTATGCTTCTGGGTGAGATTTTGTCTGTATAGCTTTGCTTTCACCATCAGTCCTAGGGTTAGGTCCGTCCATTTTTTTTTTTTTTTACTTAAAAAAAAATTTTTTTTTCCTAATATATGTTTTCTTAATAATTTTTTCTGTATTTTCTATTTTTAGAAATTAAACATTTTTTTAATGTTTTTTCATATTTTTTATTTTAAAAAATTAAAATTTTTTTTCTTAATAAATATTTTCTTAAAAATTTTTTTCTTATTTTTTACTATTAAAAAATTAATAAATCTATTTTTAAAAATTAAAAAAATTTTTTCTGAATACATTTACTCTTAATAATTTTTTTTCTTATTTTTTATTATAATAGCTTTATTTTATTTTATTTTATCCTCTTTTTTTCTTTCTATTTTTTTCTCCCTTATATTCTGAGCTGTGTGGATGAAAGGCTCTTGGTGCTCCAGCCAGGCATCAGGGCTGTGCCTCTGAGGTGGGAGAGCCAACTTCAGGACACTGGTCCACAAGAGACCTCCCAGCTCCACGTAATACCAAACGGCGAAAATCTCTCAGAGATCTCTATCTCAACATCAAGACCCAGCTTCACTCAACGACCAGCAAGCTACAGGGCTGGACACCCTATGCCAAACAACTAGCAAGACAGGAACACAGCCCCATCCATTAGCAGGGAGGCTGCCGAAAATCATAAGGCCACAGACACCCCAAAACACACCACCAGACGTGGACGTGCCCACCAGAAAGACAAGATTCAACCTCATCCACCAGAACACAGGCAATAGTCCCCTCCACCAGGAAGCCTACACAACCCACTGAACCAACCTTAGCCACGGGGGACAGATACCAAAAACAACGGGAACTACGAACCTGCAGCCTGTGAAAAGGAGACCCCAAACACAGTAAGATAAGCAAAATGGATGACAGAAAAACACACAGCAGATGAAGGAGCAGGGTCAAAACACACCAGACCTAACAAATGAAGAGGAAATAGGTAGTCTACCTGAAAAAGAATTCAGAATAATGATAGTAAGGATGATCCAAAATCTTGGAAATAGAATAGACAAAATGCAAGAAACATTTAACAAGGACGTAGAAGAACTAAAGAGGAACCAAGCAACGATGAAAAACACAATAAATGAAATTAAAAATACTCTAGATGGGATCAATAGCAGAATAATTGAGGCAGAAGAAAGGATAAGTGACCTGGAAGATAAAATGGTGGAAATAACTACTGCAGATCAGGATAAAGAAAAAAGAATGAAAAGAACTGAGGACAGTCTCAGAGACCTCTGGGACAACATTAAACACACCAACATTCGAATTATAGGGGTCCCAGAAGAAGAAGAGAAAAAGAAAGGGACTGAGAAAATATTTGAAGAGATTATAGTTGAAAACTTCCCTAATATGGGAAAGGAAATAGTTAATCAAGTCCAGGAAGCACAGAGAGTCCCATACAGGATAAACCCAAGGAGAAACACGCCAAGACACATATTAATCAAACTGTCAAAAATTAAATATAAAGAAAACATATTAAAAGCAGCAAGGGAAAAACAACAAATAATACACAAGGGAATCCCCATAAGGTTAACATCTGATCTTTCAGCAGAAACTCTGCAAGCCAGAAGGGAGTGGCAGGATATACTTAAAGTGATGAAGGAGAAAAACCTACAACCAAGATTACTCTACCCAGCAAGGATCTCATTCAGATGTGATGGAGAAATGAAAACCTTTACAGACAAGCAAAAGCTGAGAGAGTTCAGCACCACCAAACCTGCTTTACAACAAATGCTAAAGGAACTTCTCTAGGCAAGAAACACAAGAGAAGGAAAACACCTACAATAACAAACCCAAAACATTTAAGAAAATGGGAATAGGAACATACATATCGATAATTACCTTGAATGTAAATGGATTAAATGCTCCCACCAAAAGACACAGGCTGGCTGAATGGATACAAAAACAAGACCCATATATATGCTGTCTACAAGAGACCTACTTCAGACCTAGAGACACATACAGACTGAAAGTGAGGGGATGGAAAAAGATATTCCATGCAAATGGAAATCAAAAGAAAGCTGGAGTAGCAATTCTCATATCAGACAAAATAGACTTTAAAATAATATTATAAGAGACAAAGAAGGACACTATATAATGATCAAGGGATCGATCCAAGAGGAAGGTATAACAATTGTAAATATTTATGCACCCAACATAGGAGCACCTCAATACATAAGGCAAATACTAACAGCCATAAAAGGGGAAATTGACAGCAACACAATCATAGTAGGGGACTTTAACACCCCACTTTCAGCAATGGACAGATCATCCAAAATGAAAATAAATAAGGAAACACAAGCTTTAAATGATACATTAAACAAGATGGACTTAATTGATATTTATAGGACATTCCACCCAAAAACCACAGAATACACATTTTTCTCAAGTGCGCATGGAACATTCTCCAGGATAGATCATATCTTGGGTCACAAATCAAGCCTTGGTAAATTTAAGAAAATTGAAATCGTATCAAGTATCTTTTCCGACCACAACGCTATGAGACTAGATATCAATTACAGGAAAAGATCTGTAAAAAATACAAACACATGGAGGCTACACAATACACTACTTAATAACGAAGTGATCACTGAAGAAATCAAAGGGGAAATCAAAAAATACCTAGAAACAAATGACAATGGAGATACAACGACCCAAAACCTATGGGACGCAGCAAAAGCAGTGCTAAGAGGGAAGTTTATAGCAATACAAGCCTACCCCAAGAAACAGGAAACATCTCGAATAAACAACCTAACCTTGCACCTAAAGCAATTAGAGAAAGAAGAACAAAAAAACCCCAAAGCTAGCAGAAGGAAAGAAATCATAAAGATCAGGTCAGAAATAAATGAAAAAGAAATGAAGGAAACAATAGCAAAAATCAATAAAACTAAAAGCTGGTTCTTTGAGAAGATAAACAAAATTGATAAACCATTAGCCAGACTCATCAAGAGAAAAAGGGAGAAGACTCAAATCAATAGAATTAGAAATGAAAAAGGAGAAGTAACCACTGACACTGCAGAAATACAAAAGATCATGAGAGATTACTACAAACAACTCTACGCCAATAAAATGGACAACCTGGAAGAAATGGACAGATTCTTAGAAATGCACAAACTGCCGAGACTGAACCAGGAAGAAATAGAAAATATGAACAGACCAATCACAAGCACTGAAATTGAAACTGATTAAAAACCTTCCAACAAACAAAAGCCCAGGACCAGATGGCTTCACA
Source organism: Balaenoptera ricei (assembly GCF_028023285.1). NCBI lineage: Eukaryota > Metazoa > Chordata > Mammalia > Artiodactyla > Balaenopteridae > Balaenoptera > Balaenoptera ricei. The sequence goes on from NC_082642.1 coordinate 107,886,976, forward strand.
GGTGAATTCTATCAAACATTTAGAGAAGAGCTAACACCTATCCTTCTCAAACTCTTCCAAAATATTGCAGAGGGAGGAACACTCCCAAACTCATTCTACGAGGCCACCATCACCCTGATACCAAAACCAGACAAAGATGTCACAAAGAAAGAAAACTACAGGCCAATATCACTGATGAACATAGATGCAAAAATCCTCAACAAAATACTCGCAAACAGAATCCAACAGCACATTAAAAGGATCATACACCATGATCAAGTGGGGTTTATCCCAGGAATGCAAGGATTCTTCAATATACGTAAATCAATCAATGTGATACACCATATTAACAAATTGAAGGAGAAAAACCATATGATCATCTCAATAGATGCAGAGAAAGCTTTTGACAAAATTCAACACCCATTTATGATAAAAGCCCTGCAGAAAGTAGGCATAGAGGGAACTTTCCTCAACATAATAAAGGCCATATATGACAAACCCACAGCCAACATCGTCCTCAATGGTGAAAAACTGAAACCATTTCCACTAAGATCAGGAACAAGACAAGGTTGCCCACTCTCACCACTATTATTCAACATAGTTTTGGAAGTGTTAGCCACAGCAATCAGAGAAGAGAAAGAAATAAAAGGAATCCAAATCGGAAAAGAAGAAGTAAAGCTGTCACTGTTTGCAGATGACATGATACTATACATAGAGAATCCTAAAGATGCTACCAGAAAACTCCTAGAGCTAATCAATGAATTTGGTAAAGTAGCAGGATACAATATTAATGCACAGAAATCTCTTGCATTTCTATACACTAATGACGAAAAATCTGAAAGTGAAATTAAGAAAACACTCCCGTTTACCATTGCAACAAAAAGAATAAAATATCTAGGAATAAACCTACCTAAGGAGACAAAAGACCTGTATGCAGAAAATTATAAGACACTGATGAAAGAAATTAAAGATGATACAAATAGATGGAAAGATATACCATGTTCCTGGATTGGAAGAATCAACATTGTGAAAATGACTCTACTACCCAAAGCAATCTACAGATTCAATGCAATCCCTATCAAACTACCACTGGCATTTTTCACAGAACTAGAACAAAAAATTTCACAATTTGTATGGAAACACAAAAGACCCCGAATAGCCAAAGCAATCTTGAGAAAGAAAAATGGAGCTTGAGGAATCAGGCTCCCTGACTTCAGACTATATTACAAAGCTACAGTAATCAAGACAGTTTGGTACTGGCACAAAAACAGAAATATTGATCAATGGAACAGGATAGAAAGCCCAGAGATAAACCCACACACAGAGAGAACAGTATGGAGGTTCCTTAAAAAACTACAAATAGAACTACCATACGATCCAGCAATCCCACTACTGGGCATATACCCTGAGAAAACCATAGTTCAAAAAGAGTCATGTATCAAAATGTTCATTGCAGCTCTATTTACAATAGCCAGGACATGGAAGCAACCTAAATGTCCATCGACAGATGAATGGATAAAGAAGATGTGGCACATATATACAATGGAATATTACTCAGCCATAAAAAGAAATGAAATGGAGGTATTTGTAATGAGGTGGATGGAGTTAGAGTCTGTCATACAGAGTGAAGTAAGTCAGAAAGAGAAAAACAAATACAGTATGCTAACACATATATACGGAATCTAAGGGGAAAAAAAGCCATGAAGAACCTAGTGGCAAGACGGGAATAAAGACACAGACCTACTAGAGAATGGACTTGAGGATATGGGGAGGGGGTGGCGTGAGATGTGACAGGGTGAGAGAGTGTCATGGACATATATACACTACCAAATGTAAAATAGATAGCTAGTGGGAAGCAGCCGCATAGCACAGGGAGATCAGCTCGGTGCTTTGTGACCACCTAGAGGGGTGGGATGGGGAGGGTGGGAGGGAGGGAGATGCAAGAGGGAAGAGATATGGGAACATATTGTATATGTATAACTGATTAACTTTGTTATAAAGCAGAAGCTAACACACCATTGTAAGGCAATTATACTTCAATAAAGTTGTTTAAAAAAAAAAAACCACATGACCTCTTGACATCACTGAGAAGAGCAATCTATGTAGCCAAGTAGGAAGGACTTTTCTACATCATTTTAGTTATTAAGAGTATGTGAGAGTGAATGGGAATTTTAGGCATGATTTATTGTTTTCCAAAAGTGCTTCATTTCTCTTATAAAATATACTCTAATACAAACAATATTTTGGGAGAATCCTATTTTCAAGATTCTTTTTAAGGAGTTAACTCTAGTTGAGTTGTTTTAAAAAATATTTCCCATCAAATAGTAGTAGGATATTGAGTAGATGAGGTACATTATAATTCCAGTTTTCTTGACCTAGTCAAAATGTCATAAAATGAGATATCTTTTAACAGAATGCCATTTTAATTTCCTTTATTCATTTAGAAAAATACATTTCTGAATTTTCCATTCTCTTCGAATACAAATAAAATTTTATTGCAATGAAATCTTTGTACAACAATGAAATATTTCTGACAAAAGCTCACTCTTTTCACATATTATTCAATACAACATTTTATCTGATCAAAAAATTTAGTTTGAGAGTTTCTTAAGATCATTGTAAACATCCATGGTTAACGTATACCTAATAAATTGCTCTAGAAATAATTTGAGTTATTAATTAGCACTACGGAAGTTATGTTCTTTCAGTTTCTTTTTTTTATTTCATTTTCATTTCATAATTTCATTTACTTTTGTAGCCCATTCAATGGAAAGCTACCAAATAGTAGCATTCTTTTCTACTTATTTCTGAATAAATACAAATGCTCATACTGACTTTCTCTTTTAACAAAGTGAAGGCCCTTCACTGTCTATCTCCACTGTATTCCCTTCCTTTATTAGTCTTTTAGTGATGCCCATTCTCTGATGTAAATTTGTGTTGATGAAAATCCTGTCACAGGAGCTGTGTGCACAGAGGTTACTTAGGGTAGAGTTGAGAATTATATACCTTGTCTAAAATAACTTTGCCATCATCAGAACTGGAAGTCACTTTAGAAACCCTCTTCTAGACTACGAATTTTTCAAGCATTTTATGGCAACAGGACTCCTTTAAATGAAAATGTAAAATGCAATACTACTGCTCCAGTTGATGCAAGGATAAAATGCTCAGATCCATTTTTTGTTACTTTCCCTGTTGTGCTCTATCGTCCTTAATGTTCTGGGTAAAATAGTCCTTTTTCTAACCATATTTTTTCCTACTGGGAACCGGAAGCATGGAAAAATCATTTGGTTTGTCTAAAGGCAACCAATGAGTTATTAACGAAATCAGAGGGAAAACTAAGTACACTTGAATTCTGATCTAGAGTTTCTCTATTGTTAAAATATTAATTTTAGTATTTGAATTATCCATGTGGTTTCTTTTTATTGTTTAAAATGCCTTTGGTCACTTACCACTCTATTTGACCTAACCTCTGTATATGAAGTTACTGTGCGAACCCCTTCCTAGATCCTCCCTTCTCTGAGCTCATGATAACCTTAAATCCCAGTGCCTAGGACTTTCAATCTCTTAGACAGTTGATTGCGTCAGATGCTTAGCGCAGGACCAATAGCTAGCTCCAGGCTACAAATGATTTCATTACATCTTCCCCAATCTATTTGTTTACACAATTTCAGCTGGAAAAAAAATGCATTGAAATCAAACATCTCATTTCCAGTACTGTCCCGAGGCAAAAAGAGACAATGATACATGCCCCCAATTTAGACTAGATGAAGCTAGCCGCATTTCACATAGAGTAAGTCACATTGCGAGTTAAAACCAAGTTAACCTGAAAGGAGCCATTTTCTCCCAGCATATCTGTGCACAGCTTCAATTGATGGCACTGTGAACTGTAAAACGGAACCAAAGGCCAACATTTTTTCTAAAGAAACTTTAAAACTAGGAAAGTTGCTCAAAGATTGCCTTAGAGTTGCCTCCTCTATTGTCTTTCCTGCGGTGATGGTCTCTGAGGCATTCACTGGTGGCAAATAGATGAAAGTTTCTTACTGAATTGTCTTGATTGCCATATTGATCAGTTTTTGTGCTTTTGTTCTTAAGACAACAGTAAAAGAAAGTAGTCAAGAAAAGTTTCACTTTGACCAAAAAAAAAAAAAAAAAGATTTCAGGAGAAGCAGATGGTTCCAGTTAAGAATCCGTTAAGAAATTTCTTTCGACTTGGAAGGATAGCTTTTGTTTTGTAAGGAAGACTGCCAATTAGTCACAAATGAACTTGAGCACATTTTCTTGTTAATCATGCAGCTGATGACTGGATGGATGAGCCACACATGCTTTATAGTTACTCTCACTGCACTGTCTTTACCTACTGTGTTCCAAGTAGTTGCAAATATTAAGCCGTTAATAACTGATCAACATTTTAAAAGGTTTCACAAGAAATGTAATTAGATTTTATAATTGAGTTTAAGCTAATGTGTGTTTCTACAAAAGATCAGGTGCTTAGATTATATTTCAATTTATGCTTGCCATCTGCTAAAATTTTTTTTTTCCCCCTTCTCTCTCTATATATATTCAACATCCTGATCAGGTCTCCATATTTCCAAATCAGCTTTCATTATTCAAGACTCACTGTAAAGTTCAAATACCAGATTGATTTCTTAGTCTCCATGTTCTCCATGTATGCTTACAGTTTTATATAAGAAAAGCCATTTCTTATGTATTAAGCACAGTGTATTAATATTTCTTCAAATAAATGCACTATGCACTATTCTTGTAGTTCTTGAATACTATGCAGTATTCAAAACATCTCACTGGAGATATTTATGCTCTGAAACATAACTTTTTGAATTGTTGAATGTAAGTCATTTATACTGTAGTACTTTATGGGAGAAGCATATGTTGAATTTTAATGGTGTTTTAATTTGCAGTCCAAAATTGGGAATGCATGTATACAAAACCATGAAGTGGCTACTGAAGTATTGTAAACTGGCTACATAAGATTCTACTGTCTGTCTATCTATCTATGTTATGTATATCTAATAGATATAAAACTTTAAAGAAAAGATTCTTTAATTATCAAGTAAATAATGTTATAACCCCCCAAATGGTATTCATGTAGATGGTACAGACATTGAGATTTTGAGAACGACTATTCTAGTTGCTAGACAACTGACTTCAGTAAGCACCAGCACTAGAATCAGTTAGAGAGCAGCTTGACCCCACCTGAACCTCCAGACTCAATCTCCAGGAATGGGTAATGACCTTTTGCATTAGGAATGAGCTGTCCAGGTAACTCTGACACTAAAGTTGGTCTAGAGAGATTTTTCTCTAAGAGAAGGTGAAGGGCTATGCTATGCTTGCTGTTTGCTTCTGTATACTTCCATGTTTTTGTGCGTTAAAAATCATGTTTGGTTACAGATTTTTGGAACAAGATTTTAGGGTTTGGAGGAAGATAGCCGAATTGACTTTATTTTCGCTTACTTACATTTTAGCATAGGCCATTAATAATGTTGGCAGCATTTCCTACAGAAAGACCATCTAGCACTCCTCAGAAGATGGACCTGCAGGGTAGATAGTGTGAAACCAGGAGGTCTATGCTGAAGTGTGTAAGATATCAGTATAATACTAGCCTCTGAGATGCCTCACATGATATTTTGATATTTTGAATTTAGACTACAGACAAAAATGATACATTGCATTACACTTTTTATTATCTCTCTATTTTAATGTATACTTTCTTAATTTTGCAAAATATAATTTATTTAATAGAATTACAAAATAGGAATGAGCTTAAGTAATGAACATCTTCCTTATACTTGTATTTTCAGTGTTAGATAGGAATTTACCTAAAATATAAAAAAGTAAAAGTCTGGGAAATCAACCAAACAAAACTTGAGAATTTCTCCTGACTTTTAATCCATACTTATGTACTTTGTCCTCTCGAGCATTTTCTTTTCCCTTTGTCTTAAGTAGAAAATGAAGAAAAATGTGTCCTTTGTATGCTGTCTCTGTCACAATTCTTTTCTGTACTTTGTATCATGTAACTTGGTGCCTTCAAGAACATCAGCTTCAGAGCTGGTTCTTCCATCAGGGGATTCTGAATCTTCAAATTGTGTAGATATAAGGAAAGGTAATGAATGGGTTTCCATCAGATGGATCACCTTGGAAATTTTTAAGGATAGTTTACAGTTCCTGTTGTTATTCTCATGTGCTATTTTGCTACATATAAACAAAATGCAGCACCAAAGATATTTATTTGTTTAATGGCAATAATGGTATTGCTAGAGACCAAAAGCTTTCTAACAAACTAACAGCATCATATAATGTAACAAACACAGAATCTAAGTTTTCTTGTTCTTAATGTAAGTTAATAGTGGTGTGGAATTGAGTCTCAGTCTCCTCCTATCAGAGAAGAATTTCAGCTAGGAGTGCAGACTCCATTGCCGGACTGTCTAAGTTTAAATCCTGAGCTTGCCACTTAGACGTTATGTGACTCTGTGAACATTACTTAACTTTTCTGTACTTCTGTTTTCCTGTATGTAAAATGGATTCTTACCTCAATGGGTGCTGTGAACAATACATTTTTAAATATGAGTAACGATTCTAGAGTAGCCCTTGACATAGTACACATTAAATAAGAGTTATCAGTATTCAGTTCAGCCTCCAAAGAAGAACTTTACAATTTACCCCTTGGGACATCAAATAGCAAAGGAAATGGCCAGATTAGCAGAAGGTAATCTTGGCATCATTCTCAAGCCTAAGAGTGTCTGGCTGCCTGAATGTTCTGATGATGGATCAAGGAGACATGCTTCCATTGGGAAAAGGCTGCTTTCCCAAAGATTTTTTAGGGCCAAGGCTGCATGGATCATGCCCATCCTGTGGTCTTATGGGGACTCAGCCCTATGAGAGTCACTTGGTGGGGAGTTGGCTCAATAGAGTTTCTCTGGAGTAAACTGCTCAAAACCAGGGTGATGAGAGAATATTTATAAAAGATTAGATGGAGGAGATATGATCTGAATTTAGGAAACTAGACCTTATCCCAAGTCGGGGGCAGGAATTGGGGATGGTGAGGGGAGACTAAGTTTGAACCATTTTCCAAGCCTAGGGGGTCAGATATAAATACCTACCACACTCAGAGACCAAAGTCAGAGTTCATTAATTCTGTTCAAGTATCATCTCTCCTTTCCCTCACATCTCCTTCCTTCTCCCTCATCTTTTTTTTACCCCCAAGAATGCAGCAGCAGCCTCATTAATGGAGTGGAGTCGTAAATGAGACAGGCAGGAAAAGGAAATCAACTACACCCCACTTATGCCACTGAAGCATTTCCAAAGCTAACTTCCGTCAGAAGTGGGAGTTTTTCATCATACACAGAATGACATTTTAATGACTGAAACAGTACCTTTTTACAACTAAAGTGGTTGGAGAACTTTTTCTCTGCTTCCTTTTACAGCAAAACTCAAAAGGGCTGTCAGTATCTGCCAGCTCATTCTCTTTTGAATACCCTATCAGTCAGGCTTTTGCCCACACCGTTCTTCAAAAACTGCTCTTGTTAAGGTCACAGATGACTTGCAAACATTCACAAGTCCAGTGGTCTCCTCTCAGTTCTCATCTTGTTTGATCCAAAGCCATCATATGACACACCACCACCTTTCTCCTTTGTCCACTTTCTTCATTGGCTTCCAGAACATAATTCCTTTGTTTTGTTTTGTTTTGTTTTTCTTACAACATTTTCTTAGTCTCTGCAGCTTCCCCAAATTCCTTACCTCTAAATTATGCAGTGCACCAGGGTTTGATCCTTGCAGCTATCTTCCCAACTATAATCCTTGCAGCTATCTTCCCAACTATAATCACTCCTTAGGAGAGTTTATCCAGTCCCACAGCTTTTAAAAACTATTTTTTAATATATAGTTGACTTACAATATTATATTTATTTCAGGTGTACAAAATAGTGATTCAAAATTTTTATAGTTTATACTCCATTTAAAGATATTATACAATATTGACTATATTCCCTATGTTGTACAATATATCCTTGTAGCTTATTTATTTTATCCATAGTAGTTTGTACCTCTTAATTCCCTAATCCTATCTTGCTGCCCCCCCTTCCTTCTCCCCAGTGGTAACCACTAGTTTGCCTTCTATATCTATGAGTCTGTTTCTTTTTTGTTATATTCACTGGTTTGTTTTATTTTTCAGATTCCACATATAAGTGAAAATATACAATATTTTTCTTTTATTGTCTGACTTACTTCACTAAGCATAGTTCCCTCCAGGTCCATTCATGTTGTTGCAAATGGCAAAACGTCATTATTCTTTATGGCTGAATCGTATTCCATATATAATACATCTTTTTATCCATTTATCTGTTGACGGACAGTTAGGCTGCTTCCATATCTTGGCTATTGTAAATAATGCTCTATGAACATTAAGGTGTATGTATATTTTTGAATTAGTGTTTTCATTTTCTTCAGATATATACCCAGGAGTGGAATTCCTGGATCTTATGGTAGTTCTGTTTTTAGTTTTTTGAGGAAACTGCATACTGTTTTACACAGTGGTTGCACCAATTTACATTCCCACCAACAGTGCACAGGGGTTCCCTTTTCTCCACATCCTCACCAATATTTGTTATTTGTGTTCTTTTTGATGATAGCCATTCTGACAGGTGTAAGGTGATATCTCATTATGGTTTTGATTTGCATTTTCCTGATGATTAGCGATGTTGAGCATCTGTTCATGTGCCTGTTGGCCATCTGTATGTCTTCTTTAGATAAGTGTCTCTTTAGGTCTTCTGTCCATTTTTAAACGAGGTTGTTTGGGTTTTTTTGATGTTGAATTGTATGAGCTGTTTATATATTTAGGATATTAACCCCTTATTGGTCATATCATTTGCAAATACTTTCTCTTATTCCGGAGGTTGTCTTTTTATTTTGTTGATGGTTTCCTTTCCTGTGAAAAATCTTTTAAGTTTAATTAGGTCCCATTTGTTTATTTTTGCTTTTGTTTCCTTTGCCTTAGGTGACAGATCAAAAGAAAATACTGCTACAATTTATGTCAAGAGTGTCTGCCTCTCTTTTCTTCTGGGAATTTTATGGTTTCCAGTCTTACATTTAGACCTTTAATCTATATGGTATGAGAAAATGTACTAATTTTATTCTTTTACATGCAGTTGTCCAATTTTAAATATAATTTGTAACTTCTTATTGACTCCTGTACAATCCTAGACCACTCATATGAACTCCACATGTATTTTACTGTGTATTCAGCTTATTCACTTGGATGTTCACTGGCTTCTCAAACTTGACATGATTAGAACTTAACTCTTTTTAAAATATTTGTTTGTTTGTTTGTTTGTTTGTTTATTGTCTGTGCTACATGGCATGCAGGATCTTAGTTCCCCGACCAGGCACCAAGGATCAAACCTGTGCCCCCTGCAGTGGAAGCACAGAGTTCTAACCACCAGTGCCAGGGAATTCCCAGAACTTAACTCTTGATTTAAATCTGCCCATTAAACCTGTTTCTATCTCAGCCTTCTTCCATCTCAGTATATAGCAACTACAGTCCTCCAGTTGTTCATCAGAAAACTGTGAAGTCATTTTTGATTTCTTTTCTCTGACATCTTATATCCAATTCATTAAGAAATCATGTTGGCTGTACTTGTAAATGATATTGAGAAACTTACTACTTCGCAGTATATCCCAGTGTATCACTGACATGCTCATCTAAGTCACCATCATTTCTCACCTTTGCTCATTTAAAAGCCGTCTAATGGTAGTCTCCTTATTTTGATCTATGCCATGTACTGTTTACTTTTCAACACAGTAGCCAGGGTGATCCTGTTAAAATAAAATTCAGAATATGTCATCTGTCTATTTAAAACCATCCAAGTGCATTCCTTTTGTTCTATAGAAAAGTCCATAATTTTTAACCTGACCTACAAGGCCCTACACGATCGGGGCCCTGTTGCCTCTTTGATGTCATTTTCCTCTGCTCTCCCCTTTGCTAAGTCACGTACTGTCTCCCCAACTTCTTCTCTGTTCCAAGAACACAGGGAGCCTGCTATTCCCATAGAAATTTGCCTTTGCAGTTCCCTCTATCCAGAATGTTTTTGCCCACCCACATAGCCTCCTGGCTTATTTACTCTGTTGGGTTTCAGATATAACCTTTCAGAGGTACCTTCCCAGCCCAGCCCATGTAAAATTGCACCCACATACAAGTCATTCTTTATCCCCAGTACTCTAGATCACTTGTTTTCACCATATTATAAAGTTTAAAAAAACTTTTTATGCTTCGAGTTTTGTTTCCTTCTGCTTCGCCTACACCTGGCAAATAAGAGATGCTCAAGAGATATTTGAATAAATGAATTGAGAGCGATTGGGACAATCATGGGACCTGTCAGAGAGTTCATGGAGAGGAAAGGAAGAACATGTTCCCCAGAGCTGGTTTGAAAGGACACAAAATGGGGAGTGGGGGAAAATAAAGTTGTTTTCTGCTACATCCTTTGGACTAACATTTTTTAACTTCATGTAGTCATATATATTAAATAAGCACTTATAATTAGAACATTGCACATTGCTGTTAATTGATGATCAAAGTTCACTTATTTGCTTTCACTCCTAAATAGTATAAATATTAACTTTATTTGTACTGATATTTGTTTCTTTATCTGTGTTTTAAATGTGCTCCCCCAACCCTTTGTGTTTTTGGCTGTTATTAGTTTTTCTTGGATCTTACTGTAATTATTTGTTGGCATACTGTCTCCCCTCTCAGACTATATGGTCGGCAAAGGTAGTTTTTTTTTTTTTTTTTAACTTTAAATAACCTTGGGGACTTGCCTGGCAGTCCAGTGATTAAGACTGCGCATCCAATGCAGGGAGCACGGGTTCGAACCCTGTTTGGGGAACTAAGATCCCACATGACTCACAGCGCGGCCAAAAAATAAAATAAAACAAAAGTGATGTAAAAAATAACCTTGACACCTTGGTCAAGGTGTATGTACTTGAAACATAACAGGAACTAAAAAAGTGCTTGTGAAATTTATTTTTAATAAGTATTTGACTCAATTATCTCTTTTACCATAAATATTATATACTGAAGGAGTCTCAGAATATGTAAGCCAGGGATTTTACATCTAAGCAAGTTGTTCTTCAAACATAAAGGCTACAAATACTGAATTTTTATGCAAGAACGCTGAGAATATTGTTTTCTTAAGTCCTCCTTGAGGAAAATCCTTGAGTCCTCCAACAAATCAAGGGTACTTTAGCAAAAGAACTGGCAATAAGCACTGAATAGATTTAATTGCAAATCTAAGCGAAAAAAAGTTAATATAAGGATAAAAAAGTGGAATGTAAATTTTAAATGTTTTTAGACATAGAAATGATATACAAATAATAAAAATTGGGAGAAAGAGGAACGAACACTGGAAGTAGAATAAACTCATTGATTACTCATTTGTGAGCATTGGGGATCAAGGAATATCATTTAAACTGACTATTCTAGTAGTGAAAGTGTTAGCAAATTTAAGGGAACAATAGTAATCATTCAGTAAAAAGATAATTGTATGACAAAGGAGTAGGGAAGGATGGAAGGGAAGAGGATTAGAGCTGACGTTATTGGTTTTCATAAAAGATAACATTTGTTATCTAAAGGGGGGAGGTCTAAGGGTATTGTATCACAGGATAAGTATAAAGTTAACCACTAGAACAAAAATACAGGAATTCCAAAATTTCAGAGGAGGCAAAGAAAACAAATCATGCAGACACATGCACACACATGCATATATGCACATATGTAATTTATACCTGTTTATATACACATTCACGTGTATTTAAGTTACATAATGTTCATATATATTATGCAACACATGTTTTGCATGCTAGCTGTTATATAAGATAAAATTTGAAAGACTGTCATATGTCTTTTTCAGTAAATATAAATGGGCTTAACTATTAAAAGATAAAAGATTTTTAGCATGCATGGCAACTCTTTGCTGTCGAAAAGTAATATATCTAAAAACAAATTGATTTGGAATGGATAAATATAAAAAATGGACTAGGTATGTCAGGCAAATACAAAGTAAAGAAAATAACAGGTAGTGGTCTTAATCTCAGTGTAGAATCTGGGCCGAAAGCATTTTAATGCTAAAGCTACAAGATCCAGTAAGATCTAATACTTAGGAATATATATGTACAAATACTGTAGCAGCAAATTTTATAAAGCAAAAGTTATAGATGATATGGAAAGGGGGCTAAAAAAGTAACTTCACAGTGTAGAAACAGAATAGTCATTGCCACAGCTGTGTGGGAAAGCTTACCTTCCATCAGTGATTAAGTCATGTCCTTGATACGATGTGATGAGAATGGCAGCTTTCCCTCTGTGGTTTTCCTCCCCAAGACTGCAGTCTAATCATTAGAAACATATTGGACAAACTCAAATTGAGGGGTATCCTTCAACACGCTCACTAGCACTCCTCAGTATAAGAATCTGAGGTCATCTGCCAAGGTCATCAAAAACTAGTAAAGTAGGAGAAACTTGTCACAGCCAAGAGGTGCCTGAGGAGGCATGACAACTAAATGTAGTGTGGTATCCTGGATGGGATTCTGAAACAGAAAAAGGACATTAGGTAAAATCGAAGGAAATCTTAAAAATATATGGACTTTACATATATATAATTTATATATTTACATATAATTTACATATTACTACTTTACAGTAGTAATTGACTCAGAAATCTCTTATTAAAATGGCTTAAATTTAAGTCTACCATGTTAGAGTCATGCAAATTCAGAAAATATTGATTCCCAAAATATATTTTTTAGTTGTCTAAATTCGGTTAATATGTCTGGACAACAATTTGGCAAAGATAGAGTAATTAAGCATATAGTAATGCACTGTATTATAACACTAGTCTTTAAATTGTGTAAAGTACTTCCACATGTATTATCTCTTTTATTTGTCTTTTAAAATAAAGAATAATAAGTAGATTTTCTTTCCTCCCTCCCTCCCCCTTCTTTCTCTCTCCTTCCTTCCTTCCTTCCTTCTTTCTTTCTCCCTCTCCCTCCCTCCCTCCCTCCTCCCTCCCTCCCTCCCTTCCTTCCTTCCTTCCTTTCTTCCTTCCTTCCTTTCCAATGTGGAGTGGCAGAGGAAATAGGACATAAGAGAATCAAATTTATTCTAGTTCCTAATTCAGTGCTTTCCACCATATTTTGCTGTCTATGTGAAATTATCCTACTGGTCATAAATTCTGCAGTAAATTGTTCTCTTGAAAGAGAAGATTGCAGTGTAGTTACCTGCAGTCTCGAAATAGGTTGAGTAACATCCCTGTGTGCTGTGAGCAGATAACAGTGAATGAGTAATAGTTTTTAGATAGGATGGGCCAGATTTGAACCAAAAACATGACCAGGAGTAGATCGATAATACATTTACCAGCCTAAGAACTGTCAGGAACTTAATAATAAGGTCTGAGCATTCCCTCTGCTGATTTTCTTCAATTGTGAATGACTTCCAGATAAACTTACAAATAAACCATGACTGGTGTGTTTCCATTGCTAGCTTCCCTAGGGAGTGTGTGAATGAAGATCACCACTTCAAGGATAGGAAATCATAGTATCATGTAATGCAGATTCTTATACTCAAGCCGTGCTCCCTTTCTTGAATATATTAAATGATCACTATTTTATATTTTCAAGTTATATGTTAAAGTCACTAGATGTATTTTCTTTAAATTTTTTTTTTTTTTTTTTTTTTTTTTACAGTTCCCTCCCCGAGGTGCAAGTCACATCCCTATTCTTTTGTCTCTGTTTTTTCTTTTGCCCTACCCAGGTAGGTGGGGAATTTCTTGCCTTTTGGGAAGTCTGAGGTCTTCTGCCAGCATTCAGTAGGTGTTCTGTAGGAGTTGTTCCACATGTAGATGTATTTCTGATGTATTTGTGGGGAGGAAGGTGATCACCACGTCTTACTCCTCCATCTTGAAGGTCCTCTCTATAAGATCTTTTTTTTTGATCTTTGAATTCTATTTTATTTATTTTTTATATAGCATGTTCTTATTAGTTATCTATTTTATACATATTAGTGTATATATGTCAACCCCAATCACCCAATTCATCTCACCACCACCAACCCCCCCTAAAAATTTTTTTATTGAAGTATAGTTGATATACAATATTATGTAAGTTACTGGTATACAATATAGTGATTCACAATTTTTGAAGTTTAGACTCCATTTATAGCTATTATAAAATATTGGGTGTATTCCCTGTGCTATACAGTATATTCTTGTAACTTATTTATTTTATGCATAATAATTTGTACCTCTTAATATACTACCCCTATGTTGCCCCTCCCCCTTCTGTCTCCCCACTGGTAACCACTAGCTTATTCTCTATATCTGTGAGTCTGCTTCTTTTGTTTTATTCACTAGTTCATTGTATTTTTTAGATTCCACATATAAGTGATATCATACAGTATTTGTCTTTCTCTGTCTGACTTATTTCACTTAGCATAATACCATTCAAGTCCATCCATGTTGCTGCAAATGGCAAAATTCCATTCTTTTTTATGGCTGAGTAGTGTTCCACATATATATACTATATATATATGGATATATATATATATATATATATATATATAGTGTGTATATATATATAGTATATATATATATGTACACTCCATATTCTTTATCCATTCATCTGTTGATGGACACACTTAGGTTGCTTCCATATTTTGGCAATTATAAATAATGCTGCTGTGAACATTGGGGTGCATGTATATTTTTGAATTAGTGTTTTGGGGTTTTTTTAGATATAGATCCGAGAGTGGAATTGCTGGTTCATATGATAGTTCTATTTTTAGTTTTTTGAGAAACTGCCATACTCTTCCATGGAGACTGTACCAATTTACATTCCCACCAACATTGTACAAGTGTTGCTTTTCCTTCACATCCTCTCTAACATTTGTTATCTGTGGTCTTTTTGATGATAGCCATTCAGATAGGTGTGAGGTGATGTCTCAGTGTGTTTTTGATTTGCATTTCCCCAATGATTAGCAATGTTGAGCATCTTTTCATGTGCTTGTTGCCCATCTGCATTTCCTCTTTGGAAAAATGTCTATTCAGTTCTGCCTATTTTTTAATAAGGTTGTTTGTCTTTTTGCTGTTGAGTTGTATGAGCTATTTAAGTAAGTTCGATATTAATCCTTTATTGGTCATATCATTTGCAAATATTTTCTCCCATTCAGTAGGTTATCCTTTCATTGTGTTGATGGTTTCCTTTGCTGTGCAAAACGTTTTAAGTTTATTTTCCATTTAATTTTTAGCTATCCATATTGAAATAATGTATCTCTTTTATTTAGATTTCAATAGTTTAACACATTAAATGTCTCTTCTTTTCCTCCCCTTTAGATATTTTGTCAGTCATTCCATTCCTTGGTCTAACCACTAGAGAAATAAAAAGTCATTCAAGCTCATCTTTCAGATATTATTTAAATTAATACCTTTGGTATTAATTTAAATAAAGAAAGGCTATACCTCTAAGAAGCTTACAGTCTTTTAGAAGAAAAATAAAGCAGACATATGAATAAATATGTATATGTAGTTTCAGATTGTGACAAGTGATATGAAGGAAAACAATCTTATAGGACAAAATTAATATCTGAGATGGAATTGGAGCTGAATCCTGGTAGATAATTAAGCATAAGCCAGACCATGAGGGACAGAAGACAAAGATCCAGGCAGAGCTTCAGCTTTCACTAGAGGCCTAACACGTAAAGAGTTCTGCATAATTAAGGAGACAAAATAAACATGACCATTTCCTATGTTTGAAATTGAGTGCTTCCTTTCTAAAATGTATCCCTGTTAATAGATCATCAGGACCTTAATAGAGGTAGATTATATGCTAGTACAATAGGTGGTTCTTAGAAGGGTTGTGGCATGATTGAACTTGTATTTCTAAAACACCCACTCTGACTGCTCTGTACAGATTGCTGCAGAGGACTGCTGGAAAGTGGCTATTGCAACATTAGACCAGATGAGAGACAGAGCACTGGACTAGGGTGATTCATTAGATGAGTATTTTGCTGCAGTAATACCGTGTAGCAATAACCTCAGAAATCACAAGCATTTATTTTTATCACTCATGGTTCTGCAGGTAGACCGAGGGCTCAAGGGCTTGCCTCAAGCATCAGGTGCAAGTCTGTTCCATGTATCTTCGTTTCTCATGGGACGAGAAGCTTCCCCAGGTATGTTCTTTTCAAAGCAGATAGGCAGAAGTGCAAAAGTCTAAGCCAAATTATCGAAGTACATTAAAGCCCCTCTGTCAGATGGGGCATATATTATATCTGCCTACATTTTATTAGCTAAAGCAAATCATATGACCAAGCAAAACATTGGGTGGGGATTAAAATCTGACTACTCCAGTGGGAGGTACTACAAAATTATATTGCAAGAATATATATATGTATAAAATTCTATAACAGACAGTGAGTGAAGAATATAATCTAATGGATTATTATAATAGGTTGGATGTATAATGTATTTTGCAGGTAGTATTAAATTAGATATGAGGGGTGAGAGAGGATTCCCTCAGTTCAGGCATAAACAATTGTGTAGATGCAAGTGCCATTTACTGATAGAAGGAAACTAGTGTAAAAGAAAATCAAGGCTGAGAAGAGACCAGTATTTCAGTTTGGAATATATCAATGAAATAGACAAGTGATAGAGGTAGGTAACTGCATATTCTTGATAGTGAAAAGTGTGGTTAGGGCTAGAGTTGTTGGCATATCAATAGTATCTCTCTCTCTTTCTTTCTTTCATTTTTTTGTTGCTTCTTTTACAAGAATAAGGAGAAGTAAATTGTAGAAGCAGCAGTGGGGAAGACCATGGGCTCCACCGCTGTACCCTGAGGTATGACACATGTGGGAGAATAAATGCCTATAATAAAAAGAGACTTCAGGGGAGGAAGAGTGGTCAGGACCAGGCAGTCAAGTCAAAGCAGGGGAGTCAGGGGAAGGATTTAGGAGGACTGAGATTTGGGTCTGACAAAGGGATATATGGAGCACTATGGAAATGAGATATTGATAAACAAATGACCAAAGAGGTTTAGAAATCCAGTTTTGATGAACTTAAAGAAAAATGTAAGACATCATTCTTTTGTTTATGTTCCCAACTTTTAAAATATGTATTGTAAAAATGCATGACGTTTCAAGATACTTGTAAAAGAATAGTCACCATTTTAATTTTTTAGTACCTTTTATTTTATTCATATGCATATATCCCCCTCCATTAATTTATTATAAGTCAAAGGATATGGACATTTATAAGAGGAAAATTAATATTTTTCTAACCCCGTCAAATTCTACTCTTTTTGGTAACTAACGATAACAGTTTGAGAATTCTTTTATACGTTTCTGTATGCTTGTGGGTATGTGTACACTTATTTATATGGCTTTTTATATTGTTGCAGTTTTTCTCATATAAACTTGCCTTATTCACTTGACAATATATCTTGAAACATCCCTCCAAGTCAATAATGTAGATATATCTTTTTATATGGGTAGCTGTTACACTATCAGATGTGATAATGTGTTGCTGCATTATTTGTACAATATTAATTCAACCTTTATCTTAATGATGAACATACATGTTTCAAGAGTTAGTATTTTTGTTATTGTTTTTATTCTTTACTTTATTGGCCACTATAAATAATGCTTTCATAAATGCTTTATGCATAGGTCCTTATGTACTGAAGCTTTTATTTCTGCCTGATAGATTTCCAAAACTACCAAGATTACTGCTCCAAGGAAAGTGGAGATTGTTTTTTTTAATTTTAGTACACGTTGCTAGGTTACTTAATCTGAAAGTTTGTGGCAATTCACATTTCCACCAAAAATATATGTGTATCCATTTAGTGGTATCATTTTCAGCATTGTTTGTGATTGCTTTTTTTGTTGTTGATCTTATCTCTCTTTTTTAAAACTAATTTTTTTGGTGACCACATTATTCATTTATTCTAAAAACATTTCCTATGTTCTTAGTGTACTAGGCACTAAGAAATACATTGACAGGCAAGATAGGAATAATACCAGCCTTCCTGGACTCTAGTAGGCCTGGAAGTTAGCTTATTATTAATTAACAAATTTATTTATTGTCACAAATGCTGTAAGAGGAAAAATACATGGTGCTAAGGAATATTGTCTGCTAGGGCTTCCCAGAGAAAGTAACACGTAAGCCAAAACATAAGAGATGAGTAGGAATCAGCCAGGTGAAGGAGAGATGGGGTGGGGAGAACCCTTCTAAGCAGAGGAAGTAAATCAAAAGTAAAGGTCCAGAAGAACTAGAGAACCTGGTTAGCACATAGCACGAGAAGTAAAGGAGAGCCCTGCAGTGAACAACAGTTTGCCTTTTAAGCCTAGCTGAGGAGCAATATACAATAACAGTAAGAAAACACTGGAAAGACTTATGGAGAGTGACATGACAAGATTTGTATTTTAGAAGGATCTGTTGGTTTGTGCTATGCAAAACCTATTAGCCAAGAGAGGAGGAGATTGAAACAATTCAGGTGAGGGACCCCTGGAGTGAGGTAGTAGAAGAGGAGCTAGTAAAGTAGAGAAGGCTTTGTGTTTAATTGGATGAGTCAGTTAAGTAGAGAGGAGGGATTCCCAGGTTTCTTATTGAACAATTGAGTGGATGGTGGTTCTGTTAACTAAGAAAGAATATATTCTGGCTTATAACCAAGTTTAACGAGTTTAATTTCAAAGTTGCCAATTGCCCTAGTCGGGCTGTCTAATTGGCACCTGGGTAGATGTGTCTGGAGCTCAGGGTTGAGCCTTGAGATGAAAGGTTTTCCTTCCTTTAGCTCCTTTCTTGAGGATAACTTCCCAAAGTACGCCAAATGGTCATGAATATTTTATGCTTCTCGGTGCTCATTACTATAATTTTTATAAAAACAATTTCTTATTTGCATTCCTACTAGTAATATATGACTATACCATTTTCATATCATAATTGCTCTCATTGAATAATGCCATTAATATAATTTTTCTTTGAGTAAGTGACAGAAGACAGATTTGTCTTAATTTCTACTTCTTTGATTTGCGTGGCAAACAAGGCATGTTTAATTGATTTTATTTCCTCTTGGGTGAATTGTCTATTCCTCTCCTTTTCCTGGTCACCACTTGTGCTGTCATCTATGCATGTGAGCTCATTCATTAAGTAATCATTTGTTGTGTACTTATCACCATGGATTAGGCAGTTAAATAACAGTTTGGAGCTCAGAAAAAAAAAATGCATGAGACATTTTCTTTGCCTTCTGGTTCTGAGAAACAGAAACAGTAACTAGAAGATTAAAATAGCATGTACTTAGTGCCATGAGAGAGATATTTCTAGGTTGGCATGGAGGTATCTGGAGGGGTGTCTGACCCAGACTGGGCAGTGAGTGGGACAGAAAAGGAAACAACATCTGAGCTAAAAGCAGGGGTAACTGGGCCAGGAAAAGGTGGGTTATGGGGACGATTGGGGTGTGCTGAGAGTGCAGTGGGTCAGGTAGAAGTAACTGCTTGTAGGAAGGCAGAGAGAGGAACATAGAAGTTCAGGTACAAAAATTAGTTCAATAAGATTAAGGCACTGAGTGGAAAAGCAGAGAAAGGCAAAAATAATACTAGGAAGATGAGCAGAGGTCAGATTACAAGGTTAGCTGTGTGGTAAATCTGTGTTTCCTTGATATGTCCACTTCAGAAACTATCCTATTTATACACAGAAACCATACTTATGTCTTACTTCCATAGGATGGAATTTGGTACAAGATATTACATTTTCTGCTCATTTTGACCCAGAAAATGGGTGGAGAAATCAATGAAATAAAGAAAGATTTTATTGTTCATAGCAGAAATACAAACAAAAAAATTGAAGCTGGATTGTATTCTATTCCATTTATGTCCCAAATTTCTTTCAAGTCTCAAGACCGTCTCCTTCATGTGAGTGTTCAGTGATTTTTTTTAATGTTTCAAGGTTGATTGCCTACATAATTGTTAGTTTCACAGATTTTGATAAATTAATGCTAATTTAGAAATATGGGATTAATTACATAGACTATTAAAGACCCTATTCATGAAGTCAGAACTTACAAAAATGAAAAATATAGAATTTGAAATAAACAATAAATGAACTGATAGTTTCTCAATCTCATACTTTCAGATATTCTTTTATTTTGTTCTCAGAAGTAATAAACACATATTTTTAGATTATTATTATTCACCAGGTAGTTTGTTTGTGAGATGCCAGATAGGCTGCCAGTGAATGAAAAAAAATAAAACCAAACACAAAACCAGAAAACTACAATTCTCCTCTCTTGTCAGCATGGGAGGATTAGTTGTTATTTCCTGTTTAGCACATTTTCCTGTATTTTCCTGTAAGCACATTTGCTTACATTGTGCTTAATTTGTTCAACTTCGTAAATAGTAGCAAAGTCATCAATTTTAACTGGAACATACAGTTTATAAAGTTAAAAGAGCAATAAAATACCCAACATTTAAATAAAAAACTGTGTTTTAGGATCTTTGATGGCATTGTATTTTTTAAATTTGTAATATAAAACCAGGTACTTTAAATATATAAAAGTATGTTTCTGCATACTGCAAACCATATTTCTTTGTTGGAATATGTTTGGTAACATTTGTTTAGTTCATAATCTCTATCATCATATGTATTCAAATAGAAATGAATTTGCCAGCAAGTTTCTCTTAATTTATTTGTCATGCAGTCTTCATGTATGGTCTTAATGTAGAAAATAAAATATGGAAATAAAACCAAAAATAAACAAATGGGACCTAATTAAACTCAAAAGCTTTTGCACAGAAAAGGAAACCATAAACAAAATGAAAAGACAACCCACAGAATGGAGAAAACATTTGCAAATGAAGTGACAGACAATTAGTCTCCAAAATTTACAAACAGATCATGCGGCTCAATATCCAAAAAACAAATAACTCAATCAAAAAATGGTCAGAAGACCTAAATAGACATTTCTCCAAAGAAGACATACAGATGGCCAAGAGACAAATGAAAAGATGCTCAATGTCACTAATTATTAGAGAAATGCAAACCAAAACTACAGTGAGTACCACCTCACACCAGTCAGAATGGCCATCAACAAAAAATCTACAAACAATAAATGCTGGAGAGAGTGTGGAGAGAAGGGAACCCTCCTACACTGTTGGTAGGAATGTAAATTAGTACAGCCACCATGGAGAACAGTATGGAGGTTCCTAAAAAAACTAAAAATAGAGCTACCATATGATCCAGCAATCCCACTCCTGGGCATGTATCTGGAGAAAAACATGGTTCGAAAGGGTACATGCATACCAGTGTTCATTGCAGTGCTGTTTACAATAGCCAAGAGATGGAAGAAACCTAAATGTCCATCAACAGATGAATGGATAAAGAAGATGTGGTACATGTATACAATGGAATATTACTCAGGCATTAAAAAGAATGAAATAATGCCATGTGCAGCAACATGGTTAGACCTGGAGATTATCATACTAAGTGAAGTAAGTCAGACAGAGAAAGACAAATATCATATGATATTGCTTATATGTGGAATCTAAAGAAAAGATACAAATGAACAAAACAGAAGCAGACTCACAGACTTAGAGAATGATTTTATGGTTACCAGGGGGGAAAGGTGGGGGGGATGAATAGACTGGGAGTTTGGGATTGACATGTACACACTACTATATTTAAAATAGATAACCAACAAGGCCCTATTGTATAGCACAGGGGACTCTGCTCAATATTCTCTAATAACCTAAATGGGAAAATAATTTGAAAAAGAACAGATACATGTATACATATAACTGAATTCCTTTGCTGTACACCTGAGTATAACACAACATTGTTAATCAACTATACTCCAATATAAAATAAATTTTTAAAAAGTGTTTGCAAAAGTTAATTTTCACCTCAGTCACCTTGACTGATATTCAATCCAATCCCATTCAAACTCTTAGTTTGAAACATATAAATGAAAAAGAATTACTTTCACTGTAAAAATAGAGGCTAAAAATTTACAAAATATAATTACCTAGGCAAATAAACCAAAGCAATGTAGCCTAAATAAATATCAAGAAACAGTGTAAAAACCATCTATACTTTGCTTAAAAATAACCCATGCTACCACATCACATGTGGAAAGACAAGAGTTAGTAACCAATGGCATATACTGATAAATGCTGCAATGTTATACATACAGGTGAGTTGTAACCTTAAGTTATTTCAGCTATATTATATAAATGTTCCAGTTTAATGAATCAATAGAACTCTGACTAGGATAGATGAATTGATGAATACTAGAATTCAACTCATGAATGTGTTATCTAAGTGTCCTTGAACAAGTATTTCTGAGTTCTTTCCATATGTTGAGTACTCTCCTAGGTGCTAGGGATACAGAAGCAAACATGATGGACAGAAACCTTGCCATCAAGGAGACCGTATTCTATTAAGGGAACAGGACAGTAAGCAAATAAAGAAAAAAAATAAATAAATAAACTTATTTCAAACTGTGATAAGCACCTTTTAGTAAATAAAATAGGGTGATAGGATAGAAAGAATTTTAGATAGACTGACTTCTCTAAGAAGTTAATATTTGCAATGAATCTTGAAGATAAGCAAGAGCCAACAATGCCTATTGGAAATCACAGCAGAAAGGTCAAATAGACAAATGAATGTATTAGTGTGGTGCTGCGGGAAACAAAACAGAGGTATAAAGTTTGGAGTCATAGTATTCAGTGCTATTTAAATCCATGCTCACCCAGGAAGATAATATTGCTAGAGAAGAGAAAAAGGTACAAAACCAATCCCTGGAGTGCTCCCGTATTTTGTGTAAGGGTATCTTATACAGTAAAAAGCTAAAGGGCCACAAGGAAAAGTTAGAAGGTTATGAAGTCTTAAGCCTAAAGAGAGGGAACTACATCAACTGTGTTGCCTTTGACAGAAATGAAAAATTATAACATGTTT
Source organism: Balaenoptera ricei (assembly GCF_028023285.1). Lineage (NCBI taxonomy): Eukaryota > Metazoa > Chordata > Mammalia > Artiodactyla > Balaenopteridae > Balaenoptera > Balaenoptera ricei. The sequence continues at coordinate 107,909,949 of NC_082642.1, forward strand.
CCATTGGATTGGACAATAAGGAAGTATTTAGTGATCATTAAAGTAATTTCAGTGGGGAAGTGAGGAAGAAAGCCAAATCAGAGTAGTTTGAAGAGTAAATGGTAGATATAGATGGATTTACTACTTAGTGTATTGAAAATATTTTCAAAAATAGGCCTTTGAAACAAAGAAAAACATGTTGGGGTGATAACTGAAGGAGGATATAAGCTCAAAGAGTACATTGAGGGCTTCCCTGGTGGCGCAGTGGTTGAGAGTCTGCCTGCCAGTGCAGGGGACACGGGTTCGAGCCCTGGTCTGGGAGGATCCCACATGCCGCGGAGCAACTGGGCCCGTGAGCCACAACTACTGAGCCTGCGCGTCTGGAGCCTGTGCTCCGCAACAGGAGAGGCCGCGATAATGAGAGGCCCGCGCACCGCGATGAGGAGTGGCCCCCACTTGCCGCAACTAGAGAAAGCCTTCACACAGAAACGAAGACCCAACACAGCCAAAAATAAATGAATAAATAAATTAAAAAAAAAAAAAAGAGTACATTGATAATGCAGAAGAGAGAGGAGACACATTCATTGAGCAAATGAGAGGTGATAGGATCTAGTGTCCAAGTGGAGGAATTAATATTGTACAGGAGCAGGAACAATTCTTTTATGAAATAGAAGGAAAAAAATTATATGAATACAGAAAAAGATGGAAAATGAGATTGTATTTATCTAATTGTTTTTTCTCAGTGAGTAAGGATTGGAGTCATAGGCTGAAAGACAAAGAAAACTTTTTTGGAGGTTTGATATTACATTGTTATGCTGAAGACTGAGAAAACAAATTTACTGGTGAAATGTAGAATAATGGCTTGGTAGTGCTAAGTGCCCACTTGCAATCTGGGTTCAAGAATATAAAGTGAGTCTAAGCAATAAGATTCTGTTTACTCCATTTGTATTCATATGATGGGGTCCTGGCATGGAATAGCTTGGATTTGGGGTTTAACTTGTTTTTTCAGGTATATTCAAAGAAAATAGAGGGAACTGGCGGGTGTGATAGGTAAATTCAAAAGTATGATTATCATGATAGATCACTGACCTGTAGCTGAGTAAGGAAGAAAATAAGAACATTGAGGGGAACAAGAGAGCAGAAATAGTTGGACCAATAATTTGTAGATATTGGTGAAATTGAAGTTGGAGGACAAATATTAAGGACCTGGAAAAATAGATGACAGTTGACAGAGAGAATGGAAATAAGAATGAAATAACAAAGAAAATGTAGTTAATTTGTTACAAAACAACAGTTTTGTCTATCAGAACCCCAAGCCCTGAGATGCACATATAAGACAATAAAGAATATGCAATCCTGAACACTTTAAAATACTACTTCCAGCTAAGAAGCTAACAGATTGAAATAACACACATCTTAATGAAACAAACAGCTGGTAGTTTTACAAATTAAATTTTTATTGCTCTGTGATGATAAAGTAAGTCATTCTCAAACACAATTTTATAGAGTACCCTGTCTTACAGAAAAACTGTAGAATGACAAAGGAAAAGTATATTCATAAAAGTTTAAATTCATAAGAATATTTTGCCCTTAAACACTGAAATACTTTCTTCATAAATTTAGAAAACATAAGTCATGACTCCCCAGACATGAGTTAGAATTTTTCTTCTTGTTCCAAAGATAAAACTGTCTTTATAGGTAACTAAACCAATCCACTTTTTAAAATGTTTGTTTAAATGTAAAAATATGGATTCTATTTATAAATGGGGAGGTCTGAGATAAATGAATATTTTCTCCCACTGTCTCAGATTCCTGGCTAATTGGTAATTGAGTTATAAATTCCTTTGGTATGCTGTTGTGAATTTAGTGAATTCAGTTTGTGAATATAAGAAAATCTAAGTAAGATATGCTTAAAAACCTGAGACTAAATGTATGATTATATTTCTATTATCTGGTACATTTTTTTTTAGAAGGAAGTAATAACAGAATCCCTAACTGAAATACTAAAATCCATTTCCCTGTACCTATCACACAAGAAGTAGAAGAAAATAGAGCTTTCCGATTGCAAGTGATAAAGAAATATTCTAATATGAGACAAGAAACATCAACCGTGATAAGGACTTTCATTATTAAACAGCAAAAATGATTTTATTCTTTGTTACATTGTAAAATGTATGTGAGTGTGTTTGTGTGTGTGCACACATGTAAGATTATGTGTGCATGGTATGGAGGAAAAGAAAGGAATGGGTGCAGATGAGTGGTCCTATAACTTTTTGGATCAATTTCTATGTTGCCTCAATCCTGTAGGATTTTTTGAGTATGACTGTCAGGAGAGTGTTATGCTTGAAAGTGAGATTTCTCTATGAAGAGACTAGGAATCTTAGGACTCTGGATTCAGTTAGAGAGGGTTTATCATGGAGAGTATTATTGAAGCAGGAGGAAAATTTGTTGAACATGTTTACAAGATAGTAATTATAATAATGGATTTTGGTTTAAACTTTTCTTCTTATATTAGCATTTAACAGTGTAACTTTAAATATCTGTACTGCTTTAATTACATCCTACATACTTTGATATTTTATTTTAACTGCATTTCATTCAAAATACTTTCTAATTTATCTTGGTATTTCTTTTTTAACCTATGGCTATTTAGAGTATGTTGTTTAATTTCTAAATATTTGGAGCTTTTCCAGATAACTTATGGTTATTGACTTCTGATTTAATTCACTTGCCGTCACAATACATACTCTGTAAAGTTTATTCTTTTGAGCTGCATTAAGACATATAGTTCAGCATATTGTCTATTTTGATACCCATTCCATCCACACATGAAAAGAATACATATTCTGCAGATGTTGGGTATAATGTTCTCTAAATATAAATTAGATCAAGACAGTTGATGGCATTATTCAAATATTCTATATTCTTATTGATATTTTTAAATAGTTATTTTGTCAATTACTCAGAAAGAGTGTTAAAATATCTCATTAGATTGTAGGTGTGTTTTTTTCTTTTCTCCTTTTAGTTCTACCAGTTTTTGTTATAGATATCTTGAAGCTCTTTGATTAGGTGCATACCCATTTAGGATTGTTACAGTTTTCTGATGGGATTGACCCTTTTGTTATTAGAAAGTACCATTCTTTATCTCTGATAATATTCCTTGTCTTCAAATAGAAATTTACCCATAAGTGAAATCCATAGCAGCTTGCTTTCATTTGTGGGTCTATTTTGATTGATTTAGTTTTCCATGGACTATGGATCACATTTTCCTGTTTATTTGTATGTCTAGAAATATTTCATCGTATATTGGGCAATGTGGATAATCTAATATATATACTGTATGTCCTATTATCTTCCTCTGAAGAGTGTTGATTTTGCTGTAGCAGGCAGTTAAATTAAAAGTCTATTTTCCTGAACATGTGAGGGATTGGTTTCATATGAATAATTTCATATGGAAGGATGGCTTGTCCTGATTTTGCTCTTAGTCTTAAGGTTATGTTTAGCCCTGGCCTGATATCTTTTCCCTTAAGGCTTAACTGTCCTGGGTTTTTGTTTTTGTTTTTATTTTTAATTAATTCATTTATTTTTGGCTTCGTTGAGTCTTCGTTGCTGCTCACGGGCTTTCTCTAGCTGTGGTGAGTGGGGGCTACTCTTCATTGTGGTGGCTTCTCTTGTTGCAGAGCACAGGCTCTAGGCACGCAGGCTTCAGTAGTTGTGGCTTGCAGGCTCTAGAGCGTAGGCTCAGTAGTTGTGGCATATGGGTTAGTTGCTCCGCGGCATGTGGGATCTTCCCAGAACAGGGATTGAACCCGTGTCCCCTGCATTGGCAGGTGGATTCTTAACCACTGCGCCACCAGGGAAGTCCCTGTCCCAGGGCTTTAATGGAATGCCCAAGCTGCTCATCAAGGCCTTCTAACACAACAAAATTAAAACTTCAAACTCTGTCTCCTTTGTAATGGACATTAGCTGAAATATCTGCTCATTTTTTTCAGCTTTACAAATATCCCCTGCTGCTGGATTTTGGGAGTCTGTCCTATATTTATGTAATTTAGAGGTTAAGCCAGTGCTTGAGATTTCAGAGCTTTTCTCTCTGTGCCTACCTCCTTTCTGGCACTTCTCCCTTCAAATTTCCAGCTGTACTAGCAGCCCTAAATGTCATCCTCTGAGATTTCAAACCAATAAGACTTTGGCTTTTTGCTTGAGTTCAAACTGCACCAGCCATGCAGATAGGGAAATGCCCCGGGTGGGGGGGGAGAACAACATGTGAACATAGATCTTTACTCAGTGTAATTTCCTTCTTTCTTGATGGAATCACTTCCAATTCTAGCCTGCCTTTGGGCATTCCCTAGTGCTTTCAACTGGTTGTTGTCTTTTAAAAGTTTGGTTCAGAGTTTATAGTTATTCTTAGTGGGAGGATTAGTTGGATACAAGCTACTTCTCCATTACTGGGGCCACAACTAGTATGATAATGAACTTTAGAATTGAACAATTTGGTTAATTTACTTTCACTAACTAAATGCTTACTTACTACCCAATGTGCTAGGAAACAATGCAAGTATTGTAAATGATAAAGTTCTTGCTTTACAATCTACAGATTCAATGCAATCCCTATCAAACTACCACTGGCATTTTTCACAGAACTAGAACAAAAAATTTCACAATTTGTATGGAAACACAAAAGACCCCAAATAGCCAAAGCAGTCTTGAGAAAGAAAAACAGAGCTGGAGGAATCAGGCTCCCTGACTTCAGACTATACTACAAAGCTGCAATAATCAAGACAGTATGGTACTGGCACAAAAACAGAATAGATCAATGGAACAGGATAGAAAGCCCAGAGATAAACCCACGCACATATGGTCACCTTATCTTTGATAAAGGAGGCAAGAATATACAGTGGAGAAGAGACAGCCTCTTCAATAAGTGGTGCTGGGAAAACTGGACAGCTACATGTAAAAGAATGAAATTAGAACACTCCCTAACTCCGTACGCAAAAATAAACTCAAAATGGATTAAAGACCTAAATGTAAGGCCAGACACTATCAAACTCTTAGAGGAAAACATAGGCAGAACACTCTATGACATAAATCACAGCAAGATCCTTTTTGATCCACCTCCTAGAGAAATTGAAATAAAAACAAAAATAAACAAATGGGACCTAATGAAACTTAAAAGCTTTTGCACAGCAAACGAAACCATAAACAAGAAAAAAGACAACCCTCAGAATGGGAGAAAATATTTGCAAATGAAGCAACTGACAAAGGATTAATCTCCAAGATTTACAAGCAGCTCATGCAGCTCAATATCAAAAAACAAACAACCCAATCCAAAAATGGGCAGAAGACCTAAATAGACATTTCTCCAAAGAAGATATGCAGATTGCCAACAAACACATGAAAGGATGCTCAACATCATTAATCATTAGAGAAATGCAAATCAAAACTACAATGAGATATCATCTCACACTGGTCAGAATGGCCATCATCAAAAAATCTACAAACAATAAATACTGGAGAGAGTGTGGAGAAAAGGGAACCCTCTTGCACTGTTGGTGGGAATGTAAATTGATACAGCCACTATGGAGAACAGTATGGAAGTTCCTTAAAAAACTAAAAATAGAACTACCATACGGCCTAGCAATCCCACTACTGGGCATATACCCTGAGAAAACCATAATTCAAAAAGAGTCATGTACCACAATGTTCATTGCAGCTCTATTTACAATAGCCAGGACATGGAAGCAACCTAAGTGTCCATCAACAGATGAATGGTTAAAGAAGATGTGGCACATATATACAATGGAATATTACTCAGCCATAAAAAGAAACGAAACTGTGTTATTTGTAGTGAGGTGGATGGACCTAGAGTCTGTCATACAGAGTGAGGTAAGTCAGAAAGAGAAAAACAAATACCGTATGCTAACACATGTATATGGAATCTAAAAAAAAAAAAAAAAAAATGGTCATGAAGAACCTAGGGGCAGGACAGGAATAAAGATGCAGACCTACTAGAGAATGGACTTGAGGACATGGGGAGGGGGAAGGGTAAGCTGGAACAAAGTGAGAGAGTGGCATGGACATATATACACTACCAAATGTAGAATAGATAGCTAGTGGGAAGCAGCCGCATAGCACAGGGAGATCAGCTTGGTGCTCTGTGATCACCTAGAGGGGTGGGATAGGGAGGGTAGGAGGGAGGGAGATGCAAGAGGGAAGAGATATGGGGATATATGTATATGTATAGCTGATTCACTTTGTTATAAAGCAGAAACTAACACACCATTGTAAAGCAATTATACTCCAATAAAGACGTTAAAAAAAAGTTCTTGCTTTAGTTTGGCAGGAAGGACAGACTCTATAATATTGGGAAGGACAGACTCTACTACATGTCTATGATACAGCATGAGAAGTGCTAAGAGAGGAATACTTCCAAGGGCTATGCTAGCACAGTTCAGGGAGACTGGAACTCTACCTAGTCAAGTTTTCCTAGAAGAGGTGATATCTGGATGGGATCCTTGAAAAATATGTCGGGAGTTTACCTAAAGAAAGATGTGAAAGTTGTGAGGAAGGAAATTTTAGACAAAGACAACATACAAACCAAAGAAGTGTGAAGCTGTTTTGAAAATGGCAGATGAACATGAGTAATAAGTTTAGCTGTAAAGATGTTATGAGACAAGATTGTAAAGGATGTGTAATAGTAATAACAGTAGTTAAAAATAACCACCACTTACTGAGAACCGATTATGCAAGTGCTTAGGCTAAGCAGTTAACATGTTTTCTCTGTCGATTACAACTACAGCCCTTTTCAGGAGGTACTATTAGGATTCTCCCATTTTGCAGATGAAGATATTGAGGTTTAAAGGCATCGAATCTGTTGGTAAGTGCAGCGTTGTGATTCAAACTTACTGTCTTTGATTTCAGATTCTACATACTTAGCTACTCCCCCAAAGAGTTTGAAAGTAAATAGGAAAACCTGAATAGTTTAAAAGAGGCCAGTGTCTTTATTAGATCTGAATTTTAGGAAATTTAGCTTTATATTATATATGGAAGTTCACAGAGGAAAGAGATAAGAAGAAAATTTACTAAATTCTACACATAACACTTTATAAAGGTATTTAAATTACCCAACAGTTCATTGCTGTTTGTGGGTTTTATGGTATATAAAGAGACAAATAATGGAATCTAGAAAGTGGAAAAAAGATCAGGCCAGACAATTCGTATGTCCTTAAATTTATCACCATTGTACAATAGTTTAGAGTCTTATAACTCCAGTTGCCATTATCCTCCCCTCTTTCCCCATCCCATTTTGTAAAATGTCACCTGATATACATTAGGGAACATTCTGACTAACCTCGATGACCAAAGATAGATTCTGCATTTTTAGCCAGTTTTGGATTAAGGTTTATTCTGATAACTGCTGCTTTTTTTTTTTTTAATTGACATGTAGTTGATTTACAATGTGTTAGTTTCAGGTGTACAGCGAAGTGATTCAGTTATATATATATATTATTTTTCAGATTCTTTTCCATTATAGGTTATTACAAGATATTGAATATAGTTCTCTGTGCTATACAGTCGGTCCTTGTTGTTTATCTATTTTATGTATAGTAGTGTGTAGCTGTTAATACCAAATTCCTAATTTATCCCTCCTGTCATCCTTCCCCTTTGGTAACCATAGGTTTGTTCTCTATGTCTGTGAGTCGTTTTCTGTTTTGTAAATAAGTTCATTTGTATCATTTTTTTTAGATGTCACATGATATTTATCTTTCTCTGTCTGACTTCACTTAGTATGATAATCTCTAGGTCCATTCATGTTGCTGCAAATGCCATTATGTCATTATTTTTTATGGCTGAGAGCTTTTACTAATTTGAAATACCAATTTGAAAAGAGAGAAGTCACTTTAGATCCACCTTTGAAATAAATTGGGGTGGATAGCTCAAATAAATGTATTTTTCTGTCTTAAAGGGAAATGTTCGTCTGCCTGTATTCATTTCCTAGGGCTGCCATAACATATTATCACAGACTTGGTGACTTAGAACAACAAAAATTTATTTTCTCACAGTTCCGGAGGCCAGAAGTCTGAAATCAAGGTGTCACCAGAGTTGGTTCCTTCTGGAGTCTCTTGAGTCTGTTCCACGCCTGTCTCCTTGCTTCTGTTGGTTGCTCACAATCCTTGGAATTCCTTGGCCTATAGATAAATAAACCCAATATTTGTCTACACCTTCACATCATCTTCCCTCTGTAACCAATTTTCCTTTTCTTTCTTTAATAAAGATACCAGTCATTAGACTGGGGGCCAACTCTAAATCTAGGATGATCTTATCTCAAGATCTTTAACTTAATTGCAACTGCGAAGACACTATTTCCAAATAAAGTCACATTCACAGGTACCAGGGTTAGAGCTTTGACAAATCTTTTTGGCACCACTATTCAACACACTACACTGCCAAATGCTAGATTAGGGGAATTGTTATAAAAATATTAATATTCCGATGGCAGCGTAATAACTGACAAGGCACTAAAGATACATGAATTAAATATAAGTTGTCACAAGTGCAATTGAGATGTAGAGAAAATAAACTTTATACATGAAATGATTGGTTATTCAATAGAGCATTTAATAGAATTCTAAATTATCTAGACCAAGGAATTAAACAATGGGATAGGTAATATGTTCCACTCAGGAGTCAAAATAGAAACATTCAAATGGAATTTAGAAATAACATTTATTTCAACCTAATTCTTAGTCTTATCATGGGAGCTTGTGTAAGAGAAAAAATTCTCTATATTATGTACTGCACTTTGAATTCTCTTAAGTCAGTTTGCATACTTGTTTGATGGACAGAATGTGGACCTTGCAATTCAGCAGAATTGGGTTTGAATGTCACATAACCACTGTTAGCTGTGTGATCCCAGGAAAGTAAATTAACCTGTTGGTGTCCCAGTTACCTCATCTGCAAAACAAGTGTGTTAATGCCAACTTCCCAGGTGTTTAACTTGCTATTTGCACAAAATTTGAGAAATTGTATAAAGGGGTCCTGATACAGAAGTGCTCAGTAATGTGGAGTTCTTTCCTGCACTTGGCTGTTCAAGTGATGCCCAGTCTGATCAGGCACTAAACTAAACTAAACTAAACTAAACTAATGAAACACAAAAGGCATTTTTAATTGATATTTTTCATATTATCTCTCTCCATGCAAGTTGGAATAGTTGATGAATGACTCTTCATTAATCTTACCAACATCTGTTTATCTATTTGTGTTAGGTAAGGGATGACGCAAAACCTCTCTCTCGCTGTCTCTAACACACGCACAAAGGCACACACACACACACACACACACGCAGCTTAATTTTTCATGGCTTGAGTCATACCACAGATCCAATCACTACTCTCTTATTGTAAAAAGTGAAGTCCAGTCCAGTTGCTGTGCTTATGAAAATTGACTCCTGCTGACATTTGTTTTGTTTGTTTTTATAAATGGGAAAGTGAGGCATGATCAGAGTAATCATACCCTGACAATCTTAAGGTCTTGTAATAACTCTTGCCAAGTTGGTAGAAACGTTTATGTATGTTCTTTTTCAATCGAGACTGTTGGTGCCTTGTGACAGTTTAAGTTCCCAGGAGTGTGTGGAAAGTGGCTAGCTATATCAGGAAGACTTACAAGGAGGCGTTTATGTTGGTGATTTGCAGAAACTCAGGGTGTGATTCTTAATCTTCCAGGTTAAAACTCGATCATGTTGGTGATCCAGAAATCAGACTTAGGGATCATGAGTCATACTTGTTAACTCAAGAGAGACTGAGGTACATGAACAAAAAAACTAATTTATTGAGTAAATAGGCCATATTACTTTCTGATGAGAATTTTAGTAATATTTATTAAGAAACTTAACCATATTGATATGCATTTATTTATATCTATGTGTAATAAGGAAAGCAGAGACCCACACTTTCCACATAATCATGTTCCTTTATAATTGTCTGTGTATTTAATTAAGAATATTCATGCTTATCAAACATTTTTATAACAGAAAAAAATTAAAACTGCTAAATGTTCAAACATAAGACTAGAACAGTGCTTTTCAAACTGTGAGCCCTAATCCATAATGGGTCATGGAAACAATTTACTGTATTGCAAAAAGCATAGTTTTATAAATTACCCCAATTTATCAATGAGAGAATTGAGGCACAGAAACACTAAATAAAATGTCTAAAGCCACAGAGTTAGCCAGGGGAAGCTGAGCTTCCTGACTCAAAAATCTCATGTTCTTTTATTAGAGTTGGGTCCTTCCAGTAGCTGATTTACTATTGGTCTGGTGATGTAACACTGGTCTTAAATAGGGAAAATGGGGACCATGTGCATATGAAGGTGGTTTGGAATGGGTGAGGGGAGTTGGCTCTCAAGGGAAGAAATGGGCAGAGTTGTCATCATTTTTATTTCTAATATTTCTTAAGAGCTTTATTTTTATCTTTGGAGTATCATGACTAATTACAGGCAAATCTGATCTGGCTAGTCTGAATTTTTCAGGTATTGGCCTTAAGAAACTGACAAGTTTCTAACATGTAACCCAAGTCTTTCATCCTGTGGAAAACTAGGACATAAGAGTTACACATACTTTATTAATTGTCCTAAAAGTTCTCATCTTATTTCTATTTCTAATAAAATATTGCAGGCATATAGGAAAGTAAATGTACAGGGTAATGTGAAAAATTTCATGGACCCAACATCAAGCTTTGCCTGCCCTTCCTTCCTTCTTTCCTTCCTTCCTTCCTTCCTCCCTCCCTCCCTCTTTCATTCTTTCTCTTTCTTCTTTTCTTTCTTTCTTTCTTTCTTTCTTTCTTTCTTTCTTTCTTTCTTTCTTTCTTTCTACCTTTCTTTCAGAAAAACTGTTGCAGATTAACTTTTGATTTCAATGCAAAGAAAACTTGTCTTCAGTGTTCTTTGTAGTCGGTATGTGTATGTGTGTGAATATATGTGAGTGCTTATACAGGGAGTATGGCTTCACTTACAGATATACTCCTTTAGAGCTAAGCCTCACTTTTCAAAGTTTTTTTATATACATATAAATATCTATTTTTGCCAATGAATAGGCATGACCTAAATTACCCATATTCTTCTTATATAATCACAATCTTAATGAAACAATAAAAATATTACAGCTGCTTCTAAGGTTTGAAAGAATGACAGGAGAAAAATACTTCATTAGGATGACTCTATAGATTTTTTTTCCCAATTAAACTTATGTAGGTAAGGGATATTGATTCATCCCCACAATCTGATAACTTTGTGAGCTTTAGCATCTTTTAGCTCAATGAATTTGCTGATTTTACTATAATTGTCATAACATTCTTAATATATTCTAGGTACCATTTTACATAGCAGTAAATAAGAAAAATGTCTCCCCATCATGGAACTTGCATTAACAGGAGCATTAAGGCCAAATATAATATATCCCAATATATTATTTGTTGGTTTGTTTTTGTTGTTGTTGTTTTTTGTTTTTTGTGTTTTTTTTCTAGATTTTATTTTACAAAGGTACAAATTCCAACTCAAATGTTTTTTTGGTTTTTTTTTTTTTAATTAATTTATTTATGTATATTTATTTTTGGCTGTGTTGGGTCTTCGTTTCTGTGCTAGGGCTTTCTCCAGTTGCGGTGAGCGGGGGCCACTTTTCATCGCGGTGCGCGGGCCTCTCACCATCGCGGCCTCTCCTGTTGCTGAGCACAGGCTCCAGATACACAGGCTCAGTAGTTGTGGCTCACGGGCCCAGTTGCTCCGTGGCATGTGGGATCTTCCCAGACCAGAGCGCGAACCCGTGTCCCCTGCATTGGCAGGCAGATTCTCAACCACTGCGCCACCAGGGAAGCCACGGTTTGTTTTTTTAAAGCAAACAGTTTGTATCATTTCTGGAGTTTATTGTTGTGTCAAATTAAAGGTTTGGGAAGTGAAGGGGAAATTTTAGATAGAATGGTCAGGAAGGCCTCCCTGAATAAATGACATTTAAACAGAAACTTTATTTGAAGGAACAAACCATGGTAGATCTGGAATGAACATTCTAGAAAGAATAGCTGGTTTAAAGGTCTAAGCTACTTTGTTTAAGACAGAGCAAGATAATACCAAACAAACAGGGAGGAGCCAGATCACATGAGGCCTTATAAGAAGTGTAAGTAAGCAGTCTGGATTTCATTCTAAGTGTGATCAAAATCAGTGGATAATTTTGAGCATGAAAGTCATATTCTGATCTACATTTTAAAGAGGTCATTCTTCGTGCCCCAAACAGAATAAATAAAAGGTAATTGTCAGCTAGTTCAGTTGTTCTGGCAAGTATATGTTAGTTTCCAGAAAACAGTGGAGGTGGTAAGACGTTGTAGGATCTTGGACACATCATCAAGATAGACTATTTAGGACTTGCTCTGATTAAGAAAACATTTCTAATAAGTGGTGAAAGAATAGACTATGGAGGAAAGAAAACCAGATACCTTTCTCACTGACAAAAATAAATGCCAAATGAATGAAACAGCTAGTTGTTAAAAAAAATCTAGGAGCAAGAGTCAGCTCTACCCACCACCAGTTAGTCCCATCAGGAAACTTACACAAGCCTCTTAGATAGACTCATCCACCAGAGGGCAGACAGCAGAAGCAAGAAAAACTACAATCCTGCAGCCTGTGGAACAAAAACCACATTCACAGAAAGATAGACAAGATGAAAAGGCAGAGGGCTATGTACCAGATGAAGGAACAAGATGAAAACCCAGAAAAACAACTAAATGAAGTGGAGATAGGCAACCTTCCAGAAAAAGAATTCAGAATAATGATAGTGAAGATGATCCAGGACCTCGGAAAGAGAATGGAGGCAAAGATTGAGAAGATGCAAGAAATGTTTAACAAAGGCCTAGAAGAATGAAAGAACAAACAAACAGAGATGAACAACACAATAACTGAAATGAAAACTACACTAGAAGGAATCAATAGCAGAATAACTGAGGCAGAAGACCGGATAAGTGACCTGGAAGACAGAATCGTGGAATTCACTGCTGTGGAACAGAATAAAGAAAAAAGAATGAAAAGAAATGAAGACAGCCTAAGAGACCTCTGGGACAACATTAAACGCAACAACATTCACATTATAGGGGTCACAGAAGGAGAAGAGAGAGAGAAATGACCCGAGAAAATATTTGAAGAGATTATAGTCAAAAACTTCCCTAACATGGGAAAGGAAATAGCCACCCAAGTCCAGGAAGCGCAGAGAGTCCCATACAGGATAAACCCAAGAAGAAACACGCCGAGACACATAGTAATCAAACTGGCAAAAATTAAAGACAAAGAAAAATTATTGAAAGCAGCAAGAGAAAAATGACAAATAACATACAAGGGAACTCCCATAAGGTTAACAGCTGATTTCTCAGCAGAAACTCTACAAACCAGAAGGGAGTGACATGATATACCTAAAGTGATGAAAGGGAAGAACCTACAACCAAGATTACTCTACCCGGCAAGGATCTCATTCAGATTTGACAGAGAAATCAAAAGCTTTACAAACAAGCAAAAGCTAAGAGAATTCTCAAGCTAAGCTAAGAGCCCACCAAACCAGCTCTACAGCAAATGCAAAAGGAACTTCTCTAAGTGGGAAAATCAAGAGAAGAAAAGGACCTACACAAACAAACCCAAAACAATTAAGAAAATGGTCATAGGAACATACTTATCGATAATTACCTTAAACGCGAATGGATTAAATGCTCCAACCAAAAGACACAAGCTTGCTGAATGACTACAAAAACAAGACCCATATATATGCTGTCTACAAGAGACCCACTTCAGACCTAGGGACACAAACAGACTGAATGTAAGGGGATGGAAAAAGATATTCCATGCAAATGGAAATCAAAAGAAAGCTGGAGTAGCTATACTCATATCAGATAAAATAGACTCTAAAATAAAGAATGTTACAAGAGAAAAGGAAGGACACTACATAATGATCAAGGGATCAATCCAAGAAGAAGATATAACAAGTATAAATATATATGCACCCAACATAGGAGTACCTCAATACATAAGACAACTGCTAACAGCTATAGAAGAGAAAATTGACAGTAGCACAATAATAGTGGGGGACTTTAACACCTCACTTACACCAATGGACAGATCATCCAAAATGAAAATAAATATGGAAACACAAGCTTTAAATGACACAATAGACCAGATAGATTTAATTGATATTTATAGGACATTCCATCCAAAAACAGCAGATTACAATTTCTTCTCAAGTGCGCACAGAACATTCTCCAGGATTGATCACATCTTGGGTCACAAATCAAGCCTCAGTAAATTTAAGAGGATTGATATCATATCAAGCATCTTTTCTGACCACAACGCTATGAGATTAGAAGTGAATGACAGGGAATAAAACGTAAAAAACACAAACACATGGAGGCTAAACAATACGTTACTAAATAACCAAGAGATCACTGAAGAAATCAAAGAGGAAATTTAAAAATGCCTAGAGACAAATGACAATGAAAACACGACGATCCAAAACCTATGGGATGCAGCGAAAGCAGTTCTAAGAGGGAAGTTTATAACAATACAAGCCTGCCTCAAGAAACAAGAAATAACTCAAATAAAAAAATCTAACCTTACACCTAAAGGAACTACAGAAAGAAGAACAAACAAAACCCAAAGTTAGCAGAAGGAAAGAAATCATAAAGATCAGAGCAGAAATAAATGAAATAGAAACAAAGAAATCAATAGCAAAGATCCATAAAACTAAAAGCTGGTTCTTTAAGAAGATAAACAAAATTGATAAACCATTACGCAGACTCATCAAGAAAAAGAGGGAGAGGACTCACATCAATAAAATTAGAAATGAAAAAGGAGAAGTTACAACAGACAGCACAGAAATACAAAGCATCCTAAGAGACTACTGCAAGCAACTCTATGCCAATAAAATGGACAACCTGGAAGAAATGGAAAAATTCCTAGAAAGGTATAACCTTCCAAGACTGAACCAGGAAGGAATAGAAAATATGAACAGACCAATCACAAGTAATGAAATTGAAACTGTGATTAAAAATCTTCCAACAAACAAAAGTCCAGGACCAGATGGCTTCACAGGTGAATTCTATCAAACATTTAGAGAAGAGCTAACACCCATCCTTCTCAAACTCTTCCAAAAAATTGCAGAGGAAGGAACACTCCCAAACTCATTCTAGGAGGCCACCATCACCCTGATGCCAAAACCAGACAAAGATACTACAAAAAAAGAAAATTACAGACCAATATCACTGATGAATATAGATGCAAAAATCCTCAACAAAATACTAGCAAACAGAATCCAACAACACCTTAAAAAGATCATATACCATGATTGAGTGGGATTTATCCCAGGGATGCAAGGATTCTTCAATATATGCAAATCAATCAATGTGATACACCATATTAACAAGTTGAAGAATAAAAACCAAATGATCATCTCACTAGATGCAGAAAAAGCTTTGGAAAAAATTCAACACCCATTTATGATAAAAACTCTCCAGAAAGTGGGCATAGAGGGAACCTACCTCACCATACTAAAGGCCATAAATGACAAATCCACAGCAAACATCATTCTCAATGGTGAAAAACTGAAAGCATTTCCTCTAAGATCAGGAACGAGACACGGATGTCCACTCTCCCCACCATTATTCAACACAGTCTTGGAGCTCCTAGCCACAGCAATCAGAGAAGAAAAAGAAATAAAAGGAATACAAATTGGAAAAGAAGAAGTAAAACTGTCACTGTTTGCAGATGACATGATACTATACATAGAGAATCCTAAAAATGCCACCAGAAAACTACTAGAGCTAATCAATGAATTTGGTAAAGTTGCAGGATACAAAATTAACGCACAGAAATCTCTTGCATTCCTATACACTAATGATGAAAAATCTGAAAGAGAAATTAAGGAAACACTCCCATTTACCATTACAACAAAAAGAATAAAATACCTAGGAATAAACCTACCTAGGGAGACAAAAGACCTGTATGCAGAAAACTATAAGACACTGATGAAAGAAATTAAAGATGATACCAACAGATGGAGAGATATACCGTGTTCTTGGATTGGAAGAATCAATATTGTGAAAATGACTCTACTACCCAAAGCACTCTACAGATTCAATGGAATCCCTATCAAATTACCAATGGCATTTTTTTATGGAACTAGAACAAATAATCTTAAAATTTGTATGGAGACACAAAAGACCCCAAATAGCCAAAGCAGTCTTGAGGGAAAAAAACGGAGCTGGAGGAATCAGACTCCCTGACTTCAGACTATACTACAAAGCTACAGTAATCAAGACAATATGGTACTGGCACAAAAACAGAAACATAGATCAATGGAACAAGATAGAAAGCCCAGAGATAAACCCACGCACCTCTGGTCAACTAATCTATGACAAAGGAGGCAAGGGTATACAATGAAGAAAAGACAGTCTCTTTAATAAGTGGTCCTGGGAAAACTGGATAGCTACATGTAAAAGAATGAAATTAGAACACTCCCTAACACCATACACAAAAATAAACTCAAAATGGATTCGAGACCTAAATGTAAGACTGGACACTATAAAACTCTTAGAGAAAAACATAGGAAGAACACTCCTTGACATAAATCACAGCAAGATCTTTTTTGATCCACCTCCTAGGGTAATGGAAATAAAAAGAAAAATAAACAAATGGGACCTAATGATACTTAAAAGCTTTTGCACAGCAAAGGAAACCATGAACAAGATGAAAAAACAGGCCTCAGAATGGGAGAAAATATTTGCAAACGAAGCAACTGACAAAGGATTAATCTCCAAAATATACAAGCAGCTCATGCAGCTCAATATGAAAAAAACAACCCAATCCAAAAATGGGCAGAAGACCTAAATACATATTTCTTCAAAGAAGATATACAGATTGCCAACAAACACATGAAAGGATGCTCAACATCATTAATCATTAGAGAAATGCAAATCAAAACTACAATGAGGTATCACCTCATACCGGTCAGAATGACCATCGTAAAAAATCTAGAAACAATAAATGCTGGAGAGGGTGTGGAGAAAAGGGAACCCTCTTGCACTGTTGGTGGGAATGTACATTGATACAGCCACTATGGAGAACAGTATGGAGGTTCCTTAAAAAACTAAAAGTAGAACTACCATATGACCCAGCAATCCCACTACTGGGCATATACCCTGAGAAAACCATAATTCAAAAAAGTCATGTATCACAATGTTCATTGCAGCATTATTACAATAGCCAGGACATGAAAGCAACCTAAGTGTCCATCGACAGATGAATGCATAAAAATAGTGTGGCACATATATAAAATGGAATATTACTCAGCCATAAAAAGAAATGAAATTGAGTTATTTGTTGTGAGGTGGATGGACCTAGAGTGTGTCATACAGAGTAAAGTAAGTCAGAAAGAGGAAAACAAATACCGTGTACTAACGCATATATATGGAATCTGAAAAAAAAAAAGGTTCTGAAGAGCCTAAGGGCAGGACAGGAATAAAGATGCAGATGTAGAGAATGGACTTGAGGACACAGGGAGCGGGAGGGGTAAGCTGGGACAAAGTGAGAGTGTGGCCTTGACATATACACACTACCAAATGCAAAACAGATAGCTGGTGTGAAGCAGCCGCATAGCACAGGGAGATCAGCTGGGTGCTTTGTGATCACCTAGAGGGGTGGGATAGGGAGGATGGGAGGCAGACGCAAGAGGGAGGGGATATGAGGATATATGTATACGTATAGCTGATTCACTTTCTTATACAGCAGAAAGTAAACAACAATGTAAAGCAATTATACTTAAATAAAGATGTTAAAAAAAGAAAGTCATGGTAAATCTTAAAATCAGCCTAACATAGAACTTTAACCCTGAAACACTTTGAAGACAGAAATATTTCATACAGAAAAAAGAGGAGCAGTGAAAAAATGTTCATGTGGGGCATCACACTTGACATTGATCATTCAAACTGAGTATACCTTTATGAGAAATTTAATGTGAGAAAGCTTATCAAGTCATAGTAAAAACTGGTCTAGAAATTCCATATATCAGATGTGTTGATGTCATGTATTTTATTTGTTTTGAGACTTAGAGGAAAAATGGCTCTACATAAATTCTTCATCTCTAGTTAAAGATATTAAAGTAGTAGTAACTGGGTGGCAAGCAATTTGGCAAGAGGGTAGAATAATCATGCTAGAGTATTTTCCATGTGTGTTAGGTACAAAAGGTAAGAAGATAAGCACCTGAATTAAAACAGCCAAAACTTTGAAATCCTTCATAAGAAACAGACAATTTGGCTCATTTGGGGAACAAAATAGGAAATGTGTTTTAGGTCACTAAAAGGAAAAATTGGGTCTCATCAGACAATTTATAGCCTGCCGTGGCAGTGACCAAGTAGCTATATTAGGGTGCAGAAGTAGATGTAATTTAATAGGAGTTCAGATGGGACTTTTGACAGTCTATCATAGAAAAAGTTAATGAGCAAAATGCTAGACTTCAGTCTAAGTGCCAACCTAGCTAAAAAACTGATTGTAGCCTAAAATATATAGGATAGAAGTAAATCGTAGCAAATCCTCATGGAGAGGTGACAAATGGAGTCCTTCAGCACTGATTTCCAGACCCATTACTTTTTAACACACTGTATAAGTTATGGTGTCTGAATTAGCTGATAATATTAAAAATCCAACTTTATCTTTTGGAGGAGAAGTTATTAGATAGAACACTTCAGTTGCTTTGAATTTTTTCTTTTAAGCTATGACTTCTTAAGACTAATTTCATGAACTCTCACATTGTTTAGGCTTGTCTGAGAGAGAGAATTTCAAGTTCATACCTAGAAAATATGTACCCCTTCCTTACTGCAGGTAATTATGTATGAATTTCCAATTATTGGAAATATTGGTTAATAAATATTTATTGAACATTTATTATGTGTAGGACTGCCAATAATTTTTGGTAAGAATGCATAATACAAGGATTATGCGAACACAGATGAGGGAAGCCTGCCTAATCTAGAGTTCAAGGTCATCCTAATAGAAGGAATATTGGCCTAATCTTGATGTATAAGTGAAAGTCATTAGAGAAAAGGAAGAGTGAAGATGCAAAAGAGGGCACTGCCTATGTAAAGGCTTGGAGGTAAGAGAGAGAATCTGACTCTCTCAGACTGCTACAAGTATATAATCTAGAATCTTGGTTGGATAGTAGATTGTAAAAATGGCTGCAGTTATTCCCCTCCCTGGATCCTTGACATTAACAATATGACTTTTCAGGTCCTCCCATAAAGAAATTGAGTCTATTTACTCACCCCTTGAGTCAGGGGTGGCTTTGTGACTTACTTTGGCCAGTAGAATGCAGCAGAAGAAATGGGCCAGTTCTGAGCAGAGACTCAAGAAGACTTGACACTTCTCACTCTCCTGGAAGCTTGTCCAGCCACTATGTGAACAAGCACAAGCTGAGCTACCAGAGAACGAGAGACCCTGAGGATTGAAGCCAACCACTCCAGCTAAGGCCTGCTGCAGCCGACCTCGCTGCTCATTACAGACGTGCGGGTGAACCCAGCTGAGACAGGAGAACTGGCCTGCTAAACCTGGCCTAAGTCACCAGACTCAGTGATACAAATGATTGGTGCTTAAGTCACAAATTCAGGATCATATGTTACTCAGCAAAAGTGAACTAATACAGTAAAATATGAGGCTGAAGATAAGAGGGTAACAAGATTATGCTGTATTTGGGGCTCTGTACTGAAGGCTCTAGTAGTCTCCCAAATTTCTGGCTTTGATTCTTTCTTCCTAAATTGATAGTTTCTGAGAAGTGTAATTATATCCTGCAGGGACACTGAGGTGGTACCATCTTCAATCACCTATTTATGGGTACCCGAAGAAATAACCATATCTAAGTTATCTAAAGGTTGAATCAAATAGCTTTATACATATCTAATTCTACATATGTAAGTCCCAAGATGGGTTCAACTGTGCTAGAAAAACTTAATTCCATCCCATGTAAATACACTCAGGAAAGTGTGTTCTGGGGAAAGCAGGATAGCTCACTTGAAATGGTGTTCTGAAGTCTCTCTTATAGTTTATGGATGGTATTGCTGCCCAGAATTCATTCCCCTACCTTATTTTTTCCAACACATCTTTTTTTTCTTCTTTTATTTATTTATTTATTTTGGCTGCATTGGGTCTTTACTGCTGTGTGCAGGCTTTCTCTAGTTGCAGTGAGCTGGGGCTACTCTTCGTTGCAGTGCGTGGGCTTCTCATTGCGGTGGCTTCTGTTGTTGCAGAGCACGGGCTCTAGGCTCGCAGGCTTCAGTAGTTGCAGCACACAGACTCAGTAGTTGCAGCTTGAGGACTCAGTAGTTGCGGCATGCGGGCCCTAAAGTGTGCAGGCTTCAGTAGTTTCAGCACGCAGGCTCAGTAGTTGTGGCTTGCGGGCTCTAGAGCGCAGGCTCAGTAGTTGTGGCGTACGGGCTTAGTTGCTCCACGGCATGTGGGATCTTCCCAGACCAGGGATTGAACTCATTGGCGGCCGGATTCTTAACCACTGCACCACCAGGGAAGTCCCTGCCAACACATCTTTATCCTGCTTCTTCATCCTGATCTGCATGTTCCTAGTAACATCGTATTCAGTCTGAAAATTATAAGTTGTCATAGAGAAGCTAACTGTTCTGGCCGATGTGTGGTGATGCATGACCTTTAAAGGATATGCAGCAGCTACTTTTGACTGAAGCATGGGACACAGTCACCCAGAAGCTTTGGGTATATAAGGCTGAACAAGCAATCCCTGATTTATAAAGCAAATATTATGCCAGGCTAGCATATGCTCTCCTGGGGAAATGCTCTTCTGCTAAGTCAAAACTAGAATGATTGAATGTGGCATTGTTTGAAGGTAGGATCAAAGTGAGGCTTGGGGAGAAGAAATGCTGCTTTTAATCTTTTTTTTTTCTTTTTCTGCATGAATAGGGAAGATCACAAGATGTTTGTCACATTTCCTCAGGGGCCAGTTCTATATTTGAGGGGCGTATGTGTGTCCTGGTGTGTATATATGTGTATTTAAAGATGTTGTTGGGTCACATGTACCTGCAGTAGTCATCGATCTTGATCCTTGGCATCAGTGGTAATGGTTAAATAATCACCAGCTATTCACTACCAATTTATTCTCTTCTCAGCATGATACCAGTTTGGAGATGGACTCGAAAGAAAAATAGAATCCCTGACTTCAAGGTACACATTCCCTAGATAGCAAGGCTAACCCATGTGAAAAGTATTAAAGAACAGCACACTTCAAACATTCTATTTTATGAAAATTATAGTGAACTAAGTTTGAACACAGCATTGCCCAGTTGCATGTGCTGGAATTTTCAAAAGCTTATTTCAGTGAACTATTTGGTCATATTTCGTACTTGACCTATTGTGTCTTGTGTAATTCTTATAAGGCAATAATATTATTGTTGAGAAGTTATTCCCCTTCGAAGCTATCTTTTTACAAAGGGAGTAGGAAGCAGGAAACCATTAGCAGCCTGTTCACTCAGCAACCTTATATCTAGTTTCTGAATCCCAGTCCTCCATCCCTTCTCTGGCAAAGAACTGTAACAAAGTTCATCAGTGGCAAAGTTAATTGGGTTCTCTTGCTCTCTTAAAAAGTCTCCTCTCCTCAGGGATTTCTCAAGCGCCTGTCAAGAGCCCACTTAGGGAAGCAGTCTTCTTCAGAAGTTTCCTTCCTCAGGGGAGATAATATGTGGGACTGAAAAGTGGTGTTTACACATCAGGGAGCAGTGAGCAAGATTATAAAGCAGGTGAGGCTTGTGGTAGACCTCACCTCCCCAGTCTGAAGCCTCGTCCCTCCACGTGGGCCCCCCGCTTGTATTCCAGCGGTCCTCTCTCAGTGCAAGCTTCTTCCTGAGGCACCCATCCAGATCTAACAGCTGTGGAAATAGTTCTTGACCTTTGCTTTTCTTCTCCTCCCTAGCCAAGCTTATCTAACCTTCAGCCCATTTGCTTCGGGCCTCTTTTCTGGTAGAGAATGATCATCCAGCGTGTGTTAAGGTAGCAGTAGGTTTCAGTGAGACCCTTCACTCTCTACCCACCTACCGTATAACACATTACATTTTAATAGGGGCTTTGGGGGACAGTGGTTTAACCTAAGAGAACAATTTCAGCCACAATGTGTGATAAGTTGGTACCTTTAAGCAGTCACCAAACACTTTTGGAGGCTTCTCCTTGTTACAGGGAAAATGTATTACCTTTCTCGGAGTTGTAGGGAGTCAAGTACATTTGATTCTATCTGAAGAAAATGTAGAAGTGCTGGAGTCCCAGGTAATTGCCTCACCTCTTTCCTATTCCCCTGTCAAAGCCAGCAGCAAAATTTTGAACATACTTTCTTTTAACCTTTTATCCTAGTAAAACAAAACCACAGTGCATTTTAAAATTTTATATTTTTTGTGGTTTAAAGGAGAAAAAAATGTGTGTATGAGTGCGGGCAAGTGTGTGTGTGTGTGTGTGTGTGTGGTTATGTTACTAGGGGCTTGTTAACTTTCTATTACTGCACAGCAATTGTATTATGCACTTAGCAGCTGAAAACAACACCCATTTATTATCTCACTTTTCTGTAGGTCAGAAGTCCAGGCATAATTCAACTGGGTTCTCTGCTCAGGGTCCTCTAAGGCTAATATCAAGGTGCTGGCCATGTCCAGGTTCTCATTTGAGGGTCAGAGTTTGCTTCCAAGACCATTCAGGTTATTGGCAGAATTCATTTCCTTTTGATTGTAGGACCCAAGTCCCTGTTTTCTTGCTGACTATTGACTGGGGCTGCTCTTAGTTCTTAGAATGTAGTTGTTTATTCCCTTCCACATGGCTCTCTCTAAAACATTGCTGTTTGCTTGGTCAAGGCCAGCAGGAGAATGTCTCTGTTGCTTTGAATCTCTGACTTCTTTCTCTTATTTCTAAACCCTCTTTCAAAGGCTCTCACCTGATTAGGTAAGGCCCACCCACAGTCACATGGTAGGGGGGAATTATATTGGATGCATATATCAGTAGTGGAAATTTTGGAGACTTTCTTAGAATTCTGCTTACCATAGAGCTTTTCTTGGTTTTCTTCTAAATATTCAGTGAAAAGGTGGAAATATAAGAGGGGAAGATAAATGAATAGATGTAATAGGAGGAGAAAGTAGAGACTCCCCCTTGAGGCTGAAACCACACACCCAAATATATGTAGCACCCTGCCTTTCTCTGGAGACAGCACTGTCCAACAGAACTTTCTGCAACAATGCAAATGTTCTATATCTTCTCTGTCCAATGTAGTAACCATTAGGTGTATGTGATGACTGAGAATTCGAAATGTGGCTTGTAAACACTGGATTTTTTATTTTATCTATTTTTAAATAAATCCTATTAGTTCTCATCCCAAGGAAAAAATTTTTTTCTATTTCTTTAATGTTGTATCTAAATGAGACAATCGATGTTCACTAAACCTATTGTGGTAATCATTTCATAACGTATGTAAGTCAAATCACTATGCTGTACACCTTAAACTTATATAGTGCTGTATGTCAATTATATCCCAATAGAACTAGGGAAAAAATTGAGAAAGTAAAAAAAAGTTTAAAATTCCATAGCCATATGCCCCCAGTGGCTGTCATAGTGGGCAGCACAGCTTGAGAGCAATAGGTACCTCCAGTTCCTCCTCACCTTCCTGAGTTATAGAATCATCTCCCACATGCTGAAATATTGTCTGGTGTTTATATTCTGCTTTTATTTTCCACCTGTACCTGGGCTTTTAGTTTAAATTCCAGTTGCTATCTTTATATCAACATTTTATATCTGCCTCTGGCTTCCTGAGAAACTTGCAATTCTAGATATTGAGTCATTTCCTATATAAATACATAATTATAAGATGTTCTAATGTCATCTAGACTAATCTGATCAAAGTAGAAATCCTTTCTCCTCACTACCTTTGTCACACCATGCACACCAAAATGTACTTGTTACCTTCATTGAGTGTTTACTTTCTATGCAAGGCACTGAGCAAGGTGCTTCAGACATGGTCTCAATCAATCTTCACAATAACCCATGTGGTATTATTATGATTCCTATTTTACAGATGAGGGAACCTATATTTGGAGAAGTTAAGTGACTTCCTAAAGTCTCACAGTTATTTCGTGCTGAAATAGAAGTCAACCTCAAGTTCACTGTCTGCAATCACCCCTGATTTTAGTCTCTAAACTACATCACCATTTCTAACAAACATTCTTGTACAGTGCAATTATGGCTCATTCTAATATTATTAGTGACAGTGAGCCCATAAACTTGAAAGACAATGCATTCCATTTACAGCTTTAAGAGCGCTTTGGTCATTCTGTGGTCTTTAGTGGTTTCTCAGCAAAAAATGGCTATGTCATCTACTTCTCTGGGTTTTCTCCTATAGGTTTGATCCAGGTTTTAAGTGTTGATTCCTAAACATGAGCTTTAAACATGAGTCATTCTCTGGTCTTGAGTGCAAATCTTTCTACCAACAGTTTCTATTCATTGTTCTTAATTTAGCTTCTTGAGCTCTTCTAAACAAATGGGTGCCCTTAGGCTATGGGGTAGAGATTAGGAGCTAGTGTTTGGAATTCAGGCACCTCTAAGTTTAATAACTGGCTCCAGATTTTATGAGTTGTGTGACCCTCTACTTCTCCATGCCTCTCTCTCATCTATAAAATGGGATTAAAATACCTATCTCAAAACAATTGTTTCAAGGAAGAAATGAAATGCAGTTGATGAAGTACCTGGAAGAAAGTCTAGCATACAGCAAGCACTTGGTGGTAGGTAGCTACTCTTATTTTGGTCTTGTTATAATAGAAGATAGCTTTCATGTTCCCCAGCCCCAGTTTTCCCTGTCACAAAATAAGATATAACCATAACAAATGGTTATGTCTCTCACTTAACTGGTTTTTCTCTCTTAGATTTGATCCAGGTTTTAAGTGTTGCTCCACAAACTGTGAGCTCTAAAAATGAACATATTCCATGAGCTCTCATAAATGCTCTGCTTATACCAAAGACACATAACTTTGTGCCATGTTTCAAGCTAAACCAGACGAGTAAGGTTGCCCCTGCAGTCCGAGTAGTGAGAGCTGCATAGGCTTTTATTGGAAAATATAAAGAAGCTGCAGTCTGTGATTGAGAAGCAAGATGGAGATTCTGACATAATGCAACAGACATCACTTCTACTGGGTAGGCTTTGAGTAGGCAAACTTACAGGTCTGGTGCAAAATGAAAACATGAGGCCACTTTTTCAAAAAGCAAAAAAAAATTGCTGTTAACAATATTAAAATTAAATTTATAAAAGCTTTTTCTTTTCTCCTGCAGTTTTTCTTTTGATTTGTCAGGGTTTGTTATATTTCCTATTTAATGTTGTTCTAAGTTAAGAAAAATTAACATTTTTAATTTTAGTGTAACTTTTTAAAATTAATTTTATTTATGTTTGGCTGTATTGGATCTTCATTGCTGCGTGTGGGCTTTCTCTAGTTGCAGCAAGCGGGGGCTACTCTTCGTTGCGGTGCGCGGGCTTCTCATTGTGGTGGCTTCTCTTGTTGCTGAGCACGGGCTCTAGGCGCGCGGGCTTCAGTAGTTGTGGCACGTGGGCTCAGTAGTTGTGGGCTCTAGAGCGCAGGCTCAGTAGTTGGGGTGCACGGGCTTTGTTGCTCCGCGGCATGTAGGATCTTCCCAGACCAGGGGTAGAGCTCGTGTCCCCTGCACTGGCTGGCGGACTCTTAACCACTGCACCACCAGGGAAGTCCCAAATTTTACTGTAACTTTTTATGTTTATCCTCTATTTATCTTGTGTGATGCTAGTCTTAAATGCAAAAGTAAGAACAATTAACTCATATCCAGAGTCACCAAAATGACACAATTTGCATTTAGCGGCTCACATGGGCATATGTATTTTGTTCTGAATAGAACAATAGAAATGCTGCACAAACCGAACTCAACGACTTTTATTTCACTTCTTAATAACATTCTATCTTCAGCTTGCTGAGTAAGGAAGGACAGAAGGGAAAAGGATCTGTGGGTTGCCGTATTTTTCCTTTTCCTTCTGTGTTATCATTTTCAGCATTACTTAGTGGTTGATTAATACAGAGAAATAACATGTAAAAGAAAGGATATAATAGGATTCCTTGATGGATTGTGTTTCTTGGAATGTCATCACTGTGGCCAATGATTAAATTGCTTACTCTGCTCCTTCCAATTAGCTGCATGGGTCTCTCTCTCTCTTTCTCTCTGTTCTTTTCAGCATGTTTTATGTATATATATATTTATATATATATATGGTCTCCACCTCAATCACCGTCTAGAATATATATTTAAAATTTCTTAGTATTCCATTTAGAACCCTGTACTTACAAAACCCACACTATTTTATTTCCTATGGCCATTTTGTCCTATTTATCTTTATTTTCTATTTCTTTTTAAAAAATTCTCCAAATATAAAAAAGCTTCTTAACTTAATATCTATGCTTTTGATCAAAGATTTCCTACCTGACACTGGCACACACATCTTTTAATTCTTTGTTTTTTCACCCCACAATTTGTTTTAACATGAATTAAGGAATTTTCAGTTTTCTTTTCTGTTTGCATTAATATCTAGGAACATCATCTTTGAATTCATCTTTCCTTCCTTCAGCCATAACTACAGCTTTTTAAAAGTGTGTTTGTGATATAAGTCCATTGCGATATTGATTTTGAACATAACTGAACTATTTATGGGATACCTACCATGTGCTATACACTGTGCTAAACATTTAAGTTATTTCTAATCCTTGATATAGTCTTATCAAATGTGTATGGTATTTAAGAATTGGTATGGATGCCAGTGACTGACTGGGGTATAAGAAATTACTGTACATGAAATTCAAAACTATTGTTATATCCAGAAATACAGCCATAAGATCAGAATTGAGTTGTTTGCATATCTTTTCCTTAAAGAAAATAAAATCAAACAAAAACAAACAAACGATACTGGTGACAAGATCCCCAGATTATAGAGGATTTGTTATCATCCCATTAAATGAAGGCCCTGAAAAGAAGAGACAATATCTAATGTTTGGGGTTTTTTTTTTTTTTCCTAGCTGCAGCTGCTAATGTTGTACCTGGCACATAGCTGAAGCTCCAAATGTGTTTGGAGATTAAATTCAGAAAATTTAATGAGAATAAAATAAGTTGCTCTTGAGGTTTTCTGTGTTAAAGAAATGTATTTTAAGGTACAGTTTTTCATTAGGTTTTCTCACCAAAGAACACATACCATTGTACCATTAGAGCAAACAAGTTTTAGTTTGAATACTTTTGAAATTTATCAACTTGTCTCCTTCGTGCAGAAATGAGGCAAAGGTCCTAGAACTACTGCATAGTTGCAACGCCACAGACTTCTTTATGTTCGTAAACCTATTTCCCTCTGTTCTCCATCTTCGTACCCTAACAGTCTAGAAAGCATGTGTTTTAAAGAACAACTAAAACTTCCATGTGTTTGATTGGAATGTGTTTATCCTGATTACCAGTTTGCAAACATTTCTTTCTCTAAACCTTCGCTGAGAAAATCTCAAAAAACTTTTAGCTTCCATAGGCTTTTAATTCCAGAATAATCAAAGGCTTATGCTGAACTTAATAACTCATTCCATTTATTTCCCCCATGGCAGCAGAATTGCTTTAAATAAAGCATTCAATCTATCTGTAGGTCTACAGAGAGATGCTAAAAGTCAAAATAATCAAATTAGAAGACCAGAGTTCCAAATGTGGCATAAATTAAATCATCCTCACTTGCCAAACTTGAGAATAATTTTCAAATCATGTCATTAATATGAAAGAAAAAGGTCTATATTTCCTCTTTGGAAAGACAACTGCAGAGGTTAATAACACCCAGTTGCCTGCCATTGAGAGCATCTGCATCACTAGGACAGTTTGATAATGAGATTTTGTACAAAAGAAATAGACATTTTTTGAGAGAAGTCACAATGTAAAATGGATTCTTAGCAAGACATAAGAGAAGCTGAAATAAAATCCTTGTAGATTGCAGTGGTGAGAATATTTCTAGAATTAGAGCTCTCTGGTTGATGATTTTTTGGAACTTGTTTTAATTGCAGTACTCATATGTCAACTCATCGTTTTACTGGGACCTATTATTTGCAAAGTGCTTTTAAATTTACAAAAAATATTCCTATATGATAAACAACTAATTTCTTCATTTTAGACGTTAAGAATTAGAGGTTAAGAATGTTGCTTAAAATCCTATGAAACTTTTGCAAAAATAAGAGAATACATGCCCATTTTCTTAGTTTTTTACTCTTATATTATTTCCTTGGCCTCAAATCCAGAACTTCATGATCACATTCCAGTGCACTTTTACCGTAGAGCAAACTAATTAACTTCTTCCTAATCTTTCTTCATGAAAAATTTACAAATCCCTTCCAATGAATGCAGACTAAATGCTGTATCTGGAGATCTTGAATCCAGGGATCTATCTGAACAGGCATGAGGCAGGTTGAAAACAAAAAGTTGGGATTACTTTAAAAGTTATGCCTTTCATAAGTATGCTTTTTAAAAAGGTTGTAATTGATGCAAGATTAGTGTTGAAAGAAATTTCCCTTCTTTTAGGTTATTTCCATGATGATACATCTGGTGATAATATGTTTGATTTTTTATACATATGCGTTCATGACTATTTATATTATCTGTATTTATGAATGAAAATTTGAGTTAGGTTTTTTTCTTCACAGTCCTTCTAAATCAGATCAGATGCCTATTAATCAAATCACACATATTCTATTATATTCTACCTCCCACTGCTGTATTCAGAAGTAACTTTCCTAATATTGTTCTAATAGAACTGGGGTTGCTGATTTAACAAATAAAAATATAGGGTACCTAGTTAAATTTGAATTTCAGATAAATGGTGAATAATTTTTTGTATTAGTATGTCCCTAACATTGCATGGGACATAATTATCCTAAAATAATTATTCATTGTTTATCTGCAATTCAAATTTAACTGGGCTTCCTGTATTTTATCTGGCAACTCGAAATGGAACCAAAGGGAAATTAAAATGGTTTTGTCATTAGTTCCATGTGTGATGAGCAATAGCCAGAAATAAGGGCAGAGTCACTGAGACAAGAATAAATTGTCCATGAATCTGATTAAAAATACCCTGATGAGTGAGGGATTATTTTTTTTTCCATATAAGTGAAAAGTCAGAATAAGAAGAAATCAGGCCCCAGGTACAGTATGATCAACAGTTCAATAATGACCTCAAGGACATGATTCCCTGATAGCTTTCATCTCTCTGCTAGGGAGCCCTCGGGCATCCCTTCCTGTGTGCATATAGCTACAGTAGTTCCTGGGTCACATCAGGAAGTGGCAATGTCCAGAGGCAGAAAAGAACATTTCTGTGTTGTTTTCTTAAGAGCAAGGAAATTTTCCCAGAAGCCCTGTGAAGACCTGGCTTCATGACCACATGCCCCCTCTCCCCAAAACCAGTCATAGTCAGGAGTAATGGGATCATGAGTTTTATTCTAATCCTGATACACCTGTGAAGGCAGGCAAGACGTCAGTTTCCCATGAGGCATGTGGAGGAAGAGCAGACCTGAAAAAATTAGGTTCTATTAGAAGATGGTAAAAAGATAGTCAGACAACCACTGTGTCTGTTAGTTTCCTGTGTTATGCCAAATTCAAACACTCTCATTTATATAGGAGAACTTCAGGGTTCCTACAAAATTAGATTTGACAACACATAAAACGGCCAGTCTCATAGAGAAACTTTGAAGGTTTCCAACTTCATTGGAGTATCTCGTGGGGATTCTGAAGAGGAAAGGAGCCTATACTAAAGAGCTGAGATCATCACCGAACAACCATTGTAGGGAAAGGATATGTTTTAGTGAAGAGGGAGAAAGGAAACCAAAACTTTCCTCCTGTTTGAAGTCTTACAGAATCTTTCATGTTCCTCTAGAGTGGACCTGGGTTTGTTGTTTAAGATCGTATTTCAGACACCCACACAGAAATACGGGGAACTCAATTTATCTCAGTTGCATCAGGAAAACTGTGAGTCACCTCCAGTGACATTTAGTTGGTTTGCTGAGAATCTGTGTTTTGAGATTAAAAAAGATAACCAAACAAGAAGATATTCTTCCTCTTCTTCTCCTCCCCCTCCCCCTCCCTCTCCCCCTCCTCCTCCTCCTCCTTCCCCTCCTCCTCCTCCTCCTTCTTCTTCTCCTCCTCCTTTTTCTTCTCCTTCTTCTCTTTCTTCCTCTTCTTCTTCTTATTATTTTATTTACAGCTATTCTTAATCATAAACAAGACTAAATTAAACTTTGATGGTATAGATTGGAAAAATTGTATTCTTGTACAGTGGAAATTTCTACTTTATTTGAGCTGAATGAATATTCTTGGGATTTGGAATAAGCAAAGTAACTATAATTAGTTTGACATATGAATGAACTATCATGTTTTTCTTTCTGGCTTTAGCTTAATGTTGAAATTCCTTATGCTACAAGTATGCAGGACTCCCATACTGTGTTAGTAGCCTAATGGTGCTAAAGTGATTAGAAGCACAGAACACAGAAAGTGAGTAGACACACACACTTTTTTAAAATTAATTTTTATTGGAGTATGGGTGCTTTACAATGTTGTGTTAGGCTCCACTGCACAGCAAAATGAATCAGCCATACACATACAGATATCCCCTCCCTTTTGGACTTCCCTCCATTTAGGTTACCACAGTGCATTAGGTACAGTTCCCTGTGCTATATAGTATGTTCCCATCAGTTGTCTATTTTATACATAGTATCAATAATGTATATCTGTCAATCCTAGTCTCCCAATTCCTCCCTCCCCACCCCTTTCCCCCTTGGTATCCATACATTTGTTCTCTACATCTATGTCTCTATTTCTGCTTTGCAAATAAGATCATCTATACCATTTTTCTAGATTCCACATATATGCGTTATTATATGATATTTGCTTTTCTCTTTCTGACTTACTTCACTCTGTGTGACACTCTCTAGGTCCATCCACATCTCTAAAAATTACCCAATTTTGTTCCTTTTTATGGCTGCGTAATATTCCATTGTATATATGTACCACATCTTCTTTATCCATTCGTCTGTTGATGGACATTTAGGCTGCTTCTATGACCTGGTTATTGTAAATAGTGCTGCTATGAACATTGGGGTGCATGTGTTTTTTTGAATTATGGTTTTCTCTGGGTATATGCCCAGTAGTGGGATTGTTGGGTCATATGGTAATTCTATTTTTAGTTTTTTAAGGAACCTTCTTGCTGTTTTCCATAGTGGCTGTATCAATTTACATTCCCACCAACAGTGTATGAGGGTTCCTTTTTCTCCACACCCTCTCCAGCATTTATTGTTTGTAGATTTTTTGATGATGGCCATTCTGACCAGTGTGCGGTGATACCTCATTGTAGTTTTGATTTGCATTTCTCTAATAATTAGTGATGTTGAGCATCTTTTCATGTATTTGTTGCCCATCTGTATTAGACACACACACCTTTAGGAACTCTTTAATCTACCTACCAAAGCATTAGCCCTTACTACTGGGAATAAGTCCTCTCATCACCAATGAAAGCAAGGTTTCTGTTTCTGATTCCTCACAATAAATTCCTATAGTTGCTACTCTAGAGGTGGGGATGAGACACAGATGTTTTCCTGTGAACCATAAGGAAGCTGGTAGCCGCACTAAATAGAATATAAGTAGAAGCTGCAACCTTGGGAAATGTATCAAGTTATAAAAGTGGGGAATTGAGTGATAGGAATATTACAATGACACATATCAAGAGAATCACATTCCAGAAGAGTCTTAGAAATGAACAAGGCTCTTAGGCTCTACCCTACACCATCCAAAAAACCACAGATTAATACATATATCTAGTGAGCTCAGCAAAGAGAATATTGAACGACTACTATGGCTTAATGGTAATGTTCCAGAACAACCTTCATGTCCCTTTTTCTCTGAGTCTATATCTAGTAATTTTTAATTTTGAATGTTTTAAAATAGTTTCTTCTTCTAGTATGGACTAAATATCAGGAATGCCTGTTAGTTATATTTCTTGGTACAAATTAGTAGATTAATTTGGCTTTTGTTGAGTTCTGACAGTATTCTAGCCACTAGGGACACAAAGACAAAAAGGATGGGGTAGAAGCACAGGTATGAGAATGACAGTACATTGTCATGGCTCTTCTGGAAGAATGATTGTTACCTTCAGGGAGCTTACATTCTTGTAAACAGAAAATGATTGCCTATTAATTAATACTTGCAGTAAAGGAGACACATGTTCTTGTAAAACAAATACAAATAGAGAAAGCACCACAGTGTTACTAAATATAACATGGACTGGAGAATATGTGGGGCTTTCTGGGAAGCCTTCATAAGGGATGTAAGATTTGAGATGGCTGTGGAGGGATGAGGGGACTGTTTCCAGGGAGAGAAGGTAACAGGGAGAAATGTGAGAAAAAGCATGAGGGGTGAAATAAAGTATGCTGGTCTGTAAGTAATTCAGTGTGACTGGAATATAAGTATGGGTTGTTGGGCTGAGTGTAAAGGCCTTTCTGTAATCCAGCTGAAAGATGATGAGACTACAGACCAAGTCAACAAGTGAATGGAAAGTAGAAACTGAAATGAGTTGTCAGTGAACAGGTCTTGGTCATCAAGTGAATGTGAAAGATGAGGAAAATGGTGGTCCTCCTCAGGGTTGTTTACTAAATATTTCCCTTTTTTTTCTAAACAGTGTTAGTTTTGCACTTCCTTTCCCCCTCACCTGAAGTGAGGTGTGGCCCTGTGACTTGCTTTGGCCGATAAACATGAGCAGAAGTGGTATAGGTTGCTTCTAGGTGGATACTCCTTAAACAATTTGACATGCTTTCTTCCCTTGGCTGTGGTAATCATGAGGTGTGTGTTGACACGGATCGTGTTAGCTCAGGTCCCCAAACAACTATGGTAAGCAGAGACCCCTGCCAACTCATGTGAAACATGTTTTGTGAGTAAGAAATAAATGTGTTGTGTGAAACCATGGAGATCTGGCAACTGTTGTTGACATAATCTACCCCCACCAACATACATACCATCCAGCATTCCAGAACACACTCTTAATTCAAAAGTACCTCTTTGACCTGAGTGAACTCTTGATTTCATTATTTAGACTTGATTCCATGCTGAGATTTAGATTTTCAACAAGTTCTGTACATCAAGTCATGCAGGTTAGATTTAGATTTTGAACAAGTTCTATACCTCAAGTCATGCAGGTTAGCTGCTTATTAGGGTCATTGTTAGATGACCTTGTTGGAAGATGAAGACCCCTTTTTTCAGTTTTAAATCAGAATGTAGCAGCAATAGTCACCAGCAAGAGCATATTTGAAGAACACAGTAGTATTTAGTTCACCAGACAAACCTTAAGGACATATGGATTCCTACCTTAAAATCACATGTTGTGGAGTCTGCAATACTGGACAAAGGAGATACGTAACACTTTCCAGGAAAGGGCAGAAAAATGCTCCATTCTGATTGGAAAATGATAGTTGTTGAGGTATGTACAGTCAGAGGAGAATAGCATATATGGAATTAGATTATCTTTTGTCTCTGCAGTGCAAGGGTCAATGAAAATACAGAGAGCTGTGGAAAAGCATGTTTTGTAGTTAACTCCTGTTCATGTGTGAGTTGTTTCCTCAGCTCTTTCCCTTCTTGTCTGGAGCTTTGTGAACCTGAGGCTGAGTCTGTGACAGCAGAACACTTTTCCAGGGCTACAGACTGTACCTCAGCCTTTTCAGAGGACTGTGTCTCCAAGAGCAAGCCCTCTCTGAACTCCAGGAAACCTAAAATCTGTCCCACAAGTTTCTGCAGGGCACCAACTAGCTGCATTCACCATGACTAATTTTTGTTCTTTATTATTATTATTATTATTACATTGACACTTTCCAGTTTAGTTCCATGCACACCTCCACTGCTTTATAATATTATTGCTTAATCTTTATTTTTTTAATAAATTTTGAAAAAGCAAGAGAAATCAGTGGAGAAAAAAAAAGACAGTTTAGTTACTAACTGAAGTTAACCCTTAAGTGGCTCTCTTGGGATCCACCCATAGAATTGTCAGATCATCTGAAACAGTATTTTTCAAACTTATTTGATGAGGTTCCACATAAGAAATAATTCCATATCACCCACACAAATATAAACATATACTTAAAACAAAAATATACATTTTATTAAGCAATACTTATCCTTACTGTATGTTATACACACATACATAGTCATGGGGATTGTTCAGTTGGTAGTTGTACTTATTTGGGGGGAAGAGGGGAAGGAAGCCACTACCTCGCTACTCAGCATCTACTATGTGCCTCTAAGTCATCTAACTCTGCTCAGCACTGCTGAAGTCCTGGAGCCACAAGCTTGTTTCTCCTTCTAACATAATCTTTTACAGGATACTAGAAATTTCTGACATTTGATTATCTTAGGACATGGAAACTCTGGCAAGGTGACAGGTTTTTTGTTGGCTGCTGTTATAGTAGTCGCTGTTGTTACTGTCTTTAGTTTAAAAAAAATTCTATGTTCACAAGAAGAGTGGACTACAGAGTGGACTTGGAGAGTTAAAAAGAAATCCCAGAGCTGTGAGAATTGTCAGAAATTCCAAAAATAATGTCTGGGCACCCTATTTCCCTCTTATATCCTGGAACCTTTATAGCCTAAAAATTATATCCCAAGACTCGCTTTTCAAACTGTGAGTCAAGAAACAATAATGAGACTTAAGAATTATTTAATGGGTCATGATCACACTTTTTTTCAAGGAAATATATAAAATATAGAAGAATAAAATAGAATGCATTGCACATCATAAGGTAATTATTATATGATGGAATTTTTGTTTATACACACATGTAAAGTGTGTTCTTATTGTAGTAAAAGTAGTTCAAAAAATTGTTTGTATTTTAACAGTGATTCTTACATGCCAGAATTTATTCTAAGTGGCTATATGTTAACTCCTTTTATCCTCACATCTGAGCTCATAATTTTTCCCATTTTACACTGAAGCACAGGGAGGTTGAGTGATTTGCCTGACTTTACAGAACTATTCAAATCTAAGCAGTTTTGCTCTGAAGGCATCTTAGCTCAGGCTGCCATAACACATTACCATAGATTGGGTGGTTTAAACAACAATCATTTATTTCTCACAGTTCTGGAGGCTGGCAGTTCGAGATCAGGGTGCCAGCACGATCGGGACCATGGTAAGTGCCCTCTTTCTGGTTTACAGAGGACCATCTTGCTGTGTCCTCACATGTCAGTGAGAGCTCTCTCTGGCCTCTTCTTATAAGGGTACTAATCCCATTCATGAGGGCTCCAACTTTATGACCTAATTATCTCCCTAAGGCCCCACCAACATCACCCAGTGTGATGAAATACCAACACACTGGGATTAAATTTTCAACATATAAATTTGAAGAGGACACAAACATTCAGTCCATTGCAACAGGCTACAGTCATAAGCTATATTAACAGGCTATATAACAGGATACAGCCCATAAGCTATCTATATTGTTCTCTGTGGACATTGAAAACATTGTCCTAGGAGACCATTGGCATAGGGCAAGAAGGAAAATTTCTTTGGAAAAAAATGAGTATAGAGAATGAATCATATGGACCAAAACAGGGAATTCCAGGCATAGGTAAGATATGTATGGAGAAAGAGGTGGTAGAAAAGGAAAAAATAGTAGGGAGAAATTCCAGTGCAAAGGCAAAGATTTATGTAAAAATTGTAAGTGGGGATCACTTGCTTAATTTAGCTGTTAAGAGAGGTCAACCCATTCTAGACGATGACATTGCATACTCCATAATTTCCAGAACACCTTTGATCATCCTTGTTTCTATCTGACTTGGAATTTAGATCCTAGAATTTAAACTTCCCATTTTCCTTGGAAATACTTTCATAATTGCCTAAATTTTAAGTTGGGAAATATTTCCAGAAAGTCACTCTACCCTTATCAGTTCAATTTCCTCTCCATCCTTTATTTATACCATTTAAAACAACTTCTCTGCAAGTCACATATTTGCTGACCATTATCATCCTCTCTCTGGCCAAACTAAACAGATTTCAATGTTTTCATGTGAGTTTATGAGTCATCCTCCTCCCGACATTTCTGTGGTACACAGCACCCCAAGGACCACTGCTCTCGCCACAGTGGTCCAGGTGTGGTTCAGACTCTCACAGACTCTGCTCAGCCCCTCCAGGCTTGGAGCCAGGTGTGTGGGTGAGAGAGAGGCCAGTGGCTGCATGATGAGAAGGAGGGACATTCATGCTTCCAGTCTCTAGGGACCTCTGGGAAGCTATATCACCTTTTAAAAGTTTCCATACTTTAGCTACCTCCCTTGAGACCAAGAATTACCAGCTTGTGTAATCAGAGTGATTTCAAACAGATGGTTTTGCCTGTGGACTTTCTTGAAAATGTCTTATTTATTTGCCCTCCAGGACAAGAACGATAACTTGTTTCCTTTTCTGTAGATTTTTAAAAATCGAATGAATTATCCTATTAGTAAAAACAGGTCACATTCACATCTATTTAGAGACCAATTTAAAACAAACATACACACAGACACACACACACACACACACACACACACACACACACACTAAATTCCAGACATAGATAGTGGGTCTGTGTCAATTTCTTGGTATTGCCTTTTCTTAAATATAAGAAAAACTTGCTGAAATTGTTTCTTTTATTTAAAAAAATTTCTGTTCTCAGTCCCTTCAAGAATGATATAATTGCATTTCATTGTGCTTTTAGAGATAACTGTGAATTAAATATGGCCTGACCTGAAAAATGAAGCATTTCTGTTTCCAGAGAATTTATGGGAAAAGCTGAAGCTCTTTGGTTACCAAATATAATGGAAACAAACCACATTTCTTCCTAACAAAAAAGACTTTAGCAGCTGCATTAGCAAAGCCACTGCAGCTGAGGCTGTGGTTTCCAAGGTGTTCCTTATTCTGAACACTAGAGAGCACTGATGATTTACTCAACTTTTCTTGGTTTCAGGGCTTTAAAAAATTCAGTGTGTTGCCAGCAACTTCTCAACTTTCAGTGGGCAGGAATGGAGTGGAAAATAACTGTTCAAAAGTCTATATTTTGAGAGAAAGAGAGAGCGGTTAAAAATGTCCTCTGCAGAACCTATCAGGAGACAGAGGAAAAGTGGCCAATCTCTCTTTCATGCTGGTTAACGGTCCTCATCCAGTTGTCCTGGGTTCAAACTTCATCACTTGTTAAAACAAATGCCAGAAATGAAGTGTAAAATAAGGGATGGCTGGTTCCAATCCTATGTTTGAACATAGTGTTTTCCTTTTGACTCTTATTTTTGCTGTCACACAATGAAATGGTTTTGTATGTATTGGAAAGACATTCTGGGCCACAAACACTGATTAAATAGAATATGTTCATTTGGACATAATGAGGTGAGACAAAAAAGGATTAAATAAACAAGGGCATGAGAGTATAGGATACCTTCGCAAACAGAGTTTAAAATAAAACAGCAGAAACCCTAGTTATCTGTATGATCCATGCTCCCAGTGCTTTGAGGCACAGGGGAAAAACAGACGACAGTGCAAAAACGACTGAAAAAAATTTAGAGACACCAATATTTGATGTGAAACATTGAAAGAAGCTACCAATTAAAAGCATTGACAATAAATCCGTTACGTGTGACCAGGAATCAAAGCAACAGCAAGCAGAGGCCACTGTACAATTTACTTGGTCTGTAATTATTTTCCTATCCCAGGTTATTTTTAAAAACCCATTTCATATTTCCCCGAAGCATATAGCTAGAGAATTTAGAAAGGGAAGCCTGTTTTCCTTTCAGAATCTCCTCTTGCCCAAATATGTCAGTTCTTACCACGGGCATGGAGGGAAGTGTGAGAGAGAAGGTACTGCATATTCTTAGCAGGAAACACATCCTAATAGTGGCCAGAGTTAGCTGTCTTCCTACTTCAGGGTTACCCCCTGAAGAACTGGGTCATTGCAGCCCTGAAAGACTGCTTGATTCCCACTACGTTCTCTCATGTATCACTGTTGAGAGTAAGTCAACTGCAACAGGGCTGTCTTCTTGTACACTATACACTGTGCGCTGTGGCAGTACATGATGGTGAAGTCTACTGGGCAAAGTCACACAAAATCCTGTTAGGAAGAGTGTTTGTCCAGGATAATAGCTACCAACTCAGAGCCCCCTCTGGAACTCAGGTGTCACCTTACTCTCTAATAAATTAGTTTCTCCTAATCCCAATAAGCTTCCTTTGACCTAAAGACTTATTTTGCTAACTGGTCTCTACTTCCCATCCAGTTGACTACACTGTTTGGTGACTTCAGAAGTCCTTTTGTGTCAGCTGAGGAGATAATGGTTGTTTACTGACAATGATCTTTAAAACAGTTTAACCACCCAGAAACTCTCATAGTTTATAGAGAGGGAAGGAGCAACTTACTCTACATGATGTTATTAACAGGAAGATTTACCTTTCCTCTCATTGCACTTCATTCTCTGAAGACCAGGTTGATAAAGAATCCATATTATTAAAATGCACAGAGAAGTAAAACTGTAATATGTATTTGCTTAGTTTATAGAACAGTTTTCCCTCGGTGGGTTTAGGTATTGAA
The DNA here is from genome assembly GCF_028023285.1 of Balaenoptera ricei. Lineage (NCBI taxonomy): Eukaryota > Metazoa > Chordata > Mammalia > Artiodactyla > Balaenopteridae > Balaenoptera > Balaenoptera ricei. The sequence goes on from NC_082642.1 coordinate 107,948,621, forward strand.
GGGGCATGCACATACATATTAAAACCTTGGAAACAATGTTATTGAGGATGCAAAGATCAATGGTATGGAGGTAGTGAGGTAGTAAGAGAGTTATGTTTTGACTTATACTATTTGCATTTCTTTTATGAAGTGGCTATACATTTCTATTATAAAATGAAAAACCTCATCACTGTTTTATAAGCCTCTGCATATTCTTGTACATTTTTATGTTCAATCACACACACACACACACACACACACTCGTTTATGACCAGAGTCAATTTCTAATTTATTTTTCTGGAAAAGAGCTAATAAATTTTGAGTCATTTTTTTTGTTTTAAAAATGACTGACTTTAGTTTGTTACAATAAAAAGTAGAATGGGACATAGAAATAGTAGACTTCTTTCTTAAAATTCTCCTCTCTTCAAATAACATTAACTCTATTTTAACTATGTGTGTGTATATTATCACGCACTATTACATACACATATATGCACACATATATTTTTAACTTTTACGATTTCTAATTTAAAGTACTTTAGCTCTATTTAAAGACTTCTTCACTTTTGTTTAGAGGTAAAATTCTTTATTGAGACATTGTTTTTCCTGGTGGTAACTAGTTAGAAATTCGGGACATTTTGACTTTATTCTGTTTACTATCACAGACTTTGTAGGAAACATTTAGGACATGATTCTTCTTTGGTGACGGCTGCTCAAGCTTCCACATTCTACATACCTCAGGGGCAGAAGGTGGTTCCTACTCATTGCTCCCAAGGGCTATTTTAAGATCATTATTCTCTTGTAAAAAAACAAAACAAAGCAAACAAATGAACTCTGTTCTCTCCAAATGTACACTATTGGCACCATCAGTTTTCACCCTGTCTTTTTCAAGGTCACCCATTAATGTTCTGGTACCTGGCTCATAGTTTACCTCTCCGCTCCAAGTCCTCCCATGAGGTCAGGTGACTGAAATTTTCACGTGGGCTCAATTTCTTGAATGCTGTGTATGCAGTGACTCCTTTCACCCTTCTATTGGGCCATCACTCCATTATGCTTTGGACTTTGTGTCACCTTGAAATAATTGAGTTAAGATCCTGTTTCTTGACCATGACCTTCTATCTTTCTCAAAGATTCCGACTCCATCTTTCCTTTCTGAAATTTTCAACTTTTTCTCTAGCACCAACCTCCTCCTATTTTGACTTTGCTGGGTTACGGAACCAAATCAGTAACCCAGCGAAGTTACTTTTGTTGTTGATATTCTAAACTCCTCTGTTGTTTTGTCCTTTGGAAGCCCATCTTCAGTCCATTCTCTCCGCCTTTCCATCTTCCTAAAAGGCTTCCAACCCTCCCACTGTCCCTCTCTGATACATTCTCAGTCTGGAGAACATGTACTCCACCTTCAATCTATGGCTTAGATGTAGTATGGAACCTTCTGTACTGTAATAGCCTATTAGCTTTATCTCATACAGTCCTCCAAATGAGTTTCATTTCCCCTTGTCCACTACTCTCTTTGGTAACCACATGTTCATTGTCTTATCTTCTCAAGTGTTGTCTAAAAGCAACCCCAACTGAAGGAACTACAAAATCTTAGTGCCTGCCTCTGTGTATAGCAGTCTACAGTAGCTAATGAAGAAATACCCGTTGAATGAATGATACATGACTTTGGGAATCTAATCAAATGATTTTAATGTTTCTCAGGAAAAGCTTAATTCCTCTAACTCCCTGATGTCTCTGTCACTCCCTATTATCTTCACCAATTCTATTGTCTTTCCGGTTTTAATAAAACACTTAATATTTGCTGAATGCTTAATAAATGCCAGTCACTGTGACAGGTGTTCTTTATACAATATTACATAACCTTCCCAATCATCTCTTGAGATAGCCCCATGTTTTTTCCAATCTTAGGGATGAAGATCTGGATGATTAAGTTGCCTGCCCAAGATCAAGGACTAATATGGAAAACTGAAGACAGGAACCAAAGTCATTCTGGCTATAAGCCCATGGTTATATTAATAGGGTCTCCAAGAGTGTGTTTAAGCTTGGATGAAAATAATATTTTTAAGTGGGGTCTTTTCCATTTCTAGCAAAGGTGGATTGGTTAAAATTCTACATAATATTTGTATTTCATCCCCGGGTTGCCCTTAAGATCTTGGACTCTGATATTTTGTACTGGCTTCCTCTTCCCATTCCACACACTCTTGTCAGCCTTATAGTTAAGTTGTGACAACTAATAAGATTCCACCACATGCGAATGACAGTTTGTTCACAGGGTGCATCTGAGGATGACTCTATGCTCTTCAATCTCCTTTTCTTCCAGTGCACAAAAAAGTCTTAATTTTTCACCTTCATTTGTAGTTGACTGAATCCATGTGACTGGACTTTGGTTAATGGTACGTGGGTTGAAGGGAATGCTGCTCTCAGGATTAGTCTCTAAAATCCCTCTATTTTGTTTGTCTGTTGCTACAAAAAATTACTCTAAAACTTAGTGGTTTAAAAATTAAATATATATTATCTCAAATTCTTTGTTAATGAGGAATCTCTAAGTGGCTTAGCTGGGTGGTTCTTGCTTAAGACCGCTCATGAAGTTGCAATCAAGATGTTAGCTTGACTGTAGTTATCTGAAGGCTTGTCTAGGGCAGGAGGATTCAGTTCCAAGATAATCTACTCACATGGCTGTTAGTAGGAATCTTCAGTTCTTCACTGGTCGTTGGTAGGTCCATTATCACATGGCCCTCTCCATAAATCTGCTTGAATAGCCTCACACAGAGCTGGCTACATAATCTGTGGAGCTCTGTGCAGCATGAAAATGTGAGACCTCTTGTTGAAAATTATTTTAAGACTTTGTTTGTGTGGACCTTTTTTTTTCCTTTAACAAGCTAACTTTATTATTATTATTATTATTTTGGCTGCATTGCGTCTTCGTTGCTGCACGCGGGCTTTCTCTAGTTGCGGCGAGTGGGGGCCACTCTTCGTTCTGGTGCGTGGGCTTCTCATTGCAGTGGCTTCTCCCGTTGTGGAACATGGGCTCTAGGCACACGGGCTCAGTAGTTGTGGCTCGCGGGCTCTAGAGTGCAGGCTCAGCAGTTGTGGCGCACAGGCCCAGTTGCTCCGCGGCATGTGGGATCTTCCTGGACCAGGGCTTGAACCCGTGTCCCCTGCATTGGCAGGTGGACTCCCAACCACTGCGCCACCAGGGAAACCCTGGACATTTTTTAAAAGTCTTTATTGAATTTGCCACGATATTGCCTGTATTTTATGTTTTGGCCCTTTGGTTGCGAGGCGTGTGGGATCCTAGCTCCCAGACCAGGGATCTGACCTGCACCTCCTGCTTTGGAAGGCGAAGTCCTAACCATTGGACTTCCAGGGAAGTCCCTGAAAAATTATTAATAATTGTAATATGGCAACCACTGTGCATTTAAACAAGTATGGGACCTTTCTAAGTGTGGGGCCTATGAGATTACACAGGACATACACTTGCGAAGCTAGCCCTGTGCTCAGAACCTGGTATCTGGATTTTTCCGAGAATGTTGTCAAAAAAAGAAAGAGAGAAGCAAGGAGGAAGCTGAATGTGTTTTGTGATGTAATTTCAAAATTTACTCACCATCACTCCTGTCCCATTCAGTTAGTTTAAAGCAAGTCACCAATTCCAGACTGCACTCACAGGAAAGAGAATTAGCCTCCACCCTTTGATATGAGGATTGCGGAAGAATTTGTAGACACATTTTAAAATCACTATGTGGTCTCTACATCCAGTATGTTTTCTTTTCTTCCTCGTCAGGTAGACAGGTGGAGGGAAACCAGTGGAGAACCCCAAGGAGTCCCTAGGGAGTGGCAGAAGCATAGGATAGAAAATTCTAGACCCCTGAGTCACTATTTAGAAAACAGCTACCCAGGAGAGCAACACAATCCTACCTTAGACTGTAATTTAAGGTAGAAATAAACTTCGTGTTAAGTCACTGAAATTTCAGGGTGGTTATAACATTAATTACCCTTTCTAATTCATAGGCCTAATTCAGAATTTACTAACACAGTTTCAAAAAAGAACAATCTCAAGATGTATAGAAAAAAGCAGTCTCTGTAGAAAAAAGGCTCCATGTCCAAGTAAGTTAGAAAAAATACTAGATACTATATTTCTCTTTTAAAGACCCACAATGTATACTACCAGTTAAAGCTCTGAGAATTCCCTCAGTAAAAAAATCTGTTTAACTCCATTTAACTCAGTATTTGCCAAATGTATATGACTACACTAACAGGTAAACAGGACTGATATTCACAACGATGCAATTATATTGGTTGTTCAGAATATTGAAATGCTTTCATTCTGGTTGGTAAATACCATTGCCCAAGCCATCCAAATGTCCCTGTCCCCACTGCCCTGCCCCAAGGTCACCTAAGTGGATACTTTATTTTTATTTTTTTTTAAATTCGGACAAATTTCTAAGTAGCCAGGGCTTTTTTTTTTTTTTTTTTTAAAGGGAATGCTATTTATTTATTTATTTTTTATTTTATTATTTTTGGCTGTGTTGGCTCTTCGTTTCTGTGCAAGGGCTTTCTCTAGTTGTGGCAAGTGGGGAGCACTCTTCATCGCGGTGCACGGACCTCTCACTATCGCGGCCTCTCTTGTTGCGGAGCACAGGCTCCAGACGCGCAGTCTCAGTAATTGTGGCTCACGGGCCTAGTTGCTCCGCGGCATGTGGGATCTTCCTGAACCAGGGCTTGAACCCGTGTTCCCTGCATTGGCAGGCAGACTCTCAACCACTGCGCCACCAGGGAAGCCCTAAGTGGATACTTTTGATGAGTTGTTCTGGTACCCACCAGCCAAAGCACTAGCCCGTGAACCTGCCATGACACCTGTGAGATGGCTTCAATCACCAGATGTGACCCTTTGTTCTGAGCAGCCTCCAACTCTGTCAGGGGAAAGAGACAAATGTTCAGTGCCGTTTTGGTCCCCTGTAAAATATCACTACAGGCCAGTATTTCCTCATATGATCTTTTGCTGCATGTGGCAATTTGAGGAAATTGCATCTTCTAAAATACTGCCTACCAGTGGTTAAACATTTTTAATCTCACTTCTTCATGGAACCACCAGTACTTTAGTCAACTTCTGTTGCAAGGAAGACAATTTTTAAAAATCTTGACTTACTGCCTTACCAATCAATGTACAGTCAAGGTGAAATAAACCTATTATTTACTTTTTTATTTTATTTAGTTTTGGCTGCCTTGAGTCGTCGTTCCTGCGTGCGGGCTTTCTCTTGTTGCAGAGAGCAGGGGCTACTCTTCGTTGCAGTGCACAGGCTTCTCATTGCAGTGGCTTCTCCTGTTGCAGAGCACGGGCTCTAGAGTGCAGGCTCAGTAGTTGTGGCACACGGGCTTAGTTGCTCCGTGGCATGTGGATCTTCCCAGACCAGGGCTTGAACCCATGTACCCTGCATTGGCAGACGGATTCTTAACCCCTGCACCACCAGGGAAGTCATGCAAAATCAATTTTATATCTATATACTGGAAATTTGGAAAAGAAATTTTAAAATACCATTTATAATATCAATGAACATGAAGTACTTGGAAATAGACGCCATGAAATACGTGCAGGACTGAAAACTACAAAATATTGTTGATAGAAATTATGGAAGGGCTAAATTAATAGTCATGTTATTATGGATTGAAAGACTATATTGTTAAGATGGCAATTGTCCCCAAATTGATTTGTAAATTTAACACAATCCAAATCAATTTTTCACCAGGGTGCATATGTGTGTGTTTGTATGTATGTGTGTTTTATAGAAACTGACAAGCTGAGTCTAAAATTTATATGAAATTGCAAAGAACTTAGAGTAGCCAAAACAATACAAAGTAAAATAAAGTTGGCATACTCACACTACCTGATTATAAGACTTAATAAAATGTGATAATACTCAAGAAGGTATGGTAATGGCATAAGGAGAAATGTAGATTACTCTAACAGAATAGAATGTCTATAAATAGACCACACACATGTGGTCAATTGATGTTTTACTACATTCCTGTGCATATACAAACAGACAAATAAACCCAAACAACTCTAGGACTTTCATACAACAGTATGAATCTTAAAAAACATCATGCTAACTGAAAGAAGTCATACACAAAAAGGGTACATACTGCATGATTTCATTTATACAACATTCCAGAAATGGCAAAAGTCATAAGAATAGCAATCAGATCAGTGCTTGTCTTGAGCCAGGGGGTAAGGGCAGAGGATTTACGACAGAGCGTCACAAGGGAATTTTTAACTTTATATAACTTTATATCTTGCTCCAACTATATAGAGAAATACAAAAGCAAACAAACAAAAATTCAATCTTTAATTATTGTCTCTTCCACTAGCATGACTTGGCAATGGGCAAGATAATTGAGATAAAAGTTGTAACATTTTGAACGGAGTCCAGTCCTTATAATGTTGACCTACTTTACTCATGTCTAGACCATCCCTTGAGAACAACAATTTCTGTCAACAGTTGTGAGATAGCCTGAAAATCTTTAGTTAGTACTTTTTTTATTTGACAAATCTTGAGCTTCTGTCATGTGCCAGGTATTTTTTAAATGCTGGAGATAACTGTGATCAAAGCAGAAAGATATGACTTCCCCTTGGAGCTCATGTTCCATTGTAAAGAGATAGACAATATAAACAAGATAAATATGACGTACACTTTGTTAGGTGGTGTAAAGTTTTCAGGATAAAATGAAGGCAGGGAATGGGGGCTAGGGTGTATGAGGTGCTGCGTTTTTGATAGGGTGTCAGGGAAGGCTCCAGCTGAGAAGGTGACATTTGAGTAAAGCCTGAAACGAAGTGATAGGGACTTGGTCATGTAAATATCCAGAAGAAGCACATTCTAGGCAGAGAGAGTGTAAAACATCTGAAGAAAGAGAGACCTAGGTTGTAAGAGGAAAAGAAACAGCTAACAGACTGTTGTAACTGGAGCCAATAGCATACTTGGGCAGAGCGGTAACAGTGAACCAGAATATATAGGACATTGTAAGCCATTGGGAGGCCTTGAGTTTTACTCTGACTGCTATGGGAGCCTTTGGAGATCTTTGAACAAAGTGGTGTCATGATCTGACTTTTGTTTTAAAAGTCTTCCTGCTGTGTTGACAATAGACTGGAAGGGAGCAAGGATCAAAATAGGGAAAATGATTAGTAGGTCATTGCAATAAACCTGGAAAGAAATGATAATAGCTTGGATAAGGGTAGTAGCACTGGATGGGGTGATAAGTTTAGATTCTGGATGTATTTAGATGGTATAGGTGGCAGGATTTACAATCAAATTTTTTTTTTTAGCATCTTTATTGGAGTATAATTGCTTTACAATGTTGTGTTAGTTGCTGCTGTATAACAAAGTGAATCAGCTATACGTATACATATATCCCCATATCCCCTCCCTCTTGCGTCTCCCTCCCACCCTCCCTATCCCACCCCTCTAGGTGGTCACAAAGCACCGAGCTGATCTCCCTGTGCTATGTGGCTGCTTCCCACTAGCTATCTGTTTTACATTTGGTAGTGTATATATGTCCATGCCACTCTCTCACTTCATCCCAGCTTACCCTTCCCCCTCCCTGTGTCCTCAAGTCCATTCTCCATGTCTGCATCTTTATTCCTGTCCTGCCCCTAGGTTCATCAGAACCATTTTTTTTTAGATTCCATATATATGTGTTAGCATACAGTATTTGTTTTTCTCTTTCTGACTTACTTCACTCTGTATGACAGACTCTAGGTCCATCCACCTCACCTCGAATAACTCAATTTTGTTTCTTTTTATGGCTAAGTAGTATTCCATTGTATATATGTGCCACATCTTCTTTATCCATTCATCTGTCAATGGACACTTGGGTTGCTTCCATGTCCTGGCTATTGTAAATAGAGCTGCAATGCACATTGTGGTACATGTCTCTTTTTGAATTATGGTTTTCTCAGGGTATATGCCCAGTAGTGGGTACAATCATATTTAGGATGTAAAAGATAATAGATTTAAGAAAGGAATGAAGTTGATTCCTGAAATTTGGACCTGAGCAATTGGGAGGCCAGAGAAGCTTGTTTGGCATATGGTACATATAATGTGGTACATTGAAGATGAAAAGCTCAGTTTTTAGCATGTTAAGTTTGAGATGGCTATTAGACATCCAGATGGAGACAGTGGTTAGGCAATTCATATTCAAACCTACAGCTCAGGAAAGAAGTGTGGGCTGGAGATTGAGATTTGAGCATCATTGGCATATAGACAGTATTTAAAGCCATGGGAGAAGATGAGAGTGAAATAAGAATGAGGGATTAAGTGTGGATAGAGAAGAGAAGCTGTCCAAGGACTGTGTCCTGAGACACAGGTGGTGGGAGATGAGAATAATCCACAAAGGAAATGAAGAAAGAGACAAAGAAAAAGCAGGGAGAATGTGGTGTCTTGGTTAAAGAACTAAAGTTTGCAAAATTTACAGTTTTATAAATGAAAGTGGATCCAAAGTTATTTCTGTGATAATATCACTCCCACTACTTGCATCCTGATATGCTTTTTTTTTTTTTTTTTTTTTTTTGAGTAAGAAAGAAAATGATAGAACCTCAAAGCTAGCAGGCCAGAAGTTGTGCAAAAGCAGCCTGTCTTGCCCACACCACTGTCTAGACCAGGTGATCATTACTGGCAGATGATTAATTAATGTAGCAGTTAAAAGAAACAAGCAACTAAACTACAATGTCAGTTTCTGTTTACTTTTCCATTTACTCCACCCTATACCCCAGTCTTTTTCAAATACTGCAGGCAATATCCAAATCTGGATATATCCATGCAATAAATCTTATTCATGAACAATATGTTCCACATGCTAAATTAGGAAAAACACTGAGAATCTCAGGTAAAACTTATTAGAGGTACCTCACTGGCCACATCTGTGTTAGTTTTTTGGTCAGAGCCACATATACTTCTTAGTGTAACAGTATGTCAGTAATAAGCTTTGTGCTTTAATAGGTTTTTCAAACAGCAAAGGGCAAAGTGTCTATAGATTAGATTTTGTGGCTCTGTAATGAAATTCGGGCCCTGTGCATTTCATAGCAAGTGCTTTTCTATGGTGACTGGCTCATAACTAAAGCCAATGTTAATCCACATATTAATCCACAAATAATGGGTAACCAGTGATATGCAATCTCAGCAGTATCATTCTTCTTGTTGGTGTAAACCATAGGAGCCAAAGGAACCAATTCTCCCAATTACATTTTAGCTTAGCTTCCATGCATTTTTTTCATAATATATTACTGAACGTGTTACTTAACTATAATTAGCTTATGCTTACTCAAAACACAGATTAATCTAATATATATTGGCCCTAACTGCGTGGACCATATTACCCAAGGATATTAGAGTAATTTAATATTAGAGTAGAAATTCTTATTATATGGCATATATCTAAATTTGTTATTTCTCTCATTTTTCTAAAACATAATGGTACCCTAGTTTTTAAAAATGTACAATATGATAAAATGGAGATGCTACCCATGAGACTTAACCTAGATCTCGAGGGATTACCATGCAAATAATGAATTAAGGTTAGTGAACTGTTTTGAGTTTCTCAAAATATAGTATATAGTTATCCAGAAAAAAAAAAAAAAAAAGTCCGATGTGTTACTGAAATTACCTCCAAAGGCAAAATAAACAGTTTTGCTTGATGTTGCTTGGTTTCCTCATTTAATTTAGATCTTTATCAGAGCTATACCTATGTAAGATGGTTTATTTTCTTATTTAAATATCATTTTCAAAAACTAGGTTATAGATTTTAACAGTGTTTGCTGCCACTTGGGTTTTGTTGTTGCTGCTGTTTTGCTGTGATGCCTACATCTGGGTTGCCTTGCAGTGTTATGCCTGATGGAATGAAGGCATAACTCACGGCTTTGGAGGTGGTCAGCCTTCAGTTCCTACGCCTTCTCTGTCACTTCACTGGTAAAGTTGCACTAGCTATTTTGACTTAGTCTCATATGTGTAAAGGAAGTGAAAATATATATCGCCACACTAAAGTATATACATACGTAGACAGATACATACACACGATCTTTAAAGAGCATGGCACATTGGCTGATTTAAGCCCTTCTTGTCTTCATACCTTCCTGCCTGCCTTCTACATCAGACATTGTTTCTCTACCTTAAGTATATTAGTCTCCACTCATCGGGATGTTTATCTGTCTGAATTGTTGTCTGTCCATCTGTTCTTCCCACTGTCCTTCCCTCTGTCTAGCCATCCATTAGTGTGCCTATTGATTCATTTGTCCTCCCATCTTCTCAATTCATTTGTCTATCTGTCCATGGGATCGCCTATCCATTCACCTTTCTATTTTTATCTAGAAGTATACCCATCTATTTCCACTATATCCACGATACTACAAAAATAGTCTTTCAGTTTCACCTAGTAAAACACCTTGAACACATAAAATCCAACATAAATGTAGAAAAGGCCTTAACTTTTTTTTCTAGTTCGAATTTCTCTATTCACAAATTACGGAAGTAAAGTGAACTGACATCTATTATTACTATCTAGTAAGCAGCATAGGTACTACATAAACTAGTATCAAGGAGTCTTGACTCTCTTTAAATTTCTTTCCTTAGATGAAGTTTTTCCAAAATATTTTGTGTAATTTGAACTTTTGTTAATTTTTCCTAAATATTTTGGGATAATTAGGTTGATTTTAGCTGCAAATTTCAGAAAATGGAATCCAGCTGGCTTACCAAGCAATTGGCATTGGTGTGTATTTCCACTTCTTCCATCTATAGTCCTTCATTTCTGTCTGTCCTCTTTTGTGTCTTAGTTTTGTCTTTCAGATGTTTTTTTCCTCAGGGTATGTCAATGGCTGGCAGCAGCAACTGGGACAACATGCATTCTTGTTCACCTACTTTTGCCAACTACCAAACTCTACCAATTATGACATATTCATGTTTTCTCCTCTGTTCTAATTCAGTCAGCTGAAGTCATATAGCTACTGCTGGGTCAGAAACACTCACCAGAGTGATGCTATGCTTGGCTTGGGGGATGGAATTATAACTATTGGTTTTAGACCATCAGAATCTACTCTTAAACCCTAAATTGTTTCCCCTTTTTGCTCACTTGTGCTACGTAGACAGCTGTGTATACCTCAACAAACTTGGAATTATATATTTTGAAGAATATATAACATAAGAATATATAATATATAACAAAGGCAGTTAGCAGTGTCAATTGCAGGCACTTATCATAAAGGTCTCTTTTGTTCTCATCTGAATTTTTTATTGCTTTTTTTTTTAGATTTTTCTTTTTAATAAAATTTATTTTTCTGCTATAAAAACTGTTATCCATTTATTCATCCACTGAATTTTCATGGTACAAAAGCTGTTATCCATTTATTCATTCGATTTTACCTTGTCTAAGCCACTTGAAACACATAAATTTCTTTTGCATTTGTTTATTTTCATGGTTTTGTCTTGTACTACACTTAAACTCTCATAAGCAAGAATTGTTTCTTTCAACTTTGCATTTCAGTGTATTTAGTATATCATAGGTACTCAATAGATATTTATTAGATCAACAAATAAAGAAACAGACTATCCATTAAAACAATTCAGCTATAAGACAGCTTAGGTTGTTTTTTTAAGATTTATTTTTTATTTATTTATTTATTTAATTTATTTTTGGCTGCGTTGGGTCTCAGTTGCAGCACATGGGATCTTCCTTGAGGCATGCGGGATCTTTCGTTGGGATGTACAGGCTTCTCTCTAGTTGTGGTGTGCCGGTTTTCTCTTCTCTATTTGTGGCACGTGAGTTCCAGAGCACGTGGGCTCTGTAGTTTGCAGCATGAGGGCTCTCTATAGTTGAGGCGCGTGAGCTCAGTAGTTGTGGCACACGGGCTTAGTTGCCCCATGGCATGTGGGATCTTAGCTCCCTGACTAGGGATCAAACCCACGTCCCCTGCATTGTAAGGCAGATTCCTTACCACTGGACCACCAGGGAAGTCCCAACAGCCTAGTTTTTATTATACTTTTTTTGTATGTAGAAATATATAAAAGGAATTTAGTAGTCAAAAATGGGAAAGTGGTTGGGAAGAGTATGGTATATCAACAAGAGAGAAAAAAGTGTGCATGAGAGAAAACCTTAAAATATTGAATAAAAAAATTAGTATACTAAATTATATACATTTAATATAAAATATATAATTTATAAATAAAGAAAATATTAATAATGCTTATGAGAAATATTTTCATCTTTAGATTTCTCTGTGCATGCTCAAATTCCTATAAAAAACTTATTTTTTAATTGAGGTATAGTTGATGTACAATATTATGTAAGTTGCAAGTGTACAGTATAGTGATTCACAATTTTTAAAGGTGAATTTTATATTCCATTTATAGTTATTATAAAATATTGGCTATATTCCCTGTGTTGTACTATATATTCTTGTAGCTTATTTATTTTATACATAGTAGTTTTTACCTCTTAGTCTCCTACCCTTATCTTGCCCCTCCCCCCTTCCCTCTCTCCTCTGGTAACCACTGGTTTGTTCTCTATATCTGTGTATCTGTTTCTTTTTTGTTATATTCACTAGTTTGTTTTATTTTTTAGATTTCACATGTAAGTGATATCATACAGTATTTGTCTTTCTCTGTCTGACTTATTTCACTTAGCATAATACCCTCCAAGTCCATCCATGTTGCTGCAAATGGCAAAATTTCATTCTTTTTTATGGCTGAGTAGTGTATACATATATACACACCACATCTTCTTTATTCATTCATTTGTTGATGGACACTTAGGTGGCTTCCATGTCTTGGCAATTATAAATAATGCTGCTATGAACGTTGGGGTGCATGTATCCTTTTGAATTAGTATTTTCTTTCTTTCTTTCTTTCTTTCTTTTTTTTTTTTTTGGATAAATACCCAGGAGTGGAATTGCTGGATCATATAGTAGTGCTATTTTCAAATTTTTATAATGAACTTGTGTTTCAGGATGCTGTGAGCAATAAATAAGTCAATTAGTTTATTAAGGAATACAAGAGTTTACACATAACAAAATATCCTGAGATAGAGCAGTTCTAGGGTTACTTAATTCAGCAGCTCAGTGACATTGATAAAAACCCAGGTTCTTTCTTCTTTCCGCCTTGTCATCTTTAGCACATCAGCTTAACTCCACCAACAGTTGCAAAAGAATGCCAATTTCCAGGATCAAGGAAGACATGACAAGCTCCAGGAGGAGAGTGCCTTTTCTTCCCATATGTCTCTTTTTAAGAGCACAGAAAGTCAAACTAGGGGTCTTCCAACAGGTCCTCTCTCATATATCACTGGACATACCTGAACCATATGCCCAATTCTAAATAGATTATTGGAACACATAGAAATATCACGCCCAGCTGAGTCACTTGATACACTTCTGAACAAAATCAATAAGAGAGCTCCACTCTAAAAGGGGGAGAAAAAAAACCAGACTGCTCAGGGGCCAACTAACACTGTCTGCAATAGCATGGAAGCAATATCAATTGCTGAGGTACTTTACTCCTTTCTGTATTTTATTCCATTGGCAAATTAAATCACACAGCTATCAGTTGACTTGTAAAATTTTTTTCATTGTTTCTGAATATTACTTAGAACAAACTTGGGTCTGTACTGGGCCATTTTTAAATTCTGAAAGAATGTGCTAGATTTTTCACCTAAGGTAAATTTATTTCCTTCATCTTATTATTCATACTAACATAGGTTTTTAATATTTTCTCCACCTTCGAGTGGTGTTTTAATCAACTCTTTAATTGCTCTGTGCTTTATATCTCTCAAAAGTGGAAAGCCTAGATATAACTATTATTGATTCTATTATACAGGATTCAAAAATATATGAATTTCTTAAGAAGAACATCACACATAAATGAAACCAGTAAAGATTGGGACTACAGATGATCAGCTGTAAAATAAAATGTGATATATGTATTTTTAAAGATTATACATTTGCTTCTACCTACCTAGCTATTCTATCTTCATCTTGGAACAAAAACACTAGTAAGAAATTATTTTTGATTTTCCTATACTTTAAAAAATTACCTCTGGTAATTCTTTTTTTTTTAATTTTTATTTTATATTGGACTATAGTTGATTTACAGTGTTGTGTTAGTTTCAGGTGTACAGCAAAGTGATTCAATTATACATATACATATATCTATTCTTTTCCAAATTCTTTTCCCATTTAGGTTATTGCAGAATATTGAGCAGAGTTCCCTGTACTATATCCAGGGCTAAGGATAAGACTTTCTAAATATATTTCCCTCTTAATGGTGGGGTATTTGAAACTATTACTCAAAGCAAAGAAGGAAGAAAGGAAGAGAGGGAGGAAGGAAGGAACATAGAAGAGAAGGACTGATTAACTCATGGTAAATGCCGTGCTCTACAACAGCAATTTATTATTATTATCATGATTAGTTTAGATAGAGTAACAGAGGGAATAGCAGCAAAATAGAAGTGTTTTCTGTTCCTTTTCAGTCGTGCCATATAGGTTGCTCTCTACTCAAAATACTCCTGACATTGGTCCTATTTGAATCTTCCAGATAAAATATTTTTGTTTTCCAAGGCTTATACAACCATGTACCCTCACTAACTTTATTAAAGCACAGTATTTATTTTTCCTTGTGTGGAAATGATTTTCACATAAACTCCCAGAAGTATACATAGTTTAACAACACAAAACCTACTGGAATAGATTACCAAAAAATTATTTGATGAAGAAGATGACATAGAATTTATTGAGCACCTACTTCGATTCAGACACTATATCTAGCACGTTCTAATTTATGGTCTTATTTAAATTCTTATAGAAATGATCTTACCAATAAGGAAGCTGATTTAAGCAAATCAGATCACTCAAATAAGGTAGTATATGCAAAGCCCTTAGCGTAGGACCTATCTAAAAAATGCTCAATAAATTCCATTATTGCCAATATATCTTTGCCCAGAGTCACACTACTGGTGTGAGATGAAGCCTTATTTCAAATCTAGGGCTCTTAGCCTGTGAAACATTTTTTTTTATTCCCATATTCTATAATGCATTTTTTTCTGAAATGTGCACCTCAACAGCAATTATTTCCTCTCCCTTTGGCATTCTACTCACCAAGTAGACTCACAATGACTACAAACTGAAGTCAAAGTAAAATATCTGCATAACAGCTCTTCAGTGTTAGTGTGACAAAGCCTGCAAACCCTGCTGGACTATATTAAAATGTGCTGAGACCAGTGGTTTCTCCAGCAGTAACAGGAGTCAATGTTCTCTAAGGGTTATACTGTTTCTTCCTGCACTTTTGAGTATCGGAGACTTCCCTGTAAATACCAAGTGAATATAAGACAGCCTCAAAGTAATATTTAAACCACTAAACTGTTTCTACTGTTTAGCCAAAATCTTAGAAAATGATTGGCTGTTTACTTAAGCTGGTTTTGGATCATTATCTGTTCTGTTGAAGTGACTTTAATGGAAATACCCAAGGACTCTGTCTCATTAATTTTCTAGGGCTCATCACTGATGCAATATTAGAAACAAAACTTAATAATAACAATAACAACTGCAATTATAATAAAAATCCTATCCTAGCTTTTATGTTTGTTAAATCTCTAGGACACCAAGTCGCACCAAGCTAGTATCTATACACTTGAAAGCTTATGACATAAGAGTTAAAAAAAGAAAGTAGCAGAATCCATGCTCTCAAAGAGATTGTAATTTATCAGGAAAGCAATTCAATCCAACCAATATGCAAATGCTATAGACACAGTCATTGCTAATGTCATGATCCAGACTTGGGAAATTTTGGACTTTTGAGGATTGCAGTGTCCTGTGTATCATATTGATGAAGAAGGTATGGTTTCTCTAACAAGAGATGCACCTATACTTTTGGAAAGGGCAGTCATGAATAAAAGAAGAACAAAGTTAGATCACGGATATGTCTGAAATGTAATTCCTATGAAGAGCTTAGCAGTTTTGTGGGCTTTTCTCTTGAATTTTGGGGACAGTCAAATGAAGTGAATTTCTTTCCTTCTATGTTTTATTAACCATTATTTACCACTAACTCTTTGGAAAATCGAATAGATCAGCCTTCAGCTGGGTGATGTTGAGGATAAAGGGATGGAGCAATACAGGGAAATGTGGTTTGGCCCACATTTACCTCTCTGTTGCTGCCTCTGTATACAAAAGCAGCCAGCAACCTGTCTATGGGACCATCTAGAAGTAGCAGTTTTAGCTATTGTCCAGAATTAAGTGATTTGAGACCCAGGTGGCAACTGGGGGCCAAAGAAGAAGCATATGACATTGAGGTACAAGAGGGCAGCGTAGTAACAGAAAAGACCCACCCTCCCTTTGCCCAACGTATGCTTGAGTGGCATTTCTCAAAATATGGTCACCAGGCTTCCCATGTCATGATAACCTGAGGATACTTTCTAATGAAGAATCCTAAACTTTGGCGCATATTTGTTGAATCAGAATCTCTGGTGTTGGCACTAGGAATACACACTTGAACTCACAAATTGATTTTTATGCACACTAAAATTTGAGAAACACCAGGTTAGGGGATAGTGACCCTTGAGGGAGAGAGAAGGTGTTGCTCCTGGTTTTGCTGCTTTAACATGTGTTGGCAGGGTGCTGCGTAGACACTTGACTGGGTCACATTTTCATATGATCAACACAGTGACAATCTTTGGTTTGGTTTCTGGCTGCATTAAAACAATTTTCAGAGTGTTATCATGCTTCTTTGCTCCCCAGCCTTAGGTTTGACTAAAGCAGACCATCTTTAATTTTAGCACCACAGTTCAATCTGTACATCCCTCTGTTTTTTAGAAGCACATATATAATTTTTAAAAACGTATCTGCTTCATAGTATCTCTTAATCACATCTTTTGCATACACTGACTATGATTCCATCTTTAAAATTTTTCTCACACTCCAAAATATATGTGCATGTATATAGGGTGATGCCTTTCAGCCTTTATTCAGTTTAACTGAGTTGTTTAGTAATGAGCATTGCTCTAGGAATAGTTGACTGGTTATAATCTAGGACTTTCATGATCCTGTCCTGCCATCTGACATCAAATGGGACTTGGGAGTAACGCCGTTCAGGAGCTGGAAGTGATATCTGTGACAGCACAAAGTCAGATACGACTGACGTCTATGGCAGGGTTGCTGTCATACCTGATCATCCATAGCTGACTTCACAGGTTCATAGAATTTTAGAACTCTAATGGGATCTAAGAGTTCACACAGCAGACAGAAATATTGCCACTTGATTAATTAAGACTAGAACCCAAGTATGCAGGTTGTTAATTTGATTTCAGTTTTTTTTAAACCGGTCAGTGCATTTGAGGACAATGTGCTTCATAAGTAGCAGTGTTATTGCAAAACTTAGGTTCAAATTCGTAGGAAAATATGGAGCTAACAATTTGATTTCCAGGTCCAGGATGATCTAAAACCTTAATCTTCTACAATATTTGTCAAAACTAAAAAGCTGTGATAATTCTTGAAAAGCAGTTAATATTCTACAAGTGTGTCTGAAGAATAATCTGCATGTGCAGTCATGTAAATTTTATCATTCTTAAGTTGTTTTGAAAATGCATTAGCCTTTTCATCAAAAGTATTACTAGATTAGTAAAATGACTCTGCACATGTTAAGCATGCCTCTCAGAAGTCTAATCTCAAATAGAGTAAGTGAGATTTATCTCGTGTGATCCTATTTTATTTATGAGAAGTGGGTTCAGACAATAAATCATTAATTCATTTGAAAAAACCTTGAGTACCTACTATGTGTAAAATGTGGTACCAAACATTATGGTGGATCTAGTGATTTTTTTTTTTTTTTAATAAAAGACATGGTTCTGTAGGGGAAACTAGCCTCTCTAACATTAACAGAACTTCTTGTTCTAAGTGCTAAAAGTTCAATTGACAAAAATGTAAATGGCAACTTTTTACTCACTTGAAAGTACCTCATACCCTTTTTATAAATCTTCAGTGTCCATATCCTTTGAACAAAGAGTATTCCTCAACTTTAGAAACATATGTTGGGCAAAAGGAGGTTGGGTCTTTTTCTGTTACTAGGCTGCCCTCCTATGCCTCGATGTCGTATGCTTCTTCTTTGGCCCCCAGTTGCCAGCTGGGTCTCAAATCACTTAATTCTGGAAAATAGCTAAAACTGCTACTTCTGGATAGTCCCATAGACAGGTCGCTGACTGCTTGCATATACAGAGGCAACAACAGAGAGGTGAATGTGGGCCAAACCACATTTCCCTGTATGTATATATATACTCACAGACAGGTATGTATGTGTATATGCATGAATTTACAACTCTGACCAAAGCAGAGTATGTTAAATATCATAGAAGGATAATATGTTATGAATGTAAGGGGAAAAGATTACTGCTTACTTGGGAGAATATGAATATCCTAGATTTTTAGCATAATTTTTAGGGCACTGAAATTAGTTTCAAACTGTCAGAATTCAGCTATATTAATGGTGTTGATAGGGATTTGGTCCAGGAAAGGCTGTGAATTATTTCACTATTGCTTTTCTATCGACCTCAGGGACCCAGTGCTTTCATGTTGCTTCCTCATTTCATTTGCAAAACCTTTTCTTCCACATGTATTTTTGTGTCAGTTGCTGTGCTGGGTCGTAGGGGAGAGACAAGAGACTGATGATGAAAATGTGGTGGCAGGGTTGGATAGGGGTACCACAGGGCAATATGGGAACCAGAGGAGAGGCATCTAGAGAGGATTGGCCTCTTAGGAGCACACAGCAATAGCTTTTTTTGTGCCATGGACTTCTTTGGCGATCTGGTGAACCAGTAACTCTGGCAATATATGAGCCCCTTCATAGAAGAATATATTTAGATTTGTATAATAAAATATGTGGGAATTTGAGGGAATCAAGAATAATAAAATACAATTGTCAAAATATTTTTAAAAACACATTTGTGCTGCTTTATTAAAACATTAAATAACAAGATCTAGCAGCAGACATAACAACTACTATAATTTTGAAGTGTAATGTGCATAAATAATATTTAGAGGTAGACAACTGTAATGTGATATAAAAATATCTGTCATTTCTTTGGTGGAAAAATTAAAGGTACCACTGATGCAACTGCTGTTGTTGCCAACATTTGTCACTAAAGAAATGTTAAATTTCAATGAGATTTTGTTGGAAATAGAGGTGAAAATTTTTGCGCATCCAAGTTCATAAATTTCCTGAATTTTCTCTACTCAGTAATGCTTTGGGGGGGCCATAGGCCCCAGGTTAACAACCCTGCATTGAAGCTCAGAGTTAATGCAGTTTAGGAAGAAAAAGGAGCAAATGTTCTTTATACAGATGCCATAGATATCTAAGAGAGTGACTCACCATCCCTGAACACTCTAAAGGACATTACTTCTTACTGCCGCCTTCTTTATATTTAACAGCCTTGTTTCCTTTCAGTCAGAGGTCTGCTGTGTTAGACTAGGAGCAGTAATCCCTGTTAGCTACTTACGTGTTATCAGAACTGATACAAATATTTTAATTCTAAACATTCCTTGTCATTCTTATTGAAATCCTGTTTCTATTTGGAAATTTCACCTGTAACAAGCCTGAAGGTTAGGAATTCTCATCAGATGAGCTAGGGAAAATTTTAGGTACCTTCTTGTATCATGATTAGTAAGTCCATCTTTGGTTATCTCATTCTATATTCTTGAATTTTTCTATCACTTTTCTTTTTAAAAATTACTTAAGTATTCCAGTCTTGCTTAAAAAACATTATTCATATATAATATGAAAAACGAAGCATAAAATAAAATTAGTTATGCTACCAAAAGGAAAACTCTTCTTCACTATGTCCCTACCACATGGAACAGCCAGTATTTGTTAGTTTTTTTGTGTATCCTTTCACAGTAGATGCACAGTTGTTTTTTTAAATTAAGTGTAATGTAGGTCTTTTTTAAAGTTTTTACATTCTTTTTAAAAATATTTATTTATTTTATTTATTTATTTTTTGCTGCGTCGAGTCTTAGTTGCGGCACTCAGGGTCTTCATTGCAGCGCCGGGCTTCTGTCTAGCTGTGACATGAGGGTTTTCTCTCTAGTTGTGGTACGTGGGCTCCAGGGCCCGTGGGCTCTGTAGCTGTGGTGCCAGGGGTCAAGAGCACATGGGCATTGTAGTTTGCGGCATGCGGGCTCTCTTGTTGAGGCACGCGAGCTCAGTAGTTGTGGCACGCAGGCTTAGTTGCCCTGTGACATGTGGGATCTTAGTTCCCCAACCAGGGATCGAACCTGTGTCCCCTGCGTTGGAAGGCAGATTCTTTGCCACTGGACTACCAGGGAAGTCCCTAGATACATAGTTTTTTCGTGTAAATTATATGATCATAATATATAGTCTGGCAATTTAATAGACTAATTGCATTGTTCATTCATTGCATCCTAAATTAGATGTCTTGACATTTGTTTATTTTTATTTTTTCAGAGTAAAGCCTTATGAAATTTTTGCTTGATGTTTGAATTTGGAAAATTCTTACATGATCATTGTTTGACATACTTGAACATTTTTTTAAAAAATTAAAAAAAAATTTTTTTATTTATTGTTTATTTATGGCTGTGTTGGGTCTTCGTTTCTGTGCGAGGGCTTTCTCTAGTTGCGGCAAGTGGGGGCCACTCTTCATCGCGGTGTGCAGGCCTCTCACTATCGCGGCCTCTCTTGTTGCGGAGCATAGGCTCCAGACACGCAGGCTCAGTAATTGTGGCTCACGGGCCTAGTTGCTCCGTGGCATGTGGGATCTTCCCAGACCAGGACTCGAACCCGTGTCCCCTGCATTGGCAGGCAGACTCTCAACCACTGCGCCACCAGGGAAGCCCCCATACTTGAACATTTTCATCAAGACAAAATTGAGCTTTAGCCAAGGAAAGAACTTTTGAGGATCATGTGGATTTAGAGTTGTGACATTCAGTGGAGGGGGAAGGGGTGATGAAATAGTTTGGAAGACAAGTGATTAATTTTCAAGAAAATAAAACTAAGGGAGTTGGGGGGAAAGCAGCTGCTTCTGTACTTCAGCCACTGCTCTGAAATTTTGCACAGCAAAGTGTCAGTGGAAAAAGGACAGTAGGTTGTCATTGGTTAGACAGGTTAGATTTTTAATACCTCTCAGCCACAATATATTATCTCCTAGGTGCCTAGGTGTCTTCCTGATTTCCTTTTTTTTTTTTTTTTTTTTGCTGATACTCACATGTTGCAGTTCTGATCCAGTCAAAAAGTACCTAGAAAACAAAGACAGTCACACACACATACAGAGTCACATTTCCCCTACTTACATTTAGCTATACCTCTGTTACCAATGTCCTTCAGCGAGCTATGAAGGTTAGTGAACAGCCCTGACTACTTCATTACTGCTCAACCTTTATTTCAAGTGAAGCTAAAAAGATAACTTTAGAAAGCAAGAACGCATACTTTCAAGAACAGGTAGATGACCATGCTGAAGTAAAAAGGAGTGTGAAAAATGTTTAGTGAGTAATGTTATGCTCCCATGCTTTTGGAATTTAAACCACAATCACTTAGTAGGTGGCATTTAGCCCAACTGATATCAGAAGGCTTGAAAACATGGCTCTCAGTCAGGAAGCCACAAACACGGGGCCGTGTTATTGTAGATCCCATTGACAGCTCTAGGCTTGGCAGCCATGGGAAATTTACGTGTCTTTCTTGTCACTAAGTGATTTCAACATACATTCTTTGGAAAGTAGAGAATGAGCATCTATTGTGGGTAGGTAATGTCTGTTGTGTTTTTTTTTAAACCTTCTGTTGCATTGGTTTGAATTTGTCCCTAAATTACTTATATTGAAAAAAAAGCTACATTTTGACTTAACCAATTATCTACTTAGAGGCTAAATATGCAAATGTATGCTAGGGAAGAAAGAGAATAAACTTGAAAATATAGGGTGAGGGACTTCCCTGGTGACACAGTGAGAATCCACCTGCCAACGCAGGGGACACTGGTTCAATCCTTGGTCCGGGAAGATCCCACATGCTGCAGAGCAACTAGGCCCATGTACCACAGCTACTGAGCCTGCGCTCTAGAGCCTGCGAGCCACAACTACTGAGCCCACGTGCCACAGCTACTGAAGCCCACATGCCTAGAGCCCGTGCTCCACAACAAGAGAAGCCAATGCAATGAGATGCCCGCACACAGCAACGAAGACCCAAAACAGCCAAAAATAATAAATAAATAAGTAAACATTTTTTTTTTAAATACATAGGATGAAAAGTATGAAATTGAGGAAGGAAGAAAATTAGGTAAAGTTCTAGCTTGGTTTTAACATTAGTGTTATACTCGGTAGTAAGTGAACTTTGTCTATTGCTAGGTATCAGAGGAATTGGAGGAGATGACTTAGCCCTGTTTACTTTCCTACTGTGTTCCTTTATTATGCATGCATCCACCGTCTCTGTAGATTCACCTGTCTGATGACTAACATTACACTGTGACCTTCTGGAGTGAGGATGTTCTTTGGCTTTTCCATCAATACTGCCTTTACCATGCCTGGCACTTCTTTTTAAAAGAAATATGAAGGTAAAACAAATTCCTAAAGTGTAATAGTTTTTCTTTGTGAGTTTTACACTTAAAGAGGCCAAAATGACTATGTTTGAGAATCATTAACTACTCTTAATATGTGTTAAGAATCATAGGCTTATGAGGAGGATGAGGGTGTTAGCAGTGGGGACTTGATCCTTCAAGTTTACCTCTGAGTACTCTGAAGTATTCCATCAAAATGCTCTTACTTTGGAATTAGTTATATTTGCTAAAAGACAAACATGTTCTCAGTAAATATGATAAATATGTTTTAAAATTAGAGATTCTATGTTATTTGCATTGTATGGCCAGGAAGCAATGATGCTCCAGTGTTGTGTGGTCAACAATGGAATAATGTAGAAAAGGAACAATATAGTACTGCTCTGTCTTGCTGTCTTTTCTTTCTCTCTCTCTCCTTTCCCTTCTTATCCTTACAAAGGTAACCACAGCCATGGGAACAGAAACATACATTTGACAATGACTAGGGATAGATGGAATAAATATAATGGAATTTAGACTTCTGTTCCAGACTAGACTATTTTCTTACTGTACAACCTTAGGCAATTCACATAATCTCTCTTAGCCTTACCATCCTCATTTGTAAAATGGAGATACTAAGCAATTCTGTTTTGATTACTTATGAGATTGTTGTGAGATTCAAACAGTGGGATATTTATAAGGGCTCAATAAGCTGGAAATCACTGAATAAATATTGCTTTACAATGGTTTCATGAATTTTGTTAGTCCCTTTTGTAAGATATTTTTTTTGATTTGTTTTGTTTTTTAATTTTATTTATTTTTTTATACAGCAGTTTCTTATTAGTTATCCATTTTATACATATTAGTGTATATATGTCAATCCCAATCTCCCAATTCATCACACCACCACCACCCCTGCCAGAGATTTTTTTTAAATGAATAAATATTATCAATGATGTCAGATTCCTGTTGTATATAAGAACCATGGTAGGGATATTTTAGAAACTCTTCCAGAAATAGCATGTATTCATTCTAAGTATCTAAATTACTCTTGAGGAATGATTCATATGGAGTAAGAACTCAAATTAATAGACCTCAGTGTCTATAAAATGTGGTATCCTAGGAAACCCTATATTTACCATACTATGGAATTCAAAGCAAGAAAACTCTTAAACTCAGTTACGGTTTGAATTACATAGGCAGAATATTGAAATTTAGTTTTTGAGTCCTTTAAAAAATTTGTTTATAAAGTTTATATAAAATTTTTTATAGAATGCTATTGAAATATAGACAATTAAACTTTTCAGAAACCCAAAAAGGTAGGATAGAAGGGTAATGGAGCAAACATTGAAGGTATTTCTGAATATGAGAGACATGTTAAAATAATGGCAAGAAAATTTAAGCTGAGGAAAGAAAAGAAAATGATAATAATAATAAGCACTACTACTACTAGTTCTTACTTTATGCTAAGCACTAAGTACTTGACATATATTAGTACCTTTTTTCTGCTCACAGCTCTATGAGGTAGGTATCATTATTATTACTCTCTTTTATGGATGAAGAAACCGAGGCATTAAAAGGTTAAGTTGTCCGATGCCACGCAAGTAGAAAGAGGTGAAGCTGGCATTCAAACTCAGGCAGCTTGGCTCCAAACCCCATTTGTTATGTGCTCCTTGATAAGAAGGGAGGACATTTGTATCAATTTACACCCCTAGCACTAGCTTTTGACAATCTACTTTAATCTTTTTCCAGTTGATAGCCAATAAATGCTATTTTAATGTTGCATTTATTATTATTTCCTTTATTGCTAGGGATTCTTAATACATTTCATATATTCATTATCCTTTTATATTTTGTCTTTTGTGTGCAACATACTCACATTTCCACATATTTTTCTACGGAAGCATTTTTTTTTTTTAGAGTCTTGTGTACAGGAGGGATAGTATTCCTTTTCTATATATTGTATTGCAAGTTTTTCCCATATTTTGTTTATCTACATTTTATGACATTTTTTCTATAGAAAAGTTTTAAGCTTGTAGGTTACCTGTATGTATCAATCTTTCCCTTATGATTTCTAGCCTTCATGTCATGCTTAGAATGACTTTCTCCATCCCAACACTATATCGCTGTTATCATTTATATCACTTAAAAGTATTTTTACAACCTTACTTTGTAATTATTTACATTTCTGGTACACTTAGAAATTTTACTGGTATAAAGAAAGGAGAAAAGATCATTTCCCATATATATGTTTCCGTACAACTTGTTCTTGACCCAGTACCATTTACTAAATAATCTATCTCTTTGCCACTAATTTAAAACGTTGCTTTTATCATAGAATGCAGTCTCACATATATTTAGGTATTTTAGCCTAGTAATTTCCATTGATCTACCTATTCTTATGCCTGAACTGCATTGTTTTAATCACTACAACTGAGTATTGATTTTCTCCATGAAATGCTATCTCCACTTGACATCCATGGCATTGCGCACTCCTCGTTCTTTCTCCACTCTGGCTTCTGCTTTGCTGTCTCTGGTGTAAGTTACGCTTACTCTGCCTGCCCCTTAAATCCTGATGTTCCTTAGAACTCAGTCAGTCACTTTCTTTTCAGTCTGCACATTCTTCATGGGCACTCTTGTCTATTCCCAAAGCTTCAGCATTATCAAAAATGCATTGACAACTCTGAAATGCAAGTCTCTGGCTCAAAGTTCTTTGCGGAGCATTAGACATATTCCCCAAGTGTCTGTCTACATGGATGTTTCACAATCATCTTAAATTCAAAATGTCAAATATTCATTATCTCTTTCATGTCATTCACCCCAAACTTTCTTTTGTTGCCATATCCCTGATGCCATCTCATGACCAGCACTGCCATCTACCCACTAGGCCCTCGTCACGCCCTCTTCATCACTGTTTTTTAGTTAATAAGCTTGTTATGCCAATAAGTACCATGTCCTCACTTTTACCTTTTGATAATGTCCCAATCCTTACTGTCAAGCCCTGTTTTGAGCTGCCATCATCTTTTTCATGGATCACTTCAGTAGCCTTGACCCTTTTCAGTAAATCTTCCACATTGCTTCCAATCAGATCTTCCTAAAATGCAAATCTGATCATTTCACTTCATCTGCAAAAACTCGTCACTGTTTTTCTCTATATTAAGATAGACCAACTTCTAAATAGCCTTCAGAATGCCCTTCATGGTCTGGCCCTTGCATACTGCATCTCTTGCCAATGTTCCCCTTCTACTAATAATCTGGGAATACTGAACTTCTCTACGTTCTTCAAACGTGTCCTGTTCTCTGTTGCCCAGGTCTCTGCATCCGCCTCTCCCTCTGCTTGGAACACCCCTGATCTTCTTCTCTTCCTAACTGCTGCTCTTCTTCCATCTGTCCTCAGCTGAGACCTAACTCCTCCAGGAAGCCCTCCTCAAACTCTCCAGTGTATGCTTAGTACCAGCGGGTGTGCTTCCATGACACTCTGTGCTGCTCCATTTTAACACAGTGTTTTGGAAATACCAGGCTATTTTGTATAATAAACCAAATTGTAAAACACATAAAAGGAGGAATTTTATCTGATATATTCACCACTGTGTCCCTAGTACCCAGGAGAGTGCCTGGGCATTCAGAGTGTTCTCCAAATATGTGTGGAAGAAAGAAACGAAAGAGGGAGGGAGGAGAGGGCGGGAGAAATATAATATTCACACAATGTCTTTCTCTTTCTCTCATGTACACACAATAAATACACAGGCATAATTCTACACATACATATAAATATCGCCCACAAATTTCATACACAAAATATTGAAAGCAAATGCCACAAAGCGTTACTGGTTACTTGTGGTATTGTAAACAGATTTATTTTCTTCTTTAAAAGTTTCTATATTATCTAATACAAAAAATAAGAAAATCTATCATCAGAAAAAGTTTTTCAAATAAGATCTACAATTATCTTGATTATAACTCCTAAAGTGCATTAACGTTCTGAGTAAAAGTATCTTGGTTTGCGTAGTACTCATTCCTAGGATTGCTGTAACAAAATGCCACAAATTGGGTGAGGTAAATCTACAGATATTTACTCTCTTATGATTTTGGAGTCTAGAAGTCCAAAATCCAGGTGTTGGCAGGGCCACGCTCCCTCTGATTATGCAGAATCCTCCCTTTCTCTTCCTAGCTTCTCATGGTGGACAGCCATCCTTGATGTTCTTTAGCTTTTGCAATTACAGCACTCCAGTCTCTGCTTCCATTGTCACATGGCATTCTCCTCCTGTGTGTCTCTCTTGCCACTTCTTAAAAGGATGCCAGTCACTTGGCTTATGGGCCCATCCTACTGCAGAATGACCTCATCTTAATTTAACTAATTATATGTTCAATGATTGTGATTCCAAATAAGGTCACATCCTGAGGTACTGGAAGTTAGAACTTCAACATATCTTTTGGGGGAACACAGTACAAATCATAACACGTGTTATACATGCTTTTTTGTCTACTATTGTATATGTAATGACAAATAATGAGGTTATCCACGTTCTACTTTTAAATTCCCAAGGAAACAGGCTGACTTATTACGATACATATGTAATGGTTCATCAGTCACTAAGATGTAGAGTAATATGTTCTTCTGATTACCATGTTTTTCTATTCTGTTACTGAGGAAAGAGTATTTCTTCCTTTTTCTATTTATTATATTTGTATGAGTTACGGATTGAGTTTGGTTGCCAGTAGCAGATCTGGCCATAGTGTTTTGTTTTTTCCATGGGGAAAAAGGGGGCAGCTAAGCAAGCCCCTGCTTTAAAGAGTGTTTTGCTCAAGCCTCACCACCAATTTCTACAATAGCTCATTGGTCAGAATGGTGTCACCTAGCCACCACTGTCTGCAAGGGAATTTGATTAATGAAGGAGGCTTAGCTGCACACATTGCCAACTTCAACAGAATCAGAGTTCTGTCCTAAGGAGGGATGGGAAAAGATATTGGGAAGCAGCTAGTTGTCTCTTCCATTACTCCCTTCACTCTCTCCACAAACTTGTTGACAGAGGATGGATGGATGGAAAAGGGACTTGGAAGGGAAGACATTCAACCTGTCTCTTTCCTTCCCCCCAATCAACCCATCAAACACAGAAACTTACAAGCACTTGGTTAATCCCAGTGCTGGAGGATTGTGTGATAGTTTGAGGAACTGAGTCATCTAAATAGGTCAGGTTTATTTTTGCAGATACTATAATTTAAATACGTGACCGTAAAGCTTAGGCACTGAAACAAGAACTTTAAACTTTAAGCAGAGTCTACACAAATGGTTTTCAAATACTGATCTAGGTCTTTGGTTCACGGACACTTTTATAGTCTATGGAAAAATAAGAATAATAAGAGTAATCTGGTGAGATTTTCATTAGGTTACATTGATTCTATTTAAAGAGCTGTCATTCATTCTGAAATTGTGTCCTTCTTACCCTTTCTGAGGAGAATTAAATGTCCTTTCTTACATAAAATGTTGGTAATAATAATAAATTGCAACTTTTTTCTTTTGCTGTTTGTTTGCTTACTCAGGGAAAAAAAAGTTTGTTTTTTTTTTTTTTATTTTATATTTAAAAATTTCTGCCTCATGAAATCCAGAAATCTGAGACCCGTAGGCAATTATTTACCTTGGTATGTATTTGGTATATATTTTATATAAATGTCTGTAAGCATTTATATTTTAGCATTTATATTATCCTTTGTATGGACATATATACACTACCAAATGTAAAATAGATAGCTAGTGGGAAGCAGCCACATAGCACAGGGAGATCAGCTCCATGCTTTGTGACCACCTAGAGGGGTGGGATAGGGAGGGTGGGAGCGAGATGCAAGAGGGAGGAGATATGGGGATATATGTATACGTATAGCTGATTCACTTTGTTATACAGCAGAAACTAACACACCATTGTAAAGCAATTATACTCCAATAAAGATGTTAAAAAAATATATCCTTTGTCTTTAGGTGAAAAAGTTTGAACACATAACCTTGGCTTTCTTGCATTTCATCTTTATCTTGCCATCAGCTTAGATGCCTTCTAAAGAGCATGGGGTTAAAGAAATGATGACGTGGTGAAGATTAAAACACCTAGGGCAGCCTGTTTTGGCTGGATAAAAGACTAACCACTTTATGTATATTACCATTTCTTCCTTATTGCCCCTCATGGTGGTGCATATAGTCCTTTCGTCCCACAGTTAAAAGATCTGATATTCACAGACTTGCCAACGATTCACAGAAGATAAAGAAAAAGTCAGAGTTCAAACGCAGTTCTGTCTCCTTTAACAGACGAAGCTTTGAATCTATTGAGAGAAAACATTCTACTCCTTTAACTCCTATTAAAGGTGAAGATATTCCTTTATTCAACATAACCCTGACTTTGTAATTCCAGAAAAACTATTCCTGTGCCTAGTAATGAGAATATATTTCCCCTGCAGGGGTAGTCTCCTACAGAGGCCAATCTATCCCACATATTTTTTTCTAAATTGCTTGCTTATGAAGACTACAATGAATATATAACTAATATTTACTGTTGAGTTGTGGTTGCCTTTTTAAAATAAAGAAGTATACTAGCTTCACTGAATTTTTTAGAACATGGACAGAGATTTAGATCTTTCAATTCTCAAGCAGTCAAAATAACTCAAAGAATATAGACTTCTGATGAGAAAAGGAACTGATTCTGGTTTCGTTTGGAACAGCCACAGGGAGGGCTGAGGATTTGGGCAGCTAGAGGCTTCATGACCCACCTGAAAAAGGAAGGTGCTAGTAGTCCAAGAAGATTATTGTCCAGATGATTATTTTTTCCCAGATCCTTAGCTTTTCAAGAGAAGTTTGAAATGTTACATTTCATGTGCAAGCTCTCCATTTTCAAAGGCTGGCTAATAGCTGAAATTTAAATATCTTACAGGTCAACACTAGATGGACCAGACACAAATCTCGGGGGAGAGTCAGTCCATGAGCTAATAGGTTGCAATGTCCGTTTCAGGGTTTTTTTTTCACATGCATGTGTAATCAATATGATTACACACAAAATGATTAACCAATCACATCCTAAGCTATTATTCCAAAGGAAAAGGATGAAAGACAGCTTTGCAAGTGTGAAATTTCAGTTTGACTAAAAACAAATGAGACTCTTTCCCAGGAAAGAATTTTAAAACTAGTCTCAATGAGCAAGCATACAGATAAAGCAGACAAGATCCTTCAGTGAGAGAAACTGAGTTATAACTCCACTGTTTTCATACTTTAAGGAGACTTAATAAACATGATAAAAATATCACTTTAGAATTATTTGGAACCTGGGGAAGGAAAAGGGCATTCAGAACCCACTAGAATAACTAGAATATGCAGAGGCAATAGGAAGTGCTAGACACAGATGATTCCCATGTGACAAACACAGACTGTTTACTTAGCAAAATGGTTAAGACTCATGAAGAGTTTCTTATTGAGGAGTTGAAGGAGACAATATCAGAATCCACTGTACAGGCTTTAGAAATCATTCTGACTTTCACATCAAATACCTTGTTGGTGCTTCCAAAGTGCCAGAAACTGTTCTGATAATCTGGGGATAGAGTGAAAAGAAAGCTCCAACTCTCAGCTTACATTCTCCAATAGAGTCAATCAATCAATCAATCCATCATATTGTTTTGGATTGTGATAGACACTCCACAGAGGATAGAAGAAATCAGATAGGATGATAAGGTGGGAGCTTGGGCGCATGGCCCATGGGGTTGGGGAAAGCCTCCTGAGCTCAGACCTCAGTGGTGAGAGAGGTGAGCTCTGAGATGTGCAGCAAAATGGTTCAGCAGGAAGCAAGAGCAACTGCAGAAGCGTTGAAGCAGGGATGGGCTTCACAGACTATCACTTGAGTGTGGATCTCTTTACAGAGTGTGGTTGCAATCAATTCCAACAGCACATTTTGTCCTTATTTAAAGATGCTGTGAATATGAACACCTACACTGTTAGAATTATGGTTTAGTTGCTCAGAGTGAGCAGAAGCAGTTAGGCAACCCCCTCCAGAGAGAACACACACAACACCCACACACAAACACACACATACACTACACTCGCCAGTACTTGCACCTAAAATGCTGTTAATTTCTGTAAACACATTTTTTAACATCTATTAAATCTCAAGTCATTTAAGAAAGAATTGTATAGGACGCAAAATTCACTTCTCTCTCTTTCTTTTCTTTTTTTTTTTTTTCTTGAATAAAAAGTCAGTTAGTTAGGTTGAAAATCAGTTTATCCATAATAAAAATGGAGTGGCTAAAAGAGGGGACATAAAGACATAGAATCAGTTCACTGTGTTCAGTGTTTCCTCTAATAAATTCTTCATGACTCTCCTTTTAATGATGGCCAGCCTGAAACAAACTTTGAAACAGGATCTGGCTACTGCAGATGCATTTACAAGAAAACCCAGAGGCCTCAGAGGAGGCTGCACTTCATGGGGAAGGCAGGAAACATCTGTGAGTAGGGGAGAACTGTGGAGCTGTGGTCAGATGGCCCTGCCAACTTTCCATGTTGTCTCATGCACCCCAGTCTGAGGAATATTCTTGAACACATAGCACACTGTAGGAGTAGAATATGGCCTGCAGTCAGCCCTCATAGCTGGTCCATGCCTAGAGCGAGCCTGTATCCCATATCCCCTGTCCCATGTGGTTAACTACCATATATGACGGGCATTTCCTCTACCAATCTCTAAACCCCTTTGGAAACAGGATCCGCATGTCCCCTTTGTATCTCCGTATAGGAGTTTTTCTGGTTGTTATTTCAGAAGATGAGATATTGTGTGAAGCACACAATTTGATTTCCCTGATCTCTTAGCCTCCTAGTTCTGGATAATTTTTTTCCTTTATGGCTACCTGTCTTAGAGTCCCCATATCCCCATATTTTTTTCTCCTCCTCCTCAAAAAAAAATTGTATCCCTGGGAAAAGTCCTGATAAATTCATTTACACTAGGAAATAAACTTCCCTTTAGAATGTTCCTCTTGTGCTCTTCTCGTGAAAGTTTGCATTTTAGCTAGTCCAAGAAAGACTTTGGTGGAAGGAAGAAAAAAACAATGCCTAGGACATTTCAATCTATATCTCTCAGGTACTTATGTATGCATGGAAAGTAAGTTTTATAGATTTGTTTGCGTAACACCAGTTAGGCAAATGCAAATTCAATACACACATTACTAGAATTTAAATATTTCCAGGGAATTCCCTGCCCGTCCAGTGGTTAGGACTCCGCACTCCCACTGCCAAGGGCCCGGGTTCGATCTCTGGTTGGGGAACTAAAATCCCACAAGCTGCATGGTGCGGCCAAATAATAATAATAATAAAATAAAATATTTCCAATTCAATCTCAGGTGCTTGAGTTTCAGGAAATATTATATACATTCACCCCAAACACTTTTTCTGTTTACCTTTTTTTTTTTTAACATCTTTATTGGAGTATAATTGCTTTACAATGGCGTGTTAGTTTCTGCTTTATAACAAAGTGAATCAGCTATACATACACATATATCCCCATATCTCTTCCCTCTTGCATCTCCCTCCCTCCTACCCTCCCTATGCCCCCGCCCCAGGTGGTCACAAGGCACCGAGCTGATCTCCCTGTTTAGCTTTTCTGCTCCTCAGTGCAACTCCCTCAGTCCATCTTCCTTCCTCTTCCCTTCCTCTCCCCACTTCCTTTCCTTCTTTCCTCCCTTCCTTCCTTCTTTTCTTCCTTCGTCTCATATTTCTTGAGCATCTGCTATGTTCTAGACACTACCCTAGATGCTGACAGTATAGATATGAATAAGGTACAGGTGCAGGCTAGAGAAGGGTGCTGAAAAGTAATCACATAAAATGAATTTAATAAGAACAGATTTGTATTCGAAGTATGAAGAAAAGAACTCTGAGGATAAAGTAGATGACTCTGTTTGGGAGAGGCAACAATATTCTACAAAGAAAGGACTATTAGGTACAGCTCTTGAAAGATGACTAGAAAGTGCTACCTAGAAAACAGTGGAATAATATTTCAGATAATAGGGAGAATGTGTGTAAAGGAATAACAGCTTCAATAGCAATGGTAATGCCTGTGGAAAAGCATCTGGCCCCTGTGGTCAGAGGTAGAGTATTTGACATTGCGGTAGGAGACAAAGCTGGAAAATTAAAGTTAGTTCATGTACTTGTCAGCAACAATCTTTGCACCCCTCCAATGTGGTGATTCCAAATAACTCATTTTCTGAACTCTTCTTTCAGTCCTGAGACAGACTGCATAGCCTCCTGGCTTTCTGCCCATTTCCTTGGTTGGTCTTGCCCCGTTGTCCATTGGACCTCTAACTGTTGGTGCACCCAAGGCTCAGCCCTTCAACCCTTCTCCCCTGGTGTTTTCTGTTCTCTATTGCAGGAGGCTCCTTTGCAAAGTATCCAAGAGCTCCCTCACAAGCACCAAACTGCCAGGTTTCAATTCCCAAACTCTTCACCTATCAGCTGACAGAGCTTTCTCCTCCTGTTGCCTCATCTGTGAAATAAAGATAGTAATAGGACTTATCTCAGAAGGTAGTTGGAATTTGAAATAATTTAAGACTTGTGCAGAAAAGAGTCAACAGAGCAGTCTTGGCTGCTTATCTTTAGAAAGGCTTCTGATGAGGTTGGCCTTGGGCTGGCATTTGGGGACTTGGATTTCAAGAGAGTTCCTAACCACCTAACTGATAAGGGTGCCCTCACTGCACCTAAACTGCTCATGAAAACAATATGGTTTCTGCTGAACACCAGCTTTCCCTCTGGGAGTCTGGAATTTTGGCAAGTGCCAGGCACAGGCTGGCTACGTGATCTACCCCTAATAAAAATCCCGGGCACTGAATCTTTAATAACCTTCGCTGTTTGGCAGTATTTCACAGGGGTTACCACACTCATGGCTGGGGGAATGAAGCACGTCCTGTGTGACTCTACAGAGAGGACTTGGTTTCCCTTAGACTTCACCCCAGGTGCCTTTTCCCTTTGCTGATTTTGCTTTGTATCCTTCTGATGTAACAAATCACAGCTGTGATTATGACCATATGCTGAGCTCTGTGAGTCCTCCTAGCAAATCATAGAAGCTGGGGTGGCCTTGGGGACTGCCCAGCATAGCATGTAAAAACCACTTAGCTGAGTCTTAGACATATGGTAAGCATGTAATGAACACTAGCTATTTTTATTATCTACCCTCTTTCCTAAGGTGAGCCCCTCCTGGCTTTAAGGATCACCTGTATGCTGATGATTACTAAGTTTATATCAGCAGTTTAACCCGGTCCCTAACTCAAGATTCATATATCAAATTTCCTGTGTAGTATCTTCATTTGAGTTTTTAATGGACATCTCAAACTGATCGTGCACAAAAAAGACTCTGGGTATCTGCTCCAAAAACATCTGTGACCCCAGTCAAGATGGTTAAAATCATTACCATTCATCCCATTGCTTGGAGTCTCCACTGTTTTTTCTTCACTCTCTACATCTAACCTATGAGTAAACCTTGTTTGATTTACTTCCAAAAGGATGTCTCAGACCTTAAACACTGGTCATCAACTCATCATTTTCTCTCCCTGACCCTTGGCAGGAACACCCTAACCAGTCCCACTGCCTTACCAGGGGGTAAGTCCATGCTTACCCCCTGCTGTCTACTTCTAGCAGAGCACTTACTACTGTCTCTCTAAATCTGAAGTAGAGCCTGTCTCTCCACTACTTAAAACCCTTTGACAGCTTCCCATGTTAATTAGAATGTGACCCAGACTTCATGCCATGAACCATAAGGTCTGCACCATCTGGCTGCTGCACGCCTCCCTGTCCTCTAGCGTGGTGTTTCCCTTGGCTCACTAAGGCCTCCTGTCTCTTCCTCCAACAAGCCAAGCTCACTCCCCCTGAGCACCTCTGGATAGCGAGCTCTGTCTGCCTGGAGCACATTTACTCCAGATTTTCTCTTGGCTACCTGCTCTCATAAGTCACTCTCAGACCACCCTATTTAAAGTGACCGTCACTCACTTATGTTCTAGCCAGTGACTCTTTTATTTTAATCAACTAGCACTACCATAGTTTTGCTCTATTTACTTTTTATTTTTAAAATGGTACCACAATCATTAAGATTAGCCTCTGATCTACCCCTTCTGTCCTCCTTTTTTTTTTTTTAATTTTATTTATTTATTTATTTATTTTTGGCTGTGTTGGGTCTTCGTTTCTGTGCGAGGGCTTTCTCTAGTTGCGGCAAGCGGGGGCCACTCTTCATCGCGGTGCGCGGGCCTTTCACTATCGTGACCTCTCTTGTTACGGAGCACAGGCTCCAGACGCGCAGGCTCAGTAGTTGTGGCTCACGGGCCTAGTTGCTCCGCGGCATGTGGGATCTTCCCAGACCAGGGCTCGAACCCGTGTCCCCGGCATTGGCAGGCAGATGCTCAACCACTGCGCCACTAGGGAAGCCCCATCAGTGAAGCTTTTTAAGGCCTCCTTTAAAATGAAATAGTTTCACAAGTCCCAAATATAAAATAAGATTATGGATTATAACGGCAATAATAGCTTCTGCTTCTTCCTCTCTGATTTCTTTAGTAACTGAAAACTTGCACTTTCAAGGCAGTTTAAGAATGGATTTACTATTCTATTTTTAATATATTTTTCATATGTTTCTTAGAACTTATTTTGCAATGCATTTGTTCCATTTTTTTTCTTTTTTAACCCTTTTTTCTCTATGCTTGCATTCAATTTCAGTGGATATTATTTATCACCATTTCAGTACCCTTTAAAAAGGATTTGTCACCCAGATACCTGCTCCTTTCAACAACAAAACAACCTCAGTAAACCTCAGCGCATGTCCTGACCTAACAGCTGAAAAATCACGCTGGAATTAAGGCCATAGTTCTGGTTCTTTAATCGGATGTCTAGTTTATATATAAATTCTGAATAAGTAAAATCAGCCTGCAAACAGACAAGCTTAAAGATATTAAACCCAAGCCTTCTAACTGATAGACAAGCTGGAGAGAAATGCTATGGTGTGTAAGTTCCTCTCTTTTGTGTAAAAAGGTTATCTGTCCAGGCAAGCCTCTTAGGCTAAGTGTAATTAAAATCAATGGATGGAAAAGCATAAGCATCTTAAAAATGCAACTTTAAAAAATGGCAGTGGGGAAAACTTTGACTATTTGTACTTCTGGAGGTGAAGCAAAACGGTTGGGAGATTCTGTAATTTCCGCAAGCAAGCAAGAGGTAAAACTGCGCACCCCTAGTTAAATTCTACCCTGACTCTCCAAAGCAAGGCTTGATAATTGCTCCACTGAGAACAGCACAGGGTTGAATCTGCTCGTGATGTGTTTTATTGTGATTTGCATTTTTCTGCATAGTAATTCATTGGCTTTAATAAAACATTGATTTACATGCTGTTACAAAGTACATCATCTTTCAGGCTTTAAATTAAGCATTTCAGCAGTGTGTGTGTGTTGGTGGGAGCGGGGGTGGGGTATAGATTCTCTTGATTCTCTGCGCTAGGGAAAAACTCTTTTCTCCCCCATCTGGCCTCTTTAAATGCAAAGCCTTAGTTGAGCCTTTTTTTATTCATGAGTAGTTTGTCACTCTCTAATTTCTGTTAAATTTCTTAAGACCTGACACATTTGCATTTACATGGCTGTTAGATAATGTTTAGCACTTTTCATCTTCAAAGTGCTTTATAAATATTAAATAATCAAAGCTGCCAGCATACCCATGAGGCAGAGAAATATTGGGTTGTTGTTGTTTTATCTTACTTGGTTTACCTTTTGGGGAATTTGTCATATGGCTGAATGTTAATTTTTTTAAACCAGTTTTAGGTAGCTTCTCTCTACTAATAGTAAAGAAGTGCACCCTCTCTGGGGCCTGAACATGGAAACCTGTGATTCATTATTTACCACATGTAGCCTTGAAAAGTTATTTGAATTTGTACACCTGTCTATTGTTTTTTCCTTAGATGTAAACCTCATTGCAATAAAGACCATCATTTATACTGTTTTTTCTTTTACACAGTAGCTAATCTAATACCGTTTTCATTTACTCATTCGTGCATTTCAAAAACATTTAAGGAGTGCTCACTCTCTTCTAGGCATTGTATTAAACACTGAGAACATAAAGTTAATGAACACCTAAATTCTACTCTTTGGGAGGATGTGGTAAGACTGAAGTAGGAAAAGTACTGCACACTCAGAAGAGTTGAGAACATTAGATGAAGGAACTATTTAGCAAACACTTAGATACAGGGTTAAGAGACCTAAGCAGCACTGGTGAAGACGCAGGGTCTAGCAGCCGTGGGGAGATACCGCCTACCCTAAGGACAGGAGGGGTAAGAGCTGAAGCTACGGAATAGGATCCATCTAACAAGGGATGTGATGTTAGAGAATGAAACCATTCCCAGGACTGTGGACAAGTAAGGAGGGAGTCAGGGAAGGAAGTACACCTAACCCTCCATCTTTCCACCTTCCTGTGTCCTGCCAAAGCCTGGTGAAAGCTAACTGGAAACAAGAGGTAAAGGGAGCCTGGGTAGCATGGTCCATGGAGGTCACAACATATAGCACAGGACATAGAAGGGATGGAAGGTGTACAGAGGTTAACAGACAGTATCCAACACAAGAATCTTATGAGGTAAGGATTGAGCTAGGCAAACATATATGATTTTACATATGTATATGTACATATATATATATATGGAAAAAAGCACAAATACATTTCTGTGTGTGTCAGAAGTGGAGAACGGTGTTCTGTCTGCAGACATTAGGAAAGCATTTAAGAGAATGTGAGCTTTTATCTAAGCCTAAAGGCTGATACTTTTTTTTTTTAAAGTTAGACAAATTACTTTTTTTTTTTTTAAATAAATTAATTAATTTATGGCTGTGTTGGGTCTTTGTTTCTGTGCGAGAGGGCTTTCTCTAGTTGCGGCAAGCGGGGGCCACTCTTCATCACGGTGCGTGGGCCTCTCACTGTCGCGGCCTCTCTTGTTGCGGAGCACAGGCTCCAGACGCGCAGGCTCAGTAATTGTGGCTCACGGGCCTGTTGCTCTGCGGCATGTGGGATCTTCCCACACCGGGGCTCGAACCCGTGTCCCCTGCATTGGCAGGCAGATTCTCAACCACTGCGCCACCAGGGAAGCCCAAGGCTGATACTTTGAATTACTAGGACTGTGAAAACTTAACATTGTTTTGCTGGTTTGAAAAGGTACAAATGATAGAACAACTGCCCTTTTACTCTGTGGTATGCATTAGATTTTATTTGACTAGTCTTTCAGGTGTTTAACATCATTGAAGATTGGCAGTTGATCCAGATAGCTTCTATTCTGACCACTTATTAAGCTGTTGATTTAAAAACAAATCAATACAGTCAGTCAATTAAAATTACTCGGAATGTTCTCTTTTTTGTAAAACCATTTATTCTTTTTCTCTTCCTTTAATATTCTAGCATAACACAGAGGAAACTTAGCATGGCAGTGAATGTGCTATAACTGCTTCCCCAGGAGTATCATCTAAGGTCCAACATCTACACTTGGTGCGTTCCTATCTCATTTTCATTTCTTTCAATTAAAAGCCCAATAAATAGATAAAAGATGGCTAGTTTTATTTAAATAATAAGTTTCTATAAAAAGCACTGATTTCTCTATATTTCTCAATCATATAACCCTTTGAAATCCATCCAGATCTTATCACAAACATCTTTTTTCTGTATGTAAATTGGTTTTAATTTCTTTATTTTCTCCAGAAGCAGAAATAAGAAAGAAATTGATTTCTCAGATTTTCTCCCTTATTATCATCCCTGAATTCATTTTCTCAGTATATCGGTACAACTGATTCTCTTTAGCGAGTGTGTTATGGTGAATAAATATGTACAAAGGGAAACAAATTCAGGCAGATCTATGGTTCCAAGCGCTCCCTTAGCTGTGTGTGCGAATCTGCCTCACTCCTTCCCCAAATTTGTTTCCAAGAGCTTTACTTCATATTGGAACTTGGTTTTCTGTTGGGTAGCAAGGAAGTGTCTCCAAAATGTTGATTACAGTTTGAACTACTGACCTTTCTATGCACTTTTTTCCCCCTCAGTTCTGGTGATGTTCTTTTTCAGGGTTTCATGGGGGAGAATCTGTGTAACAATTTCCTGTGCAAGGCATGAAGACAAAGACAAAAAACAAGTGGAGATGTAGTTCTAGCAATTATCTTATCTAGCATCATGTCTAGATTGAACATTGCTGGGTGTCATGGGAGTATTATTGGAGGCAATCATATTTATGGTGTTTGTTTGAAGGTATATTTGAAGGTATATTTTGAATGACTCAGATACCTATTTTACTTTTACACTCAGCCGCTGTTTCTAACCATTTTGTGCTTAGGATTGTTAAATGCAAAGATGAGTTTCCCAGTCAAAAGGGTGAATTTATTAGTCCCATCAGATGGCATAGTCCATAAATCTTGAAAAATGCAAATATTCAAGATACAATTTAACACGGTGTGGACTATCTTATTACTGCTCAATAGTAGATCATGGAATCTGAGGCAAACTTAAAGATTCATTATGAAAAGGATTGTTGCAAGTAAATGACACTAGCTAGGGAGTAATAAATGCACGTAATTACCATTCATCACTATACAAAAGGGATACCATATGAGAAGTAAGCATCTCTCCCACACTCCCCTGATCCCTCTCCCCAAGTGTAAGCATTATTCTCAGTTTCCTTCATAACTTTTAAGAAAAAAATGCAAATACCTACATAATTTTTATAGTAAATGGGATTTTATTAAATTTGTGCATATTTTTATTGTGCTTTTTCCTCTTATTTATTTTGGAGATACATCAGTATATGCATATATCATCATTCATTTAACCATTCTTCAAATGATGGCCATTTCCCCTTATTCCCAAAGTTATGGTTAATAAAGCAATGTAAAAAT
The DNA here is from genome assembly GCF_028023285.1 of Balaenoptera ricei. NCBI lineage: Eukaryota > Metazoa > Chordata > Mammalia > Artiodactyla > Balaenopteridae > Balaenoptera > Balaenoptera ricei. The sequence continues at coordinate 107,988,032 of NC_082642.1, forward strand.
AAATATATTTGTGTGTATGTATATACAGGTGTGTATTTATGTGTGTGTATTTATATGTATGTATGTATGTATAGTACATATATATGTAAACTTTTACCATTATACACACATAAAGTAAATCATTAGAGTGAAAATGCTGAGTCAAATGAAATATCCATTTTACATTTTGATGGCTATTGCTAAATTGCCCTGCAAAAATATTATAATTTATACTACCACAAACAATGCATACAAATACTTATTCCCTCCATCAAGCCTTGTTATTATCAAACTTACAAATTGCCAGTCAAGAAAGTGAAAGTAGTATCTTGCATTTATTTCAGTTTGCATTTGCTTAATTTCAGTGAATTGATATTATTCATTCACAAGGAAATATGAATGATGTGTCTTATCATAAATCTCAGAGTTAAAATTTTGATTTGATATTACTAAACCTTAGATGAGGAGAAAATACTCTCTGGCTGTTTTTAGAAACTACAGGAAAAAAAAATTACTTTTCTAAGCCATTCCAGTGGAAATATGTGCAGTTGTGTAAAACACAGTGATAAAGAACAAGAATAATGTAGAATTGAGAATCCAGAGTTCAGATCCCACTTACTAGCTATGTGACCCTAGGCAAGTCACTACATTTTCCTTATTTGTAAATGATGTGAGAACGAACTTAGAGTGTTTTTATGAGTAACAAATGAAATGATGGGCGAGAAAGATATTTGTATGCTACAGTGCTCTTCAGTTCGTTATTATTACAAAGAAATAAATTATTAAATGGGAACCTAGTACTTTAGAAAAAAATGCAGTTGGCAGGGTGGGGTGTCTACCCCTGGGTGATGGTGGTCAGAATAGCTCTTTTTAAATTTTTTATTTATCTTCATTTTATTTTTTTAATTTAATTTTTATTTTATATTGGAATATAGTTGATTTACAATGTTGTGTTAGTTTTGGGTGTACAGCAAAGTGATTCAGTTGTACATATACATATATCCATTCTTTTTCAGATTCTTTTCCTATATAGATTATTACAGAATACTGAGTAGAGTTCCCTGTGCTGTACAGTAGGTCCTTGTTGATTATCTATTTTATATATAGTAGCATGTATATTTTAATACCAAACTCCTAATCTATCCCTCCTCGCCACATTTCCCCTTTGGTAACCATAAGTTTGTTTTAGAAGTCTGTGAGTCTGTTTCTGTTTTGTAATTAAGTTCATTTGTATCTTTTTTTTTTTTTAGATTCCACATATAAGGGATAGCATATGATATTTGTCTTTCTCTATCTGACTTACTTCACTTCGTATGATAATCTCTAGGTCCACGCATGTTGCTGCAAATGGCATTATTTCATTCTTTTTTATGACTAATATCTCATTGTATATATGTACTACATCTTCTTTATCCATTCATCTGTTGATGGACATTTAGGTTGCTTTCGTGTCTTGCCTATTGTAAATAGTGCTGCGGTGAACTGTATCTTTTCGAATTATGTTTTCTCTGGATATATGCCCAGTAGTGGGATTGCAGGATCATATGGTAGCTCTATTTTTAGTTTTTCAAGGAACCTCCATACTGTTCTCCATAGTGGTTCTATCTATTTACATTCCCACCAACAGTGCAGGAGGGTTCCCTTTTCTCCACACCCTCTCCAGCATTTATTGTTTGTAGTCTTTTTGATGATGGCCAGGAATAGCTCTTGCCTAGGAAATCTCAAGGGGTACCCAGTCTGATTGAACTGGTGAGGTGCATCAGTAGGTCTTCCCTTGCTCTTTCATGGTCCTGCATACAGAAACTTACTCTACAGGATTGGTTTGTTTGAAACACTGAAAGGTTAAAACAGCTGCTAGCAGCCTGGAACGGTAATGTCCACTTGCAAAGAGAGTAATAGTTTATTTTGTAGAATGCCCTATCCCTTTTCAGGTTTTCCTTTTGGAAACAGTTCTTTTTACTCATAGGGAAAATTAAACATTTCTCTAGTCACATAATCAAGTTTACATATACCCAGTCAAACTTGTCTTTCCTAAACCTGACACTTAGTGACTTTTATCCTAACTCTTACTCCTCGTTCCTTACTCTTTACTTTAATATTTTAAAATCAAAAAACAAAGTTGAAAGCATTTTTATTGATTTGGATTTTCTGTATATTATTATTACTATTTAATTTTGGGAATCTAGACAGCTACTAGACTCTTCTATTGCCGATTATTACTCATCATTTTGTTGGTTTAGTTTTGTTCCAAGTTTAGTTGCCAAAGGAACATCTAGCACTGATGCATTTACCTTCAGACAATAAACTTAGTTTCAAACCTTATAACCTCAGCTGAAGTGATTGTATTTCTTAAATTACATTAGGCTCCCCTGAAGCAGGTTAATTGAACTGCTGTTTACTGTTTTGTCAAGATTTATCCCCTTGTATAAATCTACTTGTGTCAGCTCTGTAGCACATTGTTCTGAAAGAGAACTACCTGCTCCTAGAAAAACCCTAAACAAGGCTCAGTAATTAAATAGAATGTAGAGACGGACTCATCCCAGCGCTGATTTGAGAGGAAAAGTATCCTCCTGTGGTTAGAAAGTTTCCAAGCTACATTACTGAATTGTGTTTTTTGTTTGGGAGATTGGTTGTTAGATAGAGACAAAGGTCCTTGAGAAATCTTTCTTTCTTTCATCTGGTAGAGAGCAATGAGTTGGAGAGGAGTGAGCCCTATAATTGTAATAAATGGTTTGTATATGGAGGCTCAAAATCTAGGCTGCCTTTTGCTGTGAGGGTGACATTTGCTTTTGTGCTATTATTTGACCAGTTCTAAGAACAAGTTAATATATATATATGTGATAATTTATTATATGACTTATTACTTGTACATAATTATAAAATTATATAGTTTGTAAAATTTTAGCAACTGTAGCTAGAGTTTGTCTTAAACACTGGTTTAAAATAAAATCTTAATAAGTTATTTGGGGATAAAATAGAGTTCTTAGGCTGGTTTGATAGAGGGCAAACTTAAAAAAAAAAAAAAAAAAGGTTGGTCCACAAATTGAACAGTATTTTGTGGATAAAAGATAAAAAATGGAGGGTAGAAGAGAGTGAACAGAATTGCAGGAGATTTGGGCCTGGGAAGCAAAGGTGGGTATTAAGAAATTCCCACTCAATAAAAGTTAGCCACTGTTTTATGACTACAAAGGACTTCATGATCTTGTTATTCCCATCACCAAATTGTATAGCTCATTGCAATTTAGGAGTTTGGAGGACAGAGAGGTCATTTAGAATTGGAGTAGCCCAAAAAGATTTTGTGGAGAAATTTTCACTGGATGTATGGGGAAATTAGGTGGGACTTGACTAGGAAGAAAGGTGAGTTAAATTAATCATGGAAGCAAGGAACAATAAAATTGGTGTAAGAGACAAAAGGACAGGAGCACTGGGATGGGAAATTGCAAGGATATGTTAGAGTTTGACTGCGGAGGCCTGGCTTCCAGGTCAAAGTAGTTTGGGCTTAATCCTACCAACCATATGTGTCTTCCAAGTCTTGTTAACAGGGATCTGAACAACTACTGGCTTTTCTAATCACCTTAGTAACGAATGTTTAGAACACAACTAGGAAGTCTTCACTTAACCTTTCAAGATACAGGGTTGAGTTCATTTTCCATAGAGATTTTATAACCCTGTTGGGAGCTCTCACACTTTATAATTCATTGGTTACTATGCTCTCTCCACTACTAGTCTGGGAGACCCTGGGGAGGGGGCAGATCTGTGTCCTACGAAACTGTTGTAGTTCCAACACCTAACAGAGTGAGAGGCAAACAGTAAGCACTTATTGAATATCAATTAGATGAATGGATAAATCAATGGTGAGATGTTGAGTACTTCTCATTTTTAAGGCATCATGTAAGATTTGTGGGGAAATATGTAATTATTATTTTTGATATCTGCCTATAAGGAATTTAAAAGTTAGTTTGGCAGCTAGAACTCTGATACAAAAGTAATTAGTCATTTTTGATAGTTTATACTTTCTGCTTCCCTTTTCTCTGATTGATCACCTAACTTTAATCTTTATATGCCTCTATCACTGTGTCTTCCAAGGTTACTAAATGACCTCCTATTTGTCAAATCCAGTGTTTGAATTTTCTTAATCTGCTTGATCTCTATCTAGCACTGAGCACTACAGAATCCAGTCTTTTGAAATTCTCTTTTCCATTTTGGTACCAAGACACTGAACTGGATTCTGACATCTCCTTCCCTCCACCACTATGCTAGTCATGCAGCCTCCATCATCAGCATGTTCAGTGTTCCTACCTGATGTATTATGTGCTTCCCTGTCTCTTCTTTTCTACACTGTATGTCCTTTAGAGTGTTTCCTAGGCTAATATCTCTGTTCATGATTTAACCTGTATGTGTAAAATCTACTTCTGTCACTGAGTATCATCACTTGAATACCACATCATCCTCTCAAATTCAGTGTTTTTAAGACTAAACATTGTGTTTCCCCTTAAGCCCCTATCTCTTATTCTGACACGGTACCAGGAGTTTCCTTGTCATCCAACCTTGAAACTTGGTACACATTTTCTCCTCTTCCTCACTTTTTCTATTCAACCTTTGGCTCTTATGGCAAAGATACATAGATTCCTTTTCATTGCCACAGGAACTGCCAAGGCATTGGTTTCCCTGCAACCAGGTTTTGCCTTCTTGAGTCCATGTTCTGTGTTGAATTGAGCCTCATAAACTATCCACATTAGCCCAACCTCAGAATCCTTCTATGATGGTTATTGCTTGCAGTCTGCCTCGCCTAGCCTAGAGTTTGAGGCCCTGTGTACAATGTGAATGACAGAGTTCTGCAGCTATTTTACCCCCTCACAAACCCAGTGATTTAGTGACAATGTACTGGTCAACGTGCCTGCTTTGGTGCATTTGCTTGCACCGTTCCCTTTTCTAGAATGAGTTGAAGCTCAAAAATTACCTGAACTCTGACCTCATACTGAAGTCCAGTTAAAGTCTAAGGATCTCCCTAAAGCTTCCTGCATAGTAGTGTTTTCCAAAGTGTGGAGGACATAATTTTAAGTGGTGCATTAAAAGAAAGGCATCAAAAGAACATGAATTATTTAGTTAAAAAAGTTACTCCCTTTCGTATTTCCTTCACTCTTTCTAACTTTATCGAGGAGAAGACGCCAATTTGTTTAAACAAATTTTGGTTTTTAACATCCCTCTAACATTTAATAATTTTTCTTTTAATCAGTGAAAAAGCAGGGAGATAACTCAGTGCATTTGGCAGTCACCATTATCTAGTTAGAAATAAATAACGTTATTTTGTTTAGGTTTGTTTGTTACCTTTCATTTATGGTAAAAATACTGGTGTTTCTTTAGGATGATAATATTAATTTAAATAATATTTAAATGTAACATTAATTAATAGTTAAACAATCACGCAATTTTAATATTTCAATATTTAAATTTGATTTAAATATTTAAATCATGTTTCACTTACATACACAGAAAAATATCAGGTAAATAATAATATATGTAGCAATTAAGAGGGAAATTAAAGAAGGTGGGACATAGGACTACACAGAAATTATAAAAACTGCACATGAATGACTGCAGTCTGGGGAACTCTCAATTACCATTTTAGCCTACAAATTTTTTTTTCATATTTAAACTGTGAAATTTTAGTCACTCTTCTAAGTTTTTCTGTATTAACTAATGGAATTCTTTCAAGAATCCTATGTAAGATACTATTGTTTTCTCTATTTTACAGATGAGGAAATGGAAGACATAATTTGCCCAGCTTCTCTCAAGTGGCAAAGCTGTAGAGACAGGTTTTGAACCCAAGTCGTTAGCCTCCAGAACCTGTGCTTTTAGCTACAGTGCAACTCTGCCTCAGGAGAAGCACATCAATCTTCGATTTGATAATAACAAGTAAGATCTTTTATGTTCACTATCGTTCATCTGTCTCTTTCCCCCAGAGGGAAAATTTTTATTCAGACATGAAGTCCAGCTCTGTAGAAACCTCCTATAAGTAATTGTATTTAGAATTGATTTCCATCTCTACAAATGACTTGAAAAACTTTTTTTTCCAACAGTTTAGTTCTTAAAACTCAGGGAGTGCTCAGTACTACAGGTTCAATAACAAGTAGGAAAACACGTCTCTGCATGAATAACTTTTATAGTTTGTTCATTAGAAAGTCCCGGAGCATGATGACGAAGCACAATTTGCATCTGCTTCCTCAGCAGACTGCCCAGTAGATGAACAGCCCTGGGGAGTTCAAGTGAAATATTTAGTAACTAAACAGGGAGTAGTATGAAAGCAAATTATATACATTGGAGAAGTGCATCACAGAAAATGTTATGGTTAGACTTGATATTAGAAAGCATCACCCTTACATTTGCCTTTTCAGTTCTCGAAAAAAAAACTGAAAGGGCACTTTTCTGAAGAACTGCAATACCCTAATTTTATAATTACTGGAAATCATATTTTGATGTAAGGATTTTATAATAACCAGATATATTTCCAGCATCTATGTATTTAAAATATAGATCTCATATACAACTAAGAAATATTTCACACAGAAATTTGCTCGTAAACACTCAATATTTGCTTTTTTTTTTTGTTTTTTTTTTTGTTTTGTTTTGTTTTTTTTTTTCCATACATATTTCCATACAAATACAAATATGATTTTTAGACATTTCATGTAATGTCTGAAACATTTATATTAACATGTTTCCATACAAATAACCCAATGAAAGTTTAGTATTAGTTGTTTTGTTTGTTTTTTTATACTGCAGGTTCTTATTAGGCATCAGTTTTATACACATCAGTGTATACATGTCAATCCCAATCGCCCAATTCAGCACACCACCATCCCCACCCCACCGCAGTTTTCCCCCCTTGGTGTCCATATGTCCATTCTCTACATCTGTGTCTCAACTTCTGCCCTGCAAACTGGCTCATCTGTACCATTTTTCTAGGTTCCGCATACATGCATTAATATACGATATTTGTTTTTCTCTTTCTGACTTACTTCACTCTGTATGACAGTCTCTAGATCCATCCACGTCTCAACAAATGACTCAATTTCGTTCCTTTTTATGGCTGAGTAATATTCCATTGTATATATGTACCACATCTTCTTTATCCATTTGTCTGTTGATGGGCATTTAGGTTGCTTCCATGACCTGGCTATTGTAAATAGTGCTGCAATGAACATTCGGGTGCATGTGTCTTTTTGAATTACGGTTTTCTCTGGGTATATGCCCAGTAGTGGGATTGCTGGGTCATATGGTAATTCTATTTTTAGTTTTTTAAGGAACCTCCATATTGTTCTCCATAGTGGCTGTATCAATTTACATTCCCACCAACAGTGCAAGAGGGTTCCCTTTTCACCACACCCTCTCCAGCATTTGTTGTTTGTAGATTTTCTGATGATGCCCATTCTAACAGGAGTGAGGTGATACCTCATTGTAGTTTTGATTTGCATTTCTCTAATAATTAGTGATGTTGAGCATCTTTTCATGTGCTTCGTGGCCGTCTGTATGTCTTCTTTGGAGAAATGTCTATTTAGGTCTTCTGCCCATTTTTGGATTGGGGTGTTTGTTTCTTTGATATTGAGCTGAATGAGCTGTTTATATATTTTGGAGATTAATCCTTTGTCCGTTGATTCATTTGCAAATATTTTCTCCCATTCTGAGGGTTGTCTTTTCGTCTTGTTTATGGTTTCCTTTGCTGCGCAAAAGCTTTGAAGTTTCATTAGGTCCCACTTGTTTATTTTTGTTTTTATTTCCATTACTCTAGGAGGTGGATCAAAAAAGATCTTGCTGTGATTTATGTCAAAGAGTGTTCTTCCTATGTTTTCCTCTAAGAGTTTTATAGTGTCCAGTCTTATATTTAGGTCTCTAATCCATTTTGAGTTTATTTTTGTGTATGGTGTTAGGGAGTATTCTAATTTCATTCTTTTACATGTAGCTGTCCAGTTTTCCCAGCACCACTTATTGAAGAGACTGTCTTTTCTCCATTGTATATCTTTGCCTCCTTTGTCATAGATTAGTTGACCATAGGTGCGTGGGTTAATCTCAGGGCTTTCTATCTTGTTCCATTGATCTATGTTTCTGTTTTTGTGCCAGTACCATATTGTCTTGATTACTGTAGCTTTGTAGTATAGTCTGAAGTCAGGGAGTCTGATTCCTCCAGCTCCATTTTTTTGCCTCAAGACTGCTTTGGCTATTCGGGGTCTTTTGTGTCTCCATACAAATTTTAAGATGATTTGTTCTAGCTCCGTAAAAAATGCCATTGGTAATTTGATAGGGATTGCATTGAATCTGTAGATTGCTTTGGGTAGTATACTCATTTTCACAATGTTGATTCTTCCAATCCAAGAACATGGTATATCTCTCCATCTGTTGGTATCATCTTTAATTTCTTTCATCAGTGTCTTATAGTTTTCTGCATACAGGTCTTTTGTCTCCCTAGGTAGGTTTATTCCTAGGTATTTTATTCTTTTTGTTGCAATGGTAAATGGGAGTGTTTCCATAATTTCTCTTTCAGATTTTTCATCATTAGTGTATAGGAATGCAAGAGATTTCTGTGCATTCATTTTGTATCCTGCAACTTTACCATATTCATTAATTAGCTCTAGCAGTTTTCTGGTGGCAGTTTTAGGATTCTCTATGTATAGTATCATGTCATCCGCAAACAGTGACAGTTTTACTTCTTCTTTTCCAATTTGTATTCCTTTTATTTCTTTTTCTTCTCTGATTGCCGTGGCTAGGACTTCCAAAACTATGTTGAATAATAGTGGTGAGAGTGGACATCCTTGTCTCGTTCCTGATCTTAGAGGAAATGCTTTCAGTTTTTCACCATTGAGAATGATGTTTGCTGTGGGTTTGTCATATATGGCCTTTATTATGTTGAGGTAGGTTCCCTCTATGCCCACTTTCTGGAGAGTTTTTATCAGAAATGGGTGTTGAATTTTGTCAAAAGCTTTTTCTGCATCTATTGAGATGATCACATGGTTTTTATTCTTCAATTTGTTAATATGGTGTATCACATTGATTGATTTGCGTATATTGAAGAATCCTTGCATCCCTGGGATAAATCCCACTTGATCGTGGTGTATGATCCTTTTAATGTGTTGTTGGATTCTGTTTGCTAGTATTTTGTTGAGGATTTTTGCATCTATATTCATCAGTGATATTGGTCTGTAATTTTCTTTTTTTGTAGTGTCTTTGTCTGGTTTTGGTATCAGGGTGATGGTGGCCTCATAGAATGAGTTTGGGAGTGTTCCTTCCTCTGCAATTTTTTGGAAGAGTTTGAGAAGGATGGGTGTTAGCTCTTCTCTAAATGTTTGATAGAATTCACCTGTGAAGCCATCTGGTCCTGGACTTTTGTTTGTTGGAAGATTTTTAATCACAGTTTCAATTTCATTACTTGTGATTGGTCTGTTCATATTTTCTATTTCTTCCTGGTTCAGTCTTGGAAGGTTATACCTTTCTAAGAATTTGTCCATTTCTTCCAGGTTGTCCATTTTATTGGCATAAAGTTGCTTGTAGTAGTCTCTTAGGATGCTTTGTATTTCTGCAGTGTCTGTTGTAACTTCTCCTTTTTCATTTCTGATTTTATTGATTTGAGTCCTCTCCCTCTTTTTCTTGATGAGTCTGGCTAATGGTTTATCAATTTTGTTTATCTTCTCAAAGAACCAACTTTTAGTTTTATTGATCTTTGCTATTGTTTTCTTTGTTTCTATTTCATTTATTTCTGCTCTGATCTTTATGATTTCTTTCCTTCTGCTAACTTTGGGTTTTGTTTGTTCTTCTTTCTCTAGTTTCTTTAAGTGTAGGGTTAGATTGTTTACTTGAGCTTTTTCTTGTTTCTTTAGGTAGGCTTGTATAGCTATAAACTTCCCTCTTAGAACTGCTTTTGCTGCATCCCATAGGTTTTGGGTCGTCGTGTTTTCATTGTCATTTGTCTCTAGGTATTTTTTGATTTCCTCTTTGATTTCTTCAGTGATCTCTTGGTTATTTAGTAACGTATTGTTTAGCCTCCATGTGTTTGTCCTTTTTACGTTTTTTTCCCTGTAATTCATTTCTAATCTCATAGCGTTGTGGTCAGAAAAGATGCTTGATATGATTTCAATTTTCTTAAATTTACTGAGGCTTGATTTGTGACCCAAGATGTGATCTATCTTGGAGAATGTTCCGTGCGCACTTGAGAAGAACGTGTAATCTGCTGTTTTTGGATGGAATGTCCGATATATATCAATTAAATCTATCTGGTCTATTGTGTCATTTAAAGCTTCTGTTTCCTTATTTATTTTCATTTTGGATGATCTGTCCATTGGTGTAAGTGAGGTGTTAAAGTCCCCCACTATTATTGTGTTACTGTCGATTTCCTCTTTTATAGCTGTTAGCAGTTGCCTTATGTATTGAGGTGCTCCTATGTTGGGTGCATATATATTTATAATTGTTATATCTTCTTCTTGGATTGATCCCTGGATCATTATGTAGTGTCCTTCCTTGTCTCTTGTAACATTCTTTAATTTAAAGTCTATTTTATCTGATATGAGTATAGCTACTCCAGCTTTCTTTTGATTTCCATTTGCATGGAATATCTTTTTCCATCCCATCACTTTCAGTCTGTATGTGTCCCTAGGTCTAAAGTGGGTCTCTTGTAGACAGCATATATATGGGTCTTGTTTTTGTATCCATTCAGCCAGTCTATGTCTTTTGGTTGGGGCATTTAATCCATTCACGTTTAAGGTAATTATCGATATGTATGTTCCTATGACCATTTTCTTAATTGTTTTGGGTTTGTTTTTGTAGGTCCTTTTCTTCTCTTGTGTTTCCCACTTAGAGAAGTTCCTTTAGCATTTGTTGTAGAGCTGGTTTGGTGGTGCTGAATTCTCTTAGCTTTTGCTTGTCTGTAAAGCTTTTGATTTCTCCATCAAATCTAAATGAGATCCTTGCCGGGTAGAGTAATCTTGGTTGTAGGTTCTTCCCTTTCATCACTTTAAGTATATCATGCCACTCCCTTCTGGCTTGCAGAGTTTCTGCTGAGAAATCAGCTGTTAACCTTATGGGAGTTCCCTTGTATGTTATTTGTCGTTTTTCCCTTGCTGCTTTCAATAATTTTTCTTTGTCTTTAATTTTTGCCACTTTGATTACTATGTGTCTCGGCGTGTTTCTCCTTGGGTTTATCCTGTATGGGACTCTCTGCGCTTCCTGGACTTGGGTGGCTATTTCCTTTCCCATGTTAGGGAAGTTTTCGACTATAATCTCTTCAAATATTTTCTCTGGTCCTTTCTCTCTCTCTTCTCCTTCTGGGACCCCTATAATGCGAATGTTGTTGCGTTTAATGTTATCCCAGAGGTCTCTTAGGCTGTCTTCATTTCTTTTCATTCTTTTTTCTTTAGTCTGTTCCGCAGCAGTGAATTCCATCATTCTGTCTTCCAGGTCACTTATCCGTTCTTCTGCCTCAGTTATTCTGCTATTGATTCCTTCTAGTGTAGTTTTCATTTCAGTTATTGTATTGGTCATCTCTGTTTGTTTGTTCTTTAATTCTTCTAGGTCTTTGTTAATCATTTCTTGCATCTTCTCAATCTTTGCCTCCATTCTTATTCCAAGGTCCTGGATCATCTTCACTATCATTATTCTGAATTCTTTTTCTGGAAGGTTGCCTATCTCCACTTCATTTAGTTGTTTTTCTGGGGTTTTTTCTTGTTCCTTCATCTGGTACATAGCCCTCTGCCTTTTCATCTTCTCTATCTTTCTGTAACTGTGGTTTTTGGTCCACAGGCTGCAGGATTATCAATATTTGCTTTTTAAACCCACTTAATATAACTAAAGTTGCTGTATTTCTTTCATAATTCTACTATCTACTAATTATTGGTCTAACACAGGAGTAGGCAAACTATGACCCACATTTCAAACCTGGATATGGCCTCTTTTTTTGTGGCTCACAGGCTAAGAATGATTTTCACATTTTTAGGGGTTCAAAAGAAAAGAAAAAAAGAATTATGTGACAACGACTGTATGTAGCCCGTAAATCCTAAAATATTTACTATATAGCCTTTTACAGAAAAGTTTGCCAACCACTGATCTACCTTCTATGTTCTTCTATAATGTGCTTCCAGCTTTTATTTTGCTATGAAATTATTTCCTTTTTCTTAAATATCTCTGATTGAATTCTGGTCTGGTAGTACTTCATCTTTCAGTTTACAATATGTGATTCTGGTGCTGTAATATAAAGTCAGTCAGTTAAAGTCATCTCATATTTTACCTAACCTAGTGTTTGTTATGCTGGAAACCTGCACTTTAGGAAATGCACTTGAGCAACCATCTCCAAGGATGTCTATTTAAACCAGGATATCAGAACTGAGCCTAATACTGATTGGGGCGGGGCGATTGTCATTGGGGCATAGTGTATTGCCAGTGGGAGGGAGGTAAGTCACTGAAGCCAGGGGGCAGACTGTTATATCTAGAATCCAAAGGTGGCCTGCCTACAAACCATGCCTCCTGGTATTTACACACCTGTAGAGTCCCCTTCCACACTGAATTTGAGTTTGCCTTTGGTACTTAACAGAATGCAGCACAAGTGACACCATATTACTTCCAAGCCAAGTCATAAGAAGTCTTGTAGCTTCTGGCTTGTTCTCTTGGAATGCTTGCTCTTTGAATGCTTTCTCTCAAAATCCAAAAAAATTAACTAAGAATCTCAGGCCACATAGAAAAGACACATGTAGACATTCAGCCCCAGCTGAGCTCCTACACAACAGCCAGCATCAATCGCCAGTCATTTGAGTAAGCTATGCTGAATACCTAATCTCAGACTATAAGGCGATTCCAGAACCAGCTGCCATTTGTTTGCAATCATTTGAGAGATCCCAAGCAACAAACACCCAACTGAGCTTCTACCACCATGAAGGGTAATAATAAATTATTTCAAACCATTAAGTTTTGAAGTGATGTGTCATGCAGCAATAGATAAATGGAACAACATGTTCCAGTAATTCTTTGAGTATGTCCTTATTTACAGGCTTATCTTGTACTTTCCTGTGGCATGCCTGGGATCAACCATTTCTCCAAGAAACACTAATTTCTATTAGTGGAGAATGATATTTAAAAACTAAGATATGGATGTTAGATGATCTCCTTGTTATAATAGGTCTCTACTTTGAGGTCCTCTCAGGGGCCAGTACTAAAATATACAATATAGGTTATTTATTTATCTATTATCTAACCATGCATTCACAATGAAAATTTTCAATTCTAAAACAACCACACAGATTATTGTAAACATCCCCTTTAACATATTTGTACCTCTTATTGCTGTCAATATACTTACTTATTTGATCAATCTCTCATGCTTCGTACCAACTTTATAATGAGGGAGCCCTTTCTTCCCTCAGTGTAGATGCCCTCCTTACCCTACTCAAGTTTTAACTCCAAACTCAGCAAAGATACTAATGCTACACCCATCTACTATATGAGCTCCAACCTTTATTGCCCATCTAATGACTTTTGACAAAATGAGGAAGGGAAGAAGGGAGGAAGGGAGGAAGGCAGGAAGGAAGGGAAGGAGGGAGGGAGGAAGGAGGGAAGGAAGGAAAGAAAAAGGATATGTTTTTTTTTTTTGATGCTATCTTTTTTTTTTTAATTTAATTTAATTTTATTTATTTATTTTTGTCTGTGTTGCGTCTTCGTTTCTGTGCGAGGGCTTTCTCTAGTTGCGGAAAGCAGGGGCCACTCTTCATCGCGGTGCGCGGGCCTCTCACTATCGCGGCCTCTCGTTGCGGAGCACAGGCTCCAGACGCGCAGGCTCAGTAATTGTGGCTCACGGGCCCAGTTGCTCCACGGCATATGGGATCTTCCCAGACCAGGGCTCGAACCCGTGTCCCCTGCATTAGCAGGCAGACTCTCAACCACTGCACCACCAGGGAAGCCCAAGGATATGTTTTAATAGTGATTTTTGAGGAGAAAATCTGGCACATGTTGACTTATCTTGAGATTGGAGTATGAAGAGAGCAGTGTAAAATTGGCCAAGAGGATATCTAAAAAATCAGGCAGAGCTGATGTGAGAAAATGGAGAAAAGACATTTTGAAGAGAAATTTGAGCTTAAGAGCTGAATAGGTACAGGAATTTATACAGAAAAATAAGTAAAAGATGATTTCTAAGTACCAGACTTTTATTTTGTTGGGATGTAGAGAGTAGGGCCAAGAAGATATGTTCATGTGAGTGTTCTTGGGGCTAAATAACCTATTAAACATTGCTGCATAACTTTGCAACTGTAAATTTGTCATGCAAATATGGAAAATTAAGTCAAATTTTCATGTGGTTATAGTCAACAAGAAGAACCAATGGAATAATGTCTAATTTAACAATACATTGCAAACTCAGGTATAGTAACTATGCTCAACCCTTAAATATAAGACCGTGGCTTAGTGTTTTACATGTAAAACAGGCTCAGAAAAAAGATGAATTCAGCATTGGCCACATCACAAGTTCATCCAGTAACTAAAAGCAAAGCATTTCTCAAATGATTTTTTTAGCTTGCAAACAGATTGTACTCTCTTGTTAAAACATACTGAAATCTGTGTTATGAAGCTCTGATAGGTTATGCCATAGTAAATTCTTATTCTTCTTTCAGTCAATGATAGAAAAAGAAGCCTGATTTGGAAGAATTGAAATTGATTTACAATGAGAAAGAAATTCTTAATTTTTCCCTTTGAGCTACAATTTCTCTTTTCTCTCTCAATGAACTATAAGTAAAAGTAAGACCTTGTCATCCATCAGTCACTCACACCCTCTGAAAAACTACTGTTTCAGTCCCAGCCCTGTGATGACTTGGAAACTGGTCATTAACTTATTTAGTACTGGTCAGCTGAGCCCACATTCCACACTCTCATTTTCTCTAGAATAGAAACAATTACTGTTCTCAATCTTATTCACCCACGTCTTCCATATATGATCTGTCTCAATTTTTAAGAAACCAGTTATTTTATCTATTATTCACGATATGGTTTTCAACATCCACTATTCTCACTAAACGTGGACAAATAGTTTTATGCATTTCCAGATTTTAATAGGTAAATATTTTCTTCATGGAGAAAAAATCTATCTTTTAATCTGCTCTATAATTTATGGACATACACTATTTTAAAAAAATATAAAACAAAACTAAACAAAACAAAACAGACATTCAGCAGGCTGGATGCTCAAAAGTTATCTAACTTCTTCAAAGGCAACCTGTTGCATAATTCTTTAAAAACAAATATTAGCATTATTAAAGAAGTAATTATTTATAAGAAGTAATTAGATTGTAATAAGTCAAGGATGCTTGTTGTAATATTTAGGGAACCCAGGAAAAGAATGCATACTTAACAACTTAATAGAAAGTTTAAAAAATGGAATTTTTGATAATAGTAATATGTGATCAATCTAAAAGATGAACAAGAAGAGAGAAAAGAGAACATAAAATAAAATAGGTCAAATAGAAAATATTATACCATTTAGATGATGGAGAGAAAAATGGCCAACTACTTGGGAAACTGTAAATATACATACAGTTTATACACACAAATATATAATTGAAATAAAAGTGAATTCTATAAAAACTATAATTTTCAATGAAGAAATTAACTCATGAAATATGAAGAAATTATGAGTGGCTATTTATATAACCTAAGAGGTAGGGATAACTTTTTTCATTTGTAAGATTAATGACTGAATCTCTAATGAGAAAGTGTTAGAATTGACCATGTGTTTAAAACATCTTCACACCAAATTAAAGTATATAAACAAAGAAACATAAAATAGACAAATAGGAAAATGATGCAATATATACCAAAAGATTATATTTCTTGATACATAGAATGTTCTTAGACAATAATAAAAAATATTTATATAATGTTTCTTTGCAGTAACTGTAGCTTTGTACCATCAGATTTAAAAAATCATAGAGCTGAGAGAGATTAAATATAAATCTTCATTTTATAAAAAAAAACCAAAACATGCGAGCACACCAGTAGAAAAATGGGAAAGGTGGTCAACAGGCAATTCAAATGAATAACATTAGATAAATTATAAAATATGTTACCTCAAGAGAAATCAAAGAAATATTACTTTAAAACTCATTCTAAATTATTATACTGGAAAATGTTAATGCAGTTATGTGTGGGAGAATGGACATTTTCGTATGCAACTATCACACTGTAATTTTGTATAACTCTAGAGGATATGATGGAGCCAAAAGTTTAATGCATTTCTTCAAAATTCCATTTTTAGGAATATTCCCTCCTAGGCAAGTCACTTGATAAGTGTAAAAATTATAAGTATATAACAACATGACTTTAACAATTTTGTAAGTAATAAGAAAAAAGATACTTTAAAAAAAATTTTATTGCAGTATAGTTGATTTACGATGTTGTGTTACTTTCTGCTGTACAGCAAAGTGAATGAGTTACATATACACATATATCAACTCTTTTTTTAGATTCTTTTCCCATATAGGTCATTACAGAGTATTGAGTAGAGTTCCCTGTGCTATACAGTAGGTCCTTATTAGTTATCTATTTTATATATAGTAGTGTGTATATGTCAATCCAAATCTCCCAATTTATCCCCCCCCCCCCAGTAACCATAAGATTGTTTTCTACACCTGTGACTCTATTTCTATTTTGCAGATAAGTTCATTTGTACCATAGAAAAAAGATACTTACAATAAACAATTATTCTTAACTTTATTTCACCTCATGCAGTCATAGTTCCTGCAAGAACATGTGAAAAGATAGTCTTTGTACATATACTTTCGATAATGGAAATTTCTTAGGGTCAAAAAATCTCCTCAGATGATTTTTTTATTAATTTTTATTGGAGTATGGTTGCTTTACAATGTTGTGTTAGCCTCCACTGCACAACAAAATGAATCAGCCATACACATACAGATATCCCCTCCCTTTTGGACTGCCCTCCTATTTAGGTTACCACAGTGCATTAGGTACAGTTCCCTGTGGTATTCAGTATGTTCCCATCAGTTGTCTATTTTATACATAGTATCAATAATGTATATGTGTCAATCCCAGTCTCCCAATTCCTCCCACCCCACCCCTTTCCTCCTTGGTATCCATAAATTTGTTCTCTATGTCTGTGTCTCTATTTTTACTTTGCATATAAGATCATCTATACCATTTTTCTAGATGCCACATATATGCGTTATTATACGATATTTGCTTTTTCCTTTCTGACTTACTTCACTATGTATGACACTCTCTGGGTCCATCCACGTTTCTACAAATGACCCAATTTCATCCCTTTTTATGGCTGAGTAATATTCCACTGTATATATATACCACATCTTTTTTATCCATTGCTCTGTCAATTGACATTTAGGTTGCTTCCATGTCCTGGCTATTGTAAATAGTGCTGCTATGAACTTTGGGATGTGTGTGTTCTTTTGAATTATGGTTTTCCCTGGGTATGTGCCTAGTAATGGGATTGTTGGGTCATATGGTAGTTCTATTTTTAGTTTCTTCAGGAACCTCCATACTGTTTTCCATAGTGGCTGTATCAATTTATATCGCCAAAAGTGTATGAGGTTTCCCTTTTCTCCACGCTCTCTCCAGCATTTATTGTTTGTAGATTTTTTGGTGATGGCCATTCTGACCAATGTGAGGTGATACCTCACTGTAATTTTCATTTGTTTTTCTCTAATAATTAGTGATGTTGAGAATCTTTTCATGTGTTTGTTGGCCACCTGTTTGTCTTCACTGGAGAAATGTCTATTTAGGTCTTCTGCCCATTTTTTGATTGGGTTGTTTGTTTTTTTGATATTGAGCTGCATGAGCTGCTTGTAAATTTTGGAGATTAATCCTTTGTCAGTTGCTTCGTTTGCAAATATTTTCTCCCATTCTGAGGGTTGTCTTTTTGTCTTGTTTATGGTTTCCTTTGCTGTGCAAAAGCTTTTAAGTTTCATTAGGTCCCATTTGTTTATTTTTGTTTTAATTTTCATTACCCTAGGAAGTGAGTCAAAAAAGATGGTGCTGTGATTTGTGTCAAAGAGTGTTCTGCCTATGTTTTCATCTAAGAGTTTTATAGTGTCTATTCTTACATTTAGGTCTTTAATCTATTTTGAGTTTATTTTTGCATATGGAGTTAGGGAGTGTTCTAATTTCATTCTTTTACATGTAGCTGTCCAGTTTTCCCAGCACCACTTATTGAAGAGGCTGTCTTTTCTCCATTGTATATTCTTGCCTCCTTTATCAAAGATAAGGTGACCATAGGTGCGTGGGTTTATCTCTGGGCTTTCTATCCTGTTCCATTGATCTATATTTCTGTTTTTGTGCCAGTACCATATTGTCTTAATTACTGTGGCTTTGCAGTATAGTCTGAAGTCAGGGAGCCTGGTTCCTCCAGCTCCATTTTCAGATAATTTTTTATCTGAATCTCTATGTACTCCTCTAGCCGCCAACATTCCCATACAGACTTGCTGTCAATATACACTAAAAGGTATGAACAGTACAATGTGAAAAGCCCCTGACATGATTTCAAATATATGAACTTCATTAAATTGTTCTGATTCTTTACTGAATTTTTCTTTCAGCCTTAGTGTCTGAGATTGATTTCAAGCAAATGCAGCAACAAATCAAATGTTCTTCCTTCGGAATAGATGAATGTTTTGCTGCTTGTCAATCTCTAAGTTCCATTACCATTTCTTTCTCTTTGTGTGGAGTTTTGATTGTCTGTTTGTTTGTTTTAGACATTTTATGTCTATCATTTACAGTTCTGGTACCCTGAGTATTCCAAAATAATTTAATACTGAAGATGGACTCTGAATTTGGGGATGCCAGTTTCCCCACAATCAATAAGGCTGCATACCTGATTAGAAGCACCATCATATATCACAATCCTACCAGATAGTCTGATCTGCTACAAAGGTTGTCTGAGGTTGCTGGTGGTAGAACTTTGGATAAGTCACTTGAAGATTCTCCCTGGTCTTCACTGTCTTATTGTAAGATGATGAATTTGATTGCAGTAGATGGCTTTTGTAAATAATCTCTTTCAGTTCAAAATTAGTTCAGTGCTCTTAATCCCATACCCCTATCTTGCCCCTTCCCCCACCCTATCCCCACTGGTAAACCACTAGTTTGTTTTCTATATTTGTGAGTCTGCTTCTGTTTTGCTATATACATTTGTTTTATTTTTTAGATTCCACATATAATTGATATCATATAGTATTTTGTTTGTCTACATTTGAGAAATGTCCTATTTTGTTATTCTTAGAATACTTCCCACCACAGAAGCCAGCTACCAGTTTTCCTCATCTCCCTTGAAGCTATGCACAGGCATGTGTACTGGATATTGCTAATCACATCACTGAAGCTAGAGGCTTATAAAATAAAGGTCTATGTCGAATTTATTAAGTAAGGGTTATGGTAAAGGTAGATGCTACATTTAATTTCCAGTGGTAATTAAGGAAGCTTCACTGTGACTTTCTGCAGCATTCCTGAATGTTTTATCTTCAAGAATTTTTTGATCCTTCCATAGATTATTTTATTTTTATTAAATAATCTTTTCCACTTAAATTAGCCAGCTTTTTTCTACTGCTTACAACCAAGAACTTTCACTGAAACATTAGCACATAGTAGTAGTCTTCAAATGGTGGTGGTGGTAGTTAATAATAGTTATAGTAGAAACTGTCATATTATATTAAAATATGAATGGCTAAATGTTGATAATTGTTGGAGCTGGACGATGAGTATACAGAAGTTTATTACACTATTCTCTCTTCTTTTATGTATATTTGAAATTTTCTGTGATAACTTAAAAAACACTTAAATATATGCATGACAGACACATGTGATGACAGTTGGAAATTGATTCTTAACAGATTCTTTACAGTTTATTTTTAAAACTATATGAAAGATATCTGCAAGAACTGGCAATTCCAAATATGAGGCTATATTCAGCTTTATTTTTTGTTTAATATTGTGAATATCTACTTGGCTCACCTGGAGGATGCAATCACAAATGATATGAGGGGTTGATGAGAGACTTGAATTCATCATCCCAATATATTAACCAGCGATAAGTTTTGTGTTTCAAATTTTGATCATGCAGTTTCTTCAAAGAATTATATTTTATATTAAAATATGTGGTGAAGCAGGGTACAAAATAAAATTACAAGTAATTTTTTAAAAATTGTCTTAGTAATAGATACTGCTAATAAAATTATGTTTTTGTCAAATGATCTGCTTTGAAGTATAATACTATGTCAATCAATGTCTTTTTTAACTTTTAAAGGTTGCATTTAATTATTGTAAAATATTAAAATAACCAATGTCAGGGATATGCTTGGTAATTGACATTAGACATATATGCATATCTGGAGATATTATTAATGCAAATAAGATGTTTTCTTTAACCCACTAAAATGCATAGCCAGAAAAAATAATATTTTTTTCATGGTTAATACTTTGTTTATTTTCTTTTAAAATGTTTATGCCATTGTACCTTATTATAATTACATTTCAGTGTTATATTCTAAATTCTCTCTCTTAGCACACTAACACGAGTATTTACTCAGTGTTATCAAAATCTTTGCAATGACTGCCTCATAACTCTGTGTCATCATAACCTAGTTCGATTAAGGATTCTTTCATGAGAAAAAATAATATTTTTTAATATTTCAAGGTACAATTTGTCTATATAATCATGAAGTGGAAGAGAATAAATCTAAATCAATAACTGAATAGAAAAACAATTTTGTATTGCACTGTTAAGTGTTATTATCATATTTCATGAGTGTATTGTTCTAAAACAAGACTCCTTAAGCTCTTCGTAGATAGTAGCATAGCCAGAAGCTGAAGTCCAATATCAACGTCTAATTAACAAATGGAAATCAACTGGGTGGGAGTTACTCTTTTTGCGTACCCTAATAATACCCTAATATTGGCAACAGATTCAAATGAATCTATACATCTACAAATTTGTTGAGAACTGTGAAATCATAAAAATTTCTTCAAATTTATGATTATGAGCTTCAGTCTTTATATACATAGAGGTTTGTAAATTTGTGTTATTCGGTATAAAATAACCTTTAATAGTCTCTAGATCCTTTAATATAAAATGTATCAAGAGAGTATCTTTGTTTAGGATTTTATTATTTTAACTATCCATACTAGTTTTGCTTCCTAAATGCAACTCGAATTCTGTCTCATATATCTAGTGTTAATGTTTTAGTATAGGTTCTTGTCATCTTTTTCCTTGACCAACACAGATGCCATGTAGCCAATTTTCCTAATTATTATCTATCCTCTTTCAATTCCTCTTCACTCACCATAGTTTATTGATTCTAAGTACACAATTTTTCATATTTAAATTTCTTTGAAATTAGAATACTTCTTACAATCACTGTCAGCCAGATGGCAGTCATGATGAGGTTATTAGTGTCTTCACCCAAACATCAAGTGTCCCAGTATCATAACCTGCATGAATGTCAGCGACTTAAAAACAAACAAACAAACCTAGAATAATGGTAGAACAACATTCCTAAAGAGAAAGTCAAAAGTAGTCTAGCTTTATATGACTGCACACCTAACTTTCAAGCACTAATAGCTTTCAGTTCTTCATCAGTTCTTTAAGAAATGTTGTATTACCAACATTCTTGATGGAACAGAGGAAGATTTAGAATGTAAAATCACAGATACTGACCACTCTGAGTTGAAAATGACTCAGCATTTCATATGAATACATTCTTCTTATGAAGAAGTTTTGAAAATACCTTAACCATTTTCTTTCCATTGTAATATCCTTTCTAAACGTATGCACGACAGTTATAACTAATAAAAATCAATGTTTAATTCTAAAAATAGCTCTTTCAACAACTATAAAGTAATAAAGTGATCAGTAAGCATTGTTTTATAGTTTAATTAGTGGTATTTTTTCTTTCAGTGTACCTTAAAACCTTTGGCATCTTTGTTCAGTAATTACCTTGTGTCACCTTTCTAATTAGCTTACCTTCAATTAAAAAAATAGCCATCAACATCTCCCTGTTACCTATGAAATACAGTCACAACTCATTAGCATGATGGGGCCTGCTTTAGGTTGGGTTATCTAGAAGTAGAGACCAAAACAGAGTTCTTGCACAGTTGATTTGCTGAAGCAATGCTTCCGGGTGAAACCTGTGATTGTCTGGGAAACAGAATGGGCAGAAGAAACATCAAGGTAAGAATGTGTGCTCAGCTGAAGTGTATGTGCGGTCTCCATAAAAATATGCGTTCAGCTGACCCTTTGAGGAGCATGTGGTGGTTCTGTGCTGTATCAACGTAGTTAAGTTGGAACTATATTCCTAGAATCTCTTTCTCATTATGGTTTTGGGTTTATGGTTGGCCACAAGAGAAATATGCATGAGATTTGTAGGGCAGAAGTGAAGCAACAGCCATTCTACTCCGAAGGTCGGTGAAGGGCACCGGGTGCTGGTGCAGATTGCTCCCGCTGTTGATGAGCTGGCTCTCCTGCTTGGCTGGAGGCCGCAGCTGGGGGTTCACAGCCGCTCCAGCTCCCATTTGATCTCCTACAGTTTCTCTAAGTCCTGGGCCAGCTGAGTATGCAGCTCCATGGTGTGGGTCTCCAGCTTCACCTACAGGTCAGCTATACCATCATGGTTGGAGGCAGTGGGAAACAGACATGCATTTCAGTTTGTGCCTGTTGGTTCTAGTCTGCCTTCATGAGTTCTACTTTGCTCTTTTTCTGTTCCACTGTATGTCCACCTTTTCTTCCTAACTGCCCTTCTGACTTTTGGCAACTTCACCTATACCATGAGATGCAGAGGCAACAGTCTTCTACAGACTTTTTCACCATTGCTCATATTTGCATAGGTTTACACTGTCCTACAATTTACCATCTATGTAATTTGTCTCCTCATTTCCTGATACTTCATATGGGCCCTGATTCTGACCATAGTTAGTCTTTTTGTCTATTTTCCTAACAACCATCCCTTTCTTTTCAGGTTCTACGGTTTGTTTGTTTCTTTGTTTGTTTTAATTTTATTGGAGGATAGTTGCTTTACAATGTTATGTTAGTTTCTTGCTGTATAGCAAAGTGAATCAGTCATATGTATACATATATCCCCTCTTTTTAAAATTTCCTTCCCATTTAGATCACTGCAGAGCACTGAGTAGAGTTCCCTGTGCTAGGCAGTAGGTTCTCATTAGTTATCTATTTTACACATAGTAGTGTATATATGTCAGTCCCAATATCCCAATTCTTCCCACCTCCCCTTCCCCCCTTGGTAATCATAAGTTTTGTGCTCTACAGCTGTGATTCTATTTCTGCTTTGCAAATAGGTTCATCTGTACCATTTTTCTAGATTCCACATATAAGTGATATTTTACGATATTTGTTTTTCTCTTTCTGACTTTCACTTCACTCTGTGACAGACTCTGGGTCCATCCACCTCACTACAAATAATTCAATTTCGTTTCTTTTTATGACTGAGTAATATTCCATTGCATGTATGTACCACATCTTCTTTATTCATTCATCTGTCGATGGACACTTAGGTTGCTTCCATGCCCTGGCTATTGTATTATAAATAGTGCTGCAATGAACATTGGGGTGCATGCATCCTTTTGAATTATGGTTTTCTCCAGATATATGCCTAGGAGTGGGATTGCTGGGTCATATGCACAGCAAAGGAAACCATAAACAACATGAAAAGATAACCCTCAGAATGGGAGAAAATATTTGCAAATGAAGAAACTGACAAAGGATTAATTTCCAAAATATACAAACAGCTCATGCAGCTCAATATCAAAAAAACAAACAACCCAATCAAAAAATGGACAGAAGACCTAAGTAGACATTTCTCCACAGAAGACATACAGATGGCCAACAAACACATGAAAAGGTGCTCAACATCACTAATTATTAGAGAAGTGCAAATCAAAACTACAATGAGGTATCACCTCACGCCAGTCAGAATGGCCATCATCAAAAATTCTACAAACAATAAATGCTGGAGAGAGTGTGGAGAAAAGGGAACCCTCCTACACTGTTGGTGGGAATGTAAATTGATACAGCCACTATGGAGAACAGTATGGAGGTTCCTTAAAAAACTAAAAATAGAGATACCATACGACCCAGCAATCCCACTCCTAGGCATATATCCAGAGAAAACCATTCTTTTTTATACTCCAGACCTAGACAGATTTTCTTCTCTTTCTGTCTGGAAAGCTACTGTGCAACCTAATAGATTATCCTCCAATGTGCCTTCCTCTGAGCTATCACATCACTCTGGACATGCCTTCAGTATAGGAACTATCAATATTTTATTTGCATTACAGCTACATCTTTGGTTTTTAGGTTGTTTAGTAACTCGAGGTTTGCTGTTATTCAAAGTAGATGGAGTTTGGGACTTCCCTGGTGGTTCAGTGGGTAAGACTCTGTGCTCCCAATGCAAGGGGCTGGGGTTCTAACCCTGGTCAGGGAACTAGAACCCACATGCATACCGCAACTAAAGATCACGCATGCTGCAACTAAGCATTCCGCAACGACGATCCCGAGTGCTGCAACTAAGACCTGGCGCAGCCAAAATAAATAAATAAATAAATTTTTTTAAAAAGTATATGGAGTTATCACTGAAAGCTTAAATTGCTTTGTACTGTACCTTGGGTAATTGAAATTAGAATGCTAGCAGTATTACATTTTTAAATCTTAATGTTTATATTGTATGTGTACATTAAGAGGATTCTAATTCAGCTTTGCATGAGTTACCATATTCTTATGGACAAAGATAGGGCAAATGAGAATTAAGGACATGTGGACCAAAGTTCCTGTAAGATTTCTTTTTTGCTTTGTTTCTCAGCTTTTGTTTTTGTGTAATTTTTATCACCCCTTCAAATGAATAGCTCAACAGAAAAACTGCTTGAATTTATGTGTACTCACAAAAGAAATCCATGTGAGGTTCATTTTCTCTCCTATATTCCTCTGACAAGCAGTTCTACTTTCACTACTATTTTCACATAGTGTATTATTAAAGCTACTAAAAGAAAGATAAGTAGAAAAAAAATGAAAAACATATTTTAAAACTAAAATTCTTCTGATAATTATGAAGAGTTTGCAAATTTCAAGAAATTGTGAAAGTTTTAAGACCAGACTGGAATTACATGTACTATAATTTATAAAACCCGAATTTGGAACTGGGGAGATGTTTGGGATATGGAAGGCCTATGTAATTCAAACAGGACAGTGGTTAATGAACAAAATAGATTGAAGCACACATGTGTAGAACCTGAAGACTTTTCCCCAGGGAATATTGTCAGGAGGAAAAAAAAAAAAAAAAAAAAATGAAAGATATGAACAAGGAAAGAACTGAAAAAATAACCCAAAAGAAGAAAAACCTCAGAAAGCTAAACATAACACGCTGAAGATTAAAGAACTCAAATTTTAAGTTGTTCTCATTTGATAGAGATAGTGAATATTTTTAAGTAATTAATGCTAGCTGTTGTAACAAAAAATTCAAAATTACCATTGATTAACACAGTACAGTTTTATTTCTTGCTCTCCTCACTGGCTAATCAGATGTTTGGCATGTGGTCCTCTTCATAATTCCTAGAACTCAGTCATATAACTGAATTGCAAGGGAGGTTGGACTTGTAGGCTAGATGTGTGTCCGGAAAAGTAAGAACATTGGTTTAGGTAAGCAGCTAGCATTCTCTGCCACACCTACTTTAAAGTGTATCTCAGAGGACACCCCTTTTATAAAACCTTTCCTGATTCCCCTTAGTTCTACTGAATTTCCTTAAACAGATCTGTCATCTGTCTCATTTGACTTGAAAAAGTCTGGGCTTCTGTTTATTTTGTACTGGGTTTGTCCTTCCCATTAGAATGGATCTTAGCTCTTCTGAGGGCAAAAACTGAGTGTTAATCATCTTTGTGTCTCCTGTAGTAATCAGTGTAGTGCCTTATGCATTTAGAGACAATTGTATTTGAATTTGAATTTTATTTTGTTTAGTGGAAAGAAATAAATTCTCAAAAAAAATTAAACTCACTAAAATTACAACTGGCAGCTTTATATAGTTATTTGTTTAGCTTTATTTGGGAGATTATTTTAAAGCTTAGCATATATTCTAATAAAGTCATACTTTAGAAAATGCATTTCAGGCATGAAAGAGTGATGGCGTATGTGTTGCAGATGGAAAAGAACAAAAGATGCCACTTACACTTCCAACATACTGAAAATAATATAATGAAGGCTCATAAATGACTGTGCTTCTCTCATAATGAATTAAACAATTCACAAGAACAAAAGGACAATTTTAGAATAGAGTGGTAAATGTAATAGAGCTACTTAGTGAGGAAGGGAGTCATTATTGAGAGATGAAAGAGAAAGAAACAAATTGAAACAATGAGACTATATTCCATGATTGTTTTCCCATTTTTACTTTAGGAAGGTAGATGAGTTACAGAACTCATCTTGATTCTGTTAAGTGTTTAAAGTAAAACTAGGAATAAAGTTTTGAAAGTGTTCTTTAAAAAATGTGAATGCCAGTATTGACCGCAGCTCCACGCTAATTAAGGAATCTGTTAATAATGATAAGAAAGCTGGCCCATTCCCAATTCAGATTGATTATCACCAGGACAGACAGCATAAGTGATGGCCACACAATACCATTAAGATATATATCAAAGAGTCTGAGAGGGAAACTTTAAGATCTACAGTAAGATTGTCAATCCATGGCAAAGTATAGTCAGATCAGATCAATTTTCAATTTTTTTCTTTCGTAAATACATGTGTAGAATGAATAATCAATTGATGGTATACCACAAATGAAAGGGTGGTTCAGTGACATTGTATACTCTGTTTAAAAATTAAGAGCCACCTAGCCAGAGTATTGGTCATGCTGATGCCATGTTTACATCTTAAAATGTGGATGTAATTCAGATGCATGAGATAAAACTTATACTCTTAAAGTACAGAGTTTTATTTCAAATCCAACCATTGTATTGAGGGGCTTAATTCAGTTGTATTGGGTTGGCCAAAGAATTCTTTCGGTTTTTAAGTAAAAATATAAAAGACACATTTTTCAGTTTCACCAAGAACTTTATTGAACAACATATTCACCATTTTGTTCCACTACATTCTGCCATTTTTCAGGCAACTTCATAATTCCATCTTACCAAAAATTTTTATCTTTTTGAGCAAAGAATTGTTCCAGGTGCCTTTCACAGTCTTCCAGGGAATTAAAATTTTTTCCATTAAGACAATTTTGTAAAGACCATAATAAATGGAAATCCAAAGGTGCAATGTCTGGAGAATATGGCGAATGAATCAGAACTTCCCAGCCAAGCTGTAACAGTTTTTGTCTGGTCATCAAAGAAATATGAGGCCTTGCGTTATCCTGATGAAAGATTATGCATTTTCTGTTGACTAATTCCGGACGCTTTTCACTGAGTGCTGCTTTCAGTTGGTCTAATCGGAAGCAGTACTTGTTGGAATTAATCGTTTAGTTTTCCAGAAGGAGCTCATAATAGAGGACTTCCTTCCAATCCCACCATATACACAACATCACCTTCTTTGGATGAAGACCGGCCTTTGGTGTGGTTGGTGGTGGTTTATTTCACTTGCCCCACGATCTCTTGCATTCCACATTGTTGTACAGTATCCACTTTTCATTGCCCATCACAATTTGTTTTAAGAATGGAACGTTTTCGTTACATTTAAGTAGAGAATCGCATGCGGAAATACGGTCAAGAAGCTTTTTTTTGCTTAAGTTACGTGGAACCCAAACATCAAAGCGATTCACATAACCAAGCTGGTGCAGATAATTTTCAACACTTGATTTGGATATTCTGAGTATGTCAGCTCTCTCCCACGTGGTATAACGTTGATTGTTCTCAGTTAATGTCTCTATTTGATCACTATCAACTTCAACTGGTCTACCCAACCGTGGAGCATCATCCAGCGAGAAATCTCCAGCATGAAACTTCTCAAACCACTTTTGACATGTTTGATCAGTCACAGCACCTTCTCCATACACTGCCAAAAAAATCCTTTTTTGCGTTTCAGTTGTGTTTTTACCTTTCTTGAAATAATAAAGCATAATATGCCAAAAATGTTGCTTTTTTTCTTCCATCTTCAATATTAATGGCCACGCAAAAATTCACCAATTTTTATGTGTTTTTTTTTAATGCACGCTGATATGACAGCTGTCACAATACAATCTAACAACATTGTTTCAAATGAAGTTAAAGACAACTAAGCACTGCTAGAGTGATATTATGGAAAAATCTGAACGAACTTTTTGGCCAACCGTATTTAATAAGTACACTTCTGAAAGTTTCATGTGATAGCATTTGGCTGTAATGGAATTTGTTGTTCTATTTTAAGAATAGAACATAATTTAAGTTTTAAGGATAGAATACTCGTGTACATTGTCAAGCATATTATTACCTAGATTTGGATAAATTACAGATCAGAATATGTCCCTGCCTGAAATGTTAAGAACCTTACCCACTAACTCAATTGCCTTATACCTGGTTTAGTCAGGTCCCACAACAGTAGCATTCTAAATATTCTGTCTTATTTGGTGTGAACACAAGGTCCGAGGGCTGTTTGGGGTTAAAGGTTAGTATCATTATTTCTGACAAAAGATCAGGTTTATTGTTTCTGGCAATAATTGATATAGTTGGGCAGACTCTGTCTCCACCCAGAAAATATGTATTTTACTTGCCAGGAGAATATTAAATTTGCAAATGAATCTAAGATTTAATTTAATAATATTTTGAGATGATAACAGAGTTTTAAAGTTTCTTACAGAGATCAAAATTTTCTCATTGTCCTGAGGCCATTTGCCCAGTGACTCAGTGGCATTTATTTATTCTGGGAAAGAGTTGACACAGAATAAAACAAAGCAGTCTATTGAATTTCTGAACACATTTTTAAAATATAGAACTGTCTTGGGATAGAATTGAGTCTCTATTGCAAATACTAGAATTTTTGTAGACAAAAGGATTTGGGTTCTATTATGTTAAAAAACTAGTGAGCTCAGAACAGAAAGATTATACCTATACCACATCACAAATGAAATCTATGAATTGTATAAGAGCGTATTTTCCTGCTGTAGTAAGTGGAGAAAACAGTAGAACCAATCAGATGGAGAGAGAGGGAGAGATTTAGAAAAGATATGTCTAGAGCTTTAGATGCTTCTTGAGTCCTTTGGAAAGGATCTAACATCTTCTCTAGGGCAGATTGCAAAAGGTGGGTGTGAGAGTAAGTTTAGTGGGGTCTAAGACAGACATGTCTCCCTTCCTAGGCAATAGTGTGAGATATTAGATTCTCTTAGAGTGATCCCCTGTCCAGACTGAATCCTGAGTGGTTATCGTAGCAATGGACATGGGTGGAGCCAAAGGGAATGGGCTTAAAGTCAGATTTGTAGGGTCCTTGCATTCCATCACTATCTGGGAGTGTCTATGAAAGTTCCCTAGGTCCAGTTAGAGAGTATGGTTCTGGCTGAGAACAAGTGAGCCTAACCAAAGATATACATGGAAGCACAATGAGGCCTAGACCTGGATACCAGAGGTCGTGGGACGATCATGGACATAAGCGGTAGACGCCAGCATACAATGCCGCAGACCAAGAAGAATGAGTTACTCTCGGTGTAGGCCAAAGCAGATGAAAAATAATGGTAGAAAAAAATTCCCCATGATGCCAGGGCAATAAGTAAGCCACCCTAACCCTGCTCATCAAACTTAGATCACTTCAAAGAGAAGGAAAAAAGAAAAGAGAAGACTACTGAGGAAGATCCATAATTGACTGACTAGTTATGTAAGTACCTAACATAAAAACTGAACTGATTACCTAAAAATAAGATGAGAGGTATTAAGCAAAATGAGAAGTTCTAAAATAAGCTGAGTTCAATTATATAGATAAAAGTCACCTAACCATAAGCCTACTGTGTGGCTAAAATCTTGTGCTTACTATCTAGCTATTATTATTTTACAAGTCATAATTTTAACATATTTAATTATATTTACCTAACAAAATGAAACACCAAATTAGAACTTTAACAAAGGCCATATTTTAATCAAAGTACTAGCTCTAAACTTTGGAAGATCAAACTCCAACTGGCTAGTAGTTAAAGAAGAAACAGGAGGAGGTATAATTGGGAAAAGCACACATATCTCCCTGGAACTCAAAACTGGAACTTTTCTTACCTTGGCAAATCTTCTCCAAAATTTAGTTGCATTTTGAAATCTCCCATTTCAAAGCCCCATCCAGTAAAAAATACTTCTGATATGCTCAGTAGAAGAAACCTAATCCCATATTTGTCCTATGATAGGTGATTTAAGCTCCATTTCACTTACAAAACACCCCCTTGTACTTATTCAGGTCTGCCCTGAGTTACTAAGTATATCCTTTTAATATCTTTGCTTTGCTCCAGTATAAATAATAGGATAGATATAAATCACATTTTAAAGATGTTGTAAGAAATATTTAATAAGGCATGAAAATAAAACATTTCTGATTATTAGTACTTTAAGAGCTAATTAGAAAATAAACTAATCTGTTTTCTCTTCCATAATTAATTTTAGGTACAAATAATGCTAAGGCATTTGTAATAAGTAGCTGGGTATAAAATAGTCAGTAATTAGACCAATAATTTTTATTGGTCATCCATTTTATCACAGTTGGAAACTAGAGAGGAGCAGTAGAAAGACCCCTGGATTATGGTACCAGATTTCTGGGTCACATTGGGCACATCACTTATCTGAGTCTTTGTTTACTTATAAAATGAGAGTGTAGACAATATTGCTAAAACTTCTTTTTGTTTTTTCATCATGTAGATCTTTTTATATTCTGAAAGAGGTAATGCCTGAGATGAATCTTTGAAAGATAAATTAGGAAGAACAACAAGGATTTTGGAGAGGGCATGTGAGATTGAAAAAACAAAATGGCAAGCACAAAGATGTGGGAAGAGAGTTCATGGAGTATACTGGGTACTGCGAACAGCTCAGTATGCCTAGGATATTAAGAGATAAGTTTGGAAAGGAAGAAAAGCCACATCATACAGGCTGGTGGGTGGCATTCTGAGTAGACTGAGGTTTCGATGTCAAGACACTTGAGTTTTAGACCGACCTGCACTTAAGCTTTGGGGAGCTGGGCCAGTAAATTAACTCCTGGTGTCTTTTAATCTATGAAAAAGGGGAGATTTAGAGTTGATAAATTTTATATCTTCCGTTCATATTTTTCTTTTACATTTTTGTGATTATACAACCTTATCAATCAAAAATAATTACTCCTCGTGCTCTACACATGTAAAAAAAGTTGTTTTCATGTTTATTAGAAATAAAGAAAATATTAATCTTAATTAGGATAAAAACAACTAAATGCTATTTCAAAAATACTTTTAAATTTTATTTATTAAAGTAACAAAAGACTCCTATGTTTTTACTAAATAATACAATTAGCAGTGGAATACTTTTTAATAATTTTGAAAATTTTGGTTTAACATTTTGTGATGCAACAATATGTTCCTTTATCTTAAAGGCACAAATTAAGTACGTTTTTTTATTTACTTATTTTTATTATTTATTTATTTTTGGCTGTGTTGGGTCTTCGTTTCTGTGCGAGGGCTTTCTCTAGTTGTGGCAAGCGGGGGCCACTCTTCATTGCGGTGCGCAGGCCTCTCACTATCGCGGCCTCTCTTGTTGCGGAGCACAGACTCCAGACGCGCAGGCTCAGTAGTTGTGGCTCACGGGCCTAGTTGCTCCGCGGCATGTGGGATCTTCCCAGACCAGGGCTCGAACCCGTGTCCCCTGCATTAGCAGGCAGATTCTCAACCACTGCACCACCAGGGAAGCCCTAATACGTTTTTAATAGATTCCTACCCATAGCTGCTTGCTATGGTAAAGGTTAAAAATTTGAAATTTTCATCTTTTTGTAAAAGAAAATATTTTATTTAATGCCTAAACTTAACAACTATTTTATGGTCTTTGCTGTGAGTTAGCTTATGAAAATTCATGAGCTACAGAATATTTTCATAATCACACTTGATAACATTACAAAGTTTTGTAAAGATTTTACTACTTAAAGGTCTTGTTTCTATAAAATTAACTACATTAGTGTTATCCCCATGTTTCCCTCAGAATTATGCATATATCATTGTGACAACCAAGTGGAGTGAGTGCCAATATGTATATTAAGAATAAATTAAATATTTTTTAAAAATAAATAAGTAGAAAGAGAAGCTCTATTGTTTTCATCCTACATCCCAATACACCACTTTGGAACCCATTTCTTTATGTAATTAATTTAGAAAAAAAATTATATGAACAGGTTTTTAACTCAATCACATTGGTAATGCAACAAGATCTCTGTTTAAGGACATAATTTAACATTAAGATATTGTTTTTTTGAAAAGATTAAATTCTAAAAGAAACTTGATGCCAATGCCTTTTTTCCTTTGGACAATTATGAAGGTTCTTTTCTGTAAAGCATAATTTGAAGTTTTATCTTTTAGGCTATAGTTAATTAGCATAAGTTGCTTAGAGGATGTTTTGGGAAAGGAAAAGAAACAGGAAAGGCCACCTGCAGAGCACAATAATCAGAAGTTCTTACATGGAGATTATAGCACTAACAGTTTTACAAAGAAAAGGCACATACTCTAGTGATTATTGATTGCCTCTTGGGGAAGGGCAGGAGGGGGTGCAAAAGAGAGCGGGGGACTTGAGAGAATTTAAGGGTTTGAACATCTGATTAAGAAGCACAATTAAAGGATCCAGTAAGGGAAATACATTTGTGCAGATGGCTGTGAAAGAAAAATGATTGTCTTTGCTGTCATGGGTCATAAATTCACTCTTTTTCTCACAAAAGAGATAATTGATGCTTCAAACATTATGGACCAAAAGTACAGCAGTGAACCCACAGTTAGTATTGAGTTCATATTGTTTTTTCTTAAATGTTACTGGAAGAATGGCTTTTAGGACAGAACAAAATTCCATTACCAATGATAAAAAAAACTATTTCAAAAGAGGGAACCAGGGTGATTGCTTCCTCCTTATGAATTGATCTATTTTTTGCCTTCATGCAGTGTTTGTTTTCATCAAACCTTGTAGTTTTTTCAGAAAATGACAGGGATAGAATTAGAGAAAAAATGGTCTGCTCTTTTAATTTATTTTAAAAATTGTATTTAAAAAGTTTATTTTTTTAATAAAAAGGAAGAAGGAAGGAGAAGAAATACTAGAACAATAGCATGTATGAGGGTAATGCTGCAATTTCAGTTTCTCCCAAATGGTCATTATTTCCTTCCCTGTGCTCTCTTTATGCTCTTCCACATCCCCTTCCTTGCTCAGCAAAGCACATTTTCCTTCTCTTGTTAAAGCAAAACCCTATCCTTCTAGTTTCCAGAGGAATTTCGTAGTTGAATGTTCTTTGTTATTATTATCTTTATGTGAGATTGAGCAATATAATCTCCCTGAGCTTCAATTACTTTTGTAAGGTGGGAGTTAATAATTTGTCCTTTTCACTATAAATCCTTGAAAGGTTGAAATAGGTAGTTTATCTCTTTCTACTTGTGGTATATATCATGATACATCACACATAATGGTAGCTCAATAAATATTGTCCTTTTCTGAATAACAGACTGACAGTTGTTCCCCCAAATGGTCATTATTTCTTGAGCTAATATGTGTAAAATGACAATATATAAATATATTTTTATAAATTAAATCACAAAGGAATTTAATTATTCCCAATTTATATAAATCATATCTAGACACAAAGAAGATTCAAGACAAAACTGTATAATAACCATCAAAGCAGGAATGACTCATATTATGGATGAGGCACTTTGACTCTTATGTATTTTAACTCATTTATTCCTTACCACAAGGCTTCGCCTTAAGTTTGTCCACATTGGACAACAGAACTTTAATTCCAATTATCATATATGTACAACCCTTTTAGAACACCTACATACAACATATATAATAACAGGACATTTTTTTTTCGGGGCTTCCCTGGTGGCGCAGTGGTTGAGAATCTGCCTGCTAATTCAGGGGACACGGGTTCGAGCCCTGGTCTGGGAAGATCCCACATGCCGCGGAGCAACTAGGCCCGTGAGCCACAACTACTGAGCCTGCGTGTCTGGAGCCTGTGCTCCGCAACAAGAGAGGCCGCAATAGTGAGAGGTCCACGCACCGCGATGAAGAGTGGCCCCCGCTTGCCACAACTAGAGAAAGCCCTAGCACAGAAACGAAGACCCAACATAGCAATCAATCAATCAATAAATCTTTAAAAAAAAAAAAAATAACAGGACATTTTTATTTTTATTTTTATATTTTTTTAAATTCACGTTCTTTTATTTATTTATTTATTTATGACTGTGTTGAGTCTTCGTTTCTGTGTGAGGGCTTTCTCTAGTTGCGGCAAGTGGGGACCACTCTTCATCGCGGTGCGCGGGCCTCTCACCATCGCGGCCTCTCTTGTTGCGGAGCACAGGCTCCAGACACGCAGGCTCAGTAATTATGGCTCACGGGCCCAGTTGCTCCGTGGCATGTGGGATCTTCCCAGACCAGGGCTCGAACCCGTGTCCCCTGCATTGGCAGGCAGATTCTCAACCACTGCGCCACCAGGGAAGCCCCAGGACATTTTTAATTCGTCTTTAATGCAAGCTTTCGTGAAGTCGGCAAAAGAGTTTGTTGATACTGATGTCTAAATCTACACTTGTAAGAAGGATTAAAATCAGCTCACTCTACAGATACAAAAACTATTATGAGTTTACACATCAATTCCCCAGATCTTTTCCACCAGGAGCTGATGGTAACTCTCAGTGTAACTAAGGGGTGTAGCCCAGTTAGATCCAGTTCTGCAGGTTTTATATTGTTCTTGTCCCATGCTGAGATGTCCACTTTTTGCTTGTAGATTTTTTTTTTTTTTTGAGTTAATTTTCTGATTAACCTGGGAAGTTCCCATGGAAAGTTTTTACTCTGACCTGAGTTGTTGCATCCAGTGTTCTTGTGAAATGGAAGAGGGGTCACAAAAAAATCATTCAAACATTTTTGTCAGTGAGACTCTCTTCTTGTTTGGATCTTGAATTCAAAATGGCTTCCCCATGGAATAAGAGGCATCAAAGCCATAACACACTACCATGAAATGACAGCCTGTCCTCAAGTCTTATGGGACAGATAATCAGTGAAATCATGCTGTTTTGACTGCTGAAGACCAGTTTCTGATGGCTCCCAATGCCGTGAGATCCTGTGTTCTGTGTCTGAATTATTCTGCAATAGATCTTTCCAGAAATACCGTTCCCTCTTCTCTACCTTCCTACCACACTTATTCACTTGCCACTTATTCCCCTGCTATTCTTGCCTCAATATGCTCTCTTAGAGCATTATTAGATTTTATACACTTAGAACATTATTAATTTAGTGTTTAATATATTTTGTACCATGATCTTTCATTTCAGATATACTAGAACATATACGCAGGCCATTTCATAAAGAGAATTCTTGCCTAAAGACTGCTAAGTATCAAAGCTCCAAGAGAAGAGGTCACTTAGAAAACGGTTGGCCATGTGTTTCTTTGCATTGCTGGCAAAATAAGTTCCCTTTGAAATATTATGAATAAGTCATCATCTAGGCTACAGGCCAGCTTTAATATTTCTGTTCTCTGGAATGCCCCAGTGGAATGTTATGCAGGCCCAGCAGATAGCAGGTGAGGCTTTCAGGGACAATGCCCCAAATAGCTTTCAGTGCTGCAGACTTCAACTTTGCTTCAAGTTGAACTGGCATCCTGCCCAAGAAAAGCAAAGAGTTCATGGTTTAGGGGAGCAGCCCTGACCCAGATACCTAATATCAGACAATGTCTTCGCTGAGACATGAGCTCAAAATATGCTTTTGACATTGAGTACGCCACAATGTCTCTCTCTTTTTCTTTGCATCTATAATATCTATCAGATATAGGAATGCCAATGATAAATGACAATGAAAAAAGAGTGACTAAGCAGTTGAGTGTATTAAACATTCATCTCCCAGAGCCGCTAAGCTAATCATTTAGTCTCAGGTCATTTGTGTTAGGTTCACTCTCCCTCACAGCATATTTTCATCCCCCAGATGTATTACTTCTTATTTGTCAAAACCAGTATAAGAAACAGTAGCAGCAAGTTCCCAAGAATAATGTCCTTTAAAAAAAGGAAACCCACTATCCTTGCAAACTAATATATTATTCAGCCATCAATATATCTACCTACACATCCATTCATTCACTTGTTCATTCACCCACTTATTTAACAGGAAGATTTTTTAACGCCAAATTAATTTCTAAGCACTCTGCTGGGTATTAGAGATACGGAGGTGAACAAGCCAGAGCCCTTTTCTGAGGGAGGGACCACAATCTTTTGGCTTAATAAGATTAAAAAAATCAAAGAATTACAGTAGGCAGCCCTACGATAGGATTTTGCTCAAGACTATTTTAACATAGCAGAAGAGCACCTGATTGAATTAAGAAAGTCAGGAAGTTTTCTTGAGGAAGTAGCACTTGAATTATGTCTTGAAGGATAAAATGAATAATCCAAGTGGATAGAGGGAAGTAGCAGTGCTCTCTGCATATGCAACGCCCTACAAGCATAAAGTGAACATGACATATTCTGAGCTACATATGAATAGGGAGGTGGTGGTGGGATAATGTGTAGGTTGCATAAGCCAACTGTTGTATGACATTTTAAGAAACTTC
The DNA here is from genome assembly GCF_028023285.1 of Balaenoptera ricei. NCBI lineage: Eukaryota > Metazoa > Chordata > Mammalia > Artiodactyla > Balaenopteridae > Balaenoptera > Balaenoptera ricei. The sequence continues at coordinate 108,024,730 of NC_082642.1, forward strand.
TATTTGATTCTGAAGCCAGTGTTTATTCGCTGAAGTATTTTAAGCAGTAGGCTTATGGATTTATTAGGGTCTGGTATGGGGAATTGATTAGAAGATTTGAGACAGTAGACAAGGAAATGAATCAGGAGGGCTTGGCACTAATGACCCCTTTACCTAATTAAGTCCTCTTCTTCCTATTAACCTATTTACTTTCTTCTCATCATAAATGGTCTTACCTTTTGCTAATCTACCTGAGATATTTTAGAGTAAATTTGATTAAAATATTTATTTAAGATAATATGTGCACAGCACTATGAGGAAGTAGAGGAATAAAAGATAAACATGGATATTTTCTCCTTTCAAGAAGTTTTTTATTAAATTGGAAACATTCAGGACCCAAGTATCTTTATACAGATAGGATGGAAGAAGAATGTTTATGAGAGAGATTGAAAAGAAGGAGAGATAATATCTATCTAAGATAGAAGGGGATTGTGAAAGGCTTCAAGAGGAAAATTATCAGAAGAAAATGACTAGAATTTCAATCAGTGACACTAAGAAAGAGGAGAAGGAGAAATTTCAAAGAAAGAGATGTTATGCAGATCTTCTGGCATACATCATATAGCCTTTTTTTCCTTCTTTCTTTAGGGAACAGAGGGAATTAATGGATTGTGACCAGTTCTTTAGAATCTAACCAAGGGGGAGATGTCCTTCTGTAAGTTATTTGTATATTGTATAGTGACAAAATGAACAAAATATACCAAGACCCTGCTTTAATGTATTTAAGCAAATATTTATTTTTCTCCTTCTATGTCGCAGGCACTGTTTAAGGTCCTAGAAATATAATGGTGAAAAATACAAGCAAAATGTACGTCCTAACTATCTTACATTCTATATGGGGAAGACATATAATAAATGTAAACATTTAAGGAGATTAGGTTATTTCTGTAATTGTTAAATTCTATAAAGGAAATAAATCTGAGTAATGGGATAGACTCAGGTAGGTAGGGCTTGGGCAGGCTGTCTGGATAGGTGATCATGGGGAACTTCTGAATAGTTTAACTTTTTAAAACTTTTTAATGAGGTATAAATATACACAAAAGAAGTATAAAAATCACTAACATTTTAGGCATTGCTTTATATTTTTGGAGGGACATATTTTTATATATTCACCATGTAGATCAAGATATGGACCATCTTTAGCACCACAGAATTTTCCCTTTGGCCCCTTTGCTAACAATACCCTGTTGTCAACTGCCTGTTGAGTATTTTACATTTGAAATAAGAATAATGAAAAGAGATCAACCCTCTGAAAATCTGCAAGCAGGTTATTCCAGGCAAATTGAACAGCAAGTACAAATACTCTGAGGCAAAAAAAAAGCTTGATTGTTTAAGACACAAAATTAATGTCAAAGTAGCTATAACATAGTGAAACATAGAAAAATGATAGAAGATTATATCAGAGAGTTATGCAGCAGGAAGGTTATGTAAGGCTTTTGCTTCCACAAAAGAATCTGGATTTTTCAGCTTCCAATGTAGAACCTGTTGAAGAGATATAAAAATGTCAAATATCATTGATTGTTATAAACATTCATTCCAAAAATGTTCATGCAGAAGGTATGTGGAGATTGAACTATGACAGTGGGCATGGAAGCTAGGAGCCCAATAATGAGTTTGTACTCAAGAAAATAGATGATGGAGTCATGAATTTTGGTAGTAGCAATGGAAATGGATAAGGTTTGCTAGTTTCAGTAAAAATGTAAGGAAATGAAGCAAGGTAATGGGACAGATTAACTGGATGTGGCATATTCAAAACAGAAATAAATTGAGGATGATTCTTAGGCCTAAGCAACTAAGTGACTAATGGAAATATTCATCAAGATGGAGAATACTTGGCAAGAGTTAGGGATGTATGTAAAGACATGAGTCTAGTTTGACCATTTATGTTTGAGATGCCCAAGGGAGATGTTAGACAGATTTCGGATTCAATTTGGGGATTCTATGTTAGATACTATATTTCAAAACATGAGGCAGAATGAAATTACCCCAGGAGGGAGTACAGATAGAGAAACAAAGAGAACTGAGGCATAGCAGCAGAGGAGTACAAACTAGCAAGGGAGACTCGGAAGGAGTAGACAGAAAGATAAGAGAAAAATAAGAGAATGAGATACAATAAATGCCAACTGACACAATCTCTTTCAGACCCAATGTCACAGAGACTTTGATAAGACAAAAGGTTGAGAGTTGGCCATAGGATTTGGCAAGTTAAAGAACTTTGGGGAACAAAGAGGTTCTATTTCTTATTAATCCAATATTCTTTTATCTGTTGATTTAGTCATTATTCAAGAAGAATTTACACAAAAGCCATGGTCTTCTTTTTCTTAAAAAAATTTTTTATTGATGTATAGTTGATTTACAATATTATAAAAGTTCTAGGTGTACAACATAGTGATTTACAATTTTTAAAAACTATACTCCATTTATAGTGATTTTAAAATATTGGCTATATTCCATATGATGTACAATATATCCTTATAGCTTATTTATTTCATCCATAATAGTTTGTACCTCTTAATCCCCTGCCCCTATGGTGCCCGTCCCTCCTTCCCCTTCCCCACTGATAACCACTAGTTGGCTCTCTATATCTGTGAGTCTGTTTCTTTTTTGTTGTATTCCCTAGTTTGTTTTATTTTTTAGATGCCACATATAAGTGATATCATACAGTATTTGTCTTTCTCTGACTTACTTCACTAAGCATAATACCCTCCAAGTCCATCCACCTTGTTGCAAATGGTAAAATTTAATTCATGGTCTTTAAAAGGGAATATTTACAAACTTTAGGCTTTCTTGGTGCTTGAACGATACTCACTGTCAGCAAGGCCACATCCTCACTGAGAAAAACAAGTAACAAAAAAGATAATGTTAAGGTGACCCTGAGTAGTATTTATATCTCTACTTTCAGCTTTTCAGCATTTTAAAAATCCCATTACTCTCAGTCCACCAGTGTTTCTGATTTAATATTCTTTTATATATATGGTTCTGAATTTAGACAGACATAATCACTAGTCCATTTTCCCAAAGCAGTTCACCTCTTACTTTATCATAGCTGGCCACTGCCATCTTTATAACTGAAGAGAAACAGGATCTACTTCTACTTTTCACCAAATGTGGTTAAGATATATAATTTAACACATTTTTTAATGAAGATCATATTTTTTAGAGAAGTTTAAGTTTCACAGCAAAATTGAGAGGAAGGTACAGAGATTTTCCATATATCCTCTGCCCCCACACCTGCATAACCTCTCCACGGTTCAACAAAATTATAATAAACATGATGCTATAACACAAGAGATTAAAAAAATAAATACAGTGACAAAATGTGTGCACAGAATTTCTCCGTTTCAAAAGAGAGTATTTGTTGAAACCAAATACATGTGAGCACACACACACACACACACACACACACACACACATACTTTTTTCTCCTTCCCCTAAAACAAAAGAGAAGCGTCTCTCCAAAGTATATAAATTCTCTCACTTGAGAGGCAAAAACTCTGTGTGAGGGGATATACACTTCTGGCATTGTGACTAGGAAATATGGGCCAATCTTCCCACCATGAACAGATAGAAAACCTAATCAAAATATATTATTAAAAAACTACTTGAAGGTATCATAAAGGCAACAAGGCACTAAAAAATTAGTAACCAAGGTCTTAAATAAGAAAAAACCTAGATAGAGAAGCCTGGTATATGGAAAATGCCAAAAGGCAAGTGAGAAGCTGAACAGAGCTTTCTTATGGGGCTCAGAGTGACACAGCTGAAATCCAGAGCCTGCCAAGGAAGCAATGCCTATAAGCACACATGATAAGGACTGTACTCTAGGAGTTAGTGTGATCTAGAAAAGGTCTGGTTCTCACAGGGTAAGGAAGTTCAACTTCATATCACCTAGCTTCCTACAGTTAGACTAAATTCATAGAAGGTTATTAGTTCCCTAGACATACATCCTTTTCGAGGAAGAAAAGACATAACACTAGGCTTAATTATATACAATGTATACAATTTATGTTACCCAAACTAAAATCATCAGGCATATGGGAAAAAAGAACATTGTTTTTTTAAAAAAAGAAAATATGGGTAATAGAGCCAGACATATAAAGGATTCAGGTAATGAAGTGATACAATAACTTTAAAATAATATCCTGAATATGTGTGATAATGGCATTACACAATGACTTTAATATAAGTATCCTGAATATTTTCAAAGAAATAGATACAATTGAGAGGTTCTGAAAAGAAATAGTGTTTAAGAAAATGAAAATCTGGGCACTGAAAAACACAGTAACTGAAATTAAGAATATGATGGAAAGGTTTCACAACAGATTACAAACACCTGAAAATATCATTAGTAAAATGGAAGATAAGTCAGAACACTGTGTGAAGAAGTACAGTGAATAAAAATGATGGAAAAAGCACAAAACAACATGATATACCTAGGAGTTACAGTGAGGAGGGCTACCATATGTGTGACTGGAGTCCCAGAAAGAGAAGAAAGAATGGAATAGAAGCAATGTGTGGAAAGACATGGCTGCAGTTTTCTAAATCATTAGAGTTTTGAAAATAATAACTCAAGAATAACGATGAACCTCTAAAAAGAAATGAAATTGAGTTATTTGTAGTGAGGTGGATGGACGTAGAGTCTGTCATACAGAGTGAAGTAAATCAGAAAGAGAAAAACAAATACTGTATGCTAACACATATATATGGAATCTAAAAAAAAAAAAGTGGTTCTGAAGAACCTAGGGGCAGGACAGAGATAAAGACGCAGACGTAGAGAATGGACTTGAGGACACAGGAAGGGGGAAGGGTAAGCTGGGACGAAGTGAGAGAGTAGCATTGACATATATACACTAGCAAATGTAAAATAGATCACTAGTGGGAAGCAGCCACATAGCACAGGGAGATCAGTTCAGTGCTTTGTGACCACCTAGAGGGGTGGGATAAGGAGGGTGGGAGGGAGGGGATATGGGAATATATGTATACGTATAGCTGATTCACTTTGTTATACAGCAGAAACTAACACAACATTGTAAAGCAATTATACTCCAAGAAAGATGTTAAAAAAAAAAAAAAAAGAATAACGATGAACCTCAAGCAGGATAAATACAAAGAAAGTTGTACCTGACATAGCACAGTAAAGTTGCTGATAAGGGATAAAGATAAAAATCTTAAAAGCAAACACAGAAAAAGATAGGTTAAAGTAAAAGGAGCAAGAATTAGACAAAAACAGGCCTTTCCTTATCTAAGAAGAGGATTGTATTAGTTATCTATTGGTGCATAACAAATTATCCCTAACTTAGTTGCTTAAAACAATTAGCATTTATTGTTTTATAGACTTTGTGGTAGTAATCTGGAAGCAGCATAGCTGGGTGGTTCGGGCTCAAGGTCTCTCAAGAGATTGCATCCAAGCTGTCCACTGAAGTGTGGTTCTCTCAAAGCTCAAGTGGGAGAGGGTCTATTTCCAAGCTCACTCAGGTGACTATTGGCAGGCCTCGGAAAATCTTCCAGGCTTATTCACACGGCTGCCTGTTTGCCTGATTTCCTTACTCTATGGGCTGCCTCATAGGCTGCCTGAGTGTCATCATGGCACTCTTTCCAGGGCAGCCTCCCCACATGGCAGCTGGCTTCCCTCAGAGAGAGCGAATGAGGGTGAGAGAACATACCGACATGGAAGTCAATGTCTTTTTTATAACCTAATGTCCAAAGTGGCATCCCATCAGTGCTACTGTGTTTTATTTACTAGAATAAAGTCACCTGGTTGGCCTTGTGCTTTCTTGATAGAGCAGTATTGAAGTGTCATGTGGAATTGCTATTTAACAAGTTACTACAAACTTAGTATATTAAAACAACCTTTTTATTTGATTCATTTTGGATCAGGAAATAGAGATGGGCTGAAGTAGGTGGTACCTACCACAGCTGGCTTGTCCAAGGTAGGTTCTTCATTCACATGACTGGTGCCTCAGTTGTTCTTGGTCTGACTGTCTCTCTGTCCACATGATGTGCCATCCTGTAGAACCTCTCCATATAGCTTGTATTTCTTATGGCATGGTGATCTCAGGATAATCACACTTCTTACATTGTATATGGCTTCCAAGAGTCAGGAAAAGAAATCAAGGCCCTTGCCAATCAAGGGTCACACCCAGGACCAGTGCTGCATCACTTCTCCTGTATTCATATCGTCATGGTAGTCACACAGTCAGCCTAGATACCGGGGGTGGGGTTGTAAATGTCACTTCTTAATTAGGAATTAGGAAGGTCACATTGCAGAAGAAAATTGTTTAAGAGATAATGTTGTTGTCATCTTTGGGACAACGTAATATTTCACATTCTGCTCTCTGGCCACAACAACCCACATCCCATTTACATGCAAAATACACTTACCTTCTCCCTGAAGATTTCATCCTATTATGGCGCTGAGGTCACATTTTACTGGTAGGGGGCCGAATTTGATCCTTGTTTTGAGGCTGCTCCTTAAATTGAGGATCTTTTGTTATCTGAAGCTAGCCCTGGCTCCTTTATAGATCCTCAAAATCCATACTGAAAAGTGACCAATTCCCTTTTTATCTCAACTTTCTGTAGCCATATTTCATTATACATAACTAAAAAACCAGTTGGCATTTCCAACATTCTGCTAAACATCTGCTAAACCAGATCCTCAAGTTCATAGGCACATTTTTACTTTATATTTCTTTCTATATTATTTATTGCTGTGTAAAATAAATACCCCAAGACTTAGCATCTTAAGACAATATGAAGCAAAATTAATATTCTCACATATTTTCTGAGTATCAGGAATCTGGAAGTGCTTTAGATGGATGATTCTGGCCCAGGATCTCCCATAAGGCTGCAGTCAAGATGTCAGCAAAGGTTGCAACTATCCGATAGCATGGCTGGAGCTGGAGAATCAGCATTCAAGATAGCTCACTTAGAGGGTATTGGCAGAACGCTTCAACTGACTGCTGGCAGAAGGCCTCAGCATCACAGGACAGCCTGGGAGTCTTCCCAGCATCACAGATGTTTCCTCAAGAGTAAATGCTCCAAAATAGAGGGCAAGGAAGAAGCTGCAGTTCTTTTTATGACCTAATTTCTGAAGTCATACATTTCCATTTCATTCCAGTAGAAGCAAATCACTAAGGTCAGACATACTCAAAGAGGGAAATTAAGCTTCACCTCTTAAAAGGGGGAGTATCTAAGAATTTGTGGACATATTCTATAAGTGCCACATCTACGTTACCTCAGTCAATAGGTTTGTTAAATTTTCTATTATTATGTAACACAATTTATCTTTTCTCCAGCCTTCAATAACACTTTTCTCAGTTTCGTTCCACTGCCACAAATAGTCTACTTGAGGTCCTTCACACTGCCACACAACATGTGGTCCTAAATCCAAAGCCATGTGTTTTACATTTCTGTTATAACACAAAAACCTACTTCCAGTACCAAATTTAGGTTCTGGAATATATTTCTGAATAACAAACCCTCCCAAACCATCAGTGGATTAAAACAGCAACCATTTACTATGTGTGGTCATCCTGTGGGTCAGGTGTTTTGTCAAGACATAATGGTGAGGGGGACCTTCAAGATGGCAGAGGAGTAAGACGTGGAGACCACCTTCTTCCCCACAAATACATCAAAAATACATCTACATGTGGAATAACTCCTACAGAACACCTACTGAATGCTGGCAGAAGACCTCAGACTTCCCAAAAGGCAAGAAAATCCCCACATACCTGGGTAGGGCAAAAGAAAAAAGAAAAAACAGAGACAAAAGAATAGGGATGGGACCTGCACCAGTGAGAGGGAGCTGTGAAGGAGGAGAGGTTTCCACACACTAGGAAGCCCCTTCACTGGTGGAGACGGAGGGTGGTGAGGGAAAAGCTTTGGAGTCACAGAGGAGAGCGCAGTAACAGGGGTGCAGAGGGCAAAGTGGAGAGATTCCCGCACAGAGGATCAGTGCCAACCAGCACTCACCAGCCTGAGAGGCTTGTCTGCTCACCCAATGGGCCGGGGTGGGGGCTGGGAGCTGAGGCTTGGGCTTCAGAGGTCAGATCCCAGGGAGAGGACTGGGGTTTGGCTGCGTGAACACAGCCTGAAAGGGGGCAGAGCTCCAGAGCTACATGGGAGGGAGTCCAGGAAAATGTCTGGACCTGCCTGAAAGGCAAGAAACCATCGTTTTGGGGTGTGCGAGGAGACGGGATTCCTTCCCTGTCTGCCCACAGAAGGCTGAGCACCACCTAAATGAGCTCCAGAGATGGGTGCGAGCCACAGCTATCAGCTCGGACCCCGGAGACGGGCATGAGACGCTAATGCTGCTGCTGCAGCCACCAAGAAGCCTGTGTGCAAGCACAGGTCACTATCCACACCTCCCCTCCTGGGAGCCTGTGCTGCCCACCACTGCCAGGGTCCCGTGATCCAGGAACAACTTCCCTGGGAGAACACATGGTGCACCTCAAGCTGTTGCAATGTCATGCCAGCCTCTGCTGCTGCAGGCTCTCCACACATTCCTATTATAACTACTGTACCCCTCCCTCCCCATGGCATGAGTGAGCCAGAGCCCCCTAATCAGCCGCTGTTTTAACCCCGTCCTGTCTGGGCGGGAACGGATGCCTGAGGGCGACCTACATGCAGAGGCAGGGCCAAAACCAAAGCTGAATCCCAGGAGCTGTGGAACAAAGAAGAGAAAGGGAAATTTCTCCATGCAGCCTGCGAAAAGGAGACCCCCCCAACACAGTAAGTTAAACAAAATGAGAAGACAAGGAATTATGCAGCAGATGAAGGAGCAAGGTAAAAACCCACCAGACCAAACAAATGAAGAGGAAATAGGCAGTCTACCTGAAAAAGAATTCAGAGTTATGATAGGAAAGATGATCCAAAATCTTGGCAATAGAATGGAGAAAATACAAGAAACATTTAACAAGGACCTAGAAGAACTAAAGAGCAAACAAACAACCATGAACAACACAATAAATGAAATTTAAAATTCTCTAGAAGGGATCAATATCAGAATAACTGAGGCAGAAGAACGGATAAGTGACCTGGAAGATAAAATGGTAGAAATAACTACCACAGAGCAGAATAAAGAAAAAAGAATGAAAAGAATTGAGGACAGTCTCAGAGACCTCTGGGACAACATGAAATGCACCAATATTTGAATTATAGGGGTCCCAGAAAAGAAGAAAGAGTCTGAGAAAATATTTGAAGAGATTATAGTTGAAAACTTACTTAACATGGGAAAGGAAATAATCAAGTCCAGGAAGTTCAGAGAGTCCCATACAGGATAAATCCAAGGAGAAATACACCAAGAAACATATTAATCAAACTATCAAAAATTAAATACAAAGAAAAAATATTAAAAGCAGCAAGGGAAAAGCAAAAATAACATACAAGGGAATCCCATACGGTTAACAGCTGATCTTTCAGCAGAAACTCTGCAAGCCAGAAGGGAGTGGCATGATATACTTAAAGTGATGAAAGGGAATAACCTACAACCAATATTACTCTACCCAGCAAGTATCTCATTCAGATTTGACAGAGAAATTAAAACCTTTACAGACAAACAAAAGTTAAGAGAATTCACCACCACCAAACCAGCTTTACAACAAATGCTAAAGGAAGTTCTCTAGGCAAGAAACACAAGAGAAGGAAAAGACCTACCAAAACAAACCCAAAACAATTAAGAAAATGGTAATAGGAACATACATATCGATAACTACCTTAAATGTAAATGGATTAAAAGCTCCAAACAAAAGACATAGACATAGACTGGCTGAATGGATACAAAAGCAAGACCCGTACATATGCTGTTTACAAGACCCACTTCAGACCTAGGGACACATACAGAATGAAAGTGAGGGAATGGAAAAAGATATTCCATGCAAATGGAAATCAGAAGAAAGCTGGAGTAGCAATTCTCATATCAGACAAAATAGACTTTAAAATAAAGACTATTACAAGAGACAAAGAAGGACACTATATAATGATCAAGGGATCAATCCAAGAAGAAGATATAACAATTGTAAATATTTATGCACCCAACATAGGAGCACCTCAATACATAAGGCAAATTCTAACAACCATACAAGGGGAAATTGACAATAACACAATCATAGTAGGGGACTTTAACACCCCACTTTCACCAATGGACAGATCATCCAAAATGAAAATAAATAAGGAAACACAAGCTTTAAATGACACATTAGACCAGATGGACTTAATTGATATTTATAGGATATTCCATCCAAAAACAACAGAACACACTTTCTTCTCAAGTGCTCATGGAGTATTCTCCAGGATAGATCATATCTTGGGTCACAAATCAAGCCTTGGTAGATTTAAGAAAATTGAAATCGTATCAAGTATCTTTTCTGACCACAATGCTATAAGACTAGATATCAATTACAGGAAAAAAAAAAACTGTAAAAAATAGAAACATATGGAGGCTAAACAATATGCTACTAAATAACCAAGAGATCACTGAAGAAATAAAAAAATACCTAGAAACAAATGACAATGAAAACACGACGACTCAAAACCTATGGGATGCAACAAAAGCAGTTCTAAGAGGGAAGTTTATAGCAATACAATCCTACCTCAACAAACAAGAAAATCTCGAATAAACAACCTAACCTTACACCTAAAGCAATTAGAGAAAGAAGAGCAAAAAAAAAACCCCAAAGTCAGCAGAAGGAAAGAAATCATAATGATCAGATCAGAAATAAATGAAAAAGAAATGAAGGAAACAATAGCAAAGATCAATAAAACTAAAAGGTGTTTCTTTGAGAAGATAAACAAAATTGATAAACTGTTAGCCAGACTTATTTATCAAGAAAAAAAGGGAAAAGACTCAGATCAACAGAATTACAAATGAAAAAGGAGAAGTAACAACTGACACTGCAGAAATACAAACGATCACGAGAGATTACTACAAGCAACTATATGCCAATAAAATAGACAATCTGGAAGAAATGGACAAATTCTTAGAAAAGCACAACCTTCTGAGACTGAACCAGGAAGAAATAGAAAATATAAACAGACGAATCACAAGCACTGAAATTGAGACTGTGATTACAAATCTTCCAACAAACAAAAGCCCAGGACCAGATGGCTTCACAGGCGAATTCTATCAAACATTTAGAGAAGAGTTAACACTTATCCTTCTCAAACTCTTCCAAAATATAGCAGAGGGAAGAACACTCCCAAACTCATTCTATGAGGCCACCATCACCCTGATACCAAAACCAGACAAAGATGTCACAAAGAAAACTACAGGCCAATATCACTGATGAACATAGATGCAAAAATCCTCAACAAAATACTAGCAAACAGAATGCAGCAGCACATTAAAAGGATCATACACCATGATCAAGTGGGGTTTATCCCAGGGATGCAAGGATTCTTCAATATACGCAACAAATAGTAGTAGGAACTATACTGTAACTGTTGGTATATATCTGTAATAATTGCTTTCACAGAAATGAAAGCCAAATAATGAAGCTAGCAAAGATAAGGTAAAAAATAAAAAAGAAGAGAAAAATGCCTTTATAATTATACAGTACCAAATTACTAGTGAACAGGAAGGAAAATGCACAATTCTAGTCAGAAAATGATAATTATTCAAATGTACATTATATGGGTAATTTGCAAAAATGAGCTAAATCGCTTATTAATTATATATTCAATGGGCTAATTTTCTAATTTTCAGAAGAAAGTATATATTTAGTCTTTATGAAACCCTAAAAATTATTTATAGTCTTTAGTAATAACTTGAAAGTGAATCTTACTTTTATGGCTTTTTATTCAAGATTTTCATTCAAAATTTCATCTTTGTTGACAGAGCATATTGATCCAATGGATGGTCATTGGAATTTTTCCTATGCCATGAATGGAGGAAAATTAGAATAATATTTCAATCTTAGAAGATGATGAAAGTTATCTTTGGAAGATATATGCAGAATATAAATATTTATATATTCATATATAAAAACTTCATTTCTATATGTGGAAATATATATTTTACTTGATGACAGCTTTCCAAGTTACAGAATTTTCTCTCCCTGAGCAAGGAGTGCTAGTTTACTGTGTGGAGGGATTAAAAGCAGTGCATTAAGAGGTGTTAGATTGTAGAGTATGCTGAGAGAAAAGACAGGTGCAAATTATTTTGTTTTCTTTTGAGAGAGTTCCATCCACATTTCTCAAGTTTACCTTTGGCACAGCATATCTATGTTGATTCACCATGAGGAAGCAGGTGAAGTGTTTGGAATAATTCCCTGCTGGATTTTTGTATTTGTGGTAAGAACATGGTTTAATCCCACTGTGAATCCCTTTACAGAGCCTCTATAAATTTTAAAAAGTATAGAATTGGCCCTAGAGTCAGTTTACAGATCTATTAGTGTACTCTCTGAGAAGAATGGGTGACTGAGCCTTTTCCCAGTCTGTAGCAGATGAAGCTGGTGTCTGCCATATCCCGTCGGCGCTCCCTGGAGCTCACCTTCAGCTTCAGTGGAAGGTCCCCATATACACCTATTGCTTCCCCTTGAGCACTTGTGACTCTGCTTCTGAGAGCTTAATCTGACCCCATGAGTGGAGCAGAACAAAAGTGCTGGGGAAATAATGCCCCAGGAGCAACTCTTAACCTATGAGGGTTTGAGGTCTATGGATAAAACACCCAGCTTCGGGCCCTTGTGGGTCCTGGAGTTCTGAGGTGTGCTCGATTTGGTTTCTCAGAGCCCCCTTGAGACTCAGGCTCAGTTGCTCATAGTGGTAACCCTGTCATTAACGCACACTTTCTGGCTTTCCTCCCTCCCTTTTCTGACTTACTTCCCCACTCCCTCATTGTGCTTTCTGGGATCATCTCCCAAATAAACTCCTAGCACTTGTCTCAGGGTCTGCTTTTTTGTATGCTTCATGTAAATGTTCGCCTAATCTTATTTTTAAAACACCAGCAGTGTCACTATTCTGGAGACACAAAGTTGAGGAAAGGGGAAAGAGTCTCTGCTCCCTGTTTGCATTTGTGAAGAGCTAAAACCATCTATTTGTCTCTGTATTTTTACCATGGGGGCCATGGTCTGCTCTGGTGACTGCTTCTTTCTTTTACCTTTATGTCTGCCATGATTTGAGGCCCTCTCTCCCAGCATAGGCACAAAGGAATATATGAATGAAAATCATTATTAACAAGAAGGAATGGCTTCATTGAGATATTTATTCTGATGGATTGCAATACTTGCTTCCTGCTCACTGTACATTTCTTGAACGTTTTCTTTATGACTATTTAAAATAACTGCCTGAGGAAATGGGACTTAAAATATTGAAATTCTGTGGTCCACAAAGCCCGTTATCCTTTGCCCTTATTTTTCCTCTGCCCAGTCCACTCCAACATTCCAGCTTCCGTGAAAGCAGGGGCTTTGTTTGTTTTGTTTATTGCTCTATCACTGATATAATAACAACGCAAGTGCCTGGAAAACAGTAAATTCTTCATAAATATTTGCTGAATGAATCAGTTGAATCAATTCAATTACTTGATAGCCTTATAAACTTGGGCAAATTGATTAACCTCTGTGTGCTTCACTTTTCTCATAAATAAAATGGGGGGATGATGAAAGTCCCTTCCTTAAATGATTATTGTGAGGTTTGAATGAGATTTTGTATGTAATACACTCAATGTAATCCCTGACACATAATAAATGCTAAAAAAGCATAGTTTATATTATTATTATTACTGTTAATATATATTTATTGAGGGATGATTATATGACAGGTATTATTAGTTGTTGGGATTACAACAATGAAACATACCTACAAGGTCACTATGCTCATGTAACTGTACTATAATGAGTGTGATGTATGAAAAATAGACAATCCCTATATAAATATTTTAGCTTAAGGAAATTCAATTTTTTCTGTAGATATTGAAGAACTACAAATTATAAATCGGGGGAATGACATTTTTAAAAAGCACATCTTAAAATATAAAGATAGATTAATTGGGGAAAATATTGAAGGCATGAATTCTTAAGAAATTATTGGTTTGGCCAAAAAGTTCGTTCAGGGTTTTCTGTAACATCGAAAGGAAAACTCGAACGAACTTTTTGGCCAACCCAGTACTTCAGTGTTCCAGGCAAAAGATAATAATAGTAAAATGAATGCATCTGAGAGACTTTTCTGGATGAGAAAAGGTAGAGCTGGTGGATGGCCACTAAGTTAACTAACAGGAGAATAAAAAAAGAACAGGTAGAGAAAGAGATTTAAGATAACTGTGTGTTCCCTAAGATCTATTGAAAAGCATTGCAAAGGAATTGAGAGCAAACAGGAGTTGGGGAAGATGAAATGGCTCTTAAAGCTTTGCAGAAAGTAGTAGGAGCACAAGATCTGTCCTGTTACCTGGAATGGTGAATTGGGAAAATAGAGAAGTTGGGGGTGAGGATGAGAGGAAGAAGGAGAACTCGTGATGTATCTGGGGAGAGGGAGATTGCTCATAGAAGAAGTGAAAGAAAAGAACAGGAACATCATCTAAGTATTTTCACAAGGTGGTGTCTCTTCTTGTTTCAAGGTTGTTTCTGTCATCACTTCTGTGTTCAGAGTGACTCAATTTCTAATTCAACCCAGAATGCTTCTCTCCAGCTCCCAAAGGGGAACCAAGAATCTTAGTGTCCCTATTTAGTTATAGAAGCATTACCTTACTCTGAATAAGATATTCTCATTCCATCAAATCAAAGCATGCTTTCCAACCTTTCTGTTTTCTTTTTAATCTCTAAAAGATAAAGATTCTTGCCTTTAACATAAACATAATACTATCAACACCGGTAAAAATAATAATTCTTTAATGTCACCATACGTAGCCAGTTCAACTTTGTGTGTGTGTGTGTGTGTGTGTGTGCTTTTGTGACTCATCGATTCCTTATTTTGGCAATATATCAGCCCTAAATTTTTATTATTTCCAGACTTGGTTTTCTTCCTTCTGCCAAAGTTAAAAAACAAATAAAAAATTGGATTCTCATAAAGGTTCTCCCACTCCTTTGGGGATTTAAACAAAATACCACTAACTAAAGTCATCTGAAACAACAGTTTCTAAGATCCTGAAAATGTAAACATGTCAGCAAAATCAACTGTGGCTCATATATATGTAGCTCAAAGGTATTAAGGCCTAAAGTAAATGCTGGAGTGTGCCTGCTTTCTAAGAGAAGAAAGGGCATTGCAAGTTCATGACTAAATGAAAGACTTCAGTAATTTGAATATATTTCCCAAGAGCCAGAGGGCTAAAAAAGGTGACTACACAAGACTTGAGCAAGCCTCCAGATTATGAAAATTAAATATTTTAAAAGATAGAAGTGGTTGTCCTTCCACTAAGATAAAACATCCTATGAAAAATATCTAGTTTGTGGCAGTTGCTCTGTTAGGAATTTTCATATGTGAACCAATCCTCACAGTAAATACATAAAGTAGGGATTATCAAGCCCACACTACAGATTTGTAAAGCAACGTTGTCTAATATGCCCAAGATCACATAACTAGTATGTGGATTTGCTCCCAGGATTGTTAGACTTTAAAATGCATGGTGTTTCCATGACTATAACAGGCTGCCTCCTCTGGGCTTCATGAAGGTATAATATTATCAGCTTAAGGTAAGGATGAGGAAAATCAAATTCAAGATATACTTATGTAAACACGATGCTGAACTGTCCTCTATGGATAGAATCTGCCCTGTGCACCCCAGTGGCCAATGAGGTGAAGCATGCAATCTTAGAGCAGCTTTAAGATTCTAAATTCTGCTTGCTGGAATTTGGTCATAGCTAACTTTCTTATGCATGTGCATGTGACTAACATTTTCTCTTTAAATTAACCCTCTGTATCAATCAGAGTTCAGTCAGGAAAACATAGCCACCATAAAAATTATGTGAATAAAGGATTTACAGTATTTATTAGAATAACTAATTATATTAATTAGACCTTACGCTAATGTGCAATAACCTGGGGAAGTGAAGATCTAAAAGTGGGAGTGATAGGCACCAATCATTCCATCGGACACACAGGTATGAGTATCCAGTCAGAACTATAGGATAATGTTGTCAGATTTAGCAACTAAAAAATAATACGTAACACCCAGTTAAATTTGAATTTCAGATAAATAACATTTTTTAGTATAAGATGTCCCATGCAATATATGAGATTGTATTTATGCTAAAAATTTTTCATTGTTTAAGTGTAAATTTAACTGGGTGTCCTGCATTTTATCTGTCAGCTTCATAGTGGGAATATTTGAGAAGCCAGATATGTTGGCCTCTGCAGTGGTACTGTGGAGAGGAAGTGTGTGGAGACTCTATGGGAATAGGTACCAGCTCTGTGGCTACACAACTAAGTGTGTGGTGGTGATCCAGGGGGTGCTATTGGTCAACAGGGTCAGTGGTCAAGAAGAGGAGCTGGATATGGAGCAGCGAGAGCTAACCAGAATAACCTGGGACCTGCCGGGCACCTCTGTACCCAGAATGATGGCTTCACATCTACCTTCTGAATTGTTGCACAGGGACCTTTCTTGGCCACACAGGGAAGAAGGTTCTGGGAAAGGCAGTCTCTGGTGTTAGTCAAATCAGTGTAACTCAGTGTAATATATCTATAGTTTTTGCCCAAAATACACTTTCTCTCTCCCTCTCTCTCTTTGCTAAGTTAAAATGTATCTTAAAATGCATGGATTTTAAATATAGCAGTTATGTGAATTTTGGCAAATGTATACACCTGTTTAAGCACTACCAAATCAAGATGCAGAACATTTCTGTCTCCCTAGAAAGTCTCTCAAGCCCCTTTCCAGTCAATCCTCACTCTCCAATAGGTAAACACGATTGATTTTTTTTAATCATAGTTTTGCCACATGTGGAGTTTTCTATAAATGGAAGCATTTTTCTTTTGGATCTCACTTTATTCACACAATATCATGTGCTCATCAATGTTGCCACACGTATCAGTAGTTTACTCTTTTTTAATTACTGGATAGTAGTCCATTGTACAAATATATCCATATTGAAAATAAGATAAGTTTATTGAAAAGGTAACTTTATTCCAACACTGGAACTATTGTCATATGTAGAAGATATGCATGCAAAAGATTACCATAAAATGTAATTTAATACTAGTAAGTTGTACTTGTTTGTCAAATGCTCTAAACCCCTCTCATTTCCTATTGTTATTTAGAGTGGTATCAAATACATATAGGCACTGACAAGAGACTCTTCTTTTTGAGTGATCAAAAGTATTGATGGATAAAAGAAGATAATTTATTTTGATGCCCTGACTTCAAACAATCTAAAATTATTCTGCTCACAATCAGAGTTAACTGCCACCACCTCAACTCCCCACACACATTCTGAGAAATATTACACTAGAACATGATGTAGGAATCCTTGGAAACCGGGGAACTGGGGTACTGTGGGGTTCCCAGTGTTCCGTACTCCAAACACAACCCTGGAAGTCAACTCGTTCCAATACTGAGCCTGTTGCAAGCCTAGAAAAGATTTTAACAGAGCCTAGAATACTACTCTTGGCCATAAGCTAGAACCAATTTAATGAGCTGGAAAGGACTAGACTTGGACATGACTTTGGAAGATCCAATGGGCATGAGGATGGTGGCGATTTTTATCAAACAAATGACACTCTAACTGGATGCTTAAAATTTTGCATATACTTCTCTGTACTGCTTTTAATGCCTGCTTCTGTGATCTATCTCCTTGAGGATAGAAGCCATGTCTTTTAATCTGTGCATCTCCATTGCCTAAGAGGGTGCATAACATTTGCATGACGCTTGAATAAACAGCAGTGGCAGTACCAGGACACATCATAGAAACAGAGTGTCACACACAACCTGTGATGAAGTTGGTGGAGCAGAGTAATGGAACGGGGATGATGGAAACTCAGGCTGTCAGGTGAATTCTGGTTTGTGGTGAGACTGCTAGACTTCAAGATACTCCGCTCTATTCCAGTTGTCTAAGGAACAAATATTTCCTAGGGTGAAGTTTTTCACACCTTGCTGGAATATTTCGTATACCAGTTAGCTGTACCTGAATGGAATTGTCAAAAATAGAGTCAGTAGTGACAGGTGTCCTGGGAGAGGAGTTTATGATACCTGAAGAAGAAGAGCCTCTTATTTGGGGGATAGATGGAGAATATTGTTTCAAGACAATGCCCTCAGTAACTGGACCAATCACCTAGTTAAGAGACACTAATATGACCTAACCATGGCCTGAAGGAGATAGGTCTTCTAACACTAGATAGAGTTGTTTTATAAATTGGCTAAGGACTCAAAAAGACAATAATGAGCATGGAATATGAGTATCCTTGCTCCCAATTGGATGGATGGAGAGATAGAGATAGGTGATAGATATTATATATTAAAATAATAATAGGGCGTCCCTGGTGGCGCAGTGGTTAAGAATCTGCCTGCCAATGCAGGGCACACGGGTTCGAGCCCTGGTCCGGGAAGATCCCACATGCCGCGGAGCAACTAAGCCCATGTGCCACAACTACTGAGCCTGCACTCTAGAGTCTGCGAGCCACAGCTACTGAGCCCACGTGCCACAACTACTGAAGCCCGCATGCCTAGAGCCTGTGCTCCACAACAAGAGAAGCCACTGCAATGAGAAGCCAGCGCACCGCAACAAAGAGTAGCCCCCGCTCAGTGCAACTAGAGAAAGCCCACGCACAGCAACGAAGACCCAATGCAGCCAATAAATAAATAAATTAATTAATTAATTTAAAAAAAAAGTATTTGTTAGATACAAGAATAGTACCCTCTATGCTTTCTTTCCTGATTCCATGTTGAACAAGAAAAGTGAGAACTAATAAATTCAGAGACTATACCGTATTCTGTTTGTGTTATATTAGAACAATATTTTCAAAGATAGGAAAACATAAAGTATGTTGTGAAATAATCTATAAAAGCTCTCAGCACGATGTCTGGCTCAGTAAGAAGTCGATAAGTATTAGTGTCTTTTCATCTATTAAAATCCCAGGATTAGGAACTCTTGTACAGCCTAGAAAATGGAATTGATAACTATCACTGATAAAATAGTTTTTAAAAATGCTTAAGATGAATAGAGAAGATACTAAAACTTTTTTGAACTTTAACCTAAATTAGTTCTATAATAATGAATGAATAGCAGAAATGGTTTCAGTGTAAAGTAAACAGTCCTGTTGTTGTGAATGAAAGCTGAATTTACCTCATAGGTTCTCCAGAGAAATCATTTTATTCATGCCATGTGTACCCAAAAGAAGTTTTTCAACCATATTTTGCAATTTGGCATGAAAATTACTTTCTGACTCTCTATCTTTGTTTATAAAGCCTGCATGTTTTGACTTGCCTATAGCAGTGCCTAATAAATATTTGCAGGATAAATGAAAGGAAAATTAGGCAACATGGGAGACTAAGAGGGCAGGGAGGGCTCTCTTTACATGAAGCCAGAATCACAACATGAGAAAGAAATTGTGCTGGAAATTTATCCTCAATATATTGGGAGAAAGAAGTGCATAATACTTTGAAGAATCATCTTTACAACGTGTAAGACCAGCTTTCAGCAAAACTATGTTGTCACTGGGTTGCTTTCCCGCGCTTTAAGTGACCTTTCCCCTTCCTCCTGGGCCCCGTATCATTGTTGGTCCCATTCCTTCTGGTCTCAATCCTGTGCCCTGGTCAGTGTAATCGAAACAATGGCTGACGTGGACTAACCTGTCTGCCAGGCCACGCCCCTCCCCCTCAGGCTGCCTTTCGCACCAGATCAGGTCCCCAGGGCCTAGCGAATTGCCTGGTGCACCTACAGTCTTAACTATACTAAATTGAACTTGGGGTTTTTTTCTCTCCATCCTATGTTGGCTTCATGCTCAGAAAGCTTCTCTCCTTGTGATTAAGAGATAGTTAAAGTAGGTCCAGCCTCACATTTTCTCAGGTTCAACATCAGTGAGAAATATTTCCTTGTAGTTCATGTAACTCCCTCTGCTGAGTTGAGTGTTCAGCCCATCCCTGAACCAATCACTCTACTTCTACCTAGGTAGTTAGATTAGGAAGTGGGGAGAGAGAGAGAGAGACAGAGACAGAGAGAGACAGAGACAAAGGGGGGGAGAGAGAGAGAGAGGGGAAAGAAGGAATTTCCCTAAGGCAGATTGGTGTCTCTTATTCACCAATTTTTTCCAGTTTATTCCAAGAGTTTGGTACAGTGCTAGGCCCATAGTACATATTCAATAATATAAATTGAACTGATGTTAAATTAATATCTGATTCAGTTCCCACATTATCGATTTTTCAGTTTACTATTTTGCTAGATTATTTTAATTCTGCCAAGACAATTTTAAAATTCCTCCAACTTTTACTTATCTAACTCTAATTTCATTTAATTCCTTTCCTTTGCATGTTATTCTGTTATCTTTGAATCACAGCTTCTTATAGATTCATGCTTCTCTTTTAGAGTGGCTACATCTGTTAGTATCACATGAAATATCATAAGAAGCTTCCTAATTTGTTGTCTCATTGAGACTAAAGGGGTGAGGGAGAGGGACAGTGGAGCAGGAGAAGAATGCATTGAGGGTTTATGATGGCTCTACATACTCCATGTGTATTAGCACCTTCAATCCTAAGAGCAAATGCTTCAGGTAGAAAAATTATCCCCATTTTACGGGTGAGAAAACTGAGGTATAGAATGGTAAGTTACTTGCCCAAGTTTTCAAAGTAGGAGTAGATAAGCCATTTCAGGAAAAAATTCATAACAGTAAATTGTTGATTGGTTGGCTGGTTTTGAACTTGAAGGGCTAATATACCCTGTCTTTCATGGTGCAGTTTTCCTTTGGAACTTCCATTTTATTCATTGGTGGTGTTTTGAATATTGACTTTTTCCTCTAATAAGGGAAAATATATTCAAACCTGTGTTTACAAAGCAGACTTTGGAGGTGGATATTTGAGTAGTGGTTAAAGAGGGTGGGATAGGGAGGGTGGGAGGGAGACACAAGAGGGAGGGGATATGGGGATATATGTATACGGATAGCTGACTCACTTTGTTATACAGCAGAAACTAACACACCATTGTAAAGCAATTATACTCCAATAAAGATGTTAAAAAAAAAAAAAACCCTTCTCAAACAGACAGCTTGAGAACAGGTTAGTATGTATGTTTCCTGACTGAATTTTTATACTTAGTAGCTATTTCATCTAGCAAGCCTCATGTTTTAGTGGGATTTTTTCCTTATCCTACTAGATATTCTATATGCTTTATAGGGAAGTATATGAAAAATTATAATCACTGCCATTTGGCAGTAAATGACTATGAAGTTTTCTGCTGGAGTAGACCCTGGCCCCCTAAGCAAGAGACTGTACATTAGTGGGAAGCATGCTATGGGTCCTCATGTTCTTTCAACTGGAGGATATCATGTTTCATGGAGCAAAACATGGAAGTAAAACCATTTCCCACCCTTCATCTAGTCCCTTCTAACTTATATTTACTAGAAATTCCCCTTACATACCACTGATACATTGTATGATCATCTTGATATTTAGGTCTTGTGAATTTACATCTTTGCATCATTACATAGATAATTCTATGGAAATTTATAAGGCTATTAGCCAGAAACCATTTTAAACCAGACAACTCATTCATTAGATTCATTGATTTTTCTAATTTAACTATCAGAGGGTAATCTGTATTTCCTTTACTTACAAGTTATTGGTGGGGGAAATGAAACTCGTTTTTCTCTCTTGAGCTCTAACATTATTATTTTATAAACAACTCAACAACATAAAGATTAAGTAAATAAGAGGAAAAGAAAGTTTAAAAAAAAAAAAGTAGCTAAGTACAAGCTATGATGTTTTTATTTAAAATCAACCAATGCCACTCACTACTTAAATTTAATATCGTTTCTACCTTAAACATTTATTTATATATTTATTTATATAATGATTTACTTTGCTTCCAGAAATTGAAAAATGCAAGGGCCTTAAAGGAGTTGTTAAATTCATGAATTCAGCAAATGCAGGTACTGACTGAAAAACAGGTGTAATGTTCTGGAATTCTGAAGTCAGAGTACTAGGGACTGAAGTCATAGTGTTGTACTGTGTTCCTCCTTATACTGTTTTCCTGCAAATAAATCACTTGTTTTGTTGAGCCTCAATTTTCTCTTCTTTAAAATGGGAATAATAAAATATATCTTATAATAAGATCTATAAGATTATATATAAGAGATTATAGATATTGATAAGATTATAGGTATAGAGAAAATGTGAATCGTGATGAATAATATTTAGGGAAATGATTTGAAGAAACAAATACTTCAAATGTAGGAGATGTAGGAATTATCCTTAATAATTATGAAAACACTTATTTTGGGTTTTTTTGCAAAGTATTTGAAATGATATTGTTTGGAGATAGCTCTGGTCCTCAATTAACAACTATTCTAAAAGAAAATGTCACCCCTAGGTTTAAGAATGTCACTTACCTCATCTTATTTTTTGAAATTTCACATGCAGATTAAAAATAGAAATAGCTCAAAGTATGTCACTTTATATCTCTTTTTCCATTTGAATAAAGTCAGGTTCTAACCTTGTTATTTTTGTTTTCCATTAAGAAATGTCTACTTACGTGGCCAAATTACAAACTAATTTGAGCACTTTCATCTCTTCTTAATCAAAGAAAAATATACACAAGCAAGTCTTGTTCATTTTTCTCCATTTTTTAATAGCCTTTCTTTTAAAATGATGTTTTAAAAAAGATCTTAACCTATTTGAATAACCTAACACTCTATTACATAAAATCTAAGATTTAAAATACTCTCTGGAGAACCTTGTCCATTTAACTCTCTCATCTCTCGTTAACGTCATCATCCTTGTCAGCCAGGATGGCTTGCTTGTAAACAAGCTTCATACATTCAAGCTTTTAAATCAGCCCACGTATCAGTTCTTATGTCCAAATGCCCTTTCTCCCCTTTCTCACCTAATCTTATTCCTCTGCTAAAGAACTGTCTACTCTATAAAGCTCTCCAAGCATGATGACATCTGACTCCAGGCACCCCATAGTGCCATTTCTACCACCTTTTCCAAGATAGTGTATTTGAATTTTGCATTTTATATTTCACTCCAACATTAACCATTACTTTTACATACTGACACATGCATAATTTGTCAAATCTCAACTATATTTTTTTCAAGAAGACTAAGAGTAAAATCACTGGTCTATTAATTTTACTAAGTCATCTTTTGCTTTGCCACCTTTGTGTCTATTACTTCATACATAGAACTGATACTTAGTAAATATTTGTCTTTTCTCCCATTACTCCCCCCGCCCCTTTCATGAGTGAAGGGATGAAGTTTATTCTTCATCCATTACAGCAATTTTAAAAATTCTTATTTTCCTTACATATTCCTTACTGTATAGTCATGCTCTGATTTTACAAATGGCTGTTATGTTTATGTCCCCATCCAGTGCCCACAAACAACTCTTTGATGAAGGTATTAGGCATCTTTTTAGAGATGTGGAAACAGAGGCTTAATTAGTTCATAGGACTTGACTGAAATCACACAACTAGTAAGTAGTGGAACCAGATATTTGACCTGGTTCTTGAATGATTGAGAGGCAGAATAGATTAATGATTTCAGAGCCTACTCTGAAATTAGGCTGCCTGGGTTAGAATTCTGGCTCCTACACTTACTAGCTGTATCGCCTTGAACTGACTGGCTTATTTTTCCTCATCTCTGAAAAGATGATCCTAATAGTGTTCACTTCCTAGGATTGTTGTTCTGATTCAATCTGTTAGTGTATGTAAAGCACTTAGAACACAGGGGTGGCCCCTACTAAGTGCTCAGTAAGTGTAAGCTGCTGATCTGAATAGAAGGGAAAGATAAGTGAAGACTGAAGGAATAAGTTCTTCACTCTAATTTGGCAGAGCTTGTCCCATTTAACACAATAAACTGTTGAAAAATGGCAAGGAAGAAAATATAAAATAGAGGAACCTACTAGCAAGCAGAAGAACAATATTATAGGAGTAGGTTAAATTAGCCTACTCCTATTACATATATGATTCCTACTTGCATGACACAAGGCATTAAAAATTATACAATGAATTGTGGGAGCAAGAGATGCAAACACAGCACCCTCTGAGGATAATGTCATTGCCCTGCTGGGAATGAGAAATGGCATATAACAATCTGATGGCCTCTCTGAATAAGGATAAAATAGGAAAGTCCAATTCAAGTCATTTTAAGTACATTTCCTGAGACGTTGTCAAGCTCAACTGCACAATGACACCTGCTAAGAGTTATTGACTCTTTCCTTGGGAATAAAGCAGCAACTAGCATGATCTGTAAAATTCATTGACAACTGAAACTTTGTGTACCACTGACCAGCTGAAGGGCTGGTTATTCTAAAGGACACAAGCAAAGAGAAGCAGAATCTCAGACCCTCACAATGTGGTAAAAATCTGCTATATTGCCTGCCCACTTTACTGGAAATACTTATATTTTTGTACAAAGAATTTTATTTTAATTAGAATCATACCAGATACCTAAAAAAATTTATATGATTGACAAAATGCATATCATCATCTATTGGAACTCCTAAAATAAAACTGAAGGATTGGCTTATGATAAAAATCTTCCCCAAATTATTGAGAAAATATTTTCTCCAACACAGAAGATACTTTAGCTGACAATTTACATAGTGGCTTTATTTTCAAGAAAGCCTGGCATTGTACAAAAAATTTTAAAACATTTAATGGATTTAAATTTAATAGTTTTAAGTCACTATGTTATAAGCAAATAATTCTGGATTTCTATTGTAGGGAAGACTGTCATAATCATGCGGTGATAATAATTTATCCATATTTGGCAAGGTGCTCATCAATAATATATAAGAAAGAATTTACAAATTAAATATAAGAGACTAGATAAATGCACTAGGGACTATTATCCATTCATTTCTCTTATTTTATTTTCCAAGTCCTATCCCTGTATCATTTTAGATAACCAGAAGATATATCTAGACTTTCCTGGCTGAGCTAACAGTCCACTGTCCTTATACATTTTCTTGGCTTTTAGTAAGACATAGTAAGAGTTAAAAGATGGACAAGTTTTAATCTTCTGAAAAAATAAGTCAAATTTTCCTTAGTATATGTTCCAAGAAAACATGTCTATCCCATAGAACTTTGCATTTCTTTTTATCTTACAGTGAGAAACATGTAAACCCCTATGGTTTCATTTTTGCTTTGATTCCCACCATGTTCAAAACAAAATTGAGTGTTCAAATATAGTAATCATTGCATCCAAATTCCTGGAAGAATTATCTCTCTCCTTTCCTGTCTACCTCCCCTATATAATTTTATAAGCACAGTGGACTGAGTGCCATGACATTTAATAAAGGTTTGTTTTAAAAAGCAGTAGAAAAATAAATGATAATTATGTAATGTGATAGAGGTGTTAGCTAATGCTCTGGTGATAATCATATTGCAATATATAAATGTATCAAATCAACATGCTGTACATCTTAAACTTACATAATATTCTATGTCAATTATATCTCAATAAAAAAATGAAAATCAATAAATATGTAAGTCACCTCAAATCATTTGTGTAGTAGACATGGTGAAAATTCCACTCTCATCACTATTATTCCACATAGTATTGGAAGTCCTAGCCCCAGCAATCAGAGAAGAAAAAGAAATAAAAGGAATACGAATGGGAAAAGAAGACATAAAACTGTCACTGTTTGCAGATGCCATGATACAATGCATAGAAAATCCTAAAGATCCACCAGAAAACTACTAGAACTAATCAATGAATTTGGTAAGGTGGCAGGATACAGAATTAATGCACAGGAATATCTTGTTTTCCTATACACTAACAATGACAGATCAGAAAGAGAAAGTAAGGAAACAATCCCATTTACCACTGCAACAAAAAGAATAAAATACCTAGGAGTAAACCTACCTAAGGAGGCAAAAGACCTGTACTCAGAAAACTATAAAACACTGATGAAAGAAATCAAACATGACACAAACAGATAGAGAGATATAACATGCTCCTGGATTGGAAGAATCAATATTGTGAAAATGCCTATACTACCCAAAGCAATCTACAGATTCAATGCAATCCCTATCAAATTACCAAAGGCATTTTTTTTTACAGAATTAGAACAAAAAATTTTACAGTTTTTATGGAAACACAAAAGACCCCGAATAGCCAAAGCAACCTTGAGAAAGAAAAACAGAGCTGGAGGAATCAAGCTCCCGGACTTCAGACTATACTACAAAGCTACAGTAATCAAGACAGTATGGTGCTGGGGAAAAAAAAAAGAAATATAGATCAATGGAACAGGATAGAAAGCCAAGAGATAAACCCACACACACCTATGGTCACCTAATCGATGAGAAAGGAGGCAAGAATATACAATGGAGAAAAGACAGCCTCTTCAATAAGTGGTGCTGGGAAAACTGGATGGCTATATGTAAAAGAATGAAATTAGAACACTCCCTAACACCATACAAAAAAATAAACTCCAAATGGATTAAAGACCTAAATGAAAGACCAGACACTATAAAACTCTTAGAGGAAAACATAGGCATAACACTCTTTGACATGAATCACAGCAAGTTCTTTTATGACCCACCTCCCAGAGTAATGGATATAAAAACAAATATAAGCAAATTGAAAAAAAAAAGAAAAAACAAAACAAAACAAAAACAAACAAAAATAAGCAAATGGGACCTAATTAAAATTAAAAGCTTTTGCACAGCAAAGGAAACCGTAAACAAGACAAAAAGACAACCCTCAGAATGGGAGAAAATACTTGCAAACAAAGAAATGGACAAAGGATTAATCTCCAAAATATACAAACAGCTCATGCAACTCAATATCAAAAAAAACAAACAACCCAATCAAAAAATGGGTGGAAGACCTAAATAGACATTTCACCAAAGAAGACATACAGATGGCCAAGAGGCACATGAAAAGATGCTCAACATCACTAATTATTAGAGAAATGCAAATCAAAACCACAATGAGGTATCACCTCACACCAGTCAGAATGGCCATCATCAAAATATCTACAAACAATAAATTCTGGAGAGGGTGCAGAGAAAAAGGAACCCTCTTGTTCTGTTGGTGGGAATGTAAATTGATACAGCCACTGTGGAGAACAGTATGAGGTTCCTTAAAAAACTAAAAATAGAACAGCCACATGACCCAGCAATCCCACTACTGGGCATATACCCTGAGAAAACCATAATTCAAAAAAGTCACATGTACCCCAATGCTCATTGCAGCACTATTTACAATAGCCAGGATGTGGAAACAACCTAAATGTCCATCGACAGAGGAATGGATAAAGAAGATGTGGTACACATATATAATGGAATATTACTCAGCCATGAAAAGAAATGAAACTGGGTCACTTGTAGTGAGGTGGATGGACCTAGAGTCTGTCATACAGAGAAAAACAAATACCATATGCTAACACATATATGTGGAATCTAAAAAAAAAAAAAAAAGGTTCTGAAGAACCTAGGGGCAGGGCAGGAATAAAGACACAGTCATAGAGAATGGACGTGAGGACACGGGGAGGGGGAAGGGTAAGCTGGGACGAAGTGAGAGAATGGCATGGACTTATATATGCTAGCAAATGTTAAATTGATAGCTAGTGGGAAGCAGCCGCATAGCACAGGGAGATCAGCTCGGTGCTTTGTGACCACCTAGAAGTGTGGGATAGGGAGGTTGGGAGGCAGATGCAAGAGGGAAGAGATTTGGGGATATATGTATATGTATAGCTGATTCACTTTGTTATAAAGCAGAAACTAACACACCATTGTAAAGCAATTATACTCCAATAAAGATGTTAAAAAATAAATAAATAAATACAGTGTTTAAAAAATCTAATTCTAAGACCACAGGTCTCAAATACCAAAAAAAACCAAAAAACAAAAAACAAAAACCAGAGAATATACGTGATCTATGATAAATATAATTAGGAAAGCTGAATAAGAGTTGCTGAGCAAGGGATATTTAGAGATTGAATGCAAATATAAGTGAACTAATAAGACAACATTTCTGAAAAGTTAACTTTTCTATACATGGAAAATGTATAGAAATGGTTGTAATGCCATAATCGATTTTTATTTTCTCCAAACACATGTTTGTAGATTTTCAATATTTCCTGAGTGATTTTCCCTCTCTAAATCTACACTCAAAACTTGCCATGAAGAAGGACTAGGCGGTAAAAACAATTCTTTGCCCCAAAGATGCTTCTTAGTAAAATGGAAGAGTAAACTTCTTACTAGATGGTTCCATTAATATATGTCTTATGATGGCCTATGTTATCACAGCTTTAAAATCACTATTAATTTAGAGTATCCAAAAAATATTACTGCTGTTTTTTATAGAACCAAATTATAGCTATACCCAACTTTTGTAACATTAATAACAGTCTAATGCACCTTCACACTTATAAAGTCACATTGTGTTCAACATCAAAATAATAAATCACATCAGAATATGAATATCATTTACTCCTTACAAATGAAAATGTGTGATTTATATTGCCATGCTTTGAATATATGGGCAGGAAACTTCTATCAATCATCAATAAGCTATATTATTTAAGAGCTTTTTTATGGCAAATAATCTGAAAACGATTTGCTATTTTGGTTTTCCTATACAATGAAAACTTTGTACAATATCTCAACCACCAATACATCCATATTCTGGTATAACAG
This sequence comes from Balaenoptera ricei, assembly GCF_028023285.1. NCBI lineage: Eukaryota > Metazoa > Chordata > Mammalia > Artiodactyla > Balaenopteridae > Balaenoptera > Balaenoptera ricei. Next base: position 108,053,479 of record NC_082642.1, read on the forward strand.
GCTTTATCTGTTGATTGCTTGATATTTGGAGTATATATGCCTCATAATAATTCTCATTTCAATAGTATACTGAAAACTTCAGAAAAAATAAAATAAAAGACTAGTGAACCTAGGAATAAATCATACCAAATGGTTAAGTTCTTTATAAGCTTCCCAGGCTTTCACATGCTAGGTCATTTGTTCATTTACATTTGGAAACAGGGAACTATATGGCTTCTGGGCCAAATCTGATGTATCACCTGTTTTTGTAAATAAAGTTTTGTTGGAACATTGTTGTGCCCACTTGGTGACATTTTTATGTATGGCTGCTTTCTCACTACAATGGTAGAGTTGAGTAGTTGTGACAGAGACATATGGCTTTCAGAGTCTAAACTATTTACTCTCCACCCTTTATAGAAAGTATTTGCTGACTCCCTATTTAGAGGATCTTGGGAATAGAGTCTACATTTTTTTCAGTGATAATTTTTTTAGGAATTTTTTTCTTAATTCTGGGAACAGAAGAAAGCAGTCATTGCCTTTCTATTTAATAAACATATTTTGGACAAGAAGACAGCATTCCAGTCCTAGATAGTATGGTGATAACTGGTTCTTTACCAGTTTTTATTATGTATCTGACATTATACCAAGATATTTACATGGATTAATTCTCACATTTTTGATTAGAGATTGATATTAGTAGGTAAAATTATTGTATTGATGGACCCAGGTATTGCCTCCATTTTTGCTTTAACTTTGTAGTTTCCATCTATTTTGACTCTGGGCTAACCCTGTGAATTGCTTTAGCGAAGTAACATTTGGCTAATTATGTCCTCATGCTCTTAAAGCCCTGCCATTAGCATGAGGACTAATCGGGGCTGAGAGACCATGTGCAGCAGAGCTGAATAACCCAACTAAAGCTCTCCTAGACCAGCCAATCCTCAGCTAACCTGTCAGCTGAGAATACATCCTGAATAAGTCATGTTGAGATCAGTCAAGTCCAGCACAGAACATCAGACCAGCCCAGACAACACACAAAGTCATGAGAAATAATAAATGATTATTGTTTTATGCTGCTAAGTTTTTGGGTGATTTGTTACACAGCAAGAACTAACTGATGTGGTATTGTTTTATATCCCACTTTCCAGACAAGTAAACTGAGGCAGCATTAGGTTACCTAATTTGATTAAGAATGTACAGATAATTGGTGGAGAAGGCAGGGTTAGTAACCAGTAATTAAATTCCAGAGCCTTTAAGAACCATTAAGATCCGGGTAAGCAGGGCTATCTCTGAAATGGCCAGGTGTGAGGACTCCTTCCTATTTCTTACTGGCAAAATGTGGTTGGAGAAGATTAGACAGCATCCTATTACCACCTCATCTGTGAGAGTCAGGAGTGCAGGGACTAGACAAGTAATAGCATTGTCTGACTGAGAGGCTGACTGACAAAGCAGTATGTTCCATCCTTGCAGTAGTAATAAAATTCCTGAAACAGTCCGTAAAGCTCAGTAGCCAAAGGGGACAAGTAGAAGAGCCACATAGAGATGCAGCAGATGTCCAAGAGAGGTGCTGGAGCTAATAAATCAGAAGTAGACACTGGTACTGAGAAACTTACACAGAGTTTTCTGAACAGAAATTCGCCAACAAATTTCACAAATATTTCAAGTAAAAGCACATACCTTAATACACGCAATATGAAATAATATTCAGGAGACAGAGTACAGAAAGATTTCCTTACTATTTTCTTTATGATTGCCAGGGCATGTTTTCATTGCCTATGTGAAGTAAAGTTTTCTTTGTGTTTTTGTTTTTGTTTTTGGTATATTGGAAATTCTGTGGAAAGTGGGTATGATGGTGGGGAATGAGAAGAGAGGTTCAAACTGCAGAAACAGAGGGGAGAAAACAATAAACAAAGCTAAAGAGACATCCATGGCCTGCTTCCTAAGTAGAATCAAACAGTGAACCTTGCACAGTGTATTTACTTCTTTGTGGATTTAACAGGAAGTTAAAACCTAGATTTTGTTTCACATTTAACAATATCTGATGAAAATAACTAATTTCTTTTTTAAAATATTTATTTATTTAATTTATTTATTCGAGTGTGCCGGGTCTTAGATGCAGCACACAGGATCTCTTAGTTGCGGTATGCGGGATCTAGTTCCCTGACCAGGGATTGAACCCAGGCCTCCTGCATTGGGAGTGTGGAGTCTTAGCCACTAGACCACCAGGGAAGTCCCAGAACTAATTTATTTTTAGTAGGGAAAAATAAAACAAACAAACAAAAAAACTGGAGGCACTTCAAATGTCCACTGACTAAAAATTGAATAAATAAAAAAGTGTGATATTGGTACAATGGAATAATATTCAGCAGTGAAAATAAAGTTAACTCTATCATCTAGATGAATGTCACAAGTTATATTAAGTAAACAAAGTAGACAGCAAAATGAATGAATTTATAAAATTCATTTATAGAAAAGTTAATAAACACATAAAATTAAATACTGTTGATTAGGGATACAGACATAGGTGATAAAACTATCAAAAAAAAAAAAAGGAATGGGCTACCTCTGGATGTGGAATAAAGGAGTTGCTATTTGGGAGAGGCGCTTGGTGGCTTTAAAAAGCAGTGATGATTAGTTTCTATTGGGGGAAAAATGTACCCATGTTTATTTTTAAATACTATGTATACCTTACATATAAGCTGCATATAGTGTAGAATCCACATATAATAACTCTAAGATAGTGTCCTCTCAACAGATTGATTAGTACATTTATTTCCATAATAAACTGAAATTTTCCTTAGTTCATATAAAATGGTGTCATTGACCTTCTTATGTGAGTGACAATGGAAGTAGGGCACTTCATACATTTTAAGAAATTACCTATAAAAACAATCTTTGGTCCACAAATACTAAACTGAAGGTACGTTAGGATATAAGTCCATTTTGATTCTTGCATATCAAGCACATCATAATAATTTAGTTTTCTTTGAGACATCTTGAAAATGAAAGTGACAGAATATTGAATTAAAAAGAGCAAACATGAGACAGTCCATTAGCAGATTCAGTATGCATAAAAAAATGGAAATGCTTCCAGTAAAATAGCTGGGTTTTGCATCCTAATAAACTTACGACAAGGGTCCTTCATTGCCTTCAAAAACTGCAAAACTCTGTCTCCCTGGGCAGTGGAGGGTCCAGCTCTGAGGGTCACTGGGAGGTGACAGAAATAGCTGCACAAATAAAGGAGTTTGTACTTGCTCCCAAACTGCTAAAAACACTGGATATGGATTAAATTTTCCTCCCCTTTTTTCGTGTGTCTTTTTGGTCTTTATTGTTCTTCTTTCAAAAGCATAAAGAAAAGATCACATATACATACTCCCACACTCCCACATGTGAGGAAACTGCGCAAAAGTACTGGCACATTCAGAGATGAGCACAGGTCTTGTCAGGCACTGGAAGTTGAACCAGACTGCTTGACAAATCTGATAGAAACACGTCCTTGCCCGCAATGCAATTTCTATGGAATTTGTGACTGCTTTCTGGAAAAGTCCAGTGTCTTTTGAGAGGAGAGGAGATCTCTCTAATAAGAAAGACTCAGTTGGGATAGGCTGAGGACCAAAAGGCTGGCGCCAGGATTCTGAGAGCCCCAAGGATTCCACACTATCTTAAAACTCCTTCCAGCTTCAATTTTGAAATCAGAAGCTGGAGGAAAAAAGGGTATTTTGGAGGGCAGAAGGGTAGTTTATGATGCTTCTCTTTTGATGGATTACCTGATCTCTGCTACAGCAACTGAGAGAGACAGCAAGGTTACCAGGAACATAAAGCGAAGGAGAGCACTGGCATTTCCTGAATTCTACACAGGTCCTGCAGCTTTGATACATGACTACCCTGCCTGCACAAGGCCATCAATTCTCTGTGCGGCACCACGGGGAGTGGAATATGCAATTTGTATGATTATAGTTATCATTATTACATCAAGCTGAACAACATTTTCAGCTCTGTGAACTAGAGGGAGGAGAAGCACCAGAGGGGTTGGATTCAGACTGACAAAGGAGTGGAGAGGGAGAGGTTTGGAAATTCCTTTTATTCTCTTTTCTGCTGGTTTCCAATTCTTGACAATGGAGTGCATATCTGGGCCGTAATCTAATAGATTCTGATTCAGTGTCAAGCAGGCCAAGGAATCTACTTTTTAGAAGCACCCCCAGGTGATGCTGAGGAAATTTTTTAAATGGTACAAGACTGGATATATTATGAGATTAAATCCCCCGAAAACATCTATCTCTTTACTCTGAGAAGCCTGATGTATATTGGTTAAACCTTCGGATTTTGTGAGATGATTGGTTATAAGCTCCTTGAGGGACAGGACTTTGCTTGGTTCCCCTGCCCCTAGAAGAGTGTTTAACATAAGGTAGGCATCAATCAATAAACATAAGATTTAATGAATGAGGGTATGCATACTCTGAGTCAACATTATGGTTACACTTTAGATGCCCTTGGACATTAGCTTCTCCATGTGGCACCTATTTGGGAAGCTGGAGGAACAATGTATTCCTGTAATGTCATGATAAATGTTTAAAGGAGGCTCAAGCCTTAACCTAAATTTCTCACTCATTTGCTCGATGGTCTTAGATTGTGATTTAAGAAAACATAGTATAGATTTATTTAACGGTGCATTTCCTAGTAGTAAAATAAAGCCCCAGCTTCTCTCTTTAGAACCCAGATCCTATTGACAGTGGCTTTATGACATATCTTCCCCAGTAACTGGGGCTAAATTTTAGTTTAGGCCATGAGTTTTAGATCAAAACGATCTGTCCTCTGTGCATTGCTGAGTTTTCCTGTTCTATAAGAAGATTGAATATTATTAGTAAAATGGAGATTGCAATTAAATTTTGGAAAATAAAAATCTCTGAATTGGTAAAAGACAAAGAACACTATAAATATTTAAACTTTTGGACTTGGGCTGAGTCAGTTTAAGCTGACTATCCTCAGTATGGGCATAGTCTTTCCTAAGCCACTGGCTTGCATGTCAGCATGTCATGTCTTTTCTTGTTTTACCTAGTAACATTTTAAGCAGTCCTGTTGAGGACTCCAGAAGGAGTATTAAGATATATGTATAATGCGGAATGTCAATAACAACAACAAAAATATGTCATTTCAAAACATCTGCCATATGATTTTGAAAATTCAAATGAAACAAACCTCTAAAAACATTATAACCTTAGGTAACTTGAAAATACATAATTTGAACTTGTTTTGCTGGATAAATGAATGGAGATGAATTAATTTCAAAATTGAATTTTCTTATTTAGGTAGACGAATTCAAAGGACAAAATTTAACTAGAATATTGACATTATGGAAATGCTGATGATATGTGCTACAAGCTTAGAAAAACATCCAAACAGTCATAGCACAGTCAATTATGTAAAAGTTGAAAGCTGCAGCCACAGTGCCAGAAGAGATTTAACGTAAATTTTATTTAAAAAAATTTTTGTATGTTATATATATATATATATATATATATATATATATAATATATCAAATTGTAATTGATTCATGGATAATAATTCAAAGAAAGGATGTAGGGCCTTGAGCTTCTTACAAAGGGACATTTTAATTGCTTCTAACATAGAGGCATTAAGGAGGGTAAATATAGTTTTCTCCACTTATAACTGTATTTGAATGAAATGCTAGAGGAAGTTCACTGACATTTTAAATTGTTTGGTTTTTGCCTTTTGATGTTTTGTTGATTTGTTTGTTTTCTTTGTCTACTTCTTAGAAGACTGCTAAAGCTGGTATTTGTTCTAGTATGGGGAGACCAGGCTTCTCCCAGTTGGGACAATCTGAAATGTGTGTCCTTTGTGAATAATCAAGCCTAACATTGTGCTGAATAGTCAGTGAGTCTTTGATGGTGATTCGCTCAGTCTGTTTCTTAGCAAAAACTGAAACTGTTTCAATCCATGGAATGAAATGTTAATTTAAATTGTTTCCCAGGAAATGAAAATAGCTTCTTCCTATATAGTTTGTAACAGCGGTTGTCCTTTGATGGATGGAATTGTAGCTACATTCTGTTTTCCTTCCTTTACATTTTTCTACACATATGTACACATGCACGTACATATTTCTCTGTAATGAATATATATTTCCCTTTTAAAAAGAAATAGCTTTTTAATTTTTATTGGAGTAGAGTTGATTTACAATGTTGTGTTAGTTTCAGGTGTACAGCAAAGTGAATCATATATTTTATATATATATATATATATATATATATATATATATATATATATATATTCTTTATTAGATTCTTTTTCCATATAGATTATTACAGAATATTGTGTATAGTTCCCTGTGCTATACGGTAGGTCCTTGCAGTTTATCTATTTTATATATAGTAGTGTGTATATATTAATCCCAATCTCCTAATTTATCACTTCCCCCACCACGTTTCCCCTTTGGTAACTATAAGTTTTATTTTGAGATCTGTGAGTCTGTTTCTGTTTTGTAAATAAGTTCATTTGTATCATTTTTTGTATTAGATTCCACATATAAGTGATATCATATGATATTTGTCTTTGACTTACTTCACTTAGTATGATAATCTCTAGGTCTATCCATGTTGCTGCAAATGGCATTATTTCATTTTTTATGACTGAATAATATTCCATTGTATATATGTACCACATCTTCTTTCTCCATTCCTCTGTTGATGAATATTTAGATTGTTTCCAAGGAAATAACTTTTTTTTAAAAACAAAAGAATGAGAAATAATCTCATTATACAGAATTATAGGATAAAATGGCTTTCATTAAAACAGTATTCTATCTAGATATGTTGTGAATATTCTTGGTGACTTTTATTGAAATAAAAGTTTATTCATGTATCTAAGAAATACTTATTTAGCTTCTACCAAGTGCCAGGTACTGGTTCTAAGTGCTGGGATATAAGCAATGAACAAAGGGAAGTTCCTGATGTCATGGAGCTCATATTATCATGGATGATAGACAATAAATTATGTAATATGTTCAGGGATGACAAATACTATGAAAAACTCTAAGAAAATAGGGTGAGGAGATGGAGAGTGATATAGAAGATGCTATTTTGTATAGGTTGGGCAGGGAGTAATGAATGTATCTGAATAGATACAGGGACATTTCAGCAGAAACCTACTTAAAGTGGGTGAGCTAAGGAAATATCTCCAAGAAGAACTTCATAGGCAGAGGATGTGTAAGTCCAGAGGCACTGAGTGGAAGCATGCTTGGCATTCTTAACATCAAGGAGGCCAAGGTGGATGGGGTGGACTTTGAGAAAGAAAGTAGCACAGAATATAAAGTCAAACAGGGTGGTAGAAAGTCAGATTATATGGAGGTCTGATGGCCATCGTGTTCTGTGTGAGATGAAAAGTTGTTGGAGGTTTTGAGCAGAGATGATGTTCTATTTCATAATTAACAGGATCATGCTGGCTACTGTGTGGACAGAAGGTGATAGCAGGAAAGAAGTGGAAGCCAAGAAGCCGGTATGGAGCCAATGAGCAGTTCAGGTGAGGGATGATCTCGCTTTCTGGGTTTCTGGCTGAGTAGTTCTTGGGTACATAGAAGTCCTCAGCTTTTCTGAATGTTTTGTGTCTCATGAGATTTCTTCTGTGGCCTGAATGAAAGTCTCATTTGGTTATTATCCAAAGCAACTATGAACAAAGCTGCCTACCCTGGCTTGAAATTATCTCCAACTTATTGCCTATGATGGGAAAAAACATTATAAAATTTGACAAAAAATAATTTTTCAATTTTATTTCCATCATTTTGCATATAATTCAGCCTTATCGAAGAATCATTTAGAGAGAAAGAATATTAGCATTTAAATGATTTACGTTAAAGTCTATTATACCTATTTAGGTCTAAGATTGATTTTTATTCTTATGATGTGGGAGAGAAGAGAACAAAAGGTCTTAGATTATGAATTTGGAATTGTTGAATCTTTTCTCTGCAGGACGTGGTGTTACTTATATGCAAGGGTCAAGTGAGTCCAGAAAACTAATGCAGAAAGAAGGACTTAGCCTCCAGGAAAATTTATATCTAATTTTGAATCTCTCATGGCAGCATTAAAAAAGAAAAATGAAAACAAAGAGTGGAAAAGAGGAGATTAGATAGCAGAGTAGATTGTTTACTTTCCTTTGCCTCCTGGATTTTCATTCTTTTCTTTTATCTCTGCAGCCTTGAGGATTTATTGGCACCCATTTCATTTGTCTTTCTCCAGGTTTAAAATTGAGGTGATGAGATGGAATATTACCTGTGTGCTTCGGAACATCCATGAGTGACATGTGATAGTTGCCTGGGAAACTAGAGATGAAATTTTATAAGCCTTTGAAATGCTTTACGTTTGAGAATTAAGCTCAGCTGAAGTTTAAACAGCATACTGACAGTGAGTATTGATCTCTCACATTATCTGTTAGGATATTTGAGCTGCAGATAACAGAAAACCCCCAACTCCAAGGGGTTTAACCAACAAAGAAATGTATTATCTAATATAACTGGAAGTACACAGGTAGAATGAACTCCAAGTGTGTTGTAATGAGAAGCCTAATATAATCAAGGATCCAGCTCCTTTTCTTCTTTCTCCTCTGTTGTACTCAGCTACCGCCTAGGGCTGGTTGTCCTTATGGTTTCAAGATGGCTGCCAGTGACATCCTGAGCAACATTAATGCTTATTAACTGCCAGCAGGAGAGGAAAGGGGAGCTTTCTCCCTTAAACCTAGAAAATATTCCTTTTCTTCAATCTGATTGGGAAAACTTAATTCACATGTCTACCTCTAGACTAAGGAAGGCCATGATCTAAGTGGCATAAAAAAATCAAAACCCTCCTTGAGGACTAGATATATTGTGAATCTCTGGATTAAAAGGGCTTCTACTAGGAAGAAAAAAGGGGGGAATTGGGAATTAGGCATTGTATATATCATACAATGGAGAGGCAAGAGTTAACAACAGATTCTACACTGGAAAAAATTTTCAAGGAATGGAATCTGCCCCAAATTTTGTTATTCTGTCCCTTGTCATCAACACCGTGGACATGTATCTCCCTCACTAAGGATGAAAAGAGAAGGGGAGGGAGTTCTGGTGAGTCCAAAGTTTCTCCTTTCTACAGTATTTTGAAGCACTTCATTAAAGAACTTAGAAATAGTTATTTTAAAACATAAGTGGTTCTAAGGTCTTTGTTCAGTATCCAAAACTTAAAATCAATGAATACTTGTGATGTTATAATAGTGGTTTGTTGCTTATAATTTCCTGTATTCTGAATTCTTTATTTAAGATACCGGTAATAATTTATTTCAGCATCTTTATTAGCTGTATCTATAGATATAAATATTAGTAAACAAACAAGGCTTTTGAGACATTTTCCCTTTTATTTTGGAATCATGAAATTTTCTTTGTTAAAAATAATTTTAGCATATTAGAACCCAACCATGCAACAGCAGCTATATGACAAACTTGCTTTATTGCAATTTATTTATAAATAATTTATTTATGTATTAATTTTCTATTGCTGTGTAAAAATTACTGTAAACTTAGTGGCTTAAAGAAATGCAACTTTATTATCTTACAGTTCCTGTATGTCAGAAGTCTGGGCACAGTGTAGCTAAGGTTCTCTGCTCAGGGTTTCACACAGTTATAATCAAGGCTGCAACCAAGTGTTGGTCACACTGTCATTCTCGTCTGAGGCTCCATGTCCTCTTTCAAGCTCATTAAGCTTGTTGGCAGAATTCAGTTCCTTGTAGTTGTAGGAATGTCCCCATTTTTAAATAATGTTGCCAGGGATCCCTCTTGGCTCCTAGAGGTCACTCACAGTTCCTTACTAGTGTTTCCAGACCAACAGGAGCATGTCCGACTTTGAGTCTCTGATTTCCTATGTCTCTAGACACAGATCTAAGGGTGCATGTGATTAGGTCAGGCCCACCTGATAATTTATCTTAAAGTCAGTTGACTGGGGATTGTAATTTGATGTGCAAAAACCCTTCACAGTAGCACCTAGAATTGACAACCTGGGAGGAAATATGTGCACACTAGGGAGCTTCCAAACACAAAGGCTGGGCTTCCATCTCTCAGTGGAAGATCCAAATATTGTTTGCTCGGGTCTCATGTGTTGGACACTAAATACTTCAGAAGAATTATTCTTCTCTCTCTCTCCTCTCCTTTCCCTCTAGCTAGATACAAATCAGTTGAATTTCTCCCCTACAGGAAAAAATATATAAAGAATTACCTCTGTAGGTTGCAAGGGCAGGATGAGAAGGAAGATGAAGATAATGAAAAAATAGTATTATGTCTGAAGAAAATAGGGAAAAATATAATTAAGGAGAAGATGTGAGAAGGAACAAAGAACAACCCAAAAGCAGGCATCCATGAGAGAGAGTTGGTGTCAGGGTTCTATGGGTTTGAGATAAAGTTAGAACAAAAGAAATCATTATAGGAGTATGAAAAGATGGAAAAAACAAGGCAGAGACATTAGAGTGCAAAGTAATAATAATGATGGCATTTGTGGCCATGGATTTGCTTTGAACAAGGCACTCTGCTTCTTTTTCCTAAATAATTTCCTGTGGTGAAGGAAGGCTGATGGCAGCAAATATTTGTGTATATATCTTGATCTTGTTAACAGTATTTCTCAACACTCACTTTGTTATGGTCTGGCTGCTGCTTTGAGGAGCCAGACAAAGCAGATAATATTACACTTAATAAACACATATGAAGGCCAAAAACATAGCTACAAATGAAAGAAGTTTAAAATAACCCAAGGTGGTCTTGTAGTCTCCTTGCAACAAACTGTTTGGACAAGAAAATGAGAATATATATAACCCAGTGTGTTTTTTTATCCTTTTTTATTTTTCAAAATACTAACAAGGATGAATATAATTTGAAAACAACTTCATAAATCCATTTTCCCCAGAGCACTGTAGAGTAAAGAAATATTCCATGTGGGTACCAACTGGTTCTTAGTTACTAAATCAGAAGTGATCAAATAAAGTTAATGATAGAGGGTTGGCTAAGCTGAGACTTTCAGTAGCATGTTTGTGTGTGTGTGTGTGTGTGTGTGTGTGTGTGTGTATGTAAAATCCAATACAGATGTATTGCAAATATCTATCCTTTAAGCATGCCATACACATCTCTTTTAAAATAAATCATGAACTATTGCAGAGTTAGTTTCATTTTAAGAAGAAGGAATATATATCACAAATTCAGGAGACCTTGTTTTGGCTTCTGAGTTTTTGATGCTCCTGAATCTTCAGGTTCTTAGCTCCATAAAAGAAGGGCCTACCAGCTAAGCAGCTGCATAGCACAGGGAGATCAGCTCGGTGCTTTGTGACCACCTAGAGGGGTGGGATAGGGAGGGTGGGAGGGAGGGAGATGCAAGAGGGAAGAGATATGGGAACATATGTATATGTATAACTGATTCACTTTGTTATAAAGCAGAAACTAACGCACCATTGTAAAGCAATTATACTCCAATAAAGATGTTTAAAAAAAAAAAAAAGAAGGGCCTAGGCAGAGGTTGAGAGTTCCTAGGACACCATCAGTCAGTAGCAAACAAGTGAGCGCGTATGCCAGGCTGCTCCTAATGTCCTCTATGAAGATTCACTTTTCTCTTTGACTGGACATTGTTGCCATGGGGTTATGCAGTTGACTCATTTTCATTTTGTTGGGGGAATTGTGAGAGTGCTATAAAGAAGGGAGATGAATGGGAAGAAACAGCTCTCTCTTTCCTTCTCTGCCAACAAGCTTTAGAGCATAGCAGAGGGATGATTCAGAATCCAACATACTTGTGACTCTGATGCCCATTCTAATTAGATGACTACTTGTTTGGGCTTTGTAAGACATCTCCCACAAGAATGAAGAGGATTTTTTCTGAGAATAGAGGCAGAGATATATTTGCAGGATTGTTAATAATAGCTGCCAAAGACAGCAATGATGCCAAGATTATTAGTCTAAAAGGAAGACACAATTTAGGCTAATTTTTTTGAATTAATTTACTAACTAAATCACCAACATTGACCTCAGGTATGTGCACCTACTTTTCCCCCTGGCTTCTAGATCTGACTCCTTGTGTATGAGTTACCCTTCATGGATTACCAGGCATCATTTTTCTCGTCAAGTCCTCAGATAAAAGAAATGCCAGTGTTCCATTCCCCATATTTTTCAGGTTTAAGTGTTTGTTACTAAAGTACCAGAAACAATGACACTTTGTGGCTTTTGGGATACATATGGCTTTTCAAAATGCAGTTCATGAAAGCTTCCAGTTTCTGAAGTAGTGATATTTTTCATCACAGGGGATCAGTAGTCCTATGATTCTTTGGTTCAGGAAAGCTTGCCATATCATTTTGCAAATTATGACTACAAAATACTGAAGGCAATCTTGTCAAGAGGATGTGTTCTTTCTGTTACTTGCACTTTATTTTGGTTGGGTCTCAGCTCTAATGAAGACTGGCATGGGTGATTCTGGTTTGAAAAGGTCACAGTTATACCAAAGTCTATATAAATATTTTCATCTTATTATGTCTCTACCACACAGCTGCTATTGAATTTTCCTGGGAGAATATACTAGGAGGGCCAAGATCCTTGTACCAGATTAGTGATAGCAGTTCTTAATATATATAGCTCTTGGGGAAAGAAAGTGATTTAATTCATAGTAGTATTCACTAACGCATAAGTAGAATCAAAATTAGCTGCTTATAATTTGTTAAGAAATCAGAATTTCACTTGGCAGTAAAAATTACTTCAAATATAAAATAATAATGCTATCATTATGCATCCTTTTTTGAAAATTTGTGAACATCAATGACTTGATGATGTTTCTGGAGAAAGGTCTTATGAGTGACATTTTTGTTTGTTGCTTTATCTTCATTTGACAAACCAAGTTGCTAAGTCCATATTAATGGGTTAAACTGATTTTTTTAAATTACATTTGGAATGCAAGAGTAAATTAAGAATTTATTAAATTAATTGGGTTATTTTATTCAAATGCTTCCAGGGTGATTATCATGATACCTAAGTAATCAGACTCAATCTAAATAAATTAATTCAATAAAATATTAGCCTAGTTTGTGCCTTAATGGAATCATTTCGTTAATACCGTCAGGAATGAGGAGAAAAGCTTCCAGGCATTCCAGCAGCCTAAATGTGGTCAATACATTATAGCCGGCAGTGGGGTTTACCAAGTTAAGGGGACTATGTTACCGATTAGAAAAGGCCTGATGATATCACTCCTCCATTTTACTGAGAAATGTAAGCCTCCCCACACTCATCATCCATCTTTTTCATTTCTGAAATCACTCTATAGCTTCTCCCTCTTTTCCATTTTACAATCTCTGAGAAAGAAATAATCTTTTTTCATTTTTTTAAAATTAATTAATTAATTAATTAATGGCTGTGTTGGGTCTTCGTTTCTGTGCGAGGGCTTTCTCTAGTTGCGGCGAGCGGGGGCCACTCTTCATCGCGGTGCGCGGGCCTCTCACTATCGCGGCCTCTCTTGTTGCGGAGCACAGGCTCCAGACGCGCAGGCTCAGTAGTTGTGGCTCACGGGCCTAGTTGCTCCGCGGCATGTGGGATCCTCCCAGACCAGGGCTCGAACCCGTGTCCCCTGCATTGGCAGGCAGATTCTCAACCACTGCGCCACCAGGGAAGCCTGAAATAATCTTTTTTTAACCAAGGCTGATCCTTCTGCTGTGCTCTAATCCTACTCATTGTTCTGTCTTCTCTAGGGCTTTGATTTATCAAATATGTCCTTTAAAGTTATTTATCTATCTACATATATTTCTTTAATTTTTCATTTCCAACTACCTTCTTTCCCTCTGCCTGAAAATATACTTGGGATAAGCAACAAACAACCCCCTGAGAAAAATAAACAAAAATACAGACACACTTCTCTGATTATTGTTGCCCCCAAACTTCTTACTGTTTTATCACTTTCTTTCCATTTTCTTTTAGCAATCTTGGAAAATGAATGTACCCTTGATGCCTTATCTTCCATATAGTTGACTTATTTTGTATACTTAGGATTCTGTACCTAATGAAACTGTGGTCTCAAAGATCACTAAACAGTTTTCACTAACACATTTATTTCATTCCTCTTCTATCCTGATTTCCAAGGTTGAAGTTTTTCTTGAAATATTTTCCTGGCCAGTGTTCATCATTTGCCTCCTAAATTTCTTTTTTTTTTTTTTTCTCTTCTCATTTTTTATTTTTTAAGAAAGACAGATTTAGGATTTTGTAAGAAATTACTGTTACGTTTTTAAAAAATCTGTCAAGTACTGAAGTAATGGAATAAATAGATTTTTAAAGTTCAGTGTTTATAGACATATGTATAAAATAATGACTGAGTTAGAAGACATTAAATAATGTTGATACACACCAGGAAGGGATTAGGCAAGGAAAGGCACATCATTTCATCACAAGAAATAAAGACCATAGTTGGAAGTTAATGACCAGCCAAAGCTTTAGGTCTTGTGGTAGTTTTCATAGCTCCAGGGGGTCATTATGGTGGAATCTTCTTTATGGTACTTAGCTGAAATAAATAGATGGCAGTTGGAGAATTTTACTCTGGGACCCCAATGTAGTGTTAAAAAGAAAGCACTGTTTCAATAAGCCTGTTGTATGAGGAGGGAAGGAACAAAAATCCAAAATGGTTTGGTGATACTGAAAATCCTATTGACATATTAAGGAGAGTTAAAAAAAAAAAAAAAAAGTAAAATAAGGTTAATCCTCTTGTCTAGCTGAACTGGAATTCTTGCAGTTACAAAGTTAAAATTCCATGTAAACACTTCCTTTCTTGTAAACAGACATAGTATAGGTAAACAACCGCGATATTTCACCTCAGATGAAGCTATATGCCAATATTTAGGGGAAAAGATCTTAGGTAATTTCCTTATTTTTAGATAGCCTAAGTCCTTGAAAATAGCACTAATACTTCTGGCTGACTGGCTATCTACAACAGCAAAGTGAATAGAAGTTTTGACAATGATAAGAGGTTTCCCAAAGAAACTAGAGTTTCCAGTTAAACACATACAGTTACTGTACTGAGAAGTCCAACAGACATCAGCAGAACTTGCTTTGGGTCAACCCCTTACTACCAATTTTCTTTGACAAATTTGTGCCAAGAGTCTACCCATTTTCTTCTGTCTGGACTCTGAACCTAGATTAGTTTGTCTGAAAAATGGACTCACTCAGGTTCCATATAAATTTTAGCAGTATTAAGAAACCATCTGTGTGGATAAATAAAATGAATTTTCAGGATAAAATGGTATACACACACACACACACACACCACACACAAAGTTACAAACAATTGGGGGGGAGATAAGGGAAAATATTAATGTAAAAAAATCATAAAAATGGCAATTGTAAAGCAAAAAGATTCCCACTCATGTCACACGATATGCCTTCATTAAGGTGTACTCTTTCCGGTTGGTATGAGGGGCCCCGACGAAGAGAACAGAAGCCATGAACTGTAAGGGAGCTGAAATGCAAGCCAGGCAAAAGGACCATCCGAATTCGCCAAACGCATTCTCAGGCAGCTCTAATTTCTGGTGGAGTAGTTCAGTTCCAGGAACGTAAAAACTCACTGAGCCCAGGGTACACAGACCCGCAAGGAGATGGAGAATGCCTGTGGCAATGGTGGGGTACAAGCTTTGGCAGATACAAGCACAAAGTCCAGTCAAAGCCTCAGAGCACAGCAAACCTAGACTAACAAAAGGTAAAAGGAACTGGCAACGCCAAAGATAGGTCCGAAGAAGATCAATCCCACCGTTATAGTTTCCAGGATCAACAAATTTCTCCATGAACTGCTCATTTAGCATGAAACTCATGCACTTTGTGACCATATCAAATGACTCTGTCCTTTCAGGTGGGCTGTACTAGTATGTATCTTGGGGTATAGTGATACACCGTCTCCACAATCCCACTGTGCCATTATATCAGAAAAGTGCATCATTATAAGTCTTTTCATCTGCCTTATCACTAGCAAAGTCATTTCAGATGCTTTTGTTCAAATCACTGGAATTTTCTTGAACTGGACTTCGATACTCATACCAGAAGTCTGTGCCAGTTGCGGCCGCCATGTAGATGGTAGAAGTGAGGCTAAGCACACAAGCAATTACAAATGCTGTAGCAAAACGGTGATCCATTCTGGCATTCAGACTGCTTGCCCAGCCTCCTGCTCCACCAGCTTCCCCCTCAAGCTCAAACCACAGCACCCTGCTCTCCCCATACCCCCTCTGGCGTGCTTCCCTGCAGAGCCCGCCCCCTGCACTCCAGTGCCTCTGTCTTGGCCCTCACCCCAACCGGGCTTGGCCCAGCACTGCCTCCTAAATTTATTTTATTTTATTTTATTATTTTATTTTAGTTTATTATTTTATTTTATTTTATTCTATTCTATTTTTTTTAACATCTTTATTGGAGTATAATTGCTTTACAATGTTGTGTTAGTTTCTGCTGTATAACAAAGTGAATCAGCTATACATATACATATATCCCCATATCCCCTCCCTCTTGCATCTCCCTCCCACCCTCCCTATCCCATCCTGCTAGGTGATCACAAAGCACCGAGCTGATCTCCCTGTGCTATGCAGCTGCTTCCCACTAGCTGTCTATTTTACTTTTGGTAGTGTATATGTGTCCATGCCACTCTCTCACTTCGTCCCAGCTTACCCTTCCCCCTCCCCATGTCCTCAAGTCCATTCTCTACGTTTGTGTCTTTATTCGTGTCCTGCCCCTAGGTTCATCAGAACCTTTTTTTTTTTTTTCAGATTCCATATATATGTGTTAGCATACGGTATTTAAATGCTGGAGAGGGTGTGGAGAAAAGGGAACCCTCTTGCACTGTTGGTGGGAATGTAATTGACACAGGCACTATGGAGAATAGTATGGAGGTTCCTTAAAAAACTAAAAATAGAACTACCATATGACCCAGCAATCCCACTACTGGGCATATACCCTGAGAAAAGCATAATTCAAAAAGAGACATGTACCACAATGTTCATTGCAGCACTATTTACTATTCCAGGACATGGAAGCAACCTAAGTGTCCATCGACAGATGAATGGATAAAGAAGATGTGGCACATATATAGAATGGCACATTACTCAGCCATAAAAAGAAACAAAATTGACCTCCTAAATTTCTGAATTCACTATTTCTTCCCTCTTACTTTCCTTTTCCACTCACTTTTACTAACTTTCAAAGCCCTGGCTTTATCTGCTAGCCAAATTCAGGAACTAAATGAAAGTCCTGACTTTGTTTCGCTTCACTATTCTCTACATTTATTTTCTTGGTGACCATATGTGTTTTCTTAATCACAAGATCATTTCTATTCTATTGAGTCCCAAGTCTATTTACCGATGATCTAACTTATTCCTAGGATGCTAACCTTCATTTTTAGATAGGAATAACTGGCTAACACCACAATTTCAAAAATCTAAAATTTAAATCGATTGACAATATCTAAACTTAAACTTTTAAATTTTTTTAAACCTTTTTTTTTTTTTTTTTACCCCCAATCAACATTCCCAAGATACAAACTTGAAATCTTGGTGACAAAGTTTGCTTCTTCTTTCCTCTAACCTTACACATCTACTTAGATATCCTGTCCATAGATGAATTCTCCTAAGTGTTTCATTTATATTGTCCTTTCTTTCCATGATTATAGCCAACATTTGAGTTCAGGATTTTGTTACCTCCTAATATATTGCCTTATTTAATATGACAGTTTTCCAATAGGGTACCCTCATTCAATGTCTTGTTTATAAGATTGGTATATACTAATAGCCTCTCCTTCCCACTGCTTTATCTCTAAATCCCATGAGATGATGGTGCCTTTCCCTACTGTTCTTCTGACACTTCTCTCTCAATAAATGCTTTTTCATTCCTATAGCACAGTTTGAAAATATCACTTTTTTGCCAAGATGACTTTATACATTTTTGATTTGTAACCCAGTTGAAGAACAATTCTTACCCTTACATTTATTTGCCATAATCATTAAAGCCACCAACATCATATCTGAAACCAAAACAATTTCTAAACTATAATTTTTTTTCTACTTTATAGATACCTGCTCATTTAATTGTCAACAAATCTATGAAATAAATATTTATATTTCCCCTTGTTAAATGGTGGAGCTGTAACTCAGAAAGTTAGCTACTCAAGACACAGAAATGTATCCTTCAGGGTAGGGAGTGTAATAGACCATGGTTCCAGCTGCTGGGCTCTGAAATCCATCACCATTGTGCACCAAAGTCATAGTTTCTAAGGGCTGCTCCTAATCAGTTACTGGGAGATACAGGACTCTTCTGACAAACAACTTTGGCTCAAAGACTCCCTACCGATTTTGTAGAAATTTCCTGAGCCACACTGCAGTCCTTCCTTCCTTCTCTTTCTCTTTAACAGGTGGCAGACCTAAATCATAGTCTGACAACTTTCTTGATCTTCTCTGGCTCTCTCCCATTTTCCCTCATAGGCATTTATTTCAATCAGCTGTTGTATGGCTAAATCTGTCTTGATATGTGCTTCTCAGAAGACCCAGTCTAACACAGTCACACTACTACTTAGAAGCTGAGCTAAAATTTGTACTCTGGATATCTAGTTCCAAACCAAGTATACTTATCCACTAATATATGGTCTCCATCCACATTTACAGATTTTTACCCATCTTTAGTCCACCACTCTCCACCCAAACCAGGCTACTATCCGTTTCCATTTCATTGCTTTCCATTTTGAATGCCTTCCAATTTCCCTCTCAACATATAAGTTACTTTTCAAGGTCTATTTCAAATATTACCTATCCTTTGAAGCTTTTTAAAAAAATCATTTGCCCTAAATTGAATTCTCTTTTCACGGTATCTCTACCTGTGCTTCTTTTATTAGTTTAGGGAATATTTTAACATTTTGTGTAAAATAGTGCCAAAATATGTGTTGGCTACATTCTCATTTCTACAATTGACTACCTATATGACTTTAATTATGGGTCCGTGAGACATGGTGCCTTATATGCTTCACTTTCTTCAACCTTACAGTAAGCAGATATAAATAGAAACAATTTCCAAGCTACAAAAATAATCTTCATAGTGCTGAGATCTCATGAGACTTGAAAATATCTACTATAGCATTTGTTTTAAAATAATGGCTTTTATTCATTAGGATTTCTATAGCAACAATGAAATAACTTGCATGATATTACCAGTCAATTATAAGATTCCTAAGAGTAGCTATTTTTTTTACATTGATGATCTCTCTCTCTCTCTCTCTTTCTTTCTAGAAGAAGAAATACCATATGCATCCATTTTTCTTTTCCTATATTCAGTTGACAGGAATATGAAGAACACAATATTTCCTTCAAACATAGTTACAAAGATAAGTTGATTCTACTAAAAGTAATTTGGATCTAGACATTAAGCATCTATAGCTGCTAACATCACAAAAAGAAAGATGACTAGATGTTGTCTCTCTTGATAGAACATACAGCTATGGAATAATATTTTCAAAAAATAAAATGTAGGAGGAACTTAAATTAGAAGACATCTTTAGATCCAAATGCAAATTTAATGATATGACTAATGAACATGTCAAGTGACAGTACAGGGATGCAATCAGCACCTATGTTCTTTTCTCCAACATTTAAATTGCAAGTGAGAAAAATAAAATTGAAGGGGATCCTTATAGATTAAAGAAGATTTAAACAACATATCAACCATTTGCAATGTGTGGTCCTTATTTTAATCCTGATTCAAACAAGTGTTAATAAAAATAACATATATGAGACAATTGGAACTTTGAACATTTAAGCAGATGTTCAAGGATGTTAAGGAGCTATTGTAAGTATTTAGGTAATAATGGTTTTTAGGTTTTTATTTTCTTAAAGAGACATTCTTTAGAGATACATACTAATATATTTATTGTTGATACTATTGTTGATGGATACTATGGATACATAGGGCTTTATTGTGCTATTCTGTCTATTTTCTATGTTTGAATATCTATAATAAACAGCCTAGTACAATTAATATAAGATAAAGATAGTGGCTGATTGGATAAGCAACAAAGGCTAACCACCCTTTTTGCTGACTCTCTCATAGTCAATTTTTGATCCTCTGTATTAGTCTGCAATACAGATTGGTCTCTGTTAGTTCCTACCACAGTGATGAGGCCTCAGAGAATAGTCGTAAGCATTAAATCACAAGTTCCTGCTTGATCAGACATAAAGTAATATTATTAAGTGAAAATGGGGATTAGAACAGCCATGAGGTTCAGAATACACCTGTATTTTGTCAAAACATTTTATTCCTAGATGGAATAGTGAAATTACTGTCAGAAAGATTTTTTTTTAACAAACAAAGAATCAAGATAAATATACTAGATGATTTCACGAAATAGTATTATCAAGACTGATATATGCCCACCTTTACCAGAGGGATAAAACTGCTAAACAGACCAGGATACCTGTGATAACAGCCAAAACAGCCCATTTCTATTAAATAAGGCCAGGATTATACTGAGCAATTTTTGCTGTTTGTCTCTTGTATTTCAGACTCGAGGCAGACCATTTTTGTTATTATATTGTCATGTGTTTGGATGCACAGGGCATAGTTTGTTTATCATTGCATCTCTCCACCAGCACAATTTTGTAACATATAATTGGCACTTAATAAATATGTATTAAATAAATAAATAGATAAATAAATTCATGTGACTTTTACCTTATATTACATTCATTACATTTTATATTAGCATCCTTCTGAGGGATTCAGGATTCTAAATAGTGAGCCATTAATTAAATGCAATAGTTTCATCAGTTTTATATTGATAATCATTAGCTTCAGTGTCAAGGGTGCATTTTCTAAGTAGATCTGCATACTCCAAGGCTGTAGCCTATCAGGAGTGTATAGAATCACATAGTGTAGAAAATAGAGTGTGGGTTTAAATCCCAGCTGAAGATAATCTTTACCACACTGACCTATTTGCTCTTTCCCAATGGTGACAGCTTTTTGTCTTCCATGTCTTTGCCTATACTGTTCCCTCTGCCCTGAATGCTCTTTTTCCTTGTTTGGCTAAGCATTACTTTTCCTTGAAGACTCAACTCAGACCATGCCTCCTGGCCTGGATGAGATAATGCCTTTTTTCTGTACTAAGAGACAGATCAGGTTTGCCACCATAGAGCTTATAGCCCTGCAACATAATCATCTATTTATTTGTTTCTCCCCCAGCCCTGGTTGCTACTCGACTTCATCTCACCCCAGAACACACACACACACACACACACACACACACACACACACACTCACTAAAAAAATATCTAAGAGTAAGGACTATGCCTACCTCTTTGTATCTTCAGTGCCTAGAATAATGGATGACACTCAACTGATGCTCAGTATATCTTCACAGTTGTTGACATGACTTAAAATTAAATAATTGTATGAAGTTGTGTTAAACTTTTGTTTCCCATTTAAGTGGAAATTTTTTCTTCGTCCTGAGATAAAACAAACATATACCTCAAAGTGATATGACTTCTATTGGTAATAAAAGGAGAGTCACCTTCACAACCAATTTGACATCACAATTACCTGATATGATTTAGGGAGCATCAAAAGGACCTAGCCTTCCTACTCGTAAATAATATTATGGCTGTGACACAATGCCTGAAATAACCATAATTATTCACTCTTATAGTTTAAGTAGTAAGTGCTGCTGTTACAGTAAAAAGTTAACTTACAAAGGGAAACTTGTTTGATAGTTTGCCGGGCAGCATGGCATTTAAGTAATGAACATAAGCCAGATAAATTTGAAAAGAGGAAATGAATTCCAAATACATAGAGAATGGTTCTATGGTAACCCAAGAGCATCATGAGGACACAACTCTAATAAGTTGTTCCTGGATTATAGTAGGTACTAAATATAAACTCACCAATTTCCCCTAGTACCAGTTCTGAATAGAACCCTCTTAGCGATGCTACTGACTGGAGATGGCAGTAAGTCATTCAAGAATTTCCTAAAATTCCATCAATCAAATACCACTTTACTAATTTTTCCATATCTGATAAAGCAATATGGACACTTCTTTGGCACCAAGAGACTGATACACTGAAGTGCAGAGTAACTTCAAGAAGCCTGGGGTAGGAGAAGGGAATGAACGAATGTACTCTAGCAATTTAAAAAGTCAGTTTTTAAAATTTTAAATAATCAGTTTTGTTATTTGTATGAGCTTGCATCTAATATCATCACTGTTACAAAAAAAAACATATTCAAGAGCATAATCTCAAATTAGAGTTGGACAAATGGGAGCTACTATCCTAAAGCTTAAAGCTCTCTTAAATCATAATATTTTAATAATATCAGAGCCTCCAAATTTTAAATCTCCATGGTTTGTTGAGTCTGGTCTGTTGAGCTCAGTTCTGGCCCAGTTCCCACACATCACAGCTTCCTTTAGCATTTCAGTTTTGCAACATGTGGTTCATGCTTCTTTTCACCTCTGCATAAAATGAGCTAGCCTATCATTTTAACTATTTATCCCTCAGGGTATTTTTGTCACTCAGTAAATATTATTTAAAGCTAAAGATGATAGTTTTCAAACATCTATCTATAGAATATAACATACATTGCTCATTTGGATAAATGTGAAAGCTGATTTTTTTTAATATTCTTTTTGAGTGTCTCTTAAAGTGAAAAGGAAAATTGAGTTCAGCCATCTTTCCATATTCAACTCTTGTTCTTTCTCACCTTTCTCATGCCTCTTGTAATAATCTGTCCTGTCTTGTCTTTAGGTTTTTTCTTTTATCTTTTTCCTCACCTTGTACTTTCCTGGGTGTCTTGTGTTTACATATTTTCTAAACTGAATCCATCACTACCGCAGAAAGTAAATTCTTTTTAAAATACTAGAATTTTGCAAGGAATTTTTTTTTACAAATTTTTATGAAAACATCATGATATTTGTGGGAAAAATTTAATACAGTAAATTAAGTAGAGCAAGTCTACTGAATAAGAACAAATAAAACATTAGGCTACTTCAGCTTGGAAGCACAGAGTTTAAACAGTGACCTGTATTCATTTCATAAATATTGATTGAGTACCTTTTATATTTCAGATCCTGTATAGGTTTTGATATAGAACAGTGAACAAAAGAAATACAATTC
Organism: Balaenoptera ricei; assembly: GCF_028023285.1. NCBI lineage: Eukaryota > Metazoa > Chordata > Mammalia > Artiodactyla > Balaenopteridae > Balaenoptera > Balaenoptera ricei. The sequence continues at coordinate 108,076,604 of NC_082642.1, forward strand.
CTGCTCTCATGGAGCTTGTATTCACGTATCAGTAAAAAGTATGATGATATTTCTGGTCATAGGTTTAGAGGGTGTGAAATGTAAATAATTGGGAATAGGGGTATTTGAGAAGAAAACAATACAAAATTAGAAATACAAAGTTGGATATATAAATATTTATTTAAAACTAGAAAAAATTCACAAATTTTAAATTAAAAAAATTTAAAGCTGATACATGCCACAGGCATTATAAAATTCAGGAAAATAGTAACACTTCTACTAATAAACTGACATACAACTATGACACTTTTTTTCCCTAAAATTTTGGCTGTATACTTTTTATAGCCTCTTCATACATTAATGATTTTATACCATTTTCTGCAGAGAGTATAGAAAAAAACTCAGGCTCTTGTCTACAATGAAAGAAATAAGTTTGTTTTATTATTGATAGTTTAGAAAAGTTTCAGTTTTACAACTCACTGAGAAATGTAATGCTAAGGTGCAATTTATTATAAAAGGATGAAAAATACATGATTCTTTACACACTGACATACTCCATGGTACAACTACAGGTTTGTTCTCTAAAAATTTAGGAATTCTAATCATTTCTATATAATCAAATGAAAAGAGCTATTTATTGTGCACTTATAGTAATAGATACTGTATTATTGGGTATATGTGCAGTAATAAAAAGAATTTTTTCACTGAATAAGCATGAGGGAGAACTGAGTCTTCTACTTAAATGTTTACATGTCTGATGATTGCGAGAAGTTCTCACATACCACATCCCAAACCTGTTTCTCTTCCATAGCCCACATATTTCTAGTGCTTGGTACTGTAGGACTCATTCATCTCACAACCTGACTCCTAACCATGCACCACGCATAACCACTGCATAACCATACATAACTCACGTACTTTAGCACCATGGGAGGCTAACACTAACTCAACCCTTCATGGAAGGGAATGTGAACCACATACATACATCTCATTAAGCCCAAACTAAATGTATCTCCAGTGAAATTTCCACTTAGTTGAATTTACCCTTAATTGGATTCCAGGACACGAGGGGAAGTGTGCTCAAAGGAAAGTCAGAGTGGAAAGAGGCAGTTGTCTTACACAATTGTGGCTAGAATCTACTTTTGCATATTTCACAAAAGCATTGCTAGAGCTGAGCTTCGGAAGAAGCTTGAGCAAGTGAGAGGCTCTGGGGTTTCAGCTGCATTAGATTTACTATAAATCTGTTTCTGTGGTCACGAATGAATTGAACAAAGCTGTTTTATTTTTCTAGAGCTGACATTTCCATAGATACAGCATTAATCTTACCTATCCAAGGTAAACTCAGTCATACCAAGTTTAACACTTAGTATCATTCAGTTAACTTAGCATTTTCCTGGGTGGAGCTCTCTGGAAGTGATTATATATGACTCTTGCATTAGAGGAATATGGATCCAGAATTGTCCTCTATCCACACTAGCCTCCACTGACAGTACCATCCCACTTGGTTCCCACTGTCATATATTTGCACCCATTGTTGCTACATGTGGTGTCCAAGTTTGTTCTACATCCACTCTCTGAATCTGCTCTGAACCTGGTGGCTCTCTTTCAGCCACTTTCAAGGTTCTCTCAAATGTTATAGATACAATTCAGGTGTTTCCCTTCCCCACAATGGGTGGTGCTGACAATAACACGCTGCCTGTGAGCCCACTCACCATCCCCATCTCTCAGCACTTGCAATTCCACTACTTTTTCAACTCAGTTGAAGAGGAATATGTCTAAGAAGCTAGTAGTCTTTCCGGTCTTTGCTCTGAGATGCTTTCTGTGCTCTTGGATTCCCTTTAACTTCTTAGAGTTTCTAATACATTTGCTCCTCTAAGTCTTGGCCTGGAAATTTGGACACTGGGTCCCCATCTCAGCGTAGTTTTACTATTCAAATCAACCTTCTTTCACAGGCAAGTCAAACTTTTATCTCCTTCTAGGATAGATCTAATTGTTAGGATGCATCCTACATTCTTTCCAATTCTGTCTATGTCTAATAGTCAAGATTTAAGAAATTAAAAATCAATTTTTTTCTGTGAAGCATCGACTTTTGCAGTTGAAAGTCCTGATTTCAGAATATGTTTCTCTGCCATTAATTAAAAAGTATCTGTGGGGGAGTTCAATGGATTTTTTCCTGGACATTAAATACTTTTCCTATTAGGCAATGAATGACACTGGAGTAATTAGTGGGGTGTCTTGGAACCATAAAACAGTGTGGCCATAAAAATGTCTCTGTTTAAAATTTCCAAGCCTTATCCTGCTATGACTAAAAGTGATGAAAATGAGCAACTATAACAAATGCTAATATATTAAATATTGTACAAGAAGATACCTTTAAAAATATTGCAACAAGAAAAAACCATGGAGATACATTTAAAATGTATAACATGAAATACTACTTCAACTAGATAATAACACTGAAAAGACTTGTTTTTATCAAAATTAAAATAGCTTTGTTCTGATTGTAAAATCACTTAATATTTATTTTAAAAATATCATATAATACTTTATAAAATTGCCCATAATTCCACTACTGAAAGATAATGCTAATATTTAATGCTCTTATTCAAAACTTGAAGAATTTCTTATTCCAAGAGCTAGGATAGGCAGAAAATGAAAATAAATGTACAAGTTCTTACAGCCATTTACAGATGAAAGTAATGGGTCTGTAAATGGAAAATGGAATATGTTTTACCATAAGTAATAACTATTATGACTTTCCTTCAGCTTATATTGACAATGTAGTCTTGGGCTGACGCACAGTCAGCATAAAATGGTTAATCAACAAAGCTCTGAGGAATATGGTGAAAGAGATTATTTGAAGGTATCAGAGAGATGAATTGTTCACAAAAAGAGGGGGATTCTTTTTATAACTTGAGCTGGAATTTGCCCCAAACTCCAGGGTAGTTTTTATAACTCTTCCACTGTCTCAGGCAAAGATAAAATGAAGAGAGGAAGTATGGAGGCAGTACAATGAGATAGGAAAGAAAAAAATCCTGGGAAATCTGACAGCTATCTTGGGCCACTTTGGAAAATATATTTTGGAGGACAAACATTTTCATGCTTCAGTGTTACACAGATCTCTAGAGAAGTAGCAAATTAGGAAAGGCAGTAAATTGAACTTCAGCAAGAAAGTTGATGACAACTCTGAATTCAAAGTCTGACTTTTGAACAGTTGTAAAAAACAATATTGAAAAAATATCTCTCACATATTCATATAAAAGCCCAGAAACTCAAATATGCCTGCTCCAAAATAGTCTGGAATGACATGTGGAATAACAAACCAGGTCTTGTCATGATGATGGTGAGAAGGTCTCAGCAAGGCAGGACAGCAATAATCCTTTTAGCTTCAGCTAGTTTGGGGTGTTAAAAGTTCCTTATGTAAAATTAAAATCAGTATCACACACTACGAAACATTTATAGGACATACAATGTATGATATAATTTTATGATAAATGAAAAATGTAGAAAGTAAACCTCAGAGAAAGTTAGGCATAGAAGAGTATGTATGACCTGAGGCTTTTGTGGAAAATATCTTAAAGCAAGTGTTGTTTGAACAGGACCTGAGAGTTGGAGAAGACTGATAACTAAAATAGCTTTAGAAGGCTTTCAAAGCAAACAAAATTAAATTGTACAGACGAACATATTGTGATGTGAAGCAAGGGATACATGACAGATAGTGAGAAAGAAAATAGGTAGGTAAGGTGAGTCAAGCAATTTTTGTATAGTAAAAAAAAAAAATTAGTGTTGGGTCAGGATTTTACTCTTAGACCTAATTCTAACTTTCTGGTTGATTTTAGGCAAATCTCTTATCTGCATCTCATTTTCTTTCTCTGTAAAATGATGTTAGACATGGCAGTTCTAAAATTTGATGTACATGATAATAAAAACTAAAATGTATTAAATGCTTACTCTGTGAGCAGAGCATGCTTTTAGCATCCATTTCATACTTGCAACTTTATGAGACAGACTATGTTATTATTTCCATTTTAGATGTAGCAAAATTGATTATTGAAAAAATTATTCAAGCTTATTTTATAGCTAGTTGACTAGGAAAAAATATGATGAAAGTAGAAAATTTTAAGGAAAATGAGTCAAGGTATTGTGTATAGCAATCAGTATATAATGCTGGAAATTTTGCAGGGAAGCAATTAGTTAAGAGCATATTCTAGAAATAAACACATGGATTGATGAGAGATTAGAATTAGGAGGTAAAAGTGGGAACACAGAAGTAAGATTTAGTCTAGGAGGTATTTCAATGAGTCTTATTGAAAAACCGTATGGATGCAAAAAAGAAGACTGGCAGAATGTGGCTTTGAAGTCAGGAATGCCTGAACTCTGACACTTTCCCTCTGGATCTTGAGTATGTGCTTAACCTCCTTGAAACTTAGTTTCCTCACCTATAAAATAAGAGTCAGGATACCTACCATGTCGGTTGTTTGAAGGATGAAATTAAATACCATACAATGTGCCAGTGCTACCCCTGGAATTCCTTAATTGCTAGCTATTAACATCATGCTGATGGCAGGTTTGGAATTTTCATCAAAGCATATTATTAACTGAGATACGAATGATACCACTTATTATGTATAGTATCAACAATATACATTTACTGAGCATTTCTTGTAAAATACAAAGAAGCCTGTGATGCTGACCCTTTATATTAATGTTTCACAATTTTCCAGCAAAGATAAGAAAAGTACATAAAGAGGAAACAAAAAGTCAAACCACCATATGATAGTGCAATAAGGGAATTACAGAGTACAATGAGAATTGAGAAATGAAAGAGCTTATTTTTGGCTAAGGGATGAAGAGCATAAAACCATGATCTAACTCTTAGAAAATGAGTAGAATTTCAGCATACAGAGATGGGATCATACCAGGTTTTTGGACTAGAGTGAAAAAAGACACATTATTAGGAAAATGACAAGAATACTCTGGTTAAGGTGGCTAGTGTATATTGGGAGCATAATAGAGGGAAAGTTATACATAGTTTACAGATGGTTTTGAGTGATAGGCCAGCACTGAATTTTATCCTTCAAGAAGCAGGGAGGGAGGTGACATTTTTTAAAACAGAATGACACTATAAAATTGGTGATGTAAGAAGATTAACAGACTAAAAAAATTGAAATTGTGCTACTGGGGCAAGGTAATAGAATTGGTGAATTCAAGATAAAAAATATAACTATTTTTAGCCATATGCTTTAAAACAAGGATCCTTTATTTGAGGAAAAATTCACCCCTCGTAGTTTTTTTCCCTCTAAATATTGATCTGTTGTCTCCTTTATAACCAGTTGTTTCTAAGGGTAAACCCAGAGTCCCAGGTATATAACTGATATCAAAATTCTAAGGAAGTGGGGCGGGGGGATTGTGAGTGGAAGGGGGCACATGGAGGTATCTGGAGGTGCTAAGAAGGTTCTTGATCTGGGCATGAATTATAAATGTGTGTGTTCATTTTGTGAAAAATGAGCTGTACACTTATCATTTGTGCACCTTCTGTATGCGTTTTCTACTTCAACAAAAAGTTTACGTTATGCAAAAAAAAAAAAAAAAAAAAAAAAAAAATTCTAAGGAAGGGCTGAGAAGGCTACAAAGAAAACCAGGAGTCCAGTGAGATAAGTGCATATGAATTTGTGTGGATAGTATTTTGTTAAGTTGGGATTCTTCTTCTTTTTTTTCTGGAGGCTTTTAGGCCAGGAATGTCCTCTATTGTTCTAAAAACATGTTATTCAGAGGAGAGCAGACAAAGAAGGAAGGTAGATGCATTATAGCATAGTTGTTCCTTCTCAGAAATCCTGGGTTCAGGTCCCAGCTTGCAGTAGTTCTATAATAATGGACAAGCTGCATAATTTCTCTGTACTCCAATGTTATCACCTTTAAAATAGGGATAATAATACTTCATAGGGATATTGTGAAGACTGAATGACAAAATTCATTGAATCAACTAGAAGGATATCTACCACATGGTAAATATGACATAATATTTAGCTTCTGTTGTCTTTAGTATCAATTCTTTTTAGGTAGAATCCATTGTAATAGCTCAAGGATATGTTAATTATAGTTCAGACCAAAATGTTTAGCAGTAGAACTGAAAAAGTTGAGAATAAAGAATATTTTGGTAACAAGGCAGTGGGGCGGGGCAGGGGGGTGCTGGCAGTTAACAAGATGATTTGGAATAAATAAAAAAGAATAATAGCCCTTGAACTCATAGAACTGAAAAAAAAAACAAAAAACAAAAAACTGTGGAGCCAGTCCTAAAAATCTACTAGTCCTAAAATCCGCTAAAATAAAAACTTGTGATTGGGGTTAGTGCTTGGAAATTGAGCCACAGATAGGGAGTTACTGTGGAATGCAGCATAGTCAGTTTGCTGTGGAAAATGAAATAGAAATAACCTAGAGGATGGAAGAGAGTCTTGAATAACACCCAGATGTACAGAATGCATTAAGAAAAAAGAGAAAAGATGGGACCAGAAGATTAAATGGAAATAAAAAATATGCTCTTTCAAAAGCCCCAATAAAAAAAAATAAAATCTCATAAAATAAAATATGGTGATTTACATGGACTTAGTGTTCATTGCTTCAAGTTCAGGGAAATGGAGACTGAAGATAAAAAATAACTGGGGTTGGAAATTACCAGGCAAATGATGTCCCTTAAACACACAATATTATTAGTCATGTGAAACAAAGTCAGATATGGAGGAATATGTGGCCAACAGATAATAAGAAATAGAGGTCCAGTCATCTTTGCAAAAGTGAAGTAGGCAGAATCTGGATTTAATGGTAGCATTTAAAATTTTTTTGTGGAATATTCTGAAAAAAAAGGAAAAAATAAACCCACTGGGCTAGAGCTTGTTTGATACTGGATACCATGAATTTGCAGTAGGCAAGATCCACATGATTTTCTGTTCTGCAGCCCTGGCCAATAAAGGAGAAAGTAGACCAGCGGGTAATCCAAGGTTCAGAATGGGTGCCCTCTGAATTAAAAACCATGAGACAGTCTTAGGGAGTAGCAAATATGGCATGAAAATAGATGTTCACAGAAGCAAATTAGCACCCAAATAAGCTCTAGAACTGGTCTTACTTCTTTTGAAATAGAACCAAGCAATGTCCTGGCAGCATACATTATAGTGGTGGATGCCTGATGTTTTATAAGCAACTTGATTGCTTCTTAAAGTTGGCTTTAAGCCTGAAAAGAATATGCATTTGGAGTCTAAGAGGGAACCAGTAGCAGAAGAACTATAGCAATGAAATCCATGTTTAGCCCTCTGCTAACCCTTTTAGCCGTCTCAGCCTGACAGTCTGCATTTGGCAAGGGAGCTGCTCAGTCTGCTTTGCTCTCTTGGCAAGGCAGCCATCTGGCCAGTTGCACCTGTTTCCAACAGTCCTACTACTCCCATGAGCCCTATGTTGGTTTAAATGAAGTGAGAGCTAATGGGACTTGAATTACATGTGGAAGGGGATGGAAATGTGTGAAAAGGAGGGCTAAGCAAAACCAATTAGCTAACCTGGAATGGATAAACTAAACTGAGTAATTGGAAAGAATGGCAGAACAAGGTTAGACAAAACAGCAACCAAGATGATGAATGTTCTTCGAAAAAAGAAGCAGACAAGTTCATGGTCTGGGGGGAAAAACAAAACTCCATCTGCCTATTCAAGTGGCTCCAGCTTCTCATTCATATTAAAGATAATTCTGAACTGTGCTCTAGCAGCATTGTCGAAAGAAATTGCTTCAGGGAACAGGCTTCCTCTCTCCTAACCTCTGCTTGATGACTTGAGGTACATAATGAGCGCGGTGGTGCTGTCAAAGGAGCAAAATCGGTACCCAGAAGAGATTAAATTGAATGTAGGGAAAGCCTCCAAAATAACATATCTTTCCTCCTTGCAGAAACAATGATGATATTTTAACGTAAAAATTGCTGAAATGGTCTAGATGTCAATTTTGCTTCATTTTATATATCGTTTTCAACTTTTTCAATCTCTTCGCCTTACTTACTGTTTTAGCCATACCTACTGCCCCACCCCCTGTTTGTACTAGTTCACACTAGCAAAATATATGTCACAGGATTAGAATTCCTATTGTTTTCTATACTGGAATACTGAGGATTGTACAACATGGTTATGTACCATACATGATATATACACTACTATGATAGTTTGTGAAATTTCACAACTTTATAATAGCTCTATGAAATAATTAACCTTAGATGCCCAGAATATTAAGACAGAAACCTTTTGAAATTACTTGCCCCAGAAGTTAATCAGCAAAAAACATAGTATATTGAAATTCAATGCACGTGTGCACATGTATATATGTTCAACTATCTAATTCGTTGCTAATTTTTCCTCAAAACTAACAAGTTACCAAAAAATATCTACATGTCTTAAATTTAGATTATTTTTGTTGATCAGCATGTCTCTGAGCTAAATATTTCAGAAAAAAAATGGGAAACTATTTTCTATGATTCCAAAGTTATATAACAAATCCACATGTGCCCCTACATTTACTGAGTTTTGCTTCTTCATGAATAGGCTGGGAAAGAGTGAATAAATTCTTTTAGAAAAGCTCAGTTGTGGCAAAATATAGACATTTTTCCTATTTTCAAACATTTTCTGTTTACTCTATAACTCATATAAACATTTGGGCACTTATCAAAATTAATCATTTTGGTACAAGGGAAAAGTTTTAGAATTTGAAAAGGCCAACTTTCAGTGGATGTGTATGTGTGTGTATGTGTATGTGTTTAATGCCAGATACTGTGATAGTAGGGTATGAAGTTGGTGATTTTATGTCTATCTTCACATTCTATTTCTGGACTTCAAGTCTCCAACTCTAAAGATTTTCATGTGGGTATCATGGTAGCATATGATAAAACTCAGAGAGATTAACAAAAAGTCATACAGTGGTCTTCTTTGGGGTAGTTTGAGCTATACAGATTTTGCTTTGTGTTTGTCCTTCATATGAACTCCTGAAATACATTTAATAAATAATGAAAAAGAGTACTATTAAAGTTTATAGAAACCAGTATAATAAAGAAAAATTATTTTGACTTCAGGAATCTTCCACCCAGAGATTATCTTCTCTTTATCTTATCTGGCCCATCATTCATATACACACACACACACACACACACACACATAAAATTATAAATTGACATTGCTTTTAAATTGGCCTAATGTGTTTCTTTTATCAATGACATAAAAAGAAGGCTTTGATTTAGAAGTGATAGCAGCCACCTAAGAAAAATTTCATTTATTCACTGTAAAGATCTCAAAATAACCCTACTGTATCTGGGATACTCTGTAGAAGGAAATAAAATGAGATTAACTGGGCTAAATGCCAAGAGCAAGCAGTAATTAGACAAGCCCAGAAGAGGTGCCAAACCTTCTACACTACCATAAAAAAGTGAAGAGAGACACTGAAATGGCACTGTGAACACTGCATTTGAATTTCACATGTTTTTCAAGATTCAAAGATTTCATTAACGTTAGGGAGAATTTAGGATAAGCCATGTAATAAAATACTTGTTTAGAGCTTAAATTCAGGTTTGAAAGAACTTAATGTAGATGTGTAGATTAATCAGGACACTTAAACTCGGAACTATATGAATTTTCTTTGTAAATTCTCTCTTATTTTCTGCAACTCACCTCTTCTCTGTATTTGTAGATTTGAAACTCTCTCCCTCCCTTTAGCTATTATAAGAGATGAATTCTGTGATGTTAATGAAAGAATTTGTAGAATTTGAACTTCACAAAAGCATATTATGATTATCATCATCTTCATATTTCAAAAACTTCTTCCAGACACAAATGGGGCCTCAAAATAGAAGCAAAATGAGACAAAGGATTAGTTGACTTGCAAATGAATTGGGAATTGTTTTAGAGAGACAGCTGTATATCTATCAGTAGATCATGTTATTTCAAGCATGGGATTGGCTTGAAGACAGTATACAGAATTTAGAAATTAACTGCAGTAGTGCCAATCCTACTTTTGCCTGTGGGGAAGGAGGGCAAGATGGATATATCTAGTAGTGTTGCATAGAAAACTTCATTGCTTCCATGCCTCCTGGTAATTGGGCATCTCTTTCCTTCTCATTCTTCAAGAAAATGGAGACTTTACAAACATATCTTCCTCTATCGTTCCACCAAAATTAATAGTAATAATAATGAAGATGATGATGTTGATACCACGAAGAGAGCAAAGCCACCAGTAGACATGGATGGAGCACACAGGTTAATAGAGAGCTGCTACATCACAGACCCAGGGCCAACATTTTGCAAAGCATATGTGAGGGTACCAAAACCAATGACTTGAAAAACTAGAGTCATACAAAAACCTTTATAACAAAGGCCTAGAAATATAAGAAGTTGACATCCCAACATAAATGATGTGGAACAAGGCAATGTTCTAATAAGAACTACTTCATTAAGTGCAGTGGTTAAGGGTTGTTGTCAGTTGTTTAGAAGAGAGGAACTCAAGACTGAAATCCAAATCCGGTGTACTAACTCTTTACTTCATTCTGTATGAGTATTTCGTAATCTCCCTCAACAAAATGTTGTCATCTCCACAGTGTCTTAATTTAAATACCTTTAATCTCCATTACTAAACATATCTAGTAAAACCAATGCAACTATTATAGTTAAGTTCCTAGTTTCCAATGTAGGAAAAAACAAGTAAAGGAGTACCCCTTTTCAAATTGTCTTTCAAAGCTTATATTCGTTAAGTATGGGGCATAACAAAAAAATCCAGAGGACTCTTCTAACCTGAAGATATAAAACATTATAATCAAGACTGTGGTGATAGAGCATATTTTAGAAGCCAAAGCTATTAGATGGTATCAGTTCCCACCTTTGGCATATCTAGACATATTTGAGAGCCACAAAAAATGTTAAGTCCAGAGGTACCATTTTTTCACTCCAATTTGCCATTAAGCAATTTCTTAGTCAGGCTCTCTAGCCAGAGATTTCTCTGATGGTCACAGGATGAAAAGCAGAATTACCAATAAACCCATCATTGGTAATACCATCAACTCATATTGCTTCTAACCACTGAAGACAATTTCTTCATTAAATCCCAATCCTCTTTTTGAACTAGATCATTTTCATAACCAATCAACTGATAAATGAAGCCTCACATTGTTTAGAAAACTATGCTTGTCATGGAGCCTACCTTTGTCAGACCATCCCCCCAGAGAGTCCCATTCATCAGGCCTTGTCAAGTTGCATTACTCAGCCTCATTAATGCCACCTCACAGGATGCAGCACTACATCCCTCCTGGAACTGCCTGATAGACTGCTCCTCCCTGCACAGACTTCTAAGGGGCCCTTTGAGAAATGCTTTATTGAGGGCTCTGCTGAAGGAAATAGCACCTTAATGAAAGACATGTACCAGGGCATAATTAACTCCTACTGCAGCCCATTGCTGTCGTCATCAGTCCTTTCATCCATTTGTCACCTATGAGGATGACGACTAACTTTTCTTAACTGAAAGCACAGGTGATAAGAGAAACTAAGTAAAAGTAGAGGAGGGGTGATTTCAAAAGCTGTTTTAATAGAAATGTTTTATATTCTGTTGGCTGAAAGAGGAACCAGTCCTTGATCTCTCAGTTGGTGTAGTTAGATTCAGGAAAACAGCCTCAGCAGAACAGAAAACAAAGTCAGAACAAAGGCCAGAGATTATCAAGAAAATCATTTAGCACAAGAGGTAAATGTTTGTTTGAATTGTGACAAACACTGTTAGTAGTAGATCAAGATGTCCTAGATTTAAGCTCTTTGTTATTGCAAATACTCTAAACACAGAGTTTGAATGGAGGATCACTTAAGACATGACAATGTATCCTGGAATTAAAGGTGACAGGAATGAAAAGCAGAGATTGATGATAACTGTTCTCCTTTACAAAGCTCTCTACTGTTCTTTTCTTATTTTCCTAGTGTCAGCTTCTTTGAAAGAATTAAAATAAATGAAAAGATTATTTATTTACACCTGCTTTAAAATGCTACACAGGCACATGCACACACAAACACACACACACTCCCCATTCAGCATTGTTCCAGAATTATATGCAGCTTCCGCTCTTGTCTAATTGCCTTTGCAGAGCAACAAAAGAAGTAAATGACTTTTTTTTTTTTCCTTACTAAGCTGTAAATCAGATTCCTCTCAGCCATGGTGGCATCTGTGGGTGTAGGGCCCCTTTAGAATGACAGTGTCCAATTACGAACAAACATTGCTGTTATCCCCAAGGAAAACAGAATTCAGAGGATCTGTGAGATAGCACATGGCCAAATAATCTGATGGTTTGGTTACTTTTTGACAGTACAATATCTATTTAGTATTAATAGTGGTAGGCTATATTTCTATCCAGGTGGAATTCACAATTTAAAAGGGCAGGTTTAAAACACCAAGTGCTAAGCCTGCGTAAAAGTAGTGTGTGTAGTCAAGGGCTCTCAAAAAATCTATAATTATCTGGAAAGCCCTGTTGTCGAGATTTTCTTTATTATTTATGGAAGAATATTATTTTTATCCCAATTTTTAGGATCCCTTTTTTCATTCCTAAAAACACTTTCCACTGAATGTTTATACCCACACACAGTGCCTTATTAAAATTCCAAAATCTAAGAGCTCCCAAACCTTAGAATTTCATTTTAATTTGTTTGGTGGTAAACACTGCCCTAACATGAACCAAATAGCAGTGAAACTTCTTCATATTCTTTATTTTTCCACTTAGTGTGAATATTGATATACTGCATCCCAGTGTCTTTGATCATAGGACACTGACCCAGGCTTAGAAGGGATATTATGTAATATATAGTAAATGCCCTGCCTTACCTTTGTCACATTGGAAAAGTGCTAAATTCTGAAATATTTGTCCCCAAGGAATCTGGTGATTGTAAAACTGTATTCTAGTCTCATTCTACCACCTGATCCTGGTTTTTCTCATAATTATAATTATATGTTTAGGTTGGAAGTTTTGAGAAAGAAACTTTTCTTTTTTTTTTTTTTTGCTGTAAGAAAAACTACTTCTGCATTTTCTATTCTTTCTAGATCCATTCCTTATCTAAAGAAGCCTCAGACTAGCCCTTAAAAGTATTGTATGAAAGATATTTTTAAAAGATTAATTGTAGAAATTCTGAAATAGGTAAGTGGACCTGGACCTGAGATCGTTCATAAAGCCAAGAGCTGCCTGCTTCATAAAAACAGAATTAGTCATGTTTCATCCACCACTGACTAAAGAAACTGCAAGAAAGAATGCAGCCTGCCAGAGGCTAAGGGTGTAAATAGTCACACACCAGAAATTTAAACTCAAGCCTGGTCATGCATAAGTAGATGAAGTTCACATTACACTATCCATGGTATGGAATGCTAACCTAAGAAATCAATACAAATACTGGTCCAAAACACTACTATTGGTTTTTTATTGCTGTGTAACAAATTACCACCAACCTAATGGCTTAAAACAATACCTGTTTATTAACTCACAGTGCTCTAGGCCAAAAGACCTGGCAGACCGAGCTGGGTTCTCTGCTTACAATCATACAAGGCCAGAATCAAGGTGTCATCTGGGCTGAGCTCTTATCTGGACATCCTGGGGAAGAATCTGCTTTGAGGCTCATTCAGGTTGTTGGCAGAATTAAGTTCCTTGTACATGTAGAGTTGGGGTACTTGTTCCTTTTCTGTCTTTAATTATATCTGAAAAAATTCTTTGCCAATATGTCAGTCAGTGTTCAACCAGAGAAACAGGAGAAGAGATGTATATTAAGGGATTTATTGCTAGGAATTGGCATATGTGAGTGTGGGGATTGGCTAGGAAAGTCTGAAATCCATTGGACAGCTTGGCAGGAAGGGCAGGCTGGAATGGTTGTCCACAGGCAGAATTTCTTTTGAGAGGTCTCAGTTCTGCTCTTAAGGCCTTAAGCCTGATTAAATCAGTCCCACCCAGACTAGCTAGCATAATCTTGCTAACTTAAAGTCAGCTAATTATGGACTTAATCACATCTACAAATACCTTCAGAGCAACTCCTAGATTACTCTTTCATTCAATAACTGGGGACTAAATCTTAGCAAAGTTGGCAAATAAATTGACCATCACATGTAATATAATATAATCATAAGGTAACATCAGGAGAAAGAGGTCATGGGGGTCATCTAGAATTCTGGCTACTGCACCACTGAAACTCCTATAGCCACAAAGGAAATAAACCACTCTACATGTCAGAGCACTTCAGATTCCCCAGAGGCCAAAGAGTCTTACTAAAAATGAACTCACTTTCAAAAAAGTGCGTAACAGAGGAGGAAACTATCACCTTAGGGGCAAGTTGGTAGATGCAACAAAGAAAGAAACTAACACCAAGAAATGGAAACAATATTACAATCTAAAATGAAATATGAATACTCAAATGGTAAATGATTAAGACAATTTAAAAAAAAATAGAAATCACAGTGAAAGTACTAAGCTGTGGGAAAGAAGAGCCAAGTTTAAGGTAGGAACAAATTCAACATTAAGAAATGAAATATATAGCCCCTCAATTTAGAAGTAACAAAGAAAAAGAGTACATTTTAAAGACTGTTAGATGATATGTTCCACTGAGAAAATAAACCAAGAGAAGGTGGGCTTGAAAAAAAATCATAGAAAATATAGCTCAAAGAGATAAAGTTATGGGTCACAAAAAAATGTAGTTTTGAATCATAGAGGATAGATCCAGTGTGTCCAACGTGTGTCTGATAAAATTCTGTAAGAGAAAACATGAGAGGCAATATTCAAAACAAAAAGGCCCAGATTTTCTTGAGTTTAAGAAATATAGAACATCAATAATATAGAAATCTTTTTTTAAAAAAATATTTGTTTATTTATTTATTTGGTTGTGCTGGGTCTTAGTTGCAGCAAGCAGGCTCCTTAGTTGCGGCTCGCCAGCTCCTTAGTTGCGGCATGTGGGCTGTCTTAGTTGCGGCATGTGGGCTCCTTAGCTGTGGCATGAGAACTCTTAGTTGCAGCATGCATGTGGGATCTAGTTCCCTGACCCAGGATTGAACTCTGGCCCCCTGCATTAGGAGTGTGGAGTCTTAACCACTGTGCCACCAGCGAAGTCCCAACAATATAGAAATCTTAAAAATATCTCAGAAAAAAATCATAAGATACATAAAAAAATAATAATTAGGGTAAAAATTTTCCCAGAGAACAATGAAATAATATCCTGTGCTGAGGTAAAATAATCACTGTGGACTCAGTTAAGAGAGAGGTAGAAATTTTCAGTCAAAGACTCTGACAGTTTATTACTTTCAAAATGTACTTTACTAACAAGGAAACTGACACCAAAACAAAGAGTGGGTTGTAGGAGAAATGTGCGAAAGAATTGATGAAGATGTTTGTAAATTTACATAATCATTGACAAGTACTACTACTGCTACTACTATTACTACTAATATTAATAATAACCAACTGGGAAGAGGCAATGGTAAACAACAAGCTGAAAATAAAATACTGAAAATAAATAATCAGGAAGATGGGAAGATGGAATAAATACTACACAGTATTTCAAATAAACCATATCAACAGAAATACATCTTACAGTGTTGAATGAAAAAAAAGTTGAAGTAATGTAAAGTAACACTGAGTAAAGAAAGTAAGATGCAGAAGAATATGCATGGTGTTACACCATGTAGTTTTATTTTAAAAATACGCAGAACTATACAGAACATTGCTTTGGATGTGTACATACATGATACAATATTTTAAACCATTTTTAATTGAAGTATAGTTAATTTACAATGTTGTGTTAGCTTCAGGTGTACAGCAAAGTGATTCAGTTATACATACATATATTCTTTTTCAGATTCTTTTCCATTATGAGTTATTATAGGACACTGAATATAGTTCCTTGTGCTATACAGTAGGTCTTTGTTGTTCGTCTATTTTATATATAGTAGTGTGTATATATTAATCCCAAACTCCTAATTTATCTCTCCCCCCTCCCTCCCGCTATCCCCTTTGGTAACCATAAGTTTGTTTTCCATGTCTGTGAGTCTACTTCCATTCTGTAAATAAGTTCATTTATATCATTTTTTTTAGATTCCACAAATAAGTGATATCATATGGTATTTGTCTTTCTCTGTCTGACTTAATTCATTCACTTAATAGGATAATCTCTATGTCCATCCATGTTGCTGCAAATGGCATTATTTCATTCTTTTTTATGCCTGAGTAATATTTTTTTAAAAAGTGCATGGGAAGGAAGCACACCAACTTCAGGGTACTGTGTTTGTTTGGGAAGGGTGGGAAGGAAATGAAAACAGAGAGGGGTAAAAAAAGAGTCTTTGGTTTATCAACCGCATTTTATTTCTTAAAAAATAAAAACTTCTGGGGCTTCCCTGGTGTCACAATGGTTAAGAATCCGCCTGCCAATGCAGGAGACATGGGTTTGAGCCCTGGCCCAGGAAGATCCCACATGCTGCAGAGCAACTCAGCCTGTACGCCACAACTACTGAGCCTGCACTCTAGAGCCCATGAGCCACAACTACTGAAGCCCATGTGCCTAGAGCCCGTGCCCCGCAATAAGAGGAGCCACCTCAATGAGAAGGCTGTGCACCACAACGAAGAGTAGCCCCCGCTCGCCACAGCTAGAGAAAGCCCGTGCGCAGCAACGAAGACCCAACACAGTCATAAATAAATAAATAAATAAATAAATAAATAAATAAATTTATTTATTAAAAAAAAAAAAAACTGTTACAATTCTATTTCAGTAATCCATGCAAGAGATGACCTATGACAGTGGCTCAAAAAAAAAAAAAAGAAAAAGAAAAAAAATTAATGAGACCTTTCAAATGTAAAATCAGTATGACTTGATAATCAATTTTGTATGAGTGGCAAAGGAAAATGTTGAATCAAAAATGACTCTGAGTTTGTTGTTTTGAGAAATTAAATGAATGTTGATGCTTTCAATTTTCTAAAAGACAGAGAGTTGTAAGGTCTTGATAGAGTTGTCCAAAGGGTATCTGGAAATATGAATCTGAAAATATGAATCTGGATTGTAGACAGAGTTTGGGGTCAAATGAATGGATAGATAAATGGATGGATGAGTGGATGGATAGACAGATGAATAAAAACCTCGATATCAGTTTATCCATTCTTCCTTTAATCCTTCAAGCTATCTGTTTGTCTTTACTTTCTAGTGATCCTAATGGCCCATACTATTGCATTCTAAATTGTTTTCTTTTATTTATTTATTTTTTATTTTTTTTTTTAAATTTATTTATTTATCCATTTTTGGCTGTGCTGGGTCCTCGTTTCTGTGCGAGGGCTTTCTCCAGCCGCGGCGAGCGGAGGCCACCCTTCATCGCGGTGCGCGAGCCTCTCACCATCGTGGCCTCTCCTGTTTCGGAGCACAGGCTCCAGACGCGCAGGCTCAGTAATTGTGGTTCACGGGCCCAGCTGCTCCGCGGCATGTGGGATCCTCCCAGACCAGGGCTCGAACCCGTGTCCCCTGCATTGGCAGGTGGATTCTCAACCACTGCGCCACCAGGGAAGCCCTGTTTTCTTTTATATTAAATTATTTATTGGCATTTTATTTTTCTTTTGAACTTAGTTTTTTTTTAATTTTATTTATTTATGGCTGTGTTGGGTCTTCGTTTCTGCGCGAGGGCTTTCTCTAGTTGCGGCAAGCGGGGGCCACTCTTCATCGCGGTGCGCGGGCCTCTCATTATCGCGGCCTCTCCCGTTGCGGAGCACAGGCTCCAGTCGCGCAGGCTCAGTAGTTGTGGCTCACGGGCCCAGTTGCTCCGTGGCATATGGGATCTTCCCAGACCAGGGCTCGAACCCGTGTCCCCTGCATTGGCAGGCGGACTCTCAACCACTGCGCCACCAGGGAAGCCCTTGAATTTAGTTTTTGTACTTACAATCTGCTTGTATTTTCTTGAAGCTTTTAAAAGATAAAGAAGGAGCTATGAAAGGAGCTATAGATGATTATGAAGAGCATGAACATGGATTGTATAATATAAACATGGATTCATAAAAGAAACCTCATAACCACAAATAGCTGAATTTTCACAATTTGACTCAATTAGATATCCTTATAGTTAGAATTTCAACTTGAAGTTATTAATTTTCCCTTTCTACTGTCTTTAATTATAGAAAACTTCCACCAGCTTGTAATTTAGAGAAATTTGCTCTAACAAGGAAAGTTTATTTACCATATGGGTATTCTCCAGATTATAGTTTGTATAGATAGAAATTGATATAAACGATTGGAGAATAGAGTTCCTTGGAAAAAGTTAACATTGAAATTCATTACAAACCACGTTAAAATGCTCACATTCTCTAGAGTTGTAGGAATCCTTAAAAATCAAACTCTACTTTCCTCTGCATGTAATTTTATTAATTTTCCTCCTTCTCTTTAGAATATTTCCCACATTTTTGCCTATTTGACATCTTTAGATCCTCCACGTCTTTGTGAGTACTTACATTGCTCTGTGATGCCTTTCCCAACTTTCCAGGCAGAACTCCATCAAAGTCTCCCACAATGCTGAATAGTAAATAGTAAATAACCACACACTTTTGGAAATGAACTTGATACTTGTCATCACTGTTTCTGTTAGCTCTTTGGGTAGGAATTGGGGTAATGCAATTCCTCTATAGCAATGGTAAGATGCTTAAAAATGACCCAACAGTGAAACTTCCTAAATAACTAGAAACATAATTAAGATATTTATTTTATATTGATACAGGTTTTCCAGGTAAAGAATGAAGTCAGGAGAATCTAATTTTTTTTTTTTTTCTGATAGGGATTGATGAAAGGATAGTAAGAGAAATAACTGAAAAGGAAAAAGATATTCATTCTGCCTAGAAATGTAGGCAAAGTTGCTAAATATAAGCATGGAATTTTTTCTCATTGTAATAATCGTTCATTCATTCAACACATTGATTGAGTACTTACTATAAGTTAGGCCCTATGCCAGACCCAATAGTTTGATAGCAGAAAACTCAGACCAGCAATCTTGCCATAGATGGTAGACTATGTTGAGTAAACTCATCTTCTCTGCTCCCTCAAAATATTCGTCCAGTGTCTCACAGGCTTATAATCGAGGAGTTTATACGCTTCAAGAGGAAATGTAGTCCTCCCTGCTTCCCTTTGAGGTGGTACAAGCTTTATATACTGATTGTGTTACTGACCCAGCAGAGTGGGGGCCACTCACAGCAATAGAACAAGACCAAGTTCAGTTCAGAAGCAAAGGAAAGTTTTATTCTTTTTTCAGAGAACGGAGAGGTGTGAGCTCACACTCTAGAGCACACGCTCTCCCTAACAGGCTGCAGCTGTGGGTGGGGCTGCTTTATGGGGGCGTAGTGGGAGGGGGCGGAGTTCTCATGGGTCAGGCTCAGCTGTGCTGCTCTCACTCCAGATGGCAGCGCGGATGCAGCGTCTCTGCGCGCAGCCCGCCTCCGCCATTTTGAATCTGCACTCGGCCGTGGAGCTGAGGTGTCCGGAGCAGCCATTTCGCTGGAGGAATTGCGGTCTGAAGGGCCAGACGGGTGCGAGGCCTCTGCGTGTGGCATCCTGCCAGCAAGTGAAACCAGAGGAAGCACAAAGAAAAAGAGAGGAAAAAAAAAAAAAAGGTTAGAGTTTATCTTATTACCAAGATTCTATTCTTATTTCCCGGGAATTGGTAATGGGCTTTGCTGGTGACAAATGTGAATAACAGCCACTCCAATTTTTAATAGCATTGGTGGAAAGTAATCTCATTTTTCTCTGTTGAACACTATGTTATTAGAAGTTCCTCACCAACAGTCGGCCTGAAGCAATTGCCCCAGGTATGACTCTCCTAACCATACCCCTCCTCCCTGGTCCCAGGGGTATGGAGACCTTGCTGTTTCAGGCCACATTCCACTGACTTCCAGAGTGTGTCCCAGTAGCACCTCTGTCTCAGCTTCCTTTGCTCCTTTTCTGTGGGCTCCCAGGGAGTGTTGGGGTGAAGGATGGAGAAAGGATGGTAGTGGAGACCTTGAACATTTTAGTCAAAGGCAGGATACGTCTTCCAGTGCCATGATGTGTCTTTAGGGCTGAGCAGCAGCATTAAGGGTTTAGGCCTTGTCTACTTCCAACTGTAGCCTTCAAGTCCCCTAAATTAACATCGTCACCACACCCCACCACCAAATCTTGAATAGATGCCTCTTTTACATAAATATTCAAATATGCTGAGTTTGCCTCAGAATGTTAATCACAGTTGGAAGCTAAATATTTCTGTGGCTATCTGATTAATGCATTTTTTTTTTCATAATCTATAAGCTCATTGAGTCCAGGAAGTGTATCTATTTGATCACCATTACATCAAATAGCTGGAAAAAATGTTCTCATTTAGGTTCTTTTGAGTAAACTCTGATGATTAAAACATTACAGACTATTAACTAGACTGCAAATTTAACAAAGAGGTAATATCATACTTATTTTTCAGTCTCTTACTATCTCTAGTCTAGTATTTTATATAAAATAGGCCCTTAATATGTTCAAAATTGAAACTAAGGGACCATGATTAAGTCTCCTGCTTGAGAATTTTTTCAGGGTCTTCTCTATATGACAGAGTCATGGTCACCAGCAGCTCTGGGATCACATTTTTTTTTTTATAGGTCATGATTTAAAGGGAAAGATAAAGGTTTCCTTTAGTATCTGTATAAAATTCCTTATAAAGACTCTAATTTGCACAACTTGTGTCATATGATTTTCCCTGAGCCAATTTCTATGGTCAGAAGTGTGAGGTTTTGTGTGTGATAGTTAAATGTACACCCAACAGACTGATGGCAGATGTGCTCTGATTGGGAGCCCAAAGAGAGTCATATGGAATGAGGAACAGGTAATTCCCAAGGATGTAGAGTTGCTGTTGTTTTAACAGAAAGGAAAAAAATGCAGAACTTCTACCACATACACCACCACCACTACCATCAACAACAACAACAACCAATATTTACTGCAGTGGGTATGGATATACAGTAAATGGGGAAGTTGAGAGTGTGGTATAGAGAGGTGGAATAGTTCATCAATGATTTATAATCAGATAGGCTCTACTTTATTAGTAAATGAATTAATGTTCTTAATTTACTAGGGAGAAATTTTTAGGCAAAATTAGTTTCAGTCAAACTTTACAGTTAATATTTAAAATAAAGACTGCGAAAGCTGTTGTCGGAGCCTGAAGTTGAGAGTCTTCCATTATGAGTGGTGATAAGAAGCTTATCTCTGCTTTGATTTCAAAAAGTCGTTTCCCTTTGGAGTCTCAAGAAATATTGAGCTTCCCTAAAAACATTCCCCTTAAGTGAAACTATTGTGGATTTTTTAAAGGCACTTAAATAAAAGTAGTGGGTTTTTTTCCTTTGCTAAATGGACTCCTTACATTATGCATGATAGTGAATCTAGGTTTAAAATGATTCTTTTTGGTAGGACTACCCAGGGAATCAGATAAATAAAAACTGAAAGGTTAGTGTTTTGCAAAAACTAAATGAAAGACCAAGCATCAAAGTTTGGAATTATGTTTGAAATGATTTTTGAATAGATTCAATATTTGCTTAATTGAGGTTCTCCCTCAGTGAACATGAGGCTCCTCATCTTTTCCCTATTTGCTTCACCTATGTTTTTAAAGAAAATTTAGCTTTCTCTGATCCTCAAAAATCAAGATTTGCTAATCGTTCCAACTACCATTCCATTCCCCACTGCACATGAAAGCTTTTGCTGAAAAGTGAAGTACATTCTTGTCTCCATTTTAATTCATTCAACTCCCTTCTCAAAACTTTTTTTTTTTTTCATTTTCTTTTTTTCCCATCTAATCTATCCATAGCTCCTTTGAATAGCTGTGTTATGTCTTGGCACTTTTTCAATCATTCATTTTAGAACTGCTATACTGTCTAATATTTATCACCAACTTACCCATAACTCTAGCCACTTTGGACATTCCATTATGCCGTTATACCTCAGTTTCCAAAGAGATGTGTCCCCAGGTAGCCAGAGTTTATTCTTCATTTATGCTTATTATTGCCATCCTCCTTCAGAGAAAATTCAGTGTCTCTCTGTTTCTCTCTACTTTCATTTCCTTTCAGATTCTACATGGTATCATATTCACATCTAATTACCTCTAGCTCGATGTTTGCATTTTGACACACTAATTAATTCTCTTCTTGCCCCAGAGTTAGCATTGTTCAAAGGATATCATCATGTGCTTGATTTATGGTGTCAAATTCTGAAATAAAAGGGAATGTATTTGTAGAATGTCTTTATTTTAAAAGTCTTTGCCTTTTCTACTGGCTTTTTCAAGCAAAGAACTATAAAGTGAATTTTGGACTATAGCCTCAGTTATGCTAATTGGCTGTGTGATTTGCAGCAAGTTCTCACTCTCTCTCATCTCTGTCTCTGTCTCTCTTTCATTATGAAATAAGGGTAGTAGGTAACCTAAGTAATCTATGAGTTTTCTTGAAGTCCCCAAAGTCAGGATATTTATTCAGGGCAATTAACACCAAGTGTCATAACAAATAACCCCCAAGTTTTAATAGCTTAAGACAATAAAAGTTTATTTCTTGCTCATATCACAGCTTAGTGCAACTCAGGTAGCTCTTCTGGGTGAATCTATTCCAAGTAACAACTCAGGGATCCAGGAATCTTCTACCTTGTGTCTTTGCTGTCTTGTAGGTTCAACTTGGAGGTCTCTGCTGTCATTTAGTCAGCCAATGAACAGAGAGACTGTAGAATCTCATGGGATGTTTTAGAGCCAGATCCCAAAATAGCATACATTAATTTGACCACATTCCACAGTCCACTGACCAGAACTCAGTTATATGGTCTTAGTCTTAAACTTATTTTAGGGGGAACTAGGAGAAGTGGTCTTTCTGTGTGTCCAAGAAGAAAAAACAAGTTTGGTGAGCTTTTAGCCAATTTCTGCCACACCCTTCAATATGATGAGACTATTAATTTCCTTCTATTTTTCTACCATCCAGTTTCCCATTCTTTCTGTCTCTATTTGGTTGATTAATGGTTTTGATCCTCACCATTTTCCTCCCTGAGTTTGTTTTTTTTTTTTTACTTAACACCCTGACCCTGGACTCTGGTGTCACTGCCAAGCTTTGCAAGAGACCTCGTTTTATCCCTTTTTTTCTGTAGAAGAGCCTGCAGATCAGTGTGTAAGGATCCCAGTTTTCCCATTTGCTAGCAACTTGCATGACTCTTCGGAACCTCAGTTTCTTTATCTGTAATAGGCTTACCTGAGAAAAACTAAGTTGTCAGAGATGTAGTATGTGCTGAAAAAACTTTTATTTTTTGGTTCTATTTCCTGTTGTCCTTGTATATTAGAAAGATTATCTCATCCATTAAACCTCTGCCCTATTATCTCTGTAAGAAAAATAAAGCTATTATCTTAAATTCTAAAGCCTGTCCTATATACATAAATCAATTTACTCTCCCTTTCTGACCTTCCATTATATAAAAACCTTCCTACTATATGGTCTCTATGTCTGCAATGGTCTAATTTCTCTACTCAGCTAGCTATATTTCAAAAATATTTTAATATGAACTTTCTAGATATATAGCCAGGGTTATCTGATTTGTTGGTAAAGTTAGTTAATATTCTTTCTGCCTCAGTGTTTAATATTTCATTATCTCTACCATTATCCATTACCATCTCTACCAGTCAGAGGAAATTTTTTCTATGGCTTTGACTAAACCATTACTTGAATAACAGCAACTATTAGCTAAAGTGAGATTTGGGTTTGTGTCTGAACAGATGAAAATTTCCATGCATAACCATTAAGCATTGTAAAAGGTACCTAATAGTGAACCATTTCAAGTCTGTATTTCCAAAAAGATAATTATTTCTAAAATTCAGGGCTCTCTATTGAACTGTATGAGATTGGACAAATAACCTCTCTGTGCTCAGTTTTCTCAACTATCAAATATTCAGGTTATTTCCTGTGTCTCTTCTTTACCTAAAATTGATGCTTCATATTATTTGTGAGAGACTCCTCATATTTTATAAATATCTTTCCAATTATAGCAAAAGATTTTTTTTCTTTCCACAAATCATACATACACCTGTGGTAGGTTGAATAGTGTCTTCCAAAAACTTATGTCAACTCAGAATCTCAGAAACTAAGAAGAGGTAGGGAAGGATTTTTCTCTGGAATCTTCAGAGGGAGCATGGCCTTTCCGACAACTTGATCTCAAACTTCTAGCCCCCAAAACTGTGAGAGAATTAATTTCTTTTTTGTTAAGCCACCAGTTTGTAGTACTCTGTTAGGGCAGTCCTAGGAAAATAATACAACCCCTTTCAATTATTTTTAACTGTTGTAATTACTCATTTAACTTGTTCATCTTCACCATAACTGTAAGTTCTCCAAGTGATGTTCAGTAGTATTACTCATAACCTTGTAAGCAGAAGTCCATTAATAGTTATTAAAATGAATGAACGAATAACTCAGTTCATACTGTCCTGGTACCATTATGCTATGAATAACTAAAGTTTTCTAATATAACAGGGAAAAAGCCTATTAATTTCCCCAATTAACACTTCTCAAATTTCACCCTTATGAATCATTTTTTCCAAAGTCTTATTTATGCATAAGACAGGAATGAGAGCTTTTTTTTTTTTTTTTTCTGGTAGTGAAGCTGAACACCAAGGCTTTATTTCTGTTTGTATTACTGCTAGGTTTTTTTTTGAATTTTATTTTATTTTTTATACAGCACGTTCTTATTAGTTATCTATTTTATACATATTAGTGAATGTATGTCAATCCCAATCCCTCGGTTCATCCCACGCCCCCGCCACCCCCCACTTCCCTCCTTGGTGTCCATACGTTTGTTCTCTACATCTGTCTCTATTTCTGCCTTGCAGACTTGTTCTTCTGGTTCTTGAGCATCACATTTACTTGAATATGATTGCTTGCGTTGCTCTTTTGGTGTCTCCCTCTCTTGTTAAGTCTTCACTGGATTCAGTGCATATGGAAATTCTATAAGAGGCATATGAAACGGCATCTCGAGAGTCAGATTTTATAAACAACATGGACAGCAGCAGCCAGGAGCATCCGTGCCTACATTTGTTCTGTTTTCAAGGTTTTGCTTTACCTCTAATGACAAAACTTATCCCATCACAATGTTTGTTCCATCCCAGTACAAATCCTCATATATTGCCAAAGAAGGTATTATGCAACATGAAGATTCCATAACTGTATCATTGCAAGGACAGCTACAGAAAACACTCTGAAATAAATTCCAGATACTATATTGTGTGAGATTGGGGAGTAGTTATGTCCATCTTATTTCCAACAGCTATGTGGTTTCATTGATGAGTATTAAGAATTTAAGTTCTTTGTGGGCTGAGATTTTGTTCTGTTCACTGCTATATCCCTAGAACTTGGAAGATGGCCTGAAACATTTTATATAACCAATGAATATTTTGAATGAAAAGTCCCTTTCTTAATTTCCTTGCTGCTGCTAACTCAGTGATCATATCCTGCTTTATGTGCATTCTATTAGACGACTAAAGCAGGGTTTTGCAACTTGTAGAAGTCACATCAGAGAGTTTCACTGCCAGGGAGGTTTACCTTATTCCCTACACCTCTCAAATTTGGCAATTAACACTCCAGCTGGAGCGCGTCTTTTTCTCACTGACTCCAGTGCTTACCTGATCATTATCCCTTCATGCTGAGTGTGTCCTATTACAGAGGTTTGGCCGTAGCAACATTTTTCAAGAATAGCTGATTCAAGGACTAGGGTCATCTGTACCGTGATTACAAAAGCTAATTAGGTATAGATAAGTACAATTTTAAGAAGTTGTGCATTTTCGTGTATTATTGTGAAGTATTATTTTCAAGTATTTTTCTTTTGAAAAGAAAAATAAAGGTATAGAATAGATTAATCTCAGTCTCCTTTCTCTTTCTCTCTCTCTCTATTGCTTTTAGAACTATTACCATGACCCACAAACTTACAGATTTAGCACAAAACTATTGCCTGAGGGCTCCATGAAATAAAACTCTTCTTTCCTCAACTTGAGATTAAAAGGTTTAAGAATAAAAAAGGTTGGAAGGGTTAACACTGTGGTGATTTAGTTTCAAATCAAAGTCCAATGTTGACTTCAGCTCTTTTCCTGTTTGGCCTTCATTTATCTTTATCTGGGCTGAAATATAAAGAGAAGTTTCCACTGCCACCCAGTATGTCAGAATAACTGCACATCCAGACACCTGAACGGAAACCCTGGCTGGGAATTCTTCCAAATCTGGGAGCTGGTTAAGCTTGCTTAAAGAAGAAGCAGAGTAGCAAAAAATTCTAAGCCAAGAGTAATCAGCGGGTTCAGAATAGCAATTTATCTTTCAGGCTTAAGCCAGGGAGCTGCATTCCCAGCAGGCTCCGGTCTTCACTGTTTCATTCCTGCCCGTGCCTGCCACTTGCTTGTTATGTGAGTTTGAACAAGTTTTGTACACTCTGTGTGCCTCAGTTTCCACATGCATAAGATAGAGAACACAGATTGTTGAAAGGAGTAAATGTGTGAATATATGTAAAGTATTTATACAGTAAATGGCTGACAGTAAGCACTAATTAAGTGGTAGCTGTTATTGCAGAGGTGGATGTATTAGGCCATCTTAGCCTGAACTCTAAAACATATTTATATCATATAAATAACTCCCCTTTTCTGAGTCTGTGTTCACCAAGCCACCTTCTAATAACTTGGCTTTCCTAGAGGGTATAGCATCCATAGAGAGAAGATATTTTAGCTGGCCATAAACATCCATTCCTCTTGAGAGTTTTATTTACCTCTTAAAAATATATATGTACCAGACACTTCCCTAATTTTATATATTATTCAAATCATATGAATTAACCTTTTAATAGATTAGAAAATTGAGGGTAATATGGGTAATATAATTCGCTCTAGGTCACTTAAATGTAAGTGACAGAGACTTTGTTGAAACCCAGAATTCTTCCCTTTTTTCCCTACACAGGTGCTCCCTGTGCTGTTGCAAAAGGGCGTCTTGTGTGGTGGTCACCAAGTTCTCTTCTACTAGCAGTTGGACTAAAAGTCTAATTGAGGGTAGAAATCTAGGTAAATTAATCCCTTGTATTTTAGTTAGAATAAAGACCCCTCAGCAAAAGTGGATCTAGGTTGCGTCCTCCTTGAGGAATGGAAAATATAAATCCATATAAAATTATTCACTTTGAGGAGTCCATAGAAAGCATTTTCCTCTTTTGTTTGTTTTGTTTTGCTTGTTTTTTCTATAGTAGTTCACAAACTTCAGTGTGCATACAAGTCACCTGGAGGGCTGCAATCAAACACTCATTGCTGGGCTCCTCCCCTGAGTTCCTGATTCAGGAAACCTGGGCTTCAGCCTGAGGCTTTGCATTTCTAACAAGTTCTCTTGTGATGATGATGTTGCTAGCACTGGCACCACACTTTGACTCTGTCTTAAAATCAGTGGAGTCAGTGCTCTTAAACTGTTCATGTGTGGACTCAGTAAGGCTTAGCTGATCTGATATTAATCTTTAACTAAAATCCCTTTTTTCCCTTTGTTAAGTACTTCAGGTCTTATTCATTAATCAAAAAATCCTGCTACAAACCAAATAGACCTTGAGTTACCCAAAGCAGAATTGAAGTCATCCATGTAATGGCTGACTAGTCTCCGGGGGTGTAACACATACAACATTTATATACTTTTGGTCTTTCAGATTACATTATTATTCATTCAGTGACTGTGTAAATATTTTCCCTTGTATTATCTTTAAGAGGACGTTTTATACAAGATGCCATATTATTATGACATGTCTGATTAAACAAAGAATGCAAGACAGAAATTGCATACAGGGATTGTTGCATTTTGTTTGCTTGTTTTAGCATTTGATGGAATTCACTTTAAGGGCTTGTCCTGAGTTTCTAATTCTGAAGGGAGTTCTAAGAACAAGTAAAACAATCATGGAAGAAAGTAAGCATTTGGATTTAAAGGGTTGGGGATACTGTAAAATGCTAATCAGCAAATTTTCCTTGGTAAGTCACTATTCCTGTGGCATTTTACTTACATGCAGAATTTGCTGCTCATCATATCGTACTTTACCACTTCATCCCTCCCCACAAGCAATCACAAAGTATTCACAGAAAATGTTGAATGGAAAAAATGAATGAGTTCAGATTATTAATAACAGTAATAATGAGAGAAGCAACCATGTACATGCTTCCCATAGAGCAGGCCTGTTCAATGTCCTCATAAGGAGTATCCCACTTAATCATCACAAAATCCCTATAAAGCAGAGTTTCTCAACATCAGCACTAGTGACATTTTAGGCTGGATAATTCCTTGTTGTGTGTTCTGTCCTATGCATCGTACAGTGTCTTGTAGGATCCCTGGCCTCTACTGACTAGATGCCAGTAACAACCTCCCAGTTGTAACAACAAAAATTGGCCCAGTTGAGAACCACTGATATATATCAATATATAGGATTATAATCTCTCTTTCATAAACATGGCATTGGAAATTTAATTTGTCCAACTTCCCACAGTTCATTTGTATCAGAACAGGAATTCAAGTCCAGACCCTCAGATTTGCCCATTCTTAATAAGTTGACTAGAATGGGAGACACAAACTTCTGTAGACCAGGATAGGATGAATCAGCTGTGATTAATTTCCTCTAAATGCAACTTTTCTAAATAAATTTTGCCATATTTAGGCTTTAAATTGTATAGTCTATGTTTTGTCATAATTCTTATTAGACATAAGTCCTTGAATACAATCCAGCATCCGTTCTCTTGTTATGGAAACAGATGCCTTTGGCTTGTGAGTTAAAATAGCTACTAGTACAAAGCAGGGTTCTAACTGGCCTGGCTGTATGGGTCCCCAGTCTCTGGTCACCACCTAGGCTGAGGTGGGATTTATGTCTTGGATATGCATTTACTTTGTTGTGTATTTCCTTAGTTGGATCTTAGAATATTGTTCATAGCCTTCTCTCTCCCCTGCTTTTTTATAGCAAGGTCCAAACTTGTGTTTTCTTAAGTGTTTCATCAGACAAATAATATATGTATAAACTTCAGTTGAAATTGGGAAATGTTGTGTATTTTAGATCAACCACATGAGAATGGATAGATGATAGATAGATAGATAGGCAGACAGGCGGACAGATAGAAGTTGGCTGTGTAAAGCATGGAATCTCTGTCACTTCTAAGAGTCAGTCAGGGGCTCATGTTCTAGTCCTGAATGAAAAGAACTGGTGATTGTAGTAACTCGTTTGGGAAAGAGGACTATTTACTAATAAGGAAATTGGGAGTATATAGAGATGGATAATATAGGGTCATTTACTACAGAATAGAACAGGTTGAAGAGATATGGCGTTATAAACTATCTAATTAAGGTAATTGTAGATAGGAGAGAGGAAGGGCCCATGATTTATATTTAGACTATAATATAAAGAAAATGGATATGCGTTATCAGCACAATACACACACGCACACACACACACACACACACACACACACACACACACAATCACATGTTTGACTTATTGCAATAGATCCCATAAGATTTGCTGGGATTAACTAATTGTCATAAAGTGTACTCATATGCTTTTATATACTTAGGAAAATATTGTTAAAGGTTTAGTACCTACATGAGGAAAAATAAAAATCTCATTAAAGGATATAAAACAAATATCTCAACAAATGGAAATACAAATCAGGGTTTTGGGATACACTATAATAGAAAATGTTTATGCTTCTAAAACAAATGTGGACTTCATTTAATATCAATCAGAATCCCAACCGGGAATTTTTGAAAGTGTTAAAAAAAAAAAAGCCTTAAAATTTATATAACAGAATGGGTTTTATAGATCTCTCTCTCTCTCTCAGTCTCTCTCTCTCACCCACACATACATAAGAATAGTAAGAGACAGCGTAACTGTAGAAAAACCTGTAAAACAGATATTCAATTATTATTTTATCAGCATGACATAGAAGAAAAAGGGAGTCTAGAAATTGATTGTAGTATATAATAGAAGATTTTATATTTGACAAAGGTAGTATTTCATTTCACAGGGAAAAGATGGATCATTAATAATTAGCCCTGGCACAATCAGCTATCCATTTGCATCTTACACCATGTACAAAAAACAAATTTCAGATGGATTGAAGATTTATTTGTAAAAAGTTAAAAAAAAAAGTTTTGCAAACATCTAGGAGACTAGTAGTACGGGTACATGTACAATAGCTAGTAGCAAGTATAACTTTCTTAAATAAGACTGAAAACCCAGAAGCTGTAAGAGATAAGGTGTATAAATTTGTAGCAAAAGATAACACAGACAGAATATCAATCAAAAGATGCATAATAGGTTTTGAAAGAAAAATATGTATACTGGAGAATACTGACAGAGTGTTGTTTCTATAGTACACATAGGACCCTGAAAATTTGTCAGGATGAGAATAGTAGCTCAATAATAAGAGTCAGTTCACAGAGATCATCTTCAGGTGATCAAGTATATGAAAATAATGCTCAAACTGATTGTTGACTTTCTATGCAAAAATAATGAAGAGACATCACGTTATAGCTGTGAGCCTGACAATAATTTGAAAGGGTGATAACTTGACTGGCAAGTGTAAAACCTAAAGTATTAAAGACATTTTGGAATGCAATGTCTATTAAAATTAAAAATGCATTTACCTTCTGACACAGAAACCCCTCTTCTTGCTAGTCCAGCCATAAAACAAAACACCAGCGGGAGGCATATTTATTGCAGTGTGTTGAGTAGCCAAATACTAAATAGAAAGCAATGGCTCTTCAATAGGGGAATGACTGAAAATATGGTAAATACATATCACAATTTTGCAGCTGTTAAAAAAGAATGAATTAAAGCTGTACCAATGGATAATTGATTTGGAGTGATTTCTGTGGTTTTTTGTTTAGTAAGAATAGAAAGATACACAAAAGTGGGTATTGAACAATCTTTTTGAGTAAACAATTACACGGTAACTAAATTCTTCATTTGTATATGTGTGTGAGTCTTTGCATGGGTGTGTACATATACATGCTTGCCTATTGTCATAAAAATATGGAAAAAACATACATTGAATAGTGAAAATTTGGTTAACAGGGTAGAGAGGAAGGTAGGAAAGTGGGAGTGAGGAGGGCTGAACATTAAAATAAAAGAAAATAAACAAGTGAAAAATGTAAAAATCCAATAAAAATGAATGTACGTTTGATTCCCACTTCAATTTATACAATATTTCAAATGTGA
This sequence comes from Balaenoptera ricei, assembly GCF_028023285.1. Taxonomy (NCBI): domain Eukaryota; kingdom Metazoa; phylum Chordata; class Mammalia; order Artiodactyla; family Balaenopteridae; genus Balaenoptera; species Balaenoptera ricei. The sequence goes on from NC_082642.1 coordinate 108,107,837, forward strand.
ATTAAAGTTAGGTACATTGAAATTATTTGGGATTACTCTAATTTGATTCTTAGGTTTTTTTCCAGACTTTAACAAGAAACTGTTTCCTAAGATTTCAAAAAATATATATAATTCATATTTTCTGTAGAAAAAAATAAAAATTACAGTTAAGCAAAAAGAAAAAAATATCCTAGTCCTTCCAGCTTGAGGCTCTGTCTGTTGACTGTCTTCCCATCCCTTACCCAGAGCTCTGCTCACTGGCTTCTGTCTTTTCTCCCCAGTCTAGCTTAGGTACCACCTCCGAGTAACTGTCCTGTATTGGCCTGCCTCTGTCAACTTCTACATCTCTGTCCTTTGGACAAGTTGCATACCCAACCTCAAACAGACATATCCCAGCCCCAAACTAGAACACTTCACAAACACAGCATCTGATCCTGGGGAATTCTACAAATTCCAAAACCTGGCCTTTAACAGCATATCCTCAGTGAATGTTCTGCTAGAGGTTATGACAGAAATAAAAGCATAAGAAACATAGTCCCTGCCCAAAAGAAGCTTAGAAATTCATGGAGGAGCTGAACTTTACATTTATGAAAATTTCATAGGTTTGTTTCAGCCCTTAACCCGATATGATTGTTTAAATTAATTGTAGTTTGGAGAGTTAAGGAGAAAGTTTATTCAAAAGAGCCCATTATACCAGGTAGAGAGAAGACAAAGATATGAAGATAAAGTACACAAGGACCCAGCACTTCTAGCATTTGCCTCATTTCTGGTGCTTGGGCCTGTCTCAGTCCTATATAACTCAACAGGAAAGAAGGGCCAAGGCTGAGCTAGTTAAGTAATAAAAATGGACATTTCTAATCATGATCTAAAATGATCCACAACTGAGGCTTCATGGCTAGAGGCATAGTTTACCTTTAGCTAATTAAAAGGAGACTCCTGCCTGTAGAAGAAGCCAACCTATTGTCTCCAAATAACCAATTTTTGATCTGGACATGTTTCTACAATAAACCTCATGTTTGGGTCTTTTTCAAAAAGTACCCTACTTCTTACTAGGTTGGGATGGGAGTATTAAACAGAAGCAGTTTTATCCAGATACCCAGGCCAACCCATGGTTGTTAGAGATGCCTGAGGAGGCCTGGGCCTTGGAGACCCAACTGGAAAGTGAAGGTCATACTTGCAAAGGTGAAACACTCTGATGCCCAACTGACAGGGTAAAAACACTTAAATAAAAGAGAGTAGGAGCATGTGAGAATTATCAGAAAATCTTTGGAGAGCTCTGGGCTCTGCTCTGGCTCCTAAGTAACCTTAGCTGTCACTGCCTGTGTCACTGTAGTAGCTATTGAGTGGATAGGGTTGCTTCTAAAAGCATGACTGAGAAATTTTAAGTCAGGGATACACACACAAGCCTGTATGCTGTCTTTGTCTTTTGCTCATATGTTTATTCTTTGTTTTCCTATTATTGCCCTTCTAACATTTTTCTCAAGGTAAGTTGTGCTCCAAACTATTCTTTTGTCCTTAGCAGTCACCCAAAACTCTCTTTTTTAGTCTTTCTGTATCTTAACCTGTCTTTTAACTAAGCCCGTCCAATAGAACAGACCACAAGGTCGCCACTGGATAAGCCACAGTGATTTTTAGCTTCAAGAATTTTATCATAAATCAGAGCAGAAAAACAGATAGAAGATTATAAAAAGAACTAGCATAGAGGAATTGCAAAGATCTCAGAATCTTACTATGTTCTTGTAGTCATCATCTTTTTCTCACAGTTCCAAACTTCCTTATATAGTGATAACTGGAAATCCCTTGGGACTTGGAGTTGTTTTTTTTTTTTGTTTTTTTGTTTTTTTTTAAATTATTTATTTATTTATTTTTGGCCGTGTTGGGTCTTCGTTTCTGTGCGAGGGCCTTCTCTAGTTGTGGCAAGCGGGGACCACTCTTCATCACGGTGCGTGGGCCTCTCACTATCGCGGCCTCTCTTGTTGCGGAGCACAGGCTCCAGACGCGCGGGCTCAGTAGTTGTGGCTCACGGGCCTAGTTGCTCCGCGGCATGTGGGATCTTCCCAGACCAGGGCTCGAACCCGTGTCCTCTGCATTAGCAGGCAGATTCTCAACCACTGCGCCACCAGGGAAGCCCGGGACTTGGAGTCTTTAATGTTATTTCTGAACTGGAATCACAAATCACCTCTTTTCATCATCCTAACTCCCATCCTACCCCCACCACTTGGCTAGATGCCTGTGTGGTTCTCTTTCTTCACATAGGCCTTTGCTGTTACCAGCAAGTAGGTTCAAGTCCAATCTCAACAGAACAGAGGTAGAAACTCTCATTTCCTTTTCCCTCCAGGTTATCCTACTCCGTACCGTCCCCCCTCCCCCCCATGCTGTAAATGAGATATCTGCATTTCTGTAGATTTCCAGTCAGTATATCACCTCTCACCACACTTCTACTCAGACCTTTGTGTTTGTAGTTGATAGTAAATATTTCCATTTCAATCAATTAAGAAAAGTTAGGTGCTAAACAGTATACTTAAGAAGAAAGTTATATAGTCTTTATCATTGTAGAATTAAAAGCCTTGAAAGACCAGAATAATGGGTAGAAAATCATTGCAAACAGTAAACCCATTCATTCATTTATTCATTCACCTAGTTTAAGACTGTCAAGTACACAGGATATAAGTAAGGCTTTGGAAATTTTTAGGACGAAGTATTAGTGTTAAATCAGGAACTATTTTGTTAATTATATACACCAAGTTGTGTTCAACTGAAATGTGGAAGGGTCACAGATGAACAAATTCTAAAAAATCTTGAGGAGAGCATCTAAGGTTTCTGCTTGAAGTAAGCCCATTATAATTTATTAAAGTGCTCTGCCAAGCCTGTAGCTTTATCCTAGGATTCTTATTTATGTACAGAGACATAATAATTTTTAAGAGTTTTTGAAATATTATTTGATTATGCTGGACATTATAGCCTGCATTTCTATAGCATGAAACAATAAGGGCCTTGAGCAAATGGCCATTTGCTCAATAATTACACCCCCTCCACCGCACTTCCAGAACTGGGCTGTGCAGTTCCTTAATTTGGAGGTATTTTGATAGAGCATTTATTCTTATTCTACATAAGAAAGGTACACAGTGACGGGGGAGGGGGCTCTGCCGTCCTAGAGAAGGTGGAATAGTAGTATTTGAGCCTAATGATTTTAACAACATTCAGTTGAGATAGAAAGTAATGGGTTACAGGATTAGTTAAAACCTGTGGTGGTTTAAAACATGTCCACGAATTATTTGACCCTCTTCCCATTGAGAGGTGGGAACTATGTCCCCTCCCCTTGAATCCGACAGGATATGTCTCTGTTTGGAGTAAGGCAGAATTAGTGCAATGTGTCTTCTGCAACTAGGTAAGAGAAGGCCACACAGCTTCCATCTGGTTTTCTTGAAATACTCTGTGTTGGAAATCTGAGCTGCTATGTAAGAAATCCTCCAACCCTGAGGCTGCCATGCTGTAAGGAAAGGAAACTCAGGCCACATGAAGATGCCCTGTGCAGGTATGTCAGTCACCAGCCCCCAGTGAGGTCCCAGCTGACAGCTGGCATCAGCCACTGTGAAATTGTCTCCAATGATTCCAGACCCTTTCCAACTACTAACTCATCTCCGTGGAGCCATGGAGTCCTCCCAGCGGAGGTCCCAGACCACGTGGAGGATAGATAAGCCAAATTCCTCACCCACAGATGGTGTGAAGAAAATAAAATGATTGCTTTGAACCCCTAAGTTTAGGGTAGTTTGTTTGCAGCAGCAGTAATTGGGGCAGTCCTTTAGAGCCCTCTCTTCCTAGAGATTTCTTCTAGTGATGGCTAGTGAAAATAGAGATTTGGTGGAAACATGACTCTCGGAAAAATGTTTTGAGTATAGGTGGTTAGAGGTAATGATTCTCAGGAAGAAAATGAGGTGGAAGATGGAAATCCATGCTTTTTCCTCTTTAGCACTATCCACTCTCTTCTTTCATGCTTCTCCTCACATTACTAAGAGTCTGTTTCTCTATGTCCTTTTTCTTTCTGACTGTGGCAGCCAAGATTGAATGAGGGAAAACAGGGGTTACTAAAAACATGGATGGGGGATCATTTTTACAAATCAGAAATAACCTTAACAAATCAGAAAAGAGCCTGTTCTGTTCCAAAAAAGAAATCTAAAGTTTGAGTTTACATTAAAAACGAAAAGCAAAGGGAGATCGGGTGGTACAGTAAATTGATGCCAGCAGGATGAGGTAGAAGTTTCCAGAGGCAGAGACATCCTATCTATTTGGTTGAGTAGACAGATTGCCTAGGATTCACAATACTTCTAGAAACTCATGAAATGTTTTAATTTCCTTTAAAATCAGAAGAAAAGAAGTGTAGTTTTAGAAGAAAATATTGTAACATATAATATTCATATCTTTGTCTTTTCATCCTCAGTCAAAAATAGAGCCTTTAATTATTTTTTAGTGGTGTAAGTGTTTCATGATACATAGGGGCCATAAATGTAATAATGTGACCCTGACTGGAGAACCATGTGGGGGACAGGACTAGAAGGAATGGGTATAACGGGTCGGTAGCTTCTGTGCTTGCCTGAAGCGGTAAGTTTTGTATGTCTAAACTTAAACCCTGTGTTTGGAGTTTCAGCACAGCACTAATGATGCTTTATATAACCAATTAGTGCAATTCCATAGCATGCAGACTTTATTACCATACTCCTTCAGACCAATTATCTAAATTATAATAGGGTAAGGAGTTTAGAAGGAAGAAAGATACAAAACTGTGACCCTTCTTCAGTTACTGCAATTCCTGGGCATCAGTGGGTGCCAGAGCAGTCCCTGGGCTCACAGGAGAATGGGAAGCCCTCACTGCCTGGTGAAAGAATACCGTTGGGTGATCCTTGTCAAAGACAGCCTCTCATAACTCACTCTTTCCAGATATGTTCAAAATGATGGCATCATTTGGTCAAATATTTTGATAGGTTATTCCAAAAGGAGTCTGGGCTTTTTATCAGTCATGTCCAGCTGCCCATTACCAAGAGGGAAACCAGGGGGAACTGTACAATTCAAGAACAAACTTAAAATCAATACAATTTAAGCGTCAAATGTTAATACTGGCTACACCTGTGCAAATATAAACTCAGAGCAAACATAAAAGTTTAAATATTATGCATTATTACTCATAAAAATAAATAAAGCAAACCCAAAAAACTAGCCAAGGGACCGGGCCTCCCCAAAGCTAGCAGAAGGGGAAGAATTGCTGCAGTCTCCTTAGAGACATTTTCCATCGGCCATTCTCTATGACAGTACCTGGTGTAGAATAGAGGAGGAAAGCTATTTAGTAGGTCCATTTTGTTCATCTGCACTTCCTCAGAATCCAGTATAGTGCCTGGTGTATACTAGGCATGCAATAAATATTTGTTGAATAAAGAATGAAAATATGAATAAATATAGGGCTCATTCTAGTATACTCATTGTTCAATTCTGCCTATTTGCTTGTCCCACCCAGCAACACACTAGCTTCCTCAAAAGGAGCACCTCAGAAGAGCCTTGGGTCCCTTTTACTCATTCACGCCTCCTTTCTGTAACTTCACCTTCTTACTGACCCTCCCTTTTCTCTTTCTTCTGACTACTGCCTATCTCCTGCTCCAATGATCCCAGCTCCTCATTCCGATTGCTCAGTTTCCTGATTTCAATTCTGCCTTCCTGTCTTGATATACTCATAGATCTACTTGTAATGACTTCTTTCTGATTGATGATTCTTGGTCCATCCTCTCCTGCTGTCCTACCTTTTAAGTAAACTTCAATCCACCAGGACAATAGAACCCAGTCAGCTGTAACTTCATAATGACCTCAGGGTTTAAATAGGTGGTTTCTCCTATGTTTCTTATCTTCCTCAACATGCTGCCTCTAGAAGCTTTCTCCAAGAGGTTATAATATAGTTCACTTGACTCTCAGTTACTGGCGCTTCATCTAAAATTTCAATTCTTATCCAATCAAAGCTTTGAAACTTCATATTAACTCTCTATGACCTTACCATTTTACATTAAGGAAATAATTCCTGTTACCTCCCAAACTTGAAAGATCTTAGAAAGTTACCCACAGTGATAATATGCAATGTAAAACTTCAGAGAGATAGGATGAATGCTTTTGACTTTCTGCAATACTTTTTGGATATTTTCTGATAGTGAGGAGAGAGGAAAATTAGAATCAAGTAAAATTTTTATGAATTCTTTACAGAGGAACACTCATAACCATGTTAGCAATGTTATAGTGTAAATAGTGTCAAACAAAGCAGATAAATGTGCTATTTGCACACTTCTGGTGTAAATCTTAGCAACTTTTTTAGTGTTTTGTTTACATATTTCTGTTTTCTATGTCATCGTCAAATCCATAAACCTTTCAAACATGCACACATGCACACACACACACACACACAAATAATCAATAAATATATCCAAGGAGTAGTAGATTTAGTGAAATTATAGTTGTTTTCACTTACCTGTACACATTCCAGTTGCATTTATTTCTCTCTATTCTTAGAAACTGAATGTCAAAGTGAAATAGATGGGGTTGGTTCTCGGTAGGATTTGGTAGGATTCTTATTTGTTTCAGCCAGTCACAAAGAAAAAGAGCCAGACCTTCTGCTGGGTCTTTGGAACATGGCTTCACATTTGAAAAACCTGAATGAGCTTAAAAACAATACTGATGCCCAACTCTACCTGGAACAACAACAAAAAAACAAACAAAAAAACCCCCTGGGTTGTGGGGGAAGCAGTGTATTTGTTAACACCTCCATGGTGATTCCAATGTACAGCCAAAGTTAAGAACTGCTGATTTAGAATGTGTTGTTGTGCTATTATTTTCTTTGCTTTAGTTGAAGAAAAGCAATTTAGATTATTTTTATATGGTCCTGGAAAAAATGAAACAAAAGTATGCAGAGCAAGGAAATACTTCAGTAGGGCCAAGTAAGTGAGGCAAAGGGTTTCTATTTTATAACTTGATAGGCTATTGTCAAAATATAAACAGGTCTAGGTTAGAATCCACTTTGAGATCCATAGAATTTGTAGCAAGCTCCCACAGCTGGAAAATAAACAAACAGGCTTTCTCCTGGCAACACACTTTTCCCAAACTCTCAACTACATTCTGCACTTGCTGTTTCCTGAAGATAATGCTGTTTTTATTATTTGCTGTTTAATGTTAATTACTTTTGCTCTTTAGAAGTACTCACAATACATTTTGGAATCCAGTGAATACATTAGTGTCTTAGAGTGTCAACATTTCTCCCAACTTGTCCTTCATTATTACAAAGCTGAAAACCAGTTATAAAATAGACACTGCTAAATGATTTATTTCTCATCCATTGAAATATACTTTTCTGATGAACAGGAAGAAATTATTCGAAGAATTTAATGCAGTCAAGCAGGAGATTCCAAAATCTATACATAGAATTTCAAGTCCTTGTAAATAGGTCAACAACATTTGTAAAGTATGCATAGATGCTTAGCACTATAATAGGAACCTAAAGTATATAGTTGAGATTAGACGTGACTTATGCCCTCAGAATTTTATAATCTTTCAAAAAAGACGAGATGGGTTGGTATTCAATGAATATGGATACATACAAAGAAATACTCTGACAGAAAGAGATAAGGAAGGGATTGTGCAGATCAAAGAATGAGCCACAGTTAATTGAGGGAAATTTCCCTTGAGATGTTTTTCTGAAATGGGCTCTGAACTTCAATTTAAAGTGAGGGATATGGTTTGTAGGACAGGAATGTTGAGACTATTCCTTGTATATGTGATAAATTAAATGAAAGCTCTAAGAAGTGAATAAAATGGAGTGAAGTGGCCGAAAAAAAAAAACAGTAAGAAAGTTCCTAGATGTCTATAATGTCTGTGAAAAGAGACATATTGCATCTTTCTCAGCATTTTAAAATTAGCAGTTTACTGACAGCTTTCTGAATTAAATGATTTATATGAACATTTATGGATGGAAAAACATGTTTCTCTAATGATAAAAATGCTATAATTTCTCCTATTTTAAAAGTTAAGTAGCCTTTATATAGGAAATATTTTGTAATCTTTATTGGAGTATAATTGCTTCACAATACTGTTAGTTTCTGTTGTACAACAAAGTGAATTAGTCATATGCATACATATATCCCCATATCCCCTCCCTCTTGAGCCTCCCTCTCACCTTCCCTATCCCACCCCTCTAGGTCGTCGCAAAACACCGAGCTGATTTCCCTGTGCTATGCTGCTGCTTCCCACTAGCTATCTATTTTACATTTGGTAGTGTATATATGTTGATGCTACTCTCACTTCTCCCCAGCTTCCCCCTCCTCTCCCCTGTGTCCTCAAGTCCATTTTCTATGTCTGCATCTTTATTCCTGCCTGCTACTAGGTTCATCAGTACCTTTTTTTTTTTTAGATTCCATATATATGCGTTATCACATTGTATTTGTTGCTCTCTTTCTGACTTACTTCACTCTGTATGACAGACTCTCGGTCCATCCACCTCACTACAAATAGTTCAACTTCGTTTCCTTTTATGGCTGAGTAATATTCCATTGTATATATGTGCCACATCTTCTTTATCCATTCATCTGTCAATGGACATTTAGGTTGCTTCCATGTCCTGGCTATTGTAAATAGTGCTGCAATGAACATTGTGGTACATGTCTCTTTTTGAATTATGGTTTTCTCAGGGTATATGCCCAGTAGAGGGATTGCTGGGTCATATGGTAGTTCTATTTTTAGTTTTTTAAGGAACCTCCATACTGTTCTCCGTAGTGGTTGTATCAATTTACATTCCCACCAACATTACAGGAGGGTTCCCTTTTCACCACACCCTTTCCAGCATTTATTGTTTGTAGATATTTTGATGATGGCCATTCTGACCGGTGTGAGGTGATACCTCATTGTAGTTTTGATTTGCATTTCTCTAATGATTAGTGACGTGGAGCATCTTTTCATGTGCCTCTTGGCCATCTGTATTTCTTCTTTGGTGAAATGTCTATTTAGGTCTTCCGCCCATTTTTTAATTGGATTGTTTGTTTTTTTGATATCAAGCTCCATGAGCTGTTTGTATATTTTGGAGATTAATCCTTTGTCCATTGTTTCATTTGCCAATATTTTCTCCCATTCTGAGTGTTGTCTTTTCATCTTGTTTATGGTTTCCTTTGCTGTGCAAAAGCTTTTAAGTTTCATTAGGTCCTATTTGTTTATTTTTGTTTTTATTTTCATTATTCTAGGAGGTGGGTCAAAAAAAATCTTGCTGTGGTTTATGTCAAAGAGTGTTTTTCCTATGTTTTCCTCTAAGAGTCTTATAGTGTCTGATCTTACATTTAGGTCTTTAATCCATTTGGAGTTTATTTTTGTTTTCGGTGTTAGTGTTCTAATTTCATTCTTTTACATGTAGCTGTCCAGTTTTCCCAGCACCACTTATTGAAGAGGCTGTCTTTTCTCCATTGTATGTTCTTGCCTCCTTTGTCATAAATTAGATGACCGTATGTGCATGGGTTTATCTCTGGGCTTTCTATCCTGTACCATTGATTTATATTTCTGTTTTTGTGCCAGTACCATACTGTCTTGATTATTGTAATAGTTTGAAATCGGGGAGCCTGATTCCTCCAGCTCCATTTTTCTTTTTCAAGATTGCTTTGGCTATTCGGGGTCTTTTGTGTTCCCATACAAATTGTAAAATCTTTTGTTCTAATTCTGTGAAGAATGCCATTAGTAGTTTGATAGGGATTGCATTGAATCTGTAGATTGCTTTAGGTAGTATAGTCATGTTCACAATATTGATTCTTCCAATCCAAGAACATGGTATATTTCTCCATCTGTTTATGTCATCTTTGATTTCTTTCGTCAGTGTTTTATAGTTTTCTGAGTACAAGTCTTTAGCCTCCTTAGGTAGGTTTATTCCTAGATATTTTATTCTTTTTGTTGCAGTGGTGAATGGGATTGTTTCCTTAATTTCTCTTTCTGATTTTTTGTTGTTAGTGTATAGGAATGCCAGAGATTTCTGTGCATTAATTTTGAATCCTGCAACCTTACCAAATTCATTGATTAGTTTAGTAATTTTCTGGTGGCATCTTTAGGATTCTCTATGCATAGTATCATGTTATCTGTAAACAGTGACAGTTTTACTTCTTCTTTTCCAATTTGTATTCCTTTTATTTCTTTTTCTTCTCTGATTGCCATGGCTAGGACTTCCAAAACTATGTTGAATAAGAGTGGTGAGAGTGGACATCCTTGTCTTGTTCCTGATCTTAGTGGAAATGCTTTCAGTTTTTCACCATTAAGTATGATGTTTGCTATGGGTTTGTCATATACGGCCTTTATTACATTGAGGTAGTTTCCCTCTATGCCCATTTTCTGGAGAGTTTTTATCATAAATGGGTGTTGAATTTTGTCAAAAGCTTTTTCTGCATCTGTTGAGATTAGAAAATATAAACAGACCTATCACAAGTAATGACATTGAAACTGTAATTAAAAATCTTACAACAAAAGTCCAGGACCAGTTCGCTTCACAGTCGAATTCTATCAAACATTTAGAGAAGAGCTAACACTGATCCTTCTCAAACTCTTCCAAAAAATTGCAGAGGGAGGAACCCTCCCAAATTCATTTTACGAAGACACCATCACCCTGATACCAAAACCAGAAAAAGATATCATAGAAAAAGAAAATTATAGACCAATATCACTGATGAACATAGATGCAAAAATCCTTAACAAAATACTAGGAAACAGAATCCAACAACATACTAAAAGGATCATACACCATGATCAAGTGGGATTTATCCCAGGGATGTGAGGATTCTTCAATATATGCAAATCAATCGATGTGAACACCATATTAACAAATTAAGGAATGAAATATTCTTATTATACCTCTTATGTTATAAATATTGTTACTTCTTGTAGAATTATTCTAAAGCTGACTCCCTTGTGGCAGACACATTTATCCTCATGAAACAGCCATGATCTTTTCCATATTTTTCAGCCCCCTTGAAGATAAGTGGGACCATTTAACTAGTTTTTGGCATGTAGGCTGTGTGCAGAATTGATGTATGTAACTTTCCTGCCAAGGCATTTAAGAGTTGGTGTGTTCCCTCATGTTCTCTCTTCCCCAACTCATCATCTGGAAGCTGATGCAGACAAAAGATTCAAGCAGAATGAATCTCTGGGTCACTATTTGTATAGGAACCACCAAGAAATGTCATCGCATTGTAGTAAACTTTCTTAGGTTATACTCCTGAGATCTTGGTTTCTTTCCCTGGTATAGGCTAGGCTAACCTCACAGTGTACCCTCCAAGCTTTTTGCATGCATAATCTTTTGTTTTAGAAGAGATGAATTTCAGGAAAGTGGTGGCAACAGGGGAGCTGGGAAACACAAAGTATCATTACAATTAAAGACTCATGTTCTAGCCACAAATCCTTTCTCCCTTGAAATAAACTTTTACAAACTATGTCAGGTTAAACTGCCTTTATTTTTACACAGTTTAGCTAGAATAAGGCAATATCTTTCTTCTGGGTTGCTAAAGAGGATTTTATTATTCATAGAATTGTACTTTGGCAACAGAGTCAACTTACCTCAATTTCAGGTTGGCTGAATTGCTCTCAATTCTCCTATTTATTATTTATCTTCTAATAAATTAAGACTAAGACCATGTCTGTTCATTGAACTTCAGCTAAGAGTTACCTCTAGCCAGACAACTCAAATATGTTTTGTAACTTGTCTTATTTACCCTAGCAATTGTTAAGACATTTGTGAGGAAAATGACTTTCACCAGGAATGAGGGCAGGATACATTTTTATAGGGGCTAATCAGAGTCTAATGAAATAGAAACAAATAAATTATTCTTAAGTGAAATCAGTTTCATTAAGCCTCTGCCATTTCAAGCCTTCACCTTGTATGTCAATCCTTAGCCCACAGTAGAAAAGTGAATCTGGTGCTGTCATGGTGCCTGAAATGGCTTGCTACAGGCCCTAAGAGCTCTTGTTCAGTAGGTAGTAGCTAAAAGTCTTCTTTGCATTAATAGCATTTTGTTTTTTAATTAGGAAGAAAGCAAGGCCCTTCTTAACTTTCGCTCCATTCTTTAATGATGATAATGGTATATGCAAAATAGAGTCAGGCAAAATTCCACAGTGATAGTCCTTATGTAAAAACAACAAAACTTCAGACTGCATTAAAAGAGCTTTTGAAATTTTTAAGCACGGCAGCACATTTGGCTACCATTTTCCTTTTTTTTTTTTTTTCTTTCCCTGGCTGCACCATGCAGCATGTGGGATCTTAGTTCTCTGATGAGGGATCGAACCAGCGCCCCCTGCATTAGAAGCACAGAGTCTTAGCCACTGGACCACCAGGGAAGTACCACTATTTTTTTTTTCTTTTTTTTTTTTTTTAAACATCTTTATTGAAGTATAATTGCCTTACAATGGTGTGTTAGCTTCTGCTTTATAACAAAGTTAATCAGTTATACATATACAATATGTTCCCATATCTCTTCCCTCTTGCATCTCCCTCCCTCCCACCCTCCCCATCCCACCCCTCTAGGTGGTCACAAAGCACCGAGCTGATCTCCCTGTGCTATGCGGCTGCTTCCCACTAGCTATCTATTTTACATTTGGTAGTGTATATTTTCTTAAATATATCAACCTTATCATCAAAAATGTTTCAGAAATAAAAATATAGTATTTATGTATTTATAATAAGGGACATTGTTTTTAAAGACCATTCCTATGAGCAACATGGTTGATACCTGTCTGTGTGTAGGAACATGTATCTGAAAATACTGAGTACAAATCAAACTTTACAAACCAAAACAAATGTAAAGGGAAATGGTAAACAATAATAAAAATATTTTCATTTTAACAGAGATTTTGAGATTCCCTAAAGCAGCCATATTTGTATTTTTTTAATATCTTTATTGGAGTGTATTTTTGCATGATCTTCAAATACTATTCATACGTTAGACATAGAATGAATTTTATCAGTGTAAATATGGTTTGGACCATACCTGAAGAATGGTAAAATATATATATTTATAAATTCCTACTATCTGGAATATAGCTGAGAACTAGAAGATAAACAAAGTATAAAATGATGTTATGTATTCATGTTTTCATAGGTTGTCTGTTTGCTCAGACATAGCAGATGAGGCAAATTTAAATGGAAGGGAAGACAAGGTTGTAGGACTATGGAACCAACAGATACACAGCACTGACTTTAGATCCAAATAGACCCCAGTTCAAATCTCAACTTTACCCCTTGCGAACTGGGGAATGCAGTGAGTCACTTAATCTCCATGACATTCAATTTCCTACTTTGGAAAATGAAAATAATTACACCTGTCTCGCAGGATGTTGTAGAAATTAAATTCAATAATGTGCATATATGTCATACATAATATCAGACTCATACTGTACTCTAAAAATGGTAGGGTCATCTTTTATATATTTATTCTAGAAATGTTTAGTAAGAACTTACTATATGCCAAAGACCATGCTCATTCACAGTCGAATGAGAGAGAATTCTAGTTTAAAGTCTGGTAGAGGGTCATTGCGGCTGACCCCATTGAAGCATCACATAGACAATCCTGACTTCTATAGGCATACAATTTAATAACAAGAAGGCACAGTAGAGAGAGGGAAAAAATAAGCAAATTCAAATGCAAAGAAATCCAAGAAAAATGGTCTAATTTAGTGAAGGGAAAAGTATCCTAATATATCTCAGCATTCATGAGAGTTTGGCTGTATTTGACAGCCAGTATAATGATCTTGTCATTGAGTGGTTAGTAACATAGAGATATTAATAAAGTATTTAATTGTTTTTAAAAACTATATCCTACAATTTTATAATATAAAGTGACTAATAAGTGGTGAAAGTTCACTTATATGTAGTACTATATGTGGAATACCTTATCCGTTGTTGATAACCCAGTATGCATTTATATATTCAACAACAGTAAGAATGACTCTGTAGCTAAGGCACTGTAGGTACCATAGGAGAGAGAAAGAGGTAATGGAGACACTATTATATATTTAAATGCTTTTAGCAAGCTTTCTCTCTGACCATGCCATGTGCCATCATGGGAGTCTTTGCATCTCCCTACAGTACTGCCCACCCCCATCCATTTGCTATCTGGCAAGTTAACAAAAATGTCCTGATAAGGAAAAGCTACCTGCTTTTCCTTCCCTTATCAGTACTTCAAGTTCCTTTTAGTCAATAGGAATAATACCACTGAATCTTGACAAGGTATAAATTCAGACTTGTCTGCCACAGAGGGACAACATCTTGAGGCAGTCACAAACTCAGCTTTGTTCTTTTGCTTTTGGGAAAATATATAAGGTCTAAGTTTGTACTGTCATTTCTCCCTTAGAAGCTAATGATATCCTGAATAAAAAAGTCACCAGAGGAACGTATTATCAACCAAAGTTTTAAAATGATTCTAAATTAACTGCTTCTGGTGTGTTAATAGTCTTGCTGTACTAGAGAGGGTGGGGCACAACCTGAGTATGCTTTTTAAACTTTTTATAATTTCAAATAGTACTTCTGTTCCTGTTGAAGTTCGCCACATGCTGATAGAAAACAAAATAGATGAAAAATCAAGAGCACATATGTAGCATTAGTATATTTTTTTATCTCAGTAATCCCAGATTGTAGGACAGACAGACTAATAATTTTCTTCTTTTAAAGGAAAGAGAATTCTCTTCACGTTTTCTTTGTTTTGTGAATCATGGCTGAGACAAGTTCAGAGGCTTAAACGATGTATTTCTTTAAATATTTACTGAGGAAAAAGATGTATGTATGTCAGGTTCCCTTCCCATCATCCAAGTCCCCAGAGGATTCCTATATGGCAAGCTTTTCTACAGAAAGAATTTCATCCCAGCATTAGCTTTTGTAGATACAAACACATCATGGAAATTTCTGAATGAAAAGGAATACTGCATCACAGGAAGATTGGTTAGACATAAGGGCTAATCCTTAATTCCAAGGATATCAGGACATATTATATGAAAACAGTTTGACTTGACCTTATAGCAGGTGGTTTATTATATATCCCATTTCTTTTAAAGCAATAAACAATGTCTATGTTCAAAGTAAGAGGGCAAAAATAAACCAGCTTTTCTAGACTATTAATATTCCCAAATAGAGTTTAGAGTTTCTCTGCACTGGAAAAGAATTTACATAATCGTTTGACATTGGTCTTTTAAAACAGCATGTCTATATCTATATGGTCCCACCACACCTATATCATAGCTTATGACTGCTCAAGCAATGTCATTATTATTATCTTTCAACACTGTGTCAAATTCCTATTCAAATAAATGAATGTTGCTAATTAAGTTCTTTTAACTAGATGGCTACTCCTAAGCAGCTAAGAAATAATTCACAAATATTGGATTGAGAAGGTTTTGAGTAGAGGAGTAATAAAGGAGCTACTAACCTACTTATCTTTTTAATCCAAGACTCTTTTATCAAATGTATGAAGAAAAGTCAATAGGGAAATAAAGTACACACACACACACCCACACCCACCCCTATTTTGAATATCCATAAGATGTACATTCTCTCTTTTGTTTTCTCTTATCCCCAATTAAATTTGTATTAAGGGAAAATTATCCTACTTTTGCTTTTATCCTTTCCTACTTTTCTCACTTGGGAGAAATCCGAAGTTACTTGATTAATTGCTACATTAGTAATGCTTGTGATGCACATCTGCATTGGGTAGTCATGTCTCTAAGGATGGAAGTTACTCACTGCCTGGCATTTTCTACTCATATCTCTAAATTTTCTTATTCCCATTCTTTGGCTGTGATAAATACTGCTTACAGTTTTTCAAATCAACAAATTAGGTGACAGCAATGCACTTGTTGATTTATACAAAATTTTCTGTATCCTAGCAGTTACCAGAGTTCCTAGTGTATATCAGAAGCTCCATAGGCTGTAAAAAAATAAAGGAATGGATAAAGGAGTATTTATTTAGGTACCTTATAAAGTGTACAGTTCAATTTAGCATTGAAACAAGTATGTGACTGCTCCTTCATGAATGTTGTACAGAGCACAGCGTCTGCTCATCTTAGCACTGGCTGCTGCACTACAAGCAGGCCCTACTAGACACTCAGTGGTGCCTGCCATCACCACCTTCCACGTTCCTTTTAGACTTTATCCCACTTTGTCTCTAGAATTCTCAGTGTCCTTATGATTCAGATCCCTTCCTGGGAAGAGTGAGAATATGCCAAAATTGTTAAAGCCAAAGTGTCTCCAACTGAGAAGTGGGTGCTTTAATTTTAAAATAAAAGTTTAAATGTTATAGGTGTGCTAAATCATATAACAATAGGAACAAAAAAATCTTCCCATTTTTTTCATGAAACTTCAATGACATTAATATCAAAGCTTGACAATGAGAGCCAAAAAGAAAAGAACAGAAAAGAAATAAAGAACAAAAGAAAATGGCAGAACCCACAAATACAAATAAAAACACCAAGCAGAAATTTCCAGCTGAAAATCAGCAAACAGAATCCAGAAGCAAAGTGAAGAATGGTGAAGTATGTTGAATTAGTGATTCAATATTAAAATCCATTAACATAATTCAAAATACTAATAAAATCAGGAAAGTTGACTCCTCCACAGATGATGAAGTTATTCAATAAAATTTGACATCCATTCTTTATTTAAAACATTAGAAAATTTCCAAATATGATCAGTAGCAAAGTAGCATGAATTTTATCACTACTACCAGTTTAACTTTATTTCCTAATTGCTAATGGATGAAATTAAGCAAAAAGGGGAAAAGAGTAGTTATGAAAATGGGAAAAGTAGAGATAAAATTACATATTTTAGATGATTGGAAGAAAAAAGAATCAACTGAATAATTGTTATTAATGGTAAAATAATTAAGTAAAGTGAGAAGAAAATCAATAACAGGATCACATTGTTGTCATATATACTGCAACAACCACTTAAATTCTTTGTTGAAAGAAAAGGTTCATGTACAATAGCAACAAAAAGATAAATATCTATGAATAAACTTGGGAAGAAATGCAGAGAATCTATGAAGACAATGTTAAAATAAAAGTTAAGGACATATAATAGTTTAAAATATAGAAATTGATACAATGTTCTATAATAGGAAGCTTAAACAGCATAAAAATATCAATATCTCCTGAGTTAATTTATATATGTCATGCCAGTCTTCTTCCAGTCAAGGACTTGTATTTTAAAATGTCTGGAAGGGCCCATTTCCCCTAATACAGATGAAAACAAAATGTTTTTTAAGGTACACAGTTGATTCTACAGTTTACTTAATACATAAGTAGGAGTAGCCAATTAAGTTATGAAAAGAAGAAAACTAAATCGTGCTATAAAGCTGTTAGAATTAAAGCAGAATAGTACTTGGTATGCAAATAAACAGATCAGTAGAAAAAAATAGAATACACGGAAATGATTTCAATATATATGAGACTTTAGTAGATGATAAAAGTGGCCCTTAATACATTGTGTTGTTGGGACAACTAAGTAGCCATCTAGAAAAAAAAAATACATAAAATAAATTCCAGACATATCAAAAATGTAAACATTCAAAAATTGAAATATAAAAGTAATATAATGAATATTGAAAGATTTTAGATCATGCCTGCCTTAGTATAAAATGAAATCTAGGAATAATTTTTAAAGTAATAAATTTTATTAAATACTTAAACTTATTTTTCTGAAAAAGGAAAACCACAAATTAAATCAGAGACAGATAAAAACCAGGAAAACTATAACTTTGTCATAGAAAAAATAGTTGAATTCTTTAATGTATGACAAGCCCCCACAAGTAAGTAAAACTATGTAAACAATTCAGTAAAAAGGAGCAAAAGGTGACTAAAGTCCACAGAAAAGAAGGCGTCGCTTCTAAACGCAGGAAAGTATCCTCCAGCCCACTCATAAGAGAAATGCAAATTAAAAGCCACATAAAAATAACATTTTTCACCTAGGAGACAGGTAAAGATAAAAAGTTTTAATAACACTCTTTTATTAAGAACTTAGGAAAAGAAGTTCTCTTACATTACTGGTGGGAGTGTAATTTTTATATCTCTATGGAAACAAACTTAGCACAATCTATAAAAATTTAATATGTATATTTCCCTTTGCCCCCCACATTCCGTATTTAGAAACTCACTCTACTGATAAGCTCGTGAAAATAGCAGATATAGAGGTAAATTCATCGTGGCATAATATGTAATAACAAAAGGTTGGCAGTGATTTACGTGTCCTTTAATAGGGAATTGGTTAAATAAACAGTGGTGATCCATACACTGGAAGTCTATATCGCCTTTTAAAAAAAGCTGAGACAGAACTCTAGGTACTCGTGAGGACTATCTCCAAGATATATGATTTAATATATTTTTTAAAAAGCCAAGTTCAAGTCAAAGCATTGTGTCAGGAGGCCCAAGTTTAAGACTGTACGTTTATTTATATCTCAGAAATTGGAAAGAACTTTGGCAAAAAAAAATATGGCATAATGAGGGGAAACTTTAAAGAAATCTAACGTGACATTGGCATGCTGATCATATTTCTTGGTGACATATTTCAGAGGCAACTTTGCTCCACAAACTGATTGGGGGCGAATATTGAGTCAGAAGAAGAAAAACCGTCTCTCTTTAGCACTGCCCATTCTTGGTCTTCAACCCACCACTACCCACCCCTTAAAAAAAATAGCTGTTCTGCTTATCATAAGTAATATCTCCCGCCCATGTTTCCAAGCCTGGATGCTGTTTACACTGTTTAGACCTTTCTGGTTATTTAGCTAATGAAAAATAGAAGGCTGAAGAAAGAATGACAAAAATATACAGACTCATTTACAATTTCAGCCTGGAACTGCTAATACCAGGACTTAATTGCAGGCAACAGCCCCTGTA
Source organism: Balaenoptera ricei (assembly GCF_028023285.1). Classification (NCBI taxonomy): domain Eukaryota; kingdom Metazoa; phylum Chordata; class Mammalia; order Artiodactyla; family Balaenopteridae; genus Balaenoptera; species Balaenoptera ricei. The sequence goes on from NC_082642.1 coordinate 108,126,731, forward strand.
TCGACATTTGAATGTGGCCCAACTATGTTTCGAGAAGCAGAACATGTACCCAAACCACAAGCGCTTAGTGAGGAAGGCAAAAGAGTGGCCAGTGGTACTTACTGAATAAACATAAGAGGAGTGTTTTAGAAAGTACAGGTAAATCCTGTGCTTGAGAAGAAGAACATGCAGATTAGCATTATTATTTAGTCCACACAGGAAGAAACTCAACTCTTTTCTTGATTTATAAATAACGAAGTGAATTCAGAATCTGTTTAGTGACATATAAAAAGAAGGCATCATCTCTAAAGAAATTTAACAAGTTAGAGTGGTAAATACTGTTCAGCAGGAAACATAGTGTTTATCAATTTTCTATTGTCTGACACAAATGCCGCATTTGCTGTTGACTTTGAAATGGCTAAGGGAGTTTAACATTTAATGGCTTGTGAGCTTTCTCAAAGTCAAAATCCCCTCCCCCCCCCCACTGTAACACCCTGTCCTTAAATCCTTACGCAGAGTTTCTACTCCGTAGGTGTGTTTGGATATGCTCTGGACAGGGAACTGGCTCTTCCAGACCTTTTAAGTGGAAGGGCTTGACTGGAAGAAGACTGGCAGCAATTCAGCTTTACCACCTTTTATTTTCTGAGTTAGTGCAGATAAGGGAGCTATCAGCTTGGGCACCAGGCTGCAGCAGCAGATCTGATCGAAGCAGAGATTACAGTAAATTAAGAATGTGTTATCATTTACAACAGGCTATCCTTCTTGCAGGGCTTGTGGGCAAAGTCACGAACTGATTGAAGGGCGTTCTTGTTCTAATAATACTGAATATTTACATTTCTGAGGCTAAAAGGACAACTTAAAGACAGAATGTGTTGGTTCTCAAACTTGGGAGCTTCCTGGGGTGAAATCTGAAACTGGCCCACATACACGGAGGGCAAGGAGAGACCAACGATAAGAGAAGCAGGCCACTCCAGATGGGTAGGTGGCAGGTTTAATAAGCAACAGAACTTACATTCAAGGCTGGTCTTGGGCGGCCACAAGATAAGTATTGATATATCTCTGCACCCACCCACCAGAATCTTAGGTTTATACTGAAGCCTTACCTGAGTTCAGTCACATATTCAGTCCAGATGGTCTCAACTACACCTTGCCTTCTCAAGGCTGTGTCCTTGAAGATGGCTCCAGCTATGTGAAGGGTGGGCAGAAGCTACATTCCAAGTACAGGGGACGGGGGGAGGAGCCTCTGATTCTCCAGATCCAGCTCACAGGTCAGTCATCAGTCACATTCTCTCCATGACCTCCTCCAACCCTCCACCCTTTGTGCTGGTTCTTACAGTTTCATAAGCCCCCCTCTTCTATCATGTGCCCTGAGCAGTCAGCCAGGGGTTCCACTAGCTTGGAGGTGGTTCACTACGTGGTTATCGGGCGGCCCTGGAGGCAGATACCACAGAAGCAACAGAGGCACATGCAAGAGAAAACACAGATCAAAATAATGATTCCCAAAATAAGTAATGATTTTTTCCAGCAAGATCCCCATGATCCTAACCATGAACCACTGATTTATTAAGTCCCCTGTGCTGGGAGTGGGATCACTCAGGACATTCACTTGTGTCTTCATGTGATTTAATAAAAATGTTACATTAGCAAACTCATCAAGTATAAACACATGGCACTCTGTTTGGATAATGGCACAGGTGCCTCCTTGTGAGGCAGTAATAATGTCCAAGGTCATCGTATCTTGGAGGACAGCTTTTCTCATTAGAGATATTTTAGTGTTCAGTAAAGACAGGCTTTGCCAGCTATCATTTAAGGTTTGCTGGGTGAATTTAATAAGGGCTTCTGTGTGTGGTATAACGTCCTCCAGGCCAGTGGAAGGGACAAAGGTGGTGGCCAAATGATTGTACCAGTAGAAAACAGAGCATGCCCATCTTGCCTTTAGGGGGAGGAGGCTGGCACATACCCATCAGCTGGAGTTTGAGTAGTTATATCTCTTGTTGCCATGGGGTAGATTCTCCCCTGTGCCCAGGGAAAACCCAGGGTGCAGTGGCCGAACCATCCAGGTGGAAGCCATGTCAAAGATTCATGCCACACAACCGCTGGGTCCCATTTGGGGCTACCCATTAAATTCCTGGGCAGTATAACTAGTCAGTGCCAAACCAGTCACTATCTTTTAATGTGTCTGAATGACTACACCGTTCTGGTGATATCCACCCCATATCCCTGGAGCAATTGAGTTGGTTCCATTTAGAGTGATTTTTCTGTTAACCAGCATAGACGTACCTGGGTTCAAATGTCCATAACCCCAGGTGAGCTACATGAACCTACCCCAAATCAGCGCAGCCACCCATGGCTCTGTTGGTGGTGTTTTAGGACCTTTCCCATCAGCAGTTTGATGAGCTGCCTGTGTAGTTTGACAGAAAAAGAATACCTATGCCCAGTGTTATGGATAGTTTATGCCATAGGCCAGGCTTCTGGGTCAGTATTGGTAATATCAGGTGAATTAAGATTACTAGTCCTAACTTGTTCTCCCTCAATATACTGCTTTAGGGCCTTCCAATCCCCTCCCTGGATGGGATTGCCATGGTGATGCCCACCATGGCAATCCTGATATGCTAGAGAGGGGGCAGCAACCCCCATCAGCTGGATTGGTTCCTTTGTGCGGCATACAAGTAGGCCCACTGTAGAAAGGTATTTCCATCAAGTGTCCATCTCATGACCAGATACCTCAGGAGTAGCAGGAGTCTAAGGTCAAAAAGACCCAATATTGAATAGGAACTTTGTGTGGGATAGTCTTCTTTTTCTGCAAGAATTGCATTTGTGGCCTGATCCTTAGATGTTAATATGGCAGCAGCTTTAGGAATCTGACCTGGTTGTGTATACCACACACTTTGACCAGGGGAGGCAGCATTGAGAGGCGTGAGAAGATGGCCTGGAGTGGGATATGCCAGATCAGGACCCCCACTTTCTCCCTCTTTCAATGTTGCATTCCAGGTATGGTGCATTTCAGCAGGTCTGGCTTGCAGCAGAACAGTGGGATCCCAGTGGAGTTTGAGTAGTTATATCTCACCCAGGGGTTCAAAGTAACTCACAAATCCCAGTGGGACATCCCATTGCAAATTTCAGTAGATAATGCCTCTCCCAAGTGCAGTGGAGCTTGGTGTTCTCAGTAGCCATAGAACATTAATTCACACTGAGAGTCGAGGCAATGGCTGTCTCCTGAGACTTCTACATCTTTAAGATGTTGGGTATCTAGGCAGGGGTTGCCAGTATGGCATATGGGGCAATAGCCCTAATGATTGATCATTCAAATGTATTAAAGCCTGGGACCGTACTTTAGTCTTTCCAGCCAAGGTGGTTTTACTTGTTACTAATTTAATCTGCTGCTTTTAATATTTCATTTTTTCTTTATACCAACCCTGCTATAGGGGAGATGGAACCTCCGTTCAATATTAGGTCCTTTTGTGCATTCTTGACCTTTGAAATGTGATCCTCAATCACAGTCTAATTGACGAGGGTATCTGTACATGGTACTCCTCTTCTCTAATCCGCTAACAGTGGAAGCCTGGTTTGCATGGCAGCAGGGGAAAGCTTGGGTTAGGCCAGATGCAGTAACCATGCAAACAAAGGCATATTTAGAACCCTTACTCAGAGGGAGGGGGCCAATATAATCAATTTCCCAGTCCCTCACTTGTTGGGAGCTCTAGTGGATGGCCCCAGACTCCTTTGACATTCACCTTGGGCACTGTTTAGAGCCAACAGGAAATGCGGTTATTGTGTTAACCAAGTCACTCTATTTCAAGGGCAGTCCATCATCCCTGGCAATACAGTCGCTAGGGCTTGTACCCGAGCTAGAGCATCGGCTTCCTGATTGCCAGGAGGTGTCAGCATCCTATGAGCTGGGACATGGAAGACAGTGAGGACTGCCTCAGGCTTTTGCAGAGGAACCCAAACGTCTTCCCACATACCCTGACCACACAGTGGCTTATTCATGATCAGCCACCCCTTGGCTCCCCATTGTCTAAGCCATAGGGTTAATACCTTTAGAACAGCTCAGTTGTCAATGCAAAGAGTTAACAGCCAGGGGTCTAAAGTGATCTTTAGCCAAACCCCTCTAAGTTGAACCCACTGGCTGCTGCAGTTTGTTCCTTTTTCCATCCAGATGGTGTCAGTGTTGGGCTGAATGGCAACTGCAGTGCATATGGATGGGTTGCCTCAAACAGACCTAAGTGTGTAGTGGGTGTCAGTGGGAATTTCCCCCATTCCATCTCTACAGGCTGCAGGGGCCTCTGCAGGAACAGGGGCAGGGGCATTTGAAGGATCTATATGTTCTACAGGGCCCAGCAGCACCTGCAATTCTAGAGACAGTGGCTGGTGGGCAGGGTGCTTGTCTGCTGCAAGTAGGCCACTCAGTCAACCTGGGAGTGTGAGCCATGGCAGAGGTGGGTGGATGGAATGTATTCTCAACCCACCACCCCTTCATAGGAAAGGAAGTTCTTACCATAATACACTGTTCCTTCATGAGAGGATCTGTATGGAGGAGCGCTGTGTACACTGCTAGGAGCTGTTGCTCTATGGGGTATATGGGGTATCTGCCCCCTTCCAGAGCTGGGACCAAAATCCTAGGGGTGCTCTCTCCTTCTGTTGTCTCTGTCACAATGCCCAGCCCATCCTTTCCAGAGTCACACACACATCTACCCAGATGGTACCCTGCTTGGGAGATGCCCAGAGCTTTAGTCTGCTTCACTAGTATTTTTGCCTTCTGGAAGGTGGCTTGATGCTCTGATCCTCAGCCCCTCACATGCCCTTTCTTAACCAGGTGGTGTAAAGGACGGAGGCACTGTGACAGGTAAGGAAGAAAAGTTCTCCAAAACCCCCAAATCTCCACAAAAGCTGGCACCTCTCTCATGTTCTTGGGGGTTGGATAGGCTTGTACCTTATCAGTCACAGCTTCTGAGACAATGTGAATCTTACTTGACAAAATGACACCATAAAACTGTACGGTGGTGCATGAGCCATGAATTTTCTGTGGTTTATCATCCATCCTCTCCCTCATAGGTATTCCAGCAAAGTCTGCAGAGTGTCCCGCAGCTTAGGCAAATCTTCACATGTTAACATTATATCATCAATGCAATGAGCCCATTTTACTAGTTGGGGAAGGAGAAAAGGGACAGATCTCAGGCTACCATCCCATATAACATATGGTGGGGCTGGGCACGTAGCCTTGGGGAAACACTTGAAAGGTCTATTGTTGTCCCTCCCATGTGAAGGCAAATTGATCTTGTGACTCAGTGACAAGGGATATATTGAAAAAAGCATTTGCTAAGTCCAGTACAGTAGGATACACTCCTAGGACCAGGGCCAAGGCATCTAAGATGGTGGCAACTTTGGGCACAGCCGCATGGATGGGGCCACTACCTTGTTCAGTTCTCTGTAATTCATAGTCATCCACCATGAGCCATCTGGCTTTTTTACCAGCTACACTGAGCTTGTTGAAGGCACTATGGGCAGGATGCGCAATGCCCACTCAGTGCAGTTCTTGCATAGTTTCTCCTATTTCCTTATGCCCCCAGGCAATTTATATTGTTCGACAGTTACCACTCTTCTTGGGGGTGGTACACTTACTGGTTCCCAGTTGGTGTTTCCCCTCAGTGCTGGTTTGATTACTCACCGGAGGCAGAATTCACTGACAGAGCTTTGCAGAGTTTGACCTTGTAGGATATCAATGCCCAGTATGTTCTCTGGTATTGAAGAGATAAAAACGTCGTATTCTCATGGGGGAGAACACCCAATCTGCAGTGTCAAAGGGACCTTTCTGACTATAACCATTTGTTGTTCGTAATTACTGATGGTGCTGAGGGGACCAGAAAACTTCTGTGGGTGACCAGGTATTAGAGTACATTCAGCTCCAGTATCAACAGAGCTGTTGCCTTTTGCTTAGTTCTGGGGGACCAGTGAATAGTGGTCTCAGCATGAAGCCTCCTGTCACCTCCAACAACCCTCACCTGGAGACTGTCTTGGCCTGCATCCTATGCCTGGGCTGTGCAGGCACCCACCCTGAGTAGGACTGTATCCCTGAGGCTTCTGTTAGAGCAAGTGAGGCATCAGAAATGGTAGGGACAGGTGGGGCAGGTCTGAACTTCTGTTCAGGTTTTAAGGCTTTCCACAGGCTGACCAACAGTGCTAGGTTGCTAGTCTATCTTTTCAGGTAGGGTCCCCGCAGCAATGAGGTCAAACCACATTTGTTTCTGGGTTAGTTTTACCAGATCCAGTACAGACTATTTGGAAAGCATTTTGGATTTTCCACTCCCATCTCTGTCTTGGGCCTTTCCCACAACTCATACCTGTTCCCAGGATTTGTCAGTTTGTGGTTTCCCCCAGATGAGCAGTGGATTGTCCAACATCATAAATGTCTTGTCCCACAACTGGGCTCAGCACAGATATCAGTGTCCCCACACCAGCTGCTGGGGACAGACTAGAGTATCTTTGCTTTCATTCCTGAAGTGAATGTGACTGGATCAGAGCCTTCAAAGGCAGAGGCTTGTCTCATTCCCAACTCCCTAACAATTTGTTGCACCTCCTCTGTGGATTTCCAGGGTCCCACATGCCCAGGAAGATCCCCTCATTGCACCAAGCCTCCCTGCAGTTAGAATAGTCCAATCTACAAAGGAGTGAATTCCTTGAACCCCCCAAACACCATACAGGCACTGCCAGAGGGCAGGGTATTTGGTGAAGTTGTTCATTTTCTCTGCTTCCTGCCCAGTCAGAGAAATGCCATCACACCCCATATCCCGTAGCTGCACTAACCAGGCCTGGATACTTTGCCTGGCCTTTCCCTGGAACTTGGCAGCTATATCAGTAAGCTCAGTGGGATTATATTCTCTCATCATGAACATTTCCTGAATGGGGGGGCTGCTCCGCTGCCTGGTGTTGTGGTTGCTGTGCTTTACCTTTTCTGTGTATTAGGAGTTGGATGGCAGCAGGTGTTTCATCCATTTCTGTCAATCACCATAACCTCCTCCTCTGGCTCTCCTCACTTTCCCAGGGATTCCTCCTCTTAGCGTCCCAATTAGGCTTTGTCACAAGCACTGGGACTTTAGTCCGTGGCCATTTGCACCCTCCTAGCTTTGTAGAATGGTGCCCTAAATTCTTCAGCTTCTTATCCTGCTTTCCCACCTTGTCTGCCAGCCCCAAGCCAGCAGAACAGTAGACACTGCATGTCCTTCTGTAACCTCAGCTCTTCTTCCAACTTTCTAACCTGAGCTCAGCCTCTAGTTGGGCATCAGAGGCTAGCCTACCATGGTGACTGTTCGTTTTTCTTCTTTGCCACAGTGTGCTCTGCACAGTTCCTTACACAAGTGTATTAAACCAGCCAGCTTTTTAGGGCATCCCCCATATTCACGTGGTGGTCCCCAAGCACCTAACATACAGGTCACCTCTCCCACACAGAAGTCGATGGCCAACCCGGGATTTTCTCTTGGATGGCTCTTTCCCAAGACCCATTTCTTCAGTCTCCTCGCTGGCTTGCCAATTTCTGGAGCTTCCCCGCATGAAATCTGGAACTGGTCCCCATACAAGGAAGGCAAGGAGAGACCAAAGAAAGAGGCAGACCACTCCAGATGGGTAGGTGGCAAGTTTGATAAGAAAGGGAACTTACATTTGAGGCTGGTATTGTGTGGCCACAAGATAAGTAGATCTCTGCACCCACCCATCAGAATCCTAAAAGTCTATATAAAGGCCTTAACCGGGTTCAGTCATGTATTCAGTACAGATGGTCTCAACACCACCTTGCCCTCTCAAGGCTGTGTTCTTGAAAATGACTCCAGCTGTGGGAACATGATTCCAAAATCATGAGAGGAGTGAGGAGCCTTTGATTGCCTGGATTCAGCTCTCAGATCAACTGGAGATCATGTCCTCTTGATGACTTCCTCCAACCACATGGAGAGTCATGATAGATCCGGCTACATGCCAAGTAAGCAGACTTGGTAAGTGACCATGTATACTGCAGTGATGTCAAGAGCCTAGGAATGCTGTGGTCCACACAGAGGCTAGCCAATGCCTAAAATTGAGTTGACTCTTTCCAATAAATTAGAGCTTTGATCTGTAAACTATGGATTCTTTTCCTGCTATTGGGACAATCTTTCAATTATTAGTAGACATTTTCTCATTAGAGTGAGTGTGTTTCAGATTTTCTAGGGAATAGGTTTTTAAACGTTTGAGGCTCTTTCTTAAGTATTTTTGATCATCCCTCTTTACCTTATCACACTTCATTGTAAAGTGCATGTTTAATTATTTGTTTCTTCTATTAGTCTATAAGCTCTGTGAAAGCAGGGGCCTTGCTTATATTCAAAAGGAGTTTATCTTACCACAGTGTCTGGCACTTAATAAAATCTCAGTATTTGTTGTATCGAACTGAATTTCATTAGACAGAATTGAATGAGAGGTTGTTCCTTGAAGAGAATAAATTCCTTTCTTCCTTTAATGAAGAAAAATGGCACAGCTAACATTACTAGAGACAGACTTCACTTACTGAAAACCATTAAAAGCTTGACTGACCTTGAGCCTTATTTAATGATCCATCTATTTTACAGATGAGGTACCTGATTCAGTGACTTGTCCAAAGGCATACAGATATTAATTGGTAGAAACAGAATGAGGGCCCAAGTCTCCAGACCAATAGTCAGGCATTTATTGCACCACAATTTGTCTTTCTTCTGTCTTAACATATTGCTGTTTGGGAGAATATGGAGGCACAGACAGCATGGCCGTGGAGGGCATTCAACAGCAGCCTCTGGCATGCACATCCGTCCAATCTGATAAACATCAGCTTGCTTGTCATTTACTTTTAGGAAGTCTTACCAAAAAGTGCCTCTAAACTGTAGGTGCCCTCTGTTTGCTTGAACAACTGACTCCACTGGCTAGAAAGAAGGATGCTGTACTCTCCTATCTGGAGAACAGTGTCTGATAAAATGAGAAAACTTTCTTGGAGAATCTCCTTGAAGGATTCTGATACCCTTTACTTGGTGGAATTCTTATTTCTTGACTTTCTTCTCCATCTTTCTGCCTCCTTTTTGTTGCTGACAGCTACATGGCATGGTGGGTAGACATCTGGGGATGACCCCACTAACATGGTAAATTTGCTTAATAAACTACCTTTAACTTGGTTAAAATGTATTTATTCGTGCCATACCCCCTTTCCTACAAAGAACAATGTTGTGTTCATAAATAAATAAATTGGCAGGAGAACTTCTGCAAAGTTTAAATTTTAGCAAGGAAGCAATGTACTATAACCACAGCAATCTGTCACTACCAAATGTCAGATAAGAGCAATTGAAAAATATCAACTAAGTTTTTAAAACCCTGTTTATTCAAAGCAATTATATCTGCAAATCTAAATGCATAACTGCACATAAGCACTATACTGTAGTTGATAAATTTGTTTTCCATAGGGATAAAGGTTAATAATTATGATCCTGCTTTACATGTATACTGGAACTGAATATTTAAGTGGATGGTGAATGATGGTAGCCATATTTCTCACTGTTGAAGTGGCAGTTTACAGATGGGCAAGGGCAGAAGGCTGGAATGATTCATGCGGTGGTGGATTAGAGTTGGAGAAATCATTATGAACTCATGTTTAGCTTAATATAGACACATATGGTTACATATAAAATATTTATAGATATGTGTATATACATAGGGCAGTATTCACACATATATTTCCCTGCTCTGTCATCTGAGAGGGGCTAAAATAAACAACATCCCAGTGGAAACAATCACATTTAGCACCCAGATCTTGGTTTCTAATTCCATTCTCTGACTTAGAAACAGAAAACAGACTCCTTGGAGTCTGAAATGTCTGATTTTAGGACTGGGAGATTAAATATAATCTGGAGCATTTTATAGTCCAAAAATGTAAGGAGGTACTCAAAAAAAAAAAAAACAAACAACAACTCATAAACCATTCTACACTGATGAGGGTACCTAACAGAGACATAAGAGCCAACTGAAAGTGTTTACAATGGCCAAAACCAGAACAATTTGGGTTACAAAATTAATAAAGTAGTATTGAATTATAACCCAAAATATAAAATAATTATTCATGATCCATACTGATATAAATATATCATTGAATAAATGAATAAATGGTGGAGAAGAGACAAATCTCTTATTCAGAAGAATTCCAAATAAATTATGTAGATAGTCCACCCTAAAGGAGGAGAATCATACCTATCCACTTTTTAAGTACAGACTGCACACAGTGACTTCCTTCCAAAGAGTACAGTATGGAAAGAGGGGGAAATAAATAGCTTTACAAAAGTAGAGAAACCTGACAAATACTACCTTGGCTAGATGATCAAGGTTAACAACATCAGTTGATATCAAATTAATAGTATGTACCTTTGTTTTGATGTGATGAAAATGGTACTTCTGTTATGTTTCTCCCAAAAACCTATAACCCCAATCTAACCATGAGATAAACATCAGACAAATCCCAGTAGAGAGGCATTCTGTAAAGTATCTGACCAGTGCCCCTCAAAACTGTCAAGGACATCAAAATCAAGGAAATTAAAAAACCCTCCGGTCAAGAGGAAACTAAGGGGACCTGGCAGTTAAATGTAATGTGGTCTCCTGGATGAGATTCTAGAAGAGAAAATAATATTTAGGTAAAAACTGAGGAAATCTAAATAAAGTATAGACTTTAGTTAATAATAATGTATCAGTATTGTTCATTAATACTAATGTAAGATGTTAATAATAGGGGAATCTGGGTGTGTAATACATGGGGGTATATGGGAATACTCTGTACTATCTACTCAGTTATTCCATAAATCTAAAACTGCTCTAAAAATTAAGGTCTGTTTTTCAAAAAAGCAAATGTAGCCTCTGTTTACACTTAATGTAGACATGTTTGTGCCAGCATTTACTCTGTTTCTCAAGACTTTTCATTTCTGTTAGTTAAAATTTAACCATGGTGTTATTGCCATCAAATATTTGAAAGTCTATAATGTAAAAAGAGAAGTAAACTTTTTCTACTTTAGATGGCAGTATTAGGACCATATCAAAACCAAGAGCAAGGCCAATACCAGCTCCCTAATATGGAATCCTTTTCTAATTCCAACAATGGAAAATGCTAACCCACGGAGTAGTAGACTTGCTGTCCGCCCAAGCAGAGACTGACGGATACCATCCATCAAGTAAGCTTTAGTATAGATTTTTTTCATTGGGTAGACAGATTAGAAAACCTCAAGGATTCTTCCAACTGTTCTAAATATCTGTGGACAGTTGCCCAACTCTCTGTGTAGTTGAAGTTTAGACAATTTATTCCAATGTGAATCTGGACTCACAGCCAAGGCTTTAAGCACAGTATGTCTGTCTGTTGACCACAATTCTAAGTTTAGCTGATTGTTCAAAACCTACCAGCTGCACTAGTCATCCAGTGAAGGGAAAGTAAATTAGCCTAGTAAGCTATGTCCTTTTTGAGCCATGACATTTGGTATGTTACCTCCTTGAAGTCTTAAAAAGTCATTTGATCCAATTCAGTGCGTTAGCAGTGTTATGATTACCTTATGACACAAATCCTTGAGTCTTGCAAATCTAAATGCCACAATCCCACAGCTTGGCTGAAATACTCTGTAGTTAGGATTTCAGTGATTGCTAGTGAGGTGAGAGACTTTGCAAATGAAACTGAGGTTAGATGGGTGGGTGGATGTGTAGAGAAAAAATTTTATATTTCAATCTCATTTTATGAGCCCAGCTCTCCCTTTTAATGATAGGAGCTGGAAAATTCTTTTGAGAACAGGGTAAACCGATCTTTTTGGTGTCACAGATTCCTTGAGAAAGGGAATTCCTAAATTTGAGCCACTTTCCAGAAATAATACTAAAAAGTCTGCTGTTTTCCAAACCACCCCTAACCCCTTGCAAGAAAGAAAAAAAAAACTATGGAACTGTCTCCTTGATCTACCAGTGTTTACCAAACTTTTTTAGTTTACAACGTACTTAGAAAATGATCATTTTTCTGTATCCACACTAAATACAGAAGGAGCTGGAGAACAAAAGCACAATCCTGGCTTCTAGCTATTGCAGCCAATACAAGTGTTGGGAGATTAGTGTCTCAGCCTGTGAGTTGAGAAATTCATTTCTTTAACAAACAAGCCAACATAATTTTTATTAGGAAAAAATCGTATTAATTACATAAGCTCGAACCTTACAAAATGGCCATTTGCAGATCAGACACAGTTAAATAGAGGCAACTTCTTATGGGCCATCCTAATAGAAAATATGGAATCTCTAGAAAAGCACAGCAAAGTAAAAAAATTATGCTTTAATCCCTGTACTTAAGGAATCAAATATTACATATTGATGTATAGGCATCAATATGTTGGATTTTTTTCCATATACATATATATGCTTTACATAATTTAAATCACATCCCAGCACATAATTTTTTACAACCTGCTTTTTTCCCCTTACTATTTAATAATGAGTATTTTCCCGTGTCATTAAGTATTCTACAGCATGATTTTCAATGACTCCTGGTATTCATCCCCTCATTAGGATAAACAAATTAATTTAAACAATCTTCTATGGTCAAATATTTAATTGCCCAAATATTCCCCTTTCATAACTTATGCTGCTATAAGTATATTTATAAGGGAAATTTTTGCATACATTCCCAATTATACTGCAAATATTACTGGGTCAAAGCGTGTGCACGTTTTCAGACTTTTGATATTTTGCCAGATCACCTCCCAGAAGGCCGTATCCACCAGGAACACGCAGGCGTGCATCTTCTCATTAACCTTCTGTATTATCATTGTTTTAAATCTCTACTACTCATTTATTTCTTATCTGAATTTCTCAGGAGAACTTCAGGGTCATTAAAGTCCTGTTATGTTTGGCATTGATGGTGAACTTTCCACTAGAATTTTAAGAACAATTCAGGAGCCTGCTTGGTGCTCTGCCTTCCTTTCAGAGATCTCAGCCAGTTGCAGAGATAGATTGCTGTGGGCTACAAGCAGAGAGTCAAATGCCACAGACAACAACCTGGGTCTTTATCCTAAAAGGAACTCTGTGCTTGAAATTATGCATCTCCAGCTCCTAATCTGATATTCTACCTCCCATCTAATAATGAAGTGGGGCAGAGGTCCTACCAAGAGAATGACAGTCCATTAATTATTAGAGGCAAATCCATTGCCTCCTTCCAGCTGCTACCATCTTAGATAGATACTTGCTATATTAGATCAGATGCTGGGTGGTCCATGGCTTCTAATAGGACAGGCAGTAGTTAAAAGTAGACAAGGGGATGGCCTGTTTAAATGTTTAGAAATATGCAATTCTTAAAAAAAAAAACCTCTCTACTCACCTAAAACATCTGAAGAATTGTGACTTTTTTCTACTCCAGGGGTCAGTACTTGACAAATATGTAAAACACATGGAAAAACAGCCTGCAGCTCAACAAGAGGATAAACTTTTAAAATTATTAGTGCTACCTAACAATGATAAAGACTGATTCTGATTCAATGGAAAATAATGATTTTTGCAGAGAACCAGACAAATTGATCACTCCCTTTTAAATAGTCACATTGTACATCCCACATTATTAGTGGTAGTCATAGAAATTTATAATTGGTTTTACACATTTGCTTCTACTACTAGACCATGAGCTCTTTGTAGCTGACTAATATTCTTTAATATTATAGGAATGAATAATTGGATTTTAGAACTTCTGAGTTGGCCTCTTATCTACAAAATACTCTTACCCAGTTAGAAGTAGATTCCTTTGATTTAAGATTATAATAGCTCTGAATAGTAATAGATAAGGTCTTATTTATAATTTCAAGTGAATGAGTTACGAAATCTTTTCCTGGGGGAGGAGGGTGAAATGAAGGAAATGGGTACCTTTGTGCAAGGAACATAGGGAAGTAGAAAAAAAGAAAACAAGTTGAAGCGTGGAGTACCAAAGACAAAATTTGCTGACTGTATCTGTTGCTCTTGTTTTTGTTATTGTTGTTGTTTTTTTAAGGGTCCCTTTTGGATGCAACTGACTTCCTGCATGATTTAAAGCTGCTCTTTATTTTAAAAAATCTTACCTTAGGGCAGTGATATTGTGGGAAAAAGTAAGTTTTCTTGCCCTAGAGTCAATATGGTATGAAAGGTCATTCATTAGCTCTGCCAAGCTTCCTCACTTGCAAAAAGTTCAAACAAAACCTTTTTATTAAAACAGTGGGAGTAAGAGCAAGTAGGAGGAAGGGATGGAACACAGGGTGTGGTTGAGATCCTAATGTTCCTGGCACTGGTGGGGTGAGCTTCTTTGAAACCAAGGATTTAAGCTTGCCAGCTGATCTCAGTACGATGGCATCCTCTCCTTCACTTGAGACTATGTCTCATGCATTCATTCAACCATTCACTTAATGAATACAAAGTGAGTGCCTACTTATGTGCCAGACCCTGCTGTGAGCTCTGGGGATACAGCAGTGAACCAAATAGACGAAACTTCCTGACTTCATGGAGTTTACATTAGGGTGGGTTCTCCTTTGATAAAAGAGCATTAAACCCCAAATGAGTGCAATTATGTCAACAAAAGGAGAGGTTCTGTGTTTAATCCTAAAGCAACCTGAATTTAATAAATCTAATGAAGTTTCAATTCACAATGCAAGTGCTAGTCTGCTCCAGAATTAAACTTCAGTTTTGAGATATGTGAGTGAAAGACACTCCTTACTAAAGCTCCCTCCCCGACAAAAGAAGGCTTCCAGCATCCAAGTGGAAAACGTGAACTGTGGCTAAATTTAGCCAAAATTAGCATCCGTGTAGTCTGAGAAGTTTTTCAGCCAAGCGAATTGCATAATCTAAGTGCAGCCACTTTTTCTTTTACCCTTTCCTGAGAAAATTTCCAACATGCATGCTGCCCACATTGTCAATGCCCTTTGCTATAAGAGATTGAAGGTTGGCTACAAATAATTTCCAGTGAATACCTCTAATTAGCCACTAAAGTTGGCATATTTCCTGCTATCTGAAATTAGATCACAGAGTTGGGTTGAGATGAAAAAGTCCTATTAGCTCTCTAGACTTCCATTTCCTATTTGCTGGGGGAAATTACTGTTTTGAAGTTTATCTGCTACTATCTGAAGAAGTCTGGAGTTGACGGTAGTGAAAAGATAGGTGGAAGTCTGGACTTTCAGTTCTCTTCCACTCTACAGCTGGCACTTTCCAAAATAAACTCATAAGAGGAATGGCCCTGGGAGATACGGCAGTGGATTTGTGAGAATAAAAGAAGGAAACTCTCTTTAAAAGATGTCAAAACACAACACTTTGTAGTTGTCCATATATACATAATCCTCTCTAACAAATAAATGGTTTTTAAAAAATCTAGTACTATTAATCAATGGGTGTCTGAATTTTTCTTGGAGCCAGTTCTGAATGCTTACCATTAGAGGTTTATTTCCTAGTGTGCCTCTGCCCCTCAGTCAGGAAAGTAGTGCATATTCCACTGTTAGGTCTTTGGGAGGAGCTACTTATATCAGCCCCAAACTGAACCTTTTCAAGGCATCTTGTGTGCCTCCAGTCTTGCATTATGAGACGGATGCTATTGTTTTGGAGTCCTGTCTGCTGTCATCAGCTGCTGCGCGGCTGATCTGCTGATAGTTAACACACCAGATGTCTGGTACAGCCAGGTACACTCTGGAGCTTCTTCTGGATATGATTAATCATCCAGCTCCACTGCCTCCAATGCAACAATCCAAAAGAAATTTAGAAGGGGATGGAGCCTGGAAAATCAGTTCAAGAGTTTTGAAAGAGCGAATACATTGCATTAGAGTAATAAAGTGGCTTCTTTTTAACTGTTGGAATGAATCTGTATTTTACTAAAAGTTAAATATTCCCTTGACAAAAGTACTTTCAATAATCCATAAATACCCTTCTATCCCTTCTTTGGAAAGTGTCTGATAATAAATCTTTCCAGAGGGAACATAATAACGTCGAAAGTGTACCCACCAAGACTGGTGCCTGGCCAGTGGCTGGCTTTTTAAAATTAAATAAGAAAGTGTTAGACGTTTTATAATTGATATCTCATGAAGTTTCCTTTAAAATATAAAACCTAAAGTGTAATAAAATTTATTTTATAAATAATGGAGGCTTGTGGCTTTAATTTCTTAACAAATTATTAATTACAGCAATGCTAAAATAATTGACTGTATTTGCCTTTTGTGTGTGTGTGTACCAGACTTTTAAAAAGAATTAGTAAATATTTGAACCGAAATAGTGCTGTTTCTGTCTAGGTATGGCTTTACTCTAAATACGTTGAATATTTTAAAATATGTATTCATCTAAGGCAGAAAGTTGGCAAGTTTTATTCCTATTACACAGAGGAAAAAATTGAGGTACCAAATTAAGAGAAGGCAATCCTACCTTATAATTTAGTGATACAGACATATTGGTTCTCTTTACTTTCTAAATGAAAATATTAATGAACAGATTGAATATTTCAAAACTGTCAGCACAGATTGCAATGAAGAACTGAGTGTCAGGCCTGTGATATATTCTCTTTTTTGTTCCAGACTTTGCAAGAGGGTTTCATTATTAAATATTTTTAAAGTAAAAAAACAAATACATAAAATAAAAAATTTAAAATATATATACATAACATAGAACTTTTCAAGCTGAATTTTGTAACAAATATACATAGAAGACTTTCTAATATATTCCTTAAGAGTGTTTAGAAAAAATTAAATATTTTATTTTATAACCAGGCAGGAGTGTGTATCAGCTAGGGTTCTCCAGAAAAACAAAGGCACTAATATATATACATACTTATATAAACATTTATTTTGAGGAATTGGCTTATGCAATTGTGATAGCTGCCAAGTCTAAAATCTGCAGGGCAGGCTGGTAGGCTGGAAACTCTTGGGCAGGAGCTAATGTTGCAGTCTTGAAGAACAATTTCTTCTTCAGGGAAGCTTCAGTTTTGCTCTCAAGGCCTTTCAACCGATTGGAAGAGTCCCACCCATGTTATTGAAAGTAATCTCCTTTACTTAAAGTCAATTGATTGTAGATGTTAACTATAATACATCTACAAAATACCTCCACACCAACACCTAGATCAGTGTTTGATTAAATCACTGGGCACTATAGCCTAGCCAAATTGACACACAGAAGGCAAGAAATGTGCCTCTTCTCCAGTGTCCAGGCGGGTGTTACACTCCCACAGCACACGAACATACATGGAGTAGGAAACTGACTGCATCTGATTTTAATGACTTTAGTTCATCAACAGAATTTAAGAGTAAATCCTTCATTTTAGAAAACTGCTCACTATTGTAATGTCATCCTTTTCATTAACAAGCACACTAGTCACGTTTTCGTTAGAACGAATATATTCTGTAGAAATCAGGGAATATTAGACTTCTCATTTGAAGAAAAGAAACCTGCCTCAAAATGGCGGGGGCCATGTCCTCACCCTCTGGTATAGCTCATAATGAGAACTGGACTCTGGGTTTATATCTCACTTCTGACACTTCTAGCTGTGTGATCTCAATGTCTTTGTCTGTGAAATGGAGACTGGAGCACTCCTATCTGAGAACTTGTGTAGGGTACCTGTCTCATAGCAGGAGTTATAGAATTCTTAGACAATATCATTTCTGGGGGTGCAGGTTACAGCCCTTGAAATTCTTCAGTTTGTCATCTGTATACCACTGAAATAAGGCCAAGTACTGTGATTTACATTCCTGAGTCTGGTAAACTAAGTCAGTGGTACTCAAATTTGGATCTGTGGGCTAGTGCTGGTCAGAAAACTGTTAGTTAACAGACACTGATGAGATAAGCACTTAAATTATTTCTGTGACATTTTTATTGTATTTTACCAAAGTGGCAGCACATAGTGGATCTGGATAAACAAAGCAGATAAACAAAAACATGAGTCCTTCACCTCATGGTAAATAATTGGGAAAAAACTGGTCTTAGAAACCCCTATGTGTAGGAATTCACTGCCAGATAAAAATTTAAGCATTAATTGCAACAAAATTCAGTATGTTACCTCCCATGGAAAAACTGTAGTTGTGGTGCCTGTCGTTGGTCTGTGTGTGCCTCCACGTTACCTTTGTAATTGTTTGCGTGTCTGTCTCCCTAACTCAAGTGTGAGACCCTGGCATGCAGGGCTTCATCTTGTTTGGGCTCCCAGGGATTGGAACAGTGATTTGCACATATCTGGTGCCTGGTAATCATGTTTTTGATGAATGAAAGCAGGAATAAGTGACAGAAATGAAACTAGTTAAGGATAGAAAATGAAATAAGCTTGTTATTTTTGCCTTGTGATAGGTTGAATGAGAAAGTGCTAGAGATGTCAATAGATCTAAATAGATATTGGATATTAATAGATATTAATTGATTATGGAAAAAATTTACATTACATCCTTTGAAATGTTATGTATACTATAAAGACCATACTGCCTTTAAATCTGAGTATAGGTATATATTGACAGTTTTAATAAGTAAACCATGCTGTGGGTGTAGCCTGGAAAAAGAAGAAAATAATATTTTTCTTCAGCAGAAACATACCCTTTGCAAACTAAGTGATTGAAAAGGTGCTCTTTGTCCATGAAGAAGTGATGGTTTTTTCCAGAACACACTAGGAGTCATATTAGTTGACATTCCCAGTAAAACTTTAGAATAGGAGAGTTTATGTGAATAACTGTATCAGCACTGTAATTTGGGGGGGGGGGGGTTTATTTAGGTCCTTTTTCCTGAAACGAAAAGGATAAGGAACATTTTATTAGATCTATATATGAGGCTTTGAAGTGACATCTATGGCTCAATAATGCTTTGTTAGGGTGACTTCCTTTCAAGAAAACATGATGTTTTCTTCTGGCCTATAAGGTGACATCTCTTTTCCTAACTTCTAGAAAAAAATTTGTTTCCGTAATTGGCTAGTTACCTGGTCATCAGTCATGAGTCCCTGATGCCATTTCACATCATTTTCATTGTACTGTGCTAACACATCAAATAAGCTCATCATAAAACACAGACCGGGGGAACACAAAGAAAGCCAATACTTATTGATCTTTCAAGATGAGTAATTTGTATTAATCCTGGAAAGATCAAAATAAGTGTGTTCAACTAAGACTTACTTAGACTCCAAAGAGCCGCCAAGAATTCTTTGAGGTTTCTAGAGTAGAAAGAATATTATTTCCAGTAGACATGGGGAAAATTAAAACAAACAAATATTCTCTATTGGTTATCTTACTAAAATGATAATAAATTGCCATGTATGGTTCTGTAGTATTAAGGAACTCATATATATTTATTGGGGTCGGGTCTACCTGTATGCTCCTCTGTCATGATGCCATGATATGTACCAAAGGCCATCAGCTTTGCAGCCCTACAGACCTGGATTTGAATTCGAGCTCCAGGGTTGCCTAGCTATGTGACTTTGTGCAGATCATTTACAACCTCTGATTTTCCTCTTCTCAAACAGAAATTATAAAACATACCTTGTCAAATTATTGGACTATTAAATGTCATTTAAGTATAAAATAAAGTGGCTAACACTGTTTCCAGCATATGGTAGGTCCTCAACAAATGTTGATTTCCCTTCTTTGTGCTCTCCTGCTGGATCCTCCTTTGAAGTAACCTCAGTTTGCTTTCACATTTCTAGCTTACTTATCTGTTTGTTTGGAGCTCAATAGATAAAATGAATTCAAATAACAGAGCGGAATGTATTTTAAGTTTGATATACTCCTTTTTCCCCCTCAAGAGATCTGGTTCTTCTTTTCAAAGCTGCTGAAAGATGATACCAGCCACTCCTTAAATCCACAGCTCAAGGATAGCCATGCCAATATCCATAATCTCGCTTCTTGTCCACTCCAGGTTGGCATACCCAAATTTAATCCCACTTTAAAAAAAGAATTTTTTTGTTTGTTTTACTTTTCCAAATACATGCTTAAAAGCAGAAAAGAGAAAGTTTGTTCTTTCAATTTTGCTTAATTTCCCTCCACCCACATACACAAAAAGAAAAGGTGAGGTCTGCATGAAATGCTATGTATGATAATGGTGTATTAGGAAATTTGCTTCTAGCTCTCCTACTAAATGTCCATCTGTATCATTTCACAACATGTTTGTTGGTTTGCTTTTCATCTATTCTCTCTTTTCCTAAAGGACTATGAGCTCATAGGGCAGTCTCCTGTGGGTATAGAGGGTTGAAAAATACGTCCTAAGTTCATATGGATTCTTTTTGTTTCTAAACGAACAGAAACATTCAGGAGTTTCTTTTATATAAACTAGAAGAAGCTTTTCATGGTGGGTAAGATTAGAGTTTTGCTATAAGGCTCAGTCCTTTGCACTTGAAGATGGCAGCAAGGATGGAAAGCTCTGAACCATCTACACTTCTTGCTTTGCCAACAAGCCTTTTCCATATAGACTGGAAGGAGGCTAAAGTATAATCTTTTGGGACACAGAATTTTTACCCACACAAAGCTACCTTTCATATATATATATATATATATATATATTTAAAAGTGAAATCGATCTTTCTTTCTCCCTCTCCCTCTCTCTGGCTCAGCTTCCCTGGTATCATGCTCCAAACAGCTAAACAAATTATCCTAAAAATCTGTAAAATTGTGTGAAAACTGTAATAGTTTAGACAATAAGAATTATTCCCTACCAAGCACCTTGGATGCAACTGAATAGTCAAGATTAACATTTGCTTAAAAATGTGCCTTTCACCTGACCATGCATATCTCCTTGGAGCTCCTTCCTACAGATATTTAAGACATTATAAGCAACAGATAACCCTGAAATCTATCTGACAGGGAAGTTTAATTTTAAAAACTCATCATATATCATCCTCAGCGCTATGCCATTTTCCATGGCTATGCTTTTTTTGTTCAAACATACCTTTCAGCTGAGACTATTTCTCATCCAGTTCCAAAATTCCCAAGCAAAATAAGCACATGCCAAAAATACACAGTATTTACCCTGAGCATGAGTGACCTTACAGCTCATGAATACAGAATGACTTGATTGGTAGAATTCAGACTATAGCATGAGTCATTTGTTTAAAATAAATGTGGGGGCCTGCTTAGTGAC
This sequence comes from Balaenoptera ricei, assembly GCF_028023285.1. Classification (NCBI taxonomy): domain Eukaryota; kingdom Metazoa; phylum Chordata; class Mammalia; order Artiodactyla; family Balaenopteridae; genus Balaenoptera; species Balaenoptera ricei. The sequence goes on from NC_082642.1 coordinate 108,147,785, forward strand.
CAGAAAAATCACTAAAACATGAGCAGTGGCTGACAAAAATCCTTAGATCACCCCTCAGATATCAATGGAAAAATACGTTTATAGTGTAGCTGTCTAAGTACTACACGCAACGTGTGATATACCTGAGTCATAGGCCTTGTAGGAGTCACAGAGCAGATGAAGAAGGCAAGAGATCAATGTCCAATTTACTGAAACAAATATCTTGAAATCTCTAGAAAAGAGGAGATTGTTCCTTTACAAAACTCATGAAATATTTAATACCCTGTAGTTAAGTAAGACCCATTTTAGAATTCTATTTTCTTTAAAAAAATTTTTTTTGTGACCTGGGACCTCTCCTGTATGTTTCTTTTTGTCATTGTTGTCTAATAGAAAAGTTATTTTTTTAAAATTAACATTTCAAAGCTTTCTGTAAGCACCTCAGATAAGTAGTAATACTACATGGTTATCTATTATTTTGAAATATATGTAGCTTTTAAAGTTATAAGCCTAAAATTGGACTAAATAGGGAAAAATAGAAGATTTCAATGCTAAAGAGTATGGATTGGTGAAAGCAAACAACTAATCATTTAATAATTATTGAGCATGGTGGACAATTATCCCTTTTTGCTGTCCCAAGGAATTTGCAATCCTTTTAGAAAGATAAGCCATAAATTAAAACAATAATTTGTAGCAAGAATCGACAATCTTTTTACCTTTTTCTGTAAAATGTTAAATAGTAAGTATATAAGGCTTTATGTGTCTAGAAGCTAGTATATAAGCAGTATTTAAAAGGAGAAAATACCCCCACACACACTCCGCCCACCCAGCCCTGCCCTATCACATTTGCTTGGGGTGGACTTGCTTTGTTGGTGGGACACCTTTGGGTCAGCTGCAGTCATTTGGACGTGTTCTCCAGACCAAGAGAATCCAGCCTGAGGGGAGGGACCTATTTGGGGGTGTCAGTCAGAGTCACCCTCTGTCCCAGGCCTCAGTACACTCTTCCCTCTTCCCAGTGACCTCAGCCATCTCAACTTAGGCAGGTGGCCAGAAGCAAGGTGGTTCATTAAATTGCCAGTTCCCCAACTGAGAGATTCTACCATTTGGTAGATTCTGCCATTGGCAGTTGCTAACAGCTGAGGTCCCATAATGTAGGTGGTGATCCTAGACAGCATGAGGCCCAGCCACAGTCTAGGGAGTCAAGTGTGAGACAGAGGGGAGGACAGGAGCAGAGGGAGATTCTCAGGCTTGCTGTCTGTAGTTCACAGTGCTATTTTGTTCAATATGGGTGCCCATAGGCCACAGGGATCTGTAGGTAAGGACCATGTACCAAGCACCCTGCTAGATCAAGAAAAATTTCATTAACAGGATATGCATTGAGCCCAGTGCTAAAGGATAATAGCATTTGAAGAAACAGGAAAGAAGAAACCAATTCAGATGGGTGAAGTGGAATTGTTAAAGAATAACTTTTTAAAAGGTCAAATTATGACTCATAAAATATAAAATAGATACATGTCAAAGATTTTATTTAACCAATTTTTATCTCATTCATTATTAAGAAATCCATGTGATGTAAAAAATGGCTCAAAACACTATCAAAGAATAGGTACATATATGGACGTTAAGGGATGCTGAGATAAATTTGCTAATGGATACAAAACTTGTGTCTTCAACAAGCTAGAAATCAGTTTAATCTCTATCATCCAAAATTCATTTGCTGTTCTATGAACAGGAATCATTTGCATTTACCATCATCTCTCCACAAACTATCTTGAGTATTGCAACCTAGTCAAAGACAATGAAAGGCACATATCCTTATAGAACCAGATAACCCCAAAAGGGTCCTTTAGATAATGTCCCACATGACATTGTAAAGTACCCAGTGATCACTTTTCCCATTTCAAATTCTTTTACATGATAACAGGAACAAAAGTAAAAAGAAAGTGCAATATTTTTGTTTCAGAGACACCTATCCGAATGCCCAGCTGAATGTCCAGCTCTTCATCATTTGAATTTTTTAGAATTGCTGTGTGTGATAAACTGTTTTTGCCATATTAAACCTAAAAGTGTTAAAACCATATTCTAATGTTATAATTTCTCACCCTTTGGTAGGTGCATAAGGAAACTATTGAGGAATCAAATTTGGTGGAGAGTAATAGGCTTTTCAGTGCTTTTTAAATTACACAATGCACGTAGTAACCCTCTTGGTCCTATGCACAAGGATAGTCCTATTCACTACTTTAGCCAAAGAAGTACAAAAGAGGAAACAAATAAAAAAAAAAAAAACCAAAAAAACAAACAAAAAAATAATACCTGGGAAAGCAAGAAAATGTCTGTCACAAAGCCCAGGCACATTAAAAAGACAAATGGGTTTCTAGCATATAATAAATTAAGAAAGTCAGATTCTCTTGGCAAATATTAAGTCTTTCCTCTGTTAAAATGGACATAAGACTAAAAACAGAAAATACACTAACAGCACTAGGGCAAAGAAGTAGATAGAAAAAAAATAGCAACTTGAATTGAAAAAATTTGATGTAATGACTGTAGTGCTAGTAGGGTCCTATGGGGCTCTAGAGTAATAAAGTAGCACCTTGTTAGGATGAAGCACAATAAGTGGTGCTCATGGCAATGACTTGACATCGTGATTAAAGGCTCAAACCATGTTCAGAGCATTTTCATTGTGAAGACAATTAAATACAGTATATATTTTTGGAAGACTTTTGACTTATGCTTTAAAAATATAAGTGCTCAGAGAGGATATAAGACTCTTTAAACCTACTAAAAAATTGAGATTTTTTTGTAGTTGGAAGAATGCAAATATGGGTAGAGACAGTAATTACAGGCAGAATGGAATAAGAATAGTCAGGGAAAATACTTGTAGACTAAGAAAACCTTTGCAAATTCTAAATATTCCACTAAGGAGTAAGATGAAAGGTAAATTTCTACTGCTCAAATAGTTAAGAACAGTTTCAAGGAAGAGAGATCTAGCTGATCTGACTGCCCAATTTGTGATGTTCAATTTTCACAGTAGATATTAGTAGCTAATATTGTTTCACAACATATAAGTCACTGTATTAAATGATGTTATTTATGTATATATATATAGTTATCTAATTTAATTTTCAAAATAAGCATATGAGAAAGGCATTATTTTCTCTTTTACAGAAGAGGAAATATAAGCTAAGAGAGGTTAAATTAAGATTATGAAACTGCTACATGGCAGAGAAAATTTTGAACCCCGATTGTGTGAGTCTATTACTTGGACTCTAAAGCATTCTATTTTATTTTTTCTGTTTAATTCCCAAAATAGTCATTTGGAGTAAGTAGTATTATCCTCATTTTATATGTAAGGAAACAGGCACAGGACAGCGAAGTAGCTAACCTAAGCATGCATTAATTGTAAGTGTCAGTGTGCATCCACTAGGTGCTCTTTCCACTGTGAGAGGGCACGGTGGGCCTGTCTACGTGTGTCTGCTCTGCTCAAATCCTCTCCCCACCCCTCAGCTGAAGGGGCAGCTGTGAGCAGCTTGCCGCAAACTAGAAAATGCAAATATTGCCTTGAAGACATTCAAATTCGATTTAAAAAAAAACAAACAAAAACAATCACATGCTGTCTTAACAAAGAATCGTCTCCTGGGCTTATTCTGCTATAGTCTGCCAATTTGTGACCCTGGGAGTGGAGGGTAAAAGACCAGTTGGGAGAGAATTTAAGAGGCAGAAGCTGACTCACAAAGCATAGCCGGGTTGCTCTAATGGCAGGCAATTAGAATAAATATCCATCAATTCCCATGGCTCTGGGCCTTGGAGCTGTCTTGAATTCTAAAGAACCTTCTGTTTCCAATCACCATTAAAAAGGTATGACTTAAAAAAAAAAAAAAAAAAAAAAGGTATGACTTAGTTGTTCAGTTTTTTTAAGATTATATATGTATATATCCCATAATAAACCCTCATTACATTGGGTAGCATGCAGTCCCATTCCCTGCAACCCAATGAGCCTAACAAAAACCATCACACTATCATTTGCCTTGAATTTCCCAAATGTATTTTTCTAACTTTTCACTCCAAATTGTGCTTTTGGCTCTATGCTCTGGTCATGAATGAAACATGAAAGCTTCTAATGTAGAAGTAAAAAAATAAAATAAGTCATGGTTGCTCTTTCTACAAACAAATTTGAATAAGATATTCAGTATGAAAATAAATTTTCAAGTGTCATATTGATTCAATCTATTAAACTACTGCTTTTACAGAGAATTCTCCTGACCAATGTTTCAGAGTGTTGTATATCCTTTGAGCCCTGGTAATTTTGATGGTATAAACCAATGATACTGACTTTTTAAAAAGTAAGATTCCATGATGAGACCCTTTTTAGAGATACTTTTATAAATAATACATTGGTGTCACTCTAGAGGTAAAGATAGTTACCTTTAGAATCTTATAACTAAAAGTGGAAATAAGGGAGAAGATCATTTTTTTTTAGCCGGGCTATGCTTGGGAAACTAAAAGATGTATGGTAATGATTCTGCTTTAAATATGATGAGTAACAAGTCTGGGAACGTGGGAAGCCACGGCAGGGCCTGAGAGGCCCCAACACGAGGGACTAGCTCTAATCAAAAACTCAGTGTCATGAATAAACTATGAGAAGGCCCAGAATAGACATGACTTTTTTTTTAAATTTATTTTTTAATTTATTTACTTTTGGCTGTGTTGGGTCTTTGCTGCGGCGCACGGGCTTTCTCTAGTTGCAGCGAGCGGGGGCTTCTCTTCGTTGTGGTGTGCAGGCTTCTCATTGCAGTGGCTTCTCTTGTTGCGGAGCATGGGCTCTAGGTGCATGGGCTTCAGTAGTTGTGGCACGCAGGCTTAGTTGCTCCGCGGCATGTGGGATCTTCTTGGACCAGGGCTCGAACCCGTGCCCCCTGCATTGGCAGGCGGATTCTTAACCACTGCACCACCAGGGAAGCCCAGACATGACTCTTGACATTCAATCTTTATCTGCAGCATTAACATCACAGTATTCCCAGGAGATGTATAAGATTCGTGATGTAACTGACATGGATGGGGAAATATGTCTTCTTAATTTTTCAGATTAATCTCTCAAGTTCTCATCTATTCTTTAGCAAGGACATCTTCTGAAGCTTCTTGTCACTGCCATCACCACCACTCCCAAATTTTCCAAAGACTGAGAACTGAGATAGTACAAATATTAGTCCTTTTCCAGTTCTCTGTGACATTGGAGATGGCTTGTCTTTCACTGCAGGGCCAGAATAGTGTGAGGTAAGTGAAGTGCCTAGGGTACAGAATGTCAGGAGGCACTGCTCTCAGTATACTGCAAGTGTGGGCTGAATACTTGTACAACTGACAGTGAGCATCTCATAAATTTTGTGACCTAATCTCTTCACTCTTAAGGAGGCTTTCACTCTCAGGCAGGACCTGCTACACAATTTGTAAAATGAAAATGTGGGGCATTTGTTGAAAAATTATTAAGAATTCTAAGGCAGTGATAACATTACACTGAACCATGTATAGGTCCCTTTGGAGGTTGTGCACTGCTTCCAGGATCCCACAGGTGTGGGTTCAGCTCTTGTGCTAATCTGGGAGTGAGTGCCTCCGGAAACTTTGCAACCTAAGTGCCTCATTTCCCTCGTCCTAGGCCCAGCCCTGTTCCATAATTTCATTTACTCATGGAAATGGCAATTTTATCTGTCAACTTGACTGGACTAAGGGATGTCTAGATAGCTGGTAAAACATTATTTCTGCGTGTGTCTGTGAGGTTCTTTCTGGACTAGATTAAAACTTGAATTGCTAAAACGAGTAAAGATCACCTTACCGATACAAGTAGGCATCTCCCAATCTGTTGAAGGCCTGAATAGAACAAAAAGGCAGAGAAAGAGTGACTATGCTCTCTGAGTTGGCACATCCATCTTTTCCTGCCCTCGCACACGGGAGCTCCTGGTTCTCCAGCCTTTGGACTTAGACCGAGACTTACACCCTTGTATCCTTCGGTTCTCAAGCCTTCAGACTTATACTGGAACTATACTATCAGCTTTCCTGGGCCTCCAGTTTGCGGATAGCAAATTGTGGGTCTTCTCACCCTCCATAATCATAATATCATAATAATCTCTTTCTATATATCCTATTGGTTCTGATTAATTGAAGAGCCCTGAATAACACGTTCATCAACTTCTATTTAACAATATTCCAGACACTATTCTACATGTTGAAGATAGAGCCAGGGCAGCTTCAAGTGCAGTCACACAAGACCTCACACTCAGAAGGACCTGAGGTTAATGTAGTGCTCTGCTGTCACCATCTTGAAAGTCTTAATAATATCTTAACAAGGGATCTTGTATTTTCTTTTTGCATTGGGCTCCACACATTAGATATCTAGTCCTGAATACAGTAGAGAAGGAAACAAAACAATCCTTTTCTTATGGAGCTTGTGGTTTATCTGTGCTTACCTAACCTACTGCTCTTAGAAGATGTCCTAGACAGATCTTGGTTCTGCTTCAAACAGTCTCAAGCTTATGTCCCAAAGCTGGTCACTCACATTGTCAAGCACTGTTTTCAAGGGTACAAACTTTGTGGCAGCATGGCCACATCCAGGGGATTTTTTTTTTTTTTAAGATTGATTGATTGATTGATTGATTGCTATATTGGGTCTTCATTTCTGTGCTAGGGCTTTCTCCAGTTGCGGCAAGCGGGGGCCACTCTTCATCACGGTGCGCGGGCCTCTCACTATCGTGGCCTCTCCTGTTGCGGAGCACAGGCTGCAGACGCGCAGGCTCAGTAGTTGTGGCACAGGGCTCAGTTGCTCCACGGCGTGTGGGATCTTCCCAGACTAGGGCGCGAACCCGTGTCCCCTGCATTAGCAGGCAGATTCTCAACCACTGGGCCACCAGGGAAGCCCCCAGGGGATTTTTGAGCCTCAATCAAAGGCTAATGAGATTTTGGGCCCCTTCCAGAGCCAGGGTCACCATTTAGCCAGTTTCACTGCAAAGTAATTTTATTTAACAAGGCCTTATTGCTCTTTGAGTCTTGCTAAGACTAAACTAGTGAGAGAACTACAGGAGGAAACTGCAGGATGAATGGCTTAGGACTTCATGCATTCTCAGAGGGGGAGATATTGCCCCCAGGAGGACAGAAATTGGTTCTTGAGAGATGAAAACAATCTCACTCTCTTTTTGTATAAATCACAGACATACATAAAGTACAGAAACAGATATATCTCATCTCTATCCTAACATCATTGAGAAGTCACTGGAGGGTTTTAAATAAGAATGTCATAGGCTGCAATGTGGAGAACAAATTAGAAGGAAACAAACTTGGATAGAAGACCATTTGGGAATCTGTTGCCAAAATCTGAGAAAAAGACAAAGGGACCTAGATTGGGGAGTGACTGTGATCTTTATAGAGGAATTAAACTTTATGTGGTTTGTGGATTAATTGATTTGGGGAAGTGAGACAGAGGGAGGAATCAAGGATAACCCCTCTTTGACTTAGGCAAAGAGGTGGCATTCACCAAGGGTGCAAAATGGTTCAAGAGAACTGTTGTAGTAACAGTAAAACAACTTATCTAAGGCCAATTAAATTGTGTTTCCTTTCTGCTTTAATCTCCTTTAATCTAAAAGAGCAATAAACAGGGTATGTCTAGTTGATAATTTAATTAACTACAGTATATTAAGAAGTTAGAAATTGTTATGATGCTGAAAACCTCAAGACCTTTCAAGGCTGGAATCTTTATTCCTTATTCCCTAAAAAGTTTAGTATTTTCACAAGTGAGGCTATATCCGAAATTAAGATCAACCCACAAAAAAATGTAATGATTCAGTATGTTTAATAACTGAGAAAGGGAAAAAAAACCAGGGCACAATCACTTTTAGTGAAATGGACAGGATTATTTAAATGGCTTTGAAAGTCATACTGGAAAAGTGCAATGCAAAGTTGAAACCCCATTTATTTTCTGAAATGGACAGAGCATTTGAGGGCACAGGAAATAGGATTGAAGAGAAGTTGTGAGGTAGATTTTATTCAAGGTCTTCGATTTATGTGGTTTGAAAACATCTCTAAGACTATTCTTGAAGAAAAGAGTAAGAGAAAAAGGATGTTAAAATTTTCAATGTGTTGCACAGTCCAAAATCAAATGTTCCGACACAATTAGAAAAGAAGGAAAACCCCAGAGAAATATGGGACTAGAGTCGTCTGATTATGATAAGAATCTGAAAATGTTTTCTTATTCTTTTTCTATGATCTTAGGTTAAAGAATGAATTGGTTTCATAGCTGCCAAATAAGTGATCACATTATCATTCATGTTTTATAATAGCAATACACAGTCTAAGAAACTGTCAGTATCTACAGCTATTCACTGTTGGTTCAATCCTCGGTTCTTTTTCTCAATATTTCTGACCACCATTAAGTATCTAATTCTTCATTCATCCATCTTTTACATCTTTCTTCATATACCAGTTAATTCTCTTTTAAGAGATAAATTGGCATAATTCTTTAGGCACATTTTTGTATCTCTTCCCCACTGACCAGTTTTGCATAACAAGTAGTAAATCAGCTTTTATTAAACAAATGGGAAAAAAGAAAACAGGAAAAAGGTGTTAACTCTAATCCCAAGACAAAGGTTAAATGTCTGGGCTACTCAAATCACCCTTCATAGAACAATAAATATCAATTTCTCTTGGTTATTTAAATAAAATTTCAGAAACAGGTAAATTGTCAGGATTTACAACTATTACTGATGAGAAAGATATGAGGAACAGAAATGAGAAATATCACCCAACAGCAGAATAAGCAGAGATAAAAGTTTGTGAGAAAGTCTTAAGTGAAGTAAGATGATAAAAGCGTAAATAGAAAAATGTTTTTTTCTGAGCCCAGGACAAAAATAAAACGTAAACGTCTATGAAGATTATAAATATGAAAATGGAATTATACTTTATTTTTATAAGTATAAATATTTCCTTAAATTGGCCACACATAGTTGTACACAGAACCTAGATGTCAGCTCAGTTGAATATATTATAATATACATTCATTCACTTATTCTTTCAAAATATATTAGTGAATAGCTATTATATGCCAGGCATTATTATAGGTATTGATGATAAGCAAAATTCCTGCTGTCAAAGTATATATGTATTTAAGCAGAATAGGCTCAATAAATAAATGAAATAAAAAGAAGATAAATAGGAGAAAAATACTGTAATGAATGGCATGCCAGAAATTAAAATGAACTGACGTGCTGATATATGGTCAAAGAGGATACACCAGTTGCAAAGGCAAGCACCAGGTGGAATGACTGAGAGACTGAATATAGAAACAGACAATGGCCAGATCATATATGGCAATATAACTCTAACCCATGTCTGCAGCAACAGTCCCAGGAGCCAAACCAGGTTCCCTACTTTTGCCTCTGTTTCCAATTCAAGACCAAGAGGTAGCCAGATGTGTTCACCAGTTACATAAGAGACTCTGCTTCTATAAGAGACTCTGCTTCTATTTAGCCCCTTTACAGCTTCCCCATGCCAGCAACTTTCAATGAGAGCATACCTGAAGCTTTGCCTTTTGTTCACTATAAAGCTTTCCCACTGCCCTCACTGCCTTTGAGTTTCTGCCAGATGCAATTAATGGTGACTGACTCCCTTTTTAGCTATGAATGCGTAGACTCTCTTTTCATTCCAGTGGTCTTCATTGATTTCCACATGACTTTGGCTTGAGCCATAAAGAAAATGAAGGCAATATGACTGGCATCCCTGAAAGAAGGGGAGAATTAAGCATAGGTTAAATCACGTGGGGTCCTGCAAACCAGAAAAATTTAGATTTTATTTTCAGTGCAATGGGAATGCTTTCTGAAGCCTGGGGAGTGGGTGGTAAGGAGGAGTTTAAAGAAGGGAGTAACATGATTTGATTTATTTTTTCCTTATTTGTTTAGTTTTACTATTTTGGTTTTCAAATTATTATTTATTTTATTTTCCCTTAGTTTTTTTCTTATACATTTTATTTTACTAGTTTATCTTATTTTAATTTAAAAAAAATTTTGTAATTAAAAACATTTACTGTTGCTGTTTTTAAAATAATTGACTTCATTTTTTAGAGCAGTTTTACATTCACGGCAAAATTGAGTGTAAAGTACAGAGTTCCCATATACCTCCTCCCCTCATACATGCACAGCCTCCCTGACTACCAATATCCCTCACCAGAGTGATACATTTGTTAAAATCAGTGAACCTACGTTGACACATTATTATCACCCAGAGTCTATAGTTTACATTAGGATTCACTCCTGATGTTATAGATTCTATGGATTTTGTCAAATGTATAATGACATGTATCCACCATTATAATATCATACAGAATAGTTTCACTGCCCTAAAAATCCTCTGTGCCCCATCAGTTCATCCCTTCTTCCCCTCCTGTTCCTGACAATCAATAATCTTCTACTGTCTCCATAGTTTTGCCTATTTCAGAATGTCATATAGTTATAATCATACAGTATATTGCCTTTGCAGATTGGCTTCTTTCACTTAATAGTATGTCTTTTAAGTTTCTTCCATGTCTTTTCTTGGTTTGATAGCTCACTTTTAGCAATGAATAATATTACATTGTCTGGATTTCGCGTAGTTTATTCGTCCATTCACCTACTGAAGGACATCTCATTTGCTTCCAAGTTACGACAATTATGAAAAAGCTGCTAAAAAAATTTGTGTACGGGCCTTTGTGTGGACATATGTTTTCAGTTTATTTGGGCAAATATCAAGGAGCAATAATTGCTGGATTTTGTGGTAAGAATTATGTTTGGTTTGTAAGAAACTGCCAAACTGTCTTCCACAGTATCTGTGCCATTTTGCATTCCCACCAGCAATGAATGAGAGTTCCTCTTGCTCCACATTTTCTCTAGGCTTTGCTGTTGTCAGTGTTTTGGATTTTGGTCATTCAAATAGTTGTGTAGTAGCATCTCATTTTTGTTTTAATTTGCAATTCCCTAGTGACATATGATGTGGAACATCTTTTCATATGCTTGTTTGCCATCTGTATATCTTCTTTGGTGAGGTATCCATTCTGGTCTTTGCCCATTTTTTAATCAGGCTTTTCATTTTCTTATTGTTGAATTTTAGGAAGTTTGTATATATTTTCAAAAAAGTCCTTCTCGGATATTTCTTTGCAAATGTTTTTTGCCTGTCTGTGGCTTGTATTCTCATTTTCTTGAAGTGGCTTTTGCAGAGCAGAAATTTTTAATTTTAATGAAGTCCAGTTTATCAGTGATTTCTTTCATGTGTCTTGGTTTTGGTATTGTATCTAAAAAGTCATCGTCATATCTAAGGTCATCTAGATTTTCTCTTATGTTATTTTCTGGGAGTTTTACAGTTTTGTGCTTGACTTGCTTTTTTTAAAGCTTAATCTGGGTACTATGTATCCAGAATGGTTTATAAAAAGGCAAACATGGAAGGAGGGTGACCAGTAAGAGGCTATTGCAGTAATCCACATCAGGAATAATGATGATTTCACAAGAAAATTAACAGTAGGGGACTTCCTTGGTGGCACGGTGGATAAGACTCCACACTCCCAATGCTGGGGGTCTGGGTTCGATCCCTGGTTAGGGAACTAGATCCCACATACATGCTGCAACTAAGAGTTCGCATGCCACAGCTAAGGAGCCCACCTGCTGCAACTAAGACCCGGCGCAACCAAATAAATAAATATTAAAAAGAAAAAAGAAATCACGGAGTATTAAGGAAAAAAATAAAGAAAAGTAACAGTAGAAATGGAGAAAAATAGATGGACTCAGGATCTCAGTAAGATTTAGAAATAGAACGTTGATAGTTTGGGTGGGGGAATAAAATCAAGAATAATTCCTCGCTGGTCCCCTTCTGATTTTCATGGCAGGTTGCTTCAGAGGCAGTAGCAACCCAACTTCTGGGGTTCTTTGATTTGTATCAGTCCCCAGAAACTTAGTGGGAGGGGCATTCCAGCTGTTTCTGGTAGTGTAAAGAAACTTAAATATGAGGACCTGAAAGTGAACCAATTTATTTGCAAAGCTCCAAAAAGTAAATGATTCCCTGCAAGACCAGTTAACCGTGCCCACTCCACAGATCATATTTCCAGCATCCAATATAGCTCATGAGTTTCAGTGACAGTGAAATAAATTTTACTGGAAATAGAGTTCATGTTTTCAAGCTCATATGTTGCCAAAATATAAAATATGGTACTTGCACTCTCTTTTTGGATGTATGGGAACAGATCTATTTTATCTTGAATATTTGCCTTTAGTTTGTTAAAGTTTTTCTGTAGAGTTTTTCAGAATTAACAGGCTAATTGACTTTATTTTTATTTCAATGCACATTGTTGTACCTTCATATAGAAGTAATTACATTATAAGTTATTATAGAAAAACTTTTATAAAACTGAGTGTTGCTATCAAAACACTTAGTAAAAACTGATATATATATTAAAAACAAAAATGTTTGAGTCTCCCTGATTTTAATAGAGAATTCACCAAAGTGTGAATTTTCTGATTTTTTCCTCTTTCTTCAGGTGCTAAATTATTGGTGGATTTTTGTGGGCAGGCTTTCGTATAGTTTTAGTTAAAATATGTGCAGTAAATGGAGTAATGGCCCCAAAGATGTTCATGTTCTTATCCCCAGAGCCTGTGAATATGTTACTTTACATGACAAATGAGACTTTGCAGATGTGATTAAATTAAGGATACTGAGATGAAGAGATTATGCTGGATTATCTGTAATCACAAGGTCCTTATAAGAGAGATACTAGAGGGTCAAAGAGGGAGATGATGTGACAACCAAATCAGAGGTAGAGAGAGAACTGAAGATGCTATAAGATGCTTTGAAGATGGAAGAAGGAAACATAAGCCAAGTGGCCTCTAGAAGATGGAAAAAACAGGGAAACCAAGTCTACCCTAGAATGTTCAGAAAGACTGCAGCCCTGTTAAGCCCTTGATTTTAGACCAGTAAGACGCATTTTGGACTTTTGACCTCAGAACTATAAAATACTAAATTTGTGTTGTTTTAAGATACTAAGTTTGTGGTAATTTGTTACAGCAGCAATAGGAAACAAATATAGTATATTATTCGGAAAATAGGACTTTCCTTAAGAACTGTATGATTAAAAGAATATTACTGTAGCTACTGTATGAGATGGATGGTTTGCCAATCCTCAGTTCTTTAATATCTCTCCCAAAGGCATGCTACTTCTTGTAATTTGGGCTTTAAAAAGAAGAAAAAAAACCCTATAATTTTCGTGTTAACAATTTTCAACTGGGTGGGTGATGATACTACTTAATAAATGGGGAAGATAGAGATAAAAGTTACTGTGGTTTGGTAAATCATGAGTTCCTTTTTGGCTATATTAACTTTGAGGTATGAATTACATCAAAACTGGCCCATGAACTATTTATCAGTTAGTGACAGGATAAGTACAGAAATTAGGAGTAAGAATTTAGAAATGTTTATAGCAACTTGATAGAGCTGTGATATCCAAGCTTGTGGTAAATAAAGTTGTCACATTTAACTGTGTTGACCAGTTTTTCTGCTGTCAAATTCACTTGGTGAGTTGCCTGGATCACCAGCTACACACTAGTTATACACTGTAAGAACACATTACAACACGTGATAATTTAAAGTTAGTTTGTTCATTGTAACCTAGAAATGTACAAATTTGAAATCCATTTTTTTCCAGAAGAATTTAAATATTGTTATAACTTTATAGGATAAATTATTGTAATTGTCTACTGACTGAAGATGAATTTTGAAACTATATCATCACTAGCATTATTTTTAATAAAAGTTAAAAGTAAATATCCTCTAAAATAGACTAGATAAGAAGCAAGCTTATTTGTCAAGATAAAAACTTTAAATATTGATATACTGGTTGCTTGTTCAAAGCCTACTAGTAGAAAATTTAATATAGGGAATCACTTTCACTCTTAAATTTTGATTATGATGATTTCAGAATAAAAAAAATTGTGTTGAAGCAATTGTCTATTAATAATATATATGCACACATTTGCTAAATACCATATGCAGTTTTTGCAATCCTTTTTTCCTATGCTTTTCTTGTTCTAATTATACTTATTGAAATGTAACTTTAAGTCATTATATCAATGAAAAAAGGGGAGCTTATATTTTTAATGTGCTTTTTTTTTATTATTCTAATAATTATTTTTATTGACCTCTACAAAATTATTAGTCTATGATGAACTGGAAATTTTTTTAAAATACCTTTTTAAATTTATTTATTTATTTTTGCCACAGAAAGTTGGAGATGCACTGAATTGGATGACAAATTCAAGATTTTAAGTAGGCAGCTGGATATTTTAATCTGGCATTCTCAGGAAAGATTAGTGTTAGAAATACTATATTGACATTATCAAGAATATAAATTGTATTTAAGGTCATAGGACTTGATAAGCTCTAGAAATAGATTGGCCAAAGAAGAGAAGGGTGTTCATCATGGAACCTTGGCCACTCCACAAACCGAAGTCAGACAGAGGAGGTAGAAGCTCCAGCAAAGGACCCTGGGAAGAAGTGATTAGAGAGATTAGAGAAGGAAAAGCAGGAATAAGATGTCACTGAAGCCAGATATTAAAAGATTCTAAAATAGAAAAAAGAGGGTCAACTCTATAAAATTTTGATGAGAGATTGATTAAGATGAAGACAGAAATGTGACCATTAGATTTGGCAACATGGAAGTCTTTGGGGATTTTTCTCAAGTGTTGGAAGTAGAAACTTTAATGTAGTGAGTTGGGGATATGGTGAGATATAAAACTGGGAGGTGAAGTAAGTTTTGCTGTAACAGTGTATAGAAAAATAGAACAATTGGATGAAGCCAAGGGCGTGTGAGTGTCTGTGTGTGTGTGTTTGTGTGTGTGTGCGTGTGCGCGTGCCTGTTTTAATAGAAGAGTAACCAGGAAATATGTGTATGCTCACGGGAACAATCCCCACAGTGAGAGATAAATTGATAACTGAAAAAGAGAGAGTTGTTAGGGAAGGGAAAAGGGAATAAAGTCTAGCACACAATTGGTTGTCCTGCCCTTTGATAGGAGACATGGTACTGTAATCATAGCAATAGAAATGAAGGTAGAGAGTATGGCATAGGTACAAATAACTAACAATTACAGATACATATAAACAGTGTGACAGGGAATTTTTTCAGGTGAAAAAATAAGAAAAGAAAATAATTCAAGTAGTATTGTAGATAATTCTACCAGAAACAGAAAGTAAAATGCTTTCCATTTCCCTGATGTTAAGCAGGATAATATCCTGTCTCTACCACACATTCCCAAATATGATATTGTCAACAAAGCATTTCCCATAATAATACTTTCTGTTTCCATAGTTAATCTATAGGAAAAAATCAATATTCCCATGAAATGGAAGAATAGTACTATTAATATTGTTTTTGCCTGAATCAATTAATTTGAGAGTTTCTACCAGGTCACATTTCCAAGAAAACTAAATTCAAATATGAAAAGAGACTTTGTTCATGTTACTGTTCATGGTATAACTGCTCTAATGTTTCCTTTGACTCGTTTTCCACCTCCAAAAATATAAGATAATGTGCCTCTGTCTCTACCTGTAGCTTCCAATGAGAGGTTTTCTCCTTTCTGAATACAATTCCATAAACCTTTTCCTGACTCTTCCTTCACAAATGAAAAGAGAACACTCTAAAAGAAAGTGAAAGAAAACTTTTTAGAGGTTTTCTTAGCTTTATCGTTTTATTATGTTTATTTTACTGCTAGGAAAAAATGCAAAACATGCAAACAGTAAAAAGGCCTCCTGTGTGACTCTTAACTCTTCTCTCTATTTTTCACGTAGATCTCATACCTACAATACACAAAGAAACAAAGTAAAATTCTTCTTCTCAGAGAAAAAAGGTATTTAGACCCTTGGAACGTTTTCATAAAGAAAAGCAAGTCAGAGTGAAGGTGATAAGGAAATGGGATGAAGAAAATGGGTGAGTTTCAAGTGCTGCCTAGAAGTCCTGTGTCTGTGGAGCAAAGTGGTGGAGGGGTGAAGAGATGGAAAGCGGAAGGATACTGGGACATTGACCTCCCTTCCCCTTTCCTTTCCCACTTGCCATCAGATCTCCTTGGGGACATAACCCAGGGTGATAATAAGATGTGGGCTTCAGATAAGAGTAGCGCAATTGCAGCCAGTTGTGGAGGAGGTTGGGAGACATCTTGTCCAGGATTTTGGTAGTGGCCACATTAAAGGAATGCCCTTAGTCAAAAAGCAGTTAAGGCATCCTCAAAAAGTACATTATATTTGGGAAATGAGAGTATAATAAAAGCTGAATACTCTTGAACACTAATTTTTTTTTGGTTTCTTCAAAATTAGGTAAGTCAATTCTTTTGTTGTTGTTAATATATTTGGATTTAAGCACTTTCAAGTGAATTTCTCATATTCCCAAATAGTCTCCAGGTTATTGGAAGATACAGGCAAGTATAGGGACAGGCCCCAAACCAAATAGGTAAAAGCCCCAAACCAAATAGGTAAAAGCCAGTGATATAAATATTTGTTTAATAGTTCAGGCATTTGGAATGAAATGAAGCATGCTTTAGTCATAATGTGTAATAAATAGGGGTATACAGAGATCTGTCACCTTCCATTTTCCATGTGTCAATTATTCTTACATTCCACCATAGGAAAATAATTATTTTGAAAAATGAAATGGTTACATTGGTGTATTCCTTTAGTTTAATAATAATTTTTGAAATATGATAGGGCAAGCTCCCCTCCTTATTTTTTCAGAATTATATTAGCTATTTTTGGACATTTATTCATCAATATGAATTGCAATGGAGTTTGTCATGTTTCATGAAAAATATAGTTGTAATACTGGTTGTAAGCATATTGACCTTGTAGATTAATTTTGAGAGAATTTCATGTTTTCCCCTTATAAGCTCTTCCATTCACTTGCTCCATTTATTAAGGTCTTTTTTTGACCTTTGGTAATTTACCCCTTTTTCAAAAAATGAGTGCTTTGTGTTTATATCACTAAATAAAATGTTCAGATACAACCAGATGATTTTGACTAATACAAACTGATGACAGGTATGTATTGTAATACATTTGTCAGTTGATTTTCATTGTATTTATATTAAAAGTTTTCCTAAAATATATGCACATTTTCTTTTGTGCTAGAATATCTTTGTTAAATGAGTTCTTTGGGATTAAAATACTTTAATGAGGGAAATATTAATTATCTGACCTAGTCAATTCCTAGATATTTCAGTTAAACACGTATATAAATTGTATTTAAAGAAAAGGTAGAAACAATTATACTATACATATTCTTTCTGAAACTTACAATTTTCCCTTAGCAATACATTATGAACTTTTTTCATTGCCATTAAATCTTCTATAACATTATTTTAAAGATTGCATAATATTCCATTATGAATCTTTTGATACTTGAAAAATTTTTGGTCTTTAAAGTTCTACATTCAAATACAAACATCGGTAAGAGTAGAAACATCTTAAATCATTATCAATACACATCTTAGCTAACATTAAGTTATCCAGTTCTTTCTAACCATGACAGCTAATTCCTGGGGAACGCTCCTCAAGGCTGGTGTCTGGGGGAAGGTAGAACAGGAATTGAGCACAGACAGAGGAGGTGAGGGGAGGATGTCAAACAACAAAAGGATCCACTTCAGGATTTCTACAAGGACCATACTTGGATGGAGATCATAGGTGTGAAGCTAATTAGAAGTTAACTAATGGAGCTGAATGATATCTAGGGCAGAGAGAACATGATCATTTCTGTTTCTGAATCTCTGTCCTAGGATTTGTGAAAAGTTAGACATTATTGAGAATCTGAAGTGTTCTGAAACTCTACCCTGGCTTCTCAGCTAAACAGTATAGACTGGTTTCCAGAGACAGATACACTCCTCTAATTCATTGCCCTCTTCCTTACACTCCTGTCTGTGTGCCCTATATTTCTGGGAGGAAGAAGGCGGAGGGGGTGGAGAGAGTCATAGAAAGCATTGCAAAGGTCATGACTGCTGGCTGTTAATGAGCACTAATATGTGCGCTTATATGTATTAACTCAGTTCTTGTGATGCTCACAACAATGCAATGAGGTAGGTACAGTTGTTAGCTCCAGTGTACAGAAGTGAAGCACAAAGAGGTAAAATAACTTACCTAAAGTCACATGTTGTTAAGTGGCAGAGCCAGACTGAAATTTATGTAGATTGATTAATTTATTCAACAGATATTTGTGGGTCCCCTATTACTATGTCCCAGGCAGTATTCTAGACATTGAGCTTAGAGCAATGAACAAATTAAATCTTCTGCCTTCATGGATTAAAAATTCTGGTGGGAGAGGTAAACAATAAAAAAATAAAACTACAGATGTGTCCTAGAATATCACATAGTGGTAAATACCAAGAGGAAAATAAAGTGTGGTGTCCCAAAAGGCAAGAGAAGAAGAGACCAAATGTGTCAAATGCTATGGAGTCTTAAAGAGAGAGTACAGTTTAGCCTCCAAAGGGAGCAATGTGTGAAAGAGCACAGAGGTGTAGGAGAATGCTATGTCTTTCTCTATAAGTTACTATAAGTGTGACAGGAGTATTCCTGAGGGAGGGCCTGGTGAAGGATGAGACTGGATCATAGTCATGGGGCAGATCAAGATGGACTATAGATGTTGGCTACAAATGTAGGACTTACCTTGAAGGCCCTTCAAGAAATACTGAGCATTTTTAAGAAAATGAGTGACATGAGAAGATTGCACTTTGGAAACAGCCCTTTAGTGTCTGAGAGGAGACTTGATTGGAGAGTCCTGGGGATGAGACCAGTGATGACAAGTAATGGTAACCAGGGCCAGAAATGATGAAGGTGCAGATCAATTCAGGGGCAGTGCAAACAGAGAGGAGAAGATGAATCTGGGTGCTATTTAAGGGTAAGAATCAATAGGACTTGGTGATTGGGGTGATCCGGGTGATAAGGTAGAGGAACCAGAGATATCTTTCTGGGTCTGTAGCTTGGTAAACTACATAGATAGGGATGCCTTTCACCGAAAGAGAGACCACAGGATCAAGAGGAGATAACATTCAACTTCAAGGCTTTTTAATTTGTAGTCATGTATGGAATATTTGTATGAATGTGTTCAGTGCGAGTATGAATTATAGGGATTTGGAACTCAAGAGAGAGCTACAATTATTGGAAATTTCAATGATATAGGAGTAGTTAAAACCCATGGAAGTGAGAGAGATCATCTTACAAAATTGTTTTCAGGCAAAAAGAGATGAGGGCGTAGGAAAGCACATTTAATAACAATGACAGAAAATGCTGAAGAGTTGCCCATGAAAATAACCAAGTAAGAATGGCCTGACCAGAGGCACAATAACAAAGATTCAGAGACAGGGTCCTGGGTCCCTATTACCCAATCATAATGTGCCTTGCATGATATCATGTTCTCTACATTGTAGCATCATTACAGTTAAACATCCAGAAGATGTAGAAAAAATGAAAGTCTGAAATTTGATCAAATGGGAAACATAATCATCTAGGAAATTAGCTTTGTTAACTGCAAAAGATGGTGTTTAATTTTATCTTTGATACTATAAACATTCCAAGTTTTATATCAGCATAAACTAAAAAAAGAGATACGTTATGAGTATATTCACTAGGAGACATCTCTAACCTGTCAGACTGTATCCTAACCCTCATTATTTGTTTTGTTGGATGCCTCTCCAGAGTAGAAAGAAGAAAGTCAGTAGCAAGCTGTATCCTGGAAACTATAGAAAAGAGCATTTCAGAAAGCAAGGAATAATCAATATTTTCAAGTGCCATAGAGAAGTCTTACATGAATGTATTGAAGGGCATCCATTAGCTATGGTACTAAAAGGGCATTAACAGCTTTATAAGGAACTGTTTCACTAAGGTCCTGGGTGCAGGTAAAATGATCCAGACAGCAGTGAAATTATAGTAGAATAAGCAATAAAGGGACTTCCTGGTGGCGCAGTGGTTAAGAATCCACCTGCCAATGCAGGGGACACGGGTTTGATACCTGGTCCGGGAAGATCCCACATGCCGCGGAGCAACTAAGCCCGTGCGCCACAACTACTGAGCCTGCGCGCCTAGAGCCCGTGCTCCGCAACAAGAGAAGCCACCGCAATGAGAAGCTCGTGCACCTCAACGAAGAGTAGCCTCCGCTCGCCGCAGCTAGAGAAAGCCCACGTGCAGCAACAAAGACCCAACACACCCAAAAATTAATTAATTAATTAATTAATTAATTAATGCTAAAAAAGAGTAAGCAATAATTTAGTTGGGCAGTAATGCAGACATTGAAATGGAGAATGTAGACAAAGAAAGGAGGGAGAGAAAAGGAACAGTAGCTGGAGAGGGGTGAAGAAATAAAGAGGATATGTTTTGTTTTATATTTGTCTATATATATGAGAGAAGCTTGTATATGTTTATACATAGAAAGGAAATAAAGGAAAAAGCTCGTAAAGAAGAGGTGGTATATGCTGAAAGATACAACATTTAATTGAGAGATAGCTTAGAGGTAGAGTGTTAGAACTCAGTGAGAAAATGAAGGGATAAAACTTTGGTTGGTTGAGGGCCAGGATATTTTGAATCCTGAAAAAATAATTTATGTATTTTTCTAGGACCAAGTACTGGGCCAGAACTTTGATGGGCATCTTTTCAGTTATTGCATTCTAACTTCTCTGTACAGAAAAAAAGAGAGGTGAAGGGTTAGTTCTGAGAGTAAGGAAGAGCATTGGTAGAATAGGGGTCTTGAGAAGGTTGGAGGAGCTGTCTGGGAGCGTAGTTGATGGAGCTAACTGGAGCCATGGTGGTAGGCTGAATTCCAAATACGGTCCCTCAAGGCATAGTAAGTGTGCGCTGGTCACTCAATCCAACACTAATTTAGGTACTGCTTTCAAGGGATTTTGCAGATATAAGTAAAAGCCTAAGTCAGTTGATTTTAAGATACAGAGATTATCTGGATGGGCCTTAAAAGGTGAGCCTTTTTAAACTGGAGTATTTACCAGTCTGGTGCAGAAGAATCACAAGGATTTGAAGTATGAGAAGAATTCAACAAGCCATGGCTGGCTTTGCAGATAGAGGGAGCCATATAATGAGAAATGCAGGTGGCTTCTAATAGCTGCAAGCAGCCCTGAGCTAACAGCCCACAAGTAAATGGGGACCTCAGTCCTACAACTGTGAGGAGTGGGGTTCATCCAACAATCTGAAGGAACTTGGAAGAAAATTCTTCCTCCAGAGTCTCCAGATCAGAGCCCATCCTAGTCATCACCTTAATTTCACCTTTATGAGACTTTGTGTAGAGAACTCAACCAAGCCTGCCTGAACTTTTCTTACCTTCGGAACTTTGAGATAATAAACGGATATTGTTTTTAGCTGTAGTACCTTATAGTACTTTGTTACACAGCCATAGAGAACTGAAACAGCCATGTTAAAGTGTTCGTAGGCTGAAGTTGAGGTCACGGGATCTTTGCTCATCTCAAACAAATGGATTTTCTCCAGGATCACTAAGGCACAAACCAGAAACAGTGGACAAATGGATTGGTTCGGAGTTTGGGAAGTATGGAGTTTGGGGTGGTTAGAGAAAGAATAGGAGTTAAAAGTGGGATTATAGAGAGGCAAGAAAAAATGATATTTTGAAGTACTGAAGAGTTTCTGAAATCAGTACATGGGCAGAGTGGGATATGGAAGTGATGACACTGGGAAAAAGGAAGAGTGCTCTTTAAGATTTAGAGGTGAAACAATTTCAAATGTGACTATAGATATGGAAACCTGCTGCAGAGTAGAGGGAAGGGACCTTAAAGGCATCGAGGCTCATAAACTCTGTGACAGGGACCCTGAAGTCTCCTGACAATTTGAGAGGAAGAAAGTAGTAAAAATGCTGCAGTGGCTAAGGATGTTGTCAACTTCAGGAAAGAAGGTGATGTGACATAGCCTGATGATGGGACTTTAAAACAAAAAATTTTATTGGAAGTTGGAGGAGCAGTGGTTTAGATGTGGCAAGACTCTGTGCTCTACATATGAATCAAAATTATACATATATCCCCAAGAACATGATACAGGTAGTAATTAAGCCTTATTAGAATTTATCAATGGAAAAGCTTGTTTTTATTTGGCAAATATAACTCAATTTCGCCCTAAAAAACCCAAATAGTTTTTCCATTGCTACTAACATTTATATAAATGCCAATGCCTGCATTATAGTACGTTGTGAATGTCTGATACTGCAGAGCACACATTTTAATGGTGATTTTCCTGTTCTGTTAACTGTCTATGTTAAGTGAAAAGCAGAAAATGGTTTGACATTTAAAAATATTAAGTATTGTTAGTTTGAAGCAATGTTCTGAAGTCAAAATTTTTAGAATATATCTTATATGCTTTCATTTTTGAAAGCTGAAAATCCATTTGAAATTGGCCATTTTATTCTGTCAGCTTAGTGGTGTAGAGGGCAGGGTCTACAAGTTAAATTTGTCCTTGACACTAGGAAGAAAGTAAAGTAGTGGTGTTTGAGATGCAGCACATGCCTGCTGTACGCCAGCACACAGCTGTCATGAGTCTTTCCCTGTGAAAAGAAGACCAAGATTGTGAACATAACCTTGAATTATCATCACCTGTGGTGTTGGTGTCTTATCTACCTGTAAGAACACTTATGAATTTTAGGTGGAAATATTCTTGCGTTTATCTAGAGTCAGGAGAAAGCATAGTTTTACTTTCTTCTATCAAAGAAGGCTAACATGTTCTTCTTTTTTTTTTTTTTTTACATAATCTTCAAGCATGGGGTACATTTAATCTTTGTATCATGATGATATTTCCATTTCACAGGTTTAGCTACAACAGTGTAATTTAATAATCTGTGAGTTTATTATTTTATTTTATATAAATTGTAGGCTGTATGATTAATGTAAAAGAATTTTGTACAATGATTCTGGTTTTAATTGCTACGTTTTTTCTTTGTATTCAATTCTTCTTCCTTGGTTTTTTTTTTTTTTTTTTTTTTTAACCTGTCCTTTTATAGTCTTGAGCCTCATTTTTGTGTTCTAATATTCTTCAAAGTGTTCTACAAATTCTGTAATTGTAAAACCACTGTGTGTGTGTTTTTGTATACACATACAAATATGTCTCTGTGTGTATAGCACTTTTCATCGCTATGATTTTATTTCTCCTGATATATCCTTTCATTTCACAAATATTTAATGAGTGTCCTCTATTTGCCTATCAATGTACTGGGTGATTGGTTATCCAAAGGTGAGCAATACTTGATTTCAGAGAGCTCACCTGATATCATAGAGCTTACCATCTAGAGAGGGAGACAGTCATTAAAAACTAACTATGCGAATGTATGTAAATGAGTTGTACAATGTTCTGATTGCATCTCTAGGAAGGATTTGATTTGATTTAACCAGAGAGATCAGAGAAGAGCTTTCCTAAGGACTATGTGAGCTAAGATATCTGAAGAAAGGGGAAGAGCATTTCAGAAAGCTGGAACAATATGTGCAAAGGCCCTGTGGCAGCACCCAGCAAGGTACTCTGGAGCTGCTGAAAGAAGGCCACTCTGACTGGAGTACAGAGAATGGAAATGAGAATCTCAATGTGAGTTAACACTGGAGAGGTCAGCTGGGGCCAGACCAGGCAGGAGACTAGACCATATTAAGAAACTCAGTCTTTATCTTAAGAGCAATAGTGAACTGTTTAATAGTTTTAAGAAAGAAAGTGGTATGATCAGGATTCCATTAGAAATAAACTATTTCTGAGGAGGTCTAGAGAAGGGAGCAGATAGAAAGGTGCCATCTCCCTGCTCCACATCACTGCTCATCTTCTGAAGTAGGCTGTAATCACCTCACAGATACAAATAAAAATCTTTACTGGGCTCTGTCCTATGTTATCTTCCAGGCATCTCACAAATGAAAACCTAACTTGTTATCAGGCACCCAGCTGCTATCTGAGTAATAGGGAACCGTCTGAAGTCCACAGGGAGCAGCACATCCCAATGAACTGGAGAATGGTGAGTTTCCCCGCGAGAGCTGTGGATCACTGACTGACAGTTAATGTTAAGCTGCCCTCATGCTTAGGAGCAGCTGCATTAGCAGGACCTCTTTCCTTTCTTTGGCTGTTTCAGACTCTGCTGAACTGATGGAAATAAAGTCCATAATTTCAGCTCTGGTCATTAACCCCCTGCTTTGTGTTTTTACTAATCATTAACATGTCATTTGTGTTAAAGATAGGCTTTGAGCTCAGGGGGCTAGGACTTCAGTGCAGTGGGGACCAAGTACTGAAAGCAGAAAATGCATGACGAATTGCAGTGACAAAGCTATCCTGGTCACCTTGTACTAAGGAAAATCTCTTTCTAAATAATGCAGATGGTGCTGGGATTTGAAACCCTTTGTACTGTGGAGAAGAAAAGCAAGAACATGCACTGTTGCTAGAAGGAAACTTGGTTGTGATAGCTGAGAATTGTTATATCCTGTAGCCATTGAATAATTTAGCCCCACTAAGAAGGAAAAGCATGAAAAATGATTAGATCTCTAGATCCATTTTCTATTTGTGTACAAAATGCAGGTTTAGGGTGAAATAATCATCGGTTGAGTTCATCAAGCCTTTAGTGATCAGGCATTGAATTAACCCAGTCTCATTCCTGCCCAAATGATCTTTTAAACCACATCTCCCTCATTGTTCTCTAATTACTGTCTCCAAATGGCTAGAATCAGAGCTACTTCATATTCCACTAACCCAGTTTGTCCCCTTTGAGCTCTCCTACCCTTTCTTTCTACTCCAGGCTTTCCTATCTTGACGTCTCTGGTTAAGTCTACCATGTCTCCAGACTCCCCAGATGATGAGCTGCCCAAGAGAGCAGACTCTCCTATGAACTTAGTAACCTGTATTTAGTACTTGTTGCAACATTTTTATTAGTAGTATTAACTCCTGTATATTATTTAGTAGTAAATTTCAACTACCCAACTCAGTGTAATCTCCTTGGTGTCAGAGAGCTAATGGAATATTATATTCAGTGTGGTTTAATGAACAAAATTTAAGCTCTCTGGTTCAAATAGGAATCAAAATAACCTTTGCTCTCCTTGGTTTCAGGAGTGAGAAAAAGTCTTGGAATGTTCATTTCTACCTTTTTTTTCTTGAGTTGTATATTTGGGCACTAAATTTAATTCTCTTTAATTAAGGTGGCTTGTAGCCTAAATCCACCATGCCTGTATTCTGGCATTTGTGCAATTTAAGTATGCTCCTAGTTATATACACCTTCATGTATTATTTCAATTTTATAAGATTTGTTTTATTATAGTAATTACATAAGAAGAATGTGGAAAAATAATCTTTGGTTAATAAAGGATCTCACATACTTATCCTGTTAATTAGGCTTTACTGGGTATAAAATAATATGATTTTTTGAAAATTATATGGGTATAAATTGTATATTATATAAACCATCTGAAATGAATAGACATAAATTCATATCTACAAGAGGATGAGGAATGAAGTAAAAGAATAAAAAAGAAAGATTATTATGATGCCTCAATATTGTTAATACTAAGAGCTATTTTTATATTGACCATGTATGTCTTTTTTTCTCATCACACATAAGACAAGCTCTACTATCTCAAAGCCTTTCATATAAATAATTTATTATGAATATTATTTAATTTTACTTAAAAAATGTAACAATGCAACAAATCAAACATCATTCACTGCTGATTTAGCAAAATGAGTTTTCTTTAGGCGTAAAGTAAAATCCAGACCATAATGCTTATCCTTCACTACGAAAAAGTTCTTGTGTAAACTTTCATGTCAGAAGATACGCTTGATGGTTGATCACTTTCATTTTTGAAATATATTTCTTTTTCTACAGTGTGCTAAAAATAGCTTTAAATCTAAAAAGCATGACAAATCACATCTGTTTCTTATTTGGAAAAAGGCTCTTGTATTATTGCATTTTTACACAATTGTCATCATTCAGAACTACTTTTTCCTCCTAGTGAACATTTGTCTTTATCCATGTGTTGGCTGCTGGCAGAGCTGACATTTTATTTGTTGGCTGATTTCCCATATGCAGTACCTTTGTGTATTGTTCCTTCTTTGAGTGTTTAATAATCCACTGTATATTTTATTTGTGACCTTAAGAGCAGGTCTTTATAGCATGCATCATGATACAGAAAATTCCACTGAAAGTAATATAAAATAATACCCTGGAAAACCTGTTTTCATCCATGGAATTTAAGTCACTTGATATAATAATCTTATTATTTTGAAACAGAAGATGGTAAAATCTGAGTTTTCTTTTTATTTTTTGATATTAAGAAATGGGTTGTATACATAAAATAGAAACCTAAATTAGCATAATCCTGAGGATGTGGATTTAAAAGCAGTTTGACTAGTTTTCTGAGAAATAGGGTTATGGTTGAGGAATAAGTGTAATTAAAATGAAAAACTCTGCCTCAGAACACTCACACATCAGATTGTGCTCCACGCCTTCACATGTTTTATCAGTCTGATAATGCACACTAGAGGAGGGAATATTTAGCAGCCTGTTAACTACTCTTTCTGCAAAGCTGGCATTGGATATGAGATTGTACTTTGCAGGGAAGCTTGGTTTTTTTTTAATTAGCAGCCTGTGACGTAAAAACTGATGTGCGTTATATGTTAGTAGATCAGGGTGGTATTCTATCATAAACTCAAACTTCTTTGGTGCAAAGTAATATTTCTTGGCCTCAGTTTGTGTTTCTGTAAAATGGAAAACATAGTTTTTATTATTCTAAGGTCTTCTTAGGTCTTAGGTCTTTCCTTTCATTTTGTGGATGATTATATTTAGAAACAGTCATGCTTACTATCTGTGATTACAGATTATCAACCAAAATATTCTGTCAGTGTTGAGCAGATTTCTTGACTTGTATACAGCTATTTTTGTTGAAGCCTAAGGTGTTTATAGAAAGTACAAAGATCAGGGATATCTCCAACAAATGTAAACTGGGACTTTGGAATTAAGCTCTAAAAGTCCATCCAGATAGCAGACACTCCTCTTGCTATAGGAGCAATCACACCAACGTGGAACTTTGACTCAGGCCTTCTAATAACCTTTCTTTGACATGTTTGTTCACAAGTGGGAAAGAAAGAGCAAACAAAGTTTAGAACCAACATACTCATCAATGCGTATCTATATGTGATGAACTTTTAAAATAAAATAAAAACTATTATCCTTAATGTTCTAATATGAAAAAGCCTTGATAAAATAACTTCAAATCTCTAGGCCTCAACATTTTCACATATAAAACATTGAATTAGACATGTTAAAAAAAAATACACTAAAATCCCCTCCAGCTTTGATACTTTCATTGACTGGATCACAGACTCTTCTCTTATAAAGATTAGTGGCTACTGGGCCTGGGTTCCCACAGAGTATGGCACCACACAGAATAGAAGAAGGAATGTAGAGCTTGAGGGAAGAATCAAGGTATGATGGTAATAAAGATCACAACTACAGCAATGTGTATTGTTTCAGACTTCTGAGTTTGAAAGTGCTTTCATATCTGATCTTTCATTTGGTCATCTTCTGAAGTCTTTGGTGTAGTTGCTACAGATAATACTTTCCTTTACTTGCAAAATAGGATATTGAAATTCAGAAAAGTGACTTACTCAGAAAATAATGGCACGTTAGAATCAATCCTCTCACCCGATTTCTACAGTGGTCCTTGCATTTAGCATTCATGAAAAACATCTAAATAGCATGTTAAGTTTGCAGATTTGTGGTCTCCACCTCCAAATAATCTCATTTAATAAGACTGGATAAGGCTCAGTATTCTCTACCTTTACCCAACCTCTCATGATTCTGATGCACGCTATGAGGAATTCTGCCCTACACCTAATGTGTGTCCCAAATACTATTTTCTTTTTCTTCTCTCTCAACCTTGAAAATAGGCTACATTTTATGTGTTGGCATTTTATATATGTAAATACTGTTTCTGAAAGACAGCTTATCAAAGTAGGGTAGTTTCACCTCTTATTATAATTCTTTTCCAGTTTTCGTTATTAGAATACCAAATAGTTTTCCCTCTGGTAAGTAATCTCATAGAAATATATTACAACATCTTACTGCATGGCAAAAAAATAAATGTCTTGGCTTGGCATTCAAAGCAATTCATCAGTGCTTTTTCTGACTGTTTCTGTAATAGGCCCCTGGGATATGGTCATGTCTATTTCAGTGGTCCTCCACTCCATGCTAATGATGGCATGATACCACACTTGCTCAAACTGTGATAATGCACAATAGGATTTTAAGAAAGGGTTAATCAAGTGGATCACAGAGTCAGGTAGGCCTCATTGGGTTGTCCACAACCATTTAAATTCTCCAAACTGAATCAGAAGACAGTCCATTTCACCTTAACAATAAGTCTTAATTTTTCATGGGAAAGGCTTGGACATTGTAAGTGAGCAGTTGGCTCTGTTGTTCATCAGTATCAAAAAAAAGACTGGTTGCAACTCTGGAAAGATTGAAATCCCCAAAGAATGAACTGGCCTTCCTTCTGAGCATAGGCTGTAGGGTGGATGATATTCACATGTGACCTAATACAAATCGAACTCTCATGCTGTAGAGGGTAACTGAAAGAAAGAACAACTAAACAAAAACAAAAGGTATTTGTTCGGAGGATACATGTATATGATAACTTAAAATTCTCTACACAAATACTCTTATTTTTACATTACTAATGTTTGCATCATTTACACATAAACATTTTAGTATAGGGTTGAGCATACTGTACTTTATTGGAAATTAAATGGATTTTTCAAGGGTAATTTTAACCATATTTAATTTCTAGTATGTGCATTGTCAGAAATTAACCCAAGCTAAAATATGGAATATCATTGTATGCTGAGTCTCCCTGCTCTATACTCATTTCCCCATCAGTTTGTGCTAGTTGTGTTTACTGAAGACCCAAGAAATGGAGTTTTCACGCCTAAAAAGAATCTGCCTTGTCATTGCCTCAAAAAAGGTTTGTAAAGGAAAGCCGAAACCATTTAAAGGCAACATGTTTCATGGCTTTTCTTCTCTGTGACCCCGAGAGCCTGACCATGTTGTGACATCAGAGGGAAAGGCAAGACCACACCCAAGTGCATGGCATTGGAGTAAGGTTGCTTGATGCCATGGGGGAGTATGTCCATTGTGCACGTATGGAGGCTGGAGTCCAGGCCCTGGGGTTTCAAAACACTTCAGAGTGTCTGTACCCCCAGCATAGCAGCAGAAGCAAAGCTAGTAGATATTAACAGACTAATTAGAAGACTCAGAACATAAGCTCCTCAGAAGAACCAGGGAAAAGAGAAGGCTAGAGAAATCTCCTCAGCTGAGCTGTGTGTAAAACCTGGGACCTATGCCTGCAAGTGGTGGAGATGAGCAGGGAAGCCCAGTCATGACCCAGGTAAAATTCCCCCCTGACCCAGCAGGACTGAGTCATTGAATCCATTTAAACTAAGTACACAAACAAAGATGGAGAATATGATGTTTCTTGCATATCGGAGTTCACTTGTCAATTAAGAGTCACTTGTTTTTCAACATAACATTTCTTGTGCTTTCACTTTGATTCATGATCCATTATAAATTTATATTATATGTTTATGACTAAAGCAATTTTAGGCTTTGTAACAGGCAAAATCATCAGAGTGGCCAGAGTGTTCAGCTGAAGGATAAGCCATTAAGTGAATGAACTGTAATCATGCTTAGCTGATCTCTAATAATCACTGTACATGCTCATTCAGTATGAACTGGAAGGCTTGCAAATAGATTAATTTTAAAATGAAAACTATATTAATGTTATTTTATTTAGTTTTCAGAGTAGAAATTAAAACTGCAGCCATTTCTGAGAGCTCCTGAACTTTCCACAGTCTATGCTGAATTCTTAATTTTAGAATTCACGTCATTTAATGTAGCGTTGGACCTTGTACATTATTGTTTTACACTGTTCCATCATAGGTGTTTCTTTTCTCTACAACAAATGTGCTAGTGCCTTGAGGACAAATATGATATCTTCTACCACTGAATCCTTCACAACACCCCATCCAATAACATTTATTAAATATTTTATAGCTTCATCTTTTAACTATACTTACATTTGCAATTAAAACCTCCAAAATTCAATTAACAGATAATTAACATGTCACTTTATCTCATTGGAAAGCCCATTTTAGGAATGCAGAATGATTTCTCAAATTAAGATAAGGTAATATAAAGAAGAATTTGTTTCTCTAAACCAAAATGTCTTATTTATGTTCCATCTTTCTCAGATAAGCAGTGTTGAAGTTCCAAGCTACTAAAAATGTATTGTATTTGTTCATTCTCTGAAAGTTTACCATCCCTTAAAGAAAAAGCGACCCTCATCTTTAAAAACTATGTTGTGTAAATGTCCTAACAACTATGTATTCTCCTTCATTTTCCCTGTGTACTTACCTAAATGTTCATTCTCTTTCTCTTTTTTCTAACTCTCTAGGAAATTTGTTTTCAAATGATAACTCACAGAATAAAAAATATGCCTTCCCACAGTATTAAGTGGTAAAAATTGCCAGTGGTGTAGAGGATTAGCCAGATCCTTTTGATGTTTTGACTTCCTTGTGAGGCTATCCACGCTGGTACAGCTTTAAGTGGTAGCAAGTTTTATTTTGTATTCCTTTCTTATTACCACTAATGGACACCTTGGATGTTTGACCTGACTTCAATACTTATAGAGAGCTCTGATAGAAAGCTTATTATATGGTGCTACTCTCTTGGCTTTGATGTTCTTTAAACCATGTGTATGATTGCTTTTAGGGGAAAAATTCAAACTCTCTGTACTTTAGACATAAGTGAAATCTCTCTGAGACTCAGACTTGGGTCCTGAATTACGACGTGCATAAGGGATATATAACAACTAAAGATTATTTCTAGATGCTGAAAATGGAGGCTATGTTTATAACTCATAATTAGCAGTACATTTTGAGAATTGATGCTGTTAGAATTTCCATGAGACTGTCTCATTCCTCTACCCTAGGGTTTTTTTCCCTTATTCTTTGAATCCCTTTCAATACATGAAGAGAAAAAGTTTCATTGGTAAATAGCATGATGATGTCATCCATTTCAATATCTTCTGTCCTCAGATTATGGCAGAATTTCGTTGGGTCACTGGAAGTACAAGTTAACTCTCTTAAAAAGGAATTTTAAGAAATAAAATCATGTCCTTAATAATGCATTTTTAAGTCAGTAGTTTGGAGTGAAGAATGTATTTTTCTATAGAAATCAATACTGTGCATGGTAGTGAGATTTTTAAATCTAGCTTATAAAAGTTAGCTTCAATAATGTATAGTGTATCAAAAAGAAGCTTATGCAACACATTTATCATAAGAAATAGATCTTCCTTTCTGGGGATGGTGAAGAAGAGAAATAATAGGATGTGTACCTTTTTATTGGGTACCAGGCCAACTTTAGGGCACATTTCTTCAAGAGGCAAATTTTGATTTTTCTACAGCCATCTCTCACCTAGATGGCAGTACCTAGCATACACGTCACTACTGCCCTCTTGTACAAATGGCAGCCACTGTTAATCAATCCCAGTGCTTTTTCATGATGAACTCATATTTGCCTTCAGAATCCTCGATACAGTGACCCAAGCTTTGATAAATGCATTCATTTGGCAGACTATTAAATTGAATCTCACAAAGGGGTAATATGGCCTAGTAGTAATATTTGTGTTGAAAATATAACACAAGGAATAAGAACGTGAGAACCTAGTGAAGAATCAATGAAAATCAATGACAGTAGCAGCTAGATAGCTCCAAGGGAGTTAACCCTCTGGGAGTGGATCAGTAGTCTCATAATTATATATGAGGGATGATGCTATGCAGTTCACTAATTCTCTTTAAGGCAGATAAATCCATCAGTAACAACGTCACTTAGTTATTTTTAAATATCTCTAGAGTTGTGGGCTATATCCAAGAGAAATAGTCTATTCGAATTTCTATGACTAAAAATGTAATGGAACAGTAGAATGTCACTGCCTAAATAGTGGGGTTTTTTCTTGCTACAGAGCACATGAGATGCCTAGCATAGTGTCTGACACAGAATAGGTAGGTGATCGATGTATGTTTGTTGCTTTTTGCTTGCCTTTCATTCAAAGAATCTAATTCAAGTTCACTGTGATTTTTTTCTTAAAAGATTGATTAAGGATATTACGTAGGATGTTTCTGTTCATAAAATTAAAATGCATGGCAGATAAAAGTAATAGTAAAATTATGTGTATTTTTTAAGTATGCACTTATAAAGGAGATGGGCTTCTTGCCCATCTGGCATCCAGAGCAACAGCCAAACCAATACTGTCTTTATTTAAGAGGGTCATAGAGAGTTCAGGTATTCAGAGAGCCAAAGTCCAAGCCATAAGAACAGAGTGGGTTATTCTCAGCAAAGCCTTTCCTAGAAGATCTTAGCTTATAACCACAGATAAGAAGGAATTTTATTTTAAGAGGATTAAGCCTAGAATTATTTGTTCATAATGATTGCCAGGATAGCAAAAACTTTCTTCCGGAGCCTGGTAGATGAATCAGGAAACAGATCAAAAGAGCTGACTGCTAGGGTAGTGACCTCAGAGAGATGCTATCACAGACTCAATGCTTGTTGGAAAAAAACAGTTCAAAAGATTGGGAGGAGTCATTTAAAAAGGCGGTCAGTGCAGCACTGGTTACTGATAAGCAACTATTAGTAAGTGGATCTATTCTGTAAGTAGTTGCACATTTCATTACTATGCTGTGGTGAGCCCAAAGTTACATAGGCAATCACCTGGGAATCCTTTTAGGACCCAGGAGTGACCCCCAAACATCTGGATCAAGAGAACAGAAGGCTCTGGAGACCTGTGTACCCCAGGAATGGAGACAAGTGGGGTGTTTGGAACCCAGCCTGCCTCTTCTATATCCAAGGATCTTTCTTTAAACAGAAAGAAGGGAGTCTGTTTCAACCATTCATTTGTTGATTTATCCGTTTTATATGAATGTTTTCAGGGTACTTGCTACATGCCAGGCATGGTGGTATGTGCTGTGGATGAATGATAAATAAAATAGACATGCTCTTTGCCCTTATGACTGTTACAAAACAGTGAAATAGAAAGACATTAATTGAATAATTACAAAATTTATAATTGCTAACTGTGAAAACTGATGTAAAGGGAAAACACAATGAATTTTATTTCATCACTGTTAAGAAAGTTTTCAGTTGAAGGAAATTTAAAATACTAAGGGTTCGTGTTATTTACTTTGGAACATAAAATATGGAATATTAGAGCTGAAGAAGGTCTTAGGGTTCATGTAACCAAACCTCATTATTTTGTCAGTCTTAAATCTGAGGCTAAAGAAAGTAAGATCAGTTGCCAGGGCTTCATTTTTATTTTATTTATTTTTTAATTTTTATTTTATATCGGAATAAAGTTAACAATGTGGTGTCAGTTTCATGTGTACAGCAAAGTGATTCAGTTACACATATACCTGTATCTATTCTTTCTCAAATTCTTTTCCCATTTAGGTTATTATAGAGTATGGAGCAGAGTTCCCTGTGATACACAGGACGTCCTTGTTGTTTACCTATTTTAAATATAGCAGTGTGTACATGTCAATGCCAAACTCCCAATCTGTTCCTCCTCCCACCCTTCCCCCTTGGTAACCATAAATTTGTTCTCTAAGCCTGTGAGTCTGTTTCTGTTTTGTAAATAAGTTCGTTTGTATTTTTTTTTTTTTAGATTTCACATATAAGTGATATCATATGCTATTTGTCTTTCTCTGTCTGACTTACTTCACTTAGAATGATAATCCCCAAGTCCAACCATGTTGCTGCAAAAGGCATTATTTCATTCTTTTTAATGGCTGAGTAGTATTCCATTGTATATATGTGCCACATCTTCTTTATCCATTCCTCTGTCAGTGGACATTTAGGTTGCTTCCATGTCTTGGCTATTGTAAACAACGCTGCAATGAACATTGAGGTGCATGTTTCAAACCATGTTTTTCTCTGGGTATACGCCCAGGAGTGAGATTGCTGGATCATATGGTAGCTCTATTTTTAGTTTCTTAAGGAACATCCATACTGTTCTCCATAGTGGCTGCACCAATTTACATCCCACCAATGGTGTAGGAGGGTTCCCTTTTCTCCACACTCTCTCCAGCATTTATTGTTTGTATACTTTTTGATGATGGCCATTCTGACTGGTGTGAGGTGATATCTCATTGTAGTTTTGATTTGCTTTTCTCTAATAATTAACAATGTTGAGCATCTTTTCATGTGCCTCTTGGCCAACTGTATGTCTTCTTTGGAGAAATGTCTATTTAGATCTTCTGCCCGTTTTTTGATTGGGTTGTTTGATTTTTTTTATATTGACCTGCAGGAGCTGTTTGTAAATTTTGAAGATTAAGCTCATGTTGGTCACATTGTTTGCAAATATTTTCTCCCATCCTGTGGGTTGTCTTTTCTTTTTGTTTATGGTTTCCTTTGCTGTGCAAAAGCCTTTGAGTTTGATTAGGTCCCATTTGTTTATTTTTATTTTTATTTCCCTTGCTCTAGGAGATGGATCAAAAAAGATATTGCTGTGACTTTTGTCAAAGTATGTTCTGCCTATCTATTCCTCTAAGAGTTTTATAGTATCTGGTCTTACAGTTAGTTCTTTAATCCATTTTGAGTTTATTTTTCTGTATGGTGTTAGAGAATGTTCTAATTTCATTTTTTTTACATGTAGCTGTCCAGTTTTCCCAGCACCATTTATTGAAGAGACTGTTTTTTCTCCATTGTATATTCTTGCCTCCTTTGTTGTAGATTAATTGACCATAAGTGCATGGGTTTATTTCTGGGCTTTCTATCCTGTTCCATTGATCTGTATTTCTGTTTTTGTGCCAGTACCATACTGTTTTGATGACTGTAGCTTTGTAGTATAGTCTGAAGTCAGGGAGCCTGATTCCTCTAGCTCCGTTTTTCTTTCTCAGGATTGCTTTGGCTATTTGGGGTCTTCTGTGTCTCCATACAAAGTTTAAGATTTTTTTGTTCTAGTTCTGTGGAAAATGCCATTGATAATTTGATAGGGATTTCATTGAATCTGCAGATTGCCTTGGACAGTATAGTAATTTTGACAATATTGATTCTTCCAATCCATGAACATGGTATATCTTTCCATCTGTTTGTGTCATTTTCGATTTCTTTCATCAGTGTCTTATAGTTTTTGGAGTACAGGTGTTTTGCCTCCTTAGGTAGGCTTATTCCTATGTATTTTTCTCTTTTTGATGCAATGGTAAATGGAATTGTTTCTTTAATTTCTCTTTCTCATCTCTTGTTAGTGTATAGAAATGCAACAGCTATCTGTATATTAATTTTGTATCCTGCAACTTTACCAAATTCATTGAGGAGCTCTAGTAATTTTCTGGTAGCATCTTTAGGATTTTCTATGTATAGTTTCTTGTCATCTGCAAACAGTGACAATTTTACTTCTTTCCAATTTGGATTCCCTTTATTTCTTTTTCATCTCTGATTGTCGTGGCTAGGACTACCAAAACTATGTTGAATAAGAGTGGTGAGAGTGGACATTGTTGTTTTTTCCTGATCTGAGAGGAAATGCTTTCACCTTTTCACCATTGAGTATGATGTTAGCTGTAGGTTTGTCATATATGGCCATTATTATGTTGAGGTATGTTCCTCTATTCCCACTTTCTGGAGAGTTTTTATCATAAATGGGTGTTGAATTTTGTCAAAAGCTTTTTCTGCATCTTTTGAGATGATCATATGGTTTCTAATTTTTCCATTTGTTGATGTGGTGTATCATACTGATTGATTTGCAGATATTGAAAGATCCTTGCATCCCTGGGATAATTCCCACTTGCTCAGTTGTATGATCCTTTCAATGTATTGTTGGATTCGGTTTGCTAGTATTTTGTTGAGGATGTTTGCGTCTTATGTTCATCAATGA
The DNA here is from genome assembly GCF_028023285.1 of Balaenoptera ricei. NCBI lineage: Eukaryota > Metazoa > Chordata > Mammalia > Artiodactyla > Balaenopteridae > Balaenoptera > Balaenoptera ricei. Next base: position 108,183,718 of record NC_082642.1, read on the forward strand.
TATTGGCCTGTGATTTTTGTGTGTGTGTGGTATCTTTGTCTGCTTTTGGTATCAGGGTGATGGTAGCCTCATAGAATAAGTTTAGGAGTGTTCCTTCCTCTGATATTTTTTGGGGAATAATTTCAGAAGTGTAGGTGTTAACTCTTCTCTAAATGTTTGATAGAATTTGCCTGTGAAGCCATCTGGTCCTGGACTTTTGTTTGTTGGAAGTTTTTTAATCACATGGAAAAATGTATTTCATGCAAATAGAAATCAAAAGAAAGCTGAAATAGCAATATTCATATCAGACAAAAGAGACTTTAAAGTAAAGACTGTTACAAGAGACAAAGAAGGACACTACATAATGATCAATGGATCAATCCAAGAAGAAGATATAACAATTGTAAATATATATGAACCCAACATAGGAGTACCTCAATTTATAAGGCAAATACTAACAAGCATAAAAGGAGAAATCAACAGTAACACACTAATAGTGGGGGACTTTAGCACCTCACTTTCATCAATGGACAGATCATCCAGACAGAAAATCAATAAGAAACACAGCCCTTAAATGACACCTTAGACCAGATGGACTTAATTGATATTTATACAGCATTCCATTGAAAAGCAGCAGAATACACATTCTCTCAAGTGCACATGGTGCATTCTCCAGGATTAATCACATGCTGGGCCACAAAGTGAGCCTCAGTAAATTTAAGAAAACTGAAATCATTTCAAGCATCTTTTCCGAACATAATGCTATGAGATTAGAAATCAACTACAAGAAAAAAATCTAAAAAACACAAACACATGGAGGCTAAACAATATGCTAGTAAACAACAAATGGATCACTGAAGAAATCAAAGAGGAAATCAAAAAATACATAGAGATAATTGAAAATGAAAGCATGATGATCTAAAACCTATGGAACACAGCAAAAGCAGTTCTAAGAGGGAAGTTTATAGACTGCAGTCTTACCTCAGGAAAAATCTCGAATAAACAACCTAACCTTACACATAAAGCAACTAGAGAAAGAAGAATGAACAAAACCTAAAGTTAGTAGAAGGAAGAAATTATAAAGATCAGAGCAGAAATAAATGAAATAGAAATGAAGGAAACAATAGAAAAGATCAATGCAACTAAAAGCTGGTTCTTTGAGAAGATGAACAAATTGGTAAACCTTTAGCCAGAGTCATCAAGAAAAAGAGGGAGAGCGCTCAAATCAATAAAATTAGAAACAAAAAAGGAGAAGTATAACAGACACCACAGAAATACAAAGGAGTATAAGAGACTACTACAAGCAACTATATGCCAATAAAATGGACAACCTTGAAGAAATGGACAAATTCTTAGAAAGGTACACTCTCCCAAGACTGAACCAGGAAGAAATAGAAAATATAAACAGTCAAGTCACAAGTATTGAAATTGAAACTGTGATTTAAAAACTTCCAACAAAAGTCTGGGCTTCATTTTAAATTTTAGTTGGTATTTGATTTTCAATGATGGAATAAGTTAGGCAATTATAATACACAGCTCTGGGAAGCAAATACTTCCAAATGTTGGTGATCAGCTTCTGTACACTGTTTAAACCACATACCGTAGATTTATATAAGTATATGAATAGTTTGTATGTGATATCCAAGTATATTACTACATAGAATATTTCATCTCAGAATCTCTGTAATGTATTGAATATATGAATTAAACTGAACCAACAGAATTGTATGATTATGTATGAATTTTATATATATGGAAACATTTTGAAAAATGTTAAAATCTACTTATATTGGTCAAATATCATAAATATCCAGTTGCTCTTATATGAAATATCCTACTAGGAAAACTCCTGAATAGAGATGTGTTAGAATAAGTTTGTTCAAGTAGGGCTGAAAAAAAGAGATAGAGATCAAAGTGTGAGAACATGTTGAAAACATTTCGTCATGCTGTTTATTAATGCATCTATTAGCATTAGCATTAAACTATTGTTGGCAAATATTTTCAAATTAAATGAAACCAATAAATGTGTTTTGAAAATTCTTTTCGGATACTGTACTTTATCCCTAATCTGATAATATTTTAATCTTTGCTTAATGATTCAAAATCTCCAAATTTAAAGAAGATAGATTTTTTCCAAATATTCAGAGTTGATTTGTCTGAAGGAGAGGGTATATACAATATGCAAATGCCTCTGGGTACTGTAGGTTGATTGGTGAAAACAAGACAACCTTATAAGCCCAGCATCAGGGGACAGTTCACCTTCCGCCCCAAGCTGCTTAAGGCTCATCTGTTCACTTTCCAAGCAAGGGATATATTCTGTAAATACTAGATGCTTTTAAAAAAAAAAAAAAAAGAATCCAGACAAAGAATTACCCTAAAGGGCAAAAAACTTGGTCTTTCTCTTAAAGTTTTCTCTTAAAGTAACCTTAGGTTCTATATTTTTGTTTGTATATTTGTTTGTTTTTAGAAAAAATTATAAAGAAGATATTAACTCCTTATTGGTCATATCATTTGCAAATATTTTCTCCCATGCAATAGGCTGTCTTTTTCTTTTGTATATGGTCTCCTTTGCTGTGAAAAGCTTTTAAATTTAATTAAGTCCCATTTGTTTATTTTTGCTTTTGTTTCTTTTGCCTTAGGAGACAGATCCAAAACAGTATTGCTATAATTTATGTCAGAGTGTTCTGTTTATGTTTTCTTCTAGGAGTTTTATGGTTTCTGGTCTTACATTTAGGTCTTTAATGCATTTTGAGTTTATCTCTGTGAATGGTGTGAAATGTGAACTGAGATGTTCTAATTTTATTCTTTTACATGTAGCTGTCCAGTTTTCCCAACACCACTCATTGAAGAGATTGTCTTTTCTCCATTGTATATTCTTGCCTCCTTTGCATAGATTAATTGACCATAAGTGTGTGGGATTATTTCTGTGTTCTCTTTTCTGTTCCATTGATCTATGTATCTGTTTTTGTGCCAGTTTTTGACACAAAACTGTTTTTGTGCTTGTTTTGGCACAAAAATCATACTGTTTTGATTACTGTAGCTTTATAGTATAGGCTGAAGTCAGGGCACATGATACTCCTGCTCTGTTCTTTCTCAAGATTGTTTTGACTATTTAGGGTCTTTTGTGTTTCCATACAAATTTAATTTTTTTTTGTTCTAGTTATGTGAAAACTGCTCTTGGTATTTTGTAGATACCAGGAATCTGTAGATTGCATTGAATCTGTAGATTGTCTTGGGTAGTATGGTCATTTTAACAATATTAATTCTTCCAATCCAAGAATATAGTATATCTTTTCATCTGTTAGAGTTATCTCCAGTGTCTTTCATCAATGTAATAGATTTCTGAGTACAAGTCTTCTACCTCCTTAGTTAGATTTATTCCTAGGTATTTTATTCTTTGTGATGCAATGGTAAATGGGATTATTTCCTTAATTTCTCTTTCCACTATTTTGTTGTTAGTGTATGTAAATGCAACAGATTTCTGTATATTAATTTTGTATCCTGCAACTTTACCAAATTCATTGATGAGCCCTAATAGTTTTTTTGGTGGCGTTCTTAGGATATGTAGAATATCATGCCATCTGCAAACAGAGAGTTTTACTTCTTCCTTTCCAATTTGGTTTCCTTTTGTTTACTTTTCTCTGATTGCTGTGGCTAGGACTTCCAATACTATGTTGAGTAAAAGTGCGGAGAGTGGGCATTCTTATCTGGTTCCTGATCTTAGAGGAAATACTTTCAACTTTTCACTGTTGAATATGATGTTATATGTGGGCTTATCATATATGGCCTATATTATGTTGAGGTATGTTCCCTCCATACCCACACTCTGGAGAGTTTTTATCATAAATTGGTGTCGAATTTTGTCAAAAGTTTTTTCTGCATCTATTGAGATGAACGTATTGCTTTTATTCTTCACATGTTTCGTAGAATTCACCTCTGAAACCAACTGGGCCTGGAATTTTGTTTGTTGGGATTTTTTTTTCATTACTGATTCAATTTCATTACTAGTAATTATTCTATTTGTATTTTCTATTCCTTCCTGCTTTTGTCTTGAGAGATTCTACATTTCTAGGAATTTGTCCATTTCTTCTAGGTTGTCCATTTTGTTGGTGTATAGCTTTTTGTAGTAATCTCTTATGATCCTTTGTATTTCTGTGGTGTCAGTTATAACTTCTCCTTTTTAATTTCTGATTTTATTGATTTGGGTCTTATCTCATTTTTTCTTGATGAGTCTGGCTAGAGGTCTATCAATTTTATCTTTCCAATGAACCAGCCCTTAGTTTCATTGATTATTCCTATTGATTTTTAGTCTCTATTTCATTTATTTCTGCTCTGAACTTTATTATTTCTTCCCTTATACTAAGGGGTTTTGTTTGATCCTTTAGGTGTAAGCTTAAGTTGTTTATTTGAGAATTTTTTTGTTTTCTGTAAACTTCCCTCTTAGAACTGCTTTTGCTGCATCCCATAGATTTTGGATAGGTGTGTTTTTGTTTTCATTTGTCTCCAGGTTCTTTTTAAATTTTTTTTTTATTGATGTATAGTTGATTTACAATATTGTGTTTGTTTCTGGTATACAGTAAAGTAATTCAGTTGTATTTTCCATATTCTTTTCTATTATGGATTATTATAGGATATTGAATATAGTTCCCTGTGCTATATATAGGATCTTGTTGTTTACCTATTTTATATATAGTACTTTGTATCTGCTAATTCCATACTCCTAATTTGTCCCTCACCCAACCCCTTTCCCCTTTTGTAACAATAAATTTGTTTTCTATGTCTGTGAGTCTTTTTCTAATTTATAAATAAGTTCATTTGTATCATATTTTATATTCCACATATAAGTGATATCATATGATATTTATCTTTCTCTTTCCAACTTACTTCACTTAGTATGATAGTATCTAGGTCCATCCATGTTGCTGCCAGTGGCATTATTTCATTCTTTTTTATGGCTGAATAGTACTCCATTGTATATATGTACCACATTTTCGTTATCCATTCATCTGTTGATGGACATGTAGGTTGCTTCCATGTCTTGGCTATTGTTAATAATGTTGCTATGAACGTTGGGGTGCATGTATTTTCTCAAATTATATTTTTCTCCAGATACATGCCCAGGAGTGGATTTGCTGGATAATATGGCAAGTCTATTTTTCGTTTTTTAAAGAACCTCCATACTGTTTTCCATAGTGTCTGCACCAATTTATATTTTCACCAACAGTACAGGAGGGTTCCCTTTTTTCCACACCTTCTCCAGCATTTGTTATTTGTAGACTTTTTAATGGTGGCCTTTCCAGGCACTTTTTGAATTCTTCTTTGATTTCTTCAGTGATACATCGGTTGTTCAGTAACATTGTTCAGCATCCATGTGCTTGTGTTATTTGCAGTGTTTTCCTTGTAGTTGATTTCTAGTCTCATAGTGTTGTGTTTGGAAAAAATACTTGATATGATTTCAGTTTTCCTAAATTTACCAAGGCTTCCTTTGTGACCTATCATGTAATCTATCCTGGGGAATGTTTCAGGAGCACTTGAAAAGAATGTGAATTGTGCTTTTGGGTGGAATGTTCTCTATATATCTATTAAGTCCATCTGCTCTAACGTGTCATTTAAGGCCAGTGTTTTCGTATTGATTTTCCGTCTGGATGATCTGTCTGTTGATGTAAGTGGGGTGTTAAAGTCCACCACTAGCATTGTGTTACTGTCAATTTCTCCCTTTATGTCTGCTAATATTTGCTTTATGTATTTAGGTGCTCCTATGTTGGATACATACATATTTACAATTGTTATATCTTCTTCTTGGAATGATCGCTTGATCATTATGTAATGTTCTTGTTTGTCTGTTACAGTCTTTGTTTTCAATTCTATTTTGTCTGATATAAGTATTGCTATCCCAGCTTTCTTTTGGTTTTCATTTACATGGAATACATTTTGCCATCCCCTCAGTTTCATTCTGTGTGTATCTTTAGATTTGAAGTGAGTCTCTTATAAGCAGCATATATATGGGTCTTGCTTTTGTGTCCATTAAGCCACTCTATGTCTTTTGATTGGAACATTTAGTCCATTTACATTTAAAGTAATTATTGATAGGTACATACTTACTCCATTTTGTTAATTATTTGGGGATTGTTTTTGTAGTTCTTTTTTGTTCCTTTCTTATTCTTTTATAATCGTCCTTTGTGATTTGATGATTATCTTTAATGTTATGTTTGGATTCCTTTCTCTTTTTTTGTGTGCATATTTATCCAAAATGTATAAACAGCTCATACAATTCACGATCAAAAAACAAACAACCCCATTAAAAATGGGCAGAAGACCTGAATAGACAGTCTTCCAAAGATAGAAGCAGATGGCCAACAAGTACATGGAGGCACTCAAAATTGCTAATCATCAGAGAAATGCAAATCAAAACCACAGTGAGATATCATCTCACACCTATCAGAATGCCTATCATCAAAAAGACCACAAATAATAAATGTGGGCAAGAATGTGGAGAAAAGGAAACCCTTGTACACTGTTGTGGGAATGTAAATTGGCGCAGCCACTGTGAAAAACAGTATGAAAATTCCTCAAAAAACTAAAAATAGAACCATCATACCACTGAGCAATTTCACTCCTAAGTATATATCCAAAGAAAACAAAAACACTAATTCGAAAAGATACATGCACCCTAATGTTCATAGCAGCACTATTTACAATTGCCAAGATATGGAATCAACCTAAGTGTCCATCAACAGATGAATGGATAAAGAAGATTTTGGAGATACGTGTGTGTGTGTGTGTGTGTGTGTGTGTATTTGAAGTATATATGGAAAACTACTCGGCCATAAAAGAAGAATGAAATTTTGTTATTTGCAGCAACATGGATGGACCTGGATGGTATTATGCTAAGTGAAATAAGTCAGACGCATGAATACAAATACTGTACATTATCACTTGTATGTGTAATCTCCAAAATAAAACAAATGAATATAATAAATCAGAAACAGACTCACAGATATTGAGAAAAAACTTGTGGTTACCAGTGAGGAGAGGGAGGAAGGAGGTGCATGATAGGAGTAGGAAATTAAAAGTTACAGACTACTCGTATAAAATTAATAAGCTACAATGATATTGTATAAACCAGGAAATATAGCCAATATTTTATAATAATTATAAATGGAGTATAACCTTTAAAATCGTGAATCACTGTGTAGTTCACCTGTAATTTATATAATATTGTAAATCAACTATACCTAAAAAGAAAAGTTAGGAATTGCATAAAAAACACCAAAGCTATTCAAGAGTTTGCCACATTAGATGGTGAATGTTCCACTCTAAGAAACTTTTAAACAAGCTGAATATCCAGTGTTCAAGGAGGACATAGAAAATATTACTTCCTGAGATGGTGAGCTGGATTACATGCCTTCCAAAGACCCTTGTCTGCAAGGCCTTTACATCCTTCTATCCTTCCTCTGGACATCCCAATGCCAAGAATCAAGAGCATGATGAGAGACACACTGCTAGTTTGTTTATTAGGGAGGGAGGGAGAATTACAGAGAAAAGGTGAACTTGGGTTGAGAAACCTGAAAAATACAAATTGAAATTAAGATAACTACACTTTCTTTTTACTAGAATAGTGCACATACACGTGAATATATTAGAAATATTAAAAATAGCCCCGGATCTGCTCTAAACTCCTATACAGACTTCCCCAAAACCAATTTTATCAGGTTATCTTGTGGGTGGGTGATCCTGTCCTCTAAAATGGTTACCCTACTTCTACCCTCCTCCCAGAGAACATAAACAGTGAGCTTGACATGTTCCTTCCCACTTAGCGTGACTTGCAGAGGTGAAAGTTATTGGCTTCCACACCAAGAAATCACCCTTAGTCAGTTGAAGGATTCTTCTAGTGATACCCCAGTGTTGGTTCAACAAAGCTCTTCTTGATCTCCCAACCACCCTATGTTAATAACATTTATGGGAAAGTTTTTTCATTCTCTATCACATACAACAGACTGTGACACACACACACTCCCAATTTCTGACTAGGTCTGAACTACTAGACTCTCATATCCTTTGCAATTGCTCCAGTTTTGTCTAAATTTCGTGCCACTGCCTTTAGTGTTGTTTGTATGGTTATACCCTCACTTTACTCCTCAAGTCTACCTTTATTCTCTTTTCCTCAGGAACTAATTTGGCTATTTTATTGAATGAAGACTTGTGTCCTTCTCTTGGCAACAAGACCATAGATGGCTTTGAGTAGTGACAGGATTGGCTTCCATATTCTCTACCAGTGTGTTTCTGTTTTTCTACCCCCTCCCTGTCTCCATCCATTTCTACCCCTCTCTGCCTTACTGGTGCTCTTATCATCTTCCAAGCTCCCTTGATCTCTGGATTCTGATTAGTTGACCAATAGGATGCACTAGTAAGATATTGGAGTGTTCAAAAGTGAGAGGTAGAGGAATCAGCTCTGTGGTTTGAGCAGAGGCTACATCTTTGTAACACACCCTTTAGGATGCTGTCCTCCCATGGCTGTGATTCCCACTAGGTCCTGGTAATTTCTTTTCCTCCCTTTCCCCCTGCAGGTGGTTAGTTTCCTTTTGTTTTGCTAGTTCCTGGGTACCTCACATTCCTTTTCTGATTACCTTAATTGTGCCCACATCTCTGTAAACAGTCGCTTCATTAAATTGTCTTCAAGAGTACCTTCTACTTCTTGTTGGCATCCTAACTGAAACTACTCTTCAGAGCCCCTATTGCCATTATCCTTTTGCTTATTTCAGAAAAAGAAGTGCCTTAGTTTCTAGTAGTTAGCATATAGGTCAAATACTAAGGTACTGATATATCTTTCTCCTCAAAAATGAAAGAAAGAGATCATCATCTATATTATAGTGATAGGAAAACTCTAATGGAGTTTATGTGAAAGTGGCTATAAAAGCAGACAGGTATAAAAATGGAAGAGTATAAAGGAAGTAAACCCAAAACATCCTTTCTCTATCCTGTAGCTCACTGAAGGATATCACTTATCTTCCATTTATAGAGATAACAATTGGTGTTGAAATTTACCAGCTTTTATTGCCATCCCCACCACTAGACAGTGAATTCCTTCATGGCGGGAACCATGTCTCATTCATCATTTTATACCTGCGGTCTAACAGAGATTCCAGCACATAATTAGAATCTTAAAAGTGTATGATGAGTGAGTAAATGAATGAAAAATGATGATTAAATCTAAGAACTACATGCACATTCCTGTTCATAGCAGCATAGTTCACAATAGTCAAAAGGTGAAAACAGCCCAAATGTCCATCAAAGCTGAAGGGATAAACAAATTGTGGTACTGTATGTACATACAACAAAATAATGTTCAGCCATAAAGAGGAATGAAATACGGCTGGATCTAGAAAACATGTGCTAAGTGAAAGAAGCCAGACACAAAAGGTCACATATTGCATGATACCATTTATAAGAAATATCCAGAATAGGAAAATCCATAGAGATACACAGAAATCGGTGGTTGCCAGGTGCTGGGGAAAGGGAGAAATGGGGAACTGCCTAATGATGTGGACTTTCTTTTAAGGGTGATAAAAATGTTTTGGAACTAGATAAAGTTGTGGAACATTATGAATGTACTAAATGCCACTGAATTGTTCACTGTAAAATGGTTAATTTTATGTTATGTGAATTTTACTTTAATTAAGAGAAAAAAGGAACCTAAGAGAGATAGAATTCTCATTGTGGGAATGTGGAAACTCTTCCTGCCCATTAAAAAAAAAAGTGGAAGGGAATGCTTGCTTCAATCCTAACTCTCTGAGCACCCATGGACCTTCCCCCATGAATGCAGAGGCCATATCCATCCCATCCTTTAATGCTAACACTGCTGTTAGGCATTTGTCTTCACCCTCCTTTATCCTATTTACTGTCCTATTTACACTCACCTTTACACTATTTACTTTTGACTGGCACATTCTGAAACAGCTCTACTTAAGTTTATTTTCTAATATATCTTGGTTCTAACTTTGTATTCAATGACTATTCCAGGAGGAAATTAATATGTTCATTTTTTTCTTTGAAAATCTATTGTAATCTAATCCTTCCTGGGCAGTTATTATTGGGTTGGTAAGAGTAGATCCACAACTGTTTGTGGGAAATTTATTACGCAGGTTAGCCTGCCAAAACTAGACCTCTCATCAAAAGCATGCAAATGTATTTAAAAACAAGCCACATCCTTTAGGTTTCTTATTACTTCAGAATAAGAATGTTTTGACTTTACAGAAAATGAAGTTGAAAACCTTATAGGCATTATTCTCTGGAGGCATTCTATAATTTGATTCAAACATTAGTAAAAAGTTAATGTCTACAGTTTCCTATTTTTCAGAACTGTTTGTTCTTTTTGTTAGATTTTTCTTTCCTTTTCTTTCCTTTTTTTTTTTTCATTAAGATTCACCAATAAGCATTGTGCTCTTTTTCTCATGTTGGACACTGAACTTTCTTGAATTAAAACCATTGTCTTCTGTGGCATAATCATACAATGGAAGAGATAATTTATTTGACATACTTTTTAAGCACATTCTAAGTGCCAGGCATAGCCCTTCATATTTTTGGTACCAAAATAAGTGTCTTGATCTTGCCTTCAAAAAACTCATAGCCTAGTAAAGGAAACAGATGAGTAAAGAAATGTACATTATAGAGGGCTTTATAGAGAGGCTCTAATAGAAGCAAGGACAGGGTACAATAGAAACGCCTAACTCTATGAAGCGAGCAAAGAGGGAGAGAGGAGGTTATAAAATTAATGGATAAAAGAGAGAGTACAAAAATGCTTCAAAAAGGTAATAATGTTTAATTGAGCCTTGAATTCTGAATAGTTTTCCAGGAACGTAAGAAGGAGAATGGCACTCCAAACTTAAGGAACATCATGTACAGAAATTCAATGGCATGACATAACATGTCATGTTTCAGAGCTGGACATAGTTCAGCTAGACCACTCAAGCATAAAGTAAGTGGAAGAAGCATAAATAATGAAGCAGAAAAATTCATAATGGTTTGGTTATTAGGAGTTTAGAAGCCATAACAAAGGGTTTGGACCATGTCATTAGGTAAAGGAAAGCCATCAAAAGATCTTAAACCCAAGAGTAAACAGTCTAAATTTGTAAAATATGGACAATAGATGGAAGGAAACAAATGCACACCATTAAACAAACAAGGAGGCTCTTACAATGGTGCAGGTGAGTAATGATGAAGGCTGGATCTGAGGCACTGGTTGTGGGGACAGATAAGAGAAAACTAAGTAATGAATGCAAAGGTCATTGACCTTTGCAAGGAATGGTGAGTGATGGGAAATGAGAGACAAGCTTGTAGAAGGAGTCATAGAAACTCCCAGATTTCTTACTTGGTTAATGGCATCACTGTCCATGAGGTGGCTCAAGATAATGATGTCAAAGATGAAGCATATTTGTGTCAAAAGCAATGACAAGTTCATTTTTAGAGCTAGAGAGTTTGGTCCAGGGGAATATTTAGGTAAAACAATCCAATAGTTTATTATATATACAGGGCTTTAGTTCAGGACAGAGTTTGGAGTTTGTTTTAGTCTTCTTCTCCACCCCCATTCCAAACATGAGTATGTCTGAGCTCTCAATCCTGGCTGGGGTCTTAGGGATTCAGGGTATGTGTAGGGTGAGAGAAACTGGACCACTGATTTTGGAGTATGAAGCTCAGGGCTATTAAAAGGATTGTGCCTAGGAATGAAAAAGAGGAATAAAAATATCAAAATATAATGCAGTCCAACCAAGACATTAATCCAAAGGGGTTCAACAGAGAACCTGAATCTAAGTACAAGTACAGTATGCCAAAGCAGCAGGATTCAGATTGGAGGAACAAGTCAGAGAGCTGCCCTGAGCCACTGAAGTATTTCCCCAGGTTATTTTAAAACCAAGTTAACAGATGGAAACAGAGACAGAATTAGCTCCCAAGGATCTTAAACAGTCGGTTTGGGATTCTTTAATATAAAATAATGGTAAAGTAATGAAAGAATAGAGTGAAAAATATAGAGAACCCATGACAAAATGCTAGAGAATATGAATATATGTGACTATTATTTTGGATCCTCTGAGAAGCAGACACGGATATGGGATTAGACATGCAATAAACGTATTAAGGCAAATGCCTTTGAAGGGTAAAGGGTGAAAGCAGGATAGGGTAGACAGAGTTTCAGACTAGAAACTGAGAAAGTTGGTCCAGATGATGGAAAGTCCCTGAGACAAAGCATCCTGCTAGAATAATGGGTCATGTTTAATAAGGGGGTGGGGGAGGGAATCAGTCAGGGCAGAGATGGGGGTGGGGTGGGTAGAGAGTGTGCAGAGGGAGCAGCTGGGGCTGTCAGCCAAAAGTCTACCCCACAGCAGGGAATCTGATAAGTGCGTTTTTGTGGCTGCCACAATGACAGACCAGGGAATCAAAGACTGAGAAGAAAAAGTCACAGTTAAAAAGAGAGTCGAGAGAAAGTGATGCAGTTGAAACTTTGGGGAGAAAAAGATTTAGGGAGGAAGATGTAGTCATGTAATGCAGGATCTGAAATTCTGAAATGCGTTTGATAAATCTTTTCACCCTTTCACCACATATTACATCAGAAGGGCTTCCTAATCTGTAATATATATTTTTATTTTGGTGACAAAATCTATTTTTATATAGTTCTGTTGTCAGTAAAAATCTGACTAGTGAATCTTCTTATATGTTATTCTAAATAGAAATAACACAATTTACTCTTCTCTACACCAGATGCTCAAGTCGCAGAACACTGGTTTTATAAGGGCTATGCTGCCAAACAAAAATCTGGAAAGAGCTTTCTATATACCTCTCTTTAAATTCATAACTTATTCACGTATTATTAGCGTATATGGTGGTCATGGAAATGTGGCCCCTCAGATCTCCTTTCAAAACAACCTGCAATAGCAAAGACAATGTACTGACAGCCCCCAGCTACCACACCTTCAGATCCATTGCAGCATTCACTTGAAGTCAAACCTGGCCCAGGACTGGACCCCGCCAATGGTTGAACATGGCGAGAGTACTAGAGATGGGCCATTGTGACCCAATGTAGGATTCTGTTGATGGACGGTCTTGTTCTAGGACCTCTTTATTGTCTGGTCAAGACTTTCTCTGAACTGTACTACAGTCTGACACTCTTCCTACCCAATCTTACTTCCTTCCCTCCCACCTTTCATAGGTGACATGAAGCCTCCTCCCACTTATATCCTGCTCCATCACTTTTAGCCTTTATAGCTTTTTATTTAATTTTTTAACCAAAATTATCTGTTTTGTACATTTGATCCCATTTTGGTATATACTTCTCAAAAACCTCAGACTAACACTGTGCATTAAAATCTTTAAGTCTGAGAAATCTTTACAGTCAAGAAAATCACTTTAATTTTATTTTAATCAGTTTATTTTAAATTTTCCTAGCCACAGGAATTTTTTCTTACAGGACAAACAATTGTCATATCACAGAACTAGTAAAACATGTTAAGTTTATCATTCTAATTTACTTAACCTTCTCAATTTTCTGGGCTATAATCAACTTTCTCTTCCTAGCTTTTGTCTTCTTAATCTTGTGATAGAGCTCTTCAATTATATTTCAGGTCTATACTCCACACCCTGCTGTTTGTTGAACTTAGTGCTAATAGAATTATTAAGTAGTTTCTACATATCATTAAAAACTCAAATTCAATTTTAGCTGATTGTTGTTGCCATAAAATTGACACTAATTCTACAGTTCAGGCTTTTAGTTAGTGTGTAATCTCCTCAAGACTCAGGAATTTTTTTCAGATTTTTCTTTGGCCAAATTGAACACTGGTCATGTTTCTATACTGAGATACTATTCTCAAGCTATGCATTAATTGCAAGTTATCATTTATGTAGAGGATGTACTGATCTATCTGGGTATAGCCAAAAATTGAATTCCTAAAGCGTATATATCAGTTATCCACATATTCAACAGCAAGTCATTGAGAAAATGCAGTATACCAGCCATACCATGCAGTATTGTTTGGACTATATCTACTAATTCTTAGGGAAACTGAAGTAGAAGGTATTACAGATCCCTGTTCAAGATGAAAGAATTCATTCCTCCAGTTGCTTAGAATGCAGTCAGCAAAAAGCTCCCAAACATCAGTCTTCTTCTCTGTTGCCTTAGTTAGAGTCACCCAAGGTCATGTTCTCTTCCTGGGGAAGTCCAGTGATTGGCTAACATAGGGGCATAAGGCCTGGCTGCCTCATGCTAGCTTGTGATACTCACAGTGCTATTCTAGATTCAGAACTCCCTGTGGGGTTGACTGTAGCCTCTGCGACTGCATGAAGCCTAACTTCTCCCTCAGTCCAAGCCTGCTTCTTTCTCTTTCCTTTTACAGGTGGTGATTCCAAAAGCACTCCCTAATAATGCTCTTGCATGCTCATTTTCAACTCAACCTGCTTCCAAGGGACCCCCTCCCATAACCTCCACCCCTAACAGTTGGCATTGGACATGGTCTGAGAAAACAGAGATGATGGTGGGATTTTGGAACCAAATCATCTACCACCTTACTGGTAATGAGGATCCCATCCTGCTAAGTGGAGCTCAGATAGCCCTTGACACGGGTGACAACATGATTATTGAATTTTTTATTAAGGGTAAAATGAGATGATAGACCAGTGGACATTAATTCACTAGCTACATAATATGTCAGGTATTTGAAAGTATGGAGAAAATAGAAAATAAGGGATGTCAAATTTAGTGGCTGTTGCTAAGCTCAACCTTTGGAAAAGATAAAAGACTAAGAGTTAAGTGTGAAAGCTACAATGCCTCCTATGTGGCATATAAAAAGGTTCACATCTGCTATAACTGATGGGTAGAGGTAGCTAGAATGAGCTCAAGAATTAGTAGATATAGTCCAAACAATACTGCATGGTATGGCTGGTATATTGCATTTTCTCAAGAGCTTAAACATAAAAATACCAGAACTCGAAGGCAAGTCAAACTTGTGACCAAGGCAAGTCTGCAATAATGGTTGTAAAAAATGGGAACTTGACACATGGAATGGATACATCTGGGTTGGTGCATCTGAAAATATGGAAACCTCAGTTTTCCTTGTAAGACAACAAACACCCTCTCTCCCTTAGAATGTGCCCTCAACCTGTTCCATATAGGCCAACATAACCTGACTAGAGAAGTGTTGGTCTATGTGATGGTTAATCTTACGTGTCAGGTTGCCTGGATCACAGGCAAGACATTTGCCCAGATATTTGGCTAAACATTATTTCTGGATAAGATTCACTTCTGAATCAGTAGACTGGGTAAAGCAGATTGCTCTTTCCAATATTAGTGGGCACCAGACAACTGGTTGGGGGCCTGAACAGAACAAAAAGGCAAAGAAAAGGAGAATTCACTCTCTTTCTACCTGATTGATTGAGCTATCAGTCTTCTTCTGTCCTCAGACTAGAGCTTACACCATCATTTCTCCTGGTTCTCAGGCCTTCAGACTTGGGTCGAAATACAACACCAGCTTTCCTCAGTCTCCAGCTTGCAGATGGCAGATAGTAGGACTTCTCAGATTCCATAATCACATAATCCAATCCCCTATAATAAATCTGTTTATAACATGTATTATATATCTATATCTGTCTATATGTGTATCTATCTATAGGAATAATATATATCTATAGATATGATATATATCTATCTATAGGTGTAATATCTATCTAAAGGTGTTATATAATATATATAATAGTATATAATGCACATATAGAACCAATGCATATTGGTTCTGTTTCTCTGGAAAACTCTGCCTAATGCAGTCCAATATGAGAGGAAAGGAAGTATAACTCCAAATGAGCTACAAGAGCTAGCCCACATGTACCAGCAGGGCCAGAAGAGTATGCAAGGCATTGGATTTTGCCCTCATAGAACTTACATTACAATGAAGGGTGGCAGATATGAGAAAATTAAAATGACAATTAGGTAAATTATATAGTTAGATGGTAACAAGTTTTAAGGAGCAGAAAATAAAGGAGGGTAGGTAGATTGAGAATTCATTCGGTACAAGGGATCACAGTTTTTATTTATTTATTTGTTTGTTTATTTATTTATTTATTTATTTTTGGCTGTGTTGGGTCTTCGTTTCTGTGCGAGGGCTTTCTCCAGTTGCGGCAAGTGGGGGCCACTCTTCATCGCGGTGCGCGGGCCTCTCACTATCGCGGCTTCTCTTGTTGCGGAGCACAGGCTCCAGACGCGCAGGCTCAGTAATTGTGGCTCACGGGCCCAGTTGCTCCACGGCATGTGGGATCTTCCCAGACCAGGGCCCGAACCCATGTCCCCTGCATTGGCAGGCAGATTCTCAACCACTGCGCCACCAGGGAAGCCCGGGATCACAGTTTTTAAAAAGGTAGTTTACCTTCACTGACATAAGATCTAGACTGAGAGTCCACGGAGTTGAGGGCTTCAGTGCTGTGTGAGTATCTGAGGCAAGAACAATCTGATTAGGTGGAAAGACACTGAAAAAGTCCTAAAGTGAGACAGTGCCTGGCATGTTAAAGAAAAACAAAGAGGACTGAGAAAGAATGTCCAAGGAGGAGGAAAGAGAGACTGAGAAGGTGGTATACTGGAAGCCAAGAGAAAAAAGCATCTGAAAGAAGTGATCAGCTGTATCAAATCCTACTGCCTGATCAAGTGAAATAAAGACTGAGAATTGACGAATAAATTTAGCATTACATAAATTCTTGGTGATCTTGCAAGAGCAAAGAGTTATGGAGGCAAAAATTAAATAGTGGATTTAAGAGAGAATGGGAGAAAAGTAATTAAAAACGGCATAGACAACAAATTCAAGGAATTTTGCTCCAAGTAGGAACTGAGAATTAATACAGCACTTGGGGGAGGATGGGGGGATGTAAGCACAAGAGAATTTTTTAATTTTGTTTTGTTTGTTTGTTTGGTTGGTTGGTTTTTTAAGCTGGTTTCTTAACTCAAAGAATAATCCAATGGAGAAGGGAGAAAATTAATAATGTAAGAGAGAAAGGGAGAATTGTTGGAGTAATGTTTTTTAGGTTAGAGGAGAATAGACTTAACCCACAAGTGGAGGGATTGGCTTTAGATAAGAACATGGGATATGATTCAGCTGAATAGAAATAACCTTGTTTATGACAGAATTTTGTAAGGATAATTATTTAACAGTAATTGTAATTAGAATTACTAAATCCATACCACAAGATAGAAATGTAATAGTGTTTATTAATTTATTAGTTAATAGTGTTAATTTCTATGTGGTAAAGTGTGAAAGCTTTTCCAAGTAGACCTCCCTAAGAAACCAATGAAGAATTCCTTAAAGAGACATGGTAAGAGAAATTCTTTACATAGTGTGATAGGATCTATTAACATCATTATTCTTGAAATCTCAGATTCAGCTGATCCTCTTCTATGTGTTTCATGTTAGTATTAATCTTAAACTTTCAGTACAGTGATAGACATTTTTTTTTCTGAAAGAATCCTTAGTATGGTCACAGAAATTCCTCACTCTGTGCTTATTAATCTCACCTGATTAAGAAATTTTACTTTATGAACAAGATCTGTAGAAATGATATTTTAAAAGTTGGCTTTTACCCAGTATTTTTTGGAATCTCTTCATGCATGGCTGTACTCTATCTTGCTGTCCTCTGCAGGTTGTGATCTGCCCCACTGCAGCTAGTTTAATAAATTAATATTAAGATTAATGATTAAATGATTTAATCATTTTAATTAATGATGAAAAATTAATGATTAAACTCAGTCATGTAAGAAATGTAAAAAAATTATTCTTCATTTACATTAAATCTAAAATCTAACTCCAAGCTTCCATCTCAGTGAACTAGGAGGGCATTCAGTTTCAATCCTAAAAGGGATCTTTTCCTTCCTGGAGACTTATATGATATGCTTTCCCTTTGCTCCTCCTACCTTATCCCTTCCCCATCAAAAAAGGAAAAAAGGAAACAATATGGACTCCAATTTTTCATCTACTAATACTGACATTGTTATGCTCATTGTTCAATTACACAGGGATCTGTTCTAGCCCAATTTGTCTTCGCACAAGGGTATTTGCCGGTATGGGAATGCCTCATGCATGAGGTACACCTATGCATACCACACAGCAGTTTTCTCTGAGATCTTGTTACCTCCTTGGGGCATTGCCACAGAGTACCATCAACCAAAGGTTGGTGAATTCGGCTGTTTTCCCGGGTCCGGGAATCTCCTGTCCTCCAGTGCCCATTTCCCCAGGCCTCTGATTTATTCTTCCTTCTTTTCTCCTCAGGCTTTCACTTTTACAAAATATGGCAACAAGCCTGCCTTTTTCGTCAAGTAGTTTCTGCTTATGCCTGTAAACAATCCTTGAGTAAAGAGGCAAAATAGGTTCTAGTCAGCTTCTTTAAAGGAGATATGGAAGAAAAATAAAGAGAGCATACCATAAAACAGTATTTCAAAAAACTATCCTGCCACAAATTATAGTTTTCTCCATGGAAGTATTAACTTTTATAATGAATTTGAACTGAAAATAAATTCACTGTCTTTAGACAGAAATATGGACAGTATTATACTTCCTAACTAACATTATGACATTTCCCCATTCCTAGGATTTTTACTGCGCAAGCCTTTTCATATCTACTTCCCTCCCTGGTGAAAGAGATGGGGTTTGCTGTTATTATCCTTTATTCAATGATTTCATTACTTTATTATAATTCACCCTCCAAAATAGACCCATCCACTCTTCTTAAGAGTTTTTCATAAACATGCTTTCCCTCAACTAATAAAATATAAGCAATATTATTTATTTATTTATATCTGTGTCTATATTTTTTAATTTGTCTAATTATGAAATAATCTATGACCACATCCCCACAGACAAAACCTTTAAGGATCTAAACATCCTGCTCAACACGATTTTATCATTAATTCAATAAGACTATTCTTTTGATCTCCTCATCCATATTGACAGCTTTATTATTGACTGCAAAAAATATAACACATTGAGGTACTAATGATTATTATTTTATCATAGCCTTCCATCCAATCAAAAATTTATGAATTTAGTCTTAATCATATCTATGTGCCAAAAATTTTACTGTTATACTTTTGCCTCTTATTTTTCTAGTCAGTTCTTAACTTCAATTTGGAAAGGAAATATACTTGTCTAAATAGATTTGGCTCAATAAAATTACGCTCATGTTCAGAATAATTTGGAATTTAAGAAATAAAAATGATAAAATGTTAAAATTAAATAAGCATTAAAATAATCTTCCTTATTACTGGTGAAACCGAGGGTAATCACAAGTTAGAGTCATTAAACTATAACTTTCTTAATAAATAATAAACTGTAACCTGCCTAAATTACTCAAGCTCGCTTTAATTGTTTTTTTACAAAAAACTTGCATGTCCTCCAAGCATCATGTAGCCTAAGCAATAAGATGTTTGCCCAGGTTGTTTTTCAGGAAGTTGGAGTCAGCTGTGTCCAGTTTAAGCTTAAACTAGTTAAGACTGGTTAGGACCACCGACCGTCTAACTGGGCACATGCAAGTGTCCAACTGGTGACCTTTTCATGTCAAAGGGGCAAAAACTCCACCCTTAGAACATGCTAATGACACCATTTCCAACCATGCCCCCCAGGAAGAAGTTTAGTTGTTCCTGAGCAGAACAAAGATTACATCATCTTTTTCTTATCTATTACCACCTCTCCCCAAGTTCCCCACACCTCAGCCTTATCTCATAGATACCCGGAGCCTCCTGGGGAGGTGGATTTGAGATTTGTTCTCCCATCTCCTCGATTGGCTGCCTTGTGAATAAACCTCTTCTCTGCCACAAACCTTGGCGTCTCAGCATTTGGTTTGCTGGGTGTTGGGGAAATGAACCTGGTTCAGAAACACTGGGAAAGAGCAGAATTACCTCTCTAGTACTCAGTTTCTCCAGCTTAGTTGTAGTAGTAGTACTAATTGTTGTGGTTGTAGTAGTAGTAGCAGTAGTAGCAGCAGCAGTATATTTCAGGTCTGGGAGGGGAAGAGAGGAAGAAGAGTCAGACCGCCCACAGAACATTAGACTCCTAATGAAAGTTTTTGTTTAGGATGACAGTTATATCGAATATAAATAATGACTGATGATGTTCACAAAAGAGTTTTGAATGTGCATATGAGCCCTTACAAATTTGAGGGATCCCAAAATCTATAAAATCTAGCCTGGTGTTTATTATTAATGAATGGTGATGTGCAGTGAAATAGGAGCCCCTCTGCCATATGTACACCTGAATGCCTTTGACAAGTCTTTATTGTGCTTGTTTTGTTATGTATTATACTAAAGAAGATAGATGGGGGTGGGAGTAGAGGAGAGTATGGGTGTGTATAGATAAGGTGATATAAGCGATTGGATAGATTAGAGCAAAGGAAATACTTTCCAAAGCAAGGGAGAGAAAATCATGGTGATTCTCTACGTATGTAAATATATAAAAGTCAAATCTCATGCAAATATTTTAAAGTGTATTGGATTGTTAATCATAGTGTGCCAATAAAATATAACACAACAGATGTGTTTCTGGCAGATGCTAAAAAAATCCGTTACTTTGTAGGACCACATCCTCCATAGTTATTGGTTAATTATATCCATGCCTATTGATGGAAATCACAGACTCCAGCTTCACTAGAGCTTCAACTATGGTAATTAGTTCAATCTATAGACAAGCTGAGTTCACTGCACGTGTGTGTACCCTCAACACACATGGGTGTACACATATTATTATATAATTTGAGAACTTTCCTTTATGTGTTGGATTACAAATTTATCAAATTTGTAGGAAATTATGAAAATATACAATTACCTTCCCATTAATTTAAAATATGTTTTCTTCTGTTATTTGCCTTTCTGTTTCTTTATGTCCTTCCAGTATACTTTTAAATTATTCTTAGAATCTTGGTATTATAAAGCTTAGGGAGAAGGATAAGAATCAGGCATAGAGGGCTGAATAATATTACCACTCAGATTTATAAGGATTCCAACCAGATTCTAACAATAGTTTTGTACAGATCTATGAATATTTTTAAAATTTAAAAGAACTGTTGTCTTATGTTGATTCTTTCTTTTTTCTTTGATGTGCCAACACAAGTGCGTATACTCCGAAATTTTTTTATATCCTTTTATGCTTCAGTTTTGTATATTGCTTTTTTTGGGTGTGAAGTTAAAAAATGACATTTTATAGCATGAGCAAACAAAATATCCTTGATCTGGAATTGAAGTAAATTGAGATGAAATGACCGGACAGGCAAGCTATATTGGGGGAATGTACTTGCAGCTTAAAGTGTTTCATAGCTGTCTCTGGCATCTGCACCAAAAATGATGTCATTTAAAACAGATTTATGGACATGCCACTTCCCTACACATTCAGCTTCATGTCATTATATATTCATAACAGACTTGTTATTAAAAACAGTCTGAGGCCATATGAGTACCAATCATGATTAGGATAGTTTACCAAGTCATTTCTTTTTTAATTCCAAGTGTAACTAAAACCTAGTTTTAAACTTAGGATGACTGTATCTCTATCTGCAATAGAAGACATGTTTGACCCTTGTAAGAAGCAAATTTTATACTCATCATGATGTTTGGTAACAATAAATTATGTCAAGTCTATGGATGACTTCATAGCCTTTATGTATATCTGTTATACATTTAGATACATAAGAAGGGTCTGGAGAGATAGTAGGTTAAAAATATTATACCAGAATATTGATACCCTTTGGTCAGAATACCCGTAGTCAGAATGTGAATAATTTAATATATTGATTAAATTTTTGCTGAGAAGTATTTAAATAATAGAGGATCTCACAGAATAGATAAAAGTGAGAGACCCAGAAGATAACGTGGTCTCAATGACCTAGAATAACTATTATAAGCACTGATGACAACAGAAAATGGTCCTAAAGGTAGGCAGAGTATATGCTGTTCAATGTATGTTGTTTTAAGAGACCCCAACATTCTCACCTCCAGAAAAGCAGCTATCCTATCCTGCTGTCACTTTAAACTCCAATATTTGATTTACTGCTTTTAGTTAGTGTCATGATATGGCATGAACTCTAATATATGAAACATATCAAATTGAGGAGGGTAGGCCCAGACCCATCCTTTCTTATGCTTATTTGCAGATCATCCACACCAACTCCTACTTACCCCAACTGCCCAGTGGGTCCTTTTGTAAACCACATGATCCTAAAGAACTGCATTAGGGCATTGTTTCCAAAAGACCATGCCATTGTATCTGTGTATTTGATGACAAGAGAAATGCTCCAAACCAAGCCTACCCTTTATTATACTGCTACAGATGTGATAGCCATACTGAGAGACCTCTAGGAAATGAAATGCAAGGAAATAGAAACCTTTGATGAATACTAGGAGAGATATGACGAGTGAAAAAAGTAGAAAATTTTAAGATCTACAGACAATGAGAACATCTGCCTAAAATGAGGCTTTGGCTAAAGACTGCAATGTCTAGGGAGCAGCTTGTTATAGGCATTTACTGGGTAATACACAAATCTCACCATTCTCTCCCATCCCCCCATGTATGTCCTTTTTTTTTTTAATAGAAGTCTCATTAAGTTATGCGTTTTTATAAAAAAAAAGGTAAGCAGCAACAATTAACATTTATCAAGTGCTTACTATGTCTCTGAAATTGTACCAACTGCTTTACTTGAATTATTTCATTTAGAGTTTGTAACAGTCTATGTGGTATGGGTACTGTTATTTTCTTCTTTTTGGTGAAGAGAAAATTGAGAAAAAAATAATAAAGGATTCTATTTAGACTTTCTTTAAAAATTTTAGACCCATTCTTCATGACCCAAAGATCCAAGACAATTATTTTGCTTCTAGAATTTCTTCTCCTATTGAATACTTTCAACTAATATAGGGACATCTTTGTTGATCTGTTTCTGATTCATTTTTATTTAACTATGAAAAATTTTTAGAGTACTCATCAGTTACATTCTCTTAGAGATGTGAACTATCAATCTCGTTTTTAAAGAAGGGAATTTTTTCAGTTGTTTACTTATTTTTTGTTTCTTTTGTTCACTTATTTTTGTTTCTGTTGTTCCTCACTCCATTTTAAGAGAAAACGGGATTTAAACACTAATAGATTGATTTTAGGTTTAATTCTCATACTACATGGGTTTGAGTTATATTCAATTAGCAAAAACCTTCCCCGAAACCTAAAGTGTTAATGAAAGATAGCCTAAAAGCTATCTAAATGTAAGAGCTGGAGGAGTTATCCAATATATTATTTAGAGATAAAAATAAATTAATACAGATATAAGTATATTTAAGTATATACAAAGTTAAACAAACATTAACAAAAATAATGCACTGACTAAAACCAAATGGTGGGAGAAAGAGTGGAAGAAGAGAAGAAAAGGAAATATGCTAATTTCGGTTTTGTCTGTAGAGGAGAATTAATAGATAAATTCTCAAGAAAGAGGAGCTTAAAGTGTTTATAAAAAGATAACCACATAACAGAAAATGCAAATCTTCTTTATTAGAAATGCCCCTGAATGTCTGGCATGCATCACACATGTTCTTGCACATGTACAAGAAGCAAAACAAATAGACCACAGGTGAGTTTTGTGGACTTAAAATGGGAAGGCACAAAAAATAATATGGTAGAACTGAGAGCAAACATTTCTATCATATCAATAACAGAAGATGAACTAAAATGCTATATTAAAATAAATAATCTCAGATTTGATCTCAAAGCAAATTCCAACTCTAAATACTACACAAGAGACTCCTCCAAATAAACTGACTCAGAGTGGCCAAAAATAAAAAAGTGTCACAATTTTATCAGACAAAAAAGAACGCAGAAGTTACAGTTTGCATTTCTGACAAGGTTGAAGTTAAGCAAAAAAAACATTAAATGAAAAAATAATAATGGTACTGTAAAGGGTGTTAAAGGATGCAACTCACAGTAAAGTCATGCACCAAATAACATACAAAATGTTCAAGTAAATAAAAATACCAAAGGAAATTTAAATGAAAATATCAAATGCTGATAAGTTATAATTAAAATACTATATTTTAACATTCCTGGATAAATTAGGAGCTGCATATGTTGTATTCACCAGTACTTTTTTGGTTGCAGGTAATAGAAATTCTACTTAAACAAATTTGGGCTGGAAGCAACATGTGTTAGAAGACACATAACCATGGCTGGGCTTCAGTGAAAATAAGAACAAAACTGATATGCTGCCAGCACTAGCTTGGTCTCATGTCTGCTTTTTTTTCTTTCTCTACAGAGCAGATCCTTTCATGAAGGGGGAAACGTCACTGATGGCAACCTGAGAGCCTCCCATGTACTCTACCAGATGGGAACAGAATTGCTCTCTTTTAAAATTCCTAAAAAATTCTCAAGAATAGTTCTCAATGGCCCAGCTTTACGCAGGTGCCCATTTCTATGCCAACCTACCATAGCCCACACCGGCATGGGTTTCCTATCTAAAATAATCACTATGAACAGAGAAGTGATAAGTATCAAAAGATGGCTGTCTCCATTTGTCCAGCTGATTGTGGTAGTTAAAGCAGGAAGATGATTTCCTAAAGAAGGTGAGCACGATTTGGGACAAACAACAGGTGTATTGTGACACTTTAAAGGATTCATCTATGGCAGTATTTATCAAAGGTAAAGGCTGAAAGTGTCAGTGACTCAAATAATGCTTACAGAGAGCTTATGGTAGCAGGAGTAAGCACTATAACTTAAAGTTAGTGAAAAAAATTATTATAACTAAAATTTACTGAATTTGAAAAATGGGAAAAAGACTTAACAAAAATGCATTAAAAAGTCATACTCTATACGACTTTTTTACTTCTTTTATAACAATATTTTCCATACTAAATATATATGGCAGAATAAATAATGGCAGAATAAATAATAAGCTTTTTTATGAAAAAGGATCCTTACCTTTGCCAATTCTTCCTTTACTCACATATTTGGGAGGAGCCTTGGTGGGGTCATAATTAAAACTTAGACAAAGGTTTTCTCATAAGAGTAATCTAATTTAAGAGTCATGTTGTCACAGCAACCATGGAAGGTATGCAGATTAAGGGACATCCTGTTTCCCAATTCATACTTCTATGATATTCTTTGTTATATATTATAACTGCAAACTACTTTGTTGAAGAATCTAAAAGGTCAGAGGAGTAGAGAAGGGCACACAAACCCTGAAAGTTGTGAGAAGGGTGGAGATTCCTTAAGTCCTAAAAGGAGAGTGTCCCGGTTAATCTGAATAGTTTAAATAAGGATATAAGACAGAAATCATGATAAATTTAGAAAGCGACAATTTAAGTACAGCATAAATAGTGTGCAAGTGCCATGAATTTAAACACTTTTCCTAGTGTGAAATCTTCTTGTTAAGTGATCCCCTGCTGTGACTTGTTTCTTTTACCTTTCTTGCTGCTTATTTAATGAGGAGTCTTGGAAGAGTTGTGTGACACCTTTCTAGAATGAACGTCTAAATGCAAAAGCATTTTGTCTGGGTACTTAGTGTGCTTATTGTAGATTTATTGCTAATTCTTGTAATTTTCTGGCATCATTAGGCATGTAACTCTGCAGCTGACAATCTGCAGTTTACTTCTGCACTGTTTTTTTTAACCTTCTAAGGCAGTCTTGACTTGACAGCAGATCGGGAGACAGGGGAGTATCCATGAGATCTCAGGGGTTCCGAGGGCAGTGATAACTTGGAGGAAGGAAACTCACGAGACTGCTGGTTTATTGGGTAAAGATGTGAAGCAAGAATTTCTTAAACTATTCTAATTTATTCTAGCTGGAACTCCAGCAACCTAAGTCAAAGGGAAAAAAACAGTAATAAATGAGAACGTAATAGAATATGCGCACATGTTCTAAAAGATAGCTAAAAAATATTTCAGTTATCCTTTTCTGTATTTTTCTATTAGTAAAATATATAATACTAACATAATAAACACAGTATCTATACACATGCTCACATATTTGCCCACACATAATCATATCTGTATGCACATTGTTCGTTTGTGTGTGTATATATATATATATTCCTTAATAATGACAAAACGGCTTTTTAAGTGCAAGGATATATCATTTTATATACAAAGGAAAGTGGAAATATTTTTCTATTTTCTTAATCTCAAATACAAAGGCAAACACTAATATGGAAATAAGTCTTCCACTCCTGATACTCTGTGTTTATATAGCAATAAAAATTAGTCTTCTATATGGCTCTTTGATGAATGTCTTTGACTCTGTTCAGTAAGCAAGGATCAATACCCATTTCTGGAGGTATTTACTTAAAGATTTGAGTAAGAGCAATTAAAAAAGCCATAGAGGGCACCTTTTCATCTACTTTATTCGTCCACTGCCCACATCCTCACTATAAAAATCTGTCTTCATTTTTCTCAAAAAATAACCTGCACATTAACTCTCTTGTGAATTCAAGCCCCTGCATTTCCATTTTCTTTATTCCACTAAGATTTATGTGACCACTAAACTTAAACTAAATGTTACACAGGCCTATGAACTAGACATACCGAATTTCAGAATGGAGGAACTCAGAATCCAAAGAATTGTAGCTTAGCCTCAAGGTCATTTAAGTTCCCTATGGTATTTTATTTTGTGGTCCTCAGTACTGTGTGGGGAACACACACACAAACCACTTAATTATTCAACAAACAAAATGCATTTGTTTTCTTTCAGGATAGCCTGCAAAGGAGGAATGATTCTCCTTCTTAGATCCCTGCCACCGTGAAATATACAAAATTACAGAAAATTTAAATACATGTATATAGATAATAGGTACTACGGCTTTACTGGTATAAGTCAATCTGAAGGAAATATTCTTATGGCCTCAATATCTACAAGTCAGAATGAGTCCATCCTAGGAACACTGGGAACTCCAGGGGTGTGGGTGGGGATAGAAAGCTTAGAGTTTCCACCTTATTTTTGAGCTTTTAATAAATTTCAATTATTACTAGGTGCTA
Source organism: Balaenoptera ricei (assembly GCF_028023285.1). Taxonomy (NCBI): domain Eukaryota; kingdom Metazoa; phylum Chordata; class Mammalia; order Artiodactyla; family Balaenopteridae; genus Balaenoptera; species Balaenoptera ricei. Next base: position 108,210,701 of record NC_082642.1, read on the forward strand.
TATGACATTTAATATTTCATTTAATATTTGCAATAGCAAATACTATCCCAATTTTTCATATACAGCAAAAGATATAAAGAAACAGATCCAAAGTCACAGAGCCACAGAGCTATGGGCACAGCCAGTAAATTTCATGACCTTTTATTTTTTGTGGTTCTAAATGTAGAGAAAAATGCAAACAGGTTAGTATCCTCATGTAGACTTTTCATGTGATCTCTTGCCTTCCATTTGAATATTATCTTTATACATTTTATGAATATATTTAAATTATCAATTAGTCAATTTATTAATCACAACCAATGATGCTGAAAGAAAATAGACATCCTTCTTGATCTCAAAATATTTAGAATTAAGATGTGGAAACAACACAATTACTTGAAAAGTTAAATAATGTTATAGAAATAATTCAAAACATTTAAAAATGCCAGAAGACATTGTGCTTGTCATTAATTACCAAAGCAATTACATAGGCAACCAGTGTTGCAGGAATTCAGTATCAAAAGCAAAAGACAGAGTTAACATTTAATTTTTCCCCTATTTTTATGGAAAACCAACTCATTCATTCAATAAATACTTTTGAGCACCACTACGTGACAGGCACATAATAGGTAATTTGGAAACAACTGTTAACACAGGACAGGCTGCCTACAAGGAATTTACAGTCTATTAATTTGTCTCTGTGATTTTTACAGCATAATATGAAAACTACTATAACTGCAGTAAGTAACCAATCAAGTCATAGAGAATTAACAGAAAAATAGGTATCAATTTTGCACATGAATCCAGATTCCATCACCAGTTAAAGCCCTTTACATGCATCAGATAGCTTGTCTTTCACTGAATATTCCTGCATTGCCATATTTCAGTGTCTTTGTTCATGTTACTCATTAAGCATAAAGTGCTTTCTCTTCCATTTATAATGGTCTAAATCCTATCTGCCTTAAGACAAATTGTCAAACATCTCATATAAATGTAAATTGTTATAATCTTTCTGGACACCTGTTGGCCGACATACACTATTTAAGATCTTAAAGAATATTTCAAAACTCTGACCCACTTTCAGGAATGGTAAAGGTATAAAGAGAAATGTGTACAAAATTGTAAGTCACAACATTATATACGACAGTGAAAAATTGACAATAACTTAAATACAACATGAAAATAAATCATCTTAGTTTCAAATACCACTGTATGCACATTTATTTAGACTTAAATCAGTTTTTATTTTAATACAGAAAGAGAAATTATTTAAGAAGTGATGTTCGTGTAGCTCAACACGTAGCCCTCCCTCAGAAGTTTAGGTCCCAGAGAAAATATTATTTGGGAGAGGATTCTGCCCCCCTTTCCCCCACTTCACCACTTGGTGGGGTCATCTTGTATGGTGAATATGACTTATGAACATTCTGAACTTAACCCAACTACCTTTGGTATTCATTCAAAGAAATAGTGATCAGGAATAAATTTGACTCTTGGTAATTTTTGACTTACTTTCTAAAAATTGTTGATTTTACAAATTAAACCCCATGTGTGATACAACTCCATAGCACATAAACATGACAAAATAGAATACAGCCATTAAAATACTTCTAAGTGTTTATATGTTATTGGGTAAGAAAAATATTTTCTATACATGGCATTAAAACAAAAAGGAAATATTTGATTACATAAAAATAAAAATAAAATTGTTACATCAAATAGAATAAAATTTAAAGGCATGCAACTAATTGTGAAAAAGTTAAATATATAAGATGAAATTGTTATTGCTCTTAAAATATAAGTTGTTTGAAAGTTAATAAGAAAAATCATACATACTGTTGTAAAAACATGGAAAGAACAGGAATAGGTCATTCACAAAATGACACTCATGTACAAAAATAATCAGGAAACATGGAAAAATAATATTAATATTAATAAGACAAATATTTTAAAAATAAAGTTTTTTAGAAAAATGATAGTACTGGCAAGGATGTGGCATGAGGCTCATTACCAACCCTGCTGTAGAGATATAATTTTTTAGATCAATTTCTCAAGGATTAGGAAAGCTTTTAAAGCTTTTTAAATTTTAAATGTACAAAAACCATTGACCTAATAATTGTATTATTATGAGGATTTGTTCTAAGGAAGTAACACAGATATGCACAAAGATTTGGCTATTTACATTTCTATGCCATTGTTGTAATACCCAAAATTTGAGGAGGAGGGGGAAACTCTAATGTCCAAAAGATTTATGCAAAAAATGAAGATTTATCCAAAAAATGAATAAAAGAGTAAAAGATTTATCCAAAAAATGAATGACAATATGAACTTTAAAATTAAATTGGAGAAGATTAATTTTTTCATGGCTAATATTTTATTGTATATATATATATATACCACACCTCCTTTATTCATTCATCTGTCGATGGACATTCATGTTGCTTCCATGTCTTGGCTATTGTAAACAGTGCTGCAATGAACATTGGGGTGCATGTGTCTTTTTGAATTATGTTTTTCTCCAGATATATGCCCAGGAGTGGGATTGCAGGATCATATGGTAGCTCTATTTTTAGTTTTTTAAGGAACCTGCAAACTTCTCCATAGTGGCTGTACCAATTTACATTCCCACCAACAGTGTAGGAGGGTTCCCTTTTCTCCCCACCCTCTCTAGCATTTATTATTTGTAGACTTTTTAATGATGGACATTCTGACTGATGTGAGGTGATACGTCATTGTATGTAGTTTTGATTTGCATTTCTCTGATAATTAGTGATGTTGAGTATCTTTTCATGTGCCTTTTGGCCATCTGTATGTCTTCTTTGTGGAAATGTCTATTTAGATCTTCTGACCATTTTTTGATTAGGTTGTTTGCTTTTTTGGGGGGGGGGGAGGTATTGAGCTGTATGACCTATTTGTAAACTTTGGAAATTAATCCCTTGTTGGTCTCATCATTTGCAAATATTTTGTCCCATTTTGTAGGTTGTCTTTCTGTTTTGTTTATGGTTTCCTTTGCTATGCAGAAGCTTTTAAGTTTAATTAGGTGCCATTTGTTTATTTTTGTTTTTATTTACATTACTAGGAGACAGATCCCAAAAGATATTACTACAATTTATGTCAAAGAGTGTTCTTCCTATGCTTTCCTCTAAGAGTTTTATAGTGTCCGGTCTTACATTTAGGTCTCTAATCCATTTTGAGTTTATTTTTGTGTATGCTGTTAAGGAGTGTTCTAATTTCATTCTTTTACATGTAGCTGTCCAGTTTTCCCAGCACCACTTATTGAAGAGACTGTCTTTTCTCCATTGTATATCCTTGCCTCCTTTGTCATAGTTTAGTTGACCATAGGTGCATGGGATTATCTCTGGGCTTTCTATCCTGTTCCACTGATCCATATTTCTGTTTTTGTGCCAGTACCATACTGTCTTGATTACTGTAGCCTTGTATTATAGTCTGAAGTCTGGGAGTCTGAGTCTTCCAGCTCCGGTTTTTTCCCTCAAGACTGCTTTGGCTATTCAGGGTCTTTTGTGTCTCCATACAAATTTTAAGACTTTTTGTTCTAGTTCTGTAAAAAATGCCATTGATAATTTGATAGGGATTGCATTGACTCTGTAGCTTGCTTTGGGTAGTATAGTCATTTTCACAATATTGATTCTTCCAATCCCGGAACATGGTATATCTCTCCATCTGTTGGGATCATCTTTAATTTCTTTCATCAGTGTCTTATAGTTTTCTGCATACAGGTCTTTTGTCTCCCTAGGTAGGTTTATTCCTAGGTATTTTATTCTTTTTGTTGCAATGGTAAATGGGAGTGTTTCCTTAATTTCTCTTTCAGATTTTTCATCATTAGTGTATAGGAATGCAAGAGATTTCTGTGCATTAATTTTGTATCCTGCAACTTTACCAAATTCATTGATTAGCTCTAGTAGTTTTCTGCTGGCATCTTTAGGATTCTCTATGTATAGTATCATGTCATCTGCAAACAGTAACTGTTTTACTTCTTCTTTTCCAATTTGTATTGCTTTTATTTCTTTTTCTTCTCTGATTGCCGTGGCTAGGACTTCCAAAACTATGTTGAAAAATAGTGGCAAGAGTGGACATCCTTGTCTTGTTCCTGATCTTAGAGGAAATGCTTTCAGTTTTTCACCATTGAGAATGATGTTTGCTGTGGGTTTGTCGTATATGGCCTTTATTATGTTGAGGTAGGTTCCCTCTATGCCCACTTTTGGAAGGTTTTTATCATAAATGGGTGTTGAAATTTTTCCAAAGCTTTTTCTGCATGTATTGAGATGATCATATGTTTTTTTTTCTTCAATTTGTTAATATGGTGTATCACATTGATTGATTTGCATATATTGAAGAATCCCTGCATCCCTGGGATGAATCTCACTTGATCATTGTGTATGATCCTTTCAATGTGTTGTTGGATTCTATTTGTAATATTTTGTTGAGGATTTTTCCATCTATATTCATCAGTGATACTGGTCTGTAATTTTCTGTTTTTGTAGTATCTTTGTCTGGTTTTGGTATCAGGTTGATGGTGGCCTCATAGAATGAGTTTGGGAGTGTTCCTTCCTCTGCAAATTTTTGGAAGAGTTTGAGAAGGATGGGTGTTAGCGCTTCACTAAATGTTTGATAGAATTCGCCTGTGAAGCCATCTGGTCCTGGACTTTTGTTTGTTGGAAGATTTTTAATCACAGTTTCAATTTCATTACTTGTGATTGGTTTGTTCATATTTTCTATTTCTTCCTGGTTCAGTTTTGGAAGGTTATACCTTTCTAAGAATTTGTCCATTTCTTCCAGGTTGTCCACTTTATTGGCATAGAGTTGCTTGTAGTTGTCTCTTAGGATGCTTTGTATTTCTGTGGTGTCCGTTGTAACTTCTCCTTTTTCATTTCTAATTTTATTGGTTTGAGTCCTCTCCCTGTTTTTCTTGATGAGTCTGGCTAATGGCTTATCAATTTTGTTTATCTTCTCAAAGAACCAGCTTTTAGTTTTATTGATTTTTGCTATTGTTTTCTTTGTTTCTATTTCATTTATTTCTGCTCTGATCTTTACGATTTCTTTCCTTCTGCTAACTTTGGGTTTTGTTTGTTCTTCTTTCTCTAGTTCCTTTAGGTGTAAGTTTATATTGTTTATTTGAGATTTTTCTTGTGTCCTGAAGTAGGCTTGTATAGCTATAAACTCCCCTCTTAGAATTGCTTTTGCTGCATCCCATACGTTTTGGATTGTCATGTTTTCATTGTCATTTGTCTCTAGGTATTTTCTGATTTCCTCTTTGATTTCTTCAATGATCTCTTGGTTATTTAGTAACGTATTGTTTAGCCTCCATGTGTTTGTGTTTTTTACGTTTTTTTCCCTGTAATTGATTTCTAATCTCATAGCGTTGTGGTCAATTGATATGATTGATATGATTTCAATTTTCTTAAGTTTACTGAGGCTTGATATGTGACCCAAGATGTGATCTATGCTGGAGAATATTCCTTGTGCACTGGAGAAGAAAGTGTAATCTCCTGGTTTTGGATGGAGTGTCCTATAAATATCAATTAAATCTATCTGGTCTATTCTGTCATTTAAAGCTTGTGTTTCCTTTTTAATTTTCTGTTTGGATGATCTGTCCATTGGTGTAAGTGAGGTGTTAAAATCCCCCACTATTATTGTGTTACTGTCCATTTCCTCTTTTAGAGCTGTTAGCAGTTGCCTTATGTATTGAGGTTCTCCTATGTTGGGTGCATATATATTTATAATTGTTATATCTTCTTCTTGGATTGATCCCTTGATCATTATGTAGTGTCCTTCTGTGTCTCTTGTAACATTCTTTATTTTAAAGTCTATTTTATCTGGTATGAGTATTGCTGCTCCAGCTTTCTTTTGATTTCCATTTGCATGGAATATCTTTTTCCATCCCCTCACTTTCAGTCTGTATGTGTCCCTAGGTCTGAAGTGGGTCTCTTGTAGACAGCATATATATGGGTCTTGTTTTTGTATCCATTCAGCAAGGCTGTTTCTTTTGGTTGGAGCATTTAATCCATTCACATTTAAGGTAATTATCGATATGTATGTTCCTATTACCATTTTCTTAATTTTGGGGGTTTTGTTTTTGTAGGTCCTTATCCTCTCTTGTGTTTCCCACTTAGAGAATTTCCTTTAGCATTTGTTGTAGAGCTGGTTTAGTGGTGCTGAATTCTCTTAGCTTTTGCTTGTCTGTAAAGCTTTTGATTTCTCCATCAAATCTGAATGAGATCCTTGCTGGATAGAGTAATCTTGGTTGTAGGTTCTTCCCTTTCATCACTTTAAGTATATCATGCCACTCCCTTCTGGCTTGTAGAGTTTCTGCTGAGAAATCAGCTGTTAACCTTATGGGAGTTCCCTTGTATGTTATTTGTCATTTTTCCCTTGCTGCTTTCAGTAATTTTTCTTTGTCTTTAATTTTTGCCAATTTGATTACTATGTGTCTCAGTGTGTTTCTTCTTGGGTTTATCCTGTATGGGACTCTCTGCACTTCCTGGACTTGGGTGGCTATTTCCTTTCCTATGTCAGGGAAGTTTTCGACTATAATCTCTTCAAATATTTTCTCTGGTCCTTTCTCTCTCTCTTCTCCTTCTGGGACCCCTATAATGCAAATGTTGTTGCGTTTAATGTTGTCCCAGAGGTCTCTTAGGCTGTCTTCATTTCTTTTCATTCTTTTTTCTTTATTGTGTTCCACAGCAGTGAATTCCACCATTCTGTCTTCCAGGTCACTTATCTGTTCTTCTGCCTCAGTTATTCTGCTATTGTGTCCTTCTAGTGTATTTTTCATTTCAGTTATTGTATTGTTCATTTCTGTTTGTTTGTTCTTTAATTCTTCTAGATCTCTGTTATACATTTCTTGCATCTTCTCGATCTTTGCCTCCATTGTTTTTCCGAGGTCCTGGATCATCTTCACTATCATTATTCTGAATTCTTTTTCTGGAAGGTTCCCTATCTCCATTTCATTTAGTTGTTTTTCTGGGGTTTTATCTTGTTCCTTCATCTGGTATATAGCCCTCTGCCTTTTCATCTTGTCTGTCTTTCTGTGAATGTAGTTTTTGTTCCACAGGCTACAGGATTGTAGTTCTTCTTGCTCCTGCTGTCTGCCTTCTGGTGGATGAGGCTATCTAAGAGGCTTGTGCAAGTTTCCTGATGTAAGGGACTATATATTTCTTTTAAGATAATTTCATGCCTTGTATACAACAGGGATCCAGAGACTGTGTGTGTGTGCGTGCGTGTGTGTAAGTAGGCATTCTAACTTAACTAGCCAGGGTGAAAAGAAGCAAAGGACATCAAAATGTGCCACCCTTCAGAGGCATTCTGCCTTGAGAAGCCTTCTCCAAGTGAATGGGCGAGAATACAATTTGACAGTTATCTGCCCCTCTCTGAGTTCGCTGTTATTTTATTTTATTTTAATTTTCTATGTCTCTTAAAATTATTAAGGTTTTAAGTTAACAAACAGGCACAGTCATGTCCAAAATAGTTTGAAGAAATGATAATTCCCTTTTTAAAGAAAAGTCTTTGAATGTTCTACGGAGATCCAACTTTGACCCTAGTCTTAACAAAGCCAGACTTAGGCACAAGACATGCTGGTACTGTCAGAAACATAGTCCAGTGAAGAGGATTAAATCTAGAAACAAGCAAAGACTCACTAACCTGGGAGGGACTATGCTCTGAGGCAAAATTAGTCAAGGTTACCTGAATAGAGTAGTTTTTCCTATTTGAAAATAATTTGTACCAGGTTATCTATCCTGTAAGCAAATCATGAAAGATAAGAATTAAGCTTTGGTCCCCCTAAATGCCAGTAGGTTTGCTGCTTATCCTCATTCTAGGAGAATACCTATGAGGTTCTAATCCTAAAGGTAGGGAATGGATGGAGTAAGATAAATATTCCTTTGGGGGTAAGTGATTAGAATTCTGGAAATTGAGCAAAATCAGCCTATGAACACAATTTTTAAAAAAACAATATTCAAAGTTAAGTAGGCCACAAAACAGCAAAAACATGACAGTTATTAAAAGAGACATGTTTCACAGCTCAGTTGGGAATACTATAATCTATATTATATAAACACTAAATACTGACCTTTTCCAAAATTTGTATACATTTATATTCAGAGGATAGAAAGATTAGATGTGTGCATATATGTGATGGTGGGAGCAAAGACTGGTGGTTGGGAGAATGAATGGTGAAAGATAGCCATTTCCTAACAGGAAGTAAGCAGATATACTAGCTTTTTGTTGCTGTGTATGAAATTGCCAAACCTACTATTTCTGCATAACTTACCCAATTTCTGCACCAAAAATTACAATAACTCTTATTTATTATCATACAGTTTCTGAGAGTCAGAAGTCAGGGTACCCCTTGGCTGGGCTGTCTGCTCAGGGTCTGCCAAAGCTGAAATCAAGTTGTTAGCTATGCTGGAGGCTCAACTTTCAAAGGATCCACATTGTAGTTCCCTCAGTTTGTTAGTAGAATTCATTTTCTTGCAGTGGCAGAATTCATGGCCGCTTAGTTCTTCAAATCTAATAACACACGTGCACACATATGTACAAAGGGGCCGGGGGATGCTTCCAGTCACATACCTCTAGACCATCTTTTAAAAGGCTTTCCTGATTAGGTCAGGCCCACACAGGATAATTTCTTTTTTGAATAACTTAAAAGCAACTGAATAAGGGACTTAATTACAAAAAAAAAATTCCTGCACTCTTGCCATATAATGTAACAGGAGTGATAGTCTTTAAACTTTGTCATATTCTATTGGTTAGAGCAAGTTGTACAACCCTCCTAAATGAAAACTCTAGAGGAAGGAGGGTGGGTCTCAGAAAAGTGTGGATGCCAGGAGACAGGAATCGTGGGTGCCATATTAGAATCTTACCTTTCATTATAGATAATCCCTAAAACTAAAAAACCAAGAAACAGCAACGTAAGTGTGTGAATGTGTGTTTTAATATGGAGACAAAATCTAAAGAATCAGCTAAAATATATGAAAGTGGTTGCCACTATAGAGTAGTACTTGGGGTGGGGGTAAATTGTTTGTATTTAGCTCTTTAAACTATGTAATGCATATATTGTTTTATTTTAATTGGATTTTATTTTATCAGGTAATTATAATATGGTTCATTTTGTACAGAAGATGCTTAAAGTTTTCTCCAGTAATAAAAAAGAATAGAAGCAGAAAATTTGGGCTGGAAAGCAGTTCCTGAGAAAAGATCTGGGAGTTTTTGTTGACTGTAAACTCAAAGTAATGAGGTGTTGTTGCTATAAAAAAAAAAAATGCAATCTCAGGCTTCCATTCATAGAAATATGATGAATAAACAGGGAAAAAATGTCCCACAGTATTCTACACTGAAAATTCCATCTTTGAAGTTCTCTTCATTTCTAGGCCCTTAATTTAGTTCTATTTTGCTATTGTTATAACATCGATAGTTTATTTTTATTATAGAATCAATACATGGTCTCTGTGGAAATTTTAGAAAACAAAAAAAAGGAAAAGTATGCAATATAAATACTTGAAAATATGTATCATAAATATTTTGGTGCTGATCTTTTTACCTTTTTTCTCTACATGTACATATATTGTATGTCATACTATACTACACATCATACTATATATGTACTTTGGATTTTCTTAACTTAATAGTATATTATAGAATACTTTGTTTTCAGACAAAATGAAAAGCATTGCAGTTGTTGCATTGAGATACACAAATATGTTAGTAGAACAGAAGACAGAGTATAGAAATAACCCCACATATATGTGGTCCATGAATTTTCATCAGAGATAAGGCAATTTAATGTACAACAGATGTTTCTTCAATGACAATTTATAAATTGCAAATAAATACATGAAGAGGCAGTCAACATTATCAGGCCTCAGGGAAATGCAAGTCACAAAGGGATATTACTTCACACGACAAATCTATAGAGACAAAGTAGACAGAAAGTGGTTGCCTATGTTTGGAGGCAAAGGGGTTTTGTAGGAAATCTGGAGTGACTACTAATGGGTACATGATTTCTTTTGGGAGTAATAGATTTTATTATAGTTGTATTTAGTTTGCTAGGGTTGCTGTAATCAAGTACCACACAGTGGATGACTTAAACAGGAAATTTATTGTCTGACAATCCTGAGATCAAGGTGTCAGCAGAGTTGGTTTCTACTGAGGACTGTGAGGGAAGGATCTGTTTCAGGCCTGTATCCTTGGTTTGTAGATGGTCATCTCCTCTTTTGGTCTCTTCATATCGTCTTCCGTCTATAAATATCTCTGTGTCCAAAATTCCCCTTTTTATAATGACATAAGTCATATTAGATTAGAGCCCACACTAATTACCTCACTTCAAATTGGTTATCTCTGCAAAGACCCTATATCAAAATAAAGTCACATTCTGAGATACTGGAGGTTAGGACTTCTACATATGAATTTGTGGGGGACACAATTCCACCCATAAAAGTAATGATGGTTGCATAACGTTGAATATCCTTAAAACCATTCAGTTGTACACTTCAGAGTGGTGAATTGTATGGTATGTGAATTACACCTCAATAAATTTGTTCTATAAAAGATTAAAATGAAAAATGAATAAAAATATAGAATAAATCTTTTAAAAACTGCCAAAGAGACTACCAATTAAAAATATATGCAAAATTTTAACAGACATTTCACCAGAGAAGACCTAATAATTCATGAAAAGGTCTTAACATCATTAATCATTAGGAAAATTTAAATCAGATTCATTATGTGATACCACTGTACACCAAGTAAAACTGCTAAATTTAGAAGACTGACTGTGCCAAGTAATAGCAAAGATGAAGAACGAGAAGTCTCATGTACTGCTTATCAGAAGAAAAAATTTTACAGCCACTTTAGAAAAAATTTTGTCAGTTTCATGTAAGGTAGAACATACAATTCCTCTCCTAGATATTATCTAATGTTGCATAATAAAGAAATTATTATACTTTATTACTTTATTATACTTGTCCTTGGTTTCAGGGACAGATCCTCTAAATATTGGATTTCCCTGGTAATAGAAGTATCTTTGTTATTCATGATGGGCCCCTCTGATCACACCTTCTGAGATTATGCTAATGAAGTGACTCATTGTGCACCCCTAGATGATCTCCAGATGGAGGCTAACCTTGCCAGAAAGACCAACAATGTGATTAGAGCACTGAGGTTTTAGAGCCATGTGATATCAATCCAAACTCCCAACCTCCAGGGAATGGAGGGAGGCTGAAGATTGAGAATCATGTAGCCAATGATTCAACAATCATGCCTACATAATCAAACACCAGCAAAAACTCTGAACACCTGAAGCTCAGGTGAGTTTCTCTGGTTAGTGAAATATATCAATGTACTGGAAGGGTGATACATCTTGAGGACATGAAAGCTTTGTTTGGGACCCTCCCATATATCTCCCTGTGTATCTCCTTTTGGCTGATTTTGACTTGTATCCTTTTGCTGTCATAAAATTGTAATTGTATATATAGCACTTTCCTCAGTTCTATGAGTTGTTCTAAAGAATTACCCTGCAGGGGCAGTGAGAAGGCTGAATTTGTGGGCAACTGGTCAAATTTTTTTTTTTTTTTTTTTTTTTTTTTTTTTAAGGATATTTATTGGAGCACTTTTTTTTTTTTTTTTTTTTTTTTTTTTTTTTTTTCTACTTTATTTATTTATTTTATTTTTTATTTTTGGCTGTGTTGGGTCTTCGGTTCATGCAAGGGCTTTCTCTAGTTGAGGCAAGTGGGGGCCACTCTTCATCGCGGTGCGGGGACCGCTCTTCATCGCGGTGCGCGGGCCTTTCACTATCGCGGCCCCTCCCGTCGCGGGGCACAGGCTCCAGACGCGCAGGCTCAGTAGTTGTGGCTCACGGGCCCAGCTGCTCCGTGGCATGTGGGATCTTCCCAGACCAGGGCTCGAACCCGTGTCCCCTGCATTAGCAGGCGGATTCTCAACCACTGCGCCACCAGGGAAGCCCCAACTGGTCAAATTTTGTGTGGCCTGGGAAGCCTAAATTTGCTGCTGGTGTGAGGACAGTCTTGTGGAAGACTGTACCTTTAACCTAAGTTTGACCTGACTTGGGTAGTTAGTGTCAAAATTACATTGTACTCAAGAAAATTGAAAACATTTCCACATATCCACATCAGACTTTACATGAATGTTCATAGCAGTTATATATAAAATGACCCTAAACTGGAAACCACCCAAATATCCATCTACAATGAAAGAATAAATAAAGAGAGAGAATAAAGAATATATCTATTCAATGTAATATGACCAGTTAGCAAAAAAGCAATTAATTATTGACACATGGAACAAATTAGCAAATCTCAAAGGCATTATAGTAAATAAAACAAGCCAGACACAAAAGATTAACATTGTATGATTCTATCTGCATGAATTCTATTCACAGAAAATAGAACATTAGCTTCCAGGAACTAGAAATGGATTTATATTTGTAAAGAGGATTGAGGGAACTTTTTGGAGTGATGGAAATATATCACGACTGCAGTGGGGGTTAGGACACTTTATACAGTATTTGATGCCAATGTTAGACAATATATAATAGTTTCAGTCAAATATTATATATAACTCTTAATAGCAATATTCAATTTGTTTATTTCTTTGAAGTTTATGTGAATGTGCATATTGTATTAAAATTCATCAAACTCTGTACTCGTATGATTTTTCCAATTTTTGGTATATTTTTTATTTCATAGTTTTTGTTTTTAAAATGCTAAGTTGTCCCTTAATTGGGTTTTAAACATTTTTCTATATAGTTCCTATACGGTTCTTCTTCTTTTATTTTTTTTTAACATCTTTATTGGAATATAATTGCTTTACCATGTAGTGTTAGTTTCTGCTCTGTAACAAAGTGAATCGGTTATATGTATGCATATATCACCATATTCCCTCACTCTTGTACCTCCCTCCCACCCTGCCTATCCCACCCCTCTAGGTGGTCACAAACCACCGAGCTGATCTCCCTGTGCTATGCAGCTTCTTCCCACTAGCTATCTGTTTTACATTTGGTAGTGTATATATGTCAATGCTACTCTCTCACTTCATCCCAGCTTACCCTTCCCCCTCCCTGTGTCCTCAAGTCCATTTTCTACCTCTGTGTCTTTATTCATTCCCTGTCACTAGGTTCATCAGAACCATTTTTTTTTAGACTCCATATATATGTGTTAGCATATGGTATTTGTTTTTCTCTTTCTGACTTACTTCACTCTGTATGACAGACTCTAGGTCCATCCACCTCACTACAAATAACTCAGTTTCGTTTCTTTTTATGGCTGAGTAATATTCCATGGTATATATGTGCCACATCTTCTTTATCCATTCATCTGTCGATGGACACTTAGGTTGCTTCCATGTCCTGGCTATTGTAAATAGTGAGGCAATGAACATTGAGGTACATGTCTCTTTTTGAATTCTGATTTTCTCAGGGTATATGCCCAGTAGTGGGATTGCTGGGTCGTATGGTAGTTCTATTTTTAGTTTTTTAAGGAACCTTCATACTGTTCTCCATAGTGGCTGTATCAATTTACATTCCCACCAACAGTGCAAAAGGGTTCCCTTTTCTTCACACCCTCTCCAACATTTATTGTGTGTAGATTTTTTGATGATAGGCATTCTGACTGGTGTGAGGTGATATTTCATTGTAGTTTGATTTGCATTTCTCTAATGATTAGTGATGTTGAGCAAGTTTTCATGTGCCTTCTGGCCATCTGTATGTCTTCTGTGGAGAAATGTCTATTTAGATCTTCTTCCCACTTCTTGATTGGGTTGTTTTTTTGATATTGAGCTGCATGAGCTGCTTGTATATTTTGTAGATTAATCCTTTGTCAGTTGCTTCGTTTGAAAATATTTTCTCCCTAAGGGTTGTCTTTACATCTTGTTTACAGTTTCCTTTACTGTGAAAAAGCTTTTAAGTTTCATTAGGTCCCATTTGTTTATTTTTGTTTTTATTTCCACTTCTCTAGGAGGTAGGTCAAAAAGGATCTTGCTGTGATTTATGTCACAGAGTGGTCTGCCTGTGTTTTCCTCTAAGAGTTTTATAGTGCCTGGCCATACGTTTAGGTCTTTAATCCATTTTCTGTTTATTTTTGTGTATGGTGTTAGAAAGTGTTCTAGTTTCATTCTTTTACATGTAGCTGTCCAGTTTTCCCAGCACCACTTATTGAAGAGGCTGTCTTTTCTCAATTGTGTATTCTTACCTCCTTTGTCAAAGATAAGGTGACCATATGTGTGTGGGTTTATCTCTGGGCTGTCTATCCTATTCCATTGATGTATATTTCTGTTTTTGTGCCAGTACCATACTGTCTTGATTACTGTAGCTTTGTAGTACAGTCTGAAGTCAGGGAGCCTGATTCCTCCAGGTCCGTTTTGCTTTCTCAAGATTGCTTTGGCTATTCGGGGTCTTTTGTGTTTCCATATAAATTGTAAAATTTTTGGTTCTAGTTCTGTGAAAAATGCCATTGGTAGCTTGATGGGGATTGCATTGAATCTGTAGATTGCTTTGGGCTGTACAGTCATTTTCCCAATGTTGATTCTTCCAACCCAAGAACATGGTATATCTCTCCATCTGTTTGTATTGTCTTTAATTTCTTTCATCAGTGTCTTATAATTTTCTGCATACAGGTCTTTTGTCTCCTTAGGAAGGTTTCTTCCTAGGTATTTTATTCTTTTTGTTGCAATGATAAATGGGATTGTTTCTTTAATTTCTCTCTCAGAATTTTCATTGTTAGTGTATAGGAATGCAAGAGAATTCTGTGCATTAATTTTGTATCCTGCTTCTCTACCAAATTCATTGATTAGCTCTACTAGTTTTCTGGTAGCATCTTTAGGATTCTCTAAGTATAGTATCATGTCATCTACAAACAGTGACAGCTTTATTTCTTCTTTTCCAATTTGGATTCCTTTTATTTCTTTTGCTTCTCTGATTGCTGTGGCTAAAACCTCCAAAACTGTTGAATAATAGAGGTGAGAGTGGGCAACTTTGTCTTGTTCCTGATCTTAGAGGAAATATTTTCAGTTTTTCGCCATTGAGAATGATGTTGGCTATGGGTTTGTTATACATGGCCTTTATTATGTTGAGGTAGGTTCCCTCTATGCCCACTTTCTGGAGAGTTTTTAACATAAATGGATGTTGAATTTTGTCAAAAGCTTTTTCTGCATCTATTGAGATTGTCATATGGTTTTTATCCTTCAGTTTGTTAACATGGTGCGTCACATTGATTGATTTACGTATACTGAAGAATCCTTGCATTCCTGAGATAAACCCCACTTGATCATGGTGTATGATCCTTTTAATGTGTTGTTGGATTCTGTTTGCTAGTATTTTGTTGAGGATTTTCGCATCTACGTTTATCAGTGATATTGATCTGTATGTTTCTTTTTTGGTGACATCTTTGTCTGGTTTTGGTATCAGGGTGATGGTGGCCTCATAGAATGAGTTTGGGAGTGTTCCTCACTCTGCTATATTTTGGAAGAGTTTGATAAGGACAAGTGTTAGCTCTTCTCTACATTTTTGATAGAATTTACTTGTGAAGCCATCTGGTCCTGGGCTTTTGTTTGTTGGAAGATTTTTAATCACAGTTTCAATTTCAGTGCTTGTGATTGGTCTGTTCATATTTTCTGTTTCTTCCTGGTTCAGTCTTGGAATTTTGTGCCTTTCTAAGAATTTGTCCATTTTTTCCAGGTTGTCCATTTTATTGGCATATAGTTGCTTGTAGTAATCTCTCATGATCCTTTGTATTTCTGCAGTGTCAGTTTGTTACTTCTCCTTTTTCTTTTCTATTTCTGTTGATTTGAGTCTTCTCCCTTTTTTTCTTGATGAGTCTGTCTGATGGTATATCAATTTTGTTTATCTTCTCAAAGAACCAGGTTTTAGTTTTATCGATCTTTGCTATTGTTTCCTTCATTTCTTTTTATTTCTGATCTGATCTTTATGATTTTTTTCCTTCTGCTAACTTTGGGTTTTTTTTTTTTTCTTCTTTCTCTAATTGCTTTAGGTGTAAGGTTAACTTGTTTTTCTGAGTTTTTTCTTGTTTCTTGATGTAGGATTTTATTGCTATAAACTTTGCTCTTAGAACTGCTTTTGCTGCATCCCATAGGTTTTGGGTCATCGTGTTTTCACTGTCATTTGTTTCTAAGTATTTTTTTATTTCCTCTTTGATTTCTTCAGTGATGTCTTGGTTATTAAGTAGTGTATTGTTTAGCCTCCATGTGTTTGTATTTTTTACAGATTTTTTTCCTGTAATTGATATCTAGTCTCATAGCGTTGTGGTTGCAAAAGATACTTGATACAATTTCAATTGTCTTAACTTTTCCAAGGTTTGATTTGTGACCCAATATATGATCTATCCTGGAGAATGTTCCGTGAGCACTTGAGAAGAAAGTGTATTCTGTTGTTTTTGGATGGAATGTCCTATAAATATCAATTAAGTCCGTCTTGTTTAATGTGTCATTTAAAGCTTGTGTTTCCTTATTTATTTTCATTTTGGATGATCTGTCCATTGGTGAAAGTGGGGTGTTAAGGTCCCCTACTGTTATTGTGTTACTGTTGATTTCCCTTTTTATGGCTGTTAGCATTTGCCTTACATACTGAGGTGCTCCTATGTTTGGTGCATAATGGTTACAATTGTTATATCTTCTTCTTGGATTGGTCCCTTGATCATTTTGTAGTGTCCTTCTTTGTATCTTGTAATAGTCTTTATCTTAAAGTGTATTTTGTTTGATATCAGAATTGCTACTCCAGCGTTCTTTTGATTTCC
The DNA here is from genome assembly GCF_028023285.1 of Balaenoptera ricei. Lineage (NCBI taxonomy): Eukaryota > Metazoa > Chordata > Mammalia > Artiodactyla > Balaenopteridae > Balaenoptera > Balaenoptera ricei. The sequence continues at coordinate 108,227,455 of NC_082642.1, forward strand.
ATTTGCATGGAATATCGTTTTCCATCCTCTCACTTTCAGTCTGTATGTGTCCCTAGATCTGAAGTGAGTCTCTTGTAGATAGCATATATATGGGTCTTGTTTTTGTATCCATTCAACCAGTCTGTGTCTTTTGATTGGAACATTTAATCCATTTACATTTATGGTAATTATAGATATGTATGTTCTTATTACCATTTTATTAATTGTTTTGGGTTTGTTATTGTATGTCTTTTCCTACTCTTGTGTTTCCTGCCTAGAGAGGTTCCTTTAGCATTTGTTGTAAAGCTGGCTTTGTGGCGCTGAATTCTCTTCACTTCTGCTTGTCTGTAAGGATTTTATTTTCTCCATCAAATCTAAATGAGATCCTTTCTGGGTAGAGTAATCTTGGTTGTAGGCTTTTCCCTTTCATCACTTTAAATATGTCCTGCCAGTCCCTTCTGGCTTGCAGAGTTTCTGCTGAAAGATCAGCTGGTAACCTTATGGGGTTTCCCTTGTATGTTATGTGTTGCTTTTTCCTTTGCTGCTTTTAACATTCTTTCTCCGAATTTAATTTTGGATAGTTTGATGAATATGTGTCTTGACATGTTTCTCTTCGGATTTTTCCTGTATGGGTCTCTCTGCGCTTCTTGGACTTGGTTGACTATTTCCTTTCCCATGTTAGGGAAATTTTCAACTATAATTTCTTCAAATATTTTCTCAGACCCTTTCTTTTTCTCTTCTCCTTCTGGGACCCTTATCATTCTAATGTTGATGGGTTTAATGTTGTCCCAGAGGTCTCTGAGACTGTCCTCAATTCTTTTCATTCTTTTTTCTTTATTCTGCTCTGTGGCAGTTATTTCCACTATTTTATCTTCCAGGTCACTTATCTGTTCTTCTGCCTCAGTTATTCTGCTACTGACTCCTTCTAGATATTTTTAATTTCATTTATTGTGTTGTTCATCATTGTTTGTTTGCTCTTTAGTTCTTCTAGGTCCTTGTTAAAGTGTTTCGTGTATTTTCTCCATTCTATTTCCGAGGTTTTGGATCTTCTTTCCTATCATTACTCTGAATTCTTTTTCAGATAAACTGCGTATTTCCTCTTCTTTTGTTTGGTCTGGTGGGTTTTTACCTTGCCCCTTCATCTGCTGTATATTTCTCTATATTCTCATTTTGTTTAACTTACTGTGTTTCTGGTCTCCTTTTTTGCAGGCTGCAGGTTTGTGTTTCCCGTTGTTTTTGGTGTCTGTCCCCAGTGGGTGAGGTTGGTTCAGTGGCTTGTGTAGGCTTCCTGGTGGGGGGGACTGGTGCCTGTTTTCTGGTGGGTGGGGCTGTATCTTGTCCTTCTGGTGGGCAGGGCCATGTCTGGTGGTTTGTTTTGGAATGTCTGTGAACTTAGTATGACTTTAGGCAGCATCTCTGCAAATGGGTGGGATTGTGTTCCTGTCTTGCTAGTTGTTTGGCATGGGGCCTCCAGTTCTGGAGCTTGCTGGCTGTTGGATGGAGCTGGGTCTTAGTGTTGAGACGAAGAACTCTAGGAGAGCTCTCGCTGATTGATATTACGTGGTGCTGGGAGGTTTCTAATGGTCCAATGTCCTGGGCTTGGCCCTCCCACCTTGAAGGCTCAGGCCTGACACCTGGCCAGAGCACCAAGAACCTGCCAGTCACACAGCTTAGAAGAAAAGGAAGAGAGAAAACAGAACAAAAACAAAAACAAGAAAATGAACAGACAGAACCCTAGGACAAATGGTAAAAGCAAACCTATACAGAGAATCACAGAAAGAAGCATACACACACACACACTGACAAAAAGAGAAAAAGGAAAAAAAAAATATATATATATATAAGGAAGATAGCAACCAAACCAATAACCAAATCCACAAATGATAATAAGCACTAAATACTATACTAAGACAACATAAAACCAGAAACAAATTAGATACAGAAGGCAAACCCGAAGTCTACAGTTGCTTCCAGAGTCCACCACCTCAATTTTGGGAGCATTCATTGTCTATTCAGGTATTCTTCAGGTGTAGGGTTTATCAAGTTGATTGTGGGGATTTAATCTGCTGCTCCTGAGGCTGCATGGAGAAATTTCCCTTTCTCTTCTTTGTTCTCACAGCTCCTGGTGTTCAGCTTTGGTTTTGGCCAGACCTCTGCACATTGGTCGCCCTCAGGCATCTGTTCCCCGCCCAGACAGGAGGGAGTTAAAGCAGCGGCTGCTTTTGGCTCTCTTGCTCACTCAGGCTGGGGGGATGTAGGGGTATGATAGTCATAATGGGAATGTGGGACGAGCCTGAGGCACCAGAGGCCGGTGTGACATTTCAACAGCTTGAGGTGCGCCATCTGTTCTCCCAGGGAAGTTGTCCCTGGATCTCGGGACCCTGGCAGTTGCATGCTGCACAGTCTCCCAGGGGGTGTGGATAGTGACCTGCACTTGCACACAGGAATCTTGGTGGCAGCAGCAGCCTTAGCACTTCATGCCTGTTTCTGGGGTCTGAGCTGATAGCCAGAGCTCACGCCTATCTTTGGAGCTTGTTTAGGCAGTGCTCTGCATTCTGTGGGTTCACTGGGAATGAATCCCCTCTTCTCATGCACCCCGAAACAAAGGCCTCTTTCCTCTCCGGTAGGTCCAGACTTTTGCCCAGACTCTATCCCGGCTAGCTGTGGTGCACTAGCCCCCTTCAGGCTGTGTCCACTCAGCCAACCCCAGTCCACTCCCTGGGGTCTGACCTCTGAAGCCCGAGCTTCAGCTCCCAGCTCCCACCCACCCCAGCAGGTGAGCACATGAGCCTCTTAGGCTGGTGAGTGCTGGTTGGCACCAATCCTCTGTGTGGGAATCTCTCCGCTTTACCCTCTGCACCCCTGTTGCTGCACTCTTCTTCATGGCTCCAAAGCTTCCCCCAGCCCCATCTCCACCAGTGAAGGGGCTCGCTAGTGTGTGGAAACTTTTTCTCCTTCACAGCTCCATCCAGGAGGTATGGGTCCCATCCCTATTCTTTTGTCTCTGTTTTTTCTATTTTCTTTTACCCTGCCCAGGTGCATGGGGATTTTCTTGTCTTTTGGGAAGTGTGAGGTGTTCTGCTAGTGTTCAGTAGGTGTTCTGTAGGAGTTGTTCCACATGTAGATGTATTTTTGATGTATTTATGGGGAAGAAGATGATCTCCACGTCTTACTCCTCTGTCATCTTGAAGGTGCAGCCTACTTTCTTCTTATGTTCATTCCAAACAATTTATTTTATGGTTTTGCTACATTTTAATGGGATGCTTTTTGTTATATTTTTGTAATTTATATTTTGCATATGTAAAGCTACTGGATTAAAAAATAATTTGGTAAATTAACTGTCTTCCTGAATTGTCTATTTCTATTCTTTTCCACTAGAGATTTTAGGATTTCCATGTAGAGTATCTAATGGAAAATAGTAATTTTGTTGGCTCTTTTCTAATGTTTATGGTTCTTGCCTTCCTTATCTTGTCAATTGCACTATCTCAAAGTTTTAGAAATATGATAAATGATAGTAGTGATATCATATGCTCTACTCATTTTTCTTACTTGGGTGAATTCTTCCAGCATTCAACACTGAAATGTGATACTGGTTATTTTAAAATGTATATTTGTGTTATTAAAGGATGCTCTTTTTCCCCATTTTATTAAGATTATAAAACCAGAAATACATATTGAATTTTATCCAGTGCTTTATGGCAGTTATTGCAAAATCTTTTCACTTTCTTCTTTTGCTGAATTACTATGTTATATTATTTTAATTGACTGTTTACTTATCTATGTCTACATTCCTGAATAAATGGCACAAAAACAGGAATATAGATCAGTGGAACAGGATAGAAAGCCCAGAGATAAACCCACACACATATGGTCACCCTATCTTTGATAAAGGAGGCAAAAATATACAATGGAGAAATGACAGCCTCTTCAATAAGTGGTGCTGGGAAAACTAGACATCTACATGTAAAAGAATGAAATTAGAACACTCACTAACACCATACACAAAAATAAACTAAAAACGGATTAAACACCTAAATGTAACACAAGACACTATAAACTCTTAGAGGGAAACATAGGCAGAACACTCTATGACATAAATCACAGCAAGATCCTTTTTGACCCACTTCCTAGAGAAATGGAAATAAAAACAAAAATAAACAAATGGGAGCTAATGAAACTTAAAAGCTTTTGCACAGCAAAAGGAAACCATAAACAAGATGAAAAGACCACCCTCAGAATGGGAGAAAATATTTGCAAGTGAAGCAACTGACAAAGGACTAATCTCCAAAATATACAAGCAGCTCATGTAGCTCAATATCAAAAATCAAACAACCCAGTCCAAAAATGGGCAGAAGACCTAAATAGACATTACTCCAAAGAAGATATACAGATTGCCAACAAAGACATGAAAGGATGCTCAACATCACTAATCATTAGAGAAATGCAAATCAAAACTACAATGAGGTATCACCTCACACCAGTCAGGATGGCTGTCATCAAAAAATCTACAAACAATAAATGCTGGAGAGGGTGTGGAGAAAAGGGAACCCTCTTGCACTGTTGGTGGGAATGTAAATTGATACAACCACTATGGAGAACAGTATGAAGTTTCCTTAAAAAACTAAAAATAGAACTACTATATGACCCACCAATCCCACTACTGGGCATATACCCTGAGAAAATCAGAATTCAAAAAGAGACATGTACCTCAATGTTCATTGCCTCACTATTTACAATAGCCAGGACATGGAAGCAACCTAAGTGTCCATCGACAGATGAATGGATAAAGAAGATGTGGCACATATATACAATGGAATATTACTCAGCCATAAAAAGGAACAAAATTGAGTTATTTGTAGTGAGGTGGATGGACCTAGAGTCTGTCATACAGAGTGAAGTAAGTCAGAAAGAGAAAAACAAATATCGTATGCTAACACATATATATGAAATCTAAAAAAAAAAAAAATATGGTTTTGAAAACCCTAGGGGCAGGACAGGAATAAAGACACAGAGGTAGAAAATGGACTTGAGGACACAGGGAGGGGGAAGGGTAAGCTGGGATGAAGTGAGAGAGTGGCATTGACATATACGCACTATCAAATGTAAAATAGGTAGCTAGTGGGAAGCAGCCGCAGAGCACAGGGAGATCAGCTCCGTGCTTTGTGACCACCTAGAGGGGTGGGATAGGGAGGGTGGGAGGGAAATGCAAGAGGGTGGGGATATGGGGATATATATGTATACGTATAGCTGATTCACTTTGTTATCCAGCAGAAACTAACACAACATTGTAAAGCAATTATACTCCAATAAAGATGTTAAAAAAAAAAAAGAAAAGGAACCAAGTGTGCTGAATTAACTGGGTAGTCCCCTTCCCTAGACCAGTTGAGAGAGGTTGAATGATAGATCTTTTACGTAATCTTTTTTGATTTATCTCTTTCTGTCCTATTCAAATATCTTCCTCATTAACAGTTTTTTTCAGTCATATGACTTCAAAGGACCCTTTCTCTCAAGCCAAGGGCACAACAGAACCTGGGTTATCACCACAAGGGTAGTCCACACACATGATCCCTGAAGAGAAACCAAAGATCTCCGGGTAGCAAATGCTCCACCAGCAAGGAGGATACAACCCCAAACCATGGGATTTAGCCATAGATGGCCAAGGAAAGAGCTTGTCTGGGTTCCAAGGTTTGTTGGAGCAAATGGGAAGTAGGAAAATCAGAATAGATCTACAACACAGGTCCAACAGAAAAAAGAAAATGCAGAGACCAACAAAGTTCCATTCAGGCCTTATCTTAGAAATATGAAGTTCTGTTAATTGAGTTTATTGTATATTTGCCTCATGATAGGTCAAATTCTGGGCCTTAGTACAGAATTCTGCACATAATACCAATGTAAAATAGTCGTTACAAAATGCAAATTCTTTCTTTTTTTTTTTATATATATATTGCCAAACTTGTTTCATCTACACCTCTGCCTTTGTTTTAAATTTTTTTTTAATTTATTTATTTATTTATTTATTTATTTATTTTTGGCTGTGTTGGGTCTTCGTTTCTGTACGAGGGCTTTCTCTAGTTGTGGCAAGCGGGGGCCACTCTTCATCGCGGTGCGCGGGCCTTTCACTATCGCGGCCTCTCTTGTTGCGGAGCACAAGCTCCAGACGCGCAGGCTCAGTAGTTGTGGCTCACGGGCCTAGTTGCTCCGCGGCATGTGGGATCTTCCCAGATCAGGGCTCGAACCCGTGTCCCCTGCATTAGCAGGCAGATTCTCAACCACTGCGCCACCAGGGAAGCCCCCAAAATGCAAATTCTGAAAAGCATTCAAGGACATGTATTGCTGATCATGAACACACTTAGAATCCAAAGATTGGATTCAGAGAATCCAGAAAATGCCTTTTTTAACCTTTTCTTTGCATTGATTTTCTGTCCATTCAGTATTGTCTTGAATGGAAAACCAGAAGCTCTTCCTTACTTGGGCTCCCTCCCTCCTTCCCGTTCTACCTACTTTCTGTGCAGCTTCCAGTCTTCATCCTGGCTCAGCCCCTAATATCCCATGTTGTGGAATCTCTTAAACCTCTTTGATTGAGCCTTGGGACAATCAGACTCTCACTCTATTTTAGAAGGGTTCCAGTCTTCAATGCTGAGCACATACAAGATAAATCTCAATGTTTCTAAAACTGATTGCCTTCATTAAAAGATAAATTGAGGCATATGAAAAATTTTAAGAGTTTATTTGAGCATTTATCCATTAAAATCAGGCAGCACCAAACCCAAAGTGGTGAGAAGCCAGGGAAAAGACAGAAAAAGTGCAAAGCAAAGAAAGGAAGTTATTTGGCTATAGCTTAAAGCTTAGTTGGCTGTTCGTGACTGGTTTTCCTTTGTGTTTTTGATTTTGTAACCTTAAGATGTTTACAGGCTTGGATTTCAGTTTGCTTACATAGACCATCTTGGTATTAGAGTCCCCTTAGTCTAATGACCTCCTTGCTTCATTAATTTAACACCTTTCATAGCATAATCTTATTGTCTTCCTATCCAAAAAGACCTCCCCTTCACCAGGGATGAAGATGGACAAATAGGAAGACTGCCTTTTTCTGCAGCAATAGCATTTTAATTCCTCACCCTGCTTTAAACTCTTCCACCTTCTTTTCTGAAGCCTTGCTACTTTGAATTCTTTCGCACATAGTGACTATGATGCAAATTCATTAAATTGAATGACAAAGCAAAGGAGATTTTTTTAAAAAGAATATGTTGGTGCATGCACATATATCTAGTTAGAACTCACCTTAAAGTTACTATGTCGCCAACAAGTTTAAGTGCAATGAAAAAAGTGCAATCACTATTTTCACTCATCCCCATGACAGTTCCTAAAAATAAGCATAAAACAAAAGAGCAGGCATATTAGCCATAGCAATGGCATGTTTTCTCAGCTTTTATTATGCAATAATTGGGAAATCTATAGATTAATCTTTTGCAGATTTTAGAATCGCATTAATGAATAGCATTGCTGATCTGAGTATGTATTAAATTCAAAACCATTTTTATCTTCTCATTAACCCTCCTTAACACCTTCCCCAACTAAATTCCTGATTTTGTTTAGAGTTAATAAATATTATTTTGTTATTTGCTCTGTGAAACTCCTCCCTTAAATGGATAAGAAATAAATCAGAAACTAAATATTTTGTACATAGAAATAGTTTGAGAGCAATACCACATATTACTAAGAAACTCTCTTTCTTAGGATCATTACTTTGGTAATGTGAGAGAAACATAAAGCAAACTATTGCTATAATTTCTCTTTGAGTCCCAAGCATTACATGCTTCTTACACAGAGACACTTCCCCATCTGTCCAATCATTGATTAAAAAGATAAAATCCACTAAAAACAAGTAAAATTTAAGGTTAAAAATTGGTCAAGAAGTATGATGGCCTCTCACTTGTAAATTATTTTTCTGAGTGCCTCAGGCTTAATACTGTGTATTAACATGAAGGTAGAGAAGAATCAAATTCAAATTCATTTTATGCCAGGACTACTAGTACAATAAAATTTAATGGATACCCTTAAAGGTTTTAGTATGACTCATTCTTGAAAAAATATTTCAATTTATTTGTCAAACTTCTGTCTAAAAGACAGAAGGAAAACCCACTCTGTCCTCAAAAATCAAAGAAAATAGTTTAATAGGCAGAGTACTTGTTATTTGACCCAAAAAACCCCTCAGATTTCTACCAGAGTCAAGATAGAAAAGATCAATTCAGGCTTTTAAAGAAGTAATGACTCAGAAAACCAATCACATCAGAACAGGGCCTGCTGTTTAAACTGCTTAGATTTTACAAGGTGCTATTAGGTATACTTAAAGTTGATTAGCCTATAAATTGAAAAAAAAAATCCCTTTGGTATCTCAACAAAGGGAGATATTTCTGTGAGTTCTAGAAGGCTCTCTCCTAGACAGAGTAACGAGGAAATTGTAATTCAGTTCTATTTCTTCATCTCCTTCTCTGCCCCTGGGTTTGGTTCTTTCTTAAGTTTTCTTCTTCACCTGGGAAAAGATAATTGGATTTATCACTACTACTTCTAATTCTTAAAAGACATATAAAGCAGTGTTTAATAGATCTTTTCTATATTTGGGCAGTTCCATTTTGCTGAAGAGAATATGAAATATTTCTTCCACTTGAGTTTAATGTTCTACCCTCCAGAATAAATGCAGGGATGAAAGACAGAAATCAGGCATTAACCTTGAGTGTTTGAGGTATAAATAAAGTGAGAATGTATATGTATCCCAAATACCAACTCAAAACAAAGAGAATTTTAATTAGAGAAACAGTACAATTGACCCTTGAACAATGCAGGGGCTAGGGGCGACAACCCCACTCGGTCAAAAATCCAAATACAACTTTATAGACCATATCTACCTACCCTCCAGTCTCAATTTTGATAGGCAAAGATATGCAATATTGTTCATTTTCTTTCCTCCACACAGCTTAAAAATATATATTGAAATGATACTACTCAGAATGTCATATATCATGTAGAAAATTGTAAATTTGTCATTATAAATAGCACACTAAACTCAAAGCAAAACAATTATGTCTATGTTGTTTTTCCTTTGTGAAAGTACTTTATTTTTCAAAATATTTGATATACAAGAATCAAATATTTACCTTCAACAACTAGATATTGTAACACGAGTCATTCTTGGAGATTGAATAAGGTATTTGGATTGTGATTTGTATTTGTGTTTGTTTGCTTGCTTGCTTGTTTATTTTAAAAGTAAAACTAATTTATAGCTTTTATTTCTAGAATCAAAGTTAGAAATATCCTTAAAAGTTCAACTAAAACAGCTGTTGTGTTCCAAAGTTGTGACAAGATGGTCTTCAAAATGGAAGATCTGTACCAGTAGCAGTAGCCTATTTTCCCCAAAAATCTTTCAGTAAAAGACTACAAAGAATATTAGTAGAAAGGAAAATACCTAATTTCCACCCTCTGATATAATCTTAATCTTCATATAAAGAGCACAAAGATGACTCTGTGTCACCACAAGAGAGTTCTCATCATATCTCTCATGGGAAGGTAAATGTCAATTGTACTCACCCCTGAATTATATATTTTGGCTCCCTTCATTAATCAACACTGAAATTCTTACTGATGTGGTGCTGTAGAAGAAAATGATTAAACTAGGGAAAATATTAGCAAATTGGAAAGTCCCAACATATTGCAATATGTTTAAATTTCTCGCCAGAGACTTATCTGAAATCCATGTTACTATAATTTGCTTTTATGTTTTTGTTTCTATTCATCCCCTATTGACCAGTTGACATTTCTCAGTCATTGAAAGGCCTTGCTCCTGCTCACTCTCAAAGCATGAGAAGAAAACAAAGAGCAATTCTTCTTGCCTTCCTACCCAACAGAATGTACTCACTTTTTTTTAGAGATCTGGTTCCTACTTGCTAACTTTCTAACTAAAGGCCATGCAGTCTTCGATCACTGTATAACAAGACTTACATAAGGGTTAATACTCAGGAGGATAAAGAATTGAATGCTCACAATTGAATTCTAAGGACATGAACTCAGGAATATTATTAGTGTTGTTAAATTTGCCATATCCCCAGTTTCTTTGTTCCATGTACAAATCTTTGACTATCTTCAATGATCTCTTAAATCTGTCCTAATACAGCACATTCATTATATAATATGTTTATTTCAATACATTTGGTTTGCTTTATGGCTACTGAAATATTGCATGTTTTCAAATCCAAGAAAATTCAAAGGTGTGATTTTTCTTATCATCTAAAACTAGTAAAACAGCTACCTTTACAATTCTAATTGCTTATTGTTATAAATTACATGTTCTACATTCTACTTAGGCAGCTAACCCTTGACAGGAGATATTAGAGTCCCCATAATAGTAAATTCTTAGCTTTTAATATATATGAGTAGTAATAAACTAGTGGAAACACATACAAGGACAACTCTTGGCTATTTTTCTGCACTGTTCACATATTCCTATAGCACCTAAGAAAGTAAGGTAACCTATCTGAACTTAGTCCCTCTTAAATAATGCATGAAGAAAAATTCTATATCAATCTCAAAAGAATGAAACCAAGGTTTAGTGAATATATGTAAATGTGTCTTCAATACCTAGAAATAATTGAACAAAATTTTCTTACTTTTCTTCTCCTTTAGTTCAGATTTATTTGAAAGAAAATGAGTTGACCAAACTAAGAATTATATAGTTAAAAACAATTATGTAAAATATATTCTTCTTTGTGATGTTAGCTACTGTTAATTCATCATATATTACCTCTCATATGTATGTATAATTATTGCACTGACATTCCCACCAGATGGCAATGTTAAGATTTAAGTTGTCATTTGATCAATTATAGATATGCATATATATTGGAAAAATGATTTCTTAATAAACTTGAATATTTCTTAATAAAACTCATTTCAATCTCCCTTACTCTTTGTTGAATTCACACATGTTTATATCATTTTAAAAATTAAGTTTGTCATTAACTTCAAAGAAAGTGATGGTTGTCATGCTAAGGAAATCACTGTTACTGGTAGTCAGAAAAGCCTCTTGAACTACCTCTTGAAAGCATTATGAAGTGCTGAATATAAAATAAGATTTACCTACTGTCTTATAATACTTAATAGAATTGAAACAGGTGCTATTTAGAGATTGCTTATTAAGAATATCAGAAATAGGGAAATATGAAAAAATTCTCTGTGATATTTATATTCAGAAGTCTTGAATATCATTGAGAAAGTGGAATGTAAGGAAAAAAGAGGATTACTTATATTGCACAAAACGAAAACGAAGAAAAAACCAAAAGGAAGAGCAGAGAGAATCAGCTGTTCAAGTCTTTGCACTGGCATGCTACCCAAGGTCTGTTTCTCTGGCCAGCAGGAAAGTTCCCCAACTAAAAATAATGTAGTTCTTGTTTCTTTATAGTTTTGGGATTTTTTTTTATTGCTTGTATTTAGTAAGCAACTTGATCTTTAGATATGATTAAGATTTATACCAGTCCTTCTCCAGGTGTGGGACTGCAGCCTGTGGTTGGTTCACAAACTATGTATGATTAATCACTGACAGTCATTTAGGAATTTAAAGTAAACATTCATGGCAATTTGGCATGGTAATTTTTGTCTACTGAATCTGAGAGTAAAAAAAATGGGACATATTTTGTATTTCTCTTTTTTAGTAATTCATTTTTTTGCTAATTCATTTTTAATGTATTTTGCAAAATTATTAATCCAGAATAGATTGGCAGGGGGATGGGGTGAGACTAGCCTTTCACTACAAATGGTTTGAGAGACACTGGTTTATACCTTACATTGGTATCTTTAGAGTGATTCTAGATCTTTCTTCTTTATGACTATGACACAGAATTTCTTTTCTATACCACGACCTTTCCTTTTCATTGGTCTAATAACATTGGACAGGTAAGCAGAGAGATTATATTTTACACTGAAGTCATACAGCTGACAGTGAGGTTTTATATTAGTCTGTATGCCTGTTTTATTTCCTGTTCACTGAAAATCAAACTTCCTTGATCTTAAGATTAGACTGAAGTCACATTGCATTAGGTGATAAACCTAAGATGTAACCATCTAGAAGCATTTATTAAGCATCTACTCAATATTCTACAATGTCTCAGTCTTCAAAAGACTTGAAAACCCTGTTTGGGGTTAAGATAAATCTATTGGAAACAATGATTAAACAATGCAGATGCCACAGGTAAGTGCCAACTTTTTTGCTGCCAACTCTAAGTGGTGGAGGAATTCAGGGGAAGAGAAAATAGTTTCTTCATCTGCATAACCAGGTAATGCCTCTACTTCACATGACTGTGAGTTCATGTGTATGACCTCCATTCCAATGGTTAGCACATGGTAGGTGCTCACCTCATTTTTTGTTTTATTGTTTTTAAAAAGGAACCTGATCAGGGCACTTTTTAAAGGGATAAATAGAGTTAAATCCATACAGGCAAAAAAAGAAAAGGAAAATTCTGTATGAAAGATTTTGCATTTGTAAAGATATTCTTCATTGATACTGTTAAAATTCATGCAGGAGAACAGAGATGAATAAAACCTGGCATGAAGATAGAGTTCCAGGGATGATATTTTGTTTACTGTGGTCTGTAACCTCTGGTCTCTAATGCTAAATTTACAACCACCTCTGTGATCGAACTACAGTATACACCAATGCAGATTTCATTATTTCCCTATCTTTGTAACAAAAACGTTTAGCTTGAGACATGAGAATAAGATTGGGCAATTACTCTCATTCTCCTTGAATAAGAAAGGTTAATGTCTTTTTCAAAAATAAAACTACTTCACCACCACACACATAGCTATTTCAGTAAACCCCTTTATCTGAGAAATATGGTTAAGTGGTTACGGTCTTAAGATAATAGTAATGAATATCTGCTATTTTTTTCTTCCCAGAATCTACCCTATTCAACTGGCAACAGTATCTGAAATTTTCTTGGGGGAAATGAATCCTTTATAAATCGGCAGTGTGGTTACTGTGGGACGTGACCCTGCCCAGGTTCGATGCATCACACTTTCCCTGCCCAGAGAGACTGGTTCTGAGGTTGGTGCATGAACCAGATCAGGCCAATTAGTCAATGTACTGGAACCCTTTAGAAAGAGAAGCTATTTGTCTCAGAGTACTGCTGGTAGGATTTAAACTTAGAGCTGCTGAATGCCACTTTTATTAACCACATGTGTGGAGAGTCTGCGTGAAAGTGAATCCCAGTGAGAAGGGAGCCAAACCGAGGGGTGGAGGGAGGCAGAATCCTGTTAACATCATCTGAGTCTTGGAATCTAGCCATGCTTGGGCTTTTCAGTTATGTGTATCAGTCAGTAATAATCCTTTTTCTCGATACGTTATTAGTTCTTGATTATTATTTTCATTATTATATGTTATATCATTATTAATTCTTAATAAAAGCTGTTCTTTGGCCTATTTTTTCAGGGGTTTTTTGAGTTTTTTAATTGAAGTATAGTTGAGTTACAATGTTATGTTGGTTTCAGGTGTACAGCAAAGTGATATATATATATATATATATGTATATATATAGGTTATTACAAAATATTGAGTATAGTTCCCTGTGCTACACTGTAGGTCCTTGTTAGTTATCTATTTTATGTATAGTAGTGTGTATAAGTTCCAGCCTATTCGAATTGAGTTGTAATTAATGACTGAAGAAGTCTGACTAGAACTTGTTTGCAGAGCAGAGGTAGAGCCACAGATGTGGAGGGCAAACTTGTGGTTGTGCGGTGAGGGAGTGGGAGATTGGGATTGACATATACATACTACTATATGTAAGGGTAGATAGCTAGTAGGGACCTGCTGTGTAGCTCAGGGAGCTCTTCTCAATACTCTAGAATGACCCGTATGGGAGGGGAATGTAAAGAAGAGTGGATATATGGGTACATGTGGCCAATTCACTTTGCTGTACAGTAGAAACTAACACAACATTGTAGATGAACTATACTCCAATAAAAATTACAAGAAAAAAAGAAGCCTGACTAATACAATGGCATATAAAATGATCAATTCTAGAACTTGGAATTTCAGATCGTTCTGATCTTAACCCAGTGTCTTTCCAAACTGAATATTGGCTAAGACTGGGCCAGACTAATGAATAACACTTCCTCCTTATCTAGAAGTGAGTTGTAAGAACCAGTGCAATTGTTCTGTTCCATCCACATGCATGCTTATCCCACAGTTCCTGCACAATATTTTTTTTTCCAAAGACATGGAGAATGTTGTAGTATAATAGAGGAAATAAACGGAGCATTCTCAAGTGACCGGTTTATTCATTTTAGGAGAGAGTATGTATAACGAAAGCATTTTTGCTCAGAAATGAAAAGGGTCCTCTCTGCTATTGTCAAACTTGTTTTAATAAACTCCTATTTTATATTTTATTTTGGTATATCAATCTTGAGTACTTCATTGTCAGGTCTTCATTGGTAAACCCCTTCCCTATGACAGTACAGTGTGTACTTAATTTTGGAGCATGGAAAATACATGTACTTGTTTTGTACCTGTAGATTGGATATATAATTGACATCTTTGTGCTTTGGTGTTTCAAAAAATTTAAGGCTGTAATGAGGAGTCACATTTACAATCATCAGTATATTCACTACAATGAATATGCTCCCTTAATTAAATCTTGATGCTGGAAAAACAAAAAAACAAAAACAAAAAAAAACAAAAAAATAAACCTACTGATGTAAGTGATGACACAAGTAACCTAATCACTTGTTTCCTTCCAGTTAGTTTAACCAAAGTGGAAACTATGAAATACAGCATAAATAGTAATCATTATTTCCTGTCTTTCAGCCTTTCCCCGGCCTTCTGCCTGTAAGTCAGCAAAGTTCTAAGGCTTTCTAAACTTTCATCTTTTTCCTCGCTTGTAACTTGAGCTTGATTGCTCCCTCTCTGCTGTGGAAGAAAACCATATTCTGTAATCTTTAAAAACAGAAGTTATAAAAGAAGTTTAAAATAAAATCTTATTTTATTTTAAAATGATTTGAATAATGAAAAAGATCGCAAGGTCTAATTTGTTTCCATTTCTCCTTCCTTTTCATTTTTTCTCTGATAGAGAGCCTATCTTTGTACCTGAGTTTATTTCCCATAGGTAATGGGGCCAGGCCTTGGCCCCATAGATGACTTTCCTTTAAAACCTGACAGGAGCTTCCCCTACAAATAGATGCTTGTAATTGGATCTCTTTGCTTTACTAATAGTGATTCCAGATGGCTGCTTCTAGAGGAAGCAAGAATTTCTGACTCCAAAATCGTGTGGTAACAGAGACCTCCCCACAACTGCTCTTAAGTGGGAGAACCATATGCTTTGAACTTCCTGATTGATCAGGAATTATGAGAAGACATCTGGTGTTAGGTAGGTTTCTTTGTGGGAGAACTGTAGCTGGGCCCTTGCTGCAGCAGAGACCTCCATGAGGAAAATACTAACTGTATTTTTTTCCCTCAGCACCACAAATGACTGTTAACAGTCAGTCTTTGTGCATCCATAGCTGAATAAATAACATGAAGTTCAAGTCCTGAAGTCAACACATGGAACTGTGAAGAAAGTTAGGCAAAGTTACCAAGTACATAAACGCATAACAGCAAAGGAAGTCTGAGGTGGAGATCAAAGCTAAATTTGATACCAGTTCCTGTTATCTCCTAAACTATTGCACAGAAAACGCTCTGCCACAAATCATTTAAGGCTTGTAAAAAGCCTGTGAGGTTGGAAAAGCAGGTATTTTACCCTTATTTTATAGATGAAGAAATTGAGGCTCGGAGAGGTTAGATGACTGACTAGTGGTGGAGCCAAGGCGTGAGTATATATCTGCCTGTGTCTCTTCTCAGGCTCTTTCCCGAACACCAGGCTGCCTCACTACAGCAGAACCAGAGGAGGGATGAACAGTGAAAAAAAGTCCTGGTAAAAAACATAGCTGTGATGAAACAATAATAAAGCTACATATAGTTTTCTTTTTGCATTAAATTTGGTTGTATAAAACTTCCAATTCTCTCTGAAGGCCTGTTTTGAAAACCCACTGTCTGTCTTCTGTTGTTTATGACCATAATAATTTGGTTTCTGCAAAAAACAGACTCCAAGACATGATTTTGAATGCAAGTGGTTTATTTGAGAGGGAGGTACAATGAGGAGGTACAGAGTGAGCAGAGAAGGGAAGAGGACCAATAAAGAGAGCATTAAGGAATGGGATTACTCACTGGGCCACAGTGGATAGGGAAGCTCCAGAGAAATGAGGAAATATGGACAGGGTACCAACAGCACCTGCTA
Source organism: Balaenoptera ricei (assembly GCF_028023285.1). Classification (NCBI taxonomy): domain Eukaryota; kingdom Metazoa; phylum Chordata; class Mammalia; order Artiodactyla; family Balaenopteridae; genus Balaenoptera; species Balaenoptera ricei. The sequence goes on from NC_082642.1 coordinate 108,243,747, forward strand.
AAATGACTTGGGAGGAAATTGACACTAAAGAGTGTTTTGATGACTGCACAACAGACTGAGCACAGTAGTGAGGCAAAGAAGGTGATTTTTCCCCTTGCCTAAATATTGGAATACATATGCATATTTTGTGTGTGTGTATATATATATACACACACATACATGTGCACGCGCACACACACACACACACACATGTCTGGAAGTGATTGCCGCTGAAAGTCGGTTGTTTTAATTTTTCTTTCTTCTCTATTCATTTCCCACATTTTCTGCATTGCTTACAATGATAATGTGCTATTTTTATACTTAGGGAAAAAATTCTTCAATCAAAATTAGTAATACATTTCATATGTATAAACATCATCTAACATTTAGGTCATCTAACACCGTCTCTGAACATTTTACTTTCCAGGAAATTACTAAAACCTTTCTTGAACTTACATATATTTTTATCCTGCATCTCTTATTTGAGTAACGTCATTCGAGCAAGTTCTGCTGTAATTTGTCAAATAAGTCCATATTCATTATGTTTGCCCTGCCTTATTCTTATGAACTTAACCTTTACTTTTCCAGGCCAAAAAAATAATGTATTATTCAATATTTCTCCTGTAGAAGCTTGTTTTCTTTGTTCTTGGACTTTTTTAGAAACCATTAAATCATTTTTACAGATTTGTAATCACAGGTAAGTATAGAGTTACAAGTATGGGCTCACTAAACCTTCATAAAATAATTGTATTTTGTTTAAGTGTTCACTTGTTTACCATTTTCCCTCAATATTTAAATGAACTACCACAATATAATTATTATCTCTTCCACCAACCACAAATTGTCTTAACTTATTAATTCCATATTTAAATAAAATGGTCAAAGGCAGTGTAGTATGATGTCAAGTGCAATGAACTCAAACAGGAACTCAGTTTCCAGTGAAAGCTGCATTAACTCATATAAATGGGATCAGTAGATATGTAATAGCTTACCTCTTAGGGTAATGCTGTACAATGCACTCAACCTAGTGTTTTCCTAAGTGCTTTTAACTTCAAGGACATGTAGGAGACAAAGCAGAATTTTTCATAAATTATGTAGTTTACATAGCACGGTCACATGAACTTGTAAAATGTTTAGAACTCATGAAGTATATAAGTGCTACCATATTAAACAGGCCATAGCATAGGCGCTAACCACACCTTCAGATTCATTCTGGTAAAACAACTGCAGACCATTCTTCACACAAAGGTCTCTGTGTCTTATACCATGTAATACAGTCACCATGGTCTCAACTAAATGGAGTTGAGAACAGTGCCTGACTACAGGCAGCTATTTTTAGGTGCCGGTGCAAGTCCTATCAAGATAATGATCAATTGATAAAAACATTTCTTCTCTTACAGTTTTGTAAATTACACACACAGTTGCACACATACATGTGCACACACACACACACGGAAGCTTACAGGTATCATAGAAACTGAAAAATACTCAAGACGGAGAGGGTATGCAGATGCCACAAGGCAATAAAAGCCATGATTAAACAGTAGCCACAAGATGGAAGGAAAATAGATACAAACGGAGAGAGAAGCAGAGACAGAGAAAAGTTAAGTGTCCAGAATTGCAAGATTCTACAGAGACTGTTGGACTACTACAGCTGTTATTGTGTCCAGAATAAGACTCCACTTTTCTCTGGAACTGGATGACTTAAGTGCTGAGATAAGAAGTGTCCCTGAGTAATTGATAAACCAACTCATCACCTTAGGAAGCAGCTGTTCCTTGAAATCCAAGAGCATTTAATTAATTTAACCATAGTGTTATACAACTAATAAGGATAATAGAGAGTCAGAGAATAAGCCACATAAGTTCCCTAATATGGATGAAGAAACACATGAGTATATCTGATTTCATTTTATTTAAAATAAATACATCCCTTTGCTAAAATTCAACAAAAGTCCATATTTAATACTGATGCTTAAATGTAAGACTGCACTTACTTGTAGACTTGAGTTGGAAATGTGGGGACTTACAAGGTGGATTTGACCCTGATTAAATTATTTTGACATCAGAACAAATATGTACAAAAGAAGGTGTGCTTCTATTTGTAGAATTGTAATTTAAAAATATGAATTTTGTTCTAACAGTTCACAAGATCAAATTGTCCCTAGTTAGGTACAAAGGTATGTTCCTAAACTTTTGTTTCATTTTTTAATAAAAGTTCTTTTCTCAGTATACATATGAAGTTCTGTGCTACGTTTTTTTGTGCGTGTGTTTTGATTTCTGTTTGCATGCCTCTTGAGATTTTGTCTTTTTCTATCTTTACAATTCTTTTCATTCTCATTATCGCCAAATCACATTCTAACTATGTATCTCAATCTCTGGTTTAACATATTTTTTAAAAATTTTCTCCTCTTTCTTTTTCTTATCTTTATCTCTTTGACGGCCTTTTTTTTACAGGTAAAACACAGAATCGGAGAGAGATGCTAAACAGAATGTTACGTTTCATTCTTAACTTTGAAATTCACATAGTAAAAAGTAATAGCATTTATATTGACTTATATTGAGAGAGAAGTTTAGAACTCACTTTCACATGTACAGAATGATGCACATGCATATTCAACTTGAAGACTTAAAGGGTAACAGAAGACTTCATGTAACAATGATTGCTTTTGAAATATAATAAGGAGAATGTAATGATGGTCTTTTTTATTTTCAGAACATCTTTAATACTGTAGAAATATTTATGTTTCCTTTTTCACTTCACAAATATTATGAAATACAGGATATCACTGTCAAAATTAGGAAATAAGGTCACTGAGAAAAGGAGTGGATGAGCTAGGAATAAAATCGCATAACACCTCATATCTCTTACCTTCCTTTCTTCCTTCCTTTATGCCTACTAATACAATTTTTTTTTCTTAATCTCCAGGAGAACCACTGGTTTTGCTTCAAGAAAAATGAATCCAGATTGAGAGATGATTTCTCTAATTTAGCTCTTTATTATGCTTTAACAAAAAATAGCATTTTTCTTTGTTTAACAGGAATTAATTGATACAATGATAACAATACTTTGTATATATATATTTGGAAAATGTCGCTTGATTGACTTCTATTAAGTGTTGCTTTTAATTCTGACTCATAATCATTCATGAAAGAAGCTGTTATCTAATCCTCATTCTAACAGAGTCATCTCTGAGACTAATACTAATTAAAAAAGAGAGAAACGAATTTTTATTGAATTCCTAATACATGCCAGATATTTTCTCAGAGTGATTTTATTTAATCTACTCATGCATGCTATGATAAATGTACTCTTTTTCTCACTTTTCCAGTTCACAAGTTAGAGATTAAGTTGTTCTCACCAATCCGGGGGATCTGCCTCGCCAGTGTCCAAAGGAGTGTGAACTACAATACAATGTCTTCTCAAAAGGAGAAGGTTTGTTTTTGTTTTTGTTTTAGTTTTTAGTAAATTAAGGTAAATTAAAGTGCTATTAATTTTTTCCACTTCAACTACAATTTATACATTTTCTTAAATCACTGGCTGGATATTCTAAGCTAATATGAACATCTTTGCATTAGATTATTAAATTTAGGCCAATCCACTTGACATGGCCTCCTTTACCATTCACTCAAGTCAGAGCTCATGAATTGATAACATTTGTAGCATTTGATAGCAAATGTAAAAAAAAGGCAGACTGGTCATAAACTTTATTTTAAATCAAAGTAGATATTTTCATGTCCTTGGACAAAAATAAGCCACACATGCACTTACAAGAACTTTGTAGAGCTGAGTCAAATTCTTGTAAATTTTTTTCTTTAACCAACTTAGTTTGGATAAGCAAGCACTATGTTTCCAAAGATTTATTTTTTATTTTTTATTTATTTATTGTTTGCTTGTTATGATTTTACACAACTATTTATAGAACAATTTGGAACCATCAAATCAAAACCGGAGGTGAAGTTTCAGATGACTTTAATTTCCCTCTGATTCCCAACTGAAACATGATGTTTTGAGGAAGCAGCCAAGAAAGGCACATGTTCTTTTGAGTAGCTGACTTGGAAACTGATCTTAAGAATAGACTAAGAGTTTGGTAAAAGAGAAAAGAAAGTAGGACATGTATAATCCTAAGAGATGAGATTCTCATTTTCCTGCCTTCTCTATGGCCATTTTTTTTTTAAGTATCTCTTTGACATGGACAATCCTTGTGAATAATTCATCCATATCACCTGAATCTATAGTCAGGTGTACACATTAATCTGTCATCTTGAAATACTCAAGGAACAAACTGTTTAAGCAGCATAGCATTGTCAAAGGTTGATTCTTTCAACAACATTTAAATTGTTATTTAGCACATACTTTGTGCTACTTACTGTCAAAAGACACTGGGGAGGTGATGGTGTCTTAGTAGTCTATTTAAGCTGCTTATGACAAAATGCCATAGACTTGGTGGCTTATAAACAACAGAAATTTATTTCTCACAGTCTTGAAAGCTGGAAAGTCCAAGATTATGGTGCTGGAGGATTCAGTGTCTGGTGAAGACCCTCTTCTGAGTTGTAGACTGCTGACTTCTCTCCGTGCCCTCTCTGTGAAAGGGTGAGCTCTCTGGAGCCTTTGTAAAAGGGCATTCATTTCATTCATGAAGATTCTACCCTCATGACCTAATCACCTCACAAAGGCTTCAGCTCCTAACACTATCACATTGGGCAACAGAATTTCAACATATAAATTTTCAACATATACACACATTCAGACTACAGCAAATGGCGAGTAAAAACAGAGAGTGTTCCTCTGTTGTAGATTTTACAGTCCAGAGGGGATGACAAACATGTAAAATCATAACACAAATAAATGTAAAAATTCAAATAGGACAAGTGAAACAAAGGAGGGGTATATGGTATTACGCATTTCTATAAAAGAGGAATTTGGCCTTTTTAGAAAGATCGAGGAACACTTCCATGAAGAAAAGGTTATTGTGCTGAAGAAACTGTAAAAGGAAAAGAGTCAACTAGGTAAAGAAAGAAGATAGACTCTTGCCACACTGAAGGAAAAGAATATCCTGTGGTGACAGAGAGCAAGATAAAGAAAAGGTACAGAAAGTCCCACATGCCTGGAGAACAAAGATAGAGGAAGAGTGTGATGTGAGATAAGACTAGAGAAGTAGACAGATCAACACCATGCAGGGCCTGGTAAGCTGTGAGGACAAGTTTTGTCTTTATCGTAAGAGCAATGGAAAGCTCTGCTTCTTCAGAGATGTGACATGATTAAATGTGCTTTAAAAAAAAAAAAAATCACTCTGGTGTAAAATCTTCAAGAGTTAATTAAAGAGTATCTAGAGTACTAAAAGGTATACTAGTTTAAAGGTGATTGTAATTGAGCAAGGAATTTATTATGGTAGATTAAATGACTGGTGGTGGTGGAGATGGAGAGAATATGTCACGGAGGTGATGTTTCATGTAACTTGGTGGTAGGTTGAATGAGAAATCTAAGGGAGAGGGACCTGTCAGGACTGTCAGACTGACTCCTGGTCTCCAGGCTTCTGTAACAGGGTGGATGATGAAGCCAGTCACTGAGATAAGGAACACTAGAAGAGGACCAGGGATGAAGAGATGACCACAGGCCAGTATCACTGATGAACATAGATGCAAAAATCCTCAACCAAATACTAGCAAACAGAGTCCAACAGCACATTAAAAGCGTCATACACTGTGATCAAGTGGTGTTTATCCCAGGAATGCAAGGATTCTTCAATATATGCAAATCAATCAATGTGATACACCATATTAACAAATTGAAGGAGAAAAACCATATAATAATCTCAATAGATGCAGAAAAAGCTTTTGACAAAATTCAACACCCATTTATGATAAAAACTCTCCAGAAAGTAGGCATAGCAGGAACTTACCTCAACATAATAAAGGCCATATATGACAAACCCACAGCCAACATCATTCTCAATGGTGGAAACCTGAAACCATTTCTTCTAAGATCAGGAACAAGACAAGGTTGCCCACTCTCACCACTATTATTCAACATAGTTTTGGAAGTTTTAGCCACTGCAATCAGAGAAGCAAAAGAAATAAAAGGAATCCAAATCAGAAAAGAAGTAAAACTGTCACTGTTTGCAGATGACATGATGCTATACATAGGAAATCCTAAAGATGCTACCAGAAAACTACTAGAGGTAATCAATGAATTTGGTAGAGTAGCAGGATACAAAATTAATGCACAGAAATCTCTTGCATTCCTATACACTAATGATTAAGAATCCAAAAGAGAAATTAAGGAAACACTCCCATTTACCATTGCAACAAAAAGAATAAAATACCTAGGAATAAACCTACCTAAGGAGACAAAAGACCTGTATGCAGAAAACTATAAGACACTGTTGAAAGAAATTAAAGATGATACAAACAGATGGAGAGATATACCATGTTCTTAGATTGGTAGAATCAACATTGTGAAAATGACTATACTACCCAAAGCAATCTATAGATTCAATGCAATCCCTATCAAACTACCAATGGCATTTTTCACAGAACTAGAACAAAAAATTTCACAATTTGTATGGAAATACAAAAAACCCTGAACAGCTAAAGTAATCTTGAGAAAGAAAAACGGAGCTGGAAGAACTCCCAGACTTCAGATTATACTACAAAGCTACAGTAATCAAGATAGTATGGTACTGGCACAAAAACAGAAATATAGATCAATGGAACAGGATAGAAAGCCCAGAGATAAACCCACACACATATGGTCAACTTATCTTTTATAAAGGAGGCAAGAGTGTACCATGGAGAAAGTACAGCCTCTTCAATAAGTGGTGCTGGGAAAACTGGACAGCTACATGTAAAAGAATGAAATTAGAGCACTTCCTAACACCATACACAAAAATACACTCAAAATGGATTAAAGACCTAAATGTAAGGCCAGACATTATCAAACTCTTAGAGGAAAACATAGGCAGAACACTCTATGACATAAATCACAGCAAGATCCTTTTTGACCCACTTCCTAGAGAAATGGAAATAAAAACAAAAATAAACAATTTGGACCTAATGAAATTTAAAGGTTTTACATAGCAAAGGAAACCATAAGCAATATGAAAAGACAACCGTCAGAATGGGAGGAAATATTTGCAAATGAAACAACTGACAAAGAATTAATCTCCATAATATATAAGCAGCTCATGAAGCTCAATAACAAAAAAACAACCCAATCCAAAAATGGGCAGAAGACCTAAATAGACATTTCTCCAAACAAGATACACAGATTGCCAGCAAACACATGGAAAGATGCCCAACATCACTAATTATGAGAGAAATGCAAATCAAAACTATAATGTATCACCTCACACTGGTCAGAATGGCCATCATCAAAAAATCTACAAACAATAAATGCTGGAGAGGGTGTGGAGAAAAGGGAACCCTCCTACACTGTTGGTGGGAATGTAAATTGGTACAGCCACTATGGAGAACAATGTGGAAGTTCCTTAAAAAACTATAAATAAAACTACTATATGACCCAGCAATCCCACTGCTGGGCATATACCCTGAGAAAACCATAGTTCAGAAAGACACATGCACCCCATTGTTCACTTCAGCACTAATTACAATGGCCAGGACGTGGAAGCAACCTAAATGTCCATCAACAGAGGCATGGTTAAAGAAGATATGGTACATATATACAATGGAATGTTACTCAGTCATAAAAAGGAACGAAATTGGGTCATTTGTAGAGACATGGATGGACCTAGAGACTGTCATACAGAGTGAAGTAAGTCATAAAGAGAAAACCATATATCGTATATTAACGCATATATGTGGAATCTAGAAAAATGGTATAGAAAAATGGTATATGTGATCTTATTTTCAAAACAGAAATAGAGACACAGAAGTAGAGAACTAACATATGGATACCAAGGGGGAAAGGGGAGGAGGTGGGCTTAATTGGGAGATTGGGATTAACATATATGCACTTTTGATACTATGTATAAAATAGATAACTAATGAGAACCTACAGTATATCTCAGTGAACTCTGCTCAATGCTCTGTGTAACCGAAATGGGATGGAAATCCAAAAAAGGGGGATATATGTATATGTATAGCTGATTCACTTTGCTGTACAGTAGAAACTAACAGAACATTGTAAAGCAACTATACTCCAAAAAAATTAATTAAAAAAATTAAAAATTAAAAAAAAATACTATTGTAAATCACATCCGTTCTCTTTTATGCTTTGTCTATAGGCTGATTCAAATATAGAAGTCAATGAAAAATGCTGAAGTTGTTATAGGTATGTATTAGTTATCTGTTCCTTCATAACAAATTATCGTAAACTTAGTGGCTTAAAATAATACACATTGTTATCTCACAGTTTCTGTGGGTCAGGCGTTTGTGCACAGATTAACTGGGTTCTCTGCTTCATCATCTTACATGGCTGCCATCAAGTTATTGACCAAGACTGTGGAAGAATCTGCTTCAAGCTCACATGGTTGTTGGTAGAATTCTGTTCCTTGCATGTTTTAGCATTGAGAGTCTCAGTTTCTTGCTAGGGTTTGGCCAGTGACTACCCTTAGTTGCTCACCGTAGGGGCCTCTCCATAGAGCAGCTCACGTCATGGCAGTATACATCATCAAAGCCAGGATGGGAGAGAGTACGTTAGCAAGACATACATTACAGTGTTCTATAATGTAATCATGGAACTGACATCCTGTTACTTTTGCCATTTGTTTATTAGTTAGAAGTAAGTCACAGTTCTTTATTCAAGGGGATAGGTTTACACAAGACCATGAGTACCAGGAGGCGAGAATAATTGTAGAGCCTCTTCAAGTTTTTCCACCACAAGCTATATAATTTTTTTCTTTGCTGCGCCTACTGATTTGATTATGTCCCTTTCTTTTGTAATTTTTTCCAAAGTTTATAATTCTTCTTTTATGTATACTATCTTTATTCTTCTCCCCGAAATGTGATATCCAATCAAATTTTGTGTTGAGTTTTGTTTTCCAGAGATCTTCTTGGAGACCTCTACCTCCTGCTTCTATTTGGACTAGACAATTGCTAGGTTTGTTACAACAAACTAGGGCTTGTATTTACTATTTTTCTGTCAGTTCCATCTTTAACTTTTGCTGCAGCACCTCTTCAATCTAGACATGTTCAGCCTGTAAGTATTTATTGGGTGGCTACCATGTGGCAGGTACTGTCCTAGGCTCTTGGTATCCAGTAGTGAAAAATAAAAGTAAAGATTCCTCTACTTGTGGAACTTATATTCTATTAGAGAGAGACAGACAATATACAAAGTAAATGAGAAGACTATATAGTTTGTCTGATGTCGATAGGTACTTAGAAGGAAAATAAAGTAGAAGAAGGATAAGAAGGAGAAAGTTTGCCTATGCATGGGAAAGTGTTAGAAAGATAACCAGTTAAATTTTAAACAGGGTGGGCAGGGAAGATCTCTCTGAGAAGAGGATATTTGAGCATAGACCCGAAGGAGGTGAGGGAATGAGCTACGGGTATCTAGGAAAGCTCTCTAAGCAAAGTGAATCATGATACAAAGTGTCCTTACATTGAGGTAATGGTGCCGTATACCACGTCACACTGCCATCTCAATCAAAATGATGGGATCAGGAATCATTGCCTGAACCAAAGTATCCAATAAATGTCTTTGCAGGAAAACTCTGCAGAATGGAAATGTTCTATGCTAGGATGGGACTGACTCACCCAATCAGATCTTCTAAGGGAGAGTCTGACCATGGCACACACAAAGAAGGATTGAAGAGAGAAGGATTGAAGGGTGTTGGAGAGGGAACCATCAGAGGCTAAGAGGCAACAGCACTAATGATAAAGCAGGAGCGGAGCAGTGGAGAAGCAAAAAGTTGAAAAATAAAAGAACAGGAGGCAAGCAGAGACAATAGAAATCTGAAACTAGAAAATGCGTAACTCCCGAGTTGCTGATAGTAGAGTAGCTAGGGTAGCGTGAACAGTGTCCATGTCTCCCCAACTTCTGATAAATTTGTTTCCTCTATTTATTCTGGTTTTTACCATAAAACTCTGTTTTCTGAGGTAACTGAAGCTATGTCTTGCAACGAAAAGAACCACTAACAACAAAGCAATTCTTTCTGCTTTCCTTAATTAGCTGAATTCTTTATTTATTTATTACTTTAATTCCACTTAAAATAAAAACAAAAAATTCAAGACAGGTGTGGCGTATGTACATTTTCAGCAGCACGAAAAGCTGCTAACTTGTAAGCATCCGCTTGCTTTTTCTCTCTTGGGGATGTCTAAGAGGTGTCTTCCCCCCACCCCACCAAAGGTGTCCCTATATCAAAGTGAAATTTAGTGTTTTTCAGACTGATTTTTCAGGTTCTAGTCTATTCCTGTGCCTATGCTTGTGTTTGAGATTGTAGATGTATGGTCCCTGTATATTTCTACTAGACTATTAGCAAACATGTTTCCCACCCTCTTTCACATCATTACTGCCTTGAATCTGAATCCATTAGAGCAACTGTGGGAGATGAGTGTGCACTCCCACCTTGGGCACTTGTCACTCTAACCTCTCTCTCTCTCTTTCTCCATTAGAACCTCAAGGCATACTGATCGTGAACTTTCTACTCTAGGAGACTAATGTATTTATAATATCTTGCAGCACAAATTAGACCAGTGAGTGCATAACTGTTGCACTTTAAATAGTCCGTTACTTAAAGGCAGGAGCAATTGCCGATCGCTAGCTGTGAAGCAGTGCTTTACATTTGTACATTTAAATTGCTCCCTGTTCCAGTGGGATAAGTAAAATAAAACATCATTTCTTTTCCTGTTTTCTTTCTGGTAAATTTTTACCTTTCATGTTACAACAGTGGTGGAATAACTGCCCCTAATAAAATGTGCTTAAGTGTAGTAATTTAGCAGAGACATGCATGTTAGTCACAGGAGTCGACTTCTAGCAGTTCACATTTTTCCTCATGAAAAGAACTAAGTAAAATTACGATAACAGAATGTAACACATGCCGCAGTTATTTTGCTAAGCTCAGCCTCTGAAGTGCAAAAAAAGTCTATGAAATTTTAAAATCATACTTAAGCAGTTTTTTACTCATTTTGGAGGATTCTCTCATCCACGGTTTCTTTTTTTTTAATCTGGCTGATTATAAAGCAGTTTTTGCACTCATAAATTCCTTGATCTGTTAGTATTGTTAAACTCTTGCTGCTGCAACTTTATGCACTGAATTTTAGGTAATGATGAAATGACTTTCCTATTTATTAATTCAAAATCTTGAATTCTCCAGAGCATTGACTTAAATCATCGTTTCCATAGTTGCAGAATTTCTATCGTAGACAATGTCCTTGAAATTATATCAGCTCACTAGGAGAGAATTACTGGTTCACAAGGGAGAAATTCTGTCAGGACCAAAGCCAAGATCCCAAGGGGTATAAACCCTATTTTTATGTGAACATATTTGAAGAGGCAAATAGGCAGAGGAATAAGAGAATAGGAGGTAGATGGTCTAAATGAAGCTGAGGGCTTTAGAGTGACAGATTAATATGTAAAACTATCTGTGCTAGTTAAATCAATTGATTAGATCCCCCTGGTAATGCACCGAAGGTTTCTGGTTAGATATTTGCATGGGTCACTGAGTTTTGCACAATGGATAAAAACCGTTTCACAGACACTCCTCTAACTTCAGCACACCATCTTGTAAGTATGAGATGATGGGGCAAAAATATCTGATGGTCCCACACAATCTCAGTCACAACCATGGATGACAACCCCAAGTGCTGGTCCCACTGAGAGTGGCCAGTAGCCTTTCGTTCCTATGGAAACACATAGTTAATATTGTCAGAATGTCCAAGTTCCACTGAATACTTAAACCTAGTGGGCATTTAACAACTATTTGTTGAATAAAGGATGTCTGATTCTACGAGCTCTCATAAAGCAGTCAATTACGTGGGTACCTGCTGAAATAGAGAAGGTAGTCAAAAAGGAAGAACAGGAACAGAGGTAAGGGTTGGGGATAGAAGAAGAAGCCTGAGAAAGCCTTCCAGAATTTTCCCTGAATAGCCTTTTACTTGCTCTATATAAGCAATGTTGAGGGAGAGGTGAGACGAAGTGTTCTGGATGGAGGCAACCAAGTAAGCAAAGGCCCAGGGTAAAAAGAGCTCTTATATTTTAGGACTGGATAATCTTGTCATTAAAGATAAGAACTTCCCTAGCTATTGTACCTTTCATACTATCTTAAGTTAACTTCAAGTTATTTTCAGGGAATCAGGAAACATACAGAGAAAAATACATCCATTTGAAGCTAAAATTACAGATAATTCTGCCTTAAAAAAAGTCCTTTGACATATACACACTACAATATATAAAATAGATAACTAATAAGGACCTACTGTATAGCACAGGGAACTCTACTCAATACTCTGTAATGGCCTATATAGGAAAATAATCTAAAAAGAATGGATATATGTATATATAGCTGATTCACTTTGCTGTACATCTGAAAGTAACAAAATATTGTAAATCAACTATACTCCAATAAAAATTTTAAAAAATACATGCATGTACAGGGAACTATATTCAATATCCTGTGATAAACCATAATGGAAAAGAATATGAAAAGGAATGTATATATATGTATTACTGAATCACTGCTGTACAGTAGAAATCAATACAACATTGTAAATCAACTATACTTCAATAAGATAAATTTTTTTAAATGTGAAAAAAAATCCTTTGGTCTATATGTATATAGAGATTTTTAGTCTGAAAAATGTTTAGTTCTTGGTCACACCCCCATACCCACCACAGCCAGGCCTACCTTCAGTGCATACTTCTCTCAATCTTGTGTACCTACATTTGTTGTAACAGAATAAACTTTACAGTCAATTGTCTCCTTGAGTGTTTACCAACCCTTGCTAACGCTACTAGATATTTGGGGCAAGGATATTTTTTTTTAGATTTAACAGAGCTCATAAAAACATCACTCCACCTAAGTGAATTCAAGGGTTTGCAGAGAAAAATATCTGAGAAAATGGGCAAATTTTTAATGTTGCCTGGAGGGAATAAAACTTTGTTAAATTGTGATATTGAAATAAAAACAAACACCAAGCAAAGAAATAGTAAATAATAAGAACTGCTAAATAGCTTGGAATGAACTTGGTAGTTAGCAAGGTAAGAATTTTTTTTAATCCTAAATGGCTGATTGAAATGAAGAGGAGAAGAAAGTCCTATCTTTTATAATCTTGATACTTGGAATCTATATAATAACTCTGATCTTTACCATCAACTTCTTTTAGTCCATAAAACTTGTAGAGATGTTAGGGGGTGGTCAATATTTTCTCAGTTTGTAAAGTAACCATTTAGCAACACAGATTACATAAGGTCAACCCCAATTGTGAGATGAAAATGGAAATCATAATTGCATACTCAAATTTACCATGGATTTTCTTATATTTGCTTCGTTCCCACCCCACCCCCCAACCTTTTAAACTAACACCAATATAACCAATTAGAATAATAGTATGTTAAGAATGATCACCTGAATGACTGTTCTCCCTTCTTTACTAATTATATTGTGTTTTATTAAGATATAATTGATATATAATATTGTGTTATTTTAAGGTGCACAACATAATGATTTGATATATGCATGTATTGGGAAATGACTATCACAATAAGTTTGGATAATATCTGTCACTGGACACAGTTACAAATTTTTGTGTGTGATGAGAACTTTTAAGATCTACTTTCTTAGCAACTTTAGAATATACAATACAGTATTGTTAACTAGAGTGACCATGCTGTACATTATTACATCCCCAGAACTTATTCATCTTATAAGTGGAAGTTTGTACCTTTTGACCACTTTACGCTCATTCCCCTCCCACACACACACACACACACAGCCCCCACCTGGCAACCAACAATCTTTTCTCTGTTTCTATGAGTTTGGATTTTTAAGATTCTGCATGTGTGTCACATAGTAATTGTCTTTCTCTGTCTGACTTACTTCACTCAGCATAATGCCCTTGAGGGCCATTCATGTTGACACAAATGGCAAGATTTCCATCTTTGTATGGCTGAATAATATTCCATTGTATGTGTATATATATATATACACACACACACCACATTTTCTTTATTCATTCATCAGTCAGTGGACACTTAACATTGTATATTTCCATACGTTGGCTATTGTACATAATGCTGTGATAAACATGGGAGTGCAGATATCTGTTCAAGATAGTGATTTGGTTTCCTTGGGATATATATAGCCAGAAGTAGAATTGCTGAATCATATGGTAGTTCTATTTTTAATATTTTGAGGAATTTCCATACTGTTTTCCATACTGGCTGCAGCAATTTACATTCCCACCAACAGTGCACAAGGGTTCTGTTTTTTCTGCATCCTTGCCAACACTTGTTATTTCTTATCTTTTTGATGACAGCCATTTAACAGGTATGAGGTGATATCTCGTCGTAGTTTTGATTAGCACTTCCCTGATGATAAGTGATGTTGAGCACTTTTTCTAGTGCCTGTGGGCCATTTGTATGAGTTCTTCTGCCCATTTTTAGATCAGATTGTTTTTTTGCTATTGAGTTGTATGGGTTCCATATAAAGATTTTGGATATTAACCCCTTATCAGATATATAATTTGCAAATGTGTTCTCTATTTCTGTAAGTTGCCTTTTCCTTTTGTTAATAGTTTCCTTTGCTGTGCAAAAGCTTTTTCTATCAATGTAGTCCCACTTGTTTATTTTGCTTTTGTTGCCTTTGCTTTTGGAGTCAAATGCAAAACAAACAAACAAACAAAAAAACCCCAAAAAACAAAAAAAAAATCATTGCCAAGGAGTTTACCCTCTATGTTTTATTCTAGGCGTTTTATGGTTTCAGGTCTTACATTGAAGTCTTCAGTTCATTTTGAGTTGATTTTTGTGTATGGTGTAAGATAGTGGTCCAGTATCATTCTTTTGCCTGTAACTTTCCAGTTTTCCCACCACAATTTGCTGAAGGGACTATCCTTTCCCCATTGTATATTCTTGGCAACTTTGTCGTAAATTAGTTGACCATATATGCATGGGTTTATTTCTGAGATCTCTATTCTGTTTCCTTGATCTCTTTGTCTGTTTTTATGCCAAATACTTACTGTTTTGATTACTCTAGCTTTGTAATATAGTTTGAAATCAGGGAGCATGGTGCCTCCAGCTTTGTTCTCTTTCTCATAATTATATCATTGCATTGTGTAATTAATTAAATAGTAGAATTAGTGAGAATAAATTTTACTTTATGACTTTTCCCTTTAACATAAATAATATGCAGGCCACCTGAGATTGTCAATTTTCTCTTTAGGAAGTAATAGACTGATGGAAGGAGAAGCTCTTGGTTTTGTCAGCATTTCCTATGTAGCAGATTCAATGGAAAAATAAATTAACACCTAGGATATTCTTGAGCAAATGACTGCTGTAGTCCTGTATCATGACTCCAATTTTTAATATTTAATTTTTGAATGTGTTTATTTTAAGATATTACAAATTATTTAAAATCATAATGAATTTTAGAAATGAAAAGTTATATTCTTCCTATATTAATTGCCTTACAAATTTGATTTTATCATATATTGTACACATTAATCTTATTTAATTACAATAACCCTAGGATTTAAGACCTTATATTAGTTTTTTTTTTCTTTTTAAATCAAAAAGAAATTGAAAAGCTTGTTAAAGGACATTCAACAGGTTAGTGATGGATCGAAGATTCACAACCAGCTTTACTTGGAAAAAGATCTAAGTCTTGTTCATTACATTTCCACATGTTTTAAAAATGAAAAGTATGATGTATGTATGTTTGGGAATCATTTATCTTGATGAGACTTTGGTTGGAAAGAATTTGTGTAAAATTTGTGTTGGGAGACACAAAATGTTTTTAGTTCCTCAGAGTAACAAAAAAACAGTAGATGGAAAATAAAGCTATGGAAGGAACATGCAGACAACCAAGACACTAGAAGTTTCAATATGTGGCAAAATCAAGGTGTTTCATGGTTGTCTCCTAGAGATTTGTCCTTCGTCCTGCAGCGATTGCTCCTTGCCCTCAGTCCTCACATTCCAATAGTGAAAGAGGTTTTTCATAGGTATTGTATTCTGCTATATTTGTGTATTACTTACAAGTATATATATTGGAGGAAAAACTTTTCCTCTACTCTCTTAAGTTCTGAACCAAAATAAACTGACAAATGATAGTTTAACAGGAGAAAAGAAACACCCATTTTATTTTTAATATTATGTGTGAAGGAACTGCACAGGAAAAAAATGAAAGCCCCAAAACGCAGTTAGATTTGGAGGCTTACATACCATTTTATTTAACAAAGGGCAATAAATTGTGGAAAAGTGACCAGACAAAGGAAAAAAGGTTTGGGGCTTCTAGGAGTGGTAAATTGTAGGAAAGTAAACCTAGGGGGGAAGCTAATGGTAGATAAGGGTTATTCAGTAAAGTTTATTTATTCAAACTCATCTTGGTTCCATCTCCATCTCTGATGATGTGTTGTTTTCCTCTTTTTGTACAGTTTTTTTTTGAGGGGCGGAGGGGCGACACTTTCACACCTTCACAAGGGGAATTTATTCTCTGCTTCTAGGTAGGTAGGGAGAGGACAGAGAGCTCTTCCTGTGTCTGTTCTCAATTGCCTTTAGCTCAAAATAATCCTTATGACAAAATTGCATATTTTAGGATAGCATATTCTGATCCCCTTCATACACAAGCTTCCACATGAAGTTCAGAAACAGTAATATTTTCTTACAGATCTACTCTGTCCCCAAATATTAAACTCAGGTGACATTCCTTTTCCAGCTTGACTTTGCAACATTCACTTCAAGAAACTTTATTATGTTGTTAGTTGAGAAGTTCATTTTACTCCTGGATTGAAGGGAACAGTTTGGATCATAATGAATATATATTCTAAAAGTAAAAGGATTATAATAGAAGGCCTCGGTTCACAAAGCCTAAAATATTTATATCTGTTCCTTTATAGAAAAAGTTTGCCAGCCTCTTGTCTAGAGGTTGGATTCACTCAAAAGAGATTTTCTGTTTGGACTTAAGAATGTACTTCAGAATGTTTAAAAACAATGACAACCAGCAAAACTTATATTAATCTTTCTCTTTCCTGAACTTAAGTAGCAACTTACAACTTGGCATGCTTTTTAGGAATTGGGATATTCGTGTGTTATAGTGTGTGTATGCGTGTGTGCATGTGTCTATAGAATTTAACCTCATCTTAGATCTTCAACAGATTTCAGGCTTAGAGAAGGCAGAGACTCATTTCATAAACTTATTTTGTTTACCATGAATGATAATGTTTTGATATTAATCAAAATGTTGCTTAATGAACACTATATTAATAAATGATTAAAGGAAATGAAAATTTTAAATCAATCTTAAATCTTATGCAAAATACATATGTTTAATGATCATGCATATTTACATCAAAATGAAAATTCTTATCTTCAGCTCCCTGAAGACTCAAGAATTCTCAGTGAGACGAAAACAACTGTAAGTGGACAGAACTAGAACTGCAGTAAAAAGCCCCTATTGAGACCTGACTCAGTCTCTCACCTCCTATGTGACCAAGGCAAATTACTACATCCTTCTGAGTCTTTTTTCCCAGGTAGCTTGAAGTGGATGATCTCTAAGTTTCCATCAAATTCTGAAAATCTGTGACTAGTAATGGTAAGCTGTCCTACCAGCAAGTTGTGTTTCTGGTCATAGGCATTATTATTTAAAGGGATACTACTTAGATACCTTTTCTGCAAAATATCAACCTTGTTGACTATTAACTTCTTCTTATGAGCTAGACATTATGCTCAGTGCTCCCAGGTATTCTTACTTAATTCTCAACTTGAAGTAACAACTATTGCTATTTCTTTTTTTTTTTCGGATGAGGAAATTAAGCTCAAAAGAGGTTAAAGTTATTTGCCCATGCTCATAAAACTATGATATATCAAAACGATTTAAATGTGATTTTATTTCAAAACCTAAAATTACTGCCCCCTGAGCTATATAGTTTAACATCCTAATGGTTCCCCCCCCCGAAAATCTTTTTATTTTGTAAATGTGAAGAAGTGTCATTTGAAAGGCAAAAACCTTAAGTTTGTCCTGCCTAACATTTTATCTCTCAGTCAACCCTTTGACAAGAATTAGGGAGAGTAGGAAGGCAGAGGGAATATCAGAAGGGAGCAGCTGTCCTGACAAAGGTAGATGGGCACCCAGCAAAGAGGAACTTTACCTTGGTTATTATGTTACCTAAGACAGGCCATACAACCTGTCTTAGTCTGCTCAAGCTGCTATAACAAAATACCAAAGACTGGCTGGCTTAAACAACAAAGGTTTATTTCTCACAGTTCTGAAGGCTAAGTCCGAGATCAAGAAGGTGGTATATTTGGTGTCTGGTGATGCTCTATGTTTGCAGATGGCCATCTTCTCATTATGTCCTCACACGCACTTGAGAGAGAAAGAGGGAGAAAGAGGGAGAGAGAGATTTCCTGACTCACTCTTTTTATAATAGCACTAATCCCATAATGAGGACCTCACCCACAAGACTTAATCTAACCCTAAATATATCCCCAAACCCTCACCTCCAAATATTATCGTCTTAGGGGTTAGGGCATCAACATATGAATTTTGGAAGGACACAAATATTCAATCCACAGCACTTCCATTTATAATTTTACTAGAACATCATTTACCCCATGTCCTTTGGAAAGAACACTCTGCCTTGAAGATCTAGAAATCTTAGAGTTGAACTAGAAAATGTGATTCAAAATCCCATTGAAACATGTAGTATATTATCTATCCCCAGGTCCTATCCTCAGTGAATGTCTTGATTACTGCAAATGGCTTTTAGTCTCTTTTTTCTCCTTTTTGGGTGAAATCAAACTACCAAGTTTATATATTTGATGACCTCCTACTTTCTAGTTTCCTCCAAAATATATGAAAAAATATATAGGTGTGTGTATATATATATATCTTCAGTTTATATTAAAATGTTTTTCACTTTATCTCAGTTAACTGATGAAACTGAAATCATTCTGTTTTAATTCCCAATGAAGTGATATGAACAAGTGTTTTTAGTGTGTAGGGAGAGGGTAGAAAAGAGGGGGTGGGATGGAGGCCAGACCCAATGTGATGTACTTTTAGTAACGAAACAAAGCATCTTGCAGTGAGGCCTCTGTACCACAGAAATGCATACATGGACTTATTTTTATGCAAATGTAGCTATCAGCTTACATACTATAATACACTTGGTAAAAAATAAGTCAATGAAAAAATACTCCCTTCTAAAATTTGTTGGATCATCACACAAACCAAGAAAAACTTTTTTTGTTGTTTTTGGGTTCTGTTTTTGGTTTTTTTGTAGAGCCTTTGGGTTAATGAAACATAGCCAGTTACAGTGATCTTGCTGTTTTTCTTCTCTCCACTGAGCACAGTTTACTTGATATCTTATCCAAGGCAGAGTTTGCCAAGACAACTGAGCAAGTCTGGTGTAGAGAACTTTAATATGGCTAGAAAATACTCAGCATTGAACAAGGGTCTGTGTCAGGCTCTAAGACTAGCCGTATTTCCTTTCTCAGATGTTTTTTCTTTCTTCCTGGAGTCACCAAGTCTTTGCTTCCTTGAGTCTTCAGGTTGTCAGGAACTTTCAGAGAAGATAAGTGGTTCCTCTGGTTAGGTTATATGCCTCAGTGCTAATCCTCAGCCAGTCTTGGATTCAGTGTGTCCTACGGAAAGACTTTTCACTTGCCTGACTGTTTCCTCCTGTGAAACCTGTGGTTTTTCTAATTCTGTGCCAGCTTACAAGTTGACTGATGATTGGTGAGATCAGTTATCCTTGTGGGTAAGGAACTCTGCAAATGCCAAATTGCATGCACTAAATCATTGGATAATATAAAGCTGCCAAATCAAGAGTTAAAGGAAGCAGTCAAAACTGCCTAATGCATTTGTTGCATATTTTCAGAGCCTGAATCAACTCATGGAACCAGAAGTCAGATAAATTAAATAATAATAATAATAAGTCCTCATTATTTTCGAGTCACTATGCTAAAGTGAGTTATACGTATTAGTTTATCTAGACCTCACACCAACATCTGACGTAGGTATTGCTATTATCCTCAGTTAACAAATGAGGTAGTTAACTGGCCCAAGGACACTACTTGATGAATGGTGGCAGGAGAAGTGGAACCCAGGACTTCCTGGTTTTAAAACAATTAAATCACACCGCTTGTAATGTAATCATTCCATTTGACTTACAATAATAACAGAATTTCATGCCAAGATCATTTAGAAGTTCAGAATGAGCTCTGAAGTAACAGTACCAGTTGCTAGCTTTGCACACCTGGGCAAGTTATATTATCTCACCTGTAAAATGGGGTCAATACCTGTTCCTTCCCAAAGGGTTACTGTGAGATAATCTACATGGAACATGTAACTGGTGCTCAGTACTTAGTGAGAATTCAAAACATTTTAGGTTCTTTTATCACTTACTTAATGGCACTATCATTTCTAATAATCACAACATTACCACTTTCAGCTAGAAAGCATGTGTACAAATACACATTAATTCGCAGGTCTTCCTTGACCTATTGTTTCAACTGGCTGATACAATCACAATAAGACAAGTAATAAGGCAGTATAGCCTCTTATACAGATAGTTTTCTGGCTTGGTTGTGAGATTTAAACATCGGTTGCTATTTCTATCCCAAGCTGTTTTGAATGAGCTAATAGATTATTTGTGTGCATTTTAGGAGAAATTGTAAAGTAGAGTGAAGTAATGGCTCCATTATGCACATTAAGTATTTGGATTTTGCATGGTCAGTGAGAAGGAAAAACCTGGAATTATTTCAAACCCTCCTTGTAACTGTATCTCTCTGCCTTCTGTGTAAGCAGGTAAGAACTACCAAAATCTCTAATTAACCAAAGACTAGACATAAGAAACCATGTGTATTCACATTTGTTTCCAAATAGCCGATGGTAGCTACAGGCAGTTATGTGACCTTAGAGAAAATATTGCAAATTTATGTGACCTTAGAGAAAATATTGCACATTTCCTGGGCTGGTGTGTTCAGTGCTAACTCCCCTAAATTCAGGGCCCCTGGAGCTCCAGATTCAGATAGCTATGAGTTTGAATTCCAGCCCTGCCATTTAACTAGATATGTGACCCTGGACATGTCTCTTTAAGCTTCCATTTCCTCCTTGGATATGTGTAAATGATAGTTGTACCTACCTCATGAATCGTCATGGCCTTTAAGAAAATCTGTCTATAGATGGATTACATACTATGGCATTTTATGTTCTCAGTAAGTTTTAGCAATTGTGATGCTATGAGTATTGTTTCTTATTGCACTTGGAATTGAATATGACTGTAATTTTAGCATGTCTTTAGATTCTGCATAGCTTTAAAAAGTTTAAAAAGGAAACAAACCATTTTCTATGAAATTTAAAACACTTAAGGAGAGTAAGAAGATATGCCTTTTATTTGCAAAATCTAATATTTCCCCTAAATTCCAGGCAATAAAAGTCAATTTTTGTGCTAAGGTTTTTAATCATATAAAATCATCAAAACTTCTACTAACATTTATGAAGTACCTGTGTGGGCATGGCATCATGCTAGGTGCTATAATACAACAATTAATGATGTAATGCATAAGCAGCATTTTTCAAGGTTTTAAGTGTGGTTATGAACTAATTTGTCTCAATCTTTGAATCTTATAATAGGAGGGACTTGAGGCTTAGTTTTAATGGACAGGTTCACAAGTCAGAAGGTAACTGAATTCTTCTGATACCCAACTCCAAGTCCAGGCTTTAGTCCATATGTGAGAATATCACATATTTTATGTGCCTCCTTTTTAAGTTGATAAGTTTACGTGTTGAATAAAAGAAACCACATGGAAGAGGCCTTCAGATCCAGCTCTTCTTGAAGTTTCTCATAAATGTTCTTTTCTTATATGAAGACTATCCTTTGACTTTATAGAAGAAAATTGCAGTTGCCCTCTCTCGCTTGGCATTCACAAAGAAAAATTGCTTTGAAAATGTAAAACACTATACAAATATATCAGTATCTGAATCCTCCCAATCTATTTTTCTCTTGATTTTTATTTCTTTTTTCTCTAGAAGAGTGCTGTTATTTTGAGACAAGAGCAGACAACATAACCTTTTAGGAAAGCTTGCAGGTCTGGCCTTCAGCAACAGGGAGATTGGGTTTATTCCCAAACCTACCACTTTCGAGGTATGTTGACTCTGGAAATTAGACAGGCTCTTTTGCCTTATCTCTATTCTTTATCCTTTGCCTGTTATCTCTAGAATAGGGGTAATACTAATACCAATGTCATAGGTTTATTTTTAAGGTGATTATAATAGTTGAAATTAAAAATGAAAAAACTTTCTTGTCAAATCCATTTTCAAATATGCTATTTTCATCAAAACAGAGAATCGATATAGCCCACTATATCCAGGAAGCTTTAGTAATAGACTGATGACCATACAGAGATGTTTGATTGATTTTACCCAGTTTATAACTAGTGTAACTATCTCTCACGTAGGTGACTCTCCAGCTAGACTACATATCACAGTTGCCTGAGAGCATTAAAAATACTGATTAACAGGCCCCATCCTTAAATAACCAAACCGTGATCTCTGGGAATGGGGCCCTTGGCAGTCACTGGCACTTTTTTAAAGGGGAAAAAAAATCCTGCTTCCATGTTATCATCTCAGCTTTATAGACTTTTTAAATCTTATCAACCATACCATTTTGAGGCTGAAAGTGTTGCTTTTGTTTATTGCATTATTAATGATGCATCTTTTAAAAAGCTGGATACATCTGAATATATTATAAAGAAATGTAGATGTGACTACATTTGTAGATTTCAAGGAAATGCAAACATGAAATCTAACAAGTCTTCACAAAATCTCAAATGTTATCTACACCATGCTTCAAACTTTCCTCCTGAACATGAAAGTCTATTTTTTTCTTTTCTTTCAACCTTTGGATAAACAGTAATTTTACTCATCCTTCCACTTGCAGCCTAAATATTCCCCATTCCTAAACTTTTATTTTCCTTCTGCAAAGTAGAATAACTTGTAATACCTGCAGGATTGCCTAAATGCAGTTAGATACCCCTGGATTCATCTAAACAAATATACACCAATTTTGTTTTGTAGAGCAGTTTGTGATTACTTGAGATTTCCCACAGGTGTTGTTTTAGCTATTATTTATTCTTACTTCTGTAATTTTCTACCATGGTACATAGGTAGGAGGACCAGGCTAATTCACTGAGACACCTCCAGACACATGGGGAAGAAACACCAACTATGAGCCTTAAAATCAGGAGAGGAAGATGCATACAGGCGCTAAGACTCAGAAAAGATGAAGCTTCTTTTAACTATTCAAGATAAAAGAAGGAGAGATGGTTAAGTCTCTCTGCCTCTGCTACACCCAGTGGCAAGTGACTGCTCATTGAATAGAGTTCACAATGACAAAATTCATTTCGCTTTGAGTCGTTGCCTTTACTTAATGAAAAGGAAGCAAAACCTACAGGAGTAAGAGTGCTAGGGAACTGTGTTACAGTTTCGTTGTTTCCCATAAAAGGTACATAGAGGAGAAATACTTAAGGGAAACAGATACATGAATTTGAGGTGACTTCCCCTCATCACAATACAGACACATCCTAATTCAAGGGAATCTGTGATTTGCTTTCTAATTAACATTCCAAAGTTTCATAGCTTTGAGAACTTGGAACAGGTTGCATTATCTCTGTCACCTCCAATCTGTATTTCTTAATAATTCAGTTTACTCATTTTCTTATGTTAAATAGTTTTTTGGGAAGCATTTAAGAAGTAGTGCTTTCATCTGGGAAGTATAAGGTTTAAGCCACCCAAACTAAAGACATAGCTATTTTGCTAAGTTAATTAGGAATATAACTACATAGTATATATAATATAAAGTATTTGATAAAATACAAATTCAACTACAAAAAGAAACAGCTTACACCAACCTGTAAGGTACCTCCATCTCAGTATGTACAAAACTGGGTTCAGCATCTTTCTTTACTCTCATCCCAGTTTGGTCCATTTTGAATGAATGGGGAGCACAGAGACTGAGAAACCCAAGTCTTTTTAAACAAGTCCTCTTCTTCGCCACCTATCATTCTATACCTAATTCATCACCAGCATCTGTTCATAGATAATCTAGACACATCTGTTCTCTGTCTATATCTCCATCGTCACTACCACACCCCAAGACTGGACTGCTGCAAACACCTCCTAAGTGGTCTACTGACATCCATTCTTATCCCCTTTCATGCATTTCCCCACTGCATCTAAAGAGACCCCTGCAATCATTTCAACACAAATCTCATTGTGTTACTCCTTCCTGAATCCCCTCTCCTCTCAGCCTTGAAACCCCCTCATCTCCTCCTCAGCCTCTCATGATTGCCCTCACCCTTCCTCCCCATCTCCCTGCCTTGCTTACCCTTGCTTAATGAGCCCCAGCCTGGCTTACCCTTGCTTAATGAGCCCCAGCCTGGTGTGCCCCTTGGTTTGTTCCCTCGACACCACCCCACCCCCAATCAGGATTCAAAGGATAGAACTCTTCTTCCTCCTCTCAGTCCTAATTTACTTCTATGTGTCCTTCAGATTTCAGATTAATTGTCACTCCTCTAGGGAAATTTTCCCAATCTCTCTGCATAGGTTAATTTCCCTACTATGCCATCTCAGAGCACCATATGTCTTAGCACATATCACAATTGCAATTTTACAATTGCTGCTGATTATTTGATTAATATCCCCTCCACTAGACTGTGTTTATTCACCATTATATCTTTGGTGCCTTGGACAAGACTAGATGTCTATAAAGTACTCAATAAAGTAAATATTACCTGAATGAATTAATGAATCAAAAGGCTCAGTTCCCACATGTATGAAGCATTAAAAAGAAATCCCATAATTAGGGCACACCTAAGCCTTCTGTATTGCAGTAAATGCTAATGAAAAAAATGTCATGCTGACAGGCAGTTACTACATGGATTACAGTAACCTATCACTTCCTGCTTAATAGGAAACTGTGGTTCTTATGAAGGAAAAAAAAACCACAATTATGAAAGATGGCATAATGCCAAATGGGTTACAATCCAGAAGGCTTTGGGGTTAATATAATACCCAAGTTCAAGGGTCAACCAAACTAATTTCTAAACATACATCTTATATTTAAAACAAAATGCTTAACGCTTGACCCTAAGTATGTGTGAAATTTTTCAGGAATCTCATGTATCAAAGGTCAGTTATGTATTTTCCCAATTAAATTTGTCTTTTACGGATGCCAAGCTACTATTGGAACATTAACTTTGAAAATATTTTTAGTAATTAAGATTTTTTTATTTCAATTAATCTTCAATTAAGATTTTTTATTCAATTATTGAAATTTTTATTTCAATTTTCTAGAGGTTTTGGGGAATTTCTACTTCTTTAGCCACTTTCAGAGTGTTTAGCAACCAACACTAGGCCTAAATCCCTAAGGGTGAAATCATGGAAACATCACAGATCCTGAGTTCTTATCTTAATTTTGAATTCTGGTTACTGTACTTATATTACATACATAATTTGGGAAAAGTTATTTTTATATCTCCACATGTCACATGCCTCAATAAAATGGAGTAAGACTAAATTTAATGCTGTGTGAAAAATACCTACCATGGTATGAGGGGTACACTGAGTTCCCAGATAATGATAACTCTTGTCCTCTTATTTTTCTTTCTCATTTTTCTCATCATCTTGACCATTTAAGACCTTTGAAAAGTGTGGAAATCTGTATGCCAAGTTGTGTATGTTCAGTTTCAAATCAAATTTCATCTCCTCTCTCTGGGAGATGGATATAAAAGATCTCTCAGCTGAGGATTGGAATGACTTTTTCATTCTAAGTACATTTATTTATAGAAAGATACCAATCAAGAGCACACATGAAAACTGAAAGACATAAAAACCTTTTAAAAAAGTCAAGGAAGAAGCACATGTAACTTGTGTCATTTTCAGATTGAGGTTCTCTGACATGTGGCTTGCCTGAGGGAAATAATAAGTGATACCAGAGAATTTAACATACCTCTTCTACATCTAAAGTCTTCTCTCAGGGACCACCTTGGTGTGGAAATCTGAGTCACACACCCTACTCCTCTGGAAAGAGTGATTTTGAAACCAACGGCTAACTTCCTCCAGTCAGTTAAGGGAGTTGCCCCTTTGGCCATGTAATATACAATAGAAAGAGCAATTCTTTTCTTTCTTTTCAATAGCATAGTATTTTTTTAAACACGGTTAAAAAATCACTTAAACTTTCTTATTCAATAACTTCTCTTTTGCAATTAAAGTGAGAATCTGAGGGTTTAAATCTACAAATAAAGAAGGCTTTTTGAGGATGTTTTATCTCAGCCTTCCAAATCAAGTTTCTGTGTTTAGTCTTAAATAAGATTTTAACACTGAAGTATCTACTATGTTGGTCCCTTTGTAACAACAGCAAAAAAAGAAACTTAGGTAGCTTGCAAGTAGAAGTAAAGCTTTGAAAACAAATCCAAAATAATGTCTGAATAAAACCTCAGTTGGAATGTAATTGAATCGCTGACATTTGGCAAAGGTATCCAGCTAACTCTTAGCCCGAGGTGATGAATAGTGTCTCTCAAAATGAAATTCTCTGGCTTAGATCCCATTACAAATAAAGATACAACTCTGTCTATAATGACTTCATTGCATGGAAGTGATACTTGCACCAAGAAGTGGTTTCATTACTACCATGTATTACTCTAACATTACCCAGCAGCATTACTTAGGAGTTAAGAATATGAACTCTAAATTCAGTTTGCCTGAGTTGAAATGCTGGCTCCATCAATTACTAACTGTGCGATCTTGGTCAGGTTATATAACCTCTCTGCTTCTACTTTCTCATCTGTAAAATGGAGATAATAGTGATATCTTACGGGATTGTCATAAGTTTAATTAACAAAACATATATTATGTATATTAGTAATAAATGCCAGCTACAGTTTGGTCATAAAGTTTGGAAACATAAATAAATGTTTACCGTACAAAACCAGCCCACTAAGTGATCAATTAATGAATTAATGCTACGCTTTACAAGCTAAGGAAAGGGCACTTAGAAGAGTTCCCATAGGATGGTGTACCACCCCATTATGCCAGAGTGGTGAGGGACTAATTGGATGATAATTTCCAAATCTGCATTGGCCCATGTGACCATGTGGAATGGGTTACCCACTCACCAGATTTTAACTCACTTGAGTACTTTTTCTGGGGTATGCTAAAGGTACAGATGTGTTCAGAATAAATCTGAACTACAGTGTATCGCAGAGTGCCCGACTATCAACTTAAGGTTGGAAATGCTGTGTAAAAGCTCTAGCTTTGTTGCAGTTTCACACAGTGTGTAGATCTATGCATTGCTAATAAGGGACAACGTATGGAATGTGCTGTGCAAAATCATTGACCAAATCATAAATAAATGTTATTATGTAAATTTCCTCCGTGTTCAGATTTCTGCCACCCAGCCCAGCATAATGTACATGGTAGGCATGTTAGTATTAATGGTAGTTTATCAAGTTCTTGCCCATCACTATCAGTGCTCCAGGGGATTTTCCCTTGCCCACACATTAGAAAAAGGCAGGTGTTGTGGAGATGAGCCTTCTCCTAGGTGTCTTTATCTAGGGCAACAGGTATAGTAGATAATAAGCTATCAAAAAAAGGTGAGAATTAAAAGCTCTTCCTTTCTAAGAGTTTAAATACAGGAATCTTAGGGTCTCCTATTATAACATAAATGTGCTCATTTCCAAAGGAAGACCAGTTGAGAGCAGAGTAATATTGATGGTGACGAGAAAGTAGGGATTCAGAGCACATGCCACTGCCTTGGGAAGGTCAGAATAAGATCTTATGAAAATCTTTTCCAAAATAAAATCCTGGTAGAAGCAGAATTTGAACCCAGATTTATCTGCAAAAGTCTTTGCTCCTTCTGCCACAACTTTCTGCTTCTGGAGATATTTTACAGCTCCTCTGATATGCCACAAATCATGCTAGGTGGGGAGTTGCCAGACTTAGCAAACAAAAATACAGGATGCCCAGTTAAATTTGAATTTCAGATAAATAATGAATAATTGTTTAGGGTAGGTATGTCCCATGCAATAATTAGGACATATTTGTACAAAATAAATGTGTGTACCGTATTTCATCTGACAACTCTGTTAGAATATATGTTTATGTGTTGAGGGAAATCTAAGATCGTCATTCAGCCCGTAACTCCAATTCCTTTATGAGCACACAACACAGTGTGTTCCTTCATTCGGTTGTATGGTGCTGCAGTCATCCCCCCATATCCACGGTGTCACATCCATAGCTATTTGTTGTACTGTGCCGTTTTATATACGGAAATTGAGCCCCTGTGGGTACCAAAAT
Organism: Balaenoptera ricei; assembly: GCF_028023285.1. Lineage (NCBI taxonomy): Eukaryota > Metazoa > Chordata > Mammalia > Artiodactyla > Balaenopteridae > Balaenoptera > Balaenoptera ricei. The sequence goes on from NC_082642.1 coordinate 108,272,189, forward strand.
CCATGGATGCTGAGGGATGACTGTACTTTCCTTATACTAACACCACTCACTGGTATTATTTATTTATGTTTAGTGGTTTGCATCTTCCACCCATCAGTATCAGGATCCCTAGATTAGATCAAAAGTGTCTCTAAAGAGAACTTTACAAAATGTCTGAGAATCCTTGATAATAATAAAGCACCTCCAGTTTTAAATCATTTCAAATACATTTTTATTAGTTACCACAAAATAAATCAGAAAATTTTTCATAAAGCACTGGAATTTAAGGGAACTCTAAACTAGAGCCTCATATGTTGGCTTTTCTTTTTGTGTAATAAACCAAACCAGAATACATACACTTTGAGGTTTTGGGGTGTTTGTCTGTTTGTATTTCCTAAGTGGAGGTAATCTTTTATGCATAACCATCACTCTCTCACCTGATACCTTTCATAACGCATGACCTACCTTGGTGAGATGTTGAGTCTGGTTTGCTGCAGGAAATATGACCATACTAATTGATACAATCCAACCTCAGTAAGAAATGTATATCTAGTTATATGACTTGAATAAAATAGATACCAAAGTACTATCTAAAATGGATCCTGGTTCATAAATGTCTGTTTATTAAAAGATTAAAAAATAAAACAAAAGTTCATTTCTGATACCATTGCATTTAGTGTTGACATATAAAAGTAACTACTACTAAAGAAGTTGGGGTTTTTGTTGTTTTTGTTTAAAAGTACAGATCATGACTCATTAGCACCTTGAGAAAGCCATTTAGAATAGAAAATATCAGCATGTATTGCACATAAAATGGCTAGGTATTATTGTATGTCCTTTAAATACATGAGTCAGAGTCAAAAACATTTGAAAGCCATAGTACTAGGGTGCTTGGCAAAAAAGTATTCTCTGGCAAAAATGTCCACTTACGATCTTATCTAAAGGGAAAATTTAGCCTTACTGATTAGAAAGTCAGAGTTATGGATATTTTAAAGAGTTAAATGTCACTTTTATTCCCGTTTTTGTTTATTATTTTCGTGGAAGATAGTTTTGGACAAGACACGTATATCCCAGCTGTGGCTCTCTCAGTCTCAAAGACTGTGAGATCCTTTCACATGTGAAATTCATCCCCCTAACGCTACTATCTCATCTATTTCTGAAGCTGCAGAATTGGCAATTTTTTTTCTCTATTCACTACCTGCTATTAAGCTATCTTCCAGCTCAGGCCTCTCTGTAGTCTTTCAATATAATCTCGCAATAAGAGGCATCTCTTTCTCAGTCTCAATCTCTGTCCCTCCCTCATCTCTCTCTCCCTCTCATTTATTGCATATGAATGCCTAAAGTACTACATAGCAGCTTATGTCCTTCGATTGTTCCAAAAGACCCCTAAGGTAGAAGAGAATGTTGGAAAGAACTCCAGCTGATTCCACTGAATGCCTACCATATGCTAAGCACATATACAGATGCTATGTAGTATAATCCTCGAAGCAGGTTTGTGAAGAAAGATACAATTGCCTGCCTATCATAAATTACCACACTGAAGCCCAGGGTAGCAAACTGGGTTGGAGAGATACTGTCCTCACCTCTTACACAGAGACCAGCTGAGATGCATAGAACGAAGGTCACTTGCACAAGTCACAAGAGAAAAGCAGTAAAAGAAGACCTGAATTCTAGTTTAGTGCTTGCTCCCTTCCCTTGGACTAGAGGGTTGTAGTACTTTTTTGAAGAAATGGCATGAGAGTCAGGCAAAGTGACTGTATTATGAGTATTTCCTTCTAATGTGGTGGCTTTACTGCATATTTGAAGTTTTAGCAGATTAAGAATATGAGAGTGATATGTATTGTTTTCTTAATCCAACAACAACAATAATAATAGATTTTCCAGGAGTTTTTGTTTTTGTTTTTGTTTTTTACTTTTGTTCTTTCATTTTGACAAACACAGAAGGCTGGATGATAGAGCTCTGGGCATTTAAGCTGCTTCTGTAACAACAAAAATTGATCTGTCCTATCATTAGGCCAGAAGTACTAAGTTTTGAGATTATGTATTATTCCATTCTTGACAATCTTCAACCTCAATCAACCTCAATCAACTTTAATCAACTTTGAACTGGATGAGACTGTCAGATTCTAAGATGTGAATCACATGCTGCTGTGATGAGGAGAGTACAAAGCACATACAATAAATGATCTCCCTAAGAGATTCACGTTTATGTTTGGTTATGGATCTCTTGAAAGGCTTTCTACAGTAGAAAAGATTCTGCAACCTTATTCTAGAACACGATCTAAACATCTTTACATATGACCTTAACATTGTAACATTACTTTAAAGACTTGTTTAGGAAGAAGACTCTAATACCTGGTGCCTCTTCCTCATTTTAGGTGACCTGCCTGCTGCATTTGACATTGTTGACAACCTGTTCTTCAAATTCTCTCTTTTCCAGGTTTCTATTTTTCTGGTACATCTACTCGCCTTTTTGACATGTTCTTCTTAATTAGGTCTTCTTCCTTCTACCTTCTAACTCTGGATAGATCAAAGACCTACCCTTTCTTCCTCTCTTCATTTTACTTTATTTTCACACTCTCAGAAAATTAACTTCCTTCTATAGCAGTTTTCTCACAATTTTTTCTCTAAATTACCCCTGGAAGGAACAGTGAATTAATGCAGATTCTTTCTGTCCTATGTTTTACCTTTAAAATGTTTTTTTTTTTCTATTTCAAAATTTTTCATTGCAAGTGTGCATTATAATTTTTTTGGAATTACAATTTTTTTAAAACATTTTCCCTGTATTTTAGAATATGCTCCCCAAAGCTATCTTATTATATCCTGTGGCTTATGTACTCCCTGGCCTCTTGCAATGTAATCTTAGAACTGAAAAGCTTTGTCTTAAACTATCTTTATCTCCATTCCTGACCTGCATCCCAAATCCAGGCAAAACTCTGTCTAGTCAGGATTTTACTTAGCAATTCTGGCAAATACCTGACATGCAACATGTGTAAAGGCAAACATATCACCTTTCCTTCTAAACTCACTCCCTTCTCTCTGGAAATGGTATCATGTGACACGAGACTAAGATTCCAGTGTTATTTTCAATTCTTCCTTTAATTTGCATATACAGTAATTAAATCTTATTTATTATGTTCCATTTCTCTTCTGTAGTCCCTCATAGTCTAGCATCTTCTATAACACATGCAAGGATCTTTAACCTTTTTGGGAATCATGGACTGTTTTGATAATCAGAAGCCCCTGTATCCTTTCCCCAGAGGATCTATATTATATATACATTTTTAAGTAGGTTCAAGCTCCCACCCCAATAAAATGGCTTAACAGCTAGCATCCTTTCCTCCAAGACTTCCGGCAAACTGCTGTCAGATTTACCTTCCTTAAATACTGTCTTTATCAAGTCATTAGCCAACTCAAAATCTTTTATAGCACTCAACTACATAGAATATAAAATGGAAGAATGGATGATGTTTTAGTGTATATTAAGGGTTTATATGACTCAGCCACTTTATACATATTATTAAGTTAAAACTCATAATAAATTTATACAGTAATATTATTATCTTCTTTTTATAAGGAGGAAAAAGAGACTCTATATTTAGGAGAGCAAGGATTCAAATCCAAGCCTCTCTTACTTCACAGCTTATGATTTTTCTCTTGCTCCAAGTTGCCTTCATGCCACTTTGTCTATAATCCAAACATCTTCCTTTGCCTTGCATAAATGGTTTTTTCTCAAAACTTTTTCCAACTTTGTCTTCCATGACTCTCTTTTTATAGTCACTGCTCCAGATGGAGTTATCTTTTTATTCTCCCCCCCCCCCAAACTTACCTCCTTACCTAAGAAAAAGAAAGAACAATTAACGGCCTTTGTTCTTCTTATCCAACCCCTTGCCATCTTCCAAGACTCACTTTAATTTGTGATTTCCTTCTCCATAAACTTCACCTGTTAATATCCAGTTGGTACTTTTAAGTATACACTTTGTCATTCCCTCTTCGTATTTTTTCTACACACATTTGTACTGTTGCTAGCTTAGGGCTGTGTGTATCCTCCCACCCCATTAAACTATAAGCCATTGGGGGAACCATGCAAACAGCAGGGCCTCCCTATATTTGCAGAAGGAATGATTGTGCATGTGTGCATAAGTGACCCATTTTCCTGGCATACAACCCAGCCACAATTACTTAATCTTTATTTTCTCTAAGTTGATCCCTTTGTGAATTCTTTATGAAGTGGAATGAGAGTGTTGATTTTTCCTTTTAAATGTTATGAAAATATTTACTTTAACCACACTGGAAACATGTTTTGAACCCTAAAGGGAGTCCTTCATTTAAAATAGGGGAAAGGGAAGTTTCACTCAACTCTGTGGTTCTCAAATAGACCATTAGGCTTTCCTTCTGTCAATAATTATGTTCCTCAGTCAAAATAAGGGACTGTTCTGGCTTGCCTTAAGAAACAATAGAAATAGAACCTGTTCACTCTTAAAAATCTAAATCACATGTTTAGTGTTGACTGGTTAGGACATTGACTTGGACTGTTGAGAATAATACACAACATGCTCACAGGTTCACCGTCTGCATGATCCTAAATAGAATATTCCCATTAGCTGAGCTCTGTGTAGCTATCAGCCAGGAAATATATATAGTGCTCTTTTCAGAGAAGCAGGGGAAAAATTTTCCCTAAAAACACAGAGTAAATCAAAGACAGGGCCTAATATGGAAAGATTATTTTTTCCCTCTAGTTTAAATATATAAACCACAATACAATATGTTCTATTGTAACCATTCCACCTTTCCTACCCTCCATTATTTTTTAACTCTTGCTTTTTTATGCCAGGCTGTGGTTTTATTATATTGTGATTTCTTATGTAATTCTCCTCAAATTATTTGTAGAAGTGGATGGGGTGAAAATATAAATAAGCATACTATATGGGTTTTGAAAAGTACTTTGTATTTCAAGGTGGTACCACCAGGTACTTTTAATTTTATTGTTGTTGTTGTTCATTTGTTTGTTTTGGTTTGTTTTACTCAATATTTCTTCTTAGTAATTTTGTATAGCATTTGCATTATTTCAAGAACTGCCCTTCTCCCACTCATGTGGTTTTGGTAGGTGTATTAATTCCCTAGGGCTGCCATAACAAAGTACCACAGACGGGGTGGCTTAAAAAAATTTTTTTTTCCTGTCACAGTTCAGGAGGCCAGAAATCAAGAATTAAGGGGTCACGGTGTTGGTTTGTTCCTGGGGGCTCAGAGAAAGAACCTATTCCATGCCTTTCTCCTAAAGCCCAGTAGTTGCTGACAGTTCTTGGCTTGTGGATACATCACAGTCTCTGCCTCCATCATCACATGGTGTCCTCCCTGTGTCCTCCACATCGTCTTTCCTTTACGCATGTCTGTCTCTTTGTCTCTTCTCTTCTCATAAAGACACGGATCACATTGTATTAAGGGCCTACCCTACTTCAGAATGGCCTCATCTTAATTAATTACATCTGGAATGATCCTATTTCCAAATAAGGTCACATTCTGAGGCTCCAGGAAGACATGAATTCTTGGGAGCCACCATTCAATCCAGTACGGTGGGATGATCAACCACATTATTCAACCTTTTGATTACAGAATTAGCCAATCAGACTCCTTGGGGATTTTATATATGAAAACTGGTAGAGGATTTCTCTCGTTCTTCTTGGATCACCACAGAGAGACGATGTAAGCCTGAAACCTTTTTCAACAGTCTTTTTAAGAGGCTAATATAAAGAGAAAAACAGAACTGAAAGATGTGAGGAAAGGAGAGTATGGGGATGGGGAGGGGAAAGAAAGATCTGGAATTCCAGATACTCAGAAAAAATAAATCCTTTTATTTGTTTATCTATGATGATGTTTCTGCTACTGAAAATTGTTGTTTGTTTGTTTATTTTAATAGAGAGGATTTTCCATAGAGCCAAGCACACTCTATTATATGGCAATTTTGAATCTTAGAGAGAAGGCAAGTGAGAGAGGGAGAAATGTGTGTGAGTTGAAAAATATATTCAATGTACCTATTGTTTTTATAATACAAACTTTATAAAGTTAAGATTGACAGTTGTAATCATGGTGGCTATTTCCAGTTTTTTATTCTTCAAACAGCCTAAATGTGTACCAATGATGGAATAGTTAAATAAATTAATGTGATTTATATTCTGAATATTATGCTGCAATCACAATTGTGGGGCAGATCTCTAAGTACTTATATGGAAAGGGCTCTATCATTATGTTAAAAAATAAGTCATGGAACAAGATGTATATTTTGCTGTCATTTATGAGAACTGTGCATGCATGCACTTGCACACCTACACATGCACACTTGAAAATGTATACTGGAAAGATAGTTATAAAACTGTTAATACTTACAGCTGGGAAATGTGGGGATGGAGAATTTGGGGCAAAGATAAAAGAGAATTTCTAATTTTATCATTCTATGTATTAATTCTCTCTTCATGTTTCTACATATATTCATTTAATACTTCCTTTATTAAAATCAAACAGGTCAATGACACAAAAGGAAATACTCTTCTTAGATAGGTTGCGTTTTCCTTCACTTCCACGTGCTCCTATAGTTGTAGAGACGTTGCCCTTTGAAAAGCATATATGGGTGTCACACGCGTAAGTACCTTTAAGGAACAAGAAGGTATCAGCAGTGAATAAAGAGTGCTGAGCTGAGACTGAAGTGGACAGGAGAACGTGTTCTCTATCTAAAGTGGGTAAGTGTTCCTTAGCTGCAGGCTACTGCTGACATGGTGCCATTGTGACCGAGCATTGTGAATCTTTATACATATTTCTTGGTGCACATTTGTCAGTCTGTAGGATAAATTCCTACAAGTTGTACTGCTGGGTCAAAATAAATGCACATTTTGGAATCTGATTGATAACAGCTAAACAGAAGTCAATCGTTAGTACTGTTTTAACATTACTAAATGCTAAAGGCTTTCCTCTGATATCTGGGTAAAGTGTAGATCTGGTTAGATCTTGGTGAGGGCTCCCTAAATATAATGTGGCATTTTTATTTAATAAGACAATTGGCTTTGGTTATGATCTCCCTAAGTGCAAATGTAAACTGTTTAGTGTCAAAAAATACAGAAGAATGGCACCCGCTGCTCCCTTCACGTCCCCCGCACACATCAAAGGGAGTAGAGCTGTCTGTGAAAAGTAGATCAGACATCTTTCACTTATGATGAAGACAACAGTAGAGAAGACAAAGCGGATCTTCATAGCAACAAATCAGTTGCCTAGAGGAGAGCCAAGTGGAACAGAAACGAGGCCCTGTGCCAAAAATCTGAAGAGGCAGGAAGTGCCTTGGGATGTGCTCCAGCTGCAGCGGAAATGTGAGGAGCTTCAAATGGTTAAAAGCAAATAGTCTGCCAAGAAGAGACTTGTGTATTGCAGGATGTGTCGCTACAAAGAATTTCTCTAGCTCTTTGTTGTTAAGTTATTTAATACTGGGCATATCAATTTTCTTTTTACTGAATTTTACTGCATGAGATGGGGGAAAGGCTGTGGTAGACAGATATTGATTTCACCTATTCTGCTGTTGCTGCACCATCTCATCTTGCCTGTAACATCCCCGTGAAAACACCATTGAAGGGTCAATGAGCTGTAAAATGATTACTTTTATCCTCCAAAATAATATTTCACTAATGTCTATACTTAGAAATTCATACAGTATTTCAAGGGCATAGATTTATTATGAGACATAATCTTTGCACTTAGGCAAGGCATATACTTTTATTAAAGACAAATTTCATCCAAAGGGCAAATATAAACAGACATTAATGGATTCGTCAGTTTAAAATTTATATACTGAGGGAAGGGGAAAATAACATTACTCCCACTGAAGATTCTATATTTGATAAAGTGAACATCGGTATATTGTGACCTTAACTGAAAATAATCAGTGATGAAATCTAGAATAGTCATAACAATAGCTTTTATTTGTGAAGTATCTGCAGTTCAAAAAGCACTTTCACAAACCCTCACTTGCAATTTATGCCAATTGGCAACCTTGTGAGTTTTCCAAAATAGGTGTTAAATTTGATTCACCAATGTTACCTCAAGTTCCTTTGTAAAAAGGTCAGAGTATAAAATTCAATAAGCAATTCTGAGATTAGAAAACTGAGAGGTTAAGTATATTACCCAAGGTCATATGAGTTTGTAATAGAGCAAGGCTTAAACTTCTGCAGAGCTCAAGGGCAGAACTACTGACGTCCTACTTGCTTTTATTTTCTGTCTTCAGAGAGTGTGTTCTTTATTGTGAGCGTTTTCTCCTGCTCACTCTGTCAATCATGGGTATCATGAGTTCAGAGCCACTTTTTACAATAAGAAATGTTTCCTCATACAGAACTACTTACTATACTCAGTGTCATTTGGCATTAGCTGTGCTGTTTGGCTCCATTGAAGGAAAATTATTTTCAAGTTGAAAAGGTAAAATATACATGAAAAGGTACAATAGAGCCCAAATACAGGTGAAGAGAGAAAATAAAAGAATAGCTATTGGCTTTTAATGAGCTGACACCTGTTAAGGCCAGGGAAATTTGGTGTGGTGAAAAGAGCATAGGTTGTTTATCCAGTTTGGGTTTGAAATCCGGCTTTTCCATTTCTTGCTGGGTGAAATATGATCAAAATAGTTCTTAGCTACTTTGAGCCTTAGTGTCTTCAATGATAAAGTGGGGGTGGTAATAGCTATGTCATGGGATATTTCTGAAGAGCTAAAATAATGCATGTAAAGTGATTGTACTTCATGGGTACTTCATAAATTGTAGCTATATAACTAATACAGTATGATATCAACTTGCTGAATTGACTTAGATACCATGTGATTTGTAGAATACATTCTAATTAATAAATGATTTATCAGAACTTTGGGGGAAATAAGTGAGTATTGACTTAGTATTCACTAAAATCAAATCTTAATGTATTAATCTCACTTCCTTTATAAAGGGTGATACTAGATCAGGGATCAGCCATCTAAAGCCTACAGTCCAAACCTGGCCTGCAGCCTGTTGTTGTATGCCCTGAGAACCAAGGTTTTTACATTTTTAAATGGTTGAAAAAAAATCGAAAAAGTATATTTCATACCCTGTGAAAATTATATGAAATTCAAAATTCAGTGTCCATAAATAAAATTTAATTAAAACAGGGTTACATTTATTTATTTGCATTATGTCTAAGGTAGCTTTCCCATCCGGTGACAGGGTTGACTAGTTGCAATAGAGATCACATGACCTGCAAAGCCTAAAATATTTACTATCAGGCTCTTCACAGAAAATGTCTAGACCCCTGTACCAGAATATTAGGTCAGAGAAATACCCCAGACACAGTATAACTGTACTTCAGAAAATGTTTAACAAAGCTACCTGAGAAAGGCAGCTAACACTTAAATAAACATAAGTACTTTCCCTCTATATTCTGGACATATCCCTGGGAGGTAGCTGCCTGTTATGACTATATTTCCCATGTTCCTTTCTTCTTGGTGTGGCCATGTGACAAGTTTTTGCCAATGAAATGTGACTGAAAATAATATGTACCATTTCCAGGAGAGAGTTTTTAGGAAGCAGGAGTTCTTTCTCTTATGCATTTTACCCAGCAGACCCTAGGGGATGGCAGAGCCACAAAATGTAAGGGGCCTGGGTCCCTTGATATGATGTGGAATGGAGTCACCCGCCTACCAGAAATACCGGTTTTAGATTCTTTTGAGTAAGAAAAAAGAAGTTCTCTTGTATTATCACTGAAATTTGGGGAGTTTGTTTTATTAGTGTTTCTCTAACTCACTCTTAAGGTGTCCTTTTGAAAAAGATAAAGCAGTGTTATATGAATAACATACTTAAATGGATTTAGAGATGAACAACTGGGCTCAAACAGGATTAATCAATTGTTGCCAACATGGGTGGAAGAGGCATAGTACCACAGAGGTCTTCTGTCCTTGATCTCATCCTAGTAATTAGTTTTACGAGACAAAACTAGCAATTTTAAATGTTTTAAGGCTGCCTTTAGAAGAGTTCTTTTGGATTTTTTTTTTTTCTGAAAAGTTCCAGTGGATAGGGTGATTGGGACAAATAATAGTGAGACAGATTTTAGCTCAGCATGAAGAAGAATTAAAAATAAAATAGAGATAGCTGCCCAAACAGTTACCTTGCAATGAACTGTGCTCTCTACAAAGTGTTGAAGTAACTGATAAAGAGTCATCACTAAATCTGGCAAAGAAAATTCTATAATAATACAGGAATTTAATTATAAGATTAATAATTACTCTAATTCCTCCTAACTTTCAGTTCTTTAATTTCATCATTAAATGTTTTCTTGTTTTAATCATACACTTACCATTTAGTTTCAAGAAATTTAAAGTCAAGGAGATGAAAATGCAATTCAGCCACTTCGGTTTTCCATAAATTGACTATATGCACAGGTTTTAAATATACAATTTAAGGACTCTTGATTGTTATTCATTTTGTCGTTCAGTAGATAAAGTACCCTTAGGAATAGGAAGATACGTAGGAGGATTGGTGTATTTGTTAGGATGTATCCATCTGCAAGTAAGATAATATCAACTAACAGGGGCTTCAATAATATAAATATTTAATCATTTCACATACAGGAAGTTTATACCTATCTGAGACCATGTGAACTAAGAGATCAAAGTCACCATAATATGCATTAAGATATATTAGTAATTAGGTAGTAAAACGTAGTAACATCATGTACCTTCTGATACACTGAGAAGGGCTCATCACTTCTTTGTTTTTCTGGCCCAAAATGTAGAGTCTAATCATATGAAAACATCAGATAAACCCAAATTGTGGGGCATTCTACAAGTTAACTAGTAGTCTTCCAAAGTGTGAAGGTTATAAAAAACAAGGCAAGACTGAGAAGTTGCCACAGACTGAAAGAAACTAAGAGACATAATAACTAAATTCAGTGTGGTAACTTGCAATGGATCCTGAAACAGAAAAAACGGACAATTGCAGAAAAACTGGAAAAACCCAGATAAGATCTACAGTGTAGTTAATAGTATTATACCAATATTAATTCTTAGTTTTGGTAACTTTATTATAGGTATTCAAGATGTTTACATAGGGGGAGCTGGGTGAAAGATATATGGGAACTCTTTGCTATTTTTGTAACTTTTCTCTAAGTCTAAAATTATTTCAAAAGAAAAAATTGCTGGAGTTGATAGTTCCAGATGCACTGTGGTAACTCAAGAACATCATCGGGTACTTAAGATTTGTTTCTACTTTTCTATCTGATCTTCTGTGTTCCCTTCTTTCCTCTAGGCTTATCTGAATACTAGATATTCTCCCCTGCACCTCAGGTCAACATAGTTCCTTCCTGTTCTGTTCCTGGGCAAGATGCCGTCTATGGATGAAACCAACTGGACTTCCCTGCCCTCTGGCTTCTGGTTGACTAATGCCAGCAACTGATCTAAGTACAAGAAGAGTGGGAGGTCAGAGTTTTTATTCCCCTGGGTCTTTCCATTTTAGACTAAGGTTTGTAAGACCTGAGTTCCTCCACCTGTGTTCCAGATGACAGCTCCTGTAGGGCACCTCTCCCCTAAGGCTATAGCTACAACCTTCTACATGTTCTGATAAACACTCCCTCCCCTTGCATCTTCAAGCCCACTACGGGTAATGCCTCCCAGCAATTACAAGTCTGAGGTACTAACCATTCCTTACAGTTCTCTTTTATCCTGCCCATATTTTATTAAACTTTCAATTACCCCATTTGCATGTGCCCTCTTATACTTAACCTAAACTCTGACTGATACCTCATCTCATAGTCACCAAATAGTCCATGCAGCCCCAAGCATCACATATTCTTTCATGTAATTAGAGAAATGAGAGCAGATAGTGCCGGTTGGGCACCAAAAAAAAGTGTCTGTTATAAATGGTTTCAATTCTACCTAGATCATTCTCTAGCCTCACGGTATGTCTGGCACACGGTAAGTACTCAGTATTCTCCATCTCATTAATAGAGAGTTAATCCTGCTGTCGTTCAGGATAAATACTCAAGAGTCATCTTTTACTCACTTCTTCTCCAAGCCTACAGCCAATATGTCAGCAAATTCTATCAGCTCTGCTTCCAAAATGTATCTAGAACCAATCAGTTCTCACCCTCTGCACCATCACAATCCTAGTTTGCCATCTCTCCTTTGGATAATTATAGTTGTCTCCCTGCTTTAATCCTACCCTCCCCTTCTCTTTCACATACACACATAGTGTGACCTCCACAATAGCCAGAGAGATCTTTGCAAATGTAACAGATCATGAACTCTCCCACTAAGAACTCCCCAGTTCAGTCAGAGGAAAAACCCTGGTGTCCACAATGGCCTATACTGTCCTATGAGATCTGCTTCCTTCCACTTCTTTCCTCTCCTAACTTCTCTCTTCCTTAGGCAATGTCAGACACACTGGGTTCCCTGCTGCTGCTGGAACATACCAAGTGTGCCCTCCTCTCTTTGTTTTTCTTTCCTCTACCTGGAACTTTCTTCCACCAGGTACCTTCCTGACATGTTTCCTCACTTCCTTCAACTCAAATGCCAGCCTTCCTTAACCACCCTAAATAAAGCAAAATAAAATTCCTTCCTTATCATACCATCAGCACTCCTTATTCCATTTTTTTCTTTATTCTTTTTCCATAGAACTTCCTACTTAGGAATGTATGTGTTTTTCTCTACATATACTTGCATATGCCTATATATGTGTGTGTATATACACACATACATCCTGTTTCTCTCATTAGAATATGTCCTCTTTAATGCCATGGATTTTATTCAGTATTATATCCCCAGTGCCTAGAATGGTGCCTGGTACATAGGAGGTATTCCATAAGTATTTCTGAAATAAATGAATGTATGAATATGAATTGAATGTAAATCTGGACAAATACTTTTTAAAAGTTATTTTCGGACTTCCCTGGTGACACAGTGTTAAGAATCTGCCTACCAATTCAGGGGACATGGGTTCGAGTCCTGGTCCCGGAAGATCCTACATGCCGTGGAGCAAGTGAGCTCGTGTGCCACAACTACTGAGCCTGCGCTCTAGTCTGTGAGCCACAACTACTGAGCCCGTGTGCCACAACTACTGAGGCCCATGCACCCTGGAGCCCATGCTCTGCAACAAGAGAAGCCACCGCAGTGAGAAGGCCATGAACTGCAACAAAGAGTAGCCCCCTCTAGCCACAACTAGAGAAAGCCCGCACGCAGCAACGAAGACCCAACGCGGCCAAAAATAAGTAAATAAAATAAATAAATTTATTTTTAAAATAAATAAATAAATAAATAATAAAGGTTATTTTCCTCCTGGGATTTGGGGAGGTGTCTTCATGTGAAGGAAGCAGAGAGAATTTGAACAAAATGACTTCACTGCTCACTGAAGAAGCTCTCCAGAAAAAGTAAAGGCACTGCTCACCAAGTATTTTCTCAACATTCCTCTCACAGAGTCAACCTGAATGGAGACTTCCGTAGGCAGTCAGAGACAAGTTTTATGGATACAGTAAGTAAATTTTCATTGCTAAGTAAGCCAAAATGTAAGCAGGAATGCTTAATGATACTCTAGATACACCAGGAGTGAAATCTCCCCATACTTCATGTCAACCACAGGACTTCACACTTGACTGAGGACCTATTAAAACAATTATCAGGTCATTAACAAGGGCCTCTAAGACTAGTTTTGAAACCATATTAGTGAGAAAAATTTGCTTTGATGGGGGTATTAGCGCAGAGGGTGGCCTGGATTGGGAGAATTTCCAGCTTTAAGGCCCTGTTCTCTGGCTTCTTATCTCTATTCCTCTGATTCCTGAGGACACTCCCACAGGTAGGTAGAAGGACTGTTTCAGATTTCATTAAAACCCCATACAGTTTTGCCTGAACAAGTGGAAGACTGTGCTAGAATGCCTCGGGTTCTGAGTATCCACATTCTGACCATTCAGGGAGGTCACAGGAATATGAGGAACCGAAAGAAGTCCAGTCCCTTTCTTGTACTCTAGAGGACCCAAAGACAAGATTCAATTCGAATTCCTGCCCCATCCTTTAAAAACTTTTTATGGCAATTACCACCACCCGAATCCTGGGCACAGTTTTCAAGTTGGTGCAATTTACCTTTCCTTAACTAACTTTGTTCTGCTTCTCTCACAGCTTGGGGCCTTCTCTTCTCTCACCTCCAGCACCCCAATGTTCACCCTCTACTTGTGGTCTGTGGCTGTCCTAAAGCTCCACAGAGACAGCGCACACCCCCCTCTCCTCCCACCATGCCACACGGTGCTTCTAAATCTCCCCTGCAGGCAAAATTCTATCCTTTTTCTTCTAACTTGGTATAGAGGACATACCTTCATATTCTGGTCATAATCATTTTTACAGACTATAAGTTATTAATAGACCTAACCAATGAAATAAGTATTTGTGCTTTAAAGAGAAGCCTAGGGACTTCCCTAGCAGTCCAGTGGTTAAGACCCCATGCTTCCACCGCAGGGGGTGCAGGTTGGATTCCTGGTGGAGAACTAAGATCCTGCATGCTGCCCTGCCGGAATGGCAAAAAAAAAAAGAGAAGCCTAACACAAATGAGTTAAATGCTATGTAACTTGTTAGCTCTGAGGGAAAGTGTACTGTTTTTTAATTCACTGAGAAAGAAATTAACACAGTAATACAGAGACTGGTTAGGAAGGTCTTGATTCTCTCTAAATTTATGACTAAATGAAAAACTTAGCAAAGCCATTATTACCAGATGTGCTTCTCCCTGCCTCCCCTCCCCACAAGGTGGGAGTCTTTATAAGTAGGCCTAACATGTAGAGATACAGAGATGAATGTGCATGCCAAAGGGGTTGACTATGATGTAGCTGAGATCTGACAGCTAGACCAGGTGGCCATTCTAAGTGGGTGTTCTAACCCTTTACCACTTTCCACAGGACATTCTGTGACAACTTTATTACTCATCCGAGACACTGAGGAGGAGTATCTTCTTACTCATTTATGGAAACATTAAACACTTAGCCAATGTGATTTCTAAACAAAGAGATTTTTAAGCAGAGGGTGTATAGATATTACATATTTTCTCTTATTGAAGACACCAAGCCTATCTCAGAAAGGAGAAAGAAATTATGTAGAACTTCACTTAATAAGCAATAGTCAAAGTCTGTTGCTGATATGGAGACTCAGGCCCCATTTGGGGATTTTTCATAGTCTCTTACAAAATAAGTAACAAGTATATGTTTGATAAGGAAAGTCTCTTTTTTTCGCATCAGTTTTACTGCTAACCCATCCCCTCCCACAGAAAATAATTGAGTAGAAAGCAGATCTTGATATTCTACTCATAGAGTCTGGCTGTAATCAATTGCAACTCTTATGGGAAGTAATATTGCTGTCTGTTTTGTTTCATCTCTTTTTTAGCCTACGTAAGACATGTATTTCAATACTTTGAAAAATACTGTTTCTTTAAGGCTGTTTTAAAGTCTTAATACCATTCAAAGCAAATTATTAATAATAGCAAAACAACCATTGAACTCTTAATTTTGATAATTGTTTACAATATCTAAACAATGAAACTCTATTATTTTCTGTTAAGAATGTTGCAAAGTTTGAGAATCTAATTTTTTTCCCCAGATATAAACATAAGATGATGTGCTAAGTTCCTTCTAGTATATATTTTTCTTTGTTGTCTTTCAAAAAACATAATTATTTAACACATTAATTGTTTTCTCATGTGATAAAATAGGCTGTGTTAATTATCTGGTGCTGTGTAAAAAATTACCTCATAATTTAATGGCTTAAAACGAGAATAAACCTTTCTTCTCTCATAGTTTTTGTGGGTCAGGAATTTGGGAGCAGCTTAGATAGGTGATTCTGTTTGGGGGTCTCTCTTATTAAGGCTGCAGTCAAAGTGTTGGCTTGGACTGTAGTCATCTGAATGCTTAACTGGGCAATGGGCAAGGAAGACTTCAATCCAAGATACCTGACTCTCATAGCTGGCAAGTCAGTGCTGGTTGTTTGCAGGAAGACTTAATTCTTCCTGCATGGACCTGTCTATTGGATGCCTTGAGAAACCTCCTTATTGCCCTTACTCAAAACAAATGGTCCAAGAGAGAATAAGGCAGAAGTGACCCTGTATTTCATGACTTAAACTTGGAAGTCACACACTTGCTCTGCCATAGTCTCTTGGTCACAAACTCTGACACAATGTGGGAAGGACCACACTAAGGAATGAATACTAGGAAGCAAAGAGCATTGGGAACTAACCTGGAGGCTGGCTGCCACATAGCAATAAACTGGAACAATGGCTAGCACAGGGTAGACACCCAAAAAATATTATTTCATGATTTTTTTTTAATAAAATGAGAAAATGAGAGGCAGAAATTGGAACGTCCAAAAGGACTGACAGTGCTTGAATAAGCGCTAGCTTGTCTACCATGTTCTGTAAACAAAAAAGAAAATTTTATTCTAAATTACTCATATAGGACATTATTTTATTTTTTCTTTGTAATAAATATTCTTAAAATGAACAGCTGTGAATGGAATAATAATTCAAATAAGTCTCTTAGGATGTTCAAATATTATAATTTTGTAGTTTCCTCATCTAAAAATGTTTGACAATATTTAAGCAGAGGATGGCTGAAATTAAAATAGTTTTTAAATGGCTATCAAATTCTTTTGAAAATTGTCTACAAATTGGGTTCTATGTTGTTTTAGTACCCTTCTATAAGGAGTACAGGGAAAATAATGTGCATAAAATTAACAATCCTGATTATTCCACTGTAGTATACATACATCTCCCTAATTTCATCTTTTTAAAATAAAAATGAATAATATTTTTAAAATCTTAAATGTGACTAAACCTTTTAAATCAAAGATATATGTCTTTCTTCACTTAATCACTCCCTTCCCAAAAGATCAATGGACTTCTCTACTAGAAAAGGGGAAATGATATATTTTTTTTAATTTTTAAAATTTATTTATTTATGGCTGTGTTGGGTCTTCTTTTCTGTGCGAGCACGTTCTCTAGTTGTGGCAAGCGGGGGCCACTCTTCATCACGGTGCGCGGGCCTCTCACTATCGCGGCCTCTCTTGTTGCAGAGCACAGGCTCCAGACGCGCAAGCTCAGTAATTGTGGCTCACAGGCTTAGCTGCTCCGCCGCATGTAGGGATCTTCCCAGACCAGGGCTCGAACCCGTGTCCCCTGCATTGGCAGGCAGATTCTCAACCACTGCGCCACCAGGGAAGCCTGGGAAATGATTTTTGAAACCAACCTCTTCATTGTTTCCCCTTCAAGTCCTTTTATCCTTGGAATTAAGAAAGGTAAAAGTTCTCGTTAGAATTCATTGATTCAAATAAGACATTGGCTTGAAATTTTTGAAAATTTTCTGAGAAGTAAACAGTTCTCAAGACACTAAGAGCTTGGGACTTCCCTGGTGGCACAGTGGTCAAGAATCTGCCTCCCAGTGCAGGGCACACGGGTTCGAGTCCTGGTCCGGGACAATCCCACATGCCGTGGAGCAACTAAGCCCGTCCGCCACAACTAGTGAGCCTGTGCTCTAGAGCCTGTGAGCCACAACTACTGAAGCCTGTGCATCTACAGCCCGTGCTCCATAACAAGAGAGGCCACCACAATGAGAAGCCCACGCACCGCAATGAAGAGTAGCCCTCCCTTGCCACAAATAAAGACCGCATGCAGCAGCAAAGACCCAACACAGCCAAAAATAAAAATTAATTAATTAATTTTTTAAAAAAAGACAATAAGAACCAACTTTGTTCTTTTGAAAATTAAGCATAATTACTTCACTTAGAGGATTATTTCACAATTCAGTAGATTCACTTACAGGAAAATTGTCTTTGTGTTAAGCCTAGTTTGGTTTTCTTTTTCTTCTTTACATTAGACTTACTTACAGTAGCTCTCTTTTACTATGTGAGGCACCCTACAGGGAATGGGGATGCTTTGCAAATTAAGCACTATTTGCAAATTCAACATGGAAATAAAGGCCTTTATACCGGAAATTATGTTTAGCCTCTGTTACTTTCCTTTGTGTCGGTGGTGGTGGTCAATTTCAGCATATTCATACTTGCTATGAATTTGGCGCTAAGAAACCTCTAATATTGCAAGGGTTTTGTGAGAGTGTTTATATATATGGATTAGTAGTGTTGTACTGTTCTATTTCATGTTACACTGGGTAATTATTTTCTGTTCTTCTCTGTTTTGTCAGCATTCTGAGATAGTCATCTAGTAACTAGACTCTTCTCTGCTCTTCTGATTCTTTTGATCTCTCTTCATAAATCATTCTCTCCAGCCCCTTAAGGCTCTTACTTCTCATCTGAACTCATTCCAGATTTGTTTGTTTCTTTTAAAATTGTTTTGTTTTAACTAAGTGGTGGCCAGCCTTGAATGTACTATTTCAGAGCTTCATTGGAAAGGAAACGTGTATATTTTTGGCTGCTTGCCTGGTCAATAGAGACACAAATACATAAACATAGATATTGATCTACATATAGATAGATATAGATATCCAAAGGAGAAGCAGTATATCATATAATAGAATGAACAGAGGACTACAAACTAGGAAGCCTGGTTCCAGGTCTAGCTGTTATACTGGCTTGCTATGTATAATTGAGGAAATCAGCTCATCACTCTCATCCCCCTGTCTTCATTTATTCATCCCCAAAGCACACATTATGTATACACATCATATATACACATCATGTATAAGATAAACTAGGTCTCTGCCTTCTTGGAACTTAAATTCTAGTGAGGACTGACAATTATAAACAAGTCAGCAAAAATTTTAGAACCTTTAGATTTGAAACTTGATTTTAATGAATAAATATAGTAATTTGTTGGGAAATGACAGGGTTAAGGAAGGGGACTGTATTTGAATAGATGGGCAGGAAAACCCTCTCTGAGCAGGAATTATTTGGGCAAGAAGGACCCAGGTATGGGAAGAATCAGGGAAGAGCAGGAAAAACAGACAAAAATTTGTAATTTTAAGTGTTTTTATTGTTTCAGATTATAATTTTATTTATATAACTACATTGCTGGCAAGGTCATAGTTTACAAAAAAATTTGTAGGCAAATTTTCTAATTTTCTTATCCCTACATCTCTGTGGGAAAGACATAGATGTTATCCACATCCTTAGACCTTAGTTCATAAAAATATGAACTCTGAAATGGGTAAAGTTCATGTTCGCCTGGAGTGAACTGCTTCACCATTACTGGCTAAGAAACACTGGTTCTCCAAAGTCATATAGATTTCTCTGGGATTTCCTTATGATTTCACTTTTTAACTTCCTGCTGTTTGAGGCTATTATTTTCCTCTACATATTATATCATACTTATTCAAGTTATGAGAAAACTTCATTAATTTTGACTTGTTGAAGGGAAAATATACATTTAAGATTGAGAAAGAGTGCTGAAGTGGTTATTAGAAGTTCAAGACCTAGTTCCTACTCCAGTAAATAGGGTAAGAATTTGAACAGGTTATTTTAATTATTTGGGCCTCAGTTTCTTTCTCTATGGAATGGGAACACTGAACTAGATCAGCCAATTATGAAAAGATTTTAATTCAATTGTCAAAGGAAATATTTCATGAAATCCCAATGTCTTCCTCAGTTATATGTTTTGCAAATGATAGAAACTAACTTAAGAAAAAGGAATTCATTATAAGGACATAAGGTGGTAACCAGAGTATTAGAAATACAGCTGATTCTCAAAGAGACTAGAAATAACTGAAATAAGTACAAGTCCCTCTATAAATTTAAAACAGTCAAAATTATGACTTGAGAAAGAAGCTTTTATAATAAATTACCTAAGAAAATAATGTTTGTAATAGTCCAAGTGTCCATTTTCTTCCTTCCCTTTTCCCTTTCTGAAGGACTAGATAATCCTATTATTGCTCAAAGAGCAATGCTCACATGCTCTACCTGTCTAACCTGTGCCCTACCCAAACTTATCAAATCGCTCTGTTCTTCCCCTCACTATCTCACCACAATTAAGTTAATATAATATGTCAAAATTCCAATGAGTTAGCATGGATTGAGCTTCTGTTAAGTGCTTGGCATGGACTATGTTTAAAGAGAATCTGCAGGATGGAAGATGACTGACTCCTTTTTTTTTTTTTTTTTTAATTTATTTATTTGTATTTATTTTTGGCTATGTTGGGTCTTTGTTTCTACGCGAGGGCTTTTCTCTAGTTGCGGCAAGCGGGGGCCACTCTTCATCACGGTGCACGGGCCTCTCACCCCCGCGGCCCCCGCTGTTGCGGAGCACAGGCTCCAGACGCGCAGGCTCAGCAGTTGTGGCCCACGGGCCCAGCCGCTCCGCGGCATGTGGGATCCTCCCAGACCAGGGCTCGAACCCGTGTCCCCTGCATTGGCAGGCAGACTCTCAACCACTGCGCCACCAGGGAAGCCCAAGACTCCTTTTTCTTAAAGAGACCGAGTGAAGCCATGAGCAGAGTGGGACAAAGAGAAAAAAGGATACCAGCATTTCACTACTCTGATTACAAAATTTCCTAGAATACTTCCAGAAATGTAATAAATTTATCCTTCTTGAAGGTTAAATACTTTTTCAAATTTCAAGTTTGTAGTCAGTCTCCACTGAAATAATATTTGCTTATCGTTAGTGAGTCCAGGAGGAGTTGTTCAAAATGCAGTTTTCTCACTGGAACCATTCTGTTCCATGTTTATTGTTACATCTTCTCATGTCCTCCAAAAAATAAAAATAGAACCTTCTTACCGGCAGTCATGACAAATGAAATTCATCACTTCTTGCCAGTAACCATGAAATTCTTTACACATATGATTTCTCCAAAGTAATATCTGTTTTGGCTATCATGTTCAAATCTCTTTAAAATGTCTATTTTTATTCTCACAGAATTACATTAAGGCTAGCAGATAGCAAGTTTTAGCATATTGATTTTATGTATAAATAAGCTGACAAAAGTCAATTGACTTGCCCAGGGCCACACAGCATGTACAGGTTGGGACTGAGATTAGAAACCTAGTTTTTTAGCTTCCAGTTTAAAGTGTTTTATACTAGAATGAAGATCTCACACATACATAGTTTACAAGTGGTATGTGGGTTGCAGAACTGTCTCAAGCACCAGACAAGGTTCTGGGAAAGCCACCAGTATAACTGCTTTTTGTTTTTTGCTTTAGCTCCTCAGAATAGAAATTCTCACAGATAATTCTTATATGTCTCAGATTTTGTTCTTCCCAAGAAAGTAGTGCCATATTGAGAAAATCTAAAAGGAAAATGTACCCGTTACACACAGAGAATATTCTGGAATAAAAAAATTGCTGCCCTGAACTCAAAATAATGATTTTGATAATGACATTTGTTAAGAAGTATTCAAATGTGTATAGAGTGTGATTTGGATAATAAAGCCTCAAGATTATTCTGGGTCCCAGTTCAGTCTGGAGGCTTAACCCGTTACCCCTAAACAAAGCCAAAACCTCAGAAGAACCACAGGATAAATCTTCCTTCAGGTCTTTCCGTGGACAGACCCCTGGTCTAATCAGATTTCTCAGACTTTCCCTCCATGTTAAAGACCTCAACATAATTCTAAACACAATCCTAGGGAAACGAACTTGGGCAGTTTCTGCAGGAAAGTGAGCGTAGACACTCTTAGCCATACTCCAGTTATCCTAGGGAACTGGTTCTGGTTCATCTGACTGCAGTGTGTTTTAAAGGTGCCCAGTTCAGCAACACACCTTCTGGGAACTTGGTAAGATTGTCTCTTAGTTATAATATCTTCAAAATGAGGATATTGAACTAAATAAGTTCTAAAATCTACTAGAACTCAAAATTCTAAATTCTTAAATCCCTCCAGAACAGCATCTATAATGACAAAATATTAGAGGTGCAAAGGGTCTTGGAGACTATATGGCCCAGTATTTTTCAAATTATAATCCAAAGAAATCCCTCAGAAGTCACAGTAATTAGGGAAGTGAAAGATTAAAAAAAAAAAAGAAAACCTGCATTTCATTCCTCCCAACCCTTGGAATCCTCCCAATGATGAAACTTCTGATTTTGTCAGTTGTATACTGTATACTCTGCTTCCTTCCCTGAAGATATAAAGTTTTAATCAACATTGTGAAAATGACTCTACTACCCAAAGCAATCTACAGATTCAATGCAATCCCTATCAAACTACCACTGGCATTTTTCACAGAACTAGAACAAAAAATTTCACAATATGTATGGAAACACAAAAGACCCCGAATAGTCAAAGCAATCTTGAGAAAGAAAAATGGAGCTGGAGGAATCAGGCTCCTGGACTTCAGACTCTAGTACAAAGCTACAGTAATCAAGACAGTATGGTACTGGCACAAAAACAGAAATATAGATCAATGGCACAGGATAGAAAGCCCAGAGATAAACCCACACATATATGGTCACCTTATTTTTGATAAAGGAGGCCAGAATATACAATGGAGAAAAGACAGCCTCTGCAATAAGTGGTGCTGGGAAAACTGGACAGCTACATGTAAAAGAATGAAATTAGAACACTCCCAAGACCATACACAAAAATACACTCAAAATGGATTAAAGACCTAAATGTAAGGCCAGACACTATCAAACTCTTAGAGGAAAACATAGGCAGAACACTCTATGACATAAATCACAGCAAGATCCTTTTTGACCCACCTCCTAGAGAAATGGAAATAAAAACAAAAATAAACAAATGGGACCTAATGAAACTTAAAAGCTTTTGCACAGCAAAGGAAACCATAAACAAGATGAAAAGACAACCCTCAGAATGGGAGAAAATATTTGCGAATGAAGCAACTGACAAAGGATTAATCTCCAAAATTTACAAGCAGCTCATGTAGCTCAATATCAAAAAAACAAACAACCAAATCCAAAAATGGGCAGAAAATCTAAATAAACATTTCTCCAAAGAAGATATACAGATTGCCAACAAAGACATGAAAGGATGCTCAACATCACTAATCGTTAGAGAAATGCAAATCAAAACTACAATGAGGTATCACCTCACACCGGTCAGAATGACCATCTTCAAAAAATCTACAAACAATAAATGCTGGAGAGGGTGTGGAGAAAAGGGAACCCTCTTGCACTGTTGGTGGGAATGTAAATTGATACAGCCACTATGGAGAACAGTATGGAGGTTCCTTAAAAAACTAAAAATAGAACTGCCTTACAACCCAGCAATCCCACTACTGGGCAAGTACCCTGAGAAAATCAGAATTCAAAAAGAGTCATGTACCACAATGTTCATTGCAGCTCTATTTACAATAGCCAGGACATGGAAGCAACCTAAGTGTCCATTGACAGATGAATGGATAAAGAAGATGTGGCACATATATACAATGGAATATTACTCAGCCATAAAAAGAAATGAAATTGAGTTACTTGTAGTGAGGTGGATGAACCTAGAGTCTGTCATACAGAGTGAAGTAAGTCAGAAAGAGAAAAACAAATACCGTATGCTAACACATATATATGGAATCTAAAAGAAAAAAAAAAAAAAGGTCCTAAAAACCCTAGGGGCAGGACAGGAATAAAGATGCAGATGTAGAGAATGGACCTGAGGACACAGGGAGGGGGAAGGGTAAGCTGGGGCAAAGTGAGAGAGTGGCACGGACATATATACACTACCAAATGTAAAATAGCTAGCTAGTGGGAAGCAGCCACATAGCACGGGGAGATCAGCTGGGTGCTTTGTGACCACCTAGAGGGGTGGGATAGGGAGGGTGGGAGGGAGGGAGACGCAAGAGGCAGGAGATATGGGGATATATGTATATGTATAGCTGATTCACTTTGTTATAAAGCAGAAGCTAACACACCATTGTAAAGCAATTATACTCCAATAAAGATGTTAAAATAAATAAATAAATCAAACAAGTAATTTAGTCCAACACCTTACTCACAGATGAAAAAACTAAGTCCCAGAAATCTAAGTAGCTTGCCCAAGATGACACAGCTACTGGATGGCAGAATATGAACAGTAGTTCAAAACTGACAACTTTGTTTTTCTCAGAATTGTATTTAAAGCAAATTTAACCTCACTGGGTTTAGTTTGCTAAACGCACAAGCTATTTTTCCTTCCCAGTATGTTATTGTCTAGTGCTGGAAAATCCTGAGAAGAAAAGGATGAGAAAGAGATCTGTATGTTTAAGAGTGTACTCTAGCTATTAAGAGATGAAGGAAAGGATTTATTATTCTAAATTCTAAGAATTAATTTTAAAACTGCTTCTCAACTGTTCATTTCATTTTACTGTATAATTAACAAGTGGTTAACATATACTACCAGAGTGGTTCAGAGTTCAGATCTACTGCAAATCTGTACTCTAAAGAACAAATTGGGAAAACAAAATAAAACATAATATACAAAACACTACACTAAAGCCATAAAATACACACTACATTGGTTATTCTTTTCCTTCCAGTTTAGGAGGCCTTGTGAAGATTGTACCTGACTTTCAGGATGAGAAATATTATACCCCCAAAATTTTACCACTTGGTTAAGGGTCAAGGGAAAAAGCGAAACTTAACTTTGATATTTTGTTTGTGAGTGGAAAAAATATATACTAGTTTTCCTCACAGAAAACTGTAATTTAACATTCAAAAAAGACAAACATTATTTCTACTTTACTTAGGAAGATTCTTAAACATTGTTTCAAAATATTCACATACAAGCACACAGAGCAGGCTTTGAAATCTTCTGAAGCCTTGTGCAGATGAAACTAATATTTTATACAAAAACCAGTCGCCTTCATTGCTCTTTTCTTCTTTGTAATTTATTTTCCCATTTATAATTTTTAAGCAAATATTGGGACATCTGGAACACTAGTGTTTTTATTAGAGTTCTGACAGTATACCAGAAAAAGCCTGAAAATTCATAAAATGTCTCTAGAAAATACATAAAATATGTCACTGGTTTAAGAACAGATTCTTTTGCCAGGCTAAAGACTTATTTTTTATGTTGAAAAAGTAATTATAAAATCATCTGAATTCACAAATTCACAGAAAATATTTTTAAACTATTTTTTTTTTTTTTGGGGTAAAGAATTTAGGTTTATGATACCCAATGCTGCCAAATAAGCTTTTGTTCTTGGGCTTAGCTTTGGCAGATTCCCTTGGTACTACTCATGTTCCCTAGACAACTAGATAATGAAAAAATGTATATTGAGGTTCATATGACACAGAAGAGGCTAGCCTGGGAAATGAACTTTTTCTCACTTGTTCAGCAGTTATTCCTCTGAGATGGAAGCATCTGGCCTAACTGATTAAAGCTGCCTCACCTGCCTGGAGGCCATTTATAATCCACTTTCTAATCTAAATCCAGGAATTTCCCTGCTGTGGCTAATCATAGACGCTCTCGTGTGAAGACTCAGTGTGTCTCCGCTTGAGAAGAGAGTGAGCTCTGAGTTTTATAAAATCCCACTGTTTGCCTTAGAAATCTCAATCAGGGCCCTCCATGCTCCAGGCCCTGTGACCGAGGATGGAACTGGGGCTATGCCTTGAGTCCTGGTACTCTACAGAGTTTGGTGAACAAGCCATGTAAGAAAATATATTGCCATAAATCCAAATGAAGGTGTTGCTCAAAAGTCTCATGTATATCAGGCCGCTGCTCCTTTTACTTACGGTAAGTACATAAAAAGTTACGCTCCTCAGCTTGGTATCAGGTACTGGGCTGAAAGTGGATAAACTGGTCTTAAACAAACTATTGAGGATGTGAGACCACAGGAGAAAATGGGCCTACATTAGGGTCAGTCTGGCTACAGCAGGCACTTCCCAAGAATTCTTGGCAGTATCTGAGAATGAAGGGGGGAAAAAAAAAACACCACACTTTCCAAGAAGCTATGAGTAATTTTCTTAACATTCTAAGCTGATGAATATTTAAAGAATAAAAAAATCTACCCTGGGGCAGACTAACAAATGAGAAGGACAAGGGCCTGACATTTCCTGGAAATCTTGTAAATTAAAAAGAAAACCATGAAAAACAAAACCAAAAAAGTTATCAGTCTCTCACTTATATGAAAATTGCCATCAGAATTTAATAGAAAATTTTAAGCAAGAAGTTTTAGTTCAAATGTTTGTTGAAAAGTATCCGTAAAGAGAGAAATTGCCCTGTTATATCTGAATGCTAAATGTGACCTTTAAATTTTTTTTTTTTTAATACAAAATTCTGCCTGAGTCATCAAAGTCTAGGAAGCAAATAAAAGACATTCTTCTTTCTTGAATTTTGAAATGCTTTTTTCTAGTTCCTGTGTAACTATAAGTGTTTGGATTAAAATCTCAGAATTGGTTTCAATTCTCTGTTAAAGGAGAACAGGAGGATTTTGGAGGGAAAAAAAAAATCCCAACTTAAAGGAAAACGAACAAGTTCTGGGCAATTCTGTCTCACATGTCCTTATATGTCAGTCCTAATCCATCTCATTGTATGAACTCATCAAATTCTCAACATTTTCAGAAAATATCCTGAAAAGTGTTGATATTAAGAAAAAAAAAGTAAAATGAAAATACTCAAAATTCCTTAGAAAATCTTCTACCATCTTAGCCAAGATCCTTACTGCTTTTAAAAAACAGTTTCCTATCTGACTTAATTTTTTATCATTCTCATTATGTAGGGGATAAAGAAACATTCCTTTTTAGTGCTTCTCTATATGCTTTTATGAGAGTATTTACTACACATTAGGGCAATGCATGCTGTGGTATCAGTGAATTGTGGTAGATAATGTGTGTTAGAATAGAGACAAATTAATAACTCCCTTTTCTGCCTTGTGACTTATGAAGTTGAAAGAAATTAAAGCTGAAGACAGATAATAGTGAACTACCAAGTGAAAAGGTAAACAGATTAAAAAAGAAACCCAGCTGTAGAAATAAATAATATTGCAGTTCAGCAAATAGAGTGAAATAATCTCCCGTAAACCCTTCACCATCTTAATAATAACTTTTTGTGAAAATATATTTGTGCACTTTGCACTTTTTACATGCATATTTTCTAAAGTTGTAATCACAGTACGTGTGTATGTATGTGTGTGTGTATTTATTTTTCGTTTTATGCCATCAAATAAATGTGCCACAGTGTACTTAACCAGTTCCCTATTTTTGGATATTTGGATTGTTTGCAAATTTTAATTTTGTGAAATAAAATTCTGCTGTGAACTTCTTGCTTATAAGGATGCTTATAAGTAGGATTACTGAGCCTGTGAATGTGATTATTTGAACATTTCTTAATACCTATTGCCAAATTACTTTCCAAGAGTTGTGCTGCTCTGCTGATGATGATGTAAGAGAGTACTAATTTAGAGATACTCAAAGCCTTTTATTTTTTTAAACCTTACAGGTAATCAAACAATACAATGGACGTGATTCTGTTACACTGGTTATTCACACTCAGGAATAAGTACAAGACTGTGTTTTGAAACTCTCAGCCTGTCATTTTTCAGGCATCGTGAGGAAAATTTTACTCATTCACGCATTCACTTATACGTTCATCTACCAATACAAAAGTCATTTAATGAGACCTTCTGTAGAAAGTTATGATGCTAGATATGAAAATAGAGTATTGAATATACAGTAGAGATATAGAGAGATATAGAATTTGAGATATAGGAGATCACATTCTTAGGGCAGGTTCCAGTGTGGGAGACAGAAATTAAATTACTATGCTATTAATTATTTCAATATAATTGTTATATAAGCAATGACACTACTAAGACATACTGAAAAAATAAAACAAGATACCCTTAAATTGGTGTGGGTGGAGAGTGCAGTTTCCCTGAGGAAGTTATCTTTAAAATTAACTCTAAAGAGTGAGGAGGAATTTGTCATGTTACAGGCAAATAGGTGGAAGCAGAGGGTTAAACATGAGCCATTGCCTTAATGCAAGAAGAACCCAGAGATTCAAACAATCAAAAATTGATCCCCAAGGGTGAAGCACTAGTGAGAAAGCAGGAGATTTTTCAGGCTATGAGGCCGGCAAGGTAAACTAGGAAGAGGTCACTCACGGCTTTAGAACTACAATAAGGATTGTTAGTTTTATACCAAATCCAATAGAACTGTCATCTAAGAGCCAGGAGGAGACATAGAAGACTTTTAAGTGGCAGACTAATAAGATTAGATTTATCTTTTTAAAAAAGCTTTCTAATAACCATCTGGAGAATAGACTGGAAGCAGAAAAAAAAAAAAAGGTGACGTTATACCATTTAAGAGATTCTTAAAGAAAATCAGCATAAGAAATGTTGTTAACCTGGGTTAGGGAAGCAGCAGCAGATATAGAGAAAAAATTGACAGATTCAAGGTCTATATTGGAAGATTCTTAACAGGCCTTGGTGATTGGGTAAATATGGAGAAGAGGTCACAAAGCCAACACTCAGGTGTCTGGCATGAGTAAGCAGTTAAATGCTGGTGCCATTTCCTAGGTGGGAATCAAAGTAGAAATCCTGAGAATGTTGTTAGACCTTTTAATTAGAGTAGATATGTTGATAGTTGAGTACATGTATTAGAGACTCAGAAGAGGGGTCTGGATGGAAGATGTAAATTTGTAATCATAAATGAAGCCATGGCAGTGGCTGGAGATCATCTGGGAGGAATCCTAGAGAGAGATGAGAAAGATGGTAATACAAAGTCCTGAAGAATTCAAATACTTATCCATCATGTTTAAAAGGAAGATTCCCCCAAAAGATACTGAGAAGAAGCCAAGAAAGAATTTATTCACAAATCGGTCAAGACAGAACAAGTCTCAAATCTGCCTACCAGAAGGCAAGGGGGTTGGGCTATTTATGGGATAAGTAGGGTGGTCTTAGGAACTGGGAAAGGTGATTGGAGGCAAGGGAAACGGTGAGGTAATCGGCGTTCTGCACAGGTGCATCTCGGTTAGGTTCCGCACATTCAAAGTGGAGGCGAGCAGCGTGATCCGAGGTGGGAGTCTTCCGTTCCAGCTCCGCTCCTCTGACAGAGACAGGCCATCCTGGGACACCTGAACAGGACCAGTTTTAGGGTCGGTGGTCCCAACCAGCCTTAGCCCCTCGCACTGGGCAGGAGGTGACTCCACGTTCTTGTAAAACAACTGAGCTTCGTGAAGCTGGAAGGTAAGAGAGGAAAAAAGAAAAAATAATAAGTAAAGCAAACTTAATCAATGACGTCAGTTTACATGCAAAGGGGTTTTAACAAGCTGTTTCCTTACCTGTTCCGTAAGACAAGCTTAAGAATTTTAATTGGTTATAATAGCTTCTGTTAACTCTATGGGGCACAGTTTCATAAATAGTATTTTTAAGTATCTTCTTTATCATTTGCAAGATCAAGGAAATTGACAACCATAAATTTCGGTTGGCGAAGAAGGTAGAAGGGTTGGAATATTAGGCAATGCCAAGAGCTATTTATAAGATTTTCTCATCTCAGGTATCCTGCTCCAAGACGAAGGCTTTGTATTCTCAGGCATGTTGAATACTAGTTATTTAATTGTAAAAATCTCAGGTTCAAAGTACATTCAAGTATTCATTTGTTTAAAATGTTAATCAGTTATTTAGATGAATTCCAGTTTAACATTTCAGGTGCATCTTTGATCCAAATAGAATAGTCTGTTTTATTTCCAGGGCTCACCGAGAGTCCAGACACTGCTGTTTTTCCCGTGAGTAAACATTTTAGTATATGGATTGTAAGCAAGCCTGTGTTCTCACCTACAGAAATCCTCTTTACCCAACTCTCCCTTTCCTGGGCTCCTTTTTGCCGGAACAAATTCCTTTCAGTAGCTTGTTTTCAAGGATTTTCTGGCTCAACTACTTCTGAGCAACCAAGGTTTGTCTTTCAAGATACCCCAGCAGCCCTTCCATATTTATCAACCCCATCTGTTTTCTATTCCAGTTCCTCTAAGCTCCTTTTTACTTGTCAACCTTAATCACTCCCCAGCCACTGTCCCCGCCTTAATCTTAGTTTATCTGGGCTTCCCAAGAGACAACTGCCATGCTAAGTCATTTGGCAGGATTGTTCCCTTCTCTGTGAAATGGTCACAGCTGTATTTGTAAGCCTGTTTTACAATGGATAATTTTTATTTTTTATATGAAGTGAAAAATCCAAAATACATATCTAAATATAGCACTTTTCACCATAGTGGGCAACTGAATTTCCTAAGATCACAGCCAACACAAATTACAGGTACCTTACTTGTACTTTGGCTTTTTGCTTTCTAATTACAGATTATGAAAGTAAAGAAATCATTTTTATATCTCATCAATCTCTTCTTAGAGAAAATGACAGATGCAGAGTATATTCAGCATTGAAATGTAAATGTTAAGACATTATGTCACAGTTAAAACTATTTACCAGATGAGTAAAAATAACACATTTTTATGTGGTGAACCACTTAACTAGAACTGTATAATTCTACATTATTTGCTCTTTTTTCTTTTTTGAAAGAAGCCAAACATCTCTAGAACAAACATTTTTCTGTGTCGATTGGATTTAGAGTGCCAACAAAGTTTTGTTTCTTTTCTTTAAAGCATGTTTATTTTTAAACCTTTCAGTCCACTATTGCAAACAGATGTGCTCTTTTTTTTCTTCACATGGAAGAAAATAAATAACCAAGGTTGCAATTCCCTTTCAATACTTAAAAAACAAAAAAAAAAAAGAAAAAGAAAGAAAGAAGGAAAAACAATAGGAGTTTTATTTCAGAATTCTGCTCTGTGCCAAACATCCAATCTGTAAAACATTTTACCCTGTTGGTTTGGGGATGGGAAAGACATCTGTGTGTGAGGCATCAATCTGTTCTTGTGAAACACAACTTCAGTTCACAGAGCTTTGATCTGCTGGGTGATAAACACAACTTTCTGAGGCTTTTTTTTAAAAGGCAGAAATGTTGACAGCCTAAATCCTAACACCTTAAAAACTTTTATTCAAATAAAAACAAAAATAATAGCTACTATTTATGGAACCTTACAATGTCCCAGATTCTGTGCAAACTAATACATGTATATTACCTCAGTTATTATTTACCTTTGAAGATTGATGCCAATATTATCTGCATTTTACAGATGAGAAAGTAGAGAAGCAAATGGTTCTACCTTTTGCACAAATCACTTGGTTTATTAGAGTTACAACCAAGTGTAAGATCCACTTCTGTCTCTTAGTCCAGGCATCTTTCTTCTAAAATGAGCTACTTCCCTCAATTAAAGTACACACTGGAATAAAAGGATGAACCTAATGTGAATCAGGTTCGATTGCAGCAATAAACTTTCTTTTAGGGTCAGCTGGGGAATCAGAGAAAGAGAAAGATTGGGTTCTGTCTACTGTATCTGCAGGGGTCCAGGCAGTACCTTATATACATACCTAGAAAAGCTTTTTTATTGAACAGAAATGATGGTAAAGCAGACATCTCCTTGGCATCCATTCAGTACTCACTTATTATATATAAAGAGAGGTCTTATCATCTGATTTCAAAAGCATTAAATGGTCTATAGTTCCAACAGTCCCCTTCTTCAGGCTTGGCTTAAAGCTGTGAAAGGTGGTTCTTTAATACTCAAGCAGTAAGTATTTTCTCACATTGAAACCAGTACTCTCTCTTTAAGAGCTCTAAGCACTTTTACAGGCATTATCACACTTATCTTCTCAACAACTTTATTTAGAGGAAATGAACTTCACCTTTTCTGGCCTCACTCAGTGTGAGTCAGTAGGTTTGCATATTCACATTCCTACTTAATTGTCCATGCACCTTCCTAGAAACTAAAATAAGAATTCCAGAATCCCAGTTCTGGCTTCCCCATCAACCTTGGTCACCATGGGCAGCCTCTTAGCTGCTGCCCTTGGCTGGAGTTCCCTCTGGTATACAATGAGGGTATCAGGCTAGGTAAGCATGAAGTTCCCTTCCAGCCCTACTGTTCTAGGACTCTAAGCTAGTGGGATGTTTGTGGTATTTGGTGGAAGAATTATCTTCAAATCTAAAGAAACTTTGGGCTCAATTTGCTTCTTCAGCTATTACAATTGCCTTTGTATTTCTCCAGTAGCCAGACTATCACATAGCAAGGTTCTCCAAGGGCATTGGCAGGACTGCAGCTTAGGTAGTATAAACTGGAAAAGAGGAGAGGAAAAATAGGTGGAATGAAGAAAAGAGAGGAAAAGTTGTTACAGAGAGAAAGAAAGAACAAAGAGTGTGAGGAAGGGGGTGACAACAGGGAAAGGGAGGGAGGAAGAGATGAGAGATGGAGGAAGGCAGGAAAGACAGGAAGTTAGTAAGACCGCTAAAACTCTGGTTTTCCCCCCTACATTATCATAATAATGCCATTGTTACATTATAGAGGAGGTGGCATTGGTTTACTAGGAAGAGATGGGTTTTGGAGTTAGACTACACTTGGGTTCAAGTGCTGACTCTTCCACTGACGAGCATTATGATGTCCCTGGGCAACTCTCTCAAACTTAGTTTATTTTTAATTTTAAAACAGAGATAACATCTCCTCTCCAAAGTTTCTGTAATTTATAGTGTAAATTACCTAGCACAGAGTAAGTACACAACATATGTTAGTTATGAGAGATATATGGCAATCCTCCTTAATCTACCAGCATCAGTATTAGTTGCACCTAATAAAGATCACGCAAAGCATGCTTTATACGTCTTAGAATACCACTGGTTCCTGTATCCCTGTCAGTCTCATATACCAGACATTCATTTCTGTTGCAACATGTATGAGTGCTAATGGTCATGCACCTTACATTTTGGGGACATCTCTTCTTGTTCACTGTATCACTCCCTACAAGCAGATAAAGTAATAAATGGAAGCGGCACAAAGACATCATGGAGATTCTGCGGGCTTTGTCCTCTCTGTTAGGACTTTCTTTGTCTCTGTACACACAAAATATTGAATGCTTTTTTAAGGCCATGATCTTCAGATAATTTGAAAACTCCATGGCCTGTGTATCTACTAACTTACTCACCTGTGCCCAAGTGATTCCCACTTTAATTAACCCCCATGACTGCTCTGTGTGTTCTAAAAGAACATATGTGTTAGAAAAATAAGCATTTCCACCCTAGATCTCTAGAGGCAGTGAGACCTATTGGAAGATAAATTACACTGTAAGGCTGCATTCTTAAATGAAGAATATAAATAACGGCTAAGAAAAATGATACACAGGTATCCTGTTCAGAATTAATATGTACAATCTCTTCATGTACTGAATTGTTCCACTTGCAGTGTTTCTTTTTCCTAGATTTCCTTATAACTCATTCAACTGGTAAAAAATAATTGAGCTAATTGGGGGACTGATCATGTCGCTAGGGAAAAGGAAAGGATATGACAGTACATGACCTTTGCTTTCAAGAAACCTGTGGTCCATTTACAGGCCTTCCACTGGTTTAATTCTTTCATCTAGTGTGTGACAGTTGGCACCATTTGGTTTATACCTACTGGGTCAGCCCTAAGATTCCTTTTAGGCCCACTCCATTCATGTCATTAAGGTAGATGACAAGGAATAGTCTAGCACAGCACTGTCTGATGGAAATAGTATACACAAAAATCACAGAGGTAATCTTTAAATTTTCTAGTAGCCATGAAAAAAAGGTTAAAAAAAACAAGTAAAATTCTTTTTAAAAACTGTATTTTATTTAATACAAGTTATCCAAAATATTATCAGTTCAACATGTATTCAATATAAAATGTATTGATGAGTATTTACATTTTGCTTTGCACTCAGTTTTCAAAATTCAGTGTGTATTTTTCATATGTAGAGCATATCACAACTTGGAGTAGCCACACTTCAAGTACTTCACAGCCATATGTGTGACTCCATATTGACAGCACAGCTCAGGTATTTCCTCTGAGTTGCCAAGTAGTTTATTCATTTCCATTATCTGTCTATACTCAACTGTTCCCCCTCTGCATTTACCCTTACACTTAAACCTCCATTATTTTAAGGAACAGAGAAGTGTGTCCACATCTGACGATGCCAGGGACAACAAGGTAGGGCTCAGTTTTCTTGAATTTAAGTTTAGTGTTTTAATGGTAAGCCACCATGCTTTGATATGTCTTACTAGCTCTATTTAGAAAAGTTTAACATTCAGGGTAGAAGAACCATAATGGCAACATAAAATTATAGTCCTGGTCAGGAAATGTCAATGAGTGCTGTAAGCCACTGAAAGAACACCCAGAGTTTGGGAAAGCAGAGGATATAATTGTTGTGCTCATGGCAGCACTTAGCTGGGTAATGCCCCTCTCATTACCTTCCAAGACCACCAACAGTGGCACTCTCACATTTATACACTGCTTTGATGAGAACATGGGACAGTGTCTTCAGTTAAAATATATTACCATAATTGACTAGGAAGTAGACCATTCGCATAATTTTTAATCCCATTTCTCTGGCTAGTCATGGTCTTCTTTAGGATTCCTTAGAGGGCCACTCAGTTTGAATCACTAACATAGATGTCATAGCTAAGAATGGCGGAAATGTAGTATATGAACGTTGACAATGTCACCTTTTGTCAAGAACAGTGATTGAGTCTGAGATTTTACTTTGCTTCCAAGCTATTAAGTTAGTTTGCCGTAGTTCCATAGTTACTAGCAGATGACATGAGACTCCTGGGTCAGAGACAAAGGGCTTTATTACATTGATTGAATGTTCTCTTCAGTTCCCCTTGCCCCCCAAGTTCCATGGGGAGATGCCCAAGGGGATGCTGTGCTCACTGTGAGTACACGTTACATCTTAAGAATATCAGGTTATGGAACTCTCAGTTTTCCAAAAAGTCTGTTGGTAAACCTACCCAACCTTAACCCTGGAGGGAAACTGTCTTTATTATCCTGGACAGCAAACAAATCTTTCCTCTGCCCTGAAAGGAGATACTTTCTCCATCTTCCAAGGCTGTTTACCATACAAACGCCCTTGAAAAGGTACTTGGGGGACAAAAGCTATCAATGGCTTTGCTCAGAAAATGTACAGAAGCGAGAGCAACCCATGGAGAAATGTCTCGCAACACCTTGTATTAAAACCCCTCACTGGCTCTTTATTATCTATTGGATAAACTCCTTTTCTCACGTTAATCAATATTATTTTGTTGCTTTTTATTAGACTTGAATGATTATCAGATATTTGCAAAATCTAAGATCTAATAGATGTAAAAGATTTTAAAATAATCAAGGTAAAAATTAAGAGGACAATTTTGGTCATTCCCATAAATAAGGATTTTGAGGAATTAATGGATCTTGTTATGAGATCTTAGTTTCCTCAAGTCTCTGACAATTCTAAAATCTGTATCTTTGAGAGTTCAGGTTTTACTTATTACATTTCTTTACTATGTTCCCTGATTTAAGGTTCAGAAAATATAATTATTAGAATAATATTTAATCTCTTGCATTCCCATGACATTATTTCACACTCCTCTTTAATTTTTTCTAACAGAAAATAACAAACAATAATCTAAAGTGGCTTTTAATATCAAATATATTTCATAAAATATATCTAGGTTATACAAACTCATATTGAAACCTTCATATGTATGTAGGTTATATTTAAATACATAAGCAGCTATTGTGTGAACTACTAGTACTCATTACCCTATATAGAATCTACAGCTTTTTAAACAGCTGTGCAGAGAGCTATGCAGTTTAGGATAGCAAAGGAAGTTGGAAACCACATCCATTTTAAGCTTTCACGAGAATATAGGTCAGCTAGAGGTCATTCTTTAAAATGGAATCAGAAAGCAGTCCTAGAATTTTTGCCCAACTAGGACCTACTTTGGAAGACAAGTCAACTTACGCTATACTCTGTGATTTGTGGAGACCTCAGAGAGGCCTAGGTTTGGCTCACTTTTCAGCTGACAATACAGAAGACTTGGGAGTAGACCATCACAAGGAACAGTGCTACCCACTGAATGAATCACTGCCTATTTCTTGCATCTCCTTGGTGTTTTTGAATGACTTAGTCATCAAAATCCTGACTCTGAAGGGAATCAGTTCTCAAAGTTCACATAGATTGTACTTCTATGGTAGATTGACAATTTTCTGCTCTAATGCAAAATAACCAACCAGCATTTTAAAAGTCATTATTGGTGACCATATGGTGTGTATAAAAGAATACGGGATGAAAGTCAGCTGTCAAAGCATGTCTTAGTTTTGCCACTAGTTAGCTTGGGCCACTATTTCTTATAGAATGGCCGGAGGGGGAAGGGGGCTGTGATTCAGTGACCCCTCAAGTCTTTTTAGTCTTACCTTTGTAGAATTCTATCTCATTTAAGATCTAGCCTTGTAGTGGAAAGAGCATATCTAGGCACATTTCAGTTTCTGCTGCTGTTGCTACTTTATGAAATAAGATGCTTGTTGTCCCATTTGGAAAGCATCATGTGTAGAGCTAGAGAAATGTGTGCAGCCATTGGTCAACATCGGTATCTCCTCTGTGACACTTGGATCACACAACTAGTTTTTCTTTTTTTGGGTGACTCAAGCTCTCAGGGTCATCCTCCTGGGTGGCATGTCATATGGTAATATGAAGCATGAAGCAGATATTGTCAGTTTAACCAGAAGGTAAAGGAAAAATACAATCACCTTCCAGTCCACTCATTTTGAATCTTCTCACAGCATCAAAGGGAAGCTCAGAGATAGATTTCTTGCAATTTTCCCCCTTGACAGTGTGGGATACCTCAGCCAGATGAATAATACATGCACTTGCAAGCAACACAATTTTAAAAGAATCTGGCATTTACAAAGCAGCTTTACTGGTGGAAAGAGTCAAGGCTTTGAATATTCTGTCAGTGTGAAAAGAGGTTCTGTGTCACCCTATCAGGTCACACAAGCCATCTGATCAACTGCCAATTGATGAAAGCATTTATTAAAGTCAGAATAGGGAAATATCAGTTTGAGGAATGGAAAAAGGCTAAAGGATTTATTGTTAAACCTCTGGGAATAGAAAGAAGTGAGATTTCTGTTTCTAGAATGAAATACAATATGAAATTTGGTTTTGATTGTATAGGGGAAGCATAAGTCCTGAAACAGTGAATTTTTTTTTAAGTCTTAAGAATTGTGCTTCCAGGAAAATGGAATGTACTTTTCCCTATTCCTCCAACTAAAAACTACTAAAAACTCTAGGCATTATGTATAAAAAAAATATAAAAAGACTCTGAAAAGTAGAGAAAAGAAAGCTAACCAACTGACTTCAGGACACAAGGAATGATATGGTGGTGAGTTCTGTGGGTTTTCTTTTTTCGCCCTTATATTCAAGACTTGAAGCTGAAGAAGCTGGCAACCCAGAAACACCAACAGGTGTAGACCCAAAAAGACCCCCAAAAGCCTACTCTCTCAAGCCAAAGGACCATAAGTAAGGCAGATAAGCAAAATGGAAAACTATTTGACAATAACTGCTCTACTCTAGCCAAAGAACACAGAAAAAACTGTGGCGCCACCTCTACCTATTCCAGCAAAGGCTGAGTGGGGAACCTAGACTCCATTCTGTCTTGGCTATAATGAGGTATTCCGCATGCCCACACCAGGGTCATGTCAGAGAAGGTCAAGTTGGGACCTGAAACTTCCATGATCCTCACAAGTGATAGTGAGGCCAGCCCCCGTCCCAGTGTCATGGAGACCACATGGTGAGCCTGGACTTCACCTAAGCCAACAGTAATGAGATGCTCCTCATTCCTCACCGGGGAGAATCAGAGGAAGCCTAGTGGAGATTCAGGACTTTCACTATCACC
The DNA here is from genome assembly GCF_028023285.1 of Balaenoptera ricei. Taxonomy (NCBI): domain Eukaryota; kingdom Metazoa; phylum Chordata; class Mammalia; order Artiodactyla; family Balaenopteridae; genus Balaenoptera; species Balaenoptera ricei. The sequence goes on from NC_082642.1 coordinate 108,309,806, forward strand.
AGCAATAACAAAGCCACTCACACTGTGGTGTTAGTGGAAAGAAATGGGTGGCTGGAACTCCTATACCAATCTAGCAGTAACGAGGTTCCCACTATATCAGGTGGCAATGAAGATTGACTAGGGAACCTGTACTTCTGCCTTTGCCTGGCAGTAAAGAGGCAGACACGGGATCAGTGTCAGAGAAATCCACCTAAAACAGAAGGTTAAGATAAGATCCAGAGTCTTATAACAGGAAATTAATATGATCCACAGTCTTATAACTTAAATTATAAGACCAGAGTCTGATAATTTAAAAGTTTCAATGAAATTTCCACATTTCAATAAAAAAATCAATCATATCAAAAACCAGAAAGTTCTGAAACTGACTGAAAAAAGATAATCAGTGCATGGCAACACAAAGATAACAGATGTTAGAATAATCTGACAAAGATTTCAATATCGGCCACAGTAAAAGTGCTTTAATCAGCAATTATGAGCATGCTTGAAGCAAATCAAAAGATGGAAAATAGCAGAGTAATAGAAAGTTTTAATGAAGACATATAAGAAATCAAAATAACAAAATGGAAATTTTAGGACTGAAAAGACAAGCAAGATACACAGTAGAAGGGCTCAATGGCAGGATGGAGGGGCAGACAAAAGAATCAGTGAATTAGAATATACAGCAATAGAAATTACTCAGTCTGAAATCTGAACAACAGAAAGAAAATAAAGTGGGTGGGGGGAAGCTTCTAAGTGACCTGTGGGATCATAATAAATGATTGAACATTTGTGTTATTAGAGTCCTGAAAACAGAGGAGGAAAAAAGGTGGGGCTGAAAAAGTACTCGAAGAAATAATGGCTGAAAACTTGACAAGAGATATAAACATACAGATTTAACATGCTGAGTAAACGCCAAGTAGGAAAATCTCAAGGCTATTCATACTAAGACATGTCATAAGTTTTTATTTTCAGCAAATAGTGTTTTTATTTCCACAAAGGTTTTCTTTTTTTTTTTTTTAACATCTTTATTGGAGTATAACTGCTTTAAATTGTTGTGTTAGTTTCTGCTGTATAACAAAGTGAATCAGCTACATGTATACATATATCCCCATATCCCCTTGCTCTTGTGTCTCCCTCCCACCCTCCCTATCCCACCCCTCTAGGTGGTCACAAAGTACCGAGCTGATCTCCCTGTGCTATGAGGCTGCTTCCCACTAGCTATCTATTTTACATTTGGTAGTGTATATATGTCCATGCCACTCTCTCATTTCATCCCAGCTTACCCTTTCCCCTCCCCATGTCCTCAAGTCTATTCTCTACATCTGCACCTTTATTCCTGTCCTGCCACTAGGTTCTTCAGAAACATTTTTTTTTTTTTTTTTAGAATCCATATATATGTGTTAGGATACGGTATTTGCTTTTCTCTTTCTGACTTACTTCACTCTGTATGACAGTCTCTGGATCCATCCACATCTCAACAAATGACTCAATTTCGTTCCTTTTTATGGCTGAGTAATATTCCATTGTATATATGTACCAGCTCTTCTTTATCCATCCGTCTGTCAATGGACACTTCGGTTGCTTCCATGACCTGGCTATTGTACATAGTGCCGCAATGAACATTGCGGTGCATGTCTCTTTTTGAATTATGGTTTTCACTGGGTATATGCCCAGTAGTGGGATTGCTGGATCATATGGTAATTCTATTTTTAGTTTTTTAAGGAACCTCCATACTGTTGTCCATAGTGGCTGTATCATTTTACATTCCCACCAACAGTGCAAGAGGGTTCCCTTTTTTCCACACCCTCTCCAGCATTTGTTGTTTGTAGATTTTCTGATGATGCCCATTCTAACTGGAGTGAGGTGATACCTCATTGTAGTTTTGATTTGAATTTCTCTAATAATTAGTGATGTTGAGCAGATTTTCATGTGCTTCTTGGCCATCTGTATGTCTTCTTTGGAGAAATGTCTATTTAGGTCTTCTGCCCATTTTTGGATTGGGTTGTTTGCTGCTTTAATATTGAGCTGCATGTGCTGTGTATATATTTTGGAGATTAATCCTTTGTCCATTGATTCGTTTGCAAATATTTTCTCCCATTCTGAGGGTTGTCTTTTCGTCTTGTTTATGGTTTCCTTTGCTGTGCAAAAGCTTTTAAGCTTTATAGCTCCCATTTGTTTATTTCTGTTTTTATTTCCATTTCTCTAGGAGGTGGGTCAAAAAGGATCTTGCTGTGATTTATGTCATAGAGTGTTCTGCCTATGTTTTCCTCTAAGAGTTTTATAGTGTCCGGCCTTACATTTAGGTCTTTAATCCATTTTGAGTTTATTTTGTGTATGGTGTTAGGGAGTGTTCTAAATTCATTCTTCTCCATGTAGCTGTTCAGTTTTCCCAGCACCACTAATTGAACAGACTGTCTTTTCTCCATTGTGTTCTCCTTTGTCATAGATTAGTTGACCATAGGTGCATGGGATTATCTCTGGGCTTTCTATCTTGTTCCATTGATCTATATTTCCGTTTTTGTGCCAGTACCATACTGTCTTAATTGCTGTAGCTTTGTATTATAGTCAGAAGTCAGGGAGTCTGATTCCTCCAGCTCCTTTTTTTCCCCCTCAAGACTGCTGTGGCTATTTGGGGTCTTTTGTGTCTCCATACAAATTTTAAGATTTTTTGTTCTAGTTCTGTGAAAAATGCCACTGGTTATTTGATAGGGATTGCATTGAATCTGTAGATTGCTTTGGGTAGTATAGTCATTTTCACAATATTGATTCTTCCAATCCAGGAACATGGTATGTCTCTCCATCTGTTGGTATCATCTTTAATTTCTTTCATCAGTGTCTTATAGTTTTCTGCATACAGGTCTTTTGTCTCCCTAGGTAGGTTTATTCCTAGGTATTTTATTCTTTTTGTTGCAATGGTAAATGGGAGTGTTTTCCTTAATTTCTCTCTCAGAATTTTCATTGTTAGTGTATAGGAATGCAAGAGAATTCTGTGCATTAATTTTGTATCCTGCTACTTTACCAAAATCATTGATTAGCTCTAGTAGTTTTCTGGTAGCATCTTTAGGATTCTCTATGTATAGTATCATGTCATCTGCAAACAGTGACAGTTTTACTTCTTTTCTGATTTGTATTCCTTTTATTTTTGTTTCTTCTCTGATTGCTGTGGCTAAAACTTCCAAAAGTATGTTGAATAATAGTGGTGAGAGTGGGCAACTTTGTCTTGTTCCTGATCTTAGAGGAAATGGTCATTTTTGCACCATTGAAAATGATGTTAGCTGTGGGTTTGTCATATATGGCACTTATTATTTGAGGTAAGTTCCCTCTATGCCTACTTTCTGGAGGGTTTTTATCATAAATGTGTGTTGAATTTTGTCAAAAGCTTTTTCTGAATCTGTTGACATGATCATATGGTTTTTCATCTTCAATTTGTTAATATGGTGTATCACGTTGATTGATTTGCATATATTGAAGTTCCTTGCATTCCTGGGATAAACCCCACTTGATCATGGTGTATGGTCCTTTTAATGTGCTTTGGATTCTGTTTACTAGTGTTTTGTTGAGGATTTTCGCATGTATGTTCATCAGTGATATTGGCCTGTAGTTTTCTTTTCTTTTGACATCTTTGTCTGGTTTTGGTATCAGGGTGATGGTGGCCTCATAGAATGAGTTTGGGAGTGTTCTTCCCTCTGCTATATTTTGGAAGAGTTTGAGAAGGATAGGTGTTAGCTCTTCTCTAAATGTTTGATAGAATTCGCCTGTGAAGCCATCTCGTCCTGGGCTTTTGTTTGTTGGAAGATTTTTAATCACAGTTTCAATTTCAGTGCTTGTGATTGGTCTGTTCATATTTTCTATTTCTTCCTGGTTCAGTCTTGGAAGGTTGTGCTTTTCTAAGGATTTTTCCATTTGTTCCAGGTTGTCCATTTTATTTTCATAGAGCTGCTTGTAGTAATCTCTCATGATCCTTTGTATTTGTGCAGTGTCAGTTGTTACTTCTCCTATTTCATTTCTAATTCTATTGACTTGAGTCTTCTCCCTTTTTTTCTTGATGAGTCTGGCTAATGGTTTATCAATTTTGTTTATCTTCTCAAAGAACCAGCTTTTAGTTTTATTGATCTTTGCTATTGTTTCCTTCATTTCTTTTTCATTTATTTCTGATCTGATCTTTATGATTTCTTTCCTTCTGCTAACCTTGGAGGTTTTTTTTCTTCTTTCTCTAATTGCTTTAGGTGTAAGGTTAGGTTGTTTATTTGAGATGTTTCTTGTTTCTTGAGGTAGGATTGTATTGCTATAAACTTCCCTCTTAGAACTCCTTTTGCTGTGTCCCGTAGGCTTTGGTTCGTCGTGTATTTATTGTCATTTATTTCCAGGTATTTTTTGTTTTCCTCTTTGATTTCTTCAGTGATCTCTTCGTTATTTAGTAGTGTGTTGTTTAGTCTCCATGTATTTATATTTTTTAAACATTTTTTCCTGTAATTGGTATCTAGTCTCATAGCATTGTGGTTTGAAAAGATACTTGATCCGATTTCATTTTGTTAACTTTACCAAGGCTTGATTTGTGACCCAAGATATGATCTATCCTGGCGAATGTTCCATGAGCACTTGAGAAGAAAGTGTATTTTGTTGTTTTTGAATGAAATGTCCTATAAATATCAACTAAGTTCACCTTGTTTAACGTGTCATTTAAAGCTTTTTTTTTCCTTATTTATTTTCAGTTTGATTGATGTGTCCATTGGTGAAAGTTGGGTTTTAAAGTCCCCTACTATTGTGTTACTGTCCATTTCCCCTTTTATGGCTGTTAGCATTTGCCTTATGTATTGAGGTGCTCCTATGTTGACAGCATAAGTATTTACAGTTGTTATATATTCTTCTTGGATTGATCCCTTGATCATTATGTAGTGTCCTTCTTTGTCTCTTGTAATAGTCTTTAATGTCTATTTTGTCTGATATGAGAATTGCTACTCCAACTTTCTTTTGATTTCCATTTGCATGGAATACCTTTTTCCATCCCCTCACTTTCAACCTGTATGTGTCCCTAGGTCTGAGGTGAGTCTCTTGTACAGAGCATATATACAGGTCTTGTTTTTGTGTCCATTCATCCAGTCTGTGTCTTTTGGTTGGAGCATTTAATCCATTTACATTTAAGGTAATTATCGATATCTATGTTCCTATTACCATTTTAATTGTTTTGGATTTTTTATTGTAGGTCTTTTCCTTCTCTTGTGTTTCCTGCCTAGAGAATTTCCTTTAACATTTGTTGTAGAGCTGGTTTGGTGGTGCTGAATTCTCTTAGCTTTTTCTTGTCTGTAAAGGTTTTAATTTCTCTGTCAAATCTGAGTGAGATCCTTGCTGGGTAGAGTAATCTTGTTTGTAGTTTTTTCCCTTTGTCACTTTAAGTATGTCCTGCCACTCCCTTCTGGCTTGTAGAGTTTCTGCTGAAAGATCAGCTGTTAACCTTATTGGGATTCCCTTGTATGTTATTTGTTGCTTTTCCCTTGCTGCTTTTAATATTTTTTCTTTATATTTAATTTTTGATAGTTTGATTAATACATGTCTTGTCATGTTTCTCCTTGCATTTATCCTGTATCAGACTCTCTGCACTTCTTGGACTTGACTATTTCCTTTGCCATATTAGGGAAGTTTTCAAGTATAATCTCTTCAAATATTTTCTCAGTCCCTTTTTTTCTTTCTCTTTTTCTTCTGGGCCCCCTATAACTCGAATGTTGGTGAGTTACATGTTGTCCCAGAGGTCTCTGAGACTTGTCCTCAATTCTTTTCATTCTTTTTTCTTTATTCTGCTCTGTGGTAGTTATTTCCACTATTTGATCTTCCAGGTCACTTATCCGTTCTTCTGCCTCAGTTATTCTGCTATTGATTCCTTCTAGAGAATTTTTAACTTCATTTATTGTGTTGTTCATCATTGTTTGCTCTTTAGTTCTTCTAGGACCTTGTTAAACTTTTCTTATATTTTCTCCATTCTGTTTCCAAGATTTTGGATCATCTTTACTATCATTACTCTGAATTCTTTTTCAGGTAGATTGCCTTTTTCCTCTTCATTTGTTTGGTCTGGTGGGTTTTTACTTTGCTCCTTCATCTACTGCATATTTCTTTGTCTTCTCATTTTGCTTAACTTACTACATTTAGGGTCTTCTTTTTGCAGGCTGCAGGTTCGTGGTTCCTGTTGTTTTTGGTGTCTTCCCCCATTGGGTGAGGTTGGTTCAGTGGGTTGTGTAGGCTTCCTGGTGGAGGGGACTGGTGCCTGTGTTCTGGTGGATGAGGCTGGATCTTGTCTTTCTGGTGGGCAAGACCACATCCAGTGGTATGTTTTGGGGTGCCTGTGAACTTATTATGATTTTTGGCAGCCTCTCTACTAATGGATGGGGTTGTGTTTCTGTCTTGCTAGTTGTTTGGCATGGGGTGTCCAGCACTGGAGCTTGCTTGTCATTGAGTAGAGCTGGGTCTTATCGTTGAGACAGAGATCTCTGGGAGAGCTCTTGCCAACTGTTATTACATGGGGCTGGGAAGTCTCTGGTCCAATGTCCTGAACTCGTCTCTCCCACCTCAGAGGCTCAGGCCTGACACCCAGCCAGAGCACCAAGAGCCGGTCAGCCACAGAGCTCAGAAGAAAAGGAAGAAAAAAAAGAAAGAAAGAAAAATAAAATAAAATAAATAAAGTTATTAAAATAAAAACAAATTTTAATTATTAAAAAAATTTAAAAAGTAATAAAAAAAAAAGAGAAGAGAGAAACCAAACCAATAAACAAATGCACCAGTGACAACAAGCGCTAAGAACTAAAAGAAGATAAACATAAAAATCAGAAATTAGTCAGTCACATACAGCAAACCCCAAGTCTCTAGTCGCTCCCAAAGTCCACTGCCTCAGTTTTGGGATGATTCATTGTCTATTCAGGTATTCCACAATGCAGGGTACATCAAGTTAATTGTGAGCATTTAATCCACTGTTCCTGAGGCTGCACAGAGAAATTTCCCTTTCTCTTCTTTGTTTGCATAGCTCCTGGGATTCAGCTTCGGATTTGGCCCCGCCCCTGCATGTAGGTCACCCTCTGGCATCTGTTCTTTGCCCAGACAGGACGGGGTTAAAGCAGCGGCTGCTTAGGAGTCTCTGGCTCACTCAGGCCAGGGGGAGGTACAGAATGTGGGGCGAGCCTGTGGAGGCAGAGGCCAGCATGATGTTGCAACAACCTGGGGCATGCCATGTGTTCTCCCAGGGAAGTTGTCCCTGGATCACGGGACCCTGGCAGTGGCAGGCTGCACCGGCTCCCAGGAGGGCAGGTGTGGATAGTGACCTGTGCTTGCACACAGGCTTCTTGGTGGCTGCAGCAGCAGACTTAGCATTTCATGCCCGTCTCTGGGGTCCACGCTGATAGCTGCAGCTGGCGCCTGTCTCTGAAGCTCATTTAGGTGGTGCTCTGAATCTCCTCTCCTCACGCACCCAGGAACAATGGTCTCTTGCCTCTTAGGCAGGTTCAGAGCTTTTCCCGGACTCCCTCCCGGCTAGCTGTGGTGCACTATCCCCCTTCAGGCTGTGTTCACGAAGCCAACCCCAGTCCTCTCCCTGGGATCTGACCTCTGAAGCCCGAGCCTTAGCTCCCAGCCCCCACCTTCCCTGGTGCGTTAGCAGACAAGCCTCTCAGGCTGGTGAGTGCTGGTTGGCACTGATCCTCTGTGTGGGAATCTCTCTGCTTTGCCCTCTGTATCCCTGTTGCTGCACTCTCCTCCGTGGCTCCAAACCTTCCCCTCTCTGCCAGTGAAGGGGCTTCCTAGTGTGTGGAAACTTTTCCTCCTTCACAGCTCCGTCCCAGAGGTGTAGGTTCTGTCCCTATTCTTTTGTCTCTGTTTTTTCTTTTTTCTTTTGCCCTACCCAGGTACATGGGGAGTTTCTTGCCTTTTTGTAAGTCTGAGGTCCTCTGCCAGCATTCAGTAGGTGTTCTGTAGGAGTTGTTCCACATGTAGATGTATTTGTGAGGAGGAAGGTGATGTCCACGTCTTACTCCTCTGCCATCTTGAAGATCCTCTTTTCAAGACATGTCCTAATTAACCTTCTGAAAATTAAAGACAAAAATTGTGAAAGCAGCCAGAGAGAAACAACACCATACCTAAATGGAAAACAAATTCAAATTAAATGAAGTCAGATCTCTTATCACATACCATGGAGGTTAGAAGGAATTGTCAACATATTTTTCAGGTGCTGAAAGAAGAGAATGCCATAATCCTATATATGGTGAAAATATCCGTGTGGAATAAAGGGGTTATCTCTCAGATGAAAGAAAACTGAGGGAATATGTCACCAACAGACTACACTAAAAGAATCGCTAAAGGAAGTTTTCTAAACAGAATGGAAACAATAAAAGAAGAAACTTCTGAACGTTAGATAAAAAAGAACACTGGAAGCAAAAATGTGGGTAAATACAATAGGCTGTTCTCCTCTTCAGTTTTCTAGATTATAATAGATGATTAAAGCAAAAATTGTAACCCTAATGTTATAATTATTACTAAAAGTATATAAATATTTAAGACAAGTGTATTATAATGAGGGAGACTGAGAGAACACAAATGGAATTAAGATTTCTATACTTTACTAGAATTGGCAAAAAATCACAACACCAGTAAACTGTAGTAAGTTATATATATAAAAAACATAATACCTACAACAAGCACTAAAAAAGCTATACAGAGAGTTACTCTGAAAAACTTTATTAATAAATAAAAATAAAAATTTAAAATATATTCAGCTGTCACACAGGAAGATCGGGGAAGAAAAACAGAGAAACAAAAACCAGAGAAAACACAAAATATAAAATAGCAGAGTTAAGCCCCAGCATATTAATAATTACATTGAATGTAAATGGTCTAAATACACCAATTAAAAAACAAAGATTTGCAGAGTGGATTTTAAAACATGATCCAACTATATGCTTTCTATGGAAAATTCATTTCCAACATAATGATACAGACAGGTTGAAAGTAAATGGATGGTAAATTAAAACAAAGTGATATTATTATTAAGTAAAGTAGACTTCAGAGCAAAGAAGATTATGAGAGACAGAGTAGGATATTTTATAAAAGAACACATTACAGTCCTCAATGTATCTGCGTTAAACCAAAAAGCTATAAAATACATGAAGCTAAGCTGGTAGAGTTGCAAAGAGAAATAAACAAATCCACAATTATAGTTGTAGACTTCAATACCCCTCTCTCAACAGTTAATGAAACAACTAGAGAGGAAACGAGCAAAGATACAGAACTCAACACTACCATCAAACAGGATCTAATTGACATTTATGGAACTCTTTATCCAAAAAGATTACAATGCATGTTATTTTCAAGTGCTTATGGAGAATATACCAAGATAAACCTTATCATGGCCCATAAAAGAAATATCAAAAAAATGTAAGAGAATTGAAATCATAGAGTGTGTTCTCTGACCACAATGGAATCAAGCTGAAAATCAGTAACAGAAAGATAACAGGAAAATTTCCAAACACTTGGAAACTAAATAACACACTTCTAAATAACCCATGGGTCAAAGAGGAAATCTTAAGAAACAAAATAATACATTGAACTGAATGAAAATGAAAATACAACATGAAAAATTTATAGGACATAACTAAAACAGTGCTGAGAAGGAAATTTCTAGCATGAAATGCATACATTAGAAAGAAGAGAAAAATCTCAAGTCAATAATCTAAGCTCCCATGTCAAGATCCTAGAAGAGAAGAGCAAAATAAACCCCAAATAAGCAGAAGACAGGAAATATTAAAAATAAGAGCAGAAATAAATGAAATTGCAAAGAGAAAAAATAGTAAAAAAACCAACAAACAAAGAGCTAGTTCTTTGTAAAGATCACAAAAGAAAATGACAAACCTCTAGCAAGACTGGTAAAGAAAAAAAGAGAGAAGACATAAATTACCCATATCAGGAGTAAAATGGGATATTACCATAGACCCTGCAGACATCAAAGGAAAATAAAAGTACACTACAAAAAATCCTACCTACATAAATTTGACACCTTAGATGAAATAATTCAATTCCTCAGAAAAGTATACAATGACAACTCATTCAGTATAAAATAGATGATTTGAATAGGCCCTCAGAATGGCTGCGCATTACCTTATATTTAGTATATGGTCACTCAAGTAAGTGGCATATATTATTTATGGAAGGACTTGGGACTCGGTGCTGTATATTTGTTCTATGATGTTGTAAGGTGCTTCCTCATGGGAAATGGGTCCCTTGTTCAATCAATGGGTTTTAATCTAAGCCCTGAATCAGATATGGAAAATCAGTAAGGAGTATGACAGCTCATCTGGTCTTAACATCTTTTGGTTATATATTAAGCAATACCTTTGTTGGCTATGCATCTGCCTTCCTCCTATAACAGTATGTTATATTAGCCATTTTTAATAGATTTTGTTAAATCAGGTCCTCCTGGCTGCCATGATGACCAAACTGCCCTTTACAGTAATTATACTTAACTTGACTTTTGATGATTAAATACTCTTACCTGTTCTCTGCTACTTCAAGACTCTATCATTCCCAACACTGCTAAGAAACTTAGATCTGTAATAGCATGACCTCTCATAAGGCCCAACGTACAAAGGATAGCCACCACTGACCTTCTGCATGATGCAGATATCTATACACACACACACACACACAGTGTCTTTCTTATTATCTTGTTAAATATAGTGTCCTGTGGGCCATCCCAATGAAAGTTATCAGGAGAAACCTATGAGGAAGTAATTAGGATACAGCAGGAGAAGAAGCTAAATTAATATGCGATTTTAGCACTTGATTCCATGTGTAACTCTGCAGCACAAATGGCATCACAAAGTTGTTCCATCTTGATGCATAAGAGCTGAGCATTTTTTTACCCTTATCAGTCAGTTCTGGCTGAGGGCCTCCACTGGGAAGGGTGATGTAACCTCCCAGGAGTCCCAGGGTTAGATGGCTCCTGTTGGCCAAAGATAATTCTCCAGAGAAATATGTAGATGAGTCATTACCAGTCAACACTTATAGTAGCTGCTCAACATGGGTGCACCAACCCAGTAGTTCTAGGCAGGACACCACATTTACTATAATTTAGAAGGCTACACTGGTAAGACAAAGCTGTATAATGTCATGGAATTGAGCTTGGACATAAAAAAATGATTAGAGCTATTTAGCAGCTTCAACGGAAAGGTTAAACAAAGGGAAAGAGACAGGATTGATTATAGTATAGAATTATTGGAGAGATTAGGATTCCAGAATCCAGATATGACCTATTCAACTACTGCATCCTCTTTTTCATTACTTACTATTTTATTTTTCTTTTGAATATATAATACATTCACAAACATTCAAAATTAAAAATGTACAAAAGAGGATGCAATTTAAAAAAAAGCCTTCCAAACTTATTCATTTGTCATCCAGTTTTCCTAAACAGAGTCAAGTCATATCTCCTTTCAGAGATAGTCTGTTTTCCTTTTGCCTTCTTAATTACATAACTGTAAATATACAGTGAGATCAGACCATATTATTAATAAAAATTTCCTCATCCTTTTTTTTCATCTTCATAGTATTTTTGTATGATTGCATAATATTTTATTTAGACATTTCCCTGTTGATGAACATTTAGGTTCTTAATCATTTATTAGCATAATAACAGCAACAGATTATCTACCTACCTATCATTTTATACACTCATGAGTATAGGTATAGAATAAATTCCAAGTAGTAGAACCACTGAGTAAAATACTGTATCAGTTAGTTCAGACTAAATTATGTCATAATAGCAAATGGTGTCAAATTCTTAGTAGCTTACAAAAATAAAAGCTAATCTTTCACTTATGTTACATCTCTATTGCAAGATTCTTTGTCTCTTTTCTACATCATCCTCATTCTAGGACCTAGGCTAAAGGGCAATCCCTTTCCAGGGCAAACTAGGTTTTTGGTAGAAGGAAAAGAGGACATGGTTAACTATATGATAGTTCTTAAAGCTTCTGCTTGAAAATAGTACCTGTCACTTCTACTTACAGTTCAGTGTCCAGAGAAGGTCATGTGGTCAAGCCAGCCATCAGTAGGATATGGATGTACATTTCTTTCCGCATAGGAAGGACAAGCAAATAATTAGAATACCAGCACAGTTCACCACAATGCGTGGATATATTTTATAAATTTGAAAGATGCCAAATTGTTATCTCTAAAAGTATTACAAATTTAAACTCATAAAAAATATATGAGTGTCTCCACCATTCCCTCACTGATACATTATGATATCAGACTCTTTGATCTTGGTCATCTGAAAGGTGAAATACATTTTGAAGTAAGCTTAATTTGAAATTTTCTTATCCTGAATGAAGTTCAGACTATATTCATATTCAAATATGTCTTAGCATAGAAGTATTTGAGTGCTCCTTTCATTAACAGCCTTATTCCTTTTATTTGGACACTATATTTCTGTTAATTCAGCCTGTGATCAGTAATTTTCTGTGGTTATCAAGTCAGCTTGTGCCCCTTTAAGATCCAGATTTTTTCCCACATACGGACAGCTGGTAAGTCTGTTCTTCACAGCTGACAAGGTATGTCTCCACCATTTTGTAGTTTTATAACAGATTTTTAAAAATAAAACACAAATGTACTTTTTATCTTTCTTTTGAATATCATCTTGTGTTTAGCTCAATATTCAAACCTGTCTGACCCTTTTTGCAAATTTTAAAATAATTTTTCTTATTAAAAATAATACAGAAAATATTAAAAATCCAGGCAAAGAAATAAAAATAGCCCCTATACCTATTATTCTTAGACAGCCATTTATTTTGAATGTATGTCACCTTTCATGTTAGATCATCTGGAATAGAGTCATCGGGGAATTTGATAAATAAGCTTCCCAAGGCTTTATTCATACCATCAAAATAGTTAATAGTACCAGACAGATTTCCAGCTTTCCCTCCTGGCTTCTTCTCACTTGGCAATTATCAAGCAAATAGGTAATGATTAAAATCCAACGTGCTCCCGACAAACTTTTCTTTCTATGGTAGGGTGTCTCTTTACTTGGGTTTTTAGGGAGTGATTAAGAATTGTAAATATGGGCTTAAAGTGGCAAAAAAAAAAAAAAAAAAAAAAAAAAAAGATGTGGGGAAGACTGAGTTATTTGGGCTGGCTCTGGAGCAGAAACTTTTTTTCTAGAGGCAAAAGAGAAAAACAAACAACAATTCACTGTATAAAGTCAAGGTCCCCAAACAGGAAAGATCATCTACCAATACAAAGTCTAGAAGGTCCAGAGATGAGAATCAAGGTTGGCAGTGGAGAATTCTTGGGTTTAGAGCCTTGTCAAGGAAAGATCAAACCATCTATTGTTTGGGGACAGGGAAAATTCAAATTGTGGTCAACTGCCTTGAATATTTAACTTGCTCTTATAGGCTAGGGAGGAGGTATCTGGGGCACACAGCATGTCTGGACTGTTTTAAATGTTCATTGTATCAGAGTCACTTGTCAGCCTCCTGTGTCTTTTAGTCCTTAGATCTAACAGGTGCTCATAAGGAGGTTTACATTTATGGTTCCAAACAAAAAATCGAAAAGTAATAATGTGGTGTTGTAGAATGGGACCTGGAAAAGTTGCCCATTAATTAATATCTAATAATATTTACTAATTTTGGTGAAGCTCATAAAATCTCAGTGGCAGAAACTTCAGAAGTTATATCCTGGTGCCTGCATATCAAATGTCTGATATTCAGAATCCAATCAAAGACTTTCACATAAAGAAATTCATGCAGTTAAGTCTAAAAAAGAAGAGAGAGATGATTAAAGGATTCTTTCTGATCCCTGAAGTTAGTCATTTTTTGCCTGCCATCTTGATCTTCTCTTTTTCAATTGCTCAGTTGCAAATTCTGTAAATAAGTGGTTCGGGTTAAATGCAACCTAGCCATGCAGTTTGTTTTCTGTCATGACCTATGGCACTGAAAACTATTTTCTTTGTATTTATTTCTAGGCTAGTTGTCTTATAATTTTGACAAATGCCCTATGCCTGTCCTTGTAAGTAAAAAAACATGTGGCAGTTTTTCTAGTGAGACTCCCTATTTGTATCATCTTTACAGTTCAGAGGATTATGGTGACAGGTGATTGACAGAAGAGACATAGAGTATATAAAGTGTTTATTTCACAAAATATAACCATTGATGAGGTCCTGAACTAGGCTGTGAATCAGGATAGAAAAGAAGACATTTCGAACTGGAAAAAAAGAAAAGCTGACAAGATTTGGGAATTGATTGGCTTTGAGGGATGGGGGAAGATGCAAGGAGAGCGAGGAGTCAAATATGATTAAGGTTTTGAGTAAGGTGAAAGAATTGAAATAATAATGGCTTGTTTGTTTTCTGAAACCAGTCAGAACTTTGAAAGCTGAGTAAAATGTTCTGATAAACATTATTGTCGTGACATGAAAACCATATACCTGAGCAAACTGGATTTCAAAATTACCATGCTAGTCTTATGGAAAATGGTGTGAAAAGAAATCCAACAGAAACTTCTAATAAAAATATCTTGTATTTGCTGTAAGGCTGTGCTGACAACTAGAAGAAATTACTCATCTGATTTTCTCTCTGTTTTTAAACAAAGAACCATCCCTTGGTAAAGAGGTGGCAAACTAGTCTGTTTAGCAAATCTGGCCAGCCTCCTGCTTTTGAACAGTTTGTGAGCTAAAAATGATTTTTGAATTTTTAAATTATTGAAAACATCAACAGAAGAATAATATTTTATGGCAAGTGAAAATTATATAAACTTTGAGTTTTAGTGTTTACAATTAAAGTTTTATTGGTACACAGCCATGTCCTTTCCGTGGCTGCTTTCATTTACAATGGCAGAGTTTAGTAGCTTTAACAGAGACCATATGACCTACAAAGCTTAAAATATTTATTATCTGATCCTTTAAAGGAAACATTTGTCTACCCCTGCCTTAATATAAGCTATATATCTAAAGATAAGTTAGGAAAGAATGATAATGTAACTTGAAAGCATAACTAGAAAAAACAGTAGTTTAATTTTAGCAATATTTTTGGTTCACCCATTCACTCAGTAAATATTTGTGGAGAGCATACTGTCTGTCAATCACTATCTGAAATGCTACAGACACACATTAATTTAAACACACAAATTTAAACATTAGTCCACTTCTTACTAATGAAGCACTCTGAAAATGAGTCCTTCTTTTGGTTATTCCTGGCAAGAAGATGGCAAGGAAATAGACTACAGTTAGAATAGAGGGCTTCTCCTTAAAACTCAGTATATCTTGCCAGAATTAGAGTCTTGGCAAAACAAGAGGGAAGACAGTGAATAAAGTAAATGTATACATGTTTTTGAATTTGCACATGTTAACAACAGATAGAAGTTTTCCTGTTCCTAGTGCTTTCCTGGTATATATTTAGTTTTTATTTCTAATCCTTTAAACAATTCAGTGGGGTATCATCCTCATTTTACATATGAGGAAACTGAGATTGGGGATAAACTGACATATTTTTCAAAATAGTGCACTATGGCTATAATTGTTATGTTCTAGCATTGAATATAATTCCTCTCATTGCTTAAGTAAAAATATTAAATCTAACCCATAAATATGTTTGGATGATGTAGATTTTGTTGGAAATGGGAAAGCATATTACATCACACAGACTTCTTAAATATTTCTTTTAAACATCTCTTTTCCCCTAAAGATCCTCACAAGTTCTCACTTTTAAAAATATTTGTCAATACATAGGAAGCCACTGATGGGCCTGCTTATCAATTTCTTACTATAGACTATTTTATAAATCCAGTATAGATGTATGTGTGTTTCTTATACAAAAATGTTATAGTTTCTATACTCTGTTTTATAGAACCTGAAGTTTCAACAGTGGTAATTTAAGTTTTACAAATATTACATATAACTATATATATAAAATATATAATATAGTTTTATATAATATAAAATTATAAAATTATAATACAGTTTTATATATATAATATAGTTATATTGAAATAAAAATATAATGCTCCATCTTCCAGTTAAACAGGATGGACTGTCCATATATATTTACTTCTGTTCTTTCCAAAATTAGAAAATAACAGTAAAGAGATTCTAAAATGTAAACTCACAAAGATAAAAAGGATAAAACAAAGCAGATTAGGAATAGCTTTTTGCAATGCAGAATGTACAAGTATAAATAGTAACTGACTTAGAAGGCCCAAATATGCTGAAACCTAACCAAGCAGTGGAGAAATCCAAGAAATGATCTAATTGTACATCAGAATTCGTATCATAAAAGGCTGAGAAATGACAATGGCATGAATATCTGAAGGTGAGGGTACAGGCATGGCTAAAACAAATGGGAACTTGATAAATTTCTTGTGTGAAAAGCAGTTAGAAGTCCAGATCCCATCCAGCACCTCAGTGGAAGACTGGAGGCTTATTCTCTGGTGGCAATAAAATGGAAGTTCCTGATTGCCTCAGGAGGCCAAGTACTGAGGTGGGAAGGGTACTGTTCCCAAAACAGTGGCAGCCCAGGAGTATATATGCAATATTGAAACTGACCATGTATCTTTTCCCATTCAATTTCCAGAAGACTGGCAGCCAGACTTAGAACTTTAGGCAAAACTGTTCTTCTCTAAGTAATGACCAGAGCTAAAGAAAAGATACTACTGTTTTCCAGTGAAAGATTACAACCAAATCAGTACAGTGAAGCTTAAATTCAACAAACCTGTA
Organism: Balaenoptera ricei; assembly: GCF_028023285.1. NCBI lineage: Eukaryota > Metazoa > Chordata > Mammalia > Artiodactyla > Balaenopteridae > Balaenoptera > Balaenoptera ricei. The sequence continues at coordinate 108,326,514 of NC_082642.1, forward strand.
GCTTCTAAACAATTTTTTGTAATCCACTTAATACATGAATAGACAACAAAGGATCAGTAGACACTTCATTCAAGTGTGTAACATGAAAGAATCAAAAGACATAAGCATACAAACAGAAAAAAAAGCACTAAAAGGAAACATTATGTAAGGAGAGGAAAAGTTCAAATATATATGTATAATAATAATAGAAAAATAAAAAGACATTGCATTCATGACACAAAAATAGAAATATATATATATAAGTGTTAAATATATATACATATGTTTCCTGTACATATCTTGTATACACTTATATATGAATATATATATAATAATTTATATATAATGTGTTTGTTCAGAGAATAAGAAAACCATTTAAAAATTTAAAATATAGGGCTTCCCTGGTGGCGCAGTGGTTGAGAATCTGCCTGCCAATGCAAGGGACACAGGTTCGAGCCCTGGTCTGGGAAGATCCCACATGCTGCGGAGCAACTAGGCCCGTGAGCCACAATTACTGAGCCTGCGCGTCTGGAGCCTGTGCTCCGCAACAAGAGAGGCCGCGATAGTGAGAGGCCCGCGCACCGTGATGAAGAGTGGCTCCCGCTCGCTGCAACTAGAGAAAGCCCTCGCACAGAAACGAAGACCCAACACAGCCATAAATAAATAAATTAATTTTTTTAAAAAAAGTAATTTGGAAAAAAAAAATTAAAAATATAATAGCAAAAAAAGAAAATCTCATTACAACAGTTAGAAAATAAAATCAAGGAAATCTCCCAGAGAGTAGAGCAAAGCAACAAAAAGATGAGAGATAAATGAAAAACAAAAAAAAATAGAAAATTAATGAACCAGTCCAAAAGGAAGAACAGCTGAATGATAGAAGTTCCAGTGAAGAAAGAACAGAGGAATCAGACTCAGGAAATCAGTAAATAAACAATGAAGAAAATTTCTTGAAAGTGTCTACTGAGTGCCCACTGAGTAGATATAATGGATCTACTCCAGAGCACTTCAGAGTGGAAATTCAGACTACAGGTTAAATAGAAGATTCTAAAGCTTTCAGAAAGATAAAATAGGTCACAAACAAAGGATCAGAACACTGGATGGTTTGGGACTTCTCGAGCAGTGCTGGAAACTGAGATAATGAAGATATAACTTTGGAACTCTGAAGTAAAAAGATATTGACTCTGGTTTTCTATTTGTAGACAAACTAACAAATCAAGGGTAAGGATAGACGTTTTCAGATATTCAAGGGCTTAAAAAAGTTTACCTCCCATGTGTCCTTCCTTAGGAAACTTTTGCAGGAATGCTGTACTAAAATGAGGGAGTAATGAAACAAAAGAAAGACAGGGAATCCAGAAAATGGGATTTTCTTTCCTTTAAGAAAGAGGCAAAGAATATCTCCAGGATGGAGATGATGGAATATAACAGGAATGTAGCAAATCATTGGCCAGCAAGAGCAAGAATAGAGCAGCTCAGAAGGTTCCAGGAAGATTATCTCTAACAAAATAGAAATGATAGAATATCTGATGTAACTGGGAGAGTTTGGGCATTTTTCAGTGATTAGTACATAGAAAATAAAGCCAACAAAATAGAACAATTATTAGCTACAGAGGAAACAAAAATCACTTAAAGAAGTAAAAGTAAGAAGTAAAAGTAGTCATGGTTTATACATAGCTTCTCTGTGAATAGTTCTTGTGTAAACATAATAAAGTTCCCTAAAAATTTTTATTAAAAATTATGCAGTAATTTTAGTGGGAAACTAAAGGACATGGGAAGTATGTGTATTTACTTCTGGGGCCTAGTTGAAGAGAGCTAAATCCTTATTTTCCATTGTAGGAAGTAAATAGATACAATCTAAAAGTGAAAGATCAAGAAAGAGCAATATTGTTATTTTACTTACACAAGTGGAGGGAAATTATCAAAAATAACAGCTAGCTAAAAAGCTAAAACAGTTGAAAAAAGGTTGCCTCTGAGAAAATGGAAGTGGCAGGAAGGGTTGGGGCATTGCTATTTTTCTTGGTAAGAATTTCAGAACCACTTGACTCTTAAATGTGTGAAAAATAACTTTGGCAATCATAAAAATCAAATGGAGGAAAATGTTTACACTGAAATGTGTTAATTTTTAACAATTAGAAACAGATTCATTGACTTATGCAGCCAGGGTAATTGATTTTTATAGAAATCTCATAACACAGCTACTCTTAAAATATCTATTCATAGACAACTTATTGTAGCTGGGCTGTTAATTAAAAGTATGTAGCTTGGTGCTGTTATTACTATCATTATTATTAAGTTATAATCATTAAATTAAGGATTGCATATGTCCATTCACCTAAAATTGTGTGGTCACCTATTTGCTATTCTGGTGTGTGAAATAGGCTCCCCCTCCCCCCATAATGAATGTTAAATTGATATAAAATTGAACAAAAATCTGAACGCAGAGTGATATAAGGATGCCACTCTCATCTGTAATCTAATTACAGATGTTTGTATTTATTGAAATAACCTTGTTGAAATTACTGAATTACAGAATCATAAAATGCTAGAACCCATTTGAAAACGTGGACATTGAGGCCCAAGAGGAAAAATGGCCTGCCCGTGATCTCACATCTAGGGGAAGTAGAAAGTAGGAGAAATAGCTGCTTCCCTCTCAACAGTGCTAATACACTAGGACTGAGCTATGCTGGACTAGATATCACAAGAGGCTGCAGGATAACTCATTTCTAAGACCACTGCAATTTCAATGGAAATCTACAGGTTAGTTTTCTGCCCCAAGCAGAACACAAATAACCACTAATGAAGGTCTCAATAAGTGAAGGAGATGCTGCATCATTAAAAAAGTAGAGAAAAATTGGGCCCAGCCTAAGAAAAAAAGTGATGTACTTCCAATCCTGTTCTTTCTGCCCATGAAAAAGATGGTATCACTACCTTCTCCTTCTGAAGATTAATATCAGCATAATTTTTTTTTTTTTGCAGGAACATGTGATAACAAAGGGTAGTTTTCACAATATGAAATAGTGCATGTTAACTGTATTTTCCTAGATTCCTTGCAAAATGTCTTTTGTATCACTTAGGAGTTTTTGACTGTAAAAACAGAAACTGGTGCCAGCTAACCTAAGCAAAAGAGGGTTTAAGATAGTTAGGATGCATAGTGGCGATGGGGAGACCACAGAATTGGACTAGAACTAGCCTGGAAGAGCCAAGAAAGCTTCAGAGGCCTAAGAAACCAAATGTAGGCCTAAGATACCAAATGTAGGCCTGGGCTGGACAAGGAAGAGGCTGATCAGGCCACTGCCTCTGTGAAGAGGAAACTCCAACCCATCCTTCTCTTTTTTCATCACTTGCTGAAGATTCAAAATGTATCTTGGGCTTCCCTGGTGGCGCAGTGGTTTAGAATCTGCCTGCCAACGCAGGGGGCACGGGTTCGAGCCCTGGTCTGGGAAGATCCCACATGCTGCGGAGCAACTAGGCCCGTGAGCCACAACTACCGAGCCTGCGTGTCTGGAGCCTGTGCTCCGCAACAAGAGAGGCCGCGATAGTGAGAGGCCCGCGCACCGCGATGAAGAGTGGTCCCCGCTTGCCACAACTAGAGAAAGCCCTCGCACAGAAATGAAGACCCAACACAGCCATAAATAAATAAATAAATAAATAAAATAAATTAAAAAGAAATGTACCACAATTTAAAAAAAAATGTATCTTGATACAGTTCAATTGGCTGAGCTTTGGCCATTTGCTCTCCTCTTGGCTGACTAAAACGGTGAGAGGAAGGAGTTGGCACTTCTTTGGTAGATTACCAGCAATCTGACTTCTCTGCCACCAAACTGCATGCTGGGAAAAGCCAGTAGGAAATGAGGGCAGTATTAGAAAGGCCAAAAAGTAGCAAATCCCTACTGTATCCTTTTTGTTAAACATGCTTGAGCTATTGAGTTGACTCAGTGGTCTGCTGAAAGAGCATGCTTCCTTGTTGAGATAGTATCTGGTTTACAGTGTTACATTTTTGGCAAACTGATAGCGAAAAGCTTATTAAGGGGACATAGGTCCTGCCAAGACCTACTTGCTTTCTTTCCATATATTGGAATTCAAATGCAACATAGGTAAAACTTTTGGCTCAGATCAAAGGTAATACATCTACATGGATGTAGAAAAATGGGGCATTTACCCAGTGGTCTATGTGGTGATGCTTAAAGATATGTCTTTGTGTATGGCCCTGCATGTATGTGTGTTAGAGGAATAGAAAAGGCCAGAACGGCTTGGAAAGTCTTTAAGTATATTGATATCAGGATAATAATCTTGACCTCTTTCAACAGGCTGTCATTTCCTGTTGGTCTCTTAAATTCATTGATTTTTTTTTAGAGTTTTGTTTTATTGTTTCTCATTTCACGGTAAAATAACAGGAGCAGTTAAGTCATTTCCTTAATCAGAAAAAAAAATGATGATTTTTGGAATTTTATGAGTTGCAATGCCCAGGGAAGACCAGGAAGATATATGCTAGAGAGGGTGGGGGGAAAGGGAAGCAACAAGGGGAGCGGGCAAGGCTTTTGCTTCAACTTTTCTATACCAATAGCTTGTACAACATTATCTTTTAATAGTTCTGTGATTTTTTTCTGTACTCTAAATTCCAGCAAGGAATTTACTGAAACAGCAAATCATCTCTCCTACAAACTAAGTGTCAAAAAGCTCAGTTAAGTGTTTAGAAATAATAAAGCAAGTGAAGGAAAAAAAAAAAAAGAAACCGATAATAAGGTGAGGAGAAAATATTTTCAAATGAGATTTAAAATCAAGAGAGAAATGTGTGAACTAGAGCTTCAAATAAATAAGGAGCAATGGAAGTCATTTAGGAAACCTGCAGATAAAGATTTTATGCGTTTTTTAGAAGTGAGCAAAGTGTCAGCGAATCTCCTCAAGTCTGGTAAACGTTGTTTGAAGTTAAATTTTCTGGTGAGGTGAGAAAATATAATTCCATAGTCACTTATCGCTCATTTCTCTCTACTGAAAGTGAGGGTGGCTGACTTTTTCTCTATTGCAGTAAACATCAGCACATTCTGAGGTTGCCTACAAAGTTACGTATGCCTCAAATTTATCTTAGCCTTTGATATGATAAGAGTTTAGTGATGTAAAGGGCTTTTAAAATGCAGTGCATTCCTATGCTGGCTAGGCCATAAATAACTTTTGAAAATAATTACATTGGCCATATATTTTATAAAGGCTAAAGCATCTAATTATAAATAAAACACAGCATTCCTCAAATGTAGGTAGCAAATAGCAAGATTAATTTACTTTTAGGGTTTGCAACAATAAGACAGTGTAACTCAGATGAACTCAAGTGAAAATACTATTATAAAATATAACCATTGTTAGCTGTTCCTAAATTTGTAATTAAGTTTTTATGTTCAATAGAAATATAAATACAAATGGTTTAATGGGCCAAACATTTCCATAAGAATTATGGAAATGTTCTGTCCTCCCTGCATTTCCCACACCTCAGTGTTCACTTTCAGCACTCGTGTTTATTTCCCTTCATTTAACAATAAACATTGTTATATTGGTAGCTTTAAAACAATTTTTAAGCATCAATTTATTAATTTCCCACTAGGGGAAATGTGGATTTAGCATTTTTTTTTTCACCCTCTAGCCTTCCTTACTGTACAAATTTCCCCATACTTAGAGTTATAACATTACTTAGATCAGTATTCAGGGTTCACATCATTATATTTTTGTAAATGTTGACTGTGCTATATTTTATACTAGGATTATGTTTGCTTTCTTCAACAACCTTCTGTATACCTTCTTGCTGTTAAGTGTACTACTTTTTTACTGACTTGGTTTTCTATGCCCTTACTCTCCCTGAGTTGTTCCAAATTCATTAGGATTATATCAAGTTCTTGCAGACAACTCTTCAGAGGCTGCTGATCTGCTCCAACTGGATTGGTTATGCTGTATACCTTAGAAATGCCATCATCCTAAGATCTACCTTCAATTTAAACCTAGAGAAATCCTATCCTCTCTCTTGAGCTGAAGCTCCCATTCTCTGCATTTCATGCTTTCCCCTTTCTTAATTTACTCTTCCATTAGGGTGAAGCAACTTTTCCAAGGGCTTTGTGAGAAAGAGAGCATGGGAAATAAATTGTTAGGGAGGTTGCACATCTGAAAATATCTGTAGACTACCCTCATTCTTGACTGGTACTTTCAGTGGCATGGTGTTAATTGATTCAAAATAATTTTCCTCCACATTTCAAAGGCATTTCTCCATTGTCCTCTATCTTTAGTGTAACTTTGAGACATCAAAATCCTTTCTAATTCCTGATCATGGAAGCTTTTACAATCTTTTCCTTATCCCTGAAGTCTTGAAATTTTACAGTTAAATGCCTTTGCATCTACTGATTTTCAGCTGTTGTGCTGGCCATAATCCAGAAATTCATATCCTTCATTTCTGGGAAATTTTCTTGAATTATTAATGATTTTCTACTTTCTAGTTTTTCCATTCTTTCTATCTGGGTTTCCTATTAGTCAGATATTGAATCTCCTAAAATGGTCCTCTAATTCGTTTAATTTATTTAAAAATTTTTTCAACGTCTTAGGGTTTTGAAAAAAATTGTGTGTTTTCTTTTGCTCTACTTTCTGTGAGAATTTCTTTTATCTTTCAAAACAGTTTCTGAAGTTTCTATTTCTATTGTTTATAATTTTAAAGAACAATTATTCTATTTTATATAGTATTTTATTATTTTTTCATGGATGCAATATTTTTCCTAACTCTGAGCATTGTAATAAAACTTATATTAAAGTTTCCTTCAATCTGTATACTATCTACTTCTTGTTCATTTTATTCTCTTTTCATATTATAAGATATAGATTAAAAGATTTTTGGGACGCACACAGGGATAGATTTTTCTATTGCAGACTGTGCTGTGTGAAGATCTGGCTGTACTGTTTTATTGGGAGACTCTGAATTTTAGTATTTTAGATCTTTCTCTTGGTCTGGTAAAAATTTACAGGAGAGAATATTCCAGATATATGTCTGCCTGCCAACATTCTGGAAACTGGGTGAGGAAAGAGGGCTAAGGGGTTTTCTACATTCCTTATATAAACATTGACTCCTCCTAACCATCACCTGCTCTCAACTATAGCTGCTCGTCTATACAAAGACCTTTTGTTTTACCCTTCTCAGAGGGTAAACCTGCAATCTTCTGTCTTGCTCAGTGTAGTTAGCTCACACTGCCATGACAATACCACAGACTGGGTGTCCTAAACAACAGAAATTTATTTTCTTCCAACTTAGGAAGCTGGAAGTTCAAGCTCAAGGTGCCAGTAAAGTTGGTTTTTCCTGAGGCCTCTCTCCCTGACTTTCAGACAGCTGGCTGTTCACTGTGTCCTTACTCGGTCTTTCGTCCGAGAATACACTCCTGATCTCTCCTCCTCTTTTTGTAAGGACACTAGTCCTACCCCATAACCTCACTTAAACCTTAATTACCTCTTTAAAGTCCTATCTTCATATATAGTCACATTGGGGTTAGGACTTCAACATATGAATTTGTGGGGGGCACAGTTCAGTCCGTAACATTTGGAGAGAGGCAGTTGTTCAGCCATATAGAGTGTGATTGAGGATCTGTGCATCTCTCTACTTCTTAAGCTCACTCCACAAATCCTCTTTTCATCCCACATTCATCCCTACCCTAGAGTTAGCAGGTGATGCCAGTTCCTGAACCTATTAGAGGTTCTATGATATAAATCATGTTGCTTCTTTTTCTCCCTCACTGCCAGCTTAGAATTAAGCTTTTTCAGAGTGATTCAGTTAGAACCCCTCTTTCAGCTTCCCCAGTTCCAAAATTTTATATCATTCCTACCACCGGAATGATATAAAATGTTTAATAATGGGTATGTTATGGGAGTCAACCAATCAGAAAAGATGCTGGACTGACCAGGGTAAGCCCCAGCTAGATACCATGCAGGTACCTAGCAGCTGAACGCTAGTGTTCTGCTTTCCAATTCTTTTACTCTTTGTGGCTATATGCCATATGAAATAAAATAAAATTCCTTAACCTGTCATTTTATATTGGTTTCTAGAGGAAGCACAGTTAAATGTGTCTGTTTAATCTATTATCTTTTGCCAGAAAAACATGTTGTTGTAAAATTTAAAATTAAATGTGAAGCATTACTTTAATTCTCCTTATTCCTGGCTAAATGTGACTTATGAAATGTTTAAACATTGTAAGTGGACCATTCTCACTGGATAACATTCAGAAAGAGTTTAAGAAAAGATAAATTAAACTTTTAAGTTACTCCAGGTGTTATAGTTATCTTGCTAATCCTCCAAATCATGAAATATAAGAATTTTAAAAATCTTTTACTGTCATATTTTTAATATTTTTATCAATGCATGAATCCCTTTTAACCTTCTCTGGTGATCTTCCCTGAAATCTATCTAGTACAATATTGATAAATTTCCCCACCGTTTGATTTCATATATACTTCTATCACTTAACTTACTACTTTTTAATGTGGCACATATTGTTAATTTCTTACTCAGTATTATTCCTAATTCTTCCTTGATTTGGACTTAAGTTTGATGTGTAAAATATTACTTTTCCAGGATCTCTCAAGGTATGTATGGCCATGTGACACAGTTCCAGCCAACGAGATAAAATCAGAAATGTGTTGAAATTCCTGTACACACTCAATGTTTTTAGAATAAATGAGTGAATGAATAAATAACCCCAACAAATGGTCAGGTACTGTCGAAAATTTCCTGAGTTGGAAGTTTACAGTTTTAACTCTTGTTAAATGACTCCTTATTTTTGTAGAACTGAAGATTCTGAATTTTACAGCTCTGCTCTACCATTTTATATATATGTTGTTAAATCCCTGAGTCAGGGGTTCACAAACCACAGAGAGCCTGGGGCCCATTTTTATAAATAAAATTTCACTGGAACATAGCCACACCTGTTTATTTATGTATTGTCTATTGCTGCTTTCACACAACAATGACAGCTGAGTATTGAAACTGAGACCATATGACCCAAAAAGTCTAAAACACCAACAATTTGGCCCTTTACAGAAAAAGTTTGTGGATCTCTGTTTCTAAATCATTTAGCCTCTCTGAGGCTTCTTTTCTTTACCTTTAAACGTTACAACTTCTGAGCATTTTAAAAAACATTTTTGGATGTATTTTTTATGACTAGAATTTATTAGAAAAGTAGCAAATAACCAGTAAAGATGTCTTTAACATAGTATCCCTTCAAATATTTGAAGACAACAAAGCATGATCTAAATTATCTTGTCTTGAAGCTAAATCACAGCAGTTCATCAGGCTGTTTATCATATGACAAAGGACACTATATGTTGTAAAATATTTTATTTTGGTTTTCAATATTACCGTTAAAACGTAGAGCCCAGAACAAAATACAATCCCACAATGTGATACAACAAGCACAGAGAACGATTTCCAAAATGGACAACTTTCTTGTAAACCAAATTCTGATTAACTCATTCCAAGATTATGTTTACTTCCTAACCACTTCATCTCGATATTGACTTTTGGAGAATTAAAACTTTTAGGTCTTTTTGACAGCCTCATCAATCATTTAAATTGACATATAAACCTTTTCATTTATTCCTGTCAAAATACGGCTCACTGATTTTAACCCATCTTCTCAATCTAGTGAACTAATTTCAAATATTGACTCTGCCATTCATTATTTTAGCTATTCCTCTAAATTTTGAAACTTTTAAAAACTTTAATGCAAGTGAGTAACAACTCGTTGAAATAAGATATTGCCATAGGCCAGAGTTGTGTCATCATTATCATCAAATTCATTTAACTGTATATATTTAACATATAAATAAAATCAGTTTTGCTGATTTTTTTACTATGTTTCAGGTCTGTGTTAAATCTTTTTATGCATTATCTTATTACGTCTTCATGATAATGAGGATACTCCTAATATCCCCATTTTACGCATGAAGAGTCTGAGGCCCAAAGAAGCTAAATTAAAACTCGGATAGTCTTACTCCATAATTGGTACTTTTCTGCTAAGATGAATTGCTTCTTCCTAAGGGAATGCTAAAAAATATTTATTTCCAAAGGAAGATCTTTTTTTTTTTTTTTTCATTTAATTTCAAGAGAAAGTATTAGGGCACAGTGAGAAGAGGTACAGCCATAATTTGTGAGAATTTGACTTGACTTGAACTTTTAAAGCATTTCAACTTTGAGAAGTATATGTATGCACTGGTAGTGAACATGACCTTAAGTATGAGGTATTTGGACTATGGAAAGGCTAAAGGAATACAGGAGACAGCTATAGATTAAAGTAAATGACGAAGGAAAACTGCTTAACCTCTGAAGTCATTTTGTCTAATATACTGGCATTTAGTGTTGGAGTACTGTAGGAAGGAAAAAGTGTTTTCCCTGTACCCATATTAAGTTCATTGGCTGAGGCCCTGGAAATTAGACTAACAAAAGACAGATTAACAAGAGAAAAACAAACAAGTTTATTAACACGTGCATCCCGCGTACACATGGGAACACTCAGAGATGAGTAACTGAAAGCATGGTTAGAACTTGGGCTTATATAGCATCTTCACAAAAGTACAATAAATTTTTAAAGAAGTGACAAGGCAAAAGAAAAAGACTTTGAGCTTCTAATGACTGGCAAATTGTGGGAGGGCACATATATGGGGAAATTAATGGTAGATTAGGGCTAGTTTTAACAAGGTTTGTTAGGTAGATTTCTCTGGTGCCCTCCCTGAGCTGTAGGGGTCTAGAGTTGTCTCTCGGGATTAAATTGTGTCCTTGCTGTTTGCGGGGTTGGGGGTGGGACACCTTTACAAATCGATGTCCTGCTTTTAGGAAATAGGAGAGCAGAGAGCTTTTCTTTTCTTTTTTTTTTTTTTTAACATCTTTATTGAAGTATAATTGCCTTACAATGGTGTGTTAGCTTCTGCTTTATAACAAAGTTAATCAGCTATACATATACAATATGTTCCCATATCTCTTCCCTCTTGCATCTCCCTCCCTCCCACCCTCCCCATCCCACCCCTCTAGGTGGTCACAAAGCACCGAGCTGATCTCCCTGTGCTATGCGGCTGCTTCCCACTAGCTATCTATTTTACATTTGGTAGTGTATATATGTCCATGACACTCTCTCACCCTGTCACATCTCACCCCACCCCCTCCCCATATCCTCAAGTCCATTCTCCAGTAGGTCTGTGTCTTTATTCCCGTCTTGCCACTAGGTTCTTCATGGCCTTTTTTTTTTTTTTTCCTTTGATTCCGTATATATGTGTTAGCATACTGTATTTGTTTTTCTCCTTCTGACTTACTTCACTCTGTATGACAGACTCTAGGTCCATCCACCTCACTACAAATAATTCAATTTTGTTTCTTTTTATGGCTGAGTAATATTCCATTGTATATATGTGCCTCATCTTCTTTATCCATTCATCTGTCGATGGACATTTAGGTTGCTTCCATGTCCTGGCTATTGTAAATAGAGCTGCAATGAACATTTTGGTACATGACTCTTTTTGACCTATGGTTTTCTCAGGGTATATGCCCAGTAGTGGGATTGCTGGATCGTATGGTAGTTCTATTTGTAGTTTTTTAAGGAACCTCCATACTGTTCTCCATAGTGGCTGTATCAATTTACATTCCCACCAACAGTGCAAGAGAGTTCCCTTTCCTCCACACCCTCTCCAGCATTTATTGTTTCTAGATTTTTTGATGATGGCCATTCTGACCGGTGTGAGATGATATCTCATTGTAGTTTTGATTTGCATTTCTCTAATGATTAATGATGTTGAGCATTCTTTCATGTGTCTGTAGGCCATCTGTATATCTTCTTTGGAGAAATGTCTATTTAGGTCTTCTGCCCATTTTTGGATTGGGTTGTTCGTTTTTTTGTTATTGAGCTGCATGAGCTGCTTGTAAATCTTGGAGATTAATCCTTTGTCAGTTGCTTCATTTGCAAATATTTTCTCCCATTCTGATGGTTGTCTTTTGGTCTTGTTTATGGTTTCCTTTGCTGTGCAAAAGCTTTTAAGTTTCATTAGGTCCCATTTGTTTATTTGTGTTCTTATTTCCATTTCTCTGGGAGCTGGGTCAAAAAGAATCTTGCTGTGATGTATGTCATAGAGTGTTCTGCCTATGTTTTCCTCTAAGAGTTTGATAGTGTCTGGTCTTACACTTAGGTCTTTAATCCATTTTGAGTTTATTTTTGTGCATGGTGTCAGGGAGTGTTCTAATTTCATACTTTTCCATGTACCTGTCCAATCTTCCCAGCACCACTTATTGAAGAGGCTGTCTTTTCTCCACTGTATATGCTTGCCTCCTTTATCAAAGATAAGGTGACCATATGTGCGTGGGTTTATCTCTGGGCTTTCTATCCTGTTCCATTGATCTATATTTCTGTTTTTGTGCCAGTATCAAACTGTCTTGATTACTGTAGCTTTGTAATATAGTCTGAAGTCGGGGAGCCTGATTCCCCCAGCTCCATTTTTCGTTCTCAAGATTGCTTTGGCTATTCGGGGTCTTTTGTGTTTCCATACAAATTGTGAAATTTTTTGTTCTAGTTCTGTGAAAAATGCCAGTGGTAGTTTGATAGGGATTGCATTGAATCTGTAGATTGCTTTGGGTAGTAGAGTCATTTTCACAATGTTGATTCTTCCAATCCAGGAACATGGTATATCTCTCCATCTATTTCTATCATCTTTAATTTCTTTCATCAGTGTCTTATAATTTTCTGCATACAGGTCTTTTGTCTCCTTAGGTAGGTTTATTCCTAGATATTTTATTCTTTTTGTTGCAATGGTAAACGGGAGTGTTTTCTTAATTTCACTTTCAGATTTTTCGTCATTAGTGTATAGAAATGCAAGCGATTTCTGTGCATTAATTTTGTATCCTGCTACTTTACCAAATTCATTGATTAGCTCTAGGAGTTTTCTGGTAGCATCTTTAGGATTCTCTATGTATACTATCATGTCATCTGCAAACAGTGACAGCTTTACTTCTTCTTTTCCGATTTGGATTCCTTTTATTTCTTTGTCTTCTCTGATTGCTGTGGCTAACACTTCCAAAACTATGTTGAATAATAGTGGTGAGAGTGGGCAACCTTGTCTTGTTCCTGATCTTAGTGGAAATGGTTTCAGTTTTTCACCATTGAGGACAATGTTGGCTGTGGGTTTGTCATATATGGCCTTTATTATGTTGAGGAAAGTTCCCTCTATGCCTACTTTCTGCAGGGCTTTTATCATAAATGGGTGTTGAATTTTGTCGAAAGCTTTCTCTGCATCTATTGAGATGATCATATGGTTTTTCTCCTTCAATTTGTTAATATGGTGTATCACATTGATTGATTTGCGTATATTGAAGAATCCTTGCATTCCTGGGATAAACCCCACTTGATCATGGTGTATGATCCTTTTAATGTGCTGTTGGATTCTGTTTGCGAGTATTTTGTTGAGGATTTTTGCATCTATGTTCATCAGTGATATCGGCCTGTAGTTTTCTTTCTTTGTGACATCTTTGTCTGGTTTTGGTATCACGGTGATGGTGGCCTCGTAGAATGAGTTTGGGAGTGTTCCTCCCTCTGCAATATTTTGGAAGAGTTTGAGAAGGATAGGTGTTAGCTCTTCTCTAAATGTTTGATAGAATTCACCTGTGAAGCCATCTGGTCCTGGGCTTTTGTTTGTTGGAGGGTTTTTAATCACAGTTTCAATTTCAGTGCTTGTGATTGGTCTGTTCATATTTTCTATTTCTTCCTGGTTCAGTCTCGGCAGTTTGTGCATTTCTAAGAATCTGTCCATTTCTTCCAGGTTGTCCATTTTATTGGCGTAGAGTTGCTTGTAGTAATCTCTCATGATCTTTTGTATTTCTGCAGTGTCAGTGGTTACTTCTCCTTTTTCATTTCTAATTCTATTGATTTGAGTCTTCTCCCTTTTTCTCTTGATGAGTCTGGCTAATGGTTTATCAATTTTGTTTATCTTCTCAAAGAACCAGCTTTTAGCTTTATTGATTTTTGCTATTGTTTCCTTCATTTCTTTTTCATTTATTTCTGACCTGATCTTTATGATTTCTTTCCTTCTGCTAGCTTTGGGGTTTTTTTGTTCTTCTTTCTCTAATTGCTTTAGGTGCAAGGTTAGGTTGTTTATTCGAGATGTTTCCTGTTTCTTGAGGTAGGCTTGTATTGCTATAAACTTCCCTCTTAGCACTGCTTTTGCTGCATCCCATAGGTTTTGGGTCGTCGTATCTCCATTGTCATTTGTTTCTAGGTATTTTTTGATTTCCCCTTTGATTTCTTCAGTGATCACTTCGTTATTAAGTAGTGTATTGTGTAGCCTCCATGTGTTTGTATTTTTTACACATCTTTTCCTGTAATTGATATCTAGTCTCATAGCGTTGTGGTCGGAAAAGATACTTGATACGTTTTCAATTTTCTTAAATTTACCAAGGCTTGATTTGTGACCCAAGATATGATCTATCCTGGAGAATGTTCCATGCGCACTTGAGAAAAATGTGTATTCTGTTGTTTTTGGGTGGAATGTCCTATAAATATCAATTAAGTCCATCTTGTTTAATGTATCATTTAAAGCTTGTGTTTCCTTATTTATTTTCATTTTGGATGATCTGTCCATTGGTGAAAGTGGGGTGTTAAAGTCCCCTACTATGATTGTGTTGCTGTCGATTTCCCCTTTTATGGCTGTTAGTATTTGCCTTATGTATTGAGGTGCTCCTATGTTGGGTGCATAAATATTTACAATTGTTATACCTTCCTCTTGGATCGATCCCTTGATCATTATATAGTGTCCTTCTTTGTCTCTTATAATATTCTTTATTTTAAAGTCTATTTTGTCTGATATGAGAATTGCTACTCCAGCTTTCTTTTGATTTCCATTTGCATGGAATATCTTTTTCCATCCCCTCACTTTCAGTCTGTATGTGTCTCTAGGTCTAAAGTGGGTCTCTTGTAGACAGCATATATATGGGTCTTGTTTTTGTATCCATTCAGCCAGCCTGTGTCTTTTGGTGGGAGCATTTAATCCATTTACATTCAAGGTAATTATCGATATGTATGTTCCTATTCCCATTTTCTTAAATGTTTTGGGTTTGTTATTGTAGGTGTTTTCCTTCTCTTGTGTTTCTTGCCTAGAGAAGTTCCTTTAGCATTTGTTGTAAAGCTGGTTTGGTGGTGCTGAACTCTCTCAGCTTTTGCTTGTCTGTAAAGGTTTTAATTTCTCCATCACATCTGAATGAGATCCTTGCTGGGTAGAGTAATCTTGGTTGTAGGTTTTTCTCCTTCATCACTTTAAGTATATCCTGCCACTCCCTTCTGGCTTGCAGAGTTTCTGCTGAAAGATCAGATGTTAACCTTATGGGGATTCCCTTGTGTGTTATTTGTTGTTTTTCCCTTGCTGCTTTTAATATGTTTTCTTTATATTTAATTTTTGACAGTTTGATTAATATGTGTCTTGGCGTGTTTCTCCTTGGGTTTATCCTGTATGGGACTCTCTGTGCTTCCTGGACTTGATTAACTATTTCCTTTCCCATATTAGGGAAGTTTTCAACTATAATCTCTTCAAATATTTTCTCAGTCCCTTTCTTTTTCTCTTCTTCTTCTGGGACCCCTATAATTCGAATGTTGGTGCGTTTAATGTTGTCCCAGAGGTCTCTGAGACTGTCCTCAGTTCTTTTCATTCTTTTTTCTTTATCCTGCTCTGTAGTAGTTATTTCCACCATTTTATCTTCCAGGTCACTTATCCTTTCTTCTGCCTCAGTTATTCTGCTATTGATCCCATCTAGAGTATTTTTAATTTCATTTATTGTGTTTTTCATCGTTGCTTGGTTCCTCTTTAGTTCTTCTATGTCCTTGTTAAATGTTTCTTGCATTTTGTCTATTCTATTTCCAAGATTTTGGATCATCCTTACTATCATTATTCTGAATTCTTTTTCAGGTAGACTACCTATTTCCTCTTCATTTGTTAAGTCTGGTGTGTTTTGACCCTGCTCCTTCATCTGCTGTGTGTTTTTCTGTCGTCTCATTTTGCTTATCTTACTGTGTTTGGGGTCTCCTTTTCACAGGCTGCAGGTTCGTAGTTGCCGTTGTTTTTGGTATCTGTCCCCAGTGGGTAAGGTTGGTTCAGTGGGTTGTGTAGGCTTACTGGTGGAGGGGACTATTGCCTGTGTTCTGGTGGATGAGGTTGAATCTTGTCTTTCTGGTGGGCACGTCCACGTCTGGTGGTGTGTTTTGGGGTGTCTGTGGCCTTATGATTTTAGGCAGCCTCTCTGCTAATGGATGGGGCTGTGTTCCTGTCTTGCTAGTTGTTTGGCATAGGGTGTCCAGCACTGTAGCTTGCTGGTCGTTGAGTGAAGCTGGTTCTTGATGTTGAGATGGAGATCTCTGAGAGATTTTTGCCGTTTGGTATTACGTGGAGCTGGTAGGTCTCTTGTGGACCAGTGTCCTGAAGTTGGCTCTCCCACCTCAGAGGCACAGCCTTGATGCCTGGCTGGAGCACCAAGAGCCTTTCATCCACACAGCTCAGAATATAAGGGAGAAAAAAATAGAAAGAAAGAAAGAGGATAAAATAAAATAAAATAAAGCTATTATAATAAAAAATAAGAAAAAAAATTATTAAGAGTAAATGTATTCAGAAAAAAATTTTTTTAATTTTTAAAAATAGATTTATTAATTTTTTAGAGTAAAAAATAAGAAAAAAATTTTTAAGAAAAAAATTTATTAAGAAAAAAAATTTTAATTTTTGAAAATAAAAAATATGAAAAAACTTATTAAAAAATTTTTTAATTTCTAAAAATAGAAAATACGGAAAAAGTTATTAAGAAAACATATATTAGGAAAAAAAAATTTTTTTAAGTAAAAAAAAAAAAAAAAATGGACGGACCTAACCCTAGGACTAATGGTGAAAGCAAAGCTATACAGACAAAATCTCACCCAAAAGCATACACATATACACTCACAAAAAAAGGAAAAGGGGAAATTAATATATCCTGCTCCTAAAGTCCACCTTTTGAATTTGGGATGATTCGTTGTCTATTCAGGTATTCAACAGATGCAGGCACATCAAGTTGTTTGTGGAGCTTTAATCCGCTGCTTCTGAGGCTGCTGGGAGAGATTTCCCCTTCTCTTCTTTGTTCGTACAGCTCCCAGCGTTCAGCTTTGGATTTGGACCCGCCTCTGCATGTACGTCGCCTGAGGGCGTCCGTTCCCCGCCCAGACAGAACGGGGTTAAAGGAGCAGCTGCTTCGGGGGCTCTGGCTCACTCAGGCCGGTGGGAGGGAGCGGTACGGAGGAGGCAGGGGGAGCCTGCAGCGTCAGAGGCGTCGTGACGTTGCAGCAGCCTGAGGTGCGCCGTGTGTTCTCCCGGGGAAGTTGTCCCCGGATCACGGGAGCCTGGCAGTGGCGAGCTGCACAGGCTCCCGGGAGGGGCGGTGTGGAGAGTGACCTGTGCTCGCACACAGGCTTCTTGGTGGCGGCAGCAGCAGCCTTAGCGTCTCCTACCAGTCTCTGGGGTCCGCGCTGATGGCCGCGGCTCGCACCCGTCTCTGGGGTCCGCGCTGTTAGCCGCGGCTTGCGCCCGCCTCTGGAGTTCGTCTAGGCGGCGCTCTGAATCCCCTCTCCTTGCGCGCCGCGAATCAAAGAGGCAAGAAAAAGTCTCTTGCCTCTTCGGCGGCTGTAGACCTCCTCTCCCGGCTCCCTCCCGGCTCGCTGCGGCACGCCAACCCCTTCAGGCTGTGTTCACGCCACCAACCCCAGTCCTCTCCCTGCGATCCAACCCAAGCCCGCGCCTCAGCTCCCAGCCCCGCCCGCCCCGGCGGGTGAGCAGACAAGCCTCTCGGGCTGGTGAGTGCTGCTCGGCGCTGAGCCTCTGTGCGGGAATCTCTCCGTTTTTCCCTCTGCGCCCCTGTTGCTGTGGGATCCACGCTGATAGCCGCGGCTCGCACCCGTCTCTGGATTTCGTTTAGGCAGCGCTCTGAATCCCCTCTCCTTGCGTGCCGCGAAACAAAGAGGCAAGAAAAAGTCTCTTGCCTCTTCGGCAGTTGCAGACTTTTTCCCGGACTCCCTCCCGGCTAGCACCAAAGCCCGAGCCTCAGCTCCCAGCCCCCGCCCGCCCCGGCGGGTGAGCAGACAAGCCTCTCGGGCTGGTGAGTGCTGGTTGGCGCCGAGCCTCTGTGCGGGAGTCTCTCCGCTTTGCCCTCCGCACCCCTGTGGCTGCACTCTCCTCCGCGGCTCCGAAGCTTCCCCCCTCTGCCACCCGCAGTCTCTGCCTGCAAAGGGGCTTCCTAGTGCCTGGAAACCTTTCCTCCTTCACGGCTCCCTCCCACTGGCGCAGGTCCCGTCCCTATTCTTTTGTCTCTGTTATTTCTTTTTTCTTTTACCCTACCCAAGTATGTGGGGATTTTCTTGCCTTTTGGGAGGTCTGACGTCTTCTGCCAGCGTTCAGTGGGTGTTCTGTAGGAGCAGTTCCACGTGTAGATGTATTTCTACTGTATCTGTGGGAAGGAAGGTGATCTCCGCGTCTTACTCTTCCGCCATCTTGCCCCTCTCTCGGCGAGAGATTTTCTTGTATCTGCTTCTTCTCAGTTGCCTTCACCTCAAAATAATCCTTATGACAAAATGGCATGTTTTGGAGTGGCATATTCTGCTACCCTTCATTATAAATGGATGTTAGGTTCAGGAAAGCATGATTGACTTTAGTTTTATTTACCATATAGACTCCTAAAAATGTGTGTGTAAAGGAGCTGGTCAGATAAAACACTCAAAATGTACAAAACCTGG
The DNA here is from genome assembly GCF_028023285.1 of Balaenoptera ricei. Classification (NCBI taxonomy): domain Eukaryota; kingdom Metazoa; phylum Chordata; class Mammalia; order Artiodactyla; family Balaenopteridae; genus Balaenoptera; species Balaenoptera ricei. Next base: position 108,345,272 of record NC_082642.1, read on the forward strand.
TGGAAAATGGGGAACTTAATGCTAAGAGCTCTTAGAAAAGGATACTTACCAAAAATCAGTGGCCTTGGGTTCTTTCACCTGCCCTCAGGGCATCTAAAAGGGTCTCTACAGAAGAGAGAATAGGGGGAGATGGGGAGCCCTATTGTCTTTGACTGTCAACAATAAGTGGAAAAGTTACTGGCAATTAATATGGGTGCCAAATGTTGGTCAATGAACAAGAACAGTCCTGTCTACAACTGTCTACAGCTCTCCTGTCTACCATTATTTACTTTAACCTTAAGAAAGTAAGGTTAAGAGGTGGGAAACCATCTCTTAAGGAGTAGGTTTAGCTTTAAAGGCTATATTCCCACATGTTGTGAAAGGGAAAAAAACCAGCAATAATTTATTTTAAAGAGATTCCTTTCCTTTTCTACCATCATGATTGAAGCAATGGGGAAAATTGCCTAAACTCTAAAATGAAAGCTAAGAACTCTGGCTCTTACTCATAACTATCTAGTAATATGGAATATGACCTTGGGCTAGTTATTAACTCTGTCCATGTGTAAAAATGAGGATAATGCTAACGTCATTGGAAGAACATCTGAATTCATTAACAATGGTGAAGTATATTTGAAAATGTAATGTCATATTTCAGTGTATAACTTTAAATAACCCATGTGCCACCCAGTTGCACCAATCACTAAGGTTGCATAACAATTAATGAATCAGTTATGTATCAAACATCATGCGCTCTCCCACCTTATGAGAGTTTTTCTGATTTATAAGCATGAAAGTTATGCCTATGGAGGGAGCAAGTCAGTAAATTAAGAATAAATGATATAAATGCCTGATATGTGTTCCACAGTCCTCATTTTTAGCCTGAGGGAGGAATGAGCTTTTCAACTTTTTCCATAACAATGGTCTTTTTCAGAGCGTTAATGATCTACAGACATATTTGGCCATAAAAACAAGACCAATTGGTTTCAAAACAACTCTAACCTCAATTAATAGGATGCAGGCTCCCCTGAGACTTTGTCAAGGTCTCCATTTTATTAAAGCATACCAGGACTATCAAAATTCAGGGAGCAAATGCTCAAATTGGGACAAATGTGTATATTTGATAGTGAATCACACAGAAGACCACCATCTGGTAAGTCAGGGTCTTGGGTTCTTGTCCCAAATTTAGCTCCAATTAGTTCTGTGATTTGGAGCAAGTACTTTGACTTTGCTGGATCTTAGCTTCCATAAATGTATAATTAAAATCAAAAAGTCATTGAATGAGTAATATAATAATAGTATATTGATAGTTAACAAATATCCAGCTCTGAGTATCTATAGGCACTGGGCTAAGTGGTCCTCTTGCTATATTATCACATTTAATTCTTTCAACAACTGTATGAGATGGGAATTATTATTCTGGTTTTTTGGTGTAAAAAGTAGCGGAGTAATCCTCGAGCCAGGGCTCTTAATCGCCACTCTAATCATTCCAGGATGTATCTGCTTGTCCTGCACAGGATAAATTTAGTCTAATATACGAATATGCTTAAGAGTAAAAAAATTTCTACAGATGTAGTCATTATTTGAGGTACTAAGGCAGTAAGTAGTCTGCTAAATAGAATCTGCTAGTCCAAAAGGGTTAATGTATTTGATGTGTCCAGTGAAGGTGCTGGGTAAAGATGAATTATCTGTTGGTTATTCAGTGGTAGAGAGATGAGATAGGGATAAGTGAAGAGGACGGCTAGAGAACTCCTACCAATTAGTGAACAGAAGAGTCTTTCCTTCAGCTCCAGGATTAAGTTTTTCTGAGATCTAGAAAACCATGTGACTTGCCTTTTCTCTATGGGCACCTACAAGCATTTCATCCCATTTGTGATCCAAATTTCTCTTAACATCCTCAACACATCTGTAAACATAAGCCCTCTGGTATCCCACACCCCTAGGGATTATCTATCATGAAAAGCACTCTGGACAAAAAGGACAAGGATGGGAGACGGTACACTAAGGGCCAAAAGATTGGCACAGGGCAACCATTCACCACCCACAGAACACTTGTGCAAACCACCAATTCCTAAACCAAGATTTGGTTTTCTTGATATTCAAATTTAACTCTAAATTAAAATATATAGATTTTCAGCTCTAAACATTTGCATAAAAAATTCTTATGCCAAGAACTTTCTGAGCCTCCAATTTTTGTAAAGTGGACCTATGCCTGAAAGGCCTGACTCTCCAAGTTCCTTATAGAGTCTCAGAGGCTGTCTTCCCCAGGCATTTCTTTCATGGCTGAGCAGCCTCTATGTGTGATCAGATAGAAAAGTTTCCATGATCTTCCTTCCTTGAGTTCCCAATGGACCATTCAAGCTCCATCTCCCACCAAACCCAAAGCCACATCCTTGCTAGGCATTGTCAGACAAAAGCCAAGTTCCTACTCAGCTGAAGCTCTGTATATAGTACCACAGTGCTAGGCCTCACACTTACATCACAGAGCAGTAATTTTTAATGGAGTCATGGACAGTTTTGAAAATCTACTGGAAATTCTGGACCAAACCTCCAGAAAAGTACACACATGTACATATATACATAATATACTCTTTCATTTCATGGTGCTTGGGACTCACTGAAGTTAACCCATGGACCTAAGTCAAGAAAACATGTCTCAGAACCTTTCGGGTCTCCCCTATCCTAATGCTCTACTTGGGACCTAGAGCCCATTATGGACATAAATAACATTCCCCAAAAAATAGTAATTAAATGTCTCTAATATTCCCTCACTTCTCCAATATATACCATTGATTCTCATTATTCATAGTTGTTTCTCTCTAAAAGTCACCATGAACACTGAATTAGCAAATACTGAACCATTGCTCCTAGGGGAAATACAGAGTTAGGTTCCCATGAGCTTCTGGTCACAGTAGTCTTATCAACCAATCAATATGTAACTTTGTTTCTGTTTAAAGACAACTTATTTAATATATGCTATTTATTCACTTACACTGAAATTGAACTCACAGTCAACTGTGCTCTAGCTCCCTTCTAAACAAAGCTTATCTATCACATATATTTTCTCCATAAGGCACATCACAGCCTTCTTGCACATAGGAACACTAGACGGCACTTCTGCACTACCCACGGGGGCTATTTTAAACAGTAAAGTTACCAAAAAAAAAAAAAAAAGGCAGAAAAATGGGCACTAAATAGACCATGGAAAGGACACTTGTTTACAGTATGAGAGCTGAAACAAGGATGCAGAGCATCGCCTAGTGACCTGAGCTGGGAACGTGAGCAGCAGACTACTCTGCACATGAACACACACGACTGTGAAAGCACCATGAGTATTGATTTTGAGGCTGCAAAAAGTTTGTAGCAAGTAGGCAGATTCACAAATACAGAATCCACGGTTAATTAGGATCGACTATATATCTCCCCTCCAGCTTCTGACTCCCCATTTCTAAGGGCATCTAAACATCCCACCTTCTAATGTCAGTATCCTTGATTTCCAAGTTTTGAACCCTACAATGTACAGTGTACAAATTCTAAGCTTGTATTTTACAAATGGTCATGTAACAGGCCACCAAATTTGGCTCAATTTGACCCCTACCTTAGTGAGCTCTATAACCTAGAGGACTCCAGTCCTATTCCCTTCAATTCCTAATACTTAATACCACCATTCATATAATTTCTTTGTTAGTGTATAAATCAGATTTCATTTCTGTAGTACCAAAGCTTTTGTACACTTTTATGGAAAAAAGAAAATATCAATTATACAGAACTTCTTTAAAGGAATTTGAAAAGTAATGAAAGTCAAACTGAGTGGAAGGCTAATAGATAAGACATATAAATGCAGATTTCATTATTCAGTTTTAACTATGTCACCTCATTTATTGGTGGCACATTTTAATGCTTAATATTGTTAACCTTCTAACATGACTGCAAGTAAAGGATCTAGGTTTTTCAGGGGAGAAGTAAGATTTGTTTTTTTAACAGTTTTTACAGTGGTGTGATGGTGAGGATCCTGGTGCCCAATGTGCAATTCCAAGTGACTAGAAGGAAGTTTTGAAATAGAGTTATACATTGCTTGTTTTTCTTTTTCAAAATAGTAGCTTATATTTCCATTCAAATTTAGGCTAAACGTATGTTCATAATAGAAGCCAGTGTTCCTTCGTTTCTTTTGAGCCACCTAAAAAAATCTCATAAGATATCTTGCAATAGACCCTTTGTACTAAAATGCTGTTAGAAATTCATATATAACAAAGGGTCTGAGCCTTAGGAGAGATGGAAAAACCATTGTGACATATATAGTGACAGTGTGGCAAGAAAGAACTCAGAATTCCAAGTGAAAAAAGAAATTTGGACAATATGCAGGAGAATAAAGAATCCATAGAAGTTGATTAAATAAAGAATAATTAAAGAATAAATAAAGAATCCATAGAAGTTGATTCTGGCTCTGCATTTGGCCTCATGCCCTGAAAAGTTGATGGTAAACCACAGCCTACAGCTCTCAAGGAGAAAACCTTATGGTCTTCTTGATCAACTTTGCAATGAGTTAAAAATACCTTATGCTATGTTAATGGATATGACTGGAATATATTCTATTTTCCTAGGCAATTAAAGTAAGAACTATTTAAATTTACAGTGACTTTTTCTTGTTGGCTATACACTTATTTCTGTTTTTATGATTACTGAATCTTTCCAGGGTTACTTACTTATTACTTAGCAGCTAATGAGTATTTATCATGAGGTTCACCTTGCGCAGGGCTCAGTGAGTGATGAAGTCATTTACAAAGGCCCTGCCTTCAGAGTATTTAAAATGTAAAGTTGTGGGCTTCCCTGGTGGCGCAGTGGTTGAGAACCTGCCTGCCGATGCAGGGGACAGGGGTTCGAGCCCTGGTCTGGGAGGATCCCACATGCCGCGGAGCAACTAGGCCCGTGAGCCACAGCTGCTGAGCCTGCGCGTCTGGAGCCTGTGCTCCGCAACAAGAGAGGCCGCGACAGTGGGAGGCCCGCGCACCGCGATGAAGAGTGGCCCCTCTTGCCACAACTGGAGAAAGCCCTCGCACAGAAACGAAGACCCAACACAGCCAAGAATGAATAAATAAATAAATAATAATTTAAAAAAAAAAAAAAAATGTAAAGTTGTGCTGTCCAATACAGTAGCCACTACCCATAGGTGGCTATTTAAGTTTAAATCTAAAGAGATTAAAAATTCAGCTCCTCAGTTAAACTAATCACATTTCAAAAGCTCAGTAGGCATAAGCACATGTGGCTAGTTGCTGCCATATTGGACAGTGAGAATTTCTATCCTCCCAGATATTTCTACTGGGCTGTGCTTATCTACAGTAATACTCATTTAAGACCAATTTAAAAAATGGCAAATTTAGAGTTTAATTCAATAGTTGAATTTCTTTTTTTTAAGGAGATTAAGTTATAGTTGGTAATCCCAAATACAGGAATAATTTTCTCTACAGTTGGTGGTAGAATGTGGGAAAGGCATGACTTTCAGCCAAACTGGACCCCTCCTCCCTCCTTCCTTCCCTTCCCTTCCCCTTTCCCATCCCCTTTCCCTTTCCTTTCTTCCTCCCTCTTTCCTTCCCTCCCTCTTTCCTTCCCTCCCTCCTTCCCTCCCTCCCTTCCTTCCTTCCTTCCTTCTTCAGGTTCCAAAGAATATTCTGGGTCATTTGCATATATGTGTGGGGAAGGGAGAGGGGAGTTTTGGATCTCTCTGTTGGAGGAAATGAAGCAATGAGTGTGAATTCTCTGATTCTAAGCACTTTCTGTTACTCATATGAGGTGTTCTTGGATTCACCTCTTTTTGCATACTGCCTGAATGACCCCCTCTGTGTTTACCTAGCCTAACGTAATTGTCCTTTGGTTTTTTGAAATGACTTTTCACCAAGAGCTCATAATATCCTCTTCAGTTGCTAATTATTCCATTTCTTTCTTTATAACTTCTTTTCTCATATGAGCCTTCAGTTTGTATCTGTGCCATTTCAGGCCTCCCTATATATATGAAGCTATTAATTGTGCACCTAATATATGTTCACCAAAATATTTTACCATAGCACCTAGCACAGTACTCAACACATGGTAGGTTATTAGGAAATGCTGCTGATGGTTTAGAAGCAGACCCTTACAAAGTGAAATTATAACTGACCTACCTCAGAGTGTGAGAAAAATGTTCAACATTACAAGATCTGTTGAAAATACAAAATGCAACCCAATTCCCTATTATTAAAAGGTAGTCTTTCCAAATCATTTTCAAAATGTCACGGTGAATTTTATGCTGTAATTTCTGACCATACAAAATTGCCTTTAACAAAATGACATAAAAAAAGCACTCATTTTCTGCTTGATAATTATCTCATCTCTCTTCCCAACCACATACTCATCCACAGTGTGTACCACTGTCAGGCATTTTCTGTCCTTGTGTGTATTATGATCACTCCAGTATATTAAAACTCAACTGTAGTTTAACAAAGTTGTACCAGTTCATATGTATTCTTATTAAATATTTGTATTTGCTACTCTTTTGTTCTCTCTAATATTTATACATTCTTATCAGTGTTAAATTTTCTTTGACCTCTAAGTCATTAATGAATATATTGAATAATATTAATCTTAGTAACAATTCTTTGTGTAGTTTTCTCCACAATTCAGACAAAAGTATGAATTCACTGAGTGTAACTGCCCATGCATTTAGTACAGTCATCCTCCAGATTCAGGGATTCAGTTATTCACAGTTCTAGACATTTGCTGTGCTGTGAACTAACACACAACTTTGTTTTATTGTTCGCTGTTACTCTGGCAGCTCCTGCCATCTGTAGCTTATTCTGCCTTCCTTGTTAAAAGTAAATTTATAAAGCATTAAAGAAAGGCATTAAAGATGGATAAGCACCCAGTAGAGTCTTCTAGGAAATAAGAGAAAATTTTTCAAAATAGAGGTATTTTCATACACTGTTGGTGGGATTATAACTTGCTACATTTTTTCCAAATGCAATTTGACAGTGTACATGAAGAAGCCCTTTTTAAAAAGTGTTTGGGGTTTTGCTTTTACTTTTTTTCCTAACAAAGGGGTAGATGCTTGAAAAGCCATTGAAGAAAGACTGCGTAGACTGAATAAATCAAGGATTTTCCTACTTGATGGGACTTGCAGATAGTAATTCCAGGTCTAAGAAGCAGAATCTATTGGATCATTCAGTCTTACCTTTCTTGTGTCCCCAAGGTGGTTAATTCTGTTGAGTAGAGGATTTGTTTACATTTAATATCCATTCCCAAAGAATTTGTCCCTCTCGAAAACTTCGTTTTTCACTGTTGCGAATGGGGGAATGAATGGAGAAACACAAGTTTATTTGGAAAAGTCTGCACAGATATCTGTCGACTGTAATTTAGTTAGCATTTCATTGCATATCTGGATTAGTTACCCACAGTTTGAAAGTGGCTACTGAAATTGTGGCAGTTCTTACCTGTCCTACCTGAGAAGCTTAGTAGCACTGTAGGTCAAGGTTAACCACCTAATTTTGTGGATCCCAGACTGATCTTACTGAATACTGGAAGCAGTTCTTCATAATGATCAAAACTTGAATAAAGCATTCAGGAAGGTATATTACTGGTAGATCTATTCAAGGACCGCTTATAATGATGGGCTTTCATCATTGCTCATGTGTTTACCTGTATCATTCCTACAAGCATAGTGCTTTGTGATTAGTGCCATAATTTTTTAAAGAAACCCCCTTTTAAAAGTCTCCCAAATGACAGTAGATTCATGTATTAAAATATTTGCCCAATAACTGTTTCATGTTTCATTAAATGCCAAAAAGGACTTACCAGACCAGTCTTTCACGTGTAAATTAAATAGGCTTTAGGTTTAGGTATTCCACTGTATATTACCAACTTGCAGCAAAACCTGACCATAATGAAATGCTTGTTTGAAGGTTATGTTGACCTTCTCTCAGGCTTTGAGGTTAACTGGTTAGCAAAGTTGCATGAACTCAACATAGACATCCAATCATTACTGCTGCTTAACAACCTTCACTTATCAGTGGCATTGTTTGTGTGTGTTCACCTACCTTTTAATTTTTTTCCTTAAATACTTGATATACCGTTAAAATGAGATGAATACACATCTTCCGGCTATAAAGAAAGACTGTTATTCTTTTTCTTTTTTTTTATAAATTTATTTATTTATTTTTGACTGTGTTGGGTCTTCGTTTCTGTGCGAGGGCTTTCTCTAGTTGCGGCGAGCGGGGGCCACTCTTCATCGCGGTGCGTGGGCCTCTCACTATCGCGGCCTCTCTTGTTGCGGAGCACAGGCTCCAGACGCGCAGGCTCAGTAGTTGTGGCTCACGGGCCCAGTTGTTCCGTGGCATGTGGGATCTTCCCAGACCAGGGCTCGAACCCGTGCTCCCTGCATTGGCAGGCAGATTCTCAACCACTGCGCCACCAGGGAAGCCCAAGACTGTTATTCTTTTATACCCATATGTTATATTTTCATCATTCAACTTACTGTGAATATTACTTTGGGTGCTAAAAAAGAGAAGGTGGGCCTGGTTATTACATTTAATGGGCTGTGTTCCTAATTATGGTTTCAAATTAATAATATAAAGTTAAATTTATTGTTGTGATAAACAACCCTCAAGTATAACTGTTTTGTAAACAGTGATCCCCCTCCTGTCTCATTCAGAAACAGCAGTGTATGCTTTGCCAAAAGTTTATTTAATATAGTTGAGTACCTTTTTGTTTGTTTATTGGCCATTGGAAACTTCCAACTATATTCTTTTAAATTATTGCATTTTTCTGTATTTTATGACTCAGTAAAAGCTGCCTTAAGTTATTATTTGGACAAAACAAGATATTAAGAAAAAACATAATTTCATTTTTACTTCCATATGTCTGTAAGTCATCTTCTCTAGCTGGAGGATGATAAAACTTGATTTCAAGAAGTTTATAAGCATCAATATTGTACTCAACTATTTTTATTAAAACTTAATTTCTTTAACTTCAGCGTTCCAGTACAATAGCAAGGGTGATCATTTATACATCTATAGAGTGAAAAACAAAAATTGCTAAAAATTACAAACCAAGAATGGCACAAGCGCTATTAGCCCCAAGTTAGATAGAAAATTGTAAACAGCAAAATCTTAGAGACCACTATGATGTATTTTAATTTAAATTTATCTACATGTGAAAATATGTGCAAATATTATTTTCACCTATATTTAATAATGTAGTACAAACAACTTTGGGTTCATCTTACTGCTGCAGTAAAAGCTACATGTTGGGAATATAAGAAGTCTAGGGAAGATGCACTGCTTTGGAGATGTTACAGCTCTTCAGATAACTGCCCTCATGTGTGAAGGTTTGGACTATACATTGGCATAAAACCAATAATTGAAATACTTCCAGCTTTCTGCAAGGTAAAGAGTAATTTATCCAGACAGCTGTGTGCTTATAGATATCAATATAAATACAAGCTCACTGTGTATATAAAGAAAGGAGGGAAGTCTGTGTGTGTGTGTGTGTGTGTGTGTGTGTGTGTGTGTGTGTGTGTGTCTGAGCTTATGTGTGTGTATCTGAGCTTTTATGTGTGTGCATTGTCTAGTTTTTGGAGAAGCAGATCGCTAACACAGAAAAAGCACTGGACAAGGAGCTTGTGCTTTTGCATGTGTTCTGCTTTTGACTCTCACTTACTGGATATGTAACGTTGGGTAAATGATTAAATACCCTCTTCTAAGCCCTAATTTCCTTCCATATCGACTCATCCACATTAAGGGATGTTTTGTAAGTATAAAATAATGTGTGGAGAGATTTATACAAAGGAGAATTTTTTAATCATTTCTTTTCATTTCAGGATTAAAAATGGAAATAAGAGTATTAAAGTTACAGAAAACCTTGGAACTTACTCATCCAACCTGATCTTACATTTGAGAGGAGAGACGCAGAGAAGATAAATAACTTGACCAAGGTAACAATATTCAAATCTAGGTCTCATTATTTTGGGATCCAAAGCTGTTTTATTTTTTAATAGAAGCATAGTTGACATACAATATTATATTAGTTTCTGGTGTACAACGTAGTGATTTGACATTTATATACTTTATGAATTGATCACCATGATAAGTCTAGTAACCATCTGCCACCACACAAAGCTATTACAATATTATTAACTGTACTTCCTAGGCTGTACATTTACATTACATTCCTAGTGCATTCCCATGACTTATTTATTTTATAACTGGAAGTTTGTACCTCTTAATCCTCTTCACCTATTTTGCCCAACCTTTCACCCCTCCTGCCCCTGGTGACAACCAGTTTCTTCTTTGTACCTATGAGTCTGTTTCTGGTTTATTTAGTTTGTTCATTTGTTTTTAAAATTCCACATATAAGTTAAATCATACAGTATTTGTCTTTTTTTAACTTATTTCACTTAGCTTAATACCCTCTAGATTTATCCATGTTGTCACAATGGCAAGATTTCATTCTTTTTTATGTCTGAGTAGTATTCCACTCTGTGTGTGTGTGTGTGTGTGTGTGTGTATCACATCTTCTTTATCCATTCATCTATCAATGGACACTTAAGTCACTTCCAAATCTTAGCTACTGTAGATAGTGCTGCAGTGAACATAAGGGTGCTTATATCTTTTCAAATTAGTGGTTTTGTTTTCTTCTAATAAATACCCAGAAGTAGAATTGCTGGATCATATGGTAATTCTATTTTTAGTTCTTTAGGGAACCTCCATACTGTTTTCTGTAAGGCTGAACCAATTTACATTCCACCAGCAGTGGACAGGTGTTCCCTTTTCTCCGCATCCTCCCCATCACTTGTTATTTGTTGTCTTTTTGATAATAGCCATCTGACAGCTGTGAGGTCATCTCATTGCAGTTTTGATTTACATTTCTCTGATGATTAGTGATTTTGAGCATCTTTTCATGTGTCCGTTGACCATCTGTATATCTTCTTTGGAAAAATATCTATTCAGGTCCTCTGCTCATTTTTTTAAAAATTTGTTTTGGAGTATACTTGATTTACAATGTTGTGTTTGTTTCTGTTGTATACCAAAGTGAATTAGTTATACATATACATATATCCACTCTTTTTTAGATTCTTCTCCCATATAGGTCATTACAGAGTATTGAGTAAAGTCCCCTGTACTCTACAGTAGGTCCGTATAAGTTATCTATTTTATATATAGTAGTGTGTATATGTCAATCCCAATCTCCCAGTTTATCCCTCCCCTCCCTTCCCCCCCCCTTGGTAACTGTAAGTTTGTCTTCTACATCTGTGACTCTATTTCTGTTTTGTAAATAAGTCCATTTGTACCATTTTTTTAGATTCCACATATAAGTGATACCATTTGATATTTGTCTTTCTCCATCTGATTTACTTCACTCAGTATGACAATCTCTTATATATGTCAATCTTTCATATCAATAGTAGGTGTATTCCTTGTTTTAGTATATAATGACATTTTAAGGTAATTATCTTATTAAAATAATAATATAATCCTTTGTGAAATAAATCAGAAGAATCTAAACTGCAGCCTAGAACACATCCATCCATTCATTAATGTAGCCAAATTCACTTGAGCTTCTATCATATTACATACTGTTATATATTTGGTTACATGCTTCTATGGATGCAAAGGTGAACCAGAGAGATATCCTGTCCTCAGAGAACTCATAGCTTATTGTGAGAGAGAGAAAAAAGAGAACATAAGGATACATAGCATAATGTAAAAAGTATTAAATACTTAAGAAAATATTGAACTAGTTCTTGAAGCCTAGATTGGATTTGTACATGTAATTGGTACCATAACAAAGGTACAGTGGCAGGAAAGCAAGTAAGTTTGGATGGAAGACAGGGTATATAAAAGCAACCAGTAGGAAATAACTATTTTCCAACTGATTCCTTGTGCGTAACCCCCATACTTACCTTGTTTGAATTTTGCTGCCCAGTTTCATCCTTTACCATGAGAGCAGCATGGATGGTTAAATTGGCAAGTTAAGAAATTCAATATCATTTGATTATATACCCAAAAGTGCAGAAAATCCTTTTAAAATTCATTAAAATATGTAATTTTAAACACAGCAGCCAATATTGATAGAGTATTTGATTGCTTTAAGCAAAAAAGCAAGTTTACCCCCGTGGTCAAAATAAGAAATCCTCAAAGGATAAACTGAGCTTTCTACACCAATATGCAGTTTTAATCTTACTTTCTCTATTAGTAGTGTGCACCTCACAATAGAGATTAAAGCAGAGATTAGAGCGATGTGGAAAAGGAGAAGAGGTAAAAAGTGACTATACAAGCTGCTACAGTTGAAAAAAAAAATCAGAAATGTTACAACCATGTAAATATTTTTAATCTACTTTCTATCATTATTATTTTGGATCTAGCAAGGATCTATAAGATCTCCCAACCCAGCTATAGCACAGTTTTCTTGTTTCTGGGAAACAAGTCTATTTTGCAGGACAGTCAGTGCTGATGCTAGTCGAAGACACATGAGGGGAAGAGAGAACTGGATACAATACTACAGTTCACTTTCACATTTGGTATTTGTGCTGGAAAACTTGGGAGGCTAGATCTGTTACCTTTTGTAATGAAGTAACATTTTTCTGCATTTTAAATAATAAAAATAACTAACAGTTTTTTGAATTAAATAAACATTTTTTTGCCTGGCTACATTGAAACACTAAAAACACTTGGAGAGTGAGCACCAAAATATATAGCAATACACACATCACCTATGGAGATGCCAGATCTACTTGGTGCACAGTACTTGTTGAAGTAAAGAGGAAATGTACCCAAACCAACGTCTATACGAAGGGCAGACACCACTGTAAATGAGAACGTGCCCTTTAACATATAATACACTCTGACCAGGTTTGGTAAGGGAGGCACCAGAATTTGTCAATAGTAATGGTGTAGAGGCCACCATATTTAGGTACCTCTAGGTAGCTATCAATGAAGTGTTTTTTCTTATGACTTCATGTTTTATGAAGGCGATACAAAGATTGATTGAGAATGATCCTTAACAAACTATAAAATGGGTGTAGTGTGTTCTTATATCAGTCGTAGCTCCTCTTCACAAAGCTCCTTGAGGGGAGAGACTCTGCCTTGCTGACAATTATATTCCTAAGGCCTATCACTGCACCGTGGAACATAGTTAACCACTCAAATATTTGTTGAATGACTATATGCATGACTGAGGCAATAAATGATCGGGTGAAATTAAGAAGGTATAGTAATCTGTAAATAATGAAGCCATGTAATGGTTCTCTCTAGTGTCCAGTTCTCTTTGGGTCCCACATTTTGGGGTTTGTTGTCAATATGTCCATCCCTGCCTTTTGGTCTTATTACCAAACAGAACATATTTTTAACCTGTCTTTTAAACCTGAGAACAGCAATGTAATGATACAGCTCTGTCTCTCATTCCTGTTCTTGAAGGTCTAAGAAATTCTCAGGGAAGATGCCTCTTTAACTTTCCAGTGATGCCTTCGTTTGTAGGAAGGGGTCAGTATTCTCTAGCTCTCGCAGGAGCATTTTCCCCTGCAGCCCAAGACAGTTGAGAGGACAGGGGTGCTGAGGAGAAATGCAGAAGGCAGAATGCTTTTTAGAAGAAAAAGTCTCTGTTTGGAGTCTTTACTGAAAATTAATCTACTATTTCACTATTGTATACTCTACTAATCTAATATAATCTACTACTGTATCACGAAACTTTCTATGTGGTCAAGAATCAAGGATGTCCAGTCAAATTGTTGATAAGAATTTAATAAACGATGATTGGCAAAGGCAAGGTTTAAGGGATAGAGCAGTACTTGGGCGAGTAGCAGTACAGAGTTGTTAACACCTAGGACGGGAGGGGCATCCCCACCTGGATGGCTGTAAGGGAGTGTCGCCTGACAGGAACTGGGACCTGTGGTAGAGGTCATACACAGACAAAACACAGCAACCTGAAAAGGAGGGACCTGGCAAAATCAGCACTCACTCTCTCCTCCTACCTGCTGCTCTTCTATCAGTACCAACAAGAAGCCAAAGGGTAGGGAAGCCTTTGATAAGTTCATGGGGCCAGCTCTCTATGCAGACCAGGGTATGGAAGTACACATCATAGATCTGGATGGGCAAAGGTTAGCTGCCTCATTAAACCCTACTTTCTACCAGTCTAGGTCTGCTCCCAAACTAGATCCCCTCCCAGTACTAGCTAAGAGAGATCTTCAGAGAAATGTTGCTCTTTTATAATGTGGGTAATTCCCTGATTTAAGAATATATGACCTACCAAATTCTGACTTCCAGAACTGATCAATGAAGAGGTGATTACTCGTACTGCGAGCAAATTTACACAGGACTCCCTTTACAAAGAGCTCTCTTAATGAAGTTATGAAACTGATTTATACAAATGGTTTTAGGTATAATAGTTACAAAGCACTGATAGGTGAAATCTACTGTTCATGCATGACTGTATCACTATTACCTATTTTAGATTCCCTGCTCCCCCCCAAAGTATAAAAAGTCTTCCTGCTTACTTTGCTTTTCCTAGCACTAGTCAAGAGCCTCATTTATGGAAATAAGTATTTGACAGTCATCGTTTTTTTTTTCTCTCTCTTTTGTGTTGAATTATATTGAGATGACAAAGGGGGCTGTCATGACTTCAGAAATAAGAGATTTGAATACTTGTCTTCTTTAACTTCTTGATGGTTGAGTTGTAGGCTAACTCCCCATGGTCTGCTCTATAATGTTAAAAAGAAGAGTAACTAGTTTGAAAAATGAAGGGAATATGAGTAATGTAAGCCACCTCCAGTGGTTCAGTGACATCCCTTTACCAAGAAGAGAGAAAGAGAATAAAGGTCCAAGGTGAGAAAGAGATAACATCACTCCTTATGAATTGCAGCACTAGAGGTTTATAGATTTTTAATGGTAAAAAAACTGTTTTTTCCTGGCCCTTTGTCATGCCTCCCCTTACAGTAGTCCCATTTTGCTCTTAATAATACGCATTATTTTTGACTATTATGCAATTTCTCTTTTGCTTTCTTCAGAAAATAGGAGATTACTTCTTAAAAGAGAAGCAGACAGATGCTAAAAATGAGAATGGGGAATAGATGCCCAAACTAGAATTAGTACTCACAGATTCCTAATGATGCTGTAATTCCCAGAGGGAAATATTTATTTATGTAAAGACATTTGGTTAATTATTTATAGAAGTAAAACTCGGGAAAATTCCACTCCCACTGTTTTGATCTACATATACTGTCCCTAGAGGCCTTGTCTCCTGCCATATGGGTTTCCATTCTCAGAAGCAGAAAGTCCCTGTTTGCTCCTGACCTTGATAGTGCCTTTTTAAAAAATGAAATTTGTAATAGCCACAATGACACTGATTTTGTGTGTTTTTAAGGTCCACTATTTTATAGTCTGATTACCCTTTAAAAAAAAAAAAAAACTAACTTTTTTTCCATAAATACTGGAAAGACATACATTTGGATGTCTTAATGGAGTTCAAAAGCCAGAATCAACTTATGTGCTTGCTTGACCAGCATCATCAGCTGGGGTGACACCATTCAGTGCCTAAGGCTTAATGCCCTGCCACACGTGTCTGATTATGCCAGGCATAACTTCATGCCCCAGAAGAGGCCAAAGAAAATCCCAGATAATATCAAGCTTGGCAAATAGATAGTAGGAGAAGAAGAGGGTGAAGGCAATCATTTACTTAAAACACATGAAGCTCGGATTTTTCCTTTTGCAATAAAAGAAGAGAGAGGAGGTATTAAAATGTAGCAGGTTTTTCGTGGTGAAAGTATTCTAAAAATATGGAGTGTTTTATGACAACATTTCCCAGGAAATTATAGAGTTCCCCAGGCAAGAAAAGTACTTCCTGCATGAGTAGTTTCCACCTTTGTACACCCCATTTCTTTCTTCTGTGATTTTTAAATATCCATTTGAAAAATTATAATTTTATAATAGGCACTCAAGTGAAAAGTATTACAAGGAATCATCTAATGCTAATGACAATAATAGTCAAAAGTACAAATCACTCCCACTCATTCTCACATTTTAATGCAAGGGCTTTTAGGGATCATACTGATAATTTATTATAAAAGAGCATGATTGGTAGTCATTACCTATTCAGAAGCAAATGTGAATACATAATGGTCCAAACACTCTATTAAAAAAAGATTTAGGTTTGTAATGGAGACACACAACTTTATTGTGCCCTTCATATAACCAATAATCCCCAGTTCAATCAGCTGAAATAATATTTTATTTAAAAGGTTTAGGCTTATATCAAAGACACTCTGTAGTGTCCTTCATAATACCAAAGATCCATAGTTCAGTCTGCTTAGTTAAAGAATTTTCCCTTTGGTGAAAATAACAAAACAAGTTTTCTTTTTTCTGACATCAGATAAGAAAGCCATTGCCATCGTTTAGTGCTTACACCTTTCTCCAGTGGAGGTTGCGTGCAAAACTCGAACACAAGCTGGATTGTGATTAAAAATCCTTAAGCATGTTGGACAGGGTCCTATACGGATGATGATCGTTTTCATATTTCCTGGAACAACCCAAAGATTGCATAATTCTGATGAAAAGTAATAGGGAAAGCAAGCCAAAATTGTGGGCTGAATATGGCTTTTTGTCCTTTAAAACACTGCTTTCTATGTGTTGCAATTGAGCGCCTGGAGATGTTAGAAGGGAAGTGAAAGATGCTTGCCAATGTTGTGAAACTGGTGGCTTGGGAGAGAATAACATGAGGTGTTAGCCTCATAATAGATGACATTCTTGAAGAATTACTTATAGCTATATTGTCCAAAGCTTCACCAATCTTACCATCAGCTCTGCTTCCTTCTTTTGAAACTTTACCAAAACACACTGCTAAACTCTAAAATGGTGGGCAGTTAGATGGATTTATAACTAAATTCTAAAATGTTCTGTTGAAAGACTGATTTCCTCTCTCCCAGAGAAAAGAATATGAGATTACCAGAAGGATGACAGCAATTGCCATTAAAAGGAGTTAAGGCCCACTCTATCTGGTGGTTTAGAAAGGACTTTTGTAGACAAAATGTTGCAGATGTAAAATAGGCATAGATAGTCAGGAGTAATGGGTGACCTTTGGCAAAGGAAGGGATGCAATCCAAAAACACAATGATCTGGGGCCAGTGGCAAAAGAGGAAAGAACTGGAGCAACTAAGGTGAATTCAAAAGAATATTCCTGGGTTTACTGTTTTCATGCAGTAAAATTCTAGGAAATGCTGAGAGACTGAATAAAGAGGCAAAGGTATATATATATATCAAGCCTCACTAAATTGCATGAGAAAAAGCATAAACCATTGGCTTCAGTAAACTTATTGACTTGCAGATAGAGTTTTTTCCGGAATTCTGAGTTTAGGTGTAGATGGTGTGTTAATTTTTGATAATTTACATGGTGTTTTCCTTTAATTAAGTACTTTAGTTGTGTGGCTAATAGTAGATATTCCTAAGAATACAGGGAATGGGGTGGAGGAAATGTGCTAATCAGCAATATCCATAAAATTAATTATTTTGGAGAGTTTAAGGGAAAAAAATGTGCATATATAGGTATAGTATATGTCATAAACAGATGTTTGAATCCAAGATTTGTGGTTATCACCACCAGTGCTTTCATATTCATCATCCTCACAGACCAAGGTCCCAAGAATATAAGGCATTTAACTAGGATCACAAACATTCTAGGTGACTCCCATCAAATTTAAACTCCTGTTTTAAGATTCAAGCCTCATGCAACCTATGCTAAATTATAGTTCAGGGTATGGAAAGGAATGTGCATACACCATTGTAGAAAGGTCATTTAATGATAGTTTGATGAAGGTTATATTTTTATTTGTTTTGTTGGCCTCAAGATAAAATTATTATTCTTTTAAATTATTATTATATTATTTTACAAATTATTATTAATAAAATATTAATTATCTTAATGATAAATTTGAATTCTAGCTACAGATTCAAAAAGTGTGACATACACACCTGAAAGTATTTAGGTAGAATTTAAGTCCATAACTTGTTAATATTTAACAGAGGAACCTGGTGCTTATCAGGAAGCAGAATGGATTCACTAAAGACATGACAGTCATTTCAACAAGCATTTGGAGAATTCTCCCCTGAAGATAAGCTAGAACAACATATGCAGTTACATAGGTTCGTAGCCAAATAATCTTACATAAAAATTATTAACAACTTATAGGTCATTTTTTAATGGGACAGAAGAAGGCTCACCACTTCACCCTGTTTTATTCCCATATAAATATATAGATAATATACAGTCATCCAGAATCATAAGAATCAAGATCAAGGTCAAAACAATCAAGGTAAAAGTTCAAAATTCTACATTATTTTTCAAGTAAAGCAATTAAACAGCTCACTTGGAAAATATAGTAAGCACTTTAGTTAACTGAAACTTAATATATGCCACCATGTGTAGTGAGTTGCCAAAAATACTCATGAAAATCTAATCTATACTAAGAGAAGAAGAAAGAACATACTTAGACCACTGTACTTGTCTTGGTCATATCCCATATAATATATTTATATCTGGTTACCATGTTTTAAAATGCACTGTGATAAAGCTGTAGAAAGTTTTGAGCATGGTGGCTAGACTACAAAAGGGACCTTGCCATATTATGTAAGATGTATCTAAAGTATCCAGGATGTTAATTCTGGAACTGGATATCCTTAGCTGGGAATGTGAGCACTATCATAAAATATAACAAGTAAGCTCTTGTAAAAATACTAACAGAATTACTTTATAATTGGTAATCTTAAAGCATAGACCAGTGAATAGAAGTTCAGAAGGAAATCTCATTTCAATATCAGGGAAGACATTCTTATGTTTAGTAAATAATCAAAATTGAGATTTGTTTCATTTCAAGTCCATGAGCTCCCCATCACTGGATGATCAAGTGGCAGATGTCCTATAAAGAAAAGCTGACAACGTGATCTGTAAGGTCCCTTCCAAAACTAAAAGTGTGCAATAAATGCCTACATTAAGAAAAAAGAAAGATCTTAAACAACCTAACTTTACACCTCAGGGAACTAGAAAAAGAAGAACAAACATAAGCCAAAAGTTAGTAGTGGGAAAAAAATAACTAAGATCAGATAGGAGATAAATGAAATAAAGACTGAAAGGTCAATAGGAAAGATCAAGAAAACTAAGAGCTGTTTTTATTTTTTGAAAAGATAAACAAAATAGCAAACCTTTAGCTAAACTAACCAGGAAAAAAAGAGAGAGGATTCAAATAAATAAAATTATAAATGATAGCTATCACACAAAGGATCGTAAGAGACTACTATAAATAATTATATGCCAACAAACTGGACAACCTAGAAGAAATTGATAAATTCCTAGATATATACAACATATCAAAACAGAATCACGAAGAAAGAGAAAATGAGAATAGACCAATTGCTAATATGGAGGTTGAATCAGTAATCAAAAACCTTCCAACAAAGAAAAGTCTCAGACCAGATGGTTTCACTGGTGAATTCTTCCAAACATTTTGAGGAGGATTTGCATTAATTATGGATCTGTATTAATTCTTCTAAAAAATAGAAGAGGTGGGAAGACATCCAGATTTATTTTATGAGACCGGCATTACCATGATACCAAAACCAGACAAGGAAACAAGAAAAGAAAATTACAGGCCAATACCTCTAGATGCACATAGACACAAAACTCCTCAACAAGATATCAGCAAACCAAATTTAACAGTACATCAAAGGATCATACACCATGATCAAATGGAAATTATTCTAGGGAGGCAGGGATGGATCAACATCTGCAAATCAATCAATGTGATACACCACATTAACAAAATGAAGGATAAAATCAAATAATCATCTCAATATATGCAGAAAAAGCATTTGAGAAACTTCAACACCCATTCATGATAAAAAAAACTCTCAACAAACTGTGTGTAGAGGGAACCTACCTAACACAAAAAAAGGCCGTATATGACAAGGCCATAGCTAACATATTCAACAGTGTAAAGCTAAAAGTTTTTCCTCTAAGGTCAGGAACAAGACAAGGATCCCTACTCTTGTAATCTTTACTCAGCATAGTACTGGAAGTCCCAGACAGAATAATTATGGGGGAAAAAAAAAAAGAAAGAAAAGGCATCCAAATTGAAAAGGAAGAAATAAAATCGTCTCTATTTGCAGATGACATGAAATTATATATAGGAGACCCTAAGGCCTCCTAAAAACTCTACTAAAAAACTGTTAGAACTAATAAACAAATTCAGTAAAGTCGCAGGATGAAAATCAGTATAAAAAAATCAGTTGTGGCATGGGGCAGAGGCTTCCTGAACGATTTAACCTGGAGTGCCGCTTGTGTGAGGCGCAGTTGGGCTCCGGTGTGTGTGTGGGCTGTTGCTCGCCTGCCAGCCTCCAACTGCCCAGTGGCCATGATAGCCGTGTGGCTGACAGGGTCTTGGTGCTCCGGCCGGGTGTCAGTCCTGTGCCTCTGAGGTGGGAGAGCCGAGTTCAGGATATTGGACCACCAGAGACCTCCCAACTCCATGTAATATTAAACAGCAAAAGCTCTCCTAGAGATATCCATCTCAACGCTAAGACCCAGCTCCACTCAACAACCAGTAAGCTATAGCGGTGGACACCCTATGCCAAACAACTAGCAAGGCAGGAATACAACCCCACCCATTAGCAGAGAGGCTGCCTAAAATCACAATAAGGTCACAGACACCCCAAAACACACCACCAGAAGCGGTCCTGCCCACCAGAAAGACAAGATCCAGCCTCATCCTCCAGAACACAGGCACCAGTCACCTCCACCAGCCTAACAACCCACTGAACCAACCTTAGCCACTGGGGGCAGACACCAAAAACAAGGGGAACTATGAACCTGCAGCCTGCGAAAAGGAGACCCCAAACACAGTAAGTTAAGCAAAATGAGAAGACAGAGAAACACACGGCTGATGAAGGAGCAAGGTAAAAACCCACCAGACCAAACAAATGCAGAGGAAATAGGTAGATTACCTGAAAAAGAATTCAGAGTAATGATAGTAAAGATGATCCAAAATCTTGGAAATAGAATAGAGAAAATACAAGAAACGTTTAACAAGGACCTAGAAGAACTAAAGAGCAAACAAACAATGATGAACACCACAATAAATGAAATTAAAAATTCTCTAGAAGGAATCAATAGCAGAATAACTGAGGCAGAAGAACGGATAAGTGACCTGGAAGATAAAATAGTGGAAATAACTACTGCAGAGCAGAATAAAGAAAAAAGAATGAAAAGAATTGAGGACAGCCTCAGAGACCTCTGGGATAACATGAAACACACCAACATTCGAATTCTAGGGGTCCCAGAAGAAGAATAGAAAAAAAAGGGACTGAGAAAATATTTGAAGAGATTAGCATTGAAAATTTCCCTAATATGGGAAAGGAAACAGTTAATCAAATCCAGGAAGTGCAGAACATCCTATACAGGATAAATCCAAGGAGAAACACGCCAAGACATATATTAATCAAACAATCAAAAATTCACTACAAAGAAAAAATATTAAAAGCAGCAAGGGAAATACAACAAATAATGTACAAGGGAATCCCCATAACGTTAACAGCTGATCTTTCAGCAGAAACTCTGCAAGCCAGAAGGGAGTGGCAGGACATATTTAAAGTGATGAAAAAGAAAAACCTACAACCAAGATTACTCTACCTAGCAAGGATCTCATTCACATTCAACGGAGAAATTAAAACCTTTACAGACAAGCAAAAGCTAAGAGAATTCAGCACCACCCAACCAGTGCTACAACAAATGCTAAAGGAACTTCTCTACGCAGGAAACACAAGAGAAGGAAAAGACATACAATAACGAACCCAAAACAATTAAGAAAATGGTAATAGGAACATACATATCGATAATTACCTTAAATGTAAATGGATTAAATGCTCCAACCAAAAGACATAGACTGGCTGAATGGATACAAAAACAAGACCCGTACACATGCTGTCTACAAGAGACCCACTTCAGACTTAGGGACACATACAGACTGAAAGTGAGGGGATGGAAAAAGATATTCCATGCAAATGGAAATCCAAAGAACGCTGGAGTAGCAATTCTCATATCAGATAAATAGACTTTAAAATAAAGACTATTATAAGAGACAAAGAAGGACACTACATAATGATCAAGGGATCAATCCAAGAAGAAGATATAACAATTGTAAATATATATGCTCCCAACATAGGAGCACCTCAATACATAAGGCAAATGCTAACAGCCATAAAAGGGGAAATTGAAAGTAACACAGTCATAATAAGGGACTTTAACACCCCACTTTCACCAATGGACAGATCATCCAAAATGAAAATAGGACATTCCATCCAAAAACAACAGAATACATTTTCTTCTCAAGTGCTCATGGAACATTCTCCAGAATAGACCATATCTTGGGTCACAAATCAAGCCTTGGTAAATTTAAGAAAATTGAAATCATATCAAGTATCTTTTCCAACCCCAACACTATGAGACTAGATATCAATTATAGGAAAAACTCTGTAAAAAATACAAACACATGGAGGCTAAACAATACACTACTTAATAACCAAGAGATCACTGAAGAAATCAAAGAGGGAATCAAAAAATACCTAGATAAAATGACAATGAAAACACGACAACCCAAAACCTATGGGATGCAGGAAAAGCAGTCCTAAGCGTGAAGTTTATAGCAATACAATCCTACCTCAAGAAACATCTCAAATAAACAACCTAACCTTATACCTAAAGCAATTAGAGAAAGAAGAACAAAAACCTCCAAAGTTAGCAGAAGGAAAGAAATCATAAAGATCAGATCAGAAATAAATGGAAAAGAAATGAAGGAAACCATAGCAAAGACTCATCAAGAAAAAAAGGGTGAAGACTCAAATCAATAGAATTAGAAATGAAAAAGGAGAAGTAACAACTGACACTGCAGAAATACAAAGGATCATGAGAGATTACTACAAGCAACTACACGCCAATAAAATGGACAACCTGGAAGAAATGGACAAATTCTTAGCAAAGCACAACCTTCCGAGACTGAACCAGGAAGAAATAGAAAATATGAACAGACCAATCACAAGCAGTGAAATTGAGACTGTAATTAAAAATCTTCCAACAAACAAAACCCCAGGACGAGATGGCTTCACAGGTGAATTCTATCAAACATTTATTGAAGAGCTAACACCTATTCTTCTCAAACTCTTCCAAAATATAGCAGAGGGAGGAACACTCCCAAACTCATTCTACGAGGCCATCATCACCCTGATACCAAAACCAGACAAAGATGTCACAAAGAAAGAAAACTACATGCCAATGTCACTGATGAACATAGATGCAAAAATCCTCAGCAAAATACTAGCAAACAGAATCCAACAGCACATTAAAAGGATCATACACCATGATAAAGTGGGCTTTATCCCAGGAATGCAAGGATTCAATATACGCAAATCAATCAATGTGATACACCACATTAACAAACTGAAGGATGAAAACCATATGATCATCTCAATAGATGCAGAAAAAGCTTTCGACAAAATTCAACACCCATTTGTGATAAAAACTCTCCAGAAAGTAGGCATAGAGGGAACTTACCTCAACATAAGAAAGGCCATATATGACAAACTCACAGCCGACATCATTCTCAATGGTGAAAAACTAAAACCAGTTCCTCTAAAATCAGGAACAAGACAAGGTTGCCCACTCTCACCGCTATTATTCAAAATAGTTTTGGAAGTTTTAACCACAGCAGTCAGAGAAGAAAAAGAAATAAAAGGAATCCAAATTGGAAAAGAAGAAGTAAAGCTGTCACTGTTTGCAGATGACATGATACTATACATAGAGAATCCACAAGATGCTACCAGAAAACTACTAGAGCTAATCAATGAATTTGGTAAAGTAGCAGGATACAAAGTTAATGCATAGAAATCTCTTGCATTCCTATACACTAATGATGAAAAATTTGAAACAAAACTTAAGGAAACACTCCCATTTACCATTGCAACAAAAAGAATAAAATACCCAGGGCTAAACCTACCTAAGGAGACAAAAGATCTATATGCAGAAAACTATAAGACACTGATGAGAGAGAGAAATCAAAGATGATACAAACAGATGGAGAGATATACTATGTTCTTGGGTTGAAAGAATCAACATTGTGAAAATGACTATACTACCCAAAGTAATCTACATGTTCAATGCAATCCCTATTAAACTACCAACAGCATTTTTCACAAAACTAGAACAAAAAATTTCACAATTTGTATGGAAACACAAAAGACCCCAAATGACCAAAGCAATCTTGAGAAAGAAAAATGGAGCTGGAGGAATCAGGTTGCCGGACTTAAGACTATATTACAAAGCTACAGTAATCAAGACAATATGGTTCTGGCACAAAAACAGAAATATAGATCAATGAAACAGGATAGAAAGCCCAGAGATAAACCCACGCACATACGGTCACCTTATTTTTGATAAAGGAGGCAAGAATATACAGTGGAGAAAAGACAGCGTCTTCAATTATTGGTGCTGGGAAAACTGGACAGCTACATGTAAAAGAATGAAATTAGGACACTCTCTAACACCATACACAAAAATAAACTCAAAATGGATTAAAGATCTAAATGTAAGTCCAGACACTATAAAACTCTTAGAGGAAACCATAGGCAGAACACTCTATGACATAAATCACAGCAAGATCCTTTTTGACCCACCTCCTAGAGAAATGGAAATAAAAACAAAAATAAACAAATGGGACCTAATGAAACTTAAAACTTTTACACAGCAAAGGAAACCATAAACAAGATGAAAAGACAGCCCTCAGAATGGGAGAAAATATTTGCAAATGAAGCAACTGACAAAGGATTAATCTCCAAAATTTACAAGCAGCTCATGCAGCTCAACATCAAAAAAACAAACAACCCAATCCAGAAACGGGCAGAAGACCTAAATAGACATTTCTCCATAGAAGATATAGAGATTGCCAACAAACACATGAAAGGATGCTCAACATCACTAATCATTAGAGAAATACAAATCCAGACTACAATGAGGTATCACCTCATACCAGTCAGAATGGCCGTCGTGAAAAAATCTAGAAACAATAAATGCTGGAGAGGGTGTGGAGAAAAGGGAGCCCTCTTGCACTGTTGGTGGGAATGTAAATTGATACGGCCACTATGGAGAACAGTATGGAGGTTCCTTGAAAAACTAAAAATAGAACTACCATATGACCCAGCAATCCCACTACTGGGCATATATCCTGAGAAAACCATAATTCAAAAAGAATCATGTACCACAGTGTTCACTGCAGCTCTATTTACGATAGCCAGGATATGGAAGCAACCTAAGTGTCCATAGACAGATGAATGTATAAAGAAGATGTGGCACATATATACAATGGAATATTACTCAGCCATAAAAAGAAACGAAACTGAGTTATTTGTAGTGAGGTGGATGGACCTAGAGTCTGTCATACAGAGTGAAGTAAGTCAGAAAGAGAAAAACAAATACCACATGCTAACACATATATATGGAATCTAAACAAAAAAAAAAAATGTTTCTGAAGAACCTAGGAGCAGAACAGGAATAAAGACACAGATGTAGAGAATGGACTTGAGGACACGGGGAGGGGGAAGGGTAAGCTGGGACGAAGTGAGAGAGTGGCATCGACTAATATATACCACCAAATGTAAAATAGATAGCTAGTGGGAAGCAGCCGCATAACACAGGGAGATCAGCTCGGTGCTTCGTGACCATCTAGAGAGGTGGTATAGGGAGGGTGGGACGGAGATGCAAGAGGCAGGAGATATGGGGATATATGTATATGTATAGCTGATTCACTTTGTTATAAATCAGAAACTAACATACCATTGTAAAGCAGTTATACTCCAATAAAGATGTTTAAAAAAAAATCAGTTGTATTTCTATACACTAACAACAAACTATCAGAAAGAGAAATTGAGAAAACAATCCCTTCAAAATAGCAAAAAGAAAAAAATAGAAATAAATTTAACCAAAAAGTTTACAGATCTGTGCACTGAAATCTATGACACTGATGAAAGAAATTCAAGAAGTCACAAATAAATAGATATTCCCTGCTCATGGATTAGAAGAATGAGTATTGTAAAAGTGTCCACACTACCCAAAGCTATCTATAGATTCAATGC
Organism: Balaenoptera ricei; assembly: GCF_028023285.1. Lineage (NCBI taxonomy): Eukaryota > Metazoa > Chordata > Mammalia > Artiodactyla > Balaenopteridae > Balaenoptera > Balaenoptera ricei. The sequence continues at coordinate 108,371,428 of NC_082642.1, forward strand.
AACCCATATCAATATTCAAATGGCATTTATCACAGAAATAGAAAAAACAACCCCAAAATTTGAATGGAACCACAGAAGATCCCAAATAGCCAAAGCAATCTTGAGAAAGAAGAACAAAGCTGGAGGCATTATGTTTCCTGATTTCAAACTATATTGCAAAGCTATAGTAATCACAAGAAATACGCTATTGGTGTAAAAACAGACACATAGATCAATGGAACAGAATAAAGAGCCAAGAAATAAACCCATGCATATTTGGTTAATTAATTTATCATAAAGGAGCCAAGAACATACAATGGGGAAAGGATGGTCTCTTCAGTAAATGGTGTTGAGAAAACTGGACAGGTACATGCAGAAAAAAAGAAAAAGAAAAGAAATTGAACTCTATCTTACACCACTCACAAACATCAACTCAAAATGAATTAAAGATGTGAACGTAAGCCCTGAAACCATAAAACTCTTAGAAGAAAACACAGGGGGTAAGCTCCTTGACAGTGCTCTTGGCAATGATTTTTGTGGATTTTATTCTAAAAGCAAAAATAAACAAGTGGGACTACATCAGTCTAAAAAGCTTCTGCACAGCAAATGAAACCATCATCAAAATGAAAAGGCTACCTATGGAATGGGAGAAAATATTTGCAAATCATAAGTCTGATAAGGGGTTAATATTCCAAAATATTAAAGAACTTGTACAACTCAATAGCAACAAACCAAGAATCTGATTAAAAAGTTAACAGAGGAACTGAATAGTCGTTTTTCCAAAGAAAATACACATGGCCAACAGATATATGAAAAGGTGTTCAACATCACTAATCATCAGGGAAATGCAAATCAAAACCACAATACGATATCACCTCAAACCTGTTAGAATGGCTGTCATCACAAAGACAAGAGGTAGCAAGTGTTGGCAAGGATGTGGAGAAAGGGGAACTCTTTTGCACTGTTGGTGGGAATACACATGGGTGTAGCCACTATGGAAAACAGTGTGGAAGACCTCAAAAAAATTTAAGAAAGAAGCACCCTATGATCCAGCCATCCCACTTCTGAGTATATATCCAAAGGAAATGAACACAAGATATCAAAAAGATATCTACACTCCCATGTTTACTGAAGCATTATTCACAAGAGCCAAGTTATGGAGACAACCTAAATGTTCTTCAACGGATGACTGGAAAAGATAATGCAGTATACATATACAGTGGAATGTTATTCAGCCTTGAGAAAGACGTCCTGCTATTGGTAATAGTGTGGATGGACCTTGAGGGCTTTATGCTAAGTGAAATAGGTCAGACAGGAAAGACAAATACTATGTGATGTTACTTCTATGTGGAATCTAAAAAAGCCAAATTCACAGAAACAGAGACAAGAATAGTGGTTACTAGGGGCTGGTTGGTGAGGAGAATGGGGAGATGTTGATCACAGAGTATAAACCTTCAGCTCTAAGATGAATAGGTTCTGGGGATCTAAATGTACAGCCTGGTGGTTATAGTTAACAATACTGTTTTATATTCTTGAGAGTTGGTAAGAGAGTAAATCTTAAATGTTTTCACTTCAAAAAAGGCACAAGATAACTATGTGACATGATGGAGGCATTAGCTAATGCTGTGCTGGTCATCATTTTACAGTGTATATGTGGCTCAAGTCAACACCTTGTATACCTTAAACTTACAAGGTGTTATATGTCAATTATATCTCAATAAAGCTGGGGAAAAAAGATACATGTGTTTTTTATATGCATTTTTATTCTGCCTTTTTTTTTAAAATTAATTAATTAATTTATTTTTGGCTGTGTTGGGTCCTCGTTTCTGTGCGAGGGCTTTCTCTAGTTGCGGCAAGCGGGGGCCACTCTTCATCGCGGTGCGCGGGCCTCTCACCATCGCGGCCTCTCTTGTTGCGGAGCACAGGCTCCAGACGCGCAGGCTCAGGAGTTGTGGCTCACGGGCCCAGCTGCTCCGCGGCATGTGGGATCTTCCCAGACCAGGACTCGAACCCGTGTCCCCTGCACTAGCAGGCAGACCCTCAACCACTGCGCCACCAGGGAAGCCCTATTCTGCCTTTTTGAATGAGGAGATTTTTCTTCTAGAGAGTCTGTTTTTCCATTGTTCCGTACCACTTCGGGGCTGTGTGTGGCAACAGCAGGAACAGAGGATACTAATATCGATGCCAGGGAGGTCACTCCGGGAGCAAATGATCTGAGGAGTCCCAGAGGTTTGAAGGCAAGTCTTTGAAGAGCCCCTCTGTATGGCAAGCCTCAGATCTGACGTGACTGGTTTGCTGCACCCCTGATTAGATGAGCTTGCTTGAAGTGAGACGTCTGCAACCTAACTCTTCCTGGTGACTTTTCCCTCTGAAAGCCTATTTTATCTCTGTGTGGCAATAAAGATAAAACCCGGTTTTGTTTGTTTTAAAAAATCATAACACCACAATCCTGTCTACCTCCTCATACACAAAAATCAACACAGCCTTTCTAAATGATGCATCCCTGGGCCACTTGAGATAAAACTTTTCTCTTTCCATCAAATGCTCTGGTTTTTTGTAATAATTAAATATTGCAGGAAGAAACTGAAATTTTCAAATGTTGATGAGCCAGTGATATTCCTCTCTTATGACCCCTTTGAATTTCAGTGATCCAGCAGACTACCTTGGCTAGGAAGACTTTGTATTTTAATATTTAGAGAGCATCAAAATAGAAACTGATTTATTAAAAACAAGCCCAAGAATACAGCATCTGATACTACTTATCATTAAAATATTAACTTGATAGGAAGGTATTAGTACAGATAGTGGGGTATTTTTAGCCAACAGTTCTTGGGGGAAAATTTTTACCAAAATTTCAAGGTAGATACATTAAAATTCAAAACCATACCTTCCTTTGCAGGTTAGGGAGAAGAAAGCATCTAAGAATAATATTCAACTATTTGTCTCTTTTAAAAGAGCTATTCAAAATGAAGCCCAGAAAATGACTATAGCACTGTACCTTTGGGTGATTATCATATAGGGAAATTATTGCTGGTTTAACATTGTCACAATGACTTCTCCAAAACAATGAAGACTGCCCTCCACACCCTCAGCCTCTTCATCCTTCAGGTGGAAGGGATGGGCTTCCAAAGAGGAGATAAGGTTGAGGAGCTTTATTAGTATAGTAGGTAGAATGGATAACTCTCCCCCCTTATCCTATGAGACTGTAGACTGGGTTCCTTTGATATGATTTGGGGCAATGTCAACTGAGAGGGAGGCACCAGGGGCCAACCAGGTGAGACTCTGCTAATCTCTAAGAAGCTTTAGGCCTGTTGATGTATTAAATGTCCCACTTCCAAAGTTGAAAGATAAATCAAGTCACTGTGTGACAATAAATACTTACATATACCTGATGGAAAGTTACAAAACCAATTCTAACCCTCATGGTGTTCATTTTAACTGCTTGTTTCAATTCAGTTCAGTACATGTTGGATAATTTTCTAGTACCCGTTTTCTTCTTTTGTTTGTTTTCTTTTCTGGGACTGTGCTGTATCTTCTGAGCCTTCCCCTAAGTATTAGGATGGGTCCTCTGAACCCTCTAGCTCTTCTCCCTCTGCCTGTTTCCCAGGTACCTGTTGTCTCCTTTTGCTGCTCTCCGTACGCAGATACTGTCCGCTTTTCTCTTCTCATTCCTTGAGCTACAGCTACTGCCACAAAGTGGGGAGATCATTTTTTCCCCTTTCAGCCCTCACAGCTCTTTAGGTTTCCAACTTGCCACCTGAAGTTTCAGTTTTGTAGTCTTGCTTATTAAGGAGAAAAAGAGTTCTCTAGAAATAAGTTCAAGGAGAATTAAAGGCCATAACCCAAAGCTGCATATTTTCCTTATTGATTACAAGCCTAGTATGTCAGGCCAAAAACAGGCTAAAAAAATCCCTGTGCCATTCCCAGCCTCAGGACGTGCTTTTACATAACTGCCTCACAGCCATTTCCTCTTTCTCTGATATCCTGAGGGGCCTGACTATTTGGCACCAAATCTCCTTTTCTTGCTCCCTGGAAGTCAATGAGGTACTCACGCACGTAGGGCTCCAGATACCCTGCCATCATCGCAGAATTGCTAAGTGGACATATTATACAACCACTGTGGCCTCCATTTCAGTTTCCAGAACTCTTTGGGAGTCATAAATATGATTACCTATAAATAGACAAACCAAGAACCAATGGAGCACTGTCTTCTCTGATTTCATATACATTGCCTTTTGTTTGAACCATAATCCTAATATTACATACGCTTCAAACCAAAATTGACGGTCACTTTTTATTCCTGTGATATGTTTTCTCAAATACAATCCCATATTTCTGATTCTCCTTTTCATCTTTTCACTGATTTTTCTTATTTCAGATTATGTGCAAACAACAGAGGGATTTTGTTAAAACTCTAAAATTATCCCGATTTCCCAGACTTAAAATCTAAAAGTAAAAATAACCAACAATCTGACATACCTTTGATAACGTGTGATGTTAAACTAATTAAACAAGGGCACTATTAGACTGAGGTGGCGCAAGTAAGCAAGCCAAAATCTTAGCCTGTAAATGCCTCAAGATTGCAAAATTGAAACCTAAGAACAACCAATCACAAACAACCAACTAGACTTTAAGCTACAGCCAATCAACAGTTTCCTTCCACTTTTTCTCTTTAAAAATCTCTCCTCAGCTCCTGTTGGTGGAGCTCTCCTAACCACTTCCTATTTGGTTATGCCTGACTCTAATCGATTTTTGCCCAAGTAAACTCTTAAAATTTTTAATATGGCCCAGTTTATCTTTTAAGAGTAAAAACCAAAGTTAAATAGCTTTTATTCCACCAAAACAGTATAATTAGGCCATTAAGTACTTGTCACCCAAACCTATAACTCTCCTCACCTCAAGCTCCTTAGAAAGATCTTGTTCATCCTCTTGTCATGGAGTCGATTTATTTTAATTAAAATAAGCAGTTATTTCTGAAAATAAAATAGAAACAAATTTCATGTGGAAATGCACATTGATATAAATACCATGTCATATCTATAGGATGTTTAAATATCATAAAAACATATTCCAAATGATTGTTCATTACTCACTGATTCTGAGGATGAAAGTAATTTGAAATTGAACAATTGAAAGTGAAAAAAAATATCCAGTATTGTTTGTATTTAGCATAGTATTAGAACAGATAGAACTGTATATGTATTTTAAGTGTTGGCACTGGTCACATTTCAAACTAAACAAGAAAAGTTGCATGTAATTAAAACAGACATCTGCCTTGAAGATAAAGGCTACAACCATTTAGCTGGCTAAAATGCTTCTGATTCTTGGTTCTGCCAGAGATATTCAGAATCCATAAAGAAGAACCTGGGATGTCAGTGATTCCAAAACTATTTCTGAAAGGAGGCTAAAAACACAATGTAAAGATCAGTGAGCTGTTTCTCTATTGACGCCTTTTTCTAGTAGCACTATTTCCAAATTGGAAGCATCAGTTTTCTAAAACTCAGAAATATTTCATAAAAACTCCATTTGTTTTTCATCTAGAGCAACTATATAATTATCACTAGTACAGGATCATCTCATTTTTTAGCAAATTTTAAATGAAATCTAGTTGCATTGATAATTGTATGCCATGAATTTCTTTTTTATTTGTTATCCAAGTGTTTACTGATTTGCCAAATATTACAATTACCTTGAATATAGCAACATAATAATTTATATTTGTATTGACCTTACATTTTTTAATGTGCACAATCACTTGTATGGGCAAATAAGCATTATTACTCCCAATTTCTTTATAATTAATAAGCTTCATTTCTTCAAGCAGTTTTAAAGGAATTCCTTTATTTTTATTTTTTATTTATTTATTTATTTATTTTTGGCTGTGTTGGGTCTTCATTTCTGTGCGAGGGCTTTCTCTAGTTGCGGCATGCGGGGGCCACTCTTCATCGCGGTGCGCGGGCCTCTCATTATCACGGCCTCTCTTGTTGCGGAGCACAGGCTCCAGATGCGCAAGCTCAGTAGTTGTGGCTCACGGGCCTAGTTACTCCGCAGCATGTGGGATCTTCCCAGACCAGGGCTCAAACCCGTGTCCCCTGCATTGGCAGGCAGATTCTCAACCGCTGCGCCACCAGGGAAGCCCTCTTCAAGCAGTTTTAGCTTCACAGCAAAATTAAGCAGAAAGAACAGAGCAGAGAGTTTCCCTTTACCCCCTGTTCTCACACATGCACAGCCTCCCCCATTATAAAAATTCCTTAGCAAAATGGTACATTACAATAAATGAACCTACATAGACACATCATTATCACCCAAAGTCTGCAGTTTTCACTAGGGTTCATTCACTCTTTGTGTTGTATACCCTATGGGTTTTGACAAATGTATAATGACATATATCCATCATTACAGTATCAAACAGTATTTTCACTGCTCTAAAAATCCTCTATGCACAGAGGATTTTTAGGACAGTGAAACTTCTGTACAATACTACATACAGTGGTGGATACATATCATTATCCCTTTGTCCAAACTCACAGAATGTACAACACCAAGAGTGAACCCTAGTCTACTGTAGCCTCTGGGTGATTATGATGTGTCATTGTAGGTTCATCAGTGGTAACAGATGTACCATTCTGCTGGGGATGTTGATAATGCAGGAGGCTGTGCATGTGTGGGGGCAGGGAGTATATGGGAAATCTCTGTACCTTCCTGTTAATTTTTCTGTGACCCTAAAACGACTTTGAAAAGTAGTTTTTAAAAAAATCCTCTATGCTTTGCTTATTCATCCCCCCCTCCCTCCCTACAACCCTCAGCAAATACTGAAATTTCTACTGTCTCCATAGCTTTGCCTTTTTCTAGAATGTTATATATTTGGAAACATATGGTATATAGCTTTTTCAGATTGACTTCTTTCACTTAGTAATATGCATTTAAGTTTCCTCTGTGTCTTTTCATGGCTTCATATTTCATTCATTTTTGGTGCTAAATAATATTCCATTGTCTGGATATACCACAGTTTATCCATTCACCTACTAAAAAACATTGTGTTTGCTTCCAAGTTTTGGCATCCATGTGCAGGTTTTTGTGTGGACATAAGTTTTCAACTCCTTTAGGTTGTTTAATTGCTAGATCATAGGGTAAGAGTATGTTTAGTTTTGTAAGAAACAGCCAAATTGTCTTCCAAAGTGGCTGTACCATTATGCATTCCCACCATCAATTAATGAGAGTGCCTATCTTTATATTTAAAGAGGGTTTCTTGTAGACAGCATATGGTTGGGTCTTGTTTTTTGATCCACTCTGTCAGTTTCTATCTTTTAACTGGTAAATTTAGACTATTGATGTTCAAAGTGATTATTGACATAGTGGATTAATATCTAACATATTTGTGTCTGTTTTCTATTTGCTGCCTTTGTTCTTTGTTCCTTTTTACTCTTTTTCTGTCTTTTGTGGTTTTAATTGAGCATTTTATATGATTCCATATTTTCTCCTTTCTTAGCATATCAGTTGTATTTCTTTTTTTACTTTTGTTAGTGATTGCCATAGATTTGCAATATATACCTACAGTCAATCCAAGTCTGCTTTCAAATAACATTATATCAATTCACAGGTATTGCAAGTACCTTATAATAACAAAATATTTGTAATTCTTCCCTCCCATCCCTTGTATAATTGCTGTCATTTATTTCACTTATACATAAAAGGACATAATCTAAGATTTGTTGCTATTATTATTTTGAACAAACTGAAATCTGTTAATCAATTAAGAATAAGAAATATGTTAAATCAAGTAAGAATAAGAAATATTTCATCTTCACTTATTAATTCTCTAATGTTCTTCCTTTTTTATGTAAATCCAAGTTTCTGACCTATATCATTTCCTTCTCTCTGAAGAATTTTTTTAAAATGTTTCTTGCAAGGCAGGTCTACTGGAAACAAATTCCCTTAATTTTTATTTGTCTGAGAAAGTATTTCTCCTTCACTTTTAATGGACAGTTTTGCAGGGTACCAAATCCTAGGTTGGTAGGGTTCTTTTCTCTCAATACTTGAAATATTTCACTTCATTCTCCTCTTGCTTGTATTTTTTTTTTTTTAGGAGAAGTAAGATGTAATTATTATCCATGCTCTTCTATAGGTAAGGTGGGTTTTTCCTCTGGCTTCTTTCATGATTTTTTCTTTATCTTTAATTTTTTTTAAGTTTATTTATTTAGTTATTTATTTTTGGCTGCATTGGGTCTTCATTGCTGTGCGTGGGCTTTCTCTAGTTGCCGCGAGCAGGGGCCACTCTTCATTGTGGTGCGTGGGCTTCTCATTGTGGTGGCTTCTCTTGTTGCGGAGCGTGGGCTCCAGGCGCATGGGCTTCAGTAGTCGTGGTGCTATGCCTATGTGTAGGGTTTTTTCTTGGTGTTATCTGCTTAGTGTTCTCTGAGATTCCTGGATGTACATTTTGGTGCCTGGCATTAATTTGGGGGAAATTCTCAGTTATTATAGCTTCAAAGACTACTTCCATTCCTTTCTCTCTTTAGCTTCTCCTTCTGGTATTCCCATTACACATATGTTACAAATTTTGTGGTTATACCACAGTTCTTGGGCATGCTGTTCTGTTGGGGGTTTTGTGAGTATGTCTTTTTTTCTCCTTGCTTTTCACTTTTGGAATTTTCTATTGTAATATTCTTGAGTGCAGAGATTCTTTCCTAGGCTGTTTCCTGTTTACTGATGAGCTTATTAAAGGCATTCTTCATTTCTACTACAGTGTTTTTGATCTCTAGAATTTCTGTTTGATTCTTTATTAGAATTTCCGTCTCTCTGCTTACATTATTCATCTGTTCTTGTACATTAGAGTTCTTAGCATACTAATCATACTTGTTAAAAACTCCTGGTCTGATAACTCCAGCATTCCTGCTGACTCTGGTTCTAATGCTTGTTCAGTCTCCCAAAACTGTTTTTTGCCTTCTAGTATGCCTTATAATTTTGTGTTGAAAGTGAGACATGATGTACCGGGTAAAAACAACGAGAGTAAATAGGCCTTCAGTAATGTAGTGGTAAGGTGTGGGGGAGGGGAAGCATTCTGTAGTCCTCTGATTAAGTCTCAGTCTTCTGGTGAGCCTATGCTCCTGGACTTTAAACTTCACCAGTGATTCTCAGGTTTTCTCCCCATTAGTCAGCACAGAATGGCTAGAAGAGGCTGGAGTTGTGTGTTTCCCTTCCCCTATGTGGAAAGCTAGAGGGAAATAGAGTTGAGTATTTCCCTCCCAGGTAAGTTAGGCTATTATAAAGCCCCAGAAACTTAGGCTCTGGTAAAACAATTTCTCCTGAAGGCAGGCCTTGTTAAGAACAGAATGTTTCTTTTTATGGCTGAGTAATATTCCATTGTATATATGTGCCACATCTTCTTTATCCATTCATCTGTTGATGGACACTTAGGTTGCTTCCATGTCCTGGCTATTGTAAGTAGAGCTGCAATGAACATTTTGGTACATGACTGTTTTTGAATTATGGTTTTCTCAGGGTAGTGAGGTGGATGGACCTAGAGTCTGTCATACAAAGTGAAGTAAGTCAGAAAGAGAAAAACAAATACCGTATGCTAGCATATATATGGAATCTAAAAAAAAAAAAAAGTCATGAAGAACCTAGGGGCAAGATGGGAATAAAGACACAGACCTACTAGAGAATGGACTTGAGGATACGGGGAGGGGGAAGGGTAAGCTGGGACAAAGTGAGAGAGTGGCATGGACATATGTACACTACCAAACATAAAATAGATAGCTAGTGGGAAGCAGCCACATAGCACAGGGAGATCCGCTCGGTGCTTTGTGACCACCTAGAGGGGTGGGATAGAGAGGGTGGGAGGGAGGGAGACGCAAGAGGGAAGAGATATGGGGACATATGTATATGTATAACTGATTCACTTTGTTATAAAGCAGAAACTGACACACCATTGTAAAGCAATTATACTCCAATAAACATGTTTTAAAAAAAAAAGAACAGAATGTTCTTGTACCTTTCAAATTGGCTTTTTCCCCTTTCTTCTTGTGGGAAGCTTGAGGGGATTTTTCTCTGATATTCACCTCATGGGCCTGGTTGGGCTCCTGTGCTCTTCTCCAACAACGACGGGAGTCTCCCTTGAGTTGTTAACACTCAGAGCTGTCCATGCTGAGCTTCCAGTAATTTGCCAATTACAGTTCAGGTTTCCTTACCCTGGCACTGGTTCCCACAGTGCTTGTGGGCTTCTGCTTTGGTAAGTTGGGATTCTCTGTGTCCTCTTGTCTGATGCTCCAATTTTGGGGGCAGCAGTTGCCCTGTGTGACATCACATTTCTGATGATTCTAGGAGTTGTTGATTTTTCCATTTCTTCAGCTTTTTACTTGTTATTAGGATGGGGTAGTGACTTCTAAGCTCCTTACATGCTGAACTGGAAACCAGAGGTCACTATTCCCATTTTAAGATGAGAAAAATAAGAACTGTAAGAGTTAAGTCACTCCCCAAAGATCGTACAGGTATTAGAGATAGAATTGAGACCTAGACCTACTAACCCCAAGTCTGAGTTATCAACCTGTTTTACAATTGTGTAAAAGGAGGCTTGGATTCTTACTTATCTATTCTGAAAGGAAGTGACTAAATTGGATTACTGATTCAATTTCTTATATTCAGGAAAGGATGTCATTAAAAGACCATTCTATGTCTCAGAATTCATCATATTTAAATTATAAAAACGTATATACACAAATAGGTTTATTACAGTGTGATTTATAACAGGAAAAATGTAAATAGCTAGAATGATTACGGTAAGTATGTACATACTTGCAATAGGATATTAAGAAAAGCAGGTAACAGCAGAGTAAAATGTTTATGATACTGTATTAAGTGAAGAAAGCTGACTATAAAACTGCCCATGTAAAATAGACGGTGAAGGAAAATAGAAAAAAGTGCTAGCTGTGAGTATTGAGCTTTTTAAAAAATTGTATTACATTGTAATACATATGTAAAAAGTAACTTTTAAAAAAATATGTGTCAATGATACTTTTGTATGTCGGAAACACTGTACTAGTCTTTGGATAAAAGGACAACTTATTTCTCACAAGTTTAGCTTAAAATTTAGAGTCATAAATATCAGCTTTTGACAGAAATATATCATTTTTTTACATGGAGGAGCATGCTAGTGTAATGGGTCCTAGGTTGTTGCCCTTGCTATTACACGTACTTAAATGAATGGCTCTCCAGAGGCTTGCTAAAATGGCATTGCCTGTTAGTTTAAACTAGGTATTTATGGTACAACAATGTAGAGAATAAAAGGAATGCAACACTGGGCAATTTATATAGAAAAGGATTTTAGTAATGTGGTTGGGTGCAAGGCACCATCAACACAGGCTTGTATTCATGCTCATTCATTCAGCTCACAGTAAAAAATGTATGTGCCTAAATCCAACAGAGTAGATAAGTCTGACTTGAAATGTGTTTCTCTCTTTGGTATAATGCTTTTTTTCCTTTCTTTTTTTTTTTTTTTAGTTCTTTTTCAGTAATTCCTTGCAGCTCCAGCTTACACACAATGAATTGTTGGTTCCTTTATTGAAGGGGAGGGAGAGGGGAGGAACACCACTTTTTAAAGCCAATACCAAAGAAAATAACTCCTTCTGTGTGAAGAGGGATCAATAGTAGTCTCTGTGTTCTTTCTATTTCTTGTTTGTATTTTCTGTTGATGTGTACAAAACCTAGACATTTGGCTTTAAGTGTTGATTAAAAATTTTTTTTACAGAAAGAATAGAAAAGAAAGAGTAATTTTAACCACCACTGACCTACTTTTAAAAATTCCATTCTGTTCTTAATTCACATACCCTGACAAAAGAAAAAAATCTTGAAGTATGTCTACATGCCAAAACACTTCCTAACTTAAGTTTCATTATTTTTTCTAGGGTAATGAATGCAATTATGAAAGAGGTCCAACTGGAATTATTTTAAAATCACAAATTTTCAACCATGATAATTATTTACCTCTAGCCGTCTCTGCCTTTAATTATTATGGGGAGATGATTGTCTCACTTTGAACAAGCGGCTGAGTAGAATGCAAGGAGGAGCATTTCCCTTCCATGTGATGGTCCTTTTCCATTCTAGGGCCCTGATTGCCTTTATACCAAACCAGGAATGGAGATGCCCAAATCCATTGGGATGTCCAGTTTTTTCAGGAATTACATGTATCAAAAGGCCATTTTCTTTTAGAAATTTATAAGCTGAATAGAAATTTATAAACTCAAAATAATGTTTGACCAAATGCCTCGGCACCCCGTGGCCCAGCCAAATTGACACAGAAAATTAACCATCACAGTGGGTTAGGTCAAGAAGGTTGTCTTGAGGAAGAGAAACCTGAACACTGAAGGACAGTATGTCATAAATAGAATATTAAATTACTACTTTCTCATTAGTAAATAATACCACTAAATATGTAATATATGTGTGTCTTCAGAAATGCAATGTTTTCTCCCATTTTTAGGGGAAATAATTGGTTCTTCATTATGTTAGGTTAAACTCCTAGAGAAGCCAGTATTAGAATTGAATTTATAAAATGAAAGTATCACATGGAATATTTCTATTATATCAATAGAATATATACTGATTATATTTTCAGGACTATACCGTTTACAAAATATTCTCACCTACATTATCTTATTTTAGGCTACTCATTTATGATGAGATGTTTAATTACTGAAAGACATTTACATTTTAAAAATCTTTTATTAGAGATAAACTTTTCAACTGGACACAAAAATAATGAGAATACAGAGCTCTTGATTTGGTATGTGTGGATGGTGTTTGGGTGCTCTTTCTAATTTATGGATATAGAGAGATCCTAATTGGCATAGCCTTTAGAAAGTCAAAGTTTTATTTGAGAGATTACAGCTAAAAAGACAAAAATTCTCAGGCAATTTTTTAAAAAAAGCATTTAGAAAACATTAAAGTGTTTATTGGTTTCAATATTGATATAGAGAAGTAAATCTATGTGCACAAAGTTACCCAGTTTGGGGAGTTCCCTGGCAATCCAATGGTTAGAACTCTGGGCTTTCACTGCCGATGACCTGGGTTCAATCCATAGTCAGGGAACTAAGATTCCACAAGCCACATGGGACAGCCAGAAAAAAAAAATTACCCAGTTTCTTGTGCAGTACATTGCTACCCCATCCCCTCATGTCTTACACCTTTAGCTTTCTTCACTACAGAGTTTTTGGTGTTAAAATGTGCATTGTTCTTCAGGAACCACAATAAACCCTACTGCAATTGAAAAGAAGACGGTAATAGCTATTATCCATACTGACCCATGAGTTATTGCTTTCCTCATTTTCCCCTTTATTCATTTGTGTTAGGAATAATCTGTACAGATGTTTTAAAAATGTATTGAGTCTGTTTTATGAGACCAGAATATGGTCTATCCTACTAAAAGTATCATTGCACTTGAAAAGAATGTGTATTTTGCAGTTGTTTGACGTAGTGATCTATTAAATATCAGTTAAATCAAGGTAGTTGATAGCACTGTTCAAGTCTTCTTTATCTATATTGATTTTTTTTTTTTTTTGTCTAGTTCTGGCAAATACTGAGAGATATTTAATTCCCCAATGGTGACTGTGTAATTGTTTATCTATTAATTATGTAAATTTTGCTTCTTGTAATTTGAAGCTCTGTTTATAATTACTATATCTTCCTGATGAATTGACCATTTCATCTTCATGAAGGATTTCTCTTTATCTCTGGTAATATTTTTGTTTTGGAATCTATTTTGTCTGACATTAATATAGCCACTCTAGCCATCTTATTCTTATTGTTTATATGGTGTATCTTTCTCATCCCTTTACTTTCAAAATGTCTGTGGTTTCGTATTTAACATGTGTCTCATGGAGTCAGTATATATTTGGGTTTTGTTTTATATTCATTCAAAAGTCTTTGTCTTTTAATTGGAGTGTTTTGGTCTTTCATGCTTAATGTAATTATTGAAATGTTTAATGTAGTAGGCAGAAAAATAATCCTCAAGGATATTCACTCCCCAACCCCTTAGAACCTGTGAATATGATACCTTGCATAGCAAAAGACTTTGAAGATGTGATTATGATTAAGGACATGGAAATCAAGAGATTATCCTTGATTATTTGGGTGGGCCCATTCTAACCTCATAAATCCTTTAAAGCAGAGAATCTTTCTCAAATGTGGTCAGGGAAAGATATAACCACAGTGGAAGAAGGTTCAGAGAGATGTGACATGAGAAGGCCTTAACCTGCTTTTGTTGGGCTTGAAGATGAAGGAAAGGAACCAAGAGCTGGTAGCTTCTAGTTCTGGGAACAGCCCTCTGTTTACAGCCAGGAGGAAAACAAGGACCTGAATCTTACAACCTGAAGGAACTGATTTCTACCACAAACCCAAATGATCAGAAAACAGATTCCCTTCTAGAGGCTTCAGAAAGGAATGCAGCCTGTTGATGACTTGATTTTAGTTCACTGAACTCCATGCCCTATTTCTTTGTTTTTAATTGAAGTATATTTGATTAACAATGTTGTTTTAGTTTCAGGTGTACAGCAAAGTGATTCATTTATACATATATACATATATATATATATTATTTTTCAGATTCTTTTCCATTATAGGTTATAACAAGATATTGAATATAGTTCCCTGTGCTATACACTAGGTCATGTTTATCTACTTTATATATAGTAGTGTGTACATGTTGATCCCAAACTCCTAATTTATCCCGCCCCCCTCCCTTTCTTCTTTGGTAACAGTAAGTTTGTTTTCTATGTCTATGAGTCTGTTTCTGTTTTGTAAATAAGTTCATTTGTATCATTTTTTTTAAGATTCCACATATAAGTGATATCATGTATGATATTTGTCTTTCTCTAACTTACTTTATTTAGTATGATAATATCTAGGTCCATCCATGTTGCTGCAATAATGCAGCCATTATTTCATTCTTTTTTATGGCTGAGTAATATTGCATTGTATGTACGCATGTATATCTATATCTATATCTATATCTATATACCACATCTTCTTTATCTGTTCAGCTGTCAGTGGACAATTAGATTGGTTCCATATCTTGGCTGTTGTAAGTAATGCTGCTATGAACATAAGGGTGCATGTATCCTTTTGAAGTAGAGTTTTTGTTTTTTCCAGACATAATGCCCAAGAGTGGGGTGGCTGGATCATATGGTAACTCTATTTTTATTTTTTTAAGGAACCTCCATACTGGTTTCTAGGTACCAGTTTACATTTTCACCAACAGTGTAGGAGGGTTCCCTTTACTCCACACCCTCTCCAGCATTTATTATTTGTAGACTTTTTTTTTTTTTAAACTTACTAGGTTTTTTGTTTTGTTTTGTTTTGTTTTTTTAATTTTTATTTATTTATTTATTTATGGCTGTTTTTGGGTCTTCGTTTCTGTGCGAGGGCTTTTCTCTAGTTGTGGCAAGTGGGGGCCACTCTTCATCGCGCTGCGCGGGCCTCTCATTATCGCGGCCTCTCTTGTTGTGGAGCACAGGCTCCAGACGTGCAGGCTCAGTAATTGTGGCTCACGGGCCTAGTTGCTCCACGGCATGTGGGATCTTCCCAGACCAGGGCTCGAACCCGTGTCTCCTGCATTGGCAGGCAGATTCTCAACCACTGCGCCACCAGGGAAACCCCCTGTAGACTTTTTGATGATGGCCATTCTGACTGGTGTGAGGTGGTACCTCACTGTAGAGAGATTTGCATTTCTCTAATAATTATCAGTGTGGATCATCTTTTCATGTATCTATTGGCTACGTGTATGTTTCTTCGGAGAAATGTCTATTTAGGTCTTCTGCCCATTTTTTGATTGGGTTGTTTGCTTTTTTGATATTGAGCTGTATGGGCTGTTTGCATATATTGGAAACCTTGTCGGTCATATCATTTGCAAATATTTCCTCCCATTCTGTAGGTTGTCTCTTCATTTTGTGATGGTTTCCTTTGCTCTGCAAAACCTTTTAAGTTTAATTAGGTCCCATTTGTTTATTTTTGCTTTTATTTCCATTACTCTAGGAGACAGGTCCAAAAAAATATTTCTGTGATTTATGTCAAAGAATGTTCTGCCTCTAGGAGTTTTATAGTATCTGGTCATACATTTAGTTCTTTAAGCCATTTGGGGTTTATTTTTGTATATGGTGTTAGAGAATGTTCTAATTTCATTCTTTCACATGTAGCTGTCCAGTTTTCCCAGCAGCACTTATTGAAGAAACTGTATTTTCTCCATTGTATATTCTTGCCTACTTTGTTGAAGATTAATTGACCATAGGTGTGTGGGTTTATTTCTGGGTTCTTTATTCCATCGATCCATATATCTGTTTTTGTGCCAGTACCACACTGTTTTGATTACTGTAGCTTTATAGTATTGTCTCAAGTCTGGGAGGGTTATGCCTCCAGCTTTGTTTTTTTTCCTCAGGATTGCTTTGGCAATTCTGGGTCTTTTATGGTTCCATATAAATTTTAGGATTATTTGTTCTAGTTCTGTGAAAAATGTTATGTTGATAAGGATCATGTTAAATTCATAGACTGCTTTGGGTAGTATGGGCATTTTAACTATATTAGTTATTCCAATCCAAGAGCATGGGATATCTTTCCATTTCTTTGAATCATCTTCAGTCTCCTTTATCAGTGTCTTACAGTTCTCAACATGTAAGTCTTTCAGCTCCTTGATCAGGTTTATTCCTAGTTATTTTAATTTATTTTGATGCAATTTAAAAGGGTTTTTTTTTTTTTTTTTTTTTTACTTTCTGACATTTCATTGCTAGTGTAAAGAAGTGCAACCGATTTCTGTATGTTAATCTTGTATCCTGCTACCTTGCTGAATTTGTATATCAGCTCTAATAGTTACTGTGTGGAATCTTTGGGGTTTTCTATATAGGGTCCCATGTTATCTGCATATAATGACAGTTTTACCTCTTCCCTTCCAATTTGGATACCTTTAATTTCTTTTTATTGTCTGATTGCTGTGGCTAGGACTTCCAATACTATACTGAAGAGAAGTGGTGAAAGTTGGCATCTTTGTCTTGTTCCAGATTTTAGTGGGAAGGCTTTCAGCTTTTCATTACTGAGTATAATGTTGGTCTTGGGTTTGTCATAAACAGCTTTTATTATGTTGAGGTATGTTCCCTCTATACCCACTTTGTTGAGAGTTTTTATCATGAATGGATGTTGAATTTTATCAAGTGCTTTTTCTGCATCTATTGAGATGATCATGTGGTTTTTGCCTTTTCTTTTGTTGATGTGGTGTATCACATTGATTGATTTCCATATGTTGAACCATCCTTGTGATCCTGAGATGAATCCAACTTGATCATGGTGTATGATCCTTTTTATGTGTTATTGGGCTCAGTTTGCTAATATTTTATTAAGGATTTTTGCATCTATATTCATCAAAGATATTGGTCTATAATTTTCTTTTTTGGTAGTGTGTTTTGTTCTGGTATCAGGGTGATGGTGGCTTCATAGAATGACTTTGGGTGTGTTCCCTACTCTTCAGTCTTTTGGAAGAGTTTGAGAAGGTTTGATATAAGTTCTTCTATGTATGTTTGGTAGAATTCCCCAGTGAAGCCTTCTGGTCCTGGACTTTTGTTTGCAGGGAATTTTTTTATTACAGATTCTATTTCACTTCTAGTGATTAGTCTGTTCAAGTTATCTGTTTCTTCTTGGTTCAGTTTTGGTGGGCTGTGTGTTTGTAGAAACTTGTCCATTTCTTCCAGGTTGTCCAATTTGTTGGCATATAGTTGTTCATAGTATTCCCTTATTATGTTTTTGGACGTCTGTGGTATCGGTTGTTATTTCTCCTCTTTCATTTCTTATTTTCTTTATTTGGGTCCTCTCTTTTCTTTTTGGTGAACCTGGCCAGAGGTTTGTCAATTTTGTTTACCCTTTCAAAGAACCAGCTCTTGGTTTTATTGATTTCTTTTCAATTTTTTTAATCTCTATTTTATTTATTTCCTCTCTAATCTTTATTATTTCCTTCCTTCTGCTGACTTTAGGTTTTGTTTCTTTTTCTTTTCCTAGTTGTTTTAGGTGGTTGGTTAGGTTGTTTATTTGAGTTTTTTCTTGCTTTCTGAGGAAGGCCCATATCACTATGAACTTCCCTCTTAGGACTTCTTTTGCTGCATCCCATAGATATGTATGGTTGTGTTTTCATTGTCATTTGTCTTGAGGTATTTTTAAATTTCCTGTTTGACTTCACTGTTGATCCATTGGTTTTTTAGTAGCATATCATTTAGTCTCCATGTAATTGTTTTTTTCTCTTTTTTATTCCCCCCTGTGGTTGATTTCTAGTTTCATGCCGTTTTTGTCAGAAGAGATGCTTGAAATAATTTCTATCCTCTTAAATTTGTTGAGGCTTGTTTTGTGTTCTTGTATGGTGTCTATCCTAGAGGACATTCCATGTGCAGTTGAAAAGCATGTGTACTCTGTTTTTCAAGTATGTTAACCCACCGCTGTATCAACTTGCTTTAGACTGGTAGTCATATGAGCTCAAATACATTCTAAAAGATCTGCATTTTCTTACTCCCCTCCCCCACATCTTGTGATTTTTATATCCTATTTTAAATTTTCATGTTTATCCTTTTACTGTTCATTGTAGTTATAATCACTTTCACAGAATTTTTTAATTGTTTTTTAACCTATGTACTGGTCTGTTTAAGTGAGCTTCAATCCTTTTATATATTTACCTTTCCTATTGTGATTTTCCCTTTCCTATAGATTCTTGCTGCTTCTGTATTTAGAGAAGACCTTTCAATATTTCCTTTAAGATAGGTTTGGTATTGCTGTATTCTGTTAGTTTTCCCTTGTCTGAGAAATTCTTTCTCTCTCCTTCTATCCTAAATGATAGTCTTGCTGCATATAGTATCCAAGATTGTAGATCCCTTTAAGGACTTTGAATATATCTTGCCACTCCTGTCTGGCCTGAAAACTTTCTGTAGAGAAATCAGGTGATAGCCTTATTGGGGGTTCCCTTGTAACTAACTCTTTGATTTTTCTCTTGCTGCCTTTAGAGTCCTCTCTTTGTCTTTATGTTTTGCCATTTTAATTATGATATGTCTTGGTGTAGATCTGTTTGAGTTAATCTTGTTTGGGACACTCTGTGCTTCCTGTATCTGGCTATTTCCTTCTTTAGGTTTGGGAAATTTTCAGCCATAATTTCTTCAAATACATTTTCGATCCCCTTTTCTTTTTCTTCTCCTTCTGGGATTCCTATTATGCATAGATCCAATAGATCTCATATGTTGCTTTCTTTTTTGTTTTTTCATTTGTCTTTCTGTTTGCTGTTCTGATTGGGTGATTTTTGTTATTTTATTTTCCAGATCACTTATTTGTTTTTTTGCATAATTTATTTTGCTGTTCATTGCCTTTAGCTCAGTTTTCATCGTGGCAGTTGAGTTGTCTAATTTTGATTGTGGGCAAATTATAGTGCCCACTCCTCTTTATAGTTTCTAGTTACAACGATCCACATTTCTATTGATAGCTTTTCTTAATTCCTTCAGCATTTTTATTTCTTCCTATTTGAATCAGAGTCTTGTAGACTGGAGCAGTCTGTTTCATTCTTCTTTCAGAGGACTTCTCTTGTTCTTTTAATTGGGAGTAATTCCTTTGCTTTTTCATTTTTGTTATATTTCTCTGACTCTATGAATTTAGGAGAAACAGTTATCTACTATGGTCTTAAGTGTTGTTTTTATGTGGGAGTGCCTCTGTGTAGCCTGCTTGAGTGCAATATTTTTGGTGAGAGGGCTGTTTTTGGTATGGTTGCTTGCCATGTCTTTCCTCAGGGTGTGCTGGCCCCTGTCCTTTTAATAGGGGGTGTGTTTATTGTTGTGCTGAAGAGAGCACATACTGGATGTTGGGTAGGGCCTCCTCTTTGTTCTGTGGGTTTCACAGCCCTGTTGGGCAGGGTCTGCTCCCAGTTGTTGTAATAGAAGTCCTCAGATCTGGTTCTAAGTTGTGCTGTGAAGTAGGCGGGACTGGAGCACTCCCTCTGAGAAAGGAGCCACAGTGTGTTCCTCCCTAAAAGATGCCCACCCACCCATATGATACTGTGATGCCGCCTGCCACCCAGTGTATGTGCCCACAAAGATCACTGTTGCTGGCACTGCCTTTGGCAGCTGCCTCCTCTTGGGGGCTCCAGTAATCAGCTTGGAGGTCCCTTAAGCAAGCATGCATGCTCACAAAGCTGCCAGCATGCAAATCCACTGGATCTGAGTCCCCTGAGCCCACAGACCATCAGCCCAGATGGTGCTCAGAGGCAGGTGCAGTACTGGTCCCAAATTCCACTGTAGCAAGAATACATTGGAGCTGCTTCTCCATTCCTGCAGTGGGATTGCTGGTAATCAGCTCAGATTTCCACCCCGCCTCCACATGTGCGTGCCCACAAAGTTTGCAGAACCCATGGTGGCCCAGAGCCATGCCCCATTGTGAGCACACTGACAATGAGGTGGCTTGGTGGACCCACATCCCTCCCTTCCCCTTGTGTTGACAATGGGGCTCCTATGGCAGACCGACGCTCTGTCCTACACATGCCCTCAGTTGCAGCCTGGCCACACTCCAGGCCCTTTGGGCTGTCTCCATGCAGCCAAACCAAGTCTCTCCACTGAAGCCCGAGTTTCACCACCCAGTCACTGCACACACCAGCAGCCATGCTTCTTGGGGTGGATATTGTGGCAACATGTCCAAGATTGTCTGTGTTGGTCTCTTTCTACCCTGCGGTACTGCAGGCCAGCTCCCACACTCTCCTCTCCAGCCTCTAAAACTCTCTACCTGTCCCAGAAGACCTACCACTCAGTGAAAAATGTTCCCAGGGTGAGGAAAGCTTTCCTCTTTCACAGCTCCCTCCCAGGGGTGCAGGTCCTGTTCCGATTCCTCTTCTTCTCCTTTTTCCCTTTGTCCTGTCTGGTTACAGGGGGATCTTTCTTGTAGCTTTGGTTGTATGAGATTTTCTGTAAGCTTTCAGTAGGTATTCTCTGGGAATTGTTCCACATGTAGATGTATTTTTTATGTATTTGTGGGAGGAGGTGAGCTTCTCACCTGCCAAGTCCTTCTCCTCTGCCATCTTGGACCAGTCCGCCATGCCATATTTGTGTTGTTTTAAGCCACAGAGATTGCAGTAATTTGTTATTACTGCAATAGAAAATTAATGCAGATTTTCATAGCTGAAAGCAGGATGCTTTTGTAATAAATACTAAAATGTGAAAATAGATTGGCTTTGGAACTGAGCATTGAGCAGAGGCTGGAGAAGTTTGAGGAGCATGATAGAAAAGGCCTAAATTCA
The DNA here is from genome assembly GCF_028023285.1 of Balaenoptera ricei. Lineage (NCBI taxonomy): Eukaryota > Metazoa > Chordata > Mammalia > Artiodactyla > Balaenopteridae > Balaenoptera > Balaenoptera ricei. The sequence continues at coordinate 108,392,690 of NC_082642.1, forward strand.
GTGTGTTTGCTTAAGTGAAAGCAACAGAAGATAGCATTTCACAATCTTGTGTTCTTTGTCAGTGCTTATTGGTCTCATAGAATTTGCTTCAAAAAACTGAGCACAGATGTTTTCAGTATGTATCATTTTGAAAATGTATGTATCATACTGAAAATGTATGAAGAAAAAGGGAACCATCTCTTTTTGTTTTAAAATTCTGATAAATTGGGATTTGTAAACTAACGTAGCTTTGAGAATAAAAACGATTTTTGTTTGTATTTATCTGAGATTCACGTTTGATAGATAAAATACATTAAAAACTATGCTATGAAAAAAAAAAGAGAGAAAGCCTAGACTATCTTGAAAATACTGTAAGGAGAAATATGGATTTTAAAGGTGCTGCCAGTGAAGGCTCAGAAGGAAATACAGAACATATTATTTGAAACTGAAGAAAAAAATCTTTATTATATTGTGACAGAAAATTTAGTATAACTGTGTCCTATAGTTATGTGGAAAGCAGAAGTTGTAAAAAATGAAATTGGAATTTAGCTGTGATTTCCAAGCTAAATGTTGAATGTATGGTTTGGTCTTTTCTTTCTGCCTAGAGTAAAATGTAAAAAGAAACTGAGAGAAGAACGTTAAACAAGATGGAACTATAACTTGATGATATTGGAAGTTCTCAGCCTATCTACATTTTAGAAAATGCCAAAATTAAGAGATTCATTGTCAGAAAAAGCCAAGGTTGTAACCTACAACCATGTGCTAATAGCTCAGAAAGATCGAAAGTTCAAATATTTAACTATATCAAAGGTTCTTTGAAGACATTAAGGATGTAACCCACAAATTTCATCAAAAAAGAGAGCAACTTAGAAGCTTAAGTGTCTTGTACCCCACCATCTCAGAAAAAGCCAAAAACAAAGAAGAAACTGTGTAGGGAAATCTGTGCACAAGCCTCTTTTCTAGTGGATTGAATCCCTGTGACATACACAGGAGACCCATAAGGTTCCTGAGAATTTTATACCAGCAGAAACACTGCCAAGTTGAACTGAAAGGGAAAGTGCAAAATGAAAGAAGTCTATCTGATCCTGAAATTCCATAGTCAGGAAACAGACTGATAAAACTACCAGTTATAAACATGTGCTACTTTGCCTTGAAAGGGAAGGATGGCTCTGAGGATTAGAGCCTCAAGTCCAGAGGGCGGAAGCCAAAGTGCCAAAGAGGGTTATTCCCAGGTATTCAAGACCAAATGGAGTTTGCCTGGTTGAATTTCTGTATTTCTTGGGACAAGTGACTTTCTTTTATTCCCACTTCCAATATGCTTTTGGACTGGAATTCTAGAGCTATTATCCTATGCTTGTACTATCATCATATTTTGGGAGCAGATAATTCTTTAACTTCAAAAATCCAAAGAAAAAGAGGAATTGTATCCTAGGGTGAATTATACACAGAGCCTCACTGATATGTAATTTAGATGATTTAGGTGACAGGATTCGGTGGTTTCGAGATGATGAGATTTAGATGAGAATTTAGACTTAGTTGATGCTGTAATGCGTTCAGAGTTTGGGGGATCTTGGGATGAGGTGAGCGTATTTTACCTACCAAGTGAACATGAATATTTGGAGGCTAGAGGGCCCTATGGTAGGCAGAATAATGACCACCAAAGATGTCTATGTTCTAATCCCCAGAACCTGTGAATATGGCATTTTGCATGGTAAAGGGGACTTTGAAGATGTCATTAAGGTTAAGGACCTTGAAATCAGAAAATTATCCTGAATTATCTCGCTGGCTTAATCTAATCACATTTGTCCTAAAAAGTGAGAAACTTTCCCAGCTAGAGTGAGAAAGGTGATTGTAAAAAAAGGAAGAGAATAATCGTCTCTTTTGTTTTTTTCGCTTTATATTTTTTACTCCTAAAAATATTTGAATAATTTTTTAAAATTCCATGTTAATTTTCTTGTTTGTTTTTTAGTTATACTTCTTTCCTTTTTCTTTTTTTTTTGGTTGCTCCAGGTCTTAAAATATACATCCTTAACTTTTCTGAGTCCATGTTTAGTACTACAATGCACTATTTTATGTAAAATATGAAAATCTAACAACCGTGTAGGGCCATGTCCTCCCTGTCCCTTATGTTATAATTGTTATATGCAGTACATCTACACACATTATAAACTCCATAATGTTATGTTTTCAAACAGGTATGTAGTTTATAAAGAAATAGGAGAAAATGACAAAAAGAAACATAAGAATAGACTTTTGCATTTACCCAGATATGTAACATTTCCAATATTCATCATTCTCTTCTGAATTTCAAGTTTTCCATCCAAAGTCTTTTTGCTTTTCTTGAATAGCTTCCTCTTTCTTAACTAGTCCTTCTAGTACAGATCTACTGCTTCTAGTTTTTTTTTTTTATCTGAAAATGCTTTTATTTCATCTTCATTTTTTAATGATAATTTGGATATAGAGTTCTTCATTGACTGTTTTGGTTCTTTCAGCATTTTAAAATTGTTGATCTGATCTCTTGTTCTGGTCTCCATGGTTTCTGATACAAAAAATTTATTTCTTGCCCTTATGCAATTTTTGTCTTGCTACTTGTTGGATTTTCTCTTTATCTTTGGCTCTCAGCAGTTTGATGTGTAAGTAATATGTGTCTTAGCTGAGCTTCTTTGTGTTTATCCTGTTTGGTTTTCCTCTAGCATCTTGTAGCTTCAAATTTTGGTTTTTTTTAATCAAATTTGGAAATTTTTAATCATTATTTCCTCAAATATTCTTCTCCCTCATTCTTTTTTCTCTCCTTCTGGAACCAAATTAATGTATTTGACCATCAAAGGTCAGCAAACTTTTTCTGTAAAGAGCCAGACAATACATAATGTAGACTTTGCAGGCCATATATGATCTCTGTTACATATTTTTCTATTTCTTTTTTAAAATGTTTAATTGTGGTAAAATACACATAAAATTGACCATCTTAACCATTTTAATATGTACAGTTCAGTGGTATTAAGTACATTACATTGCTGTGCAGCCATCACCACCATTTAACTCCAGAAATCTCTTTATCTTGAAAAACTGGAACTCTGTACCCATTAAACAATAGCCATCCACCCCCCTCTCCCTAGCAACCACCATTCTACTCTTTGTCTCTATAAATTTCACTATCCTAGGCACATCATATAAATGAAATAATATAGTGTTTGTCTTTTCTTTTAGTATGGTGTCCTCAGGCTTCATCCATGTTGTAGTATGTGTCAGAATTTCCTTCCTTTTTAAGACTGAATAATATTTCATTGTATGCATGTATTGAATTTTGTTTATCCATTCATTCCTTGATGGATTCTTGGGTTGCTTCCACCTTTTGGCTATTGTGAATAATGCTGCTATGAACATGAGTGTTCATGAGTGTTTTTTCTTTTTTTTAAAACAATACTTTAAAAATGTAAAAACCATTTTTAGCTTGCAGGTTGATTTGGCCCATGGGCCATAGTTTGCTGACTTCTGAAACAGGTTTTTGAGACTCTATTCACTTTTTTTCAATCTTTGTTCTGTTTTTTACCTTGGATGATTTCTATTTCTATTTTTTTTTTCAAGTTCATTTACTTTTTCATCCAGCATGTTCATTTGGCTATTATGTCCATCCAGAGATTTTTTTTTAATTTAAGAAAACATATTTTTATTTCTAAAATTTCCATTTCAGGTATTTTCATTCATTGTTAACATATTTAGCTTTTACTTTATTGATCATAGTTATAATAGCCAGAGACTGTTACTTCGTTTTTATTAAGAAAACAACAAATAATAAAATGTAATCTCAGGTGAAAAAATCAAAGAACACCCACTAGTAAAGGAAACAGAAAAAAGATGTTATCTGTGGGTCATTAAACTCTGAGCATCATTTTTCTTAAGCACATGGTCAAAAATGAAGGGTCCACTGAAATAGAATATATCTTCTTTATTTCACCTTGAAAGTTTCTCATCGATTTCCCTCTGGCCTCCACAAAATATATACTCATGGATATTAACTATTTGTCTTTGCCCCAGGCTTCCAGAAAATAAAGCCTGAGAAAGGGATTAAAATGCTTATACTTTATCAGTAGGTGAAAGTCCAGGGCATTGAAGATGAAGAAATTGAGAGAGATGAGGCAAGGAAAGGTGCACCTGATGTAACGAGAAGTAGTGCTAAGAAGTACGCTTTATAAAGAGATGAGGTAGGTCATCAAGCAGGTGTTTTACTCATTGTGTGAGGCTTCTCTGGAAAGTTTGCTAGGGGAAAACATACATTGCAGCAGTCTGAAAGGGAGAGATGAAGAGATACTTATGTGCCCTGCTCTCTTTCATCTCCCTTTTCCCATTGGTCAGGGTTCATATCAGGAGATGCTGACCCCCACAGTTCCAAGCTGTGTTATCAAACAGAGTAACAATCCATCCAAGTCCGAAAGTGAAGGTGGTAGGGTATAGAGAGATCTAAATGTATACAGTCTGTGAAGTATGCAGGTCCTAGGGTTCAACTTGGACTCCAGCCAGATTGGGGAACTCAGCAAGGGCACCAGCAAAAGAGACAGAAGTGTGCATTAATATTAGAGTGAGAACAATTGAGATTGTGATTCAGGTAGTTAAATCTTCAAGAGTGGGCGATAACTATAATAAGGAGGAATGACATTGTTTGATGTCATAACCTTCAAAGATTCTGGGGATTTTTAGGAAAAATGGGGGGGGGGGAGAAGATTCTGGAAAGGGCATGAAGAAGAAGAAAGAAAAAAAATAGCATAGGAAACAAGCATGACGTGAAGGAGTCAAAGGGAAAGCAGGGTTTCCAGGGGTGAGACATATTATGTGTTAAGATAAATAAGGGAATGAAGACTTTAGAAGGGGCAGAACATAAAGGGTAAATGGATGATGACTGACTCAAGTTTTAGGGAACAAAATAGAAGGGTTTGCTGGGTCAGGAGGTTATAAGACTGGGTTAGAGTGGGAGATGTACAGAGCTTCCTGGGAAAGCATGTTTAGACACCACATAGGGAGGATCTGGGAGTGAGGGATCAGATGGGTCTTGCAGTCCCATGCAGAGCCTTCCTCAGCCTTGTTCATAGCCTGGCCTGTGTGGGCAGGCAGAGAAGTGCTAGCCCTGAAAGAACAAGGGTCTCCAAGCTCACTGTCTTCCCAACACAATGCTCTTCAGATAGCATAACTGAGGCATCAGAGGGGGCAGTGTTACCAGGAGACTTCGGAAGGACAATGGGGTAGATGAGGATACACGAAATGTTCATGTTTCTTACCATGAACATTATCATTTGCATGTGTCATAGTTGAAAAATATTTACCACTGGCTAATATGTTGCTGTCTTTCAGAAAATGGCAATAGGTTAGGAAAAACAAAGAACTGTCTAAAAGCCCTGCTATAAATGTCTTCAGGCTGATCATCTGAATTGTGTGGCAAAGAGGCGGGGAGGGATAAACTGGGAGACTGGGATTGACATATACACACTACTATATATAAAACAGATAACTAATGAGAACCTGCTGTGTAGCACAAGGAACTCTGCTCAATTCTCTGTAATGCCTATATGGGAAAAGAATCTAAAAAAAAAAAAAAAGAGTGGATATATATGTATATGTATAACTGATTCACTTTGTTGTACAACTGAAACTAACACAACATTATAAATCAACTCTACTCCAATAAAATTTTTTTAAAAAAAGAAAGTACAAAACATGATTTTAAAAATAAATAAATAAATAGTGTGGCAAAGGACTCTGCTTAACTAGTCACCCTTGTATGAATGAGAGATGGCAGTTATAGGCTTTATCTTTGTTTGGGGGCAGGGAGTGGAACTAAAACAGAAATCCCCAAATGGTATTATTCTAGGAGCAGCGTTTTTAAATAGAAAGAAAGATATGTTTGTTCTTCTGGAGTACTGTTTTTAAAATAACTCCATTGCTTTTGACATTTCTTACATTACCATAAACAGACAAAAAATGACAAAAATCTTGTGCATTCATTAGAATGTCTCTAAATATCGTATCAAAATTTGGCATACCAAAATATTTAGATCAAATCTAGTTACTGGAAACTATTCTAAGATTTGCCACTTTTTGACTTTTTAAAAGAATGCTTACAAAGTAAAAATGCATTATTTAGAGAAAGTCATTATCTAATACATTATCTAATACACTATTATTACATAAGTCTTAAATGTTTCCATTTGTGCTCATCAAAATGCATAGGAACATGAGTTACTACAGTCCTCAAAAAAACTGCTAAGATCTTGCAACATATATAGATATTAATACGTTTTACAGACCTGGAAGAAAATTATTTTTAGCCCACATAACCTTACATCCATTCCTAGGTGCATTAAGACTCTTTTTAGAACTGAATACAAATTATTTTCAGCATAAGTATCTTTATATCTCTTCCTAAATGTGTGGCTATTTTCTTCATTCTGTGTGCAACACTCAGGTTCTATTTAGGCCACCAACATGCCTATTGTCTGAGAATTTTAAAAAAAGAAACATAAAATCAAATTGCCATTGTGCTACCATTTTGCCTTGTTAATATAAAATTTCACATCATAGGCCTGAAAGGAAATATTCCTACATAGCATCCAAATTTTTTAAAAAAAATTTTTATTGGAGTAGAGTTGATTTACAATGTTGTGTTAGTTTCAGGTATACAGCAAAGTGATTCAGTTTTATATATATATACACATATCCACTCTTTTTAAGACTCTTTTCCCATATAGGCCATTATGGTATATTGAGTAGAGTTCCCTATACTCTGCTATACTATACAGCTATAGTAGAGTGTACAGTGCTGTACGGTATAGTGCTACTACTGTATAGTGCGATACAGTAGGTCTTTGTTAGTTATCTATTTTATATACAGTAGTGTGTATATGTCAATCCCATTCTCCCAGTTTATCCCTCCCCCACTTAACCCCTGGTAACCATAAGTTTGTTTTCTGCATCTGCAACTCTGTTTCTGTTTTGTAGATAAGTTTATTTGTACCCCTTTTTAGATTCCACATATAAGTGATATCACATGATATTTGCCTTTCTGTGTCTGACTTCACTCAGTATGACAATCTCTAAGTCCATCCATGTTGCTGCAATGGCATTATTTTGTTCTTTTTTGTGGCTGAGTAATATTCCATTGTATATATGTACCACATCTTCTTTATCCATTCCTCTGTTGATGGACATTTAGGTTGCTTCCATGTCCTGGCCATTGTAAATAGTGCTGCAATGAACATTGGGGTGCGTGTATCTTTTCGAATTATGTTTTCTCTGGATATATGCCCAGGATTGGGATTGCTGGATCATATGGTAGCTCTTTTTTTAGTTTTTTAAGGAACCTCCATACTGTTCTCCATAGTGGCTGTACCAATTTACATTCCCACCAACGGTGTAGGAGGGTTCCCTTTTCTCCACATCCTCTCCAGCATTTATTGTTTGTAGATTTTTTGATGATGGCCATTCTGACCAGTGTGAAGTGATACCTCATTGTAGTTTTGATTTGCAATTCTCTAATAATTAGTGGTGTTGAGTATCTTTTCATGTGCTTTTTAGCCATCTGTATGTCTTCTTTGGAGAAATGTCTATTTGGATCTTCCACCCATTTTTTGATTGGCTTGTTTGTTTTTTTGATATTGAGCTGCATAAGCTGTTTGTATATTTTGGAGATTAATCCCTTGTCGGTTGCATCATTTGCAAATACTTTCTCCCATTCTGAGGGTTTTGTTTTCGTTTTGTTGATGGTTTCCTTTGCTGTACAAAAGCTTTTAAAACTCTTAAGAGGGAAACATAGGCAGAACGCTCTTTGACATAAATTGCAGCAAAATTTTTTTCAATCCACCTCCTAGAGTAATGAAAATAAAAACAAAAATAAATAAATGGGACCTAATGTAGCATCCAAATTTAAAGACTGCTTTAACAATCTAGAAAACTGAAAATGAATTTAGGGAGAACAAAGAATGCATGTTCACTTCAAGCCACTGGCTCCAAGAGAGAGAGAAGGGGTTGAGTTTTAATCAAGTCAGGCGCAGTAAAGGTTAGGGCAAAAAGCGAGGACTATTTAGGGAAAATTCCTCTTCCTTGAAACCAAAGGAATAAAATAAATCATTTTTCTCTAATAAATAAAAGATATAACTCAAGGATGGCATGAGATACAACTAAAGAGATCCCCAGCTGGCTGCAAGCTCACCATCTTGCAAATACACTAGTAGGTTTGGTTTATTATTTCAGGTCTTGAAAAAGTTTTAAGAGCCAGAAAAGTTAAGAAAATAACACACACATACATGCATCCACTACCCAGGATGAAAAATATTTACTCTGTGTCATATTAGCTTCAGACATGTTTTCACAAAAGAAATGAAATTATTATGAATACAGTTGGTCTCCGTCGCTCTACTTATCCCTGAACCATGCAGAGGCCACCATCATCAAAACCTTGTGTATTCAATCCATTGATGCTTTTGCATTTTATATCATACATATGTTGTCACTATCAAAACATTGCATATTTTAAATTTCCATAAGTGATATCATTGTGTGCTATCATTTGCAACTTGATTTTGTTTTTCATTCCATCTTACATTTTTGAAATCTATTCATGTTGACACATGTCACATGTAAGAATATACATTTTATTACCCATTCTCCTTTTGACATTGATTTATTAGTTTCTGACATTTCACTATTACAAATTGCTTTAAAATAAACATTATTTGAATCCTCATGTGATGTGCGGGAGGGTCTCTGGTATGTGGATGTATGAGAAGAATTGCCTTAGCACAGAGAGAAGCATCTTCAACTCTATATCACCAATCTGTAAAGTGGTCCTTAGACTGTACACTTTCCCCAGAATATGAGAGTTTTTATTTACTCATATTCTCAATTATACTTGGAAGGGTCAAAATTTAAAAAAAATTTTCCATTCTTATTGGTGTAAAAGAATCCATCATTTCTATCTAAATTTTGTTTTCTGGATTAGTTTTGAGGTTGAGCATTATTTTAAACTTTTTTCTTTGAATATTCAAGTTTGCTCTTCTCCAAATTGCTTTCCATTTACATTGTCTACTTGTTTACTAAATTGGTCATTTTTTCTTTCTTATTCACTTTTATGAATTCTTTTTAACATTATAGTTACCTTATTTTAGTTACATAAGTGAAAACTTCTCTTCTTATATCTTTAATTGTTATGTATTGAATTAATCTATATTTACTTCATGACTACTTGTCTTATTTAAGAAATTCTTCCCCTCCACATAATAAGAAAAATAATCTCATCTGTATTCTTCCAAAAGTTTTTAAATTTTGCTTTTTATCTTTAGGGCTTAGATCAGACAGGCTTATTTTGGTGTGTACAGTTTGTGATAGGGAATCTTACTATGTTCTTACCTTATGCAAAGCCGGTTGACCCAGCACCAATTACTGAGGAGCTCAACTTTTTGTGATTTTTTTCATATTGCCACCTCTAACATACATTGGAGAATATTTTAAAGTTTTCCACTGTAATTATGTATTTGTTCATTTCTTTTTATAATCCTATCAATTTTATGTACTGTAATTATATATTGTTAGAGTATCACAATTTATAATATTTGTATTCACTGGTGAATATTTTATTATTATGGAGATGCTCATCCTTGTTAGGGCTTTGGTTTTAAATTTTAGTTAGTAATTTCATTATTTAGTAGTACTCTACCAGCTTTCTTTTTATTAATATAATCAATATATAAGTATCGTTTTTATTCCTATTTTGCTTTATATCCTTTTATTTCTGTATTATTTGGCTTTATTTGTGTCTCTTAAAGAACCGTTTAATATAGATTTTTAAAAATATATTCTGATAGATTATGTATTTTAATACATGAGTGGATTACTGATTTTGACGTATATCTGGCATGTTGTTTACTTTTCTCTTTGATTTTCCTAGGTTCTTTTCCTTCTTTTCTTACCTTTCTGCTACAGTAATAAAGTTCTTCTTAATCCTTTTTTTATGTTTTGCTTGTATAAATTCATCAATTGTGCTTCTATTCTTTTAGTGGTTACATGTTTTAGATATATATTTAGATGTATAATTACCATGTAATGATTCTTGATTTCTGTCTTTTTTTTGTTGTTGTTTATTTTATCAACATCTATTTTTTACCATTTAAGAAACAAGGAAAGTCAGAGAAGTGGAACTGGCCTGTGTCACTTAGCAGCACGTCAACCCACTTTTTCAGCAAACAGGCTACCTGAGGTTGAGTGTATATGTTCTAAACTTTAGATTTTTCTAACAAATTTAAAGTAATTTAGCATCTCTTTCCTCCTCTCAAACAAGACCTCATATATTATTTCTATCTAGAGTTTTAGTTTCTTCTTTTTAAAAAGAAACACTAAAAAGTCAACAAAAATTACTTATTTTTAATCAAATGTACAAACACATATTATCTTTTTTCCCCTCACGATTGCTTTTTGCATCCCACTCCTTCCATCCAGATACACTTTTCTGTTTGCTAAAGTAAATGCTTCAGACTTTCTTCAGCCTAAGTGTATGGGTGAAAAATTCCATTAGTTGTGTATGTGTTAAAAATGTTTTCCTAGCGTCCTTACTCTTGAGTGATGGTTTAGGGTGCACATAATATTGGGTTGGCCAAAAAGTTCGTTCAGTTTTAAGTAAAAATAAAAGACACATTTTTCATTTTCACCAAGAACTTTACTGAACAACGTATTAACAGAACGAACTTTTTGGCCAACCCAATAGTAAGTTTGGTGTCTTTTTCTTCAGCACTTTGAAGCTATTGCTTCATTGTCTTCTGGGCCCTATTGCTTCTCAAGAAATGTCTGCTCTCATTCTAATTATCAGATAATTTGCTTTTCTCCCAGGGAAGTTTTAAGATTTTTCTCTTTAGCCACGATATTTTACAGGTTCACTATGATTGTCAAGGTACAGATTGTTCACTTTTATCTTTAACTCTCTGCATTTTCTAAGTGAGGATTTGGTACTTCAATCTGTAGATTTCTAAGCTATTATCTCTTTAAATATTGTTATTTTCTCTTCTGAAAATTTTATGGGAAAAAACTTTTAAGTTGAACCATTCTCCAAGTCTGTTGTAACGTTGACATCATAGTTTCCCTTCCTTTATCTTTCTTTGACATGCTCTGGGTCACATCCTCAGTGCTCTTTATTAATATTCTCTTCAGCTCTTCCAACCTGATTGTTCATCCAGTTTACTCAGGTTTTTTGGTAATTGTTACATAATTTCAAAGGCTACATTTTTCATTTCTAAGATTTTTCTTCAGTACTTTTTTATAGCCACATGCTTTTTATTCTTAACCCTCTTTTCAGTATTATAATCATTTGTTCTTTCCTTCATTCATGCATTTCAAGACCTTAAATATATTTAAGATCTTAAATGTACATACTTAAGTCTTTTTCGAATTACTAAACATAAGTATGTCACCAGATTAACGTTTGTTTGATGGCTGTCTTTCATGATTAATTTTTTTCTCTTTGTGTGCTTTGAAATTTTAGTGTGTTTTCTTCAATATGTGTTTCCTGATTTCTTTCTTTCTTTGGTTTTGTTTAATCTCTTCTTTCTCACCTTTCCATGTGTGACCCTTTTACAGTTGTCTCTACCTGCCTTGCCCTTTTATTGGCAACCAGAGCTCTCATAATGCAAGGATATTATGGATACATTACTAACTTAGTTGGGTCTTGGCCCAGCTTTGGTGAAGCAACTATTTGTGCTTCCTCCTAACCCTCTAGGCAAAAACTTGATGTTTGCCTCTGACCGTGGATGCCCTGGCCTAACTTTCTATTTCGCTCACTGAAACCAGCTGTGTTCTCCTACCCGTTTTGACCCTCAGGAGATAAATCCATGGCCACTTCTGCTCATTTCTCATCCTGGAACTCAGTAGGCCTGTGAAACCACACTTACTGTTTTGTGTTTTTATTTTGTTTCTGGTCTTCAGAGATGTGTATCTTACTTTTGGTTGTAGCCATGTTTTTAAAAAATATATGTGATATATCATCTATCTTTGTTGTGGTTTTTGGAGGAGGAGCAGGGGAAATATTTTGCATAAACTGCCAGTGCCAACTTGACAGCAGTCTCATTGCAGGTGACTTTATATGAGCAAAGGCCATAAGAAGCAGTTACAAATCTAACTACAAGCTTTACATGAAAGTAGTAAAGCATCAATCCATCTGTCATAGTTGCAGTTCTGGGTACCACTTATTTAATTGGGGAGGATCACTTATGCAACATGATTTCAGAGTATTGATTAGTTTCTTTAACCCACTTGCATCTTGATGTCTAAAATTTTGGGAAGTGTTTCAAGCATATGACATAATGTTACAGTTAGTCTTTTCCCCTGGTAAAATATACATCTCCTTGTGTTAGATATGAATTTAAGCCTTTCAGGTCATTTATGTCCTACCGCCTTATTGTCAATCAGTTTGTCAAATTCTTTCCTGAGATCAAGTTTTGACTAGAAGGACAGAAAAAATATGAGGACACTCTCCGTCTAGAGTGTAGATCTGGGTGATAAACTGTGTTGTTTTTGAAAGAACGCTGGTCTTGGCGTCTGTAAGTAGGAAGTCCCGTCGCTGATAGCTGTGTCATCTTGAAGAGATTTTTAAGTTTTATGAAGTTCAGTTTCCTTCGTCTTAAAATGGAATCTTTATGAAGATTACATGAAATGATATATGTAGTAGCACTGGGTACATAGTAGGTACTCAATAAAGTTAGTTGAAAAATAGTAAAAAAACAGAAAAGTGAAACCTGAAGTTCCAAAGAGGTTTCCGAAGTCATCTGCATAGTTTTGTCTTTGTCAGTCACAAATTCTAAGAAGCTAATCTGCATAAATAATTTAGGTCCTATCTCTGCAAAATTACACATCTGGTTATTAATTTTAGGGATGTACTTTAGGTGTGAAGATCTTATAATCATGGCTTCCGAGAAAAACATTCAAATTGGATAGGCTTCAATTAACAACTGAAGTCAAAGATTCTGACCAATTTGTTGTCATTGCACATTTATTATTTTCATTGACAATTTTCAGTGGAGACTCTGTGAACTAACACATTTGCGAGGAGAAAAACAAATCACTTTGCAGAATGGCTAAGTAGACAACAAAGGGCAACTGAGTTTGTTGCTAGTTAGAGGTGTTTGCTTTTATTAGGCCTAAGAGAAACATCACGGCCCAGGACACTGTTGTCGAACTAAATCTTAAATTACACATACAGATGTTTTTAAGTCCACAAATTAGCCCCAAGTCCCAGACTACTCTTATGAAAATCTCACAATTATTGCCATGGTGTCAAAACTGAGCCCAAAGGACAGTAACAACCGTATCTTATATTTTCAGAGATCTTGCAGTTTTCCAAAGCACTTTTATAGGCATTGTCTGACTTGAGCCTCACTATAAATGAGTAAAGTAAGAATTACAACCTCTAGTACAAAGATAAGGAAACTGAGGTTAAGAGAAGTGAAATGATTTTCCCAAGTAAATTGGAGCTCCTTCAACTGTGGAATAGTTGGCAGAGTTCCAGTGCCTAGGACAGTTCATCCACACTGGGGGTGTCTAAATTTTTATTGCAGGCTATGAGTCAGATTCGCTGAACTGAGTGTTATACAGTATATTCAAAATTGTATTCTCAAGATTGCTTAGAAGATTCCTGTTGTAGACTCTAATTAAAATGCATGTTTTGGGCATATAGAGGAAACCAGTGATTTCTAAATCCCTGTCTGTTGAGAAATTGTTTTACCTTTTTTATTTCGGAGATTCCTAGCACTTTGCAACATGCTGAGTAACTCCAAACCAGTAATGAAAGCAATTTGTAAATATAATTTTGTACAATACCACAAAACCAAGCAACAAGAAGGAAAAGACTCCGCCTTACTGTTAGTAAGTGTAACACATCTTGATATGTCCAAAATTTCCTTATGAGACATCAGATACTGAGCTCAAATAACTACACCAAAGGCTTAAGCACAGGGCTTGCCTTAGCAACAAGTTCAGATTCTTTTTGTTAAGACATTGCACGTGTATGTCAGCACGTTTTAAATATAACTTAGTTCCTCTTGAGCAAAGGGACTTCTGTAACATTTGTAACAATACATATCTCTATGACTTTATTTTAGCTCTCCAGTGGGTTTAAAAATTATTTGTAAGATTTTAAATGAGGTGCTGCACCTTCCATCTGAAGAATAGTAAAAATCGTTACTGTCTCTATTACCCTTTCCCTATTATCTGAATTACTCACCCTGGCCTTATTCACCTACATTTCTTTCTACTGTGTCCGTCCATATACTGATGTTACTGTGATGATTTATGTCAATGTTAGTCTGAGAAAAATATGCCTGGTACACTCTAAAAAGATAAGTCCACCACTCCACCTGGCCACCAACCTCCCCACCCCCATCCACCAGCAGTCAAGCAGAAAAATAACAAAGGAAACTGCCATTTCCTTGTTCAGCTGACTCACTATGTCACCTAGGGAAAATACTATTACCTACATCACATTTTAAGCATTATGATTTTCATAAACCTTGGGCAGCTTTGTCTTCTTGGGCCCTTTCATTCATAAAAATATATTTTAAATGTTATTTTATGACTGTATTGGTATAAAGATGTATATATTGATATGATATATTGAAACACTGTTTACCTAAAAGTTTATATTTTTCTTCTGATTTTAAAATAAATTATTTTTGTGGTCTTCTGTGGGTCCTAGGCACTGAGCTGCCTAATGGATAAGTCAACCTGGATTCTAAGGCCAAGTAATCCTAGGAAATCCTCAAATTAAAAAAAAAAAAATGAATGTAGAAATGTTTCCTAGGAAACTCTATTAATATTGATGCTCTTCTTAATGTTCAAGTATCTGAAAAGTGTCTGGGGCTTCTTCGCCTTCCAAGAAGTAGGCATCTCATGCAAGTGAAATAAAGACCAAAGATAATTAATTTGACTAATTTCACACACAAAAATTAGTCTAACATGTATTTAGAGCTTATAATGTACTGGGACTACACTAGTGTCTCTATGCATGGCTGCATTTAATCTTATTACCACTCCAAGAAATAGGTGCTATTATTACTTCTGTTATAAAAATATGAAAACCGAAGGTCAGAATAAAGTGATCGGTCCAGTGTCCTACAGGAAGTAGATGGTAGAGGCAGGATCTAAACTGATATTTGAGCCTTAACCACAATGTTTATCCCAGTTGGTCTTTAATATATTGTTTTTTATGATTTTAATGTATTAGTGTTACTTTTACAATGTAATGTACAAGTTCTTCTCTTAATAGTCATTGCTAAAATGGGAAAAGAAAAGATCATCTGTTTCCACTGTTTTATATCATAAGAAAGAACCAGGGTATCTAATTTAGCCTGGTTTTAATCCACCCTCCTCCCTACAGACATACACATACATTTGTGTGTGAATTTTGCACATCCACATATACCACCCCCCCAGCCCACAATCTCACCTATCCTCCCCGGACATGTATTGTGTCAAAATCTTCATAGAATATTCAGTCTCTCTTCCTTTTACTTTTAGTTCAACAAATGTCTTCAGTTCAGTTTCTAGCCCCGGGACTTCCCTGGTGGCACAGTGGTTAAGAATCTGCCTGCCAATGCAGGGGACACGGATTCGATCTCTGGTCCGGGAAGATCCCACATGCTGAGGAGCAGCTAAGCCCGTGCGCCACAATTACTGAGCCTGTGCTCTGGAGCCCGTGAGCCACAGCTACTGAGCCTGCGCACCACAACTACTGAAGCCTGTGCACCACAACGAAGAGTAGGCCCTGCTCGCTACAACTAGAGAAAGCCCGTGCGCAGCAACGAAGACCCAACACAGCCAAAAATAAATAAATTAAATAAATAACTAGGCCATTAAAAAAAAAAATTTCTAGCCCCTATAGTAGGCACAAATAATGTAAATATGAGAATGACATGCCAGAAAAAAGAATCTTCTTAATAAACAAAAACACTTTCTCCTTAATGAAAAAATAGACTTCTTGTATTATTTTGACTAAGGGGTCACATCAGCTCTCAAGTCTGTTGATATCCACAACCCTTTAGCTCCAGGCAGCCGCTATTCAGCTAAAAATAATGAGTATTAAAAGGATTGCATGTTACTTGCCAACGTGAAAAGAGGATAACCCAAGTGGACAGATTGGTAAGCGTGGTGGATGAAGACCTGTCACCAGCTAATGGCCTGAACTTTAACTGTTTAGACTAGATGACAATCCTCCCAGCTGCATCAAAAAGAAGCACTGCAGGCAACCTTGATACCTAACGTGCAGTCAACTATGCCTAAACGTCTGTTCTTACTCAGAATAAGTTTGTTGCTGTAATTCATGTGCACTGTTTTTCTTAGTGGATGTTACCATGCGTAAGGGGTTTTTAGCAATGTCAATTAACTTTGAGGGGGCGAAAATGAATTGGTCAACCATTTGTCCTTTTGCTAAGGTTCAATGTATAAATCTTAGACATATTTAAGGAGAACAGTGATAAAGTCAGATTGTATTCATTAAATGCCTTGAATATGTATTAAAGGGGAGAGTGGTGCATTAAGCATTTGAATTGATTTGTGAAGCTGTTTTACCTTACAGAAGTCGTCCCTGACCAAACACTGCTGGTACATGGACGTCACTTTCCTAGGGTGTGTTAAGGTGACCAAAAAGCAACACAATGCCAATTGTACTCATTTCCTCTTTCTATTCATGCCCATGCAGGCAGGGGCATCCTGTCTCTGAAGCAAAAGGGAATTCTGGAACAAACTCCCCTCATCTAGGAAAGGAAGTCCTAAGTTAAAATAAAAAGAACTGTGTAAAGGCAACTATAGTATTCTACACAAGAAATAACTAAGTATTGTCTGGGTTCTAAAGAATTATTTCCTCTCTGAGCCATGTGTAGAATTTCTTCCATGATCAGACTTATTTTAAGACTTTCCAGATATAAATTAGAGTAAAACTTAATAGGGAATGGACTGGAAAAATTAGAATATGAGGAGACTGCAGTGGTTTTCCAAACTGTAAATCCCTGTGTGCTAAAGTATTTGATTGTAGTTTGAGGCCTGGGCTAGAAGAACCTGTGGTTTACACTTGTAGACCAGTCTCATCCAAATGCTGGGGCTACTGCCCAATGTCTTCTAGAAAAGTAGGCAGGCTCAAGGGCCACTTTCAAAAGTACCCTCAGTACAGGACCTGCTTTCTGACCCGTCTTTCCATTTCCTTTAGTAATTGATAATTGAGATTCAATCATCTTGATCATTCTGTTATCTTACCCTAGCTGGCTGGCTATAAAAGCTCATATTTTACAATATATAAGTTTATTGAAATCAACTGGACTCTGGACAAAACCGTAGTATAAGTGCTGCTAGATATGTAGATGTTTACCAAGGTAAGTAGACATTTGAATATGGATGTGTGAGTAGTGGTGAATTTTTAGCCATCATCTATGCTGTGTGTTCTATGTGTAAGACACTGTGCTGTTAGTTTGTCTACAATCTTCAGATTGTTGCTTAAGTTTACACAGCAAGAAAGTGGCTGAGCTAGGCCAACTATTACTACAAAAAAGAAGATTGAGAAGAAAACTGGATTCGATAAAGTGTGAAGCACACATCAGGGCAAAAGAACAAAAACAACAAGAAAGAAAGAAAACCAGAAAGATTACGTAAGGAAAAAAATGATGTAAATTAGTATCAAGGAGATAGCATATTTCCAAAGGATTCTTAATCCAAGGAAGTCACCAGACTCCCTTCCCTCTGGTTCCTCCTTTTGACTTACGTCCCCAACTTCCTCTGTCCTACCCAATGTTTTAGGGACTGCTCAGAAATCCCATGACTCTCCAAAACTTTTTTAGTCAGAATTCAGCTTTCCCTCCTCTGTTCTCATGTTGCACTTGTGGCTTTCTTGTGACACAGTGATTCATGTATGCTTTTCTTTCTCCAACTAAATGAAAGTGAAAGGGTCCAGAATATGCCACTATGGCAAAAAAATTATTTTGAGCACAAAAAATAATTTTGAGTTCCTGAAATTTCTTATCAATCTAAAGGTAGAGCCTCCCAAAAGAACTCAATGGGGAAAAATCTCCTGCTTGGGAGCTACCAAGAAATTTGACTCTTATCGCTGGAGATGAGAAGTCCCCACATCACACCTAGAAAAACATTTTCACAAAATTATAGCTCCCATCTATTCTCCTGAGGGCCCATTTATCTTTCCTTAAAGTCATTTATTTTCCCATATGTATTCTCCTCCTCCTCTTCTCCTGTTAAGATTCATGCCCCAAATTCTAAATACCTCCTTGAGTCACGTTTTTCTGTGAACTCTCGCTTGTCTCTTCTCTTGCTAATCTGTCTTTTGTCAGTTTAATTTCCAAGCACTTAAGACATGAACATAAGAGGATAGAAGAAATGATTTTCCTCCCTGACAAAAGGCAATGAGATCAGTCATCTCTGTTGCCCCTTAGTGCCGAGGTCATGGTAGGTACCCAATACAGCTTTGCTGAAGTGAAATCAACTTAAATGAACTGAATTGAAATATAAACTAAGTTAGTGACCAAGTATTCAGAAGCATATGAGAAGACAAAATGCAACCTGTAGTTAAGAGGGAATTGAACCAAATGATTAAAAAAAAAGACTTTATACCAGACTTATGAGAGCTTTATAAGGGCTGAGGCTGAAGTAAACATGAATTAAAAAGAGTTATAGCATAATAAATCAAGAGTCTAATTTATAGGTTAACATTTGCCAAACTAAAGTAAAATTTGGACTGGCCTTGTTGTCATTCGGTATTTGTATATTCTTTGCATTTTTTATGTTCGTGCAGTGTGGTAGTTTTGTATGGTGACCAACTAGGTAAGGCTACTTTGCTGAGAGGGTAGTGGGCTAGGATCCCAGAGCCACAGTCTTTTGAGGAGAAATCATTAATATACTAGGAAAAATCAGAAATTTATCACTGAGAAAATCATAATGGACTCAGCAGGGGAGTCTTCAGTTAGGGAGATTTTTTTTCTCATTGTTCAGGCTTGGATTCTAATGTTGATTTTGTTAACTCTTTGAAAACAGTTTCAGATTTTGACCACAAACTCTTGATTCACTGCAATATGAGCTTTACCCTTTCCTGTACTTCCTGGGTCTAATGCCTAAAGATTAAAAGTTCTAAAGACCATCAAAACTGAGCTTAACTCAGATGTGGAACCATCCCTAAGGCTCAGAAGATATCTGGAGAAGTTTCCAGGATGAGGGAGAACTACAGAACAAACCAGGATAAAACGCCGCTCAGATTTGTGTTCGTCACAGGAGGTCTAAGCCGAAAGATATTAAAAGTGTGAAAGCCGTTTGATCTGGTGCTTATGTACCTTTCATCGCTACAGATGTTAATCTTGCCAATTTCATCACAGCATCTAGCACTTTTTATGGTGAGATGATAAAGAGCACACACAATGGGAGAAAAAATGCTTTTTCCCCCAGTGGAGCAAGCTAATGGCAGTAAGCAGCATATTGATTCTCATGGGAATGGAACGTGGTGTTTGGGACAAATCCACTTTGAAATAGCAGACAAGCAAATGATTTTAACAATGTCAACAACATATGCTCCTGCTTTCTCTTGTACATTTCTCCTCTTTGCATCCCTGGGGTTGCTCCAGGAGAACTCCATGGCTAGAAAGACCTGCCCTCCACCTCACCCAGCCAGGTGTCTTCAAGTCTCACACCCTCCATCCTCCTCTATCTTCCTCCACGAGGCCATTCTTGGCCCTTTTCACCTAGTTAACTCTTTCCTCATTACTTTATCAGATATTTTAGGGTGTGAATAATTCTGCTTTATCCCATTTTCTAATTATTCCTTGTGTGTGTGTGTGTCTTTTTTTTTTTTTTCCATTAAATTAGTGCCTTAATAGCAGGAAGTGTATATACAAGACATCCAAGTAGTCCTATGTGTATCTTGATTTGAGTAGAAATAAAAAATTATCTGTCAGTATAAAATCCAATCTAGTCTAACTCTCCTAATTTTTAAAGATTTACATACTTACATATGAATTCTTATGTAACATGTACTGTCATGGTTTTTTTTATTATAATAATAGTTAATCACCTTAGGAAAGCCCCTCCCCCCAACACACACACCATTTACTACTTTCTGTGCCTGCAATACTTCCCCTGCATGACCTTTCTCTATTACTACTACCACTACTGCAGCTACTACTACTATTACTATTACTGTAACTATTACAACCATCACCACCACCAAGGCCACCACTACTGTTACTGCTAAGACTTGTCCTTCAGGTGTCAGCCTTATCCAATGTCCCAGACAAGGTGAGTCCTCAAAACCAGCACTTTCCTACCAGCTACTGTAGCCTAATGTGAGCTGCTAATAAGCTGAGGTATTAATCTCCTCCACCCTCTGTTGATCTCATCTGCTAATCACTTACCATCATATACTATCACATCGAATCGTGTGCCTTGACAGGAAAAACGTTGTGAACCCTGCTCTAACCACCACAATCACTCTCTCTTTCCTTCCTGGTACAGATCATAATTATCTCTATGATTCTTTAATGCCAGGCAAGAAACAACATGAAGGCAGGGATTTACCTCCTTGCACAGTGCAGATCACCCCTGCTTAACAGTGTCTGGCGCACAACCTGTCATCAATACATATATGTTGAATGACTACATAAATTGGCATGTCTGTATTTCATAGCCACTGTAAAGACAAAGGGAGCTTTTTGGGGTTCCATCCACCTTTTCTGGAGAGTTTGAATGACAGAATCAAAAGAGTAGGTCTCCGGCTGGTTCTCAGAGGACAGGGGGTTTCAGAAACAGCCGGGTTGTCAAGAAAGAGAATGGGTAATAAGAGATAACTGGGTAGACTGAAAACATGTCAGAAAGCATTAAATTAAGCACTGGTCAATAACGATGTTCTGCTTAGCTTGTCATAATAGGTGGGAGAGTAAGATTGCTGGTTTGGGGGTGTAGGTGGGAGAGAGGAGGTGGATTTTAAACAAAGGAAACCAAAAGAGACACAGGAAATGTACACTGAGTTTCTCAATACTGCAGTGGAGCTCTAATTTTTTAAAGATATATATATAGAGAGAGAGAGAAAGATAATTTACATACTGCAAAAATTCACCCTTCATAGCATACAGTTCTATGATTTTGACAAGCACAAAGAGGTGTAAACACCATATAATCGTAATAGACATTTCCATCACCTCCAAAATTTCCCTCAGTCCCCTTTCTCAGTCTCCTTCCTCCATCCCCACTGATCTGCTTTCTGTCACTATTGTTTTGACTTTTCCAGGATGTCATATAGATGGAATCAAACAATATATAGACTTTCGAGCCTGGCTCACTTCACTTAGCATGATGTATTTGAGATTCACCCATGTTGTTGCATGTATTAGTAGTTCATTTTATTTTATTTTATTTATTTATTTTTTTAAATAAATTTATTTATTTATTTATTTATTTTTGGCTGTGTTGGGTCTTCGTTTCTGTGCGAGGGCTTCCTCCAGTTGCGGCAAGCGGGGGCCACTCTTCATCGCGGTGCGCGGGCCTCTCACTGTCGCGGCCTCTCCCGTTGCAGAGCACAGGCTCCAGACGCGCAGGCTCAGTAGTTGTGGCTCACGGGCCTAGTTGCTCCGCGGCATGTGGGATCTTCCCAGACCAGGGCTCGAACCCGTGTCCCCTGCATTGGCAGGCAGACTCTCAACCACTGCGCCACCAGGGAAGCCCTATTTTATTTTATATTTTATCTTACTGAGCCCTATTCTGTTGTGTGGATATATGACAGTTAACCAATTGATGAACATTTGGGTTATTTTCAGTTTTGACTATTACAATTAAAGCTACTATAAACATCTGTGCATAGGATTTTTAGTGAACATGTGTTTTCATTTGTCTTGGATAAATATCTAGGAATGGGATTGCTGGGTCATAGGGTGAGTGTTATGTTTACCTTTATAAGAAATTGCCACTCTGTTTTCTGAAATTCTACCTAAATTTTAGATTCTTAAATTGGTAATATCCTGTCTTCATGGATAACCATTGGTAAAGCTAAGGTCTTGAAGATGGCACATGACTGTTGTAAGGAAAAAATAGGATGCACAGATGTGATGGGAAGGCAAAAGAGATCACATGTGAAAGTGTACGTGTGAGGTATCTTCTGGTCTGGCCTTACAGTCTATACTTTGAAGACATAAGTCAGGATGAAATCAAGGCGGGACGATGCTGCCTGTCAGCTACCATTTGCAAACACCTATTTCCCTACTCCTGGCTCTAAAGCTCAGCACCTCTCATATTACATACACACCTCCTACCACATACACCAGTCTGACTCTGGGTTCTATCAAAGGGACTGAGAATGTATCAATAATTCTAAAAACTTGATGTGTGCCAAGAAAAAGCAATCATGCCTCACTGTTTGACACTATTAACAGTGTCCTGGAGGCTCTTTAAGAGGAAAAAAAAAAAGCTAAGAAAGAAAATCTTGCTCAAAATACATTTTTTTTTCCTTCTGGCACATTTCCTGAATCCAGCTGTAACTGGAAAAGCATGTGCCAGAATGCAATTTGGAAAAGTGTTCATTTTTGTGGGTGTTTCAGCTCTGACTGGAACCAGGAAGCAGCCAAAGTCTGAAATGTGAATGAGTTCCCCCCGAGCCTTCCAAACCAGTTTTACAGTATTATTTTGCCCAGCATTATTGCCGTCCAAAGCTCTAACTCCAGGTCTCCTAATGTACAATTTCAGGAAGGTGGGGTCTATTTACATTAACTCCAAGATTAATGAAGATTGGGGTGGAGAATGGGAAATGCTTCTCTGCTTCTGGTTGCTGACACTGTCAGAACTTTGTGTGAAATTTATAAGGCAGATGCCTTCAGGAAGAGGGGAAAAGGATTTTAAGGAACTGATGAACCCTGTCCCTGAGGATCTGGGAGCCCTGAATTGGTTTACAGATCTTCCTGTGACTTGAGGGAGTAAATGGGCCCCTGACCATGTGTCATTTTTTAAAATGGCAGGGGCTATATAGGGCTCAGATAACTCAGTGTTGACAGAGTTCTTTAAAATAACTTTTCACATAGTGAAAATAGCACTCTTGACGAGTAACTTTTCACGAACACTGATTGAGAGTCATACTTTAGTCACCACACATGACCTTTCATTTACAACTTGCAGAGCACAGCTGTTTGTGGGTGATCTATGATGAGTTGTCTTAATAGGAGAAGTTGAGCAAGAAACGTACAGGCTTGTAGCTCATTAATTCCTTCTTCAAACTCTGTGAGAGATACAAGAAGCTGCCCAGAATTTAATACTCATACACTAGTAGTCATAGACCTTATGAAAAAGGGATAAGCACAGAGAAATGAAGCCATTTAGAGTCTGTCAGAGAACAGTGAATTTCAAAAACAACCCTTCTGTTTCATTAAAAATTTATTTATTCAAGTTTAATGTACTTCGAAATGAATTTGCGTTTTATAAAGAACAGAATATATTTTCATAATACTTTACCAAGGAAACACTACCCCAGAAAGGTTATTTATATGCTGTGACAATGTCAAGTGGGTTATGCCCTAAATTTGACATGCTTGAGTATTAAATTTGTGTTCCATAAATTAGTCATAACGTCTTACCTTTTTAATATAACATGGCTCTTGATCAAAGCCTTCTTGAAATACACCTTGTACTTCAAGCTCATTTAATCTGAATATACCCATTCTTAATTCCTATCAAAGAAATATGTGTAATATATTTCCTGAAAGTGCACATAGTGAGAGATATAACAAATTGAATTTTTTGCTTCTAAAATAATCTTAAATGCTAAAGGGTCTGTCATGCAAAATCTTGGCTTATAGACTTGTAGTTCCAGTTTTCTGACAAGGAACTTTTGTTATCAAACCACATAGTATTTTTCTAAAATATTTTATAGTTCATTAAAGTAGAGTTATAACATGTTAGACTATTGGGGGAATTTAAATAGTATTTAATTCAGTGGTCTGTAAACTATGGCCCATGATCCAACCACCTGTTTTTGTAAATAAAGTTTTATTGGAACCCAGATGCTTCCATTTATTTAAGTAGTGTATATGGCTGTTTTCCTGCTATTGTGACAGAGTTGAGTACTTGCAACAGACACCATATGGCCCACAAGCTTAAACCACTTACTATTTGACCTTCAAGAAAGTTTGCCAAGACGTGATTGTCTATGCCCTACATTTTATAAAAGACAAAACAAAATAGTTAACATTTTCCATTACTGTTTGAGACAGGGGAATTGATTACAATATCATGAAATCTTAAAATTCCAAAAATATGTTCTGGTTTGCTTTACATTGATACATATGTGAGAAAATCTCCTTCATCCCTTTGTACTAAAATGAGATTGAACTAGTATGTCTGATGGGAAAGGGACATTGACTCTATGTTCTTCCTCAGAGACCCAGATATAAAAGGCTCAGGGAACCTACAGCTACTTAGTATTTAATGAATTTAAACATTACATACAGAATTGAGTTATTGATCAGAAAAGAGTAAAGGACTTCAAAACAAACTAGTCACGTGCAGTGAAGAGACATCTCTCCTTCCTTGTAGTAAAAATATTCAATAAGGAGCTATGAAATAAATCAACTACACAACTCTTCTTGTAATCCCTCCCTTTTATTTCAGTTTAGTAATGACAAAAAAGAAGCATCAGACATTGAAAGAACAATTGGAATGTTCCTCAGTCAAGTTGTAAGCTGACAGCTTTCTTGAAAGGAGACTAGGGACATACTGTAAGAAAGCCCATAGAAGCATTTGACTCTAAGGTGTCCTGAAGTCAGAAAATATCAGGGAGTCTTTATCTTAAGGATGCTTGGAAAGGACTTTTAATGCCACGTAAAACTGGTAAAATCATCTGCAGTAACCATGAATGGTACCCCCCGGAGTTATACAGCATATAACCTATGCAAACTTATGTGGCAGTACTGTATCTGAAGTACAAGCACTTACATTTTTAATGTAAATCAATTTTTAGTAGGAAAAACATAAATTTACAAAGTAGAAGTAATTATCTATATAAAAGTGCTATTTGCATCACTAAACATTCTGGGTCCTTAAGTATGTGTTTCAATTCATTGACATTCAGTTGCTAGAGACCTACCTCCCTATTTTCATCATAGTTATCACAATTCTGTCCAGCACCCACCTCAGAATCTTCTCTTGCACAATACAAAATATATTTCTAACTCCAAATATATAACATTTTAAATAAAGGCAGTTAAAATCATTAATTTTTTATAATCATAGTTTTTCTTTTAAAATAATGTTATTGAGGTATAATTTATGCACAATGAAATGCATCTATTTTAAGTATCTAGTTTGACGAGTTTTGACAAACTTGTATACCCTAGTGACCACCATCACAATCAACTTGTAGAACATTTGCATTACCTCAGAAAGTTCCCTCTTGTCCCTTTACAATTACCACCTGACATCTGCAAATAATTCTTGGTCTGCCTTCAGTCATCATAGATTAGCTCTGCCTGTTCTAAAAATTCACATGAATGGAATAATACTATGCATGTGTGTGTGTGTGTGAATATATATTTATATATAAAATTGTTTTTCTTCCGCTCAGTTTTTGAGATTTATCCATGTTGTTGCATGTATCAGTGTTTCATTTTGTTTTGTTGCTGATGCCACTCCGTTGTATGGACATACCACAGTTTGTTGACCTGTTCACCTGTTGACAGGTATCTGTTTGTTTCTAATTTGGGGCTAATATGATAATGCAGCTCTGAACATTCATGTAAAGTCCTTATGAGGATATATGTTTTATTTCTCTTTAGTAAATAACAAAGAATGGAATTTCAGTTTTAAGTTCAGCTTAAGTTTTTAATGCTTATTCCACTTTTTTTCTGCCAGAGAACTCTGTTCTCAGTATTCCTTCACATCTATGTTTCAATTTGTATTAATACTTATTAAAATAAAATGGGATTGGTTAGCAGACATTTGGTGCTGTCCAAAACATCCATAATACATTTGGTCCATAAGACATTTGGTACACACCAAAAGGTCCTTGAAATTTGGTCCTATCTAAAATGTCCACAAGCATATTTGGTTCATGCCAAGTGATTTTGGACAGGACCAAATATCGAGGATCTTTTGGCGTGGACCAAACGTGGACCAAATGTCTTATGGATGTTTTAGACAGGACCAAATGTCCTGCAAGGGCTCTGCTAAAGTCCTCAGAGCAAAATTTAAACCTAGGAAACACTGATTACATGAATTCTTATTTTGCATGAATTCTTTTTTTATTTGGGAGGAATCACAAAACAAAGATGAAACTCAGGGGCTTGTGCAAGACCTGAACAGGAAAGATCTGCCCCAGGGTAAGAGAAATGAAACTCTTTGAGCATTCTAGAGTCTGGGTGACATACTTTCATGACCTATGTGGTGTGAAACCTTACTTGTTACAATTCTTGGCCGGGAGAGGAAGGAATGTAACCAAGAGATAAAAATCTCTGGTATCAAGATGACATGAGCTTAAAAGTCTCGTACCCTAAAAGACGGCCCAGTTGATCATGAGTGCTTCTTAAAAACCACAGAGATCCCTAAAACTTAGAACATACATTATGAGTCAACAGCAAAATAATATACTTAGGAATAAACAAAAATGATCACTTAGATGTCAAGGCTGTCAAAATTGTGAAGGAAATGAGATTTTATTCTACATGTAAGCTAAAAAGTTGTCCTGCCACAATTTCATGGGTCTGACGGAATGCTGTCTGGGTAAGAGACAGAGGATGTTATTCACAGCATTGTCAGTAGCCAGAGTATCACCATTTCTCCTGGCTGCCTGAGCCCCAATTCCCATGGGGAAAGGTGAAGAAGGCCAGGTCACATCCAATGCTTAGTGATGCAACTCTGTTACCCTGCTGACTAGTGGTATGGCGTGATTTGCCTGGGGTTCTAGCTGTGCAGCTCTCTTTAGGGCCCAGTTCTTTAGCCTTCCAAATGATTATCAGGATCTCTCAAAATTGTTTAAATCAATTGTTTTTACTGCTTTAACAGGCCTGAATCAATTTCTGATAGTTGCCTTAGGACCCTGATGAGCATACCAACTTTTTATTCAAAAGATTTTTTTCCCAGGGCTTCCCTGGTGGCGCAGTGGTTGAGAATCTGCCTGCCAATGCAGGGGACACGGGTTCGAGCCCTGGACTGGGAAGATCCCACATGCCGCAGAGCAACTAAACCTGTGTGCCATAACTACTGAGCCTGCGCTCTAGAGCCTGCGAGCCACAACTACTGAGCCCGCGGGCCTAGAGCCCGTGCTCCTCAACAAGAGAAGCCACTGCAGTGAGAAGCCTGCGCACCACAATGAAGAGTAGCCCCTGCTCGCCACAACTGGAGAAAGGCTGTGCACAGCAACAAAGACCCAATGCAGCCAAAAATTAATCAATTAATTAATTAATTGTTTTAAAAAAGATTTTTTCTCAAATGTTATGTTATAAAAATGAAATCACAAAAGAAGGTATTGTATTTGGGTTATTTTCTACTTTTCTAGTATAGACTTTTATTTGCTGCCCAGCTGTATTGATATACTCAATGTAACATTTCTATTCAAGGTCCATTTTGCTTCACAGTAAAATTCTTCAAAGAGGAAGGGATTAATATAGTTCAACTTAGCTTCTCTGTGTCACAAACAAGAAATGTAAATTGTGAAGTCAAATAATTTACTTAGCATATCTGGTAAAACATAAATCCACTGAAGTAAAAGTAATTATCAAATTATATTTGCCCCCCCCCCGAAAAAAGAAGAAAAGATAGTCCAGAACAAAAATAGTGCCTCTGCTCTAATATGCAACATTCGAGAGACCCCTGGAAACTTGCTTCTCAACAATATGTCACTTGATTTTCCTTGGTCAAATCATCTGTCTCCACCAAGGTCCTATAAACATAAACATGTGGATGGCATTGGAGAGCTCCAGACTCCCAGGGGCAATATCATGCCCCTCCCACTGGAGTTTACCATAATTTCTGTGCTGAATCTTTTTCTACCATTAGCACTTCCAACACCAAACAGTCTGCAGGATTGTGTAGCCCAAGCAATAGGATGGTTGCACTGCAGTCTAGAGCTACTTGGAGCCCCAGACAAAGCTAACAGCTTTCCACGCCACCCAGTATATGGGTTGATCATATTGCTCGGCATGGACCATGTTGCCTCCAGAACCCAAAGAAGCCTACCAGGCTATTTTGTAGTAGGGGATGCAACACGCAACAATTTGTCTTTTACTTTAGAAGGGCTATTCTAGCATAGCCCTGACCACGAGACCCTTTAAACCTTCACTGAAGTGGCTCTTCCCTGAATCTATGTAGGATTTATCTCCCACCCTCTGGCATGTCTTACCAAGGCCACCAGCATATCAGCCACCTTTTACTTTTCCTGTCAGTCAGCATGATATCAATGTAGTGCAGTGGTTCTCAGAAACAATATGGTATCCCAGGGTGAGAGAGGGGCTGTGGCAGAAATTTGTATCACCATTAATAACAAAATGAGGTGGGAGTGGTGGTCCCTTTCATATCTTCATTTAATTTTCCAGTCTGGCCCCTAGAGAAAATAGATGGATCCTGGGAAGTGACTGCAGACTCCCTCTTACTTAAACATGAAATAACCATGATCAGCTATGCCTTCCACACTATGTGCAGAATTTACCCCAGAGACCAGGGACTTAATGTCAGTGCTACTCCAACTGCCAAATATAGAAATTCCAGTCATACACTCAGGAACTAGGGAAATAACTGCAGGGGACCCACTGTGAGCTGGACTTGTAAGAACTCTGCTTATTACCTGGCTCCCATAGGCCGCCACTCTGAAAGGGTACAGTGATGGTGCTTTTAATCTCTGGGTATCAATGTCAACTCAGTGTCCAGTAATCCTCCCCGAAGCAGACATGCACCCAGGTAAATGGCCATAGGCTCTGTTGGGGAAGGATTGAGGGACTTGTGCTCGTATGTATTTGCCATGGTCTTGCAGGGTCCTTCCTCCTAGAGACCCAGCCAGTGGGTTCTGGATCTGAACACTGGCTTAGGTATAGAACAAAGTGAAGAATCATGACTCTTAATTAAGGAGACCACCATTGACCTCATGTTCCTCTGTTCTTGACTTTGATTTATTTGGTTTTGGTTTTGGTTATAGATGGTAAGCAACACCCTACACATGTACAGATTAGAATTCGGGCAAAGATTCAAAATGATTCCTATGCAGATTTCCAGAATTCTTTCTCTAACTCCCTCCTGTCTTGTAATGTGGCCTGCAAATTCAGGTCACCTGTCCCACTGCCTGCAGTCTCTGTCTCTTCAATTCCCCAGGACCACTGAGCTTTGCTTGAGATCTAGAAAGAGCCTTCCTACAGAAAGTTCACCTTACATGCAGTTTCCTTCTCACAGTGACCACAGATCTGTTCTCCCTGGTGTCCAATGTCTGAAAGCAGATGTTTCATATCGTTTGTACAGTTTTCTCGTTCATGATGAGAAGTTAAGTGCAAGCATGGCTATTCTGTGGTGGGAAGAGGAAAGTTCTGTCTTTAAACATTGACATTTATTTTAACCATAGAAGTGAATTGATTTTATAATTCAAATGATTTAAAAAGCTAACATTTATCCAATGAGTTTATGACAAGAATATTATAAAATGTGTATTTTAAAAATAGTCTGTTGTAAACATCTGCCCTAACTCGCCTACCTTCTCTAGCTTCTCAGCCAATTCATAGGTAAACAAGTAGCCCACATTCACAAATTTCATGGGGCTTCCAAATACCTGAAATAGATTGTAGTGTCTCTCCCCAAGTCTTTTTCTTTCAACAGTGTTTATTTAATAAAGTGTCACTGAGTCAATTTTATTCCAGGCACAGTACTTGGTCCTCTTCACCGCAGGACAGAGTGATGTTCTGAATGCACTCTGATACCCAAATGCTTCTCTAGCCTGCCTCCAATTTCCCACATCTTGGATAGCAGCCTGCAGTTCTTTTCCTTAGTTCCAGTTGGTTATCTTGAGCACAATTCAAGCTCTTCACCAACACACCCCCAAAAAGAATTAGCCTCCACCTTCAATAGCAGTACACTTTGCTGAAATTCTGATATTCTGAAATTCTCACATTATTATTGCTTTCAGCCTCTCTTTTCTGGGTCTGAGGCCGACTTCCTAACTTCTCTATTCTTAGCAGAGACAGTAGAGAGCAGGGTGCATTTAATTCCTGGCTCTTTCACTTTCTCTTTGTTTGAACTTGGGTAAGATATTTGGGTCTCTGTCCGTCTCTGAAAAAGGTGTTGTTAGTATCTGCCTCAAATGATTGTTGTGATGATTGAGTTTATATATGTAAAGCCCTTAGAACAGTATCTGGAACACAGTAAGCATTCAATGAATATTAGCCACTATTATTATTTCTCAGAATCATCAACCCCTGGCTTCCAGTCATTTGATCACCATATGAATTCTAAGTTGCTATATACACTGTGCCTTAGTCATGAGTTTAGATGTCTTCAGGTCCAAGAATTTTGGAAGCAAAATTCAGACCTAGGTGCTTTTAAACTCTTGGCTCCGACCCCTGTTGCACTCTTCAAGGCGAGTGTCTGCAGCAAGGTCACTTTCCTCTGTCCCCGACCCATCCATTTTCAGCTTGCTCTGCACTGGTTGCCAGTCATGTGTCTCCTCGGGACTGGTACCAATCCCCTCATGAGACAAGCTATCATGAATCAATAGCATTCACAAGGCCACCATGAAGCCAGCCTTTGGCTCCTGAAGTGGCAGCTAAGGCCCCAAAGTGCCAGCTGTTATTATATGTATATTTTAAAACTGATGAGAACAGAGAATAAGTGATGACAGGCAAAACAAGTAAAGACTTGTGTATTTGGCTCTAAAAGCAAAAAGAAATAGGCAAAGAATACATCTTGGTCAGAGAAAGAATGTAGTTCTGAAAGAATGTAGTGCAGCATGCAATAGATGTTTCCATAAACCGAATTGTAATTACACAATCTGTATTTTAGAGAAGAGACCCGTTATAGAATCAAAGGGATTTAGAGCAAGACTGTAGCTAAAATTTAAAGTCTGTGTATACAAATAAGTAAAATAAATCAATCTTATTAATAAAACAGATATTTATATCCCAGGTATAAAACACTGATTTCTACTTAAGCTGGAGGAATTGTTAAGTCAGTAGTGCATCTTATAAATCAAGTGCATGAACCATTCACCATTTCCTGAGAATATAAATCAGTCATGGTCTCAAAGCAGTTGCATGACTTGGAAAAAACTCCTTGGATGAATAAATCAGTCACTTCCAGATATATGAATAAGTGACATGCCCCATAAATCACATGACTGTCTACTCGTGCTTCATCAATCAGAAACTTTTATTTATAATTGAAAATTTTAAAGCACTTATTGCAAACAATTTACTAAACACCAGTCCCACATTTCCATAGTACTGTAAGATGATGTGTATAAGAAATGCAAAAGTTTACCTGTGCCAAATAGTGTTTTTCACCGAACAGCAAACTGATATGTTGGGCAGAGTTTGCTGGTACTTGTGCTTATAGTAACACCTCATTATCCTGTATGGAAAATGTAGGTGAGTACGACTAACTCATCCACAAGCATATCTTTCAAACCATGTCTTTTGAATTATGTGGCTATAAATGCATCAATTATTGGAGAATGTTTTTGAAAATAGGTAAAGCAATGTAATTGTAATTTAAAATAAATAAATAAAAATAAACATTTACCTAGATAATCATAAGACTACATGCTAATGTTCCATTAGGGTATGTAAATTTTACTAATATAATCACGTTTTGTGTTTGCTTAGCATTTTATACATTTATAACTTTCACTTACAATTGTTATACTCATTATCATCATTTTACAGATGAGGAAAATGTGGATGATAATTAAAATCCAATGTCAAGTGTCCAGCCCAGCTAGAATTCAGGTTTCCTGTCTTCTATTTTGTATTCTGTCTGTTTCACCATGTCACCTTTCATACGTTTTTCTGCCATTAGAATGGCATGGATAATTTTTAATCTTTTTAAGGATATGTGAAATTCCTAGTTTTAAGCTTAAAGTTTACTAATTTAAACTTACTTCTACAGCCTTAGTGAGGTCACCCATATTCTGAAACACCAACTGCTAGTTTTTAGTGGTATAATCATCATAAAATATATATTTGTACACCATTATACATCTGACATGAGCTGAAGCTTGGATTTACATTTGTAATAACAAATGCCTTTTTGCCGTATAGATTCCTTATAATCCATTACAAGTTTAATGATTTTTGTCACTGAACAAAGACCATCATTGAATGGTGGAATTTCATACATTTTCTAACTATAATTCGCGTAACTGCATAATCACACTACTCTTAAATTAAAACCTATTCAAATGTGTCACCTATTCAAATGTGTCCACACATATTATCTGATTATCAGGCACTCTCCAGGAAATGTCAGGCCACTCACTGAGTTCATTCCTGTGACTTAATATGGATGAAGTTTCAAATACTATTTCTCATTATCAAACAGGTAGATTTGTTAAAAGCAATTCAGAGCCTAGCAAGGGAATCTGACCTACTTTCATAAAGAGAACCATATTCAGTGTACACTATAAAAAACACTAATTAGAAGTTATTTTTCCTTATTGGCTTAAGCGTTAGTTTGACTTTAAAAGTCAATTTTAATTTCAGATTTTTTTGCATTAGAATTGTTGTTGTACTCAGCTTACAGACTGTTTTGGCAGCTGGTTTCCTCCTCATGTCAGTTAGCTGTTGGGAAGGAGAAAGTGAAAATTGTAATACAGAATTCACAATATCATTTACACAGTATGGCATTTAGAGTTATACTCTTTTTCAGTTGCTGCTTAGTAATTTGCTGAAGAATGATAATAACACATCTGTCCCATCTCTTGAGGGACAGGTATCACACAGACATTAAATCTGGCTTGGTTAGCATAATTATATAGGATTCAGCATTATTCCAGTTTATCAACAACATGAGACACTTGAGAACTGCATGGACAATGTGATCTAGAGAAAGATTGCTGGTTGGGAAGAAGACAAGCAAATTCTATTTCAAGTTCAGGTGGTATTTACATGATCTTGGGCATGTCACTAATTCTAATCTAGTTTTAGTTTGTCTGTCTTTAACTTGAAGATTAGATTTCCCCCTTTGTGATTCTTTTTTTTTTTTTTTTTGAATTTTATTTTATTTATTTTTTTATACAGCAGGTTCTTCTTAGTCATCCATTTTATAAACATCAGTGTATACATGACAAACCCTATCGCCCAATTCAGCACAGCACCACCCCTCCCACCCCTGCTTTCCCCGCTTGGTGTCCATACATTTGTTCTCTACATCTGTGTCTCAATTTCTACCCTGCAAACCCGTTCATCTGTATTATTTTTCTAGGTTCCACATATATGCATTAATATACGATATTTGTTTTTCTCTTTCTGACTTACTTTACTCTGTATGACAGTCTCTAGATCCATCCGTGTCTCAACAAATGACCCAATTTTGTTCCTTTTTATGGTTGAGTAATATTCCATTGTATATATGTACCACAACTTCTTTATCCATTCATCTGTTGATGGGCATTTAGGTTGCTTCCATGACCTGGCTATTGTAAATAGTGCTGCAATGAACATTCGGGTGCATGTGTCTTTTTGAATTATGGTTTTCTCTGGGTATATGCCCAGTAGTGGGATTGCTAGATCATATGGTAATTCTATTTTTAGTTTTTTAAGGAACGTCCATGCTGTTCTCCATAGTGGCTGTATCAATTTACATTCCCACCAACAGTGCAAGAGGGTTCCCTTTTCTCCAAACCCTCTCCAGCATTTGTTGTTTGTAGATTTTCTGATGATGCCCATTCTAACTGGTGTGAGGTGACACCTCATTGTAGTTTTGATTTGCATTTCTCTAATAATTAGGGATGTTGAGCAGCTTTTCATGTGCCTCTTGTCCATCTGTATGTCTTCTTTGGAGAAACGTCTATTTAGCTCTTCTGCCCATTTTTTAATTGGGTTGTTTGCTTTTTTTTGGATATTGAGCTGTATGAGCTGTTTGTACATTTTGGAGATTAATCCCTTGTTGGTCGCATCATTTGCAAATATTTTGTCCCATTTTGTAGGTTGTCTTTCTGTTTTGTTTATGGTTTCCTTTGCTATGCAGAAGCTTTTAAGTTTAATTAGGTCCCATTTGTTTATTTTTGTTTTTATTTGCATTACTAGGAGACAGATCCAAAAAGATATTACTACAATTTATGTCAAAGAGTGTTCTGCCTATGTTTTCCTCTAAGAGTTTTATAGTGTCCGGTCTTACATTTAGGTCTCTAATCCATTTTGAGTTTAGTTTTGTGTATGGTGTTAGGGAGTGTTCTAATTTCATTCTTTTACATGTAGCTGTCCAGTTTTCCCAGCACCACTTATTGAAGAGACTGCCTTTTCTCCATTGTATATCCTTGCCTCCTTTGTCATAGATTAGTTGACCATAGGTACGTGGGTTTATCTCTGGGCTTTCTATCCTGTTCCATTGATCTGTGTGTTTCTGTTTTTGTGCCAGTACCATATTGTCTTGATTACTATAACTTTATAGTATAGTCTGAAGCCAGGGAGTCTGATTCCTCCAGCTCCGTTTTTTACCTTCAAGACTGCTTTGGCTATTTGGGGTCTTTTGTGTCTCCATACACATTTTAAGATTTTTTGTTCTAGTTCCATAAAAAATGCCATTGGTAATTTGATAGGGATTGCATTGAATCTGTAGATTGTCTTGGGTAGTATAGTCATTTTCACAATATTGATTCTTCCAATCCAAGAACATGGTATATCTCTCCATCTGTTGGTATCATCTTCAATTTCTTTCAACAGTGTCTTATACTTTTCTGCATTCAGGTCTTTTGTCTCCTAGGTAGGTTTATTCCTAGGTATTTTATTCTTTTTGTTGCAATGGTAAATGGGAGTGTTTCCTTAATTTCTCTTTCAGATTTTTCATCATTGGTGTATAGGAATGCAAGATATTTCTGTGCATTAATTTTGTATCCTGCAACTTTACCAAATTCATTAATTAGCTCTAGTAGTTTTCTGCTGGTATCTTTAGGATTCTCTGTGTATAGTATCATGTCATCTGCAAACACTGACAGTTTTACTTCTTCTTTTCCAATTTGTATTCCTTTTATTTCTTTTTCTTCTCTGATTGCCGTGGCTAGGACTTCCAAAACTATGTTGAATAATAGTGGCGAGAGTGGACATCCTTGTCTTGTGCCTGATCTTAGAGGAAATGCTTTCAGTTTTTCACCATTGAGAATGATGTTTGCTGTGGGTTTGTCGTATATGGCCTTTATTATATTGAGGTAGGTTCCCTCTGTGCCCACTTTCTGGAGAGTTTTTATCATAAATGGGTGTTGAATTTTTTCCAAAGCTTTTTCTGCATGTATTGAGATGATCATATGGTTTTTATTCTTCAGTTTGTTAATATGGTGTATCACATTGATTGATTTGCGTATATTGAAGAATCCTTGCATCTCTGGGATAAATCCCACTTGATTGTGGTGTATGATCCTTTTAATGTGTTGTTGGATTCTGTTTGCTAGTATTTTGTTGAGGATTTTTGCATCTATATTCATCAGTGATATTGGTCTGTAAATTTCCTTTTTTGTAGTATCTTTGTCTGGTTTTGGTATCAGGGTGATGGTGGCCTCATAGAATGAGTTTGGGAGTGTTCCTTCCTCCACAATTTTTTGGAAGAGTTTCAGAAGGATGGGTGTTAGTTCTTCTCTAAATGTTTGATAGAATTCACCTGTGAAGCCATCTGGTCCTGGGCTTTTGTTTGTTGGAAGATTTTTAATCACAGTTTCAATTTCATTACTTGTGATTGGTTTGTTCATATTTTCTATTTCTTCCTGGTTCAGTCTTGGAAGGTTATACCTTTCTAAGAATTTGTCCATTTCTTCCAGGTTGTCCATTTTATTGGCATAGAGTTGCTTGTAGTAGTCTCTTAGAATGCTTTGTATTTCTGTGATGTCTGTTGTAACTTCTCCTTTTTCATTTCTAATTTTATTGATTTGAGTCCTCTCCCTCTTTTTCTTGATGAATCTGGCTAATGGTTATCAATTTTGTTTATCTTCTCAAAGAACCAGCTTTTAGTTTTGTTGATCTTTGCTATTGTTTTCTTTGTTTCGATTTCATTCATTTCTGCTCTGATCTTTATGATTTCTTACCTTCTGCTAACTTTGGGTTTTGTTTGTTCTTCTTTCTCTAGTTCCCTTATATATAAGGTTAGATTGTTTATTTGAGATTTTTCTTGTTTCTTGACGTAGGCTTGTATAGCTATAGACTTCCCTCTTAGAACTGCTTTTGCTGCATCCCATAGGTTTTGGATCATCGTGTTTTCATTGTCATTTGTCTCTAGGTATTTTTTTATTTCCTCTTTGATTTCTTCAGTGATCTCTTGGTTATTTGGTAACGTATTGTTTAGCCTCCATGTGTTTGTGTTTTTTACGTTTTTTCCCTGTAATTCACTTCTAATCTCATAGCGTGGTGGTCAGAAAAGATGCTTGATATGATTTCAGTTTTCTTAAATTTACTGAGGCTTGATATGTGGCCCAAGATGTGATCTATCCTGGAGAATGTTCCATGCACACTTGAGAAGAAAGTGTAATCTGCTGCTTTTGGATGGAATGTCCTATAAATATCAATTAAATCTATCTGGTCTATTCTGTCATTTAAAGCTTCTGTTTCCTTATTTATTTTCATTTTGGATGATCTGTCCATTGGTATAAGTGAGGTGTTAAAGTCCCCCACTATTTTTGTGTTACTGTCGATTTCCTCTTTTATAGCTGTTAGCAGTTGCCTTATATATTGAGGTGCTCCTATGTTGGGTGTATATATATTTATAATTGTTATATCTTCTTCTTGGATTGATCCCTTGATCATTATGTAGTGTCCTTCCTTGTCTCTTGTAACATTCTTTATTTTAAAGTCTATTTTATCTGATATGAGTATTGCTACTCCAGCTCTCTTTTGATTTCCATTTGCATGGAACATCTTTTTCCATCCCCTCACTTTCAGTCTGTATGTGTCCCTAGGTCTGAAGTGGGTCTCTTGTAGACAGCATATATGTGGGTCTTGTTTTTGTATCCATTCAGCAAACCTGTGTCTTTTGGTTGGAGCATTTAATCCATTCACATTTAAGGTAATTATCGATATGTATGTTCCTATGACCATTTTCTTAATTGTTTTGGGTTTGTTTTTGTAGGTCCTTTTCTTCTCTTGTGTTTCCCACTTAGAGAAGTTCCTTTAGCATTTGTTGTAGAGCTGGTTTGGTGGTGCTGAATTCTCTTAGCTTTTGCTTGTCTGTAAAGCTTTTGATTTCTCCATCGAATCTGAATGAGATCCTTGCCAGGTAGAGTAATCTTGGTTGTAGGTTCTTCCCTTTCATCACTTTAAGTATATCATGCCACTCCCTTCTGGCTTGTAGAGTTTCTGCTGAGAAATCAGCTGCTAACCTTATGGGAGTTCCCTTGTATGTTATTTGTCATTTTTCCCTTGCTTCTTTCAATAATTTTTCTTTGTCTTTAATTTTTGCCAATTTGATTACTGTGTGTCTTGGCGTGTTTCTCCTTGGGTTTATCCTGCCTGGGACTCTCTGTGCTTCCTGGACTTGGGTGGCTATTTCCTTTCCCATGTTAGGGAAGTTTTCGACTATAATCTCTTCAAATATTTTCTCTGGCCCTTTCTCTCTCTCTTCTCCTTCTGGGACCCCTATAATGCGAATGTTTTTGCGTTTAATGTTGTCCCAGAGGTCTCTTAGGTTGTCTTCATTTCTTTTCATTTTTTTTTTTCTATTCTGTTCTGCAGCAGTGAATCCCACCATTCTGTCTTCCAGGTCACTTATCCGGTCTTTTGCCTCAGTTATTCTGCTATTGATTCCTTCTAGTGTAGTTTTCATTTCAGTTATTGTGTTGTTCATCTCTGTTTGTTTGTTCTTTCATTCTTCTAGGCCTTTGTTAAACATTTCTTGCATCTTCTCAATCTTTGCCTCCATTCTTTTTCCGAGGTCCTGGATCATCTTCACTATCATTATTCTGAATTCTTTTTCTGGAAGGTTGCCTATCTCCACTTCATTTAGTTGTTTTTCTGGGGTTTTATCTTGTTCCTTCGTCTAGTACATAGCCCTCTGCCTTTTCATCTTGTTTATCTTTCTGTGAATGTGGTTTTTGTCCCACAGGCTGCAGGATTGTAGTTCTTCTTGCTTCTGCTGTCTGCCCTCTCTAGAATGTTCTTCTTTC
Source organism: Balaenoptera ricei (assembly GCF_028023285.1). Taxonomy (NCBI): domain Eukaryota; kingdom Metazoa; phylum Chordata; class Mammalia; order Artiodactyla; family Balaenopteridae; genus Balaenoptera; species Balaenoptera ricei. The sequence continues at coordinate 108,430,980 of NC_082642.1, forward strand.
AGATCTTTCCGTGGTTGGCTCTACCCCTTTGTGATTCTTGAGAATATTGTGAACAAACATTAGTAAAATCAATGTGCTCTGAGTTCATCAGATAAGAATACTGGGCTTCCCTGGTGGCGCAGTGGTTGAGAGTCTGCCTGCTAATGCAGGGGACACGGGTTCGAGCCCTGGTCTGGGAAGATCCCACATGCCGCGGAGCAACTAGGCCCGTGAGCCACAACTACTGAGCCTGCGCGTCTGGAGCCTGTGCTCTGCAACAAGAGAGGCCACGATAGTGAGAGGCCCGCGCACCGCGATGAAGAGTGGCCCCCACTCGCCGCAACTAGAGGAAGCCCTCGCACAGAAACGAAGACCCAACACAGCCAAAAAAATAAATAAATAAATAATAATTAAAGGTGCTAATAATTTAAAAAAAAAAAAAAAAGAATACTATGTAAGTCAAAAAGTATGTGATTGAGTCACAACAGGGTTTGGGGATTCACGATCCATTCAGTGTACTCATTCAGGGGAAAATAGCCCATTTTAACTGTGTAGAATTCATTGCTTTTAAGATCTTTTGGAAAATCATGTTATTCACTTCAAATCTGCCCCGTGTATAGCTTTGCATTCCTCTTTTAATTCCCATTGTTCTTTTCTTAGTAGAGAAAGCATGTATCTGGTCTTTATCTTTGTTAAATTTATTCAGTAAATGCAATTCTCCAACATGGTGATCACTTTTGTGGCACTTCTCTGTAGTTCTTAGAGTTGATGAAGTTCATGGAGAACTTCCACCTGAAGCTGAAATGTGTTTGACCATTGCATTGTGCTATGCATGTAACAAACACCAGTTAAGTCATCAATTAAATATAATGTTAAGTTGAAGTCTTTTTAAACAATAATATTAATCGGAACCTTAGTATTAGTGAATTTATGTTTAGGTGAAATGTCGTCGATCTATCTTGCTTCAGTGTATCTAGATATTCTAGCATCTATGGCAGGACTGTATTCCTTAGGTCTCTGCCCCCTCCTTCACTTCCACAAGAAACAGACTATAAAATAATACTCATCCCTTCCTGTCCATCTGGATGTCAGATGGAAGCAAAGAGATCCATGGCACTTTGAAATAACTGAGGTGGCCTGGGTAGCATTTCGTAATGCAATTTGCAAAGCCAGGGTCTAATATCCACATCTCTGTTTGAACTATCACTAAGTGGATAATGGAGGCCACATTTTCCTCCAGAGTCACACTATTTCCACATCTTCTAATTCATTATTCTTGAAGCACTTTGAGATACCTAGACTAGAATTAGAGTTTAGGCAATGCTATTCATCGGCCAACAGAGTACATTGCAGAAGCGTCTTCTTTAAGCCCTTGACCTTTTCCCAGCAAACATTTCCTTTACCTATACTGAGCCAGCCTATGTTTTCACACACAATTTGTTATTCTTGGAATGCCCGCTCAAGACAAAGGAGAAAAGGGGAAATGGAGAAAAAGAAAAAAAATGGAAAATCAAGCAAGGCAGCATAGCTCCAAGAAAATCCTTAGAAGAATATAGGAGAAACGAATTGGCCAGTCTTCACAATTTGAAAGCTATCTGTTATATACCTTCCCAGAATAGTATTAATGCCTTAAGAAAGGTTTGACAGAATTCTTGAACAGACACTCTGGTAGTCAGCAGGACTGTTCCAGTCCTCCTTGCCCCAGGTTTATTGTAGGATTGCACTTCCTAACTGTTCATGGTTGTCTGGGGCTATGTAACTAGTCTGGCAAATGAAGAGTGAGCAAAAGTGAAGTATTATTTCTGGGCTACAGTGAGACTCTTCAGAGTGTTTTTTTCCCTCTGGCACAACAGGCGAGATTCAAAATGTTGACTGTTAGACTGTCTACCTTAGTACCCGTGATAAGCACCTGGCCACGTGCAACTGTCAAGTAGCATGGGCAAGAAATAAACCTTTATTATTTTAAGACACTGAGATATGATGTTGTGTTTTATGGTAGCACAACCCACACTATTCTATTACAAATACCAACTTTGTTAAGAATGAAAGGATAGTCCTCAGCAAGAATTTCCAGTGCTTCAAGCAACTTTTAACCTGTATTGAGACCTTGGTTTGATAATAAAGTAATGGCATAGATGCATGTAATATGATACGAATTATTCTCATGTAGTAATTTATTGAATGCTTTTTAGTTTTCAATAGATCTATTCAGTAGTTCCAGCCATTTGCATAATATGAGTCAGTTCCAGGATGAAAAAAGTCTACCCTTTATATAATGAACAGGTTCACCTGCCCCCAGGTGGCTGGTTGGTTCCCTTCAATATACTGCTATATCAGGGGCTCACCACTGTTCTCTCTTAATGCTGTACTTAGTACACCACAATGTCAGTAGTCAGATAAACACTTCAGTGGGAGGAAATATTGAGTCCCTAATATTATGTCCACTGTGTTCATGAGTCCAGTGGGCATGAACTGGAATGGTTGAAGAAAGACAGTGACACCCACAGTGTGGATCATATGGTCAACCTGAATGACAGTGCTTAGAAGAGGGGGCCATTAATGATAATTTATATGGAAAACAAATAATCTTCCATTCTGGTCCCATTTCAAGAGATCCATTCACATATCTCCTCCCCAAAGCACCTTGTCACCAAACTTATAACCTTCTCTCTATGTCCCTGCCCATCTGGCCAAAGAAATTCTTCCCTGTTCATGCACCACCATAGACCTGTATTTCTGACAATCTCTCCAGTTGCAAAGCTTTCCACTTTGACCTTCCTAACATAGATAAATTTTGCTCCCCTCTGGTAAAACAGATCAAGTGGGGAATGAATGGACTACTCTATTTCAGTTCTAGAAATGCCATGTACAATTAGTTACCACCAAAGGTAACTTCAGATCAAAGCACTTTTATTACCACCTTGGCTCTGCTGCCAATTACCTTGGCTCTGCTGCCTAATAGAATAACTATTACAATCTTATCCCTTTTCATTAGGTGCTGCTGCTTTGCCTCTTTCACCCAGGGATTTCATAACCCCACTGATATCAGAGAGTCTGTTTCAGTGTCACCATTTCCCATTTTCGTCCATGGCCTGCAGAGAACAGACACTACAGGGCTTTGGCTAATGTACTTTTCTACACTGACATAATTCTCAATTCTGTGGTGAAGACAGAATTCAGGGGTGATTGAGCCAGTTGCCTATAAAAAAATAATCCATTTCAGTAGTCTTATTTCCCTAAGACTTTGGATTTTTTTCCTACATTATACTAAGGAAATTCTGACATCCCAAATTCATTAATGATAGACCAATATTGAATCCAGGTTTTAATCAACTCACTGAGAAACCATTTAAAAGCACTCCCAGGTGCTCAGACTGGAACTCTAAATCAAGAAATAGTTTAAAAAGCTCTAGTCATATAAACCCATATTAACAATGTCAAGCCTATCTTAAAATGGTATCTTTGCCATCCTTGTCTAGAATCTGAGAGTCCATTCCTCAGATTTTTCTTTTACATGTTAATACAATATTGTAATTATTTTGATGTGAAAACCTTATTTTTCCTGGTTTACTTTTTAATTGGCTCCCAGGGGAATTTTGCAACCTGACTCCACTTATAGGCCTTGAGGCAAAGAATGGAAGTAGACATATTTTTTTTAAATAGATCTTTATTAGAATATAATTGCTTCACAATACTGTGTTAGTTTCTGTTGTACACCAAAGTGAGTCAGCCATATGCATACCTTTGTCCCCATATACCCTCCCTCTTGAACCTCCCTCCCATCCTCCCTATCCCACCCCTCTAGGTCATCGCAAAACACCGAGCTGATCTCCCTGTGCTATGCTGCTGCTTCCCACTAGCTAACTATTTTACATTCGATATTGTATATATGTCGATGCTACTCTCACTTCGCCCCAGCTTCCCCCTCCCAACCCGTGTCCTCAAGTCCCTTCTCTATGTCTGCATCTTTATTCCTGCCCTGCAACTACGTTCATCAGTACCTTTTTTTTTTTTTTTTTAGATTCCATATATATGCGTTAGCATATGGTATTTGTTTTTCTCTTTCTGACTTACTATACTCTGTGGCAGACTCTAGGTCCATCTACCTCAGTACAACTGGACAGCTACATGTAAAAGAATGAAATTAGACCACTACCTAACACCATACACAAAAATAAACTCCAAATGGATTCAAGACCTGGATGAAAGACCAGACACTATAAAACTCTTAGAGGAAAACATAGGAAAAACACTCTTTGACATAAACCACAGCAAGATCTTTTTTGACCCACCTCCTACAGTAATGGTAATAAAACCAAAAATAAACAAATGGGACTTAATTAAACTTAAAAGCTTTTGCACAGCAAAGGAAACCATAAACAAGACAAAAAGGCAACCCTCAGAATGGGAGAAAATATTTGCAAATGAAACAACAGACAAAGGATTAATCTCTAAAATATACAAACAGCTCATGGAACTCAGTATCAAACAAACAAACAATCCAATTAAAAAATGGAGCAGAAGACCTAAATAGACATTTCACCAAGGAAGACATACAAGTGGCCAAGAGACACATGAAAAGCTGCTCAAAATCACTAATTATTAGAGAAATGCAAATCAAAACTACAAAACCCTCCCACCAACAGTGCAGGAGGGTTCCCTTTTCACCACACCCTTTCCAGCATTTATTGTTGCTAGATTTTTTGTTAATGGCCAGACTTGAATGTAGGAGTTCCTCACTGCATTAAACCATACAGAGGCTATGGCCCAGGGACCACTATTCAGAAATAGGAGGGTAATTCTTATGCTGTTGATGGGAATGTAAATTGATACAGCCACTATGGAGAATAGTATGGAGGGTCCTTAAAAAACTAAAAATAGAACTACCATATGACCCAGCAATCCCACTCCTGGGCATATACCCAGAGAAAACCATAATTCAAAAAGAGACATGTACCACAATGTTCATTGCAGCACTGTTTACAATAGCCAGGACATAGAAGCAACCTAAGTGTCCATTGACAGATGAATGGATAAAGAAGATGTGGCACATATATACAATGGAATATTACTCAGCCATAAAAAGAAACAAAATTGAGTTATTTGTAGTGAGGTGGATGGACCTAGAGTCTGTTACACAGAGTGAAGTAAGTCAGAAAGAGAAAAACAAATACCGTATGCTAACACATATATATGGAATCTAAAAAAAAAAAATGATTCTGATGAACCTAGGGGCAGGACAGGAATAAAGATGCAGACTTAGAGAATGGACTTGAGGACATGTAGAGGGGGAAGGGTAAGTTGGGATGAAGTGAGAGAGTAGCAATGACATATATACACTACCAAATGTAAAATAGCTAGCTAGTGGGAAGCAGCTGCATAGCACAGGGAGGCAGCTCAGTGCTTTGTGACCACCTAGAGGGGTGGGATAGGGAGGGTGGAAGGGAGGCTCAAGAGGGAGGTGATATGGGGATATATGTATACATGTAGCTGATTCACTTTGTTATACAGCAGCAACTAACACAACATTGTAAAGCAATTATACTCCAATAAAGGTGTTTAAAAAGAAAAAAAAAGATACGTGTATCCCAATGTTCACTGCAGCACTATTTACAATAGCCAGGACATGGAAGCAACCTAAATGTCCATCAACAGAGGAATGGATAAAGAAGATGTGGTACATATATACAATGGAATATTACTCAGCCATAAAAAGGAATGAAATTGTGTCATTTGCAGAGACGTGAATGGACCTAGAAACTGTTACACAGAGTTAAGTCAGAAAGAGAAAAACAAATATTGTATATTAACGCATATATGTGGATTCTAGAAAAATGGTATAGATGATCTTATTTGCAAAGCAGAAATAGAGACACAGAGGTAGAGAACAAATGTATGGATACCAAGGGGGAAAGGGGGGCGGTGGGATGAACTGGGAGATTGAGATTGACATACAGATACACTATGGATACTATGTATAAAATAGTTAACTAATGAGAACCTACTGTATAGTACAGGGAACTCGGTGCTCGGTGCTCTGGCTAATTCACTTTGCCGTACAGCAGAAACTGACACAGCAGTGTAAAGCAGCTATACTCCAATAAAAAAAAAATAGTAGAGTTACAAGATAGAAGTGGAGGCCCTTGATGTCTTCAAGCAGAAGTACCAGCGTGGACATTATAAATAAATTTGTCTAATCTAAACCATCACCATTTTGGGATTACTAATACAGCAGCTGGACTGATATCCTAACACATAATTTGTACCTAAAAGTGAGGTGCTACTGGAATAAAACCGGTAATGGAAGACATCAGCAGTCAGGCAACAGTTGTGAGGCTACTGCAGACTGGAACACTGGTGACTCATGCTATGGCAAAACATTTTATAAAACCATCACCAATGATACTTAAATTGCAGACCACATGCTTATAGGGCCTATAGCTCTATGGCAGTGTTTCTCAACATATGTCCTATTGGCATTTGGGGTAGAATAATTTTTTTGTTGTTCAAGAATACCCTATATGGGAAAAGAATCTTAAAAAAGAGTGGATATGGGCTTCCCTGGTGGCGCAGTGGTTGAGAATCTGCCTGCCAATGCAGGGGACACGGGTTCGAGCCCTGGTCTGGGAAGATCCCACATGCCGCGGAGCAACTGGGCCCGTGAGCCACAACTACTGGGCCTGCGTGTCTGGAGCCTGTGCTCCGCAACAAGAGAGGCCGCGATAGTGAGAGGCCTGCGCACTGCGATGAAGAGTGGCCCCCACTTGCCACAACTAGAGAAAGCCCTCGCACAGAAACGAAGACCCAACACAGCCATAAATAAATAAATAAATTTTAAAAAAAAAGAGTCTCTTATAAAAAAAAAAAAAAAAAAGAGTGGATATATGTATATGTGTAACTGATTCACTTTGCTGTATACCTGAAACTAACACAACATTATAAATCAACTGTACTCCAGTAAAAATTTTTTAAAAATAAAAACAAAAGAAATAGGAGAGTAAGAGAACTCTAAGGGGAGAGAGAGATCAGAGAGGGGGGCTTGTGTGTTTAGGTAATGTCATTCAACAGCCCAACAGGGAGTCTGGGTCAGAGAGTTTTGAAAGGCAGCAGTAGCTTGGCATCTTTTATACTGATGGGTCTTATCTATGGCTAGCTGATGTGGGTGTTGTTTCGTGCGTGTGGAAAGCAGGGAGGCTCTCAGTAGCTTAAAATACGCTTATTTGGGCTATGATTAAAGCAAGTGGATATCTAAAAATTTTATATTAGTGCTGATTGCCTTTTGAGCTAATAGGAGTCAGTCTGCTATAAACAAACAACATACAGCTAATATACAGAGACCATCTTTGGCTCATTTATAAAACACTGGGAAATCAGAAGACTTTTGATTTTTTTATTACCTCAACTCTGCTGTTATAAGAGAGAAGATATTATCTTAGAGCAGTCATAGGAATTCCTTGGTTCCCTAATGATATTTTGAGACATTCAAAGCTCTACAGCATAGTTAAAATTAGCCATTCCACCCACACAGTCTTTTTATGTTTGAACCAGCATTAATGGACTGTCCAAACAGTCATTCAATCTAGATAGCTTGTCTTCAGTAGGACTTCATTCTAGGATCAACACAAGAGGTAATTTGAATAACTGTTTTACCACTGGCTGACATAGGAACATATCTGATTTTCTAATGATAACTGGACCCTGGCCACAGAGCCAACTAAAGATTTGCATTTCTTTAAACGTTGATTACCTGTAACCACTTCATGAAGCAGTTATTGTAACACTCAAACTTCACATACAAATAGACAACAGAATTCATTCTAGTTAGTTCAGGCAGAAGGGATTTAATAGAAGAAATTATATGAATGCAAAATTGTAGATTAGCAGGCTCTAAACTAAGTTGTGAGTAACAACTCTCACTCTCTAGAATCCTCTATCACAAGGACACTGATACAAAAGATCAAAGACTCTGAATGCTGTTGCTGCTCCTGAGTATAAAACCACATCACCTCTGCCATGATCCAGGTCAGAAAAAAAGAAAAAGGAGTGGGGGGGGATGCTTCACTCCCTCCTTCTCTTAACATGGCACAGTTCCTAATTAAAGATTTTGGAGATTGAATTGCATTCATTCTATTATTCATTCATGCATTTATTCCTAAAACGTCTACCATATACTTAGTTACTGTTCAAGGTGCTAAGGATGCGGCAGTGACCAATACAAGCAAATCTCTTTCTTATAGAGGCAAGGTAATAAACAAATAGAAATTTCTTCATATACTATGCCATATGGTAATAGATGATTTTGAGAAAATTAAAGTAGGATGAAAGGAAAGGATAATTTTTTTTTTTAAAAAAAGGAGGAATTACTATTCTATGTTTCTCAATCAAGGAAAGCTTTAATGATGTATGGCACTTATAGTAACATTTGAGCAGAGACCTGAAAGAATTGAGGGAATTAACCATAAAGATATCTGGGAAAAGAGGAGAATGTGTTCAAAGGCTCTGAGGCAAGAGCCTGGTATGTTTAAGAAATAGCAAAGCAGTTCAGTTAGGGAGGGTCAGGGTGAGAAAAAGAGTGAGTGAAGAGAATGAGGTTAGAGTTGGTGTGAGACCTCTGATTAGGTAGTGCCTTTTAAATTGTGCTAAGAACTTTAGCTATTCTTCTGCATGAAATAGTAAGATATTGGAAGGCTCTATGTAAAAGAGTGACATGATTTGACAGAGCCTTGAATAATTTCATTCTGGCCACTCTGTGGAGAATAGAGTAGTAGTCTAATTCTAACTGCACTGTAGAGCTTTGGATCCCTCTATTTCTCAAGTGAAAAGTCTAGAGTAGTCCACTTAAGAAGTTATAATGCATTGGACCAGGATAGTGGTGATGAAAGCAGTAAGGTGTCAGTTTCTGGATGTATTTTGGAGGTAGAATCTATAGGATTTGCTGTCAAATGTAAGAGAAAGAGATGAGTCAAGGATGGCACCAACATTTTTAACCTGATAAACTAAAATTGCCATTAATTGAGATGATGTTGAGTTAGTGGTTGGATGTACGTTTGGAGTTCAAGAGAGAAAGCAAGATATAAAAAGTATATCAACATATAGAAAGTATTTAAAGCTGTGAACTAGATACTATTACCTAAGTGTACATGTACATAGAGAAGAGACCCAAGGTTTGAACTCTAAAATACCGTGAGGTTTAGTAATACAGAAATGGAGGATAATCTAGCAAATGAGACTAAGAATGACACCAAGAGTGAGTAATTTCCTGAACATTAAGTAAAGAACATGTTTCAGGGCTTCCCTGGTGGCGCAGTGGTTTAGAGTCTGCCTGCCAATGCAGGGGACACGGGTTCGAGCCCTGGTCTGGGAGGATCCCACGTGCCGCGGAGCAACTAGGCCCGTGAGCCACAACTACTGAGCCTGCGCGTCTGGAGCCTGTGCTCCGCAACAAGAGAGGCCGCGATAATGAGAGGCCCGCGCACCGCGATGAAGAGTGGCCCCCACTTGCCACAGCTAGAGAGGGCCCTCGCGCGGAGGCGAAGACCCAACACAGCCATAAATAAATAAATAACATAAACCCAAATACTGTTGACAAGTCAAACAAGAACAGGGAGTTGGCCATTAGATACAGCTATGTTGAAACACTGGTGATCTCGACAGCTGTTCAGGAGAATTACAAAAATGAAAGCTTGATTAGAGTAGGTTCAAGGGAGAATGGAGGAAAGGAAATAGGGACAATAAATATAGACAACTCTTTCAAGGGACTATAGCTGAAAATCATATGGGTCAACTGAGTTTTTAAAATAGGAGATATTATAGCAGGTTTATATTCTGATGTAATGATTCAGTAGAGAGTGAAAATTTGATGATGCCAGAGATAAAGGAGGACAAAAATAAAAGGATATCATTGAGAAGTCAGAGGTCATAGGATGCAATGAAATTCATTCAAACTAATAGGAGACAAGAAGATTGTATGGTGGTGGTGTTCGGAAAATCTTATTTGATTGCTTATATTTTCTCAGTGAACTAAGTAAGAGTGAGGATGGGAGGGGGCAGAAGTAGAGTTGTTTTGAGGTCTGAGAAAAAAAGTTACATAATATCCCATCTAGGATAAGAGGAGAGTGCATAGATTGGTGAAATGTAGCATTGCAAAGCAGCACAATGAGTACAGTTGAGGTTAATGGTCATAAGTTAAAATAAGACTAATCAGCATGGTTGTATGATTTTCTGCGCCCATTTTTACTGCTCAGGTGCTGGCAGAGTATGAAGAGAGTTGAATTTAACCAGCTCTAGTACTTTTCCAAGTGAGTTTGAAAGAGAAAGAGAGAGGCGAGACAGTTGAAGTCATAAGCAAGGATGTGCTCACAAAGATGAACCATGTAATAGTAATAGTAAATTAATAGAATCATTGAATTGTATGTCCTAGTCATATAACATTCTTGCAATTGGGATAATAGAAGCAGCATGCTAGAAATATAGGAAGTAGTGGACATAGTGAAGGGTTTGAAACTAAGAACACAGTTAGTGCAGTTTTGGGTAGTGAAACAACCTGACATATGACCTTAAAAATAGGGGACTGAGGTAAGGCCAAGGAGATCCCTGGAGGACAGAAGGCCAAGAAACAGCGAAACCAAGCACATGAAAAGAGTATCTTACACAGATATTGAAATCACTATGAGTTATGAAATGTGTGGTGTTAGAAGGAATGACAAGAAAGCCAGAAGCTCAAATCTTTAAGCAACGCCAGTAGCGTATGAGGACAGCTAATAAGGAAGAAGAGTGGGTATTATATTTTGAAAAAAATGGAATTCTGAAACTGGAGGTGAAAATCTTCAAAGGAACCTGCAAAAAATAATTTTAAGTTTTCCACCCTCTGTAGTCTGGAATGGGGTTGGAACAAATGTTGAGTGTGCCAGTCCAAATGTTCACCACAAATCTCATTAAATTATATGCAAAATTTTGTGTATGTGTCTATGTATCTCTTTTAGAGAATATAACTTTATAGCCTTACTCAGAATTTCAGTGGGTCCATGATCCAGGAAAGTTTTACAGGCATTTATAAACGTTAAATTTAATTAAATATTTATCGGGCATCTATTTGCCAAGTACTGTTCTTGGAATTGAGACCTAAAGATGTGTAAGACAGAATCTTTATCATAAAATTTCTTAGACTCTGGTTCTTGTGGGGTAGGAATGAGGATATTTGTGAGGGGAAAATCTGTATTACAAGGTTTATTTGAATGAGCGCTATGGGGAGCAAAAGGGACGTTCTATAGGATTGTAAGTGAAGAAGTTATTCTTTGTGACTGGATGGTTCAGAGAAGCCATAAAGGAAAGAGTAAACTTGAATTAGACTTTAAAGAGTAAAGGTGTTTCTATAAATAAAGGGAAGAACCAGGCTCAAGAAATGATGTTTAAAAAGTCATAGTCTTAGAATTTCAGTATCTCCTCTGGGATGACAATAAATATTATTGAATCCTAGAGTTCAGGAAAGGACAGGATGCAGTAGAAAATGTTTCCTTTTGGGCCATTTCAGGAAAAGTTTGGAACATGACATGAGAGTGTGCAGACTTCTGCAGACAGCAGGGAGCTAATGAATATTACTTGAGACTACAAGTGACATGTGACATGATCCAACTTGTGATTTAGGAAAAAAATATTTCAACAGCAATGCAAAGAATGAATTAGAAAGTCAGGAGATTAGAAGAAGGGAGAGATTTTTAGATGACTAATACCATGATCTAGACAAAAAAATGTGAAGCTTAAATTAGGATGATAGCTGTGGGGAGTGGACAAAAGGACATACTCATTAAAAAAAATAAAATAGAGTAGAATCTCTAGTACTTGGCTACTGATACATTTGCTTGGGTGAGAAGGGGTATAGAAGGTTGAAAAAAGGGAAGAATGAAAAATTATTAGTATTTATAGCTTTTGAAACTGGGTCCCTGGTAGTGCCATTACCAGAGAAGAGACTCAACATGGGAGAGATTTTCAGTGGATGCTGAGAGGGGAGAGTGGAATAGAGATGAAATCAGTATGGCGTGTGCAGGAGGTTTCAACTCTATCTGTAATATTGATTCCTTTTTGAAAAATCTGAAGCAAGTATGGCATTCATACAGCTGATTGTGGAAACAGGTGTCCTTTCTATTTTTCTCCTTGTATGTTTGCAACATTTCATTAAATTGTTTTTAAACTTAGTGCAATGCTTTAAAAAAAAAAAAGTTACTGTGTTCAATCTCAGTCTTTGTGTTCATAGGAAATTCAGGGTTGGAGTTCAGGAGGAATCGGGGTTCAAAATACAGATTTAGATGTCCTTAGCTTTGAAGTGACATTAAAATCACTTATTTCATTGGATAATTTAGATGAGGAAGAGAATGTGAATCACAGAGGGCTAATAGAGTAACTTGAAGATTAATACTAATAGCGATAATAAAAATATCAATAGCTCCCACCCAATCTGATAGCCAGACAGCAATACCCAGTAACGTCATTCCCATTGTTTACAGGCTAGTAGCTGTACTTGCTGGCTGGTGCATCTGCTCTGATTCACAGTTGGTTAGGTACTTATCTTCAGCTACCCTGGGCTAAAAATCATTATATTTAAGAAGGATCCAGTGGTGAAGTCTGAGGATGAACAATCAGTGAAATAATAGGAGGAAAGCATTTTAAGAAGGTGTCAAACATATGTGCGATTGGGCGATTCTTGGTAACAAATAAAAGCAGTTTCAGTAGAGAGGTGAGGGAATCGGTGCCAGATGGCTCAGTCATGTGCAAGAGTGTGTCTGTAGTGAAATGCGGGTAGCAAATACATATTACTTTTTTCCCCAAGTTGGTTAGGGGAAGCAAAGAAAGAGATGATATATCAGTCAGGATTCTCTTGGTTACAAGTGAAAGAAAACATGAATTCAAAACACCTTAAATGACCACAAGAAAAGAAAAAATTGGAGGTTGGGGTAAGGAGTGATAATTAACCATATCTGGCTTGTAAACACACTTCAGGCAAGGCTAGACCCAGAGACTTTTAATGATGTGGTCAGGTTCTAGTTTTTCTTTTTCCATACAGTTCTTGGGGCTCTATCGTCCCTGGATTTGACGCAGAACAAAAAATAGAATCACTTTCTCAGAATTTCCAGCAATCAGGTGCCTAGGGTTGAGTGCATTGCTTTTTTCAGTTCATAACACATCAACTTGCAACTGGCCCTTACAAAACATCATGCTTTAAATATATGTTTATGTATTTACCTATGTATTTCTATCACTATGTGCCGATCCCACTCTGCTTTCCCTATGAAAACCATTTAATTTGTTTATTGTTTGTCTTTTTATTTATTGTGTTTTTGCAAAATGTGTACTGTTTTGTGTAATTGTGTTTGAACTTAATGAGATGGATGTTATGTGTACTACTGTTTCACTAAGCACTGTTTTTAGGTTCCAGTTATGTTACTACTATACATGGAATCCATTGATTCTCTTTGCTATATAACACCCGACAATGTGCAACTACCATATTTCCCTTGTTTTTCTCAGTGATAGACATTCAGGCTGCCCCTAACTCCCTATTCTACAAACAGTGTATTTATTCACAAATATGATGGGCCTCTACAATGTGCCAGGCACTGTTTCAGGCACATGAGACACCTCAGTGAATAAAACAGACACTGCTGCAATAAACATCCTTATCCATGGCCCCTTGTGGATCTATGAGAAAATTTCCCTAGTATATATTTAGGAGCATGATCCAGCAAAATTCTTTATGCATTGGATTTTAGTTGGCCATGTGCCCCATCCATGAACCAATCACTGTGTTGGGGGAATATGATGGACTAATTAGCTTAGGCTAGATAAAGGCTTACCCCTAAACCAGTGGGCGGGGGCAGTTGTGGAATGTAGCTCACTCAAAGCAAATGAGGAGAGGAGTATCACACTGAAAGAAATGGAGGAAAGTAGATGATGAATGAATGCTGAGTAGAAAATACAACAAGAAGTCCTCTCATATGAGAAGCAACTTGGTGGGGAACCTCCCACCGCTGTGCCCAAGAGATCTGAATGCCTCATGATGAGGAAAAGTATTTTAAAATCAAAACACACAAACAAAAACAGGTTCTCATTCAGCCCATCTGGATGGCACCAAAGGTCTGCATTTCTGTCCAGCTCCCAGATGATGTTGATGCTGTTCATACAGGCTCCACATTCTAAGAACCGCTGCTCTCGTGTAAAGGTTAACAGTAATTAAATGTGGTCATCTACCAGTGCTGTGAGGATTAAAGGAAATCCCGTATATTAAAGTGCTTGATGATCTTAAACATGCAACTTCTTTTTTTTTTTTTTTTTTTAATAAATTTACTTATTTATTTTTGGCTGTGTTGGGTCTTCGTTTCTGTGCGAGGGCTTTCTCTAGTTGCGGCGAGCGGGGGCCACTCTTCTTCGCGATGCGCGGGCCTCTCACTATCGCGGCCTCTCTTGTTGCGGAGCACAGGCTCCAGACGCGCAGGCTCAGTAGTTGTGGCTCACGGGCCTAGTTGCTCCGCGGCATGTGGGATCTTCCCGGGCCAGGGCTCGAACCCGTGTCCCCTGCATTGGCAGGCAGATTCTCAACCACTGCGCCACCAGGGAAGCCCCAACATGCAACTTCTTAAATGTTGGCTGTTACTATTTCATTTGTTATGTGACTCTTAAGGTGAATAATTATATTAATCTTTGATGAGGTTTCAAGAAAAAAATATAAAGAAAGGATGGAATGTAAGTCTGATTAGTCTAAATATTAACTTCACTGACTTCACAAATTTTCTAATGATCATCTAGGTTTTTGCTAATGACTGTTGTTGATTCTTACTAGAGTTTGCAGAAAGACTGTTTAGTCATATATTTAACTCCGTGACAAGGTCAGGTCAGAAAGCTCACTCTTTGAAATATAACCTAATAAAATCAATATAAAATGGATAGGTTCAGCCATCTATAAGATGGTATCTGAGAGGGATATTAATGAGACACTCAGCAAGCCTTTTGCAAAACCAGCAAGTCATCTCTTGTGTCTCATAAAAACTGGAGTGCCTCAGTCTAATTAAGGTGACCAGAATGTATTCTCAGGGATACAATTTAACCATGGAAGAAGGAAGCTGTGTTGTTACCTGCTTAATATGATGATGAGTTAAAGTAGGGAGGTGACCTGCCTAAATAACACAAAAAATAAATAATTGAACAGTAATAATGTTTTGATGTATACCCAGCACTTTCCAGAGAAGGGGGTTAATATATCTGGTAGACATAAGACAATAGAGGGGAACAGTTTAATAAATCACAGGGAGAATTCACTGGGCTTAACTTTTGTTTTTAGCAAATAGCTGGTAAAACCATGAAAAAATATTTTTTTTTGAATTAAGCTATATTCCAGTTATTTTTTTGGCCCCTGGGTGCCCTGCGAGAGAAAGGCAGTACCCTGGACCCTAGCCATTGAGGTTTTCTAACATTGCAAAAATCTAAATATATTTTCCTCCTTCCCTTTCTGCCATTCAGCTAGAAGCTGGATCTTTATTACATTGACTCAGAGGAGGTACTTGGTGACATTTAGGTCCTTAAAAAATGCTTTAAATGTTGAGAAGGAGGTAAAGAGGAAAAAGGAGGTCCTTGGGAATAGAAAATGTATCCTGGGGAAGCAAGGGGTGAAGGGGGGCTTAACCTCTCCTGTCATCCCTAGAAAGCAATTCTCCTGGCCTGTAGTCTCTGATATCATCACACGTTTTGAGTTTGGTGAATGAAAGTCCCTTTCCAAGAGCTATTCAATTTTGACTTAACTCACAAGTTTGTGTTTCTGGGATAGCAAAGTTAAGGGCCACATCCCACGCCCTGTGTCCTGATGACCACACCAGGTTTATCAAAACCTTAAGAGTCCCTGACTTAGCAGCTCAGTGACCCCTTCTTTTGACATTTTTTTTTTTTTTTTTTGCAGCAGCAGTTTAGTACATTTTCTCTTTTAAAAAAAAATTTTTCTTTTGGTTAAAACTTTTTTATTAAAATCAAATCATGTCATGAAATATTTATTCTAATTATAGTCATTCCTCATTTTATATTCTTATGTTTCATATTTTCTTTTATTTACAAAGCAAGTCATTTCTATTTTTTTTTAAACTTTTAATATATTAAAGTCTCTGTATCTCCCAATTTGGTGACCAAAATATGCTTGGGTTTTAAAAAACATAAATATTACAAAATGATGGTGAATCTCTGGCTACAAATAAAGCTGTTTCATCAAATGTAAATATGTTAATGATATTAATTCAGAACATCCTTCATAATGCATTTTATATTAATGTAGTAATATGCAAAAAAGAATAATAAACCACATTCAATTTCCTAAACATTAATTACGAGGCATTACTAGGCAAATCATCATGATAAATCTCTGCATTTGGGGACTATCTAGTTAAGCACCTAATTTTTGAGAAATATGTTAGTGTCAAACATAGCTCCATAATTAATTATAAGACTTCTACAGTGTCAGAGTGATTAGACTTATTTTGTTTGACTCCAAAGGGCAGAGTAAGGGCCAATGAGTAGAATTATAAGGAGTGCAGTTTTTTTTTTTTTATTAGAATGACATTTCTAAGAAATAGATCTGTTGAAAAAATGGAATGGACTTCCCAAAACTGAAAATCTTCATACAATGATTATGATCACTTATGGGTGATATTGAGGGCATTTGGATACCACATAAGGAGTAGACCAAGTGATCTCTGAGATCCAATCCCATTTGAAATTATGGTCTGAGGGGTTTCTAATAGTTTGACTGCATTTAGTCCTAAAATTCTAAAATCTAAATGAGACTACAAACACTATACTCTGAATATAAATTCATTCCCTGGTAATGGTACTTTTTCTTCTTTATATTCTCCCACAAGACTATGAGAAACCCCAAGGCATGACAGATGCCTTGTTTATCTCTGAATTCACAGTACAGTACATGGCACATTGTTAGAATTCAATTATTCTGTTAAATGGGGACTGGACAATATTTGGAGGTATTGGCATACTTTTTTTTAATCAATATATTTCTTCCTTTCCTTTCCTGCCATTCAACTAGAATGGATCTCCATTATATTGACTCTGAGAAGGTATATGGGACATCTAAACCCTTAGAAAAATATCTGAATGGTTGTGAAGGAAGTAAGTGTAAATGCAGGATTCTTGGGAATACAAAATGTGTCTTGGAGAAGCAAGGGGTAGATAGGGCTTAACATCTCCCATCACTCCTAGAAACAAATTGTTTTGTGCTGTGATTCTCTGAAACTCTGAACCAAGTTCTGTCCCCTAGCTGGGTAACCTGCAGACAGAATCAGCAAGGTGGGTAAAGCAGACAGGCCCAGGGGCAGATCTATCAGTTATTCTGTCCCTTCCTCCTTCATCTCTGAGCTCTAGCCACCTTGACCTTCTTTCAGTTTCTCAGCAGGGCTGTAATCTTCCTATCTCAGGGACTTTACACTTGGACTGGGGTCCTCACTCTCTCTCTGCTTTCTCTCTCCTCTCAGACGTGGAAGTAGCCAAGAACCTCTTGACTCCAAAGAGTCAGGCAGACAGGAACACCAAGAGTCAGGCAGACAGGAACAACAACACATGCAGGCAGAACAACTGACATTGAGTAACCCTCAGTGTGAACTGATGACCAAGAAGCAGAAGCAGTGGGTTTCCCTGGTGGCGCAGTGGTTAAGAATCTGCCTGCCAATGCAGGGGACACAGGATCGAGCCCTGGTCCGGGAAGATCCCACATGCCGCGGAGCAACTAGGCCCGTGAGCCACAGCTACTGAGCCTGCGCGTCTGGAGCCTGTGCTCCGCAACGGGAGAGGCCGCGACAGTGAGAGGCCCGCGCACCGCGATGAAGAGTGGCCCCCGCTCTCCGCAACTGGAGAAAGCCCTCACACAGAAACGAAGACCCAACACAGCCAAAAATTAATTAATTAATTATTTTTTAAAAAAAGAAGCAGAAGCAGTGCTTATAGCCTCAAAAACTGGGTTGTGGCTCAATCCTGGGGAAGAGAAATAGCCCCAAGAGGAATTGAGGTCAACATTTTCCAATAGCCCATTGAAATTTAAAGTCAGAAATTAAGTGGTTAGGGAAAATAAAGGAATCCCTCTTTTATACCCAAGTTACATACTGAGAATCATGCCAACCACTAAGGAATGAAAATAACCTATCAAATTATATGAGGAGTTATTGAAAACTGTAAGACTTATATTCATTCAGTTTTTAATGTTTCCACTAAGCATTTGTGCTATTTTTTTTCTTACTCACTAAAGCTCCACAATATCACAGTCTCTGCTTCTGAATTCTGTTTTAATTAGTGACAGCACAATCTAAATCATATTGTGAGAAAACTCCTAAGAATGTGGTTTATATAGTATGTGGCCCCCACCATCCCATTGATAATAAAATATAGTCAAAGAAGTGGTTTTTTGTTTTGTTTTTTTGTTTTGTTTTGTTTTGTTTTTCTATTTAAAGATACTCAGAATCAGTTTAGCATGGAATGGACTATTTAAGCTTTCTTAAAGAAGGAATGCCAAGTTCCTGTCTCGAAAATCCAGTATAACAATGGCCTCTCAATCCTCCAGTGAAATCTTGTTTAAATGTTCTTTAAGTTGAAATTTTCTCTGTGTTTCACCTAAATATTCCTTACTTCAGCTCATGACCGTTATATCCTATTCCTTTCCCCTTGTTGGGAAGAAATAATGGCTCCCTGGCCTCCTTTAATATCCCTTTATGTCATTTTACACCATAGTTTTATCTTCCCACTCTCACTGTGAGTAGGTCGACAATGCTCACATCCCTCAACCTTGACTTCTTGCTCTCACTTCCCAGCCTTTTCTACTGTGTAACGTGTGAGTTCTCTCACCGTCATTCATTTTCACCTCAAGGGTACATCTATTTCAGCATGCAGAGGCTGCCTGGATCATACTAGAGATTAAAACTGAAGGAGCGCTGTTAATCCCAAGGCACTTCTGAATTTTAAAAGCAATTTGAAATGATCAGCCTTCTCAAGGGCTTTCAGGAGGTTTCCAGAGCCATTTGAATTAAAAGCATCTTGCTTCACAGCATGATGTAATAGAAAGTCACTGTTGAACTCGAAGATTGCTGAGGGCTGTGGAATACTTGACTGCTTTGATCATGTTACTCCCTTGTCCAAAGTACTCTCCCTTCCCTAAGGATTAAAGCCAAAGTCCATACCCTGGGGCTGAAGGCCTGGCTCCAATACTTCTCTTCAGTTTTACAACATACTGCTTCTTGTAAAGCCTTCACTTCAGTCTTGCTGGGCTTCTCAGTATACACTCCTTCGAAGTTATATTTATACATTCATATTTAGTACATAGCCTACTCAACACATTATTTAATCTTATTTAGTGTCGTATAATTTCACATGCTAAATTGGTATATTTGTTACCCCCTTAGTAAAATCACAGTTCTTGGGATAGGGGCACCTACCTCCCTTGTTGAACTCTTTAAAAGTGATCATTCTGAAGGTGTTTTAGGTAATTTTAAAATTGGTACAAAGAAAGATTAAAACATCTGATGTGAATATACATCTTCTCAGCCCAAATGAATAGCTCTATTCCACAAAAGTCTCTCTTACTTTTCTGATTATAGCCTTAGTGGTCAGTATATTGCAGGTAGATTTCCAGAAGGTACTCCATCTCTGGGCCTACTGGGTACATCCACATAAGGAAAATAAAAGATGAAAGTGAGGGCAGCCAGTAGGAGAGAAAGGAGCATGCTTTTCTCATCCTACCTATCCATTTACATTTCTAGTCTTGTGAGGTCTTCCTTAAGGATCACCCGAGACCTATAAGTGAGGTTGACGCTACATTAAAATGCCATTACTAATATCAAATAGCTAGACCCACTTATTGTCAGCTCCCCTAGCAAATAAAATGCCTAAAAGGGAATATATTTCAATGAACCAATATATTTCACAATAATTTGGGCCAATTGTGCTCATTCAGGAGATATTCCAAATGTTCAGAGGCCAGAAAATTCAGCTTTATGAAATAACAGCATGGACCATCTGGGACATACAGTCAATTTGGATTTTTGTATGAGATAGGAAACAAGAGAGGAGTGACCTCTGCACTTGGGGGATTTCATTTCTCAGTTGGATAAAGGTCAGAGCCCTCAATGGAAAATCCCTGATAATGCCTAGAAAGGTTCCAAACAATTTATATTGGTGCCAAATGGGATCATATTTGGTTTTTAGTTGTGGAGAGAGTTGACAGAGTTTTTTAATGTTTAGTGTTTTTAATGTTTTCATTTTTTAACATTTAAAATATTATTTTTAAGTACTTTTATATACAAACTCTCAGTAGATTTAAAGTTTCTTATTTAAGAAATAATTAAGCTGTATTTCACATTTTAAATTAGTTATCGTTCTTTAAAAATTAAAAATATATTAAATGTGATTATAGCTGAATGACTAATGATAAAACTATAAAACAGCATTTTTAGATAATGGCCCTACTGAAATCTATCAATCTCAGTGACTTATAATTTTAAAAGCAATTAATTTTCATGTTTGCTGTAGAGTTACATGTCTGGTCGAACATCTAAGGACTTGAAGTTGTATTATCAACAACTTTTATTTTTCTTTTCTTTTTTTTTTTTGGAATATTATTTATTTTTTTTTTATACAGCAGGTTCTTATTAGTTATCTATTTTATACATATTAGTGTATATATTGTCAACCCCAATCCCCCAATTCATCCCACCACCGCCACCCCCCACCCCCGCTTTCCCCCCTTGGTGTCCATATGTTTGATCTCTACATCTGTGTCTCTATTTCTGCCTAGCAAACCGGTTCATCTGTACCATTTTTCTAGAGTCCACGTATATGCGTTAATATATGATATTTGATTTTCTCTTTCTGACTTACTTCACTCTGTATGACAGTCTCTGGGTCCATCCACGTCTCTGCAAATGGCACAATTTCGTTCCTTTATATGGCTGAGTAATATTCCATTGTATATATGTACCACATCTTCTTTATCCATTCGTCTGTTGATGGACATTTAGGTTGCTTCCATGACCTGGCTATTGTAAATAGTGCTGCAATGAACATTGGGGTACATGTGTCTTTTTGAATTATGGTTTTCTATGGATATATGCCCAGTAATGGGATTGCTGGGTCATATGGTAATTCTATTTTTAGTTTTTTAAGGAACCTCCATACTGTTCTCCATAGTGGCTGTATCATTTTACATTCCCACCAACAGTGCAAGAGAGTTCCCTTTTCTCCACACCCTCTCCATCATTTGTTGTTTGTAGATTTTCTGATAATGCCCATTCTAACTGGTATGAGGTGATACCTCACTGTAGTTTTGATTTGCATTTCTCTAATAATTAGGGATGTTGAGCAGCTTTTCATGTGCCTCTTGTCCATCTGTATGTCTTCTTTGGAGAAACGTCTATTTAGCTCTTCTGCCCATTTTTTAATTGGGTTGTTTGTTTTTTTAATATTGAGCTGCATGAGCTGTTTATATATTTTGGAGATTAATCCTTTGTCCGTTGATTCGTCTGCAAATATTTTCTCCCATTCTGAGGGTTGTCTTTTCATCTTGTTTATAGTTTCCTTTGCTGTGCAAAAGCTTTGAAGTTTCATTAGGTCCCATTTGTTTATTTTTGTTTTTATTTCCATTTCTCTAGGAGGTGGGTCAAAAAAGTTCTTGCTGTGATTTATGTCAAAGAGTATTCTTCCTATGCTTTCCTCTAAGAGTTTTATAGTATCCAGTCTTACATTTAGGTCTTTAATCCATTTTGAGTTTATTTTTGTGTATGGTGTTAGAGAGTATTCTAACTTCATTCTTTTACATGGAGCTGTCCAGTTTTCCCAGCACCACTTATTGAAGAGACTGTCTTTACTCCATTGTATATCCTTGTCTCCTTTGTCATAGATTAGGTGGCCATAGGTGCACAGGTTTATCTCTGGTCTTTCTCTCCTGTTCCATTGATCTATATTTCTCTTTTTGTGCCAGTACCATATTGTCTTGATTACCGTAGCTTTGTAGTATAGTCTCAAGTCAGGGAGTCTGATTCCTCCAGCTCCATTTTTCCCTTCAAGATTGCTTTGGCTATTCAGGGTCTTTTGTGTCTCCATACAAACTTTAAGATTTTTTTGTTCTAGTTCTGTAAAAAATGCCATTGGTAGTGATAGGGATTGCATTGAATCTGTAGATTGCTTTGGGTAGTATAGTCATTTTCACAATATTGATTCTTCCAATCCAGGAACATGGTATATCTCTCCATCTGTCTGTGTCATTTTTGATTTCTTTCATCAGTGTCTTATAGTTTTCTTTTTTTTTTTTTTATAAATTTATTTATTTATTTATTTATGGCTGTGTTGGGTCCTTGCTTCTGTGCGAGGGCTTTCTCTACTTGTGGCAAGCGGGGGCCACTCTTCATCGCTGTGCGCGGGCCTCTCACTGTCACGGCCTCTCCCGCTGCGGAGCACAGGCTCCAGACACGCAGGCTCAGCAGTTGTGGCTCACGGGCCCAGTTGCTCCGCGGCATGCGGGATCCTCCCAGACCAGGGCTCGAGCCCGTGTCCCCCGCATTGGCAGGCGGACTCTCAACCACTGCACCACCAGGGAAGCCCTGTCTTATAGTTTTCTGAGTTCAGGTCTTTTACCTCCTTAGGTAAGTTTATTCCTAGGTATTTTATTCTTTTTGTTGCAATGGTGAATGAGATTGTTTCCTTAATTTCTCTTTCTGATCTTTCATTGTTAGTGTATAGGAATGCAAGAGAGTTCTGTGT
Source organism: Balaenoptera ricei (assembly GCF_028023285.1). Taxonomy (NCBI): domain Eukaryota; kingdom Metazoa; phylum Chordata; class Mammalia; order Artiodactyla; family Balaenopteridae; genus Balaenoptera; species Balaenoptera ricei. The sequence goes on from NC_082642.1 coordinate 108,453,741, forward strand.
ATTAATTTTGGATCCTGTGACTTTACCAAATTCATTGATTAGCTCTAGTAGTTTTCTGGTTATATCTTTAGGATTCTCTATGTATAGTATCATGTCATCTGCAAACAGTGACAGTTTTACTTCTTCTTTTCCAATTCGTATTCCTTTTATTTCTTTTTCTTCCCTGATTGCTATGGTTAGGACTTCCAAAACTATGTTGAATAATAGTGGTGAGAGTGGACATCCTTGTCTCATTCCTGATTTTAGAGGAAATGTTTACAGTTTTTCACATTCGAGAATGATGTTTGCTGCGAGTTTGTTGTATATGCGCTTTATTATGTTGAGGTAGGTTACCTCTATGCCTACATTCTGGAGAGTTTCCATCATAAATAGGTGTTGAATTTTGTCAAAAGCTTTTTCTGCATCTATTGAGATGATCATATGGTTTTTATTCTTCAATTTGTTAATATGGTGTATCACATTCATTGATTTGTGTATATTGAAGAATCCTTGTATCCCTGGGATAAATCCCACTTGATTGTGGTGTATGAGCCTTTTAATGTGTTGCTGGATTGTGTTTGCTAGTATTTTGTTGAGGATTTTTGCATCTATATTCATCAGTGATATTGGTCTGCAGTTTTCTTTCTTTGTAGTATCTTTGTCTGGTTTTGGTATCAGGGTGATGGTGGCCTCGTAGAATGAGATTGGGAGTGTTCCTTCCTCTGCAATTTTTTGGAAGAGTTTGAGAAGGATGGGTGTTAGTTCTTCTCTAAGTGTTTTATAGAATTTGCCTGTGAAGCCATCTGGTCCTGGATTTTGTTTGTTGGAAGATTTTTAATCACAGTTTCAATTTCATTACTTGTGATTGGTTTGTTCATATTTTCTATTTCTTCCTGGTTCAGTCTTGGAAGGTTATACCTTTCTAAGAATTTGTCCATTTCTTCCAGGTTGTCCATTTTATTGGCATAGAGTTGCTTGTAGTAGTCTCGTAGGATGCTTTGTATTTCTGTGGTGTCCACTGTAACTTCTCCTTTTTCATTTCTAGTTTTATTGGTTTGAGTCCTCTCCCTCTTTTTCTTGATGAGTCTGGCTAAAGGTTTATCAATTTTGTTTATCTTCTCAAAGAACCAGCTTTTAGTTTTTTGCAATTATTTTCTTTGTTTCTATTTCATTTATTTCTGCTCTGATCTTTATGATTTCTTTCCTTCTACTAACTTTGGGTTTAGTTCCTTAGGTGTAAGGTTAGATTGTTTATTTGAAATTTTTCTTGTTTCTTGAGGTAGGATTGTACTGCCATAAACTTCCCTCTTAGAACTGCTTTTGCTGCATTCCATAGGTTTTGGATCATCGTGTTTTTGTTGTTATTTGTCTCTAGGTATTTTTTGATTTCCTCTTTGATTTCTTCAGTGATCTCTTGGTTATTTAGTAATGTATTGTTTAGCCTCCATGTGTTTGTGTTTTTTACGTTTTTTTCCCTGTAATTCACTTCTAATCTCATAGCGTGGTGGTCAGAAAAGATGCTTGATATGATTTCAGTTTTCTTAAATTTACTGAGGCTTGATGTGTGACACAAGATGTGATCTATCCTGGAGAATGTTCCATGTGCACTTGAGAAGAAAGTGTAAGCTGCTGTTTTCAGATGGAATATCCTATAAATATCAGTTAAATCTATCTGGTCCATTGTGTTATTTAAAGCTTGTGTTTCCTTATTAATTTTCTGTCTGGATGATCTGTCCATTGGCGTAAGTGAGGTGTTAAAGTCCCTCACTATTATTGTGTTACTGTCAATTTCCTCTTTTATAGCTGTTAGCATTTGCTTTATGTATTGAGATGCTCCTATGTTGGGTGCATATATATTTATAATTGTTATATCTTCTTCTTGCCTTGATCCCTTCATCATTATGTAGTGTCCTTCTTTGTCTCTTGTAATAGTCTTTATTTAAAGTCTATTTTGTCTGATATGAGAATTGCTACTCCAGCTTTCTTTGGATTTCCATATGCATGGAATATCTTTTTCCATCCCCTCACTTTCCATCTGTATGTGTCCCTAGGTCTGAAGTGGGTCTCTTGTAGACAACGTATATATGGGTCTTGTTTTTGTGTCCATTCAGCGAACCTGTATCTTTTGGTTGGAGCACTTAATCCATTCACATTTAAGGTAATTATCGATATACATGTTCCTATTACCGTTTTCTTAATTGTTTTGGGTTTGTTTTTGTAGATTCTTTTCTTCTCTTGTGTTTCCCACTTAGAGAAGTTCCTTTAGCATTTGTTGTAGAGAAGCTGGTTTGGTGGTGCTGAATTCTCTTAGCTTTTGCTTGTCTGTAAAGCTTTTGATTTCTCTATCGAATCTGAATGAGATCCTTGCTGGGTAGAGTAATCTTGGTTGTAGCCTCTTGCCTTTCTTTACTTTAAATATATCGAGCCACTCCCTTCTGGCTTGTAGAGTTTCTGCTGAGAAATCAGCTGCTAACCTTATGGGAGTTCCCTTGTATGTTATTTGTCATTTTTCCCTTGTTGCTTTTAATAATTTTTCTTTGTCTTTAATTTTTGTCAGTTTGATTACTATGGGTCTCAGCGTGTTTCTCCTTGGGTTTATTCTGTATGGGACTCTCTGCGCTTCCTGGACTTGGGTGGCTATTTCCTTTTCCATGTTAGGGAAGTTTTTTACTATAATCTCTTCAAATATTTTCTCGGGTTCTTTCTCTCTTTCTCCTTCTGGGACCCCTATAATGTGAATGTTGGTGCATTTAATGTTGTCCCAGAGGTCTCTTATGCTGTCTTCATTTCTTTCATTCTTTTTTCTTTATTCTGTTCCATGGCAGTGAATTCCACCATTCTGTCTTCCAGGCCACTTATCTGTTCTTCTGCCTCAGTTATTCTGCTATTGACTCCTTCTAGTGTATTTTTCATTTCAGTTATTGTATTATTCATCTTTGTTTGTTTGTTCTTTAATTCTTCTAGGTGTTTGTTATACATTTCTTGCATCTTCTCGATCTTTGCCTCCATTCTTTTTCTGAGACCCTGGATCATCTTCACTATCATTATTCTGAATTCTTTTTCTGGAAGGTTGCCTATCTCCACTTCATTTAGTTGTTTTTCTGGGGTTTTATCTTGTTCCTTCATCTGGTACATAGTCCTCTGCCTTTTCATTTTGTCTGTTTTTCTGTGAATGTGCTTTTCGTTCCATAGGCTGCAGGATTGTAGTTCTTCTTGCTTCTGCTGCCTGCCCTCTGGTGGATGAGGCAATCTAAGAGGTTTGTGCAAGCTTCCTGATGGGAGGGACTGGTGGTGGGTAGAGCTGGGTGTTGCTTTGGTGGGCAGAGCTCAGTAAAACTTTAATCTGCTTGTCTGCTGATGGATGGGGCTGAGTTCCCTCCCTGTTGGTTGTTTGGCCTGAGGCGACCCAGCAGTGGCGCCCACAGGCTCCTTGGTGGGGTGAATGGCAGACTCCGGGAGGGCTCACCCCAAGGAGTACTTCCCAGAACTTCTGCTCTCAGTGTCCTTGTCCCCGCGGTGAGCCACAGCCACCCCCCGCCTCTGCAGGAGACCCTCCAACACTAGCAGGTAGGTCTGGTTCAGTCTTCTATGGGGTCACTGCTACTTTCCCCTGGTCCTGATGCGCACACTACTTTGTGTGTGCCGTCCAAGAGTGGAGTCTCTGTTTCCCCCAGTCCTGTCAAAGTCCTGCAATCAAATCCCTGTAGCCTTCAAAGTCTGATTCTCTGGGAATTCCTCCTCCCGTTTCCAGACCCCCAGGTTGGGAAGCCTGACGTGAGGCTCAGAACCTTCACTCCAGTGGGTGGACTTCTGTGGTATAATTGTTCTCCAGTTTGTGAATCACCCACCCACTGGTTATGAGATTTGATTTTATTGTGATTGCACCCCTCCTACCATCTCATTGCGCCTTCTCCTTTGGCTTCGCATGTGGGGTATATTTTTTGGTGAGTTCCAGTGTCTTCCTGTCGATGATTGTTCAGCAGTTTTTTGTGACTCCGGTGTTCTCGGGAGAGGGAGTGAGCACACGTCCTTCTGCTCCGCCATCTTGAACCAATCTCAACAAGTTTTATTTTTAAACAGTGAATGCCAGATCTCCCTAGTCATCATGGATGGTCACTAAAGTTACACAAATTACAAGAGGCAAGCACAGAAGAGAGTATTGGGCCATTTTTCAGAAGATTTTTGGAACTTTTTAAAACCTTATTGGTAAAATTAAAGAAGATAATATATATCTGGAGATATATTCAAAAACTAACCTAAACAATATGTAGTAGTACTATGTCACAAGAGAAGAAATATTGGTTTACAAATATGTGTTTTTTCAAAATCTATTTTCTACAGATCTCAAATATTCCATCAAAAAGATCTATAACATATAGTGTCTGGAGTTTCAAGAGACTTTTAAAATTTATAAATGTATATAAGTCACATATACATAATTGACATAGTTAAAATACAAGCAGTAAATTTATAGATGGAACCTCACAACCCAGGTGTATTATTATTATTTTTCAAATGGAAAGGGAGAAAAAAATGGAGACTGATATAGAGAACAAAGATTTTCCATGAAAATTCATATGGACATGAATAGAATATACATTTCTAGCAGTTTGTATTTAAATTACTGACTTTTATGAAACATTTATCAGATAAAAATGGTACATTTTTGGGTAGAATGAGGTGTATAAATGCACCTCAAATGTCTGCCTTGCTTTAATATTTCATTGAGCCTTTTTTTTTTCTTTTTTTCTTTTTTTAAAGATTTTTAATTTTTTTAATTTATTTTTATTTATGGCTGTGTTGGGTCTTCGTTTCTGTGCGAGGGCTTTCTCTAGTTGTGGCAAGCGGGGGCCACTCTTCATCACGGTGCGTGGGCCTCTCGCTATCGTGGCCTCTCTTGTTGTGGAGCACAGGCTCCAGACGCGCAGGCTCAGTAATCGTGGCTCACGGGCCCAGTTGCTCCGCGGCATGTGGGATCTTCCCAGACCAGGGCTCGAACCCATGTCGCCTGCATTGGCAGGCAGATTCTCAACCACTGCGCCACCAGGGAAGCCCCATTGAGCCTTTTTAAAGAGAAAAATTGTTAAGGACATAAATCTCTAGAATACTAGTACTTCCATTTTTTTATTCTTGGCACTTCTCTTCCTGCAAAGTCTTCTTCTTGCATAAAGAGCTCTATAATCTATAGGGACAATACAAAAGAGAAAGGTACAGAGAATAAGGAATAGAATGAGAAGCTGTTCACAGGTATTAAATGAAATAAATGGATAATTAGCCATCTAGTATTAACTGAATATGTCTTATTTATAACTGCACCAAACCCTGTGGTAGATGTTAAAGATGTCAAATACATTGTCCCAGCTATCAAGGAGTTGTTTATTCAAGAAACAGTGATTACTGTAATTATGGATTGGTCATTGTCTAAGCACCAGGCACAGTGTTAGCCTCTGAAGATTCATGTCTAAAAGGCACTTATCCACTCTCTAGAATTTTAAAGCTCAGGAGAGAAACAAAGCACAGGTAACCAGAAACAAAAGAGTGAAAGTGTCTAGAGCAGAAGTTAGCATTGTGGTGCTCTGGTGGCAGAGTCATATCAGAATGTGAATGCTGTGGGGTGAAGGGAGTGCAGGATCCAGTAGGGGGACAGTCATTGAAAGTCTCCTGATGGGGTGGAGACTTGGGCTAGTGTTGAATCAGCCAATAAAGGTAGCAGGAGCAGGTAGGCACAGAGAATACTGTGTGTGCAAAGGTGCCAAAATTACAGGAAACATGATATAGTTTAGAACTGGCAAATTTATATGTATGGCTGGCTTGAAAGTGAGAGATGAGATTTATGCATCTATGTATTTATTTCATTCAAGAAGTGTATATTGAGAAGTGACTACAGGCCAGCACCCTCACTAATGCTGAGGATACAGTGGTGAACTAGACAATCTCTGACTATGAAATTTAAAATACATCAGGTCAAATAAGATTACCATAAGTAATTTCAGAAATCAGTAATTGTTTATAATAATAACAAATGCAACAAAGGAGAAATACAAGATATTTTAAAGGTATCTAATTAGGGGAGGTGGCTAAACCAGTCTGGAATTTCAGAGGGTGATTGATTAACTTAGAATGAGCAGGGGTTAGCTAAGAGGAGAGGAAGCAAGGAGGAGGGACTCAACATTCCATGCAAAGTCTTATAAGCTATACTATGGGTTCGACATAATTCTAAGAGCAACTTGTAAGTCACAGAAGGATTTTTAACTAAAGAAGTGACATGATGCAATTTGCAGTTTCTGAAAGATCCCTTGGCCAGAGTGTAGTGAATAGATTTTAGCTGAGTAACAGTGGATATGGGATGCCACAGAAAGCTATGTCAGTAAGTCAGGCAATACCTCATACTAGGAAGGTGGCAATAGAGTTGGAAATAAGCAGGCAGATTTTTTAAAATATTTAGAAGGATGCATCAATAATTCTTAGTGGTTGATTAGATCTGAAGAATGAGAAAGACAGAAGTGTGTAGTATTTATTCTCAGGTTTGCCTTCATTAAACAGGTTCATCATTTACTGAAATGAGGAACACAGATATAGAGAGGACTGGGAGGAAAAGCAATGATTTAATGTTGGACGTATGAAGTTGGGCTGCCTGTAAGATGTTCAAGTAAGGTGTTTTTTGTTTGTTTGTTTTTTTAAATATTTTTTGGTTTTTTAAATTCTCCCTCTGAGTCTACTCCCACGCCAGCCAGCTGAAGCAGGAGCCCCAGCCCCTAGTGAAGCGGGCGTCTTAGGATCCTACCCTCTGACCCTGTGGCCCCCTAGTGTTCTGCATTCTTTTTTTTTTTTTAATTTTATTTATTTATTTTCATTTTTGGCTGTGTTGGGTCTTCGTTTCTATGCGAGGGCTTTCCTCTAGTTGCGGCGAGCAGGGGCCACTCTTCATCGCGATGTGCGGGCCTCTCACTATCGTGGCCTCTCTTGTTGCGGAGCACAGGCTCCAGATGCGCAGGCTCAGTAGTTGTGGCTCACGGGCCTAGTTGCTCCGCGGCATGTGGGATCTTCCCAGACCAGGGCTCGAACCCGTGTCTCCTGCATTGGCAGGTGGATTCCTAACCACTGCGCCACCAGGGAAGCCTCTTTTTGTTTGTTTTTAATAAATTTATTTATTTAATTTTGGCTGCGTCGGGTCTTCATTGCTGCACGTGGGCTGTCTCTAGTTGTGGCGAGCGGGGGCTACACTTCGTTGCAGTGTGTGGCCTTCTCATTGAGGTGGCTCCTCTTAGCTGCAGAGCATGGGCTCTAGGCGGGCGGGCTTCAGTAGTTGCGGCATGCAGGCTCAGTAGTTGTGACTCATGGGCTCTAGAGCGCAGACTCAGTTGTTGTGGCACACGGGCTTAGTTGCTCCGCGGCATGTGGGATCTTCCCGGACCAGAGCTCGAACCTGTATCCCCCACATTGGCAGGTGGATTCTTAACCACTGTGCCACCAGGGAAGTCCCTCAAGTAAAATGCTGAGTAGGCTGTTTGGATGTGTGGGTCAGGAACTCAAGATTATATCTTGAAGAAGTAAATCTTGGTGTCATTAAAGGATAAATGATAGTAAGGTTATAAAAGGGAATGAATTAAATCACCTAGGAGGAAAAAAAATGTTGGATGAAAAGAGGAGCGAGCCTTGAAAAGAGCCTTGAGAATCTTCACCACATCAAGTAAGAGAAGGTGAGTTGAAAGAAGATGTAGACAAGGAACAAGTAGCGAGGTATAAGGAAATCCAGGGTAAAGTATTCTCACGGAGGTCAGTCAGATAATGTTTCAGAAAGGGTGCAGTGATTTATTGAATCTGGTAAGGGAGCAAATAAGATTAGAACTAAAAAGTATCTGCTAGACTTACTAAGATGGCAATTATATTTTGTCAAGGGCTGTTTCAGTTATATCTTGGATATGGAAATCAATTTGGAATTTAAAGATGTGTGAGAGATGAGGAGAAAGAAGAATATTTTGAGAAGTTTGATCCTCAAGAGCTGAACGGTGGCACAGTAGTACAATAGGCAGAGAAAATATGGAGTCAAGAAAAATTTGTGGAGAGAAACAGAGGTCATATCGTAAAGAGTTTTGCATGCCATGCTAAAAAATATCGACTTTTATTCTGAAATAGAGAGGTAAAATTCATGGTGATATTAAGCATTTCTCTGAGGTTTCTTGGCCTGCAAAACTAGCTGGACATGTGTACTAGTCACTGAGGGAATAAAGAAGAAAAATAGATTTGGGGACTTTATATGCTCTTATTGAGTTGAAAGTGTCTACAGGACTTCCGAGTGGTGTTTTCCAGTAGCTAATACATTTGTAAGCTTCTCAGGAGAATCGTCTGATTAATCTAGTCGGAGAGAGAAAAATAAGTAAATAAATACTATGTGCAAAACTGAGTTTGCATGGAGGCTAAACCTCTAAGGAATTCAAAGAAGGGAAAGCTTATCATTAACCAGAAATATAAAAACCATCTTCACTAAAGAGGCAGGATTTCAATCAGTTTTGTAGAATAGGTAGAATGGGTATAAGGGGAGAAGAGAAGTAGGAAGAGTAGAGAGTGTTACAAAAAGTGAAAGCAACATGTATAAAGGCATGGAGAAAGAAATATGCATGACTAACAGGAAAGAAAGGAGGTCAAGTTGAAAAGATTTTCCAGAATCAACTTGAATTAAAGTCTACCATCAATCCATCAATACATCCTTTGATTTATATAAAAGCACGCATACACACACACACACACACACACACACACACACACACACTAAATTAGGGCTGAAGAATGGAAAATTTGTTTGGGGAGGTGAATGGGACATCTGGTAGTGAGTCATATTTTTACCGTGTAATTGCTGTAACTGAAGTGAGAAAAAAGGTGATTTCTAACAAAATGCCTTTCCCTTCTGTCATGATTAATGGTTTTCAAAGTGCCGTCATATCTGTTACTTTTCATTTTATCCTCTTATCAACCTTGAGGTTCAAAGATGCTTAGTGATTGCCTAGGATTATAAACCGGTAAGTGACCAACAACTGAGTTCTTCTACCTCTCAGTACGAACCATTTTCACAACATAACTATATTTTGACCAATGTGGGCCCTTTACATAGCACAAGCGTGTAGTTTGTTCAGTATGAGTATTTGCTCGTTTTGTTGTGTTTTTGTTCTCTGTTTTTCCTAAGACTAAATGCTTCAATTACTCTAATGGAGAGAAAGACACATATTTTTCCAGGTCCTTAGTAACTTCCACAAAGGAATCAATGATGGCTGTAATATCCAGCTTATCTGTAGTCTCCTCATTGCCTTAAATAAGAGTGATGTCCTTGGAGAGGTAATGCTATTTTTAAATGCTTTCCGCCTCTGTGAACATGTACAAATCCACATGTGACAGCGGATGGTAGCCTGCGCCCAGATGTACCTGTTGTTGGGGTTTCTATGGAAATAGAGAAACTTACTATGTTTTTTTTTAAGTGCAGTTACAGAGGTATGTAGAAATAAAAGAATGAGAGGATTCTTAATATGTGTGTGTTTTCCCCTTGGAAAAGGAGAAGTTGTGTTCACACTTCAGTGAATAGCAACAGTGGTAAGGACCTTTTGAAATAAATTCTCAACTCTGTCAGATAAAAATTATATCTGAATTTAAGAAATACTCCTAATATTTACAGAACAAACTGATTTGTTACCGCTATTTTTGCAGCCAGTGTGTGTTTGATAGCTCATCATTTTTTTTTTTTTTTAAAGATTTATTTATTGATTGATTGCTATGTTGGTCTTCGTTTCTGTGCGAGGACTTTCTCTAGTTGTGGCAAGCGGGGGCCACTCTTCATCGCGGTGCGCGGGCCTCTCACTATCGCGGCCTCTCTTGTTGCGGAGCACAGGCTCCAGACGCGCAGGCTCAGTAGTTGTGGCTCATGGGTCTAGTTGCTCCGCGGCATGTGGGATCTTCCCAGACCAGGGTGCGAACCCGTGTCCCCTGCATTGGCAGGCAGATTCTCAACCACTGCGCCACCAGGGAAGCCCGATAGCTCATCATTTTTAATGAATTTCTCACGTACTAGTCTTCTTTAGGAAAATTTTTGGATAGTTTGTTCCATTTTATAAGAACTTGTATAAAATCTTTCTAGTATTTGTGTGTATTAATCGGACCCTTAAGAGAGTCATAAAATGACACGAACTCCCAGCAAACACCTATCACTTTTTTATTAATCACGTTCAACCTTTAATCAAGGCTGGTCTTAAAATGAGAAGATTGGGAGGAAGAATACAGTATGTTGACATATATATTCACACAGAGGACAATAATAAACTCCAGGAGCCAATTTCTGGGAGGGATCAAAACTACAGAAAGGTGACCTGAGAAACATTAGTGGAACTCTAGGCCCCTTTGCTCTGGTGGTGGTTGTCAGTATAATGTAGTGGATGTGAGAGACTTGGCTTCCAGTTTCAATCTGCTACTTAAAATCTATATATCAGATAGACATAAGAAGTTTCCAGCCAAGACAGAGTAACAGGGACTGTTCCTGTTACTGTCCTACCTGAAACAACCTTTAAACCTGACAAAACATTTGAAATAAATGGTTTTCATGACACTGGACATCAGGTGACCCTGGTATAGGTAATAAGACAATAAAGGAGATAAAATTAAATCATAAAATATACTAAACTATTCTAAAAGAAGTCAGAAAAAGAAGGGGAAGCAATAAAGTTCAGATGAGACAAATATAAAACAAATAGCAAGTTCATAGACTTAATTAAACCTGACCTTATCAATAATCACATTAAGTATAAATGGCCTAAACACTCCAATTAAACACAGAAATGGTCAGATCAGTTAAAAAAGCAAGACCCAACTATATAATGCCTACCTTATGACCCAGTCATTCCACTCCTAGTTGTTTTCCCTAGAGGAGTGAAACCATATGTCCATACAAAGACTTGCATTAAAAAATGTTTATACCAGCTTTATTTATAACAACCAAAAACTGGAAACAACACAAATGTCCATTAACAAGTAAGTGGATAAACAAACTATGGTGTATTCATAAAATGGAATGCTACGATGCAATAAAAAGGAATAAATCATTCATATACAGTACAATATAATATGAATGAATTTCAAAATATTCCATTGAGTGTAAGAAGCCAAATAATATACAAAATAGTACACGCTGTATGATTCCACTTGAAAGAAATTCTAGGAAATGTGTACTAAGGTATGGTGACAGCATAGATCAGTGGTTGCCTGGGGATATGCTGAGGGGTTTCTGGTTCCAGGAAAATAAAGGAGGGAGGGATTAGAAAGGACCGTGAGGGAACTGTCAGGGTAATAGGTATGTTCAGCAGCTTGATTATGATAGTGGTTTACTCAGATGTATACACATGTCAAAGTATATTAGATTGTACATTTTGGATACGTATAGTTTATTGTATGTCATTATACTTTAATGAAGCTTAACACATTACCTAGCACATGAGAAAGGCTCTTTGCAGAGGACCCAGTGGTATATATACTCTTTCCTTCCCCCACTGACAGTGGGTAGGCTGGAGTACATGACCATGAACTTTGATCATGCCCCATAAGACAAGTCATCATGATAGCACCTCTCTGAGTTTATTAGCAAGAAATTAATCTTCTAGCATTGCTGGGCTGTCTAGTGCTTGGCTGCAGTAAGTTAACTCTTGTATGCTATCCCTGCCGTGAAATCTGTCTGTGGGAGCCAGACTGCTTTTATACCAAGATTTCTGATGGACAAAATGACAGGAGTAGGATGCAGTGGGAGAAAACTACAACTGGAATAATTTTGATAGGTATTTTGATTTTCAAAACTGAAGTGTCAGAATTCATCAGAGACCCAATTTCATGACTATTTTTACATAAGTAGAGCATACTTTGATGATTCTAAAAGATACACCTTTGTGACAGACTGTTGTGGTCTGAATTGTGTCCCTTCCAAAATTCATATGTTGAAATCCTAACATCTATCTCTCAGAATGCAACCAGATTTGGAGACATGGTCTTCAAAGAATAATTATATTAAAATGAGATCATTAGGGTATCCTTATAAGAAGAGGAGATTGGAACACAGACACACAGAGAGTCAACACTCTGAAGACACAGGAGAAGATGGTCATCTATAAGCCAGGGAGAGAAGACTCAGGCAAAACTAACCCTGCTCACACCTTGATCATGGACTTCTAGCTCCAGAACTAGAGCAAATAAATATCTGTTGTTTAAGCCACTCCATTTGTGATATGTCGTTACAGCAGCCCTAGCAAACTAATACACAGACCATTTTTACTGCTCTTACAAACCAACACTTTCTCTCTCCTATTAGTACCCACCATATTCTCTCAAGCACAGTAAAGTAATAATTTTGCTTGGGAGTACTCATCATACCTATATATTTTTTTATATAGGCATGCAAACCATCCTCAAAATTCCTCAGTCTGGTGTATGTGTCTGTATTTGTGATTTTTCCTTTTCTAATGCCTTTCTGACTTTGCCTGCTGCTAATTGTTTTCCTTGGAAGTGTTATTCATTCTTTGGCCTTGCACCACACTCATATTAGGAGCACAGAGTTTTCAGGAATCTTCCTCCTCTTTTCCAACGTGATCATTCTGGCTTACACACTGGAATATTTTCCTCCCACTCATTAAACTTAAGAATGTTAAATTTGTGCCATAGTGATCTACAAATCTCCCTTGCAAACCATCAAGCAAGTTGAAAATGAAACGTATGAGATGCTGGGTTTTTTTAAAATAGGGAATTTTACCTGTCCCTTTACTTAATTAATAATTCAAAGATATGTTTTGGTGTCAACTTTGGTTAAATATTCATTGGCACCAAAACGAATAATTGAACTGAAAATTGAAAATAATTGAAACAGTGGCATCTTCTTCAACCACTGAATTAAGGCTTCCCAAACAGCTGTAACTTTGGGAAGTTCTGAAAGAAAAAAAAGAGAGGAGGAGAGTCTTAGAAGAGGCGGGAAGAAGCCAAAAGAGTGAATTTAGTGGTTAAAATCAATTGTTTTCCCCTTTACAGTCATTTTCTTTATTTACTTGTTTATACCAGAGCCTTTAATGTTTTTTTGGCTACTGCATTTCATTAGTATTTTAGAAACTGGGACTATTGGTTATGTTAATGACTCAAAGCATGATTCACCGTCCTCCTATATTAGAATTACTTGGTGTGATTGGTGAAAATGCAAAATCCCTGGGGCCATACCAGACCTACTGAATCAAAATCTTGGAGAGGATATGGCTCAGGAATCTGTATTTTTATCAGGCTTCCATAGTTTTTTCTCTTTTTCAGTCTGGGAACCACTCTCTTAAGTTCTGTGGTGGCAGAGAAAAAGTGATGGTGATAACACGCCCTATTTAAGAGGAAGGTGACAAAATAGGTAGAGCCCAAGGAAATGGGCAGCAAATAGAACAGGCGAGTCTGCTGGTATTCTGTTGATGTTACTGTGAATGCAGAAAACATTGTGAGGCTGGAAATAACCTCTTGTTACAAATGAAAGGACTACTTCAGAACATGTTGTTAATAGTTCAGAGTTCTCAAGAGATCAATATCTTTATGAACCGAGTTCAATATACCTATTTATAATTGAGTTTTATGATATTTAACAGTGATCCTTGAGAATATTTTAGGCTACCGTACAGAGGCTGATCTTTTCATTTAAAATCAAGAATTAGAATACATTAACTGCATAAAGTACTTGGAGCAAATAAAAATTTGGGTTTTCTGGTGTTTTCCAAAAAAAGGAGAGCTTTATCAGCAGAGATTTTAGAAATTACAAAGACGTTTTCAGTGAAGAACAACAAGAAGTTAGCCACTAATTATTGTCTAGTCTGAAAAACAATGTTAGGGATCCCACTGATAAATCATCATATACTAGGTCAGCATTTGTTAATTCAGCTCTGTGATTCTCTGACTCCTGTGCACTCTGTAAGTCACTATTAGGATTATTGCTTAGCAGTTCTTATAAAAGTTATGACATACCCAGCATTATATAATTTTAAAAATTTCTTTCACTCATTACCTACCTTGTTCTTCATGGACCCAAGCCTCAATCTAGCATGCATTTCCTGATCCAAGTTACTACCCTGACAAGTCTTTAGTACCATACCTTATTTGCCATCTTTACCCATGAAAGAGGGTTGGGGGGTATTCCTACCTGCTGAAAGACTACTCTGATATCAATTAACTACCTGGATTTCTAAAAGCCTCCTGTTTCTGAAATCCTTATGAATGTATCCCACCAGCCTCTCAGTAGAACTTCATCCTTCAGTCAGTATTAGGCCCTTTGATACTTTCTGCCAGCTTTAATTACCAACTTTTTTTAGATGCCTGTATTAGGGCTCTCCAGAGAAGCAGAACCAATAGGATACACACAGACACACACACACACACACACACACATTCAGAGACAGAGACAGAGACAGAGATTTATTATAATCACTCATGCAGTGATGGAGGCTAGTGAGTCCAAAATCTGCAGTGGGGGCTGGTAGGCTGGAGACCCAGGAGAGCAAATGGTGCAGATGAAGTCCAAAGGCCAGCAGCCTAGAGATCCAGGAGAGCTGATAGTACAGTTCCATTCTGAAGGCAGTTTGCTGGAAAATTCCCTCCTACTTGAGGAGGCCAGTCTTTTTGTTCTATTTGGACCTTCAACTGGTTGGAGAAGACCCACCCACATTATGGAGGGCAATCTGTTTACTCAAACTTCACCAATTTAAAGGTGAATCTCATCCAAAAACACTTAAGTTTTATGACCAAGTTAACACATAAAATTAACCATGACAATGCCCCATACCCCAGCCACTATACTCTGCCCACTTGACTGGATTTCATCTCTCAAATATATGATGGGTTCATTCCCACTCCCAGCAGCATCAGTCTCATACTAAAAGAAGGCTGAGTAACAGTTCCTAACTACTTCCAGTCTATCCAGTCTGCTCTAGGGAACCTAATTATGCCACATTATGTGGCAACGTGTAAGTGTGCAGGATTTTAATGAATGAATTAATGGCATAAAGTAGCATCACAAAAGATCATGTCCATTTCTTACATATCATGCCATTTTACAGTTTATAGGAGACTTTTATGTATACAATCTCATTTTTAATTCATATATATATAAATAAAACTTTCTGATTCTGATTTAGCAAAATATAAGAGCCTGATTTCCCTAGGAGCACAAAGAGAATGGAGAGACTTAGTCTGGCTTTGGGATATGGGGTAACTGATAGAATGACAGGGTATACCACCGGTTCTCAACATTTTTCCCCTGGTCCACATTTGACAACGTCTGGATACATTTCTGATTGTCACAACTGGGGATACTACTGGCATCCAGTGTGTAGAGGCCATGGACGCTATAAACACCCTGGAACGCACAGGATAACCCCCACAGCAATGAATTATCTCCAGCCCCAAATGCCAACAGTGCAGAAGTTGAAAACTCATGGGGAAAGACTATAGCATTTGAACCGGAACTTAAAGAATTGATAACGTCCAAATAGCATAGATGGAAAAATTTTTATTCCAGTCAAAGGAACTGCCATAAACAGACAAAGGGGTAAGAAAATTTGGAGGTCATTTAAAGAACGTGAAGAGTCAGATTTGCAAGTGGAGAAGTGAGATACGGTAAGTTCAGAAAGGTGGGTTGTTATGGTTTAGAGCAGTGCTTGTGAAATTTTAGCACATTAGAATCACCTGGAACCTTACGGCATTCACTGGAACCCATCCCCAGAGTTTCTGATTCTGCATCATTGAAATGAGGTCTGGAATTTGAATTTCTGGCCAGGTGATGCTGGTGCTCCTGATCTGTGAACCACGCTTTTAAGAACCAGTCTTCAGAGAGTCGGAGATGCCTGAAAAGATGTCAGGAATTCAATTTCTAGGCAAGAAGAAGCCCATGAATCGGAACAATTCTTTAGGAAGATTACTCAAATAGCAACATATAGGACACATTGGATTAGGGAGAGAGTCAGTACAGAGAAACAAACCAATTGAAGGTCATGCTGGGAGTCACTGAAAGGCTTGAATCCCTGCATCAGTGACTTGGGAAGCCTGGGAGACCTGGGGCAACGTGCCTGTCTACATAATTCCCTCTTGACCCCAGCTGTGTAATTATGGTTTGCCTGGAGTTTAGTCTTAGCCAGTTATGCACGATCGTTGGTTCTTTGAAATGAATCTCCTGGGATAAACCATAAGCTGACAGTGTTCAGACAGGCTGCCTGGGCTGCACTTTATAAGTGGGATTGAGGTCACAAAAGCTAGGTGACAGGGCAAGGAGAAGCTCACTTAGATAACCAAATCACTTAAAATTGCGTTTCTTTCTGGGTCAAAAAAAAAAGAGCAGAGATATTTTCTCTGCTCTTGCCTCATCCCATTTTCCAAATTACACTTAAGGGGCTTGGATAAAATTCATACATCAAAAAGCCTTTTTGCAATAATGCAAAATTTAAAGGCCTTGTCAAACAGATGATCTGTTTCTAAATCACACATGATACCTCGGAATTCCAGCAATCAGAGGGGCTCAGTGTGCACTGATTAGAATGCTTTTCCAAACCCAGTTTTCTCTTCTTGGCTGGAAAGTGTTACTTGCTTTATCTATGATGCTTGGTACCATCAGCCCTAGGGGAGAGAAAAAAAAATGTTCCTTCTAAGCAACTGATCTGACCCTCCTGAGGCTAAGGAGCTCTTATCAAGAAGCAGAAATCCTGTGCACAAGCCAGCTGGAGGCTCTTCCCTCTCCTGAGGGTCCCTGCTGCCTAAGGGCTTCTAAACACAAACAGAAACTGGAAAAAATCGGACAGATGGGACACACATCAAACATGTGTGTTCCATCATTCATTTCCAAGCTTTTTACCCTCATTCCAATAAAGGAACTACCTATTTTTTAACTAGTGGTGAGACTAGCATCTTCTAACCAGAAATCCCGCCCCACTCTTGATCACCTTTTTTTTTTTCCCCTTCAGAGATTTTATGATCTGTAACCCCTCTTTTAAAGCATGTTTTCCCTTCCTTTTGCCAGCCGCTCAGCATCACCCCATGCTGCTGCAGGATATTCACTTTCTTATACTCGACAGTTACTGTGGATATGTTAATAAACGGAATACTAACTTTTTTTTTAGTAAAATACATATATTATTTTAAAGTCTTGGCCTGGAACTTCAAGTGGGGAAAAAAAAAAAAAAAGAAGGAACAAAGGAAGCAATGTGGGCAGGAAGAAAGAAAGAAAGGGAGGCAAGGAGAAAGACAATTAAAACTGCAATGTACAAATATCACAATTTGTCCAGAACTCTTCAGTGACACTAGGGGTACTTATTATGATTGCTAACTGTACGGCCCCAGCCCCAGGAATTCAGATGCAGTAGGTCTGAACCGGGTCTCTAGGATGCACATTTGTAATGTTTTCCCCAGGCAGCTCTGATGTGGCTAGCCTGGGCCAGGCAGCTCTGATGTGGCTAGCCTGGGGAACCGTCACCTTGAGGTTTAGATCGTCCCTAACAAACACTGTAAACAGCCTGTGCTTGTTGTCAGGATTTGCCAGCTGAGGGGAGAGAGGCATGATAAACAGCAGCTGTTTAGATGTGAAATGTCTGGGGGAATCGGCACAGGACGTGGGAGATTTACCAGACTTCTGCTGAGGCTCCGAACACAAGATGCCCGTCTGCTGCAGGCACCCAGGCAGGCCATTTCCCTGTCGCCTGCTTTCTCAGACCCCTCCCCACTTTCTTGTGCAAAAGCCTTTAGTTATAGACTGAATGGCATCCCCCCCCCCCCAAATTCATAATTTGAAGCCCTAATCCCCTGTATTTGAAAATAGGATGTATAAGGAGGTAATAAAGGTTCAGTGAGGTCATAAGAGTGGAGACTCGTTCCTATAGGATTGGTGTCCTTACCAGAAAAGGAAGAGACACCAGAGATCTTTCTCTCTCTGCAAGAGCACAGAGGAAAAGGCATGTGAGGACGCAGTGACACGGTGGCCATCTGCCACTCAAGGAGAGAGACATCACCAGACACCAGCCCTTGCTGGCACCTTCATCTTGGACTTCCAGCCTCCGGAACTATAAGAAAATTACTTTTTGTTGTGTAGGCCCCTCAGTCTATGGTATTTTGTTGTGGCAGCCCAACTAGACTAATATACCTTTCTTCATAGTTCATTTAGGTATTCCTCAGTCAGGAGACCCTCCTTCTAGGCCCTAAAGCCCTAACACTACTTCACTCCTCCAGTTTCAAGGGAATTCAGGTCCCAGAAAAGCTGTGGGATATGACTCAAGAACCCTATGGAACTTGGGGCTGGGGATAGAGAGGGTGCTCCGAACTACCACACTCTTTCAGTTATAACACGAGTTATAAACAGGAACTTGCTGTCTTGGCTTCTAATCTGATTGCCTTTTTACATTGTTTATACAAGAAAATACATTCCATAATCCAGGAAGCTAAGTTTTAGCTTACTTTTCTAAGTCTTAGATTGGTTCTTTTCCTGGTGATGGCACTCCCAGGAGTTCTGGGACAGTTCTGATTAAAACATTACATTGCTTTTTCCTTATAAATATATTTATACTTATCAAAGCCAGGATATATAGTCATTGTATCTATGATAGTTTGGTTTACTCAGATAATTGCTGAGTGCCCAGTATGTGCCAGACAGTGTTCCAGATACAGAGAAGCAAAAGTGAATATGACAAAGTGAAGAGACGAACAAAAACAAGGAAATGCATATCAATCAGATATTGATAAATGTTACAAAGAGCATGGGAAGGAGAATGAGGGGAAGGGCCCTAGTTTATGCAGGGTGATCCAAGAAAACCTCTCTGATACAGGAGATTGCAACAGAGACAGGAAGGAAGTGAGGTGTCCAGCCATTTGTGCCTCTGAGCAAAGGTCACTTCACAGAGAGGGAGCAGCCCAAGAAAAGCTGCCTCAGCAGGACCATACATGGTATTTTTTAATAACAAGGAAGGCTATGCAATTAGAATGGAGTGAGGAGAAGATGGATCTATCTGAAGTCCTGGAAACGGCTAAGAGTTCAAGCTCTTCTAGGACATTGTAATGTTGTCTTTACTCTGAGTTAGGTGAAAAGTCATTGGAGGGAGGAAAGCAGAAGAGCTATGTGTGTTTCAATGATTTATTTCTTGTTATGTGGAGAACAGTCTGCAAGGGTGAAGAATGAGAGAGATTAGCTAGAAGACTATTGTATTATTGATAGATGACAGTGATTTAGACTAGGATAGTGGGGATTGGTCGGGTATTAGATATGTTTAACAGGTAGAAGCAACAATCTTTGCTAACAATTAGATATATTATGTCAGATAAAGGGGAAGAATAAAAAAGTGGGAATTTGGTAAATTTAGTAGACATCTAGATTCAACCACTTAAATAAGTGGATGCATCTATCTGTATATAACAATTTACAAAAATTACAAAACATTAACAATAATCATCTTTAATGATGTAATTATAGAAAATATTTATTCACGTATCTTGCCTAGTTATAATGAAAATATATCAGTTGTATAATTTTTAAAAGTTGCAGATACATGAAAATTTTTTCCCTGGTCATTTTAATTTTATGGGATTTAAGATAACATTTTTATTGCAAGGGGACCTTTCTAATTTGTGAGATTAAAGAGAGCAACCTAAAGTAATTGATGCTATCCCTTTATTTTTTTAATTTGGAGATAAAAGACACTAAAACTGTAGTGTGTGTTCAAATGCCTTAGTGATACTAGTTTTCAAATGCGGTAGAAAGTTTTGGCTGGTGAATGAAATAAAACCATGAGAAAAGAAAAATAGGAATAGGGTATGTAAAGCTTTTTGAAAAAGCGTTTCTTCTTTTCTTAAAGAGCATTGCCTCCAGCAAATCTTTAGATCCTAGAGATAAAATCAAAAGCATGACTCACTCTCAGTTTCAAAAGTGAATGCAGCGCCCTTTAAACTTTGAATCTTGTCTTTGTGTTTTTATAAGTAATATATATTCACACACATCTATAGTACTTGTATTCATGCCCACCTGGTTTGTGGTAGTTTTATTAGCCTTGATGCAGGAGAAAAGACTCATGAATATCAGATATCAAAGATATGGGACTCTTGATAGACAATGAAGAAGAATAATGGGCTTATCTTAGATGAATATAAAAGCTTTATTTTGAACACCATGTAATATTTGCAGACTTTTTTTTTTTTCCCAAATCTTTATGTATACAGCTTCACCAGCAAAAAAACTTCACTTGAAAGGCAGGGCTATTCTTGTTTTAAGAACTTCTTAGTAAGTTATATTTTTAGTATTAAAAAAATAATACAGGCCAAAAAAAAAAAACCTATAAAAATATTCCTTAAAATAGTCCTAATATGACATCTAAAAGTCCACTTAATTACATTTCTCTTGAAGAAATAAAATTATATTAATCTTGGGAAATGTATATATCAGTGAAGCAATGGATACATGAAGGTAAAACTTTTAAAAAATAATGGTTGGAAAACAACATCAGGTTGATATTTTTAACTAAATGTGTTTGTTACAGAATTGAAGGGATTATTAACTGAATCAACACCATACCTGAATTACAGATCACGTAGCACTAAGGACGCAACACAAAATTGTATAAAAATAGGTGTGGCATCAAGCTTCAAACAGAACTCAAATAGCCAAATTTTAAGGGAGACAAGATACATTAACTCAAAAATATTATCAAGTATCGTGAGGATAGTATAATCCGAAATAAGCTTTTAGAAAGAAAAAAAATCATATTACAACAAAGTGACATTTTAGTAAGTAAAATAAATAAATAAATAAATAAATAATAAAAAGAGATCTAAATATTTTCCTTATTTTTTTGTGGGAGCAGAAAAAGAAGAAAACAAAGATAAAACACTAATTGCAGTAATTCACAATATTCTGCTTTCAAAATGAATTTACCAACATACACCATATATTGGGCCATCGCACAAATTTCAATAAATTTAAACAGACTTAAGACATACAAAGTATGATCTATGATATGACTACAATAGAATTAAATTAGAAATTGACAGCAGAAAGATCTAGAAAATCCCCAAATATTTGAAAATGAAGTAACACATTTCTAAATAAACAATAGGTTCAAGAATAAATGAAAAGGGAAATAAAGTATTTTTAACTAAATAAAAATAAAAACATGACAAATAAAAATTTGAGGATGCAGACAAGCGAGTGATTATAGAGAAATACATATCACAAACTCCCCATATTGGAAAAGAGAAAGGTCACAAATAAATGGCCTTAACTTCCACCTTAAGAAATTAGAGAAAGAAGAACAAACTAAACCCAAAGTAAGCAGAAAAGAAGGAAATAATCAACCCAAAACTGGAAATCAAAAAACAAAACCCAGAAAAACAATAAAGAAAATGAGATCAATAAAATGTATAAATCTCTGCCCAGAATGATGAAAAATAAAAGGGAGAAAACCAAATTACTGGTATCTGGAATCAGAGAGGTGACATCACAATTGATTCTGTAGGTATTAAAATAATATTTTAAAATACTACAAACTACTTTAGGTTAATAAATTTAAAAATTTAAACTAAAGTGGACAATTTCTGTGAAAGATACAAATTACCAAAGCTTAATCAAGAAGAACAATATAGGGCTTCCCTGGTGGCGCAGTGGTTGAGAATCTGCCTGCCAATGCAGGGGACACGGGTTCGAGCCCTGGTCTGGGAAGATCCCACATGCCGCGGAGTAACTAGGCCCTTGAGCCACAATTACTGAGCCTGCGCGTCTGGAGCCTGTGCTCCGCAACAAGAGAGGCCGCGATAGTCAGAGGCCCGCACACCGCGATGAAGAGTGGCCCCTGCTTGCCACAACTGGAGAGAGCCCTCGCACAGAAATGAAGACCCAACACAGCCAAAAATAAATAAATAAATAAATGAAAAGACTTTCTCTCAAAAAAAAAAAAAAAGAACAATATAAACAAATAGTTTTGTATCTATTAAAGAAATTTAATTTGTTGTTCAAAACATTTCCACAAATTAAACTTCCAAATTGCTTCATGGAGAAATTCTACCAATCAGTTAAAGAAAAAATAATATCAGTTCTACACACGTCTCCAGACACTTGAAGAGGACAGAGTACTTGCCAAATTATGCATTGAGGTCAGCGTTAACTCCAACGACAAACCTAGACAAAGACATTAAAAGGAAAGAAAACTGCAAATTAATATCCCCGATGAACATAGATATAAAAATTAACAAATTTTAACCAATCAAATTAAACAATATATAAAAATGATAGTAAATCATAACCAAGTTTATTGCAAGCATGCAAGGTTGGTTTAACACTCAAAGATTAGTCAATATTTTAAGACATCTGTTCTCCCCAACTTGATCTATAGATTCAGTGCAATCCCACCAAGTTATTTTGTGGATATCAACAAACTAATTCTGAAGTTTATATAGAGAGGCAAAAGATCCAGAATAGCCAACACAATACTAAAGGAGAAGAACAAAGTTGGAAGACTGATAGTACCTGACCTCAAGACTTACTTTAAAATTACAGTAATCAAGACAATGTGGTATTGGCAAAATAATATGCAAATAGTTATTGGAAGAGAATAGAGAGTCCAGAAATAGATCCACATAAATATAGTCAGCTGATCTTTGACAAAGGAGCAAAGGTAATGGAGCAAAGATAGTCTTTTCAACAAATAGTGCTGGAACAACTGGACATCCACATGCAAATAATAATAATAAATCTAGTTTCAGACCTTACAACCTTCACAAAAATTAACTCAAAATGGATCATAGACTTAAATGTAAAACACAAAAACAAGACTCCTAGAAGAAAACACAGGAGAAAACCTAAATGACCTTAGATATGGCAATGAATTTTTAGATACAACACCAAAGGTAAAATCCATGCAGGAAATTGATAAGTGAGATATCATTAAAATTTAAAATTTCTGCTGTATGAAAGACAATGTCAAGAGAATGAAAAGACAAGCCACAGACTGGGAGAAAATATCTGCAAAACATTCATCTAATAAATGTTATCCAAAATATACAAAGAACTGTTAAAACTCAACAATTAGAAAACAAAGAGCCCAAATAAAAAGTGGGTCGAAAACCTTGACAGACACCTCAACAAATAATATATACAGATGGCAAATAAGTATATGAAAGGATGCTCCATGTAATATTTCACTGGGGAAATGCAAATTAAAACAATGATATACCACTATACGTGTATTAGAATGGCCAAAATCCAGAATGTTGGCAAGGAAATGGAGCATTCATTGCTGATAGAAATGAAAAATGGTACAGCCACTTTGGAAGAAAGTTGGGTGGTTTCTTGCAAAACTAAACATACTCTTGCCATATAATACAGCAATCATGCTCCTTGGTATTTACCCAAAGGAGATGAAAACTTACGTCCACACAAAAATCTGCACTTGGAAGTTTTAAGAGCTCTGTTCATAATTGCCAAAGCTTGGAAGCAACCAAGATGTCCTTCAGTAGGTGAATGAATAAATAAACTGTGGTACATCCAGACAATATAATATTATTCAGCACTAAAAAGAAATGAGTTATCAAGCCATGAAAAGACATGGTGAAATCCTGAATACATATTACTAAATGAAAGCAACCAATCTGAGAAGGTTACGTACTATATGATTCTAACTATATGGCATTCTGAAAACACAAAACTATGGAGACAGCAAAAAGATAAGTGGTTTCCAGGGATCGGGGGGCAGTGAGAGATGAATAGGTAGAACACAGAGGATTTCTGAAAATATTTTGAAAATATTTTATATGAGACTATAATGCTGCATACATGTAATTATACATTTGTCCAAACCCATAAAATATACAACACCAAGAGTGAACCCTAATATGAACTATTGATTTGGGGTGGTTATGATGTGTCAATGTAGATTCATCAAGTGTACCACTCTAGTGGGGGATGTTACTAAGGGGGAAGGGTATGCATGTGTGGGATCAGAGGGTATGTGGAAAATCTTTGTACCTTCACCTCTGTTTTGCTGTGAACTTAAAACTATACCAAAAAAATGTTTTTATGAAAAAAATCACTGTAGTTTTCAATATTAACAGACTAAAAAAAGGAAACATATAACCATCTCAATATATGTGGAAAAAGCATTTGTCAAAGTCCAGTATCTATTTGATTAAAAAACAAAAACAAAAACCTTAGCAAACTAGGTATAGAAGTAAATTGCCTCACCTTGATAAAGGGAAACTACAAAAACTTAAAGCTAACATCAATACAATACTTCATGCTGTAAAACCAAATCATTTCTCCCCTAAGATCAGGAATAAGGCAAGAATAACCCCTTTCACGACTTATATTCAACATCATACTGGAGATTTTAGTCATCTTAATAGGCAAGAAAAAGAAATAAAAGTTATCTGGATTGGAAAGGAAGAAATAAAACCATTATTTTACGTAAAATTGTGTGTGTAGGAAATAATATACAAAAAAGCTACAAGAACTCATAAGTAAGTTTAGCAAATTGCAGGATACAAAAGCGACATACAAAAATCAATTATATTTCCATAGACTAGCAAAGTACAACTGGGAACTGACATTTTTTAAACTACCATTAATAGCAGCATCTAAAACTATGAAATAATTGGAAACAAATCTAACAAAATCCATGCAAGTCCTATACATTAAAATCTACAAAACATTGCTGAAAAATTAAAGAAGATCTAAATAAATGGAGAGATATGTTCATAGATCAGAAGACTTGATACTGTTAAGATGCTAGTTTTACCCCCAATTGATCTATAATTACAATGAAATCCCAATCAAAATTGCAGCATTTTTTTTTTTAACAGAAGTTGGCAAGCTGATTCTAAAATCCATATGAGGGCTTCCCTGGTGGTGCAGTGGTTAAGAATCCACCTGCCAATGCAGGGGATACGGGTTCAAGCCCTGGTCCAGGAGGATCCCACATGCCACGGAGCCTGTGTGTCACAACTACTGAGCCTGCACTCTAGGGCCCGCAAGCCACAACCACTGAAGCCTGCGCGCCTAGAGCCCGTGCTCCGCAGCAAGAGAAGCCACCACAATGAGAAGCCCGTGCACCACAATGAATGGTAGCCCCCACTCGCCGCAACTAGAGAAAGCCCGTGCGCAGCAATGAAGACCCAATGCAGCCAAAAATAAATAAATAAATAAAATTTTTAAAAAATAAAAAAAATAAAATCCATATGGAAATGCAAAGAACCTAGACTAGCCAAAACAACTTCGAAATAAAACACAGAGGAATTACAAAACTTACTTCAGAGACTTATTACCAAAAAGCTACAATAATCAAGACATTATGGTATCAGCCTGAAGATACATAATCAGATTAAGGCAGCAGAATAAAGATTAATGCAACAGAGTAAAGATTACAGAAATAATGCAACAGAATAAAGATATCCAAATATATATGGACAACTGGTTTTTGAAAAAGGTATAAAAGCCATTTAGTGAAAAAAGAATGATCTTTTCATCAAGTGATGCTGGAACAATTTGATGTCCACATGTCAAAAAATGACCATCAATCCATAACTCTCATCATATTCAAAAGTTAACTCCAATGTACCATAGACTTAAATGTAAAACCTAAAATTATAAATGGTCTAGAACAAACATAGAAGAAATATTTTGGAACTTGGATTTGACAAGTTTCACTAGATATGTCACGAAAAGCACAATCCATAAGAGGAAAAAATAAGTTAATGTATATTTATAACTCCTTATAATATTAATAACTCCTTTTTGAAATTTACTGTAGAGAATAAAAAGTCAAGTCATAGACTGGGAGAAAATATTGGTAAATCACGTATCTGGGCTTCCCAGGTGGCGCAGTGCTTAAGAATCTGCCTGCCAGTGCAGGGGACATGGGTTCGAGCCCTGGTCTGGGAAGATCCCACATGCTGCAGAGCAACTAAGCCGTGCACCACAACTACGGAGCCCACGTGCCACAACTACTGAGCCTGCGCTCTAGAGCCTGTGAGCCTCAACGACTGAAGCCCACACACCTAGAGCCTGTGCTCTGCAACAAGAGAAGCCACCGCAATGGAAAGCCCGCGCACCACAACGAAGAGTAGCCCCCGCTTGCCGCAACTAGAGAAAGCTCACGCGCAGCAACAAAGACCCAACTCAGCCAAAAATTAATTAATTAATTAATTTAAAAAATTTAAAATCACATATCTGATAATAAGAATTATGTCCAAAACTTAGCAATAAAAACAAACAATCCAATAAAATGAATGGGCAAACTATTTGAACAGACCCTTCACCAAAGATGAAGGCAAATAAGCACATGAGAAATGTTCAACATCATTAGTCATTAGGGAAACAAAAATTAAAACCAAAATGAGATAACACGTTAGAATGTCTATCATTAAAAATAGTGGCCATCTCAGGTTTTGGTAGGGAAGTGGACAGCTAGAGCTCTGTACACTGCCAGTGGGAGTGTAAAATGGTAAAACCACTTTGGAAAGCAGTTTAGCATTATTTTCTAAAGTTAAGCAGACTTCCAGTTTGAGCTCCAACATGTAATGAGCTTAAAAGTCATCACTCCCATCTTTACAGCAAAGAAAAGCTGACTAAACAGAAAAATCAATGACTTTTCTTGGACCCATTCAAGAACTGAGGTTGGAGGTTAAACTTAAAATCTAAAGAGACAGGTGAATACAGAAAATCACAGCTTAGACCTACATACCTGAACCAGAAGGCACTAAAGCCATAAACTTGTAGGAACACATAAATTGTTAATTGTGAGGAATTGCTAGAGGCTAAGTGTGGTAGACTAACATGAAAGGGAGAAACTTCTGGAGGCCTCAGTCCTTAGGGGGCCCCAGCACTTTCATGGACTTCTCCCCCAGAATCCCACCAGGTTTTCATGGTGAAGATATGAGAAAGACCCCTTCTTGGCATTGGTCAGGGGAAGGACAGAGTGACCACTGAGAAACACATCCAGAGTCTTCCCTGCAGTAAAGGCCCACTCTTCAGGGAAAATCATGCTACTATACCAGATACAAATCTGAAAACTTATCTAGCTAGGGAAAGGGAATTCCTCTCCACTCCAGCCCCCATCAGCCTTTTGATCTCACCTAAAAGGAGGAAAAAATGTCAGCAGGAGACAGGGCTTCAAAGAAATAGCTCAGGAGTAGAAATTGATATATCAAGAAAGTGCCTATCTTTTAAAAATATTAACTGAAACTGAGGTTCTGACACAATTACATTTTAATGAAACTGCTAAAGATTTAACATCAAACTCCATGCAAAGTCAGAGAGAAAGATGAGAGCTCTCTGTTAAACAGAAATGTAATATGTTAAGGCTATTTTTTTTTTTCTACATTAGTTTAATGTAGCCCTGGCACAACCCTGAATGGAGAATGAAGACATTACATTAAGGAGAAGTAGAGGACTTTTTTTTTTTTTTTTTTAAACATCTTTATTGAAGTATAATTGCCTTACAATGGTGTGTTAGCTTCTGCTTTATAACAAAGTGAATCAGTTATACATATACAATATGTTCCCATTTCTCTTCCCTCTTGCATCTCCCTCCCTCCCACCCTCCCCATCCCACCCCTCTAGGTGGTCACAAAGCACCGAGCTGATCTCCCTGTGCTATGCGGCTGCTTCCCACTAGCTATCTATTTTACATTTGGTAGTGTATATATGTCCATGACACTCTCTTACCCTGTCACATCTCACCCCACCCCCTCCCCATATCCTCGAGTCCATTCTCTAGTAGGTCTAGAGGACTTTTTTATGACAAAAAATAAAAGAGGACTTATCCAGTATGTGATAAGAGAAAACAGAGAGAAAAGATAATTACAATTAAAACTTATGGTCCCAGCCAGCTGAATGGTGAAGCAAAAGAGGGAATAATAAAAAGAAGTCCAGCTTCTAACTCTAGGACACTAAGTATCCAGACACTACATCTCTCTAGAACTTGAAGAGGTGACACTCATGACAAGAACACAGCAATGAGAGGGGTTTTTTTGCTCAACAGGAATAGAGCTGCTGCAGATAGAGGTAAGGGACTTCATCTTCTGGAAAAACGTGGTTCTAATGTGGCTAAAATCCACATATGATAGATCCTGAAGTGTCTTGTAGGCAGTTTTGTTCTTTACAAGATCGATGTTTTGAGTGACAAACTATACTCTAGACTTAATTCAGACAAACCATGAGAAATTGTTTTATATCCTGGAGGAGATAGAAACATTGGGCAAATAGGAAGATGTTAACTTAGAAATCAGGGAGATACTGGGCCTGTAATCAGGGCCTAATTAGGAAAGCACATTTCCCAAAGTTAGAGGCTAATATCATGACCTGATTCAAGAAGAAAAGTTGCATTAAATAAAATTATGACTATTAACTGCAAATGTTCCTTTATGAGAGAAGAGAGATATATAAAGAGAACAGCATGATAAACTGCAGTGTCTATAAATATACACGAGATGGATAGAGGGACCCATCTGAATAAGCAAGACAGTGTAAGAAAGATAGTGCTGAGAATGAGCTGCAACTAGTGAAAAATATTTGCTTAGTGCAAGAAGAATAAGAAAACACAGAGCTATTACTTAAAGCAGTTATCTTAGTTATAACAGCTAGAATGTATTAGCCCATATCCCTTCCTTTGTCTTCTCTGTAATAATTACACTTTACTGAGTTGATGTCCAGGAACTAGGTATCAGAAGAGGGGCTTTAGGCAGGTTATCTCATTTAAATCTAAACACAGCACCATGATGTGGATATTATCATACCTTTTCTCACAAATAGAGAACTTGAAATTTAAAGAGGTTCTGTAAATTGCCTACAGGCACACAGTTAGCAGGTGGCAGAACCAGGTTTTGAACTCGGGCAGCCTAACACGAGATCTCATGCTTTTAATCACTATACTCTATTATCTGCTGCATCAAAAGAGATCATTCAAAATGGAAGTGATAGAACAAGCATGAGTATGAAAGCATTGAAGTCCAAGATACCTGAGAGGCATCTAGACACTCTAAATGAGTTTTAGCCCCCTAGCCAACATCAGCTACCCTTCAGGGAACTAATATTGTATACCAACGAGATCACTGTACCTCTTGCAATGATCTGTGATGAATAGTGACATAGTCATCTGGTATCTAGAGTCAAATAAATAATTTCTCAAGCTTTTAGAATAATGAGAAATTTGAATTTGCATTAAAAATAGACTCTATTTTGTCCATCTTAGAAAAAAATATAGCTGGTCTATCAAAAACGGTTAAGAATAATTATTTGGTCAGTAAAGATCAGCCTGTATTCATTAAGAATGAACCATGGCAGGTGAAAATATTTATATTTTAAATTTTTAAATGTACTAAAATAAAATTGAATGCTTAAAAGTTTTTTTGGATCAAAGGAAAGCAATAGATAGTGTTTTGGGGATGTAGGAAAGACCATGGACTGAATAGTATACTCAAGATTTTTAAGTGGCTGTGCAAGTTTATGAAAAGAATTTACTGGTAGAGCAATGTCAATCAGAAGAAAGTTGTTTAATGGCTTGATCATAAATTTCCTGTCAACCCTTTTTAGAGTAAAGTTTTTATCAACAAAGATACAGAGGACCTCTTTCACATATTTAAGAATGATTAAAAGGGGAAGAGATAGCAAATGCATAGTTTTCCAGGAAGGATTTCCATAGTATCTCAACAGAATAAGATGATGGACATAATTTAACCAGATATAATTTAATAAAGATAATTTTTTTACTTTTTAAAAAATTTTATTTATTTTCAGCTGCATTGGGTCTTTGTTGCTGTGCTTGGGCTTTCTCTGGTTGGGGCGAGTGGGGGCTACTCTTCGTTGCAGTGCACAGGCTTCTCATTGCAGTAGCTTCTCTTGTTGCAGAGCACGGGCTCTAGGCACACGGGCTTCAGTAGTTGCAGCACGCGGGCTCAGTAGTTGCGGCACGTAGGCCCTGGAGCGTGTTGGCTTCAGTAGTTGCAGCATATGGGTTCAGTAGTTGCAGCGCATGGGTTCAGTAGTTGCAGCATGTGGACCCTACAGCACACTGGCTTCAGTAGTTGTAGTGCATGGGTTCAGTAGTTGCGGCACGCGGGCTCTAGGGCACACGGGCTTCAGTAGTTGTGGCTCACGGGCTCTTGAGCGCAGGCTCAGTAGTTGTGGTGCATGGGCTTAGTTGTTCCGTGGCGTGTGGGATCTTCCCGGATCAGGGATCAAATCCACGTCCCCTGCATTGGCAGGCAGATTCTTAACCACTGCGCCACCAGGGAAGTCTAATAAAGATAATTTTTAAAACGTGTGCACAAACAATTACACTGTTACAGCGTGAAGGAGATGCAGTGTCCCAAAAGCAAGCACAAAAATGTCTTGAGACTTTGTGTTGACATAAGTTCCACATGAGTCAGCAGAATGCTCTGAACTGGACATCCCATAGGAAACTATTGCATTTAAACTTGGGCTCCAACAAGTTAAAAAGCATTCCTAAGAGAGTGACCAGAATAATCTAAGCTCGGGAAAAAAGCATATGAAGAAGGTCTTAAAAGAAAAAAACACTGAGGCTACTTCATCTGTATAATGCCCTTGGGTGCAAGCAACAGCTCCGACTCAAATTGGTGTTAAAAATAAGAAATTGTATTTTCTCTTGTAACAAGAGGTCCAGAATTAAAGTCGCTTTCACATGGTAATGACAGATTGAGGCATCAAACTCAGAGAATACATCTAACAGGAATACCTCTTCTTATGGCTCACTACAAAGAGGAAAGAGACAAAACTTTTTCAGAAGACTTCTCTTATGACTGCATTGGTTAGAATTGTGTCTCATTACCATTCCTTGACACATCACTTTCAAAGAAATGGGATTAGTCCCACACTAACCAGGACTCCCCAGAACTAGGAAAGGTCATGTTCTTCTGAGACATGATGATGTATGAGGAAGTGAGTAGGGATTTGAGCAAAATTGAGAGTTCTGTTAGAAATAAAAAGGACACCAAACAGGTCTACCACAAAATGTCCTAGGGAAAACTTAATAGTAGCTTTCAATTATTTAAGACTTACTATATGGAAATGTATCCTATGGCTCAAGAGAAGGGAATCTAAGATTAATGTTTGGAAGTTAAGGGTAGATATACAGCAAGCCAGTAATAAATGGAATTTGCTGCATAATGAATGATTCCCTTACTCTACATGTATCCTCCAGAGGGAAAGCACTAGACTAGCTGCCCTCCAGAAAGTCTTCCAACCAAAGCCCAGCTTACAATTCTGCAGGTTTTGTCTTGCACAAAAGCATAGCCAACGAGGTAGGTAGAGACTGAAATTTGGGCCATTGTCAACCTGCAAAATAATGCAAAGCTCTGTGGCACTGAGGCACCTAGTTCAGACAAAGATGCCCTATATTTGCAAGCTACTCCTCCACAGTGTTAACATCTACTGAGTGGAGAATTTTACAAGGATGCCATGTGTACTTGTTAGCATGACAGTGATTCCAATGCTAGGTTTCTCTGATTGAATTTAGTAACTTACTAAAGAAAGTTGGAAAGAATAGAAGAGCAGTTTCAAAGTAATAACTATTTTAATACTATTTATAGTTTGCAAAGCACTTTTTCATCTTTAAAACAGACATTACGATTATTCTCATTTTTTAGATGAAGATACTGAGGACCAAGTTTAAATATCATCAATTAGTAAATGCCGGATTTGGGTTTTCTAACCCAGGCAGGGCTGACTGATTCCAAATAAGTGCAGTGAAAATAGAAATTCTTCTTCCTCCTCTTTCTCCTTTTCCTGCCTATCCTTTTTCTTCTTCTACTGAGTTTGCAAATCTTTCTCTGGTAGAGATAATAAAATGTTTTTATAATAATCTTGCTTATTTCTTAAACCCATATACCCTTTAAGAGCAAAATTTTGTCCTTCCCATATTATTTTGTTCACTGAGGATTTTTATTCTTTTCCATGTACCCAGACCTTATTTAAATATCACAATAATGGTCTCTTTCCATCATTTGATTCACACATATGTTCTAATTATGGCTGTGCTTCGAGGAAAAGAATGGATTAGATATCAGCTCTAGTTTTAGTTGGATTGAATGGATTTTGGTATCAGCTTTGCTTTTACTCTTAGACAGTCCCTTCTATGATGACCCAATGTTGAAATAACTTATATAATGAATAACTTTTTATATTAAACTTCTTGTCAAGTATTCAGTATAATTTAAATTTATTACTAATATATCTGCTGTCACATACACAATGAATCCTTCCAATTTCCTTTTCTTTATGGAAATATTACAATACATCCAAGTAAATCTTAGTGCCACTTTACTAAAAATAATGTTGAAAGGCAGAGAAGTAAAGTCTTTTCATATGCCAAAGTCGGTAGTCAGGTTTATATTAAGAAATAAAGGGGAAAATAATAAAAAGTGCAGAATGACAGCAGGGGCTGGGGACTATTGGATGGGAACAGAAGTGTAAGGGAGACTTTTCACTGCACCCCTTTTTATCTTTTAAAATTTATTTAAACATTAAAATTTATATATTTAAAAGGATAAGTAAATGAATAGATATTTGGTTAAAATTTAAACCAAATAATAGCTAGATAAATAAGAAGCAAGAAAAAAAAAAGAAGGAAGGAAAGGAAGGGACGGAGGAAAGATGTTTGTTGATACATATTTTACTTAAGTACTAAGTGATGTTCACAAAGTTATCCAGGAATCTTGAAAAGCTATCATAAGCTTCTTGAGAATTCTTAGAACATATTTGTAGATGATCCAGGTCTTTATGGGTTTAAAAGGAAAGTAGAGAAAGGAAGTCATTTTTGGAGAGAGGAGGAGAAATAAAGTTGGGACTTGTAAGGATTGCTAATCCCTTTTTAGTGCCTTAGGCAGAAGACTCCACATTTTTGTACTTTTGAGGGACAAGAAAAGAAAATGGAGAAATAATTGGCTGGATGTGAATCAGCTGATGCTTAGAAAAGAGTGAAACCCTCAATTTGCAAATTCAAAGATGTATAATAGATTTACTGGGGCTCAATGGCAAGCTCCCCAGACTGAAAAGAAGCATGACTCTGGACTGAGTGTAGATGGCACCACCACAAAGTGACTCTGTCTGAAAATGGGACACAGATGCATAGCTTATGTGCTTGTTACAAGAACATACACTAAAGTGCTTTGTCAGCATCCACTGTCAATTCACCTACAGTGTTAGGACACCTCAGCAAGACTTCATATAGGATTTTCAGTCCCTTCCAGGCTAAAGTTTGCAGTAAAATTGGTTATAAAGGGAATTTCTGTTAAATTTCTTCTATGATAAAATTAGAACTAGGCTTCCAAGTAAAAATTCAGCATAATAGGATCACTGCAAGTATACTTCTAGGTCACTTCTATATTTTGCATTTCCCCACCATAATTCTAGACTTTGAGATATCCTCTTTGTTAGTATTCTTCAATCTGGAAATTCTATTTTCTTCCTTTCTTCCATTTTAAGGATTTATTTATATATTTATTATGTTTACTTAGGCTATTTAAGGTGCTTAATAGAGAGGATAGAAATACTATATTCCCCATTAGGTGTGTCAACACATGATAATAAAATCTGAAATTTCTTTAATATTGAGGATCTAAATTCTATAAATAATTTTGCAAGCTAAAAATTCTGTAATATTTCATTAAAAATGAGGAAATCTTATGAACAAGAACCTATTTCATGCCCGTCAGAGGCCATATGACATGTTTAAGATATACCTACAGAATCAGTTCAGTTTAGTTTACAGAGGCCTACTTGAGATGCCAGATTCCAAAAATACACAGATTAATAAAGATAACACTCCTGGCTTCTGTGGAATTTTCAGTCCAGTGGAGGAGACAGATCTGTAAGCACCTAATGTCAATGCAGAGAGCAGTAGCAATCTCTGCACACATACCCTCTCCCATTAAACCAGTCAAGGCAAGAAGGGATCCGAATTCAAATGGGCCTTATTCAGTGACTATTCCAGACTCCCGAAACATCTGTTCCCAGGACACTGCATTATAGTTGGGCCCCAAATGAGAAATATCTTAGCAGACCACAAGCATTTGGAGCCCGTGCTCTGGATCTTCTCACTGCAGACTAATGTCTACTCCTCCTTATTTTAGCCTTCTGTTGACCCTCGCCTTTGGTCTGATACATTGATTTATCACTATCTCAGTTTCCAAACCCACTCTGGTTATGGATATTTTCTCTCCACCTCAGATGGAGGGTTCTCCAGGCTTTGAACGAGCTTGCTGATTCCACCTATGGCAGAGACTTTTTTCTCTTCCTTGGGTGCATGCAGCTACACTAGTTTGGCCACGTTTTTTTCAGTTATATATGGTCATCTAATTGAGTTCTAGTCAATGAATGTGACTGGAAATGATGTGGACCACCTCCCATTAAAAGACCCATTAAAAGAGTCTCACGTACAATCCTCCGTGCTCCTTCCTCTTCTGCAGATTGATGTAAAATAAGGGGGAGAAGTGGTGGGCAGACTGGAGGGGAGTAAATCAGTTTTGAATCTAATAAACTTTACCTTATTAGACAAAAGAACAATTTTAAGTTATTGCAACAAATGTTAACAGGTAAAGAAAGTGTTTGTTGTTTGTTTGAAAGGGTTAGGAAAGTTTGCATTTGCATCATGGAGTTGCCATCAGGGTTTAAAGCCAAATTATAAACTCTTATTTAAAATGACTAGTAAATGGTCAGAAAATTAAGGGATTTAAGTGCAGTATTTCTCGTTTCTTTTCTTAGTTCCTTGAGGAATGAAAAATACAAATTTAACTGCCTTCAGAATTTTTATCACCTTGTAATTTAATTTAAATTTTTGTGGCCACAAGGCATTCTTTGTAATAAAACTAAAATGATGTGAAGGGGAGCAACTTCTGGTAATTGATGATTTTTGTCAGGAATTTTAGGTTGTATTTCTAATCCTGCAACCGACTCATTAGATTACATTATGTTCAGCAAGTTACCATTTCTTTGTCAGATGGTTCTGTGGGTGGTGTATTAATATTCTTTTAAAATCCTTTTTTTACCATGACAGGGGCACTCCTCTCGGTATTTACAGGATCCGGAATATATTCATGTATCCTTTATTATATCTTTATAGTTGTTTTCTTTCACTCTTTCTGATTCTTCTAGCTGATCCTTTGTCCCAGATTTTTTTCTTCCCTATGAAAGAATGATAATGCTACCCATCTGGCAGTTGTTTGCAATGAATTGAAGAGGTTTGGGAAAATTCCCTGGCAGAGTGGCACTTACATTTGTATCATCTACGACAGAAATATAATTACTATGTTAACATAAATATATCCCTTCTGAAATGTCAAAATGTTTTCAGCCTTCACCAATTATTTTAGCTATTATAAATGGTGGTGATTCTTCTCTCAAGGAAGCTATCATTTTCCAGCTTCCATAAGAGATAGATACAGTCCATATTAGCATTTAAATATTTCAAATAATATGTGTAGAGGAACTAGCTTTATAAGTTTTTAACATAAATCTAAAGGAGTTAACAAAAAATAAGCTCGTGCCAGAACAGTGTCAGACCTTGCCTTTGTCAAAGACAGTGATACGAAGCTTCCTTTTCTCAACTGTTCCTTTTCTCAACCACAGCTTCCATTGACTTGTTAATTAGTTGAGACTTAAATATTTAATTTTAATGATTTACTACATTTTTCGCAGTTACATTTTACTTTATCATTACTCACATACTACAACACAATTTCCTTTGAAAAGATCTATAAAAGTAATTAAAGACAAAATACTCAGAGTACATATTTTTCATAACTGTACTAAATGATGGGCGAGATCATAAGTAGAGGAAATTGATGAATTGAAGAAGCAAAACAGATGGTAAAGCTGTGTACACGTGCCAACACACTCCAGCCTGAAGGCTGTTCCAGATTCTCCTAAGGCCAGAAACATAGTGAAAGAAATACCGAGAGCTTGATCCAGCGGGAACAGCCCATAGTCCCCTTGAGTCCATAAAAGCAGGCTTCCTGGCTCTAACACAAGTAGCCCTATGCAAAGCAGTATTCCATGGAAATGCTGTGTTTTCTGACCTTCTGGAAGTTTCTGTGTTAAAGCATATGGTTTTTCTCAAGGGAAGAAGAGTCCTCTCTAAATAGCTGTCAAGGCAATAGATGATGTAGATAAATGCATATACAGAGACAAAATGATTCTCTCTTTTCTTATGTATGGCCATCCATTTTTTTTCCTATTTGCAATTAATCTTTCCTTTGTTTTGTGCTCATATGTAGCAGATACGCTACTAATCTCTAGGAGTTACACAGATGATTAAAACAATAGTTCTGCTCATAGGTTCGTCACTGCTTCAATTCGCTCAGAAAAGCTTTGAAAGAACCCTATTAGGACAATAAAAATATTGGTAAAGTGAACTGAAAATATTAAATAAATCAAGACAATTTTCTTTTGGCTTCAGAATGTATTCTCAGTTGCCAAAATGGTGACAAATTCATAATTGAACAAGTGTATCCCCAGCTCCTACCCAAGGTCAATTAGTGTACCAACTAGTACCTTGCAAGTAAACTACATTTAAGTCATCAATAATAAGGCATGGAAAATGTCAGGTAATAGAGGGTTTTAATATTTAAATTTTTGCTGAACATTTGTTGTAACAGTGAACATTTAGAAAGAAACTAAATATCCAACACTATGAGATTGGTAAAATAAAGCATACTATTTTATACTATGGAATATTAGGCAGCCAAGGGAGTCATTTTACAGGACTGTTAAATAAGATAGGAAAATACATGTGATATAATGTTAGGTGAAAGAGACCCAAGTCAATTCAGTATAAATTGTTCTGATATTTGTCTGTCTTCCTAAGAACAAATAGTAGATTCCAGTAATGATTTTGGACAACCATTTCTTAACATGGATCTTAGGAGGAAATGGAGCAACCTTCCCTGGGGCAGTGGATTAAGGGGGAAAAATTTACTTTTGATGGAGAAGTTTTTGAGGATGGCTGAAGCACAGGGGGCATTATAGGGGCACTCATTGAGGAGGAAGGGACGCCACTGTAGGGCTGAGAGGCACAGCTGGTTTGGTCAGATAGTACGACAGTCATCCCAGGCTTCATGACTTCATGGAACAGTAACCAACTATTTGGAGATCCAGCACCCGTAAGTTATGACAATCGCACAGGGCTGATTGACCCAATGACTTTCACAGTGCAGAGGATAACCAGTTCATGGGTGTATCCCTGCATTGAAACCTAAGACCAAAATTCAAATATGGGTGATATATGACTTTCCTATCTTTTTACTTGTCTATCTACAACACCTTAATAAAACACCTATTTTTTTTCCTTTTTCTACATTCCTGGGGGAAAGTATACTTCATGAATTGGCCAAAATAGACAAGAGACTAGGGAGGTAAATTAGTCTTTAAAATTCTCAACTTAATCCAGAAGATACTTTGTAACACATGCAGACTACTCCAGTGAAACTTATAAATTATTTATTAAACAAGATTATTCAAAAAATAAATAGAGGTTATTAGGATATGTAAACATATCAAGGATGTGAGAAAGAATATAAACAGTGCCAAATACAGGCAACACTAATTTTTAAATTAGTCATCTCTGGTCCCCTTGTCTAGCCAAATCCCAGAAAGTATTTTCCTCCCCCTTCAGGAAATTAAATGTAAAAGGGATGAGAATCTCATCTAAGGGGTTTATTACCCTATCCTGGAAACAAAAATAGAAGATTTAAGTAGATAGGCTTTTGTTTAGTAGTTCACGGTCAAAGTGAACAGTATCTCCCTGTAAGCCCACACATTCTCTTATTTCAAGGTCTTCTAGTGATACCCCATAAGGCATCAATAATTTATACCTCACTGTGTAATATACATTACTTTGTTCAGATAATCAGAACAATACCCAGCATAAACATTTACTGTACAATAGGAAGTCTTCACTGGGGAGGAGTTGGAATGAGAAGAAAAGAAAGAAAATGGAGGGACATGAGGCTTTTCTGGGAAGGGCAGACCTAGTCTAGGTACCTCATGTGAAGACTTCAAATCCCTAAAGTGAAAATAAAGACTCTGGCAATCTGAGGAGTGCAAGAAAGATATAGAATGGGAAGCAGAAGGGAAACAAAATCCATTTCACTTTTTAATGTTTTCCTAGACTCCAAAGCCGGTTTTCCACTGAGAATAATCTTTCATCTTTGGCAAGCTATTAATACCAGGTATCAAGAACGACATTTATTAGGGGTCTGATCATACTGGAAACTCCTGGCAAGCAGGGTAAATGCTTTATTCATCTTCTTTAGCTCTGGTTTATAGTAGTGAGATAAGTCAAAGGTAAACAGAGGAACAGGATGGTGACTTCTTTCCTGAGACTTACGGCCAAAAAAGGAATCAATTAAACCTAGTTGTTAAGTTTATAACAGGCGTGTGTATTGGGTCCAGAGGCAACAGAGACAAAGGAGTAGGTGAAAGTGGTCAATTTGCTTGGGAGAGGCAAAGTCAAGAGACACTTTATAGAGCAGGTGATGTTCCTGCTGATGTCTGATATTCATGCTTGGAAGAAAAAGCACAGAGGGTATTCCAGACAAAAGGAGAAGCAGTTTAAACCAAAGTCATGGGTCCCACCAGGGTCCAATTGTACCTCCAGTGCTATTTCATTCAATTTCAACCCATAACTAGTATAGTAATTTATGAAACTGCCTCACTCCAAATCTAATCATTAGACACCCATTAACATATCCATAATGCTTTCTTTAGCTCTGTATTCACAAAGGATCTATCTATCAGATCAGGGCTTATCCCACCAATTCACAAATATAATGACTATTTCGGAGTCCAAGACATGTGTCTGGTACTATTATTTCTCTTTCTTAAGATAGAAAACACTAGAAATAAAACTTCCTTCTCCTAGATTGTAAAATGAGTCTGTGACGCCTTGTAGTTCTCAGTTTAAGTCATGTTTCAACTCAGAAAATTTCTTTACATTAAATCACAAGTGAGCTCAGTAACAGATTTTTCTATCAGACCTGCATTTGTGAACCTTAGTTGAAGGCCTATTATTTCCTGGCTATGAACTGAACTTTATCAACAGTGGTTACATAAACATGCCCAACCACCTGGTAGGCACTCTACAACACTGATACTTTGAGAAAGGGTGGCCCAGTCCTTCAGCAGAATAGTACTTTGAGAGTCAAAAGAGTTCATTGTAGCAGTAACAAACACATTGGGTAAGTATGCATTCATATATTGCGGATTTTTTCCTCTTACAGTATGTGAGCACAGGCTAAAAAAAGAAAAGTCCAAAATAGCCTATAAAATGACTTCCTTAAGGTAGCGACATATGAAATTAGAGCAGCTGAATGTTTGACTTTCTGAAATTGCCTCTTGTAAAGCAGAAATGTCTTATTCAGTATGCACATGTGATAGTGAAGGCAGCCGTCGCGTAGAGTTCTGTGATTCTGTGCCAAACCTAGATGCTGAAATGCTAAGGGTGCCTAGAAAGTCAGATGGTTGCTTTCTTTGAGGGCTTGCCCATACATGTTTCTAATCTCTGCTTGGAGAGATAAGATATGCTCTTTAGGTGAAATGAATGGCGGAAAAGTGAGTACGTAGACCTGGGTCCTTAACTTTCAGACACCATGCCAGCAACTTGACACAGCAAGAGACTGTTAAGCATTAAAATCCTTAGTGCCTCATTGGAATTTTTTCTAAAATTCGTGCATGAAGATGTGATTTTCTTTTATACAGAAACACAAAGGCCATCCATTTCAACCACTCATTTAACACTTCAGAAAACTGAGGCCCAAAGAAGTAAAGGGACAGGACCACAAAGCCAAGACTGGACCCAGCTTTTCTGGACTCCTAAGATGCCAAATGTGGCTAGGACAGTTGGAGGTCATCCAGCTCAGGCATTTACCACCATGGACTGTACTTATTAACTTTCTCTCTAGAGACCTTAAGTTCAAAATAATGTTTTGACTCTAAAATCCTGCCTGTATTATGTAATATTAATTACCCATATTCTTCAAGGTCATTCATAATTAGCCTTTATTCACTCTTTTAACAAACATTTATCTAGTATTTCTTATAAATCATGCATTATATTGTAAATGAAAAACAACATGGTCCCTGTCTTTATGGAGCTTTTGGTACTCTAGGTACTTTATAATATAATTGCATTATATACTGTCATACAATTCCAATTTGAACAAGCGCTATAAGGAAAAACAAAGGACAGTGTTCAATGATAGAAAATAATGAGGGACTGACAATTTATTTTAGACTTGATGGTTAGAAGAACCATCAAGGGAGGGACATTTGAAATCAAATTGCAAAGATGAATGAAGTTAGTCAGATGGAGGGTGGTGGGCGTGGGAGTGGGAAATCCTGGCAAAGGGAACGGCACAAGCAGAAGCCTTGGCCTCTGTGTTTGAGGCACTAAAGGGAGGTGAATGCACATGGAGAATGGAGAGTCAGGGGTGAGTGACTGAGAGTGAAATTGGGGAAGTAGTCAGGGACCAGATCACATAAGGCCTAATAGGCGATACTAAGGGGGATGAATTTTATTCCAGGCGCAATGGGAAGTTTTGAAAGCATTTTTTCAGCTGGGATGTTAATATGATTCAATTTACATTGTTAAAATGACCAACATTTCTGATCAGCATTTAGTAATTACTAGGGTTAACATACAAAGTAGATACGTGACAGCTAGAATCACAGAAACTTTCACTTAAACCGTCTTGGTGCAGGATATTGTACAACTTCCACAAGTTTGGAAGCCCAGCAACTACAGTAGGCAAGACATCAAAAGTGCAAACAGACAGATGATGATTTTTTTATGGAGGAAGGTCCAATACTCACCATTCCACCTGTTTGTTCTTTGGGTTTCAACCTTATACCCCTGACACTCAGTTTCTTCCCTTCTCTTTATTTACTTACTTACTTACTTATTTATGGCTGCGTTGGGTCTTCGTTGCTGCGCGCGGGCTTTCTCGAGTTGCGGGGAGCGGTGGATACTGTTCATTGCGGTGCAGGGGCTTCTCATTGCGGTGGCTTCTCTTTGTTGCGGAGCATGGGCTCTAGGCACGCAGGCTTCAGTAGTTGTGGCACACGGACTTAGTGGCTCCGCAGCATGTGGGATCTTCCTGGACCAGGGCTTGAACCCATGTCCCCTGCATTGACAGGCGTCTTCCCTTCGCTTGACCTACACATTGCCTCCTTCTCCAGGTACTAAACTTTCCATTTCTTTTCTGGCTTTCCATCTCATCTCTCCTATCTTCTGGTATTGTTTTTTTTTTAATATTTATTTATTTATTTGGCTGCATCAGGTCTTAGTTGTGGCATGCAGCATCTTTTAGTTGTGGCACGTGGGCCCTGACCAGGAATTGAACCCAGGCCCCCTGCATTGGGAGCGCAGAGTCTTAGCCACTGGACCACCAGGGAAGTTCCTCTTCTGGTATTTTTTAACCCTAGTGATTTTGACAGTCCTTAGCATATAGCAGAGCTAATTTTTTTATGCTCATTGAAGGAATAAGTGGATGAATGAATTATAAATAGGAACTCGGATTTTTCGGTCAACAGAGAAAACCAATGACTATATTGCTAGTGGTAAGAAAATAAAAATAAACACCATAATTTAATTATTCTTCTTTGTTTTGCTGCCCCCAATTAACTAATTGCTTGGAGCAATCTTTCTAGTTTTGTCTTTGTTTTTGAAAAATCTTCATGGTCTTCACTGAATTGAAATTGTTGATGCTTAGTAGCTGATTGTATAATACTTTAAAATCAAATATGAGTCACTGTAACATGTCTACACATTGGACACACTGTCCATCTTTTTAAAGAGTACTTCTGGGGTTTGATTTCTCCTTTGAGATTTTGATTTGGCTTATGACCTCCCTGACTCTTGTTCAACTTTTTTTTTCCCCAGAATGAAAGAGCTGTCAAGTTGTCATGCCATTAGAAGAAGTGTCATGCAACCTAGCCAAAAGAGTCTCCTGCTGTCCTGGAGTGCTTACAATTGATTAATATTCACTTTTCTGTTCTCCAGAGGTCATTTATAATGCCGTGTATTTGTGGTCTGCCTGCTGGGATTCGTTTGACCTTGGGATAACACACATTACCAGAAGAGAACACATCTGACACATCTGAAGCAGGTATGCTTTATTTGAAAAAAAAAAAAAAAGCAAATTAAGACATCGTCGGGTACTATGTTTACTTTCTTAAATGATTTTTATACCAAATTGACAATATCATATCAAAACCTAATATTTTTCTAAAGGTCAGAATTGATGCCTTTCCATGTACTGAGCAGAGAAAACTTGAGAAAACTGTAAATAAGTGCAGCTTATTATTTGCTGCCTCACATCTGTTCTATGGCCTTCTCAGTATTACCTGTTGCTTCCCTTCCCCGGGGAAAACCTATACGTCGTCCTTTGTCTTAATTCTTGGGGACTGTGTTCTCTGTTATCTGTCACCACTGGAAATGGTTTGGATCAACAAATTCCCTGAAGTTTTATTGATATTGACTCTTAAATTGAAGCCTTTCAGGTGGAGATTTGTATAGAGATAGTCTGGGTCTGAGTAAGCCTTCCTTCCCAGAACCCCTCAATGAATCACACTGGCTAAGCCTACCTAGCCATGCCCTGGGGAAGAGAATCAAGGCAGGTTGTCTCTTTCTTATAACACTCTCATTATTAAAATGGGGAAAGTATGAGATCTGGAATCAGATAGGTTCATTTCCAAGTTCTGAACAGTTGGCTTAGTCTTCAAAGTGTGTGTGTGTGTGTGTGTGTGTGTGTGTGTGTGTGTGTGTAGGCTTTATTTAATATCACTATTTAATTATAATTCTTCCACATACTATCTGTGTAATCTCCACCAGGTTACTTACTTCTGTGATATTAATTATCCTCAGATCTAAAGTAGAAATGCTAACTCCATCCTTAATTTAACTTGAATTAATTTCAGTAGAATATGTACAGCAACATGTACAGTGCCTGACACGTAGTAGGTAGTCAATAAACATTAGATCCTGTCACGGAATAGAAAGCAACTTCGTTAATACATCCTGTCTCTCTGAAACTAGCATGAAAAACATTTTATTTTTATAAATAAAATGCATGAATATGATTCAGTTACCAACTGAGAACAAATACATTTGGTAGGTTTGTGTGATACTGTTAAATTGATTTATTGACTTTCTTATTTAAACAATGCTCACCAAAAAAAGAAAGACATTAACTTCAAAATATCAGAAATATCTTGTATATATTAACAAAAAAATGTCAATTCAAGCTGTAGTGGTAACAAAAATCATTGAAATCCAAATTAAAATTAGTATATAAAAATCTCCATAGGTATATACAATTTTCCTATAGGTATATACAATTTTTTATCCAGCACTTGTCTTGCCTTGGACTTTCACAAACCAGATCTTGAACCAGATTAAGAAGAGACAAAGAGCTTTCAATGGGTAACACCCTGTTTCTGGTCATTCAGGACTGAGACCAGGGACTACATCGCCAGATGCACAAAGTAAATTGTCAGAGAACTCTCTCAAGTGTGTTCTTTCTACCCCCTTTAGGGAAGAGATCTACCATTTAATGCAGGTTCTACAACCTCCTTATCAGTGACCTTCTCACCTCAAACACTTACAAGCCAGATTTCCTCTCATCTAGAGATAGTGGGAGGCTCTGATAATAAGAAATTTCTCGCTTACTGTGGTCAGCATGGCCTGGCCTCCTGTGGGTCTAGTACCACAT
The DNA here is from genome assembly GCF_028023285.1 of Balaenoptera ricei. Lineage (NCBI taxonomy): Eukaryota > Metazoa > Chordata > Mammalia > Artiodactyla > Balaenopteridae > Balaenoptera > Balaenoptera ricei. The sequence continues at coordinate 108,497,493 of NC_082642.1, forward strand.
TGGAAATGGAACAGAAAGGTAAGTGATTGGGGCATAGTGAGGAACCACCCCTCCCCCACTCCCCCCCAAGTCTGATGGTTCAAAGTATGGCCTGGATCCTCTGACCTGGTGTATTCCTCATTCTATATTGTCTGTAGTGACCACCAAACTTAGGATTTGGCTCCACAAAGAAACAGGGAGATATTAGGGAGAAGTTCCCACACTTATCCTTAGTCTGAGTATGTTATTTCCACTGCTTTTTGCTAACTTTGCAGTAAACTTAGTAAAATCAACCTGGAACTAAATCTAAACCTACCATTCTCCAAATTGATTAAGGAATCTAATAGATGTTAAGACTTAAGTGTATTTTCAACCTATTTTTAAGCATCAGGTGAAAATTATAAAAGTCAGTAAGAGCAGTCATACATTTTTTTGAACCAGTTACAAAAACCACTTAATGGTGCGGGAGAGTGATGGTGTTTGGCCACCGCATATTCCCAACTATTGCTATCCTCTATGAGTCATGAGGATGGAAATAGGAAGATAATTTTATTCTTTTTGTTTGTTTTTTGTTTATTTCTATATTCCCAGAAACTAGAACAGTGTTCCTAGCACCTAGTAGTAGCTCAATAAATATTTGTTGACTGGCTGAATGACTGAAGGAATGAATGAATGGTAAAAGCAGAACGTATATACTACTTCAAAAGAAGAGATATGTGTGAGGGTGTAGGGGATTCTGGTTTTAGAAGCAGTGATAGAACAGGGAGTGCTATGAGAGAGTATAGAAGAGTGAAAAACAACAGGGCTCTAATGGAAATATGGGAATGATATTTACTGATGGAGGTGGCATCTCATAAATGAGGACAAAGTGCATAATTTGAGTAAAAGTAAAAGAACGGGTGTTCACATAGAAAATAGTAGAAGGGCCTAATGGAGAAAAAGGGCTGAATTATATACAAATGTGGAAATGGAAAGGAATCCTAGAGTCACTTTTTGTCCTTCAAGAAAAAGTTGCTAATAACCAAGAAAAAGTTACTGGTAGTTAGAAGTTAAACTGGAGACTTAGTGATGGGAACAAGGGAGGGGAGAAGGGAAGGAAAATATAAGAGTTTAACAGGCCACAGTGTCCCATGAGCCATGTTCATGTTTCTTAGCTTCTAGAGGCTGCAAATTGAAATGCTTACAGGGAACAGGTAATGAGTGACTAGTGTCTAACAGAAAAATAGAAAGCATATGCTCCTTCTTAAGGCAGCAGTCAATACAGCTCCTGTGATTGTTTGCCATGCAGAAATAGACTCAAAGAGAAACCAACAATCTGCATTTGTATGTAAAAATCTTCTAATTTGTAAATGTTGGGAACTGATTCAACTTTTATAAAAATGGTTTATGGTGCATAGCACATGGATTTATAAAACACAGCATTGAGAAAAAAAGAAATTGAATGAGATTTCCAGCATAATATCATTTATATAAATTTAAAATGTTTACATAAGAAACAACCCAAAATATCCTACAAGATTTCATGTACATTGAATGACATAAATCAAACACATTAGAATCCTGCCTTGGTTATGGGAGACAAGACTGATATGAGAAATGAGGGAGGAATACCAAATTTTTTTTAAAAAAACAAAAGTATTCCATGGACATATGATAATAACATGCTATGGGCTGAGGAGTGCAATTATCCAGCTTTCCATACCTAAGATCCAAAAGTAAATGAACAAATATAATTAAAATAAAACACATAGTAAAGATCCAAACAAACATACCACAAAAAACATGCTACTAGTCGGTCTGTGAGCCACTGGTTTGAAAATCCTTATTTACATCTTGCCCTCCAAAAGCTTCCATGAATGTGGTCAGAAAATTGGAGAATTTTGAAGAAAATTGGCTGGAGAAGAGTCAGAGGCCATGGCGCATGAGCATAACGTTGCTATTGCTGCTGCCAGTGTGTCATCCGCTAATGCTCCTTCTGAGGGTTTTGTGCAAGGGGTAACCAAGAAAATGAGGAGCAAAAGGCAAGAAAGTGTATCAGAATAGATGAAATCTGCCTCTAATGACTGTCATCCAGTTATAAATACCCTGGTTTCATGCAAAGTATTTTTTTTTTTTTTTAGATGTTAGCTATGAGTTTTTCTTTTTTTTTTTTAAATTTATTTATTTATTTATTTATTTATGGCTGTGTTGGGTCTTCGTTTCTGTGCGAGGGCTTTCTCCAGTTGTGGCGAGCGGGGGCCACTCTTCATCGCGGTGCGCGGGCCTCTCACTGCTGCGGCCTCTCTTGTTGCGGAGCACAGGCTCCAGACGCGCAGGCTCAGTAGTTGTGGCTCACGGGCCTAGTTGCTCCGCGGCATGTGGGATCTTCCTGGACCAGGGCTCGAACCCGTGTCCCCTGCATTAGCAGGCAGATTCTCAACCACTGCGCCACCAGGGAAGCCATGCAAAGTATTTTTATGAGTTCTCTGATTTATCTCTTTAGACAGTTATTGTAAACTCTTCCTCAAGCACATACCTGCAGGTTATGGGTGATAGTATTTGGGCCGACACTTATTTCCAACTACTGATACCTTCTTCCATGCGAAGATATATCAGCTAACATGACACTCTTGGCTTCTCTCCACCCACTCATTCACTCCTCCCCAGGGGATAAGAAGTGCTATATCTTTGGGAGGAGAAATAGGCTGACCCTTCCTTCCTCTGTTCTCTTTAAGGGGAAGCCCTGCAGATTCCCAGTACTTTCTATATCTTGTTTGATTAATTCTAAAGAGCTGTGTGCACAAAATCTACTTGCCTAACAGTAACAGACCTAAAAACTACATTATCTGAAAGTTTTTAGTGGTATTATTATTAGTTATTATTCATCTGCTTTACTCTTTAACTCAATTAGTTCAGAACACAAGCACAGAAGAGATGTCCTATATTTAAGGGAAACTGTCAAAACCAACAATAAATGTAAGTATTTATAAAAGTGCTTTGTTTCAGGGAGATCAGCTCTGTGCTTTGTGACAACCTAGAGGGGTGGGATGGGGAGGGTGGGAGGGAGGCTCAAGAGGGAGGGGATATAGGTATACATATAGCTGATTCACTTTGTTGTACAGTAGAAACTAACACAACATTGTAAAGCAATTATAATCCAATAAAGATGTAAAAATAAAGGACAACTGTGACCCCCCCCAAAAAAAAGTGCTTTGTTTGAGATCAAGTGTCTTAACATTTAATATTATGCCTTATCAACTCATATCAATCAAAATTTACATAAGAATGAGATTAATAAAACAGAATTTATCTTATTTCATGACATGACTTTAAAGAGAATATACAAACTCAGTAAATTTTCAAGAAATTTCATGTAGAATCATTATGCTAAATATTTGAAGCTTTGTATTTATTTTTTTTAAAGTTATAAAATTCTGAAACTGTGTAAATCCTTATTATATGCTTTTTAAGTTTTCATTCACAAATAATTCTTCCAGGAAACTCCTTGGTCATTATTGAAATAATTAATTTCTGTATTTATTTTGTTGTTCATTGGGTCCAAAAATCATCCACATTTAAAGAAGCAACTGAATCCTTATTTTGTAGATGATTTAGTTATTGTTCAGGAACATTTCATGTCTATAGAAAGGCCAAGGAGAGAGTTAGTGGGAGAGCCAAGACAAGAATCCATGATTCCTGATCTTGACCCAGGTTTTTCTCCTTTATGACATTTCCTCTGAGAATGACCTGAAGGTGATGGCTAGGATTTTTTAATTATTTTTATTCCAAAGGAAATATCTCTAATAATTCATTCAACAAGGATAAATTGAGAAACTGCTTTGTCTCATATGTTCTGTTTGGGACTTATTGACAAAGATAACATAGTTTTGACATCAGAGAATTCACAGTGAACTAGAGGAGATGTATATATGTGTGTGTGTGTGTGTGTGTGTACACACACATATATGAAAATAAAATAATAATGACATAGACTGCTTATAAAACTAGCTCAAGAGATAAAAAGACCCACTCTGCTTAAACAACTTAAGGCAAATTTTAAGAGAAGGAGCCTCTTAAACCAGGTCTTGAACCAGGATTTTACCAGGAGTTTATGAAAGGTATAGACTTTCCATGAAACACATTATAGGTAGCAGGAATACTTACTGGAGTTTATTATTCCTGCATAGGGGAAGTAGCTGTGGAGCAGACAGGTAAGATTTGTAGAAAAGGCCCAGCTTCAGGATAGTAGGAAGTTAAGAGTTTATCCTGTAGACATTGAGGAACCTGTTTCTTCATTAAAATACTGAACCTGTAAGATTGCTTCCTCTCTTTTTGTATTCTCTACCTCTTTAATAGTCTACAATCGGTTTTAAAACATTTAGCAACTAATATAAGCATGCTACTGTGCCTATTCATGAAATAAAGTCAAAGATAGTATACACAAATCCTACTTCATATGAAAGAATTTGTATATGTAGTATAATTTTCCAAGCCCAGCTTTACATATTCAACACATGCTACTCATCAGGGTTCCTCTTTAAATTTAAGCCCTCTAAAAGATTGTGGTTTAGAAAAGAAAAAAAAGAAAAAGGAAAACTTGCACATATGGTTTTATTCTATTATGTATTAAATAGACCAATATATTTCTATAAATCAGTTTGTTCCCTGGCTCATGATGAAACCAATTTCTCAAAACTTTTAACCAAATTAATAATCATGAACAACGGTCATTTTATTTTTCCCTTAAAGCCTAATTTAACCTTTTAAGTTAAGAGTGTGTTGTGATTAGTGTTCAAGGCTAGTACTGTTTGAAACAGTAAATTTCTGTTTTTCTGGTTTTTTTTTTTAAACATCTTTATTGAAGTATAATTGCCTTACAATGGTGTGTTAGCTTCTGCTTTATAACAAAGTGAATCAGTTATACATATACAATATGTTCCCATTTCTCTTCCCTCTTGCATCTCCCTCCCTCCCCCTCTCCCCATCCCACCCCTCTAGGTGGTCACAAAGCACCGAGCTGATCTCCCTGTGCTATGCGGCTGCGATTTCTGTTTTTATATAACAGTAAATTATATTTTACTTTTTTCAAAGTTAGGTTTTTAAGTGGCAAATTTTCTCTAAGAGTGCTTCTGAAAATTAACTTCTATTGAATGGTAAATGCAAATGATAAAATCCTGGATTGCAAATATAATTACATTAAGTACACAGAAACACCAACTATGAATTTAAAAATAATTTTTTGAGTTAAATTATTAAAAGTTTATTCTAGTCCTTGGTAAAGTAAGATTTAATTCATGTGTTATTTAAAAAATCTAGATAATGGACTATGTTTAGTATTTTGGGGAGGTAATATAGAGTTGGTTGGGTTTCAGTACACTATTTACTGTATATATGATTTTACTCAACCCTCCATCAATTTCTTTATCCATAAAGTGATAAAAATAGAGCCCACCTCTCTGGTTGTTGTGAGTATGAAGTTAATTACTACATGAAAAGATCTTAGAATATTTCCATAAAATAAATGTCAGCTACTATTTTTAGTCACATCTAAAAATCCAGTTATTTGAAAGGGTGTAGTACATTTGTTACAAGTATTCTAAAGATATTACATATATTGCAGTTATGTTCATAATCATCTGCTAACAAATCTTAATCACTCATATCATTTAAATTTATAACTAGCAACTTTACAGTGTAAAAGTATTATCTTCACAATTATCATTAATCCTTCTACATTATGAACCCTATAGTCTACTATGTCGTCAAATAAAATGGAAGTTCTCTCTGTGATAACCGATGCCCCTTCCTCGAGAAATATGCACGTTATTTCATATATGCTTTTTAAAAATTTTTCATTTTATATTGGACTATCGTTGATTTACAATGTTGTGTTAGCTTCAGGTGTACAGCAAAGTGATTCACTTATGCATATATCTATTCTTTTTCAAATTCTTTTCCCATTTAGATTATTACAGAATATTAAGCAGAGTTCCCTGTGCTATACAGTAGGCCCTTGTTGGTTAACTATATTATATATATATAGTAGTGTGTATATGTTAATTGCAAACTCCTAATCTATCCCTCCCCCCCACCTTTCCCCTTTGGTAACCATAAGTTTGTTTTCTATGTCTGTGAGTCTGTTTCTGTTTTGTAAATAAGTTCATTTGTATCAATATTTTTTTAGATTCTGCATATGAGCAATATCATATGATATTTGTCTTTCTAATTCACTTCACTCGGAATTCAATTGTGTAATTAAATCTTACTTGGGACCACTAAACAGCCATCTTATATCCAAAGAACCTACTGTCAAAAACACTTGAAGGTTTGCTGGTCTCCTAGCTTTGAGCACTTCAATGTAAAGAAAAATTCTAATAACTTTCTATTTCACAGACTCCTTCTAGAGTAAACTGACACATTTAGGTTCTCTTCTCTCTGACCTCCTTTTTCTTCTTTTCTCTGTATTAGCAGTCAAAGTAATAATGATTAACATTTATTGAGGACTTACTGTATATTACCAACATTATCTCCTTTAATCCTCATAACTCGGTGAGTTCAATGCTATTATCATCACCAGTGTGTTATAGATGAGGAAATGCAGGTATATTTAAAATAAATAACTTGCCTAGAGGCACAGAGCTCATAAGTGGAAGAGCCAGGATTTAAACCCAAGCAGCCCAATTCCAGAGCCCAAGCTTCACTATCATATGATACCACAGACATGAAAGACAATGACAGAGAAATTTCTTTTAAAAAGACTCTAACAGCATTTCTCTTCGTCTGCTTCTTTATTCCCTACATGAATATGCAAACATAGAATAACAACATGTGGATATCTTAGCCCTGTTCCTGGTAATAACTTAGCAACAGTTTAGCAAACAGAAAAATACATATCATCGTATTATTAGATTTTCAGCTCCCTTATTTTCCCCTTCACTTTTCTGCAATCCAATAAGATGAATTTTAGTGAAGGGGAAAGCTGAGATTTGCCTGTAGAGAAGAGCTTGTAAGATGAGTGGGGAAGGAAGAGAAAGGTATTAGCCATTGCAGTTTGAGTTTCAGGGAAAGTTGGGGTTTTTTTTTGTTTGTTTGTTTAGGTAGAGAAGAGAGACAGAAGAGGATTTGTAAAATATTAAGATACAGAGGCAGAGATTTCTAGGATGTTTTGGTCTGTGGTATAAAAGAAATCCTACAGCATAACTCAACTTTCTATTTTGTTATATTTTGATAGACTTCATTAGACATGTAAATTGCCTTTCTTTCTTATTCCTCTTTCTTGCTCTCTCTAATTCTTTCTTTCTTCCTAACATTGGGCAGGTGCTGGTAATTCTTCTGAATGCCTCGCCAAACAGAATGTGGGCATCTTTGTGCTACTCTTTCAAACATCCTTAGTTAAGTATAGAGTTCTACAGCTATGTTCTGTGATGAAACCTATATCTCTCTCTTTAAAAAATATTTATTTATTTACTTATTTATATTTGGCTGCACCAGGTCTTAGTTGTGGTATGCGGGATCTTTAGTTGCAGCATGCGGGATTCAGTTCCCTGACCAGGGAACAAACCCGGGCCCCCCTCACTGGGAGCACGGAGTCCCAACAACTGGACCACCAGGGAAGTCCCCCTATATCTCTCAAAGAAGAAAAAATTATAAGACTTTATTCAAGTGTTTCAGTGACACTTCTAACCTAATTTCCCAACAAACACCCTGACTTATATTTTTGACTCTTCACTAACTCCCTATTATCTTTGGTAAGCCTCTTAACAGCACACACTACCTTGTCTCCATATTTGTAAAGTAATACTTCTTTTAAATTTTTTTAGTAGAACAGAAATTAAGTGAGAAGTAACTGATGAGAACACCCTAAAGCCATAGAGATTAAGATGGATGCTAGTCTTGGCCAAATCACATCTTAGTCCCAGTCTGTTCAATAATTTCCCTTTAGTTCTAATCCCTGGCCACAACCTCCTGTCTTTTTAGGCTCTTCTCTTCTGTCCTTAACAATTTAGATTCCCATAGTTTTTTATTTCCCTCTATTTTCTCTCTACACTTAGCCCTCTCTACAGTCTCTGACTTCTTTACTCTCCAGCTCTCTATCTGATTACCTGAATGACTCTTAGATCACGCTCATTTTCCTTACATTCTTCTTCTTCTGCTTTCTTCACTCAAAAAACCCAAACTTACATTAATGCTAAAATATGCCTTCTGTGCTCCTATCCCCTAGGCACTGAGCCCCTGTGCAGAAAACTACCAAACCAAGCAGACTGTGATCATCTCCGGTACACAGTTTTAAATCTCAAACGGCTCCTCTGCATCAATAGTTAATGTGTTTATTGTCCTTGGTCAACTCCTCCTTCCATTTCTGTCAATGAGTCTTCCAGATTCCAATCTCTCTTCTTAAGTTCCTTGATCAACTCCCACCACCCTCTTTCTGGGCAGAAGACCTTATCTCCAATTACACTGATACCATTGAGGTCTTCAGATACAATCTAGCTCTATGTCCAGGCTCCAAATCTACAAATCTGTCTATAGACAAACCCAAGCTCACTTTTTTTTTTCCCTCTCATATCTAAGAATTCATTGACTTCCCACCTACCACCTATTGTCAACCAATAAGCCTGTGCCATCCTGATTCCTCTGGAGTCTTGCTCTGTTAGTTAAGGACCATCTTACCTCTTACCTCTGTATTTTCAACCTCTCCCTCTCAACTGGCTCTTATCTCTGAGCATTTAAATATGCTCAGATCTTCCCCATTATAAAGAAACAAACTTCCCTTTAATGGCAATATTTCCTTCTAAGAACGATCTAATCTTTCTCTGTACTTCCTCATCCAAACTCAAGATTGGTTTATATTTCTGTCACAGCTTTGTCATTCATGTGGTCATCCTTAATGCATAGTAATAAAGATTCTTTCCTATCACAGCCCTGGACAGTCTTTCACTAAGATACTAATGACTTCCTCATCACAGTGTCTATAGGTAAATATTATTCCTTATTGTCCTGGACTTTCGGTAGCAAGCAAAATTGATAATTATTCTGTCCATCTTTCTAGAAACATATAGGAACACATAAAACTTTCTACCTACCAGACTTTGTTGGCACTTATCCTCTAGCTTGAATTTCCTAATACCTTGTAGCCGATTCTATTGGACTTTTTCTTATTGGACTTATTGGACTTTTGGACTTATTGGACTTTTTCTTCTCTGATCACATAAAACTTTCTAAATACTGTGTTGATCCACTAGTCTTATTCCATACTCTTTCACTAGGAGATCTCAGCCCACACTTATTATTTTAACTACCAGCTATATAAAAATGATATCTGAATTGATATTCCCAGTTAAAAATATCTATTGAGTTTTGACCTTGTACATTTCAATGTCTGCCAGATACTGCCATTTGAATGGCCAAAAGCCCTCTTTAAAATTAAAATATCATTAGCCCCTCCTCTTCCTCTCTAAACCTACTTTTCTAGGATCTTTTATACAAGTTAGGGGCTTCACTGTCTACCTAGTCACCCACACTATAAATATGTATTCTTAATTATTTCTTCACCCTCCTTTTTTACCATTCAATAAATATCCTCTGATTTTACCCCCAAATATTTCTCAAATGTATCTATAGTACTCTTCTTTCCACTTTTACTTTATTATCTTTAAAGTGGATTATTTTAGCAGCATCTCAATTAGCTCCAGGCTAAGCATTTCAAATTTGTTCTTCATATGTCTACACCTGCTTATAATCCTTCTGCATCTCTCCATTGCTCATAAGAAAAAGGACCAAGATACCAAACATGATATAGGTCCTCCACAATCTGTCTTCCATCCCTCCCTCTACCCATCCATTACCATTTTTTATCTTTCACTTTGTGCTTTAGCAGCATTAGTGGAGTTCCCTAGAAAACCATCTGTTTTAAGCCTCTCTGCATTTGTTGTTGACTCTATTCCTAGTCTCACATGCCTACCCATTTTTATCCTACCAATTCCTCCTCATCAACTAAGAATCCCCCTCTAGGAAGTTTCCCCTCCTCTATTCTCTATCATCCTGAATCTAAGTTAGAGTCTCCTGACAAGTACTCAATCACTGCATTTATTTTGCTGTGTTTACCTCCTTAGTGGATCATGCCCTCTTTGAGAGCAAGAGCCATAGCTTTCCATTACCTACCATGATGCATAATAAATCCTTAATAAATAATTTTTAAAATAAATGAATGAGTAAATATATTCTGCCAAGAATAATGTTGATGTATAAATCTAACCTAAAAACTCCTCTATATTCATACTCTAAACCCAGCTACCACTATGTTTTTTTGAGAGCTATTATTATTTGACTTTTTCCTACCAGTGATCCTAAAGGTTAATTTTAATAAATTAATATTGAGCCTTTATGCTTTTCTTCCAGGAAAGCTCCTGTCTTAATGTCTGGAAATATAAAATGATGCTATGAAATTGTAAAATATTATAAAATTTTTATGATAATGAACAAAATTTTTATTGATAAAATCGTTTCAAGTGAAAGAGTACATGAAAAAATAGATAATCTAAAATTTTATTATTAACCTATTTTAGAGTCTGCACCTAGCTTCTTATCCAAGATAAAATTTCTGATTTTTATTTTTAATTTAACTTCCTTACATTTTCCTGCCTTAAAGCCTTGATGGCATATATAGGCATACCTTATCTTATTGCACTTTGATTTATTGTGCTTTGCAGATGATGTGTTTTTTACAAATTGAAGATTTGTGGCAACCCTGCATTGAGTAAGTCTATTGGCTCTATTTTTCCAAGAGCATTTGCTCACTTCATCTCTCTGTGTTACATTTTGGTAATTCTCACAATATCTCAAACTTTTTCATCATTATATTTTGTATGGTGACTTGTGATCAGTGATCTTTGAAGTTACTATTGTAACTGTTTGGGGAGGCCACAAACTGTGCGCATATAAGGTGGACGAATTTAATCGATAAATATTGTATGTGTTCTGACTACTCCAGTGACCAGCTGTTCCCCCATCTCTCACCTTCTCCTCAGTCTTCCTATTCCCTGAGATACAACACTGACATTAGGCCAGTTAATAACCCTGCACTGGCTTCTAAGTGTTCAAGTGAAAGGAAGAGTTGCACATCTCTCATTTTCAATCAAAAGCTAGAAATGATAAAGTTAGTGAGGACGGCATGTTTAAAGCTGAGATAGGCCCAAAGCTAGGCCTCTTGCACCAAACAGTTAGCCAAGTTGTGAATGCACAAGAAAATTAAAGTGAAGGAAATTAAAAGTGTTATTCCAGTGAACACATGAATGATAAGAAAGTGAAACAGCCTTACTGCTGATATGGAGAAGGTTGTAGTGGTCTGGACAGAAGATCAAACCAGCCATAACATTCCCTTAAGCCAAAGCCTAATCCCGAGCAAGGCCTCAGCTCTCTTCAATTCTATAAAGGCTGAGAGAGGTGAGGAAGCTGCAGAAGAGAAGAATGAAGCCAACAGAAATTGGTTCATGAAGTTTAAGGAAAGAAGCCATCTCCATAACATCAAAGTGCAAGATGAAGCAGCAAGTGCTGATGTAGAAGCTGCAGCAAGTTATCAGAAGATTTAGCTAAGATAATTCATGCAGGTAACTACACTAAACAGGCTTTCAGTATTAGATGAAACAGCCTTATTGGAAGAAGATGCCATCTAGGACTTTCATAGCTAGAGAGGAGAAGTCAAAGCCTGGCTTCAAAACTTCAAAGGACAGGCTGACTCTCCTGTTAGGGACTAGTGCAGCCAATGAATTTAAGTTGAAGCCAATGCTCATTTACCATTCTGCAAATCCTAGGGCCATTAAGAGGCAGAACACTCTGCCTGTGCTCTATAAATGGAACAACAAAGCCTGGATGACAGCACATCTGTTTACAACATGGTTTACTGAATATTTTAAGCCCACTATTGCATCCTACTGATCAGAAAAAAAGATTTCTTTCAAAATATGCTCATTGACAATGCATCTGGTCATGCAAGAGCTCTGATGGAGGTGTACAATGAGATTAATGTTGCTTTCATGCCTGCTAACACAACATCCATTCTGCACCCCATGGATCAAGGAGTCATTTTGACTTTAAAGTTTTATTATTTAAGACACTAATTTCATAGGGCTATAGCTGCCGTAGATAGTGATTCCTCTGATGGATCTGGGCAAAGTAAATTGAAAACCTTTTTGGAAGGATTCACCGTTCTAAATGTCATTAAGAACATTTGTGATTCATGGGAAGAGGTTAAAATATCAATATTATCAGGAGTTTGAAAGAAGTTGATTCCAATCCTCATGAATGTTTTTGATGGGATTAAGACTTCAGTAGAAGTGGTGACTACAGATGTGGCAAAAATAGCAAAAGAACTAGAATTAGAAGCAGAGCCTGAAAATGTGACTGAATTGCTGAAATCTCATGATAAAACTTGAATCGATAAGAAGTTGCTTCTTCTGGATGAGCAAAGAAAATGGTTTCTTGAGATGGAATCTACTCTTGGTGAAGAAACTGTAAAGAGTGTTGAAATGACAACAAAGGATTTAGAATATTACATAAACTTAGTTGATAAAGCAGCTGCAGGGTTTGAGAGGATTGACTCCAATTCTGAAAGAAGATCTACTGTGGGTAAAATGCTATGAAACAACATTGCATGCTGTAGAGCAATCATCTGTGAAAGGAAGAGTCAATTGATGCAGCAGACTTCATTATCTTCTTTTAAGAAATGGCCACAGCCACCCTAAACTTCAGCAACCATCACCCTGATCAGTCGGCAGCCATCAACATCGAGGCAAGACCCTCCACCAGCAAAAGGCCTCAGATGATAATTAGCATTTTTTAGCAATAAAGTATTTTTTAACTAAGATAGGTACATTTTTTTTTAAGCATAATTCTATTGCACACTTGACAGACTACAGAATAGTATAAATGTAACTTTTATATGCACTGGGAAAGCAAAAAATTTGTGACTCACTTTATTGTGATATTTGCTTTATTGCTGCAAACCCGCAATGTCTTCGAGGTATGCCTGTAGACTGTTACAGAAAAAATAAGGAGTAGCACAGAATCAAAAACATTGAGAACAATTTATGAATATTTGCACCAAGATTATATATATACAATATATATTAGATGTACAGTAAGGGAATATCCTGCTACTGACATAATATGGGTAAAAACTGGGCAGTTCATTTCAATGACAAAATATTGGGTATCTCTTATCCCATGGAACAAAGGCCTTATTAGCCAAGAAAGGACCTTTATGAAGCAAATAATAATTGGTAGGAGCAGGACCTGAATTTAAAGATGAATTATATATTTTGAGTGCTGTCAAGAGATGCTAAATCAACAAAATTCTACTACTTGAACTTAGCAGCTGAAATGAGGTCACCCAAACTTTCAGTTCCAGCTCCACACATCATAAGACTGTCTCTAGCAGCACCAGCAATATAATGTCATTCAATAACCACAGATTCATATTATTTTAAACTATTAAAATATTGTGTTATCTAAAGAAATAGAAATTACCTTTTGCATTAACATATCTCCAAAAAAGACCTCTGAGATTCCTTTTTAGTTTTTTGCTTTAAAGTGGAAAATCACCCATAAATTCATTAATATATGCCAAATATAATACAATAACAAAAAAAAGAAGGGTGAATTAAATTTTATCAAAGCTTCAGTCATTAAGCTTAACTGTCCTTATTTGTCAGAATGCAATCCGTTTCTATGCTGTTTTATAATAACACTTTCTGTAACTTGACAGAGTGTGAGAAATAAGTTTAAGATCAAGAGCATTCTAAGACTTAAGGATTATTTTTGTCAATCTAACCAGGTAACATTTAAAACATCCTAGATCCTTATTTCAGGAGTGGAGATCTTTAAGAGATCAGGGCATTTGAGTACCTTGAACTTGCAGTGGCATTTAGAATCTCTCTTAGAAGGAAGTGGGGTGGTGACTTTTTTTTTTTTTTTTAAAGGACAGACAAGTTTATTGTTAGTTTCCTCGGGCTGCCATAACAAAGTACCACAAACTGGGATCACTTAAAACAACAGAAATGTATTGTCCCACAGTTCTGGAGGCTAGATATCCGAAGGGTGGAGACTTTTATGTTCTAATGTTTCCAAAGACTTTCATGATGTCACAGGGTAAGAGCTCAACAAATCCTTCTAGTGACTGGCCTTCGGGCAGCTCGCCTCTGCTTTGTAACATTTAATTACATGAGGCTTTAGTTATTAAAGACCTCTCAATATTTATCAACCACTAACTTGCTTTCTATATTTGTCTTTCCAAGTAAATTCCATGCCTTTGGGATGCATATTTTCCCTTTCCGCCCGAAGGAAAAAAAAGTGACTTTTTTCTGCTACCAAGAGTTATTAGTGAGGATTTGGCTTTTATTATGAAAGAACTAGGCAGGCAGAGTTACTAGGAGGGATCCTAAAGGTACAATCAACTCATATTAATGGACAGGGTTTCCTGGTCTATTTCTTAAAGAATGTAAGCAAATAGTTTACCGATAAGATGAATTTGACATTTTATTGTAAAAGTTTACTCTCAATATTGACTATGCCTTAAAATTTGGCAATTTTCTTCTCCATTTTTGCCAGTTAAGCTAAAAAACAACCATGCCTTTGATTAACTTTAATATATTTAGGATGAAACAATATAAAAAGGATTTAAAAGATGATTTTTAAAAAACACACACAAATATAAGAACCAATTCTCATGATAATTTTTTTAAACTGGAGCAAATTACAATAAACTGATTTTAGTAAACACACACACACAAATAAAGAGCCATCCTCTCATGATATAATTTTAAATTGTAGCAAATTACAGTGAACTGATTTTAGTAGTTTTTAATGTGATAAATTTTAGATCCAAAGTCTCTTTACTAGAATTACTTTGTAGAATCGAAATCTCTCTGAAAAAAAAATTGTGATGCCTTTAAATTGAGAAGAGGAAAATAAATGTTTCTCAGCAAGCAATCCTGACCTTATAAGGCTTTAGTAAGTGTGTGGAGGTAAGCTCTTTCCTGAAGTGTCATCGTCTCTGAGGATAGAAAAGTGATCCGGTTGCCAAGTGATGTTCTAATTCTCATGGTTGGGCCTGCTGTCTGGAAAAAAAGTCATGCTCCGTTTAGTAATTCCAATGTTTCTTCCTCTTCCTGTAAATGAAGGGTGCAGGAGTGGGGAACACATTCATTCACAAAAAAGGAATAGAAATATGTATCCCGGGGGAAGGAGCCATTTTTAGAACTGTCTAAGAATATGTATTTGGGCAGGTCAGGTGGTATTTTGAAATGTTATTGCAGTGACCACTAGGTTTGTATACTGGCTTTGGACATGTGTTCATTTCTGAAGCAGGAGTCATTTTGAAGAACTAGGAGAATGGCTTTGCCAAAGAGATAAATCTATATGGCTAATTTCTTTGTATCTAGTTCAAACCAGCTCCCCCAAGCAGAACTTATAGATATCTATGAAATTAAAAAAGTAATAGTCTACATAGGATTCCTTACCAATGACATTATTCTCATAATATAGTCTTACAAGTTATTGTCTTTTTAATTTAGAACATAATTTTATGATTTATTAAATAGGTCATAAAAATAACTGGGCAAGGGAAAATTGAGACATTGCAGGAGAAATCCAGGTCATAGAGCTCATCAGGTACAGTCAACTAGAGAACTGATCGTTCTTGGACTCTGCTGATTTGAGACATGGATTGGTTTTCATCGCAGCTAATAGGGACCATTTGGGAACAGGCATGGGGTTGTATATAAAGGACACAGATTATAGACAAGAGTCTTGGTTTCCAGGCTACACCACATCCCTACTCCCCATCACACACTATGTGATCTCAGGACAAGATTTTAACATCTTTAAACCTTAGATTCAAAACCAGAAGTGAAGACTAAATAATTTCTAAAGCTTTCTCTGGCTCTAAGTTCTGTGATTCCATGTTGTATTATATTTAGCTCTTTCTCAACTGTGTTTTCATGTTCATTCAAGTCAGTATTTCACCTGAAAATTAACCATAGTTTTGTTCTCTAAAATTCATCATTAGATTTTCTGACGTGCATATCTTTTTATCCATGAGACAAACAGGATGCATCATGCCCTGTCCTTCAGAGAAAAGCTGCATCCTAGCTTAAGGATTACAACGGAAAGGAGTGAGGTCACACTCTTCCTGAGATGACGGCCACTGTCTGCGTGGAAGGTTGCTTTCTCTCAAGAGAGTAAAACAGGTTATCCTACCTCTTTACCACCTCATGCCTTTAGCCTCTCCAAGACCATCAAGCTATATATGTATCTGTATATGATTTTCTTTACTGAAGTGTTAGTGCAATTTAAGATGATAACCAAGAAAAGAGAAAAACTAAAGCTTTATGGTAAATAGTATATTTTCAGTTTCTAATGTAAAGATACAAGAGTTGAGTTCTTCACAAGGGAGTCCAGTCATAGGAACCTCCCCATACATCCTAACTTACCTCCTACCAACCCCCATATTAAAATAAGCAGCAATCTAAGTGCTTCCTTTTCCAAAACTTCTCTTGGCTAATTTTCACCCATTTTTTTTCAGAAAACTTTAGCAAAACCTATTCCTGGATATTTTCTTCCACAGTGCATTTTCTCATATTTATGCTATACAATTTGAATTCTTGTAGGGAAAGGATTTTTACCATGAAATAAAGAGACAGAGACCAACTAACTGCCCAAATCCTTCCTTAGGATGGAGGAGAAAAACAAATGACCCCATCTCTAAGTCCTTATCTTAGTCCTAAATCAGAAAAGTGAAGGAAAGACCATGTTCAGATAAAGAGATATTATCCTGCCTTTTTCCACTATCCTTGTCATTTGGAGGTGTCTGGCCTACGTGAAGGAAGAAGATGCTACATGAGAGTAGATCAGAGCTTAGTAAAATCCAGCTTTAGCAGTAAAATGCAGGGGCCAAGTGAACCATCATAAGAGCAAAGGCCAAGTCTTGACTGCAATGTGAACCGCAGAGAGTAACTTTGCTGGAATGTCTAAGGGATTTCCAAGGGTCTGGTGGTGAGGGAGAAGAGTTGAGCTCTAATTTCTGTTTTATGAATAGGTTTGTTGGGAATAGAATCTAATTATCCTATTTTCATGGAATAACTCCTACCGTTTCATTAAAGTAACCCCTAGTTACACTCTGATTGCAATACTGGTGGAACCACCAACATGGTAACTCTGACATCTGGAAAGCCAAAAGATTGCTTTACTGCATGTAGATATGTGCATTTATGAGGTCTAATAAGCGTTGTCTGTTTTTGAGAGTGCTATTCTCACCCCACACAGATAGATTCTATAGTAATTGAGAAATAAACAGAAGGTTCAGATATAGATGAAAATATCTTCTGAATTATATCTGATAGAGGTAGACTAGAAAACCTCTCTTGCCTCTGAAACCAAAATGGGTGACTTCACATGTCTAGGCATTGGGACTTACATTTGGAGAGAGCTAGGTCTGCAAAGCAGCACATGCTCTATTAGCTGCCTCACATTGAGCTGCACACAGAAAGCTCCAGAGGAAAGGTCACACATGTTTAACAACCTTAAGCATATTGACATTGAACATTAGAAAAAAGAGATGTAGATCACTGTAAGTCAGACTCCCACCATCATGCCCATCATATAAATCACTCCTCCTTCCAAGGAAAGGAACAAGTGAGAGGTCAGAGAAAAGTAGATGGTCTCACTGTAATATTTTTGAGGGAGTGGAAGTTCCTTATTTGTGAACAAAGTAGGACATGGGAAGAAGGACTGGATGATTTGCCTCATGATGGTAATAAGGCTGGTAACTTTTAGTGGATTAACCTGAATTTATACTGTTGACTGAATGTTAATTTTTTCAAGTTAATGATTATAAACCTGGACCCTATCTAATAATTTTAATGGTGCTGCTATTTGTTTCTTTCTTCAGAACTTGTAGTAGATACCTTCCTTTATTTACTCAGTAAGTGTTGAGTTCTTACTTCACGACAGATACTAGGAATACAGTAGTGCCCTTGAAGAAAGCATGAAATATTTGAGGAAATAAACAAGTGAGTAAACAGCTTCAATATACATTGGAGAGTGTTACAGCAGAGGAGAGTAATGGGGAAAGAGTCACAGAGGTGTTGACACTGAAATAGAAACTTGAAAGATGAATAAGAGTTAAACTGTCAGGCAACGAGAGGGGAAGGCATTCTAGGCAGAAAGAGAGCAGCATGCCTAAAGGTGTGGGAAAGCTGCACTACTTCAGGGGTATCGGGTAATGAGTGCAGTTTGCCTGGAATTTAAGGGACACGGGAAAGGTGGATTTCTTCATCTGCCTGAATTACCATATTGCCACTTCCTTCCTAGGACATCATTTCATGCTTTCATGTAAATGACTTATTATACCCTCTTATAGGTCAAGACAGTAACAAAAATAAAGCAGTATTATTCTTCAGTGCCTTTTCCCACTTTCACAAAAAGAAAAGTACAATCTATCATGGTCATGCTTCATTTCTTGTCAGTCTTTTCCTTCATATCTGTCTTTGGGGAAAAAAAGTTTTCTTATATCTATACTTTGTTTTGTTTAGAGAGTAAGCCCAACTTTTCCCATATGTTTGTTTTTTTTTAATTATTCACTGCTGTGTCTGTTCCTGGGGATATATGCAGAAGTTCTTTCTTAGGACTCTTCTTTGCCCAACTACAGTTTAAACTCCACAAATACATATGAAAAATTGTCTTGTTAAGAAAAGCAGAGGTCATGAGTGTACTGTGCTTGAGAATTCAGAATACAGAGAGAAAACAGGACAAAATTTGATCATGGAAAATTAGACAAGTGTCAGATGATTAAGAGCCTTGAACTTTTCATAAAGAAGTCATTTGAAGGAAGCAACATGATCGTATCTGTGTCTTCAAAAAAGTTTGTGGAGAATGGACTTTAAGTGGAAAGACTGAAGAGGTGAAGGGAGACTAATTATTAAACTGCTGCAAAATTCTTGGGACTCAGCTATTATTAAACTATAACTAGGATGAGGTTAATAGGAGAGAAGAAAGCAGTGGCTCTAAGAGATATTTAGGAGGTCAGTTTGACAGGATGAGGTGGAGGAGATGGAATAATTAAGGGTAGAGCCCTTTGCTTAGATTAGAAACACAACAGGAAAGGGAGCTGATGGGACAGTGAGTGGAGAAAAATACTGAATTTAATTCTGGACCTTTTTAGCTTGAGGCCCCTATGAGACAATCAGATCACAATTCTTTTGGAATATTTCAGAGCTAGTTAAAAGGTGCTATAGGAGCGGATTTGATTTTTCAAAAACTGAAAAAGTAACTTTCGAAGTGGAACTGTTATGTAAAGTGTATTTGGTGTGAAATGCTCTTTTGCTTTTATTTTCAAGGAGTATGATTATAACAATCAGTTACGTATGTGGTTTTTATAACCTTACTATAATGTAACTTACTTTTTAGCCCAAGTTGAGGCAACTTGGCATAGACTAAAGCCCCATGAAAGATGGGTATGCTTAGGTGATCAAAAATGAGATTAAAAAGTCGAGTCAGAAAATAAAGGAAAAAATTCTTAGCAGAATACAGATTATTTCAGTCAAATCTCCACTTCCCTTTCATCTGCTTACTCACTGCCAGGATGTATTTTTATGTGTCAAGTCTCAGATAGTATTTCCAATGAAACATTGTTTCTTGACACTTCAACACATCTTCTACAATGAGATAAAATTTCCTTCATTAAGATCCATCTCCTTTTTGCAGACTCTAAAATAAGGAGACTTTAAATAATGGAAGAGAAATGTATTCTTAAATATATAAATTCAGAAAATGGTTAGTCTCTTAGGATGTTATGAATAGCCTACTTTCGTGGACTATCATCAAGAATCATCGGAGAATTACTCAGAATATTAAATTGCAATTATCTATATGAATAATGATGAGGTCTTAAAATGCTATATTTTTCTTCAGGGGATTAAAAATAAGCAAATGAATGTGCTCTACATCTCGATTCACATAGTCAAGGTCATCAGCTGCTGTAGAGAAGCTATTCATACCCAGTAAATATTGCATTTCCAAAAGGAATAAAATTGTGTCTTACAGCTTTTTCAGATTGGGTGATGGATGATATTCCCAGGAGGCCTCTCTTTGGCAGAACAAGTGAGGGATGAATTGAAGTTTATCTAAATGCCCAGTAGTCTAAAAAATGGAAAATAAACAGAGGATGGCTGTACAGTATAGAATTATAGGAAGGTTTTAAATTCCTAAATAATGATTTTTAAGACAATAGAAACCTTTACCCTGAAAAAACAGATAAATTTACTATGTTATTCCCTAAGTCTGCATTACAGTCTTCTACAGATCCAATTTCTATAAACATGTAGTATATTGGAAACGGGCAAATAACACAGCCTTAATTTATAGGTTCAATGTTAAATAATTATTTGGATATCATATAACAATCATATGCTAAAGGAGTAAGTTTTAGATTAAAATCTATACCATTCGCTAAGGCATATGGAGTGATTTGTTTATTTAACTAGTTTCTAATAAAAATAGCAATATATTTATATAGTAAAAATATCCAGCGGAAGAAAGGCAGTGAAATAAGAATTAAGTCTTCCTCCCTCCCCAGCCACCAGTACGCATGTTCTGCAACCTCTCCAACCTTCCTCTCTCCCAACCCACCCTTAAGGAACTACTGTCATCAGCTATTAGTTTTTTTGTATATTCTACTGGAAAAAAGATCTACCTTTCTAACACAAATATAAACACATCGTAATCTATTATGAAGTTTAATTTTGTTTTTAATTAATACGTCTTTAATATTGTTTCATATTAGTGAATAAAGAACTACTTTATTTTTATCATAATGCAAGCATGATGATCCGTTGTATGAATGAGCCATAATATTAGAAATAGCCTTTTCCTAATCATTATATAGGTTTGGTGAGAAACTATACTGGCCCTTGAAAGCTCAAGAGTAGAAAATCCACTTGATGTTCAGGTCAGTAGCAATTCTATTTCACTTCTCTGAATAATTTTATAGGAAAAAGAAGAGCCCCCCCCAACCCCACCCCTTCCCCCGAAAATATAGGAGTCTCAGATTCTCTGCTCTGCCTTGGGCAGTTTTAACCTTACAAATACTGACTCTCAAAAAACTTAGATCCCTGACATTTTAAATTGAAAAAGTTAATGTAGTTACGGTTAGATATTTCCTCCCTCTTTGCATTTAATCTGAACCTTCAAAATGTTTTATATTGAACATATATTAATTGGGCAACTCGTTTTTATAAACAATAATAAAATAAAGAACTTCAAGAGGATTGCAAGGTCAGGGGAAATTCTTGATCAGAGGAAGTTCGTGCATGTGACAGCTCACAAGAGTCGTAGATACCGTTGGTCAGCTTCTGCCTATTGCTTAATAGACTGGGATTCTTGAGTCAGGAAGTGAATTCCTGAGATAAATAATCTGTGGGAATTTCTCATGTCCTTCTCAGATTCTTTTTTGAAGACCATCAGCAAAAATGATTTACCATAATGGAACTTAGGGAGAGAATTGTTCTCAAAAGTTTACTCGGTTCCTAAGCTTGTATGTCATGAATCCACAAAATCAACACCTACTATCAGAGCTCACAGACCAGTGTAAATAGCAGTATAGAGACCTGCTCTTCCCTGGACACTTCTCAGAAGCCCCACAAGCTGCCTTCCAAAGATCCCGGCTCCTCTAATTTAATAAAACTGGGAATCTTGTGGGACAGTCTCTTTCTCTGACAATACTGTTTAACTTAAGTTTTCCTCTTTACTGTCAGAGAATTAATATTTAACAGCATTTTACTGAAAATAATATTGATACTAAAACTTGATAGTATGGGACTCTATTTTGAAGGATTATAGATGGAGAAAAAGAACTTAGTGTGTCTGCAAGCATACTCTGTTTGGGAAGGAAAGAATATTCCTAACCACATCACCAATTCAGTATAGCTCATGCTTGAAATGTGTCCCCTTCTGGATAATATAGCCTTCCATATGCTTCATGTTGAGCCAGGCTATTAGAATTCAGCCTGGGTTTCCTCCCCTAAGATTCAGTTATATATTAATTCTTCTAGACACCAATGTTTTTCTATCTGGCAGTGAGGCCTACTGAATTCAAAGCTGAGGGATGTGGATCTTTCCCAGATCTATGTCCTGTCTCCATACTTCCTGTCTGCTGTTCTCCTATGTATAGAAAGTTCTCCTAATGTCCAGCATTTATCCAGAATTCTGCTGCCTTACTGTAGCCACTAGGCTAAACCACCTGATATCAATGAACACATATGTTCATGGGAGCTTGCTATGTCCATCGGGCACTACGCATTGGGCAGCCTATGCCTGGGACAGTTTTCTGAGGCAGTATCTGTGGCTAAATGAATTTGCCCAGCTCCTTCCTGCCTTAATCTTTGACTGAATATTGGTTACCTTTTTCTTAACACCTTGCATTATCCCAGTTGTAGAAGGTAAATTCCTGAATTTACCTGAGTTACCAAATTTATATTTGAGGAAATTCTTTATAATAGCTAGATCTTCCTTTTCTGGCCATCAGTCATATCCTAAGCTGGCAGTATTCCATTTGATGAAGCCATGTTCTCAAGAAAGCTATTCTTGATCCTCTAAGACAGACCTTTACTACTTCTGCCAAAATACCTTCTATTTCTGCCAGTCAGCACTTATCACATTATATAGTAATTGATTGTCAAAACTGTGCCCTACTCACCATTATAGCCCAGTGTCTAGCACAACGCCTGGCTTGTTAAATGCTCCATAAATATTCACCAAATGAGTAAGTGAATGAAAGTTGGAGCCAAAGGAGAAAGAACAATCATAGAGAGGGATATATGAACAGAGAGGAATAGAGATGTGGCATAATCACCACAGATAATTTCTCCAAAAGTACGTTTGTGTTAGAAGTTAGTCTGACACATAACCATGAGTAAACCTTGTAAAAAGCCTGCCCATATATGGCAATATGGTAAGGGATGATGAAGTGAAATGGATTCTGAACTACAGAATGGGGTAATTTTTGAGAGCAAATGTGTTATAAAGAACAGTTGGAGAAGGAATATAAATGCACTTTATCACAGATTGTTTTAAAGGCATTAACATGCAAGACGGCAAAATGATATTTAAAGAACATATAATCTTATGTGCTTTGTGTGTGTGTCTCTTTTTGAAGTATAACTTTAGTGAAAAAAGTATGCTACAATGTTAACTGGAAAACAGTGATGCAAAAATGTACAAATGATTCAAATACCACTACCACAACAAAAAATGTGTGCAGTGAAATAAAAGGGAAACATCTCAAAATATTAACAGAGTATGTTTGGTGAAATAATTATGGGTTGCATTTTTTAAATACTATTTAGTGTTTTCCAAATTTTATTTAATACGTATATATTGCCTTAACCATTTACGAAGTTTCTTTTCTTGCGTAGGTTAATTTCGTGAACAAAAGAATGCAGTTCCCATAGCAACTAGACAAGTTGCATGTCTTTTTCCTTGAGTAAACATAATTTAACTATTGACTCTTTTCAACACAAAAAGCAGTAAAACTCTACATTAAAATAATTGTTAATGCTAAAACCAAATGTATCATTATACCCTTAAGATAAGCACTAATTATTATTACCAAAAAATGTTTTTGTTAGTGCTGTAAGATGCTTGCAGGCAGAGACCTGTAGTTTTTCACTTTTCTATAACAAGTGTCTCCAAGAAGGTGGGACACCCAAACATGGTGAGTAAGAGTTCTCATCTATCCTTTTCCATATATAAATGCACAATTTATATAGACATAAACACATAGACATAAACACATAACACAGACATACTGCTAGTGTCATGTATGAATCTGGTGCTCATTTTGAGAAAAGAGACAGTGTATAAGTGGGGTTTTGTTGAGCAAACAGACAGTAGAAGTTCCATACCCATATCTGAGTAGGGGTCAGATGGAAGACCAAACATTGTATCTGTGAGCATATTTATATGTATATGTGAATAGATAGATAAAATAGATCCCTGCCTCCAAGGATCTAAGTATATCATAAGATATATCAGAATAAATATTTCTCTACTTTTATCAAAAAATAGTAAGGCCACTGAGATTTTTGGTACTAACACAATTTTTACATTGCACCCACTTTATTTTTAAGAATTGAGTTACAGAAGCTTTAAAATAAAATTCTAATTATTTATATAAAAGAAATAGCTATTAGTTCTGGTCATAATATCATAATTGTAATCACAGATAATATAATTTCAGGCAAATGTCAAATGAAATATGGTCTGACATATATTAACAGAATTTTGCTCACCAGCAAAATTACTAGAACATCGATTACTAGAACATCCTTCCGTTTAATTAGTTTTTAAATTGTAAATTTCCGTTATGACCATTCATTTGCAGAAAAAAAATTTCTTGAATTATAATAGCTTCTGTAATGTATTCTCTGGCTTCAGTAGTTAAATTTCAAACCGACAAAAAGTAATTGGGTTTTATAAGGGAATATTATAGAAGTTAAAGTTTTTAAAACATATAGAAGAAATAATAATGATGTTAAACTTTATCTTTGAGATTTAATTAGCAAATGCATGAATATCAGAATATCATAACTAATCCACAGAAAAATCAGAATTTTACTTTAACTTATTTGCTAAATATGACTTTTATTAAATCACTTTTATGAAACATTTTGATAATTGACTAACAAATAACAAACTTCCAAATTTTAGTCTCTTAACATCATAGAAGTTTCTTAGTCATGTAATATTCTGATTCTAATGTCTATCATTCCCACATCAGTGACTTTCCTCCATCTGGCGATTCAAGGACCCTGCATTCTTCCACTTTATGTCTCTTCACCTCTAATATTTTTCATAGGAAATAGTAAATTTCATTTACATACAGTATCAAAATGGGATTTGTATAAATATAAACCAAAGAATAAGGATTTTGTTTAAAAAAATCAAAGTAATATTGATGTATCATGAAGCAACACCTCATGCTTCTTTTACAATCTCATTTTTGAAATTATCATACGTGAAATTATTTCTTCATTAGTAAATGTTTGCAAATGCTTTTAATTTACAAATACTAGAAATTCGATTGCTATATCATATGTTTATCTATCATGTAAAGAGATAATTACCAGAGAATGAAAAGTCAATTTTGTCTATAGGCCAGTAGTTCCAATTTGATAGTTTTAACCTAAGGACTTTTATAATTTCTGTCAATCTGCTTTGGATTTGAGGAAATTGGGAAAGGGTTTACTGCCTACTTGTAAATTGAGTAGCCTGCATTAGGCCATTAAAACACATTTTGGAATGACTGAAAATTTGCAAAAATGCTGAAGTTATATTTTATAACAGACTGGTTAGAGAACACAACACACACAAATTAAAAATATGGAATCATTATTTCTCTTTTCCATTTTTCCCCATTGTCATCTTTTATTCTATAATTGATCTTGACCAAATAATTAAATGTCACTGTTTATAATGTTTGTCACTTTCTACTGTTTGTAATCCATTGTTTGCATTTGTCTGCTTTCCACAGAGAACACAACCTATAGGGGCTTAATCAGTTAGGATGTCCATTTTTCTCTTTTAACAAGTTGTCTGAGGGTAGCAGTCCAGACTGATGAGTAGCTTCATGATGTCATCAACTCCTCAGGCTCCTTTTTCCTGTCTCCACCATGTGAAAGATACACGTTTCTATCCTCATGTTTGTAAGTTGATCTTACACCTCTAGCCATCATGTTCCAGGCAGAAAGCAATGGAAAATGCAAGTGGCAAAAGTGCTTTATCCTAGCAAGATTTGCCGTTTTATTTAGGAAGGAATCCTTCCCTTAGGGTCTTCTCCTACATCTAGTCTAGTACTGGGTTGCAAAGGCACTTCCAACTGCCAGGGAGTCTGTCTTTAGCTGGACACATTATTACCTTAAACAAAAATCAGAGTTCTCTGAAAGAGAAGGGTTCAAGTGGTGTATTGTGTTTCTTAAGAGCCATATTTAACATTTTGACAATTTCATATTAAATTTTGTATTTAAAGTTAAGACAAAAGCATGCAGCGAAATCTTTCCAAATGAGAATAATTTACTTTGACTTCTCCTAGATATTTGCAAGTGTATTGCAAAGTTGTCTTTTAATATGTTGTATGGTTTTCAGAAATAATTTATTGCCATTTTTTAAACTTTTCTGAAAAAGCTAATTTAATGAAGATGGAACCTAGATGCTATGAAAACTTAATTTTGATTTCCAGATAGGTTATTAAGTCAGTCCTGAAATGGATTTTATTGCTTTGAATAGTATTTTCAATTTTTATCAAAATCCTTTGTATTTATATATCTTAGGCTATATATTTTGAAGAACCTGCCATATTCTGATTGCTTACATTCAATATGTGCCGAAATGTTCACAGTGTAGTAAATTAGTATGTAAATAGAAAAGATAATAGCTGATTCACTTTGTTATAAAGCAGAAACTAACACACCATTGTAAAGCAATTATACTCCAATAAAGATGTTAAAAAAAAAAAGAAAAGATACACATTATTATTTTATAATTCCATTTTCGTTGCCTTTTTTAACCTGCTTTTTTCCTGTTTTATTCTAGAAAATAAGAGTGAACAATTTAGGCTTATATTTCATAGTATCATCATGACTGGATTTTCACAAAGATAAAAGTATAGATTGTCCTGTGAAAGTCTGGAAAACAAAATTGGATGAAGATGTTGCAGGACTATATGCTGAAATTTATAAAGAAGATGCAGCTTTGAGATAACCTCTGAGTTTAGGGTGTATGCCAAAATAGGCCTTATCATTATTGTTGATTGTGACCTAACTACACACACAAGTCCGGTCTAATTACCCCTTACATCTGGTCAAGAGGTTTGTGTTTCACCTCATCTTGACTCTGGAGTTTGGTTTAGACTTTAAGAAGGCTTCTTTGAACACATATAAAAAATATAACCAGAAAGGAGAATTTTCTGATCAGTAAGAAGTAGTGCTTCATTTCTGGTTTATTCACTGAGGATTATTTCTTTCTTGAAAATACACAAATTGTCATTAACTAGCTCTAGGTAAATGCTCAAAAAAATTGTAATTATTTTTGATTCATGTTTGATTATTCTTAAGTAGTAGGAAAAGTATGTTTTCAGTGATTAGCTGCCTGCTTTTAGGTTCAGTTCCTTATAGATGCTCACAAAGACTTTTTTCTCATAACTAATACTTAAATATTCTTTGTTAGCTTGGGTAAGAACTTAATCTTAGAACTATGAGAAAGCAAAAGTGAAGTTAAAGTAAAAAGTAAAATTTCAAACTTGGTCATTTTACTCAACTTAAATTCTCCCTTGTTTCCACTGAATATTATTACCGTGTATTGCTCTACATTTAAGTAGACTAAAATGTGTTCTTATTAGTGATCCTTAGTTTTCCTACATGTTTTTACATGCATAACAATAGAAAGATAATAATACCATTTATTATGTATTTTCAGTATGTCAAGTCTTGTGTTAAGTACGTCACATAAATTATCTCATTTAATTCTCACAGCAGCTCCACGTAGTAAGTACCATTATTAAACCCATTTTCCAGAAAAAGAAAACCAAGGCTGAGAGGACTAAAACAACTTGACCAAGGCCACAGTTTACAAGAATTAGAGTCAGGATTTTAACACAAGCAAAAAACCTATAAAGTTTACCTCTAATCAATCTAATTTAATAATAAAATCTACATGAGGTCAGGAGAGGTGAGTGATGAGAAATGTGGCTAATAATTTTGAAATTATCTCCATCTGTTGATATGTGAACTATATTATGAAAGTTTTGCTTAATCCTAATCTTAAAAAAAAATAAAGAACCTAAAGGAAATGATTATGACAGGGAGAAGTGTGCTTGGTTTTTGAATCATGAAGATAGATAATGCTATCTACAGTGATATCAGATTTTAATCAAAGTTTCCACTAAGGTACTTGAATTCTAAGAAAAATCAGGGAAATGTGCGTAATAGAAGCTCTTCAGCGGGTATGAATGTGTATTCCTATAGACTAATACCTTTTACTGATCAGGTGACTTTGGGAGTACTCTGGATTCTGGAAGCAGAGTAAGACAGAAGGAAAGGAAGTAGCATAGAGATGATCGGTAGGAATTCTACAGGCTTAAAGAGAAGTTGTTTTATTTGCTGATTCTCAGAAGTCCGGATATCGTCCCACCAGATTCTAAGACTAGTTCTAAGACATAACATCTTGGTGTAACCTTGGGTTCTGTGATGTTTGCAAGAGCAGTAAGGGGAGCTGCTTCAGCTTCCTTCATCTTAGGTAGGCAGCTTAAGCTGGTACTGAGGCAGCTCTAATACCAATAACTTTTGTTGTAGACCTTACACTGGGGAAACATTTAATTTTGTAGATGTTTGGATTATTTTCTCACGTTACTGAAAGAGTGGAAAACTGGAAGCTTCGTTCCTTGGGTTGTTTGCCCAGACTAGGAACCAGGACATTAAATTCAGTCCCCTTTTGACTGAAATGCCTTATCTCTGACTTCTATTCTTCTAAATTGGGATTTGCCGATCTGTGAATGTCACAGAATGAAATATGAAACAGATTTACTGCAGAAAGATTGGAGACTGATTTCACATTTTCTAGGTGTTGAAAAATAAAGGGGGAGACTAGCAAGGATGCATGGTAAAAAAATATTTTTCAACGTGATTTAAAGTTTGCATATATATAATTTTTTTACTTTTAAATAATTTGAAAGGAAGTTAAAGTAAATAGAACTTGAAGTAAAGAAGGTTAAAGTAAAGCAACTAGGGGGAAAAAGGCACCTTAGAGCAAGAACTGAGAAGAAAAAATTTTTGAGTTCTACATTGGATATGGCTGGGTTACTTTACTTGGAAATACCAGTTTATGTTGAGTTAAAGAATTAACTACTGAGAAATAACTGAATTTATTTAAATTTGAGTTTATTTAAAAATTAAGTTCATTTAACTTTTTTCCATAAGTGTCTGTATATTGCTTAGGAGGTCAGTATAATTGAGTGTAGTCATGATTGTGCTGTGCAATAAAGTAGCCATTAGCCACATAGGGCATTTGTTTTAATTTTAATTTAATTAATTTGAGAAGGTAATGAAAATATGCTCAACATCATTAATCATCAGGGGAAATGCAAATCAGTACCACAATGAGCTATCCCCTCACACCTGTCAGAATAGATATCATTAAAAAGACAAGAAATAACAAGTGTTGGTAAGGATGTGGAGAAAATGGAACCCTCGTGCACTGTTGGTGGGAATGTAAATTGGTGCAAATAGAAATATCATGTGATCCAGCAATTCCACTTTTGAGTATTTATCCAAAATAAATAAAAACACTAACTTGAAAAGATATCTGCACTCCCATGTTCATTGCAGCATTGTTTACAGCAGCCAAGACATGGAAGCAATCTAAGTGTCCACTGATGGGTGAATGAATAAAGAAGATGTGATATATATATACAATGGACTATTATACAGCCTAAAAAGAATGGCACCTCGCCATTTGCAACAACATGGATGGACCCTGGGAGCATTATGCTAAATGAAATAAGTCATGGGAGTTCCCTGATTGCCTAGTGGTTAGGATTCTGGGCTTTCACTGCCGTGGCCCCAGGTTCAATCCCTGGTCAGGGAACTGAGATCCTGCAAGCTGCTCGTTGTGGCCAAATAAATAAATAAATAAATCTTGGCATGCCCAACCTTTAAAAGAAAGTAAGTCAGACAAAGACAGACAAATACTGTATGATCCCTTTTTTTGTTCTTGTTGTTTTTTGATTGAGGTATAGTTGATTTACAATGTTGTGTTAGTTTTAGGTGTACAGGAAAGTGATTCAGTTTTATATTCTTTTTCAGCTTCTTTTCCATTATAGATTATTACAAGATATTGAATATAGTTCCCTGTGCTATATTGTTATCCTTATTGTTATCTATTTTATATATAAAGTGATCTCTTTTATATGTGGAATCTTAAAAAACAAAAACAAGCTCAAATCAAAGATACAGAACAGATTGTTGGTTGCCAGAGGCAAGGGGTTGGGGGGTGGGAGAAATGGGCGATGGGAGTCAAAAAAATAAATAAAATAAAGTAAAATTTAAAACGTAGTTTTTCACTAGCATTAGCCAACTTTTAAGTGTTCACCAGCCACATGTGCTAGTGACTACCTTATTGGACAACCAAGGGAGACCATTTCCATGCCAGCTGAAAGTCCAGTTGGACTAGTATAGTGAAAACAGCGTGGTTCTAAATTTAGACAAAACTTGATTTGTATCTTCAACACTTAGTTGGAAGCTGATTTGTTTGAGGCACAATTTCAATTTTTAATATAGAAATAATATTTTCTGCTTCTTGTCATTGTTGTTAGGATTAAATGTTGTGTCTTAGGTCAGGAAAGCCTAGTTTAGGGAGGCAATATTGTAAGAGAGTTTGAAGCATGGGCTCTGGACTCCAAAGGGCCTGAGTCTGAATCCAAGTTTTGCTACTTACTAGCTGTGTGATTTGGGCAAACTACTTAATTTCTAAACATCAGTTTCTTTAAAGCGGGTTCATAGCACCTACTTCACAATGGTGTTGTAAGAATTAGGGGATTATCTGAGAAAATACAAGCACAATACTTTGCATAGTACATGGTAGATATTCAAGAATGCAAGCTAATGAGTGTCAAGATGTTAGTTACTTATACCCAAGGCAAATCTGTATGCTACAAAAAACTTCCATAAGTTCCATAAACTAAAATATAAAAACTATAAAATGCTGCCAAGTGCATAAGTAATAATAATAGTTGTCACTGCTGTTATTGAGTGAGATATTCTATTAGTTCAATTCAGCTGTTACAAAAATAAGGTCTTTTCCTCAACATTTCCTGATCATCAATGTTTTAAATAATGTTTTTTATTTCATAAATTACCTTTACCTAAGTGAGAAGAAATTAATAAATAACCATTAAATTGATGTTAAAATAAACTCAATAACGTAGGATTTCTTTGCTGTAGTTTCACTTTTAAGTAAATAAACTTGCCTCTTGCCATATACTAAGGCATCTTAATGGGTAATGGGCAGTTTCCATACCACATCTCAATTTTGAAAGATGACTTGCACTGTAGGTTTCATCACCACAAGAGTTAAATTTGAAATGGTGCAAAAATGGGATTATTTTATTTTTAGAAACTTCCACACATGCACATTAAGTTTACTCCACAGAAAGGTCTTCAGTGGCTTTAAATTCTGTTTGGAAAAGGCTTGAAACTTAAAAAGAAAGACTTCCATGCATTGGTTAGTTTGTGGTTTTACCACCATGATTTTCATATGTGACGGTGCTTTAAAAGTGGTATTTAAACTTCATACTATGTACGTTTATATTCTTCTTTTAATCTATAAATCTTTTATACTATATATACTGTGTGTGTGTGCCTATGGCTTGGAGCAATAAACTATATAAGAAATTTAAGATAAAGAAAGAAGTGAATATCTGCTTAGTAAAAATTGTAATATATACTTATATGGTTTATTTAGAAAGAATATTTAAATGGAAGACAAAAGCTGCTTTAAAATGTAAAACGGTCTTACTAGAAAATATGGGCAAAGCATTTGGTAGAGTATAATTATTAAAAACACTATTTTGAAAACTTCAGTTGTTTTTCAGAAAAGAAAAAAAATCTATGGTGTTAGCAATTCAGAATCATAGTTTCTAGGCTGACTACCAAAGAAATAAATACAGTCAATACTGTGGTAAGCTGTCTTAGCTTAAAGTGTCTAGAACACTCGTGTTTAACGTCCTCAAAAACAGTTAAGGTATTTCCTGAAATGAAAGATTAATATTGCAGTAAAAGCCAATGTAAAGTTTTCTAGGGCTACTATTTTACTACTGACAGTATATATTGTTAAGTTAGATAAACTTCATCCCTATCCAGTCTTTGACCAGTTTATGAATTGCATGTCACCCTTCAGTAGAGAAAAGCACAAATCTTTAACAAGTGTTTGTGCTCATTGTTCCTAGATCATAATTTTAAAATCCTCCTCTTATTACTTTCTCAGTTTTTTTTTAAATGAAGCATTCTTAAAAGGCAAGGGAGAAAGACTTCATAAAATCTTATTTTGGGGCTGCCTTTTCTTTCTTTTTTTTTTTTTAATATTTATTTATTTATTTATTTATTTATTTATTTTTTTGGGTTGTGTTGGGTCTTCATTTCTGTGCGAGGGCTTTCTCTAGTTGCAGCAAGCGGGGGCCACTCTTCATTGCGGTGCGCGGGCCTCTCACTGTCGCGGCCTCTCTTGTTGCGGAGCACAGGCTCCAGACGCGCAGGCTCAGTAGTTGTGGCTCACGGGCCTAGTTGCTCCGCGGCATGTGGGATCTTCCCAGACCAGGGCTCGAACCCGTGTCCCCTGCATTGGCAGGCAGATTCTCAACCACTGCGCCACCAGGGAAGCCCGGGGCTGCCTTTTCAAAAAAAAAAGGCATGGAAAATCTCTGAAAGAACAATATAAAATACATAAGAAAATATTTCCCCTTTATAGACTAAAGCTGCATAGAAAAAAGAGAAAGGAATGAAATAATTCATTAAATATATCTGTTGAACATTATTTATGTCCAAAGCCCTGATGTGAATCACTGTAGTCTATGCAATGATAAATCAGAAAGAGTCCCTGGATGTAAAAAGGTAGTCTAGAAAAGGAAAGTAGAATTTGTACTTGAAGGACAAGAAGTAATAGGAAAGTATAAGAGATAAAGTCCTGGACGTGGTAAACGTGAGGCATGTGCTAGGTACACAAAATATTTCAGTTTGATTGGAATATAAGATGTTAGAAAGAGAATGTTTCAAGTTAATGTTTCAAGTTCATTGAGTCAAGATCATAGAGAACCTGCATGCTGGTTGCTATATTGAACAGAAAGTTAAGAATCCTAAAATCATTTTGATCACAGGAACAACATGAACAGTGTTTTTGGAAGGCTGGAAGAAAAATTGAGGTAAGAAGAGATTAGATCTGAAACCCAATAGGGTGATTTTGCAATAGCCCAGAGATAGGATGGGGTGGACCTGCACCAGGAAGTAGTGGTAATGGCATTGAGAAGGTTTGTGGGAAATGTGCTCTGGAGGTAGAGTCAATGATACCTGGCAAACAATTAGATGTGGGTAGCAAGAGAGAAAGAGAGAAGCCAAAGAAGTCTGAAAATTTGGGCCTCGGGTTTAGGAGATGATGGGAACACCAACAGAATGAGAGAATTTAGAAATGTAAGTGTTTTGGGGTGAACTGATGTGTTGAAAAGATGAGCTTAATTTTTATTCATACTTTTAACAAATATTTGATATCCTATTATGTGCCAGAAACCAAGCTAAGTGCTGGGGATAAAATACTGAACAGGAACAGATGGATTATACTTTATTGAGGAAGCCTGCTGGGCTATTTGATAATACGAGCAAATATAAATTTAAACGTGTAACAAATGTGACAAGCACTGTGAAGGGGAGATACCTAGTTACATTTGAGGCTACAGTAAAAGGAGTGATTTCAGTGTTTCTAGGGGAGTGCTTCTCCCACTAGAATGACTCTTAGTCTGAAATCTGAAGACTAGGTGATAGGAGCAAAATAGAAAAAGAGGGCAGCAAAGGGCCTTCTAAAGCTTAGTGTGTGTGTGTGTGTGTGTGTGTGTGTGTGGTAAAAACAACTACCATCACTGCTACAGCACCTTGTGGAAAGCAGGAGGATGGCATGTGTGAGAAATAGGAAGATGGCCATGTCGCTGAAGTGGAGACAGTGAGAGAAGGGGGGCATGATCTTGGACAAGAGGGTTAAGAAAGAGCTTATCCATGCAGATCCTTGTGGTTTGTGTTAAAGGGTCTCTGACCCTAAAAGCAATAGGATGACACTGAAAATGTTTAAGCATGAAAGTATCATAATCAGAGGATGAGGTGGTAACACAGACTACAGTCGGGGGTAGGAGACGGGAGAATTGAGCACGTTTAAGAAATATTTCAGAGATAAAAAGTAGAATTTTATGATGGTTTGCAAATTGAGCATTAGGAAGAAGGCAGGGTCGGGGCGAGGTCTG
Source organism: Balaenoptera ricei (assembly GCF_028023285.1). Lineage (NCBI taxonomy): Eukaryota > Metazoa > Chordata > Mammalia > Artiodactyla > Balaenopteridae > Balaenoptera > Balaenoptera ricei. Next base: position 108,531,550 of record NC_082642.1, read on the forward strand.
TATTTTTGTATCACCCAACAGGATGGATGAGATGGGGATCAGTGGAAAAGGCCACATAAGAGGAAGAAACTATGAGCTGCATTTTGTATATATGCAGTTTAAGGCACCAAGAGGATTTCCAAATAGGTGTATTTGTAGCTATTAAAATTAAAGAATAGATGTTCCTGAAGTAGGTGAAAAATTCAGGTAAAGACTGGAAAGTCAATGACAGTTGAACTGATAGTTGAAGCCACTAGAATAAATAAAATCCTAAAATAGATTACAGAATGAGATGAGGGAGACCAAAGACAGAACTTTAGGAAATATCTACATGAGGAAACAGAAGGAAGACATCCCCGAGAAGGTGGCAGGGGAGGAAAAATCACAGAGGTAGGAGTAGTCTGAATAATGAAAAACCATCTAGTTTCATGAAGACATAATTACCCACAGTGTTCGTGTGTAATCCCTGTTATTTATTTAATGATATGAACAGCATCAAAATGTACAAACATTGCCTTGGCTTGTCTTCTAGCCACCCTTTCCCCACCACTCCACACACACACACACACACACACACACTCCCCTGCTGTTAGGTAACTGTGAGTCAATGGTTATGAAATAAGGTTATATTCCTCAATAATAGGTCTGTATTCAGACCAACAGATTCTTACTATGTTCTACTGAGATCTAAAAAAATTAGAAGATAGTTAAAAATTACCTCTAGCATTAAGTATCAAGAGACTATAGCTATTGTTTGTCTGAGCGTAACTTGAGATATTGTGGCGTAGGGCCAGCTTAACTCAACAATGGACGGTATCAGCGCATAACAACAAAGTCACGGGCTCACATGGAAACTATAAAAGGATACTTGCTGTATTGTTCGTGCTCTTGGAATGCTCCTTCCTTCCTTTCCTGTTTTGTTGCTGCCATAGGATGTCAGCTCAAATTTACTGTCATTGTTGTCATTTGGTCAATGAATATCATGACATGTAGTAGGCACTTAACCTTGTGTGAGCCCATGAGCAGGCAGTCTGAAATCTGAACCCTCTAAGGAGGTTATCAGGTTGGCTGAATGTTCTTGGAATACAAATGTGACAGTGAGGTTTGTCTTTTTTTTTTTTTTTTTTCCCCAAGTGAAATGTACCCTTCAGAATTGCTTTCCATCTCATACAAAAGTTATGGCTTTAAAGAAATACAACCTGCCTTCTCACAAATTTTCAAAACTCATCTACAGATTTAGGTAGCATTCTTAAATTCCATAAAAATTTCCCTGAAAACAAAGACCTATTTCCATGGGAAATAAACCTAAGGCAGGGTTTCTTAATCTCAGCACTATTGCATTTTGGACCAGATCATTCTTTGCTGTGGGTGTTTGTCCTGTGCATTGTAGCATAATTAGCAACATCCCTGGTTACTGTCATCTAGATGTTAGCGGAACCCCCAAGCTGTGATAATCAAAAATATCTCCAGACATTGTCATAGGTCCCTGGAGGGGGGTGGGGGAGGTACAGAATCACCTTAGGTTGAGAACCATTGGCCTAAGAGAAGTGCCTTAATGTAAAGTAAAAAAAAAAAAAAAAAAAACAGAATCTGTAAGATACGTTTTGTGGAAACATAATTTAAACTTCCCTTTGTCTTTCTGTCATTACGAGGTGTAATTGTACCTAAAGGATAAATACAGACTTTTAAATAGTAAAATCATCTATTGATAGTAATAATTTCCTAATCTTTCCTGTCCTAACGAACAATGAGGTAAACACTCTGAGGTGGTGTTTGGTTTTTCTGTAGTGTTTTAAATTTAACATACCAGTTTCATTCATTCATTCGATAAGTATTTTCAAGCTCCCTCTCTGCTCCAGTTGTTAGGTGTTAGTAAAGTAACAAGGAGTGAGATAAATGATGGTGCTGCTGTTCTCAGAGTTTAAATTTGAATGAGGGAAAACACAGTGCACAAATAAAAAGCAGAGAATCAAAACAGTTTGATGTAATTGAGCAGGCATTGGTAAACTATGTTGACCTCTTTTTGCAGATAAAGTTTTATGGGAACAGAGCCACATGCATTTATTTATATATTATCTATGGCTGCTTTCCTGCTGCAACACCAGTCAGTTAGTTGTAACTGAGAACATATGGCCAGCAAAGCCTAAAATATTTGCTATCTGGTCCTTTATAGAAAAAAAAAAATTTGCAGACTCCTGTGGTAGTGTGAGATTGGGTGGCCATTTTTGATTAAATAATTGGAAAACAGCTGTGATATTGAGATTTATAATAAATACATATTTGGTCTTTGCCCTGTCTTGGCAAACAGCTCCCCAAAGTCTTGGAATTTCTTAAGTGATTAGAGCTGTAAAGGTGTCTTTTGTTATTCAGAACAAGCCCCTTTCAACCACACCTTATTTATGCTAATGAGGAGAGTTTTGGAAAGTCCGGAAGGATGGGGGCTGATTGCCAGGGGAACAAACCAAGTGATTAGAGTTGATTAGAAGTGATTAGATCAGCTTCAGCCTACACCCCTTCTCACCTCCAAGATGGGGAGAGGGGATAGAGAGTAACTTAATCACCAGTGGCCAGTGATTTAATCAACCATGCCTAGTTAATGAAGCCTCCATTAAAAACACAAAAGGGATGAAGTTTCAAAGGGCTCTGGGTTGGTGGACAAGTTTGGTGCACCTAAAACTCCACAGGGACAGAAGCTCCTGTGCTCTGGACCCTTCTGGACCTCACCCTATGTATTTCTTCATCTGAATGTTCATTCCTATCCTTTAATATCCTTTGTAATAATAAATGGGAAATCTAATCAGTAAACAGTTTTCTTGAGTTTTGTGAGCTGCTCAAGCAAATTAATCAAACCTGAGGAGGGGAGGTCATGGGAACATCCGATACCTAGCCAGTCAGGAGTGCAGGTATCAACCTAGATTTATGATCAGCGTCTGAGGTGGGGGAGAGGTGGGGCAGTCTAACGGGACTGAGCCTCTGACCTGTGGGATCTGATGCTATCTCCAGGTATATGGTGTCAGAACTGAATTGTAGGACAGCCAATTGGTGTCCATCACAGTTGGAGAATTGCCTGATGTGGAAAAACTCCCACACACTTAAGAGTACAGAAGTATTGAGTGAATAGTAGAGAAATAACAGGTAAGTTTTTCCTAGACAACAACATTTTGCACAGATGACATTTAAACTGATAGCTGACTAGAAGGGATCAGTTCTGAGAAGATGAAGGGAAAGAAGAAGCAAAAGGAGAAACTGGAATGAAACCCCTAAGGCAAGAATGAGCTAGTGTGGGTGAGGGATAGGAACGGTCTAAGATGAAATCTGAAATAATGGGGGCCCAATTAAGTAGGCCTTGTAGGTAATACTAGAGGTGAGGGCTTTTACTCCAAGTGAGAAGGGAAGTTGAATGAGATATGAGAGTTCTGTGTGATGTAAACTAAGTTACATTTTAACAAGATACTCTGGCTGTTCTCCTGAGAACAAGATATTGGAAAGCAAAGAAGATCAATTGGGATGCTCATAGTCAAGACAAAAGACAATGGTTTCTTGGGCTGGGCTATTAATAGCAGAGATGGAGAGAGAGGATGAATTTGGAATAAGTTTTGAAAGTAGATTTTACATGACTTGCCAATAATGTGGATTTGAAGGATGAAGAAAGAAACTGTCAAGAATAATTTCTAGATTTTTGTCTTAAGTAGTTGCATGAGTTGCAATGGTATTGATTAATGGCGGGGGTGGGGGACTCAAGGGAGGAAATGTAACCAAGCAGGACCCTATGGGGCCTTCCGGGGACAGACCCCTCCCCCACATCCTCTGCTTTAGCTCCTCTCTGAAGTACCTAGATAATAGCATCTGACGCATATTTCCTGAGTTTTTCAGATGCTAAAACCACCACCAAATGAAAGAAATTAACTATTTGATGATCATGAGCACATAGCCCCCAGACCTTCTGGCACCTAAGGATTGATCACCACCAACCAATCAGAGAATTGTGCAGGAGCTGATCACACACTCTGGGACACCCCTCCCTCACCTTGCCTTTAAAAGTGCTTTACTGAAACCCTTGGGGAGTTCGGGGTTTTTTGAGCACCAGCCACTGGTTCTCCTTGCTTGACCCTGCAATAAACCTTTCTCTGCTCCAAACTCTGACGTTTCAGTTTGTTTGGCCTCACTGTGTATCAGGCACAAGAACTTGTGTTTGTTAACAGAAGTGGGTTTGAGAGTCTATGATTGTCAAAAGTTCTGTTTTAGGTTTATTGAACATTCATGTGGAAATATTAAACACATATTTGGATATATGAGTCTGATGTTGCAGGGAGAGGTCAGAGTTGGAGGTAGGTATTTAGAAAGGATATATGGATGGTATTTAAGTCCATGAGAATAGGTGAGGTCATTTAAAGAGATGTTGTGGGTGGGAAAGGGCAGGAGGTGAATAAAGGGTAGAACACTAGTTAGTTCCACATTAGAAATCACCTCAAGAGGAGAAGCCAGCAGAAGATAAGGAGTAGATGGGCAAGTAGAAGAAAGCAGTGGTCAGTAGAATGAGGGCTAAAATGAGATCTTATTCATCTTACGTATAGACTTCTTGTAACCACGAGATATCTGAGGGAACACTTAGTTTTTGTCTAATTAGCATCTAGACCTCCCCACTCCATTGCCACTCCATGCTGCTGGAGTGAGGACCCCTCTTTAGCCCTTCTACTTTCTGGTTGCAGGAACTGTTTCGGAGATGGATTATTGATAAAAGCCAACCTAATCAGAGCCTTGCTGGGAGCTTCCTCAAACTAACTGGGCAAGGGAGACTCTTTTCACAGGGATAATAAGCTGTGAGAATGAGGAAAGGTTAGAACTGCCAGTGGCTAACTTGCTACCACCTGGGGAGAGCTTGCTTACAAACAGGACCAGCACAATGGATGTTTGAGCTCCTGGAAACCAGTTAGGACTGAGTCAAAAGCCACCATTCCTTGTACCCCCTTCCCTCCTAATTTTACTTAAACTGATTTGAGTTTTTACTACTTGACACCAAAAAATTTTGAATACATTTTCTTGTTTCCTTTGTATATCAGCATACCTCCATTTGTACATAAAAGATGTTCAATAAATATTCATTAAATAAAATTGAAATGTCAATGTTTAATGATAACATTTTGATTTAAAATTAAGCAATCATTTGATAGTGGAATGGACTTGGAATCTTTGATCACCTAAGACAGTTCCTTGAACTTTGTAGGTGTCTAAAATAATATTCAATAATTCTTTGCCAACTGTTGATCTTAATGAACTAAATAAGACTTTTGTCTTAGCTTTCTTAATAAGTTATAAGACAGAGAAAAGTGCATAAATCATTAAGTGTAACTATAAACTTAATGACTTATGTGAGTTATCTGAACTCCCACTAGTATAACCAGTACTCAGATCAAGAAACAGAACTTTTCCAGCACCTCGGAAGCCTTCCTTATACCATTTCCTGGTCATGACCCCGGCTTTCTGCCCCCAAAGTAACCATTATCTTCACCATAAATTTGTTTTGCCCAGTTTTGGATTTTTTAAAAAGAAACCATACAATGTATATCATTTTATGTCTGCCATTTCTGTTGTTGCTTGTAGCAATGCTCACTTATTTTTATTGTCTTCTATATTTTATTATATAAATGCAAAATATATTCTAATGTTAAAAATAAATAAATAAATAAATAAATAAAATTAAGCAGTCAATTCAGCTATTTAACACAGACAAATTAAAGAATTTTAAATGCTTTTCTTCCCATTACTACTCAAAGACATTCAGTTATGGGAGAAAAATAGCTTCAACCAAAATTGTTGGTCTATTAAAAATATCAACACTTTGAGAAAGGAACACTTTAGTTTTTTTTTTTTTTTTAACTTAAGACCACTCTCTTCTTTTCTCCTCCACTTTGACTTTATAGTTTGATGGATAGACAGATAAATATTTTGGGGCAACGTTCTCCTGATGGTTTCATTTGCCTTTCTATCTAGTCTTTAACAGTTTACTGTCAAATTAACCCTCTTTCTTACCCTTGCTGCCCCTTGAGGTCCAACTTGATAAATTGGTCCTCACCATAAGGGTTTGGTATAATGCTTTTTGTCTCCCTAAATTGCAAATAAACTTCAAAACTTATAAAAAAATAAGTTAATGTTATTATGACTATTGATATAGTCAGTGCTTGCATTATTATTATACCCAGTTTTCACCTGAAAATTCTGCTTCTGTAAGCCTGTAACGATATATTTCGTGAGTGAAGATAATTAGAAGTACAGGTCCTCCACTGTTTGGGGAATGGAACAGGATTTTTAATTATTCATCATTTCATTGGGATCAGAAAGAAAAATCTGACTTCTGTATCCTAGGGTAAATATGGTGGCCATTGTCTTGGTGCCATTTTTTTTTCCCTTCTGAAATTATAGACACTGTTTCTTTTTTTATTAACAGGGGGAAAGTAATCCACTATTTTCTGGGACTACTTTTAGGACAAAGGTAATGAAATTTTAGCACCCTATGGAATCTTTACTTGTAAGTGCCCATCTCCAGGGCCTGTTATCAATATTCTTTTTTTTTTTTTTTTTTATTAAATCAACCAGATTCAATGAACCTACTGGAATTTTCCCATGTATTTCTTTTTTTTATTTTATTTTATTTTATTTATTTATTTATGGCTGTGTTGGGTCTTTGTTTCTGTGCGAGGGCTTTCTCTAGTTGCGGCAAGTGGGGGCCACTCTTCATCGCTGTGCGTGGGCCTCTCACTATCGCGGCCTCTTGTTGTGGAGCACAGGCTCCAGACGCGCAGGCTCAGTAGTTGTGGCTCACGGGCCCAGTTGCTCCGCGGCATGTGGGATCTTCCCAGACCAGGGCTCGAACCCGTGTCCCCTGCATTGGCAGGCAGATTCTCAACCACTGCGCCACCAGGGAAGCCCTGTTATCAGTATTCTTATTCTGCCCACCACAGCGTCTATACTTCTAATATCTTTACATCAGAAACTATAAATGAATCTGGTTTCTGGCTATGAACAGGGTAGATTACATTGAAGTCCAAGAACCACCAACCTCTACAATTAACTTTATTTATTTATTTTTATTTATGTATTTCTGGCTGCATTGGGTCTTCGTTGCTGCGCACGGGCTTTCTCTAGTTGCAGCGAGCAGGGGCTACTCTTTGTTGCAGTGCACTGGCTTCTCATTGGGGTGGCTTTTGTTGCGGAGCATGGGCTCTAGGTGTTTAGGCTTCAGTAGTTGTGGCACACGGGCTCAGTAGTTGTGGCTCACGGTCTCTAGAGTGCAGGCTCAGTAGTTGTGGCACACGGGTTTAGTTGCTCCATGGTATGTGGGATCTTCCCGGACCAGGGCTCGAACCCGTGTCCCCTGCATTGGCAGGCGGATTCTTAACCATTATACCACCAGGGAAGTCCCTACAATTAACTTTAGTCACTACATAGCTCAATCCTCCACAGCTACGTCTTTTTTTTGTTCCATCAAAAGTGATTAATTCAAGCTCATTCACACTTTTTCTGGACTAATCTGATTCAGTTTTGTCATTTAACATGTTAGGTTATTAATTAAAATTACACTGATATAAAGAAGTTTCCTTTAATCTCAGCACCCCTCCCCAATTTTTTCACTATTTGGAAAAGCTAGCATGTATTAAATACTTATTTTCACACATTGTGCTTTAATGGCTGTGCTTAACTCCTTTTCTATTTTTAACATGGATTTTATGATACGAACATCATTAAGGCCTCTTTGGAATGAATCCATCCATTCCATTTCAGATTTCAAGTAAACATTTTTGTTTTCACAGTGATAGGCTTCCCTAACTAGTTAAGTATTACATATTAGAAGCCACTATGTATGAAAAAACAGAAACCTAAAATACACATACAGAATAAGAATATTCTTCTCAAATTCAGCACACCTCTTTATGTGTTATATATGAAGTTATATATGACAGACCACAGTAATGGCATAGAGGCTGCCTTAGTAATCTCATAGTCTGTAAAATGGCTAAGTCCAACTATCCTCTGTAATGGGACCATATTTGCAACAGTATTCATATCTGAACACCATTTTTTCAGATTTTATTTTCTTAGAGCAGTTTTAAGTTCATAACAAGATTGAGAAGAAGGTACAGATATTTTCCATATGGCCACCTTGCCCTCACACATGGATAGCTTCCCCCATTATCAGCATGCCCTACCAGAGTGGTAATTTTTTTGTAATTGATGAACCTACATTGACACACCATAATCACCCAAAGTCCATAGTTTACCACGATATTTTACCTATTTACATATATTCATTATTTTAAGAGATAAAAAATAAAGTGGAGGATGGCCTGAGAAGAAACACCAAAAGGTGAAAGGATAAAAATCAGATAACTTGAGGACCAGTTTAAGGGCATTTATCCTAAAGAATAGAAGGTTCAGGGGACTCTGTGTTGTTAAATTGGTATACTGTGATGAGCTTTCAACCAAAAGGAAACTTGCATTTTTCTCTACGGTCCCAAATTGCAGGACTGAGGTCACTGAGGTATCTCAGGGTACACAGATTTTGGCCCTGTGTAAGGAAAAGCTTTCTTCTTCACATTCAGAAGTGTCTGCATGGGAATGGAATTCTGCCTTAGTATGTTTAACTAAAGGCTATTTATTATATCACTAAGTGGGGTTGTGAATATGGAGTTGAAGCATTGTATCTTCTTAATCCAGAAATTTCTTCTATCATAAGATGTTTCCCCATCTATCAAAGTGGTGATTATTTAGGCGGATATTGGTAGATATTATGATTTATCAATAGAAGAAGACAGTGAACCTCTACAAAAAGACCCTTTTTAAAATTTTTTTAAACTTTTAAAAATTTAAAAATTTTTAAATTGAAATATAGTTGAGGGGCTTCCCTGGTGGCGCAGTGGTTGAGAGTCTGCCTGCCAGTGCAGGGAACACGGGTTCGAGCCCTGGTCTGGGAGGATCCCACATGCCGCGGAGCAACTGGGCCCGTTGAGCCACAACTACTGAGCCTGAGCGTCTGGAGCCTCTGCTCCGCAACAAGAGAGGCCGCAATAGTGAGAGGCCCGCGCACAGCGATGAAGAGTGGCCCCCACTCGCCGCAACTGGAGAAAGCCCTCACGCAGAAACGAAGACCCAACACAGCCAAAAATAAACATAATAAATAAATAATAAATAAAAAATTAAAAAAAAAATGCAAACAGCAGTGCAGAACACAGTCTTAAAAAAAAAAAAAAGAAATATAGTTGATTTACAATGTTGTGTCAATCTCTGTTGTACAGCAAAGTGACTCAGCTATACACATATAGACATTCTTTTTTTTAATATTCTTATCCATTATGGTTTATCACAGGATATTGAATATAGTTTCCTGTGCTATAGAGTAGGACCTTATTGTTTATTCATCCTATATATAACAGTTTACATCTGCTAATTCCACATTCCCAGTCCTTCCCTCCCCCATCCCCCTCCCCCTTGGCAACCACAAGTCTGTTCTCTATGTCTGTGAGTCTGTTTATGTTTTGTGGATAGGTTCATTTGTGCCATATTTTAGATTCCACATATAATTGATATCATATTGTATTTGTCTTCCTCTTTCTGACTTATTTTACTTAGTGTGATAATCTCTAGTGGCATCCATGTTGCTGCAAATGGCATTATTTCATTCTTTTTTATGGCTGAGTAGTATTCCATTGTATATATGTACCACATCTTCTTTATTCATTCATCTGTCAATGGACACTTAGGTTGTTTCCATGACTTGGCTATTGTGAATAGTGATGCTATGAACATAGGGGTGCATGTATGAAAAAGACCTCTTTTATCACCTAGTATAGCCTCAAGCCTAGATGTATAAAAATGAACTCATTCTAATCCCAAGTCTGTTCCCTTTCCTGACTTCTCTGTTTTTATCAAATACATGTATGTGCAGATATGTTATTTTAACTTCCCTTTAAAATCATATTCAATTAGAGTCAAAGGTCATGATCCTTCTTCTTCTTTAAATTATGTCTAACCTTCTTCCTCCTAATTTTTTCCTTTTGCTAGAGCTACCGCACCATACCAGATTCTAAACTGAACACATCCAAACCAGGTCAACAGCCTCCTAACAAGAGCCTTGCTACTAGTCTCCTCATTTCACAGTAATGTCAGATACTGATTTTATTTTCTCTTTACCGTCTTCAGTAACCTTTCAAATTACCTTCAACTACAGAATTAGTATAAACTCCCAATTATATCATTTAAAACTTCCATAATTTAGTTTTTGGTATCTGTTGAATTTTGTCATCTGTTGAATTTTGTCATTTTTGATGTGAACTTTGTGGCATAGGGGCTGATACCTTTCTTTCCCTTGGACACAGAAATCTGATTATTGTTATGCTTCCTGTGTATGCTCCATTTCCCAACCTTTAATCTTTACCTCCCAACTTGTATGTTCTTCCTTCAATAACATGACCTTCAAAGGAAGATCTAGCTTACTTTCTCCGTAAGGCATTCCCTTCCCTTTCTTACCCAAGTTAAACACCCATTTTTTCTTACTTTTGTAGTAGGCACTGTAGTCATATATTTATGTAAAGTACTTATTGATCAAACTAGTAGCAGCCAATTTATAGTGTGTATGAGGGAAACTCCGGATACATAATATAGTCCTGTTCATTTTCTACCAATAAAATGGCTTAATTGTGCATATTGTAATCTGAATTCCACAATAACATTTATTTCCTACAACATTAGACTAAAAATGTATGTGATAATTCTCTGTTAATATTCATAGATAGGAGGAAATGTTTCCATCAGGTGCATTATGGCTAAGAGGCACAGGATAAGCTATCTACATCAGAATTTAGATAAGAAGCTTGCTTCAAAGCTGAATGAGCCATCTCAATTTGTTATTTTTTAAATCTGCCAAGGAATAGCTCATTTCATGCAAGAATTACCTTGCACCTGACCCAGAGCAAAGACTCTAGCTATTTTTTACATATACTGATGCAACAGTAGAATTGTTTAATGCTTTAAAAACCAAGTAAGGAAGAACATGAGAAAAAGAAAAGAGACTTACAGTTTTGCTTTTCTTCATTCCTCTCTCTCTCTCCTTTTTTATAACTGCAAAAAAGACAGTCAATATTTAGCCACTGAGAAGAAATGAAGTGGTTATTTTCCCTAAGAATTTTTATAAACATTTTTTTCTAATGCTCCTTTAGGAAATAAATAGACTAACTTTGGCAGGTGGTAGTTACGTCTTCTCTCTCTCTCTCTCTCTCTCTCTCTCTGCTGTTGACATTCAATTCAAACAATCCTATCATTTATCCTTTTATGTACATTTAAAAAAATCAATGTTCACAATTTTGATTGCCTTCTTAGCAATCTTCTGGTGACCTGTGAGAGTAAGATGGAAAATTGGAAAGAGGTCGTTGGGAGAGCAGGCACAGGGGGAAGAAAAGTAGGAAATCAACTGTATTCATCACCTTAGTCCCTTCCCAGAGGATGCCTTCCAAAATTCTGCCTTTTATTTTTGAATTCATTTTTCCTCATTATTTAGATGCAACTGCACCTGGTAAGAGAGCTTTTGATCTATATTTCATAAGTAAGTATTATTCATGTGAATATTCCTTTTCATTAGTATAGAAAATATAAGCTGCACATATCTCCTGGCTGAAGTCTCTGCCTCTCGTCCTTGCTTGCTGGTCACGAAACCGTATTTTAAAAATACGCCTGGTTTTTCATTAACAACAAAGATTAAATAGCAATGTGAAGCCTTCATGATCTTCCTTTTTAATATCAGAAATAGACGCTTTCTTCTAGTCACAGGCAAAACCAAAACAAGATGTGACAGGGAAGAAAAAGAGTGTGTGTAAGTGGTCTAAGTGACTTCCTGCTAGGGAGGTGTCTGATGTGTTGGTGGTGAGGCGCATATAACCAAAATCATCAACCCTACCCAATCCCGACACTTAATAAAACACTACCCAATGAAGACATCCTATTATCCTGAAACAAATGTCATTTGGAAAAAGATAACACATTGAGCTACTATGTGAGAAAATTTCTCATAGCTTTTCACCAGGCAATTAGGGCATAGAAGGGGGAAGAGAGAGAGAAGGAGAAAGAGAGAGAGAGAGAGAAATGGAGCTTCCCTGAAAAAAAAAAAAAACTGAACACAATCTGAATACAATGTGTACAATGGAGGTAAACTGACATTAAAGAGCACAGATAGCTGAGTCCTAGAAACTTGAGATTGGTTAAGTAAAGCAGGCTCGTTCAGCTGGGCCACCTAAAGATGTGTGCACGCGCGCGCGCGTGTGTGTGTGTGTGTGTGTTTATGTGTGATGCAGGCAAATGTGAGGGGGGTAACACTATGAAGTTAGGATGGAGTGCTCAATGGGAAACCATTGAAAATGATCAGATGATTTCCGTCATACCGAGTTCCAGTTCTGATGGAAAACACTGGAAATCTAGTTCATAAGTGGTGTAGTCTCATATAGTCTGATAACATGCCTGTTGAGAAATGCAGACAGCTGATGGAAAGAAGAGTTTTGATGATGGACTTAATACTGTTGATGTTTTTAGGTGATGGTTTGAGAAAGCTGGGGCTTGATTAGTACCCTTTCTGATTCTTCAACATGCAGCACCCAGTTAATGGAAATGAATCCTGCTAATGAATATACGCCCTTTACTCATTGGTCAAGAAATTAAAATGTCATGTAGTAGGGCATGCAGTAGTCAAGAAAGTTGTCCTTGGTGTGTCCTCTGTTTCTGTATGTCATCTTCTGAAGCCACTTTCTTTTTTAGATGATTACTGTTTCACATAGCGTGAAAGGGCACATACAAAGTTAGTTAGCGGTTAGAATATACAAATGGATAAAAAGTGAATAACCCTCCTGGGTTTTTAAAATTTCTTTTGTAATTTGGGGCAACCCATACATTTACAAAGAGTAAAATGAATTTAATAGTTTTGTTTTTTAATGTTTCATTATTTTGTGAAAAATATATTACCTCAGACATTTAACATCAATATTTTATTAATGTGAGAAAGTATCTTATTTCCTATTTCACTTTGATAACTGGAAAATAAAATTTCTATAAAAGAAATGTAGTATTAGATACATCTAACTATACATAAAAGTATATCAAATAACATAAAATGCCATACATAGCTATGTAAAAATTTTACACAAGCACATGCACACATGCATGACAAGTGGAATAATTTCTTTTGGGATTGGATTATTATGACATGGCTTTCCTGGTAGGCTGAGGCATGTTAATGCACCATATTAAAAAGATAACTTTCTTTTCTTTTCTATGTGCTGTTGCTTCCTTCCTGACCCATCTTGAGTCCCATAGTTGATCATCTGAACTAGTCTTTCACCGAAAGCCTTGACTTCTTCCATTCTTGTATTTCTGCAGCACTTGCTCAATCAAAACACAAACGTGTTTTGAAGCGACAACCTTACTTCCCCAGTGCCCTGCTAGAGAAACTTACAGATCCTGCCAGGTTGGCACCACTACCCAATGCATCGTCTCCAAACTCCACTGTGTATTCAGAATAGATTCTCAGTCTTTCTTTTTCTTGTACTTTTCCTTTTGTTCGACTCAAAATCATTGTTCTCCTCCAGTTCTCTTCAATTTGAGATGACAATTTTGTCTACTATTTCATCCAGAAGAGTTGGAAGCCATCAAGCATGATCGACCTCCACCTCTAATCATCTCTAGAAATGTATTCATAATAAAACTATGTGTATATAGTTTTATAGATATTATTATTTATATATTTCCCTATCTGTACCTTTTTTGTTCTCAGAGGTCTTTTTTTTTTTGTTCATTCTCATAGGATAAGGTGTCCTTTAATGTCTTTCTTTCTAATTTATCTCTCAGCATATTCACTCACTCTGAAATTTCTCATTTCTCTTCTCCATCCTTATACAGATTTCTTAATAGACTAATCTCTACTTTTCAGTTCCTCATCTCCCATTCCTATCAGTCCATTCTTTAATTGACGTCGTTCCCACCAAGGTCCCAAATGATCTCTCAGTTGCTAACTCCAATGGATGTTTTGTAATCTTTTTTTTTTTTTTTTTTAATTGGACCTCTCTCCTGCATTGTTGTTTGCTCCAGGGAAATACTGTACTCCCCTGGTTTCCAGCATGCCACACTCAACTAGTTTCTTTTGTGATCCTCTGTTTTTTTGTGATTTTTTTTTCTCTGCTTTTCTCTGAATGTTGGTCCTCAGGGTTCAACTCTCAACTCTTCTTATCCCATATGATCTCTCTTTATGACTTCGTAACTCTCAGGTATTTCTCAGTTGTCAGTGTTGCCAAACCTATGATCACATATGTCCCATCATCTAACTAAAATATCCTTCTGCTTACTCAGTGGATGCCTGACATTTTCGAATTTTAAAAAGCAAATTAATTCTCCCTTTTCCCTAAATAGACTGTCCCTTGATATTATTTATGCTAGTTGTTGAGCCTATCTTTTGCCAAGTCATTAAAGCTAGAATTTTGACCATCATTCCTGACTCCTCCATTTTCTGCACTTTTCATATTTCTGTAATTATCAGTTACTACAAAGATAACTAATCTGGTTAATTAACTAATCTGCCTCAGTTGCTAATTAGGATCACCTGGGAAGTTTCAACACTATACTAGCTCAATCAAAGCAGAATCTCTGATAATGGGGCCTGGAAATTTGTTTTTCTAATGGGTAGATGGGAACTACTTTTCTCAATATTTCTCAAATATGTCACTTGTTTTTTTATCTCCAGTACCACTGCCTCATTTTAGGTCCTCATCATTACTTATTGCATATGTCCTAACTGGCCACCCTGCCTCAGTCTCATCCCTCTGCAATCTATTATCAATCTGACCATCAGGGTGATCATTTGGAAATATAAATGTCACAATGTCATCTCCCTTACTTTTCTAATCCAGAACACTCTCCCCTGGTTTCAAACACTTTAATGGCTTCCCATCAAAAAAAGGATCACATCCAAGTTCTTCAATTGGGCACCTGAGGCCTTATTTTAATTTACTCATCACTTGCCACTTTTTGCCTTTTATTTACCTTTCTCTGCTTCCCACAAAATGGACCCACTTATTCCCTGTACATACATATTTGTTTTCTTTCCTTTTTGCCCCTGCTCATGAGGTCACCTCTGACTAGAATGACCCTTTCGTGTTTAACTGTTAATCCTATTCATTTCATAAGTCTCGGCTTTGTAATTACTTTTTCCAAGCTGGGTTAAGTGCCTTTCCTCAGTTTCTCATAATGATTTCTGCCTAAAGAAATTACTGTTTTTACCACTTAAGTTTATAATGATCTTTTATATGCCTGCTCTCTCTTTGGAAACAATGACTGGTGCTTGGTCATCTTTGTACTCTCTGGTGTCTAGCATAATGTTTGGCATATATTAGATGCTCAGGAAAGGTTTGTTGAATAAATGAGTGAATGAGCAGTTAGAAGTCACAGCTGATAAAATAAAAATGGATACTAATAAATGTTGTGTCCTGAAACAATCAAGAGATTTAAAATAGAAAAGGATAATTACTGTACCTTGAGAATGGGAAACTGTGAAACCAGTAGAGAAGACCTTCTGTAGGTCTAGAATATATTAGAATTTTATTGACATTATTAGACTTACTCCTGCAGGTAATTTGCTTCTGATCTATACATTCATTTTGGAACTTTCTGGTCTTAATTTGGCTTCTTGAGGAGAAAAATGAATATATAACTGGTCTATATTAATACTGGTCTGATTAGCAGTTATATTTCTCACATAATTACATGGTTTTTATACTACACATTAATCTGTGAATTTGAATTTATTGTCTGTATTTTTTTAGGGTCCAATCACCTTGAATAAATTTGTCAGTTTCCAGATCTGCCAAACTGAGTGATGTGATCAGTAATGAGATGCCCTTCAGCCTTGAAATTCTGAATTTACATTTTGTTTAATTGAAAAATAAAAATTCATTGTTGTATTAATGTGGTATAAATCAAAATGTGTAGGGACTATAGATAAATTATTGTGACAAATTCTATCACATTTTACATTCTTCACACAAACTCTTGAGGGAAAAGAAAATTATCCATATATTTCTGAATCAAGGCATGTTAGGGAACATGGAAAATGTACTGTGAAATAAAAAGAATGCAACGGGGTACAAAAGAATACAGAACTGAGACAAAGTAGTAGGTTTATTCCAAGTTTTAAAGTAGCTATATTTAACACTTTGGTATAAACCCATTTTATCCCAAAGAATACCTGCCAAATAAATCACAGTCTGGAAAATAATTAATCTGAGAATCAATAGCCTGGGAAAGAAAATCACAAGGAAGTGATTTTGCAGATGTTATTTTTTCCAAATATGCTACTATTTAGTCTGATATAAACTTTAGGATAGAAATGTATTAAGGAAGCTGCTCACTTAATTTTGCTCATTCTGCACCCTGTGATGTTGAAATTGTTCAGGATTACTGGGCTCACATGTTGTAATGAGAATTGTATATAATTTACTATGTTTATTTACATATAATAAACTTTAATGATATTTGTGTCCAGAAATAGCAGATGCTGGTTTCTTCTAAGGAATGTATATATATTGTGTGTGTGTGTGTGTATATATATATATATATATATATATATATATATATATATATATATATATATACACACACACATATATATACACATACACACATACATAGATGTACCTCATATATATAAATATCTCATATATAAATAAATAAATTTACATATATAAAACATATATATGTTATCTGGTATCTGGTATTTCAAATTTTTGGTATCTCATACCACCTGCAATCTCTAGTTTTTGTTTCAAGAACTGATTTATTAATCATAAGTTTAATTCTTGAACAAGACCTTTGTGATAGTATTGGCTGGTTTCTTGCCAAACATCTATTCACCGCTTTCTCTTTAGAAACAAAATTCAAATGTTTAGCTGGTTATATTGTTTCCTATAATAAAAAGCACATTGCTTTCCAGATATTTTAGCAGCTAAGTTGACCATGGGACTGAGTCCTGGCCTTGAGCTACTAAAGAGAAATATTTGTGGGAGTTCTCTGAAAATTACTTAAAGGAAATTGATTCAGGGAGAAGTTTGTAATACCCTTCTACCTTTCCTCTTAGCTTTTAACCTGAAAATAAGTGATGATAGCTGCAGCACCAATAGCTATCTTGGAACATAAGGTGATCTGAGGGTGAGAAAAAAGGTGCTGGGATGATACAGAGGAAAGATAGGAACTCGGGTCCTTGAAAAAATTGTGGAGCCACCATTCTTACCTGTAATTTCTACTTTCAGACTTTTTCTACGTGTGAAAGAAATAAGATTCTATCTTGTTTAAGGCATTGTTATTTATTGTTGCTTTTGTTGTTAAGCAAGAATTCCAGTTGATCCCAAACTAGTACTTAGATTCTGGTTCTATCTGGTGAATCCATAGATCAGCATACCTCACTGCTAGCTATTGGTATGTGTTGTTAAGGAAAGATGGAAATCTATTACCCTTAATAAGGGATGACTTGTTATACCCCAATATGACTAGGTAATAATCCACTTATTTATCTTTAACCTGTGAATTTGTGTCCACAGTCTCCCTGGGAGATTACTGTTTTGTGTTGTGTCATTCTGATTTTGAGTTGGAGGGGCATTGTAAATCTACCTGGTAGGAAGAGTAACATCTTGCTTGAAATTGTGAATAAAGTGGACACTCCATTGCACAGAAACAGGGACAACCTTATACTTCCTATACAATATCCTCAAACAGTCAATTCATTCATTCAACAAATAGTTTTTGAGTAGCTATTTATAGATCAAATAAGTTACAGGAAGGCTTTGTTACTTAGTCAACTAGTCTAATATCACATGGGTCACCTGTGAATTTGGAGAAAGTAGAAAAAAGAAAAGAAGAAAAATTGAACCAAATGAAAAAAGTATAAATATTTGCCCAAATAGGTGTCTTCTTTTTAAAAAACTTTTCCTGTGTTTAAAGACAGGACTCTAATCTGCATTTTCTCAAATGGCACCAGCCTGTGACTACATATATTAATGTCTAATATTAATGCTCAGATGACAAGCGTTCATATCTGCCATTACAGAATTTCTCAGTACCCCCGCCACAATGTCTCCCAGTTTTTTCTGGGAGTCCTAAGGGAAGGGTCTCACATAAACTTATAATCAGTTTGTTTATATTATTCACTTACTGGCTGTTATGGTGCTTGGAAACTCTTTGTTAGGAGTCTCACCATTCTCCCTCATGCCAGGATCTTCCAGGAAAACACTCCTCTCCTATAAAGGTGTCGTACCCAAGTTCCATCTAGGTTACAAATCATCATGCTGCTGAAGGATACTGCATTCACCTTAAACTGCACCATGTTGGAGATTGACTTGTTCTATGCGGAAATGAGGAGAGTATTTCTCTAGCCAACTCTGTCACCTTGAAGTACTACTACTTATGCTCTGAGTATCACAAAGTCTCCTATGAAAACACTTCTTTGTGCTTTTATTTATAGCCCTCAGCATGCAGTCCTTTATTATGTTTTAGCTCTTGTGTCTTCATTGGAAGCATCTGGGATATGAAGGTTCATCCCAACAGGTCTTTATTCTCCCACATACATCAACTCATGCTAATAGTTTGCAGGGAGGGCTACTACTCCCTCAGTTCATCAGACATAAGCAAATCCTGAATCCTAGTAGGGTTCAAATGGGAACTCTACTACACCAGAATTTGACCTGGATTCAAGATGGCTTTGATAAAATAGCTAGTGGAGAATGAAGCTGTAAATCCTTGGTATTATATATATACATATGTGTGTTGTGTGTGTATGTGTTTAATATACATATGTATATATATATTTATACACACACTTATATATAAAACTATATCCCACAAAACTTGTAATTTGTTTCAATATGATATGCTTGATACCATAGGCAGTGCTATTTTCTCATTAAGTCATCTCTTTCAGTTGCAAAACTAACATCAAAGGAATGCCACATGCTATAACACGTATTTTACTTATTCTGCATTTATCTAGATATGAATATGAGTAATGTACTTAGTTGTAATATTTCCTTAAGCTACTCTTTTCCTACGTGCTGAAAAACCTTCTATACATATATTCTTTTTGGATTTATTTAAAAGGTGACCCAATACGTTTTTTCCTCTTGCAGTCTTCCTTTAGTAAATTTAGCTACTGTTACGATGAGTAAAGGAGATAGGCATGGGTGGAGGAGATATGGAGAGGCCAGTACTTATGTAGATAAATGCAATGTGAAAACAAGGAACTACTCTTTAATTATTGGCATAGAAAAAATGGCAAAGAAACAAAATTACTTCCTGAACCACATTTTATCACCTGACTAGTTGCAAAGAGCACGTTTTGCCTGTTTTAATCAAATGAAAATCTTAACCACCTAAATTTAGGGCTGTAAAGAATGTTTATAACAACTCAGGATCCTTGACAGTAATTACCACAGTACTAAAATGGTTATTTAGGTAGAAAGTGGTTAGAGCCATTAAGAAACATTTTATCGGGTTAACTGGTTAGAGAAAGAATTAAAAAAAATTTTTTTTGAATACAAAATATTACAACATCTGAGAAGCCCAAGGTGTAAAGTGTATTCAACACTACCAACTGAGGTGGAAAGAAAATTCCGAAGCATGACAATCTAGAGCAATTGTTAGTAGAACCTGTGGTGGGGCTGAAGTTAAATAGAAAGAAATAGAAGGCATTTGTTTAATATATGATCTTGCTGAAAGAAGGATCCCAGCACAGTAGCTTTTTCCTTTTAAGATTAGCCAGATGTGGACGTTTCTAAAGACATAAGGATGGAGCCACAGAGAGATTACAAATGCTGGGAGAGAATGGCAGACACAGAGTAAAGGTGACTGACAAAATACAAAAGCTGTTTCCTCTTCAGTCATTTACACACAACTTGCACTAAATAAAAAGGTACATTGTATACATTAGCAACCCACATAGTCTGGTTCTTTCACTGCCCTGGCACGATTAGTAGAGACAATTTGGCCAGCGGTGTCAACTATTTACTTTTTCATCAACCTGATGTTTGATCAGCAATTCTTTAAAACTAACAGTAAAAGGGAAACACACTCAGAAATTTAGGAAGTTCTGATTGGCAATCAGGTGTTAACCCTAGTCTAGTCTGTTCTATGAAAGGCTTATACTTCATCTTAGAAGCTGAGTGACTGCTCTTTTTTTGACAGTCAACAAGAAGCCATGCCTTAGACCTGTTTGGCTGCTGTCCTGGGTAGAAGAGTTTGGCAGCCCTAGGGAGATGAATTCTTCAGCCTCGGATCCGCCCAGAGTAAAGAAGCAACACCCTCTCAGCCACTACTCTGTTGCTATGAAACAAAAGACTAGGAAAGTGAACGAAGCAGGAAGTCCCGCCTTTTAGCCGGAGTCCGCTTTGGCTCCGGTTCCCAACGCTCACGCCCACCCGCCCACTCCTTATTGGTCAATTCCCTAGTGCCTTGCATCCTTTCTTCCATTTCCTTTCCGTTTTCCACTTTCGTTCTTGGGTGAGTCCAGTCCCGCCATTTCCCTCCGAATCCCTTTCCATTTGGGACGTGCGGCGAGCGGGCCTTCCTCTGGGGCCATTGTGTACTGTGGGAGACGTGGACCGGGTGGTAGTGCGAGGAGGACGGGCGCCTCCCGCCCATTGGCACCGCCCGCTGTCGGGCAGGGCACGGGTGCTCGGGATTGGCCCAGTCGCGCGCGGCCCCGCCCCCGACCCCGCCCCGCGCCTGGCTCTCTCTGTGTGTATCCTACAGGGGTGGGGTGGCCAGCGAGTGGTCTCTTCCTCCGGCTAGTGCTGCTGCAGCGTCCCGCGGCCTCCCCGAGAGTCGGGCGGGAGGGGAAAGCGGGCGTGGACTGGTCTTGACGGTAATTGTTGCGTTTCCCTGTCTCGAAGGCCGGTGCTCTGGGTCACTCCTTCCTCGGGAGCGGGGCTTTCACGGCGATTACACACTCCCTGCCCGGGCTGCCCACGCACCCTGGGCTCGTGCGTGTAGAGTCGGACCCGCGCACACGCGTGTCTCTGGGCAGCTACTGCGCCGAGAGGCCAGGAGGGAAGGGGGCGCCGGGGAGGCTTGACGCTGCTTTCCGCCCTGGGGGCCTTGGGGCAGCCAGGCGCGGGCCACAGAGGAAGAGGGGACAGCCCCGGCTTCCAGCTGCTGTCGCCGCCGCCGTCACAGTTTGAAGAGGGGTATTTAAAGCCCGGACCTGGGCAGGGCCAGGGAGGGAGGAAGAGGGAGTAAAGGGAGACGGGCGGCTGGGATTGCAGACAACCCGGGGAGCCGCGCGCAGAGCGCCCGAGAAGGACCGGGCTGCGGGCGCTGGAGGCGCGAGGCGATACTTTGTCCTTTCTCTGTCTACCTTCCTCCCCCAGCTGTTATCCGAGAGTGGCAGGGGAGGGGCCTGAGCCGGGAGGAGGCACAGATGTCCCGAAACAAAGCTTTGGACCCCTTACCCCCACCCCACTTGGATGAGACAAGAGGCGAGGAGCGAAAGAAGTGAACTCTCTCCTCCTTTCTGTGCCCGCTCTTGTCAGTTTCTCAGTCTCTCTTTTAAAATGGGTTATTTGTGTGTTGGTTTATTTGGCTCTTAACTTGGGCGCAACTCCTCAACCGCGTTGGTTAAAGAACTGTGTGTTCGTGTGTCCATGTTCATGAGTCCGTAGTTGGTGGTTTTAGCGGGTAAAATCCAAGTCCTAAGCCTTTGTTGACAGCAGACTTGCCCCTTAAAGCTCCTGTAGAATTATCTTTACGTTTATATAACTTGACGAAATCTAACAGAGTGAAAGTGCGGTTTTTGAGGGAGGCTCCCAAAAGGTTTTCTGGGGGCTTCAGTTCTAGTCTTTTGAATTGGGATCAAGGCAGGGAGGGGAAAAACAGAACAGTGTGTTCTTATCTAGTTGGAGGAAATCTATGTAAGTTTTTATTGTTATGAGTTTGGTATTAATCAAGCCTTCACTACTTGCATATTTAACTCTTGGTGTTCCAAAAACAAATCTAAGATCATTGCTACTAAACCTGTTTGTTGTGTGTAAAGATTGAGAGTGTAAATTCACACGCTATTGAAAAGTTGAATCTGGGGCCCTGGATTTTGTTCTCACTGATGGAGGAAGATGTAGTGGGTACAAGTTAACCTGTTTTCTGTTGGGTAAATATTTTCATCACCAACTAACTTTTTTTTTTTTTTTAAATTTCCCTTTCAGAGAACTAAGATTCCAAATGGCAAATTCTATGAATGGCAGAAACCCTGGTGGTCGAGGAGGAAACCCCCGAAAAGGACGAATTTTGGGTATTATTGACGCTATTCAAGATGCAGTTGGACCCCCTAAGCAAGCAGCAGCAGATCGCAGGACTGTGGAGAAAACTTGGAAACTCATGGACAAAGTGGTAAGTTCTGTCTGACCGTGTCTGTACACAGCAGGGTTGACCCTGGATGTGGCTGGTTTCTCCAGTTTTATTTGTACTGTTACTTAATAATAGTTATTGTTGTAGCAATAATCTTTTGCTTTGGATTGACCATCTTTCTTATATCTGCTCTGGGTGTTTAGAAAAGTTGGGTTCAGAGCTAAGACTTGTTTTTTTACCTTTTGTCCTACTCTTCAAGGTTCAAAGTTCCTCTACGTGACTCAGATATGCAAAGTTTTTACTGTTGGCTGCTCTTTGTTGGTGCATGGCATAGAATAGTTTGGATGTGTTCGTTACATCTTATGTAAGGTTGCCTTGCTGTTAGATAACAAAAGAGTGTATACAGGTAATTTAAGAAAAGTCTCTGACGGACCACTCATGACAACCACAGTGTATGATGCTGAGAATGATTACTGGGGAAAGAACCAGATTAGTCCTTAAGTGAGGAAGCAGTGTTTGAGAGTTTCCATTTTCATCTTTGAGAATTCATCTTCATTAAGGAACTTTTTTGCTGTTGTTAATGATAGAGTTACAGTTTCTTTCATCTATTCCATTTTGAAACAGGAAACCTTTTTGATTGCACATTGTTTATTGTGAAAGGAAAATTTATGATGGAGGTGGTGGGACTGAGAGTATCAGAAACTTCTGTGGTTTCTGCATGTTGCTTTCAGATGAACTACAATGTTATAAGAAGAAATCATGCTGGCTGTCAGTGCCCAGAGAAGTCTAGGCAACCTGAATACTTCACAGGGGTCTATGGAGAAAACTGTAGCTGTGTCCTATTTTACTAAGTAGGATTATGAAATAAATATAATTAAGATGTAGCTTGCTGCTGTGCAAAATTAATGGTTTTTCTCTTGAAGCAGTAGTACTGTACCCTATATATTGGTAAATGTTTGTAGCGCCTTATGGTTTTATTTCATAGATATTTGGGGCTAATTATAAAGTTAGTTGATGCAGGGCTCTTGATGTCTTTATAACTGCAGAAATGGAGGTTTAAAAAAATATTTCTTTGTAGGTGTGTGCTAAAGCCTTCACAAAGTCATATGGTAGCAGTCAACTTTACTTTGGTTTGTAACAGTGTTCAAATATTTGCCGCAAAAAGCCACTGTCAGTGGTATTAGCAATACAGGAAGGGGATAAGATTTACTTTATTTTCATTTATCCTTATGAAAAGCACAGATGGGTAGATGAACAATGGACCTGGCATTATATGGCTGGTGATGCTAAAGGCAGAGCCAGAATATTTTTGTTAGATAAATATCCTTAGTTTTAGGCTTCAGTGTGACCTATTTAAGCTTCTGCCAATTTATTCAAATTGTGATATTAAAGTGCTCCAGACAGAATGATGTCATAGTGTCAGAACATTGCAACTTGCTGCTTGAGGTCAGGTTTTGATTTTAACATTGGATACTTAAGAATGAGAAGCATGCAGTTGGAAAAATTGTATATATTTGACAGGCACAATACTAGCTGTCTTTGCTTTTCTAAGGAGTAAGCAATTTAAGGTCACTCTCATGCCTGAACCGTTAGTTGGGCATAAGAGAAGGAGATTCAGGGTTTTTCTTTAACTTATCTGTTATATGAGTGTGCAAAAATGGGTCAGATTCTACCAGGGAGCTGCTCCTCTCTCCCCACCCCTTCTTTGAGTGGTCAGAATTTGTACAATTGTGAGTAAATGTTAGAACATCAAATGAAAAAGATTTATATAAGGAAGTGGTAAACTGTAGGTAATGTAGAGTCATTATTTTTGAAACATTAAAAAATGTGTGTGTAATTTTGGTCTCTAACCGATTGTTAACCTAAGTTTTATCCTCTTTTAATTATTTCACCATGGGTTATGGTAAAATAGATGGTTATTTGATAGTTAAGCTTCTGCCATTGTTTGTTTTGTTAACCCTTTTGTGGGTTTGTGTTTAGCCTCTCTAATTGAGAAACTTGACTCACAAGGAAATCTACTACCTAAAGTCTCTACTTAGTGGAATGCGGGTATGGGGGTTGGCCAGAGGTGCATTGTGTGGCTTTCCCTATTTGTCTTCATTATTTGTCAAGGCTGAAAATTGTTGTGTTCATTTATGAATGCATTTGTAGGCTTTGTGGAGGGAAACCATATAAATCATTTTTAAAAGAGTCCAGTATGTTTATTGCTACTCTATCTCACAGTAATAAAAAAGCATTGATAATTACTATTTGGAAAGTCTATTTTATTTAATTGTGTAATGCAGAAGAATCACCCACATGTGTTTGTCTTTCCTTCCTTGTCAGTGGTGAAGGAAGTGGTTCATAATATCAACACTGTCCTGGTGATTACATCAGGAACTTTATTATTAGTCCAAAAGTTAATCCCTTGACACATTACCTGTTTTGTAAAATAACTGCAATAGTAGGAGTTTAGCTTCCGAATAACGGAAAATAGTAACGTTCAACTCTAACTGGTAGTTATGTAAAAGGCAAGGTTAAGCATTTGGCATTTTTTCTTTATGAAGCCTCTGCAACAAGGTCAAATCTTAGAAATATAAATTTGTAAACAGGCTCCAAGTACAGTATGTCGTCTCAGCCACTTATAAAGTAAAATAACATCTCACAGGGCAAAGAAGCAGTCTTAGACTGTAGGGGAAATATCTAGTAAATGTGTAGTTACACCATTCCGTGGCCTCTAGAATTTAAAAGTCAACTGAAATTCCAGTTCCAACTAATTGTTATGTTTTCAGAGGGCAGGCTTTCTATACAAGGTCACTGAGAGTGGGAGGGAGTAATTGCTCAGCTGTGTTCCTTGTAAGATGTAAAGTGTTTTGTAAGAAAACATCAGTGGCACAGACTTAGCAGAGTACATTTATTGAGAAAAAGAATAGTAGAATATCCCAAAGCATCTCATTTAGACATATTTCCTGGTTTTAGTTCTACGTGTCAGTGTAAGTCAATAGCTGACCCCAAACTCTTCAGGTCAGTAGATGCCTGTTTGATATAGTGACAGAACTATTACTCATGAATACACCGGAAGGTTCAAATACACCTGAAATGTGGAGTCTGTCCCAAAGCTCTTACAGAGATGGAGGTTCTTAACACTTAAACATTTCTTGAGGACCTACTGTGTTTCTCTGAAGTGCTTATTACCTGCGGATGCAAAGCTATACAAGATATAACTCTGCCCTTGATCTGTCAAGGAACTCAGAGACCAGCATCAGAGCCAGGCATGTAAGTGGATAATTGCCATGTAGTATGGAAGGGGCTGTAATACAGACCTATACAAAGTACAGTGGGAGCAGTTGAGAACATCTGTCTGGTTTTTCTGGCCACTGCTCAGACTGTTGTCTGTCTGGATTCTGCTGGCCACTGCCTTTAGGAATAGCATTATTGTACTCTTGTTGGAAATGCTGTGGTGAGGGTAAGGAAATGATTGCTAATCAGTATGGTAGGAATGATGATTTATTAATGTGAGGTTCCTGAGCATGGTTTTCACAAGCATCTTAGCCAGGTGATGGAAAGTGGAAGAAACAATTTTCCATCTAATAGATACTAAATGTACTGAGTGTACATGGCTGTTCAGGAAATTAAAAAGTAATTAATTGATGCCAAAGAGCAAAGCAAGTTGAGTACCTGCCTACGTTTTTGTCTTGCTGTCCTTGTCATTCATTTGAAATTACATTACTGAAAGAGTTTTAAAAACATTTAAAAAGTGATGATACCGAACAGCCTTTTCCTGCTTTTTACCGTCAGTACATTTAGTACATTTGTCAAGCTTGGAATATAATTTATTCTCTATCTTTATAATTTCACTTCAACCATAATATATTTTAAAGTTTGTCAATCAAAAATGCTTAAATTATATGCAGCTATTAAAAAATAAGAGTAAGTATTCTTTTCTAAGTTGAATTACTCATACCTCTGAAAAATATTGCATGTGGAATATAATTCGGATTTTGGATGCCTATTGTTTGTGTTTGTTCGGTTTGAGAATATCAGTCCTTGGGCCCTTGGAACAGGGAATATCATTTATTTGAATTATTCTTCACATATTTCTTTTTCCTTAGTGAGGTTGTTCTATATTAGCAGAATCATGGGCCCTAGTAGACTTTGATAGATGGTAACACATTACGTGTCTGGGTTATTTTGTTTACTACTGAGTTAGATTCTGATTTGTGCTTAGATAAATGAAGTGATCCCAAAGTTTGCCTCTTGTCACTTCTAGGTAAAGCTTTTGGATAAAGTAAAAGATTTAAAGGAGTCCTCCCAAGAGTTCCCTGGGTTTTTATCCGTGTGATATGGAGCATACCTTTAGCAGAAGCCTTAATCAGTTATTATCTTTTAATTCCTGTAGAATTTTAACCATTCAGATTTTGAATCAAATTCTTTCTTTCAGAGTTGCTTTCTGTGCTATCTATTTATTTCATCATTCATTTATCATATCCTAAGTATGGAAAGATAGAGAATCATAGATAACCATGTTATCCTGTAGGGTGTAGTTAAGTGCTGTAATACGGTGTAAATAAAGTGCTGTAACACAGCATCTGGTAGATGTGAGTGTTGCTTGCTGGGGTGAAAAGTTGGTGTAGAATGCAGCATAGTGGAGGTATTATCCAGCTATTTTTTAGAGGATGCTTTGGATTCCAGTGAAGTGAGGACACATCAGGCAGAAGGAATGATGAGTAAAGGGAGATTGCTGAGTGAAAGAAGGTTAGTTAGAGAAAGATGAAGAGGCTTTGACTGTTTTGTCAAGGAATTTGGAGTTTATTTGGTAAGCAAAGAAACACTGAGATGTTTGAGCAGAGTGAGAGAAAGTCAAGGCTATGCTGTGATAAATTACTGTCTTGACTCTAGAAAGGATGAATTAAGAGAAAAAAAGAAACCCTTAAAAGTAGAAATAATGATCAAGAGGAATTAAAACAGACTGGGCAAGAAATAATGAAGAGCTGAGCTAGAGAATTGACAGTAGCTATAGCAAGTGTTGGTTCAAATGTGGGAGGCATTTTGGAGTAAAATCTAAGGTCCTGGTGACCCTTCAGAGATAGAGGATGAACGAGAAGTTGAAGTGAAAGTGACTCTTGAGGTTTTCAGCTTAGTTGACTCTAAAGGCGGTGATGCACTTAATGAGATAAGGAACATAGGAAGAAAAGAGGAAGCTTGGGGGCTGGTGCATGATAAGTTTGTTTTTGGCCATGTCGAGTTTGACTTGCCAGAGTGAAATCCATTTTGAAGTCAGAAAATTGAATGTGCAGTTAAAGAGAGAAGTTGAAACTAGAGACATATGTTTGGTAGATATGCCCATAGAGGCAGCATTTCAAGCTATAGAACAACAAGAGAGTTGGAGGGCAGAATAGAAGGTGAGAGGTGGAGAAAAAGTTAGAGATTGGAATTCTCAGCTGTATCAGGTGTGTATCTATAATTAGATGGCAGTGAAGGAAAGAGAATCCTGCAAAGAACAGTGATGAGACAGATAGGAGAAGAATGAGCGCATACTGATTTCCTGAGTAGAGATAGCTTTAATGAGGAGATAGTTTCAAAGTCTGAGAAAACCAAGTTCAAATGGAGAAAACCAAGCCTAATGAAAGTTTAAGAAGTTATTGAATTTCTTGAGTCGAGTTCATTGTTGATCTTTCGGTGTAGTTTTGCTTCTGTGAGAGCTAGATGAAAACGAGTATGTGGATTATTTAAAAATTGTTCTAGAACTGGGACAACTAGTGCAAAGAAAGAAAGTTCTGATAGATAGCTTGAGGGTTTGAGCAGAGCATAACTTTGTGTGTAGGTGCTATTGGAGAAGTTCACGGATTTAGGGGAAGGAATGTAGGTAGGGAATGATTTAAGATGTAAGGGAAGAAAAAATAATTGATAAAGTGGCATCCTGGATTACATTGTGAGAAGGAGAGGCTAATAACAAGTAGAAGGGTAATCCTTGGTAGATAACTGTAACTTCCGCTTAGATAAGAGGGAAGTAAGGAAATATACAGAGAAGTTTTGGGGAATTTTAAAATTTTATGTTGGGCTGTCAAGAAGTGATTTAACTTGTAACATTTGTAATGTCTAAATCATGTTTTAAAATTGTATATTGTAGAGTAAACAATATATATTTAAACTAGTTTTATAGCAATTAAGTGCATAAATAAGTGAAAAATTGAAATGAAAATCAGTCCTGAGCCTTTATATTAAGATCACCTTAAAAACATGCTGTGACTTAAATGATGCCACAATGCTGTTTTTATCTTCTCTGCTTGGGCATATATTTAAGATTTTTTAAAATGTATTTGTAAGTGCTGATTTTCTCCTAGTAATTAAAGAAGCATTTTGAAAATATCTGACTAAATTTTTAGCTTTTTAACATATTAACATTTAAATAATTGTTAAGCTCACACTGTTTTCTAAGAGGAATTACAAAAAATAGTTCTTAAGTATTCTACCTTTTAAATGATTTCAGATCAGCTGAGTACCTATGTACTGATTCCAAATCAGGAGTAGTGACCTGGGCTTATTAACCTTATTTGCTCCTATTCTGTACAAAACAGGAGACTTTTTAAGGATTTCAGGTAGTATAACAAACT
Organism: Balaenoptera ricei; assembly: GCF_028023285.1. NCBI lineage: Eukaryota > Metazoa > Chordata > Mammalia > Artiodactyla > Balaenopteridae > Balaenoptera > Balaenoptera ricei. The sequence continues at coordinate 108,560,529 of NC_082642.1, forward strand.
TTAGGAACTAAATAAAAGAACTCTTAATGATCCCCAACAAGGTGGCCAGTGCCCTTGGTCTAATTCTAATATCTTTGCAAAATCTGCAGGGATTTTGCCATGTTGTGGTATAATATGGAAGGAGAAGAAATCCTAAAAAGTTGCCAGTGCCCAGTATGTGTCAGGTATTGTGCAGAGCACTTTACATTTCCTCTTCTGAGAATTTGTAACATCTTTAGAAGTTTTCATGGTTTCCAGAAGAAGAAACTGGCCCAAGGTTGTAAAGCTAGTAACTGGCAGGGCTAGATCCCAGGTTTGATTGATTCTTGATGCCTATGTTTATAGTATGAAGATTCAAGCACGCTGCTTCAATCTTCCTCTTTCCAAGAGAAGTAAATCAAAAGGATCTTTACCCCCTATATTTGAAATGATCAAGTTCTTTTCCAAGCTTTGTATTCATTTGTAGACAGGTTTATTCAATATAGGTATGGATATCCTGTTTGTAATATTACTTTACTTCTGAGAGGTTCCTCCTTAACTTGTTCCTTTCCTCCTTTCCTCCATCAAATATTTATTGCGCATCTACTATATGCAAGATCCTACATTAGGTGATGGAGATAGACCAGTAAGATAGATATGTGAACAAATGAATAGTGAACAAATGAATACACAATTGACATCTTAATTACAACTAGTCAGTTATTTAATGGTGCTTTTTATAACAATAAAAAGGTTATAAAGAGGTTATAAAGGTTATAAAAGGTTATAAAGGTTAAAGGTGTCTTTCTAAAGAAACCTTCTTTGAAAACCATAAAAGAATTGGTAGTTTCCCCCAAATCCTGCTATGATTAATTTCTAGACTCATAACCAGTTAGTTATATGCTAACCTTCTTGTTTTGCCCAATTAATATTCTATGTAGAAAGAGTTCTGTTTTATTTTTATATTTTTAAAATTTTATGCTGTATAAGTTTTTATGCTTTTATATACTTAGTGGTGTGATTTGCTGAACTAAACTGTAAAGAACCCAGGGAACTCACAGACACTTTTTTGTCATAATGACATACTTTTAAGTAACTGCAATAAGGAATCTCTTACAGCAGTTATCTGAGGAGCACAGACAAGGGATTCTTTCAGGCTTCCCATACTGTCTTTAAAAAATGGGATATTTCATTTCGCAGATACAATACATGATTTAATATAACTGAATGCTCCACGAGGTGAGGTGTGTTTTATAATGAAAGTCTTTTATGGTATGCGCACAATTCCTTACTGTTGAAGTTTCCATTTGCTTCAGTAGAATTTCTTTCATAGGTTTCAGGGGCTGGTTTGAACCTTGTTTTCAGAAAATATGTTAGCTGACCTAATACTTCTTTGTTACCTTTTGGCTGGAAATTTTAATTAAAGCACAGTCAGGAAACTGTTTAAATGCAAGAGTGTTCCAGAATAATTAATGGCTTTAAAGATTCTAGTAGCCCTAGTAAATCCTGTGTTTATAGTTGCGCCTTTGCTTTGATATGGTTGAATATATATTTTATGTATATGAATACATATTCATGTATTTACTGAAATACACATGTAGTGCCATATTAAATATGAAATATATTTTTATGTATGTGAGACGATGCATATATAGACATATACAGAGAGGTCTATTTAAAAATCTTTAAATACATTTTCAAGAAATACATCAGGCAGTTGTCTACTGTTATGGAGAGAGTGCCTGACTTGTAAGTCCAGACAGCAGGGTTCTGAGCAGTAAACTTAACTAGGTTCCACTTCTGTGTTTAAGTATTGTTATGTCACAAGGAAGGAGTTGGTCTTGGTGACCTCCAAGGTCCTCTTTAACTCTAAAATCCTTTGAGCCAATGACTATAATGGAATTTTTAGCCCAATTCCAATACTAAATGTTTTACCTTTTAGTTCAAAAGCAAAGAGTAATGAGCCAATCCTTTAATGTACCAGTTGGTGCCCTAAAAAGTCCATCAGTGTATAATGTGACTGTAGATGTGTTCTTTGTGAAAGCTCTCCTGTGTTGGGACCCGCTTTCATTCTAGGCAGTGACTTAGATATTTCTAGAAGAAGTCTGAGTCATTCGAATCTGAACTTGAACCTTAAATGGTGAGCTTGATTTTTCTCCTTAAAATACTGGTTTTAGAAAAGCAATTTTTCTCGCCCTGGCTTTCGCAGTTCCTTGCACATAGCAGGCACTCAATAAATATTTATTGAATGGAATTGAATTTGACCTGCTAGGAAGTCATAGTCCTGGCCTAGGGTTATTCATTTTCAGCAATTTTCGGCAAGAGTTGTCATAAATCACAGAGTTTAATACTAATCCAACTGATGAACTGCACAGTCAGCGGCATACAGTAGTAGTTCAGCATTTTATGTTGCACTTGCCCAAGTGCAGGTTTAGAAAACTGTGTGGCCTACAAAGGCCTTGATGAACTGGCTCTAGCCTATTGAAGATCTCTTCATTCCACTCACCCAGGGGCTCCAGTGCCCCCACCTTTTAGAATGACTGCACTGACTGCTCTTCACACACCCTACTCTCTGGGGCCTCTCAAGCCTCTGCACATCCCTTTGCCTGGAATACTCCTTTTGCAAATTTAGGTATGCTTTTCATGGCCCTGCCACGTAGATGTGTCTGCTTCATTCCTCCTCTAGCACTTCGTAGTCTCCTCCATTATAGCACCCTGATTCTCCTGTCATTCTTTTCTAAGCCACCAGTCTTTTTCACTAGAACACTCCTTGAGGACAGGTGTGTGATTTATTCATTGCTGTACTCCATAGGGCCCGAAACAATGCCTGACACATAAACGTTTGTAGAATTAACAAATGGGCCCTCAAGTGCATGTAAATTCGCAAATGGAGTAAAATAAAAATGTAAATGAGTTTAGCCAGGGATCATTAATTATATGCCTAATTCTGATTAAATTGTGATATAGTTAGAAAGAAGATCAGCCTGAGATTCATAAGATGCAGGCTCTTGTGTTGGATTAATGATTTTTCAATAGTCCCTTAATCTTTGTAGTTCTTAGTTTCTTTATCTGAAAAATGAATGGATTGGACAGGATCTTTACTAAGATCCCTTAGAGCAAGAATTACATTGCTCCTAAGTTAATTATAGAGAACTAGGTCTCTTCTGCCAGACTCCTTGAGGCATGAAGTATGCTCTAGTCATCTGTAATTTCCTGACACTAAGCTCAGTACCTGGTATATAGTAGTTATTCAAACAATTTTACTGAATAAATCAATACTCAGATAGAATTATAATTTAAATAAAACAAATGAGAAAAAGGCCAGGTAGCAAATAGTAAATTAAAAATCTGTAACATTTAAAAGAATCTATTAAAGAACAGTAATTTGGAATGTCTGAAAAATTTTTAATTTATCAGTTAAAAAATTCACCAGTTGGAGGAAGTGAATTTAAAACTGCCTAGCCCCCTAACTACAAGTTAATAATTTATCAATCTGCGACATGTTGTACCAAGTTTTATGTTGCTGAAATTAAACTGCCTGCTGTAGGATGTTGGTGGTGATATTTTTGAAATTTGTGTATACTCGTGATATTATCTTTTAGTTTTAAGAATTGAAAAACCATCTTGTTTCAAGCAGGATTTGTTAAATCATTGATATATTTGGGACTTCATCTGTCTTTAGGGGAGAAAATACTATTATATAGTTCAATCATGGAAATAAGGAAGTAATATAATAACATCTGTGTGTAAAAATACATATAAAGAATTTCAGAATCAATCAACCAACCATCTGTACATCCATTTATTAGTTCTGTACTGTATGCTAGACTGTTCTGCTTTAGGCAGTGTGTACAGAGAGGAGGGAGATAGAACGCCCTTAGTTAATGTGAGACATGGTTGTCTTAAATTAGGGGCTGATGCTTGATAGTTTGAACCAGATTTTTTCCCCCACAGAAGATACGGTCATTTCTCAGAGGAAGCAAGTGAGAAAGTAAGTTTAAGAGTACTTTTTCATTTGTCATTTCCTTGATTTATTTGTGTTTGTGGTTCTTGAAATTATTAATGTTCAACTCTTTTTCATTTGGCCCGGGCACTTTTATCAGTACCCAAAAGTGGATCCGTGTTTTGTGGAACCTGAAATTTAGAGTGGTCCTTTTAAAGAAAAAAGTACAAATACAAAATTGGGTATGAAAAGAAAGACCATTAAAAGAAATGGTTAAGTCCACAAACATCAGAGAAATAATCTAGACTCTGTACACTTTACTTATTTATTTTAAAAATTTTATTTATTTTATTTATTTACTTTTGGCTTCATTGGGTCTTCGTTGCTGCACGCGGGCTTTCTCTAGTTGCCGTGAGCGGGGGCTACTCTTCGTTGCGGTGCGCGGGCTTCTAATTGCGGTGGCTCCTCTTTGTTGTGGAGCACGGGCTCTAGGCGCGCGGTCTTCAGTAGTTGTGGTTCTCGGGCTCTAGAGCGCAGGCTCAGTAGTTGTGACGCACGGGCTTAGTTGCTCCGCGGCACGTGGGATCTTCCTGGACCAGGGCTCGAAACTGTGTCCTCTGCATTGGCAGGTGGATTCTTAACCACTGCGCCACCAGGGAAGCCCTCTGTACACTTTATGGTTTGATTCTCTTCCATTGCCCACGTATGCCTCCAATTCTGGGTACCATTGTACACATTCAAATTACGAAATTTGAATGTGACCTTCCTGCTCCTGTGCTCGGCTGGTCAGCACCATGAACACTTGAAATATTCCCGAAGCCATTCTTGTATCACAACTGCTGACAATGATTTAACTAGTTCCAGAAGTGACTGCCTTCCTTACACGTACCTTCCACTTAAAGCCAAACTAGTGTATTTCAGCTCAAATTCCCATTAGCCAGACTCCAGAAATGCCCCCAGCTCCTTCAGTGCCACCCAACAGAAGGTTAAGTTTGACAGAAAGGATGTTGTACTGGGAAAAAGACAGAAATCTTAACTAATTGTATGTAAAATATCTTGCTCTTGAAAACTTTACAAAAAAATTTATGACGAGACCTTTAGAAGAGGGCCAAGTGTCTGAGGGACCCTCAAGCTTACGCTTCATGAGCTTCTCAGTAACTCTGCTTTGATGTGTACATTTTGCCTTTTGTAAGAGTGTGCGCCTTTACACTATGTACACAGTTGTGCAATTCCCAATGAGTTTATTTAAACAGTCGTTTAATTGGATGGTTCTTTATGCTGTGATTGGAGGGGTAAGAATGAGAGATGGGTAAACTTACTTATGACTAAATCACATGAACATGTAGAAAGAAGTGAATGTAGTAGTAGAATTACTACCTTTTCGTGCTAGCAGAAGGTATGGTTCTGCAGGCAGCCCTGAACGCCCCAGTCGTTGGGTGGCACCTGATGGAATGACTGAACCGTTATGTAACGTGTGTTTCTAGGCCTGGGATGTAATGTGAAGAGGTGGAAAAGACTTGTTCTGACCTGACACCCATTTACTACTTAATAATTCAGTTATTAAAAGAGCACCTGTTTTTAGTCTTCTCAGGGTTCGGGAACAATACACCAAAACATAAATTAAAATCTATCAAAGAGCTTTAGCTGGGAAAGTAATCTCTGAATGTGAAATGTTAAAATGGGCCAGCAGATGAGGCCCATTCCCTCATTTTTGTTTAAAAAAGAGACTGTTAGTGTTATATAATAATTAGCACATTGGTGTTCTGTTAAGCCATGAACAATGGGATGTTGAAGAGAGAATGAAAACTTTAGGGGTTGAAAGTTAAGGTCTGACATAGAAAAACTGAATGAGAAGAGAAGAAAATAGTATTTAATTGTATGAAAACAGATGGGAATGTAGATTCTTTGTAGATTGCTGATCATAATTTAAAAATCAAAATGTATATTATGGAAGGCAAAGAAATAGTACATAGTTTGATAATTTTCTCAGCTCTTCTGTGAAAGAAAGTGTTGCAGTTCATATGAAAATGTTTTATTTCTGTCTTTGTTTCTTTTAGGTCAGACTGTGCCAAAATCCCAAACTTCAGTTGAAGAATAGCCCACCATATATACTTGATATTTTACCTGATACATATCAGCATTTGAGACTTATATTGAGTAAATATGACGACAACCAGAAACTTGCCCAACTCAGTGAGAATGAATATTTTAAAATCTACATTGATAGTCTAATGAAAAAGTCAAAAAGAGCAATAAGACTCTTTAAAGAAGGCAAGGAGAGGATGTACGAAGAGCAGTCGCAGGACAGGTAAGAATATTTCACATTTTATTTTTCTAAGGGTTAAGGTCATTTATGTTGCTTTTTGTTTCACAGTTAGGATAAATGTTACCATGTGTTTGTTTTGGGGGAAATATCATTGCATTTGTGTGTTCGCTTTTCATATTATTTAAACCTTGTAGTTTTACACAAGGTTTACACAAATTTATCTGTGTCAATAGCTAGTTCATGAGACAGTGTTCTTATTTTGTTTTAATAGCTTTATTTTTTATTATTTTTTTTTAGTAGCTTTATTTTTTAGAGCAGTTTAAGGTTTGCAGAAAAATGACTCAGAAAGTAGAGCTCCAGTATACTCCCTCCCCCCATTTGCCGTTTCGTCGATTATTAAAAGCTTGCAAAAGGCGGTACTTTTGTTACAGTGATGAACCAGTATTGATACAGTTTTATTAACTGAAGTTCATAGTTTGTATTAGGGTTCACTCTTTGTATTGCACGGTTCTCGAGTTTCCACAAATGTATAATAATGTCATATATCTACCATTATGGTATCATGTAGAATACTTTCACTGCACTAAAAATGCCCTGTGTCCCACCTATTCATTGCTTCCCTCCCCCACTGCCTCCACCATACACCTCTTGAAGCCCTGGCAACCACTCATCTTTTTACTGTCTCTATAGTTTTTGCTTTCTTCAGAATGTCATATAGTTGAAATCATATAATATGTAACATTTTCAGACTGGCTTCTTTTACTTAACAATATGCCTTTAAGGTTATCCCATGTCTTTTCATAGCTTGATAGTTGATTTTTTTTTTTATTATCGAATGATACACCATTACATGGATGTAGCACAGTTTGTCCACTCACCTATTGAAGGACATCTTGGTTGCTTCCAATTTTTGGCAGTTATGTATAAAGCTGCTATAAATATTGGTGTGTAGGATTTTGTGTGGACATAAGATTTCAGCTCATTTGAGCAAATATTTAGGAGCATGATTTCTTGATATTATGATAAGCCTATGTTTGGTTTTGTAAGAAACTCCCAAACTGTTTTCCAAAGTGGCTGTACTGTTTGCATTCCCACCAGCAGTGAGAGTTCCTGTTGCTCCATTCCACCAGCATTTGGTGTTGGACAGTGTCTTCAGGACGTAGTCTTGATTGGAGGTGTAGGTGTGCAAGATGTGGGTGGAAGGTGTAACTTCAGTTCCTATACTTTGACTATTAAGTGAGAAGCAGGGGCAGTGATGACTGAAGTGACATCAACTGAATCCTCATTTTATAGCCAGGATTTTTGACTTAGAGACTCTTCACTGAAGTTTGTTGTTTGGCTATTTCAACGTTAAATTTCATGATCTATCTTAAACTAAATAGAGTTTTCCACTTCTGGGACATTTAAGTTCTATCTAGAATATTCACTGATAGTGATAGTCTATTTAGATTTCCAGACTGGAAAATAAATATTAATTAAAATATATAATGTCTTAATGTAGTTGAGGTGAATTTTAGTTTAAGACTCTTAACGTCTCTGGATTTTAGTTTTCTTAGATGTAGGAAAAACCTCTAAGAAATCTCTAATGTTTCAGGTCAGAAACAGTAGTCTCATATAGTCTAATGAAACATAGGATTGTATAACAGAAAATTCAGTTATCTAGGTATGTAGACTCTGAAGTTGTCTGTAAATAGCAGCCAAACAAATACCCAGAGTGAGTAAAACCGTCAAGTTCAAGCATAGTAAAACCCTCTGCCAAAGGTAAAATGGCATAAATGTTTACTTATTTATAATTTGCTCTCTAAATTAGTGATGAAGCCTAACATAATCATAGGAGTCTAACCAATTATGTAACTGTGGGCTCATCACTTAATATTCTTGGACCACAGTTTATACATCTTGAGGGTGGTGACCCTTCCAGTTAGCTGCCTTTTAGCTTCAAGCTCTAAGACTCTCTCCAGGACTGTTAATGGGAATTTTGAATTGCCACAAGGTTCCAGCAGTAAGGAACAGAAATATCATAGTGATTGCTTCTCCTTATAGACTTCCCAAGAATGGCCAAGGTTGTGGGAAGCCAGATGTTTATGTTTAAAACTGTATTTTTGCCTTGTAGTTTTACCGTTGATCTAATAAAACTAACTTGTTTTAGAAACATCTTTACGCTTCTTATTCACATTTGGTAGCCCTGAGATTCTTCTTGATCTAGCAACGTAATCCATGAAATTTAACTTTTTAAGTTATTAGATCAGTGAGAAGGTGTGTAACTTCTAGGACTAGGAATTTGAGTGGTGTAAGTGTTTTAATTGGATGTAGTAATATATGATGGAGTAAACTTGTATCTCACTTTTACATCTTTTTTAGAAACTTGAAACATTTCTAACTCAGGAAATGTCTTATAACTACCATTTCATAAATAAATTTAGATTTTTTTGGCTTTTTATGTGGGAGCATATCATGGTGGAATCTTTATAAATTTTTTTTTTTTTTTTTTAATTTATTTATTTTTATGGCTGTGTTGGGTCTTCGTTTCTGTGCGAGGGCTTTCTCCAGTTGTGGCAAGCGGGGGGCCACTCTTCATCGCGGTGCGCGGGCCTCTCACTATCGCGGCCTCTCGTTGCGGAGCACAGGCTCCAGACGCGCAGGCTCAGTAATTGTGGCTCACGGGCCCAGCCGCTCCGCGGCATGTGGGATCTTCCCAGACCCGGGTTCGAACCCGTGTCCCCTGCATTGGCAGGCAGACTCTCAACCACTGCGCCACCAGGGAAGCCCCAAATCTTTATAAATTTTGGTTGATTGTGTGTAGATTTCCATAGATGATGACAGATTGCATAATGCTAACTGATCACAATGAGGCAACTCTGTAAATTCTGTGTTTTAAGTGTCCAAGTAAATTTTGTCACTGTCCTAAATTCAATTCTAAAATAAAGTTTACTAGCTTCTATGCTGGTATAGCATATTTCTAATTGGATTTTTCTTTCATCCATGTTCAATTTTCTGATAATGTTCAGTGGCCACTGTGTTTATGCAAAACTTACATTTGATAAATGATCATAATTCATAATAATGTACTATTCTTGGTACACTGTAACAAGACAAATTTTTGATTTATGTTTCTTTTAGTAGTAATATATTTTTAAACATTCACTTCTGTGTTCCCTTAGATTTCCAAATGTAACTGAGGCTAAAACGTGCCACTGTACACAGAACTCTGGATGTTTTGCTCTATAGAATATAAAAGAAACTTCTTAGAATGTTCTCAGGGTTGGTAGGCAATTGAATATTCTTTTTAGTAGTATGACTCTTACCTAACATGTATTACACACTGCTAATTGGGAATATTATAAATTCTCTGAACAATCTTTTTTTTTTAATTCTGTAAATAATGTCACTAGGGACATTAGTATTTTTAAGCTAAAAATGAAGGACAGTAATACTAGAAATAGTAATTTGGAGTTCATTGACTAAACCAGCATTTCCCTGAGAGATTCTGTACTTTATGAGTACATGAATCAAAATGTTTATTTTAATGTTCCTGTTGTATCAAAAATAAACTTCTTTGTGGATTTGTTTTAAATGTAAGGGCAAGTGCGAAAAAAATCAGGCATCGGTTTTGAACTAGCTATGCTTTGATTGATTGCTAAAATATGAGTAGCCTGAATTTTTAAGGCAATTTCACACAAATGTGATAAATATAATAAATAGAAAAATAAATAGATATAGCAAATGGCATGCAGTGTATTCCCTGTGTAGCGGGTGAAAGGTAGAAATTATAGTTAGGTAAGTTTATTTGCTGTGGAAATAGATATTGAGAGTGCGTAATGCAAGCCTCTTGCTTTGAGAACGGGTGGAATAATGATTCCTGGTAGAGGCAGCTTGCATGCCTCGCTTGACGTTTATAGTAAACCTCTTCCTTCTCCAGTATCACTTTTTCCCCAGTTCCCCCTCCCCCCCAAACAGCTGAACCTCACACTGAGTTGGTGCTTCTCCAGCAGTGTCTAAACCATTCTGAGCTGGTATTTCTGGGAAGAGTAATTCAGTGATTTCTGGCACACATAACGTTTTCAAGTGTATGTGTGGAGTGGGCTTCAGGAATCATGTAGAGAAGGGACAATTTATAGTTTCAAGCACAGAGAAGAGGAGAAACTTTATAACATATTGCTTAAAGTTTTAGTGGCAAAAGTCAAAGTGGGTGTGAAGGTAGTTACAGGTGACAAATATGAAATTGACAGGAGATGCCTTTCTTCAGTGATGTGGCTGGCAGTTTCGTCAGTTGACCATTTTAATAGAAAAATATTTACTCTTTCATATAAAAAGTTATGTATTAATCTCCTGTTCTTCAAGCCCTGGTGTTGGACACTGTGTTTTTTAAGAACACCCAGAGGTGATGGCATAACGATAATCAGATTTTCCATATTTTAGAACTGCTTCAGTGAACCAGAGTGCTACAACCCATTTTTCCCTCCCACACTCCGGTTTGCAACCACTGGAACAAAACCAGAAGTCAGCGGAGGTGGAAAAATAGCTCTGAGTTTGATAACCTGTCTGTGAAAAAAATAAAGGCTTTTAAAAAATTCATGCCAAAGAGTAATACACAGATGTTGTCTTATTATTAATATAATTTGAAAGCCCCTGGACCATTCTTTATGCACATGTGTTGTAGAAAACAAATAATAGTGTGCATAGCTTGTATAATAATACTCATTCTAAATGATATTTTTTTAAAAAAAGTATTTTGACATTGAAAAATTAGTTCTAGAAGATACTAGCCTTTATTTAAAATCCTTCAGGAGCATCAGGCAAAATCTTTTTCTCTATTGACCATTTGGCTGAACAAAGAGAAACGTATAGCCTGCTACATTAATAAAGTGCCTTTCCCTCTAAAGAACTACAAATCACTCTACTTGCTGTTTATGCCTGTGTTGTAATTCATGAGATAGTGTACCAAGAACATTTTGAAACTGATACACTAAAGAGAAATGGTTAAGTTAAAAGTTGAAACCAAACAACATCAGCTACAACAATAATAACAGTAAGGGCAACAACAAAACACAAAGCTGCAAACCAACCTGCTTGCATTCCTCATACCACTGTATGACAACATTGCTTTGGCCAAAGAATAGTGCATTAATTGAAATGTTTAAATTGGTATAAACATGAATACTTGTTGATTACATGGTCACAGGAAGCAGTTTTGAAATTCCTTGTGGGTTTTCAGTTTAACCATACGAAGAAATTGACCTGTGTACACAGTTTGGGTTCTGTGTAATAGTTTTAATTATCATGGGATCTCACAGGTTAATGGCCTTGTTTATAATCCCACATCAAGTTCCACATTTTCTCCTGGGCAGCCCTGTGCATTGTGAGAAGGACATGAGGAAAGAGTGCAGGAATCTCGTGGTGTGATGCCATTTCTCCTCCAAGGGTTCTTTGTAACCTTGGTTGGTTTCCTGACTCCAGTAGTGTTTTTTCAGTCTTTAAATTATTTTCTGGATATTCACAATATTTGTTGGCTAAGACATTTCAGCATCAACAAATGAAGATGTGGTTTGTTTCAGACTAAATGTTACTGTTGCTCCATCAGTCTATTAAATAGTTTTGCAAATCCAATAGTAGTTTCTAGTAAAAATACTGTTTTTTTTTTTTTTTTAATTACAGTAACCATTTGCAGGAGAATTAATTCTTAGGGAAGTTATGTTATCTATAAATAATTTGTACAGTATTGAATGCATTCCATTTATTCTATGAAGTATCTATTGTTTAATGATGCAAGAGAGGGAATGGTTTATACTCCTTTAAAAAAACAATTTTATATTTTAAATATTAACCTAATCTTTCTATTTCTCTTTTTGTTTACTAATGGTGAAAATTGCAGTTCTTTTGCATTTCATGAGGACAAGGGACAAGTTGCAAGTAGAAAAATATGATTTCTAAGTAAGTCAAAATAGGTTACTGATAGGTTTGAACACAAGTATTTTAATATAAACATACTCAGTTGCTATTTAATTTTTTCTATATGTATCTGCATTCTAGGCACTTTTTTTCTTTTCAGTGGAAGAACAGAGGAAGTAGAAGATTAATTTGTGACATTTTAAAATGATAATATATAATCTGGATTCAGAGGAAAATAGTAATCAATCCTTTTAAGTAGAAATATATCTGCCAAGTAGGAAATGGAATTTTCTCTAGAAAAAGTGAATATCTTCCTGAGATTAATTTATCACGAATGAATAGAAAGTTTATTTAGTCTTCATAAGAATGCTTTCATTCATATTTAAAGCGTCTGAGAGATGTGAATATACTTTTCTAAAGTTTGGAAATGAAGGGGCTTATTTCTTTAACACACTATGAGAGTAGAGGCCACAAGAAAGTTTTCTAGACAAATGTTTTCAAAGTTAAACAAAGGGAGTCTGTCAGGGTGGGCAGGTGAGAGCTTGCAGAATCTTTGACTCTTAAGGACTTTATGGCCAACGACATCCATGCTGGTTTGCTAACTGGATACAAAGTAATTTATGTGTTGATTTTCATGTAAGTCAAAAGTGAAGGGTTTCTCTAGCAGTTTCCTCTTTGGGATATATTTTCAAAATATGAAAGAACACAAATTATTCTGCTATTGAGATATTCAAATTTAAGACTAAATCCGCTGTCCACTGTTTTTAAGTTTTAAATAAAGTGTTTACAATTAATCCATTTATTTGCTGTTTATTTACTTTTTTTCCCAGCCCTGTGTTAATACCATTCGGTCTCTAACACCTGGTTTATTAGGTATTAAAAATTTTATTGCAATTCATTTAAATTCCTTCCAGGTCAAAATATATATTATATACACGTGATATTTTGATTTTAAAATTGGAGAATTTTTTTCCCTGCAGTTTAGAGTTGATTAAAGGTTCATAAATTGCTGAGTGATAACCATTGTATCGTAAGACAGTAAGCCAACTCACAAGACTCAAGTGCACTTTATGGTTGAATACCTTTTATGTTTTTCAGTCTTAAGGCAGTTTATTAAAATTGATGTTTTCCTTTCAGTAAATATCTGGTGACATTCAAATTTGATAATTAAAATCCTGAAGCACTCAAGAAAGAATGCCTGTTTTCAGTTTCATAATAACAATACTCCCACAAAGAAGGTTGATGAATGATGTCTTTCAAGTGGCAGATTTGTTATTTAGTTAAAGAGAGCTCCTTTGGCAGATTTTTACGCATCTAAATTGAAGTTTGTTTATAAAACAGACAAGCTGCAGTGATAATTCTATAGCCTGAGGAATGCTTGGAAATCTAGTCCAAGAAGCATCTTTTTTCCCCAGTGATTTAACATAGAAGTGGAGTTTCCAGGAATCCAAACAGATTAGCATCCAGCACTAATTGGGTAGGTCATAAAATAGTACTTATATCTCACAGTTTTGAAATAAAGTGCTTCAGGAATATTCAGTTTTCTAAACCCATTTTAATATTAATCTTTGTCTCTTTAAGCTCATTATATTGTCAGAGCATGAGTTCTTGTTGGAGTTTGCATTTATACATGAGTTGTTTATAGATGTGTTAATTTATAGCAGGGTACGCATAGGTCATTACAGAAAGTACCCATTTGTAGATTTAAATCATAAAGAGAGATCGAGGCTGCCTGTCTTATTTGGTAGAACCACTGAGGAACAGATTAAACTCAGAGACAATTTAGATTTATTTTTGAAATGTGTTACTTTGAACATCTGATCATGTGATGTAATCACATGTAATCACAGATGTGTGACTATGAGTTTCCTAGGGCTGCTGTAACAAATTACCACAAACCTGAAGTTTATGTTGTCTTAAGTTGATTCTCTCACACTTCTGGAGCCTAGAAGTCTGAAATCAAGATGTCATCAGGGCCATGCTCCCTCCAGCTCTCCAGGGCAGGATGCTTTCAGGACTCTTGTAGCTTCTGATAGATAGCTCCAGGCACTCCTTGGCTTGTGGCAGCATAACTTCAGTCTCTGCCTCTGTCATCACCTGGTGTTCTCCTCTCTGTGTGTGTGTCCAAATTTACCTCTTAGGAGAGCACCAGTCATATTGACTCAGGGCCTAGCCTAATGACCCTATCTTACCTTTATGACATCTACAGAGACCCTATTTCTAAATAAGGTTACATTCCTAGGTAGGGTTGAGGTTAGGATTTCAACATATCTTTTTAGGAGGCACAGTTCACGCATAACAGTGACCGAATACAGCACAATTTATACTATGGAAGGGAAAGAAAATTGAAACTCAATAGAGTATATGTCATGAAAGTGTGAAAAACTTTGCTCGGTAGAAGATGATGCTAAACAAATTACTTAAAATTATTTTTTGAAGGGTCTGTAGCTCAAATAATTATGTAGTTTTTTTTCAGGTTTATAATAAGAAGCTCGGTGAATTAATTTATTGATTAATTTTTATGCATATATTGAAAAGAATGGTGAAATTGACTTTCATCAATAATAAAATTTTTATATAAATTGAAATAAATGAATTTATAAGTATCTTGTTATAACATTCTTACTGATTTCAATGTATAAAATGCCATCTCTTTAGAAATTATTAGTACTATGAATATGTATATTTAATTAATTTACAATATTAATAGTAGCCCTGATTATCCCTTGATTAAGAATCCCTGTTTTATTCTTTTATTTTTGTGATAAGCTCTGGATGATTAATTAAAATAGTTAATTAAGACTTACATCATCATCATTAAATCTATGTTTACGAAGTTTTCTGTATTGCAAATTAAAAAAAAAAATGTGGGAGGTATTTTCCATGTTGGTGGCATAGAGGAGACTACACTTTCACTTTGTGTCTTTGCTATTAAGATATAAAGTATTATAAGTATGATTTCAAATTAAGATTTTAGAGAATCAACTCAAGGATTTTAGAAAACAAGAGTAAATTATTTCTGAACATGGCATGTTGAGTGGCTTAAACCAGGGGTCAGCAAACTGTACAGAGCTAGACAGTAAATATTTTAGACTTTGCCAGGTCCCTGGTAACTAACTAGTCAGCTCTGCCTTTATAGTAGGAAAGCAGACACAGACAGTATGTAAATAAATTGGAATGGCTGTGTTCTAATAAAACTTTATTTAGAAAAACATTGTGGTAGACTAAATTTGGCCTGGGGGCTGTGGTTTGCCAACTGTTGCCTTAAAGTATTAATCTAAATTTTGGACAGTACAATTTTAAAAGGGCTTTATCAACATGGGCTGAGTATATAAATTGCATAAACTAGGAATGTGTTTGGATAAAAGTAATAATACCTGAGCAACAGTAGTTTACATATATAGGGATATATAATTCTCAGCAGTGCTGTCAGAGACTAAGCTCTTTCTGACTTTGTAATGTCCTTCCTTAGTGTGTTGGGTTTGTCCTCATTCTAGTCACCTAATGTCTGTAGAATTCCTGCTGCAGCTCCATATTTTTTTAAGGCTACAAGACTGAGGAGAGAAGGGCAACAGTATGTATGCCTGTCCTCTTTATATTATTGATCAAAAAGCTATCCAGGAACCCTTCTACCAACTTGTTCCCTCCAGCAGATTCTCTTAGGTCTTTTTAGGCCTGAAAAATGTGATATCCAGAACAATAGTGAAAACATTTAGATATAAATTTTTTCTATACTTGTTGGCTTTCTAGGGAAAAATATTTAAAATTAAAAGAAGGAACAAATTTACTAAGACAGTTTCATCTTGAACTCATTATCTTTTAAAAGAGAAAACAATTCTGTTTCCTTTTTTCATTGAATAATACCTCATTCTCTTTTAAACTTTGATGACTGGAAACTTATGTTCAGACCCAAGTAATTGAAAGCAAATAATTAGTTTCAATAGGTTAAGGAAGATTGAAATTATGTTTTATAAGCCTTGTATTATTATCTTTGTTATCAAACATACCTCAGAAATGTGTGGTAGGTATTCCAATTCCATTTTCTATCTGGAGAAGCTAAATTGGAGGTTACATGACTTGATGGGAATTTTATATATTCACGTGTGATGTATTTCTAAATGATGTCTTATTACCAGTCGGCATGTGTGAGCCTGAGGCTGTTGGCAGCTGAAGGGTATCAGCATTGTAAACCCTTTTTAACTTTGTCTCAGGAAGACTCATTCGAACAATTAGCATATTTTATACTTGTGAAAATGAGGTGTTTTCTCATCTTCATTAAACCAGTATTGATATCGTATGCCAGATGGTCAGTAAAAGGAACTTTTTTTTTTTTTGCAAGACAGCTTATATTAGTTAAGTTCAAGACTGTTTATCTGAAACATGCTTTTTTGTTGTATTTACGTGTGTGTTTGAGAGAGAGAGAGAAATATTGCCTGTGACTTTTAAAACTTTTAATTTCTCCAGATGAACAAAGTCTTTTCCTTTGAGGAAATAGGAAAGGTTACCTAAGTATTTCCTTGCTGAGATATATTAATGAAAATAAAATGTTAACTCATCTTACGGACACTGCGAACATTTCAGTTTTTGTTCTAAAGGTTTTTTATGAGGTATATTGATTTTCTATGATTGTAACAGCATGTGGAGCTGTCACGTTTATTCTTTTCGAGAAAAATTTAGAAAAATTTAATTTGACTAAAGATCTCTATTTTTGTCAGCCAGGTCTCATTTATCAGATTAAAGTAGGTTTGCACGGATTCAAGTCCTAAGAAACAGAATTCTCCTTACCAAATTTTTTGTGTGTTTTTTTTTTTCCCCCTGTATAATTCTAATTTTAGTTTATTCTCCACAGAGTTAGATATGTAAAAATTTTGTTTTTATAAAGCAACTGAAGTCGTAAAGTTTGTAATTTATCACAATCTTTCACCCACTTTACCAGTATTTGGTAAACTACAGCCTGTAAGCCAGATCCAGCCTGTGCTTTCTGTAAATAAAATTTCAGTGGTACATGGACATGTCTTTCTGTGGCTACAGTGACAGACGTCACTAGTCGCCACAGAGACTATATGGCCCACAAAACTGAAAATATTTACTATGTGAGCCTCTATTGAAAAAGTTTAGTGACCCCTGCATTATTGATATAATCTTCTATGGCAGTCTTAGAAACTTTGCATTTTTAACATAAACATTTTCTTCCTCTTGATTTTCTATTGTGTTCTGCTAGTGATGCTTTATGAATTACTGATCATTGTGATCTTCTGAGGACGATAAAGTGTTAATGGCAGGGAGTCAATGATTGAGAGCTAAATCTTTATTACCCCTATTTTCTATCTTGTGTCAGTATGATGTATTTAATTTGTATATAATTTTAAAGTGCGATAAATTTAAACTTTTTTTGTAGGGTTTTTTTGTTTTGTTTTGTTTTTTTTAAACACAAGGTACACAAAATATGTCATTAATGTCTTTGGCAATCATCTAATCTAAGGGCTTCTGTACATAGCCCATGGACCGAATGATGCATTCTAACGCTCTAGAATAGTTAAGTATAGGTCCCTGACTTCCTACAATACCTCTGCCTTTACCAGTTGGGATGTGAGTTTCCACGTTTTTAAAAGTACCCTAGGTATTTCTGATATCCTGCCTGCTCTTAAAATCCCCAAGTCAAATCATCTCATTTTATGTATGCAGTCACCTCGGATCATTGAAATGGCACAGGTGAGGCTAAAGCCCAGATCTGTTCAGAACTCTTTTCACTCTACTAATCTTCCTTTATCACCACTGTAGGTAGGTGACCACTCCCAGTTGTAAGTCATTTTGAAGGATCCCAAGACAGATAAGTTTCTGAAAGGCTTTTGGAAGAGTTTTGTTGGAAAAGAAGGATTGAAATTCTTTTTTTATGTTCTTTTCAGATTGGCCTAATCACTATCCTTGGAATTTACCTTTGCATGCCAGCCTTTTCGCCTGCCATTTCCCCTTCATCTTCCTATGCCCTCCCCTCCCCCATTTAGCAGACCCTCTTTCTTATTATTGGTATAGCTGAAGCTCCCACTCTGCCCCATTCATATCTTATTTCAGCATTTTCTGATCATTCCAGCCAAAATATCTCTTTTCCCTCTGACATTTATCAAGACCTTTCTTGTGACCCTTAACCAACCGTATATTATCAAATATTGCCATCTTCTTCAAATGGTAATAAGACAGGTCATTTTAAATGTCTCATTATACGTTGTTTAAAGGCAAAAATCACTTCTCCTTTGTATCTCCCACAGTATCAAGAACAGTGCTTCAGAGGTGGCCAACACTCACGAAAATATAGGATTGTTTCTCTAGAATTACTGTAGGATGATTTGAAAATTCTGATTTATTCCTCGTTTATGAGCTACTAGGGCCTAGAAACACGAGAAAATGAAAGTGTTACATGGGAAAGTGTCTGGTGAAGTGTCCAAAGGCTTAGCTTTTAGAATTTGTAGGTAAACTCTGAATATCAACTTTTTCAGATTTGGCAATAAGTGCCATTGATTTTAGAAGGAAAAAAATGTCCATAAGCATAGTAATACCACTATTATTTATCATAGAATGGTTATATTTTACAGCAATTCTTAATTTTTTTTTTTTTGGCTGGCCTGTGGAATCTTAGTTCCCCGACCAGGGATTGAACGCGTGCACCTTGCAGTGGAAGCGTGGAGTCCTAACCACTGGACCGCCAGGGAATTCCCAATTTTTAATTCTGTGTGTATGCAAAATATCCTTAATGCAGTGACATTTTTGGATAAAGTTGGTGAAATTACTACGATTTGGAATCACTTTAATGGAGTGTCCTTATGGCTACCCTTAGTACCTATGAAATAAACCCCTGAAAAACCCATAGTGCCACCATGCTGCCTGTTCCTACAAACTACACATGGCAGTGAACATATTTTACAGCTTTCCTATTGACATACTAGTTTTCCATCTGAGCTCTTATGAATGTTTTCACTTCCTCTTATTTTAACATTTCTTCAAAGACTGTTTTTGTTTTTATGCTGTGTTGTATTTATGACCCTGAATGCACAGAACTTTTCAGCAACTGGGGAATCCTCCAAAACTCTATGCTTTCGACATGAATAGTCCAGTTTCGTTTGGTATATATTATTGACAGAAGTGCTTCATCCTCTTCATTACTTGCTGTGCAGCAGATCGTCGTTACATCATTTCACGACTCTTCAGGGAGTGCATAAATACATGTGCACAAATGAAAAGAAGTCTTATTATGGTGATCATCTTGTGTTGTTACTGATGGAGTTCCCTGTTACAGATAAGGATTTTCAAACTTGAAAATTCGTTTTCAATTTTCAGCTAAGATTTTTTTTTTTTGGTATTTATGTATTTCCTTAACCACCATCTTTTTTTCTTCCCTTTTAAAAGACAGGGTTGGACAGTTAGATCTGGTATTCTTGCTGTAAAGCTGAAAGCTTTTTAAACTTTTTTTGGGGGGCGGGGCACGAGCATACCAGCTCTGAGGGACATCTGAGACATTTTGAATATGTAGACAGGGCTTTTAAAGAAAGGAATTGCTGTTCTCTTACATCAACCATGCAGACTTAGAAACAGACTTTAAAGGAAAACAGAGACATGTGTGTTCTCACTGTGTATCATTGTTACGCCCCCTCACATAGCTGTGAGGATTTGTCAGCAGTTTGTTTTGACTCACTATACAAAGGTGGGGGTGGTTTTGTGTGTTTTTGTAA
The DNA here is from genome assembly GCF_028023285.1 of Balaenoptera ricei. Classification (NCBI taxonomy): domain Eukaryota; kingdom Metazoa; phylum Chordata; class Mammalia; order Artiodactyla; family Balaenopteridae; genus Balaenoptera; species Balaenoptera ricei. The sequence goes on from NC_082642.1 coordinate 108,580,309, forward strand.
GTTAACTAGTGTGGGATGTCAGTAATCTCAACTTTACCATTTTGATTGGCCATGATCCATCCATTTCTCAGGCCATATTTTAATACTGAAACCTGCCCGGAAATCTTTGCCAAGTAATTTTCCTCTTCCTATAACCGTGGAGGTCAAAACCCGGTCCTTAAGATTATATCCTCTTTTTTGTTTCGTGTTGCCTCTGTGATGTCTTCACCGTATCTCCCCAAACTAATTTGGGAACCTCCCTCCTTGAGTTCTTTTCAATTTATCTTAATAGTTCTTCTTACATAATAAAATTTAATGTTATTTATTTTGGCAAGATGGGGGACACTCCCAAATCTACATTTCATTTCCAGGGAGGTGGTTTTAGACACAGATAACCACAGTAGATTTTTTTGATGGGGGATGAGGAAGTCTTTGGTAGCATCTGAATGGGTCTTCTGATTTCAGAAACCATTGACAGAGGGAAGGTGGCCTAGGCAGATCTGTCTTGACCCTTTTACTGTTTCCTAAGAGAAATGACACTCCAGGAAGTTGTGCAACATGGTGGTCCTAGTACATCTTTGGCAGGACTTTATGGTTGGAAGGAAAAGTTTTGTAGATGAGACACAAAAGGCAAACAATATTTTCCTCTAGTCACCCAAAGTACCCATTACATTTAAAGATCAGTGTGGATGTCTTTTGTCCCTGACAACTTTCCATTATGTAACTGCTCTTTATTTACTTCCTCTGCTATACGTGTGGCATCGTTCCCACAGCAAGTTAATGTCTTCTTAGTAGGCATTTATTGTAAATTGTCATTTATGTGGGAGTAAAATAACTAGAATTCTTTCGTATTTTCAGTACTTGACATTTAAGAAAGAGACAGATGGCAAGTAAACAAGGTGAGAAAGGGACTTTATTTGCTGTATTACAATCTCAGACTACTGTAAATAATTTTAATTATATGTTATTTTAGGAAGTTTCCAATTCACTACAGGTCATTGAAGCTTTGACAGAAGCAGAATCTACTGCATGTAGTTGAGAGTTCATGGGGAACTAGGAGGTTATATTTTTAAGAGTGTGAAAAGTTTTCTGGGTCCCAGTGTGCCTTAGAATAAAACTATTTTTCTATGTAATTTTAAATAATATTATTTAAAATTCCCAGTTGGAATTCAGAATTAAGTTGGTTTAAACATTTTAAAATTCATACTGATATCTTGTCTCTCCTTTTTTAGTAAGCTCGTGTTCATTTTTCTTCATGGTGATTATTATTATTTTTTAAAACAAGATTGCTTTATTTATTTATGTGGACCATTCTTAAAGTCTTTATTGAATTTGTTACAGTATTGCTTCTGTTTTATGTTTTGGTGTTTTGGCCCTGAGGCATGTGGGATCTTAGCTCCCTGACCAGGGATTGAACCCACACCTCCTGCATTGGAAGGCGAAGTCTTAACCACTGGACCACCAGGGATGTCCCCATGGTGATTATTTTTAATTTCCCATAGCTCTACTGGAGATTTTCTTCACTATGAGATAGTAGTTGTTACAGATAATTCAAAATTCAGTTCTTCAGTTTTCACAAAGAATTTCTGTGAAATATGACTTCAGAGGTTTTTTTTGTTTGTTTTAGATTGAAGCTGGTTTTTAGAGCTATTCATGGTATAGGAAAATAAATTCATATATGATGCCTTTTTAGGTTATTCTTTGTAGAATTACATATTTCTTTTCCTCTGTACAAATAATATGAAGATCTTAGATAAACATTTGCTTCTCACCATTAAAATAAAAATAAAGAGCTGGTGCTGATAGTTCATAGAGGTTAACAAGTGATATGCAGAAGGCAGACTGTCCTTCAGTTGCAAAATGTTACAAAGTGTACAACTCACCAGCTCTGGGGATAGCATGTATTCACAGTTTGGTGAGTAAGAAAAGCTTCCAATGAAAGGTCCAGTAGATGATTTTTTCCCCTCAAGAGGACAGCATTTCTGAAGAAGGTAGAGCCTCTCATGATATGGTAATAGTAAAGTTAAAATTGAAAGGTGACTTTCTTTGATTGGTATACACTTAGAGAAAAGATAAGAATTTTGAAAAAGACTGCATACATTATATGTTTCGTTTTGTTTTTTAACATGATTGAGTCCTTTTTGTTTCCTTCTCATTTTGGGTTTGTAATTAATTTATATAGTGAATTTTGTGCTAAAGTTTGTTGTAAATACAACATGATATCAATATTATGTAGCACCCCCCTCCCATTTAGTTATATTAACCTCCTGGTTTCTCTTCAATTGCTAGGAATATATTTATGCTTCCTTCAGCTCTTTTGTCGATTTAAGCAGCACTTAACATTGCTTATCTGAATAGTACCACCTACTGTGTATGACTGTGTAGGAAATAGTGTCTTGGATTCTGAGTGAAAGCCTTGGAAAATTACCATCAGAAGGTCTGCTGTACCATTGCATATTATGGAGTTTTAAGAACTATTTCTCCAGATGAAGTCAATACAGTACAAGAAGTGCAGAGTCCTGACATTCTAGGCTTGATGTTCCCTATGTAGTCTGTTCTTTTATTATTAGAGGTTAACCCAGTCCTTAATGTTTTGTTTTCAAATTTTTGAGCTCATTTTAATGTACAATGAGGGTGTTTTGGTTGATATAGTTTATGATGATGTAGAGTTAAAGATCTCTTTTATGGTAAAAAAGAGAAAAAATCAGTAGTAAAACAGAAGGACTATTTTAATGGATAATTTGAGGAAGCCAGTTTATTCTGGACCTGGTAATCTTAAGATCTAGAAAAATAGTAACTTTTCAGTTTTTTTTTTAAATTAAAGGTTTCACTTAATTATCAAGTTCTAATTCTTTTGGGATACTGGTCTTTAGTGATTGTTTAAGTATTTCAGAGGAAACTCTTATATAAAGCGTAGAATTTTCATTTTAAAATTTATGCTGCTCCAAGATTTAAAAAGAAAACTAATCTCTGAGTTGTTCATTACTGATGTCAGTAGATTTAAAAGAGAAGCATATGAGATTTTTGAAATTTTGATGACTAATAAAATTATTTGAATTGTAAGGAAAATGCCTAAGAATGTCTTACTTTTTTTTTTAAATCAGAATTAAACTCAAACATATATACTTACAGTACCGAAAACAGATCTTAACAGCATTTCTTATTTAGAAAACGATACTGATTACAAGCAGAAAGAACATATCCTCCTGAGTGTTTGAAAGCCAAATGAGTTGTAAAAGGAGTAAAAATCACTAATTTTTATCTTGCATTAAAGTTTCCAATTTTGTCTTTAGTTTTAACTGGTCATGGAAGTTAATAAGCCTATTGGTCCCAGAGAAAAATGTTTGGTCTGTTTTCACTATTCTTCTTGAATCAAGAGTCCGGAACGTTCTCCAGAACCATCATGCTGAATGAATTGTCGTTTTTATTAGCTAGCCTCAAAATCTATTCTCATTATACAAGAGTATCTGGTGGAAATGAATGGAAACTGAGGGCTATAACCTTGAGTAATAACACTACGCAAAGCACTGTTTATTCATGTGAGTGGTTTATCTTTCATATTTCTTCATGCTTTGCTTTTCTAGCCCCATCTCAAATCAGTCTCCCTCAGGTCTTTTTGCTGTAGCCACTCACCATTTTCCAGTGTTTCAGGCCTGTAGAAGCTCCACATCCACAACTTCTTCTGCCTGAAATATTTTCCACTCTCTGTCTAACTCTTGCTCATCCTTTAGATTGTAACTTAAATGTCAGTTCCTCAGAGAGGCCTTCCTTGACCGATCACTCTAAATTATTCTGTACATTATTTTCTGTCATGGTCCTCTATTCTCTTCTTTCCAGATCCTATCATAAAGTATGTATAGGGTTCTTTCTTTTCTTCACCACCCACTCCCTGGTGCCTACTCCAGTTCCTACACATAGTAGGTACTCAATACCTGTGTATTAAAGGGTTGAGGGGTGAATATACACTGATCTCAACCTATACGCTATTTAAGCAGCATCATGAAACTTGCAGGCATCGTTAAACCTATACACGGACAGGAGCTGTCATTGGTTTTTTTTTTTTTTTAAATACATTTATTTATTTTTGGCTGTGTTGGGTCTTCGTTGCTGGGCGTGGGCTTCCTCTATTTGCGGTGAGCCTGGGCTACTCTTTGTTGCTGTGCGCGGGCTTCTCATTGTCATGGCTTCTCTTGTTGCAGAGCATGGGCTCTAGGCGCACAGGCTTTAGTAGTTGTGGCACGTGGGCTCAGTAGTTGTGACTTGCGGGTTCTAGAGCGCAGGCTCAGTAGTTGTGGCGCACGGGCTTAGTTGCTCCGCGGCATGTGGGAGGGATCTTCCCGGGCCAGGGCTCGAACCCGTGTCCCCTGCATTGGCAGGCAGATTCTTAACCACTGTGCCACCAGGGAAGCCCCTGACATTGTTTTTTATTGCTGTTACTCAGTTTTATTTTCTTCCTGGTAATGGAAAGAGAAATTTAATAGTTATTAAGCTGGAGAAATTGAATTAAGTTGGGCTTGTTAATCTTGTATGGTCCAGAGATATGTCTTTTTATTTATTTATTTATGGCTGTGTTGGGTCTTCGTTTCTGTGCGAGGGCTTTCTCCAGTTGCGGCGAGCGGGGGCCACTCTTCATCGCGGTGCGCGGGCCTCTCACTATCGCGGCCTCTCTCGTTGCGGAGCACAGGCTCCAGACGCGCAGGCTCAGTAGTTGTGGCTCACGAGCCTAGTTGCTCCGCGGCATGTGGGAATCTCCCAGACCAGGACTCGAACCCGCGTCCCCTGCATTGGCAGGCAGATTCTCAACCACTGCGCCACCAGGGAAGCCCCAGAGATATTTCTTTTAATCAGTTGAGGATCATATTTTCATGTGACATTCTAGAAAGGATGAAAAGGGCCTTGGAGCCACATGCATCACTCTTTTTGCCTGTTGATCCATAATTAGAACCAGGGTCCAGAATCTGTTTTAGCATAGAACCAAATAGCACAAAAACATCAGATTTACAAGTGAAACCACTTTCCACATATTTAATTATTTGTTGTACTTTACTGCTTAAAGTTAGCATATTTAAAAGTTTTACTGAGAAGCATGAAACTGGAACCTGATGCATCCATGTTATGTTTCTTCTTGATGCAAATTAAATAAATTTTTAAAATCGCTGTGACAAAAGCACTATGGGGTAGTTTCTTGGTTATAACTCTGAAGTTAATGAACATAATATTATGAATATATACAGAGGTCTTTGGCACACACCTCTCTTCATGAAACAGGTGAATAGTATTCAAGTGTTACTTTATACCTTTTTGAAAGAATTGCTGTCTTTTAAGAAAATAATTATATCATGCCAGATTATTTTTTTAACAATTTTTTTTTTACTGGTTCCTTGTTTCCAGGTATATCAACCTGAAACACTTTGAGTAGCTTTTTGGTTTCCTCCTACTTTTCTGAACCATATTCTGTACCTCCAACCATTACTCAGTATCTCATACAGTATTCCGTCTTTATTGCTTTGTTTATTTGGTTCTCTTAATTTGAAACAGTTTAAAAAGAAAATCATGTTACTCTCTTGCTTACTCTTGAATAACATTTAAACTTCAGGCTTACTTGTCTGATTTCAATTCCTGGATTGTGCCAAGATCTTTTCTACCTTGTTGCCTCTTCAAGTTGCTTCCACTTCCTGAAAAGCTCTTCCTCTGAGTCTTCACATTTTTAGAGGAGGGGCAAAGATCCAAGTGTAAGTATCACCTCCTTAGATGGGTCTTATTTGCCCACCCTATCTAAAATAGGTTTTCCCACCCAGTTAGTATTTTGAATGCTGATGGTTTCTTTCTTTTCCCAAGTGTGTTACCTGTCTTTCAAGGTATAATTGAAGTTCTTAATCCTGAAGCATTTTCTGAATAATTGAGTGCTAGAATTTGAGTTTTTTGAAAAAGCTTTTACTATTTGTCAGAACATGGTAGTTGGTAATGTAGAAGCAGAGTTCTATCTTGGTTCTTCAATGTACTGTATCTAGTTGAGGGACATTTAGGGTCCTCCGGACTCACAGCAGGGCACCTGAGCTGACTTGGGGGTCAGGGAAGACTTGGGTGGGGAGTTATGTAGGAGTAGCAGTTAGATACAGGCAGGGCGAGAGTGTCATGGAAGACGTTTTAAAGGAGTGGGAGGTCACACCTAGCTGAGAGTGTGAGAAAGCATATTGTGTTGGGGTCCTGAGGTATTAGGTATCTCAGCAGGGTGGGAATCTGGTGATTTTGGCTACCTTTTTATACTTTTCATTTTCTCTTCTGATTTTTCAACCATGAGCATGGTTATGTTTCTGATAAGGGGTAGAGGGGAGAGTATACATCAGTAAGAAAAGAAAGAATGGAAATTAATAGTGTACCATACAATTTCATATTTAAATGACTAAGTTTTGCATTTTGGATATTCACTGTTAGCTGTTCATTTTGAAGTTTGGTGTTACTGATTAGTACGTTTGGTGCTTCACTTGTTTTAGCTTTGTACTAGACCACATGCCATATGCACTCTGGGCACTCAATGAACACCTAAAAGAATCGACCCAGATTTTGAGAACAGAGTTTGACTTTTAAGTGTGGTGAGTTTTCTTCATTGTGCGCTAATTGAATTTCCAGTAGACATTGCACTTCCCATTAGGCTCCTCATAAGATAAGTGTTTGATTATATGCAGGTGTGTGTCTTACTTTGCTACCCTAAAATGGTTTTGTCTCTGAAATGATATAATCAGATATTTTACTGTCTTATAACTTCAACTTTAAAATTTAATCTTAGACTGCAGGGTTGTTTGCCTGTTTGTTTTGAAACAAACTTTTAGATATGGAGATGGTTCCTCAAAAGAAAAAAAAATGTAGTTCTCATCTGTGTCCTCTCTCATCAAGATCTGATTGATCTTTCTTGTTATTATGTGAAGCTTCATATGATTGATCCTGTATCAAGGTTACCATCACATTCCCTCTCAGAAGAAGAACATTCAGATCCTTGTATAGCTGATTCAGGGGAGGTATTACATACAGAGGAAAAGGCTTTGATAGGAAACGTTGCTTCCTCTAGGAAATGAAGTACAAGGATCTAAATGTCTGACGTATAGACAAGGGCCAACCTTATTAGGCAATTTTGGACACGTATTCAATGGCTTTATTTATTTATTTTTAATAAATTTATTTATTTATTTATTTTTGACTGTGCTGGGTGTTTTTGCTGCGCGTGGGCTTTCTCTAGTTGCGGCGAGCGGGGCCTACTCTTCGTTGCGGTGCTCGGGCTTCTCACTGTGGTGGCTTCTCTTGTTGCGGAGCACAGGCTCTAGGTGCGTGGGCTTCAGTAGTTGTGGCACACGGACTCAGTAGTTGTGGCTTATGGGCTCTAGAGCGCAGGCTCAGTAGCTGTGGCGCACGGGCTTAGTTGCTCCGCAGCATGTGGGATCTTCCTGGACCAGGGCTCGAACCCATGTCCCCTGCATCGGCAGGCGGATTCTTAACCACTGCACCACCAGGGAAGCCCTCAATGGCTTTATTAGAAGGCTTTTCCCATCATGATTTTTGACGAATTATACAGTGATTATACCACAGATAGTCTTAAAAGTTGTTTTGATGTTGACAACAATGCATTATGGAGGAGGAGTAGAAAGTACAGATTATAACTGTACATTGTTGCTCTCTTATTTGTTTCTTAACATCTAAAGCAGTAGAATTCCTGAGTAAGTGTTCCAGTGAAAATGGAGGCAAGTCAACTACATTTGATTGTTAGGGTTCTTGGGTTTACAGGTGTGCTAACTACATAATTACATATGAAACGAGATATCCCTTTAAGTCAAAACTGTCAGTATTTGAAGATAGCATTTCAAATACTGTTATTAGGGCTGCATTGATTTAAATTTTCAGCAGTAATAAATAATTTGCCCTTCTTGTAATGACTTTCAATAGCAGGAATTTCTCCTACAGGGGGATGATCAATAAATGTGAAGAAATATTTCCAAAATCATAATAATGTATCTTAAAATTTTTTATGTACTATGCTAGACTAAGTGACAGGAAATTTTAAACGAAAGTAAATGCTAACTAACTTTGAAAGGATATTCTTTTTAGAATTTAGGTTCACCCTAAAGATAGTTGGGAGAACTGTGAAGTGACACAGGGTTAGGAATTACTACTGATATTGGGTCTTATTCCCATAGAAATGGAGAAGAAAGAGATAGAGAATTTTGATTTTAGAAGGAGATCTTCCATATCATGAAGACAGCTGCAGTTTTGTGTGTAGGAGTTGATCTTCTGCCTTCACTATGAGAAAACAACCGTATAGACAAACAGTATTCATTACATCTATTTCACCTGAGTATTTGATGCTAAAGTGTTTGTCATAAGCTCCAAAACCAGATTGAAAAAGTTCCCTTTATTTCCTGAAGTAGGCATATTTCATGAGCTTTATAAAAATGATATTTTAAAACATTATTTTATCATTACATTAGAGGATATTACAGTGTCTCTTTAGCAGTTACTATATAGGGGGATAGGAGAAAAAAATTGATTGTTACTTAAATTGTTCTTTGTTTGCAGGAAGACTATAACTTAAAAAGGATTGCAGCACGTTGTTCATGTTAAATTTTCTGGTCTAGAAATTTGGCATAGAAGTTCCCTAGAAGCTTCTGTTCCATTGTGGTTGAAATGTTTTCTCACCTTTTTGAACTACCTCATTACTGCTGATGTAGGTGAGATCTTGAAATGTGCCTGGAGAAAGTGGTGTAAAACTTCCTGTGACCTTTTCTGGACTCAGGGTTGAGATACCTTAGACCTGCTGCTTATTTTTAAAGATCCACGTAGGTTGTGTTCAGATGAGAAAGTTTATTTAAGAAACTTCAATTTATGTTTTCTGTATAATCATCTTTTGCTTCTAAATTTATCACGGAAAGAAAGGTAGAGGCTATTTCGCCCTGGTATTTTTTATTTTATTTTATTTTATTTTTTAGGTGGGTATACCATATTTATTTTAATACATCTCATTTGTTTGCATCCTGCTAGGAAAGGTACCGTCCCACCGTCCTGACTGTTACTGCAGGCTGGTGTTATCAGTGTAAATGTCATCCAAGAGATAATTAAAAAAAAAAAAAAAAAAGCTAGGCAAAGAGTAAAAAGGAAAGCTTAATAATCACTTTATGGTGTAAAAAAAAATCCACTTAAGGCTCTCAGGGTCAAGAGTAATGTTATTTAAGCTTATTGATACATATTTGTATATTTTCTATTCTATGCTAAAAAGAGCTTGAAACTAAAATGGGAAAATATTCATTTTGGTGGTAGTTTTAAAAGATGTTTAGTATTTCATACAATCCTACCTTTAACGTAGTTTGGCATCTCTCTTCATATTTTTTTCCTTTAAGGAAAGGTGTTCTAATTTGGCTTAATTCACTCAGTGAAGCTTCAATTAATATCTAATGAAAATCATTTTGTAGTTTCCATTGTCATCTCTATTTAAGTCTGTTAAGTGTTCCGAAAATTCATTTTGCTCCTTTCTCTCATTGTATGTTCCCCCATTTTTATCCACCCATAGTAAAGAGTATTTCCTGGGCTCACGTGGACCTGATGCGGCCTTGTCAGTAAGTTCTGACTTATTGGATGTGAATAGAAGTGAGGCTTCTAGATCATGTCCTTAAAGGGAGGCCACATGCCCTGCTCTCCCCCCTTTTCCTGCTCCCTGCCGACTACAGTGGTTCTGAGTCATCTTGGGCCACGGGGAGGAGAGCTATGGCATAGGAATGGCCGAACTCCAAGAAAGAAGGAACCTCAGTCACTGACCACCTCGTAGACTAGAGCTGCTATACTTCTAGGTGAGAGGGAGAGAAGCGTCAGCGGAAGCTGCTACTATTCTGTATCTCTGTCACACCCAGCCAAAACTGTATGCTAAACGTCACCTCCGTGCTCAAAGCGTTCACTGTTTCTGCCGCATTACTTTGAGATTTAAGTTCCAAATCTGTTTAATAGTAATAAGTGAAGTCATGGCCATTTGAAATAAAGCTTTATTAACTCTGCTTTGCTTATTTAAAAGCAAGCGCTGGAATCACGCTAATAAGACTCTTTAATGTTATATTATTGTGATTTATATTATACATTTACTCTATTCTATGTTAAACGAATTTATGACCATCCCTGTGTTGGGTTTTATGACGCATTGAGGGTTAAACAGGATATTGTCTATCGATGGTCCAGATTTCCTGTGTTTTTGTCTTTGTGTCTGCTTTACTATACCTTCCTTCCTTCATCTGTGTCCCCAAGTCTTTCTCTTCCCCTTCTCCATTTGGCTGATGTCCGGGGAGGCTCTGGTGCAGCTCTGCCTGGCCAAGTTCACTAGAGCTCTAGGATCTTAATAGAGACCAGGTGCCTGGCCCTATTTCTGAACACACACACACTGGTGAAATTCAGTTACTTGCTTGGGGGGTTTGCAGGCTTATACTATAATGGATGGAAAAATGCCCCGTGCTTTACAACCTTTTAGACTAAATAATACCACTTACAAGAAATTGTGAATGTTATAGGAACCACCTTCTGTGTGGGAGATGAGTACTAGGAAAAAAAAGTTTCAAAATGATGAGTGAGAAATTTTCAGAAAGCATTGTTTGGTTTGTCATTTTCAGTCCAAAAGGCAACTTACATCCTCTCACTGGGGATGTGATATAGCTTCACTGAATGATCTGGTTCAGTCTCAAGCAATTTAGTTATGTTTCATTATGCTAAAATACTCTGTCCTTGCAGAATCATTGTAAATTACATGTGAAGCTCTAGGTGGGGAAAGCTGAAAGGAGGGCAGTGTTATATTATAAGAACGTGTATAAGATGTTTAGTATTTCATACAATCCTAACTTTAACGTAGTTTGGCATCTCTCTTAATATTTTTTTCCTTTAAGGAAAGGTGTTCTAATTTGGCTTAATTCACTCAGTGAAACTTCAATTTATATCTAATGAAAATCATTTTGTAGTTTCCATTGTCATCTCTATTTAAGACTGTTATGTGTTCTGAAAATTCATTTTGCTCCTTTCTCTCATTGTATGTTCCCCCATTTTTATCCACCCATAGTAAAGAGTATTTCCTGGGCTCGCGTGGACCTGATGCGGCCTTGTGAGTAAGTTCTGACTTATTGGATGTGAACATGTCCTTCTGCCGATGTCCTTTCCAGTCTCTATATTTATGGCCGTGCCAAATTCCATCGCATTCTGTATGCGTATCTATAACTGCATGCAAATAGCAGGCATCTTGCATTTTAAAGAAAACCAGGGAATGGCCACATGTAATCTTACTTGCCTATGACTCATTCACATTTTGGAATTCATTTTATATATGAATGGAAAAGAAGGAACATTTCCTTCCATATCAATCTATAAAAACCTTCACGCACTATAGTCTATATCCTGATCCTTGGAGCAATATTGAAAACCTCTTGTTTCTCTGGAGCCACTTACAGACCATTGCTTTTCTCTTTACTTTCAAACAGTTTTCCTGTCAAGGCTTTTACAGTCTTCCAGCTCCCGTTGAAGGCACAGCCTTGAAGATGTCAATATCCGTCTTCATAGTGTACTCCACACTGTTTAAAGGGAACTTTGCCCCACAGTCTTGTTTGCACTTCAGATGTTACCTTCATTCTAGGCAGCTGTAATTCTCACCTGGTTGACTTCATTCTCAGGAGCTCTTATCATTATTCCACTCAACCGTGTGTACCCCTGGCCAAGTCATGCTACCCTCAGGAATCCTTAATTCCAAAATCTCATTCTGCAAACACACCCCTAGTCCTTCTACCTTTCTTATTTCCTTGTACCCATGAAATCTGCTCTTAAATTTCATTGGTATTCTCCGTTATTCCTACTGCATTCTCTGGTCTCTTGATTGTCTTCAGGCTTCATTCATTTCCATACCCATTTTGGATTCCACTAATCATTAGCCAGACAGATATGAGTTCAAACTCTAGCTCTCCAAGTTACTAACTGTGTAACTTACATAATTTACCTAACTTCTCTGTATCTCAATATTCTTACTTGTAAGAAGGATATTATAATATCCATCTTGTGGAGTGGTTGAAAGTATAGTGTATAGAAAAATGTTGGTTAATTGCCTAATACAGTTCAAGGCCATTAGTTGTTATTAATGTGGGCTGCTTTTATCTTTAATATTATTTGAGAGAATGATAAAAGATGATGAAAACGTGAATGAAGTTGGGGACAAAATAATGGAGAGTTAAGGAATATAGATTTGATTTTACAAAAGCTGTGGAGAACTATTGTAGGTTCTTCAGCAGTGAAGTGGCACCATTTAAAATTCATGTGAGGGCTTCCCTGGTGGCGCAGTGGTTGAGAATCTGCCTGCTAATGCAGGGGACACGGGTTCGAGCCCTGGTCTGGGAAGATCCCACATGCCACGGAGCAGCTGGGCCCGTGAGCCACAACTACTGAGCCTGCGCGTCTGGAGCCTGTGCCCCGCGACGGGAGGGGCCGCGATAGTGAAAGGCCCGCGCACCGCGATGAAGAGTGGCCCCCACTTGCCTCAACTAGAGAAAGCCCTCGCATGAACCGAAGACCCAACACAGCCAAAAATAAAATAAATAAATAAATAAATAAAGTAGCTATAAAAAAAAAAAAGAAAAGTGCTTTAAAAAAAAAAAAAAAAAATTCATGTGAAAGGTTACTCCAAAACAGTTTGTGTGATTGTGATAAAGACTAGAGAACAGAGTAGGAAATTTGTTGGATTGTATACTGGAGCTGTGATGTTTCCATGTTAGTGTATCTTGTTTCATACTTTATCTTTTTAAAATTTAGATCATGTTTTGTACTGTATTGTTACATTTTGTACCACATGGCTTTATTACTTCTTTATGAATGACTTAGTAGAGAATATTTTACATATGTAGTAAATGTGAGTTTATTTCTGTAGTCAAGGAGATAATGGATTTCTTTTGAAGTATCTACTATCTTGTTGTCCTAATTGAGTTGTACAATGAACTTGAGTCTCCGTAAATAAAACTGGGGACAGGTCATGCTGGAGCCATTTAAAAGCCCAAAGTGCTTGGCTTTAAATTTCCAAAGCATTTGGATTTGTTGTTTAGGTGCTAACTCGAAGCAGTCTCCTCAGGAATTTCAATCTTATTAAATTGATATTGTCCAATTTCTGTGAATTTATATGTTACCAAAATACTCTCAATGGTGCCATTCAGATTTGAAATGAAATATGAGTGGAAAGATTGGGGTTCACTTGATGATGTGGTACATTGTTTATTCTACTGGAGAGTGAATGCTTAGTTAGTATCAGCCTAGGATTAGTGACATTGTACCTTCTTATACTGTTGTCTTCACACATTTTCATCAGGAACAGTCAGTGAGAAACAGATAAGAATTTTAACTAATGGCAAGTACTTTGTACCTTTAAAACACTTTACTAAGGAGTTGTTTTTAATTTGAAAACTGAGTTAAGAGATACGTGGCGGTAAAATCTGCTGTTGTTAATTTACCTTACTCTCAAACTTTTATGAATTCATTTATTTACTCATTGGTTCCTTCAATGTCATTTGTTGAGCACCTTCTCTGTCCTGGCCCTGTTTTAGTTACACAGGATAATTATGAATTGTTGAGCCTGATTCCTCTTCCATATGGATTAGACAGTAGACAGAAAATACCTGGAAAACTAAACAGTATCTGCATTTTGCTTTGAATGTTTTTTTCTTCTCCTCTTCCTTCTTCCCTTTGCCCTCTTCCTCTCCTTCTCCTTTCCATCTCAGTTCCTCCCTTCTTCCCCATCTCAGGGTTCAAGGAGATGAGGAGATGGGAACTTGGAGTGGAAGATTGATTTAAGTAAAGTATTTTCCCGCCATGAGTTTGAATCTCAGCATAGTGTCTGATAAGCCATTATCTGCAAAACTGAAAGGAAGAGATGACCATGACTAGATTGGTCCCTTCATCCAGCTCTTGTCTGGTGAGGGCTCTCAGGGCACCAGTTATTCCAGGCACGAGGATTCACTGGTGAACAAACCGACTGTGGCTCCCATCCTCGTGGAGTAGACATTCTAGTGGGGGAGGCAGACCACGAAATCAACACACATAACACGCTAGAATCTCAGTTAGGGATACGTTCTGTGAAGAAGAGTAATCTCTAGGATAAGGGGCTAGGTGGTTACACTCTAGGATTGTGGGCATGGCTCTGTCATTTCCTAACATTTTCCCAAGTGTGGGGATAGGTCCTCTTCTTGTGAGTCTGAGAGGGAGATGGTAGAAGAGTGGAATCTCCCTCTCAGGGGTGGTGTGAAGTGCAAGGACGTTGGGGCTGCCCATGCTCTCAGTGCCCTTGCTACCCCATCAGGGTTACTGTATCAGGCTGAGCTGTCAGCTTCTCCTCCATTTCCACCACCTGGACGTCCACAGTTGGTATAAAAATCCTCTTTTAAGTTGTTATTACCTTAAGCCAGTTGTGAGTAAGAATGGGCTAGGTGATGGGCACCAGGGAAGGGTACAAAGAAGAAAGGGGCCCAGAGAGTGGAGGGTGGAATTCACTAAAGACAGCCTGAGTCTACTTCACAGTTGCCCTGAGCCAAGGCTGTGTTTGTGCTATTAAACCCTCTTAAGGTGACAGAAATATGTGGCAGTTGGTTTAGTTTCTATTTATTTATTTATTGAAGAATAGTTGATTTACAGTATTGTGCCAGTCCCTGCTGTACAGCGTGGTTTAGGTTCTAGATACATGTTTGTTAACTACAGTAGCCTTGCTTGGACAGCAGAACACCAGCCTGTTGTCCATCGTACATGCATAAGCAGAGGAGGTGTTTGACATTTGAATTCAAGGCTGTGGTTACAGCCTCCCCAAATTGTACCCTTTGCAAGGCCCCTTACACATAAACTTGCCTTTTAAAGAGAGAAGATTGGAGCTACCTCACATTCATCCCTGAAGAGTGAGCAGGACTGTAGAGGGAGTTCCAGTGGATTTGACAACCCGCAAATCTGGAGTTTGGGGAACACAGGAAGAAAACACCTGTAGGCTTAAGTTTTCAGATTCCCAATTAACTGCATACTCCTCTGAAGACTGATGATGGGGAGGAGAGTTATGAAAGAGGGGGAGTTTCAGGGAACCTCTGACTTCAAAAGGTAAAGTAGGAACAGAGACCATATGGGGAGAAATGGGGAGAAAGAAGCTTACTTGGTTCTTTTTAAAGAAGAAAGTGAAGCCTGGTGGGGAGATGGAGAGCCAGCTCTTTAGAATTAGTAGTAGGGCCAGAGTTGGGGTGGGGGAGGCACTGAAGAAGGTGAATAATGGAGAAATGATGAGTGTGGAAGTTCAAGGGCACCCTGCAGGGTGCTTTTTACCCTGAGCTGGGGAGAATTTCTGGACTCAGAGTTTAGGAGACCTTGGCAAGTTATCGAGCTCAGCACAGGAGGAGATTAGTTGCAACTTGAAACAAAGAGGGTAATTGTGACCAAGACAGAAAAGCATCCTCCTTTCAAAGGTCAAGATCGCTGAGGTTCATGGCTCAGTCCATGTTGGGCAGTGAAAGAGTAAGCCAGTAGGAAAGGCAGTAATAACCTGTTTATCAAAGTGTGCAGGCAGCTGAATGGGGGGGATTTGGAACAGACTGATTGATTTGGAAGTAGGATACAAGCTAATCACGTAACATGAAACCTTCCATGTGTTTCTTAAACTGATTACTTTGAACTCAAGATTTTCTTGTAACGTAAAAGTAGTTTGTGGATCTGAAAATGTCTGTATTGAACTCTTGTGGCCTGGAAGGGGGCCTGGGGTAGCAAGAGAAATGCAAATCCTAGTGGTTCTGTCTGGAGGGGAAACCGTCCTTCTCGCCCTTTCCCCTTTGTGGTGTGAATGGAAGGTCTCCAAGAGAAGCAGAGACGAGATCAGGCCAGGGAGCCTTCTGTTCTGTGTGGTTTTATTTGTCAGTGACACTGATCGTAGCCAGAAACAGCTGTTTCAGTGAAGTTCAAACTTGCCATCTATTTTTGGTAGAAGCAGGAAGAATGTCAGAGGCGATGTTTGAATTTTAGGGCCTTTTTTAAGGGCCTAAGATAAAGCTGTTTAGACCTTCTGTCCTCTATCATTTCACTTATCAAATTCAAGCACAGCCTTTTAATTTCAACACACTTAGCTTCTGGAGATGAATAGGGCATTGAACGGGTTCTATAAACAAGTACATTTCTGAGCCATAAACAGGAACACAGGCAGCACAAATAGAGCATGTCAGCAAGACAGGGGATGTGACGAGAGGGACAAGGCAGGAGAGCTTTCCTTGCTCCAATCTGGGGAAGCAACTCTGTTGTCTTTGATTTAAGGAGCAGTGAAGTTATAAATCGGAAAATGCTGATGTACCTAACCACCAGTAGTCAGGTCTACAGACAGTGCTACGGGGTGAAGATATATGAATAATATTATAGGTTGATTAAACACATGTTGCTTTTTAAAGAAACCACAAGATGGAGAGGCAAAACAAAATGGATAGAATTGTTTGGGTACTAAGAATAGCAGAGGAGACTCTGAAGAAAATCTTAAATCCTATCACATGGGAGGTTTATTTTTCCATCCTCCTCTGAAAGGGTCCTACTCTTATCCTCTCACTCTATTTTAGATTTAATTTGTTTGCTTACTTTGGCTCTGAGTGTTCCTTGAAGAGATACCACCCCCCAGCAAATGTAACTGAGTGAGAACATTATTTTTAGTTCACTCTCAAGGGGAGGAGATATTCACGGTACCCAAAATTGAGAGTCCCAGTTCATTCCAAAATTAACCATGGAAAGACTTAGCATCTTTGCCTGGTCTCATGCTCATGCTGAGCATAGGACCTGAGCTATTGGAGTTGTTAAAGAATTAGTAGGCCTGAGAACTCTTAAGGCATTTTATTTCTTTCGTGTTTACCAGCTTTTCTTGAGCAGTTTTCCTGTGCCTCTCGCATTTAGAAATATTTTACGTTATCCCATTCAAAAGTGTAATTTGTTGTTAAATAGGTCAAACACCTGTGACTACGTGCGTGTGTGCGCACACACTATCTATTCATATGTAAATGCATGTGAATAAAAATAATTATAAATAAAAATGATAATTGTAATTTATAGTAGCAAATGACAAAGAATCAGTTAAAGAAATTATCCGTCAATACGATGGAAATTTATGTTTGTAAAAATAGAGTTGTATCTATATTTGCTGGTCTAGAACAATTTTTAAAGGTTTTACAGAAATAAAAAGAAAATGAAACAAGACGCAGACAGATGTGTTTAGTATGGTGACATGATGTGAACAGGAATGTGTACACAGACAGACAGGTTCACATCTATGCTTCTTTATATTTGGACCATGAAAAGAGGTGAGAAGGGATGGAGTCATGACCTTGGAAATGAGAAGCTCTGTTTCTTCCTCTGAGTTGGGAGGGAAGAAGGAGTCGAGTAAAGATACAGAGAAATACTGAAATACTGAAAAATTAGTTGAGGAATAAAAGAAGGGAAGTTAGTACAAATCCTGTGTGTGTGTGTGTGTGTGTGTGTGTGTGTGTGTGTATATATATATATATATATATATTTTTTTTTTTTAATGCACACTTTAATTCCTGGGAATCTAGAGAAAGCAGTGTCATCAGTTAGATGATTGCAGCACCTTCTCATATGTTCACGGAGGACAGTACAAACACATACTAGCATGCTGAAGTGCCACTGACCTTTGTAAATCAGTTTCTTCTTCTACCTGCCTTGCAGAAATTTTCTTTTCTTTTTTTTCTTTGCAGTAACATTTATATGAATCTGTACTCTGTGAAATTTCAGCACCCTGTCTATAGATTGTTCTTTGGGATAGGATACTGCCTATTGGTAGAACTAGAAAGGGCTTATTGGTTAGTCATTTTCTCTGGCATTTGGTTTTTAGGAAGGTGAATGTGTAAACCTTTGAACTGTTTGGCTCTGAAATATTGATGGATCTCTTAGGCAGATATCTAGTATTTGAATAGTAGGTTATGTGTCACTGATCTTTAAGGGACTAGGATTTTGAATAATGTTAACGAGGCACCTAAATTATTTTGTGTTTGTATGTAAGGGACAAAATGACTACCCAGATCAATTTTCTGAATCCCATAAAATTAAGAAAATAGAAACAATGGAATATTTAATTCTTATTTGGCATTTGTATAAAAATTTAAATGCTGGTGATCACTTCATGTCCTACCTTTAAGGAATAGGTAAAATTTAACCCGGATCTTATGAACCTCTATTAAAATAGTTGGATTATTGGTTTTCTGAAGTTAAAATTTCTCTTCCCCTAGTAAAGAACAAAATGGAATGGGGAGTAGCAAAGATGGAAAACAAACTTTCTGGGACTTTTTAAGCCATATGAATATTCATCTTATCAGTTCTGTTGAGTTTCTTAGTGGGGCGAAGTCTGGTTTTTTCTGTATGTATTTCCTTGATTTTTATGGTACAAAATTCTTTAAAATTATCCTAAAGAATTTCTTTCTGTACTTGTTGAGGTTTCACATTTTAAAATTTTGTGTACGTGTGAGAGTCATATAGCTTAGTTATGATGACAGGTTTAGAACAAATGCGTTGATGTTCTCTCTATAAGCTGGAGTAGGTTGTTTTCCTGCATTACTGCGAGACGAAAGCAGGGGGTGAGTCGGGGCGGCGGGGAGAGAACTAACTGCTGATTGGTGAGGATGAACTTTGATATCTTATGCATGCATTTATGTATGACAGTTTTTTTTCTTAGAGTCGAATTAAATGTCACTTCTCCCACCCCCCCTCACCAACCTTGCTTCTACTACTGTAAACTTTTTCTGCTGGCTGCTTCTTTCTGAACCCTAATATAGTTAGTTAGCTTCAGTGGATTTCATGTATAAAGATAACATTTTCATTTTAAGAATATTTTTTCTATGTAATAATAGGAAAATAGTGTGTCAACAGAATTTTGGAATTGTTTGCTATTCTATAGGTAGGGTGAGTAAAACTGAAAGGCAATGTGGTATCCATTTAAAGAATTTTGCAGTATAGCCATTTAGTGAAAATGACCTTGTGTTTCTAGAAATGAAAGTTGAAACTTTTCAGGAGCAAGGAAACAAAGACACAAGAAACACAACAACAAAAAACTATTCTGTTGATTAGTTCTGAAGTTGAGTTGTAAAACCTCTCAGGAGTGTAGAAACCAAGTAGTATTACCTACTTTCACCCCATTATGTATTTTTGAGTCTATTAATTTGACTTTCTGAGAAACTTCATGCCTCTACTTTAAATATTTAAATTTATACTTTTCAAGTGGTTTTCATAATGGTTGACTGTATTTAGCTGATATATGAGTCTAGACTTAGTCAAGTTATATCTAACATTTTGCCCAGTATGTTGAAAGCATAATGGAGTTACTGGTTACATGTAAGTAGAAGGATTCCTGTTTTGCCGATTGACAGGTGCAGTTATGAAGTTAAGGCAGAGTTAAGTTGAAACAAACTTTTTCATTTTCCTTTTGCTCATGAACATAACAGGTTTCTCTGAGAATTTTTTTTACAAGTCAGTAGCACAGGGCTGATCCTCACTTTTCTAAATCTAAATCTCTGGTCTTTAATTTTTCTATACCTTACCCTATACTTCATGAACTACTAAAGCTCTTAAAGTGATAGAGTAGCTTAAAATAGCTGTATACTTCATTGTTTATAATTGTTTAAATAAAAGTAACCTTCACAATTATCCATTTTTCTAAACTTCTATAGGCTTTTCATATTTTAATTTATTAGTTAAAGAATTCTTAGCTTCTGTTGTGTTTAGAATTATTTAAACAGTATTTGCATTAAATTCAGTGGTAATGCACAGTTGAATTTATGGTATATTTATTATCAACAGTAATCAAAATCATACATCATTTTTTTTGCTTTTAATTTAAATCTGACTTTTAATTTATTGCCTTAATTTCAAAAATGTCAGTGCTGTTCCTCAGCATTTTTATGATGTACAAAAACTGTGTAATCATTGTGCTTTATTTTAAAATTGCTTTCTTACTTTCAATAAGGAATACTATTATCATGAACGCATTCCATTACCTTTTTAATGTCTTTCCAATTTCCCTAACTACATTGTAAATACCTGGAGATTTGATGTCTCAGCCATACTTTTGTCAGTACGGGAATATAATCTTAATAAATGTTGATTGTTGATGATGGTGAACTGTTAAAATTAATGGCTTATTTTCTGTATTGAATTATTATGGAATTAAGTGTTTGTTTAAGTCTAGGGTCTGATTTTACAAGATTATACCTGTAAATACATTTTTATTCTTACCAATTTATTAGTTTCCATTCTTTGGAATAATTATTGTCTGAAGTTTTTTCAGAACAAGTTTTCACTAATTCTGACGAAGTTTGTGGTATTTTTAAAAAAGCCACTTTAGTAGTATTGTGACATATTTAAATGAAAGCACATGGATTTCTGGAAACCAGAATATTTAAACAAGGGATAATTTAATTAAACCTTTCGAAATAATAATTGTTTATTTTCACAAGTGTATTTTTATTCCTGGAAACAAGTTTCAGCATAATAACTTAAAATGATAAACTGATAGACATAAAACTTTAATAAGGCAAATTAGATTTTTATTGGCTGTAACTGTGTTCCTTGCTTTATGTATATTTATATAGTACCTCAGACATCCACAATGCTTACTAAATACCAGTTTCTTTCTCACATCAACCTGAAAACTTGCATTAGTCACTTTTCTGCTTGCCTTTATTGCCAAACTAGTGGTGCACACAGCTCTCTAATTTTTCCTAAACAACGCCTTCTGTTATTTCTTGGATTTGGGCTTCGGTATATTCCCGTTTTCAGAACTTGTTCTAAGATTTCCTTTGACCTTATGGTTCAACTCAGTGGCTTGCCTGCTGCACCTCCTACTGCTTTTTGAAATAGTCACGTCTCTGGTTTTCAGTAATGTTTATCTGTCTCAATTCCTTTCTTAACTCTAAACTATTCCACCTACATTCCTTTTGTTGGGTTCCTAAATGCTGGTACTCCCCAAGGCTCAGTCTTTGACTCGAATCTACCCTTTTCTTGGTGATTTCATTTAACTCTCAACCACCTTTGTCATGCTTATGGTTCTTTTTGTCTCTCGCTCTTTCTGTTCAACTTAGCGCTCTAGTTCCATATTGACTATGAACATGTGTGCTTGGAAATCGTAACATTATCTCAAATTGATGGGCCTGAAGTCCTCCTCTTACACCCCGACATCCTTGCTTCTGTTAGTGTCATCAAGCTTCGCGTCATCTATGACTACTAATCCTTTTCATCTATTTCGCCTCTTCACGTAGTCCTGAGTTCTATTGAATCCTCTCTTTTAAAAATACTCTTCACTGCTGCTTCTTGTTCCCTATTCTTGCAGCTGAGTTATTTCAGCCTTCCTTCACTCATGGCTAGATCACTGTTGATGGCTGGCCTTCCAATATCTTGTTCCTCCATTGTGCTAAAGCTAAAGAAGTCTTTTTTAACACTTCATTCCCCATTGGAGTCATTTGCCTTTGTTGCAGAAGATTAAACACCTTCTTTGTAAGCTGGTTTACTTTACATATCCTATCTCATTTCTCACTACTTCAGACTTGTCTCCATCTCTTTTTCATTTGCTCATGATCCTAGCAACATGTCATGCTAATTTTTGTCTCTATCCCTTTGGTCATGATTTCCCTTCCCACCCATCTGGAATCTCTTCATCATGCCCACCCAGTTCCTGTTCCAGCTCTTCCTTGAGTCTTTAGACCTTTCTGATTTCTCCTTTTTCTGAAGCAGTTTTATCTCTTAAAAGCTGGATACTGATGTTTGCCAAAGTATACCTTGTTTTACATTGCTTGCAGTTGTGGTAGACTTGTCACTTCAACTGAAATTTGGATCCCTTTGGAGAAGATCATTTATTTTTGATATCCCCTTCAGTAGTACTGGGTCCATATTTTGGTACTCAGTAAACTTGATGGTAGATTGAATTGATTAAGGAGGTGATTATTCAACATTCAAATACAGACTTTGCTTCTTAAAAGCACTTAGCTTGACATTGGGTAAACAGCCCATGTGCACAAACACATAAAGTAGAATTCAATTTATGCACAATTTACTTCTGTACTTCTAAAAGATACTTTCTTCTTCTTCTTTTTTTTTTGAAGACCACTTTCTGGAGTGCTTTTATATTTTTTAAATGTATTTTTTAGCATAGGGAATAATGAATAGTATTTGTAAGAGTTCCATTAATGCACTTGGGACCTTAGGTGTACTAAGGAGCTTAAAATAGCAAAATTAAATTTTGAAGGAAGAAAAGCTTAAGTGCTAAATATGAAGATTGGGCAAACCTGCTTAGTAGTTGTTTAAACCGTTTAGGTGAAATTAATTGACAGGTTTGCTTCAAGTGGCTTTGAGACAGTCAGCTTGCTCTTTTTAATTTTATAGTTTAGCAAAGTGGAAACCAAGACTAAGTCAGATGACACCATGCAACCTTTGTATGTTTCAGTGGAACTGATGAAAGTTATCATTGATATTCCATTTTAATATAAAGCCATTAATAGCCTTTCTTCCTGTGGTATTTCTTGTCATCCTTTGAATGAGATGGATGCTTTTATTTATCTCTCTTTTCACTACTACACTCAAAGGGAAAAAAGATATTTTTATCAATCATTCAATAAAGGCATAGGTGCCTGTGGGTGTGTGAGGCATTCTCCCTAGATTTAAAGCTCAGACTGCCCTGAAGGAGTTACCAAATCAGGGAAATAATGTAGGTATACAAGAGATATTATGATTTTGTGGCGAAGGGTGCTGGAGATTGATTTGAAAGAAATATAAATAAAGAACTCCTGAAGAAGGAGAGATTTCTTGTGCTAGGCTGGCCTGATCATGGAGTTTTGTGGAGAGCATTTGATTTCATCTTCAGAAACAGATGGGATATTAGTGGGTAGAGAATGGGAGATGGAGGGACTGAACTGTGCAAGACACAAGTGCAGCAGAAACGAGGTTTGTGGTGGTCCTGTGGGGAGGGGTAGGAAATTTGGCTCTGCAGGTGGCTGATACCAAATCTTGGAGGTACCGGAATCTTAGACTAAGAAATATGTCTCATATTCATTAGGACGTGAGGAATAATTGAAGAGCAGTGACATTACCAGAGGTGTGTTTATGAAGATTTTTGACACCACTGTGCAGAATACATTGAGTTGATGAAATTGGTAATCAGCACATTTATAGACAGTGTTGGTGGTAGTACACATAAGACATAATTGAAGCCTAAATTTACGATAGTGGCAATGAGAATATTCGGTAAAGAAGGAATGGGTACAAGAGTGATTTCAAACGAATCATTGAAATTTGGTACCACATCCCTTTACGCTTCCATGAAAGTATTTAGTTATCTTTTCATCACATATTATACATTTATACTGTTCTCCTCAAATGTGGTCAGTGGTGGCAGATAATTCATTGATTAAAAGATTATACTAATAGCATCAAAGTCTGTTTAGTCTCACGATAAGTAACTTAGATCAGATTTGTTAAAAAATTTAAATCGAGTTAAATATGCTACTTTGCATAAAACAAAACTAAATGAAACCAACAGTTTACTTAACCTCCATGATGCTTGTTAATTGATTTAGATATATTGACAAGTCCTCATATCTGTGTTCTATCTAATGTTTTGTTTTTTATCAAATTATATTTTTCTTATTATCTCTTATGAACATATAAACATAAAGCACATAAAAGCTTTGGTTGAGAGAATTTAATCCTGTCCAAAATCCTATTCTGATTTTAAGTCTCACTCCTTTATTTTTCAAATTTGGGGCACGACTATTTGAGTTTAAATCCAGATGATCTTTCTTTTCATTTTCATTGAAGAGAATTTAAAAAAAAAATCAAAAGTGCTTCTTTGAACTGCATTTTAAGCCAAACTGCATTTAAGTTTCAATATACCATCAATCATCTTTTTCTATTCTAGGATCTTTCTTCATGGGGGAGTCTGATAGGCTTTGCAGGCAGCATATAAGGCAGATTTTCTTTACTGAAATGCTGCCGTTGATGAGAAGGAGGAAAAAAGCATATTTCCCAGGAGTGGGGAAGACAAGCAAACAGTTACAGTTTTCTAAAAGTAGCTGAGTACTACCCAACTTGGAGTTCTCGTTCTTGAATTTTTTTGATATAGGCTTACCAATTATCCTCCAGTAATTGGTTCTGTATGTATAGCTGCTTACTTGTGCCTCAGATGTGAGTCTTCACAAAATTATGTATTCTCTAATATTTCTATGATAAACTATAAATGCAGTATTGTTTTTGGCCCTTGGGGACATAACCTTACAGACCTTGAAAGACAAGTTTGTAATTGTTATTTGGACTAATATTTTCATAGTCAAAATGCTAATGTTTGGGAGGAGGAGAAATGATGGCTTTTTATAATTTTACTCAGAAAATCTCTGCATAAAAATTATGTTGTAAATGTAATAAAGTGGTTAAGGAGAACTTACCTTGTATTTAGTAAAAACTCAGAAAAATCAATAGTTATCGTCTCCAAGTTTTCCTTTGTTCCCATAACTGTCATTACCAGTATTTTAAAGTATTTTCCCCCATGAAACAAGCCAACAGAGCTAAGCCCCAAGATACCCATGTTGGGGATTTTGTTTGATCTAATTAATTTGACTTTTTCCTGTTTTATGTTTATATCTGTTACTCAGAAAGAATGTGTTATTATATAGTGAAATATTCTCTAGAGTTTTTTCTTAAGAATTTTATCATCCTTCTTCCTTCCATAGAAAATGATCTACCATGGTTTCCTTTTTGAATTTGCTGAGTTAGCTGAGTTTTACCCATTTAAAAATATTGTTTTGGTAGCTTAGTTTTAATAGTATTTGAAATATTTTTGAATTCATACACTACTTTATTCTTTGCTTCATCCTTTAAAATGCAATTTTCCGTTTAATTCTCTCAATATCTCTGAGACATAAATGGGCTTGGTGACTTTATTTACATTTTATAGATAGGAAAATTGATAGACTGTTTAAGTGAGCTGCGTAAGATGACTAAGTTGAAATTAGGACTCTGAAATTAAGATATTGATTTTATTTAAACCAGTTGTCAAGGGAAGCTTAGCAGTCTCCTACATAAAATTTTTATAGGACTAGGAAGAACAAAGAGGAAGAAATCTCAAGGGCTTTGATAGGTCTCAAATCTTAAACATAACCTGTAAGGGCCTCCCAAGTCTGTCCCTTGTTACCCCTCTAGCTTCATCTCGCACCAGCTTTTCCCTTGTTTCTTTGCTGCATCCACACCGACCCTTTTGTCAAGTCCCCTGGAATTGCTCTGTTCCCTTTTACCACAGAGCTTTCACGTCTCCCTGGAGCAGTCATTTTTTCCTTTCAGTATCAATAACTCCAATTTTTTCCTCAGATCTGATCTTTCTCAGGAAGGATGTTTCAGACTTCACTAGGTCAAATTCCTTTGAATAGTCCTTGGTATGGTTGAAGTGTTAGTTTCATTCGCCTGATAGTTTGACTCCTGCCTTTCTTATACTGATCTGTTAGTTCTTTGAAGACTGTGATATGTCTAGGTCTGTTTTTATTCACTCTTGTCCACTGCATTGACTAGCACAGACATTGAGACATAAAGGGTGCTCAGTAAGTATTTGTTGGATGAGTGGATGGGTTTATGAAATTATCTCCACCACAGTCTTTTAACATTTATCATCAACCAGTCATCTCTGTCGGTTTCTGCTTTTACCTACTGTCCTATTTTACTCTGGGTGTCACTAGCAGCAAAGTAGTAGTATAGATATTACTGGTAGGTTTAAGTTAAAACAGCAAACAAACAAACAAACAAGTTTAAGAAAGGGGAATGGAAGAAAGGGAGGGAAACCAAGTGGAAAAAAAAGGAAGTGATTTCTGCAAGGTTACAGAATTTCAGAGCTAAATAGAATATTGGAATTTATCTAGGCAAATTTTCTTTTCCAAATTTTTATTTTGAAGCTTCATCCAGTCTTCCCCAATGTTAACATTTTGCATAACTGCAGCACAATATCAATAGCAGGAAATTGGCATCATCCATGGAGCTCATTCAAATTTCTTCACTTATGCACACACTCATTTGAGTGTGTGTGTGCATGTCTGTGCATGCGTATGCACGCACATGCATAGTCAAGTCATTTTTAACATGAGAAAATAGGAGTTTATAGACTTGTTACAGTGACTTGCTCAAGGTCACCAAGCCAGTAGACAAAGTAATTCTTAAACTCCATGTTGCTATCCATCCACCAGGCTATGAGTTCTGTCATAGAATTCTGCACGTATCAGGATTGTTCATTAGCATTAGTGCCGGAATTGGACTAATCTTCCTATATTGAAAGATATTAACTATGCCTCTTAGCCAACTATATTCACACAGACTCAAAACATTTAGTTTTATCAACTTGGGTCTATGTCAAAAATTGGAATTAAAGTCCTACTCTTATTTTTGCCCAGCAGGAGTCCTCTGATATTCAGGGAAAGGCCTAATGAAGGTTTCCTCAAACTAGTTTTTGATCATTTGGATTAGAATAAAAAAGAAATGTTTTTAATCACATACATATATGCTAAAGCTTTTCTTCTGGTAACTAATTGCTTTGATAATATAAAGTAGTAATCAAAGTGGAAGCTTAATGGATTTTAAACATGTGGTTTCTGAACTATATATTTTATAGAAAATACATATTTAATGCATTAAGCAGTGTTTTAAACTTATACCTGTGAAGTGCTTAATGTTTAAAATTGATCAGTGGGAAACCTCAGCATTTCCTGGAAGTAGCAGGCCTTTAATCCTAACAGGAAGTATAAAGAAATGAATATGAGTTTGATTTGGTGTTGGAATCTGATATAAAATCAAATTTCTTCCTGTGTTGCAAGCAGTTCTATTTAATCCTTTCTACGTTTTATGATTATAGAAAAAAAAAAAACCAGCGGCTTATAACTATGAATTATTTTGTCAAACTGGAATATCTTTGATTAGGGTAGTTAAGTTTTCAACCATTTGGTATGACAGACACAATGTTTAAGCTTCCCCTGATTTTCAATTTTGAGGTTTAGAAATAAAGTTTTACCAGGTTTGGTTATTTCTCCCCTCAGTTCAAGTTACACCTGTACAATAGCTTCTAATTTGTTTTTGTAATTTCACTAGGGATAGGTTTCTTCATGGACTATAGAATACAGCTTGTCTTTTTGAATGTGTGATTCTTATGAATTTAAAATGAAAATATTAAACTGCTTTAAATTGATTCACAAAAAAATAATTCTGGGTGTTTTAACTGAATGTTTTACTTTTTTATAAGAAAAACATTTTAAAGATTTTTGGGCTAAGAAACTTTTATTTTAGTAATAAAATAGAGAATACTATAGTGAATATAATTAGAAATATATACTATATCATTAAATTCATTGAATAAAAATGAGGGAAAAACATTTCCCAAAAGAAAATGTCTTTGGATTGGCACTATTTCCAGGCAATCATTGATTTTAAATGGGCGTAAATCTATAGCAAAACCAGTGTCACTTAATTTGTAGAGCTCCCAGCAAGACTTAAAGTATATTTCTGGGTGTATGCTTTCTGTACTTGGTGTAGCATTAGCTCATATGTCTTCTTCTTGAAGCTAGTGCGAGTTTTAAAAGTTTCTTTTTTCTTCAAATATCTACAAACATGTTTCTTTAGGAATTTTAGACTTGCTATTTTTGATATGCTAGCTTATGCTTTGTTATTAGAGACTGTTGGTTCCGTCTCTAAATGTCCCATCTTCATTTTTTACTGAATCTCTTCATTTCAGGTGCATAACAATGAGGCATTAAAATCACATTGTGTAGTTTACCATTGCTTTATTGTTTGGCTACAAACCATTAAACAGTGTTATGTGGCCTTTGCCCTGTCTGACCCCTCATCTGTTTGAGAAAGCAGTTAACCAACCAGGATTTGCAAAGAAAACAATAAGAACAGTGTTTGGCAGTTTGCTGGGTCTGCCTGGGATTTGTACACATTCCTATCTCCCAGTCCTTGATTTTATGACTCTAATAACTGTAAACAGCAGTGAGCATAAAACAGACCTTTTAATTAGATGTGTCGGAATTTTAAAATATACAAGACAGTGGTGAGGTTATTATTATTCTTTTGATTGACTGTACTTTTGTAGGTTCACAGCAAAAATGAGGGGAAGTTACAGAGATTTCCCCTGTATCCCCTGCCTATCAGATGCACAGCCTCCCCCATTATCAACATCTCCCACCAGAGTGGCACAATTTTTATAACTGATGAACCTACATTGACATGTCATAATCAGCCAAAGTTCATAGTTTATATTATATAATTCACTCTTGGTGTGTACATTCTCTGGGTTTGGACAAATGTATAATGACATGTATCCATTATTATGATACCATACAGGGTATTTTCACTGCCCTAAAAATCTGTGCTCTGCCTACTCATCCCCTCTTCCACCGCCACTCCTGGGCCGCCAATCCCTAGATCCCTAGCAAACACTGATCTTTTTACTGTTTCCATAGTTTTGCCATAGGTGATTTTTTGGCATGTTATTCTTGACAGACTACATGTATGCTTAAAAATAAGAAAAAGTCTGAAGGCACTGTCCATAGGCTTACGAATGGCTATGCAACAGAAGCATGGCACTGAGTTGGTTGTTTGGTCTCCTGCTAACGCGGTCAGCTTTTACGCTTTCACATAGAAGTCAAATGACTATTGACACAAGTAATATTTTTCAAGTAACAGTACTCCATTCACGTCATCCAGTTGGGCTATATTAATAATCTCCTATAATTGAATTCATGTTTTGTATATATTTGTTTCCTGAGCTCTTTGTAGATGGATATATGTTGCTTATATATTTCTTTTTTTTTAACTACCTCTGATTTTATTGTAGCAGTATAATAAAACCAAAGTTATTTTTTATTTGTCTGTCTGTTTTCATCTAACTCTCCATTCATTCATTTATCCAATTATCTTACGTACTTTAACTGCTATATCACTACTGCCCAGAAGTGTGCTTGGCAGATGGCCAAACTCAGTAAATATTTGATGAGTGAATGAGTCAAAGAATCTACTTAAATGGTGGGTTATTTTGTGTTTTCATTTATCTGCTGGCAGATAGGATTGATTCTGATCTTATAATCTAAAAGCTACGGTTACATTAGCTAATACGTTACTTAGTTTTAGGAATTTTTCTTAGTCTACTTTCAGTGAGCCTAGTACTGGAGTATAGTTTAGTCTTGAATTTGTCCTAAAATGATTTTTTAAATTGTTACATGAAAGCATTTGCATCAATAGTTACTAACTTCTTTAAAGAAAATAAAACCAACTAAATAAATAACCACAAATAATAATAATTTAATATTTGGAAATATTGGCAATGAATAATGTCTACTAATGCTGTTCTTACCTTTAAAGTACTTTAAACTAATGGGTTATTGTTGGTGGCCCAAAGAGTACAATCTAAGTCAGACTGTTACTTTTAACTAAGAACAGCTAGTGCACATTTACTCTGTACAAAGCATGTGGGGCAAAACAAAAGAAATGGAGATTATGACTCCTTCATGAAACTTCGGAGTATAGTCGGATAGGGTACAATGTGAAACTGTTGTAAAGTTTATATTATGAAAACACGAAGTTTGCCCTAATGGGATCTCTGGTGAATGAATGATTACTTGAACAATTTACCACTAAAATAAACTGCAAGACAAATGCACATACTGATCCTTAGAGAAACAAGTGTTTCTAAAGCGTATGGGACAGGGATTGGGCAGGACATAAAGCTGAGGTGGGGAGAATAAAATTAGTAATTTAGCTTAGTCTTTTATAGTTTTCATGTTAAGGTAAGGTCGTTTAAAATAAATTTTCTTTTTTAGGGTCGTTAAGAATTTAACAAAAACACCATTTTAGGTGAAAATTTTAATAACTTTTGTAGAAGGGATGGAAAATTAAATTTTTTCTTTTTAAATTTGTGTGAAAAATCCTTTTCCTATTGGTTTTAGAAGACTCAGTAGAAGAAAGATGTTAGTACAGAAACCTAAATAGCCAAACTGGTCAAACAGATCAAAGGATCAATAATCTCTTTTGGGAAAAGTTTTATAAACAGAGATTCCTTCCTGGGGACTTGTTTTCTGATTTTACTACATAAAGCAGTGGCATATTTATTATATCCACAGTGATAGTATAATGAACAAGTACTGATTGAGATGTTTTGAGATTGGCATTCCAGTTCAACTAGTTGTGTGATGTCAGGCAAGTGTCCTGGGTCCTTTTACTTATCTATAAATTCATGGAGTTGTACCACATGATCTCCAAAATCCTTTCCAGCTCGATATTGATTTATTAGAGTCTACCTCAGAAGCAGTTATTCTGAATAATCTTTGAATTAACAGCATAATCCTGAGAAAAAAAATCCTACGAATTTTTTTTTAAACAAGTAAGATTTTTTGTATTTGTTATAAATTTTATCATGCTTTGTGCAATCTATCTATACTCTGTTTTCCCTTAATTGTATGCTTCTCTGAACATTGTTATTTCACAAATAAAACTATATATTGAACTATTAAAAATGCTTACTGAACATATGCCAAATCCTCAGGATTCTTTATAAGATTATGTTGCAAGTTAGCACAATAATTGAATTGCTGATAATGGAAAATATTTTACCCATCATAATTTTTTAATGAAAAGTAGACTAGGACAAAAAGTGACTAATCTTTCTGTAAAATTTGATCTGGTAAAATTTATTTCAGTGAAATTTAGATGAATCAATAGAAATTTACTTAGAAAAGGTAAAGCTTCTCTTTGTATAATGGTATTCTATTAGATACATGTACGATGGACTGTTCTAAGTATTAATTGACTTAAATGTTTAGTTCGGTATTTGTTTTAACCAAAGTAACTCATCGTTGTAGTTAGTGAGTAAGCTTAAAAGAATCTAGATTTGTGTCTCTGAGTCGCTCAAAAAGTAGCTTAGTAATTCATATGGTTCCACTTGTAGGTTTGTAATGAACATGAGTTGCTTTAAAACAGGGTTTTAAAAAATTTTTTGGGCAGATGACTGAATGTTTTATACAAATCCATATTTAGTTTCTTTACTCTGGTAAATTAAGATGTAGTTTCTAAATAATTCTGTATTATTGATTTATATTTGAACAGTTTTGAGTTTTTTTTTTCTGCATCTCTTTTTTGGAAATTTCTACCCATTAACTTTTAACTTAAAAACACCCTGGTATAACGTGTGCTATTTCCTGTGGCATATCTTTTTTTTTTTTTTTGAGTTGCTTTTTAGCCAGCTATTTGGCGAAACTTAGTGAGGGGTTTAAGGCTCATCATATCTTTATGACCTTTAAAAAGAATATCAGCTTGGTGATAACAGATAGGGATCTCAGACTTTCTATCTCTGCCTTCTGTGAGATGTTTTAATGAGTCAGTTCATTAGACCCTATGAATAAAGTATCAAGTTCTACTTTTGCTTTCTTTGAAGTGGAGTTGGTGGATATTTGAGAATATAGGTAGCTTCCGTTGGAGGACTGTGTTCATTGTCCTAAAATTTCATTTGTGCAGTAAACATGGTTATGTTTGTTGAAACCTTTCCAGGTACAAGGTGTCTGTCTACCTGAGCGTATAGAGAAGCAATTTATTTATTCATTGACTCAACGCATGCTGTAGAGAATGCCACGTTAAAGTGAGAATTTAAAATCTCTTTGAATTTCTAAGTTTTTAAAACCAGAAATTTCATTCATATTGTTCTTCATTTAGCAAACATTTATCCTATTGAGTCCCTGCTATGTGCAGATCATGGGAATAGGTACTATAGGAACATAGTTGACATGACCTGCTTCCTATCCTTCATAATCTTTTTTTTTCTGTTTCTTTTTTTCCCCTCTCCCTCCCTCCTTTCCTCCCTCTGTTTTATTCTTTTCTTCTTCTTCTTCTTCTTTTTTTTTTTAAAGACTCACAGCAGAGGAGACAGATATGTGAATTAATTCAAGGGAAGAAAAAATATAAATGCTGTACTGTTTATCCTAGCAAAGGGGTATGGGGCTTTAGAGTGTAGAGTGATTAAGTGCAGCTTTGGGAACCGGAGATAGCTTCACTAAGGGATGAGTGGGATTTTTCAGCACCCATGTGAGGGAAGGGTCTTGCAGTCTAAAGTATGTATAAAGATAAGGGGTTCTGAATGTACCTGGTACTCCACGGAATTCTAAATAATAATATAAAAAGTTCAGTTAAATATTTTAAGGAGAGATGTAATGAAAAATGTGGCTAGGAATATCCGTTCAGGCTAGAGAGAATGAATGCCATGCTCAGAAATGTGAACTTTATAAAAATCATAAGGTTGACCTTTATTCCAGGAGGTGAATGAAGTGATCTGACCTGTGCTTTAGAAAGATGATCATGGGGAAAGTATGCAAGCGTACCAGAGGGGATAGATAGACTGGAGGCAGGGGAACCAGTGTGTACATGGCTGTCGTTTGGATGAGAGATGATGAGATGTCTGACCTCTGAAGAACCATTGTGGTGGTGGATATGGAAGTTACTGTGTGGTGAGGACAACCAGCTGACGAATAATAGTGGTGGTGATTTTTTTAGGTATTGGAAGTGAAGGGTATTAGAGATGAAATGCTCTCTCACTATGGAGTGAGGATAGAGGAACAGCTGTTCTATAGTAGAGGAATATCTAAGTGGATTCAAAGACTGTTAGATGAAAACTAAAGAAAAATGGAAACGAAGCAATAGATATAACAAAAGGTGGGAGAAGATGAGCTCAAAGGACAGCACTGTCCAATAGAAATATAATGCAAGGCATGTGCAATTTTAAGTTATCTAGTAGCTATATTTAAAAAAGTAAAAGGAAGATAAAGTTAATTTTAAAAATATAGTTGGCTTAACCTAAAATATCATTTCAACATGTAATCAATATAACAGATTCTTAATATTTTACATTGTTTTTTTCATACTAATTCTTGGAAATCCAGTGTGTACATATTTGCACTTACAGCAGATCCCAATTTAGACTAACCACACCTGAAGTGCTGAATAGCACGTGTGCCTAGTTGACTGTCCCCATAGGATAGAGAAAATTTAGGAAGCCCTTTTTTTTTTTTTTTTTAAGTCATCTGCAGTTTATACATATTAACAATATTGGAGGCAGGGACTTAAAGTGTGTGACCAGAGTGCTATGTGAGAACTGCTCGTTTCTAATTAATAATTAATATAATGGAGTAAAGTTTAACTTAAGAGAAAAAACACAGGTTCTTGGATGAACGGAAGAAACTTCCAGCATTAACCTAAAAAGTGCTCCTGTAATTGAATATCTTGCTAGTTCCAGTAACTATTCCTGGGTTCAAATATTTTAAAGCCAGCAATGCATTTTTTTTTTTTAGGTTGTTTCCAGTTTTTGCTCTTTTTTTTTTCCTAACATCTTTATTGGAGTATAATTGCTTTACAATTGTGTGTTAGTTTCTGCTTTATAACAAAGTGAATCAGCTATACATATACATATATCCGCATATCTCTTCCCTCTTGCGTCTCCCTCCCTCCCACCCTCCCTATCCCACCCCTCTAGGTGGTCACAAAGCACCGAGCTGATCTCCCTGTGCTATGCGGCTGCTTCCCACTAGCTATCTATTTTACATTTGGTAGTGCATACATGTCCATGCCACTCTCTCACTTCATCCCAGCTTACCCTTCCCCCTCCCCACGCCTTCAAGTCCATTCTCTACGTCTGCATCTTTATTCCACTCCTGCCCCTAGGTTCTTCAGAACCATTTTTTTTTTTTTTTTTTTTTTTTAGATTCCATATATATGTGTTAGCATATGGTATTTGTTTTTCTCTTTCTGACTTACTTCACTCTGTATGACAGACTCTAGGTCCATCCACCTCACGACAAATAACTCAATTTTGTTTCTTTTTATGGCTGAGTAATATTCCATTGTATAGATGTGCCACATCTTCTTTATCCATTCATCTGCTGATGGACACTTAGGTTGCTTCCATGTCCTGGCTATTGTAAATAGAGCTGCAATGAACATTGTGGTACATGACTCTTTTTGAATTATGGTTTTCTCAGGGTATATGCCCAGTAGTGGGATCAGCAATATGTTTTTGAGGGGAAAATGTAACTTTAATAAAAAGTATAATGAGAAAATAAGTGGCCACTTCGAGGGGTATAGCATCATAAATTTAAGTTTATTCCATTATCTTTAAGAATATATACCCAAGTTAATATTAACTTTGTCATATAAGTCAACTTCTGGATTATTTTAATTTTATTTTCCACCGAGAATCCACTGCTCTCCACCCCCAACCCATTGGAATGAGAGAACAAATAATAAAAAGTAGCACTTGAAAGAATTCTAGGACTCAGCTGAGGAGGGCACAGCTGAGCCACAACTCCACCGTGGGCCACTTGACCTTCCACTCCAGAAAGATAGAAGGTGTGAACAGAGTGCTTTGAGGTGGGCTCCTTTATTCCGAGCTTTGAGAAGCTTGAGGAGGTGGTTCACTGCTTGAAAATAAACTCAATGTCTTTATGGTACCTTGGAACTTTGAAAGTAGCTGTATTTAACAACAAATAGCAGTTATGGGGGGGGAGTCAGAGACATACATACTGCCATACAAAGGTATCTCAGTGGGGGCTTGAAAAATAAATCTCAAGCCTCAAATTTTCTCTCCTCAAATGCTGAGCCTAAAGGAATAAATAGAGGTTCCATAATTATTCTACAAATTGTGTATTCTAAATCTCTTGGGTAATTATCACAGCTAAAAATTACACATTACAATAATCACAACTAGCAAATTACCTGGAATTGCTTGCTCAGTAAATATCTTCAGTAACCAAAATTTGTACATCAAATGACTATGCATGAGTGCTATTTATAATGGAGTGCTTGCTAGCTTTGGCTGATGTGAAGACTTTGCTGATTTCTCTAATTTAATTTTCATCAGCACTACAGGTTTAAATGTAACCTGCCTCAGTATCTAAGCAAATGAATTGTCCTGTTTTTAGAATAAAGCAGTTAAATTGGTGACATCAAATACTATATTAAAATATATGCATATACATTTATAAGTTCCAAGAAAATATTAACTTATTCATCTGTTAATACTTGCTACCTTCATTAATTTTTTCCCATTATTAAATGCAAATTTTAGTGTCTTCTAAATGTTTTAGGAAGCAAGTAATTTAATAGTAGAATCCACTGATACTGTAAAATGTCTGAGCTACTTCAGCTGGGCCAGCTGCATCCTGGAGTGTGATTGAAGGTATGTCTAGATGGAGACAGCTAACCATCTCCCTCTTGCCTCTTTCTGACCTTCCCTCCCAAAACAGAAGGACAGGGGAATGATTTTTATTGGTAGACTCCTGGGATTTGAACACTTTTTTCATCTTTTAGTCCTGGCTGTGAGCCTCTTGGAAACTCTGCGGGACCTGCACTGGTGACTCTGTCTGGGACTTTAATTTGGTATTTGGCACCTGCACATAATAAAACTTTCACTTAACTTTTTAGTTGACAGCTCTGAAGAGCACTGGTTCCTAACCTCTTTTGGCTCACAGACACCTTTAAAACTCTAGTAGAGACCTATGGATTCTTTTTTTTCCCCCAAAAAGCTGGATATAAGCTCATGAACAATTTTGCATAAGGCCAAGGAGGAATTAGTGAGACTAAGAAGCAAGCTGGGAACTGTTTCAGCTGGAGAGGACTGGATGTGAGAAGGAAACAACCATTTAGGTGACTGCAAATCGTGTGTGTGTGTGTGTGTGTGTGTGTGTGTGTGTGTGTGGGTTGTGGTGAAGAATGAGGCTAGAGGCAGGGGCCAAACAATGACAAGCAGGAATCTGTGGGTGTGGGAGTTTCTCCTTGAGGTGTTGTATCACATTAGTGGCTTGCTTGCAGGATTATCTTGAAAATTCTTCATATGATTCAGCTAGTTATTTTTGGCAAATTGCTTTTTTTATCATCTCTGATTCAGATATGTATGTTTCCCTTTATATATTTGAAGAAAACTGTTTCTATTCCCTCTTACAACCCAGGCAACCTCGTCATCTTACTCCAAACATCCCTGGCATCTTTCAGGATTCTGTCCTCGGTTACAGCTTTAAGGTGTCTTGCTGACAGAGGTGGAGTCCTGAGCTTGTCGTCATTCTGAAACATGTTTTTGAGTCAATGCTATTTTTAATTCTTACCTTTAGGAGTTTTAACAAGTTGCTGTTGTTGTTAGCACTAGGTTAGCTTAGAGTTGTGTCTAGCCATTCCCAAACAACAACACACTGCAAAGGCACCTTCAAGACGAGCAGTGGGCCAGGCCCAGCCTGTTTTAGGAAGTCCCCTGGCTGTTCACCGTACTACATGGGGTAGAGGAAGAAGACCATTTCATGTAAATGAATTCAGCGATGTGGTTAAGCACAACAAAGTTCTTTATAAAATGAAAATTAGAATTGTTCAGACCTGTCTTAATGTTTAATAAGTACTTAAAAGGCTAAATGACTAATTTGACTAGCCATTTGTTACAGGATTACTCATTTTTAACCTTTGAGTTCATTATCCTTTAAGTAGCTAAACATATTTTAAATAGTCTGTAATACACTGAAGTCTTAAAAATATGATATGCTTTCTCATTAAAAATAACTGTCTTTTCCCCCTTTTATAAGTATGGTATTTAATACAGTGATTAAATATCATTTAGTCTCCTGTACCTGGACTTTGCAAGCTATTAAAGTTATAGACTTTTTATGCGTTAATACTGGCTGCTGCTGCTTCTTATGTTATTTTCCTGGGTGTTTTAAAGATTACTTTTATTAATAACCCAATATTTCAGTGCCAAAGAGAGGGTAATCCTCTCTAAAATTTAGCTTTTAACCTGCTCAAGTCATGAGTGATTAAAAAAATTTCTTTTTTCATGAAAACTCATTAGTCACACATTCAGGAGGTCTAAATGTCTTAAATCTCTTCCCAGGATTTTTTATAACATGTTGAGGTAGCATTCTCTCTCTCTCTCTCTAGGTACTTGAATAAGCCAAATGGGTCAACGTTATTTTCTCGTAAAGTACGCATTTGACTGTCTTTCACAAGTTGTTTTTGTATACGTTTACTAAATTTGATTTGTGCAGTAGTTTTCTAAAGCCCAAATTATGTCTTTATACTTGCTCTTTTTGTTTCTAGGCCAATACGCTATAATTGTAATTTCCCAGTAAGTCAGATCATATCAGGGATTTCTTTCAGAATTACCAGTAGATGTCCAAAGGATATTACTTGGCTCATAGTTTCGGATTGGGGTTAGTGGTTTCATGTATATTTTCTTTTCCTAGAAGTTTGTATGTAATTCGAGGTTTTTATCAACATACCTGTTATCATCAGATAAGAGCTTGCCATTTAAAGAATTCTAAAGTTAATTTTTCTGTAAATTAAAAGTGTGAGTCTTGACAGTGAATCCCAGCCACTGTGATCCACCAGAATCATCTGCAGAGCTTTTAAAAGCGGCACCAGTGCCTGATACACTCTGAGGCTCTGATTGGCTTGGCCTGGAGTGGGCCCTGCCAGAGGCAGGCTCTACGAGCTTCTCAGGTGATTCTGATGTGCAACTCACCTTGGGAACCACTGAGTGTTAGAAGGCACCTCGAGAGCCTCCTACTCAGTGGTTTTCAACCTTGGCTGTACATCGATGTCACTTGGGGAGCCCTAAGCAACTCTGGTATACGGGTCCCACCCCCAGAAGTTTTGATTTAATTGTCCTAGGAGATTGCCTGGGGCATGGGCTTTGATAAAACAGCCAGGTGATTGTAACACAAAGGCACATGGAGAACCACTGGTCACAAACTCCTTTTTTTGTTTTTTTCAGATGAGGAATCTGAGGCTCATACCAAAGCGATTAAGTAACTTGTCCAAGATCCACAGGACAGAACCAGAATTCTGATCTTTGGACTTGGAGTCAAATGTTTTTACCAGGACATCCCATATTTTTATGGAAGTGTAGTTTTTGGTATGTCAGAAGTACCCACAAAATTATGTTCCTTGGCTACTTAGTCCAGAAAATGACAAATATTTTCTCTATTTTAACACTGGAAATGTGGAAGTTCATAGCCAAGATTCAGTCATTACCTCAGTTATGCCATAAGAGAAATTAAGAGCTAAGAATTAGACACATTCATGTATTCTAGAACTTGTGCACATTATCTGGAAGGAAATTAGGCAAAGAGATAATCCAACCGAAAATGCTTTAGGCCAGGTTAACCCCATGTCATTATTGCTGTAGCAGGAGGTATAGGTGATTGTGTTTATAACATGAGTCATTCTTTAAGAGAAGGTTGTGCAGGCCTGTACGGTTGGAGTTACAACTACAATATACATTACGAAGTGTACTGTATTAGTAATGTTAATAGCAAAGGTAAAGATTAGAGCAGTGGTTTAGAAATATAATTTCTAATGTCACAGAAGGGAAAAAGAAATATTGACAAAATATAGGCTAACTGTATAGTCTCATATATTTGAGAAACAAATGTGTATTTGATACTCTTAGGGCAGAGGGAAAGTGTTAAGGTGGCTGTTACTCTTTGGCCCACATCTGATTACCTGCCAAACACACAAACAAGCCTTTCACTGGGTGCACCTGTAGCCCCCATAACACCTGTACCTTCCTTTACTTATTACACTTGTTGTCTTTCTGTAGTCTGTAGCCTAGCACCTCCATGATCATAGGGTGTGTTTAAGAAGTATTTGTTGAATGAATGTTGGAGACTGTAAATTCTTAGGGTGGTGTTTTGCAAAATGTGATCTGCAGACATGCAGAATTAGCAGCAGCTCTTGGGAAACCTGCTGGAAAGGCAGATTTTCAGTCTCTACCACGGAGTTACTGAATCAGAGACTCTGGAAGTGGAGTTCAGTCATCAGTGATTTAAGAAGCCTCCAGATTTTCTGAAGTTCCCTGTTATGTGGTGAGGATGACCAAACCTTTCTGTATTCTTGGAAGGCCCTAGAATAAAGAATAAGATGGTAGCATTTATAAAGCAATCATAGATGCCAGGTACTATGTTAGATGCTTTATAGATATTATTAGAGTGTTCAGTACTTAGTATCTCTATCAGTTTGCTTTTTGCTGCATTGAGAACCTAGTGGCTTAAGAGAATGATTATTATTTCTCATGACTCTTAGGCTTGACTGGATGGTTCCTGTGGTCTGGGCTACTCGGCTGAGGCTAGATGGCCTAGGATGGCCTCCCTTTGTGTGTCTGGGGCCTCAGCTGGATGGCTGGAGCTTCTTTTCATGTGTCTTTCATCCTCAAGGAGGATAGCCTGGGCATGATCACATGATTGCATAATGGTTCCCAGCATCAACAGAAGGGACCCACCAATTCACAGGAGCTTACAGCCCTGTTGCATTAACTAATGGCTCATTGGCCTAAGCAAGTCACATGACCAAGCCTTGATTAAAGGGGTGGAGGAAAAGATTTCCCCTCTTGTGGAAGGAGTGGTCACATCACAAAGGTACATGAA
The DNA here is from genome assembly GCF_028023285.1 of Balaenoptera ricei. Taxonomy (NCBI): domain Eukaryota; kingdom Metazoa; phylum Chordata; class Mammalia; order Artiodactyla; family Balaenopteridae; genus Balaenoptera; species Balaenoptera ricei. The sequence continues at coordinate 108,619,788 of NC_082642.1, forward strand.
TATAGGAATGAGGAATTTGTAGCTGCTTTGTGATTCAATAAATATTTGTTAATTTTTATTCTTATTAATATTAATGGTCTTATTAATCTTAATGGATTATTAATGGTCTAAAGGTACAAGATAGATATACTTTGAAAACAAAAAGGACATTTTAAAAGAATTACCTTTGTGATTATTTGTTAGCATCTTGCTCTTTTTATAATGGAGAACTGTTTTATTCCTGCCTTCTACAGAAATAAGGTCTTTGTGGACATCATTTTAAAAAATTGTGGCTCTGTAAGAACAATAGGTACAATAAATGACAGGTTCAAATTCTGAAATATTTCAATATAGCATACTTCTTTTCTTTTAAAAATATGATTATATGGATGTGCATTTTGGAGTCTTGGTGAGGAGCTTCCTTGGAGTAGGTTTATCAGTTATGACAATAGCCTTAAGACTATATGCACCTGATTCCAAGTTGGTTGAGGGGAGGGGTGATTGGTGTAGACACCAATTCAAGGTATGTAGTAAAATCTCAGTTGCTAGGAGAACGTTTTTTCATGTGGTGCCACCTCAGACCTCAAAACTGAACGTTTGAAAGTATATTTGATTCTTGTTTGGATTGTAGGGTGAATACATACTCATTATAGAAAATTTGGTAATGTGAGTATAAACAAAACAATAAAATAAAATCACATGTATGTAATCTTACCACCCAGAGATAACAGAACACAAATATTATTTGTGATCAAACGCTGAAATGCCTTTTATTTTTTTGATTATTCAAGTGTTTTAATTGTGGATGGAACTAGTCTGTATAAGATACTAAAGCTTCATGATGCAACTATTGCCTCATCTATTTAACAAATGTGTACCAATATGCCTATTTTACGTAGCTAATAAAAAATGGAAAGACTCTCAAGAGTTAGCTTTTTCATGCTTAAATGTTCTCTTTTATAACTTCTACATTAAATCCTTGTTTGTTTTTCCCTACCCTTTATTGTGTTTAATGTGTTTATTTTGTCAATTCCTTTTTGGTGTTTTTCTTTTTTTTTCAATGTCTCAGTTGCGGGAACTGTTTTCTTTCTTTGTTCTTGCTCATTGTCACGTGTTCTTTCTCCCACTGCTATTCTTCTTTCCTACTTTTCCATCTTTATTACTCTGGTCATTTTTGTACATTTCATTTTTCCATCTAGTCATGTTGTTTATTAGACCTTGACAGATTAGCAACAAATAATCACCCTGGAGTTCTCATTTTATCTTTTACTATATAAAATCTTTCAAATATATATATATATATATATATATATATATATATATATATAAAATCTTTCAAATATATATATATATAAAATCTTTCATTCATATATATATATATATATATATATATATAGATATATATATATTTTTTTTTAAAGGAAGTGGGTGCTTCCTTGCTGCTTAGCCCTAGCACTATGTGGTACTCTTCTGAGGAGTCCAACTTAATCAATTTTTGGCTTTCTTGTGATGCCCTACCATCCCCCAAACAAAACGAAACCAAACCATAAATGCCTCCTTAAATTCCTGACCTCCCTACATACACACATTCACTAACAGTTAGGAGGTTTTGACATCTAGGCTGCAGCTTTTCATTTGAAACCTTGTATGTTTGCATAAAGTCATGTCACTCAAAATAAGCAGTACGGGGTGGGGGGGGGGATGGGGGGGAAGGGTAGTTCTTGGGTTAAAAGGGGAAGTTTCCTTCCTTACCCCTAATCTCAATCTCTAACATTTGGTTCTGACTACAGATGGGGAAGAAGAAGAGACTTAAATCCCCATTCAGCCTGCTCTTAACCCCCAAGTAGTTTGCTTTGTGATAACATTTCTATTTTTATTGTGATCTGTAGGGTCAGATGTTTTGGTTAATGACTTGTAACGGGAGATCTGAAGGTTTTGCCTAACACCTTATTTCTCTGAGTGTTTATAATGTAACATGCCAACATTTCAGATCTCTGGATAGGGTTAAATTTAATCATCCTTTAGTGAAACTTTGAAGGAAAGAAATTATTGTTGAACTCCATGTGCTTCTGTCTTGTTTTAGAGACAACAAAAACCAGACATGTTTAATTCATCTGAAGGCATTTTATTTTTATTTTTTAATGTATTTTAACTTTTGAATAGGTGATACATTCACATGAATAGATTTCAAACAGTGCTATGGAATATCTGTGTATTTTTAAAACTCCACTTTTTAAAAAAATTTAACTAGCACTTTACATCTCTTTGTTTAATATAACTAGTTTAAATTTGCATTTTTGAAAAGGAAATGTTTTATAATTTCCTGAGATTACTCTGGAGGTTAGCTTGTATCTTACAAAAACTAAATGTGTGCCTGCTTCTGATAATGGTGTCACCTTAAAATTTGGAATGACCAAAATGAGGTGGTCTGGATCTGCTTTTCACCTGGCACCTGAGCACAGCTCCACAAGTAGCCCTTGCTGCACTTTTCCCATTGTAGTGGGTACAACCGGGGAACTGCCTTGCTCGAGCTTCAAAAGCTTGATGAAAAGGAAAAGGCTTCCACTTTGCATTATTTTTTCGGCTTCAATGTGCAGCGTTAGGGGATACCTGAGGAAAGATTCATACCAAGAAAATCCAGTTGTCCTGATATCTGAATTTATAAATTAGAAACTTAAATTAGGCCTAAGTTTACCTACAGTGTTTTGCCTATTTATATTAGAAATTCAGAAGCATTTTATGGGAAAACTGAATTTTTATTGAAATCTTGAGTTTATTATATGAAATTGGTGGTTGGGTTTTTCAGTGGAAGGAAGATTTGTCATAAACAAATAGACAAAAGTATTATGATACCCACAATGGCAGGTTGAAAAAATGGTGAGACAGCTTTCTTTCTGATAATAACCTCAATTTATGGATTCTGACAGTTTCACGTTTAGCTTTAGGGGTGTTGAAAGATAACCTGAGGCATACTAAAATTTTTGAGAGTCGATTTGAGCAAAATCACTCTGAATCTGGCAGCATCCAATCTAGCAGAAAGAAAGGAGCTCCAAGGAGCTGTTCAGAAGGAAGGACTTCTACAGGCAGATGGGAGCAGGAACAAGGAGGTTATACTAGGCAAAAACAGTGGGTTGGTTATTACAAGGTTACTTTCCTTTAAGGGATGGCAGGGGTCTACCAGGCAGATGACCTAACTAGTGCTGATCAGGTGATTCCTGATTGACTAGTTTAAGATTCCATTCCTGGGAGAGCCAAAAACTGTAATTGTCTCAGTTTGATGATCTGGAATTTAGCATAAGTGACTCCACTTTGGGCCTGTTGTCTTGTTTTTAACAGGGGGTAAGCTTGGACTGGAAAGTAGCCAGTGGGGAGGTTATAAACTTACATTTCAGGGAGTGAATGTAAAGAAAAGAGCAGAAGTCTCTTTCTCCTTTACCCAGAGCATTGGGGGGGAAATATATAGATATACATTTTTTATATACACACTCAGCACATATCTATTCACATATTTATGGATAGCTATATCCCTTAGTTGGTAGTATATCCCTATATAATCTAAATAAGTAAATATTAAGAAGTGAAATCTTATGGTAGATACTCTTGAGTCTGGTTGCTTTGGCCCAACATTATGAGTTGAGAGTCATCCTTATTACTACATGTCGCTGCAGTTTGTTCATTTTCATTACTGTTCAGTGTTCCATTTTACGACTATTTCACACTTTATCCATCCTGCTATTGATGGTCATTTGAGTAGTTTTGGCTTTAGTGTAGTGCTGTGAAGGTTCTAGAACATGTCTTTTGGTGTACCATATGCATGTATTTCTGATGGATACACATACCAAAGAGTGAAATTGCCGAGTCCTAGGGTATGCATGGATTCTGTCTTAGTAGAATATATGTGTATATTTTTAACATATTTTAATATATTTATGTGGTATCTGTTATTAACTTTTTTGGTCATTTAAAAATGAGTTATGGCTGATTAATTGGTTAGTTCACAAGAAAGTATTGCCTATTTATATTGGGGGAAGATGTATGTGTGGTTTCATTTAGCTAGGAGTTTGAAGATTCAATTCTAGCCCCTAATTGGTCTGTGACATTGGGCCCGTCACAAACTTTTCAAGTTGCAATTCCATTTCTATAAATGAGAAGGTAGAAATAATTATATGATTTCTAAGGTACCTTCATCTCTACATATCTGTGATTATTTTGAAATGTCCTAAAAGACTATTATATAGGTATGCTTTTGTGATAGCTGCTAACTCAGGCAGAAAAAACCAAACTACCCAGTAAGGTTAATGTCTGATTATATCATTTTCACAACAATTAAGTAGTATTGGGATATGCAGAAATCTATTTGGGTTTTTTAGTAAGCAGGGATGACTTTTAGTAATAGTCTAATTCAGCAGTCCCCAACCTTTTTGGACCAGGGACCAGTTTTGTGGAAGACAGTTTTTCCATGGACCAGGGTGGGGGAGATGGTTTCGGGATGATTCAAGTGCATTACATTTATTGTGCACTTTATTTCTATTATCATTACATTGTAATATATAATAAAATAATTATACATCTCACCATAATCCTGACAGGAGGCAGAGCTCAGGTGGTAATGCGAATGATGGGGAGCAGCTGTAAATACAGATGGAGCTTTGCTCGCTTGCCCACCACTCACCACCTGCTGTGTGGCCTGGTTCCTGAGAGGCCCCAGACTGGTACCAGCCCATGGCCCGGGGGTTGGGGACGCCTATCTGATTCACATAAGACCCATGTAAAGGAAGAAAAATCATTAGTTTAACATGGTAACAGTTATCACGAAGCTTAACAGAATACTTGAAATTAACTTACAGCACTAAATTTTACTCCAAATAATTTGATAACCTGGAATTTCATGTCCATAGAATCTTTGTGTTTTATGTTAAACTTTCATTCAAATCAAATGAATTAAGTGGGAATGGTTGTCTTCAGTCTTACTTTTAGGGTTGGCTTTGTATATTTTAATAGTCCATTCATTTTCCTCATGGCCTTTTCCCATGTGTAATCTGTATTTGCAGGTCATTTCCAGAGTTGGAAAAAAAAATCAGCTAATATTTCATAGGTGAATAATAACTACTTATTAGCAGTCCATATTATTTCATTTTTTTTTTTCAAAGCTTGTAGTGTGTCCCCAGCTCAGTTCTTCAGCTGTGATTAGAGGCCTGTGGAGGTACAGTGGGGTGAAACCTTTACACTCTTCATGATTGGACCGCTCTTGACAGGGTTCCTCAGACTTACCTGTGGAACTGGAAGTTATAGCAGGCATTTTAGTGAGTCTTTCAGGAAGTTAAATTTATCCAGTTTAAAGGAATACCCTTTTTGTTCTGAAATTATTCCCCTTTTGTTCTTGTGGTGTGAAAATATTTTTTAATGTCAAAAAGATGATAGGCTTGGTGTTAATGCCCTTTTGGTGAAATAAAGAGGAATCCGAGGTTAGTTTCCCCTATTTTTGTTGTTGAGCGTTGTTGAACATTTCAGTTTAAACATTTCAAGAAAATGTATTCTTTTAAATAAAAGCATCTAGGAACCAGCCATGTATAGGACACCTTCCTCCAGCACCCCTTTTATATTGAGAAGGCCAGCTTCTCTGCATCAGTTTTTCAGAGCCCCTTCGTTAACTTTATCCTTGATTTAGTACTCCTCACTGGCCTCTCGAGAGCGCTGGGCACGCTGAGGTGCTCTGCCGAGAGTCTCCCGCTGCCTTTCCCTTTCCTCTTCTCAGGTGCCAGAATGGAGCAGCGTCTCCCTTAGGCTTCCGCAGCTGCTCCTTTCCACTTCCCACACTCCTGGCCTTGTTCCAGCCTCTGGCGTTGCGTTCATCACTCCACCACGGGCTGTGCCAAGATATTTCTCTCCCTGATTAGAGGTTCTCATGATAAAATCAGTTAGCCAGGCCTGATTGACGTTTTCCAGGGATATTTATGCTGGTGGGTAGGCAGGCAGGCCCTGATTGCTCTTTAATTATTAAGTTACAAGGAGATACATAGCAGTGGGAAAACTCAGTTATAGGAGGAAATAGCACCTTAGTGGCATTTGGAGAAGATATTTTTTATTTCTCAGCTGGCGGGTCTGACATCCCCCCCCCCCCCACCTTGCTGTTCTTAAGGAGGTGGAACCAAACATAGCAGATGAATTCCTTGCATTTAGGGATCTCAAAGGTTAATGGTGATAGAGGGAGATTATTGAAGGGAGAACTGGTCTTTCTCAAGAGTAGGCATAGGTGAGCCACACTTAGGCTGATCCAGTGATGTGTGTGGTCGTCTTCTATTTCCTGTAGTAGGAGGAAGCAAGCCCGCTCCCTGACCTCTGACAGTGTGTTAACCAATCAGAAGAATTTAGTTCTCCCAGGGTAGAGATGAGCAGGGTGAGCTGGGGTGTGGTGATGAGGTTATTATCAGTCTGATGTTGATATTTACAAATGTGAAAAGTACAGGCTGTCCCAGGTTGGGGCCATCAAGGACTTAGGGGTGAGTTCTTTAGGGTTATTGAGCAAGAGGGATGAGAAATGAAAGTCCCATCAGCAATTAACCTTGACGTCTGTCCTGGAAGAGAAGCTGAATCACTCTAAAACAATGATGTTCCAGCCCAGTAACGATGACTGTGACTCCCAGCGTGTTGACAGCATCAGGGGAGGGACTGATGGATAGTATGTGGTGTGGGACAACAGAGTGGAATCTCTTTGCAGATTCCACTTTAAGAAGGTATTTAGATCTTGAGGCTGCCTTAGATGCAGTTTTACCTAGAGGCAGAACAATGAAAAATAAAGTACCTCTTGAGTTTCCTGCTAACCCTGTGCTTTTCAGATATTAAACATGCACATGAATCACCTGGGGGGCTTATCAAAGTGCAGATTCTGAGTCAGCAGTTCTGGGATGGGGTCTGAGGGTCTGCATTTTTGACAAGCTGTGGGGTGACATTTAAGCTGCTGGTCCAAGGACTGAATTTTGAGTATAACTGTTAGATAGCAATATTTATTTTTGTTCTTGCCCTGGGTCTTGACTGCGGAACTGAAATCTAAGGCTCACTATTATCATTCATTCTTCTTCATGTTTAGTCTTCCTTTACACTTGACTATGAAAATGCTATTCACAGTGAAGAAGATAATACTTTATTATTCCTGGTGGTATGTATAGTATGTGTATTATGGGAAGAACAGTGATTAGTAATAGATATTAATAGGATCCAAATTAAATCCACCAACCAACCTACTGGAAATTCTTTCTGATCAGAAACCAAATGCTAGGCTATGCATTGCTATTTGCAGACATCTCCATGCAGTACCATATTCACATGTGTGTTATACGAAACAGATGTCTGAGAAACAGATTTTTGTGACAGATTTTGACACAGGAAACGCGTCAGGCTCCATAAAACTTGATGGAAAATGTATTGCTTAACTACAGTCCATTTTTTTTTTTTTTTTTTTTTTTTTACTGTCCATTTTTAAAGAACGGATTGCAGTGCTTTCAGTGGAATCAAATGGGTCTTATACTTGAGAGCCTTGGCAGTCTCCCTACCCAGAGAATTCACTCTGAGAATGTCACCTGATGATGGTACTTGATGGGTTATTGATAATGTTGTGTTTGGGGTTGGAGTTGGTCAGCTCAGTGTTCTACTTTAGATCATGGAAAAAGGATATATTTCTTTACTACACTAAATATTTATCTGCTGAATCATTTCTGGAAGTGAGGGAATTACTATGGTATTTTGAAATGGAAGCACATCTTTTCAGATGTGCATTCGCAATGTGATCTCTGAGTCGGTTTCAAATGGTAATACACCAGGGGCAGAGAGCTTGCCAAAGGAGAACATCTGCTTCTAAGACATAGGCTTCTGGAGCATTCCTCTCTGAGAGCTTTTCTTTTGCTTGTTTTCTTAATTTGTTAAATCTAGATTATATTCTATTAAGGACACAGGGAAGAAACCCTCAAAATTCAGTTACTATCTTACAACAGAGAAGTCTTCAATGAAAGCTTTTAAATTTGGATGAAGATCTAAGAACTCCTAGTTATTCAGCTATAGCTTGTGATGCATTTTATTGAAAGTGGTGTTCTTTTTCAAACTCCCCCTGGAGATAGTGCTCCCTTCTGGAGTCATGGTTGGGTATGTAGGCTACCGCATCCTTGAGCAGCCTGAGTAGGTGGTGGGACTGTGCTGGTATAATGGGCAGGCCTGCAGAGCGAGGTGATTTAGTGTCTGCAGTGTGGTCTTGCTGCCCTTGCAGTCTCTTCCGTGAATACAGATCACTTCTGACCCTGCAGTCTGTCATATGGCCAGGCTGATCTACACCCACATACATTTGTCTACCAGCCTTGCTGCTTTTATCTGGCACGCTCTTTTTCCTTTACCCTGCTTCTCTGAACCCCCTTTTTTTTTTTTTTTTTTTTTAGAAATTCACGTTCTTTTATTTATTTATTTATTCATTTATGGCTGTGTTGGGTCTTCGTTTCTGTGCGAGGGCTTTCTCCAGTTGCGGCAAGCGGGGACCACTCTTCATCGCGGTGCGCGGGCCTCTCACTGTCGCGGCCTCTCTTGTTGCGGAGCACAGGCTCCAGACGCGCAGGCTCAGCAATTGTGGCTCACAGGCCCAGTTGCTCCGCGGCACGTGGGATCTTCCCAGACCAGGGCTCGAACCCGTGTCCCCTGCATTGGCAGGCAGATTCTCAACCACTGCGCCACCAGGGAAGCCCTCTGAACCCTTTTTAAGAGGCCCAGAGTTGAATACACTCTCCCCTGGGCTCCTGTGTTGCTGAAGCACCTTGAATGTACTTCATTTGTGCAGTTACACTGCATTGTAGCTGTGTGTTTTTATATCTGATTACCCACTTAGATTATAAACGCCTGGAGGGTCATCTCATTATCCCCATTGCCTAGTGTAGTGGCAGATCATAACAGAGCCTCAAAAAATATTTACTGAGTGAATAAACTTTATTTTAAAGTCACTGGAACTTCATAAATGCAGATCACAATTTTTATGCATATGAAATTATTCCGAAAAACAGGGAGAACTGACTTTTGTGCAAGTAAGCTAGACTTTTAGAGAAGCAGCGAGCTCCATCGTAAGTAAGATATGCCAGAAAATGAAAAGATTAATTGGTGCTGCTTTTACAGTCTGATCTTTGTGGATTATTTGTAGCTTTTCTTTCTCTTAGTATTTGATTCCTTAAGAAATACTTCATTAAGCAGGAAATAATTAAGCAGGAAATAAAATGTTCATAAGTTAATACATGATCCTTTACTCATCATTCTAAAATTTAACTGAAATATTAAAAATGGTTTCTTTTTAAATATTTGGGTATTCTTATTTCTATTAAGCTTTAAATGATAGGTATCACCAGGAGAGGAATAATGATTGATTCTCATGCTAAGTGTATAAATTGAATCTTACAAGTCTTGGGTATAGCAATATATCTGTTGAATAACCATTTCAGTAAATTTATTTACATGGATAGACAGGTACAATAATCTGTTCAACAGTATCTTTAAATGTCTTCTCAAGATTATTATAGTGATGGTATAGGTACAGCTGGAAGCCAAAAGAATTATGCTTAAAAAAAAATCAGTGTGTACACTTCAGTGTTGATAAGTAAGGGATTCTTAATAGTGCTTGACTTTTTTTTTCTTTTAATAGATCTTTAATGGAGTAAATTGCTTCACAATACTGTGTTAGTTTCTGTTGTACACCAAAGTGAATCAGCCATATGTATACATATGTCCCCTCCCTCTTAAACCTCCCTCCCATCCTCCCTATCTCACCCCTCTAGGTCATCGCAAAGCACCGAGTTGATCTCCCTGTGCTATGCTGCTGCTTCCCACTAGCCATCTATTTTACATTTGGTCGTGTATATATGTCGATGCTACTCTCACTTCTCCCCAGCTTCCCCCTCCCACCCCGTGTCCTCAAGTCTATTCTCTATGTCTACATCTTTATTCCTACCCTGCAACTAGGTTCATCAGTACCATTTTTTTTTAAAGATTCCATATATATGCATTAGCATATGGTATTTGTTTTTCTCTTTCTGACTCACTTCACTCTGTATGACAGACTCTAGGTCCATCCGCCTCACTACAAATAACTCAATTTCATTTCTTTTTATGGCTGAGTAATATTCCATTGTAATATGTGCCACATCTTCTTTATCCAGTCATCTGTTGATGGACACTTAGGTTGCTTCCATGTCCTGGCTATTGTAAATAGTGCTGCAGTGAACATTGTGGTACATGTCTCTTTTTAAATTATGGTTTTCTCAGGGTCTATGCCCAGTAGTGGGATTGCTGGGTTATATGGTAGTTCTATTTTTAGTTTTTTAAGAAACCTTCATACAGTTTTCCATAGTTGCTGTATCAATTTACATTCCCACCAACAGTACAGGAGGGTTCCCTTTTCACCACACCCTTTCCAGCATTTATTATTTCTAGATTTTTTGATAATGGCCGTTCTGACCAGCATGAGGTGATGCCTCATTGTAGTTTTGATCTGCATTTCTCTAATAATTAGTGATGTTGAGCATCTTTTCATGTGCCTCTTGATCATCTGTATGTCTTCCTTGGTGAAATGTCTATTTAGGTCTTCCGCCCATTTTTTAATTGGATTGTTTGGTTTTTTGATATTGAGCTCCATGAGCTATTTGTAGATTTTGGAGATTAACCCTTTGTCTCTTGTTTCATTTGCAAATATTTTTTCCCATTCTGAGGGTTGTCTTTTTGTCTTGTTTATGGTTTCCTTTGCTGTGCAAAAGCTTTTAAGTTTAATTAAGTCCCATTTGTTTATATTTGTTTTCATTTCTGTTACTCTAGGAGGTGGGTCACAAAAGATCTTAATGTGGTTTATGTGAAAGAGTGTTTTTCCTATGTTTTCCTCTAAGAGTTTTATAGTGTCTGGTCTTACATTTAGGTCTGTAATCCATTTGGAGTTTATTTTTGGGTAAGGTGTTAGGTAGTGTCCTAATTTCATTCTTTTACATGTAGCTGTCCAGCTTTCCCAGCACCACTTACTGAAGAGGCTGTCTTTTCTCTGTTGTATGTTCTTGCCTCTTTTGTCGTAAATTAGGTGACCATATGTGTGTGGGTTTATCTCTGGGCATTCTATCCTGTACCATTGATCTATATATCTGTTTTTGTGCCAGTACCATACTGTCTTGATTACTGTAGCTTTGTGGCATAGTTTGAAGTTGGGGAGCCTGATTCCTCCAACTCTGTTTTTCTTTTTCAAGATTGCTTTGGCTATTAGGGGTCTTTTGTGTTTCCATACGAATTGTAAGGTTAGGTACAATTTTCCTAGACTGAACCAGGAAGAATTAGAAAATATAAACAGACCTATCACAAGTAATGAAATTGAAACCGTAATTAAAAATCTTCCAACAGACAAAAGTCCAGGACCAGATGGCTTCACAGGCGAATGCTATCAAACATTTAGAGAAGAGCTAACACCAGTACTTCTCAAACTCTTCCAAAAAATTGCAGAGGGAGAAACACTCCCAAATTCATTCTACGAAGTCACCATCACCCTGGTACCAAAACCAGAAAAAGATATCACACAAAAAAATTGTAGACCAATATCACTGATGAACATAGATGCAAAAATCCTGAACAAAATACTAGCAAACAGAATCCAACAACACATTAAAAGGATCATACACCATGATCAAGTGGGATTTATCCCAGGGATGCAAGGATTCTTCAATATATGCAAATCAATCAATGTGATACACCACATTAACAAATTAAGGAATAAAAACCATATGATCATCTCTATAGATGCAGAAAAAGCTTTTGACAAAATTCAACACCCATTTATGATAAAACCTCTCCAGAAAATGCGCATAGAGGGAACCTACCTCAACATAATAAAGGCCTTATATGACAAACCCACAGCAAGCATCATACTCAGTGGTGAAAAACTGAAAGCATTTCCACTAAGATCAGGAACAAGACAAGGATGTCCACTCTTGCCATTCTTATTCAGCATAGTTTTGGAAGTCTTAGCCACGGCAGTCAGAGAAGACAAAGAAATAAAAGGAATACAAATTGGAAAAGAAGTAAAACTGTCACTGTTTGCAGATGACATGATACTATATATAGAAAATCCTAAAGATGCAACCAGAAAACTTCTAGAACTAATCAGTGAATTTGGTAAGGTTGCAGGATACAAAATTAATGCATCTAAATCTCTGGCATTCCTAGACACCAACAATGAAAAATCAGAAAAAAAAATTAAGGAAACACTCCCATTTACCATTACAACAAAAAGAATAAAATGCCTAGGAATAAACCTGCCTAAGGAGGCAAAAGACTTGTACTCAGAAAACTATAAAACACTGATGAAAGAAATCAAAGATGACATAAACAGGTGGAGAAATATACCATGTTCTTGGATTGAAAGAATTAATATTATGAAAATGACTATACTACCCAAAGCAATTGACTTTTAAACAGAGTCCTCAGTGATTAGAACTAGACAAGCCAAAATCCAGGATGATTTCTTATCTAGACATATTTCAAATCTAGTTATGTTAAGTCGTATTTAGAAAATGTGATTTAAATGGCAGCTCAATTAAAAGACTGCTATACAGTCTATAAACATTTCAGGTCTTTGCTTACATTTTATGTACATATAATATTAAGGGTATTCTCTACCTTTGAGCATTTAAGACTTGTAGAAATTAAGTCTGTTGTCGGTATAAATCAGTGGATTTTTTTTTAATGTCTTTTTTAAACATCTTTATTTGCTTTACAATGGTGTGTTAGTTTCTGCTGTATAACAAAGTGAATCAGCCGTATGTATACATATATCCCCATATCCCCTCCCTCTTGTGTGTCCCTCCCACCCTTCCTATCCCACCCCTCTAGGGGGACCCAAAGCACCAAGCTGATCTCCCTGTGCTATGCAGCTGCTTCACACTAGCTATCTTATTTTACATTTTGTAGTGTATATATGTCAATGCTACTCTCTCACTTCGTCCCAGCTTACACTTCTCCGTCCCTGTGTCCTCAAGTCCATTCTCTACGTCTGCATCTTTATTCCTGTCCTGCCCCTAGGTTCTTCAGAACCTTTTTATTTATTTATTTTAGATTCTATATATATGTGTTAGCATACGGTATTTTTCTCTTTCTGACTTACTTCTCTCTGTATGACAGTCTCTAGGTCCATCCACCTCACTGCAAATAATCAATTTCGTTTCTTTTTATGGCTGAGTAATATTCCATTGTAATATGTGCCACATCTTTATCCAGTCATTTGTCGATGGACACTTAGGTTGCTTCCATGTCCTGGCTATTGTAAATAGAGCTGCAATGAACATTGTGGTGCATGACTTTTTTTGAATTATGGTTTTCTCAGGGTATACGCCCAGTAGTGGGATTGCTGGGTCGTATGATAGTTCTATTTTTAGTTTTTTAAGGAACCTCCATACTGTTCTCTATAGTGGCTGTATCAATTTACATTCCCACCAACAGTGCAAGAGGGTTCCCTTTTCTCCACACCCTCTCCAGCATTTATTTGTAGATTTTTTGATGATGGCCATTCTGACTGGTGTGCGGTGATATCTCATTGTAATTTTGATTTGCATTTCTCAGTGGATTAACCTAATGGTATTTTCACAGTTCAGTTCATTGTATGCTTATCTAAATAAGTATGTTCTGGAAATTAAATTCCTTCTGATGCAAATCTGCGTTAGACTACTTTCCAGTTAGTATAGTCCAGATTTCTTCTAAAAACCTCTTTTGGTTAGTTTGTTTTAGTATCTGAGAAAATACAGAAGATGTAAATTTTATAATTTCCAGTGTAAAAATGCTTTAAGTAGGAAGACTAGTTTTAAATAGTGTTTGATCCTTTATCCTTAAGTTATTTACTTATTCATATTGACAGAGAGAAGAGGGCCCTAGCCTTTCAACTGCTACTATTGATGACAATAATGATAATGATAGTAAGCTAGTAGCACTAATAATACTAGTAATAATGATAAAAATTTATCAAATGCTTGCCGTGTGTCAGTTTCCTAAGCCAATTATTTACTGCTGTGTATCAAACCACATAAAACTTAGCGGCTTAATTTACCAACGACTATTATTTGTTATGATTTTGTGGGTTGGCTTCTATTTTATGTTGTGTTGGCTGGGGTGTTGGGCCTCCCTCACATGCCTAGCGCTTGTTGCTTCCTTGCAGCTGGGGACTCACTAGGGCCTTTCTGCATGACTGCTTGGGCTTCCTCACAGCATGACCACTAAATTCCAAGATCATTTTCCAAGATGCAAAGGCAGAAACCACAGATCTTTTAGGGCCTAGCCTCAGAATTTACACGGTATAATTTCTACCACGTTCTACTGGTCAAAGCAACGCACAGCCTAGCCCAGGTACAAGGGGAGGGGGAATAGACTCCACTGCATGATGGGAAGAGTGGCAAAGAATTTTTGGCCATCTGTAATCCTCCACGAATTCTTTTTTTTTCTTTTTTGTATTGGCGGGATTGAAGTGTTATATGAGTACTGACAAAGTCAAAGTCGGATTAATTGTTTTTTTTTTTTTTTTTAATTTTATTTATTTATTTATTTATGGCTGTGTTGGGTCTTCGTTTCTGTGCGAGGGCTTTCTCTAGTTGCGGCAAGTGGGGGCCACTCTTCATCGCGGTTCGCGGGCCTCTCTCGTTGCGGAGCACTGGCTCCAGACGCGCAGGGTCAGCAATTGTGGCTCACGGGCCTAGTCGCTCCGCGGCATGTGGGATCTTCCCAGACCAGGGCTCGAACCCGTGTCCCTTGCATTGGCAGGCAGATTCTCAACCACTGCACCACCAGGGAAGCCCCTCCACGAATTCTTTAAGTACTGTTGTAATTCATGTTTTGGAGATGAGGGAACTACGGCTTAGAGGGTAACTTAGTACCCAAAGTCATTCAGTTACTAAGTGCTTTAAGCTCAAGTTTAGATTAATTTGACTCTAGAGCTGGAGTTTTAACTTGAAATATTTGGCCTTCAGGGTGTGGGCAGATTAGAGATATGTTTGTCTTTCTACTCCAAAGCCAGTGTCTAAGGGTGGTTTTATTGATGTGCGGCTTATTTCATTTGCAGACTAAAATAGTAAAGGGATTTGATTCATGTTATTGATCAGCCATCATGTGGTAAACATTACAGTCTCCCTAAATTAAGATATTTCTAAACTCTCAGTTGAGATGAAAGTTAAAATTCTTAGACGTGATAATGTCCTATGCTTACTATTAGCACATTTCCTTACCAAGGACAAATAAATAAAATCAGCTTTTTAAACCATAAATTTCCCACTGAGCATACTCTGCTTTAGTAGTCTACGTTTTTCATATGTTCTAATGTTTACTTTTCATTAACATGAAAAACAGAGTTTTTAAGTTGCCTTTTATTATTTTTTTGTTATTTCTGCTGCTTTGTGGTTTTGATTTGAAAGACAGTGTTATTCAGGGATTTTCTTTTGTTGAAAAGGAAAGAAAAAGTCAGAGATGCCTATATGGTAATAAACAAAATAAAAATTAAGGCTTCCAAATATACTAATGAATTTTTATACTTACTATAATTTCAATTTTCAATGTTAGATTTTTCTATCCTGACTTTAGGATTTCTGCAGTCTCAGATTGAGGAAAGTCTGTACACTGAAAATATTTTATAGCAGCTTGTACTTCGTATTGATTTTTAGGTTGTGAAATGGATTCATAATTTTTGCCTAAAGCATATGGGCTTTTTAGTGCCTGAGCTGTCTAGTCACCTCCTACCAGCCAGAAATAAGAGTGATGACAGCCTCATGGAATGTTATGGGACCTCAAATTATGTACCCACAGTCTCCTCATTTTATAGAGGACAAAAGTTTGGATAAGAGAAGCTTTCGGCTCTTTTCTTATCATGGAGTAATGAGACAGGCGGAGCTGTGTCTAGACCCCTGTGCTCCCAGGGCCATGCTTTCCTCTACCATATCCCAGTACTTCCTTCCTGAGGCTTGATATTGGAAATGTAGAAACCAATTGTCTACAAGGTCCTGCCGCCACCACTCGGCTACAGAATAAGCTACATCCAATTTAACTTTAGCCAGTTTAAGAAAATCTTAAACCTTTTTTCAAATTTAAAAAATATACCCGTTGTTGCTACATTCAGAAAGTTTAAGAAGTTTCTAGTGGTCCAGGGAAATTGTACTGCTAACAACTATTACAGCCATGTTTTTCTATGATTATTTTACCTTTTTTGCATTTTGAAAGAAAAAAAAAAATCCCAATTTTGAAAGAAAAGTAAGTCAGTCTTTACTGCTTAAAAAAACCTAGCATTTCTTTCTGAGGCTGCAGACATCTAAATTAGCCCACTTGTCTTGAACCACTATCGTATGTCATATCTGTATCTGGTATGCTGAAGGGAAAATGTGGGTTACTCTGGTCATATGTCACTATACATTTCTTTTATGCTGTTGTATGACAAAGAATATATGTGATGTGCTAATTTATCTGTAATAACTATCAGGGACTCTCTTTTTCCTAAAAATAATTCAACTTGAATTGTGGTTTTTTTTTTAGGAGATTATTGTAAAGGTAAGAGATAATGTCACCAACTAGCTTTGAGGATAATGAGATGTAAGCAGAATTGGATGATTCCTCATTCAGTTTATCAGTTACTGGACTCTTTGACCTTTGTATTCCCTGCTTTATATCCTAAAAAAGTGAAATTATACTATGTGCCATCGGTGAATGTTCTATGGTGGAAGGGCAAATACTTTGTAGAAAATTGGGACTCAGTGGTCAAGTAAAAAGGTTTGGGGTGACTGCACCAGAAATGCCTTCTGGACTTGAAAGCCAAGCCTGGGAACCTGGGTGCCACTGGGGCCTGTCAGAGGATGGGCTGTTGCAGTGGGTGTGGAAATCTAGTCACTCTGCTTCAGGCACATAGCAGGTTTGCCTGAGAAGGTCAGTATGATGGCTTGTCAATAATATTTTTGAAAATAGGAATATTTAAAGAAAAAAAATAGAAAAACCATTTATAAACTATCCAGAGATTACTACTGTTTATGTCTTTTTGTGTATATCCTATATTTGTTTTCTGTTTGTCTGTAGTGTGATATTTAGCTTTTTAATAGAACTAAGACAGTAGTGGGCATACTATTTATTGTCTTGCCTTTTTCATGTCACACTTTTATTGAGCACATTTGTGTGTGTGCATGCATACACACACACACACTCTGTGTTATAATGTGGTATCCATGTCCGATTATACCAAAAATAAATGAGAATTGCTTGGCCAAATTATGTTTATTTTTATATTTGCCTCAACCGTTTGAATAAAGTAATTTTAACCCCAGGGAAGAGGTGGAATAAATGTCATGATTTTAGTTTTCTTGTCAGTAATGCAGAACATGAGCACCAGAGAGTGAGCTACCTCTTTGCTCTGTGGTTCATTTGTTTTTCACTTGTTCCATTCCTGGGGAGCAGGGTTGAAGTGGGACAAAGGTATCAATGAGGAAAATTTCCAGAGTCAAAAGGAGGAAGTAACTGTCAGGGAACAGGTAATGTGATGGAAACTATGTTTACGCTTCCTCAGAAAGTATGACAAATGTGTTCAGTTTACTGAGATTCTGGAAACTTCACATGGGGCATACAGCATTAATTTCCTTTCATTGCTGTTGTTATATTTTGCAATTAACAAAGAAAAAATAGAGAGGGAGAGAAAAGATACTACAACTCACAGAGCAAAGATTTTTGTTTTTTCTTTTTTTTTTTTTTTTTTTTTTTTTTTTTTTTTTTTTTTTTAAAGATTTATTTATTGATTGATTACTATGTTGGGTCTTCGTTTCTGTGCGAGGGCTTCCTGTAGTTGCGGCAAGCGGGGGCCACTCTTCATCGCGGTGCGCGGGCCTCTCACTATTGTGGCCTCTTTTGTTGCGGAGCACAGGCTCCAGACGCGCAGGCTCAGTAGTTGTGGCTCACGGGCCTAGTTGCTCCGTGGCATGTGGGATCTTCCCAGGCCAGGGCGCGAACCCGTGTCCCCTGCATTAGCAGGCAGATTCTCAACCACTGCACCACCAGGAAAGCCCCTGTTTTTTCTTATTTAGAGTCAAACACTAGATTTTTAATTCTCTCTTAAAGCAGCTTTTGGTAAAATTCCTTTTCATCAAAGTTTGGAAAGTTGATGCTTCACTATGTAGTGTTTCTGTAAACTGTTCTTATGTACTGCTCGTATCGATCTGTTCATTAGCACTGTTTGGGTCAGGAAATTCTTATGTGTTTTTTCTTTAAATATTTTACTGGTCATTGACATTAACATTTATTGGGTATCTATTATGTGTAAGAAGCTGTTACAGGTATAATAAGGCTTTTTCTTCCCCAACAAAGACTTTTGCTCTGATTGAGGTGAAGTGCAATATGTATATACAATAACTGTGATACTCTTCAGAGAGAACGTCCTGCCGCGGCAGGTAACGTGAAGTGGTGGCATTTAATAGCCTGATAGATGACATCCTGGAAGGGGGATGGAAAAGATACCGTGGCCGTACTTTGACATAAAACTGGTGCAGGTGAAAGTTCAACAGGCTGAGACATTGGGACTTTGAATCAGTAAGGAGGAAGATATGGCTTAACCCGAGGTTAAGAGCCGGAGAGGTCAGGAAGAGCAGGAGGCCATTCAAATGCTCGAGGAGAGAACAGAGAAGTGGTGTGAGAAATGGTGGAAGGTAGCTTGGTCCCATGGACAGGAGAAATCCTCGAAGAAAATATTGTAGGAAAAATTTGAACCATATTCTAATGAGTAGAAGTGAAAGCTATCTCTGAAGTGTAAATGTGACAAAAAATAAAAATAGTGGACTGGGGAATGTAGCAAGTAAAAATAATTAAGAATTTTCATTAGAAGCAATAAGTACTGACTTAATTGACGTAATTCATATTGCTACTTCACTGTATGTAATTTTTCTTATGGCGATCTACTGGGAATTGCAAAGAACAAAAATGAATCTAGATTTAAAAAAAAATTGTTTCAGGGTCAAGTTTGTCTATTTGATGATGAGACTCTTCTTTTATCAAAGTACCCCAGGTCATAAAAGTATAGTTTAAACTTCCAGTGTTTCTTTTTCTTTTGAAAAAGAACCTATCAAAGAAACTCAAAGAAAACAAAGTTCTACTATGATTACTTCTGGCTGCTTCTATTTGAATCGTTGCAATGGCAACTTTCCACATGGTTCACAGAATTTTTATTGTATTGATATTTTATCTTAAATAGAAATGAAGGAATAGTTTTTTCTTTTCTCTCTCAAGTAATAGAATGGTCTACATTTTTAAGGTTTATTTTATAAAAGAATACTTGTTACAGATTAGGTTTAAAAATCAAAAGAAGTCCAACACTGAAGACAAAAGTGTTTTCTTTATTGAAGTAGATATTGTTAAACTTTTAAACCAGATGAAAGTACGAGTGATCATATCATACAGTCGTAGTTTCTCATAATAAATTTTCCATATAAAATTATTTGTTGAAATCATCAAAGGGATAATCCTACTCTGCATTGCTGCAAAGTTTAAATAGCTAACATTTAAAAAGATTATTTGGGAAGTTTTATTGAATGTACTGAGATAAGGCTTATTGTAGTCCTTTTCTTCATCCAAACTGCTGTCATAATCGTAGGAAATTTCAAAATCCCCATGAAAGACCCCATTCACCCTTGGAGTTTTCTAATTCCTCGCCTAATTCATCTTCACTGTACCGTTCCTACCCATTGCAGGGCCATTTTCTGGTCAGAACTGCATCCATCACCCCCAAAATTGTAGACTCCTCTGTCTCTCTCACTGATTACCACCTTTGTTCTGCTTCTATCTCAGTTTTATTCCCACTATGTTGTTCTATACCTTTGGCAATCCCTAAGCCCCTTAAATTCATTAAGAGTAGGATTGTGTCATCTTCACCTTTGTATCATCAGTGCCTACCTAGACATAGTCTAGTAGACACTCAGTCAAGATATGCAGAATAAATGAATGGATTAATCAAATATTCGCCCATTGTTTGCTGTGGAATTATAAGAGGCCACCATGACAATTGATGATCTTAATAAGGTGAGAATGATGGCCTTAAGATGGCCATCAGTTTAAGTAACAATAGTATTATATGGGGAAACGAAGAAAGACTACTAGGATATTTATACTTTTAAACAGAGGTGGCAGGTAGAGTTAATAATAACTCTTATTTATTGAGAGTTTTAAAAATTAGTTGTGTTAGGCTCTTACCTTCATATCTTATTTACTCCTCACAACAACTTAGTGAGACAGGCATTTCTATTTAAAACTTTTAGAGATGAGGAAACTGATACAGAGGGAGAGGTTTAGTAACTTGTTCAAGACTACCAGCAGAGTAAGGATATGAACCCAACATGCACTATCAAATTTCAGGGCCAATCTCTTTAATACACAGCAGTTGAAGAATTAGACAGTATATCTTTTGAATATCTCCTGGGAACTTGTCAAAGGATATTACATTTGAATGTGGTAGGAACATTTCATGTTTTAGTTGGGTTTAGGTAAGGCATTTGTAAATTGTCCATTCAAAACTGTTTATTTTAGAAAGCAAATTTATTTACCCTGAGTGCATCATTCTTATTTTGTAAGATGGCCTGCTGCTCTTAATAGACCGTTGTGGGCAACACGTTTGAGAGTATACTGCAGAGATCAAAGGATGCCCAGGGTTCATCTTTCCCAGCCGCAATTTTGCACTTGGTCTCCCTAGCCTTGTTAGTGGTGGATGATTTGTCCTTTAAGAAAGGAAAAAGACCTTCCTTGGTTACCTATTTTAGTGCAGCTTTTGGACTGACATAGTTTGCTAAATTCTTTTAAAGTGAGCAGTTCAATGGAGTAACATGGAGCAGCTTAAAAAATTGTCCTACTGCCTGTGTCTCAGGTTAGAACGTTTCTGTTCACACTTTACTTCTCTTATGACTTGGGGTAGACTCTGAGTCTTCATTGGGATTTGGACTATTAAGATCTGCTTCGTATTCCTTCTAAATTGGTGCAGTCACTATGGAAAATAGTATGGAGTTTCCTTAAAAAATTAAAAATAGAGTTGCCATATGATCCAGCAATCCCACTCCTGGGCATATATCTGGAGAAAACCATAATTTGAAAAGATACATGTACCCCAGTGTTCATTGCAACACTATTTACAATAGCCAAGACATGGAAGCGACCTAAATGTCCATCAACAGATGAAGGGATAAAGAAGATCTGGTATATATACACAATGGAATACTACTCAGCCATAGAAAAGAATGAAACAATGCTATTTGCAGCAGCATGGATGGACCTAGAAATTATCATACTAAGTGAAGTAAGTCAGAGAAAGACAAATACCGTATGATATCACTTATATGTGGAATCTAAAATATGGCACAAGTGAACTTATTTACGAAACAGAAAGAGACTCACAGACATAGAAAACAAACTTACGGTTACCAAAGGGGAAAGGGGGTTGGGGAGGGATAAACTAGAGTTTGGGATTAGCATATACAAGCTACTATATATAAAATAGATGAACAACAAGGTCCTACTGTATATATAGCACAGGGAACTAGATTCAATATCCTGTCATAAACCATAATGGAAAAGAGTATGAAAAAGAATGTGTATATATATGTATAACTGAATCACTTTGCTGTACACCAGAAACTAACACAATATTGTAAATGAACTATACTTCAGTTGAAAAAAAAATCTGCCTTGTATTCCTCTTAGATGTATGGAAAACTTTAAAGCACTTAGGCAAGAGAATGGATAAGATCCAGTTTTATTTAAGACTCTCAGGAGTCATCTTAATAATAGTCTCTATTCCCAAGAGGGGGAAATGAAAGGCAAGGCTTGCATCAGCCTAGTATCCTCACTTTCTTAGGAATCAAAATGTTCCCAAGGTCAAAAACAGTGTGAAGTAACGCCCTAAACCCATCTTGGAAGGCACTACATCAGAAATAGAGTGAATGGTAATTGCTCTTTAACTGGACGTGAGTCTCGTTTTCAATGCCACTGTTTATATTCTTTGTGTCCTGCCTTTCTCTTTATGTTGAATTTGTTCCACCTTGTAAAGATTAAGAAGCACATGTTCTAGCTTTTAAATGTAAAAATTGAATTATTAATAGTTTTTGGATAAAAAATGGGCTCCCATTTCTTCTACCAGAAACAGTACGTTCTCAGAAACTTTGGAACTCACTGATATGAAGTGTCATTTAAAGTTTTTCACTAATTCAGCATTTAAAGCTTTTTATTTCCTCCTTGATTTATGACACAGCTGTTTCTTGAATTGAGAAGAGTCAAGGACTACATGCGATCTAATTAGATTATTCTCTTTGTGTGTCTCCTACATTTAGTGGAGGCTACTAATCAAGTCTTGATGTATTTTTTATTCATTTTTCAAATTCCTCATCTCAAGATGGCTATCGTTGGCGCATTGCCCCCACTATGTTGTATGATAATAATGTAGTCATGTCCTTTTCTCCCCTACTATGTGATACGTTTATTAAGGGTAGGATTGTGTCATCCTACATCAAATCTTGTGTACCTTCAGCCTCCTGATGATGTTGGCTGTAGCCACTTAAGCTACTAAGACTTATTCGTAAAGAGTGATGCCCCATCATTCCGACCTCACATTCTGTGCAGTAATGTAACTTGAATTTTGGAGAAATTGATTCATACTGTTTTAAAGAAGGACAGTTTTAGGTGACCAAATTCAGGATAAAAGAGGCACCTTGCTTCTTAGGTGATATTCTTGACATTGCTGATGCATTCATTACACTTTTTTTAAAAAAATGCAGATAGTTTTCCTTCTCATCTTCTCCCTATCCTTTGTCTTTGCTCCTCTCTGCCTCCCCCTTTCTCAAGGCTCCTCTGTATATTAACATCTTTACTGGTTTACCCAGTATTGACATCTAGAAGATACTTTTTGCTTACCTGGTGTATCAGAATACTTTTACTCCAAAATTATTTCTTATAAAAAAATCTCACACAAAACAAATTTTAAAAATGGCTTAGCTTTTGATGGTTAATGGGAGATAATGTGGTAATAATTAGTCAAAATAAAGTATTATTGAAAGTATTATTGAAAGTGAAAGTATTGCAAAATTTCTTGTAAATTAAAGTTATGTTTAAGGTTATTGAGTCTTTGTAGATAAATTTTATTTCCTTAGTTGTTCTGGGGTAGGGGCATTTAGTAATAGATACATATCTTAATTAGGATGCTTCAAATCCTTTATTAAGCAGTCATCATTTTTGGTCTTATGATGAGCGGCAATCAAGCGGGCTTAGGGAAAATTGGCAAAGTATGGAAAAATATCATGATAGGAAAAAAATTCATCTACAAAGAAGATGTGGAGTTGTTGCCTTTCTTCCCTCTATGTCTAGATGATTAGAGATGACTGTATCCTTGGATTTTATTTTCAAAATTGGAGGTTATTTATTTTTAAAATGGGTATCTAAGAGTGCAGAGTGGAGTGGGGAACTAAAGCTTAATGTAAAGCAAAATATAGTAAACAAAAAACTCCCACACAGTCATATAAAAAACAAACCTATTTGCTATGACAGTAAATTTAAATGACATCAGATAATAGAATTAACTATAAGCTCTTTTCATTTCTTGGTGTGGATTGCAACCTCTGTAAATCGATATTTCAGATAAAGGGTTTCCAGAATAATCATTTACATATGTATGGTGTGTGTTTTTAAAAATTAGATATAAAATAAATATAAATATGCTTTCTGGTATTTGTGAAAAATAAAGTAACACAAAACTGTCGCATTCACATGTTTTTAACAACTTGAATTTGTGTTTCTTTAAAGACTAAAGGCAAAATAGATCTTTTCATTGCCTTAGTTTATGCAAAAAGTCGAATAAAAATGTGGTGATCTGTTTGTAGGAACAAGAAAATTGGACTATACACACAGTTTATAATTTAACAGTGATTAGTTATATAGTGATTATTAGAGCTTCTAGACTGTAAATTATAAAGATAAAATGTTACTATTTCTGTTTTAAAGTTTAGTGCCTACATAGCCAGTGGATCAAAAATCCAAGATGGGTAATCACTGGTATTGTGCTTCAGGCTTTAGATTTAACAAATAAAAATGAAAAACATTTGGATATGATTAAAGAACAGAGAAACAAGGGGATGGAGAGCAACCAATTCAGAAAATAAGGAACAGTTGGTTTTCCCTAATTACAGCCATCTTGATTTTTCTTTTTTCTTCTGTATGTATCAATTGGAAGTTTGGTAGAAAATTAACTCGTTTGCCTAATTATAGAAATAAATTCGTTGCAGATTTTCAAAAGTGACTTTATGTTTTTCCTTAAACTCAAATTTCAAAAGTCAGTTGCAGTTTATATTGGCTGCAATTCTTTCCTTGGCTATAGTTCATCAGTTTACTTTTCATTTCCTAAGACTGGATTTCTTAAATCTACCATCACCTAAATGAGGGTGTGTTGACATAAATGAGAAGATCAAAGATTCAACTAATTAAAGAAGTTTTACCTTGGAATTAGGCTGAGTTGTGCAGAAGTGTGGCTGAATCTAAGAAGATGATGAAACTTTTTTTTTTTAAAGATTTTGATTAATTAATTAATTAATTAATTTTTTTTGGCTTTGTTGGGTCTTCGTTTCTGTGCGAGGGCTTTCTCTAGTTGTGGCAAGCGGGGGCCGCTCTTCATCGCGGTGCACGGGCCTCTTACTATCGCGGCCTCTCTTGTTGCGGAGCACAGGCTCCAGACGCGCAGGCTCAGTAATTGTGGCTCAAGGGCCTAGTTGCTCCGCGGCATGTGGGATCTTCCCAGACCAGGGCTCGAACCCGTGTCCCCTGCATTGGCAGGCAGATTCTCAGCCACTGCGCCACCAGGGAAGCCCAATGATGAAACATTTTGCATAACCTAACCATAATGATCTTGCAGATTGTTTGTTGTTGCCAGTCAGCACTAAAATAGGCCTAAGTTCTGACCCTTCTTTCCCATAAATCTTCTCATGGATAATAAAGGTTATGGAAATTGGAACTTTTTGGTTTTCCAATAGAGATGAATTTTTTGAGATGTCAATTACTTTATACTTTATTGCTTTCTGTTCATTCCTATTTTTCCCACTTTTTATCACAAGTACCTTATTTATTCCGTATTCATATAATATAGGAAGTTACATGTTTCCTTTCAGTGACTTTACGGAGAGGTACATGTTTTATGATCTTTTTGGTACCTAACATGTGTTTTTGCTTGTTATTTGAGAGTCATTAAACACAGATACATGAGTAAAAAAAAAAAGGCAAATAAACACAACTTTCAGTGTCAAAGTCCTATGGAAACATTGTATGGTGTTATATGCATTGCAGATTTGATGGCTTTCTTTAGTTTTCCTCTGTATTTACTTTGAGTGCTAATGCAAGTGCCTCCTCCCCACCCCCCAGCCCTGACCCCTCAACACACACACAAAGCAGTTAAAGCTTCAAAATGGAACGACAGGAGATATGTGCCTGCTGTGTTCTGGTGATTCTGAGTAAGCAGGAATATAAAGAGGCAAGGTCAGCTCAAAACTGAAAAGTTCTGTAGTATTTTGTCTTTCAATTGCTTCCTTACTATCTAGCACTAACAGTTTTGGGCTGATTAACATAATTAATGTTGTAAACTTATGAAAAGCTAAGAAGGAATTTAGATGATAACTGTTAAAGTGTTAGTCACGGTTTGAAGCATGTTCTAAATCATGTCAGAATTCCCAGAACTTAACATGGGAATTAGAATAGAGACAACGCCTACATTTCCCTCCCTTCCAAACCATTGTTTTCATACTACCATAACTTTTTCTTTCTAAAACAGAGATTTGATCATTTCCTTAATCTTTTTAGTCCATTTTGGCTTCCCATTCCTTATCGCAGTAGCGTTTTATGGACTACATTAGAATTACCCAGGGAGCTTCTAAAATATGCACATATCTGAGACTTATCAGAAACTCTGATATTTAGGTAGAAGTGGCAAGTGTATTTGACAAAAACTTTGTTCATTGGTTCAGATGCCTCTTTTTGTCATGTCCCAACCAAACTTTCTCGTCTTGTCTCAAGCCGTTTCCTCCACTCTCTTTCTGCTCTTCTCTAGCCATGCTAAATCTAGATATTCTCCAAATAGTTCTATTCCTAACCTCTCCTCTTTCCCCTCCTCTCCACTCTAAGTCTTTCATCTGTTGAACAACTGCTTATCTTGCTAGGTTTGCCTTAAATGACACATCTTTCCTTATTCCCCGTGTAGAAATAATCACTCTGTCTTTTTTGTTTAGCATTTATATTTGATTATGAGTTTTTTAGGTGTCCGTCTCTCCCATTAAACCTCATGTAATTCATCTTGTTGATGTTTATATTAAATGAATACATGGATGACTAATAGAATCCCTGTTAGGAATTTAAATGTACAGTTTTTATGAACATTGTTTTTAAGGGCTTTATTGAGTTGACCTAGGTTGATAATTTCATTTTTAATAATATATATTCCCGTTAAATCTTACATGCCTATATATTTACTTTTTCATTCATTTTTCCCTCTTTGTATCTACAGACGAAATCTTACAAAACTATCCCTTATCTTCAGTCACATGTTGGCAGAAATCAAAGCAATCTTTCCCAATGGGCAATTCCAGGGAGATAACTTTCGTATCACGAAAGCAGATGCTGCTGAATTCTGGAGAAAGTTTTTTGGAGACAAGTAAGTACAAATTTGGATCCATGTTTGAAGAATGACTAGACCTGCCTCCAGTTCCATATGGTGTAGATCTTACCTGAGTATTTTGAGAATATACTGCAGTGTTTTTGATAAGTGTTTTGATTGCTATTTTTTCTATTTAGCCACCAGAAGTATACCTCAGTAACGGAATAATTTTGTTGTTACCAAGTAAATATTATATGACATTTATTTATTTGGTGAGCATTCATTGAGTTAAATAGTTAGCTCTAAGAAGCAGATGTTTGTAAGACAGAGTATACATGGGAAGCTCATAACTTTTTATAACTTAGTGTACACATAAAACACATATAGAAAATAAAAGGCAGAAAGGGAAAGACACTTTAAAAATTGGCCTAAATAAATTGTTCTGACAATCCAGAGGGGGGGCACTTACTTCAGGACTGCAGGCATTGGAGACTGCTTCCTATACTAGGAGGTAGAGTATAAGCTTGACGAAGATCTGAAATTGAAGTGGTAAAAGGCCTCAGCACTGGCATTCAGGTTTTCTCTGTGTCATTGCGCAGAAAGTATGCATGTGTAAACAAGATACAGAAATGAGGATAATGTTATCACAAAGTTGCATTATCTCACAAAAATAGCTAAAGATGTTTTCCTTAGGTATTTCCTATCCAGACACAAACCCAGGTGAGCTTGGTAAATAATAGGAATTAAATATCTGAAGTCTGCATAACTTAAATAAAACGTGCAAAACCTTTATCAGGAATCTCTTAGTAAGATGCTTAAGAACTGAGCATCAGGAGACAGATGGTTTCTTCAGTTTCTTTTAAGGGTCCCCTTTGATGAGAGAACACCCTCAGAATGTCCTTGAATGTAGGCAGAACTGTAGCTAAGAATTAAGGAGGGGTGATTGCTTACACACAGATTATTGTTTTCATCCTGTAGTTAAATTCTATATTTATACAGTAGCTGATGAAATACGATGTAAAATGTTGGCATACACTTTCAGTGATCTGAGTCCTGTGACACTGGTGAATTAACTGTAACGTTGGGTTTCCCGTTTTTTTTTTTTTTTCTCTATGACGTGCTGTGTTTATCTATAGCTACCACATGATTAGGACATACACAGAGCAATGCACATTTGATTAGATGCGTAATTTTTTTACTTCAAAAATGTTAAAGCCTTTTTCCCACTTCTTAAATAAAATGTATTCTGAATTATTTTTAGGCACTACAGGAGGAAATACTATTATTGCCTTTAACACAAGATATTCTGTGTTCCAGAAATCTAGCTCTTTGTAATGCTCCTATATCCATTCACAAATGAGGACTTAAAAAAAGAAAAGGTTCATCCTCATCTGAATTAGACTAACAGCCAGGAATGTACGGATTAAATATTTGTGAATAGTAGAAAGCAGAAAGGGACCGCAGAGTTCTGGGAGTAACAGCTGAGGATGTCTTGAAGCTACAGCTCATATATTAACACTCTGAGCCTAATGTAAAGAGTGAGTAACCTTCAAAATAAACTATTAAAATTTTAAGAAAATCTATCAGACAAATTGCTTGCGGTATTTCTTTTTGAAAACTGAAAATCCTGGTGAGTTAAAAATTGCTTGCTTGTCAAAAGGTCAGTAAAAAATGGACCTTTTGACAAAAGATTGCTCACATGTTTTTCAAGAGAGGAGTTTGTTTTGCCCGGCACCTCAAACCACAAAGAATTATGCATTTGAGACATTGTTACTTCCCTTTATTTATAACCATAGACATTAAGGGGCTGAAATTTCTGTCCAACTGCTACGTGACTGAAATCACTACTAAATCAAATGGGGGATTCTTGAAATGCTGATTAAACACTCTCCCTACCTCCTAAACCCTTGTACCTTTGTCTTCTGTCTTTGCTTACTTGAGAAGGCTTCTTAATTTGTCTTTAAGATTTTTATTTTGGGATTGAGAGCCAAATGTAAAGCTCCTTCTGGAATTCAGACATATTTCTGTAGTCATCAAAATTAATGCTTCTTTTATTAGATCATTGGAGAAACCATCTTTATATTCTCTGTGGGTTTTCACCTTATAGTTCCACAGTATTTTATTGAATAAATGGACGAATGAATGATGTAGCCCTTTAAAAGGTTGAATTCTTTTATCTTCCTTATACTCTAATACTAGTTTGCATTTTTGCATAACTGAGTTCTCATACAGAAGTATTCCTGTTATTTATCTACATATTGAGGGCATATGAGAATGCTTTCATCTGACCTAACAGGTGCCTTTAAACTTGAATGCATTATTGTTTCCAAAAACCGAACCACTGAGCGATTAGTTCTAAAAACAGCCAAACAGATTATGATTTTTATAAAGCAGGTTTTAACTTAAGGAGTATTATTGTGACATTTTTCCCAAAAAGAACTGTCAGTAAGAAAAAAATATTAGGATTGAGTTAAAATTGGGAAATAGTTATCGTTCAAAGGGCTTTATAAAACTCCTAAAGGCAATTTTAGGATTCAGACCTAAAGAACAGGCAGCAGACAAAAATCTTTAGGTGTCATGTGACTAATGCTTCATTTCTGTGCTTCTCAACCTTTTTGAAGTCATGGCAGGGCCAACCTCTGCTCAAGATCCAAGCCCAGGTGCCAAGAGGTTCTGCCTGTCTGGAGCCTTAGGGGATCAATAACATATCATGTGCCAGGGTAAACTGGTTGGAAAGTTCTGTAGTTGTTAGATTTGGGGAAGTCCTGTAGTTGGTAGATTTTTATGAGAAGTTATTGAATGTTTTAATAGTTGAGTTCTGCTTTTGCTTTCTTAGTCTGTTGACCAGGAGATAGTAGAAATATGTGGAAAAGAGGAGTGGCATTTTTGAGTGAATGTGTCTAAGTAAATTCTGCCAAATGAGACCAATACCAAACTCTGGGTTAGAGGGTGAAGTTTATAATCCAGAAACTTTAAGCATGAGGCTCAAAACATGTATTATTAACTGTTAAAAAAAGACCCATTAATGTGATTAGACTCTGGGTGACAGTCATTTTTCTAATAAGCAAGTCAGGTAGCAGTTTCTAGGCTCCTCGTACTATAAGCATTTCTTGATGTTGAGGAGATTTAGACATGTGTTTCCAACCAAATTATAATTCAACAAGAACCATTCTAACTCCTGAATCTTTGTATGCACCTTCTCCCCATCCTTACTTTACTTCAAGTTCTGTTCTTCAGTTTCATGTTCAAGTTCAAATTCTTCCCTGGACTACTGCAACAGCTTTCTGTCTGGTCTCCCTAACTTTAATAACAACCTATCCCATTGATTTTCTTGATGAGGCCAGTGAGCTCTAAAAAGCAGAACTATTCATTCTAATTTATTTATTTTTTGCCTGAAACACTTCTATGCATCATTACTGAATCTGGGTTAAAGTCTATAACCCCATTAATATGACAAGCTTTAGGAACTTTTTTTTCTAGCTTCATCTCTCTATTCAGTTCATCCTCAAAGAAACAACCTCCTCATACTCTATACTTATTTCCACACCTCATTGTCTTTGTTTCCCTAAACTGCACCCTCCTCTTGGGAAACCAGTTACCCACACCCTACCCAGTGTCACACCCTACCCAGTGTTGCCACTTTGGAGGCGTTCCTCAGTAACCCTAACCTAAGGTGGGCATGCCTGCTCTGTTCTTCCAAGTACCTGAGCTCACGTCTCGCACACTAGACTGCAGTGAACTGCTGACATGCTTGCATTTCCCAATAGACTACGAAGCTTCCTTGATTTTTATTTCTCAGAGCCTGGCGTGTTTCTTGGAATATGTGAGCTCTAATAAGTGTTAACAGACTGGATGAATAATTGGATGGATGGGTGAGTGGTTGGATGATGTCTATTGTCTGCTCAAAAATTTCAATAACTTATTATCTACGAATTGATTTTTTTTTTTATCATCAGTTCTTACAGTTCCCCCTGGCATGCCCCTCTTCCCTCCTCTTTCTTTTCTACAGTCCCAGAATCTTGGCACCCTTCCTTTAAGTCTAGTTCAGAAGTCTCCTTTTCTGGGTTCTAATATATACCCTCCCACATGTTCAACTTTACCCCATGTTTTGTGTTTATGTTGTATTTTAAATATATTTATATTATCAAATGTATTTATTACATGGGTCTTTCCTGCTCAAATATAAAGCTCCTGTTGACTTTTTATCCAAAAATTAGTAAAAACAGGTACATTTATTAGAGTTATTATATGTCAAACTCTGTCAAATGCTTTCACATAGATTAGCTCCGTTTTGAGTACAAAGTTTAAACATTATTCTTTAAATGGCTATCAGATGAGTCCTTTGGGTACTGTATACATAACAGACACTCAGTAATTATTGGTTGAGTTCATGATGTATTTTTCTACCATTTTAGTCCTCTTTTCCTTTACTTATGTCCTGTTCTTCAGGCAAGTGGGATTATTTGGCTCTTTCCTGACACCTTAGCAGCTACAGGTTTCTATGTCTTTGCCCACATTGTTCCTTCCACTCGAAGATTTTTATCTCTGGTATAAAAGTTCTCACTAATCCCTCAAAGTTCATCTTGCTCATGATTCTGTCCCTTATTATTATACTGGATCTTTTAGTTCTTAAACTCCCATAAGCTCTTGCTCATCCTCCATATTTATTAGTTTTCATTGATTTTTAAAGTTATTTGTCTAGTTATCTTTCCATTAGACTATAAGCCCCATGAAATAAGGCTTATTTAATCAATCTTTGTGTTTCCCAAGGTGGATCAGCACAATGTCTCATTTGGAGACTTTCAGGAACTGTTGTTCATTTAATTCAAATGAGTTGAGGAGCAGAGGCATGTGTGTGAGTATGTGCACGTGGGAGGTGTACAGCATTTGCTTGCTTGCTTGTTCTGGGGGCAGCGTGCTTAGTGCAGGCTCGCAGGCAGGTCGTCTGTGTTCAGGTTCTGACTGCAGCATTTACTAGCTTTGTGACTTTGGGCAAGCTACGTGCTTTCTTCATGCATCAGTTTCTTCATCTGCAAAATGTGGATGGTAATAACAAGAATACCTACTGTGTAGGGTTGTTGCGAAGGTTAAAAGAGCTAAAATCTACATTTCAGGCAGGTAGGAGAGTGTCTGGCACTTTGTATGCAGTCTGTGTTGTGGAATAATTAACCAGTTTAAACCTTTAATCTTGCTCAAAGCCCCATGAATATATTTATTATTAATTCTACAAATAATATCATTAATATTCAACTTTGCATGATAGAGGTTCCATGGTCCCTAGAAATCTAAAAGCAAAATCCAGAAAAAGTTAATAAAAGTTTTCTAAAATTGTGTATATCCCTATGTAAAAGTGAGGTAGACTATAAGAAACTGTCCTGCTGACCATGGGGAAAAAAAAAACCCGATATGTTTAAAATTCAATTCATTACATTTACCTTTGATTTCCTGGGGAAGTGGTAGGGACCTTTTTTGGTTTCCTGTGTTTTCTTTTCACTTTTAATAAGAAACAAAGGACAATGGTTTCTTTACCTTTGCAGTGAGTAAGATACATTTTTTTAGCATATTAGCTAGATCAGTTTTCCCTCTAATCAAAGAAAAGGCAACTTAGTCATATTTAATTAAAGGATGCACAATAGAAATGAAGAACTTTTATAAGAAAAATGTGCAGCAGGAGATCTAGAGAGAAAGAAAGAAAAAAAAGAACTGAAATAGAACTAAAAAAATTGCTATTTAATATTTCTGTTATTTAGTCAACTCTTATTACTGCCTGTTTCAAAAAAGCAAAGTATCTTTATTTCATACATAAGGAAAATAAAATGACAGGGCTATTTTGTTCAACTCACTGCAATAAGATCCAAGACAGAAAAAAGCAAATAAGATGTAAAATTATAATTTTCTACCTCTAAGCAGTATGTATTCAATTTGGGGAGGGCAGTATATGCAAAGATGATAAATATTTAAAATCAGTTCTGTCCCATTACAGAAGTGCTTAAGGAATGTCACAAATAGTAAGTGAATTATTTACTAGAGTCATCAGAGGAACACTCAGGCTGTATGGAGGAGTTGGTATTTTGTATGGGTTGCACATGTGTTAATAAGGAGTACACAGGGGAGAATGCTGTGAGAGGGATGGAATTCTTATGGTGTCTGCTGTCTTTCCAAAGAAAGATGCAGAGTAACTTCAAGGTTCCATAAATGGCATTTTTTGTTGTTGTTGTTCTCTTTTTCCTTCTTTTCTTCATGTTGAACTCCTCAGTAAGTGACATTTACTTCAGTGAAATCACCGTGAATTAGGTTCTGGTTCTCAGCCTTGAAACCTGATTTCATTAGAGCCATATGTTTAGAGACTGAGCATACTTTATTGAGCTCACAAACTGATCTATAATCCAGAATAGTGGTTTTATTAATTTACAATGATTAATGCTACTGTCAAGCAGATGGGAATGTTCTCATCACTGTTAGGTAAATTATATGTGGAGCTATATCATATCCAGAACATTCCTTAGTGAACATGGAATCTAAATATGGGGTGGTGGTTTATGACCCACTATAGGAATTCCCCTGCCTCAAGGACCAAAGTACTTAAAATTGTTATTCTCTCTCTTGGACTATGCTTTGAAAGCTCTGTCCATTTTTGGCCATTTGGACTTTCTTTTTCCATATGCAAAGTTGCACTTTTAAAACTCTGTTCTTTGGAGCCCTGAGAACAATGGGAGCCCATGATGGGTTTTAAGTAGGGAAGTGGTCACACTTGGAGTATAGGTGGGCTACTCTTGCTGAAGTATGGATAATGAACTTGAGCAGTGGTTTCTAAACCCATTCAATCATATTCCTTATTACTACCTTATTATTAACTACTTTTTGAGCATACATCATCTATCTATGTATATCATCTACATACCCACATATGTATAAAATACATATTACTATACAAATAATGTATATTCTCATATATAATATAAAGGACACATTATAATATAAATTTTAAAAATTGAATTAAAAATGCAAGTAGAATTTCAGTCCTTTCTTCTCATCTTGTATACCCCCGGGGTCTATGACTGCCCTGCCCACCCTCCCCCCATTCCACTTCCCACTTTAGAAACTGATAAATTAAGAGAGAAATAGGAGAGAGATAGGTAGGAGGGTGTTGTAGAAAACTAGGTGAAGATAATAATAAACTAAATAAACAAATAAATAAATAGAAGTGCATGAATTTGAGAATTATATGAAGATAAAATTAACTGTACTTGATTATTAAGATATATGAGGTACAAAAAAATGAGCCAAATGTGATGCCTCAATCTGCGATTTGAACAACTGGGTACCATTTACTGAGACAGGAAAAGTAGGAAGAAGAGATTTGGCAGTCAGATGAATTCAGTTTGGCATATGTTCAGTTTTGTGAGTCCAGACAAATCCATGTGGTGATATTTATTAGTAGATTAGATATACAACCTTGAGGAAAAGAATATAGAATTAAAGACAGAGATTTTAGGATTGACAGTACATTTATGAGTTTGCAGATTGACAGCCTGTAGAATGTTTTCCTTGGCCTCAGACAGTATCTACATTAAAAAATTAGTTGGTAACTTTTAAAATTATTGATTTTTACACAAAAATATTGTATTGAATTTCACTGAGAAATTGGAAGTGATGGCAACACTAGATAGGAACTCTGACGTGGCGACAGTTGGCTAGACCTGGGTGCCAGCTGCCCAGTTTAGATGTGTCCCCTCCAATTGATTGCAGTCCTTACCTGGACCTCTTTACTCATATACATTATCTGCCTGGTCTCCAGATATCTGAGTTTGTAATCTCTAAAAGTTGTGTGAAGCCATTGGACTGATTGATGTAGACCATGGAGAATGTGCAGGGAGAACAAAGAGGACAGATCCTTAAAGAATTCTGATGAATGATGTATGCACAGAGGAAATTTAAGGAATGGAGTCATCACCAGGGAAGTAGGCATAAAACCTGGGGAGTGTGGTATTATAGTTGCTAAAGGAAGATAGGATTTAAAGAAAGAGGGAGATGAATCAGAATATAGTATTGAAAGATCAATTAGATAAAGACTTAAAAGATTTCAGAAGATGTGGTACAACAGGCTTTCATAACTTAATTTTCTCTTTAACATTCTGAAAGTCTCCTTTATAACCAGTCTTAATAGGCTCCACATGTTGCACTGAATAGATGTGTTGAGTTTTTGGTGTACACTGAATAGGTGCGTTGGATTTTGCTGTACACTAAGTAGGTAGATTAAGGTGTCTGGCCTTCCACCAAGACTTGTGGTGCCTTATCACCAGCCATCTAGGTGGTAGTCTGAGAATATCTTTTCTTATTTTGAAGTTTCTAAGCTCCCTAATGATAAGATAAAATTCTAACCTTTTCCTCTGTAGTTTAACCTGTTTGTATCCAGATTTTGGCTACTTATTTTACTTCCCCATCTTGAGAAGTAATTGGTTTTTGTTTTGTTTTGTTTTAGCTGCTCTACCAAATGAGGAAAATACTTTCATGCCACTTGCTGAGACCATTAATGTTTTTTAAATAATTTGGAATATTAAGCCAATCACTAAAACTTCCAGAAATTGTGTTTCTAAAATATCATTTAAAAAGTTCTCCTGTGCAGAGCCCTGTTTTTTTTAAAAAGCAGACTTCACATTTCTCCATCTCTTAGTTCTAGCCAGCTCATCAGTTTGATTTAATTAATTAAAACAGTTTTTAAGCCACTTATATTCCCATTCTCAGAAGTTCTTATATTGTATTCAGAGAAATAATTATTTTCTTATTAAGTATTTAATAATGTGCCCCTGGAATCAAAAAGGTCCTGGTTCTTAGTCCCTTAGCACGTTTGTTCCTTTCTCTGTGGGATGTTTCTACCTTGGTAGGTGAAGAGAGGCAGTTCCTCCTTCTGAAGCAAAGACGATGCTTGTTTACAACCCTGTAATGTAAAGATAGTATTTCTCTGCATATCCAGGGACAGGCATACTTACTAACCATTACAAAATATTTGAGTTCCCTAAGCCCTGAGTTCCTCTCCAGTTACAAAAATCACTGTGTGTGTAGGTGTCACCTGACTCTCTTTGCATCATCCTGTGGGAATTAGAGCTCAGGGAACAAGTTCAAGAAAATGGTGATACTCTGACCACTGCTTCCTGTGAGTAACGAAGTCCTTCGGCTTTGACGCCCTGACCCACAAATACTCTATCTTCTGCCAGCATCCATGCAACTGTGATAGGCTAACTTGTTAGCTTAAAAATAGGGTAGAATCTCAGATTCTTCACAGTTCTTTAGAAACATGTTCTGCTGGTGGAGAAATTGTTTGTGACTTAAAAGCAAAGTAAATAAAGCTTCATAAAATTAATATTTAGGATTTATTTTTCATTAATAGACTGCTAATGCTTCATCTTCCTGTTTTTCTTATTCTGAATGTTGATTATCAGTAGGAAGTGACAATAATTGTTTTTCTTTGTAGCTTTGTTTTTGCCTTGTTTATCTGCAGTCATCAGTAGTTTCTCTTAATAAAAAGGAATTTTGGGGGATCTGCTTATGCACAATAGTATGTATATAGTTTCTCCTGTGAGGCTTTAGTTATTGGAAATTCTATATTTTTTTGCCTTAATTTAACTTAACATATCTAGCAGACTTCACCCATTGCTTGCTAATGTAATTGACCTATGTAGAGAGATTTCTGGGGAATTTTCTTTTATTACAGACTTTTTAATTTGTTTGTAGGACAGGCTGGGCTCTTAATGCTAAAAGGAAGATCTGTGGCAGAACTTTCTAATTTTAGGGTATATAACTTACTAATTTTGTTTAATCTGACCTCAGCAGATCAGAGGCGTCTTGCTATGGTATCTTGTGTGTATTATGAACCTACCAAGCATCACTGAACCTGCAGAGCAAATCTCCTGAAGAACAGTTGTCATTAGAAAGAAAAGAGCAAATATCCATTAATTACTAAAGTAATTACAAAGTATAAAGTAATTTCCTGGTTAGAGTAAGTTTACTGTTTATGATGTTCAAAAGTTAGGTTGTGAGACCAGAAGTTAGAAAGCATCAGATCTATCACATGAGAAGTTAGAAAGCATCAAATCTATCACGAGTGAGTTTACTGAAAAAAAGCAAGGATGATACTAAAGAATCTGTTTCCTTGTTTCTGAATCTTGTAAAAAATGTTTGATTCTAAATTTAAGTTTCAGAATGTGAAAATGAGTATACTTGTCCCTTATACAGGGAAATAACGCTTGTCTACTCTGTAGACAAAATGTTATAAACTTTTTTGTCAAAGAAAAAAAAATCTATCACAAATATCCAGCATCTTGCTGTATGAGAGTAAGGAATTTTCACTTATGAGGAAGAATGGTTAGATCTAATCATGAATATCCTTGGTAACTGTGGTTACCATCCTATCTATGATGAGTTGTAAGGCAGCTATTTGACCAGAGTGGTTTTGATTCGTTCTTTCTGTGGGTTGCTGGAAAACAATTGTTTTTCTCTTATGGAAGAGCAACAGCTGTAATAGCTTGTTAAGCTTGTTAATAGCTTGTTAATAGCTTGTTTCATATCCATTAACAAATAGTCATTACCAAAAAAAGATTGGATTTAAGGAATAACTATATACAAACTGTATACAGACTTAGGAATCACAATACTAATATTTGCATCCATAATAAAAATCAAAACATATCAAATAGCTTATGAATGTTTTATTATCTTATGAACAAAAGCAACTTAAAGGTACTGCCACTGAACATATCTTTGTTGATCAAGGTGAATTTTCTGAACAAAATTCAGATGAAATTGAAAATAGGAATGAGTTAATATAGATAGAACAGATTTTCATTTTGTTTAAAGTCAAGATGACATTTTATATCCCTGAACTAGAATAGATTTTAAACAACCACCATCACAACCACCACCAGTACCACAGCAACAGAACCGAAAACCAACCAACAAACACATTAATTTCCTTGTTTATACGACAGCGGATGCTTTGTCCATTCCCACATTTCTTGCTCTCTTTTAATCTTAGAATTGTACAAATTTTTTAAGTTTAGTATATAATTAAAGCTTAATATGCATACAGAAAAGTACACAAATCATAAATGTAAGACGAGGAATTTTCATAAAGTGAACACATCAGTGTAAATGCCACCCAAATAAGGTAATAGTATTTTATGTATGGTTCAGAATCCCCCTTCCTCCCAACCCCTCAGCAAGTCCCATGCAATCACTGCCTGCCCACAGTATCCTGACTTCTAGTATCATGAAATCATACATAATTGAAATCGTACAATTACACTCTGAAAAAAATCTGGCTTTTTTCACTATTATGTTTATGAAATTCATCCATGTTCTTGCATATAACAATAGTTTGTTCATTCTCCTTGCCCCATTGTATGGCTATACCACAATTTACATATTCATTCCATTGGTGATGGACATTGGATTCTTCCTCCTTTGGATTTTTATCCATGGTGCTGCTATGAACACTTTCTGTACATTTTTAAAAACATATGTATACATTTCTGTTGTATGTATATCTAGGAGTGGTATTGCTGGCTCCTAGTTTATGCATAGTTTTAGCTTTAGTAGCTTTTAGTAAACCACCAAAGAGTTTTCCAAAATGGTTTGCCAATTTAATCACCTATGAGGAGTGCCTGAAGGTTCCTGTTTTCCATATCCTTCCCAACATTTTATGTATCATTTGTCATTTTAAAACTTTTGGTTTTGTTTTTTTTTTTTTTAATTTATTTATTTATTTTTGGCTGTGTTGGGTCTTCGTCTCTGTGCAAGGGCTTTCTCTAGTTGCGGCAAGCGGGGGCCACTCCTCATCGCGGTGTGCGGGCCTCTCACTATCGTGGCCTCTCTTGTTGCGGACCACAGACTCCAGACGCGCAGGCTCAGTAGTTGTGGCTCACGGGCCCAGCTGCTCCGCGGCATGTGGGATCTTCCCAGACCAGGGCTCGAACCCGTGTCCCCTGCATTGGCAGGCAGATTCTCAACCACTGTGCCACCAGGGAACCCCATTTTAAAACTTTTTAATAAGCCACTCTGGTGGGGATGAGTGGAATCTCATTTTGTTCTTAAGTTACATTTCCATGATGACAAATGAAGTTGAGTGTATATTTGTGTGTTTATTGAATATTTTGATTTTTTGTGTGAGTGTGAAAATTATTTGCCCAGTTTTTGAGAAGTAATTATTAATATTTAGAAGTTTTTATATATTATAGATGTGAATCTTTTGTTGATTATATTTATGTGAATGGTCTCTCCCAATATGTGGCTTTCTTTTTCACTTTGTTAATAACATTGTTTCATGAACACAGGTTTTGAATTTATTTTTTCCTTTATCCTTTGAACATTTGGGGTCCTGTTTTAATTATTTGCCTGTAATGCAGGTATTCTCTTCTGTTTCTTCCAAAAAACTTTATTGCTTTATCTTTCATATTTAGGTCTAAGGTTCATCTAAAATTGATTTTCATATGGTATTAGTTCAGGGTCAAGATTCATTTTCTTCCATATGTATTATATTCATTTGACCCAGCAGCATTTATTGCAAACATCATCCATTCCCTACTGCTGTTTATATATAGTTGTTACATAACCAGTATCCAGATATGATTGCATTTGTTTCCAAAATTTGTTTTAGTCTATTGTCTGTCTCTCCTTGTGCCAATACCACGCTGTCTTAACTGATATGAAGAGTATAACTTTGTCAGTGTTTTTCTTATTGAAGTTTGGCTTGATTATTCTTGGCTCTTGGCATTTCCCTATGAAGTTTAGAATCAACCTATCAATTCCTACTATGAAAATGTCTCCTGGAATATTTGATTGGGGTTGTAATAAATCTGAGAATCAATTTGGAGAGAATTGACACCTTTACCATATTGAGTCTGCCAGTCCGTTAAAGCGTTACATCCCTTTATGTCTTTTACATCTCTGATCAAGTATGTCT
Source organism: Balaenoptera ricei (assembly GCF_028023285.1). NCBI lineage: Eukaryota > Metazoa > Chordata > Mammalia > Artiodactyla > Balaenopteridae > Balaenoptera > Balaenoptera ricei. The sequence continues at coordinate 108,659,378 of NC_082642.1, forward strand.
ATGTGTTTATGTTGTGTTTTTGCTTGTGTTTTGTTAGCTTTATTCCCATTTATTTGATATTTTCAGATGCTATTGTAAATTTTTTAAGTTTTATTTTCTAATTATGTATTGCTTATATATAGAAATACAACTGATTTTTGCATATTTTATATTTAGCAGCCATGTTGAATTCTCTTTTCTTCTCATAGTTTAATCTGTAAATCTTTTTGTATTTCCTAGATAGAAAACCATTTCATAGGCAAATACTATCCTAATTTTTGCTTTTAATTGGTTATTTCTGTGATTGCAAAATATACTTTAAACAGTTTTAGTATGTCTTTTACTCCTTTAAGCCACGAGAGCATATTAGAAATATTCTGAAAGAAATTGCTTGTAATCCTACCATGATCTAGATATCATCAATTAAAATTTGTGTTGATCTCTCCAGACATTCCAGATAGTTTTCAGCATTGGATCATAAAGGACATACATTTTTTTTTTTTTTTTTGGCCACACTACGTGGCTTGTGAGATATAGTTCCCCAACCAGGGATTGAACCAGGGTCCCAGGGGCCCTTGGCAGTGAAAGCACGGAGTCCTAACCACTGGACAGCCAGGGAATTCCCAAGGACATACAATTTTAAAAATGCTGTTTCCATTTAATGCCATGGACACTTTTCCATGACAATAAATATTTTTTCCGTATACAATTGTTAATTGCTGTAAAATATTCTAATCTATAGATATATGTCATATTATTACTATCGAACATATTTGTTTTAATTTTTTGCTATTATGAACAACACTGTTGAAGAGACATGGATGAGTCTTTGCATTGCTGTGTATTTTTTTTTTTTTTTTTGACATAATTTCCTTGTTGAAATCCCTAGAAGTAGGCTCTTTCTGGGTTAAAATGTATAGGTTTTTGAAACTTGCTGCCAAATTGCCTTCTAGAAATGTTGTGTAAATTTTCATTCACACCAGAAGTACACAAAAGTTCCTGTTTCCAAACACTCTAGACTTTGTTGAGATTCACACCTTTATTATATGGATTTTTTTTACATATGAGTTAAAAATAAAACCTATATAGCCTTTTATGAGAACTTGTGGTTTCATGGAAATGTTTTGCCCGTTTTTTGAGGATCAGTTGCCTTACATTTTTGTCTCAATTCCTTATTCGTTTGTGCTAAAACTGCAGGGTTTTAAAATTTAGCAAGTTATTATCTCTCCTGACATTGTGTGAATACACTATCACTTTTTTTTTTAAGTCATCAAACCACTTCTGTTTAGTAGGAGAGTGGTAGTACACTCAAATTTCTAGGTTCCTCCTCTGTGAAACACTCCCTTGCCTTGCCTAGACACAGTTTAATAGTTGCATACTCTTCTGTCTTAGGCAAAGATGAATAAGATACTGTCCCTGTTTGCGAGGATCTCCATCCCCTTGGGTTCCCATAGCACATGAATCTTTTTCTGTGATAACCTGAGCACATGACACAGCATAAGTTATTTACAAATCTTTCCACTTATTAGACTGTGGCTTTATTTAGATTTTTGTTCTGAACCTAGTACAATGCCTGGCACATATAAGGTCTTTCTTGGGTGAATCACTTAACCTCGTTAAGCCTCAGTTTCCCCATCTCTATCTTGAGGATAAATATATTATCTGCCTCACACTGTTATTTTGACAAACTCAGTACTTAATTTGGTGATTGGCAGATAGTAAGTCATCAATAAATGGCAGCTCTCATTTTTTTTTCCTATTGGAAGTTTAAAGATCCTGAACTCACATTATTATTATAGGTGCCAGGCTACCCATTGGTCTTTTATTCAGTTCTTTGTGGATTGATGGCTACTTGAGCTTTTCATTGGATTTTAAAGTTAATTCAACGTGTAATTAAAGTGATTTATAATTGTAAGTGGCAAAAGGACAAATTAAAATACTTCTGGATTGGTGGGAGCTTGAAGCTTAGTTGGACCTTTTATGTTCTATTCCTTTTCTTTCTCTGTCTCTTTCCTTTTCCTAGATCTCTGCCAGCACACTGAAGTTCCTACATATTTGTAAAACAATTTACCATTAACGTTTTCTCTCACTAGGTTCATATCTAGGGGAAGAGGTTATAGAAACCACCACTCTGTGGTATTGCTACAGTTAGCTGAAGGTGTGAACAGTCATCCTCTGCCTTCCCTCCTCCACCCACAAACCTCAGGAAAGTATGTGGTAGCAACTTGAAATCCTCTTTAAAAAGTTAGATCCTTAGTGCAACAGTTTTAGAACTTTTTTTTTTTGTTTTCCCCAGAAATCATTGTACTCTATTTCTCTTCTTCACTCATGAACCTGCCCGCCCCACCATTGCTCCCACCTTCTTCCATGGTGGGTATTTGCCTCAGCTGATCAAGGGAAGGGTATCTATTGTACAAAGTTTTATATATAGTAAGTTAACCAAATAATGCCCTTTCTTTTTAATCCCTGTTACTCCCCTTAATTAAGGTTCCGGTGAATGCCTGTTTGGACTTTAGGTTTATCACAAGGGAACTGGGGGAAAGTCTCATTTGCACAAGGAATATGCAAATGTAGCTTGCCCCTTTGTAAACTGTCGTTCCAAAGTGGTAAATTAGACTACAACTTTAGAAGTTTGTTCATTTTTTAATAATTTGCTCAGGGAAATCACTGGTTATTCAGAAGACTTATGATCTGCATGCACCTTAAATATTAGGATGAGGATAATTTTTATGGTAATGGATATCGAAAGGTGTCTGTTTGGCCAGTCTGTTTACTTTTTATAATACATACACAAGACAAAATTCTCTGAACATTTCTATACAAAAGAGAAAACACATACCCTTCTTAAATCAGTAGTTCTTTGTTTACTGGGTTTTTGTTTTTTTACTTTGAGTATTATGGTTCATGTTTCTTTTGTGTATTGAATATTTGAAATTTTAATTTGGAAAAGAAAACTGCTTCTTAGGCACTACTTCCAAGGTAGCTATAATGAAGCTGGACATAACTGCATATCTACACTTTGCCATAAATCAATAGCCTTCTAATGTTATCAAAAGTTTTCATTGTTATTTTAAAACAGCAGCATCTTGTTAACCTTAATCAGAGCCTGATGTGTGTTTCTTCTAAATGGCTTCTGATGTGGTGTCTCTCTTCGATTCTCTGTGGTTTCCTGTTTTTTTCATACATAGAGAAAAGCCTTTTGAGGTATTCAGCCTCATAATCATTTTCTTTTAATAGCATATCAAACACAAACTTTCTTATATATACAGCATAGCATTGTAAGCCTGTTTCACCATTCATTTATTCATCTTGCCACAGATCACGCTTTCTCTGGAATTCCTCCAGCACTTCCTTAGATACCCTTTCTGTATTCCTTAGCATTACAGGTCCCATTTCTACCCTGAAAGAGTGTGTTCTTCAAGGGCAGAGATAGTATCTCGTATTTCCATACTTGTATTTCTCCACAGTGTCCTGCCTTAGCAATTAATAGATCACATAGACTGGTGACGCTCAGTGAGTGGCCCCCAGCCCAGCAACATCAGCATCACCTGGGAACTCGTTAGGACTGTAAGTTCCAAGGCCCCACCCCAGTCATACTGAATCAGAATATCTTGGGTTGAGGATCAGAAATGTCTGTGCTAACGAGCCCTTCAGTGATTCTGATGCATGCTCAAGTTTGACAGCCACTGCAGCAGATAATTATTGAATGAGTATGAAAGTTTTACATTTATGGTGATGCTTCACTGGGAGGATTAGTATCAGATGGGTCCAATTTTGTCCATTCAGCCTGAGTCTTATTTCTCAAGAGATACAAGTAAAGAAAAACCTAAGATTTAAATATTTGCTATCTTAGAAGAGGGTGTATATAGCTTTTATGCTGTCCTATTATGAAAACTGCAGCTTAAAATTTAAAAATATGAATGATTGCTTTCTTCCACCTGTTCAGGAATAGGCATTTAACATTCCAAAAGGAGGAAAAGTAAGGAACGAATAATGGATGTTACTCATTTTCATGGTGGGGAAGAGGTGGGCGAATGTTGGAAACTGGGCAGGTAGAGGATGGGTTGGGAGACTTTCTCCTGGGTACCATTCTATGCTCTTCTAAATTTTTGAACCGTGTAAGTGCATTATATAGTAAAATGCTGATATGGGGTATTTAATAAGATTAAATTAATGAATAAGTTGAATAAATAAGTTTCCATATGATAGCCAGTGGGGTTGGTTAAAAGTTATTAAAATTTCCCTTTGCATTAATATGAAAGGTTAGATAAAGTGGCTTTCCATCTCTGTAGAACATTATCGGGGTGATGGCAGAAATGTCTTAATGACTTTCCACCTGAACTTTCTTATGCAATGAACAAAGAATTCTTACTGTTAAATGAATCCATCATCTTGTTATTATTTTAAGAAAATAAACGGAGGGGAAGAATTTAACTTGATTCAAAGTTACATAACCTTGCATACACAAATGAAGAGGCCAGACCTACAGGACATTGATCTAATACCTTCTTCTGAAGTACTTCTAGAAATATCTTGATAGGCAAGGAGAGAAAAATTGATTTACATTTTTGTCACATTCTTAGCAAATGGAAAATAATCCGGTTAGCAAAACCCATTACATATGTTCTGAATTATGAACAGTATTCTCAACTGTTTGTCTTTTAGTACAAATGCAATTATATTAATGGTATGATTGAATTGTGCTGTTTCAATGGAAGGTATGTCTTAAATGACAGTTGATTCAATTTTTTTTTTTTTTTTTTCTTCTCTTGCACAGAACTATCGTACCATGGAAAGTATTCAGACAGTGCCTTCATGAGGTCCATCAAATTAGCTCTGGCCTGGAAGCAATGGCTCTAAAATCAACAATTGATTTAACTTGTAATGATTACATTTCAGTTTTTGAATTTGATATTTTTACCAGGCTATTTCAGGTAAGCTTTGTATTTGCTTAATCCTGCCCTCTCTTCCACTTCCCTCCCTTCTGCGTGTGTGTTTGTGTCTCTCTTTTTCACACACACATGCATACATACGGGAAATGGTCTCCTTTTTAGTAGTCTACAATTTTAAAGCAAGTTTTTTTGGTCATTGCTGTAAGTTTAGAGTTTAAGTTTGGAGGATCTGGTGTTCTGAGCCTGGAGGTTGCTTATTAGCTTTGAGAAGAATGATGTAAAGGAGCTTTACTTTAAAGTCCCTATTTAGTTTCTCACTTTACTTTGTTGCTCATTTTAGCCCAGTAACTGATAGAATGCAGGTTTTATAGGTGGACATTTGCTGAGGTTGTATCCCAACTTCTTCTCCCCTTTGCCTCCCACATTCATTAGGTGAGAAGGGAAAATAGTAAACCTGGAAATAAATAGCAAATTCATCCTTTTCTGTATAGGAGATTACTGTGATGTGTACTGTTTTTATAGCTTGCTTTGCTCTTTCATCCGTATATCACAAACATTTTTCCATGTCAGTAAGTATTTTCATCAATATAATTTTCAATTTTCAGTTGCTACAGAATATTCCATCAAAATAGTCTGTCATTAATTTAGCAAATCTCTCATTTGGGAAATTTAGATTTGTTTTCCTGGTTTTTTTTCCCCTAATATAATTGACTTTGAGATTAACCTTCCTGTTTATTGTTTTTGGTTTTTAATCATTCTTTTATAATTGTCTTCACATAGCTATTCAGAAGCAGGTGTCACATAATAAAAGCTGGGTGCCATTATTTTGTATTTTTGTATGTGTTGATAGAATTACCCTAAACATGAAGACTTGAAATATGCTTTGAATTTGCCTCTGCCACTAAATTGCATATCATCTATGAGATTCATTTCAAGTAGTCACAAAGTGAGAAGCCCACCTAAAATCTTTATGATTCTAATAATATAAATTATATAGCAAGTGATGTTAATTGATCAAAAACCAGGCTTGCTTATATTCTGACACAATTTTTTTTATTATTTTAGTCTGCAGTAAAATTTATTCTGTTTGAAACCTGCTTTCAACAAATGTTAGAGTATAATATTGGTTTTCATGTTTCTCATGTTGTAAGAATTTTGCTTCTCTGATTTATGACGCTGCTTGGTACTCGCCTGCAAGGATAGGGTAACTGAATTCTGTAAGAAAACAAGATTGCATGGGATTAACTTTTAATTTATGAAAGAATCCATTAACAGAGGGCAAATTAACTCTTGTCAACAATACTTATAGAATACATTTTACTTTATTACAACTTTATAATCATAATTCTACCTAGACGTATAGAATAGGAAATTAGATAAATGACTACAGGAAGTATGCTTTTGGATATTTTCAGTTTACGGTAGTTTTATTATTATTCCCTTGGTATATGTACGTTGTCAGTTAATGTTTTTCCAATGAGTTTAAGATACATTTCAGGAAAAGGTTGTGTTATCTGATACTGATTATTTTATAATGGAACCTCTCCTTTCTTTAAAAGTTTCTGGTAATTTTACAAATACTTCATTTTATTTAACATGATACCAAGACATTCTAATAGTAGATGCTTTGCTTCTTCCCCTTGGGAAGGAAGAGAACAAAAGTTATTTTCATACATTAAGCCCAGCTGTTTATTCTAGGAAGAGTGTATTTTCTGTGGGGAGCCTGGATGACTTTTTAGTGAGGATGTGAAATACTAGAATGCCTCAGAGTTATATATCAAAGGTATGAAGGCAGCTTAATGTTGGTTAAGCACTTACCCAAACAGCTACTTAATATGTGTACATATTTTCTTATAAGCTGTTTCACTTTAAAACAGCCCAAGTAATCTCAACACTCTAAGGCACATATATCTTACTTATGCTCATGGGGATGGGAGAGGAAAAGAATCTTTTAAGTAGAGCTACTATGAAAAGTATTAGATAACAAAACCAAAACCTTACTAGTGAACCAAAGAACGCCTAGTGTCTTTTAAAACTCATAATTACAGCAGTAGCTAAAGAACTCTTGTTAGCCCCTGTGTGTTTCTGAGATTCTTCACCTCTCCTGATTTCATTATCCTTAGACTGTAATCATATATGTGCTTTAAAATACAATAAAATTGGTTGTGTGCACAGAAAGTACATGTATTAACTTTTACTGATCTTTTATTTTCACGTAACTTTAAAAATTGAATAATATTTTCTTGTTATAGTTGTGTATTCTATATGAAAGATGTAAGTTTTGTGGCTACTGTAACTGCATGAACATATATTCTGCTGCAGCTGTGATATTGGTGGTTAATTGGCAGTGACTCCTTCTAGCTTTAAATTGTTGGGAATAGGGTATTTAACGGAGTGGCATCTGAAAGGGGGCAAGGTACACCGTCAGGATTGAGGTTTGACATAGAAAAACTAGCATAAGGGTTTGCAGATGGTGTTGGTGGAGGTGAGGAGATGAAGTTGAGACTTGCCTAGGAAATGAAAGAAGCAAGAAGCTGGTGGATTCTGGTTTCCCCTTTTTCCTGTCTTCCCTCATCCTCATATTTTGCCAGAACTTGAGCAAGTGCTGGGAGTCATTGGAAAGATCTTGCAATGGCTACCTTCCTCTGTCTGCCTTTAACCTTATCTTTCTCGCCTCCAGGTAGTTCAGAGATGCTGGGATTGGCAAGTGCTCAAGTCCTGGAATGGAAAGACAGGGCTTTTGCTTTCCTCTCCCTCTCCCTGGGGCCGCTGCTCCCTTCTCCTTCCATTTCCCCACTGTAAGAGAAGACTGGGTTGTTGAGAAATGGGGCAGTAAATGGGATAAGTAGGTGCAGGATAAGGAATGAGTGGTTTGAGGTAATATACTATTGACTGTGGAATATATACCATTGTGGAACAGGGAGAAAAAGAAGAATAAGAAACTCATCTATTGTAGTGAGGATTAAGAGAGTGTCTGGGCAGACCATCTGAGGCCCTACTTCCAATGTAGGTTGTAAGTCTGTAAATGGTGAACACAGTGGCCTTTGGGAGAATGGAGGGACTAGTCTTCTTAATTCACTTTATTAATTTCTGTAGTCATTTAATAATCTCCAAATAACTTCGTGTTGGTGTGTGAGAAAAGATTTCCTATAATCTAAAAACAAATTGTGAAAATAATCATTCTCCCATCACTTTGTTTTGCCTCCTTTAAGCCATTAGTTGGCAAAATACTTTAAACACACACACACACACACACACACACACACACACACGCAAAATACAAAACTACCACGTGTTTCTGACTGTGGGTTGCATGCTCGAGAAAAATAGTACACAGACTCTTTCTATTACATAAATATTGTTGCAGTTAGAATCTGGCCCTCTGGATTATTACTAAGAAATGGTTGCTAAATACTGCAGCATTTGGCTCAAAACTCCAGTTTCATTTTTTTTGTTTCACTTGTATTTGATCTGTGTATTGGCTCTCTATAAAGTTCAGCATTTTGTAAAACAACTCTTTCATTAATTTGTGTGGATTTTAATGGAAGTGACCCAAATATTTTTTATTTTTTTCATCCTTGTCCTTTGTAGATGAGGAAGTAGAACAGAACAAAACAAAACTCAGTGACTATAATAGTAATTTTTCAGTTTTTCTAAACATATGCTAATACTCTTCCAAGTATTGTTTATGTAATTTTTAGTCATCCCTTAAGAAGAAAATTAAAAACATGTTGTTGTTTTTTTTTTTTTCAAGTACATAGACAGAACCTCTCATAATAAGTGTTCTCCAGAGCTCATTTTTCCCCAATTAGGTATTTTAGTGTGATGGGGAAATACCCTAAAGATTTTTCTTGTTATTTTGGAAAAGGTTAAACTCTTCATTACTAAATCATTCTTTCCCTTGTTATCCTCATCTCAAGGGATACAATCCTTAAAGAATTGCACCTTGTAAATTTGAAACTTGCTTAACAATCACAAGGAACAAGTCTCAAAAGAAACAAAAGCAGGAGCCCTCCACCAATAATCATGTCTAGGATAACTATTTCAACAACTATCATTTGGCAACACAAAATACCTTTTTTTTTTCTTTTATGTAGAAGATTTGAGTTAATAATGTGGCACATCAGAGTATGCTGCCAATTCCTTTGGATAAATGTAGCTTCAGCCTTAAAGATATGGCAGAGATGATTCATTCACACCCTCAAGCAAAGTTGTCTATTACTGGCTGCCTTTTTTCTCTTGCCATGGTAACTGGAGGGACAACTAATCCTATTCAAGAGAGAACAATACAAACCCTGTATGTGTGCGTGCATGTGTGTTTGTGTTTATTTCTGTGAAAGATTTTTACAGAGCTCACCTCTAAACCATAAACTTTTCTGAGTTTATGATTGTACACGGATAAACCAAATGTGAGTACAGTAAGTCTGTTACCATGGGAGTCGAGGCCTTGCAGACAAGTCACTCAGTAGAGGAGGACCTCTTCAGCTATTCCCCCAGCCGGATCACTATGCTCTGACACTGTGCATTAGTGCTTGGTCTCCCTTTGGGAAGCAAGACAGGTGTGTTCCTTGTTCTCACGTAGCTTATGGCCAATGTGTAGACTTTGCCAAATCATTTACATTCCATGGTAGATTTTTTTGTTCTACAAAGTGAGATGTCTAAATGCAGAGTAGTGAACAAAACAGACACACAGGGAGATGAGGCATGAGATGAGAGTTAGTGATTTTAAATACGCTGGTCTGAGAAGGCCACATTGAGGAAGTGACATTTGGAGAGGAAGCAGTCACATGGATGTTTGGAGAAAGAATTCAGGTATAGGGATCAGCAAGTTCAAAGGCTCTGAGGTGAGAGAATATAATTATGTCCAGGCCAGCAACAACAAGGCCCGCGTGTCTAGAGGAAAGGCAGAAAGTGGGAGAGTCACAGCAGATGGGGACAAAAAGGGAACTGGGGCTCAACCCTGCGAAGGTCTTTCTAGGCCATTTATAAGGACTTTGGCTTTTACTCAAAGTTAGAGAGTTTTGAACAGAAGAGTGATGTGGTTTATGTTTCAAACTGATCACAACTGCTGTACTGGGAATAGAATTTGTAGAGAAGAGATTATGTGGTTTTCCTTTTTGCTTTCTGTATTTTATTCCTAAGAAATCTGTTTTCTGCATAATCATATTTCTCCAAAAAGAAAATATATAATTGCATGTTTGCTGTTAGGTAATAGAAGTTGGCCTAAACCCCGTGAGCTCATATTCACTTTAAAAATATCCAGGAGAATTTTAGTATGTGTATTAAATGATGGGTTGTTGTGTAATTGATAGTTGATATTCTCTACGTAATCTTAATTTATTTGTATTTTTAGCCTTGGGGCTCTATTTTACGGAATTGGAATTTCTTAGCTGTAACACATCCGGGTTACATGGCATTTCTCACGTATGATGAAGTAAAAGCACGGCTACAGAAATACAGCACTAAACCCGGAAGGTAAGACTTTTTGGCAGTAATATTATGTGATGTACGTGAAGATGAAATGTCCTCTGTGGTTCATTCCTAAGTAAATCAGTAACACCCATGGGGATGAGGGGAGGGAAATGCTAATAGACCAAAACAGTGCTTCTTTTTTTTTTTAAAGCGCTCCTGACTTATTTATTTATTTATTTATTTTTTAATATTTTTTTTGCTGTGTTGGGTCTTCGTTTCTATGCGAGGGCCTTCTCTAGTTGCGGCAAGCGGGGGCCACTCTTCATCGCGGTGCGCGGGCCTTTCACTATTGCGGCCTCTCTTGTTGCGGGGCACAGACTCCAGACGCGCAGGCTCAGTAGTTGTGGCTCACGGGCCTAGTTGCTCCGCGGCATGTGGGATCCTCCCAGATCAGGGCTCGAACCCGTGTCCCCTGCATTAGCAGGCAGATTCCTAACCACTGTGCCACCAGGGAAGCCCAACAGTGCTTCTTAATTCAGTTCTTCAAATTAGTACATTATGCTTGTTCTGAAATTTAGTGTTCATAAAGTGAAAGAGGATATGGTAGTATGTAATTTGATGAATTTAGAGAGTAAGTCTCAGAGTTTCAAACTGGAGTAGGATATTAGCATATTAACTGTTTTCATGACACATGTTTATGTATAAAATTAGATGTGTATATTTAAATACTTGAATATTGTGCTAATGACAAAATAAATCAGTTTCATATTCATTATTTTAGGGTATTTTTTCAAGACATTCAATTTGGTTCTATGATAATCACATAATTACATATAAATACATATTAATGCATGTAAGTACATATAAGTGTACATATACATGCATGATAAACACATGTAAGTACATAGACATATAAGCCCATTGTTAACAATCCAAACCAGTTTCATGTCCTTGAGAACGTCTTCCATAAGACCTCATGTTTGATGTTGAAATTGAGTGAAACTCAGAGCTTGGCTGTGTGATCAGCCCCTCTGGCTTTGACCGAGAGAGCACACCTTATTAATGGTAAATCTGGGTGGGAGAAAGTCTGTCTCTCCCCTGGTGCAGGCATTTTCTCCATATGAGGTCTAAAAATGCACCAGGCACATAGTAGACATTCGTGCTGTGGCAAGCCGTGTGCTGGGTGCGACGGTAATGACAGTGGAGATCTGCCCTCCTTCACTCTCATGTTTTAGTAGGAGACACCATCCCAGTGTTTGTGAGTGCACTGACTTTCATATAGGGGTCATTTCATTTTAGGAATGAATTTGGTGGTTTTTTAAATCTACCTTTTTCTTCTAATATTGTTTTATTTGATTTGTAGTGCAAATGTCATTTGTCCTTTAGCAAAGTCTTTTCGAGTACAGTCATTGATGATTCCTTTCTTCTCTGCCATAATGAAAAATTCCCACCTTTTTTATTTTTAAGAATTTATATGGTATATTAGAAGGAGGTAATGGGTACAGAAGACAGTGTGGCTCCTTTGGAGTCATTGGTTTAGACTGAGCTGGTTCTCATTGTGACCACAAGAGCAGGCCAGATATTGTGCACATTGACAGTGGCTTAGGTGAGTCATTTTGTTTCATTCAGGGATCTCATAACCAGATTTTTTCCATAACTTTTACACCCTTGATTGGCATCAAAGTATCTTCTTGCTTCTGGAGTATGATTTGAAAGATGTAATATGGTTGGAATCACAGAATCATGCAAATTTAACACAGAAGTCGTTTGGGAAATTATCTTGTCCAATTCTAAATAAATAAAGTAACTGAGTCCTTTTTGTGTTCTCTTGTTCAAGATCATGGAGATAATTAATGACAGTGTTGGAAGCAAAAGCCAGGTCTCATTGGTATTGGAATAGTTTTCTTAAGATAGTACCCTCTGAAAGGATGTTTTCCTTTCCTTCCCTTCTTGCCCTGTAACAGTGATTTCTTCTAAGTTTTAGGTAGTTAAAGATGAAATGATTAGACTGTGGTAAACTGTTACAGGTAAGGTGTGATAGGGTGTTTAGGAAAACTCAGTGAACAAATCAGATGATTTGGACAAATATTTGCTGGATATGTGTTTAAGTGGTCCTTTCTCTTGGAAAGTGGTTCATCTCTTTGGCTTCATGGTAAAGAAAATAGTTGGGTCTATTACAAGGACATTTGAGTTCTTCAGGATGTACTTTATTTGGGATCCAACTGACAGTCATAATAAGTCTGTGTGGAATTACTTTGTGTGATTACAATTAAGGATCCTAATAAGTGACAGGTTGATATTTATTTTCCGGCTTTCTAGGAGAATATGTTTTTAGAGTTTCTTGAAAAGTCCTTTCCAAAATTTCCAAAACCAATATGAAGTTCTTAATATTTAAAAATCACAACTTCTGGGACTTCCCTGGTGGCACAGTGGTTAAGAATCCGCCCACCAATGCAGGGGACACAGGTTCGATCCCTGGTCTGGGAAGATCCCACACGCCACAGAGCAACTAAGCCCATGTGCCACAACTACTGAGCCTGCGCTCTAGAGCCCACGAGCCACAACTACTGAGCCTGCGTGCCACAACTACTGAAGCCCATGTGCCCAGAGCCCGTGCTCTGCAACAAGAGAAGCCAACGCAATGAGAAGCCCACGCACCACAACAAAGAGTAGCCCCCGCTCGTCGCAACTAGAGAAAGCCCGCATGCAGCAACGAAGACCCAAAGCAGCCAGAAATAAATAAAATAAAATAAATAAATTTATTAAAAAAAAAAATCACAGGGCTTCCCTGGTGGCGCAGTGGTTGAGAATCTGCCTGCCAATGCAGGGGACACGGGTTCGAGCCCTTGTCTGGGAAGATCCCACATGCCGCGGAGCAACTAGGCCCGTGAGCCACAACTCCTGAGCCTGCGCGTCTGGAGCCTGTGCTCCGCAACAAGAGAGGCCGCGATAGTGAGAGGCCCGCGCACCGCGATGAAGAGTGGCCCCCGCTTGCCGCAACTAGAGAAAGCCCTCGCACAGAAACGAAGACCCAACACAGCCAAAAATAAAATAAAAATCAATTAATTAATTTTAAAAAAAAAAATCACAACTTCTTCCTTTCTTTAAAAACCCAGTTTTCTTCAAAGACGAAACCACTTAAATGGAATTATTATCATTGCTTCTTTTACAGATCAATAAATGGAGAAGGAAAATGGTGTAAAAATAAGTTTGAAGATAGAAATTTTAAATGATTCTGTATATTCTTTCACTTAAGAAAAATCTAACAGATTGTTTATTAGTAGTTAGCTTACATTTTGAATGTGATTAAATGTAATTTTCTTATGTTTCACAGCTACATTTTCCGGTTAAGCTGCACTAGGTTGGGACAGTGGGCCATCGGCTATGTGACAGGGGATGGAAATATCTTACAGACCATACCTCACAACAAGCCCTTATTTCAAGCCCTGATCGACGGCAGCAGGGAAGGATTGTAAGTATGAGACATGGGAGTTGGGAGTGCTTATTATTCACAGATGTGGAAGATAGAGACCGCTTTGCGATGGAGGGAATGGATAGTGAGGCTGATGTTTAGGCTGGTTTTTATTTCAAGACTAAGAAATGGATGTTCCTTAGTTTCTATTGTTCATCTCTTAAAATAGTCATTTTAAGGTAACCTAATTATTTGATATATTTTTTTCTAGCATGGTCTAAACAATCTTCGGGTCTCAATATTGTCTTACAAATATGAGAAGTATACAGTTGTATACTGTACAATTGGAGAATGGACTCAGTGGAATGATTATTTGATTGTTGCCTACCTAGCTCTGCTCCTGTGCTCCCAAATTGCACTCCCAGTCAGTGTAGGGCCTCTTAATCCTGTTGTTGGGCTCATGAGCAGATTCTGACAGGCTCTGTTTTGGGGCCATTGGTGAAGTTGCAAAGGGTTCCCCTGTTTATGGGGTTGCTGCAGACAGCTCACAAAAGCAACGCCCCAAAGAGCCATCCATCAGCTCTTCTCTCTCAGAAAAATACAACTGGTTATTAAATGGGCCTGGGACTTCATGTCCATGGGGAGCACCGTGCTGGTATGTCTCTGAAACGTGTCTTCCTTCTCTCCGCCTTCCTCCCTCTGTTGCTTCCTCTCTTTCGTCCTTTTTGTTCTTTGTTTTTTTTGTGTTATTGTTGTTTTTTTTAGTTGAAGTATAGTTGATGTACAATATTATATAAGTTACAGGTGTACAGTATAGTGATTCACAATTTTTAAAGGTTGTACTCCATTTATAGTTACTATAAAATATTGGCTATATTACCTGTGCTGTACAATGTATCCTTGTAGCTTACTTTATACCTCTTACTCCCCTTCCCTCTCCGCATTGGTAACCACTAGATTGTTCTCTGTATTGGGAGTCTGTTTCTTTTTTGTTATATTCACTAGTTTGTTGTATTTTTTAGATTCCACCTATAGTTGCTAGCATTGAATTTAAGTGTATAACATAGCAAATAAATTCCAACATCAAATTACAATTAGTTTTTGTATCTTTCACAGGAAAAGAACTTATTAACTAAAGGTAGTTTAAAATTAGATGTAAAACAGTATATATTGGGATAATTCTTTAAAATAACTGACTCCTGTTGCCTCATGTAACCCTTAAATTGCTAGTTCTCCATTTTATTTTCACCGGTAGTACCACATTTTCTTTTTCTTCTTCTTATCCTTTTCTCATCCCTTCCCTTCCTTTCTCTTCATGTCTCCCTTCTTTTACTCACATCAATAATAAGTCCATATTCCAGAACTGTATGTTAATAGCTAAGTTCAGTTTATCTTAAGCTGTTTTTTTTTTTAATTTAGAAATAGATAAATTCTCCTTTGTTTTTTAGGTTAAGAATGCCTTCCTTCTCTGTACATAAAGTTCAGACAGTCTGATGGGTCCCTTCATAGTAAATATGTCTTTCATTCATTTTAGTCATATGCCATTCCCGTCACCCTTTTGTGGTATTTTCAGTGTCACTCCATCTCTCTGACTTTTCTTGTCCTTTGCCTTGCTGAGTAACGTAGAGACACATGTGCTCCTGCTTGCTGCGGCATGGACCGTGATAGAAGCCTAGCAGGAGAAAGTCCACCAGGAAGAGCAAATAGTTTAAGTTTTCCAATAGCAAAAAGTTTTACTTTTCCAAACTAATTGCAAAAACAGAAAGAAGAAAACGTGATGAGATCTATGTGAAGAGATAAAAGTTGTGAATTTTCAAGAAATAGTTACATAAGAACTGCATGGCAAACTGGTACCAAATGTCTATTTCTCTCTCTTTTTTTTTTAATTATCATAAATTTGCTATTCTGTCATTTATACCTTACCTCTGGTGCATCAAAGATTCATATGTGTCGCTTTCTATTCACTGTGATAAGAGGATTTTTGTTTTGAAGAAAATGTGCTTCAGAGTTTTAATTTATAAAAAAGAGGTTACGAGTGGGCACATCTGTAAATGGAGTAATTTTGATACAGCTTTTTTTTTTTCAAAACATCTTTATTGGAGTATAATTGCTTTACAATGTTGTGTTAGTTTCTGCTGTATAATAAAGTGAATCAGCTATACGTATACACGTATCCCCATATCTCCTCCCGCTTGTGTCTCCCTCCCACCCTCCCTATCCCACCCCTCTAGGTGGTCACAAAGCACCCACCAAGGTGATCTCTCTGTGCTATGTGGCTGCTTCCCACTAGCTATCTATTTTACATTCGGTAGTGTATATATGTCAATGCCACTCTCACTTCGTCCCAGCTTACCCTTCCCCCTCCCCATGTCCTCAAGTCCATCTCTACGTCGGCGTCTTTATTCCTGTCCTGCCCCTAGGTTCTTTAGAACCATTTTTTTTTCTTTAGATTCCATATATATATGTTAGCATAGGGTGTTTGTTTTTCTCTTTCTGACTTACTTCACTCTGTATGACAGACTCTAGGTCCATCCACCTCACTACAAATAACTGAATTTTGTTTCTTTTTATGGCTGAGTAATAATATTCCATTGTATATATGTGTCACATCTGCTTTATCCATTCATCTATCGATGGACACCTAGGTTGCTTCCATGTCCTGGCTACTGTAAATAGAGCTGCAATGAACATTTTGGTACATGACTCTTTCTGAATTATGGTTTTCTCAGGGTATATGCCCAGTAGTGGGATTGCTGGGTCGTATGGTAGTTCTATTTTTAGTTTTTTAAGGAACCTCCATACTGTTCTCCATAGTGGCTGTATTAATTTACATTCCCACCAACAGTGCAAGAGGGTTCCCTTTTCTCCATACCCTCTCCAGCATTTATTGTTTGTAGATTTTTTGATGATGGCCATTCTGACTGGTGTGCGGTGATACCTCATTGTAGTTTTGATTTGCATTTATCTAACGATTAGTGATATAGCTTATTTATATTGTTATGCCTTACATCTATTTTTCAAAAGTCAATCAAAACTAACAGATTATAATATCATAATCAGTAGTCTAGCCTCCAAACTCCTGTGCAAATTAGCTGCTAATATTTACACATACACACACACACACACACACACACACACACATCTTCAGAGGGGTTTAGCTAGTTGAATTTGAAATTTAATGATAGATTACACTAAAATCTGATCAGATTAGGTTTCAGATTAGATTAAAATATTAGCATTTTAATTAGATAGGTTTTTTGTTTGTTTGCTTTTTTTCCTTAAGATCAGTAAAAACACAGGATATCATCTGGTGTAACTATCAGGGTCAGCTCTCCTTTCCGTATAGTTAATCTGATATTGTAAGACATAGGTGATAAAGAAGTTTACTTTGATAACCAGCCAAGATTCCTTATTCCTTCACTGCCATTGGAAAGGGCTCATCAGTAGCACCCCGGTGTACTGAGGACAGTAATCACTGAAATGCTCCTTATACATTAAATAGAACCATTTAACCTTTCCTCTAGCAGCCTTATTGTCATTTTGTAATCTTTCATTTCTGAATTCTTCCTAGAAGTCTACGTTTTTGAAGTGTGATGAACAAAATATATAATAATATTTAAAACTGGCCATTTTAGGGTATAAAAAAAGAAAGTTACCAACTTTTGCTTATCACTCATTTAATATTTGTAGAATTGTATCTCAACCCTATAATGACATTCTAAATTTGTATCATAGTCAGATGTAGTCAACTCCTTTTCCTAAATCTTAAAAAAACAAACAGACAAAAAAAACCCAACACTCACTGATATGCTCCTTACCATATGAGAATTATCTATCCTCTAGGTTCATTTTTTCCTGGTTTACTTGGGTAATTTTAAATACTTACTAATAATAGTTTTTGTTACTTCACAGAATAGTTTTAGTATAGTTTTGCCCTTTAAAATATTCACCACTGTAGTATTGTGTTCTTAATTTTTCATTCAAAAATCTAGAACAGAAAGATAGTAAACAAAATCAACTGTAACTTAATGAATTGATGAAATCCAGCAGTAATATTACTGCTTTCTTAATCTAAAATACGTGTTTACCAACACAATAAACTTCATTTCTTAATGAATTTCTGAATGAGTAAAAAAAAAGCTGGTTTAGTACAGCAAGACAGCACTATAACTTTTAGTTCTTATTTT
This sequence comes from Balaenoptera ricei, assembly GCF_028023285.1. Classification (NCBI taxonomy): domain Eukaryota; kingdom Metazoa; phylum Chordata; class Mammalia; order Artiodactyla; family Balaenopteridae; genus Balaenoptera; species Balaenoptera ricei. Next base: position 108,677,260 of record NC_082642.1, read on the forward strand.
AATTCTCTCTAATAATGGAACCTTATGTTTATAAACCATTCTGTTTGTAGCTTGATTTGAAGTAAATGAAACATGGAATTGTAGCATTTTTACATTTCTCCAGTAAACGTGTATGTGTGTGTGTATATGTGTCAGGATAAGTGGAAGGTGAAACAGAAAGAAAGAGGATTGGAAACTGGAGAAAGAAAACACCACAGAAGTGTTTGAATAACTTTTGTGGGAAAATTGTGGGCTTTAATTCTATTTTTCTTTCCTTGTGGTACTAAACATTGTATAAAATGATACAGTTAATGTTAACTGTGCTTCAGATGAAAGACGTAATAATTGCAAATAGGTGTATATTCAGAGTATTTTGGAATAGAATGTGAGTAACCAGGAAAATAAATTTTTAACTTACCTATACATATAGTAAAGGTATTTACTTGAAAATGATTGCTTAATGGCTGAGTCCATATTCATTGTATATTTCCTTTATGAAAAAGATTCCTAGATTTTAAATGTCCTAAAAATAACTTGTAGTATTATGGAAACAGTGATAGAATAAGTTCTTGATGTAAGTTACATAAAAAGGAAACATCCAAATGTCTGTTTGAATATAGAAGAATCTGATTAAATAACTTTAAATGCAATTAAGACTTGTATATTTATGTTAATAAAATTTCTATTTATAACCCAGCTATCTTTATCCTGATGGGAGGAGTTATAATCCTGATTTAACTGGATTATGTGAACCTACACCCCATGATCATATAAAAGTTACACAGGTAAGGACAATTTCTGGAGACATTTATAATTAATAAGTATCTATGATGCCTTTGAAATGAATAAGATTCTTATACTATACGTAAAATCATGTGCAGGTATTTAATGCAAAAGATATTTAAGGAATTTTAAGAGTGTTTGGAAAGAAATTACATTACTTTCTCCATTTTTTGGATAAAAGTTTCTGCTTTTAATATTCTTGCTTCCAATATAATATTGGCATTTATGTGGGGAGATAGATAGATAAATCCATAGGTAGGTAGATGGATATGAGGGGAGAGCTATAGTTTTAGAAAACCAAAGAAGATTAGGTTAATTATATGCATTAGTTTTTAGTTTTACTCAAATGAGTAATTGAAGCCTATTGTAGACAATGATTATATTCTTATAAATCGATTGTTGGCAGCCTCATAGGTTATGAGTGGGAGTATAACTTGGTAAAGCCTTTCTTGAGGGTGATATTCAATAATTATCAAAATCTAAAGATCTTTGACTCTAGATTCCATATACATATCACTTGCATATACACATGAAGATCTATACACCAGGATGTTTACTTTAGCATTCTTCATAAAAATGAAATATTACAAAATACCAAAATATTCAATCATAGGTTAAATACCATTGTATACTCATATTGCATTATACCATAAAGTCTTTAACAGGAGGAAGGTAGCTCTACGTACTCACATGGGAACTTCTGCATCTTGTTATGTGAAAAAGTTATGTAAAGCTTAATTATGTAACACTTTATTTTGTAAAATTATATTAAGTACAATTTTGTAAATAAATAAAAAATTACCATATATGAACATATGAATGTGCTTTTAAAGAATAAAAATAGGAAAACACCAATCTGGCAATAGTCTTTAACTGAGAGAGAACTTGAATATTTTATTTTACATGTAGTTAAGTTTAAAATTTTTTATAATTTAGATATTTTCTGCTTTGTATAATAATAAGACTGTAATAAAAAGAAATTATAGGTTTTGGGGAAGACAACAGATAAGTTTTAATTTTATTTCTAGTACTCCAGATTTCAGTCTCAGTGGTCTTGATATTATTATGTGAAACACACTTCCCGACATGGGTACTGTGTGTGGGCAGTTTTTAAAATATATGAAAGCCATTTTAAAAATTATGTAGTGATTCTCTATTTTCTAATATATGTAAAAAGACACAAGACAATTCCTCATTATAAATCCATGGTTTAAAAATTGTTTTTTTTTAAATTGTTTAAAAATTCATATTCAGGAGTAGCATCATTCTCTTAAATTACTCATAAATATTTGATTAGCTTACATCTTAGGTTGTATTGAATTCTGCAGCTGTGATTTTAGCCTATTTTAATTTTTTTATAATTATAAATTGGCCCTTTGGATTTCATAACCAATATAGATACTTGTCTATTACTTTAGGGATTTCAATGATACATAATTTATTTTGGATTACTTTAGACTTCTTTTCCATCTTGATCCATTCTCTTGTCTTTTTCCTTAATTTATTTTAAGATTATTTATATAGTCACACATACATATATCATGGTAGACACAATTTATATGTGAATGTGTGGGTATATGTGTGCATGTGTATCAGTGTATGTGTTTATATATATTTTTTTTTCTCGAGATTGTAAGATCTTTCATTAGGTTAGGGATTAAATATTGTCATTTATTCATCCTGTCCAGGGCTGTGTATGTAGTAGGTACTTACTAGACTAAAACATTGCCTTATTTAAACAAATTTTTATTTCTATATTTCCTTTTCTTTGTATCCCTATTAAATAACACTGTTTTTTCATACTCTTTTTTATTCTTACCAATATGTTTGTATCTTCTTTGTGACAGATCTTTTTGTTATTTGAACACTGAGAGTTTTACTATGCCAAAAGCTTCTAAACTAGTAAATCAAGAGAATAGATGTTGAATAAAACAATTTTTGGTTGCTGAAATGATGAGATTTTTTGATGGTGTTAGACTGGGAAAAGAATATGCAAATTAGAGATTTAATATAGAATTTGAAGAAAACAATTTAAACTTACTGACCCTCAGTTTTGTTTTGTTGTTTTTTAATTCAGTGTATCTTATTATACTTTGGAGATTAGATGACATAATAAATGTGGACGACAGTACCTAGCGTGCAGAAAGGCCTTGGCAAATGCTGCTTTACTTCCATTCTGGAATTTCTACAGATAGCTATCTAAGAAATAAGATTAATGGTCAGCCATATTGCAATTTGACATTAAAATTAGATGAGTACGTGGCATTTACAAAGAAAATAAAGTTATTTATTATTGCCTTTTAAAACCATAAGTTGTGTCTCTTAAATCACTCTATTGATGCAGGTACCTTCCTAAAGGAACAGTACAAAATGTTTAATCCAAAGTATTCAAAAAGCTTATGCAATTGCTGATAAAATCTGTTTAATTTTGTAGACCAAATTGTGATGACCAATTTAAAACATGTCTTAAATGGCAACATGATCTGACAGGATCAAGTGTGAGGAATTTACTGTAAGTCATTGTATTTAAGAAAATTCAGTATTATCACTTCATACTAAAAATACATTAACATTGCCTTTTTTCTCCCCCCAAATTCCAGGAACAATATGAATTATATTGTGAAATGGGTTCCACTTTTCAGCTCTGTAAAATTTGTGCCGAGAACGACAAAGACGTCAAGATTGAGCCTTGTGGGCATTTGATGTGTACCTCTTGCCTTACAGCCTGGCAGGTATAATCAAGATTTAATTAGCAACATTGATGTCTTCCTTATATTCCCTGTGAATATTTCTCTTTTCAGTTTTCTTCATCTTAATGATTCAGGAAGTAATACTGATAAATGCTTTGTTTGAATGGTTGTTAGAAAAAAATCTCATGTTTGAATCTTTCATTTATATGATTTGATTTCTTTTTGTTTTTGTTTCCTTTGCATGTATAACTTAATTTTATGATATTAATCGTAAGTAGTTCTACTTCTGAAACACTGTTGATTTCAGAATGTAACTTATCAGTGTTACCAACTAACCATATTTATATTATTTATCATAGGTCAGATTCTATTTATAGTAGGTCAGATTCTGAAGCAATAAACCCTAGTAGATAAATCTTACGTTGATGTTTCAACACCTCTCTTCTCCTGAGAAGGTGTGGCTCCTGTCTCACATATGTCTACAGTTGCTCTGTAAGGCTAAAATAGAATCAGACAGAAAAAGTTTCCCAGATACCTTTAGTTCCCACAGAAACAGGCACTAAATTTTCCAGTTTACAGAAGGAGAATTTAAGGTGAGTTGCCTTCCACTCTGTAGGCATTCAATAAATATAAATTGATTTGAGGTTTTAAATCAAGACCTAGGGAATAATTGGTTTCCCCAAGGGCTTTTTTTAAAAAAAAAATTTCTTTATCTGTAATAAAGTTTGGAGATTTTAAAAATAGATCTTTGGACAGATTTCTAGTTTTGAGTATTTGGAGGATTCACAGAATATTTTGCTCAAGTCATTTTTAAATTGCTCTGTTTAACACAGTCAGTATTGAAGTCAGTATTGCTGATTGGGTTTAGAAAACAAATAATTAAAATTTCAAGCCTTTTAAAAGATTTTCAGTTGAGCGTATCATCGGCATCCCTACCGCATTCCTGAGCCTTCTCTCCAACCCAGAACCTGTTTTATTGCCTGAGGAAGGATGGCTTCAGAGGATCAGGAAGGGGCAATGCAGACTCCTAGGAGCGTTGATGTTTGTTGAGCTCATTACTTGATAATAAAATATGAATGATTCTCACATTTTCACAGTCTTACAAAGAGGGCCTCTTTTTTCCTTTGGGGACATTTTAAAAATGGATAAAAAAAAGTGGAAGAACTAGGAAATGAATTACAATTGATTTACATTTTCAAAGCCGTTTCTGAACTCCCAGACATCTTGGCTACCTCGGTAAAACTTGCTCAACATCCCTACACTTCTCTCTTTCAATATGCGTTTGGTTTATATTTTACCTGAGGTTTTCCTTGTTATCCTTGCCCTAATTTCCCTTTATCCCTTTGTGAATTTTGTGTAGTACAGGGAGAAGTTGGAGGAAAAGGGACGCTAAGTATGGCATCCGCGAACTCTCAACATAATCACGTGATTGCTATTCAAGTTACGTTAGCAATAATAGTACTGCAGACGTGGCAGTGTCTTTTTATAAATGAGTTTCAATAAATTTAGTTACACTGATAGAAGACAAAACTGTCGGTTTGCAAGTGGGTTTCAAATGTATCAGTAGAAAGTATTATAGAGGTGTTATTGACTCAGTGCCTGGCTGACTGGGAGGGAACTACTTTAGGATGATTTGTTGTACCTGAAACCCATTAACTCTTTCAGGGTAAGTATTAAAGTGATAGGGGCCAAATGTGTATGTCACCCCTTTAGGTTGACTTATGTCCTCAGTGTGGTAGTATGGTTCTCACAGGTATGAAGAAACTAAAAGTTTGCTTTTCTCCCTAAAGAAAACCAGAATTTTAGGCGGGTACAAACTCCCAGTACTCTACCTCCATACACGGCCTGTGTATTTCAGCCCCTTCTCTGGGGGCCCCCGGCTTGGAGCATACAAATACATACATATTGCAGGACTTAGCATCTTCAGCTTGAAACTTACCTAGCATTTGGAAGTTAAGAGGGTTAAAAGTCGGAAGCTCCCATTAGGTTGGCAGAACCTTTGATTAGTAAAGATTATTGTTTATAGTGTCATGCAAAGTAGTTGTTTACCTTGTGGCTCAGGGTGAGTAAAAGAGTAGGGCTGAATGTAAAGCAAGGAGGTTTTACTTATTTTACTTTCTGTATACTTCTTAAATGAAATTTATCTTTTAAAACTTTAGGGCCAGTGCTATATATTTAATTTAGTGATAAGTCTGTGAACTATTTGCAATAGGTATGTTATGTGCAAAACACACAGGAGTATTTCCCAGTTGTCATGGCTATGTTATTAACCCTTTGCCCTTTACATTACCACAGGTTTTCTATATATTACTCTGTAGTCTCCAAACGGTGCAGTTCTCTTGCCTGTAGCTAAACAATTCCTTGATTCTCTTCATGATTTTTTATGTTGATCTAATGGCCTTATATTAAGATATGTCCAGTCATATTTGTAAATTAACATTTGCAATTTCTTTCTTTCTCTTTTTTAGTCTGAAGTACAGTACTTCTTAGTTTTACTTTTAGAGATTGAGGAAGTGCATAAATTGCCAAGTGCTAAAAACTCTCTCTGAGTAAAATTTTAGGAGAAGCTGTCTGAAAAAGTAGTACTAAAGTAGTAGTTGACTAAGTGAAGTAGTAAAAAACTGACAGATTCAAAAGTGCTTATTAGAAGGTTGAAATAATCAAAATAAATCACACTCATATCACTAGTGAATAATGTTATTATCGTAATGTAATTATAGAATTTTGCATATAAGTTAATGAAAAATATGCAAAGGCATTATTTCAGCATCTTTAAAATTCTTCTCACACAAGACAGTTCATGATCAGTAAATAGTTTTCTGATACATCTTGTATATGTCCCTGTAAGCTCTTACCTCCTTGTATTTGTATTATAAGAATTTACAATACATATTTACCTGTTTTTCCTCTAGGATGTGGATTGCTTTACCTGTTTTAGAATTCCTCTCCCCTAGCATGCTACCTCCACGTTGGTAGTTATTCGGTAAATAACTATAGACCGTATGCTAGATAATGTAAAGGAAAGAGAAGAATAGGGCTAAGAGTACAACAAATAAAAAGACACTGATATTATAGATCAATTGTGAAAAGCCCTTGTAATGTCTCAGTTCTGTCCATTTCTCCTCTGCAAAGTATCAGTGGACTTTTCAAAGACCTTTTATCATGCTTAAGATCCGAGAATGATTCCTAAGAATATTAAACCTCAGATCCATTTGTTCCATTTAGTAGCTGCTGGGTGATTCCCTTCAACTTTTCACATTTTGGTTTTTTTGCACTTTTTTTTTTTTTAATTCCTTGCAATATTACTGGCACTAACCTACAGGCAGGAAGACCAAGTTTCTATTTATTGCTTTTTTACACCAAGAAACATGCACAGTGATCCCTGATTCAAGTTTTCTCTACCCTGAAAAAAATTGTTAGGTCAGTGAGAATTTCTAAGTGATGTTCCGTAGTCTCTACATCTCAATGGGATTTTAGTGGTTAAAGAAGCTTCAACTTTTGAACATTTCTACTTTTGGATAAACTGAATATTTCTACATTTTCATATAGGTTTCACACAGTGCCGCCTCCTGCCAACCAACAGATCTGTTTTGGCAGTTTTCATATTTTTGTATGAACAGCAGTATTTGACAGTCATTTAAATACGTTATTGCAAAATGCCCCTGTTATTTAATAAAAATAAGTCTTATGAAGTTAATCCATTTAAAATACAGTTAACAAACATTAGCTATACTAAAACCCTCACATCTAGCCCCAATGAGCTGCTCACTGGACTTAACCTAATTGATGGTCAATATGAGGACAAAAAGAAACAAAATTATGAAACATTTCCATAGTTCTGCACTGTATTGTCAAACACTGTATCTAAGCTTGTAGATGTAATTGGAAATGTTATGTGAGTAGTAAGTCTCTGGATATGAGTACATGTAGTAATATGTGTCTTTTTTTTTTCAACTTTTTCCTTATTCAAAATGGTAAAAGGCTAGAGTCTGTTTTCTAATTTTAAAGCCAGTGTTTTTGTTTTTATATGCTTGCTTGTTTTTTCTATCAGAGAAAAAATTAAGTTTTCAAATGTAATTGTGCACAAGGATAATTTGGTTTCCCTTAACTGGCTTGGTAGAAGCTGACATAGAATATTTCATCCATCGGGCTCCAAGATCTCAAATCCATTCGTTTTCATTTATTTAGCAAACATTCTTTAAGCAGCTTCTGTTTCCCAGGTTCTGTACTAAAGACACAGTCCCTACCCTCAAGAAGTTAAAATTAAATCTAAAAATTTTATCGAGGGGTATGGTACTAATAATCACTTGAAATGAATATCCTGTTATCTTTCAAATTTAATTATGGATTTGAGACATTTTTGTTACTTTCTATTACTTTGGTTGGGCATGCTGATATGAAAAGGATTTTAAAGGCTGCATGTCTGCCAAGAAGCTCTGATAAATCAGGTCCAATAGGAAATATTAAATCCTGACCATAAAATATTATGTGTTCAATCAACCATTGTGCATTTTTAGCAAGTAGTTCTTCACCAACTTTTCCTTCCATTTGATGCCCTACTTTGGTTTAATTGAAATTCATTGGAGATTTAAACTTTGTAATTAACGGAAACCCTAAGAAATGCACAGTAGAGGTGTCAGTTAGTTGTTATGGGCTGCAAGTGGTTACTCTTTAATTGCTGTCATAATGGCCCATTAGTCATGCCTCTGAAGAGGTGTCAGATACTTTTTTTTCCTTCTGAAACATCTGTGTTATTTAATAAATTGAACTGGCAAGTCTGAGTTTGCACAGAATACTAAGTAAACTGAGTAATCACCTCTCTAGAGGCATTCTTTGAAGTAGTATCACTCTGGGTTCAGCATTTCTTTCTTTTTTTAAAAAAATAAATTTATGTATTTATTTTTGGCTGCATTGGGTCTTCGTTGCTGCGCGTGGGCTTTCTTTAGTTGCAGCGAGCGGGGGCTACTCTTCATTGAGGTGCGCAGGCTTCTCACTGTGGTGGCTTCTCTTGTTGTGGAGCACGGGCTCTAGGCGCACGGGCTTCAGTAGTTGTGGCGCACGGACTCAGTAGTTGTGGCGCACGGGTTCAGTAGTTGTGGCGCACGGGCTTAGTTCCTCCGTGGCATGTGGGATCGTACCGGACCAGGGCTAGAACCCGTGTCCTCTGCATTGGCAGGCGGATTCTTAACCAGTGCGCCACCAGGGAAGTCTGGGTTCGGCATTTCTATTCCATCCTTGGCAATGAAACTTGGAGAGTTTTCTTTCACTTCCACACTATTACACGAATATTAACAAAACATGTTCTTTACTTTGAACTCCTCCATGTCTTCTTTTCTGTAATAACATATTATGCATCAGTGATATTGCAGGGTGATCACATAAGGTGTAAAATAAGGAACTGTTTTTGTTCTATTTTTCTTTCCAGGAATCTAGAAAATATCTGCTGAATACAGACTCTAAACTGTGTTCTTCAAATCTTCCTTCCAAAATAAAAATGGATACACATATGCCAATTGGATATGCAGCCTTTGTTTGAATTATTGCCAAGGACTTTAATTCAATTAAAAGCAAAATTAATTTTCCTCTAATTATTCCTCCTGCATATTTTTTCAAAATAATTTAAAGGAAAGATATTGGAGTATTCAAAATACTTCGCAAAAAGTCAGTAGATGAAAATTAATAAGCTCTGATTTTAATATGACATGTGATTAAAGAGATTTATAGGTGTACCATATTTAGAGAGCATGGTTGGGGAAGAAGTGTGTAACTGTCTAAGAGAGGTGAGAAGCCAGCTCAAAGAATCACATTCAAGGCACTAAGAGGTAATCTTAATATATCTGTTTTCAAAAGCAACCAGCCTTTAAATTTCTAGCCTCAGTGAAGCTTCATAACCTTAGTACTACAAATAAAAAAATATTTGCCTTTAAGAATGTTATAAATTAGTATTTGTCCTTGATTATATGTTATGTCTTTTTGTATAAATGTGATAAAGTGTTGGAGCTCCTCTTTCACTTTGAGAGTCCTGTAAGGGCTGTGGTATGTTTCCTCAGCTATCTTACTTCTTTTCTTTGTTCTTGAGACTATTTTTGTAGTAATTATACCAACTGGAATTTAAGTGGCACTTTGGAAGGCTTTGAGTTAATTTACCTCACTTTATCTTTAAGATATCCCTTAAAATGTGCATTCTCTCATTATACCCTACAAAGAAGATGAAATGGCTTACCCAGTGTCACACAGCTGCAACTGGTCGGTATAGGATTCCAATCCAAGCTTCCAGATACAGAATGTTTATGCTTCTTTCCTGATTCACTGTTTTCATGGTCCTTCCAAATTAAAACTATAAGAGTCTAGATTTGTCAATGTCGTCTTCCCTTGCCCACCATAAAAGAACACCAAAACCAAAGATCTCTCTCACTGTTACTTATTCTAAGATCACTATTAACTATCCTCATTCATTCTTTATAGCAAGAAGTTACTGTTTTTGTGGGATATATTGTGCTCTGAAAATGCTTAGTATGGACCCAAGCTACTCTCAGTATATGTATGTGTATATGTATCTATCTAGTTATTTATCTATAATTGTTTCATGTTTAGAAAAAGAGATTTATGGTAACTTCAGATCTGTGTGAAGTATAGCAAAGTAATGTACATTAGAAGTTACTGAGATGGGAAACACACATATAGTAAAAATATAAACTGCACTCCAAAATGAGACTCATGAAGTCCTATGTATTCTCTAGGGCCCTCCATTTATATTGTATTTGTGGGAAGGCATGAAATGATTGACCTTAAAGTGTGCCTTCAAATAATTAATCATCTTGGGAGCAAAAGAAATTGTACTATATATGATGTTTATCTTTTACAAAATTAAAAGAAAGTATTTATTTAAGAGATAATATTGATCTGGACAACATTTAAACAAATACTATGGAAGGTGACTGATACATGATGATGATGATGAGATGATAGTGACAATATTTATTTGGGTTTTTACATAAGGTGCTATTGGGGAATGGGAATTTTGGGGGGAACTTAAATTTTTTTTATATTTCTCTGTCAATGTTAATTTGTTCTCAGGTTACCTAAAGTTATATTTAATATCATTAACTTGCACTATTTATGGTTGCCAAATGAGTCTGAGTAGTTTTATCATGAGCATATTACATAGTTAAGTTTCAGATGGTGTAGAACTCACTGATAACTTCTGTCTCATTTGGTTTGGGAGGATTTATTTGAGGAAGTGAAGTCTACTGAGTGAATTAGAATGGATGGAGTCCAAGTACTTCCTCTTAACTTTCTCAGAATGTGAATATGTTGGGGACTAGAGAAGGAGTTATTTATTGGTCCTTCTTCTTCATTAACATATGTTCTGTGATCTTGCATTAAGTGTATATTGACAGAAACATTATTTTAATTATTGAGGCACAATCCTGATGAGTTAGGTGTCTATCGAAGACATTCTTCATATGTGTTTAATCAACCATCTGACAGAAATGAGGGTGGAGTACCAAAACAGCACCACAATTTGAGATTCTGAGTACCAAATTTGACAATATGGTCAAACTTAATTTGCATATGACAGTAGTCAGTTTACAGAAAAAGTGGTGGGTGAAGTCATATTAGAGGAGGCATGTTGTGTGATCTATGTTTTCAAATCAAAATGGAAGTACATTGCAGCTGGATTTTGATCCTGGTAAGTAATGTAAACGCTCAACAAAGATAAAGCTTAACAGAAAATATATTTTGTGACATATACTCATAAAGCAGCTACTCTCACATCAGTGATTTGTATAGCATTAAACTTTAAGGTAGGAGAGATGGCGAAAAACCTAAATTCAGTTTTAGATGAACTGTTCCCAGTCTTTTTCTTGTACCATCAAGATGCTATTATTGCCTTTCACCTCCTTCCCTTTCCAAACACAATCTTTCCAGTTACCCTTTATCAGGAAATAGATCACATAAACCAGAAGTCATCCTTAACCAAACAGCATGCAAACTGACCCTGGAGGTTCTAAGGAAGCCTTTGAAGGGGAATACAGTTGCTTATGCATTCTAGCCACTGTACTCAAAAATAATATGACTTAATTATTTAGATTGAATAGATTAATTGTAGTTATGATAACTGTATTATAGTTAGGTCTTAAAAGATTTTCTGGTTTTTAGGTACACATACTAAAACATTTACAGATGAATTTATGTAATGTGTAGGATGTACTTCAAAATTATCCAGGGGCAGAGGGAACAAGTAAACATATAGCTGAAACAAGATTGGGTGTGAATTGGGGTGGGGGGTGTGATGAATTGGGAGATTGAGATTGACATATATACACTAATATGTATAAAATGGATAACTAATAAGAACCTGCTGTATAAAAAAATAAATTAAATAAAATTCAAAAATTCAAAAAGAAATTGGGTGTGAATTGATAATTGTTGAAGTTGGGAGATAGGTACATGCAGATTCATTACACTTTTTTCTCTGCTTTTGTTTATGTTTGAAAATTTATGTAATAATTTTTTTTAAAAATGTATAAATGCATGAAGTGTCTACTTAGGGCCCAGAGTACAGCTTTCCATCCTTCATGCATTAAAGACACAGGGAACATCAGCTCTATTATATTTTAATTTTTTACTTAGTGGCATTCAACTTACTTAAACTAAAGAAAAAAACTGTACACCCATTTCTTCCACCACCCACTCCCCCACCTCTGGCAAACACCAGTTCTCTGTATCTGAACTTATTTTTGTTTTGAGTTAATTAATTTTTAGATTGCACATGTAAGAGAGATCATATGGTATCTGTCTTTCTCTGCCTTATTTCACTTACCTACTGCCCTTGAGGTCCATCCATGTTGTGGCAAATGGCAAGATTTCATTCTTTTTTATGGCTGAATAATATTCCATTGTATATATGTACCACAATTTTTTATCTATTTATCCACTGATGGACACTTAGGTTGTTTACGTATCTTGGCTACTGGAAATAATGCTGCAGTGAACATGGGGTGTGCATATATCTTTTCTAATTAGTGTTTTCATTTTCTTCAGGTAAATATCCAGAAGTGGAATTGCTGGATTGTATGGTAGTTCTTTTTAATTTTTTGAGGAACCTCCATACTGTTTTCCATACTGCCTGTACCAATTTACATACCCACCAATAGTACACAAGGGTTTTTTTTGTCCACATCCTCACCAACACTTGTTATTTCTAGTCTTTTTGATAACAGGCATTCTAATAGGTATGAGGTGATATCTCACTTTGGTTTTGATTTGCATTTCCCTGATAATTAGTGACGTTGAACATCTTTTCATGTAACTGTTTGCCATATATATATCTTTGGGAAAATGTCTATTCAGATCTGTCCATTTTTTAATCAGATTGTTATTTTGTTTTTGTTTTTGCTGTTGAGTTGTCTGAGTTCTTTATATATTTTGGATATTGGCCTGTTATCAGGTCTATGATATGGAAGTATTTTCTCCCATTCAGCAGGTTGTCTTTTCATTTTGTTGATGGTTTCCTTTGCTATGCAGAAGCTTTTTAGTTTGATATAATCCCACTAGTTTATTTTTGCTTTTGTTGCTTCTGATTTTGGTGTCAGGTTCAAAAAATCTTGCCAAGACCTATGTCAAGGAGCTTACCGCGTATATTTTCTTCTAGAAGTTTTATGGTTTCAGTTCTTACTTTCAAGTCTTTAATCCATTTTAAGCTAATGTTTGTGTATGGTGTAAGATAATGGTCCAGTTTGTTTGTTTATTTATTTATTTATTTATTTATTGCCATGTGGCTGTCTAATTTTCCCAACACCATTTATTGAAGAGACTGTCCTTTCCCCATTGTATATTCTTGGCTCCTTTGTTGTAAATTAATTGACCATGTATCCTTGGGTTCATTTCTAGGCTCTCTATTCTGTTCCATTGATCTATGTGTCTCTTTTTATGCCAGTTCCATACTGTTTTAATTAATATAGCTTTGTATTGCTCTGCTTAGGGCCACGAATACCACTTTCCATTCTTCATGCATTAATGATGCAGGGTACGTCAGTTCTTTCTCATCTTGCTCTTATATATTAGAACTATCTGTTTGAAATTATCTTATGTAGATCCGTAGGAAAATTCACTGCAGACACACAGTATGGGTCCATTTTGACTTTTATAATAAGGGGATTTTACGTGGATGACAACCTATATTGAAAATGTACTTACATTTAATGTTCTTGTTATCAAAAGATAGGAGAAAGGTTTAGCTTTCCTTAAATATTTCCTACTGTGTTAGAAAATAATCAGTGTAAGATGGGAGAATTAAGTATCAGTTTTATCATCTGTAAAATGATGGAGCAAATAATTGAGTTGCCTTGAAGCTCACCAGACTTGAGCACACGTGGCAGTAAACATCAAAGGATTTTGTATTAGCCTGTCTGTATCTCTTCATACCACCTTAGTTCAACTATTTTACCATTCCAAGTTTCTTTCCCAAATTATGTAGCAGTAGATGAATAAGGAATTGTTGCAGTTTCTTTTCATTAACCAATCCAGAAAGCATTTGTTTTTCTTTTTTTCACAATTTGTTTGGCGAAGGAGATGTTCAGTTTGTTAATCAGAGTGATGCTTGGGAATGAATAAACTACGCACCACGGAATCTGCCACAGAGTGTATGCTAAGTAATTGTCCAGTGAAAGTAGAGAGAGTGTTACTCCACCACTGATCAGAGTATCACTGGAGGGCAGGTAGATCGCCACATTCCCATCATACCAAGTGCATGGGACAATCTTAAGTACTGAATGGTTTCTTTAAAGATGTTAGCTCTTTTCATTCATAGTTTCATCTCTAGAAGTGATGCTCTCATGCCATTTCTGCCTTAAAATGATCTTATAATTTTTACAATTTTTTAAAATAACATACTACTAAAGTCAGGGTATAATGGAGAAACAAAAATATGGTGGTGAATATCATATACCACCTATCTCTAAAAGTCAGCATTATCTGCAGGGCAAGAAAACAGTCTTGTCCTGTTTCCCTCCCAACTGTGAATTCTTAATGTAGTTAGTTTTTGAGAAACGGAATTGGGAGATTTTCAGAAAACTTCAGTAATCACCAGTAAATGAATTTCTGTCCCCAAAGTATTTGCACAAATCTTTTTGCAGTATCTAGTTTGAAAGCAAGATGAGGGGCAAAACTTGATATCTCACGTATTATTACATTCCATATGAGCTGTGTCAGGATGACAGGCTCTCAGGACAGATGATGATTTCTGAAAATAAACTTATTTTTTCCCACTGATTGCTTATAAATCAAGGCTTTGAAAGACCTAGGCAATTAAAATGGAAATATGTAGCCATAGTTATGTGCACAGGAACTTTTCCAGAATTGATTTTGAAATGGATTGTTCTAATTGATACTACTACTGTATAATGAATTTTTATCAAAATGTCCTTTTTATAGAATGTTTAATTAGCACTGGTGCCTTTTGGTAAAGAGGGACATGATTCAATTTCCAGTTTTCTGCAGGACTCTAAAGTTTTGATACATTAAAATTGTAAATGAACATTCAGTAAAATAAAGTTAAGCTCCTAACTTTTTGATTTATCCTAAATCAAAGGTTTTTGTAAAGAAATTTTTCTTCAAAAATTTGAAATTTTAAATACTGAACGTATATTTTGTTGACTCCCTGTTCTACTCTACCACCTTCAAGGTAGATCTTCCTCCACCCCCACTGCCTACCTGAAAACCTATTTTTTGCAACTTCTTTTTATAGTAGAACTTTGGCCCCTCTCAGTAGTGTTTTATTTGAACAAAGACCAATCAGCACAATTTTTCTGTTTGTTCAGGAGTCAGATGGCCAGGGCTGCCCCTTCTGTCGCTGCGAAATAAAAGGAACGGAGCCCATAATCGTGGACCCCTTTGATCCAAGAGATGAAGGTTCCAGGTGCTGTAGCATCATCGACCCCTTCGGAATGCCGATGCTGGACTTGGATGACGACGATGACCGAGAGGAGTCCTTGATGATGAATCGGTTGGCTAATGTTCGAAAGGTAAAACTAGAAAACATAGGATTTTTTCAGTTGTTGTGTGGACATGAAAAAGAAATGATGCTGTTGCAAGTTGGGTATGACGGAGTGTGGGTTTGGGAAAGAAAGATTCTGGAATCAAAAGAAAGGTGAAGATATAAGTAATGTTGAAAGGCTGATGGAATCATAGGCTGAGAAAGAACTAGACTAATCAGAGTGCTTTTGCTGGTTTTAAACTCCAAAATGAGAGATGGTGAGAGCTTTCGTATAGAGACAAACATCATCTGAGACTGGCAATAGCCCATCTGTGAAGAAAAATTTAAGAAAGAAAATTATTAAAATTAGAAGTGATGAAACTGATGAAAAATCGTCTTTGTTGAAGTCTAAAAGAAGTGTCTGATAGTTATTTTTCTTATCAGGAAAGCCAGCCTTCTGTTTGGCTATTAAGAGGTCACATAAGATTTACCTTTATGAATTTACCATAGTCTGGGGTTTGCTTATCAATGTTGCAGACTCAAAAAATTAACTTTGTCAGTTCACTGGGAATGGATGCTGCTGCCCAGTTGGAGTTCATGTAACCGAGCCCACAAGAGACTAGTCAGTGAACCAGAATGCCAACTGAGTAATTAACAAACCAGAAACATAATGATCAAGAGAGCTGGACCCTGAGCTATCAGGCTATTCTCTGTACAAAAAGATACATGAAATTCAGATTACACTCAGAAGTTTTTTGCTCCTAAAATCAGAGAAATGGCAACGAGTGTTATGAAAGCATCTGCACACACAGTATGAAGGTGCCCCCCGCTTCCTTCTGACTTACGGCAGGCATGGCTAATCAATCATGGTTCCCATTCCTGCTGAGTTCAGACTTGGCCTGCACAGCCTTATAGAACCTCCACTGCAATTCATTAGGATTTGGCAGGTAACGTGCAGCCTATTTGCCATCTAGGTGGAACGATGACAAAGTGTAATGGCAGCAGATTGTATTTGCCATATGCATCCATCTCTGTGGTAGGGAAGCACTTGGTGCAGGAAACAGATGAGGTGTTTTGGGGGTTACCCGTTCTTTACGGCTGTGTCAAAATTTACTTCTTGGCCTCCTGCATCTTCTGTGTTCCAGTGTTCCATGCTCACCAGGTACTTATCCTTAGGATTTTTTATTGATTGATTGATTGATTGATTGATTGTAGAGGGAAGGATTTTTTATTTATTTATTTATTTATTTATGGCTGTGTTGGGTCTTCGTTTCGTGCGAGGGCTTTCTCTAGCTGCAGCAAGCGGGGGCCACTCTTCATCGCGGTGCGCGGGCCTCTCACTATTGTGGCCTCTCTTGTTGCGGAGTACAGGCTCCAGACGTGCAGGCTCAGTAGTTGTGGCTCACGGGCCTAGTAGCTCCGCGGCATGTGGGATCTTCCCAGACCAGGGCTCGAACCCGTGTGCCCTGCATTAGCAGGCATATTCTCAACCACTGCACCACCAGGGAAGCCCTCCTTAGGATTTTTAAATAACAAATTTCTACATATGGAGATATATTAATACCACCAACATGGGTACTCTCAAATTCTACTTTGGTCTGGGGTGATTTTTATTATTCACCTCATTGGTTTTTCATAAATGTCATAATTTAACTCTCATAGTCATAGTTTCTCTCAAGAGAAACTACTCTTGATTCTATCCTCTAATGCTGACAACTACATTCAGTTTTTACTTTTGAAGTTTGTGATCCCTTTGGCCCAAGAGATGGAAGAAAGGACGTAGTTATTCCTCAGTAACCCTAAAGGATGAACAAGAAAAAAAAAATCTCAAATTGAAACAGGGAGTTGAGACTTGATTTTAAGATGAACTCAATCAGTAACCAACATTAATATGTATATGAGCAAAACTTTTTCACATTTTATTCTCTCAACTTGAAGAGGTAAATATTCTTCTCATCTTCAGATAAGGAAATGAGGCTCAGACTAGTCATGTGACATGGCCACATTAGGAGGTTGTAAAGCCAGAATTCAGAGTTGTGTCTGCTGGATAAAAATACAGTGCTATATCCAACACTCCATATGTAGCTTTCTTACATGCTGAGTGATGAAATGCTTTCTACCAAGTCAGATTGTGGACTGTATCCTAAAATATTTGTCATATAACGTTATTTTAATAAAGTAGTAACCTTTATGATTTCAATGAACTGGCACTGTTCTGTGTTCGTAAGTCCTTGATCTCATTTAATCATGACATCAATCCAGTAGAGAAGCTACTGTTACTGCCCTGTTTTACAATGGAGGAAATTGAAGAAGAAAGAGGTAAAATAACTTGCCTAAGATCCCAGTACTACTCTAAAGCAGAACTGGTGCTTTTTTCCTAACTTCAAAACTGTAGTTATGAGCCGTCATGCAACACACCTCTTTTGCCCTCTTTGGAACCTGCTGCACACATTGTACTTCATAGAGTACAAGTCTCTGTTCTCTGAAGGTCTATAATAAAATGTATATCAGGAATAGTTACCAACTTCCAATGAAATGTTAACCAGAAGTTAAGAATAATTTGAACTGTGATCTGTTGGTATTAACCTGTTAAAGATATTTATGCCCTAATTGGTCACCAAAAACCCAAGCAAATTCAATTAGGCCCTGCTAATTGATGTATAAAAAACTGTTACATCTGTTTTTCCATATACTAGCCGTATGTGGCTATTTAAATGTAAATTTTAAATAATTAAGATTTAATAAAATTTTAAAGTTTTGTTCTTTAGTCCCACTCAACATATTTGAAATGCTCAACAGCCCCTTGTGTCTAGTGGCTACCCTGTTGAACTGTACAGATGTGGAACATTTTCTGTAGGTATTGAAATATCTAGTATAGATAGATATAATAGAAATAACTAATATCCAGTAGATAATTATATTGGACAGAGCTTTATTAGATCATTCCTGCAGGTTCTTATTAGAAGCAGCTAGGTCTTGTTGCAAAAGACCTTTTCTTTTAATTTAGTAGCCTAATGGTCTTAGCTTGGTCTGAATATTTGACTGTGATCTAGCACTAAAATCAGCAATCTGTGCCCTGTTTTTGTTTTTCTGTGAGCTAATGATAATTTTACATTTTAAATGGTTATATATTTAAATGATTTTTTAAGTACCTACATAATTTCCTTGATTTTGCATCTTGGCTTGCAAAGCCTTAAATATTTACTATCTGGCCCTTTAAGAAAAACATTTCAGGCCCCAGGTCTAGGGCACCTTAAAGCATTTAAAGAATGTTTATTGAATGCATGGATAATAGGGAATGACAGAAAAGTATCTGAGAAACATACAACAGCCCAGGTGGTTCCAGTGAATGAGGTGGTAATGTTTTCTAGCTAGGAAAAAGGCATTTCAATTTTCTTTACTAAATGGGCTTTCTTCCTTCAGTGATTGCTGTCAGGGGACAGGGAGCCGGGCCTCAAGGGTAATTCTTTCAAGAACTTGGTACACTTTACTGCTTTGGGGAAAATGGAGTTTACCCTATATGAGTTTGGGAAAGGTTGCAGTTTCAGCCTGATTTCCACTGAATGAAGTTGAAGCTTGAGCTTTGCTTCAGTAGTAGCACTGACAATTGAAGGGAATCACTGGTAACATAAAGTGAGCACAGGACATTCAGAGGTGACTGGTGGTTTTCCCTGATCTCTCACGCACTCTCAAACCATGCATGTTGTGTTCCCTCTGGCACACTGGTGAGCTTTTTTTTGAGGGAGCTGAGAGATTTTGACAATGATCTTCTCTTTAGTTTACCCAAAAAAGAGAAGGCTGGTGCTGCTCTCAGACATTATCGTCCCAGCAGTCAGCAGTGTCATTTAACAAAGCTTTCACTCGAGTCAGTGTCATTTCTATACTTTCTTATGACAGTTAGAGATTGGAGAAATTTAAAGAACCTGTAATCATTTAAGTTGAGGAATCATATTTCAATTAAATGTCTTTATATGCACTGATCTGCCGCTAGTCAATTTTAAACAGATTGTGAATTTTATAATATTTTGTAAATCACTGCCACTTAACTTTCAATAAAACCTAAATTTTACTGTAGATACAAGCATCAATTCTTTCTGAATAATTGGGAAAAACATTGCTATAGTATTATGCTCCCGTAGTACTTTATAGGTACTTCTATTTCAGGAGTTACACTAAATTGTTATGTTCTATTTAGAGGACTGTCTTCTCCATTAGACTAGTAATTCTTAAGGCCAGTGCCAATATCTTATTTATCTTTGTGTTTCCTGGTACCTAGCATTTATTAAGTGAAATAACAAATGTACATGCATGTTCACATGGTCTGTGAGGGCAGTGGCCTGATTCTGTGCACCTTTTTCATTCCAATCTGAAGACTGAGTATATCTGTACAGAATACCAAATTATAGATTCTATTCAGTTCTGTCTTATAGATGAGGCTATGAACAAATATCACAGATCACTTTGACACAATAGCGCTTCTACCTGCTTTTCTTCCATTCTGTTTTTTTCAGTCGTTCTGTTGCCTCATTCATTCATTCATTTTAAAAACATTTCATTCTCTCATCTCCACGAGTGACGACACAGTCATGGTCCAGCAGAAGGAATCAATTTTCTTTTATCTGCCATTTCAAATACTCATCTCTGTCTTTCTCCTCTTTTATGAGCAGGTTGATGACTATATTGTGAAATTGTTTCTGTCTGTCTTAAGCATATTGCATTCTTTAAATTAGTAATGCTTCCATCATAGCATAGAGAACTGAGCTGTTTGTATATTCCTGTTGCCATGGTGATGTCCTGCAGCTAGAGTTTATAAATAGTAGCATACTGAACATATAGAATGTAGTTTTATTGTCTGTTTTATAAGTTTATTTAGTAATGCCAACAGTTCCTTAGCAATTACTCTGATAGAAAATGTTATTCATGAAACACATAAATTACAAACAAATGAAGATTTGATACAAGATATGTTGACAGGCTGACCTAGTGTATGAACTGAGATTAATTCCTTTGCTCTTAAACATTATATTTTCTTAAAACAATATTTAAAATTTTAATGAATGACCATATAAGAGGAAAAACAGGTGTGACCAGAGGTCAAAGGAATTATTCTTCCTTTATCTTTTTTAATACATTCTCCTAATGCTGCCGTCACCAATTAAAATACATATTACTAATTGAAAACTTAATATATCATCTAATTCTTGCTTTTCCTAATAATGTGTGAAGAAAGGATCCATAGTACTCCTGATCCTGAGGAAAGAATTCATGTGTATAGATCACAGTGTTTTTGCAGTGTTCTTAGGCGACTGTTACCTTTTTAACGTGACTTAGATTCCAACCACAGGGCTCAAGTACATGCTGGAGCAGTGAGGACAAAATCTACAACAAAAGTGAAGTTCAAAAATAACAAGGCATTTGAAATGTAGAACATGGTTCTCAAGTATGGGCAGTTCTACCTCCTGAGGGTATTCAGAAATATGTGGGGACATATTTTGTTGTCACAATGACTGAAAGGTCGAGGGAACCACTGATATTTAGTGGATGGGGTCAGAGATGCAAAACATCCTGCAACCGTGGGACAGTCCCACCTAAGAAGAATTATTCGGACCACATGCCGACGGTCCTCACCTCTCCCGCTGTGCAACACGGGCAGAGTCATGGATGACAGTGAGCAATCCAAAGTCACAGGTTCATTGTTTGCCATTTAACTGCATTTTGTTTACTGATTTTCTTAAAGTTCTCCATGCAGAATAGTAGCATTTTCTATATTAGTATGTGAATATCAAAGGAAAAAACTACCTTGTCCAAGTGCAATGTGATGATATAGGGCAGCGGTCCCCAACCTTTCTGGCACCAGGGACCGGTTTCGTGGAAGACAATTTTTCCACAGACTGGGGCCAGGGGCGGTCATGGTTCAGGTGGTAATGCGAGCGATGGGGAGCGGCAGGTGAAGCTTCACTCGCTCGCCCGCTGCTCACGTCCTGCTGTGGGGTCCAGTTCCTAACAGGCCACGGACTGGTACCAGTCCTCAGCCCAGGGGTTGGGGACCCCTGATATAGGGGACCCTGAAGACACTGTCACATATTCCTCAAAAATAGTTTGAATATGTAGTAGTTTAGGAGAAGCTAGCACTTGAACTCTTGTACTTAGTTTTGGGTTGGCCTCCTGTGGTGTAGACTGTGAGCTCATGGAGGGCAGAGGCCGTGCCTTGCTCTTCTTTTCATTCTCAGAGACTTGCATAGTGCCTGACCTATGTTATATGCCATTGAGAAAGTTTTGTTTGTCTTTTTTTTCATTGAATGATCAGTGGTGACACTGTTCTTTACTGTTCTTCAGAGAGCTATGGTCCCTGGAGTCCAGCAGCCTGAGTTCATGTTCTAGTTTTGCTACTTAGTATCTATGTGTCTGCATTGGTTAGTTAACTCCCTGTGCCTCAGTGACCTTGTCTGTGAAACCCTACCTCTGAGAGTTGAGGTTAAATGAGTTAATGAATGTAAAGCCATTGGAACAGTGCTGGTACATAGTAAATGTTAAGTATCAGTTGTTATTAACATTATTTTTTATATAGTGTTATTTAAGACTCCTATAATATTGCTGTGCTTCTGAGAATTAAATATCAGTATTTTTGAGATGTCTATGGAAGTATTTTTTCTTTTAGATACTATTACCTGTCATTGTTTAGGAAGAAATAGACACCACAACTGGATTGGTTTGGCAAGAGTTGGTTGTATTTCTTTACTGTATTAATGTATACATAATTATGATTACATTACATGACCACATTAAATTTACTGTACAACTATCTTATAGATTTAAAACTCAGAGAAAATGCAACATTGCCAACATGTCTGCTGGCTTATTATTTTAAGGACTATGTAATTTAGATAAGCTTACAATAGTCTTATTTTCTACATAAGTGAATTAAAATGATTAAGTACAGGGAGCTCTAATCAATACTCTGTAAATGACCTATATGGGAGAAGAATCTAAAACAGAGTGGATATATGTATATGTATATCAACTATACTCCAATAAAAATTAATTTAAAAAAATGATTAAGTATATATTCTCTAAAGTAGGATGAAGAACTTAAGTAACGAAATAGCAATTGCTTATTGTTCAAAGCAACTGTAACTGGTATTTTGCCAGCAACAGGGCTTTCACATGAGGGCATTTTTCAGTGGCTAAAGTTAATTCCCTTAATTCCCAGGGTGTTCTTGTTTCTCAGCCATTTTTATGGAAATATTTCTAAATTGTATGTCACTCTTCCCTGACTTCTCAAAATTGGTTATGCGGCTGAATGAACCAAAGGGCATAAGAAGCCACTATAATCAACGTGACATACTTCTTCAGGTTTACGTTTTGCTACAGGATTTAAGGGGAGGTTGCACGCAGACAGGGGAAACATAACTTTGAATTAAAATCACATATATATTTGGATTAGAATGCAAAACTCATATAAATGTTTAAAGTAAAATATGAAACTTCAAAAGAAATGTCAGGGTTATAGAGGCTGGTCACAGGCTAGGAGATTATGTCCCTCTTATAAAAGGTACTTCAGGGAGAAGCAGTATAGCTCTATGTAGCTAATAATGTTTAACATTTTAATGGAGAGGGCCCTTGGGGTTATTCCACTTGCGAGGCTGTTTGCAGTTCTTTAAAGTAGACCCCATTGCAGTTTTATTGACCACCTCCCTGTCAAACCTCAAAGAGAAGTCAGCTCTTACTCCGTATATAAGTTTCTAACCATTTTCCTTCTCTTCATTGCTTCGAATTTGTAGTGTCTAAAAATTTTACCAAAGTTATTAGTGGAATGTCAACAATAATAATAATTTAAAATAGTGAACCTCAGTTTACACACAAATTTAATATCCATATTCTTAGTAAGCTAGCAAGGTGCTTATTCCTTGTTACTGTTCCTAGAGGGAGAAATACAGCAGAATTTTTCCATTAAGATGACTTTTCCTTTTTTTTTTTTTTGGTTGGTTGGTTTTTGGTTTTGTTTTCTGAGACTGTTAGAGCAGTTTTAGGTTCACAGAAAAAATTGAGGGGAATGTACAGAGATTTCTCATGCACCCCCTGCTTCCACACATGTGTAACCTCCCCATCATCAACATCCCCCACCAGACTGATACATTTGTCATAATTGATGAACCTACACTGACACATCATTATTGTCTAAAGTCCATAGTTTACAGTAGGGTTCACTTTTGGTGTGGTACATTCGTGGGTTTGCACAAATGTATGGTGACATGTATAGTATCATGCAGAGTATTTTCACCGCCCTAAACGTCCTCTGTGTTCTGCCTATTCATCTCCCCCACCAAAACCCCCAGCAACCATTGATCTTTTTACTGTCTCCATAGTTTTGCCTTTTCCAGAATGTCCTATAGTTGGAATCATACAGTATGCAGCCTTCTCAGATTGGCTTCTTTCACTTAGGAATATGCATTCAGGTTCCTCCATGTCTTTTCTTGACTTGATAGCTCATTTCTTTTTAGCACTAATAATATTCCATTGTCTGGACGGGCCACAGTTTATTTATTATCCATTCACCTACTGAAGGACATCTTGGTTGCTTACAAGTTTTGGCAGTTATGAATAAAACACTTATAAACATCTGTGTGCAGTTTTTTGTGTGAACATAAGTTTTCAGCTCCTTTAGGTAAACACCAAAGAGCATGATTGCTGTATTGTATGCTACGAGTATGTTTAGTTTTGTAAGAAACCACCAGACTCTTGCAAAGTGGCAGTAGCATTTTGCATTCCCACCAGCAATGAATAAGAGTTTCTGTTGTTCCACATCCTCATCAGCATTTGATGTTGTCAGTGATCTGGATTTTGGCCATTCAAAAAGGTGTATAATGGTATCTCGTTTTAATTTACATTTCCTTGATGACATATGATATGCAGCATCTTTTCATATATTGATTTTCCATCTGTATATCTTTGGTGAGGTATCTTATAAGGTCTGTGGCTCATTTTAAAATCTGATTGTTAGTTTTCTTATTATTGAGTTTTAAGAGTTCTTTTTATATTTTAGAGAACAGTCCTTTCTCTGATGTGTATTTTCCAAAGATTTTCTTCTAGTCTGTGGCTTGTTTTTTTGTTATTCTCTTGATAGTTTCTTTCACAGAACAAATTTCTCATTTTAATGATGTCCAGCTTGCCCATTATTTCTTTCATGGATGGCACCTTTGGTGTTGTATCTAGATGACCTTGTATTTGGTGGTCACTTTTTAGATTTCTCCTATATTCTAGGCGTTTTATAATTTTGCATTTTACATTTAGGTTTGTGGTCCATTTTGAGTTAATTTTGTGAAGGGTATAACGTCTACGTCTAGATTTTTTTTTTTTTGCATGTGGATGTCCAGTTCTTCAGCACCATTTGTTGAGAAGACTGTCTTTACTACATTGTGTACCTTTGCTCCTTTGTCAAAAGATCAGTTGACTATATTTTGGGGGATCTATTTCTGTTCCATTGATGTATTATATGTCTATTCTTCTGCCAATACCACAGAATCTTGATTAATGTAGCTTTATAGTAGGTCTTGAAGTCAAGTAGTGTCCATCTTCCAACTTTGTTCTTCTCCTTAACTATCCTGTTGGCTATTCTGGGTCTTTTTTCTCCATCTAAACTTTAGAATCAGTTTGACCATATCTAAAAAATAACTTGCTGGGATTTTAATTGGGATTGCATTCAATCTATAGATTAAGTTGGGAGAACTTTTCTTTTTCACTCCAAGTTTCTCCCTAAATTCCTACATATTGAGACTTCTTGAAGTGTGACTGTGGATAAGTATGAAATGATTGTACTACTCTTACACCATGTTCCTCATATAAGCATTTGTTATCTAAAAGGGAACAATGGTACAGTACTCCAAAATAGACAACATAAATCATTTATACTTATATTACAAATTACACATGAATATGTGTGCATGTAAATGGTTCTGTAATGGATAACTTCTGAATAATATTCTGCATAGGCTATTATTTTAAAGTCTTTTGATTTTGTTATGTTCACAAATGAATATGAGAAGAAGAACCAAGAGGATAGTTAGTAGCAGGAAAATGTTAGAATATTTTATTTTAATTCTATTTTATTAGAATGTTTTACTTAGCATATATTTTATGTGATAAAAGTTTTATCAATGTCCTTCATTAATTTTCGTGCATTTAGAGAAATGTCGTCCTTTTCATCATCCTTATAATACATGTATCTACCTTGTTCAGATATGAAAATTCATTAAGTAAAAATCTTCTTAGAAATATTATAAAATTGACTTTGATTATCTCTGGGATTGTCAGAACTCTCATCTTATTAGTAATTGGAGAGGTTTTTTCTTGTCCTGTTTTTAATAATAGCCTGGCAGGGTTTGAAGTTTCTTACCAAATGTTTTGCCATTTCCATAATAATGGATCTTATTAAGGCTGTTATAAAATCGCTCTTTAAAAGGAATGGAGAAAATGAAGAGTGACTAAAATAGAATGAGTCCCTGATTATTATTGGTAATTGCGGAGCATGCTGAGATGGGCTTTTGACTACTTACTTCTTGGGCCTTTTCTCTCAGGATTTTCTGTTAAAATTGCAAATTCAGATTTCTCTATTCCTTATGGTAGTCATTTGCCTCCTATTCTAAGTGCTAAAGAATTCTGTAAATTTTGTCAGAAAAAATAAAGAATAGCATTTATTCATTTCATGAAGCAAAGGGTTTGGAAAAATTGGTGAATATGTAGACATAAAAGAATCAAATGTGGTCTTTAAATTTCTAGAGCACCAGGATTTCAGCTTGTTAAACTTACTTATCAACAACCAGCATTAAAGAACTTAAGAGAAATTGTTAGTGAGACAAATAAGCTGGTGTGATGATAATACAGGCAGGAATCAAGGCGCCGGCTTTTGTATTTTGAAAGACAGGCACGGAAACGAAAAAAGATCATATATTCTGAAGTTCTGAGAGCAAGTGTAATACTAGAAAAAAGCGAGAATTACCTAAAATCAAGATAAAGGAATTATTCAAATCAGCTATCCTATAACTTGAAACTATGATTCCATCCTTCCCAGTTCTTGCAGTTACCTCTATATAAATGATTTTCTTTATATTGTGCGATAAATTCTGTAAAGTTAATTCTGTGTCCACATCCTGGTTTCTGCTTCCTATGCTTTCCTAGTTAATCTTTTCTTAGCTTTCCATTTCCTTGACCTAATCTAATAGAGTGGACAGATAGAGATGAAGGAGTGACAAAGAAAGGATTTCATGTAATGCAGTGGCAAAAAGGGTATGATCCTTTTAAGAATCCCTTGATTAATTTGCCTTTTTTTAATACTAATTCATTGTATTTATTCTCTAGAAGATTAAAATCAGAAGAGCAGTAGTAAAATCTCTACCATTAAAAAATTAGAAGACAAACTGAGAAAAAATTATTCCCCACAATTGAAAAAGATAGGGGTTCACTATCATAATATATAAAGAGCTCTTTGAAATCAATGAGGGGTAAATAAAAGAATATGGTAGATAATGGGACAAAGAACATAACATGAGTGGGCATGTGAAGCATTGTGTAAGACTTCTCTTCTCCTTAGACTTTCAAATAGGAAGAGAAAAAAATATACTTGGTGATTACTCAGATAAATTAAAAGTGACCTTTAATGTGACCATCTACTAAAAATGTTTACAAATGTTCACAGTTAGCATTTGAATTTTACCAGCAATGAAAGTTAATGCAAAGTTTCAATATTCTAGTTGCAGAATTGTTCACAGAGACAACAAAAAGGCTTCAGCAAGAAAAATGCATTATTATCTAAAGGGCACTGTTAAATTTATCTACTCTTACATGGGGATTTTACTGTAATTTAGGAGAACTCTGGAAAATGAATAAGCTGTGGTGAATTTAGACCACATAATAAAGATAAAATATTTTTTGTTTCTTCACATACTCTTCACCTATTCTCCATAAAATCCTTCTGACTAAGCCAACTTACAGTTACTGTAATGCTTCAAAATGAATTAGTCTTTCGGGAGGGCAGTATAAAATCACCTTGAGAATACAATATGAACTGTTCTTTTTTTTAAATTTTTTATTTATTTTATTTTTGTGGCTGCATTGGGTCTTCGTTGCTGCGCGTGGGCTTTCTCTAGTTGCAGCGAGCAGGGCTACTCTTTTGCGGTGCGCAGGCTTCTCATTGCGGTGGCTTCTCTTGTTGCGGAGCACGGGCTGTAGGTGCACGGGCTTCAGTAGTTGTGGCTCGTGGGCTCTAGAGCACAGGCTCAGTAGTTGCGGCATATGGGCTTATAGCTCTGCGGCATGTGGGATCTTCCCGGACCAGGGCTCAAACCCGTGTCCCCTGCATTGGCAGGCGGATTATGAATTTTCTTAAGCAAGTTCTGCTTCAGATTACATTCACAAAGCTATAGAGAGTATGCTTGTCTGGAGGTAACTAGAAGTTCAGGGTTACTTCTGCACCACACACAGTGGTTTGGATGTCTGTCCAAAGATTTTCAATATACCCTTTCAATATCTTAACAGTTCACCCACTTCAAATCAAGTCCATCCCATTATTTAAACACACTAGGAATATGGTAACTGCTTAAATATTAAATTAGTAGTTAAACCAGAAGTCAAGTTCTAATGATGATGGTGGGCTGCTGGCTCTGTCAGGATTCTCCTTCCTGTTCCAGGTAATTAGGGAAGCAGGCAGGGAGTTGTGGAAGAAAAATGCTTGGAGGAGCATAGGTCTTTGCAGTAAATGCAACAAGCAGTGAAAAATTTCTCTGCAAGTAACTGAAACAGTGCAGTGCTATGTAGTCTCTGTATATCTATGTAAAAATTATTTCTTTACAGGATAGGAACCATGTGGATAGCTTTGCTTCTTGAGTCTTTTTTTGTAAAGAATAATAACCAGATCAATAAAGGATTTTTATCAGGTAACATTTTTTCTAGTTCTCGGAGAATGTAATTTACCCTTAATGGGAATTGTGGAGAATTAGATGTCCTGTGACATCTCCTGATCTGATTGCTACGAACTGTGATGCACTTAGTTTGACACAAGGAGTTTTTTCTGTTCTGTCCGTGATCATTTTTGGATTGGTATTACTCCGTAAGGTTCAAATTCATGACCATGTGAGGCTCCATGACTTTTGGGGTAAAAGTCACGTTATTTTATTAAGAATACTGGCTGCATGAAAATCAGCTTATGACTCTACAGTTTCTGCTTTTTCTCCTTCAGTTAAGTAGGTAAGAGATATAAAAAAGAATCATGAAATTAATAAGAAAGGGGTCTTAAAATTTACATGTGAAAGTGCATCTGAATTTATTGACCTATTTTAAGTTATTTGGCATCTGTTGAGAGAGACAAAGAATTGACAGTCTAGCAATGTCGTGGCAATATTCAAGTACACCTGAAGTGTGGTCTAGAAGCTTCTGCTTAGACACTCAAATTTATTTTTAAAAAGCCTTTACCAGGGGAAGCATAAGTCCCCTCTCCTTTAGTGTGGGCTGCACATGGTAACTTCCTGGCAAAGAGTACAGTAAGGAAAATGGAAGAAAAAGTAAGTAACTTTATCGTGTAAAGCCTTGACAGTCAATACCTCAGCCAGGTAATCAAGGTCAACATCAACAGTGATGAATCACATTGATAGTGTAGACCCTTGACGTGATGTGGTTAAAGTGTTACTTTACCAACATGACCTTCCTTCCAGAAACACATAATGCTAGTCTAATCATGAGAAAAACATCAGACAAACCACAATTTTAGTAAATTAGAAAAAAAAGACCTTACATGACGTAACTAAGTGTGGACATGAACACAAATTTATTATCACATCTCAGTTAAGGACAGAATGGCTAAATCTTTCTCACTATTGCTAGAGTTGAAATTAAATTGTCAGTTGACATTGACTACTCTTACAAAGGTAAGTAATGTTAGGGGGAAATGGCTTAAAAACAAGCCTAAAAGTCCTTATAAATACTAGCACTAGGAAACAGATGAATATCAAAGCATGCTAGATTAATGTAGTAGGTATAAAAATTAAGCCTAGGTCTCCAAAGAGGTAGGTAGTAACTTAGCCTTGAAAAGGAAACTGCTTGATATTTCAGAACAGAATATTGTGATCCTAAGTGAGGCTATCTGGTTAATTAGGATGGCTTTTATATCGAATAGGAATCAGGTTATGTCAAACACACACACACACACACACACACACACACACACACACACACACACACTTCTGAAACAGAAAGGGTTACACACATACATACAAATCAAAGTACTTTTTGATGGCTTTTTGGTGCTCTTTTATCTACCAGATAACATGGAAACCCTGTAATAGAATAGAAATCTATCAGATTTTTAGAAGTACAGACTTTCCTAGATTTAATTGTTTTTAAAGAAGAACATTTAACTTGAGGATTTATTTTCCATGTGAAGGCTTGGGGGAAAATATCTGGTCTTAAACCTGTTTATTTTAAATACACAAATTTTTTAAAAACCTTGTCTGATTTAATTGGTTTGTAGGAAAGTAGATTATGCACTGGATACGTATTTTATATGGAACAAAATGATTTCTAAGTTCTAGAATGTATTATAAACCCAAAGACCTAAGAAAATTCTATAATACAGATAACCAAGAGCAATGTGCATTACTGCATTGCATGTTTCTCATAAAATGTAGACAGGTTTCTAGAAGAATGCCTGCATTTGATTGTTTTTAAACTACCCTTTTGCTGGTTTTTTCCTAGGCCCTTTCTACAATATGTAGGAAAAACTAATCCGTTTATTCTTTACATAATACTGCTCTTGAGGGACAATGTGAGCTCTTTCCATCTACTAATCAGAGTAAACTAAGTGAGTTTATTTTAACAGATGTGCAATGGCAGATACATTCTCAAAACCAAATGTCTTAAGAACTGAAAGGTATGTACTTTACACATCAAACAAACATCATTCTCTTTTTATATTCTAGTGCACTGACAGGCAGAATTCCCCAGTCACATCACCGGGATCCTCTCCCCTTGCACAGCGAAGAAAGCCACATCCAGACCCTCTCCAGATCCCACATTTAAGCCTGCCACCAGTGCCTCCTCGCCTGGATCTAATTCAGAAAGGCGTAGTTCGGTCTCCCTGTGGCAGCCCAACTGGTTCACCAAAGGTAAATCAATTTTATTAGAAACATAGATAATAATTTTATGTGATGATTATTGATTGCTCAGGTTTTTAAAATTCCGTTACTCATATTTCTTATGCTCTTGTTTACGAACACCTTTGATGGGGCTCTTGTTTTGTTTATATGAGTCCACTATCATATTCCTTGCTTAATTGCTATAAAAGTTACATAATTATTCAGAGAGAGCACACGTCTGTAACAGCCCCCTGATTTGCTAAAATAAACAGCAGAGTAAGTATAGTTATTCTGTAAAATGGATTTAAAAGGTCATTATATGTATTAAAATAAATTGCATGCTCTTATTAAATGATATTTTACACTCATTTTCATAGTGTCTTGACAAGAAAAATGTTATGGGAGTATATTTGCATAGGGCTTAAGATGTGATAGATTATCACCCATGTTTCAGGGTGACTCAGAAGAGGGAATTATATGTACCTTTTATACCTGAAGGAATTAATTACCAAGAATTACAGTATTTGCAAAGTAATTGCATTACTGTTTAATATTAAAGACATAATTCTATCTGTACATCTAAGTCCACAGTTTTAGTTCTGTGCAGATTTTTTTCCAAATTTGAAGACGGAATATTTTACTTTATTAAATATAAGATTTTAAATATTAATCCCATTCGGTAATATGCGTTATGGTCTAAAACTATTTGGAAGCACAGTATTTTAATAGTATTGGACTTTTCTACATTATAATTAACATGGTTTTAAGATCATATTAAGACTTTTTAGGATGTTATTTAGTCAGAATTATGTAAGCACACATTTCTTCGCTAATATTTTCAAACAATAAAAGCACAAATCATTCATCAGACGAACTATGTAAATGAAAATAAAAACGGTGAAAGTCACATAGATTCAGTTCAGGAGCTTATACCTTCATATTTCCACATAAGAATCAGACTGATTTTTTTTTTTTTTTTTAAGATCCATAAAACTCAAGTAAGGTCTGTAAATAATGCTGCTCTATTATTTGTGAATTTTCACTATTCTGGTATTAACTGTTAAAGAACTGGAGCACATTTCTCCCTTGTCACTTGCTCTGTATTATAGAGGTGAACACAAAAATAACAAAACCAACATTTTCAGTCTTCCAAAGATATTACAAATCAAGGTGCTCTTTTAAAAAGTAAAACAACAACTTTGATGGTTTCTGCTGTCTCTCCTAAATCACAGAAACATGCAAATAAAATAATTAATGACTCATTATTATTTTAATGTCAACCAGTCAAAATCACCATATAATTTTGATATTCTGCTACGTTTTCCTGTAGTCCTTATAATCCTAACATTTGAGTCTACGTATTCATTTTCTACAAAGAAATCTTAATGAGATATATTTGAGTTTTTCATTAATTTTTTAAACTTTCATTAGTTGGTGATAAAAGAAACGCATTAAAAGATGGCACAGGAATCTAATAAAGCCCTACTATGGCTTAGAAAACAAAAGCAATAGTATACTAGTCTGGAAGTCATTTCAGTGCATGGAACCTCTTTTAATTTCTTTTTCCTCTTGTGTTTCTTTAGTCTTCTCCTTGCATGGTGAGAAAACAAGATAAACCACTCCCAGCACCACCACCTCCCTTAAGAGACCCTCCTCCTCCTCCACCTGAGAGACCTCCCCCAATCCCCCCTGACAATAGACTGAGTCGTCACTTCCTTCACATGGAAAGTGTGCCTTCCAGAGACCAGCCAATGCCTCTGGAAGCCTGGTGCCCTCGGGATGTGCTTGGGACTAATCAGTCAGTGGGATGTCGCCTCCTAGGGGATGCCTCTCCAAAGCCTGGAATCACAGCGAGTTCAAATGTAAATGGAAGGCACAGTAGAATGGGCTCTGACCCAGTGCTTATGCGGAAACACAGACGCCATGATTTGCCTTTAGAAGCAGCCAAGGTAAGAAATACTCAAAGCTGAAGCTAAATAATCTGCTTATAGTCTTCTGATAAGAGGTAGTATAAAAGGTTGAGTGGTGTTTTTGTCACCTAGTGTGACACTTCCCTGCAGGTCTTTAATTATCTGCAAATTATAAATAATCAGAAGCTCTTTAACACTTGAAACTAACAGAAGTCAGGAAGAAGGTTCTAAGTAATGATTTAATTTTCATATGAAGACACCAATTTGCCAGAGATTTAGTTCACCTTCCCTTATTTCATCTGCAAAATTTTTTCCTATTAATGTTGTCAATGGGAGAATCAGCAGTCTTTTTTATTTAACTCTCTTACTTCTATCTAATTTGAAAAAAAAAGTTGTATGGTTATAGCATATCATCAATCAGTCACTGGAGTTACTGTTACCTGGGACAGCACACCTTAGGCAACCAGGTAGAATGAACTTCTCACATACATAAAAACAACAGGTCCAGTTCATTGTTGGAAAGCAAGGTCTTTCTCTATAAAACTGAAAGACTGTCACACATGTTGAGTTCTAACATGAAGGATATTACCACTGTCATTTATATGTACAGAAAAGAATTTAAGCATACAGGGAACCGAAGAGGCAGCAGCAGAAATCACTGAGTTTCGAACCCTCAGTGGGCCCCTGGCAGAGCTGTCCTGTAATGTTTCCTGGTATTTGTGTCCATGATATTTTTGACTCAGATCAGATCGTCACCATCTTCCTTCAGCTGAAGGAGGCTTTGCCTCTTTTGAAGACTGTAATATTTAAGTGTTCCCATCTCTTTTGATCTTAAGTTGTTATTTTAGGGGAGTAGACTATTCCTTCAAAATAATAGTTTGTAGTTGGTGAGTTAATCAAGAAACAAAGAAGTGTGAAGAACGACATGTACTAAATTCCTGTATGTGTGTACACACATGCATGCACATGCACACGTGTGAAGGAAAACTCTGTATAAGATTTAATTATTAGTGATATTCTAGGGTAGCGAGGATAGCAAGAGTCAAAACTGTCTACTCAGGCACTCAAAACACAGGGGAAGAGTGGTGGTGGTTTGCCGTAACTCTTTGTTAGTGCCTTGTTGGTACCTGCAGGCTTTCATCTATTATAAATATGAAGATCTGTAAAGGTTTTCTTCAAGGTCAAGCAAAGGTGATGTAAATGGAAGAGAAAGCACTTATAAAAGCATTTTTATAATGTTCTCTGAAAATGGAGAGCTTATCTTCAAAAGTATGTTTCTACAACCTAGAATCTTGATCAGAAGGACCTGCCTTTTTTTTTTTTCCAGTGATTTTTTTCTTCCCTTTAGTCTCTATTGCTTTTCATTCATACATGATCACACTTGCCTTAAGGAGAGTGTTCAGAAGAGCTCCGACATGAGTGGTTATATCTTAGCAACATATTACAATTTATTTCCTGAATGGACTTCAGAAATACTTAAAATATAATAATTATCTTAGACAATTCATTGAAGACCTCTTGTTTCAGGGTTCTTCTTAGATAATATGTTATACAGTCTTAGCACTAAATACACCTGCCCTTCTAAGCCCTAGAATACAGGCTATTAATTTTTGTATGGATGGTGGTGGTTTTAAATTGGGGTTATAATTTCTTAGGTTATAGGTATGAAATTTTATTTTTATTATATTAACTATAGGTATGAAGTATTAGTAGTGATTTCAGTTATAAAGATTCCTTTACATGTTTTCTATGTGAAGTTTCATGTCCTGATCATTGATACATGTTAATATCCCAGAGAACATTGAGTAAAGTGCAAAATTTATGTCTTATTGAAAGCTGAATTTGTTTAGTTCCATCTAAATTAGGCTCATTAAAATTCATGAAGGTCTAATCTCATATGTTGTGTGTATTAGCATTGCAATGCTTATATTCTCAAAGTTAACTTCAAGTTACAACTAGATTAATATTTTAACCAAAATTAGACATCTAAGATTTCTCATTTCAGTATAGTTGTTTGACTTTTAAGGCAGATTATAAAGAAGGATTTATACATAATGTATTAAATGCTATAAAACAGACCATGTTTCCCCTTATTCTCCTCTTTTATTGTCTTTTGAAGGAAAAATGGGTCCACTTCAGTAGACCACAAGGTATATCACAACTGACATAAAGTAGAAAAAGCCCAATTCCTCTTCTTATTTTACTGTTGGGAGACTTAGAGGCTAGCTTCAACCGATGGAAGACTGCGTCCATCTAGGATCCTGTAATTCTCAGTCTCTGCATGATCCTGGGTTGGAGTTTGTTTCTTAACTTACGTCTCTGTAGTTCCTCAATCCAGATTGATTTAATTACATATTTGTATGCACTTTCTACATACAAGACTCTCCTAGTGTTCAGGATAACCAGAATCCCAATGTTCTCTCCCCTTACAAATTTAACAGAATGTTTTTATAGAAGAGGAACTGTTTAACTCCTTTAGGCAGAAGTAAAAATGATAAGGCAAACCTGATAGCTGCATTGTAACAAAACTAAAAATCTGATCAACATAAATCCACCAGGCTCTGGAATCAGACCTCAGTTTTACCTCCTGCTCTAGAATTCACTGGCTTTGTGGATGCAAGCAACTTACTACATCTATGCCCCCAATTCCACTTATCTCCCTTACTTTATGAAATGAAATAATAATAGGACCTAGTTTCTAGGAGAATAGTTACCCTCTAAATATCTAAGCCCCCATACCCCTTGGTTATGGAATAAAACCAAACTAGATGTGGAGTCTTAGTATAAGTTGTAACAGTTCATTTTCATTTAAAATAGTTGTCCTTATTTTTTTTTAATTTAAGACCCAAATCATTATCTCTTTCTCCCCTTCCTCTCTGCTCTTATTTAGCATAGTGCCTAATGAATACTCTGCAAACACTCAATAACTGGGTTGCTGAGTTATTACAGTTAGGTTGATGACAGAGGCGAAAGAGTATATGCATGCTGGGGTTGGAGGTGGGCGGGGTAGGGCAGGAAAGGGCTTGGAGGAAGAAGATCTCTATGGTACACTAGGAGCGTAGACAGTTCTTTTAATGTATTTTTCCAGCACTGGCCTTCAGCCAAAGGTAAAATGTAACTTTCTTGTTTAAAATAGGATTTTTTACTCTTTTAGAAAAGTAGTCATTTTCTATAGATAGATCACATATTCACAATAAGAGGGAGACAAGGGAGAAGGGTTGAAGAAGAAGGGGAAGTGATTTTGATTTAAAAAGACTTGTATATTAACGAAAATGTAAGTGTTACGATATAGTCTCACCCTCCATACCTAGTGTGTAGTCTTTAAAAATTTTTTTTTTAAATGTTATCATGGGAATAAAGGGTATAGGGATTTAGATACTTGGAGGCTGATGTGTTATCTTCACATAACCCGTCAGTCTCTCCAAATGTAAGCAAATACATTTTTGTGTCACATAGTAACAACTATCGTTCAGACTTGTTTTCATTAAAGGAAATATCTCAAATTAAATATCATCTGCCCATTTTAAAGATAAGAAAACTGAGATGAGTGCTAAAAGTTTAACATTAAGTGTACATATGTAATACCATAAGGGGAATTCATGAAACTAAACATTCTATAAATAGGGTGAGGACTTGCTCCCCTTTGTTGTGTGTCCTCTGTCAGTGTGCCAGTTCCCGTCGCCCATTAGAACCATTTGCCCTTTTTATTTGCATCTTCCCTAGATAAATGGTAAGGGAAGCAAGGATAAATTAAATTCTAATTACTCTATTTGCTAACTGTAAAGAACTCTAAGGAAAAAAGCCCTCTAATTCATAATTAAAATGAAGTGTAAGAATTTTCTGTGACTTTCACTTACTCCCTTTTCTCTTCTCCCTCCCACCTAGCCTAATCAAGGTTAGCTAAGGTAATACTTTACTTTTTAACATGAACCTGAAAGCTAAGAGTTGTTAGGTTTATTTACCTTGTTTTATTTTATTGGTAAGAGATTTCTTTCCTATAGGACTGTTTCCATTCCCTCAAATTCTAGCCACATTATAAACCTGTTCCTTAATTAATACTTTGTTGGCTAGATATTTATTTATTGTTGTTGGTTTGTTTAATTATTTTATTGCACTAAAATGTTTTAAAATATCATTGGAGACTTGAAATGTTAACTCCTTACATCTAGATACTAACACTGTGTCCAACTATCTTTATTTGTTCCTCTTAAAAGATTAAGAATGCTACTGTTTCTTATGGGATAAAAATGATCTCTGACTTATGTTACTTCAAGTGACATTATTCTAAAATGACCTTGTGTACAATAATCTGTTGAAGATGTTGCTAGATAAATACATAGAATGATTCCTCTTTTTGAGATTGCGGCTTTTGCTATTTTGGTGGAGAGGCACATGTTTATAAGAATGAACTTAAACTTATCTATGAATCTCAGGTGTTGTCTTTCAGAAAGTAAGTCCTCTGTGTACACAGGTTTCATTTTTAATCTAATGTTGCTGAAGGATAAATTATAGCGATATTTTTGGTGTAGTGTATGTGTGGGCTTACATGTGTGGGATGGGGGAAGGGGGTTGTGTTTGGGGTTTTGTAATTAAAAATATTTTTCTTAATTGTGCTAAGATTATCACAATTGTGTTTGTTTTCCCTACATCTCAAGGGTCCCAAATGCTTTAACCTTAATTTTTAGACAATATCTGAATCATAAGAAGATATTTCAAACTTAAAAATTAGGATGAAATGTTATCTTGAGGCACGTGAAAAATATTAATCCAGGGTAACCTAGAGTAACCTAGAGTTTATAATAAACTTTGTGATAACTCAGATTATACTTCTTCCACAGGTAGTATAAATTCCCCTTAATGTATTCTTATTCCTTCAGCCTCTTTCAGTTAAATGAGTAGGATGTTCAAGACACTGTGGCAAATACAAAATGAATCAAGCACAGTCTAGTGAGGATGAGACAGGTATATAATTAAGGGATGAGGCATAGGAG
Organism: Balaenoptera ricei; assembly: GCF_028023285.1. NCBI lineage: Eukaryota > Metazoa > Chordata > Mammalia > Artiodactyla > Balaenopteridae > Balaenoptera > Balaenoptera ricei. Next base: position 108,714,715 of record NC_082642.1, read on the forward strand.
AAGCATCCAGAATATATAATGCGGGATGCCCTAGGGGAAGAAATATTCCAATTGAGAGGCAGGGTAAAAGAAGGAATAAAGAAAGCTTCATGCAAGAGGGATCTGTAGACATTAAAAGATCAGTAGGTGGTGTTGTTGTAGACATGACAGGAAGGAATAGCATGGAGGTGGGAAGGTAAGCACAGTGCAGGAAGTCAATTTTGGACAGACTCTAGGGCATACAGAGAGAGTAAGTACGGTAGGTAGACCTATGGCAATATAAACTGAAAGCAGTTACGGAGTGGAGTGTCTCATATTCTATACTAAGTTATCTTTAACTTGGTAGACAAAAAAGAGCTTTGAAAACTTTTTTGGCAGAGGAATGATAGAATCAGAATATTTAAGTTGGTAGCATGTCCAATGGAATTGTGGTAAATTTGCAACAGTGAACTAGGAAGGCAGAAGAAAAAGATGTTTCCTTAGTTGAGCGTTTAAGAAGGCCTGAATCAGTGAGATTTCAGTGTGAACTGCTTCAGTTGATACTATCAATCTACACATTTGAGGAACTACTGTTTTCTCCTTTATGCAAAAAGGCTTTGCAGATTTCCAGAGGACGTAAAATATTTATTTTTGGCTCAAAAAGTTGTGACTTACTGCAGTCTCTAAAGTAGTTTTAGATAAAATGATTTTGCCTAATGAAATGGATGCAGGTGGGAACATGGAGTTCAGAATGAAATAATCGTAAATCTTGTCATCCAGCCACTTTAGATGAACAGAAACATGAACGTCATTTTAGTACCTGCATTTTTAGGTCCTTTAGACACATGCACATATGTATAATGTAAGTCAGTCAGCAGTCAATGTTCATTTGAGCCCTACTGTGTGTAAAGCATTGAAGGAATGTCCTATAAAATGAGGAAATTAGAGTCTTTGTCCTGAAAAAGATTCATGTAGAACTAATACAACAGAAATTGTTATTCCCATAGCTCTCTTTTATTTTATAATTGCTGAAATTTTACTAGGTATTCAACAGTACATTAGATACTTGCTCCTATTAAAACAAATAATTGCATATAAACCCATATTACATTTCCCAGAATGAATTTTAAATGTGTTTATGACAGAAACATCAAGGAGATTTGATTGCAGAAATCATACATTGTATCCATTCTGGCAACAATTGCACAGGACTCAAATTAAGGATGACTTTAATATGCCCATTATACAGTGAGCACTTGCGGTTTGACACATGTATTTGTTGGTTAAAAGGGATTTTTTTATGTTAGAGGTTTTCATTGAACTATACAATAATTAATATCTACTGAGACATTTCTTTTCTCTAGCAAAATCGAAAAAACTCTGCCTTGTTCTGTTATTTGGTCCATAGTCAGAAACCCTAAGAGGTATTTTTGTCATAGTGTATCTCTAGTGTATTGAATCTAATGAGAAATCAAAGCTATAGCACAGGACTTATTTTTAGAGTGATACTTTAATGCTATAAAATTTATATTGTGTAGCTTTAAATTGCAAACATTGATATATTTCAAATGGATTCTTTAAACATGTTCCTTTTCTTAAGTTGGTAGGGAAGGATATGGCCTTTTCCATTTTGCACTCTAAAGCTTCAACACCATTTTAGAACTGAGGGGTGAAAAAAGAAATTGGTAGGTCATTGATTGGGTTATCTAGAACTATTCAAGTTACATCACATCCTTTTTGCCAGAAATCAGCCTACACCTTTTAAATATGAACTAGTAAAGAGTTTGGGAAAGAGCTTCATGATAAAACCCTAATGATTAAAGGTCTTAAAATATGTTTAATCTGTCTTTGCAAAGTTACTCTTTTTTTCTTTTAAGTTGCTTTCATCGCAAGTTGTTGGATTAGTTAAGAGCAGTTATTCAGACAGTTCCCATATGTAACTGAGCAATCTGGAAACCAGAATTTCCGAATTCTGAGTAAACACTGGCTCTCTATGGTACCTTATGAGCAAGGTAACAATTTTGGTTTGTGTTGTTCACACACCAAAAATTATGTTTAAAATTGCTTGCACTCTGAAAGCCAGACCAGGTCTCTAGTTACCAGCAGTGCTGAAGCTTCAGCCTTGAAAGAACAAAGGCATTTCTGGTTATACTCATGTATTGTTTTATCAAGAAGTTTAGAAATGTTCTGTTAACCCCAGAGAGATATCATTTAGAACACTTTTATTTGGGAGGAATTGAAATAAGAATTGCACCAGTGCTGCTTTTTTCTTTATTGAATCCTTACAGAGAATGCTAACTTTTCAATAAAAACTGATCATGTTTGGGGACTTTTACTATTTATCTAGCTATCTATAGATTTATAAAAATTATAGCATCTCCTCTCAATATGTTTAAGAATCAGGTTGTATTTTATTTTTTCACATAAAAAATGGTGCTACTTTCGGGTGGCGGTAAATAATCACTATGGTGCTCCTAACTCCTAAGTATATTATATGATATTTCACTTGTTCAAATAAACTGAAATTATATATTCTCTTCAAAATTATAGATTGTCTAAGAACTGCTATTGTTTTAAGGTCCTCCAGAAGTTAAATTCTAAACTAACCCCTTGATTTCCTTTAGGTCTTTTCCAATGGTCACCTGGGAAGTGAAGAATATGATGTTCCTCCCCGGCTTTCTCCTCCCCCTCCAGCTGCCACCCTTCTCCCCAGCATCAAGTGAGTTTTACTGAATTTGGAGATCAACTGTCCATGCATAAAGTTGTTATAAAGAGTGGTTTTGAGGTTCTCAGTACAGAAAGTACAGGGGTGAATATGCATCAATAAAAATGAACCAGCTGGATTTTTAAACTAAAGTACCAGAAATCGAGATCCTTTCTGATTCTTTGCTGATAACTACAGCATTTTTGAGACTTACCTACACTCTGAGATTACACATAAAGCAACAGAGAAAAAGCTAAGTCTTCCCTGCCTCCAAGAAGAGGCTCAAGTAGCACAATGAGCTCTCCTTTCCAATTCATGTCTCTTCCTTAGAGGTATCACATTTATCCCACTACCCAGTTTGACATCATAAAATAATCTTTGGTTCCTCCAGTTTTCTCATGTCTCAAATCCATTCCGCCACTAAGTCCTGTTGATTGTTCTTTTAAAGTTTTTCATATTCAGCTAATCTTCCCCATTGCCCTGATTCTGGCTTATAACGGGACAACTGAAAGAGCCTTCTACCTGATCATATGATATGATCTCAGAATGGAATATCAATGGATTTTAAAGCTAGAAAAATGAGTTAAACTAGGTGTCTCATTTGAAAAAATGGGGACACAAGAAGCATATCAGACAGTTAAGGGATAGTGTCTATCCAAATCAAACCTGGATAAAACCAAGTCTCCTGATGGCCATTTTCCTACTCTATATTAAATCAGGCTGCCTGTCTTTCCTCCAGTATATTTTATTCAGGTAGCTGATTTAAATTCTGCTTTCCCCAGATCACTTTCCTACTCAAAGCCCAACATGTTTCTTTCTTTCCTTCTAAATTAATTCTGTGCTCTCCTGCTATCCACAGAATTTTACCCAATTAAAATATCGTTCAGGAATTCCTAATGCTTGCCCTCTAATCTTGTCTTGATTTTTTTTCTGGTTTTATGAGTCTTTCATGCTGTTCCCTTCTGTGCACCAAGTTTTCAGAATCTTTATTCTAAAGATCCATGTCTCAGGCTCTATTTCTGTATGAAAACTTCTGTGACTTCAGTCATAATGATGGTAATAAGACTGATTCTCTTCCTCCTCCTAGAGTTTATTTTCTACACATTTAATTATGTACTTTGCTCTACTGTTTTCTAATACTAAAGTGCCTCTCCACATTAAAAAGATTATAAGGTTTTAAGGGCAAAACCCTTTTCTCGTAATCTCTGCTTCTCCCTTAACACCTTACTATGTTTGCTGTTTAATGGTATACTGATAGCACTTGGTTGCTTGGTGGATTGACTTTATCATCTGCTAAGATCCTCATTTCTAACTGAAAGTCTTAGAGCATCTTCACTCCTTCCTCTGCTGGTCACTGGATGCAAAAGAACGATAAGCTAGATACCAGCTCCCAAGAAATTTACCATCTACTTTAAAATAAAGTTAACGTACATGAAATCACAAGAGAACATTAGCCACTAAACTGTATGCATCTAGCTTGTTAGTTTTTATATAAGCTTGGAGAATAGACTATTATAGACTTTGTAAGTCAAGGATGTCTTGTAGAGAGGATGGAAATTTCCTGAGTCATGGAGGATGGGCACAGTTGGGAAGGGGTGTGCATGAGAAAAAGCATGAGTGTGAAATTTGACATCATTTAGGGGGCAGTGGGAAACTAAGCACTGGACCATTCTTTAGTGGCCACTTTTCTTGGAGCTGCCAGATATGTAGCAGACATAGAAGTCAGAAGCAAATATATATATTCTGTGTAGTAGGTTGTACATCACTAATAACATATGATATTGTAGCACCAAATGAACTCTGGATATTTGTATATGTAATTAAAACATCTAAGCTCAATTACCTCTAATTCAGAGAACATCAAAAAACAAAGTACATGAAATCTTGCTAATTGGAGATTAAAATTTTACATTCTGTTTATTAAATTCATATTGGCAAGTGGGATAAAAGGCAGAGGTTACCATTTGCTTCATTTATGTTTAGTATTAACTGCTTGTTTTTCTATAAATAAAGAACAACAAATTCATAGTAAAATGCCTTTTATTGATATTTTTCTAACACTTCAGTTTGTATGTGTACCTGGATATACTTTCACCCCATTTACTCTTGATTTTTTTCCCTCAAACAATGCAGTTGCTTTACTTAACCAGAGAAATACTTTAACAATGCATCCTTAACAGCAAATTAGTTTTCTATTTGGCATGCTGCAAATTAACCATAGTTAAAATTACAAGTGCTGGCTTTTAATGGCATGTTTATCTCTCCATTTTGTTTTTTATTCTGACATATAGGTAGCAGTTATTCATTGTAGAAAATATGGAACATATATAAAATAAAGAAAAAAATTAAACAAATACATAAATATAAGCATTTACATACCCCAAATATCAATGCCCAGAGTTTTTTGGGTTTTTTTTTGTTTTTCTTGAATTTTTGAATTTTATTTATTTTTTTATACTGCAGGTTCTTATTAGTTATCCATTTTATACACATCAGTGTATACATGTCAATCCCAATCGCCCAATTCATCCCACCCCCACCTCCACCCCACCGCGATTTTCCCCCCTTGATGTCCGTACATTTGTTCTCTACATCTGTGTCTCAATTTCTGCCCTGCAAACCGGTTCATCTATACCATTTTTCTAGGTTCCACATACATGCATTAATATACGATATTTGTTTTTCTCTTTCTGATTTACTTCACTCTGTATGACAGTCTCTAGATCCATCCACGTCTCTACAAATGACCCAATTTCGTTCCTTTTTATGGCTGAGTAATATTCCATTGTATATATGTACCACATCCTCTTTATCCATTCGTCTCTCGATGGGCATTTAGGTTGCTTACATGTCCTGGCTATTGTAAATAGTGCTGCAGTGAACATTGGGGTGCATGTGTCTTTTTGAATTATGGTTTTCTCTGGGTATATGCCCAGTAGTGGGATTGCTGGATCATGTGGTAATTCTATTTTTAGTTTTTTAAGGAACCTCCATACTGTTCTCCATAGTGGCTGTATCAATTTACATTCCCACCAACAGTGCAAGAGGGTTCCCTTTTCTCCACACCCTCTCCAGCATTTGTTGTTTGTAGATTTTCTGATGATGCCCATTCTAACTGGTGTGGGGTGGTACCTCATTGTAGTTTTGATTTGCATTTCTCTAATAATTAGTGATGTTGAGCAGCTTTTCACTTGCTTCTTGGCCATCTGTATGTCTTCTTTGGAGAAATGTCTATTTAGGTCTTCTGTCCATTTTTGGATTGGGTTGTTTTTTTAATATTGAGCTGCATGAGCTGTTTATATATTTTGGAGATTAATCCTTTGTCCATTGATTCGTTTGCAAATATTTTCTCCCATTCTGAGGGTTGTCTTTTCGTCTTGTTTATGGTTTCCTTTGCTGTGCAAAAGCTTTGAAGTTTCATTAGGTCCCATTTGTTTATTTTTGTTTTTATTTCCATTACTCTAGGAGGTGGATCAAAAAAGATCTTGCTGTGATTTATGGCAAAGAGTGTTCTTCCTGTGTTTTCCTCTAAGAGTTTTATAGTGTCCAGTCTTACATTTAGGTCTCTAATCCATTTTGAGTTTATTTTTGTGTATGGTGTTAGGGAGTATTCTAATTTCATTCTTTTACATGTAGCTGTCCAGTTTTCCCCCAGAGTTTTAACATTCTGACTTTCTTTTCTTTTTAGACTTTTTTTTTTTACATGATTTAGATTACATTGTAGAGATAATTTCATGCTCTCCTTTGTCACTTAATATTTTAATAAGCATTTTTCTTAATCATTTATGCTGTACTGTATTTATCATGGAACCAGCATGGAATTCTGAAGTGACCATTAAAATAAAATCAGACTTGGTCCCAGACGTGACTCCAATATTAATATTTGTCTGTCTTTGAACAAGGTAACTTCTCTGGGCCTCACTTTCTCCATCTGATAAATGAAGGGATCTGTTTATCTTAAATGACCTCTAAAATCCTCTTGAGCCTCAACCTTTTAGGTTCCATGCAATTTTTTTTAAGGGGTACTCATCTGTAGTATTAATTACATATGAATACTTGGCAACTTGAATGCTCATTTATAATTGGTTGGTTGCATCCCATTTTTGAAGCCAGTATAACTTGGGATTACTGCTCTGGGTTTTTTGTTTGTTTTGTTTTTTTGTTTTGTCTACTTCAGCTTCATTAGAGTGTATAACCAGAGTACAATGAGAATAGATCTTCAGCTCTGGAGGGGCATAGAATACAGGTCTTAGCAAAATGTCACTCAGGGAAATAGGGATGTTGGATGTTCAAGTGTATCGTTTCTATGTTAGCGTCTTAGTACATGTTTCAAAATTAGGCCAAAGCAAAATAACAGATTGCTACCCAACATAGACTTTGATAGTTTTCACAAATGTTGAGAGCCCCAGTGTTGAATTCAGTAATGTCAAAGCTAATATTTACCTTTAAAGCTATACTGTGTTGTTATTAATATTTACTGAAGTGTAATTGTTAAATTATTTGATGTTGCTCTGATTCCCATTAAATTGATGGAAGAGGCTACTCTGTGATAGTGTTTTCTTTCTTGTAAAACAGTATGACTGCAATTATATGACTTTTATTGTGTAATTTATCTGGAGACCTAGAAGAATATAGAATTTATTTTAAAAATATATTCTGTCGTAAAAGTAAGCTGAAACTGTACTAGTGCATATAGGTTTACTTATTTTTTTTCCTAAATGGCTTCTACTTAAGATGATTGACACTTTGCTATAAATATAAATTCTTAAAAGCTTGAAATACGGGTAATCATAATTTTTTAGGGGAAGAATGAAAAAATCTATGTGGATTATTTTTATTGTAGTGTCAATTTTTACTAAATTATATTTATCTTGAAATAAGTTGATTTTTCAAAATTAAACTAAATGAAACCTGAAACAGTTAAAAATATTTATTTTACTTAACACAAGATATTGGCCAATAAGCAAAGGAATTACTGTAATAATGGAATAATTACTTCAGGTAAGATAATGTTCTGGAATGCTGAGGAATGTCATTTTTTAGAAGAATATTTTTCTTGTTCCTTGTCTTTTAGAAATGGACCTTTTGTACTTTTGACATATTAAACTTTCATACGTGTGAATCAATATTACTTAATATTTTTGTAAAAAGGGTTTTTTGTTGTTGGAGGTGGTGGTGTTGATCGTTGTTACAGATTTTTTCTAAACAGATAAGGTGCTGATAGTTTAAGCTCAGTGAATAGAGTATCCAGGTTTTGCCTAACTATCCTATTTTCTTTTTTTTTTTTTTTATTATTTTATTTTATTTTATTTTATTTTTTTCCACACACACACACACACACACACACACTGTATTTTATTTTTACAAGAGATAAATAACTATCCTATTTTCATTCAGTTGCATACTGACGGGAGAGTCAGAGTGAACAAGATAAAATCCCATCCTCATTGGAATTTGTGCTCTAGTTAAGGAGAACAGCAAGTAAACACATAACCATAGTATATTGTCAGGTAGTGGTAAGTGCTAGAAGGAAAAATAAAGCAGGGAGGTTTATACTTTAGATGAGGTCATCAGGAAAGGTAATATTGAACAGAAACCTGAAAGAAGGGAGCAAGCCATGAGACTGCCTGGGTGAAGAGCATAAAAGCTAGACAGTGAGGCAAGTGAATCCCTTTGGCATATCTGGAGAACAGCAAGAGGGACAGTAGGGCTGGGGTTGAATAAGGTATATAGGAGCTAAATCATATATTGCCTTTAAGGCCATGATAAGAACTTTGGTTTGGTTAGTTTTAGGAACCATCGAAGGTTTTGATCAACATGATGACATAATGCTGGTTTGTGTTTTTAAAGAGGGTCACTGGCTGCTACGTGAATTGTCTTTAGGACAGCTGAAGTGAGACCAATGGAGAGTGTAGTCGTGTGATGTGGTGAACCAGTAAGAGGTGGTCAGGGCTTTGGGATGATGGCGATGGAGTTATACAGTCCACTTTGGGTTGTATTTTGATCCAACAAACAGTACCTGTTAATAAATCAGATGTCTGAGGTACAATAAATCAGGGATGATTGATTCTTATATAGGTTTTTGCTTAAAGAAACTGGGTGAATGGGTTGGTGCCATTTACCAGAGGGAGGGAAATTGGAGAAGGAGCAGGTGTGGGAATGGGGCAGGGGTGGTAAAATTAAGAGTTAAGGATCTGTTGAGTTTCAGTGCCGATTACACACACATCCAAATAGTGATGTGGAGGGGACAGTTGGACATACCATCTAAGCTTTCACCTTTATATTATATTCAAGTAAATACTTCAGTAGGTACTATTTAAAGCTGATAAAATCATTTCTACATGACCAGTGCCCAAATTTAATTAGATTTGTTATACTCTTAGACATATAAATGTAATCCTAGAAGTTTTTTTTTCTAATATTGGAACTTATATATGAAAATATCACCTTAAAAAACTATATCATTTACCCCTGAAATGTTGATATTGTAGAATACGTATTTAGAACATTTCTGTGTAGTAAAAATTATAATAAACATTATCTATTATTATCATAATCTAAAACAAACTAGAAATGTGGATTTGTGAATGCAGCCGCAACTACTGCCACCTTCCAGTGAGTGATCTAAGAGGTCCACACCGCCAAACAGCATCAGCATCTGTGCCTGCGTGTGTGTATGTGAGAGTGGTTGTTTTTAAATAAATAGTGGCCAAAATGGTCTGTAGATAGAAAGGTGCAAAAGACAAAACAAGACCAATTTGACTGAAATGGTGGTCAGATCCTTGGGAGAAGGGAAGTTTTGTTTTGTTTTGCTTTGTTTTTGACTGGGGAGTGAAAAACAGAAAGAAGAGAAAAAAGCACTGTGCCACAGGAGCTATTAAAGCAAACATCACATTGTAATTTTTAAAAACTTAAGAGAAAGAAGCTTGATGAAAATTTTTCATCTTATATACTGTGCACACCAGGCTTCATTGTTTCTGCTTAATGGCAAAAGAGCAGGGAAACATGTTCTGTTATTGTTCACCTGAGGATTTGTATAGACAATACACACTTCAGTTTTACATTAATTCTGTTTATGTTCAATGATAAGAAATTAATTTCATTGATTTAAAGAAAATATGGTAGAGAACTTTATTTTTTTTTTTTTTAAACATCTTTATTGAAGTATAATTGCCTTACAATAGTGTGTTAGCTTCTGCTTTATAACAAAGTGAATCAGTTATACATATACAATATGTTCCCATTTCTCTTCCCTCTTGCATCTCCCTCCCTCCCACACTCCCCATCCCACCCCTCTAGGTGGTCACAAAGCACCCACCAAGGTGATCTCTCTGTGCTATGCGGCTGCTTCCCACTAGCTATCTATTTTACATTTGGTAGTGTATATATGTCCATGACAATCGGTAGAGAACTTTAAATGGAAGATCCAGCTGTAATTAAGAGCTACTCTTTTCTTAACCCTAGTGAATGAACAGTGATGCTCTTTTGTTAATTTTTGAACCAGCTTTCATTCAAACACCTTAAAATATTTTCAAGGTTTGCCAAGATGTTGCACTAGTTTTGTTTGTTTTACCTTGGGTAGATAGAAAGGTGAACTAATATTGAAGATGGCAGTCCTTTGTAAGTTACAATTGACATGATGTGTATGGGATAGTGTGGGATGGGTCCATCTTTTCAATTTATTCATTATGATCACTATGGCATTCTTCTCTCATTGTGTATCATGTTTGTGCATTTGGTTTTGACCTATTGATGTGACTCAGTATTTGAAACTCAGACTTTATTTTTTCTGCACATTCTTATTGATTTATAAATTTTGTTCAGATCTCCCGTGGAGCAGCTTGACCATCCTAACGTAGGTTTTCTAATGTTTTGTGGTGAATCCCTAGAACCTGTTTGTGGACGCACTGATGACAAGAATTGAGGGCTGCAAGCATATCATTTTAAACTAGTCTCAACAGAAAGAGAAATAGTGTGTGGAAAGGGTACAAAATAAATACTAAGGGTATTATTTTTCTCCTTTTTATTTTAGTATTATAATTTCTAAATTCAGATAGAATTGTAATCCCTCTCTCATCATTTGTAGGAAAATGGCATTTGGCGGATGGCTATAATCTGGGTGCAGGAATGCCACTAATTCCACTAATCTTTCATTTTCTCTGACTAAAATCTAAGATGAATACTGATACTAACACTAATCCCAGTAGTCTGACAAATCTGTTACTTGTAATTTACCATACAACTGATTTATGATCACAAATAATTAGGTAGCCTTACACAGAATTGTGAGCCATTGGATTCTATTTAAATATGCAATCTAAATTATATTCCTTATACTGTCTCTTTTTTGTCCCATAGAGGCATAATTTGCCATATATTCTCCACTTCTCCATGAACATATTGATCTGTTCATAGAAAATGCATAGGGTTAGAATGAGATTCTATTTTCACATTAAGTGAGAGCATCTTGACATATTCCACCATCATATTCAAGCATTCCTTGTTTCTGTCCACATTTCTCTGTAGGCTCAAATAGAATTAGGTAAGTGATTTGAAGGCCACTAGGGATATTAAGCATATTTGTTTGTGAAAGATGCTTATCTGCCGTATCTTAAATGAGTTAAAATGAATTTTTAACCTTAAAATGAAAATTTTCCAGTTGTTAAATTAAAGCATAATTTTCATACAGTAAAATTCGCCCTGCTTTATTAATGTACAGTTTTGTGAGTTTTGGCAAATGCACTGTCATGTATTCACTACCACTGTCAAGATACAGAACAGTTCCTTCACTCCAAAAACACCCCCCAGGCCTGTGTCAGTTTCTCCCGTTACCCTAAACCCTTGGAAATTATCAATCTGATTTGTGTCCACATAATTTTGCTTTTTCCCAAAGGTCATATAAATAGAATCATATAGTATAGAGCCTTTTGAGTTTGGGTTCTTTCTATTAGCACAATGAATTTGAGATTCATCCAGGTTGTCAAGAGTATCAATAGTTTGTTCCTTTTTTATTGCTCAGAGTATGTATTCCATTGTAAAACACACTATGGTTTGTTTATCCATCCCTCTACTAAGGGACATTTGGGTTGTGTCCAGTTATTGGCGATTATAAGTATTTAATTATAAGCCACATTTAATATCACCGTGAAGTCTTTAATGTTCAACATGTATTGGAAAATCAGATTCTCAAAAAAAAATGAGTTTCCTCAACATCTGTCTTTTTGATTTCTAAAGCAGTTCCCTAAAAGTGTTAGAAATGAATATTGGCCTTGAATAAGTTAACTTAAAAATTAACTTCAAATTTATTTCTCCAGCTTAAAAACAAGTCAGTGAAAACTATACTTAAAGTATAAACTATACTTAAACTATAAGTGAAAACTTAAAATTAAAGCTTATATTCAGCCTAATAATATACCACACTGATTCTTCTGGATGTCATGAAAGAATCCTCAAAATTAGTATGTATATTTATAAAACCCACTCTTGAGATGCTGGGGAAATGGCTTACAGGTGGCACATGGGCAATCCTCATTTCAAATACAGCTAGATTTTGTGTTACCACTTCTCTGGGCTATGATTTCTCGAAGTTGGGTGTTTTGCCTGTTAGGATAGTTAGTACAAGAAATATGGACTAATGTATATGGCAGGCTCTGAAGATTCGGTTTTAGTAAAAGATTTTTCAAAACCTTGCTTTCAGAGATTATTAAATAAGATTTTACATGTAGAAGGCAAGCAAAATAATATATTTAAAATATTTTTCTACATTATGAAAGTATCCTAAAAATGATTTTCTTTCCCGTAACAGTTTGGTCATGTATTTCTCTAATAGCCTCTCGTTCTTTTTGTCTAAAAGCTGTGAGTGCTTCGTGGGACACACACCGTGCCAGGCCTTGGCTGACTCAGGGTCTGCCCTTAAGCATTTTCCAATTAGACAGAAATAGAAGAAAGACATAGATGAATATATAGAAAACACAATGTCAATGTATGAACACTTAACCAAATACATATAAAAGATTAAAGTTCAAAGAAAACTACTGTTTTGTGGGACGTCACAGGAGGTTCATCTATAGACAGTAAAGATGGATATTTCTACTTTGCTTTATTTCTGGAAAAGTTGAACTAGTCAAGGTATCAGGAATTGCTCAAATGAAGGAAAGAAAAGTACTTGGCAAGGGTGATGTTTGAGGTATGTTATGTAGGAAAAGCCAGTGGGATATGCAGAAGGTCACCCCTCTGATGATATGCCTCTCACACCAGGAATGTAGAAGGCTGTAGAGGATTGTATCTGTGAGCCTTCAGCTTCAAAATGCAAAAATCACTAATTAAGAAGAGCATTAGAAAATATATTCTTGGTTTGTTTCAAGTGTGCACATGCAGATAGTGGATGTATTCCTCATTAAAGTTTAAATAACACACATTGAATTTAACAAGAGGCAAAGGCTGTGGGGAGGATGGCTGTGTATCTTTAAGACTATGTGTCCTTGTGCATTACCAGTGTATTAATTCAGGAATGACAGCCGCAGTGCAGAACACTCTGTGAATGTCTGATGATAATATAAAGGGAATGAAGTACTGGTGTAAATGGTAGGATGGTTTACTTAGCAGTTTTAACGTGGAACCAGCCAAATAAAATTGATCTATTTTATTCCTCTGGTATCCTAAAAATTTCCCATGAGCTAAATCAATGACTGAACATTTTCCTATGTCCCGTGAGATATTTTCGCCACTACCAAAAGTAAACATACATGATTGCTAATGAAAATTCTTTATTTTTACCACGTATCTAGTTGCAAGTAAAACTGAACCTACTTTTTGAATGAGTCTGTGAAGGGAAAAAGAAATCCCGCATGTAATTACAAATAATGTAATTATTTAAATAAATTGAGATTTCTCTTTTGGTATTTTATATACAAATTCTTCATCTATTTGTACCTTCCTCATTTATTTTTTTTTTATTAAGACGTTATTTTTTTAGAGCCATTTTAGATTCATAGCAATATTGAGGAGAAGGTACAGATATTTCCATATACCCCTGGCTCCCACACATGCCTAGCTTTCCTCATTTTCACCATCCTCCACCATAGTGGTACATTTGTTAAAAATGATGAACCTACATTTATACATAACCACCCAAAGTTCATAGTTTACATTCCCTTTTTTACATGATAGAAATTGCTTTTACTTTTCCCTTCAGAATTGAATAAGATCAATTTTGTACAAAAATTTATATAATATTGAATAAAGTCACTGGAATGATATTCTTATAAATTGGCTTATTTTAACTAGAATATTATACTAATATAAAAAGTTTGCATTAAAAATATAATAAGATAAAATATGACTCTTTAGAACTTTATTAAAATGGTGATAAGCAAGATATCCAGGCATTTTTTTCAGATTTAGATACGCAACAAATGCCACTCGAAGACTTTCTTCACTTCTAGTATAATTCACTAAAATCCATTTAAGCTAATTACCTGCGGCTAGTAAGTTTTAGCAGTAAGCCCCTATAATTCCATAAAATGTTAGATAAGCTTTGCTTTTCATTTTCTTCAGGATACTCCATCTGTTGATTTGCAGCAAAGCTAAAGTAGGGGGAAATTACCCTGATTAAATTCTTTATCATTGAAGATAAAATATAGAATCAGCCAGAACAAATGTGATTTCAAAAATCATCCATTCTTGTGTCATAGTGCAGTGCTTCTTTGAAAACTCTTAAATCTTTGGAACTAAGCTGCACCAGGCAGATAGAACACTCCTGACATGGATGTGGTTGTTGAATACTTGGTCAGTAAGTCTTTTTCTTTTTTCTTTTTTTTTTTTTTAAAAAGATACCCTTGTTTTTTATTTATTTTTATTTTTGGTTGCGTTGAGTCTTCGTTTCTGTGCGAGGGCTTTCTCTAGTTGTGGCAAGTGGGGGCCACTCTTCATCGCAGTGCGTGGGCCTCTCGCTATCGCGGCCTCTCTTGTTGCGGAGCACAGGCTCCAGATGCGCAGGCTCAGTAGTTGTGGCTCACGGGCCTAGCTGCTCCGCGGCATGTGGGATCTTCCCAGGGCTCGAACCCGTGTCCCCTGCATTAGCAGGCAGATTCTCAACCACTGCGCCACCAGGGAAGCCCAGTGTTTTTCTTTTATACAGTATATGCTTAAATTGCAAAGGAAAAAAATTCCTTGTACATGACAGTATAGTAGGACATAGAAAGGATGTGTATTTTTCTTATTTCTTTTGCTAACAGAACCCACTCTGGCCCTTGATTTAGCTAAATTTATATCCATGTTTATAAGAATTTATGGAAAGGTAATGTTTGAAATCCCTGCTCTAATTCCCATCAAATCACCATTTTGCAGTCCGTGTACTCACTGGCCTTCATTTGGGATGTACATCTTCCAAGGTTACACCATAGTAGGTGTAACCCTTAAGTTATTAATAAGGTTATTAGATTGTGCTCTGGGTGGTGACAGTGGACTTTCTGTCACTGTATCACTGTGCTTTCATTTCACCTTATACTGTCATTTGAATTCCAAGGTCGCTCAAACAGAATTCAAAAATCGGTATTGAAAAAGTCTTCAAAGACGGATAAAAACACACTTTTGAAAAATCTTAGGAGAGATTTTTTTCTTTCATCTCTGAACTTCCTAGAGACTCAGATATATAGTTGAAATTTGAAAACCTTTAGGTTTTTCAAAATGTCTTCTTGCAGTGGGCACAGAGAAAAGCCCTTAAAGTTGTTTTCATTCGAACTAGTTAGGAGAAATAAAAATGAAAAAGTTATTTCAGTCTTGATGGTTCATATACCAAAGGCCTCTTGCTCCCTCTACAGAAGGTGCTTCAAAATTGCAGTCACAAAGATTAAAAAAAAAAAATTTAACGAAACAGATTTGTCTTGAGGTTCATGATTTAAAAAAAGGTTTGGATCCGTATGTACCTCCAGTGTCCTGCAAACAGGTTGGTTGTCCTAAAGTTGGTCAGGGTAGGTTTGTGTGTTTCTACTTTGGTGTTTCTCTCTGGCGTCAGCTTAGGATAAACTCCATTAGCAACAACTGTTAAAAAAAAAAAGTACGTTTTTGTTGTTTTGTTATTAATTGGCTTTGTCTGTTTACTCAATGGATGAGTAAAATGCTTGGGAATTTCTTTTGATATTAGGTAATTGTTTTACATATTTGCATTCTTTTTTACTTAGCCAGGGAATTTAAGCCATAAAAATAATGGCCTCTACCTTAAAGACTTATAAAGTTCTCTTATTATCTACTTCTAATTGTTCCAGTCATTTTTAGATCTTTGTTAATTTTTGTCCCAACAACAACTATCTGAATTGTAACTTCACAGGAGAAAGAATTGTTTCACTTAATTAAACTGGATTTTTTCAACTATAAGTAATATTCACGAGAGACAGTTGAACTTTCTATAAATACTTCATTAATATATAGAATAACCTTGCATATATATCATCTTAATTTACCAATTTAAGTTAAATAAGAACAAAATGTTAATATTTTAATAGCTTTGGTGTAAATAATTTTATGCATTCACTTACAACTCCAGGACCTTTTTATTTTATTTGACAGGTTACTAGTTTCTCTTATTGTGCCATTTTAAAATTATAAGTATGAAAACTCTTATTTCATCAAGAGTTTTAAAAATCCTTTTCATTTGTATTTAGTATAAGAACAGCCCTTCTGATGTTACCCTGTAATTGAAAAATGAACACAAGTGACAAAGTAGTTTCTTTGATTTGAATATGTCACATCAGACTTGCCTGTCCTGAATTATTATGCTAAAACTAGACTGGATTTTTTTTTCCCTCTGGTAGGTGTACTGGTCCATTAGCAAATTCCCTTTCAGAGAAAACAAGAGATCCAGTAGAGGAAGATGACGATGAATACAAGATTCCTTCATCCCATCCTGTTTCCCTGAATTCACAACCATCTCATTGTCATAATGTAAAACCTCCTCCTAGGTAAGAATATGGGCCATTTTTTATCACCTCACGTCTGCAGTAAGCATTATCATTTATGGCATTTGTTTTTAAACAACTGAATCACATCTGTTTAATAAAAACCCTTGATTTCTTGCTCAAAGCCTCCTCTACCTATAATACTATTTTTCTCCATGACCTTTCAGAGAAAATGAAAAGATGTAGATTTCTATTAATTAGGAAGTCCTTTGACTAAATTAGTTGACTAGTAAGTCTAATGGAATAATTTGTTGCCTCTCTCCCCAAAAAACAAATTGTACTGTAGTAAAACTTTGCTGTAGGTTACATATAGTGGTGATTAATTCATGAATTTTCAATAAGCTATTTTCAATGCATTTTATCAGTTCTAAGCACATATCTCATGAAGAAAAATTAGTGCTTAGAAAATAAGGTATTATACTAACCTTCCTTAGAATTGTTCTTCATGAAGTAAGGACTAGTATAATCTATATTGATTTTCTTTCTTGATGTGCTACCTACTTATATTCAGATCTTGAAGAACTGAAAAAAATTATTTCCCTTAGCTATTTTTATCAGGTACTATTTTACTTTTCCTTGGATCAAACAAGAATGTGAGGAATTGTGTTCTGTTTTCTTCTTGTCAGTTGTTTATTCTCACTGTTATGGAGACATCCTTGGTCTTTGAAGCGGCAGCCCCATGGAGGTATAGGAGTTATTAAAAATGGGTGGTGTGTATTGAAATATTAGTTTGTCTTTAAGTAGAAGGACAATTCTGTGTTTATATAATTGAATTAGTAAATCATAATCTTATTTTTCTGTTTTTTTAAATCTAATTGACATATATGAAGTACTCAGTAAGTCAAATCTCAGTTTCAGACTTATTTTCTGAGCTCCAGTTTTCTTTGTCTAATTACATCCCTGGAGCTCTGCTTGGCACATACAGAAGAGGGCTCAGCTACTGCTGGCGGCCCAGCCTTCTTGCCTTTCAGTATCTCTTTACTGACTGAGGAACAGGAGAGCTGTTTAACACTTCAGTCATCTATGTCATCTTTACTTAGTGTGCCATTTCCTTTTGAGGTCAAGTCAATCAACAGAAAGCACTTCATGAGTGGAGTGTTCCTTTCTTTTCAGATGAAAAGTCTAAAAAATGTTTTAATGCCTTTCTTCAAGTATTGTATTGCAGTACTTGGAAAAGAGAAGCAAAACTCCATTTAAACCAGAGATCTGCCTTAGTGAGTTACAAGGTTAGAATTATCAACACTATGCAGAATTATTAACCATGGTTATTAACACTTTGCTGTCCAGGGCTTCATATTTCAAAGCAAGAACCAAACGTTTCTTTGCTGATTGCTGGTCTTTAGGACATTTGTTGGTAACATTGAGAAGACAGAGAAATAACTGAGAGATAATAATTTGTTATGTTGGAAGAACCAAATTCTACTATTCTTATTAGAGAAAAAAGTTATTCCTTTACATCAAGTATAAATTTTTACAATTTTCAGTTCCCTTGGCTCTTATAAATGTGTAGTAATTTTTAAAAACTGAAATAAGATGAGCTTTTTTGGTCTCTTTGGGATCTCATTTTTTTTCATCACTGGATAAGTGAGTGGTATAATTGTAATACTTTAAATTTTAATTGTCACATCATACTCGATGAGATTTTTGGTGGCAGGCCTCCCAAATCCTGAAAATAAATTTGATTTATGACCACCATTACCATCTTTCTACAGTTACAGAGAAGTAATAAATGTTGACAATCCCTAATCTTAATTGGAGTGAATTTTCTGTCTAATTTGTTCTTGAAAGTCAATGGATGAAGTATCTTCTTAGGTCCTCTACAAAGCACTCTTTAAACTTCGACACATCCTTTCCTTCTATGTTTTTCCTCTCTTTGGAACATCAGGAGAACTAAATTGTCAGTATATGGAAAAAGTTAAACCATATTATTCATAGATTCATAAACCATATTATTCATAGATGAATAATTCCATTTCAGTAAAAATCCATCATTACTATGAAAATTCAATACATTATAACTATTTTTAAATGAACCATCTCTGGCCCCTTAAAGAGATGTGGCCACGAGGGAGAATGGAAATGCATTTCAGATGAAGCACTTTGCAATAACTATTCAAATGTCCAATATCTCCTCCATTATGTATGCACTTTTACTTTGCCCCAAGAATTCAGAGTAAATCAGGGGAAGGTAAAATATAAACTCTGCCTTCTATAGCTCTTTGTGAGCACAGTAACTTGGTGAGCAGATAGTCAGTTGCTACACAGCTATATTCTGAAGACAAAATATGCTCCATGCCTTCTCTTCCTGCTGCTACCTTCCTGTGCCCCCGGATTTGTGCATTGTGTTCACAGTATGATTCGAAAGCATTAATACCAACAATAAAAATACTTTTTTTAGTATTATCCTTTTACAGACACCCAGATTAAAATATTTGTTGTGTTCCCAAGGCCTTTGCTAAAGTCATTTTTCTACAGTTGTCAGAGTGCCAGTTTTGTTCACGGCAGTGGTGAAATTATACTCCAGACTCTAGGTCTTTGAATATGCCTATCTGAATTTTAATGGACTTTCTGAATATTTAATAATTCTCCTTCCTTGACAGGCTCTAGTTTATAATAAGGAAAGCTTAATTTACAGAAATAAAAATATACTGTTAAGTACCGTTAACCAGTAATGATGTCATTGGGACTTTTACATATTTTTTGCCTGCATATTACATTTTCTTCTTCAAAACCTTGATAAGGTAACATTGAAATCTTCCAAAATGAAATGTTAATTCCACAGGTGTGTTTAGGGTATAAGCAATTTTGTGGCCCTTGTAATTCTTAGTTTCACTTAAAAAAAGAAAAAAACCTTTGTCTTCCATGGAATATTTACTTCTGCTTTGTAAAAGTATTCAAGTATCTAGATAATATTACTTTACTTTCTCCAGAAAAGGAAATTAATTATATTTATATCCTAACTTTATTACATGAGCAGCGTTGCTAGTTCCCATCATCTCCCCACCCCCAAATGACTTTTAAATGGAAAGTAATTATCCTTATGATTTTTGTCCTTTGATTTCTGCTTTAGGTCTTGTGATAATGGTCACTGTATATTGAATGGAACACACGGTACGTCTTCAGAGATGAAGAAATCAAACATCCCTGAGTTAGGCATATATTTAAAGGGTATGTATAAGACATATTCTCTTTGTATTCTGTGTCTTAATGGTCAGAATTTAAAGGTAAAATTCCATGCCATTGTTGTACTGAAAATACATTAAGATTTTGTGTTCTCCTCTAGGAGATGTTTTTGATTCAGCCTCTGATCCAGTGCCATTACCACCTGCCAGGCCTCCAACTCGGGACAATCCAAAGCATGGTTCTTCACTCAACAGGACGCCCTCTGATTATGATCTTCTCATCCCTCCATTAGGTTGAAACCTTTAAAACAATTTCAAGCAAGCCTCCCTGCCACCTCTTTCAATTAATATCTGAATTATCAGAATTCTCAGTTCAGTGCAATGTAGACTCACTAGGTTATGAATTTGTCTGAATTAGAATGGAATCTCCAGGTGATAGTGGCTCTCAGTTCCTGTGACCATTATTCCATTTAGATGACTGAAGCAGTGGTGTAAATAGCTGGCATCAGTTAGGGTTTTATCAAGTTGTCTCTTCATGTACTAAATGCAGTCTACAAAATCTTATGAGGGCATTGTCATTCCCCCAGGTGCTTGTGTTCTAGATGTGGAGTATTCATCTGAGATTTTCTTTAAGTATAATTCTTAATGAATGCGTACTTACTTTTTCTTTCAATATAAAATGACCCACTTCCACTTAGCTAATTACATTATGGGAAATTATATACTTTATTGTAGAGATCTGAAAATAAATTCTGTCTTATAATCACTGCAACTAGAACACATCCAAAGAATCTCAATTTCTTTGTTTCAAATTTTACCATGAAGTACACTTAATGTGTGTGTGTGTGTACATGTGTGAAGGTACACACAGGTGTGTATTTATGTTAAAATTGGCCAGTGCAGGTGTCTGTTTATTTCATTAATTCTAGGTAGGAAGCTTCTCACCCTATTTTTAGAGGAAGACAATTAAGAAACCTTCACAAGTTAAGGCTTTACAATAATGAGTCACCATAGCATAAAATAATGTATAATGAAGGTTCATTTATAAGCTTATCTGAATCATTAGGCTACTAGAAATGAACCTCTCCATTTTTTTTCCCCAAAACACCATCAACTGGTGTTTCCAGTTAGTTATACAGTTGAATGTCTTGCTCCTGTTCTTTCTGCAGTTCAGTGCTTTACTCTCACCCACGTGGATTACAAGCACCTCCCAACTTCCTTCTTTACCTAGTCTTTTTCTCTTCCAGTTCTTCCTGTATGCTGTTTTTGACCTATTCCCCAAGTCTTTATGACTAGATCAGCACTGTCCAATAGAACTTTATGTGGTGACATAAAAGATCTATATGTGTGACTGTAGAACTGAATTTTAGTTAATTTAAATTTAAACTAAATAGCTATATGTGGATAGTTACTACCATATTGGACAATGCACATAAATGTTCCAACCTTTTTAACTCATCCTTCCTTTGGCTCTTCATGTACATCTCATATTTTATTTATGCTGTTCACTCTGCCTAGTAGACGCCATCCCTGTGTTTGATGAACAAATGTTTCTGAGGCCCTGATAGCCCAGGCCTTCCTGTTCTTGGTAACACCTTGCTGAATGCCACTTTCTGCATTCCTCTTCCCTCTTACAATGCATCTCTCTCTCTCTCTGGGACCTATTCACCTGTGAGCCTTTTGTGAACTTTTCTTAGATCTCATTGTGGAATCTAAGCTCCTCGGGGTCGAGGACTTATGATTCTGATCTTCACATTACCCATGTGCCTAGCATGGTGCCTGACATTTAGGGGCTGATTGATAAAGGATTTGAATAAATGAGATAATGTAGGAAATAGCTGAAGGTTGGAATGATAACAAAGCTCTTTCTTTCTCTCTCCTATACCTTCATATATTTTACATTAGAAAAATATTTATGATCATTAGAGAAAAAATTTTGAATACTTTTTGCAAGGCAAGCTGGATGAGTGGTGAAACCGTTTATATTTAAATATACCTTTATATTTAAGTCAATGTGTTTAAATCCATGAGAATTTTTATTACTAGAAGATGTAGGTATTTATACCCTGTTTCATTCACAAAGTATTTGTGATTGCTTACAAAAATACATACACTGCAATTTTATTTTTTAAAGAATCAAGATGAGGGAAAATATGAATAGGATAGTAAGACGTGGCAGGGGAAACACAAGTAGACATAAAAGCATACTGCAGTATTCTACAGTTACTAAAGTTGGGAACTATGCAAATATAAGTAACTAGCTTTGGGACCACCTCAAGAGGTAGTTCTATTGATATATTTAACTGTTTCTCCCTAGAGATATCTGATAAGTAGAAAAAGATCATATTCCTCTACTGCAGGTGCATATTCTGTATATTTTGACAATGAAATATATGGAGCATTAGTTTAAATGAATTAAAATGCCGTGGAGCAAACTTTTAAAAGATAATCTAAACTATTTTGTGACATTAAATTTTTGTGCATAGTGTGATTTTCTAATTAGAGGCTGTGAACTCTTATTGTTACGCAAAAATTGTTTTGATGATGTGATCATGTATTATATTATAAAGGTTACAAGTGAATAATAAGCTGTTTCATAACCTGAAATACTGCTTTTTAATAGAAAGGGCTGAGAGATCGAAAAAGTCTGTATGCACACATGTGTGTTTGTGTGCCTGTGTTTCTCTCCAAACACCTCCTACAAAATAATCAGCTCCCATTAACAAAGTCAGTGAACTGCTGGGTAAACACTGCAGGTGAAGTTGCTTATAAGCAGCAAGAGAAAATCATTATTTTTGCCTGATACTGTGGTTTGATTAATGAAGTTCTGCTGTTGATACTGACCTTTCTTTCAATGCAGGTGAAGATGCTTTTGATGCCCTCCCCCCGTCCCTCCCACCTCCCCCACCTCCCGCAAGGCATAGCCTCATCGAACATTCAAAACCTCCTGGCTCCAGTAGCCGACCATCCTCAGGACAGGACCTTTTCCTCCTTCCTTCAGGTAGGAGGGAAAAACCAAGCAAACCTTTTCACTGAAAGCAAAAATATTTCTAAGATGATAACTGTCAAGCATTAGTGATTCATTGGTTTCTAGCTCCCAAGCTGAAAAATCCCTGGGTGGGGAAAACAGCAGTTGGATAGGTTTGTCTGTTAGTTGTTTGGTTTAATGCCAAAAGGATTCCAAAAATGGCAAAAGCAACAAGGAATCATAGAATTTAGAAATGGCGCTGAAGAGATGATCAGGTCCAAATAACACCTGTATGTTACAAACGGTGAGAACCAGAAGTGCTCGGTGTTTGGGCTAAAAGTGATGGAGACAAATTTAGACTTTCTCCTAATTCTGAGTGCAATATTTTTTTCAAACAATGTGTTTAAAAATTTTTACTAAATATGCTTTAGGGTCATAATTTTATTCAAAAACGTAATATCTTGGTAAATTATATTGTAACATTAATAGATATGTTTTTCTGAAATATCTGCATTTTATTGTTTTGTTACTGTTTTTATTTTTAATGCCTCAATGTATCTACTAAAATTATCAGTCTTCAAGGAAAAATTAATACATAGCTTTTTTTTTTTTTAAATGCTATATTTCTTTTTTTTTAAATTTTATTTATTTATTTTATTTATGGCTGTGTTGGGTCTTCGTTTCTGTGCGAGGGCTTTCTCTAGTTGTGGCAAGTGGGGGCCACTCTTCATCGCGGTGCACGGGCCTCTCACTACTGCGGCCTCTCTTGTTGCGGAGCACAGGCTCCAGACGCGCAGGCTCAGTAGTTGTGGCTCATGGGCCTAGTTGCTCCGCGGCATGTGGGATCTTCCGGGATCTTCCCAGACCAGGGCTCGAACCCGTGTCCCCTGCATTGGCAGGCAGATTCTCAACCACTGCGCCACCAGGGAAGCCCCAATACATAGCTTTTAAAAAAAAACTCAAGTGAGGAGTAGAAATAAAAAGACTTAATAAACCATCCCCTCCACTAGTCAGAATTATCAGGAAAAACAAATTCAGTTATGTTGAATCTGCTGATATTAATTGTTCCTGTCAGTCCTATTGGTGATACTGTGATCTGTACTCTGAAATGTCTGCCTCCTCGACTTGGTTTGGTTAAACATAGGGTAAAGATTTTCTTTTTTTAACAACTGCTTTACATTTGTGTATGAGATTAATCATGAAAGCCTTCTAAGAGTACTCACTTTGTCCTTTGGCCACCTACATGATTCTTTGAAAACTTGGAAATCTTAACCATTATCATTCACCTTTAACATTTTCCTCATTTTTTTTTTTCCATTTGGTTTGATAATTTAGAAGTTTGAGGCAGTTTGTAGATATGACCCACAAAATTATAGACATATAACTTGGAATATATAGCTTCAGTTTCTAAAAGTAGTTTATTTTCAAGGAATAATTTTTCATCAGTAAATATTGAATTGTCCTCTGTGTCACCCACTCTGTGAGATGCCTCCCTGCCCTCATGGATCACATTAATTCACTGAATGCTACCAATCAAAGAGCAAGGTTCATCACCCTTCTAATCCAAGCAGAAAGCATGGATAACTATTAGGCTCTTATTCATATAGCTACATATACACACTAACATTTTGCTATCTTTTTCACTTATACTTATTCAAATCTTTGTCTTATACATGGACTTTAATTAACATGTAAAAATGAATATATACAGCAGAAACACAACATTGTAAAGCAACTATACTCCAATAAATTTTTTTAAAAAAATGAATGTCTCTAAATCTTAGTAAACTTAACCTTTCCCAAGGCAAACTTCTGGATAATTTCTAGCCAGATTCCTATAAGGTACCTATCAATCACCTTTTATATATGTAATTTAAGCCCCATTAAATGAAAGTTAAACGTAGTGCCTTCTTTTAAAATTAAGCCAAGCTTTCCAGGCTTGACTTAATTCTTACACTTTTTTACACAAACAAACACACACCTGTTTTTATCAAAAGAATTAATTGTAAAATATTTCAGTTCTTTATCTGAATTTCACTGTTCATTTTGCTTTTGTAAAAATCTTCAAAAAGCTTTTTCTCAAGATGATTACTAAAAAAAATTACTTCAAAATAAAAAGGCCCCCTTTTATTAGAATGAAAGTTGAATAAACTGATTTATTTCATATATAGCTTTGCTTGGCTGCCAGGTGGGCTCAGTAGCAGTTATCCTTAACCTGTGGTGTGAGGCCAACATGGGACCAGAGCAGGGTCATCTGAACCTGTTGACTCCCTCTTGAACTCCTTTTATGCATGGAAGTATTCTAATTCCATTCAAGTAATGCTGATATCCCTCGATAATAAATACTTCTGAGGAAAAAATGGCAACTTTTCCCCCCTTTCCAGTCTCATATAATTAACAGGACAAATTTCTAGTCTGTTGTCAGATCCTTTATGTGAGATCCAATGAGTCAACTGTTTTTATTCCATTTTAAGCCACATGTATAGACCACATCTTTTTCAAAAGAAATATTTTAATTCTTCTTAACATAATGATATCGTAGAACATGAAAGGTTCTTTCACCTTTAAATAAGCACTTGACTGTATCATTTTGCAAAGTATTCAACACATTAGGCTGTCTAAGGAAGTGTAATAGAAAATTCACAAAAGCAGTTCTTCATCCTGAACTGAACTTCATGAAAGAATACTCTATAAACGCTAAACAAAAGTTTAACTTAATAGCTGTAGAACCAAACAAGGTAAACAACGGTGATTGCTAAATTTAAATGGACTGTATGAGCACTTTACTGCTATTATTTTCACTATAGTTTAATCTGTAAAATTTTAGTCCAGTGTAATGATAAGCCTTTTCTGGCATTATGAAGATTTGGTTTCCTTGAGGAAATCTTTATCCCTAATTAAAGACAAAGGTTGGATATCCCCATGATGTTGTATTAAATACCTACTCAAACCTACCTCTTTATTCCAGCATTCAGTGCCCTGCACACCTGAGTCGGGTCCACCTTTCCAGCCTTATAGCCCAGTGACTGCTCTGTAGTAGTGGTTTTCAAACTACGGCGTCCTGTGTTTCTGCAAAGGAGCCTTAGGACTCCTGTATGATCAAGCGGGGGAAGTGAAGCAGGGGCACGGCTCTGATGCCGCTTTTATCTGTTTTCTATTTTAGGCCTTCATGCAAGATTTCTTTTGGCAAAATAGTAATGCCCACTGCTGTACATGAGCCATCTACTCTGGACAGGCCAGTCATATCTTAACAAAACCTGAAGAGTCCTCAAAAAAAGCTTTACACTTTACTGTCTCCAAACCCAGGGCTACTGCTAGCATATATGTGCTTTTGTCCGAATTACAAAAAGGCATTTCTTTTGTGTTGGTGGGTTGAAATAGGCACCCCTCCCTCTGCTTTGTGCCAGGGCCAGTGCTCCAGGAACAAAGCCAAGGCTGTATTTAAGTCTGCTCAGTCCCATTACTGCATGTCTTTGTGCAGTGCACAAAATACACAACGTATTTGGCAGCCCTTTCTGAACCTTTTCCTCACTGTATTTCTAACCTGGAATCTCTTTTGAAGTCCTTATCCAATCTTAAAGTCACAATTCAACTCTAAAAGCCAGCCAAATTGACTTTATTAGAGATGAAGGAAGGTTTTCCACGGGATCCAGAAATGCAATTGCATAAGTAAAATACAAAGAAAACTTTTGGATCATTAGCAACAGTTATTGGAAAGGGTTTTTAGGGGTTTGGTTGACTGTGACCTTTATGAAGCACACTCATGACGTAGTTACCAGGGACTCTCTTGGCCTCTGAGTGTTGCACTCACAGAGTTCAAATCAGAGATGGAGTGAGGCAAGGTCCTCCCCCAGGCTCAGCTGGTGTGGAGACTGCTGTGTGCAGGTGTTGAAGGACTGATGGGTAGAGCCGTGGTTCTCAAACTGTGGTCTTGAGACCAGCAGCATTAACACTCCCTAGAAATTTGTTTAAAATGCCAATTCTTTAGACCTACCCAAGACTTACTAAATCAGAAACTCTGGGAGTAGGACCCAGCAATCTGTGTTTTCATAAGCCTTTGGGGGTGATTCTGATGCATGCTCAAGTTGGAGAAACCCAGGGCTAGGCTATATCTGGAGGAGTGCAGCCAGGATGGGAGAGGGAAGTAAAAACCACACCGTGTAAACTATGGTAGATTAAAGGAACTGAGGATGTTTAACCGACAGAAGAGAAGATCTTGAGTATGTATTAGAGGAGTTGCTTTCAACCACAGTATTTGTAAAAGAATCATTAGATTTCTTCCATGTCTCCTGAGACAAAGACTGACCAGTGAGAAGAATTAGGAGTGGAAATTTCATTCCTGTTAAGAAGCTTCCTGGATTATTAATACTTCTTATATCTCAGAGGGGTAGTGAGTTCTCTAACAAACACTTGGGGACTTGATCAGTGGCCAGATCACTACATATGGGGGTTTTATGAATGTGAGTTAAAGAGTGAGGAGCTTTGTTTCACCTAAATAATAGGTCTTCAAATCCTCTTCTATCAATTAGATCTAGCATTGATATTCTTTTAAAATTTTCAGAATAACTGATAAATCTTTCAGATGGCTTTTGGACAGCCCCAGAGGAAAGATGCCATTGTTTTAACTGTTCAGTTTTATTTGCCTCTTTTCCTATGCTTGAGTAAAAAATTGGAAGTGTTTCAGATAGTGGGGGAAAAAAAGAACTAAGAAAAAAATTCCATAATGCCTCCTCCCAGAGATAACCACTTGATAGGTTTCCTTCTTACACAGCGTAATTTTGATTGATGCGTATTTCCCCACTTCTTTTATAGTTAGCAAACCTTTTCCTCCCAGTGTTTCCTTAGTTTTTAATAATCTCTTAAAATAAGTCTTAAAATTTTTGAATTTAGCATTACCATACTGTAAATCACAGGCACTTGTACTTTGCTTTTTAGAGTAGACTAATCCCATCGTGTTTATTCATTCATTCATTTCTCAAACATGTATTACTATATAAATGGTACATTGGCTATGGTATTTTCAATTTGTATGTTTTAATCCTAAGTGTGGATATAAAATTTTACTTTAATGAATTTTTGAAGAATTTACTTTTAAAAACCTTATTGATTTTCAAATTTGGTAATTATTGTACTCTCTGTAGTAATTGTACTATATATAATATCTTTTCCCATCGAAGCAGGAATGCTTCCAACTTTATAACTTGCTACAGAAGCCCAGTTTACCCTATACCTGACCAGTAGCCAAACTTAACATGAAGCATTGTAGTGATTCAGAACTGAACTAAGTATTTTGTGCTATTTTTGGTAATATTTTTAGTGTACCTAGTGACCTTTTAGGTGCAACAGATTAAGGGAGCAATATCATACTACTGTATATTTTGTACTCTATTTATGACTCAATAATGTATCCAGAATCTAATGTTTAGCCTTAAATAAATAGATGATTAGAAATAGCATAAGTATATCTAACAAACCTATAAATTTACCCCTAAGGAAATAAAAAAGTGTAATTATAAAAGACAGTCTTTTCTCTGACCTAATATTTTATCAGTGATGTTTTAGAATGAACAAGAATTGAAAGTAAATTTTATTGAATATTTAACTGTAAATCTTTGGGAAATTTCTAAATTTATGCAGAAATCACCACATTTGGTTCCTTTGGTTAGCCTTCCAAATCAAAAGACTAACAAACATTTGTTGCATGGAATTTGATTTATCTTCTTATTCCTTCCTAAAATGTTTCAGCAAAATTAATGAGGCTGAACCATTGACTTTTCAATTATTGAAAACTCAGAATCTAAGACATTTTAATCTCAAAATTAATGAAAGCAAATTAAGTAGCCTTGCTTAGGTTAAAAAAAAAATGTCTCCAGTAAACCTGGAGATAATTATTGTACTCAAATAGGGGCTTCAACTAGTCAAAATTAATATAAATAGGCATGTATTTCCTTCTCAAATAATCCAATTGTTACACATTTTTAATATCAAACTCAAATGGAAGTTAAAACAATGAAATATTTATCAGGTCTTCTTTAATAGTTACAATTTTAGGCTTATGTTAGCAATACAAATTTCACAGAATTTGAATTTATGAAAAATCTGAATCTGAGTTAATTTTGGTAGTTAAAGGTAAATATTTGTGAAGTGCAAGCTATTTACCAAGCAGTGTGCTTGGTACTGTGTTTCTATTAGGAGATATAATTCAAACACAATTGAGTAAGATAAGGTCCCTGCCCTGAAAAGAACTTACAGTACCTTTGGAGATACTGGCAGACATAAAAGAAAGTGTTATGAGAGAGGAAAACAGAGGAGCCCGAGATGGCAGTGGTGGCAGATGATAAATTATCAGTGAACCAAAGGTTGCAGAGGTAATGTTCATCTACTCAGAAAATGAATCAGTTCTATGGATTTAAACTCATATACTACTAATTTTAAACCAGGTAGGTTTATAGTCCTAATGATTTAATATAGTAGCACTGATACAATCTTTTTCTGCCACTAGCTCTGCCATTAGCTTCTGCCATTATTCTATTTTTAATAAATATAATTAAGAAGTACAATAATTTTTAATTTGTCTGCAATTCATATTTTTCACTATTTCAGATTCCCCCTCTCTGTCAAGGTGTTAAAAAAAAAAAAACATTTTACTACTTATACAAACCTTAATGTTAATAATAGCATAATTTTTAATAACTGAATTTATTGTTCAGTGAGCCAACTAACAATTTTTTGCATAGGATGCCCAATGTAGTATTTTAAAAGGCACATTATATGTACAGGAGATTTCATAGACATGAATTCATTTAATCCTCACAAATCCCAAATGTCAGGTACATTTTACAGATTATGTCTGCCTAATGCTTAGACAGATTAACTGATATAATATTCTTACAGGCAAGGTTCAAAACCCATTTTTTTCTTTGACTTTACAACAGTTTCTATTCATTGTACAGGACAGACTGGGACAGAAAATTAAAATTAGAAGCAGTTTTTACCATCAACAATTTTACCATCAAATAAGAGATCTGAAAACTACAAAGTTAGTAGTGTGTATTATTTAGGAACAAATGGGAAAAGCATATTTGAGCAAGTGATGAATAAATTAGAAAATATGCAAATTAGAAAATGGTTACTATCAGTCATGAAATGTTTTCTTATTTTCAAAAATTGATCTTTGGGCTTACCTGGTGGCGCAGTGGTTGAGAATCTGCCTGCCAGTGCAGGGTATACGGGTTCGAGCCCTGGTCTGGGAAGATCCCACATGCTGCGGAGCAACTGGGCCCGTGAGCCACAATTACTGAGCCTGCGCGTCTGGAGCCTGTGCTCCGCAACAAGAGAGGCCGCGATAGTGAGAGGCCCGCGCACCGCGATGAAGAGTGGCCTCTGCTTGCCGCAACTAGAGAAAGCCCTCGCACAGAAACGAAGACCCAACACAACCAAAAATAAATAAATAAAAATAAATAAATTTTTTTTAAAAAATTGATCTTTATAGAGAATTTCTAATTTTTTTCTTTAGCCAGTTAGCAGAGATAATAGTTTTTTTAAGGAATTCCTTTATTATTATTATTTATTTATTTATTTATTTATTTATTTATTTATTTATTTTTGGCTGTGTTGGGTCTTCGTTTCTGTGCGAGGGCTTTCTCTAGTTGCGGCAAGTGGGGGCCACTCTTCATCGCGGTGCGCGGGCCTCTCACTATCGTGGCCTCTCTTGTTGCAGAGCACTAGCTCCAGATGCGCAGGCTCAGTAGTTGTGGCTCACGGGCCTAGTTGCTCCGCAGCATGTGGGATCCTCCCAGACCAGGGCTCGAACCCGTGTCCCCTGCATTGGCAGGCAGATTCTCAACCACTGCGCCACCAGGGAAGCCCAAGAGATAATAGTTTTAATCTGAAAATTATCTTTATTTTTAAGATCCCTTCTTTGATCCAGCAAGTGGCCAGGTTCCTTTGCCTCCTGCTAGGAGATTACCAGGTGAAAATGTCAAATCCAACAGAACATCACAGGACTATGATCAGCTTCCTTCATCTTCAGGTGAGTTGGCTAATAATAGTAATAATAATACCTTACGTTTGTACAGTGCTTTTTGGAGCACCTTTTTATTCAGTGTATAATTTAATGAGCACTGCCAGCCTAAGAAAGTATTTTTATCACCTTTGCATTTGCTTATAAAGCATGTATTATGAGAAGAATGCCTACAAAATTGTCTCACAGAAAAGGAAACATTAAGCCTTAATATTAACTTTGATATGTCAGTAAAGCATGTTCTGGGATTCAGAATCTGTTCATTCTCTAACTTTTGTTTTACCTTATCATCAGATATGAGAAATGGGATTGATGTCTTTATATACCGAACTGCTGCATTCTCTTATTTCTCCATTAAAGGAAGAAATCTCTTTAGAATTAGTATTAGCACCAAACTATGCATTTTCATAGCTTATTTAGGGCTATCATGCAATGCTCTACTGCCAGTCATTAAGTAGAAGCCTGTACCATTTTAGTAAATACAAGTTGTACTCATAACCATTATTAATGGAATGCTGCTGCTTTGCTTCTTTGGGAGGTCTTCCTCGACCACCATATCTAAAATAGCTCCCCCTACTTTACAGTCACTTTCTATCCCCTTCTTTTGCTTTATGTTTCTTCATAGCACCTTTCATTCATTTATTTGTCTATCTCATCTGCTAGAGTATTGCTTTGAATATACACACGTGGTTTGGTTCACTGCTTTATCCCCAGGTGTCCAGAAGAGTGCCTAGCACATGTTTCTTGGATGAGTGGATGGATAGAAGAGAGGAGGGAAGAGTAGCTGATATCTGTGTTATGCTGAACATACACATATTTTGAGCAATTGAAACAATATATTTGTCTCATAATTACAGACATCAGAAGTTTTTCCTATGTAGATTTTTGTCCTATATCAGTATTTTTTTCATTAACTGTATTTTGACTTTTTTTTGAAGTATAGTTGATTTACAATGATGTTTTAGTTTCAGCGGTACAGCCAAGTGATTGTTATATAACTGAATATATATATATATATATAACTGAATATATATATATGTATATTTGTCTTCAGATTCTTTTCCGTTATAGGTTATTACAAGATATTGAATATAGTTCCCTGTGCTATACAGTAGGTCCTTGTTGTTTATCTATTTTATATATAGTAGTGTGTATCTGCTAATCCCAAACTCCTAATTTATCCCTCCCTGCTCCTTTCCCCTTTGGTAACTATAAGTTTGTTTTCTATGTCTGTGAGTCTGTTTCTGTTTTGTAAATAACTTTGTATCATTTTTTTAGATTCCACTTATAAGTGATAGCATATGATACTTGTCTTTGATTTACTTCACTTAGTATGATAATCTCTAGGTCCATCCATGTTGCTGCAAATGGCATTATTTCATTTGTTTTTATGGCTGAGTAATATTCCATTGTGTATATATATCACATCTTCTTTATCCATTTTTCTGTCGATGAACACCTAGGTTGCTTCCACGTCTTGGCTGTTGTAAACAGTGCTGCTATGAACACTGGGGTGCATCTGTCTTTTCGAATTAGTTTGTCTTTTCCAGATATATGCCCAGGAATGGGATTGCTGGATCATATGGTAACTCAATTTTTAGTTTTTTAAGGAACCTTCATACTATTCTCCATAATGACTGCACCAATTTACATTCCCACCAACAGTGTAGGAGAGTCCCCTTTTCTCCACACTCTCCAGCATTTATTATTTGTAGACATTTTAGTGATGGCCATTCTGACTGGTGTGAGGTGATACCACATTGTAGTTTTCATTTGCATTTCTCTAATAATTAGCAGTGTTGAGCATCTTTCCATGTGCCTCTTGTCCATCTGTATATCATCTTTGGAGAAATGTCTATTTAGGTCTTCTGCCCATTTTTTGATTGGGTTTTTTTTTTTTTGATATTGAGCTGTATGAGTTGTTTGTATATTTTGGAGTTTAATCCCTTTTTGGTCACATCATTTGCAAAGATTTTCTCCCCTTCCGTAGGTTGTCTTTTTGTTTTGTTTATAATTTCCTGTGCTGTGCAGAATCTTTTAAGTTTAATTAGGTCCCATTTGGACTTCCCTGGTGGTCCAGTGATTAAGACTCTGTGCTTCCACTGCAGGAGGCATGGTTCGATCCATGGTTGGGGAAGTTCCAAATGCCATATGGTGCAGCCAAAAAAAAAAAAAAAAAAAAAAACCACAGGAATTAGGTCCCATTTGGTTTTTTGCTCTTATATCCATTACTCTAGGAGATGGATCCAAAAAATATTGCTGTGGTTTATGTCAAAGAGTGTTCTGCCTAGGTTTTCCTCTAGGAGTTTTATAGTATCTGATCTTCCATTTACGTTTTTAAATCCATTTTGAGTTTATTTTTGTATATGGTGTTAGAGAATGTTCTAATTTCATTCTTTTACATATAGCTTTCCAGTTTTCCCAGCACCACTTATTGAAGAGACTGTCTTTTCTCCATCGTATATTCTTGCCTCCTTTGTTATATTGGGTTGGCCAAAAAGTTTGTTCAGGTTTTTCCATAACATCTTACAGAAAAATCCGAACGAACTTTTTGGCCAACCCAATATATTAATTGACCGTAAGTGTGTGGGTTTATTTCTGGGCTTTCTATCCTGTTCATTGATGTATGTGTCTATTTTTGTGCCAGTACCATACTGTTTTGATTACTGTAGCTTTGTAGTACAGTCTGAAGTCAGGGAGCATGATTCCTCCAGCTCCGTTCTTCTTTCTCTGTTTTGACTATTCAAGGTTTTTTGTGTTTCAATACAAATTTTAAAATTATTTGTTCTGTGAAAAATGCCATTGGTAATTTGATAGGGATTGCATTGAATCTGTAGATTGCCTTGGGTAGTATGGTCATTTTAACAATATTGATTCTTCCAATCAAGAACACGGTTTCCATTTGTTAGTGTCATCTTCAGTTTCCTTCATCAGTGTCTTATAATTTTCAGAGTACAGGTCTTTTGCCTCCTTAGGCAGGTTTATTCCTAGGTATTGTATTCTTTTTGATGCGATGGTAAATGGGATTGTTTCCTTAATTTCTCTGATATTTCATTGTTAATGTATAGAAATGAGACAGATTTCTGTATATTCATTTTGTATCCTGCAACTTTACAGAATTCATTGATGAGCTCTAGTAGTTTTCTGGTGGCATCTTTAGGATTTTCTGTGTATAGTATCAAGTCGTCTGCAAACAGTGACAGTTTTACTTCTTCCTTTCCAATCTGGATTCTTTTTATTTTTTTCTTCTCTGATTGCCGTGGCTAGGACTTCCAAAACTATGTTGAATAAAAGTGGCGAGAGTGGCATCCTTGTCTTGTTCCTGATCTTAGAGAGAATGCTTTCAACTCTTCATCATTGAGTATGATGTTAGTTGTGGGTTTGCCCTATATGGTCTTCACTGTGTTTAGGTTATGTTCCCTATATGCCCACTTTCTGGACAGTTTTTATCATAAATGATGTTGAATTTTATCAAAAGCTTTTTTGCATCTATTAAGATGATCATATGGTTTTTAGTCTTCAGTTTAATATGGTGTATCACATTGATTGATTTATGGATGTTGAAAAATCCTTGCAACCCTGGGATAAATCCCACTTGATCATGGTGTATGATCCTTTTTATGTATTGCTGGATTTGGTTTGCTTTTAAGCTCAAACCTCAGTTCACAGATTTGTTAATAGTGAGAGCTGTCCATTCTGTAACTTCCGAATCAAGATAATTATTTAGCTGCTTTGAGAATTATCAACACAGCAGTTCTGTACTTGATGACATGCATGGGAGATGCAAAAATCCCTCTGTAGTTTTTTAAGTTTTTACATTTGAATATAACTCAGAAAAACAGAAAATATTAGTAACCATTTCAAATTTTGGTCTGTGCTGTTTTTACCAATTTACTTCTAGTCATTCCAATATTTCAGATATATCCATGGGTACCCACTGAAACACTGTATTTCCATTTGAAAGGGTAGATTTCCAGAATGATGAAAAAATGTGAAAGTCAAGAAGAAGGAGAGACAGTATCTGACAATATATATAGGAGAAGGAAGCAAATCCCTTAAGGAAATAATGTTAAAATACAACTTTGAGAAGAGTGCCATGACTGATTTAAAATAACATATTCAGTACTACCAGCTCTGGATTAACAGAAACATATACTCAAGTTATGAGAAGAGTTGTGGCCTAAATGCTCTATTTTCACAGCTTCTTTACAGTTTGCACCATAACATGCAGGTATGGTTGAGCCCAGAGGAACATCATTCACATATATGATTTCAACTGGTAGGAATTCCAGTTAGCATTACACTAGAAATTTCAAGGAAGAACTTTAAGTCACAAACCCTGTTGAAACATCCCCAAATAGGCATTTACCAGAAGCCTGAACTGGCTTTACCTGAGTGATAAAATAGTCCTGATTATTACTCTGAGGGCCTCAGCTAGCTGTAACATCAACTATTTCAGCCTACTCCCTGAACTCTCTTTACAAACACAGTCAAACCACAGAAAATAAGATACTTTTTTCCAACAAGATATTTGCTCACATGCTGCTTCACAGGGCTACCAAGCTGTCCACTAGTTTATTACACACCAGGAGAGGGACTCAGCTTGCCTTCTGGATTAGATCTTTCCATCAGAAACTTAAGACTATGCAGTGTGCCTTTGGGATACTAATAGTGCTTATTTTGCAGTAGCGTTTTTATTGATATCAAGGCCTTTTTAAGACGATCGTTGAGGATTCTGGTATAATTGCCGCATCTTATAAATTCCATTTCTCCTATTTTTATGGTGATGTAAATAACTGATGGTGACTTACTTATGTATATAAGCTTTCTATGAAAAGAATATTTCTAACTCAAAAATTTTAATTGATTTGAAAATATTTTCCTTTTTCTAAAGAGGATGTGTGCATGTAAATGTATGTCTACATATACAAAGAGCCTTCCAAATGTTTTATTTCTCCCCCCATAAAAGTTTATATTTCTGAAGTAAGTTTGTAGATGTAACAATATTTAATGATATGAATATGTCATAATGATAATCAGAATAAGTGGATTTTACCGGCTTGTGTTAAACTTGCATATACCTTAAATGGGCCAAATGTTTTTGCTAATAGTCTGCTTATTTCTTCACATAGGGTTCATGTCTATACTAGCTATGCATGAGTTTTTAGACATTTTTAAGTTTACTTTTCTCTTGTGGTAAGATATCATGTGCTACAGTTTGAATACCATTCTTTAAAAACCCAGGGAATCCAACTTACTTATATTAGAATACAAAGTTATAGTGATGATGTTGTGCTCATGCTGATGAAGTGCAGCTGAGCTCTTGAGATTTTTTTTTTTAACATTCTTAGTATTTAAAAGGATGTTCAAGGTAATACTTAAAAATAACACTAGAATTTCAGAATATGACTTGTATTAAATGTGTTTGTAACTGGTAACAGATATTATTGCCAAGTATACCTACAAAATAAAGGAGGTCTCATAAAAGGAATTAATTCCAATACTACTTTTCCTTTACTAGCTTAAAGGAAAAGTGACCAGATGTTGAATGAATTTTATATTAAGACCTCAACTGGAAATCACGGCTTCATTTCACATAAGAGTTGGAACTGTGTATTGTTATAAGTGATGTTTTAAGATAAACTGTGTTTTTAAGATTTTGTTTTGTGTTTCAACAAAGGAAATTGCAGCGTTACAGAGTTTTACCATAGTTCAACTACCTAAAATGTTTTTCCTTACATACAGCTTCAGTTTTAAAACCACTGAACATGGGGTCATTTTTCTTACAAATCTAATACTAATGTAGTTCTCTTATAACCATTTTCTGGATGTATTAAAAAAGTTATGTTATAACCTTGGCCCTAACAATCATAATTACCTACCTTAGTGTATATAAAGATATTTTATTTGTAATTTAGTGAAAACTGTGTATTAAAACATGTCCTTCTAAAATTCAATAGTATAAAAACATGTCTTTCTAAAATTAAATAGTATATCTGTAGTGGAAGCAATTCAAAGTTACATAAATGAGTTCCAGAAATAATTGCTCCAACAACTTACAGGAGAGTAACAAAGTCATAATGATGATGTGTTTGAGATTTCTTTTATGCCTTGATAAGTTAATTTATATTTTTTCTTTTAATTCTCAAATATTGTTACACTTGAAAAAATCTGTAGTCTAAGAGTCTTGATGTCCATCCCAAGTATCGTCAGTGAATTACTAAATAATTTTGGAGATTATGTCTCAGATTGTATGTAGTAATCATTTTTAAAATTTGTTAAGCACTTACTACAGGACAAATGTTATGCTAAGTATTTTAAATACAGATAACAGAGATAATTTAATACATAACATATATTATTATATTTATAGTTGCACATGTAAAATATATTTTATATAATAGTTTCTATATTGTATTTTAATGTTTTGAGTAGTTTAAATGTAAATTTACTGTAAGATACAGGTCTAGTAAAAAATTTTTTTTACTTTTTATTTTATATTGGAGTATAGTTGATTAACAATGTTGTGTTAGTTTCAGGTGTACAGCAAAGTGATTCAGTTATACATATACATGTATCTATTCTTTTTCAAATTCTTTTCCCATTTAGGTTATTACAGAGTATTGAGCAGAGTTCCCTGTGCTATACAGTAGGTCTTTGTTGATTATCTATTTTAAATATAGCAGAGTGTACATGTCAATCCCAAACTCCCAATCTATCCCTCTCCCCCAACCCTTCCCCTCTGATAACCATAAGTTTTTTCTCTCTGAGTCTGTTTCTGTTTTGTAAATAAGTTCATTTGTATCATTTTTTTTTAGATTCCACATATAAGTGATAGCATATGATATTTGTCTTTCTCTGACTTACTTCAGTTAGTATGGTAATCTCCAGGTCCATCCATGTTGCTGCAAATGGCATTATTTCATTCCTTTTCTATGACTGAGTAATATTCCATTGTATATATGTACCACATCTTATTTATCCATTCTTCTGTCGATGGACATGTAGGTTGCTTCCATGTCTGGCTATTTTTAACAGTGCTGCAAGGAATACTGGGGTGCATATATTGTTTCGGATCATGTTCTTCTCTGGATATATGCCCAGGAGTGGGATTGCAGGGTCATATGGTAGCTCTATTTTTAACTTTTTAAGGAACCTCCATACTGTTCTCCATAGTGGCTGTAACCATTCACGTTCCCACCAACAGTGTAGGAGGGTTCCCTTTTCTCCACACTCTCTCCAGCATTTATTGTTTGTATACTTTTTCATGATGGCCGTTCTGACTGGTGTGAGGTGATATCTCATTGTAGTTTTGATTTGATTTGCATTTCTCTAATAATGAGTGATGTTGAGCAGCTTTTCATGTGCCTCTGGGCATCTGTATGTTTTCTTTGGAGAAATGTCTATTTAGGTCTTCTGCCCATTTTTGGATTGGGTTGTTTTTTGGATATTGAGCTGCATGAGCTCTTTGTAAATTTTGGAGATTAATCCCTTGTCAGTCACATTGTTTGCAAGTATTTTTCTCCCATTCTGTGAGTTGTCTTTTCATTTAGTTTATGTTTTCCTTTGCTGTGCAAAAGCTTTTAAGTTTCATTAGGTCCCATTTGTTTATTTTTGTTTTTATTGCCATTTCTCTAGGAGGTGGGTCAAAAAGGATCTTGCTGTGATTTGTCATAGAGGAAAACATAGGCAGAACACTCTAAGAGTTTTATACTGTCTAGCCTTACATTTAGGTCTTTAATCCATTTTGAGTTTATTTTTGTGTATGACGTGTTTATTTTGTGTGTTAGGGAGTGTTCTAATTAATTTCATTCTTTTACATGTAGCTGTCCAGTTTTCCCAGCACCACTTATTGAAGAGGCTGTCTTTTCTCCATTGTATATTCTTGCCTCCTTTATCAAAAATAAGGTGACCATATGTGTGTGGGTTTATCTCTGGGCTTTCTATCCTGTTCCATTGATCTAATTTGTTTTTGTGCCAGTACCATACTGTCTTGATTATTGTAGCTTTGTAGTATAGTCTGAAGTCAGGGAGCCTGATTCCTCCAGCTCTGTTCTTCTTTCCCAAGATTGCTTTGGCTTTTTGGGGTCTTTTGTGTCTCCATACCAATTTTAAGATTTTTTTTTTTGTTCTAGTTGTGTGAAAAATGCCATTGGTAATTTGATAGGGATTGCATTGAATCTGTAGATTGCCTTGGGTAGTATGGTCATTTTGACAATATTGATTCTTCCAATATTTTTTTCTTATACTTGAAAATATCTGTAGTCTAAGAGTCTTGCTGTCCATCCCAAGTATCATCATTGAATTACTAAATAATTTGAGATTATGTCTCAGATTTTAAAAAATATTACATACAGTTTTAAATATAGATAACAGAGATAATGTAATACCTAAAATTATTATATAGTTGCACATATAAAACATTTTATATAATAGTTTATATATTGTATATTAATGTTGAGTAGTTTATATAATACAATGTAATATGTTTGTTATGTTATATATAAAATATAAATGTAAATTTACTATACAATACAGATCTAGTCATAATTTTATTTCCCACAACCCCTCTGAAATAGGTATTATTAATGTCAATTTATAGAAGTAAGTGAGACACAACAAAGTTTAGTAATTTACCCAAGGTCTCACAGCTAGTAAATGATTGATTGATGATAGGATTTGAATCAGTAAGCTGTGCACCCATTTATGTTGTTGTTATCCCACCAGTAGTCAGGCCAAAAATTAGGTTTAAAAACTTAACTCACACATTCATATAACAATGATTGCTAAGCTGAGTTTGGAGATAGCCAATCATAAAATCAAGACAGTAGCAAAGGAATAGTAGTGATAGAAGAGGGTACTAAGAATTCTAAAATTGTAGTAGAGATTTCAAAACCTGGATTGTGATCATTTTTCACATGACTTTAGGAAGCCACTCACTATGTACTTTCTGTACTTTTTATACCAGCAAAATCAATCTCTGTCTTAGATTCTTGAGCAGCTCAGACCTCTAAAACCAACAGATGGGATCTGAGGCTTTTTTTAAAATTATGAAAGTGGTACATGCACATTAGAGAATAAAGTAGAATTTAAACAAAACAACAACAAGAAAAGTCACCTAGAACCCCGTCATCAGTAAGGAACATTATTGCCATTTTGGAGCCCTCTTTCTAATGATGATTTGTCCATGCACATGTTCACACAGTGGAGATCATACTCCACAGTACAACATAGTATCATAAGTTTCTTACCACATCATTAAATTTTTTTTAACGTCACTTTAAATTATTGTATGATAGTCCATTTTTAAATGCTATCAAGCTATTGCTTCTCAAATCTTTCTCCCCACCAAAGAGCTAACTCCGAATGACATGGGGACTAGGGATTTAACTAAAAGTGGACAATCGCATGCAGGAAATTGCTTCAAAGTCTGTGTCATTTCAATAATTTATAGAAAGTTTGCATTTTACTTGGTATATCTGCATTTATTTTCATATTTAAAAATATTAACTCTCTCATATCCTTGAGTAAAATTAGTGCTCCAGGAAGATGTACTGTTTATAGCCTATGGCTCCACACCTTCTTGCACTTATTTGGATGTTGTTGCCCTTGCTCATAGGAGTTCAAAAATACCATGAGCACAGACAGCAGCACCAGAATAAAACATGTCCTGCCAATCACATTTCTAAGGATGACATGTATTCAGGTACAGAAATCCCCATAGCATTGGTAAAATTCATAGTCATTCCAGTGTACTCCAAAACTACAACATAGCAGCTTTGGGAGAGCTCTGGGAGAGGGTCATCTGCTGTTTCATTGCTCCTTTGCATCATCTACACATTCCAAAGTGAATAAGGACCTGGTATCTCCTCTTTTAGACATTGTGAGAAAGAAGTGGAGACAGTGAAGGCTGTCCATGAGTTTTAAGAAGAGTTGTCTAGAAAGAGGGACTGGCTTTAAGTGCTTTGCTGTAATGACCGGCATGAAAATTGCCTTTTTTTTTTTTTTTTAATGGCTTTTACTATTAGTTCAGGTTGTAACAGATCTTTCTTATTAATATCTTGCTTAAAAGTTTCATATAGAACTAGGCACTCACTACAAATTCCAGGTTTTTGTCCTCTTCCACATTTGAATTCCTATTAATTTATAGTAACTGCTGTTCTCTAGCATTGTAGTATAGTGGTTATCATTACAGATGTGAATTCATTGTCCTTTCTTTTTAAAGTTCTCCTCAGCACACATACCGAGCATTAAATTAATTAATTCCGTACTACCTGACTGAGAAGGGATAAGTAATGCCTCTAAAAATGGAGACACAAAAGTAGATGTGGAGAGTGAGAATTATGAAAGTAAACTGCTTACCTCAAAGTCACTCAAAATCTTAGTGGCCAAACTGAGATGCATCTAACCGACCTCGGTGCTCCTCACCGCCATCCTCAGCTTGAAAAGTTGTAGCTGTCGGTTACCTGGTGCAGAGCTACACTATCCAGTTAAAACAAACAAAATATTAAAACATTCCAAAT
Source organism: Balaenoptera ricei (assembly GCF_028023285.1). Classification (NCBI taxonomy): domain Eukaryota; kingdom Metazoa; phylum Chordata; class Mammalia; order Artiodactyla; family Balaenopteridae; genus Balaenoptera; species Balaenoptera ricei. The sequence goes on from NC_082642.1 coordinate 108,755,968, forward strand.
TGAATAAATATTCAGCAATAAATAGAAATGTATATAACAGGTGGCAAAAAGTTGCAACAAAGCTTCATGTTACTTCCATTTGTGGGCTCTAATACATGATACAGTTCAACTCTGGGCATTTGTAAGATTCCAAAGTGATGTCAGCACTGTTTTGGGGAAACAGATTTTGAGTTAGGGCAATGAGGACTAGGATTAAATGAGTTGGGATATATGAGTTTTGTATTTAAAAGGAAAAAAAAATCTATCTTTTGGAAAAATTAATCTTTGCTTCAAAGTTTTTTCTTTTTTTACTGAAAATATCTTCAAAATCTATTGTGATTCCTTCCAGAGATGGTTTGAATCATTTCCTCTAGTTGGTATTTCAAACAGATCAGAGATACCTTCACTCCTCTAGCTAGATAGTTTTGATTTAATCATTTTGTGTGTGTGTGTGTGTGTGTGTGTTTTCCCTAACATTTGGTTTAACCTAACTTAGCCTTCCTGAATTATGTTTAGTACTTATTTTTTTTCAAGAAAAGAATAGCTTTGTCAAATAAAATTGATCATCCTCAAATTGCATTGCATTTGGCCAGTATTAATTATACCAGCCTCACAGAGTGGATAGATTTCTTGGGGGGTTTTCCTGGTGATAAGTGCCATCTACCAAGATCAAAGACACATGTTTATTACATCTAGAAGTTCTAAATCTTAAGACTTAATTTCCAATTATACCATTAGATGGGTCTCTCACTGCCATAGCATCTTTCCCAGTTTAGTAGTATTCATAGCTGTACTTTTCAGAGATGCTTGATATTCATGTGCCCTTCTCAGTATTTAGACAGAAACAAAATAACAATATTAGAAAAATTCTTCAAAAATTACCAGTAGAATACAAGGAATTTAAACTTGTGTTTAATTCTAGATACTTTTCTCACCTAAAAGTAAGTCAGAACAGACAATATTTCAATGTATAAATTCTGTGGTAACTGATTAAAGGAAAGCTTGCTAGAATCTCTAATAGTTTTTGGAAGTAATTAGAAGCAAAGCATAATTTATTGTCCCTCTCTGCATGGCATAATGGAAATACTTAATAGAAAAATAAATGAAACCTCAAAACAGTAAGAAATGCAATTTACTAGACCATAATAATTTGAGATAGTTAGTTACAGATATACAAAACAGTATAGACTTTAGCAAGAACCGGAAACTGTGTGTTCTTATGTACAACCAGAGTAAGCTTTATCTACAGCTATAATATTTTTTTCAAACTAGATATCATTCTGTAAGAAAGGAACAATTAAAAATAAGACTATCATCCAATTTTGTGTAGAACTAAATATTTTCATCCTGGAGACTTTTGTGTATGTTATATTGATATTGCTAGAATTGCAAACAGGATGATTTTTTTTTACAAGTTACCTTCTCAGAGAAAAATATACTTATGAGAAAAATATGAAATAATGTATCAGATAATTCTTTATGATTTAAATTTGATTATTATTGAAAGTATCAGCTTATAATATTTCCATAGGCCATCAGGAAAGTTGGCAAGGGAGCAGAGACTAAGAGGGACAGGATGAGGACAGGAGTCAAGAGGGTTCTAGCCTCACTTCTTCATTTATTTGTGTCCTTGAATTTGGCACCTGTCAGTGGTCTAAGAAGAAAAACATTAAATAACTGTTGGTGTCTACTTTATCTTAAACCCATAAATGTTTCATGGAATAAATTTGACAACTTTTAACCTTTTTTAAAAATCTAGGCTTTTGATATTAAGTACCAGATACAGATAAATGGAAATCCATGATAAAAGTGCCACCTCAAGTTACTAGCCCATGTCCTGGTGATCTGTATGGGATGGTGGTCTATTAACTAACTTTCTTTTCTCCTAATAAGATTACTTTCCATTCATGGATACCAATGTCATTTGGTTTAACTCTGAGAAACTATTATCAGGGGACTGATCTGGAACCGAGTTCTCCACTAATGTTTCTGCTGGCTTTGCTTTTTCTCAGGCTAAGCGTTCTACATTGGAATCTGGATAAAGTATTTCAGCAAAGCACTGAGTTTACTTCTGTCCAACCTATTGACTAATAGCAGACTCAAAGCATCTACTATTTCATTATTTGCCCCCTAGCATCAGCAAGGTATCACTTTACAGCATTATTAACTTGAAAAATATGCTACAAAGCATATTTCTCAGAAGTTTTGCTCTGACATGGGTGGGGTGTAGGACCTGGTGGGGATGTTCTGCCAGGAGTATCCACGAGCTTGTAACAGTTTCCTCTAGTAGAAACTTCCCAAGAAAATGCCTCCACCATAGTAGAGAAGGGTGAACTGTATTGCCGAAATGAAAGCTTTTCTTTTTCAGTTATTTTTGTTTTTTTCTTCTGTATCTTTTATTTCATACGGTTTAAAGAACAATATGTAAAATTGGGAAAAAATTTGTGTTAATTTCCCAGTTAAATTTCCAACACACCCTACCTTAGTTTTCTTGACGTTCAAAATGGGGACAATATAACCTATCCAACCGTAATATAGAAAAATGGAAAATGGTTTTTGTAGAAACAATGAAAAACTGTTTTCATATAAAATAATGAGCTCATACTAATGTATAATGTCTTTATTTTTATCTCATTATTTAAATGATATCTCTTTTTAAAAATCTATGCAGATGGTTCACAAGCACCAGCCAGGCCTCCTAAACCACGACCCCGCAGGACTGCACCAGAAATTCACCACAGAAAACCCCACGGGCCTGAAGCAGCATTGGAAAATGTCGATGCAAAAATTGCAAAACTCATGGGAGAGGGTTATGCCTTTGAAGAAGTGAAGAGAGCCTTAGAGATAGCCCAGAATAATGTCGAAGTGGCCCGTAGCATCCTCCGAGAATTTGCCTTCCCCCCTCCCGTCTCCCCACGTCTAAATCTATAGCAGCCAGAACTGTAAACACCAGAACACAAAGCAATTGCTGAATATTCCAGATGTGTGGAAAGGAGAAAAGTGAGATGGAATTCAAGAGGGAACGTCTCCTCCTCACGTGGCATCTTGAGAAGAGAAAGGCTCGGAAGTGCTGCTTCTCAGAAGACAGCTTCTTGCTCAGGATGCCAATGGCCGCGGCTTCCTTATTTTTGCTAGCCATACTTTTAAATCAGGGTTGAACTGACAAAAATAATTTAAAGACGTTTACTTCCCTTGAACTTTGAATCTGTGAAATGCTTTTCCTTGTTTACAAGTTGGCAAAGTTGCAGTTTGTTTTTTAGTTTTGTTTGGGGACTTTTTTTGATACCTGTACTGTGTTCTTGATAGACCCTCTGTACAGTGGTCAGGTCTGCTGTAACATTTTCTACCAACTCCCTTGCTGTCTGCGTCAACAGCTAAGTCACATATTCATTGTGATCGCTCCCGTCCCACCCCCCCGAACCCAGGTCCAGTTCCATTTCTCCCATTTACAAGATGCTTTAAAGGTTCTGATTTTCAACGTATCAAATTAATGCAAAAAAAAGTGTGTGGCCTTCACTACTGAGTCTTTTGTTTGGAAACCATCACTGTTGAGAGATGGGGAAAATCTGAAATGTATAAAGCATTTTTTGGTCAATGAACTGCCTTTTATAAGGGGTTTTCATATAATATAGAAGAGCTTCCCTTTTTGTGTAAGTTCTGTGATCTTCCACACTCTCATCTTTGTCATCCCAGGGGTGTCACGACTCTAAAAAAAAAACCTAAAATATTAGAAAGCAACTACTGCAGAGGTGGGAGAATACACTTGCACATGACAATGCCGTATTGAAGTTATATAATGAGGTCCCCTGATATTTATGCCGCATTACTTTGAGGCATGCTGAATAAGAGGGCCGTCTCCCAGAAGTACATTAATAATTTTCAGATAAAACTATGACCATACCTTTCCCAAAGTGGAATAGAGTTCATTTCCTGTTTGAGTGATTACACTCTGGTACCTAAAAAGTTTAGGAACCAGTTCATATTGCAGTGGAAATGTTACATCTTTGATGCACTGTTAAGTGCTAATGCTACTGTGGCAATGTTTATTTTTCTTTTGCAAAATTCTTAGTAATTTTCTCTCTCCCATCAAATTAGGGTTCGTATTTAATTTTTCAATTCTCTCATTCATTGCTCCACATTGCTCCATCCAGTCAGGTATAAGAAATTTATATAGTTTTGCCTTTTTTGCAAAATGGAGGTTGGTTCTTCAGAAACCGTGTTATTACTTTTAATAAACCTACAAATATTTATTGGGCATCTATGATGTGCTCCATGCTGTCAGGCACTGTGTTCTTAAAGCACAAACCGTCACAAACTGATTCCATTGTAATATTCTGTTATCCTTTATCTGCACTTTTGATGGTGAAAGTGTCTCTGCTGGACAAAGCCTAGAAGGTTTCCACCAGCGCTTTAGAATTTTCAGGCAATCTGCTTTTTTTTTTTTTTCTTCTTAAGTTTTAGTGAAGAAATTAGACAAAACCAGGTCTGTGTTAAATGCTTGAACCCACAGAAGGTTTTCTAAACGTGGACTGATTGCAGGTTTGTGCACATTTCTGCCACTCCTTTAACTTCACACAGTGTGATGTAAAAAGATGCATCTGATAGTGAACCTTTCTTCAGGATTTGAAAGCACGTAACCAAACATGTGGCAGAGCCAAAGGAAATTAACAGTCAAGACTTGTGTAGTCATTGCGTTGACCTGGGGAGGGAACTAACGCATTCCTTTGTGAGCTGACATGTGCCCTTACTTGACAGTTTCATCTCCTGACATGAGGTACCTGAGGAGTCACAGGCCTTGGATAGTTTGTGCTCATATTTTAATTTCTTCAGCTGATTCTGAGCTGGTTCATGTCCCTGGAAGAGAAGTTTTAATTTGCTTTAGATGTTCTTCCTGTAAGTAGGTATATGAGGGCAGTTTTTTACACTTTTAAAAACTGCATTGGCTAATTCTCCATTGCTTTATGAACTCCATGTTATGTCATCATGATTTTTCATTTATTTTATTAGTTTCTGATGTCACGTTGGAATAGCACTGTGGTTTTTTTTTTAATGACTTGCTGATCTTAGGTACAGTCTAAAAGCCAAAAGTTGCCACTTCATTGTGATAACATTGTTATAACATTCTTAATAGATTAGAGAAGGATGTAAAATACGAATATTAGGAAGCATAGTATATTCTCATTCAAACAATTTTCAAAAAATGTGTGAAAATTTCCAGTGAGGATTAGAAAAAGACTGGTGACAATATAGTAAATTTAGGCCTGAATTTTTAAAAATCTATTTTGCAAAGAAAACTTACTAGCCTCCACCAAAATCTCTCTGTATCTAGTACTCAATAGCAACAATTAGTTTTATCATTAAAAAGAACGAATCAAAATTTTGTATGGAATGGAAAGAGGGAAACTTTCTATCAAACACTATCATGAAAAACCTATTGCTACCTATTACCTATGACTTATCAAACGCAGAAGTTTTTTTTTAGGAAATAATTAAACCAAAATACATTTTTAAATTATAAAAGTGACTAGCCATTAATGGTTGGAAATGAACCAGGTTTGGTTTCACTGTGATCCAAAAAGTTTGACATTCCTCCCATGTCTCAAGACTTGGTAATATTATTTTTAAAGCCAGTATGACATATAATTCATATAATTAAAACAGATTGTGGCCAACATTAACCTGCTCTCCCCTGTCCCCCAACATATTCTGGGGGTAGAAATACTTATTCTCAAAGATAGTCCAGTAAATTAATCTCCACAATCTCTTTTTCCCCTTGATGTCTGTAATATCTATCCTGGCCAAATTTTCTAGAATTGAATCAGCAGTGCTTATGGTGATCTTGAACTTCCTTCCACAAAGATGACCTTTAGCCCCTCCCCATCCATATTCCCTTGCCTATATTGCAAATAGTCTTCGTAATAGAGCCCTAACTGCAACTTCAAAGGGCCCATTGGTTAACTCAATATTTCACACACAAGAACACTTTCAAAGATTTCTTCTTAATGTGAATTTTTTCTCTTTCAGTTCCAGAAGCATTTCCTACAGTTTGGACATTATGTTTCCTCTCGGATCTTCAACTTGAAGCTTTAATTTGCACTGAATTATCTAACCTGGTTAAAATTTTAATCTTTTCTCTTATGCTGACAGATTTGGAAGCAAATTACAGTATGTTTTCAACAATACAGGTACTGCCTGTTGACCTGGAATTTTAATGCTTCTAGGAAAAGTTTCCAGAAAATGACAGCAGTTGAGTGAAGGGTTTTCTTCCCAATTTACTATTTTATTTTTTTAATGCCTTTTTTAAACTTGTCTAATATGGCAAAATAGTTATGTGTTCAATTAATTTATATTTTATTCATCCTTTTTCAATTCTGGTTATTATGTAAACGCCAGTACTTTATCTGTTCTTTTAAGGTATTTTATAAAATGAATGTTAACAAAAGCAGAGTTGGTATTTTATTTTTCAAATGAATGCAAACATTTCTTTCACAGCACTTCTATGTTGTATTTTTTTCCTTCGTGTTAAGCAAAAGACATTTGACTTAAGAGCTAACCGGCCAAAGTGGTACAAAATACCCATCCCAGATGACTTAGTTATTAAATACCAAAACCATATCATTTAAAGATATTTCACAGAGATAAGCTACTCCCATGTCTTAGAACTGAAAGTCAAAGTTATATTAAGGTTCTGAGTAAGAAATATCATATCTGGGAAAGGCTGACAGTCTTCTGATGACATACCATATAATTCATTCTTAACCAACAGTAACATTTATTCTTTAAATTCTTGATTTTTCTAATCATTTGTTACTGGCCAGTACATATTAGGGAGAGAACAATGGCGATAAACCATGTTAATAAGTGCTTTTATATCAGGAACCATAGCAGAATGTTGTGAAAAATCATTGGTACATGCAAAATCTCATGCATAGTAGTGCTTCAAAGCACACACAATTAAATGGAAGATACAAGCACGTAATTCCAATACAATAAATACTGTACATAAGTTATCACATTGTACTGGCATTATGTGCTTATGGTAAGTGCTGAAGAACTATACTGGGCCCTTAACATATGCAAGGAACTTAGTATCAAAGCATTTAATGCTTTGTGACCACCTAGTGGGGTGGGATAGGGAGGGTGGGAGGGAGGGAGACGCAAAAAAAGAAAGAAAGAAAAATAAAAAAATAAAGCATTTAATCCTTTCAACAACCACATGCCTCTTCTAGGACTGTGAAAGTAAAGCAGGGTATGATACGTTCCTTCTGGTAAGCTAGACAAATGATAAGGCTGCGTAGCATTTTGTCAGCCCGAAAGAGAAGCAAGGTTTTTGCTGTTAAGAAAGAACTCCGGAGGTAAAGCTTTTCAAACAGGAACAGCACACATGATAAAAACACTTATTTAGGCAACGGTGAGAAGTAGTAGGGCCTATGGAACACAGCAGAGACTAGGGAGGGTATACTGATGTCTGAAGGTGAAGGACCATGCCAGTCACTCTCAGATCCTATGAACCATAGGATTAGAAATCACTTGCTGGAGGTCAGAGATGCTAATATCCATGAAAATGCCCAGATAAATTAGGGTGTGTCTAACAGGAATTGCCACATCAAATAATCATCAGGATAAGGGAAATTTAATTTTCATGGCTTTCTTTCATGTCCCTCTTTTGTTTGATTTTTTTCAAGGGAATCTGGGCAGTATTCTTAACTACCTATTTTTGCTTCTTTTTCATCCTTACTGCCACCACCCTCTTTTGGGTCTGAATTTTGACTGCCCTAGAATTTTAAATAGCCTGTAATTGACCTCTATGGCTCTAGTGCAAGACAGAATGAAGTTTCTGAAATTCAAATCCAGTGTTACACCGATGTAAAACTCCTGATGACTTTCTATGGTAGGGATTCCTTGTCTGCATTCCTCTTTCTACTCATCTCCCACTCCAGACCCTCTTCACTTCTGCTGAGCTGGCAACTGCCCAAATGAGCTCCATGTTTTGTACTTGCTAGTCCTTCTGAATATTCCTTTCCCTTTTTCCAGCCTGTACTATTCATTCTTCAAAATCCAGCTCCATCATTTCCTCTGTGAAGCATTTCCTATCTTATCCCACATGTCAAGTTGAGCATGTCATCTACATCTCACACGGCACCAATATTCTAATGCTTACCATGTGGTTTTTGCAATTACTTCATTCTACAGATGGCCCCAACTACACTGAAATTCTTTAATCTATGTCTGTGTCCCAAGCTCCTAATATAGAGCCTAGCACATAGTAAACAAATGTTTCGAATAAATGAAAATGGCACTCTTAAGCAGCCAACAGTGGAAACAGTCCTGAAAGCTAGTAAAGCTCTGCAACTAACTACCTGTGTGGAATGCCATCTCTTTGATTCGTCTTTCTTCACCCATGGACTAGGAAATATAAAAGCGTACTCACTAACGTGATTACAGTAGATGCCTTAGTTTTTCTTCACTGTTTGGATGGGGAGCAAAAGTTATTTCATAACAAAAAAAAAATCATTCACAAAGTAAAAGCTAGGAGGTTTTGAAATTTAATTTGAAGATTTAACTTTTTTAAAATTTATTCTTTTTAGTAACTTGAGAGGCTAAGAGAATACTTAATTCTTCATAAAGAGGTTATGACAAACATGTCTGTTCAAGAGACTACTGCTCACATATTCCCATGGCAATGTAACAGTGGTTAAGAGTGCAGGCTCTGGAGCCAGACTGCCTAAGATCAATTCCTATATCTGCTCCTTCCAAGTTACATGACCTTAGACAGGTGTCCTAACCTCTTAGTGCATCAGTTACCTCGTCTGTAAAATAAGAATAGCAACCAAACCTACAGTAAAGGATTTATAGGGGGCTCAGTGAGTGAATACTGACAAAGAACTTAGAACATGTCTAGTACCATTGAATGCTCAATAAATGGCAGCTCTAATTACCACATACCCTAAAGAACTTAAGCCACATTTCATCTCCCAGGACCCCCAGAGTAGATGGCAAAGAGAAGCATGTCAGATTTATCCTATCTTTTCACATAGCAAAAGGTAGACAACAGTAACAAGTTTGTTCTGGCTAAACTGAGAAAATTTAAAACTTTGAAAGGTAATGAGCTACACATTCTACTGACAAATTGCAGAGTTGAGTTTTTAACGTAAAACATTTACTATCATCATGCACTCTTCCTGTGTGTTTGCTACACAAAGCCCAATACAATGAAGGTAGAGATTAGAGGTGGTGAGATGGCTAGATCACCAAGGTTAGTCTGAGCTCCTCCAGAGCTGCTTTCTTCCGCATTGACCACCACCTAGACCAAATACTCAGAAGCTCTACTTTATTAATAGATGAAAGCTTTTTTTTTTTAAGTTTAAAATCTAGTTCAAGCACAACAAATAATTTTGTCTTTGGGATACAGAGAAAAGTGGCATAACTACTGGGTTCCTTTAGTCGCTTCATACTAAACCAGAGGTAGAAGAAGATTTTCCCTAGAATGAGGCTATAGCCCCAGTGCTGAAAACAACAGGTACTAACTAAATGCCTCTATATTCTACAAACCCACCTAGCGAAACTCTGCAGGACTCATTGAGAAGCTGGTAGCAGAACTCTCATCCACAGCCTTCAAAATATATACACAGAAGATGACTGACCTGGGAGAAGTGAGTAATGGGTGAGAATGTTATGGACTAAATCCACCTCTCCTAATCCAAGTAATGTTATCTGCAGAAAAAAGTCAATTACAGAGATTAAGAAACTGTCATTTAATTCTACTGAATGTCTACTTACACCATGGACTGATGTGCCATCTGGGAGTATTTGAGCAGAGTGAAAACAAAACGGTCAAGAGGGACTTGCAATGAATCACCTGACAAGCAGCCTCACCAGTGGGAGGGCAAGGATACACATTCTTACAAGACAAGCAGACCCCTGTTGAGGCAGCTGACCTTAAGCCATCTTGACACAAGAAGGCTGCCTCTAAGGCACAATAAGCCAAGCATCAAAAGACTTCGAGTTGTATGCCACTGGACCAGGCATGAGGGAACCCTGCCAGTGAATATCTTTTGTGTCAGATAGTAACCCAGTGAAAAGAGAAAATGTTAAAAGCAGCAAGAGAAAACCATACAAGGGAACCCCCATAAGGCTGATTTTTCAGCAGAAATTGTGCAGATCAGTAGGAGTGCCATGATATACTTCAAGTGCTAAAAAGAAGAAAAAAAAAAACCCTACAACCAAGAATTCCCTATTTGGCAAGGTTATCACTGAGGATTGAAGGAAAGACAGAATTTCCCACACAAGCAAAAACTAAGAGTCATCACCACTAAACCAGCCTCACAAGAAATGTTAAAGGGTCTTCTTTAAGGGAAAGAGAAAAGGATATCGCTAGAAATAAGAAAATATATTTAAAAAATCTCTATATCACTGATATAGGCAAATACATAGTAAAGGCAGTGGATCAACCACTTAAACAGCTAGTATGAAGGTTAAAAGACAAATTCAAAAAATCAGCTATCACTACAATAAGTAGTTAACTTAAGGGATATACAAAATAAAAAGATATAAAATATGATGTCAAAAACATAAAATATTGGGAGGGTGGTAATAAAAAATCCTAGAGCTTTTAGAATATGTTAAACTTAAGTGACTATCAGCTTAAAACAGATAGACAGACAAACAGATGTGAACCTCATGGTAACCACAAAGCAAAAACCTACCATAGATACATAATAAAATAAAGATAAAAGAAACCAAATATAACATTAAAGAGAGTCATCAAACCACAAAAGTAGAGATTTAAAGAAGAAAAAAGAACAGAATTACAAAAGCAACCAGAAAACATTTAACACAACAGCAATAAGGACATACCTATTGACAATCACTTTAGATATCAATGGACTAAATGCTCCAGTCAAAAGACACAGGATGGCTGAATGGATAAAGAAACAAGACCCGTCTGTATGCTGCCCACAAGAGGCTCATTTCACTCACTTTACAACTCACTTAAAAACACACAAAGTGAAAAGATGGAAAAAGATATTCAATGTAAATGAAAACAAAAAGAATGCTGAGGTAGCAATATTATATTAGACAACAGACTTCAAAACAAAGACTATAAGAAAATACAAGGAAGAGCATTACATAATGATAAAGGGGTCAATCCAAGAAGAGGATATAACATTCAGAAATATTTATGCACCCAACACAGGAGCACCTAAGTATATAAAGCAAATGTTAACAGACATAAAGGGAGAAATTGACAGTAATACGGTAACAGTAGGGAATTTTAACACTCCACATATAGCAATGGATAGATCATCCAGACAATATATAAGGAAATACTGACCTTAAATGATACACTAGAGCAAATAAAATATATATATGTATGTGTATATATATATATAATGTGTATGTATATATGTATATGTATATATATGGAACATTCCACCCCAAAACTGTAGAATACACATTCTTTTCAAGTACACATGGAACAGTCTTCATAACAGACTACATGCTAAGCCACAAAATAATTATCAATAAATTTAAGAAGACTGAAATCATACCAAGCATCTTTTCAGACCACAATGGTATGAAACTAGAAGTCAGTTATAAGAACAATACTGGAAAAGACAAAAACATATAGAGACTAAACAACATGCTACTAAAAAACCAATGAGTCCCTGGAGAAATGGAAAAGGAAATTTTAAAAAACCTTGAAAAACACAACCATACAAAATCTATTGGATGCAGCACAAGCAGTCCTTAGAGGGAAGTTCATAGCAATACAGGCCTTCCTCATAAAACATGAAAAATCTCAAATAAACAACGTAACCTACCACTTAAAAGAATTAGAAAAAGAAACAAAAGCAAAAAACCTAAGTCAGTGAAAGGAAGGAAATAATAAAGATCAGAGAAGAAATAAATAGAGATTAATAAAACAATAGAAAAAAAAATCATTAAAGCCAAGAGTTGATTCTTTGAAAGGGTAAACAAAATCGATAAAGCTCTGGCCAGACTCACCAAAAAGAAAATAGAGAAGTCCCAAATAAACAAAATAAGAAGTAAAAGAGGAGAAATAACAAGAGATACCACAGAAGCACAAAAAACTATAAGAGAATACTATGAACAACTATACGCCAAAGAATTGGACAACCTAGAAGAAATGGACAAGTTTCTAGAAACATACAGCCCACCAAAACTGAATCAAGAAGAAAGAAATAATTTGAACAGACTGATCACTAGAGGTGAAATAGAATCTGTAATTTTAAAAAATATATATATATATACTTGCTGCAAAAAAAGTCCAGGACCAGATGGCTTCATTGGAGAATTCTACCAAACATGCAAAGAAGAACTTATACTGATCCTTCTCATTCTTCCAAAAGACTGAAGAGAAGGGAAAACTCCCAAAGTCATTCTATGAAGCCTCCATTACCCTGATACCAAAACCAGACAAACATACCACCAAAAAAAAAAAAAAAAAAGAAAATTACAGGCCAATAACTTTGATGAATAAAGATGCAAAAATTCTCAACAGAATATTAGCAAACTGAATCCAACAACACATAAAAAAGATCACACACTATGATCAAGTTGGATTCATTCCAGGGTCACAAGGATGGCTCTGCATATGCAAATCAATCAATGTGATACACCACATCAACAAAAGAAAAGACAAACACCATATGATCATCTCAATAGATGCAGAAAAAGCATTTGATAAAATTCAACATTCATTCATGATAAAAACTCTCACCAAAGTGGGTATAGAGGGAACATATCCCAACATAATAAAAGCAATTTATGACAAGCCCACAGCTAACATAATACTCAACAATGAAAACCTGAAAGCCTTCCCACTAAAATCTGGAAAAAGACAAGGATGCCCACTTTCACCACTTCTATTCAACACAGTATTGGAAGTCCTAGCCACAACAATCAGACAAGAAAAAGAAATAAAAGGTATCCAAATTGGAAGCGAAGAGGTAAAACTGTCATTACGTGCAGATGAAATGATACTATGTATAGAAAACCCTAAAGTCTTCACACAAAAACTACTAGAACTGATAAATGAATTAAGCAAGGTAACAGCAGAATACAAGATTAACATACAGAAATCTGTTGCATTTCTTTACACTAACAATGAAATACCAGAAAGGGAAAATAAAAAACAATCCCTTTTAAAATTGCATCAAAAAAACTAAAATACTTAGGGATAAACCTGATCAAGGAGGTGAAAGACTTACACGTTAAGAACTATAAAACTCTGATAAAGGAAACTTAATATGATTCAAAGAAATGGAAATATATCCCATGCTCTTGAATTGAAAGAATTAATACTGTTAAAATGGCCATGCTACCCAAAGCAATCTACAGATTTAATGTGATCCCTATCAAATTACCCATGACATTTTTCACAGAACTAGAACAAATAATCCTAAAATTTATATCGAGCCATAGAAGACCCAGAATTGCAAAACCAATCCTGAGGGGAAAAAAAACAAAGCTGGAGGCATAACCCTCCCAGACTTCAGACAATACTACAAAGCCATAATGATCAAAACAGTGTGGTACTGGCACAAAAACAGACCTATGGATTAATGGAACAGAATAGAGAGCCTAGAAATAAACTCACACACCTGTGGTCAATTACTCTTTGACAAAGGAGGCAAGAATATACAGTGGAGAAAAGAGTCTCTTCAGCAAGTGATTGGGAAAGCTGGACAGCCACATGTAAATCAATGAAGTTAGAACACTTCCTCACATCCTACACAAAAATAAATTCAAAATGGCTTAAAGACTTAAATATAAGACCTGACACCATAAAACTCCTAGAAGAGAACATAGGCAAAACATTCTCTGACTTAAATCGTAGCAGTGTTTCCTTAGGTTAGCCTCCCAAGGCAACAGAAATACAAGCAAAAATAAACAAATGGGACGTAATGAAACTTATAAGTTTTTGCACAGCAAAGGAAACCATAAACAAAACAAAAAGACAACCCACAGAATGCGAGAAAATACTTGCAAATGATGCGACTGACAAGGGCTTAATTTCCAAAACACACAAACAGCCCATACAACTCAATAACAAAAAAAAAACAAACAACCCAATCAAAAACTGGGTAGAAGACCTAAATAAGACATTTCTCCAAAGAAGGCATACAGATGGCCAAGAGGCAAATGAAAAGATGATAGACATTGCTAATTATTAGAGAAATGCAAATCAAAACTACAATGAGGTATCACCTCACACCAGTCAGAATGGCCATCATTAAAAAGTCTACAAATAATAAATGCTGGAGAGGGTGTGGTCAACAGGGAACCCTCCTACACTGTTGGTGGGAATGTAAATTGGTGCAGCCACTATGGAAAACAGTATGGAGGTTCCTTAAAAAACTAAAAATAGAGTTACCCTATGATCCTGAAACCCCATTCCTGGGCATACATCTGGAGAAAACTGTAATTTGAAAAGATACATGCACCCCAATGTTCAAAGCAGCACTATTTTCAATAGCTAAGACATGGAAGCAACCTAAATGTCCATTGACAGATGAGTGGATAAAGAAGATGTGGTGTGTGTGTGTACATATACATACACACACATACACACACACACACAGGAATACTACTCCACCTTAAAAAAGAATGAAATAATGCCATTTGCAGCAACATGGATGGACCTAGAGATTTTCATACTAAGGGAAGTCAGTCAGAAAGAGAAAGGCAATTATTGCATCATTTATATGTGTAATCTAAAATATGATACAAATGAACTTATTTACAAAACAGAAACAGACTCACAGATATAGAAAGCAAACATGGTTACCAAAGGGGAAAGGAGGCGGGAGGGATAAATTATGAGTTTGGGATTAGCAGATACAAACTACTATATATAAAATAGATAAACGACTGAATCCTACTATATAGCACAGGGAACTATATTCAATATCCTGTAATAAACAATAATGCAAAAAATATCTCGAAATGAATGAAAATAGAAACACAACTTTCCAAAATCTGAGATGCAGCAAAAGCAGTTCTAAGAGGGAAGTTCACAGCGATGCAGACCTACCTCAAGATATAAGAAAAACCTCAACGAACATAACTTTATGCCTAAAGGAATTAGAAAAAGAACAAATAATCCCCCAAAGTTAGTAGAAACAAGGAAATAATAAAGATCAGAGTGGGAATAAATGAAATAGACACCAAAAAAATTAGAAAATTTCAAAGAGGTGGTTCTTTTAAAAGATAAACAAAACTGACAAACCTTTAGACAGACTCTTCAAGAAAAAAAAGAGAGGGCCCAAATAAAATTACAAATGAAAGAGCAGAAGGTCCAATTGATATTGCAGAAATATATTTAACCCTTGAACAATGCAAGAGTTAGGGTGCTGACCCTCCACACAGTCAAAAATCTGTGTACAACTTATAGTTGGCCCTCCTTATACATGATTCCTCCATATCTGTGGTTCCACATCCACAAATTCAACCAACTGTGGGTCATGTAGTATTGTAGCATTTACTACTGAAAAAAATTCACATATAAGTGAACCCATGCAGTTCAAACCAGTGTTTTTCAAAAGTCAATTGTACAATCATGAGACTACTACACAGATATGCTAACAAACTGCACAACCTAGAAAAATGGATACATTCCTAGAGACATACAATCTTCCAAGACTAAATCAAGAAAAAAATAGAAAATCTGGCCAGACCAATTACTAGTAATGAAATTGAATCAGTAATCAAAAAACTCCCAGAAAACAAAAGAAGTCCAGGATTAGATGGCTTCACAGGGGAATTCTACCAAACATTTAAAGAGGAGTTAATACCTATCCTTCTCAAACTGTTCCAAAAAACTGAAGAGGAGGGATCACTTCCAAAGTCATTCTATGAGATTAGCATTACTCTGATACCAAAACCAGACAAAGATACCACAAAAAAAAATTATAGGCCAATATCCCTGATGAATATAGATGCAAAAATTCTCAACAAAATATTAGCAAACTGAATTCAAGAATACATTAGAAAGATCATACACCATGATCAAGTAGGATTTATTCCAGAGATCCAAGGATGATTCAATATTCACAAATCAATCAATGTGATACACCACATTAACAAAACAAAATGACAAACTCACAGCTAACATCATACTCAGTGGTGAAAAGCTGAAAGCTTTTTCCCTAATATCAGGAATAAAACAAAGATTCTCACTCTCACTACTTTTATTCAACATAGTATTGGAAGTTCTAGCCACAACAATCAGAAAAGAAAAAGAAATAAAAGCCATTCAAATTGGAAGGGAAGAAGTAAAACTGCCACTATTGGTACATGACATGATCCTATATATAGAACATCCTAAAGACTCCACCAAAAAAACTATTAGAATAAATAACATTTATTTGACATAGTGATTTGATATTTGTATACATTACAAAATAATTACCACATTGCAACACTGTAGTACACAAAATTAATATACTGAAATGTCTTCATTTTTATATACTAATAAGAAACTATCAGAAAGAGAAATTTAGGGGAAAAAATCCGTTTACAATTGCATCAAAAAGAATAAAATACCTAGGAATAAATTTAACCAAGGATGTGAATGACCTATATACTCTGAAAGCTGTAAGACATTAATGAAAGAAATTTAAGGCAAACAAATAAATGGAAAGATACAGTATGCTCATGGATCAGAAGAATTAATATTTTTAAAATACCCATACTACCCAAAGAAATCTACATATTCAGTGCAATCCCTATCAAAATACCCAAGGCATTTTTAATAGAACTAGAACAAATAATCCTAAAATTTTAATGTAACCACAAAAGACCCCAAATAGCCAAAGCAATCTAAAGAATGAAGAAAAAAGCTACAGGTATCACACTCCCAGATTTCAAACTATACTACAAAGCTATAGTAATCAAAGCAGTATGGCATCAAAACAAACAGATCAAAGGAACAGACTAGAGACCCCAAAAGTAAATCCACACTTATGTGGTCAATTAATTTATGACAAAGGAGGCAAGAATATACAATGAGGAAAAGACAGTCTCTTCAATAAATGGTGTAGGAAAAACTACAGGTACATGTAAAAGAATGAATGTAGACCATATTTGTACACCATATACAGAAATAAATTCAAAATCAATTAAACACTTAAATGTAAGACCTGAAATCATAATACTCCTAGAGGAAAACATAGGCAGTATGATCTTTGACACTGGTCTTAGCAATATTTATTTTGGATCTGTCTCCTCAGGCAAGGGCGGCAAAAGCAAAAATAAACAAATGGGACCACGTCAAACTAAAAAGCCTTTTCATAGCAAAGGTAAACATCAACAAAATAAAAAGGCAACCTATTGAATAGGAGAAGATAATTGCAAATGATATATCCCATAAGGGGTAATAACCAAAATACACAAAGCACTCATATGACTCAATAACCAAAAAAACCAATCTGATTAAAAATGGGCAGAGGATATGAATAGACATTTTTCCAAAGAAGACTACAAATGGCCAACAGGTACACGAAAAGATGCTCAACATCACTACTCATCAAGGAAATGCAAATCTAAATCACAATGAGATATCACCTCATACATCATACAAGAAACAAGTGTTGCTGAGGATGTGGAAAAAAGGGAACCCTCATGCACTACTGATGAGATTGTAAATTGGTATAGCCACTGTGGAAAACAGTATGGTGGCTTCTCAAAAAATTAAAAATAGAACTACCACACAATCCAGCAATTCCACTTCTGGGTATTTTTCCAAAGAATACAAAAACACTAGTTCAAAAATATATATGCATCCCCCCATGTGCATTGCAGCATTATTCACAATAGCCAAGGTATGGAAGCAACCTAAGTGCCCACTGATAAACGAATGGATAAAGAAGATGTGGGGTGTGTGTGTGTGCACGTGCACACACACACACACACAATGGAATACTACTCAGCCATAGAAAAGAATGAAATCTTGCCATTTGCAACAGCATGGATGGACCTAGAGGGTATTATGCTAAGTGAAATAAGTCAGACAAAGAAAGACAAATACCATATGATTTCACTTATACATAGGATCTAATACACAAAACAAACAAACATAACAAAACAGAAACATACTCACAGATACAGAGAATAAACTAGTGGTCACCAGAGGGGATGGGGGTGGAAGAACGGGCAAAATAGGTGACGGGGATGAAGAGGTGCAAACTTCCAGTTATAAAATAAATGTCAGAGAGATGTAATGTACAGCATAGGGAATAATAACTTGGTATACTGACAGTAACTAGACTCATAGTGGTAATCATTTTGTAATGTATAAAAATATCATATCACTATGTCAAACACCTAAAGCTAATATAATATTGTCAACTCTACCTCCATTAAAAAAAACAGACAATAACCCAGTGACAGTGTTTATACACATTAACTCAATGACAGTGTTTACATTTAGGGACTTAATACACAGATGAAATAAATAAAAAATGCACTACAATAGCACTTGTGAAGCAAAAATAATTTTGCTTCCTTCAACTCTTCCTCCCCTGTCCCAATCCTGAAGAATCGGAAACATAAGTGTGAATAGGAGTAGTAGAAAAGAGTAGATCTTACACCTTCTCTTCTCCTAGCCCTGAGGTTGAAGCCTGGCCGGGGCTGGGAGACAGTGGGCAGGTTAGACTGAACTAGAATGCTGGTGACCAGACAAGAAAAGAGAGAACCAATAATCAAAACTAGTGATTAGAGAAAAAACATCATACATTATTATCTTGGCAGACTGTTAGTTTCAAAGTGTTCAGTTAATGGGTTACTAAAGATAAAACAAAGATCATTTCATTTCAAACGGACTTGGGTGGTTTCCTTAGCTTCAAATAAAAGTATTCAAAGGCAGGTGGCCATCATTAGAGGGTCCTTCTCTGGGAAGATGCTGTGGGAGCTGGATAGATCCATTTTCCTTCTCTGGAAAAACTTCCTGCCTGGCAAGTGGAATCTGTCCAGCCCTCACGCTGCAAATTCTGGCTAACCGCCACCACCCCCAACAGTCTCTTCATCAGAGATCCTCTCCTCTTTGTCACCCAACAGTTTAGGGTCCAATCTCATCCCCAAATCTCCCTTCACAGTAGACACTCCTCCCCCAGTGAACTACTCAAACCTCATTTGTTAGCTTGTTTATGGAGTAAATATGTGGGGCATGAAATACAACATCTGGCAGCAACTTACCCAGAATATCAGTGACTGTGGTGAAATTACTCTCAAAAGGAACCGTACGTTTCCCTGAAGAAATGTTCCAATGTAAAATGCAAGGTATCTTTGCTGAAAATTAAAGTTAATCACAGATACCTAGGCCCTAAGGCTACTCAGACATGAATCAAAAACAGCGGTATCAAGGCACTTACTTGTATAAATGTCTAATCAAGAGCAATTGGCAATGTTATTTATCTGGAATTTCTTGCAAAATAAGGCAGACTAGATGGTCAAAAGCAAGACTAATGTATCTCTATTGGGCTTTTTAATCAGTGCTAACATCATTAAACATTTATATAGCACTTTGGGTTTGGGAAAATTTTATATTTCGTTTTCAAGCTTATGTTGAAATGGGTACAACATACTTGGTATCTTCTCTTCGCACACAGAATTCATAAGCTAGAGAACAAAAATAACTTTCCCTGAGTCTCTTGACAATTCACAAGAAAAGCTAGAGTTATAATCCATCAATTAGTCCCACTCTACACATTAGATATTAAAAACAGACCTAAAAACAATCAGGCAAAGGTCTAAGCAATCATTTTGTGGACAAGAAAGAGAATTGAAAATGAGCAAGTTACTTTCACCTCTTACCTGCAGCAGGTGTGGGCCAGAACGATAAACATGTTTGCTTCCTGACCAGTTGTTTTTTATGAAGAACAGTTTGGTAATTGGTAAACACCATCAACAAAGTAAACAGAATCACATAGCTGAAGCTGCACTATGCACTGGAAATTCTGCAAAGTGATTAGCAGCTTGAAAATGTGCAGAACTTAATCTGCATTCTGAAGCGGCTTAGCACTATGGGTCATTCCAGCTAGCCATTTTCAATGTGTATAAAATACTTATTTTGTTAGTAATTTACTGTGTATATTAAAAAGAGGCAGAGAAAAAGATATGTTACAGCCTGCCATTTCTCAGCAGAAGTGGTTAATTGCTTGATTCTGTGAAAAGCCAATAAATAGGGAAAGGGAACAAATTAACATTCTCACAGGTTAAATCAAAAAAGCACCTGTTTCATTTGTGGAGCTCCAGTGTGTAACACAGAAGCACTTTTGGCCGCCAGGCTGTTAATCTCTGAGAGGCTATAAACTTGTCATGTTAAGGACACTGCAAATTCAGCTTGAATATACTTTGCTTTTCACATTAATAGCATGTAAGGACACTTATGCCTCTCATCATCACTTCAGCGCCTTGAGAAGACCAATGTTCTTGTTATCTTCTCAAAGGACCACTACTACTTCAGTGCGTGACTTCTCAATCCTTTGTGATATTAACCCCTTAAATTAAACTGACTTGGAGTTGAAGATTGCTACAAGAGCACTTGCTTCCCTTTAGAGATCACACACTACCATTCCACCTGGAAAATTCAGAAGTATTCAAACCCTCCACTGTTGATTAAAATCTGTTCTGATATCAGTAAGGAGATTCAAGCTTTCATTTACTCAGAATGGCAGGGATTTGATAAAACATCACAGATAAAATGCTATATCCCAGCACAGTTTAGCAGTGTTCATGCTCTCATTTTGTGTTCTTTAGCTAAGTGAAACTGTAGCATCCTTCGATTTTACTTCATGTCCACATTTCTTCACCCAGAGAGAAGAGTTAATATGTGCCACAAGACACTGTAAAAATCTATGGGTAAGTTTAAAAGACTTTAAATGGGTTTGGTGATTCTCTCTACATTTTTTAAAGAATATATTCTTGGGACTTCCCTGGGGGGGTCCAGTGGTTAAGACTCTGCGCTTCCAATGCGGGGGGCCTGGGTTCAATCCCTGGTCAGGAAACTAAATCCCGCATGCTGCAACTAAGACCCGGTGAAGCCAAATAAGTAAATAAAATAGAGAAAGAAAGAATATATTCTTACATTATTTACACTTTTTACAAAGATCAGGAACCAGAACTCTCTTTCACTGGTTGTTTATAGACTATTTTTTCCCAACTGCGCTAATATACTGCCTCCACATATTGTTCCATCTCATCCAAGTTCTTAGGGGGAAATTCTAGAAACTTGGTCGTCTCAATGGGAAAAGCCCCCAGAAAGAGTTGTGGCCTCTAACATTGTTCATCCATAACTTCAGAAGTCATCAGTCCATGATCTCATTCTATTAACTTTCTTGTCACATAAAGACACAGGAGAAATGTTCTACTCTCACTGAAGTCAGATCAGTGACCGCCATTTTTGTTTTTGAACCACTAAGCAAGTCATGTCATCTCTCCAGGCTCATTTCCTCATCTGCAACACATCCAGTTTGAACTAAATTTTTTCTACAGATTCTTTCAAATCTAAATCTACTTGGGGAGGAGGACATCACTAAAATGGCAACATAAGAGGCTCCTGATTGTCCCACCTCCCACAGATGTACTGAATATACAGCAACACACAGATCATCTCTCTCTGAGAGAAATCCAGAAACTAGTTAAGTGACTCCTACACATTGGACAACTGACAAAATCTAAACACATCTAAACAGGTAAGAAAAGCTAATACACACTCTTACCATAAATCCCACACCGGCACAGCACCATTCAATCCCAGAGGGACCCCCCCCCCCCCGAATCCTAGCTTCTCCCTGAGGAGTGAAGGCGTTGATAAAAGGGTACAAACTTCTGGTTAGAAGCTAAATAGGGCTGTAACTATAGTTGATAATATTGTATTGTATAACTGAAATTTGCTATCAGAGTAGATTTGTGTTTTCTCCAAAAAAAAAAAAAAAGGTAAATATATGAAGTACGGATGTGTTAATTAACTTGATGTGGGAATGCTTTCACAATGTCTATGTATATCAAATCATCACAATATATGCTTTAAATATATTACAATTCTATTTGTCAATTATACTTCAATAAAGCTAAAAAGTAGACACACGAAAAAAATAAATCTATATGGCAAAAATATTCTATATAGACTACTTAACCTCTTGATCAGGACTGTGAAGACAATCAAACCTTACATTTCTCTGAATTTGAAAACTTGTATTTCCTTGACATTGGAGAACTGGTAGAGCTAGTTTAATGACACATGACTCATATACACCTAATCTGATTGTTGGGACCTCCATGAATAATAATCCAGAAGTAATATGCATGACGCTTTTTAGACAAGGGTGTATTTCCGTTGAACTTCAGCAATTCAGGAATTTGGAAGCCAACACAATTTAAGGCAGAACTGCTGGGAGACTTCTGCACCAGCTTTCAGTTCACCACATGGCTGTCTCTGGTATGTTATTAGGGAGATTAACTTTAAGCACTTCCTGGTTTAGTTCTGAGCAAGAAGAGTGACCTTTTGTTTCCATCAGGGCAGTGGGTTTGCTATAAATCCCTAAGTGTTAACATCTGGGAGCCTAGAGATAAGCAGCAGCCGAGGGCTTTACATTTTCTCATGTTATCTTAAGACACCCACAGCACATACTGCAAAACCTACCCTCTTGAAGAAATCTTTAAAGCCCATGTGCTAAATGTGAACTTGTTTGAGGCATTACTGACGAGCTATGTTCATAGATGGATAGACCTGGAAGGGCCCTCAAGAGCTCATCCTGTTCGACTTCCCGACATCACTGCTTTGTCCTTGGTATCTTAAGAGATGTGCACACCACGTACCATCCAGACCCAAGCTTGCCTGGATTTCTGACTAAGAGCTGTTTGCTATTCTTGATCATTTCATAACATTCCTTCCAACTCTAAGAGGGAATTCAAAGCCTTCACAATATTTTTCAGTTATGTAAATTGAAAGCAAAGACATATTCTTGACATATTGCAAGACTACCCAAACTTCTGGTCATATGCAAATTTTTAAAGTATATTTAGAGACAATTAAGTTTCCCTTAGGTTAAAATATATATTATGGCTCCCTATAAGTCAAATATTATCAGTGCTTTACTCAAAAATATCCACCTTAGGGACTCACTGCCTAATGGAATGGAAAATTCCACACTAAAGATCTTTATTGGCAAACTTTAATATTAGAGCCAAATCATCGTAAGCTCTCTATATTAATTTTACATCAATTAACTGTTTATGTGTGTGTGTGTGTGTGTGTGTGTATGTGTTGAGAAAAGATATATAGTCTGAAATTGATTTAATGGAAAAATACCCTGAAATACTAGCTGTGCCATGATTCTTTACACGATGATGAGAAAGATCACTGAAAATATTTGTGACCTAGTTTCCTTATCCATAAGGAAAAATAGTACTATAGCCTCTTATTCATTTAAAATAACTTGGTAAAAATTAAATAGCATTATCTTGAAAAGTTCTGAAAAGATTATTCAAAATCAATAATATCATGAAAGATACATTGCTTTGACCATTGTGAATGAGTGTGCTCGTGTATGGTTAGTGATTCCATCTTTAAAGTGAGAGAAGGAGGCATTTCTTGAGAGACAGTCACACCCTTACTTGAGGCATACCTCCTCCCACCCCCACCCCCATATTAATCGGCACACAGCAAATCTCTTTAGTCGGCGTTAAAATTGTGACAGCCTGCTACGCCTGCCGACTTGACATAGCAATTACGGTGCAGGAACAAAACATTACTATCAATCTCTAGCTGCTGAACCAGTGACAGTACCCCCAAAAGGGAGTAAGTCAGAAGAATTGGAAGAAAAAGACAAGGAGACAACTGCACAGAGAGAAAGGGAGCAAGGGAACGTAGGACACAGAGAGAAAACAAAACTCTAGAGGAGAATAAAGATATTAAAAGGGGGCTTCCCTGGTGGCGCAGTGGTTGAGAGTCTGCCTGCCAATGCAGGGGACACGGGTTCGAGCCCTGGTCTGGGAAGATCCCACGTGCCGCGGAGCAGCTGGGCCCGTGAGCCACAGCTACTGAGCCTGCGCGTCTGGAGCCTGTGCTCCGCAACAAGAGAGGCCGCGATAGTGAGAGGCCCGCGCACCGCGATGAAGAGTGGCCCCCGCTTGCCGCAACTAGAGAAAGCCCTCGCACAGAAACGAAGACCCAACACAGCCATAAATAAATAAATAAAAATAAAATTAAAAAAAAAAAAAAAAAAGATATTAAAAGGACAGAGAAAATATGGCACCAAAAATTCACTGCTGAATCACACTTTTATTTTCAACAGGCACCTTTGGCAGATTTAGCATATTCGATGAGTGTTAATTAATAAAACTTATCAGAATTTTTGAAGTAGGATGTGAGCCTGTGATTTATTTTCCACCATGAGAGATCTGAGATAAGAGTAGGACTAGTTTCAAGGAAAAAGTGTAAAGGAGGGCAAGGTCATTTTGGACGATTTGTCAGCCCTTTCCATTTAATTCAACATTCATTTGTTGAGCGTCTACCCAGTGTCCCATATAAGATAATGGAAATGAGACACAGTCCTTACTTCAAGTTCAAGGTCTGCGGATATGGGGGGAAACATTCATAACGAGTTAGAATGGAATGAATCAAGGACCTACTTGCAAGTGTGAATAGTCTCTCCATTATTGCTGACACTTAACCCAGAGGATGGGTACCTTCAGGGTCGCTATCCTCACCCACATGCTCAATACTAGAGGTCCTTTTAATTTGACTTTTTTTGGCAATCCCCTGTGCTCTGGAATTTTCTCTTCCACGGTACCCATGCCCAAGAACATTCCTGGAAATTTCTGCAGAACCATTGCTGTCTACTAGTTACCTACATAAGAGAAACTTCATATTGTAATCTAGGAATGTGATCTGGCAATTTAACCCATAATCTAGGAATTAAACATATAGACTTGGAGTCAGGCAGCATACAGTAAAGTCACTGGACTGCACCTTACTACCTTCATGATTTTTGACAAGTTACTCATCCTTTCTAAGTATTTTCTGTAAAATAAAGATAATATGTAATTGTATTTATCTCATAGAAAAGTTGAGAGGATTAAATGAGCATTTAGTAAACACTTAAAATGTTAGCTATTATTTTCTATTTTGGGATTGTATTAGTTTGCCAGGCTGCCATAACAAAATACCACAGACTGAATGGCTTAAACAACAAAAATTTATCTTCTCACAGTACTGGAGGGTGGAACTCCAAGATCACGGTGCCATCATGGTTGGTTTCTCCTATGACCTGTCTCCTTGGTTTGCAAATGATCACCCTCTTGCCACCTCTTCACAGGGTCTTCCCTCTGTGCACACATGACCCCGGTGCCTCTTTGCGTGTCCAAATTTCCTCTTCTAATAAGGACACTGGTTAGAATGGATTAGGGCCCACTCATATGACCTCATATAACTATAATTACCTTCTTAAAGACCTTATCCCCAAATACAGTCACATTCTGAGGGTGTTAAGACTTCAACATGTGAAGTTTTGCTGGAATTCAGTCTATAACAGAGGGTATAACATGCTTACAGTAAATTTACACACACACACACACACACACACACTCACATCTGTGACTAACTCTTAGATGATGATGTAGAAATCTTTCCTTCACTCCAAATGCTCTACCATGTGCTGTCCCAATCATTACTATGTCCTCTTCCAGAAATGACCACTATTTTTGACTTCTATCATGACAGATAAATTTTGCCTGTCCTTGAAATTCCTATAAAGGAAATTATACAGTGTGTACTCATTTGTGTCTGGCCTCTTTTAGTCAACAATATATCTACAAAATCCATCTGTCTGGTAGGTTCCATGTTGCAGTAGTTTGTTCTTTTTAACTGGTATGTATGAATATACCATATTTTGTTCATTCACCCAGTGAAAGGCATTTGGGTTATTTTCTGTTTGGGGTTATTATGAATAAAGCTGCTATGTACATTCTTACACATTTTCTTCATGAACATATGCATTCATTTCTCTTGAGTGGAACTGGTTATTTAGGAGTATATTACTTAATTTACAAAAAATGAAATTTTCTAGTTACCTTTTTATTTATTTCTAGTTTAATTCTAAAGTAGTTAGAAAATATACTGTGAATTATTTTAATCCTTTGAAATCTGTTGATATTTGCTTTGATGCCAGTGTATAGCCAATTTTTATAAATATGCCATGCACAGTTGAAAACAATGTCTATCCTGCAATTGCATACTACAATGTTCTATAAACGTAACTGGTGCCAATTAAGTCAAGTTGGTTACTCATGTTTTTTTTTCATCTTATATGTATTTACACTTTTGATTATTAAAATATCTAATTATGTTTTTTATATTTCCTTTTTTGTTTTACTAACCTTATTTATATATTTTGAAACTACAGTATTAGATGCATGCAAATTTGACCTGTTACACATTCCTATTGAATTGACTTTTGTCATTATGAAATATCGTTCACTATCTCTGGTAATATTTTCCCCTTAAAACCTATTTTTCTTATACAATAACGCCACACCTATTTTGTTTTGGTTAATGTGTTCATGATACATTTTTTTCAATACTTTTACTTTCAACATTTCTTTCTCTACATATTTAAAGTGTATTTCCCATAAACATATATAATTATCTTATTAGCCAGCAAGATCACCTTTGTTTTTTAATTGGAGTATTTAAACCAAAAGAATTTCAATTAATTACTCATACACTTGGGTTTAAGTCTATGGTTTTGCTATTTGTTTTCATATATTTTTATGTGTTTCTTCATTTTCTGCCTTCCTTTGCATAAATCAAACTTTTAAAAATTATTCCAATTTTTTATTCCATTATAAGTTTTTCAATGATACAGTCATTCTCTTGGTAATTACAAGTTATGTTTTTCTGTTTTAAAACTGAATTTCTCTTTGACTTACATTTATAAAATCCAAGAATATTCTGAAACTACAAACACATTTCTCTGTTTTCTTGAACATATTAGTTGCATTCATTTTAAAATTCTTTTCTGAAAGATATAAATATCTGAATCATATTTGTATCTCCTATTAGGGTTTTTTTCTTTTGGCTTATAATTCTGATTGGAAGCTAGACATTGTGGATGGGAAACTGTAGAGGCTCTTCATATTTTCTTTCTCCAAAAAAGCATTAAAATATTTTTTAAACATGTTTGGAGTTCAGGTTGATCACTTAATTTTTTGGGGGGGGGGGATCACTTAATATTTTAAGGTTAGTTTTAGTCTATGATAGGTCTGGCCTATTTCGGTTTTGCTCTTAATCCTAGGATATGACCTTTCGGGGCCTCAAGGGAATGGCTGTTTACTGGGACGTCTGATTTGACAAGATTTGAATATCCATCTGTATGTCCCCTGAAGAGTGCTGAGATCTCCACTAAACTCTTCAAGTTCCAGCTGCTGCTATTTTCTTGGTTTTGTAAAATGTTTCTCTACGTTTATGCAGTTTAGGAGTCAGTAAGTTAAGGTAAAATTATACATGAATTTTTATCCTCTCTTCTTTACGGCTCCACTTTCTCTGGGATTGTACCCCTCTGGCAGCCCTCATATGGGTATCCTCAGCCCATTTAAATCAGTGTTTTGGTTTGTGCTCTACTCTCCTGCTTAGTTCCTTTCCAGTATCATTAAATACACACACACACTCCATTTCTTATTTGTTGTTTATTGGCCAATGGGTTGATCTAATACCAACTACTCACTCATAAACAGAACAGGTACTTACTTCTGGGCTACTATTTTTAATATATTAGTGTGGTCTCCCCCAGATTTGACATTTATCTAGGGTTTTAAGAAAGTGTACAGTGAGAAAAAGTGAATAAATGAAATGAGAGGAGAGTAGGGAGTTGGTAATTATGTGAAAAATGGATGTCAAATAAAGACCATGAAATCAAACATGTATGGAGTACTTGTGTATTAGTCCTCTACTAGACACAGTGGTAAAACTGAAGGCTATTTATTTTGTGGTATTTGACCCCCAAGAAGTTTATAATATTCTTGAGAAAAAAAGATTAAATGGAAAATTGTAAATAAAAATTCAAGCACTATATAGCAATTTAGAAAACAATAAGAAGATTTCTGAAAGAAGTACAAAGTAGAACTCAGCATGTGTATATTGAGCTTAAACTTTTCTCCATTTAAAATAAGCTGAAGTGAATAAAACAAACAAGCAGGACATTTAGCTCCAGTTAGCAGCAGGATAAAAATTTTAAATTTCTGTATCTTCCAAAAATGAAATGATGCCAACTTGCACTTTACCACAGAGGGTGGCAGGACAGAAAACACTAGTTTGCATGCCCTAAATAAAAATGTTATGATTCAAATATTATGGGTTTTTTTCTGTTTGCTATCAACAAATTCTAGGGCGAGTTGGATGCTGGTTAGCGACATTTTAGACTCGGTGGGGCACAAGATTTTTGAGGCCATGAGAGTTTCAGGACATGTTTGAAGTAGGATTAAGACTTAATTCCATTTATACATGGCTGCACCCTAGATTTACTGAATCACAATCTCAAATTATGTTCACCAAGCTCTAAAAATTTTTCTAACATAGAGCCAGATTTACAAACCACTGTTTCAAACTAGGAATTACATTTTATCACTCCTTAATTTGCACAGTGCCATTCAAAAACTGAACACAGAACACCCTTGCATGTTCAACTTCAGTAAGATATTTTATAAGTCAAAAAAGGTAAGGAATATATTCCTCCCCAAATAAAATTAACAGATAATTCCAAAGATAAAGAAGAGCTAGGAAATCTTTCTTGACCATTATGACTCTCATTTTTATATGTGATTCCTTGAGAAGCAATTTTCATTTTTGATGCTTTAGAAAATAATATAGAATTTCTGGTCAGGCAGTTTGATTGTGGAACTGAAACATTTCCTCCTCAAAGTAAGTAGAGATGCTGAACACAATAAAATAAAAACAATTTGGAATTCATAACAGGGCTTGCAAGGATGAAAAGAAAATCTCAAGGTGTAAGAAAAAAACAGTGAACTGAAAACTAAGGTAATAAGCATGAGAATTCGTGTTGTTGCTGCCCAAGCGGCTGTTACTGTAATGAATCAGGGAGGGACTTATTTTATAAAGTTCATGCAAAGAGAGTTAATAGGACTGTGGGCCCTTGCAAAGTAGGAGCTAAAACTTGAGACTCCTACATAAAGCTAGGATCTCAAAGGGCTAAAAACTCAGCAAAAGGCAGATTATTAAAAAGTCTGCACATAAACACAGGGAATTGAAAAGGAAGCTTACCTGTATCGACCTAGACTATAGAGAGAAAATAAGTATCGTTTGAAAATTTGGAGAGCTAAGTTTTGAAAAATCCTGCATATTTAGACCTTGAAATTACAACATCTTTAAATTGATAAGATAACGTGAAAAACAGCACAAAATAAATATGAATAATATTTACTGTGGTAAAGAAAAAATTAAAAACATAAAGATGAAAAAAGAACAATAAAAATTTGAATAAGGACCAATTAGAACACCTAGATATAGAGACTGAATAACTAGAAGATAGATCTAATATATTATAGTGAAATTCCTAACAGCCATGTTAGAAAGCTGAAAAGCAAATACAGCAGAAAGATCACACACAAATGAATAAGTAGACTAATAGAAAAGTTCTGACTTCTTTCCAGCAATGAAGACATAACAAGAACAAGACTTAACCTCTGGAAATAAATAACCAGAAAAATGTTCGAAAAACAACTGTTTTCAGACACTGGGCAACAGGCAGTTTCCAGACCAGGGACAGAAAGAGGTAAAAACTAAACAGTATGTAGCATCTTCTAGAGTTGATCAGTTGGAGGTCAGTGTTAAGGGAGACCAACGCAAAAGAAATTTGTGGACAGAGTTCCAGAAAAAGAGAGAGGTACGCAGAAAAATTGCCCCAGATATCTACACTGGCTTCTCCTTGAATCTTTGGTAAGGACTATGCCTCACATGCATAGAGTAAAACTCCACAACATAAAATGAAGAATGATGAGGGACTTGAAGGAGAGCAATTCCCAGAGCTCACAGTGGGTAGGGAGTTATCTCAGTTGCAACCAGAGTGGAAAGTCCTCAGTGGTCATCAGGTCATTCAGTGGAGACCCAGCTGCATCATGCCTTAGTAGTAGGACAGAATTATCCCCAGAGTGTAGGCTATTCTAGACCCACTTTAACAAAGCTTAAAAGAAAGACCTCAAAAAGGTCAAACTGATCTGTAAATAACTTAATTACTTGTTAAAAGAAAGCCCAGCAGCCCTTCGAGTTAGACAACAAAATCTAGACCTTCAACAAAGTGATCATCATAATGTCCAGCATTCTGTCAAAATTACTAGATATGCCAAAAAGCAGGAACATCACCAGGAAAAAATTCAATCGATGGAATCAGATACAGAAATACCAGAAATGACAGAAAAAACATAAAAGTATATCACAAGTTTACATATGACATTATTTAAGTATTTAAAGAAAAATATGGATAAAATTAGATAGAGAAATGTTAGATATTAAAAAATAAAAGGAACTTCTAAAGATGAGAACCACAATGTCCGAAGTGACAATATCACTGAACTGGCTTAACAGCAAATTAAACATAGTATTTGGAGAAATATCAACAACATATATCTGAATGAAGCATAAAGAAATAGACTGGAAAAGAAGGAGCATCAGTTGACCTGTGATCTAATTCCAAATGTTCTAACATGTATATGACTGAAGAATCAAGAGGAAAGGAGAGAGGGGCATAGAAAAAAATATGTGGAGAAATTTTTGAAAAATTTGAAATTTGGTAAATACTATAGACACTGACTCAAGATGTTCAACAAACCCTAAGTAAGATAAACACTAGGAATACCATACCAAATCACAACATTTTCAATTCCGAAAGACAAATATTGAGAGAAAAATCTTAGCAGTAGCTCCTTCCCTGTCCAAAAAGAAATATTACATACAGAAAAATAACATTTTTAAAGTGATAAAAGAAAAACTCTCAATCTAGAATCTGCATCCTCCAAAAAAAAAAAGAAAACTAAGTACAATTTTCTTTTAGACAAACAAAAGCTGAGACAATTCAATTTAAGCCTAAGATGACTAGAAGAACAGAAATTTCCACAAGAATATCCAAAGAGTAGAGGAATTCTAGGTTTCCAGTTCAACGCCATTTCATTTGATGTCCAAAAGATAAGGTGACCTTTTCTAATATTTGGGCTATGTATGTTGTAATTTTGAACCAGTAGGGAAAACTTAGGCTATCAAAAATGGCTTTGGGAATTTTAAAAGTATAAATTTAAGTTGCTATCTCATACAAGAAATTTGAGCTGGGTTAGAGACTTACATATGAAAGATGAAACCATAAATGTGCTAGACTACATTGTGGGAAAACATATTATCTCATTTTGGGGAAGACTTTTTTTTTTTTTTTTTTTTTGCCGTGCTGCGCAACATGCGGATCTTACCCTGACCAGGGATCGAACCCCGTGCCCCCTGCAGTAGGAGTGCTGAGTCTTAACCATTGGACCACCAGGGAAGTCCTGGGGAAGACCTTTTGAAACAAGACATTAAAGCCAGAAAACATAAGGGAGAAAGTATGTGTGTGTGCAATGGATGGGCAAATATATAACTTCCCTCTTTTCCCTTCCCACTTTTCAGAACGATTTGAGGAATAAGGCTCATGAGATGGAGGTCAAAAGATCAGTTTTACTACTGATAGAGCTGACTGGGGAACAGGACTTTACTCCTCAGCCAGTTTGCTCTCCACCATGTGAGATAGTGGACTGAATAGTCTCTGCCTCTGTGGGGGGAACTTGGGGCGAGGGGAATGAAAGCTCCAACAGATAAAATTCCTAAATCTGATAACACAGAATAATATCAACAGTCACAGGTAGCAAAAGAATATTCAGTCCATATCTAGGGACATTAGTCCCAAATTCCCACAATTTATGTGCTCTGATTGGCTCCAGAACATAATTTTTGTGCCTGCACCAAGAAAGTGGATGAATTTTTCTGGAGTTTCCATGTCTAACTCCTTGAGGGAGAGGGTGGCCTAACCTTTCTTCCCTGTTCCTCTTCCATCTGATCACCCCGTAACTGTTTTCCTCACATCACTAGTAGGCGCCTCCAGTGAGATAAAGAGGGCAGCAGACACACAGATTCTCCATGTTACTGACTCTACTATTCCTTCCGTTCAGTATGGATAAGTATCTTTAAGAATCTGCAAAAACAGGGCTTCCCTGGTGGCGCAGTGGTTAAGAATCTGCCTGCCAATGCAGAGGACACGGGTTGGAGCCCTGGTCTGGGAAGATCCCACATGCCGTGGAGCAACTAAGCCCGTGAGCCACAACTACTGAGCCTGCGCGTGTAGAGCCCGCGAGCCACAACAAGAGAAGCCACGACAATGAGAAGCCCGCGCACCGCGATGAAGAGTAGCCCCCGCTCCCCGCAACTAGAGAAAGCCGGCGCACAGAAACGAAGACTCAACACAGCCATAAGTAAATGAATGAATGAATGAATGAATGAATGAATGAATCTGCAAAAACAGATTCTAAAATACTATCACCTCCGGAGTCAAGAAGGACCATCAGATCCCACGAGCTCTGCTTCTCATGGAATTTTATTAAATCGATGACATCCCCCTTACTGTTGCTGTTCTTTACCAGCTCCTGGGTCATTCCCCATCATTTCTTAATATAAGTCCTAGATGCATACAATTTTCTCTCACACTATTACTGATGTAAATCTTAGTGATTTTAATACATAAGTTAACAATCCTTCCAACAGAGTAGCGTCCTAGCACTGTGGCCCTCTCCCTTCCAATTATCTTGTCTTCTATTCCATCTCAGCCACTCACGCTGAGGGGCACACCCGAAACCTTATCACGGCTAAAACTGCGACCCTCGATAATCTCAACTTCATGTAGCAAGGCATCTGACCATTATCTTCCCCTAGGATCCTGACTCCTGACCCCTCAACCCTACCAGTGACTCCCATCTACTGACTCTGCCATCCTGTCATTCTCCCTCATACCCTTGGTGTCCTCTTTCCCCTCCTGTCGCAGCTTAAATTCGAGACCAATTATTATAATCCCTGCACACACTCTCCACTCCCCTGTCCCTCTCTTGTCGTCATATTTTTTTGGCCATACTAAACCCTGAGTAAATTCAAGCCCAGATTAAATCGAGTTCTCTGCCTACTCCATGCTTGCAGCGATGAAGCTGAACATGGCAAAAGAGAAATACAAACATTCTGACTGGTCTCACTTTAGAATCATGACCACGAACCTCGAGACAGTCTGTAACACTGGCCAGAAATCCTGCCATATCTACCCTGGCCATTTATTCCCACTGTTGCCTAGGAGATTCTTTTACCCACCTCTCTCTCCTCAAACATCCCAAACCTTCTACCTTCACTCTCAGCTGATTTTGCTTCTATTTCACTGAAAAAATTAGACAATTGAAGCAATCAGTAAAAATTCTCTAAGACTCCCACTACCACATGCACCCACTATGAGCGCCTGCACTCAGCCTCCTCACCTGACAAGGCAGAAGCCTCCCCTTGCTCCTAAGGGAAGCCATCCTCTACATGTTTGCTGGTTTCATTCTCTCTCCAGGCCTTCCTCTAACAATGGCAGGGTGCAGGGCAATAGTAACAAATGAAAGTCTCTCCATGTACATATTTGCACATCATATTTTATGTATATACATGAATTCACATATTGGGAGATTGGGATTGACATATATACACTATTGATACTATGTATAAAATAGATAACTAATGAGAACCTACTGTATAGCACAGGGAACTCTACTCAATGCTCTGTGGTGACCTAAATGGGAAGGAAATCCAAAGAAGAGGGGATATACGTATACGCATAGCTGATTCACGTTGCTGTACAGTAGAAAATAACAGAACGTTGTAAAGAAACTATACTCCAAAAAAATTAAAAAAATAAAATAATAGTATCCTGATATACATATATCATGTACATTATATACTATGTGTGTATATGGGTGTATCTAAAATGGTGGTGAGCATAAGAAAGCAAATTTAGGTACAAAATACTGTTTAAAAGGAAAAGATGATTTTTCTAATCAGTAAGCAAAAGAAGAAAACGAAGATTTCTTGAACATCTGCTATGTCCCAAGCACTGAGCTAAGGTCTTATATCATCTCATTTACTATATAAAGTAATGCATATAAGGAAACTGAGATTTTGAGCAGTTACATAACTTGCCCAAGGTCACACAGCTAGTAAAATGGTCAAACTGGGTTCTCCTCCAAGGATGGTCTGACTCCAAAGCCCATGCTTTATTCATTATGCTATGAGAGAAAAATACTATAATTTCCCATATGGCTGGTCCTGATGTAATTTCCTAGACATTCGCATTTCAAGACCATGCTTTGTCATACCAGCTTCACAGCACTGAATCAGTTGCCGACATGCGGTTGGGTAGGTTGGGGCCTCCTTGCCCCTGTCCGAGTGTGGCTCGGCTGTCTTGCTAAAGAGCTGCCAGATAGCCCCACAGGCAGCAGTGTTCCAGTTGTAGGTGTGCTGATTCCTAGATGTTTTCTAAACAGTTTATAAAGTGCTCTGGAATTCCTCTGGATGAAATGTATCCTGTAACTGCAATCTGCAGTTTCGTTTGCCTTATAGTTGGGAGCTGCCTGGTGAGTTAATTCTCACTGCACTGTATTTTTTTTTTTTTTAAACATCTTTATTGAAGTATAATTGCCTTACAATGGTGTGTTAGCTTCTGCTTTATAACAAAGTGAATCAGTTATACATATACAATATGTTCCCATTTCTCTTCCCTCTTGCATCTCCCTCCCTCCCACCCTCCCCATCCCACCCCTCTAGGTGGTCACAAAGCACCGAGCTGATCTTCCTGTGCTATGCAGCTGCTTCCCACTAGCTATCTATTTTATATTTGGTAGTGTATATATGTCCATGACACTCTCTTACCCTGTCACATCTCACCCCACCCCCTCCCCATATCCTCAAGTCCATTCTCTAGTAGGTCTGTGTCTTTATTCCCGTCTTGCCACTAGGTTCTTCATGGCCTTTTTTTTTTTCCCTTAGATTCCGTATATATGTGTTAGCATACTGTATTTGTTTTTCTCTTTCTGACTTACTTCACTCTGTATGACAGACTCTAACTCCATCCACCTCATTACAAATACTTCCATTTCATTTCTTTTTATGGCTGAGTAATATTCCATTGTATATATGTGCCTCATCTTCTTTATCCATTCATCTGTCGATGGACATTTAGGTTGCTTCCATGTCCTGGCTATTGTAAATAGAGCTGCAATGAACATTGTGGTACATGACTCTTTTTGAACTATGGTTTTCTCAGGGTATATGCCCAGTAGTGGGATTGCTGGGTCGTATGGTAGTTCTATTTGTAGTTTTTTAAGGAACCTCCATACTGTTCTCCATAGTGGCTGTATCAATTTACATTCCCACCAACAGTGCAAGAGTGTTCCCTTTCCTCCACACCCTCTCCAGCATTTATTGTTTCTAGATTTTTTGATGATGGCCATTCTGACCGGTGTGAGATGATATCTCATTGTAGTTTTGATTTGCATTTCTCTAATGATTAATGATGTTGAGCATTCTTTCATGTGTCTGTAGGCCATCTGTATATCTTCTTTGGAGAAATGTCTATTTAGGTCTTCTGCCCATTTTTGGATTGGGTTGTTCGTCTTTTTGTTATTGAGCTGCATGAGCTGCTTGTAAATCTTGGAGATTAATCCTTTGTCAGTTGCTTCATTTGCAAATATTTTCTCCCATTCTGATGGTTGTCTTTTGGTCTTGTTTATGGTTTCCTTTGCTGTGCAAAAGCTTTTAAGTTTCATTAGGTCCCATTTGTTTATTTGTGTTCTTATTTCCATTTCTCTGGGAGCTGGGTCAAAAAGAATCTTGCTGTGATGTATGTCATAGAGTGTTCTGCCTATGTTTTCCTCTAAGAGTTTGATAGTGTCTGGTCTTACACTTAGGTCTTTAATCCATTTTGAGTTTATTTTTGTGCATGGTGTCAGGGAGTGTTCTAATTTCATAATTTTACATGTACCTGTCCAATTTTCCCAGCACCACTTATTGAAGAGGCTGTCTTTTCTCCACTGTATATGCTTGCCTCCTTTATCAAAGATAAGGTGACCATATGCGTGTGGGTTTATCTCTGGGCTTTCTATCCTGTTCCATTGATCTATATTTCTGTTTTTGTGCCGGTACCAAACTGTCTTGATTACTGAAGCTTTGTAATATAGTCTGAAGTCAGGGAGCCTGATTCCCCCAGCTCCATTTTTCGTTCTCAAGATTGCTTTGGCTATTCGGGGTCTTTTGTGTTTCCATACAAATTGTGAAATTTTTTGTTCTAGTTCTGTGAAAAATGCCAGTGGTAGTTTGATAGGGATTGCATTGAATCTGTAGATTGCTTTGGGTAGTAGAGTCATTTTCACAATGTTGATTCTTCCAATCCAGGAACATGGTATATCTCTCCATCTATTTCTATCATCTTTAATTTCTTTCATCAGTGTCTTATAATTTTCTGCATACAGGTCTTTTGTCTCCTTAGGTAGGTTTATTCCTAGATATTTTATTCTATTTGTTGCAATGGTAAACGGGAGTGTTTTCTTAATTTCACTTTCAGATTTTTCGTCATTAGTGTATAGAAATGCAAGGGATTTCTGTGCATTAATTTTGTATCCTGCTACTTTACCAAATTCATTGATTAGCTCTAGGAGTTTTCTGGTAGCATCTTTAGGATTCTCTATGTATAGTATCATGTCATCTGCAAACAGTGACAGCTTTACTTCTTCTTTTCCGATTTGGATTCCTTTTCTTTGTCTTCTCTGATTGCTGTGGCTAACACTTCCAAAACTATGTTGAATAATAGTGGTGAGAGTGGGCAACCTTGTCTTGTTCCTGATCTTAGTGGAAATGGTTTCAGTTTTTCACCATTGAGGACAATGTTGGCTGTGGGTTTGTCATATATGGCCTTTATTATGTTGAGGAAAGTTCCCTCTATGCCTACTTTCTGCAGGGCTTTTATCATAAATGGGTGTTGAATTTTGTCAAAAGCTTTCTCTGCATCTATTGAGATGATCATATGGTTTTTCTCCTTCAGTTTGTTAATATGGTGTATCACATTGATTGATCTGCGTATATTGAAGAATCCTTGCATTCCTGGGATAAACCCCACTTGATCATGGTGTATGATCCTTTTAATGTGCTGTTGGATTCTGTTTGCTAGTATTTTGTTGAGGATTTTTGCATCTATGTTCATCAGTGATATTGGCCTGTAGTTTTCTTTCTTTGTGACATCTTTGTCTGGTTTTGGTATCAGGGTGATGGTGGCCTCGTAGAATGAGTTTGGGAGTGTTCCTCCCTCTGCAATATTTTGGAAGAGTTTGAGAAGGATAGGTGTTAGCTCTTCTCTAAATGTTTGATAGAATTCACCTGTGAAGCCATCTGGTCCTGGGCTTTTGTTTGTTGGAAGGTTTTTAATCACAGTTTCAATTTCAGTGCTTGTGATTGGTCTGTTCATATTTTCTATTTCTTCCTGGTTCAGTCTCGGCAGTTTGTGCATTTCTAAGAATCTGTCCATTTCTTCCAGGTTGTCCATTTTATTGGCGTAGAGT
The DNA here is from genome assembly GCF_028023285.1 of Balaenoptera ricei. Lineage (NCBI taxonomy): Eukaryota > Metazoa > Chordata > Mammalia > Artiodactyla > Balaenopteridae > Balaenoptera > Balaenoptera ricei. The sequence goes on from NC_082642.1 coordinate 108,793,627, forward strand.
TGCTTGTAGTAATCTCTCATGATCTTTTGTATTTCTGCAGTGTCAGTGGTTACTTCTCCTTTTTCATTTCTAATTCTATTGATTTGAGTCTTCTCCCTTTTTCTCTTGATGAGTCTGGCTAATGGTTTATCAATTTTGTTTATCGTCTCAAAGAACCAGCTTTTAGTTTCATTGATTTTTGCTATTGTTTCCTTCATTTCTTTTTCATTTATTTCTGACCTGATCTTTATAATAATTTCTTTCCTTCTGCTAGCTTTGGGGTTTTTTTGTTCTTCTTTCTCTAATTGCTTTAGGTGCAAGGTTAGGTTGTTTATTCGAGATGTTTCCTGTTTCTTGAGGTAGGCTTGTATTGCTATAAACTTCCCTCTTAGCACTGCTTTTGCTGCGTCCCATACGTTTTGGGTCGTCGTATCTCCATTGTCATTTGTTTCTAGGTATTTTTTGATTTCCCCTTTGATTTCTTCAGTGATCACTTCGTTATTAAGTAGTGTATTGTGTAGCCTCCATGTGTTTGTATTTTTTACAGATCTTTTCCTGTAATTGATATCTAGTCTCATAGTGTTGTGGTGGGAAAAGATACTTGATACTATTTCAATTTTCTTAAATTTACCAAGGCTTGATTTGTGACCCAAGATATGATCTATCCTGGAGAATGTTCCAAGAGCTCTTGAGAAAAATGTGTATTCTGTTGTTTTTGGGTGGAATGTCCTATAAATATCAATTAAATCCATCTTGTTTAATGTATCATCTAAAGCTTGTGTTTCCTTATTTATTTTCATTTTGGATGATCTGTCCATTGGTGAAAGTGGGGTGTTAAAGTCCCCTACTATGATTGTGTTGCTGTCGATTTCCCCTTTTATGGCTGTTAGTATTTGCCTTATGTATTGAGGTGCTCCTATGTTGGGTGCATAAATATTTACAATTGTTATACCTTCCTCTTGGATCGATCCCTTGATCATTATATAGTGTCCTTCTTTGTCTCTTGTAATAGTCTTTATTTTAAAGTCTCTTTTGTCTGATATGAGAATTGCTACTCCAGCTTTCTTTTGATTTCCATTTGCATGGAATATCTTTTTCCATCCCCTCACTTTCAGTCTGTATGTGTCTCTAGGTTTGAAGTGGGTCTCTTGTAGACAGCATATATATGGGTCTTGTTTTTGTATCCATTCAGCCAGCCTGTGTCTTTTGGTGGGAGCATTTAATCCATTTACATATTTTTTAAAGAATATTTAAAAAGCATCTTTCGGGGCTTCCCTGGTGGCGCAGCGGTTGAGAGTCTGCCTGCCGATGCAGGGGACACGGGTTCGAGCCCTGGTCCGGGAGGATCCCGCGTGCCGCGGAGCGGCTGGGCCCGTGAGCCACAATTGCTGAGCCTGCGCGTCTGGAGCCTGTGCTCCGCAACAGGAGAGGCCGCGGTAGTGGGAGGCCCGCGCACCGTGATGAGGGGTGGCCCCCGCTTGCCGCAGCTGGAGGAAGCCCTCGCGCGGAAACGAGGACCCAGCACAGCCATAAGTAAATAAATAAATAAATAAAAATAAAATTTATAAAAAGCATCTTTCATCTACTGGCAGACTTTGTAAACTGCTCTCAGAAGTTTTCAAAACAAGCGGGAAATTCTACAGCAATTTTTTTTTTTTTTGGAAATTTGGAATTTTATTTTTTTTTTTATACAGCAGGTTCTTATTATCCATTTCATACATATTAGTGTATATATGTCAATCAAAATCTCCCAATTCATCACACCACCACCCCCTCCCACCATTTTCCTCCCTTGATGTCCATACGTTTGTCCTCTACATCTGTGTCTCAATTTCTGCCCTGCAAACTGGTTCATCTGTACCATTTTTCAAGGTGCCATATATATGTGTTAATATACGATATTTGTTTTTCTCTTTCTGACTTACTTCACTCTGTATGACAGTCTCTAGATCCATCCACGTCTCTACAAATGACCCAATTTCGTTCCTTTTTATGGCTGAGTAATTAATATTCTACTGTATATATGTACCACATCTTCTTTATCCATTCGTCTGTTGATGGGCATTTAGGTTGCTTCCATGTCCTTGCTATGGTAAATAGTGCTGCAATGAACATTGGGGTGCATGTCTCTTTTTGAATTATGGTTTTCTCTGGGTATATGTCCAGTAGTGGCATAGCTGGGTCATATGGTAATTCTATATCTGGTTTTTTTAAGGAACCTCCATACTGTTCTCCATAGCGGTTGTATCAATTTACATTCCCACCAACAGTGCAAAAGGGTACCCTTTTCTCCACACCCTCTCCAGCATTTGTTTGTAGATTTTCTGATGATGCCCATTCTAACTGGTGTGAGGTGATACCTCATTGTAGTTTTGATTTGAATTTCTCTAATAATTAGTGATGTTGAGCAGCTTTTCATGTGCTTCTTGGCCATCTGTATGTCTTCTTTGGAGAAATATCTGTTAAGGTGTTCTGCCCATTTTTGGATTGGGTTGTTTGTATTTTTGATATTGAGCTGCACGAGCTGTTTATATATTTTGGAGATTAGTCCTTTGTCCGTTGATTCATTTGCAAATATTTTCTCCCACTCTGAGGGTTGTCTTTTCATCTTCTTTACAGTTACCTTCGCTGTGCAAAAACTTTTAAGTTTCATTAGGTCCCATTTGTTTATTTTTGTTTTTATTTCCATTACTCTAGGAGATGGATCAAACAAGATCTTTCTGTGATTTATGTCAAAGAGTGTTCTTCCTATGTTTTCCTCTAAGAGTTTTATAGTGTCCGGTCTTACATTTAGGTCTCTAATCCATTTTGAGTTTATTTTTGTGTATGGTGTTAGGGAGTATTCTAATTTCATTCTTTTATATGTAGCTGTCCAGTTTTCCCAGCACCACTTATTAAAGAGACTGTCTTTTCTCCATTGTATATCCTTGTCTTTGTCAGATTAGTTAACAATAGGTGCGTGGGTTTATCTCTGGGCTTTCCATCCTGTTCCATTGATCTATATTTCTGTTTCTGTGCCAGTACCATATTCTCTTGATTACTGTAGCTTTGTAGTATAGTCTGAAGTCAGGGAGTCTGATTCCTCCAGCTCCGTTTTCTTCCCTCAAGACTGCTTTGGCTATTCGGGGTCTTTTGTGTCTCCATACAAATTTTAAGAGTTTTTGTTCTAGTTCTGTAAAAAATGCCATTGGTAATTTGATAGGGGTTGCATTGAATCTGTAGATTGCTTTGGGTAGTATAGTCATTTTCACAATATTGATTCTTCCAATCCAAGAACATGGTATATCTCTCCATCTGATTGTATCATCTTTAATTTCTTTCATCAGTGTCTTATAGATTTCTGCATACAGGTCTTTTGTCTCCCTAGGTAGGTTTATTCCTAGGTATTTTATTCTTTTTGTTGCAATGGTAAATGGGAGTGTTTCCTTAATTTGTCTTTCAGATTTTTCATCATTAATGTATAGGAATGCAAGAGATTTCTGTGAATGTTGTATCCTGCTACTTTACCAAATTCACTGATTAGCTCTAGTAGTTTCCTGGTGGCATCTTTAGGATTTTCTATGTACAGTATCATGTCATCTGCAAACAGTGACTGTTTTACTTCTTTTCCAATTTGTATTCTTTTTATTTCGTTTTCTTCTCTGATTGCCGTGGCTAGGACTTCCAGAACTATGTTGAATAATAGTGGTGAGAGTGGACATCCTTGTCTCGTTCCTGATCTTAGAGGAAATGCTTTCAGTTTTTCACCTTTGAGAATGATGTTTGCTGTCAGTTTGTTGTATATGGCCTTTATTATGTTGAGGTAGTTTCCCTCTATGCCCACTTTCTGGAGAGTTTTTATCATAAATGGATGTTGAATTTTGTTAAAAGCTTTTTCTGCATCTATTGAGATGACCATATGGTTTTTATTCTTCAATTTGTGAATATGGTGCATCACATTGATTGATTTGCATATATTGAAGAATCCTTGCATCCCTGGGATAAATCCCACTTGATCATGGTGTATGATCCTTTTAATGTGTTGTTGGATTCTGTTTGGTAGTATTTTCTTGAGGATTTTTCCATCTATATTCATCAGTGATATTCGTCTGTAATTTTCTTTTTTTGTAGTATCTTTGTATGGTTTTGGTATCAGGGTGCTGGTGGCCTCACAGAATGAGTTTGGGAGTGTTCCTTCCTCTGCAATTTTTTGGAAGAGTTTGAGAAGGATCGGTGTTAGCTCTTCTCTACATGTTTGACTGAATTCACATGTGAAGCCATCTGGTCCTGAACTTTTGTTTGTTGGAAGATTTTTAATCACAGTTTCAATTTCATTACTTGTGATTGGTCTGTTCATAGTTTCTATTTCTTCCTGCTTCAGTCTTGGAAGGTTACACCTTTCTAAGAATTTGTCCATTTCTTCCAGGTTGTCCATTTTATTGGCATAGAGTTGCTTGTAGTAGTCTCTTAGGATGCTTTGTATTTCTGTGGCGTTGGTTGTAACTTCTCCTTTTTCATTTCTAATTTTATTGATTTGAGTCCTCTCCCTCTTTTTCTTGATGAGTCTGGCTAATGGTTTATCAATTTTATCTTCTCAAAGAACCACCTTTTAGTTTTGTTGATCTTTGCAACCGTTTTCTTTGTTTCTTTCAGTTATTTCTGCTCTTTATTTCTTTCTTTCCTTCTACTAACTTTGGGTTTTGTTTGTTCTTCTTTCTCTAGTTCCTCTAGGTGTAAGGTTAGATTATTTATTTGAACTGTCTGTTGTTTCCTGAGGTAGGATGGTATTGCTATAAACTTCCCTTAGAACTGCTTTTGCTGCATCCCATAGGTTTTGGATTGTTCTGTTTTCATTGTCATTTGTCTGTAGGTATTTTTTGATTTCCTCTTTGATTTCTTCAGTGCTCTCTTGGTTATTTAGTAACGTATTGTTTAGCCTCCATGTGTTTGTGTTTTTTACGTTTTTTCCCTGTAATTCATTTCTAATCTCATAGCATTGTGGTCAGAAAAGATGCTTGATATGAATTCAATTTTCTTAAATTTACTGAGGCTTGATTTGTGAGCCAACATGAGATCTATCCTGGAGAATGTTCCGTGCGCACTTGGGAAGGAAGTGTAATCTGCTGTTTTTGGATGGAATGTCCTATAAATATCAATTAAATCTATCTGGTCTACTGCGTCATTTAAAGCTTGTGTTTCCTTATTAATTTTCTGTTTTGATGATCTGTCCATTGGTGTAAGTGAGGTGTTAAAGTTCCCCACTATTATTGTGTTACTGTCCATTTCCTGTTTTACAGCTGTTAGCAGTTGCCTTATGTATTGAGGTGCTCCTATGTTGGGTGTATATATATTTATAATTGTTATATCTTCTTCTTGGATGGATCCCTTGATTATTATGTAGTGTTCTGCCTTGTCTCCTTTAACATTCTTTATTTTAAAGTCTATTTTATCTGATATGAGTAGTGTTACTCCAGCTTTCTTTTGATTTCCATTTGCATGGAATATCTTTTTCCATCCCCTCACTTTCAGTCTGCATGTGACCCTCGGTCTGAAGTGGGTCTCTTGTAGACAGCATATATATGGGTCTTGTTTTTGTATCCATTCAGTGAGCCTGTGTCTTTTGGTTGGAGCATTTAATCCGTTCACGTTTAAGGTAATTATCGATATGTATGTTCCTATGACCATTTTCTTAATTGTTTTGGGTTTGTTTTTGTAGGTCTTTTTCTTCTCTTGTGTTTCCCACTTAAAGAAGTTCCTTTAGCATTTGTTGGAGAGCTGGTTTTGTGGTGCTGAATTCTCTTAGCTTTTGCTTGTCTGTAAAGCTTTTGATCCCTCCATCTAATCTGAATGAGATCCTTGCCGGGTAGAGTAATCTTGGTTGTAGGTTCTTTCCTTTCATCACTTTAAGTATATCATGCCACTCCCTTCTGGCTTGTAGAGTTTCTGCTAAGAAATCAGCTGTTAACCTTATGGGAGTTCCCTTGTATGTTATTTGTCGTTTTTCCCTTGCTGCTTTCAATAATTTTTCTTTGTCTTTAATTTTTGCCAATTTGATTACTATGTGTCTCGGCGTGTTTCTCCTTGGGTTTATCCTTTATGGGACTCTCTGTGCTTCCTGGACTTGGGTGGCTATTTCCTTTCCCATGTTAGGGAAGTTTTCGACTATAATCTATTCAAATATTTTATCTGGTCCTTTCTCTCTCTCTTCTCCTTCTGGGACCCCTATAATGTGAATGTTGTTGCGTTTAATGTTGTGTCAGAGTTCTCTTAGGCTGTCTTTATTTCTTTTCATTCTGTTTTCTTTATTCTGTTCCACAGCAGTGAATTCCACCATTCTGTCTTCCAGGTCACTTATCCGTTCTTCTGTCTCAGTTATTCTCCTATTGATTCCTTCTAATGTAGTTTTCATTTCAGTTATTGTATTGTTCATCTCTGTTTGTTTGTTCTTTCATTCTTCTCGGTCTTTGTTAAACATTTCTTACATCTTCTTGATCTTTGCCTCCATTCTTTTCCCAAGGTCCTGTATCATCTTCACTATCATTATTCTGAATTCTTTTTCTGGAAGGTTGCCTATCTCCACTTCATTTAGTTGTTTTTCTGGGGTTTTATCTTGTTCCTTCGTCTGGTACATAGCCCTCTGCCTTTTCATCTTGTCTATCTTTCTGTGAATGTCGTTTTTGTTCCACAGGCTGCAGGACTGTAATTCTTCTTGCTTCTGCTGTCTGCCTTCTGGTGGATCAGGCTATCTAAGTGGCTTGTGCAAGTTTCCTGATGGGAGGGACTGGTGGTGGGTAGAGCTGGCTGTTGCTCTCTACAGCAATTTTCACAAATAACCATTTCTTACCTCTTGACTTATTTGTGCTTAATACTTTATACTCTCATGCTTGCCCTCGCCTCCAAGTTGTTGTGCAGTAAAAGTACCTTTCAGCATAACACAAGATACTTTAAGGTGAAGTATTAGAGAAGTGTGTGTCTGCCTTATTCAAAACTCCTAATTCTGCAATTCAGGAACACGAATGCCTTCTGCAGCAACAGGAGCAGCAAACATATTTTAAGAGTATTTATTTTCTGAAAGCATGGAAAGTTAAATACACATGGTCTCTTTTCCTTACGGGGCCATAACTTAACAGGCAAGGTCGAGTAGTAGAAAAAGTAGTAGAAAAATTGCAGTTATGTTAGAAGCAGGAGATCTGCCCTGTATCTACTACTGTAACTGCATATGATTCTATAGCTGTGGGCAAAGCACATCAGCATTCAGAAAAGCCATCAACATGGTGATACAAAGCAGGAGTAAGCACAGTTTCCTCATCTGTTAAATAGAGGGTTGGACATTCCATGACTCTGTGAAGCTTACAAAGTGACATCACGATATGTAGACAGTCCGGTAACCTTACGGTACACTTGGGCTCTATGATACAGTTCACTGACTGAAACATCCATCACTTCTTTTTGTGTGTGGAGACAATTTTAGGGTGGAAGAGTGCTTTATAAATCATTTAGATCAACTCCTTATCTAATACGTAAAAATATTGCCCCAATATTCCCATCTGGTGGAAATCCAGCCTTAGTTTAACTTGGCTTCCATTTTAGGTCAATCTTTATTGTAAGGTTTTTACCTATTTTGACAGTTTTTCTCCAAATGAAAAGTTTCTTAATCAATTACTACTGTCTTTGGTAGTGGACACAGCACAAGAAAGAGACTGTTGAGTCCACAAACCAAGTGGTGTGGATCTAGTGTGTAAGGCTAAATTTTTTTCCAAAACTGTTTTTTTGTTGTTGTTGTTGTTGTTTTTAAATTAATTTATTTATTTATTTTTGGCTGTGTTGGGTCTTCGTTTCTGTGGGAGAGCTTTCTCTAGTTGTGGCAAGCAGGGGCCACTCTTCATCGCAGTGCACGGGCCTCTCACTATCGCGGCCTCTCTTGTTGCGGAGCACAGGCTCCAGATGCGCAGGCTCAGTAATTGTGGCTCACGGGCCCAGTTGCTCCACGGCATGTGGGATCTTCCCAGACCAGGGCTCGAACCCGTGTCCCCTGCATTGGCAGGCAGATTCTTAACCACTGGGCCACCAGGGAAGCCCTCCAAAACTGTTTTGAATTTTTCTTAAAATATTTAAATTGTGATGAACTGATGAGATTGACAATCAGAAAGGTATTGTCATCCACTGTTCCAGAGTTCTTTATTAGTTTTGGCTCTTTGCACTAAGTGTTTTTGAAATTAATTTTCACTTATCTTTTGGTTAGATTTCTTTTCTATCTCCCTTGAAGAAATTCATAGCCCTCTATGCATCACAGCAATTTAAAGGTGGGCAAAGAGGACTTCAGAGACTGTAGTTATACAACACATTTTTGAATGAATGATCTCAGTTGTAGATATGAAATTGGCAGCTTGATTTAGAAATGGGGGCAGAAAGTCATTGAAGTAGATTTCATCTTCTCAAGTTCAGTGTCTCGCTAAGAGGCACCTCTGAATCCTTCCACAATTGAAGAATTACCCAAAATACTTCTCATTTATATTAATAATAGTTATTATTATTCATTCTCACTATTCATTCCTTTGAGATTTTACTGTGTCCTTAGATGTGAATAATATGAAGGTCTTTATCATAAATAAAAGAAAGAAATATTACTTTATTGAGACCCAGGACAGATTTCTTTGCATTCAATATTTGGTTGCACAATATCTGAAGAAGACGGATATAAAGGCACCTGACTTACAAGGAAGATTTAAAAGGTACACATTTGTCTATTTATCAAAAGGAAAGTATATCTGTATTTGAACACTGCTCACAAGGAATCCAAAAGGATAATTTAGTTATTTTATTGTAATATAATCCAGGACCATCTGGGGGCAGTTCATGGGCATGTAAGTGAATCAAGCAATTGGTAGACTGCTTTTAGACAGAACTGAACTTCTCTGTGCATTTTATACTTTTCAAAGACGTCAAACATCACTTTATTTGTATTCAAAATGTGCACAGTTTTACTTTTTCATTAATTCAACAAATATTTATTTGGAAATTCCCACTATGTGCTGGTCTGGGGTGCCACTACTAGATATTGGGAATACAATAATGAGTAAAAGCATATAGGGTTCAAATATTCATGGCTCTTTCATGGAAAGGCACTGCACAGATAGAGATGCTAATGAATATCTATAACGAACTGACGTAAATTCTGAGAAGGAAAGAAGCAGTCCTAGATTTAAGGATAATCAGGTGTGTACTCAGCAGCTTTCTAAAGGTGGCCCAACCAGCCAGTCTGGAAACCCCAGACTGACACACCCTCTATCCCTCTTCAGACAGAAGTCACAGAGATTGTACCAAACACCTTGAATCAAACACCACTGCTAGCCTTCTAACCCTCTCCCTTTACTCCAAAACTACTCAAAAGTGGTAATAGCTTCAGAACCACACGGAGCAAGTGTCCTAACAGGCCTCAGTCTGCCTCCAGGGCAAGCCAAAGCTGTACCTAAGTGAACACTTCTTCCACTCTCCTAGGAAGCCTGAGGTGCCGCAGCCCTCCCTGGAAGGTCCTCAAGAGCTGATTATGCACATCTCTTTCCATTTTCAATGGCATCATGTTGATAGCTCCACATCGGCTGGCCATGATCTCAGAGGGAGAACTTACATTCTGAAAACACTTAATGCACAAATCAGGGCTCCTCCCAGAGTTATTTTACCATCCCACCACTGTAGAGGTACCCCCAATTTTTTAAGTGTCTTAGGGTCCTGTGTCATATATGAGGTATAGGATTATTAATGTGCCAGATCTATGGTCAGTATCCCCACTATGAAATAGGGAGGCCTGTCTAGGCTAATCATCTGGGTGGTACACCAGACAGGTCCTGAGAATGAGCTCAGTGCCCTTCACAGCAGTCCTTTCTCCAGTCTACTGGTCACCTACTTCCTGGGCACAGACAGAGCGGGATCACTATCAGAATGAGGGCCAGGCATCCTGTAATCTACAACACAAATTGTAGGATTTTAACAACACATGACTCCACATGTGACTGAAGGCTGCAGGATAAACCCTTAACAAAACAACTTCACAAGGTGGGTCCTCACTGCATAAATTTCTACTTTTTGTGTGTGAGAACACGTAAGTTGTAATCTCTCTGCAAGGTTAAATTATGCAATACAGTGTTAACAACTATACTCACCATGTTATACATTAGATCCTCACACTGAATTCATCTTATAACTGAAAGTTTGTACCCTTTTACCAACATCTCCCTGATTCTCCCACCCCCGGCCCTGGCCCCAGCCCCAGAAACCACCATTCACTGTTTCTATGACTTTTTTTTTTGATTCTACATATTAGTGATACCATTCAGTATTTGTCTTTGTCTGGCTTACTTCACTTAGCATAATGCACTACAGATTCATCCATGTTGTCCCAAATGGCAAGATTTCCCTATTTTTTTTTAAGGCTGAATAATATTCCATTGTGTGTGTATATGTATACATAATATTCATAACATTGCATGTATATACATATATATACATATAACATTATGTCTGTGTATATATATTGATATATATACCATTGTATATATATATATAACATTGTATACATTTATAACTGTGTGTATGTATGTGTCACATATATGTATGTATATATACAATCATATACATAACATTTTCTTTATCCATTCATCCATCAATGAACAATGAACACCTAGGTTGTTTGCATACCTTGGTTATTGTAATAATGCTGCAATGAACATGGGAGTACAGATATCTCATTGAGATAATGATTTCATTTCCTTTGGATATATTCCTGGAAGTGGAACTGCTGGATCATATAGTAGTTCCATCTATAATTTCTTGAGAAACCTACACACTATTTTCCATAGTGGCTGTACCAGTTTACACTCTCACTAACAGTGCAAAAGATTTCCCTTTTCTCCACGTCAACACTTGCTATCTCGTCTTTTTGATAAGAGCCATCATAACAAATATGAAGTGCTGTCTTGTGGTTTTGATATGCATTTCCCTGATGATTACTGTTGTTGAGTACCTTTGCATGTACCTGTTGGTCATTTGTATGTATTCTTCGTTAAAATGTCTATTCAGGTCCTTTGCACATTTTTAAAAAAAATATTTATTTTTCCTTATTTATTTATTTGACTGCATCGGGTCTTAGTTGCAGAACACGGGATCTTCATTGAGGCATGAGGGATCTTTCATTTCAGCATGTGGGCTCTTCGTTGTGGTGCTCGGACTTCTCTCTAGTTGTGGCATGCGGGTTTTCTCTCTCTAGTTGTGGTGCACGGGCTCCAGGGCACGTGGGCTCTGTAGTTGTGGTGCGTGAGCTCCAGAGAGCGTGGGCTCTCTCACTGAGGCATGTGAGCTCAATAGTTGTGGTGTGGGCTTAGTTGCCCCGTGGCATGTGGGATCTTAGTTCCCCGACCAGGGATCAAACCTGCGCCCCCTGCATTGGAAGGCAGATTCTTTACCACTGGACCACCAGGGAAGTCCCCCTTTGCCCATTTTTAAAAAGTTTTTTTTTTCTATTGAATTGTATCAGCTCTTTGTTATCTCGGATATTAACTCCTTATTGGATATGTGATTTACAAATATTTTCTCCCGTTTGGTAGGCTGCCTTTTCATTTTGTTGGTGGTTTCCATTGCTGTGCAGAAGCTTTTTATGTTGATTTTTGCTTTACTGTCTTTGCTTTGGTGTCAAATCCAAAAATTCACTGCCAAGACTAATGGCATCTTACCCCATGTTTTCTTTTAGGAGTTTTATGGTATTGGGTCTTATTCAAGAGTAGGTCTATTTTGACTGTGTGTGTGTGTGTGTGTGTGTGTGTGTGTGTGTGTGTGTTGTATGAGGTAGGGGTCCAGTTTCACTCTTTTACATGTCTATATTCAGTTTTCTCAGCACCATTTATTGAAGAGACTATACTTTCCCCATTGTATATTCATGGTGCCTTTGTTGATAACTGACCATATAGGCATGGGTTTATTTCTGGGTGGTCTGCTCTATTTCACTGATCTATGTGTCTGTTTTTGTGCCAGTATCATACTGTTTTCATTACCATAGCTTTGTAATACAGTTTGAAATCAGGAAGTGGGATGTCTCCAGCTTTGTTCTTTCTCAAGATTGCTTTGGCTATTTGGGGTCTTTTGTGGTTCCACACAAATGTTAGAAATGTTTTGTTTTCTACTTCTGTGGAAAATGCCTTTGGAATTTTGATAGGCATTGTATTGAATCTGTAGATCACTTTGGATAATATGGACATTGAAGCAATATAAATTCTTCCAGTCAATGAACACAATGAACACATTTATTTCTGCTTTCTTTCTTTATATATTAGTTTCATCAATATTTTATAGTTTTCTATGTACAGATATTTCACCTCCTTGGTTAAATTTATTCCTAAATTTTTTTTTCCTTTTGGTTGTTTTTGTAAAAGGGATTGTTTTCTTAATTCCTCTTTCTCATAGTTCTTTGTCAGTGTATAGAAATACAACTGATTTTTGTGTATTGATTTTGTATCCTGTAACTTTACTGAATTTTTTTACTAGTTTTTTTTGCAGAGTCTTTAGAATTATATATATGTGTGTGTGTGTATCTATCTATCTATCTATCTATATATATATATAGATAGATAGATAGATAGATACACACACACACACACACATATATATGTATAAAATATCATGTCGCCTACAAAGAGAAACAATTTTACTTCTTCCTTTCCAATATGGATGCCTTTTATTTGTCTAGCCCAAATGCTCTGGCTACGTCTATGCTGAATAAACATGGTAAGAGTGGGCATTCTTATCTTTTTCCTAATCTTAGAGGAAAAGCTTTCAGCTTTACACCTTTGAGTACGAAGTTAGCTGTGGGCTTGTCATATATGGCCTTTATTATGTTGGGGCACATTCTACCTATATCTAATCTGTTGGGAGTTTTTATCATGAAAGGATACTTCATTATGTCAAATGCTTTCTCTGCATCTATTGGGATGATCATATAACATTTGTTATTTATTTTGTTGATGTCATGTATCACATTTATTGATTTGCATATGTTGAACCATCCTTGCACCCCAGGACTAAATCTTACTTGACCATGGTGTATGATCCTTTTAATGTACTGTTGAACTTTGTTTGGCAATATTTTGTTGACATTTTTCATCTACGTCCATCAGGGATACTGACCTGTAATTTTCTTCTCTTTTTAGTGTCTTTGTCTGGCTTTGGTGACATGATAATGTTGGCCTCATAAAATGAATGAGAACGTATTCTCTCCTCTTCTAGTTTTTGGAAGAATTTAAGAGGGATTGGCATTAATTCTTCTTGAAATCTTTGGTAGAACTCAACAGTGAAGCCATCTGGTCCTGGACTTTTGTTGAGAGGTTTTGATTACTGATTCAATCTCCTTACTAGTAATTGATCTGTTCAGATCTTCTATTTCTTCATGATTCAGTCTTGGTAGATTGTTCATTTCTCGGACTGTATCCATCTCTTCTAGGTCATCTAATTTGTTGGCATATAATTATTCATAATAGTTTATGATCCTTAGTATTTCTTGTTATCAATTGTAATGTCTCTTCTTTCATTTCTGATTTTGTCTCTTTTTCTCCTAGTTCATCTAGCTAAACATTTGTCAATTTGTTTATTTTCTCAAAAAAAAAATAAAATAAAATAAAAACAGCTCCTAGTTTCATTGATCTTTTCTATTGTCTTTCTAGGCTCTACTTTTCTACTCTGATCTTTGCTATTTTCTTCCTTCTACTAACTTTGGGTTGAGTTTGTTCTTCTTCTAGTTCCTTGAGGTTTAAAGTTAGGTTGTTTATTTGAGATCATTTTTCTTAATTTATTACTATAAACTTCCCTTTTAGAACTGCTTTTGCTGCAACCTGTAAGTTTGGAATGTTTGTTTCCATTTTCATTTATCTCAAGTTATTTTTTGATTTCCTCTTTGATTTCTTCTTTGATTGGTTGGTTGTTCAGGAGCCATTTTGTTTCATATCCACAGTTGTGTATTTTCCAGTTTTCCTCTTGTAATTGATTTCTGGTTTCATACTATTGTGATAGCAGAAGATGCACGACAGGATTTAAATCTTCTTAAATTTGGTCTAGTCTGTTATTGAACCCCTTACTGAATTTTTCAGTTCAGTTATTGTATTCGTCAGTTCTATGGTTTTTATTTGGTACTTTTTAATATTTTTTGAAATTATATTTCAAATAATATTTGTTGAAATTCTCACTTTGCTTATGCATTGGTCTCCTTACCTCAGTGAGCATCTTTATGACTATTAATTTGAACTATTATCTAAATTCTTATTGGGTAAATAACTCATCTGTTTCATTAAGGTTGGTTTTGGGGAGATTTATCTTATTCCTTTGGTTGGAACATATAACCCTGTCTCTTAATTTTCCTTAACTCTGTGTTGGTTTCTGCACATTAGATAAAACAGGAACTTCTCTCCATCTTGACAAACCAGCCTTGTGTAGATGAACCTTGCCAATTAGCCAGAACAGAGCTCCTTGTTGCCTCTCAAACCTCTGTGATCGTCTAAGGCACCGTCTTGGTAATTAGTGGCTCCCAGAACTTGAGGATATGCCAAGACCTGTCAGTTTCCCAAAGGCGTGGGAAGTGTCCTTATGCCTGTTCAGGCTCCAGGATGACTACTAATTGCTTGGCCCTTCAGCTCCCCAATGCAGGCTAACTGGAAGCTCGACTTTCAGGCAGCAGCTGGGAAAGTCAGGATGTTAAATATGCAGTCCAGCCTCTATCAAGGAGAAACTGGAAGGCGGGTATTTTGCCCACTCACTCTGTGCTGAGCCAGAGGGAATAGTCTCTGGAATTGTTTATGTGCCCAACCAGAACTGCTTTTTTGTTTCGTGTAGTCCCTTGGGACTCACGAATGCCAATCCCTGTCAGCTCCTAGTGCTAGATTTGGGAGTCAATAAGAGTTGGGTGACAGCCACTAACAGTTGGGGTGCTACATATGTGGATAAGCTCCTTCCAGGGAGAAAATGGACACTTGGTTTTATTGTTGGAGGAAGCTGGGGGGAATATCAAGGGATGTGCCCACCAACTCTCTCAGGGTCCTTGGAAGACCCCAGTTAGCACACGCAGTGATTAGAAGCCAGAACCTCAAGCAGCAGCTGGGGAGGTATGCAGTCAAATCTCTTCCAAAGACAAACTGGGAGGTGAATATTTTTGCCTGCTCCCTCTGTGCTTAGCCCTGGGGGGACAGCTGCAGGAAGTGTCTGTTTGCCCATTTGAAAATTGCTTTATTTTGTTTGTTTAATATGGTCCTGTAGTGCTTGTGAAGGCTGAGCCCTATCGGCTATCAGAGCTGGTGATTTGCAGGCCTCGCTGGAGTGGCTGCCTCAAAAGTTGGAACATCAAATGTGTGCACAAGCTCCTTCCAGGGAGAAGGTGGCGTCTTGGTTTTATGGTTGGAGTGAGACAGAAGGGAAAGACAGGGGAAGGCAGCGGAAGTGTACACTGACTCCTCTGGGCTCCTGGAAGGATCACAGTCTGCAGCTAGATTAAGTCTGATTAGAAGCTGAACCCTCAGTTACCAGCCTGGTAAGTATGTAATCAAATTCCTTCCAGAAAAACACTGGGAGATGGATGTTTTTGCCTGCTCTCTCTGCACTGAGCCCTGGGGGGAAAGCCACGGCCAGTGTACCCATGCCTGTTAACAACTGCTTCTTCGATTGCTATGGTCCTATGGGACTCATGAATGCAAGCCCTGTTGGCTTTCAGACTTAGGTGATTTGCGGGCCCCTCTCGGGTGAAGGAAGCCTTAAAAGTTGGGGCTCTAGATGTATGGCCCAAATCCTTCACTCCTCAGGGAGCTGGGAGTTCCCTCCCAATTTCATGGCACTGTGACGGGGGTGGGGTTTTTGTTGAGAGTGTGTCTCAGACTTTCCTGTTTTGATACTGGTTTTTCTCAGTTGCCTGATGTGTAGGAGTCACTTAGCTAGTTTCCAGATTTCTCTCAGAGGGAAATGCTGTGTGCAGCTGTATATTCAATGTGTCCATGGGAGGAGGGAATTCAGGAGCCTCCTACGTCACCATCTTGGTGACATCCAGATTTCCACTTCTGATAAAAATTGAGTAAGGGCTCACTCATCCTCTAACTGACCATCCTATTAGGTTGGAAAGGTGTCAACTCTCTTTTCCAGACTCCCTTGCAACTTAGATTCTTTATCTGATTTACAACCTGTTATATGAACTGGTATAATATTTGGAAGGCTTAAGAGAGGCAGTGTTAAGAGGCAATGTTTAAGTGTCTATTCTCTTTCTTCCTCCATGTTAAGATAGGGTTTCCATGACAGCTTCTTATTTCCAATTTTACAAAGCCCGAATCAGAACCCCAGGGGTGTTCTTGAACTCTTAACTCTAGTATTAGCCTCTAGTGAAATAATGCTTTTGTGAGTCAGTCCTGTATATATCTGAAAGTCAGCCTATAGACCAAACCTACAACTTTCTCCTAAAGCCCTTTGAATGATGTTCTAGCCACCTAATTTTCTATATTAAACTTCTTCTTCTGAATATAAGTGGTTTCTTTTTTCAACACATAAAGTATTTGGAGTAAGAAGTTAACACTTAAGATGATCATCTGCAATTATCTTTCCTCGTTTGGATTAAAGGCAGTAATGGCATGATGTCATTGGAAAATGGGAACATGCAAAATACAGTGCATGAATGACCAAGAAAGTTACTGAAATTATCATACAGTGTCACCTGAAATAAAGACTAGACTTTGTTAAAACAACAGATTTCTAAAATGGGCCGTGACAGAGACAAAACGGCATACAGAGACTGTAATTTGGACTGGCAGTTTGTAATTCCATCAGATATAGATTAAGGAGAAGGGGAAAGAGAAGGAAGAAAATGGGGAGGGAGGGAGGGAGGGAGGAAAAAGAGAGAGGGGGGAGAGACAGAACAAAGGACAGAGGGAAAAAGGAGGATGCTTTGAAGAAAAAGACAAAAATCAAGATTTTTAAATTCTTTGCTTAAGGTATTAGTATTATCAAGAAGTCTGTGCCTGCTCTAAAATGATCTCTTATTAGTATGATACAGCTAAAAATCAAAGGCACAGGCTGATCATGTAGGCTACCAAATTAAAATACAGATTGAAGTACAGTGTCATCAACTCTCTTATACAATTTAGTGCAAATTTTCAGAAAAAAAAAATTCTCCCACTTGGAATGAACATACTTAGGTGGATTCAAAGGAATCTGAGCTCTCTGGCCCTCCAAACCTACTAATTTTCCCATGTCAGCAGAAATAGCCTCTCCTTCCAGTCTTATACAGTTGATTCTACTTTGTTTGGAGATCCTGTTAAGTCCTCACATGAGGTAGTTATCGATACTTTGTAAGCAAAAGCCCACTCTCCTTATGACACAGCTACAAAATCATTGCCTCTTGACTTAGTCAGTCTCTGCATGCCCAGGGACCAAAACCAAAACCCAACATGGGATGAGATAGCTTTACAGCAAACTTTCTAGATTTTGTTAATTTATTTGGCATCAATATAAAAAAAATTGTGCAAGAATAGATTCCTGAGGTCCTAAATAGGAAAAGAGTTTCAATTTTTTAGGTTAGGTCTAATTTATCAATGTGTGTACATTTTCCAGAGATTTGTAATTCAGTGGGCTAGCTCAAGTATCTGGGAGTGTTTCTGACTCAAGATTGGCTTATGAAGAATGAAATATACATTCCAGAAAATTCTTAGTATTATAGAAAGAAGAATATAAAGATTCAGGAAGATAAGAATGATGGAGCAGATTTGTTATCTACAGCTTACTTATCCAAACTGAAATTAACATCTGCAGGAGAACCCAAAAAGCACACTCTTCACCAAAGCACTGAGAAATGCATAACTGAGAGAAGTACCAGATTATCATAAAGCTCTATAGACACTGTCCCTTACAGGCCAGCATTAATGTGGTAAATGCTGCCATTCACATGGTCTGACTTATTTCACTGAGTTGATGGATCCCCAAAAGAGAAATGTGGTGGTTATTTTTATGTGTCAGTTTTGATAGGATATAGCGCTCAGTTATTCAATTAAACACTATTCCTGAGTTATTTTGTAGATGAAGATAACGTCTATAATTAGTTGACTTTAAGTGAAGGAGATTAATCCTGATAATCTGGGTGAGCCTCACCCAGTCAGCTGAAAGCCTTAAGAGCAAAACTGGAGGACAGCAACATCACCAATACAGTGACATAGATTGTTCTTGACTTCACTCTACCTCACAAGAAGAGGAACTAATAACTATTCAAGAACAAGACACCAGGAGGGAGCTTCAAGATGGCGGAAGAGTAAGACGTGGAGATCACCTTCCTCCCCACAAATACATCAGAAATACATCTACACGTGGAACAACTCCTACAGAACAACTACTGAACACTGGCAGAAGACCTCAGACCTCCCAAAATGCAAGAAACTCCCCACGTACCTGGGTAGGGCAAAAGAAAAAAAAAAAAACAGAGACAAAAGAATAGGGACGGGACCTGCACCAGTGGGAGGGAGCTGGGAAGGAGGAAAGGTTTCCACACACTAGGAAGCCCCTTCGCGCAGGCAAAGACAGGGGGTGGTGGCGGGGGGAAGCTTCGGAGCCACGGAGGAGAGCGCAGCAACAGGGGTGCGGAGGGCAAAGCGGAGAGATTCCCGCACAGAGATCGGTGCCGACCAGCAGTTACCAGCCCGAGAGGCTTGTCTGCTCACTCGCTGGGGCGGGCAGGGGCTGGGAACTGAGGCTCGGGCTTCAGAGGTCAGACCCCAGGGAGAGGACTGGGGTTGGCGGCGTGAACACAGCCTGAAGGGGGCTAGTGCGCCACAGCTAGCCGGGAGGGAGTCCGGGAAAAGGTCTGGAACTGCCGAAGAGGCAAGAGACTTTAAGAGTGCTGCTTAAAGGAGCTCCAGAGACAGGCGCAAGCTGCAGATATCAGCGCGGACCCCAGAGACGGGCATGAGACGCTAAGGCTGCTGCTGCCGCCACCAAGAAGCCTGTGTGCAAGCACAGGTCACTCTCCACACCGCCCCTCCCGGGAGCCTGTGCAGCCCGCCACAGCCTGCCCGTGATCCAGGGACAGCTTCTCCAGGATAACACACGGTGTGCCTCAGGCTGCTGCAACGTCACGCTGGCCTCTGCCGCCACAGGCTCGCCCCGCATCCGTATTCCTCCCTCCCCCCCACCCCGGCCTGAGTGAGCCAGAGCCCCCGAATCAGCTGCTCCTTTAACCCCGTCGTGTCTGAGCAAAGAATAGACGTCCTCAGGCGACCTACATGCAGAAGCGGGTCCAAATCCAAAGCTGAACCCCAGGAGCTGTGCGAACAAAGAAGGGAAAGGGAAATCTCTCCCAGCAGCCTCTGGAGCAGAGGATTAAATCTCCACAATCAACTTGATGTACCCTGCATCTGTGGGATACCTGAATAGACAACAAATCATCCCAAATTGAGAAGGTGGACTTTGGGAGCAACTATATATATATATTTTTTCCCCTTTTTCTCTCTTTAAGAGTGTGCATGTGTACACTTCTGTGTGTGATTTTGTCTGTATAGCTTTGCTTTTACCATTTGTCCTAGGGTTCTGTCTGCCCATTTTTTCGTTTGTTTTTGGGTTTTTTTTTTAAGTATAGTTTTTAGCATTTGTTATCATTGGTTGATTTGTGTTTTGGTTTGGTTGCTCTCTTCTTTCTTTCTTTTTGAAATTTTTTTATTACTTTCTAAAAAACATTTAATAATATTTTTATTTTAATAACTTTATTTTATTATTATTTTTTATTTTATCTTCCTTCTTTCTTTTTTTTCTCTTTTATTCTGAGCCGTGTGGATGACAGGCTCTTGGTGCTCCAGCCAGGCGTCAGGGTAGTGCCTCTGAGGTGGGAGAGCCAACTTCAGGACACTGGTCCACAGGAGAACTCCCAGCTCCACATAATATCAAACAGCGAAAATGTCCCAGAGATCTCCATCTCAACGCCAAAACCCAGCTCCACTCAACGACTAGCAAGCTACAGTGCTGGACACCCTATGCCAAACAACTAGCAAGACAGGAACACAATCCCATCCATTAGCAGAGAGGCTGCCTAAAATCATAAAAAGGCCACGGGCACCCCAAAACACACCATCAGATGTGGACCTGCCCACCAGAAAGACAAGGTCCAGCATCATCCACCAGAACACAGGCACTAGTCCCCTCCACCAGAAAGCCTACACAATCCACTGAACGAACCTTAGCCACTGGGGGCAGACATCAAAACCAACGGGAACTATGAACCTGCAGCCTGCGAAAAGGAGACCCCAAACACAGCAAGATAAGCAAAATGAAAAGACAGAAAAACACACAGCAGATGAAGGAGCAAGGCAAAAACCCACCAGACCTAACAAATGAAGAGGAAATAAGCAGTCTACCTGAAAAAGAATTCAGAATAATGATTGAAAGATGATCCAAAATCTTGGAAACAGAACGGAGAAAATACAAGAAACGTTTAACAAGGACCTAGAAGAACTAAAGAGCAAACAAGCAGTGATGAACAACACAATAAATGAAATTTAAAATTCTCTAGAAGGGATCAACAGCAGAATAAATGAGGCAGAAGAATGGATAAGTGACCTGGAAGATAAAATAGTGGAAATAACTGCCACAGAGCAGAATAAAGAAAAAAGAATGAAAAGAATTGAGGACAGTTTCAGAGACATCTGGGAGAACATTAAACACACCAACATTCGAATTACAGGGGTCCCAGAAAAAGAAGAGAAAAAGAAAGGGACTGAGAAAATATTTGGAGATTATAGTTGAAAACTTCCCTAATATGGGAAAGGAAATAGTTAATCAAGTCCAGCAAGTGCAGAGAGTCCCATACAGGAGAAATCCAAGGAGAAACACGCCAAGACACCTATTAATCAAACTATCAAAAATGAAATACAAAGAAAAAATATTAAAAGCAGCAAGGGAAAAACAACAAACAACACACAAGGGAATACCCATAAGGTTAACAGCTGATCTTTCAGCAGAAAAGCCAGAAGGGAGTGGTAGGACATATTTAAAGTGATGAATGACAAAAACCTACAACCAAGATTACTCTACCCAGCAAGGATCTCATTCAGATTTGATGGAGAAATTAAAACCTTTACAGACAAGCAAAAGCAAAAAGAATACAGCAACACCAAACTACCTTTACAACAAATGCTAAAGGAACTTCTCTAGGCAGGAAACACAAGAGAAGGAAAAGACCTACAACAACAAACCAAAGACAATTAAGAAAATGGTAATAGGAACATAAATATCGATAATTACCTTAAATGTAAATGGATTAAATGCTCCAACCAAAAGACATAGAATGGATACAAAAACAAGACCCGTATATATGCTGTTTACAAGAGATCCACCTCAGACCTAGGGACACATACAGACTGAAAGTGAGGGGATGGAAAAAGATATTCCATGCAAATGGAAATCAAAAGAAAGCTGGAGTAGCAATTCTCATATCAGACAAAATAGACTTTAAAACAAAGACTATTACAAGAGACAAAGAAGGAGACTACATAATGATCAAGGGATCAAACCAAGTAGAAGATATAACAATTGTAAATATTTATGCACCCAACATAGGAGCATCTCAATACATAAGGCAAATACTAACAGCCATAAAAGGGGAAATCGACAGTAACACAATCATAGTAGGGGACTTTAACACCTCCCTTTCACCAATGGAAAGATCATCCAAAATGAAAATAAATAAGGAAACACAAGCTTTAAATGATACATTAAACAAGATGGAATTGATATTTATAGGATATTCCATCCAAAAAAAAGAGAATACACATTCTTCTCAAGTGCTCATGGAACATTCTCCACGATCGATCATATCTTGGGTCACAAATCAAGCCCTGGTAAATTTAAGAACATTGAAATCATATCAACTATCTTTTCTGACCACAATGCTAGGAGACTAGATACCAATTACAGGAAAAAATCTGTAAAAAATACAAACACATGGAGGCTAAACAATACACTACTTAATAACCAAGACATCACTGAAGAAATCAAAGAGGAAATCAAAAAATACCTAGAAACAAATGATAATGAAAACACGATGACCCAAAACCTATGGGATGCAGCAAAAGCAGTTCTAAGAGGGAAGTTGATAGCAATACAATCCTACCTTAAGAAACAAGAAACATCTCAAATAAACAACCTAACCTTACACCTAAAGCAATTAGAGAAAGAACAAAAAACACCAAAAGTTACCAGAAGGAAAGAAATCATAAAGATCAGATCAGAAATAAATGAAAAAGAAATTAAGGAAACTATAGCAAAGATCCATACAACTGTGGTTCTTTGAGAAGATAAATAAAATTGATAAACCTTTAGCCAGACTCATCAAGAAAAAAAGGGAGAAGACTCAAATCAACAGAATTAGAAACGAAAAATGAGAAGTTACAACTGATACCACAGAAATATAAAAGATCATAAAAGACTACTACAAGCAACTATATGCCAATAAAATGGGCAACCTGGAAGAAATGGACAAATTCTTAGAAAGGTATAACCTTCCAAGACTGAACCAGGAAGAAATAGAAAATATGAACAGACCAATCACAAGCACTGACATTGAAACTGTGATTAAAAACGTTCCAACAAACAAAAGCCCAGGACCAGATGGCTTCACAGGCGAATTCTATCAAACATTTAGAGAAGAGCTAACACCTATCCTTCTCAAACTCTTCCAAAATATAGCAGAGGGAGGAACACTCCCAAACTCATTTTACAAGGTCACCATCACCCTGATACCAAAACCAGACAAAGATGTCACAAAGAAAGAAAACTACAGGCCAATATCACTGATGAAAATAGATACAAAAATCCTCAACAAAATACTAGCAAACAGAATCCAACAGCACATTAAAAGGATCATACACCATGACCAAGTGGGGTTTATCCCAGGAATGCAAGGATTCTTCAATATACGCAAATCAATCAATGTGATACACCATATTAACAAGTTGAAGGAGAAAAACCAAATGATCATCTCAATAGATGCAGAGAAAGCTTTCGACAAAATTCAACACCCATTTATGATAAAAACCCTCCAGAAAGTACGCATGGAGGGAACTTTCCTCAACATAATAAAGGCCATATATGACAAACCCACAGCCAACATCGTTCTCAGTGGTGAAAAACTGAAACCATTTCCACTAAGATCAGGAACAAGACAAGGTTGCCCACTCTCACCACTATTATTCAACATAGTCTTGGAAGTTTTAGCCACAGCAATCAGAGAAGAAAAAGAAATTAAAGGAATCCAAATCGGAAAAGAAGAAGTAAAGCTGTCACCGTTTGCAGATGACCTGATACTATCCATAGAGAATCCTAAAGATGCTACCAGAAAACTACTAGAGCTAATCAATGAATTTGGTAAAGTAGCAGGATACAAAATTAATGCACACAAATCTCTTGAATTCCTATACAGTGATGATGAAAAATCTGAAAGTGAAATTAAGAAAACACTCCCATTTACCACTGCAACAAAAAGAATAAAATATCAAGGAATAAAACTACCTAAGGAGACAAAAGACCTGTATGCAGAAAACTATAAGACACTGATGAAAGAAATTAAAGATGATACAGATGGAGAGATATACCATGCTCTTGGATTGGAAGAATCAACATTGTGAAAATGACTATACTATCCAAAGCAATCTACAGATTCAATGTAATCCCTATCAAACTACCACTGGTATTTTTCACAGAACTAGAACAAAAAATTTCACAATTTGTATGGAAACACAAAAGACCCCGAATAGCCAAAGCAATCTTGAGAACGAAAAATGGAGCTGGAGGAATTGGGCTCCCTGACTTCAGACTATACTACATAGCTACAGTAATCAAGACAGTATGGTACTGGCACAAAAATAGATCAATGGAACAGGATAGAAAGCCCAGAGATAAACCCACGCACATATGGTCACCTTATCTTTGACAAAGGAGGCAAGAATATACAATGGAGAAAAGACAGCCTCTTCAATAAGTGGTGCTGGGAAAACTGGACAGCTACATGTAAAAGAATGAAATTAGAACACTCACTAACACCATACACAAAAATAAACTCAAAATGGATTAAACACCTAAATGGAAGGCCAGAGACTATAAAACTCTCAGAGGAAAGCATAGGCAGAACACACTGTGACATAAATCACAGTAAGATCCTTTTTCACCCACCTCCTATCGAAATGGAAATAAAAACAAAAATAAACAAATGGGACCTAATGAAACTTAAAAGCTTTTGCACAGCAAAGGAAACCATAAACAAGACAAAAAGACAACCCTGAGAATGGGAGAAAATGTTTGCAAATGAAGCAACTGACAAAGGATTAATCTCCAAAATTTACAAGCAGCTCATGCAGCTCAATATCAAAAAAACAAACAACCCAATCCATAAATGGGCAGAAGACCTAAATAGACATTTCTCCAAAGAAGCTATACAGATTGCTAACGAACACATGAAAGAATGCTCAACACCTTAATCATTAGAGAAATGCAAATCAAAACTACAATGAGATATCATCTCACACCGGTCAGAATGGCCATCATCAAAAAATCTAGAAACAATAAATGCTGGAGAGGGTGTGGAGGAAAGGGAACCCTCTTGCACTGTTGGTGGGAATGTAAATTGATACAGCCACTATGGAGAACAGTATGGAGGTTCCTTAAAAAACTAAAAATAGAACTACCATACGACCCAGCAATCCCACTACTGGGCATATACCCTGAGAAAACTGTAATTCAAAAAGAGTCATGTACTAAAATATTCATTGCAGTTCTATTTACAATAGCCAGGATATGGAAGCAACCTAAGTGTCCAATGACAGATGAATAGATAAAGATGTGGCACATATATACAATGGAATATTACTCAGCCATAAAAAGAAACGAGACTGAGTTATTTGTAGTGAGGTGGATGGACCTAGAGTCTGTCATACAGAGTGAAGTAAGTCAGAAAAAGAAAAACAAATACCATAAGCTAGCACATATATATGGAATCTAAAAAAAAAAAAAAATGGTCTTGAAGAACCTAGGGGCAAGATGGGAATAAAGACACAGACCTACTAGAGAATGGACTTGAGGATACGGGGAGGGGGAAGGGTAAGCTGGGACAAAGTGAGAGAGTGGCATGGATATAGATACACTACCAAACGTAAAGTAGATAGCTAGAGGGAAGCAGCCACATAGCACAGGGAGATCAGCTCGGTGCTTTGTGACCACCTACAGGGGTGGGATAGGGAGGGTGGGAGGGAGGGAGACACAAGAGGGAAGAGGTATGGGGACATATGTATATGTATAACTGATTCACTTTGTTATAAAGCAGAAACTAACACACCATTGTAAAGCAATTATCCTCCAATAAAGATTTAAAAAAAAAAAAAAAAAAGAACAAGACACCACTGAAAGAATCCTTCAACACGGGGGTAGGGCTGAACCCCGTGCCGAACCACAGAGTCCAAAACATACTGCATTAGAAGGGTAAGAGAAGTGGCTACATGTTGACTGCATTGCCTCTGCCCCGAGACAGCTCAGCACCATGCAGAAAAGTCTCCCTTGAGCCTCCGGTTCCTCCAGTGGGAAAAGACATCAGCCCCCTCCAGCACTGTGGGTTATTCTGTGGGAGGCCCTACTCTGATCTTTCACCACAGGGATTGCAGGGGCATCTGTGGAGTCCAGCCTCTACGAATCTCAGGGGGATGGAGAAGGGGGATTGCAACAAACCAGTACACAGAGCTCACACTTGCAGTGCCCAGGTAGATCCAAACCAGAGCATTTGCTCATCCACAAAACCATGTTGGTGGCACACTCTGAATCAGGGAATTCAGCAGGGTGCAGATCTGCCTGAGTTGGATTCTCATATAAGGAGTTTTGCTGGCCCTAGAGGCTGGTTTTCCCATGCCTTGGGCAAGGAGCTGAATCACACCTCCAGGTGCTGTGGAGAGTGGCTCCAGGTCACATCTGACTAGAAGGCCTGGCAGGAACATCTGGAAGCTCTGTACTTCAGTAACCCTCATACCAAGAGGTGGGCAGGCAGAGCTGATTGCTCCCAGAGCAGTCAATACTGAGCGTGGAGAGTTCCCCTGCTGTGCATAGGTAGGGGAGTTAATTCACAGCCAATTAACCAACATAGCTGAGTTAAGGGTGGCACTCAGCCCCTCCCAGCTGGAGAACCTGTTTGGGAATTTGAGAGTTGCCTAGAGTGGACCCTCCCCTTGCCACCCAGGCAAGGGAGCTGAAACACAGCCCCACTCCTTGTGGCTCCTGGCCCCATTTGATCAGAGGGCTGGCAAGAACACCTGGGAGCTGTGCACCCAGGGGGTGCTCAAGCCAAGAAAAGGGAAGACAGAGTCAATGGTTTACAGAGCAAAGCCAGTGGTCCTGTTCAGCCAGGGAGCTTAGGGCATGGATCAGCTTAAGATAGCAAAGAGCTTTACCAGATTTAGAGTTGCTTCTCCCACTGCTCCCATGCAAGGAAACTAATTCACAACCACATTCATTGCTGAATACACTCTCAGCCCACATGACCAGGGAACCTAACCAGAGCACATGGGAAGCTGCATAGCCCATTCAACAATGCTGCTTATAGTAGCACTTCAACAGCACAGCCTGTGGCTTTCCCTATCTGCAGAGCAAAACCAATGGTCTCATCTGACCAGGGAATTAAGTGCACACTGTTGCCTAACTCAGGTTCCCAAACAATGAGCCGTACAGGCCCTGAGTCCCATCCTGTTGCCCTGCCAGGGCAGGGAATCTAATTCATAGCCCCATCTACTACTGAATATAGTACCCACCCTCAATTATCTAGTAAGCCTGAGCAGAGAATCCAGGCAACCATGGAGCCCATCCTATGGACTCACTTAGGTAGGGGACCAAGTCAGCAGTCTTATCCAACTGCTTTTAGCCAGTGCCCTACCCCCATCCCCAACCTCAGAGCTTAAACAGTTGCCACACCCCCAAAACAGACCATAATAGTAGGTCCTTCCTGCTAAACGACATTACCAGCAGACACGCCCAGAAACCCACACCAAGCTGCCTGGTGAATATCTGTCTCTGTCAAAGCAAACCTGTAAAGTCTGGAAGAGGAACCCAATTGCTCAAATACACAGATACCAACATAAGGAATCAAGGATCATGAAAAACCAGGTAAATATAACGTCATCAAAGGAAACTAATAAAGCTCTAATAACTGACCTCAAAGAAACGGAGATCTGTACTGTTAAAGAATTCAGAATAATCCTCTTAAAAAAGTGTAGTGAACTACAAGAACACAGACAGACAACTAAAAAAAATTAGGTGAACAATGTATGAACAAAATGAGAAGTTGGACAAAGAATAGAAACCATCCCAAAATACCCAACAGAAATCCTAGTGCTGAAAAATAATGAACTGAAGAATTTAATAGAGAATTTCAAAAGCAGACTCAACCATGCAGAAGAAAGAATTAGCAACCTAGAGAATAAGACATTAGAAATAATCCAGTCAGAGGTGCAAGAAGAAAAAAGAATAAAAAAGAATGAAGAAAACCTATGAGACTTACAGAATACAATGAGAAGAAACAATATTCACATTGGAGAATTCCAAGAGAAGAGAAAAGAACAGAAAGTATGTATAAAAGCAATAATGGCTGAAAACCTGGGGAGAAAAATGGACATCCAGATCCATGAGGCCCCAAAAGACCAAAACAGGTTTAATCTGAATAGGTCTATACTGAGATTGTCAAAGTCAAAGACAAAGAAAGAATTTTAAAAGCAGCAAGAGAAAAGAGAAAAATTGCACACAAGTGAACCTCTATAAGACTAGAAGCAGATTTTTCAACAGAAACATTTCAGGCCAGGAGATAATGGGATGACATATTCAAAATTTTGAAAGAAAAAAACTGTCAACCAAGAATACTACACCTGGTGAAGCTGTCCTTTGAAATGAAGGAAAGATAAAGACTTTTCTGAACAAACAAAAGCTGAGGGAGTTCATTACCACTATACCTGCCTTAGAAGAAATGCTAAGGGGAGTTACTTGAGTAAAAGTAAAAGGACACCAATTAACATAATAAAAACAGGAAAAGGTAGTGTAAAATTCACTGGTAATGGTAAATATAGAGTCAATGTGAGACTCTGTAAATTGGTAATGGTGGTGCATAATTAACTTACAACTCTAGTTTAAAAGTTAAGAAAATAAATGTAAAAATAACCATAACAACAATAATCTTATTACACAACATAAAAATATGAATATTGTAATAATAGCAGTAACCTAAAATATGAGGAGGACGAGAAGAAGTAAAAGTGTAAAGTTTAGGAATTCTATTGAAGTTAAGTTTTTTTCAGCTTAAAATAGTGTTATAATTTTAAGATATTTTATGTAAGTCTCATGGTAACCACAGGGGGAAAACCTGTAGCAACTACACAAGAGAATGTGATAAAGAAGTCAAAGCACACCAGTACCAAAAGACATCAAAATACAATAAATAAATAAATAAATAAAATAACAGCAGGATAAGAAATACGGAATAATGGGAACTTTTCTTGTGGTCCAATGGTTAAGACTCCATGCTCCCAATGCAGGGGGGCCCAGGTTCAATCCCTGGTCAGGGAACTAGATCCTGCATGCCACAACTAAAGGAGCCTGCATGCTGCAACTAAAGATCCCATGTGCCACAACTAAGATCTGGCACAAATAAATGAATAAATAAATATATAAATATTAAAAAAAATAAGGAACAATGAATCTACAAAACAACCAGAAAACAATTAACAAAATGGCAGTAATAAGTCCTTATCTATAAATAATTACTTTAAATATGAACAGATTAAATTCTCCAATCAGAACACATAGAATGGCTAAATGGATAAAACGATCCAATGATATGCTGCCTACAAAAGAGATTCACATTAGCCTTAATGACATAAACACACTGAGAGTGAAGGGATGGAAAAAGTCATTTCAAGCAAATGGTAACCAAAAAAAGCAGGAGTAGCTGTACTTATAATCAGACAAAATAGACTTTAAACTAAAACTAGTAAAAAGAGACAAAGAGGTCATTACATAATGATAAAGGGGTCAATCCATCAAGAAGATTTAACAATGTAAATGTTTATGTGCTCAACATCAAAACACCTAAATATACATAGCAAAAGCTAACAGAGCTGAAAGGAGAAATAAATAGTAATACAAGATTAGTTGGGGAACTTTAATACCCACTCTCAACAATGGATAGACCATCCAGACAGAGAATCAGTAAGGAAACAGTAGATTTGAATAACACTATAGACCAAATGGATCTAACGGACTAGACGTAATCAGAACATTCTATCCCACTTCTGAAGTACACATGGAACATTTTCTAGAATAGATCATATTTTAGGCCACAAAACAAGTCTTAGCAAATTCAAGAAGATTGAAATCATATCAAGTATCTTCTCTGACCACAACAGCATGAAACCAAGAATCAGTAACAAGAATAAAACTGGAAAAACCATGAACACATGGAAATTAACACTCTCCTGAACAACCAGTGGATCAAAGGAGAAATTAAAGGGGGAATTTTAAAGTTTCTTGAGACAAACAAAACACAGCAGAACTTGTGGGATACAGCCAAAGGCAATACTGAGAGGGAAGTTCAGAGAAATAAACACCTATAGTTAGAAGAAAATTCCCAAATAAACAACCTAACTCTATGCCCTAAGGAACTAGATAAAGAAGAACAAACTGAGCCAAAGTTAGCAAAAGAAAGGAAACACTACAGATCAGAGCAGAAGTAAGTGAAATAAGAAGAGAAGAACAATAAATAAGATTAATTAAGAGTGTTATTTGAAGCCAGGCATAGAAGCAACCTAAATGTCCATCAACAGAGGAATGGACAAAGATGTGGCATATATATACAATGGAATATTACTCAGCCATAAGAAGGAACGAAATTGTGCCATCTGCAGAGACGTGTATGGGCCTAGAGACTGTCATACAGAGTGAAGTCAGAAAGAGAAAAATATCATATAATATCTCTTATATGTGGAATCTAGAAAAATGATACATAGGAACTTATTTGCAAAGCAGAAATAGAGACACAGACATAGAGAACAAATGTATGGATAACAAGAG
This sequence comes from Balaenoptera ricei, assembly GCF_028023285.1. Taxonomy (NCBI): domain Eukaryota; kingdom Metazoa; phylum Chordata; class Mammalia; order Artiodactyla; family Balaenopteridae; genus Balaenoptera; species Balaenoptera ricei. Next base: position 108,823,717 of record NC_082642.1, read on the forward strand.
GGGAAAGGGGGGGGATGAATTGGGAGATTGGGATTGACATATATACACTACTATGTATAAGATAGATTACTTATGACAACCTAATGTACAGCACAGGGAACTCTACTCAATGCTCTGCGGTGACCAAAATGGGAAGGAAATCCCAAAAAGAGAGGATATATGTATACATATAGCTGATTCACTTTGCTGTACAGCAGAAACTAACACAACATTGTAAAGCAACTATACTCCAATAAAAAATGTTTTAAAAAGAGTTGATTATTCAAAAAGAAATGAAATTGACAAACCCTTAGCTATACTAACCAAGGAAAAAAGAAAACACAAATCAACAAAATTATGAATGAAAAAAGATACATTACAACTGATACCAAAGAAGTGCAAAGAATCACAGGAGGCCATTATAAATGACTATACTACAAAAAACTGGACAACTTAGAATAAATGGAAAAATTCTTAGAAACATACAATTTAGCAAGATTGAATGAAGATGAAATTAAAAATCTGAATATACCAATTATTAGTAAGGAGATTGAATCACTAACCAAAAATCTCCTAACAAAGAAAAGCCCAGGACCAGATGGCTTCACTGGTGAATTTTACCAAATACATAAAGAGGAACTAACACCAATCCTTCTCAAACTCTTCCAAAAAATCTAAGAGGGGGGAATGCTTATTTTATGAGGCCAGCACTGTCCTGATACCAAAACCAAAAAGGACGCTACTAGAAAAGAAAACTATGGGCCAATATTCCTGATAATACAGATGCAAAAATCCTCAACAAAATACTAGCAAACCAAATTCAGCAGCACGTTGAAAGAATCATTCACCATGATCAAGTGGGATTTAACCCCTGAAATGCAAAGATGGTTTGATATATGCAAAATCAATTAATATGATACATCACATTAGTAAAATAAAAGAAAATAATCATATGATCATCTCAACAGATGCAGAAAAAGCATTTGAATTTTTCAAATTCAACATTCATTCATGACAAAAGCTCTTCACAAATTAGGTATATATTAGAAATATATTTCAACATAATAAAGGCCATAAATGACAAGCCAAGCCCACAGCTAACATCATACTCAACGGTGAAAGGTTGCAAGCTTTTCCTCTAAGATCACAAACAAGACAAGGGTGCCCACTCTCACCACTCCTATTCATCATAGTACTGGAAGTCCTAGCTGGAGCAATTAGGGAAAAAAATAAAATAAAAAGAAGAAAAAAGATATAAAAGGCATCAGAATTGCAGATGGCATAATTTTATATATAGAAAAGCCCAAAAACTCAACCAAAAAACTGTTAAATCTAATCAATGAATTCACTAAAGTTGCAGGATAAAATTAACATACCAAAATCAGTAGTGTTTCTATACACTACCAACAGATTTTCTGAAAAATAAAGAAATTGATCCAACTTACAATAGCATCAAAAACAATAAAATACTTAGGAATAAATTTAACCAAGGAGGTGAAAGATCTCTACTCTGAAAACACAAGACATTGATAAAAGAAACTGAGGATGACAGAAACAAATGAAAAGTTATCCCCTATTCATGGATTCAAGAATATTGTTAAAATGTCAATACTATCAAAAGCTATCTATAGATTCCATGAGATCCCTATCAAGATTCCAATGGCATTGTTTTTTTTAAATAGAAGTAGAAAAAACACTTCTAAAATTTATATGGAACCAAAAAGACCTTGAATAACCAAAGAAATCCTGAAAGAACAAAGCCAGAGGCATCACACTTCCTGATTTCAAGCTATACTATAAAGCTACAGTCATCAAAACAGTAGACCAATGAAACAGATTTGAGGTCCAAAATATAAAACCAAGCATAGAGGGTCAACTGATATTTGACAAAGGAGCAAAGAACACTCAATGGAGAAAATACAGTCTCTTCAATAAATGGTCCTGGGATAGTTGGATATTCACATGTAAAAGAACGATACTGTACCCCTATCTTAACCACCCACCACAATTAACTTAAAATGGACTAAAGACTTAAATGTAAGACCTAAAACCATAAAATCCCTGGAAGAAAACATAGGAATAAAGCTCCTCAATATGGGTCTTGGTAATGATTTTTTGGATATGACACAAAGCACAAACAACAAAATCAAATATAAACAAGTGGGACTACATCAAACTAAAAAGCTTCTGTACAACAAAGGAAACAATCAACAAAGTGAGAAGACAACCTACAGAATGAGAAAAAAATATTTGCAAACTATATATCTGATAAGGGGCTAATATTCAAAATATATTAAAAAACTCACATAACTCAATAACAAAAAAAAAGCAAAAAACAAACAACCCAACTTAAAAATGGGCAAAGGACCTGAATAGACATTTTTTCCAAAGAAGACATACAAATGGCAAACAGGTACATTAAAATATGCTCAGCATCCCTAGTCATTAGGGAAATGCACATTAAAACCACCACACCTGTTAGAACGGCCATCATCAAAAAGACAAAGGTAGCAAATGGTGGCGTGAATGTGGAGAAAAGGGAACCCTGTGTACCACTGGTGGGAATATAAATTGGTACAGCCACTATGGAAAATAATATGAAGGATTCTCAAAAATGCCTAAACATAAATACTGTATAATTTAGCAATTCCACTTCTGGGTATATATCCAAAGAAAACAAAAACACTAATGTGAAAATATCTGCACCCCCCTGTTCATAGCAGCATTATATTTACAGTAGCCAAGACATGAAAACTACCTAAGTACCCACCAATGGATAAATGGATAAAGTAGTTGTATATATACACAATGGAATATAAAAATGAGGAAATCCTACCATTTGTTACAGTGTGGACAGACCTTGAAGACATTATGCTTAGTGGAATAAATCAGAGAAAGAATACAAATAGTGCATGAACTCATATACAGAATCTTAAAAAAATAAAAAACAAAACAAACTCATAGAAAAAGAGGTCAGACTTGGCATTACCAGAGGCTGAGGGTTGGGGGAGGGAAATTGGAGGAAGGTGGTCAAAAGGTCCAGTTATAAGAAAAATAAGTACTAGGAATTTAATGTACAACATGATGACTATAGTTAACACTGCTGTATAATATAATACTGAAAGTTGTTAAGAGAGTCATCCTAACAGTTATCACAGGAGAATTTTTCTTCTTTTTTCTTTATTCTTTCTCTTCTTTTTATGGTATCTACAGGAGATGACAGATGTTAGCTGAATCTATTGTGGTAATCATTTCACAAACCATGATGCCATGAACCTCAAACTTGTACAGTGGTGTGTGTCAATTAATTCTTAATAAAACTGGGGGAAAAAAGAACAAAACTGAGGTGCCCCTGAGTTAGAAGAAATTCCATCTATGGGCTGCAGTTAGCTCCTGCCTGAGAGTTGCCAGCCTGCTGGCCTGCCCTGCAGATCTCAGACTTTCCAGCCCTCCAATCATGGAAGCCAATTCCTTGATATCTCTCTCTCCCACTGGTTCAGGCAGAAAGAGGGAAAAATGACAGCACCAGAATCAGTAAGCATGGCTGCTGTAATAGAAATCAAGTCCAGATTATTAATCAAAATGTTCTGATAATTAGGAATCATCCTCAGTGGCTTAAAATATTTGGGTAGAATATTGTTGTTGCCAAACAGATTTTTGTATGAACCACCACCAAAAAACCTATCAAACTATAGGTCTGACCTGTGTACACCTAACTTGAATCACTATCACTATAATGAAGTGTCACTGCCTCTCACCCACTTCCCAGACCTGTTTTATCTAGACTGGCCTATCTAAGGCCTTTGACTCAAGAGATAATGTGTCCCTTTTGACACATACTTGTCACAAGGATGTAATATGAGGTTTCTTTGGCCTCCCTCCAAAGGTGCTGCACCTCTTTACTAGAGTTACAGTCAACCAGGAAAGGGCACTGGCTCTGGGAGTCTGAACACCAGCATGAGACAAGACAGGCTGAGGGCACGGGGTCAGGAGATAAATGGAATTTCATTCTAAGTCCATATCAGAATAGGCTTAGTGAGTTTGCAGATACACTCTGAGGTTATTTTCCTTGTTTCTGAATGCACTGTTGGTATATACATAAACTGAAACTAAATGCAATCCCACTATTGGCTCCCTGGCCAATGGAGTGAAGGCCACTAAAATAGAAAGGGCATATTTGAAACCTCTGAAGTAATCCTTACCCATAAAACACAAGACTGAATCTTTGGAGAAATTTCAGAAATGAGTACCAACGTCAAGTCTTGAGGAGAGATTGGGGTGCTGTTACGGGTTAAATTGTGTTCCCCTCCAAAAGTTATGTTGCCATCCTGGCCCTCAGTATCTCAGAATGTGACCTTATTTGGGAATAGGGTCGTTGCAAAGGTAATCAGTTAAATTAAGATGAGATCAGACTGGTGTAGGGTGGGTCCTTAATCCAATATGACTGGTGTCTTTATAAGAAGAGGAGAGAGACAGAGAAGAGAATGCCATGTTAAGACACAGACACTCACAGAGGGATGATTCCATGTGATGAAGGAGTCAGGGACTGATGTGATGTAGCTCCAAGCTAAGGAATGCCAAGGACTGATGGACACCACCAGAAGCCAGGAAGAGGCAAAAAAGATTCTCCTCTGCAGATTTCTGAGGAAGCACTGTCCTCCAACAACTTGATTTTGGACTCCTAGCCACCAAGACTGTGAGACAATAAATTTTCTCTTGTTTTTAGACATGCAGTTTATGGTACTTTGTTACAGCAGCCCTAGGAAACTCATATAGATGTTACCTGTTTCCCATCTTCATTTAACTTCTGTTTCATCACTGAAAAAGTTAGATGGGTCTTGAAGAATGACATCGCAATATCTTAACAGACCAGGTGGTAACCTCAATCAGAGCTGACTAATCAGATATGCCCTGACTGAAGAAAATCAACAAAGCCTCTAGTAATTGGTATGAAGTTACTGAGAAGGCAGATTTTTTTGAATAATAATAAACCAAGTCTATCAGAATCAATTTTCTTTCACTTGGCGGAGCCAACAGTATTTTTTACAATCTTAGTTCATCTCTGTGTTACCTTTCTAATTCTCTCTCGTATCTAGGTCCACAGGGATTTTCATCATCTCACATTCCCACAGAACATTACCTGTCCACTGCATTAAAGACATCATGTCTACTGGACCTGATGAGCATAATTCACATAATATCTCAAGAAGAAAAATGCATGCAAGGTAATGGGCAATAAACCTCAAGAAAATTCAAGGATATGCCAGTTCAGGGAAATTGCTGGATGTCTGTTTTTCAGGCATGTTACAGCCAGCCTTAAAGGAATGACAATTGCTGCACTTTGTGCTACGAACCACAGAGAAAAAGTTAAACATTTAGTGAGCCTCTTTGATTTTTGGATGCAACATAAATCATATTTGGATGTGCTGCTCTGACCACTTACCAAGTAACCCGTACACCTTTCAATATAACCTAGAGAAGGCTCTCCAGCTGTCCAAGGTTGCGTTACAAGAGCTCTATCACCTGAGCCTTCACACCCAGCTGATCTAATGGTGCTTAAATTTCCCGTGGGCTAGCTGAATGCTAAAGGGAGCCTGCCACAAACCTCCATGTGAGTGTTTCAACGTTCTGAGCAATAAAATTCTCCCTTCAGCAACTACGCTCCATTTGAGACACAGCTCTGGATTGTTGTGGGTCCTAGTAGAGGCTGAAGCAGTCAGTCACCATAGAGCCAGTAACCAGGAGCTTGAACTACTCTTATACTGAGCGTCATCCACTCCCCTCAGCCACATCTGGGCATGTGCAGCAGCCCTCCGCTATCCACTGGAAGGGGCAGATATGAGACTGGGCTTGAGCAGCTCCTAATGGCCCAAGAAATTTGCATAAGCAGGTGATTGATACTCACAGCACACTTCAACCTAATGCACTGATTTCTCTCCCTCAACCCACATTTTTGGTTTCATGAGAAAGTTCCCTATGACAGGTTGACTGAAGAATAAAATATAAAATAAAAGCACCTGCTTTACTGATGTTCTCTTAAAAGATCTGGAAGATTTGTCCCTTTATTGTGATTTCCCCTGGTGGAGTTGTCCTGGCATGTGAGTTGTTTATGTTTTAAATACAGCAGAATCCCTTTTTTTTTTTTTTTTTTGTTAACATCTTTATTGGAGTATAATTGCTTTACAATGGTGTATTAGTTTCTGCTTTATAACAAATTGAATCAGCTATACATATACATATATCCCCATATCTCCTCCCTCTTGCGTCTCCCTCCCACCCTCCCTAGAGCTCTAATTTGAGCCATAAAACACGCGTATTAACTGACTGGTAATTAATTTCTGCTCTAAAGATATCTTGATTTTGTTTATTTCTTTAATCAAAGATGGGACAGCTGAAGTGGTGGTGCTGGGATTTGACAAATTCACAGGCAACTCTCAAGGCTGAAGGAGTCAGAGCCACATGGGAGAATACCAAGCTAAAAATAAAAGTCTAAAATCAAAATGTGAAATGAAAATCATTAATAGAAAATAGAGAAGGATGCAGAAGTCAAGATAAGTGTCACAGATGTTCTAACACACAAGGTCAGCAGAGCAGATTTGTAGTTGTCCTGAGGGTACAATAAAGGGAGCTTTATGACAAGTAAAGTAGGTAGAGTTAATTGGGGAAGGGAGGGGGATATATGGAAAGAACCTATCAGGGAGTTTTTTCAGAAGAGACCAGGCAGACAAGTATTTGAAATTTGGGGTTAGGTTGGATGTTATTGACTATGTTTTATCTAGTAAAGAGAATACACACACTAAGTATTTAAACCTTCACAAAAGAACCGAGCGTTTAAACATTTTCTTTAAAAACTAGGAATTCTTATTTGGAATTCTAATATTTAAAATATATAAAAGCAAAGACACTCTGATTGGATGGGAGACATGCTGCAAGCTGACAGTTCCCTTGCCTTGGTCTCCTTCCTACCGTTAAGCTGCCACTGGTTTAAAAACCATCAGTGTTTATGCAAGTTTTTACTGAGAACAAAATCACTGCTGCATTTTTTAAAAAACAGCAATGAATTAAAATGGAAGACAACCTAAGTTTTCCCCCAAAATGTATTTGAAAGTTATAAAAATGGTAGCTATAAATTCTTCTCCTATATCTTTGACAACTTTTACATTTATATAAGTCTCATTTTTTTGCAGTCTCAAACAAGTCTCTGTGTGATTCTAGAAGCACAGAGTAATGTAAATGCTTGAAATAGTGATAAAATATTTGTTTACCAATTGTGTCTGGGCCCCATGGGGACTTAACAGTCTTATCCTACACCTACCTTGAAGCGGGAATTAACATTTCAGTAAAACCTATAGTAGTTTCTAAGGCTTTGTGAAATTAAATTTGCTTTGGGGGAGGAGAGCGTTGTATTCGCATGCCACACAAAAATACTCAATATAGGGCTTCGCTGGTGGCTCAGTGGTTGAGAATCTGCCTGCCAATGCAGGGGACACGGGTTCGAGCCCTGGTCTGGGAAGATCCGAGAATCTGCCTGCCAATGCAGGGGACACGGGTTCGAGCCCTGGTCTGGGAAGATCCCACATGCCGCGGAGCAACTGGGCCCGTGAGCCACAATTACTGAGCCTGCGCGTCTGGAGCTTGCGCTCCGCAACAAGAGAGGCCGCGATAGTGAGAGGCCTGCGCACCGCGATGAAGAGTGGCCCCCGCTCGCCGCAACTAGAGAAAGCCCTCGCACAGAAACGAAGACCCAACACAGCCAAAAATAAATAAATAAAAAATAAAATAAAATAAAAATTCCCACCATTAAAAATGCTCAATATAATTCCCTCAGACATCTGAGTTCTACCTCCAAAGTTCTAATGCATTTACAGTCATGTCCTTTCCCTTTCACCCTTCCAGAACCCAACGTTCGCAGCTCTCTTCGCTTCGGTTTTCCCCACCACTCCTATCCTCAGGTCTTGCTATGATCCTTCCCTTACTTCTTCCCCAAGGTACGGAGCAATTGAACAGCATTCCCAGCCTCACCATTTGCTCAGCAAAGAATACAATCTCCCCACACTCCATTCCTCTGAGAAGTCAGTAAATAGCTGATTATTTTTCTGTCATTTTTTCTTTCATATTTCTAACTCACTTAGCTTCAGATAACTGGTGGAGTAAATCCCCCCTGACAACCAGTTATATATTTTTCCTATCTCCTTCATTAATTCTATAGGTCCTAGCCCTACCTCTACCTAGGGCCTCTCCATGGCATATTATGGCAAACTTTCTAATATTGTATAGGCTAGACCGGAAAGGCTAGATTAAGTTGTAGTAACAAAGAAATCCAAAATCTCGGTGACAGGAAAAAAAAAATCTAAATATATGTCTTGCTCTTTCTATTTACCTATTGTGCTTTTCCACCACACTCCAGAACCTAGTCTGATGAAGCAAACATCATCTCAGACATTGCTGGTCACAGTGACAGAGGGAAAGAGAGCTCTGGGGGGCAGGTGGTGGGGTGGGGGGGATGGTCTCGCAGCAATAATTGAATGCATAGGCTAAGATGGGATCTATTTCTTATAACTCATCGCCCATCCACAAAGGAGCCAAAAAGCACATTATTCTATACACCCAGAAGGTGGGAAGCCAGAAATAATTGCAGTCGTCACTAACGATTACCACACTGTGTTAATAACATCTCAGCCCACCTCTCATTTTTCTACCCCACAAATGCAGAGGTATAGTTCTAAGGTTTTGACACTATTTGTGCCCTGCCCACTTATTTTATTTCTTGCAAAAACAGCTCATTCTACTCTGCCATCCGTATCGCCTCCTTTTTCTCTTTTTAATCTTTACTTTCCTTTTTCTAAGTATTCTCAACAAAATATTTTGTCCATGCTATAGAGGACCCGGAGGATGAAATGTGGAATTTTGCCAAATTCACTCTAAAATGTGGTTTGAAAGCTTTCCTGCGTGAGAACTGTCAGAAAATAATCAGCAGATTCTCAGTCTCTTCAATTATCCCAAGAAATGATAAAAGCTAGCCATAGATTTGTGGTGGATAGAAACCAAAATTAATTTTTGTCACTTGCATCATTTTAGTCTATATGTGAGGGGGCAGCAGTAATTCACGACTGGGTTATAACTGACTCTTAAAATTTTCTCCTATTTAGATTGGAGGTGATTGGTGGCTGGTATTATAATTTATTCTTTTTCATCAGAACATCCAATACTGATGTGCACATAGTAGGTGGTTCCAAATTGTTACTTATATTGTACAATAAGACCCTGATTCCTGCTTAGGAATGTTTAAATAGGCCAGTAGAAGCAAGGACCACTTTTCTTTCTGCAAAGACCCCTTATTGATTATAATTCCTGTTAATACTCTACATAATCCACTTTCACATACAATTTTACACTTAATTCTCACAACAATTTTACACTTAATTCTCACAACAATTTTACAAGTATCCATTATCTTCCCAAATTTGAAAGTGGAGGAACATGTTCTCAGAAAGATTAAATTACTTTCCCAGTTTTAAGTGACAACTTAGTCGTCAGGGAAATCTGCAACAGGAACTCATATTTTCTGAATATAAATCCCGTTTTTTTTCCATTAATAATCTATTATAACTCTTGAAGCCAGATGTATTAGTTAGGATCAGGTTTGGCTGCATATACCAACAACAACAGAACGAGACAGAAGTTCTTTTCCTTTTGCCTCTATGTGGAGGTGGGCAGACTAGAGCCGCTGTGGTGACCCTATGGAATCGTCAGGGACCAGGCTTCAGTCTTTCTTCCTCACCGCCTAGCATATGGCTGCCACCCTCAGCATCAGTTTATGTTCCAAGAGGACAGTTGGTTTCCAGCCATCACCTCCCTGTTGAGGGTTATGCAGAGAATTGCAGATAGTGCTAAAAATGAGCGCTTCCCAACCGAGTCAGCTCTTTGTAAGCAATGTTCTCTGAAGTCCCCCACAAAACTTCCATCTATGTGTCATTGGTCAGAACTTAGCATATGACCACATCTCACTCTAAGGGTGGCTGGGAGATCTGGGGAATATAGTCTTTAGTTCTGAGAGGCAATGAACTCAAGGTAAAACTCAGGGATCTGTCACCAAGGAGAAGGGGAAGAATGGATATGGTATAGGACAATGGCAATCTCAGCCAGTTCGGTACCTGATTTCAATCTGAATTCTCTCTCCATCTCCAACCTCCAGTAAATAATTAACCAAGAGACTTACCATGAAATTGACAGTACTGTATTTTATCATTGTGAGGTGTACTCTTCCACCAACACCTTTTCACATGATGTGACTTACTATCAATAGAATCAATAAAATCAGTGAGAATTTTGATTACCATTACTTGTCACCTGTCCTAACAGCCAGATTCTGTTTGCCTTAGTTTGTCATAGATGCTGCATAGACGCTGCCTACATGTAGGCTTGCAAGAGTCCCAGGACCTGAGCCTCTCCCGAGGAAGGACAGTGCTCCATGCCCTGCCATGCTTAGACTCAACACATTTATTCATTAAGTTAGTATTCTTTCATTTATTCAATAATTCAAAAATACTTCTTGAGTACTTAAAGCCAAGTATTGTACTGGGCCCTGAGGACACACCAGAGAACCATGCCTTTGCTTTAATGGGTCTTGCACTCTTCTGGGGACAATGTGACAAGAGACAACAAATTATACAAAAATATATATACCAGAAGTGCTAAGTGCAAAGAAAAATAGAACAGGGTATGGGATAAGGGGTGTGCCTGTGGGGAGTGGGGGACATTTTAGAATTTATAGTCAAAGAAAGTCTGTGATAGGTGATATGTGAGTGGTTACTTAATTGAAGCAGAGTGCCGATGTGCATACCCAGGGGAAGGACATGCCAGGCAGCGTGGGATTTAGGATCAAGCTACTTTCTCAGACCCAATATTTGATCCAGTGACCCCGTGATAAAAAAAAAAAAAAAAAAGAGCTATCAAACCATGAAAATACATGGAAGAAACTTACATGCATATAGCTAAGTAGCCAGTCTGAAAAGGCTATCCAATGTGTGATTTCAGTATATGACGTTCTTGAGAAGGTAAAACTACAGAGACAGTAAAAGATCAGTGGATAGATAACAGGGGTCTGTGAGGAAGGAGGGATGAATGAGTGGAACACGGGATTTTTAGGGCAGTGAAACCATTCTGTATGATACTGAAATGGTGAACACATGGTATTATGCATTTATCAAAACCCACAGAATGTACAACAGAATGAACCCTAATGTGAACTATGGACTTCAGGTAATAATAATGTGTTGATATTGGTTCATCAATTGTAACGTACCACACTAATGCAAGATGTTAATAATAGGAGTGTGTGTGCATGCGAGATAGAGAGGGAGAGAGAGGCGGGTGGGAGAAAGGAAGTATATGGGGAATCTGTTCTTTCTGCACAGTTTTTCTGTAAATTCAAAATTCTCTAACAAATAGTCTCTTTTTTAAAAAGGGAAGAATGCATAAAGGGATGAGAAGAATTTGTGACTGCTTTTGCAATCGACCACAGCATCAAAGACCATCTGCCAAACCTTACCCTCCAGGTTCACTTCCTAATTCATCTACCCAGCCTCCTGGTCTAATGACCTACCAACCCCCAACCCAGTCCCTGATACAACTGCATTTCTATTCCCAGGTGCATTTTCTGATGTTCTTCCCTTAGCTGGGGGGCTCTGAACTCCTCTTCTCTGTGTATTAAAGTTCTGTTCATTTCTTAACCAGACTCTCTTACTTTCTCCATGAATCTTGTCAGTATCCTTTAGTCAAAAAGAATCCCTTCTTCCTTTGCATTCCAGCAACATCCTGCAAGTACCTTATTACTGATCCTGGTTGGCCTTCTATTATACTGTTATTATATCTGTTTTTAATCTGTTTTCCTTGAAGGCCAGTTCCTTGTCTTAATTTTCTTTGATTCAACTATAATGCTAAACACAGTGCAAGGCACATAACGGGAATGGAGTGAATATTGACTGGAAACTGTAATTAAACGTAGAAGAGATGTGATAAGTTAGTCATGAAGGTCCTGTTTTCTTGGCTGTTTTCCAAGTAGTCTGGATTTCCTGGTCCTCTTTCACTGCTAATGACCCAAATGCCATTTTATTTGTAAAATATAAAGAATGGTATGGAGAGAAAGTTATTAAATTACACAAATGATAATAATAGCAAATGATTTCATGTAAAGTATGTGGTGGAAAGGGAAATTGGATCTATTGCATATAGAGAATATCACATTTAACTTATGGGCTGTGGTGAAGGAAAATACATATAAAATATTAGCTATTACAGCCAGTAGATTCCTACTGCAATTGACAATGCTAACATTATAAACACAGACATAGAGTTTCACAAGGATGAATTTGGTATTCAATACTGTACCATTTGGGGGTACATTTTTCTTTATTACTTTGACAATCGGAAACAACAGGAATTTGAGTTGCTGATTTTAATTGATAAGCAGACTGCCTTTTGCCAACTATTGAGCTCTAATGGCCCAAGGTCTGTTCATTTTTTCAACATCATTTCTGTGCAATTGAAATAAAATGATCAATTAGTCTTTTAAGCACAGCATCTGTGTTTCGAGTGCAAGTTGAGAATGGAAGTAAAAATTGATTTTGTGGACGAGTCTCAGAGGGGTACTGGCTCTTTCCCTTCAGGAAAGTTCCCATCTCTGAGCAGAAGACAGCTGCTAGAATTAGGGCACAAGTGAAAGATATGTGTAGGTTTAGTACACAACCTATGGAGAAGTTTTAAACTGGTAACAACTGACATAAGTGAGAGCTAATCTAATGCTACATTAGCTGAGAAAAACAAGTGAGCAATACTTACTCAGTGTTACACACCTGGACGGGAAACAAGGCCATGACCCGAACTATACATGGGCTCTACCGCTGCCGCTATGAGGGGCAAGTGGGGCTGGGATAGGAACCAAGGAGGGAGAATCTCTATTGATGGGAAAGTCTATCTTCTCCAAAACTAGATAATGGCTTCACATAATTCCCTAGGTTTTGTAATATACACTTATCAATACAAATGCTTGTATGGATGTGCTTAGTGAGTACTGTTTATTTAGAAAATGGTGCTCAGAAATGTATGTATTCTAAAGTGTATATGTAGGACTAAGATAACACCAGAAGGAATAATCTGTAGTAGTCAGAAAGAATCTTAAGTTAATGCACGTAGCCCAGAATGTAGGGGAAAAAATGAGCAAGACCATGATATGCATAAACCCAACTGACTATCAATATCCTACACGACAAGCAAGACATGCCTAGTTGGAAAAGCTCCACAGATTCACTGACACCCCAAATTTTGATTAAAAAGACAGCCTCCCGTTGTTTAGTTTTCAGTGATGGAGCCTAGAGTTCATCAGATCCATTCCACTGCTGTGAACACTAGCCCAAGCAGTCACCTCTATCCCTCCCCCTTCCAACACACACACACACACACACACACACACACACACACACACACACACCACTTCAAATTCAAAGGGGAGGAATGACAAAGTTCATTTATCAAATCATAATAAAAAATATTTAACTCATTTGGTTGTTTTGATTATTAAATGAGCCAAACTTTATAAAATGCCTTGCACATGGAAATCTCATAAAAATTGCTACTGCTGTTACTACTGCTGCTGCTACTGTCTGGCTCTGAGGCAACACATAATCTAGGTATTAACAATTATGCATAATGAGTCAGTTGTGATATAATGTAAAGAGCTGATCTTGGAATCACATCAGCCTGGGTTGAAACCACTTACTAACAACCGAGAGTTTGGCTTATTTACTCAACTTCCCTGAATCTCCACTTCTTCCTCTGTAAAATGGAGCAGTAACATTTACCTCAGGATTGTTGTAAGGAATTAATGTATAATAACTAGGAAGTAGGTGGTGATTGATACACGTCAATGTCTTCTGAGATTTCCTCCTAAACATTTCCTGTGAGAGTCTCCACTCCAGACATGAGGATTCAGCACGGGAAGAAGTGGGTTGTACGCCCCATATTCCTTCCAACACTGAGTGATTGATGGAAACCTGTTATCTCTTTCTGAGCAGCAGCTGCTGTTGACTGCCACACAAGTGCCCCCTGGAACATGCTGTTAGCAGATAGTGATGCTTTATTGCCCATAGTCAGCTGACCATTTCTCTGGAGGAGCGAAAATCCCTAATACAGTGTGTGAACCAATGTGGCCAAACTATTCAGAATTTGGTCCCGGATGGATACAAGAGTGATCACATCCTTAACTATCCCATTTCCAGCAACTTTGCATGCTTACAAAGCACTGAAAAGCCCATTCATTATAACTGCCCACCTACAATGCCCCAGTTTATATGTTTATCTTGAAAGCCAATTATATTCCTAAGTTTGTTTTGCAACTTTTCTCCCAGGAAATTTCTAGCCATTCTCTAGAGTTAAGCTGTTGTATGACTTCTTTATCTCTTTCCAGAATCCTTTCCCATTCTATTTGGCACCTAGAAGTTGGCCATGAGATTCGAAGTGAATACTAATGTGACTCCTGTACTAGCCCTTCTGCAAAGAGGCAGAGTAATCTTGGAGGCAAGGGCTCTACAGTATGATACAGTCCTTATTATCTCCCTGTATGGGACCTATATTAGTTAAGCCTCACTTCTCTCAATTGTGAAATGGAGAGAATGCATTCTGGTAAAGAATGGTTGATGCTGAAGTGAATGCATGAAAGGAAAATGCCTAGCACGTAGTTGATACTCAACTTTTTAATGGGTCTTTCTTTTTCAACATATTTGCTCAGTCTACTTTTTTTTTTTTTTTTTTTGCCAAGTGCTATTTAAATTTATTTATTTATTTTTTATTTATGGCTGTGTTGGGTCTTCGTTTCTGTGCGAGGGCTTTCTCGAGTTGCGGCCAGCCGGGGCCACTCTTCATCGCGGTGCGCGGGCCTCTCACTATCGCGGCCTCTCTTGTTGCGGAGCACAGGCTCCAGACACGCAGGCTCAGTAATTGTGGCTCACGGGCCCAGTTGCTCCGCAGCATGTGGGATCTTCCCAGACCAGGGCTCGAACCCGTGTCCCCTGCATTGGCAGGCAGATTCTCAACCACTGCACCACCAGGGAAGCCCCACAGTCTATCTTCTTAATCCCCCTTGTTAAAAACTTACTCTGAACCTCTTGCCCATTTCAACTCAGCCCTGTCACAACTTGAGAGAAGCAATCTGTGAGCAAGTAGCTGCAGCAATGCCTCCAGCTGTATAATCCCAAAGCTTCAGTGTTTGGTGATGGCTTGGGAAGGATGGCGCCTTCCTAGGAAGAAGTGACACTATGGTTCCACCTTCTGTGAGACCACAGGCAGCCTGACAGATAAGAACATTTCCTGGGCTCCCACTGGGCTCAAAGCACCTGATTAGGTTCAGTGAGGGATGACAAAGGAAGGAGAAGATGGGCCTCCTTCTTGGCTGCTCCCTCCACCAACTGCTTAGAAGCCTGAGAGGAGCCTGAGAGTAAAGGTTAGCTGGAAGATGTCACACCACAGCGCCCTCTACTCAAGGAGAGCTCATTTTGAGCTGGCAAGTATTCTGTTAGCACAGAAAATATTCATTCCTGGAGTAAGGGAATTGGTAGTTAACCAGATCCAGGGCACTCAGGAGGCCTTGTGAATCACAGACATGCTGAACAACCTCAAAACTCTGCTGAGAACACTGAGACTATGTCTTCCAGTCACAAAGGAGCACAGAAGCCTTCTGTAAACCAAGGGAAGGTAGATGCTGTGGGATTGCTTCGCAGAGAGGACAAAATCTAGGACAGCAGCTACAATAAAGCCACAGCTAAGCCACAGTCCTCCTGGTGTCTCTTTTTACTCAGTCCTTCTTAAATTTTCTGATTTGTCTTTCGTGGATATTGCCTGATCAAAAGGAAAATCTCTTGTTTGACCAGAGAAGGGCTGGGAATGGCAGGGGAGGTGCGCAGAGGCCAGGCAGGGGCTTGTTTATCTCTATGGTGGATCCGTCCCTCCTTCGGAAGAGCAGGCTGTTCCACCCCGAGACAATGGGGAGCATAATTGCCCCGCCGTCTCAATTATTTTTAAAATTCAAACTTGCAAGGGCGGATTCATGTGTTTGCGTTTAGGAGAAAACCCAAGCCCTCCCACATAGTCGTGGGCTTTGTTCACACAGTTTTCTTCTGCGAGTTTCACTCTCCCGGGGATAACTAGATTCTCTAGAAACTAAACTGAAGTGCAAGATTAATCCAGGTCGGTTACATGCCAGTTGTTTTCTACAAACCTTTGAAGGTGGATGTGTGATAGATATTTCTAATTATTTATAATGACACTTTTATTACGATGGCTCTTTTCTCCTAAGGACTTTGTGATTTCAGCATGCTTTAGAAGGCTAGAGTTATTCATCACAGCTTATTTATTTAAAAATTGAGGTGAGGTGAATATGGAAATAAGCAATCTAAAACTTTCTTTTAAAATCATATTTTATACATCTTTCCATTATTAACATTTTTATATTGCCAAGAGTGCTTACTTTGCTGTTCCAATTCAGTTATATATATATTTTTCAAGACAAATTTCAAAGTTGTAACTTAAAACAATTTAAAACAAAGTCAATAATGCTTAAAAGCAACTTTAGTATAGGAGAAAAACTCCAGACTTGAGACAAAACACTACATTTAGTTTAGCTGTACCACTTTAGAAAATGTTATTTAACCTTTCCAGCCTCAGTGTCTTTAGGTATAAAACAAGGATGAAGATGTCTACTTGACTGAATTGTGGTTATGAGAGTTGAATGTGATTAATTAAGTGCATGAAAGCTACCAGGTGAAAGAGTTTGATAATTAGTGTTTTCCTGGGTAAATATCATATAGAGAGTAATGTTCACAGAACTGAAGAATAGCTTTGAACAGAGGTTCATATTTGAGGATCGTGGATAAAGGTTCAAAGATGGGCTTCTTCAGGAAGCCCATGAATACCCTGAAAACAATGTGCAAAACTTCTGGGCATCTGTGTATGTTAGGACTCTCTGGGTTGTGACAGAAACTGAACCCATACCAGCTTATTCTACCAAGAAAGTACAGGTAGAAGCCTGGGTAGCTTGGGAACAGGTGGAATCAGGGCTTGGAATACAGCCAAGGTGCTCCACCTAGAGGTTCTGTTTCTTCTTCAGATGGGCATTATCTGTAAGCAGATAGGGTGAGGGATCCTGGAGAAAGACAACCAGGCATGACTTTCTTGACATAAGCCATTTTGGCCTAAACTGTTTTGTGATCTAAGCCTGGCCATTATGCTTGCCCTAGAACAGGTCTCAGTAACTAATGTTCTTAAGGGAAGTAAGGGAATGCAGGAACGAAAGAAGTAAAAGCAGTCAAGAAACAATAGTTCAGCAATAAAAGAGTCCTAGTTCCTCCTTAAGGGATCTACCTAACGATCTGATACAAGTCTGAGTTCTGCAGGAACTAAGCCCCCCACCCAGCTGGAGGATGGAATGATGACGTTGACCCTCCTGACTTCAATCAACTAAAGCCTGGACACTGGCAACCTTTGCCCCAGTGCTATGGTGAATTCTTCTCTGCTCAAGCCCCTTCATGAGTATGCATGTTCCCTTAGCTTAGAACTTCCCCAATTTTGCAGTTCGGGGAGACACTGCTTTGGCAAAGACCCCTGGTGTTCTCCTTACTTGCTGCAGGTAATGATAAATCCTTCCTTCTCCCGATCTTTGGCTTGGTTTTGTCTTTCGCCTCAACACCCACCAAGAGGCGAACCTAGCTTCTATTTAACATAGTCACTTTTACACAGGTGACCAGCTTCTTGAAAACACATTGAGGGGCATGGATTCAGACGATTACATCACCCATACTAGAGAGGAACTGGTTCTCTCTCTTCCCAAGTTAAGAAGTCTCAGGAAAGGACACTGATCATTCTGTCTTGATCAGAACATCCCTGTGGCCAGGAGGCAGGGAATTTAAAATGCTAGTGGGGACCACTTGCATGAAAGAGTAGGAAAAAAAAAAAATTTCCTAGGAGAAAAAGGGGCTTGAGTGCGGCTCCAGGGAGACAAAATTCACATAAATGGACTATTTTGTGGGAATTCTTTATCAGATTTTCAAATGTTTTCATTCACCATAGAAGAACCACATATCTGCAGATTTGAGAATTAAGAGATTGTTTGCTTTTGTGGAAATATCTTGTGGCAGATATTTCTTAAAGAAACCCAATGTTTCTGTGAATATGTAAACGTTTTCACTTAACTGCAGTCCTATGATTAAAAAATTAATGCAAAGTTATTTATTCATAACCTTCACATAAATTAATATTCCAATTGAAGTGCACAGAAGACTCCAATTAAGTTTAATAATTCTCACTGGGCATCTAAGGTTCCATAAAAATGGCTAATATCTGTAACTAGCTATCAATTTAACTCAACAAATATTTGAATACTTATTATGCATAAGATTTGAGCTTAGATAATGTTAAAGGAGAGTTGACCACTTGAGGAAAACATCCTTAGTATCTGTGATGATTAATTTTACGTGTCAACTTGGCTAGGCTATGATGTCCAATTGTTTATCAAACGCCAGTCTTGACGTTGCTGTGAAGGTATTTTTAGATGTGATGAACACTGAAATCAGTAGACGAGTAAAGCAGGTCAGTTTCCATACTGTGCGTGGAGACTAATCAGCTGAAGGCCTTAAAAGCAAAGACAGGTTTCTCAAAGTGGCAATTTAGCCTCAAGACCGCAGCATAAAAACCTTGCCTAAGTTTCCAGCCAGCAGACTTCCAGACTGCAGACTTTGAACTGAACACTGTAACAACAGCGCTGCCTGGAATTTCCAGCCTGCTCCACAGATTTCAGACTTGCAAGTCCCAACAATCATGCGAACCAATTCCTTAAACTAAGGCAGAGTCTCTCTTTCTCTCTCTCTCCTATTGGTTTTGCTTCTCGAGACTCTTGGCTAATACAATATCCCTAAAATATAAAGGGTATCTAAAATTTAGAAGAAAAAGCCAACAACCCAAGAATAAAATGAGCAGAAGAAGCAGACCTTCCGCAAGTTCACCTACCTTGGCGTGAACCTCGACCACCTGCTTGGCCAAGTCCTACCAGCAGCTCGGGCCGCGGGGCCGCGGGGCCGCGGGGCTGCGGAACCAGCCTGCGGAGGAAGCCTACTCCCGGCTAAAGCGGCTGCGCAAGACCGAGACAGAGGCGCCGCCCACGAGAAGCCCGACGTGGTAGAGCTGCACCTGAGGGTCATAATGGTCCTGCCTGAGATGGTGCGTAGCATGGGAGGGGCGTCTACAACTGCAAGAGCTTCAGCCAGGTGGAAATCAAGCCTGAGATGATGGGCCCCTACCTGAGCGAGTTCTCCACCACCTACAGGCCTGTGAAGTACGGTGGGCCCGGCATCAGGACCACCCACTTCCCGTGCTTCTTCCCCCTCAAGTAGCCTGAAAGCCAATAAAGGAACAGCCTTCTCAAAAAAAAAAAAAGTGTTCTGTGACTGTTTCACATAAAAAGAAATACAAAAGATACTTAATGTTGCTCAAAATTAGGGACATCACATTAACAGTAAGTTAAAATATCTAGCTTACATATCAGAATGACAAAAAATCAAATACTTTAATTTCTTATTAAAAAACAAATGAACTCAATTGTTGATTATGTAACCACACAGAGATGAAAGTTACTTCAGGTTAAAAAAATAACTTCAGGTGATTACTTTTAGTAGTAAATACATTGTTATTTTAAAACTACAAAAGGTGTGTTTAAGATAAAACTAGGTAATTACATTAAGGTAGTTAAGGGAGGAGTTTTCATCATGAGAAAACGGAGAAAAGATACACATATAAAGTAAAACAAGTTAAATATAAACCTACAGTCTTAAATTTGAATTGGAAACATTTTTTTTCTCTTAAAAAAACCCCTACATTTCCTGACTCTGTCCACAGAAAAGGCCTAGTAGCAATGAGAAGTTGTGTGGTTTGTAAATAATTTTCCACTAAAATATTCTAGGACTCTTCGTGAAACAACTGTTTATAGCCAGACCTGGGGCAGATAATGGGAAGATGAACCTGAGACATCTTATTGAAACAGGAAATAAGGAATTTATCTAGACCAATGTACTCATATCAAGAGAAAACAGAAACCAAATGGAAAGGACTCTCCCCAATGGTCTAAAATAAGATAATGTGAGCATCAGAAAAAAAAAATAATAATAATGCCAACCATAGATTGAAACACACACAATATATAAAAACCCATTAGCTCATTAATAGTCTTAAGAAAAAAATATTCCTTGGTTACCATTTGGAGTTCATAAGACCCAATGTCATTTCTCTAAAAACTGACATCTGTTCTTCTTTTCCTGTACACACTTTATTTTAGGGTAACTAAGTAATTCATGTGTGAAGTTCTTTATAGAAGAATCTTTTCTAATACATGCTGAAAGAATGATAGAATTAGAAAATCATTATTTGCAACCTCTAGGTTACCAATGGAACTGGGAAAAGATCATTAATGGATATTCAACCATTTGTTAAGGTTAATAGGGAACTTCATAAGAAGTACCCTGCATCCCCAAATCTAATCATCATTAAAGTGAGACTAACACTTAAGTGTTGGTAATGATGTGGAAAAGTTGCTACCCTTGTGCACTATTGGTTGGCATGTAAAATGATACAACTGTTGTGGAAAACAGTGTGGCAGTTACTCAAAAATTTAAAAATAAAATTACCATATGATGCAGCAATCCCACTTCTGGATATAAACCCCCCAAAAATTGAAATCAGGGTCTTGAAGAGATATCTGTACACCCGTGTTCATAGCAGCATTATTCACAATAGCTAAAATGTGGAAGCAACTTAAGTGTCCACTGAAGGATGAATGGATGAGCAAATTGCAGTATATACACGCAATGGAATACTATTCATACTTAAAAAGGAAGGAATTCTGCTACAAGATGGATAAAACTTGAGGATATAATGCTAAGTGAAATAATCCAGTCACAAAAAGACAAATATTGTATGATTCCTCTTGTACTTAGGATAATCAAAATCATAAAGACAGAAAGTATAATGGTGGTAGCCAGGGCCTGGGGGAAGGGAGAGTGGGGAGTTATATTTTAATAGTTTTAAAGTTTTAGTTTCACGAGATGAAAAATGTTGTAGGGATGGATAGTGTTGATGGTTGCATAACAATGTGAATGAATAAATACTACTGAACTGTACACTTAATAATGGTTGTGCTGGTACATTTCATGTTATGTATATTTACCACAATTTTTTTAAAAAGTGAGACTACCAGGCGCGTGCATCCTGATGTGATACAAAAGGAACTACATATTACAACCTATAAGAGATGTTTGCCTAGATAATTGCAACTAAATCTACTCAAGCATCCACATTTAACCACCTGCTTACAGGGAGTACAGAGTGACAAATGAGTTGAATTTGGAATGGTAAGCAGAACTTTGAAGTTTGACAGAAGGAGGGAGGGCTGAGAGGAAAGCATTAAAAGCAGGGATCAAACCACAGGAACAAAGGAGCAGCAAGCAGTTCCTGTGGGAAATAACAGGCATTGAGCTGCTTTCTGAAGACCTTGAATGTCTTGACTGAGAAGTGAGAAGACAAAAACAAATAAAAATAATGGCAGTCACTTGTGAATGCTTTCTAGGGACCAGACACTGGGCTTCTTGTGCTCATTTATTTCTCACCACAATCTTTTATGAGAGGCATTATTTTCATTGTTTTACAAATGAAGAACCTGGGGCTTATGAAAGGTTAAATAACTTGCCCAAGGACACTCGACACTTACGAACAAAGAAGGGTTCAAAGGTTCAACATCATCGCTTTCTTGACTGTAGAATAGAAAATTCATTGAAGAAAGTACTGCTTATACCTCTCTAGCTAATGCAAATCAGTCTTTGTGATTTGTCCTTGGCTTACTTATTTATCACATACTATATTTCATTGATTCAAGATGCCATCAATTGCAAGACTCACAATTATTTCATGTACCAAGAAAAATGCCATCAATTAAAATAAAATACCGTGTTTTATCATTTAGAATTTTTATTTGCTACCTATTGAAGGAATCCCTATGGTATTATTTAGACATTTATTTTGAATCATATATCACTTTTATCATACATAAAATTGACAATATTAGCAAACTATGTTGGCTAAGAATTCCTAAAACTTCTTACCATTCATGACTTTTTCACATTGCTTTTCAATTCAGTCAGCAAGGTCTCTGTTCTTCCACATATTTTTCTTTGTGCCATCAAGAGCCAAGATATAGTCAAAGTCCACTGGTGTTGGGCTCTTAAGTCAGTTTTGCCATGATATAGAGGTAGTCTACTTTTGAGTTCCATTTGGAACTTAACCCATTTTTTTCATGTCCTTCCCACCTCCTCCTGCAATTGTTTATATCCTACGGGGTAAAAGAGTGTTTCTGATTTTCCTCCAAGGTACTGAAATTTAATTTTGCAAGTTTTGAGGCTGAAATTTTCATATTTTCTTAAAAAATGACAACTATGTCATGATTGGTGCCAGGCAAAATAAGGCGTCATTGGGCATAACTTGTATCTTGATTACAGAGGTGTTAAAATGTGACAAAGAAAAATGCAGGCCTTAGGATCGCTAAATATAGTAGTTAAAAATAACATATCTGCTTAAACATTATGCGATGTGGAGACAGAATTAGAGTAGCTAGCTGGGAGGCTGCCTGGGTTTAAATTCTCTTCTTCAGTTTCTTACTGCCTGTGGGCTCAGGGGCAGTCTCCTTCTCTCCCTACCTTCTCCCCGTATTCCCTTCCTTCTTTCTTGCTCGTATTTATTCAACGTCTGTCACGAACTAGACATTAGTATAGGTGCTTGGAAGTCCTTAGGAAATAAAATAAGGATGACACCCTTATCCATTTTGATTTTAGTCTTAAGGAAGAGAAGTCTTACGAAAAACATTTTAGCTGTGGACAATCACAAGTAAGTCAACAAAGTCAAAATAAAAACGTGTTTTTTCCTACTATCAATTTAGACTCTTCAGAAATTACTTTCCTGATCTTCAAATTCTTTATTTGCATATTACATGAATAAATTGTGTATGTGTGCATATTTGTATGTGTGTGTTACTCGTTAAAATCAAAATACAGATGGAGATATTTCTACAGAATGTCATGTATTCTTCAAGGTGAAGAAGAAAAACTTCTGCCTAAAATGATGATCAGTGAAATGCAAAAAAGGTAACAGCATGGAAAATGAAACGCAAATGAGGTTTATAAAATTATCTTGGTTACATTTCTCTACGGTGTTGTCTGCAGCCTAGATGACCCTCTCATTTAGCACATGAGTTCTTGGTTAACTAAGTTACCTTTGGAGTTACTTTACTGTTGTTCATGTGTGTTAGGAATTTTATTTTTCCTCCCTTAAATCCATGGAGAATATATATCATCCCAAATGCACACAGTCATTTTGAATTTGAAATATTTCCTTGGACTCTTCATATAGGAACAAATCTATTATTTTGTACAGGAAATATTTTTTCCTTTGCTTGCCATCACAGGCTAAAGAGCATATCATCTTCAGCAATTTAAATTTAAATGAATCAATGGGTTAACTTTGATTTGCCTCTGTTCCTTCATAGCCACATATAGTAGTTTGCATTAATTAAATTAGTAATAAAGGAATTAAAATTGCTAGCTTCTAAGGGAGGGACATGTCAGTGGTATTAAATGTTGCACTTGGAATGATTGTCCTTGCATGTTAATTATTAGCTGCCTGAGATGCAGAGGAAGTTCAAGGAAATGATACTCTAACCACATGTTATCTTAATTTGGGAAAAGTTCCTTTAAAGGATGAATTGCATTGCAATGGGCTCTCTAATCAGACCATACACTAATTTAGAATCAATGACCTCTAATTCTTTAAATCCACTATCACTGGCAGTACTTGGGAGGCTTCTGTAAGGCTGTTTACAAGTTACCTATCTGGACACAACAAAAGATGGATTTGTTTACAAATTCGAATTTGTAATTGTGTGCACTAGAAAGCTCATCTCTTTAGTTGCAGTGGTGATCAGATCATTTGTGGCATCGTGTTTTTGGTGTATGCGTAGACTTGCGAAAGAGGAGAAAGAGGAAGGAAGAATAAGAAAAAAATGACCACTAATGCGGTTCTTATCAATTGCCTAATTTCTTTCGGCAGCCTAACCGCTGCCACTTTTGGACTGCACAGTGCAGGTGACCATTTTTCCTCTGTTAAGCCTAGGTATACAAGTAATAATGGGGCAAGATTAGCAATTGTTTGGTTGCTGTAGCGTCCATTCAATGACTTTCAGTCTAAAGAACAAGACACTCCAGCAGAAAAGAGTTTTCTTTTTGAGTTCCTTACCCCTGGTTGGAAACTTGGGCAGGACTCATGGCTTTTTGGTTCACTGAGAGATAATAGACAGTTTTGTAATTACTTGAAATCACACAACATAGTCTCAATTCAGCAAGCAAGTGTCCACTCCAAGGTATTAATCAACAATGCAATCTTCATTGTGAAGTAAGGCTTTCATTTTCCATTTTGCTCTGACTAAAGCTTGAGCACAGAAGTGCAGTGTGAATGCTTTTTTCCCCATTCTCACCACACCCTTGCTTTGTATCTGTAGCTTCGACTCTGGACTTGGAGTAGGGGAAAGGGGGCGGGAAAAGGCTTAGGGAGGTAGGCTTCAAGGTCTCTGGCCTTGGAGGATATTTAAACCTGTCTCTTCTGATTATTTAATTTTTTTCCCTCCAACATAGCATAGTGGGTCACAGTTGCAACAGACTAAGAAACAAAGGAAGCAAGTAACTAACCTGATTGAATTGGAAGACTTGATGTCACCCCAAACTTCACTCCATCAATCTTAGCTATACTGGGTCACCTAAGTCCATATTGCTGTAAACTGCAGTAGACAAGGACAAAGTGAGATGAGCGCACATACATCCAATATCTCCTATACAGCAGGTGCTGCGGTCCTTTTGCCTATGTCAAACCTTGACATTGCCATTGAGCCTGCTGACAGCGGCACAGACCTGACTTTAAGCTAGAATGAGGACAATTCTGTATGTGTGGAGACCATTTCCAAGAATAACTACAAACAGGTAGGCCAGCATTTGCCCAAGAGCTAATCTATTGGACCAGATACCACCAGCAAGTCAGCAGTTCTCAGAGACTTTGTTTTCCCAATGTGGGAAGAGATGCTGCTCGTTGTTTTCATATTTTAAAAACATATCTATTTCTTTGCTTACTGCCTCCATCTTTGTAACCTACACTCCATTGAACTGGGCTTCCCTGCCCTGCAGAAATCTCCAGTTTGCACTCAATAGTCCACACGGAGTCATTTTCTTCTTAACATGTGCATTTTATTCTTTAAAGGACAACAGGCTCCAATGTAATTAGTATTCCTGCCATTTTACAAAGGAGGTAACTGAGGCTCAGGGGTTTGGTGTTGTGCTCCAGGCCTTACTGCTAATAAGTTACAGATCCACATTCATTTAGGAGTCCATTCAGGGTCTGCTTGATTTTAAAGACTATAATTTTTCCATTAAGCCAAAAAGTACATCTGTCCCTCAAGAATGCCCTGTGCCATTTGGGGAACACAAAAAGCAAAGTAACCATCTCTCCCTTCACACCATCGCCACCATGACTTCATCTAGGATGTGGTGGATAGTCAGGTCTGCTGGATCTGTGAAGGATTTGGTGAGGGTATATGTATATGTAGGTCTGTTTAATAACGCCCTCCCAATTATTTGTTATTTATATAGTCCTATCCATATTTTCCTCTCCTTACATTGAACCTTCCTGCTGAGCAGTTTTATGTCTGCAGAACTTGTGCCTGAAATGTGAAAACACAAGGAAAAGGTTAATGAAAGCAGTGAGAAAACTTTTCGGATATCTTTCAGGATGTTGCCTGTGATCTTTTAGATTTATATTCCGATTTACTGCCTGGATACCTGAGTGCTTGCTGATTAGTATGATTGTCCAAATGACCAATGACATGAATTACTGAAAACCTAATTAGGCCTTTTGAGCTAAGAATATTTTTTAAGAGACTCTGACATTTGGTGAGAAATGTGGTGTCAGCGGAATATCTAGCCTGAATATAATTTCTAATTTGGGGAAAAGTATTGGCATGTAATTATGTGAGCATATAGAGAGAGCAATTATATGAACCTGTCTTGAGTGCTGAACTTTGGAACAATGAAAAGGGACAAATGTGGGCCAGAGACAGACAGAACACATAATGTGCCCAGTCTGCCCAGAAACTTGTATACACGCTTAAAATTTATACACTTAAGACCTCTAAATAGCTACCAGGCATTACTACAAATAATTCTTATGTGTTGATGCCAAAGAGTATTTAATACCATACAGAGGGATTCGAGGTCCTGGGGGAGGGGTGAATGTTGGTCCCAGAAAGGTCAGAGGAGAGGGAAGCATTTCAGAAGCACAAAAATCTAATCATTGGGGTTTTAATAAAATGTTTCTGATTTTTTGAGGAAGGAATCTTCTTGATATTATCCTGACCTAATAAGCCACCCAGGAACTCAGAGTTGCCTCTGAAGAGGTGTACCAGTTCGTTACTGTCACATAACAACAATCTCAAAGCTCAGTGGCTTAAAACAACCCTCATTTATTACTGTAACGCTTGTGTCTGTGGGTCACAGCTGATGTGGGCTGTGCTCAGGTGATCTTGGCTGGGCTTGCTTGTGTGACTGTGGGCTGGGTAGGAGCTCTGCCCTGGCCTGGGCTTGTCTGAGGCACCTTACCTGGTGCAGATCTGCTCCATGGGTCCTCAACCTCCTCCTGGCATTAACAGGCTTGCCCTGGCTCATCCTTCTCATGGTGATCACAAGAGGGCAAGAAGAAACATGGTAGGCCACTTGAGATCTAGACTCAGAGCTAGAAAATGGTCACTGGTCACTTCTACACAATCTTATGGGCCAAAGCAAACCATAGGGCTGAGTCTAGTGTCAAGGGGTGGGAAAATATGCTCTGACCCTTTTCTGAGAAGAGCTACAAAGTCACATGCAAAGGGTATGAAGACAGGTAAGGGTAAATAATCAGGATAACTAATGCAACAGATGGACCATAAAAGAAACAGAAACAGGATGTTTTTGCAAAAGCATTTAATTTTAGGAAACGTCTTCTGAAACATACAAAGAGGGGAATGGAAGGAAAGGACTTATCCTATCGTATAGCTGTAGTTGCTTCTTCTAAGAAGAAAATATGAGCCAAGGACAAGATCAAAGGCTGTACAAACTGCTTCATCACACAAAGTCATCTTTTAGCAAAAGATCAGTTAACTGCAATTATAAATACAAGTGCTTTAACTCTGGAAACTCGAGCTGATTTGGAAAACCAAATCATAATTGAACAGCTCTCTGTGCTCATCCAAGTTTCCAAATGTCTGCTGCTCTGTTCTGCTCTTCCATTTCTAAATTGGAATATAAATTATTTTGGTAAAGCCCATTTGACTTTGCTCCCAACCACATGGTTTCCCCATTGGACCCAATGTCCGGAAAAATCATTTTAAAGAAGAAATTGAGAAGTTGATTTCCACCCCAGCCTATATCCTACTTCCACTAGTAAGAGTGGGGAATAATGGAGCTGACCCAACAAGAACTGTCTACTGCCAGTTTCTCTTTGGTGCAACGCAAGAGTCACGGGGCAATGATGCTGAGGGGATCAATGCAAATTTCACTTCACTGATGTTGCAGAAACACCATAAAAACTACAGCATTACTATTTTTAAAGCTGTACAACCCTTTGAATTGAACATTAATTCCATATATTGCTATTGTCATCAGGACAACAAAAAATATAGTGAGTCCTGTGGTGATAACTATAAAGTATGTATTTGATATTTTAATGACTTTATTTTATTACATTCAAGAAAAATTAAAGAATGAAAGAGTAATCACTACACACAACTTTTAAATTGCATTTCTCTGAAAACAGATTATCCGTTAGGAATATGGAGGAAGGTCTATTTGTTGTTTTTGTGGTGTTGCCAGTGTGACAAAAACCCATCATCTTTCAAATAGCTTAATATGCAACTATTATATATGAAGAACAAAGCTCTCTAAATTAAGAAAAGTCACAGACGCTTATTCCTGTAAATGAACCTGCAAATGTTTGAAAAAATAATCTTTCCTTTTGGAATCAGACTGAACAATAAGTAATGTCTATTTGTCTGTCAATGCAAATACTATCTTAAAGCTTTTGGTGGACATTCTAATCAAGATAAGAAAAAGGAACTTAGTTGTTACTGCCAACAATGTAGAAGCCCAGAATTTCTGGGTAAATTGGGTTTTTAGTAAGTTTAGCATGTAAGGAACGACTCTCATGCTTAAACATAAAACTTTTCTTAACAGAACCATTCCATTTCCTTAATAAGCCATCTCAGGGCGAGTCCCATGAATCAATTTTCAAGCAGTAACTACATCTCATTTCACTAATAACGTGGTTTTTTCACTGATCAGAATTCAAAGAATTATTCAGGGTTGCCCAAATTTCAACTATTATTTCTGTGTAAGTGAACATCTCGGTACGTGAATCGAGCCATCAATTTAAACTTCTAATTGAAGCTCAATTTATGCTGGCCTAGCTGGGAAGACATAATCAGAAAGAAAATATGTATAGAAAAAGTTGAGATGACATTTTGATTATTTATCTCACAAATAGTCCAAATTGAGCTGCTGTCAGCTTCTGAAGGCATGTTTTGTCAAACGCTATACCTTCTGGAGACCATAGTCTGTGCTCTCTGATAATACACGTTTTCTTAAAGAATCTAATAATTTATATTGAGCCTCTAGATGTTGAGGACCTCATTTATTTCTTGGTAGTATAGAGTTTATGCAATTAGGTTTACTCATACAAATTTCATTGCAACTGTTGAGTCTAACATGTGCTATTATACCTTTTGTTACAATTATGAATGCCTCCCATCAAAGTACCATGAATATTTTTACCCCGTAGCTGCTTCCTATTTGACAAATATTTTGTAGTTCTTCAAACAATTCCTTTTCTGATAAGCAAATCCTATATCCTCCCTTACAGGATTATGGGGTAAAGTAGCCCATAATGTGTGTGTGTGTGTGTGTGTGTGTGTGTGTGTGTGCATCTGTATGCATGCGCACATGTAAACACCTATAAATGTAATTGAATATCTTTGAATTCACTCAGCTGCTTGGCCATCACAAGGTAAAACCTTTTCCTGAGCTAGCTAATAAAAAGAGACAAGACAGATAACTTGAGAATGTCATCTGCCTTTGCAGTCTTATGCTTGTGTGTTCATTTTCCAATGAATATTTGTGCATTGAAGGAGCATTTATAAGAAAAAATGAGAGATGGACATTTGCGGAAGAAAAAGAAATTGGATTGGAACAGGTAAAGAGGGGGAAAAAATGAACTCCAGTATTCTGACTTCAAGTTTCTAGTGTTTTTAAAATACTTTTTATTCAGAAGCTTAGATAAGAAATATACATTCTACGTTTGACTGAAGTAATTTTTATTGTTAAAGTATGATACTTGTAAAGCCAAATCTACTGCGTTTTTTAAAATAGTAGAGTTAGTTCCATTTAATTCCTTAGACATGTAATAAAAAACTAACATTTATATAATAATTTATTGTTTTCAAAGCAGTTTTCACGTATTTCTTATCATATTACTCTGAATATGAATGGCATTAGTTACTAGGGGGGAACAAGTAGGTTATTCAATGCAAATCTATCTTTTGGCACTCTCCCCAAGCATAGATTAGATGTATACTCAATACAACAGGGATGATAAACAATGCAGTGAATAGAACTTAGACTTGGTCATCTTGAGCACAGGTCCTAGGTCAGCCACTCCTGGTGTCTGTGATTGTAGACAAACTTACTTACATTGTCTTCATGTGTAAGATAGGGACAGCACCTCCTGTAGCAGAATGGTGGGTGGATTCAAATGAAGCAGTGTAAATAAAACACCAATATAGTCCAGGTCTCATGATAGGTAACTAGTATCTGAGAGCAGTATGTGTGTTTAAAATGTAATGTGGTGTATATATATATATATATATATATATATATATAGTGTGTGTGTGTGATTTATATATATATATACATGTGGGGGCGGTATTTAAGTGTGATGTGATTGATATATATATGTCACATCACATTTTAAAATACAGAAGTGTTTTAAATACACACATATATAATCATATATATAATGTCTAATATTCCAAATACAGTTAAAATATTATATTTGCCTATTAAGTGATTTGAATATCTTGGAATAATCCTTTATAGATGGTATAACCAGTTCACGTATCAATTAATGTTTTTCAATTTTACATATTCTAAAAAGGAAGATTTCTTTATTAAAGAAGTGTGGGAACTGTAGTAGACTGGGGTGAGCATGGCCTTTAGAATCAGATCGGTTTGATACCTGACTTATCTACTTAGAAGCTAAACGTACTTGGGAGTTATGGAATCTCTCTAAATCTTCATTTTCTGCTGTGAAACGGGGGTTATTTAATACTATTTATAACCGTTCAGGATTAAAAAAGGTAACGTATAGATGGCCCAAGCACACAGTATGAGCTCAATAAATATTAAATTACTTTCTCTGACGCACATAGCTGGCTTTACCTTACTTGGAGGGGGAAGCATTTCTAGGTTCATGCCTAGGTAATTCCAGATGGTACGCTGAACAGGCAAGGGTCCTCTTAAGTCAGTTCCCAGGACAGCCACGTGGGAGGCCCACAATAAGTGTGACTCTATGGCTGAAAAGGGAGATACGCGCATTATAGAAATCACCCCTTGTGAAATCGGGGACTAGCCGAAGTGGCTTACCTGACATCATAGGAGGGCATGGACGATTTTATTTTGCTGAATTACTTCTCCAGGGAGATGGGGAGTCACAATGAGTTTTCCACTCTTTAATAAAGACAACTACTTTCTACGCATGAACATCCTAGTTTAGACAAGAGGCAGACAGCTGTGAGAGATATGTGAAGACATATTTCAGTTTTATTATCTTTTAGGCATAGACGGGTATGTTAATCCATTTCCACATACAAGTCCTGTAATCACAGATAGGGAGTGAACCTTGAACTGGCAAAACCTGTCTCCTGTTGCCAAAGAGTTAAGTTTGGAAAGACAAAACCTCAAAGGTTGAGGATTGTGCATTATCTTCCTTCCCAGCCTTGCTGTGCTTATGGCCCCTGTTGCACACATAAGCTTTCCTTTTTATCCAGGCATTGATTCACTGGTAACAATGTTGTCCCTTTTTCCCCCAGGCAAACTTTCTGCTTTCAGTCCATAGCTCAGTTTCCCATGTTCTGCTCTCTAGCTTCTGACAGCTGTTTTTGGACTTAGTTAACCATAGAAGCCAAGAAATAATTGCAGTGAAAACCTCTCTTTCTATCGTCACATTGCTTCTTTATGCAAATGTCTCTTAGGAGTTAAACTTTGAACCTTTGATCTCTCACACCAAAAGATAAAAAGAAAAAATATTTATATGGAAATAAGTTCATTTTAGTGTTCATGGTTTATTGTGGAAAGCAGGTGTTTAAAAATTTTAGAATTTTTTTAACAAAATTCTAAAGATAAAAGAAAAAAAATCACAGTATTTACAGAGATAACAGAATGGCGTAGCCATGCAAAACAAATAACTTTGGTTTTTCCCCTTTCACTTTGGTTTAAATATTGACCAAGATTCAATTTTTTCCTGCCAAATAAAACTTCAATAAATCAAAGTTTAGAGGCAAAATAACATATTTTCTTTTTTCCCATAATATTTTATACAGCATCAAGTCTAATAGGATATTTTATGTATTTAATTCATACCAATACACTATAGGAAGCTTTTATTAAACTGAGTCACTATTGCTCAGACAGCAAACGGTTTACAAACGTACAATGTGTGTTTCTAAATAATGCAGAAGTGGCAAAGTATTTATTCCTAATCTTCATCTGACTTTAATCTTCAATTTATTTTTCATTGCCTTCCTAATTTTTTATTCCATCAATCTAAAAAACAAACACCAGTTTTCCTTTCCTCCCAAAGAACACAGTTCTATACCTGGAAATCTGATGTTCATTTTTCTTCAATAAAGTTATGTAAATCCATGATAAAAATGGCCATGCCGTGTTCTCCCAGAAACCAGGCTTCTGCTTGAAAGAGCAAAGTTTAAAAGTCTAGTCCCAAGTAGCTATTGGCCCATATCCAGCCTACTTCAAAAAGTTTCCATTTACACTACCACCCTATAAATTTCCTCCAGCATAAAACATGTTTATAAAGTTACAAATTTGAATGTAACTAAAGGTATATAGACATTTTATTATTACACTTTTTGATGTACTGCTTGATAAATTATGTACCAGTTAAAAACACTAAATGATCTCAAGGTGCATTCAATATCTGTAGCGTAGTTAACAAAAACACACGAAAAAAATATATATTCTATATTCTGTGGAAAATAACACAGCTTTGATAATGATCACTGTTAAAAATCTCCAATTCTGACTGATATCTTTTTTTTTTTTTAAAGGAAATAGGTATAATTTTAAGGCAGTGGATAACCCAAAGGATTTAACTCCAATTTTCAATTACGGTGATTTACATAGTGACCTATGAAAATGGGAATGTTATCCATGATTTTTCCAAACTGTCTCTCATTCATTGATTTGTTTTCTTATTTTGACAGAAAATAATTTACTAGCAGGTGTCTCTAAAGGTAAATGCTACCCAAATTCTATGTGATGTTTTTTTCAGAATAGGCAAAATTGTCAGTTTGGGAGCACCATTATTATGTTTGTGTGCACATGTGCGTGTGATTTCCTTGAGAGTCAGCTGGTGGCACATACACAGAAGTAGTTCATCTGGTGCTAATCAACCTCACTCTTTGCCTCCTCCTCCCTAGTGATAAAAATCAGTTTTTGATTAGGGCAATGTGTGTCCCCAATCTTCACAAGCTGCCACCTTTGGGATTTAGGTGCTTGTGATAAAGTCTGGGGGCATTACTGATAGCAATCAGAATCAGAAATGTACCTGCTCAGATTATCCATATAAACAATTGAAATAAAAGCATCACATTATACATCAGATTAACAGCAACTCCCAGAACAAAGCTTACAGTGTATAAAAATAGCTACGTAAAAAATTTACATAAAAGGCAAACCAAAAAGGAATTCTCAGTGCAGACATTTACAGAAAAGAAAATCAAACCAACACAACATATGACCTATTATCATGGCTGCCAAAACTTGTTGTTATTGTTTGTAATTTCATTTCATTGTTTTATTTGAGATAATTCTCTAAAATCCTGTGACAGCTTGGTAGAATGAACTGCTTAACACTTGAACCATGAATTGCCGTCAATGTCTTTGTATATGTCTTAAATACAATCCACGTTCATGCTTCAATTGGTCTATATAGTTTTCTTTTCTCTGAAATGATGAAAAAAACCACAATTCAGATAAGTTACCATAGCAATCACTTTTCACAATCAACATATGCTTTGTACTGAAAGTGATACTTCATAAGAGCTTTTTATAAAGCTCCACTGTCCCTGAACCTAACTGTAATCCCAGGTATTGCTGCAGCTCTTCAACTAATAATCTTTTTGAATTGTTGAAAGTATTTTTGTGAAAATTGCTTAGTTCTTATGAAAATTATAAGGTTTTTCAGGAAAAAATTTCATTCTGTTTCTCTTCA
Organism: Balaenoptera ricei; assembly: GCF_028023285.1. Lineage (NCBI taxonomy): Eukaryota > Metazoa > Chordata > Mammalia > Artiodactyla > Balaenopteridae > Balaenoptera > Balaenoptera ricei. The sequence goes on from NC_082642.1 coordinate 108,857,413, forward strand.
GGTTAACAAACTCACTTATCCCTTCAAATCACACTCCATTTTGTGGGCTTTGTCCTCAAGCTCAATTTTCCTTTGAGAATTTACTCTATCTGATTTTGAAGAAAAAAGAAGGTAAACTCTACATTTACAGAGGATTGAGGAACGAATCCTAGAGAAGCAGAAATAAGAATCAGGTGGGAATGCTGCGTACTTGGTCTCCAGTGGAAGGCAGGATAAGGGAAGGAATTCAGATCTTACTCCTTTCACCCAATCATTTTGAGATTCTGGTTTCCAGATTATAAAAATGTCTTATTTCAATCATTCTTATTTTTCTTTCCTGTGTGCATTCTTCTAATTGCAATTCTTTCCCTTGCTCCCTATCTTCTCTATGGGATTAATTTAGGTGACCCACTCGAATCATAACTTGTGGTTTATTTATAATGAAACAAAGTTTTACTATGGCTGTTGGGGATTTTTATATATTTGAGTAAACTATAGCAACACTATTCTCAAGGACACAAAAAATAATTTGTCCAAATGGCTTCTCTGTTTGACTGGCTCAAGAGAACATAAATAAAAATAAAAAGTTCAAATTGAAAGTGGCAATACCATGGAAACATACCTCTTTTGGAGATTATCTTAAAAATCACACTCATATAGCTATTATATATTGATGTATGCAATATATATGCATGTATATATATTATATTGATATATACATAATACACACATACATATATATGCACATATAGATACATACACACATATATAATATATACACTATTTGGAAAAGTGTATGTGTACACACACATAAATTTGTTAGTCTTTTCATTACAATGATTTGAGAGATGGCTGTATAAATACGCTGACACTTTTAAGCATATTAAATCCTTGGATTAAAATTTTTATATTTTAAAATTATTCTCATAATTGCTTTTTAAAATAAAGTATGAGAATTGCTTCTCATCTAATCAAAATATCAATTTATAAAATTAAGATTTTTGCACTCAGCAAAATTTTTGGCATTAGAATAAAAAATGCTCATTGAATGTTAAAATCTCAAAATTGATTTCAATTATTCTGAGGATAATGATTTTTATTCAGAGGATGGGGAGGCCGTTGAGATTCCATACTTCTGAAAATACCTTTCTGAGTAACCAAAGTTTCCTTTTGAAAAACTCTCTTCCTGTTTGAAAGCTGTAATTATAAGGCCTCTTAATGTCAAGGCTTTCCCTTTCATCTCTAGGATGTTTCATACTTTCCTGGGAATTATTTCTATAAACCTCAAACAGCCTACCCACCTGGACAACAAGTGAAACAGTTTCTCTCTTAGGCTTCTGTTTTGTGATTGTTTTCTTCTAACTTTTTGTTTTCTTCCAGATTACCAAGATCCTTGTTTACATGTTTTGATGCAGTCCTATGAGAGAATTAAACATTATCACATTGACACACACATATTTAACCTTTCTTATTTTTAATTTTAGGGTTCACATTAATGTATCTTTGAAAAGCAAATGTTTTACATCTAATACAGGTAAGCCCCTAGGACGAACAATTCCACATCTGTGAGCCTTGACTGGTAACAGGACACACTCCACTGAAATTACCTTGGTCGTAGGGTTGCATTAAATATATGCTAAGAGAAAAAGAAGTCAGTTATTTTGAACACAGACTACACATACTTAGTTGCATCATGTTTTTGGCTGGGTTGATTTTCTTTCTACTTTCCCGGAAGTAATTATTATCATTTGATAGTCAAAATTTTCATTCTGGGCAAATACATCCTGCAAAAATTTTCTGAAGAAGTTTCATTAGGGGCTTTCAGTTTCTGCATTCCCTATTATGCATCCATGTTGAACCAATGTCCTGTATCTTAGCAGAAGCTAAGGCAGCTCTAATGTGGTGGTTCTCAAATTGTGGTCCCAGACCAGCAGTATCAGCACCCCCTGGGAACGTGACAGAAGTGAAAATTCTGAGGCCCCACCATAGAAGCATGTAAAAGAAACTCTGGGGATAGGGCCTGCAATTTATGATAAACAAGACCTCCTAGTGGTCCTGCTGCATGTAAAGTTTGAGAACCACTGCCCCAGTGGCTTCCAGGGTTACACACGACTACTAGATTCTCTCTTTTAAGAGCTGAAATCAGGTTTTCTTAAACACACAGCTAAATTCCTTGGTTTTGTGACCACTTGAGAGAAATCATAACTGTATTTCCAAGAGTGTACTATTTCCTTCCCTCCTTCCTCCCTCCCTCCCCTCTCTCTTCCTTCCTTCCATTCCTCCTTTATTCCCTAACTCTCTCCATGTTATAAGCACATCAGGGAAATCACAGTGATATGGTACTTCAAATTATTATTGCTATATAATTCCTAGTAATACTTCTAATTTTATATAAAAATTATATAGTACCAGATGTGTCTCTTGGTTAAGGAAGCTAGGGTAGAAAACTCCATTTTTCCCTAAAAGTATTTCTTTGCTTTAAATAGAACTCCTTAACTCATTTGCTAAGAATCACAACTTAACAGTGTGATAGTGTTAACAGTGTCATAGTGTTAATAGTGTGTAACTGTGTATGATTTATGTCCAAGTGAGATAAAGACATATGGCTCATTCATACTGAGACATTCATTATATTTAGCCTAAATTTAATTTAATTTGTGATTTTAAAATTCTTAATTTAGCTTAAACTACAGCCTTCTAAATTGATTCATAAGCAGGAGAGCAACCTCAAACCCTGCCAACATGATTGAGTCCTATAATATGTGACAGTATGTATATATATATATATGTATATATATATATATATATATATATGAATTTACATGTATAAAATAAAGGTATATATGCCATCTACATTATATATACCACATTATATATATATCACAGATCATTTGAGGTCTAGTCTCTTTTGCTAATAAGTTACTTAACTAGTAACGAATAAAATCTTAGTAACCTCAATAATATCCATACAAGGTAATGTACCTATCATAAGAGTAAGTTCAATGAATTTCCAAAAACTGGGTGCATGAATGTAACTAGTACCTAGTTCAAGAAACAAAATAGTTGCAGATGAAGAAATCCTCCATTATACTCCCTTCCAGTCACTTCTACCTCCCCAAAGGTTACTATAATCCTGTTATCTCACAGAATGGTTTTACCTGGTTTTATAATTTGTTATAAATGGAATCATACCACATATATTCATTTCTGTCTGCCTTTTATTTAAACTCAACTTTATGTTTGTGACATTCGTATATAATGTTGCATGTAGTTGTAGGTTGTTTATTTTCACTGCTGTATAGCTTGTTATTGGGCTTATTTATCTATTTTACTGCTGACGGACATTCTTGCTCTTTATTCTTTCTGGGATTTCACTTATACATAAATTAGATCTTTTGTGTGTGTCCCACATGTCTCTCATGCTCTTGTGTGTCTTATCTATTCTTTTTCCTCTGTGTGCTTCAACTTGGATGTTTTCTATTGATCTGTATTCCAGTTTACTTCTCTTGTGTTCTGCTGTGGCCAGTCTGCTTTTAAATTTATCCACCAAAGACCTATTTTTTGTTTTTAAGATTTTTTTTTAAAAGGTCAAGTTTTTTATTTATATATTTATTTATGGCTGCGTTGGGTCTTCGTTGCTGTGTGTGGGCTTCCTCTAGCTGTGGCGAGCAGGGGCCACTCTTCACTGCAGTGCATGGGCTCTAGGCGTGTGGGCCTCAGCAGCTGTGGCACGCAGGCTCAGTAGTTGTGGCTCGTGGGCTCTAGAATGCAGGCTCAGCAGCTGCAGCTCATGGGCCCAGCTGCTCCGTGGCATGTGGGATCCTCCCAGACCAGGGCTCAAACCTGGCTCCCCTGCATTGGCAGGCAGATTCCTAACCACTGTGCCACCAGGGAAGCCCCCAAAGACCTACTTTTTAATATTATCTTTTTCAGGTCTAAAATGTCAATTTGATTTTTAAATATTTTAAAGTACATTTCTATTTTCTATTCCATTCATTTCCTTTGGCCATCTTTTCTTCCACTTTCAATATCTTATTTATAGTTATTTTAATATCCTTGCCTGTTAACTACAATACTCAAACAATGCATAGATCTGCTTGTCTATTTTTCCTCTTGATTATTGATTATATTTTCTTGACTCTTTACATAACTAGTCCTTTTTATTTTGCATGACACCATATATAAAATAACAGAAGAGACTACATATGATGTTATTTTCCATCACATAAGGTCCCCCCTTTACTGCAGATAGGTGAGCAGATAGGTTCTGAAGCTCAGTTGCAGTTTTAGTAAGACTCAGTCTACATCTGGTTTGTCCCTACTCCTAAGTCATGGCCCTCTCAAGTTTCTGATTGAGACTCTGGCATGTTTTGCTTTCTTCAGACCTTAAACACAGAGAGATCCAGCTCTTCCCTTCAGTGAGTCTCTACCCAGATCTCCAGCCATCTGTCCCATGACACTTCAAATGTGGCCAATCTCTTTAGTCTCCTTGAGTTGAGTGTAAGCTCCTTGATAATAAGGACCATGTTTTATTATATCTTACTGTCTGAATATGGTAGGCATCCAAAAGATATTTCTTTTACTGCATTGAACTAACTGACTTTATTACAGTTTATATCTATTCCTTTTTACTGTTCCTTATGATATTAGTGTTCAGCAATATGAAGTCAATACAGACCCAGCTGCTTTTTTACAGAGGGGTAAAATAGAGAAAACACTACATTGAAATGATAGAACTTGAGTGACGTCTTACTCCAATGTTTTCAGGTAAAACTGCACAAAATTATATGCATAAATATGTACCTTGATTATTCTAAAAGCACCTTACTAATAACTATAATTTCTAAAAATCAGTAAGATATTGTGGCAATCAAGAAAAACTACATGATTCTCAAAACCTTTTTCTTTTATTCTCCTTGCCTCCTCTCACCTCCCTGACTTTTCCTTCATTCCTTTTCTCTCTACTTTTCTTTTCACTCCCTCTCTTTCTCTTTTATTCTTTCAAACTCACTTCATTAAATACTATTCTTTCCTCCAAAGTAAAAATTCCAACTTTCAGGGAGCCAGTAGAGAGAGTGACAGATAAAAGAGTCAATGTTGTATAAGTATAAAAATAAAATAAAATAAAATAAATTTAGCAATGTAATAAATCAATTTTGCAATTGTGGTTTTTTTTCAACCTACTTTGACCAGTATGGGAAGAAGGAAGTTATAATAAGTTTGAGGACATAATATTTTCACAACTTAAAAATAAAGCATGGACCAATCCCTCCCATGAGGAAACGTGCACAAGCCTCTTAGATAGCCTCATCCACCAGAGGGAAAACAGCAGAAGCAAGAACTACAATCCTGCAGCCTGTGGAACAAAAACAACATTCACAGAAAGATAGACAAGATGAAAAGGCAGAGGGCTATGTACCAGACGAAAGAACAAGATAAAACCCCAGAAAAACAACTAAATGAAGTGGAGATAGGCAACCTTCCAGAAAAAGAATTCAGAATAATGATAGTGAAGATGATCCAGGGTCTCAGAAAAAGAATGGAGGCAAAGATCGAGAAGATGCAAGAAATGTATAACAAACACCTAGAAGAATTAAAGAACAAACAAACAGAGATGGACAATACAATAACTGAAATGAAAAATACACTAGAAGGAGTCAATAGCAGAATAACTGAGGCAGAAGAACAGATAAGTGGCCTGGAAGACAGAATGGTGGAATTCACTGCCATGGAACAGAATAAAGAAAAAAGAATGAAAGAAATGAAGACCGCATAAGAGAACTCTGACACAACATTAAATGCAACAACCTTCACATTATAGGGGTCCCAGAAGGAGAAGAGAGAGAGAAAGGACCAGATAAAATATTTGAATAGATTATAGTAAAAAACTTCCCTATCATGGGAAAGGAAATAGCCACCCAAGTCCAGGAAGCTCAGAGAGTCCCATAAAGGATAAACCCAAGGAGAAACATGCCGAGACACATAGTAATCAAATTGGCAAAAATTAAAGACAAAGAAAAATTATTGAAAGCAGCAAGGGACAAACGACAAATAATATACAACGGAACTCCCATAAGGTTAACAGCTGATTTCTCAGCAGAAACTCTACAAGCCAGAAGGGAGTGGCGTGATATACTTAAAGTGATGAAAGGGAAGAACCTACAACCAAGATTACTCTACCCAGCAAGGATCTCATTCAGATTCGATGGAGAAATCAAAAGCTTTATGGACAAGCAAAAGCTAAGAGAATTCAATACCACCAAAGCAGCTCTACAACAAATGCTAAAGGAACTTCTCTAAGTGGGAAACACAAGAGAAGAAAAGGACCTACAAAAACAAACCCAAAACAATTAAGAAAATGGTCATAGGAACGTACATATCGATAATTACCTTAAATGTGAATGGATTAAATGCTCCAACCAAAAGACACAGGCTTGCTGCATGGATAAAAAAACAAGACCCATATATATGCTGTCTACAAGAGACCCACTTCAGACTTAGGGACACATACAGACTGAAAGTGAGGGGATGGAAAAAGATATTCCATGCAAATGGAAATCAAAAGAAAGCTGGAGTAGCAATACTCATATCAGATAAAATAGACTTTAAAAAAAGAATGTTATAAGAGACAAGGAAGGACACTACATAATGATCAAGGGATCAATCCAACAAAAAGATATAACAGGGCTTCCCTGGTGGCGCAGTGGTTGAGAATCTGCCTGCCAATGCAGGGGACACGGGTTCGAGCCCTCATCGGAGAGGATCCCACATGCCGCGGAGCGGCTAGGCCCGTGAGCCACAACTGCTGAGCCTGCGCGTCTGGAGCCTGTGCTCCGCAACAAGAGAGGCCGCGACAGTGAAAGGCCCGCGCACCGCGATGAAGAGTGGCCCCCGCTCGCCACAACTGGAGAAAGTCCTCGCACAGAAACAAAGACCCAACACAGCCAAAAATAAATTAAAAAAAAAAAAAAAGATATAACAATTATAAATATATATGCACCCAACACAGGAGCACCTTAATACATAAGGCAACTGCTAAGAGCTATAAAAGAGGAAATCAACAGTAACACAATAATAGTGGGGGACTTTAACACCTCACTTACACCAATGAACAGATCATCCAAAATGAAAATAAATAAGGAAACAGAAGGTTTAAATGACACAAGAGACCAGATAGATTTAATTGATATTTATAGGACATTCCATCCAAAAACAGCAGATTACACTTCCTTCTCAAGTGTGCATGGAACATTCTCCAGGATAGATCACATCTTGGGTCACAAATCAAGCCTCAGTAAATTAAAGAAAATTAAAATCATATCAAGCATATTTTCTGACCACAATGCTATGAGATTAGAAATGAATTACAGAGAAAAAAACGTAAAAAACACAAACACATGGAGGCTAAACAATACGTTACTAAATAACCAAGAGATCACTGAAGAAATCAAAGAGAAAATCAAAAAATACCTAGAGACAAATGACAATGAAAACATGATAATCCAAAACCTATGGGATGCAGCAAAAGCAGTTCTAAGAGGGAAGTTTATAGCTATACAAGTGTACCTCAAGAAACAAGAAAAATCTCAAATAAAATATCTAACTTTACACGTAAAGGAACTAGAGAAAGAAGAACAAACAAAACCCAAAGTTAGCAGAAGGAAAGAAATCATAAAGATCAGAGCTGAAAGAAATGAAATAGAAACAAAGAAAGCAATAGGAAAGATCAATAAAACTAAAAGCTGCTTCTTTGAGAAGATAAACAAAATTGATTAACCATTAGCCAGATGCATCAAGAAAACAAGGGAGAGGACTCAAATCAATAAAATTAGAAATGAAAAAGGAGAAGTTACAACAGACACCGCATAAATACAAAGCATCCTAAGAGACTACTACAAGGAATTCTATGCCAATAAAATGGACAACCTGGAAGAAATGGACAAATTCTTAGAAAGGTGTAACCTTCCAAGACTGAACCAGGAAGAAATAGAAAATATGAACAGAACAATCAGAAGTAATGAAATTGATACTGTGATTAAAAATCTTCCAACAAACAGAAGTCCAGGACCAGATGGCTTCACAGGTGAATTCTATCAAACATTTAGAGAAGAGCTAACACCCATCCTTCTCAAACTCTTCCAAAAATTTGCAGAGGAAGGAAAACTCCCAAACTCATTTTATGAGGCCACCATCACCCTTATACCAAAACCAGACAAAGGTACTACAAAAAAAGAAAATTACAGACCAATATCACTGATGAATATAGATGCAAAAATCCTCAACAAAATACTAGCAAACAGAATCCAACAACACACTAAAAGGATCATACACCATGATCAAGTGGGATGTATCCTACGGATGCAAGGATTCTTCAATATACGCAAATCAATCAATGTGATACACCATATTCACAAATTGAAGAGTAAAAACCATATGATCACCTCAATAGATGCAGGAAAAGCTTTTGACAAAATTCAACACCCATTTATGATAAAAACTCTCCAGAAAGTGGGCATACAGGGAACCTACCTCAACATAATAAAGGCCGTATATGACAAACCCACAGCAAACATCATTCTCAATGGTGAAAAATTGAAAGCATTTCCTCTAAGATCAGGAACGAGACAAGGATGTCCACTCTCACCACTATTATTCAACATAGTTCTGGAAGTCTTAGACACGGCAATCAGAGAAGAAAAAGAAATAAAAGGAATACAAATTGGAAAAGAAGAAGTAAAACTGTCACTGTTTGCGGATGACATGATATTATACATAGAGAATCCTAAAACTGCCACCAGAAAACTGCTAGAGCTAATTAATGAATTTGGTAAAGTTGCAGGATACAAAATTAATGCACAGAAATCTCTTGCATTCCTATACACTAATGATGAAAAATCTGAAAGAGAAATTATGGAAACACTCCCATTTACCATTGCAACAAAAAGAATAAAATACCTAGGAATAAACCTACCTAGGGAGACAAAAGACCTGTATGCAGAAAACTATAAGACACTGATGAAAGAAATTAAAGATGATATCAACAGATGGAGAGATATACCATGTTCTTGGATTGGAAGAATCAACATTGTGAAAATGATTATGCTACCCAAAGCAATCTACAGATTCAATGTAATCCCTATCAAATTACCAATTGCATTTTTTACAGAGCTAGAACAAATCATCTTAAAATTTGTATGGAGACACAAAAGAGCCCGAAGAGCCAAAGCAGTCTTGAGGGAAAAAAATGGAGCTGGAGGAGTCAGACTCCCTGACTTCAGACTATACTACAAAGCTACAGTAATGAAGACAATATGGTACTGGCACAAAAACAGAAACATAGATCAATGGAACAAGATAGAAAGCCCAGAGATAAACACACACACCTATGGTCAACTAATCTATGACAAAGGAGGCAAGGATATACAATGGAGAAAAGACAGTCTCTTCAATAAGTGGTTCTGGGAAAACTGGACAGCTACATGTAAAAGAATGAAATTAGAACACTCCCTAACACCATACACAAAAATAAACTCAAAATGGATTAGAGACCTAAATGTAAGACTGGACACTATAAAATTCTTAGAGGAAAACATAGGAAGAACACTCTATGACATAAATCACAGCAAGATCTTTTTCGATCCACCTCCTAGAGTAATGGAAATAAAAACAAAAATAAACAAATGGGACCTAATGAAACTTCAAAGCTTTTGCACAGCAAAGGAAACCATAAACAAGACGAAAAGACAACCCTCAGAATAGGAGAAAATATTTGCAAACGAATCAACGGACAAAGGATTAATCTCCAAAATATATAAGCAGGTCATGCAGCTCAATATTAAAAAAACAAACCACCCAATCCAAAACTGGGCAGAAGACCTAAATAGATATTTCTCCAAAGAAGACATACAGATGGCCAAGAAGCACATGAAAAGTTGCTCAACATCACTAATTATTAGAGAATTGCAAATCAAAACTACAATGAGGTATCACCTCACACCAGTTAGAATGGGCATCATCAGAAAATCTACAAACAACAAATGCTGGAGAGGGTGTGGAGAAAAGGGAACCCTCTTGCACTGTTGGTGGGAATGTAAATTGATAGAGTCACTATGGAGAACAGTATGGAAGTTCCTTAAAAAACTAGAAATAGAATTACCATCTGACCCAGCAATCCCACTCCTGGGCATATACCCAGAGAAAACCATAATTCAAAAAGACACATGCACCCCACTGTTCACTGCAGCAGTATTTACCATAGCCAGGTCATAGAAGCAACCTAAATGCCCATCTACAGATGAATGGATAAAGAAAATGTGATACATACAATGGAATATTACTCAGCCATAAAAAGGAACGAAATTGGGTCATTTGTGGAGACGTGGATGGATCTAGAGACTGTCATACAGAGTGAAGTAAGTCAGAAAGAGAAAAACAAATACCGTATATTAATGCATATATGTGGAACCTAGAAAAATGGTACAGATGAACCGGTGTGCAGGGCAGAAATTGAGACACAGATGTAGAGAACAGATGTATGGATACCAAGGGGGGAAAGTGGCGTGGGGGTGGGGGTGGGGGCATGATGAATTGGGTGATTGGGATTGACATGTATACACTGATGTGTATAAATTTTATGACTAATAAGAACCTGCTGTATAAAAATAAATAAAATAAAATTCAAAAATTAAAAATAAATAAATAAATAAATAAAATAAAATAAAGCATGGACTGTAAGAAGCTCTTGTAATAGTAATGATTAAAAACCCCACTTGTATAGTGTTAATCCTTACATTTATAACATTATAAACTCTCAGGAAAATACAGAATAAGCTATATGGCTGTACTTGAGAGTAACAAAAAGAAATGAGAAACTGAATGAAAGTTGACCCCTATACTGGGTGAGCTCTACTTTTGCATAAGTCTTCATCTGAGGGCATCTCCCATTTGCAGAGGCATAGGCTAACTAGAACTAAACCTTGAAATCAAGGGTAATAAAATCTCAAAAAAGGAGAGAGCCAAAGAGTGGTGAGGAGCCCAGATTTGTGTGTAAACTGCACAAATGATCTCTAAACTGCACGTGTGGAAGAAATTTCATGTAGCCCAGAAGAAAGCAACACCTGGAAAGCTTAAAAACCTGAAATAGATTTTAGCTGTTACCCACACAGAGGAGACAGAGTTTGTAATTGAACCTCACCAAGCCAGGAGTTATTGGCAATCATGTCAATCTTTCTATTGGAATCCCAGAAAAACTTAGTAAAGACTATGTGTCAAGATTCAGCATTCACCCTAAGACAGATGTGAAATATAAAATGTAAAAGTAACCATGACATGATCAAGGAAATCAGCCAGTAATCTAATTCTCTGCCAGTAAAAACAATCCATATCCTTTAGCCTATACAGTAGAACCTAGGATGTCTACAACATATCACCAAACAAAGAGTAGTTATGAATAAGAAGTTACCACACATAAAAATGAAGAGTAAAATAATGTAACACAAAGTGCAGAGAATGTCCTTGGATAATAGAGACTTTGGAAATAACAGTTAAGAACTTTAAATCAGTATTACATAACATGTTCAATGACTTAAAGAAAAGTATGGTAACAATGAGAGAACAGATAGAAATCTCAGTACTAAAAATGTAAACAAAAGTAATTCTACAACTTAAAACTACAATATTGGAAATTAACATTCACTAAATTATCTTATCACCAGATTGGAGGTGCAGAATAAAGCCTCGGTGAACATAAGGACAAAAAATATAAATTATATATTCTAAAAAATTGAGAGAAAAATAATAGAAATAAAAGAAGCAGATCCTCAGTGACCTGTGGGACAATAGTGAGCAATCTAACAAATGTGTAATTGGAGTCCCAGTAGGAGAAGCAAAAGAGAATTGGGGCATAAAATATATTTGAAGAAACAATGAAAAATATTCCTAGATTTGTTGATGTCCATTAACTTGCATCCAAAATGTTCAGCAGCTCCCAAGGAGGAATGATAAAAAGAAAAACACATCTAAGTACATCATACTCAAAGTAATTGAAAGCAAATATAAAAACAATGATTTGAAAGTAGCCATAGAAAATTTGTTCAGGGGAACAATGACATGAAAAGCAGCTGATGTCTCATCAAGAAAACAATGCATAACAAAGTTAATTCAACATCTTTAAAATGCTGGAAAAAACCTCTCAAACTAGAACTTTATATCTAGTAAAAATATATTTTAATCAAAAGCAAAATAAAGACATGTTAAATTGAATAAAAGAAAACTGGGAAAAATTATCACTAGCAGACCTGTGCTAAAAGAAGTATTAAAGAAAGTTCTTTGGTTGAAGGAAAATGATACTAGATGGAAACTCAGATATATAAGAAAGAAAGAATACAGATTGTATATGTGCTAAGATATAAAATACTATTAAAATTTTTTTACAAAGACAACCGACTATTTAATGCTATATATATAGCATTGTATATAAGACCCTTGAAAAATTGTATTTTAATTTAACCTCTTCCATCTTTTTTGCTCTTGTTGTCATAGCCATTACAACTGCATATATTATAAACCTCACACAACAATTATATGGAGGAGGATAAATGAAGTTATAATGTTTTGGGGTTTTAGATTATTACATGAGTTGACAGTTATAAACTGAGTTCTTATTGAAATTCCTAGAGCAACCACAATAAAAGAATACAAAGACATATAGTTAAAAGGCCAGTAGATAAATTAAAATGTAATACTAAAACTTATTGGAGTGTCTCAAAAGAAGGCAGGAAAAGAGAAACAGAGGACAACTAGAAAACAAATAGGGAGCTGGTGGTCTTAAATGTAAATATATCAATAATTAAGTAAAATGTGACTTGGCTAAATCCTCCAATTATAAAGTAAAAATTGTCAGACTATAATAAACAATCAAGACTCAACTACATGCTCTATACAAGGGGTTAAGATTTTTTCTGAAAGGTCCAGATAGTAAATATCTTAGTCTTGCAGGCCACATGGATTTATTTCAACTCTTCTGGCTTTGCAGCATAAAACAACACAGGTAACATGTAAAGAAATGGGCACGGCTATGCTACCATAAAACTTTATTTACAAAATTAAGCAGCAGCCTGGGAGTCATAGTTTCATCAGTCTCTCTGTACATGAGATGCACTTTAAATATAAAGAGATAACTGAAAATAAAAGGATAGAAAAAGATACACTTGTACACCATAAGCATATGAAAACAGTAGGGCTATATTAATATCTGGCAATGTAAAATTCAACACAAGGAATATTACAACCACAATGAGAGACATTTAATAATTATAACAGGTTCAATACATAAGCAGGTCACAACAATTGTTCGTGTATGTTCCTAATGAAAGTCTAAAGCAAAAAGTGACAGAACTAAAGGGAGAAATAGCCAAATATACAATCTTAGAGAATTTAACAGATCTTTCTCAGTAGCTGATAGGGTAAATGGACTAAAATTCAGTAAGCATGATCATAATGAAGTAACTAGTACTGGGCTAGCTCTAGTACTGGAAGTGTATGCTTGTAACCTTCTTATCAATGCATTATATGTGAAGTGATTTCATATAATTTGAAAAAAATCTGTAAGAATAAGAAGATTTAAACAAACTATTATCTACTTTAACATAATATACTACAGAACACTCTACCCATCAGCCACCATATAAGTTTTTTCAAGTGTTGAGTAGCATTCACCTGGAAATACTGCATGCCTGCATGCTAGGCCAAAAAAAAAAAAAAAAAAAAAAATCTCAATGCATTCAAGACTAAAAGCATACAGACTAGGCTGTCTTAACAAAACGGAATTAGATGAGAAACGTTTGCAAGTTCATAGAGTTCTAGTTACATGGCTCCAAAGTAGAAGCCACAAGAGGAATATAAAAATATTTTGAACTGAATAAATATGAAAATACAACATACTGAAATTTGTGGATTGCAGCTAACCCATTGCTGAGAGGGAGATTAAAAGTTTAAAAGCTTAAGTTATAAAAGAAGAAATGCTAACATCAGTGATCTAAATTTTTAACTTACTTCATGAAATTAGAGAAAGAAGAGCAAGTCAAACTCTAAATAACTAGAAGAAAGAAAATAGTAATGACAAGAGCAAAAAAAATTTAAATTGAAAATAAGCAATAGAAACAAAAACAAAGCAAAAAGTTAGTTATTTGAAATCATCAAGAAAATTGAAAGCTCCCTAAAAAGACTGAACACGATGTATGATAAAGGAACAAAACGTAAATTAAGAAAATTACAGAACAATATTCCTCATGAATGTAGACAAAAAAATCCTTAATGAAACATTGGCAAATAGTATCCATCAATATATATATATAAATCATGATACATCATATTAGAGTGGGATTTTTCCAGGAATGTAAGATTGGCTTAACATTCAATCATCAATCAGTGTAACTTACCATTGTATCAGAATAAAAAATATGAGAAAACAATATGATTATTTTTAGAAATAATGTAGATATAGATAGAATATAATATAGATGTAGATGTAGAAATGGCATTTGAGAAAATTCAACAATGATGTGCGATAGAAACTCTTAGTAATCTAAGAATATTAAAAAATTTCTTCAACCTGTTAAAGGACATTGTGTAGGAGGGAATTTGGCCTTGCCCAAAGAGAGGTCTGGCCTTCGTGCTCAGTTCCTGGGAGATAATCTCTAAATAGTTAGAATTTTCTGAGTGGTAGGAGTGGCTTTCTTATTTGTGGTGGGTTTCTTGGATCACACCTGATAGTTTATGCTGAGGAGATGTCTCAGGGCAGGGCCATCAACACCCAATCATCTTGGGGTGGAGACTGGCCACACCTGAAAGGACAATCATACGGTTTAGGGTGGGGGCTTTGGGCCATTTGGTATCAGCCTGACATCTGGGGAAGGGAGAGGCTGGAGATTGAGTTCAACCACATGGATAATTAATCAATCAATCATGCCTATGTAATGAAGTCTCAACAAAAACTGTGGACACCAAAGTTCAGGTGAGCTTCTCAGATCAGCAGTACTCCATGCTTTTGCCACTCATTGAGGCCAGAAGAGTAACAGGTCCCTGAGGACAAAGGACACTTCACATTTAGAATCCTCCCAGACTCTGCCCTGCATTTCTCTTCTCTTAGCCAATTTTAATGTATCCTTTACTTGTAATGAATATAACCATGAGTTCTGTGAGTATTCTAGCAAATTATCAAAACTGACGGTGGTTTTGCAAAACCCCAAACTTGAGTTGATAGCAGAAATGAGGTTAGCCTTATGTGAACTCTTCTCTCTAACTATGTATTTGGACCCTAACTCCTTGCAGCTGGAGTCAGAAGTCTTGGGCAGACATGGCAGTCTGGAGGACACTACCCTTAACTAACTCTGAGTAGGCAAATATGAAAAACGTACAGCTAATATCATACATAATGGCAAATATTGAACAATTCTAAGATTGAGACAATTCTCAATCTCTAAGATTGAGAAGATGTAAAGATGTCTGCTCTCCACATTTCTATTCAACATTGTATTGAAAGTCTCTAAGAGGGCAAAAAAATAAATAAATGAAAAGCATATGAAATGGAAGAAAAGAAGTAACATTGTTTCTATTTGCAGATAAAATGATTGTTTACATAGAAATCTTAATCACAGAACAACTAACAGAACAAGTGAATTTAGGAAGATGGTTGTATGCATTTCAACAGCAAAAATTAATTATATTTCTATATACTAATATAAAAATGGAAAATAAAACTCACAGAATAATTGCATTTATAATAGCTGCAAAGTACATAAAACGTAAGAATGAACTTTATAAGACATATCAAATGTCTACATTAAAATTTATAAAATATTGCTAAGAAAAAATGGAAAATATTTAAGTAAATGGAGATATATAGGATGGTCATGGTTTGGAAGACTAAATATTTTTAAGATGTTAAATATACCCAAACTTATCTAGAAATTAAAAGCAACCATAGTCCCACAAAGCTTTAAAAATTGGGGGGTGGGGTGTAGAAAGTAACAAGTTGCTCAAGTTTATATGGAAACACAAAGATATAAAATTACTAACACAAGCAAAACATCAAAGTTGAAGGACTATTATGATGATGATGAGGAAGATGAGGATGACAAATGTGCCAAGGCCAAAAGGAAGTCTTTTTAACCAATGGTGCTAGAATGACTTGATATGTATATGCTATATATATATATAGCATAAAACAAGCAAATTAACTTTATCTTGCACCACACACAAAACAGCAGATATATACTCAAATGTAAAACTATACAATTTCTAGAAAAAGACATAGAAAAATATCTTTGCCACTTGGGAATAAGCAAAGATTTTGTAGAGTGGACACGAAAAGCAGTAAATATAATAGGGAAAAATTGGTAAGTTGTTATTCATCAAAATTAAAAACTTCTGCTCGTCAAAAGACAGCATTAAGAAAAGAAATAATCAAGCCACAGACTTCAACAACATATTTACAATATATAACAAAGGTTTTTGATATAGAATATGTAAAGAACCCTTACAGAGCAATTACATAAGACAAATAACAATGAAATCATAGGCAAAAGATTTGAATAGTCGCTGTACAAAAGAAGCTAACCAATAAGTACATGGAGCTTAAAATCATTAGGTCTCAGGGAAATGCAAGTTAACACCAAAATTAGATATCACTTCACACCTCCTAGAATGGCTAAAATTAAACAGAACAACACCACCAAATTTATGCAAAGATGTAAAAGAACTGAAACTTTATATATTGCTGGTGGGGCTGCAAATAGGACAACTACTTTGAGAAAGCTGTTTGGCAATTTCTCACGAACAAGTATCTACCCTACAACCTAGCAGTTCCATTTCTAGGTATTTGCCCAAGAGAATGAAAACATATGCCCACGAAAAATGCTTGTATAGAAAGTTGGTTTTAGCCATATTATTCATGACAGCCCATACTGGCTGGAAACTATCCAAGTGTCCATAGGTAAGAGAATGGATTAAAATAATGTGATATATTCTAACAACGGACCACTACTCAGCAATTCTAAACAATTAAATCATTAATACATGTATTTATATCTCAGAAACACTGTGTTAAAGAAAGAAGCCAGATACGAGTACATTCTGTTTAGTTCCACTTATATGAGGTTCCAGATTAAGAAAACGTAATCTCTGGTGATAACAATCAGCATAGCGGTTGCCTAAGGGAAAAAGGATGGCAGGGCTGGACAGGAAGGAATTCCAAGGGAACTTTCTGAGGTGATGGGATGCTCTATATCATGATTGGAGTAATGGTTACAAAGGTGTATAAATTTATCAAAACAGATTTAATTGCATATTTAATGTAAGCAAGTTTTACCTTAATGTAAAAACATTATACAGCGAAAAGCTAAAGCATGATCCTTATAGGCCAGGGATTGAAAGAACCAGGCAAAAGGTACAAGGAGAATCTGGATACCTTTTCCATTTCCAATACTATTTACTTTCTAGGTGGATTTAGTATTTGTCTAGGGATGAAAAGTAGTTTCTGTGATTTTACCAAATTCTACCAAATAAAAGAAGGAGGTATTCAGAGGAAGGGAGTGACTAGAATTCCCTCGAAGGAAGTTGTGGTATTCAGGGCAAATCATAATATCTTTCAGCATATCTGTCAGGTAAAATCAGGCTAAGAATCACTGCTCTCAGTTTGACATTACAAAAAAGGGTTTGTTAAGGGCAACATGAAACATATTTGTAGAATATATTTGTAGAATAAGAGCTGAGTAACTTCAAACTGATAGTTTTCTTATTTTAAAGTTACAAAACAAAAGGAAAAAAAATCTCCCTTCTTTTCTTTATCTCACTCTCCAAAATCATAACTGCTAACCCTCTTATAATGCCTTAATGTGCCAGGCACTGTTCTAAGTGCTGCATAGGTATTAAATTATTTTAGCCTTAGGATATCTCTATTTTACATTGAGACTAATAAACTTGCTTGTGGTCATAGTGCTAGCAAGTAGCAAAACCAGGATTCAAGCTCCAGCAGTCTGGCTCCCCAGCCATGTGCCAAGTTACACAGTTATACAAATAAGCTAAGTGTTAACCACTGTGAAATGTACTAAATAGAAATAAAAATAGTGTTGCTGCCGGGGGAAGGGGTATTCACTGAGTCTATGTATATAAGATTTACTTGGAATTTTTAATGAATTTCTCCATTTTTGTTACGGAGAGTCTACTCTCTCTTGCAGGGAAAAGCCTCTAAAAATTATTCTGATTACTTTTGGGCTCAGTTTTGCGATTGATGTGGTAAAAATAAATATAATTTTATGGAAGTGTCCTTTTTAATTTGGGGAAATTTCAGAGATTTGAAAGCAGGTTAGATTTCCATCTACTACTGGAAGAGAACAAAAATTTATTTAAACCATTCCCTTTAGCAATATTTTCAGTCAATATTTTTTTTTCAGTCAACTGATTTGAGGGATGAGGTTAAGGCATTTATAAAGAACGAGCACTTGAGTTAAAATAAAAATTGTTACAGTTATTTGTCTTAAATGTTCTCAATCAGTCAGCTTTTTTATAACTTTAAAATGAGATAAAATTTAAATAATAGAATCACAATAAATTAATATTGGAAGACTCTCTAATTAGTGAGGCAGAGAGAAGAGTCTTGGCCTTGGGGTCCAGTGAGTCTGGGCTCTCATCCTCATGTGTCAAGTCTTAGCTGCAAGTCCCTGGACAAGTCCCTCCTCTAAAGATGCTTGCTCTTCTGTAAATAGGGGACAATAGGATCTACTCACAGGGCTGGTATGAGGATAAATGTATAGTGTATGTGAAAGCCCCCAGCAGGTGACAGGGACTCACAAAACTGATGGTGAGTAATGGACAGCTGCCCAGGCCACATAGCTACTGAGTGGCCGAAGGGAGTTCAGTCCTCACTCTCAACACCTCTTCTGTGTTATTTCTGTAAGTGCAGGGCTATTAAGGGTTCAAGTTGCTTTTAAATAACTTTTTACAAGATTCTTAAACTTTTCTGTGAGATTTTCCCAAGTACCATAAACTTGTTTCTCGATCTCCTTGAAAGGAAGTAGGGAACTAATCTAGTGGTGTCTTCTAAGTGTGCCTTTATTTTAATGCTTCAGAGTTGCTAAGAGACTGGATGGAGGTGTTACTAATGCTACAGTAGAAATCATATTGCAATATATAAATGTATCAAATCAACATGTGGTACACCTTAGATTTATACATTGTTATACGTCAATTATATCTCAACTAACAAATAGGTTAAAGGGGGATGAAGGAGATAGGAAAAGTGAAGGAGGATAGGAGTTGCAGACATAACCAGTACATCACAATCTTGGGATGTGGTGTCATTTGAAAAGATACATAAAGTGTTATAACAGAAATGTATATTTGGAAATAAAAACAATACCCATATAAAATAATTCACACATGAAAGAGTTCATAAGACTCTAGGTTTCCCAAATGTAGGCATATGTATAACAAATTTGAAAACTCAGAGGTAACATGAGGAATTATTATCACTTCCTTGTTTAGAGGGGCATTTTCTGTGATTTCTAATTTATAGCATGCCTGGGACACAGCACAGAAGGGCACCAGGACTATGGGTATTTAAGACTGGGACCCTGGCGGTGTGGAATTGCCACTTTCAGCAAACCGGCCGTTGATACCTGTGCAGGTAATTAGGGTCATACCCATGAGAATAGTTATTTTTCTTTCTTCCCTGGTCACAGCTCTCAGCAAAGTAAGTTTCCTCCTGGGCCAAGCTTAATAAAGAGCTAGAGGAGGAGAGGAGAGCTCTAACCACTGCATCTTAGAAAGACAGTTGTCAGCAATTTCTGGGTTTGAAGAAGGAAACAAAGAAGAATAAATAGTTGGACTTATTACAAGTTTCAATTTGATATCCTTAAGCATTTCTAAGACTCTCCAAAGAAACTCTCCATTAAAATAGATTTCCTAATGTCCTCAGTGAAAAATAGAAAATGGCCTTTCACTTGGGCAATAGTAAATATGGGAACCACCATTATGTAAAATATCAGTAGATCAAAATAAATGTAACAGTACTGAATATGCATGAAAGCAGGATGCCACTGGCATGTATTCAGCATCATCGTTCAAAGTGTTTCCTTTAGGTGGGTAATGTGCTAACACAGCCTGGGCAGAGGCAGATGCTTGAGGAACAGGATTTCCCTTCACCTTTGAAACAATAATTAAACCGAACACATGAAATAAAAAAAATAAAGTGAAATGCATACATACAGACAGCTAGAAGAGATAAAAACTGAAAACATTATGTTTTGATGCTATCTCTTTCCTCTGGAAATGTTTCAGTTCACATGTAGTAGGAGAGGGCAGGGCCATGCATGCTTCTGCCCTTTGAGTGGCCAATGACCTTGTGATTGACTAAAGGGGGACTCCAGCATTTCCACATTATCTTATTTCCCCTCTAGTCTGCCCTGTTATTTATGCTTTGATAGAATAATGGGGCATTTTCTTTTCTTTCTTCTTTTGGCTGCCTGCCAGGCTATGGGTAGGGAAGGAAAAAGAAACAAAAACTTGGATTAGCTTGATGTCTAATACAAGGTGAGAGGCCACATCAGCCCTGCACTTGAGAGCACACCCTTCCACCCCTAGCACTATATTAAATGCCAGCAGGCAATCAAAGTCAGAGACGAAGTTTTAATTCCAAAGAAGTCCTGGTGAGGCAGCAAAATATATTTGAAAGTTTATATGGGATATGGAATAAGATATTGCATGTGTTATCTTAGCCAGATTACACTCACTGAGCCTTAGATACTATGAAATATGGTTACCTCATTAAATTTACCTCATTAAATTTTGAGGATTTGAGTAAAAGTACAAAAAGAGCAAAAGATGCTTACATAGTAATAAATGAGGAAAGTCACTCAAAATGTGCTATAAATGGTCCTTCAGCACTATATTTTCAACTTATTCAGCAGGGAGTCTTAATAAGTTCCCTCATGGGAACGTATATTTGATTTTAGACAGAGTATTGATTGGAAATAGAATTCAGTTAAAATCAACTTTCTTGCAAGATCCTGTTCCATATATTAAGAGATACAAATAAGGGTTTTAGAAAGCCTTAATTTAACAGTATTTCTTGAAGTTTGGGGGTTATAGGCAGTCTTCTTTAGTCTTTTGCCAATTTAGGACCGTCTTTTTTTTTTTTTTTTTTTCCTAAGACAGTAGTAGAAGAGTAAAGCATTATAAAAGGAAAAACTGATAAAGGATATTTGTGATTTTTAGACTTCCATATTGCCTACATATTGTACCAAAACTTCATGAAAATAGTCATGAGTTCCACAGTTGCAAAAGATAAATCTCTTGGTAAACTTCCAGTATTCACAACTTCCAGTATTCACACAATGTGTATTTTGAGACTACAAATGTCTGGTTAATGCTTACTTCCAGTTTAGTGATAAGAAGTATGGTGGTCAAGGGTCTCTTAAATGCAACCAACCTGGAAATTATGGTTTTAATACAGTTCTGAATAAGTTTGTGGCTACATCATGCTACCTTACATTTTTCCTTTATCTTTGACTCTTTTAATTTTTCATTAGTTCTTGTAATATAAGATATGCAGGAGAGAATTTCGAACTCAAATAGTAACACTCAACTTCCTGCAGATATAAAAACAATGTTCAGAGAACAGGATGGAGAGAAAGGGAGTAAATAATTTAAAAAGTCATTGAATTATCTCTAGGTCTTTAATGTTTCCTATCTGTTAAACAACTAGATACGAACTGGGTTTAGTCAATTAATACCTTTTGCCCGCAACTGTCAGTTAATACTCTACATACACAGGAAATGATTGGAGTCATCCATTCTCACTATCAAAATATCTCAAATTAAAAAAAAGAAACTCCAGTGAGAAGTTATATGAATCAAAACAGCAGAGGAATCATGAGCCCTTATTCTGCAATGAATATACCATATCACAGTGTCAAGCACAACTGCTAAGCATATCCTTTCCATATTTAAAATAGATATAAAAATATGTATCTCATATTAATAGAATGGGGAGTGTATGTTATTTGAGTAGCCACTAGGTATGTTAACAAATGTATTCTTAAATTCTACTTGGGCATAAAAGATTGTTTCCCTCATTTCTCTCTCCACTGACTTTTTAAATTGCCAGTGCAAAGAACTAATATAATTGTGGCCCAAAGTTGTTTGCAATAATGGGTGACTCACTAAGATTGTTGATGGTATTATTTTGCAGGATGGTAAACACAAGGGTATATTTCTTTAGGTATCTGCGGAAAAAGTATGGACCATATCTTTATTAAAAATCTCTCATATCCATGTAAAATGGTGATGAATTAAGCTAACAGAGAAATGAAACTCTCATATTGATTTGTAAAGGTGAAGTTATCTAGAAGAAAAGAAAGAGAGTATAGTAGACCCAAAAATAGACTTAGCAATTCTTAACCCGAAAGCTCTTATTATGAATCTGCACTTATTCTGGACACAGGTGTTAACAATAACTCATATAGCAAAAATTCTTGCTTATCTCAGAGGGCAGTAGAAAGAATAACTAGTTAGGAATGTGAAGAACTTAGCAAATCTGAAAAGTTCTGCAAATTCTTAATAAAAACACTTTGATGCTTGGGGTAAGAATTGCAATTTATTATTTTGATTACCAATAATACTGACACTAGAAAAGTTAGTGCACTTTTCAATTAAATAACAGTTATTTAGACAAATGCTCATGTCAGATGGTAAAATAAGCACTTAATTTAATGAAGTACTTTAAAGGAAAGGCTCGAAGTCTTAACCCTTAACCTAAAGACACTATGAAGCTAAATGTCCAGCATTTTTTTACCCATGATTTTAATTTTGGGTTACCGTATGGTAATAACAAATGACATAACTAAAAAAACAAAAAACCACACACACACACAATTTTTTTCTATTCACAGAAGGACAAACAGGGTATGATGAGACATTGGCAATCAGAATAGGATGATTAAGGACGCTGGGGGAGCTCCAAGAATTTAACATTCATTTGAACAGAATGTAGAGGACTGCTGTTTATTTTTCAGCTCAATTCCAGGATACAGAGAAATTTTACTTTCATTCTTTTAAGAAATAAAATTACTTTGGAGTGCATCAGAAACCCTAAATAAATAAAACCAAAATACCCTAAAGGCCAAGCTGTTAGATTTGTGAGCACCTCACTGTGGATTATAAAGGTAGGATAAGATTTTGATAGTCAGGAAACACACACACAGAAGGAGAATTTCTATAAGATAGATACCACCTCTGGGCAACTGTTTGCACTTCCTTTGTTTTATGTAGTACAGGCAATCTTCTAAATTTTCTATGGAAATCATGGGCACAAAGCAACATGAAGTGTTTGTAGGTAAAATTTTCGCTGAGAAAAAACCCACATTTGTTATCAAGTGATAGTTCAGGCTGTTCAAGATTGAGGACTGAAGTGCCAAGATTAGAACTGACTGTACCCTAGTGTGAGTGGACATGTATATCAACTACAACACACAACAGTAATGTGTTTCTGCCTTATGTGACTGAAAAAGAGAAAAAGTAAGGCATAACGAGAGAAAATAAGAACTAGTAATTAACCACAAAGATTCTAAAACATCACTGCCTTAAATCAAATATAATTCTGTCCCTTACAACTGTGTAATCTCAAGGAAGTCATTTAACCATTCTTTGCCTTAGTTTTTTCCAATGTAAAATATGTATAATAAGAGTACCTACTTCAGAGATGGATTGTGAGAACGAAATAGAACTCAATACATGCTCACATTACGTGACCTTAAAAATTCTGAGCCACTGCCTCCCTTTGATGGCAGCTCCATTCAAATATTACTTCACTGACATTTGTATCTTTACAGGGTGAGATCATGGATCTGATTGAGTCTGTTTTTTCTTTTGATTTTCTTTTAAGTTAACTTACCTGAGTTGTTGAAAGGGGTTATATCAAGACATCAAGAAAATATAAAATAAAGTCTAAAGTTGCCACTAGCTATACATATCCCCTTGCAAAATTCAACTTCCTCATTTATTAGATACAGGAGTTTGAAACCCATGTTTGAAAGCAGGGATACACCACATAATCACCAATGGAGCTTTTAAAAAATGCAATGCTAGAATTGCATCTCTGACCAGTTGCATCTGAACCTAGGGTCAGAGCTGGGGCAATGAGGAGTACTAGGCATGTGTGTATGTTAAGAATCTTCATTGGTCAACTGGATTTTCATTATAAACCACTGTTAGATGATTTGTGAGGTTGATACCATATGTATTATTTCATGACTCTAATAATCTTTAAACATCATCTAAATCATTTTTAAAGTAATCTTGGTAATTTGTCTAATCATTGTTTTAAAACTCAAGACAACATAATGATGACTTTTTCCCTGAATTAGATTCTTCTATGGAACAAAGTGACCTAACTAGAATAGAGAAGTAGTGACAACAAGATGGCTCTACCTCACCAACACTTGCACTGCTGGCCAGACCTGTCATTGCAAAGACACCCGGCTGTCCCTGCAGGATGTACTAACTGCTTTTACTTAATTTCCAGCAATCTCAGCCAAACTGTTTAGAATGGCTGATATTTAGGCACTACGTGCCTTTTAAAAATCTACCTAACCATTGAAAAAAAATCAAAGAATTGAATTCAGACTACTGACTGAGAAAAATAAGGGGACACAGGTGAAATCACTCCAAGCCATGTCCCCAGTCTTGGTAATATAGTCACAGTGAGCTGAAGACAAAACATGATCAGCCTGATTTCGGGGATATGTCTTTCCTATTATAGAAATTACATGCCCAGCTGAAATGAGCATAATGAACACACTGTATTTTCTCCCAGTGAAAGTCAATGAACAATGAAGATCTTTTTTCTACAACTTACTTTGACTTCTTCATGTACAGCCAATAGACGACACCAGCAACTAGGGCAGCGAGGAGGAGACCAACAACGATTCCCACAATTAGTTTTGCCTGGTCATTCACCTTTTCTTTGTTTTCATCTACAACAAAAAAGAAAAGCCCATGCAATTACAGACAATGCCAAGCCATTGTGAAAATAAGTCAATCTAGTTATTATTTCTTATTAAAAATGACTGAGGCTCACTACTAAAAGTAACATGCAAACTTGTGCTTTTAAAGGATTAAAATTTTAGTATTCTTACTCTCTTGTCTCATTTGCTATTTTAATTCAAGGCAAAATTGTGACAGCTAAGAAAATTACTTAGACAATGACACTTCATAAATCTTGAGCGGATAGTCAAGGAAGAAGAGTCGGCAGCATAGTACCTACCACTTATCTCGTCTGCCTCATCGTGTTCTGGAATACTTACTGAAATGAAAAATGTTAATATGAAATTAAAAACAAAATTTGTTGATATATGTAAGTCACCTTTACCATTATAGTATGATGTAAAAATACTCAAAGATAAAATATCTATTCTACAGCTAAGGGTAGAAAAAAATTTACATTTAATAGAGTGTGAACTTCCCTACAAAAAAATTCATCTTGTTTTAAAGAAAGTAGAGTAGTTAAAACTGCTAAGGTATTAATCTACCATAGATAACTTCACAACTGACAAGCTATAGTACTGATCTGAAATCCATGTTAATTTCCCCACTATCTACCACCTTTTAATAGGACTTCTTTTTTAAGAGAAACAAGTTGCAGTATATGAAATCTTCAATGTAGTGTTTCTCAACTTTTTTCCAATTTTCTGGCCTCAATGGAGGAGAATTCATTTTCATCCTCTAGCGTCAGGGATTTGCCACTAGAGACATTCTCAAAGTGGTAGGGGTGGAGGCTAAAAGTGGGATGTCTCAGAGGTGAAGGGGCAATATATGTGATGCTTGTAAAAGCCCTCCAAATGACTCTGATAGTGCCGTGCTCCTGGCCCATTTTAAGGATTGTCACTGTGGTGGATTATCATCTAATATTAGACTAAATAAATATTCTTCTATGCACATGGGCTTGCATCAGAACTTCCAGTGATGTTTGTTAAAATGCAGATTCCTAGACCCCTCCTCATACATACTATATTGGAATTTCAGGAGGTGCTCATTGAATTTGAAAATGACGGTATTAGATGTTGATCAAACCACTGCAAGGTCTAGAAAACCACTATTCAATGGGTTAGAATAAAAAGAGAGACTTGTGTTCAGGAAGAAAGGATAAGTTCTCTTTTTAGGTAGGACAAATCAATACTCACTGAATTGAATTCAGAGAAGTCAGTGCTCCTATTTTAGAGTTATATTCGTTTGGTTCTTTTCTCCTGTCAATCCAAAAGGCTTTTAAATTCCAGTCATATTCTGTTAAGGACCATTATCTTTAGATAATTATTTTCTCCTAGCTCCAGCTAATTCCTAGCCAGTATATCTCTATCCTGCTAATGTCACATACAGGATTCCAACTGACTGAAGAATGAAGGTTTGGAGGGTCAGTTAGCATCTTGTACAGAACTGAGCCTCATTCTAAGCCAGCCCTGATTTAAGACTGACATGGCAAAAAAAAGAATTACAGAGTTGAAGATGAGAGATAATTTCAAATTAAATAAAGAAGCTGCTACTGGTATGTATCCATTACCTTGATTTCAGCATTGACAGATTTTTTTTTCACTTTCTCTGAGATAATCTCATTTGTTTGTTTTTGTAACCTATGATTCAACTATGACATTCAAAAGCATCAATTTTTGAAACTAGATTTCAGGAATTCTGATATCAGTTTTACTACCAACTTGCTGAATGACTTTAAGCATGTGGCATCCCTGTGCAAAATAAGAATAGGATAAATACTACAAAGAATTGAAGTGCAAAATAATAGATTAAGGGGAATTAAAAATTTACCAAAATTAAAATTGTTACAGAAATGTTTTCAGATAATCTTTGAATTATCTGTACTCTGAACACAAAACATGGATTAAGTAAGAGCAACTTAGTCCTTATCCTCTGTTGATCTTGGAAATATTCCTGTACAAGATAAAGTCTCTGACCCGTAAAACATGAAATGATTTAACTGTCAAGACAAGGATTGTACAAGAATGGACACCAGAAAAAAAAAAAAAAAGAACCTTATGATGATGACACTAAATGCAAAATAAATAAATAAAACTTACCATAATGCAGCACAGGAAGATGGAATTGAAGATTTTAAACTAATGAAGAATAACTTCAAATTTTCTTACATTTTTAATGCCAGAAATGAAATACTCACTAGCAGAGACATTCAAGGAGTTTACTGTTCTCTCCAGCTGGTTTTCTGCTGTGCAAGTTAATGTAACATTCTCTTCAGGGGAAATGATAATTTTACTATAATACCTGCCATTGATATAAGGAGATTCCTCTGTCTGGAAAAAGAAAAGGAAAATGGATTTAGAAATGGAAATGAATTAAAAACATGGGAAAGAGTAATGTTGAATGAAATGGGATAGGTGTGGTGTTCTGTCGTGTTATCTGGCGTTCAAGGGTACATGTAAGGTCATAGATGAGACCAGTTCAGGTTTATAACCACAGCATGGAGGAAAAAGAGTAGCAAATCCATACCTGGGTTTCTGTTTATGCTTCTATTATTAATTCTAATAATTAAATCAATTAAACTCTTCTTTTTCAATAGATGCTCAGGTTAGTCAATATTTTGACATGATAGTACCTGTCTCAAAATAAGTAGTTAGAGATTAACTCATCACCAATTTTCTCCTAATAAACATGAATTTAATTCTATTTGTAAACTATGTCATTGTTCTTCACTACAGGGTTGAATCCCTTTATCTTAAGCCATGATATCTTAAGTGCATATGTATGCATGATTTTCTCATGGGAAAAAAAGACTATTTTTTCTTCAATTTTCTTGAGTTAAATACAGAGGATAGGTTATTTTTTCAGTGACTGGTAAGTTCATTTGGTTTTTGTGAGGTATTAATGAGGATCATCACTGCCATTTAATTCCTTCAAACATAAGAGAAAATTCACTTTAATCTCTTCCCCAGGACATGACTCCTAAGTCCAACTGCACTAAAGCAAGCATGTACTTGTATTCTTTTCTGAGACATATTATACACACCACATCCTGTATTGTTCTCTATGTGTTTTCTCCTCAACTACATCGTAAAGGACTTGAGAACAGGAAAGAGCTTCATGCTTAGAGACATCATGGAGCCCCTGGGGCACAAGTAACAGCAGTTGTAAAATAATAGATTCACCATGTGATTGAGGAGGGAACAAATAAAGAATTATGGATAGATCAGCACAAACCTAGGACAAGAAAAATAACATATCACCTAGTGGGCCAGAATCAGTCCTTCTCCTTGACAGTGAAGAATGGCATTATTTTTATCCTCAGAGTAAGTGCACCTGCTTTTTTTCTACTTCCCACTAGTATTTTTCACATAACTTTCTCACTGAGTCTTTGTTTTTATTATGTTTATCTCTACAATACATTTGCTTTTTTCTAGGATGGCCTTTTAAATCTTTGTATCTTTTTATTCATCAAATATTTACCAGATGCTTATTTTTCTATTTTCTTTGTTTGCATTACCCAGTACCAAAAGTTATTTTTGCTGTAATTATTACTAAATTGAACTAGAGAGCAAAAAAGAATAGAAGAGAAACAGTCGTTTTTTATGCCAAAAAATAGATGTGTACATTGTCAGCAATTCAGGTCTTTTTTCTGAAATCAAGAGCCTTTTTGTCCTCCTCAGGCATGTTCTCTTGCTTGTGTGTCCGCATCACACTTAACCAAATCAGGAGGCATTTGCTTGTGTCCACTCCTTTGGGGACCTTCCATGCTTGAGTTATGCAAATTTATATCCATCACCCATAGGTGAAAGAGCCAAAATTCACCTTGCTCTGCAAAACTACATTGCATAAGCTGGACCAGCAGCCCAACTTCCCCAGACAGAGAAAGAATGGACATTTTAACTTTATATTGAAACTCTGGTTTATGCATGTCTTCTCAGATTTCAGCTGGGTCTGAAGCTGGGAAGAAGGCAGCACAGAAGATTCAAACAATCAAATGGCACATCTGGGTATTCCTGAAGAGTCTTTAGGTGGCTGCACTGAGAAGAGGGACTGTCTTAGAGAAAATGGAATTAACAAGTATGTCAGTAACTCAAGCTGACTGGCAATTTAATGGAATTACAGCTCTGAACTGTTAGTGATAGACCATATTCTCATCTTTTTTTGTGTGTGTGTGTGTCAAAGAAAATTAATGGTAGTGTTCATAAGTTCTTAGCCCTTTACTACTACAAACTAAAATGGTGTGACAAAGGTACAAATATTACTGTTTATTTTATGAATACTTTATGAATACTTTTGTTCAGCAGGAACCAACCTAGACACTATATATTTAGCTAGCCTTACTCTGGCCCTGGCACACACAAATCAGACCATATGTTCACAGTATACTATGTTCTTCACCACAACCCAGGGCCCAGTTTCAAGAAGAAATAACCCTCAATGTGCATAAGTAAGCAAAGTAAAAGTGAGGCCACTTATACTCAGATGTGGAAGTTCATGGTGCAGGAAAGCATATACCTTAGTGCTTTAATCACCCAAGTTTCAGGAGTTAATGACCATGGAACAACACTTAATTTATTTCCTTTTAAAAACAGATATTGACCACAACAAAATGATTCTTCCATTCTCCATGGCCCTATGATTTTAAATTTCTCTTTGAGTTATGGTCTTCCTTTGGGAAAATTAAGAAGTTAGCAAAAGCTTCTTCTGAAAATATACTGCAAATTTCATGTTGATAACAAGCTAGCCTACAGTTTAGGTACCTAAATAAAACGCCACATTGGACCAAGTTCAGCACATAAAAAGAAGACAAATACTTGCTTGGTTTATGACGCTTCCGCTGCCAGTAATTGTCCACTGTATAGCTGGCTTCGGAAAACCTTCCACGTGGCAGATTATTGTTTTAGACAGTCCACTGGGATCAGTTTTCTTTGTCATTTTGATCTGAGGTTTTCCTAAAATGTCATTAGACTTAAAATAAGATGTTGAACTGAGATCATAAAAGAAAGAGATATTAAATTCTCAAAGAAAAATTTAAATTGGTGCTCACGTATTTTATTACCTTCTACAATCAGAGTCAATGACTCTCTTTTCTTTAGTCCTTCAACCTCTTGCAGAGCAGTCTCACAGACATAGTTTCCAGCATCTTGATAATGGAGACTAGAAAATGATGGGCTAGATCGAAGCCTGATGTTATCCTGATTAAATAAAAAGTTAATTACGTCACATGGCACAATTATAACTCTCCATGTATTTATTACATAATAATGAAGCCCAAAATTATACTTCTGGGTCTAATGAAAATGAAAGCTTCTTTTTTTAACTTCAAATTCTTTCAAAAATAGATTTCCTTTTTCCTCTGTACTTTTAGAGTTAGACATATCAGAGTTTTACTTCAGACTCTTCCATTTACTGAATTTATAATTTGGAACAAATTCATAAACTTCTGAGACTTGGTTTCCTTATTTGTAAAATGGGGTAGTAATCTTACCATATTGAATTGTTATGAGGACTTAATTATATGAATAATATAATGTGTTTACATTAAGGAGAATTCTCGGTTGATAGTAGCTACTCCTTATAGCAAATGTAGATGAATTTGAATTGACAGATATTGGAGACTTGTGCTACATAATCAATGATGGATATAAATACCTGAAAGTCATTTTATAGGAGACAGTTTTCAAGACAGGGGATCCATTACACAGCCATGGCAATTATGACAAAAATGATTTTTAAAGAAACCTTTAATAACAGATTACTATCTTAATTCCTATGAACAAAGGAAAGGCAACATTTAATTTTGAAAATCATTTTATATACAGAAAATAATGTTATTTACCAGAAATTGAAATGCTCCTAAGAAGACAACTAAACACAATCTTAAGATTATGTGGTATTTGTTCAACTACGAATTTTTTTCCATTTCCATCAACTAACCAATGACCAGGCAATACTGATCAGCACTACTGACATGAGGTATTTAATCAACAGCAGTGACTGCAGCTGATGTGGAAACTGGTTTAGCCAAGTAAACTTAGTTTCTCCAGTCCTGTAGTAAAACACACTATGAGTGTTCATATGCCTAGAACTTGTCTAGCCCTTTGACAATTAACTACTACAAATACCTCATGTTAAATATGCATTTTAACTATCTGAGTAAATAAGAAGTTGTGATGAGGTTGTGTTTAAAAGAAAGTGAAATAAGAAACTGAGCTTTAAGAGTAAGATAACAAGTAACAGAGGATCCGGCATGAAAAGAGATAAGAAAGCAATAGAAAATAATTAACATTTTCATCAAGAAGAAACTCTAGCAATAAATTTCCCACAATTTTTTTACAAAGATAATTCTTGCCAACCCCTATTTTAAGTGGTTTGTATGTGTTTTGTCAACACATCACTGGTTAAGTGCTTCTGTTACATGCCATGTTCTGGTAATAAATGGGTTGGGTGTTCAGATATACTAGCCAAGGATTCGAGTGGAGGGAACATAGTTACAACCTTTCCCTTTGGTGATAACCTTGTCTCAAATCACAATTACCAATTCTACTTTCTCACTCTAAAAAGATAATAGCAATGTTTGGGTCCCCAGGTAATGGCCTACATTTCAGACAATTACAAGAATATAAGCACTCAGGAAATACAGACAAAGCTCCTAGTATGTTCCAGGTGTTCTACTATGGTTCAGGGGTGAAAAGAGATCTCTGCCTTCAAGGAGCTACTAATTCATGGAACCCACATTCAGACACTTAAGGTCAGTTTCAGCAGAAAGACAGAAGGTTAGGTGACTAGAGTGCAGTATTTATGCTGGGTAAGGCCTGAGCTCAAGTCTCCACTCTGTCACCTGTGGCTCTCTGATTTCTCTTGCCTCAAATTCTTTTGAATAATGTGGGGAAATAATCATTTCCCTACATATTTCACATGGTTGTTGTAAACACACAGTTTATAATGTTGTGGATTAAAACACATCGAAAGTTGTTAATCCCTAAAGTATATAACTGCATATGTGTGTGTATCCATGTGCATGTGTGTATGTGTATAATTACTCAGTAGATACACATAATTAAATTAATACCCCAAACTAAGTTTTAGAGCATCAATTATGGATGCCATAGTGATGCTGAGTACCTCTAAAAGTTTACTGTGGTATGATTTGTATTATATATAGAGAAACAGAGTATGAGTGTGGGTGTATAAACATATTACCCATGAATATATAAGAGAAGCCTAAAAAGGAATCAGTTCAAACAGTGGAATATTACCAAGGAATATTACTTACTTTCATCCATACCACAGTTGCGTTCCTACTAGCAGATATTGTGCATGACACAGGCAGAGCATCGCCAATCTGCTTGGTCACTTCCCCACTTGGGTTTAAGGACAAATCCAAATCTGTGAAGCAGAAAATATGCTTGAAATGCAACTCCAGAAAGTAAGATAGTCAAAATATTTTTTGAGAAAAAAATGGATGAAAGAAAAAAAAAATCCTCTAACTGCACTTGAAATTCAGAAGTGATTTATGTGACTGAAATAACTGAACTGTAGCATAATCAGTCTAGCTTTTCAAGCCAGCTTTGAGATCAGTTTGGACAAGCGAACGGTCAATCTAATTGATTATGCATTTATTTGCAGTTAACATGATTGATGTTTTGACTGCATGTAAGTGTTCACCTGGGGTCTATCACCTTAAGAAAAAAATTCTTAAATCACTTCTGGAAGAAAATAAAGAAAGATGATGACTAGGTAAATATTATAAAAAGAGTTGATAAGGCACACCATGGGAAAATCAAGTATATTTAGACAGCAGGTGATAAACCAAAATACCATTAGGTGTCTAAGTGTTTCTTCAGAGTGAATTGACTATAATGGTTAGATATTTTTCAAAAATGCTATCCCGTTTCTCATGCAGTTGAAATTTTAAATAAGATTTATTATTAGGTACACTGTCAGCAGATACCATTTTTTAAAAACAGAGTATAAATACATCTAAGGAAGTAAAATCTTCCAGATGGAAAGTAATTTCTATAAAAATCTTACTGTCATAGTATGATCTGAATGAGGAAAATCCAGTTCAATAGAACATTTATTGTACAACTACTATGTTCCAAGCACTGACAGGAGATACTGAGATGAATAATGAGCTTACAATTTACAATTTGAGGTAGAGGTAATATGCACTCAACTATGTGATGACACTACACGGCAGCATGAAATCAGCACCTAGTGGCAAACGTGCGATAGATTAGGAACTCAAGAAATATTTGCTGAAAAACTAGAGTAAGGGCTACAGACAGAGGTACAAGAGAAGACTTATGGGAGTATGGAGAACAGAACCA
The DNA here is from genome assembly GCF_028023285.1 of Balaenoptera ricei. NCBI lineage: Eukaryota > Metazoa > Chordata > Mammalia > Artiodactyla > Balaenopteridae > Balaenoptera > Balaenoptera ricei. The sequence goes on from NC_082642.1 coordinate 108,890,766, forward strand.
ACTTGACTTTCAAAGCAGCAATAAAGGCTTTGCATGGAGGCAGTATCTGTTTGTGGCCCCTGATGGTTGAGAAGGGCTTTGGTAAGCGGAGATGTTGGGAAAACTTCTGCCACATAAGCAAAGGCAAAGAGGTGAGAGAGCTTGGCAGGTTTCACAGTGGTGAGTAAACTGGTATGAATGGTTATAACACATGGAAGGTAAACCTATACAAGTAATTAAGGCCAGACTAAGGACTGTGCTTGCCATACTAAGAGTTGGGACTTTATCCTATGGCAGTGGGGATTTGCTACTGCATCCTGTGCTTCTCCTTGGTTTTACATGTTATAATTGTAATTTGTTGACTGTTTACAGCATTATTTTTAATACTTGTTTCGCCTGCTAGGCTGTAAGCATCTTTGGGGTAGGGACCATGACTTGAGTTGTCACTGTGTATCCACAGTGTCTGCCACATTGTAGGCCCTCAAAAACTATTGTTGAATGAATGAAGAGAAGAAGCATGTTTCTCATTAATATTAAAATAGGTGTTATCACATAGAAAAGTGGAGTTTTCTCAGAATATTTGGTTGAATTATATTTAGAAGAAAATTCAATTCAGGGCAAGTTAAAGCTTTTCTTAGCTGGACAGTTAACTTGCCAGCGAGAAGATAAAAGAAGTGATTTTAAAGGATGACAATGGACTTTGCAAGCTTGGATGAAGAAGCTATATGTGCATGAATTGGCAGAAGACTAGTAGATGCTTCATCAGCAACTAGAGATCTGTGGGCTAAAAGCCTGAGGAGAGGTCTGCTAATATGTGCAAGTACTGGTTGGTGCTTCTCTATCTACTCCCTTTAGTCATCTATGGAAAGGAAACAAATCTTTTCTGAAAGCAAACAATTTAGAATAAATGGACAAAAATAAGATTTTTATGTTTTCATGTAATTTCCAGTAAAATCTTGATTTACTTGCAATGCTATTTTAGCTTTTTCTTTTTAATAGATTTTATTGGAGTATAATTGCTTCACGATACTGTGTTAGTTTCTGCTGTACAACAACGTGAATCAGCCATATGCATACATATATTCCCATATCCCCTCCCTCTTGCGCCTCCCTCCCACCCTCCCTATCCCACCCCTCTAGGTCGTAGCAAAACAACGAGCTGATCTCCCTGTGCTATGTTGCTGCTTCCCACTAGCTAACTATTTTACATTTGGTAGTGTATATATGTTGATGCTACTCTCACTTCGCCCCAGCATCCCATGTCCTACCCACCCCTACATTCCGTGTCCTCAAGTCCATTTTCTATGTCTACGTCTTTATTCCTGCCCTGCCACTAGGTTCATCAGTACCTTTTTTTTTTTTTTAGCTTCCATATATATATGTTAGCATACGGTATTTTAGCTTTTCAGAGCAACACAGGCCTTAAAGCCCAGTGTTAAAGCCTACCTTCCAAAACCAAAATGTATTTAAATCCAATTAAATGCACTGAAATTCAATTAAACTGTTACATGCTTTTGTTTAATTTCTTTTTAATTGCAGCTGATCATTGAGGTATTATGTAGCTGCAGCACAGCCTTTTGCCTAATCCTTCTGCCATCTATCCTTCTCTGCCTGATATACAGGTGATATAAATGAGAGTTCTCTTTCTTTAGCGTCCTGAGTAGCTACCATCTCTTAAACATAAGCAGATTGTACCATCACTAAGCACTGGAGATTATTGGTTATTGGCCCAAATATTTCATGAACAATGATATCAGAAAGTTATTCCACAGGCAATTTTATCTGCTGGCTATATTCCCTCACTTCACTTCTTTTCCCCTATGGAGCAAACCGGATAAATGTCCTCAGAGAAAAAGTAGCACAGTTGTTATCCTGAGAGGTCACTGCTTTCTCTCTAACTAGCCCCTGATGGCAGACACACTCAGATATGTTCAACATGAAAATGGAGCAAACAGAGAAGTAGCTTAGCTGTGAATATTTCTTAACAGTCCACTGTAACCATAGGGCTCCCCAGGGTGTGCTCCCAACATCAGACACTCAAAAGCAACCATCTGGTTACTCTATTCCCCGATGTACCTCCTTCAAACTTCTAGCTCCTATCCTACGTGTTTTCCAAGTGTTATGGGTAGAGTAATAGATTTAGAACCATTTCCTCAGAACAGTTGCTAACATCTCTTTCAATTCTGAAACAAAGAAACACTCATATTCAATGGGATTGTAGTGGATCATGTCTAGAGAAACCTTACTGTAATGGATCATGTCTAGAGGTGCTGTTGGGTGCAAAGGACTTATTAGAAAATTTGGCTTATATTTCCAAGCAAGACTGACATTTGCCCAAAGCACTCTGTGTATTCTAGTGTCACCAGGGAGCAGTTCAAATTAGTTTCCCATTTCTACAATGCATAGGGTACATCAATAATACAGACTGTCAGGAACTACAAAATGAAGAACTCAAGTGAAGTGTCTGTTTTCTATGTATATTTATTTTTTTCTATCTACTGGAGTATAAAAGTGGGTTAAAAGTTCTGGGTGATTTCGAAGTGGTTCTGTTTCTAGAAAATTTCTGTTGCTTGGGCTTGGGTGTTAAGAGTACTCTGTAATTTAAAAAAGATACTTAATCTACACTTTTCTTGGCCAAATGCAAACCTTGTAAACTTCGAGAATATCCAAATATTTTCTTAAAATATAAAGTAATTTATTTCTTTAAGATGCATGTGAATATTTTATTAATACCACAAACTGAAGACATTTAGAAAGAAGATGGAGGTTTATCACTGCCAAAAGTTGCAATTATTAGATCCATTCAAGATTTCAGTATTGTAGGGCAAATCTGGACCAAAGTTGGGTTCACGCTAATGCTCTTTAGTAAGTCTGTTGAAACCACATTATTTAAGAAAAATATAGCTGCAATTTATTTAAAGAGATAGCAAAGTTAGACTACGAGAGGCCTTTAAAGTGAAGCTGGTAATGAAGAATAAGGTGACTTACAGTGAACTGTGATGGCTGTTGAAGCAATCATGCTTTTTTTGTCTATCAGGGAGCATTTATAGTCTCCTGTTGCATTGCGCCTCACATCTGCCAATGTGTAAGTATTTGAACTTCGTATTCCTTCAGGCTGTCCCTTTTGATAGAGGCAAAATGTCAGATGATTACACTTGGTAGCTACAATAAGAACAGTTATATTTCTTGATTAAAATGACATTTTCTCAGATAAGAAAAAAAAAGGAAATGTATTTCTTCAATTGGACAAATGAGAGTAGAGTTTGTATTATCTGAATCCTGGAAAAATAATTGGTAATTTGGTTCTAAGGAAATTGAGAAGCTAATTTACATTGTATTGATGACATCTATTTTATTGACAGCATGGCTTGTGTTTGTTAAGGCAGATTTAAAAAAATGTTTAATATTTTATTTTTACATTTATCCCTTGCTTAATCTGACAAAAAGATTTGAGGCAGCTTAAAAGAAAACATAACATATAATCCAAATTAGGAAGGAAGGAAGGGAGGGAGGGAGGAAGGAAGAAGGGGAGGGAGGAAGAAAGAAAGAGAGGGGAAAAGAAATTTTAAAAAGAGAAAAGAAAAAGAAAAGAATTAATAACTAAGAATTAAAAAAATATATAGATGAATTAGGAGTATATAGTAACAAAAAAGATAATTGTTGTTAAAACTAAGACACAAATTTGGCTGTCATCCCTGAAAATCAAGGTAGAAACATAATTAGTTTCAAATTTTCATTTGTGTTTTAGACAAAAACAATATGTCAGTTTATTAAGATAAACAGAATTTCCTGTCAACATTTAAGTAGAAAGGAAATCACTTAGACTTGTCTTCTGAGTAATATAGTGGATGATACTCTTAAACATTACTGAACAGTGCAGTGGGTGACATTTGTGAACAGACCCCTGCAGTAAATGCAGTACAGAGTTGTATATGGCTTCTCCCAATGGAAGGTTATGTCAAACGCAAACCTGGGAAGGCTGTGGGAGAGCAAGCAAGTGTCCTCAGACAGAGCTCTCTCCTAGTCTGGCTCCACAGTGTCTAGAACACATCCAAATTATCCTCTAGACATCATCTCTTTCAGCTGTGATACTGATAAAAGTTGAGAAAATGGCTGTTTAAGACCACATACAATGGCAAGATACAGCCCATTGCTTTATTCTATCAAGCTAAATATAATGTGCAACAGAAGTGTCCCTATATCAGAAATTCAGGGACGTGTTCAGGAATGCACTGTGGATAGATTTAGAATCCACATCAGACCATTTGCTGTCATCATCCTTCATTTTATATTTGTTTGCTTCTGAAGAGCAGATTCTTATAGTTTATTTGGATAATGAGACCTTGAGTTTCTACCATTACGGTTTCCTATGATCAGATTTTTTACTCTTTGTCCCTGATTTCCCTTAACACTGAATTTAAAAAGGCGAGAGCACTGGCAGATGCCAAAAAAACTTTTAAAGGACATTCCACAGGTGTCCCTTGACTCCAAGAATAACATCGTTTCCTCACTTAAGCTTCTCAAGAATATACAATTCTTAATTTCAGCCAGCTGCCGAACAACAGGACAGAATGATAGTGGTCTCGCTCAAGTAATAATCCTGAAGCACTTACTGGTAAGTAAAACAAAAACTCCTCAGGAGGAGGGTTACCATTTCCCAAGCATTTAAGAGTGATGTTGTCCCCTTCTTTGATGGCATTTTTTGATGGCAGCACTTGTATTGTCACCTGCTCTGTAGGATCTGCAAGAGTCACAGACACAAGTTAACCATTTCATCAAGTACCAAATTACTCAGTACATACAATGAAAATGACTAAATTATACACAATTTTCTCAAGAAGCTAGTAATGATAATTGCTTAAATGTATCTTTTTATAGAAGGATTGAAGTTAATAGCTACTTGCTATAACAAGTACTAATCTTGGTTAGAGCAAACTACAAAGAGACCCTGTTACATAAAAATCAATTTCTTCTTAGCAAAATGTCTTTACCTGAGGTAGGAATGACCATAATTATTTTATGTGTAAAAGACCAGTAGGAACAATCTCACTGTATAATCTCATTATAAGGACATTTAACTATATTATATGTATCTTACAGTTTGGAAAGACTGGAGCAGCTAGCAAAGGAGCTAAAACTATTAGCCCCCCCCCCCAGTCTTATTACACAATAATACCTTATATTAAATAAAAAGGTACATGAGCCAAACAATACCAGCAAGATTTTTGGCATGCTGGAGAGTAGATCTGCTTTCAAAAAGATAAATCCATGAACTGAGAGAGACCCTTAACACAATCAACAGAACTGTGAATGTATTGTAATTTTTTTCTGTTCATTGGAGCCAAGATGCAACCTTCATTCCATTTCGGTCATTTTTATGGTGAAAATAGGGCTAAAGGGTATTCTTTAGTTGAGGCTACTGCTCAACGGTAGAATGCTAAAGAAATTAAAAGCTGAATACACAGTGGACCATACCCAGCTAAAGGAAAGAAAAGGAGGTGGTGTTGGCAGTTATAAATGACCCACTTTCTAATGTATCCACTTGTTATGTAGCTGATGATACAATGAACAATGAATTTTGAAATCATATAATGCAAAGGTTTATTTTAGAGAACCTCTTCCACAAGGCTTAATAACTACTGAGGCATGTGTCTATATTTCCAAACCGGCAGCACTAAAAATTATCTATGAAGACTTATTTTGCTATTAGCTAATAAAGTGAGACGAATAAGTGGTAGATTTTGATGCTTTTTTCTATCTCTTGCAGTCATTTACTTACCTTTCTAAGATTAAAGTGCAGGGAAAACAACCTGAAGGATTGTTATAGATTGCTTCTCTGACTTTTTCCCATGCTTGGGCATCTCTGAATATTTGCCCAGAATGTTCTGAGGCTAAACAAAGATTGGTTTAATATACTTGTTCATTTTTCTGAATTTGCCTGAGGTAGTTCCCTGACCAGCAGTTCTCAGTTAAGTCAGAAAGTAAATAAAGTTTGTCCTGCACTGGCCTTCCATTTCTAGGCCTCCCTCACTCGTTTGCATGGCCCTTCTCTGCCTAGCTTGGTCTGTAGCACATCACTGCAGCACATCTCTGACCAAAGCTGATGCCAGAACAGCTAGGAATCATAATCGATCTGACTTCATGCTTTATTTTAAAACCCCCCTTCTCTGTGTCCCCTTTTCAATAGGCTCTGCTCTGTACTAGGGAGTTGAAGAACTACACTGAGATCAGAGGGTTAACGTAACACATTTGAGTTTTAACAGTAGCCTTCTGGTTGCCCACTAATGTGCGTCCAACAAAATTAATGATCTCTTGCTCTCCTTTTGACTTTCAGTTTGACTCTATTAGTAAATCATCAGTCTGCCAGTTACTCTGGCTTTCTCCTTTGCCCTCTCTTATCCACTCAATCACCCAGTCTTAATGATTAATCCTTATATTTTGCATCTGATTCTCCCCTTCTATTCCCACCAACACTTCTCTAGCACAGGCTGTAATTAATCTACACCTGAAACACTGCCTTCAAACTTCATTTGGTCCTTCACCGTGAGCCTTTCTCTTTTCTACATCTTTATATATATATATATATTCTCTAAATAAGTTTTTGAAGTAGTGCTTTGAATATTACAATGATATTTAAAATTCTTCACACATTCCCAATATGTAAAAATTGAAATAAAAATTTCTTAACCTGGTATCCACAATTGCCTTGAACTTAGTTCAGGTAAGACTCTTATATCTCACTACTCCATAAATACCCCTACATAATAATCAAAAGAGTCTACTCAAATTTCTTTCTCCCTTCTCTCCATTCATCCTCTGTCCACTCATTTATTCACTCATTTGGCTAATATTTGTTTTGTGCAGGCACTAAGTGCAAGAGTTACAAAGTCAAAAACAGCAATTCCCTGTCCTCAATGAACTTTCAGTTTATTTATGATGACACCAAACTTATCAATTAAGACTGTGACAGCACAAAAACTGCCTAAGATGCATAAGCATAGTAATCACTAGTAGCTTACAGATCCGCCAGACTGGGAAGCTTCCTGTAGGAATTGACCGTGGAGCTGGGTTTTGAAGAATAAGGAGGTGTTTGCTGGATAATAAAGGTAAGATAGTGACAGCATATGGATAGGAATGTACATAGTATTCTACAGGAGGAATCTGGAAAATAGAACAGACTACAGAAAGTAGTTAAATGATGAAGGTTGAGACAGGTCAGGACCATGGCTACAGGGGACTCAAGGCATTTTGAAATTGGGAGTTTAGAGATTAACCTGAGAGATCTGGGGAGTCGCTGAAGAGTTTTCATCACAGTAGTGACATGTTCACATTTGTGTTTTAGAAAGATATTTCTGGCAGCAGCTTGCAGGGCAGTTTGGCGTGAACAGACAGGAATACTATTTTGGAAGTTGTTACAAAAATACCAGCAATGAGGAATGGTGGCATAATCTTAGGCAGTGTCAGAAGGCAGAATCAGACACATACAAAGATGAAAGAGCTAGATTCTATAAAACTTCATTACTGACTGGATAGGGTAAAGGAGTGGACCAGTGCGTCTTTCTCAGGCTTCCTCAAGGTGAATTGATCAAATTTCTTTTTCTTGAATGTACTCTTCTGTACTTTCCATTTAGCTCCTCCTTCTCTAAAGTCATCCTAGAGCAGTGGCTCTCCAGATGTGGTCCTCAGATGATTATCATTAGCATCACCAAGGAACTTGTTAGAAATGCAAAGTATTGGGCCCCTCCCCACAACTACTGGATAAGAAGCTATAGAGCCAGGTCCTGTAACTGGTTTACTAACAAGTCCTCCAGGTGATTCTGATGCATATCCTGAAGTTTGGGAATCACTGTCCTTGGGAACCTGAGCTTTCAGGACTGTCCACTAAGTCCCTGTGGCACTTACCACTTGCAACTTTGCATTGACAATTTCCTTCTGATGTACATGTCTTACTTACCTATTGGAATAGTAAACCCCTTGAATGTCAGGACTATATATTAAACACTTTCGGGTCTTTGCCATGAAGCCCAGCACTGCATGCATTGTGCCTTCTCAAAAGCTGTGCCCAATGCTTCCCACACAGCCAACCACAGTCAAATCATTTCCTTCTTCCTCATCCGAAGGACTTTTCTGCCCATCTATCTGCCCATGCCTGACACTCACATACATTTCTGTTCTTTCTTAAGCCAATTTCCCAATCCTTTTCACTCATCTTGATGTTCTTTCCTATCTTGTACTCCTGTACTTACACCAAGATAGTTTATTTCCAACTGAATATCTTTGAACAGACAGAGTTCTGCTTCCATATACAGAAATAATAGTTTGATTTTAGATAAGCTGTACATGATGAAATCCTCTCAATTCTTGCTTTTAAATCAAGTTGAAATTTATTTACAAAGTTTAAGGCAAAACAACCCATTATGGTTAGGGCTTGTGGAACTTCAGTTCTGTTCTTCTATAAGGTTCTGCACTTCATGGAGCCAAAATAAAAATGTAGCTGAGATAAAACTCTTTGAAGGTTCAGTGGGCATTTCTACCCTTTCTCTCAAATAGATGTAGAAGTACTGGGTTATTCTACAACATAAGGCAGTATTATGAGAATTTCTGATTCACTAAAAAGTAATAATAAAGTTTTCTTGCATCTTTCCCCAAAATATATCTCTAGTCTATGCTTATGAAGTAATAATGATTATATAGTAATAATGATGATAGTACTTAATAACGAGCATTTAATGTGCTATATATATTGTGCTATTTTAGATTTTTGATTTTACTTAATCTCCATAATAACACCATGAGTTAGGTATTACATTAATATTTTTCCTATTTCAAGATAGGAAAACTGAGACCTAGAGTAGTTAAGCTTCTTTTCTAGAAATACAAAATAACAGCACTGGGACTGGACTGCCAGCATCTTTGCTCTTAATCATATTATCTTGGCTCCTGTCTTACAAGAAAGAGCACAGCATTGGAGAAAAGGATTCTAATCCACTTGCCACAGCTAAGTTAGGGCAAGTCTCTAGGTCTCACTTTACTGCTAGTTAAAATAATGGACTTAGATCAGATGATCAAGAAAGTTCCTTTGTAGTTTAATATTCAAATCTATTAAGTTAACCAAAACATGCTGGAATTCAAAATCCTATTTAACTTTTATGCAATTGATCTCATTATTAAAATAAATTTCTTTATTAAAATGGAAATTCCATATCTAGAAAACCAATCAGTCATAACCTTCTATTCATCTGTCATTCATTCAGAAAACCATCAGATGGCATTCTGAACTCCTACAAAATCCAGGGCTGTGCGTCAGGGCTGAGGACTACCAGAAGAAATCAGACTAAGTCAGAGATCTTGTGTTTAAGGAACTTAGTGTCTAGTGGAATACAGAAGAGATGATTATAAATAACAAAGTAGAGAGTGAAAGATATCATAGATGGGTAAGCATTTATTCTATAGGTCTTGCAAAGAGGAAGAGATTATTTGGGTACCATGGAATGGGGATGGGGGTTTGGAAGTAAATTCCAAAGAGCTTTTGGATTGGGACTTAAAATAGCATTGGAATATTTTTTCTAATACATAAAAATTGCATAATTATTTATTGAGTTACTTACAGTAAATATCAAAGACTGCTTGTTCAGAGTAAACTGTTTTCTGGCCGGATGGTCCATAATATGTCACAGAGCAGGTGAATGGCATTTGAATGTCAGCCTTGGTTGTCTTGTACTCCAGGGATGAAGTCATGATATAGAGCTGAGTCACTGGGTCCATTTGCTTTTTAAAAATTATGACCACCGCTGAAGAAAATAAAGAACACTAATGGTAGGATCTTTCATCGGAAAATCACAGTCCTTAATTAACTGTCACAGCAACTTTGAGAAGTGGTTTTGTCCTTCTTACTGTATTTAACAGGAGGGAAAATTGACATGTAGTGAGGTAGATGTCTTTTCAAAAACATGAATCAGAGACATGGACAGAAATAGAATCCTGGAATTCTATCTCCCACTCACTTTAATTAACTTTTAGAACATGCCATATAGAGAAATAATTTTCTCTGCTCTTGATTCTTCTGCACAAGGTCTGAAATGATGTTTTAAAAATCCCTTCTGATTTAATGGATACTTAAAGTAACAAAGTATAAAGTCATAGATCAAAAGAGGGCAATGCATTTAGACTCAGGATAGTCTAAGGAATGCTTAGACAAGAGAAAGGCAAAACATGTCATCTGAATTTATTGCCCACTTCTTACCCACCTCCTTCAAGGGGTTGCAGAACTTTTCCATTCCTGTACCACGTGATGTTGCCATCCGGATAACTGTCTTTTGAAATGCACTCACCCAACTGCAAAATAAAGAGGAAATATCACAACCTTGGTTGCATCAGTGGTTGTCCATTTGAAAGCCCCAGACTCCTCAAGGGATGCAGAGTTACTCCGATTTCCTGACCCATTCATCTTCCAAGCCTTGACTAAGGACTGAATGAATGCACTCTTGTATAAAAACAATGTTTTGTGCTTAAAATTATGGTCTTGCCCATTTAAAAATGTGCAATAGATGCTGCCACCATTAATAAAATCACATTCATTTAAAAGCATTACCCGATTCATTTCGACAGTATTCAGTTTTAACATTAACTAAATAACATAACTATATTAACATTGGCTATTACCATGGTTCATAGATCTGTGTATTCAAGAATCATTAATGGTGTTAAAATAAGGCTGCCTCTCCAGCTTCATGCTACGTTTATTTCAGATGACATATACTTACCACGATCTATAATCCCCACCACTTTACTTCACATGTGTTCTTAATATTTAGTGTTGTACTATGCAGTCAAATTCAATCTGATTCAAAGAATTCTGAACTTGCTTCTTCCCCCAGCCAAGGAAAATTTGGCTATTTTAGTTAGTGAAAATGAGATTATGAATCAAGTGATGTGCTCATATATGGAACCCCAGTTTTGTCCCTCCTTCAATAGACTTCCTTCAAACCTCTGCTACTGTGATTGTTTAAATCTGATCTTATCCCTTAACTTCAACTTTTCAATAGTTTAATTTGTCAATAAGATAGAGACCAAACACTATACATGACAGAAGGCTTGTCATAATCCAGCTTCTCTTTAACTCTCGAGATTTATCTCTTACTGCACTCTCTTGCCCACTGGCTGAGCACCCAAAATTCCAGCAACGCAAATAATGTGTTTCCCAAACATGCCATTTTCTTTAACATGGTATTATTTCATATTGTTGGAAAGCCCTTTTTACCTTTGGTCTGGAGAAAATCTACTCATGTGTCATTACTTCATTAAACATCCATTTCATTCAAACAAGAAAGACTTATGCCTTTTTTTACTCTCATCTCCCTCTCCTCCCTTCAGAAATGACCACGCCTTCCTCTGTGTCTCCTCTCTACCTTGTGCAGACTTTCTGACTGGCACCTGGAACACTGTCAGCTCCACAGAGCAAAGTCTATCTTATTTGTCCTGGCATCTGAGGCCAGGAGAAGGCATTCAATGCTAGGCTTAGGAAAGGCAATTAATCAAAAACAAGTTCTTACCTTTTTAAGCTGCTCTGTTTCAAGAAACGGGGCTTTGCTTACAATTTCGGGTTTAGATGGTTGCTCTAAAGTTAAGTAGAGAAAGATTTTAAGTGCATGTGGGAGAAGGAAATGAACATTTGTGATTCGGTTTATAGAAAAATAATTCATTTACTCAAAGCAGAAAAATAAGCAACAAAATAAAAAATAGATTTCCCATATAATCTGTAATTAAGAAATCTGGTTAGTTTCCCCCTTCCAAATATTTGCTTTATTATATTAAATATTATTTTAAGTGCTTATTATTCCTGTGAATAAAATATTGCTAATGTTTTCAGGATGCTTTATAAACAGTGAGTACGGTTTAGATTGTAAACAGAGGTTAATATACTAAAGAGGATATGTTATCTGCAATTGATTACCATGTGCACTTTCTACTTAATAATTTCCATCTCCTTAGAGGAAAACCTGAGTCCATATGAATCTGAATCACAGGGGTGCTTATTTAAAATGCAGATTTCTGAGCTCTACCTGGCCAACTAAATCAGCATATCTGGGGAAAATCCTATAAACCTACTTTTTAAACAAGTTCCATTGGGGATTCTTGGGCACAGTGGAGTTTAAGAATCACTGCTCTAAAATCATGGGAAATGCAAAGTGGCTAAGGGATGTAGAAGCCCAAGTTTCCTGTGTATCTCACACCTTATCTTTTAAATGAAGTTATATTATGAAACTATAAATGTGAGAAAATCTTTCAAATTTGGAACATGAGATAATGGACAGAAGCGTTTTAAATACAGGAAGTTCGGTAAGCATAAATTCTAATAGAGGCTTCGGGAAAAACTGATTACAAATTGCAGCAAGAAGATATTATTTAAACTTATTTTATTCTTAGCTATTAGTTATCTATCATTGATGGATTTTTAAACTTTTTAATTAGCTCTAACAATTAGTCTATAGAAAATGGATATTTCCTCATTGTCATTGATTTTTGTGAGTCTCATGGAGAACTATTCTATTTTCAAATAAATAGACAAATAAAAACAACCAGCTATTCTCTCATCCATAGTCTTATTGTCTACCATCTCTACACTTTTAATTTTGATTACCAAACTAAACTAAATTGCTCTTGTATAATTATTACTCAATTTGGAATTCAGTTATCAGACATGTTACCTACCCAGACCATTACAGAAAACAAGGATGAAGACAAAAAGTCTTTGGAACAGCAAGATGGGTATCACCAAGATTGTATGCAAAAATAACGTAAGCTTCTTCAGGTTAATATCCTGAGTTAATTTTCCCTTTGCAATTGTTTTATATTAGAAATTAGAATAATTAATAATAATAGTGAATCTGCCTATCTGTTGAGCTTACACTTTAATTATAAGAGGCCTATTTACTATTAATTCTAGAAGTATAATTCTCTTGATACAATTTTCTGAAGAGTGATTATCTATATTCTAAATGCACAGATTGGAAAGAAAACATAAGAAAGATTAAAAAAAATGGAAAAAAGAAACATAGAAAAATAGAAAAGTATAACAGACAATTACATTAACACAAAGAAGAAGTGACACCTGGCTACCTGATTGTTAGGAATGTGACCAAAAATATAAAAAACTGACAAAATATAAAAAAACTGATCCAGCAATTTCACTCCTGGCATATATTCAAAGAAAAGAAAAACTCTAATTCATAAAGATTCATGTACCCCTATGTTTTTAGCAGCATTATTTACAATACACAAGATACGGAAGAAACCTAAGTGTCCATCACACATAAAGATGTTACATGTGTGTATACACACATGCACACACACACACACACACACACACACACCCCTAATGGAATACTAGTCAGCCATATAAAAGACTGAAATTTTGCCATTTGCAACAACATGAATGGACCTGGAGGGTATTTATGCTTAGTGAAAGAAGTCTGACAGAAAAAGACAAATACTGTATGTTATCACTAATATGTGGAATATAAAAAATAAAACAAATGAATGAATATAACAAAACAGAAATACATTCACTGATATATAGAACAAACTAGTGGTTACCAGTGGGGAAAGGAAAAGGGGTAGGGACAAGATATGTGCAGGGGGTTAAGAGGTAAAAATCACCATGTACAAAAATGAATAAGTAACAGGGATATATTGTGAAACACAGGGAAATATAGCCATTATTTTGTAATAACTTTAAATGGAGTATAATCTATAAAAATATTGAATCACTGTTGTACACCTGAAACTAATATAATATTGTAAATCAAGTATACTTCAATTTAAAAAATTTTTTCAATTAGAAAAAATAAATTATAAAAATCAAAACAACATAAATAGCAATTCCTGGGAAACATGTGGTAGGGGATTAAAGCCTTCTCCAATACAAATCAGTAAGTCTTGGTTTTACCACTATTTTAATGTAACATCATTAATGTTCATAATTACAACTCTGAGTTATTGATAAAACCTTAAATTATGTTCAGAATTCAATGTTTTATGGCAAACGTCTAATACCTTTGAGAGAGGGCTGCATCCAAAATATTTAAACAGAACAAAAATCTTGGAGCTTGAGTAAGTGTAAGTTCTCTGGGAACTAAAATCAGTTATTCAGTGACACCTCTCTGAAAGCTCAAGAGAGGTAAGATATTAAATTAATTTTTGTGGTTGATCAAGTGTCAAGATTAACAAGAAAAAAAGAGCAAATAGTTTTTTGTTTCCTTAGTACTATCTATGCCTGGAATATATAGAGAGATTTGAAAAATCCTCCAAAAAATTAGGCTCTTAATAGAAAATGAGGATGGGCAGTTTTGTTAAGTTGTACTAATTTCTAGTTCACCAAAATCAGATACCAATTCAGTTGGAACATACTTCCTCTAATGTCAAATATATTCCTCTACTTTGACTTATAAACCCCATATAACCATAAATACCGATGTGTTAAAATTGTTGGTCTTTTCCACATGGCCATGTGTGCTTTGTTTCCATAAACACTTTCTAAAATTTATTCTTATTTCAATAAAATAAAACTGCAGCAAACCCAGGAAAACCTGATGAAAGTATGCTTAAAATTTAGTCCTCTTTGTACTATTATTCACTTTTCCATTTAGAAGAGAGAGTCACAGTGGGTATTGAGAAAGTAATGGTAATACCTATTGCATTTCTCTGAGTTATTTTCTCAAACTTTTGTTTCAAACCCTCTATATCAAATACATATTTTGTATGTAACTTTCTCTTATATTAGCTTGTAACAATCGATGAGTATTAGAAGACCATAAAAGAGGATGTGTACTATTTTAGCAAAATTGCATATTGATTCCAAAGTGTTTTAAAAAAACTTTATGTGAATTATGTCTTAATATGATTCAAGGATTCATAACTAAGTATAGAATTGAAAGGAAAAGTCATACCACAAATTTATTTGCATTAGTAAAATAATTTTGTCAAGAGTTTCACAGCCAGGTGAGGATGGAGTGATGAATGCAAAACTGCTCTATATCACCCAAATGCATGAGTGTTATTCTCAAAATCCTCACACAGAGGATGGCCCAGTTTGATATGGGAGGAGAGCAAGAAAAGGCAGGTGCACTGGTTACATTGAGTCAAGGGTGCTTCTCTCAGTACTTTGTCAGCAATCAACTCTTGATATACTTTAAGTAGATCACTGTGAGCATGAAATCGTTTATTTTCCTTATGAGATGGGAAAAGGTATTTTTTATACTTAAACAATCAAAATGAAATATACAGTGTAGATCTCATTTGTTAAAAAGGTATTTTCTGCTTCCTTCATTCTGAAAAAATAAAAATGACTTGCAGTTGAAAGTTGAATAACTTTCACAGGGAGGGTGGGAGGAGGGATGCTCAGTTTTGATAAAATATTGAGAACAGTGTCCCAATGAAAGCTCAAATAACACTGTGATGTCAACCATCACTAGGAGAGCTGGTTGGTCCAGGTGGAAGTCACGGGAACAGTCTTCCTTTTAATACCACACACACCAGTGCAGAAGATTAGGCTGGATTTTGGTTTTCAAATGCTTTTTAGTACTCAAGCCCTTCTCCCTTTTTTCCCCCTGAACAAAATATCATGAAAAAGCTTCGAAATATTGAGTGGGCGAATTATAGCTAATCAAGTAGAAGCAGCTAGCTCCTCACCCTCCTCAGCCCTATTCATTAGCACGTCAAGAGGATCCTAGGAACAGAGTGGGAAAACCACTGCCTAATCCAAAGTACTCATTTACTGATGAGGAGGGAATTGAAGCCCCTGCCCTGACTGGTGAAGTCACTTGCCCAAGGTCAGAAATTAGCAGCAGATCTAACAAAGCCAGATCTCCTGATGACCAGTTCAGTGATTTTTCCATTATATCACTGACAGCCATTTGGCTCTCTGGGCAAGCATTCAACCTCTAAGATCTACTCTTGCTAAGGGATGGTTTTATTAACTTCAAATGTGCGTTAAATGCAAACTGTTTGACTATGATGCCATTCAACGACTAACCAACCAACCAAACAAAAATGCCTCATTAGTGGTGACAAAGCATGGGACTTACTTGGATCTGGTCTGCTTTATGGGCATGATTTCTTGCATCTGAGATATAGCTTAAAACTGAATAAACAAACCTACATCAGAAGTAATAAAGTCATCAGTCATGACCTCTAGTTTGAATAAAAAGTTTGTGCTCATCAGGAGGACACTGCAGCAAACTGATCTGGGATTAGCTCACGTTAACCACACTCATTCTGTGGTACACAGTGCGTGTTGCTAGGTGCTAGGTGACTCGACAGAAGGAAACAGAGGACTGATTGATGAGCCTAGTAACTCTTAAGTGACTGCAATATATACATGTGTAGAATGAAAGCCTCCATGTCACAGCTGCCATTTGCTTCACAAATAACGATCCAAAGTCAATTCATTATTTTTAAAGAAGCAAAGCCCTTATATGCTCTTGCAAACTCTTTCTTCATCATGAGCTGTGCTGTTTATTTAATTGGACTTGGAGGGTCCCACAGTTTCTAGTATAAAACCCCATTTTCAAAAGTGTGTAACTTGTCTATTTAAATTCTCTCTGGCCCAGAGCCTGGAATGCAAATTCTGTTTCTGAGAATCACTTTGTTTTCAACAACATTCAAAAGAGAAGGGGGTAGGGGGAGCTGATGGTATGCAGGGTGTGAGTGTGTTTTTATAACCATAGAAATCCTCTGTATTCCGAAACAGCTTACAAATTTTATCAAATTAGGCCAAATGAACTTTTTTGGCATTTAAAAAATTATATTCTGAAAATTGTCACCAATGTTTCTTCGAAATGGAACAACCTGAATTTTCTCAACTTTCTTGTAGACTGTCTTGATATTTGGTAATTTTAACATAATAACAAAGAAACATGACAATGACAAATCAATACACATAACTTTAGAATGCTGTGACTTAATCTCTGTACCTACTGCAGTACATTCTTGTGTACTTATATTTACGACCTCATGGCTTAATTAAAAGATTTTGGTTGCTCACTTTAGAAAAAGTGTTTTTAGCAGCACACCATCCATCTTCCTAATAACATCAAAGTGAAATAAAAGACAAGAAAGAAAAAATACATGGGACTTTGGCAAATACAGGATGGAGATTTTTCGGGGTGTTTCATGGAAGGGGGCATAACTGGGAAACGCTTGGTACTTGGTTTGATCCATAAAATGATTGAGTTGAGTGGATGGTTTCTGGAAAGTACCTTCTAAGCTGAAAGGTAATCAACTGAAACGTGTACTATGCTTTTACAAGGTTCTTCGGGAGAACAAAGGTCTCCTTGATAGTATAAGCACTGAATCCTTGTCATGAGTCCATAGGAGCACTGAAGTCCATATAAATGCTTAAGGGACAGTCCTACTTAGTTGTATAGGCATTACAAGAGAAACAGGAAAAATCCACGGTTAATTGCTGTAGTAGCAAGGCCCTCTGGGTTTCTTTCTTCCCTGTTTATTTTAATAATTTCTAGGTGCTGTCAAGTTATCAGAAAGCAGAGGAAAAAACTGAAAAGTGAGACCTTCTTCCCTAATTAAAAAAGACTAGCATTCTGAAACTTTCGAGACCTATTTTTCTCCCTGTAATTTCTAAGATATTAGGATGTAATGAAGGTGGGATATTTTATTAGAATATTAAAAGATAAAGAGTTTTAATTAGAACTTCTCAAGTCATTCATTTGCGTAGCTATTTGTACACGCACATTAACTATATATTATCATGAGGCAAAGTGACCTCCAGTAATTATTACAAGTTTCTTCTACAACATTTTCTTGTTCCAACCCTCCTCTACTTTTTCCCCTTGGTGGATTCCATGTACACATTTAGAGTGTGGTGAACTTCTTTATTTTAGGGCAATTTTCTAAACCGCTTGAACAGTCTCAAGAAGTAAATCAACAAGCATTAAGCATTAAAGGTCAAAATGTGTGTGTGTATACACACACATATACACACACATGTATATACATATATAGAAAACTTAGGTCTCTTGTTTGTATTTTATTTTATTTTTTTTAATTTTATTTATTTATTTATTTATTTTTGGCTGTGTTGGGTCTTCGTTTCTGTGCGAGGGCTTTCTCCAGTTGCGGCAAGTGGGGGCCACTCTTCATCGCGGTGCGCGGGCCTTTCACTATCGCGGCCTCTCTTGTTGCGGAGCACAGGCTCCAGATGCGCAGGCTCAGTAGTTGTGGCTCACGGGCCTAGTTGCTCCGCGGCATGTGGGATCTTCCCAGACCAGGGCTTGAAACCGTGTCCCCTGCATTGGCAGGCAGATTCCCAACCACTGCGCCACCAGGGAAGCCCAGTATTTTATTGTTTTTACAATATCAAATGGCAACTTTTATATGGTTTAGCCTAATTCATATATATGTAAGCATGATATGCATGAATATGTGCATGTATTATATATCTATGTATCAATATGTATCACAGAACATTTATTTGTACGTCAGTGAAAGTAAAGGATCACATGCCAGTTTTCATTTAGCACTATTTCATATCACAGGAAATTTTACCCAACAAAACAACAGAATATTCTTTTAGTTCCTCATTGCAAAGCTCCTATTTGCATTTCAGGTTTTTTGTTTTCCTCACTGACAGCATGCATGAGCAGAATGAAGATCTCTAGAAGTCCTCTTACATAGATGCCTACTGTGGAGACACTACAGAGAGTTCAGTCGTCTTTCTAAAGAACATTTTCTAGTACCAGCCATCAATCCCACTTAGCATTACACTGCAGACTACTTACTGAACACCTTGACTACTGTAGGTGCCTCAAACACGTTGTCCTCAGTTACGAGCATGCACACAAATCTCTTTTCATCACTGATCTTTGCATTACTGATAGAGAGAGTGTAGTTTTCTGAGAGGTTCAGTCTGTCTTTGTATTCTGGTACATCGTCGTACTGCACACTTTTCTTTGTAGAGGACCTGAAGGCAATAAATACTGGGGAGCCATCAGGCTTTTCCTAAAAATTGAAATAACAATACATTTTTAAAAAACAGGCATTTTTAGATGTTTCAGGATTACAGCCAGGATAACAAAATTTTCTTGGCCGTATTATTCCACCAAAATTTGTAGTTTGGTCCAAGAAGAATAATTTTAGATATGTGCCTCATATAAATCTTTGGTTATAGAAAATTACTCTTCATAAGAAGAGAAGCTGTAAGTTCTTTTACAGGTATCAATTTAAATATACAAAAATGAAAGGACAGAGCTTTAGGAATCCAAGCTTTTCTTGCATCTGGAGGACAGAATTAGTAACTGTTTTGAAAATGACAAGGGTTGGCGTTATGTCTAATGTAAAAGAAAAAAAATAGATGAAAACAAACATATACGTGTTATGTTACAAAAGGATTTTCAGCTAACTATCAGAGTAAGCATACACTTGTGCTGCAAACACTCATTTAGAAATCCTGGGCAATTATCTTTAGCATGTTCATTACTTTAATCCACATACTTTATGTGTCCACACTTTTCAGTTTCAGCCAGACTGACACAGTTGACCTTTACACATAACATAGCTTAATGAGTCTTCATGGAAGAACAGTATTTGTCCTTGTGAAATGATCATGTCCATTAAGCAATAGAATTAGATTAATCACTAAAACCCATAGTTTTGCTATCTGAATCTTAAAACTTAGCTCGAAGGGTTTTCATATAAAATCTGGCATATACAATTATGCCAAGAGCACTGAGACATAAGTCATTTCTTCCTCTGCTCCCACAAACATTCTCTTACCTATTAACAATAATCTAAAATAAGGGCCAATCCCTCTTCTACTTACCTCACAAGGCCTTTGAGAAAATAAAATATGATAAAACATTCAAAAATGCGTGACAAATTTCAAGGTGTTATGAGGAGTAACATTTTAAAAATTATTAATATTTACTAATGTTATGGACTAAATTTATATGCCTAAGCCCTAACCTCCAGTGTGGGATTAGTGGAGGTGGGCCCCTGAGAGGTGTTGAAGTTTAGATGAGGTCATGGGGATGGTACCCTCATGATGGGATTAGTGCCCTTATAAGAAGAGGAAGAAACGCGAGAGCTCTCTCTCTCAATGAGAACACAAAGAAGAGGTTTTGTGAGCACATAGCAAGTGGCAGCTGTCAGCAAATCAGGAAGAGGGCCCTCCGCAAGAGGTGAATCGGCTGGCACCTTGATTTTGGACTGCCCAGCCTCCAGAACTGTGAGAAATAAATGTCTGTTGTTTAAACTATCCAGTCTGTGGTATTTTGTTATAACAGCCCAAGCTGACTAAGACAATTACTAAGCTAATCTTGGAGTCCAAAAGGTTTAGCTGGTTGAATATCTGAATACATCAGTAATATTCTCCTTAAATCTTTTAATTTTGCCACAGGTTTACAATGCAAATCCTTGTACTAAATCATTTCTTCATTAAGAAAAATATGTTAGACCAGTTAGACCAGTATCTTAAATTTCTATAATATATTTGTTCACTTATGCAAGAAATAATAGTTATTAAATTTCGAGCACTTAACTGTATGCCAGGGTACTTTCTTTGGGCTTTCCATGCATTAATGGATTTAATATTCATAACAACCCTGTAAATTACACATAATATTGGCTTCATTTTTAGACAATGGAGACAGAGATCGGTTAAATAACTGGTCCATTGCCCCAGCCAGTGTATCTCAGCAGGGCCAAGACTGGAGCTCCACAGCCTGGCTCCTTTATAACTACACTATATCATTCTCGACAGCCGTTAGATGCCTCTTCTGTACCAGGCACAGAGGCGGATGTTGGTGAAGAGGTGGTGGGAGTGAGGTAGGGCGGGGTGCACAGGGAGCTATGATCTCCATTCACAGGGAGATTACCGTGCAGTAAGAGAAACGAATTCATCTTTCCTCTGTGTTTGCTCCCTTTCACTCTTTGCAAATCTGCTCTTTGTCTTTCAGATTACATTAAATTAGAGGTTGTATGGTATGTCTGCGAATCAGGACTACTTTTAGAGCGTATGGTACTTCAAATGTATCTCATCAGTTTATTGCTGAAGGTTTTTGTTTCATTAACAATTTGAAAATTGCCATTATTATTTGTTTTCACTGCCATTGTGCCAGTTCCATTTAGGTGAAAATTATTTCCTCGGCATCAGAAATGTCTATAATCACAGAAGTTTTTCACCACTGTATGCCATTTATTTTAGCATTAAGTTTGACTCGATGGTGAATTAGGTGGTAGTCTCCCAGACCCTTAGAATTTTAGGGGTGCTAATAGACTTTGTCCTCATAGGCCTTAACTTCATATTTCCATTTTTATAGGGAGCCAGAAATAGTTAAAAATTACCCAGTGTGAGCTGGATAACAGGAGGAGGGATCAGGGAAGTGCTATGCTGCCTCACCTCCTTCTTTTGTCTTCACCTGCCCTTCACACAGTGCGTTTAGAGCTTAGTAGCCCCACACCCATAACAGCTTACACTCTTCGTGCAATTACCATGTGCCAAGTACTAGGTAAGTATTCTGGTATGAGTTACTTCATGTAACCTTCACAACATTGTAAGGAAGATTATTATTATCTCATATTTTTCTATGAGAAAATGGGGATTAATTCACTCATCCAGAATCCCACAGCCAATGCACGGTAGAACATGTCAGTCTGACTTCAGAACCATATTTTAAAAGATTGTGTTATACTACCCCTGGGGTGCAACTTATGTACATTTCTATTCTGCAGAACATTTGTTCTTGCAGATATCTGAGAGGAAAAGTTGTGTGGTTCAATAAACTTAAGAAATGAATGAACTCAGACAATTCATCATGTATCTTAATATAGGAAAGGCTCTGAGAAGTACTGCAGTAAAAAAACTTTTCAAAAATTATTGGATCATCACAAGAATTAAAGTAATATAGAAGTGTGATTGGATTTGAAGCAATTTAGAAGTGTAAGATGCTTTCACGAATATATCAACCAATTAATTCTGCTTTTTTTACATGTGTAAGAATAATACATAATAAAAATCTATGCCCAAAGTCAAAAAAAATTATTGGACCATCAAATCCTTTTCCTATTCAAATACCTTTTAACATTTCATGGACCTAGGGAAAATTTGCCAGTTGTGTTCAATGAAACATATGTCCTCTTTTTAAGCTTGCAAACCATTGTGAGTCTCTGTGATTTAGCAATGGGAAATTGTGCCACACAGACACCTTTTGTTTGTCTTGGTAATGAAATTGAGATATTTTATCAAAGTTACCTAGCCTTTCCACATCACCTACCAGGATATCTACCCTTCATTTCCAGACCCATCGGTACCTTGATACCTGAGAAAATATGATTTTGCTATCTGCAAAAAATGAATAAAATCAGCATAAAAGGACCTACCACTTCGACTGAGTTCTAAGACCAAGTACCAGTAACAGGCTTCTAATATGGATGACTAATTTTCAGTGAACATTTGAATGCTCTGGCTTCTGGTGCATCTTGCCTTTGCAGTAACCACACCAAACAAAACATGAGTGTGTAGAAAAAGGCTGCCATCTTCCACTAAGCTCTGTCCTATACTCCACTGATTTTACCCTGGAACTCTGCCTTTTCTTCTGCCTCAGACACCTCAGGGTGAATCTTTCAGACTAATTTGAGCTAAGAATTACCTGTTTATTGGCTTTATTTTAAAATAGCATTTGTTATGTAAGACTTAGGAATTATTCTTTTGACATATTCGACTCATTAATTTCATCCTTTTACATTTATACCCACAGCTGAATATTGCCATTACGTTAATTTGAAAGTCACATTTACTCACAGAAGGAATTTTCTTTCAAAAACTAGAGGCAATTAACCAAGTCCAAGGTAGGTCACACTTACATATTTCCATTTGCCAAACATGAGATTCTGAGGTACACTGAGTCGGCAAGGCATGACAATGGTATCTCCATATGCTGAGTTTACAGTATACCATCCAAGACCTTTAGAAAAAAAGGAACACGAGAGAGAAGAGTTTAAATGTTTTCTTGAAATAAAGTAAATAACTTCAGTTCAAGATGCATGTCTTAATGAAGGTTATGTATTATAATTTTATCTTAAATGACATACAACAAAGTATGTAGTTAGAACATATTTCCTATAAATATCAACAGCTCTTATTTAGCTACTAAGCCTTCAAATGTCACACAGTTCAAATCTATAAACCTCTCAGTTTTAGCGAGGAATAGATAAGTAGTATATGCCAAAGGAACAGTGTGGAATCTGAGGGTTTCTTTTCACCTTCACTGTATTTCATAAGAAAAAACTTCACTATATTTCATAGAAGT
Organism: Balaenoptera ricei; assembly: GCF_028023285.1. Lineage (NCBI taxonomy): Eukaryota > Metazoa > Chordata > Mammalia > Artiodactyla > Balaenopteridae > Balaenoptera > Balaenoptera ricei. The sequence goes on from NC_082642.1 coordinate 108,914,069, forward strand.
GTGGCACTGTACAAAGAGATTATCATGCTTAAAATTCTCTAAACTAGCTTTAAATATGTTTGTGTTTTTCATTTGAAAATATTGTTAAGTTTAAATTCAAAAAATTTTAAAAACTATTAAAAACTAAGAACTAATACATATAAGACCACAACTGAATCTTAAATATAAGTGGCAAAATGAGCATGAAAATGGCCTGCTTTACAGTAGCAATGGTTAAAATACTAGTTTTCATTTCAATTATACATAAAATATTAACAGGAAAAGAATTTGTAAGGAATTCCCTGGCGCTCCAGTGGTTAGGACTCCACGCTTTCACTACTGAGGGCGCGGGTTCAATCCTTGGTTGGGGAACTAGGAACCTGCAAACTGCGTGGCAGCCAAAAAAAAAAAGTATTTGTAGTATGAGATTTCTTCATGAAGTGATTACACTGCTTTTTGGGTAGACAATCTAATTTAAGCAATAGTTTGCTACTAAGGTACAGAAAACTTCCTGGTCTTATTTAATTCTTTACTGAAAAGAATGTGATGCTCAATAATTAAATTATCAACAATACCCACATTTTTGCATACGTATGTAACATACTATTCAAATCTGTATATATTTATGAAGTTTAAAGAAACATAGGCATTTAACTTGGCAATTGTATAGTACTTAGGAAATATATCAGATCTTTTTACCTTATTTTGTTTACAACTATCTTTAAAGTTAGATACATTTGCAATTAAATACCTATTAAGATATGTCATAATTGGATACAGAGTGTGACAGGGCTAACTTTATTTTAAACTGAAAAGAAAAGGAAATGATATTTTGTCCACCAGGTGGTGCTAAAGTGCAAAGCTAAGGCAATTTACAACACATGAATAAGACCATCTTATGACTTTCTGAAGAAACAAGACAGGGTGGATACTATCTTTCTCTGTTACCCATCAATCACAACATATAAAAATTTCATATAGGGATAAAAATCATTAACCTTAGTAAAGAAAGAAAAGGTAATAAAATTCCTATTTTAAAATTCTGTCAACTGAGGAAGCTACTTTCCTTTAAAGCAATTTTCTCCAGTGAACAAAAGCATTACAAAGAACACAAATTTCATGTAAATATACTGCACAACTACTTTCCAGCATTTTTAACATTGTTAAAATAAAGAATACAAAGTATAAGCCACGAGAATGTGTTTTTAACTTGCTATTAGAGACAAAATTTTACTAAAATTTTTATTACATTCTGTTTTATAATGAAAAATTACCGGGTGGGAGGGAGGGAGACGCAAGAGGGAAGAGATACGGGGATAGGTGTATATGTATAACTGATTCACTTTGTTATAAAGCAGAAACTAACACACCATTGTAAAGCAATTATACTCCAATAAAGATGTTAAAAAAAAATGACAATTTTCCAAATTTTTAATTGTTTAGTGTCAACCATACTTCCTTTTTACTATAAATCATTGAAGAGCATAAGACTATAAGGTCTCTTCAGCCTTGTTAAAATAAAAAATTGTTAGGATTTAGATATGTGGTGGCAGACAGGCAAAGTGATGACAGTTAAGAAATTGCTTTATTTCACAGTAGAGTACTTGTTTTCTACATTGGATATTAAATATGGAACTTGTATCATGTATTTTAGAATCTGTTCATGCAGGTTTGCCAAACCATGGAAACCATTTTGTGCTTTAATATTTTGGTTTTTTCATCAATATATAGCAAGACACTTGAATATGTAATGACTCTAAGATAATGTGAATCTCTTCCTTAAATTATGGCAAGACACGCACCTCTAATTATCTCCTATAATTATAAAAACACACCTTCTTTCGACAACTGCCAGTGCTCCCATGGTTGGTCAAGGAGTGAAAACAGTTTACACAGCTTAGGTACCAATGAGGTGAATCCCTTGCTAGGTACAGGGAAACAAATTCCTTTTCCAAAAAATTTAATGCTTTGCTCTTTCGTACAGACCATTTTTCTTTCCTCTTCTCTATAGAACTTTAATATACACCAAATTTTATAATTCTATATTTTATAATTGATTTAAAAATTTAAAAATTTTATAATTTTTATAATTGATTTTAAAGCTGTATGAATTTCAAGTACATAATGTATTAGCATGATGAAAGCACAATCACAGCAGGAAGAGGACCATATATATATATATATATTTTTTTTTTTAACATCTTTATTGGAGTATAATTGCTTTACAATGGTGTGTTAGCTTCTGCTTTATAACAAAGTGAATCAGTTATAAATATACATATGTTCCCATATCTTTTCCCTCTAGCGTCTCCCTCCCTCCCACCCTCCCTATCCCACCACTCTAGGTGGTCACAAAGCACCCACCGAGGTGATCTCCCTGTGCTATGCGGCTGCTTCCCACTAGCTATCTATTTTACGTTTGGTATTTTACGTATGTCCATGCCACTCTCTCACTTTGTCACAGCTTACCCTTCCCCCTCTCCATATCCTCAAGTCCATTCTCTAGTAGGTCTGTGTCTTTATTCCCGTCTTGCCCCTAGGTTCTTCATGACCATTTTTTTTTTTCTTAGATTCCATATATATGTGTTAGCATACGGTATTTGTTTTTCTCTTTCTGACTTACTTCACTCTGTATGACAGACTCTAGGTCCATCCACTTCACTACAAATAACTCAATTTTGTTTCTTCTTATGGCTGAGTAATATTCCATTGTATATATGTGCCACATCTTCTTTATCCATTCACTGCAGATGGACACTTAGGTTGTTTCCATGTCAGGGCTATTGTAAATAGAGCTGCAATGAACATTGTGGTACATGACTCTTTTTGAATTATGGTTTCCTCAGGGTATATGCCCGGTAGTGGGATGGCTGGGTCGTATGGTAGTTCCATTTTTAGTTTTTCAAGGAACCTCCATACTGTTCTCCATAGTGGCTGTATCAATTTACATTCCCACCAACAGTGCAAGAGGGTTCCCTTTTCTCCACACCCTCTCCAGCATTTATTGTTTGTAGATTTTTTGATGATGGCCGTTCTGACTGGTGTGAGGTGATACCTCACTGTAGTTTTGATTTTCATTTCTCTAATGATTAGTGATGTTGAGCATTCTTTCATGTGTTTGTTGGCAATCTGTATATCTTCTTTGGAGAAATGCCTATTTAGGTCTTCTGCCCATTTTTGGATTGCGTTGTTTGTTTTTTTGATATTGAGCTGCTTGTAAATTTTGGAGATTAATCCTTCGTCAGTTGCTTCATTTGCAAATATTTTCTCACATTCTGAGGTTTGTTTTTTCGCCTTGTTTATGGTTTCCTTTGCTGTGCAAAAGCTTTTAAGTTTCATTAGGTCCCATTTGTTTATTTGTGTTTTTATTTCCATTTCTCTAGGAGCTGGGTCAAAAAGGATCTTGCTGTGATGTATGTCATAGAGTGTTCTGCCTATGTTTTCCTCTAAGAGTTTGATAGTGTCTGGCCTTACATTTAGGTCTTTGATCCATTTTGAGTTTATTTTTGTGTATGGTGTTAGGGAGTGTTCTAATTTCATACTTTTACATGTAGCTGTCCAATTTTCCCAGCATCACTTATTGAAGAGGCTGTCTTTTCTCCACTGTATATGCTTGCCTCCTTTATCAAAGATAAGGTGACCATATGTGCATGGGTTTATCTCTGGGATATCTATCCTGTTCCATTGATCTATCTTCCTGTTTTTGTGCCAGTCCCATACTGTCTTGATTACTTTAGCTTTGTAGTATAGTCTGAAGTCCGGGAGCCTGATTCCTCCAGCTCTGCTTTTCTTTCTCAAGATTGCTGTGGCTATTCGGGGTCTTTTGTGTTTCCATACAAATTGTGAAATTTTTTGTTCTAGTTCTGTGAAAAATGCCAGTGGTAGTTTAATAGGGATTGCATTGAATCTGTAGATTGTTTTGCGTAGTAGAGTCATTTTCACAATATTGATTCTTCCAATCCAAGAGCATGGTATATCTCTCCTTCTAATTGTACCATCTTTAATTTCCTTCATCAGTGTCTTAAAATTTTCTGCATACAGGTCTTTTGTCTCCTTAGGTAGGTTTATTCCTAGGTATTTTATTCTTTTTGTTGCAATGGTAAATGGGAGTGTTTCCATAATTTCTCTTTCAGATTTTTCATCATTAGTGTATAGGAATGCAAGAGATTTCTGTGCATTAATTTTGTATCCTGCTACTTTACCAAATTCATTGATTAGCTCTAGTAGTTTTCTAGTAGCATCTTTAGGATTCTCTATGTATAGTATCAAGTCATCTGCAAACAGTGACAGTTTTACTTCTTTTCCGATTTGGATTCCTTTTATTTCTTTTTCTTCTCTGATTGCTGTAGCTAAACTTCCAAAACTATGCTGAATAATAGTGGTGAGAGTGGGCAACCTTGTCTTGTTCCTGATCTTAGTGGAAATGGTTTTAGTTTTTCACCATTTAGGATGATGTTGGCTGTGGGTTTGTCATATATGCCCTTTATTATGTTGAGTAAAGTTCCCTCTATGCCTACTTTCTGCAGGGTTTTTATCATAAATGGGTGTTGAATTTTGTTGAAAGCTTTCTCTGCATCGATTGAGATGATCATATGTTTTTTCTCCTTCAATTTGTTAATATGGTGTATCACATTGATTGATTTGCATATATTGAAGAATCCTTGCATTCCTGGGATAAACCCCACTTGATCATGGTGCTGTTGGATTCTGTTTGCTAGTATTTTGTTGAGGATTTGTGCATCTATGTTCGTCAGTGATATTGGCCTGTGGTTTTCTTTATTTGTGACATCTTTGTCTGGTTTTGGCATCAGGGTGATGGTGGCCTCGTAGAATGAGTTTGGGAGTGTTCCTCCCTCTGCTATATTTAGGAAGAGTTTGAGAAGGATAGGTGTTAGTTCTTCTCTAAATGTTTGACAGAATTTGCCTGTGAAGCCATCTGGTCCTGGGCTTTTGTTTGTTGGAAGATTTTTAATCACAGTTTCAATTTCAGTGCTTGTGATTGGTCTGTTCATATTTTCCAATTCTTCCTGGTTCAGTCTTGGAAGGTTGTGCATTTCTAAAAATTTAGGACCATATATTTTTAATCACTGTATCCCAGGGACAATGTCTGGCATTTACTGGGCATCTAATAAGATGATTTTTCATTTGAATCTTGTTCCATACGTTCCATTTTGGTTATCAAATTAACATCTTTAAAAACCAGGGAGGAGTTGACAACACTGGAACTTTGAGAATTCTTTTTCTTACCAAATACTGCAAAGGCTGTCATATACTGTCTTCGATGTGTAAGGAACATGGATTTGGGCTTGGATGGCACTCTCTTACTTGAAGAGAAACAAACACAAAGCCAACATTCTTATGAGTTTATGTATTAAACTACAGGATAGAACATTTCTCCCTTCCCTTTCAAGAGAAATTAAGGATTGTTTGTGCTATGTGATCTGCAAATGACACTAAGAAGTGACTTTTTCCTTACTTGTGATGACCACAAAGCAAAGAGTTGTTTTTAAAAGTATTTGCAAATTCATGGATTGAGTCTTGCAGTGACAGCTCGATATCCAAAATTAGCCAGGACAGGACTCTTAAGAGCACAGCAAATGTAAGGGAAATAGATCTGACAAGAATGAGGGCAGTAGGTAAAAGGGCAATAGTTACAGATAGAAGCCCTGGTCCACAGACTGAGGGCAGAATGCATGATAATCATTTGCATTATCACTTGTGGCATTAGGAGCCACAGTCATGATGATTTTAGAAATAATTTTCAAGTTTGTTATAATCATCAACTTTCCTCTTCGGGTAAGAGTATAAGGGTTCCAGGTTCATCTGATAGAAAGACTAAGGCTTACACATGTGGGAGGGCTAATATCTCTAACCCCCTAGGGATAAAGTAGCTACGAAGACTATTGTGATTTGGTGATGAATTAGCATCCTGATTTCTAGAGACGTCTCAGTCTTTGAGATGAAGTGCCAGGGAGACCCAAAGCACCTGTCAACACAAATAATTCTGTTTATACTTTTCATAGAAGCAAGAGATTTTTATCTTTGAATTGCCAAGTCTGAATTAAATTTAGCTTACTAGAATTCCCCTGCAATTATCTCCCTGTAATATCAGTTGGTTAAATTATTCATGGTTTTGTAGCATAGAGATTATTGGATACAATTGCAAATATAGAATGCCTATGATGTCCTTCCTCAAAGAGGCAAAATATAAAATATAGAAGGAAATGTGTGTGTGCACAAGGGTGTGAATTTCTGTGCTATACATGTTATGTCTATGTGTATATGCATATGTCATAAGATACTTTAACCTGGGCTAAATAAATCACCTTTCGTATTAAATGTGTTTTAAAATTTTAACATAGTGTTATGAATTATTATTATCACTGTTGCTATCAAAATGTCCTGACATAAAGTAAAACATAAATACGTTTGGTAGTGTATATATGTCAATGCTACTCTCTCACTTTGTCCCACCTTCCCCTTCCCCGTCCCCTGTAAAATAGATAGCTAGTGGGAAGCAGCCACATAGCACAGAGAGATCACCTCGGTGGGTGCTTTGTGACCACCTAGAGGGGTGGGATAGGGAGGGTGGGAGGAAGATGCAAGAGGGAGGGGACATGGGGATATATGTATACATATAGCTGATTCACTTCGTTATAGAGCAGAAACTAACAACATTGTAAAGCAACTATACTCCAATAAAGATGTTTAAAAAAAAATACATGTTGGGCTTCCCTGGTGGCGCAGTGGTTGAGAATCTGCCTGCCAATTCAGGGGACACGGGTTCGAGCCCTGGTCTGGGAAGATCCCACATGTCGTGGAGCAACTGGGCCCGTGAGCCACAATTACTGAGCCTGCGCGTCTGGAGCCTGTGCTCCGCAACAAGAGAGGCCGCGATAGTGAGAGGCTCGCGCACCGCAATGAAGAGTGGACCCCGCTTCCCGCAACTAGAGAAAGCCCTCGCACAGAAACGAAGACCTAACACAGCCAAAAATAAATAAATAATTTTTTTAAAAAAAAATACGTGTTATATTTGAGAAGCGGCGTGTAATAATTTAATGATTCTTATGAAGAATTATTAGCTAAAGATAAAGAACAATAGAACCTAGAAAGGCTACATAGGAGAATTCAGTGGGAATAAAATGAGATAAGCATAGCATAAGAAAAATCTCTTGACCAAATAATTCTCACACGTAGAATTCTCAGGCAAGTGATCATAAAGTACAAGATAATTATAGTTATGCATTTTTATATAGCAAATAATTTAAAGAGGCACTGAAACAGACTGGCAGCCTTTTGAAGTTAGGTGAACACTTTATATTTCTAATTAAAATAATAAAACTGTAATAATTTTGGCAATATTGATGAGAATTTCTTTTTCTGTATAAAGTAATTCTTAAGGACTATCAAGGTCAGGGTAATCATTCTCTTTGCATTGCCGACAACTAGACATTTGAGTTGAGGTCACTTAAACATCAGAATCTGCTACCACATTTCAAGCAGAAGTACAGCAAAAAATATAGAATAATATAGGACCAGAATTCATCAGAGTCTATTTTACATGCTGTAATTTAGCATGGTTAATTATTTTTTATTGCACTGATACTTTAAAAGCATCATCATCCTTAAAAGCTTTTTTTTTTTTTAGCTCTCTATCCCTGTTAGGTGCCATAGAAGGGTTAATCACATTATAATTGGCTCAGAGGTTACAACATAAAAACTAAATTCCAGTTCTACAGAAATTTTAGAGATATATTTGTGCAAATGAATTGTTGGGGAGGAAGTGGGTAAAAATGAGAGTTATCCTTAGAAATTACTTTCATATTTATTTGACTGATTTTGACAGATAAACATGCTAGTGTCCCTATTTGCTCTATTAATGAATTAAGATATGTACAACTCTAATTAAAACATGTAAAACATGTAGTGTTTCTCAGTCTCATTACTATTGACATTTTGGGCTGAATAAATCTTGATTGTGGGGGGCTGTCCTATGTACGTTTGGCAATATCCCTGTCTCTGCCCATTGGATGCCAGTAGCACCTTCTCCTCATTATGACAACAAGAAAATCCTCAGACATGACAAATGTCCCCTGGGGGGCAAAACTGCCCCCTGAAATTCCATCTAGTTGAGAACTACTGATTTAGACCTTCACTCATTTAATAAAACCGTGGTTTCCAATAAAGGGATCATTGTTGTAAAATAGAATCTTAGTGTAGGACTAAATAATCACTGAATATGAATGAAGGGATGGAGGAAGCAATGTCACATAGTAACATTGGTTATTATCAAATTTGTTTTCCTCACAGAAACATATTATATTAAACTATAATAGGAGGATTGATTTCTAACTTTGAAATATTGGGATCCAATCCAATCCAAGAAATTACAAAAAATATACTGTTTTAGCAAATCTACTTCATGTACTATAATCAAGCACAAATTATACCTACTATATATGCTTTCTAAAGTGTACATATCATGTATATTTTATTTGATATGATAAAATATCATAGTTCTACTGATAGAGAATAAAGCTGATGCCTTTAAAGAGTCTTCCAAACCTGATTTTATAATTCAATGACACAAAGTTATCTTATCTCATAATTCCTCCCATAAATTTATTATATGAAACAAGTTTAAAATTTTTGTCAAGGTCGTGTAATATATAACAAGTAAGATTTGTTTGTGTGTGTGTGTGTGGTACAAGGGCCTATAATTCCCAAGTAACTTGGAATGCATGGCAGGTGGGAGAAGACATCTGAGGGAATCTAATGTCATTTTGAGAAATTCAGAAAACAGTTATTCTACCCCCTTTTTCATTTTCAATTTCTCTTCATAAACTTGGGTACTTGGGGGCCAAGTCGGGTTTTTGCTGAATCAGAGGTAGGAATACATTTGTTCAAACTTTACTTTCTACCTTGCCTTTCACAAGTGTCATATATTATAATGTAGGTATAATTGTGTAATGCCTACATATAAGAAAAAGAGTAATTCTTCTTTTCTCTTTCTCTCATCAGTTCCTATAATTTTATAAATGCATTATATTATATCTTTTAGATAAATGTTATTCCACTGTGGAATAACATTTCGATGGAAAAAAAATCTTACCAAATTATTATTGCTAGTACTCAGGAATATGTTTTAATATAAGTGTTTATATTACTTCCAAGTTTTGCATGTTACTTGGAAGTGCTCAAAATATTTATCTTTTTAGTGATGTATAGGTCAATGTAATAATCCATATTATGCCATAGAAGGGAGATCTATAAAAACAATACAATTTAAAAAATACAGTACCAGTATTTGCTGTGCTGAAAATTATCTTCTCAATTTTCCACATGAGGCATTATACTCTAAGCATAGAATGATCTATGAGGCTGGATAAGTTACAATTCTTCTCAATTAGTTTAGGCTTTACCCCATCTCTGCTTCATTTTTTATCATTGTTCCTTGGGACCATCTGCTCTGCCTGAATTCCTACATATCCTTCAAGGCCTATCTCAAAAATCATCTATTTATACATTCAAACATGCATCAAGTATTTACTGAACACCTATTATAGGCAGAGTGCTAGATGTTCTTTGTGGGGGAAATATATAAATAAGATACTGAGGCCTACTCCTGAAGGAACATGATGCAATTTGTATGAGCTGCTTATTAGGTAGAGAAAGTGGTATGGCAAAGCAGAGAAGGGAATCCCAGCAAAAAGCTTGAGGGTATTGGTTTAGGATTCTTGGAGGAAATTTCATCTGATCTGAACTGAATTTCTATAAATGGGAAGATGAGAACTACTTCACCAGTCTGTCATAGCCAGGGACCAACCAGGCAGAGGCACTGAATGATACTTGGTTTTCTCTCTTATGGCAAACTCCATTTTTTGTTTTTAACATCTTTATTGGAGTATAATTGCTTTACAATGGTGTGTTAGTTTCTGCTTTATAACAAAGTGAATTAGCTATACATATACATATATCCCCATATCTGCTCCCTCTTGCGTCTCCCTCCCACCCTCCCTATCCCACCCCTCTAGGTGGTCACAAAGCACCCACCGAGGTGATCTCTCTGTGCTATGTGGCTGCTTCCCACTAGCTATCTATTTTACAATTGGTAGTGTCTATATATCAATGCCACTCTCTCACTTCGTCCCAGCTTACCCTTCCCCCTCCCCATGTCCTCAAGTCCATCTCTACGTCTGCGTCTTTATTCCTGTCCTGCCCCTAGTTCCTTTAGAACCATTTCTTAAAAAATTCCATATATATATGTTAGTATATGGTATTTGTTTTCCTCTTTCTGACTTACTTCACTCTGTATGACAGACTCTAGGTCCATCCACTTCACTACAAATAACTCAATTTCGTTTCTTTTTATGGCTGAGTAATATTCCATTGTATATATGTGCCACATCTTCTTTATCCATTCATCTGCAGATGGACACTTAGGTTGTTTCCATGTCAGGGCTATTGTAAATAGAGCTGCAATGAACATTGTGGTACATGACTCTTTTTGAATTATGGTTTCCTCAGGGTATATGCCCGGTAGTGGGATGGCTGGGTCGTATGGTAGTTCCATTTTTAGTTTTTCAAGGAACCTCCATACTGTTCTCCATAGTGGCTGTATCAATTTACATTCCCACCAACAGTGCAAGAGGGTTCCCTTTTCTCCACACCCTCTCCAGCATTTATTGTTTGTAGATTTTTTGATGATGGCCGTTCTGACTGGTGTGAGGTGATACCTCACTGTAGTTTTGATTTTCATTTCTCTAATGATTAGTGATGTTGAGCATTCTTTCATGTGTTTGTTGGCAATCTGTATATCTTCTTTGGAGAAATGCCTATTTAGGTCTTCTGCCCATTTTTGGATTGCGTTGTTTGTTTTTTTGATATTGAGCTGCTTGTAAATTTTGGAGATTAATCCTTCGTCAGTTGCTTCATTTGCAAATATTTTCTCACATTCTGAGGTTTGTTTTTTCGCCTTGTTTATGGTTTCCTTTGCTGTGCAAAAGCTTTTAAGTTTCATTAGGTCCCATTTGTTTATTTGTGTTTTTATTTCCATTTCTCTAGGAGCTGGGTCAAAAAGGATCTTGCTGTGATGTATGTCATAGAGTGTTCTGCCTATGTTTTCCTCTAAGAGTTTGATAGTGTCTGGCCTTACATTTAGGTCTTTGATCCATTTTGAGTTTATTTTTGTGTATGGTGTTAGGGAGTGTTCTAATTTCATACTTTTACATGTAGCTGTCCAATTTTCCCAGCACCACTTATTGAAGAGGCTGTGTTTTTTTCTGTTGTATATTCTTGCTACCTTTATCAAAAATAAGGTGACCATATGTGCATGGGTTTATCTCTGGGCTTTCTATTCCGTTTCACTGATCTCTATTTCTGTCTTTGTGCCAGTCCCATACTGTCTTGATTACTTTAGCTTTGTAGTATAGTCTGAAGTCCGGGAGCCTGATTCCTCCAGCTCCATTTTTCTTTCTCAAGATTGCTGTGGCTATTCGGGGTCTTTTGTGTTTCCATATAAATTGTGAATTTTTTTGTTCTAGTTCTGTGAAAAATGCCATTGGTAGTTTTCCATTTTTTATTATAGTAATTTCTACAGATTAGATCTCTGATATTCATAAGGAACATGTCCTAAGACTGCCAGTTTTCCCAAATTCATAAATGCACATAAAATTTTCCTAATAAAATGCAATAAACTGTAACACCTTTTTACTTTTTCTTTACTTTCATCATCAACACTAGCATTGGATTCAATTTGGGGTCACTTTTAAATTATAAGCAAAAACTTTATTTAGAAATGATTTAAAAGTAACAGAAATGATTTAATTTGTGGACACTTATTTTTATTTTTTGAGAAATGCCTCGTGAATTTTATTTTATTTTACTTTATTTATTTTTTAAACATCTTTATTGAAGTATAATTGCTTTACAATGGTGTGTTATTATGTTTCTTGAAGAAATTCCACTTCTGGTTTTCCATCGGAATGCTATCAGTGTACATTTACGGTCACTCAGAAGTGTCATTATATGTATTGAATATGCTTTGCACAATAGGTTGTTTAGGAGCTGATATGTGGCAGTGGCTAAGTCAGTGGGACCTTCTTTTCAGAGATGGGAAACTATTTCTAGCCTGTTAATGAGGCTGTCGTTGAGATTTACTAAAATAGCCAGGTGACTGGTTTAAAACAACTAGAAAGCAGACTATAGAGTTAGAAAGATAACCTGGAATTCTCTTCCCTCAGAAATAAAAGTGGTAAAGATAACAGGTGAAACCCCTTCCTAACAAAAATCCCAAAAAATAGCCCATTGGTAATAAATGGATATTTTAACCCATGAGTTGTAAATATTTAAGATCAATAAATAAGTGGTCTTTAAAAAAAAAAAAACACCATTGTAAAGCAGAAACTAACACACCTCGTGAATTTTAAATCAGCAAATGTACAGATTTTACTGTGCTTGTTAGAATTTCTTAACTTAGGATCCATGAATGGACATTAGGGCATCTGTGAACCCTCTAAGTTATTTTAAAAACTCCCATATTGTGGTACACTGAAACATCTGTTTTTAAAGAAAGAGAATTCAAAGCTTTCATCAGGTTGTCAAAGGTAACCTTGAATTAAAAAATAAAATGTTTAAGTTTCATTCTAAATTGAAGAGAAGTTGTGGAAGTACAATTTGATGGTATCTATCAAATTTTAAAATGCTAATATCCTTTGATCCAGTAATTCTACCACTGAGACTCTATCCTACAATAAGTTTCTGCACAAGTGCACGACTGTATATAAAGATAATGGCAGTATTTTGAATACTAAAAAACTGGAGGAACCTAAATGTTCATTAATACAAAAATATAAACTAGAGTGTGTATCCACACAATGCTCTACACGAACCCACTGAAAAGAAATGAGAGCCAAATACATTGTTTCCTTTTTTCTGTATATATTTCAGTATTTATAATTTTTTATCATTCATTCATTGGCTACTGAGTGCCCACTTTGTGCCAAGTGCTGTTCTAGGGTGGGCTATCCAAATCGATAAAAGGAAAAAACCCTGCTCTCATGGAGCTTAAATTCTAGACATATATATTTATTCATGTATTTTAAAGTTTAATTTCTTTCCCAAACGAGGGAAATTATCAGTTTAATTTATCCACTATGTTGCAACCTATTTGAAGGAAAAGCCTACATTTCGCTCATTTTGAAATTCACTGCAGCACCATGAAGGTTGCAGGTGCTCAATAATAATGCGTAAAATAAAGTCCCACTGCAGTACACTGAAAGGAACTCTATCTGATCATATTCTCACAGCCCATATCCTTTAGTCTGCATTTAACATTCCAGAAAACCATATACTATTCTTTGAAATTCTAGGGAATCCAGGATGGTGGGGATGGGGGGCACTGTGGAGATTAAAAATCAATACCTTAACATTGTTCCCTGCCAAAAAGCTATTTTTGCTTTAAAAATATTTTTAATGGAATATAACATAAATGCAAAATAGTGCACTGACCTAGATTTACATTTGAAATGTCACTAAAAGCATCAGGATTTAGGGTTTCTTTGGCAACGCCCCTCACATTCTTTGTTTTGAGGATGAGACTGGGATTTCCAAAAATTTGTCCCACAGGGGAGCTCTGTGTCACCAAGTCCTCATTCCTCAGTGATGAGTTTTTGACTGGGCTATGGGGTCTCTGTCAACAAGCCAAGACACTGGTCCTTTCTTAGGGATAAACTCAAATAAAAACACTTCATGCTCTGTGTGTGTGGGCGGCAGGGGGCGGGGCAGGGAGACTACACTGAACCAGAAATTTCAAATTTGTATATGAAAAGAACAATATTCTACATTTTATTTTAAAATAGATTTTCATAGTGAAGGAGACTAAACAAGAGAATGTTTAAACATATTTTCCTTTATATTCTACAGTTTACTCATTATAAAAATTAAAAACATTTATGTATTAATAATTTATGTAAGTTGAAGTGCATAAAGTTGACTATTTTCTACTATCATGCTTCTCTCCTAATTATCTAGGACTTGATGCTGTGTCTTTAAGGAGAGTCCACTCAGACAATTGATACAATGAAAAGAATCAGTATAATATTATTTTCCTTTTGTTTCTCTCCCCCAATTCAATTTCTTGATTAGTTCTTGCATTGTCTCTATCCAGATCTGAGGAACCTGGATCATTTGGAACCAGCTTAACTAAAGAGGTAGGTAGAAGAAACCCATATTTGAATACTCCCCCAGGTTAAAATAATGCAAAGGAAAGATGAATACATTTATGCTCCAGGTTTAATTAAGAGTATCAGTTCTATTTGAATGGTGAAAAATTACATTTTCCTCTGCATTTTGCCACAGAAGTTGTACTGAAATTGTGAATATGATTTAATTATTTTAGCAAAGACAATAGCTGTACTGTATTCATGAAAACACTATCAACAGGAAAGCAGGCACAACGCTTCACAAATGACTTTTAACTGCATCATCTGAACTGATGGAAACTTTTTGGAATTTAGACCGGGGCCTGTCTTCAGAAAGAGTTCATAGTTATTGTGACATTATTAAATTTGTTTTCTGCAAATAATTTGATGCCATGACAACGAAAAGACCTCTTGATTTGAGATAATCAAAGCTGTCCTTGAAAACACTCCCCAACCCCCAAACAACAAATTCCTAATAGCTTTGATATTCCTCAAAATGCCTTAGAAAAAATATACCACAAAGATTTTTAGCCAATAAGATCATCATTGTTTTCACAGAGAGCTTCTGTTAATAACAGCTTGTGCTAATTGTATTGCTTTAGCATTTAAAGTAATCAACAGCATTAGAGAATTTTATCTTATAATTGAGGTAGTGAATTACCGGGGATAGCAAATTGTCAGGGCTCCTCAATGAGCAGAGTAGTAAACTCTTGCTTCTGAATTGGTTGAGTGATCTTGTCCAGTATGCCTGCTTCCGGAATATTCCCCGTTAAGTATTTAACTAGGTACCAAAAAATGTTTACATGGGTTGAAATAGCTTTTTGCTCTTTTCTTCACATGAATCCCAATTAGCATTGCCTATGTCTCCTGAGGATATAGATTTGTACAATAAAACACAGTAAGTAATAAAGGTTAAAAAGCTATTTAGTAGGTTTTCCCACATATTTGGTGCAGATTGCTGGCTGATTTCCAAGACTTAGATTTGTGAAATTCCGGGCTTTTAATTGACAACTCCCCACAGGGGTTGTAATATAAGTTAAGGTCATAGGAAGAAAATGATGGCTTTCTATGGCATTTTCCCTTTATTAAGAACTAAACTCAGCTTACTATGAAATCTAGTTTTCTAGTTCTGAGGGGGAAGGAGAAATAGAAACATTTGTCCAATATAATTTTTGAAAGAGATTAAGAACACAGGAAAGATAAAATTTTCTTTAAAAAATTTAAAAGTAAAACAAATAGTTGCATAACAGGAAACAGAATAATGTCTTATATGAAAATGAAATAATCTTCCAGCCTTAAGAGATTCTGTGTTGTCTCGAGGACCAGGTAAGCATAGAAACCGGTACCCATTGTAGCTTGTCCACAGTGGGAACTCAATGGTGTTGCTCTGAAATGCATGAACTTAGACAATACTGTCATCTATTAATATTAACTTTTCATATATGCCACTTTCCCTGGCAGTCATTATTTTTAATTGATGAGTGGGAGGAAAAGTGGGAAGGAGAACAAGATAATTTAGGAAGGCAATGAGTAAGAATAAGAAATATAGGAAGCTGTATTGAAAGGTAGTTTTATCATTTCTAAGGATGTCAGAATGGAGGAATGCTTTTAAAGATCTTTTAAAATCTGGACCTGAATATGCCTCTAGCTTTGAAACTCTCCTTTACTCCAAAAGATTTTAACTTGCTGAACACTTTTTCTTACAGCCCCAGAGGCCCATCGTAACTTTAAAATGTGCCATATCTTTGCTCTGATTTAGGAAATGGTTTAATAATCTGCAGAACTTCTGGAAGACTAGCCATCATGGACAAAGTGGCAAAAAATAAAAACCAAAAAGCAACAACAACAAAAAAACCATCTAGAAAGGGAGAACAAGTTCTTACAGTAGGAAAATGGCTCTTCTGCATTCAGTTGGTTTTCTGTGCTTGTTAAGGTTTGCATCATATCTCACCTGCCTGTTTCACATCTTCATATTCTTATATAAGCATCAACTAAATAAAGCTTTCTCTTTATTATTCAAGCGAAAAAATGTTTGTGAAGCGTGATGGACATTAAAATGTACCTCACAGGCCCCCCAAATGCTGGGAATATAACTTACCAAGGACCCCAACTGCTGCACTCTAATCCATCACCAAGTTTGTTTTGAGGCCACACTTTCCAGGAGTTGTTCCCAGCTCAGGACTGAGCACAGCAGGGATACTAAGGCAGACAAGGTTCTTCCCTGAGGGCTGGCTATGGCTCAAGGACTCCCTGCCAAACCTTTTTTAGGCTGCAGGACAGTCTAGGACGTGTCCATCCAACCTTCCATCCCTTTCTCTTTTCCTTTGACTATTTTTTTGGGGGGGCTGCACCATGCAATATGCAGGATCTTAGTCCCTTGACCAGGGATCGAACCCGCGCCCCCTGCAGTGGAAGAGCAGAGTCTTAAACATTGGACCGCCAGGGAAGTCCCTCTTTTCCTTTGAAAAGATTTATAATGCCATCTGACATTTCTTCCAGCCCATTAGCTCCTCCCTCATTGTTTTCTCACATTGATGTTTCCCCTAATACAATCCTGGCATGTTAATCCATTCTGGTATAATATCTGCTTCTCAGAAGATCCTAACACATGATTGAAATTAGAATATAACTATATTGACACTCCAGCATTAGTAGACTATTGGATTCCAGAAAATTCAGGCCGCAATAGATATGTAGTGAAAAAAAGAAAAACCCTACAGCTTGATTTAGTAAGGGGTTAGCCAAATTAAAAGTAAAAAATACACTAGAACAATAATAGTAATAATAATGGACATTTTATGGTGCTTATAGTTTGCAATACTCTTTTATGTACCTTGTACATTTTTGCATTTGAGTCTCACAAAAGCCCTGTATGATAAGCAAATAAATGTGTGCAGTGAACAGATATTATGATGCTTCCTTTGACTGATAGGACACTGTTCGGCCTGCAAAGCCAAGAGACTAAACAAACATCACCAAGCCAGTATGCAGTGGAGCCAGAGCTCAAAATTAATTCTCAACTCAAGTCCAATACTCATCAAAATGATGACATGTTCTTATTTCATTTTAAATTGTGGTTAAGTTAGGAATATTGTTTGAAAAGTATTAAAATGTTTTCCATATTTAGTATTAAATAAAATTTCCATATTTAACATTAAAAAACCTATAGATCAGAAGGACTAGAAAGAAAATAAACTATTAAGTTTGATCACCTCTTTCTCAATGGGATGTAATGTAGCAACTGAGCATTTATCGCCAAGAAATATACAAAGTCCTGTCCATGATAGCTCATCTGATTCTCAAAACACAATAGAAAACTGCAAATAGCTGAGGAGGTAGGCATCTTTCAGATAAGGAATCAGAGGTATAATAAGGCTCTTTAATATAGACAAGGCACACAGTTGACAGGCAGAGTAGCATTTTATGCATTTCAAACACCCAGCACTGTAGAGATAATAGACTACCAAGAAAAATTTATTGGATGAATAAAATGAAGGTTAGGATTCAAATCAAGTCTTTCTAACTTCAAAACCTATACCTTTCCTCTCCATCAAAAATACTTTTCACAATTACAATTTTTAAGTGAGTTGAAAATGTAAGTTTGCAAAAAAACCTGAACATGAATGTTTATAGTAGCTTTCTTCATAATTGTCAAAATTTGGAAGCAACCAAGATGTCCTTCAGTATGTGAATGGATAAACCAACTGTGGTACAGCCATACAATGGAACATTCAGCAATAACAAGAAATGAGCTAGGAAAGACAAAGGAAAAGACAAAGGAAACTTAAATGCACATTGCTAAGAGAAAGAAGCCAATCTGATTAATATTCTGTATCAATCTGTATGACTCCAACTATAGGATATTATAGAAAAAGCAAAACTCTGGAGACAGTCAAAAGAGGGGTTGCCAGGGGTTTGATGGGAGGTAGGATGGGACAGATAGGCAGAGCACAGAGAATGTTTTGGGTAGTGAAATTATTCTGATACTATAATGGTGGATACAAATCATTATACATTTGTCAAAACCCATAAAATATATAACACAAAGAGGAAAACCTATAGAACTTATAGATTTTACTTAATAATGTAGCAATATTGACTCCTCAATTGTAACAAATGTGCAACACTTATGCAAGATGTTAATAATAGGGAAACGGGGATGGTGAGTGTTGAAGGAGTATATGGGAACTCTCTACTTTCTATTCAACTTTCTTATAAACCTAAAACAGATAAAAAATATTCTATTAATTAAAAAAACTGATGCGCACAGTTTCTTCAGCCTGTGGAATGCATTCTCTATTTAGACAATCAAATCTAAGTTCCCTTGGTTAAGATGGAAGGAAGGACATAAAATCTTCAAGGGCAAAGCTTTGCATCTACCAGCAAAGGTAATCTCCCCAGGCAGATCTCTGCAGGTGCTGACAATTCTAAGACCTCTGCTGAACAGTGTCCTGGGTGGCCATGCTGCAGCCCAGCAATTGCTGTTTTATGATTATGTTTCCCACATATTCCCAATCCTACTGAGGTGCTAATACATTGGTTCATCTTTCCATTTGAAAGAGACAATGTCTTTGACAATTTGTTCATGGTTACTGCTCAGGAAGATAATGACACTCAAAATTTCCCTACACTGCATATTATAATATTACCTCTTTGGCTCTGCTATTTTTAACAGCTTTTAAAGACAATAGTGCCATTAAGGTTAAAAAAAGTTCACCATTCCTACACATTAAAAGAATTCCAGGTTACAGAGATGAGCTATAAGAGGGTTAGTAAGGCTTCAGATTGTATTATGTCTTTTGTTTATGAATCTCATTTGAGTTCTATAACTGAAAAAACTCCTAAAGCTTCCCCCCACAGGAAGAAATTACTTAAAAAACAAACAAACCGAAGAGGAAAGATTGAGATGCTTAGACTGTGTCCCTGTCTGAAAATCCAATGGCAATTTTCAAGTTAATTCCCCCTTAAGAGTTCTACCAAAACATGCTGTAAGTGTGCATTCTTCAGCCACAATTCTATCACTCTGTGTATATAGAATAGTTGATAAAGAAGTCTCTGGAATCAACTTTAAAATGTTTTCTTCTTTATCATTTTTGAATTTCCAGCAGCCTCAACATACAAATATGATTATTGGTGCATGTTCAATCTCTCTGTATATATTAAATACTTTCCAGGTAATCAGTATGATTTTAGAGTGTGTTATTCAGAAATCCATTGATTCTTAAACCTCTAATTTTAAAAACTGGAAGCTATACTACAAAGTAAATTTCCAACCCAACATCTTACCTAACAGTCACCCGGAAGTGTGCTATTTATTCTAAAACCTTTATAGCTAAGACAATTTATAATGATGTACATGGGAAAGCCAGTGCAATCTCCTGAAAATGTAAAATTGCACGTGCCTGAATAATAGTCTATAGTAAATATGGGTTAAACATTTATCCAATATTGTTGATGTAATTGAGAAACTGTAAAAGATATATGCTAAACTCCAAGAGTCATAGGATGCATCTCAGTATAAGTTTTTAATTACTGATCTGTGCTGTATTTTCCTTAATTTTTATAAGAGTTTTTTCTATAAGCTTTTGAAAATAAAATTTCCCTTAACCCAAAGGATTCTATTTCATATTAATTTAAATACATTGTACCATAAAGCAATCGGTTGGCTACAGTATGTCAGATACTATATTCCTGTTTGGCACACAAACATAAATAAGTTATCTACCCAAAGGAGATTAAAATCTAGAAAAAGAGGCAACAGACAAGACTGCATGGGTATGATTCCAGCCCTGCTACTAATAAGGTAAGTGACCTCCAGAGTTACTTGACCTTTACGTGCTCATGTTTCCCAACCATTAAATGGAAGATAACAATAGTATCACCCTCAAAGGGTTATTGTGAATATTAAATACATTAATATGTATAAGCTGCTTAAAAGAATACTTTTCATACAACAAATGCTCAATAAATGTTAGCTATTATGAAAAGATGCTCAACATCATTAATCATTAGGGAAATACAAATCAAAACCACAAGATATCACCTCACGCCTGTTAGGATGGCTCTTACTAAAACAGTCAAAAGGTAAGTGTTGGTGAGGATGTGGAGAAAAGGGAGTCCTTCCTTCTACACTGTTGAGGGGAATATAAATTGGTACAGCCATCATGATACGGTACAGATAAAAATAGAACTACCATATGATCCAGCAATCTCATTTCTGTGTATATATCCAAGGAAACAAAATCACTATATCTAAGTTATATTACACTCTCATGGTCACTGCAGCATTATTCACAGTAGCCAAGATATGCAAACAACTTAAATGTCCATCAACAAAGAAAATGTGATATAGGCACATGAACACACACACACACACACATACACACACACACATAATGGAACATACACACACACACATAATGGAATGTTATGCAACCTTAAAAAAGAAGAAAATAAGGAAATTCTGCCATTTGTGACAACATGGACGAACCTAGACATTACGCTGAGTGAAATGACAGATGCATAATCTCATTTATATGTGGAATACATATACTATATATATAGTTAAAAAGCCCAACACATAGAAATGGAGAGTAGAATTTGGTTGCCAGGGCTTGGGGAAGGGGAAATGGGGAGATATTGGTCAAAGGGTACAAACTCTCAGTTATAAGATGAGTAAGTTCTGGCGACCTAATGTACAGGTGATTATAATTAATAGTAATGTATTGTACACCTGAAATTTGCTCAAAGAGTAGATCTCAAAGTTCTCCTCATCCCCCCCACCAACACACAAAGGGAAACTATGTGAAGTGATGGATACACTGATTATCTTTTTTTTTTTTTTTACACTGATTATCTTGAATGTGGTCATCACAATGCATATGCATATCAAAGCATCACATGGCACACTTTGAATATACACAATTTTTATGTCAATAGTATCTCAGTAAAACTCAAAAAATGTTAGCTATTATATCTCTGTCTTTTATTTAGTGGAATTAAAGAGATTATGTGCCAAATGTTGTAGGAGCAGAGGAGAGATTAATGGATAGACTGAAGAAGGCTTTACCCCAAAAGGACATTCATAATGACCTTCACAGACAGGGATTTCTTCAAGTGAAAAGGAGAATGAAGGAAAGTCCACACAGATGAAAGGCTGGGAGCAAGAGGCATGATCTCGTTCAGCCAGTGTGGCTGAGACGTAGGGCATGTGAGAAGCAATGGAAGGAAACACAGCTGGGAAGGTAGCTTTGGGAGTGGTACTTGGAAAGCCCTTAAATAACAGCTTAAAGAATTTGGATTTTATCCTGTAAGGAATGTGGAAGCAATAAAAGGTTTTTGGTGTATTTTAAGGATGGCAGTGAAGTGGTCAGATTTCTGCTGTTGAAAATTATCTTTAGCAGTAGTGTGGAGGATGACCAACTGGATAAGGGACTAGGGGAGAATAACCTTGTTAGAAAGTTAAAATGTTAGAAGGTCATGTAATCATAGTGAAATAGGTCCAGGGAATGAAGAAGAGAAAGCACAGTGAAGAGGAGACATTTCCAAAGTGGAATCTACGTGAGCTTCAGTAAGTGTGACACATCATGAGACTACAAAGTTCACATTTCCCAACCTAGCTGAGTACACTGCTCACGGGAAGAACAGCTAATACTTCATCTCTGTAGAAGCACATCATGCACTGTGTGTGAAATCACACACTCACTAGGCAAATAGGAAAGCCGCCTTTTAGTGTTAGCTCTTTGGAAAAAACTTGAGACTAAATAAGCAGAACAGTCCAAAGCAAATATTAACTCTGGTGGTGTTAGGTGCCTGGATTTCCAAACGCAAATTATTAATGTAACATGCATTTTGGTTTTAACACATGCAAGCCCTTTTTGGTTATCACTGCAAAATACAGAAAGAAAAAAGCCCAAGGTGCTGGAACTTAAATAGTCCTAAAGAAATCTTGCTGTTTTTTTAAGACTTTGTGCTTACCAATTAGCGCTTTGATGAAAAAAGCACAAAAATGGAATGTAAAAGAAAAAGACCTACACTATTGTGCTTTTTAGACACCACTAATTTTTCTCTTTTAGAGCAGTTTCTGAATTCATTTGGGACTCCAGAAGTGTTTCTGCAAGCACAGATGAGGGGATCAAGGACCTCATAAAGCTCTGATATGAAGTAGAAAGCCATTGTACTATTATCGTTTAAACATTCCAATTCAAGTGATAGTGTGACCAAAGATGGTTACCAAAGACTATTCCTGCTAACTTTAGTTAACAGTAAATTTCAGTCTCGACTTGATGTACAATGTCCCTCCCACAAAGGGAAAGGGTGGAAAATATTACTTATGTATCTTTCAAATAGCTCTTTCCAAAGTCACTGGTAGCTGGGAATTAGCAGCCTCTGCTGTTCTTGTCTTTCTTTCCCTGCTGTACAAAAGGGTAATTGAGCAATCTGTGCTCTGGTCTGCCAAGAAGTCAATCCATCCAACTAACGTGCACATGCACCTGGCTAATGTCCTTTCTCCTATTCACGATTCAGTTGCTTTTTTGTGCTCTCCTTAAATGCCCTGACTTTAGGAAATGATTTCCAAAATTATGGCCTCAAGCCCCCAGGATCATGGACTGTCAAGTCCATCTAGTTTTTCATTCTTAAAATGTCTGCCATTGATGTTATGTAGTAAATGATAAGAAAACTTTATTAAAAATTCAGTATAAAATATCAGTTCTGCAACTCATAGTTGAAAGAACTCTGGCGTAGGAGTCTAGGAATGTGAGTTCTTGTCTCATACTTACCTCGAAATCATTGAGAAATTGCTTTCCTGGGCCTCCATTTATTCATGTATAATATGATATAAAACAAGGCTTAAATATTCTAGGATTAACATTCCCCTATATGGGAAAAGCATACAGTTAATTTTCAGCTGGGATTTGAAGCCATATTACTTTTGTGTCTGGACTGGCAAAATCTTAAAGAAAAAAGAGAACATGTCAGATTTCTTATTTTCACTGTATAACTTAATTTGCTGTTGGAGTTTCCAATGAATATTTTGGAAACTTGACACTGAACAAAGTTTGGTTTTGGTTTCTAACTCTGTATGAATTGATGGGTGTTTTTAGATGTAGCTTGAGTTTGTTTTAGATTGGTTACCACTATCACTTAAGAATTATTAAAAACTTTTATTACATTGCCTCAGCATGTAATATGTTTTAAGTATTGACATATACCATGTTTTGTATCTCTCTAATAGTACTATCATAATAAGCTCATGAGGTTAGAAACAGTGTTTCAGAAAATTCTGAACCAAGCATAGAATAATTTTGTTTAAATATGGAGCGAAATGAATTAATATTATTTTATCTTAATTACTTCCATTATGGATAATAAAAAAATTAACTGCCTTTCAAAATTAGAGTAGTACTTCATAGATTCAATATTATTTACATATAATTTTCTAGGTAATTGAAATCTAACCCCTTATGTACCATATAGCTTTTAAAATTTTAATTCTTTTAGATGGAAAACATTTTTACCACACTGCATATTGTCTTGACTTCAAATCAAATTATATAATACCTAACATTTATATAGTGCTTAAAAATGCACTTTCCAAGGACATCATCTCTTAAACCAAGTATCATTCAGAATATAAATGAACTTTCTTGTGATAATTCAGTTATTTCTACAAGCATATACTGTGCTATAATTCAGAGAGGATCTTGGGAACTACTGAAATGACTAAACCTATCTGCCAGTATACTAAAGAGCACAGCCCAACAGGATTTGGACATCACTATGTTTGTCTGAAATGATTTATCTTTTCTCTCACTATTCCTGTCAGTTGTCACTCTTGCTAATGATAACAGCTCACATTTGCACGGTACTTGAGAGCCTACAAAGCACTTTCCCATACATTGCTCCATTCTGTGATTGCCTCCTAGTCCCTTTCCAATTTGCCACCAAAGTGCCAGGCCTTTGAAAACAAGATAATCAGACTTAAAAAGAGATTCTATTTAAAGAGTAAACAACCTCTGAGTGAGGGCCCCAAGGAGTTTCCTAAAAAATAAGGTTTAGATCATGGACAACAGCATTTATTTTGGCTGCTCAGAACCTATGTGTTTCCCACAGATTCTTGGCTGGGCTCTGAATGGTTGAGGTTGGCGGATAAGAAGCCTCTGGCTCTACGAAATATTTCTGTTATTGCACTTTACAATGAATTGTCTAGTGATTTAAAGACGTTGCATATTGGAATGAGAAATAACCTTAGAGATTATTCACTGCAGGTTACTCATCATATAACTAAGGAGGTTGAAGACCAGAGAATTTTTAGTGCTAAAGGCAGAACTGACTTAAGGAAACAACTCTTCTGACTCTCAATCAATGTCTTCTCTATTAACATGACACCATGCATTTGTTCTAAATGACCTTGGTATTTTTAAGATACTGAGTTTTTGGAAGTTTGGCTCAAGTGATATGATGAAGATAATATATTTTCAAGTGTATGTACTGTGACATGCACTGAAGCATGTAATAGAACGACTGCCTTTCCTGCTATTAAACTGTAAATATTTTATCAGTATTTTCTCCATAGTTTCAGAAGTTGAAGAGAAAACATTTTAAAAGAGATACTGATTTTTAAAAAATGTTATCTGACTACCCACCCCCCAACATACAAACCCTGTATCTTGAAAATACAAAATCCTAAAAGAAAAGGAAAAAAAAAAAAGGAGGGAGAGAGGGAAGGAAGGAAAAAAGAAAGAAGGAAAGGAGGGAGGAAGGAGGAAAGGAAGGAGGAGAGCTGGGGAAAATTAAATCATTCTTTGCATATTAATATTAAGGAAGTTTAGCAATTTTTGTGTTTCAATAATTTTCTCCTATCCTAATATAAACTATAATTAGTTTGTGGTTAAATCAGCATAGGTATTTCAATTACCTTTCTGGCAGCAGGGCTAAATTGGTCACTTCTAAGTGATGGTGTGTGAAAAAACTTATGACTATTCCCCCTAAATTCTTCACTTTCAACTAACCAACACAATTAATACCAAACATTTTGGTGTTCAAGTGAGTGACAGCTTTGACTTGATATGTAACTCTTCTTAGGGGTTGAGAGTAGGAAGAAAACAGTTGCCTAATATAATCTAGTTCATTCTCTTGTTTGTCAAATGACCACACTGGAATAGAAGAAAAATAGAGCAAGGACTTTTAAGATTATAGTATTTCATCTCAATAAAAAAATGCATAATGAAATAAAAGTAGTCTATATATCTCACTGTAGAAAAGCTAGATTTTTAGGTTTTTATTACCTAACAACTTTGCACCATGTTTATACTTAACGACAACAAAAAATGAAGTACACTTTTTCCCTCAGTTAGGAGAAATTGGTTTTGAATATTTGCAGATTTATTCTCATGACAAATTTATGATGATTCACATATTTAGCTTTGGGAGTAGAATTCTAGGGAAGAAATTCTACTATCAATTAACGTGGAAACTGTGCTGGTAAATCAAGTATAACATCTAAGAAATAAATTGGAGGATTTTAATTGGTCGATATGTGCCCTAAACAAAACCTATAATGAGGACCCTGAGTAGACTGTGTGAGTGAAGCCAATCCACAGCACCCTGACCTTCTTCAAAGAGGCTCTGAAAACAAAGTGGTTGTTAGGTAATGTAATTTGAAATAAAAAACAGGAGATACCATATTAATTTAAAGAACCAGTATTCATCAGTACAGCAATTCTAAAATTTCTATTTTAAAAAGCAGCTCTCCTGGGGATTCCTAGAGTTAGGTGGAGATGCAGCAGTGAAGAATGTAGCCATATTTGAACTAAGATGATTTGGGTAAGCTGTTCTCTCTAGAAATCACATCAGCTTTCCAACAGAGGATCCTGAGGATATGTGTTTGCTTCTGCCTGCCATCCCT
The DNA here is from genome assembly GCF_028023285.1 of Balaenoptera ricei. NCBI lineage: Eukaryota > Metazoa > Chordata > Mammalia > Artiodactyla > Balaenopteridae > Balaenoptera > Balaenoptera ricei. The sequence continues at coordinate 108,940,157 of NC_082642.1, forward strand.
GCCAAAGTTTACCCTATTTAATCATGTGTTTACAGATGTAGAGAAGAAACATATGGACACCAAGGGGGGAAAGCAGGGGCAGGGGGTTGTGGTGGGATGAATTGGGAAATTGGGATTGACATGTATACACTGATATGTATAAAACAGATAACTAATAAGAACCTGCTGTATATATATAAAAAAAAAGTGCATTGCAAAAAAAAAAAATCATGTGTTTAAACACGATAGGCTAATTACATCAAAAAACCACCTCTCCACTCCCAGCAGATTTTAACCAATGAATAGAAATTAATTGGTATGTAGAAGGATAGACATGAACTAATTTATAGAATACATATTTAAGGAAAAAAATATTTCTTTTCTCTAGAAAGATAGGATAAAAGGGCTTTTCTATGCATGGTGGGAAATCAAAACCATGTTAATGTTATATGAGTTTTTTTGGCTGGGAATTTGGGAAAGAATTAATAAAACATATCTTATCACCGGGCCTATTGACAAAACTGGTAATATTATAGTATGAAGACAAAACTGCATAACTTCTACACTCTTTTTTTAGCTATAATTTAACATTCTAGTCTGATCTTTTGTCTTAACTTATCAATTTTTGGTTTCCTCTTACCTAAGGTCTTTTACTCTTAGAAGGTATGAAATACAAGCACATTTTAAATTATTTTCTAGCTCTTAGATATTGAACATATGAGATCTCCACTCTAAATGGCTGTGAAAATTCTACTTTGCTTGGATTTTTACAGTGATTTAAACATCATTATTATTCAGCTGGTACATTTTAACCACTTTCATGAACTCAGAAATAATTTTGTGACAATATACTGTTGTAATTTATTGTCATTCGTTTGCTTTTGAAAAGGTGAGATAGGTTGTGTCCTTCCTATTGCTAAACATATACATTATTTTGAACATATATCAGTACAATTTAAAAAACTCCAAAAAACATTAGTATTTATATAACACATTGAAGAAATTGTTTCACTTTATTTTAGAGCAGTTTGTGATGAACCACATCTTCACTAATGGACCAAAGTTACCATCTAATGTCACATTGACCAGATGACAGCAAGACAGATAAACACATGTTATATATTATACTAATAAACAGATAGATAGTTAAGGCACCACACACACACACACACGCACACACACACAGAGCAGGCTGACAAACATAACATGCTGGTAAAAGGTTACCAAACTTAAGACAAACTGCATTGTGATTCTTCTTCTCTATTTAGTATGGAGACCTAAGTCCAGAGCACACTATTCACACATTTAATATTTAGAAAACTTCTCAGTAATGCTGATGTTTCACATTTAGTTTGCCTGGCCAGAAGGTACAGAATAGTGAAGCAGAATATTACAGAGCATGGGGGAAAAGCCCAGAGGTTTGCTATTCAAATGTTCTGGTTTGAACCCTAGCACCATGACTTCCTAGATGTATAGTCTTGAATATATTGTTTATCCTCTATGCCTCTCTACTTCACAAACTGTAAAATGGGAATAATTGTACCTGTCTTCCAGCATTAAGCAGATAATGAATGTAAGACATCAATCACTCCAGACATGGTGGGTGCTTCACAAAGGAGAGCCCAATTTTCACTTTCAAGCAGTAAGAGCCAAGGAAATCCTATTTGGCAATATATGAGTTCAGTGACCACATCTTCCAAATGAAAAATTGAGACACAGTCTGCCAAGAATGAATGCATTTTTGGTGACAGCAGGACAGAATATTTGAAACTAGAAATGTCACTGCAAAACCTTGATGGGTATTTATCATGCTATGAGAAATGTAGCCATCAGGAGAGCATCCAAGAACATTCATTTTTAAAGGAATTTTATTTAACAAGCTTTGGTGTTTTCACTTTAAAAAGAAAGGAGACTTACTAGAGCACAACACCCCAAAAGTCATTATCTCTGAAAAGATACCTGCATTATACTTTTCACGTTATTATAAATTGTAGTGGTGTCCAATCCTGATATATTACATATAGGTTCAAATACAAAGACAAAGAGAACTTAAAGGAAGTTCCTTATCATTTAGGATGGCTGGGGAATACTTTTCTTCCTTCTCTACCTCCTCTTGCTATTTAGTGTCTAGAGAGAAATCACTTCTTATCTTCAATACATTCTGTGACCTTTTAAAAGTCCCCCTTTCCTAGTGAGAATGAATCAGTGTTGTTTAAAGATAAATAAAAAGAAAACATTCTCAAGGTTTTCTGGGTTTAGGTGGGAAGTACACTTTATTTGAATTTTTTCCTTAAAGGATACCATGAAACTTTCTTTTCTTCATTGATTCAATTCAAAAATAGAGTAGAAGACTTTTTTTCTTTAGCTACTAAGAATAGTTAGAAGGAGGTAGTAGGGTGAAAGAGGAGATGTAAAAGGTCTATTCATTTCATATTTGAGGGCTAGTCTTTACTGCACTTCTTCACTGCTCCCTCTTGTCTCTTTCTTACACTTCTGCAATAAACACACACACACACATTTTTTTTTAATAAAACTACATCGCAAACAAGCCAGAAAACTTTATTTTCAATTTACATAGCAAAAATTAAATATTTTAATATGTAAGACGCTCTTACAAATTAATAAGGAAAAGACAAGGGAAAGACTAGGAAATTTACAAAAAAATAAATCCAAAGTCATTCAACATATAACAAAGAACATAAATTAAAACAAAATACTATTTTTCGCTTATAAGATAGGCAGAAATGAAAAATATATACAGAATTGGACTTGGTATAGGGAAATAGCATTCTCAGATCTTTTCTGAAAGGCATTTTTAAATATAGTATTTTCAAAACACCAAAATGAGCACATTTCCTTAACCAAGCAATTCCACAACAGAAAATTTATCTTAAGGAAAAAATATGACAAGCTTGTAAAATGTTTGTAAAATGATGGTCCATGCAGCACTGTTAAAAGCAAAAAAATAAATTCATATAATAAATTACATATATATTTAAAAATAGCTACTATTTATGAAGCACATATGAGCTAATTATATATATTACCTCATGTAGTTTTCACAAGAATTCTGAGAACTATTATTCCCATTTTTATCTGCAGATGAGAAAATTGAAGTTCAGAAAAATAATGAGATTTGCTCAGTTCAACAATCTAGTAAGTGGCAGATACAGAATTAGAACAAAGTTGGTCAACTCCAAAAGCCAATGTTCTTTCATTTAGATTACACACCATATGACCCAGCAATCCCACTAGTAGGCATATACCCAGAGGAAACCATAGTTCAAAAAACACATGTGCCTTAATGTTCATTGCAGCACTATTTACAATAGCCAGGTCATGGAGACAATCTAAATGTCCATCGACAGATGAATGGATAAAGAAGATGTGGTACATATATACAATGGAATATTACTCAGCCATAAAAAGGAATGAAATTGGGACATTTGTAGAGATGTGGATGGACCTAGAGACTGCCATACAGAGTGAAGTAAGTCAGAAAGAGAAAAACAAATATCATATATTAACACATATATGTGGAATCTAAAAAAAATGGTATAGATGATCTTATTTGCAAAGCAGAAATAGAGACACAGACATAGGGAACAAACGTATGGATACCAAGGGGGAATTGGGAGGTGACATATATACACTATTGATACATGTATAAAATAGATAACTAATGAGAACCTACTGCAAAGCACAGGGAGCTCTACTCAATGCTCTGCGGTGACCTAAATGGGAAGGAAATCCAAAAAAGAGGGGATATATGTATACATAGAGCTGATTCACTTTGCTGTACAGTAGCTGATTCACTTTGCTGTACAGTAGAAACTAACTTTGCTGTACAGTAGAGCTCTACTCAGTGCTCTGCGGTGACCTAAATGGGAAGGAAATCCAAAAAAGCGGGGATATATGTATACATAGAGCTGATTCACTTTGCTGTACAGTAGAAACTAACACAACATTGTAAAACAACTACACTCCAGTAAAAACTAAAAAAAAAAAATAGAAGACTGATTACAAGAGTAACTGGTTTTGACCTGATTTAATTACAGTGATTCTAGAATCTCATAAGTATAACACCAATTATTACTTTTAGATATACTTTATCATGTTGGTGATACAGTCATTCAGATCTAATTTGTCATGAAATGTTTAAATAAAGAATGTTTTAAAATATTTTCTTTCACACACACACATTTAAAAAAAAATGGACAAACAGAATATCTAACCTCACTGAGTACGGTGAAAAGTAATCTCTTCAGAAACAACCTCTTGTAGTAATAATAAATTACCCCACAGCTTTACCTAAGATTGTCTTATCTACCTCAGTCACCCTGTTCTGTTAATGTGCTTAACACCAAGAATGTCAAAAGACCTTGCAGAAAATGGAGAATGAGGGGGCATGCGGAATGATGTTTGCAAAGTCTAACAAAACTGAAGACAATGAGGGAGCTAGAAAATATATATTTCCTCTTCAGTAACTGAGGAGGACAGAAAGCTTTATTAAAAACTCTGTTTGGATGATAGTGTGTAAAACATTAATTTTTCATCTCCTTTCCCTCCATCCTTAGCCCACATTTCCCGCTTTCTTTGCACGCACAAAATAAGAAGCAAAGCTCTTTGTAAATTCTTGGAACAGAATTGACTTTTTCTTAAAGGCTATCAATCCATATTGAATGACATTAAGACAATAATATGAAATGTTGTTAGGTAATGAAGATATACTAGCAGCGTCACGCCTCTATCTAAACTAAAAGAATTGGCTAAGAAATCATTCACCTGATTTGCAAAGTCTAGATATATTCCTCTACGTGACAAACATTATTTAATGTTAAAAAATGCAATGTATTGTTGCAATTTGTTGTCATGATGTGCAATGTTTCACATGTAGAAAAACTTTTCTGATCATATTTCTCTTTTCATAGGTCCCATAAGTTTTTCTTTTTTGTTTTAAAAATTAATTAATTAATTAATTAGTTAATTAATTAATTAATTTTTTGGCTGCATTGGGTCTTCATTGCTGCACACAGGCTTTCTCTAGCTGCCCCGAGCAGTGGGCTACTCTTCGTTGCGGTGCACAGGCTTCTCATTGTGGTGGCTTCTCTTGTTGCAGAGCACGAGCTCTAGGTGCGTGGGCTTCAGGAGTTGTGGTATGTAGGCTCAGTAGTTATGGCTTGTGGACTCTAGAGTGCAGGCTCAGTAGTTGTGGCACACGGGCTTAGTTGCTCCGTGGCATGTGGGGTCTTCCCGGACCAGGGATTGAACCCGTGTCCCCTGCACTGGCAGGCAGATTCCTAACCACTGCGCCACCAGGGAAGTCCCAAGTTTTTCTGACAGAAAAAATAATTGGGTAATTTCAAAATCCACATATTTTTAAGAAAGATATTGCCATTTCTCATTTTTTACGGAACTAGAACAAAAAATCTTAAAATTTGTATGGAGACACAAAAGAGCCCGAAGAGCCAAAGCAGTCTTGAGGGAAAAAAATGGAGCTGGAGGAATCAGACTCCCTGACTTCAGACTATACTATAAAGCTACAGTAATCAAGACAATATGGTACTGGCACAAAAACAGAAACATAGATCAATGGAACAAGATAGAAAGCCCAGAGATAAACCCACACACCTATGGTCAACTAATCTATGACAAAGAAGGCAAGGATATACAATGGAGAAAAGACAGTCTCTTCAATAAGTGGTGCTGGGAAAACTGGATAGCTACATGTAAAAGAATGAAATTAGAACACTCCCTAACATACACAAAAGTAAACTCAAAATGGATTACAGACCTAAATGTAAGACTGGACACTATAAAACTCTTAGAGGAAAACATAGGAAGAACACTCTTTGACATAAATCACAGCAAGATCTTTTTTGATCCACCTCCTAGAGTAATGGAAATAAAATAAACAAATGGGATCCAATGAAACTTAAAAGTTTTTGCACAGCAAAGGAAACCATAAACAAGACGAAAAGACAACCCTCAGAATAGGAGAAAATATTTGCAAACAAATCAACGGACAAAGGATTAACCTCCAAAATATATAAACAGCTCATGCAGCTCAATATTAAAAAAACAAACCACCCAATCCAAAAATGGGCAGAAGACCTAAATAGACATTTCTCCAAAGAAGACATACAGATGGCCAAGAAGCACATGAAAAGATGCTCCACATCACTAATCATTAGAGAAATGCAAATCAAAACTACAATGAGGTATCACCTCACACCAGTTAGAATGGGCATCATCAGAAAATCTACAATCAACAAATGCTGGAGAGGGTGTGGAGAAAAGGGAACCCTCTTGCACTGTTGGTGGGAATGTAAATTGATACAGCCACTATGGAGAACAGTATGGAGGTTCCTTAAAAAACTAAAAATAGAATTACTATGTGATCCAGCAATCCCACTACTGGGCATATACCCAGAGAAAACCATAATTCAAAAAGACACATGCACCCCAATGTTCATTGCAGCACTATTTACAATAGCCAAGTCATGGAAGCAACCTAAATGCCCATTGACAGACGAATAGATAAAGAAGATGTGGTACATATATACAATGGAATATTACTCAGCCATAAAAAGGAACGAAATTAGGTCATTTGTAGAGACGTGGATGGATCTAGAGACTGTCATACAGAGTGAAGAAAGTCAGAAAGAGAAAAACAAATATCGTATATTAACGCATATATGTGGAACCCAGAAAAATGGTACAGATGAACCAGTTTGCAGGGCAGAAATTGAGACACAGATGTAGAGAACAAACGTATGGACACCAAGGTGGGAAAGTGGCGGGGGGGTGGAGGTGGTGGTGGGATGAATTGGGAGATTGGGATTGACATGTATACACTGATGTGTATAAAATGGATGACTAATAAGAACCTGCTGTTTTAAAAAATAAATAAAATAAAATTCAAAAATTAAAAAAAAAAGAAATATATTGCCGTTTCTAATAAGCATTTTAAAACTACCACGAATGGAAGTATTTAGGCTTTGAGAACAGCCAGTTGTTGAAAGTTAAGAAACAGCAAGAGCAAGAAAACAGAAATAGTTTAGTTCTCATTTGTAAAAAGTTTATATGCATTGCTCATAAAACGTACTCCATAAATCTATGATCTTCCATGCCCTTAACAGTTTCTTTATCTTTAGGTAGAATCATCACCCTATTCTCAGCTAATCATTTATTTGCTGTCAAAGATAGTCAATGGCACTTTGATCTTGTTTGCTAATTTTAGACATAAACTGATTCTAAGCTCTTGCTGCACTGTGTAAAATGTATCCCACTCTGCTTGCATACTTTGACTACAACCTCAGGTTCTACAAAAACAAATTATTATTCATGCTTTTTTCCTTTTTACAAGTTTGGCACCTCACTCTTCCATCGCCGAAGTTTGAGTCTGTCATTTTTTTTTTTTTTTTTTTTAACCAGGACTCTATCTTTCACAGATTCTCTTTCTGTCTACACCCATCATCATGTTTTTCTTTTCCTTTGTAAAACAAAACAAGTTTCATTCTTCCCCTCTTCACAGCAAAATTTCCTTCTTGTACTGCAGTTCATATCAAAGGATTCTTCTTACAGAGAGTCTGAGATACTGCCAACCCTTAAGTGGCCTCAAGGGCTTGCAGAACCAAAGAAGAAACCAAAGGGCTAAGATACCTTTGGTTCTCCAGCTTCCTGATGTGGAATGCAGTGTCAGGTGCAGTGCCAAAGACACCTCATACCTCTCAGGAGCTTGAGCTCATCACATCAGATGTCACTCAGACACAGAAGAAGTGGTATTTTGGTGAAGAACATATAGAATGTTCAAAGCTCCCAGGCAAAAAAATCTCTCCCAACTTGAATGAGTAAGGAGGGAGTTTGGAAAGCTTTTGAAAGAAGGGGGAAAGAAGCATTAATGCATCAAAGAGAACAGGGGCATCTGGGAGTAGCAATAAGAATAAAAGAGAAGATAAATAGATGGGGGGGCATCATAAAAGTAAAAAGAAAGTAAAAGAGATTTACTTTACTCTAATTTACTTTACATAAAAGTAAAAAGTAAAGAGAAAGAGTTGCTTCCTGGCAAATTGACATTGAACATATTTTTTAAAATAGAGACCTAACCTTTTTTCCTTCTTCTCAGATAAATAAGTTTAGCTGCTTAGGCTGAAAAGGAAAAAAGAAAGAAGGAATGAAGAAAGGAAAAAGGAAGGAAGGAAGGAAAGAAGGGAGGGAGGGAGGGAGGAAGGAGGAAGGAAGCTCCATCATCAAATAAAAGATCCTTTGCTACATTCTAGAATATGTCAGACTAGTGATGATATGCTTTATTCTTCCCTTATAAAATACTATCAAAATCATTCTGATTACAAGAAAAGTAAAGTTAATGACTTTAGAAAGAGAAATAAAACTAATTTTACACAATGAACACAGTGATTTTTTTCTAAAGGACCCCAAATCCTCACAGAGGTATCCTCATTGGCCCATCTTTCCAGCAGGCAACTGGTAAAGAAAAACTGGTTTCATTCTATAGTAGGAGAAATAAAACAGGAAACTATTGCTTGGTTTTATATATAAAGGCATTTTAAATACATCATCTTTAGTTGAACAAAACAGTCCTGGGGTCAAATGCTGGCTTCATTTATAAGCTTTAAGCTTGAGAAGTTATTCAAACACCTTAGACCTCAATTTCCTCATGTATAAACTGAGGATAATGATAGTCTTTATTTCTTAGGGTTGTGAGGCCAGAATGAATTAATTTAAATTACTGTAGCGGAGAGCCTGATACATCAGAATTTTTTTTTATTGCTGCTGTAACAAATTATCGCAAACATAGTGGCTAAAAAATAAGAATTTATTATCTTACAGTTTCTGGAGGTCAGAAGTCTGACCTGGGTCTCACTGGGCTAAAATCAAGGTGTCAGCAGGATTGTGTTCCTTTCTGGAGCCTCTGTGGGAGCATCCATTTTCTTGCCTTCTGCTGCCTTGTGCAAGCTGTGTGCAGTACATTCCTCGTCTTATAGCCCCATTCCTCCATCCTCAAAGCCAGCAACATTGCATGTTTTTCTCACTGCAGCAGCAAAGCTTTTCTGCTTTTAAGAACTCATGTAATTAGGTTGGGTTACCTGGACAATCCAGGATAATCTCCTCCTCATCTCAGTGTTCTTAACATTAATTACATCAGCAGTGTCCCTTCTGCCATGTAAAGAAATATATTCACGGCTTCCAGGGAACAGAAGGTGGACATGTTTGGTTGGGGTCAGGTCATTATCCTGCTTACCACAGCCTGGTACCTCAGAATGTGCTCCATAAATGTAATTAGTTTATTATTTTTATCATTATCATTACTATTTTATTGGCATTAGCATGGTCATACGCCTATAGATTCTCATAACTTAGGTATCATGAGTGACCCTGACCTCCCACACACATCCACACCACTCATTTCTCAGTTGAAGAATTAGAGACCAAGAGACAGGAAATGATTTACCCAAGGCCATCCAGCCAGTTGATGCTGATTTTCCTCAGTTCATAGTTCCTGACTCAACATAGTGCTTCCCCCATATTACCCTGCTGAGAACAGTAATCTAAAATGTACACCTAATATTTATGCCTAATTTGAAGTTTATTTGCATAGAATAAAATGTCAAAAATGTCAAACTAAATTCTTAATTTGCATAACCAAGATCATAAATCAAAACAATAATTATTCTACTTTTCATAGAATGCTCTTAAGAAATATTAGGGAGAATGCTTATAATTGCTAAATTTCACTGAAGTCAGGTTAGAATTTAGATTTAGAAAAAGTGACTTTTTAGAGCACATATATTCTGTCTCGAAGCCTCTCCTTTTCCTTGTTTGTTTTTTCTTGTATCTTTCTTTCCTTTCCCCTTTTTGTTCCCATAGTTCTGAATGAATATGCTGTTTGTTCAGCGGAAAAAATTAACACCTCAAGAAGACAACAAATTATTTCATTTCTAATTACAGTGACACCTCTTTTATATATCTTTCCCTGGAGAATAAAATGTTCTGGATGAGAAAATTTTCAAGATAACTAAAATTTACCCATTCAATTATAAAATTATATTAACAAAACAGGCTTTGACATTTTGGGTGGCAATTTCTCTAAAATGCACTGAACACTCCACTGATTTATCCATCAAACTTGGTAACAGGCTGAGCATAACATATCCTATTTTAGATGATATGAGGATCAAAACTATTGTCCTATATTTAAGAGAATGAATTCCCTGGGAGGTACCATGTAGTCTGAGTGTGTTGGACCATCAACTAAATGCCTTCTGGACTGCTGTGTTTTTCTAGATTCTGATTCTTCAATCTTCTTCATCACTGTCAACCATCAATTCTTTAGTGTGTCTGGTTTAAAGATTTTCCCTTCCTTTCCTTGCTTCTTCTAAACTATCTTCCACTAGAATGAACTAAGTCATAAGAGGGAATCAGACAACTGAGATATAAAATCCAGCAGTCTTAAATATTCACACAAGAACCTACACAGTTGACTCTTAGTTTTTTTCATTAGCTAAGTCCTGGCAGCAATTTCTTCTTCTTGCATCAGGATAGATACAGAGCTAGTTCTAGATGAATATTATTGTAATAATTGCCAAAAATATGACGTATGAATAAATATGGTATACATGGATTTGCTTTCTTTCACCTCAAACCATCAGAATATAACATGTACTGGGATATGAAAAAAAATGTGCTACTTATTGATATCACATGGGAGTTTGCTGGAATAAGAAGCTCAGCATCATCCCCACCTTCAAGATCTACTGATTCAGAATTCTGACAATATCCCCATGAGATCTTTATGCGCATTAAATCTGAGAAGCACTGATTTAGAACATAATACTCTCCAACAATAGGCTCTCCAATGATGGAGTTTCATTACTACCACCTGAGAAATCAGGATTTTCTGTTCTTAGAACTCAATTTTTCCCTTTAATACTCTTCAGTCCACCTTCATGAAGTATTTTCATTATCTAACATACCCTTAGCAAAATGTTATCTTCAAGAAAAAAAAATCTGAGTTTAAATAAATTTGTTGCAGATAAATAGACACATTATTCAATTCATTTAGAGCCATGAATCTTAGATTTTTAAATCCTTGAGGAACATTATAAATTACCAGGTTCAATCTAATCCCCTTAATTTGCACAAAAGAAAACTGAAGTCCAGAGAGATGGAGAGAGTTGGTTTAACATGTTATCAAGTATTAACATGCTTTTTACTCTATCTTCATCACAGATCCACTCATTCAATTATGTCCACTCAATTCCCTTTTGTTTGTTTTTTAAATTTGCTTTCTGTTGAAATTCATGTACTCACTCTTTTTCCACACATCAGTGTCAAAGCTGTTTAATGGGTTTATCCTCCCTTAGATTCCTCTCTACATATCTTTATCAAGACTTATAGTAGGAGTCCCATTTATTTATGCTGCACACTTAGTTCAATTATTGCTACTGGGCCTGTGTCTAAATTAAAGCTTTATTCATTTTCTGCTGGAGTTCTCCTGGTCTCCATTTCTGCCTGGATTGACCTTTGCATTCAGGTTGGTGGCACTCTCTGCAAGCTCCTTAAATTTTGCTGGCTCAGCCTAGGAACTCTTCTTAAAGGAGTAATTTAATCTTCCCCTACAACATCATCAGTTCTCAGGAGCTAGTCTTGCTCTCTACCCTGTAAAGCCTTTAGTCTGGGGTTAAGGATAAAAAACTCAACTCCACCTCCCTCTCTGACCTCATAACTCTTAACAATAAGTACTAATGTTAGTCACGGCAAAGGCATGATTGTAGGAGATTATGATCTCTGGTGAAAGAAACAATTATTAAGAGCTCTTTTATTTCCAGCCTCCCTTTCTTGGGATCTGTTATAGCTCTTGGATTACTTGTCCTCTTTGCGTTATTTTTCTCTTATTCTTTCTGTGTAGCTAATAGGGGAACATGGGACAGGAACACTTCATTTTCTTCTCACAAGCCTATGACATAAACCAGAAAAAAAGGAAGAGGAGTTGACCTCAAAATTAGATTTTAGTCTAGGCCTTACTTAGATATACACTCCATTAGGTAGAAGTTCAGCCCAGCTAGCCAAGAGCACAGATTACATATGGCTTTAAGTTTAAACCCTAATTGGTAATAAAAAGATATAATTTACCTAGAATCTCCCCTGACACATAAATCTCCATGAGGATCTGGGAGATGGATGCAAGGGGAAGACAAGAATGGGAGGAGACCTTCTGATTAAAAATGTCAATGGGCCCCAGACAATTTTGTATAGTTAGATTTTTTAAAAAAATAGTTATTCTACCTCTAAAATGTATGCTCTTGAATCTTAGCTGATTTCCCCAAATGAACGCTTTCCTTTTTATAGGGCTTATAGATAAAATTCTTGCAAAACTAGGCAAAAATCCTCTTCCTTCATTGGTAACCTATTTTGAATCTGAGCCTAGTACAGCAACTAAATAAATATGTTTGTACTCTGCTCAGAGAGATAGCATAAGAATAATTGACTGTTAAAAATAACCTGATTTTTAATGCAGGTGTTTATTTTCAAAATATAATTCATCCATTTTAAAGTTAGACCTCATGCTAACCAATTTGAAAATTAATGTTGAAAGATAAATGAAGCTATTTCCTAAAGTATTTTTCATCTATATTTTTAGGAATGCCTTTGGATTGGTTAACTCTCAGAAGCTGACCTTCCTAAATGCCCCATATCTAGCAAATTAATTTAACAGTCTGTATATGCATCCTGTTTTGTGGTAAATTACTAGTAAACAACCACTGTAATTATAACAGGTGCATACTCACTAAGATGCATAAGATGAGAATTCAAAATGATGTAGAACACATTCTCTCCTTATTAAAAACAAATGCTAATTCCCCATAATATGGACTTTGTCATGCAATTTGCTCTCTTTCTACTGGCCTCTCCCTTAAAGAAGAATTACTGAGTTACAGTTAAGTATAATATAAAGACGCAATTGAAGTTTGTTGAATGCCTACTTGGAACATTTAATAACAGACTATTATTAACTGATATAATAGTCTTACTCATAAAATTGCACTTTATGTGAAAATTCAGTAAGTGCCACAACATCTCAGATAACTTGAGTACAGTAAGCATCCTCTATGCATGAAAGCATTTTTAAAGAATCAAGCTGAGCTTTAGAAGTATCTATCACAGTATTAAGATCTTCATTCAATAAATTGGACTGGTGTCTCTCCTAGTAGGACTATTGTTGTAATGACACTGCCCAGCAGGATGCTGTTTTCTAATGCATAGGAAGATCAATGCTTTCATCTAAAAACATTAAATTTAGAAAGGTTCAAAGTTGCTACAAATAGATTAACTCTTTTAATGCTTTAGTCAAAGGTTATTGAAACAACTGTTTAATGCAAAAAGTTTTGTAAGCAGTAACTTTCTAACAAGAAATCTGATCTTGCTATTTTGGTAGCTGGTAAAACATCAAGAGGAACAAGGCCTTGCTTGACACAGATTGTAAGAATTATTCTTTTTAGTAAATTGGTATAATTTGCGCTAATCTAACAGAGTCAAAGCTTAAATTTGCATGTCATTATTTGGATTCATATAAATTTGTGCTTTTCTTAAATTGTCTTTACAAGTTGTTAATTAACATTTACCATTAGAGTACTCAGTGATAAATCAAATACTAGGTTCAAAAATATGAATTAGTCCTTTTTGAGGTTAAAAATGACCACAGGTAGGTAACTGCATATTGTTTAACCTAAAACCAAGGTTGGTAGATATATAATTTCATTAATACCATGATTATTATTCAATAACCCAGATGGTTGGTCTGCACTACATATTTATTGAATGAGTAAATAAATAGTGAATAGTTGACATAACTCCTTCATCTATCAGTCCTCTTATAGACCTAATACTTAAATCCAACTTTCTGGGTTAAACCATATTGATTTAATGGGTCTTCTGCATTCCAGGAAGCATAGAAGCAGGTGAATTTCTTCTATATTTTTTTGTTATAGGCAATGCTCTTACCTCTACCTCTCTCTTCTCTTCTTCTCTTTCTTCTCCCTCTCCTTCCCTACCTCCCTCTCTCTCTCTCTCAAACACACACACACACACACACACACACACGCACACATGCACACACGCACACTGTAGTCCTGCAGTCTGGCATCTCCAAAACAATCCTAGACTATCTACTAGGATTCCTTTCAGGACTGTAATTGCAAGATTTCTTTCAAATATAAATCAGTGAAGTACTCAAGGCAAAACACAAGGGCATTTTTTGACCAGAAGCAGTCAAAAAATGTGTCAGCATTGATGCCAGCAATTTGGATGGACCATCCACAGGCTTCTTTTCATACTGCATTAGAGATGCAATATTTGATTTTGCAAGAATATCTACTTTTATTTTTGTCTTCATATGTAAAGCAGAGTTTATTTTTGTAACTCAACATTTGATCATTAAACATTGGACAATGAATAAAATATTGTTATTCATTTTAATTTTTGAGCAAATGTTTATGGGACATTTGGTAAATATTGAGAATGCTTTTGAGATTTCTACTATTTTCCAAAGAAATCCTTCCTGATTTTAAGTTTGTTTATGGGCTTAGTGAAAAGTATTTGCTTTCCTTAAGTATGAGCATGTACTGGGTCACTAGCTTCCAAACTGCTTCTCTAGTTGAGTGAAGTTTTCATTTTGGTGGCATATTTCCATGACAGCTGTTTATCCCACATGTTTATATTGAAAGCATATTAATCTGAGCACCTGGGGGTAATTAGCATCAGGTACAAATGTCTTTGGATGTTAATGATTCCTCTTCTCCCCTCTTTCTATTGTCTGAAACCTGATGTTATTAGGTACTAATATCTTTGGGTCTTTGTGGTACTGATAACACCCTAAAAGTCATCCACATTGACTTTGGTTAAGAAAGCTTGAGTTTTGGTAAAAATTCTTCAGTTAACTGTGTATAACTCAACAAATAGATCTTTCTTTTTTTCCCCATGGAGGTATGTATTAATATTGACTTGGTAATAATAATGTGACTCACTGATCTTTGTTCATCTGGAATCATTTAGATTTAACAATTTTTTCCTTGAGACCTGGGTGTGACAATCATATAAGATGTCATTTGGATTAAGCTTGTGAGGGAAAACATTGCCAATGCCCTGATTATTGATATTCTTGATTTGGTCTCCCAATTGTTATATAATGAAGGTAATTCATCCAGTAGAGCAAACAGCAAAAGTTGCTCTTGAACTTTCCTATTTGTACGACTTCAACATTTTCTTCCATCGTTGATTTTCTGATATATGATATGAACTTGACATATGATGGCTCTATTTGTCTACTTTTATCCCCTGGGAAATAGCTTCTGGTCAAGAATACTTACTTGCTTATTTCCAATACTGAATGTAAAATATTGGCTCCAGAAGGATCATTTTATTGAGTTTCTAAATTTTACAAATAAAGCAAAAAGATATAGACACATTGAGACTTGTTTAAGAACCCTCAGCTTGTTAAAAAGCACTTGTAACTTAATTGGGTTTTGTAAAACCCCAGACAGCCTAAGCACTGATGTTCAGAATAAAGCAAACTATAAATCTGATAAAAATTATTCGTTATCACATGTACTTCATTTCACTCCCTTTCACCCCAATGTAACTTGTGGTCACGTGTGTCCTATAATACATATTCCTTGTTTGGCGTCCATGGTATCTTGCTCTCCTGCTACTCTTCTATCCTCTCTGAGTAATTCTTCTTTCTCTGCCTGCCTGGCTGTTTAAGTTATATCAACTGTATCCAGTTGCCGGGATCTCTCGGTTTGTATATTCAGCCCTGACCATGCTTCTGTGATCCAGACCCATCTTTGCAATTGCTCACAAGTCTTCTTCACCTGAATGTTTTACATCTTATTAAACTTAATATGGCTTAAACGGAGCCAATTATTTTCTTACTCTCCTCACTCTATCATCCAAAGGCAAGAAATTTTTCTCCTGTATTTTCTACTTGGTCACTAATTCAACAATCTATACAGGCAATTAAATTGGGCAGGTGGGTGTCACTCTAGATTTCTCTACCACCCTGAGTTCCCCACACCTAATCAAACACAAAGTCCCCCTAACATCTTACATGGATGTCTGTCATCTGTCTCCTCCTCACTCTCCCCATTCTACCACAATTCATTGTAAGGCCTAACACACAGTAGGTGCTCTATAAATTTTTATGGATGGATGAATGAATAGAACAAGAATGAGCAAATGAATGATGACTAAGACATAGTTTCTACCCTCATTTAGCTCACTGTCTAGCAAATGGAGAGAAACAAAGAGACATGTATGTGATGCACGCTATGTTCCAAGAAAAGTCATACATAAGAGGTACTTTACCTAAGCTGGGGCTCGAGGAAGTCTTTCTGAAGAATGAAAACCTAGGTAATGAATAAATTTATTTACTCATTTATAATCTACTTAGTTTTCCACTAATCTCTTCAGATTGAGTAGCAGGAGAAATTTGGATGGTGACAAAGGGAAATTCAGTGGTTTCCATAAAGACCAGTTTGGCTTTTCTACTCCCCAGGTAGCCATGACTGCTTAGATGTTCTTGGGTACAATTTTTCCTGAAAGACCTCCTATCTCTGTTTTACAAAATTAATGACTCACAGAGAAAGACTTGGCCCCTGATTTTAGTCACAAATCATGAAACATGAGGCTTTGATTAACTAGCAGATTATATTGTTCTATAAACTTAAATGAATTCAAATGAATTCTTATGTTTCAATATAAAGTATAGGTTAAATAAATATACTGATAAAGCTATAGGATAAGATTCAGTCTCAACCTTCTTGTGAGGTGAGCTCCATGGGTTGGTCTCAGCTATGTGGTAACATTCAAAATGAACAGGTATTTCTAGTGCTCTTTACTAGATTTATTTGCTCTGAAGTGGACATACTATGTATTAATAGTAATAATAGCAATAATTCAAATTTTCCTAACATATTCTCTAGAAAAAATTATCCTTGAAAATTTAGAAAATTTCTTCCCATATAATGTGAATTAATATTAGTAGTAAATGATCAAGTTTCAAGCAGTATTTCCTGGCTCTACTTTAAAATTTGTTTTCCATTAAATTTTCTTTTCAGGGTTAATTAGTGTACAGTTATGAAACTTATCAAATAATAGCCTTGTTTACTCTCTAATTACCAGACATGATGCAGTAAATAGTGAAGAGGCCAATAGATTTAATTCTCATTTTGAATTTAAACATACAAATTATCTTCAGTGAATTGGTCAAGCAGCTCAAAGAACACCTTTACAATTTTATAAAGAAAAGACTAAGAATACCTAAACAACAAAGGGAAAACATAGCTTTCTTTTATTTTTTTCCATCAAGAAAACCTCTCATTCCTAAATTTGTGCAAGTCTATGTCTTAATTCACTTTATGAAATATGTGGAGAAATTTAACAAACAAAATATTCCCCTATTTGGTTCCTTTTGGTAAAGGCACCATTTAAAACCTGTATTTAATGCCACATAGCCAAAAGAATCTTCAGAAAGAACAGCACTGGAGGTTATCATGCTCCCTGATTTAAAACTGTAAAATACAAAATTATAGTAATCAAAACAGTATAGTATTAATATAAAAACAGACACATAGATTAATGGAACAAAATAAAGAGCCCATAAATAAACTCACACATATATATTCAATTAATTTACAACAAAGGAGGCAAGAACATATAATGGGGAAAGGACAGTCTCTTCAATAAATGATGTTGGGAAAACTAGAAAGATACATGCAAAAAATAAAACTGGACCACTATCTTATACCATATACAAAAATTAACTCAAAATGGATTAAAGACTTAAATGAAGACCTGAAACCATAAAACTCCTAGAAGAAAACAAAGGTGGTAAGCTCTTTGACGTCAGTCTTAGCAATGTTTTTTGGGATCCAACTCCAAAAGGCAAGGGAAACAAAAACAAAAATAAACAAATGGGACTACCTCAAACCAAAAAACTTCTGCATGGTGAGGGAAACCATCAACAAAATGAAAAGGAGAGCCTACTGAATGGGAGAAGATGTTTGCAAATCATAATCTGATAAGGGGTTAATATCTAAAACATATATAGAACTCATACAACTCAATAACAAAAAAACCCCCAAATAATCCAATTAAAAATGAGTAGAGGATCTGAAGAGACATTTTTCCAAAGAAGACATACAGATGACCAAGAGGTGCATGAAAAACATCACTCATCGTCAGGGAAACGCAAATCAAAACCACAGTGAGATATCACCTCACACCTGTCAGAATGGCTATTATCAAAAAGACAAGATATAACAAGTGGTGGCAACAATGTAGAGAAAAGGGAACCCTTATACACTGTTGGTGGGATTGTAAATTGGTGCAGTAACTATGGAAAACAGTATGGTGGTTCCTCAAACAATTAAAAATAGAACTACCATATGATCCAGCAATTCCACTTCTGGGTATTTTTCCAAAGAAAACAAAAAAAAAACAATTGGAAAAGATATAGCATCCCCATATGTTCATTGCAGCATTATTTACAGTAGGCAAGATATGGAAGCAACCTAAATGTCTATGTATAGATGAATGGATAAAAAATATGTGTATACATTCAATGGAATACTAGCCATAAAGAAGAATAAAATCTTGCCATCTGTGACAACATGGAAGGACCTTGAGGGTATTATGCTAGACGAAACAAGTCAGAGAAAGACAAATACTGTATGATTTCACTAATATGTGGAATCTAAAAAACAAAACAAACACAACAAAACAGAAACAGACTCATAGATACAGAGAACAGATTGGTGGTTGCCAGAGGGGAAAGGGGTGGAGGAGGCAAAATAGGTGAAGGGTATTAAGAAGTACAAACTTCCAGCTATAAAATAAGTAAGTCATGGGCATATAATGTACAGCATGGGAAATATAGTCAATAATATTGTGTTAATTTTGTAAGGTGACATATGGTTACTAGACTTATTGTGGTCACCATTTCACAATGTATACAAATGTTGAATTACTATGCTGTACACCTGAAACTAATTAATATTGCATGTCAACCATAACTCAAGAGAAGACCAAAGCATTTTACATTAAGTCAACTGAAAAGGGAAAAATAATAAAATAAAATAAAATCTGTATTTAGTCTGGACTACTTGTAGAATTAGTTCTTGAAAAAGATAAGAAAAAACTACTGATGCAGAATTACACACCACATTTTACCATCATTTCCCTCACTTTTTCTTTCTTTTAATGCCAAACATTACATTTTAACTTAGTGACTTATATAACCCGTGCTATGAATGTTCTGGCTTTTAGAAAGTAAAGGCATCACTTTCATCAGTAAAAAATGAAATTCAAGTTGTTTCCCAGTATGGGAAGATGAATAGTACTGAGCTATGCATAATGTAAGTCTGCCCTGGTTCCCCTTGCAGTCACTGAGTAACATTGAAAAGGTGGATTATGGATTACAGTTATGTACTCAGTTTTTGGTTTGAGAAAACAAAATATTTTTATATGTCTTACATAAGTGCCAAGTCTGATGGCATTTGCTTTATTAGCCCCATTAAGCAACCTGAGCTCACCAATTTTCTCTTAGCTTTCTGGCTAAAAAATACATTCTGCTTTCCACTATCATGACTGCTGATGGTTCTATTCTTATAAACAGTGTTAGAAAAAAAATCAAAACTTCTTATCTCCCAAGGTTGTGCTACTTTCAGCCTCTCTGGGGGTCAACAGATAGGGCAGTGAGAGAAGTTATGCACTGTCACAGGCTGAACAAAATCTCATCAATCAGAGAACAGGATTTCACTCTCTGGTGCCTTCTTTTCACTAGAGCGGAAGCAAAGGAAAGAATCCCCAAGCAAGCAATTCTGTTGAATTACTGTGTAAGACTAGGGGAACAAATGACAGTGCTTGTATCTCGAGTAAGCAGTTTCTAACATGAATAAATTGTTCTCAGAAAATACATTGTATCTGAAATTTTATTTCATAAACACAAGAAGCTCAAAGTAATAGCACATAAAAGTTTAAAAAATCTGAAGTCAAGCTTTATTCTATGTACGGAGAAAAGTTCTCATCCTAACAAGAACCTTTTTTGCTGCATGTTAGTCTAGCATGCCCCTTCAAAAACCTCAGATGTCTGGTCATGCTGAAGCCATGCTTTGGAGGGATTTGGATCTGAGCTCTATGATTTTCTGTTAAGTCAATGGCTCTGAGTTCTGCTCCGTTCTCAAACTACCTCTTAGGAACTATTTCAAAAACTTCACAGTGTTCACACACACACACACACACACACACTCACACACACACGGTTTAAAAAACACTAGCTAGACCAGAAATTGGAGGCCAATGAATGAATAAACTTTTAAATTATTCTCACTTCCACTGTTTTTCCCAGATATCTTTGTTTGCTGATGGATTATGCCAAAATGTGTATTTCATATTGTTAGGATGGGTAGTAAGGAATACAGAGATGCTACATTCCAGATTGTGCCTGGTATGGGGTAGGAGTAGATTAGCGACAACTGAGTGGAATCTCCATAGTACATGATCTGTTCAAAACTTTGCAGATACAGACATTAGGTGTAATTACATTTTATGGGACTGATTCACACTATCTAAATTCATAAAGAATGGCTACTTAATTCAAGTACAAAGAAATAGTTTCAAAACAGATATATGTAAAAAAAGATTGACCATGCTAACAGTAAACATAAGAAACATATAACATGGATATTTTATATCAGATAAAATAGACCCAAACAAAGAGTATTACTAATATAAAGAAGCGTTTCAGAATGATAAAAGAATTAGGAAGATACTGCCATCATAAATGTATATGAACCTAATAACAGAAGTACATGAAAGCAAAAATATATAGAATTAAAGGGGAAAATAAATAATTCTACAATCATAGTTGGAGATTTTTAACATCCTCTCAGCAACTGATAGAACAAGTAGTCACAAAAACACAGTACAAATGTGGATAATCTAAACAACATGATCAAGCACTTTTAACCTGTTGATATTTATATAATATAACCCAGTAAATGCAAAGTACACGATCTTTTCAAGTACCCATAGTATGTACCCAAGATAGACATATGTTGGGCCATAAAACAACTCTCTCAAATATGAAAGGATTAAAATCATAAAAAATGTTTTCTCTGATCATTATGGAATTAAATTAGAATCAACAACAAAATATCTAGAAAAAAATATTTGTTACTTAAAGTGCCAAGCTTTTGTTACTTACGAAATATAATTATGAAGACAATAACCTTCCAAAACAATAGATATGATGTATTACTCTAGTATACTCAATTGTTCATAGAACTGAAGAGCTGAAAAAGCGCTCAGAGGTAAGCAAAAGTCTGGGGTCTTACTTCTAAATGTCTTCAAAATATTTAGATATATGTTGTCAGTGAGCTAGTTAGTGAAAGTTTTTCAGAACTTACTTGTTTTTGTTTAAGACCTTAAAAGGAAGGAATATGAATGTAAAAAATAATTATGAAATTGGGTATTTATTTTTGCTACACTTCCAAAAACACTTTAATTTCGCAAAACTCATTGATCAGTCTTTTGTATTCAGTACTTTTCACTGATTGTACCTATCTGTAAATCTATTTGTTATTATACAATTAACCTGGAAAAGAAACCTCTGTTAAATGTGCATAATATGTTGTACAATAAAAGAAGAAAATGTATGTAAAATATTGATTCCACAATTTAAAATACAGTAATGGAACAATCTGCAACCTGAACAAACAACAACGAAAGTTTTAATTCAATTCTTTAAGTGTGAATGACAGAAAATTTTAAAAAATCTTAATAAAGCTCTAAACATTTATTTTTATTTGACTTATATAATCAAACATTTATTTTGTATTCTGTTTTAGTTTTTAAAGCACTTACCTTTTCAAATCTAATTAGAGAAGAAAATTTTCACTCATTATGTATTTATTAACTTGATAATTATTTTAAAAATACCCTCTATGTACATGTGAGGCATCATGCCGAAAGTTAGGGATGTAATCATATTCTCTGTTCTAATAAACTTTCTATTCTAGTGGGGAAGTTAGAAAGCAAATAAGAATACAAAAATAGCTAACTATTTAATTATAACTGTGCTATGAAATTAAAGCAAATAGTGATATCAAAGCATGTAGTAGATATCCTCAAGTGACAGAAAATGGAACTGAGCTTTGAAGAATGAACAGAAGTTAATTAATCAATGGAGAGAGTTTCAGACAGAGGGAGGAATAAGTGAGGCTTGAATCAGAAAGGGGAAAATGTGTTTGAAGGACCCTAGGAAAAGCCTGTTAGTGAAGCACAGAGAGAAAGGAAGATGGTCTCCAGGTAAGGCAGGCAAGGTTAGCTGAGCCTGGTAGACCAAGTAAATTACTTTTTTCTCAAGTTGCAATGGACAGCCATTTAAAGCACTTTAGACAGGGGATTTCAAATGGAAAGGAATAGCAGATATTCTGGATTTGGAGAGTCAAAGAGAATAGTAAACAACAGTTCTTAGGTTTCTAGCCTAAGCAACTAAGCAGATGGTGATGCCACTTGCTGAGATGGGAAAGACAGAAAAGGTAGAAATCTGTGGAAGAATTATAGAGTACTTGTTGGGACATACTGAATTTTAGTGGAGGTGCTGTAAGACATTCAGAGGAAGAATTTACGTATACAGCTCAATATAGAATGGACATCAGAGAAGTGTTTTGGTTTAGAGGTGTAAATTTGAGGATCATTAGCACACGGATGACAATGAATGCTATGATTGTAAATGAGAACATTTAGAGAAAGAAGAGAATTGCTATAGAAATATGCCATCTGAGGCTCAAGGAACTCCACCATTTAAAGGTTAGGTAGATGAGAATGAGCGAGCAAAGCAAAGAACGAGTGTTGTGTAGTGCGGTGAAGGGCAAGAAAATAGTGTCTGGAGGAAGGAATCATGATTAGCTTGTGGTGTACCAGAGAAGCCATATAAAATAAAGAATCAAAAATCCCATCACTTTAGCAACATGGGCCACTGTTGATCTTACAAGGAATCACTTTTTTGTTAGAGGGCTGAAGCTTGAAGGAAAATTAGACCCTGAGGAGAAAGGCATGCGTTGTTAAAAAGGAAGTTTGGTTGTTAAAAAAGAAGAAAGAGGAAGAAGGTGGTGGTTTGAAGAGTGAAGAAAACGGGGTATATAGAAATACATTTTTTAAGATGGCAAAATTTTGAGCATGGTAATGATGGCAAGGATCCAGTTCAGAGGGAGAGAGTATGGACAAAAGAGAGTGTGAAGTTCCTGAGAAACTGGGAGAAGCTATGACAAATATGAGTTAAGTTTTCAGAGTTAGTCCAATAATCAGAGACAACATTTTAGAAGAGTTTTCTCTTAGACTTATTCAAATAATCTGATATTTTACTGAGAATAAAATTTATAACATAGTTATATTTGATGCTGAGAAACTTTACTGCCAAATTATGTGTGATTAAGACTTCTTTATTTAAAACTTATGCCCCAGTTAATGAAAAGTTATAGATATGTCTTATCTACTCAGTAAAGACTATTTTAAAGGGAAATGCTAACTTAAACAGCAAATTAGTTTCAGGAAAGTACACTACTGAAACAGATGAACAGAACACATACTGCAATTTAGTGTTTTATTTCTGTAGATTTACCTGAGTGATTTCCCCTCAGAGCAATCTGAGTGTTTTTAAACTCTCATTTTAAATTTTGCTAGCATACAAGCCAACCTCACATGAAAGATGTTATATAGTTATCTGTACCATTTTAAAATGTATTCATTGAGGAAATTATAAACTTAAAATCTTCTGCGTTAATAGACTTCGCTTGATGGTTTAAATTCAAAATCCAGGCTTCAAAACAAATGCCCTCTGCCTACTGACAATGTAAGCAAACACCATCAAGAGAAAATAGGTTAGAAAGTGCACTGCCAGATTTTTAGCCACAGCAGGGGGATAAGTAGGTGAGTTTGGCTGTATCTACAAGAACATGGCAGTTGTTAGATAATCAGATATTATTTGTTCTAATTGAGCTGCTATGGGGATGATCTTCAATGGGCCAGTTGAATCAATGCACTGGCTGGAACCTGTAAAGCATTTTATATGTGACACAAATAAAAAGAACTGGGAAGCCAAAGGAGACTGAAAAACAATAATTCTTATAAATATATTATAATGATAAGTGAAACATTATAGTTTATAATTTAAAATTATAGTATGTCTACTGCCAATGATATCGATGTTCTTCATTGTCAAGGTAGCAGATTGGTACCACTTACTCCCAGATATGAAGAGAAAGTGACTAACTTTTGAATATAAATGATAAAGCTCCTTTTATCCCTTTTTTTAAAATAAGGAGAGGTTTAAATCTGAATATTTTTCATTTGTCATTGAAAGTAGAGCTACCTATAAAATTAGACCAATTATGAATGAAGGTACATATGGTTGCTATAAATCTCTTAGGTATTAATCTTATGTTTTGGGACAACTTAACAAACTGAACACCCTCTCACAGAACAAGAGAAAATACACTGTCATAAAATTTTCCATAAAATACTTCAATCTAGTCTAAGAATTGCAGTATGGAACAAACTGGAGCACATACATAAACACACGAAGCTATTTCACGAACATCACAGAGAGAAGCTGACATGCAGATTGCATTCCAACAGTTCTATTTAGTGTCTAATTACATCTTTAATTCAAAAACATGGGAGGGCAAGCAACAGAACAGCATCAAAATTTTGTAACAAGGTCTATATAATCTATTTGACATTGTTGGAAAAATAGCATACGTTTTGGGTAATTGCTAAAACCTCAAAGGATACTCTTCCAACTCTGACAGTGAAACAGAATGCTACAAACTCTAACCACTACCTGTGGTACTGATAGAATCACAGGTACATAACCACAGCGATGGAGCTGATAGTTAAGTAGTCATTGACCCTTAAAAGCATGGTTTCAACCTTGAATGTAACTTTTTGAATAACTGAGTATAATAGACATTTGAAGACAACCACTTTCACTTTTTAAAGAAAAATTGTCTTGTTCCCCATTGTTATCAGGAGCCCACATTGGCTAGTGGCTTTATTAACCAAAATAACTCTCCAGGACTTCAGAGGGAGAGGATGGGGTAGGAGATGGAATGTGCCATGAAACTGTGGGTAGGAGTAATATACGTATATTCCTTAGTCATAATGCTTTTTGGTGAGAAAATGTAAGCATATAAGAAAGAAATCTGTTGACCTTTTAACAAGACAATAATCAAGCTTTTTACAGCCAAGATGTTCTTAGAAAATGACATTGTTTCTTCCCGTAAGCTTCTTTTTCATATAACTTTTTTCCTTTTCTCAACAGTTTGGCCAGAGTAAATTTAAACTCTGGCTTCCAAAAGAGAATGATTTAATCATCAAACAATAAAGAATCTTATTCCCCATGCTATCAAATTTAATCTCTTCCACACTAATAAAATCTTCCAAGCAATATTCAAATTAAATGAAGATAAACCAATAAATTAACCTACATGTATAAGAATAAATGGGCCTCCTATTTCTCCTATTTTCTTCCTTCTCCTTTCCCCAGCCTCATTCTTTTTGGGGAGGTGATATTGAGAAGAAAGACAGGAAATTAGTATAAAGGTAAATGTAGCATTTCACAGAGCAGCTTGGAGATTTGAAATATTCCTTATACGCTAACAGTACAAAGCTCGGAAAATGGGACGTTCTGACTAATTAGATTTTCTCATGAACTTAAAGTAAACTAGGGAGGAAAAACAGTTTTTTAAAATTTCAATCCTTCTTTAAAACCTTTTGAAAGTGATTTAATCCCCTTCTTGGCTTATTAAGTATAATCTATGGAGGAGAATGAACATATTTGATGAGTTAGATTGTATGAATGAGAATCATCATTATGAATAATAATTCTCACTGTATATTTCTGGGATGATGTAGGAGTTTGGACTGATTATACATAATCTTCAAGAAATGCCATAGAAGGTTCTCTTCTGAATAAATCCTGTTTATCACTTTCTCTTTTTTCTCTTTTCTCTTTCAAATCTGAGTGTTATAAAATTCTGCTAAAGTGAGAACTATAGTTAACCTTATTTATAAAAACTTTAACTTTATATGTACAAATAATTTTCAATTGTCAAAATATGAATTATTTTAATTATAGTTTAGGTCCTATGCACTTGCTTTCTAACTTCCACTGACATGGTTGATTAACTAATTTTTTGACACAAATACATTCATTATTTACTGTGGCAAAGAAGAACCTGGAATAATGGTTCTTTTTAGTTATAAATTAATTGTGTAAGTTCTTTCTCATTCTGGTAAAGATATGAAGAACTTTTAGGGTGGGAGAGATTATATACCTTCTTAATCTGGAGTGCACAAAAGATAGAATGTTAATCCAAAGGAGAGGACAGGAAACTGCATAGTAATCCAGGTTTTTTTTAAGAACAATTTTCAGTTTATCTATTTATTAAATAATATTATGAACCTACTATGTAAAAAGCACCCTTGAATTTTGCTACCTAGTTCCCACCTTATAAGACTTTAGAGAACAATTGAAAAAAGGATGACTTTCAATTTGGGTTAAAAATTGTAGGCAGAAATTAAAACCTATAATTTGCTGAGTACTTACCACACTAAAGTGTCAGCCACATTAAAATACTATATATATATGTATATATGATGTTATACATAGTATAATATACATATATATAACACAAAACCACACACATACAACATATCATAGTGTCCCTAGGGGGTGAGAGTTATTATTTCTGTGTTTATAGATGTAAAAACCTAGGCTCAGTGAGGTTAAGTAAGCCAGAGAGTTTATGAGTTTATGTTTCAATATGAGATGGAAATCACACTGTCAGCTGGAACACTAATGGTATATATTTTCTGCACACACCTTATTTGTTTATTTGGTCCGCAGGCAAAATCCTATAAAACCAGGTAACTTATCTGAATTTACCCAGTGCCATTCTCTGTTTCTAAGTTCAACTGTCAACTCCTCTCTGCTTTCTGCTTACTTTTGGTCTCTCTTCAGTGTCTTCAAGTTATATAAATAACAGTAAGACCCATAGTCTCACTGGCTTAACAAAACCAGAGTTTGGAGCTAACAGCATCTGAAGAGTGAGGGGGGAAATCTTGGAAAAGAAAGAGCTGGAGAGAGGCAGGGGAAAAATACTGTAGATAAACCCTGCCTAATATCTAGCAGAGTCCTGAACTACATATGAGCAGTGAAGAGTCTAAGAAACCCAATTAAGGCTAAAAGATCTGAAAAAAATGTCAACTACTTCCCCAAGCTGTGGAGACAAAACTTGGAATTAATTGCCTCACAAAACAAACAAACAAACAATCAAACAAAAATCACTCTTTGGGAGAATATAACAGAACCCAGAGTCTCCACAACATATTAGTCACAAGTCCAGTACACAATCCAGAATTATCACGCATATAAAGAAATAGGATAATGTGATTCACATGTACTGAAATGACAATCAAAGAGAACTGGCCATTGTGTGACCCAGATGCTCAAATTAGCATGCAAGGACTTTAAAGCAGCTATTATAACTACATTCAAAGACATTTACTAAAAAAAAAAAAAAAAAAAAAATCAGTAAACAAATAGGAAATGACACCAAGAAATAAAAAGAAACCAAATAAAATTTTAGAACTGAAAAATGCAATATCTGAAATAAGAGGTTGGAGTGGACATATAGCATTCATTTAGATAAATACCAATGTTTTCAGACATGCCAGCTTCACATTTTAAGTATGAACTCACAATAAAACTGAACTGAATATTATTTTATGTGCTCTAGGTCACTGTCTATGGCTCTGTTCAGCCCTGTTAGTAAGAAATTCTTTTTCAGAAAAGGAATAGAGATGGCAGAGTAAATTATATCAGCAACCTGTCACATGCATTGCCCACCACAGACATGGAACCACAGCCTTCTTCCAATGGACATGCCTGTTCATGGGTTGATTTTCCTGCAATGCTGACAGGATGCAAAAAACATTCATATTTTCTATTACTCTATAAAAAATAACATAAAGAAATGGTTTCTGGTCAAGTTTACAGATACAGTCTGTAAAAAATAAAGAGTTCACTATATGATATTGCTTAGGAAGGGTATAGAGTAGTCAAAGCTATGTCATTAGATCTCTTAGCATTACTATCTAACCAACCAACAGTTGATCAACGAAACTTCTAACTTGTTTTTATTAAGTGGAAATTAGCAAGGTAGTTTTATTACATATTTTATAGTTATCCTAGTCTGTAGCAGTGTCAGAGAAAGAGAGCAGTAAAGCCAAGAGTTTAGTAAAAGGCTGTCTTACTATTCCTTGGACAAACTTCAGGTTCATGTTCAGTTTGAACCAGACACTCTCCTTCTCCTAAAACCACAATTTGTTCTCCTATTACACTATATACATGGGTCAATGATGAAATTAGCCCAATCTATTTTAATTGTCCTTTTCTTGCCTACATCTTCATCATACTCAAACTTCGTGAGAGAGGGTATAGATTACTGCTACTTTCTCATGTGGCAATAGGCAACCACATGGAAAGGGTCACAAAAACTTGATTCCTACTTCCAGACCTCAACAAAACTGAAAGATTTAAAGTGAGAGATGAAAAAATGATAAAAGAAGTTTTACAAGTTGTCTGAGGCAGTGGTGGACAGATGTATAAGATTACATGAAGCACAGTGCTATTTTGCAAAATGAGATCCCTCATTTTTATTGTTCATAAGTGTAATTTTTACTGGGTACACTGCAGGTACCAAATAAGTTTTCTCACTTCAAACTCAGGGTTTGAAAATCATCTGATATTTAAGCTAATAAGAACCAACATAAATCTGTAGATATAACAACCTAATCACTCCTGATAAATTTAAGGTATCTCCAAACCTCACTAAAGATCCTGAAGTATTTTCCTAATCAAAAATGCATCATAAAAGATTAGGAGTTAAATTAGCTAAGAAAGCCATCTTCTAGGAAAGACCATACTATCGGAAGTATGCAACTAATAAGGAATATTGAAGAATGAGAGGTATATAGTAAAATGTTTTCTGTATGTCTCTTACATTCTCTATGGAAGAGGTTTTTTAAGGCTAGAGTCCAATATTAGTTATCTACCCAGAAATATTCCTAGGTTGAAGAAGATCAATTCATTAAGCTTGTACTAGATGAAAATATCACTCTCTGTATAAATTCTATGTTTATGAAATAGCTATTTAATCTGTAGATTGACTTTCTGAAGGAGTCTACCTACTAGTGCACCAAACGTTCATTAGATAAACATTTCTTTGCTCAACAGGAATGAAGAAAAATAAAGCAATATTTACTTAGCCCATAATACATTCCAGAGAAGTTCCTACACACTTTTCATGTATAGCCTATGTAATTCTCAGCAGAGTCCTGAATAAGTATTATATTCATTTTACAAATAGGAAAATTAAATTCAGAGGGATTAAATTATATATCCAAAGTTACACAGCTGTTAAATGGTGAGGTTGAGAATTAAACCCCATTATACATTGTTCCAAAGTCCATGCTCTTTCTTTTCCACTGTAAATTGATAAAATGCCGTTTTGCTCCATAAATCAGTTTCTGATGAGCTTGCTTAGTGCAAATCACTTCTGCACAGCCTACTCACTTACCCTATGTGGGACTGATAAAATCAAAAGTCATATATACAGTGGAATATTACTCAGACATAAAAAGGAACGAAACTGAGTTATTTGTAGTGAGGCAGATGGACATAGAGACTGTCATACAGAATGAAGTAAGTCAGAAAGAGAAAAACAAATACCATATGCTAACACATATATATGGAATCTAAAAAAAAAAGAAAGAAAAAGAAAAAAAAATGGTCAGAAAAACCTAGGGGCAAGACGGGAATAAAGATGCAGACCTACTAAAGAATGGACTTGAGGATATGGGGAGGGGGAAGGGTAAGCTGGGACAAAGTGAGAGAGTGGCATGGACATATATACACTACCAAACGTAAAATAGATAGCTAGTGGGAAGCAGCCGCATAGCAGCGGGAGATCAGCTCAGTGCTTTGTGACCACCTAGAGGGGTGGGATAGGGAGGGTGGGAGGGAGGGAGATGCAAGAGGGAAGAGATATGGGGACATATGTATACGTATAACTGATTCACTTTGTTTTAAAGCAGAAAGTAACACACCATTGTAAAGCAATTATACTCTAATAAAGATGTTAAAAAAAAATACAAAAAAAAAAAGTCTAACTCATTTAAACAGTTGAGACTAGACCCTGGGTCTCCTGGTGGAAAAATCCATCAGCCAGGTTTGTAGCATCTGAGGCTAGAAGTCAAATACCTGCTTGCTCATTTGACCTGGATCTAGACAGAATCAATTCAGGTCATTTGTCATTAATTAATATGTGCTGAAACAATGTTCTAAACATTCAGAGTTTATAACCTTTCCATTCCGCATGTCTCAGAGATACCAGAGTACAGTCACCTCTTGATTAAGCTGGATGGACAAGTTAACCTTTGAGCTACATCCTGGCACATGAAAAGAAAAAGAATGGCTTTCATAACTAATGAAGCTGGGAAGAGAAGGATTTTTTTAAATATAAAAAGAAAACATGGATATAAGAAGAGCACTTAAACCTTCTTATACAGGAGCAGAATCTTCAGAACATATGCAGCCTTAATAAACGAGTAACCAAACCATACACAAGACGAAAAGACAACCCTCAGAATGGGAGAAACTATTTGCAAATGAAACAACTGACAAAGGACTAATCTCCAAAATTTACAAGCAGCTCATGCAGCTCAATATCAAAAAAACAAACAACCCAATCCAAAAATGGGCAGAAGACCTAAATAGACATTTCTCCAAAGAAGATATACAGATTGCCAACAAACACATGAAAGAATGCTCAACATCACTAATCATTAGAGAAATGCAAATCAAAACTACAATGAGGTATCACCTCACACCAGTCAGAACGGCCATCACCAAAAAATCTGCAAACAATAAATGCTGGAGAGGGTGTGGAGGGTGTGGAGAAAAGGGAACCCTCTTGCACTGTTGGTGGGAATGTAAATTGATACAGCCACTATGGAGAACAGTATGGAGGTTCCTTAAAAAACTAAAAATAGGGCTTCCCTGGTGGTGCAGTGGTTGAGAATCTGCCTGTCAATGCAGGGGACACGGGTTTGAGCCCTGGTCTGGGAAGATCCCACATGCTGCGGAGCGACTGGGCCCGTGAGCCACAACTACTGAGCCTGCGCGTCTGGAGCCTGTGCTCCGCAACATGAGAAGCCGCGATAGTGAGAGGCCCGCGCACCGCGATGAAGAGTGGCCCCCGCTTGCCACAACTAGAGAAAGCCCTCACACAGAAACGAAGACCCAACACAGCCATAAATAAATAAATAAATAAATAAATAAATAAGTAAATAAATAAATAATTATTAAAAGAAAAAAAGAATACTGATTTAAAAAAAAAAAACAAAACTAAAAATAGAACTACCATACGACCCAGCAATCCCACTAGTGGGTATATACCCTGCGAAAACCATAATTCAAAGAGTCATGTACCACAATGTTCATTGCAGCTCTATTTACAATAGCCAGGACATGGAAGCAAACTAAGTGTCCATCGACAGATGAATGGATAAAGAAGATGTGGCACATATATACAATAGAATATTACTCAGCCATAAAAGGAAATGAAATTGAGTTATTTGCAGTGAGGTGGATGGACCTAGAGGCTGTCATAGAGAGTGAAGTAAGTCAGAAAGAGAAAAACAAATACTGTATTCTAACACATATATATGGACCCTAAAAACAAACAAAAAAAGGTTCTGAAGAACCTAGGGGCAGGACAGGAATAATGATGCAGATGTAGAGAATGGACTTGAGGACACGGGGAGGGGGAAGGGTAAGCTGGGCCGAAGTGAGAGAGTAACATTGACATATATACACTACCAAATGTAAGACAGATAGCTAGTGGGAAGCAGCGCATAGCACAGGGAGATCAGCTCCGTGTTCTGTGACCACCTAGAGGGGTGGGATAGGGAGGGTCGGAAGGAGATGCAAGAGGGAGGAGAATTGGGGATATATGTATATGTATAGCTGATTCACTTTGTTATAAAGCAGAAACTAGCACACCATTGTAAAGCAATTATACTCCAATAAAAATGTTTAAAAAATAAATAAAAATAAATGAATAACCATTAAATAGAAAGGTGAAGATGGCACAATGTTAAAGAATGCTTTTGCCTGATCTCTGGCCCCTGATTGCTGAAATGGCTGTGATTTGCACTTAAGAGCATAATCACCCTGGCCTACTCATCCATGCTTTCTTGGAGAACATTCAAGGTGACCAGAAAGGCACTTATTAGGTGTAGAGAGCACTGGAAATTATGGGAATCTGGACCTACAAGGGCATGAGCTCCCCGCCAAATATGGAAGAGTTAAGAAAGTATAATCATAAAGCATGGATAGGGGAATTCCCTGGCAGTTCAGTGGTTAGGACTCTGTGCTTCCACTGCAGGGGGCCTGGGTTCAATCTCTGGTCCGGGGACTAAATCCCAAAAGCCGTGTGGGGCGGCCAAAATTTTTTTTTAAAATAAATAAATAAATAAAGCAGGGATAATAAAACAGCTATCGTCACATTCTTTGAGTTAGACATCAAGCACCAAAAAATAAATGGTGGAAGAAATTTTTAAAAAGTAGATATTAGGGACTATTTGACTTTTCAATAAAGGATGAATGCAAAATTAATGTTGTGGCATTGCTTTGATTGTTAGTGAAACCATTGTAGAGTTGGGGTTTGAAGGACAACAACCGTCCTTCTTCTTGCGGTATTTTTCCTGGTGTTTAAAGTCAAAACCTATTTACCTCTTTGGTAACAGGCACTGGTCTAATTCTCTAGTCCGGTTTAACCTGAGACACAGATTTTTTATGAAAGATTAAAAGCTACAAAAATTCCATGTTTGGAGGAAGGATTTCATTAACAAATGCGTTTTAATGCTTACCTAAAATAACAAAATGAAAAATCTCCTAAATTTGCTAAAGGATTATCAACCATGTTGTGTTTAAATAAACATGTTGCCTCTTTAAAGCTGGAAAAAGAAATCAGGTATAAACTGGAGATAGTTACTTTCAGATATTATGCTAAAAGTGGTCACAAGCTCTTCAAACCACAGATAACCAGCGGGTGTAAATGTCTTACTCATAATAACTGCATTCCCTTGATTTTCTTTTTCTTTACCAATTTTTTTCTCTATGTATTTTTTACTATGCTCTAATTGTCATCACACTTTTGATCATCTGCTGAACCCATCTTGCCCATAATCAATCTTGGCTAAATTATGTCTTCTGATTCCCCTGAACCTACTCCAGCTCAGAATTTGCTGGAAAAAGTCATGTAACAGTGTTGACTGACATCATTATGAATTTATGTTTACACATCTTGTTACCTCCAGTTCAGAAAAGATACGTTTCTACTCTTTCAAAATCACATCGTTACTTATGCCCTCTCTCTTGAATCCCCTAGCTCTTTCTCTACACAAGTTCTTTCCCTGAGCCCATGAACAATGCAAACAAGTCTCTTCTATCTTGACAAAACCTTCCTTGCCTCTTCTAACTACTAGGTGTTACTATTTTTTTCTCATTTTTTTCATTATCAAAATTTCTAAGTATATATCATATAATTTCATTTATAAGAAACTCAAGAACAGACAAAACTAATCTATGATGATAGAAATTGTAACTGATTGTCTCCGGGCAGGGGTAGGGGAGATTGACTGGAAAGGGACATGAGGGAATTAGTTGGGGTAACAGAGATGTTCTATTTGGTTAGGTTAGCTGAATGCATTGTCAAAACTCATTGAACTGTACAATTAAGATCTAAATTCAAATTATATCTCAAAAACATATTCAGAAAGTATAGCATGTATTATCCTATTTCCTCCACCAAACTAGCCACATACTTCCATCTCTTATTAGCTATTTCTACCACAATAGTATTTTGTAGCTACTTTTCCAATGACAACCACAGTCAGTCCTCATATTAAAACCCCATTAATCAGAAAATGTAGTCACCTATTCTGGGAAGGATTATTTCTTGATAAGACTATTTTCTTTCTTTTGATGATAAAATACATTTTCCTATAAAATAGAAAATATACTACATTATTCCACAGGCATCCAATGCAATAAAATTTATTATTTGTCCCAGTGTGCTTACAGTTAAGAAGGAGAAAATATAAAGAAAAAACTAGGCACCTCACTTGAAGACCCTTGAAATCTGCTTGTAGACGGAGATTTGCCTGTCTTGAATAACCAAAAGTAACAAAAATTTAGAAAAATTTCCTTTCTAAAATGCTCACTACTTTTTTTTTACTAACTGAAAACTCTGTATACAGAAACTTTATGTTTGGGAACCAGGATTATGCATAATATAAACAATGCAAACTTACTAATTATTTTCAATTATTGTTCTATTACGTTGCATTTCATGAGTCAAATATTCCTCTAAGTAGAAGCCTTCAGTGAAAATTTTGGAGAAAAAAATCCGAATTTACCAACACTCTATAATGCACTTGGACAAGAAAATAAACATACTTAACTGTCTAAAACATGACTGTCTCTGTTCTATGCATTACCTTGCACTGACATGGAGGTTGACAGATTGGCTCTTTGAGAGCAGCAGATATTTTACAGGCACTAACTACGGCAAAAGAAACTGCACATTTTGTTAGCTTATTTTAATCTTGCTTGTGGTGAACAAATATTTGTGTATTATACAAAACCTTCCTTAGGAAGGATGAAAATTTTATAAATTGCCAATCATCCAGATACAGTAATCTGCAGTCCCTGGGAAATTGCTATTCCTTCTATTGACTAAGTGACTTCAGGGAAAATACTTCAGTAACAGAACAAAATCTCCCCAATTCCTAAATAGCTTCATCACATCTCTGAATCCATGGCCTCAATATTCCACAGTTATATATTATAACACATTCACTATGAAAAATGTAGTCAACAAAGGATTTTTTTAGAATAATTGCAAATTTTAAACTTTTCAAGAGAATTAATTTAGCCTTGTGATGCAGGTGGTACTCATTGAGTAATCCTCTTCTTCTCAAAACCCTCCAAACTCCCAATTCTTGTAAATAGCAAATCAAAAAACTTAACAAGAAATTTTTATTTTTTTATCAAAATGCCTTAAGAAAGTGTGTCAAGTTGTTCATTGTTAGAAAATTCTGTTTTTAAAGTTATGTCACTTAAAGTTTGCTGCACCTTTACCTTCTCAGCATATAGACTTACTGGACACAGAAATAGACAAATTAGGAAATATATTTGTGAAGATAAAAATTCCATCAGAGCGGGCAGTAAAAGGTACACAAGAGAGCCACCATTAAAGACACAACCACCCTAATAGCTGCTGCCCGAGATAATGTTGTGCTGACACGGTAGAAACAGGACTGAGGAAGGTGAAATATTACTGAAATTCAAATGCTGGGATGTTCCTTTTGGGTATATAGTTTTTAATCAAAATTATTAAGTGATATTGATTTGTATCCCTTTTCATGATTGAAATATGGTTTTCTGAAAGGTATGCAACAAAATAAGGTTAAATTGCATGTAGTATGTCAGCTATGAAGGAGTAGCTTTTAAAAATAATATCCAAGATACAGATTTAAGATGGCCATGCCGACACTTTATTTTTCTTGTACATATGGATCTGATCTCTCTCAATTTTCAAGTTAAATTTAGAGAGTGCACAGCTAATATTCTGTGTGTCTTGGAAGAGTGCCAGGATAAGAAGACTGTGAGAAACGGATGGAGAGGCTAGGCCAGCAATATAGCATTTTTGAGCTGAATGTCACTATGCAATACAAGCTTTGTAAGTACATATTTTATATTAAACTACCTAGACTTCCATGCTTTTGGAATGGTTTCCAACTGTTTGATCGTGTTTTAAGAGTAATACTGAGTTTGAAACATCAACATAGACTTTTGTTAGCTTTATGTTCTGCAATTTATTTTGCTATGGGCAATGAACAATTGAATAAAGCTTTTCCCCCCCAGTACTTACTCATATTCATTGATTAACAATGTAATTACTCTTTAAACACATTACATTTTACACTGTTAAACATGGGTCTTTTGATATATATGTCAATCTATAAAATTAATATATATGTCAATCTATATTTTAGAAAGTACAAAGGTATTTGCTGAAGCTAGAAAGCCAAGTATTTTTATATTTATACATGTATATTGTTTTTTCATAAAATGAAATGTTATGTATAATGAAAGATTTTTGGGGGGACATACCAGTATTGCTCCCACCCCCCAAAATAGTTGTTCTTTCTCTTTTAGGCTCTCTACCTATCTCTCTGCAAATCTATGTGGCACCTTCTCAAAGTGCATGAGAGGTAAGGAAGCAAAGTATAAAAATACTACTTATACTGATTTTAATATTTGTCCTGATGATAAGTATTCATTTTGATGGCTGTTGAATGGAATTTATTCATTAACTGACCAAACTGTTGTTTTAGTTTGACTATCCACTTCTAATTTTTTATAAACTTTTGATGAACATGAGATTGTTTTATACCCATTTGCTTCTAGAAATATTTGACACGAGTATATTTGACATACTATAGAATCTCATATTCAAAATATTATTTTTGATTATATTTTCACAGGATTATGGAAATTCTCAAATAATTCCACTTTCTCCTAGAATAATTAAAGTGTATCTAGTGTGACTGTCCATGTAGTCAATTTGTAATAAGGTTGGTTTGACCTGTGTCCATACATATGGGAGAGCATGTATTAACAGGAACTGTCGTCTAGAGCCTGAACTAGTGCTTGGCACAGAGTAGGTATTCAATAAATATTTAGTTACTTAATGAATATCTCTATTTCATCCTAAGTCAAGATAGGAGGCGACAGAGCATGGAGGAGAAAACAATGGACTAGGGGTTAGAAGAAATGGTTTTAGTCCTTTCTTTGTTCTCACTTAGTATAAGCTATTCACTGTCTTCCCAAATTATCATCTCTAGGCTTCATACTACTTTTGCTTGGAATGCTTGCCTCCCCTGCTTACTGTGACAAATAGCCACTCATTCTTTAAGTTTCAGATAACATCACACTCCTTCACATAATTCTGGTTTAACCACAGCCAACATTGAGCTCTCCCCTTCTACACTTATAAATTTGTCAACTGACACCTCATTTTATTTAATTTACCATCTAATTATGTAGTGGCTTATACTTCTTTTGAATTTCTTAACACGTTGTGAGTCTTACTTCCCCAGTAAGACTCAAATCCAGAGGTCTCAAACTTGTAGCTCAATTGTCCCAAATATGTGTTTTATTTGACCGTCACAAAATTTCAATGTTTAGCTAGTTGCAGATATTCATTTGCGAATGCATGACAAAAAAATGGTTTTCTAGTTTCTCTTGGAAATATACAAAGTATGGTCCCACTGGGCCTGCTTTCTCGTTTGGCAGTGACCAACCAGAGCTGAATAGCTATTGCCCATTAAGTCCAGGCACATATTTCCATTAATCCCCACGTAGCTTGAACCTGTGGGATGTATGAGATTTTAACCTCTGATGATACTTCATCCTAATGTACCCACTCCAACACCCCCCCAAACAGCTCCGCCCACCATACTCCAAACTTACTTGAAGTCTCTAGAATGACCCAAGGTCTCTACCTAGGTATCTCTTAGGCATTTCACATTCAAAATGTTTAAATTTTTAAAAATTATCTAAATTGTCAAGTTATCTTCCTGTTTTCTATGTATCCATACAGCAAAATTCAATTAAAAAATGGTGTTAAACCTACTTCTTATTTCCCATCTTCACTAACGGCACGTTGACCAACTAGAAATCAAAAAGCCATTTTGACTTCTTCTACATTTCGTTATCCAGTGATTTCCCAAGTTCTGTCAGATTTACTGGCAGAGAGAGCAGTTAGGGTGGTGGAGGGGGACTCATTTTCTTCTCTCCACTCCTATTGCCTCTGCCCTCAGAGTCTGCATTTAGTGAAATGGTGCGCCTCGCTCTGTGAGCGTACCTGTCCTTAAACTTAACAGAGCCGCACTAAGAGACTCCATTTAGCTTTGATTTCAGATTCCAGAAACCAAAGTCAATT
The DNA here is from genome assembly GCF_028023285.1 of Balaenoptera ricei. NCBI lineage: Eukaryota > Metazoa > Chordata > Mammalia > Artiodactyla > Balaenopteridae > Balaenoptera > Balaenoptera ricei. The sequence goes on from NC_082642.1 coordinate 108,978,358, forward strand.
TATAGTCAATAGTAAAAAAGTTCTTTTAGAGCCCAAATTTACTTTCATGGAGCTTGCAAAATGGCATTTCGAAACATTTACAATGATCTAAGAGACGATTGGTGAAATGTTTTGGCACCAGCAAGTCTGGCATGCAGCTCTCAAGACAAGTGGCATTTCAACCTATATCCTACTTGACTTTATTAGAAGCACTGTATGTGAGAGAAACAGGAAATCTGCACAGCACTTTTAAAGCAATGCAGTGAATTATAAATTAATGAAGGTTTAGTATGGGAAGGGAATAACATCTGCAGAAGAGCAGATTTCATAAAGACAAAAGGGAAAAACGTTTCCCTTAATAAAACATACCCTTTCTGCATGCACAATCAATTCTCAATTAGTCATACCAGAGAGAGTATCCACCACAGACTGTCAAACTGCCTCACTTTAACTGCTTCCCTCCCCCCACACTGTTTTCTGATTCTGCCCCCTCTCACCCAAGATGCTCCTTGAATTAATATTTCCAATAATTTTCTTCAATCTGTTTCTGCCATCAAAAAATCCAAATTTCTTTTTATTTTGATGGAGTCTCTATTGCATGATACAGCTTTTCCTCCCACAGTTTCCTGGCCCTTCTCTGCCCAAGCCTAATGCTTAGTCAATCAGAGTGGTAGCAAGCCAGAAGAGAATAGGAACTCAGAGGAGAAATAATTTCCCTAGGAAGTTCTCCAATTCCTTCTTTATACCCCTTTAATGAGCATACGGCAATGAAGTCATCATTTTGGAAGTTCAAACAGACTACAGAGAAATATGCTGGAGTGCTTTCAAAGTTCAATTCAACAATTATGGATTGAGTACTTACTATGTGCAAAGGCTTTTACTAGGTACATGGAAGAAAGAACTCGCTGCCCTACAGGGCCTTACTGTCTAACTGGAAGGGAAAGTAGAAGATAATTTTACAGATAACCAAGACATACAACAGGGCTTGCATCACAGTAGCACCATCAATGTATTGTCCATCTAAAGCAGGGAGGTGGCCATTCAGTAATTTCTTCAGTAGACATTAACCAAACATTCACTATTTGTTAGATGCCCTGTAAAGCTCTGGGAATACCAAGATGAACAAGATAATACCCCATCTTTACAGTCTATTAGGAAAGTAATGCAAGGAAACAGTTACAAACATCAAGATTAAAATGTTCACTTAAGTGCTATGTAGAAAAACATGGCTATATGGGCACCAAAGAGAAAGTTTCTATCTCTGCCCAGTAATGGGCAGGAGTGCCAAGAAGGTTTTCACAGAGAAGGAGATGCGTCTTGAAGGGTGAAGAGAGAAAGGAACTTCACACTGAAGCACCAGGATGTGCAGAGGCTTGGAAGTGTGAGAGAACATTCTGCTTTCTAGAAGAGTTCATAGTTCTGAATGGTGAGTGTACTCACAGGATCTGACCAGGGGGTGCTAGGAGATGAATCAAGGAAGAAATACAATCCTGGAAAGCTTTTATGTGTAAAGCACCCAGTACAGTGCATAGTGTGTCAAAATTTTGTGTAAATGAATAAGTGAATAAGGAGTTTGACTTTTATCCTAAGGATGTTGCATATGTATAGAAGGGTTTGCATCTGGGAAAAGTCTCCAAAAGGTGAATGTGATGGTTGGAATGGAGGGGCTAAGATGAAAGGTACAGAGACCAGACAGGACATTCCTGCAGTCATCCTTATAAGATGATATGAGCCCCCAATAAAGGGAGAGTTGACAAACTGGAGCAGAGCTATTTCAGAAGTTAAATGGCATAGCTTGTGGAATAACTGGATATGAAGAGGTAAGAGAGAGCTCAAACATGAAAATGTTTTACACATTTGTAGTTTGGATAATTGAATAGCCTTTGGTGCCCTTCATATAGATAGGGAATCTGAAAGAAAAGCAGGTTTAGTATCCACTTAAGCTACCACATGCTCAGCGGAAATTCCTCAGGTACCTATTTGAAGTTATTTTTATTTAGATAAGTTAAAAATAAGCCTAGGGACTTCCCTGGTGGTCCAGTGGTTAAGACTCCCCTCTTCGGGCTTCCCTGGTGGTGCAGTGGTTGAGAGTCTGCCTGCCAATGCAGCGGACACGGGTTCGAGCCCTGGTCTGGGAAGATCCCACATGCCGCGGAGCAACTGGGCCCGTGAGCCACAACTGCTGAGCCTGCGCGTCTGGAGCCTGTGCTCCCAACAAGAGAGGCCACGATAGTGAGAGGCCTGCGCACCGCGATGAAGAGTGGCCCCCGCTCACCACAACTAGAGAAAGCCCTTGCACAGAAACGAAGACCCAACACAGCCAAAAATAAATAAATAAATAAGTAAATTTAAAAAAACAAAAAAACAAAAAAACTCCCCTCTTCCACTGCAGGGGGGCACGGGCTCAATCCCTGTCAACCCCTGGTCAGGGAAGGTCCTGCATGCCGCATGGCGCAGCCAAAAAAAAAAAAAAAAAAATTAAGCCTACATATCTAGTTTACCAATTCATCTTAAGCTAGAAACTGAAATTTTTGAGTAGGTAGGTTTCAAAGAGCGGTAAGAAGTGATAGCCAATAGCTTAATTAGAGAAAGAGACAAAAAAACAAAAAACCTTAAAAACAAACAAAAAACCACACCAACTACAGCAGTCTTTATTTCTGGCATGCTTAATGACATTTAACATTTCTCTACATGCTGAAGTAGAATTCTGCCTTGGCCCACATATGCCTGGGTTTCTGTACAAAAGACAATGGTACACCCAGTTTCACTAACTGGTGAAGCCCACAGCTCCTCATTTAAAGGAACAGCATAGGACCACTGTTTTCAAGGTACTTTCCAGGGAAAGTAACCTTGAACTTAATACTGCTTAATACATAGTAGTCCTGCCTTATCTTCAGTTTTGATTTCCTTGGTTTCAGTTACTCTTGGTCAACTGCAGTCCAAAAATATTAAATGGAAAATTCCAGAAATAATTCATACATTTTTAAAATTGCTGTTTGTTCTGAGTAGCATGATGAAATCTCGTGCCGTCGGCTCCATCCCAAGGGGGACGTGAATCATCTCGTTGTCCAGTGTGCCCAGCCTGTTAGTCACTTAGTAGTTGGTCCCTTAGTAGCCATCTGAGTTATCAGATCAACTGCTGAGCTATCACAGCGCTTGTGTTCAAGTAACCCTTATTTTACCTAATAATAGCCCCAAAGTATAACAGTAGTAATGCTGGCAATTCAGATATGCCAAAGAGAAGCCATGAAGTGCTTCCTTTAAGCAAAAAGGTGAATTGATAGGAAAGAAAAAAATTGTATGCTGTGGTTGCTAAGATCTATGATAAGAAGGAATCTTCTATCCGTGAAATCGTGAAGAATGAAAGAGAAACGCGTGCTAGTTTTGCTGTAGTATCTCAGCCTGTAAAAGTTACAGTCACAGCGCAGGATACGTGCTTAGTTAAGATGGAAAAAGCATTCAATCTGTACAATAAGATATTTTCAGAGAGAGAGAGACCACATTCACATAACTTTTATTACAGTAAATGGTTATAATTGTTCTATTTTATTATTGTTGTTAATCTCTTACTATGCCTAATTTATACATTAAACTATCATATGCATGTATGTATAGGAAAAAACATAGTATATACAGGGTGCTGTATATTGGCGGTTTCAGGCATCCACTGAGGGACTACTGTATATCAAGCATTTGGGTGAAATAACTCCTTAAGATTGTATAATGATTCTTAATCCAACCATTCCTCTAAAATTTATCTCTGAGTTGAGTCCCCTAGTTGCAGATGTGTTGGTTCAGCTATAAAGTTGTTGTTTTTCTGAACTGCATGTACAATAAGGAAGATTAAAAGAAATAGCTCTAAGAAACTAGCTTTTTATCTTTATAATGAGTATATTGTTTAGGAAGTTCTTTAGTACAATACCAGTACCCTTTCATTCATTCAAGATATATTTATTGATTATCTGTAATTTTCCAGACACTGCTAGGTTTTGTAGATAAAATATAATGAATAACACAGAGCCACTGCTATTAAGAAGCTTTCAAAACCATGGTGGAGAAAGATGATTAAACAAGTAATTATAATACACTGTTTTAAGTGCAATGATATGTCTCAAATGACAGTACTACAGAGGAGGGGCACCTAACAATGCCATTCTAGGGATTTCTGAGCATCAGGGATTTCTGAGCAGTGTTTTGAGTAAGTCAGTGAGGAGTTGTAGGACATGCCAGGTAGAATTAGAGAGCATATGGGAACACATGGAAACACCAGAAAATTTTTCTCAGTACCAGAAATAGTTCTGATTCTTCTGCACATCTGAACATGAGAACTTGCAGTACATGTGACATCTCCCTGTTTTTGTTGGCTGCTACTCACTTGTGCCTTCCTCTAACAAATGCACAGCACTTCCTAACACGCACTTTGTACTAATATCATCCCCAGCCTCATTTTATTGGCTTTACTTAATTCATTTGTGTCTTGATTGCCTCGTTTTCTTAAAATTATTTAAGTCCTTAAAAATGTATTATTTTGTAAGGAACATTAAGCCCTTTAGCATAAGATGGGGTATAGATAAATAAATAACTCTAACGGGGGTCATGATAATAGCAACGTCATTTAGAACAAAGGCAAATAATCCCAAACACCTGAGTGCATCAGTGTGTAACTGATATTCATGATGTTCACCCCTAAATCATTAAGAAAAGTTTAAACTTTATATGTTCTATATAATAAGGCACATTAGTTTCGAATACTCAGATCATTTTAAAATGGTTAATCTTACATATTTGTGTGAATATGAGTAAATATTTGTGTGAATCCACTTACAAACCTTTAGATTTGTAAACTTACAAACTTACAAACCTTTAGATTTAGAGAGAAAACATGCCTAACTGGAATTGTTTTTCCCTGAAGTCTATAATAAGCAGAAGCTTTCATATGTTTGACTTAGAAACACTTTTAATATAATGTAGCTAAAAATCTCCCTATGGACTCTGCTGTACTCGTTTAAGAAGAAACATATCACCTTTCTGTACTTGAATGAGTTTGAGCTGACTATATATCCACACGTAAAATACAAACAGGAGTCCAGGGAAAACCCATTTAGTTGCTTTATAAGTCTCATTCCAGCTTGGATAAACACTTATTACACAAACTATGAATATGCTTTTGCTGAAAATGCATAGAAAAACAGCAGGTAATGATGCTTTGTACCTAATATAACACTGAAATTGTTTGTAAGGGCTCAATTTAGTGAATAACTTACCAGTATCTATTTGCATTTTGCCATTGGCAATTTATTTAACTTTTTAAGTCATTCAATTTACACTTTCATGTTTGTTATTTATGTGTATCATATCTACATTGCCTTTTCTATATTTTGAACTTATCATCTCTAATACATTTTTTTTACAGAAATCAAAACTTGGGTAAAATAGCACTGTACAGCTAACAAAGCTTATGAATATTTTAGCTTAAATATCTTAAAAAACAGGGGTCTGCCTTAACCTCTTAACAGTAACTGAACAAGTGTTTGTTATCACATGATGTTATTCATTCAACAAATTTTAATGAGCACCTACTGTGTGCCACCACCATTCCAAGTGCTATCTAGCAGTAAACAATGAGGAAGAGTGTATTCAGAATTTCCCTTTCTAATGGGATATGACTGGAAATTACTAGTTAATAAATGAAGGAGCCAGGATGGAAATACAAGCTGACTCATGGTCCACCTTCCAAGCCTTTGGGATACTCAGCTTCCCATGTTAAAAAATGAAGTTAACACAGAGGAAAGCATGTAGAGAGATAGGGAGAGACAATATCCTATGACATGTTTTAGTACCTGGATCCAGCCAGACCTAAGGTCATCTGTACCCTGTACTTCCTAGTACTCCAAGCCAATAAATTCTCTTTTTAGCTTAAAATAGTTTGTTTACTGTTAGTTGCCACTAAATGAAACCTAGCTAATAGATAATCTCTTGGATAATTCTGTGATTAGTCTCTATGAATATGAATAAGTTAAGAAACATATTATTTGATTATAGAATTAGTTGATAAAAGCAAGACACTTGTCTTGATCCTGCTAGAATTTTCAGAATTACATTAAAAATATTATAAATATGTTATCTCCCTTTCAATAGGGCAAGTGTGTGCTCTTGAGCAAGTTACTTAATCTTCCAGTGCCTCAGTTTTCTCATGTGTATAATGGGTAAGATAATAGCACATAGGAATGATTTGAAGATAAGATTAAATGAAATAATACACGTTTTATATAAAAATTAAAATTGTACCTGACAAATGAAAAGTACTGAAGTATAATACAAATATTATTATTACTATTAATCTCCTCAAAGGGGCTTATGGCACCCACACAATTAAAGAATCACTACCCTATACTTTCATGACTATTTTATTTTAGAAGTTATGTGGGATAACCATGATTCAAAGTATTTTAAATCCTTTTTGTAATGCTAAGTGGGTCTATGTGAGGTGGTGTTGGGAGATGACAGTTGGCCCTGGGCATTGAGAAGATGAAGAAGAATGATATGAAATTTGCATACCAATTTTGGTAGAACTTCTACCAAAATGACTCTGCTTCTGCAGGGCAAAAAGGAATGACGCTGAGGGATAATGTGGAGTCTCAGTCAATATCAGGAAGAAAAGAATGAAAGAGAAAAGAGCTTCCAAGCATGGAAAACAGATAAGGAGAGGAAAATACTGTGACCCTGTGATTTAATTGGTGGAGTATCTCAACCATTACTTGGAGTGGCTACTCTATGTTGTATGTGAAGCACCTTCAAACTAGTAAATTTGTTGTAAATATTCATGGTACTGTAATTGGAACTATTAGTAGCATTTGGGAAGCGATAACTAGTGCCCAGAAGGCAGTAAACATGTGGAACACTTTCTTCCTCAAAAACACAAGGACCTATCATGCTTTATTTGTTAATTACAGATGTGGTAGTGTAGCATAATAGACTAGTTTGGGTTCAACCAGAAGCATTTTTAAATTCATCGTTTGGAAAAAAAAAAATGAGAAAACAATTCCTTTGATAAAAGTAGTATACTTCCATCGAGGTATACCAACAATGCCATCATTCTTTTGGTGATTTTCTTCCTCTATTTCTCATTAGTTTCATCCCATTAAAAATTTTGACAAATGTAAATCTTATAAGGCTGATTGGTTTGATTAACCTAATAAAGAAAAAAAGTCAGCCACTTATCAACCTTCACCTGACATTGACATAAAGTCTTTACATGGCACAGTTCCTGGGTTTTGTCATTTGAAATGGGGCGAGGGATAGCTAGTAGAATGAATAGGGTTGCAGTGCAACAGATTAATTAAGCAGCTCTCAGGAATGATATTGAGACGTAACTGATTAATTGAACACTGAAACCATCTAATCAAATAGCAGATACAATAAATATGTTTCTTCAGAGATAAATTATGCCCTGATTATCATATTCATTTATAGAGTTGAATTAACTCTTTCTGTGCTTTTTAAGCTTTGCTTAGCTGGAAATAGCCACCTGCTACAGATTCTCTTTCAGGTTACTCTAAAAACGCCTGGTGAACATGCCTGTATTCCTTCAAGATTTGAGCAGTTTATTCATTAAATATTCAGGCTTTCTGTTCACAAAAAAAGGTAAAAAAAATCCACTGAGTCATTATTATTATTCCACACAACCTGCAGTCAGACAAAGCATACAATAGTATTGAAGATGAGTCAGTAAGAACCTATTTTATGCTGAACCCAGTGTTTAATAAGAAAGGGAGAACATATAGTTGTGAAAACATTAAAGCCAAAGATCCACCAAGCCAGTTATATGTGAAAATATATCTTTTGAGGTGTGAAAACATGGTTATTATTTTTTTCACATGCACCTATGGAAAAGATGGTCACTTTACAGCTATGAAGTTTCAGTAAAATAAAGCATGGATCTTAAATCAGGGCAACTGGGGAAAGATAAATTCACAGAGCGTAAAGCAGTTCATTTGTATTTAAACTGTCTTCCCTTTTGCTTATACTGAAGCCCTGCCCCCTATTTTTGACACCCGGGCAGGATCCAGTCGTCACAGCTGTGCAGCTCAATGAATAGCAAGAGTCTGCTCCCTGTGCTTGTGGATGCTCATCATCAAAGGGGGTCTGTCACCCTCTAGTCCAGAGGCGAGTTCCCTGCCAGCCTGGAGGAACCGAGCTTCATGGGGGAAGGGTAGAAAATCCCAGAGATAAGAAACATGGCCTTGTCAGCGTCTGAGCCCTGGCAGCATCTAGTCCTAAAGCAAAGTCCTGTTTGAGTTCCTGTGTCAATGATTTTCTAACAGAAATTCAAGCTCCACCCAAGGGAGAGCTCTACAGGAGAGAGGTCCTGTGAATGCCTCTGCTGCCACAGATGTCATGTGGAAAATTGGATGGAGCCATGGTTACTCATCTCTCTGAGTTGGAATTGGCTAAGAAGGCAGTATCACGTGTAGAGGCAAGATGTCACAGAGCTGTTGGCTGAAAAGGGATTCAGAAGATTACTGGAATTGTTTATTTTAATGGAAACTAAAGAACTACAAGTGACATTTTTCTTTTAGCTTAAAAGAATTCATCGTATCAGTGGTGAATAATCTTATACTGCCTAATATTTTATGCATATATATGTATTTTATGTATGTATGTACAGATGAAGATTGCTTAAAATTGATCAGAAAGAGCAGGTCTCTCTCTATGTCTCACTTCCTCTCTCTCTATTTTTTATTATTTATTTACCACATTTCTACTGTTTATAAAATCCTAAAGTTGAAAGTTCTGTAAACAGAAAGAAATAATATGTAAAAATATACTTCATATATATGATAATTATTTTGAATTGATCAGAAAAAGAAAGTCTCTAAATTGGAACTGAAATGCTTTCAGGAAGTTACTGAAATACTTACAGTTCAGCTTCAGATGACCTTTAAGTAACTAACCTCTCCTCTAAAAATAAAAAGCATCTCCTATACCATTAGAACTTCACAATCACAACGGCTTTTTGTTAGTGGTAGTGGTGTCTATATATCAAGAGTTCATGTAAAACACTTCCAAGTGCAGAAATCTAGAAATCTATATGAAAAATAATAATCAGGACAATCAAACATCTTTCTCGTGTTTTTGGTCTTCTCCTTAGAACATTATAAAGAGAAAAAGAAGTACATCTTTTCATTCTATTCATGCGTTTATTGGTAACAATGCTATGAAGGAAGACTGAACCCCATTCCACTGCCAAACACCAGCATTATTTGATAACAAAAGCAGAACACTTGTCGAAAACATGCTAGAGCTTGGAGGATTATATGTTTTAAAATTATAAACATAAACTTGTCTTCCTTTTAATAAGACAGGTGGTGATTTACCTTTAAAATTATATTCAATCTCTTTAAATTCTGAAATTCACTCCTGCACTGAAATTGCAGCCCTTTTACATCTTTCCCTCTTAGCTAATCCTTCCAAATTTATTTTTTAATTTTTCTTAGGATGAAAAATATTTTATTCAATAACTTAGCTGAATAAGCATTAATCCTTCCAAATTTTAAAGATTAAAAAAAAATTACCTGTTCATGTATTACTTAACATTTATCGTATTTGAATATGTGGCAACTGTGTGATGAGTGACTTAATTTATACATATCTTCAGTGTTAATTTCTCCAATTATTTTTGTTGTTGTTGCTCTTTAAGTTCATTATAAATATTATTATTGTCTTACAGACTAAAATGAATGACGGTCGCAAAAATAATTTGTTTCATATATCATACATCAAATAAACTGTTAGTTGTTTCCTAGATGTACTTGCAATGTATGAGTTATATATATGTGTATATGTATACATACATATATATATATAAAAACTTCTTTCTAGGGTAGCTTTCAATATTCTCAAAGGAAAGGTCATTGTTCATATTTGTTAAGATCTGCATCAGTGATTACTTACCTGACTACTTGTCTTTAAAAAAAAAAAAAGATAAAAGAGCAGAAAGATAAAAAGCATGATGAATACTTTTTAAAAGTATGTGTAAACAAAAATAATATTACTAAGCATTTTGGTTCTAATTATGAAGATGAATACCTTGCACACTGGAGGGACCTGATTTATATAGTCATGGCATTTTAAATTATTTTTTCATCTTCAGAACAAATTTTAAGATGTGTTTTGTGGCTTTTTGAATTTACTTTATTATATTTGGTCAATATTTTTGTTTACTTAAAGAAAAATCCCAAATAAACAATCTAACATAACTATTAAGGGAAGAAATTGAAATCCGAACAGACCAATCACTAGTAATGAAATTGAATCAGTAATCAATAAACTCCCACCAAACAAAAGTCCAGAACAAGATGGCTTCAAAGGTGAATTCTACCAAACATTTAAAGAAGAAATAATACCTATCCTTCTCAAACTATTCCCAAAAAAATGAAAAGGAAGGAATGCTTCCAAACTCATTCTATGAGGGCAGTGTTACCCTGATACCATAACCAGATAAAGACGCTACAAAAAAAGAAAATTACAGTCCAATATCCCTGATGAACATACATGTAAAAATCCTCAACAAAATATTAGCCAACCGAATTCAACAATACATTAAAAGGATTATATACCATTATCAAGTGGGATTTATTCCAGGGATGGTTCAATATTTGCAAATCAGTCACATGATACACCACATTAACAAAATGAAGGATTAAAAATCATATGATCATCTCAATAAGTGGAGACAAAGCATTTGAGAAAATTCAACATCCATTTATGATAAAAACTCAACAAAGTGTGACATACACCACTTTATTATGTTGGACATACGCCAACATAATAAAGACCATGTATGATGAACCCTCTAAGATGAGAAACAAGACAAGAATGTCCACTATCACCAGTTTTAATCAAGATAGTACTGGAAATCCTAGCCACAGCAATCAAACACACACACACACACACACACACACACACACACACACACAAAAGAGAGAAAAAAAGAAAGAAAAAAGAAAAATAAAGAGATAAAAGCCATCCAAATTGGAAAGAAAGAACAAAACTGTCACTATTTGCAGATGACATTACGCTATATTTAGAAAACCCTAAAGACTTTACCAAAAACCTATTAGAGCTAATAAATGAATTCAGTAAAGTTGCAGGATAAAAAATCAATATACAGGAATATGCTGCATTCCTCCACATTAATAATGAACTATCAGACAGAGAAGTTAAGAAAACAATTGCATAAAAAAAAAGTACCCATGAATAAATTTAACCAAGGAGGTGAAAGACCTGTACTCTGAAAAATATAAGACATTGTGGAAAAAATTGAAGATGACACAAATAAATGGAAAGATATACCATGCTTATGAATCAGATGAATTAATATCATTAAAATGTCCATACTACCCAAAGAAATCTACAGATTCAATTTAGTCCCTATCAAAATACTCATGACATTTTTTCATAGAACTAGAACAAACAATCATAAAATTGTATGAAACTCCAAGATCCCTAAGAGCCAAAGCAATCTTAAGAAAGAAGAACAATGCTGGATGTATTATGCTCCCTGATTTCAAAGTATACTACAAAGCTACAGTAACCCAAACTGTACGGTACTGGCATAAAAACAGGCACATAGATCAATGTAACAGAATAGAGAGCCCAGAAATAAACCTACACTTATGTAGTCAATTAATTTATGACAAAGGAGCAAAGAATATACCGTCAGGAAGAGTCTCTTCAATCAATGATATTGGGAAAACTGGACAGCTACATGCAAAAGAATGAAATTGGACCACTTTCTCACATGTAAAACATGTAAAAATAAACTCAAAATGGATTAAAGACTTAAATGTAAGACCTGAAACCATAAAACTCCTCCAAAAAGACATAGACAGTGTACTCTTTGACACTGGCATTACCAATATTTTTTTGGATCTGCCTCTTAAGGCAAGGGCAACAAAAGCAAAAATAAACAAATGGGACCACATCAAATTAAAAAGCTTTTGCACAGCAAAGGAAACCATCAACAAAATGAAAAGGCAACCTACTGAATGGGAGAAGATGTTTCAAATCATATATCTGATAAGGGGTTAATGTCCAAAATATATAAGAACTCACACAGCTCAATATCAAAAAAACAAACAATCCAAATAAAAAATGGACAGAAGACCTGAATAGACATTTTTCTAAGGAAGACATAACAATAGCCAACAGATACATGAAAAGATGCTCAACATCAGTAATCATCAGGGAAATGCAAATCAATACCACAGTGAGATATCACCTCACACCTGTCAGAATGGCTATTACCAAATAAACAAATATCAAGTGTTGGCTAGGATATGTGTTGTAGGTAGGATTGAATATTGGTATACCCATTATGGAAAACAGCATGGAGGTTCCTCAAAAAATTAAAAATAACACTACCATATGATCCAGCAATTCCACTTCTGGCTATTTTCCCAAAGGAAAAAAACCCACTAATTCAAAAAGGTATCTGCGTCGCTAGTTTCACTACAGCATTATTTACAATACCCAAGATATGAAAACAAAATGGAATATTACTCAGCCATAAAAAAGAAAGAAATCTTACCATCTGCAACAACATGGGTGGACCTAGAATATATTACACTGAGTGATATATGTCAGACAGAGAAAGACAAATACTGTCTAATTTTACTTATATGTGGAATCTAACAAAACGAAACAAAACATAAGCAGACTCATAGATACAAAGAACAAACTGGTGTTCGCCAGAGGGGAGGGAGGTGGGGAGTTGGGTGAAATAGGTGATGAGGAATTGAGGAACAAATTTCTAGTTATAAAATAAATAAGTCATGAGGATGTAATGTACAGTATTGGGAATATAGTAAATAGTACCACAATAACTTGTATGGTGACGGTTACTAGACTTGTAGTGATCAATTAATAATGTATATAAATGTTGAATCACAAATGTTCTACACCTGAAACTAATATAATGTATGTCAACTATACTTCAATTAAAATAAATTGCAATAACATTGTAAAAGTAAATATAACTACCTTTTATTTTGAATGCATTATAAAAAGCAGCATTTCTTGCTCTGTGATGAACAAATCATGCTGTTCTTACAATCATTTTCTTAAAAGGCCCTTTAAGAAACGAGTAGTGGTTTCATTTCATTTAAAAGGGATAAAATTAGTTCAACACTTAGACTGTACTATACAATTACCCCAGATTCTTTTTATCATATTGGGAACTTTATTAAAAGTTCAGTCTATGTTTTTGGGATCATGACAGCAGCCCTCCAAAACTGCGTATAGATTGAATGAAAGTAGGCATTAAAGAAACATTTGATTTATCTTTCTAATACTGTGAAAGTAGGAATTTTGAATTCAGTTCAAAGTATGAAAGCTATAACTGGCCTAGTTTGAAATTATGTATGTCAGCAAGTTTATATGCAGAGCCGTTTGAAACTTGTCTAAGCCTATTTTAATAACAAAGATGTTTCATTCTACATTTGTCCAGTGTTTAAGATCCAAGCCTCCATATATATATATTTTTATTATAGTTTCAAGAGAAATCATTTTAAATTGGATATATCATATATTTTCTAGTTTAAAAGCTTATTATTTTTGAAAAACCTCAGCTATGGTTTTAATTAATGAATTATTGAATTTTATTGTATACCTCTTACTATTATTCAATGTCTTTTAGATAGCCATGACTTAATTAATGGTTCTCAACATTTTTCAGCTTTTAGGAAGCTCATTTGCACAACATCCTTTACCCAGAAAGACTGCACGTCGACAGTATGCGTTTCAACACAGTAGAAATGGGGGAAACAGGGAGGAGGCATTTCAAATCTAGAGAAAACTGGGGAGGTAGGGATGCAGTTTGAAAAAAATACCTCTAAGGATCATGATTTAAACCCCATGAAATTATGCTTGTCCTCATACAAAAATTAATGATTAAATGAATAATCTTTTGATTTCATTTTCCAAATAATACATACTAACATTTTAATACTAACATTGATATCTTAGAAAGGGTGCATTCAAAAGAGAAATAAGAATAAAATATTTAAATTGAAATAACTCTTTTTATGAAAAAGAAGTATTCTACTTCTTTTAATAATGTTTTGATATATTAAATGTTTCTTCCATCTGAGAACTTGGAATTTACTCATTTTCACAAAAGTATCTCTTTCTTTAAAAAAAAATCTTTTTTCCCCTTCAAACATTTGATATTTTTCTTACTTATCCTAAGGAGCAAAGTGAAAAGATATTTTCATTATTCCCTTGCAGTGGAAATAAGTTTCAATTTAAAATAAATTTTAAAAGTTACTTGGTTGGCTCACATCATTCAATGTTTTAACACACTTTGAAACCAATAAATATCATTAAGCTCATGGTGTCTCTGAGAGTTAGGATGGCCCTATGTGTACCCTGGTACCTTAAACCCAGGAGACAAAAGGAGTTTATAAAGGCCAAAGATACGTTGGTTCTGGTCATAATCTAGTCTTAATTAACAATATAAAATCTCATTCAGTCTCAAATCCAGCATCGACCCATTTCCAATCTTCTATTCTTCCCAATACTTTCACAAATATATACAGAGGAAAAGAAAAGACATTGGTGTATATTAAATCCCCTTGGTTATTTTTAAAAACGGATAATGAAAAATCTTCACCTGTAGTAAATAATGAAAATTGAGGCTTGACTATGAAGTATCGAAGCTTGAAAATACTGAATAGGTTCTAAATGCCACCCCAAAAGAACAACAGCAATAACCTACATGTAATGGCAACACCCTTGGAATGAAAGTATTGCCACTCAGGGTGACTCCTTAGAAGTATGCAGTATTCATTTAGATATTTAAGTAGAGCTGGATTTCTTTAAATACCAATCTTGTTAACTCATTATTTTATAGTCATACCTCAAAATTGAGAAGAAATGCTAAGCCCTTCTTTTATGAATCTTACAATATAATAAGGATTGGAGCCTGTTACAGGGGAAAAAAAGTTTTACAGAAGCTTAGATAATGTGTAGGAAAAACAGATATTTGAAGGTGAGTTGTGAAGGGGCTGGAATACTATTTCATTTATTGATCACAGGATTTAGAAGAGGCAACTCGGGAAGGATGCAGATTCAAGGTCAGCTGCACCTTTATATATATAAGTTCACACATTAACTGATGAGCTACAACTCCATATGATTCCTACTGAAAATCTGTGAAGGCTTTCTCTTTCAATTGATTAAAAGCAAAGGAAAGTTGACAGGGGAACTAATGAGCTATACATAATGAATAAGGTGGCAATGTTCTCTTCTAGTCAATCTTTTTTATAAAAATGGGAACATAAACCTGATTCTACGCATTGCCATAGAGGTTGATCCGTGAACTTCGGCCACTGTAGCTACTATTAGTTACCATAATTAAACAATATGTATAAACATGAAAAACAAAACCAATTATCTGGTTCTGGGCTAAAAAATGGTGAGCCCACAAGAAAAGTCAGATATTTAGAACTTATATTTTCTTTGTTTGGTCACAAACTACATTGGGCCACCATTGGCAAATGGTCAAATGATATTTGGGCTTCTATTCATAATCCAGTGATTATGGTTAATGTACAGAACCAAGTCATAAATTCAGGTCTTATTATTTTACATGAGCTCAGGCCTCAGCAGCTTAGAACAAATGCTCCTGAAAGGATTTTCTAACTCATACAAAGACCCTAAGTAAAATTTTTAAAAAGAGGAAGTTTCTTTTCCGTGCCCTCATTCTATTCCTCCAAGCAGATTAGAAACTCACACCTCTCCTCTACTGCCTGAAATAATATCCTGGGGCAGAAGATCTGAGATAGCATAAACAGAAAAGCAATTTGTTTGGTTATCTGATGGAGGTAATTTATGTAGAAGTGTGAATCCACTTAAATTTCCTGCCTGACTTGCTTTTAAAAAAGGGATTATTAACATAAATGAATCTTGATTACTGACAGGAGGTGGTAGGCTCAGTGCTCTTTGCTAACGTCTTCCCTAGGGCATGTTGGAGATAAGAGGTCAGTAACTTGGCAACCCTTTAAAGACAGCACCAACTTTTATTTTAGTTGAAAGTCTCTTATTTGATGGCCTCTGAACGAAGTACTGAAAGCAAGGACATAAATGAGACACTCCAGTCCCCGACCTTGAGAAGTTCTAACTTGAGGAGGTTGTCTCCCAGCACCATCTCCCCTCCTCTCATTCCATCACAACCACAAAAAATTAAGCAAAATAAAATAGGTATGAAAAGACTCTGTGCTACTCCAGAATGGGCAGCAGGATAATCAATAAATATTTTGCTTTTTAGTTTTAGAATTGTTCAACAAATGGTTTATTTATTTTTCCTATCAAAAGTGCTACCTCTTAGAAGGAGTTTCCTTTTCCTGTTTCCTGTTCTCTTGACTCTCCTGCCCCAAGGTTGACTTAGGAGTTGATTTAGGTGCTATTCCTTGTGCATCCACAGCTAAACCACTCCAAGGTGTTTTCTCTCATTCTGAATTTGTTTTCTCCTTGATCACTTTAATCTGCATCCATAAGTAGAGTTCCTTGCAAACACTAAATGGCCTTCACGTATTTTGAATGAATGATATACAACTAATATTTTTCCCATAGGAAAGAAATAATACTGTGTATCTAAATCATCTTTAGAATGAAAAGTTCACCCAATGTGAGACCATAACTTCATATTCTTTTAGATGTAAGATAATAAGTCAAATGCTGCAGTCTAACAAAGAAATTGTCTTAATTTGTATTAAGATGGAAGTAAGAAGAATTTAAAATAACCATTAGTGAAAGAAAATTATTCAAGTTTTACTGAAACTTTGACTCAGCAAACTGATGAAAATTGACTCTGAGGCATTAACGTTTGATATTATCTTCACAAAGGCACCACCAGAGGAAAAGTACATCTTCTAAATTTTGTCATTCTTACCTGTTTTTTAAAAAAAAAATTTACAAATGAAACTAAAGGACAGCACTTCAATCAACCATGACAGTATTTTCTGACAGAATTCATTTAAAAAATTTCTCCTATTAAGATTAAATATTGCTAGAATGATTTTAAATTGTTTACAGTGCCAATGACCAGTTATTAAGAAATGACTTATAAATTATTTATAGTCATAAATCATAAGGTAAAAGAAAATTACAGTTTGTCTCACTTGGTATTTTGAACTTTTAAAGCTAAACAGGGGAAGTAACTACCATCTTTATGATTAACAGTGCTATAGGTTAAGGACTTTCATTCAAAATATTGATTTATGCCCTGAACTAAATAAGTAATGAAGTGAGAGAAGAGAAATAGCATGCACATTCAGAAATTATTCAATATAATGTACAGTTTTGAAAACAAAACTGCAAAGATGCTGAAATAAAATAATTTTCTTTTTTAGAATACAGAATAGTGTCCCATAAAAATTTATTTTTAAGTTTTCCAAAAAAGCCTTGAATGTTAATGTTAAAAAGTAAAATGAAATTCACTTTTATTCATTTATTTCTTTCCATCATTTAAAAAAAAGAATTAGAAAAAAAAGATATTATCTATATAACTTAATCTAGTTTTTCTTTTATTTATATTACTTTCATCATCATTTAATCCTGGAAACCTTACCTTTCTTATTTACCTTTTAGACAGTAATAATTAATATGCATTTTTCTTATGATGATATAGCAGAGCAAGGAAAAGTAAAGAATACAAACAAAAAGAGAGTGGAAATGTTCTACAAATTCAGCTAGGGACTTTCACATGCCTAATTTTATTTAAAGACAAATTCAAAATCAAGAAGGAGAATTACTGTCATGCACAAAAACAGTACCTATGATTTAAGATAAAATAAAGTTATAATACTAGAATAATTATTAACACTTTAAACTTTATTTTTGATGGTATTCACAGACCAGAACTGAACTGTAAAAATATTCCTTTAACCACACTTTTCCTCCTATGTTATAGCCAATAACAACAAAGACAACAACAAAATGGCAAGTTTTGCAGCCACAGGGATTCTGCTCTCTATGAAGCAACTATACTTATTACTTTGACCTTCAGCCTGGAAGACTCCTTCAGGAAATATAAAATAGACCACAGAAATTACTCACTCAGCCTTGGGATTTGGATTCATTCTGTGCTCTGAATACTTGTATCCTGATCTTACTGCACCTGACCTTTTAGATTCTAGATCAACACATGCTCCAACTTTCCATTTTAAAATACAACAAGCTCAGATTCCGCACTGAACCCAGATTCTTCACATCCCCAATTCCTATTCATTTGTGTTACTTATTTTATGGCTTTCTTTCCAACAGAATCACAAGCTCAGTTTAGAAAGAGACTGTTTCTTTACCCAGATCATAGTAAGTGTAATTTGTTGAGTGCTTACCATGTGGAAGGTGAATTCCATGATTTTCTATATATATACCAAAAAAAAAAAAAAAATCCCAAACATATAAGGTGTTTTTGTTTAGTTTCATTTTACAGTTGACCCTTGAACAACATGGGTTTGAACTGAATGGATCCACTTACACACAGATATTTTTCAATAATAAATACTACCGTACTACATGGTCTGTGGTTGGTTGAATCCAAGGATGCTGAGGAACCTCGGATATGGAGAGCAGACTATAAATTACAGGCAGATTAACCACTGCATTATCCAAGGGTAAACTGTGTTTTGTTTTGCCATTTTTATTGATAATGAAACTGAGGCACATGTCAATTGCATAAGACACTCAGATAATCTAAATGACTGATCTGGGATTCCATTCCAGTCTGCATCATCACCATTACAGGACTTTGCATTCAGTACATGTTTATAATTTAAATAATTAAATAAAATCTCTGAGACCTATTTACTCTGAGCTAATGATTCTAAAATTCTTTGACTTCTGACTCTTAGTATAATCTACCTTTTAGCCTAATTCCCTTACTTGTTACCCTAGGTACTAACAACCACAGAGACATAGTTTCTGCTTTCAGTCTTTGGTTACTCACTGTCTAGGACCCTCCATTCATCTCACCCTTGCCTGAAGAGCAAACACTTTCACCTATTTTGTAATTGTCATATAACATCCCAATCCCACATACCTTGGTCAGGAGTATAACATTATTTCTATATATTTTTCTGTACAGTATCTTTAACAACATGAATGGTTCATTGTAGGAACAGCAATTTGACATTTTTCTCATTAATCTACACTTGCCAGATAGTTAAGGATTGATGGAACATCCAAGTACTGAGAATTTCAAGAAAATAATAATGCCTATTATATTTAATGAAATGTTTATGTAATAATTAAAATTTATCATCATATAATTTTGATATCTATTCCACAATGAAATATTTTTTAGTGTTTACATATTAAATTCTCCCTAGTATACACTGAATAAATGTTATTGAATTATAGATTTTTTCATGTTTTTTTAAGAAATTCAAAATTTGATTAACATTTTAAAATTATGTGTGTCCATCACATATAAAAATAAAAAAATAAAATGCCAAAGAGTCATAATGTTGAATAAACACACTACGTCAAAAATAAATAAGAGTTATGTAAAAAGCAAGCATGATAAATTAATCCTAAACTAGCATATAGTCTCTGAAAAATTAGGGGTTCTCTATCAGGCCCAAGAGCAAAGGACCATTAACTGGAATATCAAGCTTCATACCATAAGGAGGATCACATTCTCTTTAAAGAATATGACAGAGTAAATATTTAGAAAACATGTTAGGAATGGGCAACAGAGGCCAAATTCATGCCTTAAAGATGACTTTGTGTTATATAGTTGTGCAGAATCATGTATTCACAAACAGGGTTTGAGTTTAGGCTACAACTTTTCTTTTAAAATTGAAATGTGGCCTAAATTTTAAATTGATAAAAATATAAATTTTCCTGCTCTGAGAGCATAGGAATCTCTTCATATGCATGGCTGTAAAAACAGGCTGCTTCCGATTTATATACAATGGTTTAAGTATCGTATTTTGTATTCATTTGTAATTTGAAAAGGAATTCATAACATTGTAATGAATTTTGGGGTAGATTTTAAAAGGAAAACTTTTCACGTTAACTTACATCCTTTTTCCTCTTTCGGAGGAAAAAAAGTGTTAAGTCAGATTCAGGAAGAGCCTCTTATCCCAGGAAGATGGTTTACTATTAGGACAGTAGTTCCTTTAATATTATAGTTAACTAGAGTTCCCTACCAGATACATACCAAAGGTTCATGTAATAGAGTTGAATTAATTTAAATGTCCTTATGCATTAAACTTTTCTTTCTTATTAACTGTTGTGGATGAAGTGTTCTAATATTTTAACACATAAGAACAATCTAGCACTTCTTTCACAAAACACCTAGGATTTTTAAAAATCATTTTGTTTTTATTCCTTTAGAAAAGAAAAGAAAAAAAAAAAAAAGAATCCTTCCAGGTAATATCAAGAATGCTAAGGAATAGTCTTTAAAAATTTTCCTTGCCTCAAGATGTCTGGGGAGGCTGAGAGGTAGAAGGGACAGGAAAATAAAAACTAATTTTATCTTTGCCATGAAGTCATATATTATCATGGTCCAGAAATTGGGAAAAGCTTTCTAAAGGACAGCTAATGAGCTCCCCAAAAGGTATATGAAAAATAATCTTTTTACTAATGAAATTAAGCAAAGATTACTATAATGTATGACATATTGCAGGTTTAAAAATTCTGTTAAGTTTTCAGAGGTTTGTTACTATTATAGGAAATAATCAACTGTAAGGAGAATAAAACAAAGTCCCTAGCATTTGTCCTCAAAATTACAGTGGGTGGAAGTGAGAAATGAATTAATCATGCAAACCCCATCTTGAACCAACTTGAATCCAAATAGTTCCCATATCATGAAGTATATTGCACCAGTTACTATGGACTGAATGTTTATGTTCCCCTGAATTTACATGTTTAAGTCCTAACCCCAATATGATGGTATTAGGAGGTGGGGCCTTTGGGAGGTGATTAGGTCATGAGGGTAGAGCACTCATGAATGAGATTAGTGTCCTTATAAAAGAAACCCCAGAGAGTTCCCTTGTCCCTTCCACCATGTGAGGACCTGAGAAAATGACCATTTATAAACCAGGAAGTGGGCTCTCATCTGACACTAAACCTGCTGGTGCCTTGATCTAGGACTTCCCAGTCTCCAGAACTATGAGTAATATATTTCTATTGTTTTTAAGCCACCCAGCCTATGTTATTCTGTTATAGGAGCCGGAACAGACCAAAACACAATATTTTTCTAGAGGTCAACACATATTCTGTCTCTCCCGCCAGAGTAAATAACATAAGAATAAGGATTTTTGTTTGTTTTGTCCATTTCTGTGTTCTAAGTATATGGGACACGTAGCAACACTCAAAATATAGTTGTTGAAAGAGTGGTACTTTACTTTCTGACTTTTCTTCCTTTTTGATTCCTTATTGGAGTGGCTATCTATTGCTTGAGCCTGCCCAGCAGTCATTCTCTCTTTTGAGAACAGCACCCTGATTGTCATTACATCATCACTCCTCCCCAAATCCTAGCCTATGCAATTCAGGCAGGTTGACATTGTTCCCACCTCCACCCCTGGCAGGTTCCAGGTATGAGAACACACTTAATTTGGACAATAGGAAGAGTCCATCCCATTGAGCCAAATGTATGGTTCAGATGGCATGTGACCTCTAGGTGGTGACTCAGGCCAAGGTAATTCAGGTGAAGAACTTTTACTGGGACAATTAAGGAAGAGAAGCTTTTTACAGTGAAGTTGCTGAGTGGAAGAATTGTGATACTGGCCATCCTAATAACCACACACACCATGGCAAGAAGTTGTTCAAATGAAGTCAAGACAAGAAAACCAAGCCAAGAGATGGTAAGATGTGTATGTTGGCATCATACAAGCTCTGGATTCTAGGCCTGAAGCCAGTACTATCCCACTATTTTGAAGTTATGTGACCCAGTAAATTTCATTTTTATAAATGTAGTTTGAGACAGATTCCTACTTGCTACTGAAAGATTCATAACCTCCAATACCATTGTATTAATTACTTAAAGCTTTATACATGGAAGAAATGAACAGCATCATGCTGATGCTAGATCATATAATAACCATGGGAGGAAAATAGTGACAGTCATATGGTGTATTCTTAGAAATGTCTAGCAGTGCTTGTGTTCTCTTTTTAATTTACTAATATTAAATTTCGGAAGGAGAAAGAATAGCATTTATTTTTCCATCAACAGCTCTAGATGGTGTGTTTTTCCTTGTGTGACTTGCCACTGGTTGCTTCAGCTCTGCTGACTACAGAACTGAAGTAAGATAATTAATCATTATTATTTTTTGTTGTTGTTGATAGCACACAACCATAAGCATGGTTTAAAAACAGAGAAAGAACAATCCATATTTTAGGAGTTACAATTTACTAAATCATATAGAGGCCTAAAATGGCTTGAGGAATCAACATACATGCCCTAATTTCACAGTTGAAGAAAGTTAAGGGGTTTGCCTAATGTCATATCATTGCCTTGTAGCAGAGGCAAAGACTATAACACAGCAAACCATACTAGGATTTTACTTATTTTCATACTGTAATTTATTTCCAGAGACTTGCTTTTAAATCACAAACATAAAAAGTTTAAAATATTTAGTTAGGCTTAGAATTCTATTCACATGTAGAAAATTGGTTCACAATTTCTACATACGTGTATTATCATTGGGCAGAATTTCATACTGTGCACTACTAAATAAGAGCTCATTAAACAGTAATTTCATTAGCACCGTCAAAATTCCAATATAAACTTATATGAGTTAAGAAATAAACAGCTTCATTTCTAGAGAATTAGCTATCTTGTAGGTCAATGGATCTTAATTTGCCTAATGCTACTTTAGTGTCCTGATAAATTTATCTCTACTTACCAATAAGAAAAGGTCTATGAATTACTTTAGTAATTGCCCAAGAGGATAAAAAGGCCAACGTAGAGTACGTTTACATATATTAAGATATGAAATTTCTTCGTGAAAAAAACTCAAAATCTGAGACAAAATATTCTCCATATTATATTTTCAAAATAAGGACAAACCATTTAAAATTAAAATCCAATTTAAAATAAATAGATCCTTTATGTAACATCCTAAATGGGAAAAGAATTTGAAAAAGAATAGATACACGTATATGTGCAATTGAATCACTTTGCTGTACACTTGAAACTAACACAACATTGTTAACTATACTCCAATATAAAATTTAAAAAAAATAAACAAATAAAATAAACAGTTATTAACAAATCTAACTTTCCACATTTCAGTGTCATTTACCATGAACTATAGAAAACTGAGACAATTGGTTAAGATAAAATCTTATGCATTTGAAATTTTTCCCAAAATTGTACTATTTTTCTTAACGTTTTCTCACTTCAATATCAATCACGAAAGCAATTTATAGTCATATAAAATTAACCATAGTATGTGACGAATAAAAAGTGCTTTGAAGTTCCTGGATGAAAGGCTTTGTGTTAATGCAACACATTATTAATCCCATAAATACCAAAGAATTTAAAAGAGAAAGTCATTTCACAGGGAAAATAGATTTTGAAGTTGATATGAATCATAAGGACTTCTTAATATCAACGGCACCTTAGTCTTATATTTTAAGATCAGTTAGTCTTATAATTAAGACCCTTCCATATATCACCGTTGGTGGGACAATGAAGTAAGTGACTTTGGGGGAAGGAAATATGAGTACAAAGAAACACCTCTATTGCTCTTAATTAATCACCCAGTCTTCTTCCTGGCAACAGACCCAGGAGCACTTTTCTGCAGTGTATAAGGACTAATTGGTAGATTCACTCTGACCATCTCATCATATGTCTATCACAAAACTTAAAGACACTGTCTATAATCCAGTTACAGGGTGTCAGCTTGTCTGAGAGTGTGCATATATTTCTTACTGTGATGGAAGTAATAAGCTCTGTTTGGAAACCTCCTCAGCACCCTCCAAAGAAGGTAGAGGAGGAATTTGGTAGCTTAGACATAACTTATTCACGGATTCTATGCAAAACAATATTCAGGATCTTGTAGTGAAAAACTGCTTTGCTGGAATATCAGAATGTTTCATTGAACCAGGGGAAGCTCTGATTTGAAAACTGCACATTGAACATCTATTTATCGACTGAGCCTGTATCCTTCACTGACACTGGCATTGAGGACCTGGCATCAACTAGGATATCCTGTGACAAGCATCTGCCATTGGAGAAGAATCAAACTAAGAACAGTTCTTAGAAATGTATCTAAAATACTAGCCTGATTATCATAGCTATAAGCAAGAGATTTCATTGTCTCTGGAAGGAGGAAAAAGTGATACTTAAACTGAAGTTTAATATTTACAATCCTGTTTACTTTCCTATATGGCCATTTCTCAAAGCTCAAAGTGTTCTGAACAAAGTTCTCCAGTTTAATTTATGTGTGTGTGTGTATTAGTGGGGCAAACTGGTTACATTAAACTGGTTAATGCACATGTTCCTGTTAAGTTTCAGAGAATGTGATTAGAATGAGAGTGTATATATAAATCCTTGTAACATACTGGTTTATACCATTCATTTGTTTTGCTCAGACTCTGCAGGAGGATTTTCTTTCTAGCATGCATTTTCCAATGCCTACATTTGAACCAAAGTTTTGATATATGGCAGATAACCTAAACCTGAGAATAGTAAATGCATGTACCCTGGCAAGTGACTGAAAAATTTTTTTAAAGGTAGTATTGGGAAGTAAGGTATTAAATAAATGTAAGAGTGTACACCAGTGATATCCAAATATTACTAATGATCTTATGTGTAAAGCACTGTACTAAGTTTGACATTTTATATATCATTAAATTCTCATTAAAAAACATATGAAATAGACACTATACTTCCTTTTTACAAATAAGGAAACTGAGGCTCGCAGAGGTAAAAACACCAGCTAAACCAATTTTTCAAAACAAAAAATCAAGATTTCAACGCAGATCTCCTTGGATCTGAAACTTTTATCTTTTTCACTACAAAGTGCTACCTCAAACATAAGCAGCTTTCTAAGGGAAGTGTAATAGAAACTGCTTCTTTTAGGATTGTCTTTAGCATATAAGATGTAAACATAAAAGTTTATGTTTAATTACATCTCACACATTATTTTCACATGTTTTGAGAAAAAAGATACTTATTTCAGTTTGTTTCAATTTTCCTACAGAAAAAAATAGGATTTGATATGCATGAATTCTTAAAGGCGTATTTTATTTCAAACAAACCCTAAAACAACAAATATTCAAGTTATATATTTTGCAGTTGTCAATAACTCTACTTGAAAGAGCATTTCCATGGAGACCTCTTTAGAAGTATGAGTTTATCCTTTCCTGAATATTCACTAAGAATAGATTATTCATATGTCTAATTCTGGCATAAATGTATATGGAGGAGATTTATAGGCTTAGCTAATTCTTTCATTTTGCAGACCTGTTCATTATTACACTTCAAATTTTGCTGCATGAACTTCTCATTCATATTGAAAATACACCCCTATTAAAAAGCTTTTGTTCAGTAAGATTTTATTATAATCCAAGATGTGTGCAGAATTGAAAAGTAAATTACTATCTTATACTTTTAAATGATTTGGTCCTCAGTTTGGAAAGAACAGCTTTTGAAATATGACAGTTCATGATAATGCTGCACTTCCATTTACTGTCATAATTCATAACAAAAATGGAAAGGGTGGAAACTTATTTCAAAAACCATCAACACACAGCCGGGAGAGCTTAGACACTTTCCCTTACATAGTTAAGCATGGTAGATTGATTGCTTTAATGGCCCTATTCTTTACCCCTTCCTGTATATGCCACATTTGCCACGTGACCGTTTAGTTCCTCCTGCTAAGGAAGCACAACCTCTTTCCCCTCTTCTTAAATTTGGGGTCACCTTGTGTCTCGCTTTGGCCACCATAATGATAGCAAATGTGATGCAAGCAGAGTCTTCAGAAAAGTACTTACACATTTCTGCTCACTCTTGCCCAGAACATGCCCAGGCTGGCCTCCTTCATGAAGAGAGACGATCTTGGACTGGAGCTAATTTGCCCCAGTTAGGCTACCTGAGGCATAACTAGCTCCAGCTGATTCCCCCTGACCACTCTCCCACCCCCTGACACCTACAAATACGTGTAACAGCGAGCCCAGCCAAAATCAGCCAAACTCAGCCCAGATAGGCTGAACCTCACAGACTCAAAAGCTATATAAATGTTTATTGTTTGCTGCTAAGTTTTGGTAGTTGTTTATAATGCCACATTACTGCAGCAATATCTAAATTATATACTATGTCTCCTCTCATTTTTTTTTCTTTCTAAGGGTATAAGTGGGGATCTGCAATTAAGGATTAGGTTTACCTTAATAAGGTACATTTTCTATTTCTTAATCAGGAAATAGCCCATGAGCATATTTCTACATTTAGGTTTGCATTAAATTACCATTCATTGAGTATCTCCTATGTTTCTGGCACTGTGCTAAGAACTCCAAATATAAATAAATAGTTCAAAAGATATGTCTGGAACTGTTAGAGCAACAAAATAAGCAAAGTAGTAAAGGAATATAATTGAAAGCATAAAATAAATATCCATGAGCACATACTGATATAAATGATTAAATAAATAAATAAGGGAGAATAGATAAATATCCCATGCAGAATAATTCCAAGTTATTTAGGTAGATACTTCACCCTTAAGGAGGCAGAGCATAAATACCCACTCCTTAAGTGAGGCCTGCACATAGTGACTTCCTTCCAAAAGCAATGGTATAGAAAGAGGGAAAAAGAGTAACTTTACTGGGCAGAAACCTGACAAACACCAACTCAGCCAGGTGTTCAAGATTAACGACAGCAGTTGTTAATCACGTTGATAGTATGGACCTCTGATATGATGGGATGAGAATTGCATTTTGCCTCTGTGGTTTCCCTCCTCAGAGCCTAATACTCCAATCCCAAAATTATCATAAGAAAAACATCAGACAAATCCCAATAAGGAATATTCTACTAAATACCTGACCAGTACTCCTCAAAACTGTCAAGATGAATCAAAAGGAGGGGGTGGGATTTGAGCAACTGTCATAGTCTAGAAGACCTTAAAGAGGCATGATGACTGAATGGAGGGTGGTATTCTAATAATATTAGGTAAAAACTAAGAAATACTGAATAAAGTATGAATTTTAATTGATAATTATTTAATTATTATTGATTTAATTGTGACAAATGTACCATACTATTGTTAAGATCCTAAGAATAGGGGAAACTGGGTATGGAGTATATGGGAACTCTGTGCTATTTTCACAACTTTTCTATAAATCCAAAATAGTCTGAAATTAAACTTTTATTAAAACTATACTGTCCCTGAAAACATGTAACAATTAGTATGTTTTTTATTTTTAATGAATCATTCACTGCTCTACTGTACAGACTGAAAGTTTTGATTGATTATATACAACGTTTTTACTTATGTATTACTGATTTGTTTGTTTTCTCTTTTATTACCTAGTTAGGTTCTGTCGAAATTTCAGGCATAGTTTCTTTAAAAAATCTGAAAAATTGTAATTTCCCAAACAGTGCTATAGAGATATGAATTTTAACAGATTGCTAATTTACTATAAATTATTAGTAAACAAATAGTATCTCATTCTGAAAGATAAATTTTGTAAGTTAAAATAATTTTAATTCCAAAATGAATTTAAATGAACAGATTGCACACTCTTTTAACATAATTTTGAAAGTTAAATGTAAATTGCATAATCAATTAATTTTCACTATCATTTTCTAAAATTATTGTCAAATATAACTTCTTGTCACAGTCTTTCTGGAGAAGATTAATGGTAGGATCACAGAGATACCAGCTGTTTAAATATTCTTTTTATTTACAATGCTAGCTTAATAAGTAACCAATCTGCTTAGCAACTATAACCTTTTTTTCAGCTGAAGAACTTTCATGGAGATCCCCTACATATACGGAACATTATTATTTTTTAATGCTAGGCCATTATCCTTAATAATTTAATGGTATGAGACAAATGTCCAGTGCAGTGACAAAAATAACGACTAGCTCATATCTTTGGTGGCTTTAAAGAAATGAAGGATATCCAATGGGCTTTGGTAAACAGGTCTAAAAGATAAAGGAAGCAAGTGTAGAAGACATTTAATAAAACATGCCTCTCATTTTTATTCCTTTTCTGTTTGGTTTCTTGGGAATCTCTGTTTGACAGTGAACTGCAGTGTATTTGCTTCAGGCAGATGCTTTTGTTCTTTTCATCTACTGACATGGCAACCAAGAGAAGGATGGTGGGAAGAATGGTTGACACATAATATTAAGTTTTAAAGAGCAAAATAGACTTTTTGCAGACAGGATTATAGTGTGTAACAATTTAAGATGTTGGTGTTTTTTTGTTTTTTTTTGGTTTTTTTGGCTGTGCCACATGGGGTACCTTAGTTCCCTAACCAGGGATAGAACTCATGCTCCCTGCATTGGAAGCAAGGAGTCTTAACCACTGGACCGCCAGGGAAGTCCCAAGATGTTGGTTTAATGTTTATTATCTGAAGTTGGGCATGAAATGGAAGCATAGATTCAGATTCCAACCAAAGGTTAGAATGCAATCATATTACGTTTGATTTTTTTCTGTAACTAAGAATATCAACATAAATTCATTGCGAATGTTTCATTTTTGTCCAGTGTGAAGGTTATATTGAGGATAAATGGAGAAATGTAAGTCACCAAGTCATAAAGATTAAAGATTCATTTCTTCCTTTCTTAAGGGTCTGGTCATGTCAATTCCCTTCTGGAGGCCAACTCCAGCACACTCTGGCACTGGCTTGTTTTTTTGCATGCCCTCACAAACACACTTTCTAGTTTTAATAAATACTTTTGGTTAACTGTTTCAGGAACTAACAGTATTAATCTACCTTTGCTTTGTATAATGGTCCACACAACAACTACCATGTCTCCACAGGAGAGATAAATAGTGGAATTATTAAGAGATATATAAATGCAGTGTTTCATGAATTACCTTTTAAAAGTAGCAATTCTGAAATATTTATTAAAAGTCAGGACTGTAATATCTACTCCTTGTAATTTGCTCAATATCCAATTCCATCACTAATGAGATTAGCAGAAAATTTTAAATGGTGTTTGTATATATATTCCTAGTATTTATAATACATGCATTGTATGTAGTATTCCAAAAATTATGTGTACTCAGTTAATCTCTTCCAGTGCCAGAAAACATGAATATCACAATATTTTGGAAAGAAGAACCTTTAGAAAATTTTTTTCCTTTCAAATCAAGAAAAGAAAGTGGCTCAAGAATATAAGGGTGAAAAAGATAGAAAAATACTCTCTGATTTCCCTGGTTTTCTTTTTAGAGTTTATTGTTTCCAGGTTCATTAAACCTTAAGAGAAACATTGTGTGAAAAGGGCCTTTTAGCCCTGGAAAATCTTTTGGTCAAAAAAGTTAAGCATCTAATTCTAAGGTTGTCTGATAATATTTATACAGTCATGGGGAGTTTACAAAGGATATGAGTACAGTGATCCCAAGAGCACATAGCAACTCATGGCCTTTCTAGGCATTCAAATATTTAGTTCAGATGCTTCAAGATTACAAATGAAGGATTTAAAAATATTTTTCTTTCTTTTACAAAATTCTGTTGTGTATGGGGCAGGGGGATAAAATATATCTTACCTCAATCCAGCCTTTGATTTGCCTATCATTTTATTTTAATAAATATTATAGGTTGTCTCTAATCTTAAAATTCTTTGTCTGGAAACTTCCTTTGTTTATCATTTGTAGACATTTTCCAAAGGAAAGAACTTTGTACACATGGTGGTTAAATTTTCAGGAGAACCCACAGAAGCAAAATAAGGGTTGATGAAGAGCTGGAGAGAAGCCAAGGAAAAGAGTTAAAAAGCACATGTGAGTTAGGTTACACTGAACCAAATTGAAGTCCAGGCTATATCTAAGAACCTAGTCAATTCTATGCACTCTCTCTGTCCAAACCCTCAAAGACACCCCAAACTAATAATTTCATGGAGTAAAGAACATTGTGAAGCTCATTTAAGAACCCCCCCTCCCAGAAGCTTAGGGTTTAAGAGCCTTTGCTCTAAGTAAGGTGTCAGACAAGGCAGGGAAATAGAAGGAGAATGGTAGATACTGAGGGAGACTAGAGTTTTCCTATCTCCAGGTTCCTCTTTCTTTCCTTCACCACTCAAAGGCAATCTTCAGCCTACGATGATGAAACAGTAGGGACAGAGGGCAAGAAGTGGCAGCAATGGAAGTTTTAAGGCAATCTAAATTTGAGTTTGCCCTTCTCCCCGCACACCCTCTTTTTTTTCTCTGCCTCCCAGCTCTTCCTCTCCCTTCTCCTCTAGCTCTTTATTACAAATGAAAGAAAGACACAATAACAACAAGGACAGCGGAAGTTTATCAGGAAAAGGAGAAGCATAGCCAATGGGAGTCCTCTGGTAAGAGTGAGAAAGATTACCTTGGCCAGCCATTCTGCTCTCCTAGTTACCTTGGCTCCCCTGTCTCCACATATTCTATCCCTCCTGTGTTTGCTTTCTCTCCATTTCCGTACTGTATAAGGAACTACTAGGAACTAGAGATGGTTCTTTGGAAAGTATGGGCAGTGGTGAAGGAAAGAGAATGATTTCCTTTTTTTCTCCTTCCTTTCCCACTCCTTAAGGATTTCTTCTAAGACAAGACAATCCCACCTGGCATTGAGGAAGGCAGCAGAATCTCCATGTCTCTCCAGAAGGAATGACTGTTCAAATGTAAGAGAAATATCTCAATAGTATATAAATATAAAACTACCCATATTGCTAAATTTTGATTTGTTTAAATCAATAATGGAAACATTAAAAAAATAAGTTTACAAAAGTCTTTCTAGTGATTCTTTTTTGTTGTAAATTCTAGCCATATTTATAATATCCAGGAAGAATACATTTATATGCGAATTTACATTTTGTATTCGAAGCAAGTAGTAATTCTACATTGGCTAGACCTCCTTTAACATATCCAAGGTCAGTTATATTCTTGAGGGAAACCCTTTTCAAAAACAGACAATGTTATACACTCTTAAACTTTGTTTGCCAAACTATAAATTTGTTATAGTCTTTCCTCCATTTTGTGTTAATCCTAAAAGTAACCAAAAGGATGGAAGTAATCATCATCATCCCAGTAGAGATGTCTGGGGATTGAATCTAAGTCTTACTGAATTCTGGGTAGGCTTAAGAATTTTATGGTATTTTGCCCAATGAGATCCAAAGTCTAATTCAGAAGAATCCTAGTTGCTTAAGCAGTTAACAATCTGCATAACTGGAAAGCAACTGAACCTTTTTCTTCATGTCAGAATACTGAGGGGTTGCTTTGTAAAAAATACTTTTAAGTATTTTTGACTTCTAAGATGATATTGAAAGAACTTAGGTGCCAAGATCCTTCAAAAATAGAATGGATGTAGAAATATTATTTTGATTTGACACCAACCCTAAAATGAGGAACAAGTGTGTAACCTAAAATGAGCAAGAAAGCTCCTACAAAAATAGCAAAGTAGAGTTTAGTTTTGCTATGATCCTAAGGCCAACATTCCCTTCTACTGGAGGAATAGGTCTCCTATGAAAATAAATAAGTGAAATCTTCCAAGGATCTCATTTTTGAAAGAGAGACTTCTCATTTTCTAAGAAATGAACAAATGGGCAACCACATAGCAACTAGGTAAAGTCTACTGCTCATGTTCTGAAAGAATATTTTGCCACTCCAATAATCATGTGATGGATACTCCCACTCTACAGAATCCACCCCCCATTACAGTAAAAAGTATAAAAACTATGCCAGCAAAAATGCCTACTAGTTGCAGTATTAATCTTTTTACCATGTACATACCAGTGGCTATTTAATTTACGCCTAGTTATTATAAGGTACTGAATGGTACATTTAAAACATAAGCTTACAGCTAATCAGAAGCTAATTAAAAACTTTACACTATAATTTTCTGTGCTTGCTTTCATCTATAGTTTTACAGGAATAATTCGTGATTTTTACAGTGTAATCTATTTAATTTTTATGATAAATTATTCTTTAAATCATTTCTGGGGAACAAAGATCAGTTCTCTAGAATCAAAAGTGTTCAGCAGAAGCCCTAAAAGAACAAGATTCCTCTAATGGAGGCTCCTCCTTTGATAACTTGAGAGGGTCCCCTCTGGAAGAAGAGAAAATTCCTCAAGCCTAGCTAGATAATTATACACCAGGGGAAAAAAAACAAAAAAGGCAAAGCAAATGGAACCATTGTGTCACCAAACATACAGCACAGCCTTTACTCAAGCAGACAGTAATCTTCCCAGAGAGATTAGCACTTACACTGAAAAAATTATAGAAGTATTTAATAATCATGAAGCACAGAACAAGACTGCAAAGTTTCTGAATTTTAGCACTCATTCTTCTCTTATGGTTAAAATAACTTGGGGTATCTTTGAGCCCCATTCTCCCTATCTCTAGAATGAGACTCAAAATAGCTGAACATGCTGCCACCCACAGGTTGGAGGCAATACAGTGAAATTAAGAGTAAAGACCATGTGAAACAGCCGAGTTCAAGTTCTAGTTCTTCCACTTTACTTCATGGTACTTAACACCATGGAAGATACATAGCAGGTGCTCAGTTTTGATTTGTTCATCCTAAGTGAATGAAGCCAGACTCCCAGGTTAGAAAGTAAGCTGCTTTTTCCTCTTCTTCACCTATCATGGTCAGTCTATCACAAAGCATTTGTTTCTTTGAAACAACTATAGTGTTCTGAACATGATTTCATTGTTTTGATGTCATTTTAGTCTGGCTGGGACTTCACATCAAGATTCCTGTAAGGTCATCCTTACTTCTCTTGCTAAATCTTGTCCTTTTCCAAAGAAATTTGTCTTTTCTGTCACCTATAGATATTTCTTTTTTTTTTTTTTTTTCACACACACATTTCTAAATGTTCTCAGTGCCTTTAAATACCTGCCTTTAAAAAATCCCAAATTACAATGCCTCTCATTTAAGATATTCTCTAAACTGGCCTTACAACTATTTAATATTATTTACCCATAACTCTAAAATAAGCAAAGTTAATTCTTCAGCATAATCATAAAAATTCTCATTCCTATACCAACATGCTTTTGCTCTGAAATTCCCTCTCATCCTCAGCATAGTAAAAATAACATGATTTTTGGATTCAAAAAATTCTAAGTGTTAATGTGAATTCTGATACTTGACTAGATGTATAATTTAGGGTAGCCTGGCTCCTTGTAAAATGGGAATAAGTACTCAATAGGCTTTCGTGAGGATTAAATGAGATAATAATAGCTAATAATAGATATAATTTATTGAGATCATACTGTGGCTCATGCCCCATTCTATACCTTTTACATGTATTTATGCATTTGATACTTGCAATAACCCTATGAAGTAGATAAGACACTATTTCTCATACATAAGGAAATTGTGGCATGGAAAACTAAAGCAATTTTTTAGTAAAGAGTGTGTGGCTTCTGAGCTGGCATGCTTAACTTCTAAAAAACATGTGTATCCAGAGTAGTAGTGTACCTGGTATATGCACCAAAAATGTTAGTAAATGAATAATTTGAAATTTTAATAAAAATGTATTTCTTTGAAAAATACTAGCTGTATTTCCCCCAAACTATTC
Organism: Balaenoptera ricei; assembly: GCF_028023285.1. Classification (NCBI taxonomy): domain Eukaryota; kingdom Metazoa; phylum Chordata; class Mammalia; order Artiodactyla; family Balaenopteridae; genus Balaenoptera; species Balaenoptera ricei. The sequence goes on from NC_082642.1 coordinate 109,012,056, forward strand.
AAATAAGGGTAGCTTATTTGACTCCAGATAAAATAGTTGCCATGAATCAAAGTTACTGTATATATAATTAGACCCTTATAAGCTCTATTTTTCCTCTATGAAAAGTGCATGAACTCTTACCTACAGGATCAAGGTTTATTAAAGTGTTGATTGCTTTAGACTTAAATACTAAGAGACTTTTTCTTTATATTATACAATTAGAACAGTATTAATTTATAGAATAAAATGACATGTGTGTATATAATTTTCTAGTTAAATGTGTGAAAATACTGTTACCAACTAATTTGGCTAATACGGAACTAATACAAATCTTAGTCATTAGAGAAACAAGCATAGTCCTGGAAAGCATTAGAATTAGTACAGAACTTACGAATACCTGATTGTATGTTGCTGGGTTTTTTTTTTCTTCTGAAAGAAAAGATGTAAAAACATGCCCAGCAAATGTGATTAAGTATCACCCACACCTACAAAAATAATTCAATATTGAAATCCTAGGATAACTGATTCAGCTTAATGTCTTTATTAAATCTTTAGTCCTGTTTGTCCTCCCCTGAAAGAATCTGTACACAAGTGAGACTCCACAAACAATGCTAACAGTTACTTGTTGCAATATTTATTTTTTTATAGGCCCTGAAGAAAGTACATCACATATTTTTATTGCATAGTGGGGAGGGGGTAGATTTAGTAAAGAACCAAGGATATTAAAGAACTGAGGATATTACAATGTTTGTAATAAATTATTGCAATAAAGTTGTTACTCTAAAGACTTTCTGATTCACTGTCTATAATACAGAAATGAAGATCTTGTACAAAATTTCCCTTTTATCTAGCTTTATCAAAAATGAACTAGTGGCCAGTTTTTTCATTGCTAACAGTACAAAATTACATTGGAAGATTACAGTAAAACTATATGACTTACTTATATCCTATGTTCTAAAATGGGGTGGCTACCATATTTTCAAACAAAACTAGTACAACTGTTAGTTATGAGTCTAATAATTTCTGAAAAGTATGTTCAGTTGTTGAACTATGTCATTCCCTAGAGTCATGACTACACTTGCTCTTTCTATTAGTGCTTTCCTCACTTGAGCATTTTGTTTCCCACTGACACTTTAGGAAGTGGCTAGAGGAAAAAAAAAAGTTTATCTGGCATAATTTCATAATTATCAATGACTGAAACACTGGTTGTTTGAAAAGCTGTTCTATCTTATTATTTTTTAATATTCTGCTCTATAATATACCAAAGAAATCCAATACTGTACCATGATGATAACACTCAGCATGTTACACACATTAAATGACTGCCGCAGTGTGCAACAATACTGGGGAAAAAGGCACTATTTTCTCCACTTATAACTTGTGGTCTGGAAGAGCACATGTTTTGCCCAACACTAGAAAATATCTCAGAGGCAATGCAAAATTTTAGAAACATTAATTCATTAATTGGTGTCCATAAAGTGCACTGATTCAAATGAAAGGAGGAAAGTCAACAAATTTTCTGCCAGAGTGTATTACCAGTACCACTGAAAAAATCACAGAATTACTAGTTGTCTTAAAGTACTGTCACCTTGGAGAGGCCAAAATTATTCAAAACTAAGTAGAAGTGGAGTAAAATGTTTTTAACTTCATGAAGGTTTTGACTCAAGAGTGAACAAAGATCTCCTAGGAATTTTTTCAACTAGATCACTTCTTTGGAGCTCTAATTAATTGCCACGGATTGGGCAAAGTTGTGAACCTAGGATTTCTATCGATGACAAGTCTTAATCCACGTTTTAGGGTGGCACTTTTCTGTCAGAAACCATCTCCTTCTTGATCCTTCATTAGGATGGAGGAGGCTAAGGAAAAGAACAGATACTATTAAAAGTGATCTATTTGTTTTTCTATTTTAAAAATAGTGAGAAGTAATTCTTCAAGTTACCAATTTGATTGGTTTCTTATAATAAAAGTTTATTATTGAGATCTGATATTTTCAATGTTATACTCAACACAGAGACTTAATTTTTATGGACCTCAAAAGAAACATAGCACAGATATTATTCTTTTTTTCTATCAATACCATAATTTGTTTCCTCATCATAGATTCTCCTCTTACATTTAATTCAATCAGCTAGAACATTAGCAGTGATTCGTAACTGTGTAACCAGAGCCATTTGCTCACTCTCTCTGAAGCTATTTCTTCCTCTCTGAAATAAAGCTAACAACTCACCTCAGAGGGTTATTGCTACTATTAAGGGAGATACTATAAGCAAAACACCTCTTATCTAAAAATATGTTTTAAATTGAGTCTGAGGATTATAAACAAAGGTTTACTAAATCATTTGCTCACAGGTTGCCAATCCTGAAAAAATTGCTCCAGATTACTACTAATTCATCATTCATTTCCTAGCTTAAAATGCAACCAAATTGTGTATGAAACCCCTGAATCTTTTACTCCATACTCCCACAGAGATGACAAATCTCTGTCCTTTTCCCTTCCTCTCTACTGCACAGATACCTTCCACACCTCCACCAAAATATATTGCTCACTCATTTATGTTCCCATAGCAATATCTCCATTACAGTCCCCATCCCAGTGCATTATAGCTAGTTTTGAATATGTTTGTCATTTTGGCTGCACTGTGAGTACATCTAGGGAAAGTACCTGGTACCTGCTGGAACATGATCGCTGAACTGAATGGCCCAGGAGTGGCATTAAGAAATAAATACTCTATGAGCTAAGGAAGATAGTACTAAAAATTATTATTTGATGGGACACATAATTTTTAAAATTCAAATATATAGTTTCAAATACTCTCATCTATCAAATCAATTCATTCAGCTCCCTGAGAGTTCAGTCTCTAGTTAGTTGATTTTGGCTGATGTTTAGATGCAATATTTCTTCAAAGCAAACATTCTTAGAGCCAAATTTGGATTCTGTTATAGTGGATAGCAGTGTGTGGAAACTGTCCTTGAATTTCACTAAGTTAAAATGGTCTTCTCAATGTTTTGCAATATAGAACTCTGAGAATATAATAAAGGGCATCACATGTCTAGGCACTGAACACTTTTGGAGCACCTTCTTTTTTTTTAAGAAAAGCAAGTTCTGTCTAAGCTGCTGCAAGTGTTCTATACATGGCAAGTTGGAAAGGAGAAAGCTGCTCCTTCTCGAGCAAAAAAAGGGCAAGCTTCTCATTTTTCACATTCGGGTCCTGAGTATCTTCACTCCTTGTAACTATTTTCTAGGCTGTGTGCTACTTGTGGAATGAAGGAACTTCAGGAACTCTTAGCAAGCACAACCCTGAATCGACTCCTATCCAGTTCTTCCTAAAGTACAATTCAGATGTCTGGAATTTGGGAGAGGCTACCACAGAGATGTGTGAACTCTCGCTTTCTCTTGGCTTTTTAGGCTTTCTCTCTATTATACTGGTTTTCATCCTTTCAGAGGTAAAGGCCTTTTTGAGAAACCAAGAAAAGCAATGAAAATTCTCCTCAGAAGAATGCAAGTGAGCAGATACTGCAGCCTGTCTGTGGAATCCACATCAAGAACCCCTGTACTTATGTTGTCATATCACCAAAACAACATGTATGCATCATATCAGTTTAGGTGTCCACAAGCATGACTTAAATTGAGTTACATGTCAATGAATTGTTCTAAACTTTTATTATTGAGAACCAATATAAAAATGACCACTTGAAGATCGTGTGTGTGTGTGTGTGTGTGTGTGTGTATGAAGAAGAACAAAGTAAGAGAGGAGAACATCTAACAGTGACTCTACGATGTTAGGTAAGTCAATTGTCTATGGTGAAATTGGAGCACATACACTTTAGGGAATTTTTTAAAGTATTTAATATTTGCTAATCTTTCTCACTTTAAAATATGAAGTAATATTTGTGATTCTTCAAAAATTCCAAAAAAAGTTTTGTATTTGTGCTTATATATATAAGCCCCATCCACCTTCCATATACATATTCAGATGGCTAAAACAGTAAACCTATAGGTGTGCCAGGCACACAGTAGGCATGCAACAAATGTTCATTTTGGGAAATAAAGTTGAATTCTACCTTCACTATGTGACCTTCAACACAATGTGAACTATGTGATACTACACTTACTTGCATGTCATTATTATTTATTCATTCTCCAGGGAAATTAAGTTTTTCATAACCACCTGTTTATTTTGACCACCACATACTGTTAAATCTCAGATCAGTAGCAGATACTTCAACTGGAAAAATAAGACTCCTTTGGGACCACTCATAATTTCTAGTATGCTACATTTTAAAACATTCCCTATAGGAAATTTTATTACCATCTACTTTAAGGCCTAACAAAATTTGGCACTTTATATTCATTTTCCTTCTTTATCTCTGGACTCTCCCTGTCAAAATGACCTTTAAAACATCACAGAGTTACTGCATTCACTGTGACATGGTTTGGGGCATCACTTTTATCATTTCTCAAAGCAAATGTAATATAGCTCTCTTGACTTATTACCTCATTTTTCCATTAGTGCTCTAGAACCATTAGTGTTTTCCCTGACTCCTGTTTTTTGTTTTCATTTTTATTAGTTTTGTCTTTTATAGTCCAAACTTAACTGTTTGACACTACTTTCTCAAATGCAGCAATGAAAAGAAGTGGTACCGGGCTTCCCTGGTGGCACAGTGGTTAAGAATCTGCCTGCCAATGCAGGGGACACGGGTTCAAGCCCTGGCCCAGGAAGATCCCACATGCCTCGGAGCAACAAAGCCCGTGTGCCACAACTACTGAGCCTGCACTCTAGAGCCCGTGAGCCACAACTACTGAGCCTGCATGCCACAACTACTGAGCCTGCATGCCACAACTACTGAAGCCCGCGCACCTAAAGCCCGTGCTCCGCAACGAGAAGCCACCGCAATGAGAAGCCCGCACACCGCATGGAAGAGTAGCCCCCGCTCGCCACAACTAGAGAAAGCCCGCGTGCAGCAACGAAGATCCAAGGCAGCCAAAAATAAAAATAAATTAATTAAAAAAAAAAAAAGAAGTGGTACCAATCTGAATGTGACTCAGAAATCAAGTTGCCTCCTGAACTTAAACACTTTCCAGATTTCTTCCCTAAATTAAGTTTCTTTGGCCTCACTGTATCCTTTAAGGAAGTAAATGACAATTCAAAATGTGATTTTGTAATGAAATGAATTATTTTACAGTTTTGAGAAAAAGGAGGATAAATTTACTATTCTGTATGTATAAGAAGTATATAATGATTTTCTACCTTATAGCATCCTCTTTTAGAGGACTATAAAAATCAGAGGTCCTGCAGATGTACTGGAATTGGGGGGAAAGAGAATTGATCTTAAAATAAAGCAGAATGTATCAACTGTTCAAGGAAACACAGAAATGGAAATTGATAAGGAATTTTATTTGTAAGCAGGCAAGAAGATGCTTTAATGAAGAGGAGGTAGACGATAATACATAAGAAAGGAATGGAAATGTTTTAGGATTTGGTATAAAAAAACAGAACTCAGGAAAAATTCCATTTGTAACAAGTTGCACTTTTTTTCTGGAGTGAATATTTAGGAGACTCAAGAAACTAAAAATATAATCGAATACCTAAAATATCAAACGCTAGCTTTTGTCCTAAATGCACTTTTTATAATACTGCACTCCTTGTTTGTATTTTGGTTATAGCTTTTTAATGCTAAAACCCTACAAATTCTGAGGCAGATGAACCTTAATACATCAAATTAACTTAGTAGCAAAACCAGACCATACCAACCAACCAACCAAACAAAAAAACCCCCACATACGTCACAAGAAAAAAAAACCCAGTTCTCAACCATCACAATCCATGGTTTTAGAAAAGTTTACTCTATGAAGTGAATTTGAACTGTCATTACTTTTTAAAATCTCATCGTAGTGCAGACTGATTGAATGAAGCACATTTGCTTGACTGCAGAATCAAGGAGAAACGGTGTCATACTCAACCTCTCAGCTGTTTCTTAGTGGAGAATTAGCTTCAAAGCTTTTTGAGCATTTAAATTCTGGCTCTAAAGCTAACCAACGCACACAGTGCCCCATGTGAGAAAAGGAAATCTAATTTCTAAATGGACAGCTGGTGAAGATTGTATTTTAATATTCTTAAAACTGAAGGAGTCACTTCTTCAACCCCTTTATTCTGTTTTACCATTAAAAACCGAGTAAGAGACATTTTCAAAACACACAAGATTTGCATTAAAGCTTATACTTGAAGAATTTAAAGACCTCTGTAAGAAAGAATGAGCCCAGCCATATATCATAGGAGGAAATGAAAATGAAATACATTTCTTCACTCAGGGTGAGTCAGCATCAATGCACCACATAATCAGACCCCTCAAATCAATCAGCAAAAGGACAATTCCTTTTCTTCTGGTAGTTCTAACTATAACATCATGTCCTCAACTTATAGCAAAGAAAAGAATACTCACTCCTGAAGAAAAATAGGGGGAAATAATAATTCCTCCATTCCCAAAGACACAAAAATGGCTCATCATCAATCATTTAAAGAATATTGACAAAAAGAAGGAACGAATTTTGTTCTGCATGTCCTAGGAGAATATACAATAAAAGGGCATGAATGCTTCACACTAATCAAAATTACTGCTACTACTTCAAAAAAAAAAAGGAAAAGAAAAACCTCTAAATATAAATGGAAAAAAAGAAGTAACATTTATAGAAAATACACTATGTTAAGTGCTTTACATATGTTACCTTATTTAACTTTCTTAATCATCATGAGGAGAGTATAATTATCTCCCAACTTCCTGATTTAAAACAAACAAAAAACCCCACAAAACCTGAGACTAAACAATTTGTTCAAGGTAATAGAGTCAGCAAGTGGTCAAGCTGGGATTTGAGTCCAAGTCTGAATGGTTAGCAAAAGACTATTATCTTCTCACTATAGTTCATTTCATTCAACAAATATTCACTAAATATCTATTCATCTATGTTACGTACTTGAGCCAAAATGGTGAAAAAATGGAATTGTCATTGTCCTCAAGGAGCTTAAGAATCAGTTGGAGAACACCTTGCCTGGAATGAGTAAACACAATGCAATGAATGTAGTGTAAAATCTAGAGGATTTAATAATAGATCAGCAGGGGGTGGAGTGGGGAGAGAGGGAGACATCAGGAAAGCTTTGGGGAGAAGTTCCTAGAACTAAAGGGTAAGTTTTAACCAGGAGAAGCAGTAGCTTTAGATGCAGAGGAAGTGGTGTGTGTAAAGGCCTTGGGTGGGAGTAAGGCAGGAGGACTGTTGGGGAATAAAAGAAGTTCAGTAAAGCTGAAGCTTGGGGACAGAGGAGATGAATGTCACTAGCCCATTGTGTTGTACTTTTCCCATATCAAGGATTTTGGATCTTTTATAAGAGGTTATAAGATGCCACTGAAATATTTTAAGTGCGGATGACACGATCAGATTTGGATTTTCTAAAATTCTCTCCAGCTATAATATGAGAATAGACTGTAGAGTTTACAAAAGGAATGTGGGGAAATTAGTTAGAAAGCTATTGCAGTAGCTCAAGGAAGAAATGAACTACGAATAAAAAATTTCTTTCTTATAGAAGTGGAGAAAATTTATTGAGACAGATATCTAGAAGTAAAATCAACAGAATTTGTTGATTGTGGCATATGACGGATGGAGAGGTGTCAAGGATAATTCAGAATACTGGTCTAAAAATTGGTTGAATGGTGGTGCCGCTTATCAAGACTGGGAACACAGAACAAGGGGCAATAAGGGGCAATTTCATAAAAATAACATTGTTACTATTATCAATCATAGGAATGATGATAACCAACTGTTGAACTTTTAACTGCACAGCAGAAACTGTGCTAAGTGCTTTATATGTATTTTCTATTTTCTCCAACTATGCCCCTGAAGTTGTTATTCTTATTACCTCAATTTTATAAGTGAAAAAATTAAGAACTAAAAAGTTTGGTAACTTACCCAGCTAGTATGCAACAATGTCAACTGGATAGGGTGTAAGAAAAAAAGCGTTAAAGAGGGATTAAATGCTATACTTGGAAAAAGATAGCTTAAGACATTGTTGAAGTCTCCTCTTAGTGGTCTAAATGTCCTAAGGGGATGTCCTAATGAATTTATTCTCCAATGGAAATCATTGGTCAGAAAAGTCTACACTACATGCTTGAAAGAGAGAGAGCAAGGTCAAGTTGAGAATGACAGATGGAGCAAAGAATCAGGAGCCACATAGAAGCTAATAGAAAGGGCCAAATTTGGAAACAAGCAGGATTGTTGGGAGACTACCCCAAATAGCATTACCCAGCACGTCTGCCTTGTCTGTTGGCAGGAAGATAGTGCATGAGAGTGTCTGGTTGTCACAGAGGTGCAATAAAGAATATCAATAGGAAAATATACTAAAAACAAAATAAAACATATACTTACTTTAGGCCCCCAAATCTGAGTTATTTTCACTATATTCTAACTATACAACCTACCGAAAAACGGTAAAACCTATGGAATGAATGTTCTCTGATGTTCATTTATGGTGGCATCAAGGAAAAGCCATTGGTAAAAGTATAATGAAGCTATATCTTTTGACATAAAATTGTAGGGATGATTTAAGAAGAAAGAAAGAAGAAAGAGTGCAAAGACAAAAATCTTGGTGGAAAAAATACAACACATAACTCTATCAGTAATAACTAAAAGGTTGACATTCAAGTAAAAGTAATTTATATATGGCCACTTTGATTCAACATACTCGCTCATTCATGTGGTTTCCAGAAGAGAACCAATAAATGTTTCCATGGTTGGCATTTATGTGGTCGTGGGGCTGATCGGCAGGTTGTCTTCTGAAGGGACTATCTATAAACTGTCATACGTCAGTGGGCAGAAATGTTCACTTCCTTGCAAAAGCTGGTCCTTGGGTGATCGCTTATTCGGAGATCTCTACTAATCTTTCACTTTACAAAATTTCTGCCTTTTAAAAATGTACTTCGAAAGCATAGACCTAGAGACACCTATAAGATTTATTTGTTTCGGGAAAACCATATGTTCCATAGGTCTTCTTTCTAAAGAACTTTATCTCAACTAATCAGTCCTTAAAAACCTCTGTGAGACCAAAGTGATGAAGGCAAGTAATTCATGTTTACTGAGAAATAGCAAATTTAGGCATCTTGCCCAAAGTAAATGGGCATCCATCAACTATTCCGACATACTCTCTAAAGAGGACTCTGCAACATTTTCAGGCTACTAGCCTGACAATGCATGCAAAATAGTACTCTACAGAGAAGCCAAAACTTTCTAAGCTGGCATGGATCTTGCTCGTGCTTTGTCTAATATACCTCTTGAGTCAGCTCTACCAGTTCTGCTCTTACTTCTGTGGATCAGATCAAGTTTGTCTCTTGCTCTTACCTGCATCACAGCTTCCCAAATGCTCTCCCTCTTTCCAAACTCTCTCTCTGCAAACATATCTTCAATACTATCATCAGACTTGCCTTTCTCAAATACAAATTGGGTCTTTTCATTCCCCCAGTCAAAAAAGCTTTTAATGTGTTTACAAAATAAGCTCCACACCCCTTAGCTTAGAATTCAAACCCTTCTTCAGTTTAATTACAACTTTAGTTTTTGAACTTTATCTCCCATTACACTCTGACTCTTAGTCCATGTCTTACAAATAAACACAACCACACACACACACACACACACACGCTCACCCTATGTTCCCTGAACATGCTCTGAGCTTCCTCAAATTTGAGTTTCTTTGCTCAAGCTGCTTTCAAAAGACTCAAACTTCATAGCAGCCTTCCCCCCCTTCATAGGTCAGCTACATAAAGAAGCTACCCAGTTCATCCCAGTTTGAACAAATCTATATTTCTCTTCCAAATTCATAGTACTTTGAATGTGCATCTCTTCAAACACTTTCACTGCTTATCTTAAACTCTGCATTTTTGTGCATCACTGGATTTTAAATCACTAAATAGCAGAGCTTTATCTACCTACTTACATGTATTCCCCCCCATCAGCATTGGGCATGATGTTTTACATATAGTGGGCATTGCATTTGCTAAACTGAACCGAATTATGTTTGATAAATGACATCATAGCACATGTCCATTTTAGGCCTAAGTAAAGAAAACTATGTTCTAAACCATTTTCTTCCATTCAGTGAGTGCAAAACTTCATTCAAAATATTTCACATTGGGCTTCCCTGGTGGCGCAGTGGTTGAGAATCTGCCTGCCAATGCAGGGGACACCGGTTCGAGCCCTGGTCTGGGAAGATCCCACATGCCGCGGAGCAACTGGGCCCGTGAGCCACAATTGCTGAGCCTGCACGTCTGGAGCCTGTGCTCCGCAACAAGAGAGGCCGCGATAGTGAGAGGCCCGCGCACCGCGATGAACAGTGGCCCCCCGCTTGCCACAACTAGAGAAAGCCCTCGCACAGAAACGAAGACCCAACACAGCCATAAACAAATAAATTAATTAATTAAAAAAAAATATTTCACATTCTATTTCTAATTACTTTTCATTTGTGTTTCTTTAATAAAAAGAGATTGTAACTAAAAGGAAACCTACAATGATCAAACACATGTTGCAATAAAAAGAAGCTGTGGACACATTACTCATCCAGTATTAAGCCTGCTATATATAAAAGATAGATTCTTGACATTGTTATATCAATAATTCCAAACAACTTATATCAGTCCTCTCATTTTACGGATGAGAAGGTCAGAGATGGAACAGGTGACTTATCCTGTGCCTAGCCATTAGGTTCCAGAGCAGGAAATAGAAGTCAGGTATATTTTACTATAGAGTCTAGACATGTTCCAGGCTACAGTACAAATTCCCAGGTCTACAAGATTGAAATGATGTGCAAACATGTATAGTGGAGATGGAGAAACTATTTTTCATCCTGGTTTGTACAGCAAATTTATACAGAAATTCAACACCAGAAAGAACTACTAAGCAAATACACCTTTTCTCTAAATGTCCAACCTGTAATACTTAACCTAAAATATATGGTGTTATTATCAGATATATTTTAAATCATATGATCATTTAAAAATATAATCTTCATGGACATATTAAATACCAGTTACTGTGCCATGCATTTAATTCACTAATTAATTTAATCTTCACAAGAACACTAAGGTAAATACTATCATTATACACATCTTACAGATGAAGAAACAGAAACTCGGAGATGGTATTAATCTATCCAAGGTCACAATGCTAGCTAGTGGTAGGACATTGATTTAGAACCAGACCTGCTGGAATAGCAAGATGTATTTCCTAATTATATGCACAAGTTTATATAATCCAGGTAAAACTTAAGCCTCTGAAAATGTTAAATTTAGATAAACTTTTCATTATTGTTTATCATATGATAAGGAGTATACATGCATGAGATTTATGATCATTTACTTCAAAATGTTTCCTTGGAGAAATTCTAATTAATATCCTAGTTAATACACCCTTTGGTTCTTATTGAGTATTTAATATAAAATATCAAACAGTGGATCAACATTAATTTATATTTCATATTTTTATTCACATGTTCTTGTAGTATTTTCCAAAATTAGTAGGCTAGGGAAATTTTTTCTTAAACTAGACAAAACCATCATTTGTTTTCTGCTCATGTTGACTTGTGGCGCTATATCTAAGTCATTTTTCTTCTGAAGAACATAGCACTTAGATTGTAAATCATCTCATGTGTAAAAGAAACAATATGGCAATTAAAAAAAATATGATTCTGAATTAAAATCTGAGCATTTCCCAAACACAAAAGTGCAATACAAGATTAATAACTTGCATGAAAAGAAGTGTCTATGGATCACTAATTTTACTGTTTTTAAGTACAAAATCACTCTACTTTGTTTTACCTCTAACAGTGTTACTGTGAGAGGGATGTATTCGTTTAAATTTTGAGTACCACATTACAAATTAATTATAATTATACAATTTAAACATCATCTACCATTTCAGTTAACAATGAGAATAAAGCATACTTGTTTCTAATGTTTTTTGACCTTTTTTTTTTTAACCACATTCTTCAAGGTTGTTAAAGTGGAAATGCTGAAGACAACTGATGTCCTAATTATTTGGACACACTGATCTCTTTCTCCCCTTATGAGTACTATTGTGAGATACTAAAAATTTAAGAATTACTTTATAAAATCAGAGGTCTGAAAAGGACTCTAGAGGTTTATCCCTTCTTTCTCAGGTTTTATTCATGTCATTCTACAGTTATGCTATTAGTCCTGACATTAAATATCTCCAAGGGAAAAGATTTCATTTCCTCCTTCAGCAATTTGTCTCAGTTCATAAAATGCCCTAACCACTATGAGATTTTTTTCCCTTTTTCCAATTTACAATATAAATTTTTATATGTGATTAAATCATTTCTTATACTTTTCATCTTTAGGATAAACACATTCTGCTGCTTCACTTTAAGTTATATTTCGCTCCTAGGTTCTGAGACCCCAAGCACATAGGACTGTAGAGCTTTCTATATATTCTGCTCTGTCCATCAGAAGCTTCTTCTGCTCTATCAGAAGCTGTCCATGTCAGTAGTCACCTGAGGACTTCTGTTGCTTTAAAGGCAGCATTGCTAAGAAGTCCCTGTTCAGCTCTGTTCAGATGATAACCAGCATCTCTAAGCTTTGAACACTGCATACTAATTTGCCCTTAGTCCCTTTGCTGATCTTGATGAATAATGTTCTCATAGATAATATCCTGTAAAATGGGAATAGCTCATGTTTTAAGGGCTATTTTGAGAATTAAATGAGTTAAAACACATAAAGAGCTTAGAACAGTGCTTGGCACATAGTTAATAAATGTCAGTTGTTGCTCCTGATGCCATTGATACTATTTTAATTACTCCTATTACTTACTATTGCTGCTGTTGCTACTACTACTACTACTGCTACCGCTACTATTATTACTATTACTCTTTTACTACTACTATTATTGCTACTACTATTACTTCTTTGATACTGCTTCTACTGCTATTATACCCTGACAGATGCACTTTCTTCTACCATGGGGGCATCCAGAGTGAGCTTTAGGAGGCTAGACATCACCTCCTCCCAACTCCCAGCTCCTCTTAATTGTACAGTTGAGCTGGGCTCTCCCTGATCACGTGGCTTCTAACACAATTATTATCCACAGGTGACAAAGACACTACAGCAAATTTATACAGATCAGGGCCTCTAGGTTTTCTGGTCCTTCATCCTTCCTGAGAGCTTTCTGAAAGTCTGTCATTTTGTAAGATCTGCATTAACGTTCTTCTATTAACATGAATAACTGAAAGTTTGCCTAACAGAAATATCTTTCAATATTATATGATGTTTATCAACTCCATTAATGGGTTATGACATTTTGTACACGAGTATGTAGAAAATTATAAGGATAAACCAAAAATTAAATTTCTTAAAAAGATCTATAATGGGAAATATTACACTTTTTCTCATAAGTTGATGTCAAAGGGAATTTTGAAAATAATTAAAAATAATTTTTTCAAAACAATTTGTATTTTCAAAATGCCACACAATCATTTTTAATGTTCATTCCTCAAACAACTCCCCATGTGGGAGTATGGCATCATCAAACATTTTTTCACAGATGAAGAGTCTAAACTGTGGATATGAAGCCATTTAAGGATGGGTCAAAATGTGATTAGATTTCACAATCTCTGAGTTGCTAGCATGCTGTTAAGTCTATTGAAGCACAGCCTGCCTCAGAAAGGTAACAGAATAAATGAGTTAGCATTTAGATTTGCAAGTAAACCAACATAGATCATCAACCAAGTAAATAAAGCCTATTTCCTATTATGGAGCTAAAAATAAGATTGGGGTACACAAACACATACACACCATAAACAAACACACAGACACACACGTGCACACACAAAGAAGAAATGGACATTAACTCCTCTGCCCTGATTTGCTTTGAACCCACTCAAATTCTCTGATAGATTTAAGGAAACCATCACAGCAGACACTACCTCCTTCCCTCCAACGTAGGACAACTTGTCTTTGTGACTTCTAACGCAGCCTGTCCAACCTGACTTTCCCATTGTGCTAATTCTGGGTGACCCAGATTGGTGATCTTGGAGACTGAAACTGCAAATGGATGGCTGTTCAGATGGCCCTGTTATAGCATCAAAGGTGACTGTGAGGATAAAATAAAGCCAGTAATTTAAAGTTACAAGTAGCAAATTCAAATTCATGTAGGTGTTATTATCTTAAATATAGACCAATCTGGCCTATATTCATTGTAATCATATAGCTCCTGTTGGCAAGGTATAGCACAGTAAACCATTTATTTTGGGGACAAGAAATTCCTAATACTATGAAAAAGTGTCTAGAATTGGCACATTTCTTGACAGAAATTTCCATTGAGTATAAATGAAACCACTAGATTATCTAAGAGTAAATTGTTTCACTTGTTTTCTGTATAAGCCATATACTCGAAGTATTACTGAAGTACTTCAGAAATATTATTTTTATTATTCTCTTTGCTTGGTGTTTGTCATTATTCATTATCCCAAACTTACATAGTCGTTGCTGTTTCTCTTCTCTGTTTTTCTCTCTCAAGCAGTGGTTCTCAATCATGGCTGCACATTAGAATCAACTCCAAAGTTTTTTTACTTAATTGCCTGCGGTGAGACTCAGTTATTGGTATTTTTTTAAAACTCCCAAGGTGATCCTATGGTGCAATCAGGGTTGAAAACCACGGATCTTGGTGCATTTACTTTGTTTCAGAGCATCGAAACATTATCTAATAATGATTAAAGGCAGGGGTCACTGAAAGGATTATAGTATGGGAGTGGCAACTTCACATAATTTCTTCTACATAGTACAAAGAGTACCCTGTGAAAGAACTGAAATTATTAGTTTTTTAGACACACTTTAAGTTCTATGAAAGCAGGGACTATATCTATCTTGGCTACTACTGTATTTGCAGGTGTAGTTCCTTATTAATAACATAATAAACACTTGATAAAAACTTACTGGATAAATGAATGAACAAGCAACCATACTGATAGAACCATGAATTTATTGGGAAGGAAAACATACTTCTTATGACAAAATTCTCTGAATATGATCTCTGGAAGGTTCTGTCTAGCTCCTCTACTGTGTTGCTCCTGCATCACAGTCCCTTAAGAAGCTTCTCAAGTAGCTGTATATAGAACGCAGCAGGGTTTATATGTCTCAATGGCGCTCCATCAAATACAAGATATAAATTCCAGGGAGAAAGCTATTATGCTTTTAACTTCAATTATTTGAAAACAGAAGTAGTGACAACATATAAAATTTGTATGTAAGAATTAAGGTGTTTGTTAATAAGTCAGAGACAGAAAGTAGGTGATGGTAGTGAGGGATGCAGTAAGGGAATTTAAAACAATGTTTGCTACTTTTTAAGAACAGTTTTTATACAAAGACATGCAGGCTGTCTACTAAACAAGTTAATTTTAGCCAGTGGGTAAGAATACTCTGTATTCTCAGGCCAATGGCAACTCTGCTGAAAGAGAGCCAAAGTTTTCCAAACAGAGTGACCCTTGTTGTCTTTGTGTGAACTGACCAGCTCTTTTGGATTTTCCAGGGAGGGCAGGTTTTCACAGTTTGGGTGGTCAGAAAATTCCAACCTGCAAGACTGGACCGAAAAACACAAAACTATCGTGATAGATAGAACCTTAAACAATTATGAGATAGAGACATTAACATTAACAATAACTAGGTATAACCTTCTGCTTATTTCATTCACTGTTTTTCGTTATATTGAAATTTGATAAGGAAATCTAAAGAGTTGCAGACAATAATTTTACTTAGGTCTAATATGTGTATATATGTGCAATACTATGTTTATTGAGCTAAATATTTAAAATACAGCTAAATATTTCTTGTTAGATATTCTGAATTGTTTTAACTAGTTATTTGGCACATGGATAAAAACAAAATTAATATTCTTACACAGTGTTATATATTATTTATCTTTTCAAATTTATAAAATTTAAAAGGAAAGATGAGTCTTGTAAATGTAGTGACGACTATCCTAAGCCTCAGAAAAATAACAGACATGCAATTTCCTCTGAAGTTAAAATGTATAGAACAAAAATAGTCAGGTCAGCAAATATTTACTAAAATGTATTAGGCACTATAATGGATACAGAAATAAGGCGACCAGTATCCAAACTTTATCTGAATAATTCCTATAAAATCTGAGGTGCATTTATTTTAGAAATGGAAAAGACCACCAAATTCAAGTAGCATTTTAAAAATATGATAAAAGTTTATTGCTATCTGTATTTTAAGGTAGTTTCAAACATACCTTATAAGAAATTCACATTTGGGGCTGTCCTTCTATGTACTTTGGGTAAACTGCCCCAAATCACTTAAGATTCTCAAGGGAAAGGGCTGAGACTCAGAACAAAATAAAGGAAGTGTAAAGGTAATCAAAAAAAAAAAAAAAAAAAGGCTTATGAGGGCTAGAGGCCCTTTTCTTTTGCTGCTCTTGGCAGAAGGAACAAAGTGAAAGGCAATCTTCAGTGCTAAGAAAAATGCAGACATGAATTAATGGTGATTAAAAATTGGTAAATACTACCAGCTTCTTTATAAATATCTCTCCTAAACGTGCTATATTTAATGGTTTAGGATACAAAAGATATGACCAAAGCAAACGCCATAAAAGAGGCTTTCATACTAGGAAAATAATTTATACAACAAACACAAGTGTAGTCATTCCAGCTGGCATGCTGCTATCCATCTTAATTATTGCAATAAATGAACCACTGGCCATCACTTTTAAAAGACTATGGAAATCTGGAGGCTTACCAAAAGATCAGAAAGAAAAGCTTTATGTTAAAATAAAGTGATGATTAAATTGGAAATCAAGCCATAATGCTGATGATACATTTTTCTTGGGATAAACAAGGTAGCTTTGTCTTTGAAAACTGTATCTATCTGACCTTGTAAATTTCTTGATTATTGATAAGCAACTATACAATCTGTGGGCTATCCAAACACCAGATTGCATTTACAGAAAGCATATTTACTACGGAAAATAACTACAAAGGGGGTCCTGCAGTGGGCGTGGGTCGGCAGGAGGTAGGCTAATTGGAGACTGGGTAGATAGACAACATTGCCTTCCTCTGGCACAGTTGTTCTCAAAATGTGGTTCCAGGACCAGCAGCATCAACAACATCAGGGAACTTAGAAATGCAAATTCTGGACCCCACATCAGAAGAGCTGAATTGGAAACTCTAGGCACTGGACCCAACAATCTATGTTTTAGCAAGCTAACCAGGTCACTCTGATGCATGTCCAAGTTTGAGAACCACAGTTCCAATGAAATGAAAGCTCCATGGGACCATATTGTGTTTGCTGCTGTATCCCCACTGCCCAACCTAGCACAATGGCTAGCCCATGGCCGGCACTCAAACCGTTTGTTGATTGAATTCATTAAAAATAGAAACCTTTTTTCTGAAAGAAAGTAGATTTTAAAAGATATCCCAAGCTATCATCTTAGGTATTTCTAGTGCTAGCAAATACATAATTTCACTTATAGAACAGAAGTTAAGCTTTTTTAAAAGCTTCATTAAAATGGATACGTTCTTATTCAAAGTAGTCAATAGTAGTTGGAAAACAAAATGTTCTTTAAAAAGTTATTGTGACAATCATTACATACATAGTTTTGAATTTGTGAATGGGTAGTTAGTTGGTTTTTTGTTGGTGTTGTTGGGGGGAGGATTATTTGAGGAGGGATTGGTCTTGAAAAATAAAATCTATTACCTATTATTCTCCATAACTGGCAAAAATTATTTTTTAAATTTAGTCATCCATTTAAACTTTTAGCTATCACTTCTTGTTACTCAACATAACAATATATTCATTAAATTTTGTGTCACAAAATAACTCTAGCACTTTGGATAGGTTCAATTCATATATACATGTGTAAAATTTGCAAAAAATATCCTTTATTTTTCAAATCAGTGTTTACAGAGAATGAACAAAAATAAAAACTTGAAAATAATAGTAAGGTTTGCATCTGTAAACTCTAAACTTATATTGCCAGTTAAATAAGGGAACAGATACCAAGAGGATAATTTATGAGCCTCAAGGGGCAGAATAATGGCCATCATCATTCCACAAAGTACAATTTTAGGAGATGTTTTTATTGTATTTTTGTTTGAATTATAAACTTTACTAGAAAATGGGAAATTGGGCAAAGTAATACATTTTAACTCTAGCACACCATTTGATATAGCCTCACAAAAATGTTATTTCAAAAAATTAATTCAATTCAACTGCAATAGGAAACCTGTCACCATGATCTGAAAACTGGCTGAAAGCCAACAAATAGAAAGTCAACAAACAATTTAATGCCTAAAGATATACATTCCCTTTTTATAAAAATTACGATTTCACATGCTGGTGTATAACAAAAGAACTATAAAACTGCTACGAAATGAATCCAGAGGCCATGACCTTTGGAAAGGAATGATAACCTGTAAGGGAACAATCTCTTCTGAATGTCTTCTGCGGGTTTAGCTATGCCAATAACTGCGGACAACAGGAGCATCCAGGACAGGGGAAAAGAACAAAAGAAACAGAGGACCAGGCAGTGAAGAAAGCGATGGTTCTATCATATTTTAACTCCTAGGGAGTAGATATCACCATAGAATGTCAAAAACTTTATTAAGTCCACTACAGATCTACTCTTAAAATTCAACTGGTATTAACGCCTTTATCCATATTTTGTTTTCACCTTTGAGAAAGAAGCCCAAGTTCCTAAGCACTCTTCTCCCATTTCTTGGCTTCTCCTCCTCCAACTTTAACAGTTTGCTCAATCAATCCCCATTTGCTTCCCAGTTTAGTTCTGCCCCTTTGGCTTGCTCCTTCTTTTCTGTTGACCCACATACATATTTAGATCTCTTCTTTTCCAAATATTCTCAAGAGGATCAAACGTCTTATCTCCTTGACCTCCTATTTCTCTCCATTCTCTGTCTGCATTGTACTCCAATGATTTGTGTAGCTGCTCTGTCCTGTTACACCTTTTGATACAGAAACTGTATCTTATTCATCTTTATCCAACACAATAGCTATATGCAATGGCATGCTCATAATGGATGTCCAATAAACACTAGGTTAGTTAAATTAAATTAAAAGTGCTGTAGTAAGCAAGTATTATTTTGCCTGCTCAGTCCCTTCTGTTACCACATGCCCAGTTCTCACGAAACTGCACAGAAACCTGTCAACTTCCCCTCCTCCAATCTTAGTTGACTGGTCCAAAGTCAGTATCTGATCCAAGCTGAGCCCAAAAGAATCCTTTCCATGCTAATTTGGAACTGAAACTAGGCAAACCATGACGGTTAGTTTATTGAGTGGAGGAGAACAAAATCCAGGAGATAGACTAACCTTCAGCGTTAGAATCAAAATAGGATAGTCTGTAGAAAGAGAGAAGGCACACAAAGACAAACAAGAACTGAGAAATGAAGACCAAGAACTGACAGCGTTCATGCCCTTGATTCTATTTAGTTCCCAAGTTCTAAGTCCTAGTTGTATCATCTCCCTTTGTTATAGAGGTTTTTTTTTTTTTTTTTGTACCCTCATTATAAATCCCCTTTTTTGCTTAAGCTAGATCAAGTAGACCACTGTCACTGCCATAAAAGCTCCTAAGCAACACAGGTACCAGAATCATGGGTCATATTTAGTTAATTACTTTTGACTTAATAAGAGAAAGCATATTTTCAGGGTAAATAATCTAAAATAGAAATCCAATGTGGAAAAGTCACTTGAAATCATATAGAACAAATATATAACATGAGTATACAGAGTAAGAAAGTAAGAAAAAACATCTACATGTGAGAAGTAGGAGTCTATTTGTTGTTTTGGATTTCTACATTTCTGTATTTTCTCCAAGGACAAAAAGCTCTAGATATCCATTTTACTATACAGGATGAAGGTGACAATATGTGGAACATCACTATGAAAAAGTTCCATTGAATATGATTCAACATAAAATGTAAAAGGGTACTCTGTTGTGGTCACTAAATATTTTTTTTTTAATGGAGAGCTATAAAAAAGTCCAAAGTAATTGTTGAAAAATTTCAATAGCACAAATCCCTTGTCAGTAAGTTGGCAGGAAGGTCACTTGATTAAAATTTAAATCACAGATGCTGATTGTTAACTTATGATAAGCTTTAGGTGCAATTCTGTAGCATGAGATGCATGCTTTATTTACCACACTTCCAGTTTATAACCTTATGAAAAACTCTATATGAACCTGGTTATTATTACCTACCCTGTGTTTGTTTCACCAATTATAAAACTACTCCTACTTTTCACATTAATGGAAAGGATAACAACATAAAGCAAAACCTTATAAGGCCACTATGATGGATTCAGAAAAAGTAAAGGCAATCTCTGTAAGCTACTGAATTATTAAATAATTTTCCAAAATATAGTTATTGGCCTGCCACACTTTCTGTATGGCTGCAGTTAATCTTGAAAAAAAAAATCACTTTCCAGACTAAATAAGTTTGCTCATGACAATAAATGCATGAGACCCATAGGCCATAGAGCTGCGTAGTTCTAAGTGTACACAATGTAACTCTGAAATAAGGAAAATAATAATTTTCTGGAGTACTTTGTGTAATATGTTTCATATCTTGCATTTTCTTAAAAACAGTGATAACTTAGTAAAAATCCTCTGGGACAAAGGTCTGTTTTACAAAGTCAGCCTAGGTTGAAGGAGTTAAAGGAAACCTTTGAGGCCTTAGTAAATGTAAATGGTAGCAACGAAGCAAAGAAATGTTGATCGAGAGGCCATGTGCCTCTTCAAGATGCAAAAGCCCAGGCATCCGGGAGTGAGGGTGGTAGCTGGCTGGCCAGGCCTGTGTGTGTCTACAGCAGCCAACTGGAAATGTCTCAAGATGCCTGTGCTTCCCTCCTTGCTCATATGTCCAATTTAGGTACTGTCATCTCAGACAGATGCACACAGGCAGTGAGTCAGGTGTTGGACTACACAGAAAAGGAAAAGAGGAACTAAATACACTCAACCCACTGCCCCAAACTATTCTGTACTTTCTTAGTGGGTTCAGTGATGTAAGAATTAATTTTAATTCTTTCAGCTTTAGGTGTTTTACATGCTGTTACCATACTCAGTGAAAGTGCTGTAGGACTCTGGCTACTGATGTGGCATTCTTGAGGAAATGGACTAGAACTATATTTTAAAAACACACAAAGCCTTTTTGTTTGCTCCTGTAGCTATGGGATTACTATGGCAATTTGAGGGGATTCATAATACCTTTCATATACTATTCATCCCAGCTCATAAATTGAAAGCGCTTTTACTTAAATCAGCCTGGCTTCAATACTTGACAAGTGAGGTCAGTTATAATAGTCTGGAATTGTTGATTACCTACAGGCAGGTGTTCATTATATTTTCAATAAGAAAACCAAGAACCTTTTACTACCTGTCTTAATTTTAGTATCTTATTCTTTCAGTTGTTTCTTTTAAAACACGTTTACATGTGTTTTAAAGTCTAATCTCTTTTGAATTAGCTCTTGACTAGCTGTGAACTAAATGTCAGATACAAAGGAGGGCCTAGAAATCAGACCAATTTGGACTTCTAAATGCCAGAATACAATCTAAAAGTAAAACACCATTAGACTGCCAGTATGGAAAAGAATCATTTTATGAGTGATGTTTCTGAAAAATGCCAGAGATAACGGCTATAAGGAGATTGTGGCCAAGTGGTGTCTCTTTGATTCAGGTGAGTTATAAACATGTTTTGTATTAATCTATACTTGAAAAGAATCATCCTTTATTGTTGCAAAGATTGCTAGGAGGGTTAACTCTGCCTCACAGAATTTAGCCCTGCTAAATTCCTCCAATGAAGAGATAAGATTTAATATTCTTCCATTCCTCTAAGCAGTCCTTAAATTAGAATAACAAAAATGTTTTACTTGCAGATATTTATGCTTCGAAATTTTCTGCGATTGATAAAAATAGTTTGGCAATGCAATTTTTCTCTATTCTGTGTAGTAAGGTTATATCTTTGATAATCCCTGAGGCCTCTAGCTTCCATTTATGAGATGCTAAGTATTCAGCATACCAGGCAAAACATAATAAAAAAATACAATTATAATTGGCTTCCCCTAATTTAAAATTAGTCATAATTTAAGTAAGCTTAAAATTAAAAACTGGATGATATAAATTCCAAATTATGAAGAAATCTTATATGCAGCTTCAAAGAAATGAACTGTAGGCTTCTTTTGCAGGCTGTTTTGCTCTTCTGTTGTTGTATTTTTATTTTTAATGCAGAAATATAGTTCTAGATGATACCAGAAATCAAATAATCCTAAATTTGGAAAATATGTTTCATTTGCATAATATATTTAATGTAATATATTTTATTTGTAAATGTGATTAATGTTTCCTAAGCACTGGTTCTCCAAGTGTAAAGTCACATACCAGATTAAACAATGTTAAACAAATTTCTTTACATCAGGCATTAGCAAAGTTTATTTATATTCTGAATTTTAAGAGTGTGTATAAATGTGCACCAGTTCACAAATGAATTTGATCATGGCCTAATTATTGGCATCACAAGAGTCTGAGAAACATTTCTCCAGGACTACGATGCCACAAGCTTCTAAAGTTATCCATTTCATAAAACATGGTTCAACAACTTTAGTGTCAGAAAATTATTACTGATACAAAATTTAAATTCTTCTTGTATGTTTTCTTCTCGTGCTTACTTTCTTGTCTATACAGGTGTGAATTCGTTAACTGTATGTCTGAACAATCTTTTAGTAGGCATCATTTAGGCTTACATTTGTATTTGCAAATCACTTCAAAACGCCAGTCAACAAGCAAACTCTGCAGTCTTGTCTTAAATTGATTTAAACTTAAATGTGGACTACTATTTTGTAAAATGTTAATAAAAATGAAGGGTTATTTTAATTCCAATATATTTGTAATTTTACTGTAATAAATCAGAAAACTTTCATGCACCTAAAGAAGAGAAAGAGAAGCAAGAAACATGCAAAAATGAGTATAACTGTTATTCTAAAATTTTATAATCATGGATAGCACTATATGCAATGAAATGTTCTAATTTCTCAATTCAAAATAAATACATTACTACTTGAGTAGATGTATCTCTTCTACGGTTTTGGTAGTAGCACTATTGTTATAATGATCTTTGTGCTAGTAGTTTATTTAAAAATAATACACAAATTATAAATATTCAAATCACATAAAAGAATATGCACTTAAAAAAAAAAGGGCTTCCCTTCTATCTCATATCCCCAGCCCTCTCTTTCAGAGACAGCCATTACTAAATGTTCTTGTATATTTTTCAGAAAAAAATAGCTATGTGTATACAGGCATGTTAAATTTTTGTCTGTTTAAAGACATATTCCACTTTCATGCAAACAAGCATATCATATACATTGTTCTGTCACCACATTTTTCTTACTATCCTTATATTTTTAATAAAAAAGGATAAAGAAAATTATAGTGGGATAATTTTCCACTTTACATGAAAACTTTTTCCTCTTATCTATTATATTTGAATATGTGTCATATTTAAACTTTTTCATGGAAGGTACGGTATATTAAAACATTATTTAAGATGTTGATAATAATGGCAGTATTAACAGTAATAGCTAACATTTCTGAAGCCTGTACTCCTTGCCATTCACTTTGCTAATTACTTTACAAAGATTATCTCATTTAGTTCTTTCAACAAAACTCTGATGTAATTGTTATTATTCCTTTCACTTTACAGATAAGGAAACTGACCTAGAGACATTACATAACTTGCCCACTTAAGTAGCTTGTTTCAGTTATTCATTCTTTCTCTTTTCTTTCACAAAATCCTTAATATAACCATTCAATTTATAGTCTTTATATCTTGATTGTAAAGTCTCAGGACTTTGAGCCTGCAAGAGCTAAAAGATCCACAGGGTGTGGTTAGACTCATTTGGAATCTATTGCAATAATTATTAAGTTCAAAATCTACCCATTCTGGGCTTCCCTGGTGGCGCAGTGGTTGAGAGTCTGCCTGCCAATGCAGGGGACACGGGTTCGAGCCCTGGTCTGGGAAGATCCCACATGCCGCGGAGCAGCTGGGCGCGTGAGCCACAGTTACTGAGCCTGCGCGTCTGGAGCCTGTGCTCTGCAACAAGTGGGGCCGCGGTGGTGAGAGGCCCGCGCACCGCGATGAAGAGTGGCCCCCGCTTGCCACAGCTAGAGAAAGCCCTCACACAGAAAAGAGGACCCAACACAGCCATAAATAAATAAATAAATAAAATTTAAAAAAATAAAAAAATCTACCCATTTTATCTTTTAAAAGAAAAAGAAAGAAAAGTCTGACCTCTTAAACTAAGTTTCCTAGAAGGATATTTCTACAATCAAATATTAAGCTAAGGTGTAGATCCAACATCCCAACACTCAAAAATCATGGACAATTTGAACCAGAAGGGATCTTCAATTACAGTTTCTATCACTTTACAGATAAGAAAAATGAAGTATTTATCACCAAATTTATTATCCTTTCACAGTGATCTCTACATTGAAAGAGATATCAGAAACCTCTGCCTTGAGTATGGAATACATATAAAACATCCCAGACAGACAACTGGCTATAACATTTTGCAACACTATCAGCGATAGCGGTCTCTCAGTCATTCTCAAAAGCAGCAAATTCAAAGTCAAGGAGCTAGCTTCTTCTTTCAGCTGCTGAATCCTGTTTTGTGATTATTGGTGTGGAACAGCTGTCTGTGAAGACAGGGACTTATGGATCAGTGTTTTCACAACAGCTTTTAATTCACAGTTTACCCCTTCCTTCTCCAGACGTTAACTCTTCCTCACAGAACCTGTATTGTATAAGGTTTAATCAAGTTTATTGTTTTTCTCTGAACCAAATCCAATTTCTCTACATCTTTATTTGAAATATTGAGACCAAAATGAAATATAATAGTGTATTCTCATGAAGTTATGTTCAGTGTTGAACAGGGGAGAAGTTGTATCCCTCCTTGTCTATCATAATTTCACACACTGTTAATGCTTGTCTATACTGTATTCTTTATTTCTATGACTTATTATTTTATTTATGGTCCACTGTGACTGGGAATCTCAATCTGCAAAATGTTACATGGCTAGCCCTTAATTGAGCATGCTGGTGAGACCAAAAGAAGAACAAATAATACATACAATGCAAAGATCCTTTTTATTTGGCAATGTAATTAAATCACACAACACATAATCGCATGGAAGGAAATCCACCCAGTTCTGGCCTAATATCATTATTGAACAAGCAAAGAAACAAAGAACAAATATATGAAGTGACTAACCAAAATCCCAGGGCTGCTGACAAAGGCAGAACCGAAACTTGGGGCTCATATTCCCTCTCCAGTCTTCTACATCACTCTGCCATTGATCATTGGCAGTCAAGCCTCACAGAGTAGGAAAGCTCCTGGTCACTGTTACTAACGCCACAATGATCCTGGTTACTGTTAGTGATTCAACAATGATAAACCAACACTCACTATTAAATGTTTTCTAGTTTAATTACTAAATAATTAAGTTAGTGGAGTGTATGAACTGTTTGCATGGGGCCTGTTTTCTTAACTTCTTTTTCATTTTATTGTATTATTTGTGAAGCAACTATGTTTAACAGTGTACTTATGTGGTTAACAAGTACACACTGGTTCTGCTGTGAGAATCAATGTCATTTTTTTTAAACTTAGTAGTACATTCCATATCCTGCAAACATCTAAGAGAAAAAGCTAACAGGTTGTGCAATATTTCCAGAAGGCAAAGTAAATAACCAACAAAAAAGTAAAGGATGATCTTATGTTTGAAGTGTTTCTGGGCTTTGTGTGACGGTTTCTTGGGGTTTTTTGTGGGGGGTGGGGAGGATCGTTTATTATTTTTATTTCCTCCTGCCATTCCTATAGCAAACTCATTTGGAAGCTCAGCCTGTTTGACTACTAAATACTGCTGTGGAAAATGTAATTACTCCTCAGCTATTCTATTTCTCTTATGGAGAAATCTCTAAATTTCTATCTAGAAAATAATCTGAGGTGAAAAGAGAAGATAAAACTCAAAACTTATCAATTTGAAGTATCATTAACACTTAATATCATATTAACCAGAGTGAGATTAAAACTATTGGGAAAATAATGTTTATTAGATAACTTCTTCATACTACCTTTGATATTTGTTTTCATGTTAAAGGATTAAGCTCAGAAGGATAGCATTCTAAACATTGGAGACCGTGCTTGAAAAAGGCATACAGTGATACCAGTTATTTGGTAGTTCCTGAATTGGGCTTTGTGTCCCAACAGGTATGCTTCTCATAAATATGCCTAACTCGATAGGAAATAATAAACACCTTCCACATAATTTTAATTTAAAAAAATCCACAACTCACTAAGAAAGCAACTAAACATATATATTTACTTTAACACGATGATAGGCCAAGTCTAGGCTCTCAGGAAGCGGGGTCTGATGTCTAGCGGTAAAGGTCACAGGGAAAAGGGGTAGGAAGGTAGGATGTAGGGAAAAGCCGTGCAAAATCTAAGCATGGGTAATAATGTCCCTAGCCAATGAGAATGGATTTGTTTGGGCTCTATCTTTATGAATAAACCAAGAGAGGGAAGCTGTAAGTAGAAACAAATCTGCAGTTTATTATGGCCTTGAATATTTCTATTCAGTTGGCCCATGCATGAACCATTGCGTAGTTGATTCCAAACAGATGTAGAGGCACCTGTTCTAACCAAACACATTTCACTGGTTCAGTTTTGTCTTCCTAACTCTGGCTTTCTAATATCCATTTCTTCTTCCTTCAGATTTGTTCACCCATCAGACTTCCCTGTGCAGAAATTGACTAGTCACCCACTCATCTCTCTGTTATACTCATTTCTCTAATTTTAACTTCCTTTGCACACTTGGGAAGTAAACTCTTTATTCCAGCCCAGCCCCACTCTTTGAAATAAAATCCCAATGCTCAAGTCTTATCTCAGGCCCACTGATCTCTAGGTTTAGAGCAGATCATTCAATACTATATTAATAGTATATGTTCCATCCATCTCTGGGGGGAGTAGTTTCAAAAACACTGTCTTACTAGAGTCTCACTGGTTCAGGGAACTGAATCTGTATAGATAAGCCTTTAGCACTCACCAAAGATCTGAGTATACACAAATATGCTTAGTTGGAAACTGACAGATGTATTGTATATTTATCTAAGTTCACTATTAAATGATATGCCCTAGACTGTTCAGAATTACTCAACTTTGATAAGGAACCATGAATTCACATTCTGCTATTGTAGAATTTGATAAGCACTGCTAAATTTGGTCAATAAGTATCTGGACTTCAATAGAGATTTACATCAAAATTTCTCTGTAAGAAGTTTCTTTCCAGCCATTGTTCTCCCTTCTCCAAGATAAAAAATTAAGTGATTTTTAGTTATTGAGAAGAGAGATTCAAATTTGGAATTATTAGAGTGTATTATCAACTACATGCAGCGCTTAAAAGAAAAATTATTTTATAGTATGATGTTACTGGTCCACGTAAGCAATCTGTGGTTATCTCTTTTTAAACAGCAATTTCTCTTTCATGCTAGCATTCAGGTTTTGTCTCTCTTTTCTCTCTGTAGAGAGGTCCACTCATTCCCTCCTGTACCTTCCTCAAGCTGCCCCTTTAAGTATCACATGTCCTCTACAGCATATACAGAACACTCAACGTTTCCTGTAATTACACCCTTTATAGTAAAATTTAATTTTTTAAACCTATTCACATAGAATAAAATAAGGCTCGTTGATGAGGAAAATTATTTCATTGTATTAACCTTAGATTCTGCTTCCATGGAAAAGTGAAAGCTCTATTATTTTTATATTGTCTGACATGTCTGTGGGAAGATTATTTTGTTGGATCACAATATCATTAATGTGAAATCTATATTAGAACCCAAGAATCCATGCAATATTTGTCATAGAAATGGGTAACATTTTTTCAAGTAGAAGAGATAAAAAATCATAATTTTCATGTAGACTACTTGATTAATCCAGACTCTTAACAGGTCATTGGTATGGCCCAACCAGTTTTATATATTTAAAGAAAAAGAAAGTCTCATTTACTTGGCTTTATTTGATAATACCTTTGCTCTGATTACTTTTTGATACATATGCTATACTGCATTCAAAGTCTTATATTGTAAAGGCTGAAAGTGAGAGTATTTTGTAATTCAAAAAATAAAATAAAAAGTACAGTTTTTACATTTAAAATTGATTATGCAAATATATTGGTCATTCTTTTGTAAAGTACTACTGTGCATGGAGCACAGCAGGTATACAATACATGGGAGCTATCAGTGACAACATGTTGCATTTATATTGGTTTATATGGACAAGTAACTTTTATAACATATTAGAAAAATATTAGAATTTCTCTGTGGGAATTCAGGACTTGACTATCAGACCACAGAAGTAAAAATTTACTAACAACGTTTTCCATGGGGAATAAAACCATAGGGAAG
Source organism: Balaenoptera ricei (assembly GCF_028023285.1). Lineage (NCBI taxonomy): Eukaryota > Metazoa > Chordata > Mammalia > Artiodactyla > Balaenopteridae > Balaenoptera > Balaenoptera ricei. The sequence goes on from NC_082642.1 coordinate 109,040,558, forward strand.
TTAAAATTCAGAACAACTGGGAAGGATCCAAAGTAAAGTAAAAAATAAATAAATAAATAAAGGCTTATTAAAAAAAAAAAAGACTTTAATTAAAAAGATTATAAGGATTTAGATTATTTTGCCCAGAGAAAAGATGTCAGTTTCAAGAGCACAAGGTTTATTTTTCAGTAAAAACAAAATCTTTCAATTTTTTCTTAGGTTTGTGTCTGAATTCTTTTAATTCGTCAATAAAAAAATCCTTCTGCAAAAGTCACACTAGATTTTCTCCGAATTATCTCGATATTTTACTGTTAACAGCATTCAAGGCATGGTCCACAACACACACATATTTTCTGTGGTACAAATATATTCAATATTGGCTGTGTGATTGATCAACTTCTCATGAAATCTTTTCTATACTATTTTTGCCATATTCAGGAAAATGCCCTGATCCAAAGGTTTAATCTAAGAATTAAAACCAGGAGAAATAAAAATATTACCAGTCGTTTACTGCCTATTGAGAATGTGTTCCTACAATTATCCTAGAAAAACTTAGTTTAAAAAATAAATCAATTTAAATAAATTTTTGTATTTCTCTGGATGATCTTACATTTAATGTTCAATGTCTATGAAAACTCAAAGAAGACAGTTATTAAGGTTTTTATTTTATGTTAATCTGGATTGACACCTGGAGGAAAAATTAGCCTAACTTTATTTCATTTCTTTTTATACTTCACTGTGTAGCTTGGGTAGAATACGGCAAATACTGTTTTGTTTTTTTTTTAAAGAACCATAATTCAGGAGATTAGTCATTCTCTAATTAAATTTTTAAAAGCAATTGACAAATTGTCTCAATACAGATATTTCTAATTCATATGTGAATATATTTAGGCTTTATTAATAATCGATATTTCTAATTTTGACTAATGTGTTTATTCAATCATCATATATGTACTGGGGATATACTGTATATCAGTAGACACTGAGCAGAATAAAGATTAAGACATAGCCCCTGCCTCTAGAACACAAAAATCTTCTAAAGTAGAGAGAAACGAATAAACAGGCAATAGGCAATAAGTAAAATTAGCTCTGGAACTACACTGAACGGACACTTTAGGGCGATCAACGAAGAATTTCTGGAGAAGATGGAATCTAAACTGTGTTCTGAAGGGTGGAGATGCTAGCTATTTTTCAGGCAAAGGGAGGGTGATGGGGGAGGGTGCAGAGAGAGTGCTGGAAGAAGACAGTGACATGAATAACAACACAGGAAACAAGAAGGCCATGGCACAATTAGAAGTATGGCTGGAGCATGGACTTCCAGGAAAGACTGTGTTGAGAAATGCATGAAGGACCTTAAATGCTATGCTAAGAAGTTTGCAGTTTATCCTTACTGTAACAGGGAGCCATTGAAGTATTTTAAGCAGAGCAGTTACAAGATTCTATTCATATCTTACTCATTTTAATGGCATAGGGGAGAAGAGATTGGAGGGGTGCTAGACTGAAGTTTGGGAAAACTTTAGCCTGTTTATTTTGTTCACTTCCTTAAAACTGCTTATGATCACTACTCTATTTTACTCAGAATCTAGAGTCTATATAAATCTGTTATAAGCACACACACATCTTCTTACTCCTAAGTTACCTCTGGCCAACTTACAGAAACGACCTACAACAGCAATATGCTCTCAGGCATTGTGAACTACAATCTGCAAGGTGTCTCCTTTTTAGCCTTAATTTTACCTCTAAGTTTAGATTTCAACCACAGGATCACAATGCAATGATGTTTCATTATCAGATAAGAATTGTGTCATCATGAATATGATACTAATAATTAATGAATAAAGTCTAGGCATTTGTGAATGATTTACTTATTTTATATAGTGAATAGATTCAAGGTTATGCCCAATAAATAATATGACATCACTCTCATTAATATTCCACTTCTTGAGTAGGAAAAAAAGGTGGAGTGGGGAGGAGCTACAGCTGTCAATTTTATAATTTTGAACAACCTGAGACCTCTCTTCTTTATGTACTTATCGGAGTAAGCTGGGTTTATATTTGTATTTGCGGGAAGGTGGAAAGATTAACTGAAATTAAATATTTCAATAATACTAACAATTTATTGAGAGCGTATTATTTGAGAGTCATACTACTGAATGAGTTTATCCCTACTGCACAAATTAAGACAGAAGACGGGTTAAGCAATCTGCCCAGTGTCACCCGGCTGGGAAGGTGGAGGGTGGAGATACAGGTCTCAGAACCACACAGTCTGGCTCCAGAAGCCACATTCTCAAACTCTAATCTATCACAGAAAGAAAACTAAATAAAACCAGCACTTACTTTAAAGAACACTTAAAACCGTAATGCATAAACTACAGGCCTCAATCCCAGGCAGCCCTACTAGCACCGCCACAAGAGCACATATCTAATTTTAATATGAAATGTTTAAAATCTGTCTCTGTTTTGGAGATTCTTATATGTACCAGAGAACTGGGCCGTTTCTTTAACTGATGGCATTTTCAAAATAAATTAGGAGGTCTATGTGTGAGATCATGCAATTTTCTGCAGAACTCAAAAAAATAATTTCCATTTTGGATAAAGAGTAAATGGGGGTCGTCATTTAAAACCTTTTTTTCCTTAATTGGACCTCCAGTAAAAATTATTGCTTACCATTGATTCAAACCTATATAAAATTTTCTAAATCAATGTATAATTTTGAACCTTAGAATTTTTAAGCTGCAAAGATCTTAGAAATCATATGAGACAATACTTCCTTGACAAAAGTGAACCTCATAAAGGGTAAATGATTTGTCAGGGTCACACAGGTGATGGATATCAACTTAGATTGAAAATATAATTGGAGTTATCTAAATCAAGGGGATATTGGGGAAAATAAAAAAGAGGGAAAGATATGAGTATAGGCCATTTCCACATAGAAATCTATAATCACTTGATTAAAAATCTAGGCAGAATGAGAAAAATACTATTTTTCTTCTCCTATTCTAATATATAACTGTTTTCACTTAATAGAAACCACAAAAGTATTATCAAAATATTCATTATTTTATTGGAAATAAACTTTGTTCTCCTTTGATGCTTTGCTATATTAAAGTATGCTTCTCAAGAGTATACCTACTTTAATTTCTTCTAGTGATTTATTATCCAAAGGGTATAGGGAACTAAGAACTAGGGTTTTAAAACAATTATTTGTAGAAGCATTTTTTGAATTCCATTAACAAGAGGAAGATATTACTCAATTTCAAAAAAACATTAATATTAAAATTACAGATTTTTAATAATTTCACTATTAAATTAGAGGTCACCAGAAAATCATAATTAATAGAAGCACCCTCCAGTGCTCACAAAAAAAAAAGTAGTGGAGCTCCCTCTATTGAATTATGGCTGAGAAAATATGCCTTGTATTTAAAATCATAATTTTATCTTCAAAACAATTCTATTATAATAATTGTAAATTTTTTCTCTTTCTAAGCTCTAGTACCTTTCAAATTATAGAAGCACATATGCAATATCAATTTCTAAGAATAATATTGTAAATTACATATGTCTATAATTTTAGAATGTGTTCTTTCTCTTTCACGGTTTTTGTTTGCAGGAAATTACATTTTAAGGCTGCAATTTTCAATTTGCGTTTTTCTTTTGTTTTCCTTGAGTTGGTAAAACTAAAAAGTTATTTGACAGATACTGGGACTATGATACATCCTAATAAGAATATGAATTCCAATTTTGTTATGGAAACTCAAAAATGTAGTTTAATGGAACTAAATATATCTTCCAACCAGTAAAATGCGGTATTTCACATATTTTTATGATATGAATAAACTGGCATTTATTATAATATTGTGATTACTTAAAAATGTGATTCATAATGATTATTATTGGTTGAGAGTCCACTGTGTGCCAGGCACTGAGACATGCGCCATACACTCATTATCTTTTTGAATATTCATATCAAATGAACTTGATAGTACTGTAATCCTCATTTTACAGAAGAGAAAAAAGGACAAGAGACAGTAATCAAACTAATGCTCTGATCCAGAGCCCAAGCTCTTGAGCGCTTGTGCAATGGAATATATGCTATGCATTGACAGTCTGTGAAATCTGTAAGCCTTGACAGTCTATAAAAATTAAGCAATTATTTTTTAATACCACTGAGGTATAGCCACACTGTACACAAAAAAGTCACTACTCAGGCAGTTCAAATCCTTTCTAGCTGAACATTTAGGATCAATTATAAAAAATGATAACCTCTAAACTATACCTGGAAACTCTATTCTTTTTAATGTTTTATCATTTATTTTAGAAAGAAGACATACTTCTTATCAGCAAAGAGAAAAAAAGCTGAACAGATGCAGGTTTTGTTTTAATAAACAGATACTTATTTGCCATTCTAGTATGATAAGAAAAGCAATTTTATCATATGCTAATAAGTCATTTCTAAAGGAAAATTTCTATTTGAGAACTAAATTACCATATACTGGGGTTGGGTTGAGTAGGGGATTAATCCAACAGGGTAAATCCAAATATGTATTGCATTTTACTCTTAGATCTGATATCAAAAGCATTATTCATATTTAGAGCCATGCTCATCTCTGCAAAAACATAAAACTTATGCCTTATGACCAACATAAACACTTTTCTTGGGAAGTGTCATACCTATCACCACATAGAGAAAATGCTTGCAGAATGAAGTATAAATGCCACAAGTTTGGACATTTAAAACTAAATGCTAAGCAGAAACTGCTTTAGTTTCATAAAATTACAGTATGTACATACTAATATTAAGTCCATTATGAGTGTTTGTTGCCTTTTTTTAAAAATATATCTTCAGCATATGCTTGTTGAAAACTCTTCATGTACATATTTTGTTTTTTTTTAAATAAAAGTAACCATAAAAATATATTTTACTCCTTTTCACAATAGGTCCAAAAATTACAGGGTGAAACATTTAATAGCACTGATTTTTAAAATAAATTTACAGAAGATGGTATTTTTATCAGCTCATAAACAATTTTGACAAGCCTGTTAAAACAAACTTGTTGGAAGAAATGTTCAAAATATGATTTACTTAAAAATAACTGAAGTCTGTTTAGTAAAGCCTATTAAACTGGGTTTACAAAATGGCATTAGTTGACGTATATTGCATCTACAATGAACAAACACGAATATTTGGAAACCATCTGTGTAATGAAAAACATTATCAACTACTCTTAAGGCTCACATCTTGTTGCCTCTTAATCCACTGCTTCAGTTAATCTCATCTCACAGAGTATGAATCTTCTAAAATGGAAGAAAATATGGCTTACAATTACATGGTTTATGTTCTAAAAGTTACCCATCTTATGTGGAAAGAGCAATGATAATAATTCATAATAAATGTACTTCTTTCCTGCATTTGTGGCTCCATCTCATGTATAAAAATTTAGGCACAAATCTGCCTATAGCTTTTGCCTTACATATGAGTGTGTGTGCCTATTACTCCTATAATTCTCATTTTTATCATAAATTTTAAATAAATAAGAACCAACATATTATCCTGGTTTTTAAGAAGTTATAGTAATAGTACAGAGTTATGGAGGAAGTATGGGGAAGGTGCATCCCCATATACTTTAGCTGGGACTAAAGATACTCTTTTTTAAATAGAGATATATTTGACATATATTTGTTTTAGGTGTACAGTATAATGATTTGATAGATGTATATATTGCAAAAATGATCACCACAATAAGTTTAGTTAACATTCATCACCACACATAGTTACAATCATTTCTTGTGATGAGAACTTTTAAGATCTACTTCCTCAGCAACTTTCAAATATACAATATAGTATATACTCTTTGAACTGTAGTTTTAGAATTTCTTTCTAAACAAAAAATACACATATTCTTTGACTCAGCAATTTCACTTCTAAGACATTTTCCTGCCAACATAATTGCTCATATGGACAAGAACAAGTATTAAGATGTCCACTGCCATATTGTTTGTAATAAATAGATTAGAAACAATCTACATTTCCAAGAGCTGGGGAAATGGTTAATTATGGTGTGTACAATAAACACCAATACACCATGTTAAAAAATGAGGTAAAGCTATGTGTGCTGATATTAGATATTCTCTTAATCTCCAACATGTGCTGCAAAGTGAAAAAGGAAAGATACAGTATTTTCTCACTAGATATGTTTAAAGGGTGGAAAGTTTATATGCAAATATGTGCTAGTATATAAGCATTTGAATAAAATCAAAGAGATCCTCTTCTGAACTCCATAACTGGTAAGTAAATTAGGGAAATTACAAAAAAAGTATTTGAACAACTTCAAGGAATTCCTGGTCACCTCCAGGAGTTACAGCCATGTTCCTCCTCCTTAGTGTCTTCACTCATCCCATTCTCTCAGCCCATATCTTTTATTTGATTATTTCTCATCTCGTACTTCAGATATCACTTCCTGAAAGAACCTTTCTGATTTTTTCCTAAACTCCAGACCAAATTTGGCCACACTGATGTAAAATGCTCCTTATGTGTCCTTGCCGTACTTAGCAAAAGTTCTAGCAAATAATTATGTAATTAGTTGACTGATGTCTGTTTCCCAGAGAGAACATAATTTCTTGGAGTGACAGTGGACCTTGGCTATTTAGTAACTAGTTCATGGCAGTATCCCCAGCACCAAGCCCAATGCTTTGCACATATTGAGCACAATAAATATTTATTGAATGCTATTATTATACGTTGAATGGTTAATTGACAAGAGTTTTAATTTTGGATTGGTTAACAATATGACCTTAGGCAAGTAGCTAAGTAATTTTAAGGTTCTTCATAGCTCCAAAACCTTGAACCTATGGGTCTAAACATACATCAAACTAAGAACATTGTTGTCTCTAAAAATGGTGGTTAATCTTCTACTGAATTTTAGGTAATCTCTTTACCTGTATCTTCATCTATCTCAGCTGTCAAGAGAACTGAACAAGATAGACATCTAAGGCACCTTCTCATTTTTCCAATAACCCCTCTTCTACCACATTTTAGCTTCTGATCATGAATTGCATGCCTTTAACCCTTCAATTTCTCTCTCTCTCTCTCTCCCTCCACACACACACACACATATACACTTTCCATAATTTTATTCCTGGGGAAGATAAAAGTTTGAGCAGTAGGAAACAGTACTTATTGGACACTGCTCTATAATATATGAGCCTCTATAATATTTCTTGCCCAATAATCTGGAAGAAGAGGGTGTAGACTGTGAATATGGGGCTGAGGATCTGCAGTAAGGATCCCTGCTGTTGCCACACCCCTCACTACTATCGTGAGAGGTAGACTTCCATCAAGAGAACTAGCCTAGGGAAGCCTATTAGAAAATGAAAGACCATGGAGAAGAATTAATTTTTCCTGAACAACAGACAGACTACAGTAGAATGGCATGGAGCTAAAATCAGAAAAGCACCCAACTGTCCAGCTTAAATTGCCAAACTGCAAAATAATGAACTACATAAAATAGTTGCTGTTTTAAACCGCTATATTTTGGAGTACTTTATTATGTGGCATAGTTAACTGATACACTGTGGTTCAAAATTTTAATAAGAGTAGCAAGACTTATTTTTCTGTTTTTTGCTTGATTTGGAGCTAGGCAAATTTTATAGCCAGAAACCTCCCAACAATTAGGGAAAGTACTTGGGAATATGCTGACAAGAGTTTTACCCACAGTGTCCAATGCCCGCTCCCTTCAATCCGTCTTATTAAGGACAAATCTATGGCATCCTTTACCCATGTGCTTAGACAGTACCCTCTCACCTTTCCTACTTCCATCTGCTTTTGGAGTTTTCTGAATATCTGGGACATTCAGAGATATTTGAACCAAATAACATGTGGTTGATCAATTAGGAATAGTCAGTCTTGGCACCAACTGTTCTGGCTATATTGTTGGCTGTCCCAAGTCAAGTCACCATATCTAACTGATACAACTGTAGTTCACATGTACAAAAAAACTTGAGACCCTCCTTCAATTTTATAGACATCCTTGGTAATTTATTTTTAGATCTAAATTGATAGTGGAGCTACTGAGAAACCTCACAGAAGAACAGAATGGGAATTGTGCAGTTGGCTAAGAAAGGATTTCAGGATCAAATTGAAACAGGCCTTCCCTAGATAACTGCATGGCTAAGTACAGCTCCCAGGTGAATTTCAAACATCATTATTCTCTTGGCATCTCAGGTTGATTCGGTTTCCACTCCAATCCATGGAATCCTTAATGTTCCACACCTACTACAATATTCTGGGGTTCCAGCCATAACCTTATATCTCTCTTATACTTGACATTAAAGAGGCATATAACCCCTTATTGATACTTCACTATAGCTGATACTTAAATAAAAAAGGTTAGAAATATTCAGTTTGTCAGGATGAGGAATGTCTTATAGTTAAGTATTCTAAGACAGATACATAGACAGTCAAGTCATTAATAATTATTGTCAGCATCTAATTTGCCATCCAAACTGCACTTTTGAGAGTAAAAAGGGTACCATTAATAATCGAATAAACCAGGCATAAACCAGGAGTGCCTTGGATATACCAGGATGTATGGATCATGGAGTGATAGAGAACAGAGCTTTAGGGGAAAAAAGGCAAGGAAGCAAGCCAGGGAAACTGGACAGCTGAGTAATTTCTGATTAGTCTATTCTCCCACAATTTTGTTTCATTTTATTGCAATGCTATGAATTCTTAGAAGTTCAGACACAGTCATGTTCATTGAAGTACCTCAACTCAAAGTTGAATTATGTAATCCTTTGATTAGAAACTATTTTGGATTTTGCACAACTCTGATTGCCCCTTGAATGGAATGGATAATTGAGAACTGACTGGATAAATAAGAGAGGAAGCAGTTAAAGCTAATTTCAGTCTTGGAACATACACTACAATAATGGGCTATGATAATAGGTTACCATAAAACAATTACTGAATACCATAGCACAATTGGAACTAGTCCTAGCTGAAATATATATGGTATTCTGTCTAATAAGGTTCGGGGGAAAGAACATAAATTTTGTTATTTAAACAGAGAAATTAGCTGGATGAAAATATCAGTAACTCCAAATATATGATAATATGTTGTACACTATAGGGATACTTGTAATAACTGTAGGATTTAACCTTATCAAAGAGCCTACAATATCCTCTTCTTGAATATAGAAGATATATTTCATTCTTGGCTTTGTTCTCCACAGGGAAAGGAAACTTCTGCTCTAATAAAAAAAAGTAATGAGAAATATAAATGGACATTTTTCTGGACATTTTATTGAAAATAAAAAGGAGCTGATATCCAAAAGTAATAATCAAATAAATATTAATTCATCACACAGCACTCCCAAGAAAATTTTCTTTAGTATTCCAGTGAGTTAGCTCAAGTCTTAATATGCCACATACACTCATGTGTGAGAAATAAAATGGGCCTTTGTGAAAACCTAACAGTGAAGAATAAAATTAACACTCTGAGAAGAACTAAATTTAAGTTTCCATGTATACACACAGGCACAGAGATACTCTTTTATCAGAGCTGTACCTATGTTGCTCTCCTGCGTATTTGGGATAACATGTTGCATGTATCAGAGAACTAGAACTCTTTGATGATGTTTTATGTGAAATAGATGGCCAGAACAAAAAGAGGTGTGTTTGGGAATATAAAACAAGGTGATTATAAAGCATTTAAAATACTATATGACAAAAAGCTGCCATCTTACACTCAGTAATGCTGACAACTTAGTGCTCAGTTTTACAAAGGCCTATATTTAGTGTCATGAAAACTTGAGGGAGAAAAAAAGAAAAGAAACATTTTTGCCTGCTTTTAATAAAATGGTCAAAGTGATAATTAAGTGGAATAAATTAAAGAGTGTTATTCTATTAAGAATATAATAAAAGTCTTAATATAGCATGTTTTACTTGAAAAATTCAAAATACTGAGCAAGGGGGTCACCAATCTCACCAAAATCAGAACAATGTACTACATAGGGAGATAATTTTACAGATGGGAAATAAAAAGGAGTAGAAAAATAACTTCCCCCAAGTTTACAACATTCTTATGCAGCACAGCTAAAAACTGAACACATGAGTACTGACTCCATTATAAAGAATTTTTTGTTGACACTTAGGAGTCTTAAAGTAGGTTTTTACTGATTTTCTTCTTTTTAATAAGTCCACAGTAGACAAGCATTTTCTTCTAAATTTCTATTTACAAAAGATATGCTAGTTTGAATTTTCTAAAAAGTCAGAAAAAGTTTGGAATCTAGTCATGAAAATATTTTGGATTTCTATAGATTTGAAAACAATGGGAAAGCATTATTATTTTCTATTTCCTTCTGCACTGTACTTACAACCATGGAGCAAATCAACTTCTTTGTTTAGGAGCCTTTTTAGGGTGTACATATAAGGCTTTGTCACATAAATATATTAGCATCAACCATCACTTACATTTTATTCTAGGAACTATATATGAAGTTTAAATAGAGCCAGTCGTCCAGAAGGAATGGGTTGCATAAATGGGTTTTTTTTTTTTTTCCGACCTAAAGCCCTTTCTGACTGTTGGGGTCTCTTTTCCCAGGAGAATGGGAGACTAATTCTCTCCAGTATACATTTTTTTAATAGCCTTATTCAGGCTTGGAGGAGTAATCACAAGATACGAGTTTATAAAAGTAGGAAAAAAGACGGAAAACTAGCAATTGGGAGCCACTGACATTTTTCTAGTAATACAACTTATATGAATCGTATCTGTCCAGGCTGTCTGAAAGCATTAGAAAAATACAGTTGGAAAATGACTCTGCCTTGCCTAAATGGGTTTTTTACCCCAGGTCATTAGAAACAAATGGTTGAGCTGGCAGAGCTCTCAGAGAGCAGAGCCTTGGTCCACCCTTTTCCTTACACATGAGAATACTGAAACCCAAAATGTTGAAATGACTTGCCCAAGTGCCTGAAGGTAAGTGGTCCCAAAACAAACCTAGGAAAGCAGTCTACTGAAAATAGTGCCCCATTAAATCATAAATTGCTATTGGATTAAATAAATCATCAAAGAAAAAGCAGTTTTACTGCCTACTAAGCAGTTTGCAGTTTTGAAATTATAAATTTTAATAGTCCCACATCAGTTAGTCTGAATGGACATTATTTGAATTGATGCTCTTCCCAAGGCCTATTGAGATAAACGGATACATTCCAAACATGATATCCTACTGAAAAAAAAGCTTGAAGTGTGTTTACGTCTTGGAATGAACTTTTTATCAGTGAGCAATTAAGAAACATTCCAGAGGGGGTGCACACAGATGACCCAAGAGAAGAAACAGTTCAGGGCCCCCATCTCCTTGTAAATAATCAAGGAAAGCCTTTTTTTAAAGCAATACAAAATGTTACCACAGGCTGACGCTCTTTCTACGAGAATAATAAAATTCTTGCTCCCTCGGATGCTGAGCACATACTTCGTTGCCTTCATCTCCTAATTCAGTTTCCGTGGTTCATAGATAATTCTCCTCCTGCCTTCAAAACAGGTAACATGCCATGCCTAAAATATATCCATGGCTACGTAGCGACTACAGACCAACAGACCTGCAGAGGCAGTTTCACAAACTCTAGTTTTTGTTCTCTAGGTCTGGACACACTATCAAAACCGCTCCGGAAATGAAGGGCTGCAGGCGGGCCAGTTAGTCCCTTTGCCTAAGCCAGCTATTGGTGCTGCATCCCCCCACGCCCAGGCTCAGCGGTGCAGAAGCCTCTGAAGGAGAGGCACTTGCCGTCCAGGACTTGCACCCTGAGTCTGGACGTGGCGCTTTTAGTGCCATAATTCTTTCTTTTAAAACACACTGACGCCGCACCGAAAATCTGGCGCATTTGCCAGCCGGGTAATTTCAAGGAAACCGCTGATCTGAGGGTCTGAGTCTCCTGACCCGCAGATCAGCAGCGGGTGGGCGACGGCGAGAGAGCCCGCCCCGCTGGCTGAAAGCGCGCAGCCGGGTGCCGGCTAGAAACGCGCGAGCTTGCTGCGTCAAAAGAATCGCCGCGAAGATCTGAAAGAGGAACCTCTCCCTTTTTAGCAGTTACATGTGCGGAAAAACCTGTCCTCTGAGGTGGCCCAACTGAAAATAAATTCCGGCACGGAAAAGGAAACTGGGCGTGCGCCTGTGGTCCGAGCGTGGTGGTGTAAGTGAGACTACGCTCTCCAAGTGGCGAGGGGGTTAAACCGAAAACCAACTGTGGGACTGTGGGCATGTGGACCTTCGCACTGAACAAACTACGGAACCCTCATCCTCCCTCCTCTCTCCCCTCGGCTCCAGAGTGAGTGCCCCTCCTTCCCACACCAGACACTGGGATCAGGAAAAAGTGAAATACGTGCAGTGCCAAAGCCAAGAGGGTCTCTCCTTCCCACCTCCCCGGGGGTTCTCACCCCACCCCCCCACCTGCTTTAAATCCGGTTCGACTCTCGATTCACAGTCCCAGCCCCAGAGCCGTTGATCTGTCACAGACGCCTCTTGCTCTGGCCTCAAAACAGCAGGTGAGCTCATTACCTCGACTCGAAATGGAACTTTAAACATGAGATCAGAACGGGAGGGGGCACGCACCTCGCGCGTACACTACCACTAACACACACCGCGGCGGCAGTTCACAAACACTAGGGATCTGCAGGCTCTAACCCCGAGCCCCACCCCCCCCCCTCTTTCTGGGAGAGCTCCAGAGGCTTTCAAACCTCTTCTTTGACCTCAGCATGCCAACAACTGAAGGGATGTGCAGAAATTAAAGACGCGAAAAGGAAGTGAGTTTTTCTTTGATAAAAACTGAAGAAAGGGGCAAGAGTACAAACAGAAGCCGAAATAACAAGAAGTAGGAGTTTTATTTGCAATTGTCTACGAGGGGCTAGAGATCAAAACTTCAAAGGGAGAAAAAAATTTCCCCCCAAATCTTCAAGTCTAGCGAAAAATTAACCTGCTGCTCTGTCAAGCGACGGCGAGCACGCAGAATGCCCTGTGAGGGTCAACTCACATCAGCCACCCGGCGGGTCTCAGGATGACAGTGCCAGGGGACGTCCCTAAGGGCAAGGCAAGAGATTCCCGGGCGAGATATATTAATTGTTGGGGCTTTTGCCTTTTCTTTTTTTTTCTTATGAGGCTCAATACAGAACTGAGAACTGAGGTTAGGTCACAGGTCCTGAACAATCCACGACCCCCTCACGAAGGGCTCACAAACCTGGCTGTGAATTCCAGACCAGGCTGCGTTCTTTGCCCGCCATCACCCCTACTCTCACCCCGCACCCAGACAATGGGGGAGACGGCGTCCAAACCACGGTCGGAGCTTTAGGAGGTTTTTAAAAGCGAGTGATTGAAGTCCTCCCTTCCTCCTCTACCCCTCCCCCTCCCATCCCCGCCTCGCCTCTCACCACGGGAAGTTACCAGGGGATTTATCACGAAAAAGTGCGAGCTATTGCCTCCAAGAGCTAAGCGAAAGGAAAACTGCCCAGAGCGCAGTGACGTGGACTTTGATATCCAGAGACTGGAGGGGTTGTCAGAGGGCGAGAGCTCGCCGCCCAGGCTGGAGCCGCAGGGGGGGAAGGGGAGAGAGCCAGATGAATCTTGTCCGTGGGCCCCGCGGAGCCCCGACCCCGGCCGCACCCAAACTTCCTGAAGATTTATCCAGTCCCCCCAGTCGTTGCCCCAACTTGAGCCAACCGGTCGAGCCCAAATATGCGACACAGGTGAGGGTACCCAGGGCCAGCTCTGTGCCCGCACCGCCTTCCCCTTACCTCCCCCACGCGCCCCGGCGCGCCTCCCCGGGGGTGCGAGGCCCCGGGCCGGGGACCTAGGAAACTGCCCCCCGGCCCAGGTCGGCCTGGGGCTGCTCTGAGGCCCCCTGCTCTTACCTGGCCGAAGGACAGCAGCGGAGATCAAGAGGCAGAAGACCAGACGGCAGGAGGAGGCCGCCTTCGATGCCATATTCCTCCTCCTCCTCGGGGACCACCGACAGAGTCCGCGCCGCAGGAGGGGGCGTCCTCCCCGGCCCCGCGCTGCCCGCGCGCTCGCGGGTCCGGACGCAGCGGGCAGCGGCTTGTCCCAGACACACCGCCCCCTGGGCTGTGGCGCTGCACCTTCGGGTCTCCGCCGCCCGCAACTTTCCACCACGCAGTGCCCCAACTCCTCCTGTCTCCCCTTCAACACCCGCCCTTGGCCCCTTCGGCTGCTCCTCCCGGGACCGGCGACCCTCTCTTCCCGGGAGACACTTGAGTAATTCGGAAAGGTATACGTGGTTCTTTTTAGCTGGTCTGTTATTTTCCTTCTCTTGGAATAATAATAATAATGGTAGTGGCAGTGCGCATAAAAAGCCTGGTGCTAGGAAAGAATTGCCGGGAGGGGCAACAGTGGGGCGACAGGTCCAGGCGGTCTCCTCAGGTGGTAGCGGCGGTGGCAGCGATAGCAGCGGCGCCCGCAGCGGTCTCTGGGCTGCTCTGAGTGGAGGGACTGGAAGGCGTGTGTAAGCTGCCGCTTTCCTCCTCCCTTCGCCTCCTCCCTCTCTCCTCTCTCCTCCCAGCTTCTCGGGACGTGGAGCCAAGCACAGGTGGCAGGAGCTGGATCTGCAGCCTAGAGGCGCTGCAGGACCGAGTCCGAGACCAAGTCCGCCTCAGGAACTCCACTGGGTTGTCAAGCTCGCCGAGTCCCGGAGGCCAAGTGGGCGGGGCTTTCTAGTGGCTCCGCCCCGGGGCCACGCCCGCCAATAGGGAGCCCGCCCAAGAGCTGCGCGCTTCTGGGTGGGCCCCCAGGACTGCCACTTCCCTGTGGCGTTATCTTTGCCCTCGTCCTACGGATTCTCACTTCACGCTGCCCACGCAGCTTCGCCACGGTCCAAACTGCCGTTTTCTTGCCCCCAGACGCCTATCCACTGGCTCACTCCTCAGGGACTTTTCGGCCGTGATATCGCAGCCTCCTTCTCCTATAAAGAGAGTAGTGGGGCAGGGAGGTGGGGGTCGGAACCTCGCCGGGGACTCGCACTTCGGGTCCAAGGGCGAGAGCGAAGGAGGGAGGAAGGGGCTGGAGGAGGTGGCAAAGGTGGGAACTTGCCTCCTGGGAGTTAACAGGAACAGCTACTGGTTGGCGGGGGGCGGGGGGGTGCGGGAGGGGGTAACTCACTAGGCTGATTCCTTCCCCCTACTCCCGCCACGTGCCCTTCTCGCACGCACCTTGTTTTGCAGGCAGATTACTTGAGTCGACTGCCCACTAGCAAACAGAAAATATTCACTCTTTCCCGGGGGAAATTAAAGCAGGAATTTCTAGATCATACTTCGTTACACGGATTTTCCCAATGTCTACAAAAGCCAGAGCGAGTGTCTCTCTTATTTTGAATTAGGCGATTTTAAGTTACAAACAGAAATCCTCAAATTACTCAGATTAAAAGCCAAGCTTCTCCTTGTCCGTTCCAGAAAGCCAGGCATCCCAGCAGATGGACAGGCTTCTCTGGCAATTTCTAAAGATTGAGCTACCTCCCAGGCGGAACGTCGGGAAACTGTGTCGCTTTCAGATCTGGCAGAGAGCATGAAGGAATATTTCCCTCTAGAACACCGGGGTGGAGCTGTCGGAGCCCTAAGTGGCTCTAAATCAGGGATGTGGGATCACAAGTCTCATCCACGAAGCATAATAAAATCTTGGTCCCAGAACCACTTCGCCGGGGCATTAAATAGCCTTCCGTGCATCACAGGGACACCCCTGTGTGAGACTAGGCTCCAGCAGAGAATGCCAACTAGTAATCGTCACATACCTCGCTTTCATCAGAAGACTTGAGTCACCAGCTAGATGGGGATGAGGGAAGTTGGTGGCAGGAGAAATAATAAAACAAGCGGGAGCGCGCGCGCGCGCCCACACACGCCTTTGAATTCTTTCTCTTTTCCTGCTCAAAACTATTAAGCTCCATCTTCCGCTGTGATTTTTATCGAAAGCGTGCCAGTCTTGTCCTCCCGGTTCTCTTTACATTACATTCACAGTACTCTAGAGTAGAGCTCTTATAATTTTCCTCTCAGAATAAGTAGTTTCTCCCTTTTGGTTTTAACATTAGCATTTTATTTGCATCTTATGAACCTACAAGAAGGCTAATGCTATGAGGCAAATGCCTTTTAGTTCAGTATTCCATGAGCTAAGTATGGCTGAATTGCTAACATTCCTATGGGATCCTGTAGAATTCCTTTAGGGAATTGTTTCCCCTTTAACAGCAGCTCTAAGTAGCTCTTACTCGAACAAATCATCCTAACTATATATTTAACCTGGATCCCTCCCAACCCACCCTCTGTCTATCTGACCGCCTTTATCTTGGGGTGGGAGTTAATACAGCATAATTGTTTAAAAGTTGATCTGCAAAGGCAGACTGTCTGATTTGGGCTTTGACATTCCCAGGGGCATGATCTTGGTGAACTCAACCCCTCTAAGCCTCAGTTTCCTTACTTGTAAAAAGTGATAGCAATAGTGCTAGCCTCTTGAGATTGTTGTGATGATTAAATGAGATCACACAAATAACTGGCTAGATACAGTAGAAGGAGTGTGGGCTTTGGGGAGCAATCAGAGTCTAGTTAAAACCCCTGTTCTGCACAAGCGAGTGACCTTGAGCAAAAGTCAGTCTCTTATAATCAAAGTATGATAAGTATGATGACACATCAGAGTACCACCTTCAAAGGGGTGCAGCTAAGTTGGATCAAAATACATTCTATAAATTAAGTACATTATACTTACCCACATTTATGACAGGTATGATTGTATGTAGTACAGTCAGTTGGTCCAGAATTCCTTTTAGAGAGGAATTTGTCCTAGTGTAGGAAAATGCCTTAACAAGCAGCTTGGAGCAGTAACTCCAAAAGCTATTAGTCTTATATAGCTAAGGTCACAAAGTGATGGTGAAACTACTCTATATTAACTAACATAATAAAAATAAAATGAGGAATTGCAAAATAATAAAAATAAGAATTTGGCAGGGGAGTGAAGACAGGGATGCTGAGAAAAGAAGAAGGGACAAAGACTAAGCCATACAATTATAAATTGAAATGGTGGAAGACCTTTAAATACATTATAAATAATTAGTTAATGACAGTTATTGAACACTTACTATTTGTTAGGTTATTCTAAGCAATTTATATGAATTAGTGGAATAATCCCCGCTCCAAAAAAATCCTGCGAGGGAGATGTTAATATTATCTTCATTTTACTCATGAAGAAACTGAAGCCCAGAGATATGAAGTAACTTTTCCAAGTTCACACAGTGATTCGTGATTCATAGTAATAGTAATAGTAATGCCACCATTCTACCAAAGGCACTTTGATATTAGAGCTTCATTTCTATCTACTTGCTCATCACAATCCACTTCACTTATCAGATATGTGCAAAAATAAATTTATGACTTTCTTTTTGGTTGAGGGGGGCTTGATTGAAACATAAATTCCTAAAATCTTAATAAAGCCTCCTACTCTCAAATACATTGTCCTTGAGGAAATTAATAAGGCAGTGCACCCTATCTGCATGAGACAGATACAGTGCATATGAGATGATGACAAGACCATTTCTAGTAATTTAGCATAAGTAAGAGCTCAGAATTGGAAATAAACTTGAGATGTAAGCGCCACAAAATAATGTAGTAGAGAGAGAATTTGTCCTTCAAGATCTAGGGAATGGGGGGTTGGATCCACCTTACCTAGTTCTTAACAGGAAGAGCTTTTCCAGCTGCATCTGGACCACAATTGCTTTTGTTACAACCAAGAAAATGTAGTATTCCAATGATATTTACCAGTTTAATCATGCCTCAGAGCATCATAATGGGGACTGCTTATGGCAAGGAATAAAATGAATAATGTTCAGCCAGAGGAATACGTATTTCTTGTTACCTGAAACATGAGGAGCATTTTGCATCTCCAGTATAAAAGAATTCATCATCAGTCAGGACAGTATGCTCAAAGCAGTGACAGCACAGTAGGCAGATTTCCTGCTTAGAATCCGTTGAGGTCAGATCTCAGGATCCCAGAGGCTCAGGCCAGGAATCTTTGCCCCATCTGTACTACTCCATCAGTATGTAGCAACATAGCTAGGTGGGGCATGTGAGCATTTGAAGAGTTGAGGTGATTTTTTTCTTCTGATCAATGTAAACAATTTCCCACTGGAGATGAAATTTCCCAAAGATAGCTTTGGAGGCTGGTGACATTTGTTCCTTACCACATTTATCATAGCGTTTTGTGTGCCTTCCTAGTTTTTGAACAAAACATGTATGCAATTCAAGAGCATGCAACAAATCTGACTCACTTTCTCCCCAACCCCACCTCTCCATCAATGATTACACATTTCTAGCCAATGCTTTGCAAATACATTGGGTACTCTGTAAGTATTTACGTATGAATGATAAATAGTGAGAAAGTTTTTTATAGAACATAGACCCTGAAACAAACTTAACAGGGAGAATGAAATAAGGAGATGAAAGCTGTTTCCACTGAGCCTTCAACGATTGGACTAGTATGATTCTGGTACCAGTTCCAACATGTGGGGTTTTTTTTTTTTGCATACCACCAAAGCAATTCTTGGACACTAGGTTGATGTTCTACAATTCAACTCAATTCTCACAGTGTCAGCCTGGTTATAGCATCAATCAGATAGAAGAGATACCTAGGGCAAGGTCTGTGGGAAGGAGAGCAGAGCATCCATGCTCTCTGAGCATGCCACTCTCCCCAAATAACCACGTGTTTACCAACCGGGAAGCTCTTGGAGCACAGCCCTTTCAAGTCTTTATGGAGGCTTCATTACATAGGCACTGTTGATTACATTCGAGGTCATTGGTGATTGAACTCAATCTCCAGCCCCACTCCTCTCCCAGGAGGTCCAGAGGTGGGACTAAAAGTTTCACCCTCTAATTACAGGGTCAGATTGGATCTCCTGGCAACCAGGCCCCATCCTTAGGTGACCTAGGGGCTTTCCAAAGTCACCTCATTAACACAACAAAACGTACCATTACGTTACCACTCTACTCACTTAGGAAATTCCAAGGGTTTTAGGAGCTCTTGCCAGGGATGGAGTCAAGACCAAGTATTAAATTTCTTAGTGTAACATACAATATCACAACTAGGCAGAACTAAGGTTTAGGAAAGGCAAAGAGAATGAGTCAAGACCTGGTCACCATAGTGAAAAACTTTGAAATATAAACGGAGGAAACCTAATCTACAGGAAGAAGAGAGTGAAAAAAAACTGTTTGCCATCAGTGAGAAGAAAACAGAGCCACAGGAGAATAGAATCCTGACTAGTAAAGGTTTCGAGTGACCAGGAAGGGAATGGGCAAGGGCCTTGACTAATGCACTAATGAGAAAATTGAAATAGATGGCTAAGTGGCATTTATATTAAGTCTAAGAAGATATAACTATTTAAAGAGGCACAGGGATTACACAGGTATAAGATAAAGCTCTGTTTTATTTCTGGACCCTAAGGTCTTTAAGTCAATGATTCCTAAAATGACTCTACATATGGCCTGGGGAACAGATGGGTATCTGTCCTCCTAAGAAATATTCCCTTGAACTTCATTTTTTAATTTTGATTAATAGTAATATCAGTCATGGTTTGAATAAAATTTTGCAATCACATCTTCAATAACATCAGCTAATAAAGCTGTATCACTGGAGCTCAGGAGAGCAAAAACTTTCAAAGCCTATGGTAAACATTATGTTCTTATTTCAGACTGTAGCTCGCTCAATGTCTGGGTACAAAAAGAAATTCATAGCTATTTCAGTCGAAGTAGAAATCCACTTAGTCGTTTTCCTTCCTGTCTTAGACATGAGGAATGGACAAAAAATCTAGCTAAGCCCTTTGACTGTAAAACATACACCATAACTATAAAATAGATGTCCAAAACTCTTAGTGTATTAAACACTTATAATTCATTAGTGCTTTCGGTAGGTGCATAAAATTTACTCAAAAATTATAACAGTCTAAGTTCCTCCTACAACTTGAGAGTTTCTCCTTAGAGTTCTCTATACGTTTTCAACTTTTAACTGAAATATACGGTTCTTTCAGTTTTGGGTAAGTAAAAGTGATTCAGAGCATAGTTATTCAAATGTTTGATACCTCAAAAGAAGTTTCAACTTGATTACCCCTCAAAAAGTTCTCCAGAGTTATCTCTACCTGCTTTGTCATATATCTGCTAGCCATTCTGATCTATGATAATTTCATTCAGGAATTTGAAGTGGACATGTAATGACTATAGAAGTTGAAAACAATGTATTTTTGATTTCCTAAAACAGATCACCATGGATTTAATGGACTTCTGGAAAACCAAAATGAAGTATTAACTAAGCCCAGGTTATCTATACTAGTTTTCCTTACAATAAGCAAGATAGTTGCAAGAGTTTACAGGAAAGTATTAAGAAGGAATTCTTACGTAAATGCATAATCCCTAAGGAGTGATGTTAATTAGCAAAAAAAAAGATGAATAACACTGAATGAAGTCTCATTGATTATGTAATATATGACAGAATCTTATAATTTTAATGTTTCTTAGGGCCTTACAATAATTTAGATGAAGAGTTTTCAATCTTTATTTAAATACAAATCTTTTTCTTCTAATGTAGGCTCACTCTGAAGTCAAATTTCCTATTTCCCCCTGTTTGACCCATTCAAACCATACTGGTCTCCTCATTATTCCTAAATATACCTACCATATTCCCACATCAGGGCCTTTGCACTTGCTGTTTCTAATCCTCGGAATTCTTTAACCCAGTTATTAGTGTAGCTTACCCTATCACCTCTTTCAAGGTACTTGCGCAAATATTACCTTCTCACTGAAGCTTTCCATGAACAACTATTTAAATTTTCAACCCCCATCCCCAATACTCCTTATCTCCCTTTTGTGTTTCATTTTTTTTCTCTGTCAATTCTATCCCCGTATAGCATAATAGATTGAAAGCTCAATGAGGGCAGAAATGTGTGTCTGTTTTACTCTCTGCTATATGCCTAGAATAGACAGACACATTAGTAGGCACATAATACTACTTGACCAATGAGTTCATCAATTCATGAATACTTGATGAATAATAAATTATAGTGCAAGATAATTAATAAACTGATACAGGTGGGGCTGCTTTGACCGAAGTTTGATAAATAGCCTGAAGTTTCATTTCCCCCTTTAGACACTTCAAAGATTTTTAGCATAATTAGAAAACCCACCAGGTCAGTATCATATGACAGATGAAGTAATTGAGGTCCCAGGATCCAGAAGTCTTAACCAAAATTTACACAGGTATGGGTACCACTCTTGCTTAAATGAAAATGGATCACTTTCTGGTAGAGTAAATACACAAGACACTGTAAATTTTTAGTCAAATTCTCAGAATAATAAAAAATTTTGGATGCATATAAGACATTATTAATCAATTTTAAATACAGTATATTTGCCCAAACTCTTTTCAGAACAGACATTCTGAATAGTGTTCTGTATAATATTTCTCTAAGGCATGATTATGGATGCAGTATCAATATTGCAAAGTCTACAGAGATGGTTCAGTATTCAGGACTTTAAGCCTCAATGTTCTTTATACTTTGTTCTTTTCTGGTGGATTTGGCAAAATTATAATTCAAAGCAATGTACTCCACAAACATAGATGATTCATAACCTATTCAGCTAACAGTGCTATAGGACAAATATTTAATTTAATTTGATGTCCAACATTTTAACATTACATGGAGGTGTTTAATGTGTTTACTTTTCTTTGTAAGGGCAAGAAATTCACTTAATAATTGTACCTCAAGGTGAAAAACTTATGAGAAAACACAATACATTTAAAAACAGCTATAAAATCCAGTGCACAAAAAGATTTATAAACATGTATATGCTTTCATTCAAATCACCAGAATCTGTGATGTGTTAGAGCCAGCAGGGAAGTAGATTAAATTATTTTTGGCTATTGCTTCCAGTTTTGAAATTCTGTTAAAACCAGTTAATTGATACATCTCTTAAGGAAAATGATTTGTCTTTTTATAAAGAATGACATCCAAGTTATAGAGCGAAGCATACTGTCCATGTGTTGTTAACATATCAAGTTAGAAGAGAATCCCCAAAGAGCATAACTCTGGATTATTTTTCCTAGACTCAAGGACATTTCAAAAGAGGGCAAGGTCCATGGTTATTTCTCAGGTTTTTTTCAGGGCTGAGACAAATCTTGAGTTCAGGATTAAATGAACTCTGAATTCAACCTTTAAAGGCAAAGACACGTCAAAGGGTAGCTTGAGAAGTGTGACTAGAGGGGGAATCATACTCATTTAGCCTGACTGAGAAGGTGAGCCTTGGTTACTCAGGTCTTTCTTCCACACCAGCAACTGAGTCATCATCTATCCTCACTTCATCTTCTGGGATCTTCTCAGAAAGTCTAAGAAAAACTCCCAAGTTACTCTATCTTGAGGTGATTTTTCACCATCCACTCAAATTCCTGCCATGAAACTTAAGATGTGAAGACCTTTTTTCTAGTGCTGATTTGTCCTTCCAGTTCTAAAATGATCAGCATTTCCTTCTCCTTTCTTTTCCTCTCAACTTAGTACCTTGTCTTTTGCCTATTCAGTGAAAGCTCAGCATTTTGAGTCAAATAATAAAGCCGTGATAATTTATGAAAGGAGAAATGAAAGTATTGTGGCCTGCATGCCAATGAAAGAAAGAGACGTTTAAAGAGAGATGAATCATAGGTCAGGAAAACACAAAATTAAATAAGCATATCTTAGAATATAGGCCCAAAAGGGAATTTAGTTCTTGGTATTTCCCCACCCCCTTTACTCTGCTGGGTTTTTTTCTTTTTTAGCTAGAAAGACATTATTTTCATAATCTCAGTCAGCTGACCGGAGTTTGTCATCAAGTCAGGAAATTTTTACTAAAGTTTTTGTAATGGTCAGGATAATTTCAGCTGAAAGTGACAAAAGCCCAGTCCAAAGAGTTTAACCAAAAAAAAAAAAAAAAAAAAGAAAAAAAGAAAGAAAGAAAAGAAAAGAAGAGGGTTTAAATGATTTACTTACTGTTTTAAATGATTGGGAATCCCCAAAGTATGTATGTTTTTAGGCATATCACAATCAAAGCATTTGAGCAAAGTTGTCAAGGCTCTTTGTCCATTTTTCCATATTCCAGCTCTACATGCCTTTGCTTGTCTTGGACTGTTTTCTCAGTTTCTCTACTGCAACCCAACTTCCTTCATACCAAAAAGGTACCTTCAAACCTACCTTTGACCAAAAAGATACCTTCAGACCTAAGCCTATATCCACAGAGATTGAAATCCTAGAGATAGCCTCTCACTCTTAGAAAAGGTATGATTGGCTTTGTCCATCTCTTGAGATGGACAAAGATCCAGGACCATGACTGGCCAGGCCTGAGTCATATGTCCACCCCTGCAGCCAGAGGGCAGGTGGGCATCATGCTTGACAGTACCTCAGAATCACAGAGATGGGTGCCATTCCCCAAGGAGCAGACAAAAACAGTAGACATCCATTTCATTTTCTTTATGTTATTTTTTAATTGGTTCTTAGGACCAATATGCTTTCTGTCCAGATTGTGTACAACAAGAGCTTTGATTATGGAGGGGAAAAATAGAAATATTCTGCAACATAGGAAATCTAATCTTATTTTCGTCCTTGCTTCTTTTAAAGGGCTAGACTATTGGCACAAAGGGAAAACAGGCATTATTTGCAGGTACTTGCTAATGTTTATTCTCCTCACTGTCCTATGCACTCTCTGATTCTGTGGGGAAGGAAGGAAGCATTAGTGTTGTTCTGTGCTTAGAAGGATGTGAAATAAAGTGACAAAATAAATATTCTAAAGTATTTGCAAATATGTTTATTTCCCCTGAATACAGGTCAATATAAGGTACATTCAGAGAGTCTTCCAAACAAGCACGTATTTCCTCAGGAATTCTTTTGAAAGTGAGCACTGAGTAACTCTTTTCAACTTTATTGTCCATATGTTTGCTAAAGCTCATTTTCCATCAATTTATCACCTTCACCAGTCTGCTGTTGTCCTTACATAAAGAAAGAGAAAAGTAGATACATAGCCAGAAATTCATATTGGCCAATCTTTTTAATTCATTTAGCCCCAATTTCAGTCTTTTAAGTACACAGTGATTTTAGCAGTGATTAAGACAACTGCCTGTAGAAAGTTTTGGATGAAATAAGTCAACATTTTGATCTTTTATTTTCAAGCAAATTGCCACCCTTCAGGAATGGTGATTTTAAGCAAGAAGCTGTCCCCAGCCAATCCTCAATCACACTTTCTACTTGATCCAACTACAATTAGCTCAATCTATCTACCTTCTTTGGATGTAACTAAACTAATCCCCATTCCAGCCTCCATGCATTACTCCTTCTTTCTCCAAGAATTACCCCAAATCTTTCTCACTTCTCCCCTAACACACTGCCCGAGCATCTCCTCCTCTGTGGTACAGTTGTAGGCTGCAGGCTCTCCAGAGCTGCTTGTGCCCATCGCTTCTAGATGCCGCCTTCAGTGATGTCATGCCGGCAGCTTGAAGTTGCCATTGTGGAATTATTTGCACACTGTGGGAATCGGAAATTGGCAAACAGTACAAATCCAGACTGCTTTTGGTTTTGTTTTTGAGACCTGGTTCTTAAACTACTAGCATACCATACTGTCCATGGAACTGACTTCATTCTTCACTAACCACTCTAATAGTGTTTACAGGTCTGAGTTTGGTGTCAGATAAACTGGAGCTTGAGTTCTGGCTCATTGATCTAGTATTTATGTGACACTGAGCAAGTTATTTCACCTGTCTACATCAGTTTTCTTAAGTAAAATAATACATGTGAAGCCCCTGGCACAGGAAAGTGCTGAATAAAAGTAGCTACTTTTTCAATAGCCCTTGATCCTTCATGTGTATTCCATTCATAGTTTTGATTAGCTATGTTCCTGGCTGTATGCTGATGTCATTTGTATTTGCTCTTTCTTTTACCATAAAACCTCCAGTTTTAAAAAGGATCATCAGAGTATCTTGCCTCGTATGTTTGGTGGATAGTGAGTCCACAATAAATGCTACTTCAGTGCATATTCATACAGAAGGCAATCAAACAGTCGAAAATGTGTGGCCAATGATGCCTGAGAGCACTAGATTAAGAGTAAGGATGCCTAATGGCAGAACGCAGCATACAAAACTGTAAGAAGTCCTGGATCAAATATCTCTAGTTTTGAATCCCAGTTCTGCCTCTAATTATTTGTGCAGACTTCATCAAGTTACTGACCTCAGCTTCCTTATCTGTTAAATGGACAAAAGAGTAGCTTTGTACTTAGCTTCATAGTTTAGGAGGGTTGCTTGTATTAAAGGATGCTAAATGAGTGGACAGTCTTCTCTTAATAAAAAGTGGCTATTATCATTCTTCCACTAGTTGGTTATGTCGTTTAATCTTCCAAAGCTTCATAGACTTTAACTATATCTATAAAAGTAAGAGGGCTAATTTGGTGCTCTCTCAAGAGGACTTTTTTTATTTTGAATAAAATTCTTTGTGCCTAAAGCCCTTTATTCTAGAAACAGATAAAGTCCTAATGCCAATTTTCTTTGGTGAACAAAATCTCTCCTTGCCAGTCTCAATACTCCTAGCCCAGGTCCCCATCACCTGTACAGCAAGTTTCCAACCAGTCTCCCATCACCTGGATGGCTCTAAGCTACTTTCTCCAGACTTCCCTGTGATCATCTTAGACAGACAGACAGACACACATACACAGAAATTTGATTATGTCACTCCCTTTCTTTAAAATCTCTGCTGGAGTCATTTTACCTACAAATGAAAGCTAATCTTCCTAGCAAGATCTCTAAAGTCCTTGACATTCTCATCCCAGTTTCATATTTGCCCACCTTAGTTTCATTTCACAACCCTCTCTCATGAATACTATGCTTCAATCAGGTTGAACTGTTTCCTAAACATACCCTGGCAGTCTTTCTCAACTTGTGTCATTACATATATGTTTCCCTCAGCCTGAAATGCACCTACTACATCTATCCCTTTGTTTTCCTGGGATACTCCTACTCATATTTCAAGACCCACATCACATGTCAAGTTGTCTTTTAAAAAGCCTTTCCTGATTCCCCTAGGCAGTGTTAGTCATGCTGTCTCTGTATTTCCACAGTGCTAGCACTTACCTCTTTGAATTATATTTATCTGTTTACAAGTCTGGCTCCTCCACTGGAACAGTGACTTACTAGTGATGTGCCACAAGTCTGGAGTCAGACTGTCTGGTTTATAAACCCCTGCACCAACACATACTAGATGAATGAGCTTGAGAAAGCTATTCAGCTTCTTTAATCGCCCGTTTTCTCACCTATAAAATAGAATGTTCCATTATCAGGGTCCTTACAATAATTAAAAGAGAAAAATGCATGTAGAGCTCCTACCCATATGCCTGGCATAAATTAAGGGCTCAGTAACTCAGTAACTCTCAACGTTGATGGAGATGACAGAGGAGATAGGACGGCAGGAGAGGGAGAGAAAGTGATGGAAAAAAAACACGTCATTTATCTTTTCAGTCCCTGGACCAGTTCCCAGAGTCTGGCATCTAGTAAGTACTCAGTGCGTGTTTGTAGAATGAATGGTTGTGCTACTTTACAGTGCAGCTAAAATGACAGATACCGGCTCTTTTCTCATATCTAAGTCCACGACGTTGAATTAATTTTTGAGATGCCAACAACTGAGGTGCTGATAGAGAGGGAGAGGAGTGGAGAAAAAGGATGGTAGGAGAGGGAGAAAGGAAGTACTGTGTTGGGCGTGCAGAGAACAGCTTTTCAGAGCCTGTCTAAGCATTTCTATTACTGTTATCGTCAAGAACTGAAACAGTTTTTTGTTTTTTTTTTGTTTTTAAGGAGTTAAATGGTGAGGATTCCCAGTCTAGGGAGCAGCCCCACCAGTAGGCACCACTTGGGTGGTAAGGGCAATCTAAGCAAACTCCTTTGATGTGCTCTGAGAGCCTGAGGGCAAAACAGCAACGCAGCGAGGGGTTGGAATGCAAGGAGCTTAGAATGAAAATGTGTTCCTGCAAGGAAGCGGGTAGGAAGGGACAGAGCTCACTTCATAATGAAACCCCAGGACTAGAAAGGACTGGAACATAGAGAGTGGAAGTCCAGCTTAGCGGAATAGTAAGCTCTGGAGGCATTTACACAGATGAAAACAAAAACAAAAATCGAAACAAACCCTGATACACAGGACGTAGAAACCGAGACAAGTTCGTTCGATTAGTCCCAAAGACACCTGGTAATTAGACCAGAGATGCTGTGGGAATGGTATACCAGAAAAATAAACTGGGGAAGAAGAAAAACCGAGGTGGTGAAGAGAGAAGCAGTGCTGTTGAATTTATTTCAAAGAAGAAAAACATGCTCTTGTTTTCATCAAATGTTCGATGCTCCCCAGACCAGAGAAGCGGCTGATTCCCTTTTGCGCTCGGTAGAGAAAACACACAAGCAAAAACAGAAATAAAAACAGAAACAAAGAGGCGTGATTTCGTCTTCTCTTCCTCTTCCCTTCTTCCGACCGAGTCCTTCCTTCAGGCTCAGAGCCCGCGCGCGAAGGTTCGCCTTTGCTGTCCACCGCCGCGTCCTGCCGGACCCCCAGCAGCTGGCCGTGGTTTCCATTCTCCAGACCCGAGTTGGGTTTGGTCCTGAGATCTCACAGGCCAGGAAGCAGATCCAGTTCTCCCTCCTTCTCGTTTTCTCTCCTCCCCTCCCGCTTCTTCCCTCCGCTTCCCTCTGGTCCCTCCGCTCCTCTGCTCGGCTGTCACCCGCTCCCCTCCCTCCCCACGCCTACATCCCCGAACCCGCGGCTGGGAGGAGGGCCCGCTGACACTCCGGGAGAGTTGGCAGGGTCCCAAGGGGAACCCCCGCTCTTCCTCTTTAGCAAACCACTGTCTTTCTGAGCAGAAACTGATTTCCATGGCCGAGGACTGTCCTGTCTACATCCCTCGGGACAGACACCGTGCGTGGTTCTTGGCTCCTGACTCGGGACTCGAGAGAGCCCGGCTGGCGGCGCCCTGGCCGCGGACGTGCTCGTGCTCAGCTGCCCCAACCGGCTGGGGCATCGCCACTCGCCAGGGTCGGATCGCGTGGTTCCAGCCTCGCACAGAAGAGATCACGGTCAAGGTGTGGTCCGCTGCAATCGTCCGGGGATTCTGTTCCTCGAGATGAAGGGCCGCAGCCTGCCTCCTGGGTCAGAAGCCGCTAGTCCACCGTTTCCGGGAAGTGGATGGACTGATATACATAGAGGAACACAGGCCACAAATATGTTAAACAAAATAAGCAAGTGCGTGCCTCTGTCTTGTCATTATCACTGGCAAAAAGAAGTCCAAGATTTTCCCAAATAAAATCTTAGTAGCTCCACTCCCCCATAAACTTTCATTTTAAATGACTCTATATTCCATAAAATGTTTAGAAATGATGATTGCACTTAAATCAACACCTGACCCTACTCAGATTAAATACAACTACTTTTACTGGAAGGAATTCCTTACCAAGGAAGAATGTTTGACTTCTGGAAGGCTACTACTTGAATTCTCCTCTGGAAGCCCAAGACAGGATTGTGAAACAGCTGACAGTACAGCTGAGTTGGTTGCAGGAAGTGAAAGCCCCGCTCAGGTTTTAGGAGTTTTGGGGGACTGCTTTATATTTAGGTGAGAATGCTGATCTGGGCATAATTGACACATAGGAAGTTATTGAATTGACGCAGGAAAAAAAATCATAAGAAATCCTTGGGCAATATCTGAAAGAGCATTTAATTCTCTGTCACTCAAGAAAAAGGAACAGTTCAGCTTTCAAAATGTATCTACATTATACAGTCAGCCAATAAAACATAATCCCCACTCAAGCAATTAGAGGAGAGCGGGGGATTGCAGTTGGGATTTTTAGCTTGGTTAAAGCAAATAAAATACTATAGAAGGAATGAAATCAAACTTGTTGAAACTTGGATTTGCAGAAATATAAGGTAGCTTGGAGAAGATGAATTCAGGTGGAAAATGACATTTCTATTATGTTCAGGAAGGCATTAGAATGTCAGGAGAAATGCTGGAAAGGAGATTTATTACCATAAACACAGTTGACAAGTTCCATTTTGTTGAGTATCTTGGATGGAGGAAGGAAACCAGCTTTTCAGGTGGTGATTAAAAAAGCTCTGAAAAGAGTGTTCAGTAATCCAAGGAGAACTGAGTGGAAGAGGAATGTGCCGCTCTTGTTCTGCTGAGAGGTTCCTGGGAGCCTCAGAGTCCCCCGGATTTGCTTATTCCTTGTCTGAATATTTGTAGTAGATGAATTACATGCAATATGAGATGGGTTGGATACAACATGTGTGTGTGTATGTGTGTATCCTTCTCATTCTCTACAAAAACTTCTCCCCCCTCCCCTCCCTCTCTCTGTGTGTATTTGTGTGTACGTGTGTACATGTGTGTATTTGTGTGTGTGTGTGAGTATATCTATCTCTCTATATATTCAGAGATGAGGAGGGGATTCTCAAAAATATAAATAACTTTTTTGTAGTAAAGTCATACAATATATTGTTTTACATTTTGAAGGCCACATTCATTTGAGACATACACACACCTTATGTGGCCTATAGGGCTAATATTAGGATTCCATTTGAACGATGAGGAAATGAGGATAAGAGAAGGGAAGTCATGTATATATTGTTTTACATTTTGAAGACCACATTCATTTGAGACATACACATGCCTGCATCATGTGGCCTAGACGGCTAATGTTAGGAGTCCCATTTTAAAGATGAGGAAATGAAGATAAAAGAAGGGAAATGATTTTCTCAATGCCCTTTTCACTTTGCCATGAAATCTTTCACAGTACTTGTGATTCATAAGCATGAACTTAAAACCCACACTGGACCTCAACACATCCTCTTTTCTTGAGCATTTTCCCTCTCTCCTTTTTAGTTTGAATAAGCAGTTAAAATCTGATCAAAAACTTCAACAGTTCTCCATATGTGCTCACTTCCTATTCTTTTTCCTTGCTTTGTTTTTCTCCTTAGCACTTCTGACTCTTTAACACCTTATATTTACATATTCATCTTGTTTTTTGCATGTGGTTTTCTGCTCCAGACAATACACTCAGTGGAGACAGGTAATTATTTTGCAGGGTGAGATGGTGACTACTCTTTTTCTGCTGGATCCTCAGTGGCCAAGAAAAGTGCCTAGCAAATAGGAGGCACTCAAAAAATATCTGATAAATGAATGCCCACATGCATGAATGAATGAAGGCTTGAAAATAGTCCATGTAAATCTAACTAGCATCTATCTGCCACTGCTTTTTGGTAAGGGAGGGGTGATAATTAATTATCTACAAGAAGAATAATGAAAGGAAGCTCGCTGCAGGTCTCTGGACACTTGATGTGAAGATGATATCCCTTATTTGTTTGTCTTAGTTCTTTCTGACTATCAGCAAAATGTGGTGTTTGGAACCTCACTTCTGATGTCCAGATGATGCCTCTGCTATGGCTGGGAAAGTTTTTTGTATGTCTTATGTCTTTGCTGTCCTGCTCTCCCTTCACCTTTCTCTCACATGTGCACAACACACAGGAAATGCCCCTTGCCTACACTCAGCCAGGAAAATATTTTTCCTGGACCAGTGCCTTTTACTTAAGATCTTTCCAGACCTTTTCCTCCCTCATTAAGTTTTACCTACCCTTTTTCCCATTCCCTCTGGTGTCTACTTTCCATACTGGTTTATGCTTTGTAGGTAATACATTTTTATTTTGTTAGAATCAAGTAGTAGAATTTCAAGACCACATAGTACAGCTTCTCTTCCGGTGAACCAAATCTTTCTACAGTATTGACATGTGAGAAGCAGTGTGAGTGAAAACTCAGTCTCTGGACACAAGACAGATGTGCTTTCTGCCTTTCATGAATTATGTGACTTTGGGCAAATTACTTAACCTCTCTAAGCTTCAGGCCCTTCATTTAAGAATGATGACAAAATAGATTTCATCTCCCAGGGCCACTGTATTAAATAGAATATGTGGAACAGTGCATCGAATAAATCCTTGCCAGTAGTAACCACTAATAAATATTAGCTATTCCTAGTAATGTCCTTGATAAATGGCCTTCCAGATTCCATTTCAATGCCAACAGTGTTGGGAAAGAGATCACTACTTTCTTGAGTCAATCAGTTCTTTTTGAAGATCCACTGTCCACCTCCTGTAAAGATCCTTTTTAATCAGCCCAAACCTGCTCCCTAATAGCTTCCACCCATTGGTCCCCAGTGTTTACTTGGAGAAACATGGAGTAGGAATGTGCTGCTATGGTCTGAATGTTTGTGTCCCACTCCCCCCGAATTCATATGTTGAAGCCCTAACCCTTAATGTCATGGTATTTGGAGATAAGGCTTTTGGGAGGTAATTAAATGTAGATGAGGTCAGGAGAGTGGTTCTCTTATGACGGATTAGTGCCCTAAAAAGGAGAGCAAGAGACAAGAGAACTCTCTCTCCATGAGCATGCACTGAGGAAAGGGCATGTGAACATACAGGAAAATGGCAGTCATTGCAAACCAGGAAGGGAGCCCTCACCAAGAACCAAATCTACTGGCACCTTGGGCTTGGGCTTTCCAGCCTCTGGAATTGTGAAAAATAAACATCTGTTGTTTAAGTCACGCAATCTACGGTATTTTGTTGTAGTAGCCTGAGATAAGACATGTGACTTCTCTTTCATAAATTTTTTTTTAAAGTTTCTAAGACAGTTTTTATAGCCTAGCTACATCTTCTCTGTTTTAAGCTAAGATTTTCCAATTCCTTCAAGTGCTGTTCATCTGTAGTGATTTCTCACACCATCACCAATGGACTGCTCACGATGACGTCTAGTTTACCTATGTACCTCTTCAAGAGCTGCACCAGAAAGATATGCAATAGCCTAATTATTGTCTAACTAATACAAATTACAGGGGAGATAATTATCTCACGTGGTCTGTACATTCTATTCTTGATGATGGCCGAGATCTCATTAGGTTCTTTGGCAACCATGTCACACAGTTGGAGGCATGCCTATCTTGCCAAACACAAGTTAGAAACAGAGTAAGAACTCCGTGTCTTTTCCACATGAAACACTGATAAAGCAGATCTAGCCTGGTCTGTACCTGAGTATCTAGGAGTGTGTCTAACAGCAGAGTTTATTATTTATTCCTATTAAGTCACACTAAAAGAACTTCTGGAAACAATGTCTTCAACCTATTGTTCCCAACCTTTTTTTTTCCCTCTCAGTACACATTAATGATGGTACTCATATGAAATACAAATGCCCATGGGCACACCCATGATTATTTGAAATTTCCATCTGCCAGTTTTAACTCCACCCTTACTCTTCTGTGCAAAAGAGCATATTGGAACTTGAATGAGTAAACCAAAGAACTAAATGTGAAAAACAATAGCCTAAAGCTTTTGGAAGATTACATTGGTTAATATCTTCACGATATTAGGAAAGAAAAGAATTTCTTACACAGTGTCGTAAAGAAAGAAAGCAAAAATAATAAAGGAAGAAGTTGAGACATTTGGTTTTATTAAAACAAACAAACAAACAAAAAATCACCAAACCCTATAAACAGAATGAAAGTATTTGCAACACATATATTTGACAGAGGGCCAGTATATTCCCTTCAATTATAAAGAATTCTGACAAATTATTAAGAAAAAAGACAATCAATAGAAAAATTGGTAAAAGACTTAAATATGTACTTCACAGAAGATACCTGATTGAACAAAAATCATATGAAAAAAATTAGCAATAGTAATCAGGGAAATATAACTTAAAACTCAGTGAGCTAGCATTTGATTCCTGCTAGGGTTGTAAAAGTTAAAATGATTGACAATCCCAAATGTGAGGGAGGAATTACGGTAATGAGGACTCATACTCTACCGGTGGAAGTGCCAATTGATACAACCAGTTTAGAAAAAACATTTTGGCATAACCTAGTCAAATCAAGTATGCGCATATGTTATATATTACACAGGTTAGAGGTCAAGATGCTGTAAAATAAAATCTCAGTGTTATTTGCCTCTCATATAACAGTCCCAAATGACTTTTGAGGATTCTCCTATCTCATTAGTTTATCCTTTCTTAGGTCACTATCCATGTTTGCATGGTCTGTAAGCTGGATTGCAGGCACATCAAAGTCCCAGAGTGTGTGTGGGAAGGGGAATGAGAGCATAGAGAAGTACACATCTATTTTTTAGGCCTAGACTAGGAAGCATCTTACTTTCGTTTCACTTAGACTCCATTGGCAAGGACTTAGTCACATAGCCACAAACGGCTGCAAGAAAGCTGGGAAATGTCTTCTCTAGTTCTCTATTTTTGTGGAGTAAGAATAGGGTAGATAGTAATCAATAATCTCCACCACACCCTATGGCACAGAAATTCTACTCCTAAGTATGTACCTAGAGATTTGTTTCTAAATACACACCAGGAGACAGTGTACAAGAATATTCAGAGCAATGCTGTTTTAGTGACAAAAATTCTGGATTTTTTGGATTATCTATCTGGACTATCCATCAACAATACACAGAATAAATGAAGTGAGGTGTACAATGGAATACAAACTAAGGCTACACATCAACATAGATGAATGTCAAAGCAATGCTAAAAACATAAGCAAGTCACAGAATATACATAGGATGATCCATGTGCATGAAGTTAAAAAAAGGGAAAAACTGAAAAATGTAATGTTTGGGGATACCTAACATGGGTGGTAAATTGATGAAAAATAAGAGAATGAAATCTCAAAAGTCAGGATAATAAGTAGCTGTCTTTTGTGCAAAAGGAAGTTGATGAGTTTGGGAAAAAGCACTCAACAGTACGGGCACTGTTCTATTTCTTAACGAGGTGGCGATTACAAAAATTTCTCCTTTTCTGTGTGTATATGTTGAGCAACAAAACCTGCCCTGAAAAAGCAAATTTAAAAAGTAAATAATTTTTTAAATTCTGTACTTTAAGTATATAAGTAACTAATTATTTGCGACATGTAGTTTGCAACACATGTGTCAAGACGACATAATCATCATTTTACCCAGAGGATGGATTTGTAAAGGGAATTTCAGCCATCTGGGACCAGACTTTGGGGAATATACTGTGGGGATGATGGGGAATGAGAGCTCCTTCTATAGTATAATGCAGGCTCCATGTTTCTCTCTTCTGTCCTCTGGAGGTCAACCCGTTTGGTGCCCACCTGTATGCAAATCATACAACAGAACACAAACTCCATACTAACCACAGTTCTGATTTCAGCAAGTAACAAGCCTATGTCAGTGTTCTCATCAACTCCTTCAATGCAACATAGTGATGAGAACATGGTTCTAGAATCAGAGTGTCTAGGTTAAAAGTCTGATTTTTCCCAGCAACCATAGACAATCTTCTTAACATCACAGGATCTCTGTTTTTTCATCTATAAAATGGAAACTTTAATAGTACCTACTTTATAGGGTAATTTTGGGGGTTAAATAATATAATGAATAATAATTTTACACATGCTCATTATATAGTAGGTTCTTAAAAATGTTAAGTTAAAAAATACAATGATAAAAACATTTTTTTCAGTTAGCAATTAGTTAATACCAAGGGATATAGAAATGTAACACACTGCCTGGCCAAGTATAGAGTCTTTTACAACTTGTTACATATGTGCAAAAACTAGTTCTAACATGTGATAGTCCTGGCATGTAATGGGTACTCAATAAATCTTAGATTCCTTTCATTTTTTTGATATTTGGAAGCTTTGTCCTGTTTCTTTCAATGTGTTATTATCCATGAATCTACTAATTAGAGTCGCGAGCTGTAATTAGGACGTAGAATATCCTACAACCTCTCTGAAGTGTTGAAATTTTTTGTTTTAAAATTTTTGCTTGTGTCTGGAGGTCAGAATCTCAAGGGGTCAATGATGTAAAATATAATAATGTAAAACGGGACAACTATATGTAAGCTTCTAGAACTGTAATGGTATATAATAGGAACTTAATGTGCTTGAATTTTCTTTTCCTCACTTGGACTTGCTTTAGATGCTGTATAAAACACTATAAAATAAATCCTTAATATATCTTTGTCTTTGGAATTTGAGTCTGATTTTTGAAAATAGCTCAGAACCACTCAGAGCCAACTGTCATGAATAATAAAAGTGAACAAGTTGTATAATACCATTTTTGGTCAAAAATGAGTTGTGATAAAATTAATGAGAATTTTTTTTATTTGTACAAGTTTGTAAACGGGCTCTGAAGGCCATTCCAAAAAGGAGTTCCACACGTGGCTTAGGCAATGACAATATCTTTGGAATAAATTTTGACTCCTATTCATCTCATCAAATCATATTGACTTCACCCATGTATACTACAGTCATATCAGTTTTAAAAACATTGAAATAATTCTGTACCTACTACTAATAGCCCCTGACCTAAATTCCCTTGAATACAGTTCTCCCCACTTCCTAGCTGCCACTGCCCATA
Source organism: Balaenoptera ricei (assembly GCF_028023285.1). Classification (NCBI taxonomy): domain Eukaryota; kingdom Metazoa; phylum Chordata; class Mammalia; order Artiodactyla; family Balaenopteridae; genus Balaenoptera; species Balaenoptera ricei. Next base: position 109,076,004 of record NC_082642.1, read on the forward strand.
CACTAGTTTAACTCATGATATAGCAAGGGGTTTCGAATACTGCTTAAGCACTACAACCGGTATAAATTCTGATTGGCTGATGCCTGTGGCATTCACTCTGCTAATTATTTTGAATGTCACTACTCTTTGTCATGTTGTCTGACCAGCAACTTCATGGTCCTGGCAATGCTCATTTTGATGTTAATCTTGGGTAGTTTGTATAACATCAACAACAATATCTTTCTGAGATGACTAGAACAGAAAATTAGTAGTTCTTCTTTGGAATAACTGATCACCCAGAAAATTCTTTCCTTAATAAAGTGCTACAGGCATCAGATTAAGACTTCAGATATATTTACCTTCAACAAATAAATGTTTTATTGCTGTTTGCAGTACAGACAGAAAAAGATCCTAAATAGATCTGGTTAATTCCAACACCCTTACAGATGTTAAGGCATAATTAATCCTGCCAGTGATAATTCCGTGGAATTCCTGTGTATGATAAAAATAAGTAGAATAAAATCCTAGGTGCTTTTAAAGCAAATAGTACAGATCAATCAAATCTGGAGACACGGTAGGAAAAAAATCTTTGAAAATCCATTTAGGTTTTTATGGTCCATTTATTTTCACAATTTTCAGTTGTTCCTCATTGAACTCACCTCATTGATTATTGGTCACAGAATGGTGATTCTTTCATATTTGTCATAAATAACCCCACCTTATTGGCAATTTTCTATTACGTTTTAATTTGGCATTAATTGCAGTTGCCAGCTATTGACATCATGTGATCATACATTCATGTGATCATACTGCTGTGGCTGCAGTTTACATCAACTAATCCCAAAGAAGCTGTATGATGAAGTGAGCTCTGTGTTATAAATGTAATAAATAAAATATGTTATATAAAGTTTATCCCTTTTTTATACTTTCTTGTATATACATTTGAAAGTAAGTCTGCTTTCCTTTTCTGTTCCTTGCATTTTACAAGAAAGAGAAAAAAGAAAAAGCAAGGAAAAATAAAACTAAAGAATCTGGAGATTGCCAGGACCTCCAGCACCCAACACAGTGCCTGGCACATAGGTGTTCAATCAATGGTGAGTGAATGGAGAACTATCTAAGCATAGAAATCAAGTGCCTTAAGTACTTTCATCAGTTATTGGCTGCAGCCCTGTGGTAGCCAAGAGTGGAGTCTGGAGCAGTCAAGGCCCTTGACCCTCCCCCAGTTAATTTTTAACTTGAGAGAACTTCCTGGTAGATAGTATGTGGGAGGTTTCTGGGCTCTGTTGTCAAAAGCTTTCTCATTTTGAAAAAATGAGCCACTTTGCAAGCTATGGAGTGAAACAGTATGATAAAGATGTCCAATTCAAGACCAATAGACTGACTTTCCTATAGTGCTGTGTTTGAAATAGCTAGAGTAGGCTAATGAAACAAGAGGAAAATGGAAACTGGAAGATGATTTTATGTTTATTGCCAAAGGGGATAATACCTTGAGTTCTTTGTTACAGAGTGACAAAGTCTAGGGAGTAAATGGTTCTCAACACAGCAGTGTGTTGATATGCTATGAAGCATTGTATAATTTCGTTCATCTCCTCTCTGAGGATACAAACTTAGTGTTTATTTTAATAGTTGGCTATGGTTTTATTACTTGGAAAAAATCAAACTAGAATGGTGTATTAGTTATTTATTGCTATATAACAAATTACCCCAATACTTAGTAAAAGCAAACATTTGTTATCACTGTTTTTGCAGGTCAATAACTGGAGAGTGGATCAGCTCAGCAATTCTGGATCAGAGTTTCTCATGAGACCAAGTGAAAATGTTGGCTGGGGCTACCGTCATGTGAAGGCTTGACTGGGCCTGGAGAATCCACTTCCAGGATGACTCATTCACATAGCTAGCAAGTTGGTGCTTGTTGTTAGGAAGAGGCCTCAGTTCCTCCCCACGTTAGCCTCTCCTCAGTGCTGCTTGAGTGTTCACATGACATGGCTGCTGGCTTTCCTCACACTGAGAGATAGGAGAGTTGGTAGCAGTGATGTCTTATAACTTAGCCTCAGAAGTCACATATTGTCACTTCAATATTCTGTCAAGCAGATCAGCCTTAATCACCGTGGGAGGGAACTACATAAGGGTGTGAATATCAGAAAGAGAACATAATTTGGGGATCATCTTGGAGGCAGCCAGAAATGCTAAAAACTTAAATGTAAATACTGTGCACTGGAGGACTAGGAAATGGTTGTATCCTATCCTCAGTTCCCCATCTCTCTAAAAGTTTTTATTAATTTTTTGTCTACTAAGACTATCTCATTTAATTCACGCCATAAAACTGTAAGTGAGATATATTATTGGTCCCATTTTTAGGTGAGAAAATGGAGGCCTAGAGTGATTAACTAAGTTATACTATGTTATACAACTAGTACATAATTGAGTTAGCATTTCAATTCACTGCCACTCAAAACAAACAGATGGGAATACTGTAGCTATTTAACTAATAAAAATAAATAAAAGATTAGATGAGAATTTGCCTGAGTTTCTATCAAAACTAGATAACCTCTCTTAATCATTAAGCTAGAATGTCTGCATGCTGCAAACGTGATTTCACCTGATTCTTGCACTTAAGTTATTTAAGTGTAGGACCAATGGATTTATACATTAAAATTCTAGGTAATTCACTTATAATATGAAATTTAATTGCCAGAACAATTAGGTGTTTACTTTGATCTGATTGGCATATTCTCCCTCTGTAGGGAGTTATTAGTTAATTGTATCAGATGTGATAATCTAGATTATGCTGCTGTAACAACCTCACAATTTCAGTGTTCTGAAACAACAAAGATTTATTCTGTGCTCACGCTTGTCCAACCTTTGTCAGCAGGGTGATCTCATTGTAGTGCATCAGGGAACTAGGCTGATGCAGGCTCTGTGTCACATGCTTCCAGGGCAGATCCAGGATATATGTGGTCTGAGGCCTATACTGTTTTGGGTGCCCTTTTTAAGAAATATAATACAAAATCACAAATACAGAATTAGATACGGAGCTTTGAAGTGGGCTCATGCAAATGCAGGGCCCTAAAACTTAAGTTTTTTTTAATTAGCTTCACAATAGATCAGCTTCATGCTTCAACGATTTCCAGGGCAGGGAAAAACAATGCAGTGAATCACACACTGTTCAAGTTTCAATCTGGAAGTGACATAGCCCAAGTTCAAAGTGGGTTGGGAAGCATAATTCTACCAGGTGTCCCCAAGGAGGAGAGCTGGGAATATTTGGTAAACAACAGTAATAATTACTACAATAATCAAGGAACAGAGGCAGGAGAGAGACATGATTTGAATGCATGGTCATATTACTTTTAAACTTGATGCATCTGCTTGTCCGCTTGTGCAAAAGGTCGTTACCTACCTCTCAAACGGAGTGGAACCACAGGTTAGCTTTCTTGGATCTCCATCCCAAGGATAGCACAGAGAAGGGTACAGGCAATGTTTGATTCATACATTTCTATTTTTTTCCCTTTTCTTTTTCTTCTTTTTTTAAAAAATTTTTATTTTATTTATTTTTGGCTGTGTTGGGTCTTCGTTTCTATGCGAGGGCTTTCTCTAGTTGGGGCAAGCGTGGGCCACTCACTATCGTGGCCTCTCTTGTTGCGGAGCACAGGCTCCAGACTTGCAGGTTCAGTAGTTGTGGCTCACGGGCCCAGTCGCTCCGCGGCATGTGGGATCTTCCCAGACCAGGGCTCGAACCCGTGTCCCCCGCATTGGCAGGCAGATTCTCAACCACTGCGTCACCAGGGAAGCCCCTCCCTTTTGTTTAAAAAGTGATCGGTTCCTTTTCATATTGATACATTCTTTCTTAAATATATTATCTTTTGTCAAGTTAAATGATATGATATCTATAGATATATATACAGATATAGTACTATAGATATAATACTACAGTATACTATATATATATATGTATATATATAGTAATATATTCTCTCTATATTACAGTTGACCCTTGAACAATGTGGCGATTAGGGGCTCCCATCCCCTGCACAGTTGAAAATACAGAGGGCTTATAGTTAGCCCTCTGTATTCATGGTTCCATACCCATGTGGAACCAACTGTGGATCGCGTAGTAATGTAATATTTAGTATTGAAAAAAAATCTGTATATAAATGGACCGTGCAATTCAAACTCGTGTTGTTCAAGGGTCAAACGTATACTATACATATATAGTATGTAAATAGATATATGTATAGTTTAGACAGTATATATAGATTTGTGTATATATACACACACAGTAGAGCTATATATAGTATACTATATAATAGCATATATACTATAAATACTATAGATATATAGCTAGATGCTAGGGGCTTATACAGTATTCAATAGCTATGTGCTATATATTATAGATATATAAATATATAGGTATACTATATTTTACCAAGGTTTTTTGGTCTCTTTAATGTGGTTTTACATATAATCTTTGTTACTATATATTGATTTTCTAGTTTGTTGCAGAATGACTTTACGTTCAAATTCTTGGAAATGTACTGCCTAAAATATCTTCTAGCCTTTTTATAATGATGCCCATATCCCAAATTAGCAAGTATGATTGCTCTGAGTAATAGCTGCAAATGTGAGGATCTGAAATAATCAGCAGAATAAGATTTAGTACAAAGAGGAGAGAAATATGTTAATCAAAAGTTTGGATTTTTTGTTTTTTATTGGGTATTCTGGGAAAGTAGAGTACAGAGATAGAATTCACAGTTAACTACTGCTTTTGAAATATGGATGAATTGGTGTCCTGTTTTATATTTGTATATTGATAATTCTTATAACATTATTTGGAAGACAAATCATTGTGTTCACTTGCTGTTAATCTGGAAGTATGCCAAAAATTCATGTATATACACATGTACATGTTAATCAATCGAAACAATTATAATAAGCCATTTGCTTTCTCTAAAGTGATTTCTTATACTCAGCTCTTAACCATCTACCTTAACAAAAAGGAGGCTGTGGCTTAAATAATTTTAAAAATAATGACAACAAAAATCCTAAAATGTATTGAGTTCCTATTAATATACTAAGAAATGATTTAAATTCATGCTACTTAACTATGATATTTCACTGCATTTTATTTAAAAAAAAGTATTCTCTCTATTGTTTGAGTTGAATTGTACTAAACTTTCAAAGTCCACTATAATAAAAAGGAGCATTGGCATAAATAATATTTGAAAAAAATAATGACAATGTTTAAAATGTATTAAATGTGCTTTGTGTGAGGCACGATGCTACTTAATGAGTGTAATCTCATTTCTTCCACTCACAATGACTCTATGAGGTAGATCTGATTTTCCCCATTTTACTGACGAAGCTGAGACTCTGCGAGGTTAATGAATTTGGGATCACGCAGCTAATGAGTGATAGAGTAGGCCAGCTTAATTCAGAACTGCATTATATGGTTTCACTAATTGTATTATCCTTGCACTATTCAAATCCTGAATAAATGAGTTGTCAGTAAGAAAGAGGTAATTAAGAGCCTTTTAATAAGAAAATGATTCATCTCTAGATAATCTACAAACGGGGGTTGATTTTATGTTTTTGTAAAAAAGCAAAAGAAAAGAAAAGAAGGAAAATAGAGCAAACAAGTAAATGTATAAATAAAGATCAGTCAAATATAGTAATTTGCGGATGTTAGAGGAGGTCATCAAGAGGACATGACCACTGGTTGACCAGAGGTCTGGACTTTCACAAACGGAGACGCTTCACTTCCTCCTCTCTCCTCAGAATGTATGCTCTGCCCACCCTGTTCCCACAGTGGGAGCTGCTCCAAGGACATATCCTTGAGAGGATAAGATGTCGTTGAGACCCTCTGGACTGAATACGTGACTGAGCTCAGGTACGGTCTCTGCATAAATTCTTAAGATTCTGGTAGGCAGGTGAGGAGATCTACAAGCCTCATGTGTAAGTTCCCTTGGTTATTAAAAGTGCCACCTACCAATCTGAAGTAGTCTGTTTCTTTCTTTGGTCTCTCCTTGGCCTCCATGTGCAGGGGCCAGATTGTGAAGCAATGATTGGCAAGCCAGCCAGGAAATTGAAGAGATGGGTCTTTGGAAAGAGGCATCCGAGGGGAAATCCTGGGTTGGCCATTGACTTCTGTGTAGAGAGGGATGACGCCTATGTTAGGTGCTTGTGGACTGCTGTGTGAGTGTGGAGAAGCTCTGAAGACACAGGCTGGTTTAATGCACTTGGGGGAGGAACTGTACATAGTACACTGTGGCAAAGAAGAGAAACGAACAGCTGCCACGGTGTGCTAGCCTCCGATGCCCAACTAGACACTGAAGCTCGAGTTAGAAAGTTGGAAGAAGAGCTGAGGTTAGAGAAGGACATGCAGTGTCCACTGCTCTGCTAGCTCGGGGCTGGCAGACAAGGTGGGAGAGCAGGATAAGAAGTTGGAGAACTTAGTGTGCATTTTGCAAAGCTAGGAGGGTGGAAACTGCCACAGATTAAGCTACAGTGCTTGTGAAGAAGCCTGATTGGGATGCTAAGAGGCGGAACCCCTGGGAAAGTGAGGAGAGTGAAGAGGAGGAGGTTACGATGATTGACAGTGAAAGGGAAAAAATACCTCCTGCCATCTGACTCCTAATACACAGAAAAGGCAAAGTACAGTAACCATAACCCCAGCCAGCAGGGCAGCCCCCCATGAGAGGATTTGCTCCCACTGAGCTTATTGATGTAGCTGCCAAGTTCCAGGGACAGGCCAGGAAAATTATCTAGGCATAGTTGGTGCAGTGATGGGACATGGGGCGTGATGGCAGTTCCCTGACTGGGCAGGAGGCAGAGAAATTGAGCAAAGTCACCACACTCCCTGCCCTCTGGCAGTGCCTGCGTGGTGATCAGGCGGTTCAAGGAACTCACCTGGGTTGGATTATAGGTTGGATTATTCTAGCTGCAGGGAGGCTTGGCCCAATGAGGGGGATCTCCCTGGGCATGTGAGGCCTTGGAAATCTACAGAGGAGATACAACAAATTCTTAGGGACTTGAGAATGAGACAGGCCATATACACTCCTGTCTTCGAAGGCTCTGATCCAGTCACATTCACTGCAGGAATGAAAGCCAAGATACTCTAGTCCTCCCCCAGCACCTGGCATGGGATGGTGATATCCATGCTGAGCCCAGTCGTGGGATAAGACATTTATGAGGTTGGGCGACCCACTGCTGATTTGGGGGAAATTGACAAATCTAGGGAATGGATATGGGTTGTGGGAAAGGCCCTAGACAGAGTGGGAACTCAAAAAACCAAAAGGCTATCCCAATAGGGTCTGAAAGTTTCAATAAAAATAACCTGGAAGCAAATGTGGTTTGATTTCAAGGCTGCTAGGACCCCACCTGAACAGGTAAACTGATAATCCAACACTATGTTGGTTGACCTTGACCAGTCCTTTCAGAGGATTGAAATTGCCTCATATTGTGATCCTAAATTTTATATTCACTATATTCCCTAAAGCATAGCTTAATAAATATTTTATGACCAGGAAAAAAATAAAAAACAAAACAACACAAAAAAACTGCATCATTCTTAGAATGGTGAGGTTCATCACTCTGTCTTGACTTTGTGTTGATTTAGCTGTGGAAAGCCTTAAAACCTGAACAATGGTTCAGAGCTGCCCCACCTGCCCCTACCATTTCTGATGGTAGGGGCAGGTGCTCCAGCAGAGGCCTCAGGGATACAGTCTTACTCGGGGTGGGTGCCTCCACAGTCCAGGAATAGGAAGCAGGCCAAGATAGCCTCCAGGGAGGCTGTTGGAGGTGATTGAAGGCCTCCTGTTGAGCCCACTATTCACTGGTCCCCCAGAGATAAGCAAAAGTTGACGACTCTGTTGATACTGGAGCTGAATGTACTCTAATACCTGGTCACCCCCAGAAGTTTTCTGGCCCCCTCACTGCCATCAGTAATTACAAACAGCAAATGGTTATATTCAGAAAGGTCCCTTTGACACTGCAAATTGGGCATTCTCCCCAATGAGAACACTGGGTTTTTATCTCTTCAATACCAGAGAATATACTGGGAACTGATATCCTGCAAGGTCAAACTCTGCAAACCTCTGTCAGTGAATTCTGCCTCCGGTGAGTAATCAAACCAGCACTGAGGGGAAACACCAACTGGGAACCAGTAATTGTACCACTCCCATGAAGAAAGGTAACTGTCAAACAATATAAATTGCCTGGGGGCCATAAGGAAATAGGAGAAACTATCCAAGACTGAACTGAGTGGGCTTTGTACATCCTGCCCATAGCGCTTTGAAGAGCTCAGTGGAGCCAGTAAAAAAGCCAGATGGCTCATGGCAGATGACCATGAACTACAGAGAACTGAACAAGGTAGTGGCCCCATCCATGTGGCTGTGCTCAACATTGCCACCATCTTAGATGCCTTGGCCCTGGTCCTAGGAGTGTATCCTACTGTACTGGACTTAGCAAATGCTTTTTTTCAATATATCCCTTGCCACTGAGTCACAAGATCAATTTGCCTTCACATGGGAGGGACAACAATGGACCTTTCAAGTGTTCCCTGAGGCTACCCACCTAGCCCCACCATATGTCATGGAATGGTAGCCTGAGGTGTATCTCTGTTCTCCTTCCCCACCTTAGTAAAATGGGCTCATTGTGCTAATGATAAACTGTTAACACTTAAAGCCTTGGCTCTGCTGCAGAACACTCTGCAGATTTTGCTGGAACATCTTTGAGGGAGAGAATGGAAGGAGGTGAATTCATAGAATTATCAAGGCCCAGACACTGCTGTAAAATTTTTTGGAGTCATTTGGTTGGGTAAGATGCCTGTTGTTCCAGGAGCTGTAAATGATAAGAGGTAAACCTATCCAACCCCTAAGAACATGAAAGAGATGCAAGCCTCTGTGGGGATTTTGGGGCTTTGGAAGACTTTTATTCCTCACCTGGCACAGTGCCTCCATCCCTTACACCACCTGGTTAAGAAAGGGCATGTGAGGGGCTGAGGATCAGAGCATCAAGCCACCTTCCAGAAGGCAAAAATACTAGTGAAGCAGACTAAAGTTCTGGGCATCTCCCAAGCAGGGTACCATCTGGGTAGATGTGTCTGTGACTCTGGAAGGGATAGGCTGGGCATTGTGACAGAGACAACAGAAGGAGAAAGCACCCCTAGGATTTTGGTCCCAGCTCTGGAAGGGGGCAGATACCCCATATACCCCATAGAGCAACAGCTCCTAGCAGTGTACACAGCGCTCCTCCAGATAGAGCCTCTCATGAAGGAACAGCATATCATGGTAAGAACTTCCTTTCCTATGAAGGGATGGTGGGTTGAGAATACATTCCATCCACCCACCTCTGCCATGGTTCACACTCCCAGGTTGACTGAGTGGCCTACTTGCAGCAGAGGAGCACCCTGCCCACCAGCCACTGTCTCTAGAATTGTGAGTGCTATTAGACCCTGTGGAGTATGTGGATCCTCCAAATGCCCCTGCCCCTGTTCCTGCAGAGGCCCCTGCAGCCTGTAGAGAGGGAGTGAAGAAATTCCCACTAACACCTGCTATACAGATGGTTCTAGTAGGGGCAACACTTTCACACGGACTAGTCGCCATTCAGTCCAACACTGACACCATCTGGATGGAAAAAGGAACAAACCACAGCAGCCAGTGGGCTCAACTTAGAGGGGTTTGGCTAAAGATCACTCTTGACCCCTGGCCATTAACTCTTTGCATTGGCAATTGGACTGTTCTAAAGGCATTAACCCTATGGCTTAGACAATGGGGAGCCAAGGAGTGACTGATCATGAATAAACCATTGCAGGGTCAGCATATGTGGGAAGATGTTTGGGTTCCTCTGCAAAAGCCTGAGACAGTCCTCACTGTCTTCCATGTCCCAGTTCATAGGATCCTGACGCCCCCTGGCAATCAGGAAGTTGATGCTCTAGCTCAGGTACAAGCCCTAGCAACTGTATTGCCAAGGATGACAGATTGTTCTAGAAATACAGTAACTTGGTTAACATGGTCCAGCATGCCCTGTGTGTTCTAAGTAATGCCCAAGGCAAATTCCCAAGGATGCCAAAGGCCATTCCCTGGAGTTCCCAACTGGTGAGGGATTGGCCAACTGATTATATTGGCCCCCTCCCACTGAGTGAGGGTTCTAAGTTTGCCTTTGTTTGCGTGGACACTGCATCTGGCTTAACCCAAGCTTGTCAGCAGGCAAGCGTGGCTGCCATCGTTAGAGGATTAGAGAAGCTGAGTACCAGGTACAGATACCGTTGCTGAATAGACAGTGATTATGGGTCACATTTCAAAGGTCATGGTGTGCAAGACTGGACAAAAGAACATAACATTAAATGGAGGTTTTATCTCTCCTGTAACCTGTAAGCAGCAGAGTTAATAGAAAGGAAGAATGGAATATTAAAACAGCAGATTAAATTACTAACAGGTAAACCCCCACCCCCACCCCCCGGCCTGGTGGACTAAAGTACTGTCTCAGGCTATCGTATATTTAAATGATTGACAAGTAGGGCCTGTTGCTCCCTACACCAGACTGAGAGTGCCTCTCTTGCTGTTGGGACTCCAGCGCAGCCAGATAGTGGCCAAATGAGCCATCTCCATGCTAGTGACCCCTCAGGGCACATTGTGGAAGAGGAGGGCGTGTGAGCTTGTAAGAGCCCGGCATGAGGGTGGAGTGTTGGAGGAGGTCATCGAGAGGACATGACTGCCGGTTGACCCCAGAGCCGGACCCGGGCAACTGGAGGCTCCTCTCCCTCTCCATTGTCCTTGGAATGTAGCTCTGCCCACCTTTCCTACAGCTGGAGCCATTTTCAAGGATGCAGCCTTGGGAGAGCAAGGTGTAGTTGAAACCATCGGGACTGCATACGTGACTGAACCCCGGTAAGGTGTCTGTGTAAACTTTTCAGATTCTGGCGGGCAGGTGGGTGAGGGGATCTTTTGCAGCAGCTGCTGCCAAGCCTCTCAAGTAAGTTCCGTTGCTTATTAAATCTGCCACCTACCGGTGTGGAGTGGGCTGCCTCTTTCTTCCCTCTTTCCTTGCCCTCCGTGTACAGGGCCAATTTGGGAACCGACAGTGAAATATTTCGAACTTAACTTTCATAGGAATTAAAATCCTGTTTGAATTCTTTCTTAACTTTACCAAGCTATGTTTACAGAAGCCTGATATTATAACATGGGAGTAAACATGGCAACTGTGTTTTTGAGGTATTGCTTGTAATTACTGGTAGAGATAGGGATATTAGAAAAAACAGCTGCAAGATTTATTGCTGTTTCACCATGCATGGAGAAAGTAAGTACAGATTACATAAAGTTTGCCTAAAAGATCTATGAATTAATGTTATTGTATATTGTTTATTTTTCCTGTGTTCCTTATATTAATGTGACGAAAAAATATTCAAAAGGAGTAGGGAAATAAGAGGAGAAAGATAAATTCAAAACCACAAGATATGTCTTATAAAATTAATTTCTCTCCCACCAACTCTCCTATTTTATTACCCTAAGTGGCTGCTACTTGGTTTCCCATAACCTCAGATACCTAATGGTAGAATATATACAGACTGTAGGTTTTACAAATATTTAGTTTACAGGAATGTGCTTAATACTATTACCAATTCACTTATACATATTCCCAGTGTGTTTGAGATTAAAGCATGAACATTTATAAAAAATAGTATCAGCCTATTACTGTTTCAGGACCTATAATCATGTGACATATTATTTGGACTCCCAATTTGCAGTTAGAATGTCTTTTCAACTGTGTTTATGCTATTCACACTTCATGTATCATCTTCCTTCCCTTCAGTCCATAGTCGTATCTTACTCCAAACTTTTAAAGCATGCTTATTTGTAACATTCATTTGTGTCACATCCTGCTTTTTATTTAAATTCCCTAAATAGGTTTCCACAGTTCCAGTCATCAGAAGTTAATTGATGTAGCGGAATGTATACTTTAAAAAAAAAAACTTCACTGAGCCTAGCAATTAATATTTGTTGAATGAAGTAATAGAACACCAGTTACTCAGCCAATAAAAAGTCTCTTTAGAACTTGTGTTGACGTTATGCACTTTAGTAGAAAAGAATAGGTACATACGTTAATTTATTTAAAATATTTTTACCCGGAAAAACTATAGATTAAAAAACAAAAACACTTCTTTGGCACTTCCACCTCTTACAAAGCAAACGAAAAAGAGTACGTGGTAAAATAATTTCAGAAAACTAATTATTAAAAGAAGACAGCATAGAGTTGCAGCACTGGTAATTTCTGTTCAGTGTTCCATAAAGCACAAATATAGATTCTTTTTTTTTTTTAACATTTATTTTATTATTTTTTTTTATTTTTTGGCTGTGTTGGGTCTTCGTTTCTGTGCGAGGGCTTTCTCTGGTTGCAACAAGTGGGGGCCACTCTTCATCGCGGGGCGCGGGCCTCTCACTATCGCGGCCTCTCGTTGCGGAGCACAGGCTCCAGACGCGCAGGCTCAGTAGTTGTGGCTCGTGGGCCCAGTCGCTCCGCGGCATGTGGGATCTTCCCAGACCAGGGCTCGAACCCATGTCCCCCGCATTGACAGGCAGATTCTCAACCACTGCACCACCAGGGAAGCCCCATAGATTCTTTTAATAAAAAAGTAAAAGTGGAAAAACACAAATGTCAAAAAAAATTATTTATGTCAAGGTTGAGATTTGATAGCTAGGTGACTTCCTGCATATTATTAAATTAAGTCACTTGTTCATTTTCGAAAATCCATTTTCTAGGTGGTTCAACAGATGTTTACTAGTCAGTTTTAAATGGAAATGCATATTAAAATAGTGCAGATCATTGCAACACAATTTGTCCGAAGATGGAAAAGGTTCGATGGAATGGCGATCTCAGTGTATTTCTTTGAAAATAGGATTTTAAAAGTGTATAAGGCACTCAAGGAAGTTGAGGGAGGTCTTACTATTTGCCGGACACTTTTCTAAGTGCTGTTTCATGTATTCCCTCATTTATTCTAGATAATACTATGGGGTAGACATTATTATGATCCTCATTTTAGAGCTAACGAGAGTGAGGTCTATAGAAAGATATTTTAATCAAGCACCTTGCAGTATGTGAGGACATAATAAGGTCTTCTAGGTGCTGTTTCCTGCCAACACTTCCATGCTTTTGTTTACCGTCACTATTTTCTTTGCTTGCAATATACTTAACCTGCTGGTTCTTTGTCTGTAAACTCTTTTTCATTCTTCACATCTCACTGATCTTGCCTTGGGCCTAGTTCTCGTTCATGAGGGCTCACAGACAGAGTACTTAACTGCCCCGCACTGAATTATCTATTGAATTTACCTGGGGCAGCTTTTACTTGGCTGTTAAACTGCTGAGGGCAGGGACCTCGGCTTACTCACCTTTAGTCTTAGCTGCAGTTCCCTGCAAAACCGAACCTGTTATGTGCTATAATTTATAGAAAGATGCAATTTCAGGGCAGAAGGAATGTGTGAAAGGGGAAGTGTGACAGGGAAGGGGGGAAAGAAAACATAAGGCCATTGTTCTGAGCTGGTCACAGCTTCACAGGACAATTCAGCTGGTTGCTCAGCCACATGGGATGTCTTCCAGGGCGGCCATGTGGAAACACTACACCTTGAAGAGTCACGTAGGAGGAAGAAGGATTGAGAGTTTGTCTACTTCCTCCTTCCTGTCTCTTGTCTTTCACTGGTTAAAGTTAGACCCCTTGGATGTTACCACTCTCTGCACTTCTGAATTGTTCTCTGGTACCCACAGGGCAGCACTTCACCTGATCTTCAAAGTAGTGGGAGAAGTCATCATTTAACATTTTGATTTTTTTGTTCATTGTGGATTTTGCATTAATTTGATTTTTAAAAAATATTGCATTAAACTGTACTTTTTCTTGATTACTGAATTTTTTGCAACCACTTAAATTTTGCTTCACCCTAGTCCCAAACCTTCTACATAAGCATATATTCCCACAGGTCTAGGCTGTTCAACACGGCACTAGTTTAAAGTGGACAATTTTCAAATCAACAGATGCAGGAACTCAAAGATCCCCAGGCTCCAGACAAAGCCAGAAACACCTTAAGTCACTTTCATCGATTAATCAATCAATTCATTAATTCAACAAATATGTATTAATATTAAGGTTCTACGTGCCAGTAAAGGTGTTAGCAGGCAGCTGTGAAAATGACACTGAAACTATCATATCTAAAAGTTTAATTTCTATTGCGATAACCTTTAATTATTTTTCTGGAAATTTGCATTGGTACATAACTAGTCTGTTTGCCTTATGTAATTAAAATATGTGACATATCCAGTACTTTTCAAGGTGAACAAATGCATCATGCTCCATTGTTTGCTTTCACATCAAAATTACCATTTTATGGAAAACCATTGAAAACAAAGTCTATAAGCATGCCCTACTCAAAAGCACATACTCAAATAATTTTCAATTAAAAACATTTTTTTGGTTGACAGGAACTTCATATTCAAGTATATATACTATTGCAGGATCTTGAGTGCTGACGTTCTAAATTTTCCTTTATACTTGATATATGACTTCTATTAAAATTTACATTTTGTTGAGTTTGGATATTTGTTTAATCCTTCACTTTTTTCTTACTGCTTATGTTACATGACAGAAAACAGGAAAAATATATTTATATACTGTTATATTTATATTTCAAGGAGAGATAATGATCTACTAGTATAGAGTTCAGAGAAGGGAATGGTAATGAATTTCCTTGTAGCTGAACTTCCCAGGTTGAAACACTATGTCCAAACTCACTAGTATACTGCTTATGCACTAATATACTAATATAACTCACTAGTATACCAAGTATACTGCTGTCATTCTCTCTAAGGAAAAGAAATAATTTGAAGCAGAAATTGATTCATTACTGCAACACATAATTACATAAACAAAACTCCAACTGTTTTGGAGTTGATATCGAGGACATGCTATACTAGATAATGAGCAGATGCAGACTTGAATGAGTGACTAAGAACATATGGTAATAAGAAATACAGAAAGATGAGCTAGATAACATTGGGAATTTTAAATGAGTTGAGGGAAAAAAAAACTGAAAAAAAATAACTGAATTTTTACAACAAAGAAGATATCAAGAAGGTATCGTGATGAGATAAATAGGAATACCTGCAACAGCAAGCTGCTTCCCCTTTTGTTAATTGAAGCCTCGGGCTCCTATGGTTTTGAAGACCAGTAAATAAACCTGCAAAACTGGGGTAGCTGATGATGTAGAGGACACAAAAGGCAACTTTTTTCTACCTATTTTATTTTCAGGGCAATAAAACAAAAATTGAGGCGTTAGAAAAAAAGGTAGTAAAAGGATCCATTCCAAGCTGGCCTACCACTTTGGCCTTATGAAGGAGAAATATATTAAGGTGTTAAAATAGGAGATTGAGTATAAATCCCCACAACATGATGAACACAATTAGAAAATAGATTATGACCATGGCAAAAAGGTAGCAGTAATAGTGTTCGCTCTGTTACAGACACTGTGACCTAAGGAAATCTAGGATAAAAATGTGCAAGAGATGTTGCTGATAACCTGTATCTCCTGAGTATGTTGCATGTTTCCTAATTTTCTTTTTTTAAAAGATTTTTTTGATGTGGACCATTTTTAAAGTCTATATTGAATTTGTTACAAGATTGCTTCTGTTCTATGTTTTGGCATTTTTGGCCGCAAGGCATGTGGGATCTTAGCTTCGTGACCAGGGATGGAACCCACACCCCCTGCGTTGGAAGGCAAAGTCTTTTTTTTTTTTTTTTTAAAGAGAACGCTATTTATTTATTTATTTATTTTGGCTGTGTTGGGTCTTCGTTTCTGTGCGAGGGCTTTCTCTAGTTGCGGCGAGCAGGGGCCACTCTTCTTCGCGGTGCGCGGGCCTCTCACTGTCGCGGCCTCTCTTGTTGCGGAGCACAGGCTCCAGACGCGCAGTCTCAGTAATTGTGGCTCACGGGCCTAGCTGCTCCGCGGCATGTGGGATTGTCCCAGACCAGGGCTCGAACCCGTGTCCCCTGCATTGGCAGGCAGATTCTTAACCACTGTGCCACCAGGGAAGCCCCGGAAGGCAAAGTCTTAACCACTGGACCACCAAGGAGGTCCCTCTAATTTTCTTTTGATGAGTCACTTTGTGTTATAAACTATTATTTATTCTAACCAGACAATGCATGACAATTACCTGTATATTTTCTCACATTATTAACATTCTTTGAACATTGTTGATAATCAACCCTGATTAATCATAATAAATTAGTGAAGTTAAATTTGCTCACATATATCACCTCCTGTTTTCATATTCATATTGACAGGAATCAGGGCGCAAAATAAGCCTTTAAGTAATCTTCCATTCAGTTGCTCTTTTAAAAATAGGACTCTAGTCAAATTAGTGGATAGGTAAAGCCTCATCAATTTTTCTATAGAAATACATCCAGTTTTTATGGACTATTTTAGATATTTATTAAAGACAGTAACATTTAGTAAAAATTCCAGACTTCTTGAGGATTTCTCATTTTTCAGTGCATTTATGTCTAGTGTATTATAAAACAAGGGCATGTAAGATAATCATACTGTAGTAAGTAGCAATGAATATAAGTCTATATTACTTAATTAGCAGGATATTTGTATTAATTGCAAACATTGTTAAGGGGAATACTCAGAATATGTATCACCGTGACTAAAAATTCCATGATTGTTATTTTATTTTTTTAAGGGATTTAAACTGTTTAGGAAACAACATTAATTATGATTATTTCTTTAGTCGCCTTCATTTAAAAAACAAGTTAGGTAGAACATTTTTTCCTTTAACTGTTATGAGTTATTTCAATTTCACCCTACCATCATTACAGCAAAACACTTGGAAGTTAGCATTATTATACCACTGATGTGTTTGTGTCCCTGCTGTACACACTATAGGACATCTCACCCACAAGATTAGTGATAGCTTGTAAATGAAATGCCATCCATGCTTCTTGGTATCTGTGTAGTAATGCTAAGGAGTCTGAAAATTTCTTTTAGAGAATATTTTACAGTTATTTCCATTTAAATCCCAGGTATCTTACCATGGCTTCAAAGGACTCCTTTTTAAAATATAAATTTTGAAAACTATTAACATCAACCCAGAAGCAATTTGTAAAAAAGTAAATTAATAGTCATCCCAGGGACATAATCTTAGAAGCAGCTTTGTGGTTACTCAGGAGTAATAGTGTGACAAACACTATCTTGGACACTTGGAATCTTATTGTAATTTCCAAAACTCAAAAACGGGAAAAATCTAGCATAATAGAAAAACTAGCACTGCAGATATAAGAGATGATCACTGTGCTCTGCTTGGATAGGACCTGGAAGTGAAAGCTCAGTTCACGTGGCTCAGGGAAGCAATAGATAATGGAGTTTGGCATGACCTGCGGAGCTAAGGATTACTGCCTTTGAAAAGCAGAATATTGACCCAATTATTACAGACCAAAAAAAAAAAAAAAAGGCATGTCACGTTACCAGTTTCACATACAGGAATTTCCCCAGTCTCAGGTAGAGCAGAGGATGACATTTGAAACAGAGGCTTGTAAAGACTGTTAATAACACCCATCCCTATTTTGTTGAAGATTGTTTTGCGTGTGTGTGTGTAGGTGGAGGTGGTGGTATAGAGGCAGAATTCCCCTTTTCTTACTGGTGAGAAGATTTACATGGCTCTCACAGCTCACTCAGATAAGAAGGAAAAGGCCCATTCTTTCTGTCACACACAATATCCTTATCTGTCTCTCTGAATGATCTGTCTAGTCCAGTGGGTTTGTGTTCTCACTGTCGGATGAGTTGCTCTATCAATGTTGAAGAGGAACTCTAATTAGCCAGCCTGGGGCCAGGGAGACCACCACTTAATTACTCCCTGCACCACAGAGGTTTAGAAAAAGTAGTTTCCCAAAGGAAGGGATAAAGGGAAAATGAAAAAGTAAAAGATAGGTCTTCCAAGGATGACCAAAATCTCTGAAAGCAGCTAAAATTTAATGATTGAGTTGTGAGAATAGGATTATTTTTCTCTTTCATGCGGACAGCCTGTTTTTTTCAAATATTATTCCTTACCAAATATTGCTCTGTTGAACTCTTGTACAGTTTTTCATCCAGAAGAGATGAAATATTGTCATCTGCCTTACTTTCTTCACCTTAAGGATGAGAAGCTGCACCATTCGGTGGGGTAAAAACAACTCAGAGCAAGAGGTTTGAAAGGCAGCCCTGGCTGATTAGTAACCTGTGGAGGGTAAACCTGAGTAAATCACCTCCAGTTAATATCTTCTCCAGTAACTGCAGCCTGGTCAAAGTTGTATTTGATGCCAGGAACTTGTGGACAGATTGTATGGATTGATGCAGGAAGTAGTGTTAGAGTCTTGGGAAGAACAGAGATATATAAATTATCCATGAGCAAGGAATAGTTTGAATGGTGTACTTAAATTTCTGTTCTGAGCTTTCATGAAAGATTTGCAAAAGAGCTCCTCTATACAGGTCACTTCTCTTAGAAACACACTCATAATCTACTGAAACTGTTGTAGTTTCCTTCTTGCCAAACCTAAGAACGTTTCCTCTGTTTTCTTTGTCTTGACCCCTTCGAGATCTCTTTAGATTATTGTTTCTTATGGAAACTCTTCCTCCTTTACCTTTAGTATCACTAATGCTTTCTTGCTTTATTTCTACAACTTTGAGCCAATTCTTACCCTCCTTTTGTGGCTCATTATTCCTCATTCTCTAGTTAGGGGTATTAACAAAGACACAACTTTTAGACTTCCGGTTTCTTCTTTCTTTCTGTACATTTCCAAGACAGCTGATTCCTTCCACTCTCTCTCCCTCCCTCTCTCCCTCTCTCTCTTTCATTCTCTCTCTCTCTCCTTCCCAGCTCCCTTCCTTCCTCTCTTTCTTTCCTTTTTCCTCTAGCTCCTTCTCAGCCAACCTCCCTGTGACTCTAATGTTTTTGTCCTTTGTTTTGTTTCTCGTGGGAGAGTGATCTTTCTTTAAACTAATGTCCTTGTGTTGACCATGGCTCACACATGTTTAAGTATTTCCAAATTACATTATTGGCTCTACCTTCTTATCCTATTGGCCAGTTCCATTTGAATGTTTTATTATTACTTTAGTATAAACATGCTTAAAACTAACGTCACTGTCACCATCGTCTTCATTTTTGTCATAGTCATTTGCCTCCAATCAGATTCTCAGCTCTAAAGAAGTCTTCTATTCTATTCTAATATACATTATTTTGCAAAACAAGCAAGCAAACAAACAAACCCATTGGGCTAATCCTTTGAAATGTCTCTCAGATAGGTTGCTATCACCTTTCTCTGATACTTACCATCTCAGCATGGTACTAACTGCTACAGTTTCCTGTTCTTCCTGCCTTTAGTTTCTCTTTTTTTCCTACCTTACATACATTATAGGATTTGTATAACATCTAAATGTAAAAACTGACCATCTGAAAATACTGAATTAATCATGCTATTTTCAATTGTTATATATTCCAGTAATTTCTCTTTGAATCCACCTTTCTCAAGTGGGTCATTAAAGGTGGTCCACAATCTGATCTCAGATTGTAATTTGCTTCTATAGGTTGGCCCTGTCTTAGTGTCAAATTCTATTCTGGATTTAAAGTCCAGTAATAATATTAGCTTTTAATGATATTTTTCTCATTAATTCTGGCCTATTTGGTCTCTGTTTCTCTCAAATCCTAGAATTTGTGCCACACATTTAGTAGCTCTCTCTCTCTCTTCATGTCTGCCTCTATCTTTCCATCTATCGTCTATTGTATAATATCAATTTCATGCTTATTATAGTATACTAAATTATCTCATGCATCATCTCATTTAATCCTCAAAATATCCCTATTATTATTCCTATTCTAAATAATAGAAAACTAAGGCTTAAAATTTTAAACTATTTCCCCAAATCACATGTTGAGACAGATCTAATATTCAAAAATCTTTGACTTTAAAAGTGTAATTTTCCACTATACTATACTGAAGTATTTTGCCTTGTATTATTTTATTAGTAGTTAATCAAATCCTTAACTAAGTGGGGGTACCAAGAACATGGATACAATGAATGAATGGATGAAAGTTTTAAGGTTTTAAGTCTAAGACTCCTAAAT
Organism: Balaenoptera ricei; assembly: GCF_028023285.1. Taxonomy (NCBI): domain Eukaryota; kingdom Metazoa; phylum Chordata; class Mammalia; order Artiodactyla; family Balaenopteridae; genus Balaenoptera; species Balaenoptera ricei. Next base: position 109,096,116 of record NC_082642.1, read on the forward strand.
AGATGATAAGCAGCTTAAAGCCTGGGTTCATGACTTACACTAATGTGAATGTCCCTAATGTCATTGTAATTGTAGACTCTATAAATACTAGTGCTTGTTAAAACTTCACCATCAGCTATACTGTACATACATTTTCTTATTTAATCATCAGAAAAACCTAATTAGATAGTAGTTTTTCCAACTTACCCATTGGAAGAAACAGAAGTTCAGACAAGTTAAATAAGTTGCCAAGGACTCACAGCAAGTGCCAGAACCAAGAACAATATGCAGGTACCTTCACTTCATATTCTTGTTTACTTCATTATGCAGCCTCCCAGTCAATACTTGGTATTAAAATACATGTATCTTCCTGAGCTCTCCATGGGGCTTGAAAGAGCAGAGAGTGAAAACAAGCTTGGGCATACTCTTTTCCATGTACACTGAGGCTGCTGGCTCCAGTGCTATGACAGTGCCATCTTGCATCTGGAGGTATACCCCAGGTAGTGCTCCAAGGTCTCTTTTTCCAAGTGTGTTTGTCTTGAGTGGCCAATCAGACTTTTCTAGGTTTTCTTCTGGGAAGAATCTGAAGACATTATTATTCTGCAGTGTTCTGAGTCTAGAGTGAGTTGATAATCACAGGAAAACATGTGCATCCAGAATCAGATTGAGAACATTTTGGATAAATGGATGAAATGAGTACCTATTTATAGATTTATATATGTAGATCATACTTGTTACAATCAAATTGAAAACATAACCTACATTTGTGAAATTTTTACTTTGTTGTAAGTTATTACCATTTACTATTCTTTTGAAAAGAATATAGCCTTCCATTGGCTTTTGTTTTAAAATGTTCACGATATATTAGGATGTTGAGAAGAAATAGAAAATATTATAAATTACTTGGAATTTACAAAGCTTCATATAGAATCTTAAGAACATTACAAAGTTCTGGGATGCAACTTGCTACTCTGTTACTGATTCAGGGACATTTTAGATTATGAATGAGGCCAAGTTATTGACCAAAAATAGGGATTTTCTAAACATGAAAAAAAAATCATTTAAGAGAATGATGAGGGCTTCCCTGGTGGCGCAGTGGTTAAGAATCTGCCTGCCAATGCAGGGGACATGGGTTTGAGCCCTGGTCTGGGAAGATCCCACATACCTCGGACAAACTAAGCCCGTGTGCCGCAACTACTGATCCTGCGCTCTAGAGCCTGAGAACCACAACTACTGAGCCTGTGTGCCACAACTACTGAAGCCTGCATGCCTAGATGCCATGCTCCACAATGGGAGAAGCCACTGCAGTAAGAAGCCCACGCACTGCAACGAAGAGTAGCCTCCGCTCTCTGCAACTAGAGAAAAGCCCGAACGCAGCAACAAAGACCCAACACAGCCAAAAATAAATAAATAAAATAATTAAAATTTATAAAAAAAAAAAAGAGAATGATGATTGAGTGGAAGATAAATAATATTGTCCTTAGCAAAATAATTTATTGAAATTTTTGGCAAATTGTATGTCAGCAGGTAATGTTTTGTATTCACGACATTTTTCCCTACCTTAAGCACAGTAAGTATATATTTTTCTTTTTTATTATCACGCAGTTACTGATATTTAATATTAAAAAGATCACAACTATTATATCATCACTTTCACATTTCTATTTCTAGTTCAATGAGTAATGAAAGTAAATAACTGTGCTCAGTTAAATGTTAAAATTCAAAAGAAGTATGAAACATGCAAAATACTAACACATCCAGTATTTATGAGCAAAAGTGTTTGGCTGGTCTACATGGCATTAGCATTTTTCAATGATCACATAATCTCAAGCCAAAAGAAACAAACAAAAACTGTTTAATGCAAATCAAAGGATTTCAGTCAAATTTAATAAACTTTATATTGGCAGGCAGGGCGGGGGAGTTGTGAAGGATACTTGAGGGCACGGTAGGTTAAGAAACACAACTGTTTTGAAATAGTATGGTTTCTTATAAGTTTATTTCAACTCTACCTCTACAGTTTATGTTCTGTGTTTCATTTCATGAGTCTACATTGTAAGGAGTATGCCAGAGCTTGTTTTCAGATAACTGATGCCAGTAAAAGCTGTGTTAAAGAGACACACAGTGAAAATCTATATGATAACAGATTTGTAAATGGATGAAATATTTTGGTATACGTTATGTTCAATTTCAACACAAATGTTGTTCAGGGGTCTTCTGCGGCATAAAGATGACATACTTTTAAAGACTTACTGCGTGTCAGGAAAATGCAAAATGTTTCAAGTGTGCATTTCTGCAAGTCCAGATCACTGTGGTGAAATGAAATGTAAGGGGGGATGTGTCTAGCAAGTTAGGGTGCCAGGGTAAAGAGATGTTGATTGAGTCCAACAATTAACTATCTCTCCTTAGCAAGAGCTCAAGCTGTTCTTTATCCCAGGATTGTATAATGGCAACAAAAGGTTTTTATCAATTATATAAAACTGGAGTGTTACCATAAGCAAAAATATATGAAATAGATTATAAATACAGTTATAAAAAATAAGGTATATCTAGAGATGTCTGGTTATTAGTACAAATATTTAATGATGAAATAACATCTTAATATGTGCCAGGACCTTTCCAAATATTACTTTTTATAGATAGAGTAACTAAAGTTCAAGGGCAAAAAGAACTTTGCCAAAGATCACACCACTGATTGGCCTGAATCAAGTTTTGATCCTACCCCTGTTTCAGGTTTAAGGCAACCTTATGCTCAGTTTTTTATACTGATTTGCATAAAAAATCATTCCCACTTACTTGGTGAATCTAGTAGTGTTTCTGTCCAGCTCTGTCACCTCATATATTTTATTTCTTCAGTCCATGTTTTTCCTGCTATATCTCATGTTCTCTATTCTGGTTTAATCCAAGTCAATATGTTCACTGTAATGAACTTATTTTCTCTATTTACTAATGCTTAGAATTCATTTCCTAGAATATTAGACTTTTGACTTTAGCAATTGAGGCCATGGTGCTATTGCTATTTTTCTTTCTTTTTCTTATGTTTTTACTTAAATCACAGCAAACAAAGAGAGGGAATATATATTCCATATTCCTGAAAGTTTTCTTCTGGACTGAGCACTGGTTGCGCTGGAAGGGTTTGGTAGGTAGCAAGAAGACTGCTGATTTGGTTCCTTTTTCTCTTGTTTCATTTTCTCTCTCATCCCCTCATCTGAACATGTCCTCTCTTGTATTGTCCTCCTTTTATTACGCAGGGAACTACAGCTCTCGTTGTCTAGGCACCCTCATGTTTCTCATCTTGAAAGGCCCGCCATGGCTCATCAAGGGTTTTTCCTCAACAAAAGTGTCTGCCATCATCTTTTCACTTAAGTAGGATTTTTTTTTCCCTTTCTGCTATGCTGTGAAAACAGTATGTCAACCAAGTTGCCAACTTCTCTTTGTTTTCAAGCTGAACAACTGCAGAGCCTTGCCCTGGAAAGGACGAGAGCCCCCAATGGCTTCAGCAGTGTTTAGGTTGTGTCTGTGAAAAAGACTGGTTCGAAATGAAAGAGCTGGAAGTTAATGAACCTAAAATAATTTTGAGAAATACAGTAAGTGGCTCAACATCTTATGTGTCCCTAGTCCTGTTACAAGGCTGAGAAAAGAGTTTATGACTCAATGATTCACACAGATATATAAAAGGAGGAAGGTAGTTTAAAGGATTAGTGACAGTGAAAGAGAAGTGGAAAACTGTTCATTACACTGACTCAATTCTTGTATTCTTTTCTAGATCTTCCACAGTTTATATTCCTTTTGAGGGTTTTGTAAACCACAGGGAGAAAAATTAAAATGGAATACATGTTATAGCTTTTGGCTTGCTCATGATGAAGGAAGCAGGGATTGGGGCTAGCAATAAAGTCACCTTCCTTGAGCACATGGCTGTATGGTAGGAGGTGGAAATTCAATGAATTTGGATCACTGAAGTGAGGAAGGTGGTGTTGGTGAGTTAGGAGTTGGGACTTAGATGATGAATTACCAGCACGTACTGAAAATTGTATCTCTCCAACACATGGTCTACAGGATAAAGCAAAGGGCAATATCCAACTAAAAGTCTTATATTATTTCTTAATAATAATCATTCTTTTTTTTGTTTAGTTCAATTCAAGAAATGGATATTTTAGTCAAGATTGAAAATGACTACAGTTCCCATACTCTTAATCCATCCTCCATATTGTGGTCCCTGAATCTGACCAAAAGACATGAGAAGGTTAGAATAGAGAAATGGTTGCTTTAGTTTTGCAAATAATATTCTGAGTCCAAGGAATTATGACAAATCCTTTTAGGTTGTTTTTTAGAAAGAACTGTCGATAAATTAATTTTGACTGCTCTGAGCTTAAACTGTGCCTCCCAACCCCCATTTCTTCATCTAGACTTCTAGGAAGTTGAAAAAAGATTAAAAAAAATAATAATAATTGGCAAAGTTAGAGAGACAACACCTCAAATGGAATTTAGATGAAGTCACACATAAGTGTATTAGGTTCAAATCCTTTTATAAGTAACTTATTCTTTAAAAAATTGAATTAAATCAATGGGAGCTCTGGGCTCAAACATCAGTTCCAATCCAATAATAAAGGTAGAGTAGGGAATACTGTTTCTCATGTAATTACTTCTGTAACATAAATGACTGACTGAAATCATCTAATGAAGACCAGGCATATTACTTCTCTAGGTTTTACAGTTTTATGACATATTCATTTGCATTTTCTAACTTCCAGGATTTTCTTAAAGCTTGATCCAGCAACCTCATTGATTTAAAAAATTTAAAGCTAAAAAGGACTTAAAATTTTTTTCAAAAGAATTTCTAAGCCTCAACACTGAGTGATTGAATCATATCGATGTTACTAATAAAATTTAGACATATTTCATCTGGATGGACTCAAATTGTAATATACTTTATACTAATGAAAAGTCCTTTCACCACCCCAAATTAGAAAGCTGTTTTATTCCAAATACTCTCACAGAATTCAATGCTAATCTTTCTCAACAAATTTTAAGATTGAATTTTAATATATTATCTTTCACAATGACTATGTGTGTATAATCCATAGACTACTGACACACTGTGAATAAATAAATACAGAAATTTTTTATAATACAAGAAAATGTATAGAACTATGTTAACAGGAATGTAAGAGCAGCTTAGAGTTTTTTTTTAAATAAGTTTATTAATATGTAGCCAGGAACTAACTATTGATTAATACGTGTGATCTTGACATGAGTTAATTATAACATTTCAGTTAACTCTATACTTAGTTTGTATCTTCTTAAAATAAATTTGGATTTTTTAGTTTGTTTGCCAAAGGGAAAAGAGCTTTCCTATCATATGGAACGGTTTGTTTTAATAGATTCAAGAAACAAATATAGTTAAAAGCTCTTGTGTACCTTCTAATTCCCTCTATTGGCTTATGGCTGTGGTCTCAATTTATTGTACTTTTTTAAAAAGTAGCATTAAATGAATTTTATTAGCAGGTGTGGTAGGTTGAATAATGGCTTCCCTACAATGGCCACATCCTAATCCCTGAAACCTGTGAATACATTTTGTTACCTGGCAAGGGAGAATTCAGGTAGCAGATGGAATAAACATGGCTTGTCAATTAACCTGGAGATGGGGAGAGCTTCCTGGATTCTCCAGGTGGGCCCAATGTAATCACAAGCATCCTTGTGAGTAAATGAGGGAGAAGAAAGTCAGTGGGCAGCTTCTAGAAGCTAAAAAATACAAGAAAATAGAATATCCTCCAGAGCCTCCAGGAGGGAATGCAGCCCTGCTAAAACCTTGACTGTAGTCCAGCGATGCTCATTTTGAACTTTTGACCTCCAAAACTGTAAGGTAATAAATTTGTATTGTTTTAATTCACTAAATTTGTGGTAATTTGTTAGAGCAGCAATAGGAAACTAGTATAGCAGGCATTACTCTGAGTAGCCTTAAATTTTTCTCCTGCTAATTTTAAGTATGTTCAAAAGATATTTGAAGCTTAAAATTCTTACCTGTCCTAATAAGATTTTATTCTGGAAATAATATGACTTTTCCATATTTCCCAGGGGTGGATGTGGCGGTGGGGGACTTGGTGTTGATGGTGATGGCTGTGGTTTCAACTGAATATTCCTTTCAGATTTTGTTTAAGCAGGCTTGCCATAGCTCCAAATCCATTTCTCCAAATACACAGGGCCTGGGGAGATTTGAAAATAAGCCTTGGCCCCAGCATCTCCTACTTATAGTTCGGAATCCCTTTATCCACTCTGGCAACTTTGCCTGCTGTCTTGCTGACTTTTCCTAGCATTCTGCTTCTCTGCTGAGCCCCTCTGATGCAAACCTCAGTGGTTCTTTGATTGTGTTTTACTCTAGGGCATTGTCTGTCATACCATCTTTAGTTCTATAATCTGCCCCTTTGGGGTCAGTTTCACCCAAATTTAGGCTCAAGATCCAGGGCTATTGCTTGTCTATAGGGAAATTTAGATAGATTCAATATCTGTCCCTCTGAGAGAAAAACAATGCAGCTAAACGCCAAGGCATGCCTAAGACTTAACCTAGGTATAGTTTAGGATGTTTCTCTTTCTGAGAATACAACAGGCTTCTAAATTATTAACACAGATTTGCCGGCTGCCTGAACATTTGGCATCTAAGGCATAGGATTTCTTTCTAATAAACCAAACATAACCTCACTTCTTCAGGCAATGTCAGGAAGTCTAATCAAGAGCTGACTGTGAGGGACTTCCCTGGTAGCTCAGTGGTTAAGAATCCACCTGCCAATGCAGGGGACATGGGTTCAAGCCCTGGTCTAGGAAGATCCCACATGCCGTGGAGCAACTAAGCCCCTGTGCCATAACTACTGAAGTCCATGTGCCTAGAGCCCGTGCTCTGCAACAAGAGAAGCCACCACAATGAGAAGCCCATGCACCGCAATGAAGAGTAGCCCCTGCTCAATGCAACTAGAGAAAGTTCACCCGCAGCAACGAAGACCCAACACAGCCAAAAATAAATAAATAAAAAAAAAATTTTTTTTTAAAGAGTTGACTGTGAGCCAACATTTTCCATCTTCTCTGTTGAGACATAACAAGGGAGGCTAAGACTATATTAACTATTCATTTCTCTAGGTTTTCTAAACTGAGTCTCTGTATCAAGGTAGATCAGCCAGGATAACAAACCTGAGTGAGATTAGCTTGGCTCCTTTCAGAAATACTTTCTTAGATATATTATTTAATGCTGTGCTCTAAGCTTTTATAGAAGGTTGATGTAAGAAATGGCCATTTGAACACTTTATTTGCTTGGGAAATGGTAGTTGAAGACACTGTCCATTATGTAGCCTAGAATCTCTCATATAAGACTCCACATGATAAGGACCTCCTTAAATTTTGTGTTGGGGGAAAAATGTCTTACCAGACAAACTTTTATGTTTCTTTTAATCAATAAGTAAAAGTTATATAAGACAAATTTCATTTATAATTATGGTATGTAAATAAACAGATAAAACTTCATGAAATCAGTCAAAATAAAGCTCCTATCATAGCTTAACAAAAATTGTCTCAGAATAATTTCTCTATGTTATAAACATTGATTTTAACCACAACCCCTTTTCCTACCCCATCCTTGAAGGAAATGGGACTTTTTGACAAAAACAAAATGGCAAGTGAGGCCTATCAGAATGATGTTCATTAATCCCACTGCACATAAACTTGATAGGAAGCAGTGGAGCTTCTCTGTTGAGTGGTTAAGACCCTGGTTTAATTAAATTCCAGATCACCCCACTTATTAGCTGAAGCCTTGGGCTATTTACTTAACCTTTCATTTTCACTTTCCCATCTATAGAGTGGAAATACTATAATATCTGCCTTCTAGGATTGTGGTGAGGATTAAATGAGGTAATTCATTTGAAGTACTTAGCACGGTGCCTGGCATATAAGGTACAAGACTCAGTAGCTATGGGTGTTGTATATATGGATGTGGTAGGTGGTAGGTGGTAGGTTGATGATAATTACGACAGTGATGATAACATCAGTGAAGGTAGACCTAGTTGAGGACAGTTCTCTCTTTCTTCACAATATTTTTTGCATCATATCATGGTGCTTCATTATTCGCTTTCTGCTGAGGAAACACCTGCCCTCAAGCTGAATACGCCCAGGTAGGGAGAATGGAAGCTTCCTCAGGAATAAATCTGCATGATCTTTCCACGGAGAAGTATAACAGGGGTTGGTGGTTTTCCTTCTCTAATTGGAAGTATAAGATTTAGACTGAATAGGCTTTTTTTTTTTTTAAAGCCTCTTGCCAGCTCTGCAAAGACAAACATGGTTGGGTTAATCTTGAGGAAACTAAGGGTCAAGCTCTATTTTGTGTTGGGAGAAAGAAATATAAAAGGGGCTCTTTGAAGTTCATGCTTGGTCTAACTCACATCATAAGGATGGGTGACCACATAAGAATTTGTGCAGAATCCCCAGCCAGAATAAAAAAGTGTATATTTCATGGAGCAGTAGTTTGCAAATGTTTTGGCCTTAGGACCCTTATACTTAAAAATTACTGAAGGTGATAAAGAGTTTTGTTTATGTGGATTATAGTTATTGATATTTACTACACTAGAAATTAATATTGAAAATATTTAAATATTAACTCATTTATAAACAGCAATACTTAACCCATTATGTGTTAATATAAAACTATTTTTTATGAAAAAAGCATATTTTTCCAAAGCAAAAAAAAGTACAGTGGCATTATTTTACATTTTTTTTCAAATTTACCTAATATTTGATTTAATAGAAGACAGCTGAATTCACATATCTGCGTCTGCAATTAGTCAGTTTTGATGTGTTATTTTGGTTGCAGCAAACAAAGTAAATCCAAATTTACAAAGATAGGAAGTTGGAAAGGAGTATTTTAATGGCTTTTTGAAACAATTTTGGATATTCTTTTTCACTCTATCCCACTTACAAGTGGTCATTTCTTAAAGGTTAGTTGCAATGTGGAAACTGAAACCATACCAATGAACTTTTCAACTCCAGGACATTAACATCATTAGATAATCTTTGTATGTTCTACCATGCTTGATCTTGTAACATTATGCCTTTGTCATTTGGAAAATGTTGGTCCATTGAATTATGTAGATTTCCAAATGTTGAAACATTTTATTATATATTATTAAATAGTAACATTTGTTAACCTCATTAGAAAAGTCTTTCTGTATTGAGAAGGTGTCAAGCTCATAAAGACATATAAATTTCCCCAAACTCTGGTTTTTGCTTGAAAGCTCAAATTTTATCCTTGACAACAAATGCTGTCACTGTTTCCTTGAGATGTCAGGCTCCCTATGTTCATTTTTGAGAAAATATCTGCCAAGTGCCCAAGTCTGAATAACCATAGTATATCTGTCCACAGTTCTTTCAAGTAAACTTAGTGCTCCATGAGAAAAGCAGCTAGTTCAGCTTGCAACTCCAAAAATGGCACAAGAGCTCTTTCTTGATCCAAACATCATAGATCAGTGTACATCAAGAGTGACTGATATTTAAAAAATCATGCACTCAAGGGTTGGGATGAAATAAAATGAATAATCTTTACTGCTTCATTAATGACATTCCTAAGTAAAACTGTCATTTTTACTGCAAGTGTGTAGCAGTTGAGAATGTAATGACTATTAATTTTATTTGGTGTTATTGCTTTGTTTTCTACTTAGACATCAGCAGTTTCACCCACTTTTGCTTTTGTAGAATCAGAGCAAATATTAAGACGGTGAAATAGGCAAATAATATCTTAGTATTATTATTAACTGCTATGTTTATTGCTGGAAACCTAAGTGAGCTGATAAGCTATTATGTGGAATTGGGACTCAGAGATTTGGGATGGAGATTCACAAGAACACGGATGAAGACTGTCTATTTCACCTAAAGCCTCCTATTTTCTACTTATTTGTATATCAGAGATAAACCCTACTAGTTCCTCATTTTAGGCACTAAGACCAGGAGAAACATGAAGACTCTGATGTCATTTTTTTAGTTTATTTTAGTGTTAATTTAATTAGTTTCGATCAGTATAACTCAGTGTACCCATTTAAAGAAGTGTGTGTGTATACTTACATACCAATTATATAACTTTACAGCTATCTATGGTTATATGGAGTGTAGTGGGGTAAATTGTGTTCCCTAAAAAATTCATATTATATGTTTAAGTCTTAACCCCTAGTACCTAGAATGTGGTTGGTTTTGGAAATAGGGTCCTTAAGAGGTAATTAAGTTAAAATGAGGTCATTAGATTGAGCACTAATCCAATATGACTGGTGTCCTCTTAAGAAGAGAAGATTAGGACACATACACATATGGGAGGGAAGCCCATGTGAAGACATAGGGAGAAGACAGCCATCTACAAGTCAAGGAGAGTGGTCTCAGAAGAAACCAACCTTGCCAACAACTTGATTTCAAACTGCTAGCCTCCAGAACTGTGAGAAAATTAATTTTTGTTTAAGCCACCCAGTCTGTGGTACTTTGTTATGGCAGCCCTAGAAAACTAATACATGGACTATTAAAATAATTTCAAGCATCAGTACATAAGTATTGGAGATCAAGATTAAATTATATTCAATCAGTTTGGGAAGAAAAAGAAGGATGGGCTACTCACTGTAACTATTTAGTATTCATAGCTAAAACTTCTACCACCAGTTCTATTTAGGCTCTGGGATTCAACCTTAGTGTTCATGCTCCTTATCCCAACTTTCAGTTCCCAAGCAAATACTCTTCAACTAAATAGGCTGTATTTTCAAATATTATTTTTCTTAAAAACAAAAACCCCGTCAATACTAATAGAATCTACTGCCCAAATAGATTCTAGATCTTACAGTGTTCAGTTATGGGTGTAGTATATTATAAAGTCTTTGCTCTTCAGAGTGCACCTGCAGACCAGCAGCAACAATATCATCTGAGAGTTTGTTAGAAATGTAGAGTCTTGGGCCCCACCCTAAATCTACTGAGTCAGCATTCACATTTTAGAAATACTCCCATATGATTCCTATGCACAGTAAAGTTTGAGATACACTACACTAAAGGAATATGTCTAGAACGATATCATTTTCTTTTATTAGATTCAAATATTCTATAGAAAGACAAGGGTTGGAATTTCCTGAAAGAATGTGTAGTGTGTGGGAGTTTTCTAGGCCACATACAGTACACTTGGTTTTGAAATCATGTTTACAATATTTCAATCACTAGGGTGACAGTATATTTTGCTTGACATATGACTGCTCTCTTCTAAGAAATTCCAGGACATGAGGTGGTCCTGCAGGAAGCAGTGACATTTCTCTTTCGGTGTCAATACTTCATGGGGAAAAAGCATTTATTACTACAGTTGCCAAAAAAAAAAAAAAAGAGAGAATCTCGTATGTGTATTTTCAACAATTAAGTTTTTCTCTTTTCTGCTGTCATTTTTTAAGTATTCAGTGAGGACACCCCCAAATCCTGTATATATACAATGTGTTCAGAGTACATATTTCCTTCTTAGATCATTACTAAATTGTGTGGCTATAATGAACTACTTCACAAGTTAGTTTGTTGAGTGTAGGCTGGAGTCCACCTGTTCACTACAAAGTGGTAAACAGCTGGATGTCTTAGATATTTCTCCTATACCTTTTGTAGACCAGAATTTGAATGTATTTTCCCAGGAAATATACTGTGAAACTATGAGCATCTGTTGAAAATCTTTCCTGTCAGTAGTAGTGTTCAATCCGGACATATATTTACTCAGTGAAAGCAGTTTTCTGATGGTAACACCACCATCAACCTGTCAAATTGAAAAAAAAAGTTTTTTTCATCATCATAAAATGCTATGATTGAAAATCCATTCTGAAGAAGTTGCCAGTGGTATCATTTTATTTGTAGATCCTAAAATAATGGCTCTTGGCAAATGTTGTAACTGATGTTTAGTCCTGCTTTATGTTGTTTAGTACTTTAATGACAATACTAGTTTTTAGCAACAGTTTCCACGTGGGGAAGTTACATCATTTATTTGCACTTTTAAGTTGCTTGTACAACTGTGAGGATGAGTTTAAACTTAGACATACAGCGATGTTGTATGATAGAGGTGTCTACTGCTAATCCCACATAGCATGACCTCCAAAAAATCAAAATAGCAGTCCTCCCCACCCTCATATGCTGACATTTGACAAGCCAGGTGGTCTAGCTTGTTCTTAGAAACCCATATCATCTTTTGTGTCCTCCCAGATGTTCCTAGCAGAGATTTGCCAAAACTTTCCCAAATACAAATGGGAGAATAATAGAGGCATTGAATTTCTTTCCTAGAAACTTTAGTAGAAGGTTACTTTTATATTTTCAACATGGTCATTTCTAAGATGGTATAATCATTAGGCATTTGAAAAATTACAACTGGTATCGGTTAATGATCACTGGCATTTTTCATATTTAACAACCTTCTGGGTGAATGAGCTGACCTTGGAATACATAATGTAGTTGTACAGGCTTCCAGTGGTTTTTCAACAGTTGCATTTTCAGTAGCTGTACTGCTAAAAGATAAATGTAAACACATGGCAATAGGTTACAATTCATTATCTATTTTCTTTTCATAAAATAAAATGACCTTAGGAAAATGCCATTAATTATGCAAAGTTACTAACGTCCTCCTCAAGATTTTCTAAAGAAAAATCTTAAATTGTTGATACCATATTTTATAATTTCCTTAGAAATTTGCATCAATGTGCTATTTTTAAATTTGTATAAATACAAAAACTATAAGAAATATAGTACCCATTTTCTCTTCTTTTTAAAAAGCTAAGTATTGAGCTGTTAGTATTGTATTTATATACAATAAAATTCACCCTTTAAGTGTACACAATGATATGCAATTGATTAGGAGATTTTTTTTTTTAGGAGATATTTTGAACTAAATGAAAATAAAAACAACATGTCAAATAGCATAAACTATAAAAGACAAAAAATTACATCATTTTGCACAACTGTATTGTATAGTTATGGCAGTTACACAATTATATACATTTGATGAGTTGTAACAAGTGTATAGTTGTATAAGTTCCACCACAGTTGTTATGGGTGAAGTGTGCCTCCACAATTCATATGTTGAAGCCCTATTCCCCAGGACCTCAGAATGGTGACTGTATTTGGAGATTGGGCCTTTAAAGAGGTAATTAAGGTTAAATGAGGTCATATGGGTGGGCCCTAATCCAGTATGACTAGTATTTTTATAAGAAGACAAAATTTAGATACACAAAGGAAGACCAAAGATGTCCCTGCACAGAGAAAAGACCATGTGAAGAGGCAGCAAGAGAGTGGCCATTTGTAAACTAAGGAAAGTGGCCTCAGAGGACACCACCCCTGCCAGCATCTGGATTTTGGACTTCCTGCCTCCAGATCTGTGAGAAAATAAATTTCTGCTGTTTAAGCTACCCAGTCTGTGGTATTTTTTATGGCAGCCCTAGCCTGCTAATACAACAGTCAGGATACAGAAACTTTTCATTAATCTCTCAAAAGCTTCTCCTGTCCCTTCGTATCCACTCCTTCCCTCCACTCTCAGCCGCTAGTAAGCTCTAGTCTGATAACTCTCTCCACAGTTTTGCCTTTTCCAGACTAGAATGCCATTTAAAAGCAATCATATGGTATGTAGCCTTCAGAGTTTGGCTTATTTAACTTAGATAAAGCTTTAGATATTCATTCACGTTATTGCGTGTATCGCTAGTTTGTTAACTTTTTATTGCTGAGTAGTATTCCATTGTTCAGATGTACTGCAATTTGCTTATCCATTCAGCAGTTGGGTTGTTTCTTCTTTTGGCTATTATAAATAGTGCTACAAACATTCTCATATGGTCTTTGTGTGGAACTCTGTTTTTTTTTTTTTTTTTTGGTCTTATTTATATTTATTTATTTATTTATGGCTGTGTTGGGTCTTCGTTTCTGTGCGAGGGCTTTCTCTAGTTGTGGCAAGTGGGGGCCACTCTTCATCGCGGTGCACGGGCCTCTCACTATCGCGGCCTCTCTTGTTGCGGAGCACAGGCTCCAAACGCGCACGCTCAGTAATTGTGGTCACGGGCCTAGTTGCTCCGCGGCATGTGGGATCTTCCCAGACCAGGGCTCGAACCGTGTCCCCTGCATTGGCAGGCAGATTCTCAACCACTGCGCCACCAGGGAAGCCCTGGACCTCTGTTTTTATTTATCTTGGTGAACACCCAGCAGTTTGATTGCTGGGTCATGTGGTAAGTGTATTTACAGTTTCATAAGAAACTGTTAAACTTTTCCAAAATGACTGCACCATGTTGCATTCTGGCAACAATATGTGAGAGTTCCTGTTGCTTTACATCTTCACCAGCACTTAGCATTTTCAGTCTTTTAAATTTTATCCATCCTGGTAGGTGGGTAGTGTTATCTCACTGGAGTTTTAATATTTCTTTTCCTAGCGACTGAAGGTTTTGGGCTTCTTTATATGTACCCACTTGCCATCTACCTATATGTTCTTTGATATGATGTCTTTTCAAGTATTTTGCCCATTGTTAACTGTTATTTTTCTTCTGATAAAGGATTTATATGAAGAATATATAAAGAATTTTTTTTAGATATGGGTTTTGCTTACATTTTCTCTCAGTCTGTGTTTTATCTTAAAATTGTCTTTTTTCTCCAGCTTTATTAAGATGTAATTGACATATAACATCGTGTAATTTTAAGATGTACAAGTTATGATTTGATAATTGTGAAATAATTATGACAATAAGATTAACACATTCATCACATCACATACTTACCTTTTCTCCTTTGTGGTGAGAACTTTAAGATCTATTTTCTTAGCAACTTTCAAGTGTACCATTCAGTATTGTTAACTATAGTCACCATGCTGCACATTACATCTCCAGAACTTTTTCATCTTATAACTGAAAGTTTGTATCCTTTAAGACCTTCACCCATTTCCCCCACCCCATGCAACCCCACTGCTGGCAGCTAAAAATCTATTTCCATGAGTTCAGTTTTTTTAGATTCCACATATAAGTGAGATCATGCAGTATTTGTCTTTCTCTGTTTGACTTATTTCACGTAGTGTAATGCCCCCAAGGTTCATCCATGTTGTCACAAGTGGCAGGATTTCCTTCTCTTTTATAGCTGAATAACATTCCATATATGTGTAGACCATATTTTTTTTCATCCATTCATCTGTCCACTATAACTTAGGTTGTTTCCATGCATGACTATTGTAAACAAAGCTGCAGTGAACGTGGGAGTGAAGATATCTTTTCAAGATAATGATTTTATTTCAGATACATACCCAAATGTAGAATTGCTGGATCATATGGTAGTTCTCTTCTTAATTTTTTGAGGAAACTTCATACTGTTTTTCCAGAGCAACTGTACCCACTTACATTTACACCAACAGTGTACAAGGCTTCCCTTTTCTCCACATCCTCACCACAACTTGTTATCTCTTTTCTTTTTGATGATACACTCTAACAGGTATGAACTAATATCTCGTTGTGGTTTTGATTTGCATTTCCCTGATGGTTAGTGATATTGAGTATATTTTCATGTAACTGTTGGCAATTTGTATATCTGCTTTGGAAAAATGTTTATTCAGGTCCTCTGCCCATTTTTAAATCATATTGTTCATTTTTTGGCTGTTGAGTTGTGTGAGTACTTTATATATTTTAGATATTAACTCCTTATCACATGTATGCCTTGTAAATATTTTCTCACATTCAGCAGGCTTCCTTTTCATTTTGTTGATGGTTTCCTTTGCTGTGCAGAAGATTTTAATTTGATGTAGTCACCCTTGCTTATTTTTGCTTTTGGTGTTTAATCCAAAAACTCATTTCCAAGACTGATGTTAAGAAGCTTATCCCTATGTTTTCTTCTAGAAGTTTTATGGTTTCAGGTTCTTCAGTTTAAGTGTTTGATCCATTTTGAGTCAATTTTTATGTATGGTGTCAGATAGAGGTCCAGTTTCATTATTTTGGGTCACTGTCCAGTTTTCCCAGCACAATTTATTGAAGAGACTATTGCTTCCCCATTGTATATTTTTGGCTCCATTGTTGTAAATTAATTGACCATATATGCATAGGTTTATTTCTTGGCCCTCTATTCTGTTCCACTGACCAAAGTGTCTGCTTTTATGACAATGTCATACTGTTTTGTTATATAGCTTTGTTATATATAGCTTTCTTATGTAGTTTGAAATTAGGAAGTATAATGCCTCCAGGTTTGTTCTTCCTTATCAAGCTTGTTTTAGCTATTTGGGGTCTTTTGTGGTTCCATAAAAATTTTAGGATTATTTTTTCTATTTCTATAAAAATGCCATTGGAGGATTGTATACAATCTGTAGATCACTTTGGGTTGTATGGACATTTTAACAATATGAATTCTTCCAATCTATGAGCATGGAATAGCTTTCCATTTATTTGTGTTTTCTTCAGTTTCTTTTATTAATGCCTTATAATTTTAGTGTATAGGTCTTTTACTTCCTTGGTTAAATTTGTTCTTCAGTTTTCTATTCTTCTTAATGCTATTATAAATTGGATTGTTTTCTTAATTTCTCTTTTTGATAGTTATTGTTAGAGTATAGAAATGCAGTTGATTTTTGTATGTTGATCTTGTATCCTCAACTTTACCAAAATTTTTTTTTAGTACTAGTATTTAGGGTTTCCTATATATAATATCATGTCAACTGCAAGTAGAAACAGTTTTACTTATTCTTTTCTGATTCTGATGGCTTTTATTTCTTTTTCTTGCCTTAACTGCTCTGGCTGGGACTTCCAGTGCTGTGTTGAATAAAAGTGGCGGGAGTGGACATAATTGTTATGTTCCTGATCTTAGAAGAAAAGCTTTCAGTTTTTCACCATGGCGTATGATGTTAGCCATGGGCTTGTCATAACAGACCTTTATTATGTTGTGGTACATTCCCTCTATACTCAGTTTGTTGCAAGTTTTTATCATGAATGGATGTTGCATTTTGTCATATGTTTTTTCTGCATCTATTGAGATGATCATATTTTTATTCATCATTTTGGTAATGTGATGTATCACATTGCTGTTTTAGATATCGAACCATCCTTACATCCCAGGAATAAATTCTACTTGATCATGGTGTATGATTCTTTTAATGTCGAATTTAGTTTGCTAATATTTTGTTGAGGGTTTTGCATATATACTCATCAGATATATTGCTCTGTAATTTTCTTTTCTTGTAGTGTCCTTGTCTGGTTTTGGTATCAGATAATTGTAATGCTGGTCTCATAAAATGAGCTTTGAAGTGATTCCTCTTCTTGTATTTATGGAAGACTTGGGAAGGATTGGTGTTAAATCTTTTTGAAATATTTGGTATAATTCACCAGTGAAACCATCTGGTCCTGGATTTTTTTTTGTTGGAATTTTTTGATTACTGATTCAATCTCCTTGTTAGTAATTGGTTCATTCTCATTTTCTCTTTCTTCATGATTCAGTCTTGATATCAATAGCTTGTATGTCCTAGGAATGTATCCATTTCTTTTAGGTTTTACAATTTGTTGGTATATAAATGTTCATAGTAATCTCTTTTGATCCTTTGTATTTCTGTGGTATCAGTTGTAATATCTCTTTTATTTCTAATTTTATTTATTTGACTCCTCTTTTTTTCTTGGTGAGTCAACTAAAAGTTTATTTATTTATCTTTTAAAAATCAACTCTTAGTTTTCTTGATACTTTCTATTGTCTTTTTAGTTTCTTTTTCATTTACTTTCACTTTGCTTTTTGTTATTTCCTTTCTTTACTAACTTTGGGCTAAGTTTGTTTTTCTTTCACTATTTTCTTGACATGTGAAGTTAGGTTGTCAAGTTGAGATCTTTCTTTTTCTCAGTGTAGATATTTATTGCTATAAACTTCCCTCTTAGAACTACTTTTGTGGCATTCTACAATTTTTAGTATGTTGTAGTTCCATTTTCATTTGTCTCAAGATAATTTTTGATTTCTCTTTTGATTTTTTCTTTGGCTGATTGGTTATTCAGGAGCATATTGTTTAATCCTCACTTTTTGTGAATTTTTATTTTATCCTTGTAATTGACTTCTAGTTTCATACTGTTGTGCTCAAAAAAGATGCTTGATACAATTTAAATTTTCTTAAATTTATTGACTTGTCCTGTGGCCTAACATATGGTCTATTCAGGAGAATGTTCCATATGTGCTTGAGAAGACTGTGTATTCTGCTTCTTTTTTTTTTTAAACATCTTTATTGAAGTATAATTGCCTTACAATAGTGTGTTAGCTTCTGCTTTATAACAAAGTGAATCAGTTATACATATACAATATGTTCCCATTTCTCTTCCCTCTTGCATCTCCCTCCCTCCCACCCTCCCCATCCCACCCCTCTAGGTGGTCACAAAGCACCGAGCTGATCTCCCTGTGCTATGCGGCTGCTTCCCACTAGCTATCTATTTTACATTTGGTAGTGTATATATGTCCATGACACTCTCTTACCCTGTCACATCTCACCCCACCCCCTCCCCATATCCTCAAGTCCATTCTCTAGTAGGTCTGTGTCTTTATTCCCGTCTTGCCACTAGGTTCTTCATGGCCTTTTTTTTTTTTTTTCCTTAGATTCCGTATATATGTGTTAGCATACTGTATTTGTTTTTCTCTTTCTGACTTACTTCACTCTGTATGACAGACTCTAACTCCATCCACCTCATTACAAATGCCTCCATTTCATTTCTTTTTATGGCTGAGTAATATTCCATTGTATATATGTGCCACATCTTCTTTATCCATTCGTCTGTCGATGGACATTTAGGTTGCTTCCAGGTCCTGGCTATTGTAAATAGAGCTGCAATGAACATTGTGGTACATGACACTTTTTGACCTATGGTTTTCTCAGGGTATATGCCCAGTAGTGGGATTGCTGGGTCGTATGGTAGTTCTATTTGTAGTTTTTTAAGGAACCTCCATACTGTTCTCCATAGTGGCTGTATCAATTTACATTCCCACCAACAGTGCAAGAGTGTTCCCTTTCCTCCACACCCTCTCCAGCATTTATTGTTTCTAGATTTTTTGATGATGGCCATTCTGACCGGTGTGAGATGATATCTCATTGTAGTTTTGATTTGCATTTCTCTAATGATTAATGATGTTGAGCATTCTTTCATGTGTCTGTAGGCCATCTGTATATCTTCTTTGGAGAAATGTCTATTGAGGTCTTCTGCCCATTTTTGGATTGGGTTGTTCGTTTTTTTGTTATTGAGCTGCATGAGCTATACTACAAAGCTTCAGTAATCAAGACAGTTTGGTACTGGCACAAAAACAGAAATATAGATCAATGGAACAGGATAGAAAGCCCAGAGATAAACCCACACACATATGGTCACCTTATCTTTGATAAAGGAGGCAAGCATATACAGTGGAGAAAAGACAGCCTCTTCAATAAGTGGTGCTGGGAAAATTGGACAGGTACATGTAAAAGTATGAAATTAGAACACTCCCTGACACCATGCACAAAAATAAACTCCAAATGGATTAAAGACCTAAGTGTAAGGTATTCTGCTTCTTTTGAATGAAATGTCTGTTAAGTCCATTTGGTCTTACGTGTAGTTTAAGTTCAGTGTTTCCCTGTTGATTTTCTGTCTGGATGATGTATCTATTGTTAAAAATAGGATAATGAAGTCCCTTACTATTATTATATTTCTGTCTGTGGCTACCTTCAGGTCTGTTCATATTTGCTTTATGTATTAAGTGCTTCTACATGGATATATAAATATTTGCAAATGTTATATCCTCTTGTTGGATTGACCCCCTTATTATTACGTAATGACTTTCTTTGTTTCTTTTTACAGCCTTAGGGTTAAAGGCTATTTTATCTGACATAAGTATAACTTCCTCTGCTTTCTTTTGGTTCCCATTTGCATGGGATATATTTTTTATCGCTTCACTTTCATGTCCTTAAAGCTGAAGTGAGTCTCTTGTAGGGAGCACATAACTGGATCTTGTTTTATTAACCATGGAGCCACTGTATGTCTTTTGATTAGAGAATTCAGTCCATTTACATTTAAAGTAAGTGGAGAAACTGGGAGGTGAGATTTTTTTTCCTGGCTCTCTGCACTGGGCCTACTATATAGCCATGGGCAGGGAGGGATTCTTCTGTACCCATTAATAATAGCTTCTTTTTTGTTACAGACCTGTGGAAATTGTGCATGCAAGCCTTTTTTGACTATGAGGCCAGGTGATCCAGGGGTCTGTCCCTTGGGTAGCAGTCACAAAATCTGGAGTCCTAGACATACGTAAAACTTGTTTCATGGGGGGTGTACTGGTGACTTGGAGCAGGATAGAGCGAGAGGGCAGAGGAGGTGTGAAGAGGCTTCCCTGTTTTCTGGATTGGATCACAGTCTATCCCTAGACGTGTGCTATATTAGAAGCTTGATGCTCAGGCAGCAGCTTTCATACTTTAAGTATGAAAATAAACATTTTTTAGGGAAAGCCTGGGAGATGTGTATTTCTGTCTGCTTCCTCTGCACTGAGCCCTGGGGAAGAGGGTGGGAGACTAGCCCCTGCAAGTCCCTGTGAGCCTTTTAAGAACTGTTTATTTGTTTGCTATGTAATCTTGTGGTTCTCATGGATGCAAGCACCACTGGCTTTTAGAGCTAGTTGTTTTGGGGACCTGTCCCTTAGGAAGGAGTCTTACAAGTTGGGGCACTTTTTATAGGATTCAAACTCTTTTCTCCTCAGGGAGAAGCTGAGAGTTGGTGCTGTGCCAGGGGTGGATTTATGGTAATAGTGTATCTCAGCCTTTCCTACCCATTTTGATGTGAGTGATGTGGATATTTTCTTGTTCACACAATGAGGAGTCACTCAGCTAGTGTCTAGATTTGTTTTCTGAGGGAATTGTCCCATGGCTAGCTGTAGATTCAGTTTATCCATGGGAGGAGGTGAGTTCAGAAGGCTCCTGTGTCCCCATACTGAACTGGACAGATGGCAACAAGAACCCATTGCTAGTGGAATCTAATAACATTAATCTTTATCATTGGTGCAAACATGTGGGTTTTTAAAAATATGTTGTTTTCTTTCAAAGTGAAGAAAACCACCAAAGAATTTCTATTCATAGTCAACAATTATTGAGTTGTATGTGTTAGGGATTTTGCTGAAGCTTTCATAGTATATTTCTTTGATAATTTCAATGACTGAAATTTCATTTTATATTGTACATTTTGATTGCTTGTACTTGTGAGGAGAAAAAAAACCCACATACAAATAACCAGAGATATATCTGGTGTGAATAATGAGAGACTGTGTCATCTAGGAGTCTACTATGTGTAAATAGAGGTGCTTTTTATTTTGTTATTCAAAAGAAGATCACTTCATAAATTAGCTTCTCTAATTTCCCTTCTAGGGTTTTACTCCTTTTGCTTCTAATATGCATAGTTTATTAAAGGTGAATAGTGAATGATTTGGAGGCCAGTGATTAATAAAGCTTGGATTACCTGAATTTTAGTAATTTGTAGATGAGCTATTCCTTTTATTAATGTGGGAAATTGATACTTTATTGTTATTTTTTATGAAAAATTATTTTTTAACCATATAAGTTCTTGTGTTAGTTGATATGATAGGTCAAATAATGACTCAGACTCAGATTTTGTTTATAAGAAGCATGTTTTCTAGGAGTAGCTATAAGACATATACATTTAAAGAATAAAGAAAAAAATTTTATAACAGTAATACTGGTGAGTTGTGTAAGTTTAGAGGAAGGAAAGATTACTGGAGGGATGAGAAAAAGTTTCGTGGAGGTGATGGCATTTGAATTCCACTGGAAAGCTAGGCAGGATTTGGAATGTGAAAATGGGCATGGCAGATTGGGGGGATGTTTAATAAGAAGAAAGTACTTTGTTAGCAAGGCAAGCTATAGGGCAATCTTAACAAATTAAGTTGGGAAACTTTGTTGACTTAGATGATGGAGAACATTGGATGTTAGGCTAAATTTTTAGAATTAACATCATAGGCCATGGAGATTTTGGAGAGAAATAATATAATCAGGGCTGAGTTTCAGGAAGACTAACCTTGGCAGCAGTATATAAGAGGGACTGGAGACAGGAGAGATTAGAAAAGATAGGACCAGCTGGAGGCTGTTTAAATGTTTTAAGAAAAAGGTGATCAAAGTTTGAAGATTGTAATGATGATGAAAGAATCAAACATAGAAATATTTTAGAGATGAAATGGAGAACCTGGCAATTAGTGTTTAGTTAGTAGAAACTTTTTAATCAGTATTATGTTGGATGTTGTGATTAATGTATAATGAGTAAGAAGGGTCAGGGAACTTACAATGTGCTAAATCACACACACGTGCATAAACTCAATACAGAACAGAATATGGTAAGTAACTTAAGAAAGGTACATAGAATTATAAAGATACAAGATTGAGAACATTCATGTATTTCATCTCCCTTCAAAGTCCCATTGAAATGGGAGGAAATATATAAATTAAGAAGAAGAATAAAACCCAAACTGTTGAAAGACAGGAAAGGAAGCCAGAGGAGAGTAGAAATCTTGAGGGAGTCTTGGAAGACAAAAAAATAGAGCCAGTGTGGAAAACAATTGAGGAAACATAATAATCTAAAGCATTGGAGGTGTAAACAATCATTTCCAAGGTTCATTAATCGTCCTTAATGCAGCAATATGAACAAACCCTTGAGGAATAGTTATAGCATGAATAAGAGTGTTCAGGATAAACAGCTATTTCTGGAGGAGGCAGGAGAAAACTTAGAATAATTTGAGAGATTTGAGAATTAGAACTAATACTATAGTATACTTCACAAGTACAACTACAAAAGACTACTATGAAAAAGGAGCAGAAAATAATGCAGAGGTCTTTAAAATTTTAAAAATCTGAGCACTAAAATTAAAAATAAATTAATGAACAGATGAAACAATAGACTGGTTAGGGCTAATGGCCAAACTGATGATCTGGAAGTTAAACTCCAGAAATCTCCCATACCATAGGTGAAAGTGCCTAAGAAATGGAGCCTATGAGAGAAAAGTGAAGTGCTATTGAGGGTGACACTATAGGGCCAATATCCTCCTTATAAGAATTCCACAATCAGACACAGTGTATGGAAGGATAAAACTTTTATAAATAAAATACATCCCATTACTCACAATGTTTACTATCCATGAAAATATTTCTTGAGAGTATATTCTTGAAAATGAATGCAAGATTGACTGACATTAGAATCAAGAAACTGATAGCTGGTTATGACTTGGAAAAAGTAAGGGAAACTAAAACCACAGAATTAACTTATCAACAATGGAAACCAACTGGCAATGGTAGAGAGTTGCGGAGGGAATGATGTGCAAGGCAAAGGGAGGAAGGAGTAAAGGAGTGGAAGAATGCGTCCTTTTAAAGCACAGGGAGAATGGTGGAAAGTCAAGAGGAAAAGCTAGGATTGTAATGCAGAACCATTATCAACAACTTTCCTTACTTCTTTTACAGTCTTGCCGACATTGTTTTAATTGGCTAATCCTTTGTTGTTATTCAAAACTTTCACAGTAAACTTTGAAAATAAAACAGATTTCACTGTAAAAATAATGTATACATTTTGAAAAGTTATCTATATGGTAAATTATAATCCTTGCCACCCACAGGTAGCGATTGCTAATCTCTTTTTTAGTGTTTTTCTTTTTTTAGAAGTTGCTTTTGTTGATGTCACATTTTCCCATATTGTTACCTCTTTGAAAACATAATGCATAGCGTCTGCACAATATTCCAGTGAACATACATCTCATAATTGAGATACTAACTCCTAACTTCTTAAACAGGTCAGGAGCTCTTGGCCAGGTCAGGAAGTGATAAAAAATTATCAACAAAAACTGTTGAAAATTAGGAGTTGTTTAATATTGAGGTAATCGGTTGGGCTACATCCAGTCTTCTTTAAAATTTTTCTGACCCAAGGTTACATGCAATGGACTTGGGTTTCTGAGTTTCGTATCCTCTGCTTTTGGAATAAAGCAATTTGATAGAGAACAATTGAGTTAATTCTTCCCTAATGAACCTCAAATCCTCACTCTACCTGAAAAGGCATGTGTTTTATCTAACAGTTATTTGGTTGTTTCTAGTTGTTTGATAATATAAATAAAATTACTGTGAATATCTGTTTGTAAAAATCCTTTTTGAACTATTAGTTTATTTGCTGAGTAGAGATTTCAAGAAGGGAAATTTATTTTTCAAAGGTTATTATACATTGCCTAACCATTTTCTTTAAAAATATATGTAACAACAGTGTTTTAGGGTTAGTCTGATTTCAAATCCGCTGACATTGATAACTCACATTTTAAAAATCTTTGCTAATTTGATAGGATAAACTATTATATTACTGCCTTAATTTTCATTTTTTTGTTTTAAATGCAGGTGAATTTTTCACACATTATTTACTCACTGGATTCCCTTTTTCAGTGAATTGCCCACTTGTATTCATTTTCTATTTATCGATTTGTGTCCTCAGGAAAAAAAAAAATCAGGACACAAATTGAAACTTTGAGTAAAAGAGTGTATGGATTGTAGTTTTGATATTTTCAAGTTGCCATCTGTGAGGTTATACCAGTTTACCTTCTCATGTTTCCTTATACCCACTAACTAGTAATACTTTTAGATCTTTGCTTACCTGACAAGACAAAATGAATATCTTGTTTCATTTATTTTATTATGAATGAGATTTTAACATCTTTACATATATTTAAGAGCCATTTTATTTCTTTTTCTGTAAGAAAATTTCTTTTTAATATATTTCAAGGGTTGTTCTTTTTCCCTTTGAATTTTATTTATGCTATGTTTTACCAAGCAGATATCTTGTGTTCTTTTGTGCAGCTTATTATATATTTTTAATTAAATGGTTTCTGATTTTATTGTCATACTTTATAATCTTTTCCAATTAAACAATAAAAAAAGGATTATTCCAGTTTTTTCTTATATACTTAACCTTTATCTTTTAAGATTTAAACTTTGGTCATCTGAACATATTTTATGTGTAAGACAGGACAGACAATAACTTAAATTTTTTCAGATGTCTACCCAGTTGTCCAAACACTGCTTAATGACCAAGTCATCTTTTATTCACCTATGTAAAATATCAGCTTCATTTAACATATACTAAATTGGGTCTTGTTCTGAACTATATTTTTTTTCCGTTGTTTTGTCTACTCAAGCATCAATACTACATCGTCTTATAAGTATAGCTTTATAATATTTTTAACATGTTATAGAATTTACTGATTTATGATGTATCCTTTTTCATATGTTCAGTTCTCATAAAATAAGGTCTAGTTTCAGTCTTATTTTTTAATCATCAATCTGTGTATTCTTATGCAAGTTTTACATTGATTTAATTTTAGTAGCTTTAGATCATTTGTAAAATTTTCTTTGGTTAACTTTCGATCATTAATATTGTTTAAAAAATTTTAATTTATTTCCACTTGTTTATATTATTAAATTAACTCAAACATTAGCTTTTCTAATTTAAAAAATTTGTTAGAATGGTGGTAATAATTTTGATAATATAAGGAATTTGAGAAAAATCGGTATCTTTTAAACTTAGTAATATCTTATAGGAGAAACATGTCCAGCCCTGAAGCTAAATTTCCCAAACCAATCTGAATATATGAATGAGACCTCACAAGCTTTTGGTACTGAAGAGAACCAGAGAAATAGAGGCTGTAAATGCTTGTATGTCGGCTATTCCTGAGGTTCTCTCTGGGTCACTGACTTGGATTTCTGGAAATAACCAAACTCATTCTTCTATATCCTTCAGGAACATATTCAAAGATCAGTATTTTTCCTTTATGTGATCTATAGAAGTAAGAAGTAGTTTTCTTTTGGTTGCTATTTATTTGTTTTATTTGTTAGAAGAATTACTATTTGGTCTTTGATCTACTGTCAATGATTATTTCTGGTCTGGTGGAAAAAGATAGAGCCAAGCAGTTAAAAAAATAGAAGAAATCTCAGATCTTCTTCTATCATAATTCTCTTTTAATTAGTTTTTATAGGTCTCAATGGGCATTGCTAAAAAGAAGCATATATCAGTATCTTTTTTTCTACTACAAACCACTTCAAATTTTACTGGAAAAATCAACAACACTTTATTTAGCTTATATTTTGTGGCTTTGCTTTATAGGGTAGATTCAGCTGGGTGGTTCTTCTGTTGCTTTTGGCTGGATTCACTCATGTATCTGAAGTCAGCTGCCAGTCAACTAGCTCTGCTTCTGCAAGTTGACTCTTAGTTGATTGAGACAAGAGTGGGCCACATGTTCCACAACATCCTGCAGACTTTGACTTCAGCTTCTTTGCATGGTACCAATGGAAGAAGTCCCTAGAACAGCAAGGGAAGTTGCAAGGCTTCTTGAGGCCTTGGTTTGTAATTTTCACAGTGCCAGTTCTAGCACGTTCTATGGATTCAAGCCAATCATGTGTCCAGCTCAGATCAAGAAGTGAGGAAATAAACTCTACCTCTTAGAGGAGGAACTACAAGTATTATGACTAATTTTGAGAACTACCACAAGGACCCAAGACTCTCTCTAATAATGACAGATTTCACCGCATGGGTGTGTAAACTCACCTCATGGTGTTGTTTGAGGAAAGCATTCCATAGATCTGTAGTGGGGCCCAAGATTCTGCATTTCTAACAAACTTTGAGGTGATGGTGGTGCTGTTGGTCTGTACCACTCAAGGTATCCTTGGGTGACGGACAGCATCAATATCACCTGTAGAAAATGCAAATTCTTGACCCTTCACCCAGACCTAATGAATCAGAATTTCTGAGTACGGTTCTGAAGTCTTTGTCTCGACAAACTTTCCTGGGGATTCTGATGCACACTAAAGTTTGATAAGCACTGCCCTAGAAGGCACTGGGTAGAAAATGAAGACGTGCAGTGGAGGAGGAAGAGAATCACAAGAAGTCTAAATCACCGGACTTAGATAGTACATGCAAGATTTGTCCCACCAAATACGAATCCAGGTCTTTCAAAGAATACATATAAACTACAAAGAATATTGCCAAACACCAAGAAGTGGATGTAAATGTAATGCTTGCTCTGGAAGAAAAAGATGAGTAACGATGGTTGGCAATACCTATAGAAGAATTTCCTATGTTCTCTTTATATTTTGGCAGCAGTGTAGAGCTGCCCATTCTTGTGTTATGTTTTTATTAATGTTCTCATAGTGAACATTGAAGGAAAGCCTCTCTTGTGTATGACTGTGAGTCTAATCAATCAAGGTTCAGGCATGTTTTACTCCTGTCAGCTATGATTTGTTTTTTTCATTTCTTGCCACAGAATTCTGATAAATTCATTCAAAATGGTCCAGAGCAGGTAAATATACAGCAGTACCATCATAGCTTACATTTTCTCCCAATATGATAGTCTCTAGCACAAAACTTGGCACATAGAAGTTATTCATAATACCCTTGAGGAATTATATAGAATTCATAGAATTCTATTATATACACAATTGAAATTTAACCCAAAAGCCAAGTTATGTGTTGAGGAGTTTGACTGTTTAGTTGAAAAATATTATCCCTTTGTGGTGCAGGTATGAAGCACCATGGGATAAAGCGAGGAAACGTTTCAATTCTCAGGTTTTTTCTTATACTTTAATATTTGTCTATGGACACTTTTTCAGCTGAATAAAATAAGACTTCCCTTCAAATTGTTTAAAATAATTTTTAAGCCACTGGGCCACGTTAAATATATAGGCTTTATTTGTAGTTATCTGTAATTATCTTCAGAGTTCACAAAAAGAGTAATCTTTGATTGACCTCTTGTAATTTTCACCTATTCACTGACACAGTCCAAAGATTTCATATTCTAATCTTGTTAAACTCTTGAAGGCTCTACCCATACTTTTTATCAACAGTGAACAACATTGGGCATAGCATTTTTACTGGCTGTGTGACCTTAGGCAAATCACTTACCCTCTCTAAGCTTCTTGGTATTACCTCTTACTTGATGAAGATGCCTAGGAGATTTTCCTGACTGGTCCAAATACCAAAAAAAAAAATTCTTTTTCTGAGTAATTGGTTTGTTTTGATCCCATGCACATGGTGAGTCCTGTAACCCATTTAGGGAGCTGGCTAGGTAGATAGATAACAGCTAGATATGTTACTAACCTAACATCTCTGACTCTCACGTTTCTGATCTTTAAATGCAGAATTTCTGTGTAAATATAAGGTCATTTCCAATAAAACAAATAAACAAGATGATGTTCCTCAATTTTATAATTTTGTAAACGTTTATTAAGTCAAGCGTGCAGAATTTTGTCTCTGTCTCTATGTTGGCTACTATTTGGTTATTTCAAAGTATCCAGATATTAATTTTTTAGTTATATTTGGCACTGTGTAGACATTTCCTTAGTTACTTTCCATTTTCTATTATATGCTTGGAGACTGAAAGGCTAAGTGTGTATAATGTCATTAACAATGTTTCTAGGAAATGCTCAGCCATTCTTGATGTTTATTCACAATCACATCATTGTGATTTAGTCTCAATGCTATCATATGCCTCTTATATTCCATTTTGAAATGGCCGTGGGACTAAATAAAGTATGCTATGAAGTCAAGATAACTTACTAACTTACTTAATAAGTTAACTTAACTTATTTCTCAGTTTCATCCTTTTACTGCTCTTTTTATTTGTTTCTTGTAAATTTTTACGGGTTCTTTGGAAAGAGTTAAGGAGAAACACTAATAAATTTTCTCCCCACAAGCAATATATTTCATTGACTCCCTCTAAAATGTATCTCTAATTTCAGTGACTTCAGTCATGTTTGTTTCCAGGCTCTACAAGCAGAAAAATTTTAGTAGAAAAATTCTTCAAATTTTCACACGAGTACATGGCTGAATATGAGAAAATACATACAAATATAGCAGAGAAAAAACTCCATTCCATGAAAGTTACCAAAATGAATCAATCAGGACATCTTAATTCTAGAAATTTTATTTTCATAAAACAGGTATGTGCCAGAAGTTGGAATCTTTTTTTTTTTTTTGGTCACTAGCAGGAATATATTCCAGAAAATTCCCTTAAGCAACTTATGAGGTTTTCCCTCTTTATTAAAAAAATCAGAAAAGAAAAAAATTATGAGAGGCCTTCCCTGGTGGTGCAGTGGTTAAGAATCCACCTGTCAGTGCAGGGGACACAGGTTCGATCCCTGGTCTGGGAAGATCCCACACGCTGTGGAGCAACTAAGCCCATGCACCACAACTACTGAGCCCGTGCGCCTAGAGCCCATGCTGTGCAACAAGAGAAGCCACTGCAATGAGAAGCTCCTGCACCGCAACGAAGAATAGCCCCCGCTCGCTGCAACTAGAGAACACAGCCAAAAAAACAAAACAAAACAAAAAACTCTTAAAAAAAATTTATGAGAAAATCCACATATAGTAGCAATATATGACTAAATATGATTTCCCTGGAACTCATATATTGTTTCTACAATTACAGCATAGTGTTCATAAGACCAACACTCATTCCATCATCGAATAAAAGGGGTAAGACTACCAAACTCTCATTCTGTAGTCTCCACCCTTGTCCCTTTGTGTCAAACTTTCCTCATTAAAGTCTGCCATCAATGGTCCCTTTAGGTATATTTGCTAAGAAAATAAAGTTATAGAAGGTAGAGAGGAAGAGGGCCTAGGAATGGACCTTCTGCTATGGATTATCCTCCATATTATACATATATGAGTCTGCTGTAAAGAAGAGAAGTGAAAATTAACAGGTGTGAATCTTACACCTTCACATTAGAAACCTATTACTTATGATGCTTAAGAATTCAACATGGCATAAACTTGAAGAAGTTCAAATTTACTCCATCATATGTGAATATACTTGATTCCATGTGTGGTCTTCCCTTGACTCTTTTTTTTTAAAGAACTCATGTAGAGGAATTCTCATTGCACCATATCTTAATAGGTATAAGCTGTCAATAAGGTTTAGCTTCTGCTAGACAGTGTTTGATTTTTTAAAAGAAAGACTAAAATATGCATTCTGTTTTCCATTTGATGAGCTGAAAGAGGAATGTGTATCCTACGTGTTCATTCAATTTGTCTCAGAAATTCTTCAGCAGAACATAAGTGCTCAAATCATATCTTCTGTAGAATTGGATACAAAGAAATATATGATTTGAGGCAGTTAGTGAGAATCTTCATATTTTCCCTACTGTTATAGCTTTGGTGGGAGATAGGGCAAAGCTTCACACTCACTAAGATCAAGGCACTCCTATGTTCAGAAAGCAGATGCATTATTTAAACACTTAGCATATTTTCAGAGAGACCCTTTGATTTAGTTCCATCTGTGTCCTCTGTGCTGAGAGCTCTCTGTTGGCAGTTGGAAGGTAGGCAGGAGCATGGGAGGTCCCACATGCTGCATTGCATCACAGCATGTATGTCCTACATGGCTGTTTCTTAGAATATTAAGCTACAGTCCCAGAATCAGTTCTCTCTAAAAGTTATTTTTTTGTTAGCTTTAAACTACTGGCAATTTTTCAACTTCCTCTAGTCATATGGTTGATTTAAGTTGCTACTTATTTTAGAAATGTGTTGTTTTATTTTAGATTAAAATTTACAAATTTTGAGCATGTGCTTGTTTCTGAATTAGAGATTCAAACTTATTATCCTTCTAATTTATAATCATGATGACCTAAGGTCCACTTTAGATTAAACTCCTTTCATGTTTTATTGCAGTTCTTTGGACTTTGCTTGCTGGTCTTTGAGATCATGGCTAATTTGAGAGGGATTACGAGCTCTTTAATCTGTGGAGTAGTTACAGTACTCCCTGTATCTAATTTTCACCACTTGCAGAGCTAGCCAGACTTCAGAATATTGGGGTAGAAATTGTCTAACCATGTTCATATAACTATAGCACCTTCAGGTGTGGGTATAGGAGATAACAAGTTGGTAGTTTAAATATGAGGATAAGCCTCCTTTGAATATAACAGGTCACTTCCTAGAATGATGTTCCTGTTAGAAACAGATGGCATCCTCAAAAGGGTGGTTGAAGAGGGATTAAGGAAGGTACCATTTATATTTGTAGACAGAATTAAGAGAAACTAACGAGGATAGTGAAGCACATTGGGGCTAGCAACAGCAGAAAGGTATTACCATCCCTGGGCCTGAAGGACAAGTGATTATCAGAGCTGGGAGAGGGGGCAGCTTGACAAGAGCTGTGGCCTATGGAAGAGGAAATAGTCTCTGCTGATGTGTCTCTTCCTGCCCTCTTATCTTCTTCTAGTGCCTTCCATCAACTAAACCCAACCAGAAGCCACATGCAAGGGAGATTCCCAGACCAGAGAGAAAGGTGAGGAAGGATAGAGGCTGAATCTGGCAGGGCAGAATTTCCATCACAGACTACCTCTTTTGTCCCTCAGCATCCATTCTTGATGCTTTGTCTGAGTGGAAATCTTATGTCCCTATTAAGGGGTGGGTGATGTTCATTCAGTCACACTTTCCCCCATAAATAGAAATCATTAAACATCGCTAGTGTGATTCCTACAAAGTTGCACAACCCCCCTTACTATCTATCTGCACTGTGACTGAGCTTTTTACCATTCTGGGTGATAACAAATCCCAGAATATGAATTCTTACTGGTTCTATCTTTATTAGGTTGTTTTCTATTGACTAGTGTTATTGGGTAAGGGACTACTAAGAGGTGCCCAGTGAATCTTCCTTGCCTTCATTGTGAGGCAGCAAACCAATTTCTAGTTGCTAATTCACATGAGTCACTCAGTCAGCAGGATGATATACTTCTCGCCCTGTTCTTCTCTCCCAGTCTCAGCTCCTTTTAAGATAACTGTGTTCTTTAGTGGAACAATGCCTCTCCTGAGCATAAAAAACACCAAATTCACCAAGCTCCATGTTTCAGGTACCAGAGCATAAATTTCTTAAGTCAATTATTTGATGTAATGATAAGAAGGGGCCAAACCTTCACCATCTTTTAGTTATAGGTTATTAAATTTTGACTATAGTTATGGCAGTGTCCTATGCTGGCTACTGATTAAACAATTATACTGCATTCTAAAGGAGTATAAATCTCAGAAACCTCACAGGATGGTATCTCAGATATATATCAAATGAGCCTTCTTATGGCCATTCCATTATTTTTTCAAGCCAGTTGTATTTTTTTTTTTTGACGTTCCAACAAAACTTTATTTACAAAAGCAAATGGTGGGTCAGATTTGGTACATGAGCTGTAGTTTGCCAATTTCTGCTTTAGATGGTCAAAAAACATTCTTTTTATTCTTGACATTTTGAAATTTCCTAATGAACTTCTATAGACTTATTAAAAATTTTTTTTTCTATATCTTTATTGGAATATAATTGTTTTACAATGTTGTATTAGTTTCTGCTGTACAACAAAGTGAATCAGCTATATGTATACATATATCCCCATATCCCCTCCCTCTTGAGCCTCCCTCCCACCCTCCCTACCCCACCCCTTTAGGTCATCACAAAGCATTGAGTTGATCTCCCTGTTCCATGGGGCTTCTTCACAGTAGCTATCTATTTGACATTTGATAGTGTATATGTGTCAGTGTTACTCTCTCACATTGTCCCAGCTTCCCCTCCCCCCCACGTCCTCAAGTCTGTTCTCTATGTCTGCATCTTTATTTCTGCCCTGCCACTAGGTTCATCAATACCATTTTTTTAAGATTCTATATATATGCATTAGCATATGGTATTTGTTTTTCTCTTTCTGACTTACTTCACTCTGTATGACAGATTCTAGGTCCATCCACCTCACTACAAATAACTCAGTTTTGTTCCTTTTTATGGCTGAGTAATATTCCATTGTATATATGTGCCACATCTTCTTTATCCATTCGTCTGTCGATGGAAACTTAGGTTGCTTCCATGTCCTGGCTATTGTAAATAGTGCTGCAATGAACATTGTGGTACATGTCTCTTTTTGAATTATGGTTTTCTCGTGGCATATGCCCAGTAGTGGGATTGCTGGGTCATATGGTAGTTCTATTTTTAGTTTTTTTTAACAAACCTCCATACTGTTCTCCATAGTGGCTATATCAATTTACATTCCCACCAACAGTGCAGGAGGGTTCCCTTTTCTCCACACCCTCTCCAGCATTTATTGTCTCTAGATTTTTTGATGATGGCCATTCTGACTAGTGTGAGGTGATACCTCATTGTGGTTTTGATTTGCATTTCTCTAATGATTCGTGATGTTGAGCATCTTTTCATGTGTTTGTTGGCAATCTGTATGTCTTCTTTGGAGAAATATCTATTTAGATCTTCTGCCCATTTTTGGATTGGGTTTTTTGTTTTTTGATATTGATATAAGCAGCATGAGCTGCTTGTATATTTTGGAGATTAATCCTTTGTCAGTTGCTTTGTTTGCAAATATTTTCTCCCATTTTGAGGGTTGTCTTTTCGTCTTGTTTATGGTTTCCTTTGCTGTACAAAAACTTTTAAGTTTCAT
This sequence comes from Balaenoptera ricei, assembly GCF_028023285.1. Lineage (NCBI taxonomy): Eukaryota > Metazoa > Chordata > Mammalia > Artiodactyla > Balaenopteridae > Balaenoptera > Balaenoptera ricei. The sequence continues at coordinate 109,129,525 of NC_082642.1, forward strand.
TTGGTCCATTTGTTTATTTTTGTTTTTATTTCCATTTCTCTAGGAGGTGGGTCAAAAAGGATCCTTCTGTGATTTATGTCAAAGAGTGTTCTGCCTATGTTTTCCTCTAAGAGTTTTATATTGTCTAAGCCAGTTGTTTCGTATTGATAAGGCACATGGTAATGTGGGTATGGGCCCCATTTTACAATTCTTCCACCATAAAGTAAGTTGGTCTGTCAGAGGTGATGTGGTGTGAGATGTCATGGTGCAGGAGAAGGCACTGCATAAGTCCACAGATGGTGGAGCTGGCAAAATCATCAAAGGGAATGAAAGCCAATGACAGAAGATGTCCAATGGCTGACTGGATCCCCAGTGAACGGTGCCATATTAGGAGCTCAGAGTTTGCCTCAGCAGTTGTGGTAAAGAGAAAAGGAAAGAATTACCAGGACTCAATGGGAGCTCAAGCATAAGAGAGGTATAGCCCAGGAAATGTAGAAGAAAAATAGCTACTCACACATTGCAGATCATCAATAAAAGAGCTGAAGAAAAAAATACCCTGGCTTATCTTTTCTTCCACCTTTACATCTCCTTCTGGTCTTATACAACCAAAAGCCAGAGGGCAAGAATGTTTGATGCAGTCCATAAAGTCAGTGTCCAGAATGTAGAGTATGGGGTTGGGTAGAGAAGTGTGGAGAGTGGATCTCACAAAGGTAAATGGAGACCTTCCCAAACTGTCACACAGTCCACTGAGTAAGCCGAATCAAATCTGATGTAGCCACAATGCTGAAAGCCCTTTAAAGACTCTCAAACTCAATAAACCACACTGAATTATTATTGAACATATCTTGATGGTCAGACAGCTTGACTTCAAATCCTGTTTATTAGTTGAGTAGCCCTGGGCAAGTTTCTTAAGCAATCTGATTCCCATATCAAGATATTTTTAAAAATGGGTGCCATACATGCTCTAAATCAGCCTTCAATATGTGGTATTGTTTTTTCCATAGCCAGGATTCACAGGTCCAGGAATCAAGGGGTGGAAATTGGAGAGGCACCACTCAGCCCTAGTGATCCATCAGCAAAACTTTTTCTTCCAGTCCCATATCCTTATGCTCTGCTGGCCTAGAGGTGTTAGTTCCAAAGAGAGGAGTGCTTGTACTGGGAGACACAACAACGAGCCCAGTGAACTGGAGATTGAGGCTGCCACCTAGTCACTTTGGGCTCCTCATGCTTCTGAATCAACAGATAAAGAAAAGACTTAGTGTACTGGCTGGGAAAATTGATCCTGATTACCAAAGGCAAATCAGACTGTTGCTACCCAATGTAGGGAAGGATGAGTATATCTCAAATATAGAAAATCCCTTAGGGCTTTTCTTAGTACTACCATGCCTTAAGATTAAAGTTAACAGAAAACTAAAACAACCCAATTCAGGTAGGGATACTAATGGCCTGACTCTTCAAGAATGAAGGTTTGGGTTACCCCACCAGGCAAAGAATCACAACCAGCTGAGGTACTTGCTAAAGGTGAGGGGATTATGAAATGGATAGTAGAAGAAAGTAGTTATAAATAACACTTATGACTACATAGCCAGTTGTAGAAATGAGGACTATAATTGTTATGAGAATTTCTTCCTTATTTTGTTATGAATATGTTTGTGTGTATGTTATTAAGCAAATATATTTTTTCTTCCCCTTTTTATCGTCTTATAACATAACTTTACATTATAGTATTTAAGTATTGTTAACTTTACATTGTAGTAATTAAGTTATAGAATATCAAGGAGAAGATTGAATATCACCCAAGGACTTTGCATCCCCTTTGGGGAAAGCGTTAGTGCTTTTTCAGTTGTATATAGGATAGGTGTATCATGTGAGAAGTAAGTGTGACCTTGCTCTTGTCTTTATTTGGAGATTAAGCATGATTTAAGGAGATGTGTCTTGGTGCCAAGTTGACTGCATTGCTTAAGTTTTATGTGTCAATTTGGCAGGGGTGTGGTACCGAGTTGTTTGGCCAAACACTAGTCTGGATATTTCTGTGAAAATATTTTGTAGATGTGATTAACGTATATAATCAGTTGACTTTAAGGAAAGAAGATTACCCTTGATAATGTGGGTGGGCCTCATCCAGTCAATCAGTTGAAGACCATAGAGCAAAAACCGAAGTTACCTAAAAAGAAGGAATTCTGCCTTAAGACTGCAAAATGGAAATCCTGCCTGATTCTCCAGCCTCTTGGCTTGCCCCAAAGGTTTCAGACAAATGACTACAACACTAACTCCTGTCTGAGTTTCCAGCTTGCTGGCCTGCCTTATATATTTCAAACTAAAGACTACAACTTCACTCTTGCCTAAGTTTCTAGCCTGTTACAATAATCTATCAGTTTTGGACTTGCCACCCCCATAACCATAAGCCAATTTCTTAAAATCTATCTGTCTGTCTGTCTATCTATCCATCCATCCATCTATCACCTATCTTATTTGTTCTGTTTCTCTGAAGAATCCTGACTGATACAGGTGCTAAAACTACTTCCTTTCTATAGATGTTGTTCACATTAAATGAAATAACATATGTAAGTGTGATGTGAGTTGGGTGCTTTAGTTTCAAGAAACAAATAATTTAACTCAAATTGGCTTACACAATAAATGTATATTCATGGCTTATGTGCTAGGTTAGTTTTTCCACACTTGGTACAACCAATACATGCACTATATCAAGTGCCCTTTTTAAAAATGTGATATTTATTGACTTCCGTAGTGAGGTTCAGGTTCATGTTCCTCAATCAATAGAATGACACAGAGGCAATCCTGCCTGAATTTTGTAGTTAAATCATCAAAGACAACATTGCTTGTGTGTGTGTGTGTGTGTGTTTGTGCATACGTGCATGTGTGTCTCTTTCTCCTTTGTCTGTGTGCTTTCCTTTCCTTTGTAACCTGGCTACCATGGTGAGAGGAAGCTCACCCCACATGAGGAGGCCATATCTAGGTGTTTCAGCCAACAACCCCAGCTAGTTCTCCAGCTGACAGCCAGCATCAGTTCCAAATGTGTGAGTGAACAAGCTGCAAATGACTCCAGCCCGCAGCCTTCAATCCGTCAAGTATTTTACTTGATGACCTCTAAATGTGGAGCAGAGATAAGATATCCTACAGTGTTCTGTCTGAATTCCTGACCTATAGAAACATAAGAGAAAATAAGTATTATTGTTATTTTAAGCCAATAAATTTTAGGGTAATTTGTCATGTGATAATATATAATGAATACAACTTGCTTTATTGAAGAAAAATCTAAAGGTGGTATAATTTTTAGGCATGATTTGATCATAGATTGTCTATGTTTCTCTGTGATTTTTTTTCTAAGTTCTGGTTTCCTTTGTGTGTTGGCTTTATCTACTTATGGAAGGAAAATAGCTATATTGGTTCCATTGCCTCAGATCTATAGAATATATGGTCCAGAGCAAAGAGATAACTTTTGTTCAAGCATTCCCAGAAGAAATCCTGAAATTCAATATGACTGAGCTATCTTAAATCGTCCGGCCACCTCTAAAAATAATCTGAGGTCTAGGCATATGGAATTTAATTATTGGCTTATTTTGCTATATTTCTCCCATCCTTGGAATCACAGAAATTCTCAAACCTATATCAGGGGTTCTCAGGAAAACAATAGATACTCTGGAAGCAACCACAGACTTCCACTATAAACACATGACATAATGTTTGATATACAAGTTCTTTATACATGATAGTTATGATTATTACTTAGTTTATCCTTAGGGTCAAATACTTTCTCATGTATTACGTTAGAATTCATCAGTCACCCAATCTTTTCATTACTGTCTCACTCAAGGAGATACAAACAATGCCATTATGCTCCAATCTTTTCCCCTTTAATTTCAAGGTTAACTATTTCTATAAAGCTTAGTAAATGTGTCTATCCCTATATGAGTTAGCTACAGCAGTCACAGGCTATGTTTAAAATTAAGCCATTCTACACATTCTTTCTTGAAATTGCCTCCAGAATACTTGGCAATGTTAGGAGACAGCATATGTTTAATGTTGTTAAGAGCAGAGTCATTTTAGCAAAAGTCTGGAATAGCACTTTAAATCTACAGTACACCCCTCAGAGGTCCTAGAATAGCACTTAATAAGTATAGAAGGAAGAGAAGTTGGAGTTCATACATGATGTAAGATATAACAAGTTAGTGTTAGTGGTTAGAATATTACCCAAATTCTCTTCTGGAGAATGTCATTTTGGGGAAAAAAAGTTTTTAGAAGTTAAATATGTTTGGAAAATATAATGCACTGTCTTGACCTTTGGGAAACTCAGGATGCAGGTTAAGTTATTAAGGGACCTAAAAAGCTTTATAATAAAGGGACTGTTTAATTTTACTAACCCAGCTTTTCCTAAACAGGTTTAGAAAACAAAGATGGACCACTTATTTTTAAGAGATATTCATCATTAAAAATGGAAATAATAGTGCCATGTGTACTAGGGAGTCAAATGATGAAGTATGGTTTATTACTAATAAAAATGAGCTTCAAAACAAGAAATTAGTTGTTTAAAGCCTTAAAGTAGTGAAAAATGAAGAAGAATATAAGCCATACTAATGTCTTTTTAAAATGACAATTTTCAATTTCAGCTAAGAAGGAGTAAACTCATTTCAGCTTATTTTTCCCAGTGATAATAACTAAAATCCCAGGGCAGAGTTTATTAAGCAACTATCTGATGACTCTGAAAAGTAAATAATAGCAGGCAGATTCAGGAGAAAAATCAAACCCCAAAATGACTAATAAGAGTAGTAAGTTTCCTGTTTGAGGTTTTTTCTTTTTCTTATCTGCTAGCTTAGATTCTAGGCAGTCTGAATCATGGAATTTCACAGTGGGCATGGACAGGAAAAGTTCCAGGAAAAATCTATTTTCAGCTGGAGAACAAGGAAGTGGGCCTCTGTGGGATGTAAAGTATTTGTGTGTTTGTGTGTGTGTGTGTGTGTGTGTGTGTGTACATGTGCATGCATGCAAATCTCTGTATGTTTTTTTACTCTTTTTTTTTACGCTGTTGGCTCTGATGTGAGGCAAGACCTACTCATTAAACAACACTCCTGTGTTGGCAGTAGTAGTGGCAGCAGCAGATTCATCATTTAAAACACCAAGAGAAAACCCTTCTCTCTCACCAGAGGAATTAACAAAGAGATGTATGCAATCTGAAGTATGTAGAGGGGATCCCAGAGTAAATTATTTTTACTCTCTTTTCACTCATTACTTTGTCCAGAGGAAGATCCACTTATGGGAAGTGTGTAAACATAAGGAGGCTAAAACTCTGGCTATCTAGCTAGGACTCCAGGAAAGGAGCCCTTGGAAACCAGGAATTATGAGGGAAACAATGGAAGAGAGAGGATTAAATATTTAAATCTGAGTCTGAAGTCCTAGGCTAATCCTTGTGCTGTACTATGGAACTGAAACAAAGCACCACAGTAAAACTTTGAGAACTCAGTTATGGTGAAGACCACTGTCCAGGTCCCAGACTTGTCTTTGGATAGTACACATGCAAAGTGCACCAAAGTAACTCACAAAAGCTTTGAAAACTAAACTGATATTGGAACCACAATCCACAAAATACAGTTTGGAACTTGTGATCTGAACCTAACTGGGTTGACTGCATGCTAAAACAAACAAAGAAAAAAATCAAAATTCTCTAGAGGTTTTTAATGCAATTCACAGTCTCATAATATTTAAAATATCCAGGATACATCCAAAATTACTTGATGTACGAAGAACCAGGAAAACTTTAATTTGCTCAGAGGAAGAGATAATCAACAAATAGCAACCCTGAGATGATCCCAATGTTGGAATTAGACAATATAATAAAGCAAGTACCATAATTTTGCTTCTGAAATAAGGGCAAACACTCTTGAAATTAATGGAAAGCTAGAGGTTCATAGAAAAGAGATAGAGGCTACAAAAAAATTAAATTGAAATTTTAGAATGAAATAATGCAATAACAGAAAAAAGTTCACTGGATGTACCCAGTGTAGATGAGAGTGGGATTGTGAATTTGAATATAAATTAATAGAAATTATTCAATGTGTACAACAGAGGAAAAACCAATATAGAAGTGAACTGAGTGTTGGAAACTTGTGGGAAGTTATCAAACATTCATATTGAAGACTAAGGAAAGGAGAAAGAGACTGATGCAAACAATTAAAAAAAAAATGATTTAAAACATCACAAATTATTGAAGAACATGAATTTACAGAGTCAAGGAGCTCAGTGAAAATCAAACAAGATAAACTCAAAGAAAATATCACCTATATATATCATAATCAAACTAATGAAAGCCAATGATAAAGAAAAATATTAGAAGTCATGGAGCACAGAAGAGAGTAGAACAATATTTTTTAATGTGATGAATGAGAATAACTGTCAACCCAGAATTCTACAACGTGCAAAAATATCCTTCAAGAATGAAAGTGAAATGAAGACAGTCTCAGATGAAGGAAAAGAGGAAATTCATTGCCAATAGGCTTCCTCTAAAACAAATGTTACAGAATAGCCTTTTGCTAAAGAAAAGTGATTACAGAGGAAATAATAGAAATTTAAGAATGGAGGAAGAGCAATACAACTAATAAATATATGGGTAAATATAATAGCCTACTTTTATCCTCTTAACTTTCTTAAACTATATACAGGCATACCTCACAGATATGGCAGGTTCAATTCCAGACCATCTCAATAAAGCAAGTCACATGAATTTTTTGGTTTCCCAGTGCATATAAAATTTATCTTTCATTATACTGCAGTCTGTTAAGTGTGCAATAGCACTAAGTCTAAAAAAATGTACATACCTTAGTTAAAAAATACTTTATTACTAAAAAATGCTAACTGTTGTCTGACAACGCAGGGTTGCCAGAAACTTTCAATTTGTAAAAATGCAATACCTGCAATGTACAACAAAGTGAATCACAATAAAATGAGGTATTCCTATATGATTCCTGAAAGCAAAAATATAAGATTGTATGTTGGGATTAAAATGTACATAGATCTGATTCATTTGTATTCATATGTACTTGATTATTGCTGCCATAAAAATAACTTTAGCAATTTAAACAATACAAATTTTTAATCTTATATTCTGTACATCAGAAGTCTGACATGAGTCTCACTGGGCTAAAATCATAGTGTTTGCTGTGTTCTTTTCTGGAAGCTGTAGAGGACCTTACTCATTCAGGGTGTTGGCAGAATTCATTTTCTTTTTTAAATATTTTATTTATTTATTTATTTTATACAGCAGGTTCTTATTAGTTATCTATTTTATACTTATTAGTGTATATATGTCAATCTCAATCTCCCAATTCACCTCACCACCCCTGCCCCGCTGCTTTCCCCCCTTGGTGTCCATACATTGATTCTCTACATCTGTGTCTCTAGTTCTGCCTTGCAAACCAGTTCATCTGTACCATTTTTCTAGATTCCACATATATGCATTAATATACGATATTTGTTTTTCTCTTTGTGACATACTTCACTCTGTATGACAGTCTCTAGGTCCATCCACATCTCTACAAATGACCCAATTTCTTTCCTTTTTATGGCTGAGTAATATTCCATTGTATATGTGTACCACATCTTCTTTATCCATTTGTCTGTTGATGGGCATTTAGGTTGCTTCCATGACCTAGCTATTGTAAATAGTGCTGCAATGAATATTGGGGTGCATGTGTCTTTTTGAATTATGGTTTTCTCAGGGTATATGCCCAGTAGTGGGATTGCTGGGTCATATGGTAGTTCTATTTTTAGTTTTTAAAGGAACCTCCATACTGTTCTCCATAGTGGCTGTATCAATTTACATTCCCACCAACAGTGCAAGAGGGTTCCCTTTTCTCCACACCCTCTCCAGCATTTGTTGTTTGTAGATTTTCTGATGATGCCCATTCTAACTGGTGTGAGGTGATACCTCATTGTAGTTTTGATTTGCATTTCTCTAATGATTAGTGATGTTGAGCATATTTTCATGTATTTGTTGGCAATCTGTATGTCTTCTTTGGAAAAATGTCTATTTAGGACTTCTGCCTATTTTTTGATTGCGTTGTTTTTTTTTTAATATTGAGGTGCATGCGCTGTTTATATATTTTGGAGATTAATCCTTTGTCCGTTGATCCATTTGCAAATATATTCTCCCATTTTGAGGGTTGTCTTTTCATCTTGTTTATAGATTCCTTTGCTGTGCAAAAACTTTTAAGTTTCGTTAGATCCCATTTGTTTATTTTTGTTTTTATTTCCATTACACTAGGAGGTGGGTCAAAAAAAGATCTTGCTGTGATTTAGTCATAGAGTGTTCTTCCTATGTTTTCCTCTAAGAATTTTATAGTGTCTGGTCTTACATTTAGGTCTTTAATCCATTTTGAGTTTATTTTTGTGTATGGTGTTAGGGAGTGTTCTAATTTCATTATTTTACATGTAGCTTTCCAATTTTCCCAGCACCACTTATTGAAGAGACTGTCTTTTCTCCATTGTATATCCTTGCCTCCTTTGTCACAGATTAGTTGACCATAGGTGTGTGGGTTTATCTCTGGGCTGTCTATCCTGTTCCGTTGATCTATATTTCTTTTTTTGTGCCAGTACCATATTGTCTTGATTACTTTAGCTTTGTAGTATAGTCTGAAGTCAGGGAGTCTGATTGCTCCAGCTCTGTTTTTTTCCCTCAAGATTGCCTTGGCTATTCGAGGTCTTTGGTGTCTCCATACAAATTTTAAGATTTTTTGTTCTAGTTGTGTGAAAAATGCCATTGGTAATTTGATAGGGATTGCATTGAATCTCTAGACTGCTTTGGGTAATATAATCATTTTCACAATATTGATTCTTCCAATCCATAAGTATGGTATATCTCTCCATCTGTTTGTGTCATCTTTGATTTCTTTCATCAGTGTCTTGTAGTTGTCTGAGTACAGTTCTTTTACCTCCTTAGGCAGGTTTATTCCTAGGTATTTTATTCTTTTTGTTGCAATGGTGAATGAGAATATTTCCTTAATTTCTCTCTCTGATCTTTCATTGTTAGTGTATAGGAATGCAAGAGATTTCTGTGCATTAATTTTGTATCCTGCAATTTTACCAAATTCATTGATTAGCTCTAGTAGTTTTCTGGTGGCATCTTTAGGATTCTCAATGTATAGTATCATCTCATCTGCAAACAGGGATAGTTTTACTTCTTTTCAAATTTGTATTCCTTTTATTTCTTTTTCTTCTCTGATTGCCGTGGCTAGGAATTCCAAAACTATAATGAATAATAGTGGTAAGAGTGGACATCCTTGTCTTGTTCCTGATCTTAGAGGAAATGCTTTCAATTTTTCACCATTGAGAATGATGTTTGCTTTGGGTTTGTTGTATATGGCCTTTATTATGTTGAGGTAGGTTCCCTCTATGCTCACTTTCTGGAGAGTTTTTATCATAAATGAGTGTTGAATTTTTTCAAATGATTTTTCTGCATCTATTGAGATGGTTATATGGTTTTTATTTTCAGTTTGTTAATACAGTGTATCACATTGATTGATTTGTGTATATTGAAGAATCCTTGTATTCCTGGGATAAATCCCACTTGATCATGGTGTATGATACTTTTAATGTGTTGTTGGATTCTGTTTGCTAGTATTTTGTTGAGGATTTTTACATCTATATTCATCAGTGATATTGGTTTGTAATTTTCTTTTTTTATAGTATCTTTGTCTGGTTTTGGTAGCAGGGTAATGGTGGCTTTGTAGAATGAGTTTGGGAGTGTTCCTTCCTCAGCAATTTTTTGGAAGAGTTTGAGAAGGACGGGTGTTAGCTCTTCTCTAAATGTTTGATAGAATTCACCTGTGAAGCCATCTGGTCCTGGACTTTTGTTTGTTGGAAGATTTTTAATCACAGTTTCAATTTCATTACTTGTGATTTGTCTGTTCATATTTTGTATTTCTTCTTGGTTCAGTATTGGAAGATTATACCTTTCTAAGTATTTGCCCATTTCTTCCAGGTTGTCCATTTTATTGGCATAGAGTTGCTTGTAGTAGTCTCTTAGGATGCTTTGTATTTCTGCAGTGTCTGTTGTAACTTCTCCTTTTTCACTTCGAATTTTATTGATTTGAGTCTTCTCCCTTTTTTTCTTGATGAGTCTGGCTAAAGGTTTATCAATTTTGTTTATCTTCTCAGAGAACCAGCTTTTAGTTTTATTGAACTTTGCTATTGTTTCTATTTCATTTATTTCTGATGTGATCTTTATGATTTCTTCCCTTCTACTAACTTTGGGTTTTGTTTGTTCTTCTTTCTCTAGCTCCTTTATGTGTAAGATTGGATTGTTTATTTGAGATTTTTCTTGTTTCTTGAGGTAGGATTGTATTACTATAAACTTCCCTCTTAGAACTGCTGTTTCTGCATCCCATAGGTTTTGGATCGTCATGTTTTTGTTGTCATATGTCTCTAGGTATTTTTTGATTTCCTCTTTGATTTCTTCAGTGATCTCTTGGTTATTTAGTAACGTGTTGTTTTACCTCATGTGTTTGTGTTTTTTATGTTTTTTTCCCGGTAATTTATTTCTAATCTCATAGCGTTGTGGTTGGAAAAGATGCTTGATATGATTTCAATTTTCTTAAATTTACCGAGGCTTGATTTGTGATGCAGGATGTGATCTATCCTGGAGAATGTTCCATGCGTACTTGAGAAGAAAGTGTAATCTGCTGTTTTCAGATGGAATGTCCTATAAATATCAGTTAAATCTATCTGGTCTATTGTGTCATTTAAAGCTTGTGTTTTCTTTTAATTTTCTCTCTGGATGATCTGCCCATTGGTGTAAGTGAGGTGTTAAAGTCCCCCAGTATTATTGTGTTACTGTCGATTTCCTATTTTAGAGCTGTTAGCATTTGTCTTATGTTTTGATGTGCTCCTATGTGGGGTGCATATATATTTATAATTGTTATATCTTCTTTTTGGATGGATCCCTTGATCACTATGTAGTGTCCTTCCTTGTCTCTTGTAACATTCTTTGTTTTAAAGTCTATTTTATCTTATATGAGCATTGCTATTCCAGCTTTCTTTTGATTTCCATTTGCATGGAATATCTTTTTCCATCCCCTCACTTTCAGTCTATATGTGTCCCTAGGTCTGAAGTGGGTCTCTTGTAGACAGCATATATATGGGTCTTGTTTTTGTATCCATTCAGCAAGCCTTTGTCTTTTGGTTGGAGCATTTAATCCATTTACATTTAAGGTAATTATCGATATGTATGTTCCTATTACCATTTTCTTAATTGTTTTGGCTTTGTTTTTGTAGGTCCTTTTCTTCTCCTTTGTTTCCAACTCAGAGAAGTTCCTTTAGCATTTGTTGTAGAGCTGGTTTGGTGGTGCTGAATTCTCTTAACTTTTGCTTGGCTGTAAAGCTTTTGATTTCTCCGTCAAATCTGAATGAGGTCTTTGTTAGGTAGAGTAATCCTGGTTGTAGATTTTTCCCTTTCAGCACTTTAAATGTGTCCTGCCACTCCTTTCTGGCTTTTCTTTCTTTTTTTTTTCTTTTTCTTCTCTGATTGCCCCGCTCAGACTTCCAAAACTATATTGAGTAATAGTGAACCAAGTATACTGAAATCAAGTAAAATATTTTCATTTTATATTTTATTATTACATGTGACACAAAAATAAACTCTTAAAAGAAAAACAGCATTTTGGGTTATTTTATCACGTGGCTTAATAGCTGAAATACTGTTTGGGGGTAAAAATCTTTTTGTGTTAAAATATTGGATCCATTGCTGTATATGCTGTTTCATAGCACAATATTTTATTTTTTATCTTATCCTGCTTGTGTTTTAAATCTCTGATTTTCTCTTCAGATACCAGCTGGAGAAAACTCTCTGCTTTTAAAGGGGCTCTTGTGATTAGATTAAGCACAACCAGATAATTTCCCTATTTTAAGATCAACTGTGCCATATACCATAACAATTATGTGGGTTACAACTCATCATATCCACAGGTGCTGGGTATTAGAGTGTTGAATCTCGAGGGCCATTCAGGAATCAATACCAGGAGTCAGTGAGCACTGGCAGCCAAGTAAAGAGTTGCCTAGAACTGAATACCAAAAGTTTTCAAATAATACAGAAGAAGCCAGGAGAAGTAAAACAGAGAACTTAAGAGCAAGAAGATAAATTTAAAAACATAGACATAAATCCAACCATGTCAATAGTTATATTAAATAAGTTATTCTGAACACACCAACTCAAAGACAGAGATTGCTATATTGGATAAAAAACAGAAAAACAAACAAACAGCATCCAATTTGTTTTATGCTATCTACAGGAAATCTAGTTTATAAACAGTAGTATGGATAGGATAAGTAAAAATTTGAAAAATATATTGCATACAAACACTAACCAAAATAAAGTTGAATTGGTGATATTGATATTAGACAAAGTAAGCTTTAGAACAAGGAATTATTAGGGATAAAGAGGAATGTTGCCTAATTAATTACTCTGAGAAGATGTAATAAACTTAAGTGTGTCAGTACACCAAGAAGATATAATAAATCTAAATGTGTATTCACTTAATAACAGAACTTCAAACTACATGAAACAAAGTCTGATAGGGTTGAAGGAGAAATAGAGAAATCCACAAGTATATTTGGAAAATTCAGTATTTCTTTCTCTAATGAAAATCCGAAGGAATCTCCAAAAAAGTTACTAGAAATAATTAGTATGTTTATCAGTGTTGCAGTACATGACATTAAGATTTTAAAAATCATTTGTGTTTCTACATACCAGCTAAGAACAATTGCAAATGAAGATGTAAAACAAAAAGAAAAACAAAACAACAACAACAAAAAACTGTTCAACTTACATTATTTCCAAATAATGAAGAACGTGGGTATAAATCTAACAAAAATATATGTAATATCTGTATGTGGGAAAACTACAAATGCTTGTTAAAAAAAATTAAAGAATACCAAATAAGTAGAGAGATAGACAAAGTTTATGGATTGAAAGGCTCAGTATTGTTCAGATGTAATTTTTCCCAAATTAATCTACAGGTTGAAACAGTCTCAACCAAAATGCCAGCAGGGTATCTTGTAGATATTGAAAAGTGAATATAACATTTATTTGGACAGGCAAAGAAACTGGAAATGCCAAAGAAATTTGAAAAATAGCAAAGTTTGGGAATCCATATTATCTGATTTTAAGACTTACCCTACCATTATAATACTCAGAGCGGTATTGGCAAAAGCATAGGCACAGATTAATGGAACAGAATAGAATACAAAAACAGACCCATACAAATGAAGATGATGATTTCTGACAAAGATGTAAAAACAATTTTTAAAAAAGCATAGTGTTTTTAAAAAATGGTGCTAGTGCATTTGGAAACATGTATATAAAAATATGAATCTAAATATATATATCATGCCTTATACAGAAATGAACTTAAATTATATACCTAAATGTAAGATGTAAAAGTATAAAAATTTTTGGAAAAAGAATAGAAAATTTGGGGGACTTTAGGTTAGGCAAAGTGTCTTTAGATAGCCCAAAGATAAAATACATACAAGAAAAAAAAAAAGATAAATGATATTTACCAAAATTTAAAACTTTTTCTTTACAAAAGACATTGTCAAGAGATTGAGAAGACTGGAGAACATATTTGCAAATCACATATCTAATAAAGGGCTTGTATTTACAGTACATAAACAGCAATTAAAAGTAAAAAATGAGTAAACAAACAACTCACTAAAAAGGAAAAAAAGATTTGAAGAGAAACTTCACCAAAGAAAATACAAATGAGCTGATGAAAGATACTCAAGAAAATTAGATATTACGGAAATGCCAATTAAGACCACAATGAGACACAGAGCTATCAGAATGTCTAAAATGTAAAACTTGAGTATCGAGTGCTGAAAAGGAGGTGGAGAAACTCAGACTCTACAACCTTGCTGGTGTGAATGAAAAATTATATATACAATGTGGAAAACAGTTTGGCAATTTCTTAAAAAATTAAACCTACACTTACCATATGACCTAGTAATCTCACTCCGGGGTATTTATCCAGAGAAATGAAGACATATATACAATAAAAACCAGTACATGAATATTTATGGCAGCAATAGCCATACTTTACAAAACCTGGGAAGAATTGAAATAGTCTTTAATGAGTGAATGAATAAACAAACTATAGTACCTCCATGCAATGGAATACTATACATCAAGTAAAAAAGAATAAGCTATAGAATCTCAAATACATTACACTAAGTGAAATAAGCCAGCCACCAAAGATTACATACTATATTATTACATTTTTTATAACATTCTGCAAAAAGACCATACTATAGTAAAAGAGAACAGATCCATTTTTACCAGGAATTAGGCATAGAAGAAAGGTTTGAATACAAAGGGACAGAATGAAGGCATTTTAGGGAGTGAGGAAACTGTTTTGTATCATGATTGTTGCTAAAATCTGTATATATTTTTAAAAAACGCCTAAAACTGTATAGCAAAAAAGTGAACTTTGTTATATGTAAATTAGGAAAAAATTTAAACAAAACAAAAATAGTTTTAAAAGAGCCTTAACTATGAATAAATTATAAACAAAGTTTGACACAGATTACATGTAATTCTGTAAGGAAAAAATGTAGCAGTAATTTGACTTGGGGAGCCAAAGTCCCTTTTTTTTTTTTTTTTTAATTGGGGTATAGTTGCTTTACAATATTGTGTCAGTTTATACTGTACAGCAAAGTGAATCAGCTATACATATACATATGTCCCCTCTTTTTTGGATTTCCTTCTCATTTAGGTCACCACAGAGCACTTAGTAGAGTTCTCTGTGCTATACAGTAGGTACTCATTAGTCATCTATCAAAGACCCTTTTGAGAATATCTTGAAAACTATGGAAACTTGTCTTGACTTTACCCTGTTAGACATTTTAGTACACACATGTATACAAACACACTGAATGTTCTAAGTTCAGGAGGTTCCCTGATGTCCTATGGTTTATTTTTGTACAACTCAATGATCCATGGACCACAGTTGAGAACTCTTGCCCATATAATAACATTAATCAGGCTTCTATTCATGCTCAGGAACTTTAAAATTTTAACTTAATTTTATTTAATATTTTATCGAGATATAATTGACAAATAAAATATTAGTTTCAGGTGTACAATATAATGATTCAATATTTACATATATTGGAATGGTTACCACAAGTGGTCTAGTTAACACCCAACGCCAATGCTCAGAAATATTGATCTTGTAGTATTCCAGAGTCCTCTTGTTCCCCAACATATTTTCCCACTAGCTTATCTTTTAAAAATTGAAAACATTTTTTTTTTAATTCACAGGATATTAAAGATATAAAGGACCTAAAAATAGCCAAAGGTGATTGGTTGCTGAATCTCTCATTTCTTCAATAAAGGTAAGAGGGTGAAAAGACAAGGCACATGGAGCTTTATCTTGTAAAAGAACTTTCACACTTGGTACATACTGAGGAAAATAAGAAAAACCTTAAACATTTCATAAATTTGATTTGGGTGAGCCCTGTTTACATTTCTCTGGACTAGGATAATAAAGTTTGAATACACACAAATAATATATCTTCAAATAAATTCAAATAGAGGGAAGTCTACTTTTATGCATTATATGAAGGGCTTGTTTGCTTTATAATATAGCTGGCATAAATTTCATACAAAAGAAATGTACTACAGGAGGTTTACGTATAAGTTATCATTGGAGATAATTTCACATTAGCAGAGAATTATAGGAAGATTTAAAGTTTTATTTTTGGAATTTAAATCTTACCTTTTTCTCCCTAGTTATATTTGTAGGACTTCCTTAAAAAGAGAAATGTAGAGAGTTTATCAATGAAGGAAAGTAAATAATCCTACAAATACATCATCTAGTAGCATCTAGAATCTCATGTATTTTATTTCATAAGTAGGAACATTTGTTCTAGTTTATATAATTCTTCCAACTGTTCCTCAAAGTTCTAAAACTAAAATGATTGTATTACATATTGTATAATCTATCTATATTATATATAGTATACGCACATACATGCATTTCTATATGGAGATTTAATGACTATAGAAACACATGAGCCTGGCATTGATTTACAGCTGGATATGTTGTGTTATCTTTTAACATTTTTGAAATGGCTGCAGTTTTGAGGGACTGAATTGGTTTCATAATACTGGGCAGTTTCTGTACATTCAGTTGACAGAAAATATAAAAAATGATCCCAAGTTTCCAAAGGAAAGGTAAGATGGATAGAGGTAGCCAATCAGGGCATATTTTGGTGACTTGCAATGTACAACACAATATAAACTATGAGATCATATTTGGTGACTGAAAAATAAAGTGAAATGCCCTGTCATCTATCTAAGAGACAGAGAAAAAGTACCAAGGCAATATTGTAGCTTAACAATGAAATTTCCTGGGATCATCATTCATTTTAACATCATTTTCTCTACTAAAATATTATACAAGAATTCTATATAAATTAGTATATACATGTATGTACATAGTGTATATATATATATAGTATAGTATATATATATATACTAGTATAGATATATAATTATATAATTCTATATAAATTAGTATATACATGTATATACATAGTATATATATATATATATACATAGTATATATATATATATATATATACATATATATATATATATTGCCAAATATATATGGCAATCTGTATATCTTCTTTGGAGAAATGTCTATTTAGGTAGTCTGCCCATTTTTGGATTGGGTTGTTTGTTTTTTTGATGTTGAAATCCATGAGCTGCTTGTAAATTTTGGAGGTTAATCCTTTGTCAGTTGCTTCATTTGCAAATATTTTCTCCCATTCTGAGGGTTGTCTTTTCGTCTTGTTTATGGTTTCCTTTGCTGTGCAAAAGCTTTTAAGTTTCATTAGGTCCCATTTGTTTATTTTTGTTTTTATTTCCATTCCTTTGGAGGCGGGTCAAAAAGGATCTTGCTGTGATTTATGTCATAGAGTGTTCTTCCTATGTTTTCCTCTAAGAGTTTTATAGTGTCTGGCCTTACATTTAGGTACTTAATCCATTTTGAGTTTATTTTTGTGTATGGTGTTGGGGAGTGTTCTAATTTCATTCATTTACATGTAGCTGTCCAGTTTTCCCAGCACCGCTTATTGAAGAGACTGTCTTTTCTTCATAGATAAGGTGACCATATGTCCGTGGGTTTATCCTGGGCTTTCTATCCTGTTCCATTGATCTATATTTCTGTTTTTGTGCCAGTACCATACTGTCTTGATTACTGTAGCTTTGAGGTACAATCTGAAGTCCGGGAGCCTGATTCTTCCAGCTCTGCTTTTCTTTCTCAAGATTGCTTTGGCTATTCGGGGTCTTTTGTGTTTCCATACAAACTGTGAAATTTTTTGTTCTAGTTCTGTGAAGAATGCCACTGGAGGGTCACCATCATGGTGGGTAGTTGAACTGCTTAAAGATATTGCTGCCTTATTATGTTAAATGATGCTGCATGTTTGTGGACTACTAGGGAACAATAGGGTCAAACCTGAATAGAGTTGAATCAAGTGACATCTATAGGAGCAAAGGAGCTAAAAAGAGAATGAATGGAATAGTAAAGATACAATATTGTTCTATTTTTATTGACTCATTCATTTATTCATTCACTCAATAAATCTTCTGAGTGCCTACTTAATATGGTTCTATCTAGACCAGTGTTTGTTAATCCTGGCTACACATTAAAGTTACCTGGACACCTTAAAAACTGCCTGGGTTCCACACTACATTTATTATGACAGAATCTCAGGATTGAGGTGGTGGTAAGTCTTGAGAATCTGTAATTTTATAAAGTTCTCTAGATGATTCTAATATGCAGAATCATATTGGGGTTGAGAGCAACTGGTTTAGCTTTGGGATACGCAACATTATGATACTTTTTGCATATTTTAATAATGGAAAATACTGCTTCATTTATATTTCTTTATATAAATTCTTGTATTTTGTTTTTAGAAGACTTGCTTTCCTGGGTAACACTTCTTAAGGCAAATTGTAGGGTGAAACTGCTGCTGTGTGCACTGAATTCTGAGCAGGGAATATTGTTACTTTTAGTTACACAATTTGGTATTTTTTAAAAGGGTTAATGCAAAAAGCAATACTAAAGACTTGTTTTCCGTTTGGGTAAAATGGTGTTCATACTTATATTGAAGCTTTCTCACAAGCATATTAGGCTGAATGAGATTATAAATATTAAATTTACTAAACTTTTGGAAGGTTGTGTATTTTTGCACATTCAAAACTTTTCTGGTTTTGATAATGTAACCCTTAATATCTTTGTCAATTTATTATCTTGTTTGGTTAAAATGTTTCAAAACCTGAAATAATGTGTTTCCTCTTTTTAATCTTAAAATGTCTGCTATGTGTTTGAAAACACTATTGGGTCATAGAGGAAGATTTTATGATCAGAAAGATTTCTTAATCAAATTGACTTATGCTCACTGATTTCTGAAGCATCCATTCTAAGAATGTGGCAGGTCTCCATAATCTCTTTCTGAGGAAGTTCATCTATGCAGTTGCCTGAGCTGGCAGCATTTTTCTACTCCTTACAAAATAAAAATGAAAAATGCTTTTGAATTTGTCAATAAAGAATGGGCTGAATTTTGGTTAGAAATCCAAGTCAATGAATAGTTCACGTTCTTAATTACCTGAGATTTGAATATTCCTTTTGTTTTGTCATTCTTGACTGTGTATGTTCATGAATTTTACTCATACTAATTTGTTGAATTCAGAGCAGTATATTTTGTTCATTACTATTGTAAATGGTATTCCTCATAATTATTCTATTTATGTTTTTAGTCTAGTCTGATTTTGATTTTTTAGAACTTCATTATTATTTTAAAATAAAACAGATGATCAGATTTATAGGTTTATAGAAAACATCTTAGTGTTTGCAGGAAAGTATTTATGATAATTCAGCTTCTCAGTTTGAAACACTCATGTCTCAGCCATCTGTCACAACTCATATGTGTCTCATTATCATAAACATGCAGGTAAGGATTCTATATTCTTTTTGTTTTATGGTTGTGGCTCAGTGTGCTGAATCTCATGATATAAAAAATATTCTATAAAAGCAAACTGTGTTCTTATCTCTGATCATCTTGCAAATAAGTGCCAACTCTTTGAAAAGAAAATGGACTACACTAGAGTTTATGTATAATTCAAAACAACCTCTTCATTTTTCTTCAATTCCACATCCAACATTCAAAGAACTATTAATTTTATGTAAAGGGAATATTTCACTGAATTATTAACCGAGATGCTGGGCTGTGGGCAATGGAAACTCAAGTCAAAATTACTTAAGTAAAAGAGCATCTCTCTTATAGCTTTGGTCAAAAAGTCCTAAGGAGAGTCTGATTGCGAACAGATACCAAACCTTGAAGTAATTTATCAAGGAAGGTGAAATATTCTTATTGACAATATAAGCTCACAAATCTACCATGTTTTAGGGGTGCATGGGTGGATGAAGATCAGCTTTCATCTCAAAATATATTAAATTTATTTCCCTAAGAGAAGATCTGAGAGACATTCTATAACTTAAATAGTGGGAAGTGATGTTGGACAGGAAGAAGACAACCACTTTCCACAATAGAGTTGTGCAAAAATAAAAGCAAAATGAAAGAAGGAAAACAATGATCCTTCTAGCACTAAAATACTAACTTTATGAATTAAATTTACCATTTAATTTTTATCCTAAAATGTATTATAAGTTCTTAGAAATCACTAGTTTCTTATTCTATTTATAGAAGAAATTATAGAAAGAATTCAACAATTCTAAAGAATCTTTGCATTAGACTTGATGTTTCAAATCGACCATGTCTAAATTATGATGCTAACTTTATAAAAACTCATGAATAGACAACAAAAGTATAGAGTATTTGATAAAATGGAAAGTAGAAGCCTTAAAGATAATGGTGTTTTATGCTGTTCCTTTTTTCTATATAACCATCATTTTATCTCCTATTCCTGTTATTTGTCACTCCTTTTTTTTTTTTTTTTTTGCTCTCCCTAACAGTGTTCTTTGTTCTATTATATTTGGAGAGAATCATTTTGTATGGAATGTAAACCAGGCTTTTAAAAGTAGAAGTTGATAATATGTAGGTTCAAATGATTCTTTTAGGTTGCCTCTGATTTTTCTAGATAATTATTGTAAGCTTTTCTATGTTAGTGCTATGAACTTTTGACACCATGGGCTTATGTTTTAGAAGATTTGAAAGTAGAGATTTGCGTAAACCATGATCTAAACAAATTCACTTTAATGAAGAAATCATTTAGGAAAATAGAAGAAATATAAGATGACTAGATCATGGAAAATATATAACTGTAACAATACTCTGAAGGACTCTTTAAATATAAACTTAAATGATGATGACAGAACAATCTTCTGGAAATTGCTGAATGTATTCTTTTTTTCTTAACATCTTTATTGGAGTATAATAGCTTTACAATGGTGTGTTACTTTCTTCTGTATAATAAAGTGGATCAGCTATATGTATACATTTATCCCCATATCCTCTCCCTCTTGTGTCTCCCTCCCAACCTCCCTATCCCACCCGTCTAGGTGCTCACAAAGCACTGAGCTGATCTCCCTGTGCTATGTAGCTGCTTCCCACTATCTATTTCACATTTGGTAGTGTATATATGTCAATGCTACTCTCTCACTTCGTCCCAACTTACCCTTCCCCCTCCCTTGAATTCCTCTTGAATGTCCTCAAGTCCATTCTCTATGTCTGCGTCTTTATTCCTGTCCTACCCCTAGGTTCATCAGAACCATTTTTTTCTTTTCTTTTTCTTTTTAGATTCCATACATATGTGTTAGCATACGGTATTTGTTTTTCTCTTTCTGACTTACTTTACTCTGTATGACAGACTCTAGGCCCATCCATCTCACTACAAATAACTCAATTTCGTTTCTTTTTATGGATGAGTAATATTCTATTCTGTATGTGTGCCATATCTTCTTTATCCATTCATCTGTCAATGGACACTTAGGTTGATTCCATGTCCTGGCTATTGTAAATAGAGCTACAATGAACATTGTGGTACATGACTCTTTTTGAATTATGGTCTTCTCAGGGTATATGCCCAGTAGTGGGATTGCTGGGTCGTATGGTAGTTCTATTTTTAGTTTTTTAAGGAACCTCCATAGTGTTCCACATAGTGGCTTTATCAATTAACATTTCCACTAACAGTGCAAGAGGGCTCCCTTTTCTCCACACCCTCTCCAGCATTTATTGTTTGTAGATTTTTTGATGATGGCCATTTTGACTGGTATGAGGTGATACCTCATTGTAGTTTTGATTTGCATTTCTCTAATGATTAGTGATGTTGAGCATCCTTTCATGTGTTTGTTGGCTGTCTGTATATCTTCTTTGGAGAAATGTCTATTTAGATCTTCTGCCCATTTTTGGATTGGATTGTTTGATTTTTTGATATTGAGCTGCATGAGCTGCTTGTATATTTTGGAGATTAATCCTTTGTCCGTTGATTCGTTTGCAAATATTTTCTCCCATTCTGAGGGCTGTCTTTTCGTCTTGTTTATGGTTTCCTTTGCTGGGCAAAAGCTTTAAGTTTCATTAGGTCCCATTTATTTATTTTTGTTTTTATTTCCATTTCTCTAGGAGGTGAGTCAAAAAGGATCTTGCTGTGATTCATGTCAAAGAGTGTTCTTCCCATGTTTTCCTCTAAGAGTTTTATAGTGTCTGGCCTTACATTTAGGTCTTTAATACTTTTGAGTTTCTTTTTGTGCATGGTATTAGGAAATGTTCCCATTCTTTAACATGTAGCTGTCCAGTTTTCCCAGCACCAATTATTGAAGAGGCTGTCTTTTCTCCATTGTATATTCTTGCCTCCTTTATCAAAGATAAGGTGACCATATGTGTGTATGTGTGTGGGTTTATCTCTGGGCTTTCTATCTTGTTCCATTGATCTATATTTCTGTTTTGGTGCCAGGACCATACTGTCTTGATTACTGTAGCTTTGTAATATAGTCTGAAGTCCAGTAGCCTGATTTCTCCAGCTCCGTTTTTCTTTCTCAAGATTGCTTTGGCTATTCAGGTCTTTTGTGTTTCCATACAAACTGTGAAATTTTTTGTTCTGGTTCTGTGAAAAATGCCATTGGTAGTTTGATAGGGATTGCATTGAATCTGTAGATTGCTTTGCGTAATATAATCATTTTCACAATGTTGATTCTTCCAATCCAAGAACATGGTATATCTCTCCATCTGTTGGTATCATCTTTAATTTCTTTCATCAGTGTCTTGTAGTTTTCTGCATACAGGTCTTTTTGCTCCTTAGGTAGGTTTATTCCTAAGTATTTTATTATTTTTGTTGCACTGGTAAATGGGAGTGTTTCCTTAATTTCACTTTCAGATTTTTCATCATTAGTGTACAGGAATGCTAGAGATTTCTGTGCATTAATTTTGTATCCTGCTACTTTACAAAATTCATTGAGTAGCTCTAGTAGTTTTCTGGTAGCATCTTTAGGATTCTTTATGTATAGTATCATGTCATCTGCAAACAGTGACAGCTTTACTTCTTCTTTCTGATTTGGATTCCTTTTATTTCTTTTACTTCTCTGATTGCTGTGGCTAAAACTTCCAAAACTATGTTGAATAATAGTGGTGAGAGTGGGCATCCTTGTCTTGTTCCTGATCTTAGAGGAAATGATTTCATTTTTTCACCATTGAGAACAATGTTGGCTGTGGGTTTGTCATATATGGCCTTTATTATGTTGAGGAAAGTTCCCTCTATGCCTACTTTCTGGACGCTTTTTGTCATTAATGGGTGTTGATTTGCGTATATTGAAGAACCCTTGCATTTCTGGGATAAACCCCACTTGATCATGGTGTATGATCCTTTTAATGTGCTGTTGGCTTCTGTTTGCTAGGATTTTGTTGAGGATTTTTGCGTCTATGTTCATTAGTGATATTGGCCTGTAGTTTTCTTTCTTTGTGACATCTTTGTCTGGTTTTGGTATCAGGGTGATGGTGGCCTCACAGAATGAGTTTGGGAGTATTCCTCCCTCTGCTATATTTTGGAAGAGTTTGAAAAGGATAGGTGTTAGCTCTTCTTTAAATGTTTGATAAAATTCAACATATGAAGCCATCTGTTCCTGGGCTTTTGTTTGTTGGAAGATTTTTAATCACAGTCTCAATTTCAGTGCTTGTGATTTGTCTGTTTATATTTTGTATTTCTTCCTAGTTCAGACTCAGAATGTTGTGCTTTTCTAAGAATTTGTCCATTTCTTCCAGGTTGTCCATTTTATTGGTATATAGTTGCTTGTAGTAATCTCTCATGATCCTCTGTATTTCTGCAGTGTCAGTTTTTACTTCTCCCTTTTCATTTCTAATTCTATTGATTTGAGTCTTCTCCCTTTTTTTCTTGATGAGTCTGGCTAATGGTTTATCAATTTTGTTTATCTTCACAAAGAACCAGCTTTTAGTTTTACTGATCTTTGCTATTGTTTCCTTCATTTCTTTTTCATTTATTTCTGATGTGATCTTTATGATTTCTTTCCTTCTGCTAACTTTGGGTTTTTGTTGTTGTTGTTGTTCTTCTTTCTCTAATTGCTTTAGGTGTAAGGTTAGGTTATATATTTGAGATGTTTCTTGTTTCTTGAGATAGGATTGTTTTGCTATAAACTTCCCTCTTAGATCTGCTTTTGCTGCATCCCATAGGTTTTGTGTCATGTTTTCATGGTCATTTTTTTCTAGATATTTTTTGATTTCCTCTTAGATTTCTTCAGTGATCTCTTGGTTATTAAGTAGGGTACTCTTTAGCCTCTCTGTGTTTGTATTTTTTACAGATTTTTTCCTGTAATTGCTATCTAGTCTCATAGCGTTGTGTTGGAAAAGATACTTGATATGATTTCAATTTTCTTAAATTTACCAAGGCTTGATTTGTGACCCAAGATATGGTCTATCCCGGAGAACGTTCCATGAGCACTTGAGAACCATGTGTATTCTGTTGTTTTTGGATGGAATGTCCTTTAAATATCAATTAAGTCCATCTTGTTTAATGTATCATTTAAAGTTTGTGTTTCCTTATTTATTTTCACTTTGGATGATCTGTTCATTGGTGAAAGTGGGGTGTTAATGTCCCCTACTATGCCTGTGTTACTGTCCATTTCCCCTCTTATGGCTATTAGCATTTGCCTTATGTATTGAGGTGCTCCTGTGTTGGGTGCATAAATACTTACAATTGTTATATCTTCTTCTTGGATTGATCCCTCGATCATTATGTAGTGTCCTTCTTTGTCTCTTGTAATAGTCTTTATTTTACGGTCTATTTTGTCTGATATGATAATTGCTACTCCAGCTTTCTTTTGATTTCCATTTGCATGAAATATCTTTTTCCACCCCCCCACTTTCAGTCTGTATGTATCCCTAGGTCTGAAATGGGTTTCTTGTAGACAGCATATATACAGGTCTTGTTTTTGTATCCATTCAGCCAGTCTACGTCTTTTGGTTGGAGCATTTAATCCATTTACATTTAAGGTAATTATCAATATGTATGTTCCTATTACAATTTTCTTAATTGTTTTGGGTTTGTTTTTGTAGATCTTTTCCTTCTCTTGTCTTTCCTGCCTAGAGAAGTTCCTTTAACATTGTTGTAAAGCTAGTTTGGTGATGCTGAATTCTCTTAACTTTTGCTTGTCTGTAAAGGTTTTAATTTCTCCATTGACTCTGAGTGAGATCTGTGCTGGATAGAGTAATCTTGGTTGTAGGTTTTTTCCCTTTCATCACTTTAAATATGTCCTGCCACTCCCTTCTGGCTTGCAGAGTTTCTGCTTTAAGATCAGCTGTTAACCTTATGGGGATTTCCTTGTATGTTATTTGTTGCTTTTCCCCTGCTGCTTTTAATATTTTTTCTTTGTGTTTAATTTTTGATAGTTTGATTAATATGTTTTGGCATGTTTCTCCTTGGGTTTACTCTGTATGGGACTCTTCGCGTTTCCTGGAGTTGATTGACTATTTTCTTTCCCATGTTAGGGAAGTTTTCATCTATAATCTCTTCAAATATTTTCTCAGTCCCTTTCTCTTTTCTCTTCTTCTTCTGGGACCCCTATAATTTGAATGTTTGTGCATTTAATGTTGTCCCACAGGTCTCTAAGACTGTCCTTAATTCTTTTCATTCTTTTTTTTTATTATGCTCTGCAGTAGTTATTTCCACTATTTTATCTTCCAGGTCACTTATCCGTTCTTCTGACTCAGTTATTCTGCTATTGATTCCTTCTAGAGAATTTTTAATTTCATTTATTGTGTTTTTCTTCATTGTTTGTTTGCTCTTTAGTTCTTCTAGGTCCTTGTTAAACATTTCTTGTATTTTCTGCATTCTATTTCCAAGATTTTGGATCATCTTTACTATTATTACTCTGAATTCTTTTTCAGATAGACTGCCTATTTCCTCTTAATTTGTTTGGTCTGGTGGGTGTTTACATTGCTCCTTCATCTGCTGCATATTTTTCTGTCTTCTCATTTTATTTACATTACTGTGTTTGGGGTCTCCTTTTCACAGTCTGCAGGTTCGTAGTTACCATTTGTTTTTGGTGTCTGCCCCCAGTGACTAAGATTGGTTCAGTGGGCTGTGTAGGCTTCCTGGTGGAGGGGACTGGTGCCTGTGTTCTGGTGGATGAGGTTGGATCTTGTCTTTCTGGTGGGCAGGACCGTGTCCGGTGGTGTGTTTTGGTGTGTCAGTGAACTCATTATGATTTTAGGCTGCCTCTCTGCTAATGGGTGGGTTGTGTTCCTGTCTTGCTAGTTATTTGGTGTCCAACACTGGAGCTTGTTGGCCTTTGTGTTGAGCTGCGTTTTAGCATTGAGACCTAGGTCTCTGGGAGAGCTGTCACTGTTCCATATTATGTCAAGCCGGGTGGTCTCTGGTGGTCCAATGTCCTGAACTCGGCTCTCCCACCTCAGAGGCTCAGCCCTGACACCAGGCTGGAGCACCAAGATCCTCTCAGCCACATGGCTCAGAAGAAAAGGGAGAAAAAAAAGAAAGAAAAAAAAGTTTTTTAAATAATAAAATAAAATAATTAAAATCAAAAAATAAAAAAATAAATTAAAATAAAAAAATAAAAAAGTAATAATAAAAAAAAGAAGTGAGCAACAAAACCAATGAACAAATCCACCCATGATAACAAGCACTAAAAACTATACTAAGATAAACATAAAAATCAAAAGGAAGTCAGTCACAGACAGCAAACCCCAAGTCTACAGTTGCTCCCAAAATCCACCACCACAATTTTGGGTTGATTTGTTGTGTGTTCAGGTATTCCACAGATGCAGGGTACCTCAAGTTGATTGTTGCGATTTAATCTGCTGCTCTTGAGGCTTTTAGGATGTCTGAGGTTTTCTGCCAGCTTTCAGTAGGTGTTCTGTAGGAGTTGTTCCACATATAGGTGTATTTTTGATGTAGTTGTGGGGAAGAAGGTGATCTCCATGTCTTACTCCTCCGCCATCTTGAAGGTCCCCTGAAACCAGTGCTTTTAGTCTTTAATTAACTTCAGCAATAACTGTGTGACATTAAAGCTGTATCACTCAGAGCTGAGTGGTCTGTATCTAAGTGCTTTCGGATGGTTTCTTTCACTTTCTAGAATTGAAAAATTTCTGCTAGTAGCTGGTTTGTGGATATGCATATGTGCTATGAAGAGGGATGATTAAAAGTCCCTTTGGTAGCAATGAGTATGACATGAAAGCAGTTTCTCCATTTGCATAGCACCTTGATACTTCTGTGTAACACCATTAAGTATCTCCCAGGCAACAGTGACTTGGAACACTACTATTTAATTATTTAATATTCCAAATCCTCATGTGCTGGTAACACTTTATGCCTTATTAATCTTTCTGCCCCGACATTGCCCTTCTCCCCTTGGCCCTTTCAACACATTCTTCACTAATTATGTGGAGGTTGAACACAAGCATTAGAATAAATATCTGGGTTTCTAGTGGTTCCTCCAATAGACTTCACCAGGTATCATGAATCCCTTAAAATATTGTACAAAAGTTAATAATTATGTACATTAAGAATCAATTCACAGAATCTCAAATGGGCTTTTGACATGTAAAATAGTAGATGCTCCTTAAACATAAGTCTTTATTCCTAAAGTTTAATACTTTGAATAAGTCGTATATTGGTTAACTAGAAAGTGCCTTGAACTAAGTGCACTAAGAAATCAATTTCCTGAACTCATTCTTTAGTTTAATGCTTTATGTACTAAGAATAATCATGATTTTCCTTCTTTCTAGCCAAGAATTTCTCAGTATATATTATATGAATGACAGTTTCTCTTTTTGTGTCTTAAAAAATAATTCCATTATGTTGGAGATGTATCTTATCACATTTCTATCTTAATGTTGTTAAGTTCTTATTTTTTGACCTCACAGATTTAAATGCAGATGATTTTGTGATTTTTAGTTATTTTTGAATGTGTTGTGATATTCTAAAGCCTTCCCTGTAGTGTGAACCTGTCTTGAACTAAAACAAAATCTTATTTCATTTTTTAAAAAAGTTAGGTTATTCTTTTCACTAACATGGGACTTACCATGTGATGCTAAAAAGAAATCATATTCGATTCCCATAAGAACATTTTGTTCTCTTAAAAAAACATTACTTAACATAACACACAGTTAAGTGCTTTGCTACACTCATGCATTATTCATAGTGTTCCCAGTTGGTAAGGGGTGTGATATGCTTAGGGGTATGATTTCACCTTGGGAAATGGTCCCATAGAAAAATGAAACCAGGGGTCCAGAATAAATGAACTCAATAGCCAAATTGGAATTACAGTGTAGACTTTTCCTTAGATCTCAGATGACTCCAAATTCTCTACCTTCTCTATTCTTGTAGATAGTATTCTCTTGTTTTGAAGATTATCTGAAATTTGACTTCTTTAAAAAGCAACAAATAACTACTCTCCATCCAACAAAAAAGAAAACCATCTTTGTTAGCTTAAGTTTGTGAGATGATGATTGTATTACATTTACTGGTAATTCAGGAATGGTTATTCAGACTACATCCATAGACATAAAGGAATTTTCAACTTGGAGCTGAATTTAAAAGTCAGTTCAAATAATTGCTTATTAACCATATCTAACCAATCAGTGGTGTCTGTTGTATAAGATGATCAACGTGGTACTATGTTTATAATTATATAAGATAAAAAAATAAAGTTTAAAACATAGTGTAATTTCCCTATGCTCTTAGCAACAAGTCATTTAGAATGAGAAGTCCTGGGTGGAAATCATGACTAGAACCAACAGTATAGCTGTGTGACCTCAAGTAAATCACGTTACCTCACCATTTCTTTATCCATGGTTAGGAATAATAACCTGCCCTGTGTGAAAATGAAAAGAAAGAACACAGGATAGAATTGCTTTGCAAAATGAAATGCTTTACAAGTTTTATTAGTCATTATTACTTTTCTCACAAGATACACTTTTTTAATAGGTACTGATAGACCTTAACTGATTGTCCTCAGCAGATATTTCCCATACTGCCTGAAGTTGTAAGAATGATGAAACTAGTATTAGTAAAGAAGCTTAGAGGACATAGTATTTCTGCATTTTTCAATTTATGAAAATTCTACTGTCACTTGTTTTCTAGTGCCCTTGCAAAAATAGGCTTGTGCTAACTTTCAAAGCGATGTTAATTTGTCTTTATATGTCAGCATCAGTATTGCTTTCTTCTGACTGTGATCTTATGTAACAAAATAATTTGGTAACAAAATTTTATACTGGTAATAATAATAGCAAATAGAAAGATCCCTCCTGATTTCCTAGGCATGTGTTTGTTCAGTATAATCACTTTGGCTTTACTTATTTTATACACACACATAGGTTTGTATATAGATATGAATATTTATATACTTATAAATTTGAGACTAGTGCAAATAGGAAAAAAATACTTTCTTGTAGGTATTTTGGTAGTGGCTGTAATTCAGCCAGATAGGAAGTCCATCTTCAACTGTGGAACAGCTTGCAGGATGAAACGCTTCAAACTTTTCTTAGAAAAGAAAGTCCATCTCATAGTCAAGGTGGCTGGAAAGTAGAGCCTATAGAATTCACTTTTCTTCTTCTTTCTCTGCATCTGGCTCCATGACCAGGATTCCAGGGAACTATTTCAGCCTTACAAATGCACAAGGCCCAGGATTAGGAAAACTATTCTTTTGTCTCACAAGTCTAATATTGTTTTTGATAATTACTCTTTCTATCCTCTTTAATTACTTCCTCATTATTGGGAAAATCAAGCTGTTAAATTCAATTTGATTTTCTTAATTATAAGTAGTGAGCTTTTCTATGAGCAGATTAAGAGATTTAAATGAATGTTTCTTTCCTGGCTTTATTATGGACTTCATGTTCACCCTTCAAATTTCAAACATTACAATTTTGGAAGCTTAAAAGGTGATAGTGGATTTTTGAATTTGGCAAACCCCTTGCAAGTATAGTTCCTCATTTTCTAAAAAAGTAAAGAATAGGTTATTGACTCTACCCATTGAAATGTAGATGAAAGGTATAATTTTAATTTTCATATAAATTATAGGGCATGATAGGTAAGTTATATTGGTTTATAGGTAGTGAGATAAGTTTTGATAACATAATCTAGAATATTGGGCATGCTCTGCATTTTATTTCCCCTGGTGAATAAACTCACAGCTGTATAAGTCAACTCACAGCTATATATGTATTATGTGTGTGTGTGTGTGTGTGTATGTATACATACATATATGTACTGTATTTATAAATCTGGTATTCTAGAGAATAGGTAGTAGTTACAGTTTACAGTTAATCCAATTAAAATAAGTAAAAATCTTTTGAACTTGTTCCAATGAGCAAGGAAAAAAATTCTAAAATTATATATATGTATATGTAGTCTTTAGTTGATAATACATTTCAGTGTATTTTTTTTTTTTTAAAGAAATCTCCATTTTAATTTTTATTTATTTATTTATGGCTGTGTTGGGTCTTCGTTTCTGTGCGAGGGCTTTCTCTAGTTGTGGCAAGTGGGGGCCATTCTTCATCGCGGTGCGCAGGCCTCCGACTATCGCGGCCTCTCTTGTTGCGGAAAACAGGCTCCAGACGCGCAGGCTCAGTAGTTGTGGCTTACGGGCCCAGCCGCTCCGCGGCATGTGAGATCTTCCCAGACCAGGGCTCGAACCCGTGTCCCCCGCATTGGCAGGCAGACTCTCAACCACCGCGCCACCAGGGAAGCCCCATTTCAGTGTATTTTTAAATTTCCTTTTATAATTGTAATAATACCCAACTTGCCTTTTCAGGCTATTGTCATTGTTTTCTTTTTTTCTTTTGTTCTTCAGATTTCCATACAGAATATGGTAGATTTCTTTCTTTTTTTTTTTTTTTTTCCTATCATTCAGAGAATTATTCCTGGTCTGGAAAAATGCAAGACCGTTGAAGTGTAAGGCAGGAACCCACTGATGCTTATACAATCCTGTAGCCAGAAAGAAAAAAAAACCTTTCAAAACAGGTACTCTATCTGACAAAGACACACTCTGGTCCAAATCAGCACATATACCTGGAATAGTAAAGGAATTGATTTTTATTTTCTATCAACGTGCAACATACCAAAGCCTCATTATCAGCCGAGAGTAAATCATGAAAGAGGAGTCTTCCTTTATCCCCAAGTGATAAATGTGGTTACTGAAGAATGTTATTATAAGGACTTTTCTTTCTCTTATCAGGTGGTGATAATTGGGGAAGAAAAAAGAAACGTTAAGTCTATTTAGTAATTGGAACCACATTCTAAGGCAAAGTAATTGCATATAATTATCCCTTTCTTTTTAGTTTCCAAAGTTGATTCTATGTAAATCAGATGATTGTCAAACAAAGACTCTCAGGATAAAAGTTAAGGAATCTTCTTTCGTGTTCCTTCTCGAATAACATACCAAGAATATATATATACTTTAACTCTGAATTTTAACCTCTTCTTTTTGGTTGATTACTGTGACTTGGGCAGCTTTTAACATAGTTTCTATCTCAACTGACCCTTCTAAGTGAAAGAGAATTAGAATTTCCAAACAGACATTTAATAAGAAATAATTTGGCATTGGTTTGAAGTGTTACTTCTTATTACTGACTTACAGTATAAGATGTTTTCAGAAATATCTCCATGACTATGTCAAAACGTTGCTTCTCAGCTTCCCAGAAAAGACCTGATCTCAAGCGTTATGATTTGAAGTCTGATTATAAGTAAATGTGTACAAGTAAATGAAAATACTTACGTTTTCAGAAAATATGATTACCATAGATACGTAGCTTAGGATACCCTTCACATACTGAAAAAAATGTTTGGAGCCTGGAATGTAGGCTGACCTCTACTGTAACCAAGGCCTATATCATTTCTCTTTCTGGATCAGTCTAGGCTCAAGTATGTAGAGAGTTCAAAGCTTGTTCTTATTCACATTTATATGCAAAAATATATGTTTATTTATGTGGAAATTATATGTAAGTTTATATATATTTTTAATAATAGCTTAATTAAAGTATATTTTATATATCATACATTTTATTCTTTTAAAGTGTATATGAAGTGGTTTTTAATATATTTGCAAAGTTGTGCAATCATCACTATCCAATTCCAGAACATTGTTTTCACCGCCACCCCCCCCGCCCCCCAAAAAAAAGCCCTGTACACATTAGCAGTCGTTCTCCATTTTTGCTTTTATTTAGACCCTGGCAACTACTAATCTATTTTTTTCTCTCTATGGGTGCACCTATTCTGGACATTTCATATAAATAGAAACACAAAATATGTGGCCTTTTGTCTCTGACTTCTTTTGCTTACCATAATATTTTTAAAATTCATCCATGTTGTAGCATATATCAGCATTTTATTCCTTTTATATGGCTGAATAATATCCCAGTATATAAATATACTGAGTTGTGTTTATCAGTTCAAGTTGATGGACATTTGGGTTGTTTTCACTTTTTGTCTATTATAAATAATGCTGCTATGAGCATTTGTGTATGTGCTTTTGCACGGACATGTTTTCAGTTCTCTTGGGTATACACCGAGGAGTGGAATTGCTAGGTCATATGCTAATTCTATGTTTAAGCTTTTGAAGAACTGCCAAATTGTTTTCCAAAGCTGCTGCAGCACTTTACATTCTCACTAGCAATGTCTGAGGAGTTAAGTGTATTTAATAATATACTTAAGTATATTTAATATTATATTCTAAAATTCTGTTAAAATATTAAAGGGAAAACACCCATATAAATAATAAACATATTTTGATTTTTGATATGAATGATACTTACAATTATTAGTGTAGTATGTGTCTTAGAAAAGCATTTTAAAATTGTTACAATTAGTCTACTGAAAAACAAACTTTTACCCCACATGTTCAGCATGATTATAGCAATGACATAAGCATATAAATTCAAAAACAATGATATGAAATTTCCAGAGTATAAATCTCTGCTCATCCAAATTGATGCATATAATCCTATTCAATAGGTATATGTTGACTAGGAAGTTGGAGACCTTTGGGGAACTTTTCTCAGAATGAGTGATTCCAGGAGAAAGTCTAGAGATGATATACTTTTGAAGTCATTAGAAACTAAGTTTACTATGAATATATTTGCAAAAGTTCACTGAGATTTATGTCCAAAGATATTCATTTTTGCTTTGTGTGTAATATCAACACCACCAGCAGCAATAAAAAACAAACGTAGTTTCTTTCAATAGGGTACAGATTGAGGAAGTTATATATCCACACAACCTCACGCAAAACAGTACTCAAAAAGAATGAGTTAGGTCATTATATAAATAGATGGAAGAACCTCTAGAACAGATTTTAATAAATATAGAAAAATGGATTCTTAATATGAAATCTTTATATGTAAAGCTGTAATTGAATATATACATGTATTTAGGTATAGAAATTCTCAATGTCCAGAATCATTAGAAACTGTAAAGAACAATTGCCCTTGAGGAGAAGGAGGAGGAAGTATGAGGAGAAAGAGGTTTTCCTTTTTCCTTTTGAAATTTTTGGATACAGTTTGAACTTTCTAATCTGTACACATGTTATAAGTTTTATTTGTTTCCCCCAACAAATATCAACAAGGTTATATGGACTGTTAGATTTGTTTTCTCCATACTAAAAAGTGTTATATTAAAAAGAAAGATTTATGCACCAAAAACGGATGGGATAAAAGCTGACATAAAACTGGCATAAGCACAGCAGTTACTTACGAAAAGATAATGTAGCAATGCCCTGCTAGCTATGCTTCATCATAGCGCTATCTAATTAAAATAGCAGAATTAAACAACTTGGCAATGACCATGGTAAAGTTCAAGGGTTGCTGGGAGTTGCAGCTCCTTATTCGAGTCAGCTTGAATCCTCAGAACCTAGCCTGCCTCCTGCCTCTTGTGTTTCAATAGCTTGTGGCTGATATCCAGGGATGATTTAGAAATCGTGTGTCCTAATTGCAGTCGGGCAAAGCCAGGCGCCTGCTAAAACAAGGTTTTTAATGTTCTCTGAGGGTTTTCGAATACAGGACGTGAGAGGAAAATGGCGCTCTAATGGAGGATTCTGTGCCAGAAAATCCTGCTCCCCTGCTGTCCCATAGTTAATCTGACTCTAAAGCATTTGTCACTTAGTATTCCAGTTGGCCTGTCTGACTCTGTGGTCAACATCCTCAATCCAGAGTCGAGCCAATCAACTGTCCTGATGGAATTGGGTGCTCTGGGGACTCTGCCTAAACTCTAGCTAGATCAGAAAGTCCTAGGGTATCCTAGAAAGGGTATATATGGCTAAGCTAACATCATGGATTTATGGAGATAAATGAGGAGAAATTGGGACCAAATTTCTGTGCAGCTTTGTACCTTATTCCAGAAACACCTATTTCCTACTCTTTGCTATCTTGTAACCTCACTGATGTTAATGCATTAGGGCAATTGGTGCTCCACTGGGACGATTGCCAGTGTCTGGAGACAGTTCAGATTGTAACTACTGAGGGACTTTACTGGCATCTAGTAGGTAGAGGCCTGGATTCTGCTAAAATCCTACAAAGCACAGAGAGCCTCACCACAACAAAGAATTATCCTGTTTGAAATGTTAATAGTGCCACAGCTGAGAAACCCAGAATTAGAGGGGCATATTCAAAGAATCTTCTGAAGATCTTACCTGAATTAGAGGTAAGAAATATCAGCTGAATTTAAATCCCACTTTTTTTTTTTTTTTTTTTTTTTAAGTGGAGGGTATTCTCTAAAGTGTAATCTCACTGGCCTTACCTTTGGTAATTCAGAGAAAGCTTCTTTTTACTGGGCTGGTATGGCTGTCAGCTCAGAGGGGATCTTGTGTACTCTGAGCAATGCTCAGTCAGGGCTTGCAAGGGAAATGACCATATGTTCTACATCCACCATGCAAGAGCAGCAGGGGAGGTTGAGAGCAGTCTATCTTTACCTAATGCTTCATAACTTCCGGTGATTTTCTACAGATTCTTCTATCCCAGTCAGTCTCTAGATTTCAATCTATCTTTTCTTCTTCTTTGTTTGAAGGTATTTAAAACATATTTTTTTCTTTATTGTGGACTCTCTTTCTTCTACTTTTTTGTCTTTCCCATCATTTGACTTTTCTCCTTTATCTGCCTCTTTTGTCTTTTCCATTTCTGTCCTCTCTCCCTGTGACTTTCTCATATGTTACTTCTCCCTTCTTAGATGTCTTCTTGTGTCTTCTGTGTTAATCTCTCTTCATGTGACTCTTTCCTCAGCTTTCTCTTTTTCTCCTTCCCTTTCTTGTTCTTTCTCTTTCTGTCCCTCCTTTTCTTTTTCACTTTTGCCTTCACATACAGAAAGAGCTAAGGCATAAACCAAGGAGTTGTGCGTATTGAATACAAATTCAAGCTCTTGTATTCTTCTAAAAGAAAAACATAATTAATGTGCATTTCTTTACCTTTTATATGATCTGTAAAATATATTGTAAGTATCACTGTGCCTCACTCTCTCCAGCATGACACATGGTGCCTCGTTTGGGATGCACGTGTGGACAAAGGACGTATTACCATGTGGTTCTACATGCGCTGATTTCCAGCCCCCGCCCAACTTTTACCTCTTAATTTAAACAAACACACACACACACACACACACACCATGTGCACACACCCTGAGATGCTAAAGAGGTGAATTAATAATGGGCTGTTTGACCCTGTTCAGACTTGATGAAATCACTGCAGGTAGGGAATCCATTTACTGCCTCTAGTTGTAACAGAGAGGATAGCTGACCATTTCTCTTATGTACTGGGCCACCATTGGCTGCAGATTTCTTAGCTTTGCCTCAGCTCTGAGCTCAAATCTTGGGTGAATTTACAGGCTTAAGCCTCCCAAACTTCATTGTCCTTAAACAGATTCTGAGTGGTTAAAAGTTCCCACATCCTTAGAATGTATTTAAAGGTTTGAGGTATATTTCACCCTTCCATAAGGGGAGAGGTAAACAATGACTTGAAAGGTGACTTTCTGGCAGGTGTGTGTCTCTCAGACTGTGATTACTCCGAAGTGGGCAAATTGTCTGGAATGGACTATGCAGTGCTCTGGGGCTACACATGTATTCATGCTTCAAGAGCTATTGTTGACACCTTATTGGTTGAAATGCATTATATTTATAGTAGCCTATGCCTTGACCATCAGTTTAAAAATCAAACCACATGGTACTCTTTGATTTTCATAATGTCATGCAGACCTCAGTGTCTAGAAAGCAGATAATTTTTTGAGATGGCTGTTGAAGCTGCAGAGATGGCATGTGAAAAATATCCCTGAAGGTGTGTGCTTAATCCAGCTCTACTTTCAGCAGCACTAAAATATGTTGTCGATCTCAGGCTTTTAGGTGGTTAAACTTACTAGTGTTAGAACATCTAAAAATAAATGGGGGGAAATGCCATGTAGAGAAGACCTTTTGAAAGAAATGTTCAATGTCTGAGACCTAAAGTAACTGACAGAGCACATGAGCCATAGGGGTCTGACAAGAAAGCATTAAATGGCATCCCTGCTGGATGAGGAATGGCTTTCATTTTTTTTTTTTTTTTCATTGCTAATTGATGACTTTCACTATTGTTTTAAAAGGAATTTTCTTATAGCCAGAGAGAATCTGAAGGGCTGCTATTCATGTATAGACAGAATCTGACAGCTGATATATTCAGAACATGAGGTACATCGTGAGGGTAACAAGAACTGCTTTCTTTTAAATCTGTATCTCATGTTTACGTTATGAAAATATGCAATCTATTTTTGACACAATTCTCTTTTAAAACTTTACTTCAGGCACTTCCCAGCCTGCACTAAATGTTCCACATTATAAAGCTTCTCTGCTATCTACCCTCCCACCCTAGCCCCACTTTGGAACACTAATGGCAGTTTTTGTTCCACTTTAGATAATGAGCAGGATGAGCCGCAGGTTTCAAGAAGATTTGTGCTATCAGTTGACATAAACAATGAAAGGGAACCTGGACTCACTCCCTATTTCCTTTTAACCATTTCCTGGGAGGGGTACCATGTAGCCATTAACGTATCTCAGAGAGATACGAACAGAAATGTCTGCTCAGTATATTTTAGATACATTAAATAAATATATTTCAAAGCAAGTGATTTGTTTCCCCTTACAGGGATTTTTTTAAAAAGCAGCTTGAGTATCAGTCTGGTTTGCCAGATTATTGGATCCTATCACTCAAATAGAGACAATATAGACCATTTGTGTGGCAGGCACTAATACTGCACACGTACCTCTTGGAGCCAGCCAGACAGACAGACAGACCTAGCAGCCCTTGTTCCTCATGGAGATTCTTCTGTCCATCACCACTCCAAAATGAGCAAAAGTATCATTCAAATGTCTCGGACTGCAACCTCACTCAGTGTTGCAAAGGGATGGAGAGAACGCTCTTACCTGATCCTTCAAAGGATGCTCATGGTAGGTATCTTGCTATCCTCCCAGGGACTTATTTCTCTACCAGACTGCCATTTACTCCCTTTTTTAAAAAAATCATTGTCACATTTAACATTACTCAGCATTTTACACTGTTCATGTTCTTTTTAAAAATTTTTGAAATTAAAATTACAACAACAACAACAAAACCATTACTTATATTCCCACCACCCAGTAAAAATTTGCCATTTTGAAAGAGAAATTGATATATTGTTTTTTTGTGAAAATAATTTATGCTCACTGTAGAGAATTTAAGCAATACAGAAAAGTACAAAATAACATTAAGAAAAAAAAAAACAACAACAAAGCCTACTCTTTAGGAGTAATCCTCAGTACTGTAGGCAAACATTATTACAGACATAGTCCAAAGAAATAACAGAAAAATAATTTTACAGATATTGGATTGTGCTATAGATATCTTCAGAAGTAAAAGAAAGTTAATTTTACTTTTACTTGAAATCAATGGAGAAAAAGCGACTGAAATGAAATTAAAGGATCTGTTGAATCTCTAATAAATTTATCTTTAACAAAAAATTTTCTTAAAAACTTTCTTCTAAGTAAAAACTTATAAAAATAGTAAAGGCTTTTGATGTCATTATGTTTTTTAAAACAATATGTTTACAATTTTAGACAATTGAAGCTCTGCTGTGAAAGAGAAGAATTTAGAACTTTCAGCACATCTCAGGTATCCTGGTTCTTGTTGCTTATGAAATTGGTTTTGAATTTTCTAGAATTATAAATTCACATTTAGTTTTGTAACCATATTTCTCTTGGTTGTTTGGTCATTTTTTGTCTAAATGGGTGAGCTTCATGCACGCAAAGATATTATTTGATTATTTTCAGCATTATATCCCCTTCACCTAGAGTAGTGCCAGGAACATAGTAGGCAGTCAGTATTTATTCAATTGAATTTTATTTTTCTCAATAGTATTTATTGAGTTGAGTGAATACATGGCTCTCTTTTTTTGAGAATGAATTCAGTGTTCACTTCTAAATCTTTTCATATAGTATCTCTATTTACCAGGTGTGCATATTAATTCAAATCCAAATTGTCTAAGTTTTTTTTTCTCCCAACAAGGACTATGAGTGGCATATTCCTGGAATGTTTTTCATGTTTAATAATGACTTCTTGGCATTTATAACTGAGTGGTACCTTATGTGGGTATAGTGGGTTATAGTTTCTGCCCTTAGGATTTCACAGATATCAGGCCATTTTGCTGAATGGTTTTGAAGGTTGATGTGAAGTTTGAGGTCAGCAGCCTGACTTCTTTTTCTTTTTTTCCTTTCTTCTTCTCTTTCTTTTCCTTCTCCTCCTCCTCCACCCCCCCCTTCACTTTCTTTTCCTCTTCTTCTCCTCTTCCTCCTTCTTTGTGATGTTCTTTTTTTCCTGCCTTGGGATTTATTTAAAAGAATTCTTCATCTTACTTGTTGTATTTTTCGTCTATTAGGGCTTTTAAAATATTAATCATAGTTATTTTAAATTCCTTATTTGATAATTCCAACACTGGTGTTATACCTAAATCTAGTTGTGTTGATTCTTTTGAATCTTAAGTTATGTTGTTTTGTCTTGCCTTTTCATAGGCCTAGTTATTATTTGTTGATGGAAACCATCTATGTAGGACAGTAGAGATTGAGCTACATAGTTTTTATCTCTGGAAATGGATATACCTCTCTTTCTATGAGAGCTTTAGAGTGGGTGTTTGACTTAATCTGGTCTGGCGATGGGCTGGCCTGGAAGTTTATTGTTTCCTTGGTTATCCTTAATGTACCGTAAGTATCAAATAACTCTAGTGATACCTTGTGTCTAGGATGAGGGCTGATATGCCAGAGAGTTTCTCTCAGGGCTTGTTCCTCCCTCAGCTTTAGGTCATTCCTTTGCACAGCACCTCCGGGAGGGTCATCTCCATGCTCTTGGTGCAGTATTCCATCATTATTAGTCTAGTGGTGGTGGGATCTGGTGGTGGTGGTGGTAAAAAGATGCATTCTTTATTATTCTGAATAAACCTCAATCTTAGGCAGGCGCTGTGTCCTGGGTATCAGTGCTATGGCCTCCTTAGTGCTCTTGTCTCTACCCCAGCTGTAGTTCTCGGTATAGGATGCATTTCTGCTCCTCCTCCAGACGTCAAGATTTTTTCCCTCCTTCCTTCCCTTAGCTGCAGTGGGTCTCTGCCAGTCCACTAAAAGTGACAGACTTTGTTCCCCTTTCCCTACAAATTAAAGCTTTTTTTCCACAGGGATGATGGGTGGAAGGATCCCAGTAGAGATCTGTACCAACCCCACTCCCACTTCATGAAGGACATCTTCTTAGGACTCTCAGCAAGTGAGGTCAATGGAGCAAAAGTCAGCAAGAGAATACAAACTCCTGTATCTGCAGCCTGATGGGCTCCCAAACTCTCTTAGCAGCCCACATTCACTCCCCCAGTTTTTTAAACCTATTCTAACTGAATTCTAACTGGCGTTGAAATGTGTCTGCTTCAGACAAACAAATGTTCACAGGCTGTCTGTTCCTGCAGGCTCCTGTCTCTTTGCAACTATGCATCAGCCTTCCCTACCTGCCCCAGCAGAAACTGGAAGCCCATCTTGATATGTAAAAGACATATATTTTTTCTATTCGTGAAGTTCAGATGCTCAATATAGTATATGTCTTGGTGTGATCATTCCATTTCTAATTTTCCTGTTTGCTCCTGTAGTCTATAGTCTTTCCTATTTTTTTTTTCCCAAGGAAATTTTCTTGAACTAACTCAGTTAATAAAGTCTGTTACTTATTTGTTCATTTTATGAGTGGGTTTCTTACTACAGAAACAGCAATTATTATTATAATGGAGCATCTTTTTTTTAATCATCTTTTCTCTATTCTCTTGACACTCATTTTCTTTTAGTTTGATGATAACAGTATTTCCTCTGTCTCAGTTCTTCAAATTCTAAGGCTCTTTATTCTGCTTCTTTCTTTGTTCTAATCTAATTTATTTTTCATTTGTGTAGAGACGGTTTTAGTCTTCAATTTTTTTTCTTGGGTCTTAAGTCACCCTTTCTATCTTATTCTTTTGTTTTATTATCCATCTTTGATTATTTTTGTTTTACTGAATTAATGGGTTTATTAAATTTTTATATAACATGGAGCAATTATGAGGAATTCCCATCTTTCCTGTAAGATTTACTTTGTTCTAGTTTAGGGTCTATGTCTATTGCTTGGTACATTTTTTCCTCTCTTTTTTTAAATATGATGTACTTTTATAGTATATTGTGCCCTCTAGAATCCAGAGACCACATATACCTGCATCATCTTCCTCCACGCCACAATGGCCAATACCTATTTTCTTTCTATACAGCATATCTTGGTTAAGAGCACTACCATTTATCTACTTTCCCAATGCAGAAGCCTAGGAGTCGTTCATGAATGTTCCCTCTTCTGCATCTCCAAGAAGCTTTTGCTGTTATTTGAGCAAGAGATGTTGGGGTCTGATCTTAGGTAGTGGTAGTCTGGATGTACAAGAAATATAAGTTTGGGAAGGATTTGTGACTTATTTGTTGCATGACCTTGGTCAGTTAATTTAAATACACTAAGCTTTATTTTCCTCATTTAAAAATAGGAGGTACTGTTAATCCACATATCATATTATGGTGAAGTTTAAATTAGATGATAACTCTGGGCTTTTCATAGTGCCCTTTTTGTAGAGACCAAGACTTAGTAAAGTGCTTCATAAAGGACAGTTGTTGTTATTATATATTTTATGTGGATTAATACACCAAAAAGTTGCATAGCTCGGAAGTGGCAGATATGGAATTTGAAACCAGGCCACCTGAGTTCCAACATTAAACTTTTTTTTTTCTTATCATGCCACACTGTTCCAGACTGGAGAGAGCAGCAGACTAGAGGACAGACAAGTGCCTATCCAGCAATGGGTCATTGTACTTCTGGATTGGGTACATAGGGCTTTGCCCTTTGTCACAAACCATAGGAGGATTCTATCACTGAGCTTCTGAGCTTTTTCTGGTCAAGACATCTGAGTTTTTGATTTACACTTTGTCTTCTGCTTCTATGCTATCCACTGTAAGAAAACTTGTTCAAAATGCATCCCTTTCATCTTCATCCATATTGATAAATCAGGGAAGCCAAGGCTTGTTGTGGTCACACGTTTTATTTGTCCCACCTGGATTAGTGGGCAGACCATCAAATACACAGTGCTTTCATGCCCAGGAAGCCTCCGGAATCAGATCAGTTGGCAGACAGACTGTGAAACATGCAATGTTTATGATGATCTATGTTGTACAATCATATGAGATCGATTGCATATGTAATGCTCATCAGTGTGTAGTCATCTGGGGAAGCATCTGCTGAATTTTGTTTGCCAGCTTGAGGAAAAGATATTGCCAAAAGGTTGGCAAAGGCATTTATGTTCTTAACGTATGAAGCAAATTTACACTTTTTACTGTGACTCCTGGAGTGGAAGTGAAGCGGCTCCTCACTTAACCATGATGTCACACCTGCCATTCTATCTTCTGCTGAAGATGTGCCATATGCCACCAAATCCTCAAGGGGTTCGACAGCAGAGAGTTTT
This sequence comes from Balaenoptera ricei, assembly GCF_028023285.1. Lineage (NCBI taxonomy): Eukaryota > Metazoa > Chordata > Mammalia > Artiodactyla > Balaenopteridae > Balaenoptera > Balaenoptera ricei. The sequence continues at coordinate 109,171,028 of NC_082642.1, forward strand.
ATATGACTGGAATCATTTTCTTTAATGCAAAAACAAAACTGGAAAATATTCTTCTTAAGCAATAAGAGCATCAAAGTGTGCTTATTACATATACACCTAAGGACATGAGTCTACAGCTTTGGTACTTGCACTGATTTTTAGTGGACCACGCAAATCTATTGATAAAAAGAGAAAGAGATTATTAGATAAAGACTATGCTAGTTTTTTTTTTCCCCTGTTCATCTTTCCCATAAATTACATACATCCAAAATAAATTATTCATTGTCAAAGTGTATCTCTGGAAATGTATTTTTAAAGAACGTTATCAAAGCATAACCTCTCAAGCTCAGATAGAACCACAGCTCATTATAAATTGCTAAATTATGGCTTCTATTTCATCCATATGATTTAAAGAAAATTTCCCATCCCCTTATGGTTCTTAGTACGACATAGAAAATAAATATTCTTTTTTGTCTGGCTATTTTTGTCTTGAAAATCTCTCACATAGTTTAATCAACTTGGAACAAGTCAGGATATTAGATAGGAATCTCATGTTTCAAAAATGTCAACGTTTTCCCTACTTGGGAAGCACCATGAACTAGGGAAATACTCTTTAAACCATATTATAACTTAGTATGTGCCATGGGGACAGGACAGTAACTTTTGTTTATTTATTTGTAGCAGTGAATTTCCACAACATATTAAGCCAGTGGCCTATTTATAGCCTCACAATTGGTGTCCTGATCAGATCAATTCAAACTATTACTGTATATTCATCTTAGTGCAAGTGTACTTTTTCTTTACCTTGTAGGATTTTTCAAAGCTCATTGAAATGATCTCCTTTAATAACCGTTCCTGTGTTCCTTACCAGGCCAGGGAATATAGTTTTGAGTTTCTCAGTGTTTTCAATATTACCTCATTCTTCTTTACATCAAAATTTAGAGGAAATTTGCTTTTCCCTTGGCCCTCATTGCTTTAACAGAGACAGTAAATTTTCCCATTCTCTTTCCTCTACTCAGTGATGTCTCTAACCATATTTTCATCATGAAATCCACAATCAAGATTCTTATTTCCTGTAATAGTATGACTCAGTTTGGAAATTTCTTGGTCATAGATGAAATAGGCAAATGTTTCTTCCAGGTTTATCATTGTGTTATAAATTTCTTGTCATGAGCCAATTGTTCATGGCATAATTGTGCTCTACCAGTGTTTTCACTGTATTCATGTTTCTTATTACTGCAATTTACACATAATACAAGGTGATGTCTTGTCATAATTAGTTTCATCTTTCTTGTAATAAACTTAGGCTTTATAGAATCTGACTTCATTTCTGAGAGTTTCATAGAAACATACGATATTAGGCATAATACTACATTATAAAATTCTCTTCTTGTTCCCATATACAATCTCATTTGAGTCAATTACTATTTAATTAAGTATATTTAGAAGTTAAGAATTTTAAAATTGCTATATATATGTAAAAGATTGGCATGTACATTGTATTAAGTGAAAGATTTAGAGACACATTTTGAGTAAGAGGCTAATTAAATGACTGGAAAATACCAGATAGTTCATCTGCAGTCTATCAAAACATAAATGCTTTTGGGCAACTTGAAGATCTAAAGAATTTTATTTTAAATATGACAAGGTCAGCAGTTGCCAAATAATTTAATATTTTAAAGAGTTGTAACCTTTTGGTCAATTTGTGGAGAAAAGTTAAATTGTAAACCATTTGGTAGCAATTAGTAAATTATATCTTAAAGCTTATTCAATGATAACTAAGTAGTTAGTCTAAAAGCAGCAAATTGCTACTAATATAATGGTTTAACCTTTTACTTTCCTGCTCCTAGATCATTATTTGCATGATCTATTATGCAAAGGTACTTATTTGTTAATGTACTTGAAAGTGCTGTAGATAAGGTGCTTAAAGAGTGCTGGATATAAATATATATATATATATGTGTGTGTGTGTGTGTGTGTATAAACTAAAAGAAATCCAAAATTAATACCCACTGGGAAAGAAACCTGTCTAGTTTGTAGTGTGTTCATTCAGATTGGTTTGATCTAGAAAGTCTTTAAAATATGAAGATTTCTTTTCATTTCCACTACATTAACTTCCAGTTCAGATGCATTACAATTTGGCTTCCTTGTTGTATTATGTGGCTATGATTTCACCCACAATAAAAATGAATTTATAAGCAATTGTAGAAGTCGAGGCTTCAAAGATTAAAGGATTCATTATACAGCCCTCAATAGGTTAAAAAAAAGGCATGATGACCTTCTATTATAGAAAGAATAGTTCTTAAAATGTATACCATGTGGTTATATTGCCAATGAGTATACTAACTAAATACAAAAAAATCAGATGACATCATCAGGCAGAATCAGTGTATTTAGGATTGTGGAGGAACCTGAAACCCGTAGAGAAGCTGATGTTCCTGATGTTCCTCTTAGCCTCCTTACAAATTAAGTTTTTCTTCACCAAGCACTCTTCCCATTACTCCTCCCTTCAAGCCAAAATTAGCAGTTAAGAGATTATTGTTTTCTCCACTCTCTAAGCAAAAATGAGCAGTTAAGGGATTATTATTTTCATAAAAGTTCTAGGTCTAAAACAATTTTTTTCATAGTACCCACTCTGTATAACCCTGTGAACCATCTGAAGAAAAGGCAAGGAAAGAATCTGGTGACAGGTTACTCTGGGAAATCCTTGTTGAGTGTCCATCCACTCTGTGCTAGTCATGGTATAATGAACTGTAATATGCAAAAAGAATAAGTGATAGTTCTTTTTTTTAAGGAACTTACAATCCATTCATTTTACAGAGTAATCCTACTTGTATTAGCAACTTTATTTGGGTAGCAATATATAGGCAGCAAACCAAAAAATTGTATAGTCTAAATGAGTAATCCTGTCAAAATACTCCATAAGAATTCATAAGAGCAGTGGGTTCAAATGATAACAGAAGACATCATGGAGGTATAGTTGAGAATTGGCCCAACGAAGTGTCATTTGCTGGTTTTCCAAGGGCAGGGCTTGACAAACTCTAGTCTATGGGCCAAAATTGGCTCACTCTCTATTTTTGTAAATAGTTTTATTGGACCAAAACCACACTCATTCATTTATGTTTGTCTATGGCTGCTTTCATGATACAACAGCAGAGTTGAGTCCTTGTATCAAAGACCCTTTGGTCTGCAAAGCCTATAATATTTACCATCCAGCCCTTTTCAGAAAAAATGACTGATCCCTTTCCTAGGGGATTAAAATATTAAATTAAAAATCTGATTAGTCAGGAAGCATAAGTTTAGGTTAAAGATGGGTTCATTTCTTGACATAATGGCTTTGAAGTAATTGTGGGACATCCAGGTAACATATAATGGGTAGTTGATGGGGCTGTAGAATTAATGAAAATGTTCCAGGTTAAGTCACTTCCAGTAGAAGTGCTATAGTTGACGTTTTGTCATATAATATATATATTCTGGTTTTGTAATGATAAAAAAGAGAAAAGAAAGACATCTAAGGACTGTTTAAATACTCTTTAAAGTATATTTCAGAATACTGAAAACAGCTTAGATTATAGGAGGTTAAGGAATGAGAGTTGAGAAAAACATGTTCAAGAAGTTTGGTTGTAAATGGATAGAAAGAAATATGAGTGTAATTTAGGAGAGTCTCATAAAGATTTATTTCAAGTTAAGGGATCCAGACAAATGAATATTTCAAGGCAGACAGAAGAAGTCACTGAAGTAAAAATGATGAAATATTTTGGTGAGAGGAAGGATAGTTGATTGTGTGTACATGTGTGTGGGAGATCCCAAAGGAATTGGTAGTAGTTAGTATTTAGGAACACAAATGGAGGGGTGTATTAGAACTCTTTTGGTTACAGGTGACTGAAACCCAATTTGAACTAGCCATGACTCCTGTAACCAAACTCTCCTCTCCTCTACACCCATATCTTTGCTTCTGTCTATGTGTCAGTTTTAATTTTGGAGACTAATTCTATTTTAAAAATGTAGCAAACCAGGAACTGCCAGCTACTTTGGGGCCCAGATATTTGCAAAGTCTCATCCTAAGAGGAAAGACTCTATTTGGGAAGATTACAGGAAAATTCTGTTTGGCTAAACTTGATTCACATGTGAGTATCCTAGAATAAACACCTAGACCTATCCCCTAACTAGTAAGGATATGATACCTTCTTTGTCCCATCTTCAATCACGTGTTCACCTCACCACCCCCCCCCCCGGCCCCCAAACTAATCACTGTTGCTAGGACAATGAGGCAAATGATTGGCTCATCTTGGATCAGGAGTCCTCCTTAGGTGTATCATTGTGTCCAGGACAATGGCAGAGCTACAATTCAAAATCCTTCTTAGAACAATGTGGATAACACAGTCTGGTCCATTGAGGGAATTGTTATAAACTGGCAGCCACTGTGATCTGTGACTCTACAATCAAGGTTTCTAGTCACTAGTATGTACCTGTTTGGCTGGGCTGATTGATTGGGGCTGATGTTTGTACTAATTGGTTGTGGCATCTGTCATAACTGGTTGAAACTGTGTGTTAAATACTTTAAGTATTACTTCTCTTTATGAGAGGATAGTCTTAGAAGTAAATTTTGTCATCTTATACACTGAGATAGGAAGGAAGGAGAAAAGAATGACTATTGAGGCAAAGCTTTAAAGTGGTAGAGAAAATAAAATGACAAACTTCTCTGGATTGGACTAACTGGCAAGATGATCTTATTTTAAAGATAAACTGCAACGCTACAAATGAATACAAGACTAACACTTGGCAGTTACTGCTTTAAGCACTTTACACACTGTATTTCATTGAAAACTCATCAGAATCTTTGAGGTAAGTATTATTATTATTTTATAGACAGAGGAACGGAGGTTTGGAAAGCTCTTGTGTCAGGTCACTAGGAAGTGGTGGTAACCTGAGATCTTACCGCTGTGTTCCTCTGATTTTCCTAAAAGCAGAAAAGGAAAACATGGTACTTTAGGCAAAAGCAAGAGATAATCATTGTTATATTATTATTAACTAAACCACAGACTTTATTTGGATTTTACCATCTTCCCAGTAATATCCTTTTTCTCTTCCAAGATCCAACACAGGATAACATGTTGTATTGCATTCCTCTTCATTTTTGCTCTTCTCTCTCTTTCTCTCCCCCCGCCCCTTGTGCAAACATGTGTGTTCATTTTGCTCCAACTTTCCCATCCTCTGATTGCCTCATTTTTTTTCCTTTTCCAGTTTTCCTTTCCTATCCTCCCATCATTGTTTTATTTTATCTGATTATTTCCTGCCAAACTGATACAATTATAAAAATGAAATTTTTGGAAGTGTATTGAACTTAGCTCAGGCAGTTTCATGGTGGCCTGGCAAAGGGTTGTTTAACACAGAGTTTTTGTTGTTTTATTATAATAAATTGAGAAAAAATGGATTTCAAATCTGTATTGGTTCATCTCTCTTTAGAACCATGACCTAGAGGAGTATTCTTGCATTTGCTATCATTAGTTGAAATCCAAGTCCCCACAAAATAAAATGTATATTTAAAAAAAGCGAATTTAGAAACCAACTTCTAGAATGTTACAGGATTTTAAATGAAACTCTATACCTTTGAAGATATTAATGCCTGTGGTTACATAGAATGGCTGTTGGACTAGGGTATGTTTGTTTTGGTAGTTTCTAAGGAAGAAGCAGAATGCTGCAATGCCAAGAGAGAGAGTCTTAATGTCAAAGCAACAGGCATGAAAGTCAAGTTCTGAGAGGAAAGTGAAGGCAGGAAGCATAGTGTATGTATCAGTAAGCAGATATAAAAGATACTGCATGCAATCAGCTTGGAGATGAAAGACAATTTTTACTGGAAATGTTTTTGAATTTTTCAAGATGGAGAAAGGTGTCAATGTGAAAGCGATAGTGGAGAGAAGGTGAAGAGTGGACAAAATTGTAAGGAGAGAGATAACTTCTAGAACCAAATCTCAGTTGAAAATAAGAATGAAGACTAGAGAGAAATAAGGACAAGTGGGTGGAGAAAAAGAAAAACTATATTGGACATTATAGAGACTTTTAATTTTAATTATGTTTTGTTACGATCAATGTGAAAACTGAAGAAAAGGGATCCCGTAAACTTTAAAAAGTAACTATCATCAAAGGAGCAAACATTTTAAAGCAACCTTATTTTCCCTTAAAGACAGTGGCAAAATCACAGTTAACTTGTTTCAGGTGACATACATAAGGGATAATGCAGCTCCCAGTGGGCCTCGAGGGACCTGCTGAACTGTAATTAGACTGGCACCCACCTTCACAAAGTCGCTTTCTTGCTTGCTTGCACTCCGAATCTTTTAATTCGGCTAGCTTATAAGTTGTCTAAAAAACCCCACACGCATTAAAAACTTCCTCATCCTGTGAGCCCAGCAATTTAATACGCATGAAAATTACCCCTATCTTTTGCTTATTTTGTTTTACTTTTTTCCAAGACACTGATTTTCCTTTGTTTACGCTGATGGCACTCACAAACTGCTCTACCATTGAGTCTACCACGTTTATTAATTTTATTAATGGGTTTCTGCAACAGTGTGGATGCTGATAGTTTTGGAAGGTGCACACTTCTCTTGGTGTGATGTATTTCAAGCGCTATTAGTGCGTAGCAGATAGAGAACTTTTTTTTCTTCTGGTTTTATTGAGATATAATTGACATACAGCACTGTTTAAGGTGTGTAGCATAATGATTTAAATTACATACATCATGAAATGTTACCACAATAAGTTTAGTGAACATCCAATACCTCATATATTAAATACAAAGTAAAAGTAAAAGAAAAAAAAATATTTTCCTTGTGATGAGAATCCCTAGGATTTACTCTCTCATCAACTTTCTTGTATAACATACAGCAGTGTTAATTATCTTTATCATGTTGTACATGAAACCCCTAGTACTTATTTATCTTGTAACTGGAAGTGTGTACATTTTGACCATGTTCATCCAACACCCTTCCCCCCGCCCAATACCTCCAGTAACCACAGATCTGATCTCTTTTCCCATGTTTGTTTGTTGTTTGTTCTTTGAAGTCTAGTTGACCTGTAACACTATGTTAGTTCCTGTTACACAACATAGTGATTCTATATTTCTGTATGTTACAAAATGATCACCATGGTAGAGAACTTTTAAATATACAAGGTGAGGGGTGGGCAACAACAGATGCCTGAGGGAGACAACAAAGAAGCTCTTAGGTAGGCTGAATATGTATCACACAGGATCAAAAGGCAAGAAATATTCTGAAGAAAAAAAATGGAAAGTAATTCATCTGGCTGTACCTTACTTACATTGCTCTCTTTATATGCAAGGAAAGGATGAGGAATAGCACAAGACTTCTAGGAAGTGAGAAAGGCTTTTCCATTTGATCTAGATGTTGTTTAATGGAAATTGTCAGTGGTACCACTTGGGAATGAGAATGTGTGGTATCTGTCGGCAGCATCTGAAGGGAGACAGCTTTCATTATGCAAAAAAGAGCTGCCCGTTTCCCATCAGGCTTGCAGCTTTTATTCTAGTGAACTCTGTTCATCGTGTTGGCAGTCTTTAGCATTCATTGGGCCAGTCTCCAAGGGGAAATGACATGCTTGGGGCTAGGGGTCAAGGCACAGGTAGTAAGAATTGATCCTAGGAGCTCACTTGAGCTTAGAGAAAACTTCATAATAGAAGTTATAAAAATATCTATAGCAACATCTTAGTAACCGGTTGTAGTATGGCATAATAAGAAATATAGTTGGTCTTTCCCCTGTTCTTGGAACAAGCCTTCTAAAACCCTTGGAATTCCTTGAGTGATAGGAGTGCCCTTTGCTATACACAAGGAGTCCCTTTTTGATTATTCCTGAGTTTATGCTAATGAGTTAGCTTAGAGTAGGTTCCCTTGATAGCCTAAAGACAGGGCTAGTTGCCTCACTCACTGACCTCTGGGAATGGGAAGAGACAACTGGAGATTAAACTATAAAAACCTTTGAACAACAAAACTTGATGAGCTTCTAGGTTGGTGAACACATTGAGGTGCTGGATGGTGATACAGCTGGAAAGGGCATGGGAGCTCCGCACACCACTTCCCCCATCCCCATGCCTTTCCCTATGCATCTCTTCCATTTGGCTGTTCCTGAGTTCTGTCCTTTACAATAAACTGATAAAAGTAAGTAAAGTGACTTCCTCAGTTCAGTGAGCCATTCTAGTCAATTATCAAACCTTAGGAAGAAGTCATGGCAGCCCTCAACTTACAGCTGGTTGATCAGAGATACAGGTGACAACCTGGGACTTGCAACTGGCGTCTGAAGGGGGGCAGTCTTGTGGGACTGAGCCCTTAACCTATGGGGTCTGCACTAACTCCTTGTGGTCAGTGTTAGAATTGAATTGTAGGACAGTTGGTATCCAGCGGATCAGATAATTTGTTGTTGGTGTTGGAAAACACTCCAGATTAGTTTTTTGTTTTTCCAAATATCTCACATGCCAAAATATAGGAGACATTAGGACTTTGGTACTTATAGCTACTTTTTTTTAATTTTTATTTATTTATTTATTTTTGGCTGTGCTGGGTCTTCTGTTCGTGCGAGGGCTTTCTCTAGTTACGGCAAGTGGGGGCCACTCTTCATCGCGGTGCGGGGACCGCTCTTCATCGCGGTGCGCGGGCCTTTCACTATCGCGGCCCCTCCCGTTGCGGGGCACAGGCTCCAGACGCGCAGGCTCAGTAATTGTGGCTCACGGGCCAGCTGCTCCGTGGCATGTGGGATCTTCCCAGACCAGGGCCCGAACCCGTGTCCCCTGCATTAGCAGGCAGATTCTCAACCACTGCGCCACCAGGGAAGCCCCAGGACTTTGGTACTTAGATCAGTAGTTATCAGTCTCATCTGGAAGCTTGCTAGAAATGCAGAATCTCAGGCCCCACCTCAGATTTACTGCTTCAGATTCAGCCTTTTACCAAGATCCTCAGGTAATGCATCTGCACATTAAAACTTAAGAATCACTGTGGGAGAAACTTTACAAAATTCATCTTAAGATTTACTACCCAAATTAAGAGCCCACATTTATCCCTAGAATGGAGACTAAGCAGGTAAGTCTCTAAGAGATTCCAAAGTAAAATTGAATTCACTTGTGAGACTTGGAGATTTTGGTCTGTATCCTCATTCCTCAGAAAAGCATGAGCTGTTAAAATTTGAGGATGCTTACTCAGTATTCTGATCCAGTACTTAGTGTAATATCCAGAGGTAGGGTATAGGCTGGGTAGTATAGGCTGCTCTATCCCTGTGCTTTAATATTTTTGTACAGGCAAACTTATGGGAAAACAATGAACTGTGGATAGAATCCCAGAAGGAGAGATTGAAGGGAAGGCAGCTGAAGTGAGAGGGAACGGAGAAGATACATTATTTTGTTTTGGAGACAGTAATGGGTTTAAGAGCAGAGTATGTACATCTGAGACTGCGGATATATTTTAATACCAGCTGGTAAAGCCATTATTCCCCTTAGTGACAGCGTGAGTCACTGCTACTTCTATAGCACCTAGTGAGTGTGAAATGGTAGGTGGGAGGGAGGAAGTGCTATTACAGAGAAAACAACCTGAGTGATTTTGTTTGTTTGTTTAATCTCTGTCTCCTCTGCAGACCAGGATGGTTGAGTATATCTATTCTCCATCCAAGTTGAACACCTTTAGATTTGCAAGAAACAGATTTCTTACAGTGCTTAGTAGTTTTTGAAGAAAAAGAGAAGGAAAATTCTCTGCTACCTCCTCGAAGATATTCTGTTTCTACAGATTTAATGTTTTGTTCTCATTTCCAAAGTCTCTTGGGTCACTTCTTTCCCAATAATGAGACCATTTACATATATATGCAGAAGGCAGTAACAAAGTCTCACTCTTATCTTCAGGTACAAGCACTGGGGGAGGTGGTAGGAGAGCATTGTATGGAAGGAAGGAAGACAAAATGAAATTAGAAATGAAATGAGGTGAAGAGACAAGTAATGAAAAGGGGCGGGGATATTTGCCATCTTCGCTGAGGGAAAAAAAGGCTACAAAAATTGGTATGTGTTCCCAACATTAACTCCTTCATATCTGAATGTGTAAAGATTTGCATGCCTACTTCTGCTTCCATTCTTGACAATGGACAGAACATAGAGTGCTCTTACATTGTAGCAGAGATAAAAGAATATTCTAGGGCTAGTTCTCCTTCCTAACAAGCTTCTTTCTAAAGAATAAGCTGAGCATCACTACAAAGGCGATTTTTGGGAGGGGTTTATCAAACACTTTTGCTCTAACTGGGCTCAGGCCTGTAATTTGGACTTGTTTCATGCTGCCATTAAGGAATGCACAAAAATAGGGCCAAACTGAGAGAGAATTTGACTAGTCAGCAAACCATGATAAGCTCACATCTTCACATTTATGAAATGAAACCATTTTCTGCATCCTGTCTGCCCTGATATAGTGTCATAAATTTGGATTATATGTCAGTTATCCAAATTTACTTCCCTGTACTTTCTCCTTTGAATATGAATGTGAATTTTAATTTAAAGCTTTCTATGCACTAAACTTCCCATCAGAACTATGTTTCAACCATCATCCCGGGCTATTTCATATTTGCCAAACATCTTCTCTTTCCAAGGTTATCTGTTTCACTCCATCACTGGAAATGAAGTGGGACGTATGGTTCCGTTTAATCAAATTTCATGCTCTACTGCCACTGTCTTATGGCCTCTCTGCTAATTGATCAAGTTTTCAGTTAAAGTCTTCCATCTTTGTTTTAATTCTTTGTTAAGGTTTTTATTCCATTAGATGATTTCATGAGATCTGAGCTGCTCAAAGCCCTGGTATCTGCCCCTTTTATCTGCCCAGGATGGAGTTTTTTGCATTGAGGAAACATGGTTCTCTTTTTCTCTCTGACTTCACCCCATTTCTCACAGGTAAATTTGTCCTTGGACTGGATTTGTCGACTAGATTCAGAATCTTTAAAATTTTGGTTTATTGTTTAAGAGGGGACTCATTTACTTTGTGTGTTATCAGGGATTAAAAGAAAACAAACAACCTTTGTACCTTTTCATCTGTCTCGTTCAGTAACAATTAAGCAAATTGGAAGTATAGTCTCCTAAGCAGCAGCTAAAAAATGACTGTATTAATAAATGGCCGGCACGTGACATTGTCTTTTATGTGGGGCACTTCTCTGTGAGGTCTTTCTAATGAGCTGTAACACTACTTGATTACCAAACCCATTTATTGTTTCTACAGATCAATTAAGGTGCTAACACAACAAATATATGTAACACTGAATCTCTCGGGCTACACTGATTCCTCCTTTTTATACTTGATAAGCAGAGTGTCATCCCCAAAGCTGCAGTAAATAAAATCTGCCTTGAAATTCACTAACCAATGGTATAATAAAATTTAATAGTTATTAAAATCAATATATTTAACAAAAAAACAGGAAAATATGCTGACGGGATCAATGTAAATATGCTTTGTCTAAGAGGGCTTCGCTCACTGCAAAATAATTCTTAATTTCAAAATGTGGAATTTTAACTTTGATATTTTCAATGCTGTGGGAGAAATTCAGACAACACTGTTTCCTAGAAGCCTTTGCAAAGCATGACAGGCTGTATTAAAGGTTTAGCGATTAGAGGTTTTGCAATATGAAATTCTCACTTTACGGTAATCTTCAAATAAGGTGCGAAAGCCCATAAAATGTATTTCTTTTGCCTTTTTAAGATGCAAAGAGCAGGTATACTTTCTCACCTTGGTTACCTGCATCTTAAGAGCAGAACTCAGGCTTAGATTGGGTCAGTGGCTCTTGGCACTCTCTCTAAGGCTTGCTGGTCCATCCTACAAGCAGTGGTTTCCGGAGCACAAAATATTTTGCTCCTACAAATATGTTTTAAAGATTCAGAACCTAGTAGTAACCTTAACAAGATTTGTTTATACTTTCAGAGCTTCTCTATTTCCATTCACTGCTCGAAAAAGATGTAACTTCTTACATGGTTCAAAATGCCACAGAACAATTTTTAGAGTGTGTTTGGGTGCATGGGATATCACCCGCCTTGCAAGTTGAAAAACTAAGAACTCCAACTTGTGAAATAATTTTTAACCACATTTGAGTTTGCTGAATCCACAAAACCCAATCCCAAGCCAATGTGCATTTAAGGATATTTTCTGAAAGGGACATAGAAATGTAATTAAGGAAGATGTTGTTCAACCTTTTCTGAATCTTCCCTATATTTTAGGTAGATAAGCCCTTAGAAAATTAAAAAACCTTAAGTGAACATTTTGCCAAGAGTGTAACTGCCAGTTTTACATGAATATTCTAGAGTCTCCAGATATAAAACTCCTCAACTGTCCCAGTGGTTTCTTGTCTTAACAAAAATCATTTTGTTTTAAAAATTTATGATGTGTTGTGGCTGATCACATTGAACTATGCCATATCATAAATTCAAAACCAATTTTGTCTAAGAATGCACACTATCAGTTAAATGGCATTTTCCCTTGTTTTTAAGGCAGGGGCTTCCCTCATTGAGGGTGTAGGAGAATCACTTGGGGAGACCACACCCCCGCAGATTCAGATTCAGTTGCTCTGCAGTAGATTCAGGAAACTGCATTAGGTCATTCCCCCTCCCCCATGTCATTCTAAAGCCGCTTCTTTTTAAAAAGGTCCTTAGAGCACACTGTGAGGAACATTTTTTTTTTTTTTTAATCATTATGACTACTATATCTACCATTGTTATGTGTTTGCCGTTTGGAATATTAGGATTAAATGTTTATAATAACCAGGAAAGGTGGATGAAGTGCATGGATTAGAATTATTCTAGTTTTTTTTCCTTTTCCCTTTTTTTTTTTTACATCTTTATTGGAGTATAATTGCTGTACAATGGTGTGTTAGTTTCTGCTGTATAACAAAGTGAATCAGCTATACATATACATATATCCCCATATCCCCTCCCTCTTGCGTCTCCCTCCCAAGGAACGTGGTTTTAACAGGTCAATACTTCAGCTTCTTATAAAGACCTTGAACTTTACCTGTTGGCTGGAAGGTGTCAGGACCTCAAACATTTTAGTTATTTTTGGACTGCATGGCCAAAACCTTCAGAACGTTATCTCTCCTTTTCATCATAGTTCCATTTAGTATTTGTTAATAAAAATCTGGAAAGGCAGCCTAACCTGCATATATTTATTTGAAAAATGTCTTGACAGCCATCTTCTCTAATTTTAATTTAAGCAAATCTGTTTTGAGGGGCTAAATAATGTGTTTTCTGGGTTGAGGTGATTTCTTGCAGTGATCCTCATTAGATAAAAAGTGTTATACCTCGGAGTGAAACTACTGAATTTTTCATCATTTAATCTCATCAAAGGAACAAATAACACTTCTAAGACTTATTTAATGTTAGCTGTAACTTTGTTTCTATTCCACTAAGGCAGCCTCTTTTCCTTATGTGTTTCAATTTAAACTGAAGTGACGAAACTGGAGATCAGTCGTGTTAAATCTGCTGGGTTCTCGTACTTGCTATTTCATTGTCAGTTGGGGAGGTAGCAAATGCTACCTCCTTCAGTGTCCATGGGTAACACTGGCTCATTGGAAGCCCAAGTTGATTAACTGGCGGGTAGAAATGAGAGTGGCGGTTGAAAGATGGCCCTGATTTGTGTCCAGATAATACAGAGTTGCATTTAGTAATAGCTGGAAAATTCCAGATTCTTATTCCTGATAAAATTCCTGACTCTGATAGTGCAATGCATTCGTGTTATCATTCTGTTTCTTTACTGCTGTATACAGGTCAACCTTATAGAAAAGTCTATTAGCGTAGGTCCAAATTGCTCTGTGCATTCAAGTACATGGCCATTTATAGTCCTTATCTGTTAGCTGAAGAGTGCACATGGGAGCTTCCCTACAGTACTTTTTTGGATGAGACTACCTTTTGAAGAACTTTTTCTTCGTAATAGTATTTCTGGTTAATTATGTTCTTCTAGGGAGATTTTTAGATCTGTGATGGCAGGACACTTCAAGGGAGAGTTTGATGATAAATCCATTATGTACCCCTTTTCTCCCAATCCTAGGACAGCCAACATGATTTTTCTAATTCTAGCCCCAGGCATAGCAACATGGACCTTCAAATCCCAGGCTGGAGTTTTTCTTCACAGTGGAAAGGGGGCCACGCATGAATTTGAAAAGGAATATAAAGCTTATTCGTTTAAATGCTTCCCAAGGGAAGGTATGCTCAAACCTTCATTTCCTTTTGAGCTGTTCCAACTCTTTGAACTTCTGCGAGAAAGGAAACTATATATATATTGTTAGAGGAGAGGGAGACTAAGAGAGAAAGAAAATGTAAACATCAGAGAGATTAGAAGGCTCTCAGAATAGGGCTCTCTGCCTTTTTAAGGATGGTGGTTTATTTCCTCCCATAGTTTCCTGCTTGAAGTGATTTGGGAGAAAGGTGTTGGTAAATAATAACATTCTTCAGAAGGGGTTTTTCGTTTAGCAGCTTGGGAAAAGCAAAGAGATTAAAAGCTGTGTTACCCTACATAACATAAGTAAGATCAACTTGTCCTATAATGCAGTGGAATTAGCAATGAACTTGGAATTGGAAGTGAGGCCAAGGCTGGCTATATGGGAACAGAGTGGGGCAGGTCAACTTATTTATGCAAGCTCCGTTTCTTATCTGCAGGAATGTACTAGCACGATCTCTCAGGGTTCTTAGGCTTAAAATTCTAAGATTTTAAGTAAGGACTGATTATATTTCTTCTACTTCTGGAGTTGGTAAATGTTTCTCCAGGATAGATGCTTGCTTACATGTTTCCTCTGAGGGGCCAGCCCTAACACAGAGTACATGCTAAGCTTCAGGTCGTTTGTGAACCCAGGAGATTTTGTGCAAATTTAATGGATGAGTTCTTGTGTATATTTTCTGGAGATCACAGGACTTTGGTGTTTTTTTTTTAAATCAGATTCTCAAAGGAGTTTATGACCCCAAACAATTGCCCTAAGGAAGGGAAGTGTAAGAGAAACTATACTTGTGCAAGTCCTGAGAGAAACTTGCAGAAAAGGCTGGAGGGAGCTGTAGGCAGCTTACACTTCCTACCTCCTTTCCGGGATATGCAAGTATTTAAAATAATGACTTGGGACTTCCCTGGTGGCACAGTGGTTAAGAATCTGCCTGCTAATGCAGGGGACACTGGTTCGAGCTCTGCTCTGGGAAGATCCCACATGCTGCGGAGCAACTAAGCCTGTGCGCCACAACTACTGAGCCTGCATTCTAGAGCCTGTTAGCTACAACTACTGAGACCGCATGCCACAAGTACTGAAGCCTGCGCACCTAGAGCCCATGCTTCGCAGCAAGAGAAGCCACCACAATGAGAAGCCCACGCACCACAACGAAGAGTAGCCCCCCTCGCCGCAACTAGAGAAAGCCCGCGTAGAGCAACGAAGACCCAATGCAGCCAAAAATAGATAAATAAATAAATACATTTAAAATAATGACTTAACGGGAGATATCATTACTTTAATAGAAATTTAAAACATTGTGCCAGAAGTAAGAAAGTGTTCAAAACAAAACAAACAAAAATAAAACAAATCTCACAATGATAGCTGTGTGTCAAAGGGACACAGAAGCCAAGTAAAATAGCTTCCAATGGCCAAACTGAAACTATTTTAGCAACACAATAAACGAGTATTGGATTATAACCCAAAGTATAAAATAAATATCCACAAGTCCCATACAGACTAAATAAATGATTGAATAAATAAATAAATTGGGAAGAATAGACAAATATTCCATACAAAAGAATTCCAAATAATTTATGTACATGCTCTGCTCTTGAGGAGATAGACAATATCTCGCTACTCCTTAAGTGTGGACTATGCATAGTGACTTCCTTCCAGAGTGCAGTAAATTTGGCAAGGTTGGGAAAAAATAGTGAGTTTACAGTAGAGAAACCTGACAAATACTCTTTCAAGTCAGAGAATCAAGGTTAATATCAACAGTGATAAATCATATTGATAGTTTGGACCCTTGATATGATGTGATGAGAATGGCAATTTACCTCTCTGGTCTTCCTCCCCAAAACACATTTTCCCTGTCTAACTATGAAAAAACATCAGAAAAATCCCAATTGAGGGACATTTTCCAAAACACTGGGCTAGTAATCTTCAAAACTGTCAGGATCATAAAAAATATGGAAAGTCTGAGAAACTGTCACAACCAAGAGAAGCGTAAGGAGACATGACTACTAAATGTATATTGTGTCCTGGAAGAGAGGAAGGACACTATGAAAAACTCAGATAATCTGAATAAAGTATGGACTTTAGTTTAAAAATATATGTATATTATGGATTGTTTGTACATGTGTTTGAACACATCCTTGCAATTGTAATGAAATTTTGGGGGAATGTGATATTGTACAGTCATTAAGAGCAGACTCTAGCACTTATTTCCAGGGTTCAAATCCAGGCTCCACCAATAATTAGAAGCTGTGTAGCTTTCAGTAGTTATTTAACATCTCTGATCCTCATTTTCCTTAACTCTAAAATCAATACATGTAAAGCCCTTAGGACAGTATCTGACCCACAGATACATAATTACTATTAATTGGAAAAACAAAATGATGTAGAAACATGAGCTCACATATTAGCCTATGCAGGTATACTTGTGTTTAATGATAACTGTTATAACTAACATTTGTATAGTGTTTTATAGTTTGTAAAGCTATCACATGTACATAAATTCATTGGAGCCTCACAACATCACTATGAGCTATTTTGATATATTATGATCCCCATTTTACAGATGGGGAAACCAGTTCAAAAAAATTGAACTTGGAGTTCATAGATAAATGCCAGAACTGGGATACAACATATTCTAATTTCAAAGCCTGTGTTATTTCAACAGTATAAAGCTGCCTCTTAGGCACTTTCTATTTGCAAACTCTCCAGAAATTTTAAATTAAAAAAAAAGGTCCTGAAGATATTGCTCTAAAGTTTTATTCTCAGCATTTTATTACATTATTTCTCACAGTATCCTTAAGGAGCTAGAAGAATAAACACTGAATTCTATATTTTGCAGAGGAAAAGGCAAGGCCCTAGGATTTTTCTTCTTTTCACATCAGGTATTTGTTAGATTCTGGGAGAAGATCCACATTAAATCAACCTAACTTTTATTTTTTGCTCCAATGGGATGGTCTGTGCTAGATGCTGTGGGCAATACAGTGATGAATACATTAAGATTATTGCCCTCAAGGATTTGGCTATCTATTGTCTATACCTTCTTTTCATTTAAACCTAAATTAGGCAATATATTCCTCATACAGGCATTTCATGCTTAAAAGTTAATATGTCATAGCACGATCACATTTTACAGCCAATTAGACAAAAGATAACCAGGAATTTTTCTTGCGTTTTACAAAAGACACATCCAATTTAAAAAGTGAACAAATTAGTGTTATTAAAAATAAAATTAAGCTGCATAAATTTGGATTTTATGGAATTATATATGTTAGCATACATGTATAAATTCAATAAAAATATACATGTATGTAGAAACATAATCCTGCAGGCATGTGAGTATGGATATTTTGCAAGGAGGGATAAAGGGATGATGGAAGCCCAAGCTGGCAATAAGTCACAAGTTTATTATTTATTATTGTATGACAAATTGCCTCCAAACTTAATGACTTAAAACAATACATATATCACAGTTTCTGGGGATAAGGAATCTGGGGTCTTCTGGCTCAAGGCTTTTCAGGAGATTTCAGTAAAGGTGCTGGCTGAGACTGTGGTCTCACCTGAAAGCTCAACTCATGGAGGATTTGCTTCCAAGACGACTCACAGGGTTGTTGGCAAAAATCAATTCCTCACTGGTTGTTGGATGAAAACCTCAGATCTTCCCAGCAGTTGGTCAGAGACCTCCCTTGGTTCCTTTTCATAGGGCAGTGCACAACTTGGCAGTTGATTTCCCTCAGAGCATGAGAGCAAGTGAGGGCCTGGGGAAATCAGTCTTTTTATAACTTACTCCTGGAAGTGACATTCCATCACTCTGCCATTTTCTTTTTATAGAAGTTAGTCACTAGGTCCAATACACACTCAAAGGGAAGGAATTACACAGGGCATACATAGCTGGAGGTGGGGAACTTTTGGAGTCATTTTATGGTCTATTATACAGCATAATTTTTATGAGAAAATACTGAGAAACACTGAAGGAAAGTTGCCTTATTTTAGCCCAGGGAAAGATGAGGTTAAGGGGCAGGCCTAGCTCTATGGGCCCAGCTGGTGTGTTGTATCTCAGATGTCTAGGGGAATGTGGGAAGTACTGCCTCTTTTCTGCACTTGCAATATAAGGAGTTGACAGATATTTCCGATTGTATATTTACCAAACTCATTTTCTCTTCTCCTGGGCACACAGCTAGACCATATTTGCAAGCATTCTTTGCAAGTAGGTGTGGACGTGCGACTGAGTTCTGGACAAAGTAATGCAAATAGAAGTTATGTGAATCACATCCAGGTGGGACACAAAAGACTCCCATGCATAATCCTCCACCTCCTTCTCCACTTCAGGCTGTATAGGATGGGGACAAACTCAACGTTGACTTTGTAAGGCCCATGTTGAACATGACAGATCTCAAGATGAAAGGAAATATGATATCTGAACACATAACTGGAGGGAGCCACCCACTGATCAAGAATATTCATTTTGAACGTTATGTGAGAAATAAACTTCTACTGAATTAAGCCTCCAAAGATGTGGCGATCATTGACTCTAGAAGCTAGCACTACTGTAACTACTACAAGAGCCAGATATCTGAAGTAGTGGTCCTGCACCAAACAATTAAGCTCTAACAATGCAAAGGCAAATCAGAAATGTAAGACCATAATTTAATTATTCTTTAAACAAGATGCTTAGCACAGTTCTTGTTACAAGGTGGGTTCTTTGTATTTTTGGTTAAATGGTAGATGCTGACCCAAGTTAGTCAGAAAATAAGGGAGCTGATGTATGTAGGTTTTTTTTTTTTAAATCCCAGATCAAGAGGGCATTATTTATTAATTCCAAGCTAAGTTTCTTTTTTTTTTCCACATCTTTATTGGAGTATAATTGCTTCACAATGCTTTGCCAGCTTCTGCTGTACAACAAACTGAACCAGCCATATGTATACATATATCCTCTATCCACTCCCGCTTGAGCCTTCCTCCAACCCTCCCTATCCCATCTCTCTTAGGTCATCATAAAGCATTGAATTGATCTCCTTGTGCTATGCAGCAGCTTCCCACAGGCCGTCCATTTTACATTTCGTAGTGTATATATGACAATACTACTCTCTCACTTCATCCCAGCTTCCACTTCCCCCCTGTGTCCTCAAGTCCATTCTCTGCATCTCATCTTCATTCCTGCCCTGCCACTAGGTTCATCGGTGCCGTTTTTTTAGAGTCCATATATATGTATTTGTTTTTCTCTTTCTAACTTACTTCACTCTGTATGACGGATTCTAGGTCCATCCACCTCACTACAATAACTCAGTTTCATTCCTTTTTATGGCTAAGTAATATTCCATTGTATATATGTGCCACATCTTCTTTATCCATTCATCTGTCAATGTACATTTAGGTTGCTTCCATGTCCTGGTAGTTCTATTTGTAGTTTTTTAAGGAACCTCCATACTGTTCTCCATAGTGGCTGTACCAATTTACATTCCCACCAACAGTGCAAGAGGCTTCCCTTTTCTCCACACCCTCTCCAGAGTTTATTGTTTGTAGATTTTTTGATGATGGCCCTTCTGACCGGTATGAGGTGATACCTCATTGTGGTTTTGATTTGCATTTCTCTAATGATTAGTGGTGTTGAACATCTTTGAATGTATTTGTTGCCCATCTATATGTCTTCTTTGGAGAAATGTCTATTTAGGTCTTCTGCCCGTTTTTGTATTGGGTTGTTTGTTTTTTTGATATTGAGCTGCATGAGCTGCTTGTATATTATGGAGATTAATTCTTTGTCCGTTGATTCATTTGCAAATATTTTCTCCCATTCTGAGGGTTGTCTTTTGGTCTTGTTTATGGTTTCCTTTTGCTGTGAAAAGCTTTTAGGTTTCATTAGGTCCCATTTGTTTATTTTTGTTTTTATTTCCCTTACTCTAGGAGGTGGGTCAAAAAGGATCTTGCTGCTGTGATTTATGTCATAGAGTGTTCTTCCTATGTTTTCCTCTAAGACTTTTACAGTGTCTGGCCTTACATTTAGGTCTTTAATACATTTTGAGTTTATTTTTGTATATGGTATTAGGGAGTGTTCTAATTTCATTCCTTTACATGTATCTGTCCATTTTTCCTAGCACCACTTATTGAAGAGGCTGTCTTTTCTCCATTGTATATTCTTGCCTCCTTTGTCATAGATAAGGTGACCATAGGTGTGTGGGTTTATCTCTGGGCTTTCTATCCTGTTCCATTGATCTATATTTCTGTTTTTGTGCTAGTACCATACTGTCTTGATTACTGTAGCTTTGTAGTATAGTCTGAAGTCAGGGAGCCTGATTCCTCCAGCTCCATTTTTCTTTCTTACGATTGCTTTGGCTCTTCGGGGTCTTCTGTGTTTCCATACAAATTGTAAAATTTTTTGTTTTAGTTCTGTGAAAAATGCCATCAGTAGTTTGATCGGGATTGCACTGAATCTGTAGATTGCTTTGGGTACTATAGTCATTTTCACAATATTGATTCTCCCAATCCAGGAGCATGGTATATCTCTCCATCTGTTCACGTCATCTTTGATTTCTTTCATCAGTGTTTTATAGTTTTCTTAGTACAGGTCTTTTGTCTCCTTAGGTAGGTTTATTCCTAGGTATTTTATTCTTTTTGTTGTGATGGTAAATGGGATTGTTTCCTTAATTTCTCTTTCTGATCTTTTGTTGTTAGTGTATAGGAATTCAAGAGATTTCTGGGTATTAATTTTGCATCCTGCAACCTTACCACATTCATTGATTAGTTCTAGTAGTCTTCTGGTGGAATCTTTAGGATTTTCTATGTTTAGTATCGTGTCATCAGCAAACAGTGACAGTTTTACTTCTTCTTTTCCAATTTGTATTCCTTTTATTTCTTTTTCTTCTCTGATTGCTGTGGCTAGGACTTCCAATACTATGTTGAATAAGAGTGGCAAGAATGGACATCCTTGTCTTGTTCCTGATCTTAGAGGAAATGCTTTCAGTTTTTCACCACTGAGAATGATGTTGGCTGTAGGTTTGTCATATATGGCTTTACTGTGTTGAGGTAGGTTCCCTTGATGCCCACTTTTTGGAGTTTTTATCATAAATGGGTGTTGAATTTTGTCAAAAGCTTTTCCTGCATCTATTGATATGATCATATGGTTTTTATTCTTTAATTTGTTAATATGTGTATCACATTGATTATTTTGCCTATATTGAAAAATCCTTGCATCCCTGGGATAAATCCCACTCAATCATGGTGTATGATCTTTTTAAGGTGTTATTGGATTCTGTTTGCTAGTATTTTGTTGATGATGTTTGCGTCTATGTTCATTAGTGATATTGGCCTGTAGTTTTCTTTTTTTGTGACATCTTTGTCTGGTTTTGGCATCAGGGTGATGGTGGCCTCGTAGAATGAGTTTGGGAGTGTTCCTCCCTCTGCTATATTTTGGAAGAGTTTGAGAAGGATAGGTGTTAACTCTTCTCTAAATGTTTGATAGAATTTGCCTGTGAAGCCATCTGGTCCTGGGCTTTTGTTTGTTGGAAGATTTTTAATCACAGTCTCAATTGCATTACCTGTGATTGGTCTGTTTATATTTTCTAATTCTTCCTGGTTCAGTCTTGGAAAGTTGTACCTTTCCAAGAATTTGTCCATTTCTTTCACATTGTCCATTTTATTGGCATATAGTTGCTTGTAGTAGTCTCTTATGATCTTTTATATTTCTGTGGTGTCAGTTGTAACTTCTCATTTTTCATTTCTAATTCTGTTGATTTGAGTCTTCTCCCTTTTTTTCTTGATGAGTCTGGCTAAAGGTTTATCAATTTTATTTATCTTCTCAAAGAACCGACTTTTAGTTTTATTGATCTTTGCTATTATTTTCTTCGTTTCTGTATCATTTAGTTCTGCTTTCATTTTTATGATTTCTTTCCTTCTACTAACTTGGAGTTTTCTTTGTTCTTCTCTATCTAGTTGCTTTAGGTGTAAGGTTAGATTGTTTATTTGAGATTTTTCTTGTTTCTTGAAGTTAGCTTGAATTGCCATAAACCTCCCTCTTAGAACTGCTTTTGCTGCATCCCATAGGTTTTGGATTGTCGTGTTTTCATTGTCATTTCTATCTAGGTGTTTCTGAATTTCTTCTTTGATTTCTTCAGTGATCTCTTGGTTATTTAGCAGTGCAGTGTTTAGCCTCCATGTGTTTGTGTTTTCTATGTTTTTTTTTTCCTGTAATTGATTTCTAATCTCATATCATTGTGGTCAGAAAAGATGCTTGATACAATCTCAATTTTTAAAAAATTTTCAAGACTTCATTTGTGACCCAAGATGTGATATATTCTGGAGAACGTGCGTGCCATGTGCACTTCAGAAGAAAGTGTATTCTTCCATTTTCGGGTGGAATGTCCTAAAAATATCAATTAAATCTATCTGGTCTATTGTGTCATTTAAAGCTTGTGTTTCCTTATTTATTTTCTGTCTGGATGATCTCTCTGTTGGTGTAAATGGGGTGTTAAAGTCCCCCCTTATTATTGTGTTACTGTTGATTTCTCCTTTTATGACTGTTAACATTTGCCTTATGTATTGAGGTGCCCTTATGTTGGGTGCATTAGTATTTAGAATTGTTATGTTTTCTTCTTGGATTGATCCCTTGATCATTATGCAGTGTCCTTCTTTATCTCTTGTAACAATCTTTATTTTAAGGCTGTTTTAAGACTTTAAGACTCATATCTGATATGAATATGCTACTCCAGCTTTCTTTTAATTTGCATTTGCATGGCATACCTTTTTCCATCCCCTCACTTTCAGTCTGTATGTGTCCTAGGTCTGAAGTGGGTTTTTTGTAGACAGCATATATAAAGGTCTTGTTTTTTTTATCCATTCAGCCAGTCTGTGTCCTTTGGTTGGAGCATTTAGTCCATTTACATTCAAGGTGATTATCGATATGTATGTGCCTATTACCATATTCTTAATTGATTTGGGTTTGTTTTTGTGGGTCCTTTTCTTCTCTTGTGTTTCCCACTTAGAGAAGTTCCTTTAGCATTTGTTGTAAAGCTGGTTTGGTGGTGCTGAATTCTCTTAGCTTTTGCTTGTCTGTAGAAGATTTTGATTTCTTTGTGAATCTGAATGAGATCCTTGCTGGTTAGAGTAATCTTGATTGTAGGTTTTTCCCTTTCATCACTTTAAATATATCCTTCCACTCCCTTCTAGCCTGTAGAACTTCTGCTGAGAATCAGCTGATAACCTTATGGGGATTTCCTGGTATGTTATTTGTTGTTTTTCCCTTGCTGCTTTTAATATTTTTTCTTTGAATTTAATTTTTGTTAGTTTGATTAATATGTGTCTTGGAGTGTTTCTCCTAGGGTTTATCCTGTATGGGGCTCTCTGTGCTTCCTGGAGTTGAGTGGCTATTTCCTTTCCCATGTTAGGGAATTTTTCAACTATAATCTCTTCAAATATTTTCTCAGACCCTTTCTTTTTCTCTGCTTCTTCTGGGACCCCTATAATTTGAATATTTTTGTGTTTACTGTTGTCCCAGAGGTCTCTGAGACTGTCCTCAATTCTTTTCATTCTTTTTTCTTTATTCTGCTCTGTGGAGTTTATTTCCACTATTTTATCTTTCAGGTCACTTATCCGTTCTTTTGCCTCAGTTTTTCTGCTATTGATTCCTTCTAGAGTATTTTAAATTTCAGTTATTGTGTTGTTCATCACTGTTTGTTTGCTCTTTAGTTCTTCTAGGTCCTTGTTAAATGTTTCTTGTATTTTCTCCATTCTGTTTCTGAGATTTTGGATCATCTTTACTATCATTACTCTGAATTCTTTTTCAGGTAGGTTGCCTATTTCATATTCATTTATTTGGTCTTGTAGGTTTTTACCTTGCTCCTTCATCTGTAACATATTTTTTTGTCATTTCTTTTTCTTTTTCTTTTTGTTTTTTTGATGGGTGGGGTCATATTCCTGTCTTAGAGGGTGTTTGGCTTGATGCGTCCAGCACTGGAGTTTTCAGGCAGTTGGGTAGAGCTGGATCTTGGTGCTGAGATGAGGACCTCTGGGAGGCCTCACTCCGATTAATATTCCCTGGTGTCTGAGGTTCTCTGTTAGTTCAGTGGTTTGGACTCGTTGCCTCCACCACAGGAGCTCAGGCCTGAGCTCCGGCATGGGAACCAAACCCTGCAGGGGCTGTATCTTTCTGGAATTCAGTCTAGAGAATTTAAGGAAAACAAAGGTTATCTTTATAACATGCTTTAATGTGTAATATCTAAGGTGTAGCATTAACAACATAATATTTGCAAAGAAAATATAAGTAGAATACTGCAATTTGATGTTAATATTGACCTAAATGTCCTCTTCATTTTTGCATTCCTTGCTCCCAAACTCTGTACATTCACATATATCAGATATTTTTTCCTTTTGAATTATTTTCCAGCATATTTTCTTATACATTTTTCCATTTGGCTTGTTGCTAAAAAAGAAAGAAACTAATGCATGCTACATGCAGCAACCCTTTCTATATCATTTGGATAAAATGTTACAACTCTACAATCAGCAGGATATTGCTTTCCTTTCTGTGGTAAATGATAAATCTCAAGGGGCAAACTGTCTGGCTGGCAGTTTGGAGTAGAGCAGGCCACAGGATCTCTGTAGCCTGGGAAATGGGGGACAGGGAGGTGGGACACTTAAGAAAGGAAGGTTTCTCTCTGAACTTAAACATGTCCTATGGGTTGGCAGAATAATCAGAATCCTGCTGAGGACTAAGATTTAATGGAGTGAAGGAAGGCAGGCACAGTTTGAGGATTGCTTTTCTGTGTTTAAGTCACATCTTAATTTTTTTCTTAGTGCTACTCTTTCCTTTGCTGCTCTCTTGCTTGCAGTCAGCTAATAGCTAGTGCTCTGTGCACTTATGCCATACCTGACACTGGTCCAAGTGCTTTACTTAGCATTATCTCGTGTAATACTCAGAACAACCTTATGGGGCAGGCATCACCGTTATCTTCATTTTATCAAAGGAGAAAGAAAGTGAATGTAAGTCTAACTGTTGCAAGTCTAGTAAATGATGTGGCAGTCTGACTGTAGTGGGCTGCCTGTTGAGAACTTTATTTTATCAATATTATGAATGCATGTAGCTGACATCCACTGGGCCTCTCTTATATGGTAAGTCTTACAGATAGAGAATGTTGTTAGATTCTTTCAAATTTCAAGTCACAGATATACATTCAGGCTAATTCAATTGATGATGTTTCATGAATGTGTGTAGAACACCCCGTGGATAGAACTCTCCTGCCAGGTTACCTTCAGGTAGGGTGAATTTATCTCAGATTTGCTCAAATGGTCTTTGTTCAAGCTTATTGATCCAGCATAATTATTAGCAGCATCTTTTCTCACTATTAAAATTTTCCGAGTTTGGATGATAAATCATAGGATTATCTTGTTTGAAGCCACTGGCAAGCCAGTAGAGGACTGTCAAGTTAGTCAGTAATAGTTCTCAGAGATAGAAAAATAAGCGAAACTGCCATAATAAGATTCTCCTAATTAGACTGATAACAAGAGAAGCAAATAATTAAAAAAATTCTGCCTGAATAACATGATAAGTAGAATAGAATTAACCATTATTTGGAGAGAACATAGAGGCAGGATATGAAAATGCTCTTCCTTTTCAAGTGTACTAGGATCGTTTTCAAAAGGATCACTTGCTGGAACAACAAAAAAAAATGTATGCAAGAAATTTTTAAAAGCTGATCTCCTACAGATTACATTTTAGGCTACAATACATTAAAAATAGAAACAAATAATGAGAATGGAATTAAAATGTGCCAAATGCATAGAAACTTCAAAAAAAGTGGTTTTTAAAAGTGCCTAGGTCAGGGAAGGAATCCAGAATATAATAGCAAGAAAATGCAATGAAAATATACATACAATATATAAAAAAGTATGGAATGTTGCCAAAATAGCACTTAGGAGAAAATTTGTCACTGAAAATACCTCTTTTTGTATGGAGGAAAAGGGAAAAACAATGAACTAACTCTCTACCTAAAGTGTTTAGGAAAAGAATAAACATCATGCCAAAAGAAAATAGGAAAAAAAGAAATGATAAGTAGAAATATGTGGGAACAATAAAAGAAAAGGAATCCAATTCACAATAAAGCAAACATTAAGTAGTTAGGAATAACTTCAAGAGCCAAAAAGGATGCATAAACTACCAACGTTTATTGGGAGAATACTGAAATAAAGGAAGAAGCAAACTGTATTTCTGAATATGAAGACAATAATATTCCAAAATGTCACATGTTCCCAACTTCCCTTACAGCTTTGATACAGTCTCAGTTAAAGCATCAACATGATATTCTTGTAAGTTGAACAAAAAAACTTTCTAAGAATGCATCTGAGAGAATTAATAGGTCAGAATAGCAAAGATTTTTCTGAAAAAGAGAATTGAGAGTTATTAACTCACATGTATTAAAGTCCAGAGTAAAATGATAAAAATAGAAACAAGGTTTACTTTTTTGTGGAAATAAAATAAAATGAATAAACTTCAAATATATTAGAAATTTAAATGTAAAAATTCATGTTACAGAAAATAAGAAAAAAATGACTAGTGACTAGAACTTTGGAGTGGTCACTTTGTAAGCAGAGGTGATAGGAAATATCAAAATTGAAAAGAGCCACAGATTACACTATAATTTTTAGCTTCTGTACAAAGGGAAGATTGCAACTAAATTAAAAGAACAAAGGCAGAAGCAGTTTCAGAGAACATGAAAACATTTTAAATAAGTCCTATATAAAATCTTCATTTAGCATTTTAAGAAAATTTTCAACAACAAAGCAAATAATTAGAGGATATTTAAAAATAGTTACTTAGTTCAACAGATATTTATTGAGCTCCTAGGTTCTCAGGATACTTATAAAAATATTATCACTGCCCTCAAGGAGCTTGCAGCTGCTAATCATATAAACATATGGTAAAGAAATGCAAATTAGAAGACTATTAAACCATTTTATACCTACTTAACTGGTATAACTAAAGCTAAATATAAATCCTTAGTATAGATGATTTTTTTAAAACTAATTCATTCAAATTGCAGGTATCAATTCTCAAAATCCATGTACATTTTGTACTTTAAAAATTTTACCATAATTCATGTTAACTTTTGAAATATTCAGAAACTTATATTAGTGCAAACATCACTTATAACATCCAGAAATAACTATAGTTGATATTTTAATGTACATTCTTCTCAACCTTTTTCTATGCATACTTATTTATTTACCAAAATAAGCTTATACAATAATATTATTTGTAATCTCTTAGTATTTAATTATATAGTATACATATTTTCCATATTAAAGTAGCCTTTCAAATTATAATTTTCATTTATTTCAAATTCCATTCTAAAGATATACCATACTGTATTTGACTAATCTCCTTGTTTTGGCTTTCTGTTTCTAGTTTTTCACTATTATCTAATTCATTCATTCAGTAGATAATTATTGCATTAATTGATGTATTAGGTTCTGTGGACAGGTTGATGAGCATAGTAGATGTGGTGCCTTTTCCCATGGGGCTTGTATTTTGGATTGCTGTGTTGATCATGCTGTTCTCTTTGGGCTCCAACTTGATAAGGCATGCCAACATGAGGATTACATCCTACTGTTGCAGTATTCTACCTTCTGAAGGGTAGAATGCTACAACCATCTCCCATAATATACTGTTAAACCTTGCTCCCTAGCTGATCCTTGCTGCACTCCTCCCCATAGACAAAGGGAAAAAAATCTGACCCTACATTAGGACCAGCTGTCCTTTTATTCCAGCCTAGAGTTGAATTCTATAAATGTGGATTGCTTCCTATCTGCAGGATACTGTTAAGGCCAAATTCATCATGCTTAACTTCTTTTTATCCTTGGTCATCACCCAAAATATGAATTCTTGCAGGCATCTAGCTGATTCCTACATGTATTTTTCAAATGCCTAGAGAAGCCTTTCTCTTAACTTTCTATCTCTCTGTATCCTCCCAAACTTTCTCACAGTGCCCTGTGAAATTTTCCCTGTATACAAACAGGTTTACCTATATCTACAAACATTTTTCCTTATTAAATCTTTACATCCTCTGAGGAAATCACTACTAGCCTCTTATAGGCTGCTCATTTTCTTCAATACCCAACTACCTTAAGGTTGGATAAGAAATTGGTATTTGTACATTACCATGTATTATTTTACATTTTCTTTTATATCTATTCCCCTAGGCAGTTGTTCTAGTTTGTTTAATTTGTATATTTGTGTTTATAAGTGTTCTTCCAAAAATATGCTTTTTGTGTACATCAATTTTTAATACAGGCATACCTCATTTTCTTGTGCTTTGCAGATATTGCTTTTTTTGTTTTTGTTTTTGTTTACAAACTGAAGGTTTGCAGCAACCCTATGTTAAGCAAGCCTATCAGAGCCATTTTTCCAACAACATTTGCTAACTTCGTGTCTCTGTGGCACATTTTGATAATTCTCAAAATATTTCAAACTTTCTCATCATTGTATTTGTTATGGTGATCTGTGATCAGTGACCTTTGATGTTCCTATTGTAATTATTTTGGAGCACCATGAACCATGTGTAAAGAAGATGGTAAACAATAAAATATTTTGTGTGTTCAGACTGCTCTACTGACCAGCTGTTCCCATCTTTCTCCCTCTCTTGGCTTCCCTATTGGGAAGACACAGCAATTTTAAAATTGGGCTTCCCTATTCCCTGAGACACAGAAATATTGAAATTAGGCCAATTAATAATCCTACTACAGTGGCCTCTAAGAGTTCAAGTGAAAGGAAGAGTTGCAAGTTTCTCACTTTAAATCAAAACAGAAATGATCAAGGTTAGTGAAAAAGGCATGTCAAAAGCTGTGATAGGCTGAAAACCAGGCTTTTTGTGCCAAACAGTTAGCCAAGTTGTGAATGCAAAGGAAAAGTTCTTGAAGGAAATTAACAGTGCTATGCCTGTGAACACATGAATGATAAGAAAGCAAAACAACCTTTTTGAAGATATGGAGAAAGTTTTATTGTTCTGAATAGATCAAAGCAGCCACAACATTCCCTTAAGACAAAGCCTAATCCAGAACAAGACTCTAACTCTCTTCAAGTCTGTGAAGGCTGAGAGAGCTGAGGAAGCTGCAGAAGAAAAGTTTGAAGCTAGCAGAGGTTGGTTCATGAGGTTTAAGGAAACAAGCCATCTCCATACAACAAAGTACACAGTGAAACAGCATGTGCTGATGTAGAAACTGCAGCAAGTTATCCAGAAGATCTAGTTAACCTACTTAATGAAGGTGGCTACACTAAACAACAGCTTTTCAGTGTGCATTAAATAACCTTATATGGGAAGAAGATTCCATCTAGGACTTTCATAGCTAGAGAGGAGAAATCAAAGCCTGGCTTCAAAACTTAAAAGGACAGGCTGACTCTCTTGATATGGGCTGTGCACCATTCTGGAAATCTTAGGGCCTTTAAGAATTATGCACAATCAGGCGAGATTGGTTCAAGACGGCAGAGTAGAAGGACGTGCTCTCACTCCCTCTTTCGAGAACACCAGAATCACAACTAACTGCTGAAAAATCATCGACAGGAAGACACTAGAAATCACCAAAAAAGATACCCCACATCCAAAGACAAAGGAGAAACCACAATGAGACGGTAGGAGGGGCACAATTACAATAAAATCAAATCCCATAACTGCTGGGTTGGGGACTCAAAAACTGGAGAACAGTTATACCACAGAAGTCCACCTATGGGAGTGAAGGTTCTGAGCCCCACATCAGGCTTCCCAACCTGGGGGTCTGGCAATGGGAGGAGGAATTCCTCGAGAATCAGACTTTGAAGGCTAGTGGGATTTGATTGCAGGACTTTGACAGGACTGGGGGAAAAATAGACTCCACCCTTGGAGGGCACACACAAAGTAGTGTACGCATTGGGACCCAGGGGAAGAAGCAGTGACCCCATAGGAGACTGAACCAGACCTACCTGCTAGTATTGGAGGGTCTCCTGCAGAGGTGGGGGGTGACTGTGCCTCACCGTGAGGACAAGGACACTGGCAGCAGAAGTTCAGGGAAGTACTCCTTGGCATGAGCCCTCTCAGGGTCCGCCATTAGCCCCACCAAAGAGCCCAGGTAGGCTCCAGTGTTCAGTTGCCTCAGGCCAAACAACCAACAGGGAGGGAACCCAGCACCACCTATCAGCAGACAAGCTGATTAAAGTTATACTGAGCTCTGACCACCAGAGCAACAGCCAGCTCTACCCACCACCAGTCCCTCCCATCAGGAAACTTGCAAACGCTCTTAGATAGCTTCATCCACCAGAGGGAAGAGAGCAGAAGCAAGAAGAACTACAATCCTGCAGCCTGTGGAACAGAAACCACATTGACAGAAAGATAGACAAGATGAAAAGGCAGAAGACTATGTACCAGATGAAGGAACAAGATAAAAGCCCAGAAAAACAACTAAATGAAGTGGAGATAGGCAACCTTCCAGAAAAGGAATTCAGAATAATGATAGTGAAGATGATCCAGGACCTCGGAAAAAGAATGGAGGCAAAGATTGAGAAGATGAAAGAAATGTTTAACAAAGATCTAGAAAAATTAAAGAACAAACAAACAGAGATGAACAATACAATAACTGAAATGAAAAATACACTAGAAGGAATCAATAGCAGAATAATTGAGGCAAAAGAACGGATAAGTGACCTGGAAGACAGAATGGTGGAATTCACTGCTGTAGAACACAATAAAGAAAAACGAATGAAAAGAAATGAAGACAGCCTAAGAGACCTCTGGGACGACATTAAATGCAATAACATTAGCATTATAGGGGTCCCAGAAGGAGAAGAGAGAGAGAAAGGACCCGAGAAAATATCTGAAGAGATTATACTCGAAAACTTCCCTAACATGGGAAAGGAAATAGCCACCCAACTCGAGGAAGTGCAGAGAGTCCCATACAGGATAAACCAAAAGAGAAACACGCCGAGACACATAGTAATCAAATTGGCTAAAATTAAAGACAAAGAAAAATAATTGAAAGCAGCAAGAGAAAAATGACAAATAATATACAAGGGAACTCCCATAAGGTTAACAGCTGATTTCTTAGCAGAAACTCTACAAGCCAGAAAGGAGTGGCATGATATACTTAAAGAGATGAAGGGGAAGAACCTACAACCAAGATTACTCTACCTTGCAAGGATCTCATTTAGATTTGATGGAGAAATCAAAAGCTTTACAGACAAGCAAAAGCTAAGAGAATTCAGCAGCACCAAACCAGCTTTACAACAAATGCTAAAGGAACTTCTCTAAGTGGGAAACACAAGAGAAGAAAAGGACCTACAAAAACAAACCCCAAACAATTAAGAAAATGGTCATAGGAACATACATATTGATAATTACCTTAAACGTGAATGGATTAAATGCTCCAACCAAAAGACACAGGCTTGCTGAATGGATACAAAAACAAGACCCATATATACACTGTCCACATGAGACCCACTTCAGACCTAGGGACACATACAGACTGAAAGTGTGGGGATGGAAAAAGATATTCCATGCAAATGGAAATCAAAAGAAAGCTGGAGTAGCAGTACTCATATCAGATAAAATAGACTTTAAAATAAAGAATGTTACAAGAGACAAGGAAGGACACTACATAATGATCAAGGGATCAATCCAAGAAGAAGATATAACAATTATAAATATATATGCACCCAACATAGGAGCACCTCAATACATAAGGCAACTGCTAACAGCTATAAAAGAGGAAATAGACAGTAACAAAATAATAGTGGGGGAGTTTAACATCTCATTTACACCAATGGGCAGATCATCCAAACAGAAAATTAATAAGGAAACACATGCTTTAAATGACACAGTAGACCAGACAGATTTAATTGATAATTATAGGACATTCCATCCAAAAACAACAGGTTACAATTTCTTCTCAACTGCACATGGAACATTCTGCAGGATAGATCACATCTTGGGTCACAAATCAAGCCTCAGTAAATTTAAGAAAATTGAAATCATATCAAGCAGCTTTTCTGACCACAGCGCTATGAAATTAGAAATCAATTACAGGGAAAAAACAGTAAAAAACACAAACACATGGAGGCTAAACAATATGTTACTAAATAACCAAGAGATCACTGAAGAAATCAAAGAGGAAATCAAAAAATACCTAGAGACAAATGACAATGAAAACACGATGATCCAAAACCTATGGGATGCAGCAAAAGCAGTTCTAAGAGGAAAGTTTATAGCTATACAAGGCTACCTCAAGAAGCAAGAAAAATATCCAATAAACGATCTAACCTTACATCTAAAGGAACTAGAGAAAGAAGAACAAACAAAACCCAAAGTTAGCAGAAGGAAAGAAATCATAAAGATCAGAGCAGAAATAAATGAAATAGAAACAAAGAAAACAGTAACAAAGATCAATAAAACTAAAAGCTGCTTCTCTGAGAAGATAAACAAAATTGATAAACCATTAGACATACTTATCAAGAAAAAGAGGGAGAGGACTCAAATCAATAAAATTAGAAATGAAAAAGGAGAAGTTACCATAGAAACCGCAGAAATACGAAGCATCCTAAGAGACTACTACAAGCAACTATGCCAATAAAATGGACAACCTGGAAGAAATGGACAAATTATTAGAAAGGTATAACCTTCCAAAACTGAGCAAGGAAGAAATAGAAAATATGAACAGACCAATCATAAGTAATGAAATTGAAACTGTGATTCAAAATCTTCCAACAAACAAAAGTCCAGGATCAGATGGCTTCACAGGCGAATTCTATCAAACATTTAGAGAAGAGCTAACACCCATCCTTCTCAAGCTCTTCTAAAAAATTGCAGAGGAAGGAACACTCCCAAACTCATTCTATGAGGCTACCATCACCCTGATACAAAAACCAGACAAAGTTACTACAAAAAAAGAAAATTACAGACCACTATCACTAATGAATATAGATGCAAAAATCCTCAAAAAAATACTAGCAAACAGACTCCAACAACACATTAAAAGGATCATACACCATGATCAAGTGGGATTTATCCCAGAGATGCAGGATTCTTCAATATATGCAAATCAATCAACGTTATACACCATATTAACAAATTGAAAAATAAAAACCATATGATCATCTCAATAGATGCAGAACAAGCTTCTGACAAAATTCAACACCACTTATGATAAAAACTCTCCAGAAAGTGGGCATAGAGGGAACCTACCTCAACATAATAAAGGTCATATACGACAAACCCACAGCAAACATCATTCTCAATGGTGAAAAACTGAAAGCATTTCCTCTAAGATCAGGAACAAGACAAAGATGTCCACTCTCACCACTATTATTCACTATTATTTGGAAGTCTTAGCCACGGCAATCAGAGAAGAAAAAGAAAAAAAGGAATACAAATTGGAAAAGAAGAAGTAAAACTGTCACTGTTTGCAGATGACATGATACTATACATAGATAATCCTAAAGATGCCACCAGAAGACTACTAGAGCTAATTAATGAGTTTGGTAAAGTTGCAGGATATAAAATTAATGCACAGAAATCTCTTGCTTTCCTATACACTAATGATGACAAATCTGAAAGAGAAATTAAGGAAACAGTCCCATTTACTACTGTAGCAAAAATAATAAAATAACTAGGAATAAACCTACCCAGGGAGACAAAAGACCTGTATGCAGAAAACTGTAAGACACTGATGAAAGAAATTAAAGATGATTCCAACAGATGGAGAGATATACCATGTTCTTGGATTAGAAGAATCTATATTGTGAATAACTATACTATCCAAAGCAATCTACTATTCAATGAAATCCCTATCAAATTACCAGTGACATTTTTTTACAGAACTAGAACAAAAAATCTTAATATTTGTATGGAGATACAAAAGACCCCGAATAGCCTAAGCAGTCTTGAGGGAAAAAAACAGAGCTGGAGCAATCAGACTCCCTGACTTCAGACTATACTACAAAGCTACAGTAATCAAGACAGTATGGTACTGGCACAAAACCAGAAATATAGATCAATGGAACAGGATAGAAAGCCCAGAGATAAACCCACACACCTATGGTCAACTAATCTATGACAAAGGAGGCAAGGATATACAACGGAGAAAAGACAGTCTCTTCAATAAGTGGTTCTGGGAAAACTGGACAGCTACATGTAAAAAATGAAATTAGAATACCCCCTAATACCATACACAAAAATAAACTCAAAATGGATTAGAGACCTAAACGTAAGACCGGACACTATAAAACTCTTAGAGGAAAATATAGGAAGAACACTCTTTGACATAAATCACAGCAAGATCTTTTTTGATCCACCTCCTAGAGTAATGGAAATAAAAACAAAAATAAACAAATGGGACCTAATGAAACTTCAAAGCTTTTGCACAGCAAAGGAAACCATAGACAAGAAGAAAAGACAACCCTCAGAATGGGAGAAAATATTTGCAAACGAATCGTCGGACAAAGGATTAATCTTCAAAATATATAAACAGCTCATGCAGCTCAATATTAAAAAAACAAACAACCCAATCCAAAAATGGGCAGAAGACCTAAATAGACATTTCTCCAAAGAAAACATACAGAGGGCCAAGAAGCATATGAAAAGCTGCTCAACATCACTAATTATTAGAGAAATGCAACTCAAAACTACACTGAGGTATCACCTCACACCAGTTAGAATGGGCATCATCAGAAAATCTACAAACAACAAATGCTTGAGAGGGTGTGGAGAAAAGGGAACCCTCTTGCGCTGTTGGTGGGAATGTAAGTTGATACAGCCACTATGGAGAACAGTATGGAGCTTCCTTAAAAAACTAAAAATTGAATTACCGTATGACCCAGCAATCCCACTACTGGGCATATACCCTGAGAAAACCATAATCCAAAAAGACACATGCACCCCAATGTTTATTGCAGCACTCTTTACAATAGCCAAGTCATGGAAGCAACCTAAATGCCTATCAACAGGCGAATGCATAAATAAGATATGGTACCTATATGCAATGGAATATTACTCAGCATAAAAAGGAACGAAACTGGGTTATTTGTAGAGACGTGGATGCATCTAGAGACTGTCATACAGAGTGAAATAAGTCAGAAGGAGAGCAACAAGTGTCGTATATTAACACATATATGTGGAACCTAGAAAATGGTAAAGATGAACCGGTTTGCAGGGAAGAAATTGAGACACAGATGTAGAGAACAAATGTATGGACACCAAGGGGGGAAGTGGCAGGGGGTGGTGGTGGTGGTGTGATGAATTGGGCAATTGGGATTGAGATGTTACACTGATGTGTATAAAATTGATGACTAATAAGAACCTGCTGTATAAAAACATAAGTAAGATTAAATTAAAAAATAAATTAATTAAAAAAGAATTATGCAAAATCAACTCTTCCTGTGCTTTATAAATGGAAAAACAAAGCCTGGATGATGGCATATCTGCTTACAACATGGTTTACTGAATATTTTGAGCCCATTGTTGAGAACTACTACTCAGGAAAAAGATTCATTTCAAAATATTACTGCTCATTGACAATGCGTCTGGTCACCCAAGAGCTCTGATGGAGATGTGCAGGGAGATTCATGTTGCTTTCTCTCCTATTAACGCATCCATTCTGCTGCCCATGGATGTCAACTTTCAAGTCTTATTATTTAAGAAATACATTTTGTAAGCCTATAGCTGCCATAGGTAGTGATTCCTCTGATGGATCTAGGTAAAGTAAATTGAACATCTTCTGGAAAGGATTCACCATTCTAGATGTCATTAAGAACATTTGTAATTCATGGAAGAGGTCAAAATATCAGGAGTTTGGAAGAAGTTGATTCCTACCCTCATGGATGACTTTGAGGGGTTCAAAACTTCAGTAGAGGAAATAACTACAGTTGTGGTGGAAATAGCAAGAGACCTAGAATTAGAACTGGAGCCTGAAGATGTGACAGAACTGCTGCAATCTCATGATAAACTTTAATGAATGAGGAGTTGCTTTTTGTGCATGAGTATAGAAAGTGGTTTCTTGAGATGGAATCTACTCCTGGTGAAGATGCTATGAAGATTGTTGAAATGACACTAAAGGATTTAGAATATTACATAAACTTAGTCGATAAAGCAGCAGCAGGGTTTGAGAGGATTGACTCCAATTTTGAAAGAAGTTCTAAAATGCTAGATGCTCTAATGTTCTAAATGCCCTCAGGTAAAATGCTATCAAAAAGCATTTCATGGTACAGAGAGATTTTTTTGTGAATGGAAGTGAATTGATTTGGTGAACTTCATTGTTGTCTTATTTTAAGAAATTACCACAGCTACCCTAACCTTCAGCAAACACCACACTGATCAGTCAGCAGCCATCAACACTGAGGCAAGACCTTCCACTAGCAAAAACATTAGGACTCACTGAAGGCTCAGATGATGGCTAGCATTTTTTAGCAATAAGGTATTTTTTAATTTATTTTTATTTTTATTTATTTATTTTTGGCTGTGTTGGGTCTTTGTTTCTGCGCGAGGGCTTTCTCTAGTTGCGGCAAGTGGGGGCCACTCCTCATCACGGTGCGCGGGCTTCTCACTGTCGCGGCCCCTCCTGTTGTGGAGCACAGGCTCCAGATGCACAGGCTCAGTAGTTGTGGCTCACGGGCCCAGTCGCTCCGCGGCATTTGGGATCTTCCCAGACCAGGGCTCGAACCCGTGTCCCCGGCATTGGCAGGCAGACTCTCAACCACTGCGCCACCAGGGAAGCCCTCAAGGTATTTTTTAATTAAAGTATGTACATTGTTTTTTTTAGACATAATGCTATTGCACACTTAATAGACTACAGTATAGTACAAAAATGACTTTTACCTGTACTGGGAAAACAAAATATTCATATGACTCACTTTTATTGTGATATTTGCTTTATTGTGCTGGTCTGGAACCAAACCTGCAATATCTCCATGGTGTGCCTGTATATTAAAAGATATTAAAAAGTGACATCAGTAAGATGGCAGAATAAGATGTCGCAGGCATTGTCCCCCCTCATAAACACACATAGGACAATGCTATTTGAGCCAAAATACTTTTCTGAGAACTCCAGAGACCAGTTAAAAATTTGCAACACCCCAGACTGCACAAAAAACCAGAAAAACCACTTTGAAACAGGTAAGGAGAGCAGTTTCACTTTACCCATGTCAGTCCCTCCCCCGAGTATGCAGAGTTCAGTGCCAAGAGAGATCCACTTGGCCCGAGATTTCTCCCTTGGGGGGAAGAGTGAGTTAGGCATGCATTTGATATCCCCTGCCTTTTGGGATGCTGCCCAAGAAATCTACTTCTGTATGACCTCTCATACAGACTGCTGCTGAGGCAACCAGCAGTTAGAATGCCTGAAGGCAGCTGAGAACAAAGAAAAGGGGTGGGCGGCTCCCTGGTAGCCTTCAAGGCCCTGTGGGATTGAGAGAAGGTGCACAATTATGAGATTTCTCTTTCCGGAAACTAGGAGAAAAGTGGAACTGGCACCCAGCCTGCTGGCATTCCAGCCCAGTGCCTTAGTGAAAAATGGTGAGTGGTTCTCAGCAGCCAGCATGGTGCTGCAGGATTGAGAGAAGGTGTGCAATCTTGAGACTTCTCCATTAGGAAGGAGAGAGAGAGTGGAACTTGCACCCAGCCTCCCGCATTCCAGTCCACTCCCCCAGAGAAGAGGGGTGGGTGGATCTCAGCAGACAGCACAGCTTTGCAGGACTTAGAATAGGAGTGCCATCCTGAGACTTCTCCTTCAGGAAGAAGGAAGAGAGATGGAGCTCACACCCAGCTCCCCGCAATTTCAATGCACTCCCCTAGGGAAAGAGAGTGATTAACTTTCAGTAACCAGCATGATTCTGTGGGGTTAAGAGAAGATGCACAATCCTGAGATGTGTCTTTCAGGAGACAGGGAGAGAAGTGAAGCTAGCTCCCAATATAATGGCATTTTAGTGTATTGCCCTAGGGAAAAGGCCTGGGTGGCTCTGAGCAGCCCACACAGCTCTGCAGGGTACGGAAAAGCATATAACCCAGCATCTTCTCCTTAAAGAGGAAGGAAAGAGGTGGAACTTACACCCAATATCCTGGCATTTTTGGAATGAAAGAAAATATTTGCAAAACATAAATCTGATAAAGGGATAATACCCAAAATAAAGAACTCATACAGAGGAGACCTTCAAGATAGCAGAGGAATAAGACATGGAGATCACCTTCCTCCCCACAAATACATCAAAAATACATCTACATGTGGAACAACTCCTACAGAACACCTACTGAACGCTGGCAGAAGACCTCAGACTTCCCAAAAGGCAAGAAACTCCCCATGTACCTGGGTACGGCAAAAGAAAAAAGAAAAAACAGAGACAAAAGAATAGGGATGGGACCTGCACCCCTGGGAGGGAGCTGTGAAGGAGGAAAAGTTTCCACACACTAGGAAGCCCCTTCACTGGCAGAGATGGGCGGGTGGGGGGAAGCTTCAGAGCCACAGAGGAGAGCGCAGCAACAGGGGTGCAGAGGGCAAAGCAGAGAGATTCCCACACAGAGGATGGGGGCCGACCAGCACTCACCAGCCCGAGAGGCTTCTCTGCTCACCCTCCGGGAAGGGTTTGGGCTGGCAGCTGAGGCTCTGGCTTCAGAGGTCAGATCCCAGGGAGAGGACTGGGGTTGGCTGCGTGAACACAGCCTGAAGGGGGCTAGTGTGCCACAGCTAGCTGGGAGGGAGTCAGGGAAAAATTGTGGACCTGCTGAAGAGGCAAGAGACCATTGTTTCGGGGGGCATGAGGAGAGGGGATTCCTGCTCTGTGTGCCCACAGAAGGCAGAGCACTGCCTAAGCAAGCTCCTGAGACAGGCGCGAACCACAGCTATCAGCTCAGACCCCAGAGATGGGCATGAACTACTACCACTGCCGCTGCTGCCACCAAGAATCCTGTGTGCAAGCACAGGTCACTACCCCCCAGCCCGGGAGCCTCTGCAGCCCCCCACTGCCAGGGTCCCATGATCCAGGGACAACTTCCCTGGGAGAACACACGGTGCGCCTCACACTGTTGCAATGTCACGCTGGCCTCTGCCTCTGCAGGCTCGCCCTGCATTCCAGTTATGACTACTGTACTCCTCCCTCTCCCTGGCCTGAGTGAACAAGAGAGCAGAAATCAGCTGCTGCTTTAACTCCCTCCTGTCTGGGCAGGGAACAGATGCCTGAGGGTGGCCTACATACAGAGGCAGGGCCAAAACCAATGGTGAACCCCGGGAGCTGTGCGAACAAAGAAGAGAAAGAGAAATTTCTCTGTGAAGCCTCAGAAAAGTGGATTAAATCCCCACAGTCAACTTGATGAACCCTGCATCTGTGGAATACCTGAATAGACATCGAATGTTCCCAAAATTGAGGTGGTGGACTTTGGGAGCAACTGTAGACTTGGGGTTTGCTTTCTGCGTCTGATTTGTTTCTGGTTTTTATGTTTATCTTAGTTTAGATTTTAGTGCTTGTTATCATTGGTGGATTTGTATTGGTTTGGTTGCTCTCTTCCTTTTTTAAAATTAAAAAAAAATTTTTAATTATTTATTTTTTAATTAAAAAATTTTTTTTTCCTTTTTCTCTTTTTGTGAGTGTGTATGTGTATGCTTCTTTGTGTGGTTTTGTCTGTTTAGGTTTGCTTTTACCATTTGTCCTAGGGTTCTGACTGTTCATTTTGTTGTTGTTTATCTTCTTTTTATAAGTGTGTGTGTGTATGTTTCTTTCTGTGATTTTGTCTGTTTAGTTTTGCTTTTACCATTTGATTTGGGATTCTATCTGTTTGTTTTTGTTTTTCTCTTTTTTCTTCTTTTACTTCTGAGCATGTGCTGGCAGGGTCTTGCTGCTCCGGCTGAGTGTCAAGCCTGAGCCTCTGAGGTGGGTGAGCTGAGTCAAGGACATTGGACCACCAGAGACCTTCTGGTCCCATGTAATATCAATCAAAACAGCTCTCCCAGAAGATTTCCATCTCAACACCAAGACCCAGCTCCACCCAACGGCCAGCAAGCTCCAGTGCTGGATGCCCCATGCCAAACAACTAGCAAGACAGGAACAAAACCACACCATTACCAGAGAGGCTGCCTAAGATCATACTAAGTTCACAGACACCCCAAAATGCACCACTGGACATGGCCCTCCCCACCAGAAGGACAAGATCCAGCCCCACCCACTAGAACACAGGCACCAGTCCCCTCCACCAAGAAGCCTACATAAGCCACTGAACCAACCTCACCCACTGGAGGCAGACACCAAAAACAATGGGAACGATGAACCTGCAGCCTGTGAAAAGGAGACCCCAAACACAGTAAATTAAACAAAATGAGAAGACAGAGAAATATGCAGCAGATGAAGGAAGAAGGTAAAAACCCACCAGACCAAATGAAGAGGAAATAGAGAGTCTACCTGAAAAAGAATTCAGAGTAATGATAGAAAAGATGACCCAAAATCTAGGAAACAGAATGGAGAAAATACAAGAAATGTTTAACAAGGACCTAGAAGAACTAAAGAGCAAGCAAACAATGATGAACAACACAATAAATGAAATTAAAAATAGTCTAGAAGGAATCAGTAGCAGAATAACTGAGGCAGAAGAATGGATAAGTGACCTGGAAGATAAAATAGTGGAAATAACTGCCACAGAGCAGAATAAAGAAAAAAGAATGAAAAGAATTAAGGACAGTCTCAGAGACCTCTGGGACAACAGTAAACACACAAAAATTCTAACTATAAGGGACCCAGAAGAGGAAGAGAAAAAGAAAGGGTCTGAGAAAATATTTGAAGAGATTACAGTTGAAAACTTCCCTAACATGGGAAAGGAAATAGCCATTCAAGTCCAGGAAGCACAGAGAGTCCAATACAGGATAAATCCAAGGAGAAACACTCCAAGACACATATTAATCAAACTATCAAAAATTAAATACAAAGAAAAAATATTA
Source organism: Balaenoptera ricei (assembly GCF_028023285.1). Classification (NCBI taxonomy): domain Eukaryota; kingdom Metazoa; phylum Chordata; class Mammalia; order Artiodactyla; family Balaenopteridae; genus Balaenoptera; species Balaenoptera ricei. The sequence goes on from NC_082642.1 coordinate 109,212,131, forward strand.
AAAACAGCAAGGGAAAAGCAACAAATAACATACAAGGGAATCCCCATAAGGATAACAGCTGATTTTTCAGCAGAACCTCTGCAAGCCAGAAGGGAGTGGCAGGACATATTTAAAGTGATGAAAGGGAAAAATCTTCAACCAAGATTACTCTACCTAGCACGGATCTCATTCACATTCGACAGAGAAATTAAAACCTTTACAGATAAGCAAAAGCTAAGAGAATTCAGCACCACCAAACCAGCTTTACAACAAATGCTAAAGGAACTTCTCTAGGTGGGAAACACAAGAGAAGGAAAAGACCTACAAAAACAAACTCAAAACAATTAAGAAAATGGTAAAAGGAACATATTGATAATTACCTTAAATGTAAATGGACTAAATGCTCCAACCAAAGGACACAGACTGGCTGAATGGATACAAAAACAAGACCCATATATATGCTGTCTACAAGAGACCCACTTCAGACCTAGGGACACATACAGACTGAAAGTGAGGGGATGGAAAAAGATACTCCATGCAAATGGAAATCAAAAGAAAGCTGGAGTAGCAATACTGATATCAGACAAAATAGACTTTAAAGTAAAGACCATTACAAGAGACAAGAAGGACACTACATAATGATCAAGGGATCAATCCAAGAAGAAGATATAACACTTGTAAATATTCATGCTCCCAATATAGGAGTACCTCAATACATAAGACAAATGTTAATAGTCATAAAAGGGGAAATCGACAGTCACACAATCACAGTAGGGGCCTGAACACCCCACTTTCATGAATGGACAGATCATCCAAAGTGAAGATAAACAAGGAAACACTAGGTTTAAATGACACATTAAACAAGATGGACTTGATATTTATAGGACATTCCATCCAAAAACAACAGAATACACTTTCTTCTCAAGTGCTCATGGAACATTTTCCAGGATAGATCATATCTTGGGTCACAAATCAAGACTCGGTAAATTGAAGAAAATTGAAATCGTATCAAGTATCTTTTCCAACCACAACGCCATGAGAGTAGATATTAATTACAGGAAAAAAACTGTAAAAAATAGAAACACATGAAGGCTAAACAATATGCTGCTAAATAACCAAGAGATCACTGAAGAAATCAAAGAGGAAATTAAAAAATACCTAGAAACAAATAATAATGAAAACACAATGACCCAGAACCTATGGGATGCAGCAAAAGCAATTCTAAGAGGGAAGTTTATAGCAATACAGTCCTATCTCAAGAAACAAGAAAAATCTCAAATAAACAACCTAAACTTACACCTAAAACAATTAGAGAAAGAAGAACAAAAAACTCCCAAAATTAGGTGAAGGAAAGAAATCATGAAGATCAGATCAGAAATAAATGAAAAAGAAATGAAGGAAACAATAGCAACGATCTGTAAAACTAAAAGTTGGTTCTTTGAGAAGATAAACAAAATTGATAAACCAATAGCCAGACTCATCAAGAAAAAAAAGGAGAGGACTCAAATCAACAGAATTACAAATGAAAAAGGAGAAGTAACAACTGACACTGCAGAAATACAAAGGATCATGAGAGACCACTACAAGCAACTATATGTCAATAAAATGTACTACCTGGAAGAAATGGACAAATTCTTAGAGAAGTACAACCTTCTAAGACTGAACCAGGAGGAAATACAAAATATGAACAGACCAATCACAAGCACTGAAAATGCAACTGTGATTAAAAATCTTCCAACAAACAAAAGTCCAGTATCAAATGGCTTCACAGGTGAATTCTATCAAACATTTAGAGAAGAGCTAACACCTATCCTTCTCAAACTCTTCCAAAATATAGCAAAGGGACACTCTCAAACTCATTCTACGAGGCCACCATCACCCTGATACCAAAACCAGACAAAGATGTCACAAAAAAAGAAAATTACTGGCCAATATCACTGATGAACATAGACGCAAAAGAATACAGTGGTTGTCAGGAGCTGGGGGTGGGGGATGGGGGAAATGGTGAGTTAATGTTCAATGGGTATAAAGTTTCAGTTTGATAAATGAATACGTTCTAGAAATCTGCTGTACAGTATAGTTTCTATAGTTCACATTATGGTATTGTTGTTTTCAAAATTTAAGAGGCTAGATCTCATGTTAAGTGTTCTTACCACACAAAAAAACCAAAACTAAACCCTGAAAAAACAAGGTGGTAGAGGAAGCAAAGTGAGTTTGGAGGCAGAGGGTATATGGGAAATCTCTGTACCTTCCACTCAATTTTGATATGAACCTAAAACTCTTCTAAGAAATAGTCTTAAAAAAAAGTAACAAGGGGATACAAGGCAACTTTGGAAGTGTTGAATATGCCTATTTCCTTGATTGTGGTAATGATATCATAGGTGCTCCTCAAACTGTACACATTAAATAGATACAGTTCTTTGTATAACAAGTATTACCTCAATAAATTTTTTTTAAAGTTCAATTAGAAAAATAATGTTCCAAATAAAGTTGTACTAAAAATCAAAGAAGTGTATATTCAAACATTTAAATCTATCAAATTAGGAAATATATTTCTTAGAATTAAATTACAAATGTTTACACTAAGACAGCATTATCATGAATAGCTGATGGGAACATAAATTGGAACCTGTAGTTCTGGAAATTTTGACAATGTGCGTAAAGACACTTTCAAATTTTCTACACTTTGATCCATCAATCTCATTTCTCATAAACATCAGTAAAATAGTAATGTGGTAAAAAAGTGTATACAAGTATACTTAATTTAATGTTCAATAAACATTAAATGTTAAAATAAATTATGGTATATACATGGAATAAAATATTATACTGTATTAAAAGGGTATTATGTTAGATATTTCATTTTGTTCCTTATTTTTGTTTTCACTCAGTTCTATGTTTATAAGGTTCCTCAGTGTGGCTATGTGGACATCTAACCTGTTCCATCTTACTGTTGCATAATGCTCCATAAGGGTACATTTTCTGTATGTGTACCTCTTCTTTCTCCCAGTAGTGAATGCCAGATAGCCTCCAACTACCTGCTAAATTAAATAATCCTGAATGAAAATTCTTTATAAATTTCCCCTTAAGGAATTTCTATAGGACTTTTTTTTTAGGATACAAAGAACTAGGAATTGAATGGCTAAGCCATAACATATGTACATACTTAATATGGCTAAATATTGCCAGATTGCTGTATTACACTCTCTGCTATAAGAAGGTCCCTATGCCTGTACTTCCTTTCCACTTTCTGCATTGTTCAGGGTTCTTATTTTTGCAAGTCTAAGAGACTTAAAATGTTATCTCATTTTAATTGGCATTTCAGTGATTGATGATGAGTTTGAACATCTTTTCCTACATTGTCAGCCTTCGGGTTTCCTTTTTTTGAATTGAATCTTCATATCCTCACCCATTTCTTGGAGTGATTCAAAGATTTTTGTTGATTCAGATAAATTTGCAGTATGTTTTAGATACTAATTCTTTGTATGCTTAGGATTTAAGAACATCTTCTCCAATTTGTTTATCTTGTAATTGATTATTTAATCATCTTTTATTTTACAGTATTCCTTATTTTTGATGTAATCAAGGTATTCATTTTTTTCCCTTTGAAGTTTGTGTTTTTGAACTTTGGTTAAAAAAATTCTTTCTAATCCCTAAATCTACATTTTATACTAACTTTATTATTGTATCTTTCAGTGTAGATTATTAATTCATCAGACTTCATCTTTTTAAGTGAAAAAGATCTCTACTTAGGTAGAGATCTAGTTTTACTCTTCTCTATATGTTGAGCTAGTCTTTTAGCACCATCTGTGGTAGGCAGCATTTCAAATAACCTCTAATGATCCCTGCTTCATAGGGTTCACACCTATGTATAATCTCCAATTAAGAGTGGGCTGTACCTAGTGACTTGCTTCCAGTCAACAGAACATGGCAAAAGTGATGGGATGTCACTCCCGAGGCTAGGTTACAATAATACTGTGACTTCCGTGTTGTTTTCTCTCTCTTGCTTTTTCCTTCTTTTTCTTTGAGGAAACAAGCTACCATGTTGTGAGCTACCCCATGGAGAGGAGAGAGCTATATAACAAGAGAATGAAGTTTCTAGCCAACAACCAATGAGGGCTTGAGGACTGTTAACAAATACATAAGAGAGCTTGGAAATAGATTTGAGGCCTGCCAACAGCCAAGTGGGTGAGCTTGGAAGTAGATTTGCTCTCAGTGAAGTCCTAAGATGACTGTAGCCCTGGCCAGCACCTTATTTGTAGACTTATGAGAGACCCTGACTGAAAGGACTCAGATAAGCTGGATTCCTGACACTTAGAAACTAAGATAATAAATGTTTATTGTTTTAAGCCACTAACGTTAGGGTAATTTTTTATTCAACAATAGACTCTTAATACACCATTGACCAAATCTAATCTATCCTTTATTGAGTTGTATATAAACTTATCATTGATTAATTCATTCCACTCTTTTTAAAATTATTATAGTTTTGCCATATGCCCATGTATAATAGAATGGATTCCTCTGCTTTACCTTCTTTTTTAAAAAAGAATTTTAAAATAATTAAAATCGAATAAAAATGAAAATTCAACATATCCAAATTTATGAACTGCAGCTTATCTGTGCTTAGAGAGGTCTGTATTTTTTTTTTTTTAAACTTTGGGTTTTTTATTTATTTATGACTGTGTTGGGTCTTCGTTTCTGTGTGAGGGCTTTCTCTAGTTGTGGCAAGTGGGGGCCACTCTTCATTGCGGTGCGCGGGCCTCTCACTATCGCGGCCTCTCTTGTTGCGGAGCACAGGCTCCAGACGCGCAAGCTCAGCAGTTGTGGCTCACGGGCCTAGTTGCTCCGCGGCACGTGGGATCTTCCCAGACCAGGGCTCGAACCCGTGTCCCCTGCATTGGCAGGCAGACTCTCAACCACTGTGCCACCAGGGAAGCCCGAGAGGTCTGTATTTTTAAATGCTGATATTAGAAAACAAGAAAGTCAATGATCAATGATTCCACTTTGCAAAGGTAGTAAATGAGGAGAAAATGAAATCTAAATCATGTATAAGGAAAGGAATAATAAAGATAATGGCAGAAAATTGGTAGAACAGAAAATAGATGTTCAAAAGAGAAAATTCAATAAAAGTATAATTTGGTTTTTTGAGACTATCAATAAAACTGGTAAAATCCTAAACTTGTATAACCAAATATTTTTGGTAAAGGAACAAATGTTGAATGTTTTAGGATTTATTGGCTGAAAGGTCTCTGTTACAAACATTCATCCCTTCTGACCTGTCATAAAAGCAAGCATAGATTATTTGTAAATGAATGTGCACAGGTGGGTGCCAATGAAACTTTGTTTATTGAGAGTGAAATTTGAATTTCATATAATTTTGTGGTGTCTTAGAATATTATTCAACTTTTAAATTTTTTTCAAATATTTAAAAGTGTAAAAGCCATTGTTAGCTTGAAGGTTTTACAAAAACAGTAATGAGACATTTGTCCACTGATTATAGTTTGCCATCCCCTGCCTAAAAACACTGAGTGATCACAATAAAAAGAGAAGGCCATATTATCAGCATCAGGAATGAAAGAGGAGAATGCTAACAGAAGTCTTAAAAACTTTAAAAGAGTAATAAGTATATATTATTAAAAACTGTGTTATAAGTTCTACAACTTAGTTGAACTGGCAAAATTCCTTGGAAGATAAAAATTACACAACTGGCAATAGAAGAAAAAATTCTGAATACCTCTAATGTACTATTTTATTCATAATTAAAAACTTCCCTGTTGGGACTTCCCTGGTGGCGCAGTGGTTAAGAACCCACCTGCCAATGCAGGGGATACGGGTTCGAGCCCTGGTCCGGGAAGATCCCACATGCTATGGAGCAACTAAGCCCATGTGCCACAACTACTGAGCCTGTGCTCTAGAGCCCACAAACCACAACTACTGAAGTCCGCATACCTAGAGCCCCTTCTCTGCAACAAGAGAAGCCACCGCAATGAGAAGCACGTGCACCACAACAAAGAGTAGCCTCTGCTCTCTGCAACTAGAGAAAGCCGGTGAGCAGTAACGAAAACCCAATGCAACCAAAAATAAATAAATTTATTAATTAAAAAAAATTTCCTGTAAATGAGTCTCAGACCCAGAGGTTTTCATTGGTGAACTTTTTACATTTCAGAGAGAAATAATATTATAAATTAGGAGATTGAGATTAACAGATACACACTACTATGTATAAAATAAATAACCAACAAGGACCTACTGTATAGCACAGGGAACTATACTCAATATTTTGTAATAACCTATAAGGGAAGAGAATCTGAAAAAGAATATATATTTTCAGGAACAGCCAGATGGAAGAGATGCAGAGGACAAGGTATGGGGAAAGGATGTGGAGCTTCCGAGCCTTCTAAGAATGGGTCACTCTTCCGAAATCTCCATGTGTTCACCAACCTGTAAGCTCTTCCAACCCTGTCCTTGTGGGTTTTTATGGGGGGTATGTGCTATATAATTTCATTTATGCAAAATTCTAGAAAATGTAAACTGATTTATAGTGACAATAAGCAGATCATTGTTATTCTGGAGTCCTGGGGTGAAAGAAGGAATTGACTGAAAATGAGAAAATGCTTTTAGGAAAAGGAAATGTTCTGTATTTTGATTGTGGTAATGGTTTTATAAGTGCATATAACTTTCAAAATTCACTCAATGGTACTCTTTAAATGAATTCAGGTTATTGTATAAAAATTATACAGCAATAGTTTAATTGAAAATAATCTTTGGGAAAAAATTAAATGTCTAATAATAGAGGAATATAAATATATTGTGGTATGTTCAAATATGTGTTTGATCATTATTTTACTATTAGAGGTGTTTCTAGGGAAACTTTATTCTTTTATAAAATAAAATTTAAAATATATAAAGGAAAAGTTACTAATCTCCTCTTATAGAAAAGATCCAGAAGGATATACTAATAAATGTAAATAATCTGATGGCCTATTAAAAAATGGTCAAGTACTGGTTAATCATTTTAATGGAATACTCATGGTGCAATTTCAGGTGAGTAAACAGGTAAGTCTTAAACATATATGATATTTTTACATATATTATTTTCTATATTTATTACAATTCCACAAAACTGATGTCCTTTTATTTTTACAGATGAAACATGAAAAATTAGAGTTAGTAACTTTTCTCTGAATTGATGCTTTTATATATTTTCAGTTGGAGACTCAATTGCTACAGCCTTTTTGGAAAGTTCTTTTTAAAGAACTATCTATTGAAATAAAATAATACATCAAATCTTTTATCAAGCAATGCCACTTTCCATGAATCTATAAATATGAATATTTTGAGGATAAATGTACATGAATATTTATTGCAATATTGATTATAGGGGTAAAATAATTGGAATAACCTGAATGTTTAAAAGGGAGTATCGACATAGTGCAAATATGTATTCAACTACACTTGAATGTGGTGTATTCATACTATGGAATATTAAACTCTTGTTAAAAACGTGAGTTAGTTAGCTCCGCCTGTGTGTATATAAAATGTAGAGTCCGTGAATAATGAGGATCAACTATATATAATCAACTCAGTATTTGTGAATTCTCCTCCTTGTTAAAATGTATTTATAACACTCAAATCAATACTCATGGCACTTTCATAGTCATTTGTGGACACATGCATGTGAAGAGCAGTAAAAAATTTGAATTGCCCAAAGCACATGTTTCTAGCGGAGACTGAATAAGAGGATAGTTCTGCCTTATTGTTTAAGCTCATACTGTAAACAAGTGTCTTTTTTGTGGAGCCATGTTTTTGACAGTCGTGTATTTGTGCTGTATATTGGTTTCAATCTTTAAATGGCCCCCAAATGTAGTGCAGAAATGCTGTGTAGTGTTCCCAGGTGCAAGAAGTTTGAAATGTACCTTATGGAGAAAGTACCTGTGTTAGATAGGCTTCTTTCAGGCATGAGTTACAGTGCTGTTGTCTGTGAGTTCAGTGCTAATGAATCACTAACATATGCATATTAAATAAGTGGTCTTTAAACAGAAACACACATAAAGCAAGGTTATATATTGATTGGTTGATGAAAATTTTGAGATTAGAGGCTTTCAGTAACCTAACTTGTATTTCACCTAGGACAATGATTCAGTATTAGCTAAAGCAACATTCAGAGCGACTTTATAGAATGTAACTACCATGAATAATGAGAATCTACTGTATATATTTCTGGAAGGTTGACTAAAGTATATTTGTGAGAAAAGCAAATACAATCAATTCTTTCTTTTATTTTAAGTAGAAATAACACAATTTCTGCCAATGTTGTTTATATATTAGTACATATTTGTATAACTATGAAGAAAAACATGGACAGATATGCATGAAAATATTAATATCATTTGCCTCTGAACAATGAGAATGGCGTAGGTGAGGAAAGATTATTAAGTTTAAAAAACATATACATTTCTGTAAATTTTCTTATCACATATTATTTTTACTATAAAATAGAGGAAATTTAAAAAAATTACTTGCCCAAGGTCAGAAAACTAATAACTGAAAGCAATATGACTATTTTCTTTTAGTCACTGATTTATGATTCCTAATCTAGGATTCTTTTCACTGCATCATGTTGTCATTGACATTAATACATGTGTGGATTGTATTGATATCTAAATACAATGAACAAAAAATAATGTTATGTTCTGATGTTCCATAGGTGATGTGTAGATATGCCTGTAAAAGGGAATTTTATGAATTTTAAGTTCAGTTGTATATTCATCCATTTATTTTCTCCCCTTTAAAGTTAAATATAGAATAATAGTAACAGTATACCAAGGAGAATCTGAGGAGGGTAATGTGATATCATTATATGGATTCCAAAAAATATTCTGTCCCTTTGTATAATACCCTAGACTAATCAGTATAATAATTTATAATGAATACTTCTTATTGAGTACTTGTTGAGTACTTATTAAGTCATCTACTTGACATATATAATTCCATAATACTTCAGATGCTAATTTAAGCTTCATTTCTTCCTGAATTTTCTTCTATATCTATTAATGGAGGAGGCTTTGTTCCTGTTCAGTGCCTCAGAGGAGGTAGGAAGAAGGGCAGGAGGTGGAAATTGTCTACATACCTTTCTGATTTTTATGTTCCATTAAGTCAAAGCCTTGAGGAATACTTAGATACTTTTCAGACTAGGTCTTGGGTCAAAGCAGATACTATTAATTCTCCCCAATATCTCTTTTTTCCTTCTTCCACAGCAAGAATTCCACTTTTAGTTCTAGATATTTCTGCCCTCCAAAATAACTATTTCCTAGCCTTATTTGCAAACCAGGTGTGGACATGCAAAGAAATTTTGTCTAAGCTAGAGTGTCATACCCCAGATTTGGGCCTCTTTCCTTCAAAGTAGGTCTGTGTATTGCCTCATTTATCTTGTCTCTTCTGTCTTCCCGACACTTGGAATGTGGCCCTGAAGGCTGAAGCCCGTGTAACCATCTCAGACTACGGCAATGGTGATGGTGGCTATGGACGATGGAACAACATGATAGAAAGATTCGGTGTAGCAGATGCACCTTTATCACTCCTGGGCAGCCCACTTCTGACTTTTGCATGAGAGAGATTGCACTTTTATTTAACCACTGTTATTTTGGGTTTCTGTTATCCACAGCTTAGCCTATTCCTAACTGATACAGGGGTATGTGGGGGGAGGGGGGTAATGGGAAACAAGCAGGGAGAGCAGGCGCTTCTCACACAGACCCCAGAGATATTTTCTACAACTAGGAACTCAAGGGGGAGCAGATGGAACCTGCATTCTTTCTAAGGCAGCAATGAATGACTGCATGCTATACCTATGAGGGTGGAACCTGGGCAGCCTCACGATAGATGCTTGTGCTTGACAAAGAACAGAGAAACACTATAAAATATGTACATGTTATATATGATGTAATTCTGGGAACAGTTAGTCAGAGACTTTTAAGTATTCAACTGATAGTGTTTGGTAAGTCTTTTCTCTTTTAACAGAATAACATCAACCTAGTGCTACCACCTGCTAGGTATAAACTATTTCATCTAATATTTATAATCCCTATAAGATAGGAATTCGTAAAGAAAACTGAGAGTTAGAACTTCACTGGCTGTCCAGTGGTTGGGACTCCACGCTTCCACTGCAGGGGACATGGAGCTAAGATCCTGCATGATGCATGGAGCAGTGAAAAAAAAAAAAAAGAAAGAAAAGAAAAAGAAAGAAAACTGAGGGTTAAAGAGTTTAAGTAACTTGCCCAAGGTCACATAGCTGGAAAAATCATAAGCAAGCTAGCTTTCAAACACAGGTCCACCTCTTTCTAAGCATCTACTATAGTTGAAAATGTGAAAACACAAAAACCAAAATTACTTTCAACATGTTAGAAATTATTAAAGGAAAATACTAACAAAATTCTAAATCATTGAATTTTGAATACCCAATTGAAAAATGATATAACGTATCACTTTATATTAAATGTGTATAATGTGTATGAATACAAATCACTTAAAGAAATCTAAAAAAGTAAAAGTATTTTAATATTTTACATACCTTTTAGCAAGTGAGACTCTTGTTTAGTAGATCTAGTAGTCTAATACCATTAGTACCAGGGAAAATAACACTATATATCATATTTAGACAGATACCTGGTAGGAATATGTCCTGTAACATGATAATATGTAGAAAGAATAAATATCTTATATCTTGATGTTTTTCTAAATTAAAAATGATCTGACTAGATTCCCCATTTTTTCAGTTTTTATAGGAAATAAAATCTCAGTCATGTCTGTTGGTGGCTACTGTTCCATTTTCCAGGATTATTCATGAGCTCTGAGAGATTTACCTAGTCCAAAAAATTTGGGAAAAGACTTCTAGTTTTCTATATATTTTGATTGCCACTGTGATCTTCATTGCCCATACCAGTGTGGTCCATTCTGGGGAAGCAATTCTGCTCCCACTTGCCCAAGCTCAGGTAGTTACTTTCTATTCCCAGCTCACAAAGCTGTTCTACTTAGTGTAGACACCCTAATGCCAACATGTTCCTCCCAGACCTCATTATATAGCAGCAATATTATCTCCTAGTTATGACCAGAGTCACTTGCTTCTGGTATGATAACTCCTTTCTTTGACTACTGATCTACTAGAATAAGTGTCCTAACCCTGGTAGCAGACATGGCTTTTTTTAAGCTGGATTCCTACTGTATGCTCTGGTGGAAGATCATTCCTCTAGAAACCAGGGCTTCTAGCTTTAAAGAACCAAAATTTGAGAGGATGGAAAGCACCAATTCCAAATTGGTTGTTGAGGCTAAATATGAGTAATATGAGTGATGTCACTCCTAGTTCCCCATCTTGGTTCATGAACCCATGCATTCTATCTAATGGGGTACTGTACCATACAGTGACCATTGGGTTATGCATCCTGAAGGATATTTCTCTATCCTTGCAGAGTGTTATTTCTAAGCTAATATATCACCTACAACTCTAAGAGTCCACTTCATCACTCTTTCTGGCCAGCCATTTAGGAATGGTATTTGGTGTGTAATCCCTCCAGATGCCATTTCCCCTAATCCACTTATATCCAATATTCCCATCTTTCTCTTTCAGATCCCAGACCAACCAGTCAAGTAATGAGGCACTGCCCATGAATCTATGCAAATCCTTACCATGGGGCAGTTTTATTTTTACAAAAAGTAGCTGATCAGGTACACAGCCGGAAGCTCTGTGCCTTGATTTGTCTTTCAGGGTTACTCCTCACTGGGGCTACAGTACAGTAGCAGTCATCATTCAGCTTGGACTTATACGTCAAGAAGACTCAGTCCATGAACCAAGATTTTGTTTTTTCTTCCTCTGATAGGTGATCATAGGGAACTCTCTATGAAGCGATAGGTATGAGCTAAGGAAGAGACATAGAGGTAAAATTAGTAGGTGACATGGAGATCTGGACCACTTATTTGTGCAACTAACTTAAGCTCTTTAGACCTGCTTAAGTGCAGTCTTAGATGTACTATTTCTGTTTTAGGATGTATTTCTTTTTGGCTTATGCCAATTTATGACTTTGTACAATTTGGGAGCACTCAGTTATCCTGGATTCCAGTGTAAATTTCATCAACTAACGGCATGCCCATTCTGACTTCCCAGTCAGAAATTGGAAAGCAATTATAAATTTGTGTAAAATAGTCTTGGGTCAGGGCTCCTTTTATTACATAACCCTATATACCCTTACCCTAACAGATGGGTCATGATGGAGCTTTGGATCTTTGAAAATCCAACAATCTTCCATAGGAAATTGGGTATTCTTCTTTATCCAGTTATGTTTACTGAATAAAAAGTAGGAGGACCCTTTGGGAAGGGCTGGGGACTGTATTTGGCTTTTCCTCACCTGGTCTCTTTTATGATTACATGATGACTACTGTGATTCCAGGCCTTAGATACAGATATTACAATGTCAACATATATGTCCTCATTTATATCAGTAAAGAAACTTCCTCAGAAGTCCCCAGCAGACTTTCCTTCATGTTTTATTGGCCAGAATTGTGTCAAATACCCTTACTTAAACAAGCTATTGAAAGGGGAATGGGGGTTTCATGATTGGCTTAGTCCAATCAAAATTTATCCCTGGAGTTGGGGACAGGGCCAGTTTCCCCTGAATTTTAAAAGATTAAAAAAGAAAAAAAAAACATTTTATCAACACGTCTAACTTTATTCAAGTCTTCTCAATATTATCCTTAAAACAACACCACAAATCACCAGCCAATTTTTATATCCATATATGACCTGGGATAAAACCACAAGACTTTTTACCCTCTTATGCACCAGTATATACTAGAAGACAGGATAATGAATATTTCTGTGAAAAGAAAGAAAAAAATAAACCTGACCATTTTTTAATGCTCGTTAATATGAGAACAAAATGATAAAATAATCATTTATATATTTGATGGGAAGTTTATTGCAGTAAGCTTTTTTTATGCTGTTCCCAACAAGTGAAGCAATCTAGTTAAGAAAGTTAATATATCTGAGTGGATCTGTTAGCATCATTTGACAGCAAAACAACAACAAAAAGTGACTGGAAATTGCTCAGAGGTTATTATTAATACACTCTCCACATACACACATGCACACTCTATTGCAGGAAAGTAAATGTTCTGTACGAGACTTAGAGACTCAGCTGACCTGAATGTGTTATTTTCACATGGACTTAGGAGATAAGATAGAAGGACACAATAATAGAGTGGCTCAGCATCCTTAATACTGACTGGGTGACTGTACAGCTATCAGGCATCCTGAAGACCAAGTTGCTTTCAGCCTCCTAAAAGTGGAAAGGACTCTGGTATTGTTTTTATAGTATTATTTAGCTTAAACCAGGTGCTAAGTGCATGAATTTGTCAAAGACTGACACCCGAGATTAAGGAATATTATATTTTAGAAATACTATGTTCTGCCTTTATGAATAGCACAGTCACATGACTGGGTCTTTGTAAACATTTTCTAAAGACATAAATAAACCGTTTGTGACTTCAAATTACAACCATTTTGAAAAACCTGAAAGCTCTTTCAGAAAGGAAATGCCAAATGTATTGCAAGTCAGTACAAAAGGAAACACTTGTCTTTTGAATATGTTTCACAGAACTGAATAGTTAGTAGTCTTTTCAGGTATAAAATAATAGCCTGATGTTTTTGTACATTTTATCTTGATGGCTGGTTATCTATGGAGCCAATAGAAAATCAAATAAGCCTTTGTGAAACTGCAGGTTTTCAAACATTCTTCTACTGGATGACTGAAAACAAACACATAAGCAAACAAATAAACACACAAATAAATTTAAAAATGAAGTGATTTGAGAATTGCAGATAGTAGTTAGCTATTTTCCTTCTTGCAATAGGGTTTAAAAAACAACCTACAAGTCCACAGTTCTATAGATTTCATTTGCATTATACAAAGTGATATATTATTATTAGACAAACAAGTAAATTGTTACCTATATCCCAGGTAGGGCAAGATTCGCTTTTTCTCTCATATAATGCGTATCTTGAAAAAAATCAGTTAACAAATTCAATGTAGGCCCCAAAGTATCTGCATTACTGCAGGCTACATCAATAAAATGAAATCTTTCTAGGTTTGTACCGTGAATCTTTATTCAGATGATTGTTTGTAAATTGATGATTGCTAAATGAAAGTAGAATGGGTGTTCAAGATTTATTCTACTTGGTTTTCTTCATGAACTGTGGAAAATACGGCCTCTGTGGCTTGAGAGGGAAGGATACTTTCCTCTGACTTCATATTGTAATATCTTTTCTATGGAAATCTTGCCAGATCAAGGATGTTTAAAATGATTTATTTTCAGGGCTAGTGTCCAACTAAGTTTCTGTAATACCCCATTTTTTTCTCCCTGTGAGAAGGAGAATAAAGATGGTGAGAAGAAGATTATAAGCAAATTAGTTACCTTGAAAAATGAATGACCATTCCTGTGATTTGGAGGTAGGCCATATTAGTACCAGTTGGCAACTACTGCCATGGGTCTTCTGAGAGAGAAGAATAGCAAAATTTCGTATGTGGTTGCCTTATGCATCATTACTGTGGTATATCGGAATTAAAATCAGCGTGAGATGGAGGGTCTCAGTGGGGTTAACCCACAAGACAAGAAGGTGAAGTAGTAAAGGACTGAAAGATTAATTAAGGGAAATCTGGCCTTTTTCTCAGTCTCTGGTAAACTTTCCTTGCTCTCCCACCTTTGCCCTCCCCTACTCCTACTCCACACTCTGCTAAAGTAAAGCCATCCATCATTTCTTGCATGTCTGCTTCCCAAATCTAGTCACAGGTGACCAAGATATCTTCTTTGTGTGTGTGAGCAGCATCATCATCAGTCCAGAACAGCAGATGGACAGCTCAGTTTGAACAAAATGTCAAGCTAGCTGTGGCGCTTGACCCCATCACCTCCGAGAATGACTAGTCTTAGACACAGCTGCTGGAGTTATTCATCTGAAGTTAAACCAGAATCTCTTCTGAATCTCAATGTTTGCAGTCAGATTTAAAGCAAAGACAGGGATAGAAAAGTTACTCTGACTTAAAGTCTACTTGGCATGAAGCTCTAAATTGATTCTCTATCTGCTTTACAGCTGCCTGTGAATACCTTCCCGGCAAAGTTCTTACATCTTCTTAAACTCTGTGTCCAGACAACTATCATTTTTCACCACTAATTAACCCTCCTCTCCAAGTTCTACATTTGTGCCAACTACACTATTATCCTCCCCATTTCCTATGTCAACTATTTTGATGTTATTCCTTCTTTCACTCATTACATGCATATTTTCCAAAGCCCGGATAATCATCCTTTATAAGAACTTTTAGACTTATTCCTCCTCAATCTCACTGTTAGCACTGAGATGTAGGCTTCTAACTCACAGGTACCAAACTCTTCTGCCTGGTGTTCATCTCTGGTCCCTTTTCGTTGTATCACATTTGCTCATAGAGTAGGGACACCTAATATTTGATGATGTTAAAAGTTTGGGCAGCAAGAGACATCCTGTGGGTTTTATTAATCTGTTTTTATGAGAGATTATATGGTGACGATGATCAAGTTAAGTAACCCTATGTGCCCCAGTTTCTTAACCTGTCACCTGAAGTTAATGATCTATCTCAGAGAGTTTCTATAAGGATTTTTTTTTTAAATGAATTTATTTATTTATTTATTTATTTATTTATTTATTTATTTATTTGTGGCCGTGTTGGGTCTTTGTTTCTGTGCAAGGGCTTTCTCTAGTCGTGGCAAGTGGGGACCACTCTTCATCGCGGTGCGCGGGCCTCTCATTATCGCAGCCTCTCTTGTTGCAGAGCACAGGCTCCAGACACGCAGGCTCAGTAGTTGTGGCTCACGGGCCCAGCCGCTCCGCGGCATGTCGGATCCTCCCGGACCGGGGCACGAACCTGTATCCCCTGCATTGGCAGGCGGATTCCCAACCGCTGCGCCACCAGGGAAGCCCCTCTATAAGGATTTTAAGGAAACTTCTTTAAAGTATTTCTCATACGAGAAGAATTACATGTGTTTGCTGTTTTGTTGTGTGTTATCCAAAAAAAAATTCTACTTTTATACTGACTGATTAAAAGTCTAGTAGTTTTCTGCCAACTATTGGATACAAATTTTTTAGTCTGGTTGTATAGACCTTCTATTATATCATCTTTCCTTGTCTAATTATTCTTAATCTTTTTCCTCAGCTCCAGGTAAACACTCAGCTGCAGTGTCTGTTCTTCCCTAGAAACCCAATACCCAACCCCAACCTTGTGAATGTTATCCCTTGTTTAGAAATCCAGCTCCCGTCTTTTATAACTGGGCTTTGCCTCAGCTATTTCACACAACATTCTTGGAGGAATCCACCCCACAGTGGTTCCTATATCATTCCAGAACTTAAAAAAAAAAAAAAAAAATTAAACATACAACTTGTACTCCAATTCCTTCTGCTGATTTAGAGATTTGTGATAGCATTGCTCTCTAGTTTTTGCATTTATACAGGTCTTCTCAAATAGGTTATAAGTTCCCTGAGGGTAGGAACCATGCCTTCTGCCTTCTTTTGTAATTTTACAGTGCCTGTAATAGTAAAGCAGACAGTAAGTGATTAATAAACACTTGTCTAATTTAGTTGACAGTTTGGAAGTTTTCTGTCTAGATTCCTTTGTATACACATTCTTGGAAAAAGTCCAAGACAAAGGGAAAATAAAACTTCAATTCACTTTGTCTTTGACTTTTTACAGCTTAAAATAGCTAATTAAAAATAAAATTCCCTACTTAAGAAACTGGCAAACTAAAGAGAATGGTGTCTGCCAAGAAAAGAAGATTTTAGAAGATTTTTTACCCTTGTTAAAGGACCATTTTCCTTTTCCCCCCCTATAGTTCTCAACCACTTGCCTGATCCACCCTTTTCTCCCCAATTCCCCATCTAACCAAACCCTTCAATGGCGTTCCTTCCTAACTTCCAAGCTCATGCCACCCATTCTCTCTTTTCCTGCAACCAAGCTATTATACATCATATCCTTTCTATTCCCTAAACACACCAGGTTCTTTTCAGAGACTTTAGGACTTTTGCATTTACAATTCTGTTTGCCTAGAATGCTCTTCCTCTGACTTTTCTATCTAGTTCATCCTTACATTCTTCCAGCTAAACTCAAGGGTACCTTTTCAGGGATCATCTCCATGACTGCCCTATTCAAGGGAAGGTCTTATTCTTTCCCCATCATCCTCTGTCATATGACCCTGTTTATTTCCGTTATAGCACTGACCACAGAGTGAACTCATCATGTCCACTTTTTCCTTCTTGTTGCTGTCTTCCTTTACTGAAGTGTATATGTTCCACAATGGCTGGGACCTTAATCTCCATGTTTATCATTGTGTTTCTTGCACTTTATAAGAATACCTGACATACAGTGGGCATTCATATAATAATTGAATGAATAATGAACTTATAATAATAAGTTTAAGCTGCAAAATATATGTATTATCTATTGAGGTATAAAATAAATATTCTTAAAAGGGCTGTAGTGAGGTGGGGATACAAAACACTGACCGCTTACATATTCTCCACAGAGAGAAAAGGGGTCTGGAGTGAAGTTAGTCTCATATAATAACCCAATTACTTTGACAAAGCAAGGTTTCATTTCTCCTCAGCTGTGAAAGGACTAATGGATCCTGGTATATGTGTTTTTCTCCCATGCGTTTCCTGTCTATTGTATAACAGATGAAATGAAGAGAATTATTTTAATAGCTGCTAATGTTTTCAAGCAAAAGTAAAATATGTCTTGCCCTCAGAGCTTGCCAGCGTTTCTGACTCACTCTGCCAGTTAGTGTAGAGAGGAAATAAAATTTACCTCTGCAATTTCTGCAGACTCTCATAGATGTGGAAACAAAACAATGTCTTAGTTTACAGTGTAAGAATTTACGTGATGACATTTAATATATAAATTATGTACTCTTACTAATCTAGGGAAACTTGTATACTTCCTTCTTTGCCCTTCTATCTATGTTTATCTCCTGCTGTCAGCTCTCCAGTTCTCCCAGCATACAGTTCTCAATCTCCAATAAAAGTCTGATATTTTTTCTTTTCTCCATGTCTTGGCTGACGTTACTTCCCTGGCCTGAATTCACCAATTTTATTTCAAGGTCCGGTCCAAGTCCTTCGTCTTCTCTGAATTATTCTCTTCTAATCTTATCTTTTGTATTTTTTGCTTGTGCTCTTAATCATTTAATGTTAAAAGTTTCCCACTTAAAAAAAGAAAGTCTTTATGTGTTCCTCCTCTAATAAGGATTTAAAAGTTCTCTAGGGAAGAAACTATTCCATATATATCCTTTTCAACCCCTGTAACTCCTCGCACTGTCTGAGCCCATCATGTGTTGGTGCTCAATAGATATTTGCTGAATTGAATTGGCTTGTAAGAGACCATGGAGAGAATGGAAAACAGGAATCTACAGTGTATAGTAAAGCTCAATTAGGCCTGTGTTTCTTCTTGCCCACTAAATCTTTGAAGAGAGTTTCACTGAAGTTATAAAACTAACATTTTTTTACTTCTTATAAAATCAAAGTGTCAATAAGAATGACCAAAGGACAACAGTCTGTAATAGAAGAAGGGAAAATTTTACATATTAGATCAGTGAAATTATCCTCATTAATTTGAATCTCTAATTGTGCTAAATTTGCTTTGCATGGAGAGATATATACACACAGCCCAGGAGACAACAGCAGAAGCTAAAGAGATATTTGGCAATAGCTCATATTAAAGAAATGTGGTGGTCATTTGGATTACAGCAAAGACCGTAAGATGTCTCTGTCTTAGTTAGTGTGTATATTGGAGAAACCCACACTCCTGTCCTTCTCTCTGCCCCTGTTCTGGATTCTCAGAAAAACCCTGTGTTTATCCAGAGAATGAATTATTCAACTACTGGTTCCTTTCAGCTCTCCTGTATAGGGAAATGTAGTCTCTCGTCAGATAAGCATTCCAAATTTTGATGATGAGAACTATATTTTCCATCCTTTCTCTTGGTAAACAGGAAGTTTCAAACTGCCACAGGACTTGTACTGAGCTTAGGCTTTATGGCATAATATTTTTATTTCTCCACTTCTCATTTACCCAAGTCAGTTTTTCTGGTCAGTTTTTTTAAAACATATTTTTAACTTCACTATTTCTCTAATTTTAAATTTCATGAAACTTTTTTCAAAGTAGGTGGAACAAATGGTATTAATTTTTTAAAGATCTTGACCTATCATTACAAGCAAATACCCCATTCTAAATAAAAGTACACCGGAAGGTTTTTTCTTTTTTTAAAATTAACATAAATTCCCTACTTTCCTGCTCTAGGGCACGCACTAAATGTTGCTATCCCCTGAGAAGGTGTAATTGTACTGGAGTCTCATAGTTACCCTGGTCTTAAGAAGGAGAGATAGGAAGTAACCTCCTATTTCTGTGTAGCACCATGAGTACAAACTTCATCAAGTTAGTGATTCCAGCTGAAGGGGAGCAATGAAAACATTAATGCAATGCCATTAAGGGAGATATATTTTTATTTCAGAGATGAGATTAAAAAAATATGCGTTTTATGAACTGTCTGAATCCAGAGACTCAACTGGGCAGGAGAGCAGGATACGTACTTCAATTCTCTTGACATGCAACCTTGAAGAGAGGGGTTCAGAGAAGGGGAGACAGGGGAAGACTGGTGAAATCCTCACATCTCATGAGTAACTCCCATTCTGCAGTATTGAATCAATCCTAGAGAAACATAAACTTCACCTCTGGGAGCAGAAACATTATAGTATCTTCATCTAACATTATGTTTGCATCATTCAGAATCCCTTTTGCCTGATCCAAACCAGTCAAATATGGATGAGTCTATTTCAGAAGAAGAAATACCATATTGAGTCTCTTTAGAGATGGAAAAACCTATATTGGAATGAACATTATGATAAGTGTTATTATGCTGATACAGCAGTAATTTATACAATATAATGGAATACAAATGATTCCAGGCCAGTAAATTTTCTTGATAACCTAAATTATTCTTATTCATTGCAGCTTTATATTTTAAACATTTGGGGTGGAAGTTATTCTAAAGTGTATTATATAATGATTGCCTCTCTAAACAGAACATAATGATCATTATATACTCATTTTATTAATGACAAAGAGTCATCAGAATGAAGAATAATTATTATTTGGTGTCGTAACATAGACATATTATTTACAATCTGAAGTGAGCAGAATCTTCTCAGTGACTCATTAATATAGTACAAAGGGGAACTCAGTATTCTCATGGCATGAAGTGAGAGAATACCATTCCGTAAGGAAGAAGTTGAAAGGTTAAATGATTAAAGCCTGGAGTTAATATTGAGGCGTAAACAACTTTTAGAAATACTTGCCTTATGAAACCAAAACTCAGTATTACTCTGTTGATTCAAAGTGCCTTTGAGGTAGCTTCACACTTCCCCTTAAAATGAAAGTGAATGGTTTGAAATGGGCATAACTGCTACACAAACAACATTCCCTCCCCAAAGATAGCTTTAGCTTTTCTATTATTTTCCATCTTTATGTCCAAATGTGGCATTCAGTGAAAATATTCTGCCCTTCTCAGAGTTGCAGTTATTTTTCAGTTATTCTTGGAAGGTCCCTGTATTGCTCATCAGGATCACTAAAGTTGTTTTGGTTAAATGTTAGTTGTGGGAATACTTCCTATGTTATTTAGCTCCAGTGTAGTTTGGGTGATAAACAGACAGTTTCATAATGGGTAATAAACAAATGGCTCCTTTGAAGGAAAGGACATTGCTTTGCTAGATGAATTTCTCTCCTCCCAGTAGAACTGAAAAATTTAAATAGTAGTATACACTAGTGAAACTTCTTATGATGCTTTCCCAACAGATTTGCTGCAGAATCCAAACTATTTCTAATTTTAATTTTTCACAGTTTTTCTAACACAGTATATTTATTCAGCGGTTAAAAACATAGCATTCAGATCTCACACACTCATTCACAAATGAAGAAGCATTGTATCCTTTACAGATTGCATCCTCTTTCCCTCTTTATACCTCTGATCTGATTTACAATGTCAAGACATTTCTGGAGAGCAAAACTGCTCTCTCTTTGTACTTAATGGGAGATAATCTTAGGGAAACAAACAGAAGTAACAATTTGATCAGAGACAACTATAACACAACAACTAATAGCTCCTAGCCCTTTATCACCCTCCAACTTGGTCTTTGCTAAATATCTAGAATCCTGTGCATTTCTCTTTTCTCAAAAAGGCTTACCTTTCTAATAGCATTGAAAAGTGGCCTTGCGGAGGAATGTTCTGTGGCACTAACTAGTAATAGCTTTTTCTCTGAATTCCAAGCCCTCTTAACTGAGAGACAGATAAAACTCTATCATTTACTTCATTTTCTCTAATTCTTTTTTCCCCTTGCCTCTATGGAAAAAAATTTAGAAAATAGTTGGCAACATATTAAGGACACAAAGCAGAGAAAAATGTAGGTTCCTGAATGTTTAAGGGAGATGAAAATCATCTACTTTTGGGAACTGCTTAACAGAATTTAGCTGGTGCATTAGTTATCCAAATTACCTCTTGCTTTTATCTCACAGAAAATATACAGCTGAATTGTTAAATGATGTGCACTTTTTTTTTCCGAAGAGCAAGATTGGACACTTAATCAGGTCAATAATTATTCACGCATTAGCACAGTCTTCTTCTTAAAGTGTAACGGTGACTCACTGGGTATATAGTCATTATTACTGATTAGCAGGAAATTATTTTTGTGCATCAGTGGTTCATGTGAAAACAGGTAAATTTATTATGCTGAGTTATTTAACAGTTGGACCATGTGAGAACTCTGGTGTTACTGTTGTGATTAAGTCTTTATACATATACCAGTAGATAACTATGGAAAAAACTATACTGCAGACTTACTGTTACAGTTGACATTTGCTAACAGGTCCAATTTTCTGAAGTTTGATACTCACCTTGGACATCCATAATGCACTTCTACAATAAAGTTCCTTTATAAGTAAATTTATTTGAGAAAGAAATGGGGAGCAATAAGGTAAATAATACGAAAAAAGAGTAGAAGATAAAATATGAACATAGAGAATAAGTATAAAAAAGAGAGAGGAAAAGTGAATAAGAGGAAAGAATGAGATAAAATTTCACTTAGTCTGAACTGTTAATTGGATGATATTTGATAAAATATCTGAAATTCTCCTTGGTTTGTACAATTAATTTTTAATATTATAAATGAAAGACAAATCCTACATTTCATTTCAATTATTTTTACATAGAAAATATTCCAAGAATATTATAAATATATTCCAAGAATATGCTGTAAATGTATCAGTATATATTGCTAAAAGGTAAGGATTCCCTTTTAAACATAGCTACAATATTATCATGTCTAAAACAACATTAGAAATAACCCATTAATATTATCAGATATCAAATCCATGTGCAAATTTTCCCAGTTATATAATAGCTTGTTTACAATGGGTTTGTTTAGATCAGTATACAAATAAGGTCAAAACTTTGTATTTATTTTGATGTATCTCCTTAGTATCTTTTAACCTATAGGTTACCCTTCCTACTAATTTTTGTTCCTGCAGTTTATCTGTTAAAAAACAGATTATTTGTATGGCTTGATCTGATTCAGGCTTGTAACTTCTGGCAAAAACACCTTATATGTGGTGGTGTATCTTTCATCAGCAGGCACATAATATCTGGTTGTCTCTCTTTTGAGGTTATCAGTCAAGTATTTTGTTAACTTGTGCATTTGTTTTATGTGGGAGAGACATGTTAAATGCTTGGTTGTTTCCCTTTATTTACCACTTTCTAAATAATGAATTAGTTATCTGTCATCATCTAAAGTGATTAATATATTTTTAAATATAGTTTTGAACTTGTGGGTTTTAACATATTTGCTTGTCATCAATCCATTACAGTTTTAATTTTTTTGATACACATCTATAATGCTACAATAAATGGCATTTTGCTTTATTGAATTGTTTCTTTTTTTTTAAATTAATTAATTTATTTTATCTTTGGCTGTGTTGGGTCTTCGTTTCTGTGCTAGGGCTTTCTCTAGTTGTGGCAAGCGAGGGCCACTCTTCATCGCGGTGCGCGGGCCTCTCACCATCGTGGCCTCTCTCGTTGCGGAGCACAGGCTCCAGACGCGCCGGCTCAGTAGTTGTGGCTCACGGGCCTAGTTGCTCCACGGCATGTGGGATCTTCCCAGACCAGGGCTCGAACCCGTATCCCCTGCATTAGCAGGCAGATTCTCAACCACTGCGCCACCAGGGAAGCCCTGATGAATTGTTTCTTCATGATAAATTGTCATAACTGGAATTACTGAGTCATAACATATAAAAATCTTTATAGTTTTTGCTATATTTTGACATACACTTTTTCAAATAATGCAACTTTAATGCCACCATCAGTAAGTACTTAATTCTTCCTAGTTACAGATTTTAAATTTACAGATTAAGTGTGCCTTTATCTCAAAGTAATTCTTGGAAATGGTTTAAAAATCAAAATGTAATAAGATGTAAACTGCAGTCTCCTGTCCATCCCTTCCAACAACAG
The DNA here is from genome assembly GCF_028023285.1 of Balaenoptera ricei. Taxonomy (NCBI): domain Eukaryota; kingdom Metazoa; phylum Chordata; class Mammalia; order Artiodactyla; family Balaenopteridae; genus Balaenoptera; species Balaenoptera ricei. The sequence goes on from NC_082642.1 coordinate 109,235,726, forward strand.
TTCTCCATATTCCCCAACGGATGCCACCTTTAAGTTTTTTAGTCATTTTCTTTGGTATTTAGCTAGGTTCCAAAATAACTCATTTTGATTATCTTCCTAAATTTCAGATATTGTGTATTGAGTTCTACTATGGAAACTGAAGATTTAGCTCTGTTAAACTCCTCTCACACCCTGATGTTCCTCTCACGGATATGTATATCACCTCTTCCCATCTAACAAACCCAGTTTTTAGCATTTAAATGGAATCTTTGTTCAGAGATTTTAGTTTTTATGGCTTTGTGTATATTGTTTAATTCAGAGCCAAATTGAGCTCTGTTATCAAAATTTTTTTCTTGCACAACTTGTTTTCATTTGTGGAGTTAATTGCCCTTTATTATTATTGCTGTTATTTAGTTTTCTTATAATCTCTGGCTAAATTTTCCATACTGTTTAACACTTCTCAGTCCCATTTTTCCACTAAGTCAAAGTTGTCAAATAATCTATTCTATTTTTTGGAATACTTTTAATTTAATTTTAGGAAATCCCTCCCAGAACTTTAATTCTTAAGTGTTCAGCTTCTGTCTGTCTGGTTGTTCTCTAGGCTCAATGAATAACCACCACCCTCACACTCCATGTTGTCCTCTAGGAAATGCCCTTCACCTCTTACTAGTGCTGGAGCCACTATTTCATGGATATCATAAAAAAAGAAAAAAAATACAAAAACAAAAACAAACATTTGTTGTTTGTTTTGTATGCCCAGCATCTGAAACCTTTTTGTGATTGGGAAAATCCTCACTCTTATGGACACGGTAGGGAAGTAAAGAGTGACTTACTGTATAGTAGCTGAAAATGCTAGATTCTCATTTTCCCTGATACCCTTTCATCCAGGACGCAAACATGTGAGCTAGGATGTCTCAGTCAAATATGTCCGTGGCTGACTTTAACTTGGCTCATGATGGATAAAGGAAGGGACCGGGAGTGCTCTCCTCTGGTGGTCACAGAGGTAACACTGTTTGTAAGGTGGAGTTCTTCATGTAGGCAGAGGCAGCTTAAGGCCTTCAGCCAATACTTGGAGGGGCCTCTGGTAGTTAACTGCCCTCTCCCGTCCCTGTTCTCACTACTTCCTTAGAGCTGTTACGGAGGCCAGTCATGACCATCTGGAACCCTAGCTCTGTAATCACGTGATTCACCCAAACCATTGTTTTTCTCACCTCACTTCCCACCAAGCAACTGGAGCCATGTGTATCTACGTTGCGATCTCCGAGGTGTCCACAGGCATGATGCCCAGTGGTTTTGTGTACAAAATAGAAAGGCCTCAATGATCCCTTTTTAAAATCATTTCATTTCACTTCATTTCATTTTATTTTCTTAATTACTTACATCCAAAATCTTTAATAACAAGGCAGGATCTGGGGTTAGTTTTTGTAGCTGCGTCTGACCCGTTGGCTTTTGGCACGCTCAAACCTCTGGTCCCACGAAGGGTTTAGTGTGGCTGTGCTGTTCCCAGGGCGGAAGCGCCCATACACCTCTCCGCCCTTGCGAGGACTGGAGAGCAGGACGGTGTTACAGCCCTTGGGGGAGTCCAGGGCTAGCTGGTTGAAGGTGACGATCTTGCCCCCCGGCCTTGAGGACGCGGTTCTACACGCAGATGCTCACGCGCAGTGCACACCTTCAGTTTGGGCACTTCCTGGACATGCACGTTGTCATCGGCTCTAGTCCCTACAACCACAGCTGTTTTGTCTTCCAGGCCAGGATGCTTCATTTTACGGATCATCAGGGAAAGGGACAGAGGGCAGCCAGTTGGTATGACTCTTGAACGATCTCTTCAGCACAACTTGGTTGAAGGTGGTGTTGATGCTCTGGCCGGAAATCTGTACAGTTTGACCAACAGCCTTCAGTAGATGTCCTGGATCTTGGGTTTCTTGCACTGAAACTTTCAGTGCTTGTGGGGACCCATGATGGTGCCTACCAGCCCCTGCCCCACCCCTATCTCCACCACTCCTTGTCACATTTGTGAAAAAGTCACATTTCTTTGGGGACAGTGCAGTGGCATGGCTTGTTTTTCTAGCCCTTCCAATGATTCTACAAATGACCCATATCTTCCAGATATGCTCTGCATCTATGTAATCACCTAGAATTCTCTTTAGTTGTTTGAAACTAGGAACTCTGATTGATAGGGAGCTCAAAGACATATCACACCTTCCTTTCTTATTTACTCCCTTGTTTTGCTGGAGAACATTCTCCAGCAGTTTCAGGTGATTATGTGGAGGGAGTAATTGTTTGAGAGCATGTATATTGGAAAATGTTTTGCTATTCTCACAGTCGATATATAGCTTGGACTTAAATTTTTATGTAGCAAATCATGCTTCATAATTTTAAAAGCATGTTTACCTTGTTTTATGGTTTCAGCATTGCTGTTGAGAAGGCTGATGGTACTTTTTTACACGGTCCTTAGCATGTTAATTTAATCTCTTTCTCTCTGTAAATTTTCAGGATCCTCCTTCATTCTTCAGGTGACATTTGCAGTGATGGATTTTGATGTGAGTTTATTTTGTTTTGTTTTGTTTCTTTATTTGTTTCTGTTGTATACTGTACACTTTTTTCACTGTGGAGATCCATTCTATCAGTTGAATTTGGGGAATTTTTCTTGTTTTATTTCTTTGATAATTTTTTCCCTCCCATTTTCTCTGCCTTATTTGGAATTTCTATTATATAAATGTTGGGCTTCCTGAATCAATCTTGTTTCTTTGTTTCTTATATTTTCTGCCCTATTTGTATTTGCTTTTTTTTTAAACTTTTGGGTTTATTTATTTATTTATTTATGTATGTATGTATGTCTGTCTGTGTTGGGTCTTCGTTTCTGTGCGAGGGCCTTCTCTAGTTGTGGCAAGTGGGGGCCACCCTTCATCACGGTGCGCGGGCCTCTCACTATCACAGCCTCTCTTATTGCAGAGCACAGGCTCCAGACGCGCAGGCTCAGTAATTGTGGCTCACGGGCCCAGCTGCTCCGCGGCATGTGGGATCCTCCAGGACCAGGGCTCTAACCCATGTCCCCTGCACTGGCAGGCGGATTCTCAACCACTGCGCCACCAGGGAAGCCCTGTATTTGATTTTTTAATTTTCTGGGAGGTATCCTCAACTTTATTTTCCAATCTTTCTCTTATTTTTACTTTTTTGCTATTATATTATATACATATATTTTAATTTTATTATTTTTTATTGAAGTATAATTGCTATACAATATTATATGTTACAGGTGTACAATATAGTGATTCACAATTTTTAAAGATTGTGCTCCATTATAGTTATTATAGAATATTGGCTATATTCCCCATGTCATGCAATATATCCTTGTAGCTTATTTTATACCTAATAGTTTGTATCTCTTACTCCACTACTGCTATCTTGCTCCTCCATCCTTCCCTCTCCCCACTGGTAACCACTAGTTTGTTCTCTAAATCTATGAGTCTGCTTCTTTTTTGTTAAATTCACTAGTTTATTGTATTTTTTAGGTTCCACATATAAGTGATATTATATAGTATTTGTCTTTCTCTGTCTGACTTATTTCACTTAGCATAACACCCTCCAAGTCCATCTGTGTTGTTGCAAATGGCAAATTTTCTTTCTTTTTTATGGCTCAATAGTATTCTATTGTGTGTGTGTGTGTGTGTGTATATATATATATATCTATCAAACACCTTCTTTATCCATTCATCTGTTGATGGACACTTAGGTTGTTTTCATACCTTGACAATTGTAACTAATGCTGCTATCAACATTGGGATGCATGTGTCTTTTTGAATTAGTGTTTTTGTTTCTGTATGGTTTTTTTTGGATAAATACCCAGGAGTGAAATTCCTGGGTCATATGGTAGTTCTATTTTTAGTTTTTTGAGAAACCTCCATACTGTTTTCCACAGTGGCTGCACCAATTTATATTCCCACCAACAGTGTATGAGGGTTCCCTTTTCTCCATATCCTTGTCAACATTTGTTATTTGTGTTCCTTTTGATGACAGCCATTCTGATAGGTGGGAGGTGATATCTCATTGTGGTTTTGATTTGCATTTCCCTGATGGTTAGCGATGTTGAGCATCTTTTCACGTGCCTGTTGGCCATCTACATGTCCTCTTTGGAAAAATGTCTTTTTAGTTCTTCTGCCCGTTTTTACTCTGATATTTTTGATGTTGAGTTGTATGAGCTGTTTATATATATTGGATATTAATCCCTTATTGGTTGTATCATTTGCAAATATTTTCTCCCATTCAGTAGGTTTTTTCATTTTGTTGATGGTTTACTTTGCTGTGCAAAAGATTTTAAGTTTAATAAGGTCCCATTTGTTTATTTTTGCTTGTATTTCCTTTGCTTTAGGAGACACATCCAAAAAAAAATTGCTTCAATTTATGTCAAAGAGTGTTCTGTCTATGTTTTCCTCTTGGAGTTTTATATTATCTGGTCTTACATTTAGGTCTTTAATCCATTTTGAGTTTATTTTTGTGTATGGTGTTAGAATGTTCTAATTTCATTCTTTTACATATACCTGTCCAGTTTTCCCAGCACCACTTATTGAAGAGACTGTCTTTTCTCCATTGTATATTCTTGCCTCCTTTGTCATAGATTAACTGACCATAGGAGTGTAGGTTTATTTCTGGGCTTTCTATGCTGTTCCATTGATCTATAGGTCTGTCTTTGTGCCAGTACCATACTGTTTTGATTACTGTAGCTTTATAGTGTAGTCTGAAGTCAGGAAATCTAATTCCTCCAGCTCCATTCTTCTTTCTCAAGATTGTTTGCCTATTCGGGGTTTTTTGTGTTTCCATACAAAATTTAAGATTTTTTGTTCTAAATCTGCAAAAATTGCCATTGGTCTGAAAGAGTCTTTTTTTGGTAGCATTCTGATTTGGATTCGTAGGTATAATAGTTCACTTATGTCTTTAAGGACAATAAAATATTTAAAAATTTTACATTTTGCCTCTTAAATTGCCTTGATTGCTTTTTTTCCTGTATGTTTTCATCTTTATTTGTATTAGGGACTTTCCATAATTGGTTGCTGGTCCTTGACCTCCCATTTATATTAAGAGTAAGGAGCTCTGTTTTCTCAGGTGAGGCTGCTTTATTGGTGAGTTTTACCCATGGGAGAACTCAGTTTTTTCATTGTGTTTCAGGGGATCCCCTATTGTCAGATTGGTGGGATTTTTTTCTTTTAATCTGTTATTTTCCTTTCATTTTCTGCCTGGAGATTTAGACCTGGGTGTTAGTAGTCTAGGCAGCAGGAGGGGGAAGGGGCTGGTGAACTCAATGTTTAGTAATCGAGTTATCACTTAAATTTCATTTTTAGTACCTTATTTACCTCTTCCCCTCACCTGTGCCTTATATTCTTAGATGAGATGCTCTATTATTCAACTTTCCAGAGGATAAACCCTTCATCTTTAGCACAAGTAGGAGAGAGATAATTACTGGACCGTTAAGGATGAGAGAAGAGGATATAGCAGCTCTTTTGAAAGACTCAGCTACTTATCCAGATTTCTGCTCTGCCTTGCATCTTCACTGAAGTAACTGAGCCCTCCAGTTCCTCAGGCTCCTGCAGTGTGAAACTGCTAGAGCCTTGTTGTTAATCCCTCCTTTTCCTAACATGGAAGCATCTTCCATTCAGGTCTCCCAAATCAGTAATAACTGCCTTTTTGGCTTCTGGTTTCTAAAATTTAGTTAACATCTCTATGTTGTTCTATTTTTCTTTGGCGTTGTGAGTCTATCCTCTTTTGTGAGACTGACGCGCTGCCTACTGCGCTAAGGAGGCAGGTGCCGCTGTCTCCCCGTATTTTGGGTGTTTTAGATGGAATAGAAATAAATGCATGTATTACATTCACAATGCTTAACCAGAAGATTCTAGGTACATTTCTTTCAGAAGCAAAAATCAGGTGCTAAACAATCCTTCCATGGACAGTTTGGATAATAAAGCCTATAGTGGAATGGAAATTCTGAATTTTATTAACTCTCCCTGGACTTTTTCATATATCTGCTCTTCATAGATAGGCACTTATTAGAATTGGTTTATTCTAGGATTGTATATTTTTCTGCTTTCTCTCTCTTACTGTACTCAGTATTAAAAATGTGCTGATATTATTTTATCTTATATACCTCACCTTTAACTCACTTTACATGGACAAGATCAATATTATCAAAAGGTTATACATTTTGTTGCTTACATTCCAAAGTCTAGTTCTGTATTCTGTAACTTGGTTGAGTGAGTACATTTATTGAATCTGTGCTCCTGAAGCTACTCTACCACAATATCTATCTTCAAAAATACCTCTTTTTTCTACCTTAGAAATTTTATTTCCTTTCTAATATAATTTATTTTAAGATCATAAATATGTGTTAAATAATATTTATGTAACTAGTGTTTTATTAGTTATACACATAAGCACATAAGGCATTCTATCCCCATATTTTCCTTTCTACCTAAAAACAAATTGTAAGTGTTTAGCATGTGTTAAACATTGAAGATAGAAGGAAAACAAGAATGTGGAAAGATTAGGGAATAAGGATTTATCAGGCATAGAGATACACAGAAAGAAAAACAGAAGAAAAATAATAGGGTAGTGAAATTATCCTCTGATGTAAAATTACTGGAGGTTTGTTTTTATTTAATTCTGTCATATAGCATATAAAACCTGACTCTTTTTTTTCTTTCAAAATGAGCTACAGGAAAATTATTGCTAAATGATATATGTTGGTACAAAGTCACCAGTGAAATCCAGAACTTCATACCTAACAGAGTGCTTCCTTAAGAAGTTAATCTAAATGAGACCAGTAGACAGAGTATATTGCATATTCTGTTTCTAATGTCCATGGAACACAAGTAAAGACATTTGCCAAATGTAGAAATACCAAATGGATTACTTGTAATGAAGAATTCTTTCCTGTAGACGTTTATACAATTTTATGCTGACATCCCTCTTCTTGTGAAGCTCTCTGGAGGGAAAGGAGTTCACAAAATTACCTATAGAAGTCTCTTTAATGTATTTGTCATTTCAACTTTCCTTTCTCTGTGGTGCAAGATTACAAACAAAATACATTGTGGTAAATAGAATGAAGTCAGTCTGGTTTGATAGAAATACATCTTGCAGCCATAGTGATGGGTTAAACTGTAGAACTTTCTAAAGGGATAGATATCTACTTTTCTGGCACATAAACTGTTTCCCTAAAGTGTGAACTGAAAGAAATACTAGAAAAATACAGAAAGCAAATCCCCAGAAACCTCAAAATATATATATATATATTTGTCGTTTAAATTTTTCAATGACTTGCTTTGTTGTGAAAAACACTAGGTAAAATGCCTATCTATCCTACGATAGCTTTAAAATAAAACAAAACGAGTCATACAGGTAGAAGAAAAAACAAATATATTCAGGGTATGCATTTAAGTAAATAAAAGATTACTAAATGCCTTCTCACTCTGTTGCTAGTCCAGTATTACCATAAGCACTGTCATCTAGTTAGAGAATACCTGCTTGTTCTTGACTGAGATGACAGTAAAACATTAAAGCATGCCATTTTTGTTTCCAGATTGGAAACTTGTTCTATGGCTTCACCTTCCACCCCCCTTTGTTTTTGGACAAGCAAGTCTATTTTCTTTCCCACATTTTTGTTTGTGTACGTCAGGAATCAAAACCCTAGATTCTTGAAGACAATAAGGCTTGGGAAATGGATATTTTAACTTTCTACTTCTTTTCTTATAATGCCTCTTATTCTAATCCTCGTGGCACCGTGTCCTGGTCACTGAATCATTTGCTTCATATTGATTCAACCTAAGATACTGTGTTTTCATTTTATACATATAAAAATTTCTGGAATAGGTACTGAAAAGTGTTCACATTTTTTAGGGTTTAGTATTCTATTTTAAGAAAAAAAAAACATAGTATTTTTCTCCGTTTTGTTTTATCAAATACTTCCTTTACTCTTTATCTTCACTAAATTCTATCAGTGCTTTTCTTCCCTTCTAGGCTGTCTGCTCCAATATGAACAGGGATCCTCTTTTACCTCACTGTTTTATCTCAAGCATCTAACATCCTGTATGTCACATAGTAGACAGTCAATAATCAATCCATTATAAAATGCATGCATTCTGCCCTTTCATAAAAGGCACATAGTACTTGCTTTTTACTTTCCACATTGTGTAATATTGATTTAACATTTTTTAATTACTGGAATTGGAGATGAAAAATGATTGCTGAGTTGCCTTTTCAACCAGAGTGGTGTATGTTCAGTGAATAACAAGAACAGTAATGTCTTATTTCACAGATTTAAAAAGTACTTCACCATCTCCCCCCACCCACATTTTAACATCTCTGTTATTGGAAAGCATCTACAATAATGGCATACCATGATTTAATTATAGACTCTTCTTCCTTCCTACCTCCATTCCTTCCTTCTTCATGGATCATAACATAGTGATGATATATCTTAGAATCAAGGTAAACTTTTATTTGATTAAAGAGCGTAACTACAATTAGTTGAACTATTGTATGTTAATGCACATGAGGTCTTATTTTTTTTTCTATTTTACAAATGAGGAAATTTAGGTCCAAAAGTTAAGCAACTCACTCAAAGTTATGTATCTAGTAAATGGTGACATCTGAGCTGATATTTTTCTAGTCCAAAGACTGTGTTTTTTATATAACTTAAAGATACATCTATTCAGCATATGTGGAGTATACTTGGACAGGGCTCTTAAGTTATAAAAATAGAATCATATATGCTAGAGTTGGAAGGAAATTTAGAGCATCTATTCTAATTCCCTTATTTTTCAGATAAGAAAAGAACTCCAGATAGGTTAAGTGCTCTGGGTAATAAATCTAGAAATTTGCAGACATAGGACTAGGACAAAATCATGCATACTTGTAGTAACAAATTGCAATACTACAGAAGTGTATGATGAAAAAAAAAATCTCACTCTATCCCATTTTGGACATATTCTACCTTTCAGAGATATACCATATATACATGTATGTGTGTGTGTGTGTGTGTGTATGTGTGCACTTATTTGTATGCTACAATTTTCTTCATATCTTGCCTTCTTCTCTTTGTGTCACATACATGCTATTGGTGGTTAAATTTATAATTTAGTCTTTAGGTGACAGAATATTCAGTGGGACTCTTACTGAATTTGAGGAGCAATTAATATAGCCAGTGATGGATACAGTGACTTTTTGGACTGTTTCTCATTTCAGGGAAGGAATAAAATCTCTTTTAAGAAGCATACTATACATTGTTATGTAGTGATATACAGTTGTTTTGCTATATGGGAGTTAAAATGTGAGCAGCAGGGACCATGTGGAAGTTGAGAGACAAAGGAGTGGACTGTACTCCTTATCTATTTATTGCCTATGGGCTCCAAATTAACACCTTTTGCCTGCTCTGTGAAAAGGGATCTTGGCCCTTTGACAACTGGCACAATGTTAAGCTTTGTCAGTACAGAGGGATGGAGAAATAATGCAGAGGAACGGCTTTGTTTTCTGGTTTTGGAGTACTTGATCAGCAGGCTCCAATAGCATGGATGCCCTCTTAATTGCTTGGCTTCTGCAGCCCCTGAAGTGGGCAACTGCTTCATTAGTCCCAGCTTCTGCAGTGCCTCCCAGCAGCATCTAGTGACCAGCAGCTTCCACGTGGGTGGTTTTGCAGTGAGAGGCACCTCCCTGTGAACAGCTTTCACAAGCACATTAGAGCACATAGTTCCAGCAAGTTTTGCCAGCTAGGCACCACAGCAAAGTCTCCGCCATTCAGCCAGTCATGGCCGTGCCCTCTCCTTCAATGTCTATTTCTTAGTCTTGGCAGGGGCGGGCATTCTTTAGGGTATTCTCTCTCAGTTCTAAGGGTAGTGAGTGCTTCTTATATCTGCTATTCCTATAATTTTTAGAGTTCTCTTTACTGTTTACTAGCCAATACCTCCTTATTCCAATCTCTCATTAGAGCCAATAATTCACTATATTAAATTTTCCCTTTTCAAATTATTGTGTGGTTTCTCCTGATTAAACTCAAGACTGTCTGATCTCAATTTCCATGCTTTTAGACCACTACCCAGTACTACCACTGCTCCTTACCATTAACAGGGATAAATTAAAATTGATAATAATGTGGCTTGGCATAATTTTAAAGATAAGTAATTAGTACTTCAGGTAGTAGAATCATAGAATTTGAGGGTGGGAAAGAACATTAGACATGATGCAATATCATGGAAGCAACCTAAATGCCCATCGACAGACGAATGGATGAAGAAGATGTGCTACATATATATAATGGAATATTACTCAGCCATAAAAAGGAACGAAATTGGGTCATTTGTAGAGATGTGGATGGACCTAGACTGTCATACAGAGTGAAGTAAGTCAGAAAGAGAAAAACAAATATCGTATATAAACGCATGTATGTGGAATCTAGAAAAATGGTACAGATGAACTGGTTTGCAAGGCAGAAACAGAGACACAGATGCAGAGAACAAACGTATGGACACCAAGGGGGGAAAGCAGGGGTGAAGTGGGGTGGTGGGATGAATTGGGAGATTGGGATTGACATATATACACTAATATGTATAAAATAGATAACTAATAAGAACCTGCTGTTTAAAAAAATTAATTAACTTAAATTTAAAAAAACAAAAAGAAATGATTCAGTACATTATTATTTTATTGAGTTATGGAAACTGAGGTCAAAACAACTTTAAGAATCCTGAGATCCATGTTTTGTCTGTTTTTGTATCACCATTTTCTATCACAGAGTCAATGTTCCGTGAGTGTGAATTGAATTGAAATAAGTGAATTAACTTAGAAAATATTTATTGAGCACTGTGCTTGTAGCTACAGATGGAGTGATGATTTAGACAGGCGTAGTTCTTCCTCTCCAGTGATGTTCAGGCAAGTAGCAAATTTGAAATCAGAATGATAACTTTGGCTAAACCTAAGCCCTCATCATCATGGTTATGATCACCAAGTGGAATGGGTTGAAATCAGAAGCTGGTTTTCTCTGTACACTCTTTGTACTTGTGTCTAAATTTTCATAGGAAACAGGATCATGTGAACATGTTTAAACTTTAAAGTTAATTTAACTCTGACATAGTTACTAAACCTGCTATCTTCTAGAATAAGCTTTGTATAGTTACCTCTAAAAGCTCAATTTCCAAAACACACACTTATGGTTTTACTTTTTCACTTATGGGAATATTATTTTTATACAAGAATCCCAAACTTGTTTTAGATTTTAATTTGTCAGAAACCTTCTATTCCACTTCCTAGAATGATGGGTGACAGGAAATAAGGCCATAGTCTAGTGGGGTCAGATTGTGAAATACCTTGATTATTTAGCATATGGGATTTTAATAAATCTTGGCTGAATTGGTTTATGAATTCTGATAACCATTAGAAGTTTAATAGATGCCTATCTTTAGCATATCTTCATGGATATATTTCTTTGATAACACAGTTTGTGATAATCTAACCATTTATTTTTTTAATGTTGATTCACCACTCTCCCCCATTTGCAAGAGAGATTAGGACATATTTAAATCCATTAAGTTTATTTCAAACAAATTTCTGTTGCATTTTAATCAAACATATATTTTAAAACTTCTGGGCATAGATATAGGGGCATTATAATTTTGTCATCTTCATAAGTGGTTGTGCTATCTTGTATTTCATGTAGATATCTTGCCTCTAAACACTGGATGTGGGGGTGGGGATTGAGTATCAGAACATTTCAGAAAACTTGGAATAACTCGTACCTTTAAAAAAATAGAATTTCTAATAATTGATATATTTTAGATAGAAGATTTGTCTGGTAAAAAGGTTTTATTCTTATGTAAAATTCATTAGTGAATAGGCAAACTGAAGGAGATCAGTAAGTGGCTCTTGTAATTCCATTTCATTATTTTAAAATAAACTGCAGCGCTAAGAAAAGTGAGCAAGCAATATCTTTATCAAATAGCGGATTTAATATCTCTTATTTCAAGTAATAGCTTCCTATGAAATCATAATTATAATCATTCACTTTGTGTCCAGTATCATCTTTTTATTTACATTAGTACTTAAATTGGTGATATAAATTTAATATCTAGGGCATCACAAATATTTTGGAAGATATCACCTTTTCTGCTTTCCCTTTCTCTTCTGCCTCATATTTCTGTGTCCATCTTGATGACTCTCAGTTCTTATACCCAATTCCCCTCACACATACTTATTCCTTGCTTGTTCAGACTTTCTGTTGACCTCTAAAAGTCATGGCATACAAATTCTACATGAATATGAGACTAAGGATTTGGCCCTTTGCTTCTACTGGTCCCTCCAGAGGTAATTTCTTTCATGATTGTATTTTTTTGGTCTCACTACTTTTTTTTAAAAAAAAAAAACATGATTTAAAAGTACTATGGGTAGGGACTTCCCTGGTGGTGCAGTTGTTAAGAATCCGCCTGCCAATGCAGGGGACATGGGTTCGAGCCCTGGTCCGGGAAGATCCTACATGCCGCGGAGCCACTAAGCCCATGTGCCACAACTACTGAGCCTGCGCTCTAGAGCCTGTGAGCCACAGCTACTGAGCCCGCGTGCCACAACTACTGAAACCCACGCGCCTAGAGCTGGTGCTCCACAACAAGAGAAGCCACTGCAATGAGAAGGCCGAGCACCACTCGCTGCAACTAGAGAAAGCCCACGTGCAGCAACGAAGACCCAACGCAGCCAAAAATAAATAAATAAATTTATTTAAAAAAAAAAGTACTATGGGTAAAATGATTTTATTTTTTCCCTAGTAATAATGGTAGGCTGAATTCTCTAGCTGGGTTTATTATTTCCAGTAGTGTAATCGTGTTGGCCAACAGGCATCGACATGGTACAAATCAATGGAGGCTGGTGACTATTTTGAAGTCATCTAGTTTGCATATTTTAATATCTCATAATAAAAAGGTCTGTGACTAATTTTTAGATTTGAAAAGTCTTTTTATGTGAGAAGATTAGTGATTATTTCTGGTCTTAGAGTGCACAAATAGATAAGCTACTTTGAAAGTAAAAGTTAAATGAAATGTTCACGTGTCTGTTTAGATGATGGAACAATTTAATGGTTTTCATGAAACATATTTGAAATTATTGTTTTGAGACAATGCTCTATATTTATATAATGGTGATATTACATCCTTAATAAATACTTGAGCTATTTGACTCCTGGTGAGAATCTTTTATTGAAGTTTACCCAGATGTCTAAATTTAGCAATTGGAGTTTTTTTCTGGAGTTGCAATCAGACCTTGACTGTAATTTCGGTTTAAATCTTTTTGCATAATTATTTTGAAGTTGATGTAATGGAGGAAAACAAAGAGCACATTTGTGTAGGAGAGAGACAGACAGAGAGAGAGGAAAAGCAAGGCCATATTTTAAAATAGCGTTTGATGGTTTACTAGGCAAAAAAATAAACTTGCCCATTAATGTTAACAAACAGCAATAAACAACTCATGCAGGGTTTTAAAAATTATTATAGGGCTTCCCTGGTGGCGCAGTGGTTGAGGGTCTGCCTGCCAATACAGGGGACACGGGTTCGAGCCCTGGTCTGGGAAGATCCCACATCCCGCGGAGCAGCTGGGCCCGTGAGCCACAATTACTGAGCCTGCGCATCTGGAGCCTGTGCTCCGCAACAAGAGAGGCCGCAATAGTGAGAGGCCCACACACCGCGATGAAGGGTGGCCCCCGCTTGCCACAACTAGAGAAAGCCCTCGCACAGAAACAAAGACCCAACACAGCCGTAAAAATAAAATAAATTCACAGTGACTCATTAAGAGGATCAAACATAAAACTTGTAGGGAAATGAAAGTATTTTTAAAAAAATTATTATACATTTATTCTTTATCATTCTTATAGTTTGCAATAACTTTAACAGATGTACATGTTTGTTGGTTTTATGCAAGATTCAATTTGGGACCAATCATTTCACTGCAGCAGTGAATCTCTTTTTAAGGTACGTGGTTAGAGTAAAACATTTTTTAAAATTTGCTTTTCATCTGAGACTAATTGCAATCTTCAATTAAAAGAGAAAAATAAAAAGCAAAAGAAATAAATTTTTGCTAAACTGCTATGTGAACTATAAACTTTAGAGCTTGAATGAATTTAGTGCTCATCTAGTCCAATACTCTTCTTTTTACAGACGAGGATTCTTATGTCCAGAGAGGTGGTCTGACTTTCATAAAAACTCCTTGGAGACATGGTTGGGAGTGAGGTGTGAGGCCTTTGTAGTCTTGGGCACTTCCTTGGCTAACACCCTGTAAAGATGAATTTGTTCTCATTCTTTTGCTTATTTTAAGTCCTCGTGTATTTGTAGGTCCCACGCAAGCAAGTGTTTTATCTCAACAATTTCATTTATTATCTTTTTATAATAATATGCATGACCAACATTTATAAATATTTTTATTTTCTGTTAGGTAAATTTCTCTTTTACATAGCAATTTAAAAATAGGATTTTTCTAAAACAGTGTCTTTTAAGTATCAACGTGAAGAAATAGGAAGATTTTGTTGTCATCCAAGAGCAGGCAGCATTACCCTGGGATTATAACAAATAAGCAGTTAGGAATGCTGATCACGTCCTCTTCTAAACACCACTTGAAATTTTTTAAATGACTTGGGTAGGTCCCTTAAGCTATTAGTACTTGTATTTCTTTATTGCAGAAAGGTGGTAATAGCTGTCCTCTGGCTGTTAACCTTTAACCAGTATGTTGTGCACACACTGATTCCTCGTTTATTGAAGTATTAAGTTCCTTGATGTGTTTGTGTTCATGACTGGGCTGAATATTTTTAATATCCTCCCAGAAGTACTGTTGAAAGAAGACTGAAAAATAGATGAAAGTTTCTTCTCAAATTGGAATTTTGATTATCGCTGTGAACTTTTCCTAAGAATCATTTGATCAAATGCAGCTAGCTGAAGGCAAAGGTTACCCTAAAGTAGAATTCTGTGATTATCTAAGTCAGTGGCTTTCAAACTGTGGTCCTTGACCTGAAGCACCGTCACCTGGAAACTTATTAGAAAGCCAATGCCTGGGTCCTACATCAAGGTGTACCCAATCAGAAACTCGGGTTGAGGCCCGGCCGTCTGTGTCTTAATAAGCTCTACGCATAATTTTGATGTATGCTAAAATTTGAGAACCACTGGTCTAAACTAAAAGAAAAATAGATAAATAAGATAAACTCATGAAAGTCAAACCATCTCAGACCTGACAACAGAATTTATGCTGTGTTGGATGTACAGTTTTTGATATTTCCTCAAGGGGACAAGAGACTTTGTGTTAAGCCCACTTGGACTTCTTATTCTAACTTTAGTTTATCACTGAAAATGTTGAAAGAAGTCAGGAAGTTTAAAGTTTTCATAGCCAAGCATTGGGTCATTAAGGAAAATATGGTTGCTGCTGAAATGTTGGTATCAGGAATCTAATAATTTGTTCTATCTACAAATAAAAGCAAAGAAAGGGGGCACTCTAAAAGATTTAGCATGTGTTAAAAGAGTATGGTCATCTGAGAGTGCTACTTATGTTCACCATTTGTTTTTATAAATAAAAGTTTGATTTGGTATTAAAATAATGATGGTCTTCAGGTTTAATTTAATTCTTGAGATTAAGGAAATTAAAGAAGCTAGAAGGATTTGTTTCATTACAAAGATATTAAAATTTTATATACTTTATACTGGAAGTACATTTTTAGTGGAAATAACTTTTCTTTCAGGGAAGAGGAATTATAAAATAAAGCTTATTTAGTGCTGGATACAATTATTTTTATAGTTGTGGTAGTTTGAACAGTTTTTCTGATACTAACATGGAAGAAGAATGATACTGGCAAATGTGTCCAAGGCTTGGTTTGAACATTTATGGCTGTATACCAATGGTTCTCAAAGTAGTTGTTTTGAAGTGATCAAGGGTAAAGTGGTGAGTTTGTCAGAATTACCTGAATGTCTTATATTGAACTGTTTATGTTCCTTAACATCTCACATTCTCCCAACATCCATTTAACAGGACGTCCATAAAGAATATAATTCTTAGATTATGTTTAATCTAATATGATTGGTCTTTGAGAATAAGTCTTAGTTATTTGTGTTGTTATTTCGTCTATAATATTCATATTTCTATCCAACATAGGTGGAAAATATTACCTATCAGCTAAACTTTAATATCATGTGTTTCTGTGCAAATGGAGGAAGAAGGGAAGCTTAATAGTTTCAAACTGATTTCTTTTTCTCTCTTTTGTAAGCTATCAGGATTTTTCTACCTATAATGGATAATTAGATCCATTTGTTTTTTTCCCAAATACTTCAACCTTTATGTTCTTCTAAACAAAGCCACACAAGATATTAAAAGTGAGACTGTGAGTGCTGGGGAGGTTGGAAGGCTTGCCTTGGCCAGTCAATGGATCTTTGTGAGGAGGATGCCTATAAATATGAAGTCACCTATTGATTGTTTAAAACCCTACGATTGCCCCTAATCCTTTTGATTTATTATCATTAATGGAATTATGTAAGTTTGTTAATATCCAGTTTTTCGAGGATGCTGTTTTTGTGAAAAGAAATGAAAGTCATCACTTTAGACTTATTTAAAAATTAATTAATTAATTTATTTATTTATTTTTGGCTGCATTGGGTCTTCGTTGCTGCGCACGGGCTTTTCTCTAGTCGCGGCGAGCGGGGGCTACTCTTCACTGTGGTGCTCTGACTTCTCACTGCGGTGGCTTCTCTTGTTGCAGAGCACCAGCTCTAGGTGCGCAAGCTTCAGTAGTTATGGCATGAGGGCTCAGAAGTTGTGGTGCACGGCTTTAGTTGCTCCGCGGCATGTGGAGTCTTCCCTTCCCGGACCAGGGCGAACCTGTGTCTCCTGCATTGGCAGGCGGATTCTTAACCACTGCGCCACTAGGGAAGCCCTACCTTAGACTTTTGAATTTGGAAAGCTGGTTATACGGGAGGTGGAAAGTCTTCTTAATCTGATCTTAGGTGAGCTGCTGTCAGTGTTCTTCAATCTTGATTAACTGCTTCCTGACTGTCAGCTCCATGGGCAGTTCTACCCTGTCTCCTCTGCTTCAGCCCAAATTACTGCTCTGGCCAGAGGTAATAGACATATACCTTGAACGTGAGGAACACAATACACTTTCAGAAATAAGATACATATCACACAGTGGCAGAACATAAGATCCCTCAGAAGAAATCAAGTCATCTGTTATGTAGTGTTCTCTTAGCACTCAATGTGTCAGTTTCTCATATCCATTGCTGTGAGTACTTGGTTAATGTCTCAAAGGTATGATTTATAAGGGCATGGTCTGTAGATGTTTGGTGTGCTATATGTGGACTCTGATCTTAGTGCCTAACTCAAAAGTGCTTAAGAAATATGAATTGGAGGAGTTCTGAAGAAGGAAACATCACTGAGAAATAGGGGAGCAA
This sequence comes from Balaenoptera ricei, assembly GCF_028023285.1. Lineage (NCBI taxonomy): Eukaryota > Metazoa > Chordata > Mammalia > Artiodactyla > Balaenopteridae > Balaenoptera > Balaenoptera ricei. The sequence goes on from NC_082642.1 coordinate 109,253,143, forward strand.
AGAAAACTTTATCACGTGAATCTGAATACAGTGTAGAACTATCGGTAAGATATGGAACTGTGGGGAGTATCTAGATAGAGAGGTGGTTGTCCTGTGATCCCAGTGAGGGAAGCAGGCTGGACACAGGGAACAAGGTCAGCATTTTATAGATGTTCTGATTTAGTTTGAGCAGAGAGTTCCTACGTGGAATAGCAGAAGAGGAGGTTAAACGTGTGAAGTGGATGGATCATGGAAGACTTGGCTTAATGTTCGTTAGAACTGGTTTGAACTGGTTCCTGGGAGCCTATCATGCTTATCTCTTCCCACCTTTGGGAAATCAACCATGATGAGAGTATTTACACTGTAGAAATAGGAAACTGGTACAAATTAGGGCTTTCCCTCTTCCAGTAAGCACCGACACAGAACCAGTTACTAAACATTTATAAGCAAATTACTACATTGAATGTTCGGCTTCAAAGGTGGTACTTGTTTCTAGGTTCAAGTAAGAGATAGCAGGATGAAACTGAAATATTTGTAAGATTAAAAGCCGCTACTTAACACCACCATAGTGTGGAACTATTGTAATGAATAGAAACTAAAAATACTGAAGCTAGTAATTTCAGTTAGAAAATAAAATGACAAAATTGATGGTTTGGGAAGATCTGCTTTTTCTGCCACTCTTTCACACTAATCTGTTGCCTTGATTTCTTTCCTTAACTTTCTTCAGGTCAGTGAAACTCCTCCTATTCTCAGAAAATTATCTTGTTTTAGGATAACATCAATCCTAGAAAATTGTGACACTGAAATTTTAAAATTTTATTTGCTTTTATATTCTATATCTGTATTTTTCCTTATGAAAAAAGAAATGAAACAATTTCTTGTATGAATAATGCATTATAAAAATTGGTAATGTATAAAGGTATAAAAGATAAACCACCCATACCATATAGATAGATAGCCATTATTAAACATTTTTTTTATTATTCTTCCAAGGATAATCCAATAATTCCAATTTCCTTTCCTTCTTTCATTTTTCTTTGCAGTACTTACCACTGTCTAATAAAAATACTTAACTTTTTGTTTATTCTTTCTCCTCTTCTAGAATGTATCAAAACAATATAAATCCACCTATTTTTTTCCTCCTAATTTCAAGATTTTGTTGTTTACCTTAATTTTTAAATCCATGTATGGGTTAAACGAAATTTGAAATAAATTATGAGATTGGCTTCAATATTTCTTTTTAAAATTCTTCCTCAGTTGCCCTAACACCATTCAATGACTGTTGCCTTGAAATGCCACTGTTACCATATCCTGTATTTCCCTAGGTACTTAGCTGTGTTTCTTGTTTTATATTAATTTCATTTAATCATTCATTGTGTCATTCATGCAACAAATACTTACTAGCTATTACTATGTACCAGGCACTGTACTAGTTGAATGGTATTGGGACAATGAGTTTCATCCCCAATTAACTCAGGGCTCTTTTTAAAACTCTACATAGTCCAGTCTAGCTTAGTCTAGTGAATCAGATTCTTTTCAAGTTCTTGCCTATGAGTCGAAGATTTAAGCAGTGCAGAAGGGGAGGTGAGTGTGATAATGAAAACCAAGGGGGAAGAACAAGGGAAACATGCAGAGGACCCAAGAAGGGAAAAGTGAAAATTTTGACATGGTGCAAAGGTGAAAAAAAAAAATTGTCTCTGACTTTAAACCCTTAAATCACCCTGAAAAGAAACTCTGTGTTAGAGATAGAACTACCCTAAGTGAAATATTTTTTTAAAATTTTACTCTTTCAAAATTCACATTCATTCACTTATTTGGGGGAAAAATGAGGGCACATATAGAACAACTTTTAGTATAATAAGAATTAAGAAATTAATAAGAGAGAAGTTCCTGTATTTATGGAGCTTACTAATTTGTCAGTTAAGAAGTCAGAAATAACAGATATAGCACTGTGGATGCGGTAATAGAAGCATGCAAAAGGGAGTTTCATCAAAGCCCAAATAGAGAATGGACAGGCTTTCCAGAAGAGGACAAGTGAACTTGAACTGTGTCTTCAGATTTGAATATGAGTACTTCAGAAGCGGAAGTAGAGAATGTCATGCAAGTTCAAAGATTTCTCTAAATCGACATATAGAGAGTGAATTTCAGGAAAGAAAAGAACTTGAGCAAAAGTTCAGAAAAATAAAATCACTTGTGCTTGAAGAAGGGCTAGTTGTCTGATGCATCTAAATCGTCCTGATGTGTAAGTGCGAGTAGAGTAGACTAAAAAAAATTGGCTTGGGCCATTTCTTATAAGACTTTGTGTGAAAAACTGTTGGCTACATACACAATATCCATTGCAACCTGTTTTCCTTACAAATGGAACCCTAATTTTTTCACAGCAATGATATACCCAAGAAAATGTACATTTCCAAGGCTTCTGGGCAAGGTCAGATTACACAATTTTTCATTTGTTTTATTTATTTGAACAGTTATTTATTGGTATCTGCTCTAAGCCAGGCACTGTTCTAGGCACTGGAAATATAGTAATTAAAAAAAGTAAATAAATAAAACAGACAATCTCTAATCTGGATGAGCTTAATTCTAATGGGGGAAAGGGAGGACATTCAACACAACCCCTTCCAAAATGTAAAATATAGTGTGCTACACAAATACTATGGGGAAAAAAACAAGTAAGAAAAGTGTTTTATTTTCAAATAGGATGGTCATAGAGAGCCCCATTATTGAAGCAAAAATTTAGAGATAAGGAAGCACTCTTTGTTGATTTCTGGGGAGAGAAAATTCAAGGCAGAAGGAACAGGAAGTACTGATACCCTGAGTCAGCAATGTGCCTAGTGGGTTCAAGGAAAATAAAGAATAGTAGGAAAGATGGTCAGAGAGGAATTCAGAGGGTAGATACTCTAGAATTCTGTAGGCATTTCACTCTGTGTGAGATTGGAAGCCGTTGGAAATTTTGAGCAGAGAAATGGCAGTCTCTGACTTGACTTTTAACAGGATCTCTCTGGCTCTTGTGTTGATAGTAGACTCTAAGAGGTCAAGGTTAAAGGCAGAGAGGAAAGTTATGAGGTTATTAGAATCATCGGTGAGACATATTATTGGCTCAGACCAGGATGGTAGTAGGGAAGATGAAAAGAAGTGGTCAGAGTCTGCGTACTTTGTATTTTGAAGATAGGGAGTTTGCTGAGAGCATATGAGTGTGAGAATAACCTAGGAGTTGAAGAAAATTACGAGAGTTTATCCTAAACTAATGGTAGGATGTTATGACTATTAATTGAGAAACCCAGATGGGAAAGATTTGGGAGAAACAGAGTTTTTGTTGCTGTTGTTATTGTTGTTCTGTTTTTGTTGTTTATTTTTCTAAGGTGTAGACATCAGGGATTTGGTTTGGGACTTATAAAATTTGAAAAGCCTATTAACATTTGCATAGAGCTGTCAAAGTGACACTTGGATTTAGGCAGGGGAGAAATCTTGTTGAGAGATACTTATTTGGATCCTGTCAGCATAAAGGCAGTGTTAAAGCATTGAGTCTACAAAAGGTCATCAAAGGACTGAATGTATACAGAGAGGTGAAGGGAAGAGCTGAGTGCTGGGACTTTCCCTTGCAAAGAGTTTGAGTGGGGAGGGGTATTAGCAAAGGAGATTAGAAGGAGCAGCCAGTGAAGTAGGAAGAAAACCAAGAGAGTGGGGTGTTCTGTACGTCAAGAAAGTCTCAGAGTGGATAGAGAGATTAACTATTTCAAATGCATGCTACAGTACAAGCTAGAAGAGAATGGAAAATGGCCATTGAATTTGGTAATGTGGAGATTGTTGGTGAGTTTAGCAAGATATTTGAGTAGAGTGGTGGAAGTTAAGATCTGGTTTAATTGAGGGCAAGAGAAAATGGGAAGAGAAGTATTGGAAACAGTTGTGATGCATAAGTCATTTCTTCAAGGAACTGTGCTATAAAAGTCAAGGGGGCTGGAAACCTGAGATTTTTTTGCAACTAAGATGGAGAAATGAGAAATAAGCATGTTTATTTGCTTACTGGAAATAATAAGTGACAGAGCAATATTCTCTGGTGGATGAAATAAACGGAGATCCTGTACACAAGAGAAGGTTTTGGAAAAATATCTAGTCTTGAAGCTGGTAGATAAGAAGATGTGGTGATGGAAGCTTATGGAAATTTTCTATTGCTTGCTTCAGGTTTCTCAGGGAAATATGCAGGAAGGTCATGAGCTGAACGTGAAGATGTGCTATGGAGATATAGAGGCTTAAGTAGAGGAGAAAGTATGAACTAGGCCTTGTTGGACAGTGCGGAAATGAATGAACTAGGAAAGATTGCTGGGAAGCAGGAAGGCTCCCTTCCACTCTTTCCTACATGGATTAAGGATGCAGTGATAAAGGCACAGTAGCAATCTTGCAATCATGGCACAAGAATTGTGAGGACAAAAGTTTCACGTGAGTAAATGGAAAGAACCTTTAATCTGTTCTGTCATTTTGGAGACGTTCTACATTTCCTTTACTTACTTCTAGACTTCATGGTATGTTAGAAAAATAAAATGTCTGTTTGGTTAATCCTTGGTAGTTTGGTCTCTGAATATATGCTCCTGAACTCTATCCTAACATATACTATAAGCTTCGCCTTATTTGTTAGATGAAGGAAGTCACTGAAGTGTTTGAAGAAGGATAGGACATGACTGCTACTGAGATTTAGACGATCACTCTGTTATGGCAGTTGGATTTTCGCAAAGTATGCATTACCTCCATTCCTTGATAACACTGGTTTGGCTTAGAGTCAAATCATTGTATAGAATCTACTGACACTTGTGGCAGGAAGGGGAGTTTTTCAATAAAAACTCATTGAAATATGGTGTTAACAGGTTGTTTTTTATCTGTTGTGAAATTATTAGGTGAATGCAGTGGTGTTAAAGATGCCTGTAAATAAATTGCTGTAATTCTTCAAATTTATAACAGTAGACTTTAGGTTCCCATCATGAATTTTTGAGATACCCTGTCAATGTCCCCATGTAGACAACAGTCAGAGCGAAGCGTGGCCTTCAAAATATCATAAAAGTTGTATTTTATCATTGAAGGTCCTATATTCATTTTGGCTTGGTAAATATATGTTCCTTAAATAATCATTTCTTATTAAATAACAAAGATAGATTTTAAAAATTGGGATTATTTTGGCATTATTTAAAGGTTAGCAAGTAATAATCTTTCATTAACTCTATTAAAAGCCTGTCAGATATCTTCCAACTCAGGGTAACATCTGCACCCTGAGATATGTGTGGTGGTATTCTGGGAATACCTAGACAGTCAATTTGTATCATGGCAATAAATGGAAAATACTTTTCTGTTCAAAATAACTACCAATTTGTTAAGTGACAAAATGCTAATTATCATGATTTTGAAGATCCATGAAAAAGACTACATAATGAAGCTTTCTAAAGCTAAATCCATAGATGACCCTCTTATTTCATTGATTTGTTTACTTATGTATTTAGATTTCTTACTTTGTGCCAAGCACTGGGCTAGGTGGAGAGAAAAAAGCAGCAGACAAGAAAGACAGGCCTTGTCAACAGAGAGCAAATCTATTTTATGAACGAAAGGAAGAGAACTAAATTTACTGAGCACGTACAAAGTGCCAGTCACTTTGGACCAGGCCCGTGATGTATATTTTACCTACTCACTGCTCTTCTGTCCCATTGCTTACTTCAGGGCCATGCAGCTGTAGTGCAACCAATAATTGAATGTCTTTCTAGTTTAAAACAGTTGAAGGGATTGAGAAATGAATGTAAAGTAAGAGCCTCTTGTTGAAAGGTCAACAATGAACTATATTTGAAATATATTCATGTAACTTGAATATTGTAGCACTTAGAAATTTCAGTAGAATGAAATTTTATTCTAGATTTTACCATTAGCTATTGTGCAATGAACATTTTAGAAATTATTGCCATTAAGAGAAAACTGGATGTAAGATTTAAATATCAAAGAATTCTTTAAACTTAAATAAGTCATATTCATTACTAGAAGATAAATAGTGTCTCTTTTTTAACATTTAGAAGTTGATTACTTAGTTTGTGGACTATTCTGGCTTCATCAAAGTCGTTTTTTTAATTTCCCTTTGCTTGACTTACAAAAGTTTCTCTATTTCTTACCACTTTTTCTTCAGAAAGTTCTTCAAAAACTTGATGAAGGAGACAGTTGACAGTTGAAATTAATGATTAAATGAGGTATTTTGTTGATGTTGTGTTCCAAGTACCTAAATTTTATATATATATAATATATATTATTATATATATTATATTATATATATTATATATATATATATATATATGGAAACTTGCTATAGTTGGATGGATTTTTGTTGTTGTTGTTTTACTCTTTTACTCAATCTCCTAGCTTTTGCATTGTTGTTTCTACTTTAGAAGGTTTATCATGTCATGTGCATATTACAAAGGAAATCTGCTTACAGGGTAGTACAAACCTTAGTGGGGGAAGATGGATGATTTTATTCTATTACCTTTCCTTTTCAGTAATTTCAATGTTTTTAACCAATTAGAGTAGTATTAATTTGATTAACAAAAATTATATGTTTAAATTTTTAAAATAAGTCTTGGAAAGAAATAATTAATGTATACCTCTTTAATTCTCTGCTAAACCCATCTGGGCAATAAACATAAACTTCAGGCAGTATTCGATATTTTAAAAACAGTATCAAAATACCAGTTTAGTTATTATATCACTGAATTAACCACTGTTTTGATGCTCAGTAGTGTTAACATTTATGCACTCACACTTAAGTGACCTGAGAATGGTTTTTCCTTCATGAAAGTTCATGACCTCAACTACAGAGGAAATGACATTTCCTAAACTAGACATATGCTTGTGAAGAAAATATTTCCTAACCAGTTGTCAGGTGGAGTGACTGGGAGAAAACACCCAAAATACCAGATAAGAGTAGGTGGTAGAGAATATCATTTGCACATGAATAGATCAGAATTTCCATCAAGCTTAGAAACCTGAGTGTTTTCCATGACACAAGAAGATCCTAAACAAGATCTTTATTTTCATTAAACAACCCATTGCTGACATTTTTACATGAAACACATTGCTACTTAGCTAAAGAGGTAAATGTCTCTGAAGATTTTTGATTTTTTTTCTATTTACATTTTTGTAAAATAATTTGAAAAATATATTAAAATCCTGGAGTTTTGTGCATTTATTCTTTAAAAGAAAATGTCTATCAATAAATGCAGCAGTTAAAATTGTAGTGTGTCCTTGGTAAGGTGCATTTATTGTTGGTAATTTAATGTCATGAATTAGTAATTTATATTAAAATTTGTATTGAGATCATTGCTGATGTTTCTATGAGTATATGGACTTCCTTACAGATTTTGTAATTTGAATATAATATTGATTATACATATGTGTATATATGTATTTTTTTTTGCAATAAGATATATAGGGACCCTTTTTTTGAGAAAGGGAGTCTTGAGAATTATTTTAAGGCAAAATTTGCTTTGTAAGAAACATGGAAGAAATTTAGTCTATAAAGACATGGAAATTTGGGATAGATGCACTATTTTTTTAAATTAATAAGTGTTATACAATGTTCTGCACATTGCTTTCTTGGTCTATAAAATGGGGCTTGACAAGGAGGAGGGCTGGAGAGGGAACTGAATAATATTACTTGAGCTTATTGTCTATCTTTACAGAATTATAAATTTCTGAGGGATAGTTTAAAATGAGCATGAATTTATCCTTTTTTCATAGTTCTCTAGTTTACAAATCGGTTATCTGACAGCTTCTTGCTCTCATGAAATACACATTTTCCTTCCCAAATGGAAAAGCAGAGAGCTTTTTTATTGATATAATTAAGATTGTTATTGCTAGAAAACAAAATTTTAAAGCATTGCCTGTGTAATGTTCTAATTATTGGTAAATTTATAAATAAGTAAAATTTAGACAAGGAAATTAATTGATAAACATGATCTTTTTAACAACCACTTTTACTATATTGTTAAAGAGGTAAAATGTTCTAAAAAAGTTTTGTATTTTCTTTTTGTCTTTGTTTTCTTTTTGCAAAATGACTTGATAAATGTATTATATCTCTAGATTTTTTAGGAGGGGCGTATTTATTGTTCAAAAGAAAACCTGTGTCAATAGACGAAGCAATTAAAAATCTTCAAGTGTTGTAAAAAAAATAAATAAATAAAAGAAGCCAAAATTACTAGAATCAATTTAGTAAATTAAAACTTTAATCTAATAAATGGATCATATATTCCAGTGACTAATTTGGCTGGTTTTTCTAATAGTGCTTTTCTAATACTGTCCAGACACAGAGTCCAAAGATTCAGGGTGGACATGATCCTGGTGAGACAATGTTATTTGTTTCCCATGTTCCTGTGCTTAAATAAAATGAATGGGAGAGAATATAGAAAAGAGAGAACCAAAAAAGGGTGGAGAATACTACACATTAGTAAAGAAAATAGATAAAGTTGGAATATTATGGAAGAAACAATACATGGGTACAGATAGGTATCATTAAATATTTCAAATTTAGTAAAATATTATTTTGAAAATATTTAACATTCAGAGTTGATGATTCACTTACCTAAATTTATAATAATGGTCAAAATATACTTTATTAAATATTTACCAATGCAGGGAAGTGTGTTTTATAAAATGAGTTATATAAAAACTGGTACAGGCATCTGAGAAGTCATGATTTGGGACTAACAATGTGGTTAGAAAATGAATAATTACAGACTAAACACGAAGTAGTGACAGGGAAATCAGTTATTAGAATTAAGAGCTACAGACATTTTGTTGGTACAAAACCATAAAGAATTTTGATTAATAATGTGGACTCTGAGTCAAATTGCTTACGTTTCAAATACAGGCATCACTTGCAAGCTGTGTAATGTTGCACAACTCTCTGTATCTCACTTCCTCATCTGAAAAATGAGGATGATAATAATAGAACCCAAACTCATATTTTAAGAGGATTAAATTGTATACATGGGTGTGGTTGTATATGAATATGGTATTGTATGATTGTGTAATTGTGATGTGCATAATTGTGTATGTGATTATGTATAAGTTAGTGCTTGCATATGTGTGTGTGATCGTGGACTGTATGTAATTGTGTATGTGAAGGTGTGCATATGGTTATGTGTACATGTATGTATATATATGCATATGTGGTTGCATATGTATGTGATTGTGTTCATATATAAATGCATATGTGATTGGAGTATGCAAGTATGTGTGAAGTTCTCTGAGCCTTTGACACATAGTTGGTCCTACATGGAAGTAAATTAAAGCTATAAATGATAATTGCATTGAAAGTGGGGGAAGAAAAGGAAAAAGGACAGGGGACAGGTTGAAAACATTTTAACTATCGACATTTTGAATGAAATTAGCATCCTTTTGTTCGTGTTCAGAAGGATGAAGTCTAGTTAGGAAGATTAATGGTGAGGGATTAATTTAATAGCTAGTGAAAAGAAGACAAAGGGCCACAAGGTAACACCTCAGAGGGAAGTGAATGCTAGTCTCAAATGTAAGAAGTGCATAAATCAATAAGTGAAAAAATTATTTATATCTCTCTATAAAATTTCCTTGATTTGATTCTAGGTTCTCTACTCTGACCTTTCTAATGTAATTTTAAAAGGTAGAGTTTTTCTCCATTCTGCTTATATGTTTCTATGGGTATATATGCTCATGTCCCCAAAGCATTTAGGTTATATGGACCTAGGGAAAAGTTTCTGAAATTTTTCAGCAGTGCTTTAGAGTGTTTTTATTGTTGTTGCTGTTGTTATTGTTTCCTTCTGATATCACATTAAAATTTAGCTTATTTTAGGATTAAGATACTGTGAGTTTATTCTGCTGGCTTGTGAGCTCTAGAGTTAACCTTGGGCAGTATTTATTGAATGTTTGCACAAAAAGAATTTATGTCACTAGGAGGATGGTAAATACACAAGTTAAATATACCAAGGGTGACACGTGGTAGATAACTATCTTTACTTATGTTCGCTGCTAACTTTACATATTAAATATTATCTAGATTCTAGATGCAGAAGCATGTTCTGTCAACATGTAAAAATGCTCTCCATTTTGCTTTTATTACACAAATTTCTATCCTGTTCTAATGCAAATTACAGAATAAATTCTCTCTTCCACAGAAAACTTATAAAGGTGTTCAAATGAATTCAATAGGTCTATTTACAAAGACAACCACTGAGGAATAAGTTATAACAATGATAAACTTATATTTACTAAATTTTAAAATTTCTAAAACATGTTAAATCCACTTATCAATTAGCTCACATATTAGTATCTCGTTGGTAGTGTTATCTAAATCTTTTAGTTGAAAGCAAAGATTTGTGACTATTTAAACATCTTTCTTTTGAAGAACACAAAGTATTTCTGAAAGTCACCTGAGCTCCATATCATTTCCATGAAATCCAGAAAATGGGAAGCTTTAATATTTTCATGTTACAGCTAGAGAACAGGAATGAACTTGAGGTAGAGTGACTTGCTCAAGGTTATACATATAATGAATTGGTGGGAGAACTGGTGAATTGGGTTGGCAAGGTCAGTGACCACCAGAGTTGAAAAGACATTTTGCTTGAGAAGGTCACTGAGAGAAAAGGGTTCATTCAGATATACTTAGTGTAACTCGTACCAAATTTTACTTTTATTCCTTTATAATTTTCCCAAACATGGAAAAATATTATCTAGAGATTTTAGAACTATATAGCTATGTCTAACAATATTTTCTCCGTTTTAATCTCCATACACCCAGGAAAACATATTCCTTAGCATTTTCCAGAGATGCCAGAATGAAAGTCAAATTCTAATTCATTAATTTCAAAGGAATCAGTGTGTGGCCTCTGAATATTTAAGCAAGTTATATTTGCCTCTTCTATTTTAGACAGAATCAACTTCTAACCATCCTTACAATGGAGACTTCTCTAAAGAAGTGTTCCTTATGTTGCTTTACTTAATCTGTCTAGAAGGTTGGAAGTTCAGGCTGATATGTATAAAATGAATCAAGGGCAATTTAATATACAAATCATTTATTACCATTGTCTGTCATGGTAATTTCCTTAGAATCTCATCATTAATGTCAGGGAGTATTAATTGAACATTGAATGTCAGACTCCAGAGGTATAAAGAGCACAAGAAGCAGGGCTTCCCTTGGTTGGGCTTATGATTCATTTAGCGAATGAGAAGATATATTTGAAAATATAGCTCACATAATGAAGTAGGATGTGCTAAGTACTAAATAAGTGGTAAAGTCAGTGAAGGACACTGGAATTTAGTAGTGGGAGGTTAAAATACGTTGAAGTAATCGGGGGGAGGTTTCATTAAAAATTTAGAAATAAGCTGGTTTTCAAAGGAAAAGTATGATCCAGAGCAAAATTGACAAATAGATTTCTATTTAAGTGAGAATTCCAGTTAATAGGTAATGGCTTCCCAGATCAATGTTAAAGATTATGAGACCAATTCAATGTAACAAAATATCACCTCTATTGATCAGAAAATTGGTTTGCAGAGTATATCTCTTATTCAAGGCCAAAATTTGACTTCCTATGACTTTCCTCTTAAAAATTAAGCCTTGGGATTTGCCTATGGAGATATGTGTGTGAACAGAACAGATCCTTTTCTAACCAGTTGCTTCGAAAACCTCAGGATACTTCACAACCAGTTGATGTGGGATAAATAAATAACATATACACACTACTATATATAAAATAGATAACCAACAGGGAACTACTGTATAGCATGGGGAAATATACTCAATATTTAATAATAACCTATAAGTAAAAAGAATCTGAAAAAGTTATATATATATATCTTTATATACATATAACTGAATCACTGTGCTGTACACCTGAAACTAACATGACATTGTAAATCAAATATACTTCAATTAAAAAAATTAATTAATTAAAACAAGAAATAAAAAGAGAGCAAAAGTGGACCAAGAACATGTTCTACTTTCATGTGGGCAGAGAGGGCAAGAATAGGAAAGGAGCATACTCTCTTTATAGGCAGGTGAATTCCGGAGGGAGAGCAAGAGTCAGTATGCTTGACCATGCATGAGCAGTGCCCTGTACCTCAATCTCACTAAGTTATTCCTCTGTTATGGGAAGGAGTAAACAAGGGGATTGGAAAAAACGACCAAATTTTTCCTATTATTCTCAAGATGGTGTATATAAAGATGGAAAATTTCCAGCACTTCTTGTGCTATTTTATCAGCCTAGGTAAGAATGCAGAAAGAGGAATGAGTTCCATTGTGTCTGCTATACGTGTGGGGTGAAGGATCGGTGGCATATCTGCTGCACATTTTCGTCCCTAAAGATGACCATGAAGACATTTAATCAGAGATAATGGTGAGACAGAAAGGCATGGAGGCAGAAATAGGTGATTTGACCCAGATAAAATAGTAACCATTTTGCCTTGATTATGAGGCCAGTACTGGGGGATGCTAGAGGACACTTACTTACAAGTTTTTATAATTTTCTTCTCCCTCACAACCTTTCTTATTCTTTGTTCTCATTCTTTCTTTTACATCTTGGAGAACACCAGCAATTGGACCCTTCTAGTTTTGCCGGGAAGAAGAGGCTGTTTCCATCACGTCCTTTTTCCTTTGGCTGGTGAAGCTTGTTCTGGATGTTCCAGACAAATTTTTTCTGCATAGCAGTTTCTCTTTGTGAGGTGTTCAAGTGTCCAGTGGGTTTTTGAAAGTAGAAATATAAGTTTGGGAAGGAGGCGAAGAAGTCATGCAAGCTCACAGCAAAATTATTTCAATAATTCTCCTTGTCTTTTTATGGTTCCCACGTACTTTTTTGTATTATAATTGTTTATTAAACCATCAGTGTTTTGAGGGCACCTGGTAGAATTTCTGACTCATGATAGGCTCTTATTTATACACTGAGATATTTTCTTGGGGCAGGAAATCTGGGTCAGTCTATTAATGATTGTACCTAATAGAATGTATATTTGCAATCCCCAGTCGTCTTGGGATGATAGGCAGGGCAAGGATAATAACTGTTATCCTGTTAGGATTTTTGCAAGTTGATGCTGTTACGTTATTATGACCTGGATTCAAATGCTGACTACAACACGAAAAAATCTGGAGACCTGAAGCGAATCATCAGACCTCTCTAACCTCAAGCTGCTCACCTGTGCATTAGGAATAACACTTTCTGCCTTGCCTACCTTACAGAATTTTATGAGGATAAAATACAACAGTGGAAAGCTAGAAAGTGCTTTACAAATATACATAACTTTTAATAACATCTCTGAGACAATTAAAGTGAGCTATAAGATACTTCATTACCTAATCCTTAATTTAAAATGCCCTTTCCTATAGGAAATTTATTAAACTCCATTCTGTATTCTCCTCATAACCATCTAAACACACAGCCAGTGAGCCCTCTAGCAACACTGGCTGATGATAATTTGTATACACCTTTGTCTGTGATCTTGGCAAACATAAAATATTAAAGAAAAATGCATGCTTATTGGGGGCCAGTTGTCCTTAACTGTTAATATATACAGAAGTATTACAAACTGGAGTTTGTTTTTAGTAGTTTACATTTTCTGTTTTTAAACTACAGAAAAATATTTTGAGCTTTATGAGCATTAATCTTAGTATGAATTCTTTACTGGTAATATATCATTATTTGATAACCTTAGAGGATAGAATTCTTTATGAGAAGTTAGATGTTGGGGTGGAAATGGAAAACATAGCTCATTTGTGTGTTTCATAGCATACTTGTCATTATCCGTATTGGTGGTGTTAAGTGTCAGTGTATCAACGCTGACTGCTTTCGACATGAGCTGTGTGTTCTTTCAACGGCTAGCTTTATTCACACCTCTATTTTTAGTAGATATTGTTTAATCTTGAAGTATAAAAAACCATTACACAGTCATCATTAAGTACAGCTTGAAAACACATTCTTATGAAAATACTCATTCTCCCCCAAAGTATACTTTGGACACTGACACATTGACTTGGGAACAGATTGATAATTGGCATTGTTTTGCCCTCACAAATGATTATTTTGGAACTAAATAAGATAATGTTGATTGTGTTGTATAAACACAGCAGGATCCTAAAGTCGTAGTTTTATTTTGTAGCAAAATATTTGTCAGTAACTTGACTAATAAATAAATTTTTGAAAGTGGTAATACTTGGTCAGCATAATAATCTGTCAAGCATATCTATTTTATTTATTTATTTATTTTAATTAATTTTTATTGGAGTATGGTTGCTTTACAATGTTGTGCTAGCCTCCACTGCACAACAAAATGAATCAGCCATACACATACAGATACCCCTTCCCTTTTGGACTTCCCTCCCATTTAGGTTACCACAGTGCATTAGGTAGAGTTTCCTGTGCTATACAGTATGTTCCTATCAGTTGTCATAGTATCAATAATATATATGTGTCAATCCCAGTTTTCCAATTCCTTCCACCCCACCCCTTTCCCCCTTGGTATCCATACATTTGTTCTCTACGTCTATGTCTCTATTTCTGCCTTGCAAATAAGATCATCTATACCATTTTTCTAGATTCCACATATATGTGTTATTATACGATATTTGCTTTTCTCTTTCTGACTTACTTCACTCTGTATGACACTCTGTATGTCCATCCACATCTCTACAAATCACCCAATTTCATTCCTTTTTATGGCTGAGTAATATTCCATTGTATATATGTACCACATCTTTATCCATTCATCTGTCGATGGACATTTGGGTTGCTTCCATGTCCTGGCTATTGTAAATAGTGCCGCTATGAACATTGGGGTGCATGTGTTTCTTTGAATTATGGTTTTCTCTGGGTACATGCCCAGTAGTGGGATTGTTGGGTCATATGGTAGTTCTATTTTTAGTTTTTTAAGGAACCTCCATACTGTGTTCCATAGTGGGTCTATCAATTTACATTCCCACCAACAGTGTGTGAGGATTCCCTTTTCTCCACACCCTCTCCAGCATTTACTGTTTGTAGATTTTTTGATGATGGCCATTCTGACCCGTGTGAGGTGATACGTCATTGCAGTTTTGATTGGTATTTCTCTAGTAATTAGTGATGTTGAGCATCTTTTCATGTGCTTCTTGGCCATCTGTATGTCTTCTTTGGAGAAATGTCTATTTAGGTCTTCCACCCATTTTTTGATTGGGTTGTTTGTTTTTTTGATACTGAGCTATATGAGCTGTTTGTATATTTTGGAGGTTAATCCTTTGTCAGTTGCTTCATTTACGAATGTTTTCTCCCATTCTGAGTGTTGTCTTTTCATCTTATTTATGATTTCCTTTGCTGTGCAAATGTTTTTAAGTTTAATTAGGTCCCATTTGCTTATTTTTGTTTTAATTTTCATTACTCTAGGAGGTGGGTCAAAACAGATGTTGCTGTGATTTATGTCAAAGTGTGTTCTGCCTATGTTTTCCTCTAAGAGTTTTATAGTATCTGGTCTTACCTTAGGTCTTTAATCCATTCTGAGTTTATTTTTGTGTATGGTGTTAGGGAGTATTCTAATTTCATTCTTTTACATGTAGCTGTCCAGTTTTCCCAGCACCGCTTATTGAAGAGACTTTCTTTTCTCCATTGTATATTTTTGCCTCCTTTGTCATAAATTAGGTGGCCATAGGTGCGTGGGTTTATCAAGCCTATCTATTTTAAATGTAGACATACATACACATACACACGTGCCCATATATGCTGGGCACTTATTGTAAAATGCTATGATATAAAGGTTAAAAAAAAGAAAGAAAACTACAAAGACACAAATACTGTGTCCTTTGTGTCATTAAACATTATGCTTTTGGAACTTGGGAAACGGAACTAGTTCTCAGACCACCTTCTTTATCTTTATCAGAAAATATAAAGAACAAAGATCTATTTTCCCTTAAACTCTGTTTCCTGTTAATTCTAACTCCTTACTTTCCAGGTCTGTTTGTGACCCAATCAATATTTTAATTAGCAAATCCTTGACTTTCCTTACTCCCTTGCATAGGTGACCTTGACACCTTTCTTTGCTTGCTACAGATTAGAGGAGCAACTATACGACACCAGTGAATATGTGACAGGAGACTCTATTTAGTACAGCCTGGTTGTTGTGCAGAAGCCATATGACTGGCAAGAGCTTCTAGGGTCACCACTACAGAGAACCAGCTCTTTGCTATATCCTGAAGGCAAAATGTTCAGACTGAAATGGTGCAGCAATGGCAAAAATGTGAGATGCTGGGTAAAATCTTTGCATTCTTCAGAGGTCATAATAGCCATGGGTCCAACTCTGCCTTACATATCACTGCATTGCTACAAGTGTTCTTAAAAGTAATAAATGTTCTCAAAGCCTGTGGGAAGCAGCTGCATAGCACAGGGAGATCAGCTTGGTGCTTTGTAACCACCTAGAGGGGTGGGATAGGGAGGGTGGGAGGGAGACGCAAGAGGGAGGGGATATGGAGATATATGTATACATATACCTGATTCACTTTGTTATACAGCAGAAACTAACACACCATTGTAAACAATTATACTCCAATAAAGATGTTAAAAAAAAAGGAATAAATGTTCTCAAGCTGAAGCAATTGGTAGAATTTTACTATTAATTTGAACAGACTCATAAATAACAAAAGTGAACCCATATTTTTTGGTGAGAAAGAAATTAGTCAAAGATAAAGATGTAATTTTTGTAGCTGGGTAGCAGATAGGAGAAGCCAAGATCAGAATCATCCAGTCTCTAAAATCATGATGAAGTTTCTCCTCAACCAGGTGTTACACAAAAATTACTATAAAAATAATTTTCTTGCTTTATCTTAAGGCAGAATTTTAACTCATCCTGAGAATGTATTTACAGAGTAGTTGGTACAGAAGAATAATGGTAATATCCAAAATAATCAAAATATTAGCATTGTAAGGATTGGATTTACTAGTGATATTCTTTTTTTCATTTAAATACCATTGCATATTAGCAGCAGTCTTTACGAGGCTGGGTTAGTTCTCAGAAAACTATAATTTATTTTATATTTTATTTAACTAATGTTTGGTTTCCCCTTAGAAATATTTTGGTATAACTCAGTTTTTGCCATCAATGATGATATTTAATCTACTTTGTATAAAACCACAAAATACTTGTTGTAATTTTATTATTGTCATCTTTAATATTATTACCAGACCTTGTGAGAAGATCTGAAATCTACATGAAATCTTATATATTAAAACTACTGAAAAATGGGTTATTTAACTTTTAGTGTTAATTCACTTAATAAATTAATTTCAGAGGAAGATCACGTTTTAATTCTGGGTGACACATTTCTAAGACTGCTCAGGATGGATCTTATTTTGAAAGCCGCATAATTAACTTGATCCACATAGATTCATGTGAGTCTACAGTTTACTCAAAGGTCACTGGACTCTTAAGAATACAAAATAAGATACAGCATCATCAGCACAGGAATATCTGAGTCTGGTGAGCCTCAGACAAATTGGGAATGTTATTCACTCACTGTGATGTTTAAAGCCTGTGATGTCATTTTAGGGCTATGTAGATAGTGGCCAGACAAGGACAAAAAAAAAAAAAGAGCTGATTCATGCTGAAGAAAGAAAATCCTAAATAATAAGGCAATAGCTTCAAAGCAGTGACCAGGAAATTACTTTCTGAGTAAGATGCTCCAGGCCAAAAGTCTTTCTTTAACAAATATTATTTAAGGCAGTGAAATCTGTTTGTCATCATTTTTTTCCTCCTAGGTGATTAAATGCAGAAGAAAAACAGTCATTTGATAGCCACGGAAGCTATTTACTGAAAGTATATTCAATCACCATAAACATTATTTTTACAGCAAGACTAGCAAAAGATACTATGGGGGATCCCATAAAACATTTTTTAAAAGAAAAAAATGATAGTACCATATATTTTTATGAGGGTTTCAGAGTGATCTGTATGCAGCTGTTTCTTCCAAGTACTGCCTGACATTGCAAATTCTGGTTTTGGAGCCAGATGGCATAAAATTCAGTTCCCAAATGAGAGAGATTTCATAGGCTAAAGAATAGGTTCAGGGCTTGTTTTATTTTGTGACTAAGGATGATTCCTGATTATTCTCTCTATATTTCTCATCTATAAAATGAGGTAAACCTATTGTAATATAAGCAGTAAATAATTAGAAAGCATTTCATTGCCCATACATTTTAAAGACAGAGGAAATAAACAGAAAAAGCCAATGTGTTCTCAAATTGAAATTTTCTTTTTTTTCCTGTCTCCTCCTTCTGAAAATTTGACATAAGTCATTCTGTAGGAAAAGACTATCACATTCATTCTCAGGGGTTTATAAGTAGAAGTTTCAGGTTTAGTTTGAAAGAGAAAGGGCAGACCCAAACTCTCAAGGTCTAGACAGGCTTTATCCAGGAAAAGTGTGAGGCACTACAGAAGGGAAGTTGCCAATGGACGTGATAGGACAAAACAGCTCATGTAAGCCCTGGTGTGAGTGATTAAGGGGTTCACTTATGTGGAGCTGCGACCCTTTATCTAGTCTGACTTAAGTGACTGCACAGTCCCCTAATGCTGGGTCAATACTCCTTATATTGTCCTTTGGCTGTGACATATCTGCTTGTCCTCTTTTTTCTTAACCTTCTCTTCCAGGAACCCTTTCATCTCTCTTATCATTTCCCAGTGCAAGGGCAGGAGTTGCCTTTTTTAAACCTTCAAACTTTTCCTTAAGGATGTAGACTACGGAAATACAAAGATTAAAGAGAGACTCAAGATTTTTTTTTCAGTTCTGCCATATCACCTTCTTGAGATAATAAGTATAAAATCACCCAAATCAGTTTTTCTCAACATAGACTGCACAAAAGCATGACCTCTGGGAACTTTTGAAAAATACCAGTGTGTGAGCCCCACCCCCAGAGGTGTATTGCAGGAAAAACTATTTTTTAAAAGCACTCTAGTGTAGTCAGCTTTGAACATCTGATTAGGTATTTGAATGGGGAAAGGCAAAGATGAGAGAGGAAATGAAGAAGAAATGGTGAGGAACTACTAATTAATATTTTAAAATTATTTTGTGTATATAGTTTTATACTACAAACTGTGTTTACATCATTGTCTCAAAAGATAAAGCATACCTCCCAAAGGAAGTTTATCACTACTCAAAGTATTCAGAAGATTATGTTATAGGCTTGGAAGATATTTTAAGGGTATTTTGAGTCCTAGCAGTGTGGCTGGAATATATGTGATGTCTATGAATATAATTATATTGAAGGAGAACTATAGAGCTGGAATCCACACTTCTGGCATGTTAAAAAGAGCAATACTATAATCTTAGTAATTTCAGTTCTTGTATGGTTACTAGACATTGTCCAAAAAACCCAAAGTAGCATTTATATGTAAAAATCTATAATAGAATCAATGATACATCTGCACTTTTTTAAAAAGGTAAAAGTGACAATTTTCCTTAATCTTCCTCATAGGCTTATTATACTGTGACTTCTCATGGAAGCCTGGTCCCTGGAAATTTATCTGAAATACCAAAAATTTCATACATATTCTGACATATGCATGACTCAGGTGACATTTCCCAAGCTTTGCACATTGGCCCAATGATTTTCTTCTATGATGTCTTCCTGAGAGTTTTTCTTCCTTTTCCACAGTTTTAATTTCCCTGTTATTTGGATAACATTCAAATCTGTCACAGCCCCTTTATCCTCTTAAATGGTTTTACATTTTCAACTAATTGTTGAATCATTCCAAAGGAAATGTATTCATGATGCTATATGAGGGCAGTCATCTCTGATTCCTTTTCATATGGGAAGCTTAAGAAAATACATATTGATTTTAATGGCCCCCATTCCTTATTTTCAATCTATTTGTCAATAAGAACAATGTGAGATCACAATTCAGAAAAAAAAGTAATAGCCAGGTTGATATGTTATTCCTAATTATACCAAAGAAGCCCTGGGATATTCCTCGGTTATATGTCAAAATATTGAAGACAGAATTGTATTATATTCTTTCAATATACTTAGAATTGTATGTTCAAGTACAAGTAACTACAATTAAATAATAAAATCCATGCATTTAAAAAAATAACTATTTCTTTTAATAAATATAACAAATATCCTGTATAATTTTAATAGTATGTTTTTCTCTTGAGAATGTGCTGAGCTACCGGAGAATAACTGATAATGGACATAGTACTTTATTATCTGAATTTAATATACAGAGAATTAAATTTAAGAAAGAACATTGAATGTGAACTCTAAGGTACTGAATTGAGAGAACTTGTTCCCAAAATATTTAAATTATTTTTATATAGTATATCACTCTCCTCTCTCTCTGCCCCCAAAGCCTACCTACTGCTATATGGAGAAAAATATTAGATTAATTTCTAGGATTTTAGTTACACCCAAATGCATGTAATTAAAACAATTTAATAGGGCCTTTAAAATTATACTGAAGTGTGTGTATGTGTGTAATTACATCTCTAGTGCCTAATAAACCAAATAGCTTTTAAATAATAATAATGATAATGATAATAATAATAAAGATAAAACTAACTCTTAGGAACTTAGACCTTGATATTACAGAGTTCTTAAATGTAAGCTATATTTATTTGAAGAGCAAGCCATTGTACAAAAGCATACTTGTATAAATGAAAAGTTAAGCTGGGTTTATTTTTATAAATAAACTGACTTTTCATGTTTTATTTGTCTTGAAAACACCACAACATATTTCCAACACTATTATGACCAGAGGCTGTTTTGAAGTTATGCTGTGCACATAGCCACTGTGCAAGGATAGGCTGGTATGCCTGCTATTTGCTTTTTGTATGAAGATTTTTTTCAGATGATTGAACCATTTTTGATTTGATAAGCACTGACCTGCACAATGAGGGTGTAGCTTTCCTTGCCCACCCTGGAATGTTTTTTTAAAGAGCTAGGGAAACAAGATAGCTAATTGTAAATTTCCTATGGGTATTTGGTTTTGTTTTCATCACAGAAGTGTACATGCTGAGGAGCTGACAATAATCTGAAATGACTTCAACAACTTGGACCAATTTTTCTTCTCCGTTTGCTCAAATGGATATGTGTCCCTCTGGGTTGTCCATGAACATTATCTTTACATTTGATTTTGTTGGAGTATTTCTCTGATCATGTGGTCAGAGTCATTAACTTACATTTCAGTTCTGCTGTAAAGAGAAACCCATGTGACATCTGGAGGCAATGGAAATGTCTCAAAGACTGTTTAGCCAGAGGAAGTATGAGATATTTTACCTTCTTCAGAGAAATAATAATAATTATAAAATAGGAAAAAAAAAACTTTTTAGAGCTGGGGACTGTAGAAACTGATCTATATTAAATTTGTAGAAGATCGACCATAGTTGGCCCACTGGAGAGCCCTTGTCCAGCTGTAGGTGCAGATGTGTGCTTCCTTTAAGTAGGTGTAGCTGGACCCATGTGAAAGGGTGAGCATTCTCTCTTAAAGAATTAAAGAAAACCCCAGATGGAGTCCAAAGCAAACCCCAGAAAGGCATTCTAAAGGAAACTGGAATAAGAAAAAAACATAGATAACAAACAAGTCTGACATCTGTGTCAAAAGCAAGTGAATTGCCTACAAGAACAAAGGTTACTAGTAGATAATCAGGAATGGTTTCAACCTTAGTTATGTGTTTAATCTGTGCAAGAAAAGGGACTTATACTAAAAACATATGTTTTTGAAGTAATTCCCATGATCATTCTGGGGGGTGATCTAATATAATTCTTTATGTACAGACAAGGAAACATAAAACCATAGTGGTTAAGTGATTTTTTTTTAAGTCTGGAGGAGTCATTGCTTAAGCTTCCTGTTTCTATAGATGGGCTTAGACCATTTCAGAAAACCACTTCCTCAATGATCACAGTTATTTTTCATGTATACTTAAAAGAAATTGTATTCCCCATTGTCTTTTAAAAAATTATATTAACAAATACAAAGAATTTGATCATTGAATATCCATTAAATAAGTTAACTTACATTGAATTCTCATTTAATTCTCATTTTGCTAAGGGAAAATTTTCACAAGAGTTTTTGTTCCCTCTTCTTTTACTTCCTTTTTTTGAGATTTCTCCAAGAATGGACATTTTAGTAGTGCTCTTAACATGATATGCTCCTGAAAAAAAACATTTGCTATGACCATTGTTCTGCTGAAATTCAGTGAAATAAAATGTTCATAAGGTTTTAATTTTTGCTTTTTGTTTCTTATCATCATAATTCAGTCTTTCTGAAAATGATGCTTGTATTAGTTTCCTAGGGCTGCTGTAACAAAGTACCAAAAACTGGGTAGCTTAACCAACAGAAATTTATTTTCACAGTTCTGGAGGCTAGAAGTCTGAAATCAAGCTATAGGTGGAATTAGTTCCTTCTGCGGGCTGTGAGGAGAATTTGTTCCATGCCTCTCTCCTAACTTCTGGTAGCCTCAGGGGTTCTTTGGCTTGAAGATGATATTCTCCCTATGTGTTCACACCAGCTTCCCTCTATGAATGTTGCCCAAAGTTCCCCTTTTCAAAAAGATGCAGTCATATTGGATTAGGCCCACCCTAATGATCTCATCTTAACTTGATCATCTACAAAAACCTTATGTCCAAATAAGGTCACATTCAGAAATACTGATGGTTAGGATTTCAATATATTTTAGGGGAGGACACAATTAAACCCATAACAATGTCCTAAACAGGATTAATGTAAACTTAATAGTATCTTATACTCTCATATTTATAGAACATTTCATTTATTTATTTCTGTCAGTATTTAAACATACTCAAGACCAGACCTACTAAAAAAAAACCAAAAATCTTCTTTGCACATTTTAATATACCACCTCTAGCTACAATTTTTATTTTTCTCTTCTTATATTTGAACCTCTTTAAAAAAACTATTCTGTTTGTGATCTTCATTTCCATACCCCACATTCACCCCACAATATGTTTTTACATTACACCATACTGATGAAATAGCTCCTAATAAGGTTGAAGATGATCTCCATTTTGCTAAATCCATTCGAGAATTTTTTTTCTGCCCTCTATTTGTTTGTCTTTTCAGGACCATTGTTGGAAGATGCAATCTCTAACAGACCCTAGACGTGCCTGTATGTTCTTCCTGGCTGTGCCAAGCAACCAAGTTTCTGACTATTCTTTACTTAGGCTATTTCTCAGGATTGTGTTTCCAGCAAGCAACCCTGAGGAATAAGGTAACACTTTCTTCCAGATAAAAAGCATGCTTGCTTCCACCTTATATAAAAATGGTTAATCCTCCATGCTCAGTGTTCCTCTCCTATAATGCAACCCACTACATGTGCAGGTATCCATTGTGGGTACTTCACATCACTCCATGGGACTTAGGACACATGGGGAACCAGCAAGGGCATCATGCTACTATTTTTGCTGTGAATAATAAATATCTTCTGTCAGCATTCATAAAGCAGAAACAGACTAGCTTATTAGCTTGCACATAGAGAAAACTCCCAGACTCTTCATAGTTCTTCATAATCATTTGACATTATTGGAGTTTCTTCAAGTGTTAACTCTGTGGCCATGCCTTTCAGATTTCCTTTGCAAGCAGTTCCTTTTCTACTGGGTCATCAAATTCTGGAGTTTCTTAAAGGTCAGAAATAGGCCTTTTTAATAGTCTCTCACCAGGAAATTTCAACACATCCACAGTTCTAGTTATCGTGGGGATGCCCAGATTTATTTCTCTAGCCCAGAACTCTTCTCTGGTATATCAGTATATCCAACTACTGACTTGACATATCACTTGGATAGTTTGAAGATATCACAAATTTATGATGTACATGACCACATTCATGGTCTTTCTCTTCAAACCTTGTCCTCTTTCACTATTCCTTCTCACAGTAAATGACATCATCATTTATTCACTGGCTCAGGCCATTCCCTTCCGTATCCCTCACTCCTCCTATCTAATCTGTCACCAAGACCAATTGTCTTTGTCATCCCAGTGTCTGCGGAATCTGTTTTTCTCTTCATTGTTACCTTCACTCTGTTCTTAGCTGTGATTATCTCTTAGGAGATCCTCTTTAACATGTCCCTCTACATTCATTTTGTTCTCCCTCCAATCTATTCTTCAACAGCAGTCAGAGTGAATGATCACTTTAAAACTCACACTGAATCACATCATCCTGCTTAAAATCTTCAACTTACTTAAGGTAAAAATCAATTTACTTCTACTCATTCTTTTGATCACAGCTCATGGAAAGGTTTCTATGACTTCCCAGTCAGATTTGTATCCTCTGTTACATGCTCAGATATAACCCTATTCCCTTTCTTCAGAGCACTTTTGCAGATGGTATTTATATATCCTTAGTGTGATTATTTAATTAATAACTATGTCCCTTCTCAGTCAGTAAGACCCATGAGAATAAGGACCCATATTAGCTCACATTGTATCTCTAGCAAGAAGTACAGTGTTTGTCCCCAAATTGGCACTCTTATTTTGAAAATGAACAAAAGAGAATGACCACTTTGAAGAAGCAACAATGCACTTTTCCTTATCCTTATCCTTAAACTAACAATTCACACAGAAACCAATGAGATGTTTTAAAATTATAATTCAGGGACTTCCCTGGTGGTGCAGTGGTTAAGATTCCATGCTCCCAATGCAGGGGGCCCGGGTTCAATCCCTGGTCAGGGAACTAGATCCCACATGCATGCTGCAACTAACAGTTTGCGTGCCACAACTAAGGAGCCCGCCTGCTGCAACTAAGACCCAGTGCAACGAAATAAATAAGTAAATATTTAAAAAATATATAATTTAAAGTCATATTAACCCTTAAAACCCTTCATGACTTCGATCACAATCAGGATGAATCCAAATTTCGTATCTTGGCTAGAAAATCCTATATGACTTACCCTCTGGCCAACTCATGATATTTCTTGTACAACTCTTTCTCCCATCCACTACAATAAAGCTAAACTGGATATTCCTTCCTCATTCCCACCCAAAAGCCCATGTGCCAACTCTTCCTCTTAATCGTTGCTTCATTGGCTCCATTTGTCATTTAGATCTTGGTTTAAATATCACCCAAGTTTCCTGTCTATCAAATCTTAACTGGTGATTCAATCATTCTCTCAGTACTTTTCACAAATTAGTGTTTTTCCTATTTGTTTATTTATAGTACATGTTCTATAACTCCTATACACATGCACACACACATGCCTCACCCCGCTAGAAAATTCCTTGCATGTAGACTTTCTTCTTTATTGCTGTACACGTAGAACTTAAAAGAGTTCCAGGTACATTGTAGTCACAAATAGATAATTTTTGAATAAAAGAACACATTTTAAAATTTAGGGGTCAGGTAATTTCCAGCAATGCCATTGGTTTAAAAGATTAAAACTGCTTCAGCTTACCAAATGTGAGAGTGATTATGGTTTCTAACATGGCTCAAAATAATTTTTTTATAATTTGAAGTTTGTCTCCAGATCAGTAAGGAATCAGTCTAGAGAATCAGTAGGTCTATGATTTTTTCTGTTTTCTTCATCACTGATTTACCTTGAGCACAAGTTGTCTATTCCTTTTAACAAAGTAAGTTGAGTGAAGATTTAAATGAATGTGGCAGAATGCACAGATATTTAATTTGAGGTTAGTATAAACACAGAGGAGCCAAAGGATCCCCTAACAATCCTCTGATCTTAAAATATACCTTCCTTCTCTACTCTTCCAGTATTTGGATTTGAAAGCAACAGGTTGTACAGCCACAAATACTATAACATTGTCAAAAGTTGAACTTAACTATTTCAATTATTTCAACCTCTTCACCTTTAAGGTGTGGATGAACACTTTCTTTTTCCATTTTTTTTTTCTAGTTTTCTGAAGGTACTAACTTAATAAGAGCAAGATAGCTCGGGAATGAATAAAGATTGAAATCTATAAGACTCCTAAACAGGAGGTGGAGACATATTTAGAAAGAAGTTAGAAAACATTTAGCATGTGTCTGATACTTTCACAAACACTAGAGGAAGAAAACATACCTCAAATGCAGCTCAGCACGCCTCCTTTTACTTGCTTCCATTAGGTAGAAATTCTCCTATACTGTTGACAGCCTTTCTGAGATATGTTCTGGTCTTTCAGAGTTAACCTTAGGCAAAATTTTGAAATATTTAGAATTATTCTTGTGGATGTTGTATTAGTGCTTCTCTTTATTTTGACATTGCCAGTCCACTGTATTCAGAGGTCCAACATTTTAACTCCTTATTTTTATCTTTCCTTGGCATACTCTGCAACTTTTTCTTCCTTTTCCCTCTTTCCCCCCATCAATGGCTCTGTTGAATCTGATTCACAAATTCAAACTAGTTAGGAAGAGCTAATTATTTAATGTATCACCCTTTCAGGAGATTTATTTCTGTTTAAGCCAGCGGCTATCCTTTCACTCAAAAATGTGACTTTAGTTCTCTTCCTGTTTAAGGATTTGTAGGTTATTTTTTGGTAATCAAGTCTGAACAGCACAGTTCAGCTTGAATTAACAAAGCTATATTAGGGATGCTAAGTCCAGCAATCACACACTGCTGTGGAAAAGAAGATTACGATTTGGCAAATGCCTTTAATAAAAGCTCTGACAATTTTTGAAATAGGCAGCCTCCAAAAGGGCAAGAGACACTTCATGATGACACATACTCAAGTTTGTTACTTCAGACTTGTGAAGTGTAATCCCAGACCTGGTGGCAAGGTGGTAAGGAAAATAAAACCCAAGTCCCTTTTTCGAATATCAGTGAACCAAAAAGAAAACAAATAAGCCCGATGCCAATTGCAGGATGCAATCGTGAAGGCCAGTTGTAAACAGCTCTCATGCGTGGTTGTCCGAGAACAGTTTCATGTTTCCCAATTAGGTGTCTTTTCAGGAACCAACATCCACATGTGCTTATTCTCATGTAGTTGGGATCTGGTATTTTGGAAAAGGAGGGCCCTATGGAGAATCTCATTTACTAGTGGGTAGATGCAGAAGTCCCTTGCTTAAAACTCCAGATCCAAGATTCTTTAATGAGAGTTAAAATGTTCACTATTTACTTCTATTCCTCATCTTTAATTTTCTACTACAACTCAAGCATAAGTGAGCATGAAATGATTATATAGCAACATCTCCATCAGTCAAGAAGCAACCTGGATAAATTATGCAAGATAATATTTGCTCAGTGTGGAGTATTCTATTTGTCAACAGTAAGTGGCAGCAGTTACCTAAACATAGTATCATTATTAATAATGAAATGATTCTCTGCAGCTATGGGTTGGGCAGTGAGATACTTTTTTGGTTTTTAAAGACAATCAGCAACTGTATTTTTATTAAATAAAGAATGGTCTTCTAGTTAGCATTCAGTCTAGAAGATACTTTTTTCACTTAAAGCTATGGAACTCAGTAAGATAGGGACTTACTGAGGTAGATGATAGCAGAAACACTTTGCGTTGATGAAAAGCTTGAAGGACAGAGGTGACTGGTCTGGTTTGAAACAATATGGATTCAGGGTAAGTAGGCAGTGTTTAAGGTATACTGGCTAACATATGTGTTAAGTGCCTAATACACATACATATGAATATAGATATATAGATAAATAAATATATGAATCCATCTAATGGATATACTGCTATCTCTATCTCTGCATGTTCCCTCTAATCTTTATAATGCCTCTCCATGATGATTATTTTTCTCATTTTATATATAAGAAAATTGGGGCTTAAGTAACTTAAATGAGTCCTAAAGTTGTATATTGCTCTATATTATATTAAGGTTTTCTGACTCTAAAGCTTGAGTCATGGACTACTTTCAGAAAGAAATCAGAAGATAATGCAGGATAGAACAGGGTGAGGAGATATGGTGTAGCAGCTTGGGTATTAGACATTCCTGGGTTTGATGATAGCTCTGTCAGGAACTACCTGGGATATCTTGGTCAAGATAATTAACTGTTGAAAGCTTTGACTTCCTTATCTTTGATATGGGACTAATGATACTTCTTAACAGATTGTTGTGAGGGTTTTATGAGATAAAGTATATGAATTGCTTAACAGAGAGTAGTAGTCTAGTCTGGTATGTAAGAAGCCTGGAAGTTGCCACTCTGTCCTAACAAGTTAAAAGCTGAACAAATTGGAAAATCAACAACTCTTCTTAGATCTGTAAGGGAAATGAGGTCACAGGACAAATCACTGCCTTCAAAATTGGAGAGACTGGCAGGCAAATATAGTAAATCAGTACTTACTGGAGCAGAAACCCACAAGTAGAAACATTAGTGGGAACCAGTACAGGGAGAGGAAAACCTGAACTGTAATTGATGAATTGCTGGAGGCTCGGTGTGGACAACTCTGAGAATTAAAAAGTTCAGTGGGGAGTTTCTGGTGGCCTAGTGTTTAGGATTTAGCCATTTCACTGCAGAGGCCTGGGTTCAATCCCTGGTTGGGGAACCATCCTGCATGCCACCAAAATACAAAAAAAAAAAAAGTTCAGGAGACCCAGTCAAATCCCATGGCCCCTGCCATTTTCATGACTCTTATCACCAGGAGTTCTATCAGGACCCAGGTTCTCACAGTGAGTATATATATATATATATATATATACCCTCATGCTTCTGGCAAGGGGAGGGGAAAAGGAACCATGCCTGAGCATTTTGTTCCTCTTATCAAGGTCTGCCCTCAGGAGAAACTATTTAACCAAAGCCTAACTCGCTGGGATTTTATCAGGCCCCAACTGACCTGGGAAAAGGAACCACTCAACTCCAGTCCAGTTGAGTCATCCTGTCCCACCAAGGGGGGAGAATTAAAAAAAAAAAACTAAAAAGCACTTGTGAAGTCCACAGTCCAGAGGCATATACTCACTACAGAACTGAGATCTAATCATAGGCCTGTAGAATGCTTCCCCTCCCAGACACCTCACCACCACAGTTCCTTTAATCTAGTACATCACATCCAGCTATAAAGAAAATATTACAAGGCATACTAAAAGGCAAAAAAGACAGTTTTAAGAGACAAAGCAAGTAGTGGAACCAGATGCTAATATGGCAGATGTGAACATTATCAGACCAGCAATTTAAAACAACTATGATTAATATGCTAAGGGATCT
Source organism: Balaenoptera ricei (assembly GCF_028023285.1). Classification (NCBI taxonomy): domain Eukaryota; kingdom Metazoa; phylum Chordata; class Mammalia; order Artiodactyla; family Balaenopteridae; genus Balaenoptera; species Balaenoptera ricei. The sequence continues at coordinate 109,282,215 of NC_082642.1, forward strand.
AATAGATGAAGTACACAGCATGTAGGTGACCAATGTAAGCAGAGAGATGAAAATTCTAAAAAAAGAACCAAAATGAAATGGTAGAGGTCAAGAACACTGTAACAGAAATGAAGAATGCCTTTGATGGGCTTATTATTAGTAAGCTGGACACAGCTGAGGGAAGAATCTCTGTGCTTGAAGATATCTCATTAGAAACCTCCAAAACTAAAAAGGAACCAGAAAACAGACTTAGGAAAATAGAACAGAATATCCAAGAACTGTGAGACAACTACAAAAAGTGTAATATATGTGTAATGGGAATATCAGAAGGAGAAGTAAGAAAGGAAGGAAAAGAAAAAACATTTGAAACAATAATGACTGAGAATTTTCCCAAATAAACATCAGATACCAAACCACAGATCCAAGAAGCACAGAGAACACCAAGAAGCAGAAATGCAACCCGCTCCCCCCCAAAAATAAGAAAACAAAAACAAAAAAGCTACACCTAAGCATATGATATTCAAACTGAAAAACAATCAAAGATAAAAATGAGTAGTAGGCATTTGATGATTAAAAGACCCCAAAAATAGTATGTAGCTTTAACATACCTATTGATATAACTGCTGCTTGGTAAATTGCCTGTCAATAATACCATAATGAGTAAATTATAAGAAACTGATTATTTTGCCATATTTATTCTACTGCAAGAGAAAAAGGGTTTATCATTGTTAGGGAGAGATACAGAAACTGATGGACTCTCTAGACTTTTCTAGTCCCCCTTGTGTGGCCCAGCATTTTTTATAAATTATTGCCTGAATGGATCTTCTCCTTGGTTACCTTACCAGATAATATAGATCCAAAACAAACATTAGTGTTAGCATATAAATTACTCTTCACAGGGGTCTATGGGAGAAATCATTCAAAATTGAAATAAAAAAACATTTGTGTTCCAGTGGTTTAAAATCAAATTGTGTGCAAAATGTGGGAGACTTTTCTATATAATGAGACATTTGCAAGTAGCACATACTACTTCAGATAACTCTGTCACTTCAACCTCTACCTCAACCTTTGGACGGTATTTCCCTCTTTGTATTAGAAAATATCTAGGGCTAATTTAGTGAATTATTTTAGATCATGAAATGACAGAAGAGTTTACTTTCTAGTCTTTGTACTTCCTGTCATATGACTGCTCTTCCTCTTTTACCAGAACATTTACCACAAAGGACTTTAAAAAGGTTCTTGTTCTCTAAGGCACCTGCTGGCTCCATCTCATTCTTGAGTATGTAGCAGGGGTAACACTTCACCGGCAGAACAAAAAATGTGGAAACCTGCCTAGGTTCCTCTTCTAAAAGGAAGTAGGGTTGAAGTCTTGACAAAAAGAGAAAGTAGGAGAATTCCACAAAACAAAGTGAATTCTTCCATTTAGAATCCATGATAATTCCACATCTTATTTTCTTATTCTTTTACATTGACTCTAGAATTTCAGTAAAGCCTTAGAATTTTGTCAATCTTTTATTTTATAAATGGATGTAAAACCTCTGACTTCATTTTTCCAAGTCAATATGTTTAGTTGTGGAAAACCCCTGTAAAATTTTTTAATAACAAAAACCTCTTAGTTTCTTCATATTATGTTTTCAACCCAAAGATCCTGAAAAAAATTTTTTATTTTACCAAAGATATGAACAGAGGAAAATATCGCAATACAACATAATGGAGAAATTTGTACTCAAATTTGTACTCAAATGGATTCACTTGCATAATTTGAAGCATATGCCCTGGGTCAAGGACTGATTTCTCTTGTGTCCTGCATGGCATTAAAGAACAGGCTAATTTTTAATAAATAATATTACCACTTGACTGGAGTTATTACATTTGGGTGGAGGTGTCAAGGCCTATTTGCCTTCATATGTGCCTCCTTTTAAGGTCATCACTAAAAATTTGACTTTCAAATTCAATCTTGTTCTGATGTTCTGAGACCAGGTTAGCTCTAAGTTCTGTGTTTCCTATCTTGAGAAGGAATATTTAGGAAACGAATACAGAATTTGGAACTTGGATTCTTTTCATTTTAGTAGACATTTTATAAAAAGATGATTAGTCCTGGATTTAGGAAAAAGGAGATGCCAGATTGTGAAAGTAAAAAAGCAACGTTCAATTTAAAATTACTACAGTAATAGAGAAATAAAGGAAGAGCTCTCATAATAAAATGTCTTAGATTTTCTGCTTTAACTATTTCTAGCATTGTCCAGAGTGAACGTTCTTAAGAATATGCGTTTTAACTTCAGACTCTTAAGAGGTCATCACAAACAAACAAAAAAAAAAATAGTAAAAATATAGTAATAGATACCTTGACAGGATGCTTCCTGAACTGAAATCTTGAGTTTCTAATTTCTGTTGTTTTTATGAAGAAGTCTGTGTTGTACATCCACTAAAAATAACTGATTGGTCTTGTCTGATGGCTTTACTCATCAACGGTTGACTGGGTAAATGGTGTAAGTTCCTCTGAGTGGTATAGGTAGGTTAGGACAGTGGTCAAGACTTCATTCCACAAATGTGTAAAATCATATTTTATGATCAAAGCATTGTCTTTAGGGATTTACTTTAAGAAATAGGGACAGGGAACTCCGAGGGCAGGGTTGTGTTGGTGGTGAGAGAACAAATTTATTGAACTGCCTTAGACATAGATTTTCAAAAAGTAAAAATCTTTTCGCATCAGAGAGGACCATGCATCAATCCAAAGATGTGTACTTATGTATATTTAGTCAAAATTCTGGATTCTCCATTTAAAACTTGATCTTTGAAAATATTTGGTTATCCATCCTATGCATATCTGTGTCATGTCACCAAGTATGTATGTCAGAGGTTAAAGATGGACTCAAAATGTCTGCATAATATTGGCCTGTGCTTTCTCTTAGAGTATGAAATAAAAAAGAAATGGAGACTCTAATAGTTAGTTCCCTAAATTTGGAAGCGCATTGTGTGTCTCTGCATGTGTGTGTGATTAGTCTGTTTCTAATTTTTAAGCATGTTATAAATATTAGGATAAACTTTTAATCAGTCCTGTGGTAGATTACCTGTAATGATTTCTGCAACAATTCTCCTTACCTTTCTGTGCATGCCCCCTTGCAATGTGAATGAAGCACTTTTCCTATTGAAAGGTGAATCTCTTTCCCCACCTCTTGAATCTGGGCTCATCTATGACTTGCTTTGAATATGGCAAAAGTGACATTGTACAGTGTCTGAGTCTGGTTCCAAATAGACCTTGCAGTTTCCACCCTTTCTCTCTTGGAATGTTTCTACCATCATGTGATGTCTAGCCTACTGTAAGATGAAAGGCCACGTGGAGTAGAGATAAGCCATCACAGTAGACGTGTTCAAGACCAACCAGCTTGCAGCAACCAACAGAAATGTGACTGAGGCTATCTTGTGTCTTCCAGCCCTCGTTGTGCCACCAGATGGCTTCATCCATTTGAGTGACTGTAGAATAGACCAGCAGAAGAACTGCCCAGATGAGCACCTAGCCCATCAGAATTATGACCCAATAAAATGGTTATTGTTTTAAGCCACATTCTGTGGTGGTTTGTTACAGAATACATGATTCAAGTACATTCCTAGTATTTACTGAATCTCCTTCATGTGGTTCCTTGAGCAACAATCTTACCTTGATTTTCACTTAAAATTACTGTCACGCTGGTGCAATAAGTAGCAATATGTATTGAGTACTTTCTGCATGTAGTGTGTGAATACACACCTCTCACTTTCTTGGGTTTTACAATAGGAAATAATCAGAAGAGTTTTTGTCCTTATATACTGAAACAGTAATACAGTTCTATAGATTAAGGGTACTTAAGAATCTACAGAATAATTTATGTTTTACTCTGCACACATACATGGACATATATACCAAAGACAACATTAGAAAGTCATGAAGAAAAGCAAAAGAATTTATCAGAGAGGTAATTCTGAAGGATGAGTTTTAACATGGACCTGGAGAAAGGAAAGCTTGGTGTACTAATGTAGTATTAAGGAAAATAAGAACTTGTTCTCAGGAAGACTAAGAAGCCACAAGGTTATTTGACGTTTTTGTTAATAAGCTTTAAGCACTGTTGTGCAGTAGATAAATTTTGTTGTTTAAACTATTGTTTCTACAATAAAGTGTTGCCAAAATCCCAAACAAATGTTTTTAACTTGAAAAAAAAATTTCTTCTCTTTTAATATGTCTCTCTCAATGTTCATCATAATCATTGAAGAAATAGTTATGTATTTTAAATTGTTTTAAATTCTTTCTCTTTATTTTCTGATTCCTTCTCTCCCACCTCCCTTTCTCACTGTCCTTCTACCATTTCAATTTATTTGCTCTTTGTTCTGAGAGGTATTTGAAGAGTGATAGGATATTACAATTAATCTTATTAGTAAATAAATGTCTCTTTAGAAAGCAACTGAGATAGCACGTTAGTTAAGTTAGAACAGGAAACGAGAGGCAGAAACAATAGTTATCACCTGATATCAAAATCTAAAACACATCCAGGGTAGTTATTCATAGGTTATAGGCCTGAATTAAAGAGATATTGTTTACAAAGGAAGAAATATAAATGGAGCCATACTAATTCACCCGGTTTACTTCCGAAGCCAGCTTTTACCCTTTTCTTTTTCCTGATTCAGGCAGAAGTTGTAAACATTTAAGTCAGAGAATTGATTCCAAGGTGGGAAATAAGTGTTGCAATTAACTGTATCAGACATTAATATCTTGCACTGCAAATAATTGCTATTTTTCTAAATGCCTCTTATTGGGACACTCCAATTTGATACTTTGGCTCCTCTCTAGAAGCAATGAGCTCCTAGGCCTTGCTGCTAAGCAACATCACACTGTGAGAAGAGCTGAATTCTGAGATTTTAGTGGTGGATTTAAAAAATCTCAATCAATTTAATATTAAATGACATGTATGTATACACGTTATCTTTAAATTATATGAAGCAGAACTTATTTCATACAATCTAGAAAATTTCCTAATCAAGGTATGTTTTCTTTCAAGTTACAAAAGACTTTAAAGTGCATAGCATCTGTCATCTTCTAAAAGTTTAATAAGAAATTGCATTACAAACAAATCTAATATTTTATTGTTGTGCAACTATTAGCTCTATCCTGTTGGCATTTTCATGGAGAGGGACACTCCTGCCAAACATTTATGAAATGAAGGTGTGTGGAGACAATTCTCTATGGGTCTCTGGTGTTTCTGCATGTCTTTTAAGCAGCAGCACTGAAAGCATTTTATCCAGGCTCTCTTTTCAAGGATGCATGTATAACAAATAATTGTGGAAGGTAGAGAAATGTCTCCCTCCAGAGAAAAAAAAAAAAGCAGATTGGCTTACACCTTTGAAAGGTAGAAATAGTGGCTCCTTCTGGAGTGAAGAGCAAGCATGTTTACTGCCCGTAATGAAAGGTTCACATTTTCTCTAAGCTCAGTGCTCCACTCAGGTAATGCAATTCACTGTGTGTGCAAGTATCACCTGGCTCTCTGCATCACCCTGTGGGAACTGGGGCTTGAGGAACCTGCAAAAGAAAAAGCTAATTCTCTGGCTATTGTTATTGCTGTAAGTAGTAAGGTCCTTTGTCTTGTGACTCCTCTCACAGAGTTGCAGACTAATTTGTTAGTCTAAAAGTAGGGTAAATTCTCAGACCCTTCATGGTTCTTGACAGAAGGCACACTTTCATTGACAGTTAATGTTACAGTAAGTGTATCCAACTAAATGAAACTTTAGGAGACTTTGATTCTTAAAAAGTAAGAAACAAAAAGTACAAAAAATATCAATTATAAGTAGCAGCATGGCATGCGGGTTCTAGGCAATGTTAAGAATGTAAAATTTGTGCCTTAATTTTAATTGTATGAAATAAATTTTTCTTTTTAAAAGAAGTTTAACCTTGAGCCAGAAGAAATTCTTTTGTGTAGGCACAGCTCCCCAGAATCTTTAATATCATTCCATGTAGGCATTTTTCTGCTTTGTCCAAATATATATCTCTAATCATGCCACACTTAAGGAAAATCAAATTACTAAATCTGATCTTAATGTTAATATGTGCTATTATATTGTGATTTATAATAAATATATATTTGGTTTTCATCCCAATTTCTGGCAGACAGCTCCTAAAACACTTGGCATTTCCTAAGTGAGGAGAGCAACAAATGTGTCTTTTGTTATGTTAATGAGGTGACTTTTGGAATGCTCACCCAAAAAATGTGAAAGGGAGCTAGTTGCCAGGGGAACCAATCCTGTGATTGGAGGGTTGGAACTTTCACCACCACCTCGCCCAACCCCTCTCCCCCGCCAAAGGGGAAAGGGGCTGGAGACTGAGTTCAATATCCAATTGCCAATTATTTAATCAACCATGCCTATATAATGAAGCCTCCATAAAAACCCAAAAGGATGGGTGCGGAGAGCTTACGAGTAAGTAAGTGAACACATGGAGACTGGGGGAGAGTGGCTCCTAGAGGGCGTGGAATCTCCTCATTCTTTCCCCATACCTTGCTCTCTGTATCTCATCTATCTATTGATTTATATCCTTTAGTATCCTTTGTAATAAATTAGTAATCTAGTTGGTAAACGGGTTTCCTGAGTTCTATGAACTGGTTTAGCAAACTAATTGAACCCAAGGAGAGAGTCCTGAAAACTTCAGATTTATAGCCAGTCAGTCAGAAGCACAGGTAACAAAGCTGGACCTGCGATTGGCATCTGAAGGGGAGGGGGCAGTCTTGTGGGACTGAGCGCTTAGCCTGAGGAATCTGATGCTATCTCCAGGTAAATAGTGTCAGAATTAAGTTGGATTGTAGGAGAATTGTTTGGTGGCATGGGGAAACTCTCTCTCTCTCCCACTGCCCCCATAGTGAAATTAGGTGCAAAACCCCTTAATACCACTGGTTGTCATTTTATATGCATCAAAATTACCTGGAGGATGTTAAAACACAGATTGCTGGAAACTGTTCCTAGATTTTCTGTTCCAAAAAGTCAGAGACAGGCCCAAGAGTTTGCATTTTAACAAGTTCCCAGATAATGCTGATTTTTTTTATTATGGGGAACAAACTTTGAGAATCATTAATATAGAATGACTTTTGGCAATGGTACAACATATTTAGAGAGTTCATCATTTAGAATCATACCCAGGTTAGAATCCCGGTTTCACCACTTACTAGCTGTATAACCTTGGAAAACACATAATTTCTCTGAGACTAAGTTTTCTCATGTGAGGGATGAGGACTACTGATGGGTCTACTACGACTAATACTTGTCTCAAAGGGAGGCTTTAAGTATTAAATAATTTATTTAAAGTGCTTTGCGTACTGGAGGCATAGCCCTCCCAGATTTCAGACTGAAAAGCTACAGTCATCAAAATAGCATGGTACTGGCAAAGCAACAGACATATGGATCAGTGGAACAGAATAGAGAGCCCAGAAATAAACCCACACACCTACACCAACTAATCTTCGACAGAAGAAGCAAGAATATACAATGGAGAAAAGACAGTCTCTTCAGCAAGTGGCGTTGGGAAAGCTGGACAGCCACATGTAAATCAATGAAGTTAGAACACTTCCTCACACCTGGTCCAGTGGTTAGGACCCTGTACTTTCACTGAAGAGGGCCCAGGTTCAATCCCTGGTTGGGGAACTAAGATCCCACAAGCTACGTGGTGTGGCCAAAAAATAAAAATAAAAAAGGAAATAATAAAATAGATAAACAAAAAGTCCTACTGTAAAGCACTGGGAACTATATTCAATATCTTGAAATAAACTATAATGGAAAGGAATATGAAAAAGAAAAAAAATATATATATAAAACTGAATCACTTTGCTGTACACCAGAAACTAATGCAACATTGTAAATTAACTCTGCTTCAATAAAAAAAAATAAAATGCTTTGCATAGTGTATGGCACTTAGTAGGTACTCAACAAATGGTAAATTATCATTATATTACTATAGTCTAAACTATCTTTTGTTTTTTCACAATAAAGATTTACAAAAGAATTCTTTAAATTTTAAATCCTCTTCCAGTTCTTTAAAAATATAGTTAGGATGGTAATATCTTATATCTATGTTATAAAAAAGATACAAATGTATTTTAAATATCATGGAACTAGTTAAAAGTATTTTCATTAAATCAGCATGTGATCCCTGAAGCATGTCATTTACTTGGACAAATTTTTCCAGGCGTCATTAAAATGTCTCTTTTCTGTATATCAGTCTTTTTTGATTATTGAGGCCTGCATATATTCCTGTGAATGGTATCATGTGCACATCCTTCTTGTTGGAGTTTTTTTCACTTGAAACTGGACATTATCTCATGATATCTATTGTAGCAGATTGTTTGGATTTTTTAGATATTGCCATAAACCCTGAGAAAATCTGTAAGGAGTTATGAGAAAATGGTCAACTTCCAATTTGATGATGTTTTATGAGGATTTTTTTTCCTTTATTAAATGAAAGGAAATACTCTTTTTTTAGGTATCAGAAAAAGGTAATCATAAGAAATACCATGTTCCTGTTTATAGAGAGGCTCATTTTCAAAATGCCTTTTTGAGTATTTGTATGTATGAATGTGTGCATGTGTACACATGCATAATTCTCCAGTCACAGTTAGTAATAAAGCACAAAGGTTTTTTTTTTTTTTTATACACATCAGTGTGTACATGTAAATCCCAGTCGCCCAATTCATCACACCAACACCCCCACCCCCCCACCACTTTCCCCCCTTGGAGACCATACGTTTGTTCTCTACATCTGTGTCTCTTTTTCTGCCCTGCAAACCAGTTCATCTGTAACATTTTTCTAGGTTCCACATATATGCATTAATATATGATATTTGTTTTTCTCTTTCTGACTTACTTCACTCTGTATGACAGTCTCTAGATCCATCCACGTCTCAACAAATGACCAAATTTTGTTCCTTTTTATGGCTGAGTAATATTCCATTGTATATATGTACCACATCTTTTTTTTATGGTAATATCGTTTTATTTTAATTTTTTTTTAACATCTTTATTGGAGTATAATTCCTTTACGATAGTGTGTTAGTTTCTGCTTTATAACAAAGTGAATCAGTTATACATATACATATATCCCCATATCTCTTCCCTCTTGCACCTCCCTCCCTCCCACCCTTGCTATCCCACGCCTCTAGGTGGTCACAAAGCACCGAGCTGATCTCCCTGTGCAATGCGGCTGCTTCCCACTAGCTATCTATTTTACATTTGGTACTGTATATATGTCCATGCCACTCTCTCACTTTGTCCGAGCTTACCCTTCCCCCTCCCCGTATCCTCAAGTTCATTCTCTAGTAGGTCTGCGTCTTTATTCCCGTCTTGCCCCTAGGTTTTTCAGGACCATTTTTTGTTTTTTAGATTCCATATAAATGTGTTAGCATATGGTATTTGTTTTTCTCTTTCTAACTTACTTGACTCTGTATGACAGACTCTAGGACCATCCACCTCACTACAAATAACTCAATTTTGTTTCTTTTTATGGCTGAGTAATATTCCATTGTATATATGTGCCACATCTTCTTTATCCATTCGTCTGTCAATGGGCATTTAGGTTGCTTCCATGACCTGGCTATTGTAAATTGTGCTGCAGTGAACAATGGGGTGCATGTGTCTTTTTGAATTATGGTTTTCTCTGGGTATATGTCCAGTAGTGGGATTGCTGGGTCATATGGTAATTCAAGTTTTAGTTTTTTAAGGAACCTCCATACTGTTCTCCATAGTGGCTGTATCAATTTACATTCCCACCAACAGTGCAAGAGGGTTCCCTTTTCTCCACACCCTCTCCAGCATTTACTGTTTGTAGATTTTCTGATGATGCCCATTCTAACTGGTGTGAGGTGATACCTCACTGTAGTTTTGATTTGCATTTCTCTAAAAAGTAGTGATGTTGAGCAGCTTTTCATGTGCTTCTTGGCCATCTGTATCTCTTCTTTGGAGAAATGTCTATTTAGGTCTTCTGCCCATTTTTGGAAGGGGTTGTTGGTTTTTTGATATTGAGCTGCATGAGCTGTTTATATATTTTGGAGATTAATCCTTTGTCCGTTGATTCGTTTGCAAATATTTTCTCCCATTCTGAGGGTTGTCTTTTCGTCTTGTTTATGGTTTCCTTTGCTGTGCAAAAGCTTTGAAGTTTCATTAGGTCCCATTTGTTTATTTTTGTTTTTATTTCCATTACTCTAGGAGGTGGATCAAAAAAGATCTTGCTGTGATTTATGTCATAGAGTGTTCTTCCTATGTTTTCCTCTAAGAATTTTATAGTGTCTGGTCTTACATTTAGGTCTCTAATCCATTTTGAGTTTATTTTTCTGTATGGTTTTAGGGAGTGTTCTAATTTCATTCTTATACATGTAGCTGTCCAGTTTTCCCAGAACCACTTATTGAAGAGACTGTCTTTTCTCCATTGTATATCCTTGCCTCCTTTGTCATAGATAAGCTGACCATAGGTGCGTGGGTTTATCTCTGAACTTTTAATCTTGTTCCATTGATCTATATTTCTGTTTTTGTGCCAGTACCATATTGTCTTGATTACTGCAGCTTTGTAGTATAGTCTGAAGTCAGGGAGTCTGATTCCTCCAGCTCCACTTTTTTCCCTCAAGACTGCTTTGGCTATTCTGAGTCTTTTGTGTCTCCATACAAATTTTAAGATTTTTTGTTCTAGTTCCGTAAAAAATGCCATTGGTAATTTGATAGGGATTGCATTGAATCTGTAGATTGCTTTGGGTAGTATAATCATTTCTACAATATTGATTTTTCCAATCCAAGAACATGGTATATCTCTCCATCTGTTGGTGTCATCTTTAATTACTTTCATCAGTGTCTTATAGTTTTCTGCATACAGGTCAATTGTCTCCCTAGGTAGGTTTATTCCTAGGAATTTTATTGTTTTTGTTGCAATGGTAAATGGGAGTGTTTCCTTAATTTCTCTTTCAGATTTTTCATCATTAGTATATAAGAATGCAAGAGATTTCTGTGCATTAATTTTGTATCCTGCAACTTTACCAAATTCATTGATTGGCTCCAGTAGTTTTCTGGTGGCATCTTTAGGATTTTCTATGTGTAATATCATGTCATCTGCAAACAGTGACAGTTTTACTTCTTCCTTCCAATTTGTATTCCTTTTATTTCTTTTTCTTCGCTGATCACCATGGCTAGGACTTCCAAAACTATGTTGAATAATAGTGGTGAGAGTGGACATTCTTGTCTTGTTCCTGATCTTAGAGGAAATGCTTTCAGTTTTTCACCATTGAGAATGATGTTTGCTGTGGGTTTGTCATATATGGCCTTTATTATGTTGAAGTAGGTCCCCTCTATGTCCACCTTCTGGAGAGTTTTTATCATAAATGGGTGTTGAATTTTGTCAAAAGCTTTTCTTGCATCTTTTTGAGATGATCATATGGTTTTTCTTCTTCAATTTGTTAATATGGTGTATCACATTGATTGATTTGCATACATTGAAGAATCCTTGCATCCCTGGGATAAATCCCACTTGATCATGGTGTATGATCCTTTTAATTCTGTTTGCTAGTATTTTTTTGAGGATTTTTGCATCTATAGTCATGAGTGATATTGGTCTGTAATTTTCTTTTTTTGTAGTATCTTTGTCTGTTTTTGGTATCAGGGTGATGGTGGCCTTGTAGAATGAGTTTGGGAGTGTTCCTTACTCCGCCATTTTCTGGAAGAGTTTGAGAAGGATGGGTGTTAGCTCTCCTCTAAATGTTTGATAGAATTCACCTGTGAAGCCATCTGGTCCTGGACTTTTGTTTGTTGGAAGATTTTTAATCACAGTTTCCATTTCATTACTTGTGATTGGTCTGTTCATATTTTCTATTTCTTCCTGATTCAGTCTTAGGAGGTTATAGCTTTCTAAGAATTTGTCCATTTCTTCCAGGTTGTCCATTTTATTGGCATAGAGCTGCTTGTAGTCGTCTCTTAGGATGCTTTGTATTTCTGCGGTGTCTGTTGTAACTTCTCCTTTTTCATTTTTAATTTTATTGATTTGAGTCCTCTCCCTCTTTTTCTTCATGAGTCTGGCTAATGGTTTATCAATTTTGTTTATCTTCTCAAAGAACCAACTTTTAGTTTTATTGATCTTTGCTATTGTTTTCTTTGTTTCTCTTTCATTTATTTCTGCTCTGATCTTTATGATTTCTTTCCTTCTGCTAACTTTGGGTTTTGTTTGTTCTTCTTTCTCTAGTTCCTTTAGGTGTAAGGTTAGATTGTTTATTTGATATTTTTCTTGCTTCTTGAGGTAGGCTTGTATAGCTATAAACTTCCCTCTTAGAACTGCTTTTGCTGCATCCCATAGGTTTTGGATCGTCATGCTTTCGTTGTCTTTTGTCTCTAGGTATTCTTTGATTTCCTCTTTGATTTCTTCAGTGATCTCTTGGTTATTTAGTAACGTATTGTTTAGCCTCCATGTGTTTGTGTTTTTTACAGTTTTTTTCCCTGTAATTGATTTGTAATCTCATAACATTGTGGTCAGAAAAGATGCTTGATATGATTTCAATTTTCTTAAATTTACTGAGGCTTGATATGTGACCCAAGATGTGATCTATCCTGGAGAATGTTCCATGTGCACTTGAGAAGAAAGTGTAATCTGCTGTTTTTGGATGGAATGTCCCATAAATATCAATTAAATCTATCTGGTCTATTGTGTCATTTAAAGCTTCTGTTTCCTTATTAACTTTCTGTTTATATGATCTGTCCATTGGTTTAAGTGAGGTGTTAAAATTCCCCAGTATTATTGTGTTACTGTTGATTTCCTCGTTTATAGCTGTTAGCCATTGCCTTATGTATTGAGGTGCTCCTATGTTGGGTGCATATATATTTATAATTGTTATATCTTCTTCTTGGATTGATCCCTTGATCATTATGTAGTGTCCTTCCTTGTCTCTTGTAACATTCTTTATTTTAAAGTCTATTTTATCTGATGAATATTGCTACTCCAGCTTTCTTTTGATTTCCATTTGCATGGAATATCTTTTTCCATTCCCTCACTTTCAGTCTGTATGTGTACCTAGGTCTGAAGTGGGTCTTTTGTAGACAGCATATATATGGGTTTCGTTTTTGTATCCATTCAACAAGCCTGTATCTTTTGGTTGGAGCATTTAATCCATTCACGTTTAAGGTAATTATCCATATGTATGTTCCTGTGACCATTTTCTTAATTATTTTGGGTTTGTTTATGTAGGTCCTTTTGTTCTCTTGTGTTTCCAACTTAGAGAAGTTCTTTTAGCATTTGTTGTAAAGTTGGCTTGGTGTTGCTGAATTCTCTTAGCTTTTGCTTGCTGTGAAGCTTTTGATTTCTCCATCAAATCTGAATGAGATCCTTGCCAGGCAGAGTAATCTTGGTTGTAGGTTCTTCCCTTTCATCACTTTAAGTATATCATGCCACTCCCTTCTGGCTTGTAGAGTTTCTGCTGAGAAATCAGTTGTTAACCTTATGGGAGTTCCCTTGTATGTTATTTGTTGTTTTTCCCTTGCTGCTTTCAATAATTTTTCTTTGTCTTTAATTTTTGCCAATTTGATTACTATGTGTCTCAGCTTTTTTCTCCTTGGGTTTATCCTGTATGGGATCTTCTGTGCTTCCTTGACTTGGGTGGCTATTTCCTTTCCCATGTTAGGGAAGTTTTTGAGTATAATCTCTTCAGATATTTTCTCAGGTCCTTTCTCTCTCTCTTCTCCTCTGGGACCCCTATAATGCGAATGTTGTTGCATTTAATGTTGTCCCAGAGGTCTCTTAGGCTGTCTTCATTTCTTTTCATTCGTTTTTCTTTATTGTGCTCTGCAGCAGTGAATTCCACCACTCTGTCTTCCAGGTCACTTATCTGTTCTTTTGCCTCAGTTATTCTGCTATTGATTCCTTCTAGTGTGTTTTTCACTTCAGTTATTGTATTGTTCATCTCTGTTTGTTTGTTCTTTAATTCTTCTAGGTCTTTGTTAAACATTTCTTGCATCTTCTCGATCTTTGCCTCCATTCTTTTTCCGAGGCCCTGGATCATCTTCACTATCATTATTCTGAATTCTTTTTCTGGAAGGCTGCCTATCTCCACTTCATTTAGTGGTTTTTCTGGGCTTTTATCTTGTTCCTTCATCTGGTACATAGCCCTCATCCTTTTCACGTTGTCTATCTTTCTGTCAATGTGGTTTTTGTTCCGCAGCCTGCAGGATTGTAGTTCTTCTTGCTTCTGCTGTCTTCCCTCTGGTGGATGAGGCTATCTAAGAGTCTTGTGCAAGTTTCCTGATGGGAGGGACTGGTGGGGGTCAGCATAAGGGTTTTTGAAAGTCTACTTAATCCTTGTAAATCAATGTATGGGCCAAAAATAGAAAGCGTTAACATCACTGGGGAAATTGTTAAAAATGCAGAATCTTAGACCCTACTCCAGACACACTGAATTATAATTTGAATTTTAACAAGATCCCTAGGTGATTTTTACACACTTTAAAATTGGAAAATCACTGATTTAATAATGTCTGTGATGGTGTGAATTAATTTCCTTTTCTTCATCTGATACATACTTCTTTCTATTAAAAGCAATGAATGGTTTGTGATGCCAGAATAGGAAACAATAAAGAGAACACACTTTCTTTTCTCAAGAAATTAATGTTACCTAGCTATATTAAAATTATATAACATTGGGTGAATGTCACCAGTTATCCTCAAGCTCACACAGAAGAGGACATAAAATAGTTAAAAAGCAAGTTCTTAATCTCTAACACTGCAGGGTAAGTTAAGGAGAGGGATAAATGTTCATCACTCTGTCTCCCAATGCCTATATTCCTGCCCAATGGGAGAAATTGTTATTCTTCCCAACAAAAAAATGATCAGTTTAGACACACACACCCTCACATTGCTTCAGGCTGGTGAGGACAGATCTTTGAAAAGAGGCAGGCACCAGAAAACAGCATGCACTCAGTTGCAAGGATTTAGCAGGGCTTCAGCTTGTACCCACAGAGAGGTCATCCTCAAGGTCATTGGTAAGAGGTGGCTGGCATTTATTAGGGAGTCTTCCAAGACAGCAAACTTTATGCTACTGACAAGAATAAGGATCAAGAATTTTCTGTGATTGGTAATGAGAGTCTTGACACAAGCTTTAAATAATTCCAGGAAGAATTTCATGGGGCATTTTCAAGAGAAACAGCAGATCACAGATGACTAAGAAAGTCAGGCTGTCTTAGACATGGGGAGTTCTCCAAATCTTCTAGTGGGTTTTCACTAATTCTAAGCCAGGAGGAATTAGAAATTAATGATAATAATAACAAAAACTTTATGACTTAGAGTTTGATTATAATTATTAAAAGTGCATCCATAATGAATTTTTGGTTGTCTCCATAAAGCCTGCAGATACATTTTCTTCCTGGTATTGCCAGCAACAGCAATAAGAGTCTGTGAATCACATTGACAACTCTAGTACCCAGAATGGTCAATATCAGGAATGTACTACCCTGTTTACAAAACTCATTTATGGATATGGGAGGTGCATTTTGCAGTGAATTTAGAAACAGTTTCGGTAAAAGTGATTCTTTTTAAACTCTTGCCAGTTAATTTATCAACTTCAAAAACTTTCCTTACTTTCTCAGCTATGACTTAGCGAGAAGTCAGAAAGTTTAGTTTATTTGTCACTTTTTCTTCCCTTTCTTCTTCCAGTTCCTTGTTAGTAATGACATTTTTATATGTTTGAAAAAACATAGTCAGTGTATGTCCTATTCGATCGCCCTTATTCATCTTTTTGTTGAAGTTCTACAGTTAAGTATAATCAGTGCTCTTTCTTGGAGCTTATGCTGAAGCTCCTCCTTTGATTCCTCTCCAGGAATCTATATGTTTATGTGTTTGTATATGTTTATGAAGGATTCCCTTGTCATGTCTTGGTACATTTCAAACAGATCGATACCATTTTAGAAATATTTATTCTTATAACTTGAATATTATTCTTTACTCTTGAATTTATCTGTCCAGCTGTGACATTTTTCTATGTTAATTTTTTCACTTGCTCCCATACTAACCTCTCGACTTGTTCTAATTTTTTCAGTTAATTTTCCTGTTTTCCATGTATATTTTCTTTTTATTTAAATAACTCACATAGTATTTACTCATCCTATTTTATTTTACTATTTTTAATTACATGGGCTAGCATTTACAGAAATACTTTAAATGAGTGGAGACATTGTAGACTCTTGTCCTATTTTTAAAATCTTAACAGAAATTTTTTAGAAACTATATTTTATTTTAGATAGTTTTCTCTGATTACATTTTCACCTATTACTATTATTATAATTTAGTGGAAATAGCTGATGAATTTGTTTGACAAATTTGGGGCACATATTGGGAAAATGAAGTATGTGGGTCCTTTGACCTATGTATGTAATGAATTGTTAATAGATTAATGATAAAACACTCTTGAATTCCTGGAATAAATCCTCGGCCATGACATTTCAGAGTATTGTGTACTTCAATGAGTTTAGTTCGTTCTTTCTCCTAGATTCAAGGTGTTCAATATGCGACCCTGTCGGATCAACTCTATCTGCTCCCAAAAGCCTAATAATTGGTACTGAGATAGAACCTTGAGGTTGGTTGCTAATGCTGAACTATTTGGTTCTCTGGAGAGGTGATAGCCAAGTCATCTTTATGGAGGGAGATTCTCTGTTTTAAGTTTTTGCATATGCTTCTTTTCTGCCACAGGACTACTTTCACCTTTAGTTAACTGAGCATGTACTGGTGTGGCTAGGGGAAAAAGTTGGCTTATTCACCTTGTTGATTTGGTTATTAAAAGCTTCACTCATTACTGGTGGCCTCTCAGTGATCACTCATCTGGGACACAGGAACCACCTTATTCATGAGTGGTGGATAATGATATTCTAGAAGGCTTGGGATTTGAAAGGAGCAAGACTGAAAGGTGGGTTAGAAGGAGGTTTGGAGAAGATAGCTATGGTAAACATTTCAGAAGAGCCAAGGATGCAAAACCATTTTTTAAAAATACCTTTCTCTTTCTGGATTAATGAATGTTAAAGGCATTATTAATTTACATTCAAACTGCCCCCTCTTGGTATATGGATGTGTGTATAGTTTATATATAGCTTTATTATTTTTCCAAATAGCTCTTTGTCTATATCCTGTAGGATTTTTATATAAAACTCATTAATCTTCACTTATATAAAATCTGTCATTTCCACTAATTACCTCTTTTTTCCAGAGTTATCTAGAAGTGTTATAAATTTCTGATTTGAAAGTTGATTTTTTGACTAAATGTTACTTGTAAATAGAATTCTAATGTTATTAGAATTCTAATGTGTTAAATAAAAGTGACATAATTATTTTCTGCCATGTGGAATTTATTGAGATTTTGGCTGTTCCACAGGACTGTAAAAAATTATCTGTGTGCAAATACATTTAATGGTGTTACCCAAATTGTCTATAGTATTAGTTATTTTTATCCTGTTTGTTTCATTGAGCTCTGGATTTTCAGAGATGTGTATTAAAATCTCACGGTGTGTGTCAATTTTTAATTTGTTTTACCAGTCTTGCATATATTACTGCAAGTTATATTGTTTGATGAATATTGGGCCATGACAGTTTTTATTTTTAATTTTGCTTGACCTCTTATCCTATTTAAGATTTTCTGTTTTAGTTCCACTTCATCTGATATTAGCTGTGTTGCACTTAACTTCTACTGGCTGGCATTGATCTGTTAAATCTTTTGTACCACCTCTTTATTTTAAACCATTCTGTGTCATGTTTTTCCCCTATATACAGTATACTGCTGATTTTTTTTTTAAAGAAGTAAAACAAAACACTTAATTTGAGAGTCTTTTAATATAAAATATATTTCACTCATATTTTTATTATGATGAATACATTTGTTTTATGCTTACTGTATTTTAATGATTTTCTATTTTCTATTATTTCTCCTTTTTCCCTTCTCTCTCTTTGATTGAGCAAGTTTTTTTTGTTCCATTTTTCACATTGAGTTTTACACATTTTAAATTTTTCTGGTGATTGTCCTATTATATATTTATTTGTAATGAAAAGGTATTTATTAAAAAGGATTTCAATTAGATTTAAATGTTTATTGAGAGTTTATCATGAACTAGTCACTGTGTTCAGTGCTCTCACAAAGCTCTGTGTTTCCAACACCACTGGTAAAATGTGAGGTAATTTTAGAAAATATTCTGGTAGTTACTATTTTAATATTTTAAATTTTAATATTTTTTAGAAGTATAGCTAGAACATAAAAATCATAATTTCACATATATTTTTGCTTATAATGAGGCCAAGCAAATAAAAATGAGTTAATCTAAAATTGATTAAAATATCAAGTAACTTGTAAAGGAGTTATGACAATACATAAAAATCTTGAAGGTAAATACTGATAGGCATATTATATCTTTGCAATAATATATTTTTTTAAATTTTGGAGATGAGAAAATTTGTGCTCAGTGGCTACCATGTGCCAGGCTCTGATCAAGGCTTTGGGAAAATATCAGTAAACAAAAGAGAAGAAAATCTTTGCCCTCCTGGAGTCTATTTCTTAGTGGGGTAAGACAGACAACAGGCAAAAAAATCATGAATAAGTAAATTACTTAGTAAAATAGTTTATTAGAAGATGATAAATGCTGTGGAAGAAAGAAATAGAGTAGGATAAAGGGGATGGAGAGTAGCAGGGGCTGCTGGTGATGCTGGTGGTGGTGGAGAGGGAAGTTGTGAATTTTTCTCAACACTTTGTTTTAAAGGATTTTAAAACTTCAAAAATAGTTGTATGTAAAGTATATATATCCTTCATGTAGAGTCACCAATTGTTCAATTTTTCTCTCTATTTAGTGTTCTGTGTCTCTCTCACACACTCTCTCTCCACATACCCACACTTTTAAACCATTTCAGGGTGAGTTTCAGGCACTGTGACACTATACCCCTAGCTATTCCACAAGTTTAATTACTGCTAATCAAATCTGGCCCAAGGAGTACTTCCATGCTGGCTACTTCAGTGGTAACCAGTATGCATGCTAAAAATAGGTAGTAGCTAGTGATTCTGAAATAAATTGGAGCCCAGCAATTTATACTTTATTAAATCTCTTCCAAGTGATTCAGACGCATAAATATGTACAGGAACAAGTGGCTCAATTTAGGGTCAAAGAGCTTGTAAGCATGCCACCTGAGACAATAGTTTCCTGAACGGCAGAGGCTGTGGAAGGGAGGAAATCCTTTTCATATTTCCTGCTTTAGTGAAAACTGAAACTGAAAATCATGGCCTGCCAAGTTTCCAAGGTTTTTCCAAAACAGTTTATGATTCTTGTTACTAAGACTGGGTTTAATTTCTTTTGTGTAACATTTAGGTATAACTCACCTGAAAAACAGGAAGTATTCAATTAGTATTTGTTAATTGAAGACAAATTATAGAAAGAGTTAATTTTTTATGCTTTTGTTTCTTTATCTAAGATATTGTATCTGAAAGATTTTTACTTTTATTCTGTATATTCTTCAAGTAAAGTAAAGTACAAAGATATGTAACACTCTTTAAGTTTCTTGGGAATATAAGTAATATCAAAAGCTAATACATCATTGTGTTAAAAAAAAAATGGGTTATGGGAATTCCCTGGTGATCCAGTGGTTAGTCCTCCATGCTTTTACTGCCGAGTGCCCAGGTTCAATCCCTGGTCGAGGAACTAAGATCCCGCAAGCTGCACGGTGCGGCCAAAAAACTAAGAAGGTTTTTACAAAAAATGGATTATGTTATGACAAAGACTCTTTCCTTGACCTAATTCTAGTCAGGTTCCTCTGAGTCCTCTTTCTGACTAGTCCTCAACCTTGGGCTCTGTCGCTGGCCCAGTTTTTCTAGTTTTTTTGGAGAATCCTGATGAGCCAGTTTAGGGAAAATCCTCCACCCTTGGTGTATAGTAGCCCTGGCCTGACTTCAGCAAGAATCCTATTAAGTTGTTTAGCAGAAAATTACCCTACCTCTTAGTAAGTTTTCCACCCACTGACCCTTTACCCTGCTCCTTGGCTCTAAATCCCTACTTCTTATTATTGTATTTGGAGTAGAGCACAATCTCTCTCCCCAACTGTAAAATCCTGCTGTAGTAGTACCGGTGAATAAGTCTGCCTTAGTATTCTTTAACAAGTGTCATGAATAATTTTTTCTTTAACAGTGGCCAAAAAAATATGGAAACTGTCTTCTCCTCTATCCCTAACTTGGAGACTCATAATCTCCATTAGCCATCTTTGAAAATCCTGAGAAATCCTGAAGTTAATGTTTAACCTAAAATTTCTAAAATTTGATTATTAAGTCCTTTGGAAATGGAGTAAATATATTCAACTTTTATTTTCAGTGTGGAGAGACAAAATGGTGTAGAGTGGTATTGGTAGTTTAAGTATAGTCCTGGGACCATCAGAATCAATATCATCTGAGCATTTGTTTATAGTACAGGAACTTAGGCTCCACCTCAGACCTTCAGAATCAGAATCTGCATTTTAACAAGATCCCCTGGTAATTTATGTACACAATGAATTTAAAAAACATTCATATAGGTAATGTAAAAGAGAAGATATTATAATATTCATTTTATTGACTCTGCAGTATATAAAATGCTCTTTTGTGTTAGTTTAATGTTCTGTATTCCTTGATTAAATACCAATGCATTAAAAGAAATGTGTCTCATACTATGAATGGCATGAAAAAAATCCCCTAGGTTTAAGATTTTCTTACAGAGGGATGTTCAAAATAGATTAAAAAGAAAAAGTAACCCCAGTTGGGCACAGCTGTACTAAAGGTTTTGCATGACATTCCTGGGTTTTTTTTTCTAATTTAATTTTATCCAGATAATATATGTCCACAGTTTAAACAAAGTCAGATAGTCCTACTAGCCCTATAAAGATAAACAGGACTCCTTTACCCTATCTCTCCCTACTCTCAAATTCTACTTTTCAGAGGGTACCATTTTAAATCGTTTTTGTTCTGTAGTATGTATGTGTGTGTGTATATATACACACACACACACACATACATATATATCTTGCTTTTTCAAACTTTGATATTATCTTTTGACTTTAAATTGACACTGAGATTTTACTTTGCTTGTATCACCCTCCTGACTACTTCCTGCTACCCCTTACCCCATACTCCCAAAACATATCACAATTTTTGTTAAATTAACATTCAGGGTTTACATTTATAGCTATAAGAATATTGTTCCTTTCTTATCCATGGAATTTTCAATAATTACATTGTTATTGTGCACCATTTTTAGGGGGATAGTAATCCCCTCTTTTTTCATCATTTCTTGTTGTTCTTTTATGCCTATTACTAATTTATCCCAAATTCCCCAGAAAAAAACCTGAAACACAAATTAATAGTCCAATATCATGAAGATTCTATCAGTTCCATATATTTTCTGTTAAAGAGATTCCTCCTGAAGACTTCTGTCTGCCTAGATCTGGACTTTCTATTCTCTTAGATAGATGCACAGATATTTTCTGAGGACTTCATTTCACCACCATCCTGGGAATTCTATTCCTCTCCTTCTCTCTTAGGGTCCTCTGTTTTCAAGATGACTTTGTTTGTTTGTTTCACTTTTTTGTTCCTTGAATCATCTTATAACTTCCAGATGGGTGAATCTAGTAGCTGCAGGCAGTAGAAGTACATTTTTTGAAAACTTGGATAGACAAAAATGCTTCTTTCTTCCCTCACGTTGTATTGCTACAATTTAGTCCATATCCTGTATAGATTATGTGCTTTTCTACTTCAAAGTTTTTGGTTCTTCACTCAACCACCATTTCTGAAACATTTTGATAATGTGACTTGGTGTGAGTCCCTTTTCATTTATTGTTCTAACATGCACTTTAAATCTAAAAGATTACCTCCTTCTTGAGAATTCTGGGGAATTTTCTTGAATTATGTCTTTCTTTACTTCTTTACTCCATTGTCTCTACTTGCTTTTTCTGAAAATCAAATTATTTATATGTTGCACCTCCCAGATTGTTCTTGATTTAAATTATCCTTTCTATTTTCTTTTTTCCTCTTTTCTTTTTCTTCTTTACTTTTTCAGTGGTGTTGTTAGGTTTATCTTAGAACTCTTTTATTCATTTTCTTTTTATTTCTGCTTTCATTATTGAAATTCTTATAAGATATTTTATTCTTTCATTGTACATGTATGTATTGTATTTGTATATAAAATAAAAGATAAAATATGAACATTACATATATTTTAAAAACATAGCATTCCATATATGTTTCATGGATATTATATTTTCTTTTATCTCTTTGCCCATAGTTAAAAGATTTTTAATCTGCTAGGTTTTTATACTACATTAGGTTTTTATCTATTCCTTGTTTTATCTAAATTTCTTCCTGCTTTTATTCTTTTTATTTTGATCTCATTTGTGTTTTTAAGTTTCAACTTAATTTTCAAAGCAATTTTAAAAGATAGGAACTATTTTAAGCTTCACATTATATATAAAGAAAATACCTTAAAATAAATTCCCCCACATAACTTGGCAGCAAAGTGATCTAGCCAAGCTAAAACATGACTCCACACTTAGCACTCCTAAGCTACATTAACCCTACCTTTTCCACATCAATACTGGAGGATTGATTATTTTAGAAAGACTATTTATGAAAGAATAACCCTTGTGCATAATCAGAGAGAACTGTAAATATGATTCATTGATCATATTTTTAAAATTATGTAATCTCTCAAAATGTTTATAAATGTTTAAAAAGGTA
This sequence comes from Balaenoptera ricei, assembly GCF_028023285.1. NCBI lineage: Eukaryota > Metazoa > Chordata > Mammalia > Artiodactyla > Balaenopteridae > Balaenoptera > Balaenoptera ricei. Next base: position 109,304,936 of record NC_082642.1, read on the forward strand.
CAGTTATTCTTATACATATTTACATGCTCATGATTTATAGTAGATGGACAATTTATGTATTGTAACCTTTGGTTAAAAGGTTATGTTTTTAGTATATATCCTATAAAGAAAAATAACTGAGTGACTGGTAAGGTTTTCTTTCTTGTCTTTCTTCCCTGAAAGTTGAAGTGTTCATGACAGGAAAAAAAATATTTTGGGTATAGTTTAGTGGTTGGAAATTCATATATGCATAAATGTCTTTCAAGTTTGGTTTATTAGAAATTACCAAAAACAAACACCCATCCTACCTGAACAATATAAAAATTAGCCTACATTCTGAAGCATTTTGACTTTTTTTTTTTAAAGCTAAATTTAAACCTGAAGGAACCCTTGTGTTTATACATGTTTCTCAGAGAATGTTCAGGAAACACCAGCCCATAGAGAGTTGACAGTGTTATATAAAAAAGGGCCCATGGACAGATACTTGTGCAGATCCTGGGTTAAAGTTTCTGCAGGACTCCACAGAGGTTTAGATGTGCTGACGTGCATAACAACTTTCCAAAACAATATACTGAGGGTATTTAAAAAGATACAGAATATATTTTAACATTCAAGGTACCTGTATTTTGTGGAACACTAAAGGTTACAATGTATAATTCACCAACCAAATTTATAGGTGAAGAAATTAAGATTTTGAAAATATCATGTGCCTTGCTAGAAGTTAGTTTATAATATCCAACATTATTTTATCTTAGGGGTAACCATGCCAGGTTAAAAACTTCACAATTTTTGATGAGGAGAATTTAGAAGTTAGTGAAATAAATGAGAGAGCAAGAATAGGTGGAAATGAATTAAAATATCTGTATACAGGGCTGAATACACAATTTGTGGGCCCCATACAAAAGGAAATTCAGAGGCCCTTATTCAAAAAGCAGGAAAGGAAAAGTTCCTGGAAAGGAAAAAGTTCCAGGAAAGGAAAAAATAGTTCCAGGAAAGGAAAAGTAAAATGCTAAAATATAAACCTTTTTTGTTTTAAAAAAATTTATATTGCTTATAAAATGTAATAGGTAAAATGTAGTAGAGATACATAAGTAATAACAAACTTAAAAATTACAGAAAAATAAGTTGTCTTATAGCTTATGATAATGAGATATATATAATGAGACTTTATATGTGATAAATATTGATAATATTTTATTAATTTTTCTGACCTGCTTTTCTAAACTTTATTAGGTCATCAAATTTGTACTTTTAGCAACTTCATTTTTAATCTATATAAATGAAAGTAATATCAGTTGTAAATAATCAAGTAATTTTTGATAATTTTTATTTTTGTGAAGAATCCTTTTGCTGATACAACTGTTACTAGAGCTGGAATAACTTTCCAATAATTATTTTAAAATAAAAACTTTACTATATCTAGAGCTGATGATTCCTAAAAAATAATTTTCCTAAAAATATTTAACTCTTCATGAGAATCGATTTCATGTAAGTCTAATTTTAATTTTAGTAGCAACTTGTAAAATGGCTGTTTAATGTACCTTTGACATTTACTGTAACTTGTGGAAGTTACCCAAAAAAACAAAAGCAACTTCATGCTTTGTTTATAATTCAAAATGCCTGTTTACGCTTTCTATTACTGTGTCTTCAATTATAAGAAAAATTAATTTAAAATTGTCTTCCTTGTAAATAATTGGTTCATTTGAAGCTTCCCATGAAAATAGTGTTCTTTTTCATCAAATGTGACAATCTTTAAATACAATTTCTTTGCCTATGGATATTTGCTTTGCAATGTTATAGCAGTTTTCACAGCCTGAGTCTAAACCCTTTGAAGAATTCTAATAGTTTTCTGATATGCTTTATTGCAATGTTCATGTGTACAGTTGTAAATTGTTACAACTTACTGACAAAGTTTACAGCATGAGCACTGACAGTTCTTGTCTCCGGACCTAGGCTAGAGAGTTAATATTTGTGATTTGTGCAGATGTGGCAGGGACGGGCTGTGGGAATGCAGGGAAAAGCTGCTGTTCCATCACTGCTGCCACCGTTGCTGCTTCAGCCGCCATTGCTGCTATTATTGCCACCAATCTGGATCCAGGACCCAGTCCAAGCAGCTCCCTTGGAGCTCTGTGGTGCCACAGACTGGCCCAGACATGAGCACCATGTGGCCAGGTCACCTGCTTGGTGTGCATGCTGCCCACCAGACTCTCTGACCTGAGCCTGTGTTTGCACTTAGTGTGTCTCCTCTGCTCACGTGCACGCTCCATGGTCCCATTGGACTTGACTTACAACACAAGTTGAAAGTTAAAATTATGAATTTCAAGACAGTAAGAGCAGAACATTGAACCAAATGCAGGACCCTTGAACGACTGCACAAATTACATGTTCTGTTGCCAGCTCTATCTCTTTGTATGGAATTCATGTTATCACCCTGTAATCTTAGGTCCCAGTGTACTGAAATCTTCGAACCTTAATTTGAAGCCTCTGAGAATGCCTAGACCTCAGAGTTGAAAAATAGACTGTAGTATTCAAATTTCTCTCTATAAGAACTTAAATTCTATTTTTCACTGTTTTCCTGGACATCATTTTACCCTCCTGTCGGTAGTTCACTTAGGTATCGTTTGTAGACCCTGAATACACAAGCATCATCGATCATGTGAAAACCATGCTTGTTGATTTGTAAATGGTGACACTTTCAGGGACTTATAGTTAGTGATCATTTGCGGCAATTGTTCATTTCTGAAAATTTGATGACATTTTGACATGGTGACATAACATTTTTCAATTCATTTTACCAGAATTGATTAGCTACTATTTTTCAAGTACATGAAAAGATAAATGATATGTGACCTCTGTTTTAAAGGAGCTTGAAACTCAGAAAAAAAAAAACAACAACCTTGATTAAAAATGATCACAAATTTACTATAAAGAAGTGAGCATTTGCTGAAATCCAGCAAAATTTCACAACCAATAACCTGTAATCTAATTTTCTGACTTACTGTTATACTTACTAATATGCTCTAAGCTGACTACAGCATTTAGTAGGTGTTCTATGAATGCCATGATTATGTGCAAGGACTTTTTTTACACAAGTTACCTTATGAAAATTGTGTCAACTCAACGAGATGCATATCATTGTCTCCTCCATTTCATAGATTCGGAAGTTAAATCTCTTTGAGAGATTTAAAAAACATCCTCAGGTAATTCAGCAAGTAAGTTGTATAATTGAGAAATGAATTCAAAACCAATTCTGTTTGACTCCAAAGTTCCACTGTGCTGCCTTGTGCTTATGGTGTTTTCTTTGGCATATCACACTCTGAATATTCAGTCTAGAGTAGATTTTCTTAGCTGTGTACAACAGTTTTTTTCTAAGAAAGCTTTCTAGGGGGAAGCGGGTAAGGGCAACATATGGGAGAATGGGGGGGAATTTGTGGTCAAATATATTTGGCTGCATTCTCTTCCTCCCACTGGAAATTACAAAATATATTAGTGTATTCAGTGATCTACAATGCCTTACAAAAAGTATATCAGTTGTGCTTACTCAGTTAGCACATATACCTAAAATGTGCAAAGGAACAGAATAATAGCATAGTCCTTGTATAGGCATGACACATATTTTGAAGCACTGAACATTGAAGCACTACATATTTCTATATGTCTTACCTATTCCAAGATAAATTTTAAAATTATAAATCTGATAAATTTTGTTTCACTGTAACAGTATTTCTCACATTTACTTCTTTCCTTAATACCAATTAGCATATTGTGAAAATATTGTTTCATCAAACAAGTTTTTGAGAAAAACGATGTGGAGCTATAGTTCAAGAGAGATGATATATAGTTATTTAGAAGCATTAACCACAACATTATGGACTATAGAGAGAACATCTAAATCAGTTTCTCACAGTTAGGGCCCAGTTTGTTGGTTCGTTTTATTGTTGTTCTTATTGCAGGGAGAAATTTCCTAAATTCACAAGTAAGTTAATAAAAATTATATTTAAAATAATCAGCATGCAAATTTGGGAGGACATAATTTTTACAGAAGGTGAGTAGGTGACTTTTGTTAACTGATCTATGGAATTGGCATTGGGGTATTGATGTAGCATAGTAGGACAGTAGTAAAATGTGTAGGGGTGGTTGTGTATAGGAGATTTGACCAGAGGAAAAAAGGGGAGTTCAAACAGATTAAAAAAAGAAAAGAAAGAAATAAAGCCAGAACTACATTTAAATCATAAAAGTCTGCAATCTAAGAAAAGTACCAATCACAATTAAAAGAGAGGAGGAAAAATACATCAAAAACAAAAGGTAAAAGAAAAAACTAGTTCCTGACGTTGTAAAAAAATATACAGAATAGTAGAGAATGTTAATTGTTTTAATCCTCAACTTTATTTTGTCTAGGCCTGCATTTTTAAAAACTATTTTTAAAAACAAATTTTTTTCTGAATGTGGGAAAATAAGTCTTTAATGTTTGGTATGTCTGCTGTATTCTTTCACTTTGCTTGGGCTCCTGACTGATTATATCATTAATTGCCTTAAACTAGAAATTTCTTTTAGAAAATCAAGACACCAGAATAGTATGGTTCTTAACCCCAGTTGGAAATTAATGCATAAAAATTATGACCTGTGGTTTCATTTTGATCACGTAGCTACCTCTTTTAGAACAAGGATCAACTCAGTGGAGTCTTAGTAAAGTAGGTCTTTCTTAATATACCCATAGTTGTCATCTCAGATAAGATTCTACAGGCTGAAGATTTGAAGGGCATGTGTAGGTAATGTTCTGAGAAACCCCCAGATTTAGTAAATAATAAATTTTTAAAAGGAGCACTTCTTTAGCAAATAGCTCATGTATTTGCTTACAAAGTATCATGCTGGGCACCAGAAGGGGTGTGATAGGAGCAGCAGGGCTTGAAAAATTTCTATTGATTTGGTGCCCTGAAGCAATCTTTCGAACGGGACAGGCATTTTCAAAATAACACTTGCCTAAAAGAATCTATAGTCTTTGTAGGAGTATCAGCAGCTTGCAAACTTCCTGACTTGGGTTTCATTACTGGAAAAAAATCCAAATGAAACTTCTGTTAAGAGCATATAGACACAACAGGGGTCCTGATGTGGGTCTCTTTTTAATAGAAATGAAGGTAGGCTGCCTTTTATATCTCACTAATTTCCCAACATCTATTTCTTATTCAGTTTCCTAGATCTGGGATTCTTTTCTGTAATGCTAAAGGTATATTAACTTTGTAAAATAATCATGAAAAATAATATTCTCATGTGTATTTTATGTGGGAATAAAAATAAATATGGCAAACGGAATAGAAAACTTAAACATTTTTATTGTTTTATTGTATGAGAAAGAATATCAGTTATTAAATTTGAACATAGATGCCAATATATACATATATTCAGAAAGTTATTAGCTCTAAATAAATATCCTTTTTCATCCAGAAAAATAAGTATGCATTTGAATTACATGGAGTATTTCCCTATTTCATTATAGATACATACTTAGATATTCTTAGTGTTCTCAGAATACTTAGAGTAATACTTCTCAATGTATGATTCAAGCATCTCAGCAATGAATCACCCAGTATGCTTTGGTCTTCATACTTCTTAACATATAGATACCTGGATCCCACCCAAGATTTATTAAATCAGAATAAATGGGGTAGTGCTATGGGAACTTTATTTTACAGAAGATTTTCAGTTAGTTTGACATGATAAACTTTGACTATATCTGCCTTAATGTTGAAGCAGAAATAATTTCTTGTACACTAATTCTGAAGTGTTTTTTTTTTTTCATGAAAGGTATATGTATTAGTCTTCTCAGGCTGCCATAACAAAATACCACAAACTGGGTGTCTTAAATACGTAAATTTATTTTCTCACAGTTCTAGAGGCTAGAAAGTCCAAGAGCAAGATAGCAGTAGGGTTCGCTTTCTTGTGAAGACTCTCTTTATGGCTTGCAGACGGCCACCTTCTCATTATGTCCTCACATGGCCTTTCCTTGTTGCACGTGCAAGGAGAGTGAGCTCCCTGGTGTCTCTTCTTATATGGACACTAATCCTATTAAATCAGAGCCCTATTCATGACCTCATTCGACCTTAATTACTTAGAAGCACCATCTACAAATACAGCCACACTGGATGTTGGGGCTTCAACATATGAATTATGGGGAGAACCAAACATTAAGTCAATAACAATGTACAATATATTTTGTCAAATATTCAGTTCCTTGAACTTATGGTTACCAGTGGGGGAAGGGTCGGGGGGGAGAGATAGATTGGGAGTTAGTGATTGACATGTACACACTGCTATATTTAAAATGGATAACCAACAAGGACCCACTGTATAGCACAAGGAACTCTGCTCAATATTATGTAACAACCTAAATGGGAAAAGAATTTGAAAAAGAATAGACACATGTATATGTATAACTGAATCACTTTACTGTACACCTGAAACTAACACAACATTGTTAATCAACTACACTCCAATATAAAATAAAAAGTAAAAAAAGATCAGTTCTTTCCTTAAAAGTGCAAAAATATAACAGTAAAAGGCATTAATTCTGTGCAAAACTTGAAACTCTAGCTTCGAAAATTCCTCCTTTCCAGGACAAAAACTTTATAAATAGTTAAGGTACATTTTGCATCTTAGAACAAAACTTGAGTTAATAATCTTTCAAATTTATATTCTGTGATTGTTCTAGGAACAAAGGATAAGCCATAAAAAACCATCTGTAATAGTTTCAGATTTTAGCCAAACCAAAAGCACCCAAAGCTTAATCCCAGGCCTGGGCTCAACAGACAGTTATGGAGAGTAAAGGTGGAGGGTAATGTCTTGTAAAGTACAACTGAAATTTGAGAAGCTGGAGAAAAAGCAAGATAGATGTAGGAAAATCTGAAATTAGGGTTTCAGGGAAAAGTGCAAGTGTTTACTGCCGATGTTTGTATAGATAAGAATTGAAGAAACACAGACTTGGGTACTGGACAGGTGTAGATTTGATCCCTGTTTCTAGATGGATGAGGATTCATAACTTATCTGATATTTAAGTCCCATTACAAAATAGTATGTTGTATTATCTTTTTATTAATGCATAAAAAAATATCACAACTTAGTGACTTACAAAAGCACCCGTTTATCATCTCACAATTTCTGTAAATCAGGAGTCTGGGCCCAACTTAACAGGGTCCCTTGCTCAGGGTCATACAAGTCTGCAATTAAGGTGCTGTCTGGGCTGCATTCTCATCTGGAGGCTGACTGGGGACAGATATGATTCTAAGCTCACTGGGGTTGGTAGCAGAATTGATTTTCTTCAGGTTGTTTGAATGAAGACCATGGATTTCTGTTGACTATTGGCCGTTAACTGTCCTCAGGTCCCGTAGTTCCTAGGGGCTGCCCATGAGTTCTTACCACAGAGACCTCCTCAACATGGCTGTTTACTTCATCAAGTAAGCAAGGAGATACTCTAGGTCTATTCTACTGAAACAGAATCGTATATAACATAATTATAGAAGTGACATCTAACATAACCTAATCAAGAGAGTGACATCCATCACTTTTCCTGCATTTTATTGGTGAGAAGCCAGTCATAGATTTCAGCTGTACTTAGTGGAAGGGGATTATGCAAGTGCATAACTCATTGGGGGTCACCTTTGAGTGTGTCTGCCACAGATGGTAATGTCCACACAGCTCTTTGAGGACTAAAAGAGATTATAGACATGAAGATCTTGGTCCATACATGTTCTGCTTATATAGGAACCATTACTGTGTTCTACTGACATGTCTAGTAAAGAAAGGTTCTTCTGAGGCAGTAACAGATCTTCTGACCCTGCCTCGTCTCCTAGACTCAACCCAGAGCAACCAGCAAATATATTGTACCTATCTTGACAGGTGTCACACGTGTTCCTTATGATGAGTTTATGTTAATATCTCAGTCTGGAGTGACTCTCACTAAAAAAAATTTAAAAAAAACTATGAAGAGGGAATAATGGCAAAGTACTTCCCCTTTCTGCTCTTGACCTCCTCCCTTAACACCCACCTTGATAATATATCTATATATCTCTCGTCAGCATTTAGGGGCATTATGCCATTCTCTTTATACTCTGGGACCCTCTTAAACATTTCCCTTGTGTCCATTCCCCTTAGAAAAGTAGTCTAGTATTATATCAAACTAACAATAAACTTTGTTTCATCCCTATGCCACTCCCTACTCCTGGGCTTTGCACTTACCTAGCTATTGAAAAGTTTGAACTAGTTCAACATATTCCTTAATGTGTTACCTCTCCTAGTAGACACTAATAGATTCAGTGTTTGTACACAGATAAAGGCAAGCAAGGAGAGACTGAGCAAGCTTTGAAACATATCTTTTCCTAGTTGAGCCTTCAGATGAGAATGCAGCTCAGTCTCACTAGATTGCAGCCTTGTGAGAATCTATGTTGAGGAGTCAGGTAAGTCATTCCTGGACTTCTGAGCTATAGAAGTTGTGTTCCTTGTGATAATGTTTTAGGTATGGTACATAACCTGTGGGGCAGAATCTTCATCACAAGGAGACCTTACCACAACTCTCAAACAATAGGAAACTTCATCCTTTTTTCTTTTTTTTAACATCTTTATTGGAGTATATTTGCTTTACAATGGTGTGTTAGTTTCTGCTTTATAACAAAGTGGATCAGCTATACGTACACATTACCCCCATATCTCCTCCCTCTTGTGTCTCCCTACCAACCTCCCTATCCTACCCCTCTGAGTGGACACAAAGCACCGAGCTGATCTCCCTGTTCTTTGTGGCTGCTTCTCAGTAGCTATCTATTTTACATTTGGTAGTATATATAAGCCCATTTCACTCACTCACTTCTTCCCAGCTTATCCTGCCACCTGCCCGTGTACTCAAGTCCATTCTCTACATCCATGTCTTTATTCCCATCCTGCCCCTAGGTTCATCAGAAGCTTTTTTTTTTTTTTTTTTAGATTCCATATATATGAGTTAGCATACAGTATTTATTTTTCTCTTTCTGACTTACTTCACTCTGTATTACAGTCTCTAGGTCCAACCACCTGACTACAAATAACTCAATTTTGTTTCTTTTTATGGCTGAGTAATACTCCATTTATATATGTGCCACATCTTCTTTATCCATTCATCTGTCAGTGGACACTTAGGTTGCTTCCACGTCCTGGTTACTGTAAATAGAACTGAAATGAACATTGTGGTACATGACTCTTTTTGAATTATGGTTTTCTCTGGGTATATGCCCAGTAGTGGGATTGCTGGGTCATATGGTAGTTCTATTTTTAGTTTTTTAAGGAACCTCCATACTGTTCTCCATAGTGGCTGTATCAATTTACATTCCCACCAACAGTGCAAGAGGGTCCCCTTTTCTCCATACTTTCTCCAGCATTTATTGTTTGTAGGTTTTTTGATGATGGCCAATCTGACCAGTATGAGGTGATACCTCACTGTAATTTTGATTTGCATTTCTCTAATGATTAGTGATGTTGAGCATCCTTTCATGTGTTTGTTGCCTCTCTGTATATCTTCTTTGGAGTAATGTCTATTTAGATCTTCTGCCCATTTCTGGATTGGGTTGTTTGTTTTTTTGATATTGAGCTGCATGAGCTGCTTGTGAATTTTGGAGATTAATCCTTTGTCAGTTGCTTCATTTGCAAATATTTTCTCCCGTTCTGAGGGTTGTCTTTTTGTCTTGTTTATGGTTTCCTTTGCTGTGCAAAAGCTTTCAAATTTCATTAGTTCCCATTTGTTAATTTTTGTTTTTATTTCCATTTCTCTAGGAGGTGAGTCAAAAAGGATCTTGCTGTGATTTATGTCATAGAGTGTTCTGCATTTGTTTTCCTCTAAGAGTTTTATAGTGTATGGCCTTACATTTAGGTCTTTAATCCATTTTGAGTTTATTTTTGTGTATGGTGTTAAGGAGTGTTCTAATTTCATTCTTTTACATGTAGCTGTCCAGTTATCCCAGCACCACTTATTGAAGAGGCTGTCTTTTCTCCATTGTATATTCTTGCCTCCTTTATCAAAAATAAGGTGACCATATGTTCGGGGGTTTATCTCTGGGCTTTCTATCCTGTTCCATTGATCTATATTTCTGTTTTTGTGCCAGTACCATACTGTCCTGATTACTGTAACTTTGTAGTATAGTCTGAAGTCCTGGAGCCTGATACTTCCAGCTCCGTTTTCCTTTCCCAAGATTGCTTTGGTTATTCGGGGTCTGTTGTGTTTCCATACAAATTGTGAAATTTTTTGTTCTAGTTCTGTGAAAAATGCCAGTGGTAGTTTGATAGGGATTGCATTGAATCTGTAGATTGCTTTGGGTAGTATAGTCATTTTCACAATGTTGATTCTTCCAATCCAAGAACATGGTATATCTCTCCATCTGTTTGTATCATCTTTAATTTCTTTCACAGTGTCTTATAGTTTTCTGCACACAGGTCTTTTGTCTCCTTAGGTAAGTTTATTCCTAGGTATTTTATGCTTTTTGTTGAAATGGTAAATGGAAGTGTTTCCTTAATTTCTCTTTCAGATTTTTCATCATTAGTGTATAGGAATGCAAGAGATTTCTGTGCATTAATTTTGTATCCTGCTACTTTACCAAATTCATTGATTAGCTCTAGTAGTTTTCTGGTGGCATCTTTAGGATTCTCTATGGATAGTATCATGTCATCTGCAAAGAGTGACAGCTTTACTTTTTCTTTTCTGATTTGGATTCCTTTTATTTCTTTTTCTTCTCTGATTGCTGTGGCTAAAACTTGCAAAACTATGTTGAATAGTAGTGGTGAGAATGGACAACCTTGTCTTGTTCCTGATCTCAGATGAAATGGTTTCAGTTTTTCCCCATTGAGAACGATGTTGGTTGTGGGTTTGTCATATATGGCCTTTATTATGTTGAGGTAAGTTCCCTGTATGCCTACTTTCTGGTTGGTTTTTATCATAAATGGTTGTTGAATTTTGTTGAAAGCTTTTTCTGCATCTATTGAGATGATCATATGGTTTTTCTCCTTCAATTTGTTAATATGGTTTATCACATTGATTGATATATTATATCAATATACGTATTGTATATATGTATATTGAAGAATCCTTGCATTCCTGGGATAAACCCCACTTGATCGTGGTGTATGATCCTTTTAAGGTGCTGTTGGATTCTGTTTGCTAGTATTTTGTTTAGGATTTTTGCATCTATGTTCGTCAGTGATATTGGCCTGTCGTTTTCTTTCTTTGTGACATCTTTGGTTTTGGTATCAGGGTGACGGTGGCCTCATAGAATGAGTTTGGGAGTGTTCCTCCCTCTGCTATATTTTGGAAGAGTTTGAGAAGGATAGGTGTTAGCTCTTCTCTAATTGTTTGATAGAATTCACCTGTGAAGCCATCTGGTCCTGGGCTTTTGTTTGTTGGAAGATTTTTAATCACAGTCTCAATTTCAGTGCTTGTGATTGCTCTGTTTATATTTTCTATTTCTTCCTGGTTAAGTCTTTGAAGGTTGTGCCTTTCTAAGAATTTGTCCATTTCTTCCACTTTGTCCATTTTATTGGCATATATTTGCTTGTAGTGATCTCTTAGGATCCTTTGTATTTCTGCAGGGTCAGTTGTTACTTCTCCTTTTTCATTTCTAATTCTATTGATTTGAGTTTTCTCCCTTTTTTTCTTGATGAGTCTGGCTAATGGTTTATCAATTTTGTTTATCTTCACAAAGAACCAGCTTTTAGTTTTACTGATCTTTGCTATCATTTCCTTCATTTCTTTTTCATTTATTTCTGATCTGGTATTTATGATTTCTTTCATTCTACTAATTTTGAAGGTTTTTTGTTCTTCTTTCTCCAATTGCTTTAGGTGTAAGTTTAGGTCGTTTATTTGAGATGTTTCTTGTTTCTTGAGGTAGGACTGTATTGCTATAAATTTCCCTTTTAGAACTGCTTTTGCTGCATTCCATAGGGTTTGGGTTGTCATGTTTTCATTGTCATTTGTTTCTAGGTATTTTTTTATTTCCTCTTTGATTTATTCAGTGATCTCTTGGTTATTAAGTAGTATATTGTTTAACCTCCATGTGTTTGCGTTTTTTACAGATTCTTTTCCTGTAATTGATATCAAGTCTCAGAGCATTGTGGTAGGAAAAGATACTTGGTATGATTTCAGTTTTCTTAAATTTTCCAAGGCATGATTTGTGACCCAAGATATGATCTATCCTGGAGAATGTTCCATGAACACTTGAGAAGAAAGAATATTCTGTTTTTTTTGGATGGAATGTCCTATAAATATCAATTAAATCCATGTTGTTTAATGTATTATTTAAAGCTTATGTTTCCTTATTTATTTTCGTTTTGATGATCTGTCCATTGGTGAAAGTGAGGTGTTAAAGTCCCCTACTATGCTTGTGTTACTGTCAATTTCCCCTTTTATGACTGTTAGCATTTGCCTTATATACTGAGGTGCTCCTATGTTGGGTGCATAAATATTTACAATTGTTATATCTTCTTCTTGGATTGATCCCTTGATCATTATGTAGTGTCCTTCTTTATCTCTTATAATAGTCTTTATTTTAAAGTTTATTTTGTCTGATAAGAGAATTACTACTCCAGCTTTCTTTTGATTTGTGTTTGCATGGAATATCTTTTTCCAGCCCCTCACTTTCAGTGTGTATGTGTCCCTAGGTCTGAAGTGGGTCTCTTGTAGACAGCATATATATGGGTCTTGTTTTTGTATCCATTCAGCCAGTCGGTGTCTTTTGGTGGGAGCATTTAATCCATTTACATTTAAGGTAATTCTTGATATATATGTTCGTATTACCATTTTCTTAATTGTTTTGGGTTTGTTATTGTAGTTCTTTACCTTCTCTTGTGTTTCCCATCTAGAGAAGTTCCTTTAGCATTTGTTTTCAAACTGGTTTGGTGTTGCTGAATTCTCTTAGCTTTTGCTTGTCTGTGACGGTTTTAATATCTCCGTCGAATCTGAATGAGATCCATTCTGGGTAGAGTAATCTTGGTTGTAGGCTTTTCCCTTTCATCACTTTAAATATGTCTTGGTACTCCCTTCTGGCTTGCAGAGTTTCTGTTGAAAGATCAGCTGTTAATCTTATGGGGATTCCCTTGTATGTTATTTGTTGTTTTTCCCTTGCTGCTTTTAATATTTTTTTTTTGTATTTAATTTTTGATAGTTTGATTAATATGTGTCTTGGCATGTTTCTCCCTGGATTTATCCTGTATGGGACTCTCTGCCCTTCCTGGACTTGATTGACTATTTCGTTTACCATATTAGGGAAGTTTTCAACTATAATTTCTTCAAATATTTTCTCAGTCCCTTTCTTTTTCTCTTCTTCTTCTGAGACCCCTATAATTTGAATGTTGGTGCATTTAATGTTTCCCAGAGGTCTCTGAGACTGTCCTAAATTCTTTTCATTCTTTTTTCTTTATTCTGCTCTACAGTAGTTATTTCCACAATTTTATCTTCCAGGTCACTTATCCATACTTGTGCCTCAGTTATTCTGCTATTGATTCCTTCTAGAGGATTTTAAATTTCATTTGTTGTGTTGTTCATCATTGTTTTTTTGCTCTTTAGTTCTTCTAGGTTCTTGGTAAATATTTCTTGTATTGTCTCCATTCTATTTCCAAGATTTTGGATCATCTTTACTGAATTCTTTTTCAGGTAGACTGCCTATTTCCTCTTCATTTGTTTGGTCTGGTGGGTTTTTACCTTGCTCCTTCATCTGCTGTGTGTTTCTCTGTCTTCTCATTTTGCTTAACTTACTGTGTTTGGGGTCTCCTTTGCACAGGATGCATGTTTGTAGTTCCCATTGTTTTTGGTGTCTGTCCCCAGTGGCTAAGGTTGGTTCAGTGGCTTGTGTAGGCTTCCTGGTGTAGGGGACTCGTGCCTGCGTTCTGGTGGGTGGGGCTGGATCTTATCTTTCTGGTAGGCAGGACCGCATCTGGTGGTATGTTTTGGGATGTCTGTGGCCTTATTATTATTTTAGCCAACCTCTCTGCTAATGGGTGGGGTTGTGCTCCTGTCTTGCTAGTTGTTTGTCATAGGGTTTCCAGCACTGTAGCTTGCTGGTTGTTGAGTGGAGCTGGGTCTTAGCATTGAGATGGAGATCTCTGGGAGAGCTTTCAGCATTTGATATTATGTGGAGTTGGGAGGTCTCTGGTGGACCAATGTCCTGAACTCGGCTCTCCCACCTCAGAGTCACAGGCTTGACACCAGGCCGGAGCACCAAAACCCTGTCAGCCACACGGCTCTTTTGGGAAGTCTGAGGTCTTCTGCCAGCATTCAGTAGGTGTTCTGTAGTTGTTCCACATGTATATGTATTTCTGATGTATTTGTGGGGAGGAAGTTGATCTTCACGTCTTACTCCTCTGCCATCTTGAAGGTCTCCAACTTCATCCTTTTTATTGTTCAATGCAGAGCTTATGTTACAATATACAGAATAATTGCATGACTTTAAATAAACTGTTCAGTGTCTAAGTTGACGTTCCTTACAAATGCATATTTCTGGGAAAGGAAATAAAAATAATTACTCTTAGAAGAGTAATCAATGTTTTATTACTCTCCACAACTTTCAAGGCATTCAAAATGTATTCTTTCCATCAGATATCATATATGAAAGATGTTTAATTAGTCGTTCTCTAGGAGAGTTCTGTGAATTTCTCTTAAGATTCTTAAGATTGTCAGATGGCATGTACAAAAATAAAAATAGATTTCCCTAATGTGTATTTTCCAGAGAAAATGGGCTAAATATATTTTAATCTGTAGTTAAATTATATTACAAGTGTTGTGAGAATAAGTGCTCCATGACTATTTAGGTGGTGTATGTAAGAAGATGTAGACTTTGTTTCGTTTACTGAAGTGGTTCTTGTATTGGAAAGTTTAAGAAAAACTGAATTAGAATAAACTTTCCAATGCCCCCTAAATTAATAATATCCAGGAAATAGATGTTTAATTGGGCATATAGTGTTTTATTTCAGCACTTCAGGGACGGTGAAACACAAGTAGGTGGATTAAGCAGCTTTGGCATGTTCAGATACAATTAGTAAGCCTTGGCCACCTGCAGAAGATAACCTATCAAGCATGAAGCCTCTCTCAACAGATTGTGTTTCTGTGTGTGACAGGCAGTCTTCAGGACCAGAAGGGAAACAGCTTAGTTGAATCTTTTTTTTCATGGCTTGAATCAGCCTCACTGAAATAAATCAATTTTCTGTAAAAATGGAAGTATCAGTTTGATGAAGATTAAGGCATTTTCTCACCTTTAGCATGCCCTGGATTAAAGGGATGAAATGGGCTGTAGTAAGCAGTATGGACGGCTGGACAGTGAATGGTACCATATGGACAGCTAAGGGTCCCCCTTCTTACTCTCTGTCACTATCCCCATCGCTAAGCTGGAATACGTAATGTAAATAAAACTTAATAATTCAATTTAAATGAAGCAAAAAAATAGGTAATACATGAAATTCAAACCAAGACCCGAGACTGGCTACAGAATTTTCAGTGCACATTGTAAAGTGAAAATGTAGAGTTTCTTTTCCAAAAATTATTAAAATTTTCAAGATGGCACAACAGAGTGTTAAAATTGCAGAATCCTTCTGAGCATGGTCTCAGGTCTCACACTGTAAAGCTGGTCCTGCAAAGGTGACCCCCTTTGACTCTGCAGTCTCCCAAAGATCAGTAGCAGGGTTGTCCCTAAGGTAGAATAAGCATGTACCTCCATTGCATTTTAGAGGAAAGATGGGATCCTGGGAGGCTTGGAGAATGCGCTGTTGATGTTACCTGTGAGCTGGTTCCCCAAACACATGATGATCTTGTGTTGGCTCTGGCTGTCTAGCCCATGCACCAAATCCGCATACACTGTTCTGTGTTTTCTTCTTTCTTTCTTTTAACATTTGATACTTATTTTCATCCTACTATACATGAATTAAAACACTGGCAGGCAAAATGAGTTTTTTCCTTTTCCCTATTCTGCATCCCTTTTATGGTTCTGGATCTTCAAGGAAAATTCTCATTTTTGTTTCTTGAAAGAGGCTACATGATCATGTCTTTATGAAATGTTGTAAAGTGTAGTCATGAAAGCACCATCTTTGGAGTCAGACTTGTGTAGGTTTTATGACAGGTTCTTCTACTTCCCAGTTGTTTGATCTTTGGCAAATCATCTATCTTTCCTGAGTCCCTATTTCCTATTGTAAATGACAATAAAAATGTCTACTTCATAGGCCTGTTTTGCATATTAAATGAGATAGTGTTTAGAAAGCCAACTGCCCAGCTTATTATAAATACTAAAAAAAAACATTTATTTTTTTACTATTATAATTTCTAATCATACTTTGCAGAAAATATCAACTTATTTTATTTTGACATAAAGAGTTTAAAATTCAGAATCATAGAATTAGGGAGAACTTCATAGATTTTCTGGTTTAGTAGCTCTTAAATTTGTTGGGATCATAGATCCCTTTGTATTCTGATATAAGGCAGTGGACCCTCTTTCTCCCCAAAAGTTACATATGCATTCACCATTCTGTTTCAGGGGATTCTTTCACCACCTGAAGCTCAAAGTTGAAACTTTTGAATGCAGTTTTAAAGGAGTGTATCAAACCTTATACTTAGTTTCCTATTCACAAAACAGTGGTGGGATTGCCCTCTAAATATCGAGCTTCCATTATTGAAAGCAACCCTCTCTCCTGAACATGGGTCTTTTTTTTTTTTTTTTCTTTGCCACAGAAATGCTGAGCACAGCCTAGAAATGAATGAGAACATCAGATAATGATGCCACGTTTTATTTCAAGGAAAATCACTACAATAACTTTCCTTTTGAATGACTCTGTCTTCTGAGAGACCCTCTGTGCTGTGAAGTTCTCTCTTTTAAGTGGCTACATCTAATGTGTCGCTGCTCACAACACTAGCGGTTTTATACTTGGACAATGGAGTAGAATAGCAACTGAGGTTTTGAAAAGTAACAGAGCTATGTGAGCTTTTTAATATGACCTAGGGGTTGTCACATTGATCCCTGTTTTATCTTCCCTTTTTTGGTTAATTAATTCTATTTATCTTTATTTATTGCTTCCTTTCCTTTTCCTCCTCTCACATTAAGCTTTGGGCCTAGTTTGCAAAACATTTTAAAAAGTAATCTGAGTGACTAGTTTCCACCTGATTCTCAACATTTGCATTTGACTGTCTGGCAGTTATTCCCAGATACTTTCCTCCTCCTTGGCTACTTCCATCTTCTTTTATCACACAACAAACTTCTGGCAGCAGCAGATGCACTGATACTTTCCAAAGAGACCATGAAAGTAAAATGAAAAGAGAATAGACAGACAGAGTTCCTCTGTCACTTAGGCTCATAGCCTGGTTTTCATTTTGTTCTTTGTCTGGTTTTCATTTGACCCGCACAGGTTCCTTCTCATTCTTAAGCACACATTCCAGGGTTTATGTTCACGGCTGAGAGATGCATGTAGAGAGTATGCAAAGAGTAACTTCCAAAGGGTAAGCCCAAAGAGGGCTGTCAAATTTCTCTTTATGGATATTTTGGCTCCAAGTCATTTTTATATTTCTCCCAGCTCTAGATCAAGCTGATGCTGAAAGGTAGGATACCTTGATTGTTTCCACATTTCTTACAATGATAATGCAAGGCAAAATCCAGGGGGAATTGAAACATCATCTGTCATGTTTAGCCAGGATGAAGTTTTATGACATTTAAAGTGTTAGAGCAGGGAAAGTATCTGCCAACCTGGAAGTTTTTAATCCCCGTTTCTGAACACTTACAGAGTTGCCAAGCTAATCCCACAGAGCTGGTGCCCTGTCTGCTGCTGACGTGCCATCTGCTCTTGTTCATATTGGATGTGATCTGATATGAACCTCAAAGACCTTTTTGAAGTTAAGCCTTATTTGACTCCTGAATCATTAACTTTCACCCAGAGTCATCACATTTTGCCTTCTGCCCACACAGGTTTTGTTTAATAGGAAATTAATTGCCACATGGCAGGTAAGAAATGCCATACTGATGGAAAGAAACTTCAAGTTAAGTGCATACTTTTTCAGGGTCATAGAACTTGGACAGAGTTGCTCAGCTTTTCATTACTTAGCATGTTGGTATAATTTATCCATATTTATTTTTACAAGTTGTATGTGAGCTTGCTCAAATTTTTAATTGCTTCTCCTCTTAGTAATAAAAAAGGAGAAATGCTTCTCCTGTGAGAAATGTGATCAGTGGGAAGAGGCATTAACAGAAGCCTTGTCAGAGCTGACCTCAAGAGAAAGCAGAACGGGGTCTGAACTATGTTTTAGGAGTTGATGGAGTTGCAGGTAGAAATCATTGTACTGATATAAGTCCCAACAGCTTGTCCTTGCAGTTCCAGATTCACTCCTTTGGTGTGAAAAGTTTTCAGTTTTCAAAAGTGCAGCTATTAAATTGCAAGTTATCTTAGAAAACCTCAGGCAATATCGGTTAATCCCCTAGTGGAAAGCCAGTAGACATTCAATCCTGTAGGAATAGGACATGGCATGGGTATCAGAATGTGGAGGTTGGAGGGCAAAGTAGTCCTGAAAAGCTGAAGGTGCAGAAAGAGAAATCATCTGCTTCCCGATTTGTTAAAATTAGACTCTACTTTTAACTGTGGTACTTCAGTCAGAACGGGTGATGAGATGCACAGAACTGACCAACAGCTGTCTTTGCATTTAAATTACTGATAAATGCTTGAAAGTCTGACCGATGCTGCTATTACTTTGTCCTAAGTAAATTAAATAATTAAAGTATTCTCAGAGCTCTCTACAGTGTACACAGCCCTTTCACAATTACAATTTTTATTTTTATTTTCAGCCTGTATACATGGAGAACACCTGTTACTTTCATTATCATCTACAGAGGAATCATTAATATTGCACATAGCAAGTATGCATGAGTGTACGGTACTTATAAGCAAGTACCTTGGAGAAGAAAACTTAAGTTTGAGAACTGAGCTACAAATAGATAAAGTAATTTATCCATAGTTATATCAGAGATGTCTGTGTGAAATGTACATTTTTATCTTTATTAGCTTTAATTTACATGGCTTAAAATGTATGAGTCATTTATGGCAATTCCATCACTATGTTTGTATTTGAGCATGCAATTTAAAAAAATTCTGATAATATTTAAAGTCATTTGCTGAGATGGCTTTTCTATTATAAGTCAATAAGGGAGAAGGAAGCATGACAATATATTATTGTTCAAATAGGGAAATAACACATATGGTGTTTCTTTATAGCAGAGAATTCTTCATGCTTCCCTTATAGTGTTGCTTCCAAGAACATATCCCTGGACAGAAGAATAATCTTAATCTTACTTAAGCCTTAGGAGTATAGGGTACATCTATTTTTTCCTAAATTTGTTTTTGTTGGAACATGAGTAAAGAATGATATATGCATGATTCCAACATTTTCTCAATAAAAAATGTCATTGTGTGACCTGGCCTACACTAAATTTTTATTATTGTTTAAAAAAATATGAAGCTTACTGCAAAGTTAGAAAACCTATATCACATTTAGCTTTATATTAATGAATCTCATTTACAAAAGAATCACATGAAAAAAGAATATATAGGACAAGTGACTGCTGTCGATTATAATAACGTTTTTTAATTGTGACAGAATGAAGAAAGTTAATTTAGAAAAATAATGAGGACAATCTAGTATTACTTTCTTCCAAATTGTTTTCTTAGAAAATCAAAACATTTTAGAATGTAATCTTGTAGCACAGAATCCAAACTCCCACCAAAAGCACTCAATAAAATTTAACTATTCCTTTCAGACTTGCATGGTTACATAGTGAGTCTTCTAGTTTCACCAGTGTTATTTATCTTATGATGCTTAATTAATTAGAACCCATTCCTCACAGGATTTTGACTATTCCAAACCAACAACTCTTGAATGGCCAGAACACAAAATTCTTCTCAGAAGTTGACTTAAAATTCTATGCGAAAGACTAAATTTTTATTTTTCTGTGGTCTCTCAAAGACATTTGAAGGACTCTGATATCTGTGAACAAGTGATAAAATAGGATTTCTACAAAGGCAATAATAATCAATTAGTAAGTCTTAACTTTTCATGAATTGGTGCTAAATAGTTTCACTTGTTCTTTTGAATAAAGTGAGGACTTAGGAGAATGTAAAAGTGAAAAATGTTGTATAATTCTCTTACTTTACCAGTGGTTGTCCATGGGAGAAGCATTTTCCTGTTTTTCATCAAAAAGCATTCACTTTAACTCTTAGAGAAGAATCATAAGATAAGCGGTATCAGTCATCTCACTGGGCATTCCAGGAGGGGCTATGTCTGGGAAACATATCAGGTAAAATTCAAAGGTCTAAACATAAGCTGGTTAGAGATGTTTCATGGCTACTAGAATGTGGTTTCCTGTTGTTTTTAAGGATGGAGTGTTAAAGATGATATATTGTTATAGGGAAGTCAGTGGGTTTAAGAATCTATGGCACTTAAAATCTAGAAGGCTAGGGTTGAAGTCTAGGCTTTGTATCTCACAAATATAACCTAGAACAGTTCACTAAATCCCTCTGAGCTTCAGTTTCATCTTTTCTAAAATTCATACCTGTGCTATTTCAGGCAACTCAGGTATGAGATATGTTGGAATCCAGGCACCCCAGGACTGGGAATATGTTTCAGTTATTTATTTCTGCATAACAAATCACCCCAAAACTTACTGTCCTCTAAAAATACAATTTATTTTTCATGATTGTGTGGGTTGACTGAGTGAGTTTATTGCTGATCTGACCTAGATCATTCATGTTGCCTCTAGCTCTGGGATTGACTAGGGGCAGGGCTCAGCTGGGCTGTTAGCCAGGGAGACTGTTTTCCTCTGTAGGGCCTTTCCATGGAGCTAGATTGGGCTTTCTCACTGCCTCCTGATCTCAAGCAGTGTTCCAATAGGGAGGATATTAAGAATGCAAGAATAGATGCTACAAAGCTCCTAAAAGATAATGTTGGAAGTCCTACAGGGTCCCTTCCATCATGTTTTATAGGCAAAGCAAGTCACAAGGCCAGCCCACATTCAAGGGGAGAAAAAGTCAGCGCCACCACTGGATAAGAGGAGTGGTGAAGTCTTGTTGCAGAAGGTATATAATATGGAAGATATTATTATGATCATGTTTGAAAATAGTCTACCAAAGCAGGAGAGTGCTAAAGCTGGGACTTGGACATAGGATGGTGCTGAGGTGATAGTAACCTCCCCTGCAAAGGAAACCCGGCGATTCAAGTTGCAATATCCAAAGTCCATGCCCATGCAGAATTTACTGAATCATGGTTAAGAGCATGGATTCTAGAAGCAAAACAACTTTGGGGTTAAAACCTAGCTCACAATTTCCTGACTATTTGATTAAGCTCATCTGTGCCTCAATTTCCTCATCTATAAAATGAAGAGAATAACATTTTCTATCTCATAGAGTTATTTTGAAGATTGAATAATTACTACATATAAACAGCTTAAAATAGTGCCTGGCAAACATAAAAACTTCAAGAATTGTTTATTATTATTACATCATCATCATCATTATTGCAATAGTCTAGGTGCACTTGGTGGGGGTGGCTGGTGTAAAGTTGGCGAGGAATTTCAGTCATAGCTACAGCTGGGAATTCAGGAGGGATCCGTTAGCTTCAAGAAGTCAATCTATGTTCTTCAGGGATCTAGTCGGGGACCACATGAGAGGACACACAGTGAAAAGAAACTGGCTTCTTGGGAGGTGATCTGACAGGAGGTAGGTGATCTATCAATGTCTGGGGTGTAAGGCAGGACCCTGATTCTGGGGTCATAAAGTAGAGAACCAAGTAAGCAGAAAGAAATTATAGAGGGGAACCCCATCATGTGCACACACTTGTGAACAGGGCCAACTCTTGGCTGCAGCTTTGTAAGGACAAGGGTATGTTGGGTTTTTCTCCGACTGAAAGCTCCATCAATGTCTGAACGAGTCTTGGAACACCAGGAAACCCAGATATCTTGGCTGAATCACTGAGTCTAATATACATAACTTAATTACAACCTCCAATAAAATGGACTTTTACTTCCCACCACTGCTGGTTGGCTCAGGAACTAAACTCAGTCTTGATCTGTAAGTGGGGACCGGAAATGTATTCAGCCCTGGAAGCCAGGAAGAGAAAGATAAATGCAGGGGCTGTGACAAAGGCTGACATTCTATCACACTGGATGGTTATGATTCTCAAATTAAACAGTGTATATAAAAGAACTTTGTAAATTACTATAATCAAGCATATTTCCGAGGGCAAATAATTTTTAAAAAAATAAATGTACTTGCCAAATTTTCAAACTAAACATCCCCAGATAGAATCCATGATGTTATGTGTGAAGGCTGAGGTCCTTGTCAGGCAGTCTAGGACAGAGGGAGAGCTGAAGCTGCAACAGTGTGTAAGGACAGAGTTCGGGACTTAAGCAATTATGAAGGAAAAGGTGACGAATGTGTTGTGACTAGAAGATAAGAACCTGAATGCGTGGGCGGATCTCTCAATCGTGTGTGCAGTGGAAATACGACAGCAAATCCCATGATGAGGTTGATAATCCCTCTGCCCTGGTTTTAAGCAGTCTTTCTGATGTGGATGGATGAAGGCTCACAGGTGTGTGCTGAGCCCCAGAATAAATTCTGCAGGTGCTGTGATTGCAGTAAAGGTCTAAGTCCCTTTAGAGAGTACTCACCGTCTGAACAAATGAAGTGATTTTGAATGCTCTGCTTGCTATGGGGAAATGTATAAAATGATGGCATAATTTCATGTTCCTTTGGATAGCTTTTTAAAAGAGACCTGGGCCAAGAAAATTATTCTCCAAAAGCCTGCTAAATTTGTATAATGGAAACAAATTTTTTTCTTAATATAAGCAACAATTCTATTTTAAATTTATGATATGAGAATGGAGGTTTTAATCACCCTGTCTATGCTTTAACATTGGGGCTTTCTTTGTAGCCAGTATCTAGCAAGGATGTCACTGCTGTATTATTTTAAAATAGGAAGGCTTTGGAACTGACATTTTGTTCATTGTATCCATTGTTTTATCTTGCATTGAGAATTAGTCAAGAGTGTAGTGCCAAGTTTCTTATTCCATAAGAAAACATGAAGTTATTTAAGAAAATGAATTTTATGTAAAGGTGAAACTACTAAACAGTTGAGACCGTATCCAAAAGACTAATTTTCCTCCTTATTTGCTGATCTCTGCTTCTCCTTACTTCCAGTACCAAGAGAATGATTCCTCTAACCTAATCACTCCTAGCTAAACTCAGATAATATTCTAGAAATGAGTTGAGGTGAAAAGTTCACCAGTTCCATGATTCTTTTCCCCCAAAGTGCCATTAATTCAGACAAAATCAGTTCCAGTTTTGGAATTCTGCCCTATGTTCAGAGTCATCTTTATAATTGTAGTATTTACAGTGACGTTGTTGCAAAAGGGAATTTTTCTCATAATTTTCCAGCTTTATGCAGTGTCTGTAGAGGAGTAAGATGTTTAACTCCTGAAGGCATTGGGAGACAGAACAGCAAAAGGCAAAAACCACAGACTAGTGGGCAAGGTGCAGAAGTTAGTTAATGAGATGGCAAGAGTGAGCAGTGTGGGAGTTCAGAGGGATGCTGAAAGGAATCACTGAACTTTAATAAGATGATGAAAAGGCATCTTGACAGGAAAAAAAAGTTCATGAACCATTCTTCTGAGTTATACAATAGAGTAAGACTGTGAAACATTCATTTTTTTCTAGAAAAAACCCTGGTACATTTCCACTGAATTAAAAATTACGTTCTTCCCATCAGAATACTATTGACCTAAAACAAGGGTATTCTTTTCCTCTGCCTCAATGTTAAATTAGACCAAGTTTAAATTATGAAAAAATTATTTTTCATATTTGAAGACCTCTGTGAAAAATAGTAAGCTATTTAAATGCTAAATTTCAAATCAGAACAGCCTTAATGAGATTTGTGTCTCCTGTAAACCACACTGCAATCAACAGAAAAACAAATTAATAAATGTTAAGCCCTGTTCCTTATTTTTCAGAAGCACATAATTCAATGCTTTATCAGCTTTTAAGAAAATACTTAAAAAAACAGAAACAAAAAACCCTTTTTTGCCTTTATGGTATGCAATCAATATAAAATTTAGTCATGGTATGTCTCTATACCAGATGAAAATAATATCATATTGAAATGAATGGTTTCTCTTTGCCTTATTTATCTTATTTAGCAACCACAGTGTCCTCACTGTGTGCCAGGCACATAGTGCACTAGTGCAGTGCTAATATCTCATTGAATTCTCATAATATTCCTATGAAAAAAATATCATTATTATCTCCATTTTACAGATTAAGAAACTGAGGCCTAGAAAGCTTAAGCTATTGCTGGAGTTCATGCAGCCCCAAAGTAACAGAGCAAGTATAGGAATCCTGGCAGTTTGGCTTCAGAGTCTGTGCCCTTAACCTATGATATTTTCATGCAGCTGCTCATAGAAAATATGCCTTAATAGATAATGAAATCTGAAAATGTCATTGATTAGGTAGGAGTCCCAAATGCTAGAGGGAATCCCAACTATTCTTTGCCTATTTTCATTTCTACCTGTATTCTCTATGGTCATTTTAACCTCAGAATTTCAAAAGTTCAACTCACCTTTCCACCCAAATGTGTTCCTTCTCTATACCCGTATTGGATGATGACTCACTAGTTATTCACTACCTTAGGTAAAATCTAAGAGTTATTCCAGAATCCTAGCTGAGCTCAATGTCTACATCTAATTAGTAATCAAACTGTACTCTTTCTAAATATTCTCAAAACTAGCCTCTCCCCTCTATGCCTTTGCCACTTTTATTGCCACTTTTCAGGCTTTTTTTCATCTTATGATGAGACAAATTGTGACCTAAATATTCTCTTCGTTTTTAAATATCCTCCATTGTAGCCATCCTTCACTTTATTGCTAATGTGATCTTTAAAAAAATGTTTATTTAATCACGTTTTTCTTTCAGTTAAAGAACTTCACTCTCTCCCTCTTGCCTTGCTACAAAATACAAGGCCCTTTTTGATTTGGTCCCTTTCTTATCTCCTGCTACTCCCCTAATCATACTTATGATTTATCAAATACCAAGCATCATGCAGTTTTTAACCTCCTGGCTTTGCACCTGCTATTCCCCTCTGCTTGGAACAATCTGCTCACCACTTGTCCTCTTGGCAAACTCATATAAATGTCTAATAAATGTCCATCTGATGTGTCCAGCAAGCCTGCTGTAGCCTGGAAGAATTAGTTATGCATTGATGCTACATCTGTGCCTTGTACAGCCTTCTGTTGCATTTACCACAACTTATTGTAATTATTCTTTTACATTCTGAGTTAGACTCTTATCTTCTTAAGGGGACAGCAATTACCAGGAGGTCAGTAAATGTCAGTAAATTTATTATGAATCTCTATTCTGACTCACTGTGAAAGGTTTTATGCTGCAGAAGATGTAGAAATTTGAGAAAGTGCATTCTAACACAAAATGATGGCTAAAAGGGAAAGAAGGTAAGATAAAATGGATTGGAAAATTAGGGAAGAATGTGATGTTTTATTTAAGGTGGAGGAGAATCAGTCTTTATCTGAACTAAAGTCATTTTGTCTTCTAAATTGTCAAGATGTTACTTTCAATATATTAATATCTGATTCAGTGTTCTACCTGGGGCCATCTTGACTTGACATTCTACTGTGGAATGTCATTTGTCTGTATACGTTCACACTCTGGTGTGGCCCCAATAGTTAGGCCTAGCAGTGCCCACAGTAAGTCAGCTTGGCCTCTTTTATCAGAAATCTCAATGCTGGCATCTGTTGTCCCTCAAATTTTATCTGTGCTCCTCTGTATGTTGCTATTTATCATCCAGAAAAATTCCTATCATTTGGCAGATAGAATTAATTTTGTATGTGCACCATGTAAAAAAAAGTAAGACTAAAGATATACAGACCCTCTCTAAGAGGTTTTTACGTTTTCCTTAAAAACCATTTTTTAAAATTGGTCAATGACTATCGTATTTTCATAACCAAATCCTGACAGTTGGGCCCAGCAAAGAAATGGGTTTAACTTCGTTGGGCAAAATAGGATGATTACAAATATATCGGCAATTTGCAGATTATCCCGCAGTTTATAATACAAATGCTTAACTATATTTCATAGACTTCAAGGCTGGATTTGGCATGATGTTTAAGAGTGTTTGTATTGTGAATCATAATGTATATGTCAGAATTCAGGAACACCATATCTAAACTGTTGGTTGATCTCCCTTTGAATGTAAGAAGGCTTGATTCCATTAAGGTTAAATTTAAGCAATTTTTTTTTTTTTAATCTCGTGATCCCCATTAACAGATGTTTCAAGGAGTTTTAGAAAAAGAAAGGTGGGGGGAAATTTCCCCAAATGGGAGGAATTATCTTCTTGATTATTCTGTTCTATAAGATTTTCTTTGCTTCTGAGGTATTAGCATTTATCCTGATTGCTTACACCCATTTAATGATTATTATTTTAGTTTAAAATTTTCTCTTTCATTTATCTATTATTTCATAAAAAATCATGCCAACACTTAGTGTCTTAAAACGACAATCCTTTCTTTTTCTCATAAATCTTCAATTTGTTCAGGCTTCAGCAGGACAAATGGTCTCTGGTCTACAATTTCCAGGATGACTGCAATACCTACGGTGTGACTGAGCAGGCAGCCCTCTTGCCTTTTCTGGTTTGAATTTCTAAAGTATATTTCCCCGTGTATTTTGCCCACAATGGTAGTTTCAAGGTATTTAAACTTCTTACATTGCAGTTCAGGGCTCTATGAATGACTGTTCCTAGAAAGCAAGATCTTTTACTACTTGGCCTAAAAAATCTTGCAACTAAGTAATATCCCCTACTATATTTTATTGGTTCATACATGGTAAGCCCCAATTCATTGGAGTGGTCTGCACAGGGTAAAATACCAGGGGCATAGATCACTTGGAAATGATCTTGGAACCAGGCTCACACATTTCTGTAGCCCTCCTCCCCTTCCTCCTCTTCCTTTTCCTCCTCCTATTCTTCATCCTCCTCTTTTCTTTCCCCTTTAGTATTATTTATACACAGTAGAATTTTGAAAAATGTTTATAGTGATATAATCACCACTGCAATCAAGATATTGAATAGTTTCCTCACCCAAAACATTGCCATCTGTCTCTTTGTATCTCATCTCCCTACTTCAAGCACCTGACAATTGAGGAATCTGTTTTCTGTCCCCAGAATGTCATAGAAAAGGAATCATACTGTATCTAGCTATTCGGGACTAGCTTATGTCATTTAGCATAATTTGAGATTCATCTCTGTTGTTGCAGTTTCAGTATTTTGTCCTTATTTATTGTTGAGTAGTATTCAATCATATGGATATAATTTTTTATTGAAGTATAGTTGACTTACAATATTATATCAGTTTCAGGGGTACAACGTAGTGATTCCACATTTATATATGATCATCACTATAAGTCTAGTTGCCCTCTGTCACCATAGGAAGTATTACAATATTATTGACTATATTTCTATGCTGTACTTTACATCTCTGTGACTTACTGATTTTAAAACTGGAAGTTTATACCTCTTAATCCTCTTCACCAATTTCACCAATCCCCCCACCTCCAATCCCTCTGACAACCAGTAATTTGTTCTCTGTATCTATGAGTTTGCTTCTGTTTTGTTATGTTTGTTCATTTGTTTTGTTTTTTTAGTTCCATGTATAATGAAAATCGTACCATATTTATATTTTTCAGTCTGACTTATTTTACTTAGAACAATATATTCTAGGTCCATTCATCTTGTCCCAAATGGCAAGATTTGATTTTTTTATGGCTGAGTAATATTCCTGTGTGTGTATCACAAATATATATACATATGCATGTATATCACAAATACATAGATAGAGCACATATTCTTTATCCATTCATCTATTAGACAGGTTGCTTCCATATCTCGGCTATTGTAAATAATGCTGCAGTGAACATTGGAGTGCATATATCTTTTCAAATTAGTCTTTTCTTTTTCTTTAGGTAAATAACTCAGAAGTGGAATTGCTGGATCGTATGATAGTTCTATTTTTAATTTTTTGAGGAACCTCCATATTGTTTTCCAGAGTGGCTCTATCAATTTACATTCCCAGTAAGTCTTTCAACAGTGCACAAGAATTCACCAACACGCATTATCTTTTGTCTTTTTCATAATAACCATTCTGACAGGTGCAAGGAGATATCTCACTGTGATTTTGATTTACATTTCTATAATGATGAATGATGTTGAGCATCTTTTCATGTGCCTGTTGGGCATTGGTATGTCTTCTTTGGAAAAATGTCTATCAGGTCTTCACATTTTTTTTTTTTTTTCAGCCCTGGGTTTTTATTGCATTGGTATTAGCTTTCCCTGTCTGCAGCCATTTGCTCAGTACAAAGCTTTACAGTGTTTCCAAATGGTGGAGGGTCCTGGCCTTTTCTTCTTATTGACTTTTAGATCCTTGCATCATTAATCTTTTTCATTGGAGACTTCAGCTGGCCATGAAAAGGAAACACTGCCTTCTGCTGTATGACTCAAGTTCTGCTGGGTTGTGCACCTCTAGAGGAGGTCTGGGTGTGATGGGGTGTGTTGGGGGAAGAAGTGTCATCTTCCATCCTTTCTGGGGGTCAGAAATCTGAGGACAGACTCATTGGGCTAAAATCAGGAGGTGAGCAAGGCTGTACTTCTTCCTGGAGGTTCCAGAGGAGAATCTGTCTCCTTGCCTTTTCCAGCTTCTGGAGGCCACCTGCATCCCTTGGCTCTTGACCCATTGTACCTGCAAGGCCAGCAGTAGCTGTTGACTCTCACACCCCGTACCTCTGACACTGACCCAGGTCTTCACATTTTTTAATTGGATTTTTTTTTTGACATTGAATTATATGAGTTCTTTATATATTTTGAATATTAACTTCTTATTGGACGTATCATTTGCAAATATATTCTCCCATTTAATAGGTTACCTTTTTGTTTTGTCGATCATTTCCTTTGATGCTCACAGGCTTTTTAGTTTGATGTAGTCTCATTTGTTTATTTTTACCTTTGTTGCCCTGGCTTGCGGAGACAAATCCAAAAAAATATTATTAAGACTGATGTCAAAGAGTGTACTGCCTATATTTTCTTCTAGGAGCTTTATGGTGATTTTTATCCTTCATTTTGTTAATGTGGTGTATCACATCAATTGATTTGCAGATACTGAACAATTCTTGCATCCCTGGAATAAATCCCACTTGGCCATGGTGTATGATCCCTTTAAAGTATTGTTGAATTCAGTTTGTTAATAATTTGTGGAGAATTTTTGCATCTCTCTTCATTAGAAATTATTGGCTTGTAACTTTCTTTTTTCACGGTCTGTCTGATATTCATATTAGGGTAATGCTGGCCTCATAGAATGAGTTTGGAAGCATTTTTTCCTCTTTAATTTTTTGGAATATTTTGAGAAGGATAGGTATTACCTCTTCTTTAAATGTTTGGTAGAATTCCCCTGTGAATCTGTATAGTCCTGGACTTTTTTGGGGGGGTAGTTTTTTGATTACTGATTCATATTCATTACTAGTAATTGGTCTGTTCAGGTTTTCTGTTTCTTCCTAATTCACTCTTGGAAGATTGTATATTTTTATGAATTTATCCACTTCATCTGGGTTGTCCAATTTGTTGGCATAAAATAATTTGTAATAGTCTCTTACGATTATTTGTATTTCTGTGGTTTAGGTTGTAACTTCTCTCTCATTTCTGATTCTATTTTTTTGAGCTCTCTCTTATTGTCTTGATGAGTCTGGATAAAGGTTTATGAATTTTGTTTATCTTTTCAAAGAACCAGCTCTTAGTTTCATTGATCTTTTCTATTTTTTTTTTTAGTGTCTATTTCATTTATTTCCACTCTGATCTTTATGATTTCCTTCTTTCTCCTAACTTTGTGCTTTGTTTCTATTTTTCTAGTTCCTTTAGTTGTAAAGTTAGATTCTTTGAGAGTTTTTTTCTGGTTTGTTTGTTTCTTAAAGTTGGCCTGTATTGCTATGAACTTCCTGTGTAGAACTGCTTTTGCTGTGTCCCATAGATTTTGGAAAGTAGTGTTTCCATTTCATTTGTTTCAAGGTATTTTTTGATTACCTCTTTGATTTCTTCATTGACCTATGTTGTTTAGTTTCCATGTATTTGTGTTTTTTCCAGTTTTCTTCCTGTAAAAGATTTCTAGTTTCACATCACTGTGGTCCAAGAAAAATGCTTGATATGATTTCAGTCTTCTTAAGTTTATTGATACTTGTTTTGTGGCCTAGCACATGCTCTATCCTAGAGAATGTTCCTTGTGCACTTGAAAAGAATGTGTTTGTAGTTTTTGGAAGGAATGTTCTGTACATATCTATTAATTCAATTTGCTCTAATGTGTTATTTGAGGGCAATATTTCCTTATTGATTTTCTGTTTGTATGATCTATCCATTGATGTAAGTGGCATATTAAAGTCCCCTGCTATTATTGTATTAACGTCAGTTTCTCCCTTTATGTCTGCTAATATTTGCTTTATATATCTAGGTGCTCCTATGTTGGGTGTATAAATATTTATGAATGTTATATCCTTTTCTTGGATGATCCCTTTGCCATTTTATAATGCCCTTCTTTGTCTTTTTTTATAGAGTTTGTTATAAAACCTACTTTGTCTGATATGAGTATTAATACCTCAGCTTTCCTTTCATTTTCATGGAATATCTTTTTCTATCCTTTCACTTTCAGTCTGTCTGTCTTTAGAGCTGAAGTGACTCTCTTGTAGGTTACCTATAGGTGGGTCTTGTATTTTTATCCATGCAGTCACCCTATGTCTTTTGATTATGACATTTAGACCATTTACATTTAAAGTGATTATTGATAGGTATGTACTTATTGTCATTTTGTCAATTGTCTTCTGGTTGTTTTTTAGTTCTCTGTTCCTTTCTTCTTGGTTTCTTCCCTTGTAGTTTGATGTTTTTTAAATGTTATGTTTGGGTTCATTTCTCTTTATTTTTTGTGTATCTATTGTAGGTTTTGTGGTTACCTTGAGGTTCATATATATTGTCCTTTATATATATCAGTTTATTTTAAGCTGATAGTCACTCAAGTTCCAATGCATTGTAAAAATGCTGTATATCTACTCCCCTCCATCCTGTTTAATGTTTTTGACATCATATTTTACATTTTTTAATTTTGTGTTCTTATTGTAGTTAAAGTTGATTTTATGACTTTTGTCTTAATCTTCATACTGGCTTTTCAAATGGCTGATCCACTGCCTTTCTATATATTTGTCTTTACCAGTGAGATTTTATCTTTCATATATTTTCTTATATCTAGTTATGGCCTTTTTTTTCTGCTTAAAGAAGACATTTTAATATTCCTTGTAAGGATGGTTTTGTGGTAATGAATTTTTTAGTTTTTGCTCCTCTGGAAATTCTCACACTTCCTCAGTTCTGAATGGTAATCTTGCTGGGTATAGTATTCTTGATTATAAGTTTTTCCTTTTAGCACTTTAAATATATCATGCCACTCTCTTCTGGCCTGCAAAGATTCTTCTGAAAAATCATTTGATAGCCTTATGTGGGTTCTCTTGTATGTGACTAGTTTTTTTTCTTTTCCTGCCTTAAAACTTACTCTTTATCTTTCACTTTTGCCATTTCAATTGTGACATGTCTGGGTGTGGATCTCTTTGGGTTCACTTTGATTGGGATTCTCTTTGATTCTGGGACCTTAATATCTATTTCCTTGCCCAGGCTAGGATAGTTTTCAGCCATATTTCTTCAAATAAATTTTCTGCCCCTTTCTCTCTCTGGTCATTTCTAGGATCCCTATAATGCGAATGTTAGTATGATGTTGTCTCAGAAGTCCCTTAAACTATCTTCATTTTTTAAAATTTCTTTTTGCTTTTCTGTTTGGGTGAACACCACTATTCTGTCTTCCAGATCACTTATGCATTTTTCTGTATCATCTAATCTGCTATTGATTCCATCTAGTGTATTTTTCATTTCAGCTACCATATTATTCAGCTCTGATTGATTTTTATATTTTTTAACCCTCTGTTGAAGTTCTCACTGTGTGCCTCCATTCTTCTCTTCAATTTGGTAAGCATTTTTATGACCCATTACTTTGAACACCTCATCCAGTAAATTACCTATCTCCCTTACATTACGTTTTTTTTCCCCCTGGCGATTATCTTGTTCTTTTCATTTGGAACATATTCCCGTCTCTCCTCACTTTATTTGACTTCTGTGTTTGTTTCTATGAAATAGGCAAGTCTCTAAGCCTTAAGGGCTTGGCCTTGTGTAGAGGCATCTCCTACGTAGACTGTGTGTACCTGGCAGCTTTTCAGGCTGGCTGGTATTGGGGTGAGTGCAGTCTGGTGGAGGAGTCCCAGGACATGCATGGTTGGCCCAGGCCACTTTGTTGGGATTGCTAGAGCTGGAGTGGGCAAGGGTCAAATGTTGCCTGGATGGGTTGGGGCTGTCTTGGTGGGGCCACTGGAGCTGAAGTAGGTATGGGCCAGGTGTGTGCTGGAGTGCCCTTGCCAGTACAACTAGAGCACCAGGTACTTTTCAAACTGCTGCCTCTGTGCTGGTACTTGGGGAGAGTGTGTTTGTACCTCAACCCTTTAAGTGTGGAGTCTTAGTTTCCTACAACCCTCCAGCTCTCCCACACATAAGCTCTGCTGGTTTTCAAAGCCAGATGGTATGGTGACTCATCTTCCTGGAGCTGTTCCCTAGGGCTACGGTGCCAAACATGTGGCTCTGACCCCTTACTCCTTAGGGAAGACCTTATGTTTGTGATATCCTAAACTGCTTATAGGTCACTGTGGTAGGGGTGTGGGTCCTGAATAGACTGCATCTCTATCCCTCCTACCTGTCTAAAAGTGTTTTTTAATTTATATTCTTAATTGTGGAAAAGCTGTTCTGCTAGTCTTCGGGTTTTTCTCAGAGAGACTTTTTCTATATGTAGTTGTATTTTGGGTTTGTCCATGGGAATAGTGAGCTCAGGATCTTCCTACTCTACCATCTTGATTCCATCCTTGGATACAATTTTTTCATTCGTCCACCTGTTGAAGAACAAGAACATTTGGATATTTTCCAGATATTGGTGATTGTGAAAAAAGTTGCTGAAAGAGTATTGCTTTGACAAATATCTAAAAATATGGAAGTTGCCTTGGAACTGGGTGATGGGTAGAGACTGGAAAAGTTTGAAGGTGGCAGAAATAGCCAAGATTGCCTTGAAAGGAATGCTGGTAGAAATATGGATGTTAAAGGTAATTCTGTGAGAGATTAAAAAGGAAACAGGTGAGCTACAGAGAAAACCTTTATTGTCTTAGAGAATACTTATATCATCAGCAACAGAATTTTGGTAGAAATATGGGTAGAAATATTAAAAGGCTATTCTGGCGAGGTCTCAGAGAAAAATGGAAACATATTATTGAAAACTGGAGGAAAGGCATTCTTTGTTATAAAGTGGCAAGGAAATTGGCTGAATTGTGTTCTAGTGTTTTGGAAAGATAGAAATTGCATACAGTGAAATTGAATATTTAGCTGAGATTTCTAAGCAATGTGTTGAAGAAGTGGCTTTGTTTCTCCTTAATACTTTTGTAAAATGTGATGAAATGTGAGAAGAGAGAGATAACTTGAAAGAATTGTTTAAAAAAAAAAACAAACCAGAACTTGAAATTTTGGGATATTCTCAGCCTATCCACATTACAAAAAAATGAGATAGCATGTTCTGAACAGAAGACTAAGAATGTGGCTGAATAGTCATTGATTAGGAAATCATGAGTGTGACTCATAGATTTAATCAGCCATCTCAACCCAAGTCAGGAATGGAGATGGGATTATATCAACAGAGACACTGTCAGTTTGAACTAAAGGGAAAAGAGAAAAGGAAGTAAAATAAAGGAAGTCTGTCAGCTGTCAGACTTTTTGGATTCTTCAGGACAGGTCAGTGGAAGTATTTATTCAGCTGCAAATACATTTTATCCTTCAAGACAAGTGAATAATGACCCCAAAGTTAATTCATAGATCATTAGGGCTGCCGCTCTCACCACAGATACAGGAAGCAAGGTTGATTCCTCTTTGGTTCCAGAAGGTGGTGCCTCACCTCTGTTTCAGCTGACTGGGAAGCTATCACAGAGGGCTGCATGAGTGGGTTTACCATAGAGAGCCATGGGGGTGGGGATGCTCTAGTGAACCAAAGGAGTGGTGGGGATGACACTGTTACTCCAGTGCCCCTGGAGGACAGAGCATCAAACCAAAAAGGATTATTCTCAAGCCTTAAGATCCAATGGAATTTGACTTGCTAGGTTTGAACTTGCTTGGAACCCACTACCCCTTCTTCTTCTGATTTCTTTCTTCTGGAATTTAAATGACTATCTTATGCCTGTCTAACCACTGTATTTTGGAAGCACATAACTTGTCTGAATTTACAGGTTTACAACTAGAGTGTAATTTTGACTCAGGATGAATTGTACCTCCCTTTTCATCCATATCTGATTTAGATGAGACTATGGACTTTAATCTTTAAAGTTGATGGTGAAATGAGTTAAGACATTAGGGATGTTATGGTGGAATTAATATGTTTTCCAGAAGAACATGAATTTGGGGGGCATCTAGGGTGGGATGTTATGAACTGAATGTTTGTTTTCCCCTAAAATTTGTGTGTTGAAGCCTTAACCCTCAGTGTGGTTGTATTTGGAGATAAAACCTTTAAGCAAGGACTAAGGTTAAAGGAGGTCATAAGGGTAGGGCCCTGGTCCAATAGGATTAGTGTTCTTATAAGAAGAGATTAATCGCTTTCTCTTTTTCCCCACTGCTCTCCAACCCCCAACCCCAACAATAAATATGCACTGAGGAAAGGGCATATAAGGGCATAGATAGCAGGCAGCCATCTGCAAGCCAGGAAATAGACTCTCACCAGAAACTGAATTCGCTGGAACCTTGATCTTAGACTTCTAGCCTCCATAGACTTGAAAACTTAAACAGTGTTCATTTCTCACAGTTCTAGAGGATGAGAAGTCTAAAATCAAAGTGCTGGCAGATTCCATGTCTGGTGAGAGCCTACTTCCTGGTTCATCTTCTCACTGTGTCCTCCCATGGCAGAACAAGTGAAGTCTACCTCTTTTATAATGGTACTTATTCCATTCATTAGGGCTCTGCCTTCCAAAAGCCCAATTTCCTGATATTATCGCATTGGGGAATAGGATTTCAACATATAAACTTTTGGAGGACATAAACATTCAGTCCATAAAAGATCTTATTTTGGTATCATACATAAGAAAATTTTGCCTAACATAAGATCATAAATGTTTTTTTTCTGTGTTTTTTGTTTTTGGAGAAGCTTGTTAATTTTAAATTTTACATTTAGATCAATGATCCATTTCAAGTTAATTTTTGTATATTTTACAAGATAGAAAGTAATGGTACACATGAACTTATTTACAAAACAGAAATAGAGTCACAGATGTAGAAAACAAACTTATGGTTACCAAGGGGGAAATTGGGGGAGGGATAAATTGGAATATTGAGATTGACATATGCACACTCCTATATATAAACAGATAAGAACCTACTGTAATGCACAGGGAACCCTACTCAATACTCTGTAATGACCTATATGGGAAAAGAATCTTAAAAAGAGTGGATATATGTATATGTATAACTGATTCACTTTGCTGTACAGCAGAAAGTAACACAACATTGTAAATCAACTATACTCCAATAAAAGTTAATTAAAAAATAAAAGTAATTTTTCCCTCCCCCCAAAAATATAGTATGCTTTAAATTAGGAGATGTGAGTTCTTCAAGTTTGTTCTGAGTTTTCCAAAGTGTTTTTCCATGTTAGGTCATTTATTTTTCTATATAAATTTTAGAATCATCTTGTTTATTAAATAAAACAAAATAGAACACAAACAAAACAGACTTCTGAAATTTCTACTGGGATTATATTTACTCTCTAGATCTATCTGGGGACAAAAGGCCTGTTAACAATATTGACTTTTCATATCCATGAACATGGTATATCTCTTCATTTATTTCAATTCTTTGATTTATCTCATCAATGTTTTTCAGCATACATACATTTCAAATAATTTGATAGACATTTCTAAGCATTTCATATATTTAGTGTTATTTCAGACAGTAATAATGATATTAATTTCAGTTTTTTCATTGCTAGTTTAAAGATACAATTGATTTCACTTATTGATGCTAGTAGCTTTTTTTTTTCTCTAGAGACTTTTAGGTGTTCTATGCAGAAAAACATGTATCTTTTCATAAACTGTTTATTTCTTCGTTTTCAATCTCTATACCACTTATTTCCTTTTCTTATCTGTTGGACTGGCTAGGATTTCCAATACAATGATAAATAGGAATAATGACAATGAATAGCTTCACTTTGTTCCAACTTAATTAAGGGAAAAGCATTTAGTCTTCTATTCTCAGTTTGCTGAGAGTTTTAAACATACATAGATGTTAACTTTTGTCTGTATTTTTACATTTTAAAAGTATTTAATACTTTTTCTGTATTTTTTAAGGGCATCCTATAATTTTTTCTCTCTGTCTATTGACATGGTGAATGTTTAGTTTAATATTTTAATGTTGATTCAAACTTGCACTTCTGTGATAAATCCAATTTGGCCTTGATATTTTATATGTTGCTAGATTTAATTTGCTGTTTTGTTAAGGATTTTGTGTCTCTTCTTATAAAAGATATTGGTCTGTAGTTTTCTTTCCTTATAATATTTTTGTTTGGTTTCAGTATTACGGTAATCTAATCTGATAAACTCTGTTTTTGTTTGTTTGTTTCATTTTTTACCTTGAGCATTTATACAATTAGTGAAATTTTTGATTTAGTTGTATTTAAATATAACATTTTTTATTCATTCCCCATTTATCTACCTATTCTTTGTAATTTTTTTCTCTGTTCTTTTGTAGTGAGTGTTTTTGGTTATTCCATTTTATCCCCACTGTTGATTTATTTATTATAACTCTTTTGTAAATTTTCCTGCTTATGGTGTTAAGTCTTCTAGATCCTTACTGATTTTCAGTTTATTTATTCTATCAATTAGTGGAGGAGAGCTATTGTTGTCTAATTATGACTGTTGATTTCTCTTTTTCTTATTACAGTTCTATCTGTTTTACTTTATGCATTTTGAAGCTCTCTTATTTGATTGATTCATTCACTTATATATAAGATTGTTACATCTTCTTAGTGAATGATCGTTACATAATGTTCTTCTTCTTCCTTGTCCTAAGTCAATTTTGTTTGACATTAATATAGCCCCTCTGCTTTTTTTAATTGATTGCACAGTATATTTTTCAATATTTTAATTTTTTATCACCTTATTTTTCATCTATTTATATTTTCATATTTAAAGTGAATTTATTGTAGGCAGTACTTTGGAGATGTCACTCAAATGTCTTCTAACTTGCATAGTTCCTGGCAAGAAATTTGCTGTTTTACAAGTCTTTAGTCCTCTGTACGTAATATGCATTTTCTCCCCTCTCTACTTGCCTTTAAGATTTTTGCATGCTGTGTGTGGTGTGGTGTGTGTGTGTGTGTATGTGTGTGTGTGTGTGTGTGTGTCTGTGAGAGAGAGAGAGAGAGATTATTCTGAGTGAGGTTCTCTAATATGTCATTTATGCCTTTCATTATTTTGGAAAATTCTTTACAATTATCACTTCAAATATTTCCTCTGTTCCATTCTTCTCCTTCTGAAACTCAAATTACACATATGGTAGACCATATGAAAATTTCCACAGTCCCTAGATAAACTCTTTGTCCGTATTTCCCCTTCTTTTTCCTCTTTGTGTTTCAGTTTGGATAATTTCTATTGATCTGTCTCTCAGTTCACTATTTCCTTCATTAACTGTTTTGAATTTACTTATTAACCTGCCAAATGAATTCTTCTTCTGAGTATCTTTTTTTAAAAAAATCAGCATTTGCACTTGACTCTTTCATATAGTTTCTACTCTCTGTTGAAATTCTCCATCTGTGAATGCATGTTGTCTTTTTGTTTATCTCACTAGATTAAAAAAAATTAACCATAGTTATTTTAGAATCCTTGTCAGAGAGTTACAACATATGGTCA
This sequence comes from Balaenoptera ricei, assembly GCF_028023285.1. Lineage (NCBI taxonomy): Eukaryota > Metazoa > Chordata > Mammalia > Artiodactyla > Balaenopteridae > Balaenoptera > Balaenoptera ricei. The sequence continues at coordinate 109,343,027 of NC_082642.1, forward strand.
TCTCTTATTCTGGCTCACCTTATTATGATTCTTTGGTTTCTTTTTCCTTTCATTTTTTAATTTTTTAATGTCTTATAATCTTTGATTAACTGCCAGACATCATGTTAGAATAATAAAAGTGAAGGTCGATATATTTTATGCCTGGAAAACTCATACCTCTTCTTCTATCAAGGTGTAAGTGAGGTATAGGATTAAATTAATCTAGTCAGGAGATGAACTGGTTGTGGGTTTTATTATTGCTATGATTATCCTTAGTGCACCGCTTGTTTTAAATTTCTTTAGTTTGGGCTGATCTTGTCTTGTTTTTAATGTTTCAGTTATGTTTTTGAATGAGTTTTCTCAGTATAAGTATTCTATCCTTAGCTTCAGCTATTCCTGCATACCTGTGCCAGAACTGCAGGTCTCTCTTCATGCTCTTGTCCCATCCCCAATAGCAAACTATTGTTGCTTGTTGCTGTGTACTAGGATTATCTTTGGGTCAGGATTTTCCTCTCTTTTTTTCCTAATTCAGCCTCATGCTGATGGAGGCCTTGTGTGCCTTAGCTTTGGGAACATGGTTTTCTCAGCAGTCCAAGTCCTCATTTCCTTGACAGTCAAAGACTGTCATATATGTGGTTCATTTTGATGGAAACTTCCTTTCTGCTAGCAATAAGAAATCACTGCTTGGTATCAATACAGGATTTTGCGCCTAAGATGTTTTCCTGCCATCTTGATTTCCTGCTATCTTCCAGAGTACAGAGTTTGTTTTTCTATCTTTCCACAGTTACAAGGTCTTCGCCTGTGCTCTGGGTATGAAAGACTTTGCTGCCCTTCAATCAGCAAGCTAAAAGCTGCTGCTTCATAAGAGAGAAAGGTCTAGAGAAATATACAGTGTTTAATTAGTTTCCTCCCAGCCCCAATTACCTCTTCATACCTGCATTACTCATTCTCAGCTCATGTCCTGGTGCAAATCTTTCTTGTCTCACTTGGTAGAGACCTGTGAGAAAGTTTTGCAAATGTGTGGAGACTTCCCTTTTGTCCAGGATTCAGCTATTTGAAACTGATAAACTTGTCTACACTTGAACTTTGGCAGTTAAATAAAATTTTGACTGTTTTTTCTTACCTAATCAGGTAAGAAATGGTGGGTGGCTCTACCACAGATATGACAGTTTGTGTACCTTGTTTCTCCTTGGAGAAGCTTGTTTCTCTTTGGAATTTACCTGGTTAACAGGTGTTTTATGGCTTTTGCTCTCGGATTTGTTCAAGAAATTGTGATTTTGTGTTTTTTCAGCTTTTATTCATTGTGGAGGTGGAAGCAACATTCTTCGCAGCATTTTACATCTAAGCAGAAGAGCTAGTTTTATATGTTATTTCTTGATGTGTTATTGGGTGCAGATGCAGTGGCCAGAAGCTAAATCACATAATAAAATTATGGAAATATTAAAGGTAAAGAATTCATTTACTTAACTGGTTTCTAACATGATATAATAAAAATTTTTATTTAAGGGGGAGTCTACAATATACAGGTCTAAAATCATATTGATAATTATTACCACACAATTAGCTAAGTGTTATAAGCTCTACATTATAGAAAATTGCATTTACAGGGAGGTTAAATTATTCTTTATAGCTGGTCAATGTTGGATCTTAAATGTGAATCCAGCAACAGAGTTGAAATTTCAACTTATATCTTTATAACTTGGAATTATATGCTTTTTTCTTGCCATAGACCAATAAGTTTCCAGAAATGGAACTAAGTTTGTGGGATATAAATATGTCATTTTCATTAAAGAACAAGGAGAAAAAACATATAAGCAAATAGTAAACAATAAACATCATGAGTACTATATTAGTGATATGAATAAAGTGCTATGGAGATACAATTCAGATTGCTGTTAATAATTCTACTTGGAAGAGACATGGATGAATTTACAGTGAAGGTAATATTATATTTAACCTGTGTTTTGAAGGACTAATAAGATTTTACAGAGATAAAATGTGCTGACATGCTTTTGTTTATGCCAAAACATATACATGTGCAAAGTAAATGCTGTATCCAAGAGGAAGTGGAAATTTCAGTGTGGCAGGATGCAGTGTGTGTAATATAATTTGGTGGATATAAGACTGGAGATGAAGAATGGGACAATATCGTGAAGAGCTTTGATGCCAAACAAAGGTTATAATTGGAAAATATTGGAATATTTCAAGCCAAAGTGTGACAAAATCAGTTTCATGTTTAGCAGTTTGTTGATGGGATTAGTAGAAATGATGAACAGTCATGTTAATTGACTGGAGGCATAGGGAATTACTAGCAGTCCTTAGAATATTCCAGGTGAGTCCTAAGCTAAGGGAAATACAGAGGAATAAAGTTACACAGGCTTTTCTCAGGAAAAATTTTAGACAAATTGTTGGATAATTCACTGAGACAACAAGAAAAGAGGGAGTTATTAAAACTTAGGGTCGGGCTTCCCTGGTGGCGCAGTGGTTGAGAATCTGCCTGCCAATGCAGGGGACACGGGTTCAAGCCCTGGTCTGGGAAGATCCCACATGCCGCGGAGCAACTAGGCCCGTGAGCCACAACTACTGAGCCTGCGCGTCTGGAGCCTGTGCTCCGCAACAAGAGAGGCCGCGATAGTGAGAGGCCCGCGCACCACGATGAAGAGTGGCCCCCACTTGCCACAACTAGAGAGAGCCCTCGCACAGAAACGAAGACCCAACACAGCCATAAATAAATAAAAAAAAAAAAAAAAACAAAAAAAAACCTTAGGGTCATTTATGACTTAGGAGATGTGTCACAGCATTAACTGAGATAGCGTATTTAATATTCAGTGGTACTAAAATGAAGATAACTTGTAGATGGCACAATGGGGTTAATAAAAGACAGTGGAGACTGTATTATTCTGAATATATTAATAGATTAGGATCAATATTTATTGGCCACCTGTTGAGTGCAGAGAAAGAGTTCAAAGTAGTTTGAAAGACACAAATCTGTCCTCACTCCACAACTGTACCCTTCAAGTATACAATTGAGTTGGGGGTTGACAGTAATGTGTGATTAAAAGCAATACTGGGAAACAATAGAGATGATTTTCCAACGTGGTGAATGATAAATTGCTTAATGATTTACAAGATTTAAAAGGAGAGAGCTTAATTAGCAGTGGCCAGGAAGATAAGTAATAGAAGTTAGAGGAAATACACAGTATGTCAGCTTTCCTCAGGGGAAAAGCAAATTGAGTCACTGACTATTGGGTTCTTTTGATTTTGTGTGTGTGTGTGTGTGTGTGTGTGTGTGAGATTGTATAATGAAGACTGAATTTTAGAATGCTGAAAGTTGAAAACTGCCTCTTTTGGTTTTGATGGAAGTTCCAGTGATTGGGGCTAGAAACTGGACTTTATATTTCTTTACATTGAATAGGGAACTTGTTACTCTGGTTTGCTCTTTTACTCATGCATATATAAAGCAAATAGCTACACTCCCCTTATAGTGTAACCTTGAGGAAAGAAGTAATCAAAATGCAGCTGCTTCCAACCAAATGTGTTCTGTTTAATGATAGAAGTTAGGTTTATCTTACGCAAAACTGTATCCCTGCTGAGATAGAGAAATGAACTTTTTTTCCTTGAATCTGGATATAGTCTATCCCATGACTGAAAACTATTATTTGTCCTTGGGAGGTAGTGTTCTTTTACATCCAAACATTTACTTGCATTTATTGGAAGAACAGATCACTCCAGGAAAGATATGTAAATCTGATAGTGTCTTCATCCCATAATAGAAGAAAGGTTGTTAGCCAGATTGAGGCTGTCACAGTTCAACTCGTGCTGCATTATTAGTATCCCACATGGAATGTCATGTAATATTTTAAAAGCCAGATACATATGATTATCTTGATTCCCAGATCCTATTTTATAGGTGGAAATGGGAATTTCCCTATAAAATAATTAAAAACTCCCTCTCTTGGGAAGAGTTAAATTCTGGAGTAAGAAATGTTGAAATCTGGGATTGGAGCAGAATTTCTTTTTGTTCCAGGATGGAAGCAGAGCTGTACTGTGACACTAAACTTTGTTGGAGTCTGAGTTGGCTTTCCTTGTGTCAGTTTGCTGAGAGCTAGGCTGGGACATAAGCTATTCTCTCAGCTTACTTTTCTTATCCCTTTAGTGAATATTTTAAAAATATTATGGCTTGATCCAGGGTATGCTTCGAGGAATGAGAAAAGCAGTTTGTTAACAATGCTTGCATTGTGTGAGTGACAGGAGCTTTACTTCGGGGGCCACTTTTGAGTAGTAGGTTTGGGGGGCATCTGTGGTCCAAAATGAAAGTGATGAGAAGGAGGGATCTGAGGGGCATATGTGCATGCTTTATTAGTCTCAGAAATTTTAAGGGTCTCAGAAGTGGAGTGGAGAACTTAGTAGAAGAATGGACGTCCTGCAGTGCGATGTGGTCTCTATGACTGAGCATTGAAAGAAAATTGAAAGTCAGTGACATCTAGGGTATGGTTAATAGAAAAATATAAATCTTTATTACAGTTGGCCAAAAGTTCAGGAAACTCTTTTTCCACTGAAGGGGGATTCATACATAAAATCATATTACAGTCAGTTTTTCTTACAAGCATCTCTTAAAACGGAATGCGCTAAATAAACCATATGAGATTTTTGTAATTATTAAGGTTCATGCAACCAAGCAATTAATTTCAACTCACTCCCATTTTTAAAAATGAAAAAGCAGCACATAAAAACAGATTATGGAAATGAAACAAAATACTTGAATAAATTGAAGTGTCGGAACCCAGTATTTTTCATAACCTAAAGTATGTATTCTTCAGGTACTCAGGGGATTTTGTAGATGAACCTGATATTAATATCAGTCTCAATGAGACTACTTCAAGTGTTTGCTTTAGCACTTCAAGAGACTATATCTGTATAGAACTGATTTAATTAATATTCTACATCAGGATAAATAGCATTGGAAATGAAAGATTAGTGGTGGGTGTGGTGAATCACTGAATTGCTCTAATCCTCTAAACCACACAAGTATATGATAGGATTATTAGTGGTCCTTGAAAAATGTTCATCTCAGCCTTCCTGTTTAGTGATACTTGAGGCTACAATGTTTTGACATGTATTATTCAAACCCTTTTGTATTCATCCTGACTTACAGCCTACTGTTTGCCAATGTCTAACCTAGAGATCTTGTTGGTTAAGCAACCTCTTTGTAACTCAGTTTTCCTTGATTCAGAATGGTGTAAATACTGCTTTACCATGGTCTTAAGAAATAATGAAGTAGGTGCTCTTTCTATGCCATGGACTTGCTTAAACAGCAGGGAAATTCTTGAGTATAAAGTTACCCATAGCTTATTTCTCTTACATCAATTAATCAAACTATATGAAAACAAACATAAAATCAAAAGCAATGTTAAACTAGTATTTTTATTACTTATTAACATTAGCAGATGTGCAGAAATGTATTGTATCTAAATTAAATGTTTAAAAACCAAACACAGTATTAATTTATTAATTAACTAGTCAGTAAGTAATTAAGTAAGTAAGTAACATTGAGGCTACTATTCTCCAAGTGCTGGGTTGAGCCTTGAGGATATAATGGTGAACAAATCGTGACTGATCTTACAGTTTAATGGAAAAGACAAACATTGAACTAGAAATTGGAAGTGTAATGTGCTTAAAAAGTTGAAGTAAATGATAATATGGAAACTTAAAACAATAGGGTGAACCTAGTAGGAGATCCCATTTACAGCTCCTCTGAATGTAGAGTATTTGCAGGCAGAGAAAACATCATGGATAAAACCCTTAAGATGAGAGGGGTGGGGAGAGGAGTAATTTCAAGAAACCGAAATAAAAACAGACTTGTATTTCTAGAAAGAGTAGCATATGATATATACTACTGTTACTATAAATACAACATATATATTGCATTTTAATAAAAATGTGGATTTATATATAACATATATATATAGAGAGAATGGAGAAACACAGGATTTATAAATGCAGAATCATGTATATGAGGATAGAGTGGTTTTGGTCTTTATTCATAGGGAGACATTGAAAGATTTTTAAAATGTGAGTAACATGATCCAATTTTAATTTCAAAATATCTTTCTGGATACAATGTAAAAAGAAGATTAGGGGTAGGAGAAGTGAAGACATTAGGAGAAATGATGGTGACTCAGACTAATACGGGGGAATGGGAAAGGAGAGGAGTGGAATATTTTGAGAAATAATTGGCAGGTGGAAGTGAAAGGACTTGGTGATTGATTAGATGGCAAGTGTGGGAAAAGGGAGATTCTGTGAAGACTCCTAGGTTTATTATTTGTATAAGGTGGCAGATAGTGGTGTTAATTACTAATGTAGAAAACACTGACATGGGATCAGATTTTGTAGTTGTGAGATTTTTAAAAAATTATTTTTGAGAAGATAAGTTTAGTTCTGATCATGTTGTGTTTGAAGGGCCTTTTAGTTATGTATGTGGGGGTAATAGTTTAGAGTCTGTACATATAGCTCTGGAATAGAGTAGAGGGAAATGAGCTTCAGATACAGATTTATAGGTTATTAACTTATTAAATTAGTTTGTTAAGGAAAAATGGATAGGGTGATCAGATAAGAATGTCTAGGAGTGAATCTTAGGTACCCTAATTTTTGGGTCACCTGGGAAAGAAAATCTAGCACAGGACACTGGGAAACAGAAGCTAAGAAGAATACCAGAAGAATATCTCCGTTGAGGGAAGAAAGCATTTTGAGAATTTCGAGTAATCAATATTGTAGGGCACTGACAAAATAATTCCATGTATATATGCATACATTTCTAGTAAAATCATACTAGTTAGGACTAATTATTAGATGTCAAGGTTAAATGAATAGCTAATGACTACTTCCTTTCCATATTTATCCAAAATTTTAATATCTGTATTTTGAAAACATCCAATCAGTTGCCATATCTACTTCCCCAATATCTATTGCATTTCTGCTCTGACAGTTACTTCACCATCTCCACACTAATTCAGTACTTTACTATGATTTTCCAAGAACCTCTCACCTAGTTCACTTATGTCTCATCACCCCCTGCTTTAATGCATCCTATGTACTGAAGGATTAGTTTTTCTAATTTATCATTCTAATTTTACCAGTGGCTCACTTTTTGCTCAATTTATGATGAATTTCTATGTGACAGAGGTACAGGGATATATAATAAATTATAAAGTTTTAATTCCACTGCAAGTGGCAGTATTAAATAAAGTGAGAGGATAGGCCTCATTAAGAATTTGAGATCTGAGCAAACACTTGAAGCAGATGAGGTGGGTAGTGCAGTGGAGAGTCGGGAGAAGCATATTCAGGGAACCACTCTTAGGCAGGAGTGTGCCTAGAACACGTGAGGATTAGTAAGATGGCCCATTTTGCTCGCAGGAGAAACGCAGTAGGATTTTAGGCTCTAAAGGTAAGAAGTGGGGTAGATTTTGAGGGCATTGCAGGCCATTATAAGTACTTAATTTTGCTCTAAGTGAGATGGAAAAAAGCGTGGTGAGAAATAAGATGATTTGCTATAAGCATTAAAAGAAACATTCTTGCTGCTGTGTTGAGAAGAGATTATAAGAGTGTGAAGGCAGGAGTAGTAGGGAAGCTTTAGAGTAGCCCAACAACGTGATTCATATTAGGTTGGAAGTAGTCAGATTTCAGATGTATTTTGAAGGAATAGCTAACAGAATCTGCTGATGAATTTTATTGCTTTGTTAGAAAAGAATGAACCAAAGTTTTCTTCTCTCTCTTTCTCTCCCTCCCCCACTTTTTTCTTTTTTTTTTGCTTGAGTAGCTGAAAAGTTGGAATTGACATCAACTGTAATGGTAAAGTCTACAACAGAGTAAGTCTCTGGCGTGGAGCTGGGGAGATTAGGAGTTCAATTTTTGTTCTGCTGAGTTTAAGGTCTTTTAGATTTTAAAGTGGAGATGTCTAGTAAGCAAATGGATTTAAGAATTATAATTGGGAATGAGATCTGGACAAAATATATAAATTAGGGAGTTTTCAGCATACAGATGGAATTTAAAGCCACAGACTAGATGAGATCATCAAAGGAGTGAGCATGATACAGAAGAGAAGACAGCCTAGAAGTGGGTCCTGCATCATCACTACAACATTAAGTAATCTGGGAGACAAGGGAGAACCTAAAAAGAATAAAGAAAAGGAGTAACCCATGAAGCAAAAAGCAAAAGAGGTTAAAGCCTTGGAAGCCAAGGGGTGGAAAATTATCAGGATTAGGAAATGTCAGCTGTATGAAATGTTGCATTGGTCAGATAAGATTGGGACTGAGAATTTACTTTAGGATGTAGCCATGAGGAAGTCATTAGTGACCTTAACATGCAATTTCACTGTGGTGATGGAGGTGAAAAAGTGCTCGAAGTGGGCTTAAAAGATAATACAAAGAGATGAACTGGAGACCTTAATATGGCAACGTTTTCAAAGAGTTTTGCTGCAAAGGGGAGAAAGAAATGGGAGAGCAGATTGGAAGGATAGTGAGGTCAACATGTTTGTATGCTGTTAGGAACGATCCAGCAGAAAGGAGAAAGCACAAACTCAATGTGAAGGGAGTGGAGTAATGCTGGAGCTGTATCTTTAAATGAATGAGAAGGGGTGGGTTCTAGTACCTGGATGTCTAGGTACTCTTCTGAGTGCCCTACATGTGTCAGCTCAATTTATCCTCATACAACTCCTATGGGATAGTTATTAACTTCCCCATTTTACCCAGGGTCATAGCTAGTTAGTTAGTGGTGGAGCTGAACCCAAGCAGATTTCCTTCAGATCTTGAGCTGTTAAACACTGACATCTGATTTCCTGTCCTGTATTCAGGACTTTAGCCCCTGTGACCCTGCAGGAGCTGAATTCCCATCTGCCACTGCATTTTTCTGAACTGGAGCCTAGCATGCCTATGCATGGTTCACTTCGACTCAGTAATGCATAATTTTGTTACATTTCTTGCTTACAGAGACAGTTTCGATAGTTTTAAGGCGTGTTTTTCTTTTAGGATTTCACTTTTTATATATATTCATCATTGTTTGGTGTAGAAGGATGTATAAATGAATTGACTTACTGTGCCCCAAAGCTATATATTTAAGAAGAATCTTAATGACATTTACTAAACAATTTAGAAGATATTGTTAATTCAATTCTAAATTCTTATTCCATGTATTTGAATTTATTGGCAAACTCCCTCATAGTCTCACCTTAGCGTTGAACTTCTATAATTTTTCTTATGCCTCCATATTTCCTTTTTGTTTTTCATTCCTAATATTTTGCTCCACTCTAACAAAATTTGCTTAAATTGTCTAATGTTTAGTGTCAGCTTTTTAATCTTTAGAGAATACCCTTTGTTTTCTGAGCTGATAACCCATGTTCCAACACCTTATTCAACATTTTATTCAAAAAATAACTTTCTAGGAATTCTCCCTGGATTCACTCTCTATAACATTCACATCACGTCTTTCATTTTTATAGTAGATTGTTCTCTACTGACTGATAAATTGTAGCTATTCTCTAGATATATTCAGTTTTTTGTATCCCATAAATAAGTTTTAGTTTCTTAGAGGGTTGGAATATTGTATTCTGAATTGTTTAAAAAGTACATTCTTTCTAGGCAATGATAACTATGTTTTGGGTAATAATTTCTACTCAAAAATATACGTCAATAAGTTAATCTTTATTTTATCTGTAATGGGGATAAAAATTATAACAAGAACCATAAAATGAGAGGTGAAGTCTTTTCTTTATAAGGAAGTGGCAGATAAAATTCAAGGGGAAATTAAATACCTATTACTGTATAATTTCAATTATTCATTCATTCAACAAATATTTTTCCTTGAGTTCTATGTTCCAGACACTGTCCCAGGCACTATTCTAAATACTTGAACATGATTATTGAACAAAACAGACTAAGTTCCCTGTCCTCATTAAGCTCTGTATGGATCCTATGGGAAAAGCAGATGATGTAATGTCAAAATTCATCTTAAGAAGTGAACCTGGAATAAATAAAACACCTATTAGCAAAACAAAAAATTACTTTTTTTTTTTTTTGATGGATGGTACTAAGCCCTGAATTTTTGGTGAAGAGTTAAGTGATCTATTTAAAAATGTGAGGTCATTACTCTAGGTGGGGACCTATACAGAGGGGAAAACAAGGAGTTCAGGGATGAGGGTTAGGTATCACCACACCTTCACTGACATGTGAGATACCCAGAATGCCAACTTTGGAGAGGTGCTTTGAGATTAAATGGGAATACAATTCTTAACTTTTATTTGGGGGTGCTTAAATCATTAAATAATACTATATTGTTATTTATTTTCTCTTTGACCCATCTATGTTCCTTTTTTCTCTTTCCTGCCTCTTTAAGAATTGACTATTTCTATGATTCAATTTTATCTTCTTTATTAGCTTATGGTTAAACTCTATCTATCTATCTATCTATCTATCTATCTATCTATCTATCTATCTATCTATCCTTCTATCTATCTAATTGATCTAGGCCAGTGGGTCTCTACATCTGTGACTATTTGACAATACTGGAGACCTTTTTGGCTGTCACAACTTGGGGATGCTACTGGCATCTAGACAGCAGAGGTCAGGAATCCTACTAAACATACTATAATGCAAGGGCAGTATCTGGCTCAAAAAATTATCTGGCTCAAAATGTCAGTAGTGCCAAAGTTGAGAAAGTATGCTCTAGAGTTTACAATATAGACCTTTTTAAAAAAACAGTTTTTAAAAAATTATTTATTTATTTTTAAATTGAAGTAGAGTTGATTTACAACGTTTTAGGTATAGAGCAAAGTGATTCAGTTATATATATTCTTTTTCAGATTCTTTTCCCTTATAGGTTATTACAAGATATTGAATATAGTTCCCTGAGCTATACAGTATATCCTTGTTGTTCATCTATTTTATACATAGTGATGTATATATGTTAATCCCAACCTCTTAATTTATCCCCCCCCCCCCAGCTTTCCCCTTTGGTAACCATAACTTTGTTTTCTACGTCTCTGAGTCTATTTCTGTTTTGTAAATAAGTTCATTTGTATAATTTTCTTTTAGATTCCACATATAAGTGGTATCATATGATTTGTCCTTCTCTGTCTGACTTACTTAGTATGATAATCTCTAGGTCCATCCATGTTGCTGCAAATGGCATTATTTCATCCTTTTTTATGGATGAATAATATTCCATTGTATATATATATACCACATCTTCTATATCCATTCATCTGTTGATGGACATTTTGGTTGTTTCCGTGTCTTGGCTATTGTAAATAGTGCTGCCATGAACATTGGGGTGCATATATCTTTTTGAATTAGAGTTTTCATCTTTTCCAGATATATGTCCAGGAGTGGGATTGCTGGATCATATGGTAACTCTATTTTTAGTTTTTTAAGGAACCTCTACACTTTTATAATATAGATCTTGGATTCATAAGAGTCTACTTTCAAATATTATTATAACATTTCAAGTAAAGTGTAATGGTGAGACTTTCTCAGTATTTCTGCTCCTCCCCTAGAGGCAAACAACCAATTCTCCATCCTTAAAAACGTTTCCTGAACTCTTCTCTCCTCTCCCATTGCAATGAATTCTGCTTGTATCAGTGCAGGCTCTTGAGCATGTTTAGGTATCCTGCTTCTCTCCCACTGGCAGATGGCTTTTGCCTGTTAGTACAGGCCAACCCAGTGGTAGTTGATCTTGCCAAGTGTCATGGCAAGTCTTGGTGAGTAGGAGGTCTTCCGCTCCTTCCCTAACAGCAGACTTGTCTCGTATGAGAGAAGGTTCCAAGATAAGGGCAGATTCTGTGCCTGTCCTACAGTGGCCGCTGATCACCATTTCATACTTATGAGAGTCCTGAAGCACGAACGGTGCCTCTAGGTGCTTCTACTCAACTCTCAAACCTACTCCAACCCTTGATGTCCACACCACCCAGATGGCATTCACAGGTCTTCTGCTTTGCCACTAATTTTCTGTGAGGGCCCCATGGAGGCCTGTGAAAAAGACCTGGAGAATGGATGAAAATTCCCCTTACATGTGAGGCTGCCAAGTATTCTAAACTGTTAAACTAGCTCACAGTGAGTCATTATTAATTTGTTAAATTTCAATTGTTTCCTTCTTACTTGCTTTTATGGAGACTACCTTCTTCCTCTCTTCCTATCTTGTACTACACAAAATGAAGCCATGTGCTTTACTTCTCAAAGGGGCTTTTTTCCTTTTGAAATATAGGTTATCAAGTTTCCTTGTGGCTTCAACTCTGTAAAGGGCTCCAAAAATTATGCTTTGGTAAGTTATTAAGCTTTTTCTTGTTGTTAGAGTTTTAAGTTCTCACTTAGCACCAAGTAACATAGCACTGAAATACATAAAGCAAACAAGGCACAGGGTAGTACAGTCTACTCAGCCAATAATCGCAATCTATGGCAAAGTAGCAGCATGCTTGTGGCTGGCTGCTGGTTCATTATTTAAAGGTAAAACCTTAAGTTGTGAGTATTCATCACAATCCATGCATGTGCAAACATATGCTCGTATACATCAAAAGTTTCCCAACACAGTTCTCACCCTTTCTACATCTCATGAAATTTGTATTTTCTTGTTTGATTCTATTCTATTCTATTCTATTCTATTCTATTCTACATAAAATGTTGACTTTTACTTGATAAATTGCTTTCCCCACCCACTAATTAATAAAATTATAGTTTACAAAACATTGTCTTAAAGTATATTTCTAGAAGTGAAGTAATTGTTTCAAAAGTACACATTTGTATTGTCTCTCTTTTAATAGATAAAGAAATTTAATAAAATCTGTTAAATTTTATTAAAAGAGAGATACTATGAAAAACCCTTGCCTACCAACAAAAATGATGACAGGAGGTACTTGAGGAAAGTAAGTAAATGCATCAGAAAGTGCTGAGATCAATGCATAAACATGGAATGTCTAACTATCTATCTATCTATCTATCTATCTATCTATCTATCTATCTATCATCTATTCATGAATATAACAATTAAAGACAAATAGAAATGTTTAATATAAATAGTAAACTTCTCTCTTCTCTCTCCTCTTTCCCCATCCTACTAACCAAATTAATTACTGTAATATCTTTAATGTTTTCTTGTGTTTCTTTCTTAAAATTTTGTATGCAAGTTCAAGAAAAGGCATATATACTTTTTATACAGATAGTATCAACAACTCACTGTATTCTATATCATTTTATAACGTACTTTTTTCCCTCAGTTAATCCATCTTAGAGATATTAAGCACTTATTTAATTCATGGTAAACTTCTGCCTAATAAGGATTTTAAAAATAAATCAATCATTTTCTTATTTATGGGTATTTAGATTTTATTTTTCAGTTATTTACTCTTACACACAGTGCCACAATCAATAATCTACCTTGTATATATTAGGCCATATTTTAAAATTTTTATTTATTTATTTTTGGCTGCGTTGGGTCTTCGTTGCTGTGCGCAGGCTTTCTCTAGTTGCGGTGAGCAGGGGCTACTCTTCGTTGCGGTGCATGGGCTTTTCATTGCGGTGGTTTCTCTTGTTGCGGAGCAGGGGCTCTGGGCGCACGGGCTTCAGTTGTTGTGGCACTTGGGTTCAGTAGTTGTGGCTTACGGGCTCTAGAGCGCAGACTCAGTAGTTGTGACGCACGGGCTTTGTTGCTTTGCGGCATGTGGGATCTTCCCAGACCAGGGATTGAACCCGTGTCCCTCGCACTGGCAGGCAGATTCTTAACCACTGCGCCACCAGGGAAGTCCTAGGCCATAGTTTTATTTCAGCCTTCCCATCAGGTAAGTACCTAATAATGGAATTACTAGATAAAAAAGCATATGTATGTTAAATTTCGATATTGGTATATTGCCTTCCCAAAGGCTGTTTCAGTTTATTCCCCCTCTGATTATATGTGAGAATGCCTCATTATTCAGATCTCCATCATACTCCTAGCATTGCAGTTGCTTTGCTGGGATGAACCACTCTTATTCGTAGTATTTATTATTCTTTTAATGTTTGAGTGAGTTCTGTTTAATAATATAGTGTGTGCGTGAGAATGAGTGTATGTGTGGGCATTGTGTGTGTGTGTATGATTTTTTCCATCCATATATCATGGGAGACTGAGCTGTAATATTAATTTGGGAGGTCACATTTTATCTATGTGAAACATTTTAAAAAATCTGAACAAATTTCAAAATGTTTTATTTATTTCTATGTTAAGTTTTTAGATATATGTTGCAACATAAAAATCACCCCCAAAACTTAGTGACTTAAAATAATAATATTATTTCCACTAATTCTGGGCTGATGGGTATCAACAGGATAGTTCTGTTCCTGGCATTTTTAGAGATTATCAGCAATTTAAGTTTGTTGAAAGGAGGTGTTGTGTACTTCTACATATTATTAATGTGTAGTAATGTGTGCTTCTACATATTATTAATGTAGAAGACTAAAATGGGATAAAAACTGATGTGGAGAAAGGAAATTAATAAATATGGCTACTTTGGGTACAAAACCTGATGATCAAATAAACATTTAAAAATGATATTTCCCCAAGTGATTGATTTTGGCTTATATTAATAACAATGAGTTATTGAATCTGCTCTTATTGACGACACGTTTTGTATCAGTTTCCCTTCGAACAGCCTGATGGCAACATCTATAAATGGGCATGTTTCTCCTGTTTCGACCCTAAATGCCCCAATATAGTTCTGTCTATTTAGTTATTATATATCACCTACCATCTTTGCTCCAAAGCACTTTGTGGACAGAACACATTCAATCAAATGTAGGCTAGGAAATGCAGCTCTGTTGACTAAACTGATTCTTGAATTTCTCTCTAGGGCACAACCTTAAAACACAACCTGAAACAACATTTTGCTATTTAATTCATCAGCAGAAAATAGCTATGCTGAGATGAAATAAAGTTAGGACTGCGTGAGTTAACATGGACATTCGGTATGGTTAGTGATTAGAGTTTGGGTTACTCAGATACTCTTTTAAGTAAGGAAACATAGGAACAATGTTCCCAAACTCAGGAATTATAATTGTAAACATACATTCTTATACTGTGGATGGAACTTATGCTTGTGGCTACAGGGTAGGGGAAAGCAGAAAATCAACATTGTTACAATAATTTTGACACCTCTTTGAGGAACAAAGTTAGAAACTCAAATCAGGCTGTTCAGTATTTGCACCAGAATAGATCAGTCCTTGGATGCCCAGTCAGTGCTACTAACATTGCTTTTTGGAACTGCATCATTCCAGCTGGAGATTCTTCATGTCAGTTTAATCATGAGCCCATTACCTTGACTTCTGCTATCATCACTTCCAAGTATTTATATAGCTTTGAAAGTATCTACATAGCTTTGCATTTCCCTCACTTTGGGAAGGCCGAGCCAATTTTTTATTAGCTTCTATTGTTTCCAAATGTTCAGCACTGAATTTAATTGTGCAGAGGGGGTGGCTTTAATGCTTGATACTAACTACTGTCAGCACTGTTCTGTAATCTCGTTCTTATTTGCCTCTCCCATGCTCCTTATTAATAAACTTCATACCTTGCAATCAAATTATTAATTTAGTCACCACCTTAGCAGCATGAGCAAAAAAAGAGAGAGCCAGTGTTCTACATTTCAAGAAATAGATCTTGAAATGAAAGTCCTACTGTTCAACTGATATCTTGCTTCTACCCCCTGCCTTTGTACTTTGTTATAGACAAGTGGCTCTACCGTATATGATTCTTCATCCTAGGCCATGTAAGCCTGCCATAAGTAGAAGCCCACAAAAATACACTGTGATGGCAACTTCAAAGAGGATTTTGTCTTGCTCCCACTGAGACATAATATAAAAGAAACAAATATATATATATGGAGAGACAGAGAGAGGGAGAGAAAACAGCAGAGAGAATGCACGCTGGTAAGATGATAAGATTTTGCACTCTCCTTTCTGAGGTTCTACTGGGTATAAACAGGAACAATTTAAAACCTAATGCAAGTTCATTGATTTTTTTTGTTGAATATGAGACTGCATGCTTATCATCATCTCTGGCTCTAATTCCTTTCAGTGGTTTACTATAGTTTTCCAGTTCAAGTGCTACAATAAGTTAGGGAGTACCAAACAGGCCCTCTTAAAGTCTTGAAGGTTTAAGAGAGAAATCTGGAAATGAACTAAAAACACTTATGATGGACAATTTCTATGTCTACCTTACCCTGTTTACTGATCAATCATTTATTTATTTTTTCATCTCTGAAACAACTTTGTTAGAAGGCTGTCTTACATGACAACTTCCAATTCTTTCTTAATTTGCTTTGTCACCAATTCCAGTTATAACTCTATTTACATATAACAATAAATCTTGCATTGACCTTTGCATCCTATTTAAATTGTCCTCATCAGGCCGTTCCAGTGAATGGAAGTGTGACTGTGCTGTGGCACGTTGACCAGCGTTATTGAGCAGGGGTAGAGGGGGGTCCAGGACAGAGGGAGCCCACTTCACAGGTATGGGTGGGGAGCCGGCCTCCCTCTCCTCTGGCCCCCACCCCAAACTCACAGTGATAGGCACCTCACTGCCTTGTCCTTCAAAAAGGGTGAATAAAGAAATCCCTCTCAGTCCAAGAAGTGATTTGGACCTCCATCTTCAACAGGGTTGAGATTTCCCCCACTCTTCCTGCCCACTGATCAAACCCTCAGATCCTAAGGCTTCCTAGGTGCTGGCCCTGCCCTGCCCTGACAAAGGACTGTCTCACCATGATCAGGGCCCTTCTGCCTTCTTGCCTTTCTTCTGTCACCAGTTCTGAGAGGAATTTCTTTGGACAGACACGATGCAGCATCAAGAAGGGTCACTCCCACGGCCGCCTCCTTCCTCTTTCCACCCCACCTCGCAGGTGTTGGGAAGGTGCAGTCAACCAGGAACATAAATATGAATAAAAAATGAACTTGAAAATGACAGACTATTAATTAAACAAATCTATAAAAATAGTTAGGATATAACTCTGTTCAAATAAATACGAAATAAATAGGCTCCAAGCAGCGTGATATGTTGCATCAGTGGAATGTGAGGCTGGTCCCACTTTGCCCCAGTTGGGATTGGACACGAATCCCCAGGGTGTCAGAAACAGACTTTAATGCAGTCCACAGCATGCACAGTCCAGCATGCCCGAGTACTGGCCTGTCTTACGCAGGGCCATGCGGGTCTTCAGGACCTCCATCGGGTAGCTGCTGCTCTGGGCAATGGCCCCTGCCAAGGACCCTGCCACAAGTCTCTCGTGAATCTTCAGAGTCTCTTGGTCACTCCAAGACGCTTGATCTGCGTCATAGGCCATGAACTTGGTGGCCGACTCGGGGGCAATTTTGAGGACGTTGATGCCGTTGCCGCACCAGAGTGATTTGGCCCTTCCTTCTCGAATCATCTGGGTGAAGCCACCCACGATGCACATGTTGTTCCTGCGGGAGGCGTGGACCTGCATGAGCACCTTGAGTCTGTCCAGGGGGGGGGCGTGCAGGTTCTCGATACGGCCCCCGCCCCACCGCCAGCCACCAGGTGTCTCCACCACATCCCTGTCTGCCTCTCCTCCACCGTGAACTCATCGGGGACCGTCAGATTCTCACCCATATCAAAGATGGTGGAATGCTTCCAGTACAGGATGATCTCAGGGATGTTTTCCAAGGGATGCAGGAGGTGATAGTCTCGCCACTCGTTCCAGTTGATGGTCATCGTACCATTCTTGTCCATGCTCTTGAGGATTTTTTCTGCCTGCTGTTCAGATATCTTGACTCCCAGGTCCCGCAGGGACTGCATGATCTCCTGCGCGTCGATCCGTCCATCATTCTTCTTGTCCAAACTCTTGAATACCAGCCTCAGTTTCTTCTCGTGATCTTGGAGATAATGGGCAAACTCTTCAAAGTCTAGCTGCCCATCGAGGTCTTTGTCGCCAGCTTGTACAGTTTTCCGGAGCTCGCCCTCTGTGCGGTGCAGTCCCAGGAGCCGAAGTCTCACGGCCAGGTCGTTGACACACAGGCGGCCTTCGCGGTTGACGTCGAGAGTCTGGAAAAGGCTCCAAAGGCGCAGCCGGTGGTCCGGGCCCCCGCAGACGGCGCTGCCGCAAGGGTCCACGGGCGCCGGCGATGAGGCGGCCGACTAGGAGGTGGCGGTGGCGTCCGGCGGCGGGGAAAGCACGCAGCGGCACAACACACTGTTCACCATCGGGTGCGAGGCAGGGGCGACGGGCCAGCGGGGAGAGCACGGAAGACACGCAGGTGTCCTCAGTCCAGTAGCGCGGACTCCAGGTGCCGGCAAGCTGGCGGGATGGGCAGCTTCCGGGTTGCTCAGTCATTTAAATGTCTTATCTTTCATCTGTCTCCAATACATTCCCCTATGTAGGGTAATTAATTACACTATTTTGACCCCTCCATAACTGTGCTGTACCTATGGCAAAAACTTCATTCTAGATACCTTATTCATTAGACCTTCTATTTTGATTCTGTCCAATATTAGTTCCACTTTTTAATTAAATTTCATGCTAAATGACTCTTTATCGGTTAGTTGAGAATAACAAAAACATGATGTTTCTTACAATTTTGAAATTTAATAATTAAAACATCTGGAAATGCATTTTTTTTTTTTTTTTTGATTCAAGAGAATCTAAAACCCCATTAGGAAACTTTCTTTTGTCTGACTAATGATGTATAAGAACAGTGAGAGTCATGGGTGATGGATCCTCTTGGAAGAAATCAATTACTGTCTCATTCACTCTTTCCCTGTGGGAATAGAATGAATGTCAGTACAATTCCAGTTGGCACAAAACCTTGCAAAATGTTTCCCTTTTCTTGCTAACATTTGAAAACATTTCAAGTAAAAGAAGGCACTAAACCTGATGTTTGTGTAATTTCTTTCTCTCTTCTTGCCTTTCTTTCACTGGATCACAGAAGCAATGCAAATTTCACTGGATTAATATGATTCAGTTATTATACTCTGAAATGTTTAATTTACCCTCATTGTAAGAATTTGAGAAATATTTAAACTTTCTTTTCTTTTCTAAGCTGATTTGAAATCCAATAAGATAACTCTGAAGTAAACTTAACATTCTTAATTTGTGTGAATAATTTGTCTCTTGCTGATGGGGTTGGTGACAAAAGAGAAATGACAAACTAATGTCTCTTATTCTTTAATTATTGTATCAGCCAGCAGCTGTCTTCCTCAAGCTTGGTCATAGGCTAAAGCTGTAATGTTAAAATCATAAATATCCTGTTTTTGGCACAAAAAATCCTAAAACAGTAGTGGGGAGGGGCATTAACTATTCTCTTATCCTGCACAACAATTTGGTGTAGGTCCAACTCAAGCAAGCTATCACCTACTCTCCCTGGCCAAAATTATCTGTTCACTATGAAGAAATTATGCTCTTCAAAGACCATGAAGCTTCCCACTGAACGTCATGTGATGTTTAAAACCAGTCGCGGTGGTGGTAAAAAACTAAAAAAACTTTACATGTTAGATAGATGAATGAGTAAAGGAGATTTCTAATGCAAACAGAAATACTATGAGTAGGTAAACTGGAGACTAGCTACATTGCTAATAAAGTCATACAAACTCAATTGAAATAAATGAGACTGCTCTAGGTCACCAGTTTGCAACCTTTGGAGAATAGATCAATATTTTTAAGGCACCTTTTAAGAAACACTCATCTTAAAACATTCCTGGAGTGGAGGGGAAACTTCCATGGTTACAAATGTTGGAGAAACTCTGCACATGATACATCTTCTTTTGCAGATTTGTAATGTATATCAAACACATTAAAACACAGTCTCCAAATGGGGTGCATCAATATCATAGGGTGCACAAGATAATTCAATAGGAGGTAGGAAGGAAACTTGAGAACATTTTTTAATATTTATTTTTATAATATTTCTATTTCATTTTATTTTTGTGTGTTTTATAATGTATATAACATTATCACAACAGTGAGTTATTCAATTTACATGTGAATACATACACTTCTATTGAGAATAATGCTCAATCATTACTGATGTATGAAGAAAAAATGTGCACACTTCATTAATCTTAGAACTTCTGTAGTAAAACATTACTTTGAATTTATATCATATAGGTGACTTTATGTATATGTATGTATCACTGATTATGATCCAATGAAACACACTTTGTGAATCACGGTTTTAGTAGCCAGAAACTTTATTTTTTCCAGACAGGATGCTTCCATTTACTATATCTGCTAACAGGGGAATGACAATGACCTGGATTTTAGAGTGTATTTTGCAAATTCAATTATTCTTGGGAAGTCTTTATCAGAGAGGACATAACTAAAGGAAAAGTATCAAGAAATAGAATTTTGGGACTTCCCCGGTGGCACAGTGGTTAAGAATCCACCTGCCAATGCAGGGGACACAGGTTCGATCCCTGGTCCAGGATGATCCCACATGCCATGGAGCAACTAAGCCCATGTGCCACAACTACTGAGCCTGCGCTCTAGAGCCTGAGTGCCACAACTACTGAGCCTGTGTGCCACAACTACTGAAGCTCATGTGCCTAGAGCCTGTGCTCTGCAACAGGAGAAGCCACCACAGTGAGAAGCTCACACACCACAACGAAGAGTAACCCCCGCTCGCCACAACTAGAGAGAGCCCACGCACAGCAACGAAGACCCAATGCAGCCAAAAATAAATAAATAAATTTAAAAAAAGAAAAGAAGAAGTAGAATTTTTACCTTACTTGCAAGCTAACAAGTTAGTCTACCACATATTAATGGATGCTGTTAAAAGATATGCAATTCCTGGGTCAGAGATGAATGATGGCCTGACTGGTAGCCAGAGTGTCAGCATTTTGGGATAAGTGTAGGGGCAGTTCTCTAAGATCCAGTTCCCACAGGTAGACGTGAGGCAGGCTAGATAACAGCTGCACACATCATGAGCTGCTTTCAGGAGGGGAATCCCGAGATTCGGTAGTCTGGATCTTTCATAATGGGCAAAAGCATGCTTCCACTTTGCTTTGGATAAATACAATATCTCTGTCTTTCAAGGCTGTTCACTATCCAGACATCCTTGAAAAAACGGTCTTGAATTAAAGGCAATCAGTGCCTCTGCTTGCAAAATATGCAGAAACATGCAAAATTCACAGAGAAATGTCTCCCATTTAAGCTGTGCTAATGGATTTGGCTTTACAAAGAGTAAGCCAACATACCTGCACCTAGCCAATGATCTCTTTCAAATCCTTCCACACAGGATCATCTTCATGGATACACAACCAGTGCAAACACACAAAGCCCTACGCTCAGAAACCACGCACCGAACTCTGGCTTAATGGCCTGTGATTGCTTCTCATTGTTGTCTTGAAACTCTTAATAATGTTATCTTAGACATTATGTTTGGTAAATGAAGTCCTATGAGACAATGGAGCAGTTGGCAGGCCCTTGGAGTCTTGGTTTATGCATAATCCTGTCTCTTGCCACCTCCCTGCCTCCTGGGAATGGGTTCTATGCCATCTACTGTCCCTGACACCCCATACCCTTGCCCAACCTCCCCATCCAGGAAGGATGTTACTCTCTCCCTGGGGCAGCGACTAGGTTGTGTTAGTTGGGAGAGGCCTTTGTTTGCTATTGCCCTTCTCCCCCCACAAGCGCCTTGGATGGGTTGCGGTGGCAACCACCTCACCCTAGGCTGACAGTTACACATGCATCCAGAGGGTGGCCAGGCTGAGACTAGGTGTGGGTGGGAGAAAGCCCCTAGCCCACCCTTGATCCAGTGCATCCTGAGTACTGAGGATGCATCCGTGCATGCACAGGGGTTTAAAGACCCTGGGTACTGCCTGTTCACCATGGTTGCGGCGGCAGGCCTATGGGAAGAGGAGGTGCCTGGCTCAACTTTTCCAGATCACCACCACCCCTCCCCACCCCCCTTCAGGTTGCAATACATCAGTCTAGCAGCAGGCAGGAAAAGTTGCCCAGCACGTATGTCCTGAGCCACAAGCATTGGCCCTTAGGCACAAATAAGTGTTTGCATTGGCCTCATGAGTATACCAGTTCCCAAGGGAGCACTCCCCCTGCTGACTCCATGGCCGGCAGGGCATCTTTTCTGCCTTCCAACCTTCCTGAATCTAGTTTTCATTGTCTTTTCTAGTCATTTTGAGGCACCCTCCAGGGATTAACTCTGGAATACAAATTGTATAATTTCAGTAATTCTTTAAATGAGTTAGTGCCTTTATATTTCCAGTTAAAACTGACATTGTACAATATAAAAAGAAATGCTTAAACTAAGTGCTAGTAATTTAATATTTTAATTTTTCTTTACTTAGAGTGGCATTATATGACAAAGAAAATACATAATGGCAAGCTGAGAGAAAGACAGCAGAAGAAAGGAAACGTTTATATCGAGTACTTCTAGTGCTTTTTTTCCTGCTTTTGCAACAAAGGTCCTTGCATTTTCATTTTGCACTTGGCCACTGCGATATATGCATCAAGCCCTGCTCACTCAAGATATCCCTGCTTCACCTCACCCTTCACCTGAGAACTCATTGGATTTGAAAACTGTTAGAGGAGGTGCCTATACTCTGTTTGCGTACCATACTCTCTTTTTTCCACTTTTTACAAAGGACAAGGAGTCCCTGCTTCTCTTCTATCAAGGGGGTAGTCCTGCAACTTATCCTCTTGCATCCTGCACCCTTTACTCTTGTTCTTATCAGGGACTTCCCACTTGGATTTATCCTCTCATCTGAATCATGAAATCTTCATGTTTTCCACCTCTCCTGTATGATTCATACAAACATGCACTGTTAACTTTAACATGTACAAATAACATCACATACAAAACAGGAAAATCTCGTAATCCCACCACCCTGCTTTTAGCTGCCTTTTCATTTCTCTGCTCTCTTTGGCAGCAAAAATGCTCAAGAGTTGTGCACACTCACTACCTCCCTGTCTTCGCTTCAGATTCACTCATCCTCCCACTCCACTCCTGCTACTGTGTGTACACCACTGAATTTGCTTATTAAATTACCAAATGATCCCTTAATGCCAAATTCAGTGCTCACTTATCTAGTCCCCATCATACTTGACTTTTCAGCAGCATTCAGCATAGTTGATGACTCCTTCCTTCCTGGAATTCTTGGTTTCTGTGACTTCTCTCCCACCTCACTATTCATCCACCTTGTTGGCTATTTATCAGTTTTCTGCTGACTCCTTCTCTACCAAAACTTTAAATGTTGAAAAGCATCCAAAACTACATGCTACATGTCTCTCTAATCTTATCTATTCTCTCTCTCACTATATATATATATATATATATATATATATATATATATATATATATATATTCTCCAGTTTGCACCTCCAGATTATATATCCAACGGCCCCATCTCAAATGTCTAACAGGCATTTCAAAGTTAATATGGGCAAAATGGAACCCTTGATTTTCCCCAGGTATGCTGTGCTCTGTCTTTCTGAGCTCGGTAAATGATATCATCTAATCAGTTACTCAACCCCTTGGTTTATCTTCCCTTAAACTTTCACATGTTGTCCATCAGCTAGTACCATTTTCAAACATATAAGCCTAGTTGGAATCTATACTCTTTTCTGTCTGCTCAGATACCACTGTAACCTGAACTACCGATACCTCCTACCAGCAAGATGCTTGACTAGTCTCATTTCCATACTTTCTCACTGTAAACCTGACAATAAGCTGAGTGATTTTTAAAAATCATAAATTATATCATGTTAGTGTTTAGCTCTTAAAATGAGTACCTTGGCTTTATAAGATCACGCACTACTTGGTACCTGCCTATGTTTCCAAGCTCATCCTGTATTATTTTTCCCAGCATATTCCAGACACACTGGCCCCCTCATTCCTCTCCCAGGTCCACAGAGATCATTTTCTTGAGAGCAGACACCTTAGAGGACTGACTCATATCTGAAATAGTACTAGGAATATAGTATCCAATAGATGTTAAATAAATAAATACATTATTTATCTTTCCATTTATCCATCTTTTTCTAATATGGATTTATGAAGTACCCCCTATGCTATTATTTGAGGATAAATTTAATGCTTTCATATTTAGAAAATACCACAAAAATCTCTATGAAACACATATTATCATATATAATAGTTTCTGTTTTTAAAGTTGCTCATTTCATTCCCTTAAACAGAAACACTTATTTGTTACTTTAATGTTGTGGTTTGGTTGTTTCCTTTACACTATTAGTGTAATTGATTGGTAGAATCATGGTTGTGGGAAACCATATAGCTTAATGGAATTCTCAAGGACCAGGAATTAAAATCCATCCTGACTTTATGCCTTTATTATTCTTCACCCTGTGCACATCCTTATCTAGAGAATGGTATTAGTATAATATCTATATCAGGATGAGCAGCTTTATGAAGCAGGGTATTATGTAACTCTATCCTACTTCTGGTAAAATGAGGGTGAATAGCAAATATGAATAAGCTGGAAGCCCCAGAGCACTCACATTTTCATCTGATCTTTTACATTTTGGAGATTCTGACATTAAAACATTTTCTCTGTGTAAATGTGTATGCTCTCTAGAGGACCATTCAGTTACATTAATAAGATTATCAAATGGTCTATTGATTGTCTATTGATTAGGACCACCAAATGAATGGGTAGAGGGCAGTAGAGTTTTGGGATACTACTGACTGAGCTAAGTTATGCTCGAGAGTGGGGCACAAGAGGCAGGACTCTTTTTCTTTTTTTCTGCCAAGACTAAATGCACTCCTCTTCAAGCCTGTTTCCTCTGGGAAGCCTCTCATGCAGCTCAAGCCTCAAATTCTCTTATCACAGGGCTTATTGTGCTGCACCAGCTTTTCATTCCTCAATATCCTCCATTAAGTTATAAACTCTGTGAGGACAAGAACTGTAAATGCCCTGACTATGGCTATTTCCCTGTTGAATTGAAAGAATGAGTGAATGGACAGATGGAATTGAATAATAAATGAATGGAGTGTTAAGGCAATAGTTCATGATCACCTGAAAGAACAGTGTGAAGGTATACAGGAGCCTATGAGAGATCTTCTTTCATGTTTGACCTCTCTTATTTGAATCAGGTAAAGGGAATTAAAAAAAAACCCTGGAATGGTATTTGTTGATTATTTACACCCTGTGTGAGGCTGTTTGCTGGCTTTGACAGTAATAAAAAAAGAGAGAGAAAAAGGAAAAAAGAAATCTCATGATGCAATTCAATTCTGACTCTATTTCTTACTGTAGGTTTATTGGTTATGGTTTATAAAATTAAGAAAATAATACCTGTCTTGAAAATAATACCTGTCTTGAAAAATACCTAGGTATGGTATTAGTAAAATTAGCAAAATATTAGCCACTATATTAATGGTAGATATTATCATTATTTGCTTGTACTCCTTGGATGGCAATTTGTAAAATTTTACAATATTAAATATTGAGACTTTTTTTCATCCTTTTTCCAGGACTTAATTCATGCATAAGATAAAACAATGATTTTTAGAACAATATATAGAATAAAGCAATGATCTTTAGAATACTTCCAATAAATTATTAATTACCAATCATTTGCATATTCAAATACACAAATGCATATTTTGTAGGAGAGTTATTTCTTTTTTTATATCAGACTTCTAAGTTTAAGTTCCAAGGACCTGAAGTTAGAATTTTTAGTTTCCAAAGTAGTTGATATCTCACCTTTGAAAATAGAATAAAGTTGGTGTTTCTCCTTCTAAAAATCACAAAGGTGTTTAAGCAATTTAC
The DNA here is from genome assembly GCF_028023285.1 of Balaenoptera ricei. NCBI lineage: Eukaryota > Metazoa > Chordata > Mammalia > Artiodactyla > Balaenopteridae > Balaenoptera > Balaenoptera ricei. Next base: position 109,368,767 of record NC_082642.1, read on the forward strand.
TGTTCTAGACAATGGCTCATTTTAACACCTGCCTGCCTCTTGACTATATCCTTGTAATAAATATTATCTACCATACTGATTACATATCTCTTTCTAATCTCATCTCATTTCTTCCATCTCCTCAATTTGAAGACAGAGATTATGCTACATGAGGTAATCTGTTTTGAAAAAAAACAAAAAGCCCTTGCACTCAACCCATATACATACCATTTTCCCCCTGGAATTAGGTCTTCCATACTTACTTGAAATAATCATATATATTAGTATAAACAGTAGATTTTAAAAGAGATTAGGCTCTTGTTTTGCGGATGGTTAAAGGGTATTGTGATTTTTAAAAATGGCTTTTCAGAGGTGAATCACTGGTTTAAACATAGGTAAGGTAGAAATAAACAGAAGTTATTACCCTCTGAAAGTTCACTGGTGATTTTGGTTCAGTTTATAGTTTTCCCATGGACTGGTGCCCAGCCTCAACTCTTACACGTACTTCAGCACTGCTGATGGGAGCTTCCCCTGAGAGGGGATGTGTGATTTGTCCCTGGGGTCTGGTACTAGAGAGCCATCCTAACTTAGGGATGAAATGCAACTGAAAACTTTTCTTGTAACTTTTGGTAATTCCATAATACCTAACCTTCTCAATTCAATCCAGTTAGATGAAATGGATACTTCTGTACCAATAACATGCAAACTACAAAGAGATTAGTAAATGTTAAGAAGTACTATTCAGAGGACATTGACAATCAGACTCACCTCAGTTTTTTGGTTTTGTTTTTAGGATGCTATAATTTTCAACTGATAGTGGTTTATATGTATATACACAAAACCACCTCTACCCCGATTTCTCTACGCACAGGGTAGGTTGAGCTGCTGTCAAATTTAATCAGGCAGGATTGACTTTTACTTGGACACTGGTGTGTTAATGAAGGTTCTTAAAATCTGTCAGGGTAAGTATTTCTTTGGCAAACCGTACCAAATTGTATTGATATTTATCAAATTTGAACGAAGATATTTGTTCAATAAAAGAACAATGCAGGGGAAATTAGAAGTCAAACATAACTGAAAGAGTTAACCTCTTTATTTAAGAATGGGTATTATTATTACTAAATGTTCTCTGTGTGAGTTTAATTTACCAGGAATACCTGACACCACCCTCACCTTCCCACCCCTTTGCCCCTTTAAATAGTTGGTAATCATTTGTCAGATCTGTGTTCCAGCCCCTCCATGCTTCAGGGGCTGGATTCATGTCTCGGCCCTGTGTGTGTGTGTGTGTGTGTGTGTGTGTGTGTGTGTGTGTGCATGCGTGTGTGTGTGTGTGTTTATATATGTGTGTATGTGCTTCGATTTTTCTTGATCTTATTGGCTGTGTTGATAATGGCTTCTTGCAATGTCTTTGTTCAGATTGTGTATGTATTGGAGTCCTACAGGCACCCTCAACAATGTCTCAGAGTCAAACTGTAATCACTCCTGAGCTTGCTGACCTAATTACAAATCTTTACAAATATCTTTGCTTATCTGTTTGGTCATTTGCTTTGTTCTGCTGCATTTTTCTCTTCCTCGTACTCCCCTAATTTTTCTCCAGTGTTCATACCCGTTATTTGGGCTGAAAAATCTTTATGCTTGAGGTTTGTTCTTTCCCACTCTCTGAATGAGGTGAGGATATTTATCCCAAATTTGAGGTAGGAAATGTTTGACTTTAGGCAGTATTACTAGGAACAGTTATTGTTATAAAGCAAAAGAGAAACTGTTTTCTGAACATTTTCTTGCCCTCTGTCTTGTTCTTGCTCCTTCATTTAAAAAGCAGTATATATTAATTGCAGAAAATATTGAACATAAAAAGTATAAAAGAGAAAGTGAAAATCACTCATATACTCAAATCCTTGAAAGAACCCTATTAACTATATGCTATACTGCCTTCTGATCTTTTCCCAGTAAATATGAGTGCTGGTTTGTATATATTTTAAAAAATTTAAATAAAATGCATTTGTATATAAATGTACTTATGTATACATACACATATACTTGTATCCTGGGTTCATAGTGTATATAAAATATTTTTAGCTTATTTCTTCTCTATTATATTCTGAATAATTCCCATGTCATTAAGCCTTCTATAGAAACTTTATTTTTAAAACTTCTTTACTATAAAATGAAACATATAGTCATAGAAGCATGGTAACTATGGTCGAACTTAAAGAAAGAAACTCAGCAGTCATACCACCCAGAGATGTCTTTCACTGTTAACATTTTCTTCTATTTCCTTCTAGACTTTTACATACATATACAGAATGTTTTAAAAATAAACACTAGTATTATATGGTACAACCCATTTTGTAACCATCTTTTAAATTTATTTTGAATATTTTTCTGTCATAATTTTTAATGTAAACATCATTTAAAATAACTGCATAATAATCTAATTCTTCATGTTTAAACTGTTTTGCCAGCTAAGTCAAGGCAACAGTGATTAAATCTTCTATTCACCCACTGGCAAAGATATCATCTTGTAAATCTTAACTATTTGCTGGCCATTGTGAATTTTGTAAGGTCCGGAAGAAAAAGGAGAAAAAAAATTAGAATAGATCTTTGAATATTTCCCCCTTCTCTCTTTGGAGTTGAGTGTTATAAAATCTTATTGTCATTATTTGTATTACAATATTTATTCAGCCATAAGAGTATTAAATCAATTAGGGGTTAGCTGGTAATATCTATTCTGTGTTATAATCTTATTCCTTCCCTATTAAAAAAAAAGTCCTTTTTACAGAGATTTAGAGACAATAATATAAACAACATTAGAGTCAATTGACAAATTGTTAACAAGATATAATGTGGATTATGTGTTTGGAAGAAAAAGAGCTGATCATGAAACCATAAGTCCTTATTTGAACTTTAAGTTCAAGTGTTTCAAATGGAATTAACCTATTCATGCAATAGGGAAGTAGTAGAGAAGAGTAGCCCATAGGGATGAGGCTGAGGGTGGGAAAAAACACAAAGGTGGTGCAGTATCCTAGGAATGTAAAGATGGGACATTGTTACCACCTGTAAGAGATCACCCTTGAAAGGAATTGAAGGAGGGCCAGATCCAGGTTTCATGAAGATTGAATCTCATATCATTTTGCTTGTCCTCCTTGAGAAAAAAGATTACAAAATTATGACTATAAATTTGGGTGGGAAGGTGAAGGGAGTATTTAGAATGAGAAATCATAACAAGTTACAAATTATAAAATGCTAAAATATACCACAATGATCACAAAATCCAGAATAATGCCTTAATATATTCATTAATGAAATTTCTGACAGACATTTATAATCATTTTTCCTACATTTCCGGCAGCATACTCTTTGATTGCTTTTTCATATGATAAATATTTTGTAATATCATCTTCTGTGGAGAATAGAAAGACAATAAAATCTTTACTCTAGCAAGGCTGATATGAAATTGTTCTTTATTATTGATAGTTTAGAAAAGTTTCTTTCTGCTTCATAATTCATTGCTGATAATGTCATGCTATATTTCAGGATTGGTGTCAAATTTGAGAAAGCCTCTCTGAATTTATCAAGTGTGAACAGGGAACTTAAAGTTTCTTTTGTGCAATGGCTAATCTTAAATACTTCTTGAATTCACGACATTCATAAACCGCTCTGCTATCAGTGTCACTGATGCCCTTGTTAGGGCATATTATGTTACCTTCATTGAAATAAGTTTTCATGTCAAGTCAGCAAGAAATTCAAATCATTTTCCAATGATTTATTCTCAGATTATTTGTTAAAATCCTCACATTTATTTATTCTTTCTATTTGAGATGCCTCTCTTTCACTTAATGACAGCTTTGGTATAATCTGAAATTTTTCTATTATTATAATTCACTTCCCAGAGTTCAAATAATTTTATTTATTTATTTTTTCATTTCACTAAGAAAGAATATTTACATACAGTCAAATGCAAAGATCTTAAATGGACAGTCAGAGTTTTGACAGACATATATCCATGTAACCATCATCTTAACTGAGACATAGATCATTTCCATGAGCCCAGGGATTTTACTTTTGTGCCTTTTCTGTCAATCCTCACCCTCACACCCTTGTAGCAACTATTCTCATTTCTAACATGATAGGTTAGTTTTGTCTATTTTTGTATTTCATATAAATAATGTCATACAATATTTTCTCTTTTGTTCATGGATTCTTTTTTTTTTTTTAATTTTTTATTTATTTATTTTTGGCTGTGTTGGGTCTTCGTGTCTGTGCGAGGGCTTTCTCTAGTTGCAGTGAGCGGGGGCCACTCTTCGTCGCGGTGCGCGGGCCTCTCACTATCGCGGCCTCTCTTGTTGCGGAGCACAGGCTCCAGACGCGCAGGCTCAGTAGTTGTGGCTCACGGGCCCAGTTGCTCCGCGGCATGTGGGATCTTCCCAGACCAGGGCTCGAACCCGCGTCCCCTGCATTGGCAGGCAGATTCTCAACCACTGCGCCACCAGGGAAGCCCCTGTTCATGGATTCTTTTACTCAAAATAATTTTTTAAGAATCATTCATGCTCTTACATGTAACAACAATTCATTCTTTTTTTTTTAATTGATAAGTAGGATTTCATTGTATATGACTATTTATCTGTCTTCTTTTGGTAGGAATTTGAGTCGTTTTCAGGTACAAGTTTTATGAATATATTTATCAAGTTGTTTCAACACTATTTGTTGAGAAGTCTTTCCCCATTGAATGAATTTATCTTTTAGATAATCAATTGGCTATTTATTGAATTATTTGTCTATGCTTACACTAATTTCACACTGTCTTGATTACCGTAGATTGGGGTCCCCACCCCCTGATCAACTGGTACCAGTCAGTGGCCTGTTAGGAAGCGGACCTCACAGCAGGAGGTGAGCAGCGGATGAGTCAGTGAAACTTCATCTGTATTTACAGCCGCTCCCCATTGCTCACATTACTGCCTGAGCTCCGCCTCCTGTCAGATCAGTGGCGGCATTAGATTCTTATAGGAGCGTGAACCCTACTGAGAACTGCGCATGCAAGGGATCTAGGTTGCACACTCTTTATGAGAATCTAATGCCTGATGATCTGAGGTGGAGCTGAGGCGGTGATGCTAGCGCTGGGGAGTGGCTGCAAATACAGATTATCATTAGCAGAGAGGTTAGACTACACAGAGACCATAATAAATCAACTGCTTGCAGACTCATATCAAAACCCTATCAGTGAGTGGCAAGTGACAATTAAACTGCATATGGTGGCAGGCTTTATAGCGGCAAGTGAGTTGATGTACTTCCGTTGTACAGCTGCATCTGGTGACAGGCTTTAAGTCAGTATTTGACACTTATTTTAGTCCGTGCGTGGCCCGCCCATTATTTTATTTGCCACTTCCACCCGCGCCTCTTTCCTGCACTGTGCACTTGTCTCAGTCACAGTTTTGGTAAGCCCACAAGCTAACTCTAGCCAAAATGAGTAGAAAACAAACGTCGCTGGAGAGCTTCTTTGAAAAGGGGGAAAGACCCAATGATGAGACAGCAGAAAACTCTAAGACTGCCAATAAAAAGAAAGCTACATTTAAAAGAAAATACCAAGAGTGCTACTTAAATTACTGGTTCATTGTAACAGGCGATTCACATTCTCTAAGCCCGCTTTGTATAATATGTGGCAACCGGCTATCCAATGAAGCCATGAAACCTTCAAAACTGCTTCGCCACATGGAAACCAAGCACCCTGCATTAAAAGACATGCCTTTGGAGTTTTTCAAAAGAAAAAAATGTGAACATGAAGAACAGAAGCAATTATCAAAGGCCACCACTTCTTCAAATGTGTCTGCGCTGAGAGCATAATTCTTAGTGGCTAATCGCATTGCTAAGTCTAAGAAGTCCTTTACTATTGGTGAAGAGTTGATCCTGCCTGCTTCTGAGGACATTTGTTGTGAACTTTTAGGAGAGGCTGCAGTTCAAAAGGTGGCACATGTTCCTCTTTCGGCTAGCACCATAACTAGATGAACTGATGAAATAGCAGAGGATATTGAGGCACAATTGTTAGAGAGGATTAATGAGTCACCGTGGTACGCAATCCTTGTTGACGAGTCTACTGATGTTGACAGCAAGGCAACAATGCTTGTTTCTGTGTGATATATTTTTCAGGAGGATGTGCATGAGGATATGTTATGTGTACTTTTGTTGCCAACCAACACTACAGCTGCAGAACTATTCAAGTCTTTGAATGATTATTTATCAGGAAAACTGAATTGGTCATTTTGTGTCAGTATATGCACGGTTGGAGAGGCTGCCATGACTGGACAGCTTTCTGGTTTCACTACTTGGGTAAAAGAGGTCGCTTCTGAATGTGAGTCTACGCACTGTGTCATCCATAGAGAAATGCTGGCTAGCCGAAAAATATCACCTGAACTTAACAACGTTTTGCAGGATGTGATTAAAGTTATCAACCACATTAAAGTACATACCCTTAATTCACGTCCGTTCGTGCAGCTCTGTGAGGGGATGGACACAGAGCACCCACATCTTCTCTTATACACAGAAGTGAGATGGCTTTCTAAGGGTAGATTGCCGGCTAGGGTTCTTGAGTTAACGAGGGCGCTCCAGAGATTTCTTTTAGAAAAACAGTCACCACTGGCAGCACATTACAGTGTCACAGAATGGGTAGTAAAACTTGCCTACTTGTGTGACATATTCAACCTGCTCAACAAACTCAATCTGTCACTTCAGGGGAGAACGACAACTGTGTTCAAGTCGGCAGATAAAGTGGCTGCATTCAAAGCCAAACTGGAATTATGGGGCGACAAGTGAACATTGGGATTTTTGACATGTTTCAAAGATTAGCAGAGATTTTGAAAGAGACTGAGCCAAGGCCTTCTTTCTCCCGGCTGGTGCATGATCACCTATCTCAGCTTTCAAAAGAGTTTGAGCATTACTTCTCAACCACAAAAGAGCCTCGAACTGGGAAGGAATGGATCCGTGACCTATTTGTGTATAAGTCGGGTGAATCGACTTTATCCGTGCTAGAAGAGGATCAACTGCTTCTTGAGATCGCAAATGGCGGTGGTCTTAAAAGTATGTCTGAGACAACTTCAAATCTCCATTATGTTCTGGATTAAAGTCAAGGCAGAATATCCTGAGATTGCCACAAAAGCACTGAAAAGCCTGCTTCCATTTCCAACATCGTATCTTTGTGAAGCAGGGTTTTCTTCAGTGACAGCAACCAAAACGAGATCACGGAGCAGACTGGACATAAGCAACACACGTCGGGTGTCACTGTCTCCCATCACCCCCAGATGGGACCATCTAGTTGCAGGAAAACAAGCTCAGGGCTCCCACTGATTCTGCATTATAGTGAGCTGTATAATTATTTCATTATATATTACAATGTAATAATAATAGAAATAAAGTGCACAATGAATATAATGCGCTTGAATCATCCCAAAACCATCCCCCCCAGACCTCATCTGTGGAAAAATTGTCTTCCACAAAACCGGTCCCTGGTACCAAAAAGATTGGGGACCGCTGCTGTAGATTATAAATAGAGCTGCTATAAATATTCTTGTATAAGTCTTTTTATAGATATATTTTTAGTTTCTATTTGGTAAATAGTGGAATTCCTGTGTCATAAGGTAGGTTTATGTTTAACTTTATAAGAAAATGCCAAACTATTTCAAAGTGATTGTATAATTTTTCACTGTTTATCTTCATGATTTGCTGTTGTCAGTCTTATTTATTTTTCCATCCTAGTGGATGAATCTCCCTTTGTTTTAATTTTCATTTACTATATTCACTCATTAATTCTACTAGTATTTTGTAGATTGCTCATAATTTTCTGTAGAACTGTGACGTTAGTAAAGGGAATTTTACTTCTTCTTATTAAACAATGCTAATAATAAGTGAAGTTAATATTTTTGCCTCATTCCCTATTTTAGAGAAAAACTATGCAATATGTCATTATTAAATATGATGTTTGCCATAAGTTTTATATAGATGTCATTTATCAGGTCAAAGTAGTTCCCTTCTATTTCTAGTTAACTAAGAACTTTTTTCTTTTCATTAATGAATGTTGAATTTATTAAATAATTTTTCTGCATTGACTGGGATTATCATATAATTTTTCTTCTTTATTCTGTTGCAGTATACTAGGTTGAATACCGTGCTCTCTCCCACCTCCAATTCACACCTATTTGGAACTTCAGAATGTGACCTTATTTGGAGATGGGGTCTTCATAGATACAATGTAATTAAAATGAGATTATACTGGATTAGGTATGCCTTAATCCAAAGACTGGCATCCTTATAAGAAGGGGGAAATTTAAACACAAAAACACAGAAAAGAGAGTTTCATGTGAACATGAAGCCAGAGATTAGAGTCATGTATGTTCAAGTCGAGGTATGTCAAGAATTGCCAACAATCACCAGAGGTTAGGAGAGAAGTATGGGACAGATTCTCCCTTAGAATTTTCAATAGTGACCGACCCTACAGACATCTTGATTTGGGACTTATAACCTCTAGAAGAACTGTAAGAGATTAAATTTCTATTGTTTTAAGTCACTCAGTTTGCAGTACATTGTTACATCAACCCTAGGAAACTAATACAGATTTTGGTATTAGTTTCCCACAGTATCATTTCCCATTCCCTGGAAAGCAGACTGTGAGATGGATATTTGTGCACAGGAATTTTTTTTTTTCTGAATCAACTCTTGAGGGACACTAAAGGAGGCAGGATTGACCAGAGGAAGAAGTTGGACTTTGAGGCAATCACAACAAAAGCCTCACCTGAACCCACATGTACTTCTGGAGTAGAATGACCTTTAGAATTGTCCCAAATTAGGGAAAGGAGCCTGGGATTTTATAATCCTGCATCAATCACGCACTTCCAGCACTTCAGGGGAATGAATGCTTCAATCCAGAGGAGGTTGGGGAATCTGAGCAGTACCACAACATATACTATAGTCTACTCCTTGCACTATTTGGAGCCATCTTTTTTGTATTATTTCTGGGAGCAGCTCCTTCAGAATTCTGGTGGGCCTCTTTTCCTGGGAAGAGGATTGTTAGTGGCATAAATTAAAGCCTCTGCAGCTGCAGGTAGTATGAGACTAAAGTTGATATTCATATTTCATGATTTATTTACTTTACTCTCCATCCTAGATTTCCCTCATTCATGGTTTGATTATTCAGACCATAGTCCTTGAGAGATTTTAGCCCCTGATCACTGTTTTCTTCTCAGATTATGGCTATTGTATTTGTCCACATATCATTTAAGTGGGGCAAAGGAATAAAAAAGACACTTAGGTAGATCACTTAGCTATAAAATATACTCTTCCCATCACCCATTGTGTATCCACAGCCCTTCCTGCTCCTGATGGACAGGGTAAATTACACTTGCCATGTAGTGACTTCTTTTCTTGCATGCTGGTATCTCAGCACAGAGCCTAAAGTGCTCAGGTGATAGTCATAGCTTGAAACTATTATTGTGTTTTCATGGTGAAACCATTCTTCTGGATATCAAGACCTCTAAACTCACAAAACCTAGAGCTGTAGGATGGAAGTGCAAAGAGTCACTGAGAGTGATGGTAGGTGGGGCCATTTCTGATTCCACACTTCGTTCTCCGTCCCCTATCTATTGGGGATACCACACCGTAAAAGGATCATTCAGTTAAGAGTACATACTACATCCTGGAGTATAGTACCCATCCTTGCAATATATCATCTTCAAGCTTATACCCCAGCTGTGCCTTTAAATTCTGTTCCCTAGCTTAATAGGCCAGTAGCTTTGGGTGTTACGATACATGATAGAAGGAGTGGACACCATGGTCATATACCAACTTCCAAACCTCCTTTGCTGTAAAGTGTGTCTCTATTATTGATGCAATGTTATATTGTGTGGGATCCCATGTTGTTGGATCAAATACTCTGAAAGCTCTCATACAGTGGTTCTGTGGGCAGGATAGGCAAATCCATATGCAGAATATATATTGATTCTAGTACAAAGAAATCTCTGACCCTTCCAGGATTGAAGGTGTCCAAGAAAGCCAACTTACTATGAATTGGCTTAGTTGGGTTATTTTGAGGGATAGTAGTGTATCAACGACTCATCAATGGTCTCTGTTGCTGGCAGGTTGAACATTAAGCAGTAATGGTATGTAGCTCAGACTTGGTGAGTGTGAGCTCACAATGTTGGGCCCATATATAGCTTCCATATCTGCAACCTAGAGCTCACGGGGCTAGCACTAGCCAAAGACAAAGGCTAACTGATGTTAATCGACCACGTAAAACCATTTAGTTGTGTTTGACTCCTCAGTGCAGGATGTTCTTTGGTGGGAATTAAAATGGCATACAAAGATCTTCACGCTTTGTGCCTATTCCTGTGGGTTTTACATTAATCTATGGTAAAAGGATTATCTATTTGATGGTAAGTAGCTTAAAATCTCTTATGCTCTAGGAATGCAGATTTTCTATTAAAAGAGCATATGGTTGAAAAGAGCACCTATGGGTTGGGTGTTCAGGTATAAATGAGGAATATTGGATGTGGCTCTGGTACCAGCATTACTATGAGATAACCACCACCCCATCATCAACTTTGTCTTTTGGAGGTAGAACAATTTATGTTTAAGATGAGTCTCACTTTCTTCCTGGGACGCAGACAGGAAGAACCTAGTTTATAGTGTTATTTTGTTTTCCCATTTTATAGGAAATAATAACTATACATGGAGGGGAATAAAAGGTTACAAGGATTTCAAGTTTCGTTTTATGCTTTTTGCTTTTAAGCTAAATATCAGACTGATCTTTCCATGCAACTAAGTAGCATTAGCTAGTAGAAAAATTAGTCCCTCAGCTTGTGAACTGGGGAGCAATTATCACTAAATGTAGCCAATATAAATATTATAAATTCAACCCAAAACTACTTCCAGTAAGAGGAATAGGGGATGTCCTTGTTATGTCTCCATGTATGTGTCTTCAGAGAAGTAAGAGCAGACAATTTCATTTGTATAAATTGGAGGGAATATTAACTATAACTTTCAATTTATGTAACACCTTGCTCCTGAATTCACACTCTGATTATTCCAGAGATTAAGGACTGAATAATGTTCAGAAAGTAGGCAAAAGAGACATATTTGCATAAATACTATTTCATCAGAGGTAGACTTTCCAAGTGATCACTTCAGTCACATGCTCAGATCTTTAGGAAACCTGATTTGGTTCTTGTCTGACCAGGCCTAGAGTGACTCTTTAAGGCTGGGCCTCAGGTATGACATACTGTACTATATCCAGACCCCTTTAACAATGTTTTTATCTCTTCTACTGGTTTAATTTATGTATTTAATTTTAGTTTCCAGGGTACAATATGGCTAATTATTTGAGAACTGCAGAACCTTGTAAGTGAAATTTTTGCTTCCATAATTTGTGGCATATTAAGTATAATAATGTACATTTAATTTCCTCAAAAAGGATAATTATGCTAATAGAATTATTTCAATAAAATTTTGTACTTTGTGCTGGATTATGTTCTCTACCTACTAATTTATATTAATACAAGTCAGTAAGGAATTTTTAATAAGCCACTTCAATCCTGGGCAGGCAGGTCTGGGAACATCATACAAGCACCACCTCCTCCCTTAGCATCCTGGGGAGAAAGGGGTGTCTCACAGTACCGGAGGGCCAGAATTCCTATCAGATAAAAGTTCATGGGGAACATTGTCTAGCTCTAATGTGTAAAACAGACAATTTGGGTGTATAGACTTTGTTGGAGGGAATAAACTAACTTGTGGACATCTGAGAACAAAGCCAGTTTCTTTGATAACAATTTTGTATTCTTTATAAAAACCAATCAAGAGTTGTATGAGCATTGTGTGGAAAGAGGTCTTATCTCTATTTCAATATTTAAGGAAGAGTGGTTTTTAAAGTCAAATTCAGGCTTCTAGTAGGTTCTACATCACCATGGTAGAGTATGGAGTTTAAGGGAGGGTAGAGATTAGCATTAAGAACCAAGAACTTTGGGGGTATTGCTGCCATTTTTATTCATGTATTCTACATGAGAATTATTATTATTATTTTTTAAAATTCCATTGCCTTTATTTAAAAATTAAAACTACTCATTTAGGGAAACATAGACATCTAAGTCATCATTAGATATGGAGTGTACAATTAATATGCTTGATCGGAAGGCCAGTACTGGTCACTAGTCATTGAAGCACTCATCCTCAATAGACAAGTTTGGTTGGATTTTATTGCTGGGTTATTGAATTTGGTTTGTGCTTAGAAACCCATGCTTGTTTGTCCACTTACATGAATACCATGACTAGAGAATGTGTACATTTTCTCATACTTTTCTTTTTTGTTTTTGTTAATGCATTAAAATCCCATGGTTTGGCAAATGTGCATATTATGTGCCCATTATGGAGTTTGCTATGTGCCAGGTGCTTGTTACTACTGGTGGATTCTATGGTGGTATAACCAGACTGAATGTCTGCCTGCATGGAGTTATTAAACATGTATTATCACAAATTTAAAGGGCTTAAAGTTGGAACTATCCATTATTTTTTCTGTCCATAGATGTAATAAGCTATTAGGGAAACATCCAAACAATACAGAGCTATAAAGAAAGAAAGTTTTCTATTAGGGCTACACTGGGAGGCCATGACTAAGAGCAGGGATTTGAGGTGTAGAATCAAAAAGACTGGGGTACAAATCCTGCCTTGAACATGTATTAGTTCTGTGTCCTTGGGTAAGTCATTTTCTTTCTCTAAGTCTTAGTTTCATCATCTTATAATGTAGACAGTTACAATAGCTACCTAATAAGGTTGTTGTGAGAAGAAATGAAATTATTTATATATATATATATGTGTATATATATATATATATATATGTGGATGAGCAATACCTAGCACATAGTAAGCATTCAATAATTAGTAGCTATTAATAATATAACAGTTGATGAATCACCTTAGTAACTTAGCTAGCAAGTGTAACGTACAGATGCATCCTTGCATTTTTTTTTTTCATCCTTGCATTTTTAAACAAATTATCTACCTCAACTCAATAGAAATGTATTACCCAATTTGTGGATAAAGCTCAAACCACTGTAAGAATTAAAAAAGAAATTCTACCATCATGGTTCACTTAATCTATAATGTAGAAGTTGCCACTGTGGTTCTTCAAAAGCAGACAATTTGACTGGTGACATTAAAAGCCTCAATTTTCTATAAATAGAAATAAATTTTAGAATGAAAATGGTGACAAAAGACCTTATTTTCCAGATGAGAAAACAGACCTTATTTTCCAGATGAGATAAGAAATGAAGGATACTAAGACTTGTTTTGTCTTTTTCCAAATTATCTTTCTATAATTTAAAATTTGGAAGAAAAATATAATTTTCTTCAATACCCTTTAGACACTTATTTAATTTCATGCAATGCTCTTTAAATGCACAAAAGGTAAACCCAGGAAGAGTTGAGGTAAATCTACGTAAACACACTGTGAATTCTAGCGACGTTCTCATACCACTTGCTTGTGCTATTAAGATGTTTGAAATTTGGCCTCTTGTTCATAAGAAAACTCTTCCCTTTCCCTCTTTGATTATATTTACTTTTACTTTTTTTACACAAGATTTCCTATGAAAATCAATGGTGGCACCAAGCCAAAATGTGAGACATTTCATGAAAGTAAGACTCATAGAATGCATTCTCAATGTGTTTAGTCAAAGTCATTGTTCTCTGATGAGGGATTGGGTGTTTTATGTCAGCAATGTTGGCCTTTCATCCTGCAAGTTAAATAATCTTTTTCATGAGTTTTGGCTTGTGTACCTGAGGACTGTTTGCCTATAAATTACATTATAAAATTAATACTACATTAATACTGAAGACAATTGCTCTTGTGCTTCTGAGCATTTGTGCTACAGTGAAAGTTAGTTATATTCTAGCTTATGGGAAATTCTGGGCTTTTAATATTTTCTTTGTCTAATGAGCTCACAAGAGATATTACCTGTACTTTGGAAAATTATAGGTGTTTTATTAATTGTTCCTCTAAATTAGCCTATCTGAGGTCACTTTGTCCTTGGACAGTTAATAGTTCCTTTCTCTTTGTTACTGTAACACTCTATTCACACCATTATTGTAGCACAGAACACACTGTCTTATAATTATCTATTTACAATATTTCTCTTCCCCACTAGACTTGGAACCAGTTGAGAGCAGAGATCTAGCATCCTTTATTGTTAATAGACCAACATCTAATTTGGTGAAGATCCAGACTAGACTTGGTATATGGTAGTACCATGTACTAATACATATTCCCAGAGGTTTGCTATATTAGACTTTCTCATGAATCTGGTTAAGGTTTTCATGGTAATAGGATATGTCAGGATAGATAGCAAGTTGAGAATTAGTATTTATTAAACGCCTACTGTTTGCACTGTTTGTAGACTATCTTATTTAATTGTCACACTAACACCTGCAAAACGGTAACATCTGCAACTTAATTTTTAATATTAGGAAGTTTTTACTCAGTACAGTTTAGAAATCATCACAGTTTCATCAGGTCCTAAGGAATTAGGGCTTGAAAGCATAACTTTAGCCCTCCAGAACCATTATGCTATTGTTCAGTCTTCTGGCCAGACATAAAGTATCATCAGATCAAGGTTCAAGAGGGAGTGAAACAGTTAAAAACAGAGCCAAGAGACTTTCTAAAAGGACAGGGCACATCATAGTCACAAGGAAGTAAAGTTTTACTCATAATCGAATGGCAGGAAAAGGAATGTTCTACTTCAGGTCTTTAATGGCCATTTGTTTATTGATTGTTTATTGTTTACTATGTGTCAAATATTATCCTGGGATATGACGATTAATAAGAAATACTCCCTGATTTCACGAGGAGTTAACTACCTTAATGGAAGGAGATAGATGTTTAGTCAAATATATTTCTTGTTATAGGGATTATAAGTACCTATGACAGCATATGAAACAATATAAGAGGGTATTTAAAAACATGAACATTGACATCAGACAAACCTGGATTCAAGTTCTGACCCTGTTATTCAAAAAACTATAAGATCCTGGGCAAATTAGAAACACTTATCCTCAAATTCTTCAGTTGTAAAATCAGGAAAATAATATACATTTTCATATAACTCATATGCCTATTTTTAAGATTAATTTGAATGTATGTCTTTTCACATAAAAAGCACTTATTATTATTAGTTATTATTGTGTACAGGCTATACTAGGTAAACAAAGTTAAGTGGGCACTTACTAGGTAGACAAAACAAGAAAGAACTTTCAAAAGCTACAGCTTATGAGAAAGGAAGGAGGTGGTTTTGGTTTTATTTAGTTTTAAAAAAACAAATTAAAGATTAGCAGCTTTCTGATAAATAGCACACATTGGAATTATATAAGTTCCCCGAAGGCCAAGCCCCCTGCCAAAGAAATAAGAATGAATTTGAAGACTTTTTCATATAACCAAGCTTCATATGCATACATTTAGTTTGAGGATGACAAAACAAACAAAAGACACTTCCAGTTCACCCATTTCTAGTTAAAATATTTGTAATCTTCCATGCATATAGAATTTAAATAAAATTGCCAGCAACTGTGTTGACAAGTAATATTCAGAAGAGTTTTTTGTGCCCAGGAAAGTGCAGAATGAACTAAACATTTCAAAAAGAGTAGATAGTGAGTAGGTGGGAGTATATTAGTCCAGTCATATCATGACATTGATGTGGCTGATTAACATGTATTCAAAATAGCTATGATCAACCAAATACATGCTTACTGAATCTATATACTGTCTTCACTAAACACAATCCATTTTGTAGAATCCTTTAGATATGTATTTAATACTCAATGCATGATCACATATTCACACTAATTTAAAGCTGAACTTGCATTGTGACCTAGTGCTCTTCAAAAGGTAACCTAAATGTCCATCAACAGAAGAATGGATAGAGAAGATGTGGTACATATATACAGTGGAATATCACTCAGCCACTAAAAGGAACGAAATTGTGCCATTTGCAGAGACGTGGATGGACCTAGAGACTGTCATACAGAGTGAAGTAAGTCAGAAAGAAAAAAAACAAATATTGTATAAAATAGCTTATATGTGGAATCTAGGAAAATGATACAGATGAACTTATTTGCAAAGCAGAAATAGAGACACAGACGTAGAGAACAAACATATGGACACCAAGGGGGGAAGGGGTGTGGGATGAATTGGGAGATTGGTATTGACATATATACACTACGGTGTATAAAATAGATAGCTAATGAGAACCTACTGCCTAGCACAGGGAACTCTACTCAATGCTCTGTGGTGACCTAAATGGGAAGGAAATCCAAAAAAAAGAGGATATATGTATATGTATAGCTGATTCACTTTGCTGTACAGCAGAAACTAACACAACATTGTAAAGCAACTATACTTTAATAACAATTAAAAAAAAAAAAAAAAAGGCACCAAAGGAGTTACTGTGTTTGATCAAGCAAAGTAAATATTTGGAATTCTTTTTTAAAAGTCATAGAATCTTTATTTGAAGAAAGAGGATCTTAACCACTCCTACCACTCTGATAGCAACTTAGTTCTTGAATTTGGCTGATGTCTTCTCTGACCTTTCATAAGGTGTCTGTAGGAAGATCAATTCATAGACTTCCTTTATGAGTTAAGCCTATTGTCCAATTGTTCAAAGTATTAAAAAAATCTTTTTTCCCCCAAATGTAAGTTCAAAGTATCTTTTCTTTAGCTCTTGGGCACTGATCTTTTCCCTACTATAATCAGAGATTGTGGATAACTCCCTTATTTCATTTATATTTTTAACTTGAAGTTATAGACTGTGATCAAGTGTCTACTAGTCATTTTTTGTGTGGCCTCCTAGAGAGATATGGTGCCTCCTCAGTATTTCTCTACTTTTTATCAATCAACCTTTTTGTCAGTTTTGCTACCTTTTCCCCTCCAGGTTTTTCTGTCCCTTTCATTAACCTGCAGGAGTTTGGTCTGTACCACAATATCCCTTCTGATCGTCACACTAGGACTAGGTGGCTCTTGCTATTCATCTGCCACACAGCCGCTTTGTCACGTAGCCCTTGTATTGTATCTCTACCAGCTGCGTGTTTTTCTTTCTCTGTAATGTTAGTGATACTCAGGAGTTGGTTTAAGTCTCACAGTCACATTCCAAAGCTACTCAGAATTACATCTTTTCCTCAGGCTGAAATTCCATTTGACCTGAGAAGGAGAATATAGGTGATTTCATGCTTTTAAACCTGTTCCTTAGGTTTTATCGGTACTGAGTTTGGAAGGCCAGCAGGTTTCATTAAACATTAATTGAAGGGGAAGATTTTTTAAAATAATAATAAATTATTCTTTCTGAATTCTTTCTTAGATTGTCATACATTATGAGTTTAATACATATTTGTGCAACAATTTATGTTGATATAGTGTGCCTAAGGCATTGGATCAAGTGTTGCAAGAATTAAAATTATTGGTAGGAAAACTGTTTTTCCATTTATTAACTGTTTTCCTAGGGATGCAAATGTACTTGGGATCTATACAAAGGTAGATTTAAGGATCTATACCTATTCAGATCCTGAATTCCCCACTTGTCTGACTTGCTTAAATCTTTTGTTTCTCCTCTGTAAAACTGAATATAATAATAATACCTATCTCATGATATTGTTGAAGGTTTTAAATGAGGTCATCTATGTAAAACACTTAGTGCTTCCACATAGGAAGCACTCAATAGTGCTTGTTATATTTATTTTGTGCTTCTAGGGGACACTTGCTGTTTTGGCTGCCCAGAAATCATATATTCTTCTTATGTGGAGGCCAAAACGTCTGGAGCAGAGTGGAAACAGAGTGGAAATAATTGCTTTTCCCACGTCCAGAAGTTATAACATTGTCTCCTGGGATTGACACAAAAACACATACTGGGTTAAAGATCGGTATTTGTAATCATAGTGGAGATTATGAGGCAGCAAAGTGAAATACCCAGCCCTAGTTGGGGGTTACTGTAGGCAGATGATTTCTTGGCTTCCCCAGACTCTCAACTGTCTCTTCAATTCAGAGAGACCTCCTGGTTCTCTCTGAGTTTCCTATACCTTCATGGAAACTCTCAACAGGCAGTAAGCTGATGCAATGATAGGACTCATCTCATTGTTTTGTCTCTAAGGAATTGTTGTCCTTGCTGCCTGTTGCCTAGTGTCTCAAGTGTCCTTTATTTTTTCATATATCTTGTCTGTGTATTTTAGATGTTTCAGGTGGGGGCGTAAACCTGTTCTCTGTTACTTTCTCTTGACTGAAGTGGAAGTTGTAATCTAGTTTTAGTCAAGTACACAGCTCCAAATCAAGGAACTTTGATGAGACTAAGTTGTATACTGATGCCCTTTGTTCCTATCTATGCTGTGCAATAGACTTACAAAAAGTGACATTTTTGCATAAGTAGCATTGGTTTCTGTTGTGTAACTCAGGAAATGGGAGGCTTTAAAAACTGTTGAGTATGGCTTCAGTTGTAATTGTGGGGCTGTATTCCCCACTTAACTTCGAATCTCTAGTTTCGAAGTTGATTTAATAAATATTTCTTCCCGAATATTCATCTGACATTCTGCCCTCCTTTTGTTTGCTGAAGAGAGTAGCTAGGTGATACTTATAACTGATATATTTATTATTAAATATTTATTTATACATTTTCATAGTGATATGTTGACTCTATAAAATCGTGACATTACTTTGCACTATTGATATTGGACATGAAGGGGGAACTTAGTTAATATCATGGGTGCCACTGGAATTTTCAATGAACATAACTTGACCTGAAATACAAAGTCATCAGGATGCTGATTGTGGTGTTGTACCTGGTGTAGAATTCTAGCTCTTCCATTCTCAGACCTTGAGGATTTTGTTAATTATTCTGCCCCTCATGTTCCTTATCTGTTAAATGGAGATCATAAGATTATGGTGAAGGTTACATAAAATAAAGCTCAATAAATGGTATCTACTATTATTTTCTACTCCTATGCCACTCTTATTTAGGAAAAAATTATAAATTTTTCCAAAATGTCACTCCATGATATATCAAAATATAGATGCAAATTCCTTACAACAGATTTGAGGTGTTGCTGCAGTGTCAAGACTACAGTGCAAAACAAGACCATGATCTTGATATTCCTCACTTATTTCTTTTTTATTTCTTACATAGGAATTCTACCACACTCAAGAATATTTGCTCTGCATTGCCTTCATTTATTCATCGCATGCCTATTTCAAAGGCTCTTCGAACTTCACTTCTCTAGCAGACACTCTTTCCTCACAGCTCACCAAAATGTATCTCTTCTTTCATTCAGCCACTACCTAAAATTGTATATTTTACAAAGTTCTTCACCACTCAAGTTTAAGTTTGCCAACCTCTGCTATGTTGAGACCTAGTAAGTAATAAAGGTATCTCATCATGCATCACTTTTAATAACATGGACTTTACTGATTTTTATTTGCTTACCATTTGGTCTCCATATTTTAGTATTTTGCTTAATTATTTGGTTTATTTTATTTATTTATTTTAAAATTTTTATTGAAGTATAGTTGATTTACAATGTTGTGTTACCTCCTGCTGTACAGCAAAGTGAATCAGTTATACGTATACACATATCTACCTTTTTTAGATTCTTTTCCCATATAGGTCATTATGTAGTACTGAGTAGAGTTTTCTGTGCTATACAGTGGGTCCTTATTAGTTATCTATTTTATATATAGTAGTGTGTATATGTCAATCCCAATCTCCCAATTTATCCCTCCCTCCTTCTCCCCTGGTAACCATAAGTTTGTTTTTTACATCTTTGACTCTACTTCTGTTTTGTAAATAAGTTCATTTGTACCATTTTTTTAGATTCCACATATAAGCGGTATCATACAATATATGTCCTTCCCTGTCTGAATTACTTCATTCAGTATGACAGTCTCTAGGTCCATTCATGTTGCTGCTCAGCCATAAAAAAGAACAAACTAATGCTATTTGGTTTATTTTAAACAACAAATTACTAAATATGAGTATCTATATATAGTGCTATTTTAAAATAGGGTCACAGCCCTTGGTAATTTTATTTTATTTAAGAAAAACATACTAGTTTAAAAATTCCATTATGATTTCCCTCTTTGTCTACCTCTATATCAGAAGATGAGTAACATTAAAAAAAAAAAAAGCTGTGATGGAGCTTATCCCCTTTATTTATTTAACTATTTTTTGGTTCTTTATTTAAAGAAGTGTAGTTTGAAGAGAAACTGCATTTTCATTGAAAAATAATATTGAACGTCTATTGTTTGCTGTAGTTTCCCATGTTTTTTGTCTTCACTCAGATTCTATAGGGTAATATATTATTTATATGTTCATAAAATAAAAGATATATATTTTTATTAGTCTAACCCAGTCTCTCCAAATAAATAAAGCAGCAATTAGAGCAAGAACAAGAGAGCTATCTGTCTAAAGGCTACCAGAAAGAAATGTAAAGAGTCAATTGGTATATACCCAAATCAAAGCCAATGCATATTTGAAAATCTGAAACAGTACAAACTTGAAAATACATAAAGTTGAATGTTTAATTGACTTACATTTATGTTACTTTTGTACTTCTATCTTATGTGAATTAGGCTTTCAAAACAGTGTTTCCATACTCTATTTTCTATCATTCAATGAGGAGTCTTGTCTAAACCTATTGATCAATATTCCTGACTAACTCTCATCAGGCATCTACAGAGATGTGTGTTTATGGGCCATCAGCTATTCTACTGAATAATGATCTTTTATGAAAGGTTGTATTTAAATAGACATTCTTGGTATTAGAATGTACTATAACATAGTTCTTCAGAGTTCTCTATCAAAAACTAAGTATTACTGAACATTTATTATAGTATTTAAGACATTGGCCTAGGTGCCAGAGCAATATAAAACATGACAATGGCCTTTAGAGAATGGAAAGTCTAGTTGCAGAGGTATGGAGACACATCTAAACAAGTGAAAAATGATTCTTAAGTTATTGAATATCTACTATGTTCCAGCCACTATTCCAAGTATATAAGATATAATGGTAAATAAAATAGACAAAGTCCATAGAATTATATTGCATGGAAGATAATAATATCCTCAGGAAGAGTTTAACAGGTTATTCGGAAATGAATTATGTGAATATCAACACAAGTGTGTAATTAATAAATGCAATATATGGATTTATATGTATGTTCAGCAAAAATAAAATGCAGTCCTAGGACAAGTGCACTTTAAAATCTGAGATTTTAATTATCTATTATAACTATTTTGACTATGTGTGATTTTCAACTTAAATAGACCTTAAATTTAGATAAGAGGAAACAAAATCGATATAAAACAAACAGTATTTTCTTTAAATAAAGTCATTGGCTTTTGAATGTTTAATTTGATCGTTTAGAAAACATACATCCATTCAGAGATTCTCTGAGTCCAGCAGCCTTACCCAGAAAGTAGATTTTATCAGATTTGAGACTCCAACTGATATTGGCAAATCATTTAATGTAACAAAAATTGATTTTTCTCATTTGTAAAATGGATATAATAAGGATACCTATCATATAAAGTCATTGGGGGATATTAAATGAGAAAATGTAATTTGTCAATTTTATATATTAAATACTATGAGTTCTAATATATACATAAAATACCTATTAATATTATTAAGATCTTACATGTCTGTCTTGTAATTTGAAGATCTTAGGATCATTTTTATAATGCTGATCAAAGCCACTCTAGGTCACTTGAGTCTGTACCATTTTTTCCAAGAGATAAGTACTAGGAAGAAATTGTTATTTGTCAAATACAAAGCAAGAAAAACAGAATCTCATCCACTAAAAGAATAATTATTAGATCACGTCACTAATAGGTATTATTAATTAACCATTTTTATGAACTAAACATTCATACTTAAGTAATGCTATGAGGTAAGTACTATTGACCTTGGCTTAAAGATGAAGAAACTGGGTTTCCCTGGTGGCGCAGTGGTTAAGAATCCTCCTGCCAGTGCAGGGGACATGGGTTTGAGCCCTGGTCCGGGAAGATCCCACATGCCGCGGAGCAACTAAGCCCTTGTCATAACTATTGAGCCTGCACTCTAGATCCTGCGAGCCACAACTACTGAAGCCTGCACGCCTAGAGCCTGTGCTCCTCAACAAGAGAAGCCATCTCAATGAGAAGCCTGCGCACCGCAACGTAGAGTAGCCCCCGCTCGCTGCAGCTAGAGAAAGGCCGCGCACAGCAATGAAGACCCAACACAGCCAAAAATAAATAAAAATAAAATAAATTAATTTAAAAAAAAAGATGAAACTGAGGTTCAGAGTGCTTAGATGAATTGTACAACGTCACATTGCTGATAATGAGAAAAATATTTCAATCTAGTTTTAACTATCTTCAAAGATTATACATAAAATTCTGAATTGGAGACTGTGATGGATATGGAGATGCACTGCCTTAGTTCTTCTGATGAACAATATGTTGTACCAATTGCTCCTTAAAGCATCCTTCAGTGATGGTGAACTCTGCTCAAGGCATAGAAGTTTCCAGGGTGGCCCACATTCAGTGACTGATGGGGCAAGGGTAATTCCACTATTTTGACCCAACTCTAGACAACTCTGATGGGCTATTTTAATCCCAAAGCTTCTTGTGTGCTTGGTTGAGGTTCTTAGCCTGCTCATATTATAAACTGAATTTCTTCTCAGCCTGATCTTGATTCCTCCTCCTTCTTCCACTAGTGTTGATTCCAAGAGTACTCCCTAAAATATCCTAAACACTAAGTCAATCTCAGGTTTGTTTCCTGGAGAATCCAACCTGCAACACAGAAGGTCAGTTAGAGAATGATCTATTGGATCCTTTGGGCTAACTCTTAGTATCCCAACTAATTCTATTTTATTTTATTTTTTTATTTTGGAAGAGATGTTTTAATGCTAAGCTGTCAATTCACATTTATAAATACTTTCTGACAACTTTCTTTCTATAGATTTTGATCTGATAAAAGAAGTGACAAAATTGACAATTTTTAATTTATGATTGAAAGTAAGTGAAATAAATTTTATACTCTGAAATAGATATCTTACAAAAAAGTCTCTTGGTGATAACATATTTGCAAAATGAACAATATCTGTCTGGTTTTGGTGTAATAGATGGACTTTTAGACTGTGGGCTGGAAAGGCTGAGTTTTTGCTTTGCCCATTCAGATAACTAGCTAGATAACATAGGGCAACTCTACCTTCTCTTAGCATCTTATCTCCAAAAATAAGATGTTTTTTCCTTATTCTTTAGGTTCCTTCCAATTCCAAGAATATTTTGGTTTTTATTTCTGGTTGATCTTCAGAATTTTTTAGCATTAAGCCTCTCCATTTCCTTTAGTCTTTCTATGAAGTAGTTAATGAATTATAAACAATTACTTAAAATCACTAGTAGGGTTTTAAAGGAACCCTGCAGTGAATCATTTACAGTGTAAAAAATCACCTCCTAATTTATGTGTTTTGTAAACTCAGATTTATCTACTGGAATATGTTACTTATTCTAAGAAAATTTGACCTTTGACAGTGGGGTAGAGGTAACTTCTGAAAACTGTCACTCTTCGGAATGTAATTTTAAAGGTGAAAAATGGCACCATATTGAGGTCACATTTTTAACATTTTAACATTCCTCACCAATAAAAATTCTCCAGTTTTTGTGACTGAGAATATTATTTCTGAGTATACTAAAATCTTTAGAGCTTCTGAACTGTATTCATCAGCAGTTAGTTATACGTGTCCTTAAAGATAACCTTGATATCCTTAATACCCTCTGAGAACACAGAGGTACACAGAGGTTTTATTTTCACTGCTTTGGGAATAATGTACGCTCTGCTTCATTTCTCCAAATAAAACTATGTAAAAATTATTTATTTTGCCAAGTTATGTTGGAGGAAATATTTATTCTATCTACTCATCTGGGCTCATGCTAAAATATCAAAACTGATGATGCATTATGAGACATAAAATTTAACCAAAGAAAGATAATGCAAAAGTGACACCCCTGCAGGAAATGTGCTATATATTATGGATTATGTATAAATTCAAAATCTTAAAAATTATAATTTCCAGATGTCTCTTGAGCACAGTGGTAAAATATAAAATATATTGTTTGTCAAGTTGTAGGTCATCTATCTAGATAGTCTCAAAAATCCACTCTAAGAGTCTCTGAACCTGGCTACCTCATCTGCTTGAAGTTCCTAGATTGTCCTCATCAAAATTCATTGCTTCTCTTTTTTCTCTTTCATTGAACTCTGTTTTCATGTCTGTTGCACTCAATTTCTTCTCTTTCTATTACATATATTTGTTTATATATTCTCTTCCCTTATTAGATTATAAACTTTTGAGAGAAGTTTATTCACCTCTGAATCCATGAAAATCTGATTGTACAATGCTGAGAGTAAGCACAAAATAGTATTAGTTGAAAATGGGTTAAATCTAGTCTGAACAACGTTTCCATATTCTGCATTAACTTTTTATTTTTAACTGTAACCTTATATAAACAAACAGTCAGAAAGAACATAACACAACTTTGACGATGGAATGTTTATAGCAATGAAAATTGTTCTGAAGAGTGGAGAGCGTTTTACAAGTTAGAATCCAAACTAAATATGATTATAATGCTGGAGAAGAAGTAAAAGGCATAACTATGTTATGGTAATTGTTATTATCATATTGCAGATGATTTAATTCTTTACCTATAAATTTTAGAAACAAAATCTCTTAAAGTGAAAACATATTTTCAAAATGCCAGTAGAACTCTTTGGAATTTGGCATATTGATCCTATGACTCATCTAGAAGTATGAAGAGGTAGAAATAAAAACATAACTGTTATTTTACCTGTTCATTGAACAAGCTAAAATTGGAAGGATACAACTAGGAGTATCTCCTTTCCCAATGTTTTCAATAGCTTCTGTTGTATTTTCCATTTCCATCCTGCAGCAAAACGTCTTGTAGGTCTCTGTACTTCATCATCAATTGCAGAGCCAAAACTATCTCATTTATATGTAGTAAAAAATCTAGTCTTATATATGTAAAAACTTTTACTCCTTTCACCAATTTCACCTAGTCTCACCCTACTCCCATTCAGAATGACGAAAGGGGTATTATCTGTCCTACTTTTGTCCACTTTTGCTAGACTGCTTCTGACTCCTCCAGGACTGGGAAGGAATAGGGGTATTAGCAGAAAAAGGCAATACTGGTGGTATTGGAATTTTGTGCTGGGCACGCTTTGTGTGGCTGGTGCCTGTACAATGTGTGTCTTGTAAAGTATTTTTGTTGACTCTTCTGAGAGTCCCCTTATTAGGGACCCCCATAGTGCATCCTTTACATGGGTGATAGACTTCTTGATTAAATTTCTGTTATGGTCCTCAGCTCCTACACTCAGACTGTATGCCCTGAACAAACTATCTCCTGGGGTCCTCTTGACTCATCAGTCAGCCTCCTTTAGTAGGGTTATTGTCAGATTGCTTATAGCCTGTTTAAGTTTGTAGTATCTAATTATGACACTGAAAACTACATATTTTTATTATAAAATAGAATGATATTTAGTATAACATGACTTATTATGTGAAAAAGATGCCCAGTATGACTTCAAACTTGTTATAAATCCATATGGATGTTTGCACAAACTAGTAAAATCATTTCCTTAAATATATTAAGAATCTTTAGCTTTGAGATTACAAGTGATTTTTATTTTCTTCCTTGTGGTTTTCCACATTTTTCAATTTTTCTGTGATGAACATTTATTGTTTTAGTAAAAAGAACAAAAGTAAATGTCTTTTGAAAAATAGCATTTTAGAGGATTTTGAGGTGAAAAACAAAGGCTATTTTGAAAGGGAATATTACTGCAGTGTCTGATGGAGGCAGCAACAGCACCAGAAGAGAAAGAACAGGTGATGCTAAATCAGAGTTTAGAGGCATGTCGCCCCCAAATTTATGTCCACCCAGAACCTCGGAATGTGACACTTGGAATAAAGGTCTTTGTATATGTAATTAAGGTAAAGATCTTGAGATGAGATCATCCTGGATTCAAGTGGGCCCTAAATTCAGTGATTGGGGTCCTTATAAAATAAAAGAGAGGCAGATTTAAAGCTCATAGAGACACAGACAGAAGTCACATGAAGATGAAGGCAGACATTGGAGATACCCTGCCGCAAGCCAAGAAACACCAAGGGTTGCCCTCAACCACCAGAAACTAAGATATAGGCAGGGAACAGACTCACCCTCAGAGCTTCCAGAGGGAACCAACCCCATTGACCCTTGATTTTGGCCTCTGGCCTCCAGAACTGTGAGGTAATCAATTTCTGTTGTTCTAAGCCTTTACATTTATGAAGATTTGTTGCAGCAGCCTTAGAAACAAATATGGTGAGTAAGAACCAGGAGCACATCCATTGGATGAGCAGTTTCTACCTTGGATTTACAACACAACCTTTAAGGTAATATTCAAGAATATGAACTCTACAAAACATGGTGATCGAAAAATTAGGACTAAAAGAGAGAGTCATCAAAAGGTTTGCTTTATGTTCTTTGTGTTGCATATGCAGAAATAAATAAGAGAGAAAGGTAATATGTAAATGACGTTTCAAGAAGCTGTTTTCCACTCCCTTACTATGCCTTCGCATACTGTGTAGCAAATGTTATGGGTGGAGTGGGTGAGTTTTTTTTGGTTTTTGGGTTTTTTTCTCATTGAATTTTTTTTTTTTCTTTCCTTAAATCGAAAATGGCAAGTAATATTCTTTCAAGTGTTTCCTAAAAATGTGAATTGGACTCTATATGAAATATTTAAATCAGGGAGCTGCTTTAAAAGAAAAGTCACTGTTTGCCACAACACTTCCAACTGAGAAGCAGAGGGTGGTAATAAATAACTGTTACATTAGAGTACTTCAATGTATTGGATAGAACAGCAAAACATATTATGAGCCATGATGATTATTTCAAGGAGATTGTTTTCCAAAAGCATTGGTTTTCCAAGTCTGGGCTCTGGGAAATGATTCTTAGGGTCCATCCAAATCAAGGTGCACAGTGAATAATCAAGAAATCCAGGGTCTATTGTGTGGCACAACCACAGTTCCACAGCTTGAAATAAGATTTGTGTTGAATGATGGGTGTGAAGAGATAGAATGTTGATATTTAGGATGTATATGAAATGCTGGGTCTCTGTTTATTTCTTTGCCCTATCATTGACCACTCTTAACTGAAAAAGGAGGAAGGGAAAAATAGTATAAATGAAACTTTAATTTATTAATGTGATTTGAGTTTAATGAGACCTTAATAAGTTATTGATATTATTTATTTATATATTTGATATGAGATTCATGATATTTATTAATTATAATAGATATTCTTTTTATATTAATATTCTTGGTTTTATTAATGTTGAAATATTTTAATTTGTAATTGATACCTTTTTTTTTTTTACTAAAGAAGTTCTAAATAACTTTACAAGATTAAAAACTAGTACTGTGAAGTTAAAAAATAAATCAGAAACCCTTTAAAAAACAAGTTCTTAACCTAGTGTTCATAATTATGATCTTTGAAATCCCTAAGTGTTTATGTTGAATTTTATGTGTATCTGCTCATTAATCTGGGCAGTGGCTTCATAACTTTGATCATGTTCTCAAAGTATTAGTGGGCCCAGAAATATTAGGGACCACTACTCTGGAAAGAGAAGAAAAATCATTGTACCAATAACCCAGAATCATTATATTCATTGAGTATTGAATTTTGCTTTCAAAATTCTTGTAGACAAAGTAAAACACACACACAAACATAAAAGCTATATATAGTTCTTGTATAATAAAGAGGTACAATTTCATTTGCAGGGATAAAATTTTTCTAAGTTTCAAGGGAAATCAATCATATGGCTGCTTCTATAATAAATATAACATAATTTAATCCCCAAATATCTTTGACAGCGGGATTGCAAAATATATGAACTCTTTAAATTGATGTTTCTAGTGAAATAGAATGAAAGAAAGACTGAAGACATAGCTTTACATCTTAACTGTGAAGGCATGGCTATGTGTTGGGGCAGGGGGGAGTAAGTAATACGGACCAGATGTAATAATATAGGAATATAGCTCCAGCCTGGAGAAATGGAAGTTTAACATATCTTTTAGATGAACTTCCTCAAATATCAGAGAGAGCATGTGGTGAATGTCAGTCATTGCACTGTTGAATTCTTTGGCACTGGCCTAAAGAGAAGTTGGTTAGAAGGATCATTTATTCTAAGGAATTGGTTAGAGGGATCATTTATTCTAAGAACTTGATGACAATATTTATTGGTTTGTATCATGATGAAGAGACCATCTAAATATGCACAGGTGCCGGCAATAGATGTGTGCCAAAACAAGATCAAACTTTTCTCAAAGGTGAATGTTTTAGCTCAAACACTTGGACAATTAGTGCAGATGTTAGAATTAAAATTCAGGACTTACTAAGCTGCCTTAAACCATTTAAATCGTAATGTTGGGCCTATAGGATATTAACTTTTCACAGAACTAAATATTGATGGGTCCACCAGAATATTTTTGATGATTTTATTTATATTATTGACTTAGACAATTGCAAATATTTAACAAAGTTAATATAGGTTTAGCATAGTTGTAGCAAGCTTTTTTTTTCTGATAGTGTTATTTTTTTCTTTTTTCACATCTTTATTGGAGTATAATTGCTTTACAATGCTATGTTAGTTTCTGCTGTATAACAAAGTGAGTCAGCTACATGTATACATATATCCCCATATACCCTCCCTCTTGAGCCTTCCTCCCACCCTCCCTATCCCACCCCTCTGCTGGTCACAGAGCACCTAGCTGATCTCCCTGTGCTATGCAGCTGTTTCCCACTAGCTATCTATTTTACATTTGGTAGTGTATATATATCAGTGCTACTCTCTCACTTGGTCCCAGCTTCCCCTTCGCCCACTGTGTCCTCAAGTCAGTTGTCTATGTCTGCGTCTTTATTCCTGCCCTGCCACTAAGTTCATTAGTACTGTTTTTTTAGATTCTATATATGTGCATTAGCATCTTCTGCCCACTTTTGGATTGGGTTGTTTGTTTTTTTAATATTGAGCTGCATGAGCAGCTTGTATATTGTGGAGATTAATCCTTTGTCAGCTGCTTCATTTGCAAATATTTTCTCCCATTCTAAGGGTTGTCTTTTCATCTTATTTATGGTTTCCTTTGCTGTGCAAAGCTTTTAAGTTTCATTAAGTCCCATTTGCTTATTTCTGTTTTTATTTCCATTTCTCTAGGAGGTGGGTCAATAAAGGATCTTGCTGTGATTTATGTCAAAGAGTGTTCTTCCTATGTTTTCCTCTAAGAGTTTTAGAGTGTCTGGTCTTAAATTTAGGTCTTTAATCTATTTTGAGTTTATTTTTGTGTATGGTGTTACATGTAGCTGTCCAGTTTTCCCAGCACCACTTATTGAACAGGCTGTCTTTTCTCCATTGTATATTCTTGCCTCCTTTATCAAAGATAAGGTAACCATATGTGTGTGGGTTTATCTCTGGGCTTTCTATCCTGTTCCATTGATCTATATTTCCATTTTTGTCCCAGTGTCTTGATTACTTTGATTACTGTAGCTTTGTAGTATAGTCTGAAGTCAGGCAGCCTGATTCCTCCAGCTCTGTTTTTCTTTCTCAAGATTGCTTTGGTTATTCGGGGTCTTTTGTGTTTCCATACAAATTGTGAAATTTTTTGTTCTAGTTCTGTGAAAAATGCCATTGCTAGTTTGATAGGGATTGCACTGAACCTGTAGATTGCTTTGGGTAGTATAGTCATTTTCACAATGTTGATTCTTCCAATCCAACAACATGGTATATCTCTCCACCTGTTTGTATCATCTTTGGTTTCTTTCATCAGTCTTATAGTTTTCTGCATACAAGTATTCTGTATCCTTAGGTAGGTTTATTCCCAGGTATTTTATTCTTTTTGTTAAAGCAATGTTAAATGTGAGTGTTTCCTTAATTTCTCTTTCTGATTTTTCATTGTTAGTGTATAGGAATGCAAGAGATTTCTGTGCATTAATTTTGTATCCTGCTACTTTACCAAATTCATTGATTAGATCTAGTAGTTTTCTGGTGGCATCTTTAGGATTCTCTATGTATAGTATCATGTCATCTGCACACATTGACAGTTTTGCTGCTTCTTTTCTGATTTGGATTCCTTTTATTTCTTTTTCTTCTCTGATTGCCATTGCTAAAACTTCCAAAATTATGTTGAATATAGTGGTGAGGGTGGGTAGCCTTGTCTTTTTTCTGATCTTAGAGGAAATGTTTTCAGTTTTTCACCATTGAGAATGATGTTGGCTGTGAGTTTGTCATATATGGCCTTTATTATATTGCGGTAACTTCCCTCTATGCTTACTTTCTGGAGGATTTTTTTTATCATAAATGGGTTTTGAATTTTGTCAGAAGCTTTTTCTGCATCTCTTGAGATTATCATATGGTTTTTATCCTTCAGTTTGTTAATATGGTGTATCACATTGATTGGTTTGCATATATTGAAGAATCCTTGCATTCCTGGGATAAACCCCACTTGATCATGGTGTATGATCCTTTTAATGTGCCATTGGATTCTGTTTGCTAGTATTTTGTTGAGGATTTTTGCATCTATGTTCATCAGTGATATTGGCCTGTAGTTTTCTTTTTTTGTGACATCTATGTCTGGTTTTGGTATCATGGTGATGGTGGCCTCTTAGAATGAGTTTGGGAGTGTTCCTCCCTCTGCTATATTTTGGAAGAGTTTGAGAATGATCAGTGTCAGCTCTTCTCTAAATGTTTGATAGAATTTGCCTGTGAAGCCATCTGGCCATGCTCTTTTGTTTGTTGGAAGATTTTTAATCACAGTTTCAATTTCAGTGCTTGTGATTGATCTGTTTATATTTTCTATTTCTTCCTGGTTCAGTCTTGGAAAATTGTACTTTCCTAAGAATATGTCCATTTCTTCCAGTTTGTCCATTTTATTGGTATATAGTTGCTTGTAATAGTCTCTCATGATCCTTTGTATTTCTGCAGTGTCAGTTGTTAATTCTCCTGTTTCATTTCTAATGTTGTTGGTTTGAGATTTCTCCCTTTTCTTCCTGATGAGTCTGGCTAACAGTTTATCAATTTTGTTTATCCTCTCAAAGAATCAGCTTTTAGTTTTATTGATCTTTGCTATCATTCCTTTCATTTCTTTTTCATTTATTTCTGATCTGATCTTTATGATTTCTTTCCTTCTGCTAACTTTGGGGGTTTTTCTGTTCTTTCTCTAATTGCTTTAGGTGTAAGTTTTGGTTGTTTATTTGAGATATTTCTTGTTTCTTGAGGAAGAATCATATTGCTATAAATTTACCTTTTAGAACTGCTTTCTCTGTATCCCATAGGTTTTGGGTTGTCATTTTTTCATTGTCATTTGTTTCTAGGTATTTTTTTATTTCTTCAGTGATCTCTTGGTTATTTAGTAATGTATTGTTTAGCCTCCATGTGTTTGTATTTTTTACAGTTTTTTTTTCCCTGTAATTGATATCTAGTCTCATAGCATTGTGGTCAGAAAAGATACTTGATACAATTTCAATTTTCTTAACTTTACCAAGGCTTGGTTTGCCACCCAAGATATGATCTATCCTGGAGAATTTTCCATGTGCACTTGAGATGAAAGTGTATTCTGTTGTTTTGGATGGAATGTCCTATAAATTAAGTCCATATGGTCTAATGTGTCATTTAAAGCTTGTGCTTCCTTATTTATTTGCATTTTGGATGATCTGTCCATTGGTGTAAGTAGGGTGTTCAAGTCCCCTACTATTATTGTTTACTGTTGATTTCCCCTTTTATGGCTGTTAGCATTTGCCTTATGTATTGAGGTACTCCTATGTTGGGTGCATAAATATTTACAATTGTTATATCTTCTTCTTGGATTGATCCCTTGATCATTATGTAGTGTCCTTCTTTGTCTCTTGTAATAGTGTTTATTTTAAAGTCTATTTTGTCTGATATGAGAATTGCTACTCCAGCTTTCTTTTGATTTCCATTTGCATGGAATATCTTTTTCCATCCCCTCTCTTTCAGTCTGTATGTGTCCCTAGGTCTGAAGTGGGTCTCTTGTAGACAGCATATGTACGGGTCTTGTTTTTGTATCCATTCAGCCAGTGTATGTCTTTTAGTTGGAACATTTAATCCATTTACATTTAAGGTAATTATCTATATGTATGTTTCTATTACCATTTTCTTAATTGCTTTGGGTTTGTTTTCGTAGGTCTTTTCATTCTCTTGTGTTTCCTGCCTAGAGAAGTTCTTTTAGCATTTGTTGTAAAACTGGTTTGGTGTTGCTGAATTCTCTTAGCTTTTGCTTGTCTTAAAGGTTTTAATTTCTCCACCTAATCTGAATGAGATCCTTGCTTGGCAGAGTAATCTTGGTTGTAGGTTTTTCCCTTTCCTCACTTTAAATGTGTCCTGCCACTCCCTTCTGTCTTGCAGAGTTTCTGCTGAAAGATCAGCTGTTAACCTTATGGGGATTCCCTTGTATGTTATTTGTTGCTTTTCCCTTGCTACTTTTAATATTTTTCTTTGTATTTAATTTTTGATAGTTTGATTCATATATGTCTTGGCATGTTTCTTCTTGAGTTTATCCTGTATGGGACTCTGTGCTTCCTGGACTTGACTGACTATTTCCTTTCCCATGTTAGGGAAGTTTTCTACTATAATCTCTTCAAATATTTTCTCAGACCCTTTCTTTTTCTCTTCTTCTTCTGAGACCCCTATAATTCGAATGTTGGTGCATTTAATGTTGTCCCAGAGGTCTCTGAGACTGTCCTCAATTCTTTTCATTCTTTTTTTCTTTATTCTGCTCTGCAGCAGTTATTTCCACTAGTTTATCTTCCATTTCATTATCCTCTTCTACCTCAGTTATTCTGCTATTGGTTCCTTTTAGAGTATTTTAAATTTCATTTATTGTGTTATTCTTCATTGTTTGTTTGCTCTTTAGTTCTTCTAGGTCCTTGTTAAAAGTTTCTTGTATATTCTCCATTCTATTTCCAAGATTTTGGATCATCTTTACTATCATTACTCTGAATCCTTTTTCAGGTAGACTGCCTATTTCCTCTTCATTTGTTTGGTCTGGTGAGTTTTTACCTTGCTCCTTCATCTGCTGCATATTTCTCTGTCTTCCTATTTTGTTTAGCTTACTGTGTTTGGGTTCTCCTTTTCACAGGCTTCAGGTTCTTAGTTCCTCTTACTTCTGTTGTCTGCCTCCAGTGGGTGAGGTTGGTTTAGTGGCTTGTGTAGGCTTCCTGGTGGGGGGAGACTGGTGCCTGTGTTCTGGTGGGTGGGTTTGGATCTTTTCCCTCTGATGGGTAAGGCTGCATATGGTGGTACGTTTTGGGGTGTCTGTGAACTTAGTATGACTTTATGCCACTTGTCTGCTAATGGGTGGGTTTCTGTTTCTGCCTTGCTAGTTGTTTGGCATGGAGCTTGCTGGCCATTGGGTGGAGCTGTGTCTTAGTTTTGACACAAAGATCTCTGGGAAAGGTCTTGTCGATTGATGTTATGTGGGGCTGGGAGATCTCTGGTGGTCCAAAATCCTGGACTCAGCTCTTTCACATTGGAGGCTCAGGCTTGACACCCAGCCAGAGCACCAAGACCCTGCCAGCCACACGGCACAGAAGAAAAGGAAGAGAAAAAAGAAAAAAGAAAGAACAGACAGAGCCCCAAGACAAATGGTGTAAGCAAAACTAAACAGACAAAATCACACAAAGAAATATACACAGACACATTCACAAAAAGGAAAAAAACAAGGAAAAACCAAACCAATAAACAAACCCACAAATGAAAACAAACACTAAAAACTAAACTAAGATAAACATAAAACCAAAAGCAAATCAAACACAGAAAGGAAACCCAAGTCCACAATTGCTCCCAAAGTCCACCACCTCAATTTTGGGAACACTTGTCTATTCAGGTATTCCACAGATGCAGGGTTTACCAAGCCGACTGCAGGGATTTAATCTGTTTCTCCTGAGTCTGTATGGAGAGATTTCCCTTTCTCTTCTTTGTTCACACAGCTCCTGGGGTTCAGCTTTGGTTTTGACCCCACCTCTATGTGTAGGCCACCCTCAGGCATCTATTCCCTACCAGACAAGAGGGGGTTAAAGCAGCAGCTGATTAGGACTCTCTTACTCACTCAGGCCGGGGAGAAGTACTGTAGTCACAATTGGGATGTGGGGAGTGCCTGCAGTGGCAGAGACCAGCGTGAAGTTGCAACAGCCTGAGGCGCACCGTGTGTTCCTGGGAAGTTGGCCCTGGACCACGGGGCTTTGGCAGTGGAGTGCTGCACAGGCTCCTGGGAGGGTGTGGGTAGTGACCTGTGCTTGCACACAGGACTCTTGGTGGCAGCGGCAGCAGCAGTAGTGGTCCGTGCCTGCCTCTGGAGTCTGAGGTGATAGGTGTGGCTTGCACCAGTCTTTCGAGTTCACTTAGGCAGTGCTCTGCCATCTGTGGGCACACGGAGCAGGAAGCCCCTCTCCTCGCACACCCCAAAACAATGGTCTCTTGCCTCTCTGGCAAGTCCAGACTTTTTCCCGGACTCCCTCCTTGTTAGCTATGGCACACTAGCCCCCTTCAGGCTGTCTTCGTGCAGCCAATCCTCTCCCTGGGATCTGACCTCCAAAGCCCAAGCCTCAGCTCCCAAACCCCAACCACCCCAGCGGATGAGCAGACAAGCCTCTCAAGCTGGTGAGTGCTGGTCGGCACTGATCTGCTGTGCGGGAATCTCTCTGCTTTACCCTCTGCACCCCTGTTGTTGCATTCTCCTCCGAGGCTCTGAAGATCCATCTCCATCCCCGCCAGAGAGGGGGCTTCCTAGTGTGTGGAAATTTTTCCTCTTTCACAGCTCCCTCCCAGAGGCACAGGTCCCATCCCAATTCCTTTGTCTCTCTTATTTTTTCTTTCTCCTTTTGCCCTACCCATGTACTTGGGGATTTTCTTGCCTTTTGGGAGGTCTGAGGTTTTCTGCCAGCATTCAGTATGTGTTCTGTAGGAGTTGTTCTGCATGTAGATGTATTTTTGATGTATTTGTGGTGAGGAAGGTGATCTCCATGGCTTACTCCTCCACCATCTTGAAGGTCACCCCCTCTGACAGTGTTTTATTAAGGCTACATTTAGTTTTTAATAATAAATATTTTTTTTCAGAATAAATGGCATTCAATCTTTTGATTGTTCTCTTAGAGATGGATATTTATCCAATTATTCTGATAACCATGCCAACTGTTATATTCATATTCTTATTCATTACTGCTGAATGCCAAAGAGATACAAGACAGTTTACAAGACCTGTTTGTATATTGTTTTAAAAGGTGGTGGAGGAATCTCTAATGTGCTATTCTCCCTCTCAAATGAGAAAGCCATGAACAAAATAATTCTAAAGCTATTAGGATTTTTAAAAATATATTTTTCTCTACTTTTGGCTTTTTAATCTTCAAAACCTCTTTTGTTCATTAAGATATTATAAAGAAAACATTGGGGAAAAGCTACTTGACATTGGACTTGGCAATAATTTTTTTGAATATGACACCAAAAACACAGGCAATAAAAGCAAAAAATAAACACATGGGACATCAAACTAAAAGCCTTCCCCACAGCAAAGGAAACAGTCAACACAGTGAAATGGCAACCTATTGAATGGGAGAAAATATTTATAAACCATATATCTGATAAAGGGTTAATATCCAAAATGTGTAAGGAGCTCATACAAATCAACAGCAAACAAACCAAAAAACTCGATTAAAAATGGACAAAGGACCTGAATAGACATTTTCCCAAAGAAAACATACAAATGGCCAACAGGTACCTGAAAAGACGCTCAGTATCACTAATCATCAGGAAAATGCATATTAAAACCACAGTGAGATATCACCTTGCATCTATTAGGATGGCTATTATCAAAAAGGCAAGAAATAACACGTGTTGGCAAGGATGTGGGTAAAAGGAACCTATGTACACTTTTGGTGGGAACATAAGCTGTTACATCTACTATGGAAAATAGTATGGAAGTTCTTCAGAAAATTAAAAATAGAACTACCATATGATCCAGGAATCCCACTTCTGAGTATATATCCAAAGGAAATAAAATCACTACCTCAGAGAGGTATCTTCACCCTCTTGTTCATTGTAGCATTATTCACAATTCCCAAGATATGGAAACAACCTGTCGATAGATGAATAGGTGAAAAGACTGTGGTATATATATGTACAGTGGAATACTATTCAGCTATAAAAAAGAAGAAATCTTGCCATTTTTTGCAGCATGGATGAACCCATAAGGCATTATGCTAAAGAAGTAAGCCAGAGAGAGAAAGGAAAATACTGTTTGATGTCACTTACATGTGGAAGCTTAAAAAGTTGAACTTAGAACCAGAGAATAAAATGATGATTACTAGGGGCTGAGGAGTGGGGAAAATGAAAAGAGGTTGGTCAAAGAGGACAAAATTTCAGTTATAAGATTAATAAGTTCTGGGAATGTAATGTATAGTATGGTGACTATAGTTAAAAATACTGTATTATATATTTGAAATTTGTTGAGAGTAAATCTTGTGTTCTCACCACACCAAAAAACAAAAAAAACCAAAACAAACAAACAAAAACCAAACAGGTAACTATGTCAGGTGATGGATGTGTTAATTAGCTTGATTGTGGCAATCATTTTACAATGTATATGTATATCAAACGATCAGTTTTTTTTTTTTTTTTTTAAAACGATCAGTTTTATACCTTAAATATATATAATTTTTATTTTTCAATTATATCTCAACAAAGCTGGAAAAGATATTATACAGTATATACATATGCACAAATGTATTCAGTCCAAATAACAGTTTAAATGACTATTCATATATATACATATATATACATATATATACATCTATGCAAATGGGTAGATATTGAGTACTTATTTAAATGGTCATATTGAGCACATACCATGTTTTATAATCCAGATCAAAGTTGTGCCTCACTATGAATGTCAAAGAATTGTAAGGAAAAAGATAATATAAAAATTCATTACATTGAAAATGCCAAGGTTAATCATAATTTTGCCCCATTTGATTGGATAATCTTTAATCAATGTTTTATTTCCTTTTATGTCAATTTCAAAAGCAATAGATTCAAATGTCCATAGGTTAGTTAAATGATCTAGAATTGAATTGAAGAAAATTTTGTGAGCCTTTTAAAAATATTTCCAAATATATATACAGTTTGTTGTGTGCTATATGAACACACAGAGAACAAATGGTAATATATTTATCCCATAACATGTAAACCTGAGTATCATTACATGAGAACGTCTAAATGTTGTGCAGAGCACATGTTACAGAAATCAGAACACATACAAAATATTACTGCTCAAAAATTCGTAAAACTGCAAATGGAAAGTTCTTTTCCATCTTCATCTAAAATGCTACACCCTGATGACTCTTAATAGCTGTAGGTAGTGTTTGGAAAACAATATTTGCATCTCTCCACTGGAAGCCACAAAAATGTACAGAAGTTCCAACTACTATTAAGCTTCTTAATGACTTTATCACCCATTGGTTACCATGGCATCAGAACCTTGAAGTGCGTATGTACTTAGTCTCACAGATTACTGCAGTGGGATGAATAGATCCTGCGTGAACCCTGGCAGGGCAAAGGTTAAGATGCCAAGAAGCCATAGGCCTCTGCTGATTCACTAACAAGACTGAGCGGATCAGCAGGGACCCCATGGTAGAATGCTGATGAGCCTAATTGGCAACAGATACTAGATTCCTGGACACAGAGGATGGAAACAAGTAAAAGAGAAGGAAATGAAGACTTGAAAGTAGACCTCATCCAAATTACAACTTCATGTTGGTGAAATCCCCCAAAGAACACCTAAGCACTTGCTACTGAGGGACCAGGTTGACAGTCAAAATGTGTTACCTTGTCCTTCATATCTCTTGATCTTTTAATTCCTCAGTCACAAAAAGATAGATTATTTAATTTCCCAGATTCCTTTCAATTTCACATTCAATGTTCACTCCTAATTTCATTGATTCTTCTTGAAATTGGCCAGAATCTTGAAATTTGGATCTTGAATAATGCTTTTTGTTTGTTTTTTGGAAGAAAGAATGTTGTAATAGAAAAAGCCTGCTTGTTGGAACCAGAAAGGCAAGGATTTTACTCTTCATTCTGTCTATTATGTATCTTGAGCAAGTCTCTTCAGTTTCTTCCTTTGTGAAATTAAGAAAATAATATCTTACTTGCAAGACAGTGGTGGAATAACTTCATGTTCATACCATACAGCAAAATTTCCATGAGCCTATTTGCAAATGTAAGGGAAATTTAAATATAAGTTAGAAAATATATTTACATGCTATACAAAGAAGATTCTTTACTGAGATGACTTGAGATACTATAATTTCCTTAATTATACCTTATCTTTTAGGATCTTTGATGATATATCCAGGCTTTCAGACCTATGCTTTAACTTTGTTTTTTTAATTCACATTTAAATCTACATTTGACAAGCTTAAGTCTTATGACTGTCTGAAGTTTTTTCACACCTAATGATTTTCACATTTGGTGTATCTGATGATCAATCATTATCTCAACTATATTAAGTTTAAGAGGCATATCTTTTATCACTAGCACAACACATTCTTTTCTGTTGTCTTATATTTGCTTAAAAATAATACAGCAAAATGCAAAGATGGTAAATCTTGAAATGTTTGTTTGTCTGCTGGCACAAAATTCTGAATTCTGTGTGCAGAAGACATAAGGGTGTGAGTTATAACATAGGAAATTTGAATGGTATAAAAACCAAAATTAACAAATATCAAGTACTTATAAATATGACATATTCCTTACATTGTGAGTCATTTTTTGATAAAATAATTTTCCAGTTTTTTACTTTGCAGTTTTCAAGTAAATTTAAAGCATTTTACATTTCTTCATTTACCAGGCTGTTAAAAATATCATGAACTAGTGGAAAACCTGAGGAGATTTAATATGTGTTTACCTGTTTCCTGTTTTCTAAAGTATATATCAAAATCATTAGTTTCTCTTAGGCTATTCTAACGTGGACATGACTAGAAGAATTTTAAATTTTTATTATTTATGTTGTAAGTCTTCAGTTTAGAAACAAACAAGAAACAATAGAGAAAGCAAAGACAAGTAATCTAGCAACAATTCCTAATTAACATTTTGGTGTATAACTATCCAGTTTTTTTTTCTTTGTAACCATGCAGTAACTTATTGGGAAAGTATATGACTTAACAATATTGCCACATTTGTGAATTATGTGACACAGTATATCCAGTGATAAATGCCAGTTTTAAATCCTTTCAAAGAAGATACTGGTAATAGAGGATCACTGACTCGAGTAGGAGCTCATCTTTTACCTCCATTGAGTCTGTTCACTAATCTAGATACACTTTAGGCAAAAAATAATAATTTCTATAACTTCACAATAATGTTTCTAAAGCTTCAGAGTTAACAAATTCTTTTGTAGTAACTGATCCAACTATGAACTATTAAATTTAGAACTTTTTTAAGCACTGAAGATAACATCAAATATCTTCTATAGCTATCGGTATGGAATTAAAAATAGCTTATACAGGCAAAAG
Organism: Balaenoptera ricei; assembly: GCF_028023285.1. Taxonomy (NCBI): domain Eukaryota; kingdom Metazoa; phylum Chordata; class Mammalia; order Artiodactyla; family Balaenopteridae; genus Balaenoptera; species Balaenoptera ricei. The sequence goes on from NC_082642.1 coordinate 109,408,399, forward strand.
TACATAATCATGATTGTAAGAAATAAACAGCAGAAGATTTCATGAAATACAAATGTGTCCCATAATTTAACATTTATATGAGTTAACATGAAATGAATCAGAATCACAGATGGGGTCTTTATCCCCTTTGAAAGTATGTTTTAGTTAAAACCTTAAGAGTAGAAATATTTGGCAAGAAATTGGTTATTTTATCAATCCAAACCATACAATCAGTTTGTGATGCTTAATAAAGACATAATTCTATCCTCTCTAATGAGGTAGAATTTCTAAAAGTGGAGTTTTTGAGGTTGAAGAGGCAGCTGCTATGTATCTCATGAATCTTTACTGTGAATTCACTATAATGGATTATCATGAAATGACTGGATGAAAGCAGCAATCTAATTGGGATGAAAGTAGCAATCTGGCTTGCTGAGAAGCTCCCTCCTCCTATAATCATCCTATGGAATTTTAACCATAGAGGAGGGCTAATGTCACATTCAAGTGCAGATTTAAGTACTATTGAATGATGGTATTTGGTGACATCTAATGCTGGCTGTACCTCAGTATTTAGATTTTTAAATGGCGTGTGAACTGTGGCACTCATTTGCTTTTGCTATGTCCCATCCTCTTCTCATTATCAACACGGTAAATATTTTGTAGGAGTAAACAGAGCCCAAATGACAACAGCTGAGGATAGGATTTTAGGTGATACTTGGAATTGAGCTAAGTATATGCAAGGATTTAAAATATGGTTATTTTTAATTATATGAAGTCAACAGGATCATTATTTTAGCCTCTTTACTGACTCTTTAAGACAAAATAATTTACTTAGTAAAAAAATATGTATACATATTTTTAAACCAAGGACGCTCAAATATCTCAAATACTTTAAAACTTCCCCATTTAAAACTCTTTTTCTTAGAAGGATTAAAAGCAAAATGAATTGAAAAGGAAAAGAGGTTTCATGCTTTTATAGTTAAATTGACATCTCCCTATTAAAATGTATTACAGAGCCTGCAAATGCTTATGTTGTCTAATCACTTAGAAACATTTCCTTTGTAAAAGTGTAGTAGTGAAGGACAGGTACAAAACATAAATTCTTGATTATTCACTTCAACGGGGAAAAAAAGAATATAGAATGCAAAACATTGAAATATATTCTGTAATCTTTTTAAAATGCTAGGGTCACATTTTTTTTTCTTTTTATGCTATCTTCCTTATAATTATAATCCCTATACACACCAAGTAGCCCAGTGTCTTAAGGAAATCACTTTGAAGAGGCAATTCATAACAATGAAAAAAAGTATCTTTACATTTTATTTCCATTTCTAGAAAAACTTTGTAAAATCTATTTGTTCCTCTCCCTGTAGGTGAGTCATTCTCTAATCCACTCCTCCAAAATCTATCTCTGACCTCAGCCTAGCCAGCTTTGTTTCTCTCCTCCCTTTTCTTTTGCCCCTACTTCTCTTTCAATCAATCTCAGCTCTTTCTAATGCAATTTCCCAAATCCATATCCATGTCTAGTGCTCCCTTCCTTCAGGCCACTCTTCTTGAATAAGACTTGAGCGTGTATGTGGGTGTATATACACACACACACATGCACATATAGAGGAAATATTGGTCATTGCCTAACAGGCAATGATAAAGTTTTCCTTAGCAGATATTAAAGGGAATAAGGCTCTAGAATATTCCTATCTTAATCATCGTCTCCATTTCAAATAATAAATTGGTAGGTATTTTTCAAGGAAATATAGGTAGGTAGATACCAAACATTTTGGTATGGTCTCTTTTCTCACAATTGTTTTTCTCCCTTTTAAAAAGTCTGGCATATTTAAGTTGGGTTTAAAATCAAACTATAAACTTCAGGTTTAATAAAAAACAATGCCAAATAAACTATGTAATAGATGTCTCTATTTGACAATGATAGACATTCAAAAATATTTGTTGAATAATTGAAAAAGTGAATGAACAGACATTTCCTCTCCATTTTTTGAGATTAACTCCAATCCCCAACCTGTTTCCTGATTCTTCTCATTCCTGGCCTATTATTCTTTTTACTTTTAGAGATGAGACCAAGGTGACCAACTCTGATTGTTTGCATACATTTTCAATGATTAAAACAAGTATGTTCACATTTTGATTCTTCTGCATCAAATAGCTATACAAAGATGTCTAACTATATGAGTGTCAGTGTTAGCTTTGCATCTGGCCTTTTAAATCAGGCCAATTCACTTATGCACCATGTCTAAATTTACCTTTAAGTAAAAGCTACAGGCTAGATGAGGCCCTAGCCTTTTGTTTAATCACCTTCAGTCGTCATCATTTTCTCCCACCTCTTAATTAAAATATTTCACTGATTACAGAGGTTCTATCCTGAATGTGAATCCTGGATTCTCTTTTCTCAACTTTGGTGACTAAAATAATTTCCTTCTGTCATTTTAGATTCTAGATTTTTTGCAATAACTTTTGGATTTACCTAATTATTTGAACTTGAGGTCTTCTCTTGTGTATACCTGAGTTCTATTCCAGTGCCAAATAACTTCAAGTTAACTCCTGGCCTAATTTTTCAGAGGCTGAGTTTAAACAGATATAAATAGATTAGGAAGAAACAAGGAAATAAACTCTGTATCCCTAGAAATAATAGGGGCTGGTTAAATGGCTAAAATTCATGCCAGATTATGTTCAAGGTGGAGTACCCATATAAGGGCAAATGTGGGTTGAGTGTACTTAGCTTTTTATTGGCAAAAGTGCTAATAGTGGTGATGTAATGATCAGGATGGAGATAAATCTATACTGAGGAAAGAGGTAGTAATAATATTACTTTCCATTCTTTCATGCCAGCATTACAAATATAGTGAGATTAAATGATTAACCAGAAGACAAATTGAGGACTGTTGCATGTAGCAGGATTGTTTGATAGTGTATGACATAGAAGCTCTCACAGTAATAATTTATGGTCACTGAAGAAGACTAAGTAATGTTACTTGCTTAGAAGCTTTAGTTTTCCAACCAAAACCTCCAGAGTATTTTAAAGCCCCCTAACCACCAGCCCTTATGCCACAGCAGGCAACATTTTGCAGCCATTTTTAAGAAGATAGACAGGTAAAATGTATATTTTCCAGTATTAAATTGAAGAGGATACTTCCCTAAGGTAGAATCTAAGACATTGCCTGTATGTGTGCAGTAGAATGTTAGCTTTGGTAGCAGCCAGGTTATAGGAATTCAGTTAATAAAACTCTAAGTTTAATATATGAGCTATAAACATGTAAAGAATAGATTCCTGAGCATTTACTGTAACTTCTATTGTGCTTCAACTGTCTATATTCACTTGTTGGTGGTTACGTTTTTGATCCCCAAATATAAAATGTTCTTTGTCACTTTCTTCATGATTGAAGGAATACTGACTTTTAAAAATACAGTTCCTTCCCCTATCCCAAGTAATTTCAGGAACCCCAAGTCTCCAGAGTTCTCTTCTGATTGTTGCTCTTTGCTTTTGAGTGGAAATAGTTATGCCAGAAGCTCCTAACGTTTCCACAGTGGTGCTCGCTCAGCTAGAGCGGCACTGCCTTCAATATTTGATGGTATGGCTAAATCCATCCTCACCTTGTACATATGGGTATAACCTGAAATAAACCATGCCCAGTGCCAGTGGAACCAGAAGCAGGTTCTTGTGCTTCAATCACATATATTTGTGATTGGCGCTGCTGAGAAGTCAAAAGAATTGCCTTCTTTGTTACTCTTGGGAACTTGCACAGAAGACTATGGGAAGTTCGGTGTGGCCAGTGGTTACATGATGGAGTTTTTTCAGGTACTTTCACAGTTAGTCAGGTGTGTGTTCTGCAATCTCAGTTCCACAGAGATGTAGCTCTCAGCCATAACACTGCTGTCTTTATGAGTCCAAACCCAAGTGGCAGTGGAGTATAAATCTGCTACGTCTTTTGAGGGCTGGTTCTGGTAGAGCGTGAATTCAATCACCTATCACTGTCAGCTATCATCCATGGACCTGAAGGCCTGACTTGTTCATAATTGCTCTAAGGAAGTGAGGGGAAGTCTTCAAGTCTCAAAGCAAAGTTTCATAAGCGCTCCAAGTGTTCCAGATATAAATATGATGGGGCTCTTTTGACAATTTTTTTCAACATCTTTTATAACAAAATAGTGCTACCGCTTTGTCCAAAGGTAGGTGGATTTTATGCTGGAGCAGGACTACCATTCATGGTTAATCTCAGTCTTTGGCCTTGTTCTCAGGCTTTGTCACTGTATCCCTCCTGATAATGAGTTTTCTCTCAGTACACTCTGCAACTGTTCATCTGTCAGGGTATTCCAGTCTAGTAAACATATGTATATATGTCTGGACATCATTGTGGAAAGCCTTCAGGCCCCATCTCCTCTGCTTACCCCTTCAGAAAGCAGCTCAGTTCTTATTTGATTAAGTCAATTCATCCACTCAACATATTTATTCACTGTTCACTATGTGCCTGGCAATGATGTAGGCATAGAGAATACAAGAATTTATAAAAAGAGAAATTTGTTAACTCATGTAGCTTTCTCGCTACAGTGATGATAGAATAAACAAATAAAAAATAACATGTCAGATGGCAGTAAGTACTAAAGAGATAAATAAAACAAGTAGGACTACAGGTCATGCTAGCCAAGATACCCAGGAGGAGATCATTCTAGGCAGAGAGAGCAAAAAGTGTACAGTCCCTCAGGAGGAAGTGTCCTGGGTGTCTAGGGAAGGAATAGACATAGACCTGAGATCTGAATTCCATGGAACAGCAACTTTCATGTTCCTTCTCCAGCCCAGTCAAGATACCCATTTATAATGAAAAGAAAAAGAATAGTTGACATGATCAATCTACGGCAAATTAACATGGGACATATAGTAATCAGCAGACTGTGAAGAACCAAAATAAAGAAAAGATGCTGAGGCAGTAAGATAAAATCAGGCGTCTTGCCATAGCTGGCAAGATTAAAAGATATTGCAGGACTAACATATATTTACACTTGAAAGCATTGGCCCAAGTTCTCTGCTTAATAAGCAGTGTATACAGTGCATGGAGTAGCAGTTTTAGAAGAGTTAAATAATTCTCAATTGGTTTAGTGCTTTACTTACAAGTTTTATCAAAGACAGGAACTTTTGACAATGAAAATCCAATTATAAGTATACTCGAACTTTGCTGCTTTTAGTAAATAACTAGAAAAAAATAAAACTTGGCAACATTTTCAGAAGCTGTTTTAAACAATGTGTTATATTTTGATGTGCCCAATTTAGCACACCTCCCTTGATGTAGAGCCATAGTTATTAATTTAACATATATTTCATAGGTATCTATTATGTGAAAGGCTCTCATATAGGTGCTAAGGATATAGCACTGAACCAAATTATATCCCCACCACATATGCTCATGGGCAAGGCAGACACATGTCCAGTACTAAATTCTATAAAGAAAAAGCTGGGTAAAGGGATAAATAATTTCCACGGAAAATTCTTTGGGAAGGTATATCAATAGGAATATGCTATAGTAACGAATAAACATCCAAAACGTAGTGGCTTTAAAAACATAAGTTTCCTGCTCATATTATATGTACATTGTAGGTTGGCACCAAACTCTGATTATTAAAATCATTCAGTGACCCAGACTAAAGAATCAGGCACCGTCTTGCATGTTGTTGGTCACTGTGCTAAAGGGAAAAGAGAGTCCTGGAGGGACTTGATCTAGAAAGCAGCGTGACATCTCTCTTCCACTTGTAACTCATTGCCCAGAACTAACTCGTGGCCCACCCAATCACAGGGTAGCCAGAAAGTGGGCAGACCTAAGTATGTTTTCACCAGCACTAATAACCACCAAGAAGGGATGTCAGACAAAGAACTTTTTGAGAAGGTGACATTTGAATTGAGACCCAAAGGAAATGAGGGAATGAGAGCTAGAGACAGATCATTCATAGCTAAAAGAAGAGTGAGGAAGTTAGAGAATATTGGCTCAGAAAGGAGTTAAGACTTCATCAAATGAAAAATACAAAATGAAAAGAGAAGCTACAGATGGAGAGAAAATAATCAGAAATTATATATCTGGTAAAGGACATACATCCATAATATACAAAGAACACATAAGTTAATAATAAGAAGACAACCCAATTTTTTAAAAAATGGGCAAAAGATTTGAGACACTTCACTAAAGCAGATGTAGCAATGGTAACTGAACACATAAAAATATTTTAAACATAATTAATCATTAGAGAAATGCAAATTAAACTATAATGATATCACATACACACTGGAATGGTTAAAAAAACAATAAAACAATAAGACACCCAACTGGCAATAACAAGTGTTGTTAGACTGTGGAGAAACAAGATCCTTATAATGTTGCTGGTGGGAATGTAAAATGGTACAGTTGCTTTGGAAAAAAGTTTGGCAGTTTCTTAGAAAGTTAAACATACACTTATCTTATGACCCAGTCATTTCATTCCTAGTTATCTACCAAAGAAAAATGAAAAACTATGTCCATACAAAGACTTGGATATTAATAATTATATCAGCATTATCCATAAGAGGCAAAAGTTACAGATGTCCATGAAGCGGTAAACGGAAGCACAAAATGTAAAATATACATGGATACCAGTCAGCAATAAAAATGACTGAATTGTTATATGCTACGATATAGGTAGGCCTCAAAAACGTTAGGCTAAATGAAAGAAGACAGATGCAAAAGGTGACATATTGCCTGTTTGTATTTATATTCAATTACCAGAAAGGGAAAAACTATAGATACAAAAAGTAAATCAGTGGTCTCTTGGAACTGTGGGTGGGAATAGGAATTGACTGCACATGGGCACAAGATAACATTTTTGGAATGAAGAAAATGTTCTAGGATTAGGCTGAGTTGATAGTTGCACAGTAGTATAAATTTACTAAAATCATCAAAATGTGTACTTAAAATGGGCAGGTTTATGGTGTGTAATGTATGCTTCAATAACACGGGTCAAAAAAAGAAAAGAAAAGAAAAGAAGCAGTGAGGTGGCCAGTGGGGATTTTATAGTATAAAAATGGAAAGGAGCCATAGGGGATACAGTCAGAGGTGTAAGCCAGTGACCTTATCACGTAATCATTGAAGTCCTTGGCATCACAGTTCGGACTTCTTTATAAGTTTATGGGAAGTCAAGGGATAATTTGAGTAGTAGAGAAACTGGAATTAATTTATTATTAATTAATTAACATATATCCTTTTTAAAAGGATGTTGTATGTTGACTTAGCATAGGAGGTAAGATTGAAGTGAGAAAAGCAAGACACTTTTAGAGTAGTTCAGGCAAGAAGGTATGAAAACTAGATCAGGAATGGTGCAGTGGAGGTGGTGAAAAGTAATCTGTTTGGGATATGTTTAAAAAGTAGAGCTTCCTAGATAATAAATGTATTTGAGCATTAGATTTTTGGCATTTTTATTACCAAGTAATATGAGTAAATAGCAACCTTATCCCATTCCTGAACCTCAGTCCAATGCTGAACGCAGCTCTAAATCAATACTTAAGTATCAAACTCAAGATTTAGGATTAAAGCGAGAAGCCACTGGTAGGATGCAGATCAGAGAAGTTTGATGTACACACATTTTTAACTGTTAAAAACAAAGAGAAAAAATTTTTCTTTGTTTTTCATATACTTCTTTAAAATTGGAGTATAGTTGCTTTACTATGTTGTGATAGTTCCTGATGTACAACGAAGTGAATCAGCTATATGTATACCTATATCCCCTCCCTCTTGGACCTCCCACCACCCCCCTTCATCCCACATATCTAAGTCATCAGAGAGCACTGAGGTGAGCTCCCTGTGCTATACAGCAGGTTCCCACTAGCTATCAGTTTTACACATGGTACTGTGTATATGTAAATACTAATCTCCCAGTTCATCTCACACCCCCCACAACCTCTGTGTCCACACATCCATTTTCTATGTCTGCATCTCTATTCCTGCCCTGCAAATAGGTTCATCTGTAACATTTTTCTAGATTCCACATATATGTGTTAATATATGATATTTGTATTTTTCTTTCTGACTTACTTCACTCTGTGTGACAGACTCTAAGTCCATCCACATCTCTACAAATAACCCAATTTTGTTCCTTTTCTTATGGCTGAGTATATCCCATTGTATGTATGTACCACATCTTCTTTATCCATTCATCTGTCATTGGACATTTAGGTTGCTTCCATGTCCTGGCTATTGTAAATAGTGCTGCAATGAACATTGTGGTACATGTCTTTTTGAATTATGGTTTTCTTAAGGTATATGCTCAGTAGTAGGATTGCTGGGTCATATGATAGTTCTATTTTTAGTTTTTTAAGGAATCTCCATACTGTTCTCCATAGTGGCTGTATCAATTTACATTCCCACCAACAGTGCAAGAGGCTTCCCTTTTCTCCACACCCTCTCCACCATTTGTTGTTTGTAGATTTTCTGATGATGCCCATTCTTACCTGTGAGAGGTGATACCTCATGGTAGTTTTGATTTGCATTTCTATAATAATTAGTGATGTTGAGCATCTTTTCATGTGCCTCTTGGCCATCTGTATGTCTTCTTTGGAGAAATGTCTATTTAGGTCTTCTGCCCATTTTTTGATTAGGTTGTTTGTCTTTTTGATATTGAGCTGCATGAGCTGTTTGCATATTTTGGAGATTAATCCTTTGTTAGTTGCTTCATTAGCAAATATTTTCTCCCATTCTGAGGGTTGTCTTTTCATCTTGTTTATGGTTTCCTTTGCTGTGCAAAAGCTTTGAAGTTTCATTAGGTCCCATTTGTTTTTTATTTTCATTACTCTAGGGGGTGGATCAGAAAAGATCTTGCTGTGACTTATGTCATGGAGTGTTCTGCCTATGTTTTCCTCTAAGAGTTTTAGAGTGTCCGGTCTTACATTCAGGTCTTTAATCCATTTTGAGTTTATTTTTGTGTATGGTGTTAGGGAGTGTTCTAATTTCATTCTTTTACATGTAGCTGTCCAGTTTTCCCAGCACCACTTATTGAAGAGGCTGACTTTTCTTCATTGTATGTCCTTGCCTCCTTTGTCATAGATTAGGTGACCATAGGTACGTGGGTTTATCTCTGGGCTTTCTATCCTGTACCATTGGTCTATATTTGTGGTTTTGTGCCAGTACCATAGGAGTCAAAAGACCTGTGCTCACAAAACTGGAAGACACTGATGAAAGAAATCAAAGGTGACACAAGCAGATGGAGAGATATACCATGATCTTGGATTGGAAGAATCAATATTGTGAAAATGACTATACTACCCAAAGCAATCTACAGATTCAATGCAATCCCTGTCAAATTACCAATGTCATTCTTCACAGAGTTAGAACAAAAATGTTTACAATTTGTATGGAAACACAAAAGACCCCAAATAGCCATAACAATCTTGAAAAAAAAAAATGGAACTGGAGGAATCAGGCTCCCTGACTTCAGACTACACTACAAAGCTATTTTATTTTCAATATCAATAAAGCTGCATTGAAACAGCCATGTCAGGTTTCTTTTTTCACTCTTAAAATATATTCTTACTTGGGACTACAAACTGTTACTCCATTCTTTCATGATAGCCATCCAAAAGAGCCGAGCAGAATTAGGTAAATGACCTTAATTTTTATAATATATGATGTGCAATTTGGGTTAACAGCTTAGTACTCAAATAAATCAAATACATGCTATAGAAATTATTGAGTAAAATTTCCCATCTCAAACTTGAAGTATGATTTTCTATTACAATAAGGCATTTTATAATATTTTTGAGGAATAATTTCAGAGTAATTTTAAGTAATTAAAATATTGAATGGTAATTTTGAAAAATGTCTGTATGAGGAAATATAACAAATTATCCTTGCTTTTTATAGTTTGAACTTATGGAACTAAACGCGAAATCTTTAAATTTTGAGGGAACAAATAATTTAGGAAGAAACAAATTGTAAAACTGGCTTTAAGAATTTTCACATTGGAGTTTTTAAAATCTCTCCTATTCAGGAAATTAAGGTGATAGAAAAGTTCACATTACTACCAATTACTGCAAGTAAGAAATTTTATTTGAAAGTTTTTTCCAAGAACTTTAAACTATAAACTCCACATCTAAGTGTTCAGCTATTTGTTTCTGTCTATGCAGTGAATGCTCAGTGATACTTTTATGACTATCCAGAGAGTCAAGTTCATTCTTTTGGAATACAAACTCTGTTACCTGAAGCAAAATAATTGTCCTCATGTGATGCGTCTGATTATTTTGGTTTTATCAAAATTGGTTTGCTAAATTTGGAATTTATCTAGCAAGAATAGTTTTTAAAGTGTTTTGTTATTTATTTATTTATTTATTTTGGCTGTGTTGGGTCTTCGTTTCTGTGCGAGGGCTTCCTCTGCTTGCGGCAAGCGGGGGCCACTCCTCATCGCGGTGCGCGGGCCTCTCACTGTCGCGGCCTCTCCCGTTGCGGAGCACAGGCTCCAGACACGCAGGCTCAGTAGTTGTGGCTCACGGGCCCAATTGCTCCGCGGCATGTGGGATCCTCCCAGACCAGGGCTTGAACCCGAGTCCCCTGCATTGGCAGGCAGATTCTCAACCACAGCGCCACCATGGAAGCCCAGTGGTTGAGAATCTGCCTGCCAATGCAGGGGACACGGGTTCAAGCCCTGGTCTGGGAGGATCCCACATGCCGCGGAGCAATTGGGCCCGTGAGCCTCAACTACTGAGCCTGCGTGTCTGGAGCCTGTGCTCCGCAACGGGAGAGGCCGCGACAGTGAGAGGCCCGCGCACCGCGATGAGGAGTGGCCCCCGCTTGCCGCAAGCAGAGGAAGCCCTCGCACAGAAACGAAGACCCAACACAGCCAAAATAAATAAATAAATAAATAATAATTAAAGGTGCTAATAATTAAAAAAAAAAAAAAAAGACTTAAAAAAAAAAAAAAAAACTCTCCGGAGTAACAGATAAACCCCAACATCTTAGAGGCAGAAGATAATAAAAGTTTCTTTCTTACTTATCTAAATACCAAAATAGATGTTAATGATTGTCTGAGAAGCTCTCTTCTAGTAACTGTTTCATTGAGCCAGTCTCTTTGCTTGTATCTATGCCATCTTTAACACCTGGCTTTCTTTTTGCTTGTTTGTATTAAAATGATGAATCAAAAAGACTATAGAGCATCTTGCATGAGAGGTTTATCTGAGCCAGACTGAGAAAATGTGCATGTCAATACTTTCCTTTCCATAACTGGTCAGGACTCACTCATATGATCACAAATAATGATGATTTTGGTTCTTTGTCCAAAAGTAAAAGGAAATTAATCTGGTGAAGAGCCAGTAGTCTCTGTCACAACTATAAAGGAGATATACATTACTTTTAGATATCTAGAGAAAGAATCCACATTTAAAAATTACTCTGATATATATATAATGTCCAGATCAAGATGGGATTCTCTCATCCTATCATTTCTTTCCTTCTGTCCTTTTAAAAAAATAATAGCTTTATTGAAGTATGATTTACATACCATGTAATTCACCCTCTTCAATTATGTAATTCAGTGGTTTTTAGTATATTCACAATATTGTGCATCTAATACCACTATCTAATTCCAGAACAAATTCATAGTTTCAAAAAGAAGCCCTGTACCCATTAGCAGTCACTCTCCCCCTCTTCCCTGTTCCTGGTTGTTAGAAACCACTAATTTACATTTTGTCTGTGTTGAATTGCCTGTTCAGAACATTTCTTATAAATGGAATCATACTATATGTGGCCTTTTGTGTAAGGATTCTTTCACTTAGCATGTTTTCAAGTTTGATCCATGTTGTAGTTTTGTATAGTTTTGTACTTCTTTTGTGAAATTTATTCCTAAGAATTTTATTTTTCTGATGCTATTGTAAATGAAATTGTTTTTTTAAATTTTATTTTCAGAACATTTCTTCCTAGAATATAGAAATATAATTGAAATTTGTGTATTGATTCTGTATTCTTCAACCTTGCTGATCTCATTATTAATTCTAATTGTGTGTGTGTGTGTGTGTGTGTGTGTGTGTGTATTCCTTGGGATTTTCTATATACAAGATTGTGTAATTTGCAAATAGAGATCATTTTACTTCTACTATTGCAATCTGCCTTTTATTTCTTTTTCTTGAATAATTTTCTTGGCTGGAACCACCATTGAAATGTTGAATAGAAGTGGTGAGAGCAGGCATCCTTGTCTTAATCCCAATGTTAGGGGAACTTGTACAGTTATTTATAATTAAATATGTTAGCTGTTGGTTTTCCATAGATGACATTTATTAGGTTGGGGACATTCCTTTCTATTCCTAGTTTGATGGGTTTTTTCCTCTGTTTTTATGTTTTATTTGTTTTGATTGGAGACATAAGAAAAGTTCTGTGAAAACCACAGCTTGATGAGCTCTGAAAGGAAGTTAAACTTGGGGTTCACTTTTTTAAAGAATATGCATTTTAATATACAGCACTTTGTCTGCTGTGTGGCTGAGTTAACATTCCTATGGCAACACTGACTTTCCCAGCTACTCTGCCAATTTTTATGCTTAATTCACAATGTCACAACATTCTAAGTACTGCGCTTTTAAGAAAATTCAACATGGCATGTAAAAAATATTAACTAGAGAGAGGGAGTTCAAGATGGTGGCATATGAAAACCCTGAACTCACCTCATCCCCCTACCTCCAACATGGTAATGTGCAGTCGGGAGGAATATCACAAAGGCCCCCTGTGCAGATTTGCCTACCCTGGGACACAGCAAAAAAGCAATGGTTTAAAGGGCACCTAGACTACATGTGAAGGAACTCCATTTACTAACCCTAGAGCATTTGACAAATGGACAAAGAACTACTAGTACTCTCTCTGGGGTGGGAGGTGCTGAAGAGTGGATTTTTGTGTGTATGAGTTCCTTCTCCATCTTGATAGCAAGAGTGGTAACATGGTCCAGGTGCTCTAGTTGGCCTGAAAAGCCTGCCCCAGTGCACCCCAGGTCCCTGGTCCACACCAGCCACAGCCATCCCCCTAAGGTGACCCTGGTGTAGCCTGCCCCAAGCCCTCCAGCCTCTACCCACTCCAGCTCCACCTGGCCAGCCAAAGCTGCCTGGCATATGTAGTCTACACAGGAGACATTCCTACACAAAATCATGCCTTCAATATCAGGAGAGGTAGCTGTTTTACCTAATTAATAGAAACAAACACAAAAGTGTCAAACCAGGGACTTCCCTGGTGGCACAGTGGTTAAGAATCCGCCTGCCAATGCAGGAGACACAGGTTCGAGCCCTGGTCCAGGAAGATCCCACATGCCGCGGAGCAACTAAGCCCGTGTGCCACAACTACTGAGCCTGTGCTCTGGAGCCTGTGAGCCACAACTACTGAAGCCCACACACCGCAACGAAGAGTAGCCCCTGCTCACCGCAACTAGAGAAAGCCTGCACACAGCAATGAAGACCCAACGCAGCCAAAAATAAATAATAAATAAAATAAATAAATTTTAAAAAAAAGTGTCAAACCAAATGAGGAGATAGAGGAATAAATTCTAAACAAAAGAAAAAAATAAAACCCCAGGAAAAAAACCCCTAATGAAATGGAAATAAGTAATTTACCTGATAAAGAGTTCAAAGTAATAGTCATAATAATACTTGCCAAACTCAGGAAGAGAATAGAGGAAAACAATGAGAACTTCAACAAAGAGTTAGAAAATATAAGAAAGGACCAATCAGAGCTGAAGAATATGACAACCGAGAAAATGAAAAATACACTAGAAGGAATCAACAACAGAGTAGATGGTACAGAAGAACAGATCAGCGATCTGAAAGACAGAATAGTGGAAATCACCCAATCAGAACAGCAAAAAAAGAAAAAAAAAAGAGAGAAAAAAGAAAAATAAGAATAGTCTAAGGCACAACTGGGACAATATCAAGCATACTAGCATTTGTATTATATGGGTCCCAGAAGGAGACAAGAGATAGAAAAGGGAAGAAAACTTATTTGAAGAAATAATGGCTGAAAACTTCCTTAACTTGGGAAAGAAAACAAATACAGTAAGTCCCCTACACATGAACGAGTGCTGTTTGGAGAGCATGTTCATAAGTCAAATTTGTTTGTAAGTCCAACAAAGTTAACCTAGGTACCCAACTAACACAATTGGCTGTATAGTACTGTACTGTAATAGGTTTATAATACTTTTCACACAAATAATACATAAAAAACAAAGAAGCACAAAAAATAAAGAAAACATTTTTAATCTTACAGTACAGTACCTTGAAAAGTACAGTAGTACCAGCTATATCACCACTGCTTTTACACTTGCTTCCGGACATCCTGGGCTTGAAATAAAGATACTTTTCTACTGTACTCTATACAGTACTGTACAGTAAAGTACACAAAAACACAACCACTTGTAGAGGATTCACATAAGTGACAATGTACTCCAGACACTTGAACTAACTTATGTGATTGGACATGCGAACCCACGTTTGCATCTTTGAAAGTTCACAACTTGAAGGGTTTGTATGTAGGAAACTTACTGTATTGAAGTCCAGGAAACACAGTGATCCCAAGCAAGTTAATCCCAAGAAATCCACACAAAGACATATCAAAATTGAAATGGTAAAAGTTAAAGATAAAGAGAATTTTAAAAGCAGCAAGAGAAAAATGAATAGTCACATACAAGGAAACTCCATAATACTATCAGGTGGTTTTTCATCAGAAACTTTGTAGTTCAGTAGGGAGTGGCATGGTACATTTAAATTGCTGAAAAGGAAAATTTACAACCAAGAATACTATACCCAGCAAAGTTATCATTCAGAATTGAAGGAGAGATAAAGAGTCTCCCAGAAAAGCAAAAGCTAAAACAGTTCATCACCACTAAAGCAGCTTACAAGAAATGTTAAAGGGTCCTCTTTAAGCAAAAATGAAAAGGCAGTAACCAGAAATAAGAAAATATATGAAATAAAAAAATTTCACTGGTGAAGGTAAATATATAGTAAAGGCAGTGAAACAGCAACTTAAAAAGCTAGTATGAAGGTTAAAAGATAAAAGTAGTGAAGACACCTATGTCTATATCTATATATATATATCTATATATATATATATAGATATAACTTAAATATAGTATTTAAGGAATACAAAAACATTCTTAAATGTAAAATATAGCATCAAAAACATAAAACTTGTGGGGGAGTTAAAATGTAGTGCTTTTATAATGTATTTGAACTTAAGTGACTATCAGCTTAAAATAAACTGCTATATATATATAGGTTGATATGTATGAACCTCAGTTTGGGTTATTTACCAATCTCTTAATCAATATATATAGTCAGGTGATTAGAGAAATTTGATTAACCAGTCTTTGACATATAGTTTCTATAGTTTCTGGAAAATAAATTCAGCTTTGACCTAAAGAGGTCTGAGAATATGATGGAGTAGTTCCCCCAAAGAAATATTTTATAGTAGAAATAAAAAGAAAATAATGGATAACCATTATTTTGTGGTAGGAGAGCCATAATTACAAAGTTTTTGTTGTTTTTTAAAGTCTTCAGATAATGAAAATGGAAAACCATATAACTTATATAGTTATTCTTGCTGAGGTCACCTAGAGAGTTGGACCAAATAATGAAAAATGATCAAGTCATGCTTTCAGGAGTGACAGACTGAATCATTCCAGAAGACCTTCCTCTGGAGGAAACAACTAACAACCTAGACATAGTACAAAAGCAACCTGAAAGTACCAGAGGTGAAGAGAAGCAGTTGGACTCTGGTGGGGGGTTCACACTGGCTTGGAAAAATAGAAACAGGGAACTTTGCAAGTAAGAAAGAAAATCTGCTGCCAGCAGTCCTGCTCAGTAAGAAATTCTAAAGGAAGTTCTTCAAGATGAAGGGAAATTATACTAGATTAAAAATTACAGGCAAAACAAAGCCTGTAAGACAAAGAGAGAAATCTGAAATAAGACCAGAGCTGTTGCCCTGTGTACACGGGCACATGAACAAATGCAGGCAGACTCTGATGGGGAGTGCACATTTACCTGGAGGAATTGACACGTGGGGTATCAAGTAAGTTCTCTTCCCTATAACTTTTAGACTGGGGATAATCACAATCACAACATGTACAAGAGTGGTGGTGGAGGTGAGAGTAGGGGGAATTTCTTGAAAAACCTTACCATATTTCAGCTGGGGAATCAGAAGAGTAAAGCCAGGAAACCATGAATACCGAATATAGGATTCCAGAGGAGAAAGAGCTAGAGAGAAGATTCCCCAAATCTGTCTATTCACATCTCTGACTGACACCCAAAACATACATGTGCAGAACAGACTCAAAGAAGCCCCATTAAAGAAAAACTATCAGAACAAAACCCAGAGCTGTTGCACACTAAACAAATTATTTCAGTCCAGGCTCAGCCTAGAAAATTATTTCCTAAAACAAAACAAACAACGATACTCAATGGAATAAAATAACAAAATCCTGAATCGTCACAATTTAACATTGATAATGTCCAGGATAAAATTCAAAATTGTCTGACATTGGAATAATCAAGAATATGAAACACAATTTCCAGAGAAAAGGAAATCAATTTTTTTCTGGCCTTGAGATGAAACAAACGTTTGAACTAGGACACATAAGTTTTAAAGACGTTTTTATAACTATCATCAATGAAGTAAAACAAAACATGCTTCCAATGCATGAATGTATCAGTAGAGAAATAGAAACAACAAAAATGAACCACATGGAAATTTTAGAACTAAAAAAACACAATATCCAAAATAAAAGTTCAGTGGATGGACTTAGATAAATGGGCATGACAGAGAAAAAAAAAAATAAATGAACTTAAATATAGAATCACTGCATATTTTTCAAGTAGAAGAACAGACAGAAAAAAATATTTTGCGAAAATGAACAGGGCTTCATGAACCTGTTAGGTGATACCAAATGCTTAAATGAATATGTAATTAAAATACTAGAGAGAAAAGGGAGACTGGGACAGAAAATATATTTAAAGAAATAATGGTTGAAATCTTCCAAATTTGGTAAAAATCAGATACTTGTAGATATAAGGTTCTAAACTAAATGAACTTTAAGCAGAATGAATTCAAAAAATCCTATGCTAAGGTACATCACAGTAAAACTCTAAAAAGCCAAAAGATAAAGAGCAAATCTTGAAAGCAGCAGCAGCAAAAAAAAAAAAATGTATTCTGTGCAGGGGAACAATGATTCAAATTGTGGCTATACTCCCCCTCGCCCCATAAAAAACAAGAATGGAAAATTATCTTTAGAGTGTTGAATTAAAAAGATCTGTTAACCTAGAATTCTATATATGGCTAGAATTTATTTCAAGAATGAAGGTAAATTAAATGATTTTTTTCAGATAAAACAAAGTAAAATTTTGTTACTAGCAGACTTGTAAGAACTGCTAAGTAAGTCCTCTCAAGATGAGGGGAAATGATAGCAGATGAAAATGTACATCTTTAGAGAATGAAGAAATGATAAATGAACATTTTTTCCTTTTTAATGCTTTGTTATAAAACTTATAAATTGTTAAAATAAAGTTATAACATTTCCTTATGGGGTTTATAACATATAATTGTATTACATAAAATCTGTAACATAAATGAGGGAGTAGATATAGGTATATAAGTTTAAAGATTTTTATATTTTACAATTTTACATGTAGTAATTAGGCCATGTTGAAGATTTTATATGTATGTATGTATATATATATATGTATAGTCTTGCTTTTTACTTTTTATTTTTTTAATTTAATTTAATTTATTTTTTATACAGTAGGTTCTTATTAGTTTTCCATTTTATGCATATTAGTGTATATATGTCAACCTCAATCTCCCAATTCATCCCACCACACCCCCCTCTTTCCCCCTATATGTATAGTCTTCTATATATAATATTTACACCACGATGAAAATAATTCACAAGAGAACAGGCAAAAAAGCAGCAGGAAAATTAAAAGTAAAAGAGAATTCTGAAAAATATTTGTAAATATTGTAATCTTGTAAAAAGTTAGGAAAGGAGAAACAGGATAAAAAAAGATAAGTAGAAAACAAAAAGTAAAATGGTAGACCTCTATTATATTAAAATTTTAATGAACTAAACACTCCAGTTGAAAGACAAAGACTATCTGAATGGGGAAAAAACAAAAAGAAGATGTAACTATATCTTTTCTCCAGGAGACATATTTTGAATATAAAAACACAGGATGGAAATAAATGAATGAGAAAAATTTATCAGGCAAATACAAATCTTGTGAAGGCTGGATAGACTATATTAATACCAGAAAAAATAGACTCTAAGTATAATTTATTAGCAGACATTGGAGGACCAGTTTATAAGGACAAAAGCTCAATACAACAAGACTATATAACAATAATAAATGTGTATAATTTCAATGACAAAGCTTCAAAATACATTGAGCAAGTTTTAACAGAATTAAAAGGAGAAACAATTCCACAATCATAGTTGCTCTCTTAGTAATTGAAAGAACCAGTCAAAAAATCAGGAAATACTAAGAAGTTCTCAACAGTACTATCAACCCCAGTGATTTAATTGATATTTGTATGTAAAAAATGCACTATATAACAAGAAAATACACATTTTCTTTAGGTGCATATTATATGTTACCCAAGATACAAACATGTATCAACTTATCACAATGCTTTTTTTTTTTAATTAATTAATTAATTTATTTATGGCTGCATTGGATCTTTGTTGCTGTGTGCAGGCTTTCTCTAGTTGCGGAGAGTGGGGGCTGCTCATCATTGTGGTGTGTGGGCTTCTCATTGCAGTGGCTTCTCTTGATGCAGAGCATGGGCTCTAGGCGTGTGGGCTTCAGTAGTTGTGGCATGTGGGCTCAGTAGTTGGTGGCTCACGGGCTGTAGAGCACAGGCTCATTAGTTGTGGCGCATGAGCTTCGTTGCTCTGCGGCAGGTGGGATCTTCTCAGACCAGAGATCAAACCTGTGACCCCTGTATTGGCAGGTGGATTCTTTTTTTTTTTTTAACATCTTTATTGGAGTATAATTGCTTTACAATGGTGCGTTAGTTTCTGCTGTATAACAAAGTGAGTCGGCTATACATAAACATATATCCCTATATCTCCTCCCTCCCACCCTCCCTATCCCACCACTCTAGGTGGACACAAAGCACCAAGCTGA
Organism: Balaenoptera ricei; assembly: GCF_028023285.1. Lineage (NCBI taxonomy): Eukaryota > Metazoa > Chordata > Mammalia > Artiodactyla > Balaenopteridae > Balaenoptera > Balaenoptera ricei. Next base: position 109,427,531 of record NC_082642.1, read on the forward strand.
TCTCCCTGTGCTATGTGGCTGCTTCCCACTAGCTATCTATTTTAAATTTGGTAGTGTATATATGTCCATGCCACTCTCTAACTTCATCCAAGCTTACCCTTCCCCCTCCCCATGTCCTCAAGTCCATTCTCTATGTCTGCATCTTTGTTCCTGTCCTGCCCCTAGGCTCTTCAGAAGCATTTTATATATATATATATATATATATATATATATATATATATATATATATATATATATATATGTGTTAGCATGTATTTGTTTTCCTCTTTCTGACTTACTTCACTCTGTATGACAGTCTCTAGGTCCACCCACCTCACTACAAATAACTCAATTTCGTTTCTTTTTATGGCTAATATTCCATTGTACATATGTGTCACATCTTCTTTATGCATTCATCTGTCGATGGGCACTTAGGTTGCTTCCATGTCTTGGTTATTGTAAATAGAGCTGCAATGAACATTGTGATACATGCCTCTTTTTGAATTATGGTTTTCTCAGGGTATATGCCCAGTAGTGGGATTGCTGTGTCATATGGTAGTTCTATTTTTAGTTTTTTAAAGAACCTTCATACTGTTCTCCATAGTGACTGTATCGATTTACATTCCCACCAACAGTGCAAGAAGGTTCTCTTTTCTCCACACCCTCTCCAGCATTTATTGTTTGTAGATTTTTGATGATGGTCATTCTGACCAGTGTGAGGTGATACCTCATTGTAGTTTTGATTTGCATTCCTCTAATGATTAGTGATGTTGAGCATCCTTTCATGTGTTTGTTGGCAATCTGTATATCTTCTTTAGAGAAATGTCTATTTAGATCTTCTGGGGAGGTGGATTCTTAACAACTGCACCACCAGGGAAGTAACACAATGCTTTTCTAAAGTTTGAAATTATACAGAAAATTTTTACTTACCACAACAATGGAAATTAACTGAAACAGTAATAAGAAGATAAAAAGAAAAATGTCAAATATTGGGAAACTAACCATATACTTTAATTATAGAGTCAACAAAGAAATCATAATTTAGATTTAGAAAGATCAGAAGGAGAAAATATAAATCAGAATACTGTGATATGAATAATAATGAAAATGCAGTGTCAAAATTTGTGGGTTAGAGATAAATCAGTGCTTTGAAAGAAGTTAATGCTTTTATTTTTTAAATTAACTTTTTTTGGAGTATAGTTTATTTATAATACTGTGTTAGTTTCTGCTGTATAGCAAAGTGAATCAGTTATACATATACACATATCCAAAATCTTTTTTAGATTCTCTTCCCATATATATAGGTCATTACAGAGTATTAAGTAGAGTTCCCTGTGCTATACAGTAGGTCCTTATTAGTTATCTATTTTTTATATAGTAGTGTGTGTGTATAAATCCCAATCTCCCAATTTATCCCTCCCCTGCTTTCCCCCCTGGTGACCATAAGTTTGTTTTCTACATCTGTGACTCTATTCTGTTTTGTAAATAAGTTCTTTTGTACCATTTAAAAAAATTCCACATATAAGCGATATCATACAATATTTGTCCTTCTCTGTCTGATTTACTTCACTCAGTATAACAATCTCTAGGTCCATCCATGTTGCTGCAAATGGAATTATTTCATTCTTTTTTACAGCTGAGTAGTACTCCATTGTACATAGGTACCACATCTTCTTTATCCATTCATCTGTTAATGGACATTTAGGTTGCTTCCATGTCCTGGCTATTGTAAATAGTGCTGCAATGAACATTGAGATGCATGTATCTTTTTGAATTTTGATTTTCTCTCGATATATGCCCAGGAGTGGGATTGCTGGATCATATCATAGCTCGATTTTTAGTTTTTTAAGGAACCTCCATACCATTTTCCATAGTGGCTACACCAGTTTACATTCACACCAACAGTGTAGGAGGTTCCCTTTTCTCCACACTCTCTCCAGCATTTATTGTTCATAGTTTTTTTTTGCTTTTAAATGTCATTGATAGAAGGAACAATCTCAAATCAATGATTTAATCTTCTGCCTTAAGAAACTGGAAACAAAATAGCAAGTGAAACCCGAAATTAACAGATAAAAGTAAATAACAACAAAAAAGCAGAAATCAATGAAATAGAAAAAAGGAAACCATAGGGGAAAATCAATGAAATCAAATTCTGGTTCTTTAAAAAATCAGTATAATTCATAAACCTCTAGCCAAATTGATTAAAAAGAGAGAGAGAGAGAAGACACAAATTACTAATACTAGGAAAGAAAGAGGGATATCACTATAATCTCATCAAACTTTAAAATGATAAGAAAATATTATGAGCAACTTTATGCTAATAAATTTGTAAACACATATTAAACATAAATTTCTGGAAAGATATAAATTAAGAATGACTCAAGAATAAATATTAACTCAAAATGAAATCTTAAAGGTAAGAATTTAAAAGCTTCTAGTAGGAAACATAGAAAAATATTTGTAATATTGAGTTAGGCAAAGATTTCTTTAACAAGAAAGAGAAAGCGCCCAGGAATACAAGGAAGGAAAGAAAGATAAATAAATAAAGGTAGGACAAATTGAAAGGAAATTATAATACAGTAGTTTTAAACCCAAATATATCAGTAATTATATATCAGGATATATCAGTGAGATTAAAGTTATAAGTATTAGAAAGGTAAAAATTTTGAGAAAACTTAAACAATATGATTGTGTGTATAGAAAATATAGAAGAATATATGGATACATTATTAAAATTAATAATAGTTTTACAAGGCTGCTGGATACTAAGTCAATATACAAAACTCATCTAGTATATTTCTATGAGCAGAAGTAAACAGAAAATAAAATATAAATATGTCACCTAACAGCATAAAATATGACACACCTATAAATTATCCTAACCAAAGATATTCAAGGTCTTTATATGGAAAAATTAATTATTTTATTATGTTTCTATAACATAATAGAGAATAATGAAATAAAAACCTAACCAATTGGAGAGATATACAATATTTATAGATTTGAGACATCAGTCCTATAAGGAAGTCAGTTATTCTGAACTTGATCTATAGTTTCAAATCAATCCTAATTGCTTTGTGCATGTGAATGTGCATGTGAGTCTGTATACATGTCTGTAGAACTGTTCAAGCTAATGCTAAAATTTATACAAAAATTCTAAAAATAAGCAAGACATTCTTATAGGAAAATAAGCAGGAGGTAGAACTTGCTGAACCAGATTTCAAGACTTGTTTTAAAGGTACAATTATATAGCCAGTGTGACACTGGCTCAGGATTAGACAAATAGCGGAACACAAGACAATACTGATTTTAGATGTAGACCTATAAATTTTAGCACCTCTTTATTAAGAGGGGGAAGGGTAGTCTTGTCAATAAATGATCTGTGGAAAAATTATAAAATTTATGTTTTAGAAAGTCTACATCATTTCATACGCAAAAATCAATTTCAGGTAGACTGGAGACTTAAATCACTTCTATAATGTAGTACTAGAGAACATGTTTATGTCTTCAGGATAAGGTTATTTCCTCAACAGGTGACATAAGGAAATGATTGGCAAAGTTCATTTATTCAAAATTCTTTGTGTAAAATGCTGTAGTAGGGGAGATGATATTGGAAACACGTATGTATAAATAACAAAAGGTTCATATAAAGAACTCCTACAAACTATAAGGAAAAATAAACAGACAACCTAATAAAGAAACGTGCCAGAGACTTGAACAAGCACTTCACAAAAGATAATTTCCAAATGGAATATATGAAAAAGTATTCAACAAAATAACTAATCAGAAAAATGGAAATTAAAGGTACAATAAAGTACTACTAGGCACCCTCTATAAGGGCCAATATTAAGACTGAAAACACCAGAAGTGGGAAACAATGTAAGACTCTGCCAACTCTCATACACCCCTGCAAAGAGTGCAAATGTTTGTAACCACTTTGGAACAGTTCGTATCATCTACTAAAAATGAAGATTATACATACCTAGAAGCTAGCAACTTATCATTCAGTATAGCGCAACAATAATATGCAAACTTGGGCAGCAAGAGACATGCAAGAATTTTCACTGTAGAATCTTTTCTGTTAACCACAAATTGGAAACAATCTAAAAGTTTATTGTCATTGAAATGATTACATAAATTTTTGTTCTATGTGGTAATGAATAAACAACTACACATAGCATCATGATAAATATCACAGACATAAAATTGAGCAAAAGATGACAGACACATAAAAAACCAATAATGTTTGACACGGTTTGTAAAAACTCAAGACACACGAAACATACCAATAGTGTTTAGAAATTTATAGGGATATAGACTTGGTGGTTAAAGACATGAATAAAACACACAGGTGGTTATCATTAAAATCAGGATAGTGGTTTACTTTGGAAGGAAAGGAGTAATGTTTGGGAGGAGACATGAGGTAGATTTATGAGTTACTGATGAGATTCTATTTCTTGGCCAGGATGACAGTAACACAACTAAGATAATCCTTTGAGCTGTGTATCTATATTTTGTGCACTTTTCATATATGTTATATTTCACAATAGACTAATATATATTCTGTTATATTTTATATATTTTGTTAAAGCAAAATTTCTGAAACAGAGACCTGATTGAAATAAAGAGGTGTTTATTTGGGGTTTGCTAGTACTGCAGCCCTGGAGACACAAATTCAAGAAGAACTTGAACTGTGTTCTGCCAGACTACAAAATGAGGAGGTTTATAAAGGCAAAAAAATGGCAAGGTTACATAAATTGTTTATTAAGAGTTGGGATTGGAGATGGCAAGAAGTAAAGGTGCTTGTTAAGCAAGAACTGGTTGTGGTTTGGAATGATTGCACAGTTGCAAAGGGGGTGGGGGGGACTTAGGAACTACAACGATGTCGCTAGCAGCTGTTAGCAGTTATTGTTTTGAAAATGGCTGGTGATAGCCTTGAGTTTGATACAGTTCAGAGGAAATTCAAGTTCTTAACTGATGCAGGAACGTGTCTGAAACCATATCCACAGTGGTTACCTGGCTCCACTTTGGACCATAGTTACCCCATTTTGATCTTGTAATGATCTTAAGTATGTCATCAACTTCAACAGTTCAGAAGTCTGTGTTTTAATAGAGTTGGGAAATAAATGGTAATTCTTTAAATCTGCCAAGGTATGTGGTGGTATGACAAGAGGGTGTTTGAAGCCAAGTGATATATGTGATACCACTTTTACTTGAAGTCTGGAAATGGAAAGGGAGAATTTTCATCACTAAAGATAAACCATGATTTTGTATTAAAATGATCACAAATATAGTATAGAATGCAAGGTTGCATGACTTTGAAAGCTAATTTTGGTTCAAATATTTTTCACTTTTAAGACATGTCTTATTTTCCTTGTGCTACTTCAAGCTATATTCCTCCAAAACCCACCCAAAATATCCCAGCAAGTTTCCCCCACTGAACATAAAAATACAAACACACATACATTACACACACACACACACACACACACACACACACCTGGTTTGCATGGAACTTTCTGGGGTTCACTACTAAAAGTCACTGCTGAAAAATCCTCCAATCCAGGCAAACTGGGAAGGTTGGTCAGAGGCACTTCAGATGCAAAGTTTTAAAATCTCTTTCTTACACCATTGTTTAATACTGTGAACACTAACAATTTTAAAACAAAGAAAATAAATTATAATTGCAGAATCTAGAAATATACTAAAACCAAAAATATATTTTGAAGTTAAATTATGTTATTTGATAAATTGAACATGAATATTTTCTGCTATTTTGCCCAAATGAAGTTTCTCTTCATGTTCAGTGGTAATGATAAACCTTACCCACCAGGCTTCCTTTACCTGATCTGAGGTGAGACAAGGCTGAGCTAATTTTAGCCAGAGGCAGGCCTGAGGCAAGGTTAAGAAATGACTGAATTTTGAAGGATATATAACCATATAATAAGAGAGAAGAAGAAGACATCTGAGAAAGAATGATAGAATAGGCTGTTGGAAGAATATTACGTGATTTATGGCCAAAAAATAAGGACTAGAATTAATGATTGTGGCATTAAAACTTTTAGTATATAACATTTTTATATGAGATGAGATGAGAAAATTTAGTGTTAATGCATTAGATTTTGAATCACTGACTCATGTGAAGATATTTTATTCTCCTTTATTTCTAGATATTTTAAAATTAATTTTTAATCATACTCATATCTCTATATTATGTCCCCTCTACCTTTTGACATATACCAGTATGACCACTAAGAAAGTCATTCTGATTTGGAAACCTTAACTCTATTTCCTGCTTTTCTAATTTGAACAGGCATAATTTAGTGTGTCTTTTTTTTTACTGTATTACAGCATAAAGACATTAATTTCCCAGAGACAGAAATGACTATGAAATTGGTAAGGCACAGAATTTAGCAAAAAAATGGGTTTTATTTTATATTAAATTGCTATACAAGGAAATGTATCTCCTGAAAGTATCAATGAATTCCCGTGAATTATATGCCCTTGCAGTTTGCTTACATGTGCAGAGGTCAATTTACCTTTTGGTGAAATAAAACCAAACAAATGGAATTATGTTCAACTGAATGATAGAGTCTGTTGAATCTCTCGTTAGGTCTGGTGAACAAGTTCATTTTGGAAACCAGCAGTGTGCAAGAGAGGTTACCAGAGCTCCTACCGTCTGCTTTGGCGTATGCTTAAAATCTGTGAAGACCTATTTTATCCCCTTACCTTTCCAAGAAAGAATATTTCCATGAAGTTTTTAGAGTTTTATGCTATTAAATCTTACCTTTTTCTATAGTGTCACTTTCAATCCCATACCTAAGAATGTCATTTTAGATAGCAAGGATTTTATGAGCCTTCTTGTATATTTTTGTGAGTAACTTTGGGAGCTGCAAAGTCAGGCAATCCACCCTGTTTTCAACCCAAAGGGGCAGAAAGGTGGAAACATGTTTTATAACACTCTCAGCTCTTTTTAACTTAAGAGACATGCTTTCTGGCCTTGTGCCCATGGAAAGAGACAAATGAGATGCAGCCTGCTTTTATTCCTGTTCCCAAGGCTTTCCCATCTAAGAATGACAAAAAAGTAAACTGCCTTGTTGGAAAGAGGCCCTACTTCCTTCACCAGGTCAGAAGTTTAAAGGAAAATAATTGTATGCAGTTTTTAAACTGAGCATTTGTTTAAGAACAACCTGGCTGCTATTTTTGGTATTTATTGTGAGGAAATAAAGAATATATGGAGAAGTTTGAAAAATTGAAGTAAAGAAAGGAATTTTTGAAAGAAAAATCCTATTGTTTGCTTTCCAATATCATCACTGTATTATAGTACAAAGAATAAAACAGAGTAAAAATTTTCACTCTCTATTTGTCTGAAATATTTAGCATGGGCCTCCTTGATTTCTACTGGCCACCAGGAAATATTTATTCTTCAATTTCAAAAGTTATAGGAAATTAGATATGTGGTAAAGGGAATATTGTGAAGTATGGAGAAGTATGAAGAACATTTGTGAGAAGTTGTTTTCCTTCAGTTGTCTCAAGAGTAATGATGTTAGGTTTCAAAATTGTCATGATAGGAAAAAAATGAAAATCAGGTAGAAATACTTAATTTATTGGTGTCTCTTCAATAGAACCTACTTACCTCCGATGATCTTTCCAAGATTAATTGAATCTTATACAATGGAGTCCAAATTGGAGTGGACACAAAAACTCTCTTACATTGGTTTGTTTCCATTTGAAAGACTTCTGAGTAGATTGATTCTTTTTATTTTTTTACCTTTAATAATATTGAGACTTCAGTTTTTAAAAAGTAGTTTAAGGTTCATAGCAAAATGGAGGGAAAGGTACAGCGATTTCCCATATAGCCCCTGCCATGCACATGCATAGCCTCTCCCATCATCACCACCTCCCACCAGAATGGTACATTTGTTACAACTGATAAACCTACATCAACATCATAATCCATCGAAGTCCATAGTTTACCTTAGGGTTCACTTTTGGTGTTGTACAGTCTATCAGTTTGGACAGATGTATAGTGACTTGTATCAATTATTATGGTATCATTCAGAGTATTTTCACCGCCCTAAAAATCCTCTGTGCTCTACCTATTCATCCTTCCTCACCTCCAACCCCAGTTGGATTTTTTTTTAAGAATTAATTTTGATTCTGTTGGAAAAGTTTAAAAAAAAAAAATCTCATTTGGGACACTGACTCTATAAAATGCAGTCACAGCAGTGCAGGTCCCCATAAAATTCGACCCGGACTCTGGAGTAGAAAGACTTTTTATTCATTCAGTCTCTACTATCCTTGTGATTCCCAATTACCTCTCTCCCATCTTTTCTGGATTTTTTTCATCTAAACATCAAGTATAATATGCCCAAACCTATTTCCTTTTTCCCCAGACTTTTACAATAACCTCCTTCTACAACCACACTCTACAAAGAAAATAGGAATAAGGTGTCAGTTAACTTTTTCATCTGGTGTTACGACCAAATATTTTATGAAGAGTCTATCAGGTTGTTAGAAAAAGGCAGTGATGATCTACAATATTAAATAATTTTTGGAATTCTATAATGATATTTCACTCAGGGGAACAGATGTCGCATTTTCAGAAATTTTGATGATAAAAATACATTTTTGAAATGGTAATTTATGAAAAGTTGAAATGCATATTTTTTAATATCACCTTTCAATGATGTTATTATGATTTTATCAGTTTGGTATTTACAAATGCAGGACATATGTTCTGAATATTTATATAATAGTACTGATTAATATCACCATAATTAATTTTTGAATAGGTCAAAATGAAAGGAAATAGAAAAATAAACTATTGGAAAATTTCCCCCATTCTACTATCTTTGTTGAGACAAAATCAAAATAATTTACAAAAGGAAAATTATCTTCATCTCTCTGTACCAAGTAGGATGGAGGTGTGAGGCTTTGTCATTTTTGCTTTACATATCTATTTACTTGTTGAAATAATTATTCTAGATATGTAGACATAATTATTTGGTCACTGGTTTCCTTATAATAACAATTGCCCACTGAGCCTACGGTGTAACTACTGACCATATATCCCAAAGCAAAATTTAAGATGACCTCATCATTCCACAGGCATCAGCAAGGATCCAGTTAACCACACACAATTACTTTATATTAGCCATAACAAGTTATTACTAAATGACACTTTTTAAGCTTGAAATTATAAGAAAAAGAAAGAGGATATAATAAGCATTTTGATATGTTTTCAGTTCAAACACAGCTTCACATGTTCTGTGTAATAGGAATGAGCTTGTTTTGAGGTTTTAATATCTTCTGCGTTTTATATTTTCAAAATTAATTATTTATGCTGAGTAATACATTCTTCGTATTTTGCCCTATAGTTGTTATTTATTTTAACATGAAGAAATAATCTGCTTTGATAAAATGATTGTATTTTATTTACAACATCAGTAAGGTCCTAGGTGAATTGAAGCAATGTGACATAATAGTTAAGAACATACCTTATTGAAGTATAATTGACAAATTAAAAAAAACTGGAAAAACTTAGATAAGAACATGAATCTGGAGCCAGAGTAATTGAATGTAAATCCTGGATACATCACTTCTATCTGAGTATATTGGGATGAATTACCTGATCTCTGAGATCCAGTTTGCTTAAATGTAAATGTAAAAAATGGCTAATAATCTCTACTTTACAGAATAGAGATTAATGCTGAGAGACAGGAGCCATATCTGACTGATCAGAATTACTCCATAAATGTTTACTTAATAAAATCTTTACAAGATTGGACTTTTCCAAAATAAAATCAATAAAGAACAGAGAAAATTGGCATCCTTAGAGATTTGTAACAATTTTACCATAGTATAGATCATTCAATTTCATTTTTAATAATATACAGTTATAATTACATTGCCAGTGATTTGATGTCATTTAATTTTTTCATTTGTATTATGGCTTTTTCAATGTAGTATTCTATTTTATTTATCTGTGTTAGTAGACAAATATAAAATAATTAGCAACTTTACTTTGCTCTTGAAATTTAGATAGATTAAATGATGAAAAATGATGACTAATAATCACATCCTCTAATCAACTACCAAAGACCAGAACTGTTGTATTGGCTCTCAACATATTAAGAAACAGAAGCAAATTTTTAAAGTACCTTCCAATTTGACCAAGAGTGTTTTTAGTTTGAAAAATGCGATAATAAACACTTCTTCATAAGATTTTTAAGACAGTGACATTATCCTTGCAAAAATACGATTACAAAAATACTTTTAGAGTTTGTCACTTAAAAAGGCACCAAACAGCAAAGATTAATCTATTACCCTGGCACATCTTTGCATTTGCCAATTACACCAAAGACTTCTGAGTTCCTTCTGTTAATAGTAAAAATAAATGGGGTAATAAATGCATGAGAGATGTTATTTGAAAATTTCTGAATTCTGTAGTTTAAATGCGAGAAGAAGAAAAATCTCTGGAGATAGTATGTTAATATTCCAGCTCTCTGTTTCTGTTTCTCTCTCTCTCTTCCTCTCTCTGTCTGTCTCTGTCTCTTTCTTGCACTCTCTTTCTTTCTCTCTCTCTCTCACACACACACACATACACATGTCTGTGTAAGTAATTTGGTCTTTAAAATGTTTAGTTAATTACAGATGTGGAGGATGCCTCATGTACTATTGAGCAATCAGTTGAATTATTTAATTTTTCTGCGTCACTTGAATAGAGTTTAGATACATTAAACTATCATGAGTTTCTTTCTACTGTAATGGAGTCTCAGCACCAAATTAAATGGTGTTACAATTCCATAATATTTTAGCCCAGTTTTTAGGAAACTTGAGCCAAAGCTTAATTTTATACAGCCTCAATTGTGTTTCTTCCCTAGTGATGACATACTGGTTTTACTAGCCTTTCAATAGTTTTGAAATTTTCACACTAGCTGAGCTTCAATACAAATGTATGGCCTCTACCTGCTTACTCTGTCCATTTTACTGAGTTCTTCTGAAATGAACACATTAGGTAACAAAGACAAGTCTCAAAGAATTAAGCTTTTGCAAAAACTGGAGGCTTAGGCTATGCTTATTATCCACTAGCTGAGTTGGTGGCCTAAACTTTTTGGTTGAAGACACCAAAAATAATATCATAATTTAGAGTTTTCTCTAGAAACCTTTCTTCCATGCATTAAGATGATATAGTTATGTGTAAATAGTTATTTACTAAAGGGACGGATTTAGAAGGAATATTGTAATAAATATTCAAATGTATTCTATAAAGGATGGGACTACTAGGAAATTTATTTCTGATTGCTATACATATTTTAAAAAATCATATAAAATCTCAATCACTTAAAAAGATTCATCAAAAGTAAAATATGTGGAAAAAGTGAAAAAAAATTTGGTAATTTTGAATCTTTCATTTAGGATTCAGACATTTGGAAGTGCAGTGGTTTAGAGGTGATATTTATCGTGGAAAAAGATGTTAGATAAACACATTATTCTTCTTGGTTGTGTCTTCTTTGAAGTTATGTAAGTGTGGAGTTACTGAAGGTAAACAAACAGTTACAATGGCATAGTGTGTCAGTTTCTGTGTATTATGTGTGTCACTAGTGTGTGTATGCTCTTTGTGTGTGTGTGTGTGTGTGTGTGAGAGAGAGAGAGAGTGAGAGAGAGTATGGGAGGGAGAGAAGATAGAGAACTTCAGAGAAAGAGAATGAGAAATTTCAAGGTTTACAGTACAAGATTCTTCTGAATATTTTTTTTCAATATTGATACACTATTATAATCTAAATGCCACACTCCCTTGTTTTAACCTATTCTCCTTTTTCTGTTCCAGGATCACATCCTGGCTACCATATTACATTTAATCATCATGTTTCCTTAGGTTTCTTTTGGCTGTGACATTTCCTCAGACTTTTCTTGTTTTTGATAATCTTGTTTGAGGAGTATTGATAAATTATTTTGCAAAATGTCCCTCAACTGGGATTTGTCTTATTTTTTCCCTTATGATTACCGTGGGGTTATGTGTTTTGGGGAGAAAAATCACAGAATTAAAAAGCCTTTCTCATCACATCATATACTATCTATATGACTTATTTCTATTAATTTTAACTTTGGTCAACTAGATGTAGTTATTTTCCCTTGTTTTTCCATACTCTTAAGAATGAAGTCACTATGTGTAGCCCATATTAAGTGTATGAGGAGTTCTCCTTTACTTCCTTAGAGGTGAAATATGTATATAAATTTGGGGGGAATTTTTCTGCTTATGAAATTTATTCTCTCCTATTTATTTATTTATTCATGTAATCATTTTTTATATTGGTATGGACTCATGAAAATTTATTTTATACTTCAAGTTATAATCTAATACTACCTCATTTTTCTTGCTTAAAATGCTCCAGCTTTGGACATTGGGAGCTCATTCAGTTGGCTTCTTTTGACATACATTGTAATTTTCTTTCCCTTTCTTTTCTTCTTTTCTTTCTTTCTCTCTTTCCTTCTTTCTTCCTTTATTCTTTCTTTTTTAAAGTACTTTCTTATTTTCTGGCAATATAAGATGTTCCAGGCTCATCTTGTATATTTCCTGCCCCAATCTTTGAGTCAGTCATTTCTCTGAAGAGCACTAGTTTATTTTATTGGAGAATAGTATTAGAAACCAAGATCTGAGCACAAGATGTGCTCATTGTCACTGGGGTGTCATTAATTCTAGGCCCTCTCGGCTGATAGAGCAATGACATATATGTGTGTATACTAACCACATGTTTATGCACATATATATAAATATTTCTGGATGTAACCACCTGTACCTATATTAAATGGTAAACATGTGTTCATATGGATGCTTCTGAGTCTCTTCCATTGCTACATGGATCATTCTAGCCTTCTCTTCCTTATTTGCAACCTCCTACTTCCACAATGAGAAACCTGGTTCCTATCATTGACTATTCATCTACTTAATTGTTTAATTACACTACACATGTACACTTGTTTAAAAATTAACCTGTACTCCCATGGGAAACAACTTTCTCTACCAGAGTGTAGTACTTGTATGCAGTTCCTTTGTCTTTAGTCTTATAGATTCCACTCATTTCTATAGTTACCTAGGTCAGCACCTTTTTTCTATCCCTTCCATTGTGGTTGTTTCTTACATATGTAGTATAGTTTGATTCTTCTGTCACATTCTGTATGCCATCCTGCAGAGTCTCCCAACCTCCCAAGTGATTTTTTTAAAACTTTGCATACATTAAGATTTGCATTTTTTGCTGTAAAGTTCTATGGGCTTTAAGAAGACATAGTGTCATGTATCTACCATTATAGTACTATTCTGAATAGTTACAGGTCACTAAAAAAATTGTCTGTTCAATGCTTCTCTCCCGGTTTCCTGAAAACCTCTGCTCTGTTTACTGCCTCTATAATTTTGCTTCCAGGATATCATATAAATGCAATCATATGGTATGTAGCCTTTTTAGACTGGCTTCTTTATCTTAGAAATATGCTTTTAAAATTTATTCATCAAGCTGTGACTTGATATCTCATTGCCTTTTATTGCTGAATGATATGCCATTATATAAACCTACCACAGTTTTTTTTATCCATTCACTTATTGAAGGGCGTCTTCATTGCTTCCAGTTTTGGGGAATTATGAATAAAGCTCTTATAAACATGTATGTGCAGGTTTTTGTGTGGACGTAAGTTTTCAAATCTGTCTATTTTTTTTGATAAAAAGAAGATAGCTATTTGTTATATCTGTCAAAGTGAGATAAATATACACTGTTGAATTAATTGCAACATCAATTTTACTAATGTATGATTATTTCATAAGTGGTTTATTAATGCCTTCCAAAGCACTCCAGTGTCTCTGTAGTATCTAATTAAAAACTGTTAAGTGATATATACAGTAATGTTTCCTAAGGAATTATATTTTGCTTTGATCACCAATAGAAAAGTATGTATATTTGAAAAATTTGGGGCTTGACGATTGTGTCAGAAACATGAGTTGATATTAAGCAATACTCTTGGCAGGATAATTGTAAGTTTTAATCAGAAGAAAGCTTTAAGATGGGTTCCCTTAACCAATGAACTTTTCAATATAAAATAACATACTTAGAATAGTTCTTACTGACAAACTTGAACTCTGAGAAAAAAGTATCCAAACATATATATTCTTCAATCATTTTTATCACTTAGAACATGTCAAAAAATTTGTTTTTCAGTATGGTGTATAATATTACAAATACTTAAATGAACAAAATCTGATCCCTGTCTTACACAGATTAGGTAATGTCACAGAAATATCAACAGTCACTTAACAATGTGGCATGGACTGTAATAAAGGTATGTAGGATATACTGCAGAAGTACATAAGAAGAAACTTGTCCTGGAAGGAACATTTAAATACTGTTCATAATTATGTGGAAGTATATTGGGCAGGGAAATAAAAGAGATGTGCAAGGAGGTGAGTGGCAAAGGCATTCTAAACAGAAGGAATAATATTTTGAAACGAATGATTTATTTGGAGATTGACTAATCATTTTATATGACTGTTAACAGTGTGGTGGGATTAGAAAAAATAGAGTGAGGGCAGATAATGAAGAACTTATGTAATTTTATCAAGGGATATATTTTGACTTTATCTGGTGGGCTATGGCAAAAAAATAAATGATATTTGTTTTAAAAGTACCAAATGTTTCACTATTTGGAATTCTGTGATGTACTATAAATAGTTCATTTGACATATTGGATCATATTCTTGTCAGAAATCGTGTATTTGCCACTCTCTTTAATATTTTTGTTTGTATATTTGTTATGGTTTATTTTGCTTTGCCTCACTTTCTCTCATCTTACATAATCCCTGACCTCTCTTTGTCTCTGTTCAAGCTGTGTCCAAGTTAATTTTATATGGAAAGACCACTCGAAACATATGGAAACAGTCTTTCTTATTAGACAACCACAACATGTGTCATGCTTTCAGGTACCAATATCTTAGTAAAGGAAGTACTTTGTGTCTAGAATCTAAAAGCTCTATTAATCCATGGATCTCACTCACAGGACCACCACATTCTTGTGGTATCTGACAACTCACTGGGCTCTTCTCAGTTGTTTTTGGACCAGTTACACTCGGTCACAATGCCTATCTTTGTTGCTATCGATTCGGATCTGTGAAACCACAGTGACTTTCTTATTTTATAGGGAACACAGAGTGAGAGGTGAAAGAGACCCAGTCACCAAATAAATGATTCACTGGTATTTGTTGTCTCAAGAGATTGAAGTTCCCTTAGTTTATTTGTACTCTCAGCTTGATGTTTCCCGGGGGAAGGAGCGGCTGCCTCCTCCCTGAGGAAACATTCCCTGGGCTTGGCCTGAGGTGAATAGTGGTCTGAGGAGCTGTGCCAGGAACTCTGTTTGCTTAGTTAGTTAAAAAGTACATAGCAAACTGAGAACAGCAGCTATAAGCTGTGCACTTTTAAAAAAAAAGTGCTAATCATAGAAGAGAGGGAAGAGAGAGGTGAACAGAATAGTAACTGACAATGAAGCCAATGTGGTTTTGATAAGGATTACTGGATTATGAACACATTTATAGCTGATGAAATATGCTTTGGTAAGAAGATTGCTTTGTTTCGTAGGGAGATAAATGTTTTGCATCTTTGAATTATGAGCATTAAATATGACTTCTGAAACTGCTGAGCTCTACATTTTGGACAATTTAAGCTCAATGAATAAGGTTTTTTTCCCCAAGAAATAAATAAATAAATAAAGCATGCCCCACACCCAAAAATGTGTGGGTAGCAACTGAGAACGTAAATAATCTAACTTCATAAAGTAAATTCTTTCTCACTCAGGACATTATTATTAATATGAAACTATGCAGCTCCCCTATGGGTATTATTATAACTTACTTAGAAAGTACAAGTGAAATAGATGTTTGCACTCTAAAAGCAACAAACAATAACTAAGGGTAAAGATTAAATTGATGCCTGAAGGGGTCAATGAGCAATGTGTCTACTTCTGAGTCAGTGAATAACAAACAATGGCACAAACAAGAAAAAGTTATATTTTTCTGACCCATGAACTGATTACAAAAGATATTCTGGAAAAACAGATGGTTTAACTCTAACAACCTGCACCTATAAGGCTGAGCGTTTAAGGATTCACTGACTGGGTAGAATTACAGGGATAATATTTTCTCAGTAATAAATTGCATTTGAACAAAGTAACTGGCACAAGTAGACCGCTTCAGGAGGGTGTAGCTTTGTTCCTGAACAGAAATGTTTGTATGCAGCCAGTTTGTGGAAACAGACTCTGCTGGTATTTGAATTTCTTTCTACTTGCCAGAAATGTCCAAGGATACACACTGAGGACAGGATCTCGTTTCTTTCCTGCTGGGCTTATTTGGTACATAGTGAAATACTTTCAGCACTCCAATGTGGGTGGCAGGTGGGAGCGATCTCCTTCGTAGTTTTCTTTCACAATTAGAAAGGAAAGTGGTTTTAAGCTTGGGTGTCAAAAAGCATGTTTTATGATAATACTTTAGAGAAAAAAACAGAACATACATATGCCACAACAAGGATAGAAAGTCACTCTGTTTCTTGAATACTAAACAGAAATCATATTTGCTGAGTAAAATCAATCACAAAGGTAATCTCAACCAACCACTTACCAGCTGCTTGAATTTCCTAGTCTTCTGAGCTGCTATTACACCTGTGGTCTAAATTAACATTTATGTCTTAAGTTTGGAGCTACTTGTAAAGGGTTAAAACATATTGGGTTTTTTTAAAATTTGTTTTTCCTTTACATTTGCAAAAACACTATTATTATTTTAAAGAAAAGCTTAGAGAAAAGAAAAAATAGACAAATCGCCTATAATTCCACTACTCTAACCAAACAATCTTCATAGACATTTATCTTTTACAGTATATCTTAAAACTTAAACCATTGATTGTTTTCCTTTGTACCTTGCTTCTCGGGCTCTTATATGGACAAAAAAAAAAATTGATATTTTTAATAAAACTCTACTTTTTTAACTTCAAAAACACTTCAGCATTCTTCATTATACAAAATTGGCATTGTACGTCTTGTTTTAAATGCAGATTTTTTAATAGGAATTTAAGTAGCTGAATCGGCTCTTCATTTGCTAAAGTAAGTCTATCATTTTAGTTAGAAAACTGCACTTAACTAACTAAATAAAAGAAATTATTATGCCAGATGAAACCCTTTCCAAAACTAAGAATGAAAGTAAAATTCTAATTCACTGTGTACAGAATAATGACTCTAAAATTAATTAATGCACACTACAGCATAATTACATCTAATTTGTTCAAAGGGCAATGTTACTCTATGAAAGCTAAAAACATCAAGGTAATTTTCCCTTTTAAATTTATCAAAATTCTAAATATGTTTCCAACAATTTTGTAGCTTTTAAAAATTGCATGAGAGAATTTACTGTCTAGGATATCTAAGACATTTTTTTAAAATTGCAAAACATTTAAAATGCCATGTTTACCAAGAGCAAAGTGCACAGGATGAGGAAAACAGAACAGCTTTTGATTTTTTAAAATGTTTAGAATGATATGCACAATATTCATGAAGCATGGCTGTTTTATGTATGCTAAGCACACAATCTAAAGCATATTTAGCAACTATAATGCAATCATAATCCAATTTTGAAAGTACATTTAATGAGGCCAATAGAGAAATCTCAAAACTGAAGTGCTTCATTTGTGGTGTTTTTCCTATTCTAAGATATGCACATAGAGATTGGTGTTTATATTATTTTACATGATTTTATTTTATTAAAATATTTTATTATTTTATTATTGTGTTTTTCCTCCTCTTCATTTTCCTCATCTACTTCCTTTACTTCTTTAGTTGCTTTTAGTTGTTTTCTTGGGATATTTGAAACTTTCTTTAAACTTCAATTGCAACACCTTTCATACGATTCTTAATTGTCTGCTTTACTATTTAAAGAGTGCTTCTAAATATTATTTAAATTGTTCCACAGTTGAGCACATGTCCTTTTCTCCTAATAGATATGTCTGGATGTGTAACATTGTCGTGAGGCAGAGATTCTGAACCAAATAGGAAGAACCTAAAATAGTTTGAGGCAATGGGATCCCTTTTCTTTAGCTCTCTTTTCTACGTTCCCTAATATTTCCTATTCTGTCACATCAAAGCTTATCAGCCTTTGCCATTTTATCGAAGTTGGGTTTCTCTCCCTTCTTTTTGTTGTTGTTGCTGTTGCTGAAGTCTATCTCATTTTTGAAAACCCGTTTAGAAATTTTTGTAAAACTAAAAGGAACTTCTGGATTCCTTTTTATTTCCCTCATGTACTATCGTTACAAAAAGGCATTTGCATACATCCGTTAGGTCTTTTTTGGAATAGCTTTTGATATGAGTTCCTTAGTGTTCTCTAGTGTCTATTTGATGTGTATGTTCTTTTAACAACTGCATAAGCAGCTTAGGTATAATTAGCTTTCTCTATGTGTATTTGTATGTTTCTCTCTGTCTCTGCTCCGTCTTTGTCTCTGTCTCTCTGTCTCTCTCTCATACACACACACAGGTGTGAACATACAGCCCACCTCCCCATTAACATTCAATTTTTTTAGTGGTGCGGGTAAATAGAACACTTGAGGAAATAAATGAGTTTAGTTTTAAGGAAAGTGATACTGGATTTTGTAGCAGGACATTAAAAGAACATATTCCTACCATTCTATTTTGTATAACTGTTGCCTGAATCACTGTTTAACGGTAAAATTTGTGTGTTTTATCCTCCTCTTGCATTCCCATCTTGTGATAGAATATAGGCAAAATCATTAACATCTAAAAATTTCCTATATTTTTCACACATATCTTTTTGTTATTTGCTAGTTGATAACAATAACATGCTATTTGATCAATTTGAAGCCATTATGACCAATAATCATGAAAAGATTTAAATAAGATTTTTCTTTAAAAATTGCAGATAGTCTCTACTTGTATTGCATTTTTAACTTCATTACATTAGAGAAAAATAGCTGAAACTTATTGTCTAACTAAAACTGGATACCTATCGTATTTTAAAGTTTTGACTAAAATTGTTCATAAGAATTTAATAAAACTTCTGTATAATGTTAATTAAATTATGCAGCATATTAGAATCAGAATTAAAGCAGCTGAGAGTGTGAAGAAGACCATTAGAATGTTCTCATTTTGAGGTCAAAATAAACCATGTATATTCTTGACAACGCTGACTGACAGATGTACACTAAACACTGGTGATCAACTCTGAACTCTTTTTCTGATTAAAAATCACTGTATCATTTTAGATCCATTGCAATTTATGTTATGGCCTTCCTCCCTCCCTCCCCTTTCAGCAAACCCAAACCTCATTATTAGATTTTGTGATGTAGTGATAAAATGTCATAAATATCAACATACTTGTTTATCTACAAATTTACTCAGTATCTCTCATTAAGTTAATAGATGTCCACTAGCACTCCGTAAAAAAAAAAAAAATCTTATTTTATATTTAATTATAGTTATAAATGATTAAATATGCTTTAGTAAATGTCTAATACTAAAAATGTAATTTCTGTTAATATTTTCACTGACTTAATTATTGTAACAGTTTTATGTACCAAAAAATTATTATATCATATATGAAAATATCAGTGGTGCTATCTAATGCTAATCCCATTATAACTGTTAATTTGTAATAGAGTCCTTGGGACTTTCCTCTTGCTCTGAGATATTTGGTAATTCACTTAGCATAGATATATCACTTATATCCATAAAAAAGATATAACTCTTCTTCGGTGAGTCTGATTTTGAACCTGACTCTTGTCATGTAAAGGCAAGGATGCATTTTATATGAAACTCAAGAATAACAATTTCAAAATTTGTTCATCAATCAGATAATACTACTGCAAACTCTATGATAAAATTTACAATGTACTTTAGTTTTGCAATAAAATCTTGCAAATATCTTTAATCTTAAATCATTAAATAGAAAGATTTGGTGTAACCCTGGCATCTCTTGCTAATGCATCATTGTTTTTTCTTGCTAATTGTTCTCTGTTCTCCTCTGCTTATCTTCATCACAAATCTCTCTGATAGTTTATATATTTGTTATTGTTTACTTTATGTACCAGCACTTTAGTTTTTAACATGACTATATGTATATACATATACAAAATTGGTATATGTATATCCCATGTTTTTTTAAATGGGAAAGAGTTATATATGTAGGAAATGGGACTGGCCTTAAGCATAGGAAGATTTAAGGACAGCCTGCAAACTAAACAGAAGTTTTTATGCACACACGCACACACACTCCGAAGAATGGGTGTGAGCACACACCCTTACGTCTTCTCATTTACTGCCACCCTTTTCCATGTGAGGTCTGAAGATGGAGCTCTTCGCGTGCTGGCCTCCATCTGCCTCCTGCACTTGTCTCTTGAGAGTCTCCAATTCGAGAACTTTTGAAACTTTGGTCTCAGTGTTTCTAAGTAAACAGAATTGTTGGGAATATTTTTTGAGTCTAAAAAACTCAGTATTATTGAGTCAAATCCATTTATACTCCACTTCTACCAAGAAGGATTTGAAGCCCAAGCCCTCAAAGTAACTTCTCTCTGAAGAGCTAATTCCCAGAACTGGAGGAACAAACGTCTCTGTGGTAAGAGATTAGTGATGGAGAGATCTGCTCAGGCTACTCAGAGGGAACAACTTTGACAGGAAACACAATTTAGGCAGAAATCTATTAAAGATGAAATACATATTCTGGTTTCATAAAAGTGGGGCTGAAGGGGTTAATGGAGAATTTTTTTATATATATATATTTTTAATTAATTAATTTATTTATTCTTGGCTGTGTCGGGTCTTCGTTTCTGTGCGAGGGTTATCTCTAGTTGCGGCAAGTGGGGGCCACTCTTCATCGCGGTGCGCGGGCCTCTCACTGTCGCGGCCTCTCTTGTTGCGGAGCACAGGCTCCAGACGCGCAGGCTCAGTAGGTGTGGCTCACAGGCCTAGCTGCTCCGCGGCATGTGGGATCTTCCCAGACCAGGGCTCGAACCCGTGTCCCCTGCATTGGCAGGCAGATTCTCAACCACTGCGCCACCAGGGAAGCCCAATGGAGAATTTTTTTAAAAGCCTATTAAAGTGGAATGAAAAAAATGACTAAAACTAGCTATTGTAATCCCAATCAAGTCACCATTATATGTTCACATTCCTCTGGAATGTAGTAGAATTGTGGTGGATTTTTATGCATTAATTATTGGGGGAAAAAACCACTAAACTGAAATATGGAATACATGTGACCTGAATTAATGTGAGCAAGTTACTTAATCATGGGGCATGTTACTTTAGTTTTTATGGCATGAGTTGATTTATCCATAAATTTCAAAAGTTGGAATGTAAGGACCCTAATATTCTTTAAAAATTTTAAACTATGAATTTGGATGTTCTGGAATTCTTTCTTTTCTTCCAATTTTAAGCTGTCTCCTTTTATCCACAGTTTGTAACATAGTGATGGTTGACTTTTTTTTCAATACTTCTAAGTGTGGTGCTGGTAAAATATGCATAATTATGTCAATCAATAAATGAGTTTTTTTAACTTGCCATATGGGAAATTTTAGTTTTCCTATAGTTAGGTTTTTCATGCACAATTATACTCCATTTTTTTTTAAATGGGAAAGAATTATATATGTAAGAAATGTGACTGGCCTTAAGCATAGGGAGATTTAAGGACAGCCTGCAATTTTATCATTAGTGGTTCATTCCCCAGTATTAAGACATTACATATCCATTAAGACTCCAGTTAAACTATAGATACCTATGGGAAATATTGAACATGGAATGATTAAAGTCTATAATAAATTAATTTACTAGAGTAACAAGCAGGTTCCTAAAGATGTGACTGTGGAATACATAGATTTTAATATGGCGTGGTTTTGGGGGATATATCTGGAGGCAAGACTCAGCTACAGACCACTAGAAGCCAAAGGGTATACATATCAACAAAGAGGAGGCTTGCATCAAGGGGAATTTGGTCACCGCTTCCTGGTATTTGTATTTCCTTTTACTTCTGGATATGCTTTTCTATCACAACTGTCTCTACTCTCATGATCTCACATTTGTATTATTACCAGAGTATCTTACCTTGTTATCCTGTTCCTTGTCTTTCTTCCCTTCCATACAGCCTCTCTGCAATTTCCAGAATGCTCTTTTAAAACACAGATATTCTCATATTATTACAGAGAGTATGTGAATTTCTTAGTTTGGCAGAGAATCTTTCTAGTACAGCCTACCTCCCTTCTCTGTCTTGCCACTTTTTCCTTCCACGCCAACCATTTTAAATTACTTGAATTTCTTCAAACAGAATGTCCTCCTGGCTGTCTCTGTGCCTTTGTACATGATATTATATATAGTGGCCTGTATTACTCTTGTCATTTTCTTTTTCTAACTCATGAACTCCTTACTAATTTTTGCAGTCACAGCTAAAATATCCTCTCCTATATCAGGATTCCTTGGATTCACCAAAACAGAATAACCACTCTTCCTTTGTTTCATTTCTTTATCTGGTACAGACCTCTATTCATTTATTGCCACACTTTATTGCAAACACTTGATTAAATATATGTTCCTTGAAGACCGGGCTGTGTCATATTTGTCTCAACATTCTTAGTTTCTTGCATTATGTGAGGCATATGATATATGGTAGAGACTCAATAAATCTTTAATATAAGTGATTGTATTCTGAAACACGTCTTCGACTAACTTTCAACAATAAGAAAACTTATAAGTCTCGGTTTAATGTTAAGAAATAATTGATTAGGACTTCAAATGTCTTACTTTGTTATTTTCTTTAATATTATGGTCTTTAAAATGTTATTAAAATTTCAGACACTTTGGAATATTTATAATTTTCTGAAGTTGGCAATTAGACAACTGTTAAATTAGTCCAACTGTGTCCTATAGACTGGATTCCCTGGGAAACAAACTCTGAGGTGGGAATCTGTATGCAGAATATTAGTTGGAGCATTCTGTTGGGAACAATTCCTGGGAGCAATGAGAGAAACAAGATTGTGTAGAGAGAGAACTTGATTTGTACAATTGCACCAAGGCTTTAGCCAGTCTCAAGCAGAGTATAAGCTTGTATAAGCATTCAGAGATATCTCAAACTGAGGCAAGGGGGCCAAGCCTCCATGTAGACCAGTCCTTTGATGTGTGATATTCCTGAGAAGAAGTGTAATCCTGGGTGAGATAGTACCCTTACTCTGAGGGCAATTCCTAAAGATGTCTCAGTTGTGACCTCAGCAGCCAAAACTCCCAGGAGCTGGAGGCATGAGGGCCTTAGTTGTGGAAGGCAGACCTGGCTAGTAGACCACAGTGTCCCCTACTCTGCAGTTCTTAGAGGTCTTCTTTTTTTTTATTATTAATTTTATTTAATTTATTTATTTTTTATACAGCAGGTTCTTATTAGTTATCTATTTTATACATATTAGTGTATATATGTCAATCCCAATCTCCCAATTCATCCCACCACCATCAGCCCCCCCACTTTCCCCCTTGGTGTCCATACGTTTGTGGTACATATATACAATGGAGTATTACTCAGCCATAAAAAGGAACGAAATTGGGTCATTTGTAGAGACGTGGATGGACATAGAGACTGTCATACAGAGTGAAGTAAGTCAGAAAGAGAAAAACAAATATTGTATATTAATGCATATATGTGGAATCTAGAAAAATGGAACAGATGAACCAGTTTGCAAGGCAGAAATAGAGGTCTTCTAATTAATGAATGTTTTCATTAGTCTTTTACTACTAGTCTTTCATTAGACTGGGCCTCAGTCTCTGATGAGGTTGATGATTTGCTAGGTAGGGTTAACTGGTATCTAAAGTTCTTTCCATTCCTCTTACAATGAAATTCTATGCTTTACTTAATGTACTCCACCTCTTCGCTGCCGTAGCCACAGGCTTTTATCTTCTTTTTATGAGCAGCAGCTTTGGAAAAATAATTAGAAAAGGTAATCATTTAGAACCACACTAAAACAGATAACACACAAATAAGTACAATTAAGCTATTGTGTTTATTTACAGGGCTGCTGTTAATATAATTAAAGAGAGAAAGTAATACTGTGTTTAGACAGAAACAGTGGGAGGAAGAGGTTGGGCTTGTAGAACAAATTAAGCCACAAGAATATGCTTTACTGACAAATATGACTCTTATCAACATGTTTTCACTTAACTGTACTGACTAAAGCTATTCTCAATGATAGTGACTCCTCTGGCTCCTTAGATCCATCACTATCTTGTTCTCACTGCAATATTTTTAATAAGTGAATTCTGTTGGATGGTGACTTTAGGAAAACATCATGTGGAAGCCAAGGAGAACAACAAACTGAAGTGAAAGAAATCATCCTAAAGTGGCTAAAATTATGAGCTTTGAATTATAATTTATTGTAAATGGTACATTCGGGGCCTCAGGATTTTTTCACATGAAGGGTCAAATTGGTAGCCAGGGAGACATAAAAGGGAAAATTTCCCCTATGAGCGCTCCCCTCTTTCAAAACAAGGAGAAATAAGATTAAATGCAAGTTTTATGATATTGTCATAGGAGCTGGACTTTTTTATGATTTGGCTTATTTTGCTCTAGGTATTATTTGTTCCATTTAACCCTTCATTTTTATTAGAAACACTCATATAATTGCCCTAGACTGTCAGTGCTGAACTCTGATTGGAGATCATAGCAGATCTCAGTGGAATTAAAATATATGGTGCCTCTAAAGTTGTTTCAAATATAGGTCTGTTTTCCTTTTCCCAAAATCATAACGTTCTACTACTGCTAAACTTTGTGTGTGTGCATGTATATATGTAGTAATATAATTTAAGTATCTCTATATAGATAACTCTAGGCTCACTCACCTTCATTGCCTCAGGATCTGTCTCAGCAGAGTGTCATGTATAAAAGAAAATGCAAGTTAAACATTAAAAATAAAAGGCTTGAAAAGTATGTCTTACACAAAAGAGGAAAGTTAGAGAAATGCTTTACATAACACATAGCAAAATGTCCTAATTTCTCCTTTCTGATCTGAGTCCCCTAAACCTCATTTGTCATTGGATCTGCTCCTCAAGTAACTGTCAATCTCCCTTTTCCAATGTGTTTCCCATTCTAGTCTCTGCTGGTTCTTCTGTCTCCTCCCGCTTCTCCCTCCTAATTGTGGGTTCTATCCCATTCTGATGTACACATGCCAACCAATTCAACTCAGCCTCTCTTTTTGTTGCGGCTCTCTCAATCAAACATTGCACTAAAAGGCAAAGAAGGCTGCTAATGAAATCCACAATGCACCACAAACGCGGTGCTCTAA
This sequence comes from Balaenoptera ricei, assembly GCF_028023285.1. Classification (NCBI taxonomy): domain Eukaryota; kingdom Metazoa; phylum Chordata; class Mammalia; order Artiodactyla; family Balaenopteridae; genus Balaenoptera; species Balaenoptera ricei. The sequence continues at coordinate 109,452,850 of NC_082642.1, forward strand.
ATAGGGTTTTGAATACTCAAATACCATCACTTTTGTATCTATTACATGTAATTTTGCCTATCATTAGTATTCTACAGTTTTACACTGATTAGACATTCAGTATAAAGGCCAATACAGGATAAAGGCCAATATAATATAAAGGCCAATACTTTAAGAATATATGCTAGAAAAAAGATGGTGTGTTAGGACATCTTATTGCTTGGATACAATAAGATAATGTAATTTCTAGAAAGAACCCACATGAAAGAGGATTGCTAAGGATTGCTAAGGATTCTGGATGGTTTATTTAATGTGGAAGAGATGACTACAGTACTTTTTCATATAGGAAGATGGTCCTCGTAATTGATTCTACTTCCTCTAGAACTGACTTTCCTGAGTTTATTAGTTGATATGTATATATCTAAAATTCACAAAACACTCATCTATATTTTATCTAATTCTTTTGTCAATATTGGAATAACATTCTGCTGTTTTTTGCCTTAGCTGACTCCATATTTCATTCTCTTTAAATATGTCTCATTTGTCTCTTGTCTCTGTCATAAAATTCATTTGTTTCTATCTCAGTGATCCTTGAACAGTTATCCTCCATCATAGATGGGAACAGTAAGGCTCAAAAAAGTTAAAGGGCACAGAGATGAATACACATTAGAAAGCTAAGCAAAGATACTAAATCCCTTCTTTTACCTCTAAATCTAGTACTGTATTCATTACACCTCAGAATCCCATTCAAAAGGGCACAATTGGGACATAAGGTATGAGAATAGACTGTGGCTAAATGTTCCACATAAAGAAGGTTTAACAGTTGATAGAATGGGTATGAGAGATGGGGATGCCGAATAACATATCCCCTCCCTCTTGCGTCTCCCTCCCACCCTCCCTATCCCGCCCTTCTAGGTGGTCAAAAAGCACTGAGCTGATCTCCCTATGCGATGCAGCTGCTTCCCACTAGCTATCTCTTTTACATTTGATAGTGTATATATGTCCATGCCACTCTCTCACTTCGTCCCATCTTACCCTTCCCTCTCTGCAAGTCCATTCTCTACATCTGTGTCTTTATCCCTGTCCTGCCCCTAGGTTCCTCAGAACCAGTTTTTTTTTTTTTGAGATTCCATATACATGTGTTAGCATACGGTATTTGTTTTTCTCTTTCTGACTTACTTCACTCTGTATGACAGACTCTAGGTCCATCCACCTCACTACAAATAACTCAATTTCATTTCTTTTTATGGCTGAGTAATATTCCATTGTATATATGTGCCACATCTTCTTTTTCCATTAATCTGTAGATGGACACTTAGGTTGCTTCCATGTCCTGGCTATTGTAAATAGAGCTACAATGAACATTGTGGTACATCTTTTTGAATTATGGTTTTCTCAGGGTATATGCCCAGAAGTAGGATTGATGGGTCATATGGTAGTTCTATTTTTAGATTTTTAAAGAACCTCCATACTGTTCTTCATAGTGACTGTATCAATTTACATTCCCACCAACAGTGCAAGAGGGTTCCCTTTTCTCAACACCCTCTCCAGCATTTATTGTTTGTAGATTTTTTGATGATGGCCATTTTGACCGGTGTGAGGTGATACCTCATTGTAGTTTTGATTTGCATTTCTCTAATGATTAGTGATGTTGAGCATCCTTTCATGTGTTTGTGGCAATCTGTATATCTTCTTTGGAGAAATGTCTGTTTAGGTCTTCTGTCCATTTCTGGACTGGGTTATTTGGTTTTTGGATATTGAGCTGCATGGGCTGCTTATAAATTTTGGAGATTAATCCTTTGTCAGTTGCTTCCTTTGCAAATATTTTCTCCCATTCTGAGGGCTGTCTTTTTGTATTGTTTATGGTTTCCTTTGCTGTGCAAAAGCTTTTAAATTTCATTAGGTCCCATTTGTTTATTTTTCTTTTTATTTCCATTTCTCTAGGAGGTGGGTCATAAAGGATCTTGCTGTGATTTATGTCAAAGAGTGTTCTTCGTATGTTTTCCTCTAAGAGTTTTATAGTGTATGGCCTTACATTTAGGCATTTAATCTATTTTGAGTTTATTTTTGTGTATGGTGTTAGGAAGTGTTCTAATTTCATTCTTTTACATGTAGCTGTCCAGTTTCCCCAGCACTACTTATTGAAGAGGCTGTCTTTTCTCCATTGTATATTCTTGCCTCTTTTATCAAAGATAAGGTGACTGTATGTGCGTGGGTTTCTCTCTGAGCTCTCTATCTTGTTCTATTGATCTATATTTCTTTTTTTGTGCTAGAACCATACTGTCTTGATTACTGTTGCTTTGTAGTATATTCTGAAGTCAGGGAGCCTGATTCCTCCAGCTCCTTTTTTCTTTCTCAAGATTGCTTTGGCTATTCGGGATCTTTTGTGTTTCCATACAAATTGTGAAATCTTTCTTCTAGTTCTGTGAAAAATGCCATTGGTAGTTTGATAGAGATTGCATTGAATCTGTAGATTGCTTTGGGTAGTAGAGTCATTTTCACAATGTTGATTCTTCCAATCCAAGAACATGGTATATCTTTCCATCTGTTTGTGTCATCTTTACTTTCTTTCATCAGTGTCTTATAGTTTTCTGCATACAGGTCTTTTGTCTCCTTAGGGAGGTTTATTCCCAGGTATTTTATTGTATTTGTTAAAGCAATGGTAAATGGGAGTGTTTCCTTAATTTCTCTTTCTGATTTTTCATCATTAGTGTATAGGAATGCAAGAGATTTCTGTGCATTAATTTTGTATTCTGCCACTTTACCAAATTCATTGATTATCTCTACTAGTTTTCTGGTAGCCTCTTTAGTATTCTCTATGGATATCATGTCATCTGCAAACAGTGACAGGTTTACTTCTTCTTTTCCGATTTGGATTCCTTTTATTTCTTTTTCTTCTCTGATTGCTGTGGCTAAAACTTGCAAAACTACGTTGATTAATAGTGGTGAGAGTGGGCATCCTTGTCTTTTTCCTGATTTTAGAGGAAATGGTTTCAGTTTTTCACCATTGAGAATGATGTTGACTGTGGGTTTGTCATATATGGCCTTTACTATGTTGAGGTAAGTTCCCTCTATGCCTACTTTCTGGACAGTTTTTGTCATAAATTGTGTTGAATTTTGTCAAAAGCTTTTTCTGCCTCTATTGAGATTATCATATGGTTTTTATCCTTCAGTTTTTTAGTATGGTGTATCACATTGATTGATTTGTGTATACTGAAGAATCCTTGTATTCCTGGAAGAAGCCCTGCTTGATCATGGTGTATGATCCTTTTAATGTGCGGTTGGATTCTGTTTGCTAGTATTTTGTTGAGGATGTTTGCATCTATGTTCATCAATGATATTGACCTGTAGTTTTTTTTTTTTTTTTTTTTTGACATCTTTGTCTGGTTTTGGTATCAGGGTGATGGTGGCCTTGTAAAATGAGTTTGGAAGTGTTCCTCCCTCTGCTATATTTTGGAAGAGTTTGAGAAGGGTAGGTGTTATCTCTTCTCTAAATGTTTGATAGATTTCACCTGTGAAACCATCTGGTCCTGGACTTTTGTTTGTTGGAAGATTTTTAATCACAGTTTCAATTTCAGTGCTTATGATTGATCTGTTTATATTTTCTATTTCTTCCTGGTTTAGTCTCAGAAGGTTGTGCTTTTCTAAGAATTTGTCCATTTCTTCCATGTTGTACATTTTACTGGCATATAGTTGCTTGTAGTAATCTGTCAAGATTCTTTGTATTTCTGCAGTGTCAGTTGTTACTTCTCCTTTTTCATTTCTAATTCTGTTGATTTGCATCTTCTGCCTTTTTTTCTTTATGAGTCTGGCTAGTGGTTTATCAATTTTGTTTATTTTCTCAAAGAACCAGCTTTTAGTTTCATTGATATTTGCTATTGTTTCCTTCATTTCTTTTCCACTTATTTCTGATCTGATCTTTATGATTTCTTTCCTTCTGCTAACTTTGGGTTTTTTTTTGTTCTTCTTTCTTTAATTGCTTAGGTGTAAGTTTAGGTTGTTTATTTGAGATGTTTCTTGTTTATTGCGGTAGGATTGTATTGCTATAAACTTCCCTCTTAGAACTGCTTTTGCTGCATCCCATAGGTTTTGGGTCATCATGTTTTCATTGTCATTTTCTTCTAGGTATTTTTTGGTTTCCTCTTGGATTTCTTCAGTGATCTCTTGGTTATTTAGTAGTGTATTATTTAGCCTCCATGTGTTTGTATTTTTTAGTTTTTTCCTGTAATTGATATCTAGTCCCATAGTGCTGTGACCAGAAAAGATACTTGATATGATTTCAATTTTCTCAGATTTACCAAGGCTTGATTTATGACCGAAGATATGATCTATCCTGGAGAATGTTCCATGAGCACTTGAGAAGAAACTGTATTCTGTTGTTTGTGGATGGAATGTCCTATAAATATCAATTAAATCCATCTTGTTTAATGTGTCATATAAAGCTTGTGTTTCCTTATTTAATTTCATTTTGGATGATCTGTCCATCCAAAGTGAGGTGTTAAAGTCCTCTGCTATTATTGTCTTACTGTCAATTTCCCCTTTTATGGCTGTTACCATGTGCCTTATGTATTGAGGTACTCCTATGTTGGGTGTATAAACATTTACAATTGTTATATCTTCTTTTTGGCTTGATCCCTTGATCCTTATGTAGAGTCCTTCCTTGTCTCTTGTAGTAGTCTTTATTTTAAAGTCTATTTTGTCTGATATGGGAATTGCTACTGCAGCTTTCTTTGGATTTCCATTTACATGGAAAATCTTTTTCCATTCCATCACTTTCAGTCTGTATGTGTCCCTAGGTCTGAAGTGGGTCTCTTGTAGACAGCAGATATACTGGTCTTGTTTTTGTATCCATTCAGCCAGTCTATATTTTTCGGTTGGCGCATTTAATCCATTTACATTTAAGGTAATTCTCTCTATATATGTTCCTATTTCCATTTTCTTAATTGTTTTGGGTTTGTTTTTGTAGGTCTTTTCCTTCTCTGGTGTTTCCTGCCTAGAGCAGTTCCTTTAGCATTTGTTGTAAAGCTGGTTTGGTGGTGCTGAATTCTCTTAACTTTTGCTTGTCTGTAAAGTTTTTAATTTCTCCATCGAATATGAATGTGGTCCTTGCTGGGTAGAATAATCTTGGTTGTAGGTTTTTCCCTTTCATCACTTTAAATATGTCCTGCCACTTCCTTCTGTCTTGCAGAGTTTCTGCTGAAAAGTCCAGTGTTAACCTTATGGGGATTCCCTTTTATGTTATTTGTTGGTTTTCCCTTGCTGCTTTTAATATTTTTTCTTTGTATTTAATTTTTGCTAGTTTGATTAATATGTGTCTTGGCATGTTTCTCCTTGGATTTATCCTGTGTGGGACTCTCTGCTCTTCCTGGACTTGACTGACTATTTCCTTTCCCTTGTTAGGGAAATTTTCAACTATGTTCAAATATTTTCTCAGACCCTTTCTTTTTCTCTTCTTCTGGGACCCCTATAATTCGAATGCTGGTGCTTTTAATATTGTCCCTGACTTCTCTGAGACTGTCCTTATCCTTTTCATTCTTTTTTCTTTATTCTGCTCTGTGTTAGTTATTTCCACTATTTTATCTTCCAAGTCACTTATCTGTTCTTCTGCCTCAAATATTCTGCTATTGATACCTTCCAGAGAATTTTTAATTTCATTTATTGTGTTGTTCATCATGGTTTGTTAGCTCTTTAGTTCTTCTAGGACCTTGTTAAACGTTTCTTGTATTTTTTCCATTGTATTTCCAAGATTTTGGATCATCTTTACTATCATTACTCTGAATTCTTTTTCAGGTAGACTGCCTATTTCCTCTTCATTTGTTTGGTCTGGTATGTTTTTACTTTGCTCCTTCATCTGCTGCATATTTCTCTGTATTCTCATTTTGCTTAACTTACTGTGTTTGTGGTCTCCTTTTCGTAGGCTGAAGGTTATTAGTTCCTGTTGTTTTTGGTGCCTGCCCCCAGTGGGTGAAGTTGGTTCAGTGGGTTTTGTAGGCTTCCTTGTGGAGGGGACTGCTGCTTGTGTTCTGGTGGGTGAGGCTGGATTTTATCTTTCTGGTGGGCAGGGCTGCATCCGGTGGTGTATTTTGGGGTGTCTGTGAACTTATTATGATTTTAGTCAGCCTCTCTGCTAGTAGGTAGGGTTGTGTTCCTGTCCTGCTAGATGCGTGGCCTGGGGCATCCAGCACTGGAGCTTGCTGGCTGTTGGGTGGAACTTGGTCTTAGTTTTGAGAAGGAGGTCTCTGGAAAAACTCTCACTGATTGATTTTATGTGGGGCCAGGATGTCTCTGGTGGTCCAATATCCTGAACTCGGCTCTCCCATCCCAGAGGCTCAGGCTTGACACCAAGCCCGAGCACCAACACCCTGTCAGCCACATGGCTCAGAAGAAAAGGGAGAAAAAAAGAAAGAAAAATAATAATTTAAAAATATATATAATAAAATAAAAAATAAAAAAATTATTAAAATTAAAAAGTAATTTAAAAAAAAGAAGAGAGCAACCAAACCAATTAACAAATCCACCAATGATAAAAAGAGCTAAAAACTATACTAAGGTAAAGATAAAAATCAGAAACAAGTCAGTCTCAGAGAGCAAACCCCAAGTCTACAGTTGCTCCCAAAGTCCACTGCCTCAATTTTTGGTTGATACATTGTCTATTCAGGTATTCCACAGATGCAGGGTACATCAAGTTGATTGTGGGGATTTAATCCACTGCTCCTGAGGCTGCAGGGAGAGATTTCCCTTTCTCTTCTTTGTTCACACAGCTCCTGGGGTTCAGGTTTGCTTTTGGCCCCACCTCTGCACATAGGTTGCCCTCACACTTCTGTTCCCACCCAGACAGGATGGGTTAAAACAGTGGCTGATTAGGGGACTCTGGCTCACTCAGGCCAGGGGGAGGGAGGGATATGGTGGTTATAACTGGAATGTAGGGCTAGCCTGTGGATGCAGAGATCGGCGTGAAGTTGCAACAGCCTGAGGCATGCTGTGTGTTCTCTAGCAGAAGTTGTCCCTGGATCAGGGGACTCTGGCAGTGGTGTGCTGCACAGCCTCCTGGTGGGGTGTGGAAAGTGACCTGTGCTTGCACAGAGGATTCTTGATGGCTGCAGCAGCAGTACTGTTAGCGTTTCATGCCCGTCTCTGTGGTCTGAGCTGACAGCCACAGCTTGTGCCCATCTCTGGAGCTCATTTAGTCAGTGTTCTGTCTTCTGTGGGCAGACAGGGATGGAATTCCCTCTCCTTGCACACCTCAAAACAATGGTCTCTTGCCTCTTCTGCAGGTCCACACTTTTTCCCAGACTCCATCCCAGCTAGCTGTGGTGCACTAGCCCCCTTTAGGCTGTGTTCACACAGCCAACCCCAGTCCTGTCCCTGGGATCTGACCTCCAAAGCCTGAACCTCAGCTCCCACTCCCCACCCACCCCGGCGGGTGAGCAGACAAGCCTCTCAGGCTGGTGAGTGCTGGTCAGCACCAATCCTCTTTGTGGAAATCTCTCCACTTTGCCCTCTGCACCCCTGTTGCTGTGCTCTCCTCCATGGCTCTGAAACTTACCCCCCTCCCACCCCCAATTCCACCAGTGAAGGGGCTTCCTAGGGTGTGGAAACTTTTCCTCCTTCACAGCTCCCTGCCAGAGGTGCAGGTTCCATCCCTATTCTTTTGTCTCTGTTTTTTCTTTTTTCTTTTGCCCTACCCAGGTACGTGGGGATTTTCTTGCCTTTTGGGAAGTCTCAGGTCTTCTGCCAGCATTCTGTAGGTGTTCTGTAGGAGTTGTTCCACATGTAGATGTGTTTTTGATGTATTTGTGGGGAGGAAGGTGATCTCCATGTCTTACTCCTCCACCATCTTGAAGGTCCCCCTGAATATCAAATCTTTTCAAACCAGCAAACTAAGAATTTTGGAACCATATACATATACTATCAAATGCTTTTTGTGTCTCAAAAATGTTGTATACCTGACATCCTTTAAAATTTTACATCTGCTTGTAGCCAGGGAATGTATTTCAAGAAATATTTGTCTCCATTGCATCCCATTCCCTCAGTTCTCTGACATTAATTCTCCCTTCTTTCCATGGTGCTTTTCCATGAGATAGTATCAAAACCCTTTTCCTTTATTGCTCTTGGCATCTGGAAGAAACTTTTTGCATTTCTCTGCACCACTGACGCTATCTCTTCTTTTTTTTATATGGTTCTTGAAAGTCTCTTCTCTGCCTAAAGCTCTCTTAATTTTCTTCTCCCTTTGTGGTTATTTAACTGTGTAATTGTATTATTTAACTTTATAAATCATTCTGAAATTCTGTGTATGTAAGTCACAGTGTGACTAAAGTACTCATTGAATTGGGTTTGTGAGTTCAATGGAAAGTTTTGCTTAAACAGCAGTTCCAATAAGTTGGATTCTTTACTGATCTTTACTTTTGCAATTTAAACCAATATGATACAGGGAAGGACAATTGCTTCTATGTGATCAATTTAAGTTTTTCATTTTGCATATAAAATTGATTCTGCATTAAACAAGTTAACCTCCTCCCTCCTTATTTTAGTGAGTTTCCCTAAACACTACAATACATTTTATGTTATTTGGAAACTGGTTGTTATTATATTACATAAATAGGCAAGATAACATTGACGGGTCATATGGTAGTTCTATTTTTAGTTTTTTAATGAACCTCCCTACTGTGTTCCATAGTGGATCTATCAAATTACATTCCCACCAACAGTGTATGATGGTTCACTTTTCTCCACACCCTCTCCAGCATTTATTGTTTGTAGAATTTTTGATGATGGCCATTCTGACTGGTGTGAGGTGATACTTCATTGTAGTTTTTTTTTTTTGTTTTTTTTTTTTTTTAGAAATTCACGTTTTTTCTTTCTTTCTTTCTTTCTTTATGACTGTGTTGAGTCTTCGTTTCTGTGCGAGGGCTTTCTCTAGTTGCGGCAAGTGGGGACCACTCTTCATCGCGGTGCGTGGGCCTCTTACCATCGCGGCCTCTCTTGTTGCGGAGCACAGGCTCCAGATGCGCAGGCTCAGTAATTGTGGCTCACGGGCCTAGTTGCTCTGTGGCATGTAGGATCTTCCCAGACCAGGGCTCGAACCCGTGTCCCCTGCATTGGCAGGCAGATTCTCAACCACTGCGCCACCAGGGAAGCCCCCATTGTAGTTTTGATTTGCATTTCTCTAATAATTAGTGATGTTGAGCATCTTTTCATTTGCCTCTTGGCCATCTCTATGTCTTCTTTGATGAAAAGCTACTTAGGTCTTCCACCCATTTTTTAACTGGGTTGTTTGTTTTTTTGATATTGAGCTCCATGAGCTGTTTGTATATTTTGGAGATATTTTTGAAGCAATTATACTCCAATAAAGATGTATTAAAAAAAAATAACATTGGCAAGTTTCAAATTTACTAAGCCATGTATAATCCATAGTAACAATGATAAATATTCTTATTGTTTATTTTGGTTTTGTTTGTAGGGTGACCTTCTATTGTAGATGCTATGAATTGCTTACCCATTATCTGATTCCTCTGGTTTCCTCACTAAACAGAACTTCAATTCCTCTGAGGGAGCAAGGCGACAGCAGTTAGGTGTGCCATAGGAACTGGTTCTGGTCAATGAGACAGAACCAGAAATTTCTTGGGAAAGGTGTTTGAGAAATATTTTCAAGGGGATAAAGTTATTTGACTTCTGCCTATTCCAATTTGCCCTTTGCCTTTCTCCACTCTTAATCTTTCTCATTCTTCCTATGAAGGAATAAAAACAATGCCTATAAATTTAGGAATTATGCTGCGAGCCTAAGGAAAACAGTCACACACTATGAATGGTAGAGCTGAAATAGATGAAAAGTCTGGATCACTGGTGACAATATGGATCAGCCATACTAACTTTGGACTACTTATCTGAAAATTTTTTGATAGATGACAGAAAATAACCTTTTATTCTTTCAAGTGAACATAGTTCGGTTTTAGTTACATATATCTGCATGTAAAACTTAATGATTGTATTATCAGAATTGGAGGGGGTTATGGGCTCCATTCTAGTTGGGCAACGTGAAAGACCGATAATGTTATCTTATGAGGGAGGCTGTCCCGACCCCTCCTTTTTGCATCTCTACAAACTATCAGGTCTGTGTTGAGTGCTCTTACTGTGCTTCAGTGGTGCTGTTGTTTACTTCTGTCATATCTTTTGTTGTACAGATTTATAGTTGTTTGTTTGACTGTCATCACTTCTTAGATCAGGTTGCCTGGGAAACAAACAATGAGACAGAGATTTGCTTGGAGGACGTTTATTGTGGTGTATCTTCCAGATCAATATTTAAGGGGGACTATAGGAAGAGAGCAGGGGAAGCGGGAAGATTTAATCTGTGGTATAGTCACAACAAAGGCCTCAGACAACCTGGGAGGGGGGTGCTGTGTGCTGCTGGGATAGTGTTTCATAATGGACATTTTTGAGGCAAGAGGACTGGAGTATTGTATTCACTCCTTTCCTTTATACAACCAATCTTTGGATATGAGCTTTTCTCAGGGAAGGAACATGAATTTTAGCAAGGAGGCTTTCTTTGGTTGAGGTCAATTCTCAAAGGGACTTCCAGCTCATGGCCATCAGCTACTAACACTTTAGCTGCTGGAGGAATGAGTACTACAGTCCTGAAAAGTAGATGTGCACTGTGGTAGACATGGGGAAGTTCTGCCCAAACTCCCTTTAAGAAAGCACTTGCTGTCTAGCTGCTGGGAACGTAGTCACCAGATAGTCGTCATGCATCAGGGCCTTCATGGTTTGGCTCAGCTGCAAAGAGCTGCCTTCACCGAATTCTAAGGAACCCCATGCAGTGACTGATCAAGGTGTAATATAAAGGCCTATCCATTTTGGCCCAAAGCATGAAAACTCCAATGAGATGTTTAAGTTCCAGAGTTCCCCCTGGAGTGGACTGAGGCTGTCCAGGTCTACATCACAGCTTGACTTCTGCACCTGCCCACCTAATCCTACTTCCTCCTTCTACCTTCCACCAATGTTGATCATAAGGGCAAGCCCTAATAAATATACTGCAAACTAAACTCTTTCAGAGTGTGCTCTCTGGAGAGCATACTTGCAAACTCAAATGACTTTCAAGCTGAGAATTATTTTTGTACATCTCTTCCCAACTTTATGTTCAGCTACATTGGTAGCTTTAAATTAGCCACGATGAGAGTACTTACATTATAGCATCCACCATAGTTCAATGCCTGTGCTGGTTGGATCCACTTGCTTCATTTAATAATTTATGCAGATAAGTCCTTCAGAATCCTGGTGATCTCCTTTGTTGTAGAAACTTAGAGAAAAAAGTTAGTACAGGGTATGGGGAAGCAGCCCCATTGTTGCAACTGATTTTGAGGCTGCAGTTGGTTCTTTTTTTTAATGGAAGTATAATCGACTTACAATTTTATATTAATTTCAAGTGTACTATATTGTGATTCAATATTTTTATACATTACAAAATGATCATCATGATAAGTCTCATTACCATCTGTCACCAAAGTTGTTACAATATTATTGACTATATTCCCAGTGCTGTACATTACATCCTCAGAGTTATTTATTTTGTAACTGGAAGTTTATACTGCTTAATCTCCTTTATGTATTTCACCCATCCCACCATTACCCTCCCTCTGGCAACCACCAGTTCTCTATATCTATGAGTCTGCTTCTGGTTTTTAAAAATGTTCATTTATTTGTTTTGTTTTTTTAGATACCATATATAAGTGAAATCATATGGTATTTGTTTTTCTCTGACTTATTTTGCCTAGCATAATACTCTCTAGGTCTTTCCATGTTGTTGCAAATGACAAGATTTAATTCTTTTTTATGGCTGAATAATATTCCATTTTACATATATATACCACATCTTCTTTATTCATTCATCTGTCCATAGACATTTAGATTGCTTCCGTATCTTGACTACTGTAAATAATGCTGAAATGAACATAAGGGTGCATGTATCTTTTGAAATTAGTGTCTTTCTTTTATTCAGATAAATTCCCAGAAGTAGAATTTCTGGAGAGTATGATATCTCTATCTTTAATTTTGTGAGGAACCTCCATACTGTTTACCATAGCAGCTATACAAATTTATGTTCCCAAAAAGAGTGCATGAGGGTTTCCATTTTTCCACATCCTCTCTAACACTTGTTATTTGTTGTCTTTTTCTTTTTAGAAATATACTTGCTCTCCTGGTAATTGTGGAACTGCCCTTTGACAAAACATAATACCAGGCTAGACTTCCCCACTGCAGATTCACCCAGCAGGACCAATTTGAACTGGCATATTTTGCTGGCCTGGGGCTGCCCATTGGGCCTGGCTGTGCTTCTGCTAGTCATGGCTAGATATCAGAGTGGGAAAGGGTAAAGGGAGGGGGATGCCACAAAGTGGCAGAAGGGAGGGGAAGAGGGGAGGGGACATCCAGGTTTCAACAGTCCTGGGGTTCTGTCTCCCCTGTTAGGTCCAAGCCTATGTCAAACAGACAAACAGATCCCTCTCAACCAAACCCTCCTGCCCCTCCTCCTCCTCCTTGCCCCTATTTGTTGCTTTTTGACAATAGTTATTCTGCCAGGAGTGAGGTAACACCTCATTGTGGTTTTGATTTGCATTATCCTCATGATTTGTGATGTTGAGCATCTTTTCCTATCTGTTGGCTATCTGTATGTCTTCTCTGGAAAAATTGTCTACTCAAGTTCTCTGCCCTGTCATCAATGTCTTATAGTTTTTCAAGTACAATTCTTTACCTCCTTGGTTAGATTTATTCCTAGGTATTTTATTCTTTTTGGTGCAATTCTAAATGGGATTGTTTTCTTAATTTCTCTTTCTCATATTTTGTTGTTAGTCTGTAGAAATGCAACAGATTTCAGTATATTACTTTTGTATCCCATAACTTTACTGAATTTACTTATTGGTAGTAATAGTTTTTGGTGACATTTTTAGGATTTTCTACATATAGTATCATGTTATCCCATATAGCAAAACAGGGACAGTTTTATTTCTTTCCAATTTGGATTTATTTTATTTTATTTTATTTTATTTATTTATTTTTGGTCTTATTTCTGTGGCTAGGACTTACAATACTATGTTGAAAAACAGTGGAGAAAGTGGGCATCTTTGTCTTGTCCCTAATCTTAGAGGAAATGATTTCAGCTTTTCACTGCTGAGTATGTGTTGGCTGTAGGCTTGTCACAGATGGGCATTATTATGTTGAGGTATGTTCTCTCTATACCCATTTTGTTGAGAATTTTCATCACAAATGGAAGTTGAATTTTGTAAAAAAAACTTTTTATTTATCTATTGAGATGATCATATGATTTTTATTCTTTAATTTGTTAATATAGTGTATCACGTTGACTGATTTGTGAATATTGAACCATCCTTGCATCTCTGGGATAAATCCCACTTGATAGTATATGATCCTTTTTATGTATTGTTGAATTCAGTTTGCTAATATTTTGTTGAGGTTTTTGTGTTTATGTTCATCAGTGATATTGCCCTGTAATTTTCTTTTTTTGTGGAGTCTTTGTCTGGTTTTAGCATCAGATTGATGCTAGCTTCACAAAATGAAGTAGCAGGTGTACTGGAAAATTTAGTGAAACTCTTGCCTTGTTTTCTGCTGTAAGCATTTCCCATTTGCTAATCAGGTTTTCTTAACTGGCAGAACCCAGAGTTGTGGGGACAGGAAGAACATATAACTTATATAGTCCCTGGAAGTAATAATAAGCAGAGCCATTTCTATACACACCTCTTGGTTCCTGAATCCATACATTCTCTCTGTTGGAAATAGCACTACATAACAACTATTGGTTTGATTTAAAGGGTATACTACTTTCTGGATGATGGCGCCCCATTCTTACAGAGTATCATCTCTAAGCTGGTGCCTCATTGCAGTTTTGAAGGACCATTCCTTTTTTGGGGTAACTTCTGGGTGGTATAGTATGTGATAGAATCAGTAGACTTCATAGTCCTGGGTCTTTTGATTTAGCTTCCTTGCCCTAAAGTGAGTTATTAGTTTAATGCTCTATTATGTGGAATTTCATGTCAGTAGACCCAATCACTCATAAGCTTTTAGATATTTACACTGGCTAAGATCTTGTCAGTAGGAAAGGTCTCATATCTAGAATATAGATCAATTCCAGTTATGATGAATTTTTGCTCCTTCCAAGGTAGAAAATATCCAATGTAAAACCTTGACACAATAGCTTTTTGATATCCTTTAGAAAGAATGTCATAGCATATGCTCAGTGTTGGTTTCTTTTGCTGCCAGGTTAGAAAATTGGTAGTAGTAATAGCTAGACTGGATCTGGTTTGTGAGAGCCTATGCACTTGGGCCTACACATAATCTTCAATACTGCCAGCTTGGCCTTATTTGGCTGACACTGGGTTAGATGATCAATGAATTGAATCATTCTACCTTCCTGGTAGTTTATTGCCTGGTGAATGCTCTCTAGTGTGCATTAACATGCAATTTTTATGATTGCTACACTTTATTCTTACTTGCAATGATCCATTGACATTCCTCTTCCCTAGAAGTCTTGTTCTTAATTTCATAAACTTTTTTCTTCCACAATCCTACACCATCAACCACGCCATTTTCTATTATTCATCATGCTGAGATGTATCTATATCTTCCCTTAAAACATTTTTATTTACATAAAAATGGATAAGCAGGTATATTGCCTGAAGTTCTGTCCATTGGGAGGAATTCCTTCATTCATGTGTTTCACAGAGACTCTTGGTGAGACTGTGGTTTAGCAGCAGTATATAAAACTTTTAGGTCATACTCACATACCAAGCCAATCCACTCATGAACCAAGTTTAGCTACATTTATTCTCCATCAGTAGATCATAAAAATCTCCCCTTCCTACATATGACTATATCTGTGAGATAAGGAAGAGTCCTCAGATTAAACAGAGATGGATGGTATAGGGGATTAGGTCATTTGCTTTTGCAGTTTACTTGGGACGTCTGGTGTACCACTTCCATCATACAATGGATTGCTGTTGAACTTATTATGACTTCACTTATCTGATATAACCTGGCTGTTGACGGGCAGTTCGGGACACATAGTTAATTGTCATCTCACAGTCAAGTGTTTTATATCAAGGCCCAGTAGCAGATCATCTGCTCCATATGTCATGACTTTGATCCAGAGCTTTAGGAGCCTAGATTGTGTTTTCTATTACAGTTTGCCATAAACTCTGTACAGCATTTTCCCTAGTACTCCTATACCATAGGATCTGCAGCAGCAGGGCTCCTTGCGTTGTACCCTGATCCTGCTACAGAACCTTTTTTTTTCTGGTTCCCATTCAAAGCTTGCAGCCTTTTGTGTCACTTGGTAATTGGGCTGGAGCAATGTATTTCCAGGTTGGAAGATATTGCCTACAGGACACAAATAGGCATAATAGGCATAATAGGCATTATACTTATTTCTTAGTAATAGAAGGTACAAGTGGCAATAATTTGTCCTTTCCTTTGTCCTGTCATACCCAGGAGTGCTGGACTCCTAAAAATTATACTTTTCTCCTTCAATCAGTGGATCATAGGTCCAAAAATTGGCTATCAGAAACCTGGCAAGGTATTATAGCTTTTAGGGGAAGTGTCGACCCTCACCATCCTAATCATCTATTACTGTTTACTTTTATTTTATACGTTGAGCAATATCCTTTTTGATTGCCCATCTATCATGACTGTGGAGTACAGTGTTCTTTTACTTATCTCTACAGCTTTCTTGGATCTGAGTTCCCATGGATGCAAGTCCAGAGAGTTCAAGATATTCTAGAGCTCCAGTGCTTTGAATGCATCATCATAGATATACTCATTTCCAAATTTCAGAGTTCCACTCCTTCCACACTGGGGCCATGATCTTAACATAGCATACTTGCTGGAGCAGGGACTTCAACTTTCCCTAGAGCTAAGTAACTCTTATAATTAAGTCCTCAGCTTTTTAGCCTGTGGTTGCAGGAGATAAGAGTTTTATTATGCTGCCAAGGAGGTACTCTGATTGTCACACTTTATCTTCATTTGTTGATTCAATAACCTAAACTTTTCAGTCTTTCTCAATATACCTAGGCCATTCAACAGGGCCACCAGGTTCCTATTAACTTTGTAATTCATATTTTGTATATCCTCTTAAAAGCCTGAGCTATTGTACTTGCCCATACATTCCCTTTTACTAGTATCCCACCCCAGTTACCACTTGTGAAAATTCTAACAATTGCACTCCTCTAGGTTTCTAAGAGCAATTATTGCTTCATTTTCATTTGTGATGGCATCTTCATTGCCCTACAGCTGGCTCCAAAATCCCTTTTCTCAGTCCTGACAACCTCTTGGCATCAACTCTCTTAGTTTGTATTTTCCATGAAACAGACTCAGAGATGGAGATTTTTGTTCAGAAATGGTATAAGAGGCAGCCTAGGAACAATACCCATTGCGGATGACAGATATGGGTTTTTGCAAAGGGAAGAGTGCAAATCAGTTGCAACACAGGCTTCAACCAAATCACCAGGAAGCTCTGGAATTCCTGGGATGTTGCTTCACAGTTATTCTCCTTGAGGCAGGGGAGCCAGAATTTTATTAGCTCATAGCAACTAGTTATTGGATATGGATTGCCTCTAGGGAAGAGGTATGATATTATATCAAATAGTTCTCTTCAGCTAAGGGAAATGCTCAGAGAAGGATCCAGTTGAGAGTCATCAACCCTCCCAGCAGCTGGGAGAATGAACGCCTTGTGCATGAAGGAAGGATCTGGGCATAGCATTTATTGCACTCAGTCTGGACTCCGAACTTTTTTCAGAGACTATGACTTATTAATCTTCACACCCTCGGACCCTAAGATGATGCTGGCATTTACTAGGAGATCGAGAACTTCTTGCTGAATAAGTATAATACTAGCATTTATTAACAGACTGGTACAGCTGTTAATCAAAGATTTGAAATAATTATTTACCATTGTTATTTAAATAGAAGAAAATATGAAGAGTTGTTCTTTTAACTTTGAGGTTATTAATAGCAAAACCTATTCACTTGTTTTTTGTCATCTCAACGCTTACTTGTTGAGTGCTTTAACATGTGCTAGGCATTATGTAACACATTAAGGCAAATGATTTCTCTTAATGGAACATATATTTCAGCTTTCTCATTTTGTTAAGGAAAACAGCTAGCTCCCCTTATCTTTTGTTATAGCCTTGTTTGAAAAGGCAGCATGGAAATTGATGCTATCTCATGCCCTTTGAGTCTCCACTAGCCATTATAATGATAATCTCCTCTGCTCTTGAATGGCTAACATTTGTTGTATAGGGGAAAATAATGATAATTGTAGCAGCCACTCCCATTACACCTGTGTGTTTAAAGCCTTCATTCTATTTGGAGTTCAATACAGACTAGATATAGGAACAAGAGCAATCTAAAATAGACAATCATCTAAATTAAAACTTTTCAATTGTAATTCCTCAACTGTGACATGTGCTGATATAAGTATATATACA
Source organism: Balaenoptera ricei (assembly GCF_028023285.1). Taxonomy (NCBI): domain Eukaryota; kingdom Metazoa; phylum Chordata; class Mammalia; order Artiodactyla; family Balaenopteridae; genus Balaenoptera; species Balaenoptera ricei. The sequence goes on from NC_082642.1 coordinate 109,470,315, forward strand.
ATGTGTTTCTTCCTAGAAATGAAACTCCTCTTCATAACCCTTTTTCTACAAGTCACAACCAAACTACTGCAATAGTGGATATTTGTTTACCTGCATCTGCTGCAAAGATCAGTGGCACATCATTGTCTTAATTTACAATTGGCTAGGAATTATATGATGACTTTCATTAATCATCTTAGTATTGGTCACTGGTTTATCACACAGACTACCTCAGTTGAAAAGATATGCCATGCAACTACTCAAATATAGAAATTGTTTAAAAATATACTATCTTTTTTTACAATAGACTATTGTTTCTGTGAACAGATAACCTGCTAACTCCCTAAAGTTGATGTTTTCTAGAGCAAATTCAGTTGAAAAATAAGCAAAGCTGCAACCAACTCAACACATCTCTTTCACCAGATTTCCCTATCCTTCTCAAACATGCTAAAAGAAAAATTACCACTTTGACCCATTATAAATACCCAATCAAATCAAAAACATATATATATTAGGTGACATCTATACAGCAGAGAGCAGAATGGGTATTTCCTTTGACCAACATGTTCTATGTTGTGTTGACAAAGCCACTAGAGGCAGCACGTGCTCCAGTAGTGGGGAGTATTCAGGTCTACAGTATACTCCATTTATGAGATAATGACATATGTATTTATTATCTTATGAATAATTAACTTTCAAAAGTATTTTCCTTATATTTCAGTTTCCTGCATTATTTCTTTACACTTCTCACCTATCATCTTATCCTAAAGTTACCATCTTTCATTCTTTCAGTAATTTAAATAATCACTGTGTTTCTGGGAATCTATATAACATTTGGGTATTAAAGTATAAAAACTCAATGTTGTTAAGATAGATAATTCTGCTTTAGAGAAGTCTAGAGTTTTGTTTTGCCTAAATTAAAACAGAAGTAGCTATATAAAAAAATTTTTTAGAGCCTAATCCATTTGTATCTGCTATCCCAGGTTTAACCATCCTTTATTAATTTTATTGTTGTTATTATTTTTTTAACCAAAAACTAGCAATAAAAGAGAGTCTTACTGTGGGTATTTAGAGTAGTTTTATGTTGGTTTCTATATAGATTATTTGTCTAGTTCAGTGATTGTACAACATTGATGTGCATGGGAGTCACCTAGGGATCTTGTTAAAATGCAGATTCTGATTCAAGAGATCTGGGACAGGATCTGAGGATCTACATTTCTAACAAGTTTCAGATGATGTCAATGCTACTGATCTATGGAACATACTTTGGTAGCAAAGGTCTAGTTAATATGTTCTCCCACTAATAAATTATAATTATAAAACTTGCCTGTGAGAAACTAAACCATTATAAAACACTCCTAATAAAGAAAAAAAAAACTAGGAAAATTGTCTCAGAAGATTGGATGCAAAAGATGTTTTAAAAAATGTATAATTGAAAATAACATATGAGGGAAAATAACTCCAAGAGAATATAAAAGCTCAAGATTGTGAGTTCTTTCTTGAAACTGTTTTTATTTCTTGGAAATGGTGAACAAGGACATCTTTATTGGTATCATTTTGACATTCTCTCTGAGATGCCTAGTGATAGCTAGAAGTATAGAAACAGTGGGAGGTTAAATAGGAGGAGTTGGAGCAAAGCTTTCCGTTTTGAGTTTAAAAAAGAGATATTTGATACTTGGATGAAGTTAGGTGAAATTCTTATTCAAACTACTACAAATATACTTATATCTGGGGAAATCACTACATTTCTATGTCTGTCATTTTTAATATGACATATGGAAGTGTTTTATTAAATATTCTCAAATATTCCTTCCAACTTTAATATCCTATGATGTTATGATTCTGGTATATATTCATGGAATGATTTTATAGCCTACTTCCTAACTCTCACAAAATTTTTTTCTTAGCTGTTGAGATTGATGCCAGCCAACACCAACATATGGCAAAACATCTCAGATTCCTCTTTCTAATCTCTTTTCAAACTCTAAAGCTGCATTTTAGTTCGTTAATAAATAACTAATTCTCTTTATCCATATTTTTCCTTCCAACGTCACCCACTTAACGAATTCCAAATTACTTGTTCTGACATGCTCAGCTAGATATTACTATTTAAGGTCAACCTTAATTCAAACTTCTCAAGTTTACTTCTGAACTTCTGGAGATAATCATGAAACACAGACCATCTATTAGGGTTTCTTAGAATTAAACCATCAGGATAATGAATATTTTAGGTTTGAAACAAATGCAACAACGTTGGTAATAATAAAAACCTAACTTAAATTAAAAGTACAGATATAATTGAAAATTCCTGAACTTCATTACAAACCAGTAAATTAAGAAAACGTAAAATGATGATTCAGTTTACACACACAGGTACTTCTGATTAATGCTTTAAAAATATGGAATTTATGTATTTAAAATATAATTGAATCTTAAAAGACTTGCCTATACCTGAAGTTTCAGAAACCCATCATTATATAAAGTAAAGCAACATTTGTTTAATAAAAAAGAGGCTGTCTTCCTGAGAGGTATAGGTTAGTAATAGAAACTCTGAATTAATGGAGGGTACAAACAAGGGAATACATTCAAGCTTAGCAGTTAGGGATTAAATGAGCAAGCATGATGCTGTTGCTAATGCAGTATACTAACAATCAGCTCTCAAATAAGCTCATCAATGAATTAAATTTTTACTATAATTTAAATTTTGAGAATAACTTAAAATAAAAATAATACTCAATGCATTGTAATAGGATGATTATAATAGGCTATAAATCCTACCCAAGATATTTAAGTTTACATTTACAAAGCTAATGCTGATACACTGACAATTATTTATTTATTACTATTCATTATTACAATTAATTATTTATTACTATAAAGTCAGTTTTCTTTTTATAAACTTTTACATTCCAGGAGGCATTTGGGTTGTCTTTCAAAAAATATTTAGGTGTTTTAAAATAAAGGTGAAACCTAAAAATGTATGCCAGGTAAAGAAAGGGGTGATATATAGAAACAACATAAATATCTATTAATGGTTCAATGGATAAAGAAAATGTGAGATATATATATACGTATATATAAATACATTCATAAAAAGAAAGAAAGCACGTCATTTGTGACAACATGGATGAACCAGAAACTGGGAGGGCATTATGCTAAGTGAAATAAGCCAAACAGAGAAAATCATCATGTTGTATACTTTAAATATCTCACAATTTTATATGTCAATTATTCCTCAGTGAAGCTGAAAAAAAATCTGGAAATGTGTATCCAAGATAAATGCACAGCTAAGAGGTTATTTTTAAAATTGGCAATGATTGAAGGATAATACAGAGGAAGGATTAAAGGCATTAATTACACAACAGATAAAGAATAAATGACCTTGCTTAAAGTGTAGTATAAACCTGTCTTGATAGTCAGATAATAAAGATATTTTTATTTCATTAAAAGAATAAAAGAAAGGGGTGATAAAAAACAGTGACTTAAACATGAAATAATAATGCAATCATTTCTGCCCCAAGCTTTCTTGCAACTAATGCACAAATAAGATAATATAGGTTGTAATATCTCCTCTGAGCATAGAGAGCATATTGATACTTCAACAGAAATAAATATTTTCCTGACAATAAAATAATGAATATTTATTATATAGTTTTCTCTATAATGGTTATTGAGGAACATAATGGAATGTTCTGAAGAAGTGAGAAAATGTCTTTCTTATACCTGTTTTTTATACCTATCCATACCAGTTTTAAGATGAATAAGTTATGGGGATCTAATGACAGCATAGTGACTATAGTTAACAATACTGTTTTATATAATTGAAAGTTGCCAAGAGAATACATCTTAAATGTGCTCACCACAAAAATGAATGGTATAGTAAAGTGATGGAGTTGTTAATATGTGTTTCAAATCATCATGTTATACACCTTAAACCTACACAATGTTATATGTGAATTATAGCTCAATAAAACAGAAAAAAAGGAAGATCTCAAATCAGCAACCTAACTTTACAACTTAAGGAATTAGAAAAAGAAGAGCAAACTAAAACCAAAGCAGTAGAAGAAAAGAAATAATAAAAATTAGAGAAGAGAGATATAAAATAGAGAATAGAAAAAAAATGAGTGAAAAATTTTTAAAAGTTGATTCTTTGTAAAGATCAACAAAGTTGACAAACCTTTAGCTAGATAAACTAGGAAAAAAAGAAAGAAGACTAAATTATTATAATCGAAGTAAAAATGGGGACATTACTACTGATTCTACAGAAATAAAAAAAATTATAAGAGAGCATTATGAGTAATTGTACACCAAAAAAATTGGATAACCTAGATGAATTGAAGAAATTCCTAGAAACACAAAACCTACCAAGAACAATAAAGAAACAGAAAATCTGAATAGACCTATAACTAGTAAGGAGATTGAATCAGTAATCAAAAACTTCCATCAAAGAAAAGAGCTGGATCTGATAGCTTCACCAGCAAATTCTACCAAATATTTAAAGAAAAACTAACAACTATTTTTCTGACACTTTTTCAAAAAACTGAGGAGGAATGAACTCCCTAACTCATTTTATGAGACCCATATTACCCTCATACTAAAGACTGAGATACTACCAGGAAAAAAACAAAACAAAACAAAAAACCAAAAACTACACACCAGTATCCCTAATGAGCATTCATGGAAAAAAAGTCCTAAAAAATACTAGCTTATCTAATTTAGCAGCATATTAAAATGTTATACACCATGACAGAGTAGCATTTATTCCTGGAATGGAAGAATGGTTCAACATATCAAAATCAATCAATATAATAAACCACACCAACAGAATATAGAGAAAAAAGCCACATGATCATCTCAATTGATGCAATAAAAGCATTTAATAAAGTTCAACACACAACATGATAAAAACACTCAACAAACTAGAAATAGAAGGAAACTGTCTCAAATAATAAAAGCCATATATGAAAACCCACTGCATACAACATGCTCAATGGTAAAATACTGAAAGCTCTTCCTCAAGGATGTCTGCCTTCTCTACTTCTAGTCAACATATTACTGGAAGTCCTAGTCAGAAAAATCAGACAAGTAAAAGAAATTAAAGATACTCAAGTTGGAAAGGAAGAAATAAAATTACCTGTGTTCACAGATGATTTAATCTTATATGTGGAAAACCTTAAGCATGCAGAAAAAGTCTCTTAGAACTAAAAAAAGAATTCATTAAACTTGCAGAATACAAAGCCAACAAACAAAAATCAGTTGAATTTATATTCAGTAATGATGAACAATCTGAAAGGAAATTAAGAAAACAATTCCATTTACATTAGCATCTGGAAGAATTGAATACTTAGGAATTAACTTAACTAAGGAGGTGAAAGACTAGTACCAAAAAATTTACAGGACATTTCCAAAGAAATTAAAGAAAGCATAAATAAATGGAAAGTAATCCCATGTTCATGGACTGAAAGATTTAACATTGCTAAGATATTAATACTACCCAAAATGATCTCCAGATTTAATATAATCACTGTCAAAATCCCAGTGAGATTTTCTTTGTGGAAAGAGGAAAATCTGTCCTAAAGTACATATGGAACCTCTAGTGACTTTGAATAGTCAAAATAATTCTGAAAAATAAGAACAAAACTGGAAGATTCACATTTCTTGACTTCTAAACTTACTATACAAAACTACAGTAATCAAAATTGTGTGTTTGGCATACAGACAGACATATAGACCAATGGAATAGAATAGATTCCAGAAATAAACCTTCATATATAGTCAGATGCTTTTTTGACTAGAGTACCAAGACCATACAATGGGGAAAGGACAGTCTTTTCAACAAATAATTTTGGGAAAACTGGATATTTGCATGCAAAAGAATGAAGTTTGATCCTGACTTTTCACCATATACAGAAATTAACTCAAAATTGATCCATGACCTAAATATATAAAACTCTTAGAAGAGACCATAGGTGAAAAGCTTCATGACATTTTATTTGGCAGTAGTTTCTTGGATATGACACTAAAGACACAGGCAACAACAATAACAAAACAGACAAATTGGATTTCATGGAAAATTTTAAAATTTGTACATCAAAAGACACTATGAACAGAGTAAAAAGGCAACCCACAGAGTAGGAAAAAAAATTGCAAATCATATATCCGACCAGGGATTAATGTCGAGAATATATACAGAACTCCTAAAACACAACAGAAAAACAAACCACCTGATCAAAAAATGGGCAAAGGATTTCAATAGACATTTCTCCAAAGAAAATATGCAAATGTCCAATAAGCACATGAAAAATTGTTAAACATTACTAATCATTAGGGGATTCTGAATCAAAACTACAATGAGATACCACTTCATATATTTTAGGATGGCTAATATCAAAAAAATAAAAAACAGAAAACAAGTGTTGGCTAGGATGTGGAGAAATTAGAACACTCTTGCACTGTCAGTGGGAATGTAAAATGGCACAGCTGCGGGAAAACAGTATGGTGGTTCCTGAAAAAAATTAAAAATAGAATTGCCATATCTAGCAATCCAACTTCTGAGTTGGATTATACTCAAAAGAATTGAAAAGGTCTCATCATGCACCCATGTTCATAGCAGCATTATTCACATATAGTTATTCTTAGATGGCATCCAAGACAATGATAAGCCTTATAGACAGTCCCCAAGGCTTGTCTAAACATGAAAGTCCTCCCCAAAACCTCTGACATCTCCAGTACTTTATTGCCGTATGGAAGGACATCTGCATGTTCTTGTGCCCCTTGGAAAGGAATGTAGAAGTTGGCTGGCAGAGAGATGATGGTTTGAGGATTACTCCACTGAATAAGCCAAGGTATTTAGGACCAGTTCTGGAAAAGAGAGGTTGAACATGCCAGAAAGTGACTGAGTTTTAAACCTGAGTGAGATAACTGATAATCATTAAATTGACAGTTTTCTATAAGCAACTAGATTTTCTGTATCAGACAAAATGGAGGCTCAACATAGACATTTTACTTCAGTTGTATAAAATAAGTGCAATTGACCCTTGAGCAACACGGATTTGAACAGCATGGGTCCAGTTATAAGCGGATATTCTTCAATAGTAAATACTACAGTATTACACAGTCCTGAGTTGTGAGAGTCAGAGGATATGGAGGGTTCACTATAAATTAAACTCAGATTAACCCCTGAGTTGTTCAAGGGTCAACTGTTAAATGAAGATTCAGCACTTTCAAGTGTGTGGTATAGCAAATTAATGTCAGCAAGCGGACAGCACTACATCGGATTATATGGTACATTTCCTTCTACTTTCTCACAGAGGACAGTCAGACATTTGTTACATACAATGTTGTAACTAGAGACACTGAGGCATAGAGCTGCTAAGAACCCTCTCCTGAAATTTACTCATGTAACCTTAGAGCCCCTACAACTAACTGAATGATTTATCCTGTCAAGCTCTGTTCCCCATTTGATTATTTTCTCATTAAAAAAATGATCCTGGTCACTAACAGGCTAATACTGGATTTCTATTGGGAGTTATCCACAGATTTGCAGAAAAACACCCTAGGCGTATAGTCCAGGACCAGTCCTAGGTAAGGCATTGGGACCAAAAAATTTATTCTTCATAACTTTCCATATCCATCTTAGCTTACCAAGGAAGAAATATACTTATTTAGAATGACTTTTTAAATTGTTGGGAGAAGTTACTAGCCTGGTTTCTCTAGTTTAGGAAACATTTGTCCATTGAATTCCCAGCCACATAACTATCTTCAGTATGTCTGAAAGGTTGTTTAATATAGGTTTGTTGGTTTTTTTTCAAAATGAAAACAAACTTTTTTGAGAATATTTTAGCTTACATTACTGGATAATAATTATATAGATTTTACTAAAAAATGAACTGAGTTTGGTTACAAATAACATACTACAAATAGCACTGAGAACTAGGATGCTCTCAGTTTTTAATTCCTTTACTCCAATGAATTGAAACTTAATCTGATGAGGCTGAGGGGAATATCTCTGTCTTTACAAGAGCCATATTCTCTTCTTTGCCTAATCATCGTTTGTTTCCCAGGTTAATGACTTCCTATTATCCATGTGCATACCTTTTATAGAAATTGTGAGACCTTTGTTCTACAATGGCTCAAAATCCACATTTTAGTACAGTTGTATTCCTATAATTCTAACTTTTATTGTTGCTACTTGTTAGGTACTTACTTTTCATTATTGGAGATTTGCTTTCTTTCAGTGTTTTCTCACAGAAATGCTTGCTATAACTGCTCATGGTCTTCAAAAGGGAAGCAGGTGTCAGTCCTGTTTTCTCATGGCTTGGTATGGTCTGCCTCTTTACCTTCTGCATTGAATCTGTGGTCCTTGTTTTAATGATGGGCAACACTACCCAACAGATGCTCAAGCTGAAACTCAGAAGTCATTCCAGAAAATTTCCTTCTCCCTCTCTCCTCCACCAAATTATTTTTGAGTCTTGTTGCTTCTACTTCCTATATTTGTCTGTTGTTTTCTATCTTTTGCCCCAATTCAGGTTCTCCTCAATGTTTAGTTGAAATTGTGTAATATTATTTTGACTTAATTCGGAGTGTCACCAGAGTGACCTTTCCAATAAGCAAATCTACTAGTGTTACTCCCCTGACCTGAATAATTTGTATTTCTCCATTGCCTCTTTGTTTTCTATTATATCTCTCTTGCATCTTAGACTCCAGCCATATTAAATTCCTTGATGGCTCCATGCTCGCTCACATCTTCTAGCCTTTGCATGGTATTTTCATTACCAGAAGTTCACAGCTCAGATTTATACACTTAGCAAATTCCTACAGGTTATTTAGATTTTAGTTCAATTTACCTTTTCTGAGAAGGCCTCTCTAACTCCCCTAGGCAAACTAAGTTGCTTCCTTTTCTGTGCTACCCCTCGTACTACTTTCAAAGCAGTCATTATGTTTATCATGGGTTTGTTTCCTTTCTGACTCCCTAGCAACATCCCAAATTTACATTGACAATTGGAGAGTTTAAGTAATTTGCCTAAGGCCACCTAGCTTGGTAGTAAAGATCAAAAATTGGAATACAGATGGTTGGACTTCAAAAATCAGGGATTTAACCTACTAGTTATGCCAACTACTGTCACTTATTATAAAAATGATTGGTTACAGACTGCTATTTGATCTGCTGTGTCAGGGTACGTAGGCTAAAGTTTTTTCTGGCTTTGTCAATATGAAATGAGATTTTGGATTAAAAAAGGCTTTCCACCAGGCTGAAATCCTCTAACTGTTTTAAGGACATTTCTTGAGTTGTTCCTATTAAGTGATCTTTTTGACCAAAACATTTTGGTGTTTTCTGTTTGATCATTGGATATCCTCTATGTTCAGGTTACCTTAATGACATCAAACTCTTTCTTCTGCCAAAGGTCCCCTCTCACTCTTCCCCTAACTCAAAAAGTATTCTGAGCTTCATTTCCATCAGTCTTACTCAAACCATGCTGCCAACTAATTATGAAAAGAATTTAGTGAACCTACAGTGTCGGTTAGCTACAATTTGCATTATAATAGGAAATTCTTGAAAATAAAAACCTTTAAGATCCAGAAGTATGGGTCTCTTGTGGAATGACATGTTGTGGGTTTTGAAAGGACATACTGTCTAGAACTTATCTCAGATCACAATGATTAGATAAATTTCTCCCTGAATGAAGCTGGTCCTGCTTAGATATTACCTTTTAACCCTGAAAAACTTACTACTAACATGTAGCCATGAAAACATGAGACTTTCTTCCAATATTTTATTCCTCCTAACTATACCTCATAGATGTATGAATGGCTCTCAATCTTAAATTTGCTAGTAAGTTGCTTCTATTGTACTTCAGAGGCAAGAGGAAATAAAGACACTGCTGATCCAAACTTACCTAATAGGAGCTCCTAAATTCACTTCACTTTTCTACAATTCACATCACTTCATTTCATTATATTCCTTTAAATTATCTGCTATGATCTCATCCTCCACTAAACACACAGAACTAATTAAAAATTAATCACGTGCTGCCTTTTCTTGCATTTCTTGTAAAGTTCAACACCATATACTGTAAACTAAGGTTATTTGTAAACCCCAAATTTAACACAATATTCTATCAATCTTTTGATTAATAGGAAATATTTACTTCATTTGAACATTAAACAGGTTTAAGATAGTAAAGCAAAGAGAAGAAAAATTCTCTTTTTGCAAGAGTATTCAGAAATCTAGTACTATAAAGGGGGGCATAACATGATTTCTTAAACCACGAAGCATGGATAAAAACTTGCAAAAGAACGTAAACATTCTGGAGATATGAGATGTTTCCTTGTTCATCATGGTTTTTGAGAACAACATTCAAAGAAAAAACTAATGACATTCTAATACTTTTTAATAGTTCACTTGGAAAATGTAAAATATGGGTAAACTGTTTTTAAAATGTAAATTAGAAAAACTAAGCATAAGTTATTGTTGGCATGAAGTTTAGGAGCATTGCATTGTTTGATTTAGGTCATATGGAGCTGAGAATATGTGGATGAGTGGGACCAGACACAGAACAAAAGATCAATTATAAAAGCAAACCTCTTCCCCCATGGGCTGTTTGAAATTGGTTGAAATTTTCTGTGTAATCTTTGCTATACCCATTATGTTGAAACATGAGCCTCTCTCTGGGAGATTAGAGAATGGAGCCAAATGGCCATATTTCATGATGCATACATTGATCTGGGAGAGGAGATGTCATGACAGAAGAGAATGACATTCCCCTTCAACTGGAAGGTAGGATTGAGAAATCAGACTACTACTGGAAGACTAGTGTTAATGCCATCAGGCATCGCATACAACTACTTGATTTGTATACAACTACTCATTTTCACTCACGTACACACCACAATTTTATATCTCTTTACAATTGTACTTTTCCTTTTTACTAGGATGAGACATCTCTGCTATTTTCCTTAATTAATCCTCTTAGATTCATCCTTTAAAACTCTGATTAAAAAATACACCTAAAAAGATTTTTACTAATGTATTTCTCATTATATTGTGCATGTTGTTTCTTTTATATAATAAAGCATAAGTTATTTGAGGGTTATGACTATCTTTTTTCCATCTTTGTATATGAAGAATGCATTCTATAAATATTTATCTAATGAATACATGCTAAGAGCTTGACTATATTTTTGGTTCACTGAAAATTTGTTTTAGCACTTCTAACAAAATGTCTACCGGTATATGACTTTGACCTAACTAATCGGAACAAGTTCTCTTGAAGAAAATATTCTATATTTATATTAAATGCTGCTTAAACAAATATTGTTTTTCCTATTTCTTTCCTTTTTTCTTTATTTTCTTTTCTTAATTGTTTTCTTTGTTTCTATTTTCTTTGTTTTGTTTAAGTATATTAGCAAAGGACCTGCTCAATTCAAACACCCTATCAAAATCACTTTATGTAATGTTACTAGAAGCTGATTTTCTGCTCAACTTTGCATCATTCCAGGAGTTAAAATCTTAAATAACTAGTTTTTATTGAGTAGGAATGAGGGTGTGTGTGTGTGGTTTTTGTTTTTGTTTTGTGGGATTTTTTTTTTGCATTAATCACAGCTAACACAGTTTCTGAACTTCCAAAAGCTACATTTATATTTTAGTTTGCAGTTTCCAACCTATACTGCTGAAGTTTAACCATGACTCCTATGTGCATAAGTAAAACAATCTATTTTATTCAGTAAAATCTCTCCTAAAGTTTACTCTATGTTTGTTGGGCTGTTGTAAAATGCTGTCATCGAAGTTTCTAATGAAAGAGAGACAGACAGACAGACAGAGAGACAGAGACCTTGAGGACAGCAGTGATACATACCTTAAACTTCTTTCTCAATCCCCATATTTCTTCTTGAATGCTGGTGACTGCTGGGTGAGAAACTCAAATCCTAAATTTGATAGTTAGAAACTGCAAGAGAATGTGGTCATTTATTTATGAACCTAATGCTCTGAAACTGTTCTATATCCACAAAGTATCAATAACTAAAAAATGGGGCACATTACCTTTATTTAGCCAATATTTAGTGCATGTAATATAAGCCTAGCTTGGTAATGTAACATAGTCATCTACTACTGCCAAGGCATTAGTCCAATATATCCGCTCCCCTGAAAGACTCCCCATCTAGAGCTTGTCTGAAGAGTTGACCTTTATGATAATGACAGCATCCACATCTAGAGTGAAATACTCTCCATGATTATGGGGTTTCTTGTCTAATAAATTGTTTTAGGTTCTTTAATTGCTCAACTGGTTGAATGAAAGCATATAAAGTTACATAACAGAGATTCTGAGGCAGCTGGTGTGAGTCTGTCTTTAAGTCTAATTTGTAAAGGTCATAGGTTCTGTAGGGGTAGAGTACATATCCTTATTAATCAATGTATTATTTTTAGCATTTAATACAATGTTAAAAGGTGGAAAAATGAAGATGGGGAAAAATAATCTAATTTTTTTAATTGAACAGTTTCCTTAAGTGAGGAAAAGTTTTAAATATTCCTTTGCCTAATTTAATGCTTGGAACAATTCCATAAGTTAGATTTTATTATTCTTATATTGTAGATGAGCATAAGAGGTTTACAGAGACTGAGAAATTGTCTAATGTTACATTGAAAGTAACCGTCTGATAAAGGTTTTGAATTCAGATTTGTTTTACTTCAAAGACTATTAAACCAGCTTACTATAGTATCTGCAATATTTTTCCACTGACTTTGGAAGTTGTATGGTCAAAAGCAATGAACTTTCCTTTTTCTCTTCCTTTTCTACTGCCTCTTCCCTTTTTTCATTCGATTTTATTGGTTTTTTTTTCTTTTTGAAATCATTGAGATGTATGTAATTGACATAAACATTATATTAGTTTCAGGTGTATGACGCAACAGTTCGATATTTGTATATACTGTGGAGTGATCACCACAATAAGCCTAGTTAACATCCATCAGCACACATAGTTACAAATAATTTTTCTTGTGATGAAAACTCTTAAGATATACTTTCTTAGCAACTTCCAAATATATAATATACATGTTGATGCATATAGTTTTGTTTGTTTATTTTATCAACTCTACAGGATTCCAATATAGAATATATACCACAGTTTATATTCAGAGTGTCATGTTGGTGAATATTTAGACTGTTTACATTTTATTTTGCTAATAAAAGTCAATGATTCAGTGGATAATCTTCTACACATTTTCTTGTGTACTGGTGAGAGTTTCACAAGGATATATACCTACACATGAAATTTCTGGTCTTATATATGTACAGCTACTAGGTATTTACTGCATTACTCTTTCTCTAAATGAATTGGAACAATTTGTACTCCAACTAGTGGTACTGAAAAGTTCACATTTTTCTATCCTTTGTCAATATTTTAAATTATCAGATATTAATTATCTTGCAAATTTGGTTGTGCTAAAGAGTATTTTCTGATTGTATTAATTTACATTTTGTTAATGAATGTTGAGCATACTTTCATATGTTTATTGATCATTAGAGTTTCTTATTCTGTAAATTTTAAATTTGCCCATTTTTTCTATTCTTTTTTTTTTTTAATATATTTATTTATTTATTTTTGGCTGCATTTTGTCTTCGTTGCTACACTTGGGCTTTCCTTAGTTGTGGCGAGCGGGGGCTACTCTTCATTGCAGTGTGCGAGCTTCTCATTGTGGTGGCTTCTCTTTGTTGTGGAGTGTGGGTTCTAGGCACGTGGCTTCAATAGTTGTGACACGCAAGGCTCAGTAGTTGTGGCTCACGGGCTTAGTCGCCCCATGACATGTGGGATCTTCCCAGACCAGGGATCAAACTCATGTCCCCTGCACTGGCAGGCAAATTCTCAATCACTGCGCCACCAGGGAAGCCTTCTATTCACTTTTTAAATTTACATTGTATTCTTTATATATTCTGAGTACTAATTCTTTCCCCGTTATATATTGTTGAATTATTCTCTTCTAGCCTGTGTCTTTAATTTTTAGTTATTTAATGGTAACTTCTATTGCATGAATGTATATAAAATAGTAGCATTTACAATTTTAAAAATTAATGAAGTGTGACATTTGTGTTTGACTTAAGAAATCCCCTTTTACCCTGAGGCCCTAAATATGTGCTATATTTTGTTCTATAATTTTTGAAGTTTGCCTTTTCACTTTTGGGTCTTTTATACAACTGTAATTTATTTTTATGTTTGCAGTGAAGTATATATTTGTTTCTTATATATAAATACACAGTTGTCTCACTCAACTTTCTAAACTAAATAAGCGCTTTGGCTCTCAGACAACTAGGCGTCTTTCAAGTAGTCCTGTCTCCTTCTTCTTCCCTCTGCCCTGTCATCTTCTCCAAATTCATGTGAGAAACATGGCACTTAGACCCACATTTCAAGATAAGAGTTCTCTAGACTCATAATGACATTTCTGTAATTGATAGTTTTCTTATTTTAGCCATGGACACAGAGCTATAGGTCCTGAAGAAAGGGTATCAGACCTCCAATCTGAGATACAGTTCCTCATAGGTAATAAGTAAAGTCACTTCATCTCTCTAAAGATCAGTTTCTTACACCTTAACTGTGGCAAATGAGCTGGTTGAGCTTTACTTTCTATTTGCTCTTATAGAAGCTTGGTATATGAAGTTCAAGTATCTGAAGAGACTGGGGTCTTTGCTCTATAGTATCATTGTCTAGTGGAAACTTTCCAAAACTACATACTCATGAATCCTGAAAGCATGTAAAGGTAAGTTTAGGTAGTACCCCAAGTCTCTTTTCCCCATTTCCCCCCTTGTTCTTTTAGGGCATTTTTCACTTTATGGCATAAGTAGCTCTTAGGAATGGCTGGAACAAAGTCACCTGAAGAGTTTTTAAAATTTCTATTTCCTGGGCCCCACCCACTCAAATTAAACTATAGGATGAGGGAAGAAGGGGTATAAAGTTTAAGCTTTAATTTAAAAAAAAAATTAGCCAGCTAATTCTGAGGCACAGGGAACAATGAAAAGCACTGATTTACAAGGTTCTGGTTTTTTTTTTTTTATGTGCTCTGTGTTGGCTCTCTGAAAAATTAGAAAACATAAAAATACTGAGCCAATATGCAGCATGAATCTTTTTTCCCCCCAGAGTGATTCACAGTTTATGAATCATCACATTTGGTTCAAAAACTACTCTTTACTCTACATTTACACTAAATAGTCCAAATTCTATGTTTCTGTCTCTTCTGCTTCTCCTTGCTATTATCCTTCATGTCTCCTATTGAACCAAGACAGGAGTTTCTTTGGATTTTCTTTAAAAAAAAAAAAAAAAAGACTTCATGATTTATATACTGTTTAGTTCCCACACAAATGTTTGAATGTTTGCATACTATGGGGGGAAAATACTTTTCCCTTTACTCTTCTGAGTTCTTAGCCGAGACCCCTGTGATAAAAGACAGATTAATAAGAAAAAAACATGGGAGACACCCAGGTAAAAATGAGTAACTCCCTGAGATGGTTTGGAATTCAGGATTAAATACCATCTTAATAGGAAAAGGTGAGGGGAGATGTAGGCCTCTTAGGGAAGAGTGATTTCCAGGAAAGATGAATGGGTGCTTAGAAGAATAGATGGGAGATGTGATAGTTTGTGACACAATTTGTCCAGAAGTGGTGTCAACTTCTAGTCTCCTCTCTTGTGATAAGAGTCAATCTTCCCTGCTTGATGAAGCTCCCTGGGGAGAGGATTTATGACAATTGAGTTCCTTTTAGAGATCTGTCTTTAGGCAGATAAGGGAAGCCCAGAGAAAGCCTCTCCCTGCATTTGCTATTTTTCAAGATCCAATAGCTCAAAATAATCAATATAACAAAGCAATATATTTTGGGGTGGCATGTTCTGCTAGCCTTCAATACAAATGGCATACATACCCCTAGTGTACTTTTGAAACACCACTTTTTAATACACTAAGCTTCCATATTCAAACTCTTCCATTTTATAAAATACTCTACAGAAATATGATGTTCTTACACTGATAAAAAATGCCAAGTGATTTTCAGTTTTCTCTGAGGAATACTAAGAGGAAACAATTATTTTCAAAAATCGAATCTGGCATAGGTTGGAAAGGAGAAATTGGAAAGGAGACCACTTGTTTTTCTCTTCACCAGTTTTCTGCCTTAGTCTTTAAATTATCGTTCAAGAGGCCATCCTGCCAAGAGAGATGAAGAGTTTACTTTGTAGAGTAATCAAGATTCAAGAAGAATCTGAGCATAATGTTAAAGTCCTGAGTGCTTCTGAGGTCACAGGAAATGGTGAATATGCCCAGGGACGGAGCTAAGCTAGGAGCAGAAGCCCAGCAGAATGAGGAAACAGTCAAGGAGAGGTAAAGTTGTTCCCATATCCAGTGTAAGAATTAATGCTTAATTTTTTTATATTACTTCTTCAGATCAAAGGAAAACCTCATAGCTTGGTGCAGTGGTGCATGGTCTGCCATGTTTGTTCATCTGGCTCTCTGGTCAGGGTAATGATGCACGAAATTGTTTTACAACTCCTGATCTTCAATCCTAATTCTTGACTCATCAATGGCTCTTTTTTTACTGTCTTTTGTTTGAAACTGGCCAAAAGCAATGCCTACAGAAAAATCCAACTAGAGAAGGACACAGGGTTTACAGGTTGGATGAGGCACCTTCTCTGTGGGTTTGACTACCCTCCTTTCCTCCATTGCTCCTCCGCTAAAAACTTGGCAGGTGGTTAGAGGCTCCTCATCTTGTGTTCTGCCTTACAGCAGACTGTCTATTCAGCTCTTCCTTCTGTTCAGTCAGACATATCAGCAGAGACAATGGCCTAACAGATGCTGATATTCAGCCTGGATCATCCTATGTTGATTTTATGCTTATTAGTCTGAGCTAGTCACAGCCAGCTGGTTGCTGTTTGCCTTGACTGAGCAGTAGAAATACACACAACTGCAGTGGCCCCTTGTGTACATAGACACCCAGGTGCTGGTTGCTGTAATCATTCCCATGGCATGAGGAGTATTTTTGGCGTATTTAATGTTTTGATTTATTTTTGTTTTTTAGTCTTGGGACAAGCATAGAGAGGGAATAGTAAGGACGCAGTGTATAAGACAGATATATTAAAAAGAGTCCCTGATATTTGACTCTGTGGTAACTAGAGAAAGAACCTAAAGTTTAACTTTGTTTGCTTCATAGTTTCCTCCTAATAGCAATGAGAAGCCAGTACAGGTTTTTTTTTTTTTTTTTTTTTTGAGGTTTTTTTTGAGTTTTTTTTTGTTTAAATTCCTCTACTTTTTTTTGTTTTTTAATTTATTTATTTATTATTTATGGGTGTGTTGGGTCTTTGTTTCTGTGCGAGGGCTTTCTCTAGTTGCGGCAAGTGGGGGCCACTCCTCATCGCGGTGCGCGGGCCTCTCACTGTCGCGGCCTCTCTTGTTGCGGAGCACAGGCTCCAGACGCGCAGGCTTGGTAATTGCGGCTCACGGGCCTAGTTGCTCCGCGGCATATGGGATCTTCCCAGACCGGGACTCGAACCCGTGTCCCCTGCATTGGCAGGCAGACTCTCAACCACTGCGCCACCAGGGAAGCCCCGCCAGTACATGTTTTAAAAGACCCATAAGCAAGCTTCCTTTAAGGCATAGCAGATGAAATGTTTCCTGGGCAACCAGGTGTCATGCAGGCTAGTGCTTCAATATTCACAACTTACTCTTTTATTGGTCCCAGGAGTAAAATGTTTTGAACTGGCCATAAGCACTGGGGGCTTGCTGTGACCTGCTCCACTTCAGAACTAGAAGCTTCCTGGATGCTTTAGACATTATCCTACCTCATAGTGAAGGAAAGTGAGAAGTCCTTTTCAGGGTTGCAGTTTAGCTTTTCTGGTCTAGCTGATGTTCGTGCCTTGATTTAGTTTTTAAACAGTCTTCCTGTCTTATAATCTCCCCCGCCACCACTGTCTGCTGTTAGCAATTTTTTTCTATACACTCCTTCCCCTAAACTGCTTATTCATCCTTCTTTTTACCCCTTAATATTGAATAAACAATAGTACTTTCTAAGGTAAGTATATGTAATTAATTATTCTTTTCACACTCATAGTCCCATGAAATCATATTAAAGAGGAAATTGGAGTGGCTGAACATATGACTTGTTTGTTAGACCTGCTGCTAGACTGCTGTTAGATACACCCTAGACAGATGGAATAATATTTGTTTTCAGTTTTGGTTTAGGAAAATGTGAGATAGATATTATTAAAGTATTGAAAATACCCTTGTTCTACATTTTAATGAATGATTTGGATAAATATATAGTTGTACTTATCAAATTTGTATGTGTCCTATGAGTATAAAAAAGAGCAAACATATTTGATATCAGAATCAAGATTTGACAATAGGTCAACAGACTAGAATGAGAGGCTCAAAATAATAATTAATAACCTGATAAATGTGAAGTGTGAAATTCAGAAAAATCAATTTCAGTATTGGAACTGTCTGGATTAAGAGAATTTTAGATTAAAAATAACAAATAATGGTAAGAGTATACCACTTTCTATTCCTTTGCCCAAGGCAGACATTTCCAATAGCACTCTTTCCCTTGGAACAGGATAAAATTTTAGATCTTGCTCAAGAAAATGACCAACAATTGATTAAAATTGGCACCAGAGTTAAAACCTACAGGTTTTGGACTTGGGGCCTGGTCCTGGTTCCATCAATACTAGGAAAATAAGCCATGTGACCTTAGTAAAACAGTTTCCTCTCTCTAGTCATCAGTTATTATTTGTTCATTTGTAAAACTGGGATTTGGACTATATGATTATTAAGGTCTTTTCTAACTCTGATATTCTATTATTCTATCATTTTATGAGTAAACCAAAATATAAAAATGTGATGTTCTACATTTTAAATAATCGATAAACTGAATTTTATCAAAGGAAACAATATTTCTAATGTGAAATGATAATAAACATGTATATAATTGGATTTTCATATAATTTCCTAAATGTTATCTTTGAAGAATGATGTTAATGAGTTGGAGTTATACAGAGGAGGGAAGCTAGATGGTAAATAATCTGGAAAAATTATATATGGCGAAACTAGGTATGTTTCATCCCACACCAAAAAAAAAAAAAGAGAAAAAGAAAAAAGTGGACATGAGCAGTACTATATAATTATGAATAACTATTAAATAAAAGAGGCACTAAGTTTCTTCCTTTGAAAATGTAAATGGGACCAAAGTTCCAGGAAAGTAGGTTTGGTTCAATATATGGAATGATTTTCCTCATTAAAAACTATCCAACAAAGAATTGGGTAAACTTCTGAGCTCTAAAAGTACACTTTTAATAAAGACTAAAGATTTTGGAGATTCAACTGTGAGTCAGTCTGTCTGACTTCAGGCACTGTCTGAAGTGCTTTACTCATTTTAATGTCCTTATTGACCCAATGAGGTAGGTACTACTATGATCTCTGCTTTTAAAATGAGGAAATGGTGGGGCAGAGAAATTGAGTAATTTGTCCAGTATTGCAAAAGTAGATTTAGTAAGTTTTCCAGGGTTGTCCAAGGTGGCAAAGGCAGGACTTGCCAAGGCTCTGTCAGAGCCTATGTTGTTAACCACTATTCCACATTATCCACAGTAAAAGTGAATATCAGCTTGAGTCTCATATTCCAGATACTGAAGAAGAGAATGGGAATCTGAAATGTGTAATATTTAAGGCCGCTTCCCACTCTACGATTAATACTGTATTGGAATTGCCTATATTTTACCTTTTCAGTTCATGCAAATATAGAAATTTGAAAGACTGTTTTTAATTATATGTTTTACTCTAGTTTCCTGCTGTTATACTTTAGTTTTATTGGTAGAGTTACTGAAAGTAGTTAAAAAATATAAATAGTGACAATGTTATATGTAGGTAAAATTATCTAATTTTTTTAACATATTTTCTCTGGTTTGATAACTTTTGGTAGTCTTAACTAGAAAATTCAAGCTTAGGAAGGTATTAAATACAGATATAAATGTAAAATAAAGATTTTTCTTAAAAAGTCACTGCCTTTCTGATGTCTAACATACAATATCCCTTTCCATAAAATATGCGTCTGTATTAGTGGCATAAGAAGTCAGTTTACAATAAATGTTACTAAAATGCATGCTTACTTATTAATTGTTTGTATGTACTCCGTAACTGAAGCACCTATGAGGCCCATAAAGCTCATGGGAAAGCAGACTAATGAAGACATGAAGAATCTAGAGAAAATAAAAAGCCTTGCACTGCTGTTTGTCCATGTGAAAGTATAGCCCGTCACTCTTTGGACGCACAGTCCTTCACAAGTTCCTCCAAAGTGTCTGGGACATTCATGATCAAGCAGTGCAGCGCTTGGAAAATCTGCCTGGGAGCTTCTGGCTTTCGTACACGCTCTCCAAGGAGACAAAATCATATCTATTGATTCCCTTCTCTAGGTATTTTATTTTGTTATTTTTTCTTTCATATACAATTAAAGGAATAACTCAATGGTATTAAGTAAGGTCATTACAGCTACAATTCAATAAGTAATGATAGAGACCTAAGATTCTGTAATCAGATTGTCTGTCACTAGTGGTGCTATCATTCTTTTTCCCAACCCTTTTATCCCTCCTGGATCATCAGTAAGCCTTAGTGACCTCTGTGGAGGAAGCTAGAGCCCACAGCATCACCCATCAGGCTGCTTCATCTGTTGCTACTCAGAGATGCAAGAGTAGTTTTCTGGCATCTTTCCAATAGAGTTCAGGCCCGTGTTATGCTATATTATTTATTTATTTATTTTTAAAAATTTTGCCCTTGCTTTGTGGTTGTCTTTTATTCTTTGTTTTTTTTATTTTCTAACTTTTTATGGGCATGCTATCTCTTGATTTTTATATCTATCTATCTACCTATCTATTTTATATATTGTTTTAATTTACATGTCTGTCCAAGTGTCTTTTGCTCACAAATTAAAATGTATTATTTATTATTTTTTTTATGTACACCTTACCAACATTTCCTCTCCTAACAACTGATCAATAAAAGGTGAAGGATATGTGGTTTCTCCTCAGTCAGAATAACATTAAGCTTGGTTGATATATGAGTTTTGATGATAACATTGGCCTGCAAGATTGCTGAGAGAAATAAGTGGTGGAAACAATATATAAGAACACTGTCTGAGTGGAAGTAGTATCATCACTTCTACTGTTTATAAAGAAAGAAATTTATTATTTAAAAAAATAGCTAAAATGATTGAGTTTTTTCTACGAGATTCATACTTTATATACTAAAGTTAGTTACGTACTAAAATCCTTGAAGTCAAGGATTATATTATGTGTAGTTGAGCCCTCCGACCATGCTTGTGTAATTACTGTCACCTAGTAAGTGTTCATTAAATCAATAGAATGAATGAATAAATAAATAAATACATTTATAATTAAGGTATAAAAATATAACATGGCTCTTATTATACCAGTTGGTGTGCTACATAAATTATTGTACCCAAAGAATAATAGAACCCATCAGGAAAAAGACATATTATGTGATTTTAATCAGCTTTCCTGAT
The DNA here is from genome assembly GCF_028023285.1 of Balaenoptera ricei. Taxonomy (NCBI): domain Eukaryota; kingdom Metazoa; phylum Chordata; class Mammalia; order Artiodactyla; family Balaenopteridae; genus Balaenoptera; species Balaenoptera ricei. The sequence continues at coordinate 109,491,830 of NC_082642.1, forward strand.
GCCACATTATACATATATTTTACTATGTTTTAAAATAAAAATGAATGTGTTTACCATACTTGTTAGACAAGTATATTTACACATCAAGAAAACAGAAAAGAAATAATTTTAACATGTACCCTTAGTTGGGTATATTGTCTGATTTACTGTTCCTCATTCATAAGTGTCTCATAAGTGTCATGGAACACATTAGACTAGATGGTCTTCAATTTGAGCATTAAATTTGAGCATTAAATATTTGGTAATTTTATAGTGTAAGTTTTTCCAATAGAAAGGGTAAAAGCAATGTTTATGAAAAGTTTGAGAATCCTAATCATATAGAATTTTGGGAATTCAGATCTTCACTGAATCTTAGTGTCCATCATGTCCAAACCCTTTAATTTTTAGCTGAGTAAGTGAGGTTCCTATGAATTCAGTATAATGCTCAGGAGTTGCAGAGTGAGACTGTAGTAGAACTTTATTTTTCTGGAACTGAGATTGTTAGCACTATTTTTAATTAGCTTTGTTCTTCCCACAGAAATTCCACTGTTTGTTACAAGTTCATTTCAAAAGAACTTGTAACCTAGGTTTTTTTTTTTCAATTTTTTTGTTTGTTTTTTTCGGTTGGCTGGTTTGTTCATGTGTTTGTTTGATTTTACATCAGCCAGGAAGACCTTGCATTGATCCAAAGTGGCCAGTAAATTTGAATTTAGTAACTCCTGACTTGGGATAGACAGTAACATGTCAAGACCATGGTGTAGTAAATCTACTAAAGTTTTGCATGTCTATTGCTCCTTCAAGGTACCTTATACTAGCACCTACTTTCCTGCTAACATCAGTTTCCCCCTACTCCATGTTTGTATGAAGGTGCTGATTACTCTTTACATATCAAACCAGTTTTACACTGAATTTTCAGCAGCTAATTGGGAGGTGTTAGAATAAAAGCTAATCTGTGGCCCTGGACAGCAGACATCTTAGATACCCATTAACTATTCTCTTTCACTCTTTGACTCCTTTAGGCAAGAAAAACCAGTCACTGATACCTGCTCTAAGTTTGTTCTGAAGATTTCAGAGCCCTAAGCAAAAGTGAAAAAGATAAGCTGTTACAAAGAAAAGAGAACCCATGCGGGCTATTTAAAGTGTTGCTAACTTATTTCCTTAATGTAGGAAAGGATGAATATTTAAGTACATTAAATCTCTTTACTCCTTAATATTCTCTTAAAATTTGGGGGTTGTAATGCTAAGCTACTTAAAAACCATTCTGCTTCTTCTTATGTCTCTACATATTTGTGTCTTTCAGGATTTTTGATTTGTTTGTTTGCCTTTGTTTTTAGCCAATCTTAATCTCATTTCTTGATCAAATTTATCTCAATTTTAGTATTATTTCTACTATGTTATCTTTAATTTTTCTATTGTCAGTTCTTTGGTGCAAAAGATTAGATATGCTTCACCTTTTCGTATGTATTCATTATAGTTATGAAACTGGTACCTATCATCTCTTGATACTATATCCTCTAGGATCCAAAAGTTAGAATGTCAGCATCAGGATCTAATTTGGAATCTGTTTCCAAACTCTTATACAGGCCAAAATAGGTAATATTTTTGTCTGGAAAACACTCCATATTCACTTTAGGTTTGCATATTCAATTTACATTCATTGAGAAAATTGGGAGAGAATATGAAAATGAAACTAAAATATCTATATGGGATTTGCATTTGGAGATAAAGAATTGAGTCCTAGCAATTAGAAAGTACACACACACACACACACACACACACACATTTTTTTGGCTTCAAAAGATTTCCCACGGTGTTTTTCTTTTTTGCATTCATTTCACTTTATTTCCTTTTGGTGCTTCCTTAGTTCTATTCCTTTTCTCTGAATCTTGTCTCCACCCAACTCTACGTACCTGGGAGTGGAATCACCTTCATAATGGTTGAAGGAGAGATAAAATATAAAATGCACATTGTTTTAAAAAATATATTCAAGGCTACTGGAAATTTTATCAGGGATTAAATAGTACAAATTCAACCTGAAGAGTTGGAGCTGCTGGGAAATTTTTTTAAAAAGTGAAGTGAGGGCTTCCCTGGTGGCGCAGTGGTTGAGAATCTGCCTGCCAATGCAGAGGACGCGGGTTCGAGCCCTGGTCTGGGAAGATCCCACATGCTGCGCAGCAACTAGGCCCGTGAGCCACAACTACTGAGCCTGCGCGTCTGGAGCCTGTGCTCCGCAACAAGAGAGACCGCGATAGTGAGAGGCCCGCGCACCGCGATGAAGAGTGGCCCCCACTTGCCACAACTAGAGGAAGCCCTCGCACAGAAACGAAGACCCAACACAGCCATAAATAAATAAATAAATAAAAGTGAAGTGAAAGAATACTGAAAAGTGGAAGAATTTAGAGGAAAGATGTCTTATGAATATTGTTGAAGAAGTCATCAGCAAGTAAGTCAGAAATCAATTCAGTTTAAACCTAGAATTTTGCTAAATGTAGTTTAGTCAGATGTTACAGTAAGTCTTTTGATTCTTCAAAGAGAACTTATGAATAATGTTATTTATTATATAGTAACTTGACATAAACATCTCAGAGGGGAAAAAATGAAAACCATACATACCAGTGAAGTTAGTACAACTTCACGAATTAATACTTCATAATAAGTCTGGATGCTATCAAAATGAATCCTGCTTTTAGATCAAGAGAATGATGAAATAAAATTAATATTACTTTTCTGGCTGTGGGATTTGAGGTGTGTGTGGGATTCACCAGGTGCACAGAAACAGGTTTCACTGCACTTGATTTTCTAATTAGTCAAATCATTGAAGCTACAAGAATGTTGCTCCTTGTTTATTGTTTCTTTTTTTGTTCTTTTCTTTGGTTGTTATTTTTTCCAGCCTCTTTGCATCTGTCCAATATACTTTAGCCTCCACTACTCGTTTTGAAATACTTTGGATAATTTGAGGGAAGTCCTGGAACCAAGGTTGAAAGCAAAACAAAAATAGTGTACTTGTAAGCTAGGTGTTTATTTTGGCACTGACTTGCCGTGTGAACGAGTTACTTCATCTTCTATTCATAAAAAAATTTGGAAAAGTACTCGAACAAAATATCAGTAATAGCTATTGTATATATATATATACTGCATATGAGCTGACTGTAAAAATATTTGATAATTGCTTAATTTTTCTTCAGATCATCTCAGTACTTACAGTTACATTCCTTTACATTTTACTTACATTCCCCAAGCATCAGAACGTTACTTGCCTTTGCCTGATCCTTTCCAATTTGAGAAGCTGTACATTTTACAACTTTACCATTACTTCCCTTCTCAGTCTTTTAACCATTTTTACATTATCTCAATGTCTTTATTCATTTAAATACACATTCCTATTAGGATGCATTTTATTATTGGGAGTCTTCATATACCATCACTCTGCATAAAAGAGCCCATTACTGTAGTCTATGCGGCTAACGATGCTAAAGGAGCATATCAGGATGTTGCCCATTTGATGTGTTTTGAACAGAGCCAGAAAAATCCACTGCCTTTCAAAATATCACCCAGTGCCTGCATTGCCATGGTCAAAAAAGTTTAAAACCACTGGGAATCTGATATAAATTTGCACAAATAAATTTAAACAATATAGAAAATAAGAAGTACATAAAGCATGCATCAAACATTAAAAAATAGATACTGTTTTAAATACAAAGTACATATTCAAAGTTTTGATAGCATCATGATGCCATTACGTAAGTGGACCTATAACAAGAGTGGATAATTAATTTTAAAAAATTCCATGTAGAAAACAAACCTCTGGTAGCATGAACAAGTACTCTACTAAGTAAAGACTTGCAAATTAAAACACGGAAAAGGTACATTTAAAACCTATTACATTAACGAACATACCTGATGCTAATGAGATAGGGGTAAAACTGGTACATTTGTACATTAACTGATAGCATTGTAAATTGGTCCAAAGCTTTTGAAAAACAGTATCACCATTCTGAAGACCTTGAAAATTGCTTCTACACATTGATTTCTTAAACCCATTTTAAAACTATTAAAAAAAATACAAAAGCAAAACAAAATTTTCACCTCTAACATGTTATTTACAACATTTCAAAAAGTTACTGAAACACAAGAAAATGATTTAATAATCCCAAATCTTACATTTTAACCTTAAGAAAAAAAGAAGCAGATCTCAAAACTATATGAACATTATGTGCGTATATGGTCAAAGACTAAAGGGGTAGCACAAATTACAAAAGCAACTGTTAGACTATTGTGTTGGGATTATTATTTAATTGGTTTTATTTTCAAATTTATTCTTTATTGTATTATTTTAATAATAGTTTTTGTAAAGAGACAAAACTTTTTATAATATAAAATCTTATTAAAATTGCAACTCTCCTAGGAGACATAATAAGCTTAACAGGGGTATGTCAACAACAAACTAAAATCAAGCTAGCTGGCTTTTAGGATGCAGAAAGGAGAATTGTTTAGGAAAAGAATAAGTTTCAGAAAGAGAAAGAAGCAATTGTGAAAATCTTTTAGTGAACCAAATTCAGACCTTTTTTACTTTGAAACTTTACCTAGGACTGAAAATCTTTTAGTGAACCAAATTCAGACCTTTTTTACTTTGAAACTTTACCTAGGACTGAGTAAAGTCAAGGTACTAATGATCTTCACTGCAGTTTAAAAATGAGTGAAAATCGCCTTGTTGGTAGTTGCTGAGTTAGCTATATTCCACCTGTTAAATGTTGATGTTTTCATATGTCCTTTTTTATCTGTATTTATTTGTACCTTTTTCCTCCAAGTTATGCTTTTAGGTTATTTCAATATCAAAGAATGAAAGTATGAGTTTTTAATATATAAATACTTCATAGAAACATTTTAAGCTCGCTACTTTGTATTCTAAATATCCCTTTATGATTTTTATATACATTTATTTTTTCACTTACTGAATATCCTGTGATAAATCTATCTGAGTTGCCATTTGAATTTCTAGCCTTCCTTTCCAATGTGAATTTGATTTTATTTCCATTTATCCCTCCATATCACTTTAAATCATGAATAAGTTAACCAAGGTGACAGTTTGGGTGAGCTCCAGATGTTTCAGGAAATGCATGTTCATTTTTTTGTTAGTATCTTTAATATAAGATAGTGTTTTTGGTGTTCTAAAATCGCTAAATTATTTTTGGCCTGTATAAGAATGTAAATAACTCAATAATCTCAAGTAAGTTATTGCCTGAAATAAAGGTTTAGGAATGTCTCATGGAAGGTAAAAGTCCTTCTTCCATAGTTATGACTCTTGCAATCACCACGGCAATTTTTACCAACATACCTGTGCACTATTTCTATGCACGTGCAGCCTTTCTCAGATGGTTTCTTAGTGTAAAATATTTTTAGGCATTAATCTTTGTTTTCTAAGTATGTACTTGAAAACTTTCTCCATAACAGTAAATATGCCTTTCAAGATCATGAATGAAAGCATGAATTGTATTATTTTCAAACACATATTGTTACAATAAATATAATTCATAAAATCCCAGTGAAGCCAGAAAAGGTTATTCCTCTTGAGACAGGGGAGCTTAGTACTATTAGGAATTAGGTTTTATCCATTATTTAAAAATGGCAGTATGGGCTAGTCTAAATAATGTTTTAATATTTAAATGTATTATCTTTATGTTAAAGCTCATAAGCAAAATTTAAATGACTTAGTGAGGATATAACAAAGAAGGAAAAAAATATGTTCTAGAATTCCACAATCTACACGACACTTTATCTAATTCCTACAAGACTCCAAATATAATAAAGGAACATACCATTTAACCCATCAGAATGCTAGAACATAGACACAATTTAACCTCATTTTAAAGGGGAATAAAGGAACCCTCTACAATGGTCAGTACACAAAACCTTTTAGGAAAACAGATAATCCCATACCTTCCTTCCAAAAAAAGAAATGTACACAATAACTCTATGTTAAAATCAATCTTTCTTTGCCTTTCTCTCTCTCTCTCCATACACACACATGCAAATATTAATTTTCAAATTTGCTTTGTTAATATTGAAGAAATCAGATTCCATGTATTCTTTCTCTCTCTTATTTTTTTATGTTCATCTCAAATTTTTACATCCAGTAGTTGTAAAGATCAGTTTCTGGTATCTTCAATGTCAGAGAGAATTTGCACTGAACATTTGTTAAAATCAGCAAGTCAGAGTATATTTGAGGTATTGCAGTTAGGAAAGAGAGATTTCAGTATAGAACTGAGCTCAACTTATAATATAGCAAAGATAGCTAGGGTTTTATAGTGGCCCAGTGGATAAGACTCCATGCTCCCAATGCAGGGGGCCTGGGTTCAATCCCTGGTCAGGGAACTAGATCCTGTATGCATGCCACAACTAAGAGTTCACATGCCACAGCTAAGGAGCCCGAGTGACACAACTTAAGAGCTGGAAGCTGCAACTAAAGGAGCCCACCTGCTACAACTAAGGAGCTGGTGAGCCACAACTAAAGAACCTGCCTACCACAACTAAGACCTGGTGTAACCAAATAAATAAAAAAATTAAAAAAAAAAATATATATATATATAGTCAATGTACAGAGTGAGGGGGCAGTGGATGGAAATTATTAAGAGGAGATTGATTAGGTAACAAGGGTGGAGGTTTCTATATAAACTGGGCTCAACAGGCCAAGGACAAGACTTAGGGAAGAACAGGGCTCCAAAGAGCCTGACTAAAGTTTGGTCAAGAAGGGAGTCCTTGTCATCAGTTAGCCATCATTATATTTTTCTGTGTTTTTGGCCACAATCTTAACATTAGCTATTATTGGCTGTTAGAGCTGGAAAGGACCTCAAAAATCAACTCTTAGTGTACAGATGAGAAAACTGAGGCCCATAGAGGCTAAGCAATCTACACAAAGTCACCTGCTAGTAGGTAGGAGAGCCCCACTAGACATAGGTCTCCAGAGCCTAAGCCAAGAAAGCTGTTCTTAAACCTTCTTTCTTACCTATGATGGTAGAAATTATCCATTTTCCTGTTTAAACAACCAACAGGATTTCCCTTTAACCAAACGCTTCATGGGTAGAGTTATATAGATACCATCTAAAGTCAATAAACAAAATTTGTCTATGTTCATCTCCCAACTGCCCCAGAATAAAATTATGTAGAATAGTGAAGCAATTCTAAGCACAAACACAAGTGTTAAATGAATTAGAGGAATAAATGAGTGAATGGCTTTCTCCTAACCTATTCCAATACATTAAAAAATACATTATTCTTTAATGAGTAATTTTTTTAGCTTATATGTATCTCCTCATAATCCTGGCAGAGGTTCACTTTTAACCTGACTAAAATTTCTATGATGTGAACTTTAATGTACATTAACATTTTAAATAAGAAGACTTTTCCCCCAAAATTCTCTTTACCAAATATACTGTTGCTTTACCCAAGTGAAATATGTTGCACCTACATATTTCTGGATTTTTCTCATCCTTAATGTATTGTGTGTTTTTCTTACTTGAAATTCTCCACTTTTCAGAGATACTGCCCTCTGATTTCATATCTTTTGTCTTATGGTCTTCTAGCCTAGAGCTGCTTTGGATTTAGCTCTTTCATTTTTCTTACCACCACAAGTCTGATAAGAAAAGAAAGAAGGCTTCACACACACACACACACACACACACACACACATGCACACATTTATTTATTTTTGCTCACTCACTTATCACTCTATGTTTAAGACCATGTCATCTGATCTTCAGTTCAAAGCTTGGCCTACTTGTTTGCTTTGATTAACAAGCTTAACATTTCCGTGCCTCAGTCACTCATATCTAAACTGGAGATGATAATAGATTCTATCTCATAGAATTTGGGGGAGGATAAAATGAGTTATTCCATGAGAGGCGTTTAGATTAGAGCCCGGCACACTGTAAATTACCCAAGAAGTGATATGTTTGTATTGAACACGCAGTAAATTATCTCTTCAGATTGCTGATTATTTTCAATTGTACTTGCAAAAATATTTTACAAAATTGGTGCTAGTAAAACTTTTTCACTAAAGACTGTTTGAAGCAATATTGCTTCCACTTCAAATTTATACTGTTTCTCATCCTTTATTCTAACTCAGAAAACCATCTACCTGTCTCCTGTGGACTTTCTATCATACTCATCACAGTGGCTGTTCTAATACTTTCTGAGACTTCTCACACTATCCAAACACACCACCATCTTCTTTACTCTCAGAGAATGACCTTGCTTCCCACCTCACTATGATTAAGTTCACCTTTCCATCTGAATTGTTTTCTACATCAAAATTTTCTTGACCTGTTTACTTCTCTCTTATTTCATAAGAAAATTTTCCTCTGCTCTTGCAAGTCCAACTACTCCATGCACCAACCCTCTTTAACCTCTCTCTTTCCATCTCCTCTATTCCTTGAGACATCTGTGATACTTTTTTGTGTCTTTAAGCTCTCCCATCTTGGCTAGGTTTTTCTTGTTTATTCACAAGTTTCCAGGTTCTCTTTGTCTTGTGCTTACTTTTTCTTCCATACTACATTTCTTTGTTCCTTCTATTTCTTACGGTTATCTTTTCCTGCTCCAGACCTGACTGATAGGCTCTATCAGTACTAATAAGTGTCAATTAGCAAATTCTCTCCATTCCCATGCTTCTTAATGTTAATAGCACAATATTTTAATCTTCCTTTTCTTCTTCTTTAATTTTTTAATTTTTTACCTCGAAAACCATTTGTTGACAAACAGCTAGAAACCAGTTTCTATGATTAGGAGGGTACAGATATCTATTACAAAAGATCCCTGCCACTCAGGAATTCCCTATCTAGCAGGAAAGATATGTGATTAATTTCACTGTAATACAAGGGGAAAGTGATCATTGAAAGAGACACAAGTAAGATTATTTCATTTCCTTGATGCAATGAACTTTATAACTTTCTTTTCAGGATTTTTATTTGGGAGTTGTAGTAGATGATTGTCCTTTTCTTTTGGCAGAAGTTGCAATATGGTGATGATGGTATATTACCTTAGAATGTGTTAATCTGCTCTGTACAATGACTGTTGATTACATGGTGCTCTGAGGTGAAGGATACCTTTGGGAATCCACATACTTGGATATATTCAAAGCTACATGGATGCCTTAGCCTTTACTTAGTCTTGTGTGTTAATATGTGTTTACGAAGGAAATATATATTTATATTTTAACCCAAGGCAGAGGCAAGTTTTTTGGAAAGAACACAGGCTGGAGATTAAGGAGGTTGCATTTCTAATCCTGGCCCTGGAGATCTTTAGCTGAACTAGAGGAAATCTCGTAATTAGACTGGGCTTCAATATACTCTTCAAAATAAATTGTCTCAATTCTTTTTTTTGTTGACGCTTGTGTCTTGGATGATCTCATCCAGTCATATGGTTTTAAATATCATAATTGCACTGACAACTTTCAAATGTATAATTCTAACACAGAACTTTTTCCCCCCTGAAATCCAGTTCTGTGTATTTAACCTACTCTTAATTGTTACCTCTAACTTAACATCTATTAGAATTTCAAGCTTTTAATATCTACAAGTGAACTCTCTATTACACTAAAGTCTCCCCCATCTTGGTAAATGGCAACTCTAGACTTGGTAAATGGCAACTCTAGACATACTGCAATGTATGTCTACTCCAAACCTGACTCGTTCTTTATGCTAACTCAGAAAATCATTTATCTATCTCCCATGGACTTCCTATCACAGCAAATGGTAACTCCATCTTTTCAGCTGTGTAGACCAAATCCTTGGAATTATCCTTGACACCTCATATTCTCTTACACCTCATATCTGATCTGAAAGCACATGCTTTTGGATCTATTTTTAAAATAAATTCAGAATTTGTCCACTTGTTACCACTTTCTAAAATACAAGACTAAACTGCCATCATCTCTCAGAGCTCTTGCAACAAAATTCTACCTGGTTTCCCTAATTCAGCTCTTGCACTCCTCATCACCCACTTTTTATACAAAACAGCTAGAGTAATCCTTTAAAAATTTTGGTATGATCATATCATCTGCCACATTTAGAATTCAATTGCATTTAGAATAAAACCCTAAGTTCTCATCACAGCCAACAAGACTAAATAATCTGAACCTTGGATATCTCTAAAATTTATCTTCAACAATTCTTGCCTTATTCACTTACACTAGCCTTTTTGCTATACCTCATACATACCAAATATATTCCCTTCCCACTTGAAAATATTTGCCTTTTCCCTCCTCTAGCATATTCTTCTTCAGTTTATTAATTGGATCTTGCAGATCTTCCCTTAGACCTATCCTAAAATGCCACTACCCCCTGGGACTACAGCACCTTTTTCTACTGTATTTTTTTATAGCACTTATATCTATTTGTCTATCAACCTATCTGTCTATCTAGATATGTATATGTCTATGTATGTACATACACACATATATAAAATATACACACAAACTTTTTTTTAAAACTATTTATATCTACACTGACATTTAAACATTATAGGAACAAGAACATTATCTGTTTTGTTTCCTGCCAGGGCAAGAACATAATAGCACTCAGGATTAGTAAATATTTTTAAAACTCACTATCCAAGGAAATCAGAAAAGCCTTCACAAGAGAGGTGGTCTCACATATGAAGGTTGTGTTTACTAGATAGAAAGATGAGAGGGACATTATAAGAGGAAGGAATAGCAGGCAATAGTAGTACCATTATTTAGTTCCATATTTAATTTGGAACAAGAATGAACAATGAAATATTGTGGCAACAGATATATAAACCAAAAAACACACATTATTACCAGATTTCTTTTAATGTCAATGGAAGCAATAGTCACAGGAAGAACGCCCTGGGTTTAAGTATAACATCACTTCAAAGACACTCTTAATTTTTCTTTTACTCCAAGTGATAAACAAGACAATCTTCTTCCAGGAGAACAACAGATAGTCCCTTTGTGTCATAAAAGTTAGAGTGGCTAACACAGTTTTAGGGGAGGTGTGTATGCATGTAGTGAGATAGAGTCATACTTAACCACTTCAGCATGTCAAATCTCCATTAACAAGACGTTATCAGCAATGAACAATATGGTGTGTTACACTTATGGAGCACTGTATAGTTTTCAAAATACATTCACGTTCATTATCTCATTTTCTATTCCAACAGTCTATTACCGAGCATCATAGGTGCTACCACTCTCACTAGGCTGTTAAGGGGCAGCACTGCGTGTGTGTGTGTGTGTGTGTGTGTGTGTGTGTGTGTGTGTGTTTCAGGGGAAAGTAGTGGATAAATGCGTTCATTAATGAGAGATAAGAAAAATGTAAAGTGAGCTATGAGATGCTGTTAGAAAACAGATGGACCAAAGGCTGACCTAATCCTGGAGAAGGTTAAAAGGATGTTTAACTAGAATTGCTTTTGAAGATACTTGCTTAGCAAGGCTATCTGGTTAAGATGAGACGTGAGTAGGAAATTCCTATTATTGTCTATCATGGTTGAAATTTTATAACGTTTAAGAATTCGGAGGGAACATTTATCACCCAAATAAATTAGAACATGTACCTTACTGTGAGATATCTAATCAGAAATTGCAAGGATGTTGGACACTCCTGTTAATGCTTTGAGGAAAGTCTGGAGTGTAACCTGGTCTACTCTAGTGCTCAGGAAAGATGGATGTCAAGGGATATTTAAACATTGATTGTAAAATGGTTGAAGATGTGAGGTAAATTTATTTTATTCGGTTATTGACAATAAATATTATAATAGCTGAAATTTTTGAACATTTGTTATATGTCAGACACTATGCTAAGAATATTATAAACATTTTCTTACCTAACTCTAACAACCAACCTACGAGGTAGGCACTATTATTTTCCCATTAAAAGTAAACTCAGAAAGATTAAGCAAACTGCCCAAGGTCACAGAAATGTTTTGTTACCGGCCTGGAATTCAAACAAAGGTCAGTGTAAATAGAAAATCAGAACTCTTGACTATGGCATATCTTGATGGCCTATGTGGTAGGTAGAATAATGCCTCTTCTTCCCCAAAGATATCCATGTCTTAATCCCAAGAATATTTATTTTCTTACAGTTCTGAAGGTTTGACATTCAATATCAAGGTGTTGGCAGGTTTGGCTTCTCCAGAGGCTTCCCCTTGGCTTGCAGATAACCATTCTCTTCCTGTGTCCTTATATGGTCTCTACTCTCTCTGCACACCCCTAGTGTCTCTTTGTGAGTCCGAATTTCCTCTTCTTCTAAGGACACCAGTCACATTGGATTAGGCCTATCCTAATGGCTTCAATTTAACTTAATTAGCTCTTCAAAGACTCTGTTTCAAAGTACTGTCACATTCTGAGGTACTGGGGGTTGGGACTTCAACATATGAATTTGGAAGGCACATATTCTACACATGAGTTCAGTCCATAACAAACTCCCAGTCAAGGAGAGTTGGGTAGGAGGATGTAACCTTCTTCCCCTCCAGATAAGTGAGAGGGCCTTCTACGAAGCTGCTTGGCATATTTCAAAAGTGTTCTCTGAAGCTGGAAGATGGACACAGAGGGTTTATAGTTGACTCAGAAAACCACGTGATCCATGATGTTAAGATATAGAAATGGCTGCATGCAGATCAGCCTGTACTTTCACAATTTATCTGGGAAAGAAAGGCATGCATATTTTCTGTGGACTAGAATGTGGGCCACATGGGTGAGAGAAACAGTGTAAGGTTATTTGGGGTCTTATTCAAGGGGGCATATATGGGGTAGAAGGACCCTAGTAGCAGAAAGATAGAGGTGAACTCTGAGATTTCTAGAAGTTATAGAAGAAGTTAAAAATGGCTATCCAGAAATAGACACTAATCATCCCAGATTAAAAGAATTGAAGGAGATAAATCATCAGCAATAAGGCTATGCAGCAAAAGTCAAAACAAAACAGAACAAATTAAAATGCTCATAAGAAAAATAGTCAGTTTAAACTCTGAGCCCAAATAATAAAATACAACCAAAAAATAGGAAACCTTCCTGCTGCCTTTCTACTGCTTATCCCCAGACAATCTAAAGCTGTTGGTAACTGGAGAAATAGAACTGCAAAAGAGAGAAGCCATCCCAAGTTCAAAACCCATTCCTAGGATAGGTTCCTCATCTGAAAAATATTGGAGTTTGGGGAGAGGAGAATATTTAATGTTAATTCAAGTTTTGAATATTGATTATATCTTGGACTGGTTCATTCCACTTTTTACATGTGTACTTGAAGTATCAATAGGACAAGTACTGTGCTGGTTAATAACAAGTGGTTCCCCCCAAAATGAAAGCCTTGATTTGTGACATTTGCCCTTTGCTACAATGTAAGTTCCCCACGATGGCCAATTTCTATCTATCAACATGATGCCACTGAAACCAGAGTGGGGAAAGAGGAGCATAATTGGGTCTCCCAAGCCTATTAGCTGGCCCTAGCATACCACCTGTAGTACTATTAAAACTAAGAGCAGAGGCATATTTACTCAGACACCAATGCCAGTTGCAGGGTCCCTCAGTGCTAGGAGCCTGGGATCAGCTCTAGCAATGTGGTCACGTGGGCACTGGTTTTCATAAATTTTGCAAATGATAATTTAACCACAATCAGCATGGCTGTTCCCTTCCATTCTAACTTCCTACTATCACACTTGCCTTCCAGGTAAGTGGCTTTTATGTGACCATGGACACACTTTTAGGATCCAGCCATGGAGAAGTTGCTGATACTTTCATTTGGGTTCCATGGAATATATTTATGTTCTTACTTGCTTCCATGCATAGTTAATGTACTGCTGGCCATACAGGTGTAGAAACGGCTGCCAGCAATCCCCCTGCTGCCCAGTGCATAGACTCATCTGGCACCATTATGCAGGGGTGCAGTCATACGTCATATTGTGACTTGAGTGTTTCCATGCTGTTATTGGCACCAAGAATATGTGGGAAGAAGAAACAAGGCTTGTAATATACAGACTCAGAAGTTGGTTCGTGGAAAATTCTTCCACATCTGAAGCTCATGTGTAAAGAAAACTTAATAGAAGTTTCCCCAAGTTAAAAATTATCTTAAAACTTTAACACAAGGTGTAAGCTCAAGAAACTTTCTAAATTAAGAAGAATGAATCTCATTTTTTGCTAAATCATGATTAAAAACTGATGTATATTACAATGAAAAAAATGACATCACAAAATTGCTGAAATGTGAAGGTAATCAAAGGGAATGTTGCCAAAAAATGTAAGGAAAAAAAGATATTACACAGATGTTTCAGACAGGTAACATACAAATACAGTAGAGATTTTTTATGAGGATGAAGATTTGTGATGTTTGTGGTATTTGAAAAGTTTTAGAAATGTGCATGTTCTTATGATTTGTTTTTTCCTTCTGAATAAATATTCATTTTTAGTGTAATTTGTATTTCAGTGTTCATTTCCTTAAGGAAGTCACCCCAAACTATCTAAGCTTTAGGCCCTATAAAACTGCGTATTCTACTGCCTGAGAGAAAAGAGAAAAATCATAAAATCATGGGGCTTTTCTATGTTTAATCCAGATGCAGGAGATGATTACTTCCACTAATACATTTTAAAGGAACAGTGGGAAACAAAATAAATTTGGTTTATGTCAGAAATCCAACTTGTTCAATATACTGTTATTCCCTGAGCATTTTCTCATGGAGGATTTGAATTGGGTCTCTGAGACCTAGAGGCATGAGGTTCTACTTGGGGTAGAACTTGGGGTTCTACTGCGACCCTAATTCATGAAAAAATATATCCCCTACTGAAACTGTCCCTTCTGAGTTATCTCTGTTCTCCTTTCCAGATATGTTCTATGTATTTTTAACAATTTTGGAAAATAAAACAGAGAAGTGTGTTAGTAAAAAAAAAAATCTAGGCTATATGTGAAATCTGGCAGGTGACTCCTTTTTTTCTTTTAAGTCATTTATTGTTATAGTTAGATGGAGTTAAGATGATCTCCAGGTAATTTCAATCATAAAGAAAAGAAAATGGTTGTCTCATCGCTCAAGCAAAAATTCATTTATTGTGATACAAAAATTTTCAAAAACAAGAGTGGCTTCCCATTTTGTACAGAAAGGGCATGCTTTGTAAACCTTTATAATACCATCTGAAAGTGTTTGTCTTTTCAAATATACTCTTCTTGCTACAGGATTGGGGAGAAGAAAAACATACTTAACATTAGTCTGTTTTATATACCTTTGACAATGCTAATAGTAATAATTAAAAAGCTTTCTGTATTTCAAAAGTATGTCAGAGATATTAAGAGAGATTGAGGAATGGGTTTGGAATTCTAACTATAAGATGAATATTAGACCACAGGGTATTTTTGAGGTCTTGACTAAAACATACCCTATTTTGGCTATGTATATTTACACAATAAACTCATTAATTTGATCAAGATGAGGAAAAAAATGTCAAGCATTAAGTGATTTAAAAGACTTTATTTTTTTCCAAGACAAATTTGTTGATTTTTCTTACTGTTATCAATGATGCTAGAGATCACTCTTTGAAGAGAAAATAATGCCTTTTGCAATAATAGCACACCAAATAATTTAAGCTGTGTTAGAAAGTGCTCTTATTTTGCATCATCTAGCTTAAATTTTAGGTCTATAAGAGAAGCATTTTTTAAATCTTGAAATCTCTATTAAACATCTGTGCTCTTGAAATTCATTTGTAAACAACATTTATTCACAAACACATTAGAAGAGTGGTTAGGAGAGCAGGCTTTGGAGTGAAGTGTAACTAGGTTGGATTTCTGACTCTGCTATTTATCACCAAGTCACTTAGCTTCTTTGAGCTTACATTTTAACATCTGGAAATAAGGCAATGATAACTGCCATAGTCTATTATTGTTGGGATTAAATGATGTATAAAATACGTAAAATGTTAGAAATAGCTATCATGCAGTAACCAATAATTACATAATAGCTATCAATACTCTTCTCACTTCATTATTCTCATCTCAATTATTTTAAAACAAAATTTTATATGCATTTTTGGGGAAAATATTTGCATGATTTAGCATTTTATGAAAAAAATCTGCACTTCAAAGTACCCATTAAAATGTGAATAATTTTCTATAACCAACCTTAAAAAAAAATCTGTGAAAAAATTACTTCACATTTCTCTTTAAAAACACTATTATGCTTGAATTCAAGTTCCCAAATTCTCCCTCACAGGCTTCCTTCAGTTTTTACTTGGTGGAGACTTGTCCTAAATGGCCATTGTAAGAAAGATTGTCTCTATATCAGAGAGTTCAGGTCAAACTCAAATCTTTATTTGGAAAAAGTATATGACTGAACTTAATCATGTGAAATGTGCATGGTGAGAAAAGATAAAACTGTGAAGCTATCTTTACATTTGACACAAAGGTCAGGGGTAGGACAAGAATTCCTTCTTTCCCCCACCCAGCCAAAAGCATTTCTATTCTGTGGCATGTTGTGGAAGTTAATGGATTTTTAGATGTGACCTGGACTCTGGGCTGAAGGGAAAAGGAGACAGAGGAAGAGCAGAGGGACATATTAAAAATTCAGCATTTTAAATGGACAAATGGAACTTTATTTGCTGTAAGAGACAAATAAGATTCTGTAAAGTGATCCTTAAGGTATCAGATTCTATCTGATTTTGACACTGTAGATAAATGAACCTTCTTTATATGTAAAGCACTATTGAAAATGTACAAAGTCATTTTAAATGTAATTGCGGAGATTGATATTTAAGTAATCTTATTTTGCTTTTGGTAAATACATGAAATGTTTGAGTCAGATTTATAGCCATTCCCACCATTTTTTTAATTAATAAGTGTTTTCCCTATGAAGTTTGATTTTAAAAATTGATCAAGCCTTTACTGTCTATACTCTGTTTTTTAGTTATAATTTTAACACTGCTTTATGTTTTGGTTAGTTACAGTGATTTTCTCTTGTTAGTCAGATAGTTCTCCCTTCCTTTTCCAGTAGAATTTGGTCACTTGATATGCAAGAAAATGGACATGTAGATTATACCTACAAGGTCACTTCACTAATCAGAGAAGGTGAAACTCCAAGCCCGATGTGTGGTTCATTAGGCTACTCTCTTAACCAGACCACCGAGCGACTGAAAGTCCATCGTTTGTTTTCTTCACAGTTCATAAATTACTAAATATTGTTGCAACCACTAGAGTCTGGATTTTCATGCCATGCTCTAAATAAGATGATTACAGAATGTTGATCTGTCAGTGAATAATTACTGTTGAAAGGTTTTTGAGATTTCAAAAGATTTAGAAAATGTGTCTGTAAAATTAAGATGAATGTTTACAGAGCTTTAAAAATGTGGACTCTCATTTCTTGAATATTAGTAAGATACAGTTAAATGCTATCTGTGAAAAAGGGCAGACCAAATTATAGATGCTCTGACTTTGTGAGAGGAATTACATTTCAGAGGAATTTGTTTAAAAGAGAATCCTTTATTATATATTTCTAAAGAATCAGAAATTGGGTAAAAAGAAAATCATCAACTACCAGCAAAGCCTTTTATTTAAAAATCATAACAAGATTATTATATATTTCTGTTTCTTTCTGAATTACAATTAAGGACCAAACCTGAACACTGAAGGTACTAAACACCCAATATTCTAAGTTCAGAGAGACTGCAGCAGTGAGGGCAAACACTTCTCTGTTTCCTTTTGGACTTAAGAGGCACCAGAAATGGTCTTATAGACCTTAACATCACCCTAAACTCAAATCAATAGGAAAGGAGAATTGGAGAGATAGGAAACTAAAGCCTTCGAGGCATGCAGAATTAAAGGTGACAGAATAAGGAAGAGACCTCAAGAGACACATCTGTTTAGCCAGCAGACTTGCTGAACTGCTCTGTGTTAGTTAAACAAAGGAAAAGGACTAGAAAAGAGTCAGTGGAGTCAAGAGAGAAGGAAGCTATCTTCCTCCTCACACTTGCCATTTAAAATTGAATAGATAGGGAGTTTGCTTGAGTCAAATAAACACTAAGAAAGACAGCTGGCTCTGTCTTCTCAATTTTTCACCCAAGAAGGATATTCACTGCCTGAAGGTACCCCAGCAACAAGAAGTGGTGGAGTAGAGCTCTTCCACAACAGGAAACTGCAATAGGAAGGCTCTTTTTCATCCTTTCCAAAGAATCCACACATATATTCTAGGGGAGAGTTAGGGCTTGGATGGCTGCCACACATAGCCATTTCTCTTTGTGTGAATGTCCTGAAGTGCACGGCCAGTTCCAAAAAGTGACTTTTATTTTGTGGTCTAAATTGGCACCATGCCAATATGAGCCAAAGAAGCAGAAGTATTAGAAGAGAGATATTTGCTATCTCAGTGATCATCACACCAAGAGAGCCACAGCATAATAATGGATTACAGCTGAAAGAGCTGCAAGACAAAAGAATTTTCTGAGAAGTACTAAGGATAACCTAAAGTCATCAAGAGGGGAGACAAAAGCAAGGATACTAGAGGAATTTTAAGACTTTGGAAGGCAGCTATGCTCACCACTATACCACCAATGACACAAGTTATTTGAAGACTTTGGTACCTATACCTAAAGCAAACATTAAACACAGCCCAGCTTCTAGCCAGATTAACATAAATCCTCACACTATAAGCCTATTGATCTCAATTTTTATTACTGAAAACAAGACACCTGGTTTTCAGCAAAAATTATAGGGTGTTGATGAGTCTGGCTCCAGGTCAAAACCCTATGTATGATATTTTGGGCCCAGACATAGGCAATTACAAGCTTTGCCTGTCAGGTTTGTGGGGAGAGGAGGTGGCTGTCCTCCCCATACTAGACTAGGTACACTGCCAGCCAATTGCATTTCTTTGGAAGGAATTGCAGGAATGCACTTAGAAACCCTCTCCTTGGGTCATATCTGCATTTCTAGCCCAGATACCTCCATTTGGAGGCCTTCTTACTGAGGGCCTTGGCTGATGCACTTCCCAAGGGCCTCTTTAAGACCTCCTTATCATAAGACCTTGGCTGAAGTACTTTTTCCCCACTCTGAATCAGTACTTTTCCACTTGTAGCCATTCCCCTTATTCCTCCCCTTCCCCCTACCACCTTAGTTCTAGAAAAAGGAGACTTGTGGTTAGGGCTTCTTAGCAATGAGATGATTCTCCTTACCTGGGCTGCATATTATCTTACCATCACTCCTTATCATTGTGTGGAGAAAAAATGAAACACTATGGAGCCAGCATCTATTTTTAGCTCTTGATTACACTATCATATAATAAGTGAATAAAGCTTTAACAAATTGAAAAGAGCTGAAATCATATAAAGTATGTTTTCAGACCACATTGGAACTAGAATCAACAACAGAAAGATAGATGGAAAATCTCCAAATACTTGGAAATTAAACAGCAGGTTTCTAAATAACACATGGGTCAAAGAAGATATCTTAGAAATTAATCACTGTTTTGGACTAAATGGAAAGTAAAAGACAACTTAACAAAATTTGTGGGATGCAGAAAATGCAGTGCTTAGAGGAAAATTTATAGCATTAAAATGTATATTTAAGGAAAGAAAGAAAATCTAAAACCAATATCCTAAGCTTCTACATCAGGAAACTAGATGAAGAAAAGCAGTTTAAGTCTATCTAAAAGAAACAGAAAAATTAAACATAAAATTCAGAGCAAAAATCAGTGAAATTTAAAACAGGAAAACAAATAGAAAAAACAAACAAAAATTCTAGCATTCTAGTTCTTTGAAAGTTTTAATAAAAAAATCTATAAACCATTTGCCCTGTTAACCAAAAAAAAGTAAGAAAGAAGCAATGCAAATGAATAAAATCAGAAATGAACAAGAGGTCATCACTACTGACCTCATGGACATAAAAAAGACTATAAAGTGATATTACAAACAACACTATGACCACCAATTTGATGTCTTACATGCAATAAATTCCTTGGAAGACATAAACTAACAAAACTCACACAAGGAGAAATAGAGCATCCAAATAAGATTATCTATATCTATTCAATGAATTAAATCAGTAGGTAATAACTCTCCAAAAAAATAAACCACTAGGCTCATATTATTTCACTGATGAAGTCTCAGGGAAGAAATATGACAATTATCCAAAATATCTTCCAGAAAATAGAAGTATAAGTAACACTTTGAACTTATTCTGTGAGGTCAGCATTACTCTTACAACAAAACCAAATAAAGATGTTATGTTAGAGAATAACTACAGACCAATATCTCTAAGGAACATATATTAGCAAATCAAACCCTACAATGCATAAAAAAACCAAGTGTGACTCATGCCAGGTATGAAAGGCTGGTTCAATATTAGAAAATCAATCAATGTTATCCACCATATTGACAGACTAAAGAAGAAAAATAATGTGAACATATCAATTGATGCAGAAAAAGAATTTTGCAAAATGACTACACATTCATAATAAAAACTCTTAACAAAGTAAGAATACAGAGTAAAGCCCTCAAGTTTATAGAGAACATCTACAAAAGTCCTTACAACTAACATTCTTAATTAATGGGAGAAACTAGATCATGGAATAAGGCAGGGGTATTCCTCTCTCATCACTCCAATTCAATATTGTAGTAGAAGTCCTAGCTATTGCACTAAGACATGGGAGCCAACTGAAAGGATTCCTAATGACCAAAGCTGAAACAATTTTAGCAACAAAATGGTGCAGCATCTTATGAAATAAATATTCATGAGTCCAAACTGATATAAGTAAATGATTAAATACATAAATAAATGGAGGAAAATATACAAACTTCTTTGTAGAAGAATTTTTAAAAGTATGTAGATACTTCACTCTAAAGGAGTTTGAGCTTAATTCCCACTTAAGTGTGGCCAGCACATAGTAGAGTATCTAAAGAGGCATACTAGAAACGGCATTATAAGGAGCAACTACAGCCAGGTGATTAAGTTTAACATCAACATTAATAAATAATATTAAAAAATATGCACCCTTGGTACGATGTGATGAGAATGGGACTTTACCTCTTTTTTCTTCCTCCTAAAACACATAACTCCAGTTTAAACATGAAGGAAACATCATACAAATTCTAATTGAGGCACATACTGCAAAATACCTGAATGATCCTTCTCGAAACTATAAAGGTCATCAAGAGTAAGACTCTCACAGCCAGAAAGAGCTTAAGGAGATATGAGTAGTAAAAGTAATGTGGTATCTGGGGTGGAATCCTGGAAAAGAAAAAGAACTTTAGGTAAAAACTAAGAGTATATGAACAAAGTATAGTCTTTAGTTAATAATAATGTATCAATATTGGTTAATAAATTGCAGCAATTGTACCATAATGATATAAGATTTTAATAATAATGGAATTTGTGCAATCATTTTTGTGCTATTTTCATAATTTTTCCAAAAATCTTCAACTGTTCTAAATAAAAAATGTACTTAACAAAAGGTTTTAAAAAACCACAAATCAGTGAGAAAGCAAAGAAGAAAAAAAGACGTCTAATGCATGCCGTATCCCTTTAGTAGCATGATCCAGAAGTTGTTCACATTATTTCAGCGCATATTTTATCTTATGGATTTGGGTCATTCAATCTTACTTAACTGCAAGTTTAGGTTATGAACCTACTTGAAAATGTTTCATTGCTAAAAAAGAAAGAAAAGAAAGTAAAGAAAATGGATTTTGGAGATATTTTAAGTCTATTCTACAATTCCATGAGATTATTATTCTATTAGCAGAAATTCATATAAGATAAAAAGTCCATGGAGAACACCCCGAGTTTAAAACACTCATGAAGAATACTCTCAGCGATGGACATGATATTTAATTATCAAGATTAAAAACTAGGTAATCACTATCGTGTTTGAGAAAAATAAGTCTAGGTGATAAACAGGATTATATTCAAATCCAAATGGGAGTAATAGAGAATAGGTGAGTTCTGAGTAGCTCATCATAAAGCAGGTGTGTGTTTCTGTACGGTGTGGGTTGAGAGAGGAGATGGAAATCAGTGGACCACATAACTACAACCCTAAGTGACAAGGTCTAGCAGAGGAACCTGGAAAATTTGAAATTGATGACAGACAGTTCGCTGCTTTAAACTTAATTAAAATAACCTGAATTAGGTAAAATGTGTAAGTGCTCTCAATTATACCTAGACTGAATCTCATAATTCACTTCTATTGTAATGGTTCCCTTCCCATGTCATGCACACACACACACACACAAACTGAATCCAGTTAAATTTAGAGGGTCATGTGATGAGGAAATGGACTCTAAATTTAAACAACGGTAAAGGTAGGTGACAGTTATCGGCCATGTTTATTAACTAGCACTTCAGTGTGCCAAATAAAGGCCAGGTGAGAATTAGGTTAGAACAGATTAAGAAGCCAACTAAGGCAAGTATGGTACAAGTCAGAGCAGTAGGCCAGTATTAGACACTGGTGAAGACCTAAATATAAAGGCAAAGAAAGAAGAGATAAGTTTTTCTCAGGGGATATGGCAGGGTTGTAGTGGTTTAGAGGGTCAAGAAAGAGGCTAATGAAACAATGCCTCCCACTTTTATTCAACCAGAGAAGCTTTATATTATTTTTTAATGTTGGGGTTATCTGTAAGATTTCTCTTGAGGAAATAGGGCTTAATTACTTTTTAAAAGGCTAAAAAGTAATAACTGAATTAGAGAAAGATGCAGGCATAGGCAGCCCTCCAATTTCTGAGGAGCTATGTCTTAATAATATTTTAATTCTGTTCCATTAAATATTTACTGATACTCTTTTTCAGAGTTAACTGGGGTTACAATAATGATAGAATTCCTGAAATGAGTTGAGAGCTCTCTTCTTCGCCATCCTGTGCACATTCATTTGCTCTCTGTAACGTCTTCTCCTTACTTTTTTGTTTTCCACTGATCTTATGAAATCAAGGATTCTTCCTCAGTCTTCCAACCAGTCAAAGTTAGAAGGTAGGTCTTCCAGCCTCATTGTAAGTCTGGATTTCCTCAAACACAGTTGGCAGATGTTTGAATTTAAGAGGGTGGAGAAGATGAAGCAGAGCATGGTATTCTTTCTTATACTCATCATTAACCTAGAGATTGCATATTCAGAGGACAATGTCCTTTGTGAATGGGCTTAGCAAAAGGCAGTAGTGAGTGGTGGTGTCAAAGGCATCTAAATTTAATTTTTTTTGTTAATGCCAATGTGCCAACAAAATATCTGAGTATTAAATATGTCACTTCTGTGGCATATTTGATTGTAGAAAATATACCCTATGGAGAGTTTAGCTTCATTAGGCCAAGGGCAAGATTGTGATTTGAGGAGAGTGTGTTATTGGAACACTTGAACAGACTCAAGCTGCACTATAAGGAAAGTGATACTAAACATGTTATTACAGGAGATGGTGGTGAGCAGGAAAGGGTCAAGGTGCTGACTACTTGATAATGTCAAAGCAAAATACAGATTGCTAAAGGCTGCAACCAAAAAGGCCAATGAAAGGCCAGGCAGAAGAGGCAGAAAGGGTGGTCTTGCCTGGGAAGTTTCAAGAGCTTGTTGCCAAGGTGTCATTGGGATCCACACATAGAATACGAGTCCTGATTTAAGTCAGAGGAAGGCTGTGGACCAAAATCAGCTGACTACTAGAGAACAAATCTTTTGAAGAAGAAATTTGTTATTACATCAGAAACCATTTAGGTAAAAAATAAATAGGATCCTAATTGGAAAGGCAGGTAAACAATGAGGTCAGTAGGGAAGAATTTTAAGTGACAGAGCAAAATATAGCCCTGATTTTATCTTTTGTGGTCCTTTTTCTCATAGTTAGAGGCTTGAGCAGAATTTCCTATAGTGTTTCAAAACCATGGAACAAAATTATTGCTTGGAGACCATGTGAGCAACTATTTGGCTGAAGGCAGTGATATCATTGCATCTTCTGGCATTAATTTGGCTAGGGTGAATTCCCACTGTGACCTCAGGCTTGTAGCTACCTATTGTCTTGGCAGAACAAAGAGTGGCAGCAAACTATGCAGGAATATTTCTGTAATCTTCAATCAAAAAGGAGTTGGTGAGGACATACTTAGAGTGGAAGGCATTGGCCAGGGAATTTAAGAGACCTTTGTTTCAGGGCTGTCATTTCACAAATAATACTTTTCTTTGAGCTTGGGTTAAGAATAAAATTCTGTCCCCTTGCATCAGTTTCCATCCAAAGTAGGAATTCTGAGAAGAATAACATTCATAAAAGGAAATTAAGTTCTATGGACAAATAATCACTATGCAAATCTAGGTTTTAATAGCTATAATATAGTTTCTATTATTGGGAACTGTGTAGAATTCAGTGATATTATAAGGAGTGAATCTTTTGTTGATGTTAGCAGCCTATGCACAATTTAATATTGTTGGTCATTTTGAATTTTAGTTTAACTTTTTTTAGAAATGATTGAGGAAATTGATTTTGATTTAATTTTCTTTTTTTAATTAATTTTTATTGGTGTATAGTTGATTTACAATGTTGTGTTACTTTCTGCTGTACAGCAAAGTGAATCAGTTATACATATACATATATCCACTCTTTTTTAGATTCTTTTCTCAGACAGGTTATTACAGAGTATTGAGTAGAGTTTCCTGTGTTATACAGTTGGTTCTTATTAGTTATCTATTTCATATATTGTAGTGTGTACATGTCAATCCCAGTCTCCCAATTTCTCCCTCTCCCTCCACCCCTTTTCCCCTTGGTAACCATAAGTTTGTTTTCTACCTTGAGCTAAAAATACAGATGGAATATTATTAAAAGACATCATTAAACATTATTATTATGAGATGTTGTATATCCCATTATTGTATACTGCTGTACATCCTAATACAGTAAATCAATTTTTGTAAAGAATTAACTTGTAATCTGAAGGGTAAATGCATTAAATTATACAATATCATTTTAGCTTCTATCCTTGCACATACTCTTTGATAAAGATTGGGTATTTCTTGACTCCTCTTAGTCTGAATTTTATAATTTGCACTTTCTGGCTGGAGAGATTGAATCTGTCTGAAGGAAGCCCATTTAATGGTGGTTTTCAGTGTGAGTCTAGATCCAGTCATATTCTGGGGATGAGTGCTACATAGCTGCAGGCCTGCCAGTGGGAGTGTGACTGTTTAATTACCAACTCAGCTGTACTCTCTGACTAGATGTAGTGACAATAACTCTGTAAGTCCAGTGTCTTTCAATTTTCTTTTCCTTTATATATTTTCTGACAACTTTCTTTACATGTATGTATATATGTATGTGTTTATATATACACATATATATGTATTTATGTACATAAATATGTACCTAAATATATGCATGTGTTTATGTGTAGAGGAGACTAAGATTGATTGACTAGAGTACTGATCAACAAAATGTAATATATTACCTATTCTAAGTATTATTAATTTTTACTAATCTGGATTTCAGAAGATACTTGTTTTTTAAAATAAGTAACACAATGAAGAATGACAATTAACTGGACTGGAGAAAATGAATTCTATAGAATATAAAAGTTGCTTGTTTTGCCCTAAAAAAGACATTTGAATTTACATGTTAAGATACCTTAGATAATTCTCTCATGCTGATCTTCAAGAAGCTTTCCTTTTTCCCCCAGCTTTTGAGGTATAATTGACAAAAAGTTGTAAGATATTTAAAGAGTACAGCATGATGACTCGATATTTCTGTAAATGGTGAAAGGATTCCCCCTCACTGAGTTAATTAACACATCCATACCTCACGTTTACCATTTTTTTCCTTTGATGAGAACATTTAAGTTCTCTCTTTGCAAATTTCAATTATACAATACAATGCTATCAACTCTAGTCACTGTATTATATATTAGATCCTCAAACCTTATGCATCTTGTAAATGAAAGTTTGTATTGTTTTACCAACCTCTCCCTATTCCCAACCCCCTAGCTCTAGCAACCCAATTTTCTACTCTGTTTATGATTTCAATTTTTTTTAAGATTCCACATATAAGTGGAATACCATGTGGTATTTGTCTTTCTCTGTCTGGCTTATTTCACTTAGCATAACGTCCTCCAGGTTCATCCATGTTGTCACAAATGACAGGATTTCCTTCTTTTTATAAGACTGAATAATATTACATTGTATATATGTATATCCATATACCAAGGAGCTTTCTTAAAACACAAAACAAAACAATAAATTTACTTCAGTTCTATAGAGCAAGTCCTTAATAATCTCTAAAATAGATGTAGTTTTTAAAAAAGAAATACAAGAAATAATTGTAATTTACTAATGCAATCTATGCATATGTAAGTAGATTTGACATTTCTAGTCTCATAACTTGTAGTTTTACTTTTTTAAGTATTCTCTTGAGTAATAGAAAAATCTTTTCTAATCATCTCCATATTCTATATTTTTATGCAAAGGGGAAGAAATAATTTTTATATTAGAATGAAGGAGAATTTTCATTGAAAATAGAAGTATAAAATAGAGCCCCATTGTTCTTCCATTCTAAAATAAAGCCACATGTCTGGAAGAAGAAATGGAGAGAAGATTATGTAACATAAAAATATTGACTCAGCACACTATCACTTTTGCCTCTATTAATCATTTAGTTACTTCCAGTAGTTGTCCTGTAACAAAAAATCATGACTTATCTTGAATTAGTATAGAATAAATAATATATATTTAAATCTATACCATATCTTCTACTTTTCTTTTTAGCAACTCTTCACTGCATAGAATATACTTTTATTTTAAGCATTACAGTAAGATGACCCATGTTATAAAAGAAAGTATAATGGGGATAGGAGAAAAATGTTATTACAAGTGACTTAAAGGCAAATTATCCATTCAGCAGATGGCTACCAATAGTTCCTTCAATCTCTCATAAGATATGGAAGCTATTTTGCCTCTCCTGAATCGTTGCTAGTCTTATGACTTGTTTTGACCAGGAGAAAAAGGCAAAAGTGATATCGTGTGAGTTCTGGTGCATGGCCCTTCCTTATGAGACTTAGCAGCTTCCATTTTCATTCCTTTGGGATCCAGCCATAAAGTAAAAAAGCTATGGGCAAGATTACTGAGTGATTACTAAGTGAGAGAGAAAAAGCCCAAACCAGCCAGCAGGCATTCCAGATACAACAGAAGAGGTACCATGAGTTTGAATGAAGCCATCTTGGATGTGCTGTCCCAGCCACATTCCCAGCAGAAGGTAGCCAAATAAGTGTTTTGTATCCTCAGCCAACACCCCGTGGCACAGAAAAAAAGCTAAGTCAGCCAATTCAAAAAATAAGAAACAATGAGAAATAGTAAATCATTGCTATTTTAAGCCACTAGAGTTTGGACTCATGTGTTACATCGAAATCCAGAACTGAAACTGGTTTCTTTGAGAATACACATTATTTTCAAGTATAAGATTTTTTAAATTGAAGTATAGTTGATTTACAATGTTTATTAGTTTCAAGTGTACAGCAAAGTGATTCAGTTACATACACACACATATATATTCTTTTTCATATTCTTTTCCATTATAGGTTATTACAAGATATTGAGTATAGTTCCCTATGCTATCCAATAGGTCCTTGTTGTTGATCTATTTTATATATAGTAGTGTGCATATGTTAATCCCAAACTCCTAATTTATCTCTCTCCCCACTCCCACTATCCCCTTTGGTAACCATAAGTTTGTTTTCAATGTCTGTAAGTCTACTTCTGTTTTGTAAACAAGTTCATTTGTATCATTTTTTTAGAATCCACATATAAATGATATCATGTGATATTTGTCTTTCTCTGTCTGACTTACTTCACTTGATATGATAATCCCTAGGTCCATCCATGTTGATGCAAGTGGCATTATTTCATTCTTTTTATGGGTGGGTAATATTCCTCTCTCTGTCTCTCTGTCTCTGTCTCTCTCTATATATATACATTATATATATATATATATAACACCTTTTTAATTAATTCATCTGTCTATGGATATTTAGGTTGCTTCCTTCCATGTCTTGGCTGTTGTAAATAGTGCTGCTATGAGCATTGGGGTGCATGTATCTTTTCAAATTGTTGTTTATAGCTGCTAAGGGTGTATGAGTTTCCTATGGCTGCTGTAACAGGTAATCACACACTTGGTAGCTTAAAACAGTAGAAATGTACTCTTTAACAGTTCTGGAATCTAGAAATCTGAAAACAGTTTCACTGAGTCAAAATCAAGGTATTAACCAAGCCACACTTCCTCTGGAAACTATAGGGGAAAATCTGTTCCATGCTTCTTCTAGCTTCTGGAGTCTGCTGTGTTGATTGGCCTGTCACTCCATTCTCTGCCTCCATCTTCAAATTGCTGTTTACTCTCTGTGTCTAATTTCTCTCTCTATCTCTTTTATAAGGACACTTGTGATGGGATTTAGGGCCAACCTGGATAATCCAGAATAATCTCCTCATCTCAAAATTCTTAATCACACCCTAAAACCTTTATCATATAAAGTAACGTCCATGGGTTCTAGAGATTATGACCTGATGTCTTTGGGTCTACTACATAGGGTAATTTGTTATGTAGTAATAGATAACTAATACACTACACAGGGTAATTTGTTATGCAATAATAGATAATTAACACCCTGACCTTTATTGCAGAGTTAAATCTTCATAGGTCTTTGACTCTCAAAGTCCCTCTTAGTCTTATGTCTTACCACCTGAGGTCTAGAAACAATTGCCTTTTCTGATTCTTCTCTGCTACAATTTTTTAAAAAAATCTATTTTCTTTTATCTTGGCTGGCAAAGTAAAAAATTCTTATTTGAGGTTATATCTATCTTGTGATACCTTACCAAAATCAGAATTCAATGTATATTACTACACTGACTCTTTGCAACTATTTACTAGGAACAGCAGACTAAGAAGACATACGGTTTGCCTTCCAAATTATCATAGGTCACATATCTCCAGGTGTTTTGCCAGCCATTTCATGGTTCCCCATTTTTTTAATCTTTAATAAGAATTCATCACAACCTAATGTGTATATATGTTTATATGCTGATATATATTTATGTTTGTATATATAAAATGATGCACTGTATTATACCACTTCTGATATCAATTTCTGTGTTAGATATAATAACACTAGCATTTGTAACAGATAAACTCAAATCCCAGTGAGTTCACAAAATATAATTTCATTTCTTTTTCATGTAAAGCTTCCAACACATATGTTCTTGATTAGGAAGAGGCTCTTCTCTAAGCAGTGATTCAAGATTCCAGGCATTCTTTATATCATGGCTATAGTATCTTTGCACAGGGCTTCCATTTCTTTATACTTATCACCATGAAGGTCATATGGGAATGAGCATGGAGAATTATTTATGAGAGGTGTTTATAGCACATGCTTGGAAGAAACATACATCATATCTGCTCACATTCCATTGAATAAAATAGCATCTATGGCTATGTATGCTACATGCACTTTCTTGTCTCAACTGGGATCAAGTCTGGGAAGTGGAATCCAGCTATTTTCTCAAAAAGCGGATATGGGTTTGGTGATGACTTAACATTCTCTACCACATTGTATGATATCCCTTTTTTGAAATTTGTTATAACTTGTTTTTTTGTCTCTAAACATAGTCAATTTCCATGAACATTACATATATGCTTTAAAAAATTGTATTTATGACAGTTTTTATTTGATCATTCTTGTTAAGTATGTTACTTTAAAATGCCATGTATTAGTGAGTTTTTCTCTTACTTATCTAAAATTTGGTGAGCAAAATTGTGATAAAATGTCTTATACTGATGCCAGATTTAAAAATTTCTTTTAATTATGATTAAATTTGTTATATATTTTGAAACTATTTTATTAGGTTTATATATTTAGAATTTTTAATTCTGTCCTTATGAATTAAACACTTTATTAACACAGAAAAGTCTATCTATAGTAAATTTTTGCCCTAAATCCTATTTCTTTTCTGAAATTAACATGCTTACATCAATTTTGTTTTGGTTTATATATGCCTGGTATATCTTTCTCTTTACTTTGTCTTATCCTCATTTTATGTTCTTATACACTGAATACCACTAGCTCTTTTTAAAATACACTTGGGTAATCTTTACCTTTTAAGTAGAAAATTTTTCTTTTTACATTTAATATTATCACAGACAGATTCAGATTTATGTCTGTTACTAATCTTGTTTTGTCCCTTTTATTTGTTGTATATTATATAGATTTTTTTTTCTTCCTCATTGCCTTATTTTACATTGAGTTTTTTTGTCCCTTACATCCACTCTTTTTTTCTATATGTCCTAGTTTGGAAATTATGTATTCTAATTTTTCCTTTTATTAATCTCCCTAGAATTTACCATAACTGTTTAGCTTGTTAAAGATTAAGTTAATATTTACTTTACTCTCCTCCTGAACAAGGACTTTAAAATGTTCTGACCAATTAGCCTCTTCCCAGATCATATTACTGACTATGATTCCAGTTTTATCTCTGTTGATTCTCTTAACAACACAAATAAGATTTTTTAATTGTTTTGTATATTTTAATATTTATACATAATTTTATTATTATCTTTGCACATTATTCCTTCTTAAATTATATCCTTTAGAACTGCTGTCTAATACATAGCCATTAGCCATATGTGACTATTTAAATTTAAATTAATTAAAATTAAAATTTAAAATTCAGTTCCTCAGTCACAGTAGCCACATCTCAAGTGCTTAAAGTTACATGTGGCTTGTGGTTACCATATTGGACAGAACAGATGTAGAATATTTCCATCATTGAAGAGAGTTTTATTGGATAGCACTGCTTTATAAAGCCTTTTAGTGATACTTTTTTGATAGCGAACAGAACTTTTGTTATTTTGAAAGTGTGTTTACTTTAACCTCTTTCTTAAAAGATAATTTAAAGGAGATACAATTCTAGTACGGTGGTTATTTTCTCTAATTACTATGAAGATATTATCCAATATGTTAGTATTTCCATTACGATATTGAGAAGGCAGCCGTTGGACTAATTGTTATTGAATGGTAGGTAATCCATCCTAACTCTAACTGCTTATAAAATTTCTCTTTCTCTTTGGTGTTCTGCCATTTCACCATACTCCATCCAAGGGACATTTTTACTTGTGCTCCTTGGACTTTAAGTATCTGAATCTGTGATTTTATCTTTTCTAAATTCTGGAAAACTATTAACATATTTCTCTTTGATAGTTGCCTGTCTCCACTTTTCTTTGATATGCTTCTAGATATTTAATTTCCAGTCTGTCTTTCTCTGTTTGCTCTCTTAACTTTTCTTAGATATTTTTTCTCTAGTGTTTTCATGCCTCACTTTACATAATTTCTTTATATATACATTTTCCACTTTACCAAATCCTTCTTTATTTAAGCCTAATCTGCAGTTTGATATGACCATTTTTTTTCAGATCTTAATTATTCTATTTTTGATTTCTAAAAATTATATTTAGCTGTTTCCCTAAATAAGCTTGGTCTATTTTTTTCTGTTTTAAATATTCTCTTCATATTTTTTAAACATATAAAATACGTTTATATTTTATAGCTTACAACTTCAACATATGAGATCTTCAAGGACTCAATTGTTTAGTTTGTGTGAATTTTTTTTTTGCTGACTCCTATTTATGGTGGTAGATTTCTTCATTTGTATGTTGATTTTTTTAAAAATTGTGAGCTCTTGTTCCTATGAACTATTTGTTGGAATCATTTGAAAATTGTATTAAAATGCACTGCTCTAGAAATAATTTCTGCTTGCTTCAATCAGCAGCCTAAAAATTTGATCAACTTATCACCCTTTAAATTTTTGACTTGGAGTTTTTATGCCCATGCTGGTAGAAATGCTGGCTCTAAAACTACAAGGATGGGACTTCCCTGGTGGTGCAGTGGTTAAGAATCCACCTGCCAATGCAGGGGACATGGGTTCAAGCCCTGGTCCGAGAAGATCCCACATGCCATGGAGTGACTAAGCCCGTGCTCCACAGCTACTGAGCCTATGCTCTAAAGCCTGTGAGCCACAACTACTGAAGCCCATGCACCTAGAGCCCATGCTCCTGAACAAGAGAAGCCACTGCAATGAGAAGCCCACACACCACAAGGAAGAGTAGCCCCTGCTTGCCGCAACTAGAGAAAGTCCACGCACAGCAACAAAGACCCAACGCAGCCAAAAATTAAAAAAAAAAAAAAGACTCAAAGAGCACAAACCTGATGGATTTGACTGTATAAAAATGAGGATTGTTCTTGAACTAAGGGTACATTAGACAAAGTAAGGAGACAAAGACAAACAGGGAGGAGATATATGAAACAACAAAACCCAGCAAGGGATTAATAATTAGATACGTACAGACATGCAAATCAGAAGGAAAAAGGCTAGAAACTCAATAGAAAAAAATAATAATAATAATAAATAAATAAATAAAGCTACAAAGATTTAATAGATAAATAGTTAATTATTCTGAGAATCTTCTGATATCTGGTGAATTTTGCTTGTTGTTTTTATTTTTCCTTAACCAATGATGTGTTAAATCATGTCCAAGTTCTATGTGGGTGGAGAGTTCTCCTCCTCTGCTTAGACCCTATGATTTGCTTCTGTTCTCATTGCCAAGAGGCCATGAAAGCCCATGTTGTCTTTAGGCTACCAGAGTTGAGCAGATGTCCTCAGTGATAATGTATTTCCAGGGTTCACTAACTCATTGTGTACTCACTTTCCAGCATTTACTGGAATAGGTTATTTGTTTCCTTCACCACTAGCTTGGCTGTTTCTATAAAGAAATTAGCATGCTGACATCATTTATCATTTTAAAAGTTTGATGTTTCATGAACTTAGTAAACTGAGATATTTGAAAAGCTTAAATATTTTCATATATAAGATTTTTGTTTTCCATAATTATTCCATATGGAATTATATTTTCAAGATCAAATGTAAAATACATTTTAAAGTTTAAGATAGTATATGCTGCCTTAGGTTTATTCCTCAAGTCACATGTGATATAAACAGCATATATACCACAGTAATCAGAAATAATCAATTTTTCCCACAAGATACAAGTTTTAAAACTGTAACCTATATTCTTCATAGAGTTCAGAGGCAGTGAATCATGTCACAAAGTGAGATAGTAGGGACAAAATTTGGGCATAACCCCTCCCCATCCTATCCTGCCTCAACCCAAGTAGCTCAACTTTTTCCTATTTTACAAACTGGAATTCTAAGCAATGTTTTATCTGAATAAATGACTATATCAGTTTAGAAATGGTTGATAATTACTGCTGAAAATCCCCATATTTTCTTCTAATGTTCTGGGCACTGATTCAACTACAAAGGGGAGTAATGATTATCTCCTTGAGAGTACTCTGGTTTGTCTGGTTAATTAGATTCCTTCTGGAATAACATTTATTCATCCATCCATCTTGAGCGCAGGTAATTAGGTGCTAATTCAAAGATTCTATAATATAATTTATTATATAAGAATTATGAATATATATGATAACTATAAGGAGATATATATATATATATTATGTATTACAAGATTTATTGGTAAGGGGTTTTGTTCATACACTTGTTTAGATTATAAGACCTAAACAGTTCTGAATGTAGCATAAAAGTGTAGATGGTCTAGAAAGCAGAAAATCCAAAAGTTTCTTGTTATCTGAAACCTGTATGGTGATTATGAGTCCTTGTTAGCCTGTATGTGTAGTGTACAATGCTTACATAGACTTGAGAGTTAAACTGAAGGAGAGAACAAGAAGATGGACAGAAAAGCAATGAAATTTGAAAGAGAATTGAATCTTTTGGATGTTAACTAAATTGGCATAAGATAATAATGGAACTTAAAGAAGAAATTGCAGTTTGAAATATGGTTATTGAATAAGTTTAGGATGATTTATAACCACATTAAATGGCTAATTCCTGACACCATATTAGACATCTCTAGGAAGGAAAGCAGTAAAATACTTGGAAAAGAGAGGGTATCTTGACAGAGATCATGGGGAGGGAACATTTCTTTAAAATATGTAAAATTTCCACCAAAATAACAGAAGACATTTTTTTGCAAATATATCTTTTGGTCACTGAAATGCACCAGAATTTCACAAACTCTCTCTGTTTTTTTCACCTGCTGCAGATGGCAAAAAGTGTTTGGTTGCCAAAGGGGTAATCTCTTGAGAGGGTTGAAAAATAAATGATCTATTCTAAGATGACAGAGACCTGTTTTCTTACCAGCTGTTCAGTTTAGATATGGAATTCTAGGAGGAATTCCCAGAAGTGATTTTGTATCTGTTACAAGTTTATTAGAGAGAGGCATGATATATCTTAATGGTCATTTCCAAAGAGAGTGGTAACAATACTTAAGTTGGTCAGAATCTGACTGGTTAAAAATTAAGTGCTTGATTCTCTGTGCAAAGAGTTAACTGACTGCAGATTAGCAGTTATCTTAAAGGAAGAAACATTTTTAGATATAAGGATATTTTATACATACAAACATTAAGGTAAGAGAGATGATTTCCATCATTCTATAGATTTGACAAATCTAGTTCTATAATTAGATCATAATTTATGTCATCATGTTGGGAAATCTTAGACAATTAAGATCAGATTTAATACTTCCTTTAATACTACCTAAAAATGTTGTTGGTGAGAATTAAAATCTACTTGCTCTCTAATGGAAAAATACAGATGATAGCAGATCTCATTTGCCACTGACAAATGGGAGGATAGAAAGTAGATTACCCATGAGAAAATATACCAATGAAAAATTATTGTTCAGAAGTAGCTCTTTGATTAAATATGTTTTAAGGCCAAAGTATTCTATTTTAAAAATGTGCATTCTGGATTATCTGCCATTGAATCAGTAAGAGTTTCCTCTTATTTGTTACATTAACATTTTTTATTCTTAAAATCATTCTATTACATATTTAATTACATGTTTCTAGCTCCTGATGGGAAAACAAGGACATCTCTCTCCTACTCCTTCAAAGTCATTATAGAAACTACATAGAAATGGTGTTACTAATACTTATAAAAATTTTTCAGCTATAACAGTGTTAGAGTATAAGAAAGTTTGCCATAGGAAAGTTTGAGTTATTTCAGCAATACTGACAGTAGAAAGAATGTGAATGGGGAAGAAATCAGAGCAAATAATGGCCCAAGTCTCTAGGGATGTGAGGCTCTTCTCAAGGAGGCCTCAGTGAACTTCTAAGTCAAGAATCAACAACGCAGGATGTGGAGGGTGGGTGGGAGGGGAAGCATCAGATTAATTCATTAAAGAACTATATTAAAGTAAGTTGGCTCTTAGGACAGCTTTTGTTTTACTCTCTGTAAATCAAGCACTGACTCTTGCTCACAGTACAAATCTTGAGAAGTTTTGTTAAATGAATTGATAGATACATATTTAGAAGAAATTAGAAAGGATGTTTGTCCTTATAGTGTAGTGAACAGAGTGAGGTGTCAATTGAACCTCTTCAACAGAAAAGGAGAAAAAAAAATACAGTGGGATAAGGCAGACAATTTGGTAGAGCAATAAAATACCCTGAATTGCTTCACCTTTCCAGGGTAAAGCCCTATTTATTTGGCAGTTGGAATCTGTTCATTCTGTCTGCTTTCTTCGCTTTACATCCCCACTTGTGAAGCCTGCCTGTTAAAATATCAGTTCTAGTTATAAAAAAATAGTTCACGCTCCCATTCAACAGAGAGGTTTGTTTGCAACCTATCTAATACTATCCTTTGCCAGCTACCTATTCTAACATCATCCTCTGTTAATAAATATGACTAAAGCACCAAGGACACAGCCTCTTAGTTAAACCATTAGCATGAAAGAGAAGGCCTACGAAGAACAAAAAGACGGACCCTAGGGAAAAGATAATGTAGCTGTAAACATAAAAACAAATTCCAATTAGTATTCTCAGAATCCTTGAATAAGTATTTCTTGCATAAAACTAAAGCTATCTAATGCGGAAAAGGGTGTGAGAGAGACATGTGGAGGAGAGTTCAGATTTCCTTATCTTCATAGTCATCCCAGGTGTTCCAGTCAAAGGCCATCCTAGAAGAGACAAAATCCAGCCAACCTCCAGACAGGTGTAAACATATCAGAGGACTTAGACAGGAACAACAAAGCAACTTCCTCAACTTTTGACTAATTGCAGACAGGTGAGTGAGTTTAGCCCAGACCAGAAGAATGGCTCATCTAAACTGTATTTTCATGAGCAATATTAAATGAGAGGGCATCTGTTCTTTACTCAGACAGGATGGGGTTAAATAGCAGCTGATTAGGGGGCTCTGGCTCACTCAGGCCAGGGAGAGGGAGGGGTACGGAATGCAGCAGCAGAGGCCAGCATGATGTTGCAACAGCCTGAGGTGCGCAGTGCGTTCTCCCGGGGAAGTTGTCCCTGGATCATGGGACCCTGGCAGTGGCGGGCTGCACAGGCTGCCAGGAGGGGCGGTGTGGATAGTGACCTGCACTTGCTCACAGGCTTCTTGGTGGCGGCAGCAGCAGCCTTAGCATCTCATGCCCATCTCTGGTGTCCGTGCTGATAGCCCCGGCTTGCGCCGATCTCTGGAGCTCGTTTAGATGGTGCTCTCAATCCTCTCTCCTCGTGCACCCCAAACCAATGGTCTCTTGCCTCTTAGGCAGTTCCAAACTTTTTCCCAGACTCCTTCCCTGCTAGCCATGGTGCACTAGCCAGCTTCAGGCTTTCACACAGCCAACCCCAATCCTCTCCTTGGGATCTGAACTCCAAAGCCCGAGCTTCAGCTCCCAGCCCCCACCCGCCCGGGCGGGTGAGCAGACAAGCCTCTCGGGCTGGTGAGTGCTGGTCGGCACTGAACCTCTGTGCGGGAATCTCTCTGCTTTGCCCTCCACACCCCTGTTACTACGCTCTCCCCTGTGGCTCCAAAGCTTGCCCCCCGCCACCCCCTGACTCCACCAGTGAAGGGCCTTCCTAGTGTGTGGAAACTTTTCCTCCTTCACAGCTCTCTCCCAGAGGTGCAGGGACGTCCCTATTCTTTTTTTTTTTTTTCCTTTTTCTTTTGCCCTACCCAGGTACGTGGGGAGTTTCTTGCCTTTTGGGAAGTCTGAGGTCTTCTACCAGCGTTCAGTAGGTGTTCTGTAGGAGTTGTTCCACATGTAGCTGTATTTCTGATGTATCTGTGGGGAGGAAGGTGATCGCCACATCTTACTCCTCCGCCATCTTGAAGGTCTCCCCCCCATTAGCATATTAATCATAGATATTTTTAAATCCCTGATGGATTGTTCCAATATCTGGGTTGTATCTGAGTGTCTGCAGCTCCCAAGGGTTCTATACACTAAATGCTAGCTGACACTAAACCTTCAGAAGTTTATTAATAAAATCTTCTTACTCTCTTTTATGACAGTCCTGTATTTGTCTCTTGCTCTGCCCCAGGTAACCTAGAATATTTGACCACATCTCTCTTTGATGGTTCCTACTTCTCTTTAGATTTAAGACTAGCTGATTGCCCTCTGATCTCAGCTCCCTGATAGTTTCAAGAAAATACATGGATTTGTAAATCACCCTTCTTTCTCCTAGGTGCTAAGATGGGAGCAGC
Organism: Balaenoptera ricei; assembly: GCF_028023285.1. Lineage (NCBI taxonomy): Eukaryota > Metazoa > Chordata > Mammalia > Artiodactyla > Balaenopteridae > Balaenoptera > Balaenoptera ricei. The sequence continues at coordinate 109,529,303 of NC_082642.1, forward strand.
ACTCTTTCCTGTTTTCTACATCCTTTAAACAAACTGGAATTCTTAGTTACCAATATTTAATTATCATTTTTTTATACCTTTGTTTCTTGACTTAACAACTTTAGGTAGTAACTAGAAATTTTCATTGAGTAAATGAATCTATTTATATTATATTTTACCACTTCTACCCTCTCCACACCTTCTAATTAGAATAAATTTTTCTAGTTATTCTGATGATTGTCATTACCTTAAATACAACCTTTAAATCTCTATTTCTTAATTTATAAATTGTAGACATATTCTACTTCTAAGTATGAATGTTGAGAATTTAGAGCACTTTCACTCTCACATGAATTACAGGTTTGTAAAAATTTTTAAATTGAGATATAATTGACATATAACATTGTATTGGTTTTAGATATACAACATAATGATTTGATATCTGTAAATATTGTAAAATGATCACCACAATAAGTTTAGTTAACACCCATACCCACACATGGTTGGGAATTTTTTTCTTGTGATGAGAACTTTTAAGCTCTACACTTAGCAACTTTCAAATACACAATACAGTATTGTTAACTATAGCCACCATGCTGTATATTGCATCCCCAGGACTTTTTGTCATAACAGGAAGTTTGTACCTTCTGACTACCTTCACTCATTCTGCCCACCCTCTACCCCCCACTTCTGGCGACCACTAATCTGTTCTCTGTATCTATGAGTTCCGTGTTTTTATTAGATTCCAGGTATAAGTTTAGATTCCACATATAGTATTTGCTTCTCTCTGACTTCTTTCACTTAGCCTAATGCCGTCCAAGCCCACCCACGCTGCAGCAAAAGACAGGGTTTCCTTCTTTTTATGACTGAGTAATATTCCATTGTATGTATATACCACACTTCTTTATCCATTCATCATTGATGGACACTTTTTTTTTTCATGTCTTGGCTTTTGTAAATAATTCTTCAGTGAATGTGGGGTGGGGGGTGCAGATATCTTTCTGAGACAGTGATTTTTTTCCTTCAAAAAAATACCCAGAAGTGGAATTGCTGGATCATATGGTAGTTCTACTTTCAATTTTTTGAGGAACCTCCATACTAGTTTCCATAGTGGCTGTACCAAATTACATTTTCATCATCATAATATTCTAATTTTTGTTTTTGTGAGTAGTTATCTTTATTATTTTTAAAAAATTAGCATTGGTTGAGTCTACAAAACTATAAAGGTGAAAAACATTATGTGTTTATTCTTTATTTCTGCTCCCTCCTCCAAAATACTGATAGTTAATTTTAAATTTGCAAGCTTTTTAATACTTATACTCAATTCGTCCACATTTTTCTAAAGATAGTTTCTAAATATGTAATCTAATGAACTGATTTTATGATAGTAATTTGTTAATACCACTGAACCAAGAAATAATACTGTGCCTAATATGTGCACACTTGATTGTGTACACAATAATAAAGATGTGCCCAGAGACTGATTGTTTTTCAGACTACCAAGTGGAACTTTCACCTGAGTGTCTATTTTCACACATCCATGTCATTCTAAATTGCAATTAAGGGAAAAGATACCCATCTGTATATAAAACACTAAGCATTTAAAGAGTACACAAGAATTTGAAATGTACATTTCTTATGTCTTTTCTCTGTGTAACCAACTATTGCTGAAAATAGCTACAGATTGATGTAGCTCAAATGCTCTTACTTTTTATAAATATATACAAATCAAGCAGCTATAATAGACATAACACTACATGTACAACATTAGTTTTGTATGTCACAAAGAGCCTGAGTATCTGTTATTTGTAAACTATTTTTACTTTGCTTGGGTTGTAAATTCTTTTAATTCAGTTTTATGATTTATACGAATCCAGTTTTAGTTCTTATGGCTATCTGAATGTAATAAAGATACACAATCCCCCACACAATGCCTCTACATTCACTTACTATAGACTTGACTGAAATGTTTTATAAGAGACCTACTCCAAAGCTTTAAAATTCTTAGACATAAATGGTATATTTTATACCTAAAACTCAAAGTCTAAAAGAAATTGCAATATCTAAACTGACAATGAAAATTGAGTGGCCTTGGTGAAATAGGGATTGCTACCAGCTTCATAACTAGTTAGTGGGTACACATTCTGGGGGAGTTAATAATTTGTCAAATTTGTCATGCAGCAAATTGGTCTTATGAAGAATGGCTATTTGTGAATGAATTTTCTGAAAATTGATCTGGGGCATTTAGTTCACCACCCCAAAATGATAATCCAGGAAGGCATCCTCACCACGTTGACAAACTATTGAAGGTAGCATGCAAGGATATACAGATACACTTGAATGGATGGTCTTGAGAATACAATGTCATGCCTATAGGTTTGCATTGCTGCTGAGAAGAGTATTTTCTAAAATTTTAAATATGAATATAGATTGCTTTTGGAATTATATCAAATAAATGAATGGAAAAGCATATAAATTAGTAACATTTATAATATTAAATCTGATTTCAAGTATTTTCTCCATAGGTCACTTTCAGTCCAGTCATTTTATTTGCTTCTATTTTGAATCACCTCTCAATTCATATGTTTTATTAAGGTACACCAAAAATTACCTATTCGAATAAATTTTCACTTTAACATTAATTTGAGGTAAGATATAGATTGGGAAAACAAACTAATTATGATAGTTTTGAGCATACCCATTCTAATAGATTCACATAATTGTGCCAATTAAATTAAAGAAAGAGTTGTAAAATACCATAGTCCCTCTTTTTATGCTTGTGTTTCCCTTTACTAATCTTTATGAAGAACTCCAAAACTGGTTAATTCTTTCATAGTATTTTCTTTTCATATGATTTTTTCTTGTACTGACATTGTATTTTTTCTTTTCTTTCCTCAGAGAACCATAAACTGCATTTTTGTGCCTTCTTTCTGGTTATGCTGCTTGGGTTACACTATCCTACTTCAAGAACTGCTTGATCCATAACCATGTGACTTTGTGTAGTTTATTTCAGGCTTTTCTTTTCTACCTTCAGCTCTCCAAATGTGTCTATTTTCTGTTACTTGATTTCTGAGTTAGATTTCTTATCCTGAATCAGAAATTTGGCTTCAACCTCTAGTTGACTTCCATTTCATTTTCTTTTGGCTTAATCTTCCTTTGTTTGTATTAATGTCTTCCTTCTCCAGTCCCTTTTCCCCCCATAGTTAGACTTCACACAAAGCTGTGTGCTCAAAAATAAACATGCTCTGTCTCACTCACTCTGTAAGAGCTGTCTTCCTCCTGCTGCTTTCTTGCTGTACTTCTTGTTTATCTTTAGCTACTTTACATTGTGCCCCTTATCTTTCCTCGTCACAACATGAAATCCATCTTCTTTATTTTTCACTTCTATCCTTAAAACGTCTCTTATTCCCTTTGTCTTTTACTTATTTATTTATTTTAATTAATTGATTAATTTTTGGCTGCATTGGGTCTTTGTTCCTGCACACAGGCTTTCTCTAGTTGCGGCCAGCAGGGGCTACTCTTCTTTGTGGTGCACAGGCATCTCATTGCGGTGGCTTCTCTTGTTGTGGAGCACAGGCTCTAGCCACGCGGGCCTCAGTAGTTGTGGCTCGTGGGCTCTAGAGTGCAGGTTCAGTAGCTGTGGTGCATGGGATTAGTTGCTCCGTGGCATGTGTGATCTTCCCAGACCAGGGCTCAAACCCGTGTCCCCTGCATTGGCAGGTGGATTCTTAACCACTGCACCACCAGGGAAGTTCCCGCTTTGTCTTTTAGAGCCCCAGAAGACTCCCCTGCAGGTGGTATGAACTGAGAAATTTATTTGTTTATTTAGTTATTTATTTATTTTTACCCCCTTGAGCCAATGAAAGAGGTCACACTTTGCCTGCCCAGCTTTATTAAGGAATGTTCTGGGGAAGCTTGAATAGCTATATTCTTTTAATCACAATGGCTATTCCTATTTCCAATTTTAGAGGAAGAATTGAGAGTTAGTTTAAATAAATATTAAGAACATTGGCTTTGGACTCAGACTTCTTTTGGACTCCCAATTCTACCACTCACAGGTTTTGGTTCTTAGGGAAATTCATTTAACCTTTCTCAGACTATGGTTTTATCATTTGTAACAATATTAGTATCTATGGTAACTTGTAGTCTGTATGTGTGTATATATGTGAATTAAATGATATTTATAACACTTTCCTGAATGTCTGGCACATTAACACTTAATAAATAAATGCTGTAATTAGTACTTATTACTTCTGATATGTAATTGTTCTTTGTATCATAGAGTCTTTCTGTTTAAACATCACATTAAGATGATGTCCTAGGCCTCATATTGAGAATTATTGGATCAAATTTTGTAATTATTATTCTCTCCCCTCACTCAGTGCTGTCACCCATAAAGTAGATAACTTACCCTCCCCTTGCTAGAGCTCTATTTTATAATTCTATTACCTAGACCAAGTCCCAAAATTGTGTATTATTTTAACAATATCTGTTAATTTATCCCAATTTACCTTAACCAGTTCCCAATTTCTCCTGTGTCCACTGTGTTATTTTAAAAAAGAAACCACAATTTTTGGTTTTGACCTACTAAGTTGAATCTCATTGAACTGGTTCTTTTTTCAATGATAAAAATTTTTACATGACGTTTGTTGTTCTCTAATTTAGATCTTTCATTAAACCCCTAAGCAATTGAATTACTTTAATAGCAATTTCAGATTTATTTAAATTGAATATTTATGACCCAGTACATAGTTTCCTTCTGAGAAGATGTGCTAATATTTATAAAAATGACCCTGACAACTTCTTGTACAGGAGTCTTTCTGCTCCTCTTCTCCCCTCCAGCAGGGCTTAATATTGTTTACTTTCATCTCTTCCTCTTTTCAAACCTCACCCCTCACAGCCTTTTAAGAGAAATCTGGCAAACAAGAACACCTTTTTTTCTTTCTTCTTACTCTGTAATTTTTTTTCTTGCCAATCTACTTTCCATCCTTTTTCCATTCTCCATTATTTTGACTTCTTTACTCTTTCAGTTGTAGGTAGTTAGTGATCTTGTCCTTACTCTTTATTCAGATGAGCAGGGAAATTTTGGACTCCACATGTCTTGTTTAGTATCACTCTCCGCCTGATGCTCTTCTGGAAGCTTTCTTTCTACCAGGTTATCCTGGTTTGTGCCTCCATCATGATTTAACTTCTGCACCTTCCACTACGGCTCCACATGTCCTTCATCATTGCCATTTGTTCTTCTTGGCTTTTCTCAGGATCCATGACCTCTGATAGGGGATGTCACTTAGAATTCGCAGCAGTTTTTGTTTTTTTAAAGATAATTTGTGTAAAAGGTTATCCCACTCCCCAAAGTGACATTCAGAAAAATCGAAAAGTCATCTTTTACAGAGAATTCATCACTTGATTTACACTTTTGTATAGTTATACTTTCCAGCCTTGTACTTTAATTAACTCTTTAAAAAAATAGAGAGCGAGCACATTCTGCATGACCTGGACATTTCGGTTTATTATTTACCAATTTTCTTTCAAGTAAAGTAAAACATTGAGATCCTTTCCTGGTATGAACAGATTTAATGCTTCTAGAACTGGGATTATGATTCCACCCAGGGTAGTTCAAAGAAGTAGTGAATATATATATTCACTACTATATATATAATATATTATATATATAATGTCTAATATTAGACAGGAACAGAATAGATGGCTGGTTGTCTTGACTTCATTGTAAGAATATTTATAAAAAAGACAGTCTAAGATTTTCATGACTTAAAAATCATATTAAAAGACATTCATGAGTGTTATAGGTTTAAGCAACACTAGCAAAGCTTTTCAACTCAGTAGCCCAGATTTCATAGATTATTTGTGCCTATTTCATAGAGTCTTGTACCAGATTTCACACAGAGCTAGCATTGTACCAAAGAAAATCTCCATAGTCTTTCTTTTCTTTAACAGCTGATCATATTCTTCCATAAGGCTTTCTCTAAACACATTGTACAGAATCCCTAAGGATGTGGCTTGTAACAACTTTTCAGTAGTGCATGGTGTGACATCACTACACACACACACACACACACACACACACGGCTGATAGTTGAGAACCCATTCACAGAACAGCATGGGAACGCACAAGCCTTTCAAAGAGTCACAATGTAATTTTGCAATGTGGCAAATTGCGATCCACGGGAGATGATGGCAGCCAAAGGAGAATCTCTCCTTTGCAAGATTTAGGAGGGGAAGTCAAGGGCTTTATGAGGCAGAATCTTTTTTTTTTTCCTTCACAGTAAAGAAACTCTATAATGAGTGTTGCCACAGCCATTGCCGAGTCATGGCTGAAAGAATCAGGTTGGTAGGTTTAAAGGGTATTTTACCACCAAAAATTCTGGTAAGGTATTTTCCCTGAGTTTTTCACCTCACTGCTTTTACTAGATGCCAGATGTGGAGGCTATATGGTGACAACCAGATGATACAGTTTGTCTATGAGAGAAAGGGTGTGTGTTTAATCCACATGCAAATGAGCACTAAACAGTTTAACAGTAAGCTCCTGGAACACAGCAAGCAGGTAAGGTGAAGTCACAGCAGCTGCTTTAGTGGAACAAAGTTGGAGTTTCTTGATAACTGAAAGAGGAAATGACTATACAGGGAAGAGAAGATGAGAAATATAGGTGATTTTTGCAAGTAACATTTAACATCTAAGATGATATTTTCCCAGTATCATCTTTTTGATAATATTGAAGAAGAGAGGAGATGAATAAAACCAGTCCCACCACAGATGAAGCAGGCAATCTGGAAAGAGCACTTTGTGGAAGGCATTCCATTGAAAAGAGCTTCTGAAAAGACATTAACAGATTTTCTTTCCCCACATTTGCTATTTCACAAGTACAGGAAATATAAATTGTAGTAGATATAACTAGAAGAAAAGAAATTATTGATGAAATATGTGTAGTCAACTATTTATCCTGCTTTAAATACTGATCTTTAAGCAGTTTCAGACAGAAAGATAATTTTCTTTAATTAATATACTGGCTCTGAATAAAGAAAGTAAGCAGTCTGCTATTGTCCAGCATGAATCAATGTGTATAAAAGCAGATAAAAAACAATCATGACAGTAAAGGAAGAAGAACATCTTGACAGGGTAAGAAAGGAGATTTTTCTCAGAAAATCATAACTAATGATTTCCACCAAAGCCCAAAGAAAAGTGATTTGTAATTAGCATAAGAATCACACTATAGTGATGTGTAAATTTTTTTCATTTTTTCTATACATTTAGGCTTATGTTCAATGTTTTAAAACACTGCTCATTTCTCAGTGTGTTTAATTATTTAGAAACTAAATTTAAAATTATTTTTATAAGATTGTTAATTGAAAATAATGGTTAGACAGTACAATGGGAGTTACCTGAACAAGAAGAATCTAACTAAGAATTTTATTCAACATATTTTTGGGAACAGATAATCTCAGTTCCACTTTTTGTATGGTGTCTGAAAAGGTATAATTTCCATTTGGACAGGCCAACCAATGTGCATTATATTTCCAGAGATTTTGTGTTCAAGGGTTAGGCCAATTTATTACTGGATTATGTTTATATTTGAGGGAAAAAATGCCACTAACCACAATTGCCTGACATCCTATTTGTCAATCCTGGACAATCTTGCACTTTCCTGTTAATTTTTTTCTATAAATCAACATTTAGTTATTTTCTATTAAAGTTTTTTCAAATGTTTCTACTTTAAGTTTTATTACCCAGTAGTTGGGATTACGGCAAGTTTTAAAAAATTCTTTCCCTGTCAGTAAAACATCTCTAATAATTAACTCGTATTCCTTTTCCAGCTGTGTCTGGAGAGAGACTGTACTTGCAACTATGCTTTGCATTGAGGCGGGGCCCCATTAAACAGTTAAGGCCATTAGTATGTGAGTGGAAGTAATGAGTGTCATTTCCAGAGGTCCCCAAAACCTCTTGCACAATCTTCCATGGTCTCTCATTTCCCTTATTTGCCAGCTGGTTGCAGACTCTAGTTGAGGGTACCAAGGCTCTAGAGGTGTGACTAGCAATTTTTTTTTTTCTGAAAAGGCCAGATAGTAAATTATTTGCTTGCCATACACATTATTTTTTTTAAATAGCTGTTAAAAATGCAAAAAACACTCTTTTTCCACATGCCTTACAAAAACAGGTTTGGGGCCCAAATTGTTCCATGGGTCGTAGTTTTCCGACTTTTGCTCAAGATGGTGGATGAACTTCATGGCAGAAATCTGAATTCCTAAATGACTCCACGGAGCATTACCCTGCTTACCCCTTTCTTCAACCCACAGTGGACTAGGATGCAAGCATTAAACTTCTGAGATTTGGAAGTTGTTTGTTTTACCTGTTTCTCTGGCATAATATATTCTCTTTCATCTAATGCTTGATCCTATTATGATCTAACCTAAAACTGAGCTGCAATATTTTTCCCAATTGCCTTTTAACTTTGCTGTTCAATAGCCTTCAGATATTTCTAGTGTGCTTTGAATCCCATTCCCTATTGTAGTTGACCAATCTGTTTACATTTAACACTTTTAATCTTACCTCGTATCCATCCAGATTCTTAATCAGTGAATACTGTCTGCTTTTCCTCCTATTTGACAGCATCTTTCTGGAATTCAGGGACCCAAACTGTTGATAGCAGTAGAGAACTGGTAGAAGGTTATTACCAAGTAACATGATCTTGCCGTTTGTGAACACTAAGTACTCCAATGCTTCCCGTAAGTAGCCCTATCACTCTAACCTGCAAAACCATTTGTTGGTTTCCTCTTTCAAAATGAACAACAAAACTCTGCCAGCCTGGGACCGAGCACTGAGATAAGCTAAAAGTAAGTTGTATCAGGCAGCTGTCGTGTTAGATTCTGGCCTTGTTGGGCACTTTAGAGAATTCAGGTGTTTAGATTAGTAAGCCAGACAAAACTTTTAGTTCATTTCATACATGATGGCATATCACTCACACATACAAAAATGATTGCACTCTAAATGATGACAAAAACTCTAGATCAAAAAAGAAGTTTGGCATGAAAATGGATACGTTTTTTGTTGCTGCTGAACAAATTATCACAAACTTTGTGACTTTAAACAAGACAAATTTATTATCTCACAGTTTCCATGGGTCAGGAGTCTGGGTGTTAATTAGCTGGTTCCTCTGATCACATCTCAGAGGGTGAAATCAAGCTGCTGGCTGGGGCTACGATCCTCACATGAGGCCTGGGGGCCTTTTCCAAGCTCATTGGCTGTTGGCAGAATTCACTTCCTTGTGGTTTTAGGGCTAAAGGTCCCTGTTTTCTTGCAGGCTGCCAATTCAGGGTAACAATCAGCTTCTAGAGGCTGTCCTCCAACAGCAGTTCAAAAAGTAGCTGTCTGGTTTTTTTCTTCGAAGTCAGCAGGAGTGTTTTTGACTTCTTTTGCTGCATCTGTTCTGTCTCTAGGTGGAGAAACTTTGCTGTTTTGAAGTGCTTGTGTGATTAGATTGGGGCCACCTGGATAATCTCAGATTATCTCCCTATTTTAAAGTCTGTAATTTCAATCACATCTGCAAGGTCACTCCTTTTTCTTGTCAAATAAAGTAACATATTCACTGGTTCCAGGAATTAGGATGAGGACGGTGTTTTTGGGGGGGGAGGGTGTCGGGCACGGCACATTATACCTACCAGAATGGAGCTTCAGGAAAAACACACAATTCTAAATATATTTTGAAAGGTATAACTCTTGTTAGCGTCTGTGCTATTTCTTCATAAAACACTTAGAAAACTTTCTGAAACAAAATAAAAAATACAACTGTGGCACAATATGTTACAAATTAGAGCTTATGATTTAGATAACAGAATTCCCATCAATTGTCCTTCTCATGTTGAAAAAATAATTTAAAACTTTTTTGTTTATTAATTTTTTTCTTCCTGCCAGGAAGAATTTTGAAAGACTCTGAAATGAAAGAAAATTTAATGTGTGTCCTGTCTGGTTCACGTATATGTGTTTATCTGTCTGTTATCGACTTTGAGTTTGTAAATTATAGAATACTGATCATAATGCAAATTATTCTTGTATAAGAAATGCAAATTAGTTGTGACCAGTGAAATGCAAGTGATTATTGCCCTGTGGATAGACCCATTTTGCATCTATTTGTAAATTTATTTCAGAATTCATTATTCTCTCTTTTTATATATGGTTCTTAGAATTCTCCTCTGAATTTGTTGCAACATATTACTGTTCTCCACATTAACTGTTGAGTTAGGTAATATCTTGGACATATGTTCATTCTGTATTTGTATAATAGTCATGATTTTATCCTTTTAAAAAAAGTGATCCTTTAACAATTTTCAGCATGGAAACAACCATTCTTTCTTTGTTTTCTACATTCTTACCTTCTACCTCAAGGCTATTCTTCAGTTGGAGGCTTTTCGAAAAAGATCTCCCATTGGGAGATTCCCCTATTTGGTGTGAGATAGCCCCAAGGTCATATCAGAAAGCTGAAAGGTCTAGGTCAGTGCTCTCCAATGGAAAGGTAATTGAAGTCACAAGTGTGAGATACTTAGGTAATTTTAAGTTTTCTAGTAGCAATATTTTAAAAACTAAAAAGAAATAGGTGACACTAATTTTAATAATCTAATTTATTTAACCCAATATATACAAAATATCTTTATTTCAACAGATAATCAATAAAATAGTTAATGTTATTTTACATTTTTATTCTAATTCTTCAAAATCAGGTGTGTATTTTACACTTACATCTCAATTCAAACTATCCACTTGTTAATTGTTCAATAGCCACATATAGCTATTGGCCTGCATATTGGGCTGTTGCAGCTCTAGCAATACCTTGAATTCTATTCATTTTCAAAACAGTTCTCCTAGGCTTTAATTAACTTGGAGCACCCAATATATTTCTCATAAATTCCTTTTTTTAAAAAAACTGTGATAGCCCTAATATTTTTGCAACTTACAAAAATATTTGGTATTCAACAAACAGAACATGAATAATTTTTATTTATATAGTTGTTTTAATTTACAAAGAGCAATCATATCTATTAGTCCACTAAATCTTAATCACATTAGGAATAGATTATTTTAATCTTATTTCTTAAAGAGAAATTAAAGATGTCAGAGATTTCAGAGATAGTATTAGAGCTAACAACAGATCCTAAACATTTTTATTGCTGTACATATTTGTCAAGAGAAGTTACCTCTGCTGCCTAGGTAATAACTGCATAACCTATGCTGCAGTAGTAAACAACTTCCAAATCCTGATGAATTAACACATCAAATTTTTATTTTTCATTCACTTCACAAATCAGTGTGAGTAGGGTGCCTCTCATAAGGGCTCTCCTCCAAAGTTTGGGTTAGAGATCTAAACCTCTTCCATTTTGCAGCAACTCCATTAAGGTATCCTTGCTTTCCAATGCTGGGAATGAGAGAACAGGGACAGGAATCACCTGCTCTAAATTGTCTCATTCTTGCTGATGTTCTGTTTGTATAAGAGTTAGTCACATAGTCCAACCAGGATTCATGCCACTGGAGAATTTAGAGCAAGACAGGTTATTTTGTCTACAATAATAACCTCAGCCACATTGAGCAATGGTCAACCCAGTGATTAAGGAAAATTTATTTTGTTTTTGAATATACAAAACCTTGTGTTTCTTTTCAAGTTTAAAATGTCTAAAATGAAATTTGCCTTCTTCTATTCCCTATTTTCTGGTTTGTCCATTTTGCCTAATGGCATAACAATTTTCCCTGATAACTTTTCATTCTTTGTACCTTATTGGCTTTCATATCCATTTTATTGTCATATGCTGCATAATCTGATGATATAATTTTTTCACTTCACACTCTTTTTTGTTTCATTCATACAATTGGTATCTTATTTCAAAGCTCATAACATCTGAATCATTTGATAGACTCTGATTAATATTTTCTGAATTTAGTGTCTCTCCATTCTTTACGTGAATCCTGGCTTTACCAGTAACTCATTGTATAACATTGTGCAAGTTGCTCACCTTATTTGTGCATCAGTATTCTCACATGTAAAACTTCAAAAATAATAGAAATATTTTAATAGAATTGATAGGAGGATTACATGAGTTAAAACAAAGTGCTTCGAAGAAAGCTTAGTGTATGCTACACACTCAAATATTAACTCTTATTATTACTAGTTCATCAGTGCTTCTTATACTGAAGTTTTCATTATGATCCAGCATTGCAAATCTCTTAGATTGGCATTTGATGCCTTCCACAATAATATCCCAAACTATTGTTATCTGACTATATACCAGTATCTCCATCCAGACTGAACCATTCATTAATTTTCAAACACTATATCAGAATATCTTCTCCTGTAATCATGATCTTCTACTTGAAGCAGGTTTCTCCTGCACTTCTGTCAAAAATTGCATCTGTTTACTACTACCCTAACAATGAAGGGTTTCCTGATCCTGCAAAGGGTGGAGGAAAGAGGTAGATATGTGGCAAGGGAAGAAAACATAAAAATATATAAACAATCTTGGGACTTCCCTGGCAGTCCAGTGGTTAAAACTTCACCTTCCAAAGCAGGGGGTACGGGTTCGAGATCCCTGGTCAGGGAGATAAGATCCCACATGCCTCGCAGCCAAAAAAACCAAAACATAAAACAGAAACAATATTGTAACAAATGCAATAAAAACTTAAAAAAAATTTTTTTTTAATTAAACAATCTTAGTCATTTTAGGGAAAAATGTTTCATCTTCCTACACAGTCCCAGTGGCTAACCTCTTACATTAGTCAGGGTTCTCCAGAGAAACAGAACTAATAGGATTGATTAGTTTAAAGAATTGGCTCACATGATTATGGAGGTTGATAAGTCATAAGATCTGCAGTCAGCAAACTGGAGACCCACGGGAGCCAATATGTATTACAATCCAAGTCTGAAGACCTAAACACCAGGAGAGCTGATAGTGTAAGTTCCAGTTTGAAAGTCATCAGGCTCAAACCCAAGAAGAGCTGTTGTTTTAGTCCAAATCTTAAGTCCAGAAAAGACCAATGTCCACGTGAATGGATCTAGAGACTGTCATACAGAGTGAAGTAATTCAGAAAGAGAAAAACAAATATCATATATTAACACATATATGTGGAACCTAGAAAAATGGTACAGATGAACTGGTTTGCAGGGCAGAAATAGAGACACAGATGTAGAGAACAAACGTATGGACACCAAGGGGGGAAAGTGGTGGGGGGTGGTGGTGGTGGGATGAATTGGGAGATTGGGATTGACATATATACACTAATATGTATAAAATAGATAACTAGTAAGAACCTGATGTATAAAAAAATTTTTTTTTAAAAAGATCAATGTCCCAGTTCAATTTGTTAGGCAGGAGGAGTTCTCTCTTACTTAGACTTCTTGTTCTTTTCAGGTCTTCAATTGATCGGATGAGGCCCACCCAAATTAGGGACAGCAGTCTGCTCTACTTGTTCTGCTGGTTCAAAAGTTAATCTCATTCAGAAACCCTTTCACGACATACCCAGAATAATGTTTCACCAAATGTCTCGGTATCCCATGGACCTTTCAAATGGATACATAAAATTAACTATCATACACCTCCTTCACTTATTGTTGCTTTTAAAGTTTTTAAAGTAATATAATTCTATCTTTAAATATTAATACTGACTATCTCATCTTCTTGTCTGCAAACTCTTGAAGGAAAAGATCACATCTCTTTTTTAATTTTCTTCTTTTCAAGAGGTTGTACAATGATGTGTTGCTTAGAATTTCTCAATAAATACCTGACCAACAGACCTTGAACTTGATCATATGGCATAGAGGGAGACAGAACCTAACATCAATTACTGAATGACAAGTCTTCTGAACAGCAACTAGTTTTAATCTCATAAATAGTACCCAGTGGCCCAGATCAAATAGTCAATGAGACAGCACATGTGGCATGCTGCAAGTTTAACATCAGGAAACAAATGGATAACCAATGCTAACCTACAAACCTATATTTTCAATAAATTTTAGGAGTTGTGGAAAGCCTACAACAAATTCTAACCTGTATGCATTTCATCCATAAAAAAGAGTACTTTACTCCCCATTTTTGGAATATTTTAGATGTAGAATTTTGTTTATATTCTTAATTGTCTTGACATATATTTGTTAAGACTACAAATCTTCTGTTACTTCTTGCAAATTAAATTCAGTAGACATGTTTAAATGATGTCCTTTTATAACTAATAGATTTTTATTTTTCTACATAAGAATTCTGCAAATATGAATAATTGTTTTAAATATTGATTAAATATTTATTTTTATTTATTGAAATTGCTGAAGTTTTCCCAAATGTGATACTTCCTTAAATACACACACACACACACACACACACACACACATATATATATAAAACTCTTTATATTTTCAATTATTTAAATAATGTTTGGTAAGGATTATTTATTATTATTTTATTAGTTATTATTAATACTGAACAGAAATAAATTTCCTAAGAAATTATGTTACTATGACAAATTATGTACCAATCTGTAAATATTGTAGCATATATATATATATATATATATATATATATATACACACATATATAGTTTAGAGAGTTTGCTAAAGCAAATGATAAAGCAATTGGGACTCTTCATATCAGTAGACTAAGAATTAAAGTCTCCTCATAAGGAACAAAATAATATCAACTGTGATGTTAGTGTGGATTTTTCTTTTTTTATGGGAGTCAAGTTAAATACATGCTTGACCTTAACCAGCTTTAAAATTCTGTCCCCATGAGAAGTAAAATACAATTAGTCGGAAAAAAAACATGAAATGGATAAACTAAATCATGGTCAGCCAATGTTGCTCCAGGAAATTCAGCTTGATGTAATGATTAATCTGTTTAGATTATATGAAATACACATATGTAAATATTTAAATTATCTAAATGACTTTAATTTTTCCATTTTAGAATGATTAGTATGTTCTCTAACACAGCTGAAAATGCAAAACAAATAAAACGAAATATGACATTAATTTCTATTTCAAACTATGGTTTTATTTTCCACCCAGGATTCTGCAATTTTTCCTTAATATCCTACTATCTAAGTCACCTTTGCCATTTCAATGCTGTTGTTGGATTGCAAAATACATATTTACACATCCATATATTTTAATCATTCAGTTTGAGTCTGACAATATAACCAAAAGAAGTCTTTATGTATAGTTGTAACTCTTTTTTATGAGATGACTTTGATTTTACAATTTCATGTTCTAATCTAGACAGTGGTCTAAAATATATTTTATTTGCATTCTCAGTTTTAACCCTACTGAAGTTTTTTATAATACCAGCAGAATCCTGCACTGAAACTGCTAATGCAATAAGTATGCAGAGGGTGTGAATTATTTATTTACACAGATGACTTTTAAGTTGAGGCCAACATTAACTTGACTAGGTCACTGGCTTTGGAGAGCTGAAAGCCATGTAAATAGCTGGGGAGCCAATGTTTTTTAATTAGCATACTAAAGCCTACAGTTTCTGAATAATATATATTCACTTCAAAAAATTATTTGTTGTTGATAAAAATGATCTTTGTTATATATCTTCATTAGTCAGATTCTCTCAGGTTTAATAACATGACTTCATATAATTTTCTGATCATTTATTGCTAAATGCCAAAACTCTTTATATGCTAAATTATGCTAAATATGGAGCTAACACTGGTTCTTCTTCTGCTGTTTTATAGATGAAGGTGAGCCTTTGAAAGAATTATGAATCAATCCAACCTTCTTTCCCCCTCATCACCATGTACAGTTAGCAAATCTGAGCTAATTTCATAAACTCTTGATGGATTTTTCGTTGATTTTTCAAGATCCACATCCCCAAGATAAGACTCCTTGTGTTGAACTAAGATATGGATTCAAGTTTTAGAACATCTGGGGTCTCTGCACAGGGAATACTCTCCATTATTGAGAATTTCAGGTTGCTGCTCTGATTTCACTTCACCTTGCAAGATGAATTTAACGGTGGAATTAGACGTAATGCCTTTTGTTAAATAACACACTGATCTCTGTTAAAACAGCTCACCTGCTTTGGTTATTTAAATTCTCTTCTTTTCCTGCATGTAAATGTACTCATTTGTAAGTCTCTTTTTATTTATTTATTTTCTCATGCTGGCATTTTTATGCTATGGGAACTGTGTTCTCTCTAAACTACAGATTTTTTTTTTTCTTTTCCTGCAATTAATGGAACATATGCATTATGTAGGAGTCCCAGTTTTCATCTGGCCTAGGAAACAGTTTAGGCAACAACATGATTTGTTTCAAGTTTATAAGTGGACAAAAGCCAACACATTTCTCACACCTCATAGACTTGCTTGGCATTTTATGCAGCATTCAGTTTAAGCAAACAGTCTTTGAGTATGCTTTAAAAGCATCAAAATCTTGCTGGTTTAGTTAGAAGCCACAATGCAGGACTTAAACTCTCTGGGAAGCTGTTCATTTTCCTACTCTTGCCCTTTGAAGGGGTTCAGAACAAGTCTCCCCAAAGTATGCCACTTTGGCACATGGACTATTTTGAACTGAAGGCAATCAAGACCCAGCAGATTCAAGAAAAACATTTACCTCTCCTTTAAAATAATTTAGATAGAGGGCCTGGTCTAGGAAGATAACTATCACCAGAGATAACTAAGAAGACTATGGACTGGGTGTGGTGAGCTGGGGGAAGCTTAGATGGGTCTAGAGACCAAATTCCTCTCCGTGTCCCCTTGTCTCTGCATGGCCTGGTAAACATTCATTTACCAAACATTTGTTCTTCCCATCTTCCTGTGAACTGTCTTTCTCCCCCTTTGAAGTCCCAGACCCTCATCCCTTTTTCTTAGCTCAGGATGGCATATAAACCTCATTTGTCCTACTGCCTGTGGGTCTTAGTCTTACGGAGCCCCCATACATACATCATTAAATGTGTTTTTCTCCTGTTAATCTGTCCTATGTTGTTTTGATTATTAGATCAGCCAAAGAACCGAGAAGGATAGAGGAAAAAATTCTACTCCTCTACATTTCAGAGAAGCAGAGTGTTGATTCCAGACAATAGGCAGTTAGTTAATTATGGTAACATTTATTTCATATTTTCTTTGCTTAACCACACTAAAACATAAATCTAAATTTGACTGTACCTTCAGGGTCTTTATATAAAATATAAATCTCATTTATTTCTCCACACATCTATTTTATTGGCCAAAAGAGAGATCTTTTGGTTAAAAGGTTTGGAATCTCCTTTTAACTCCTAAGTAACTCAGGGAACCTGATCAACCTATATGTGATCAGCTATTCCACAGTATCATCTGCAAAAGTCTGTACCTGTCTGACAAGTCAGAGTTACCTTCAGTAAACTTTCCAATATTTGTGACAATAAATAACTCTCCAGGTAGAGAAAAACAAGTGCCAATTTAAGACATTCTTCTCACTGCATACTCTTGTAGTATAGGAGTAATTAAACTTCTTTATAAATAAAGTTGTCAACCTAGTTTAAATTTTTTTTCTTTCTAAAACTGTAAATAAATACAGCCAGATTCAGGTCTATCTCATGGTGAGTTCTGCTATTGGGTGAACACAGTTATAATGAAATTACACTGCATTATTATGCAGATGCACGCATATATTGATGTGTTTTTTCTTTCATTTTTAGATTGAAATCAATTCTACTTTAGTGTCTGTACATTCTGGGTAGAAAGGCTATCCTACTGTGATTTCAGCATAATAAAGTCTGATTGAAGTGTCAATGATTCAGCTGTGTTTTGTATTACAAAGTTAAACATGGGCTTTTCATTTAAACAAAGTGGTTCAGAATAGATGTAGGTGTCAGGACAATAGGTCACCATGGAACAATTTAAGTACATGGCAAACTCCATTGGAAAATAAAAAAGAATTTATTAACTTGACCCTGACCATGACTGGAGTTGTACCTCCCCCTCTCTCACACTTCAAGAACAAGATCTTCACCAGCAGCACAACTTTCTGAACATTACTTTTTATTTTCTTGGATGTTATTGCAGATGATGTGATACCATTTGACTGAATTGTTTAAAATTTTGAGAAAAGGGGATTCTAAATATTAAAAAAGTCTAGAGATTTTTATTCATATATTTAGAATAATTTTCTTTTTTGGGGGGATGGAAGCAGGTGTGGGAGAATAGCTTCCAAATACAATGACTGCACTCTTGAAAGTGAAATGGGATATCTTTGCAAAGTGTAGATAGTTTCATTCAGCTTCTTACTATGGCCCTGGATTTTAAAATTACAATAATAAAAGAATTTTGAGATTATAGTAAGAATTTAGACCACACCCTTCTTTTAAAACATTACATATATGAAGATAAATTGGCAGTGAATATTGTTCATAATTAAGAGTCAGGAAGCGTGAGTATAATCTTACCTCTGCAGCTAACTAGTGGTCCAACCTTAGTCAAAATTTGGCATTCTGTACCTTTATCTGTTAAAATAAAGAGTCGGGCCAGATCTCTAGTCCTCTACTTCAGTGTTCTACCCTCTTCTGATTCAAAAATCAACGCTCTAAACTTGAGTTTTCTCACTTATAAAAGTGGGATAACAACAGCTGTACATGATCTATAAGATTATGTACATAAAACACTAAGCAGAATGCCAATATGATGTAAGTGCACAATATATGCTAATTGCTACTATCATTATCATCACAATTGCCATTGTTGTTGTCATTATCAGTCATCATCATCATCACTGTCATCATCTTCAAGTGTAAATATTATGGGTGATCGTTATTGTCTTCTTTGTAATTTTTCTATGTATTTCATAATTTTGAATACTTATTATTTATTAATGTTATAATGTCATATACTTATTGTAGGTTCATGGAAGAGGTATTGATTTTTGTCATCTGATTTAAAACTTAAATTTTGGTGTTACTGAACTAAACTTGGGTCTGCTTACCTGCATGCAGTAAAGCCAATCTATTGACACCAGGCTGTGGTGAAGGAAAGTGCCGTATTTATTGTAAGGCACCAGACAAGGAGTCTGGGACAGCTAGTGCTCAAAAAGTCTGAACTCCATGATGGGTTTCAGGGAAACATTTTTAAAGGCAAGGTGAGGGAGGGGATTCACAGGGTATATGATTAGCTCCTGCAAAATTCTCTGATTGGTTGATGGTGAGGTAACAGGGCAGTATCACAGGAGTTTACATTATCAATCCTTAGGCTCCAGCAGGCCTGGGGGCTATGTGCTCATGGTCGTCAAGTAGTTAATGTCTTCCATTTGGTGGGGGTTTTAACATCTGTAAAACAACTCAGAAAATGTGCATCAGATACTATTATCTAGGTACTTCAAAGAGGAGCTAAAGCAGAGGATATGGGGGAGGGCTCTGTCCCAGGAAGGCCCCATAGGGTCCTGCTCAGTTACATTAGCAGAATTCACTAGGACAAACCAGGTTATACTCCCCTCCTTTCCTTTAAAAAATGTTACTTATTAGACCCTAGGAAGAGACAGATTGTAGCTAAAATTCAAGGACAATAATTTGTCTTACTTATAAAATTTATTCACTAGAAAAGGGAGCATACGGTGCATTTTGATCTTTTCTCCCCAAAAGTTGGACAAAATCTGCTGGCACCTCACCAAGTGACCATCTCTGTCTGTGTTAGCAAGGGCACTGTCAGGGAGGAAAAACTTTTCCAGTACCCTCTTAGGTTTAGTGTATGTGGTCCTGCAAATTAAAGTGACAAAAGACAGATTAATAAAAGAAAAGCCAAAACTTAATCATGTATTTTTATTAACATACATATGGAAGTTCACAGAAAAATGTGATTTCAGGAAGTGATTAGAAATTGAAGTTTATACACCGTTTTAATAGGGGAAGGAAAGGGGGAGAAGGGCACTTCTGAGAAAGTGAATGATGTCTTAACATGGGAAGAGGTGAAGAAGCAAAGGAACTTATGGGAAAACAAATGACTTTTAGGAAAGATAATAGATGGGCCCTTAAGATAATAGATGGGCAATCTGAGTTTTGTGGCAACGTGTGATTCTAACTTCTCCCATCCAGTGGTAAGAGTCAATCTTCCCTGGTTGTGAAACTCCAGGGTAGGGTATTTATGACAACTGAGTTCTTTTGGGAAGCTCTGCTTTTAGGAAGATAAGAGAGTTCAAAAAAAAAAAAAATCTATTCTCAAGTGCCTTCAGCTCAAGGTAATTTTTATTCCACAGTGGCTTATCCTGGACCCCTTCAGTACTGTGCATTTCATGATGTGAGACAAGTTTTAAAACATGTTGGATACTCCCTCTGAATAAACAGCTTACTGGAATCAATATATTTTTTACCTTACTAGGTGGCATTCCTTTAAAAATACACCTAGTGTACCAATGGATATTATGGTTGTACAGAGTCTGAAAATTTGCTGTTGGCTGATAAAGAGTAACAGAGAGAACCTGCCTATTAGTGGATCTTCAGGCCTTATCCTTTCTGAGACCTCCCTGTTTAAGTGGAATCACTGCCCAAAGGTTTCATAGAGGCAATATTTGTGTGATCCTGGCATTCACAGATGGAAAGAGTAGATTATTTTATTTATTTTACATTTGAAGAAATTGAGATTTTCAACACTATTCCTCACTTGATTTATACTGTTCAGATTGACTTAATTGTGCATATCTGATAGATGTACATTCAGTTAATGCATTAACGTTTTTATCCCCATAACTTAATTTAGCTCTTAGATGACTCAGTGCCACACTAACATTTTCTTTCCAGCAGCTTGTTATCAAGAACGGATTTTAGAATTTTTTAATGTAATTAACCCATGTTCACTGTAAAAAATAAAATAGAAAAATCATATAAACAAAAAGAAAAATGAAAAACCTTATATAAATATATGAACAAGGGATAACATTGTTAAAAATTTTATGTTTTTCCAGGTATGCAACACAAATTTATATGAATTATTTTTATGAAACGGGGGACCTATTGTCCATACTGTTTTGTAATCTGCTTTTCTCCGTAAGAAATATGTCGTGAATATTCTTCCATGTTAATAGGATAAAATTCTTTTCAAAACACTGCCTTTGTCTGCTTATAAAATTGAAGCATACTTTAAAAACCGTACCCTATAATTGGATATTCAGATTGTAACACTATTTCAGTAATAGAAGCATTTTACTTTGAACATCCTTTTTATATATGTTCAAACATATGTCCCATTATATCAGATATACATCCTTATTCCTCAGACTATATCTGTAGAAATATAATTCTTCAAAGTTTACATATATTTTTAAGTAACCAAATTATAATCTTTATTTTTGCAAATTATAATATAATTATATTATCATCTTTATAATTGCAAATTATAATCTTTATTTTTTATAAGTAAGTTTTTTCTATTTGCTGTTGATAAATAACCTCCCTATGCCCTCCTCTCCTTTGCCCCCATTATAGTCCCATGTTCTTGCTTCTCTGATTTCAATTTTTTTGGTGTTTTCCTTTTTCCTCTATTTAGTTCTTTTAAGTTATGTTTCTTACTGCCTATTGAATTGGCAAACAATAGATCAAAGATGAGAAATAAAGTGCTAGTTCAATATTACTTAAATGCAAATGCATAATATTGCATTTAAACTTGGAACTATAAAACTTACATAAATGATGAATGGAAAGTAATTTGGGAATAAGAATATAGGCCTATGGAACAATGGAGAGATACAAATATTTAAGATAATAAAGAATTTCTCTTTTTTTTAATACTCTACTTTCTTATTCTCACACCAACTTATGAAAGTACTCAGCCTCAGTCCTACCTTTGACTGCCTGTGAAGTACACTATATTCATATCCATTG
The DNA here is from genome assembly GCF_028023285.1 of Balaenoptera ricei. Taxonomy (NCBI): domain Eukaryota; kingdom Metazoa; phylum Chordata; class Mammalia; order Artiodactyla; family Balaenopteridae; genus Balaenoptera; species Balaenoptera ricei. The sequence goes on from NC_082642.1 coordinate 109,551,110, forward strand.
TTGTCAAGGGATTTATGTATAAAGGACTTTCAAAACTTTATGAACAGTGAATAGAGTAAGAACGTTTTTCACCATTTAGAAAAGTAAACATACAAAAGTAACTTGTCAGTTATTGAAATTAGTTTACTTTATGCTGATAGTTTACAAAATGAAAGTTATTACTGAGAATAAAGAAAGTAGAGGTACAGTTTTGTGGAATCTTGGATAGATTAAATAAAAGATCCATGTTTCAGAGTTCAGGTGGGTGGTTGTAATGAAATGATCTGACATATGTCACTCTTTGATAGAGCTATTGAGAAGATTACAGAAAGACTATGTAATCAAAAGCATAGTTCTCTTAAAATGAGTAAAATTGTTTAACATAGAGATTATTAAATTTTTTAAACTCTTATATTTGAAAATCCTTCTTTTGTATTCCCAAGGTCCACGTATCTATTAAATAAAACTGAAATGTACCTGAAGCTTCCATGATATCACTAGGATTCGTTGTTTTCATTGCACTTAGTGTATTCCTCTGTTAAAGCTCTTTGCCATATCAGAATGTCATTAATCATTTAAAATACCTTTCTTCTCTTCTAACTTTTGAGCAGCATAACTCTTATTCATTCTTGTGTCCTTAGTAGCTAGCTTAGTGATTTGTACATTGAAAAATGTCCAGATCAGGTACTGCTTTGTCACCCCAAAATCTCACCTAGGTATCACCTGTTGGCTTCACCTGGGTGATACTTTACATATCACCCAGGTGAAGCCAATAGAGAAATTGACAAGCAAGTTTTTAGGCACAGTGGAAAAATTTTTTCTTTGTAGATTCATTAATGTAGTATAGGAATAATTCTGAAAATTTAAAAATTGTAGTTTTCCCTTTGCAGTGGATACATTCTTATAAAAACAAAGGTTTTGTAAAAAAACAAAATTTGCTTATAAAACTAAATAACTTATAAAAACCAAAATTAGATATAGATTCCTCAGTGTCAAATTTGTGTTTTGCATTTTACACATTACATTTATTTTTGTTTCATTTTTTTTTTGGCTGTGCCGGGCAGCATGTGGGATCTTAGTTCGCAGACCAGGGATTGAACCCACACCCCCTGCAGTGGAAGTGCAGCGTCCCAACCACTGGACCACTTGGGAAGTCCACATTTGTTTTTGTTAATGTAATAATAGGATAACTCTGGATGGGCTTTGGTGGGAACCTTTTTCAAGGCATAAAAACAAGATTATTATTTGTTAATAATCATTACTAAGTAGTAATGAAGTGCCTGGCATGTACAGACTTTCTTTTCTGGCCTCTGTTACATTACCTCCCATGTTATAACAGTTCCCTGAATAGTTACAGAGGCTGATGAGGTCAGCTGTCCTAGTCTAGGTATCCGTGCCTAGATAAAGGTAATTGCCTTCCCATGACATTTCTCATTTCCACCGGTCATTCATTGGAAGGAATGTAGAGGAAATAAAAGATAACAAACATTGAGTAACTTCAATTCTTATATTTCTAAAGATTCAAAAATATTATTTTTACCTGGAGGTTTTACCTTTTCTATCAATAAAAATTAGAACATATTATCTTCATTTTAATTAAAAAAATTTTTTATATGAATCATTATTACTATACTTGTAACTTTTCATGGGGGTCAGAACAATTGCTGAAATTACATTCAAAAAAGATATTTTTGATATTTTAAATGATTACTGCTGAAGTTAATTTAGCTTGAAAAAGATAAATCTGCTGACAATCTAATATACTCAGCTTTTGTTCTCCTGTCATTCTCCCAGCATGTGACCTGCTCTTGATTATAATTTAGAGGTAAGTTTTTTGCTGTCACATAGGCTGAACTAGAATGACATTTCTTTTTCTGAAGGTATGCATACCCTGGAGATGGTTGGTTAATTATAATGTGAAGCAAGAGGTGAAATCATGTGACACATGAAAATCAAACACTGTTATGTGCCCATGATTTCAAAAGGCTCATTTGGGTTTCTGGAAGACCATGGGGGAAGTTTGGTAGAGATAAGAATGTAGAAGTCTGGTCTAGAGGGATGATCACCTGGTCAAGAGAAATTACATGCTTTTAACTTCCCAAGAATGTCTATACTCCATGGGAAACAAACTTAACAAAGTGACTATTTCTGGGACAGGAATGAGGGGAATAGGTTTCAGGAGGGATACAAAGAGATGTAAACTGATTCAATACTGTTTTACTCCCTAAAAAAAATGAATATGGCAAAATTTTAAGATTTTTAAAATCTTAATGGTACATAAATGTTATGAACATTAGTCTCTGTGCTTCTGGATATGCTTGAATTTATAAAATATAAATTGAAATAAACAATATGTTAAATGGAGAAATGCAAAGGTAATTCCTCATTATATCATCCTGAAATTTTGAGAAGGCAAAAATCTTTCAGATAACTAAAATATTGAGAAATATGACCTGAAAATAAATATAAATAAAATTAGTATTAATTTACTGCAGTAGGCTAGATAATAGTCTTCACAAAATTTTGAGTGCATTTATAAGTGGCAGATTATTTTTTTTGTATGAGGAAGTAGTGAACATGAGAAAATAATTTGTATTATAATTATCAACACTAAGGTATCATTTAAGACCTCAGTCTAACAGATAAAAGCTTAAAATTTGACTTGATCAAGAATACAACTAAAATATCAATCATTAGCATATGTCATATTAAAAAGAACATAAAAGATATTATCTAAGTCTTTGATACTATTTTGATGCTTTGCCATCTGGAAGAAATGTTTACAGCTTTAATTGTCACAGCGTGAGATAGCTAAAATTGAAATAGAAAAAGTCTAAGAAAGGTTGCAAAAACAATGCAGAAAAAGAGGATAGGGTGAGATGTTGCATGAGGATTTTCCAGTTGTGAAAGGTAAACTCTGAGAGAAGGTATACAGTTAATATCAAGAAAAGTATGGGCACTGTGCATAGGGTACCTACCCACACCTAGTGTAGCTTACAACTAGACATCCCCTCACAAAACAGATAACACTTCCTAAGAGTAGGGTGAGATAAAACTACAGATGGATTGAAAGTTCAGAAAAAATCATTAACCATTTATCTATAATGGCAAACTGAGGGAACTGCAGCTGTTTAAGAGAAGAAAATCACTATTTCTCTCCTATCCTACCTACCATGTGACAAAGACTCTCTCTTTGACCAAACTTTAGGCAAGCTCCTCTAAGCCTTCTTTTCAACTGGGTTTCATCCTTGGGCCCTGTTGGGCCTGTCTAGTGTAGTTGTAGCGGGAAAACTGCTAAGTCAATTTAGTGAGAATCCCTCCACCCTTGATATCTGATAACCTTGGCCTACCTTCAGTAAGAATCCTGCTAGGTCAGTGTAGCAAGAATCTCCCTACCCTTGATGTCTCCTCTTAGTAATTTTCCATCCACTAATGCTGCTCATTCTCCTGGTTGACTCTAACTCTCCAGCTGCCTGCTGTATCTCTCTCCCCTGTTGGGATAATCTTGACACCTACTGCAATAATCCTGATAAAGTTTTTCTTACTGTTTTCACAAGTGTCAGAATAAATTTTTTCTTTAATACATGTTTGTTCTTTCTTCTGTTAAAGACAGAATGCTGGGGTCAAACCCAGCATAGGAAGTCTCATGATCTTTTAAACATGGTATAGATAGGAATAAGATATGTTAAATTAACATTTGTGTCTTGAGTGGTTCACAAATGAAGGGTCCTGTTTGTACTAATCACTTGGGAATATATATAACTTCAAAAGCTTATGGGCAAAATAAAAAAATCACACAAATGCAAAATAAGAATAAAAGCACGAGGGAGAGATCACATTGAATCAATATCAGTAGATTTCATAAAGAATTAGAGGAATGTATAGGATAAAAAAAGGAAGAGATGGAGTGGATTTCACAAAGAAATAACATTACAATGATTCAAAATTGAGAGGCATAAGTAGTAAACTTAATTAAGGGTGGTGGTGATAACATATAAGATCAGAGTGGTACAATAAGACCTCCCAGTGGAAGACACTGAATGGCTAAATGAGAAAAGTTCCTCTGTATCAAAGAAGAGTGGATCTGAGTACAATAGATATGATGTAAATCTCTGTCACTAACCACATAAGCCTATTCAAAAATTCTACCTCTGTGCATCTCAGTTTCCTCATTCATAATAAAAACTAGAATATTTTATAAGCCTAGTTCTGTGACAAAAAAATATGATAATGGATGCAAAGTGCTTAGTTAATTGTAAAACATTATTATGCAACTGTAAAGGATTATTACTTAATTCTCAATACATTGGGAAGCACTGAAAAATTTCAAGATGCTAAAAAGTATAATCATTATCTCATTTTAGAAATATTTACCGGGCAAAGTTACAGGGAGACAACATGGAAAGCAGCAAGTCTATTACAGTGGTTCCAATGAGAGATAAGGAGAATTAAAACACAGCTATATGCAATTAAGAGACAAATTGTATTGAATTTTAGCAACTGGTTAGAAATGAAAAAAAAAAAAGAGAGAGAAAACAAAGATGACTCCAGGGTTCCAACTTTGGTTAGGATGATGTCATTAACAGAAAGAACAATTCATTAGAGAAAGAGTTTGGAAGAAAGACAATGTGTTTTACTTTGAAAATACAGATTTAAGGATTCCAATGAGATATACAGGCAAAAATGCCCAGCAGGGATTGAAAATGAAGCTTAGTTGAGGGATCTGGGAAAGAGATAAAGATTTGGAAATCCATTATTAGTCATTTAGTAATCATTGATTAGTATCAGTTGATACAATAGAAATGGATATAGATGGTGATGAAAAAAACAAGGGTGGAAAAATAATGCAATGGTAATGTTCATAAAGCTCTCACTGGTAGTATCTACTTTCAAGATTATAAAGCAAAGCCATCCGTTGAGAGTGAGGGTTTATGGATAATATTGAGACCTTGCAGATTATCTACTGAGAATGCCAGATCATGTCAGTCAACTACAGACTGATAATAATATTAGAAAATAGCTGTGTTAGGCCATCTGAGTTTCTTCTGAAAATGCATCTGTTCTTTTAGGAAAGTGTTCTATCAGTTCAGGCTGCTGTAACAAACACCATAGACTGAGTGGCTTAAATAACAGAAGTTTATTACTCACAGGTCTGGAGGCTGGGAAGTCCAGGATCAAGGTACCAGCATGGTCAGGTTCTGGTGAGAATTCACTTCCTGGTTTGCGGGTGACTGTCTTCTTGCTGTGTGTTCACAAGGCAGAGAGCAGAGAGAGCTATTCTCTCTCTTATTGTAAGGACACTCATCCAATCATAGGAGCTCCAATATCACGACTTCATCTAACCCTAACTACCTCTCAAAGGCACACATGCCAATACCTTCTCATTGGGGGTTAGAGTTTCAACACATGAATTTGGGAGCCACACAAACATATCCCCATTTGTAGGGCTATCATTCAAAGAGCACTGTTCTACTACCATAAGGGGAAAGGTGTTTCCAGGCTTGCCTATGGTGGTAGGCAGAAAAACGGCCCCTAAAAATGTCCATATTCTTATCCCTGAAACCTAAGAATCTGTTGCTTTACATAATAAAAAAGACATTCATTGCATGTGTGATTACATTAAGGACCTTGAGATGGGGAGCTTATCTTGGATTAGAGGGGTGGGTCCATTGTATTCACAAGGCTCCTTATAACAGCAAGGCAGGAGAGTCAGTCGCAGAAGGAGATGATGGAAGCAAAGGACAGAAAGGGAACAGATTTGAAGATGCTATGCTGTTGGCTTTGAAGATAGAAAAAGGGGCCAGGAGCCAAGGAAAGCAAGCAGGCTCTAGACAATGGAAAAGGGAAAGGAACAGATTCTCCCTTATAGCTTCTAAGAGAAATGCTGGCCTGTTGACACATTGCTTTTAGCCCAGTAATACCATTTCAGGCTTCTGACCTCCAGAACTATAGGAGAATAATTTTGTATTGTTTTGAACTGCTAAGTGTGTGGTATTTGTCACAGTAGCAGTATAAAACTAATATACTCAGCAACATACTTCACCTTCCTTTTCAAAGGAATCATTTCAGGCCATCTAACTATAAATTATTTCTCTTGTTTGGTGATCTTGTTTGGTGATTCAAACAGGAACAATAGATTTTTTTCATTGATTGATATACATACTGGAAGATAGATGATTAATGATTGATAGATGATTGATGTTTGATAGATCTATGTTTGGGTAACTGCTACAAAGGACCCATAAGGCTGGATAAAAAAAGATCATCTTTTATTATTATATGGAGAACTCATGTTTAAAAATAGCACAAAGCACTATCAAGAAATTGGGAAAAACAAAACAAAAAAATAGATTCCTGAGGTCCTTGGCTGACCAAGGATCCAGCCATAACAACTTCACTATTCCATGAACCAATATTTTCTTTTAGTAAAATTTGAGTTGAATTTATATCAATTGTGACTGAAAAAATCCTAGAACAATACACAAGGTAAAAGACATAAGATGACTCAAAAGGAAAAGAGTGGAACTGGAATTGGAGCAAAACATGTTAAGAAACTGTAAAGTTTACAGGCATACTGAAGTTCTTGAAATTGATATTATGGAGAAAGAGAAAGGAAAATGTAGAAAACAAGTTTTAAATGATTGAATTGGGTAGAAATGAGCTTAAAGATTGGTAGATGGTAGAGAAAGGTAGAAGAGAATATTAGAAAAATTGGTATGACTTCTAAAGGGAGTTGTATAATGAAGAAATTATGAGAGACACCTAGAAACAATACTACGGGCAGGCATAAGTGTGACATCCTTAACTAATAGGAACATAGGAGGAAGCTAATGAGAATAACTCTGCATTGGAAGAGCCAGTGTTGTTCAAAGAAGAAAAGTGGAAACATGTAATGGAATTATAAAATTTAAACAGCCCATGTATTTCAGAAATTTTAGATTTGTGATTTAAAAAATTTTTTTAGTCCTTTAGCCAAAATTTAAAATATAACCAGTTAGAGAAAATTTCACCTGAATGGATCCTATGGGACTCAGCTGAGCTAGAGCCTTCTAATGCATAGGAAATTAATTCTTTTCCTAACTGTTAGTTTATGATGGAAGGAAGAGAAGAAGCAAGAGGAGGAGGTGGAGGAAAGGAAAGGTAGAGAAGGGGAGAGGAGGAGAAAGGAAAGGAAAGGCTTTAGGAAAAGGATCTAAAGCTCAGTTAACAATAGTGATCAAGATTGTCTCCTGTTACTACCACCTTCATTTGATTCCCCACTACTCTGCTCTTTTTCCAGCAGAAGCAATTTAATTTTCACAGAACATAGAATCCCTAAAACAACTCTTAGTATAATGGCATTTACTCCCAGAGCACTCAGAAAACATTTGCTGATGAAAACGATGTTTGTCTTCCAATTATCATCATTCTAATGAGCAGTGAGATGGATTAAAGGTGAGAAAAGGGGGGTTCTGGATTACTCACTTGGGGATAACTAAGAGTTGAATAAAAAGTAGAGCAAAAATTTGATTTACTCTCTCCCTTTCTTACTCTCTAGTGGATGTAGATGCCAGAGGATGTAGTGAATTGCATTAGTCAAGCATAAACCCCATTCCTTCTCAAGCTTAATTCCAGAAACCCCATTTCTTCTCAAGCCTAATTCCGGAGTATAAAGTAACACTTCTCTAAGCATGACTTCTCTTAAGAAGCAGAGATGTTCAACTGTGTTAGGGCAGGACCTCATCCAAGATAATCCTGTATTAAACTTTAAAAATGGTCATGAAAACAGTGGTAACCATGCTACTTGAGTGTAAAATATTTAAATACCGTTTTGACTGTTGCTGGGCCTGCAGATTTGAAATTTGGCAGAGTCCTCTGTGTTCACTGCTGATCTATTTTGGGGTTTCCTCCAACTTGAGCAGAGCAAGGAAAATGTCACCACCTTCATCTGGGTTAACGTTGAGGAAATACTGTTATACGATGCAGCTCTGGTTGTTTTGTAAGGCCTTTTGAAAATATTATCTGTACAAAAATTGTTTCCTATTGTTAAAAAAAACACAAAAACTAACCTTTCCTCTTAATGTTTTCCATTTTTCTGTCTAATGAGGATTTTAAGTTTCTAACAGCCGTTTCATCGAAATGCTTGGAGCTGACTTTGCCTTTTATAAAATGGAACGCTTAGTGAGTCAGCAAGGGAGGAAAAGCGCTAAGATTTCATCAATTTGTTGACCAATCTACGTGTACAGAGAAATGCATATGGAAACCTTAAAAGAAACGAAAAAGCAGGAAAGTTTTTTGCATTTTAATACACATACAACTAAATGTTTGTCATGTTTCATTACTAAACCTCCAACCAATCCCTCAGAGCTTTCTGCTACCTTTTTCCTAACACAAAGTTTTTGGACATAAGTCAGCCTTATTTTAATTTTTCCTTTGGGTGGGCAAAATAATTGTGAAGCATTAGACAAATACAAGTTAGGGAAAATTGTGTCATTTTTTCCAATGGAAATTAAATATGTTGTCAATGATAAAGGATAAGCCTCAGAATGTCATGCTTTTCCGATCTGCTCCCAGGCTGGCTGGGGCTCACAGCCTCCTCCTGGGCCATCAATATGCAGAACTAGGAGTCCTTCCGCTTCGTGCACAGGCCTTTTGAATTTCCTCCACCAGGCTGAATGCTAATGAAGAAGGTTTGCAGTGTCATCTGCCAGTGGCAAATCCCAGGATATATCTACCAGCAACCAGAATGGGAGGGTTAAATTGTCTTGAGCTAGGGATGCTCTAATTAGGAGAACACAACTAAAAGCTTGTCAAAATATATTCCTTTGAGTTAAAGCAAGTAAACTGTGATGTCTTGAAATGTATATATAATGAGTAATTTGCTGGGGTCAATTACTAGTCTGTTTTGCATTTGATCATCAGTCATTTATTACTATATAAAAAGACGAGTATTATTATTACTGAATCATTTATACTATTAATTTAATCATAAGAATAATAATTATATGTTAATTCAAGGATGGTATATTATAAAGTATGTATTTATTAAAAGATTAGTCATAATTATTTCAAATTGAAAAAGAATGATATTTCTCCATGATTCTCCCAGAAATATGCTTCAAGTAAAACATGCCTTTGATGTGACAAAGTGTTTATAGGAAACATATTTTTTAATTTAATTTTGTTTATTTTTTATACAGCAGGTTCTTATTAGTTATCTATTTTATACATATTAGTGTATATAAGTCAAACCCAGTCTCCCAATTCATCCCACCACCACCACCCACCCCCACCCCTGCTTTCCCGCCTGGTGTCCATACGTTTGTTCTCTACATCTCTGTCTCTATTTCTGCCTTGCAAACCGGTTCATCTACACCATTTATCTAGATTCCGCATATATGCATTAATATATGATATTTGTTTTTCTCTTCCTGACTTACTTCACTCTGTATCAACAGTCTTTAGGTCCAACCACTTCTCTACAAATGATCCAATTTCGTTCCTTTTTATGGCTGAATAATGTTCGATTATATATATGTACCAAATCTTCTTTATCCATTCATCTGTCAATGGGCATTTAGGTTGCTTCCAAGACCTAGCTATTGTAAATAGTGCTGCAATGAACATTGGGCTGCATGTGTCTTTTTGAATTATGGTTTTCTCTGGGTATATGCCCAGTAGTGGGATAACTGGGTCATGTGGTAATTCTATTTCTAGTTTTTTAAGGAACCTCCATACTGTTCTCCATAGTGGCTGTACCAATTTATATTCCCACCAACAGTGCAAGAGGGTTCCCTTTTCTCCACACCCTCTCCAGCATTTGTTGTTTGTAGATTTTTGAATGATGCCCATTCTTACTGGTGTGAGGTGATACCTCATTGTAGTTTTGATTTGCATTTCTCTAATAATTAGTGATGTTGAGCAGCTTTTCATGTGCCTCTTGGCCATCTGTATGCCTTCTTTGGAGAAATGTCTGTTTAGGTCTTCTGCCCATATTTTGATTGGGTTGTTTTTTTTTTTAATATCGAGCTGCATGAGCTGTTTATATATTTTGGAGATTAATCCTTTGTCCGTTGATTGTTTGCAAATATTTTCTCACATTCTGAAGGTTGTCTATTCGTCTTATTTATAGATTCCTTTGCTTTTCAAAAGCTTTTAAATTTCATTAGGTCCCATTTGTTTAGTTTTGTTTTTATTTCCATTACTTTAGGAGGTGGGTCAAAAAAGATCTTGCTGTGATTAATATAAAAAAGAGCGTTCTTCCTATATTTTCCTCTAAGAGTTTTATGGTGTACAGTCTTACATTTAGGCCTTTAATATATTTTAAGTTTATTTTTGTGTATGGTGTTAGGGAGTGTTCTAATTTCAATTCTTTTACATGTAGCTGTCCAGTTTTCCCAGCACCACTTACTGAAGAGACTGTCTTTTCTCCATTGTATATCCTTGCCTCCTTTGTCATAGACTAGTTGACCATAGGTGTGTGGGTTTATCTCTGGGCTTTCTACCCTGTTCCTTTGATCTATATTTCTGTTTTCTGTGCCAGTACCATACTGTCTTGATTACTGTAGCTTTGTAGTATAGTCTGAAGTCAGGGAGTCTGATTCCTCCAGCTCTGTTTTTTTCCGTCAAGATTACTTTTCCTATTCGGGGTCTTTTGTGTCTCCATACAAATTTTAAGATTTTTTGTTCTAGTTCTGTAAAAAACTCTATTGGTAATTTGATAGGGGTTGCATTGAATCTGTAGATTGCTTTGGGTAGTATAGTAATTTTCACAATATTGATTCTTGCAATCCAAGAACATTGTACATTTCTCCATCTGTTTATGTCATCTTTGAATTTTTTCACCAGTGTCTTGTAGTTTTCTGGGTACAGGTCTTTTACCACAATAGGTAGGTTTATTCCTAGGCATTTTATTCTTTTTTTTTTTTTTGCAAAGGTGAATAGGATTGTTCCCTTAATTTCTCTTTCTGATCTTTCGTTGTTAGTGTATAGGAATGCAAGAGATTTCTGTGCATTAATTTTGTATCCTGCAACTTTACCAAATTCATTGATTAGCTCTAGTAGTTTTCTGGTGGCATCTTTAGGATTCTCTATGTATAGTATCATGTCATCTGCAAACAGTGACAGTTTTGCTTCTTCTTTTCCAATTTATATTTTCTTTTCTTTATATTCCTTTTATTTCTTTTTCTTCTTTGATTGCCATGGCTAGGACTTCCAAAACTATGTTGAATAATAGTGGAGAGAGTGGACATCCTTGTCTTGTTCCTGATTTTAGAGGAAATGCTTTCAGTTTTTCACCATTGAGAATGATGTTTGCTGTGGGTTTGTCATATACGGGCTTTATTAGGTTGAGGTAGGTTCCCTCTATGCCCACTTTCTGGAGAGTTTTTATCATAAATGGGTGTTGAATTTTGTCAAAAGCTTTTTCTGCATCTATTGAGATGATCATATGGATTTTATTCTTCAATTTGTTAATATGGTGTATCACATTGATTGATTTGCATATATTGAAGAATCCTTGCATCCCTGGGATAAATCCCACTTGATCATGGTGTATAATCCTTTTAAAGTATTGTTGGGTTCTGTTTCCTAGTATTTTGTTGAGGATTTTTGCATCAATATTCATCAGTGATATTGGTCTGTAATTTTCTTTTTTTGTAGTATCTTTGTCTGGTTTTGGTATCAGGGTGATGGTGGACTTGCAGAATGATTTTGGGAGTGTTCCTTCCTCTGCAACTTTTGGAAGAGTTTGAGAAGGATGGGTGTTAGCTCTTCTCTAAATGTTTGAAAGAATTCACCTATGAAGTCATTTGGTCCTGGACTTTTGTTCTTTGGAAGATTTTAAATCACAGTTTCAATTTCATTAATTGTGATTGGTCTGTTCATATTTTCTCTTTCTTCCTGGTTCAGTCTTGGAAGGTTATACCTTTCTAAGAATTTGTCCATTTCTTCCAGCTTGTCCATTTTATTGGCATAGGGTTGCTTGTAGTCGTCTCTTATGATGCTTTGTATTTCTGCGATGCCCATTGTAACTTTTCCTTTTTCATTTCCAATTTTATTGATTTGAGTCCTCTCCCTCTTTTTCTTGATGAGTGTGGCTAAAGGTTTATCAATTTTGTTTATCTTCTCAAAGAACCAGCTTTTAGTTTTTTTGATCTTTGCTATTGTTTTCTTTGTTTCTATTTCATTTATTTCTGCTCTGATCTTTATAATTTCTTTCCTCCTACTAACTTTGGGTTTTGTTTGTTCTTCTTTCTGTAGTTCCTTTAGGTGTAAGGTTAGATTGTTTATTTGAGATTTTTCTTGTTTCTTGAGGTAGGATTGTATTGTTATAAACTTCCCTCTTAGAATTGTTGTTGCTGTATCCCATAAGTTTTGGATTGTCGTGTTTTCATTGTCATTTGTCTCTAGGTATTTTTTGATTTCCTCTTTGATTTTTTCAGTGATCTCTTGGTTATTGAGTAATGTATTGTTTAGCCTCCATGTGTTTGTGTTTTTTATGTTTTTTTCCCTGTAATTTATTTCTAATCTCAGAGCATTGTGGTCAGAAAAGATGCTTGATATGATTTCAATTTTCTTAAATTTTCTGAGGCTTGATTTGTGACCCAAGATGTGATCTGTCCTGGAGAATGTTCCATGTGCACTTGAGAAGAAAGTGTAATCTGCTGTTTTTGGATGGAATGTCCTATAAATATCAATTAAATCTATCTGGTCTATTGTGTCATTTAAAGCTTGTGTTTCCTTATTTATTTTCTGTCTGGATGATCTAACCATTGGTGTAAGTGAGGTGTTAAAAGTTCCCCACTATTATTGTGTTACTGTTGATTTCCTCTTTTATAGCTGTTAGCATTTGCCTTATGTATTGAAGTGCTCCTATGTAAGGTGCATATATATTTATAATTATTATATCTTCCTCTTGCCTTGATCCCTTGATCATTATGTAGTGTCCTTCCTTGCATCTTGTAAAATTCTTTTTTTAAAATCTATTTTATGTGATATGAGTATCACTACTCCAGCCTTCTTTGGATTTCCATTTGCATGGAAAATCTTTTTCCATCCCCTCGCTTTCAGTCTATATGTGTCCCTAGGTCTGAAGTTGGTCTCTTGTAGACAGCATATATGTGGGTCTTGTTTTTGTATCCATTCAGCGAGCCTGTGTCTTTTTGTTGGAGCATTTACTCCATTCACATTTAAGGTAATTATCGATATGTATGTTCCTATTACCATTTGCTTAATTGTTTTGGGTTTATTTTTGTAGATCCTTTTATTCTCTTGTGTTTCCCACTTAGAGAATTTCCTTTAGCATTTGTTGTATAGCTGGTTTTGTGGTGCTGAATTCTCTTAGCTTTTGCTTTTCTGTAAAGCTTTTGATTTCTCTGTCGAATTTAAATGAGATCCTTGCTGGGTAGAGTAATCTTGGTTGTAAGTTCTTCCTTTTCATCACTTTAAATATATCATGCCACTCCCTTCTGGCTTGTAGAGTTTCTGCTGAGAAATCAGCTGTTAACCTTATGGGAGTTTCCTTGTATGTTGTTTGTCCTTTTTCCTTTGTTGCTTTTAATAATTTTTTTTGTCTTTAATTTTTGTCAATTTGATTACTATGTGTCTCAGCCTGTTTTGCCTTGGGTTTATCCTATATGGGACTCTCTGTACTTCCTGGACTTGTGTGGCTGTTTCCTTTCCCATGTTAGGGAGGTTTTCAACTATAATGTCTTCAAACATTTTCTTGGGTACTTTCTCTCTCTCTTCTCCTTCTGGGACTCCTATAATGCTAATGTTGGTGGATTTAGTGTCCCAGAGGTCTCTTAGGCTCTCTTCATTTCTTTTTTTTTTTTTTTTTTTCTTTATTCTGTTCCGCACAATGAATTCCACCATTCTGTCTTCCAGGTCACTTATCTGTTTTCTGCCTCAGTTATTCTGCTATTGATTCCTTCTAGTGTATTTTTCATTTCAGTTATTGTATTGTTCATTCGTGTTTGTTTGTTCTTTAATTCTTCTAGGTATTTGTTAAACGTTTCTTGCATCTTCTTGATCTTTGCCTCCATTCTTTGTCCGAGGTCCTGGATCATCTTCACTATCATTATTCTGACCTCTTTTTCTGGAAGGTGGCCTATCTCCACTTCATTTAATTGTTTTTCTGGGGTTTTATCTTATTCCTTCATCTGGTACATAGCCCTCTGCCTTTTCATCTTGCCTATCTTTCTGTGCATGTGGTTTTCGTTCCATAGGCTGCAGGATTGTAGTTCTTCTTGCTTCTGCTGTCTGCCTTCTGGTGGATGAGGCTATCTAAGAGGCTTGTGCAAGCTTCCTGTTAGGAGGGACTGGTGATGGGTAGAGCTGGGTGTTGCTCTGGTGGGCAGAGCTCAGTAAAACTTTAATCTGCTTGTCTGCTGATGGGTGGGGCTGAGTTCCCTCCCTGTTGGTTATTTGGCCTGAGGCGACCCAGAACTAGAGGCTAAGGGCTCTTTGGTGAAACTAATGGTGGACTCTGGGAGGCCTCATGCCAAGGAGTACTCCCCAGAACTTCTACTGCCAGTGTCCTCATCCCCATGGTGAGCCACAGCCACCTCCTGCCTCTTCAGGAGACCCTTGAACACTAGCAGGTAGGTCTGGTTCAGTCTCCTATGGGGTCACTGCTCCTTCCCCTGGGTCCTCATGCACACACTGCTTTGTGTGTGCCCTCCAAAGTGGAGTCTCTGTTTCCCCCAGTCCTGTCAAAATCCTGCAATCAAATCCCACTATCCTTCAAAGTCTGATTCTCCGGGAATTCCTGCTCCCGTTGCTGGACCCCCAGTTTGGAAGCCCGACGTAGGGCTCAGAACCTTTACTCCAGTGGGTGGACTTCTGTGGTATAATTGTTCTCTAGTTTGTGAATCACCCACCCAGTGGTTGTGAGATTTGATTTTATTGTGATTGTGCCCCTCCTACCATCTCACTGTGGCTTCTCGTTCGGCTTCAGATTTGGGGTATCTTTTTTGGTGAGTCCAGTGTCTTCCCGTTGATGATTATTCAGCAGTTAGTTGTGATTCCGGTGCTCTCTCAAGAGGGAGTGAGCGCACATCCTTCTACTCAGCTATCTTGAACCAATCCTCGGAAACATTTTTTTTTTTAATTGAGGTATAATTGACATGTAACCTTATATTAGTTTCAGGTGTATGACTTAACAATTTGATGTTTGTTTATATTATGAAATGATCACCACAGTGAGTCTAGTTAACATCCATCACCATAAATAGTTACAAAATTTTTTTCTTGTGATAAGAACTTTTAAGATCTACTTTCTTAGCAATTTTCAAATAGGCAATACAGTATTATTAACTATTCTCACCATGCTGTACATTACATCTCTATTACTTATTTATTTTATAACTGGGAGTTTGTATCTTTTGACCCCCTTTGCTCAGTTTTGCCCACCCCCCCCACCCCCTGCCTCTGGCAACCATCAATCTCTTCAGTGTAACTTTGATGCAGGAAGCAACTTAAGTGTTTTTTTAAATTATAAACTTGCTTGTTTAAGGTATTATACCCACATACTTTATATGCAAATTTATTCCCTGTCCTCATAAGTAGCTATGTAGTCTGGAAATTCTTGGTAGTGGAAATTAAAAATAAAGTAAAACCTGTTTTTTTTTTCCATTTCCATCTCTGATATTTTTTTATACTTACTCCCTTCTACTTTTGATTCTTTCTTTGATGGCAGATTGTAGGATAACTTTTATGTAAGTGTTTTAGTTTTAGCTTTATTTAAGACAAAGTAAAATGTATAAATAATGATTTAGCTTAGAAATGGAACACGATTTCAACAATAGTAAGACCTATGGCTTTTTTGTCCAAATTTTGTGGTATATTTTTAATGTGGTGTTCACAAAGGCAGTGTAACCTGTAAAATACTAGATATTTATTAACATCTAATATATATTAGGCAACGTGTAGACAATGAACTTATAGGTATAATAAGATGCAGTGGAAAACAGACCTTGTTCCCTTTCAGTGAAACATTCTTTCCAACATTTGAGACATTTGCAAAGCACAATATGCTTATTAGAATAAAAGATATTATTTTAAGAAGAAATGCTCTGAATAAGGAAGCTCATAATATACCAGCAATAGATTAATACACCAGAAGTTATTGATGGTGTAGCAGCTAACAAAAACGATAATAAAAATCACTGGAAAAGATTATTTCAGTCGCCAAAATCAAATTGAGTATGACTCAAAAGAAGGAAAAATCTAATAATAAGTTCCATTAGGGTTTAAACTCCCAAAATATGATACCCCGTATGATTTACAGATGAACCCAAGGAAGGAGTAAGGATATTATCTGTCATTACATACAAGAAAGAAAAAGAAACTAGATTGGAAATGTTGTTCTGCCCTAGCATCAGGCCTGGTACACACATGAGTCTATTTAGGTGGGGAATGAAGGGAATTCATGAGGGATATAGGCCTTGATTTTATAATTTAAAACTAAAATCAAGACCAATCTGAAACTATCTTAGAATATAAATAGAAAATTGTAGCACACTTTTTCTATCAGCCAGCTAGTTGGTGAACTTTTTACTACTTTCGGATGCTCAAACTTCAGTTCCCATGTCTGTGCTCACAAAATGTTCCCATGCACATAAAAAAGGTAATTTCATGCCCAAATGGAATTTTCTGCTTGCATTTTGCATATAGAATATTCATTTACATAAACAAATTCATGTTTTGAGGAAACACACTTTGTGAGTTCAACTTAGGTGTCAATGGATGAAAAATTTCCTGAGTATCAGACCTGGTTGGATGACTTGAGATAAACCTTTTGTTAGTTAGCCAGTCCCCTTCCCTAACCTGTTAAATGCTATTCATCAATTTTAGGCTTTATGAATCTCCCTAAATTCCTTCCATGTATGGTTCAATTAGTACATTGTACCATTGCCTTTTGTAATGTAGGACAAAACTAGAGACAAATTGAGAACAAAAGAGTAATGCTATTGTGATATTATGAACTGAAGATCATGTCTTTTAGGTAAAAATCTTGCCCCAAAGGATGGAAATTCCCATTTTAAAGAGAAGATGTGTTTAATAAATTGTTAAAATACAAAGTTAAGAAAATGAATCAGAATATTAGATCTGTAAGAAACCTTGGCCTTTACTCTGTCTAATCCTTTTGATTTTCACAGATTGGTTGATGGTTAAACCACAAAATTTTCCTGTATATTTCCCTTCATCATGTTCTCTCCATAGAACATAAAATTTGTAGGGGAGGAAACAGCTTCCCTCAGCCCTCTTAAAGTTCCTGGCTGGATCTGCAAATTAAACTGACAAAGACGGATTAACAGGAAAGAAGCATACAGATTTATTTAATATAAGTTTTATGTGACACAAGAGCCCTCATAAGGAAATGAAGACCCAAAGAAACAGCTAGACCTGAGTCTTTTATGCTAGTTGTGGAGGAACCCTAACCCTGTTTGTTAGGGTTCTTCTCAGCATCCTTTGTCTTCAGAGATAAGGATACTCCTTTCCTCTGGGTATAGGGAGGGCACTTTTATTGAGAGTTTTATGGCCTGTTTCAGGGAAGAAGGGTGGAGTAGGGGGAGGTCAGTGTGACCTTCTGCTTCTAACATTTTCTCAAGCTCCTTCAGCTTAAGATATTCAATACACCAAGATGCCATATTTTGTGGTAGCATGTCCTAAACCCCATAACATCCATTTATAATGGAGAAAAACGTTTATCATATTGCCAAGTATGGTGGGTGGATTAAAGTTGCTGAGACAAATGAGTGATCAAAGAAATGGGAAGGAGGGCATGTCTCAGAATCAAGAAACTTGGTGATATATACTTAGGTATTTATACTAGTTTTTATGCATTTTTTGAAAAGACCATCTTGGACTCTGTGAGCATTGTTTGCTTTAAAATTGTATTTGTCTTTTCAACCCTGTCCTTAATGTTGGTATGACAATTCTTTTTTTATTTTGCACAATTTCAGACTTGAAAAAAATATAATACCCTAAACTTTAATTCAAAAGATTATGAAAATGTTCACATGCACTCACTGCCTTAAAAATCCCCCAAATCCATGAAATAAAATATGACCCATTTATACTTTCCTTTGTCAGACTACCTTGGTGTTCTTGGCTAGAGCTGCTTAGCTGCCTACCAATTTTTTCCTACCGGTAGCAAGCAGATCCTTCCCCAAAACAGTGTCATCTTTGCATGTTTTATGCCCCAGCTAACGCCTGTCCTCCTGTCCTCCATTTGACATCCTGCTCATCTCAGGTGCCCTAATAGTCACATGTGGTGAGTAAGTAAATTGTTATTTTCAAATCAACACTGGTTTTTCATATGTTTGTAGATAGTTTCATTTTTCCCATTACAAGCTCAGGGGACCTCAAGATGTATTAGTTTTCCCCTTATTCCTAAAATACAGGTATAGGAATTTTAAAAAATCTTTTTATTGGGCTTTCTTAGAAATTGTTGTGAAAGAGTATATCTAAAATGCGATAAATTAGAAGGAACCAGGCACTCAGGCATTCCATTTGCAAAACAGTGAACTGAATCTGGCTTCTGATCAAGTAAATCTAGTCTGCTGTGGTCTACACAGTGGGTGGTACTCAAGAGGTCAGCTAGCCTCTAGACATGGGCTCAGCCCCCTCCAAGTTCCAAAACACATCAACAGTGACCCTCATCAGGTCCATCCATTGCTACTTTGATGCCAAGCTTGGATTGTGTGAATCAAGACACTATAAGCATCTTTTTCTTCAGTGAGTGTTGGTTTGGAGAACTTCCCATTTCCTCTCTTCTCTCCTTTTGATCCTCACACACTGGTTGATGCCTAGCTCAGAACATTCTCAAGTGCATTTCCCTTCATCATATCTTCTCCATGGAAGCCAGATGCATCAAAAAGAAGATGCTGTTATAATGAAAAAAGTTGTTTAAAAGAGTTAAATCACCTGAGACCAGTGGCTGATCAAAGAGTTGGGAAGGAGGGCACTTCTTAAGACCCAAAACCCTGAAACAATTGCTCCATCTTATGGACCCACAGTTTGACAAGTTTTTGTGTTAAGACTGAATTTCATTTTGAAGACACTGAAGTAGTAAGGACAATGGTTTTCCAATAATTACCTTCTTTCTCTTTTCTTTTATAAAGATTTATGGTGTTTAGGAAGGTTGCATTAAAGTTGCAGATAATCTATGTATTCCCTCTCCTCCCCTCCCCTCTACTCTCAGCTTGTCTTCTTTTTTCTTTCATCACATTTCTGCTGTATCTTTCTGGTCAAAGGGGATGATCTCCTTTCTGAGTGCTTAAGCTTTCTAAGCCCGTATATTCCTTTCCTTTACCTCCTCTCTAAAAAGTTCTTCACTCTTTTCCTTCACAAAATACTTGATAGCTCATTAGATCCAGGCTCTAAACAACCAAATAATCTTATTCCTTTATAAATTTTATATCCCTTCCCTAGATGACGAAAAGAGTTTCCAAACAGAATCTTGTAACACAGTGAAAAACAAACAAAAACATCAGGAAGGAAGGGAAAAAAAATTGCATTCAATAAATCTGAAGGTTTACATCCTTCTACACTCAGAGACTAGGTCTCTTTTTCTCTAAATTTAAGTATATGCTAGCTCTTTAGGAATTTTCTTCTATTTCAAAGCTAGAATGCTACTCTGATCTCTCATTAGTAAGTGGCATATTATTTCTTCAGCCTCTACTCTGTTCAGTCCTGTTTATGAAGTTCTCTTATCTGAAGGGATCTTAGTGGTGTTCCCATTGTTACTACTCCGTTTACAATAAAAAATAATCTTTTCTTTTTTCAGAATACTGAATGATCCAGCCTTTACACCACATTTCCCAGCAGTTTAGTTAAGAGATTGCCATTGTGATGCAGAAAACTGTTACCTCTTCCACTACTGACCAAGGACAGAAAGCTACTTAAGAGCGTCTTCATGTTGCCCTATTACTGTATGATTAGGCATACTTTACATTTGTTTTATGTTAACTATTGCACTGTATTATTTGTAAAGTATAATTCATCAAAAAGTATGCTGTTTTCACTTACAAATAAACTCCTCTCCCTCCTCCCCTGCCCCCACATGCAAATACAGATTCAGAGACACACATATATTCTGTCTGTACTGACCTCAAAGCCATAACCACAGAGATACCCTTTATCGGGTGACAAAAAGAAAGAAAAAACTTCTTGAGGCCTGAGTTTGCAAGCCTAAACTTAAAAGGTGACACTAATGCTATCAAAAGGAATATATTTTCTTACAGAAGGATCAGAGTGCAAGATATATCATCAAATGAAATTGGGCCCTCGAGGGTTCTTCATAGCTCATAATTATTTATTGGAATGGCAAATGGAGTAATTTGTAGGCAGCTAACTTATGACACATTGTAATGAATAAGCCATATGTAAAAGTATGTGGAATTAACAGGAGCAGTGTTACTCCTTCAGCATTTTAGATGAAAAACACATGCAGTTTTGAAACTTCAGATTTGCTATTTCAAAGACTGTAAGAGCATCTGTTAGGTATTGTATGATCTCATCTCTAACACAGCACAAGCAGTCAGCTTTTCAGCATGTCACACCATAACTAAGTAAGGAGCCAAAAAATGAGCAGGCAGGTCACTTTTCACCTCATTAGCACAGCAGGAGGGGGTTCTGGAAAACTAGATGCTAGCAGAAGCCGAGGGGCTTGCTGGTATCTTTTTTGAATAACAGAGAAAGGACCCAGCTGTGTACTCCTTCTAACTCTGTACTTCTGTTCTTTCCCATATAACCCCTTCCCTTTTTTTCTGACCTTTCATCAGTTTGACCCCTGTAGTGTTCATAAACCATCACAAATTTCTGTCTGTGGAATAATTTATCTCTACTTTTCCACGTGGTAGATCTTGGTTTTAATACAATTGTATTCAATATGACATGAATACAGTCTTTAATGTCCTTGACAAGATTGAAATTCAGGGTCCTTTGGACACAAACATAGAGAAGATAATGGGAAAGCAGCTATCATTACATTCTATGAGCTGCTTCTTGCATTTGTAAAACTATCAAAAGTTTACTTTCTGTTCTGAAATTTGTTTTCTATTTCTTCATCTTTCCTTTCCTTTATCAGTCTTATCATCACAATGGTGACTCCTTCATCAGCCTCCATCAGCCTTAATTCCTGGGTGACTACAGTGTTAGATCACTTCTGCCAACCCACAAAGGACAAAATATATATAATTTCTTTTTTAAGCCATTAAAATTTGGGATTATTTGTTACACAGCATAATGTAGCTGATCCTGAGTAAAAAATGATCTAAGATGTTTTGCACAAGGACATTGTACCAGGCAGTGTGCTAAATACTTTATAATCACTGTCGTGATTTCATAACAATGGTATGTGGAAGGTACTACACTCATCCTCCTTTCAGAGTGAGAAAACTAGAACTTGTAGGTATTGTTTTCACACATCTCCTGCACCATCCCCAAATCCTTTTGCATCATCTCCTCTTCTAGCCACTGCCTCAGAAACCAATTCCAAGTCTATTTCTTACTTCTTGCCCCAGGCTTCTCCTGCTCCACTGCATGGGGCAACCACAACTCTGCTTTGGGAAAGCACATAAACAGACCCACTTAACCAGGATATGGACCAGTGAAGTCTGGTGGTATTAATGCCTGACCCAAGGGTCAGGAGACAATGGCAAGTGTACCTCTGACCTCCTTTTCTCCCATTGCAGACAGTCCTGAGACATATTTCATAAGATTCCTCATAAAGGTCCTAAATTCAGTGTTCAATTTGATAAGACATTTTTTGAACTGGCTTTTTTTTCATTCCCTTTAACTCCCATTGTCCTGCATGCCTTTTCCCTCAGATCAGGTAACTAGGCAAAGTACTGGCATGTAAGCCTTTTTCTCAGACTCTACTTTGAGTAGAACCAAGAAAAAGACATTAAGTGACTCACCCAGGACACAAGGCTTCTGTGCAAATCTAGGATTAATGAAGGGTAAAGGTGAAAAGCATACCCCTAATCACTATTAGGCACTGCCTTAGTGTATGTTGTTACAATTTTCATTTTTTTTTGTACCATGACAAGTCCATTAAGTAATTGGCTCCTCTTTGGCACTCGGTGTTTTCTCATATAATGATGACTTTATATGTGTTCTATTAATATGTATCATTCTTTCTTTTCTTTTTTTTTTTTTTTGAGTGAACACTTTCTTATTTCTTTACAAACCGTCTTCCATGTTCTGACTTTTGAAAAAACAAACATTAGTCTACATTTTAGGCTTTAAATTTCCATTTTTAATGTTACCTATATAGCAGTATATTACCCATATGCTCTTCTAAAGACTTCCTACCTTGGGATTTCTACAAATAAATTTTTATAACACTCTATCTGTAGAGACTAACATATTACAGTATACAGAAAACAAGATTGAGAATTTGCACCAAAAGAGGCCAATATGTAATTTAAAATTTGCTGATAGTCATATTAAAAGAAATAAATTGTAATTGTCATAATTAATTTTAAAACATTTAATTTAATCCAATATATACAATATATCAAAAATATTATTTCAACAAATAAACAAGATAAATAATTATTATTGAAATGTTTTGCCTTTTTTATACTAAGCCTGTGAAATCAGGTGTGAACTTTACATTTAACAGCACACCTCTGTTTGGTCTAGCTACATCTCAAGTCCTCAATAGCCACATGTAGACAGTGACCACCACATGGGACAGAGCAGCCAGCTCTAGAGCTTGCTATTTTTGCTTCTAACTTAATAATTCTTCCAGTCATAGTTTATTTTACCTGTTGTATATGAGGACTTTTTGGTTCTAACTCCCTGAATATGTTTAATCATTTGGAAAAACATTTTTCAGATCAGTTTTTTAGAACTTGATTTCCTCTGCTTCGTTTACTATAAAGTGCCTAATGAAAACCTGTAGTTTACTTTTTATCAAACGTATACTTGATGATTGTACAACTTCAGGGCCCAGTTGCAAGACAAATATATCAGACAATGCACATTGAGAGTTTAATCTTAGGATGGTCTGATTTAAAACATGTTCCAGAAATATACTATGTTCATAAGCTGAAATTGTCTGTATTATTTAATGCCCCAAGCATTAATTTACTAAGATAGCCTAATGTCTAGGAAGAGGTACTAATACAGCCAATAAAATGTTTACAGAACAGTTCAATTTGAAGAATTACTTTATCAATTTTTTTAATGTTTTCTGAATCAGATTATTTGTCTGTAAAATTGGGATAATATAGTACCTACCTCATAGGAACATTGTAATAATTAATTAACTAATACCTAGAGCCACTTCGAAATATGACTGGTACCTAAATAAGCCTTCAGTAAATGTTAGCTATCATTATTATTACAATTACTGTTTTATAAGAATTTTTTTTCCTAAAAGGAAAATGTGGAAATCCAACTATTTTGAGTAGTACTATAACTATTACTAACAGTATTACCATTTTGAGTATTGAGTATTAGAGGCATAATTTGTACATATAAGAAGACTATGTATAGAAGCATATATGTAAATACATACATACTTGAGTATAAACCATATTTTTTTCTCCATCAGAAAAATATAAGGTGAAATTATAAGGTAGCAAGAAGTAAATAGTTCACAATTTTCCATCATTTCCCATTTCCCTGTAAAGGAAAACATTTTCAACATTCTGATCTCAGTTTAATCTTTATTTCAAAAACATTATCCCTTCCCTGTTAATATATTTGGGTAATTTCAACTACTTACCTACCGTTGGCAAGTTTGTCAAAGAATGCTTATATTCTGGCAACTTTTCAAGAAGAGGTTCATGGCTGATCATTGAGTTGATGTTATAATGGAATTTACCTGGTTAAATAAATAGACCACGTGTGATTTTATGTGTTCATAAATATCAGTGTGTCTTTTAAGGTAGTGGTGAATGGAGGGCAAAGAGAGTGGTAGAACTGCCATCTGTATGAACTATAGATTATCAGCACTCACAAGAAAAGTGGTAACTTTTCTTAAAAGGCAGTAAAGACCTAGACCTTGACATATTGTTTGATAGAATAGTTCAGCAATTTGTTGGCCCCCAATTTTTTACTATTTCTGATTGTATAGTTGGTGGAGAGGATAAAAGTTAGCAAGCTGGGAAAATGAAGCTTTTATGGTGTGTAGGAAAGAGAATTTAATGCCACTGCAAGTAAATGGATAGCTGCTCTTACGCAGTTTAGGTACCACAAAGAAAGCAATTATTTTGACACTGGGTGGAGGGTAGCTTAAACTGGGAAGTTATTCATAGCATCCATTATTCAATATTTTTTGGTGATGCATTCTTTTGTCCAAACCAATCATTATTCTTGTAATTATTCCAAGTGCTGTGCAAACTTCTCCTAGAATCAACTCACTGTGAAACATCACCTTGAATCGATAAGAAGAGCAGAATTCCCTGGAGTCTGGAGAGTTCTCCAAGGGTGCCCACTGGCTCCCCACCAAGAGTTTTAAGCTAAAATGTTCTGAAGTAGGATTTTCCCCTTGTTGAGATTTCTCTTGTAGTACTTTGAGCACTTTATGTCTCTCACCCCACTTATCCCCATAGCCCAGGCTGCATGACAATATTCCCTTTTATTCAGCTCTGAATGGGAAAGCATTAGTTTCCAGTAAGTATACCTGGAGCTGAAATAGTAAGGAGAATTCAGCACTTAAAAAAGACCAAATCAAGCAAACCTTACTTCCTTTAAGTCGGCTGTCAAGATTATAAACATCATCTATGAATAACGGTAGTATAGAAAATGTCCAAATGTGTTTTTTTTCTAATTTTAATAAGCATTACTGAATGGCTAATATATGATATAGTTATTTGAGCTAATAGGTCACAACAATTTGTTGAAAGACGTACTTCCTCCTGTGCCTATCCACTCCACAGTCAAGAATAATGGTTCACTGAATATTTTTACTGGAAAGAAGAGACCTAATTATTGCTATTTACTGAAAATCTCCTGACAGCCTGCCTTATGAGAGAATCTACAACAGTTAAAAATTAATCATGTAGCCTGCATATCAGCATGTTTACTAGTTTATAATCAATTTGATTTTGCAGCAGTGCCAGGCAATGCTTTGAAATGTTTTTTTACAGAGGATCCAGATGTACATAAGGCACCAAAAGTGTATTGTCAGTTTGAACCAGATGTACCAAAGAAAGTCATTTGCAGAGCTAGGAGTAGACTGATACCTAGGTGCCTGACTCCAACTCACTTTTCTCCCCAGGAATCTTCACTTATAATGTTTTATTTCACAAAATCACCCCACATTTCTTTTTGTAAGCTAAAAGAAATAGAATAGAGCATCAAATTATGTTACACAGCAGAGCTTGAGTAACAGACCAAAAGGAAAAAAAAAAAAAGAAAAAAAAAACAACAACTAAGGAAATAGAAATAAAGCATTTGCCAACTGCCAGGACAAATTAAATCATCTTACAGTATGCACCAATGACAATTGCCCTTGAACTACAGCACATTGCTAAAGGAAGGTAGAAGGGTATGAAGCTTTAATAGTCAATGAAGAGATTTAAATACCTTATCCTCTCCATCTTCTGAGATGATGGCATGTGGGAAAAAGAAGTGCATGTAATGAGTCTCACAAATGATTCAAATTGCCTTTGGTAAAATATAATGTGACACAGACTATGGTTTGATTACCTTTTTGTTTCTGTTTATTGTTTGGTTGATTTTGTTTTAGTACAGAATTTCATCTTGCTTTTGTTATTGGTTTATAAATGATGGGCTGAGGATCTTAAAAATCTTGTGAATAATTCCCCACATTAAGTGGGAATTTGAAAGAACCCAGAGAAGACTTTTAAATACCGGAGGACAAATCAGAGCCCATTATAAGGAAGAACCCATGGCTCTTAACAAATGAACTGAGTTTCAGGATTCTGGAAATCCAATAGAATTTCTTCTGTTCCTATAGCTTTGAACTAATCTAAAAAAATGTGTGAGGGATGGGGTTCTGATCCTCAAAACAATGGCATAATAATCTTCCTAGAATGAGTGTGGTGAGCTCTTTCTAATCACGTGTAAAGATAAGTTTGAATTCTTTATTAATGCATGAAAAACCACCACTAAAAAATAATTTATCTATATTTTCTTATATGTAAAATTTTAGGATGGAAAATTCATTTCAAACTGACTTACAGTTATCTATAAATGTTGCATCTCTGTGTAGTCAAACTCCTACATTCCTCCATTTTTCTTTGGGACTTCTTAAATTAGATGACTTCTGGGAAATATTCTTGTTCAGTACTTACCAATGTAAGAGCCTTAGTATTTAAAAGTTGCTATATCATGTATTGTGTTCATAGAAAGCCAATGTTCTGTATAGTAGGGAAAGTGAGTAAATATACTCTAAATACTCAGAATATAGTTCTGAGTTTGAGACTGCCTAGGGCAAGCTACTGTAGATTGAAAGTCAGTTGAGTGCTAGGAGCATATCATTTTTATATTGTATCTTAAAACCATCTCAGTACCTAGCATGTAATTGGGAATCTACGTGAGATTGTTTACTTGCAATAGTAAGATCAACAATAAAACACTCCCTGTGGTGCTGGAATGTCAGCCCAAGGAGCAAAGAACAGTATTGAGTGATCTGGAGTAGACAATGGTTAAAAGTATAGTCAATGAAAATTGAAATTTGCAGCTGTAAAGTCTAAAGGCGTCTAGTGGATCTCTGCCTCTGGGTTAAGATTCAGGAGCTGGAATCCAGTCCAGAGTAGAGATGGGTTTGCTAACAAAAGCAAAGTAACCTATGTCTTGAAAGTTTGAGGCTGGTTAACAAAATGGAGAGATGAAACAAATGCTTAGTTATCACCATCAGAGAACAAATCTCAACTTGAATTCCTGGCAAGGCTGTTGAAGACGAATTGCACAGCATTGAGCTGGAGAGATCTTTGTTGCTCTTTGCGATGGTTTACCCTCCACAATGGAAGTGTGGGGCAGAAATGCAGAATAAGCACCTTCTAAGATGGTATGGAAATCAGGTATCAATTTTCAAAGACATTTTGATGTATGTCTATGTCTGTTTTTACTAGATTAATTAATTTATGGGTTTTCTTTTTTTTTTTTTAATCTATAAGATGGGAATGTAACTGCACTTCATGGTGCTGCTGTGAGAATTCAATGAGGTAATGTAAATAAAAGCATAGCTCCTGAGTGTCGGTTACAAAAGAAGCACTCAATACTCACTATGAATAATCTCAAGGTAGTATACATTATATATTACCTGTAGTATTATATCTAATAATTCATAATGTATTGGTAATGATATTAATAATGAGAGTTATGGTTTATTTGGAGATTATTCTTGTTTTAATAAATGACCTTCCAGTGAAGACCTGAAAGGGAGCAGGCCAAATTACTCAAAAATCAGTTCATTACACAGCTAGCTTGTTGAACTGTAGAGAACTTTTCTGAAGATTTGGTTTACGGGCTGAGCTGCTTTGAGCTGTTTAAGGCAGCTCCTTTGTAGAGCAGCTGGATTTAATATCTCAAAGATCTTGTATTCCTGGAATTCCCATTACTTGTCAATGGTGGGCTTTCCCTACAATGCATCTTCTGTCTTTATTTTTGCAGAGCTATTTCTGTCCGTCCCAGTTTCCCTTCCCTTGTCCCTGCCAGGACTACCTTTGCCCCTTGTCTTGCATGTCTCTCTTTCTAAACTCTTGCTCCTGCC
This sequence comes from Balaenoptera ricei, assembly GCF_028023285.1. Classification (NCBI taxonomy): domain Eukaryota; kingdom Metazoa; phylum Chordata; class Mammalia; order Artiodactyla; family Balaenopteridae; genus Balaenoptera; species Balaenoptera ricei. Next base: position 109,578,774 of record NC_082642.1, read on the forward strand.
TTTTTAGCTGACCCTTCCCCAGTCCCTTTCTGCCTTGGGTTCTGGTGGATATTCAGTTGCAACAGATTGTCCTAGATACTGTGGAAAGTGTTTGTTGAACAGTTTTCATAAACTGACTATTCTGCACATCAAGCTTTTGGTGAATTGACTTTTGTAAATTGAGAGACACCTTGAAAATGTCAATACTAAATAATCATATTATTTCCTTTTTATTGAGAGTGTATTTACCTGACTCCATTTTACAACTTTTCTATTCAGCACAGGCCTTCAGTTACTATCAATCTTTTCTTATCTTAAAAAATTTTTCTCAAAGTTGTATTTTTTTTCTCTTTTTAGTTCCTTGGGGAATAATTTTTTCTGGGGCAAGCAACAAACATGATTAAAGGGTCTATGTGCTTTCTTACAGTCTTTTATTTTTACGTGTTAGGGACACCGTTGCTCTCTTAGCAAAGTTTGTTTCTGCCCTTAATAATATAAAGATCATTTTTCCTGATAGTAAACTACAGTAAAGTGTTCTTATTCTCCACCTTTCCTTTTCCCTTTTCTTCTTCTCTGTCACTTCTTCCTCCTTTCTCTTTCTGCTCTAAATAGAAAAACATGATCCTCTTTCATAGTCCCTATTTTATATTAATCTAAATTCATCATGACCTTGATTCTCTGAAGCTGCCCTTAATACGACCTAGTGATATTTTTGAAAATACTCCCTTATTTCATTTGAATAAAGTCTTTAAAAATCTGAGTTATTTTTAGAGCTCCTTTTGTAGCCATCTCAACTTTTTTTTTTATAAACTTCTCTTCTTTCAAACAGATAATATGCATTAGTTTTTGAAAAAAAGTTACAAAGTTTAAAAACATGAAATGAAATAATAAGGACAAAAACACCTCAATCTCACCAAAGATAGCTACACATAATACATTATTAAATTTCCTTCCATTTGTTTATATGCATATATATAATAGGCATTATATATATTATACACACATTTTCTCTTTTAAAAAGAAAGGGATTTATACTAACTAATTTATAACCTTCTTTTATATTAAAACATTTTTCACATTAATGAATATAATTGTATTACATATATTTTAATGGCCACATGATATTTAATTTCCTGGAGGTAACATGAATTACTTACCCAAGGCTTCACTTTTGCCACTTAGGGTATTTCTAATTTGCCATAATTATAAACAATATTATCATGAATATCTTTGTGCTTACCTATTAAAGGTATTCTTAAATCTTTATTCTTGAAATGGAATTTCCATGCTCATATATAAACGGAAAAAAAATGTGCATTATTAAGGCTTTACACAAGGATTTGCCAAGTTTTCTTCCAGAACGATTTTATAGGAGTAACAATCTCCCTGAACCTCTTTAATAATATGTATAATAATGGCATTAACTGCTGCTTTCTTTTATTACCGGTGAAGTTGAATTTTTCTATATCAAATGAGAAATTATATTGATTTTCAAATTAAATTTCTATTCATTTCCATAGGCTATTTTTTAGGGGGATGTTTAGTTTTTTAGATTGATTAGTAAGGGCCTTTGAATATATTTAAGTTGCTTTTGGTCACACCCTTTGTTTTTCTTTTGTTTTTAAATTTTATGTGTGAGGATTTAAATTTTAGTGTAGTAAATATATCAATTTTTCTTTTTAATTACATATTTTCTTGTTTCTGCCCGTTTCATAAGTGATTTTTCTAAACATTTTTGAATATTCTTATAACTACAGAAAAATTGAATTAGCAGTACAATGAACAACACTTAAATATTGGGTTGGCCGAATGTTCGCTCGGGTTTTTCCCTAAGATGCTAGAGAAAAATCAGAACGAACTTTTTGGCCAACCCAACCTTTCACCTAGACTCATCAATTTTAAACATTTGCTATATTTATTTTCTCTCTCTCTCTTTCTGTTCTCCCCTGCCTCTACACACAGACACACACACACACACACACTCAGACACACACACACACACACACGGAAGAAGCTTCAGTATTTTCAACTTTAAATATTTCAGCATATGTCTAAGAACAGGGTATTATTTCACATAACAGAATATAATTCAACACTGATAAAACAATATAAATGACATTTAGTTTATATTCCAGTTACTTTATTTACCCCACAAATTTCCTTTATACTTTAAAAAAAAAATGTTCTTGTCCAGGAGGTCATCAACAGTCACACATTACATTGGGTTGTGATATCTTTGCTCTATTTTTGGTTCTTAGACTGCAGCTACTAAGTGTGCAGTTTGAATTTTGTTCTCACTGGTTTGTTTAATTTTACTCTTATATTTGCTTTTTCTTTTACTTTTTCTTTAATTTTATTTTTAAAATATACAAAACATTTGCATGTTTCAAAAGTCAAAACTCAAAGTGTTTTCTTAGTGCCCTTATTCCCAAACCTTTTCCTTCTCCCCTTTTTCCACTTTCCCCATTTAGGTACCATTTTCAGCAGCTTCTGGTTTATCCTTCTTGAATTTCTTTTTGCAGACCAAAGGGGGCATGGACTATATGCACATACACACACTCACACACTCACCTAAGCCTCACTCTAAACTAATTAAATCAGAATCTCTGGAGAAGAGGTATTTTAAAGATTTTCAAATCTGACTTCTGTAAAGCCTGGTACCCACTGCTCCCCTTCTTCACAAGATGCCCATAACTTCCACTTCAGCAAATATTCTTCCTCCTTGTCAGAATTCCATTCAGGGCAGAAGTTTTCTCATCACTTCTGCCCAGCTTCACGATGATGAAACTGTCAAGAAAAGTCAAGAATATATTCAAGTCAGTACTTTTAGTTGAATAAGACAACCATCTGCATTGGTTGCGGTTTTCATCAGTGTGCATTTATTAAAGAAAAGAATGTTTGAATAAATGTATAAATGGGTGCAAACATGAATTAATCAGAGAATAGGCTTGTGGCAGTTTTCTTTTATGCTTCGTGAATCAATCATGCATTTTCTTCAACTCTCCAAGTAACTTTCTGTAGACCACTGCAATGATGTCACTTCTGCTCGTTAATTCTAATACCATCCCTCACAAGATCTTAAAGGACATTTTGCTATTAACTGTATGAGGTTGGAAAATAGCACTGAACTTCTCCAACCTTCATCTTCTATAAAGTGGGGCATAATAATGATACCTTCACAGTCCTCTTTTGAATATCTATATAAAATGTGTATAAAGTCCTTTACAAAGCTTAAGGTGATATATCCATAAATTAACTACTATGATATCAAGAGCAAAGATACCTGAAAGACTGCATTTATGTCTGGCAGGTAGAGATCTAAGGCCACTAGTATTATTTTTTTGGTTATCATTAGAATTTTCTCGAGTTTTCTTATTTTATATCATAATGTTCTGCTTTGCAGTATTTCAATTGATTTTTCTTGGAAATGACTATAATGTTTCAAGCTGAGCATTATAACTTGAAATGATGAACAGTTAATGATGTTATCTTTTAAAAATCTGTTATTATGTAAAAGTTCTCCAATAGAAATAAAGGAGGAGAAAAAATAGAAAATGAAGGATATGCCACAAAAATTTCTGCCATCAGAATCAAAAGAATTAAGGCAATACATTAGTAAATGGGGTTAGGTAATAAAAGCATAGGATCAATTGACAAAAACGTTAATGTGTTATAAACAGAGGCTAAATAAGAGAATTTGTAGGTCCTCAGACACATCACTTTTTATGTCTTTCCTTTTTTTTTTGGCTGCTAAATTCTCCTTCTCCCAACCTTCCAACCAGTAGTTCCCTTTCAGAGTTGAGATCAAGGACTTATGTTTAAGTATGAAGTCCATGTTCCTTTTTTGTATCTTCTTTTTCTAAAATATTCAGGGAAGCTCCTGAAAAGTCAGAGAAATTCACAGCTTATTAAAAAATAAGAATATTTACTTTGCAATTTCAAGCTTGTGAGAATACCTATAAATAAGAGCCTATGTCCACATGCCAGAAAAAAGAAAAAACCCAACTTTTTTTGGTAAGACCCTAATGCAAGTACTACAGCTAACTATGATTAGTTTAGATCCTGAATAAAAAGGCCAAACACCTCAAATCAAGGCTGGCTTCACAGCCATGTGATCTGGCCTTGCACTGAGAAGAAACCATACTTGATTTAATGCTCTGCTGTCACGTATTAAAATTCTTAATAATTTTAAACAGGGGACCCACATTGTTACTTTTCACTTGGCTCCACAAATTATGTAGCTGGTGCTGTCCAAAATCAATTATTCAGACAGCTTTTTAAGCAAGAACAAAGTGAAGCTTAAGGAATAAATGCTGTGCAGGTGCCTGCATAATCAACAAGAGATAAAAAATCTACTCAACACCAATGCATGTAAAACATAGCCTAAAAAATTCAGTAGTGCCCTTGTGGAACCATCCCCAGCCACAAATGATTCCTCATTCCACGGACTCACAAAGTGGTGTAAACGAGTTGACCAAAGGCACTCAAAACTTGAGAATTCCACATTAATTTAGTTGACATTTAAATAAGAAAGAGAGAGAGAAAGATAAATAGTGAGAGAGACAACAAGAAGGGACTCACTTCCCCATAAATATCCAATGAGGACCACAGACAATTTACATATTTATGTAATACTAAAAAGAGTCATGCTAAGGTAAAGTAATTCTTAGGATAATGTCGTTTTGTTGCATGAGAATAGCAATAATAGCTAATATAGAAATGTCTTCCTCCTTGTGCCAAGCGTTTTAAGTGCTGTGTATGTATTAACTCATTTAATCCTCAGAAAATTTTACCATGTAGGTACTAGTTATTATTCCCTCTTTTAGAGAAAAAGGAAGTTAGGCACAGAAAGGTGAAATAACTTGGCAAAACCATGGTCAATCTTGGAAGCAGGGTTATACCCTGAGAATTGATGACTGTACCCTCTTCTTTGCCTCTCTAGCAAAAGCAAGCTTTGGCCAGAAAATCATGAAACTTCTGTCTTGAGACCCAAGAATATGATTCAACATTTTCTAGCAATAAATATCAAACCCTTTAATTTTGACTATTGTGTCTTTAAAAAGACCTTTCTAGAAGAAAATATCTTGTCTTAGAATAAACACAGATTTTGATTTATTTTATTTTATCAAGCCCAGCCCCAAAAGCACAGTTTTAAAGACGGGAATGGTCATTGTCTAATGGTTTTCACAGACTTCTTTTTCTCAGCTCACTAGTCTCTAGATTGAGGGAAAACATGCATGGCAAAGGTGATAATATTAGCTTAGACTTCTAGGCTGCCTTGGCCTCTCTCCTCTGCCAATAAATAGATTTTAGTCTCTGGGGCCGTCAGATGAGCAACTTCACAGATGCTAAACTTCCTGCAAATTAAGCACATGTAGGAAGAAAAAATTACAATAAGAGCACATGCCACCCTGCTAATGGTTTCAGTAGGGAAATTAGTGAATTAAACTGGTGTTGGAAACTAAACCTCTAAATTTTGCTTTTATCCACGTTTTATAGTGTATTTAGCTTTTGTATGTACCACAGTGGACTTTTCCTTTACATCAGTTGACAATATCGTCCTTTGTTTTCTTCTTTAGAATGATAGACTGTGTGTCTATCTGGTTGGCACTCAGAGGTGATCTCTGCTCCAGCCAACTCCTGCAATTAGTTGATGGATAATTCAGCATATTTTTATACCTGTCAAACTAGCTTTATACCAACATCAGCTTTGACAATTCAGAGAGAGAGATCAGTGCCTGTTTACTCGGGTTCATGTGAAAATGGAAAATTTAAGCAGAATAGGTTAATTGTCCAACTTAATGGCCAGGTGTAACCGACTTCTCTATGTACCCATCACCTGCCACTTTCTCTGGATGGTGGGTTTGTTTTATCCTTTCTTTGTTCCTTGTTGGTTGATGTACAGCACCGTCTCTAATTGTAGAAATTGATTCATCTATAGCGGGTGAATGAGAACACCACATAACAATGGGCAAAATAATTGAAATGATGTATCTGAGGTGAAAACATGTGGCTCTGTTGGCTGTGTTTGGTAAAGAGCCTAATCAGAAATTTCTTGTTGTTTCTTTGAAGACTTACACTCCCTAGAAAATTGTATTCATCTCAAGTGTTTCCAATATTTGAAATAATTCTGAAAACTCCCTTGTAAGCAAAACATAGTGATATTGAAAATTAATATATTTCTCTTTGTCCAATATTCTTCTAGATAGTTGCCTGAAAATAGTAGGTTCACCATTGTAGGCTATGGCATTGAACTATTTGACCAAATTTTAGTTTTCCTCTACCTCATGAATACATGTGTGTTCACCATTTTTATTTTGCTTTTTGTGAGAGATTCAATTAGATAACATTTATGGCTTTTTCCAGTTGTAGAATTCCATAGTTAACTGCTCAGTCAATGAAGCAATGGGTACATATGAATCAAATAAAAATGCTTATTAAAAATGTAGATTCTGTACTACTCTGCCAAATATTCTGTTTTAAAAGGATCTGGAAGAGCCAAGATATCTGCATTTTCCTATGTTTCCAGTAATTATTAATTCAGGTCCCCTGGAAATTACACTGCCACAAAGTCACTTGAGATGTCTATGGCTTTCCCTTTGTCTTCTATTGCTCCCTATCATGCTCATAAGCAGCTAAATCTTATGAAGCTTCAAGAAACTTGAGAGCACTGTAGTTGACATTGGATATAGAAACATGCCTAATACCTGGAAAATACCATTGAGAGGTTACAGTTAGGTATGAATGGCTAGAGGTTCACAGACAAAATTGTGTAAAATGAAGCAGCAGAAATAAAGTGCTAAACAAGTGGTACATACAAGAGTGTCCCAAGAGTTTAGTGAGAGATTGGTCGCTTAGGATTTCAGATGTGGGGGAGAGCTTCCCAGAAGTAGTGATATTTCATTTCATCTTTGAAGTAACAGCTGGACAGAAGGGAAAATGAAACCCCAGACCAAGAAACGGCACTAACAAATGAATAGAGATGGAGATGCATATTGAATATTTGGGGAGGTGACAGAAAAATCTTGTTAGAGGTCTATGGTTACAAGGAGCAACCACCAATTAAATATAGAAAAAGAGGGCTTCCCTGGTGGCGCAGTGGTTAAGAATCTGCCTGCCAATGCAGGGGGCACGGGTTCGAGCCCTGGTCTGGGAGGATCCCACATGCCGCAGAGCGGCTGGACCCGTGAGCCACAACTACTGAGCCTGCGCGTCTGGAGCCTGTGCTCCGCAACGGGAGAGGCCGCGACAGTGAGAGGCCCGCGCACCGTGGTGAAGAGTGGCCCCTGCTCGCCACAGTTGGAGAAAGCCCTTGCACAAGAAACGAAGACCCAACACAGCCATAAATAAATAAATAAATAAATTTAAAAAAGAAAAATAAGACTGAAGTTTGCAGGCCTTCAACACCCAAGATGCTTGCTTTCTCTATCTCAGGGGGCCATGTAGACAAAAGAGATCTCTTCTGTCAGAGAGCTTTCATCAAACTGCTCTTTCTTTTCTGTCCTTCTCTGTCACTATCATGAGGGCCAGCTTAGTCCCCATCTCATAGTACATCATGCATATCTGTGGGGTGAAATGGAGTACCCCATCCATACCGCAGATTCTTGATGAACAATATAGGCATAACTCTTCATGATCAAGGAAATTCAGAATTTCTATGTGTGTGTATGTGTGTGATGTGTCATTTAACTAAGAACTAGGACACATATTTTGTTAGTATGACAACAGTAGTGTTAAGTTCTTAAGGATTATAATGAGGACTTCCAGGTTTTGGTTCTGCATGTAAGGCAGAGAGAAGCAGCTTACCAGACCAGAGACTCAGGAGTGGAAACCACTGTGGGAACCAGTGCCTGGGTAGAAAACCTGAACTGTAATTCATAAATGGCTGGAGGCTCAGTGTGGACAACTCTGAGAGTTAAAAACTCCAGGGAGACGCAGTCATAGGGGAGCCCCCATAATATTGTGAGACTTACCTCCAGGAACTCAACTAGATTCCCACAGCAAATATTGGAGAAAAATCCCCACATGCTTCCAGCAGGGGGATGGGAAAAAGCACCTTTTTGAAATTAACCAGAGCATTCTGTTCTTCTTAATGACGTTCAATAATAAGAAGACTAATAAGAAAAAAAAAAAAAATTGGTCAAAGGCCCTAAAGACACCTCACCAAAGAAGATTTTGTAAAAAATTAATAAGCTAAAACCTCAATTGAATAGAGTCAGAAGACCAGAAGGGGAAGCTTTTATGCCCTGCAAGGATAGCAAAGTCCAACAGAAAGAAGAAAGACTCCTCTTCTTTCCTGACAGGGACTCAGCCAATGAAAAGCCATAGACTCTGTTTACTGTAGCCCTCCCAACTTCCTCCTACTCCCTATAAGAGCCTCCTCTTTCCCTTACGGTTAGGGGACTTGCACATGGCTTGCCATGGTTGCAGATTCCCTAACTGCAATTCTCTGCTGATTTCCAATAAACCCATCTTTACTAGAGGAATATCTAGCAGTCTATTTGTTTCAGGTCAACAATAAACAGATGGTAAATAAGCATATAAAAAGTGCTCCACATCATATGTCATCAAAGAAATGCAAATTGAAAGGACAATGAGATGCCACTACACACCTAATAGAATGGTCAAAATTTGGAACACTGATAACACCAAGTGCTGACAAGTATGTGGAGTAACAGGAACTCTCATACATTGCTACTGGGAATGCAAAATATTACAGCCACTTTGGAAGACAGTTTGACAGTTTCTTATAAAACTAAATATACTCTTACCATATGATCCAGAAATTGTGCTCCTTTGTATTTACCCAAAGGAACTGAAAATTATATTCACACAAAAACCTGCATATGGGTGTTTATAGCAACTTTATTCATAATTACCAAATTTTGGAAGCAGCCAAGATGTCCTTTAGTAGGTGGGTGGATAAATAAACTGTGGTACATCCAGACAATGGAATATTATTCAGTGCTAAAAATAAATGAGCTATCAAGTCATGAAATTACATGGAGGAAACTTCAATGCACATTACTAGCGAAAGAAGCCAATCTGAGAAGGCTGCATACTGTATGACTCCAACTAAAAGAGTTTCTGGAAAAGACAAAACTATGGATACAATAGAAAGATCATTTGGGGTAAGGGGTGGGGGCAGAAGACAAAGGATTTTTAGGGCAGTGAAAATACTTGTATGATATTATTATGATGGATATACCTTATACATTTGCACAAACCCATAGAAGGTACAACACCAAGAGAGAACTCTAAGGTAAACTAGGCACTTTATAGTTTCATCCTTTGGAAAAATGTACCGTTCTTGTGACTGATGTTGATATTGGAGGAAACTATGCATGTGTGGAGACTTGGGGGTCTACGGGAAATCTCTGTACTTTCCTCTCAATTTTCTCATAAACCTAAACTACTCTAAAAAGAGTAAAAAAAAAAAACAAAACACCTGTAATCAAAGGCTAGTAAGAGGATATATAATGTTTATATTCAGAGTTATACAAGTGGTTTTCTTAGAAAAAAAATAAATCTATCTTAGTAATAGACGTATTTGATATGATTTTAAAAATCCTGGGAAGAGTCAGCCACAGCCTGAAGTACGTCTTGTTTCTTCTTTTTTCTTCCTTAAGTCAACTAAGTCGCTGATCTCCCCTATTCCTATCCCTTTCAGTCTTCTTTGAGTATCAGTGGCTAGGCTTCTGAGAAAAGTATACAGAGGTCCCTTGTGATAAAATTTCCACAGATGGTTCCACAGCTGGAGTGGTGGGTAGGGTGGGGGAACAGTACAGAATATGACTGTTTCACAGCAAAGGCTGTGGGCAAGAAGAGTACCCTGAAATGTATGTAGCTAAAGAATATTTATGCAGGAAGAAATAAAAATGCTCTGTTAAATTTAATTAGCAAACATTTTATCAAATGTATACTACTCGCAAGGCACTGAGGCAATCACTTTGAAAGTTTCCAATGGTTTTATATTTTCTTATAACTCATTCTTCTCTCTTAGTTTAAATTTTCTTCTCTATAGCATATAAAAGCAAGATAATACCTCAGTTGAGAAGGGATTTGGTTGCCATTTGTGTTTATCCTGCAGGCAAAGGTCAGCCATTGAGGGGTTTTGAGCACAGAGGACACTGGGGCCAAAACACTGTGCTGAATGTGTGATCCTATTGACGTGCATCCAGAGACTGGAGGCTGCCCGACCATCTGGATTGGAATTGTCATGCGTGAGGGTTGACTGGGATTTTAAGATGGAAAATAAGCATAGACTTGATTGGAACTAGGTGCTAAAATAATTTGTTCTTGGTGTCTGGCTGCATGTCAGGCGGAAAGATATCGGATAGAATCAAGACCTGAATGCCTAAGCAATAGGTCTTTCTTTTAAAAGTATTTCCACATTATTTTGAACTCTGTTTTTTCTCCATCAGCTGTTATCAGAACATCTATACACTTCCCTTTATCTCTAAAGTCCACAGGCAGTATTTTCCTTCGTTTGAACATCTTTCTCAAAGTCTTTTCTACTAAACTGAAAATACATTTCTCTTCAAGGGATTTCTTGCCCTCACAGAACTCTGAAAAAATGCATGAAAAATTAATATTTAAAATTTTAAATTCTCCTTTTCCAAGGATCTCTCTGCCACTTGAAACTGGCCAAATTCTTTCTATCTTGTAGTCCAGGTGTCTTTAATAAAACAAGATATTTAAACCAGTTAAATCATTCTCCAACAATGTTACTGTGAAAATATCTTCAACTCATGTTATTATTCATCTGATGATTTCAAGGTTCTTTCCACAAAAACTTTGCCCTTTTCTGAAACTGTGAGGATAAATGAGAAATATACATCCCCTTTAAACCAAAAATAGGACAAGAAAATGGTCACTGTGCTGGTTCAGAGTTGCCTACCTTCTAGTCTCCTGAGCCTTGAAATAACAACTGTTCATCCATGGGCCATAAAGTGTTGACTGATTTCTTTCCATTAGACTGTTTGACCCTGGAAGTGTTTATTTAAACAAGGAAGGAACTTTAAAAAAAAGAAAAGAATGTTTAATGAAGCAAAAAAGGCACTATTCATTGGTCAAAGATAGAGAGTGCAAGATTCTTGTGTGGTGTAGGGTCAGTAAGGAGGACGCAACTAACATTTAAGTGTCTGCCACATGCCAGGATTCACTTGGTGGTTCACTTAGGCTATCTCATGTAATTCTCAGAAACACCATCAAAATATTTGTTTTTACCACTGCATAAAAGATGAAATTATTTATTTTTCCCTGGGTTAATGTTAGGATAAAGAAAAGAGCTAGTATTACCCATGAATATTCTGTTCCAATACTTAAATATTTACTTTATTTCTATATGCCTATGAATCATACATATGAAAAAAAAATATTTCTCTATATAGTTTTCTTATATTCTCCCTAAAACGTCTTAACTACTAAAGATTCTATTTTTTTTTTTTTTTTTTTAACATTTTGGTTACAAGAGAAAGCAAGGCAGATGGCAATTGACAGGTACATCTCAAACAGTGGTCTGCGGATGCTACGTAGAAAAAGAGGTTCTATGATCAATTTTTTTTAAGTCTGTATTAAACAATAATAACAGGTGAGACTTGGAGCTATTAATGTGCTAATGTGCATCGTGAATCTTGAAGAAGGGAGACAGGGTGAAGAATTTATCAAAGTTATGTGAGAGAGGTCCTACATCACCCAGGAAGTCTCCATTAGTATACAGTGCAAAGAATACTCACATCGTCAACTCTGGTGATTGTTTTCTCATGTACAAATGTACAATAACTTATTTAGCTAATCTCTTATTGCAGAACATTTATCTTATTTCCAAGGTTTTGATATTTTACATATCTACGTGTACATAGACATTTTAATGTGAATGTATGTGAGCTTGTGTGTGTGTTTGTATGTATCTTTCCTTACTTTTCTATAATTTCCTTAGCATAAATTCCTGAAAGGGGGATTTCTGGGACAAAAGACATGTACTGTTTTAATATATATTGCAAAACTGCCTTCCAAAAAGATTAATGCAATTTGAACTTCTACTTGGAGGATGTGAGCAGGCCCTCACACATCCATCATCTCTTCCTATTCTATTTCTTTGCAGTTTTTAACTTCATGTAATTTGTTAATTTAATCAACTTTTTTTTTTTTTTTTAATTTTTAACTAAAGCCTCCTTTAGCAGGGTTGTAGTAACTGCTACTGCCCATAGGCAAGGAGGCCACCCCTTAGTGTTTTTTTTTGTTTTTGTTTTGTTTTTTAAATTAATTAATTTATTTATTTATTTATTTTTGGCTGTGTTGGGTCTTCGTTTCTGTGCGAGGGCTTCCTTCAGTTGCGGCAAGCGGGGGCCACTCTTCATTGTGGTGCGCGGGCCTCTCACTATCGTGGCCTATCTTGTTGTGGAGCACAGGCTCCAGACGCGCAGGCTCAGTAGTTGTGGCTCACGGGCCTAGTTGCTCCGCGGCATGTGGGATCCTCCCAGACCAGGGCTCGAACCCGCGTGCCCCGCACTGGCAGGCAGATTCCCAACCACTGCGCCACCAGGGAAGCCCTAATCAACATTTTTATTACTTAATAAAAAATATATTCTATATCACTTTATATATATTGATTTAATTATATACACATATATTATATTATTTAATATGTACTTTCTAAGAACATGTATAGGTTATTATCCCAAGAAGAAATCTGAATAGCAAATAAATATGGAAAAGATTTCCATTTCACCAATCTTCATAGATAAGAAAATTAAAATCATATATATATTTAATAATAATATAACAGTTATATAGTGATGTATAGCATATTTATTATTATGATTGATAAATTATGTTATATACCTAAAGCATAATATACTTTATAATATAAAACATTTACTTTATAATATAATAAACATATAAAATATAAATATATAATATATAAAGTATATAATTATACTTTATAAAATAATAAATATATGTTGTATATTACTTTATATGTATTGTCTTAATTATCTTATCTATACAAATTGGTGAGAGGGAAATCTTTTCCATACTTACTTGCCATTCAGATTTATTATTGGGATAATAACCTATACATGTTCTTATTATATTTTTCTGTTAAAAACCCCACCTTTTAAATATGATTTGTAAGTATCCTTTATAAATTAAGAATAGTATTAATCATATATCCATCATTATTGTTGCATATATTTTTCATCTCAGGTCCATTAAACATAATGTACCAACTCAGGTCAGGACAACAGCTGTGCAATTCTTCAATAGGCAAAGACTATTTTTTTCAATGTGACTATGAAATTTGGTTTGGGTCTACCAAAGACATATATCACAATGAATGGTATCTCAGGCTACAGTCTCATAGGTTAATCAATTTCAAATTAATTTCTGTGTTCCTACATTGCAATCTCATTGTTGCTGGAGTGAAGCTAAACTTCATAGATTAACACTGCAAAAAGACCAAACATTTATATAGAACTGTAAGTTTTCAAACACTTAGGCAAACATTGTCTCAGGCGTAATAACAATGATGCATGCATGAAGTAAATGGCCATTGATAACCTGGCTCTCATCCTCCTCTTCCATCTTTCTTTACAACATGCTCATAATTTTCCATTTCTTGAAAAAAACATGCTCCTTCCCATAATAGTCTTTAAATCAATGTTCCCTCAGTTAGAGATGCATGTTATCTCAAATCAGATAAATATGAATAATTAATTCCTATTCTCTTTCAAATCTCACCTCAACCCACCTCTGCCCTAGATTTCCTTAAGTGATTACTCCTACTACAAAATTTGTAGCACGATGTACTTCTCATTAATAGCATATATCTTAATTGTTATATTAGAATATTGTGATTATTTACTCCCTTACTCTATTGTAAATTCCTTGAGCACTGAGAAATTGACCATTTTTGCTTACCACTGTATCCCAGGGGCCAAACACTGAGCCTAGCACAGCGTAAAGATTCAAAGATATTTATGAAAGAATGGATATGTGTCATTATTATACTAATTTTACAGATAAACATTGGGACTCAGGAAAGCAAATGTTTTTGTAGTTAATGATTATACAAACAGTAACTAGGACAACTGAGACTTGAATACCTTCACAGTGTTTCTAATTCTATGTTTTTCCCATTTTATAGATCTCCCAGATATTTTCCATTGCCTACTCTTTTTTTTTTTTCTGATTTTTTCTTTCTCTTTTTTGGACTTTAATGTGGTCAATTATGGAATGGAGTGGAAGGTGTCATTACTGAGAGTCCAAAGTCAAACATGAGAAAAAAATGTTGGAATAGTCATAGTTCCTTCCAGAAAAGCAACAAATTATTTTTTAGAATGTTTTCTAGCAAACCCCAAATCCTCGGGTTTTTTTTGTTTTTTTTTTTTTTGCCAAGGCTTAAGAAGTTAAGTTTTATTAGAAATACATTTGTTTCAGTTTTTCAATTAGGTGTCTCTGGAGCCAACTCTCTATGGCATGGATTGCTCTTTCTTCCTTTCCGTTCTTTATTTTTCTTCTTCACATCTAATGATTATTTTATGCATTACATAAACTTACTTTCTGTACCTCAGTTTTTCCATTTGGAAATGTAGTGGCTAACATATCACATTTTATACATTATTAATGCTGGAAATTTCATAATTGCAATGAACTTGACTGAATGTCCTACTAAGAATGAATTTAGAAGGGCTGGAAGAGATGGTCAGATAACGACAGAAAAAATGTAGTTTATCAAAATGAAAAAAGATTGGGGTAAACTGATTTAGGTATAGTGTCTGACCCCAGTATGGAAAGTTTACTTGCCCAGCCCCTGTTAATGAGGCTGATACTAGAGTCTCTGGCCTGGGAAATAATCAATGGTGGCATTGTGTTGGAGAGTTCATGATAACAGAGACCATTTATGTGATGCCTGTCTTTTTACATAAAGCTATGGTGTGGGGGGCAAGCATGCATGTAAGGGGAGGTGGCAAGAAATAGGAAGGATTCTATATATGCAGGCTTTATTTTGGCCAATATTAAGATCTTAGATGACATACCAGACTGTTAGTTAGCACTACAAATCAGTGATAAGGAAAGAAGGAATGAACTTAGAACAACAACAACAACAAAAGGTCAGTACATCACTTATGGCTGAAAGAGCAATAAAGGCTTTTCTATGGTTTCAATAATCTTTGATCTCCTTACTAGTGAGGTCAAACTGGTACTTAACATCAAGAATGCAACAGACAGGGCTGGATCCCTGAATCCAGAATGAATGATTTCACTCATTTCTTCCTGCTTCAACCTGTGGCTTTAATCAAGCCCTGAAGGAAAAGGAAAGCCCTAAGGCATTTTAAACATCCCATTGAATACTTCATTCTTTCAAATCAGATATTTCCTCTCATCAGAAAGCCCCAAAATATGTCATTAGAAGCTAAGAGGAGAAAGAAGAAAGGCAATGTTTTTAAAAGTTTAATAAACAGCATCCAAATAGAACCAGTGCAGGGGAAACTTATTTAAATATTTATTTAATTGTTGGTTTTCATTTTTTAGAATTGAGACCAGGTTGGAAATTGGAAATTGCCAAGGGTCTGTGTGTTGTAGATGGTCTAATAGCCGAGCTTCTTTGGCCTCCACACACCCAAAGAACTGTGTTCTTGATGGATGAGAATTATAAGCACTTTAAAGAAGTATGTTTTTAATTTTAGAAATCCATGATTAAACTACAATATCAAGAATAGCAAAAGGTATTCACTATTCCAGAATACTTCTGTCTTCTTTACTATCCTCTATAACATTTGCCTCAACCTGAGTGCATTTTTGTGTTTGTGTGAGTGATATATAACTATCATTTTTCAATTCAATATTGCTAAACAGAAAGATATAAGATAGAGGGCATTATCTTGAAACTGCTTCTTTTTTTTGTACTAAGTCTTCAAAATCCAGTGTGTGTTTTATATTTATAGCACATCTTAATTCTTTTTTTTTGGAGGGGGTGCATGCCACACAGCTTGCAGGATCTCAGTTCTCCAACCAGAGATTGAACTTGGGCCATGGCACTGAAAGCCCGGAATCCTAACTACGAGGCCACCAGGGGACTCCCCTTGAAACTGCTTCTTAACAAATGTTGTACTGGCATGGAAAAGTCAGCTAAATCACAACATCCAAGATTTTTCTACCCAGTTACTGTATAGTCAGTGACCATCATATAGAAAAAGAAGAATGTTTTAAAAGTTTATAACTTCCAAAATATAAACACATTCAAGATTTCAAGATTTAGGAGGATGAGATGGGCCCTCAGACTATTGAGAATATGGCATATCTGGCCATCAGAATTATGAGGTTAGCTTCTGTGTTTCAACTTCCTTCTAAAAAGTAAGAGCATTAAGTAAAATTTCGGTGAAATGTTACCTCTTACTACCAACAGGGTTATGGGAAATTCTAGGAAGAATTGTGATGCACTCTTCATCAAGAGAGATTAAGGGAGCACAGTGCCATTTCTAGCTGTGGAAGATCTAGGTTTAAATATATTCAAAGAATTAACCATGACCCTTAAGAATTTTCCTAGCCTGCTCTCGTGTCACTTCCCTCTCACTTTCCTTTCCCTTATGTCCTTGCTCAGGATTTTGATGATGGGTTCCCTGCCACCAACATGAGAAGAGAAGAGAGAAATATGTAACACTAAAGTGTCAGTGACCTGAAGTGTTTGCCAGTGAGGGATATTTTCATTTGAAGGAGTATAACAAGAGAGGACACTGCTCTACCCAACAAAATTAGCCTTGAGCAATAGAACTGCAGTCACACTGGCACCAGGTGAAAAAGGTACTTCTCAGCAAAGAGCTTTCTCTACACTTCTCAAATAGTACTATGCAGTATTGATTACTGTGCCTGACAATAAGGCAGGCACTGATACAAATCCAGCCATCTTATTAAGAGTAAGTGCATTTTTGTTTCAGAAATTGATTCGGCATATAGTACATAGCAAATAAACTGATCTAATACTTGTGTAAAAAATGATAAATTATTGAAAATGTGACCTGATAAAGACCTTAAAAATATTTTTCTTCTGAGGTTTTAACTTCTGACTTCAAGAGTTATGTGAATCACTGAATTTTGAAATTAGAAGTCAAGCTATAACTTTTAGAGTTCCCTTAGGCTAACATGATAGTAAGCAATTTTATTTTGGCATTGCTGCAATTTATCACATCAATAACAGTCTTGTAGCAAGTGGGGTTTACCCCTGAGTAATTAATACCCCCAGGCCTGTTAGTCTTCCTTATAGGCCAAAATAATTGCTAAAGGAAGATGAGCAATCTAGGACCTGTTGTGTCATTGAATTTTTAAATGTTCTAAATATACCAATCTTTCCCTTCCTACTTCTATTTACTGCCCCGGAGAGGAACATTAGGATGACATGTTGCCCAAAGTGGAATAGTTAATAGCATGCCCACCAGGCATAAGAAAAAAAAAAAATTGAAATAAATAACTCTATTAGGTGAAAGGCTAGTAAGCTGATATATTGTTTGTGGATTTATGCCCGTGGCAGCAGCAGCTAAACACAATTTTTGGCGTTCTTAGAGGAGTACGGCCTAATAAATGAGCTCAGCTGGTCAAAACCTCATGCCTTACCAAACTGGTGGTATTTGAGTCAAGTCTTAGACTCTAGTGACTATTTTCAATACTTAGAACTGAATGAATACTATTCAGAGGCAGTATGGAATGAGCAACCCATAGCTATACATGCTCCCAGATGAAATTTACAGAGAAGGAATAACATCAGAATGGTTGTGTATATAATATTTCAGCGCAGACCAATTGACTACCTGGCTTAAACAGAACCATTATCACTGTTTGACAGATACCTAGTCAATTGGGAAAGAGGGTACAATTGATCCTTGTCTTACAAATCCATTCATCCCAGTCCCCACTGATCAGGTAGAGTAATATTCTATATTTCATGGACCTAAGGATATGAATTACATACCTCAGAAAACTTAAGAGTAGCAGGGACTTTAAGGGAACGATCACATTGAGGACATCCAGTTATTCAGCATAGGCAATCCTATTCCCATGATGACATAATTGATTTGTTCCTGATACTGAAGACTGAGTATCCAGTGAAAGGGAAAACCAAACAGTTATCTCAAGTATTCAGTTATCTCTGTATTCTTCTGGATCCAAACATCATTTATATTCTCATTGCTTGAAAAAATCCACCTCCTTGCTTTGACCTAGAAAGTAGTGGTCCCTTAGGGTAGGTATCACACTGTAGAGGTCCCTAGTGTGTCCCACCTCTGGTCAACCCTTTCCAAGTAACATGGAGTTTGTGGAGCTGAGAGAATATGCACCCTCAAAGCCTGTGCACCCTCCTTCAAACTACACTCCAGGTTTGTTCTGGAATTGTTTGTGTACAAACAACTCTGAGTAAATTTCCAGGACTTACACATGCCCTTCACTAGTTTTGTTTTCCCAAGAATATTATGTTAATGATGGAGAAAACAAAGGTGAAATATTCAAGCTAATGGGGATTATAGGAAAAGGATGTAAAAATAAAATTATTTACAGAAAGGAGGGAGCAGTTTCACAGATGCAGGGAATTCAATTTATATATGAAGAATTAGAAAAGAAAGAATACAAATAAAGTATACACGATCATGTTTTAAAATGTTCTAAATGTCTAGGAGAACATTTAGAACATTTAGAACCAAACAATTCTACACAAACTCAATAAGAAAGAAAGCATCATAATCATCAACAACAAATATATAACTGCGAATAACCAAAAATCTGACTAGATTCAGTCATCTCCTCTATAAGGATAGGTATGATATGAAAGATACTGTTGTGGAATTATGAGGAGAAAATATTGTGAGGAAATAATACTATTTTGGGAAACAAAAAAATAGTGGCCCAAAGGTGTCCATATTCTAAACCCTGGAATCTGTGAATATGTTACTTTATATGACAAAGTGATGTGATTGAGATTACAGATTTTAAGGGGAGATTATCCTGGCCCAGTATAATCACATGAGTTCTTAAAAGCTGAGAACTTTTCTAGGCTACGGTTGGAGATGTTACAATGGAAGAAGGTCATGGTTAACATTAACGATGGGGGAAAGGGCTGCAAGTCAAAGAATGTAGCAGCCTTTAGAAATGGAAAAGTGCAAGAAAATATTCTCCATTACAGCCTTCAGAAAGGAACTTGGTCCTATAGACACTTAGCCTACTAAGACATGTGTCAAACTTCTAACCTACAGAAATGTAAGATAATAAATTTGTGCTGTTTTAAACCCCTAAATCTGTGATAATTTATGATGGCAGCAATAGAAAATCAATAACTGTATCAAGAGTTATCACTCATTGGAAAATAGAATAGTGAAAACATTTTCAGACATTCTTTGTCTTAGAAACTACTGCAAAAGACACAGGATGAAGTATTTAAATATTTATCTAATCAAAGAAAGACGAATATAGATAAAGAATAATTATAATAGCTGCCATTTGTTAAGTGATATTTATTATATGCCAGGCATATGATGAATGTTTTAGATACATTATCTAATATAATTTTTAAAATCCCTAAGAGGCAGTTATTTTTAATCTCGTTTTATACATAAAGGAATTTAATCTCAGCAAGTGAAGGTCACATGACTAATAATCAGAGAACATGTAATGCCAGTCTGTATCTGTCTGACTTAAATATCCTTACTCATAGCATATGTCTCTTCCAAGATTGGGGAAGTCAAAGTAAGAGGACTAGTAATGAGCCATGAACCTAATTAACCACAGAGGTAATAACACAAATATCAAGAATATTGAGGCAGATGTATAGATTTGAAATTACAATAATGATAAGCATTTGGTTAAAATTTTCTAAATTAAATTTTTTATTATTCTGAAAATGTGACAAAGAGGAATGATGGAGGAAAGCAATTAAATTACAATTTACTCTTATACTGAAATATATGTTATATCTATAACTATACTTATATTACATATATAATGGTAAAGGCAGTCAGTTTCATTTTTAATGTTGGTAATTAGATGAAAATAATCTTAAGTATTTAATTTCAAAATGTCATCTGGTTATCAAATTCTAGTATAGCCTTTTCCAATTTATCACTTAATGCAACATGTTCACCATTATAAACAAAGGAAATGACAAGCAACTATATAGAGCAGAAATCATAGAGCAGTGTGGGAAATATATGTTCAAACATCTCCATTATAATGACATATATAATTATTTCCTTCTGTGGGACAGAGTGAAATAAACTCCATGAGTATGTCAGAATTTCTACTTTAACCTAAAAGGGAATCAACTCAACTGGAGAATAAAAATATCACAACTAAATTCTTACTTAGTTAACATTCAAAAATATATTCCCTCCCTCACCAAAAGCACTCTTCGGGTCTAAGGCAAAAATATGCAAAACGGGAAGATCTAAAATAAAATGACCTTCAGAGATCTTGGGCAAACTATCTAAGTTGTAGTCTGAGCACAGGAAACAGTGCAAGCTGTCCTGCCCTCTGCCAGGCTGTCCTGCTGTGTGAGAGACAGGGAGGGGCTGGATGTGTACACAGGAGAACAGAGAGAACGTATCTCCTGCTTTCATACAAAATTGACAAAATTTAGAAAACCTTATTTCATATTTTCCTGAATGCCTGTGACCATGTATCACACAAGGTCACTTAAATTTCATATTCAAGTAAATAGTAATCAAACAAACAAGCAAAACTAAAAACAACCTGCACAGAACTCAGGGATTTGCATTGTTGTAAACACAGTTCACAACAAAGACTTGCATGTTAGGAATCATTTTGTGCTGAACAGCATGGCACAGAGATACATGAACATGTATTTGTAACTTTACTAAAATTCTCTCAGATTTACCAGATCAAAAATTCAAACATCAAAATAAAGGACAAAATGTATGTTAAAATAACTGAAAATATTCAATTGTGTTAAAGGCCAATGCAGTTATTAAATAATGATCATATAATAGGCATAGAGAAAATGCAATTAAATTCTGGGAAGAAAAAGGTAAAAGAGAAAGAATATAGTTAGAGGTTGAAAAATATAAAAATGGGAAAATAAAATTAGTTTCATATATATATATCAGTAATGGTGGCTTGAAAATAAAATACTGATTTTTAATGTCATTTGTTATTCACATAATAAATTCTTCTATGGACTAGAATGTATCTTGATGTTACATTATCTTATTTTTATTAGAATTTCTAATTGGATTTTAATAGAATTTAATAGATTTCTTAGTAGACTCTGTCATGCATTTAAAATTTTTTCTTTTCTTTTTTTATTTTATTTTATATTGGAGTATAGTTGATTAACAATGTTGTGTTTCAGGTGTACAGCAAAGTGATTCAGTTATACATATAGCTGTATCTATTCTTTTTCAAATTCTTTTCCCATTTAGGTTATTACAGAATATTGAGCAGAGTTTCCTACACTATACAGTAGGTCCTTGTTGGTTATCTATTTTAAATATAGCACTGTGTATATGTTTGGGGTTTACATTATCTTCTTTTGATATATCTTCTATTCTTGTTGCAATAACATAGTTTAATTATGATACCTGTATAATAAATTTTACTTCCAATTCTCTATTACTCTTCTTCTATTCAGAATTTTCTCTGCAATTATCACTTTCTCATATCCCCAGAGATATTTTGGAATGATTCTGTCAAATTAAGACAAAACAAACAAATGAAACACTGAGATTACATAAACAGTATAAATTAGTTTGAAGACAAATGACATCTATTATTTTTAGTCTTCTCATTTATTCAAAATTTTACTTTTAGAAAAATTTGGTTATATCTTAATAGACATTATATATATTATACTTACTATGTTATATGTTAACTATTTAGTACATATAAATACTACACATATACAATAAATGTTATATTTACTATATATTGTATGTTATATTTTGTTATATTCATTCTTGTTAGGTGTACATATAAATAGTCTATATTTTGGTTACTATTATGAATTGAATTTTTTTTTTCTTTTCTTTTGCAAGTAGTTTAAATAACATAACATGAATGAATAATTAGCATATTTCTATTTTGCTTTGCTGCTCTCAACAGAGCACACATGCTCTTTATAAACCCAAGAATAATTGGTACACAATGACAGAAAAGACTTAAAATATTAAAAAACTCAGAGAATTCTGAAAAACAAAATTTTACAAGCCACATTTCTTTAGAAAAATGAGGCAAAGCTTTAGATTATCCACAGAAGTAAAAAAATAAATAGTGCGCACTTCTAGAATACGATTTTTTAAAATTTTTATTAGAGGATAGTTGGTTTACA
The DNA here is from genome assembly GCF_028023285.1 of Balaenoptera ricei. Lineage (NCBI taxonomy): Eukaryota > Metazoa > Chordata > Mammalia > Artiodactyla > Balaenopteridae > Balaenoptera > Balaenoptera ricei. Next base: position 109,601,080 of record NC_082642.1, read on the forward strand.
ATGTTGTATTAGTTTCTGCTGTATAGCAAAGTGTATCAGTTGTATATATACATATATCCACTCTTTTTTAGATTCTTTTCCCATATAGGTCATTACAGAGTACTGAGAAGAGTTCCCTGTGCCATACAGTAGGTCCTTATTAGTTATGTATTTTATATATAGCAGTGTGTATTTGACAATCCCAGTTTCTCAATTTATCCCTCCCCCCACCCCCCGCTTTCCCCTTTGGGAACCATAAGTTTGTTATGAATTTAAATGAGTATTCCAATATTTTGAAGATATTTAAATTTAAATTGCTGTTTTATGGATAATTTCTCCTTTGTTTGTTTATACCTTTATGTTCTGTACAACTTTTTATAGTAAACATGGATTCCTTTTTCTGTACAAAGAAAACGCTTTTCACAAAATTTTAATTGAATTTATGTAGTAAGTGTTTTACAACAACAATAGTACAAATGTTTTCTTTGTGGTAAATGTTTAAACATGTACAAATTTATTTGACATATATAATTCAATTCAAATGAGTTGCTCATAAAATTGTTCATAAAATTATATTTTAAGTCATTTGACCAACATTACAAGATGTACTTTCAAGGTTCTTTTCTTTAAATTTCTGAATTTCAGTAAAATTAATAACCATTACCTGAGTCACATTATTTTTTTAACACTTACTATGAACAAAACACTGGCCTTGCCACTTGTGAGAGATTAAAATGGTATAACTCATAGTCCTTATTCTTCAGGGTTATACAATGATATATGAAATTCAAAACAAAAATAAAAATTAAATAACTTTTTTAATTATTGGCTACAATGGCAAAGATAACAGAATGCAACTGTTATTTGTTATCTACTTAAATTTCAAAACTCAACTAGCTTTTGGAATGAGATGGAATACTTAATAAAGAAGTTATAACATTTAGGGGAAAATCCATATCATATTTAGGGAAAAGTATTGGTTAAAGAAAGATTATAATCATCACCAACAAAACCCAGTTGCTGCACATCTTAATGGTTAAGAGTATTGATTAGAATTTTACTGCAGAAATCAAATCTTGACCATGCCTCTTACTAGCTCTGGGACCTTAAACAATTGATTTAACCTCTCTATGCTTCACCATCATCATCTGTATAATCGGGATTTGAGGTTAATAGTATTTATCATATGATTGTTTTAACTGAGTTAATATTTTTAAAATGATTAGAATAGTGATTTGCAAAACTTGTATTTGCATTACTATTATTTTTTATTGCTATAATTGTGATGGTAGAAGTATTAAGAAGTAACTTTGAGTTCTTGAGTAAGATTCTGGAAGCATCCTGAATTCACACTCTGTACAACTTTAACTCCAGCCGTTAGGATCTATGTTGAGTGGGAATCTGGATTAGGTCAGCTGTTTATTGGATATTGCCCCATTAAGACAAACTATAAGTGTCTTGTATTCTTTAGAAGTAGGTTTTTAGAAACAAACAAAGAACTGGATTGTAATGCTGTTCTGGAAGATAGAACAATTTAATAAATCTGAAACCAAATGAATGTCAAATGCTTTTCCAGATTCAGCTAGAGCAGATGTTGAAACACTGAGAAAAGCCCCCTTGAGAGTCAGTTTTGCACTTAAAAACAGAGAAAATTATCAAGCAAACTCAGCATTAGAGGGATAATGTAGACTGGTTTTACTGTAATGATTTTGTAAATAATAGTTCTAAATATAAATGGAGATTTTATAGAAGATAATTTTAGAAAATGTACTCTGCAGTGAACAATAATGATGTTTGATTAGACTGTTTTTTAAAATTAACAATTCCTAAAGAAACTGTATTAGTAAATTAGAGTGGATAGAGGAAGCAAAATGAAAAAATAAAAATACTTTTCCAAGGGGAGGAACCTTGAAAAAATATTTTAAAATAAAGATCCCAGGGATTTTGTAATCCTCACCCACAGCATAGAGATTCTGATGGAATAACCTGGGGCGGGGCCAGGGTGTCTTCTATGTCAGCAAACCCCTGAATATGCTGAGCCATCTGGTGACAGACTGCTCTTTGAGAGACACTGTCCAGGTGATTGTGCTTCTGTGTTCTGGAAGCGAGAAGCCTTCGCTGGAATCAGCTGGGCCGATAATGAAGCAGAGAAAAGCAGGAAAAAAACCAAAAAGATAGAAAAGAAAAATATGAAATATAGAAAATATTAATTTCAAGCAGGTATTTTGCAATGATATCTATAAGAAATTCTTTCAATTTGCTATAATAATTGTGATGGACCAGAAAAACACAGAAAAACGCACCCAAACTGGAAATTACTTAAATGTCTAATGAAAAAGACATGGTTTAGTGAACGAATGAAAACCATGTAATCTTTGGAAATTATGATGAAACACGAGTAGTGTTTATTGATATGTTATTTGAATAATATTTGAAAAGAATTTATAAGTATGTATGCAAGTACAAATAAATTAAATGTAAAGTGCAAAAACTTGTGAATTTGGAATTAAATGTAATATTTTTATTTTTTAGGAAATTATTTTTAATGATATATAATTATTTCAACAACATATCATGTCATTTTGATTAATAATCTATTTTAAATTGGCACTTTAATGTCCTTTTATGCCTTTTAAAAGGCACTTTTATGTCCTTTACCATATCTATTGCCCTGTGTTTACAAACACGATGAATTTTTTAAATATACACAGTCTGAAAAAATTAAGTATCATTTGGGAACCTATAATAGGTTGCTTAAATATTTCTGAGTGAATGCTTCTTCAGATAATTATGCAAATGTAAAATTATGAATTAGAGAATGTGATGATAAATACAATACATATACATATACTACACACACACACACACACACACACACACACACAAACATGCAATTTTGTGTTTATGTGGGCTGGATATGTTTCTATTAAATGACCTGAAATGCTGAATACTAGAAGTTTTGTGGTGCTTCTTTGAGCATATGTTGGATTAATGACTTATAAAGTAGAAGAGAAGATAAATTTTGTGTTTTATGATGTTGTCTTCTCCAAGGCATTTTTCTAAGTAGTAGATAAAAACACTTGAAGAATGTTTGAAAACATGTTTTTAAAGAGTCCATTCAGCAAACTTTCTCTTTTAAAAACATGAGTTTATATGGTCATATTTCTGTCTCTTTTAAAAGTTATTTCCTAGGGGTGTGAAGACCTCATTTTGAAAGGTATAGGCAAAGGGATTGGGCTGACAGTTAATGAGCTCAGTTTAAAAACCTTCTAATTTTAGTAAAGAACTGTAATTACAGGGTAAAAAAGCCCTTCATGATCACAAAACATCACTATATTGATCTCTTAAGCCCATTAAATATGGAAGTTTAAATCCATGTATCCAAGCAACGTATTAGAAATCTTGCAAATTTTAGAAGGATTATGAATTTGAATGTGGAAGACATAAAGGAAGGAGTCATTGATCTTAGTAATGTTCCCAGGGAGGAGGCCAAAAGATGCTTCAGTGCCAGACAATCACGATTACATCTTCATTCTTCATTTCTGGAGAAAGCAAATGTTAGATGGATAGCTTCTGTATGCTACTACCGTGATTGAAGTTCTTTTCTTTCCTTTTTTTTTTTTTTAAGGTAGGGAAGAATAAATCAGTATTGCTTGGTCACTGTGTTCTGTACTTCTTGGAATGCAATTTTGTAAATGTGGTAAGCAGACATTTTTAAATGTCCCTCCAAAGGTGTCCAGCTCTAATCCTTAGAACCTGAGATATCATATCGTGTTCATGGTTGTCATGTTATATGGCATGATTTACCTTAAAGTAAGGAGATTGTTCTGGATTACCCATGCAGGCCCTATGTAATCACGTAAACCCTCATAAACAGAGAGCTTTCTTTGGCTGGGGGCAGAAGCAAATATCAGAGAGATATGAAGTCTGAGAAGGACTCAACACACTTTGCTTGTTAGAGATGGATGTAGTCACGTGAGAAGAAATGCAAGTGGCCTTTAGGAAAAGAGAGGCCCCTGACATCCAGCCAGGAACAGAGATCTCAGTCCAACCACTGCAAGGAACTTAATTCTGTCAAAAACTTGAATTGACATGGAAGCAGATTCCTTCCAGAACTTCTAGATAAGAAACTGGTCTGTTCCGAGTGGACTCACTTAAAATGACCTACAGAGTTGTGAGGTAATGGATAGGTGTTGTTTTAAGCTAAGTCTGTGGTAATTTGCCACACAGCAATAGAAAATCAAAACATAGTTTGAAAGATTTATTGTCATTGTGATTAATTTTAATGTCATATATGTGTTATATATTAAAGACAAGAGAGCAGTAAAATTGGGTAATTAGTGTAGTTCAAGTGAACTGAGGTTCCATATTTATGACTGACTCTACCAAACCCCACCTCCTTCTTTTAATTCCTTTCTCCCTGGCTCGTGTCCATAGTTTGTATACATTCTTTCCTATCTGCCTTGTAGATGTGAATACAGCATATTCTGTTACCATTAATATGATATTTATTTCGCCAAAGGATATTAAAAAGTGCTTTAAGTAAATCTCAGTTATTGTATTATTATCCTTATGTTTACAGGTTAAGATATGCTTTTCTTTACAAAAAGGATTAGTGATATACTTTTGATATGTATATGTGTGGTATCTAGTCAAAGAAATAGCTTCGTGTGGTATCAGAGCAATGGGCCAGAAATTTGCATCTCTGAGCAGTGCTTTTCTCTTTCTCCATGTCTTCACTTATTTATATATGCTATCACCAACACTACCACCAAACAAACAAACAAAAAAACAAAAAGAGAAAAGACAAAAAGAGGATTTGGAACAAAATAGATGTTTAATAAGTGTTGGTTTTATTTGGTATCTTCGAATTTCTCATAGCACCTAGAATTATGCCTTGTATATAATTGATGCAATACATATTTTAAGAACATATTTATGGATCACTTACTTGGTCTATAAATTCAGATTGTCCTCATTTAGGTTTTCATTGATTTGGTTTCAACACAATTTCGAAAAATGGGATACACTGTTTGCAGATAAAGGAAAAATAACGAATCAGACTTACGACAAATTCAGAGCATGTAAAATATGTGTATCCTTCAACCATCTTGTATGTTCCAGGAAAGGCTACATTCACTTCTCTGTCCAAAAGCCCTACGTACCAAGTGATCGCACCCTAGTCCTCGCTGCTTCTCTTATCTTAGCAGCTGTCTGCAGCTCCTCTGCTCTTCTGTTTCTTTGGGACCCACCAGTGTCTGCTCCTCCAGCATATAATTGCTGTTATTAATCACTACAGCTATTGCTGATGTTTTAGGCTCCACTAAGGCATCACAGATGGTGGCAGCGACTTATCTGTGACCTCAAATGCCTTCAGACAGTTGCTCTTGATTGCAATGCTTTATTTAATCTTCTCCTGTTGGACTCTGAATCTCCCGTTTTTCTCAAAGTAGGTAGGGTCTCTGTGTGGGGGGTTGGGGAAGAGGTCAGTGGAAATACTGAATTCGAGTGGAATCCAATGCATATGTGCACTGAACCCAAGACAGTCACCACCTTTGACTCAAGACACTCCCTTTTCGATTCTAGCTTACCCTGTCAGATACACTTTTCACTTCATAAAGCATTTCTTTCAAGTATACTTTATGCTTTAAAAAAAAAAACAAAAACAAAACAATCTGCATTTCCCTGGAATATGCAGATATGTTGGTACATTAGTGACTAAATTCCAATTATGGCCATGAGATTTCAGGGGATATGGTTAAAGGCATATGCATTTAGGTATTTCATACATTTTAAAGTAGTTGAGGACATTTTATTCTGCTGAAAACACACAGAGAAATTTCAGAGAATCCTTAGTTCTTACTGAGTTAGGACACTAACATATATGTTTGAAATGTTCATAAAAATGTTTTAAGATAACTCAAGACTTTAAATACAATTTTATAGATTAAACATTTGTTAGTATTTTAACAAGTAAGAATTTGCTTTCACAGCAAATTGTCTGATATATTAAAATGTAAGTTCTCCTCAGTACAAGTTTTGAGTTTCTCAAATGGCATCTTTATAATTACGTGAAAAGATTTGTGGTTTTTGTTATCCTGTTTTTTAACAGAGATCTGGAAATATATTTCATTTCTATTTTTCCATCCCCCTTTTCACTCACGTGCAACTTTTTACTGTAGGATGTTTAATTTGCCAAACACTATTTTAATGCATCACACAATAAATTACTATCACACTGTACCTTAGAACATGTGCCACATTCCAATTAAAGCATAAATCTCTGTTCATCTGGCCACCCAAGAAGGTGTCATGCATTTTGATTTTTTAATTCATTCTATGTGTCATGAAACATTTTCATCCAGAAAGCCTTCACTATGAAGAAACATTTTTATTCCTGACAAAATACGAGGAAATGCCCTTAAATTCCAGGTCTCTTATAATTCATCAGAATGAAAAGATCTGGACATTTAAATAGCTAAAAAAAATGTAGACTATCTCTTTATTCAGCATGTTAAAACAAACCTCAACTTTTCAATGAAAATGAGGAAGAATTCCGTCTTTCTTTTTTTTCTGGCCAGTTTCCAAAGTTGGCTCTCATTTTTTTATCATATGTGTTGATATCTATAGCCTGTTAAACACTAATAACAATCTCAAGTCTGTGATGTGACTATTGTCCTTTTACACGGCATGTATGCTAAACGCTAATATGCATAACTTAGTGCCTGGTATACTTATACTATTAAATGTGGTTGAACTCATCCACAGGGATTCAATAAAAAATTATTGTCTAATTTTGGTCAACCAATTCCTATGCCATGAGGACAAATCCTCCCTCCAAAACCTTGTATAAAATGACCTTTAATCCTATAACTTTTAACATTTGCTCTCAATTTCCTCTTCCTTTAACTGAGGCAGACACAAAAGCTGGTCTGATATCTGGCTAGTGGGAGAGACAGTGGCTCTCATTGTCCCTGCATGAGTTGGATATCTGAAAAGGGTAATGCCTGTATTTGAAACTTCAATGTTTCTTTTTGAATTTTGGGCCCTTGGATACTACTCATTTAGCAGTAAAATGATCTGTCAACATATTTTAAGTATATTGCATGTATTTCTAGCTTATTTTAGAATTGATAAAATGGAATCTTATATTACTTTGGCAAATTTCTTATTTGTTTTAATGTTAACTGTCCCCAATCACCCTATTTTAAAAGTGAGAAAATAATGTTTAGAAAAGGTATTTGTGCATTTATAGCACCGCTTATAGCCCCTGACTTTTTATTCTGTTATTTGGTCTTGGACTCTTGAAGTTAACAGTACATGCTAAGTGACTGATTCAGATTGGAAAGAGGTGTCCCTAAGGATAATGACGAATGGAAGAGCAGAACTTCTATCATATGTTGGTCCCTATTGAAAGTGTTAATTGGTGAATAGAAAGTAAAATTTTGGTTTGTTTACTGAAAGTTGTGAAGTCCTGGAATTATTTGTCCACGGTCCCTGGGTATTGTTGAAAATAATACACAGATAAATAAAGTTCATGACTGGCTGAATTCAAGAACTCATAATCTTCCAATACCAGTACCCTGTCCCTCAGAGAGAAGCTCATCTCCAGATATAATGTCATTTGTACAGCCCATTTGTTTTACCTCCTAATTGCTGCTGGCTAAATTACAGTGACATTATCTCTTAGGCTACCTGCCCCTCCACCCCCATTTGCCCCACTGCTTGAATGTCATTCCTAAGTAGAACATTCTTACACACACACACACACACACACAGACACACACAACACACATCTCCTTATTCATTTAGCATTCATTTCTTTACTCCCTCACAACACAGCATGGTAATTGATTATGTCAGTTTCCCTCACAGATTATATTCTTCCCTGCTCTCCCAGTTTTATTAATCATCATTGTATGATGTCAGCTGTAAACTTGTTTGCCAGCTGTATTGGTTTCTTGAGGCTGATATAAAAGATTGCTACAAACTGGATAACTTAAAACAGAAATTTTTTCTCTGCCAGGTCTGGAGGCCAGAAACCTGAACTCTAGACGTCAGCAAGGCTCTGCTCCCTCCGGAAGCTCCAGGCTAAATTCCATTCTCCCAGCTTCTGTTGTCTGTCAGCTTCATGACTCCAGCCTCTGCTTCCATGGCCACACTGTCTCCTCCTCTTCTGTCAAATCTCCTCTGCGTGCTTCTCATAAGGACACTTGTCCTTGGATTTACTGGTAATCCAGGATGATCTCGTCTCAAAATCCTTAGCTTAATTAGATCTGGAAAGATCCTTTTTCCAAATAACTTTCACTAGTCCCAGGCATTTGACTTGTATATCCTTTGGAGGACAATTTTTCTGCCTACTACATGAACATTGCCCTGCAAGATTATTGAGCTCATGTGTTTCTTTTCTCCGACTCCTACCAAGAAAAAAACTGGAAACTGCTTTTGTCTTAAAAAGGAACACACTAAACTTCCAATCATTTCACAGGAAGGGGTCTCCTATCTAATGAAAATAGGAAATATTCTTCATGAGCTTCAGAAGTAGAGACTGAAAACCTGGGTCAAGGCCTATGGAACTAGTTTTCAGTGAAGTCCTCTACATATATAGATGTAAATCAGTTGAAATAGATCAGGAATTATATTACAAAATTCAACAACTGCTCTGAACTCAGAGTGATTTTCAATTTGACTTGTCTGAATCCTTAGCGATATGTAATGCCAGATTAAGGAGTGAATAACGTAACATGTAAACAGAAACCAGAACAGCCTTCAATAAGCAGAGAATGCCAAGTTCACTTGGGAGTCTCAAATGCTCCCCAAAATAAAGGTACGAGTGTACTATGTAGATATTCTATGTTCATATGTTGCTGACTAACAACACATTTCTTGACGCTGACTCAAATTTTATATCTGAATTAAAAATATATATGACTGTTTTACACTTAAGTTTAATAACTCTCTGAAGGAGTGTGGTGTTCATTAATAGCCGTAACTTTGAGATACAGTTTTTGCTTAGGTTAATGTAATATTTCATCTCACCTTAAGCTTCCAAGCTCTTAATTAAATAAGCAACAAGAGTGAAGATTAAATGAACCTTTGTCCTGGAAAAAATGTGCATTGGTAATATTTTGAAGAGTAAGAACATAAATGATGGCTTATATATATGTGTGTATTTTTCCCGACGGGAAAAATTGTCAAAATCTTTTTGCCTTATAATTTTTTCCCCAGAGACTATCATTCTACTCTGCTAGCATGACTTTTTGTTTTCCCACTTTGAATACACTTCTGTGTGTGTGTGTGTGTGAGAGAGAGAGAAAGCTATGTATATGTATCAACTAGACTTCATTAAATATATTTATTGACAGCATTCATCTACTGAATAACATAACTGGTACATATTTTTTAAGGATAACACATTTTTTATTTAACAACCTTCCCATATGCAAAAATTAACAATGGTGACTGATTACTCTTCCTGGTCACTGGAGTGCTAAAACCCTATGATTCTAGAATGCTACCAAACTGTACCTTGCTGTAAGACATGTCTCTCAGTGTACTGGTAGAATAAGAGCAATCTGAGTTAAAAAGAGTAGTAATAATAATTTGGTTGAACGGAGGGAAATAGGAAAGTGACTACACATGTATTTCTTTCTGTGAGCCATTCTCCACATTTCAGAAACATGAGGAGATATTCAGATGACTACTGTGTGAATAAATAATAATTCTATCATTGTCCATCTCTTGCTTTTACGAAGATCTTCTGAGAAAATTGAGATTGTGTATGAACTTCTCAGGAAAGTGTTATTTTTGGCTTTTTACCCAGCATTCTCAAATAATAGATGATAGTGAGAATAACACTCCAGTATTCAAATTATACATCAAATCCCTCCTTTAATATGTAAAGTTTTAGTTGCAAGCAATTGTTTTGTATCTTTGGAGTGATGGACATGTTAATTTTAATGACTGATTTAGGAAACAATCTTCTTGAGGTCACTGTGGAGATAATTTCATCAGGCAACATATTAACTCTTATTTGATAAAGACTATTCTTGTCCCTCTGAAAATGACCAATTAAATCAATGAAATGGTGTCCAAGCTAATGTTTAAAGAATAATAATGAGGTGAGAACTGGACTTGAGAATTTAGTTTAAATTTTAAATACTTATTATTCCATGGATTCCCTCAAATCAGAGGCTGGCTGCTTCTGCTTAAGGACAACTTGCTCCAGACATTATTAATCTGGTGAGGATCATTTTTCTGGAGAGCTGGATGATTCTAGTTTTATACCTTTTGAGTAATCATCCCAACTCGTGAGCTAATAGTGTTAACATTGTCTTGACGACAATCAACTTAGCACTCACTCTCTGTGTAGTTCAATAGGTTAGTATTCTTATGGTTATACCATATTCAAGCTATAGTATTACAAACTTTAACTTGAGAAAAACTACAAAATATGTTTAAGAAGAAAACATAATATAGACAGTAACTGGGTAAATCATCACAGCTGCATGAAACGATATTTGCATATGTGTAAGTATGTCTCTATGAACTGTCAATTTTTGCATAGAAGCTGTTAGAAACTCCAGCTCTGATGGCTCTGATTGAGTTTGGCTTCTTCCGCAGTGCTTATTGGTTTCTTGGAGACATTTTGCACATCACCACATTTTCTCAGTATTTGATGAGAATTGTACAAGATTTTACCACCATTGCTCCAAAAAATTACTCTCTACTCTTACTTTTTAGGACTGCCTCTATTTCTGCCACTAAAACCTTTGTATTTTTGAAGTTATATGACTTCATATATGACTTGAGCTCCTTCCTGTTCTTTCTTGTAGTCTAAAAAGGGTAAGTTTAGTGAAAAGAACATGAGATCCAGAACCTACTGATTGTGTAAAGTTGGTTGCATTTCTCACTCTGAGACTTGGAGCTGTTAACTTCACCAAGCCTCGGTTTCCTAATCTCTGGGCTCTACCTAATAATATCCACACTGCAGCTTCACCGTTATTTTCAGAATTAGAGATAATATATCCAAGAACCTACAAGTTATTGAAGCTGTTATTATTAGTGTGACAGGTTATAAACGGACAACCTGTTTTAACAGGAAAACAACTATTTAGTTCCACTTTGTGTTCTATGATGTGCTTGAAAGGTGAACCATAAATACTTCATTTTATCTCCTGGGAATATCTGAAGACAAATCTCCTCCCTGCTCTTGTTTTAATGTGCAGTCATGTTTAATTTGAAAGTGAAAAAGAGAAATACTATTTGAAGCAAACAAGATTTGGGATATTTGTTGGACATTGAGGAAGAGTGGGCTGTGAAAGAATAATAAATTTTTGTGAGAGCAACTACAGGGGGGTTCAGGGAGAGAAGAGCAAACAAAGGCACTTTGGAGGCCTGGGAACTAATTTTATTTCCCAGAAAGAGTTGGGTGTTTTGACCTAGAGAAGGATCACTGTGAGAGAACTTAAGTGTCCTGGGGGCACATGGGAGTGTAGTCTCCCAGGCCACCCAGCTTCACTCAGGCATGAACCTCTCAGCCCTGTACCGTGTCTCAGCTCAATGATTCCTCAAATAGATGCATGAGAGCACTTCGCTACCTATGCTCCATGTTACCTGTTAGCTGAACAACAGGAATGACAGACACCATTGCAGCAAGGATGTTTCTGTGTGTCTGTCCTGTGCGAACTATTGAGGAAGAGTGGGCGGTATGAACAATTCTCCCTTAGATGTCTCCTCTAAGGGACACCTAGAAGTTTAGTAACAGGTAAAGTCTTGCACTGTACCTGTACTTGGAGAAACAGCCTAAACAAGCTTAAAATCCCTAAATGGGAGTAAGATGATTGATTGGTGACATTTTAAGGACATTCGTAATAATTAGCAACCCTGCATTTCCACTGATGTTTATATTTACTCTTATTTTCCAAGGATAGAAATGCTCCTCTACCAGGTCTCTTTCTTGTTACATGGGCACAGGCTTAGTGACGGCTGGAATTCCTATTTTATTCTTTAGGTTACTCTCCTGTGGTTACAGAGCAAAGAATTGCTGGCCTCATTGTTTCAACATTTTGACTTTGTTGACTTTTGAATTTTGCTGAAAATTAATCACTAGGCAGTCATAACTTATGTAGAGCGCTAAGCATAGATCAGGATACATAATGGGTAATCAATAAAAATGTGCCTGCACCCTAGTGACCAGTTCTGATCTCATCTTGATTTTGTAATTTTGGGTTCTTAATGATACAATAATTTCCACTTAGCATACCAGGCTGAGTTCAACCTCATGGTAAGGACATAAAACTCATACTTAAATATTTTTTTTTAGCCTGTGATCATTAAACAAAAGCATTTTAATTTTTTTTCCTGCTCACTTCTTGTGACAGGAATGTCCTATAAAATCATGCTTTGGCAGTGGGTTTACTGCAACAATAAGATACTTGCAGGCTCCCCATACCTATGTTTATAGCATCAAGGATACTGTAACTGAAAAGAACCTGGGAAATGACTTGCATTTCTTATGCGAGATGGCAACATTTATTAAACTTTGTAATTGTTCCTTTATGAGCACTCATGCTGTCAGATTTAGCCCACATGCCTTAGGTGTTTCTACATTCAGATTTTTTTTTCTTATAAACAAGCTGCTAACACAGTTGTCCTACTTAGGAAAAATAAAGCCTTAGCTCAGAGAAAGTATTTGTGTGTTTGGAGTTTCAACATCTGTATTCAAACACAGACCATGCTTCTTATTTTAAACCTGAAATTGATGTTGACAGCTCATTTTTTTTTCCACTGGTAGTGGGAAAAGTGCCTGTCTTGAGGCACTAATTTTAGAGAACTAAATTTGTTTGAAATTAAAGACTATAAACTTCAATGAGAGAAAACATATTGTTTGGTCCTCAGATTTGGATACAATCTGCACTGGTGACAGAGGCCCCATTCAAAGGTACTTCTGGGAGCGTTAACACCTTGAGAAACAGAATGTCCAAATGTAAATTAAAAGTGGTAACACTTCTTGTGTTTGTAGTTGTTTGTTATTAGGGGAATTTTGCCAAAGACAAAAATAGTTTCTTTGTGAAATGCTACCTCATTTTTTTTAACAGACATTGACTTTTTTCCGTTGCAATTTACTTAAAATTTTAACCTCTTTGAAGAGTGTACAAATAGGAAAGGGATCACGGACGCGATCATGAGAGTTATCAGTGCCAACATAAAAAACCCTTACCCAAACATGACAGGGAGAGAGAGATTTTCAGATTTCTGAGAGTTGTTCATCTTTGCTCCTGTACACTCTGCTCCTAGTTTGAGTTCAACTTTAATTTCTAATATTTTTATTAGAAATGAAGTTTGTGCCAAAAAAATGTTCTGGATGCTGAATGGGACACAAATACACCATTTGATTTAATATAATTTCAACCAACATTCATTGATGTCTACTGGGAGACCATAATGGTCTCTTCTCTTATGTAGCTTAAACTCTTACTGGGTAACAAATATTTCATGATAAGATTATTTTCAAATATTATATAGTTAAGTGCCAAAATGTATGAATAAAACCTATAGGAAATCACACTAAACATACCAGCTTTTAGACTTGAGGAAATCTTTTTGTAGGCGTTGGGAATGTAGTTTTTTCTTTTCTTTGTTTTTTTATTATACCTTTTTTTCCACGTTTATTATTTTTTTTTTAAACATCTTTATTGCGGTATAATTGTTTTACAAAGGTGTGTTAGTTTCTGCTGTATAACAAAGTGAATATGTATACATATATCCTCTCCCTCTTGGACCTCCCTCCCATCCCCCATCCCCCACCGCATCCCACCCATCTAGGTCATCACAGAGCACCGACGTGAGCTCCCTGTGCTATACTTCAGGTTCCCACTAGCTATCTATTTAACACATGGTAGTTTATTTATGTCAAACCTAATCTCGCAATTCATCCAACCCTCCCCTTCCCCCACCCCGTGTCCACACGTCAGTTCTCTACGTCTACGTCCCTATTCCTGCCCTGGAACTAGATTCATCTGTACCATTTTTCTAGATTCCACGTACATGCATTAATATATGATATTTATCTTTCTCTTTCTGGCTTACTTCACTCTGTATAACAGACTCTAGGTCCATCCACATATCTACAAATGACCCAGTTTCATTCCTTTTATGGCTGAGTAATATTCCATTGTATATATGTACCACATCTTCTTTATCCATTCATCTGTAGATGGGCATTTAGGTTGCTTCCATGACCTGGCTATTGTAAATAGTGCTGCAGTGGTACATGTGTCTTTTTGATTATGGCTTTCTCAGGGTATCTGCCCAGTAGTGGAATTGCTGGGTCATATGGTAATTCTATTTTTAGTTTTTTAAGGAACCTCCATACTATTCTCCATAGTGTCTGTATCAATTTACATTCCTACTAACAGTGCAAGAGGGTTCACTTTTCTCCACACCCTCTCCAGCATTTATTGTTTGTAGAGTTTTTGATGATGGCCATTCTGACCGCTGTGAGGTGATAGCTCACTGTAGTTTTGATTTGCATTTCTCTAACAGTGATGTTGAGCATCTTTTCATGAGCTTCTTGGCCATCTGCATGTCTTCTTTGGAGAAATGTCTATTTAGGTCTTCGGCCCATTTTTTGATTCGGTTATTCGTTTTTTTGATATTGAGCTGCATGAGCTGTTTGCATATTTTGGAGATTAATCCTTTGTCAGTTGCTTGGTTTGCAAATATTTTCTCCCATTCTGAGGGTTGTCTTTTCATCTTGTTTATGGTTTCCTTTGCTGTGCAAAATTTGTTTCATTAGTCCCCATTTGTTTATTTTTGTTTATATTTTCATTACTCTAGGAGGTGGGTCAAAAAAGAACTTGCTGTGATTTATGTCAAAGAGTGTTTTTCCTATGTTTTCCTTTAAGAGTTTTAAATTGTCTGGTCTTACATTTAGGTCTTTAATCCATTTTGAGTTTATTTTTTTGTACGGCATTAGGGAGTGTTCTAATTTCATTCTTTTACATGTAGCTGTCCAGTTATCCCAGCATCACTTATTGAAGAGACTGTCTTTTCTCCATTGTATGTTATTGCCTCCTTTGTCATAGGTTACATAACCATAGGTGCATGGGTTTATCACTGGGCTTTCTACCCTGTACCGTTGATCTATATTTCTGTTTTTGTGACAGTAACATACTGTCTTGATTACTGTAGCTTTGTAGTATAGTCTGAAGTCAGGGAGTCTGATTCCTCCAGCTCCATTTTTCTTTCTCATGATTCCTTTGGCTATTCATGGTCTTTTGTGTTTCCATACAAATTGTAAAATCTTTTGTTCTAATTCTGTAAAAAATGCCATTGGTAATTGGATAGGGTTTGCATTGAATCTCTAGATTGCTTTGGGTAGTATAGTCATTTCCACAATGTTGATTCTTCCAATCCAAGGACGTGGTACATTTCTCCATCTGTGTATGTCATCTTTGATTTCTTTCATCAGTGTTTTATAGTTTTCTGAGTACAAGTCTTTTGCCTCCTTAGGTAGGTTTATTCCTAGGTATTTTATTCTTTTTGTTGTGATGGTAAATGGGATTGTTTCCTTAATTTCTCTTTCTGATCTTTTGTTGTTAGTGTATAGGAAAGCAAGAGATTTCTGTGCATTAATTTTGTATCCTGCAACTTTACCAAATTCATTGATTAGCTCTAGTAGATTTCTGGTGGCATCTTTAGGGTTTTCTATGCATAGAATCATGTCATTTTCAAACAGTGACAATTTTACTTCTTCTTTTCCAATTTGCATTCCTTTTATTGCTTTTTCTTCTCTGATTGCCATGGCTAGGACTTCCAAAACTATGCTGAATAATAGTGGCAAAGGTGGACACCCTTGTCCTGTTCCTGATTTTAGAGGAAATACTTTCAGGTTTTCACCATTAAGAATGATGTTCGCTGTGGGTTTTTCATATATGGCCTTTATTATGTTGAGGTAGGTTCCTTCTATGCCCATTTTCTGGAGAGTTTTTATCACAAAATGGGTGTTGAATTTTGTCAAAAGCTTTTTCTGCATCTACTGAGATGATCATATGGATTTTATTCTTCAATTTGTTAATGTGGTGTATCACATTGATTGATTTGCATATATTGAAGAATCCTTGCATCCCTGGGATAAATCCCACTTGATCATGGTGTATGATCCTTTTAATGTGTTGTTGGATTCTGTTTGCTAATATTTTATTGAGGATTTTTGCATCTATGTTCATCAGTGCTATTGGTCTCTGATTTTCTTTTTTTGTGATATCTTTGTCTGGTTTTGGTATCAGGGTGATGGTGGCCTCATAGAATGAATTTGGGAGTGTTCCTCCCTCTGCAAGTTTTTGGAAGAGTTTGAGAAGGATAGGTATTAGCTCATCTCTAAATGTTTGATAGAATTCACCTGTGAACCCATCTGGTCCTGAACTTTTGGTTGTTGGAAGATTTTTTTTTTTTAATTTATTTATTTATTTATTTTTGGCTGTGTTGGGTCTTCGTTTCTGGGAGAGGGCTTTCTCTAGTTGTGGCAAGCGGGGGCCACTCTTCATCACGGTGCACGGGCCTCTCACTATCGCGGCCTCTCTTGTTGCGGAGCACAGGCTCCAGGCGCGCAGGCTCAGTAGTTGCGGCTCACGGGCCTAGTTGCTCCGCAGCATGTGTGATCTTCCCAGACCAGGGCTCGAACCCGTGTCCCCTGCATTAGCAGGCAGATTCTCAACCACTGCGCCACCAGGGAAGCCCCAGAAGATTTTAAATTACAGTTTTAATTTCATTACTTTTGATTGGTCTGTTTATATTTTCTAATTCTTCCTGGTTCAGTCTTTGAAAGTTGTACCTTTCCAAGAATCTGTTCATTTCTCCCACATTGTATATTTTATTGCCATATAGTTGTTTGTAGTAGTCTCTTTTGATCCTTTGCATCTCTGCAGTGTCAGTTGTAATTTCTCCTTTTTTAATTTCTAATTTTATTGATCTGAGTCAATCTGAGTCTGATCTGAGAAGAATGTGTATTCTGCCACTTTCGGGTGGAATATCCTATAAATATCAGTTAAATCTATCTGGTCTATTGTGTCATTTAAAGCTTGTGTTTCCTTATTTATTTTCTGTCAGGATGATCTGTCCATTGGTGCAAGTGGGTTGTTAAAGTCCCCACTATTATTGTGTTACTGTCAATTTCCCCTTTTATGGCTGTTAGCATTTGCCTTATGTATTGAGGTGCTCCTATGTTGGGTGCATAAATATTTATAATTGTTATATCTAATTCTTGGGTTGATCTCTTGATCATTATGTAGTGTCCTTCCTTATCTCTTGTAACAGTCTTTATTTTAAAATCTATCTTATTTGATATGAGTATTGCTACTCCAGCTTTCTTTTGATTTCCATTTGCATGGAATATCTTTTTCCATCCCCTCACTTTCAGTCTGTATGTGTCCTTAGGTCTGAAGTGGGTGTCTTGTAGACAGCATATATATGGATCTTGTTTTTGTATCTATTCAGTCAGTCTGTGTCTTTTGGTTGGAGTATTTAATCCATTTATATTCAAGGTAATTATCGATATGTATCTTCCTATTATCATTTTCTTAATTGTTTTGGGTTTTTGTAGGTCCTTTTCTTCTCTTGTGTTTCCCACTTAGAGAATTTCCTTTAACGTTTGTTGTAGAGCTGGTTTGGTGGTGCTGAAATCTCTTAGCTTTTGCTTGTCTGTAAAGCTTTTGATTTCTCTGTCGAATCTGAATGAGATCCTTGCTGAGATGAGTAATCTTAGTTGTAGGTTTTTCCCTTTCACCACTTTAAATATGTCTTGCCACTCCCTTCTGGCCTGCAGAGTTTCTGCTGGAAAATTAGCTGGTAACATTATGGGGATTCCCTTGTATGTTATTTGTTGCTTTTCCCTTGCTGCTTTTTTCTTTGTATTTAATTTTTGTTAGTTTGATTAATTTTGTGTCTTGGTGTGTTTCTCCTTGAGTTAATCCTGTATGGGACTCTGGGCTTCCTGGACTTGGGTGGCTATTTCCTTTCCCATATTAGGGAAGTTTTTTACTATAATCTCTTCAAATAGTTTCTCAGACCCTTTCTCTTTCTCTTCTGCTTCTGGGACCCCTGTAATTTGAATGTTTTTGCATTTAATGTTGTCCCAGAGTTCTCTGAGACTGTTCTCCATTCTTTTCTCTTTATTCTGCTCCGTGGCTGTTATTTCCACCATTCTATCTTCCAGCTCACTTATTTTTTCTTCTGCCTCAGTTATTCTGCTATTGATTCCTTCTAGTATATTTCTCATTTCAGTTATTGTGTTGTCACTGTTTGTTTATTCTTTAGTTATGCTAGATCCTTGTTAAATATTTCTTTATTTTCTTGATCTGTGCCTCCATTTTATTTCTGAGATTTTGCATCATCTTTACTATCATTACTCTGAATTCTTTTTCAGGTAGGTCACCTATTTCCTCTTCATTTATTTGGTCTTGTAGGTTTTTACCTTGCTCTTTCATCTGTAACTTTTTTTTTGTCATCTTTTTTTTGAAGGGTGGGGCTGTGTTCCTGTCTTACTGGTTGTTCAGCCTGAGGTGTCCAGCACTGGAGTTTACATGTGGTTGGTCAGAGCCAGGTCTTGGTGCTGAGATGAGGACCTCCAGGAAACCTCACTCAGATTAATATTCCTGGGGTCTGAGGTTCTCTGTTAGCCCAGCAGTTTGGACTTGGCAATCCCACTGCAGGAGCTCAGGCCTGACCCCTGGCCTGGGAACCAGGATTCCACACGCTATGTGGCATGGCAAAAGAGAGAAAGAAAGAAAAAAAGATAAGAAGAGAAAAAGAAAAAAGGAAACAGAATAAGAAGAAAAAAGAAGAAAGAAGAGCAGAACAATAACAAAGAATAAAAATAAAATTAGAAAAGTAAAAACTATATTAGAAAAACTAAAACTCTAAGTGCAACAAGAACAACAAGACAAAAGAGAACCACAACAGCAAAAAAAAAAAAAAAAAGGCCAGAACAGACCTTGGCTGTGGGGGTGGGGCTTAGGTTGGGGTGGGGCTTATACAGTGTGGGGCCTAGGATTAGGACCAGCATAGCCAGAAAAGGTCCTGGGGGGTAGTGGGGGCAGGGCTTAGGCTCTGCATGGCTCTAGGAGGCCTCTGAGGGTGGCGGTTCAGGCCGGGGACCCCAGCAGGCTCCCTGGGGCCTGAGTGGGCTGGGGGAAACACTGGATCTGTTCCCTTCTGATCCTCCAATCCCCTGAAAGCCCTCCTCATCCCTGCTGATCCCCTCACCATGAGTGGCCTTCTCTTAGTGTGGGAACCCCTCCTCTCCCCCAGCCGCCCCTCAGGGGCATTAGTCCCATTTTGCCTCTACTTTTCCTCCTCCCCTCCCTAACCCTCCCCCAGGACCTGTGTGGCTGCAGGGGGCCTTGGAGGGCAGAGATTCAGGCCCAGGACCTCAGCAGGTTCCCCAGGGCCCGAGTGGCTGGGGACATTCCCTTCTGATCCTCCTAACCCCCAAAAGTCTCTCCCCATCCCCACTGATTCCCTCCTTGTGAGTGGGCCTCTCCAAGCATGGCAACCCCTCCCCGTCCCCAGCTGCCCCTCAGGGGCACCAGTCCCATCCTGCCTCCACTTTTCCTCCCCCTCCTTCCCAGCTACGTCATACCCAGTCACATGGTGGTCCTCCCATCCCCCTAGGTGCCCAAGGTCCCCCACCAGTGCCTGGTTGGTGCCCTAGTTGTGAGGAGATGTGAACTCCACATCATCCTACTTTGCCATCTTGTCTCAGTCCTCCTTCATTTCCTGTAGTTGTGTTTTGAAAACAAATTTAATAGAGTAGAGGGGAAAAGAGGGTATTCCAAAAAAAGTTATTGGTGTGAATAAAGGGGCAATGGAGCAAAACATATTAACAGGACAATAAAATATATCATTCAGATGTGCACAGATGACAGAAGATTCAGTGATAAATTAGACAGGATTGTGAATACAAAAGTGGCTATTCTTGCTCCACATTGTCTTATATTGCTTCAAACTTTATTCTGCCTTTTTGAAATTAATTTTATTTATATAAATATAATAATTTAATAAAAATTGCATATATATTTACACAAATTCATATCCATATGTATGTACACATACGTATACACACACATTAGACAATATGAATTAGTGTGTAAAGAGAAGCAACACCTCCCTGCCTCTTCCCTCCCAACCATACAAACCTGCTCCTTAGAGGGAGACACTTTAAATTATTTTAACTGCTTCTTTTGATATTTACATACATATTTCTGGTTAATACGTATGTATGATTTTTTTTACTCTAGTTTAAAATCAGCTATGGACTTTCTATTCTCAATCACAAATTATGACTACATTCATGTTAATCATTGCTGATCCAAGTAGTAGACTGTGATTATGTTTCCTCTTCCATATGTTTTTCCTGGAGTTGATATTTCCTCATCAAAAGAAAAGAATTCTGAATTTTCTTCCCATTTTCTCCAACAGACTCTCAAAACCAATTTCCACGCAAACCTATCAGTTAACCATTTCCCCTCCAGAGACCTTCCCTCCTGGATTGTTTAGGAGGATTGTTTGCATTTTTTGCCTTGTTTAACTACTTTCATTCTTCGACTTCCCTTCACCTCTCCCCTGTGTAGGATCTTGTTATCTAAAACCTGTGTGCATCAATCAGCATATGCTAACTGCTAAAATAAACCACCCAACGTTTTTAGTGTCTTCATGTAATAAACAGCTGTTTCACACTCTGTGTCTGACTTGGGCCACTGTGAGGACTCAGCTCCAGAGTCCTGCTGAAACCTTTCACTTCATTGTGTGGCTCTGCTGACATCTGGATTCCTCCACAGTGTCTTCTGCTTCTGCCTGTTAGTCAAAGAGAGGATAAGCGTGGAGAAACCGCAAGAGGATTGAGGTCCAGACCTGGAAGTGGCATGCTCCATTTCTGCCTATGTCCATTGGCCAAACTCGGTCACATGGCCTCAGCAAACTGTACCAAAGGCTGGAAAATATCTTTCTGTGCATTCAGAAGAAAACTGAATCTGTGTTTTTTGCACACATACTATCGTCTCTGCCATATCATCTCTTCATTTATGTTTTCATTTTGATAGAAAACTTTCCTCAGCTGTTACCTAAGAAAGAGTGTATTTGGTGCCACATTTATTGAGACCTTTTTTGTTGAAAGTACTATTTTCTTACTTGACAATTTGGCTGGGTACTGATGTTTATATGGTATTTAGATGTCTAATGATATTTAACAGCTAGTATTGTTCCTAACAACCTTGATCCTTTTTGGATAGTTAATCCTTTCTATGGAGTTTTGTTTTTGTTTTGCTTTTTAAATAAATCTCTCAAAGCACTTGCTGCTTTCTTTTATCACTGGTGTTTAGGATTTTACAGTGATGGGCTTTTGTGTGAGCATTTGTCATTCATTGTAACAGATAATCAGAAAGCACTTTCTGTTTAGAAGTTCAATCCTTTAGTTCAAGGAAATATTTAATAATATATTTTTAAATTTCCTTCTGCTTCATTTTGTTTTCTGGAACTCCTATTAAAAAGATAGATTGATTCTGTTACTGAAATGCAAGTCTGTGTGTCCGACACACAGTGAGACCAAACAATACTGAAACGCCAGAGTTTGGAACAGAGAAAGGTTTATTGCAGGATCATTCAAGGAGATGGGTGGCTCATGCCTTAAAAAACCCCAAACTCCCTGAAAGCTTTCAGCAAAACCTTTTTATAAGAAAGGTAAGGGAGGGGTGTGGTTAGTTGTTGTAAACTTCTTGGTGTAAGATCCTTTGTTCTTCAGGTCAGATCAAAGTCAGGTAAGGATGTTCCTGAAAATCTCCACCAAACAAATGTTACTCTCTGTTCTGACAAGAAAGGGGAGGGTCCCAAGGCACAACTTCCAAGGCTCTAACCATCCTGTATTAATGGTCCCCGGTAACTGTTGCCTGGTAACGGGGTGCTGGGTAACAGCTGGTAGTAATGGCCGAGTGCTAAGGGCTTCGCACTGCAGCGCTCTATTACAATCCTATAATTTTCTTGTTCTTTCTATACTACCGTTCATATTCTTAGTTCAACTACTTGATTTTCTAGACTTTATCTTGTAATTAATATTTTATTTTGGCTATCTTATTCTACATTTGGCTTTGATTTCCTTTTTGAAATTTAAATACTTTTGACCAACTATTGATAAAAATTATTTGACAAATTATTTGACCAAAAATTATTTGATTTATTCAAAAGTCAGAACGCCTCCGGAAGTGAAATGATATACACAGACAGATCTTGCTTCCATCCTGCCTTCTCTACCCTGTTCTCCTCCCCCATCCCATTATGTTGTCATCATTATCATTACATTGTTACTTCTTGGAAATGAAAGCATATGTTCGTGTCTCTGTATGTGTAGATAAATCAAAAAAAGATCCTTATTATCCCACATTCTATCTAACATTAGTTTTTATATGTAATGTTCTATACCTTAATTTTTCTCTTTTCCCTAATCTATAGATCTTGCCATAACAATACAAGGAGATCACTTTTCATTCTTAATTATGGATGCATAGTACTCCATGTACATCAGGGTCTCCACCTTCAGCACTATTGTTGTTTTGTACCACATCATTATTTATTATGAGGGGATTCCTGTGCAATGTAGCAGTTTAGCAGCCCGGCCTGTACTGACAAGAGGCCAGCAGCAACACTTCACCACATGTTATGACAACCAAAAATGTCTGCTAACATTGCCAAATGTCCCCTAAGGGGTAAAATGCCCCCTGCTGAGAACCACTCACATAGGTTTACCATGTTTTTGTTTTGCTGCTGCTGTTGTTTTCAACAGCTCCCCTATTATTGAATGATTGCTATTATCTTAACTTTTACTGTTACAAATAATACCATCAATCTGAAAAATAGGTGCTTTTATACTTAAACAGGCAAAATAGGTTCTAGGAAGTGAGTTGTAAGCCAGCTATTAAGATTTTTTTAGTTGGAAGATCTATCCATATCTATGCTAGGAATCAGTTGGTACAATCTTGAGGTCCTACTGACATCCAATTCAAATTCAGAATTACTGAATTTCTACCTAATTTAAAAACTATTTTTCTTCTTTGTATCTCTTAAACTGAATGTCTTGGTTCCCATCAAGATTAACACATATAGTTATTCAATCATATACATATATAAATTCATTTATACATTTCATATATACATTATAAATTATATATATCCATATATAAATGAATTCATATATATAAATAGTCATATATATTCATATATGAAAACCATATATAAATTCATATATACATGCATATAAATCTCTGTGTTGTTATGCCACCAATTTGCTACTCAGTGTTTATGTTTCATTTTGTTTTGATTTTAAGGTTTTTTAAATTTAATGTTTTTTATATTTATATAAAATATTTATGTGGTTCCAAAGTCAAACGTACAAATTAGGTATACATCAAGAATTTAGTTTCTTTGTCCATTCTGTTTTCTCCATCCTCTCTGCTAGTCACTTTTTGTTAGTTTTTTTCACTGTTCTATTTTTTAAATAAAATAAATATGTATGCCCTCATATTCCCTCCTGTCTTAAGTGTCATACTATTCATGTTTCTTTCTCCTTTGATTTTATCATTTATTATATCCCAGAAATTATTCCATATAGTTTATAAAAAATAGCCTTCTTCCTTTTGACATGTTTAGCACTCCATTGTGTGGTTACATCACAATTCATTCCAACAGTTTGAAAGGGAGTAAAGATGAAAACATGTGCTCAGTCTGCCATCTTTATCTGAATATGTCATATTGGCATCAGGTTAGGTTGCAGTTCTTTACTTAGTAGCTTCTTGAAATCAAGTTTGAACATATAGTTCAAACTAATAAATAAAGATCATTTTAAACAGTACTAACAATTAAAAATGTCAATAAACCTAATCTGAATTAAAGAGTGAAATAAAAAATGAATGTCTTAATCAGAGACTTTTCTGACCTAGGAGTATAAGAATAGGAACAATTGTATCAACATGATAGTACTTAAATTGTGCCTTGACTAATGTGTAAAAGAACAGAGGCTCTCCCCAGATAGTGGGAATAATGAGAAGAATGGCATGTGTTTACTAACGTGTTTACAATATTTAAAGGAAAGAGTTGATCAGTTTGGTTAATTACTAATACATTCCATTAATGAAATTCAATTCATGAATCTAATTGTTTAATTAGAACTTTAATTATAAGAATAAATAGTATCCTTCAACTTTGCCAAGTATAATTGAGTCAGTATTTGTAACAAATATGATAGACAAATTGGTGTTCTCATTTAAAGTCTCCTTTAAACTGAAAAATATTAGACCACTTCTGACCATGTACAGTGTTGAATCAAAAGGAAACTCAGGGCTTCCCTGGTGGCGCAGTGGTTGAGAATCTGCCTGCTAATGCAGGGGACACGGGTTCGAGCCCTGGTCTGGGAGGATCCCACATGCCGCGGAGCAACTGGGCCCGTGAGCCACAACTACTGAGCCTGCGCGTCTGGAGCCTGTGCTCCGCAACAAGAGAGGCCGCGATAGTGAGAGGCCCGCGCACCGCGAGGAAGAGTGGCCCCCGCTTGCCACAACTAGAGAAAGCCCTCGCACAGAAACGAAGACCCAACACAGCCATAAATAAATAAGTAAAATTAAAAAAAAAAAAAAAAAAAAAAAAAAAAAAGGAAACTCAGACCTCACACTAAAATCTTTACTAAATAATGCAGGTTTGCTACTATAGGTTTTATCTAGAATGACAATAATGAGGGTATTATTACTGCTTTTTTCCTATATCTTTTCAACATTTCCTATCACATGGCACTTGTACAAAACACTCTTCTCTCTTTTTCTATAAATTCTTCAACTTCAGGCTAGACTGCTTCTAGGTGCAAAATTCTCTCTCTTTACTCTGAGTCTCTCTGCTTAGATGGGCACTTGAAAAGTACTGAATGCTCCCAGTTCTGAATGTCTTTTTGTTTGTTTTATTGTTATTATAAGAAACAGTGTCGTTGGAATGCTAGTGGGGTTCATTGAGGAAAATATGCATATTGTTAATATATAAAGGAAGAATTTTATTTATTTTCAAAAGCAAATAAGAAACTTTGTATCAGTATTAACTCTACATAAAATAAAAGAGTGTATAATATTCTTAATATGGTGCCAACTCTTTTCAATCAATAAGCAGTAACCCATAGGAAAATATAGAAAAAATATGAACAATTCATAATGAAGAAACCCAAAGGGCTTGTAAACATATCAAAAAGCATTCAATTTCATAAGGTATCAAAGAGATGAAAATTAAAACATGAGATCTTGTTTTTTACCAAAATATTTAAGTGATTAAAACTATGATAACTGTGTTAGTGAAAGTCTGAGGACATGGGATTTTTTCTCATATATTGTTAGTGGGATTGTATATTAGCAAAATAATTCTGGCGTGATATTTGGAAGAATCTTTTGAATGTCTTAAAATTTGTGCTCCTCTTCAGCAAATAATTCTCCTTGTCAGTATCTATCAAAAGGAAATAATAATGGATACCTAAATATAGATATATATTTATAAATATTATGTAAAATTTTTATATAATACAAATATTATATATTTATAATTACATTACATATATAAATTATATATATATAATTTTATTATGTCTAACCATTAAAATGGCCCCTAATGATCCCCACCTGCTGGTATTCAGGCTCTTGGTAACCCTTCTGCTTGAGTATGGGCTGGATAGGGACTTAACTTCTAATGAATAGAATACAGCAAAAGTGATGGTATGAAATTAGGTGTTGAAAAACTCTGACTTCCATCTTGCTCACACTCTTCCTTTGAGTCTTCCCGCTATATGGCTTGGATGACAAGCTGCCATGTTTTAAGCTGCCATATGAAGAGACCCACATGCTAAGGAGCTGAAGGTGGCTTTCAATCAACCAGAAGCAAGAAACTGAATTTAAGTGCAAAAACTCATGAGGAATGGAGTCCTGCCAGCAACCCCTGAGAGAGCTTGGAATTGAGTCCTGCCCTGGTTGACACCTTGATCTTAGCCTTGTATGGTTTCTTGACAAGGAAAAGTCAGTCAGCCATACTCGGATTCCTGATCCACAGGCACCATAAGTTAATAAATGTGGGTTGTCTAAAGCTACTAAATTTTGGAGTAATTTTATATGCAGCAATAGATAACAAATAAACATGCAAAATTGATCTTGCTATATAGATGAGTGAGAAAAACATGATCTAAGTAATAACAAAGTAAAGCAAAATCCAGGTTTAGGCAAAAATATAACCATGCCCACACATAAATATATGGGTTAAAAAACTGGGAGAATATCAATAAGATAATAAATATTAATGTTTCTGAGCTATGAGATAATAGGTGATTTTAAAATGATTTTCCTAGGTGTTACTATATATTTCAAATGTTTTAATAATGAATTAATTTTAATTCTGATATCTAAGGGAAAAAAGAAACAAAACAACTTGACCAGTAGAACAAAACACCTTTAGAGTCCAGTTTAGTGCTTTGCACATAGTTGGAAATCAGTTAAGTCTTGGGTAGAATTTCTTTAATGGATGAATTTAATGGAAATTCCCAGAAGTTCCTCAAGACCAAAGAAGCTTTAGATATTTTCTTACAGTACAGACAGTCAAAACACTGGTTTTTGTTTCATATTTTTACTTTAAATTTTGTCAACATGTAATGATGCACTAAAGAAACAATTCTGTTTAAATCTGGGCAACAGGAACAGAACGTCTAGATAACCCAGAGAGTACCTTACTATGATTTACATTAACTGTAGAACATTATTCCAAGAGGGAAATAATCCCTGCAAAAGCTGAAGATGAAACTGTGTGATGGGAGCCCGTCAGAGAGTGCAGACACAAGGGCACCTGCCGAATGGCTGCTTGTCTGTGGCAGAAAGAGCACTTATCAAAGCTGATTAGTTTAATATGCCAAACCAATTGCATGTTTTAGTTACGTTCAGCTTCTCTGAAAGTCTGTATTATGTATCATTTGGTACACTATAGACACGCTAGCTTGAGATTGAACAAGCGACAACATACCTTGGAGCAGACATTTAACTTGGACTATCCATCTTTTTAATATGCCTAACAATGGGATAGTCAGACATAATGAATGACACAGTTTCATATATTTGAGGAACATAGGATGGTTTGGCTGTGCACAGCTCTCCCTTAGAGTATTTTTTTTTCAGGCCTTATCCCTGGTGAATTTGAATGTGGTACACCTGGAGATATGCTTGTCAAAACACAGGACAATTGTCTGCGTATGCTATTAAAATAGAAATAGCAAGAACTCTTTCTTTTGATACTTCTAACTCCAAATCATTGACTTCAAATTGTTTACCTAAATATTGAGAATAAAGGAAGTCAATACAGCTTAGTGATTAAGTCTTTGGTCATCAGGAGACCTGGAGTTCTTTTTCAGTTTTAACACAGCCTAGGTGGGGAAATGTTGGCAAGTTATTTACATTCTAGGAAACTTCATTTCTTCAGCTATAAAATTATTGATAGTTTAATAATCAGGACTTACCTCATAGATTTGCAATGAACCAGTATATTTAAAACATTTTGCACATTAACTGGCACAGAGTAAACACTCAAAACGTAACAAATGTGGACATCTATCTAGTTTCTTATTTATCTATCTACGTATATTCTTGGTGTTGTAGCAAATTCAAAATAGCTAAAGCTTATTTGAAAAATGT
Source organism: Balaenoptera ricei (assembly GCF_028023285.1). NCBI lineage: Eukaryota > Metazoa > Chordata > Mammalia > Artiodactyla > Balaenopteridae > Balaenoptera > Balaenoptera ricei. The sequence goes on from NC_082642.1 coordinate 109,628,802, forward strand.
TTATTGAGTTAAGAAACTGGGAGAATATCAATAAGATAATAAATATTAATGTTTCTGAGCTATGAGATAATAGGTGATAATAGGCATCAAGTGCTCAGTACCAAGTCACAAGTTAAAAATACCTCTTTATAACTAATTTTACCTACTTTCTTATTATATGGCATAACTTGTCCCTATAGATTATTAATTTTTAGTTTCCATTTCAAAGGTTCTTTTTATAAGATGCATTTCTGAGTTAATTTGTTGGTGGGGGAGCCTTGGCTTTCATTTTGCATTCCAGCTATGTTCTCAGGGCATCAATTAAGTTAAATTGTCAAATTTCTTCCCTCGGGAAGAACATAGAGCATTTAAAATATATATTTTCTGTAAGGTTTTTGTGTTTCTGTGCTACCAAAGCACACGGATTAAATGATTGCCAACAGCAATTTCTGTAGCACCTCAGTTTTTCTTTTAGATCTTCTAATGAAAAGTCCTAAATAAATTAGGGTAAAATTCAGAAAAATACCTGACATTCCTCTCTTTCTACCAAGAAAGGCACTATTCATTTTGGTACTGGGAAAACCCCTGAAATTCCACTTGGCTGCCAAATCCACAGCATTTGTGCCAGGACACAAAGAAAACACACCTCCCTGAAGCATATACTTAGAGACGCTCTACCTGATTAGTCAGTGAGCAGAAGAGATAATTTTTTGGACAAGCACTATCTCTCGTGAAGAGGCTTTGTAAGAACTTTATTCTTTTGGTGTAAGCCATGAATAAAACAGAGATCTGAGTTTGTTATCATCTCACATATATGAGAATAATGGCTACTTTGCACATCACTGCAAGGCTTTTCCACTTTTACTATATATATATATATATATATATATATATATATATATATATATATATATATATATATATATATTAAAAAAATAAGGCCAAAGCACACCCTGCAGTATCGCTAAAGCTAAATGTAAGACCAGGATATGGGAGAATTTCTAGAAGTCTTTGCCTTCTTGAAATAGTAGGAGGTTAGAGTTGTGTGGTAGGAAGAGCACTGGAATAAGACTCATAATCGGGCTTCCAATCTGAGCTCTGCCATTAACTTGTGTTATAAATTTTGCTTTCTACTTAGGCTCTAGTATTTTATTTTCCTTACCCATAAAATAAAGAGGTGGGAAAAGAAGATGTATGTTTCCACTCTGATCCTGTACTCTGATTTCTCCCACCACTATAACTATTATATGTCTCAGTTTTTTAGAATTTTTTAGAATTCCTATGTATTTTTTTGTCTTACTGACTATAATACAAAGAGGCTTTAACAAAACAAGTTATTTAATTTGTGAAGTGTAGCACATTGTCTCAGTTTTTGTTTACAATTGATCATTCCTTCGCACACATTGGGGAGGCTTCTCTGTACTTCAGTGATCCACAAGGGTCCTAGGTGTTGCTAAAACTGCCTCATGGTTTCACTCAGGTTCCTCAAAAGATTCTTTTTGGCATCCTCACAGGTTTTCTTATCTATATTTCTTTATTTTCCTCCAGGCTCCTCTGAGTTATGGAAACTCAGTGCTTTCTTACCCAGCAGATAGGTTCTGCATGCTCCTGAGTGCTGATGGAAGGTTAACTTCCCAAGCCCTTTGCTCAGGTGTATTATGCCTCTAGCATGCCCAGGTCTTAGACTGGCCTGTGAGGCTATATCAGCCGTGAATGTAGATAAGTCACTTGATCATATTGAATCAGTTATCTTATAGATGGAGATGATAATGACCATTTTATCTTCCCATTTTTTCTGTTGTGTGCACCAAATGAGACAATCTATTAAATTTTAAGTAGAAAAATGCTCTCCAGACTCTGGCGAAACCAGCTAGCTCCCTGAGTTGTCAGACTGCCTGATAGTAATCACAGACATTACTCTTTGGAAATGGTCATAACAAAATTTTTGCAAGTGACTTCTAGTACCTATTGATGGTGAATGGCAATACCAGGCTTTGTTAGGGGCAGCCCTTGGCTTGGGTGCAGAGCTCTGGAGAGCCTTAGTAGGTGTGGTGGCTCTTATATCACTCACAGGAAGTGGAAATGTTCGGTATTTAGACTTAAAACAAGCAGTTTGTCAATAAGCAATTATAATCTGCTAATACAAATCGCAAGGCCCAGGGAAACTTTTGTCAGGTATTTATAGTATATGAAAACGTGAAGAAGAAGCAACTTTAAAAGAAATAAAGCTATATTTCACTTTATGAACGGAATAGTTAACTTTTTGTTGTTTTAGTTCAGAGAATTTTTTATAGACTCTGAGGTGGTGTAAATATAGGTTCATAGGGTTTCAAAGGTGCAATCTTTGAGAGATTTTGTAGTCTTTTGGAGTCCACTGGAGAACATGTGCCTTCAATGCAAGAAACAGACTAAAGAATATTCTTGATTTCAAAACTCCTTCCTTCTCTTCCCAATGTACAACATTTCACAAATTAAGTGACTTGTTTTGTTAAAGCCTCTTTGTATTATAGTCAGTGAGACAAAAAAATACATAGGAATTCTAAGAAAATACAGTCTGTAGTGGAAATGTCTCTAGTGGACATGTGTTATTTATTTATTATTATTATTTGTTGTTGTTTTCTGTGCTTGTTTAGATGATGCTTGCACAAACCTGCAAACCTTTTGGGTTGGAACAGTGTTTTCTTTTCTGGCCCATGCAGTGCACTGCTTAGAATTCTGACAATACTCATCGCTCAGCTTGATAATGATAATGAATATTAATTTCTCATTGGCTGTGCATGGAGACTTATAGTAAAGGAGTTTTAATTTTGTTTTCAGGAAGCACACAATTAAAATATTTTGTTTCTATGCTTTTTTCTTCTGTATTTAATATGTATTTTATTTTCCTATATCTCAATTAGATGTCTGGCATACCGCAGGAATACATATTTGTGCAATGAATGGATAAATGAATGAATAAATAATTGAATGAACAAATATATAAATAAATCAATCATTGAGTAATAAAACAATTCTCATCCCTTTCATCTTATACTTCTTAGATTTAGTCATTTTCCCATGACATTTGCTTTTGATTCAGGATCATTTAATGGGGCTAATACGAACTTGGCTTCAATGACCACACGTGTAAGTCCAAATTCCACCACATCATGTAATCTTGGCTATAACTCAGCTCTACTTTTCTACTTTTTCCTTTGTAAATAGAGGATAGTTCTGACTTCTCCATGTTTCTTTGAGATGAAATGAAATATAAAATTGTGAGCATCTAGCTGTGTGCTGCTAGCATCTAAAGTTCAGTAAATGTATTTTTAAAAAATCACTGCAAGTGTCAAGACATCTAAAAGAAGTAAAGATCTTTAGAGGAAGACAAGAAAAAGAATAGCCAACTTTATTTGAATTTCGCTTTAAGGCATAACAATTGCCTTGAATTCATTGGATAGGAGAATTTATACTCCCGCCCCAATAACAATACCCAAATCATACTTAACACCATCAAAGAAAAAGCCTCAGGGACTCCTTTCCAATTCTTCCGTAGTTACTCCTTCTATGCTAGCATTAAGGGTCCTTCATTTTTCCATCAAGCATATCTGTGTAGGGAAATCAATATTCTTCCCATATTTACTTAATCCTGTTTCCCTTAAAAGTAAACACATTACTATTTAGTCCTGAGACTTTTGAATACTAATTTCTACAAAGAAACTGATGGTTAATAATAAAATAAACGAACAATAGAAAATTATATACTTATAAAATTATAACAGTTGTTGACCTCTGTCTTTCTGACCTAAGCTGGTAGTTGATGATGTAGGTTGCAGCCTTTCTCTTTAATCCCCTAAAAGTGGACCTTACCAATTCCCCCCACTATCCCAGATCTTCTTTCTGACCCTTCTTTTAGTGATGATTTGTAGATTCTTCCTTTCAAGACTGAAGCTCTTTCCAGTTTAAGGATTTCAGCAATGCAGAAAAACACTCATTTATGTCAGTTGAATTGGTCCTTTGCTGCCTGAGGCCACCAGAATGGCCAACATTCTATTTTATAAGCACCTTCAGTTCAGAAATGGCCCTTTTGATAGTCAAATTTACATCATTTGTAGCTATAGTAGATATCTTTGCATGTAGTGGAAGGACCCAAGCCATCTCAAATAATGAGGATAATAACAATAATAATAATTGACTTAAAAACTGCCAAATTATTTGTATAAAGTCCTTTGACTAATTGATTTTACAGTTTAATATGGACAAAGAAGAAACTACTTAAACTGTCACTGGAGTAATTAGCTATCAGGAAGGAAAAAAAACCTGTATTCTGATTATAGAAATCGCAACTAAAAGTTACATTATCGCACATTATAATTTAAAAAAAAAATTGTTTCCTTGTTTATTTCATCAGCTAGTCAATCAAAAGAATAATTTTTATAATATTTTTGGAATTGTTTTTGAATTTCCTATCCTTACTAACACTATATTTGCTGATTTATATCATACAAATCAAGAGAAGCTAGCGTGCTTGCAAGTCACATCTTTCATCGCCATATGCATTCCCCTGTCCAAGCAATTTGTAGCTCTTAAACACCTTTTATGGAGAAATTCTGGAGCCATGACAGTTTCCATGGTATTTACATTTCAAGGCTAAAATAGAACTTATGGTGGTTGGCAAACAATAGCCATGGGTAATAGGAGGTATTGTGGGCCCTAGAGCTTTTTCTGTAGACCTTTCCACTCTTAGCATGATGCTAACACAAAAAGTCTTTCTGTCCTGCAAATGTCTTTTTCCAGTGAGTTAGTTTTGCATAATTGTAAATGATCTGAATCTCAGAAGCAAAGTTCCAGAGCTATAATTTTAGTGATTATTTGAAAGAACATTTGGGTACAGCATACTCTAGTAAATTCATACTAACGTGATCCTCTGATTTTTTTTTTTTCAAATGTCATTACCTCATCGCTAATTATAACTACTGTACTTTAAACTCTTACCACTCCAATATTGTTCTCTGTGCACCATTTCTCGCTATTGTTGTAAATCCCAAGGGGATTCTGCCCTAAAAATCAAAAACAAAACAAAAACCAAACAAACAAAAAAACCTCATTTGAGCGGAAGGTATCAGAGCACAAAGCTGGATAAAGTAATTAAAAATAAATAAGATAAGGACTTCCCATGTTACTGCAGAACCTTCTACACAGTCATAAGCATTTCCATATGTGGTCATTGGAATATAATAATAAGGGACAGATTCTGGATTTGTGCAGTGGCCTGGTGCCTAACACTTCCTGGATCATACACTGCTTCTGCCATCAATTTGTTATTTATCTGAGCCTGTCATTTATTCTTTTTCTGTTCTCTTTAAGTAAGTGCAACACCACAATCTTACTAAAGATAGATAGAGAAATAATTTGCGATTCTGAGAGGAAAAATAAGCAGCAAATTCTAAGCTCCTAACTTCCCCACAATTGTGCACTTTATTCTCATATGCTTTGTGTAATAAGCACCTGAGAAACTGCCTTTTCCTCGTAAAATGATTTCTCATCTGGCTCAGAGACTTCATGTGTGGTCAGATAAAAGGAGTGAACTAATTCTTTGAAGTCAGAGGACGTAACCTAGTATCAGACTCAAGAGAGTTCAAATGCAATATATGCTTTCCCTTATCTTTTAAGTGAAGAGGCCAGGCAGATTTTCTTGATGATATAAGCTCCCTTCGGCAATTAGGCATTCACTCCAACTTCATCTCTCTTACTTGCCTCCCTCTTTTGCTGTTAGGATATTTTGCAATAAAGCTACGATAGCTGAAAGCAAACTGGGCATTATTAGAGTAGAAAGGGAACTAAAATAAATATTTTGCTTTTCCAAAGAAATGGAACTTTAGATTCTTTTCTAGAGAACTCCTCCCAATAAATTTTCCATCAGCAACCCACTAAGTATTTCATGTTATCCTAACAGAATGCTCCTTTTTCTCAAAGGGCTGTGACTTGGCCACAGAGGAGAGTAGAGTGGGAGGTGTTTGTGCGTGTATTTGGCAGGGGATGGGGGAGCATGGAATACATAGGTCATTCAATTATCATTCCAGGAAATTAGAACTTTCAGAAAATTAGAACCAATCCATGATAATGATGGGTGCCTCAAGGGACTATCACACAAATAAATAATGTATCAAAGTGTAGTTAGTTTCCAAATATAGCTGACTCAAAATGAAAAACAAATTGAAAAGAAAAATCTCTTGTTGGAATGTGAAAGGAAAAAACTTGCAGATATCCAGGGAATACCGTCACTAACACAGAATACAAATCTTTTTTTTTCTCCAAAGAGCCACAATTCTCTTGTTGCTTGTACTCCTTACAATACTATTAGTCATTGCAGAAAGTTTTTATAAACCTAGTCTTAAGGGATCTTGTCTGTCACTCTGTTTCTGGCTGCCTCGATATTTTTCTCCCCTTTCTTCACATTCTAATAAACTTGCCTTTTCCATTTTTTACATATTTGAATAGAACATTACTTTCAGTTGAATCTTAAGCAGGGGTTTCTAGTTCTTCAGTCCTGGCATTTATCCCACGAGGAATATTTCTCTGAGGGCTTGTGCTTTTGCTGAATGGGGGTGGGGAGAGTTTTTTCTCTAAACCATCTTTTTCTCTGTTTAGGTCTACCAGGGCACTTTGCCCATTCCTTTCGTCTACAGAGCAGTGAGCTTGGGTGGCTGCCACTTCGGGTTTCTCCCAAAGAGCCATTTTCCCAGAGGAAGCTGAGCCTGGGAAAGAAGCAAGGGCAGCATTCCCTTTAGTTCCTAAGTTGTGAGCTTTTCTCTTATTTTAGTAGAAGAAGAAACACTGCCAACCTGCCACCTTCTTCCTTCTTTCTACTCTCATTCTAAAACACTTCTAAATATAGCAAAGATCCCATTCCTTGGCAAAGAAAAATGAGGGACCTCTTTCAATTCCACTAAGAACAAGGCAATGTCGGTGTGAGGATATTATTGTTATTGTGAAAGAATAGCTCTTTCCTCTCGAGAATGCTACCTGGCATAGGTTTGCAACTCCAGATTACAAGTAGGGTGAGGGAAGCTAGACAGGGGCAAGCATCACTAATTCAGCACACTAAATAATTAATTATCTGTGCCTCTTCATTTTCTATAACTCTATATAACTTGAAATTTTTATGTAATTTAAAGTAATATGCATGTGTTGCCACATATTTAATCAAACAAGAAAACATAGAAAGTATATATTTAAAGCCATATCCTCACATCCCTGCTTTCGTAATCTTATTCCTTCTAGGTATGCATTGTTAAAGGTTTGGGATATTTCTTTCTAGACTTTTTCAATGCATGTGAACACACATGCACAAAAATGTAGAAAAAATGGAAACAATGATATTATACCATAAACATTATTCTACTTGAGTTTTCTTTTTTCTTTTTTTTTAACCTAATAATACACCTGTGACATTTTCAAAAATACTCATACATCTATATGTTCTTTATTCTTTTTAATGTGTATGGGTGAGGAGTATAGTGAAATTCCCCATTCCCTTGATTTATTTACATTATAGCAATTTCCATTACCTTTCCCCATTAATTAAATTGCCCACATATTTTTTTTATAATTTTAATCATTCCTAAAATTTGTACAAGTTTCCCGGAAATTCTTGTAAATGCTATTATTTGCTGTTAAGCTAACTCTAAAGATAGAGAGGTGTCTACACAATTCCCTAATTATTTGGTTTGTTAAAAAAGAGAAAAGCAAAACCATAACTTTTCTGAATAATTTTAGATATTTCTGTAGTAATATGAGAAACTTTTAGGGAAGACCAAGTACTTGAAGTGGGAATTGATCTGCCTTCTTCATATAAAGCTGTTCTTGTTATAGAAAGGTTTTAAGAAATGTCAATCAATAACCTAGAAAATGTGTTTCCTTAATGTATTCTTTTTTTCACTGTTCGCAACATTTTCTCATATATACATGGATAAATTATGCATTCAATAAATATTTATTAAATTCCTAAAGACATCTAATCATGCTAGATGTAGGATATCTAAAATGATTAAACTCCATTCTGGGTTTCAGTCTAATGGGGAGACAGATGTTTAAAAATTAATTTTGAGAGTTATAAATATAAAATGATAAAGGCATCCTAGGAAAATCTAGTTCAGCAAAAATTATAATACAAAATTGGAGATGCCATGTAGTTTACAGAGAATTTGGTGAATTTTAAAGCTGTGCTTAACAACACATAAAATTTATGAGAAACTCATGTGGAGACACAAGGTGGTGAGACTTGTCATTGTGGAAACTTCATGCACTGAGAGATATGCCTGGATGCCTGCAGTAATAAATGCACAGGGTCCAATGCAGGGGGTGGACAAAAGGAGGTCTTTCTAAATAATAATGATAATCCCCCACTGAAGTTGGAGGGATCTTTATCAGCTCTTCTTCTGATAAGAAAGATAGGAGCAGTACCAATCTAAGGTGGCCTGAGGATCAGGTAATATCCAGATGGCCCTGGAATCTGTCCTAGGTGAAGAAAAATAGCAATGATAGGTACAATTCCAGTCCTATTTCTTAGTCCCTAAACCACCCCCGCTTCATGTGCTGAGCAAATACCACAGAGAGAATTTCCTCTGAAATGGTGATTTCAGGAGACTTCTGCCTCCAAGTCAGATGGAGAAATTTGAAACAGTCTGGCTTCCAAATGAAAATAACTGGGAAAAAAACTGAGTAAAATACAAAGAATATTTTTAAGAACCAAAGAAATGCTGCAGCAACCAGGGCTAAGGGGTGGAGATCTAAGACAGAAAAGAAACATCAAATGAGAGCAACTCCATGAGCCATTTTCCCTTCAAGTTCCTGGCAAACTCACGAAATGCTCTGAAGCTAAATAAGATAAATAAAAAGAAAACCATGTGTAGATATAAAAGTAATGAAAAAAAGAAAAATCTTAAAACCATCTAAATAAAAAGATAGCAAAATATCAAATCAATACTGGAAATCATTACCCTTATTATTTATTTCATAAACAGATATAATAAAAGATAAGACCTCATTCAACATAACAGTAAAAAAAATCTGTATATAAACTTTGCAAGAAATTCGCAAGACCTTTAAGAGTAAAACTTTTAAAAGCTACAGAAAAACACAAAAGTGACCTTGCAAAATGGAAAGGAAGAACATTAGTGGATTGGAACACTGAACACCATAAAGATGTCTGTTCTTTCTAAGTGAATATACCAATTAAAGTGATCCAAAAAGAACATCATTAGACTTATTTAAAATTCATGTGAAAAAATAAATAAAAAAGAGTAACCAAGAAACCCCTGAAAAATCCAAAATAATACAGGATTTGTAATGCCAGTTATTAAAAATTATCATAAAATCTCTATATGGTGTGATTTGGTACATAACAGGAGAACAATGGAACAAAATAGAAAATCCACAAATGAACCCAGGTGAATATGACAATTCTATTGTTTTTCTGTTTTTTTCTCTCCTTGGTTTCTACATTATTGTACATTTCTTTCTTCTCCTTACTTTTTTTTTTTTTTTTTGCTGTGCCACACGATTGTTTGGGGATCTTAGTTCCCTGACGAGGTATCCAGGGATTGAACCCAGGCCAGCAGTGAAAGCACTGAGTTTTAATCAACGGACTGCCAGGGAATTCTCTCTTCTCCTTACTTTTATTTGCTCTTCTTTTCTCAGCTTCTTACAGTGATAGTTGAAGTCATTGATTTGATAGACTTCTTTTCCACTGTGGGCATTTTGTGGTATAAATTTTCCTCTACATACTGCTTTATCAGTACCCCCCCCCCAAATTTTGATATACTTTGCTATTTTCATTCAGTTCGAATAATTTCTAATTTCCTTTTTGACTTCTTTGATTAATGGATGATTTAGAATTGCATTTATTTTCAAATTATTTGGGGATTTTCCAAATTTTTTTTCTGTTATTGATTTTGTTTTTCTTTTTTTTTCTTTTAGTTGCAGCATGTGGGCTTCTTAGTTGCAGCTTGCATGCGGGATCTAGTTCCCTGACCAGGCATCGAACCCAGGTCCCCTGCATTGGAAGTAGAGTTTTACCCACTGGACCACCAGGGAAGTCCCTGTTATTGATTTTAAATTTAAATTTAATTTGTGGTCAGAGAACATACTTTGTATAACTTCAATGCTTTTTAAATTATCAAGACTTTTTTAGGCCCTGAATATGGTTTATCTGTGTAAATGTTCCATGTACAGATGAAAATGGTATATATTCTTCTGTTGTTTAGTGGAGTATTCTACAACTGTCAATTAATGGTTTGACAGTATGTGTATCAGTTTTCTAAGGCTGCCATAAGACAGCAGCACAGACAGGGGCTTAAACAACCAAAATATGTTTTCTTACTTTCCTGTACAAGATGTCAGCTGGGCTGGCTTCTTCTGAGGTTTGTCTCCTTGACTTGTCGATGGCTGTCTCCTCTGTTTCTTCACATGGTCTTCTACACATATCTGTGTCCTAATCTCTTCTCTTTTTTTTTCAGATATATACACACATGAAGTTTATTTTAGTTTTGAAAATGAACATTCTTTCTCAGTTACCACTCTCCCAATTTATTTAGGAAATATATATTTCATTGTTCTTTTTTTTTATTGGAGTATAATTGCTTTACAATGTGTTAGTTTCTGCTGTACAATGAAGTGAATCAGCTATATGTATACATATATCCCCTCCCTCTTGGACTTCCCTCCCCCACCATCCTGCCCCTCTAGGTCATCACAGAGCACCAAGGTGAGCTCCCTGTGCTATATAGCAACTTCTCACTATCTATTTTACACATGGTAGTGTATATATGTCAATGCTACTCTCTCAGTTCGGCCCATCCACTCCTCACCACCATGTCCACAAGTCCTTCCTCTACATCTGCGTCTCTTTTCCAGCCCTGCAAATATGTTCATCTGTACCATTTTTTAGATTCCATATATATGCGTTAATATACAATATTTGTTTTTCTCTTTCTGACTTACTTCACTCTGTATGACAGACTCTGTCCATCCACCTCACTACAAATGACCCAATTTCATTCATTTTTATGGCTGAGTAATATTCCATTGTATATATGAACCACTTCTTCTTTATTTCTTCTTATAAAGGCACCAGTCATATTAGATTAAGACCCACTCTAATTTCTCATTTTAATTTAATTACCTCTTTAATGACCCGATCTCCAAGTACAGTCACATTCTGAGGTACTGGCTGTTCAGATGTCAACATGTGAACGTGGGAGATACAATGTAGTCTATAATGAAATGGGACAAGTATTCTATATCTTTTTTTATTTTTGCCTACCTATTCTACTAATTATTGCAGGAGGGGTGTTGAAATCACCAACTATGATTATTGATTTATCCATTTCTTACTGAAGCCTATTAGTTTTTGCTTCATATATTTTGAGTCTCTGTTATGAGGTGTACAGTTACAATTTTTGTCTTCTTGATTAATTTACCCCTTTATCATTATGAAATGGCCCTTTTCATTGTTGATAAATTTTTTTCTCTAAATATTTTTTACTTGATATGAATATAGCTATGACAGCTCTTTTTTAAATTGGTATGGATTTTTTGTAGGCAGCATAACAATTTCCCATACTCATTGTAAATAATGTATTATCTTTAAGAATATTTTTGAATTCAAAGACTACCAGAATTTTTTGAAACTTATAATTTATTTTGCATTTCAGATTTTATACACACATATGCATTGTATACAAATATAAATACATTTATAAAACAAATTATATAGGCAAATATCAAATATATATTATATATAAAATCAGTTCACTAGTATTTCACCTGACACTTTTAAGCCAGCTGTGAACCACCCAAGGTCCAATTATGACACTTTGAGAAAGAAACAGTGAATTTTGCCTGGGCTAAGATGGCTATTTTGGCTGTGATATTTTAAAATTCAGCCCTTAGTTAAGAAAGTCCAACTAATCATATTTTCAGAGTTCAAGTGAAGAATTATCCTGGTGACACACTGCAATACTTAGAACTAACACTTTGCTGTTGAATGTAAACAGTAATTAGGAAACTTTTCAGAATATAGAATTTGATTCTTCTGTACTCTTTCAAATCAGATTTGCAAGCAGTGAAAATAAAGCTTTTGTCACAGATTTTTTTTCAGACCCATAATGTTATAGTTTAAGATTCTTTAAAAATATCAATAATTAAAGTATGTATTTTAATGAATATTAATAAATTTTTGGTTATAATTCTACTTATTTAATATTCACCTTTCTTATTAAAAACTAATATTATTTTCTAGAGTCTCTTTTATTAGTTTTTTTTATGGTGAGTGGAAAAGGAGTTGATTTCTTTTTTTTTTTTTTTTTAGCTGCATTGGGTCTTCGTTGCTGTACATGGGCTTTCTCTAGTCACGGCAAGCATGGGCTACTCTTTGTTGCGGTGCATGGGCTTCTCATCGTGGTGGCTTCTCTTGTTGCAGAGCACTGGCTCTAGGCGCTCGGGCTTCAGTAATTGTGGCACGTGGCCTCAGTAGTTGTGGCTTGCAGGCTCTAGAGCACAGGCTCAGTAGTTGTGGCGCACGGGCTTAGTTGCTCCGCGGCATGTGGGATCTTCCCAGACCAGGGCTCCAACCCGTGTCCCCTGCACTGGCAGGTTGATTCTTAACCACTGTGCCACCAGGGAAGCCCGAGTCTCTTTTAAAGTAACCTTTTATATGAAAGTGTAGTAAAGATACAGAAGATTACATTAATTGATTATGTGAATGGTTAATGGATTTTCCAAAGTGAACATACATATGTAATCATTAACTTCATCAAGAAGAGATCATTACCAGCAGCCAGAATCTTATGACCCATCTCAACCACTATGCTCTCCTGAATTACTTCTCTATGTATTAGTTTTATCCTTTTGCAGAAATGTATACAAATGGAATAAAATAGTATGTTTATTTTGTATCTGGTTTCCTTTGCTCAAAATTTTGATCTGAGATTCAAAAATATTGTTAAATGTAGTTGTAGCTTATTAATTTTCATTGTGCATAGCATTTTTATATGAATATATAGCAATGCATTTATTCATGCTACTATTGGTGGGCATTTAAGCTGTTTACAGATTTTGGCTGTTATGTATCATGCAACTTTAAACGTCTTTGTATATATTTTCTTGGAGCACATATATATGTATTTCTAGGGGTGAAATTACTGGATTATAGGGAATGTGTAAGTTCAATTCGTAGGTAATATTTCTATGAAATTACATCCCACTAGTAGTGTATGAGAAATGCAGTTGCTGCAAATATTGACCAAAACCATGGTATTGTTATTTCTTTTCATTTAAATCTTTTTGGTCACTGTGTATTGATATCTCATTATGCTTTTATTTTTTTAAATTTCTGTGATGATTCAATGAGGTTGAGCACTTTCAAAAACATTTTTTGGTCATTTGGAAATCCTTTTATTTGAAGTATACTTATACAAATCTCTTTTAGTTTAGTTTAAATTTCTTTATATTTTGGTTGTGCTGTTTATCTGTTTCTAACTGATTTTTAGGAAATCTTTATATACTCCTTTTCATTTTTATGTATTAGAAATATCTTCTTCCTCACTGTAGCTTGGCATTTCACTATTAACTATGATAGAAAATTCATAATGTTAATGCTATTTAATTTATTATTCTTTTCCTTTGTGGCTTCTGGTATCTGTGCTCTGCTATATGTATACATATATCCCCATATCCTCTCTCTCTTGTGCCTCCCTCCCGCCCTCCCTACCCCACCCCTCTAGGTGGTCACAAAGCACCGAGCTGATCTCCCTGTGCTATGCAGCTGCTTCCCACTAGCTATCTATTTTACATTTGGTAGTGTATATATGTCAATGCTACTCTCACTTTGTCCAAGCTTACTGTCCCCCCCGCCACTCCCTTATTTTAGATGAAAAGGAAAATATGACTTTGGTCCCCATTCAGAATGTATTCTACTTTTTATAAGAACAGTATGAATAACCTAAGCTTTGGGCATTCTTTCTTTTCTTTTGAGGCCAAAAGAAGAAAACACATGGCTTCCCATTTGGGAATAAGCTAAATTTAGAAGCCCCAAATATTATCTTGATTTGTGTTTCTGTTATATTTACTTTACTGACAACTGAATTGTTAATATAATTTTTTTAAAGATTAACAAAAAATAGATGAAGAAAAGAATAAAAAGCTGTTACTTTGGACTGTTCAGTAACCTTAATAATAATAATAATAAATGTGTCTATGGAAGAGTGGCTGTTTTTAACACTAGCAAATATTCACATATTTTACTGGAAGATAGTTGAATGTTTTCCCACTTCAGTATGCAAAATGAATGCATTGTTTATAAAATAGAGTTTGAAGTGTGAGTAATAAATAATTATTAAATGCCTAAGGATGAAGAGGCAAAAAACAGTATGTTTCTAAAACATGAGGGAAGCTCACATATGTAATGGGAAAAGCGGAGTGCTGTGACTTAGGATATCTGGATTAAAGAGGCAATGTAACATTGTACAATTAGAAAGTGAGTTTGAAGGCACACACACACTATATACAAGGTAATCGAGGTTAGGAAAGTCAATTAAAAACTGGATCTCAGTTTTTTCATCTGGAAAATGGTAATACTATTATCAAACCCACAGTGTAGATGCCACTTTAACAACCAGTGCTTATTTTTATTGTTTTCTTCCTTAGTTCCACAACTTGATCAGTAGATTATAGAGGTTTTAATGTATAGATACATTAAATAGAGCTACAGAAATAAATTTAAGGAAGTCCTTTGGGCTTGAAAGTGATCAGAAGTAAATAAAACAGTCAGGGATGAAATACCAAGCAGAGATTGAGGCAAACTGGACAAAGTAAGTTTAAGTTAGGGAACTGAGCTAAGGAAAATAATAGAGCAGGAGTCTGAGATAGACTGGAATGCAGGGCAAATGGATGTTAGGTAAAATTTGTACCAAGGAAGAAAATAAATGATGGAATGAATGTGTGAATGATAGAAAGCAAACTGCATCCAAGGAAGCAGACTAAATAGTGAAGAATAATTCTACTAATCCTACTGCTTGTTGAATTTGATGGGGCAAATTGGTATGTTCATGTGCCACTCCCCCTGGAGTTACTGTCTGTGCCTCCACCTCTGGTCAGGTATTTTGTTAGTCCATCTGTGGACTCTTCCCTAGTTTCATTTGTTTATTCACTTTTTCTCTAAATATTTGTTTAAGTATTTTGTGTTGGGCATTGTAACCTTAAAAGAGATAATAATCCCCGCACTTATAAGCGGTGTCAGGCAATAAACATAATCAATATATAAAAGCTTTTATGCATGTTGGAAGATAATTTGATTTGTTCTTTGGAGAACAAACCAAGGGTGTATCAAAGGGACTTCAGCTGTAAATAGGTTGGTCAAGGATGGCCTCCTAAGGAGGTTAGCTAATTTTCAAAGTACATGAAGTATAGTCATGCAGATATATAGATGAGGCTTCCAGAAAGAGAGATTAAGAAACTAGGTAGAGGACCCCAGGACCTGGCTCTAAAACTAAAAACCATAAAACTACTAGAAGAAAACATAGACAGTAAACTCTTTAACATCAGTCTTAGCAACATTTTTTTTTATATGTTTCCTCAAGCAAGGGAAACAGAAGCAAAAATAAAACAAATGGACTACATCAAACTAAAACGTTTTTACACAACAAAAGAAACCATCAACAAAACAAAAAGCAGCCTATTGAATGGGAGAATATATTTGCAAATGATATATCCAATAAAGGGTTTACATTCAAAACATATAAAAAACTTATAAAAATCAACATCAAAAAAAACAACCCCATTAAAAAATGGGCAGAGGACCTGAATAGACATTTTTCCAAAGAAGACATTCAGATGGCCAACAGACATAAGAAAAGATGTTCAGCATTACTAATCATCAGGAAAATGCAAGTCAAAACCACAGTGAGATACCTCCTCATACCTGTTAAAATGACTATCATGAAAAAGGCAACAAATAACAAGTATTGTCAAGGATGTGGAGAAAGGGGAGCACTTGTGCACTCTTGATGGGATTGTAAATTGATGCAGCCACTAAGGAAAACAGTATGGAGGTTCTTCAAAAAGTTAAAGTTAGGACTGCCATATGATCCAGCAATTTCACTTCTCGTATTTACCTGAAGAAAAGAGAAACACTAATTTTAAAAAACACATGCACTTTAATGTTCATTGCAACATTATTTACAATAGCAAAGATATGGAAGCAACCTATGTTCATTGATAGACAAATGGATAATGAAGTTGTGGTATAAATACGCAATGGAATATTACTCAGGTGTAAAAAATATCTTGCTATTTATGACAACATGGACGGATCCAGAGGGTATTATGCTAAGTGAAATAAGTCAGACAGGGGCTTCCCTGGTGGCGCAGTGGTTGAGAATCTGCCTGCCAATGCAGGGGACACGGGTTCGAGCCCTGGTCTGGGAAGATCCCACATGCCACGGAGCAGCTGGGCCCGTGAGCCACAACTACTGAGCCTGCGCGTCTGGAGCCTGTGCCCCGCAACGGGAGGGGCCGCGATAGTGAGAGGCCCGCGCACCGCGATGAAGAGCGGTCCCCGCACCGCGATGAAGAGTGGCCCCCACTTGCCGTAACTAGAGAAAGCCCTCGCACGAACCGAAGACCCAACACAGCCAAAAATAAATAAATAAAGTAGCTATTAAAATAAATAAATAAATAAATAACCCAATTAAAAAATATATATATATAAAAAAAAAAAAAAAAAATAAGTCAGACAGACAAAGACAAATACTGCATGGTCTCTCTTATATCTGGAATCTAAGAAAAAAAACAAACAAACAAATAAAAAAACAAAAATAGACTCATTGATACAGGGAAAAAATGGGTGGTTGCCAGAAGGAGCACAGCAGGAGGGTAGACAAAATAGGTGTACAGCATTAAGAGGTACAAGTCTGTAGTTATAAAATAAATAAACTATGAAGATGTAATATATAGCATAAGGAATATGGTCAATAATATTGTAATAACTTTGTATGGGGACAGATGGTTACTAGAGTTATTGTGATGATCATTTCACAATGTATGAAAATGTCAAATCATTACATAGTACCCCTGAAACTAACATAATATAGTATGCCAACTGTATTCAATTTTTTTAAAAAAGAAATTAGGTAGATGAGATAAAGTCAGAAAAATACCAGGAGAGTAAATTGTGTAGAACCTTACAAGCCATCCTCAGGACTTTGCCATTCGTTTTGAGTGAGATAAAACATTGGAGGATTCTGAGCAGAGAGCATATTATGATAAATGTTTTAAAAGATTACTTTGGTTATTACGTTAAGAATAGATGCCAGATGGGGGAAAGCACAGAAACAGAGAAACAATTTTAGAGACTATTGCAAGAATCCAGAGAAGAGATAACGTGGTTTGGTCCCAAGTGATAGCAGTGAGGTACTGATAAGGGATCAGAATATGAAACCCACAGGATTTCTTGACAGATTGGACATAATATGTGAGAGAATAAGTAGAATCAATGACGATTCTTAGAGGTTTTTTTGTTTGTTTGTTGTTGTTTCTGTTTTGTTTTGTTTTGCTTTGCTTTGTTTTTATGGCCTAAGCAGCAGGAAGAATGGAGTTGATTTTAAGTGAGATGTGAAAGACTACAGGTAGAACAGGTTTGAGAATTAAGATCAAGAATTCAGTTTTGGAGATATTAAATCTGAGATTAAATTTGAGGTGTATATTAAATACCCAATGGTGATAATGAGTTGGCAGTTGAATATACAAGTCTGGGGTTCAGAGTAGTGATCTGGGATAGAGATATGACTCTGGGTATTATAAGCTTTAAATAATATTGTCAAAGGAGTGTATGTAAATAGAGAAGAGATCCAAGGACTGAGCCTTGGGACACTTCAGTGTTAAGAGGTTGGGAGGAAAGTAAAAATCACTAGCAAACAAGACAGGAAGGGATATTAGTGAGGTTAAGGTAAGAGGAAAACCAAGCATTTGTGATTTCCTGGAATCCAAATGAAAAATGAGTTTCCAGGAGTAGATAGTGATCAATTCTACCAAATATTGCAGATGGGGTTTATAATATGAGAATGGAAAATTGGCCAGTAGATTTAGAAAACTGAGGTGATCTCCACAATAGCAGCTTCAGTAGAGTTTTGTAGGCAAAAGTTGAATTGCAGTAGGGTTGCACTTTCTAAAGTTGGGCTTGCTGTCTTATCTTTAGGGATTTGGATAAATTTTAAGTAAGGTAAGGGAGAGGTTACAGTGAGAAATATTTGTTTATTTCCTTTCAAAGCCAATAGTCATAAAGGGATGACATTTGGCTGTCATTTAGGATCTCTGAATGCAGTTTTCAAATAGCTGTCTATTGGTACCACAGATTTTTGAGTGAAATATGCAAATATGATACTTTAGGAAAAATACGATCTGTTTTTTATTATAAGAGTTTTGTTTCATTTTTGTTTAGTTGGTTGTTTTTTGACTCCACCTCCAACAGAATCTCTTGGTGATCTAGGGAGAAAACTTGGAGGTATAAGCAAAATACTTGCCTTTGCTAAATAAAATATTTTCCTAATGTAAGGAAAGCAGCCTCTTTGCTATTCTGTAATTGGTTTAATGTAAGTGGTGACAGTAGGTAATACTAAGAAAAGCATTCAAAGGAAAACTGATGCAAATTGAGTTTCTTCTTAAGGCAACAGAAGTCCATGTAAATTTATTTATCGTGTTGCTCACTCTGATTCTTATCAAGTTTTATTAGGTTTGTATGGGAAGTGAGATGCAGGAGGATGTTTCCTTTGGAATAATGAAGATCCAAAACCCCATGTAATTGCATCAGACCACTAAGGAGCTAGAACTTCTGAAATGTTAACCGTAATGTCTAGAATTTCAATTTCAAAAAGAATTTCAAAATCCCATGAAAAAATATCAGAGCATATCACCATGGAAGCATGAGGTTTTAACTGACACTTAAGCTTCAATTTCTAGCAATATAATTCAATAAATGTCCTTGATTTTGACTATCCATATCAGTCTTACTAATTCTTGGGGCTGGTTGTGGGGATTCAGGATGAGGGGTTGTCTAGAGGTGACTAACTTCCTCCAGTGTTCAACAAATGTATATGAATTAAGAAAAACAAATTAATAGTGTTTGCTTATAGTTCAGAGTTAGCCCCATTCTTTTCTCATTTACCCTTCTCTCACTTTCCATCACTTCAAGTGCTCCCCCAACCCCTGCCTAGTCCAGAAGTGGTTTTCTCTCAGGGTTCACTCAATCTCAGCTTGCTTCATTTCTCAGCACTTTTTTCTTCCTGAAATCCCAGCAGACTCATAGCCATTCCCTTCTGTTCTCCCACTTCCCCACATTCTAAGGTCCCATATAGCTTCTTTATAATTCTCTAATAGGCACAAATACACTCAGAATTCTTGTTCCTGTCCTTAAAGGACCAATCAAGGAGTAGATGTCTAGTTTTTGTTTGGGGGGGTTTTCCTTTGTACTAATAGGTTGACATACTAAGTTAGCCATAAAAATAACTATAGACGTAGTAGGCTTTATGTTAAACACTTGTTACTAAAAACTGGCACAAGCAATCTTTCAGTAAATTGAATAATATTTTCTGTTAATACATATTGTCAAATTTTGACCTGATTAGGATGACTGTGTTATTTTGGCAATAATTTGTTAGTAAAATATTAACAGTGGCATTCAATTCACTGAATCATGAAACCTTAGTGATGTAAGGGACTTTATGTGTCATCAAACTCAATGCCCCTCATTTCACCATCGTGGAAAAATAAGGTTAGAGGTGTAAATGACTTGTGGAAGTTTCCTTAACCAGATCTGACATCTTTCAATAGTTGGTTCAGTAATTTTTCTGGTGGCTCAGGTATTCAGGTTCTTGCCCAGGCTTGTAGAAATAGAAGTTCTTTACCTCACTGGAAGAATGCTTAACATTTTAAAACACTTAATTCATTTTACTAGAATCAGTTTTAATCACTTTTGTTCCAGGTCATATACCTTTCTTGGGCATCTTTCTATGCATTGTCAGTATAAGTAATGACCTTAGTTTAGAAAGGTAGTGTCGGGCAGTTGCAAGACCACCAGGATGTGCTATTTCTTTCAGGGTATAAGATGGAAGCTGAGTTGACCTAGCAAAACTTCTCTAGTCTCAGCAAATAGGGGTTTCTTTTTCTCCTCTGCGCCTGCTTGAATTACAAACGACTCCTTGAAGCATCTGTTTTCACTAAGTTTGACAGCCAGGAAGGAAGGTTCACAATTTCAGCAGCTGTTATTTGTTTTTTTCCTTTACCGAGATGAGCAGCGAGACCACAGTGTCTAGAGATTTGTTTGATTACTCAGCAGGACAGTAGGAGCTAAAGCAGAAAGATGATAGAAAGCATGAGAAGGGAGGGGAAGGCATGACGTGAGCGAACATCGGAAAAGCACAGTTTGATAAGTAGGATCCCAAAAATAAAGTTTACTCCAATGACATGGGGACCAGAGGGAAGATTACTGATGCAAAATAGCTAAAATCAAGGGCTGATTCAAGGGCACATATTAACATTTATAGTATATAAACTGAGTCCCAGACATCTTCATTTCCAAAGCAGAGTTTTATGTTATTGGACAGTAGGTTGACAAACATTCTGTAACTCAGTGTCCTCTCTTTTAAACAACTATTAATAAATTCCAAGTGGGGGAGTGTATGTTTCCAAATGGCTTTAAGACAGAATATTTGCTGCCTGGCTTAACAAGGGATTGAAAGATAAGTTTGGGACCCAGGGTGTGAATAAGCAACCCAAAGGCAGAGAATAAAAGTGCAGAGCTGAGATGAGCAGAAGATTCAGGAAAGATGCAGAGAAAAGCAGGGTACCAAAGTCAGCATTGAGAAAATGTAAGCAAATGAGCCTGCTAGAAAAAAAATAGAACCCCAAACCACTCAGCTTTCTCAGAGGAAAACATACGCATAACATTCAGTAAAGTGTGAGGAACTAATGACCTATTCCTCAGGAGTGGAGAGCCTGAGCATGGAATCACAAAATTTGTTTCTGTGCATCAACCCAACTCATGAGACAGGGAAAAGCATTATATCTCTGTGCAGATTAGAAGTGAAATCTGAAGAGTACAAGACAGACAGGGAAAGAAGGTCCAAATCAGAGTGGAAACATTATGAGAAAACTTGTCTCTCCTGAAGATGTACCAGAGAATGTTGAGATATGTTTTGTAAGCAACAATACTATTAAAATTATAGTTAATATAAAGAACCCTATTTTCAAACAACCATAAACAAAACAATTGATGGTTGTTTGCCAATTGCAGAAGTAGAAAGTGTCGAAGGAGGGTTTGAAGGGAATGGAAAGGTAACTTTTTCTCATCAACTAACATTGTGAAGATATCAAAACAAAGCATATTCTGCATGATCCTTTTAAGGGGAAATTTAATTTTAGCTAAGTGGATTTTTTTCAGTTTTCTATTCAATCTTTAAAACGAAATATTTTCTTTAAAAAAAAAGAAATCTTTATCTTCAATGTGGGTCACAGTGACCTTAAATTATTTATTCTTTGGAGAACAAAAGAGTGCTCAATGCCATGAATGGAAATTGTAGAAATTTGCTAATGTTTTATAGGAGGTCTTGATAACAGAATTCTTAAAACTAAGAGCAGTTTTAAAACTGAGTTTTTGCTAACGAAAATAGTGCTACGCACATTTTGACAGGGAGAGAAACATGGCCCGGGTTTTATCAGATTTTCAATGTTTGCTTGACATAATTCAATTTATTGGCAAATTAGATCGATAAGCTTAGAGAAACTTTTTCCTGTCCTCCTTCAATTTTGATTATTTTGATTAAATACAAATTATTAGTCAAAGACTATCTTGATTTTATAAAATAGAAATGACTTCTTTAGGGAAAAAGTAACAAAACTGTAGTATTGACAAAATAAATGGGTGAATAGATATTCTAATAGGGTTGATGTTGTGGAGACAGGTGTGTTTCAATTCAGAGAGACTTATTTCAAGGCAGAATAATAGATGTTGGTTTAGTAATATAACATATGTCAAAATCCATGTAGTATTACTTGGTACCTAGGAGATACTTGAAGTCAAATTCCGGGAAAGTTATGTTCTAGCCAGTGGCAGATATGCAATATTTATTTTATAAATTTTTCAAAATGTCCAGCTGATGGAGCATCTTATAGGAGAAAGAAATTCAATGAGTTTATGATCACTTCAAAATAAATTTTTGGATATATTTATATATGAAGAATATACAAGAACAATTTGAATGGTTATATCTGATGATGAAATTATGGATGATTTTTTATTCTTTGTGTTACTCTTTATTTCTATTTCTTTCTATATGTTTCTTCCATTTGTTTTGTATTAAAAGTATAACATTAAACATTTTCCAAACTGGTCACCTATTTGGTCCATCTAAACCTGAAAAACTAGAGTCACTATTGAATTACATTAACTCAAACTTCACTGATTAAAACTTTTAGTATGGTTTTAGTCATATCATGTTAGTTTATGCTAAGATAAAAAATCATCTTAAAATATCAGTGGCTTTAAAACAGAAAACATTCATTTCCCAAGGATAAGGCCTTATTCACTATTGTACCTAAAATGATGGCACACAGTAGAGTCTCAATAAAATTTTGTTGAATAAATAAAACACACACATGCACTCCCCCATTCTCTGTCCCTGCCCCCCAGATTACCTTCCTCCCAATTGATTGGCTCAGCCTTCCAGGATGCTTAGATATTATCTCCATATAAACATACTGCCCTATTCACTGTAAACTAGGAGAACCATGGAGAATTATGTACTGGTTCCATAACTCTTCCTCCTAGATGTAACACATATAGTTTCTGCTTGCATATATCATTGCTCAAAATTAGTGGCAGGATATAACTCAAAGAGCATGTGCCTGTAAGGAGAAGAGGACAAGAATTCTTGTGGGGACATTAGTCATTTTTATCAGAATTAACATTTGTAAGTTTAAAAATATATATACTCTAATGAGCATCAGTATTGAAAGTTTAGTGGCTCAATGAGCAATCTAAAATTTAATGTAATTTGGCCAGTGGTGGGGATGGGGCAACATACAACCAGTCAGTAATTCCATAAAGAGTAAAGGTGATTCATTCATCAAAAGAAGGTCAGTGTTATATTGAAGAATTATAAATAGAAACCAATTAGTCAGACATTCCTGGACAAATAAGAGGAATCATAAGAGGAATGGTTCCTTCAAAATTTTCTGAGATTAACTCAAGTTCATATATAATGTGGACAATGGCACTTCTAGTTTACCTCTAAATTTACACATATGTGTTCCCTTAAAAGATATCAGTTTTCCTGGGCCTGAAGGGGTCATGCCTACAGATAAGGAAAAAACTGCATGATGCTACATTGAATGCTCTTTCAGTTTATAATAGTAGTTCCCTGTAGTAGAATTTACAGAAGATTGTTGTAAAAGAGGTATATATCAAGTATCCTGACAGAACTCACTAAGCCTTTGCCTCTGGGGGGAAAGCTGCTAAATTTATATGTCTTAGTTTGCCAGTGAATATATGACCAGATTTTTCCCAAAACCACAGTGGAAGTTTGAGATTTGTGGAATATTGGAAAATATTATAAACTTGAAGAAGAGTTACATTTCCCCTACATTTCAACTTGTTTTAACGTAAACCTGCTGTGATTTCTACTTACTACCGTATAGTTATACATTTAATAACATGCCTATATGTAATATATTTTGTAATCACATAATCATTATATGCCTTATAGAAATGTAAAATAAAACAGCAAGATACCCTAATATAAGAGCAAGAATTCATGTTTGTAAAGAACAATAGATAGTTCTAGAAATGCTCTCTATCTGAAACAGCTTAAATACCAGCCACTCAGAAACATATACACAACCCCACACTACCACCACTCCATACATGCATCACAAAATTCTATAAATCTTCACCAAGAAAAGGACTCTAGGTATTCTAAGTGGCATATAATTAGTCAACACTAAAATATTTTTATTTTATATTATATAGTAGTCAATATAGAATTCTTATTATATGTATGCCTCCTTGATCGATTTAAATTGTAAGGAATATTTTTTACTTGTTTCATATTTCATTTTTGGGTGATCACTGTATTTATCATAAACCTTTTTTTGGAAAAACATCTTTATTTACAATGTTGTGTTAGTTTCTGCTGTATAACAAAGTGATTCAGCTATACGTATACATATATCCCCATATCTCCTCCCCCTTGATTCTCCCACCCTCCCTATGCCACCCCTCTAGGTGGACACAGAGCACGGAGCTGATCTCCCTGTGCTATGCAGCTGCTTCCCACTAGCTATCTATCTTATATTTGATAGTGTATATATGTCAATGCTACTCTCTCACTTCATCCCAGCTTACCCTTCACCCTCCCTGTGTTCTCAAGTCCATTCTCTATGTCTGCGTCTTTATTCCTGTCCTGCCCCTAGGTTCTTCAGAACCATTTTTTTTCTTTAGATTCCATATATATGTGTTAGAATACGGAATTTGTTTTTCTCTTTCTGATTTACTTTACTCTGTATGACAGACTCTAGGTCCATCCACCTCACTACAAATAACTCAATTTTGTTTCTTTTTATGGCTGAGTAATATTCCATTGCATATATGTGCCACATCTTCTTTATCCACACACCTGTCGATGGACACTTAGGTTGCTTCCATGTCCTGGCTATTGTAATAGTGCTGCAGTGAACACTGTGGTACATGACTCTTTTTAAATTATGGTTTTCTCAAGGTATATGCCCAGTAGTGGGACTGCTGGGTGGTATGGTAGTTCTATTTTTAGGTTTTTAAAGAACACCCATACTGTTCTCCATAGCGGCTGTATCAATTTACATTCCCACAAACAGTGCAAGAGGGTTCCATTTTCTCCACACCCTCTCCAGCATTTATAGTTTGTAGATTTTTTGATGATGGCCATTCTGACTGGTACTAGGTGATACCTCATTGTAGTTTTGATTTGCATTTCTCTAATGATAAGTGATGTTGAGCATCCTTTCATGTGTTTGTTGACAATCTGTATATCTTCTTTGGAGAAATATCTATTTTGGTCTTCTGCCCATTTTTGGATTGGGTTGTTTGTATTTTTGATATTGAGCTGCATGAGCTGCTTGTGAATTTTGGAGATTAATCCTTTGTCACTTGCTTCATTTGGAAACATTTTCTCCCATTCTAGGGTTGTCTTTTCATCTTGTTTATGGTTTCCTTTGCTGTGCAAAAGCTTTTAAGTTTAATTAGGCCCCATTTGTTTATTTTTGTTTTTATTTCCATTTCGATAGAAGGTGGGTCAAAAAGGATCTTGCTGTAATTTATGTCATAGAGTGTTCTGCCTATGTTTTCCTCTAAGAGTTTTATAGTGTCTGGCCTTACATTTAGGTCTTTAATCCATTTTGAGTTTATTTTTGTGTATGGTTTTAGGAAGTGTTCTAGTTTCATTCTTTTACATGTAGCTGTCTATTTTTCCCAGCACCACTTATTGAAGAGGAAGTCTTTTCTCCACTGTATACTCTTGCCTACTTTATCAAAGATAAGGTGACCATATGTCCGTGGGTTTATCTCTGGGCTTTCCATCCTGCTCCATTGGTCTATATTTCTCTTTTTGTGCCAATACTATATTGTCTTGATTACTGTAGCTTTGTAGTATAGTCTGAAGTCAGGGAGCCTGATTCCTCCAGCTCTGTTATTCTTTCTCAAGACTGCTTTGGCTATTTGAGGTCTTTTGTGCTTCCATACAAATTGTGAAATTTTTTGTTCTAGTTCTGTGAAAAATGCCATTGGTAGTTTAATAGGGATTGCATTGAATCTGTCGACTGCTTTGGGTAGTATAGTCAATTTCACATGGTGATTCTTCCAATCCAAGAACAGGATATATCTCTCCATCTGTTTGTAACATCTTTAATTTCTTTCATCCGGGTCTTATAGTTTTCTGCATACAGGATTTTGTCTCCTTAGGTAGGTCTATTCCCAGGTATTTTATTCTTTTTGTTGCAGTGGTAAATGGGAGTGTTTCCTTAATTTCTCCTTCAGAATTTTCATCATTAGTGTATAGGAATGCAAGAGATTTCTGTGCATTCATTTTGTATCCTGCTTGTTTACCAGATTCATTGATTAGCTCTCGTAATGGTAGCATCTTTAGGATTCTCTATGTATATTATCATTTCATCTGCAAACAGTGACAGTTTTACTTCTTCTTTTCTGATTTGGATTTCTTTATTTCTTTTTCTTCTCTGATTGCTGTGGCTAAAACTTCCAAAACTATGTTGAATAATAGTGGTGAGAGTGGGCAACCTTGTCTTGTTCCTGATCTTAGAGGAAATGGTTTCAGTTTTTCAACACTGAGAACAGTGTTGGCTGTGGGTTTGTCATATATGGCCTTTATTATGTTGAGGTGACTTCCCTCTATGCCTACTTTCTGGAGGTGTTTTTATCATAAATGGGCGTTGAATTTTGTTGAAAGCTTTTTCTGCATCTATTGAGATGATCATATGGTTTTTATTCTTCAGTTTGTTAATATGGTGTATCACATTGATTGATTTGCATATACTGAAGAATCCTTGCATTCCTGGGATAAACCCAACTTTATCATGGTGTATGATCATTTTAATGTGCCATTGGATTCTGTTTACTAGTATTTTGTTGAGGATTTTTGCATCTATGATCATCAGTGATATTGGCCTGTAATTTTCTTTCTTTGTGACGTCTTTGTCTGGTTTTTGTATCAGGGTGATGGTGGCCTCGTAGAATGAGTTTGGGAGTGTTCCTCCCTCTGATATATTTCAGAAGAGTTTGAGAGGATAGGTCTTAGCTCTTCTCTAAATGTTTGATAGAATTCGCCTGTGAATCTATCTGGTCCTGAGCTTTTGTTTGTTGGAAGATTTTTAATCACAGTTTCAATTCAGTGCTTGTGATTGGTCTCTTTATATTTTCTATTTCTTCCTGGTTCAGTCTCAGAAGGTTGTGATTTTCTAAGAATTTGTCCATTTCTACCAGGTTGTCCATTTTATTGGCATACAGTTGCTTGTAGTAGTCTCTCATGATCCTTTGTATTTCTGCAGTGTCAGTTGTTACTTCTCCTTTTTCATTTCTAATTCTGTTGATTTGAGTCTTCTCACTTTTCTTGATGAGTCTGGCTAATGGTTTATCAATTTTGTTTATCTTCTCAAAGAAGCAGCTTTTAGTTTTATTGATTTTTGCTATTGTCTCCTTCATTTCTTTTTCATTTATTTCTGATCTGATCTTTATGATTTCTTTCCTTCTTCTAATTTTGGGGGTTTTTTTTGTTCTTCTTTCTCTAATTCCTTTAGGTGAAAGGTTAAATTGTTTATTTGAGATTTTTCTTGTTTCTTGAGGTAGGATTGTATTGCTATAAACTTCCCTCCAAGAACTGCTTTTGCTGCATCTCATAGGTTTTGGGTTGTCGTGTTTTCATTGTCATTTGTTTCTAGCTATTCTTTGATTTCTTCACAGATCTCTTGGTTATTTAGTAGCATATTGTTTTTCTTCCATGAGTTTGTATTTTTTACAGTTTTTTTCCTGTAATTGATATCTAGTCTCACAGCCTTGTGGTCAGAAAAGATACTTGACATGATTTCAATATTCTTAAATTTACCTAGGCTTGATTTGTGACCTAAGATATGATCTATCCTGGAGAATGTCCCATGAGCACTTCAGAAGAAAGTGTATTCTGTTGTTTTTGGATGGAATGTCCTATAAATATCAATTAAGTCCATCTTGTTTAATGTATCATTTAAAGCTCGTGTTTCCTTATTTATTTTCAGTTTGGATGATCTGTCCACTGTTGAAAGTGGGGTGGTGTTAAAGTCCCCTACTATGATTGTGTTACTGCCGATTTCCCCTTTTATGGCTGTTAGCATTTGCCTTATGTATTGAGGTGCTCCTATATTGGGTGCATAAATATTTACAATTGTTATATCTTCTTCTTGGATTGATCCTTTGGATTGGTCTTGTTTTTGTATCCATTCAGCCAGACTATGTCTTTTGGTTGAAGTACTTAAACCATTTACATTTAAGGTAATTATCGATATGTATGTTCCTATTACCATTTTCTTACTTGTTTTGGGCTTGTTATTGTAGGTGTTTTCTTTCTCTTGTGTTTCCTGACTAGAGAAGTTCCTTTAGCATCTGTTGTAATGATGGTTTGGTGGTGCTGAATTCTCTTAGCTT
Organism: Balaenoptera ricei; assembly: GCF_028023285.1. Classification (NCBI taxonomy): domain Eukaryota; kingdom Metazoa; phylum Chordata; class Mammalia; order Artiodactyla; family Balaenopteridae; genus Balaenoptera; species Balaenoptera ricei. Next base: position 109,657,039 of record NC_082642.1, read on the forward strand.
TTGCTTGTCTGTAAAGGTTTTAATTTCTCTGTCGAACCTGAATGAGATCCTTGCTTGGTAGAGTCATCTTGGTTGTAGGTTTTTCCCTTTCATCATTTTAAATATGTCCTGCTACTCCCTTCTGGCTTGCAGAGTTTCTGCTGAAAGATCAGCTGTTAACCTTATGGGGATTCCTTTGTATGTTATTTGCAGCTTTTCCCTTGTTACTTTTAATATGTTTTCTTTGTGTTTAATTTTTGGTAGTTTGATTAATATGTGTCTTGGTGTGTTTCTCTTTGGATTTATCCTGTATGGGACTCTCTGTGCTTCCTGGACTTGATTGACTATTTCCTTTCCCATATTAGGGAAGTTTTTGACTATAATCTCTCCAAATATTTTCTCAGTCCCTTTCCTTTTCTCTTCTTCTTCTGGGACCCCTGTAATTCAAATACTGGCACGTTTAATGTTGTCCCAGAGGTCTCTGAGAGTGTCCTCATTTCTTTTCATTCTTTTTTTCTTTATTCTGCTCTATAGTAGTTATTTCCACTATTTTATTTTCCAGGTCACTTATCCGTTCTTCTGCCTCAGTTATTCTGCTATTTATTCCTTGTAGAGAATTTTTAACTTCATTTATTGTGCTGTTCATCATTGCTTGTTTGCTCTTTAGTCCTTCTAGGTCCTTGTTAAATGTTTCTTGTATTTTCTCCATTATATTTCCAAGATTTTGGATCATCTTTACTATCATTACTCTGAATTCTTTTTCAAGTAGACTGCCTATTTCCTCTTCATTTGTTTGGTCTGGTGGGTTTTTACCTTGCTCCTTCATCTGCTGTGTGTTTCTCTGTCTTCTCATTTTGCTTAAGTTACTGTGTTTGGTGTCTCCTTTTTGTAGGCTGCAGGTTCGTAGTTCCCATTGTATATGGTGTCTGCCCCCACTGGGTAAGGTTGGTTCAATGGGTTGTGTAGGCTTCCTGCTGGAGGGGACTGGTGCCTGTGTTCTGGTGGATGAGGCTGGATCTTGTCTTTCCAGTGGGCTGGACCGCATCTGGTGGTGTGTTTTGGGGTGTCTGTGACCTTATTATAATTTGAAGCAGCCTCTCTGCTAATGGGTGGGTTTGTGTTTCTGTCTTGCTAGTTGTTTGGCATGGAGTTTCCAGCACTATAGCTTGCTGGTCATTGAGTGGAGCTGGGTCTTTGTGTTGAGATGGAGATCTCTGGGAGAACTCTCTCCAACTGATGTTATGTGGGGCCAGGAGGTCTCTGATGGTCCAGTGTTCTGAACTCTGCTCTCCCACCTCAGAGGCTCAGGCCTGACAACCAGCCGGAAAAGCAAGACCCTGTCAGCCACACGGCACAGAAGAAAAGAGAGAAAGAAAAAAAATAATAAAATAAAATAATTGAAATAAAAAACTAAAAAAATTATTAAAACAAAAAAATTTAAAAAGTAATTTAAAAAAAGGATGAGAGCAACCAAACCAATAAACAAATCTACCAATGATAACAAGCGCTAAAATCTATACTAAGATAAACATAAAAATCAGAAACTAGTCGGTCATGTACAGCAACCCGAAGTCTATAGTTGCTGCCAAAGTCCACTGCCTCAAATTGGGGTGATTCATTGTCTATTGAGTTATTCCACAGATGCAGGGTACATCAAGTTGATTTTGGAGATTTAATCTGTTCCTCCTGAGGCTGCACGGAGAAATTTCCCTTTCTCTTCTTTGTTCGCACAGCTCCTGGGGTTCACCTTTGGATCTGGCCATGCCTCTGCCTCTAGGTTGTCCTCTGGTGTCTGTTCCTTGCCCAGACAGGAGTGGGTTAAAGGAGTGGCTGATTACGGAGCTCTGGCTCACTCAGGCCAGGGGGAGGGATGGGTACGGAATGTGGGGTGAGCCTGCGGCAGCAGAGACCAACATGACGTTGCCACAGCCTGAGGCATGCTGTGTGTTCTCCTGGGGAAGTTTTCCCTGGATCACGGGACTCTGGCACAGGCTCCTGGGAGGGGAGGTGTGGATAGTGACCTGTGCTTGCACATAGGATTCTTGGTGGCTGCAGCAGTAGCCTTAGAGTTTCATGTCTGTCTCTGGTGTCCACGCTGATAGCCGCAGCTCGTGCCTCTCTCTGAAGCTCGTTTAGGCGGTTTTCTGAATCTCCTCTCCTCGTGCATCCCGAAACAATTGTCTCTTGACCCTTAGGCAGTTCCAGACTTTTTCCCGGAATCCCTCCCAGTTAGCTGTGGTGCATTAACCCCCTTCAGGCTGTGCTCATGCAGCCAACCCCAGTCCTCTCCCTGGGATCTGAACTCCGAAACCTGAGCCTCAGTTCCCAGCCCCACTCGCCACAGTGGGTAAGCAGACAAGCCTCTCAGGCTATTGTGTGCTGGTTGGCATTGATCCTGTGTGCGGGAATCTCTCCACTTTGCCCTCTGCACCCTGGTTTCTGTGCTCTCCTCCATGGCTATGAAGCTTCCCCCTGCCTTCCCCTCATTTCCATCAATGAATGGGCTTCCTAGTGTGTGGAAACTTTTCCTCCTTCACAAATCCCTTCCAGAGGTGCAGGTCCTGTCCCTATTCTTTTGTCTCTGTTTTTTCTTTTGCCCTACGCAGGTACGTGGAGATTTTCTTGCCTTTTGGGAAGTCTGAGGTCTTCTGCCAGTGTTCAGTAGGTGTTCTGTAGGAGTTGTTCTACATGTAGACATAGTTCTGATGTATTTGTGGGGAGGAAGGTGATCTCCACGTCTTACTCCTCCGCCATCTTGAAGGTCCAGTCTATCATAAATCTTAAGGCCATTGAATATTGGTGATAGAAGAATGTATGGTTTATGTGTTGAAAAACAGAAGCTAATCTGAAGATAATATCAACACAATTGAATGGATCTCTTTAAAAGAAAGACAAGCAAAAATACTTAAAATATATATTCTATCTGAATAGTGTAATGGCCTATATAATATATTCTTACTTTTAATTGATTATTAACTGGTGATTTAGGGCTTGTAATATATATTTTCATCTTTTACTTAAAGTTTCGGACTTTAAAATATCCAACTGGGAATAAGGACGTTTTATATATTTACTTTTTAAAGAAAATTTAGAGTTAGTAATTAAGTATTTAGAAGACGGAAAATGTTCAGCTTAGAACATATAACCTAATGTGTTTCTTTTTCTTTACCACTAAGTCTATTTTGTTGTCTATTAAAATAGCTACACAAGCATATTTAAATTTGCTGCTTTTATGATACATATTTTGCTACCTTTTACTATTTACCTGTCTTATGTTTAAAGACATATAGTTATTATGCTCTTGGAAACAGCATATAGTTAGCTTTTGTTTTGTATCAGTCTGCATTTTAAGTAGTAGTTTACACCATTTACATTTAATGTAACCGTTGATATACTGGATTATTTCCACTTGTCCAATCTATTCTTTATTCCTCTGTTTATCCTCTTTTTGAAATTTGAAATTGAGGAATTATTTTATCATTTCTATTACCTTTTTATTTATGCAACTTTCTGATAGTTTATCTAGATATTACAAGATACATTTTATTTTATGATAGTCTAGCTTCAAAAATTGTCCAAATCTTATGAAGAATGACAGAGTGTTAAAAATATATCTATTTACCCCTGATTTTTTTCATATATTATGCTTCTATATGTTAAATAAACCTATACTATGCTATTTTTTAAATTACTTTAAACAGTCAATAAACTTTAAAAGAGCTTAAATAAAATAATATCCAATAAATATCTTACAATATAAATATGTATGAAATATATGAATTTGTAATAGGCAGAATAATAGTCCCAAAGGTTATCATATGCTAGTCCCCTGAGCATGTGAATACATTAGATTACCTGCAAAGGGGAATTAATGTAGCTAACCACCACTTGATTTAAAATAGAGAGGTTATCCTATATTACCTAGATGGGCCTAAGGTAATCACTAGGGTCCTTTACTGAGGAAGAGGGAGGCAGAAGAGGAGGCAAGAGCAATGTTATCTGAAAAGGATTTAACCTACTGTTGTTGCTGGCTCTGCAGGTGGAGAAAGAGGGCTATTAGCCATAGAATGCAGGCAGGCTCTAAAGCTGGAAAAAACAAGGAAATGAATTCTCCCTTAGATCCTTCAGAACATCAACACCTTGGTTTTAGCCTAATAAGACCAGTGTTGCACTTATGATCTACAGAAATGTAAAATAATAAATTTATGTTGTTTTAAGCCACTAAGTTTGTGGTAATTTGTTACAGTGGCAATAGAAAACTAATACACAAATATATAATAAATTTTTAAAGGTTTTTCATACAGATCTGCGTTTGCATCTGGGATCATTTTGCTTCAGTCTAAATAACTTCTTTAGGTATTACTTTTAAGCCTAGTCTACTGGAGATGAATTCTCTATGATTTTGTCCACCTGTAGCTATCCTTAACCTTATTTTTTGAAGGATATTTTTGCAGTATAAAATTACACATAGAATGTTCTGTTTTTCTTTTTCATTCAGCACTACAAAGATGTTCCATATTTTTTTTCTAACCTTCATTGTTTATGAAGAGAAGTCAGCTATTATTCTTAGTACTACATATTCATAGGTCATAAATTCACCACTCCCCCCGCCTCCCACCTCATCCCACTGTAAGATTTTAGATTTGTTTCTTTAGGCTTGGTTTTTTCAGCACTTCAACTATGCAATGCATAAATGTGGTTTTCTTTTTATTTAAACTGCTTGGGGTTCATTAAAGTTCTTAGAAGTATGGATTGATGTCCTCCATCAATTTTAGAAAATTATCTTCCTTTATCTCTTCAGATTTTTCCTCTCCCTCATTCTTTCCTTACCCCTTTTATGACTGAAATTGCACATGTGTTCAATGGTTTGATATTGTCCCACAGATCTTGGATACCCTACTGTATTTTTTTCATGCTTTTTTTCCCTTTATTTTTTTCAGTTTGGATCATTTCTATTGGGCTGTCCTCAGTTCACAGATCATTTCCTCCTCTCTACCTAGTCTATTAATCCATCAAATGAATTCTTAATTTCTTACATTGCATTTTTTATTTATAGCATAATAATTTGGGTCATTTTAATAGATTTCTTCTTGCTGTTGAAAATTCCCAGCTATTCACAGATGTTGTCCATTCTTCCCCTACATATCATCACAGTTATTTCTTTTTTGTATAGAAGTATAGTTGCTGTACAATATTATATAAGTTTCAGATGTACAATATAGTGATTCACAATTTTTAAAGGTTACACTCCATTTATAGTTATTATAAAATACTGGCTATATTCCCCATGTCGTACAATATATCATTATAGCTTATTTTATACTTAACAGTTTGTACCACTTATTCCTCTGCCCCTCTATTGCCTCTTCTCCTTCTCTCTCCCCACTGGTAAACATTAGTTTGTTCTCTATATCTGCTTCCTTTTTGTTTTATTCACTAGTTTGTTATATTTTTTTAGATTCCACTTACAAGTGATATCATATAGTGTTTGTCTTTCTCTCTCCGACTTATTACACTTAACATAAAATCTTTTAAGTCCATCATCATAGTTATTTTCTAAGTCCCTTTCTGGCTGTTTGTACATCTGGCCCATCTCCTAGTTTGTTTGTTTTGGATGGTTTTCTTTCTCAAGTCACATTTTTTTCTTCTTCATGTGTCCAGTGATATTTGGTTGTATTATAAATATTAGGTGTAAAAGGACAAAGAGATCAAAATAAATCATATTTTCACCTAGAGTGCACCTTTCTCTCAAGCCTCTAGAGTGAGCAAGAGAATCTTATTCTGTAATTAGCTGGGTCTGAGCCTTGTTATTTATTTAGCTAGAATCATTCACCACTGCATTCAAGGAATTTTAGCATGGGATCAAGCTCTCCCTTCAGCAGGACTTGGGATTTGAGTCTGGGAAGACACAAAAAAATCTCTTTGTGCTTTATAGCCCAGCAACATGCATTCAGGATTTTGGGGGTCTTCACTCTGCCTTACAGTCTGGCTACCGTTTGGGGGCTGGGGGCTGGTGAGGAGTACTCTCTGGACCTGCCATGATGGTATGTCTCTCAGAAGATCTCTTCACCTCTGCTGCACTTTCCTCAGACTCAGAGTGGAGATGGGCTGTAGCAAATGCTTCAGAGAAATTTTTCTTAGTTATCTTGCTCTGCACGCAGATCTCTTCAAGTTCTGTACACGTATGCTTCAAGGGGCCCTCTCTAAGCAATCCTTCCCCTAGTACTCAGTGAGAGCCTAGAAAGCTTCAGGTAGTTAAAATTAGATTTCTGACCTACCCTTAGTCCTTAGCCACCCCTGCAAGTCTGCCTCAGTTAAGCAGCATCTCTCTCAGCTCTCCTGCTCTGCTCTCATTCTTCTGCCAGAAAACTTAGTAATAGCCCATGGCAAAGAGTTGGAAAGGTGGATATAGATTATCTTTGTTGATAAGGTTTCTTGGAATTTTGAAACATCATGTGGCCTTTTAAAAATTCTCGTTTCTTTTTACCCTCATCTATAACAGTGTTCTCTTCCTCTCACTGCTTCACCAAGGATGAAAATGTTCAGGTCTTTTCTAGTGGGGTAATTATGACTTTTTGAATTTTAGTTCATTCAGGTTTCTTTTTCCTCAATTCCCTGATGGATTTTAATAAAATTATAAGTTTCTATTTTATCTGACTTTTTGTCATGGTTAGGTTGGAATTAACACTCTTAGCAATTTTCTATATCCTTAACTGAAAGTGAATTCTAATCTGCTTCTTAAAAACTATGTTTACTTTATCATTATTTTATCTTTTGTTGTACTAATTTATTGGGTTGTGAATTTAATCTCACAGTGAAATGATTGCATATTTCTGCTATCCTACTATTTTTTTTTATTTTAAAAAATGTTGAAAAAGTTGCATGATATATGTCTAGAAATGGATACAGGTTTACACTGAATATTTTAATCAGTATTGAACACATAAAGCATTCTCTGTCATTTAGTTTCAACAGATTATATTGGCAAAAAACAATAAATGGAGGAACTAAGTTATTAAATTTAGAAGATTATTTAAATAGTCTTACACTAAGTTTCTATCTAAATTTCTCCTACTTTGGTAGAAACTCCACCAATACTTACCTTAATTAATTAATTATTGATTTATAATGATTTCTTCTCATCTGGTCCTCAAACACCTATTACTATAACACAATTCTAATTTAGAAAATGCCATGTAGTTTTTTCTTTTCCACGGCATTTATTATCTTGTTCTAAGTCAAAATTACTATTTGATCTGACACAGATGAACCCTTGTAGCTGGCAATCCTTCACTTAATGTTTTCTAAAACAGACTTGCTGTCTTAACCCCTCAGGAGATTTTTCTATTTCTTTTGCTTTCTGGTAAGTGATCCAAACAATCAATTCTTTCCTTATTTCACAATATTTTTTATTTATTTGAGATCATCTATTTTTGTCCTGGCATATCTCCATATACTGTCATCTCACTAGCTAACAATATGTCAAGAGCAGCAACAAATTTCCAGTTTGTTGAAGTTACCACTCTGTGAGAGGAGTTCCAAAGAGTATCTGATTTTATTTCATAGTAATTCAAGATGGAGGGAGGGATGTCCCTGGATTCCCTCAGTGGCCTAGAAGTAAAACTTATTTATTTACTTATTAATTTTTACAAACTGATGGTATTGAACCAGAATCTAATTATAATTCATATTTCAAAACTGTTTCACTTTTATTCCAGTATATATAACTCCTTATGTTAAAAGAATAGCCTGAAAATTGGTGTCAAAGAAATATTTGCCTCTGAATTCTACAAGACTCTTAAGAAAAGTGAGTATTAACCTGGAGGGAATCTCTCTCTCTGTCTGTCTTTGTCTCTCTGTCTCTGTGTCTGTCTTTCTCTTCCAAGCTAGAAACAGTCCACCAAAACTTCCTTCAGGATACTGACTATTACTCTTACTTCAAAGTCACAAATCTTGAAACTATTATCTAAATTTAAAATTAGATTTTTTGTGATAGCACTCTAATTGTACCCAACTTTCTTTCCAGTGTCTTGGGAGCCATGTTGTTTTGGGGAGATAAACTTAACCATCAACCTTCTCAAAATCATAACGACTGGCTCATAAACTACTTTACTGAATAAATAGCCCTGAAATCCACACAAACATAAACAACTATATCTGCACACTTTACATTCTATTCCAAATATTTCAAATCTCCAAGCTTGTAAACCTTGAGGTTTTTGTTCCAAAGGGATCATAAAATTGTATATTGTAGAGGGAGAGAAAAGGCATAGTTAATTTCAACAGAAGGACAGTTGATACCACTCTTTTCATGACATTACTTTAGAGAGAGAGAAGGGGGCTGGCCATTGCATACTGAATGATTTGAAAATGCAGAACTAAGAGATGAACAGAAAGCAAAGCCTGCCTCAAAAGTCTCTGAAGTAGCTCATAGAAACAGAACATAATGATGTCTATGCTGACTTAGTTGTACCCCAGAGCAAGAAGGGATTATTAAAATTACTGTATGAGTTTCCTCAGGCATCTGCATATGCAGTATATTTTAACAATAAAGAGAGACTTAGCCTTAGTGTACTTGGTTAACCCCTTCCATACTAGTACTAACTTGCTTTCTTTAGGTACAGTTTGTTTCAAATAGAAATCTTGTATTTGGTAAATACAAGTGGATGATATCCTTCGGTGTTTAAAATGCTATATGTGGCTGGGTAATATTTTAAAATATGAACTTGCATGCTTTTAGTCTCCCTATATTTTGACATTTTTCCCCCCTCAGGAAAGATATATGACAGGGTCTCAAGAACATATGAAGCAGGGCCAAAAGCACTGGTCAAAACCCTGAAATTCTTACTATTCTCCTGTACATACAACTCATGTCATCCCCAAAATCTAAGCTTTTAGTAAAATTTCTATGGTTGATTGAGAAGGCAGAAGTGACATAGGATGTGTGGAAGAAGTTAGCATGAACAAAAAGCATGTGGAAAGAAGGATTCCCTATAAAGCTAAAAAAAAGAGATTTATTGTGGCTATGCAAAATAAAAAGAGGTCTGTAACTCCTGGGACAATTTGAGATAGCATCAGTGCCATTTCCTAGGAAGAGGTTGAAAGGGATAACTGCACAATCATTGATCTAAGGAAACTGGATCATACATCCTTTTGCACTCATGAAAATACAGCCGTGAAGGCCCTGACTACTCCTGATGCAGGGACAAGGGATATCTTGTAGTAACATATGTTAAGAGCTAGATCATCTCAACATTCAGAGATCCCCAACCCCACCCTGTCTATGACTTTCCTCTGCCTTAGTACTGCTTAGGATTCTAAATCTCTGGTAGAACCCAAGGAAAGGGAACAAAACAAAATAAAACAAAATCAAGAATGACTAAGATTGCAGTCCTATGGATTGAGTGGACAGATCTTAAATTGGATTACTGAAAAAGAAATATCTGTTTCTTATATACCTGACTTTGTCGAATGAAATTCCAAAACTCTATGCATAACTGGGCACATGATATGCCAATGAGTTGCTAGAAGAATTAATTTCTGATCAAAGTGATTTCCTGTTCCAATGAAATACCTTCTTCTTACTGTGGTCATTACCTTCAGATGCTAAGTGGTCATTACCTTCACATGCTAACTTGGGCTTCAGTATCATGCCAACTTCCCTTTCAATAATCAAATCCCCTCAAAGTGAAAAAAATCTTTAAGAAATAAGTACTTTCAAACTGAGTCATGCCTCAGAGTGCCCTGTTGTCTATTTGCAACTATATATAACTGCATATGGTTCACATGAATGATAGACCAAATCAATCTATTAATTGACCAGTCTAGGAGATACCTATATATAGCACTTTAAATTATGAATAGACTTTCCCTACATATTCATGAGTTTGTGAAGGTAAAAAGATTGAGGGATGGGGAGGAGTTCCAAATTCATAGAAGTGTCAGTCAAAGAGGACAATGCTAAAAAGGTGAAGCATCTCTTAAATTTAATGTGGTCTTTCCCCTAATCCATTGCCTGAAGCTACATTTTTATCCTTGAGAAAGGAAAAATTGAATTTCATTGTCATGTGCAATCTGGTGGTTTTGATATTTAATACTTTCGTTATACAACTGTCAATACCATAATTCTCTCATTATACTTTAGAGGTATCTTTTCAAATTTTGTAACTCAGGAGTTTATATATATATATACAAGCTTAAATATATATATATATATAAATTTCAATACATAAAAAAAACTTTCTACATATATACACAACTTTATATATGTGTAAATAGCTTTACCTTGGTACAACTAATATTATCTTTCTGTATGACGGTGTTTAAAAAGCACAACTTTATATTTCTATTTTTTTTAATTTTTTTAATTTAATTTAATTTATTTTTTTATACAGCAGGTTATTACTCATCAATTATATACACATCAGTGTATACATGTCAATCCCAATTGCCCAATTTATCACACCACCATCCCCACCCCCTCCATGGGTTTCCCCCCTTGGTGTCCATACGTTTGTTCTCTACATCTGTGCCTCAACTTCTGCCCTGCAAACCGGTTCATCTGTACCAGTTTTCTGGGTTCCACATACATGCGTTAATATATGATATTTGTTTTTCTCTTTCTGACTTACTTCACTCTGTATTACAATCTCTAGATCCATCCACGTCTCAACAAATGACCCAATTTCGTTCCTTATTATGGCTGAGTAATATTCCATTGTATATATGTACCACTACTTCTTTATCCATTCGTTTGTCGATGGGCATTTAGGTTGCTTCCATGACCTGGCTATTGTAAATAGTGCTGCAATGAACATTGGGGTGCATGTGTCTTTTTGAATTATGGTTTTCTCTGGGTATATGCCCAGTAGTGGGATTGCTGGATCATATGGTAATTCTATTTTTAGTTTTTTAAGGAACCTCCATACAGTTCTCCATAGTGGCTGTATCAATTTACATTCCCACCAACAGTGCAAGAGGGTTCCCTTTTCTCAATACCATCTCCAGCATTTGCTGTTTGTAGATTTTCTGATGATGCCCATTCTAACTGGTGTGAGGTGATACCTCATTGTAGTTTTGATTTGCATTTCTCTAACAACTAGTAATGTTGAGCAGCTTTTCATGTGCTTCTTGGCCATCTGTATGTCTTCTTTGGAGAAATGTCTATTTAGGTCTTCTGCCCATTTTTGGATTGGGTTGTTTGTTTTTTTAATATTGAGCTGCATGAGCGGTTTATATATTTTGGAGATTAATCCTTTGTCCGTTGATGCATTTGCAAATATTTTCTCCCATTCTCAGGGTGGTCTTTTCGTCTTGTTTATGGTTTCCTTTGCTGTGCAAAAGCATTTAAGTTTCATTAGGTCCCATTGGTTTATTTTTGTTTTTATTTCCATTACTCTAGGAGGTGGATCAAAAAAATCTTGTGTGATTTATGTCAAAGAGTGTTCTTCCTATGTTTTCCTCTAAGAGTTTTATAGTGTCTGGCCTTACATTTAGGTCTTTAATCCATTTTGAGTTTATTTTTGTGTATGGTGTTAGGAGTGTTCTAACTTCATTTTTACATGCAGCTGTCCAGTTTTCCCAGCACCACTTATTGAAGAGACTGTCTTTTCTCCATTGTATATCCTTGCCTCCTTTGTCATAGATTAGTTGACCATAGGTGCATGGGTTTATCTCTGGGCTTTCTATCCGGTTCCATTGATCTATGTTTCTGTTTTTGTGCCAGTACCATATTGTCTTGATAACTGTAGCTTTGCAGTATAGTCTGAAGTCAGGGAGTCTGATTCCTCCAGCTCCGTTTTTTCCCCTCAAGACTGCTTTGGCTCTTCGGGGTCTTTTGTATCTCCACACAAATTTTAAGATGTTTTGTTCTAGTTCCGTAAAAAATGCCATCAGTAATTTGATACGGATTGCATTGAATCTGTAGATTGCTTTGGGTAGTATAGTCATTTTCACAATATTGATTCTTCCAATCCAAGAACATGGTATATCTCTCCATCTGTTGGTATCATGTTTAATTTCTTTCATCAGGGTCTTATAGTTTTCTGCATACACGTCTTTTGTCTCTCTAGGTAGGTTTGTTCCTGGGTATTTTATTCTTTTTGTTGCATTGGTAAATGGGAGTGTTTCCTTAATTTCTCTTTCAGATTTTTCATCATTAGTGTATAGGAATGCAAGAGATTTCTGTGCATTAATTTTGTATCCTGCAACTTTACCAAATTCATTGATTAGCTCTAGTAGTTTTCTGGTGGCATCTTTAGGATTCTCTATGTATAGTCTCATGTCATCTGCAAACAGTGACAGTTTTACTTCTTGTTTTTCCATTTGTATTCCTTTAATTTCTTTATCTTCTCTGATTGCTGTGGTTAGGACTTCCAAAACTATGTTGAATAAAAGTGATGAGAGTGGACATCCTTGTCTTGTTCCTGATCTTAGAGGAAACGCTTTCAGTTTTTCACCATTGAGAATGATGTTTTCTGTGGATTTGTCATATATGGCCTTTATTATGTTGATGTAGATTCCCTCTATGCCCACATTCTGGAGAGTTTTTATCATAAATGGGTGTTGAATTTTGTCAAAAGCTTTTTCTAGATCTATTGAGATGATCATATGGTTTTTATTCTTCAATTTGTTTATATGGTGTAACACATTGATTGATTTGTGTATATTGAAGAATCCTTGCATCCCTGAGATAAATCCTACTTGATCATGGTGTATGATCCTTTTAATGTGTTGTTGTATTCTGTTTGCTAGTATTTTGTTGAGGATTTTTGCATCTATATTCAACAGTGATATTGGGCTGTAATTTTCTTTTTTTGTAGTTTCTTTGTCTGGTTTTGGTATCAGGGTGATGGTGGCCTCATAGAATGAGTTTGGGAGTGTTCCTTCCTCTGCAATTTTTTGGAAGAGTTTGAGAAGGATGGGTGTTAGCTATTCTCTAAATGTTTGATAGAATTCACCTGTGAAGCCATCTTGTCCTGGACTTTTGTTTGTTGGAAGATTTTTAATCACAGTTTCCATTTCATTACTTGTGTTTGGTCTGTTCAAATTTTCTATTTCTTCCTGGTTCAGTCTTGGAAAGTTATACCTTTCTAAGAATTTGTCCATTTCTTCCAGGTTGTCCATTTTATTGGCATAGAGTTGCTTGTAGTAGTTTCTTAGGATGCTTTGTATTTCTGTGGTGTTTGTTGTAACTTCTCCTTTTTCATTTCTAATTTTATTGATTTGAGTCCTCTCCCTCTTTTTTTGATGAGTCTGGCTAATGGTTTGTCAATTTTGTTTATTTTCTCAAAGAACCAGCTTTTAGTTTTATTGATCTTTGCTATTGTTTTCTTTGTTTCTATTTCATTTATTTCTGCTCTGATCTTCATGATTTCTTTCCTTCTGGTAACTTTGGTTTTGTTTTTTCTTCTTTCTCTAGTTCCTTTAGGTGTAAGGTTAGATTGTTTATTTGAGATTTTTCTTGTTTCTTGAGGTAGGCTTGCATAGCTATAAACTTCCCTCTTAGAACTACTTTTGCTGCATCCCATAGGTTTTGGATTGTCGTGTTTTCATTGTCATTTGTCTCTAGGTATTTTTTGATTTCCTCTTTGATTTCTTCAGTGATCTCCTGGTTATTTAGTAACGTATTGTTTAGCCTCCATGTTTTTGTGTTTTTTACATTTTTTTCCCTGTAATTCATTTCTAATCTCATAGCTTTGTGGTCAGAAAAGATGCTTGATATGATTTCAATTTTCTTAAATTTACTGAGGCTTGATTTGTGACCCAAGATGTGATCTATCCTGGAGAATGTTCCGTGAGCACTTGAGAAGTGTAATCTGCTGTTTTGGGATGGAATGTCCTATAAATATCAATTAAATCTACCTGGTCTATTGTGTCCTTTAAAGCTTCTGTTTCCTTATTTATTTTCATTTTGGATGATCTGTCCATTGATGTAAGTGAGGTGTTAAAGTCCCCCACTATTATTGTGTTTCTGTCGATTTCCTCTTTTATAGCTGTTAGCAGTTGCCTTATGTATCGAGGTGCTCCTATGTTGGGTGCATATATATTTACAATTGTTATATCTTCTTCTTGGATTGATCCCTTGATCATTATGTAGTGTCCTTCCTTGTCTCTTGTAACATTCTTTATTTTAAAGTCTATTTTATGTTATATGAGTATTGTTACTCCAGCTTTCTTTTGATTTCCATTTGCACGGAATATCTTTTTCCATCCCCTCATTCTCAGTCTGTATGTGTCCCTAGGTCTGAAGTGGGTCTCTTGTAGACAGCATATATATGGGTCTTGTTTTTGTATCCATTCAGCAAGCCTGTCTCTTTTGGTTGGAGCATTTAATCCTTTCACGTTTAAGGGAATTATCGATATGTATGTTCCTATTACCATTTTCTTAATTGTTTTTTTTTTTTTTTGTAGGTCCTTTTCTTCTCTTGTGTTTCCCACTTAGAGAAGTCCCTTTAGCATTTGTTGTAAAGCTGGTTTGGTGGTGCTGAATTCTCTTAGCTTTTGCTTGGCTGTAAAGCTTTTGATTTCTCCATCGAATCTGAATGAGGTCCTTGCCGGGCAGAGTAATCTTGGTTGTAAGTTCCTCCCTTTCATCACTTATACTTCATCACTTTAAGTGCATCATGCCACTCCCTTCTGGCTTGTAGAGTTTCTGCTGAAAAGTCAGTTATTAACCTTATGGGAGTTCCATCATGTGTTATTTGTCGTTTTTCCCTTGCTGATTTCAATTATTTTTCTTTGTCTGTAATTTTTGCCAATGTGATTACTATGTGTCTCGGTGTTTCTCCTTGGGTTTATTCTGTATGGGACTCACTGCGCTTCCTGGACCTGGGTAGCTATTTCCTTTCCCATGTTAGGGACGTTTTCAACTATAATCTCTTCAAATATTTTCTCTGGTCCTTTCTCTCTCTCTTCTCCTTCTGGGACCCCTATAATGTGAATGTTATTGCATTTAATGTTGTCCCAGTGGTCTCTTAGGCTGTCTTCATTTCTTTTCATTCTTTTTTCTTTATTCTGTTCCGCAGCAGTGAATTCCACCATTCTGTCTTCCAGGTCACTTATCTGTTCTTCTGCCTCAGTTATTCTGCTATTGGTTCCTTCTAGTGTAGTTTTCATTTCAGTTATTGTATTGTTCATCTCTGTTTGTTCTTTAATTCTTCTAGGTCCTTGTTAAACATTTCTTGCATTTTCTCGATCTTTGCCTCCATTCTTTTTCCGAGGTCCTGGATCATCTTCACTATCATTATTCTGAATTTTTTTTCTGGAAGGTTGCCTATCTCCACTTCATTTAGTTGTTTTTCTGGGGTTTTATCTTGTTCCTCCCTCTGCCTTTTCATCTTCTCTATCTTTCTGTGAATGTGGTTTTTGTTCCACAGGCTGCAGGATTGTAGTTCTTCTTGCTTCTGCTGTCTGCCCTCTGGTGGATGAGGCTATCTAAGAGGGTTGTGCAAGTTTCCTGATGGGAGGGACTGGTGGTGGGTAATGCTGACTGTTGCTCTGGTGGGCAGAGCTCAGTAAAACTTTAATCTGCTTAACTGCTGATGGGTGGGGCTGGGTTCCTTCCCTGTTGGTTGTTTGGCCTGAGGCAACCCAACACTGGAGCCTACCTGGGCTCTTTGGTGTGGCTAATGACAGACTCTGGGAGGGCTCACACCAAGGAGTACTTCCCAGAACTTCTGCTGCCAATGTCCTTGTCCCCACAGTGAGCCACAGCCACCCCCCACCTCTGCAGGAGACCCTCCAACACTAGCAGGTAGGTCTGGTTCAGTCTCCCCTGGGGTCACTGCTCCTTCCCCTGGGTCCCAATGCACACACTACTTTGTGTGTGCCCTGCAAGAGTGGAGTCTCTGTTTCCCCCAGTCCTGTCGAAGTCCTGCAATCAAATCCCACTAGCCTTCAAGGTCTGATTCTCTAGGAATTCCTCCTCCTGTTGCCAGACCTCCAGGTTGGGAAGCCTGATGTGGGGCTCAGAACCTTCACTCCAGTGGGTGGACTTCTGTGGTATAAGTGTTCTCCAGTCTGTGAGTCACCCACCCAGCAGTTATGGGATTTGATTTTACTGTGATTGCGCCCCTCCTACTGTCTCATTGTGGCTTCTCCTTTGTCTTTGGATGTGGGGTATCTTTTTTGGTGAGTTCCAGTGTCTTCCTGTCGACGACTGTCCAGCAGCTAGTTGTGATTCTGGTGTTCTCACAAGAGGGAGTGAGAGCACGTCCTTCTACTCCGCCATCTTCTATATTTCAATAATGATGAAATCTTAAATGATCTTAAATCACCTTAGACTTTGAAATCTGAAGCTTTGAATCTAAGACTTATCTCTGTATGATTAGTTAATATAAGTATAGCACTTGAAGAGTAACCTTAAGGCCTGTTAAATATTATCTAAATATCTTCTATTATCAATTTATTATTTTTTAACTTTTTATTTTGAAATAAGTTTAGGCTCATGGAAAACTTGCAAACATAGTTCAGAGTGTCCTCATACACACTTTACCAAACTTCCCCTAGTGTCAATGTCTTATACAACTGGAATAGAAGTATTGAAACCAAGAATGATATTATCACTAATGGAAAAGCAATGACATTTGATGTTAAAGCAAAGCACAACCCATCTCATCCCTGCTCACTGACTGTATAACTATACAAATATCTTTGATCTGTTGTATATCCAAGTTCCTCATCTTCAAATTAGAAACTGGAGTGCCATTGCTTTATTTTCCAGGCCTAAAGTAGATAATAGCTACACAGTAATAAGCTCTTTAGAGAGCCATCAGAGTGAATGACCTTGTTTTCTAAAAATTAGGCAAAGGAAGTAGGACCCAGAGAAGCCAGACATAATTTTACCACTCTTATTTGGCCTTTTTGTAGACTGCATTTTAGGCTACTTTAGATAACTGTGAACTGGCTGTATTTCCTAACATATTAATTGAGTACCAATTATGGGTCAGACTGGGGACACAAAAATGATAACACATACTCTTCCCTCTTAATGGGATTATAGCCTGGTGAACTGTCAAACAAATTCTCAGGATTGACTTGTGTGCAGAGTCAAATGTGATCTTCTAGAAGGATGATAGGTAGAGAAGGAAGTAAACCAATGTGCATTTTGTAGATGTGGAAACAGTCTGCAAAAAGGTAAATGCTTTCCAATGTTCACATTTTGAATGGAAAGTCCAGACTCTTCAACGAGTGTCCCACCTGGAAATTTGTTGATTTAGGCTTCTGAGAAAGTTACTTTATATACATCTAATAACCTTGGGGCTATGTTTTACATCAACAACAATTTTAGAGTGACATTATTAAGAACAATAATCCAAGGCTTGCTTAATGTGGACTAAAGTAATAAATCAAGATTACAACAATTGAAGAGTATACTGAAATCTATTAAAATAGCACTATGTACAAGATTATAGAGAAAATTTCATTAAAAGTAAATAGTAAAGTTTGTTGCAAAAAATGGCAGGTGACAAACCAGAATGATAGCAGACTAAGCCTGGATATGTTAAATCTATATTGAAAGCATTTTAAATCATGTTTTAATCTATCAATCCTCTATATGTGTATGTATGTATGTATGATGTATGTATTTGTCTATCTATTTTTCATCTAATTGGAATGGGGGATGTGAGTGAGAAGCAAAGTGAGAGAGAAATTCATGTATTTATCATTTCCTTGCAAGTTTTCTTTCTCACTGTTTAAATAATCCTGTTGAGGATAATGCTTTTTGTATTAGTCAGCATTGTCTGCCATAACAATACCATAGACTGAGTGACTTAAACAACAGAAACTTATTTTTCCACAGTTCTGGAGGCTAGAAGTTCAAGATCAGCATGTCGGTATGACTGGGTTCTGGCAAGAGCTCTCTTCCTGGTTCACAAAGGCCTGCCTTCTCCCTGTGTCCTCACGTGGCAGAGAGAGAGAGGGAGTGAGCGAGCGAGCTGTGTGGTGTCTCTTCTTATAAGGGCACTAATCCCATAATGAGGGCCCATTCTCATGACCTCATCTAAACCTAATTACCTCCCAAAGGCCCATCTCCAAATGCCATGACACTGAAGGTTATGGCTTCAACGGATGGATTTTAGAGGAACACAATTCAGTCCATGGGACCTTTCTACGTAGGCTAGATTATGAATTATAAAAACTTGTAAAAGTATATGGTATGAATTGAAGCTGATATCTGTGTTGATATAGACGAGTGTGATTAGGATAGGGTAACACATATGGCAAATTGTTATTAATAGCAGGCTATGATCTTCAATAATATGTGTTATAAAAGAAAAGTTTGTTTCTACAACACACCAGAGAAAAACAAGTTAGAACCATATTACAGGTTTGAAGAAAGACTTGACCCTTGGGAGCAATCAACTGCTGATACAACAAATCATTTAAAACACCTTAAGCAAGAAGAAAATGTAGTTTTTTTTTTTTTTTTTTTGAAAATGTAGTTTTAATTTGTAACTAATATCAGAAGAAAAAAATAAAATCAATATCAGAAATATTAGGAATTTGGGGCATAAGACACTGATGACATGTTAACATTGAATTTTAAAAAACAGCACATTAATCATCTGCTTCCAAAAAATAAATACGAAGCTAAAGTTACTTCTGGATGATAGATATAAACGGGACTCATACAAACAAAATAAAACACAGCAGTCACAGAAACAGACACAGTAAACCACAAACAACCTTGATAATAGTCAATTTTTTATAGTCATGTTATTAACTAGTGAAAGCCAACTAGTTATATTTTCAAGGTGTTTTAGTAACTTTTAACCTTATCTCCCACTCCTTGAAGGTTGGAAGGAGTTGGTCAAATACAATGGCAATAGTTGCTAAGTTGAGTAAAATAGCACACACTTGGCTGAAGTAGAATGCTCTATCTGCTACCAGTAACCTTAGAAATTTGAAAAGGAGCTGAAAAGGCAACATTACAGAATTTTCATTTTTTGCTTTTTTTTTTTTATTTCAATTAATTAACTAGGAGCACAATCAACTTAGCAGGCTTCCTTTAGAAATTTCTTCTCTATGGCACTTCACCACAGAGCAGAGAGTTTCACTAGATGGTTTTATTAGTATGCAATTAACACTTGGAGCCCAAAAAAGCATCCAACCCATCTTTTTATTTAGCTCAAGTGAAGAAGCACCACATAAGGCTTCCACAGCAAGGTTCTGATAGAGGAGTGTTGGCAGCCTGTGTCCTTTGATGACAAGAAATTTTAGTATAAAGAGACATATTTAAAATCCTTATGTCTGAATATAAATAAATTTGGTAGTAGAAAAATCAACAATCCATCCTTTTCAAAAACAGATCTAAAAAAATCTGTGGGCCTTTTACCCAAAGTTTTAGGGGTGAAAATAAGGGCAAAGGACTTCTTTATGAGTTCTCACAAAATAATGCTCCAAATAGATTTGTGTTACTAAGAATCACATTTTAGATCTAAATAATACAAACATACTTGTGTGTTTGTGGAATAATAACTCTAATTTTGTTTTAAGTTTGAGGTTTGAAGTTATCATTCTGAAGAATCCAGAATTTTATATAACCAGAGATTTAAAATTAAGTTGGTGAGTATAAACCAAGTAGATATCTATGTAATTTTGTTAATACACACAGAACACATGTATAATACATTCTCTATCAGCTTTTTAAAGAAGTTTTCTTTGGTAAAAACATGTTCTATATTTATTAAAGTCATATTGTTATGTTCATTCTCCATGGAGTAGCTAGAGGGAATGGGAATAAATTCAATGGGTATCATTGATAAATGTGGTTGGAGACCACAAAAATGTGGTAGACTAAACATCATTCCCTATCCACTGATTTATGTGGAAAATTCTGATTCCCAGTTACATTATCTATTAGAAGCACTATAAAGAGAGCCTCATCTGAATAGTTTCCAAAACAGTTTATTATTGACTATACTACAATTGGATAAAATTTTTGAATTATTTGGAGCATCTTTTCTTGTTTTAACATTATTCTAATTTTCATAACAGAATCTATTGAATACTTAACAATTTCCATGCTTCATGTTATGCAGTTTATGTGAATCATTTCATTTGACCAAATAAACCTATGGACTAGGTAATGCTATTATACTGCCTTTTAAAAAAGAGTAAATGAGTTAGAAAGAGTATAACTGATGTGACCATAGTGTTATGTGATACAGATTTCACACACACACACACACACACACAAACATACAAACACAGAGTGTGTATATTCTGAAATATGAATTGGGAAGAGTAGAATAACTGTCCTTCAATGATAATTGTATAGCAGGTTATTCATCTATTATCCTTCCCTATTTCCCCTCTCAGTACTTCTCAGCTCTTCCTTCTTCACCATACCCTCCAAATATACAAATAATCCCTCCTAAGGTATAGAGGTTACTAAAAAGGTTACTAACAGTGCTGTCCAATATGTGTCAACATGATCATGAATTCACAGCTATGAGGAATGTATGTTGCTTTCCTTCTTTCTAACAGTGATGAGCAAAAAGCCATAAATATTTGTCTAGTGAACATGAATAATATTGAACATTATTCACTCACAAATAGCGAACATTTATTCACTCATTCATCCAGTCATAAAATATTAATTTGTGCCAAGGATAATGGTAGACCCTAAAAATAATGCAAAGAACAAGACAAACATGCTCCCTACACTCACAGAGCCCACTACTTTTATAAAATTGGAATGTGCTCTGATAATTACACATGTAGTATAACAAAAAGGGAAGTAAATGATGTTCTGGGAGAGAAAACACAGAAGCATCCAAGCTTCTCTGGGAAGACAGGGAGCATTTCCCTGTAGAATACGGAATTGAAATTGAAAATTTAAGAATAAGAAAGAGCTTTGAAAGGAAAACATTAAAGGAAGAGTGTTCCAGGCAGGAAAAAAAAAAAAAGTTTGTGCAGTCAATGGAGAAGGTACTGAAAGAATACAGGGTAGCTGCAGCCTGGGTAGCTACAGGAGAATGCTGCTTTAGAGAAGGGAGGAACCCAGTAATGCCATTCCTTTTTAACTCTGGCAAATATTCTGAGAATGGGATGCCACTGAAATCTTTTAAGTGGTGGTGGCACAACTGATTTACACACCAATTTCTGTGCAGAGATTAGAGATGAGCAAGAGTGGAACCGGGGAAGAGTTAAGAGGTCATTATAATAGTCCAAGAAGGAAAGATGGTGGTTTGAACTATGGTAACACAATACTGAGGGAAGCAGTGGAAGGTAGAAGACATATGAATAGATTATTGAAGATGAAAAGAGGGAGCAGTTAAGGGCCACTCCTAGGATTCTGGTTGGAGTAGTTAAGTGGACCATCGTGGCACTTATTCAGTGTAGGGAGGCTGGGAGAGGAGTAGTTTTGTGGAAGAGGCAATAAATTCACTATATGATGTGCATTTGAGGTGTTTACATGACATATAAGTGAAGATGGAAGTAGGAACTTGGCAATAATTGTCTGGAGTTCAGTAAATGTGTAGTTTCTGTATGGATTTAGCAATTATCAGCATATTGATGAAAACTGAAAAAATTGCAAAAAACAGTTTCTCTGGGTACTAAGTTTACAGTGAAAAGAGAAGAATACCTTGCTTAGTGCATAGAGGAAGTTTAATATTTGAGTGTTGCTTGGAGGAGGAGTTTCCTTCAAAGGAGGCCAAGAAGTGAAAAGAGATAAACAAGAAAACAAGGAGTATGTGGTTCTATGAAGCTAAAGATGTCAGAGAGTGTTAAAATAAAGTAGTTTTCGATGTTTAATGATGCACTGAAAGGCCAAATAATATAAGGACTGATCACTATCCAATGGAGTCAATTAATGACAAGTCATTCACTTCTTTCAATGATAATCTCTCATCATTTCCTATGTGCATGACATAGTTTTATTGGAATTGATATGATTACTTTCAGCTTCAATTTCAATTACTATTTTACCTAAATTTGTTAGAATGATATTCCACAGCTCTCAGGCATATAGCCATGGCAACTAGCAATTGGTTAAACACTTGAAACCTACCAGTTCATGCAGTTTCCTTATATTGTCTGTGAAACAAGGTAGATGACATAGCGAAATCAGAACTATTATTTTATGTGTATCTGATAAATCCATAACATGTCCTTTGGTAAATTCCATGTGAGCCCCACCCTAGGGTTAGGCACCTTCTATATGGGATTTCTTGGTTTTAAAAGAGTTATATTATGTACATACTTACCTTCTATGAAGAAATCCCTACAGACCAAATAATCTTCAGCATTCAAAAAATATTCTGATAATGTACATGTGATAGGCAGTTGGCAAGGCATTTTATTTATTGTTGGTTAGTGTGTACTTGTGTGGTAGAGCTACTTTCTGGAACTTCTCAAATTTCCCCTTCCTAAGAGTAGCCCTAACTGACCCAGCATGGGAAACAGAAGACTGTTTTGACAGGAGCCTTCCCAGAACAAGATGAAATCAGCACTGGGTTAGATAGCCCCAGGGAATTATTCAAGGGCAGATCTCATGGAAGATCTGACAGGACCAACGCCACCAGTTTCAGATGCTCTCTTTGATGGTTTAATGAATGTTATAAAGGTGTATATTTTTGCATATTTTCTAGGCATGCAGCATTATTTATAAGCTGATAAATAACCATTGTTTAGACATTGACTTTTTTAAATTGCATGTTATCAAGAAAACTGCTTTCTTCTCTCTTAGTCATGGCTCTCCACACTGACTGTGCATGAGAGTCACTGGAAGGACTGTGTAAATTATACAGTGATCCAGAAGTCATCTCTGGAAACTGTAGCTCAGTATTACTGGAGTAAGGCCCAGGACTCTGTATTTTAAATGTTTCACAGAAATTTCAAATGCATATTTCTGGCTGGGAATCACAGTAATGCTATCAAAGCTAATATCACTGATGGCTTGTTGGTGGCTGTCTCAGTGGCAGAAGTGCTTAGCAAAATGATCTTTTTACACACTGCAAGACTGCAGAGAAACACTTCCAATGCTGAAAATAAACGTAACTTTTGGCTGTAAAAATGACTCAATCCTGTCCCTTGGAGGCAAGATAATAAATCTCTATGAATTTGTCCCTGAGGAAAAATTTTCATTTTCAGAACACTTTGCCATTTTTATAATGGGGGAAAGAGCAGTAAAATGCTTGTGGCAAAACAGCAGTTCAGAGCTCCACTTACTGACTTCTTTTGAACAAAAGTTGATGGTGTCAATGAAAACTGTCCGTTTACTTTGGTAACCAAAGAAGGTATGGTATTTTCCTATTTTTTTCTGTTAAGTGCAATGAAGATATTTTCATCAGCTTCAGGAAAGAGAAGCATACAAAGTCTTAATATACCTATGTATCCATCAATCATTTTAGTAAGAGAATGACAAAAGTTTATCTTTAGTGATAAAATTCATGGCCTTTTTGATTATCATACATATGTTGGATATGAATCCTTTATTGTGCATAAGCCCAGGTAACCTTGATTAGCTTCGTTCTAAGAGATAACTTCTACGCCATTTATAGGCATGCTTGTAACTGTAAACAAGTCATTTATACTTTAACTCAGCTTCTTTATTTGGAAAACAAAGACATTTGGTGATATTTTCAAATTGTATGTAATGTTTAGCATGTTCAAGTTTCCACAAACTAAAGCCCCTAGGCCAAATATGCTGATCTCCTAATTTTTGTATATAAAGTTGTAGTGAAACACTGCCATGCCCATCCATTTACATATTGTCTATACCTGCTTCTGCATTACACTAGCAGAGTGTAACAGTTGTGACAGAGACTATATAGCTCACAAATCCTAAAATACTTCCTATATGGTAATTAATAGAAAAAATTTTCTGACTCCTGTCTTAGACTGTTACAACACGATATCCAGTTGAAAACTGCTGTAACTATAATGGATTGATTTGTTCACATATCCAGAGATAGGTGGGTCCTTAATATTAATATTTTTGTGTTACAATGATGTCATCCAGGACCAAGTGGTCTGTAGTATCTCTGTACATGGTTGCAAGATGACTTTAACTAGTCAAAGCAACTTACAAAGAACTTATAATATCCAGTTAGAAAGAAAATTATTTTTTTTATTTAATGTGTATGGGTAAGGGTCTTTCTATTATGGAAAAAAACATTTCCTAAAAGCCTCCAGCAGGCTTACATTTGGTTCCACTGGCCATTATTTAGTCACATGAACATACCTAAACAAAACACAAGGTAGAAGAATAGAATTACCGAAACTGACTTAGGGCCTGGGAGAGAATCATCTGTGAATAATTGTCACTCTGTCAGCAAGAACAAGTTAGGGATGGATGTGGGCTAGACATCCACCAGTGTCTACCAATGGGCCTAAAAACAATCAGATGGACTGGTATTTGGATCGGTGCTATAAAATTTCCTAGCTGCATAACTAGCCACGGTAAACATATTTGCCAAATGGTGATAGTGTCATTCTCAGTCTGTTTGTGTAAAGTGAAAATGTGATAACATGTGTTACGTTCCTAGCACATGGCTTCAACTTCCCAACTTTCCCTTTGGATGAATGGTGTGAGCATGAAGGCACTATCCAAGTTTTTCACCTAGTTCTCAAATTATTCATGTGATTTTGGGAGCTACCTTCAGTTGAGTCTCTATGAATGATGTACAAATCCAGCCATACAGGATGGTGAGTTATTAAAGAGACTGGACATTCTCTGTGCTCTTGCACACATAGGGCCAAACTTGCATTCATTTCACAAAGTGCTGTCTGAGAGATTCAGGTCATATGCCTTCCACGCTGCCTATAAAATAAAGCTTCTTTGGAGTCATCTAAACTTCAAGCTGTGAGCCTGCCTCTGCCAAAGGATTTTCTTTCAGTAATGAAAAGATAAGCAAATGAGTCATATTCATATGTATACATATATATATATATATATATACACATATATGTATTTCTCTTAAACAAATGGTCTAAATGTTTACAGCTTCTAATTCTTTTTGTAAAATTTTTAAAACACATAACCATAATTTTCTTCTAGAATGAATTTCACACCATCAAAGATACTATCCTGGTTTCTTCTTGGGTAAAGATACATTTTATTTTTCTATTTACTTTGTATTCATTTAGGGATGAAAGAGACTCTTATTAACAGATGAATTTAAGATTATGAAGATTTTCTCTTTGACATAATTTTGTCAGTTAATTTTCAGGCATGATGTGTGTTACAATTAAGAGTCTGCCTAAAGTCATCATCAGTGGAAAGTACATTGTAACAAAAAACAATGATTTATATATGGCTAATATCTGACAATATTAGATCATTCCAAACATTTTGTCTAAGAATCAAGAGACATTCACAGATTCACAAACATTTTCAGCAGGAGTGTATTGCAAATTATGTTTCTAAATCTGGTACCTATCTGATGTCTACATACAATTTTACAAAGTGATATTAGCTAGAAATGCCATATAATTGGACCTTGGTCTTTGGTGTACACAACGTTTCCTCTAGGTCTAGTCAACATAGAGTATAAGGGATGGAGCACAATATTTTCATGATATGTCACACAATAACTTCTGTATATGTGTATACAGATATAATTTTATATTTATATAATTTACACACACACACACACACACACACACACACACACACACACAGAGTAACTTTATCTGGTTTGGCTGAATGTCTTTTGATTAATGTATCAATCCTTAAAAGCCAAGATAGGGCTATTAAATTATGTAATAAAATCTGCACATATACATTTATTAAGAGAGACTATAGCATACTGATTAAGAGTAAGGACTTTGAACTTTGAAGATATATTTCACATCTATTTGTTAGCTATGTGGTCTCCTTAACTTCAGTTCCTTATCTTTAAAATTGGATCTTGGAGCCACCACCTTGAGTTGTAAAGGTTGAATATGCATATAAAGTATTTAGAGTGATACCTGGCATAGAGTAGGTGCTCAATAAAAATAGATACCACTCATTAATATTACCACTATCATTATTCTTATAACTCCATGCTGGAGAAGCAAAGAATAAAACAAGCACTGATGGGAATTCAAGGTGCTAGACACAATAAAATGTTTGTTTAAAATGCTTAAAATCCAACCTAAATGCCCATCGACAGATGAATGGATAAAGAAGATATGGTACATACATACAATGGAATATTACTCAGCCATAAAAAGGAATGAAATTGGGTCATTTGTAGAGACGTGGATGGACCTAGAGACTGTCATAGAGAGTGAAGTAAGTTAGAAAGAGAAAAACAAATTTTGTGTATTAACACATATATGTGGAATCTAGAAAAAGGGTACAGATGAACCAGTTTGCAAGGTAGAAATAGAGACATAGATGTAGAGAACAAACGTATGGACACCAAGGGGGGAAAGCAGGGTCGGGGTGGGTGGTGGGATGAACTGGGAGATTGGGGTTGACATATATACACTAATTTGTACAAAATAGATGACTAATAAGAACATGCTGAAAAAAAAATAAAATAAAATTTAAAAAAATTAAAAAGAAAATTAAAAAAAGAAAACAAAATCTGAAATGTGCATTGTGTGTTCAATAATTATTTATTGGAGACCTGCAATGAGAAAGCACTCTTGGGGTGAGAGAGTATGAAGATAAATAAGACCACAGTCTCTGCCCTTCGTGAACTTACCGTCTGGAAGAGACATCAGGTATGTTTACAAATAATGAAGGGGTGATGGAAGAGAGAAAAAGCTCTATATGTGGGTTGTGTATGGAAGTAGTCCATCTAAAACTTCCTAATGGCATCATCAATGCAATGGTGCCTGGGGTGTCCCAGGGAACCCGGTATTTTTAAGGAATGCCTTTTACTTTTGGAAAATCAAAGTCCTAGAAAAGAAATCTGTATTATTGATTTCTCTTTCTCTAAGGCAATTATGGAATTCTTCTTCATAAAATGAGATGTTTTAAAGTGTAAATAAATAAATAAATAAAATGCTTAAAAGCATAAATCAAAACCATTAAAAATGTTAAAAGATAGGGAGAGGAAATAAAAGTAAAAAAATATTCATTTTATTAAATATATGTATATATAAATATATAATGAAGTACTGATATCATATATGTAAAACCAGTACATTATTATACGAGTATATGTACAACTTATGTATAATATATATCATATATCAGTACATTATTATACCAGTACATACATATAATAAAAACACAAAGATGAATTTAAAGGCAAAATAGATACAGCTGTGGAGAGAATTACCATGAACACAGCAAAAAGGGATAACGATAAGTAAAGAGGTGAGGTTGAGAGGCATGGGGAATAAAAGAGGAAGGTCTAACAGATGTCTAGTAAGATTTCCATAATAAATAGGGAGAATGGGGGTAATGTAGTGAAGAGAAATAATTAGAAATAAAGACTGAGATGATGAATAAATGAAAGACTGAAATGATGAAATAAAAGGAATCTTCATATTCAATAATTATACAAAGTAGAATATAAATAAAAAATTAATGCAGACAATAGAACAGTTTATAGGGCATAAATAACATAGTATCAATATGAATGCATTTCAAAAACACACTGTTGAGTTTTTTAAAAAGTATCAAAAGGGTTCATCTAGGGTTGACTCCATTCATATAAATTCAAAACTGTGCAAGAAAACTGTTTACAAATATAAACAAAAAGTAAAAGAAAAAACATTTCATTTTTATTCATACAGTTTAGGGATATAAATGTAAGGCAAAGTTTAAAACCATATTTGGAAATAATATACACTGGATTTAGTAGGGCTGAAAGGGGTATGAGATTTAAGCTATATCTCGAATATTTTATGCCTTTGAAAAATAATTTAAAAAGGGAACTGTGGCCAATATAGCAAAATATTAACATTAGTTTATTGGTAGTGGTTGGTGCATTAGGATATGTTATATTCTTTTCTGTGCATTTAAAATATTTCAAAAAAATGTTAATCATTGAGCCCTAATGAGATTTAGGATTTAACAAAAGACTATTCTTAAGAGAAAATCCTATGGGGAATTCTTCATTAATTAGGTGGTTAACACAGACGTTTGGAAACAGAAAAAAAAATTTTTCCCAAAAGACCCAAATAAGCTGAACTACAAGGAATGTACCTTATCTCTCAGAAAATTAGGGAGCTATGTCAGTCTTGCCAGGAACTGAAACTGTGGTTCCAGAGAGTCTAAGAATTTCAGTACTGATACATATTCTACTAAGGGTAATTTCAAGAGACATCTATAAACCAGATGCTCCAAATTCAACCTTTACCAGCACAATTATAAAAATGATTTAATGTAGAGGATCTATAAATAGGTTTTCCTAAAAATTAAAAATGTCTTTACTGAGAACATAAATGTTAAAGTTGAAACAATGAAAACAAACACATGCAAACTGAGTAAACCCAAATCGCACAAATGTTCTTTCTCTATGCTTGAAGGCAAGCATCTGTTTCCATAAGAACAGAAAAAATATTCAAGCTACTGTCAAGCAGTATGCAGTGATTTCACTATATTTTCTGTTTACAATGTGGTTAAGGTTCAGTGATAAAAGAAATTTTATAGGGGTAAGAACTGTGTAGAATATGAGATCAGACCACGAATCAGGTCCCCTCTGTTTTCAATCCTCTCTCTGCTACTCTTATGCTGACACAGCAGAACATTTCTAGAAGCAGGAGGAGTGAGCACTGCACTTTTCATGGTGTCATCTTTCAGTCATAATGTTAGGCTATGGTCCCTTCTGCTTGAGTCTCATGACTGATGGAAGGAGCTGATCAAATTCTAAAAATCATTACACCAAATGATGTCTTTCAGCATTACACCAAAGACAGTCTGTATCTTATTGGCACAATAAGAGAGATAGAAAATGGGAATTAGCTCTCTATGTCTTTACAGTGCTGTTTCCTTTATTAAATTTTTGTTTTGAAATTATGCACACACATATATATTC
Source organism: Balaenoptera ricei (assembly GCF_028023285.1). NCBI lineage: Eukaryota > Metazoa > Chordata > Mammalia > Artiodactyla > Balaenopteridae > Balaenoptera > Balaenoptera ricei. The sequence goes on from NC_082642.1 coordinate 109,685,955, forward strand.
ATTTTATAAAAATTATGATGTGCTTAAGAGTAGCTATGTCTATACCTGTATCTATTTCTAAAAACTAGTCTCACCACTCAGAAATAAACATTGTTATTCATATACATATTCATACTTATTATTCTTAAGACGTAAAAGCTCTTATTTTCCAGTTTTGTGATTTGTTTTATTTTTGGCCTAATAACACGGGGCAAATGTCTTTCTAGGCAAATGCATATTTATCAATTTCTGACGGTTTAATTACTACCAATTTAACTTATTTCCATTGTATTTTAAGGTCTGGGGGTTCTGAACATCCTTGTACAAATGTGGAATGGCAGATCCTACAAAATGAACCTATGTAGAGACGAAGCATGATACTCCAAACTAGAACTTCTTTTCTCTGACTTTGAAGAGCTGATCTTGAAACCAAGCAGGACACTGTGGGGCCTTCCTGGGGACAGAAACCCTGACCCCCACTCCCTGCCCCATGTCGTCCATCTCCTATTTGTAAAAAAAAAAAAAAAAAAAAAAAAGCTTTAGCCTCCTAGGTCTTCCCTGAGTTCCAAAAAACAAATTTAATCTGAGTAAAAAAATACAGGAAGAAAGGAAAACAGTCAAGCAGGACAAAATAATAATAGTTTAGCCATAAAACAAAGGCAAGGATATTTAGTTCCTCCTCAAGGGCTATAGATAATATCCTGAGCCATATCTTTGTGTTGCTTTACAGATACTAAAAATTCTACCAGGTGGAAGAAGCTAACTGCATGATGACCATGAAGACATAGCCCCCCAGATGGGCTGGAGCCTGAGGACTGATAATGCTGACCCCTGTGACCTGACATGGTTACCTCACCACCTACCAATCAGAGAACTGTACATGAGCTGATCCTGTACCCGGAGACCCTCTCCCTCACTTTGTCTTTAAAAACCCTTCCTTAGACGCCATGGGAGAGTTTGAGTCTTTTGAACAGAAGCTGCCCATTATCCTTGCTTGGTCCCACTTGCAATAAAAGCTGTACTTTCCTTCATCAAAACCTGGTGTCAGTGGATTGGCTTTACGGTGCATGGGCAAGAAGACTGAAGTTTGGCTCGGTAACAGTCTGAAAGCCAAACATCAATCATATTCTTCTTATTTATTTATTTATTATTGTAATAAAATTGCTTTACAATGTTGTGATAGTTTCTCCTGTACAATGACATGAATCAGATATATGTATACCTATATCCCCTCCTTCTTGGACCTCCCTCCCACCTCCCCATCCCACACATCTAGGTCATCACAGAGCACCAAGCTGAGCTCCCTGTGCTATACAGCAGTTTCCCACTGGCTATCTATTTTACACGTACTAGTGTATTTATGTCAAACATAATCTCCCAATTTGTCTCACCCTCCCCTTCCCCCACTGTGTCCACATGTCTATTCTCTATGTCTATGTCTCTATTCCTCCCCTACAAATTGGTTCATCTGTACCATTTTTCTAGATCCCACATATATGCGTTAATATTTGATATTTGTTTTTCTTTCTGGCTTACTTCACTCTGTATGACAAACTCTAGGTCCATCCACATCTCTACAAATGACCCAATTTTGTTCCTTTTTATGGCTAATATTCCATTGTATATATATATACCACATCTTCTTTATCCATTCATGTATCATTAGACATTTAGGTTGTTTCCATGTCCTGGCTATTGTAAATAGTGCTGCAGTGAACACTGGGGTAGATGTGTCCTTTTGAATTATGGTTTTCTCAGGGTATATACCCATGTTGGGTCATATGGTAGTTCTATATTTAGTTTCCTAAGGAACCTCCATAATGTTCTTTATAGCGGCTGTATCAATTTACATTCCCTTTTTCTCCACACTCTCTCCAGCATTTATTGTTTGCAGATTTTTTGATGATGGCCATTCTGACCAGCGTGAGGTGATACCTCATTGTAGTTTTGATTTGCATTTCTCTAATAATTAGTGATGTTGAGCAGCTTTGCATGGGCCTCTTGGGCATCTGTATGTCTTCTTTAGAGAAATGTCTATTTGGGTCTTCTGCTCATTTTCTGATTGGGTTGTTTGTTTTTTTGATATTGAGCTGCATGAGCTATTTGTATGTTTTGGAGATTAATCCTTTGTCCGTTGCTTCATTTGCAAATATTTTCTCCCATTCTGAAGGTTGTCTTTTCGTCTTGTTTATGGTTTCCTTTGCTGTGCAAAAGCTTTTAAGTTTCATTAGGTCCCATTTGTTTATTTTTGTTTTTATTTTCATTAATCTAGGAGGTGGGTCAAAAAAGATCTTGCTGTGGTTTATATCAAAGGGTGTTTTTCCTATGTTTTCCTTTAAGAGTTTTATATTGTCCAGTCTTACATTTAGGTCTTTAATCCATTTGGAGTTTATTTTTGTGTATGGTGTTAAGGAGTGTTCTAATTTCATTCTTTTACATGTGGCTGTACAGTTTTCCCAGCACCACTTATTGAAGAGTCTATCTTTTCTCCACTGTATGTTCTTGCCTCCTTTGTCATAAATTATGTGACCATATGTGTGTGGGTTTATATCTGGGCTTTTTATCCTGTACCATTGATCTATGTTTCTGTTTTTGTGAGAGTACCATACAGTCTTGATTACTGTAGCTTTGTAGTATAGTCTGAAGTTGGGGAGCCTAATTCCTCCAGCTCCATTTTTCTTTCTCATGATTGCTTTGGCTATTCGGGGTCTTTTGTGTTTCCATACAAATTGTAAAATCTTTTGTTCTATTCTGCGAAGAATGCCATTGGTAGTTTGATAGGGATTGCATTGAATCTGTAGATTGCTTTGGGTAGTGTAGTCATTTTCACAATATTGATTCTTCCAATCCAAGAACATGGTATATTTCTCCATCTGTTTATGTCATCTTTGATTTCTTTAATCAGTGTTTTATGGTTTTCTGAGTACAAGTCTTTTGCCTCCTTAGGTAGGTTTATTCCTAGGTATTTTATTCTTTTTGTTGTGATGGTAAATGGGATTGTTTCCTTAATTTCTCTTCCTGATTTTTCGTTGTTAGTGTATAGGAATGCAAGAGATTTCTGTGCATTAGTTTTGTATCCTGCAACCTTACCAAATTCATTGATTAGTTCTAATAGTTTTCTGGTGGCATCCTTAGGATTTGCTATATATAGTATCATGTCATTTTCAAACAGTGACAGTTTTACTTCTTCTTTTCCAATTTGTATGCATTTTATTTCTTTTTCTGCTCTGATCACCATGGCTAGGACTTCCAAAACTATGTTGAATAAGAGTGGTAAGAGTGGACATCCTTGTCTTGTTCCTGATCTTAGTGGAAATGGTTTCAGTTTTTCACCATTGAGAGTGATGTTTGCTGTGTGTCTGCCATATATAGCCTTTATTATGTTGAGGTAGGTTCCCTCTATGTCCATTTTCTGGAGAGTTTTTATCATAAATGGATGAATTTTGTCAAAAGCTTTTCCTGCATCTATTAAGATGATCAGATGGATTTTATTCTTCAGTTTATTAATGTGGTGTATCACTTTGATTGGTTTGCATATATTGAAGAATCCTTGCATTCTTGGGATAAATCCCACTTGATCACGGTGTATAATCCTTTAAATGCATTGTTGGATTCTGTGTGCTAATATTTTGTTCAGGATCTTTTCATCTATGTTCATCAGTGATATTGGCCTGTGATTCTTTTTGTGTGTGTGACATCTTTTCTGGTTTTGGTATCAGGGTGATGGTGGCCTCGTAGAACGAATTTGGGAGGGTTCTTCCCTCTGCAATATTTTGGAAGAGTTTGAGAAGGATCAGTGTTAGCTCTTCTCTAAATGTTTGATACCATTCACCTCTGAAGCCATCTGGTCCTGGACTTTTGTTTGTTAGAAGACTTTTAATTACAGTTTCAATTTCATTACTTGTGATGCCTGTTTATATTTTCTAATTCTTCCAGTTTCAGTCTTGGAAAATTTTACCTTTTCATGAATTTGTCCATTTCTTCGTGGTGGTCCATTTTATTGGCATACAGTTGTTTGTAGTAATCTCTTATAGTCTTTTGTATTTCTGCAGTGTCATTTGTGATTTCTCCCTTTTCATTTCTAATTTCATTGATTTGCATCCTCTACCTTTTTTTCTTGATGAGTCTGGCTAAAGGTTTATCAGTTTTGTTTACCTTCTCAAAGAACCAGCTTTTAGTTTTATTGATCTTTGCTATTGTTTTCTTTGTTTAGATTTCATTTATTTCTACTATGATCTTATGATTTCTTTCCTTCTACTGACTTTGGATTTTCTTTGTTCTCTCTCTAGTTGCTTTAGGTGTTAGGTTAAATTATTTATTTGAGATTTTTCTTGTTTCTTGAGTTGAGATTGAATTGCTGTAAACTTCCCTCACAGAACTTCTTTTGCTGAGTCCCATAGGTTTGGGTTGTCATGATTTCATTGTCACTTGTTTCTATGTATTTTAAAATTTCTTCCTTGATTTTTTCAGTGATCTCTTGGTTATTTAGTAGTGTACTATTTAGCCTTCATGTATTTGTGTTTTTTGCAGTTTTTTTCCTGTAACTGATTTCCAATCTCATAGCGTTGTGGTCAGAAAAGACGCTTGATATGATTTCAGTTTTCCTAAATTTTCCAAGGCTTGATTTCTGACCCAAGATGGGATCTATCCTGGACAATGTTCCATGTGCACTTGAGAAGAAAGTGTATTCTGCCACTTTCGAGTGGAATGTCCTATAAATATCAGTTAAATCTATCTGGCCAATTGTGTCATTTAAAGCTTGTGTTTCCTTATTTAGTTTGGATGATCTGTCCATTGGTGTAAGTGGGGTGTTAAAGTCCCTGACTATCACTGTGTTACTGTCGATTTCCCCTTTTATGATTGTTAGCATTTGCCTTATGTATTGAGGTGCTCCTATGTTGGATGCATAAATATTTACAATTGTTATATCTTCTTCTTGGATTGATCCTTTGATCATTATGTAATGTCCTTCCTTATCTCTTGTAAAAGTCTTTATTTTAAAGTCTATTTTATTTGATATGAGTATTGCTACCCCAGCTTTCTTTTGATTTCCATTTGCATGGAATATCTTTTTCCATCCCCTCACTATCAGTCTGTATTTGTCCCTAGGTCTGAAGTGGGTCTCTTGTAGACAGCATATATACGGGTCTTGTTTTTGTATCCATTCAGCCAATCTATTTCTTTTGGCTGGAGCATTTAATCCATTTACATTTAAGGTCATTATCAATATATATGTTCTTATTACCATTTTCTTAATTGTTTTGGGTTTGTTTTTGTAGGTCTTTTCCTTCTCTTGTGTCTCCTTCCTAGAGAAGTTCCTTTAGCATTTATTGTAAAGCTTGTTTTGTGGTGCTGAGTTCTCTTAGCTTTTGCTTGTCTGTAAAGCTTTTGATTTCTCCATCAAATCTGAATGAGATCCTTGCTTGATAGAGTAATCTTGGTTGTAGGTTTTTCTCTTTCATCACTTTGAGTATATCCTGCCACTCTCTCCTGACCTGCAGAGTTTCTGCTGAAAAATCAGCTGATATCCTTATGGTGACTCCTTTGAAGGTTATTTTTTGTTTTTCCCTTGCTGTTTTTAATATTTTTTCTTTGAATTTAGTTTTTGTTAGTTTGATTAATATGTGTCTTTGTGTGTTTCTCCTTGGATTTATCCTTTATGGAACTGTCTGCACTTCCTGGACTTGATTGACTATTTCCTTTCCCATGTTAGGGAAGTTTTCCACTATAATCTCTTCAAATATTTTCTCAGACCCTTTCTTTTTCTCTTCTTCTTCTGGGACCACTATAATTCAAATGTTGTTGTATTTAGTGTTGTCCCAGAGGTCTCTGAGATTATCTTCAATTTTTTTCATTCTTTTTTCTTTATTCTGCTCCTTGGCAGTCATTTCCACCATTCTGTCTTCCAGCTCACTTATTTGTTCTTCTGCCTCAGTTATTCTGTTATTGCTTTCTTCTAGTGTATTTTTCATTTCAGTTACTGTGTTGTTCATCTCTGTTTGTTCTGTAGTTCTTCTAGATCTTTTTTAAACATTTCTTGTATTTTCTCAATCCATGCTTCCATTCTATTTCCGAGATTTTGGATCATCTTTACTGTCATTACTCTGAATTCTTTTTCAGGTAAGTTGCCTCTTTCCTCTTCATTTATTTGGTCTTGCAGGTTTTTACCTTGCTTCTTCATCTGTGACATATTTTTGTCATCTCTTTTTTATTTTAATTGGTCAGATTGTGTTTCTGTCTTACTGGTTGTTCGGCCTGAGGCTTCCAGCACTGGAGGCTGTTGGGTAGAGCTGGGTCTTGGTGCCAAGATGAGGACCTCCAGGAAACCTCACTCCAATGAATATTCCCTGGGGTCTGAGGTTCTCTGTTAGTCTAGTGGTTCAGACTCAGAGCTCCCACCGCAGGAGCTCAGGCCTGGCCCTGGCTTGTGAACCAAGATCCCACAAAGAGTAAAAAATAAAATAAGATTAGAAAACTAACAGATATGTTAGAAAGAATAAAAAAATAACTATTTAGATGAAACAACAACCAGAATGTAAAGCAGAACGACAGTAGTGAAAAGAGGAGAAAAAAATAAAAGCCAGAAAAGGACTTGGCTGTGGGGGGCGGGGCTTAGGCCAGGGTGGGGTTTAGGTGGTAGGCAGGGCCTATGCTTAGGACCCACAGGAGGGAAAAGACCTGGGGGGGGAGAGGGTGTGGCTTAGGCTCAACTCAGCTGGAGGGGCCCAGGAGTGCCTCTGGCTTTGGAGGGCAGAGGACCAGGTCCAGGACCCCAGCAGTTTCACTAGGTCCAAGAGGGCAGGGGAAATTCTAGGCATGTTCTCCCCATCCTCTGATCCCAGAGGTCTTCTGCCCATTGTCCTCTCTTCTTCCCCCACTCCATTTCTCCTATGCTCCTAGGACCCATGTGGCTGGAAGCAGCCTGGGAGGGTGGAGGACCAGGCCCAGGAGCCCAGCAGGCTTCCTGTGGCCTGATTGGGCAGGGTAAGTGCTAGGCACACTTCCCCCTGATTCTCTGAGTCTCTGAGGGTCCCTCCAGGCATGGGAACACCTCTCCTCTCCTAGACATCCCTCAGGGGCGCTGGTCCTGTCCAGTCTCCACTTCCCCTCCCCACTCACTACCTCCCACATCCTACCCAGTTGCTCAGGGGTTCCTCCCATCTCCTTGGGCATCAAGGTCCTCCACCAGCGTCTGGCAGGTACCCTAGTTGTAGGGAGACTCGAACTCCATGTCCTCCCCCACCTCTGTCTTGACCAATCATGTTCTTCTTTTAAAAACATTACTCCATGCCCTTTTTCTGGACAAATAAATTCCATACAAGAAGTTACCAATTCTGAATGAATAACACAACACTGTACGGATGCATTCTCAATAGCCTACAACTGCATGCCAATTTGAAAAATTGGGGTCTTTAAGTAAAAAGATGATAATGATGATGATCATTATTATGATATACTGATATTACTATGTAAAATACTGAGCCTGGGTTAACAGACTATGAATTTAGTAGATATTAGTATTGAAATGCCATTTTGTGGATTTCACTCAAATATATAAACTTGATGTTTCCTTTCGAGAGTCTTATTTGAGGTTCATAAATAATAAAATCAAAAGATTATATTTTAATGTGGTTGGTTATTTATGGATACGAACATTTGTGAAAAATATAAGTATCTCTTATAGAGCTACTTTTCCAGCATGTCAATAGCATAGGGTCATGTGAATAGTTGCAAAACTGAGGAATTGTTAAATTGATATATTATAGGAATAAAAATTAATGCTAAGTATTTTTCTACTAACTCTTGCCAAATTTATAGATATTATCAATCCACCTACCTATGATAGATAATACTTAATTTTCTGCATGTGTTTTTTAATTGTAAAATAAAGACTTCCTGACATTATAAAAGTTGCTATAAAAGTTGACATTTAAGCAAGATCTACTATACAGGATGTGAATGTAGAGGGTCTTGTGTTTTACCAATTACTTTTATTAAAATAGTAGATAAATTGGAAGCAGCTAATATTATAAGCTGCTTTTCCTCCTGTTACTAAAGCCATGTAAAAGTGATGTTAGGAACAAGGGCTGTTGGGAAAAGCTGAAAGAGATAATATTCTTCAACCAAGTAGGAACCTCTGCCCAGACCAACAGAGTGTTCTGCACAATATCATACTCTTATGTACCATATTATCAATTACAACAGATGGTATAATTGGAAGGACAAAATAATGATTAATTACAAAGCGCTCTTCCCCAGGCTTTCAGAAATAAAACATGCACTGTAGGGAGTATGCTTATGCAGTCTCATCCAGTATTCATGAAGATCAGCTACTCTCAACCTAAGATGAATGACAAAAAGGAGTATTAACCCTGTAGTTATAAATCAGCCTTACCACAAGTTTCTTTCCCACTAAAAGATCAAAATATGTCTTATAAAACTTAATGATCAGAATCAACATATTTGCAACTGGTTGCTGCTGGTTTAATGTTTACAGTTTTAAAATAAGATGTGTTTGGGCTTCCCTGGTGGTGCAGTGGTTGGGAGTCTGCCTGCTAGTGCAGGGGACACGGGTTCAGGCCCTGGTCTGGGAAGATCCCACATGCCACAGAGCAACTGGGCCCGTGAGCCGCAACTACTGAGCCTGCGCGTCTGGAGCCTGTGCTCCGCAACGGGGGAGGCCGCGGCAGTGGGAGGCCCGTGCACCGCGACGAAGAGTGGCCCCCGCTTGCCACAACTGGGGAAAGCGCTTGCACGGAAACGAAGACCCAACACAGCCAAAAATTAGTTAATTAATTAATTAATTTAAAAAAAAAAAGTAACAAATGTTCAAGTACAATTGCTGTCTTTAAAAAAAAAAGATGTGTTTAAAATCAAGCAATGATGGCATTTAAACAATATTTTGAGGTTTCCTTTTGATGCCAGCAATGTTTACTAAACACCTGCTATGAACTGGGCATGAATATAGGTGTTGGCGACACAATCGTGAGCAATAGAAATACAGACCCTATTATCTTGGAGCTTGTAGTGAAGACGGGAAAAAAAAGAATAAAGAAATAATACAAATACAATAAATGCTATGAAGAAAGAAGAATGAAATAAGAAAAAATGAAGGAAGAAAGGAATGCTACATAATGTGTGGTCAGGGAATCTTTTCTGAGATGGCAGGGATGATCTGAGCTATATACAAATGCAAAGAAACTAGGTATATGGTGGTCCCATGGGTAGGACTCCACACTCCCAATGCAGGGTGCCCGGGGTTCGATCCCTGGTCAGGGAGCTAGATCCCGCATGCTGCAACTAAGAGTCCGCATGCCGCAATTAAGACCTGGTGCAACCTAAATAAATAAATAAGAAACTAGGCATATGGTTATTTGGGGACGTATATTTCATACAAATAACATGGGCTGTACCATTCCTGAGGTGAGAGTATGGCTAATTTGAGATAAAATAAAAACAGCTAGTTTGACCAGAGATGAGGTTAGAGTGGTCAGCAGGACCAGAGCATATAGGGTCTATACACAACACATAAGCTCAGATTTTATTTTCAGGGAAACAGGAAGCCATTTGAGGATTTTAAGTAGGAGACAGTAATACAGTCTGATTCATAGCTTGACTGTATCACACTGGCTGTGTGAGGTAAGTGTAAAAGCAGAGACCTGTCATCTACGTGAGGTGAAAGGCAGTTCAGAAAAATGTGACCGTAGTGGAAGTGGAGGAAGGAGCATAGATGACAGATATGCCAAGACAAGTGAATGAAAAGGAACAAGATGAAAAGAGTGACCAAAGATGATTCCTAGTATTATGTCTTGAGAAATTTGGGAGACGATGGTGCCATTTTCTGAGACGGGGAAACCTAGGAGAAGAGGTAAATTGGAAAGTTAGTAAATCAAAACTGTTTTGGATTATTTGGGGTCTGAGGATACCTATTATAGTTGAAGGAAAAAATACCAAGAATGGAGTCTGGAGCTCAGGGATGACGCCACGACTGAAGATGTGAATGTGGGTGTCATGGACATAAAAAAGGTGTATAAATCCTAGGGACTGGAACCAAAAAGATCAAGATTGTTGGAACAGTGTGAGCACATAATAGGAAATAAGGTTCATGTGGGGCCTTACAGGTCATGTTAAAAACTTTACTTTCACTCCAAAGGAAATTGGGAGTGATTGAATTATAGGTTTTGTGTTTTCAAATATCCTTGCTGTGTGGAGAACATGCTGGAAGGAGTAAGATAGAAATTGGAAGACCTGTTATGATGTTATTGCAGAGGCAGGTGGAAGTATAGTTAACAATGGGAGTATTTACAAGTGCCCTGATTCTATATATATTTTGGAAGTAGAGACACGAGGATTGCCTGAGAGATTAGATGGAGGGCTTGAGACAAAATGCTCTGTCAAAAATGACTCCCAGGTTTTTTGACCTGGGCAACTGAAAAGATGAAATGATCATCAACAGAAAGGTAGAAGGATGTGGGAGGAGTGTATAAGGGTTCTCCTGAGAAACAGAACTAATAAAAGATATATATAATATTGAATATATATGCCTGAGATATATATAGCCTGAAGGCTTGAGAACCAGAGGAACGGAGGGTGTAAACTCCAGTCAATAGGAGGGGAAAATGTGATGGGATGTCTCAGCTCAACTAGTGAGGCAGAAAAAAGGGGCAAATTCCTCCCTTCTCTGCCTTTTGTTCTATTCAGGTCCTCAACGGGTTGGATGATGCTCTACCACATTGGAAAGGACAATCTACTTTACAGAGTCCACCAATTTAAATGCTAATCTCATCCAGAAACATCACCACAGACTCAGCCAGACATAATGTTTAATCGGGATACCCCATGGCCTGTCAAGTTGACACATAAGATTAACTATCACATGCAGCTTTGGGTAGAATATGAGGAGTTCAGTTTTTATGTGTTTACTTTAAGGTATGTATCTAGATTACCAGGTGGATAGTTTTATGCTGATGGAATTGGCAGAAGAGAAAACAGTAGTCCCAGTGGGTTAGTTACTGCCCCAGTATCATATAAGTTTACCAGGTTTAGCATGATAAAATAGAGCATATTTCACTTATGTACATCTTAAGCATAGGGGCTCTTCCATGAGAGTAGATAGTTGCCTGAATATTCTATTTAGTTTTTCATTTTGGAAATGTGTACAGGTATGCTCTGAGAGATTTAGAGACTTGGTCTCTAAATTTCCTAAAGTTTGACAGCCATAGTCTGTGAAATAGAATTCATGTCAACAACCATTATGTCTATGGTGACTCTAGTAAAGATAGCCATTTATTCAGTGTCAATAGATGTTCCCAATCATATCATAATTTTCTCTATGATGTCTGATGAATAACCTCAATCTTGTAAGGGATTTCATCCTATGTCTTAGCATTGACCTTCCATTTTACATGTTCCTATATTCAAACTACGTATAAAGTTTGGATGCAGATGGTGATTTTCACGGGGTGGGAGGAATTTTCAAATATAGGTGCTCTCAAGGCACATTAAAATCACTACACTGATTTGTCTTAGAATCTCAGGTTGGGCTTCTACCATTATTATTAAAAGTAAAGAAGCGTGATTTAGACTGTCACTATTCTTTCCCCCACTCCACCATACAGTAATTCTTCACAAGCCTATCTTGACTTCCTGTTTTATTAGACGAAGATTTGATTCCATCCTAAAACACTAGCTCAGAACAAAGTAGCCATATGGGACACATTCTACCTTGAGATAAATAATTCTGGACAGCTTCTTATTTGATATTTTTCTTTCTATATTCTGTTTAAAGTTTGTCTACTACATAAACAAACTTCAAGTAGGGCATAGCAATCTATAGGCTGGGTTAAGTTCAGTTCAGCCAAATAAAATGTTAAATAACTTAGTTAAAGCTTATCTACAACAAAGCTGCCAAGTGAGAAAAACTGGGTCCCAGAGCTTCTCATAAAACAGACATTCTGGTGGGATTTCTTGTTCTTATTTCCTTATGACTTTTGGATATTCTAAGAACAGCTTTCTGTGTCTTTTCTGCAAAGAACAAGTGCATAGTGGCTTGATAAAAATAAAAGAGAACTAATGATGATTACTATTTTGGGCTCTCAGTGGGTTTCATTCAGCATACTTGGTTTATGCATTTTAGAGTGGAGAACATTTAGTAGAAATAATCTGTGTGTTTCTATTTATGTTGTCCATGTTTATTGCCTTGTATTAAACCTAAGGGTATCTTTAAGGCCACCAACATTTTTGTGATTTACATTACATCTGAGTGAGAAAAAGAAATTAAATTATCTTCTACAAAGAGCAAATACTTTTCCTATTTGCTCTATTTATTATGTCCAGGCTTATTTTTACAAGATGATTTGAACTATTTCCACCAAAGGTGTATGAATACTAAATTTTATATCTTAACTACAGTAGAGAGATACTATATAATAAGGTGAAATAAAAGAGTTCTGCATTTTTAATGCTTTTACTTTTGATCAATAATGGCCTTATATAACCATGTGTTCCCTATGATTTTCTGATATTTCCTACTTTAATGTAGAGGAATATTAAGCTCTTTATTCAGTGAAAACATGAACTTTTCAGGAATTACTTAAAAAGATAATTAAAAATAAAAGAGAATAATAGATACTATAAATAATTTAACATAATACATGTAGGCAGGAAGGATGATTTTCTATATGGGTGTATAATCTGATAGCAGGGAACAAAGCAATAAAAGATGTCTCATCTTTTAAAATATGTAAAAATATATCAATACTGCATGTGTGTGTATTCACTTACTGGGTAAAGCCTGAATATTAATGATATAGAAAGTTTCATGATATTGTGCAAAAAACCAGGAACATAATACGTTTTTACCATTGGACTAAACGTAATGCTTGTTTATTTTATTTTTTTACTTGCATCAATTTATAGACTTGTTTAGGTCATTATCCTTAAAATATTGATGTTATTTTATTATCATCTAAACTTGTTACTACCTATTCATTGACAACTTTCTAAAGACTGCTACAAAGAACAGATTGGTTCATTGGGTGAACTCCCTACTTTTTTTTTCCTGCTTAACTCTAACTAATGACATTGCAGAAAGTTACTCCAATTTAAAAAAATTTTTTTCCCCAAATAAGAAAGAATAGCCTTATCTAAACTCTGGTAAGTTATTACAAGAAAAGAAGCCCATTCCTTCTGTTCTCCTATAATTCTTGAAGTCAATTGCAGCTTTTTCCCTTAATTTTAATTGTTAATTCATATTTATCAAAAAAGAAATATAGGGCTTCCCTGGTGGCGCAGTGGTTGAGAATCTGCCTGCCAATGCAGGGCACACGGGTTCGAGCCCTGGTCTGGGAGGATCCCACATGCCGCGGAGCGACTAGGCCCGTGAGCCACAATTACTGAGCCCGCGCGTCTGGAGCCTGTGCTCCGCAACAAGAGAGGCCGCGATAGTGAGAGGCCCGCGTACCGCGATGAAGAGTGGCCCCCACTTGCCACAACTGGAGAAAGCCCTCGCACAGAAACGAAGACCCAACACAGCCATAAATAAATAAATAAATAAATAAAATTAAAAAAAAAAAAAGAAATATATAATTACGAGGAGCACAAAGCAGTCAATCTTTGCAGCTATCCCTTTAGCTTCATATCAGTTTATAATTATTACAAGGGACATATATAAAAATAAATAAATAAGCATATATATATATATATATATATATTTATATATATAAAAACAAGTAGAAGATAAAAAGCATACATGATCTCCCACCCAGAGAACACCACTGTTAATATCTCAGTGTTTGCCTCCCAGTAGCCCTTCTGGGTTTCTAATAATACACACACATATACTTACACACCACACACAAAGAACATAAATTTCTCATGTCACAAGCTGAAGAAGGCAACAACTCCAGCTTCCATTATTTTTCCATATCAGGGATTCATTTCTGTCTTGAGTTTTTCATTTATTCTTGGAAATAATTAGATTCTGGCCATGTCATTCTAGGACACTAAAAAACATAAGGGGATATTTTTGATTTAATTATCTAGGCACTCTACGCCACTATGTCTGTTCTACTCCTAGGACATCAACTAGATTGTTGGGTACTCTTTTTAGGGGAAGGTTGTTCTGGATGCTATTACTCCATGGACTTACCCAAGGAAGCAAGAAGCCCACCCCTTTTGTGCTTAGATATTCAAACACATCGACCTGTTCTATAATCTCTCCCCAATGATTGATGTCTGCAGAGAGGTGGGGTGGGGGAATGGGGACAAAGTGTAGGGCCTCTCGGTTTATTCTTTTTCCCCTCCCAAACTCAGATTTTTGAAAAATCTTGATGTGGTAGCATATACTACCACTTCTTATAGACTCTACAATTTACTTTGCAACATTTGAAGGCTTAAAAGTTTAAATTTAAAAAAATTCAAGTTTTTGCAGCACAAATTTGTTTCTGTCAGCAATAACTAATAATTTCAAAGGCTACCTAGAATTTAAATGCCGTGAATTAGCTTCTTTCACACTAGTACCTCATACTTATCATCTTTTCTCTGCAATATCTCATCATCATCCAGTTTTGTTGTTGGTAGGCGAAAGGTGTGGGGTTGAATTAGATAATGAAGAACTGTACTTTAAAAAATATTTCAAAATATCTTCCTTGTACTTAGTCTTTAATATACTCTAAATATTTTAATTTGTCGATAATCATCTGCACAGAGCCTTTTGTAACATGTTTTTATGACTTAACTATGTATTGTGAACATCTCTCTCACATACTTTTAAATGATTACCTAGATATCAAACAAATATGTGAGATTATAAATAATTATATATATATATATATATAATTTTGGTCATTTGAAGTTAAGCTTATACAACCAATCTTGTTCCACTGAGGCAGTTCAGTACCACCTAGCTTTAAATTGAGTTTGATGCTTTTTATTTAGGTAAGCTTCTATAAAACTTTTAAGGATTTTAAGAAAGTACTTGAAAATGTTTAGTGTGTTTTCTCTAATAATTACCATATTTCACTCTTATGAGGCCAGCATTTAAAAAATAAAGTCACTGGAACATTCTCAAATTATGTCTGTGCTTTACATGTAAACCATTGACTAAAATAAAATTTGTTTTTTAAAAAAAGAGAAAATAATTAGATTGAAGGTACATGAGTAAGACAGTGTCTCACCATAATAGTTCACAATAATACTAAAATATATTCTTGCTCATTTATACAACATTAAATTTTGCTATGTTGCTGGATGTTTGAAAAATGCATGATCTATGACAGTCCTTAAACATAATTACCATATAGTAAGCTCACAAATTTAAAGGATAGTGAGAATGTTTATGGTAATGTGTAGCTTATTCTGCAGGCAACAGGTTAATCTGTGCTTTCCTTTATTTTTAGATGTGTAATATTTACTGCTGTTTAAAATTTTTTCTTAATTGAAAATCTGAGAATTTTTATTTTTAGTGATTCTAGCTGAGCTGATTCTAAGTATTCATTTTGATTGTAGTCATTTGATCCATCTCCTGAAAGATTATATGTTCTTCAGGGTAGCAGAAACTGTTAATGAAGGCTTTTCCTGGTTTTCTTTGCAAACTTCATTAAAGTTCAATCTTACTTTTCCAAAAGAATAAAAGTGAACCATCTTTTCTTATGCTTCTGTACTTTAGAAAGTCCTAGACACACTTTTCAGAAGGTGGAAACTTTCAGTATCTAAGCACAGGTTGCCTTATAGCATTTGGTAAATATACTTTAAAGATGGTTTCATTTACTGGAAAGAAGGTAATTTTCTGGAATCACTTGAAATCTATCATGATATGTATAAGAGTCAGACGTACTTTTTCGGTATGAAGCATTTTTCTTAATGGGTACTTGTTCACTGTTCTGTGCTATAGCTCTTGCTACTGTGGAGAGAGCAGGTCGATGGATAAGTGAATGGGTAGTCTTGAATATCAAGTAAAGGAATAATCCATTTTAGTGATCTTTGTCTCTGTCAGAGATAGTGTCTTATTCTCGAAGAGTCAACACGTTTGGGACTTTCCTGGTGGCGCAGTGGCTAAGAATCTACCTGCCAATGCAGGGGACATGGGTTCGAGCCCTGGTCCAGGAAGATCCCACATGCTGTGAAGCAACTAAGTCTGTGCGCCACAACTACTGAGCCTGTGCTCTAGAGCCCCCGAGCCACAACTACTCAGCCTGTGTGCCACGACTACTCAAGCCCGTGCGCCTAGAGCCCGTGCTCTGCAACAAACAGAAGCCACCACAATGAGAAGCCCACCCACCACAACTAGAGAGAGCCCGTGCACAGCAATGAAGACCCAACACAACCAAAAATAAATAAATAAATAAATTTATATTTAAAAAAGTCAACACGTTCGTGTATTTCTTTCTTTTTTTTTTTAAATTTATTTATTTTATTTTTGGCTGCATTGGGTCTTCATTGCTGTGCGCGGGCTTTTCTCTAGTTGCGGAGAGCAGGGGCTATTCTTCATTGCGGTGTGCGGGCTTCTCATTTCGGTGGCTTCTCTGAATGCGGAGCATGGTCTCTAGGCATGCGGGCTTCAGTAGTTATGGCACGTGGGCTCAGTAGTTGTGGCTCACGGACTCTAGAGCGCAGGCTCAGTAGTTGTGGTGCACGGGCTGAGTTGCTCCGCGGCACGTGGGATCTTCCTGGAGCAGGGCTCGAACCCGTGTCCCCAGCATTGGCAGGCGGATTCCTAACCACTGTGCCGCCAGGGAAGTCCCGTTCGTCTATTTCTATATATTTTATAAAAAGGGGAAACATCCATATGTTTACTATGTGCTTTGAAATACATGGATACAAGTAAAATAATTCAACATTAGTATAATTATTATTTTGTTAATAAAATAGTTCAGAACTCAGCATGATAAATTTGATGAGTTGCAAAGACAACTGAGTTTACAAGTTTGTTAGACTTACTTTTAAAGTCATAAATGAATGCCATCGCCTTTATAATGGAAAACACAAATTCTCTTCAAACTGGCATTTGGTTGGAAAAGATAAAACTAAGTTATTTCCATTCTGTTGTTACAATTTAAAAAATGTTTTATAAACTATGTTATAGAGCGCACAAAACAACTCATGATGCCCATATACACTTATCCATTTATGTATATTTCATGTTATCAGATAATGAGAACATCCTTGAGTAGTTATATAATAGTTGCTAATGTTTATAAAAGATAAAATACCATAGAATATACCTTATGAAATAAAAGTTAAAAGACACAGTATTACATTGAAAGTCTTTGGAAATCATCTTAGTGTAAATATTCTTAGTCAATTTGCCAAGCATAACAATATTTGCTACAACCGGCAAATAATGTCAAATTTATAATTTTTTTCTTAGTTCATTTTATTTGACATGGAGTTTTCGAAGTAAATATAAGCTTTGGACTCATAAAAAGTTCAGAATTCAGTTATAATCAATAATGTGCCACCCTTTTTTGATTCATCTAGCAATAACTATAGATGGAGAAGAAGTATAACAGTTTTTGCTGTGATTTTTCTGGAAGAAACATTTTGAAGTAATGAAAGGTGGGAAAGCTGCATGACATTGGGCTGAAGGGTACTTTTTAACATGTGAAGTCAAGTTGTGAGCTTCAGCTCTTACCTGCTCAAACTCAGCTCCCCTTACTCATGTGCACAGAAGTTCTTCAAGGTCACCTTCTCACTGTGAGAGGAGAGCACTAAACATTCTCCCCGTGATTCTTTTTTAGAATAAATTTTAGAAAAATAAGTCTTGAATGAAAGGTAATTTGGAATTAATCAGTGAAAACTGGAAAGGATAAAAAGGGATGTTTGGGAAATGTATTTTTTAAAGGTAAGGGGAAAATGACAGTAAGTGAAAAAAGAGATGATTTATTTGATGATCTTTTGGGGTTGGTTATTCTATAAGTCTGATTTATGAATAAGGAGTAATAAATTCTAAATAATGGTATAATTTATGAAGGGTTTTGATGTGTATGTGGGTGTGTAAGTGTGTGTATGAATTCTAATTTGATATCTAAGATTTTGGCCTGAACTTTGTTAGTGTGGAAAACTCTATTATTTTCTAGTGTTGCTACAGACTCAATTCTAAAGAGAAATATTTGGAGCTAGTATTTACCTTGGGTGTTAACAAGTGCTTGTGGGTGTACATCCTGTCCGAGCGGACTCCACCCTGTGTTTCATTGCATATTCAACTTGGTTTCCTTCATGTTCTTTGGACTAAAAATTCAACCCTCTTATAGGAAGTTTGGGCATTTCTTGAAGGTCAGAGTTTGACAGATATTTAGGCCAATAGCCAGCCTTCCTCTCCCTTAAGGTTTTTTTTTTTTTTTCTAGTGACTGTAGAAATAATGAGAATTTGCTAAGCCTAGCAGGAAAAGATACAATGTTTTTGATTAGGGATACCTAAGTATGCCCGTGGACTTCTTAGAAGAAAATAAAACTAAGAAAATGGCTAAGGATAACGAGTTAATACTACATACATCCATACATTGTTGGAAAAAGGAAAATTAGGGAGAATTATTATAGATTAAGGATGTTGTTAGGTTAAGAAATATCTAGTTTGCTATATCCTATTTATGATTATACTTACACAGTCACCTTTTCTTATTTTAAGTGGTATTCTTTTCCTTGAGATCTACATTATGTAACTGAAAAATCTCACTTGCTACATTTGAGATCTTAGAAACACTAAGAATTGTTAAAGCTTGAAATAACAAAAAGGAAAATATCCTACACATCATGAGGAAGATTCTGTATCATTTTCTATACATTCTTTTAGTATAAATTTATCTAAAACAGAGTTCTTCACTAAATTCCTCTTAAGTTCCATGCATGTCTTTTTTTGTGCATTAAAAACCTCTCTACTTTCACTCTTCTAAACAAAACAGAACCACTCTCAACTAAACATATACATTTATTCTTGCCTTTTAGAAAGATGCAATAGTTGAAGCCAAGAAAATGAACACATATAGTTTAATCATGTAGACTAAAGAACTGGGTATACCCAGGGTCATAGTGCTAACTTTGTTACTTGTAGGCAGCCAATTTATTTTCACTTCTATGTTTTAATGTCTTAATTGAGAAAAGGGAAATTATATATACATGCCTTAGCTTAAGGTATGTACAGGTGGTTATGTATGCATGTGTGAGTATATTTGAGAATGTGTTTATATGTGCACATGTGGAGGCTATTGCAGGATAATGCATGTGAAATACATGTGAAGAGCTTTGTTCATTTGTTTGCTAGCAGATGCTTACTCAATTTCAGATACAATTATTAAGTAAGTTACTCCTGTCTTTGAGAGTTCATTCAATTCCCATAATACTCTGCTGGACTTATATTACTATGTTATGAAGAGAGCATTATAAATAATTAGAATTAAACTATGATTATAAATGCAAATGAACAACTTCTACATGAATAGTGGCTTGCATAGTGCTTTCTCTGTTGATTTAATAATTTCCAGTGGTTTCTTAGTTATTTTTGACAATCACCTCAGCTCCACTCTAGAAAGAACACAACTTTTCCACTGAGAGGACCATCCAGATGCTCCTTCACTCCCCATCCCTACTGTAGTCTAAACAACTAGCTGCATTCTACCCCCTAAACAAATTTGCAGTCATCAGTGTATTTTCAGTGCATTCTTGGTGTGCAGAAATAAATTTTGCACTTTCTAGCCACCACCTGGGAGCTATAGACCACACTATGAGATCTAAAATAGGCATTAATTGTTGCCTTAAATCTCCCTCTTTGGGAGGAATATACAACGAATATTTAGCACTTAGCTATAAAGTAGAAACATATCTTAGGAAATGCTCTCTTCTAGAGTCAAGGCACGTGTGTCCTGTTTGGCAATCTTTATATACTTTTCCCTAGCAGATCAGTTTTTATCCTTTAAAGCTCTTTAGAATAACATATGGATACACATTATAATAGTGTAAAGTATTAGAGTTCTATTTTCTGTAGTTAAGAGAAATCTGTATTAACAAGTGACTTCTTATCATTGCAGATCATTTTAACTTCTCATTAGAATTAGCCAAAAGTGACAGATGCGTAGCAGCATTAAACAGGCTAAAACAAAGACAAACAGAATGGATTTTGGTCACTGTGCCTTTCCTTACTGATGAATTCTTATGTATGCAGACATTGTACTTCTAGCTATGTAACAGCAATTTCCTTTCTCCTCACATTATACAGCCTAGCCATTTACACTATTTTATAGTGAAGAGGTTAACAGCAGGATCTTGGATAGGTCTGAGTCCAAGACAGTATTCTTCTGTTTTCCAGATCCATGACTTATTCTCCAAATGCCTCAATTTTTTCAGGCTTAAAATAGATAAAACAATGGTAAATTAAGCACTGAGTCAGATTGTACATTTGAATTATTTAGCATAGTTTGACACATAATAAGTACTCAATAAATACTACATCTTGGACAGACGACTATGATAATAATTGTGATGATTAGAATACCTGAAAACAAACAGAAGTAAAGCAACCAAAAGTAAAGGATTATAGTGTTAAGAATCAGATTCCTAGTCACTTGTCTTCGATACAGGCAGAAGACTCAAATCATGATTAGTGCACTATCGTTATCTAGGTTGAAGGAAAAAAAAACAACAGTTCTGTTTCCCCCTTCTCACTGATTTCTAAAATGAGGAAATGTGAGCACTGTTCTATTATTTCCCATCTCACAGATCAAAATTGGACTATAAATAGGACAACTCCCCTCCTGCAAGGAAGGCCTTACAGGACAGGGCCTCTCTTTTTGGCCCCAAGTTCATTTTGTGGACCTGAACAAATGATTGTTATCCTTACTTCAGAGGTGGAGAAAAGGTCTATAGTAATGAACTTTGAGTGGAGAATTTTTTAGGGATTTTCTCTGATGTTTCATTAGGCTAATGATGTTGAGAATTAAGTCATAAAGCATTCCTGTTGCTGAAAAAGAGGTGAGTAAATATGGTGGAAGCTGTTTTCCTGTTGATCTTTCAAAGGCAGTTTAATTAGCTAATGGTCGACTCCCCAAAGCCAAAGCTAGATAATTGGACTGGGGGCGGAGTAAACTGACTTCTTTGACAAGTGTGCTTATTTAGAGAATTACTTTAATTCCTTTGTTCATTACAGGGACCCTGTAAGACAAGGCAACCCTGGGATTTCATGGAGATGCAAGTAATTGCTCTGATTTATTTTTATAAATCTGTCTTCAGTTTCACAACTCATTATTAGTCTTTTGTGTGCTAAAAGTATAGGCATCTTAGGTGCATAAAATAATTAAAATAAATCTAAGACATCTTTTGCCTTTTGTGGCATATAGAACTAGTCTGACTTGTTTTAGGGCAACGTGAGGATCTTATTATGACAGTTGATTTTATGGTCTTTAGGAGAAAGTTCCAATAGCCTAACCAAAATCAAATTAAATAACCTTTGTTCTCTTTTCAGTGTCTCTAATCACTAGAGTAAGACAAATCATAATTTTCCCTACCCTAATCAGTTAGGTGAATGTCAATATTTATGTATTTCTGTGTTTGATCAATGTCACTGCATCATTTTCAGCCCAAAACACCAAAAAAAAAAAAAAAAACCCAAAAGGAAACAAAAATGACAATTGGAGAAATTTTAACATTGAAAGCTTAGTAAGACATCTTAATCCTTCAGTTGGAGGAAAAATAGAAAACTCGATTAGCATTCAATTACCAATTTGCTATATTCTGCAACAGCAATCAACAATAAACAACTATATCAGAACTGGCATACCAATTGAACAAAATACCTGTTCTTGGACCTCTTAACATAGAAAAAGCAATAGACTGGAGCAACCTCTAAAAAGAATTATTAGTTTCTAAATCAGATGAGATTAGTATAACTGAAACTTGAATCATCAATATATTCTTAATATGAGTATATATGCTTTTATCATAATCTCTGTAAATAAAAAGTCCATTATAATACCTATATGCACTCATTGAAGATGAGGATAATTAGAATAGAGAGAAATATAAAAACTTAATACACAATAAATTTTAATTGAAAGTGCACTATGTGTAGGAACATTGCTTAATAACAGAAATATCAAGATGACAAAGATATGATACTGATACTGCTATTTAGGGACTCACGCCTTGATGAAGTGAAAAGTAAGCAGATAAACTGTAACACAACATGGAAATCTTACTAGCATACATATGAGCCAAGTGATGTATGAGCCTAAAGGGGAAGCAATTCATTCTGCTTCTCAACAGTGCTTTATTATTCTGGTGTTCTGGGTTGGCAGAATCTGAAACTCTGACCATAGTATTGATCAGTTGATCTAAATAATTCACTAGAAATCTGGTGTTTGTATTTTATAATAGAGATAAAATTTTATCTAAACAAAGAACATAGATTATTGTATTTTAAATCTCTACTACTTTTATTGTATTGGGTTTGTAATTAATTAGGTAGAAAGTTAAGAATGGTGCTTTCAAAATCTCTTCTTACCAATTCTGAAAACATGAATAGATTCACGTATTTTAGGAAATGTAAACTGATTCACGGGAAATCTGAGTGTGTGTGTTACACATGTTGTATTAAGTACTTTGTTGTTATATATGTACATATTTATCAACATCTCCTCCATGACTAGTTAGTGGAGTTTTTTGAAACACCATGATAATAAGGTCAAAGTCATGGATGTGGGTTTCCCTCATTTTATTCCATGGCTACAGATAGATTTTTCATCTCTGCTAGGCTTCTTGAAAATATCTGCATCTGATCACAAGGAAAGGTACTTTAAATAAATCAATGCAAATCCATCAGCCGTGCTTGCACCTGGCATTGAATAAGTCACCCAGATAAACTTGTTTGCAAGCAAAATGGGATGAAAAGAATGTCCTACAAATGTTGAGTGTAATTTTTTTCAAAGTAGTTTGCAAACCTTTTGAGGAGAGGATGCTGTATTATACTCTCATGTCCTCTACATCCACCAGTGTAGTATGATACACAGCTACTTTTTTTGTTGTTGGATGCATGACTGTAATACAATAAAAATCTCTCTACTTTGATGAGAGAGTGGCATGGACATATATACACTACCAAATGTAAAATAGATAGCTAGTGGGAAGCAGCTGCATAACACAGGGAGATCAGCTCGGTGTTTTATGACCACCTAGAGGGGTGGGAATAGGGAGGGTGGGAGGGAGAGAGATGCAAGAGGGAAGAGATATGGGAACATATGTATATGTATAACTGATTCACTTTGTTATAAAGCAGAAACTAACACACCATTGTAAAGCAACTATACTCCAATAAAGATGTTAAAAAAAAAACTCTCTACTTTGAAATAAACTAAAATAAATAGTGATCATTTTAAAACCTACATTGTTTGAGTCCACAGATGCAAACTCACATAAATTATTTACATATCAATGGAATGAATTTGAAGGAATATATTTTCATTGAAAAAGAAAAAGGAGAAATACAATTGATTTCTCTTTAAGTATGGCTTGAATAAAATAGTCATCACTAATGTGAGTTTTTATACTGGCAGTGGGATTTGTGTGTGTGTAAATACAGCAGCATAGAAATTTTGATTACCACAATCCTTTTTATTGACGCTCCATTGTACAGTGAAAAAGAAAAGCTTGATGGCTTAATTCATATCCGGTTTGCATTTTCCGCTCTGACTTTTTTGGTATGTACTTTAGTTAGAGTTTTTTGTCCTGTATCTCTATTTCCCCATCTTTAAGGATAATAATTTGTAAATAGCCTTTAAAAAATGAAGTATTAGAGTTCCAGCTTTAACCTCAGACTTCTTTGTACTTCATATATTATCACCTATTACCTAACTTCAAACTACACTTTATACTAGTTTCTCTATCTCTCTCTAAAATTTTTTTCAAGACATTTTCATCTATAAAGCTGACAAAAACTCCTCTCTGACTTCTGTCCCACTAGAGATTGTCTACCTCCCTATCACTCTCACTTTATAGCTTTATTTCTTGAAACAGTAATTTAATTTCTTTTTATTTTCTTAAGTCATATTTACATAAATTGAGTGCATCTCCTATTACTCCTTTAAAATGACACTTGGTAAGATCACCAGCAATCTTTCATTTGACACAATTTGTAGAAGAATACTGCTGCTTATCTGATCAAACTTTGCTTAAAATATCTCTCCTTTTAAAACTCCCCCTGTCTCAATGAATTTCTCTCTTCAGTTCTTTTCTCTATGAATATTCATTCTCCATCTTTCTCTGACCCCTTGATATTTCCAAGGGCTCCTTAGAACTATGTTGCTTCACAATCCAATTCACTCTTCTTGCTATATAATCTTTATATTTATATGGCTCCTAACCCTCAAGATAAGCTGTTGGCTAACCATTCCAGATCTATCCTAGACTTGCCTCCCAAACGCCACACATATTTTAAAATTACCTACTGGACATCTCAGCCTGGATCTCCAATGGGCAACAGAAGTCAGTAAACCTAAAACTTTCTCCCTAAAGACTGTTCTTATTTTTGAGTAAACTCACCTAAAGTAAAAACTTAATTTCTCTAGTCATTGTAGGATCTACCTACTCCCTTTATAACTTCATTACTTAATGGATTATTAAGTCTTCTAGTTTTACCCCCCCATGCCAATTATAATCTTTCCCTGTTTTTATTACCAACTTGTTTAAATGCAGATTAATTTTTACTCAGTTGACTCTATCCAATCTACTTGTGTCTAATATTGTTCATCCAACCAAACTTTCCAAACAGCCACCATGTCCCTACTCATCTTGGTACTGAGTCTCTGTACAATCCCCAAGAAAAACCTAGTTTCAAATAGAGTTTTTTTTCTTACACTTTGTCTTAGAGAAGTTAACAACTGTAGGCCTTAGAAATAAAATAGCTGATCAACTTGACTGTAATATAGCTATCAAATCTGTGTTTGAAATCCCAACGTGTAATTTGTCTTCTATATAAGTATGTAATAATGGCTTTTAAGAGTACGGCCTCTGGAGGCAGACCGGTTTTTTGTGAATCTTGACTTTTCCCTTTATGACTTTGAAGAAGTTACTTATTGTCTGTGTCTCAGTAACGAAGGAGTGAAAAACCATACCTACTTCTTTGGGTCATTTTGATAATTACATTTACTACATATGAAACTCATACCAGTGTCTGGAACATTGTATGTGCTCAAAAATATTCACTAGTATTTTTCTAAGGGTATGCTTTAAAGAATGGATGAGTTGTGTTATTTTTTTTTTTTTGGTTGTTTGTTTGGTTTTGTCTAGAGGAACCTCAGACCCTGAATGTCTGCCTACACTTGATGTGCATGGGCAAAGCAGCCTCTAAACCACTCTTGATGCCATTAAATTGCCCTTTCCCAACTTCCCAGGTCACTCCAATATAGGAGACAGAAACACACTCATTGAGCCCTACAGGGATGAGGAATGGACTATAAACTCTCTTTAACCACATTTGGTCTACCACTCCTACTCCCATACCAAGCCAGTGTTACTGCTGTTGCATTATAAGGAATCTCAAGTATTTTACTTTTTCTGTCCATGTGTGAATGGATCAGCTTTTGAAGACAACTGCAATCAAAATTCTCAAATTCCTTCTTTGTCATCAGAATTCATTGTAATTTTCCTAGACTAGATCTCAAGATCTAGAATAAGAAAACTTGCATGTAGTTTTTATTAATAAGGAATCAGTATTACTCTCTCTGGAACAAGAACATATTAGTGTAATATAAAATTAGTATACCTTCTTAAAATCCTTATTGGTTCCTACTATCTTATGGCAAAGCTCAAATCCTTAGAATAAGATGGGTCATTCATAATCTACCCTGCTCATTTTTCCAGAATCATTTTCTAACCTCTCCTATGTACTCCATGTTCAAGAAATAACAAATACTTGCAAACCGCTGAGTATACCATGATTTTTCTCATTGCGTGCCTTGCCTACTTCCATCGCCTGCACCTTCTCTCACTTCTTCTTCTACCTCTACTTACTAAAAACTTACTTATCTGTCAAAATACAGTTTAAAATTAACCTCCTCTGAGAAATTCAGAGTCTGTGTTCCTGGATAAAGGTCCACTTAGATAGACACCTTTTGGGCCAAACCAAGCACTTCTTCCTGTCTCCTGCTTGATCTTTGTATGTACTTATGTTATAATAAAACTGATGACTGACATTTATGGTAGCTCCTTTTCTTGATTGAGAGACCCTGTAGGTCGAGGCCCTGTGGGCCAGTGACCTTGCTTAGTTTAATGTTTAATCCTCAATGCTATGCATGGAGTCCACAAGGTAAGGACTAGAGAAATGTTACTAAATAGGTATATATCCATAAAACCTACATCATTTTCCATTGTAGAGAGAGAAGAATGATTATTGAGAAATTCAGAAGACTACAAATATTAAAAGTTGGGTACATTTATCTTGGTTAATTGACTCATTTACTAGAGAGTATTGCAGGACATTCTCCACAGTTCATGTATGACTTGTGCAGATTCTGTCATGTTTCCACACATCTTGTGATGCATGGACTGCCTTTGTTTTAACCATATTTTCAAGCATGTTTGTATAGCAAACAGCTTTGGAAGATAGAGATAGTTTTTCCCTCTGGTCAAAGGTACTATCCAGTATAGTATAGATAATGCCTTCCTTTAGGACAAAAGTCAGGAAAGTTACTTACTGCCAGTATAAGAGATTTGGGTTCCCTAAATGCAGGCTTCCCATCCTACAACACAACTCAATGTGTGTTCAGATGTTCCCTGGTCCAGTTTTCCCTTCATGTATCATTAAAAAGTAGGACCTAGATAAAATAAATACTCTAAATCAAAATGTGTTTTATTTTATGCTAGTGAAAATAGCACTATAAGCTTGAAATGAGTTTCTGAAATAGGTAAAATCCACACTCAGGTTTCCTATCTTCTGTCCTCACTGCTGTTGCCCAGATAGTTACCACTGTGCTTATCATTGGAGTGTCTATTTCTTTTTTCTTTATTTGAATGGTTGATGAGGAAAAAATAATAGTATGATTAGATACGGATATTATCTTGCTACTTCTAAACTCTTATTCCTTTCTGAGTACAACCTAAATTGTTGCCTCGTATTTCCTTTTGCAAACCACCTTCCATAATCCTAGCCCTACTCCAAATAATAGCAAACAAGAAAAGGAAGAGAAAGATAAACTGACAACCATAGATTCTATCTCCTGTAACAGGTATGTGTGTTGTTACTTTTAGATATTAATAACATTTCATTTTAATAATCTCATAAATCCCATGAAGTTTTAGTAATTATTCCCATTTTATGAATAAGGAAAGTGAGACTCAGAGGGTTGACTTAATATGCCCAAGAAAAAAGAGCCCAGTAAGTAAGTAAGTGGCAGAAGCCAGGAGTTTTAGACCCTGAAATTCACCAAAAAATAATTTCAAGAATTTCATTTTATCCTTAGGTCTTCCAACAAAAATTCCATTCCTGCTTTTCCTTGTCACTTTTCACTATAAATATTTAGTCACTGGGCTAACTCCCCTACCCTCTATCCAAAATTACTTTCCTCTCTCTTCTGTTTATACTCTCTTTTTTCTCTTCAATCCTCTGTTCTCATGTGAAGAGTTTATATTTGAAATATATCCATAGGCCACACTAAGCATTATGCAACCTATGGAGATATTATATTTGCTCAGCAGAACATTTTCAAAATTGGATATTTTATGAAAGAGTTCAGGTTAGCAACTTTTCTTGAAGATTGACAAGATCTAACAACACTGGACCCACATTTCTGTATAACCATCTGCTTGGGCTGAACAGTGGCAGTCCCCTTTAAAAAGGGCACTCTGAAGTATGCAGTAGGCTCAATTGCTTCCTTTATCTCACACCTGGATGCTTCCTCACTTATGTTGTAGGCCAGGACCCACAGGCATTTGAATTTGTGATGCCTGATTTATACAGTATTGGTTAGCTGTACAGATGGCAAGGAACTACTGCCCTGTGCCAAGAAATTATTAAGGTACATAGAGTCATTTCATTTAAGAGCTTTCTGGTGTCAGTGGAATAAAACACCCCCTTTATAGTCTATTAAGTGATAGGAAAGAGATCGCTCGCTATTGTTGTGAGAGATGCTATTGTTTAGCATTTTGATTTTTGTGGACTTACGAAGAAATTTGTGGGATTTCTTGGTTTTTTTTACTGTCAAACACTTACTTCAGTGAATAAATTGTATCCTCTGGGATTTACCTAACAAGAAATTTGACAAGCCATTTACCTTTTAAGTAATTTTTAATGTCTGACCATTGACTCTAGCAAAGAAAAGTAACTTTAGTGTTACAGATGACAAATCACATTAGCTAAAACCAAGAACTTCTCCAGCAAACTTTATGGCAACACCATTGATTTGTCTCTGTGGTATATCTTGTATATTGAATGGCACATTTGACATGTATTAGCTGCTATTAAATGGGGAAGAAAGAATTTTAAGTGTATTTAAACTTCATCAATGAGATTAAATTAAAGCTAATAGAGATTTTGTCTTAGGTTTTTTCTCATATTAATTAATTGAAAATGATTTATTTCTTCATTGTTGCATTAAGATATTTATTCTCATTTGAATTTCCCATTATATTAAAAAAGAAAGACCACAGAAGTCTTTAAATGCAATAAAGTATTGAGGCTCCAAAGCCTTAATTTTAATACTTGACAAAAACATTCTACAAACAAGTATCTTTCATTGTATATCACAACATAGAAGTTCACATAGAAATATTCTATGTACATTACCAAATTTTTCCTGAAATCAGACAAGAAAATAGAATGTGTTCATAATTATAAGCATTTCTTACTTCACAGGATTCGTCAAATCTAATACTGAATTTATAAAATTAAAGGAGCTTCAAATTTATTTTGGGCAATATTACTTGTACAACAGAGAATTTTGGGATTATATGTTGTGATTTTGCTCCCATATTGATTACAGGAGATGGTGGGGGCAAAGATTCTAGAATCAAACTGATCTGGATTTAATATTCTGGCTATACTATATTCTGTGAGTTTGATCCTTTACTATTTCTTTAACTTATCTTGCCTCTGCTCTCTTCTCTCATTCCATTTAAAAAATAAATAATTATTTTTATCTTGGATGCCTTTATCCAAGATAAATTGAGTAATGAATTCATTGTTCAAAATATAGGAAATTCTCAATAATTGATTGTTAATTCTTTTTACTTATATTCATTAAAATATCAGAGAACAAAGTTTTAGAAAAAATAAACCAAATGTTGTCAATTAAATTACTGAAAACATGCAGGACCACATACAGAAAACAGTTGTATTTAATTTGAAATATTAAATTTTAGTTAAATTAAGATGTAACTAATGCCTTCAATAATTTTAGAAATTAAAAAACTTTTCTATATAATTTAATAATCACAGAAGATATAAAATAGAAATTTAAAAAATTCTAATCTTACAAATAACATGTGAGACATTTATGAGTAAAATTACAAAAGAGCTAAAAGAGATGAAGGCATATATCCATGTTCATGGGAATAAGATGCATCAGTAAGATGTTCATTTTTTTCCTTGATTCATAATTTGATAGTTTCAATTAAATTCTTTTTTTTGTTTGTTTGTTTCTTAGTATTTATTTATTTATTAACATCTTTATTGGAGTATAATTGCTTTACAATGGTGTGTTAGTTTCTGCTTTATAACAAAGTGAATCAGCTACACATATACATATACCCCCATATCTCCTCAATTAAATTCTAATCAAAATTTCAAAATAATTTTATGGCTTTGATAGCAAAGCCATGAAAGAGCCAAAACATTTTTGAAGCAAAAGATTAGGATGAGGTTGCCCTAAAAGATATAAAAATCATAAAAAAACTAAATTAATAAGCATACAATGGTACCAACACCAGGTTACCATGTAGCAAATGTCATGTAATAGAAATTCCAGGGTGGGTATTGGCAAGTGATAACAAATAGAAAAAAACAAAAGAACAGAATTTAACATAAATTTATCAGCAAATCTATGCAAACATAAGGAGACCCAATATATGACAGCAGTGAGATCAATGGGGAAAGGTAATCTATTCAATAATGGTACTGGGGCCATGCTTACCTATATGGAACAATGAAATAGGATGTCTATTACATAACATACTCCATGCAAAGTAAATAATTCTTTGTGAGATATAATACTATAATGGTTTTAAATAAAATAAAGAACAAAAAGGGAAACATTAATAATACTGATTATATTAATTTTTTTCACAAATAGAAATAAAAGAGTAAAAGTAAGTAACTTAATGGGAGAGGCTGTCACATATAATTAGCAGTAAACTAATATAGAGCATGTACAACATTTAAAAATCAATTAAAATGCAAAACAATTGAACACAATATAAAAAGAGACATTTCCTAGAAGCAAGAATATGGGTAGCTAATACAAATAAAACAAAAGGTCAACCTGTTCAGAAATTAAAGAAAAGCAAATTAAAACCATAGTGAGAAACCTGTTCAATCACTTAATTGGAAAAAACCCTGAAAAGTCTGAAAATAGTCATGGCCATTGCTTACAACCAATTAGAATGTCTTTCAACCAATTTGTAAAACAATTTGGAATTATATATACATTTAAAAAATGTGCTTGTATTAAGGCACAACTATTTTCTTCCTACATATATATTTGTTTGATAAATACTTATACACTTGCACCAGGAGACAGAAGAATATTGATATCAACATTATTTCTAATAGCAACACAACTAGGAACAACCTAAATGTAAAACAACAGGAGGATGAATTAAAGCAAATGTAGTATATGCAACAATGGGAGAGAATGAGACAGGGAATTCATGAGAATGAGACAGGGTAGTTCATGTTGTGAACTACCACAACATGTATCATATGTTTGCATTTCACCAACAAAATATTGAGCCAATAAAGCAAATCACAGAAGAATTAATTTAACATGGCATCATTATTTGAATTTCAATAATTGACAAATTTAAATAATATAAATATTAGCATATATAATATGTAGCAAAACTATATTTAAAACCTAGGGAATGAGAAATATAAAATATAGTAGTTCTGTATTCAGAAATGTTAAACACAGTGAGAATGGGATATGATTTGCCACTACTTATTTGTCAAAATAAAAAATTAGGATAATTTCTCAAATTCCAGGTGTAGAGAAATAGACAGCCTTATATGTTTGGAGCAAGTATGTAAGTTTTTTAGACACTTTGGCAAAAAGCATGATCTCTTTTATACACAGCGATTGTTTTGCTAAATCTACAGTCTATAGTTACATTCATCCAAAGTAATAAAGATGTATACATTACAATATTTGTTATGGTATTTAATAGAATATTAACTGGAAACATTTTTCAAAGTCAATTATTAGGATATAAGTTATGTTAGATGTATGGAATGGAATACTATGGAATCATTGGAAAGAATTAGGTAGATCTATATGTGTTCATATCAAGAGATAAACAACCTATAGTATAATTTTTTTTAAGTATGATATATATAATACTACTCAAATGCTTTTGATTTTTAAAAATTTATTGAGGGTACCTCTACTCTTCTTTTTATAGTTATTTTTAAGATTTTCTTATTTTTTTCAAGACATAAATAAGGAAAAACTTGTTCTAAACTTGTCATTTTGAAAGATAAAATCTAAGTATTATTTTAACATTTTGTTAAATGACATATTTTAAAGGGATGAGTAAATAAATTCAGTATGATAGCTTCTGACACAAAGGTTTCACATTGAAGGAATTCTCAAGAAGAATTGGCAACAAACTCCTACTCATATACAGAATGTATCTTACACTTAGATTTTAATGAAAAACAATTTGAAATAAATTATTCACCAGTAAGATATGGTTAATTATTCATGGAATGTACACGCAATGGAATATTATGCATCTAATAAAAATGTCAGGTAGGTATTATATCCACTATATATAAATAAATGAAAAAGTATGCAATACAGCATATATCATATGATCTTAGTGAGGAGAATGCACAAAGAATTTTTAAAGGATTTGAAACAAACCACTGTAGAAAATTTTATTCTTAGGGTTTAAGAAATTGTATAGAAATCCTTATAGTTTGATTTATTTTTTACAATGAATATCTATTACTTCTATAGACAGTAAATAATAAAGTTGTTTCTATTTACAAAAACAAATCTTCACAACTACATATGCAAATAATATTTTAAAATACTTTAAATAATTCTCAAATTCTAAATAAATATTGTATTATATAGAGACTATGAAAATGGAATTACAAAAAATAAAAGAATTTTTGTTCAAAATATTAAGTGCCTACTCTAAGTTTGGCCCCCTTGTTGGCACTGATATAGCAAGCAGCACATCGCAGGATGAAGGCTGGAGTTATGGGGAAACAGAAGACAGTACAGTCTGTGAAAACTGGTTTAGCCCCAGGAACCTGATCTGACCCAGTATAGAGAAGCTGTGAGCAAAAGTTAAAGTGGCCATTTTGACAGGAACTGTTTTAGACACAAGGCATAGTCAACATCACCTTAGGGCCCAGTTAAAAGGGTAACAGCACCAGGGAGAGGATTTTTCTGTGAGTTGTTAGGAAGTAGTTTTGGCAACATAAGTTACCAGGACAGCCCATGGCAGAGGACTTCCTTGCCTAGTTGACAGCTGCAGGATATAGCATTATACTGCTAAATGCGCTTCTAAATTAAACTGCTAAGTATATCTTATAGATAGGCTCACAGAAGGGGCAAGTCACCTTCAAACAGTCTACTGAGAAAAGTAAGACACCCAAGAGGGAAGCTGGACTTGTGGAAGAGCATGACAAAAGCTGCATGCCATTTCTGAGCACCTATAGGACATACTCTGTGACTTGGGAAAAAACTTTTAAAGGAGAATTTGCAGGAAACCAAAACTCTAGCAGGAGCAAGTATGAGCAAGAGCCAGGAAAGCCACTTAGGATTAATCATTTAGCGCCACAGGGTGATGAGGCTGAGCATTTGGATTGAATGTAAAAGAAAGCAAAGAGAATTTTTCCAGAGGAAAGTTTTCGGAAAAGATAAATCTTGAATTTTAGCAGGGCGGTGGGGTCCCAAAACTA
This sequence comes from Balaenoptera ricei, assembly GCF_028023285.1. NCBI lineage: Eukaryota > Metazoa > Chordata > Mammalia > Artiodactyla > Balaenopteridae > Balaenoptera > Balaenoptera ricei. Next base: position 109,719,043 of record NC_082642.1, read on the forward strand.
GATGCATCTGCCTTTAGGCAACAATAATTCTGAAAACGTTGACTAGTCCTTTGTTATTTGACTTCAGTTTTAGTTCTTAATGACGATTGACATTCTAAATCTCTGACATATGTTACCTCAGCTGTTTTTAAGTGACATAAAAGAGAAAAGGAAATTGAGAAGTACTGATGTTTTAAAATGTCTTTTTTTCCTAAACAACTCTTAGTGTTAATGAATACTAGGTTTCCTTAACCAGTAAGTAGGGGAGTCAATTGCTTACTCTTGGAATGTGAATCAATACTTTCAAACATTGTGGGATAAACTACCACATGACATACTTCTAAATTATACATTAGTTTACAAACATCTCTCATCATAATAATATACTATTTTTAGGCCCTGATATATACACACTTGTCCAGTACATACTACCAAACAGTGAGACAGATATAGTGTCACCCCATAAGACTATGTTGTTCAGTATGGTAATCATATGTGGCTATTGAGCACTTAAAATGTGGCTAGTCCGACTTTAGATGTGTTGTTAGTATAAATTTGACACCGGGATTTGAAAAGGCAGTATCAAAAAAATACATCATTAATGAATATTTTTATAATGAACATTTATTGAAATAATAATATTTTGGATAAATTCGGTTAAATAAAATACACTTTAAAATTAATTTACCTGTTACTTTTTATTGTGACTACCAGATTATATAAAAATGCATTTATGGCTTGCATTTTATTTCTAATAGACAGTATTACTCTGAAAGACTAAAATCAAAAAAGAGGAAGAAAAATTTCTAGCCACATCAAGATAATTATATCTCTAGCCGTAACTATGTTCCAAAAGTGGGTAACAAGAGATGCTGAGACATAGCAAGTTTAAGCAGTCATACAAACTTCTGGAACAGTATCCAGGTCTTTTTTTGGTGCTTTGTCATCACTTTTGCTTGTTGTATCTTATATCAATGAATCTTTCAATGTCCTTGAAACAATTAAGTCAATTTAGCTTACGCTTTCTTAAAAACAAATTATTTCTTCCCTTTGGTTTTGCATATGCAGAAAGAGACTCTGAAACAATTTCACAATGGTTGTTGTTAAGAACGTTATTAGATTTTTTTTGAGTGAAATTATAACCCAAGTGCCTTTCATACCTTAATGATGGTGTCTTTAAATCTGAGTTCCAAGGTGACCTGTTTCTTCCATCCTCTTTAGTGTTTATTCAACATGAGACAATTAATGAATTCTAAGGGTTCATATCCCCTGTTTTCTTTGGAAATGGTTTGGCTGGTAATCAGTGTTAGGAGATTCATTGGCATGTTCTGTTGTACAAATAATGTTGGCTGGGGAAGGATGCTGATTATTTAACATCAGTGTTTGACAGAAAGTTTGTGCTTATAGTGTGAAAAGGTACAGGCTTAGAAAACTGCATGTTCAGATGTTAGAAGGGGTTTTTAGGGAAGGGTCTTCTGCCAGATCAGCTCCTAAACGTTGGAACTGGCTTTCAGAGTGTTCACAATCTTTCGGGGTCTGTTGGCACATCCATCACAATGTGTCACATGATGAGGCATAAACTAAGGCTGCAGTTGGGACTGCATAGTTAGATGTTGTGTTGACGTGCCAGGAAGCATAGGCACCTTAGCTATCCCTGGTTGACAGCCCCATAGAATAAGATAAATGCCAAGATCTGTTAAAAAGATGGGGCTGTGGTTGGCTTAGAAGAAACACAATTACATGTAACATAAAGTCCATCTTATAATCAAGCTCCAACCTACCTTTCCAGGGCTAATTTCTCTTCCTACTATACTGTAAGCTCCACGAAGGAAGAGATTTTGCCTGTTTTCTTTACTTTTAACCACAGTTCTATAAGGGAACCTGGAATATAATAAGTTCTCAATAAATGCCTGTTAAATCAAAATTATCTAACTAAGTCTCAGAACTGGCTTTCTCTTTATTGTATATGTTTCTCCATGCATCAGCTTTAAGGAGCTGGTTACCTAAAGGTTATCCACATGACCTTCTAAAATCTTCTGGGATATCTAATAATTAAAGATCAATTAGCTATTTGTATTGTCATATTTTTTCTTAGAGTCACACTAAGCTTTATATGGTGTATGATTTATTTTAAAAATGGCCAGTTACCTGATCTGTTTGCCTTTACCCGGTGAAATTCCTGTGTACAGTAGGAAACTCCTACCCACATACCTTACAGTTGAGCACAGAGAGTTGTTTAAAACAGGGATCCATGTCTGCATTTATGGAAGAGAACCTTTTCTGGTCTTCAAGATAATGTTCTGAATTTCTAATGGGCAGGTTTTAATTTGTATTATAAGGCGCAAGCTTAGGCTTTGAAAGGATTACTGAAAATAGAATTATGTAAGTTTTGTGGGTTTAGTTTAGTATTCCTATGACCATTGGAGGAATAATCAAGCAGGGAAATAGGAAGGTATTGCTCCAGGGAACCTGTTTATGAGTCTGGTCATTCTGTATTTTGTATTGTGCAAGGAGTGATGTCAATAAAACATGTGAAACAGTATTTGTTTCTGAAGTCAGAATTATTTTTAAGAATGAAATTTTAGGTAAGTGGTGGGGTATTTTTTTGACCCTAAAGGCTAATCGGTGTTTTGAAGTACTTTCCTGAGTTATATAAGAATTCTTATTTTATTGAAATCAATTTGGCAAATGATTTCTAGCCCAACCATGAAGCAAGCACTATGACGTACTTATTCAAAGATTAGCAAGTCATGGTTCCTGTCCTTAAATATCTCAATCTCAAGCAGGAAAGGCAAACACATGCACAAACACACACACACGTGCACACACACACATACACACATGAGGCAACAGAGGGAGTACTGACCTCTTTTGAGAACAAATGGCTAAGGGAGCACTTCAACTTCATTAGGTGGGCTCACAGACATGGCAAACTTTAAATTAGGCATTTGAAATATAAGGAGGGTTTAACCTCATTTAGGTAGTCTGGAGGTTGGTGGTGGGGTTACTGGCACAGAACATATAATGGAAGCAAAGGAACAGATAAGTGAAAAGGTGTGATGGGTCTAACCATCATACGGAAGTGCATAATTCTGGAAGGCATGTTCCCATTGTAGTTCATGTGAATGACTATGCCTTGCAAAACTCCAGGGGTATTGTTCACATAGTTTATATGAATGTATCCACTAGAATTGTGTAACACAGCAGCCCAGGGTTCTGTCAACAGTAAATAGTTTAGCCATTTGTGATTACTTGAGGAAGAATTATGGGAATTGAGTCTGTAAGTATCTGTAGTATGAATTTTACAAGATATAGAACTAGGGATTATTAATTTGCAAACAAATGAGGCTAATTAGATCATTAAGATTAAAAAATAGTTAATTATAAATTATTTTGAAAATTGTAATTTTAAAGCTAAAAATATCGATAGAATTTGAGTTTATTTACATTGTTTCTTCAGGATTTAGCCACCGTTGAGTATGAATTAATATTTTAGCACTTAAAACAAAATAAGTCACAAATATGCCTCAGTATATTTGTAGGAAAACCTGAGCATGGAGTTTTTATAAGATATTTAAAAAATGAAAGTTTGAGTGTCTATGTGAAATTATCAGGGAAATTAGAGGATAGAGAGTAGGGAAAAAACAAGGCACAGAGATTTTAGAACATTGTAATTTAAGATATATTAACAATAGTGCCTAAGACTTTTCAGGCAACCTTGATTCATTAGTTCAAATGTTTCTGTTTGTATTACAGCTCTTCCTCTACCCCTCTATACCCTTTTTCACTGAATTGGATATTCTTTAGCTGCCTTCTAATTACGGGATATGTGACATTCATATATTCAAGAGAAAATAGCAATTTTTTAAAGTAGCAAATATAATCTTTTTAGAAGTGGCAACCTGAGGTATTACTTATGTGGTCAACGGCAAACCCTAAGTAGGTAATCGCCGTCTGGTTGCTTCTCAAATTGGTTGTATGTTTGGAGCACTGTGTGGATATTGGTCTGTTTGCTTTCAGATGAATCCTTCTCCTAATGGACTATCAAGTATTTGGATAAATCTATCACTAATGCAGACGATGGCTCCTGTACTTACTGAAATGCCTTCAAACCAATTTGGTAAATTACACCCACTATGAGAGTTAGATGGCATGTCATGAAAGATCAAGCTTTTTGGTAAAATGTCATTTCTTTGAAAGTCTTATATCCCCCTTTTAGAAATAAAGTCTTTTGAAAGAGAAAATACACCATTAATATGTATTTTATATGTTATCTTAAATTTCACACAGAAATGTACAGCATTTAGAAAGTTCAAGAACACATATGAGAACTGGATAAAGAATTCTCTTTACTTGTAAGAAATTTTTTAAACACAACTTTTTTTTCTCACTACTCTTTTTATCCACCATAAACAGGCAAGTTTATACACAGCTATAGTAGAAGTAGAAGAATTTTCCCAGAGTAATAGCCTCTATTATCTGAACATTTGAAAAATAAAAACAAAATTATCATTTTTCTCTAGCTTTGAACTCTACTTATGGAGTATGTGTACTAAAGTTAATACCAAAATCAAAATATGCTTGCACTTATTAGAGATTCTATGAGTGTTTACTTGGCAAAAATAATAAATAAATAATTTATAAAAAATAAATTAAAAATAACTTTTTATTAACCATGGGACACACCACTTTAAAAAATTTATGAGGTGGTGTATGTTTCTAATTAGAAAAGTAATATATGTTCAGAGAAGGAAATGTTGGAGAATGCAGAAAAAGGGTAGTACATTTAATATTCAACTTATTAAGGGTTTTAATATAAGGTACAATTACTGTTTTTAAACTTCAATGTGAAGCATAACTTGCAGTCCTTTATTCAGTCTGGTAGTAACTAAATGAAACATGGAAAGAGATAATTGGCAAAATGCTCTCTCTCCTCAGCAGCTTTGCAAGATGCTTACAGACATCTCCGTCTAGGAGAGGAGAGGACAGGGAATCTGTTTGGCTTTGTGAGAACTGTGTTAACCTTATCAATCTGCATTCTTATACCCATCACATTTTACATAAAGTCTTATTTTCTTTACTGTAAGTAAATTTTTAAATATTTATTTTATTTTTCATTAAAGTACAGTTGATTTATTTACTTATTTTTTATTTGGCCGTGCCCTATGGCATGCAGGATCTTAGTTACCTGACCAGGGATCGAACCCAGGTCCCCTGCATTAGGAGCACAGAGCCTTAACCACTGGACTGCCAAGGAAGTCCTGACTGTAAGTAAATTTTAATGTAACTTTTGGTTTACTTTCATTTTTGCAATGAAAAAAACCCATAAATTCTATCTTATTATCTGAACAAAGATAATTGGTAAGGTAGGTATCTTTAGATTTGAAAGATGTAATTGGGGACATCCTTTTGAAAGAGTTTGATAGAATATTTAAAAATAGCCATGCACAGCATCTATTGTCTTTTAAAGTCTTCAAGTAGAGAAAAATCCTGATGTCCAAGATAGTGTTATCCAGTTTCTCACTATCCAGCAAGGATTTTAGTCTGAAGATCTCAACTGGAAGCAGAGAATAGTCTGCCAAGGGGATTAATATGAAATAGGCTTTTCATACTGACTGGGAAAGGTGACTGCAGTAGCCACTATAACAATGGGAAGAAAACATCAGCCAACAGTATGGGCACTCTGACCTACTATCCTAAGTATATACCTTGAGAGACTTAAGGCAGATCTTGCTACTATTTTACAAACTTTATCCAGCTTAGTTATTTTAACAAAATGTATGGAGAGAGCTTACTTCAACAATTTAACCAAGTTAAAAGTTAGATTTAACTAAGTTAGAATGAGTTTAACTAAGTTAAACAAGTTAACTAAGTTTAACTAAGTTAAGAAGTCTAACTTGATAAAATTCTAGGCTGGTATCTCATTCCTACAGCTCTACCCTAGGGAGGTTGGCAACAATGCTGAATACTCATTCAGTAACTTATGAAAAAGATAATTTATTTAAAAAATATCTCTGAAACAATATGGTCTTTCAAAACAATGTTGTAAATATACATTTTTGATGCAGAAGGATCCCTAAGACATTATAATGAGGATCTGAGAGCGTAAACTCTGGAGTCAAGAATGTCAGTTCTTGAATCCTGGTTCTGCCACTTACTAGCTGTGTGACCTTGGGTGAGTTACTTAACATCTCAGTGCCAAATCTTAGAACGATATACTAAAATTTTCTAATGGGAACATCTCCAGGGAATAGTATTGAGGAAAAGCTTTTGATGGTGAGGGGGACTTTATGTACGCTTTTAAGCCTTTATGTAGAAATTTACATTTTTATTATATGCTTGATTTATTTTTATATAAATAAGTACATTGGAAGTAAGACATACTTTTTTTTTTATCCCACCACCACCCTGCCCCCACTTATCCCCCTTGGTGTCCATACGTTTGTTCTCTACATCTGTGTCTCTATTTCTGCCTTGCAAACCGGTTCATCTGTACCATTTTTCTAGATTCCTCATATATGCACTAACATACGATATTTGTTTTTCTCTTTCTGACTTACTTCACTATGTATGACACTATCTAGGTCCATCCACGTCTCTACAAATGACCCAATTTCATTCCTTTTCATGGCTGAGTAATATTCCATTGTATATATGTCCCACATCTTCTTTATCCATTCATCTGTCGATGGGCATTTAGGTTGCTTCCATGACCTGGCTATTGTAAATAGTGCTGCAATGAACATTGGGGTGCATGTGTCTTTTTGAATTATGGTTTTCTCTGGGTATATGCCCAGTAGTGGGATTGCTGGGTCATATGGTAGTCCTATTTTTAATTTTTTAAGGAACCTCCATACTGTTTTCCATAGTGGCTGTATCAATTTACATTCCTACCAGCAGTGCGAGAGGGTTCTCTTTTCTCCACACCCTCACCACCATTTGTTGTTTAAGACATACTTTTAAAAGTTCCTATTTGTATAAGACACACTGAGATGTGTATCACCCTAAAACTGTGTGTGTATGTGTTATATACCTTGACGAGAGTAGGGCGCATTTGTTTTTTGCCCTTTTATTTATCTATATTTGAGAATCAAAAACTCTGGAAGGAGTTCTTTTTTCTGTTGAATAAAAGATACAGAGTCTAAGATTACAAATTGTTTAAATTCTATGCAGACTGATATTAGGGATAAATCTAAAACAATGGGTTTTTTCAGGTTTCAGTGCCTAGGGGTGAAAATTAAGAATCAGAACAAAAAACGCACAGGGTTATATCATACAGAATGGAAATAAACATTTCTATAAGGACAAAAATAAGAACAAACAACAAAAACAAAGGCTGTAGTTGTCACTTATTAAAAAGGGTGCATTTGCCCAGAGATTGTGTTCTGTGATCACTCAGCACTTATTTCAGGTTCTTTGTACCCTGGAGGTTTGTACAACGATAACAGGCATGAAGCTGGCCAAAGCAATGGGCACAAGGAAACCAATGATGCATTTTCTAGTAGAGGTATTGTATTAGGTCTCTCCAGATTGATCTATCTAAATCTATCTCTCACCTATCAAGATAGAGATTTTAAGGAATTTTCTAGGAACAGTGTGTGTTATATGGGTATCCTTATAATCACATATCCAATTCATCCTAGGGAAGAATTAGGAATTACAATACTCATATTTTCCTTGAGAATAATGTAAACACAAAATACATGATTGTAATTTTGTAGGATGTCATACAGACAATTGAAAAACAATGAACAGAGATAATCAAGGCAAATATTTAAGGCAATTTATATTGTCTCCCTAGGTCTCCTCTTCTGTCCACGTCCATCCTTCCCACCTGCTGAATTCCCATTTTATCCTCCAGTTCCACCACCCAGCAGCATCAGCTTTCTTCCCAGCCTTCTTTATCAAAGGGTGCCTTCAGAGCCTTCATTTATATTAAAAGGGCAATTACAATAAAGACTTAGAGGGTTGCATCCCTCTATGGTATGAGAGATCAGTCTTAAGCTAAAGGAATGAGTTTTGAAAATAACTCAGTGTTAAAAGAAGTAAACTGTTGTTTCCCTGTGGTTTTGCTGGATTTCATAGGAAAATATTTGTATTTTGTACCCATTTTGGCTCAACCAATGAAGCATAGTACGACTTTGTGCCAGAAATGAAACAGAATTGAAATAGCATTGTGAGGTAGAATTGTTTCAGTAAATCGATGTGGTTTTCCCCAATTTAGGATTTGATTTTTATTCTTTTTAAATAGAATTTATAAATTATATAAAATATATTAAGCATAATATTCGGTATATAATAACTTAGTTAATTTTAATTGTGTTGTTTTCATCCTTCCTTCTTTTGTAAGGGAATTAGCTGATAGCAGTCCTTAATTTTGACTTTACAAAACTATCACCAAATTTTGTCACTGTCTAGAATTACTTCCAGTGACTACTTAGTGCATCTATACTGGCACTCCAAGTCATAATAATAGGATTTAGGTAGAATGCCAATGTACTCCTCAGTATTTCAGTGTGACAGCAAAATCCCTGAGCAATTCCCATTGGTACCAGAATATGTGATCTTGCTATCCATTAGAATTTTCTATTTCCTAAATATTCAGTGCATTTCATACCACTATGTCTCTGCATGAATTATTTCTTCTTAAAATGATAGACTTCTCCTGGAGAAGACATCCTGCCTCAACCTAAATAATACCACTAGCAAGATTTCAAAAGACAACTCATTTTATTATTAAACAACTTAATGCTAAAGCATAATTTCCCTTAAGATGAAATATGCACCCCTCTCATAAATCTGTATGGATACCTTCTGAAGAAACAAAATCCTTGTTTATTGATTATAGTTATCATGTATTCATATATCTACTTTTCTTCATTTTTTTAAAATTTTAGGCTAAACCTCATTGTTTCTTGACCCCCTTATAATTCTAATTAGTCTCCTAATGCACTCTACTTTTTAAAATCCATCTTAAAATTAAAGTAAAATGAAAATAAAACAAGGTTAGTGAATAAGACAGTTAAATTGTAACACTAGAGGCTACTATGGCATTGTGAAAAAATCTTGGTCTTTATAGTTATACAAACTTAGTTTATATCCCAGATTTGCAACTTACTGGCTCCGAGCAATTGACTTAAAGTCATCTGTAAAATGATGAGAGTGATATGTCAACTATAATGGTTATTATGAAAATAAAATGTAATAATCCATGTAAAGCCCTGGTACATAGGAAGTACTCAATTATCTTTATCAATTCCTCCATTTACTTGCTCCTTTACCAAGGAGAATTTACTTCTGTATTGTGAAATAACTATTCTTCTAAATGTTTTACATGCCATTGTGTTTTATTGAAACATATTAACTTTCTTAACTTTTTATGTTGAAAAAATTTTAGATTTACAGAAGAGTTATAGTGCAGAGAGTTCTCATATGCCCCACACTACACTTTTTCCAATGCTGACATCGTATATAACTATGGTACATTTATCAAAACTAAGAAATTAACATTCATATAACACTATAAACTACAGACTTTATTCATATGTCACCATTTTCCACTAAAATCTTTATCCTGTTCCAAGATTTAGTTCAGGACTCCAGGATATATTCAGCATGTATTAATTTTTTAAAATTCAGATCCCAAGCTCTTTAATGATATTTTAAAGAGTCAGTTTTTAACTGCTCTGCACTTATTTCAAGGTTTCATTTTTATTCTTATATTTTACTTTGGTTTATGTCCACCATTTCTATATGTTATTTTTAAACTTGACTCTACCACATGTGGCATTAGCTAAGCAGCTTGACATTGTGTCATCATGCGTTTTTTAAAATTGTTTTTTATGTCTTTGCTCAAATCATTGATAAAAAGTTTGAATATGATGGGACCCAAAAATGACTCTGTAAAACATCTCTTGTGAACAAATTGAGCCACTGAACCCATTCATCAGTACTCTGAGTACTCTTCTGCATCTCACGATTTGGGCCAGAACAACTGAGCCAAAGTGGGTTTCGTGTTGAGAACATATAAATTGTCCTTGCTTTTGTATCCAATCGGACAGTATCTCCAATTATAGACATCTTGTTACTATTTTCTATTTGTCCTATTTCTTAGTATTTTTTCATGTTTTCTACTTCATTTGGATTAATTGAATCATTATTATGATTTCATTTATGTCCTCTAATGGCCTATTTTTAAAAATTAATTAATTAATTAATTAATTTTATTTTTGGCTGTGTTGGGTCTTCGTTGCTGTTTGCGGGCTTTCTCTGGTTGCAGCGAGCGGGGGCTACTCTTCATTGCATTGTGCAGGCTTCTCACTGCGGTGGCTTCTCATGTTGTGAAGCATGGGCTCTAGGCTCGCAGGCTTCAGTAGTTGCAGCACGCAGGCTCAGTAGTTGTGGCTCATGGGCTTAGTTGCTCCGCGGCATGTGGGATCTTCCTGGACCAGGGCTCAAACCCGTGTTCCCTGCATTGGCAGGAGGATTCCCAATCACTGAACTACCAGGGAAGCCCCCTTTAATGGCCTATTAGCCATATCTATTTGTGTTATTAATTTTTTTGATGATTCATTAAAAATTACAACATATATATTTAACTTATCATTATCTACCTTCAGATAACATTTTACTGCTTTATAAGTGGTGTTAAGGACCTAAAAATACTATAATTTAATTTGCTCATTCCCTTCATTTATTCCATAGTTATCACATAATTAAATTCTATATATGTTGCAAACTCCTCAATACATTGTTATTATTTATTTCAACAGTAAATTATTTTTAAATAGATTAAAAATGAGAAATTTTTTTAAAATTTACTCACATATTTTCCACCTCTGTGATTATTTAATCCTCTGTGTAGATCCAACTTTCTCTCTGATATCATTTTCTTCTTTCTGAAGAACTCCCTTTAAATTTTAAGTTTTTTCTATGCTCTTCTTGATATTCTTGGTATGAAAAAGTCTTAATTTTGTTTTCATCTTTGTAAGATAATTCTGGAAGGGATAAAATTTTTGGTTGATATATCTTTTTTTTTTTCTTTCAGTACTTTATAGATTTGTTCATTGTCTTTTAGTTTGCACAGTTTCTGACAATAGGTTTGCCGCTGTGATTCCTTTTTTTCTTTTTTTTTTTTTTTTGTACTACATTTCAATGATTTATTTAATTTATAATTGGGAATTTGTACTATTTGACCACTTTTACCCATTTCATGCCCCACCACACCCCCCCCCCCAAACAAACACTAATCTGTTTTCTGTATTTATGAGTTTGTTTGAATTTTTTTTTTTAGATTCCACATATAAGTGATATCATATGGTATCTTTTTTTTGTCTGATTTATTTCACTTAGCATAATGAACTCAAGGTTCATTCATGTTGTCACAAATGGCAAAATGTACTTTTTTATGGCTGAATATTGTATATATATGCATATATTTTTTTTTTCTTTATCAATTTATCCATCAGTGGACACATAGGTTTCTTCCACATCTTGGATATTATAAATAATGCTGCAGTGAACATAGGGGTGCATATTTCTTTTTGAGTTAGTTTTTTTTTGTTTCCATCAGATAAATATCCAGTAGTAGAATTACTGGATCATATGGTAGTTCTATTTAAATTTTTTGAGGAAGCTTCATATTGTTTCCATAGTGGCTTCACCAAATTACATTCCCACCAACAGTGTACAAGGGTTCCCTTTCTCCACATCCTCGCCAACACTTGTTATTTGTTGTCTTTTTGATAATAGCCACTCTAAGAGATGTGAGGTGATATCTCATTGTGGTTTTGATTCACATTTCCCTGATGGTTATGATGTTGAGCACATTTCCATGTACCTGTTGGCCATCTATATGCCATCTTTGGAAAAATGTCTATTCAGAAGATTTGCCCATTTTTTAATCAGATTGTTTTTATTTTATTATTGAGCTGTATGAGTTCTTTATATATTTTGGATATTAACCCCTTACCAGATGTATGATTTGCAAATATTTCCTCCCATTCGGTAGGTTGCCTTTTTGTTTTGTTGATGGCTTCCTTTGCTGTGCATAATCTTCTTAGTTTAATATAATCCCACTGCTGTGATTCTTATTTTGTTCTTCTACATATAGTATATCATTTTTCTTTTTCTTTCAGGATTTTCTCTTTATTATTGTTTTTTACCTATTTGTTAGGATAGGTTTTGGTCTTGGTTTTTGTTGTTGTTGATGTTTCTTCATCTTTGGGCTTTTGCTATTCCTGGATCTGTAGATTTATAATTTTCATCCATATTGGAAGAATTTGGCCATTTTTTCTTTAAATATTTGTTTCTGCCCTTTTTGCTTATTCTGAGACTCCAATTACATATGTAGACAACCTGACATTTTTCAATGGCACATCAAGCCATGGTCATTTATGCTTATTTCTTTGGTCTTATTTCTTTCTGAACTTCATTTTGAATAGTTTCTATTAGTATATCTTTATGTTCACTGATATTTCCTCTTCAGTGTCTAATCTGCTTTTAATCCCATCCTGTGTATTTTTCATTTAAGATATTGTATTTTTCATCTCTACCAGTTCCATTTGGGTCTTTTAAATATCTTCCATTTTATTTCTTTGTATATTCAAATTTACATTTACATCTTAGGTTATGTTTACAATATTTATAAAGTTGTTTTAATGTCCTTGTCTATAAATTACATCATCTCAGTTATTTTTGAGTCTGTTTCTATTGCTTGACTTTTCTCCTGGTTTCGTTCATATTCTCCTGCTTCTTCACATGCCTGATAATGCTTTATTAAATGTTGGACAATTTTGAATTTTATGGTGTTTGTTTCTGAATCTTACTGAATTCCTTTGAAGAGTGTTGGATTTTGTTCTGCAGCATAGATAAGTAGCTTGTGGGAATTTGATCCATTCAAGCCCAGCATTAAGCTTTGTTTGGACAGGTCCTTCATTGACTTTACCTCTGGAGTTAATTTAATCCCAACTGCTAAGATGTGACATCTCTGAAAACTCTACTCAATGTTTTTTTATATTATAATGTCTTTCTACTATGGCCAGTAGGAAGAAAAACTATTTCCAGTTTGTGTGAGTTCTGAGTAGTGATCAGACTATTGCTTCCCTGTGGTTCCTTTTTTTTCAGATGGTAGGAGTCTCCTTTATACATGTACACATTAATATTCAATAAATGCCTCAAGGGTATCCTTCTTAAATTCTTCAGTGTTCTTTCTTTCTGCAGTTCCTTCCTCTCCTGTATTCTTCCCCTTAAATTCTAACTGCCTTGATCTTCCCAAACTCTAATTTCTGTATCCTCAACTCAGTGAGATCACCAAGGCTTTCTCCTGGAAACTGCCTGCAATAAGCTGGAGTATTGGAGGACTCAGCTCATTTATTCCTCTTCTCTCAGGGATTACAGACCAGTGGTGTTTGTTTTTCAGTGTCTGAAAATGATTGTGTCATATATTTTGTCTGATTTTTAATTGTCAGATGTTTTCATTGTTTATGATGGAAGAGCAATTCTGAAGCAGAATTCTGAAGTGTTCTTTCTGTGGAAACTTCTACAGATCTAAAAATGGCTTTATGTGCAAGAAGGAGTATTTATAGTTACCCAAGTTATGAATTAACATTGATTTATTAAATTTAGACATTTGGAATCGAGTTGTTTAAATTCTTAAGTTCAAATTACATACTTTATTTTAACCATACACAAAAATCAATTCAACATGGATTAAAGAATTGAACCAGTAAGACCTGGAAAAATAAAACTCCTAGAAAAAAAACCTAAGGGGTAAGCTCCTTGACATTGGTTTTGGCAATGATTTTTTGGATTTGACACCAAAAATAAAGTCAACAAAAGCAAAAATAAACAAGTGGGACTACCTCAAACTAATAAGCTTCAGCACAGAAAAAAAATAAACAAAATGAAAAGGCAACCTATGGAATTGGAGAAAATATTTGCAAGTCATATATCCAATAAGGTGTTAATCTCCAAAATATACAAGAAACTCATACAACTCAATAGGCAAAAACCCCAATAATAACAACAAAAAAATCCCCAAACCCAAATTGACCAATTAAATAATGGCAAAATATCTTAAACATTTTACCAAAGAAAACATACAAATGGCTGACAGGTACATGAAAATGTGCTCAACATCGTTAATCATCAGGGGAATGGAAATTAAAACCACAATGAGACATCTCTTTACACTTGTTAGGATGTCTGTTATAAAAAAGGCTAGAGATAACAAATGCTGGTGAGGATATGGAGAAAAGAGAACCTTTGTGCACTATTGGTGGAAATGTAAATTGGTGCAGCCACTATGAAAAACAGTAGGAGGTTCCTCAAAAAGTTAGAAACAGTACTACCATCTGATCCAGCAATTCCACTTCTGGGTGTATATCCAAAGGAAACTAATCATTGTCTCAAGGAGATATGTGTACTCCCATATTCATAATAGCATTATTCACAGTAGCTGAAGTATGGAAACCACCTAAGTGTCCATTGACAGATGAATGGATCAAGAAAATGTTGGGAGAAATGTTAGAATGTCAAGCAAATTGAGGCTATTAGGATGATAATTTTGAATGTCAAATCTGATCATCTCGAAGAGTTGACATTGTTTATCCAAGATTAGAGACAGATCAAGGGACCTAGGGGCAGTAATCATCTTCTTCAGTTTTCTCCAGCCATAGACAGACATTCTAACCAACACTGCTTTATAGACAAGGGTCTCCAAGTCTGCATACTACTCAACTGATATTCTTTATAATAAGATATTCTTTATAATGTAATCTGATGTGGTTAGATGAAAATCTTCACACCTATTCAGATTTAGCAAATTTCATTGATTTCTCAGTGGAGTCTGCATTTCTTTAGCTTTAGGCAACAATTCTATATTCATTTTAATGGCATCCCATTGAATCTTGACTATGTCTCATATTTTTTCTTCCTCTGAAATCACAACTCTAAAATTCTGCTAATGAAACTTTCATAAACATATAAACTATTCTAGAATTTTCTCAGAATCTACCTGTCATTTCTGGCTTCTATTCCTGCCTTCATTTTGAAAGCATTTAACCATCATTAGTCTTATGGCATATTTTCCTTTTATTATGAGTTTGTTAGGATTACTGACAGGTGTTCTGAAATTACATCTATGAATTCATTTGATATTGTAAGATAAATTTTCTGAGTTTAGTGTCCTAATCTCATTTAGACAATTACATGTGTTCTCATCCTTTCCTCATCCAACTTTTACCTCTGTTTTATTTAGTCTGTTCTTTCCAGTTTTTGTAGCTGAAAAAAGGGAAGTAAAATTTGTTGCATGGTTCTTTGTACTTTCTCTCTAACAGTACAGTCTATATCAAACAATAGATCTATCCTTTCCTTCTTTTTCTGAGTGTGATTTATAGTCACTTAACAATCATTACCTTGGTTTCCATGTATTCCATTTTCATGCCCCTTTTGAGTGATAAAAACAAAAACCGTTTTAGAAAATGCTTTTGCCTTACAGGAAAAAATGTGCTTTAAGATTTCAACCAACTTTAGAAAAGAAACATTAAAGACTTCTCAATTATTGATTGTCCTTTTGCAGCTAAAACGAACATAGAAGTGCTAAGTAAAATAAATAACTTTATGTCATTAGCCTACCATTCCAGTATATATGAATTTACTTAGAATTATCATATAGCCAATCATACAACTAAGTTCAATTTTTTTTTTTTTAAATATTTTCTGTACCTCTTAGGGTTGTGATTTTTTTTTTTTTTAATTATTTATTTATGGCTGTGTTGGGTCTTTGTTTCTGTGTGAGGGCTTTCTCTAGTTGTGGCAAGCGGGGGTCACTCTTCATCGCGGTGCGCAGGCCTCTCACTATCGTGGCCTCTCTTGTTGCGGAGCACAGGCTCCAGACGCGCAGGCTCAGTAATTGTGGCTCAAGGGCCCAGCTGCTCCGCAGCATGTGGAATCTTCTCAGACCAGGGCTCGAACCCGTGTCCCCTGCATTGGCAGGCAGATTCTCAACCACTGCACCACCAGGGAAGCCCCCTAAGTTCAATTTTTGATTGAAAACTTCTAAGTCTTATAATATTAGTGGAAGTGGAAAATTTTCTTCATGCTCTATTGAATAAAAAAATTTTTCCAACCTTGCTAAAATTTATGCCAAAGAAAACTAATTTTTAACTCTCTCTAATTCTTAGGGTTTAAATGTTATATGATAAATATAAGTTAAACCAACAAAAAAACAAATAACGCAAAAGGAATTTTGTTACTAAACAAACAAAAAAAGTCCCTAAACATATTACAATCTATAAGTATATGTTATTTAAGCTCAAGAAAGGACATCATGGTGTTATTCACATGAAACCTTTAGGTATCCTGCCATAATGACATGGAAATATTAATCTGTCCCAGAAAGCAATTTTCTTTTTTTATGAACAAGAGTAATTTGTGACCCATTAGTAAAGAAGGGGAAATTATTTTAATGATAGTAATCATGAAACAAATTTTAATGCTAGTGTACTTACAAATAGTCAATATTCTGGTCTACAAAAAAGTTTCATCATGATTATATGCAAAGCGCAACATCTCTATGCTTGTCATGGAGAGTGCAAGTATAACAGATGATAGCATACAATTCCTAAAATATATTATTTACAGTAAATTAGTAAAAGAAGAATGAGTTATTATACATATTGTTACCCAAACTAGGTTTAACATATGTATATATGTTTTATCACTAAATAGAAACATGGTTTTAGTCATAATTAATAGCCTAAATATGTTCAGATATTTTTACCAAATTAACATTACTGAATAAAGCAAATTTTCATAAACTGTGTATGTGCATACTGTGAGAATTGCAAATGACACCATTTTTGAGAACTTAATTTGGCACTTATATTAGGAAAAATACACTTGAAACACCTAGTGTCTGGCACCCTATGGTGAACTTTTGCTGAGATCTGATAATGCTGGGCACCAGCAGCCTCTTGGAGCGGGAGCACATCACAGATTCACACAGCACTCCAAGCCTCCAGACCTCTGAAGGCCTGGTTCTTTGGTTCAGCATTTCTGCACTAGGATGGCCCAACACTAGAGAACACGAAGTTGAGGATACACTTCAATCACTGGGTCCTCTGCTTTATTATTTTGCAAACACATTAGCTCTTTGCTCCTGCAATATTATCTTCTACATTGTATTTATATCTAAATGTCTTCCATTTCTTGAAGCTCTGGGAAAGAGAAAGTGATTCAGGGACTATATCTTTTTACAGATTGCTTTCTGATAAATACCAATGTGATTGGCAAAAACAAATGTGAAGTATAAATGTATTTGCCTTTCACAGTTTTCAATTTTAAATTGAAGTATCAATATTTAATTTTCTTACAAGTTTTCTGGTGTGTTGTATTAAGTACAGTTCTAATTTTATTTTATTTTTTAAAGTTTTCTCAACATTTATTAAGTGCATATTTCATAATACATATTTGAAAATTGCCATTTTAAGCACAGAGTCTACTGAAGTGTATACCTCATTTTAAGAGAAATAAATAACTTTCATATTAAAAATAATTATCTCTTTTGGATGGATTATGGAGAATTTTTCTCATCTTATATTTTCCTCATTGAACTTATTTTTATAATTAATGAGTAACCCATTGTCTTTAGAAGTGGATTTATACTGTAGCATTTCAAGTTTTTAATGTAGGATCTCATTCTCATATTATAAGATTTGTGCTGAGGTAAATCTAATCAGGCAGAAGTAAGAACATATAAACAAAAGTCCTTTATCAGGACCAAATTACTATAGATAACTCTATCCTAAAATTCTACAGTCTAAAACTATAGATGTTCAAAAGGAGCAATATAATAGAATCAGTCAGATACTTTAATACTTCTTGCCATATATGAAATACATTTCAAATTTCAATATTCTTGTCAGATACAAATAAATTTAAATTTTTTATAACATAAGCCAATAAGAAAAATAACATACTACTTTAAAATACACATAATTTTTCAGAAATGCTTTTGAGTTAAATATTAAATTTAATATATTTTTGAAAAATGTGTGTGAAAACAGATAATTAGATAATTATAGAATTTTTAAACTTTTTTAAAGCTTTGAATGTATAGAACTTTGATGAAAACATCTATAGAAAACCATCTTAGACTGTTTTAAATTGATTAAAAAAATAATGATACGGGACTACCTCATTTCTCAAATGCATATTGATGTTATATTAAGTGTTTGAAAATAGTTTGATTTCCTCAATAATCTAAGCCAGAAAATGTGCTGTATAAACGTTTTTTAAATGTCCAGGCAATATTTTCAGCTAGCAAATATATCTCACTCCCCAACTCCCACCCCAAGAATAGACAGTTACACTGACATTACAAGGTCTTAATTCAGTGAGTTAGAATTAATAATGTTCCACTGTATCTTGTAATTGGTGGAAATCTGTTTACTTCTACTCTGCTCTCCCTTTGTGCTTAAATGTTCTGTTGACTTCACCATGAACTTCAAGGTGAACTTCAGAGGTTCAGTGAGAGGTTTATTCATTTTGGCAGAAAAAAGGGCTGACTCTATACATAGCTAACTTTTAAACTACATTCCTATACCTTGCAAAACCACCAACATTTTCTCCACAACTGGCTATTTTCCATTTTTGATATGATGAGAGCCAAAACAAGAGTTAGTTAAGAAACCAGAATTCTTTTCAGCTCTGAAAATTAAAAAAAGACCTCTAGGAGAAATTTTTGGTTGTATGCTCACTGTATTGTTCCTCCAATCTAATTTCATTTTAAGGTAGAAATTGGATTATCTTTGGGGTTTTTTTTTCCTTTGAAAGCTGTTGAACTCACTATAAATACAAAAATCTATTTAATTTACCTATACTAATCAAGTAAGTGATCTTTCTATTGGTATTTGAGGAAGGAAGATCAAATGTAATTCCCAATGTCATATATACACAGAGATGTATATCACTTTGGGATGCCAAATTCAAGTCTTGAGGCACAGTATGCTTGCACTCATCCTTGGCCTCTACTTATTAGACAAGTTAAGTGCAGCCCAAATTTGGAAGCCTGGCTATAAACTATTGTCTTTCAATTTTATTTATGGACACGTTTAGTAAAACATGAACTTTTCCCCTGAATGTTTGAAATATGGTAGTTTTAACATACCCTGTGTCTACTACTTTCTTCTTATGCATATTCTCATGAAACATTACCATCTGACAACTTTAGGGGGAAATTTGTAGATCCCAGTAAATAATTGTGTAATTCAGTTAATAAAGCCAAAATATTCATATTAAATTAGGAAACTTAAGTTTTCTTTTATTTATTTATTTATTTTTATTTATGGCTGTGTTGGGTCTTCGTTTCTGTGCGAGGGCTTTCTCCAGTTGTGGCAAGCGGGGACTACTCCTCATCGCGGTGCGCAGGCCTCTCACTGTCACGGCCTCTCTTGTTGCGGAGCACAGGCTCCAGACGCTCAGGCTCAGTAATTGTGGCTCACGGGCCCAGTTGCTCCGCGGCATGTGGGATCCTCCCAGATCAGGGCTCGAACTCGTGTCCCCTGCATTGGCAGGCAGATTCTCAACCACCGCGCCACCAGGGAAGCCCCTAGTTTTCTTATATTTGGATATTTTAAGCAATGGAGAGAACAATATTGTCCTAAATCTCTGATTACTATTTCTAGAACCTAGTATAGAATTCTGAACTCTAGGCCCATTAACATGTGAAGTATTCTAAGAGAGTATTGCTGTGAAAGTTAAATGTAGCTGATCATTGTAATGCTTTTAAATGCTCTGCCATTCTTAATTCACATCAATCAATTGCAATCATTAATCATGTTGAATGCAGCGGTTTGGGTGAACACTTAATATTGATTCTAGCTTAAATTTCACTGCAATTATAACTTAATGGTAGGTAGTATGTGTAATATTTAAATATAATCTAGTTTAAACTGTCAATTAAGTGACAGCAGCAAGAAAGGACAAGTCCTGTGACCCAGACAGAAATTATAAGTAAATTTTTTCTTAAATGGAGAAGGAAAGAAGCCAATGGATCAAAAGAGCAAGAGGAAGGGGATGTTTGATGGTACATGTTAAGTACAGTGTTTAGCTATGCTAACACTAGAATATGTACAGAGGTGCTCTAAGACACAAATGGAAAAACAAGTGCACCAACAAACGGAACAGCAGTCATTCAGGTGTTAGGAGATGACAGATTTCAAAGGCCTGGGCATTTTCTGCTAAAATTCAAGATTGCCTTCCTAAATGGAAAGTCCAGACACTTATTTATTAAAAAATCCTACATTTAAAAAAGAAAACCGGTCACAATTTATCTCCTGCTCCAAATATATTACTCAGGTTTCCCTGAGACAACCAGTCAACCAGCTTTGTGCAAGTCCCTTAATTACACTGATTCTAACTTTCCTCATCTGAAAATAAATGTTTCAACCAAATAATTCATAAGGCTTAAGGCATAGTTTCAGCAGTGTGAGTTGATAATATACATACATATAGACTTATTTGAAGGGATACCCTAAGGAGTGATGCTCAGAATGTGGCTCCCTGACCAGCAGAACTGGCATCACCTGGGAACTTGTTAGCAATGCAGATTATCAGGCCCCACCTCCTACACGCCAAATTGGACAGGTGATTCTGACACAGGCTGAAGTTTGAGAAGTATTGCTTTCAGGCATGGTATGCTTCTATGTTAGTTAGACAGGAACAGGAGGAATCAAATGCAAAAATGGTTAACTTCTCTCTCCGAAATCCCACCAAATTGACAATATTTAAGAGGAAAAATAACAAACAGAACAAGTAAATAAATCCTCAGCAATATCAACATTCTGGGAAGTTATCAACTGACTATATCTGTGAGCAATTTCTTGGAAAAAAAATATAGATAAAATCAAAATGATGCCAAAATCCAATGGATATGAGGAATTATTTACCAAGTATAATTAAAACAGTAAACTTTAAAACAAGTTAGTTTTTTTCTGAAGAACTGAAAAATCTTAACAACAAGATTCTTGTGTTGGGACCAGGGATAATAAAAGTGCTAATGGGAAGTTGATCCAATTATTATTTAAAGGCTGAGGAAGAGCTGATCAGTCCCATTTTCAGATGAAGAGCCACAAAAAGAGCTGTGAAACAGTTTTGACATTGGAAATGGTCAGAGATCCAGAGACTTCTGAACGTGTTCCAAGTAATATTAAGCATTATGAAAAGAAGAAAATAAATTCCCAAGTGGGAAAACATACTGCCAACCTGAATTGAATGTGTAATCCCTTCTATCTCCAACCACACCCTTATGCATAAATTCATCAAAGCCGCAATTGTCATGCATTAATCAGATGCAACATGTACATGCAGAAGCAGTGACAGGTGCATAGGCTACTAATACCACTACTACCAGCTATGTATATACACATACTCAAATCCTAAGTATTTTAAGGAATCTAACTGCATAAGAAAAGGTAAAAAAAGGAAAAATAAAAAGTAAACACACACACATACACACAAACCAATACAAGGATGACTAAACTCCCATGGAGAAAGGTAATACAGGGGCAAAATTTATCAGGCTTCCTCTCATAAAGCTACAGAAATAAAAATATATAAATAATATATTAAAAGAAAATTATATGCTTAAAGAAGAAATTAATAAATTACAGATCAAAACTCTAGATTTGAGCAATAAAACAAATACCTCATTCTTTGCAAAGATCTACAAGGACAATATAGTCTTGAAGTCTGAAGATATTAAAAGAATTAAGGAAGCATGACTAGAACCTGATGAGAGTCAGAAAATAAATATAAATAAGAGGACATTAAATTATAAAAGAACTATAATCAAATTATATCAATAATTTTGAGAGTACATCTGAAATGATTAATTTTCTAAGAAGGATTATGTAACTTGCTAAAGTCACACAGTTTAGTGGTGGATTCAGTTTGGTGTGAATATAAAGTTTTTCCTATCAATATCTACCACACCATCCCTATTTGGTATTGTTAGAGATGATTTTGGTCAGGTATCCATCTTCTTTCACAGGGCCAAATATTTCAGGGCAAGCAGGCTACCTTAATAACCATAGAGGGAGAATCACATGGGTTTAATCCATTTTTAGTACCATGTATTAAATCAACCATCCTTTTCCCTCTAACTTGAAATAGCAGCTTTGTAATTTTTTAATATCCCACATATATGCAGATCTATT
This sequence comes from Balaenoptera ricei, assembly GCF_028023285.1. Lineage (NCBI taxonomy): Eukaryota > Metazoa > Chordata > Mammalia > Artiodactyla > Balaenopteridae > Balaenoptera > Balaenoptera ricei. The sequence continues at coordinate 109,741,242 of NC_082642.1, forward strand.
TCTGAAATCTCTTGTTTTATTATTTTATTGATCGATTTGGATATTCCCTGTATTAATACAATATTCCTTAGAAAACAGAACCTTTTTACTAAGTTTTAGTATGTGGTAATAAAACTCCCAGCTTACTTTTCTCATATGATACTAATCATTTTAAAGAAGTAATAACTTTGACCTCAGTAAATATATTTTCATAATTTGCCTTTAAAATCCCTGAAATAACTATTCATTTGAAGGTTCTTGAAACTTGTAATTCTACCAGTTTTTGCTTTATGTAATATGTTTCTTTTACCATTTACCTACCTATATTCCTATTATGCCAAATAATTTTAGAACAAAGGAAAATGAAGTTGTTTTAAATAACATGGAGGGTTGTCAAAAGTTGAATTATTTTCTTATTTTAATATTATTTTTGTTTGCATTCATCACGTTTAAAAAACTATTTTGATAATTCCCTGTGTGTGCTAGAATGTTCACATTTCCTTATCTTTATTATTTATTTCTCAGTGTATTTAGAATATAATATTTCTTCCATTTTAGATGAAGTAAAAAAATACATTAAACAGCTCATAAAGTCAATATCAAAAAAAAAAAAAAACCCAAAAACCCAATCATAAATAGGCAGAAGACTTGAATAGATATTTCTCCAAAGAAGACATGCAGCTGGGCAACATGCACATGAAAAGATGCTCAACATCTCTAATTATTAGAGAAATACTTATCAAAACCACAATGAGATATCATCTCACACCTGTCAGAGTGACTATCATCAAAAACTCTACAAGTAACAAATGTTGGTGAGGATGTGGAGAAAAGGGAACCCTCATGCACTGTTGGTGGGAATGTAAATTGGTGCAACCGCAATGGAAGTAGGGAGGGAGGTTCCTCAAAAAACTAAAAGTAGAAATACCATATGACCCAGCAATTCCACTCCTGGGTATATATCCGGAAAAAAATGAAAACAGTAATTTGAAAAGATGCATGCATCCCAATGTTCATCCAGCACTATTTATAATAGCTAAAATATGGAAGCAACCAAAGTGTCCATCAACAGAGAAATGGATAAAGAAGATATGGATATATATGGACACACACACACACACACACAATGGAATATTACTCAACCATAAAAAAATGAAATTCTGCCATGTGCAGCAACATGGATGGACCTAGAGAATATTATGCTTAGTAAAATAAGACAAAAACAAATACTGTATGATATCACTTATATGTGTAATCTAAAAAACAATACAAATTAATGTATATGCAAAACAGACTCATAGATATAGAAAACAAACCAGCAGTTACCAGTGGAGAGAGGGAAGGGAGGAGGGGCATGTTAGGGGTAGGGGGTTAAGAGATACAAACTACTATGTATAAAATAGACAAGCAACAAGGATATACTGTATGGCACAGGGAATTATAGCCATTATCTTGTAATAATGTAACAGGGAAGAACAAAATCTGACTCCATGCTGGATCTGTTTCTTTTACTTTAACCTTTTCTCTCCATTGTTTTTTGTTACTATAATCACTAAAAGGATGTTGTCTATAGCTATTGGCATACATAATGGCCTCCCTCAGGGAACCCTGCCCCCTGCCTAAATGTTAAACTAAAGTGCCTTTGTTCAGCTCACAGGGAAACATTCTGACCCTGCCCACCTGTGAATGGCTGCAAGAAAGAAGAAATTAACACATCCCTTCCCCTAGGCTGGTTAAATCAAGAGATGCTTTGCAAGACTTATGGCCTTTTTACTTTACTTCCTCACTCCTCCCGCTCTCTGTTCTATAAAAGAAACTAGCATCCAGACCCCAGTAAGATGGTACTCTAGGACATTAGTCTACCATGTTCTCAGATGCCCGGCTTTCTGAATAAAGTCACTATTCCTTGCCTCAACACCATGTCTTATTGGCCTGTCATGCAGTGAGCAGAGCAAGCTTGGACTCGGTAACAATAACTTTTAATGGATTATAAACTGTAAAAATACTGAATCACTACACTGTACAAATGAAACTAATATTGTAAATCAACTATACTTCAATAAAAAAAGAAAACACATGAAGACATGCTAGTCTTCTGAGAGTCATTCCACTTAAAATTTCAGTACCTTGAATTCGTAAAGCTATTTCTAAAATACTAAGATGTAAAGATATCTTTTAAAATGTATAGAAGCTTCGTCTATTAGAAAAAATATGCAATTTAGATGAGATGGTTAATACCTCTAGAGACCAATAGTCCATTCCAGACTGTATACCACTCTGCCTTTGTGCAGTCTTTGTGCAGACTTTGGGGAGAGTCTAGAGAGCAGGGAACAGAGCCTCTGGGTGGTTTGTCCCTGTCAAGACCATTAGACATAGACTGGAGATCAGAAACAGGACTTCAGTTAAGCAAGAAAATGACTGGCAAAAAAAACGAAGGACCCCAGCTGCAGAGAAATTTGGGAGCTAGGTGAATTTCTAAAACAAGAACTCAGAACAAGAACCAGAATGATAGGCCATTTGAATATCTCAGGATACATAAAAACTGGGAAAAACCTGTTTGGAAACTCAGTCATTAAGAGCCTCAGCAGAGTTGACTTGTATCTTTGAGTATAATGCAGAAGTCCCAAGACTTTAATTTAATTAACTCCCAGTGATTCTAAGCCCTCCTGGTTGTGCATGTGTTAGCGGTAGTGTGGGAATAAAGGGAATTGATGGTAAAGCAGACAAATGGAATTGAATACACTCATTCTGATTTAACATTAAGTTGGCTTGAAAACTGGGTCAAAGCAGATTTTGCAAGTTAAGAGATCAATAGCTCAATTATAGCAGAGCTGGAGAAGGCAGATCTAAAGAAGTTAGGTAGTGAAGAACAAGGAGAGGCTGAATGGCACTGTTATACTTTGCTTCTTCGGTAAACTGGCTCTTTTGCTCACTGCTTCCTTTTCAAATGAAGGGATTCATCATGAAGTTGATCTGACTCTAGTGTAAATGTATTAAAAATATTGATTCATTTAATTCATTTTTTCTCCAATATAAATATCTATGGTTAAGCTGTCTTATACTTAGTTTACTAGGCTGACTGATTTTAAATTTTTCATTAAAAAAAAAAAAAAACTTTAAATGCCAAAGTATCTTTCTAGGAGTAGAAAATCCCATTGACTTTGAATAAATTTGGATCAAGTAGGTGAGGAAAAGACAATGCTCAAATATACAAAGTAACTGCTTCAACAAGAACAAAAAGGATTATACAGATTTAGCCTCAGTGCTTGAATCTTTCCAACTCAATCACGTTAGAATAGTTATGTACAATGCAGTCTACATGAAAGTGGTCTAACTGTGAATATAATGTTGTGTTCTTAATTCTTTGTTAATCTAACTCATTTGCTCCTGGGACACAATACCCCGTGCTCACAAATTTGCTCTTGAATCAGAAAGAACAACGTAAATTCCAGAACAGCATGTCTTCTTTCACATTTTGGTATTATATTATCCAGTTCTTTGATGGGGCAGCATGGAGCGGGGAGCAGACTCACTGGGGAAATTAAAAATATGTGACAGCACTTTTTAATACAAAGGTTCCCTGAAGCCAGGCAAATTGGGACTGGCAGTTATCAACATCAGCTCACTGTAGGGTGGATCCGCTGAAATGCTCTGGGTGGTCTTTATGAACTTCCTAGTGGGCAGCTTGTTAGGCTAAAGGCAGAGAAGCAGCACTTAAAGGATTTTGAAATTATCAGGAAGATAAGAAGATATGAGAGAACACCAACCAAGTGCAGTACTGTGGTTTACAGTTTGGAGCAGGATACCAAGGAATTTATCTGGAGAAAAGACCAACAAATAAGATCAGGGAAAGGAGATTTCTGTATTTAAATTTATTCTCATTTTTCTTTTTCTGTAACTCTTAAATCTCCAGACTCACATGATTATTCTATTTAGTGCTTCCCAAATCTTACAAAATGCAAGAATCCACTTTTGTCTTACCTTAACCTACTCCAATCCCATCCACATTATAAGTGCAGAAGCAGAGAACAGTTTTTTTCCAAGAATGTACATCATCAGTTCTCAGATTCGATGAGTAAACACATGGCCCCCTGGGAGATGCCTGTACAGTTCAGCAAGTCTATAGAGGCCAGACTCACAGCTGGAATATTACCTGCCTACTACCTCCTGTGCTAACGTGCCCATTAAATGAATATTATTAAACACAGGACAGAATAAAGCTAATTTCCCCCCTCAATTTTAACCTGTGATTTCTTAATATAAAATGAAGAGAAACTTGTGTCCTGGCATGAGTGAAATAGAAAGAATACTTCAATTCTGTATGAATGATCAAAGTCCACATCCTTGAATAAAAATCAGAGAACCAGTATTTTAGTTCATTCTATGTAGAAAGAAATCCACAGATATTTAAAAATATAAGAAGTTAAGAAAAGACATTTTATACAAACATGTTATATTGAACAACACTAATTAGTAATGGTTTCCAAATATTCCTTCTGTACCTTGCATTTAACTAAGATATTACTGGTTGACACTGAGTAAGATTGTAATGGTTAATAAGGTTTTTTTTTTCAAATATCTAATATTTATGATCTCTCTCAGAGTGATACTGACAGCGCTAAACATATAACTTCATATCAAAAGATAAGAGAATGATGTAAAATGAAAAGATGGAGTATAATGCAAAGAAAAATGGACTGACATGAGAACATATGAATTCTACTTGTGATGAAGCAACTCAGTGGTTTCATTAAGTTGGAAAAGTTATGTAACCTCAGGTTCCTTATCTGTAAAATGGGGATATTAAGATCTGACCTGTCCATCTCATGGGGTCATGTGAAAATAAACAGATAATAAATGTTTAAAACAAAAATGAATTTTAAAGATGCAAGATATTATAAAACAGAGTTAGGACATGGAAGGAGGTCAATGTGTTTAGTTCAGTGAGCTTTTTTACAAACGTTAAGCTTTATAAACTCATTAAGGGAGGAGGAAACAGCAATGCTGATCTTAAAAGTACGAATTCCATTCTTGAATTTTCCACATGCAGTATACAAAGACTATTGAGACAATTCAGACAGCTGACTCAATTACTTGCTCTTCTGTCAAGAAAGGTACACTCTACCTGATTTCAGGATGCTCATATTTCTGAGTTGAAAGAAAGGCTTTGATGACAGCCACGTTAGAAGTGTGCTTTGCTGAAGCCTAGACAGTGCCATGGTTATCAGAAACCAATGAAATTCAATGGGGCAAATATATTTTTCTTCTTTTTTTCCTATATGAATTGCCCTTTTAAAAATAGCTTATTATTAAACATTTTTTCAAATTTTTATGCAACATTTATAATTTCATTCTGAAATTTTGAGACCAATGTTTTATATATTTCAGGCAAATGTTATTTTTGAAAATTATTATCTTTATTGTTGGGAAGGAGTAGACAGCTTACTTGTAGAAATTCTTACCTGGTACAGTATTCCTATACAAAAAAAGTACATATAAGTAGTATAAATATTATGCACACTTAATACACACACACATACACACATAATAAAATACCTAATGTTTACCAGGCATTTTCTATGTGCATGGGGATATCCTTGTACTTTATAAGTATTATCTCATTTAATCCTCATCACGTAAAAAGATCCTGTTTTTTCCTATTGTGCATATGAAATCAAGCACAGAAAAGTTAAGTGGCTTGCCCAGTATTGCACAGCAAGTAAATGGCAGAGTCAAGATGAAACTCAGGCAGTGCACCATCAGAGCCTACACTCTTAAATCCCTCCACTGTGTGGCCTCATCAAATAAACTTTTCATAAACCACAAACTTTAAGACAGACCTCCAGTGTATTTCAGATAGGAATGGGGTTGTGCTTTTGGGTTCTGGAACATGAAAGTGAGCTGGTTATACCAGCCTGAATGGGCTGAACTCAACTCCACATCCCAGAACTCCTGCAACTGAAAATGTTTCCCTTCCCTTAAGGAGCAAGTCCCCACAGACTCCTTATCTCATATTTATGTAAAAACTACTCATTCCAGACAGCATCAGAAGACTTCCTCAATGGCAGGTACTCTTGGAACAGTGTCTTTTCCCTGAGTTTATCACAGGAACATGTTGGAAAATTCGTATCAAGAGTAAAATCAGAGGCTGATATTAGAGTTGGTAAAGGTTAGCCTTTGGCAGAATTGTGAAATAGGTTAAATGTGCCTGAGGCATTTTTCCTCTTTCATGATTAGTTCTCAAGCCCTCCCAATTGATTCTCATGACCCTACTGGGATGATTAATTAATTATTTGTTTGATTTTCTACTTACTGCTTAACTCTGCTTAAAAGCTATAATTTTCATATGTGCGGGAACCATACTTGCCTGTTTTGCTATTTTACTCTAGCCCCTAATATAGTACCAGATCATGGAATATGCTGGCCATTTACTGAATGAAGGAATAAAATGTTTACTAAAAAGATCTTGACCCCTTTCTTGCATCAGCATATGGCACAAAAATTAGTTGTTCAGTTACTATCTCTTAACTGAATGGATGAAAAAAATGACTAAGGGAAGTGGTTAAGGTATGAATCGTTCTGGGATTGAAATTCCAAAGAAAATTCTCCAAGACTTACCATAGGAGAGAGGAAGAAGTGAGACCTTTTAATACACTGCATATTAATAAGAACTGCAAAACTTCCCATAGTATCTCTTCCTTCTTTGCAGCATGCCTCAGGTTTCAACCTGCTCTCTCTACTTTCATGTTTACATTATCTATTTGATCTCTTGTGAATTCTGTCTCCATGTGACTGGTGGTGGAATAGACGCTATTTTTCTTTCTTATTTCCTTTCTATCTGTGTATGATAGACACAAGTCCTAATCATTTTAATCCCTTGAGAAATTTACTGATGGGGGAAAGAAAACAACACATTGAGAATACATTTTACAATCTTGGGATATTTTTACTGTTTTAGTCCCTGGACCATAGCTCTAAACTCTTCAGTATGGAAGTGATAATAATCAACGATTATTAATATTTATTGAATACTTGTTACATATTCCATTCACTTGACACTTTAAACTTGCTTGCCATTTAGTCTCAAAAGGATCTGGATTTACGAATTAGTAAGTAAACTGAGGTTTAAAAATATAATAGGCTATTTCTAAAGATCATTCGCCTCCTAAGTGACAGAAATAGATCTGAAATCCTGATCTCTGTTGTTCCAAAGCTTTTGTTGTTGCTGACCAAAGACTGAATTAAGCCAAAATAGTGTTGGCTTCTAATCTCAAGGTAAAAAATATTATTTATAAGGATATCCAGAATTTGTTAAACTTCTCCTCATGCACATTTGGTGACTTCTCCCTGTCTCTTTAGTATACACAGCAGTAGCTCAGAAAATAAAGTCTCTAAAATGAAGGAATACCTGTAGTCCCCTAGTGGCCTATGGATATTATCCACTTCACAGTGAGCTGGAATGCCTTGTGAGCAATGCTTCATGTAACTGATGCCCCACCAAGAGAGACCCATGTGGAAACAGCAGAGAAATCTCTACTTAGTATGACTTGAGACTTGAGGGATATTATACCATTTTTTTAGAGCATTTTTTCCTCCAGCATCCATCAGTGGTGTGGAGGTCACTTCCTCAATTGTATATCACTGTATTCCCTTTCCTTGCTAGACAAAATTCATCTGATGAGGGGAAAAGCGTAGGTTTGGGAAAATGCTAAGTTAACAACAATAACCAAAAAAAAATAAAGTGACTGATAGAGTAATGGGTAACAAGGAGAAAGCTATAAATCAATGTTTTTTTCATTTATTGGTTCACTTAAGACATGTTTATGGAGAGTTCACTGTGTGACAGGGACTGCGTCTAATATTGTTTATTCAAAGACAATAAGACTGTCCCTGCCATTAAGATCCTTACAATCTTGGGACTTCCCTGGTCTTCCACTGCAGGGGGTGTGGGTTCGACCCCTGGTCAGGGAGCTAAGATCTCACATGCCTCGTGGCCAAAAAAACCAAAACATAAAACAGAAGCAATATTGTAACAAATTCAATACAGACTTTAAAAATGGTCCACATCAAAAAAATCTTTAAAAGAAGAAAAAGACCAGCTCAGTCAGTAATACTTATTTACTAATAATACCTCTAGTCAATGAAATTGCAAGGGATCGCGCATTATAAAAAGAAAAAAAAAATCCTTACAGTCTGCCTTGGTCATTTTGCACTGCCATAATAAAAATACCATAATATGGGTGGCTTAAACACCAAACGTTTATTTCTCACAGTTCTGGAGACTGGGAAGTCCAAGATCAAAGCACCAGCAGATTCATTGAGGACCTGCTTCCTGGATTGTAGATGGCTGTCTTCTTTCTATGACCTCACATGGTGGAAAGCAGAGAGAGATTAAGCAAGCTCTCCTGGATGTATACTTATAAGGGCACTAATCTCATAATGAGGGCTCCACCCTCATGACCTAATTACCTCCAAAAGGCACCATGTCCAAATACTATCACATTGAGGATTGGGGTTTCATATGTGAATTTTGATCAGTTGGGAGGAGGTGCAAACATGCAGTCCATAGCACAGTCTAATGGGGAAGAGGAGATGCCAACAAAATTATAACACTGTGTGCTAAATACTATAACTTGTTCTGAAAAAGAAATGCAATGGGACCATAGAAGAATAAACTCCTAAATATGCCTGAGGGCATCAAAGAAGGCTACACAGATTAGATAAACTTTGATATTAGAGGATATCTAAGGAAGAGTTTGTTAGAAGCACAACTGGACAGAGAGAATTCCAGGCACAGTTAAAAGTTAGGAGAAAAGTCATGGCTGGAGAGTCATGGATAGATAGATATTGCTGGGATATAAAGTGCAAGGCACAGTGAAGTGGAAGGTAAAGATGGAATAGCTAAAAACGATGCCAAATCATCAAGGGCATGTATGTATTGAAAAATATATTATCCGGAAATTTATAGGAAATAGTTGAAGTCACTGGCACCAAAATATTCCTTGCATTTTAGAACAGTATTCTGTCAATTGCAATGGAACACGATAGAAAGGATCAGGACCAAAAGTTGTGAACTTGGCTCTTAAGACAAAAGGGAGATGCAAGTAACGAAAAAAGTAGAATTGAATTATGGAACAAACAACAATTGATGTGGGTTTTTTGTTTTGTTTTGGGATTTTTTGGTTTACTTATTTATTTATTTATTTTTGGCTGCGTTGGGTCTTCATCGCTGCACGTGGGCTTTCTCTAGTTGCGGTGAACGGGGGCTAAATTGATGTGTTTTGATGAGGGTTTGGGAGCCTCAAGGAAGGTAATGTATGATCGTGCCTCCTCTCACGTGAGACGCTCGCTCTAGTGTCTACCCCTTTCTCCTCCAATGTTTTGTCAGGCCAGACCACCATCCTTCAGCTTCAAAACCTTGGCTGCTTTGATCAAAGCTGCCCTTCTTCTCTGAGTATTGCTCTACACTAAGAGCCACTTAGCCCAGGAAGTTATACTTCTCTTACCTTCCTGCTAAGTGCACCCTTTAGTTCAAGACTGCCTGACATAGATGGTAGACTTGCTTCATGTTGGGAATAATTTTGTGGTGCTATTTGTCCTCGAAAATTTTCCCGTGGGGTCATACAGTAGCTAGTCTCTAGTTGAGACCACATTCTTCTTAGCCTGACATAAGACATCAGAGGTGACACAAATTCTAGCCCTCAGTTTACTCTTCCCCTTTTTACCCCTTCCCAAGGTAGAGACACTAAGAGAAAACATGACGAGTCATAAATTAAGGAGCGTTCTGTCCTTAGAGAAGGTACCAGTCAGAGCACAAGGACCCTTAGGAAATATTTCAGTTGCTGTCTTGACCCAGGTTCCATAGCCGTCCTAGTTTGCAACTCTGGTCTTGACTTCATTAATTTACTAAACATTAACCTGTCTATTCTGTTGACATGACCTTGACCCCTATTCCTAACTATATCTCAGTCTGCCATGTATCTTGTTGTCGATAAACTTTTATATCAGCTATGCCATGATACTGCTGACCCTCATCTCTGTTTGTCTAATCACATTTCACTAAAACTTTGCCAAAAGCATGCCTTGACACAAATTGGTCCTGTGCACTTGTCTTGGGCTTATGCTCCATATTAGTCACCTCAGATTGCTAAAACAAGTTACTATAGACTGTGTGGCTTATACAACACATATTTATTTCTCACATTTCTGGAGTGTGGGAGAGTCTAAGATCAAGGTGCCAGCTGATTTGGTTCCTGGTGAGAGTCCTCTTCCTAAGTTAAAGATGGCTGCTTTGTTGCTGCATTCTCACATGATAGAAAGAGAGCAATCTCTCTCTCTCTTTCTCTCTCTCTCTCTTTTTCTTTCTCTGTCACCCTTCTTATAATCCCATCATGAGGGCCCCACTTTCATGACACCATCTAACTGCCTGCCAAAAGCCCCATCTCCAAATACCATCACATTGAAGTTTATGGCTTCAACATATGCATTTTAGTGGGACACGATTCAGTCTATAGCAGATCCCCACTAAGTTTGTCTGCAGATGTTGCAGCTAAGACTGGCTCTCCTTAAACAATACACTGTCACATGCACATTCATTTAACTCCCATGTATTTAGTACTTGCTCTATTATAGTCATTGTGTTAGCTGCCAGGGATATAGAAATGAGCCATATGAACAAGACTCACTTCTTGTCTTTAAAACAAGCCCAAACAAAACAAAACAATATAATTGGCCAACAAAGAAGGGTTGGGAAATGAAGGAAAGGAAAGATGTATTGAGCAGCCAACAGTTAAGAGTTTAGTGAATGAGCATGTGCTCTTCAGTCAGACTGCTTGGGTTGGAATCCTGATACCAACACTTAATAAATGTAATATGAGCAAACTATTTAGCCTCTTGCTGCTTCAGGTCCTCTTCTCTAAAAAAAAGATAGTAAAACCTGTAGGATTTTAAGAATTGAGGAGGTATTTAGAACAGTACCTGGTATGAGTAAGCACTCAATATTGTTAGCCACTAGTAATAATATGTGCCATTTGCCATTCTCTTTAGGCATTTATACTGTTTAATCACGAAAAAGCCATATATGAAGACTATGGTTTTCCCATTTCACATGAAACCAACTTTTAAGGAACTTACATGATAAGTTGGAAGGTTGAAAATGGAGTTCAGTTAAGAACTGATGAAAGCAGGGGAAGAAGTCAAGAGTATTTTGTAGGCCACAATTGGACAGAGTTGATGTCTGAATGAATCTAAAAGATGATATGTAAAGATTACTATGAGATTTCTGGGTAGACTACTAGAGATGACAGTCTTAAATATTTCACCTAGGAATTCTCACACTGTAGTCAGGTAGATGTTATGCTTCAAGTAACTATTATGATTTAAATAAATAATGACTGTGATGGCCATGAGAATTCACTTGCAGATGTTGAACTGCAGGGAACGAAATTAAATGATGGCCTCAGTCACTGTGCTTTGAATCTATTGCTTCTGAGGTAACATCTCCTCTCAGCCAAGGATGCGGTGCCACAGGAATACTAAAGCAAACCCATTCTTGGGAGATACAAGACTGCTCTGACAGACAACTTTGGCTCAAGGACTCCCCATAACTTTGCCAAATCTTCCTTGGGCTGCCTGACAATCCAGGACAGTTCCATCCAACTTTCTCTCACATCCTCCTTTACTTTTTATCAAATTTACGTCACAGTCTGATGGTCTTTCTGAGCCTTCCCCTGCTCATCCCTGCAGATTTGGGAGCAGTTACTCCATCATCCCTCTGAGCCTTTCTTTCTAAAAGTAAATGAATCCCTTCTTCACAATCCAATCTTTTTTTTTTTTTTTAATTGAAGTATAGTTGATTTACAATGTTGTGTTAGTTTCTGGTGTACAGCAAAGTGATTAAGTTACACACACACATAGAATCTGTAATTAAAGAAAAAACTCCCTGCAAACAAAAGTCCAGGACCAGATGGCTTCACTGGAGAATTATACCAAACATACAAAGAAAAACTTATGCCGATCCTTCTCAAATTCTTCCAAAAGACTGAAGAGGAGGGAACACTCCCAAAGTCATTCTATGAAGCCACCATCACCCTGGTATCAAACCCAACAAAGACACTACCAAAAAAGAAGATTACATGCCAATATCTTTGATGAATATACATGCAAAAATTCTCAAAAAAATATTAGCAAACCAAATCCAACAACACATAAAAAATATCATAGATCACAATCAAGTTGGATTTATCCCAGGGTCAGAAGATCCACTATCCATTCTTAATTCCTTGAGCTTTCAGCTGCCAATTCAGATCTTGGTGGCGTGTGACCCAAACCTTCCCAGACAGAACACTTGATAGTCATGCTTTTCTCAGATTGGGGTTGCTCCACATGTTTGTTCACAATTACAAGGGGACAAAAAAGTATCAGAAGGTACCCAAGTGGATCACCTGGGTTACACAAATATTCCTCCCAGTTCCCATTGTTTAAAAGCAGCCTTATCTCCTGCTGACTGGGGTCAATTACCTCTGAAAATATGGTGATTCCTGTTTTTGCCTGCTGGCCCTTGGGCACAAAGTGACTTAATTTATAGTTAACTGAGACTATGGCTGTGTCTCTTGACAAGAGTTTGCCCTTTTGGGGGATCAGGACTTACAACTCTGTAGAAATCAGAGGTGTAGAGAGGAGAATCACAAAATCTCCCAGTGAATCACTGCAAGTGTTGGTAAATGGAGACATTCATACTTCTATATCTTGGATTCTGGATCTGTGTTTTTCCTTTTGTGGGCACAGCATCATATGGAGGTCTTTGATTTAATAAATTTATTGCATCCTGACAGATGACACCCCATCCTTTCATAGTGCTTCATCCGAGCTGGTCTTTCAGCTGCACCTTTAGAAAGCTATTCCTGCTTTCCTGAGGTTGGCTATCATTAGATGACATGACACATGATATAACCAGTAGATTACATTTTCTTGGGCCTAATCACAAAACTCCTTGGCTACCAAGTGGAGTGTGGCTGTGTTGTGTGGCATTTCATCATTTTTGTAAATCAGGTATTCTGTAAGTCTTGGATGCCTGGTGCTCGTTGACACAACACACATACAAAATAGGTATCTATCCCTGTAAGGACAACTGCTGGACCATGGGACCAGGATAAAAATGACCTTATGTAGTCAACTTACCACCAAATAGCCTTCTCAAGGAATAGTGCCATATTGGTGGCTCAACACTGGACTGTGTTCTGATGCACTGGATATTCAGAAGGAGCTAGATTAGCCTTGCTAAGTGGAAGTGCATGCTATTGGACCCATACATAATCTCCATCTGTGCTGTCTGAGCCATTTGTTCATGTGCCTATTGTGCTAGTTTTGGCAAAGTCTGGTTTATATCAACTGGCTGAGAGCATTTGTCTACTTGCTTCTTCAGTTCCTCTTCTATTATGGATGGTTTCTGATTAGTCTTAACATGTCTCTTCATGCTTTATGCCTACTCTGACATGTTTACCTACATGTCTCTACCCAAGACACTTAGGGCAGGAGGGTAGGGCCAAGGCAGAAGGAGTGATGGGGTTCCTTATAGAAACTCTTTTGATATTAGGAGGAAGTTTTCATTTATACTGTGACAGGCAAATAAAATGTTATTATACAGCCTTGTGTCCATGGCCAAATACTAGGAACTTTGAAGGGGTTGGTGAAGGGATGGAGTCAGGTTTTAGCATGAAGCTCATATAATTTGGAAGAGGGGAACCCTTTCTAAGAAAAAAAACCCAGAATAACAAATCTGAAATTAAATAAATATATAATTACTTATTTAGGAAAAGAACCTCACCAAATTACTGGGCCTTTGGTGATTCAGATTCTTTTTTGTTTGTTTGTTTCTGGTAATTTTTTAGGCAATTTACCAAAATTCTTCCATTAAGAAAATGTTGAGGGCAGGGGGTATATGAGAAATCTCTGTACCTTCTGCTCAATTTTGCTGTGAACCTAAAGATGCTCTAAAAAATAAACTCTATTTTTAAAAAAAAGGTTTTCTGTTTGTAATCAGGCTGCCCTCCCTAGCTAGAACACTCTATAGTTTTCATACATCTTCCTGGACTTATAGAGCCCAAGTCGGCATGTGTAAGGTGCCTAGGTTAGGATTCATTAGTTTCACAGAATCTACCAGTGGGCTGGTGACACTAACTCAGTCAGCATCATTCAACATCTTGAGCACTCTCTCCTGAAAAGCAATGGTATTTCATCCATTGGTTTCTAGGTAGTATTGTCCTAGTGATTTTTCTTCCTCTTTGGGCTTTTTCCTCTTTAACTTCCTTTATTCAACCATCTAATTTTGGAGTTCTTCAAGGTCTGGTCCTAGGTGTACTTCACTTCCTATTCTATACTCTCATTAGACATTTATATTGACATTTACTTTTCAGTTACCTCCAGTGCACAGATGACTCACAGTTTACATCTCCAGACCATATGCTTTTCCAAGCATTAGATCTAAATGTCCCCTAGATATCTTCCCTGGAATAATTCCAAGTCTTCCCCAAGTCAACATGTTCAAAATGAAATCATAATCTGTCTCACCCTTCAAATCGAGTCATCTATAACATTGTCAATTCCAGATAATATAATTTCCACTTCAGTGATCCCATACAGTTATACAAGCCTGAAATTTTGTAGTCAAACTTGAGCTTATCTCTTTCTCCCCATTTTATCCAAACAACTCAAAGAAACTGCAAATTTTACATCCTAAATATCTCTCAACCATTTTCATTCTCTCTAACCTTTCCAGTACTACCTTAGTCCAGGCTGCCGTCACATAACTTCTGGGCCTTCACAATAGCCTACTAACCAGTATACCTTCATCTATTCTTGCCCTCTTTTTTATCAAATCTATACACAGAAGCCAGAGCGATCGTTTAAAAATGCAAATCTGATTAAACCACATGCTTGCTTAAGTCCGGTCAATGTTTTTCCATTGCATGTAAGATAGAGGATAAATTATTTAGCGAGGTCTACAAAGCTGTGGTGGTCTGGCCCTACCCCTCAAGCCTCATCTCACAATGTGTCCTCCTTTCCTTAGTCTACTTAAGCTGTACTGTCTTTCTTTAGGCTCCTTACACACACCATGGCCTTCCTGCCATGTCTTTTGCAAGTGCCAGAACACAATTTCTTCTTTACCCAGGAAACTTCTAATCATTCTTAATATTTCAGTTCAATTGTTCTATCCTAAGGAAATCCTTCCAGACCTCTCTGATTAGCTCTTATAACCTACTAACTATCCTTATAATGATGGCAATTTCACATTTCCATGATTATTTGCTATCTTTCCCACTATTTGTTAGCTCTATGGCACTAAGGACATTTATGACCTCTTTTACCACTGAGTCTCTGGTGCCTAGCATAGTCCTTGACACCTGACACTCAATGCATATTTATTAATAAATTAATAAAGTTTGTAAGGTACTGTTACTGATAATTTGTTTATACAAGCAACGTGCATTTAAAACACTTATGGGTTACTATCTTGGTAGATTTTTTTCAAAAAATCTTGCCTTGAGGATAGTTTATCCAACTTGTAAAAGTGGTATTTTCTCCAGCAGAATGGGGTTCCTAAAGTTTAGCAAAATGTTTATCTGTGTGTAGAGTGAATACAGGGAGTATGCTGCATGAGCTAAATGTGTTACCTACCAATTTCCCTAATGGTTGTTTCTGATCATAAATGTTGGCTGTCACTTTTGGTCATCTAGTTAGGTTTCTGAGTGTATTTGCTACACACATATCAAGCTGATAAGAGATGACTTGCTGATCTGTTTTACTTTAGATAAATAGAAATCTAATGTTCCAAAACATGCAGTTGAATCGATTTGGCAGACTACTAAAAGAATACTTAACACATGTTCTTCAACCCAAGGGTATCCAGTCTGACGCTATAGCATCAGCCAAATTAAATTCTCAGTGAAAAGCACAGAGGAAGCTGGTTCTGTATTGGCTAGATTAGTGTTACATGCAAGACTTACAGAGAAGTGGAGGGTAAGAAAAGAAGTCAGTAAGAAATGAACATGGGCCTGGTGGGTGCAACTGTAGATGGCTATCATGTTCCACGGACTCTAAATACAATATCTCAGGAATCCTTGCAAAAGTCCTACAAAGAGTATTTTTATCCCAGTCTTACAAACAAGGAGGCTGATATTCAGGGATTAACTGATATTCAGGGACCATTTCTAAAATGGTGATATTCAGAGAATATTGGTGACACCCAATTCCTATACTTTATCTTTTGGGCTCAAATATAACTTTTGAAAGAAATACTTCCTTTAACAATGAGGCTTATGATAAGCACTACACTATAATTATCTTATTATTCATCTGCATATCTCAGTTGAGTGCAAGTTTTTCAAAGACTCAGATTATACCTTCTCTATTTACCATTTTATCCCCAGTGGGAACATCTTGGCCTTAAAAGACTGCTGAATAAATGGATGCCCAAGATTATTTGACCTGAAAAAATTAGTTCTGTTTCTGACCCTAAACCATCTTTCTTCTTTCATGTCATGTGTTTTGAAGTGTAGATTTTTATTACTATTCTGGTATGGTGACCCAACAGACCAGGACACAATTACCCTTGAAAGATGGCTTGTTATTCACAGTTCCCAAGAAGAGGGGGCCTCATGGGGAAGCACCAGGGTCAGTCAGGAGGCTGAAGGAGTGGAGGAAAATCATGAGCAATAGCCTTTATTGTGGTTTTCTCAAGAAGGCAAGGCAAAGTAGGGTAAGCAGGCTTAGGATTTGCTACCTTGAAAAATTTTGGCAGACTCTGAGACATAGAGACTGTCCCCAGTTATCTGAGGTGAGTATGGCAAGGGGATAGTGGTCTTGCGTGTGGGAGCCCTGTGAGAGTCAAATAAAGGAAGTGGTTGGGGCATGGGTTCAGACTGGTTGCTTTGCACATGAAAGGCATGCATGCAGGTAAGTCCTTTACTATTTCTAGGAATTAGCTAGCCCTGGAAAGTGCAGTCTCCTCAGGGTCAGTAAGGGCCCTGAGTGTCAAAACAATGGTATAAAATGACATGTTTAATATACCATGTCAAAGGAGTAATTAGTTAAGAGAAAAGAATCAGTGCTGAATTTAAGTTTTTGCACATGAAAATAATATTAAGTTGCTATTATTCAAATACTCAAGGATAGAGAGGGATCTTATAGATCTTCCATTTTACTGTCTTTTGAGAGTACCAAATTTAAATACTTTGAGGAAAATAATTTCTCCTTTCTCATCTGCCTTTATAATATATTTCAATATATCACAACAACATATTACTCCAATTTATTACATTTAGGTGAAGTTTGTATGTAGGTAGGAACCTCAATACTAAGTAAAGAGGGGTTAGACAGAGGTTACGATTGGGAGAAACTGGGTTAGGTAACATTCTAAGAAAGGATTGTTTTCATTCTAAAGGAGCAGAGCCCTGTCAGACTCCTTGCTATGAGGGTCTATGATGAAACACCAAATAATTAAAAAATAAATTATATTAGAAAGCAAATCATTAATAAATATTTATAGCAGTAGATTTCATTGGTCTTTTTCACGACTTGCACTCTCAGTAAAAACATTATTGTCACTAAGCAAATATTTTCATGGTTCACATGATCTGAGAGAAGACTGAGCTCCCTGAAAAATTTAAGCAACGTTTTCCTCTTTATCAGGAAAAAACTCCCTTTTTTTTTCTCTTGGATTTAGTTGAAAAGCATGTATTTGTGTGGCCATGCATGCATGAGTTTGTATGTCTTGGCAGATGAGGCAAACATAAGACAATTGCTCGGATTATATTTTTTAGTTGTTTCTTGTACTTCAGAGGGAAATATGCTAAACTGAGTTGTTGACCATTTTTGATATTTCAAAAAATGCATTCCAGGTGGAAACTTGCAGGGAAGAATTTTAGGCTGACACAGTTGGAAATGTTTAAAGACTCAACACAATGAAGTTCACAATGGAAAATCTGACAAAACTTTTATATTATTTGCAACGTGAGGTTCCACTGAAATTACCAAACAGGCAGCAAGTGCCATAATAAAAGCAGCTTCTGGAAATTGTGGGGGAAAAACCTGTAGCTGCTTTTAGAGTATTAGTTTTCTAATCATGTATTCCTAACTCAAGGGAGAACCTGGTGGTAACAGAATGTTCCTCTATTGTAGTCTATCCATTTAGTTTTCAAATAGTCGTGCTAGGTTAGCATTGTGTTTAAGGCTTCGAGTGGGGTGCTTTTTGTTGCAAAGGAAAAATGTAATATAAAGAGCCCCTTTTAGCAATCTAGGTTCCATGTCTTTGAGTTAGATGGCAGATGATGAATGTTTGATTTGTTTTCACACATAGTGGCCTAAAAAGCAAATCAAAAAATGAGTTCCCAGGATGAAAAAAGAGGAAAGCGAAACATGAGCCTTTTTGGTATTTTTGTTCCATATAAGAAAGGAGATTTCCAAAAGGCAATAAAATAACAAAAGAACCATTCCAAGCATTGTTGATGCCTTAAGTTGAGGGTATGCGAGCATACAGCCAGCGAAAACTCACTTTTAAAAACATTAAATCATCATAAAAAAGGCCTGGAAATATCTACCAAAGATCTAATGCATCTCAGGAAGATTTATCGTTCATTTATTTAAAAAATATTTATTGAAAGATTGCTGTGCACCAAATCCTGTTCTGAGGTACACAGTGGTGACCAAAAATAGAACACATGCTGTAATGGCATACAATTAAAGATCTCTCTCTATCTCCTTTGATGAAAACTTAACCAGCCTTAGCATCACACCATTTTGTAATGTGGGTATTTACTTCTTTATGCTTCCTTTCTTTAGGTCAAGTTTGTGTGTGTGTGTGTGTGTGTGTGTGTGTGTGTGTGAACATATGGATACATATGCCTGGGGTGATGCAAGGGGTTTTATTTAATAGCTATAAAATTTGAAGCTATCTAACTAAAAGACAAAAATTGCATTTAAAGACAAAATATATGACAAATAATGTCTGGTTCAGTAAGTACTGGATTTTCTTCCTCTTTATCAGATCTTTTATTCTTTACCCTCCATTCTCATGATTGTGCTTTTCTATACTTCAGTGTTCTCAAATATGACTACACATTGGAATCACCTGGGGAGATTTAAAAATTATTGATTCTTGGGTCTAACACCTGCCATCCTGAAAATTCTATTTAATTTGTGTATTGGTCAGTGTTCTCCAGAGAAACAGAACCAATAATGTGTGTGTGTGTGTGTGTGTGTGTGTGTGTGTGTGTATAATTTATTCTGAGGAATTGGCTCACATGATTAAGGAGACTGAGAGGTCTCATGATCTGCCATCTGCAAGCTGGAGACCCAGTGGTGTAATTCCAGTCTGAGTGTGAAGACCTGGAAACCAGGAAAGCCAAGGATATAAATCTCCATCCAAGGGCAGGAAAGGACTGAGGTCCCAGCTCAAGATAGCAGACAGGAAGGGAAGGAATACTCCCTTCATCTGCATTTTGTTCTATTGAGGCCCTCAAAGGATTGGATGTTGCCCACCCACATTGGGGAGGGCAATCTACTTTACTGAGTCCACCTATTCAAATGCTAATCTCATCCAGAAACACCCTCATAGACACACCCAAAAATAATGTTGAATCTGGGCTCTCCATGGCCCAGTCAATATGACACATAAAATTAACCATCACAATTGGTCTGGGGTACAACCTATACATGAGGAATTATAAAAGTTCTGCTAATAAATCTCATGTTTAGCCAAGGTTGAAATTCACTGTTCTGAAACTCTGGTTCTCAAAGTGTGATCCCTGCAGGCTCACCATCTCTTGGGAACTTGTTAGAAATGGAAATTCTAGGGTCTCACCCCAGACCTACTGAATCAGAAACTCTGGCAATAGACCCTGCAATCTGTCTTTTATCAAATCTTCTAGGTGATTGTGAAGGATGTGAATGTTTGAGAAACACTGAGTGGGGCTGGAAATTGATTTGTATTTCTAATCAGTTCCCAGGTGATGCTGATTCTACCTACTAGTCCAGAGACAACACTGAGAACTACTGCTCTAAACCCAACTCCCAGCTGATTCTTTCAGGATATATCTGCTCACACTTGATGGAATGGATTTCTCAGGAAAAAAAAAAGTTACATCTGATAGATTTAGCTAATGCACAAAATCAGTGTTTTATTTCCAATGATATTCTCTTATCTGATGGATTACTGGGGGGAGGGAGGGAGTTTAGCTTAGGAATCAAGTTTAAAATTTTCCATGTGTTTCCTACAATCACAGACACTTGACTTGGAATATAAGTTGGTTCAGTTGTTCCCTTGCAGGCAGGAATAAATATCCAGGTGTTGGAGTCACAAAAAATGTACCTGACTCGGAGCCAGCTTTTGTGTTTAGCTTTGAGGTAACTTCCAACTTTTGCCAGATATGCTGACCACCTGTGAAATATTTGATCAATCTGCTGATCCAGCTGCAGCCCCTCTGTGCTGTAAATTCCAGCTCTCCTATGAGATGAGAGGGTGCTTGGCGGCATAACAGTCTAACATGGGCCAAGTCAGAAGGAGGGAGTTGACTCAGGTCTGGCTGGAAAAATAATTTGTTTGCCCCTATTGTCTCTACAACCAAAGCACATGTTTCAGTACTACCTTATTACATCAGTGGTATAGCCCTTTGTTCATGTGATATCAGGTCAGACTGCTGGTGTAACTGACTCACATTCAAATGTCTCAGATTAATGCACCAGGATTATTTCCCCTTTACACTTTTTAGGGCCTGACTGCTAGAGTGCATGTCTGTGGAATTTGACAATACCTGCTCTTGGCTCAGAAAAGGTCATACGACTTCCCATTTGTCTCACAGATTGTGGAACTGAATATGGGCCAAGAGAGAACATATGAAATTGTTCTGAGATCAGTTAAGAAAAAAAGCCACTCCTAAAGAGAATAGAAACTCGAAGAATTTTAGAGAAGTAAATGATTAAATACATCAATAAGCCTAGGGAATCTGAAACATGTCTGATCATCAGAATCACCCAGAAGATGTAAAAAGAGAGATACTGGGGCCCAAGAAGAGATTTTCCTCCGGGTGAGCCTAGAATAGATCCAAGTTATTCTGATGATTCTGTCCCAAATCTCTCTATCCTCTGTTATCCCACTACCACTTTGAGATCCACTGGCCTAGACCACCCCTCTCTGAAGGCCAAGTGATCTTGCAAAGTAAATTCTTTTTTCTATCACATTCAGTCTCTTAAAAGTGTAATGATTCTGGATAAAGTATAAAGTCAAGTTAATCAACAAATTTCTATGAGTTGAGACTTTGATTCTAGCCTGTCTTAGCCACTAACTAGCTCTATGACTTGGTTTATGACTTAATCTCTTTCCTCCCTGGTAAAATAGGAATAGTAATTCCATAGGATAATGTAAGGATAAAATTATATACAGACTATACAAATATTTTTAATATTTTATATTTTGTATATTGTACAATATACATTTAAAATATTTGTTATTAATAATAGTATTGTATAATGTTTACTAAGCCTGAAAAATGAGGTTCACATTACTTAACCATGTTGGGAGATATTAAAAGAAATGTTTTAGAAATCTTGATTTAGAGCAGTGAACAAAGCAAAATTTATTAAATAAAAGACAAAGCTCAAAACAAACATTTGGCTAATAAGAGGTGGTATGTAAATATTATGTGAGTGTTTATTAATTCAACAAATATTTGCATATTGAGTTCCTAATATGTGCCAGACATCTACTGATATCACCAATTAGTGACAAAACAAGTTTTGACATTGGCCACCCATTACCAAAGGAACAACTGAAAAACAACCTAATTAAAGATCTGTTAGTTTTATACTTTTTAAAGGAGAAATTCCAAATTGCTCAGCATGGCATACAAGGAATCTCACAATCTGGGCCCTACCTTTTTCAAAGTCATGCATCACAGGAAGGGACTATGCTCAAGTCACACTGACTTTTTTACTTCTAATTGGATAAGGCGTCACCTCGGGATTTGGATCATTTGCTGGAAGATGAATTCCTATTCATTTTCCTACAAAGATGTATCAAGTGCTCAGTTTTAAGTTCTTGCAAAGAAATTTGTATATCTGAAATGCAGTTGAAGTTTGAGGATCCTTCCAAGCAGCTCCATGAACCCTGTTTATCAAGTAGGAAAGCAAGTCAAAGGCATACCATGTTCACACCCAGCTCAAATGCAACCTGGTCTCTGAAGCCTTTTCTTTAGGCAGTTAGTCCTCCCTAAGCCCCTATTCATATTGCTGTTAGAGAAAATATGATATTGTTTAGTGTTGTCTGTTTATATTTCTCTTCTCTTTTAACCATAAACTGAGAAGCAAGACTCTCACATAATCATCTCTCTGTCATAAATGTTTATTGCTATTCTACTACATAATAGGGGCTGAATAAATATGTGAGAAAGGAAGGGAAGGAGAATAAGAGAAAGGAAAGAAAACAGGTATCTTATAGCCAAATACCGGCTTGTACCTCACACTGTGGATTTTGTAATAGTCAGCCAGGTGTTCCAAATGATGAGGCTGTGAAAATTAAGTATGTTTAGAGATAAATAGTCTTTTCCTCAGAAAATCAAAGAAGAAAAGGTGAAGTCAGGTGACACACCGAGTCTGAGGTCAGCACTGTGAACTTTTCGGGCCTGGAGCCAGAAAGGGAGTTGTGACAGACCCTGCTGGCTTCCAGGCGTAATTGTGTTTATACCCATTAAGAGTATTGTGTTGACAGTACACAGGAGAGAGAGTCAGACTCTAAGCAGTTTCTAAATCTTGTCCTGGGAAATCCTAAGAGAAAACTGTGGGCACTGATCCTGGAAGGTGATAGATGGAAAATGTCAGTAGATGCTTTTAGTTTCCTGATTCGGAACAATAGAGAGTCTGTATGGGGGCTCAGCATCCCTGGAGATGGTCCCCCCACCAGAATGTTTTTTTATGTCAAGAAGTCTGAATTGCTAAGATATTTGAGGTTCTTTCCTAGAATGACTATCCTACTAGCATTACATTGAGATAAAATCGAAAAGCTTGCAGTGGAATTTCTCTCTTGCAGTCCAAATTTCATTGTTATCTTCAAAAAAACTTCAGTCCAGAGGTGACTGCTGGTGTGCTAGAGGCCATGCTAATGTTCACCTACTGTAAAGGAGTAAAGATTTATTATGCTTAGTAGTACCCATTACTACTAGCAAAAACTTGCTCATAGTATGTAGGTATATAAAGCAAATTAAGTACTTGTTCATGAAATTGTCATTTTTTAAACAAGTATTTATTGATTCCTCTTCTTACCCAGGCACTGTTCTGTGCCCTTTGTGTATGTCTGTGAACAAGATAGATATATTAATAGTATCTACCCTTATGAAGCTTACATACTATTAGGGTAGATAGACCATAAACAAATAATTGTCGAAAAATAGGAATAACTTCATAGCCAAGTGACTTACTAAGCAACTCTTGATAGGATAGTCAGGGAGAATGTCTCTGGAGAAAAGTAAAAAGAAATATTTGAAATGAAGCTTGAATAATGAGAAAGTGTTATATACACAAAGACCTGGCGAGAGGATGTCCCAAGTAAAGGGGACATCAAGTACACAGTTCCTAAGGCAAGAAGGAGTTCTGCCTGTTTGGAGGACAGAAAAATAATCAGTGAGGAAGGTGGAGAAAGGTAGAAAAGAAAGGGACCACGCAGGACCTTTGTAGATAGTGACAGAAACTTGGAATCAATTTTATGATCTATGGATTTTAAGCAAACTATTGCTATGAAATGATTTATATTAATGAATTTCACTTTGCCTTCAACAAAAAATGAAACGAAAATAAAAATTAATTGTTGCTAAGAGGGAACAGAGGATTTCACTGTGGAGGGATTTTGAGTTGCAACTTGAAGAAAGTGTAAGGGTTCAGCAGGTGAATGAAAAGGAGAAAAGGCCATTCAGCTTTGAAGACATGTGTTAGCCAAGCCACAAAATCATGTGGTTGAATAGATGTCTAATATGAATGGGAGGTACATACCAGAAGTGGCTGCAAAAAATGTGGGTTTAGGTAATGACAGACTGCTCACAGGTATTGAGTCCTTGTCATGTGCCAGGGCTTGGGCTTAACTGTTTACTTCGGTTGATTGCAAACCCACTGTATTTCCTGAGTACATTCATTCTACCATTCCCTGAGTATTTTCACATAACCTCCTGCCTCAGACTTTTAACATATCATTTCCCCTCTGACTCATAACTGAAGATCTTGTTCCTTACATTAATAAGAAAATGGAAGCAATCAGAATTAACCATCAGATCTACTAACTTCCTTCCATTTATGCCTACACACTACACCTTCCTGGATTTTTATTTTGGATGACAAATTTTGTCTGTCCCTGTTCCAATCTAACATTAACCTTTGTATTTGTGCCCTGGATCCCATCTCCTTTTATTTTTCAAGGACTTGCTTCAGTTATTATCCCTTGTTTTAATTCATTCAATTATTGTTGCTATATTCTATCATTTCCTTCATTATAAAATCATGAAGTAATCTCTTTAATTAAAAAAAGCAAATGAATAATAAAAAACTTTCTTAACCACTTCCCTTCTAGGTTATACTCCATTTCTCTGCTTCCCTTTGGAGCAAAACTTATGGTAGGTGTGTCCAGTCACTACCCAGCTCCCTTTTCTCTTAAAACCACATAAGTCAAGCTTTCATCCCCACACTGTTGAAACCACCCAAGGTCACTCATGATCTCTATGTGGCAAAAAAGCTCATCATCAATTCTCTTATTCAAATTTTCAATTACATTTAACACAGTCGGTAACTCTTTGAAGCTCTTTGTTCAACTGACTTCTAAGACTCCACCTTCACCTAATTTTCCTCAAGTCTCATTGGTTAGTGCTTTTAACTCTCTGGATATAGAGCCTCATCATTTCCCCAAATCGGAATGTTACAGGGCTCTGTCCTTGGACTTTTGTCCTCTCAGACTATACTCACTCCCTAGGTAATATTTTTTCCCATGACTTAAATAACATACATTTGCTAATGGATTCCAAATTTACATATCCTCCCTATGCTGCAATCCATCTGCCTTCTTAACACCTCAGGAATCTTATGCTCTTCTCATCATTTCTCTTAATTATACAATATGTATCATAATTGTAATATTTCTGCCTCTAAGCTGACTCCAATCATATTTTACTCCCCGTGTTCCACATGTAAAATAATCATTATATCCTTTACATATTATTTTCACAATTGTACTGAGATGCTATTTTTCTTAATCATGCTTTTCCTCTCACAGTTTTATAGTGGAGTTTTCCAGAGGCTGTGTGGAAAATATAAAGTTACTGCTTTTACAGTTAATGGAATATGTGTTTGTGTATTATTGTATTTTAAAAATTTCTCAGTTTTGAATGATAAGGAAAGGTGTCGGACATTTCCTTAAAGGTCAAAATTAGAGTTATCATATGACCCAGAAATTGTACTCCTAGTTTCATACCCAAGAGAAATAAAAACATATGAAAATACAAAAATATGTACACAAATGTTCATAGCAGCATTATTTATGATAGCCAAAGGTGGAAACAACCCAAATGTCCATCAACTGATGAACGGATACACTAAATGCAGTATATCCATACAATGGACTATTATTTAGCAATAAAAAGAATAAAGTACTGATACATGCTACAGCATGGTTGAAACTTGAAACATTTTAAGTGAAAGAAGCCAATCACAGAAGATCACATATTGCAAGATCCAATTTATATAAAATATTCAGATATCCAGAATAGCCAGATTTGTAAAAATAAAAAGTAGGTTAGTGGTTGCCTCGAGTTGGGTGGGAGGGATGAGAAGTGACTGATAATGGATACAAGTTTATTTTGAGGGTGATGAAAATATTTTTTTTTATTAATTTATTTATTTATTCATTTATCTTTAGCTGTGTTGGGTCTTCGTTTCTGTGCGAGGGCCTTCTCTAGTTGCGGCAAGCGGGGGCCACTCTTCATCGCGGCCTCTCCTCTTGCGGAGCACAAGCTCCAGACGCGCAGGCTCAGCAGCTGTGTCTCACGGGCCCAGTTGCTCCGCGGCATATGGGATCTTCCCAGACCAGGGCTCGAACCCGTGTCCCCTGCATTGGCAGGCAGACCCTCAACCACTGCGCCACCAGGGAAGCCCCGAAAATATTTTAAAATTAGGTGTAATGACTGCACAACTCTGAATATTCAAAAACCACTTAACTGTATACTTTAATTGGGTGAATTTTGTGGTATGTGAATTAAATCTCAATAAAGGTTTTTTTTTTCAACAAAGGTTTAAAAATTTTTTCAGTCTGGATTTTTAATGTGGTAGAAAGATAAAACCCACACAAACAAAAACTCTGAGACTTTAAATAATTTTTCAGACAAAGTTTTAAAAGTTTGATAACCTCTGTCCTAATACAAATAAGAATCTCTTAACTGGTTTTGATGTTTTTATTCTAACTAACTCCCTAATGGTCTACCTTCATAAAGTGTTAACCAGAGCAATCTTCTAAAAATATTAGATCATACTATTCACCTATTTAAAAATCTTTCAGAAACGTTCTATGAGTTAAAACAAATCTTATTGCCCTCATCATGACCTACGTCTTACATATCCCATTTCCTATTACCTTCTCAATCGTATCTTTACCAATAGCTGTGTTCTAGACATTTTGGCATTACTACTGTGTCACATATATATCAAACATGATCTCACCCAAAGACCTTAGAATTTTCTGTTTTCTCTGCCTGGTTCCTCCCAAGATTTTACTTGAGTCACCTCTTTACTTTATTCGGGCTACTGCTCAAATGCCACTTCCTCATATAGTCCTTTCTTTCTCCTCCTATCCAAAACAACACCTTCTACCCCCATTGTAGCCTCCATTTCTCTTGATTTCCTTTCTCTGTCCTTTTGAATTGCCCATTAGCACAGCAGGTCATAATTATCAAAGAAATTAACCCATCCCGCAGCCTACCCTCAGCATCCCCAAACAATGACCGATGGAGTTGATGTAAAAATACTCCACCTCTCTAGAGTCCTCTGTGGGATTGTTCTTGAGACATAATGTTCTTCACTGACACCCTTAGTTTCCCAGAGGAATTATCCTCTAGTTACCCAGGGCGGTGACTTACCCGACAACACACATTTTGTTGGCTGCTTTTCCTTTGCAGTTCATTTTCCTACTTGCTTAAGAATATTTCCTGGTATTGCCTCCTAAATGCACTACTTGCATTCAAATATTTGTCTCTTATGACGATATTATGTTTATTATGTTTCTTTATATTTATTGTTTTATTTTCTCTTTCACCCACTAAAATGTAAATACTAAAAAGGTGAGGATCTTGTTTTGTTCACTGGGCTCATAGTGCCTAAAACAATGTCTTGTATAACTTCTGCATTCAATAAATATTTATTGAATGTAAGAATGAGTGATTATCAGATGTATTCCTTATAATGATCCTGTGAGGCAGGTGCTATTGTTATTATTTCTATATCACAGAGGATGAAACCAAGATTTCAAAAGGTTAACTAAATTGTCTAGGTTGCACAGTATGTGGAGAAACAAGTTTCTAAGATGCTTGTCTACCATCAAAGCCCATACTTTTTACAAAATTCATAACAGTGAAAACTCAGCTCTGAGATCTAAGATACATAGTCCAAACACAACTAACAGCAAGTGATCTAGATTCCTCCTGACTAAGCTAGAGGTTAAGAAAGGCAAAGTTTCAAAGATTAGACAAATATAGAGACAAAATAAAAACAAGTTTGTATAAATTCTCCTGAAGTTCCGAGTCCCTCCCTTCTATATTTTGTTTCTGTATTTGGTTTAACTTGCTCTCTTTCTCATGGATGATTATTATGGTCACTTTGGTCAGTGGTAAATTTAATACACCCTTTGATTTCCTTTGATTTCCTACCGCCTTGCTCTGAGCTTTAGGTTTTAGATTTCAGAGTAAATCCATGGTTTCCTACTTCTCTGTCATTCTTTGTCCAAGTCCAGGAGAGCGACCTAGAAGCTTACCAAGAAGAGTAGCCAGCACTATTCTCAAAAGGTGGTCAATTAATGGAATTACCCAAATGTAATGGGTACATCTTTGATCTGTTTTCTATTCACTTATCAAATACATACCTACAGCATTCTGAAACATCAGAACACAAATAGCCAAAGAGAAAAATTATTATGGTTTTAATGCTTTCTGATTATTGTTTGTTCTTTATTTTCTTCAATTTTCATTAGACAATCAAGAAGCTCATTTGGCAGATGGAACCAAATTGAGGCATTAGAAGCCTTCCAAAGTAAATTATTTTATTAATTGTAACAATGTCTATGGGTAAGGAAATTGACAAATGACTCCGTCTTCCTTATTACTTAATTTAATCAGGAATTTGTAACTCTTTTAACACATGATTTTAGAACAGGCCAAAGATGAAGTTTTCCTGTCATAGGATTTCAAAGGATGAATGGGGTGGGTACTAGTTATGAAAGTGGGGGATCTGGTATTCAAGAAGATAGCAGTAGGAACAAGTGAAAGATGGAGAGGGAGGAATTGGATGAAGAGGCAGCAAATAAAGCCTGTTACATGATTCAACGTTTTTGCCAGAGAATTGCTATTTCAATGTTTATCGATTCCAGAACTTTTTCAAATTATCAAAAGAAAGTCTTAATGAAAGAACATTTCTACAGAAAATAAAAATAAGGGAATTTGATATAAAATTTGATTTGACTTCTGCTCTACTGCGATCTGAAGTTTTGAGGAGATATCTGCATTGCCAGTGATATAATTACACTTTCCTAAAGTGTTCAAAAATATTCATTGAGTTGACTTGCAGTTCTTAAAGAGGCAGTCTTCACTGTCATTTTTTCTTGTATCTCCTGCATTTAGCAGAGCTTGATGCTTGAGTAATTGTGCACATTAACACAAGATATCTATGTTAGCTTATCTTTCTATCTATCTATCTATCAATCATCTATCTAAATTCACTGTGTTATTTATGTATTAATTCTAATCTAATGGAACACTGACAAATAATCTTTTAATTTACTGATATAATGGAAAAAACCAGTAACTTACCTGGTTAATGAGTCTTATTTTGTTCAACTGATCACTGCCATGGCCATTATGAATGTATATGGCAGTGAAAAAAAGGGAAAAGCAGGTCTGATGGCATCAAGCACAGCTACAAGGCAGCTGGCAATGCCCAGGCTGTGTGGCAGGAAATGTTTCCAGGACTCCCCTTATGTGAAAAGGCAACAGGTTTCATCGAAGAATGCAAGTGTGGAAACAAGAAGGCTTTTGTTCCCTCTCTTCTCCCCTCAAAGAGCTTCCCACCTTGAAGAGATTTATGTCATGATTGGAATGAAGGAAACTCACAGAGAATAAACTGATGGCATTAAGAGGTTATCACAGGTCATCACTTTTTCTTTCTTTTACTCCCTTGGAGAGAAATGGGTAGCATTCTATCATTTTTGATAGTTGGCCTCCTAACTGGTAGTATCACCATGCTGCATATCTTGGCCAAAATTTTCCCAGGGGTAAACTCAGCAGGAACTTTTAGTGTGAGGTAAATCCTTGGCTACTAGGGGACAAGAGAACATAAAAGCTGAGTTTATGTATCGCAGGGCCCCAATTAGCAATAAACATATTTTTAATATAATTTTACAAATGACAAGTAACCGAAGAGGACTACAATTAGCTCTAGGAAGAAATGTCCTTTTTCCTTTCCCCTGCTTTTCTTTCTTTTTATAATATTGTTCTATTATGTCTTAAAATAAAGAGACTATTAGGACATGTAGAGATGAACTATTTATTGATAAGTTGATGAATTTGCCATCAAGCACCTTTACACAAATTCAATCAGAAACTTTTAGATGTAAAATATCATTATGTTGTATTTTGTATTTTGTGTGTATGTATTATTAGTGTGTAAAATATGATGATGATGATGATATTGCTTCCATAGACTTTGAGCTCCAAACTCTCATAACCAAAAACAACAGGAAAGCCTTCATCATCAATCCAGTCTACCAAGGCATTCCTAGTCTCACAGCTTCCTGTTTTTGATCAGCAGTAAAGCAAAAACAGGAATAGAGAAGAGAAGCCTCCTTTTCTTTCTGTCTTTACTAAAAGAGTTACTGTACTGAAATATCTAGAGTTCAGAAAGAACTCCACATTTTGCTTGAGGGTTCTGGCTTGACATCCTTTCATTAGATGAGACAAATAAGATTTTATTGAGCCACTAGGGAAGCAAGGGCTCTCTGAGCTAGACAAGAATGTTGGATGCGAAGACGTTATGCATTATAATTCAGCTACACAAATGAGCATGACCTAGCAGGCTCAGATATGAGAGGAGAGGTGATAATAGGCAATTACAATTATAATCTATAATATTGAGGTGTTTTCTTAATCCATGAAAGAGTCTTGTTATCTGATGTTATATTTTTATATGTTTGGAAAAACTTTTCATGCTCTTGAAAAGGAAAATATTAGGCATAATCAATATTTTTAAACCATGATAAAATTCTCATTTTGTTGCTAATTTATCAATTGGAGCAGAGTAAAATAAGGTACACAGACGATACATGATCATAGTGTATTCTCTTATGGATAAGTAGAGAACTATGTTTGGAAAAATTAAACCCATGTTTTCAAAGTAAGTGTAATAAAAGCACAGAAAAGTGTATAAGTTTCTGATTTTAATTTTATAATTGTGGCGGAGTATATAACAGGTGTTGCTGTGCATGCTCTTATTAACTTCTTTCTCCATTCACCTCTCCCAGCCTTACTTTTTCTCTCCAGAGCTCTCAACCTTCCCACACCTCCATGTTTCCCCAGCCCATTCATTAAACTTTTATTATAAAAATGCACTCAGTTTAACTTTGCCACTAATATTTAGCAAGTACAGAATCATGCTTTAAATGGGTATATTTTAATTTGTGGAAGGCATTTTAATGGCCCAGGTATGATCACCCCTCTCTTAAACTGATCAGAAGAAATGATTAACTAGATTTTCCTTGACATTTTCAAAGATACAGATACCTTTTCTTTTTGATATGTCACTTGACTTTTACAAAACTATTTCTGTTCAGAAAAGAAAGACCTGCTATTGTCTGAAATGACCTCACAGACTTGAAATGCCCAAAGGATGCATAGAAAAGCTTTCTGTGCCTGGAATTGAATGAAAGCCCTGTTTCTAATTTGAAGAATACATTGTATTTAAATCTCCAACATAAAGGTCATTAGTGTACCACGATTTCAAAATGAGCCTAGGTGACATAGATCAATTTCATGACCAGTAATAACATTAATTACAGCTTTCCACTCATTTACTATGATATATAAACACAAGGTCTGACACCATCTAAAAAGTTCTTGGGACTTTTCCTTCTCCAGATGAAACGTGTTATCTAAATAAATCCTTTACATTGTTTGGTTATAATTACTAAGTTTGTTTGCTGGGGAGATAATTGCATGGCTTGTTACCTGACCCACTCAAAGCAAGAAAATGGTAGACTTAAATCTTGCAAAATCATTCACCTGCCCAAATCAGAGTATGACCAAATGTAGGGACTTGAAGGCAAAAGCCAGAAAACTTGACATGGTGCCATCATATTTTACTGAAGATAAGACCCAAAAATGTCTTTCAGTGTCTATGACAGATGAATTTGCCTGAAGCTGCTATCCAGTTGAATTCAGAACACTTGTCAGAAGCTAGAGAAGTTTTATAAGATAGGATCACCAGAAGGAAAAAAAAATGTACTGATCAACTCTGTCCAAGGGCTGTAAGAATAAATCCCACTCTTATTGATCAGTTTGGGACTGGAAAATGAGCTACAAAATATGTTGGACATCTGTTCTCTGTGAAATTCTGGATGGTTTCTTTAAGATCATGTATTAAAGGCAAAATTAAGGATTTTTACTCATAGCAATGAAGTTTTTAATTGTCCCTTTTATTCTTTATACCTTATAGCATCTCTTCTTCAATGTCTGATCACAGCTTCTTTGGACTTCCATGGGAAAACTGACCAAAGAAAGGCTTCAATAAGAAAAGAAGTTACTCAGCAAGAGAAGGGGAAGTTTAACTGTGGTAGGGGGTGTGGGCTTTTAAGCAGTAATCTGTTCTCCTTATTCTACCTTCTTTACCTATGGTTTTGGAGTGTGTCTCTTGGGGAATGATTTTCCCCATTGACAGTTATGTGCAGAAAAAAGAGATTCTTTGTTTGTTGTTTTGCTCTGTTTGAAGTACAGCAATATATAAAGCAAGTCGCTGCCAAATCTCCATGAGAGGGTTGGGTGTATATTGGAAACAGGTTGAAAGTGGGTGGGTGCAGGGAGGGGGTGGAAGCTGATAGGTAAGCTTGTGTGTGTTCCAGACCCAACAGCAGGTTTTGCAAGTTCTGAGACTGGTAATAAGTTTGTTCTCTGAAAGAAGTCTGAGCCTCTTTGTGGATAAAACAAACATTTTAAATTGAAACTCATAAAAGAATAAAAGAGCCAAAACATTCTTACTCTCTCTGAGAGGTAGATGGAAGCTTTGGTGTCTGACAGGTGCAGCTTATGAGTCACCTGGACAGCAGCCAGAAATTCTTGTAAGAACAAACCAAAAAGACCACACCTGTTGATTGAAAACATTGCCCTCTAACACAACAGGTGCAATTGTGCAAAATGCCACCCCTATTTCCCACTTTCCAGGTTGCCTGATTTTTATTAAATGAAGGTTAACATTAAGTATGCTGTTCCAAATCCCAGAGTCTTCCATTGGGTACAGAATGTACCAAATTCCATTTGATTAAGATCATAATCTTGCCTGGAATGGAAAGATTCATTTTTCATTTTCATCCTAATGTTGCCTTTGTATGTCCTTTAGTGTCCTTTGCAGGACATTTAGTTAATCTATTTGCTTCCTAAACATAGTTTATTGAATATGGCTTTTCACAGCTAAAAGTATTATGAAAGCCTGCTAAAGGTGGAACATATGTCATGTACCTAGAAGGTGAATTAAATAAGGCTTCAAGGGAGTCTCTTGGGAAAAAAAAATTCCTACCATCAAATGTGCAATGGAAGAAAGAAAAGGCTCTAGGGAATAGTTGCTTGCATAACAAAAAAGAAGCTATCTGATAGGAGGGAGCCGGAAGAGAAAGGGGAAGATCTGTGCCAAGAGGTTTCAGAAGAATGTGCTGACAGAACATTTATTAACAATTCTTGCTTAAATTCTATTTAAACTGTTGAAACATAACCGAATGCCTCTCCTATTTCTGTTCAATTCTTTATGTTCATTCTGTTTTTTTCCTTTATTTGAATTGCTATAAATATTAAACAGCTGTGTATAAAGGTTACCTATGTGTAAAGATTAAGATAGAAAAGAACATCAAATCATCTCTTATGTCTTCTAAAGGATTCGTATTCGAACTTTGTCCCCTCTTCCCAAACCCTGCCAAAGATTCTAAGTTTTAGATCTTATATGGTTTTTCTTCATGAAAACCCATATTACTGAGGCTGTCCTTGCAGTTTAGTTTTCTCCCAGATGCCCTTATAATCCTGTCGGTTACACTTGTCCGTATCACTGAGTTCCTTCATTAGGAACATGTTGAAAAACCAACTCCTGGTCCAACGAACCTGGGAGAATCTTGGATCTCCACTAGGTAAATGAAATGCTTTAGACTTAAGAATGAATGATACTGGAAAAATGTATTTTGGGCCAAATATACACTACATATCTTATGTATACAGAAATATAAGTGTGTTAAAAAAATTTTGTGTAATACAATAATTATTTCCTCCCTCCTCACTGCCTCTCTATTGTATACATCTAACCGCAAGCTCCACACATTTGAGGAATAAAAGTTCAGAATAAAAGGATTTGATTTAATATGCCTGATGGGAAGATGATACATTAACTTTATTTCTCTCCTCCCCAGTGAGAAAAACAGGAAAAGCCATTATTATGTGTTACAAAGAAAGCAGCTAGAGGCATTAAAACAGAGATTTTCTGTCTTCTATAACTAAATCCCTTTTCTTTCTTTTCTCTCTCCAGGCCTGTAGCAGATGAGTCTTTAGGTCCCATGAGCATATGTTACACATCATCCTGTACAGTAACCTCAAGATAAGCAGGGCAGTAATTAGAAATCTTTAACCCATGGGGATTTTGTTACTTGCTTTTTAAGAAAAAATGGGGAGACACTGTTTTTCTTAGAGTTGTTTATAGAATTTGACCCATGACTCTTACCAGGAACCTATATGGCATTTACTCCATAATGCACATATTCTAGCATATTCTTCATCTTCAAACATCTAACCCCCAGCCACCAACACCACCATGTGCACACCCCTCGATCTCACCCTGGCACACGCCTCTTACATAAATGGCATTTGTGTTGATTGGTCGCTGAAGCTCTGGGCTGCTTTGGGCTCCACATGGGAGATATGTATTGATTTGTGAGAGGAATGAATGCTAGGTTTGGGTTTGCTTCTGTCTTATGAGCTAGTATGATTCCATTTATATTCATATATCCCTGGTTCTGTGGATCTATGGTGACATTATTTTCTAAGCAGATACATAGTGGATTCTCAGAAAAAAAAGAAAAAGTAAAAGAAGGAAGAATTCGGGAATTATCAGAGACAAGAAATCCCCCTCTTTCTCTGTACTCTAACAGAGTAGCCAGATATGGGCTGATTTAGAGAACTTTCAAAAAATATATTTTAGTGCTAATGGTCAAAGTTATTATAGATTTTCAATCAGTATAAGAAAGAAGAAACAGAACAATTTAAACTTTTCTGATATGGAAACGCTGACATTTCTATCTGTGTAGGCCAGCTGGCTGCTATGCACTTGATCTGTATCATCTCAGCATTTTCTTTATGACTTGTGGAGATTAAGTGACCTAACTCCACCTGCTGGATGACTAAGAATTACATCCCCTTGGCTTAGAAAAGCAAATGGGCATCATAAAATGGACAGCGACCTAAAAACACAATGTCTGACTTAAGCTCTTAGCTTTGCCACTTTCTGGCCCTGGAAATCACCTCTTAAAGAGTGACTTAAGATTTCTAGACTGCAGCTTCATCATCTGTAAAAGAGAAAAGTGGCTTGAGCTGATGATCTCTAATGACCCTGTATTCTTAATTCCCTATGATTCTGATTTAATTTGAATTAAGAAACCTAGACCATAGGCTCTTTATTCACATTGGCTATAAGTGGTGCATAGAATACTTTATTCTGATTTGGTTAGTTGCTAAGGAGAATACTCACAAACTGTCACCATTTTTGTTATCACCCATCCTGGTTCTGCCACTTAACACTTCAGGCAAGAACTTGATCCCTTTAATCCTCATTTTGCTAAAGACAAGAATAAATGCTAATATCTCCCCTCAGAGCAGCTGTACAGTTTAAATGGCATTCTAGGAATACAAGGGCCTTTCTTTTTGGCAACCATGGTACTTGGCGATATAGGATGATATAGGAATGACAGAGTCAGAATTGTATGAGAGTTTGTTTATATTAATTAATGCCATGAATATGGAGCAACGCTGTGAACAATTCAAACTCGGGTAAAAGGAGATTTTAAACCAGAATAATAAAGTCATGAAGGACAAAAAAACTGTTTCTCATTTCAACAAATTATAATTTTCTCTTTGGGACAACCCTCTTTCATACCATGGCAACTCAAATCACAGAAAACCACACTGACACAAGCACCCATATACACATATACACCCATATACACATATAGACACATGTGCACACAGAAAAAAGTATGACCTAGCCCCCAGTTCAGACCTTGAGGCCTTGACTTATACTGCGTCTACAAACACTATGTTTCTCAGTACGGTATGTCCAATGCCCAAAAGTGAACACTGAAAATTGAGGAAGCTATGCATAACTTGACATCTTGGCATCAAGAATGTTGTTTGTGTTTTCCCTCTCCAAGATCAGATGAAGACCAAAACCATGTAGATCTTCCATGTTAAGTAATGAAAATGTCAAAGATTAATGATCAAAGATAAGAAAGAAAACTCGTTTATAGAGTTGGTCCTGTTTAAAGAGACCAAAGGGGAAAAATATTAACTCAGAGTGGATTTGGTCTTAGGTCCCTACCTCTTATAAATGGAGTCCAGAAAGACTTCTTTAATTCTGTTCAGTTAGAGTTAGGGACTCTTATGCTCATATTATTTCTTGTTTCTCTAATCTGTCTCCCTATTTATCTTAGTAATTTGCCGTTTTTATCTACTTCTGGCATTTTCATTCTTCTGCTAATATGCTAAGTAATCTCTAATATTTTCGCTACCCTATAGATCCCATTTTCCAAGAACCATATAGCCTGGGATCAATTCTTTTTGGTGCTTAGACATTCAACATTTATTTATACCTACTTAAAGGAAAGATCATAATATTTCTTCCACTTGTAAGTATAAGAAAAATAAGTCTTTTAAAAAGCAGGAAAGCCATGAATGCTTCCATCGTGTGCTACTATCTACACATTTAAAAATAATCTGTACCCTCTTTTCATATAATTGGGATAAAAGTCTCCTTTTTTGAAAATTGAAATAAAACCTTCTAGGACACTCTCAATGAAGGAGGAAATCATTTCATAATTTAACAGAGATCATTTTAGTCAAATTCAAAATAAATATTTCATAAATGGTCTAGGACATTTCTTTTACTTTGCCTGTAACTTCAAGTGAGGATCTTCTAAAGTTTGAGTAGAAGAGAATATGACAGTCATTATCTCAGAGATCATTTACAAATTACAAGTCCACTGAATGAAAGTTACATCTTTATATGTATATATTTTGCTATAACCAAATATTATGATCACAATTATTTGATTTTAAAACTGAATTATAATTTGAAAAGTTAATAATGATAATAGCAGTTAGAACATGAGCTAAGGTAGGATGATGGACATTGGAATATAAAAGTAAATATCTCAACAATTTGGGTAAGGGAATCTGATAATATATTCAACCTGTCCTAACATCTGGAATAAGTTTTCAACATTTGCATTAGTGAAACCACTAATAGTTTCTGACAGAGTTTTCCCAGCTTTATTTCTAAGCATTTATTGAAACACAGTTAAAATAGTATCCATGTGTACCCTGTTCATTCTTACTACATTCTATAAAACGTGGCTTTTTGTAAGCCACTGAGGATATGGTCTCATTAATGCTTTCAGAATGTGTTCTTCTTTAACTCCAACTCATATCCCTTATTATAAAGTTAAAAACACATGTTAGTCCTAGATTCCCATTTTAGAATTGATCTAAAATGTCATGTATCCCTCTTCAAATTATTTACTTCCTCTGTCAAAACAAACCAAGCTATAATGACATTTTCATATTTTATAAAATATATATGACAAAAATATTTTTCCTGATTACAGAAGTATGATAACCATTTTTAAGAGGTCAGGAAATACTTAAAAGTTTACTGTTGGCATGGGTACCTTGTCTTCCAGACATTTCCTTTATATATAGATTCAATATAATCTTTAACCACAAAGAAAAAATTGAATATTTTATAAAACTGTTTTGTAGCATACATTTTTCTTCCAATATATTATCGTAGACATCACCCTATGGCAGTTATTTTTCTTCAGTTCCATCACTTTGAAAGGCTGTATACTATTTCAGTTAAAATATACCATGATTTATTGAACTTATCCCCTTTTGACTGGCAATTACATATTTTTATTATATTGGCAATGTAATATATTGCCATATAAAGAATATCACTTAGACGTGTCTCTGTAGACTTAACTGATTATTTTATGCATAAATTCCCAAAAGGGAGATTGATATGTTGGACAATTTAAGCTTTTCTAATTTTTTAATTCATATTGCTAAATTGTCCTCCAGAAATCTGTATCAATTATTTTCTTCCAGCAGTGTGTACAAATGCCTATTTCCCCACACTCTTACCAATACTATTAAGTTCATGACTAAGGCATGTTATAATTGTGTTTGTTGATGTTTATATATATGTTATCTAATAGGGGACTTAAGTAATAAAGTATAAGTGTTCAGTTAGTCAGTCTAGAACACTGTGACAGAGTTATAAGCAGAAAAAGACATTCATTCTATATTATAGACATTAAAAGAAGTTCCATCACACATTTTTCTAAACATTCACTTTGTGTTTCAACATTTCTGTAGAAGCCCATGCTGACAAAAACAGAGTAGTGATTGTAGACTTGTTCTAATAATTGATGGGCAGATTTCATTCATTTATAGTATCAAACTTGCTTGAGGAGTTAGAATCATTCTCCGAATTTAAGGTCCCACAATGGAACTTGACTTAACTATAGTGAGAAGATGGTTTTATTTGTCTATCTTATCTAGGTAACTGGTGATAATTCAAATTCAGAATGCAGTTTAAACGGAAAGTTAAATGGTTCAAGTGTGTGTGTGTGTGTGTGTGTGTGAGAGAAAGATTCATTCGCTCAGATATTTTACTTTGCAGTCTTGATAAACATTTGCTATCTCATTAATTCCCTCAACCTCTTTCCAACTCGATCTTCCTCCCCTTTTCTTTATTATCACTGTTCTCACAGTGCCCTTTTTGTACCCAACCCTGTTTTTCCTGCTCTTTGCCTATGTACTGGCCTTTCCTTTTCATGTATTGTGCAGCTTGCCTTTGTTTGTGGACGTGTTATCTGTTTCATATGTCTCTGGAGATTCTGTTATCTGTTCCTTTCCATTGTCTGGGTTAATTTTCCCTGTTAAAATTCTTTCCTTTTATGGTGACTAGTTTAATTTTAATGCAAATTCCAAGGTAACTTACTGCATTTCATCACTCTCCCATTTCCAGTTGTTTTTGGACATGCTCCAGTCACTTGATGTGAGCTTCATTTACCTTTCATGCCATATTTTCTCCCTTTGGATTGTTTCTTCTGTTTTCAATGTTACTCCCCTCTTCCTCTTTGATAGTGTTTTGTTTAATGGCACTCATTTGTTGGTGGTGAAATTTTTTGTGGGTTTTTTTTACTCTTATCACTCTTTCAGTTTCACTGGTCATCTTTTTACTTTGCTTTCATGTTCATTTTCATTCAAGGTCTTCTGTTCTCAGTCTTGGTCTATTGTTTCCTGGGATATTCTGTCATTATCTGTGATACATACATATAGCATGGTCCTTAATAAAAGTACCATTTAGGTGACAAAAAAGTTATGTTTCCCTTTATCAACATACTTATTAGAGCAGAATCACATACAGCTAAAGATCTGATATCCATGTGAATTTGGAAATGCCTTGGAATATCTAAAATACCACAGTGAGTGTTCAAAAATATAAAATACCCAAAAAATAGTGCTGAAAGATAAGATCAAGATAAAGATGAATTTGAAACCTAGTTAAATAATGACTCTAGCATTATTAAGTCAGGACTCAAAGAGATTTTAAATGTCATCTAGCCCATTTTATCATTCAGTATCTGAAATCTCTACAACATCCCAAATAATCATTTAAACATGGATAACCAAATACAGATTAGCCAATTAGATTTTAATCTTTTCCTTATATTGAGTGAAAATCTGTCTAAATGCAGATTTACATTTTGGCCCTAGATCTACTCACTAAAAAAAAAAAAAAAAAATCTAGTTCTTTTGTATCATAATGCTTCAAACATTTGAAAACAGATGTTTGAAGATCTTTTGTTCTTCAGCTTAAAAATTCTTAATCATGACTAGATAGTCTCCGTTTCTCTAATTAACTCATCTTTGTCAAATCCTTTATAGTACATTTCTGGTTGCCTAGGTAGGTATTTTTATATGCTTCTACCAAAATTGAACACATCAATCTATGAAGCATTTGAGCACATAAGAGATGGTCCATCTCCTCCATCAATCAAGAGATCATAGAATTATAATGTTTTGTAATGTATAATTAACCTTTTTTGGAATTGACACATATTGAATTTCTTTCCTTTTAATCTGTAGTGTACTATTCTATGACACTTGGGTTTTTAGACATGAGTATGTATTGCACATCATCTTGCAAGATTTGGCCCACCATTCTTACTTATCAAGATGATTTTAAAAACTGATTTTATCATACTATATATTCAGTCATTCTTCCATTGATTGATGCCACACTGCATTCATGTTATCGATAGTGAACAGAACATATTCAAGGGCAGGACCCTGTAAAACTTTATTACAGACTGACAGTCATTCCCTTCCCAGCATTCTTTGAACACCTCCATTCAATCAGTTTGCAATACACCTAACTGAAATATCATGTAACCCTACTTGAGCTTTAATCTCATGAAAACATCTTGTCAAATGCCAATATGTTTAATATATTTCCCTTATCAACCAGTTTAGTAATTCTTTCAAACTACATTTTATAAGCTTTCTGACTAGTGTAGACAGATCAGGCACACAGATTCTGATAATTCCTATTCAGGTTTTGATGTAGAGAAATTTTGTGTCTCTTAGTAGTTCATATGGTCACACTCTGCCTCTGTTTTCTAGGTTACAAAAGCAACGACATGGTTTAGTACCCATGATTAGTCATTCTTCAAGTTCTATGACAAATGCAGTGTGAATAGTTTCTATGTTTTTTTCCCCTCCTTTCTGGGCCAAAACTTCCAAGTCTAATAAAAAATTATTTGTCATCCAGAAATAAATATGTATTTCTGAAATCATAGAAATAAATTTTCCAGAAAGATATAGTAATCATAGAATCTAATGAGATTACTCAATACTCCAGTTTTTACGCATAGAAACTTAAGAAAATGAACAGATTTACAAGTACATTTTAAACTATACAAAGTACTCTATTTTCCAATCTCAATTAGGTCCATCAAAGTGCTTCTTTCATTGCTTAGGCATGTGGGTTATTCTATTTTGCTTGATAAATTTTACCTATTTGTATTGATTATTAGCAGAAGAACGTAAATATAAATAAGTAAAGGACTTGAGAAATCAATATATTGAAGTTTGAATAGGTATAGAATCACAAAATTGACATAGTACAGTTGAAAGCAGAATTCCATTGAAGAACAAGATCTTGTCTTTTTATCCAATATTTTCTGGACTATTACTTGGTTTCAATTTAGCATAGTTTGCTGTTGTTGTTTTTTGTTTTTAAATCTTGTTTTCCGAACACTTTGGAAAAAATTGTAACTAGACTATAGGACAGTAAATGTCATCTATATCTAGAGAAAATCATACTACAATAAGAATGTATACTTAACTTCAAGTTATGCAATTTTTATTGGTCTGTTTATCTAATTCTCTATGTATATAAAGGACAAACTATAGAAAATGGCTAGAAACTCAGAAAGACAGTTTAAATCTTGACAAAGAACAACTTCTTAAAAGTCTTACAGATGAGTCTACTCAGTGAAACTGCTATTAATAATTGTAGCTTATTATCGACTGAATATTCAATTTCACTTGAGCCCTACATTAAATTCATGCTTTATTTATTCAAGGATTCAAACCTGTGTGGGTTTGTCTGGCAAGTCATTCAATGGTTCTATTTACATGGGAGCTCTGGTAGCTTTCTGGAAAAGAATTTACACAAAGAGAAGGAGAGCCTGGCACATGGTTTTGGTTCACAGACAGTCAGAAGAAGGGTCATGTGATATACAATATGCTCTATGTCATCCTCTACGTTGTTCTGATGGATAATGCCTGAATTGTAAAACAAAAAGGCTGTAACAGAACATAGTGAAGACTAAAAGAGCTTAGATATTGAGAGGATTAAAACATCAGTGGTCTTCAAGTAGCATGTTCTTCAGTGATAGGAGAGAGTACCTTCAGCTATGATGGGGCATGTCTAGGACTGCTAGATTAAGCAAATCAAAATACGAGTGCCCTGTTAAATTTGAATTTCAGATAAGCAGCAGTTTTTCCTAGTATAAGTAAGTCCCATGAAATACTTGGGGCATATTTATACTAAAAAATAGTTGTTCATCTCAAATTCAAATTGAACTGGGCATCCTGAATTTTATCTGGCAACCCTAGGCATGCCATCAACATTGACAGTGACAGTGGAAGAGGTCAGGGATTTTCAGTCAGATATATATGCCCTTGTAGAAATCCTTGCATGGAATTCATAAACAGAAGTTTCTATGATGAGTAGCAATGTCACTGGCACCATCAACAATTTCCTCATATTGGCCCTGAATTTGCAGCCATCAAGTTTTTACAATGCTCTTTGTGCTTACTATAAAATCCTTTCTCTCTTTACGTGCTTAGTTCCAAATAATTTTTTATCATGCAATAATTGATGCAGTAAAAAAAAAGTAAGGAAGGATAATAAAATTAAAATAAAATATAATAATAAAGCACATTCCTGAGCCCATCACCCAACATAGAATAGAACAGTATCTATACAGTACTATGGTATTCCCATATCCCATTACCTTATTCACTAGAGTAAACAACCATTCTGAAATTTGTGTTTAATCAGTTTCTTGCTTTTTAAAGTAGTTTTTCATATGTGTAGATATACCTAAACAGTATATGATTTAATTTTGTTTATGCCAAACCTTATGCTACAACTTGCTTTATTTTCTAAGGTCGATCCATGTTGTGGCTTATGCCTCTAATTTGCATATTTTTGCTGATATATAATATTCTATAGGTATATTCACTACAAATCATTTAACCTTAACCTGTTGATAAATATTTTCTTAATTTCCCCTGTTTTTAATTGTTATTATAAAATAATGTTGCCCTGACATTCATTTGTATGTCTCCAGATGCACATGCAAGACATTCTCTTTAAACACTATATTTAGGTGAAGAATTTCTGACTTAAGAGAACATGGGCATATTCAGTTTTACTAGATAATGCCAAATTGTTTTCCAAAGTGATTATACCAATTAAGTTCCCACTAGCTGTGTCTAAAACTTTCCCCTTTTCCACTTTCACACCAATGCTTAGTATTTGCAGACTTCTTAATTTTTGCCAATCCAATGGGTATAAAATGGTATCTTGTTACATCTTAATTTACATTTCTCTGAATGCTAATGAAATTGAATAGCTTTTCCATTCATATTTTTCTTCTGTAAAAGACTTTTTTGTTTTTTTTTTTTGGAGATATTCATATTCTATGCATTAATTTAAGAATTCTGGTACAAATTTTTACAAATAATTCTTTCATATTTATGTTTGTTGCTAAGATCGTCCTCAAACTTCATAAAAATCTTGAGAGTCATAGAGCATGTCTTCTCTTTGTTCTCTCCTTCCTTCTACCATTTTAAATATATTTCTTTATACTTTCTCTCACGTTTTATTTTGGATACTTAGGCCATTCATGTTTTGGTCTTCCCTCTTTTTATAATAATATTTTCTTCTGATTGTCACTTTTGGTATTTACCTGCTTCATATCTGTGGCTTCATGTCTTCCATTGGCTTTGGTATATTTTTAACTAGCTTGAATGCTAACTCTCCTCCATTATCTCTATTATCTCCTTATCAGGTTCTTATTATACATATGTTATGCTTTTCCTTATTCTGTCATATACACATACACACAAACACACATACATTTTATTTATTAATATTCTTATTCTCCTCTGCAGAAGTTTGAGTAATTTTTTTTTAATATTGAACATATAATTTCCTAATAGTAGAACACAATTTTGCTTAATCTTCTGTTTAATCCTGGTATGGGGTTTTCAATTTCATTAATTATATGATTCTTGACAATTCTATTTGTTTATATCTAAAGTTTGACTGGTTGTTGTTTTCAGATCTCAGCATAGGTATTGGTAATTGACTCTAGTTTTCTGGCACCATCTAAATATTGATTTGTTCTAACTTTCTTGCAAGCCCAATTATCTTTTAAAGGTAATTAGTTTGGTAGCATATCTATGATGTTCCTGCACTTTGAAGGGGACCCATTCAAAGTACTTATTTTTTTCAGATCTCTG
This sequence comes from Balaenoptera ricei, assembly GCF_028023285.1. Classification (NCBI taxonomy): domain Eukaryota; kingdom Metazoa; phylum Chordata; class Mammalia; order Artiodactyla; family Balaenopteridae; genus Balaenoptera; species Balaenoptera ricei. The sequence continues at coordinate 109,785,128 of NC_082642.1, forward strand.
GAGTAGAAATCTGTGATTTATTTATTCTTGTTTCAGGTTAAATCTCCCTTTTTGAGAAGCCTCTCCTGCTTTCCAAATTGGGTTAATCCTTTTTGTGTAGTGTTCTTGCCTTTGTTTCTCACAAAATTATTTAAGATTGTTTTCTCTGTTTTCTCTGATAGACCTTAAACCCCTTGCAGCCATTTACTATATAACTTTGCCCTGACTTATAGGTTTTCATATGCAGGAAACTTACTTCAGTTAGTTTCTTGAGTTGAGTTTGCACAAACTTAATCCAATGGGTTTTGGCAGCTGTGATTTCTCTAGTAGTAACAGTAGTAAAAGGGGACATCATCAAATGGCGCCAAAATCAAGGAAGTAGGACACGTCCAATGCATAGTTTAGCAGAGAGGACTAACCTACTGCTGACATCATGAGAGATCCCAGACATTTCAGGAGAATTTTGAAGGAGACTGGAGTTTGTGAGGAAAGACAAGCAGAGCTAGAAAAGTAATGATTTCATGTCCTGTGTTATCTTTAGGCTTGTGTGTCCTGGAAAACATAGGTAATTTAATCACAGTCATTTAGAACTAAAGGAACTTAGGGTATTCTTTCACTAAACTAGTAAATTGAGTGTTTTGATCACAGCACACTAATGTCTTTTACAATTTTAAGGGAATCAGTGACCTTATTTGTATTTCCATTTTCTATTGAAAACAAGCAAGAGTATAGCTAAAACAATGACTATAATTCTATCAGTGAGCTTCAGAACATACTGGATTTTAACAGGCAGTATATGGTTTATAGAAAGAGTCTTTACAAGTTATTACAAAATAGGTTCTAATTTTTTTTGATAGCTTCAGGTGTACCCAATGAAAGGTAGGAAAAGATAGAGGATCCCTCTCAATGAGCCAATTTTTTACTTCAACTACTCTCTTATCTCATCTTTATGATGTAGGGCTTTTTTCCATATTTTCTTCTTTGCTTTGTTGTAAATCACAAGTCTCTTCTCATGTTTTATCATATTTTTTCAGCTTTTTCCTAATATGAATTCCATTTTTCATTCTCCTTGTTATAATCATTTCCCCATTTAACTATTTGCTGAATTTGAGCTTCTGTGTCTTCCGTGATCCTTATGATTATAGATTATATGTGGTTTCCTCAGCCAAAGCTGGTGCATTTCACAGCTTAGAATATCCACTCCTGTATAGACTCAAGTGGAAGAATAAGTTTGTGAGAGTGGAAACAAACTATACTCTGGGCCAGTACACCAGGGTTTAGCAATGCCCTGGAAAGCTACAACTTGAGCAGATAACACTGTCCCTTTTCTCTGCATGTGGCTGCAAATAGTGTCTCTCCCTTGAACCATGAATAGGGAAGAATTAACACAGGATACAAGAAATTAGGTGGAAGCCCTGGCAATGTTAACATTAAAGCCGTGACCTTATTCTTTATGGTGAAATGACCTGGAAATGCTGTCCCCTTATCTAAATAGGGCAAAAAGTTAGCCTGAATGAGGAAATACTCTGTAGGGGTATTGATGACATTGGTGGCGACAGGCTCAGTAAGCAGTCGTTATCCTTTCCCATAAACTATATCCTATAAAAGCCCAAAGCATTATATAAAGACTCACTAAGAGGATATGAGGCAGGATTAATGAGGAATGCCAATAGTTCCTTAATCAACACTACTTCCCTTTTCAAGGTGTATTAATTATACCTACTAAGTCTAAAATAACTCATTTCAAGTATGTCAATTCATCTACATTTCTAACACCTTGTGCAAAAAAAGATCATTTAATATTGGAGGTAAATTTTAAAATATCTCTACATTTAGAATGAGAGTGTCAGCAGACTGGTTGGTATGGTTTGCCATTTATTTTATTTTTCTCATCTCGTATAATAGAATTACGGCTATGAATAATTTTTCAATAATATAAATATAAAAATCTACATTACCTGAAATTTAGATGGAAAAAAACTTCACTACCTACAAATAATCTTAATTTGTATATTTTTGGAATTCAAAAAGCTTTTTTCATTTAAAAATACCCTTACACATAATGGATATAAATGTGTAAATATAGTATATATACATTGAAAACGCCGTGGAATCTTTTACTGCCTCTGTAATTAATATTGCAAAAAGAATTTTTAAAAGCTACTATCCTGATATAGAAATTAGGTGAAAGGTATATGAGATGAAATTAATTTAATTATATAAAATAATTAGGATTTATTTTTTCATAGCTTTGGGATCTGCATTACAAAATCAAGAGCTGTGTGAAAACTATTTCCCTAGTCAATGTGAAAATATTATACTGCCCACCTCATTTAACATTTGGATGAACAATTTTGTAAATTTTAGAGGTATTATCACCAGGGTCAAGCTGGGCTCTTGCAGGACAAGAGCATGCAGGTTCTTCGTGTGCTCTAAGTAAGCTTTCCTTATCACTCTTGGAAAATTTGACATTTTAAATAGTGTTTTTAGAAGTTTATAAAGCTAAATCATATCTTTGCCGTCAGCAGTTGTCTGTGTCATTCTAGAAATAGAACCAGGCAAACTCAAATTGTATTTCCTTTTCATTTATAAATGTCTAGCAAAATTAATTGGGGGCACATTTCCTGTTTGTGGACATGATAAGAAGCAATGTAAAATATCTGGCAACTAACTACTTTCATTCGAAAAATCCCAGCTTAACACATACAGTAATTTCTAGATTTAAAGTATAATATAAAAAAATTCTCATGTGTCAGTGTCTTCTGTATTTCTAATGGACAAAATTATACTTAATAACTATAACTGTTAATGGTGAATGAGATATTTATCTAACACTTTACCAATATAATCTAAAAAGATACACAAACTAAAAAGATTTCACTGATTTTCATGTAGTTTTTAGTCAGTTTTGAAATTGGTGAAACCAAAAACAGAAAGCAAAAAGACCTAAGGGCTAGAAGAGTCATCATTAGACTAAAATTAGAAAACACCTAATTAGAGGTTTAATCAGCACCACATCTTACGAATCATTATATTTTAAACATATGCATATCCAATGACAGGTGGGTCTTCATAATCATTATCTGGATAATTCATATTCTGCATCAGATCACTGCCAAAATTTAGGACACTCTGATAATACTACTACTTTGCATATGTCTAGTGCTTTCTGCTATACAATGTATTTCACATAACCATCATTCTTGTGCCTTTTGTCAAACCTGTGGTGGAAGCAGAAATTTGAACAGAACAGATGTGGAGAATAGGGTCAGAGAAATCAAAAAATTTTCCTAAGTTATTAATTATTAAGAATCCAGGTACTCTGAATCTACAGCTTTCTCATCACCAACCTGTTGACTGCTAAATTAACTGATGCATCAATTACACAACCTCAAACTTCTGATTTGCTTTCGCTCTGCAAACTTAAAGATATCTAATACGTAAAAACAAATAAGAAAAGTCACTCCACATTTTAAAATAATAAGGTTAAAAAATAAAACCCTGATATAAAATCTCAATTTGATAGAAACTCAAAGCTGAGAGTCTTTTGTTGTCTTATTGTCATATATCTTCACTCCCCCCACCCCCAATACACACATCTCTTTCCATTTACTTATTCTACTCTAATCAGAAAAGAAACAAATTGTGTCAAACTCAAACGGCTTCAGGCTGATTTATTTTCTCTCTTTTTTCTTTTTCTTTGATTTTTGTTTGTCTGTTTATTTTAGCTCCCAAGGTATATATTCATGGGTTCAATATGTAAGCTTTCTTCTGACTCTTTTTATTATGGTAGATTTTTTTTTTCTTATCTAATAGAATAAGAAATGTGCTGAATTCTAATCCCAGCTTTACTTCTAAGGACATGGCATCAAGCCAGTCAATTTTCTTTGTGTTTATTTATGTCTTCTTCTCTGACTTCAGGCTACTGGTTTGTTTCAAAAAAAATACACTGAGATTAATTATAAAGCATTTAATATCCTGTGAAATTTAACATGAATGCATTTGGAACATAAAGAGGGATTCATTCTTAAACATCATTTTCTTATAAGGTACATTTCCATGTTTGCTGGAACTCTAAAGATGCTGATTCCTGTGGGAACTTTATAGAATATTCTTTCTCTCTGTCAGAAGCTGGCAACCTTCACAGGTGGTAGTCAATCTTTCTTCCAGTTTTGTTTATGTTTTCCTTTGATACACAGTACAATTATTTTGATTGTTAAGTGAATATGTTTTTCTAAATGCTTAATGATTTCTATTCAAATTTAACTAAGATAAAAATCTTACTGGTACATTTTTTGCTTGGACTTGTTTTTGGATCCAATATAGGAAAAGTAAGTAAATGAGTAAATTGTCCTTAAAGAGCCAATTTAAGGGAGTGAATGGGAGACTAGGTGAGAAAACTATGACACCTCTGTGAGACTCTGTGACTCACTCTTTCTCTTTACCTTTGCTAAAACAGTAAGATTTATCATATAAACTGTACCAAGTAAGAAGAGTGGAAGAGTAATATTTTCCTTATATATAGAAAGTAAGAACTGGCAAGTAACTTAAGGATAAGTTAGACCTTCATTTTACACATGAAATATCAAATGGCTAGACCAAGTACACATAGATACTACACACTAAGAACTGGGACTAAGGTCCTGTAGATTCACATAGGTCAGTGTTTTTCCCAATGTACTACATGTGATATACATCTTTTGTTAAAGTAACATACATAATCAAGAAAGGTGGAAGACAAAACGTTATTAATAATAGCCCATATCTCTAACTTGACAAGTATCATGTATATTATTTGTAAATATCTAGCATGTACCTTCCAAAGACCATAGTATACAAATGGAATGTACTATTTTTATTTAGGTAGAATGCTTTTTCAAGGAAAGTGATGCTAGCTCAAGATGATTTCTTATTCTCCTTACACATAGAAAGTTGGAGCTGGACTTTATAAGATTTAGTAGGTTAAAAAATATCTTATTACTGGCTTACATTGAATAGCTAGTTTATAGAAGCAGCAGAAAGAAAACTTGGAGGGAAGAAAATGTAAAGAATAATGAGATATGATATTAACATGAACCATATGTGTCCATACCTAAGACGTAAAATCATTGTTATTTTTCTTAGTAACAAAATTGGCAGTACAAAGAGAATTATTTTATATCCATAACTAATTAATTGTTTGGCACCTATTAAAGATAGATTTTTTTGAATAACAATTAAAAAAACTTTCCAAGTGATTCACTCAAATAAAGGTCTACCAATTTATTCTTTTGATGCTATATATCACCAGTACTGTTCTTAAGGCAGATTACAAAGGAAAACCCAGGAATTCTAAAGTTGGTGACCCACTTTGAAATCCTGTACAGAGAATCAGAGTGTGTAGAACTGGAAGAGGCCTTAGAGATAATTTATCCCAACCCCTTCATTTTCCTGACTCAAAATGTGGGGTTCAGAAAGGTTAAATGATTTGGCCAAGGTAACAGGACTAACAATAAAAAGAAGAGCTCGTCTAGATTTAAGACCGTGTTTCCTGCCTGTTCTCTTCTATGTAAGTCTGCTTTGGAAAATGATAGCCCTCCAAAGTAGGAAAAACAGTGGTAGAAATGAAAAGAGTATGACTTAGTGCTGGAAGTTTGGTCTAATTTACTAAACAACAGGAACAATAGCAAGCCATTTTTAGAGCTGGAGTTGGAGAACACTTAAAAAGTGTAACCACAACTTCTAAGTAACAGATTATGTGGTTTCAAGAAGTCAATGTGGTTATATATTCTAGCAAAAACAAATCTACTGAATCATATAGAATATTGCATAATTAACCACTTGCCTGTCATAGCAAGAGAGCTGTCAAATTGTTGGCTTTCACATTTAAGGGACTAAAACACAATGTAAGCATTGAGAGCAGTGTCTATGGCTTACGTATAGCTTCTTTCCATAGGAGTTATTTACTTTTTCCACTGATCTTATGGAACATTGGTAATGTAGGTATTTACTTGGATTTTTAATTGGCATATAGCCAAATTAGAAATACCTTTTCTAAATGTTACTTTTTTATTTATATCTTCTATTCATCTTGTTTCTTACTGATATAATGATATTTGTCATCTTCCTAAAAAGGATATTGGTAAGGTTTTAGGAGAGGATGTTACAAAGTTTTTCCAAAGCAATTGGGGAAAAGTACCATATATGCACAAATTATTGTCATTAAATCACAAATTAAAAAAATACCTACACTACTCTTAATTTATTATTCCTACAAGGTTGACACTATGTGTAACGTTAATTAGACATGAAGAGCAGAATACTATGTATAGAGCCAGTAAAATAAGAAATCTTAGAACTTTCCACAATTATTTGCTAGTATGGAGTGTTTTAACTAGTTATTCTGTGTAATCTTAACAGAATTCTGAACAGGTTCCTGAAACTGTTTACGTTAAAATTCTGTTTAACCTTAAAACCTAAAGCTGAGGTAAAAATGCAGCTAATATTAGTAGTTTTTAACTTATGAATTCCACCTGAGAAACTGTTGCAAGGCATTAGAAATATTCTATATAATACAAGTAAATGGAAATCCTCATTTTGAAGGATACTCAAATGTTTGAAATATAGTTGAGAATTCAGAAAAAAGAAGAAAAAAAATTGTCTCTAAACAAAACAGATGTCTTAAAATTTAGGGACTAGAATTAGTATATTTAATTTATAGCAAACTGCATAGACAGTTAATCAGGAATTCCATCTTTTTATAACACAACATTCCAATGAGTTTGGCCGTCCATTTGGTTGTTTAGAGTATAGTAAGCTAGTTAGAATTTAGATAAAAAAGCAAGAGTTTGATAGAGGTAGTAACAGTGGAACGAGAGAAAAAAGTGGCATGCAAAAACCTGGTAGGATATTTAAAAACCAAAAAATAAAAATTTTAAATTAAAAAAAAAAGAAAATTCAAAGCAAATGTACTTTGGGATTACTTAATATGGGAACAAATGGCTTCCATATATCTTTCGAACAAAAAACATAGCATTGCATTTAGATATGTGATACATCTTTCTCCCCGCCTATTTAAATGTGCTTTTGTCGAGTTGATAATAAAACTCTGATGTGACCAAGTATGTTAACACTTCATTTTAGAGTTTGTGCCACTCTATGTAAATTAATTATTCAAATCACTAAAATGACACAGTGTAGTAGAAGAAGCATCCCTAGAGTCAGGTCTGGGCTTGAGATCCAATTTTGTCACTTTAATAGCTGTGCCAACACTGACATGTTTCTCAAATTCTATGAGCCTATATTCCTCATTCATAAAATAAAGATTAAAAATACTGTACCAAATAGGTTTGTTTCTGTGGTGACATTTTTATATAAGGCATTTAGCATTCTGCTTACCATATATTAAAACTTAGTTCTTTTCCTGATTATCTTTCAGAGTTCTATTTCAGTTATTTTAAATTAAAACTTTTTTCAAGGTCATGACAAATATCTATATTTTTTTCTAAACTGTTACATTGCATATATATATATTCTCTATCATTGTTAAAGACATTACTTATGCTTCAATATAGTTTTAATATAGTGGTATTAAGAGAAACCATTGAGGTATATAGTATTATTTTATACTACACTAAATTACCCCAGATTAAGAAGAAAATTATCAATCTGAGTATGTACTTATGTGTGTATGTGTATGTATTTCTTACAATTCTTTTAATCTCTTCCCTGTTAGTGATCGCCACATTGCTAATAGTAGACATGTCTTCAATAGTTTCTTTACCTTTCTACTGTGTTTCTTCTAATTTGCTTAGGGTTAAGAAAACTAAATTTGATAGTGAAAGTCCAAAGTTTGTCTGTGTGTGTGCGCCTGTGTGCTGGGGATGGGGCAGAAACAGTGTAAATTCATGAACATTTGTCTTTGTTCTAATTTGTTTGTTTGAACATGTAACACGTATTTTGGTTTCTCTGATACTTTGTGTCCAGGTTTCTGTGCTCTGTTCCTGATACAGTAGTTTGATTACTTTTATGTAGATTAGAATTTAATATCAATATAATTTAAAGAAGGATACAGTGCTAGCCACTGGTTGATTCTATGCAAAGTCCGGTTGGACTTATCAATTCAATTAGAAAAATAAATCAGGCCAATTTATTTTGTATAATTGAAGGTATTCATCAAAAATTTCTGAGTTGGCAAATTCGTATACTTTCCAGAATGTTTTCTCCATCTACTCACAAATTTTAGTCTGTTCCAAGTAGAAGACAATTCTAGAATGTAACACAAGAAGATTTTCCTAGGAAGAGCTTCAAACAAAAAGTTGCAGCTTCCCCTGGTTCTCTGACCAAGAATAAATTGCATTTCTTTTAGAGATGTTTTCCTTCACACTGCTTTCTCTTAATGTCTTTATAAGTTACATTGCCACCTACTGGCAGCCTCCAATATGGCAGCCATGCTTTGAGTCCCCAAACTAAATGTCTATCTGCTAGACAGAAAGTTGGTCATTGATATTGTTGGAAATATACTCTAAAATTTGAAATATACATGATGCAGTGATAGGTATTAAATTTACCTGGACTTCATTTTTAAAATAAATAAATAAATAAAATGGAGCCTCCATACATTTCTAACTCCATTTTTGGGATTAATGAAATAGCTTTTATATTACATCTTTCTGACATACAATTTTATAACATTAAACCATAATATAACCTTATTTGTTGATAGTTAAGAAGCTTCCTTTTCCTTCTGTGGGTTTGATGAAATAAAAATTATAAGAAAAAATTACCAAATTATATAGTCTGTTGATTTTAGATTTAGAAAGTTAGAATGTGTCCTGAATTAGATGTGAAATAGAGTTAGTTTTACTTCATAATTCAGAAATATCTGAATTTTAAGTTACTTTAGGCAACTTTCAAACGCAAAGGGAATCTTCAGATTAAAGAAAAACACTTATCTACAAAGTGATGTGTTGTGGTGTCTACTCAGTGAAGTCATAAAATAAGTCCTTGGCCTACTTTTAATAGAATGGCTATAAAACCTAGATCATTCTGTAAATATCTAAACTCAGTGGAGGTGGGAGAGGAGATTGAAGTAAATTTACATCTTTTAGTTGAAGCACAAATATATTTACTGGCAACCTTTAATCACTATAGACTATGAAACATCATTCATGTCTAAAGTAACTTATTAAACATAATTAATGGGTTGAAAAGTCCTCTCCCTTTTCCCAAAAATTTCAACTTGGGGAGTAAGTGAAATTAAGTTATAAAATTGCACTTAGGAAATCAATGAATACATTGAAGGGCAACCTCAAAGAGGTGACTTTAACCTTGTCCTTTCAGAGCTATGCACAATAAAATAAATAATACGAACATAATGCGTAAACATTCAGCTCCCACCTTCACGTTTTAAGAGAGACCACTTTTTAAATAAAATTTAAAACGCGTTTTCTCATTTTTTACCTAAATGCTAATGCACTGGCATTTGTTATACTTTTTATATTACCCTAAAAGTATTTTTTAGCAATAAGCTATCTTAACCACCCCCTTTTTTATTTTCCAACTCCTGCTCTTTCTTTTAAAAATATATTTTATTATACTTAGGAATAAACCTGACCAAGGAGGTGATAGATTTATATTCTGAGAACTATAAAATATTAATAAAGGAAATTTAAGATGACTTAAAGAAATAGAAAAATATCCCATGCTCTTGGATTGGAAGGATTAATACTGTTAAAATGGCCATACTACTAAAAGCAATCTACAGATTTAATGAGATCTTTATCAAATTACCCATGACATTTTTTGCAGAACTAGAATAATGCTAAAATTTATATGGAACCATAAAAGACCCAAAGCAATCCTGAGGAATAAGAACAAAGCAGGAAACATAACCCACCTAGATGCCAGACAATACTACAAAACTATGCTAATAAAAACAGAATGGTATTAGCACCAAAACAGATATATGGATCAATATAACAGAATAGAGAGCCCAGAAATAAACCGTCACACTTACGGTCAATTAATATTTGACAGATGAGGCAAGAATATACAATGAGGAAAGACAGTCTCTTCAGCAAGTGGTGTTGGGAAAGTTGGACAGCTGCAGGTAAATCAATGAAGTTAGAACACACCCTCACACCACACACAAAAATAAACTCAAAATGGCTTAAAGACTTAAATATAAGACATGACAGCATAGAACTCCTAGAAGAGAGCATAGGCAAAACATTCACTGACATAAATCGTACCAATGTTTTCTTAGCTCAGTCTACCAAGGCAATAGAAATAAAAGCAAAAATAAACAATGGGACCTAATCAAATTTATAAGCTTTTGCACATAAACAAAACAAAAAGACAACCTATGGGCTAGGAGAAAGTATTTGCAAATGATGTGACTGACAAGGGTTTAAATTCCAAAAAATACAAACAGCTAAAACAACTCAATAACAAAAAAGGCAAACAACCCAATCAAAAAATAGGCAGAAGACCTAAATAGGCATTTCTCCAAAGAAGACATACAGATGGCCAATAGGCACATGAGAAGATACTCAACATTGCTACTTATTAGAGAAATGTGAATCAGAACTACAATGAGGTACCACCTCACACCAGTCAGAATGGACATCATCAAAAAGTCTACAAATAATAAATGCTGGAGAGAGCATAGGGAAAAGAAAACCCTCCTACACTGCTGATGGGAGTGTAAATTGGTGAAGCCACTACGGAAAACATACAGAGGTTCCTCAACAAACTAAAAATAGAGTTGCCATATGATCCAGCAATCCCACTCCTGGACATATATCTGGATAATACTATAATTTGAAAAGATACATGCACCCCTGTATTCATGGTAGCATCATTTACAATAGCTAAGACATGGAAACAACTTAAATGTCCATCAACAGATGAATGGATAAAGAAGATGTGGTATATATATAAAGTGGAATATTACTCAGCCATAAAAAAGAATGAAATAATACCATTTGCAGCTACATGGATGGACCTAGAGATTATCATACTAAGTGAAGTAAGTCAGAAAGAGAAAGACAAATACCATATGATATCACTTATATGTGATCTAAAATATGACACAAATGAACAAATCTAAAATATGACACAAATGAACTTATCTACGAATCAGAAACAGACTCACAGACATACAGAACAGACTTGTGGTTGCCAAGGGGGAGGGGGAGGGGAGGTTGGATTGGGAGTTTGGGACTAGCAGATGCAAACTACTATATATAGAATGAATAAACAACAAGTCCTATTGTATAGCACAGGGAACTATAGTGTGCAATCTACTGTTAATGATCACTCATTGAGTACATTTTAGGGATTTGGTGACATCACATTACATCATTTTATTTCTTTCATGGACAAAATTACCATGGTCTTTAAGTTTCGAAGATCACTGAAGTAAACTATGAACACTCCTCTTTAAAATAATGCACACAAAAATTTCATGGTCTCTCTCAAATCCACCCAACTTGGCTTAGGTAAATACTCTATACTTGAGGGTGCAAGAATGGCTTAAATAAATGGAAGATGACAATATACTTTGTTCCAAAATTATGCATAAATTATTCATTTTAGAAATTATACCACCACCAACAAAAACATGGAATACAATAAATAAAAAATTCAGGTTAATTTTAAATGCTTCGCATAAAAGCCATATCCACTCTACCAAGTAAATGTTTGTTCTGATACCTATATCGATTAATCCTTTCAAGAATCTCAAATGACTCTACAATGTTGAAGATTGGGTAGGAACATCAAAACACTTAGAGCAAATATTGACACATAGAATTATCTAGTGGATTGGTCAAATCTTACATAGCATCCTATGATTCAGGCAAATGTTCCAAATACTTTTCTTTTGAAAAATTTAAATATGTTTTATATAGATTTGGCAAGTTAATGAAACATTTCCCATTTATACTCCTGGGTAGTTGTTGAATTTTTCTTTTCTGTTTTCTCTCTGCAATACAGATGACAATTAACAGTAATACTAATGAAACAGCAAGCAATTAAAAGAAAAATTTATTTATTCTGTGCAAGTGTAAATCACAAAATTTGAAAATTTATCATGAGTCACTGATTATCCTAATACTGTCTGCGTAAATCAGAAAGAAGTCCAAAATGGTGAGAGATCATAAAGCTGTAGTTTCTTCCTCACATTCCAAGTTGATTGTCTATAGAAAACAAACTAAAAGCATTCTTTTTTTTTTTTTTTAAACATCTTTATTGAAGTATAAATGCCTTACAATGGTGTGTTAGCTTCTGCTTTATAACAAAGTGAATCAGTTATACATATACAATATGTTCCCATTTCTCTTCCCTCTTGCATCTCCTTCCCTCCCACCCTCCCCATCCCGCCCCTCTAGGTGGTCACAAAGCACCGAGCTGATCTCCCTGTGCTATGCGGCTGCTTCCCACTAGCTATCTATTTTACATTTGGTAGTGTATATATGTCCATGACACTCTCTTACCCTGTCACATCTCACCCCACCCCCTCCCCATATCCTCAAGTCCATTCTCTAGTAGGTCTGTGTCTTTATTCCCGTCTTGCCACTAGGTTCTTCATGGCCTTTTTTTTTTTTTTCCTTAGATTCCGTATATATGTGTTAGCATACTGTATTTGTTTTTCTCTTTCTGACTTACTTCACTCTGTATGACAGACTCTAACTCCATCCACCTCATTACAAATACCTCCATTTCATTTCTTTTTATGGCTGAGTAATATTCCATTGTATATATGTGCCACATCTTCTTTATCCATTCATCTGTCGATGGACATTTAGGTTGCTTCCATGTCCTGGCTATTGTAAATAGAGCTGCAATGAACATTGTGGTACATGACACTTTTTGACCTATGGTTTTCTCAGGGTATATGCCCAGTATTGGGATTGCTGGGTCGTATGGTAGTTCTATTTGTAGTTTTTTAAGGAACCTCCATACTGTTCTCCATAGTGGCTGTATCAATTTACATTCCCACCAACAGTGCAAGAGTGTTCCCTTTCCTCCACACCCTCTCCAGCATTTATTGTTTCTAGATTTTTTGATGATGGCCATTCTGACCGGTGTGAGATGATATCTCATTGTAGTTTTGATTTGCATTTCTCTAATGATTAATGATGTTGAGCATTCTTTCATGTGTCTGTAGGCCATCTGTATATCTTCTTTGGAGAAATGTCTATTTAGGTCTTCTACCCATTTTTGGATTGGGTTGTTCGTTTTTTTGTTATTGAGCTGCATGAGCTGCTTGTAAATCTTGGAGATTAATCCATTGTCAGTTGTTTCATTTGCAAATATTTTCTCCCATTCTGATGGTTGTCTTTTGGTCTTGTTTATGGTTTCCTTTGCTGTGCAAAAGCTTTTAAGTTTCATTAGGTCCCATTTGTTTATTTGTGTTCTTATTTCCATTTCTCTGGGAGCTGGGTCAAAAAGAATCTTGCTGTGATGTATGTCATAGAGTGTTCTGCCTATGTTTTCCTCTAAGAGTTTGATAGTGTCTGCCCTTACACTTAGGTCTTTAATCCATTTTGAGTTTATTTTTGGGCATGGTGTCAGGGAGTGTTCTAATTTCATACTTTTACATGTACCTGTCCAATTTTCCCAGCACCACTTATTGAAGAGGCTGTCTTTTCTCCACTGTATATGCTTGCCTCCTTTATCAAAGATAAGGTGACCATATGTGTGTGGGTTTATCTCTGGGCTTTCTATCCTGTTCCATTGACCTATATTTCTGTTTTTGTGCCAGTACCAAACTGTCTTGATTACTGAAGCTTTGTAATATAGTCTGAAGTCAGGGAGCCTGATTCCCCCAGCTCCATTTTTCGTTCTCAAGATTGCTTTGGCTATTCAGGGTCTTTTGTGTTTCCATACAAATTGTGAAATTTTTTGTTCTAGTTCTGTGAAAAATGCCAGTGGTAGTTTGATAGGGATTGCATTGAATCTGTAGATTGCTTTGGGTAGTAGAGTCATTTTCACAATGTTGATTCTTCCAATCCAGGAACATGGTATATCTCTCCATCTATTTGTATCATCTTTAATTTCTTTCATCAGTGTCTTATACTTTTCTGCATACAGGTCTTTTGTCTCCTTAGGTAGGTTTATTCCTAGATATTTTATTCTTTTTGTTGCAATGGTAAACGGGAGTGTTTTCTTAATTTCACTTTCAGATTTTTCGTCATTAGTGTATAGAAATGCAAGAGATTTCTGTGCATTAATTTTGTATCCTGCTACTTTACCAAATTCATTGATTAGCTCTAGGAGTTTTCTGGTAGCATCTTTAGGATTCTCTATGTATAGTATCATGTCATCTGCAAATAGTGACAGCTTTACTTCTTCTTTTCCGATTTGGATTCCTTTTATTTCTTTCTCTTCTCTGATTGCTGTGGCTAACACTTCCAAAACTATGTTGAATAATAGTGGTGAGAGTGGGCAACCTTGTCTTGTTCCTGATCTTAGTGGAAATGGTTTCAGTTTTTCACCATTGAGGACGATGTTGGCTGTGGGTTTGTCATATATGGCCTTTATTATGTTGAGGAAAGTTCCCTCTATGCCTACTTTCTGCAGGGCTTTTATCATAAATGGGTGTTGAATTTTGTCGAAAGCTTTCTCTGCATCTATTGAGATGATCATATGGTTTTTCTCCTTCAATTTGTTAATATGGTGTATCACATTGATTGATTTGCGTATATTGAAGAATCCTTGCATTCCTGGGATAAACCCCACTTGATCATGGTGTATGATCCTTTTAATGTGCTGTTGGATTCTGTTTGCTAGTATTTTGTTGAGAATTTTTGCATCTATGTTCATCAGTGATATTGGCCTGTAGTTTTCTTTCTTTGTGACATCTTTGTCTGGTTTTGGTATCAGGGTGATGGTGGCCTCGTAGAATGAGTTTGGGAGTGTTCCTCCCTCTGCAATATTTTGGAAGAGTTTGAGAAGGATAGGTGTTAGCTCTTCTCTAAATGTTTGATAGAATTCACCTGTGAAGCCATCTGGTCCTGGGCTTTTGTTTGTTGGAGGGTTTTTAATCACAGTTTCAATTTCAGTGCTTGTGATTGGTCCGTTCATATTTTCTATTTCTTCCTGGTTCAGTCTCGGCAGTTTGTGCATTTCTAAGAATCTGTCCATTTCTTCCAGGTTGTCCATTTTATTGGCATAGAGTTGCTTGTAGTAATCTCTCATGATTGTTTGTATTTCTGCAGTGTCAGTGGTTACTTCTCCTTTTTCATTTCTAATTCTATTGATTTGAGTCTTCTCCCTTTTTCTCTTGATGAGTCTGGCTAATGGTTTATCAATTTTGTTTATCTTCTCAAAGAACCAGCTTTTAGTTTCATTGATTTTTGCTATTGTTTCCTTCATTTCTTTTTCATTTATTTCTGACCTGATCTTTATAATTTCTTTCCTTCTGCTGGCTTTGGGGTTTTTTTGTTCTTCTTTCTCTAATTGCTTTAGGTGCAAGGTTAGGTTGTTTATTCGAGATGTTTCCTGTTTCTTGAGGTAGGCTTGTATTGCTATAAACTTCCCTCTTAGCACTGCTTTTGCTGCGTCCCATAGGTTTTGGGTCGTCGTATCTCCATTGTCATTTGTTTCTAGGTATTTTTTGATTTCCCCTTTGATTTCTTCAGTGATCACTTCGTTATTAAGTAGTGTATTGTGTAGCCTCCATGTGTTTGTATTTTTTACAGATCTTTTCCTGTAATTGATATCTAGTCTCATAGCGTTGTGGTCGGAAAAGATACTTGATACGATTTCAATTTTCTTAAATTTACCAAGGCTTGATTTGTGACCCAAGATATGATCTATCCTGGAGAATGTTCCATGAGCACTTGAGAAAAATGTGTATTCTGTTGTTTTTGGGTGGAATGTCCTATAAATATCAATTAAGTCCATCTTGTTTAATGCATCATTTAAAGCTTGTGTTTCCTTATTTATTTTCATTTTGGATGATCTGTCCATTGGTGAAAGTGGGGTGTTAAAGTCCCCTACTATGATTGTGTTGCTGTCGATTTCCCCTTTTATGGCTGTTAGTATTTGCCTTATGTATTGAGGTGCTCCTATGTTGGGTGCATAAATATTTACAATTGTTATACCTTCCTCTTGGATCGATCCCTTGATCATTATATAGTGTCCTTCTTTGTCTCTTGTAATAGTCTTTATTTTAAAGTCTATTTTGTCTGATATGAGAATTGCTACTCCAGCTTTCTTTTGATTTCCATTTGCATGGAATATCTTTTTCCATCCGCTCACTTTCAGTCTGTATGTGTCTCTAGGTCTGAAGTGGGTCTCTTGTAGACAGCATATATATGGGTCTTGTTTTTGTATCCATTCAGCCAGCCTGTGTCTTTTGGTGGGAGCATTTAATCCATTTACATTCAAGGTAATTATCGATATGCATGTTCCTATTCCCATTTTCTTAAATGTTTTGGGTTTGTTATTGTAGGTGTTTTCCTTCTCTTGTGTTTCTTGCCTAGAGAAGTTCCTTTAGCATTTGTTGTAAAGCTGGTTTGGTGGTGCTGAACTCTCTCAGCTTTTGCTTGTCTGTAAAGGTTTTAATTTCTCCATCACATATGAATGAGATCCTTGCTGGGTAGAGTAATCTTGGTTGTAGGTTCTTCTCCTTCATCACTTTAAGTATATCCTGCCACTCCCTTCTGGCTTGCAGAGTTTCTGCTGAAAGATCAGATGTTAACCTTATGGGGATTCCCTTGTGTGTTATTTGTTTTTTTTCCCTTGCTGCCTTTAATATGTTTTCCTTATATTTAATTTTTGACAGTTTGATTAATATGTGTCTTGGCGTGTTTCTCCTTGGGTTTATCCTGTATGGGACTCTCTGTGCTTCCAGGACTTGATTAACTATTTCCTTTCCCATATTAGGGAAGTTTTCAACTATAATCTCTTCAAATATTTTCTCAGTCCCTTTCTTTTCCTCTTCTTCTTCTGGGACCCCTATAATTCGAATGTTGGTGCGTTTAATGTTGTCCCAGAGGTCTCTGAGACTGTCCTCAGTTCTTTTCATTCTTTTTTCTTTATCCTGCTCTGCAGTAGTTATTTCCACCATTTTATCTTCCAGGTCACTTATCCTTTCTTCTGCCTCAGTTATTCTGCTATTGATCCCATCTAGAGTATTTTTAATTTCATTTATTGTGTGTTTCATCATTGCTTGGTTCCTCTTTAGTTCTTCTACGTCCTTGTTAAATGTTTCTTGCATTTTGTCTATTCTATTTCCAAGATTTTGGATCATCCTTACTATCATTATTCTGAATTCTTTTTCAGGTAGACTACCTATTTCCTCTTCATTTGTTAAGTCTAGTGTGTTTTGACCCTGCTCCTTCATCTGCTGTGTTTTTCTGTCGTCTCATTTTGCTTATCTTACTGTGTTTGGGGTCTCCTTATCAGAGGTTGCAGGTTTGTAGTTCCCGTTGTTTTTGGTATCTGTCCCCAGTGGCTAAGGTTGGTTCAGTGGGTTGTGTAGGCTTCCTGGTGGAGGGAACTAGTGCCTGAGCTCTGGTGGATGAGGCTGGATCTTGTCTTTCTGGTGGGCACATCCACGTCTGGTGGTGTATTTTGGGGTGTCTGTGGCCTTATTATGATTTTGGGCAGCCTCTCTGCTAATGGATGGGGCTGTGTTCCTGTCTTGCTAGTTGTTTGGCATAGGGTGTTCAGCACTGTAGCTTGCTGGTCATTGAGTGATGCTGGGTCTTGATGTTGAGATGGAGATCTCTGAGAGATTTTTGCCGTTTGGTATTACGTGGAGCTGGGAGGTCTCTTGTGGACCAGGGTACTGAAGTTGGCTCTCCCACCTCAGAGGTACGGCCCTGATGCCTGGCTGAAGCACCAAGAGCCTTTCGTCCACACGGCTCAGAGTGAAAGGGAGAAAAAATAGAAAGAAAGAAAGAGGCTATAATATAGTGAAGTAAAATAAAGCTATTATAAAGCAAAGCTATACAGACAAAATCTCCCCCAGAAGCATATACATATGCACTCACAAAAAAAAAGGAAAAGGGGAAAAATTAATATATCCTGCTCCCAAAGTCCACCTCCTGAATTTGGGATGATTCGTTGTCTATTCAGGTATTCAACAGATGCAGGCACATCAAGTTGTTTGTGGAGTTTTAATCCGCTGCTTCTGAGGCTGCTGGGAGAGATTTCCCCTCCTCGTCTCTGTTCGCACAGCTCCTGGGGATCAGCTTTGGATTTGGACCCGCCTCTGCGTGTAGGTCGCCTGAGGGCGTCTGTTCCCCGCCCAGACAGGACAGGGTTAAAGGAGCAGCTGCTTCGGGGACTCTGGCTCACCCAGGCCGCGGGGAGGGAGCGGTACGGAGGAGGCGGGGCGAGCCTGCGGCGTCAGAGGCCGGCGTGACGTTGCACCAGCCTGAGGTGCGCAGTGCGTTCTCCCGGGGAAGTTGTCCCTGGGTCACGGGACGCTGGCAGTGGCGGGCTGCACAGGCTCCCGGGAGGGGCGGTGTGGAGAGTGACCTGTGCTCGCACACAGGCTTTTTGGAGGCGGCAGCAGCAGCCCCAGCGTCTCACGCCCATCTCTGGGGTCCGAGGTGATACCCGCGGCTCGCGCCAGTCTCTGGAGTTCGTTTAGGCGGCGCTCTGAATTCCCTCTCCTTGCGCGCCACGAAACAAAGAGGCAAGAAAAATTCTCTTGCCTCCTCGGCAGCTGCAGACTTTTTCCCGGTCTCCCTCCCAGCCAGCTGTGGTGCGCTAACCCCTTCAGGCCGCCAACCCCAGTCCTCTCCCTGCGATCAGACCAAAGCCCGAGCCTCCGCTCCCAGCCCCGCCTGCCCTGGCGGCCGAGCAGACAAGCCTCTCGGGCTGGTGAGCGCTGCTCGGCGCCGAGCCTCTGTGCGGGAGTCTCTCCGTTTTTCCCTCTGCGCCCCTGTTGCTGTGGGATCCGCGCTGTTAGCCGCGGCTCGCGCCCGTCTCTGAAGTTCGTTTAGGCGGCGCTCTGAATCCCCTCTCCTCGCGCACCAGGAAACAGGGAAGAAAAAATCTCTTGCCTCTTCGGCAGCTGCAGACTTTTTCCCGGACTCCCTCCCGGCTAGCTGTGGTGCACTAACCCCTTCAGGCTGTGTTCACGCTGCCAACCCCAGGCCTCTCCCTGGGATCCGACCAAAGCCCGAGCCTCAGCTCCCAGCCCCGCCCGCCCCGGCGGCTGAGCAGACAAGCCTCTCGGGCTGCTGAGTGCTGGTCAGCGCCGAGCCTCCGTGTGGGAAGTGCGGGAATCTCTCCGCTTTGCCCTCCGAACCCCTGGGGCTGCGCTCTCCTCCGTGGCTCCGAAGCTTCCCCCCTCTGCCACCCGCAGTCTCTGCCCGCGAAGGGGCTCCTAGTGCGTGGAAATCTTTCCTCCTTCACAGCTCCCTCCCACTGGTGCAGGTGCCGTCCCTATTCTTTTGTCTCTGTTATTTCTTTTTTCTTTTGGCCTACCCAAGTACGGGGGGAGTTTCTTGCCTTTTGGGAGGTCTGACGTTTTCTGCCAGCGTTCAGTGGGTGTTCTGTAGGAGCAGTTCCACGTGTAGATGTATTTCTACTGTATCTGTGGGAAGGAAGGTGATCTCCGCGTCTTACTCTTCCGCCATCTTCTCTCCTCTCCCTAAAAGCATTCTTTAAAACACATTCTAATTACCTGATTTGATAATAATATTTTTGCTGACTTGAAGATGAAAAAAGTAGTTTTCTTAGATAATTCAGTCACAGAATAAAATTGTGGGATGAAAAGACCCACTGGCTTGATGAAAACACTGTACTTTGTCATAGAAGAACTTTTATTGGGCATTTCCACGACAGGTTTCCTATGCCATTTTTGGGCGACCTTTAGCGCTCCAGTGTGTCTATCCATTCTTCAATTTATTGCATGTTGCTTGAGCATCTGAGAAAGCCACTGCACAGCTGAGAAACATGTTGCTCTTTTATTTCCCCTGGAGTAAAGTAAGTCCGTCATCTGAAAGTACTTGAAAATATATTAAATGCTCTCTAGGAAAAGTTTCAGTCTTCAGTTTATTCAATCTCTAAAAAGCCTTTGACCAGTTTGTTGGTCACTTTTTCTTTCTTTCTTTTTTTTTTTCTTCCCTTAGCTGCCAAGACTCCACATACTTCTAGTGTTCTACTTCCTTGATCTCTCCTTCTTTGTTTTTTTTCTGGCTCCTCCTCTTCTTCCCACCCTCCAAATTTCGAGTTCCCTGGGATTTTATCCTTAAACTTTATCTCTTCATCTTTACTCACCTCTTAAGTGGTCATATCAGCTCTCATGGCTATGAGTACCTTATTTATACCAACAACCTGTCAGCTTTTTATCTTCAGCTCCAAACTGCTTCCCTGGATTCCAGATTCTATTTCTAACTGCTGATTCATCAAAACTCCAATGTCTCACAGGATTCTCAAACTTTAATATGACTAAAACCAAACTCTTAATTCTTCTCTCTAAATTTATCTTCTTTTATTGATCCCCATTTCTTGAAATGGCATCACCGTCATCTACTTGCTCAGACCAAGTATATTAATATCAACCTTGACTTTACTTTTTCTCATACCCAATGAGACTAGTTGATTTCTTTAAGTATAGCTCTATCTTAAAATATATCCCAAGTCCAACAACTGCTACTACCTTATTCTAAGCCATCTTTTTTCTTTCCAATATATTTTCTACTAGTATCAAGAGAAGTCCTTTTAAAACACAGGTCAGATCCTGTAACTGCCCTGCTCATGATATTCTAATGGCCTTCTGTGAAAATAAGCAGAAAATCCAAAGTCCTTGCTACAGCCTGCATGGCCCTATGTGAAGTAGTCCTTAAAATTACCTCTCTAATCTCATCTGCTACTTTCCGTCTCACCTCCTCAAGCAACGACTGTCTTTTGCTATTTCTTGTACACAAGTCCAGAATCTTTCTGGCTTAAGGCCCTGGTACTTGCTGATCCCTGTGTCTAAAAGTTTTCTCCTCAAATATTGAATGACTTGCTTTCTTACTTTATTTACGCCTATGTTCAGGTATTACCACCACAGAGTCCCTCCTTGATCACCATATGTAAAATAGCACCCTCATTTACTCTCTCTATTGTTTTATCTACATCATTACTAACACAGTTAGGGTGTGTATTGTTTGCTGATTTCCATCTTCCTAAACATGAATGCATCAAGGCCTTAATCTACACTACTTAACAACATTGCCTAAACATATGTCTGGCACATAGCAGGTTCTTAATACATATTAGTTGAATAGATGAATGAATGAATGAATCCTAAGTATAAATGCACTTCCAATTAAAGGGTTACTATAAAGTATGTTGCTTTAAACACGTAGATAAACAATATTACATGTAGCGAACCACAGTTAACAATAACATTTTTCTGTAGTTTTTGTCAATAAAAGTCCAATATTTTAGCATTCTGAACAATTTTATGTGAATAAGCAAGCAATATAGGTCTTTCACTTTTCTCAGCCATTACAATTATTACATCCCATAACTGTTGAATCATCCAGCTTTCCTTATTCTGACACTGGGAAATTTAAAATAATGATTAAGTGATGACTAACCAATTTGAATTTTCTTCCTAATCTTTAAATTCTTTTTTAAAAAGGTCTAAGTGTGGATAAAAATTTCTGATATATTTTTACCACTGACCATTCACGAGACATTTATGTTTAATATTTCTTTGTCTATGTATTAGCTTGCTAGGACTGCCATAACAAAATACCACAGGCTGGTGGTTTAAACAGAAATTTACTTCCTCACAGTTCTGAAGGCTGGAAGTCCAAGACAAGGTATCAGCAGATTCGATTTCTTCCAAGGTCCCTCTTCTCAGCTTGCAGACAGCCACCATTTCATTGTGTCCTCACATGGTCTTTCCTCTGTGTGTGCACGTGCCTGGTGTCTCTCTGTGTCCAATTTTCTCGTCTTGTAAAGATACCAGTCAGATTGAATAAAGGTTCATGCTTAGGGCCTCATTTTAATTGAATCACCTCTTTAAAAGCCCCTTCTACCAATATAGTGACATTCTGAGGTACTAAGGTTTAGGGTTTCAACATATGAATTTTGAGGGACACAGGTCAGCCCATGGCATTCTATAATCAAGATTTTATAAACATTGCATCTGCTTTTTTCTTTTCACATCACATTTTGCTATGTGTGTTACAGAATACAAATATCCTTGTCAGAGACAACTCCCTTGATTAAATTCATTCAGTGATAAATATTTTTAGAGATCATACGATCAATAAGGATGTTAGATTAAGCGGACAAATGAAATGGTAGTTTGGTCTCTGGGGACTATGGGAAGGAGAGCAGACATGACAGACTTGGAGTTCAGAAATCACCTTTTCCTAAATTCATCACCCAAATCATATCCTTGACTCCTAGAACTTAGTTTGTTGCTGTTTAGTATCTGTGATAGACAGAATTTTGGCCCTTTGACCTTTGCCCCTTGGCACCACACCTGTGAATAAATATATTATGCTACATGGCAAAAATGACTTTGCAAATGTAATTAAGGTTAATAATCAATTGACTTTATGATAGAGAGATTATTGTGGTTTATACAGGTAGTCCCAATGTAATTACATGAATCCTTAAAGGCAAAGAATTCTCCTGGTTGAGAACAGAAGAGGAAGTAAGAGATTTGAGCATGGAAGTCACTGGCTTAAAGATGGAGGGGGATGCATGAGAAGGAATGTGGGCAGCTTGGAAGAGCTGAGGATGACTCCTGACCACCAGCCAGCAAGAAAAAATGACCTTAGTCCTACAACAGCAAGAACTGGATTCTATCCAAATTCACTGATTCTGGAAGTTGATTCTTTCCCAGATTCTGCAGATAAGAGCCCAGCCAGATGGTATTTTGACCTGCCTTGTGAAAACCTGAGCAGAGAATTCAGTTGAGCCATTCCATACATCTGACAGAACTATGAGCTCACAAATTTATGTTACATTAATTTACGTTTGTGGCCCTGTGTTACAGCAGCAATAGAAAATTAATGCAGTAACTTGATACTCAGCAAAATTTAAGTAGATTCAGATATCCCCTGTTTATGGGGTTTCTAATTTTCTGGTGGGTCAAGGAGAGAAATAGGTCTCTTTTTCTACAGATGAAACTTCATCCTGATAGGCAGAAGTTTGTGAAATCTGTTTGTTACTTTTTTGATTAATTTATCCATTCATTCATTAACTCATTAATTTAATTATTTATTCACCAAATGTTTATAGATTCCTGGAACATGCAAAAGACTACATTAAATGCTGGCAATATGCAGAAATTAAAAAATGCATAGTTCCTGCCCACATATACTGATATTCTACTGGGGAAGGCAGAAATTAAATGAATAATTTTACATAATGTGGTTCAGAGTTTTAAAATAGCCCCTGATGACTTTCTTGAGTTCATGCCCTGTGCATTGTGATATTTCTGCTCCTTCCAGCAAAAGGTGAAGTCTGTCTCTCCACCCCCTTGAATCTAGGCTGGCTGATACTTTGGCTAACAGAATGAAACAGAAGTTTAGTGTGTAAATTCTGGATCCTAGGTCTTGAGATGACTTATGGCTTCTGTTCTTTCTTATAATGCTGTCCTAAGACTGTCATGATGTAAGAAAGCCAGGCTAACATACTGGAGAATGAGAGGCCATCAGTTAGCACCAACTTCCAGACAAGTGAGTAAAGCCAGTTTGTTTTGTCTAGTTGAATGAACATGGGAGAGACCAGTAGATGAAATAGCTGATCAACCTATAAAATATGGGCAATAATATATATTTTTGTTCCTTTGTTTATTTTGAAGCCATTGAGCCTGGGAAAGATTGTCACACAGGAGTAAGTAGGTGATATACATAAATTATTAAAATTGGGTTATTTGTTACAAAGGAGAATTATTAAGAAGGCCTTGTTCAAGATGGTCTAAGAAATGGGAAGTTGAGTTCTAAAGGATGAATAAGAATTTGAAAGGTGAAGGGTGTGTATGTTAGAGTTGGGTGGAGTGGATTAAAAGGGTAGTAAATCATTCAAAGCAGAACAAATAATATAATCTGGAGTAGAAGTCACAAATATGATAAACTAAAAGAACGAAAAAGAGGTGTGCATGACTGGATATCAGGAAACAAGGAGGACAGTGGTGAAAAATAAGGCCAGTGAAGTTATGATGGGAGTTTTATAGGTATTGTGAGAGATAAGTTAAAAGGCATGGTCATTTCCATAAAGAAGCATGTCATTGCAACACTGTGGGGGAAGAAAGATAGACATGTTTAGACATTCTGTATTACAAACCTGAGTAAAATAAGTAATTCACCATAACTTCTAAGGACTTTAGGTATAAAAGACAGAAGTAATTTATCAAAGTGCTATGAGATTATCCTGTCTGCAGCCTTTAACCCAGCATGCCAGAGACTATCACTGGGCAAACTGCCCTTAAAGCAGATATAGCCCCCAGTTTTGTGCAAAGAAGCAAAGATTTTTACATTTTATAAGATTTTTTCTCTCTAACGAAAACATTTTTAAGAAGGCTGAAACAACCTAGGCTTATAGAAGTATTTTTAGAGTCGCATAGTTCTAAGAATCTCAGTGATTACTTAGTTCAATTCTTTCATTTTGTAGATGAGGAAGCATCTTTCAGAAGGGTAGACTGATCTGCAGAGTTTTCAAGCTAGATAATGATGACACTCTGAGTAGAATCCAGGTCACTTGAATTCTATATCTACATTTTTACTAAGATTTACTTCTGTTGGTTATTTAGCTGCCTCAAACTTGAGGGGTACTTGGTCAGGTATTTGTCACTACTCTTTAAAAGCAGACCTGCCTCATTAGGCTTGCATCTAAGGATATCATTAATACAAAAATCACTATTATGCTCATTTTTGGTCACTCAATTAATGGTTACTGGTACAGTTAACAATGAACTTTATCCTGTATATTGATGATCCCACTTCCTTTAAGCTCTCCTTACCAAGCTGACTTAGGGGGGATTTGGAAATCATCATTCATCGTTTCAGGTGATATGACTTCAATCACCAAAAGTTCCCTTAGCCAATGTTCAATGTAACGAGAGACCGTTCAAAAGTGCTTAAAATACGCCTTTAAAAATTTATAACTCACTGGGAAGAAACGAAAAAGATACAAATATATTTTCAGGGCCAAGCTTTCTCTCAGTGTCCTATACAGTATTTTCTTTTTAGTGTCTTTACATTTTGTTAAACGGGAGATGTAGTTGAACAAATTAGATGGAGAAACGACCTCTTAACTACCACTGTGGGCATTTGGACAGTTTTTCTGGTGTGTTTTTCAATGGGAGACCTGGCCAGGGAAATGCGAAAATGTTCCATTTCAACTATTAGAAAAAACATGTTAGCAGCAGAATCACATTCCTATTTGTTGCTCTAAATATGGACATTTTCTTTATTGTCCTTTTTAATTCCTGAATATTAGAGAGTTTTTACTTTCTAAAGGAGATCATTTGAAGGAGAAAGATTTTTTTGTCTGTTTCAGACAAGGGCTGATAATTTTTTTCAGATTCTGTTCATGTAAGACTTAATGCATGAAAGGATAAGGGAGTCAGGATAAGGGAATCAAGATAAGGGAAAATGTCAGCAGAAAATGATCTCTTTCTACATTTCCTTGTACTTGCTGACTGCCAATAAGGATCTGTATTATACCTTTCTTTTGTCTACATTGTTATGCCTAACATTCCAATGCAACAGAAACGGGATGAAGGATAGCCTAGCTTGATGCCTTTTCAAAATTACAAAATCCTGAAAGTCATTCCATTCAGACAGACATATGTGGACAATATCCTGCTTTCAGTGAAATTGATGTATACAGACCCGAATGTCTAGCAACAAGGAAAGAAATATGATATTTCACACTTGAAGCTTTCACATGGCTTTTGCGCTTTATGTAAGTTCGGAATTCATTATCAAATATATTCTTTCAAAATTGACTCAAAGAGCTGCCAAGGTATAATTTAGGGAGGGGAGAAAAAAAGTGAAAACACAGTTGTTTAGAGTTTAAACGATACATCATTTTCGAATAAAATGTCTATAGTAAATTGTGGATTGAGGGAGAAAATGATTATATTCTGTGATTGAGCTTCTTAAGCCACAGGGCTTTTGTGATGAGAACGGGCATCTACATAAAATGTAAACGAAGGCTGAAAGTGTATGTAATCATGTAGTCTTCTATTTTGAGGTGTTTTGCATATGATTCTGTGTGTGTATGTGTGGGTGTCTGTGTGTACATTTCAGAAGGCATTGTTTTAGTTGCTTGAATAACTTTTCTTATCAACCTATCTGGATCTGACTGTACTAGTATTTTGCTCACCTTTCAACTTCTTTAATGTTTCTCCCTGGTCTGAAACAACATAAATTTGACTTCCTCATCAAGAAGCTCATTTAGCTGCAGCTTGATTGCAAGTAATTTGCCCTAAGTAGCTCCATCTTTTAATTGTCTGTGTCTTTTTCCAATCTATAAACTGTAACTTCAGGCAGGCCATTTTTGTCTTACTATTTCCTCCTTAGAAAAGCATATCTAATAATCCCCATATCCTGTGGCTTTAGGCATCCCTCTCAACATGAACAGAAGGAATAGGATTTTCATGCAGCTCTAATTGATTTACAAAATAAATCCCCCAAATTTTTGGTATCTGGAAAGAGGTAAATCAAATATGATCCACAAAAGTTAATTTTGTGTCTTTTGTTAATTTTAAGGGGAAGAGATAAGAAGGAAAAGAGGACATCAGTCTCTATGACTACTAATGACAACAGCAAGAAAGTTCTCATTGACATCAGAGAGGTTGTAAAAAGAAAGGGTTTTTTTAGGTTTTGTTTTTTCCAATACCAGTTTAGGTACTCCCTGAATTCCTATTTTTATTCTGGAACTAAAGAAAAGTATTCTGGCCATTCTGAATTGGCATAATTTTCTCTAATGAAGACAAAAATAAGACATCATTACATATCTGGGTTTTCTCAAGTCCATGCATAAAATACCCTTTTTAGGATAATCTTATTGAAGCTCTATGATATAAGATACTATTTCCAAATCCATTTATTCCTTGCAGTTAATCCATTTTATCTAAAGTATACCATAAATGTATTAGTTAGATAGTGTATATTCATGGATAAGCCATTCTAAACATGTAAACTATACATCTTTCTGATCAGCACCTTTGTTTACTTTATTCCAAAACTGACTGATAAAATGTAAAATATCTCTTGTCTGCCCCCAAAATATAAAGAGCAATTAATGTGTTCTCATTCCCTTACTTATATTTTTAGTAAGTAACAGACACTTTCTTAATCTCTTTGTTCTCTAACCAAGTGAGAATTTTCCCTTCATTCTTTTTTTTTTTTTTCCTTTTTTTTTCTTCCCTTCATTCTTGCTTTAGAGGTCTTAGTGGACATACCAAATGTTTGAATTACACAGTTCTAAAAATCGTAGTAAAGAGGAGATCTGTTGCTAGTGTGAATCTAACTACAGAAAGATTAGGGATCCAGGGATTAGCATCTTAACATTTCATTATAAAACTAAGGCTAGATCATTGAATAACCATTTAATTAATCATTCCCTACCACATTCTTTATAAAAAAGAAAAATGTAACTTGAAAGAAATGTCCTTGGGATAAGAAAAAGTCTTTACCTATGTTAGAAGGTCTAGTTTACCATTTTAGTTTATATACTTTTTTTTTTTAATAGAACTATTTTTTTTTTTTAATTTTATATGCTCCAAAATATTTTACTTGGAAATTTTCACTAGAAGTAGGAAAACAAAAACAGTAAGGAACAGCAGCATATACACAAAGCACACTTTAATTGTGGATATATTAAATGTATGTTAATGTAGTACTTCCTTAACATGATAGCTCTTATTGTGTTAAAAAAATAATACAAGGAGGTGATAGTAGAGAACTACGGAATCCTGTATTCTGTGGCAGAAGGGGTATCCTTTTTGAAGCTACTTTCTTAAAGATCAGCCAAGTGAGATCAAGCCACAGTTATTTTAACTCTTGGTCCTGACTAGTAGACAAAAGACCATGAGAGTTTTATTTTCCTACAGAATGTTTGGAACACTGAGCTTGACAGTCTCATAAACTCTTTAAGTAAAAGCACCAGTCTTTTATTACTGGTTTTTGCAGAAATTAAAAAGAAAAAAAAAGAAGTACAATTTGCTTTACCAATTATTGAAGTGATTACTGATTTCAATACTAGTTTGATTCAGAGTTGACTTCTGAGATGTTATTCTTTTACCTAATCTAGATCTTTCTCTCTGAGCATACTGTTAGTCTACCTTCTATAAACTTACGATTTTTTTTTCTTTGTAAATTTGAGCATTATAAAAGCAAAGGTCTATGAGCTGGATCCACAAATGGATTCCACATAGTATACTCAAGGTCAAGTTACTATGTTGTATAACAGTTCTGCAAGTAATATAGAACTTTGCTGTACAGAGAAATCAGAATAAAACATGACAGCCCTTCCTTATAGTGACGTGGATATTCGGTTCTGTTCCAAGAGATTTGGGCCCTTAGAAATGCAGCTGTTTTAAATAAATAAGTATCACATCCTAACATGTAAGTATATGTTTCACAATATGTGAGAGAAAAAAATAAATAAACCTAGCAATTTATCTATAGACATAATCTTTTGGAAAGTAATAACTAGAATACTAATTCATTCATTCATTCAACAAAAATTTACTAAGTACCTACTATGTGCCAGGCCCAAAAGTTACAGAGGTGAACACAAAAGACAAGACTGGAAGCTTCATGAGACAAACATTTTGGTGGGAAAGACTGAGATCAATTACTGATTGTGTGATGGTAGCTTTGTTTGGGTGGTTGTAAGTGGATTTCTTTAAGTTTAGTTAGGGCCAGGATCCCTAAAAGGGCATCATTTAAGTTGAAATCTGAAATGTAAGGAATGGCCTAATAAATAAGGTTGTTTCAGGCAAAGATTAAAAACACACTTACTGCAATTTGATCTACCATTTATAGAATCACAGGCTCCACTGTAGTTGTCTTTATACCATGTACCTTTCATCTTACTCCAAGCTGGCTTAGCTAATTTTGTTCTTTTCCTATTATTTGCTATTCTCTTACCTCTTCTATCCAAAATCAAACAGGGCAGTGCGAGTTGAGAAGAAAAATAAAATATTTATTTTTTCACATTGCCAAATCAGTATATAATTAAGTGTTTTTTTTTTTAAATTCCTAATCTCCATAAGCAGTAAATGTCAGCTAAATGAGACCAGAGACCAAATCTCCTGCTTCCTTTATAGCCCACATTATCTGCATATAAGGACACAAGGATGTCACAACACAAAACCCACAAAAGCTTACTTCAGTGAAAAACTGTAAATGAGCAAATAAGTAGATTTACTAGTCACTATAGTCAAGGAATCATGCACATAACTTGTTACTAATACACAAGAAACTTGTATGTAGAGTCATTGCTATTTTAAAAATACAAACTATTTTAAAAAATAATTTCATGTTTAGAACAGAAATTAACATCTGATCTCAAATTTTCACTTTTATCCATGTAGATCGTCTTTCAAACCTACTGGGCAGGTTGAAATACATGTAAAATCAATTCTTGGGCATGCTGAAGCTTTTTACTGGTAAGTCTCACAACACGGTTATTTTTGGATCAGCATCAGAAGTTTGGGGATATTATCTGACTTTCAAACAACTTAGATAATAGGTGGCGAACATTGCAGATCTTGTTTCTTATCAACTCTGCCCCAAATTAAAATACCAGGAATGCAATAATATTTTCCTCTGAGTCATGTATTTTTCCACTAGCTTAAGAATCTTTTTATTTTTTATTTTATTTTTTTAATTCTGCAGCTCAAGGTATCTGACAAAAAAATTTCTTTGAATCTGCACTTGATTATTAGTCTCACTTACTCCGTGCAACAGCAAGGATCCTGTTTTCTTGGAAATATTTGAGACAGCCTCATGGTGAGCTATAAAGTTATTAATGTTGCTTGATATTTGCTTTGACAGCTGCTCTGTACTCTCTTTAATCATCTTCATCATGGTCTGTAGCTCTTTTTTCCCTCCATTTCACTTATGCCTATGTTGCTTAGAGAGGATGATGCACGCAGAAAACCTGATAAATTCCCTTTCGTTTCACATTCCCCCTGATTTTTATATTCTACAAATTTAACTTCATTTCTTCATTCTTACATTTATTTCTTTCATAAATATGTATTCAACATCTACCATATGCAAGGTCCCGGGTGAGGAGATATTACAGAGATGTTATATAAAAACATAATTTATGCTTTTAATAAATGTAATACATTAACAAATGTAATACATTAACAGATGTATTAATTTACATACTTAGTCTGGCTAAGATAGACTAACAACAGCGTAGTAGCCTGTGACAAGACCCATAATACAGAGGCTAAGAGTGTGGGTTTTGGAGTCAAGCAGATGTTGATTTGAAAATTGATTTCACAACTTACTAGCTAAATGACGCTAGTAAGTATGAGATACTAAGCTACTTAATACCTTCCCATTTATCCTCAAGCTTTAGTTTTTTTATCTGTAAAGTGGGAATAATATTATACCTTCTTTAATGAGGATTAAAAATTGTGAGGCCTAGGTCGTAGTTAAGGTTTTAATAAATGACAACAGCAATTATGGTGAAAGGAGTGTTAATAACTATGGTAATAATAATAGCTATAAGAAAATTAGTTAAATAATAAGGCGAGGTGCATGATAAGTAGAGATTTAGAAATCATGGAAAGGGAAACTAGTAGTATGGTGGAGGGGGGCAATGATTGTCTTGAGCCTTCACAGTTGAATATTTTGCCTAATATGGTGTGTATGTAGCTAACTGGAGAGACTGGAAGGAAACTGTTCTTACCATCAACGAGTAACCTCAAAGTAAATGCCCTAAGCCAGGAGCATAGCATATATTGCCTCATTTATTTTAATCCTTATATCAACCCGATAAGCTATGTACCCCCCTGCCCCTGCTTTAGTCACCATTTTATAGATGAAACAACTGAGGCACAGAGCAGCTAAGTCACTCATTCCAGCCTCAGCTAGGAATACATGGAACAAGGATATTAACACAGATTAGCTTTCCAACAGAATACAGTAATCCCCCTTTATCCGCAGTTTTGCTTTCCAAAGTTTCAGTTATCTGCAGTCAACCACAGTCTGAAAATATTAAATGAAAAATTCCCAAAATAAACAATTTATATATTTTAAATTGCACAGTTCTGAGTAGCATAATGAAATCCTGCACAGTCCTGCTGCTTCCCACCCAGGACCAGAATCCAGTGTCCAGTGCACCTGGCCTGTTAGTCACTTAGTGGCTGACTAAGTTATCAGATCAACTGTCACTGTATAATGGCGCTTGTGCTCAAGTCACCCTTATTTTACTTAATAATGGCCCCAAAGCATAAGAATAGTGATGCTGGCAATTCAGATATTCTCTTATGTGCCTAATTTACAAATTAAACTTTATCCTAGGATGTATTGATATGTATAAAAAAAAAAAGTATATATAGGGTTTGGTTCTGTTTGCGGTTTCAGGCTCCACTGGGGTGTCTTCGAACGTATTCCCCTTGGATAAGGGGGGACTACTGTACAGGCTTTATAAGGAGAAAGTACCTTCAGTTTAGCTCACATTATGGTCTAGTGCACAGTGTAGTCCCTGGCACCTGCTAGATTATGGAATGAACTGTTCAACATTCATGTTTGTTCAACAATCCATGCTGATTCGTTTTAGGGGTTGAGCCCTGATGACAGAGGTAGAGTCTCTGTGCTTTGCATGGTAAGTAGTAGAGATTTTTAGGAGGGAACTAGGAATCTGTGTTGCTCATAGCAAATTGGAGAGGCAGATGCTGGCTGGGAAAAGTGACAGAGAAGATTTTTCTGTGTATGTAGAAGACAAGAAATGAAGCTTCACAGTAGGCAGGTAGTAATGGAAATGAACAGATTTGAGTAGATGGGGAGAGAGTGATTTTTTTTTTTTAACCTGGATGACTATGAGTAACAGTGCTGTTAAAATAGCATGTACTGTTCTAAAACAACAACAGAAAGGAATGCAGGCAAGACGAAAAAAAAAAGAGTTATTGTGGGCTGGAAAGTAAGGCATTTTGGATTTTAACCTGGTGTCTTTTGAGTAGTTGGGAAAATATCTAAATATTCAGGAAGTATTTGGAAATGTATTAGAGCTCAGGAGTATAGTAAGGTTGTAAATACAAATCTGAAAGTTTCTAGTATTGAGGCAATATTTGTAAAATGAAATGATGGAATTTCTAAGGGAGCTTGCATTTTTATTGTAAAGGCTAATTTTTAATTCCTTCTGGTTAAGTCATATCTCAGAAGAGGTATAATAACAGGAAAGTCTTAGCTGAACTTTTGTTCCTTGGTTAAAAACAAGCCATGAAATTCAAATGTGCTTGTGAAATGCAAAAACATTTCATTTACTCACGAGCACTAAAAACCAAGTCTGAATCTCTTATTTAAACAGATAATTAGCTCCGGAAATAATAGTTTAAGCAAGCTAATTAATGAACTTTAAAATTTTCCTTTTCTGCTGAGGACTTCAGCTTTATTCAGGCTTCAGATTTCACACACACAAAATATTGAATACACTCTGATTTTGCCAATATGAAAAGAAGGCTACTCTCTAAGTATCACAAATGAAAGTTCAAGGGTTCACTGTCTTTGCCATTGCCAGAATTTTCTCTTTCTATAATGATATGCGAGCTTATCAAGGAAAATTCCTGCTAGCCAGCTCCAGGCTTTGCTCTTTCACAATATTCCTGGTAAAGGGAATCAACATCTCAAATGAGATGCAGCATTTCGCCTCTTAGGGAACAGATGTGGTGCTGTTTGCATGGCTTCCAGGGGTTCTGCCAACTAGTGGGCCTTAGGATGGAAAATAACACTGGAAGCTCCTTAAGCCACTTGCTGGGAGTCAGGCTTCGTGCTGCTGCTCCATGTACGGCAGATTTACTGTGTGTAGTTATATTTTAGGAACCATAATTATCCTGGAAACTTAATAGAATCTGTTAAACGAGCTGTGTTCAAACAGAATTAGGTGAGAGCTTTAGCTCTAACTGAGATTTCCAGAGATAATTTTCGGGTATCGAAAGTGAGTAATTACAAACTAAATATATCATTGCATTCTTCATTATAATAGTGAGGGATAATACATCAAGAAAATTTTATGGTATTATGTGTTTTAAAAATGGTTATGGAGAAATATTATTATATTTTTCATAAAAATTTAATGTGAAAGGGTAACACTTTTAGTGATTATAATCCCAACTCCTCTATTTTTATTGTCATTAAGCACTTAATTGGGAATTATGGATTTAAATTTTTTTGTTTTTAGTAAAGTACTACCTAAAGACAGTGAAAAACGGAAAACCTGATGTCTTTTTTTTTTTTAATAAATTTATTTATTTATTTATTTTTGGCTGCGTTGGGTCTTTGTTGCTGCACACGGGCTTTCTCCAGTTGCGGCGAGCGGGGGCTACTCTTCGTTGCGGTGCGCCGGCTTCTCATTGCCGTGGCTCTCTTGTTGCAGAGCACGGGCTCTAGGCACATGGGCCTTAGTAGTTGCAGCACGCAGGCTCAGTAGTTGCGGCATACGGGCCGTAGAGAGTGCAGGCTTCAGTAGTTGTAGCTCGCGGGCTCTAGAGCACAGGCTCAGTGCTTGCGGCACACAGGCTTAGTTGGTCCGCGGCACGTGGGATCTTCCCAGACCAGGGCTCGAACCCGTGGCCCCTGCATTGGCAGGCAGATTCTTAACCACTGCGCCACCAGGGAAGCCCCAAACCTGATGTCTTATGTGAAGTTCCTGGGAACTGTTCAGAAGCCACACACAATTATTCACAGGAAATCAGAGATCACCAGAACTGACTCAGTGACTTTAACATAATGCCTCTGGCAAATACTTCCAAAGCACAAACACAGGTTTATCCTGAACATGTGGCAACAGGTTCTGCTTTATTGGCCCAACATGCATTAAGACTTTGCAGTTCTCAGTGATAGCCTTGTGCATTATCTTACCCAGTGTTTTCCTAATTAATTTTCATTGTGCTGCTCAGTAGCTAATTAATTTGAATAAAAGATAAGCTGCTGAAGGTTTACTTTAACTTGGACAGGCTGACTGATAAGGCTGGAGATACTAGTCAGCACCCCATTTGGTAGAGGAAACCAGAACAGCCTCGGCCAGACTGTCCAGACCCCCTTACTCTCTTCTAGAAATGTCTCAACATATGGTAGGAATGGTGACGACCCACTCATTTTTCAGCCTTTTTGAAACGGATGCTCTTCATGCCCACTAAGGATGCATATTAAAAGATTGTTCAATGATTAATAGTTGAATGGCTAGAAAGGGTACATAAGAACACAGAGATACCCTTTTTGTTTTCTTTATCCTTGCCTTTCTATATGTTCTAATCAAATTAACTAAGTTTTATGGTCTGTATTTATTTATTGATAAAAATGCATGGGAAACCTTTTTTTGTACTCTTAATCAATACACAATTTGTTAGTACTACTAGTCATGCCACTTCTACTAGTGTGGGCCAAGAATATAATGTTAACCTTCTGCCCTTAAAATCCCTCTGATAATCACTGGGAGAAAGCCAGTGGATCTGGACTTAATTAGAGCTTCTGTTCTTCTTTACCCTGCCCTTTCCCCAGCCCTCCCCCAATGAAGGAGCTAATCTGTGCACAGAGCTGCTAGATATTTCTCATTCAGTCAGCATTCTGCCAGTGCAGTTACGACAAAAACACCAGTACAATGAACAATGACAATAGCTTCCTCCCAGAATTTTCAATTAAAGATTGTGAAGACAAACTCTTCCCATGAGAATTTGACCAATGGAATGTCATCAGGAAGAAGAAAAGAAATAAGAGACAAGTAAATCAAATTTATTTGGAAAAAAAATTAATGAAAAAACAGATGTTTGAAAGAAGTACCAATAAAAGGAAACAACTCTCCCCCAAGAAGACTTACTAGTATTTCTGATATATCTATTTTTAAGAAACATTCCTTCCTGCCACCTAATTTTGAGAACAGTAGCCAGAGTAAAAGTTCACATGAGAGGTTCTAGAAGTAAAGAATTAAATGAGAAATATCTTTATAAGAGGTAAGCTTCATTTAGGCTTCATTTGGGATGAGAAAGGCCTATGCTTAGCTTCTAACTCTAACACTTGTTATTAAACACAATTGTTTGGAATGATTTTCTAGAACCATTCTGCTCCATTAGGTCCTAAAATATACCATGTGTCATGCAAGCATATTTGTTTTCAGAGTCCCTTTTCTGAAATCATCTTCCCAGTGTTCTGCCCATGTTCATTTCCACCAATATACCGCAGTTTATAAAATATTACCTAGCATGAATAAAGTGACTGTCAAACTATCAATGCCTGTAACCTAAGATAAGGTTTGTGTAATATACCCCATGGGGTTTAAGTTAGGCATATACATCTCAAAATAGCTCCCTGATGTTTATAGTTCTTTCTCACCCAGAAACCTAAAACATTAAGAAATGTAGAAATTTAGAGTAACAATGTCATGTATGGCCAGCAATTTACCATTAGATTGGCCTGTGGGCTGGGAAAGTCAATTGATGTGTTTTGATACACAGCATTTATAATCTGAATGAATTTGTCATGATCCTGCTCTCAGGTTTTCAGATTTAGAATCCTGATTGATTTAGCATACTGAGCATGGGTTGCTTTCAGGGTTAATCTCACATTCAATAAAGTCACAGAGACTGATGTATAAAATCAGAATGCCAATGTCTTATTTTACAATAAGAATTCAAACCATCACGCAGACTGTAATACTTTTATCAGTGTAACCACATCTGTCCCTGAAAGTAGATCCTATTAGAAAGCAAATTACATTCAGAAATTTGCTTGGTGTGCACAGTATTAAGCCACAGGCCTTTAATACAATTATGTTTTAATTCTGGTTTTGAAAAAGCATTCATTGTTTAAGAACACACCCTCTTCTGGATCAGAAGAGTGTTTGGACAGGGACTGCCAATGTTTTTCCAAGGGTCTCTCTTTTCCTTGCTTCCAAGACTGACAACCACCTCTGAATGACACATTATTTCCCTGATATGTTAATATATTCAATCAAGTTACAGTTTGCTTTAAAAGTTTGGGAGCCATCTTTTATTTTTATGATGACTTTGCTGATCTTTTCTCCTATCCAGAATATATTGAATTAACTTTTAGCTCAGAGGGCAGTCTTAATCCCTTTATTTCCAGGTTCTTAAGAATATCTGTATGAAAATTCATAGTTAAACTCCAAAACAAAAATAATTATTTCAATAAATACATAAATGTATGTACTTACTGCCTTTTTATAAACACTGTCCCTGAAAGATGCTATTCTGTGTGACTCATAAAACAGGGACTGTCTTTATTATTATCTCTCCAGTGCCAACTTTAATATAAGCTCATGGTAAGCACTGAATTGAAATTTATTGAATAAATTAATTTTAGTATTAATTTTATTAACTGGGTACTGAAAGCAATAGCTTTCTTATCTCCCTCATAATTAATTAATTCTTATTAAAGTACAAGTATACTTAAATATGTAAAAAAAAGCAGACCCTGTCATAATTGTAGCCTAAGTAAACCTCATACTAAGTTTTGCCATGCGTCATATTTTCTTGGAAGTATCTGACATCCTGTTGTGAAGAAAAAAAATTATCTTAAACAACAAAGGACAGAATCAGTGCTTATTATTGATAGTAATTCACATCTCTGAAATTGTTTTCTGATTTAGTTAAGCCCCTTATTTATTTAAGTTCATTACATTTATTTTATTTGGCCCATCCAGGTTTAAGCTTCTTGAATGTAGGAATGGTGACTTTATTATTTTTTTTGGAGTGGGGGCAGGGTGTGTTCCACAGTTCGAAATATAGTACTGGGGATAAAGAATATTGCCAAAAATAGTTTCTTATTTAACTGAATCTTCTATTTTTGACTTATAATTTATCCAGTGGGCTTTCTAACATGAGTTCTTTGAGATAAGAGTGGTTGGACAAACCTGCTACTGTACCTTATTTTAGGGAAACCACAGGACCCAATGTAAGAGTACAACCACAGACTAGACATTGAGAGATGCTCCATCTATTCTGTTTTGAATTTGGTGTGGCCTGAGTCTATTCCATTAACTTCACACTACTCCATACCTTAGAAAACCAATCAGGGCATTTATATATGTGTATATAGAACCTTGAATGTACAGTGAATTTTGGATAAAGTTTTTATACTTTGTCTTATCTCCCATCTTCCTCCTATCACATAAAAAATGGATAAATGAAGAGAAAGTAAAAGTGTTGTAAATGTGTAATCTTTCACAACAGTAAGGGCAGAAGGCTGACTGTGACAGATGGGTAAAACATATCTTAACCTCTTCAATCAAGGAGTACATTTTTTCATATTTTTCATTGTCTTCAAATTGTAACTTTATTCAGTATTTAGAATTGAACTTTATTCAATTCTTAGCTAGTTAATCAGTTTTCTTTGGAAGACACCTTCAGTCAAAAGGCATATATAAAATGGATCAATATTAAGATGATAGGTCTGGCTGTTAATTAATTGATCATCTTCACAAGCATTAATAATATGCTCTATTGGATTGGTGTAATTCCTTCATGAATATACATGGGAATATGTAGTTCCATACATGAGTCATGTTTTAATTGATTATGTTTAATGCCATGAGAAATATAACCTCTTACTCTGAAACAAATGCCTATTTCTAAGTAAAAGCTCTCCATAGGCAATGTTATTTGCTATTGATAATCATGTTTTGCTACTGATTGTAATTAGAGCTTGGGAGAACATATGTTACAAACTGTGTATAAGATTTAGACAATTTCCTTTGCTGCAATTCCTGCCATCTACAGTCTAGACATTATTATAATTTCCTGTTATAAAGTTCTTGAAAATTCTTCTAGTTTATTGAACGAAAATGTTAGAATATGTATATTGTTTTACTGTTTTTTTCTTAATAATACATTGAACTTCCTTTTGCCTGATATTATTTATTGCTATTTTTAATAATGTGCTAATCTCTATTTCTTTTCTAATACTTTAATAAGATGAAGCCACCAAGGACTAGATATTAAAGATCAAAGTCAGAACTGGAGTGGAAAGAAAAGATGTAGAATATAAATGAAAGTACCCTTGCACCTCTAATCAAAGTTTTTGATCTCTAGGGTAAATGTATAAAATACTCCAGTTGCTACAAAAATACATAACAAACAATGAGGCGTTTTTTTTGTTTTTTGTTTTTTTAACAGTGTAAAAGAAGAAATTGAGTTAGGATTGGAATAGGAAAAGAGTGAGTACATTTAAGTCTGAAATGATAAAATTACATATCTCTATCCATCTTTGCATACACATATATAAGTATAAGCATGTACATACACATGTATTTACACAAATATTGCTTTTTGCTATAGCTTATCTTTGTGATTTAGGCAGAATAAATGAGAAGGTCACCCACACTGAGCTTCAGTGGTAGTACAACTTAGAAAGTTTCATTTCTTGTAATTAAGGGGAATGAAAATCTATTTTGTTTAGGAGTTTTAGGGGAGTTTGATAAGGAGATTAAGTTTCCCTAACATTTCACTCAAGAATTATAGTCATAAATAATTTGGGAATCTAAATTTTATGTAGATTTCTTTAAAATATGACTTTTGGAAACTGTTTTCTGAAGGCAGGAATTCATGTGTGTAACCTGTGTTCTTCTGAATTCCTCTGCATTTATTTTTTCTATGATGGTTGTATGTATTAAAATGAATTTATGATCATCTCCCTTTCCCATTACGTTTCTTTTTTTTTTTTTTAAGATTTTTTTGATGTGGACCATTTTTAAAGTCTTTATTGAATTTGTTACAATATTGTTTCTGTTTTATGTTTTGGTTTTTTGGCCCCAAGGCATATGGGATCTTAGTTCCCTGACCAAGGATCGAACCCGCACCCCCTGCTTTGGAAGGCAAAGTCTTAACCACTGGACCACCAGGAAAGTCCCCCTTTTCCATTACCTTTCTTTCTTCATGGATGGAGGGAGATTTACTTCTTATCAATAGTGATTTAGATGCTTTCACAAGAACCAAACTGGTCTCTCTAGAAATCCAGAATCCTGATTATCCTGTGACTCATCTGGGATGAGAGAAGATATAAATGGATAGTTGGTCCATTATTTTCCTAACTAGAATGGTTCCAGATGGCTCCTCAGACAAACATGGTCATGATCAACATCAGTTTAATCTTCCTTCTGACTTAAGCAAAGTGATCTGTGAAAAGCTTTAGAAATGAATTTTTTATAGAAGTATGAAAATTATAAAGTTATATATATGTGTGCATTTCACATGAAAATTAATGCTCATAATAAAACTTTTTAAAATTCAACAAATTATGAGTAAAGAATATAGTTTGTCTCAAGAGCATAATTCCCTATAAATCAGTTCACATAAAGAAACATTCAGGAAGCTATTTTATAACCTTAGCTAATAATGACCAATTTTAGAAGAATGAACTTAAAAGTAAAAATTAGTAATTAACATGTAGATAATAAATAACACTTTAATGACATTCTGACTTTTGTATGTAACAACTGGTAGAGATTTTGGTTTTTTCTTTCCCTTTCTTCCTCCCTTCCTTCTTTCCTTCCCTTCCTTCCTTCCTCCCTTCCTTTTGTTCCTTCTTCTCTCCTCCTCCTTCTCTTCCTCCTTCTTATTTTGTCAAGTCCTATTACATAAGACTGCAACTATAAAAGGGATAATTAGGAAGCTCCATGGAGATATGTTCCATTTATTATGAGATTTCTTCCAAATCCCATTAATATATAGTATTTTCACTTTGAAGTAAATGAAATATACATGCCAAAAAAAATAATCGTCCCATGCATTAGACCTGAAACTGTAAACATGCGAGAGGAAAACAGTGGGAAAAAACTCCTTGACATTGATCTTGGCAATGATTTTTTGACATGAAAAGCAAAGACAATATATCAAAAATAAACAAGTGTGATTACATTAACTCAGAAGTTTCTGCACAACATAGGAAACCATTAACAAAATGAAAAGGCAAACTATGGAATTAGAGAAAATATTTTCCAATAATATCTGGTAAGGGGTTAATATCCAAAACATATGAAGAAATCACAAAACTCAATAGCAAAAAAAAAATCAGATTAAAAAATGGGCAGAGTACTTGAATAGACATTTTTCAAAGAAGACATACAAATGGCCAACAGGTACAAGAAAAGATGCTCAGCATCACTAGTCATCATGGAAATGCAAACCAAAACCACAAAGATGTCATATCACACCTGTTAGAATGACAATTATCAAAAAGACAAGAGATAACAAATGCTGATGCAAATGTGGAGAAAGGGGAACCCTTGTACACTGTTGGTGGGAATGTAAACTTGTACAGTCACTATGGAAAACAGTATGGAGTTTCCTCAAAAAAGTTAAAAACAGAACTATCATATGATCCAACAATCCCACTTCTGGGTATATATCCAAAGGTAATGAAATCAGGACTCGGAGAGATATCTGCACTCCCATGTTCATTGCAGCATTATTCACAGTAGCCAAGATATGGAAACAACTTAAGTGTCCATCACAGATGAATGGATAAATATGTGGTACATATATGTAATGGGATATTATTGTGCCATGAAAAAGAAGGTACTACTGCCAATTGAGACAATTTGAGTGAAACTTGAGGGTATTATATTAAGTGAAATAAGCCAGAGAGAGAAAGACAAGTGCTGTACAGTATAACTTATATGTGAAATCTTTTAGAAAAAAGTCAAACTCATAGAAACAGAGTAGAAAAGTGGTTGCCAGGGGCAGGGGATAGGTGAAATAAGGAGGGGTTGGTAAAAAGGTATAAACTTTCAAGTATAAGATCAATAAAATCTTAGGATCTAATGTATAACATGGTCACTATAGTTGATAACACTGTATTGTATAATTGAAATTTACTAAGAGAGTTCTCACCAAAAAATAAAAAGTAAATATGTGAGGTGGTGGATGTGTTAATTACCTAGATGGAAGGAATATTTTCACAACATATACATATATCAAAACCATTACATGTACACTTTAAATATCTTACTATTTTATGTGTCAATTATACCTTAATAAAGCTGAACAAAAAAGAAAACACTACTGATCAGCCCATTTGAAGAAAAATTTTCATTACCTGGATAAACCAATCTTCAAATGAGTTGATCAACTTTTCTGAAATACATAAAAACTTAAGGAATAATCAAAATTAAATATAAAGTTGCTTCAAAAATTATTTATTCTTTATGAGAATATTAAGCTACTTGTTTTTGAAAACTGTGTTCAAAGAAGCTCATGAGGATTTTTGATTCAAGGAATACAGGAAAGCAGGCAGTTGTAATGAGAATATTATAAGGAATATGAATATTTATTCTGCTTGTTTAACTCGCAGGAAACAATCCAACAATCCAACAATTTTCCTTAAATTCTGAGTCCTAAAAATTCTTTTTTATATGCATATATATTCTTAGTCTCCACATGGGTAAGTAATATTCATTCATTTTTCAACTTTATTTTTCTTATTTCTTTGCCTCCATTTAGTTTAAAAACTTTCAGAAAACAAATGATACTTGTCATTTTATCATATACCTTCTTAAAAAATGATGGCAGTGGAATTGCTGTCTGTTCATTTAAATGTGCACATTTTATATTAATGTCATTATTGTGATTTTAAGGTGCCAAAAGTAAATCTATAAAAAACCAATTATCATTTCTAATAAATGCCCTCTAAACATTACAGCAAGTCTATTATTTCACTTAGGTAAGCATTTAATGAATGCTTATTATATACGTGACAGGCATTGGGTTATAAAGATAAGTAAAACATATTTTTCTCCCTATGCTCCAGCCTAAAGGAGAGGCTCAGAAATCTTTGGAATGAAGGAAGCCTCAAGGGGAAAATGAAGATTAAGAACAGAACAACTGGCACTCACTTCCGTCAAGTGGCCCTTAGAAAAATCTTCCAACCAAAGGCTCTCTGTAAAGGTTGCTGATTTTCTATAGATGTTGGCAGGACTAGTCACATAATCTGCAGGGGCAAGTGCAAAATAAAAATGGTGACCACCTGTTAAAAAATTCTTAAGAATTTCAAGATGGCAACAGCAGAGCACTGACCAAATGTGAGGCCTTCTATCGCATGTCCATAAAGCTGGCCGTGAGGTTAGATTTGCTCCTGCTAAATCTTTAGTTCCTGTTAGGATACTTTTGTTGCCTGATGCATTAATTTGATAAAAGTGTTTAGGTGTCTCTGGGGTCCAAAGAGCATAGATCATGACAGCATGGATTTCTGGCAATCTTTTAGCTGTATATGGTATAGATTAAAAATGAAAACTATGAACAAAAAATGAAAAATCTACGGCTATCTTCTATTTTACTTTTTTGTAGGGTTTCACTGGAAATAGAGATCTAAGAATAACTGAGGTGTTTATTTTTACTTTATCATTCTTTCATTTGATAAGGAGTAAAGTATAACATGGTAACTAGTGTTAAGGAATAAAACTGGAATACCAAAGGGGATTTCAGATATCTTTCACATACCTGTCAATAGCATCACTAATAAGTAAAATATTATTGGAAGATGATGCTTTTGAATTTTTCCTACAAGTAGACAGTATTATGTATGACTATATTTTTCCATAATTCAGTAAAGTCAACTGATTATATCATAACAGTGAAATATTGCTTTTCACACTTGCCTAGAACCAAGATTTTTCCATAGCTATTAAGGAGAGTGAGAAGAGATTATTTCCTCACCTGACTTGTGATTACATGTTTACATGTCTACCTACATATACTTAGGGATATACCAGATACCTACATTTATATGAGATACTAGAATATACAAGTTGATATGCTCTGTTGGTTTTATGACTTAGGAATGACTGGAAAATTTACAAAATGTGAAACCATTTAATAATAAACAAAAATTGAAATGCTGTTTGGCATCAATATTAATCATATGCATCTCACAATGAGGAAGTTTCTTAGGTTCTAGTAAGTAAAAGAAGTTGATATTTAGTTACTAATGCCTTTATGAATTTAAAGAAGTGCTCACAGAAGTCATTTTATATAAATTGTGTTTAAAGGCTAATGACTTGTGAAGTCATAAGTTATACACGCATCTATAATCAGAATGATATGCATATAAAATAATAATTAATAAATATATTTTTATTATAAGTTTGGGCTGCATATCTTATTTAATTACTGAAACAGAGAATGCTTCCACTCCAATGTCAGAAGGTACAGCAAAGCACAATAAAGTGTTACACATATTGCAAATAAATTTCCTCCATACTGAATATGTTAAGATTTATTGTGATGTATTCCTAAGGTCTATTGGGAGTTGTATAATATAAATACACAATTTATGGCTGGGAAATAAAATGTAGGTTAAAAATACCATTATCTAGCAATGTAATTTGGAATTTGGCATCTAATTTATACATACACATGCACACACACACACTCACATGTGTAACCAAATCTGATAAAAGCTAAACTGTCATTTGATCTCTTGTTTTATTTACTGAGAATAAACTATCTCTTCATATATAATAAAAGCAATCAGATTTTTGTAAGTTTTTTTAAGCCACTGGCCCGTTCCATTCCTCTTTACCTGATTCTGAACTGAGGGTAATTTGTTTCCTAATCTCTACCACTAGAAAAACAAGGTGAAACAAATGAATGAAGAAATAGTACTTAAGAATAAGCATTTTATGACACTAGTGTAAGTGGCAGCTCTGATAAGCCCTTTTCTCCATATACTCCTGAGTGGGCAGGAGAGTGAGGATGAGGCACTGGGGCAATGGCAAAAGGAGTCAGCTATGACTTGTTTTGTTAAGGTGATGTCTTGTGTCTTGGAATACATAACTAAGCATAATGTCAGTGAAGAGAGTTTTAGGAAAAACTGTGCTACTGAATTCAAACACTGGCTAAACAAACACAAATGCAATAAATCTGCTCCATTTAATTTTGTGCTCAAATTTATTACATTTATGATGTTTTGAAATATAATTATATTCCACTAATAAAAAAATCAAGCCTTTCAAAATAGAAAATGTGTTATCCTATTTAGAAAGAAAATTTCTAGGAATAAATTGACTGTGAAAATATCTAATTTAAGCTTTAAAATGAGTGTATATACAGCATGTTAGTATTAAATTTCATAACTATTCTATCTGTGAACATTTTTTGCATTTCACAAACATAACATTTTATGTTTCAGGGTTTTCTTTCAATTATTTGTAATGCTAAATATATGCAAAATTAAAATATGAATAATTGCATTTCAGGTT
Source organism: Balaenoptera ricei (assembly GCF_028023285.1). NCBI lineage: Eukaryota > Metazoa > Chordata > Mammalia > Artiodactyla > Balaenopteridae > Balaenoptera > Balaenoptera ricei. Next base: position 109,829,477 of record NC_082642.1, read on the forward strand.
ACAGAAAAATCTTATGCATTTAAATTTTTTAAAAGTACAGTATGATTTTTTTGTATTTGAAAGAATTTAAAATTTGTTTACTTATAATCTTATCATATTGTTTTTAATATTCTTTAAACACATGACATAGATATTTACATACACACACATACATACACACACACACACACATATAAACATACACAGTTTTTTTCAAAGTCACTCTACATATAATGACCACATAGAGTCCATGTTTTCTTTTTTAATAAATCAGAATATGGGGAGGCAAATTACTGTAGTAAGTGTAGTGGCATTCTTAATTCTTCTCTGCTAGAAAAGTGAATATACTGTGATTGTTCAGAGGATCCCTAATGAGATAGAGAGAGAGAGAGTCGTAAACCTAAGAATGTACATAACTTCTCTGAAGGAATACTTTAAAATACTTAAGAAAGACAAAAATGTAGAATTGAGCAAATGATAAAACTTACTAAGTTTGTAGTTAGAAAGAGTCAACATTACAAATGTGTCAATTCCCTTAACTTAAATTACAAATTCATCATGATCTCAGTAAAAATCCCTGGAAGAAGTACAATATAGGGGAGTCAGTCCTAACAGATATTGTATAATAAAATATCTGTAATTAAAGTAGTGTAGTTTTGCTGCATGAGGAGACAAACCAGAGAAACAGAATAGTATGCTTACAAATAGATTCAAGTCCGTTTAGAAATGTATTATATAATCAAGTGGGGTATGTTAAATAAGTACAAAATTTTGCTTTTTAAAATGTGAGTTATTCAACTATATAGCTATTTTAATCTAGAAAACCAAGAGAAAATGTTCTAGCTAGAAGAAAAGCTCCATTAGATTAAATCAATTAGAAAATTAGGAAAAGAGGTGCATACAAGTAAATACACAAAAATTTAGAGCTTTCTCTTTAACAACCAATGGGTCAAAGAAGAAATCAAAAGGAAATTTAAAAAATATCTTGAAACAAACAAAAACGGAGGCACAGGATACCAAAACTTAAGGGATAAAGCAAAAACAGTTCTAATAAGGACGTTTAAAGTGATAAATGCCTACATTAAGAAAAAAAGATCTAAGATAAGCAGCCTAACTTTACGCCTCAAGTAACTAGAAAAAAGAACAGACTAAGCCCCAAGTCAGCAAAAGGAAGGAAATAACAAAGATCAATGCAGAAATAATAAAATAGAGACCAGAAAAACAACGGAAAAAACCAACAAAGCTAAAAGCTGATTCTTTGAAAGGATAAACAAAATGTACAAAACTTTAGCTGAACTGAGGAAAAAAAAAAGAGAGAAGACTCAAGTAAATAAAATCAGAAATGAAAGCAGAGAGATTAAAATTGATACAACAGAAATACAAAGGATAATAAGAGACTACTATGAAAAATTATATGCCAACAAATTGAATAACCTATAAGAAATGGATAAATTCCTAGAAACATATAACCTACTGAGACTGAATCATGAAGAAATAGACTATCTGAACAGATCACTAGTGAATAAAAAGATTGAATCAGTAATAAAAAAACCTGCCAACAAAAAAAAGTCCAGGACTAGATGGTTTCACTAGTGAATTGTACCAAACATTTAAAGAATTAACACCAATCCTTCTCACACTCTTCTAAAAAATTTAAAGAAGAGGGTAAACTCCCAACTAATTTTATGAGGCCAACATTACACTGATACTAAAGCCAGATAAGGACACTACAAGAAAAAAAAAAACAACTATGGGCTAATATTCCTGATAAATATAGATTCAAAAATTCTCACCAAAATCTAGCAAACCAAATTCCAGAGCACATTAGAAGCATCATACACCATGAGCAAGTGGCATTTATCCCTAGGATGCAAGAATTGTTCAACATATGCAAATCAATAAATGTGTTATACTACATTAATGAAATGAAAGGCAAAAATCATATGATCATCTCAATAGATACAGAAAAAGCTCTGACAAAATTAAACATCCTCTCATGATAAAAAACTCTGAACAAACTGGGTGTAAAAGAAATGTACCTCAACATAATTAAGGCCATATATGACAAAGTGAACATCATACTCTAACTAACATACTCAGCTAACATCATGCTCAATGATGAAAGGTTAAAAGCTTTTGCTTCATGATTAGGAAGAAGACATCAGTGTCCACTCTTATCATTTTTTTTCAATATAGTACTGCAAGCCCTAGCCAAAGTAATTAGGTAAGTAAAAGAAATAAAAGACAAATTGATCAGGAAGAAGTAAACTTGTCTCTGTTTGCAGATGATATGATCTTATATATAGAAAATCTTAAATACTGCACTAAAAGGCCATTAGAAGTAATAAACAAATTCAGAAAATTTGCAGGATACAATATCAATATACAGAAATCAGTTGCATTTCTATACACTAACAATGAAATATTTGAAAGAGAAATAAAGAAAACAATCCCATTCATAGTACCATCTAAAACAATAAAATACTTAGGGATAAATTTAACCAAGACAATGAAAGATCTGTACACTGAAAACTAAAAGACTTTTTTTTTTAAAGATTCATATGCTTCTGATTTTTTAAAGTGTGCATTGTTTTATTTTTATTTAAAGACCCAATTTTATTTTATTTTAACTTTTTGGCCATGCCACATGGCATGTGGGATCTCAGTTCCCTGACCAGGGATTGAACCCATGCACCCTGCACTGGAAACCTGGACTCTTAACCACTGGACCACCAGGGAAGTCCCAAAAACTATAAGACTTTGATGAAAGAAACTGAAGAACACACAAATAAATAGAAGGATAGTTTGTGTTCATAGACCAGTTGAATTAATATTGTTTAAATGTCCATACTACCCAAAGCAACCTATAGATTCAGTGCAATCCTTATCAAACTTCCAATGACACTTTTTACAGAAATAGAAAAACAGTTCTAAAATTTGTATGAAATTTTAAAAAGACCCCCAACACCTAAAGTGATTCTGAGGAAAAGGAACACAACTGAAGGCATCACAATTCCTGATTTCAAACTATTTTACAAAGCTACAGTAATCAAAGCAGTATGGTGCTGGCATAAAAACAGACACACAGACCAAAGGAACAGAATTGAGAGCCCAGACATAAACTCATGTACATGTGGTAAAATAATATTTGACAAGGAGGCCAAAAATACTCAATTGGGAAAGGATAGTCCCTTCAATACGTGGTGTTGGGAAAACTGAATATTCAGGTGCAAAATAATAGAATTAAACTTCTATATTACACTACTCACAAGAGTGAATTTGAAGTGTATTAAAAACTTAAACATAAGACATGAAACTACAAAACTCCTAGAGGAAAATATTGGGAAAAAGCTCCTACATTGGTGTTGGCAACATTTTTTTTTTTTTTGTATATGACCCAAAAAGTACCAGCAACAAAATAAAAAATAAACAAGTGGGACTCTATCAAACTAAAAAGCTTCTGCATGCAAAATAAACAATCAAAAAAATTAAAAGGCAACCAATGGAATGGGAGAAAATATTTGCAAGTCATCTATCTGATAAGGGGTTAACATCCAAAATATAAAAGAAACACATAAAACTAATGGCAAAATAAGCAACAATTCGATTTTCAAATGGACAAAGGACCTAAATAGACATTTTCCCAAAGAAGACACAGAGATGGCCAACAGGTACATGAAAAAAGATGCTCAACATTACAAGTCATTGGGGAAATTAAAATCTAAACTACAGTGAGATATCATGTCACACCTGTTAGAATAGCTATTATCAAAAAGACAAGCGATAACAAATGCTGATGAGAATGTGGAGAAAAGGGAACACTCGGGCACTGTTGATGGGAATGTAAGTTGGTGCAGCCACTATGGAAAACAGTATGGAGGTTCCCCCCAAAAATTAAAAGCAGAATTATCATATGATCCAGCAATCCTTTGGTATACATCTAAAGGAAATGATAATAGGATATTGAAGAGATATCTCCAATGTTAATTGCATCATTATTCACAATAGCCAAGATAAGGAAAAAAACCTAAGTGTCTATCTACACATGAATGGAGAAATGCGATGTGATATTTTATATATATATATATATATACACATATATATATATGTGTGTGTGTGTGTATATATATATATGTATATATATATGTATATATAAAACACCAGTGGCTGAGGGAGCAGGGAATGTAGGAGGTGTTGGTCAAAAGGCATAAACTTCCAGTTAAAGATAAATAAGTTCTGGGGATCTAATATACAGCATAGTGAATATAGTTAACAATATTGTACTATGTACTTGACAGTTGCTAAGAGAGTAGATCTTAAATGTTCTCACCAAAAAAAAAAAAAAAAGGAAATTTTGTGAGGTGATGAAAGTGTTTTGATGATCATTTTGAAATATATATGTGTATCAAATCATCATGTTGTACAACTTAAACTTACACAATGTTTCAATAAAGCTTTATTTCAATAAAGCTTGAAGAAAAATAAAAATAAAAACTTCACTAAACTGAACACTGAAAAATAAAATGGGAACATTGCTTTCATAATTTTGAAAAAATTGTAACCTTTAAAGATTAAACTTAATAAGAGCCTAGGACCTATAGAGAAAGGTATAAAATTCTGTTGACAGAGAGAAAGGTAGTCTTAACAAGTGAATAGTGCCTGCTATGTTTACCAGTTTCTTGCATGTGAAAACAATATTATTGTGTAGTGATTCAACTAAATTTGATATATTCTACACATTTAAAACAATTCTAATTAAAATATCCTTTATCTTAAACAGCATTCATTCTTCTTAAAAGTTATACAGAAGAATAAATGCTTGTGAAGAGTTAAGAAATATGTGAAGAAATAGTGATGAATGGTTAGTGTCCTTTTTAGTTATCAGAACATAGCGCTAAAGTCAGTGACCTGTGGAACTGAGTATACAATCCAGAAATAGATTCCCTAAAATGACATTCTAATATATAAGGAATGTGATATTTCAATTCAGTGGGAAAAAGATAGCTTATTTAGAAATAAAATGATACCAGCTATCCATTTAAATGGCTGTAAAATTAGAGCACTATTTAAACCATTTACAAAATCAGTTCCAGATGATTTAAAACAGAAAACAAGAATCAGTGATGCATACGCTGGTAGAGAATGCTAAAACACAAAAGCCGTAAAAAACTGATATATTTAACCATGTAAACATGAAAAGCCTTTGTGTGGTAAAACATACCACACAAAGTCAATAAAAATGATTGATTTGAAAAAAATTTGCAACAAAGATACAGGTAAAGGTATGATATTTATAATATGAAAACTTACAGTCTATAAACAGATACATAAGTCAATGTAAAATTGGGCAAGGCATGTGAATACTGAATCACAGAAAATGGTCAAGCAACATAAAAAGTTGAATAAACTCACTAGAATTAAGGGAAATGCAATTGAAATGATGAGGTCTTTCTTTGTACCTTTTACATTGGAAAAAGTTTCAAATATATGCAGTTGGTGAGGCAGCGGAAAGTATACTATCATATATACTTGGTAGAAACTAAAATTTTACATCCTATTAGGAAAGTATTATTACAACATTCTTTAAGAAAAACAATGCTTATGCCTTCAACAGAGTAATCTACTCCTGGAAATCTATCTATCCTTCAGAAATAAATACACCAGTTGAAAATGTTATGTGTTCAAGGATATCTATTGTGGAAAAAAAAAAAACTTGAGAAAATGACCAGTAACAAAGAAACGTTTAAATAAATTGTGTTATATGCCCACCATGAATATCATACTGCTATTAACAAGAATGAATTAGGACTCTAAGAGTTGACAGGCTGAGGGTAGGAATGTGTCAGATTTTGTAAGATATGAAGAAAAGTAAAATGCTCATCAAGAAAATGAAAAGGCAAGCTACTGAATGGGAGAAAATATCTGAAAGCCACACATCTGATAAGAGTTAATAGCCAAAATACATAAAGAACTCACAGAACACATCAAAACCCCAAAACCCCCAAACAATCCAATACAAAAATGTGCAGAGGATCTAAATTTACATTATTCTAAAGAAGACATACAGATGGCCAACAGGTACATAAAAAGATGCTCAGCATCACTAATCATCAGGGAAATGCAAATCAAAACCACAATAAAATATCAACTCACACCTGTTAGAATGGCTGTTATCAAAAATGACAAGAAATAAGTGTTGGCAAGGAAGTAGAGAAAACGGAACCTTTGTGCACAGTTGACTGGAATGTAAATGGTTGCAGCCACAAAATTTAAAAATAGAGCTATATAATATGATCCAGCAATTCCACTTCTGGGTATTTATCTGAAGAAAATGAAAACACTAAATTGAAAAGATATATGTACCCCCATGTTCATTGCAGCATCATTCACAATAGCCAAGATATGAAAACAACCTTATCGTCCATCAATGGATGAATGGATAAAGAGTATATACATATACCATATATATCAATGTATAGCAATGCGTATTTTATATTCATACATATATATATATACACACACAATGGAATACTATTCAGCCATAAAAAGAATGAAATCTTGCCAGTTGTGACAATATGGATGGACCCTGAGGGCACTATGCAACGTGAAATAAGTCAGAGAGAGAGACAAATGCCATACAACTCATATGTGGCATTAAAAAACAACAACAAAACAAGCTCATAGATACAAAGGAAAGATTGATGTTGCCAGAGGCAGGAGGTGGTGGGTGGGAAAAATGGGTGAAGGAGGTCAAAAACTACAAACTTCCAGTTATAATTAAGTCATGGGGGATATGATATATAGCATGGTGACTATAGTTAATAATATTGCATTGCATATTTGAAAGTTGCTGAGAGAGTAGATTTTAAATGTCCTCAGTATAAAAAAAAATTTTTTGTAACTATGTATGGTAAAGGATTATTGTGGAGATAAGTTTGCAATATACATAAATATCAAATCATTATTTTGTACACCTGAAAATAATACAGTGTGATATGTCAGTTATACTCCGATAAAAACATAAATTAAAAAAGAAAAGAAAATGCAGAAAACTGTGTACAGAATAACTCCACTTTGAAAAGAGCAAATTGTGACAAAAACCCATATAGTTATACCATCTGTATCATAGATCTATATCATTTATATATATATATATGTGTGTGTGTGTGTGTGTGATGAACCTGGGGCAAACCAAGGGAGGATACCCACTACGTTATTAACGTGCGTTTTCTGGGAGAATTGGGAGTGGTATCACTCAGGTAAAGAGAGTGTCTAGTTAGTCATACTCTCATACAGTCATTTTGAGGGTAATACCAACATCTATGTGGAATGCACATCAAAAAATGAGTGTGAAATATTAAGTACAAAGCCAGACTTTGCTCAGTTTCGTATTCTAGTTTGTCTCTGATCAACTGTCTTGATTTTTTCACATGATTTTTCAATTCCTGACCAAATAAAGGTACATTTTACTTAGCATCTAGAAACAACCACATATGGTTTAGGGCTATTTACTCTGAAATATCCTGTTAAAAAAGCCTTGATTTCTTTTTTATCTGCCTCAGGGCAGAATCTCATTAGTATCCTTCATAAAACTTAACTATATATCTATTTGCAGAGAAAAAACCCAAAACTTCTTCCACACAGGTCAATAAACTACAGATTTGTGTTAGTATCATAAACTCATATTTCTTTATTCCCACTTAGAAATATTTTTCTTGCTTCATTTTATTGGAAATTGTTAATTCTATATATGCCTTAGAATCTGTGGATAAAAACCGTAAGGGTATTCAGCTGAAATGCAAAGAATCCTTATATTCATTAGGGAAATGTCAGTATGAATGGACTTGGATATTTCTTTAACTAATTTCAATGCTTTGTCTGTGTATTGAACATCTAAGAAACAAAAGACCAGACTTATTGTGTGACCAATCATGTCTCCCCAGTGCCCAGGAAGTTAAAGAAAAAAAATGTTTTTCAGGAAGCTATATTGTGCTAATGTAAAGCAATATATTTAACCAGATCCTGAATAAAGCAATGTGAGTTACATCCATGTATTACAGGTGAAAGAAAAAGAAATATTGTTATTTTAAGAGATAATCCTTGATTCCTCATAGGCAGGGAGCCGTTTTGTACAGGAAATAAATTTATAAGTACTGTTGAGTGTGGACTTAATCTCTGATGTATGGAAGGAAACAGAAAAAAAAGAGATACCTAAGTTCTCCAATTAATCGACAGAAATGTACAAGGATGAGAGAAGAGAGTAGACAGGTGGTTGGAGAATAAGAGAGAATAGATAACAAAACATAGCAGGAGGCTGCCAGTTTGGGAGAAGTCAACCAGTGAAAAATTCTATGTGTCAACCAGTGAAAAATTCTATGTGTTGGTAAAATCAAAGGGTGTATTCAAAGGGCTTTTAATGAAAAGCATACTTTATATCCCAGGACCACAATTGTTAGCTTTGTGACCTCTTCTTTAACTTTGTGTGCTTCAGTTTCTTCAAGTGAAAAAAAAAAAAGAAATCATTATAAAATCTACCTCCTGGGTTTGTTATGAGAATCAAATGAGCTAAAACACATGAATCACTTATGCTGATGCATTGTAGATGTCATATGGGTTGGGTTTTACTGTTTTTGTTTGTTTATTTAAAACTGTTGATGTTGTTGCATGTAACACCTTGCATTACTTCTAAATTTCCAGTAAAATCTGCTGCAAACATAAATGAATTGTGTGACTAGTTGGGTGGGGATAGCAAATCAAAAAAGGAGCTGCATAACTTGGCATTATTGGCTTTATGCCAGAGACAATAGCATAACTGAAACATGAATAGTAACATTTAATCAGTCAGAGACTCCAGAGCTAGAAATGACCCTGCTAATATAAGCTGTTGGTAATTTATAGACATTTGGAGGAAAGCTTTGGACTACCCACCCTATAACATAAGATGGAGATACAAGCCAATTTGTTGAAAACTTCAAAGAAAGGATTTTTTTGAGTAAAAATTACACAATTTCTTTATTAAAGTTATTCATTCAGCTTATTCAAGAAACATATTGAGAATTTAATATGTTCAGGTACAGTGTTAAGCACTAGGCATTTATTTAATTCCTGCCTTCAAAGATCTCAAATTTAATGAGAAAGAAAGATAGAAAAAAATTGCAATAAACTGTGATAAATTTTTAATTTAGAAGTATTCAGCTAGCAATATACTTCCTACTATAGCAAGCAAAATAAGACCAAATGACAAGATGATAATGACATACTTATATTCAATATTAATTATATTGCATAATTATTATTCACATATTTTATTGCAAATCATTTAGCAGATATAAAAAATAGAACAACACGAGTTATAATAAACAAAACCAAGAGACGGTTCTTTTAAAAGTTTTGTAACGTAAACTTTTCGAAATATTGTTTTTTGTTCACAACAAAGTAGACTATGAAGAATTATGATTTTATGACTTTAAAAAATGGTTTTAAAAAAGAAACATAACTGTAGATACACTATCAATGTAAAACTCACAATTGAAGTCTATGAACAAGTTATAAGAACAAATATAAAAACTCAGAAAACTTTATAAATCTTTAAATTACCAGAAAAAAAATTTAATAGAATAAAAGTTTTATAGAAAATGAACCAATACTTAAAAATTGTCCTTTCCCCAGCCAAATACTTATAAATTAAATAAGATACAGAGGAGTAGTTTTAAAGTTAAATTTCACCAAACCGCCAGGGGCAGATAAATTTCATTCATTTCATATACAATTTGCTATGAGAATTAATGGAGGTGACTCAATTCATTTTATAAGGCTAGTGTGTTCTCAGTACCCAAACTAAATAAGGAAAGCTTGAGAAAATAGAAATAGAGCCATTTTCACTTACAAACATAAATGTAAAAAACAATGAATACAGTATTAACAAATCAGATACATAAAATAGGACAAAATAATAAAATAACAAACAATAAAAATCTTTCTCTTAGATTTAATTCTCAATTATGTATGTATACATGTATATTATATATTATATACATATGTTATATATATTAACATGATAATAGAGAGAGACTATAAGTTTAATTTTGGAATAAGATAGTTCATATTCAAAAAGATTATAAAAAGACATGAACAAAATTTTTATGAACTTTAAGTTATTACTTCTAAAGCCACCATAAATAAGCTTAAAAGAAAAAGAAACATGAGGTGAAAATGCTTTTAACAGATGTAACATATATATAATGGTACAGGAAGAATATTTTAATGTGCATAAAATTACAAATCCACAACAAAAATGAAACAGGATATTAAACATATATTAACAGGTCACTTAAAAATAGTTTATATGTGTTTTAAATAATTTACACAAATGTTTAACGTTAATGGAAATTAAGGAATTCAAATGAGAGAACTTATTAAGTTGTACAAGTTTAAATTTTGATTGAAAATAATGATTAGTAAGAGTGGGGAATATATTACTTTTATACAGTAAGAAAGTAAAGTGGTGCAGCCTCTTTGGAGGGAAATTTGTAAAAAAATGGAAATGCGTAGATCCTAAGAATAATAATTTTCAGGACTTTTCCTAGGTAAATTTAAGTATATGTTGTGTAAAATTTAAACAACTAATCTAATTATTTGCAATGACATAACATAAGATATGATGTCAAAGTGCATCTGTATTAGAGAAGAACTACACAAACAGTGACATATATATGCCATGTGGAGTTTTTAAATAAAGTAGATATACATACTATCATTGATGTATTGCTAGGACATATTGTTGGGAGCAAAAGGAAACTGCAGGTCAACAACAGTGTTATGCTATATTTAATGTAACACAAATGCCTCCCAAACACCTACAAAAGTGTATGTATGGAAAGTTATCTGCAATATATGATATATTTGAATATAGCAAAATTTCTAAATGCATAGAGAAAGGCTGAGGGTAGTGACACTAAAGTGATATCACTGGCTACTATTCATAAGGAATGAGAGTTGAATATATATACAATATAATGTTTCAGCATTGATAGAAGAAAAATGTTTTCATAGTTTACTTACATAAATAAAACATAAAAACTGGAGGACCTTCAAGATGGCAGAGGAGTAGGACATGGAGATCACTTTCCTCCCCACAAATACATCAAAAATACATCTACATGTGGAACAGATACTACAGCACACATACTGAATGCTGGCAGAAGACTTCAGACTTCCCAAAAGGCAAGAAACTCCCCACGTACCTGGGTAGGGCAAAAGAAAAAAGAAAAAACAGAGACAAAAGAATAAGGACAGGACTTGCACCTCTGGGACGGAGCTGTGAAGGAGGAAAAGTTTCCAAACACTAGGAAGCCCCTTGACTGGTGGAGATGGGGGTTGGGCAGGGGGGAAGCTTCGGAGCCACAGAGGAGAGCGCAGCAACAGTGGTGCAGAGGGAAAAGCAGAGGGATTCTCGCACAGAGGATTGGTGCCGACCAGCACTCACCAGCCTGAGAGGCTTGTCTGCTCACCTGCCGGGGCGGGTGGGGGATGGGAGCTGAGGCTTGGGCATCGGAGGTCAGATCCCAGGGAGAGGACTGGGGTTGGCTGTGTGAACACAACCTGAAGGGGGCTAGTGTGCCACAGCTAGCTGGGAGGGAGTCCGAGAAAACGTCTGGAGGCAAGAGACCATTGTTTCGGGGTGCACAAGGAGAAGGCATTCAGAGTGCAGCCTAAACGAGCTCCAGAGACGGGTGTGAGCTGTGGCTATCAGCGTGGACACCAGAGACGGGCATGAAGTGCTAAGGCTGCTGCTACAGCCACCAATAAGCCTGTGTGCAAGCACAGGTCACTAACCACACCTCCCCTCCCAGGAGCCTCTGCAGCCCAGCACTGTCAAGGTCCTGTGATCCAGGGACAACTTTCTTGGGAGAACACATGGTGTGCCTCAGGCTGTTGCAACGTCACGCTGGCCTCTGTCACCACAGGCTCATCCCGCATTCTGTACCTCTCTCTCCCCCCAGCCTGAGTGAGCCAGAGCCCCCTAATCAGCTGCTACTATAACCCCGTCCTGTCTGGGTGGGGAACAGATGCCCTCAGGCGACCTACAGACAGAGGCAGAGCCAAATCCAAAGATGAACCCCAGGAGCTGTGCGAACAAAGAAGAGAAAGGGAAATTTCTCTGTCCAGCATCAGGAGCAGTGGATTAAATCTCCACAATCAACTTGTTGTACCCTGCATTTGTGGAATACCTGAATAGACAACGAATCATTCCAAAATTGAGGCAGTGGACTTTGGGAACAATGGGAGACTTGGGGTTTGCTTTCTGTATCTAATTTGTTCCTGGTTTTATGTTTATTTTAGTTTAGTATTTAGAATTTATTATAATTGGTAGATTTGTTTATTGATTTTGTTGCTCTCTTCCCTTTAATATATATATATTTTTTTCCTTTTTCTCTTTTTGTGAGTGTGTATGTGTATGTTTCTTTGTGTGATTTTGTCTGTATAGCTTTGCTTTTCCCATTTATCCTAGGGTTCTGTCTGTCCTTTTTTTTTTTTTTTTAGTATAGTTTTTAGTGTTTGTTATCATTGGCAAATTTCTTTATTGGCTTGGTTGCCATCTCCTTTGTTTCTTTTTTTTTATTACTTTTTTAAAAAAAAATAATATATATTTTTTTATTTTAATAACTTTATTTTTCTTTCTTTCTTGTCTTTTCTCACTTTTCTTCTGAGCCGTGTGGCTGACAGGGCCGTAGTGCTCCAGGTGGGTGTCAGGCCTGAGCTTCTTTGGTAGGACGGCCGAGTTCACGACATTAGTCCACCAGAGACTTCCCAGCCCCACGTAATATCAAACAGCAAAAACTCTCTCAGAGATCTCCATCTCAATGTGAAGACCCAGCTCCACTCAACGACCAGCAAGCTACAGTGCTGGACATCCCAGGCCAAACAACCAGCAAGACAGGAACACAACCCCACCCATTAGCAGAGAAGCTCCCTAAAATCATAATAAGGTCACAGACACTCCAAAACACACCACTGGATGCAGTCCTACCCACCAGAAAGACAAGATCCAGCCTCATCCACCAGAACACAGGTACCAGTCCCATCCACCAGGAAGCCTACACAACCCACTGAACCAACCTTACCCACTGGGGGCAGACACCAAAAACAACAGGAACTACGAACATGCAGCCTGCGAAAAGAAGACCCTCAAATGTAGTAAGTTAAGCAAAATGAGAAGACAGAAAAATACACAGCAGATGAAGGAACAAGGTAAAAACCCACCAGACCAAACAAATGAAGAGGAAATAGGCAGTTTACCTGGAAAACAATTCAGAGTAATGATAGTAAAGATGAATGAAACCTTGAAAATAGAATGGAGAAAATACAGAAATGATTAACAAGGACCTAGAAGAACTAAAGAACAAAGAAACAATGATGAACAACACAATAAATGAAATTTAAAAATCTCTAGAAGGACTCAATAGCAGAATAACTGTGGAGAAGAACGGAGACGTGACCTGGAAGATAAAATAGTGGAAATAACTACTGCAGAGCAGAACAAAGAAAAAAGAATGAAAAGAATTGAGGACAGTCTCAGAGACCTCTGGGACAACATTAAATGCACCAACATTCAAATTATAGGGGTCTGAGAAGAAGAAGAGAAATAGAAAGGGACTGAGAAAATATTTCAAGAGATTATAGTTGAAAACTTCCCTAATATGGGAAAGGAAATAGTCAATCAACTCCAGGAAGTACAGAGAGTCCCATACAGGATAAATCCAAAGAGAAACAAGTCAAGACACATATTAATCAAACTATCAAAAATTAAATACAAAGATAAAATATTAAAAGCACCAAGGGAAAAGCAACAAATAACATACAAGGGAATCCCCATAAGGTTAACAGCTGATCTTTCAGCAGAAAATCTGCAAGCTAGAAAGGAGTGGAATGACATATTTAAAGTGATGACAGGGAAAAAGCTACAACCTAGATTACACAACCCAGCAAGTACCTCATTCAGATTCAACTGAAATTAAAAGCTTTACAGACAAGCAAAAGCTAAGAGAATTCAGCAACACCAAACCAGCTTTACAACAAATGCCAAAGGAACTTCTCTAGTCAGGAAACACAAGAGAAGGAAAAGACCTACAATAAAAAACCCAAAGCAATTAAGAAAATGGTAATAGGAACATACATATCAACAATTACTTTAAATGTAAATGGATTAAATGCTCCAACCAAAAGACACAGACTGGCTGAATGGATACAAAAACAAGACCCATATATATGCTGTCTAAAAGACACCAACTTCAGACCTAGGGACAGATACAGACTGAAAGTGAGGGGATGGAAAAAGATATTCCATGCAAATGGAAATCAAAAGAAAGCTGGAGTAGCAATTCTCATATCAGACAAAATAGACTTTAAAATAAAGACTGTTACAAGAGACAAAGAAGGACACTACATAATGATCAAGAGATCAATCCAAGAGGAAGATATAACAATTGTAACTACTTATGCAACCTAAATAGGAGCACCTCAATACATAAGGCAAATGCTAACAGCCATAAAAGGGGAAATTGACAGTAACACAATCATAGTAGGGGACTTTAACACCCCACTTTCATCAATGGACAGATCATCCAAAATGAAAATAAATAAGGAAACACAAACTTTAAATGACACATTAAACAAGATGGACTTAATTGATATTTATAGGAATTCCATCCAAAAACAACAGAATACACTTTCTTCTCAATTGCTCATGGAACATTCTCCAGGACAGAATATATCTTGGGTCACAGATCAGGCCTTGGTAAATTTAAGAAAACTGAAATCATATCAAGTAACTTTTCTGAGCACAAGGCTATGAGACTAGATATCAATTACAGGAAAAAAATCTATAAAAAATACAAACACATGGAGGTTAAACAACACACTACTGAATAAACAAGATATCACTGAAGAAACCAAAGAGGAAATAAAAAAAATACCTAGAAACAAATGACAATGAAAATATGATGACCCAAAACTTATGGGATGTAGGAAAAGCAGTTCTAAGAGGGAAGTTTATAGCAATACAATCCTATCTCAAGAAACAAGAAACAGCTCAACTAAACAACCTAACCTTACACCTAAAGCAATTAGAGAAAGAATAAAAAAAAAAAAAAAAAAAAAAAAACAAAGTTAGCAACAGGAAAGAAATCATAAAGATCAGATCAGAAATAAATGAAACAGAAATGAAGGAAACAATAGCAAATATCAGTAAAACTAAAAGCTGGTTCTTTGAGAAGATAAACAAAATTGATAAACCATTAGGCAGACTCATGAAGAAAAAAAGGGAAAAGATTCAAATCCACAGAATTAGAAATGAAAAAGGATAAGTAACAACTGACACTGCAGAATTACAAAGGATCATGAGCGATTACTACAAACAACCATATGCCAATACAATGGACCACCAGGAAGAAATGGACAAATTATTAGAAAAGCACAACCTTCTGAGACTGCACCAGGAAGAAATAGAAAATAGAAACAGACCAGTCACAAGCACTGAGATTGAAACTGTGTTAAACATCTTCCAGCAAACAAAAACTCAGGACCAGATGGCTTCAAAGGTGAATTCTATCAAACATTTAAAGAAGAGCTAACACCTATCCTTCTCAAACTCTTCCAAAATATAGCAGAGGGAGGAACACTCCCAAACTCATTCTACAAGGCCACCATCACCCTGATACCAAAACCAGACAAAGATATCACAAAAAAAGAAAACTATAGGCCAATATCATTGATGAACATAGATGCAAAAACCCTCAACAAAATACTCGCAAACAGAATCCGACAGCACATTAAAAGGATCATACACCATGATCAAGTGGGGCTTCTCCCAGGAATGCATGGATTCTTGAGTATATGCAAATCAATCAATGTGATACACCATATTAACAAATTGAAGGATAAAAACCATATGATCATCTCAATAGATGCAGAAAAAGCTTTCAGCAAAATTCAACACCCATTTATGATAAAAACCCTGCAGAAAGTAGGCATAGAGGGAGCGTACCTCAACATAAGAAAGGCCACATATGAGAAAACCACAGCCAGCGTTGAGCTCAATGGTGAAAAACTGAAACCATTTCCACTATGATCAGGAACAAGAAAAGGTTGCCCACTCTCACCACTATTATTCAACATAGTTTTGGAAGTGTTAGCCACAGCAATCAGAGAAGAAAAAGAAATAAAAGGAATCCAAATCGGAAAAGAAGAAGTAAAATTGTTACTCTTTGCAGATGACATGATACTATACATAGAGAATCCCAAAGACGCTACCAGAAAACTACTAGAGCTATTCAATGAATTGGGTAAAGTAGCAGGATACAAAATGAATGCACAGAAATCTCTTGCATTCCTATACACAAATGATGAAAATTCTGAAGGAGAAATTAAGGAAACACTCCCATTTACCAATTCAACAAAAGAAATAAAATACCTAGGAATAAACCTACCTAAGGAGACAAAAGACCTGTATGCAGAAAACTATAAGACACTGATGAAAGAAAGTAAAGATGATACAAATAGATGGAGAGATATATCATGTTCTTGGATTGGAAGAATCAACATTGTGAAAATGACTCTACTACCCAAAGCAATCTACAGATTCAATGCAATCCCTATCAAACTACCACTGGCATTTTTCACAGAACTAGAACAAAAAATTTCACAATTTGTATGGAAACACAAAAGACCCCGAATAGCCAAAGCAATCTTGAGAACGAAAAATGGAGCTGGGGGAATCAGGCTCCCTAACTTCAGACTATATTACAAAGCTACAGTAATCAAGACAGTTTGGTACTGGCACAAAAACAGAAATATAGATCAATGGAACAGGATAGAAAGCCCAGAGATAATCCCACGCACATATGGTCACCTTATCTTTGATAAAGGAGGCAAGCATATATAGTGGAGAAAAGACAGCCTCTTCAATAAGTGGTGCTGGGAAAATTGGACAGATACATGTAAAAGTATGAAATTAGAACACTCCCTGACACCATGCACAAAAATAAACTCAAAATGGATTAAAGACCTAAGTGTAAGGGCAGACACTATCAAACTCTTAGAGTAAAACATAGGCAGAACACTCCATGACATAAGTCACAGCAAATCCTTTTTGACCCATCTCCTAGAGAAATGGAAATAAAAACAAAAATAAACAAATGGGACCTAATGAAACTTAAAAGCTTTTGCACAGCAAAGGAAACCATAAACAATGCAAAAAAGCAACCCTCAGAATGGGAGAAAATAGTTGCAAATGAAGCAACTGACAAAGGATTAATCTCCAAAATATACAGGCAGCTCATGTAGCTCAATATCAAAAAAACAAACAACCCAATCCAAAAATGGGCGGAAGACCTAAATAGACATTTCTCCAGAGAAGATATACAGATTGCCAACAAACATCACTAATCATTAGAGAAATGCAAATCAAAACTACAATGAGGTATCACCTCAGACTACTCAGAATGGCTATCATCAAAAAATCTACAAAGAATAAATGCTGGAGAGGGTGTGGAGAAAAGGGAACCCTCTTGCACTGTTGATGGGAATGTAAATTGATACAGCCACTATGGAGAACAGTATGGAGGTTCCTTAAAAAACGAAAATAGAAGTACCATATGACCCAGCAATCCCAGTACTGGGCATATACCTTGAGAAAACCATAATTCAAGAAGAGTCATGTACCACAATGTTCATTGCAGCACTATTTACAATAGCCAGGACATGGAAGCAACCTAAGTGTCCATTGACAGATGAATGGATAAAGAAGATATGGCACATATATACAATGGAATATTATTCAGCCATAAAAGAAACGAAATTGAGTTATTTGTAGTGAGGTGGATGGACATATAGACTGTTATATAGAGTGAAGTAAGTCAGAAAGAGAAAAACAAATACCATATGCTAACACATATATATGGAATCTAAAAAAAAGGGAAAAAATGGTTCTGAAGAACCTACAGGCAGGACAGGAATAAAGACAGAGACACAGCGAATGGACTTGAGGACACTGCGACGGGGAAGGGTAAGTTGGGACAAAGTAAGAGAGTGGCTTGGACATATATACACTACCAAATATAAAATAGATAGCTAGTGGAAAGCAGCTGCATAGCACAGGGAGATCAGCTCGGTGCTTTGTGACCACCTAGAGGGGTGGGATAGGGAGGGTGGGAGGGAGATGCAAGAGGGAGGGGATATGGGGTTGTAAGTATACGTATAGCTGATTCACTTTGTTATGCAGCAGAAACTGGCACAACAATGTAAAGCAATTATGCTCCAATAAACATGTTAAAAATTAACCAAAAAAACAAGAAAACATAAAAATTTTGTGCTCCATCATAGACACACACGCACACCTGTGCATGCACACACAAAGTTTTGTGTGTGAGTTTTTTATACCTCTGCATCCCTACCTACAATGTCACAGGATTCCATATGTTCACAATAAAATACATATATGTATACATATTTATTCGACAGATATTTATTGAATGCATAGTATGTGCCAGACACTATTTTTGGCACCCCATATCAACAGAAAAATAAATAAAAAAACCCTGTCCTCATGAACCTTAACTTGTAATATTTAATATAAATGTTTGTGCAGGGAAACTGGCTTAAGAAGAGTTTATTAATTTGGATTTCAGTCAGAAGCTGAATTGTTTCTATTGCTAATGTGTAAGATATCATAGATGGTTTTTTCCCCTTTAATTTCAGAAGGTCATTTGATAGAAAATTTAGAAAGAATAAACAGCATTTTTTTACATCTAGGTTTGAAATTTTTGTTACTACCACTCTTTCCCCCACAATAAGACCACTTGTTTCTGCTATTCCAATCTTATAGAATCATTTTAGCATACAGCTGTTGTTCAGTAACCTTCTGTCTATTAAAACCATACATTATCTCATGTAAAGAGGTAGGAGAGAGGGAGGGAGAGAGGGAGGGAGGTAAAGAACATGTCTGTTACTTTTTGAGCCTATGAAATTTTCAAAAGAGAAGTTTAAGGAAACAAAAGGTGATATTGTGATGGTAGAGGTATTCCCATTAAACTCAACAACGTTTTATTACTGCATGTCTTTTTGAACATGAATTCTGGAGATTCTCATATGCTATGATGGGATAAAACTCCATGGACAAGAATCATTGATTTAGAGATTCTGCTTCTAAGTAGATAAAGCCAAATATGATCATAATAATTCTTATGTATATTGGATTCCTTACATATTATTTTCTCTAATGACAGTTATGTCACAGCATAATATTTTAAACCCAAATGCCTGCAAGAGTATGAGGACAAACATGTAAAGTAAGTAGATGAACAACTATGTTTACGAAAATAGGGGTTTGGTAGATTGTGTTGAAACAGAAAGTATATTTTCGATCTAAAAAAATATATATGTAAGCCCGGTTTTATTTTGACAAAACTTTTCTGAATATCAGTTCATTCTGCTCCCTCTTACTCTCAATATGTGACATTCGTAATCTACAGTCCCCTGCCTAGGGTGCCCCTTTTACCAATACAGGCAGATAATGAGGACTGTGTTCTCTGTTCTTACCAAGCAGAAGGCATATTGTATAGCAAAAAGCAAAGAGAAGTTTGATTTCTGTGACTTTTGTTTTCATAAGCTCTTACTGGAACTAAGAGGATTCAATTTCTAGAAAAAAATTTTTTTGAAAGAAGCAAGAGGAGACAGGGCTTGCCACTCTACCCCAAATCCCATTATAAATAAAGATCTGCTCGTCAAGGGGGAGAAGAAGTAGAAGGGGTAAGAGTGCTGTGTGAGAGATGGTACAGG
The DNA here is from genome assembly GCF_028023285.1 of Balaenoptera ricei. Taxonomy (NCBI): domain Eukaryota; kingdom Metazoa; phylum Chordata; class Mammalia; order Artiodactyla; family Balaenopteridae; genus Balaenoptera; species Balaenoptera ricei. Next base: position 109,849,292 of record NC_082642.1, read on the forward strand.
ATTAACTGTAATCCTTGCCTCACGCAGAATTTTGTGATAGTCAAAAGCAACGCATTTAGACAGGTATTACCATAGACAGCGTCATAGGATTTCCCATATCCCAGGTGTAGTAATGAAGCAGAAATGTCTACGGTCTCCAAAGAGTGATGAAGTACTATAAATATCATTCACTGGCTAAATCATGGCCTAGGAGCAAGGCAGGTCTACCTTATACTGACATATCCTGACAGTCTAATAACAGAGACACCTTCAAATAATTAATTGTTACTATATGCATCTCCCAAAATCTAGCCACATTCCTTAGGAAGATAGGAGTGTGGGGTGGTGCTGAAAAGCCTGAAGTTAATGTTTCCTGGAAACCTCACAGGATGCGGTTTGAAATTTCACAAGTGAATTTCTGAAGTGAGAGACCACTCCTGAATGAGAAATCCCATCTATTTTTAACAGCATAAATAGAATTCATTCATTCTTAACTTTACAGAATGGGATTAAAATACACGTTAGTAAAATTTTGAATACTTCAGGTCATGTCTTAAACTGTAATTCTAAATTTTAGGCATTTGAATTCATGATATTACTCAATATTCAATTTAACATTCTTAATGAATTATTAATTTAAATATTAAAAATCTTCCATATTTTCTATATGCTTTAGATACAATTTGAGAATTTTAAAGATTTTCATAAGGTGTATATCATGACAGTAAAAAGGTACTTATAGATGTATTTATAGTAACATTCCTATTTACTGGAAATATGTTCAAATTTACCCTGAAACAAACAAACAAAAAAGCACAAAATTTATCTGGGTAACCAAAAGAAATTTCATGAAGTCTAAGCCTTAAAATCTCATACCCTTCCTTCTTTGAAGGGCCCTCAAGACTTCACTCGAGGACTATTAACTTTAATTATATAGACATCTAATAAATTTGATATCGGCATTACCTTCCCTGACCAGATATAACCATTTTAAGGGAAACTGTAAAGAGTAAGTTCAAGAACTTGAAAAACATAACTGGCTGTATCCATATAATGTAAAGCACTATATCTGTTCCATGTACCTGCACCTTCCATCTGAAGCCCCACAGGGAAGAACTCATTTTCAGAAAAAAGTATTTATTTCAACCCTCCTTGGAGATACCAACCAATGAACATAATGAAATAATCAGTGTGAAACTGCAGTTGTCCCTGTCAGTTCTCCAAATGGATTAATATCATTTTATTTTTTCAGTCCAAACCACTTAATAGAATTTTTCTATTTAGATTTTTTAAAGATGAAAGAAAAAAATGGTTTTAATAAACAGTAAACTTTATATATATATATTTTTTATTAAGATGATTGTTTTATACTTTTCATTTATTACAAATATCATTGGTTCAATTAGAATATATTGGGACTTTAGAGGGTGCCTCATCCTCTTCTTCCAATTAAGCTGATTTCCACATATATTTTATTTCTTTTACTCAATTTAATTTGAATAATTTTGCATTTATTATTTCTTCAATCACTTATTTAATACATATTTATTGAGTATTTAATATGTGCTATGTCCTAAGTTTACTATGGGGAAAATATTAGAAATAAGACAGATAGGAATGGCCTAGTGGTTGTGATTTTACTTCTAGAGACAAATACAGGTAAGGTAACCAGAAATTACAACCTGATAGTGCAGAGGGAATTACTGAAGAGTTTTCAGGAAGGGTATTACATGATTCACTTTTGTTATTTATAAAGATCAACCTGGATTTCAAAGTGAAAAATGAATTAGAAGGAGGATTAATAGGAATTAGACCAGTTAACAAATATAAAGAAGAAGCAGAAAAGACAAGCATATATGTGTGATTAATAATTTCAGTTGGACTAGGTGATGAATTGAACGTGAGGGGAGAGAAAGAGGGAAGAACTAGGAAAGACTCTCAGATTTCTCATTTGATGTTGTCATTCATGATTATAAAGAATATGGAGCTAGGAATAAGAGAACAGGGTTGAGTAAACTTTAAGAAATGCTGAGTTTGAGGTGTCAATGAGATATCTTAATCTGGATATTTAAATTAGATATAAAAGGCTAAAAATTCCAGAAGTCATGTCTGAGCACAGAAATTTTGCTATGAAGGAATTTACTTTAGTGAACTAGTTTATACATAGACATCAGTTAGAGAAAGAAGAAAGTGGGTTAAAAGTAGAGAATTTTTAAAATATTTATTATTTAAAAATTATTTACTTAATGTGACAATGCAAAAATATTTCACTAGGTTTTATACTTAACTGGGTTTCCATACTCTCTTGAATGTTATAATAAGAACAACTATCTGGAAACATGTTGAAAGATTTTGGTTATATAAATGCTAGAAACTATATACCTTTGCTACATTTCATATCTACATCACTTTCCCTGAATTCCAGTCAAATGGATGACATTTTCCACTTGAATTTCCTATGACATAGTGAACTTGGTATTTCCAAATTTGGACTCACCAACATATTTTCCCCTTCCCCTCCTTCCAGTAACTTCTCATATTTTCTCAATCTCTATCAACAGTTTCCAGGGTATCTTTGTTCAAAATTTTAGAGCTACTCCCACTCATTCCTTTTTTTTTTTTTTTTTTTTTTGGTTTCTGCCCTCTATATCTGATCAGTCATTATGGCTGAAGAGAAGTTTGGGGAAATATTTCTGATTTTGGTACATCTGCCTTCATTGTAGCTTTGGGTCCTCAAACCTGGCAAATTTTTTATTATATCAGCTTCAGAGCTGCTTACTCAAATTGCAATTACTCATCTCTACAACAATCTGATGTCATATTATCTTACTTCTTTCACTAAGTGGGTTTCCTGCTCAAAAGCTTCCAATGCCTCCTTTATTTTTTCTATCATGTTCAAAGTCATCCATGTGGCCTTTGGTGTTCTTCATAGTCTAACCACACCCTAACATAGGATCATATTTTCTCCCTCTCTTATAAAACTTATGGAAGCTTTTCCAACTTTACACACATTCTTTCTGCCTTCTAAGTTGCTATTTTCCCTGAACTGCATCTTTTCGACCTCAGTTCTAACACAATTCATTCCAAGACTTAGTTCACATTTAAAATCTTCCACATCCTTCTCTGATCATGATACCCCATTCCTCATCCCTCCCTATTTTGAACTTCTACAAAACCAGTGATTTCGCTTATGTCACACTACCTTTGAAAGTCTTTCCTTTTAAATTCAGGACAGAATGTAAACTCCTTGAGGCAGGAACATGCCTTATTTAGAGATAATAATAATAGTGATAATAATAACAATGGCAATCATATAACATTGAGCACTTATTATGTTCTACTTATATATAATTTCTACTTTATGTCTTACAAAAACCAAAGATGTAGATGTTATAATTATTATTCCTATTTTATATCTACAGAAATGAGACAGAGAAGTGTAGTTATATCTACAAGGGAATAGAACTATTGAATGGCAGACGCTACATTTAAACACAAAGTATGTCTGACTTCTGTGCCTGTGCTCTTAACTATGACCTTATGTTACTTTCTTACTGTATCCCATGTACAGAGCACACATCTCAAGAGAAAGGACAATTTCAAAAATATTTTTGATAAAATGAATCAAAAATCTTGAAATAATATTCAGTGATTTCCAAGCAACTTTTATATCATTTAGACTGCCTCTCACAGTAATGAAACACCTGGGTTTTGCTACTAACTTTGCTTCTTCACATCCCTACCCTTCTCTTCAGCTGCATGGATAATTTTCCAGTAGCCCAAATGCTTTGACAGTGAGGTTTCATTAAACCTGAAACCAGCAAAGCTAAAACATCCTGAGTGTTGAGCAGTGACAGTGTCAGTAAGCAATTAACCTCCAACAGTTCATCTACCATGTATGAACTCCAGAACTTAATGCAGTACCTCAAATGACACTACATCCTAATTCTCTCCTGGAGGAGAAAGTCTATAAGCCCAAAACAAAACATCAGGAAAACAGTAAGAAATAAATGATGAGATAAAAAGAGTTTTTCATCTCTGAAAAAGTATGATCCGTTTTTTTACAGAGAAAAATAATTCTGATCTTGGAACTTTCTTAACTGGTTAGTTTTCAGCTTGCCTCATTTTCACCCTCTGCAAAATAGGTTTAATGGTATTTGTGCATTTCAGAAGGATGCTGTAGGACTTAATTAAAGCTTGTGAAACATAGAGGGAGCTTCTGTGATTACCTTGCAACTCACCTTTGTCATTTAGCTTTCCTCAAGGGGACCATGCCTTTTATCAGTTGTAATGTCGAAGAAAACCACAGAACACCATGTGATGTAATTGTGGGACAGGATTTTATGCAGCCATAAATAAGTAGCAACATAAAGCAATGCTAGGCAAGATAAAATTCCAAGCATAGAAATGCTGCAAAAATATAACACCAAACCTTGTCACTGTGTCAGCTTTTACTCTTCTCTTACCCTCCTAGAGCCTATTCCCAACAGAACAGAGCTGGGGTGACCTTTTAAGAATATAAGACTTCCCCCCGCCCCACACACACACACATCACAAAAAGATGATGGATGTGTTAATTAACTTGATGGGGAAAATCCTTTTTACAATGTATACATACATCAAATCTTCACATTGTATACTTTAAATATCTAACAACTTTATTTGTGAATTATACCTCAATAAAACTGAAAAAAGATAAGACTAATAATGAAATTTTGCTTCGCCAACTCCCAGTAGATTCCCATCTCACTGAGAGTAAAAGCCAACGACTCTACAGGAAGTCACCTACAGGGAAATGTTCTCTAACTTTCCTTCACCTCTCTAACCACACATACCATTCTCTCCAAAATCATATGGCTTCCCTGCCAGGCAAGCACCCACCTCATGGAGTCTGCACTACCTCTTTCCTAAGCTTTTTTAGCCAGATCTCTGGAGGGCTCATTTCCCTGTCTCTCCTTCTGGTTTTTACACAAATGACCCCTTGACAGTGAGGTCTTGTTTGCACACCTTATTAACAATTGGATCCCAGCCTTCACATTTTCTAATGCTCCTCCCTGCTCAATTTATTCCCTCATCTTTACCACCATATGACAGACTATAGATTTCAATGGTTTGTTTATTGTCTGTTTCTCCCTACTAGGTTGCAAGCTCCATGAGCATAGGAATACTGAGTCATTTTGTTTACTGATTTATTCCCAGTACCTAGAAAACTGCCTGTCACAAACTTGGTTTACTGAGGAAAATATTTATTGAATGAATAAATGAAATGGAAAAGTTTCAAATCTCAGAATGGAAATGAGGTAGCATGAAACATAGTCAATCAGGGATTTTCCACAGGAGGAAAAATGCCCAGGTGAATTTACAGATAAAATCTTCATTTTACATATATTATTTGTTGCTATATTAAAAATCATATGATTAGTCAGGCTATTGCATAATATAATATTTCTTTAAAAAATTTGCACGTGTAACATCTTTTCCAGTTTACGGGAAATAGTACAGAAAAGGTGGTACCATATCTAATAAAATAGCCAAGAAAAATCAACATTAAAAGAAAACTAGGATATCCTGTACTAAGCTACCTACTCTTATATTCCTATTTCTTGACTTTATAATCTACACTGCAATGAAAAAGAGGAGAAAAGAGAGAGTAAGAGAGACAGAGAGAGGTCCAATAAGCACAGAATACAAATAGAAATATATAGATTGAAAAAAATCATGTTAAATGGGAACTGATTTAGTGAAGTAAATCTTACTTTGATTTAATAATTAGATGTTTATACCAATAAATGCAATGCAAACTTACACACAAAGTACTGTTTTTATTTATAGGTACTACATTTAAAATGAAAAGTGACTAAGCTCTGGTAGGATTTAAAATCATGTTATATGAAGGTAGGCAAGCAAAGACAAACAAAACAAAACAAAAAAAGAAAAGCAGGGGAAACTGAATACTCATTAAATACATTTATCTATCATGCAGAAGATAAATTAAACTTGCTTGGTTGGTCCCCAAAGCAGTAGACAAGAACCAGACAAAGGATAACATATACGTGAGGAAGAATGTGGTGAATTTCCCACCCTGAAACGGAATGCCAGAGGTAGCACATTTTGTACCACTGAATATGTTCACATATATACTGGTTGAATACTAGGTGGGGGAGATTTGAAGAAGGATTCAAGTATTATAACAATGGATGGCAATCCTATACTATTAATAACTCCTTTCAACTTTAAATACAACTTATCTACATAAATTAATAATCAGCGGTAAACACCAGAGAGAGAACATGGCCACTGCCAGATTTCTGATGTGTTGTCTAAAGGCAAATTTATAATTCTATTTCTAATTTTACTTATTTTGAAAGGCTATAAACTTTAAAAACATGTATCAAATTTTATAAAACATGCCCTTCAATTCCATTTCTGGAAATGTATCCTGAAGTATCATTAGGATGTATACTTCAACACTGTTTATAACAGAGAAAAGCTGCAAACCATTCACATTTCTAAATATAGCGAATGGGTTTAAAAATTCATGATATATCCAAATATTTGACCCATATATAGCTATTTAAGTGACGTTATAGAAGAAAATTTAATAACATATGAAGAGTCACATGTTACATATACCATTAACATTTTTTAAATGTATAAAAATCATTTGTATGGTATACTTAAATTATGGTTGTAAAAGTTAGTTTATATATTAATTAACTGACTAATACTGTCTGCAATGTGCCACCTGTAACGTAAGTTTCAACTCATTATAAACACACATATATATGTATTGGAATAAAACAAGAAATATTTACAAAAATGTTGTTAGTGGTTTTCATCGCAGAACAAATTATGGGTGGTTTATTTCATTTTTAAAATTAGTTCAGTTTTAAAATAAATGCATATTTCTATTAAAATTATGCTAAATCCCACCTAAGAGAGAAGCCACTAATTCAATTTTATTTTACTTTCTCACATTCAATCATTAACCAAGCCATGCTGATTCTACATTCAAAATATTTCCAGAATTACTATTCCTTTATTGCTGAATATTTCAAAAAACTCCTAATTTCTGTTTCCAGCCTTTTTGCCCTCAATGATATCTTCAGTGTTAACTACTTCAATGGAGTTTTGCTGCCATTCACCAAGACAGTTATATAGGAGGAAAAATAAGAGAAGATGATGGATATTTTGAGGATGGAACCAGAACAATTTCTTAGATCACACATTGATCGATAGAGTTTTCCTCCGCCACTTTTATGACAGTTTTCAGAGCTGTCAGTCAACAGATAGAGGTTTAGAGAGTATTTTATAGAAATATAATAAAATTACATTCTAAGATTCTTTTGTCTCATTTAGTTGTATTTGCATAACCAGTACAGATTAAAATCCTACCAAATACTTTCAAGGTAGAGATTTTAAAATTATGGAATTTGTCACATTCAAATCACTTCTCAGCAATAACAGATACAAAATAAAAATCCACATATTTTTCTCACTTTACTATCTATTTTAGAAAATGTAATCTATAAATGTGTTATGTTTCTAATCTAGGTTTTGAAGAATAAGAAATGACTTTCTTAAACCTTTCTGTACAGCTTGATATCCACATTGTGTTCTTGCATTTTATTTAATACCAAGTTCTCTAGAAAAAAGTTGTAAAACAAAACAGGGCATGATTAATATTCTAAATGATTATCTTGGTTTCTCTGGTTACTTACTAGATTGACATATACCTTAGAACACAAAGATATTTTCTAATATTGAGTTTTGCCTAAGTCATTGTGACAGGATAAAAAAAGCTCACTGTACCAAATATTTCAGTTCTATGTGTTATTCTTCATATTATTTGTATTATTCTGAAAGAGTTCCTTCAATACTTCTCTACCAGAAAGAACTATTTATAATTTTATGGTAGGTTTTTTTACACACAGAAATATTTGTGTGGAATCAAATAAGGGTTGTGAATTCCTTTAATTTCCAAAAGACTTACTTAGTTCAACTAAATTAGGTTCTTCATAATTTCTGCCAAGAAAAATATTAGAGAACACTACTACCTGTTCGTCTTACTTCTCTCATGCTTGCTTTTCCTGAGACAGACAAGTTTGTGAAACTATCTTTTGGATAGAGCATCTGGTGCACGAAAGGTATTTTAAATAGGCTGGAAGACTAAAAACATCAACCAGGGATTTTATATTGAGTGACACATGTTGTTTCATATCTACTTTCAATTTCCAAAGAAAATGCCATTTATTAATTTTATTGCAATATATATTGGAGTGAGCATTTTTACCTTTTCAGCATTAGCTTAGACAATGACACTTTTTAAAAATTGTTGCTTATAAATCAATAGACTACAGAAGTGACATTTAAAACCTATTTTTAAGAGAATGCACTGAAGCTATGCCCATGTCCATATGCTTGATTGAATCTAGTATCCAGGCATGTATTTCAGTCCTGATTATAATTGCTTTTCAGATGCCATGACTGGAACTTCACCATAGTCAATCCAGTAAGGTCATTATTATCATCAGAGTTTTGCTTTTTTTTGGTCATAAGTTTTAATGGCTAATTGGATTGGATATGTAGAAGCTTCATTGATCTCACAATGTCTTCAGTATGGAAGAGAATGAACCTCAAACAAATTATTTTTGTGACTGGAGATTCCCTTTTTCTATATACAATGAATAAACAGGAGAAATGGAGTTATTTATTTGTTTCACTAGTGAAATTACATTATTAACTATAATATGCAAACAAAATAAGTAATTTATTCCCACTTCCTTTAATAGAGAATTAATTTTGCAAGTCTTTTTTTTTTTTAACAGTTTTTACTGTGGCTTAAATTTAAGATAAATCTACTTAAAATATACTCAAGACTAAGTCAGTTACTCTTTTTTGCAAGGCTTTACATGAGTTTATGCATTAGATATTTTTACCATCACACACCCATAGCACAAACAGACACATACACACACAAACACCATATATATATAGACACACAATCATCAATCTACACCACAGATGGACACACATACACACACAGACCAGCTGTTTCACTGAGCAATGTTCTCCTACAAGGCCTTTGGTTGACCTGTCTCCAGTTATTGATTTTTGGCTATTTCACTTATATCAGAAGGAAATAGGTAGTGATTCAATTTCCTATTACTCAACTTAGAAGTAAGGAATTAGTGTCACAGTGAAGAAAAAAAGAAAGCACATACTGTGTAAAAATGAAATATGGTATATTTTGTGAAGGGAATGAAGAAAAGAGACCATTAACAAGAATGGGAAAGATCTAAAAAAGGTAAAAAGCTTAACGAGAAAAGGTAAAGGAATGACTATGAAAAATGACAAGGTAGACAGGGGAAGAGAGATGGGATTGAATAAAGAAAAGAGATTCAGTGAGCACAGTCTTCACTTTTTCTGTCAGAATGGCTTTCCTTCCTCATAACAAGGGAGAATATTTGCAAAAGGAATGAAGACACATCCATTTTCCTCTGGCATTTTTGGAGATGGATTCTGCCTCTTTGTTAAATTCCTAAATGTAATGAAAAAAGTAAGCTGACAAGTCTGAAGAACAGGTCAAAAAAAGAGTTCAACTATTTGACATTTTTTTTATGGTTTAGTAAAATTCCTCTTCCACTATCACTATCTCCAGCCAACTTCCAGCACCAATGAACTGCTTAGAACTTAACTGACATAAATTATTTCATTTCTAGAAACATATTTTTAAAATTCCACCTTTGTTTGGAAGTTCTTTTCCCTTACTTTCTAAAAAAGACACTCACTCTCTAATGCTGCACAAAATTTTTTGTCAGATTTTTCTTAAGCTAACATGCTAGCTGACAAAATAGTCTATTAATTATCAGAACTAATCTGCTATTGTTTTTATTGGATACTTGTGACTAGGGAGCAGAAGAATAAGGGTATTTTATTTCTCTTTTTATTTGTTTTTCAATTTACAGCCATCTGACTAAAACCTGAAACTTGTGGCAGGAGTCCCATTAAAAAGAAGAATACAAAAACATGAATAAGCATTGTTTTCATAACTGAAAATTGAGACTATGTTCACATTTTTATAGAGGCTTGGTTAAAAGACCTAGTATGATTACATATTTCATAAATCTGTACTTTAGGCTCTGTCATGACTTATGAAAAGAAGCAAAAATGTGTGACTTTCCCACAGGAAAAGAATGGATTATTAAATGGGGACTCCTTCTTACTTAGTGATTAAGGATAGAGGTCTGAAATCAGATAACTTGGATCCCTTTTCTGCCTCATTCTAGCTGTGTATCTGTAGGTATTTCACAATTTTTTATATAAATGGAGATCATGATACAGCTTCCTGACGGGGTTGGGTTAATAATTAAATGAGAATAATAGATAAAAACCCATTAGCCCTTTGCTCAGCTCTTCTAATTTTTAAGAAAATTGTGTCATTATTACTTGAGAAGAAAACATGGTTTTAGTCCTACAGTGAGGCCATAGAATACTGTCAAAACTTTGTTTTAAATGATTTTTCTTCTATATGTGGACTCAAATGTTAACACTGAAAGGAACTTTAAACAGTAATATGTCAGGTTGAATTTCTGCTTAAAATGAAGAACGCCGCAAGTGAATGTCATACACTTAAAAAAAAAAAACAAAGACAAAAAACTGAATAATCTACAAAATGACACATTTTGAGCCTATCTGAGAGCTAAGGTTGTAAGACAACTGGATGAATTAAATTCCTGGGAGTACCAAACCCCTCTGAGGAGAGATGGAGACACACAAAATGTCTCAACTTTTGCAGAAAACAGGAGGAAGAAGTGGAAACCATAAAAAGAGAGGAAAAAATGAAATTTTAATAAATTCTTAAAAGCCAAGTGTGGGCTACTGTAATAATGTAAAATCCTTGGGAGACCCAGACAAAAAGAGATATCTAATCAAAGACAATTTCTCTTCACCAAGCTTCTATCAGGAGCTCGACAGAAATATTAGATGTGACAGATTTGTTAGATCTCCTTTCAGTGTCACAAGCATTCAGGAATGCCAATGTATGAGACTCATTTGTGAGTTTCTGGAGAAGCCCATTCACACTCTGGACACTGTTTGAATCCAAGCTAACAAGTTAACTTAGAAGAACTTAGAAAAAAGTCCTCTTTCTATTTTTTTCAGGTGTTCATGGCCTTTTGAAAAGTCTCGGTCCCTGCAGTCCTCCCACTGAGTACGAGGAAACAGTGGTAGACCACCACTGAAGGGATTGAGGCCTATCATACACTTAAGGTAACCACAGCAATGACAAAACAAATACCACCCAGGCTATATTGATTCAGCTCACCACATTAACTGCCTAACAGGAAAGAGGGATCCATTTCTGGACACAACTATTATTTGCTTTGGCCGCTACTTTTTCTTTATAAACAGTGTTTGACAATTAATAAAAAAATATGGAACATACATGAAAAAAATTATGCATTATCAAGAGAAAAAACTCTCAAGATAGTTACATTTAGAGATGACCCAGATGGTAGAACTATCAGGAAGGGGCTTTAAAATAACTATGATTAATACATTTAAAAAATCGAGTGAAGAGACTATTTTTAAGGGTTATTTTCATACTCTACATAGCAGAGAAAAGAATCAGTTATCTTGAATATAGGTCAGTAGGAATAATCTAAACATAAATACACACACCAAAATGTGGGAAAAGAACAGAACATAAAATCAGAGAGTATTAAGATAATGTCAAACAGTCTAAAATGCCTGGAATTGTTACCCTGAAGAGAAAAGTGAAGGAGTAATAAGAAATACTGAAAGAGACAGTGTATAAGAATTTTCTAACATTATTGAAAAATTTTAAAAAGCACAGATCAAAGAAGCTCAGAAAACCCCAAGTAGGAAAAGTAGTAAGAATTCAAATAATGAAACAAACAAAAACATGTCCACATAATTTTCCAGCTGCTGAAAACCAAACATAAAGAGAAAATCATGAATGAATTCAATGAAAAAAATAAATATTGCAGACAGTAAATTGAAAGTCTTGCCAAAAACTATGTCAGATGTCAATGGAGAGACATCTTAAAGTACTCAAAGGAAAAAATGTTATTTTAGAATTATCATGGCATATAAAACTATCCTTCACAAATGAAAGCAAAATAAAGATATTAAAAAGAGGGATAAAATTCATTGTCATCACTCTTATACTAAAACAAATATTAAGAGGAGTTCCTCAGGTAGAAATAATCAAATAGTACATGGAAAGTTGAATTTACAGAAGAAATGAGCATGGTATAAATGGTGAACATTGGAAAAATATAAACTGAATTTTCTTTATTTTTAATCTCCTTAAATGATAACTGTCTAAGTAAAAAATAGAAATAATTTTTGCTATTTAAAATACACATAGGTTTAAAATCTACATAGAATAAAATATGTGACAAAAATAGTACAATTGTATGGGAGGGAGGAAATGAAAAGATATTCTTGCAGACTTCTTACATTATGTGAGAAGAGGTATAATAATAATTAAAGGTACTTTGTGAGAAGTTACAGATATATGTTGTAATCCTAAATAACTTTAAAAAATAATATTAAAATGTATAGCTAACTAGTCAATAAGGGTGATAAAATAGAAACAAAAAAAAAAGATTCAACTAATCTAAAAGAGTCCCAGACAAGAGAAAAAATAAATAAAAACAGATGGGGGGAAAAGAAAACAAATAGATTATAGATTTAAAACTCAACTATATCAATAATTACATTGAATACCTGATGGTATAAACTCTCCAATTAAAGGCAGATATTGTAAGATTTGATTAAAAAAAAAAAAGAGCACTAACTAACTGTACGATGTCCATAAGAAACCCACCTCAACTGTAAAGAAATGAAAGACATAAAAGAGTAGGAAAAGTTATACCATGTTAACACTAATCAAGAGAAAACTAGGATGTTATATTAATGTCACACAAAGGACATGTTGGAAGAAGGAATTTTACTAGAGATAAAAAGAGTCATTACAGAAAGATAATGGGTTAACTAATCAATAAGACAACAATCCTATGTACTTAATAACAGAGCTTTAAAGTGAAAAAAAAAAGCCTAATAGAACTAAAAAAGAAATAGGCAAATCCACAATTATAGTTTGAGATTTCAGCACTCCTCTCTTTGTAATTGATAAAACAAATAGACAAAAATCAGTTAAGATGTAGAAAACTGGAATAACACTGCTAGCCAACCTGACCTAACTGATACTTACAGAACATTCCAATCAACAATAGAAAACACATTCTTTTCAAATCAAATATAACATTCACTAAAGGTGTGATGTTAACACCTTACTAAATTTCAAAGAATTAAAATACTATAAATCATGTACTCTGATCATAGTAGAATTAAGACAGAAATCAATAATAGAAAGACATATAGAAAATGCTAAAACATTTGGAAATTAGAGACCTCACTTGAAAATAAATTGTATTCTCCATTGGGATGAAATCATAGGGGAAATAAAATATTTTTTTACTGAATAAAAATAAAAGCACAACATATCAAAAGTTGTAGATTGCTCTAATTCAATACTTAGAAATACATAGTTTAAATATTTATTTTAGAAAATAGAAATGTCTCAAACCAGTAATCTAAATTTTCAACTTAAGGAACTAGAAAAAGATGAGCAAGAAAACACAGAGGCAGAAAAAGAAGAGAAAAATTTGAGGTGAAAATAAAAATTAATGAAATGGGAAACAGGACAACAGTAGAGAAAATGAATAAAAGCAAAATATATTTTTGAAAATAATTAATACAAATGATAAATTTCTCACCAGTCATTTTCAAGAAATATACGTCTCAAATTATCAACATCTGAAAAGAAAAAGGGAACATTATTACAAATTCTACAGAGTTTAAATGGATAATACGAGAATGTTATAAACAATTATATATCAATACAACTTTAAAAAATATGAAGTGGAAAATGCCTTTAAATATATAAAGCTCACTAAGGAAGAAATAGATAACTGAAAAGCATGATCTTGAATTTGTAGTTAACATCTTCCTACAAAGAAAACTCCCAGCCCAACAGGCTTCACTGGTAAATCCTATCATCCATTAAACAGACAAATACCAATTCTACACTTCGTTACAGAAAATAAAGGAGGGAAAGACACATTCCAAGTCATTTTATGAAGTTCACATTACCCTAATACCAATGCCAGACAAAGTAACTGTAATAAAAGAGAATTATAGCTCAATATACTTCATAATAGTTGAACCTCTATCATTACCTTAATCCATATTTAAAATATTAATTACAAATGGAAAATAGACCTAAATATAAAAGCTAAACCTATGAAATTTCTCTAGGAAAACAGTAAAAAAAAAAATCTTTGTAACTATACATTTTGTTATGGTCACCCTATGGAGGTGGCAATTTGTTTCAGATGTAATATAAAGAATAATGGCCTCTCAAGGATGTTCACGTCCTAAGCCCTGGATCTAGTGAATACGTTATATTATACGGTAAAGGGGAATTAGACGTAAATGGAATTAAAATTGTTAATTAGCCGATGTTAAAATAGAGAGTTTTTTTTCTAGAATATCTGGATGGACCCAATGTAATAATAACAGTTCTTAAAAGTGGAATAGGGAAGCAGAGAGAGGTTTAAAGATGCTACACCACTGGCTTGAAGATGGAGGAAGGAACCGTCAGCTAAGGATTACAGGTGGTGTCTAGAAGTTGGAAAAGACAAAGCAATTAATTTTCCTCTAGATCCTCCATAAAGGAATGAAGGCATGCCAACACATTAATTTTTGTCCAGTGAAACTTCTAACATAAAGAACTATAAGATAATAAATTTGTGTTGTTTTTAAGCCGCAAAGGGTGCAGTAAATTGCTAAAGCAGCAAGAGACAATTGATTCAGATGTCAAGACTGTTGACATCACATATGCACTAAGAGGGCATGAAAAGATTTACTAACACATAATAAGGCTTTCTGGGGAGGTCAAGGTATCTCAGAATTGAGAGAGCATGAAGGGGAAACTGGCTTTGGGATTTTCTTGTGTTTAAGAGGTGAAACTATGGAGAGGGTTCTCCTGTATTGCCTGAGGTTTACTTGGTTTGAACTTCCTGCCAGCACCAAATGAGGAAGCACCTGAAATTTCTTATCAGCTTTTCAAGATGTGGAAGAGAAGGCAGAGAGGTATGAGTGGAGCATGAAAGCTGTCAACAAACATCAAAAATGAAATCAGACTTTATCATAGTGTACAGTTTTCATCAAAATTAGAATCTTCAGTTCTTTAAGAGATACTGTTAAGAAAATGTAAACACAAGCTACAAATTGGGGAAAGTATTTGAAAAAAAGATACATTTGGCAACAGAACTATGTCCAGAATATTTTTTAAAAAGTACTCTTACTACTGAATAATAGAAGAAAAATATTTGTATACAAAGTACCAACAAAGATATACCAATGGCAAAGAAGCACATGGAAAGATGTTTAACATCTTTATACACCACAGAAATGCAAATTAAAACCACAATGCAATATATATATATTATATATATATATATGTATATGTATATATATCCACTAGGATGGCTAACGTTAAAAAGACAGAGTTTCAAGTCTTGGTGATCATGTGGATCAAATGGAATTCATACTTTGCCGCTGGGAGTGCAAAATGGTACAGATACTTTGGAAAACAGTTTGGAAGCTTCTTATAAAGTTATATATATAATTATAATACAATCCTGTGACATTTCTCCTAGATATTTATTCAGGAGAAATGAAATATATGGCTACACAAAGACCTGTACATAAATATTTATAATACCTTTATTCATAATAGTCAAATACTGGAAAATTCCAAAATGTTGATTAATTTGAAAATGGATAAAAAATATTTTAGTGTATCCATACAATGGAATAGTATTCAATAAAACGGAATGAACTACTTACTGTTGCATGCTACCAAATGTTTTATACTCAAAAATATGTTAAGTTAAATAAGCCAGATACAAAAGTCTAAATGTGATCTGAATTCTTTAATATGACAGTCTAGCAATGGTAAAACTAGAGAGAAAGAAAATAAGAATTTGCCAGGGAACAAGATGAGACAAAGGGATGGACAGCAAAGGGACCAATGGCAAATTTTCAGGGTGATGGAAATATTCTCTATCTTGACTATAATAATGTTTACATTACTGTATATGTTTGTCAATTCATTAAACTCTTAAATCAAAAATGGTGAATTTTTAATGTAAATTACACCTCTCTAGATGAAACAAATAGGGTAAAATGTTAATAAACATTGAAAATTTTGTTTATATGTGTGCTCAAAGTTCCATTCTTTCAATTTTTTCCCCTATGTTTGAAAATCTGCTGTAATAAATGAGGGCCATAGGGCTTTGGAGTCCTGAAAACTTGCATTCAATTCCCAACCAACTTTATTTATTAACAAATGCTTAAACTTGGACCATATTTTCCCTACTGCTAAGTAAGGAACACAATGTCTAACTAGCAGGATATGCAGATTAAATTAATCAACTTGTGTAAAGTACCTCTAATATAATGAATGCCAAAGACACGGTCCACTAAATTTTCTATAAAATTTTTCAGTTCCTTAATTTACTTTATCAATGATGCCTTACTACCATGGAACATGAATAACATTGTCTCTTCTTGTATAAGTAGTCTGCAGGACGTCCATTTAGGTATTTCAGAAAGCCTCCTTGTATCTAAATATTCTTTTCACTGCTACATGTGATAGAGTATTGCCGTTAATCATTGTTTTAAGTTAAATATTGAAGGGTCCAGTAAAAATAAATACATATTATGGAGCATAAACAAAACTTTAATTCTTGATGAAATAGACTGTATACTAGTTGGAGACAGGGAGCAGAGTTCATGATTCTTTCATTAGAATACTTGCACACAGAGTAAGTTGTCTAAAACAAATTCATGTTAAATGCAAAAAACCTGGGAAAGTTTCTACTGATCTTTTCTATTCTTTTTTAACAACCATCTTCTTCCCCTCCCCTTATCTACTCATCCCGATCTTTTGATGTTATAATTTTTTTTATTTTTTTCTTTTACTATCTACTTCAAATAGTACTTTTGTCATGAAGCCTCTTCTGATCTTATTTTAACAATCTCATTCTCTACTCACTTCATCATCCTGACCACACATAATCTCTTCCGTTTATGAATATCCACAGCACTTTTATTTTACTCTCAAAATTCTAGACTGAGAAACAAAAGAATTTGGGTTATTTTCCTCATTCTACCAGATTTTAGTCACATATCATTCAGAAAGTTACATAATACGAAAAGCCACAGTTTTCTCATCTGTAAAATGGATATAAAATTACTTTTTCTGTTCCTTAACAGGAATGGTGAAGAGATATAAAAAGTACAAGGTTCCTGAATGGACAAAAATATATATATTTATTATCTGGTGAGATGCTAGTTTTTAAATATTAAGTAAAGAATGATGTTAAACAACTATGTGAGATTTCTATGGCCCAAAGATTGAATTCTGACTATTTAACTGAGGAGAGCTGGATCCAAAGAAACTTCTGGAAAGGATAAAGAGACAACACAGCAGAGACCTGTATAGACCATAGATTAAAATTTAGAATAGAATAATGATATCAAATTCAATGGCAGAATGAAGAGATGAAGACTCTGATTAATTGCCCAAGATAATCTGCTTCACACATACACACTTCTTGAAACACACTTGAACTCAGAAACAATCCTAGGAAAGCAAGAGAAAACATTTTCAGTTGAGGAAACTGTATTCCTTAATTGTAGAATGGAGGTTTAAAATATAATTGGGATTGAAATACAAAAAAAAGAAAAAATTACATGCTAAATCTGTATTTTCTACAAGCACACCTAATGAACTAAGAAAAACAGCAAGACGATATGATGGGGTC
The DNA here is from genome assembly GCF_028023285.1 of Balaenoptera ricei. Lineage (NCBI taxonomy): Eukaryota > Metazoa > Chordata > Mammalia > Artiodactyla > Balaenopteridae > Balaenoptera > Balaenoptera ricei. The sequence continues at coordinate 109,867,198 of NC_082642.1, forward strand.
AATGAAGAATAAGCTTTAAGACTAGTTATGTCTGGGTTCAAATTCCATTTTCCCACTTACTAAATAAATCACTTGGGTAAATCATGTAAACTCCTTGACTTTTAAGTTTCCTCATCTGTAGAAATGAGATAATATTAGGATATAATTCATTAGGTAATTTTGAAAATATAATGAGATAAAGAAGTGTTAAGTATCATTCCTGGAACGAAGTGAATACTCATTAAATATGCTTTTTTATTATTATTATTATTTAGGGTGATGTTTTTATTCTGCTTGGTATAATATGTGTTTCCCATCCTGTTAATTATTGGGTTTCTTTTGATTACAGTATCTGTAATATACATAATTTATGTTCCAAACCAAACTTGAACTTTTGCTTGACCAGAGAAGTTACACAATATGTATTTATTGAACTGAGTTGTCAATTGCATTTTTTAATCACTAATATATTTCCATTAGTTGGCTTATAAAATTATCTCCAAAGGGCAGAGCCCTGAGGGAATATAATACAAGGCAAAGGAGTTTTGATGAGGAAGGGAAAAAAATGTCTTGAATGAGGTGTTTCAGCAAACACAGGATTCAGTAGGTGCCCTTAACAATCCAGAAACTGTATTAGTATCAATATAGTGCATAGTAATGCCAGAGAAAAGGTGCAGTGAGAAAGAAGGTGAAAGACGCTTTAAAGTTTGCTTACATTAGGAGTGGAAGTCTTGGTTACATATAAATCTAGTCTAAATTTCTCACCAAACCCCATATCCCACATCCCTTTTAGCAAATAATAGAACAGGAGGTATCTAATGTTCTTTTATAAGATTGCAATTATTCTCAAGTCAGTTTTCTCCTCTCCCTCTTCCTGACTACTGTGGAGCATTATACGTTCTTCATTCTGAGAACAGACTTGATTTGTTTTAATTTTGGTAAAATGCACACAACATAAAATTTTCTACTTTAATCATGTTAAAATGTACAATTCAGTGGCATTAACTATATTCACAAGGCTGAGTAACTATCACCACTACCTAGTTCCAGAACGTTTTCACCACCCCAAACAGAAACTTCCTACCCATAAGCAGCCAATTCATATTTGTCCTCCTCACAGTACCAGGCAAATATTATTTTCTGTCTCTATAGATTTAATTATTTTAGATATTTCATATAAATGTAACCATATAATATATAGCCTTTATGTCTGGCTTTTTTAGCTTCACCCAAGGTTTTCTTGGTTTGTCCATGTTGTAGTATGTAGTAGTATTTCATTCCATTTTATGAATGAATGAATAATATTCCCCTATATGGATATACCACATTTTGTTTGTCTATTAATCCACTGATAGGCATTTGGGTTGTTTCCAACTTTTGGCTATTCAAATAGTAGTGCTATGCATATAGTGTACAAGTTTTTATTTGAACACCTATTTTCCACCCTTTTGGTTATATATCTAGGAAAAGAACTGGTGAGTTCATATGACAGTTCTATCTTTAATTTGTTGGAGAGATGCCAAGTGCTTTCCATAGCAGCTGGACCATTGTATGTTCCCACCCGCAATGAATGAGATTACCAAATTTTCTACATCTTTGCCAACACTTATTTTCTTTTTCCTTAGTATAACCAATGTAGTGTGTATGAAGTGCACCTCACAGTGGTTTTGATTTGCACTTTCCTAATGACCAGACATTGTGCATCTTTTCCTATGCTTGTTGGCCATGACTGTATCTTTTTTTTTTTTTTGAGAAATGCCTATTCAAGTTCTTTGACCATTTTTTCATTGGATTGTTTGTCTTGTTGTTGTTAAGTTTAGGAGTTACAGGAATCAGTCCTCTGACCCTTATCATATATATAATTTGTAAATATTTTATCTGATTCTTTTCACTTTCTTGATAGTGTCCTTTGATGAACAGAATTTTTCATTTTGATGAAGTGCAATTTATCTGTTTTTTTCTTTTGTTACTTGTGTGCTTGGTGTCACATCTAAGAATTTCTCCCAAAACCAAGGTCCTGAGGAGATACCCCTATGTTGTCTTCTAAGAGTTTTACAGTAGTAGCTCGTTTTTACACTTTCAGTAAATTTTGAGTTAATTTTTGTATATGGCATAAGGTAAGGTTCCAGTCATTGTTTTGCATGTAAATATCCTGTTGCCAGAGTACCATTTGTTGAAGGGACCATTGTATGCTTGGTCTTGGCACCCTTGTGAAAAGTCAATTGACCGTAGATGTATAGGTTTATCTCTGGATTCTCAATTCTATTTCAATTATCTAAATGTCTGAACTTACGTCAGTAATATACTATTTTTAACATGTAACTTTGTAATAAGTTTTAAAATTGGAAAGTATGAGTAATCCAACTTTTTTCTTTTCAAGTTTGTGTTGGCTCTTTTGGGTTCACTGCAATTTTATGTAAATTTTAGGATTGGTTTTTCCATTTCTGCAAAAAAAAAAAAAAAGCACTTAGGATTTTGATAGGAATTGCATTGAATCTTTAGATCATTTTAGTAATCTGTAGATTACTTTCATCTTACAAATATTGTCTTCCAACCGATGAACATGGAATATCTTTACATTTGTTTATGTCTTCTTTAATTTCTTTCAGCAATGTTGTGTAGTTTTCAGTGTAGAATCTTGCATCACTTTGGTTAAATTAATTCCTGGTACTTTATTATTTTTGATGCTATTATAGATGGAATTATTTTCTTAATTTCCTTTTTGGATTGTTCATTGCAAGTGTATAGAAATACAACTGATTTTTTTTTTTTAAACATCTTTATTGAAGTATAATTGCCTTACAATGGTGTGTTAGCTTCTGCTTTATAACAAAGTGAATCAGTTATACATATACAATATGTTCCCATTTCTCTTCCCTCTTGCATCTCCCTCCCTCCCACCCTCCCCATCCCACCCCTCTAGGTGGTCACAAAGCACCGAGCTGATCTCCCTGTGCTATGCGGCTGCTTCCCACTAGCTATCTATTTTACATTTGGTAGTGTATATATGTCCATGACACTCTCTTACCCTGTCACATCTCACCCCACCCCCTCCCCATATCCTCAAGTCCATTCTCTAGTAGGTCTGTGTCTTTATTCCCGTCTTGCTACTAGGTTCTTCATGGCCTTTTTTTTTCCTTAGATTCCGTATATATGTGTTAGCATACTGTATTTGTTTTTCTCTTTCTTACTTACTTCACTCTGTATGACAGACTCTAACTCCATCCACCTCATTACAAATACCTCCATTTCATTTCTTTTTACGGCTGAGTAATATTCCATTGTATATATGTGCCACATCTTCTTTATCCATTCATCTGTCGATGGACATTTAGGTTGCTTCCATGTCCTGGCTATTGTAAATAGAGCTGCAATGAATATTTTGGTACATGACTCTTTTTGAACTATGGTTTTCTCAGGGTATATGCCCAGTAGTGGGATTGCTGGGTCGTATGGTAGTTCTATTTGTAGTTTTTTAAGGAACCTCCATACTGTTCTCCATAGTGGCTGTATCAATTTACATTCCCACCAACAGTGCAAGAGTGTTCCCTTTCCTCCACACCCTCTCCAGCATTTATTGTTTCTAGATTTTTTGATGATGGCCATTCTGACCGGTGTGAGATGATATCTCATTGTAGTTTTGATTTGCATTTCTCTAATGATTAATGATGTTGAGCATTCTTTCATGTGTCTGTAGGCCATCTGTATATCTTCTTTGGAGAAATGTCTATTTAGGTCTTCTGCCCATTTTTGGATTGGGTTGTTCGTTTTTTTGTTATTGAGCTGCATGAGCTGCTTGTAAATCTTGGAGATTAATCCTTTGTCAGTTGCTTCATTCGCAAATATTTTCTCCCATTCTGATGGTTGTCTTTTGGTCTTGTTTATGGTTTCCTTTGCTGTGCAAAAGCTTTTAAGTTTCATTAGGTCCCATTTGTTTATTTGTGTTCTTATTTCCATTTCTCTGGGAGCTGGGTCAAAAAGAATCTTGCTGTGATGTATGTCATAGAGTGTTCTGCCTATGTTTTCCTCTAAGAGTTTGATAGTGTCTGCCCTTACACTTAGGTCTTTAATCCATTTTGAGTTTATTTTTGGGCATGGTGTCAGGGAGTGTTCTAATTTCATACTTTTACATGTACCTGTCCAATTTTCCCAGCACCACTTATTGAAGAGGCTGTCTTTTCTCCACTGTATATGCTTGCCTCCTTTATCAAAGATAAGGTGACCATATGTGTGTGGGTTTATCTCTGGGCTTTCTATCCTGTTCCATTGATCTATATTTCTGTTTTTGTGCCAGTATCAAACTGTCTTGATTACTGAAGCTTTGTAATATAGTCTGAAGTCAGGGAGCCTGATTCCCCCAGCTCCATTTTTCGTTCTCAAGATTGCTTTGGCTATTCGGGGTCTTTTGTGTTTCCATACAAATTGTGAAATTTTTTGTTCTAGTTCTGTGAAAAATGCCAGTGGTAGTTTGATAGGGATTGCATTGAATCTGTAGATTGCTTTGGGTAGTAGAGTCATTTTCACAATGTTGATTCTTCCAATCCAGGAACATGGTATATCTCTCCATCTATTTGTATCATCTTTAATTTCTTTCATCAGTGTCTTATACTTTTCTGCATACAGGTCTTTTGTCTCCTTAGGTAGGTTTATTCCTAGATATTTTATTCTTTTTGTTGCAATGGTAAACGGGAGTGTTTTCTTAATTTCACTTTCAGATTTTTCGTCATTAGTGTATAGAAATGCAAGAGATTTCTGTGCATTAATTTTGTATCCTGCTACTTTACCAAATTCATTGATTAGCTCTAGGAGTTTTCTGGTAGCATCTTTAGGATTCTCTATGTATAGTATCATGTCATCTGCAAATAGTGACAGCTTTACTTCTTCTTTTCCGATTTGGATTCCTTTTATTTCTTTCTCTTCTCTGATTGCTGTGGCTAACACTTCCAAAACTATGTTGAATAATAGTGGTGAGAGTGGGCAACCTTGTCTTGTTCCTGATCTTAGTGGAAATGGTTTCAGTTTTTCACCATTGAGGACAATGTTGGCTGTGGGTTTGTCATATATGGCCTTTATTATGTTGAGGAAAGTTCCCTCTATGCCTACTTTCTGCAGGGCTTTTATCATAAATGGGTGTTGAATTTTGTCAAAAGCTTTCTCTGCATCTATTGAGATGATCATATGGTTTTTCTCCTTCAATTTGTTAATATGGTGTATCACATTGATTGATTTGCGTATATTGAAGAATCCTTGCATTCCTGGGATAAACCCCACTTGATCATGGTGTATGATCCTTTTAATGTGCTGTTGGATTCTGTTTGCTAGTATTTTGTTGAGGATTTTTGCATCTATGTTCATCAGTGATATTGGCCTGTAGTTTTCTTTCTTTGTGACATCTTTGTCTGGTTTTGGTATCAGGGTGATGGTGGCCTCGTAGAATGAGTTTGGGAGTGTTCCTCCCTCTGCAATATTTTGGAAGAGTTTGAGAAGGATAGGTGTTAGCTCTTCTCTAAATGTTTGATAGAATTCACCTGTGAAGCCATCTGGTCCTGGGCTTTTGTTTGTTGGAGGGTTTTTAATCACAGTTTCAATTTCAGTGCTTGTGATTGGTCTGTTCATATTTTCTATTTCTTCCTGGTTCAGTCTCGGCAGTTTGTGCATTTCTAAGAATCTGTCCATTTCTTCCAGGTTGTCCATTTTATTGGCATAGAGTTGCTTGTAGTAATCTCTCATGATCGTTTGTATTTCTGCAGTGTCAGTGGTTACTTCTCCTTTTTCATTTCTAATTCTATTGATTTGAGTCTTCTCCCTTTTTCTCTTGATGAGTCTGGCTAATGGTTTATCAATTTTGTTTATCTTCTCAAAGAACCAGCTTTTAGTTTCATTGATTTTTGCTATTGTTTCCTTCATTTCTTTTTCATTTATTTCTGACCTGATCTTTATAATTTCTTTCCTTCTGCTAGCTTTGGGGTTTTTTTGTTCTTCTTTCTCTAATTGCTTTAGGTGCAAGGTTAGGTTGTTTATTCGAGATGTTTCCTGTTTCTTGAGGTAGGCTTGTATTGCTATAAACTTCCCTCTTAGCACTGCTTTTGCTGCGTCCCATAGGTTTTGGGTCGTCGTATCTCCATTGTCATTTGTTTCTAGGTATTTTTTGATTTCCCCTTTGATTTCTTCAGTGATCACTTCGTTATTAAGTAGTGTATTGTGTAGCCTCCATGTGTTTGTATTTTTTACAGATCTTTTCCTGTAATTGATATCTAGTCTCATAGCGTTGTGGTCGGAAAAGATACTTGATACGATTTCAATTTTCTTAAATTTACCAAGGCTTGATTTGTGACCCAAGATATGATCTATCCTGGAGAATGTTCCATGCGCACTTGAGAAAAATGTGTATTCTGTTGTTTTTGGGTGGAATGTCCTATAAATATCAATTAAGTCCATCTTGTTTAATGCATCATTTAAAGCTTGTGTTTCCTTATTTATTTTCATTTTGGATGATCTGTCCATTGGTGAAAGTGGGGTGTTAAAGTCCCCTACTATGATTGTGTTGCTGTCGATTTCCCCTTTTATGGCTGTTAGTATTTGCCTTATGTATTGAGGTGCTCCTATGTTGGGTGCATAAATATTTACAATTGTTATACCTTCCTCTTGGATCGATCCCTTGATCATTATATAGTGTCCTTCTTTGTCTCTTGTAACAGTCTTTATTTTAAAGTCTATTTTGTCTGATATGAGAATTGCTACTCCAGCTTTCTTTTGATTTCCATTTGCATGGAATATCTTTTTCCATCCCCTCACTTTCAGTCTGTATGGTCTCTAGGTCTGAAGTGGGTCTCTTGTAGACAGCATATATATGGGTCTTGTTTTTGTATCCATTCAGCCAGCCTGTGTCTTTTGGTGGGAGCATTTAATCCATTTACATTCAAGGTAATTATCGATATGTATGTTCCTATTCCCATTTTCTTAAATGTTTTGGGTTTGTTATTGTAGGTGTTTTCCTTCTCTTGTGTTTCTTGCCTAGAGAAGTTCCTTTAGCATTTGTTGTAAAGCTGGTTTGGTGGTGCTGAACTCTCTCAGCTTTTGCTTGTCTGTAAAGGTTTTAATTTCTCCATCACATCTGAATGAGATCCTTGCTGGGTAGAGTAATCTTGGTTGTAGGTTCTTCTCCTTCATCACTTTAAGTATATCCTGCCACTCCCTTCTGGCTTGCAGAGTTTCTGCTGAAAGATCAGATGTTATCCTTATGGGGATTCCCTTGTGTGTTATTTGTTTTTTTTCCCTTGCTGCCTTTAATATGTTTTCCTTATATTTAATTTTTGACAGTTTGATTAATATGTGTCTTGGCGTGTTTCTCCTTGGGTTTATCCTGTATGGGACTCTCTGTGCTTCCAGGACTTGATTAACTATTTCCTTTCCCATATTAGGGAAGTTTTCAACTATAATCTCTTCAAATATTTTCTCAGTCCCTTTCTTTTTCTCTTCTTCTTCTGGGACCCCTATAATTCGAATGTTGGTGCGTTTAATGTTGTCCCAGAGGTCTCTGAGACTGTCCTCAGTTCTTTTCATTCTTTTTTCTTTATCCTGCTCTGCAGTATTTATTTCCACCATTTTATCTTCCAGGTCACTTATCCTTTCTTCTGCCTCAGTTATTCTGCTATTGATCCCATCTAGAGTATTTTTAATTTCATTTATTGTGTTTTTCATCATTGCTTGGTTCCTCTTTAGTTCTTCTACGTCCTTGTTAAATGTTTCTTGCATTTTGTCTATTCTATTTCCAAGATTTTGGATCATCCTTACTATCATTATTCTGAATTCTTTTTCAGGTAGACTACCTATTTCCTCTTCATTTGTTAAGTCTAGTGTGTTTTGACCCTGCTCTTTCATCTGCTGTGTGTTTTTCTGTCGTCTCATTTTGCTTATCTTACTGTGTTTGGGGTCTCCTTTTCACAGGTTGCAGGTTCGTAGTTCCCGTTGTTTTTGGTATCTGTCCCTAGTGGCTAAGGTTGGTTCAGTGGGTTGTGTAGGCTTCCTGGTGGAGGGAAGTAGTGCCTGAGCTCTGGTGGATGAGGCTGGATCTTGTCTTTCTGGTGGGCACGTCCACGTCTGGTGGTGTATTTTGGGGTGTCTGTGGCCTTATTATGATTTTAGGCAGCCTCTCTGCTAATGGATGGGGCTGTGTTCCTGTCTTGCTAGTTGTTTGGCATAGGGTGTTCAGCACTGTAGCTTGCTGGTCATTGAGTGATGCTGGGTCTTGATGTTGAGATGGAGATCTCTGAGAGATTTTTGCCGTTTGGTATTACGTGGAGCTGGGAGGTCTCTTGTGGACCAGTGTCCTGAAGTTGGCTCTCCCACCTCAGAGGTACGGCCCTGATGCCTGGCTGAAGCACCAAGAGCCTTTCGTCCACACGGCTCAGAATAAAAGGGAGAAAAAAATAGAAAGAAAGAAAGAAAGAAAGAGGCTATAATATAGTGAAGTAAAATAAAGCTATTATAAAGCAAAGCTATACAGACAAAATCTCCCCCAGAAGCATATACATATACACTCACAAAAAAAAAGTAAAAGGGGAAAAATTAATATATCCTGCTCCCAAAGTCCACCTCCTGAATTTGGGATGATTCGTTGTCTATTCAGGTATTCAACAGATGCAGGCACATCAAGTTGTTTGTGGAGTTTTAATCCGCTGCTTCTGAGGCTGCTGGGAGAGATTTCCCCTCCTCGTCTCTGTTCGCACAGCTCCTGGGGATCAGCTTTGGATTTGCACCCGCCTCTGCGTGTAGGTCGCCTGAGGGCGTCTGTTCCCCGCCCAGACAGGACGGGGTTAAAGGAGCAGCTGCTTCGGGGACTCTGGCTCACCCAGGCTGCGGGGAGGGAGCGGTACGGAGGAGGCGGGGCGAGCCTGCGGCGTCAGAGGCCGGCGTGACGTTGCAGCAGCCTGAGGTGCGCAGTGCGTTCTCCCGGGGAAGTTGTCCCTGGATCACGGGACCCTGGCAGTGGCGGGCTGCACAGGCTCCAGGGAGGGGTGGTGTGGAGAGTGACCTGTGCTCGCACACAGGCTTTTTGGAGGCGGCAGCAGCAGCCCCAGCGTCTCACGCCCGTCTCTGGGGTCCGCGCTGATAGCTGCGGCTCGCGCCAGTCTCTGGAGTTTGTTTAGGCGGCGCTCTGAATCCCCTCTCCTTGCGCACCGCGAAACAAAGAGGCAAGAAAAAGTCTCTTGCCTCTTCGGCAGCTGCAGACTTTTTCCCGGTCTCCCTCCCAGCCAGCTGTGGTGCGCTAACCCCTTCAGGCTGTGTTCACGCCACCAACCTCAGTCCTCTCCCTGCGATCCGACCGCAGCCCGAGCCTCAGCTCCCAGTCCCGCCCGCCCCGGCAGCTGAGCAGACAAGCCTCTCGGGCTGGTGAGTGCTGGTCAGCGCCGAGCCTCCGTGTGGGAATCTCTCTGCTTTGCTCTCCACACCCCTGTTGCTGCGCTCTCCTCCGTGGCTCTGAAGCTTCCCCCCTCTGCCACCCGCAGTCTCTGCCCGCGAAGGGGCTTCCTAGTGCGTGGAAATCTTTCCTCCTTCACAGCTCCCTCCCACTGGTGCAGGTGCCGTCCCTATTCTTTTGTCTCTGTTATTTCTTTTTTCTTTTGGCCTACCCAAGTACGGGGGGAGTTTCTTGCCTTTTGGGAGGTCTGACGTTTTCTGCCAGCGTTCAGTGGGTGTTCTGTAGGAGCAGTTCCACGTGTAGATGTATTTCTACTGTATCTGTGGGAAGGAAGGTGATCTCCGCGTCTTACTCTTCCGCCATCTTCTCTCTTCTTCCACAACTGATTTATGAGTGTTGATCTTATATCTTACAACTCTGCTGAATTTATTTATTAGGGCTAACAGATTCTTTGTGTTAATTATTTAATATTTTCTCTATATAAAATCATGTTATCTACAAACAGAGATGGTTTTACTTCTTCCTATTGTATTTGGATGCTGTTAATTTCTTTTTCTTATGCTCTGGCCAGAATCTCTAGTACCATTTTGAATAGAAGTGTTGAAAACTGATATCCAACCTTGAAGTTCTTGCAATACCAGCCTCATAGAATGATTTAGGAAGGCTTCCTTTCTCTTCCAGTTTTTCAAAGAGTTTCAGATGGATTGGATTTAGTCCTTCTTTAAATGTTTGGCAGAATTCATCAATGAAATCTTTTTGTTCTGGCATTTGTTTGTTGAGATATTTTTTATTACTGATTCAATCTATTTTGTATAATTCTATACAGATTTTCTGTTTTTCCTTTAGTCTGTTTTGTTTATCTAATTTGTTGGTATAAAAGTGTTCATAATACTCCCATAATTCGTTTTACTTCTCCAAGGTCGGTAGTAATATTTCTAATTTCATTTCTGATTTTAGTATTATGTGTCCTTTTGCCTTTGTGTTTTGGTCAATATACCTAACAAAATTGGTTTGCCAATTTTTTTGGTCTTTTCAAAGAACACACTTTTGGTCTTTTGGTTTTCTTTGTTGTTTTTCTATTTCCCATTTTATTTATTTCCACTTACATGTTTAGTATTCCTTTTACTCTGGTAGCTTTGGGTTTAGTTTGCCTTTTTTTTTCTAGTTCCTAAAGGTGTAAAGTTATTCATTTGAGACTTTTCTTCTTTTTTAATGTAGATGTCTACAGCTATAAATTTTCCTCTGAGCATTGCCATATGTATATCTTCTTTAGTGATGTGTCTGTTAATCGCTTATGAAGTAAATCCAAATTACCTTTTTGTTTTTCTTTGATGGATTATGCATTTCAACAGCCATCACCAAGACCAAAGACATGAAGATTTTCTCAGATGCTTTATAGTTTTGCATCTTATACTGTCTATGTTCCATTTTTTAGCTAATAATTATCAAAAGTGTATTACCTAAGTCTGGGTACCTTTTCCTTTGCATGGAACATTTGCAATTGTTCCAAAACCATTTGTTGAAATGGCTATCCTTCTCCATTATTTGATCGTTGCTCTTTTGTAGAAGATCAGTTGACTATATTTGTGTGGTTCTATTTGTAGGCTTTCTATTCTGTTCCACTTATATTTTCTCTAATAGCATGCTCTCTTGATAACTATAGTCATAGAATAAGCTGTGATATCATGTAGTGTGAGTCATCCAACTATCATCTTCTTCCCCTCCCTTTCCCTTCTTCCTCTTCTTCCTCTTCCTCCTCCTTCTCCTCTTCCCCCAGTATTTGGTTGGGTATTCTAGGTCCTTTCCCTTTTCATATAAACTTTAGAATATGTTTGATAACATATAGATACAGATATAGATACAGATACAGATATAGATGTAGATAGATAGAACTTCTTTGATTTTTTATGTGTTTTGTAGTTTTCCACATGCAATTCCAATATATATTTTGTTAGGCTTATACCTATGTATTTCATTTTGGGAGGTGTAATTGGAAATTGCATTTTTAAAATTTCAAATTACAAGCAGTTTCATCTAAATACACGGCACAACATAGTGCCTCTTGTATAGCACCCATTAAATAAATAGTAGCTATTATTATTTTTGCATGGGAAACTATAATTAAATAATAGAATGTGAGTTGATAGGGAGAATATAATTCTTAGAGAAATCAGATCATTTATCAGACTGTGCTTGAATGATTTTTATAACAAATAAGTGTATTCTGTATTTTCAATAACCAAACTGATAGGAACTTTAAACTTGGTTAGCAGAACCAGTCTGTTAAAATTATGGATGAATTTGTCTGATAAATATGTTGGGCTTGGTAGTAAGACACAAAACTTATTTCTAGTGCTTATTATACACTAAAAAAAAAAATCCTTAAACATCATGTTTAAAGAGATTATAAGAAAATAACTTTTCTTTTATCAAATAATGTTGGTATTACAAAATCCATCATGGATAAAATCAAAGAAGAAAATATACTTATACCTGAAGGGGATTCACTTGGAAAGAGTTAACAGTTTGCCCACCACAGAAAATAGAAGTAGATGGCCTTGTCTTACATTTGTTTTTACTCAGTGGATATGGTTTGATTTGTGAACACAATGGCCTTGTTGATGTGGTAGAGACTGGAAGACTAGAAAGGATCATAGAAATAAAAGAGAATGAAAAATCTAGGATGTGGTCACCAAATTCAATAATCATTAATTTTAAGTTTTGGTCAGTACAGTCCTGGTATCCTAAACCTACTAGGTTGCCTTTTCCTTAGCATACCCTGTTGGTTCATGCCACTTCACAGTCATGTACATTGCCTGTCCTGCTACCAGGAGTCCCATCTTTGCTCTCTGGCTACCTTTTTAACTTCTGTTACCATTGCCACAGAAGGTGCAAATACTAACCTAGCTGCTACCATATTGATTTTCTATCCTAATGCTAGTACAACACTTGCATTACATTCCCAATGAATATCTGGTTTCTTCAAAACCTACAATCTCCTCTCTCAAATAATCTGGCAAGCTACACTGACATTCTTGGATATCTATCGATTGTGGTAAATTCTGCTTATATGATAAATTCCTTTTCTTATAGGCTAAATTCCGACTCATAGTCTTTATTTTTAGAATTTACCATGTGATATAGTTCAAGATATAAAGTGCAAGCTTATATCTGTTAAGTATTTGGGGGAAAGTTTTTTTTTTTTTTTGGAATAAAACTGACAAATGAGGCATGTGCCATCTATTCTATCTTATTATCTTCACCAGATATTTGAAGCTATAGACCATCTTATAAAATATGGAGTATGAGGGAAATGCCAAGGGATTTGCAAAGATGCCAGCCATAAACCAATGCCTGACTGAAGTCAACTATCTCCAGACTTGTATTTATGGGGAAAAATAAACCTCTAACTACATTAAGTTTTCTGTTACTTTCATATGACAGCAATCCTAATCCAGGTAATTTTACACAGAGTTTAAGTAAAGTAGTGTTGCCTGTGTGTGGGCCCTTAGAGTACTGGTCCTTTGTTATTAATCTCAATATGACTTCCAGTAAATCTCATTATTCTTGTGCAAAAAGAGCCTGTTTTAATTTTCCAGATTGAATATATGGGATCAATTACAATAATTCAATTATTAAAGATGGTCTATTATATTTATCAAGAGTCTGTTAAGAAATTTATGGAGAGAGTTTCAGTTTGCTCAGTTTTTGGATCTTTGTTTCTCTTTTGCCTGAGATGAATACAGGTTGATTCCTTTTGAGAGCTGGGAGGGAGAATGTGTCTCATGCCTCTCTACTATCTTCTGGGGTTTGCTGGCAATCTTTGGCGTACCTTGGTTTATATATGCATCACCATGACCTCTGCTTTCATCCTCACATGGCATTCTCTCTGTATTTATCTCTGTGTCCAAATTTCCCCTTTTTATAGGGACACAATCATAATGGATTAGGACCCACTCTCATGGCTTCATCTTGACTTGATCATCTGCAGAGATCCTATATCCAACTAAGGTCATAATATATACAGGTACTGGAAGGTAGGACTTCACCATATGTTTAGAGGACACGATTCAGCAGACAAAAAGCTCTTACTTTTCACTCTAAGGTGTGGTTGTCAGGAGCAGCTCTGCTTTAGGCCATCACAGTGAAATGGAGCAGGACCCTATGGTCTATGCCCCACCCCCATGTCCTCAGCCTGCCTTTTATCTGTGGAAAAACTGTAGCCAAAGGATAAGTTTAATCAGAGAAGTAAATAAATGCAGAAACAAAGGACAACAGTCAAGGAGAACAAATAATAATAGTTTAGTCATTAAGCATAGTCAAGGACCTTTAGTTCTTCTTTAAGGGCTACAGAGAATATTCTGAGCCATATCCTGTGAGCTGTCTTATAGATACTAAAACCCCCACCAGGTGGGAGAAGTTAACTACATGATGACCAGGCTATAGCCATGACATAAGCTGTCACAATTCTGAGAGTTGGCCTCAAAGAAGTGGAAACAAACCGACCCCAGAACTGAAGATTAATTGTACCTAAAACAATCAAGATGATGCTGGTCAGACCACCGATGACCAATTTCAAGATGACTGTCAGAACTGACTGTGCCATTTCTGCATGTAGCCCCCTCCCTCCACCTATAAAAGCTCTTGTCCACTGATTGTCAGAGGAGGGAGTCAGCCTTCGGACAGGCGACCGCCCTCCCCTCCGGTTGCCAGCATACAAAATAAAGCAAACTTTCCTTTCCACCAAGCTTGCCTCTTTATTGGCTTTTGAGCTGCGAGTAGCTGGACCCCACTTTCGGTTACAACAGCAGAGGAGGCTGTGCTCTATGCTGCTTGTCAGTGGTTCAGTTAGGCTGGCTACACTCCATAGGAGCTCATTCTTAGGCTCAGGCTGAACACACAGCTAATACCTGAAGAAAACTCTTCTCATGGCATAAATGGAAACACAAAAGTCCAACTGCCCAAGCACATCTGCTAACACCCCATTCAGCAAACAAATCACATGGCTAAACTCAAAATCAAGGTGGAAAGAGGTGTACTCTGCCCCTGTGGGACAAACTAGAGAAAAGGGAACACTCCTACACTGTTGGTGGGAATGTAAATTGGTGCAGCCACTATGGAAAACAGTATGGGGGTTCTTAAAAAACTAAAAATAGAACTACCATACGATCCAGCATGCCCACTCCTGGGCATATATCCAGAAAAGATGAAAACTCTAATTTGAAAAGGTACATGCACCCCAGTGTTCATAGCAGCACAATTTATAATAGCCAAGACATGGAAGCAACCTAAGTGTTCATCAACAGATGAATGGATAAGGAAGAATGAAATAATGCCATTTGCAGCAACATGGATGGACCTAGAGAATATCATACTAAATGAAGTAAGTCAGACAGAGAAAGACAAATGTTATGTGATGTCACTGATATGTGAAATCTAAAAAAATAATACAAATGAATTTATTTACAAAACAGAAAAAGACTCACAGACATAGAAAACAAACTTATGGTTACCAAAAGGAAAAGAGGTAAGGGATAATTTAGGAGTATGGTATTAACAGATACACACTACTATTTATATAAAGTAAACAAGGATTTACTGTATAGCACAGGAAACTATATTCAATATCTTATAATAACCTATAATGGAAAAGATTTTGAAAAAAAAAATAACAGAATCACTTTGTTGTACACCTGAAACTAACACAATATTGTAAATCAACTATACTTCAATAAAATATATATATTGAAAAAAGGAAAAAGTTCATCTATTTCAATGATCTTAATGAAAATGACTACATGGTACCAGCTGTACATTGGTCTAAATTTCTACCTCACTTTTAATTTTTAGATCATTTCTGATTCACTTCAAACTTTTAGAACAGTGGATTATCCAAACAAACAAAAATCAAACAGGTAGCAGAAGAGAGAGGGAGAGAGAAAGAGAGATTGACAGAGAGAGAGAAAAGAGAAAAGAAAAGTAAAGGAAATAAATGTCCTAGATGTCTAAAATTACTTATTAGAACTTAAATGTTAAATGGAAGATATATATATGTTCAAGCATTTGTGTGTTTCTGGGCACTAAAGGTAATTACTCCAATCAAGTTAACCACTTGCATGTATTGAGGTCATTTTCATCCATTTTCTGGAGATATGTAAGTTTATTATTTTGTGTCTAAACTATGAACACATTCAAATTATATCTTTTTAAAGACTATTTTGGTTATTGGTTTTCCCAACTTGGAAAATTACCGCAGTCATGTCTCCTCTTTGCTGATAGGAATATCTAATGAGATAATTTAACTGGAGGGAAAACATTACTTACTTGAAGGACAGGGGCGATTAGCAGTCAAACAATTTATCTCCAACAAATATTATTTTTTGAAAATCTTGAATGAAGGCAACCATAATTGCCACAGGGAGCTAATGAGTTATTACTACTGCATACCTCAAAAATGTAATGTACCTTTCTTTTCCCTTCTGCTGCAACAAACCTGGGTCCTATATATTTCTTCAATCTCTTTATTTATAGATTCATGTATATCTATAAAATATGTGTTGTTGTTTGTCCATGGATGCCCAAATCATTTGTAAAATTTAACCCAAATAAAAAATTTTAGTCTACTCTTGCAAAATAGGTGATAAACAAATATATACATTTATTTATTTATCCTATGAAAATATTATCTTTGGTAACAGAACCATACAAGTTTCTGTCATTTTGTGATATAATGTTTATTATCTATATTTTATCTCTAGTCATTCTGTAAAGTACTAAATGTTCCTTGTGGTAGGTATCTTGTAAGTATGGAATAACATAAATTGAAATTTATTTTCGTATAAAAGAGATAAAATATCTTTTAGTCACTGACTGTTACCATTTCTTAAAGGAAATCCTTTTGCTCTCGCTTCAAAATCTGTGCAGAATCTAATTACTTTTCACTACTTTCCTCCTGGTCAAAGCTACCATCTTCTTCTACCCAGGTTTTTAAAATAGTTTCTTATCCAGCAGCCAAAGTGGGCTTAAAAAAAATCAGATCACTTCATAACTTTACCCAGAATCCTCTAGTGGTCTCCCCTTTGACATAGAATAAAAATGAAAGTTCTTACTATAGCTTCCGGTCATTAAGGAATCTGCCCTGCTCCCACTTCTAGTCCCATGCTTACCATTTATTTCCTGACCTCTTCTCCTTCACTCCTATCCTTTCCACATTGGTCTCTGACATTATTTCTAGAAATGCCAGGGATGCTTAAAGCCTTTCCACTACCTGGTCTCTCTAATTGGAATGCTCTTCCTCCTTATATCCATATAGCTCCTTCACTCACTTATTTCAAGTCTGTTCAATGATACCTTTTCCAGGAGGCTCACCATCATGAAAAATAGTTAAATATAAACTGTTTAAAACAGTAACATTCTCCTCCTCCACTACCATGACACTCCCAATTCCTCTTACCTATTTTCTTTATCTTTTAAAATAGCTGTTATTGTCTCATTTATTATGGTTTAGTGTCTATCTCTTCTAACTAAAATATTTACTTCTTAAAGGTGGGGTTTTTATATGTTCTCTTTAGCTGAAGTAACCTCAGTGCCTAGAACAATGATTGGAATATATTAGGTACTCCATAAGAATTGGTTGTGTAAAGAACCAAATCACAGTGATAAGAAAATGTTCAAATGACCCAAATCAATGAATGACAAGTAGGAAATGGTTAATCCAGGCCTGTAGAGAAAAGCATGAGTGGGACCTCTTAAGAAATCTTTAAAATGATCCTGGAAGAAGATACTCTCATCCACATTAAAAGAATGAATGGAATGAAGTCAATGTTGAATGTACAAAATAATATATGGATATTTTTGAGCTGTGGCACTTAAACATAGTTATATATGTCTATCCTTGACTATCAGAATGGAGAAAATGGCTGAAAAGGAAG
This sequence comes from Balaenoptera ricei, assembly GCF_028023285.1. Lineage (NCBI taxonomy): Eukaryota > Metazoa > Chordata > Mammalia > Artiodactyla > Balaenopteridae > Balaenoptera > Balaenoptera ricei. The sequence continues at coordinate 109,884,529 of NC_082642.1, forward strand.
ATACACCAATCAAAGACATTCAGGAAAATATATGGCCTCAATCAATAATGAGGTATAAAAATATGATACAATACTAATAACTGGATGACCAATTTAATTTCAAAATATTATGATTTCAATTGTGAAATACTTAAATTTCAGAAAATTAGTAAGAATAATATACCATATAAATAAATTCACTTGCTTACATTGCAATAGCATGAGTAAAATTATTTTCTGAAAATCCTAAATATTATAAATTTTCTTACAGTCTTTCTATGAGGAGTTTTGTTGTCAAATAATAGCAAGGTTTCAATTGTTAGAATTATAAGTGAGTCATAACTGAAATGTTGATTTAATTAAACTTTGATGGCTATACTCTAGGACTGTACTCAAAACAAGACTGTAGAAACTTTACCTGGAAGGGTCCTGCTCATATTTCTAAACATGATTTATTTGAAAAATCAAATGTGCCTGTCTTCAGGATATATAGTGTGCTCAATGTAGAAGTTTCCATGAGGGCACAAACTTTCTATGATTCATTTTTGAAAAGCAATTAGCATTTATTAAAGTAATATTTAAGAAATATTTCTAAAATACATAATGAAAGTCTGCTGTGTTCCAGGCAAATACTGACAACACAAACAATGAAAATGAAATAAAATGAAACAAATAAAAATTTGTTCTTTTTACTTTTGAAATTTAATTTCAAGTTACTTTTAGTCTTCAAAGTGGATTTGTCCAAGCTGATGGATATATGACCCTGGAGCTCAGAGGAAAGATATGGACTAAAGACATGAATTATGGAGTCCTAAATATATAGATGATGTTTAAGTCTTGAAATGGATAAGATAATCTAAGAAGAAAGTTTATAGAGGAGAAAAGAAGAAGCCATATGTAAAGAGAAAAAGTGTCTATAGAAGAAGCATGGAAAACAAATAGCATTACTAATATCATTTTATGGAAATCATGACTAACCATATCAAATGCGGCTGAAAATTCATGTAAAATGAAACAAAATAGAGGTAACCTTAAGGTAATGGATACTTTACTCACCCAAATCCTCACTCCAGCTTCTGAGAGTGTTGCTAATTGACAGCTCTCAACTGTCAGTCTTTTTTAGATATGGCTGACAAATCACACAGTCTTCCTGAGTAAGCCTAAAACCAATGACTGGACTATTTGGGTTACATATACATTTCTGACTCTTTTCCCCAACTAGAGATAAATCAGAAGGGTCATCTCAGTTTCACAATTCCTTGTTGTGCATCCAAGCTAAAATTTAGTATCCAAACTAAATTCTTTTTCATTCTTCCCTTCTTTCAAAGGTAGGCATTCCCCAATTAATTTCCTGAATATCAATTTCTATCTCAGTGACTGCTTTCCAGGTAACTGACCTGTAACAGTTGATGATGGTAGTGGGCAGAGAAAGTGGATATCAAGTTGGGATTTTAGAGCTGGGAAAGACGACTCCATCTGGTGGTAATGGAACACAGATAGTTCCGGCATAAGATGGCAATGCAATTGTTAAGACTTTTACCTAATGGGGAACTGGGATAGAATAATCTGTAAAAGGAAATACACTAGCAGGCACAAGGCATCATTCATTTGAAAAATATAAGGAAGTAAACTGATGGCTTTTGAATTGGATTGCTTTTGCTAGGGGCACTTTCATGAACTTTGCGGATAAAGATAATGAAAGGCTAAACGTAATTAATCAGTAATTAAAGCCTGAATGTGAAAGCCAGAAAGCCTCCTTGGCAGCATATAAAGATACTGTAGTCTCCTGCAGTTAGAGGGCAGAGAAAGCTGAGGATCACATCCAGATTTAAGATGTGATTATGTAGTGGAACTTCAATGAAAGTTACATTTTCAACTGGGCAGGTCTGCTGTGTCAAGGTCAGAACTCTGACTGAAAGAACATGCAATGAAAGTCACTGAAAGGGAACATCTGGATTGGTGCATTAAACACTCAGATTCTCCTGAATTTTCAAGTTTGTAGAAGTGGTCGTACAATCCTCTCTCTTAAGAGCTAACAAACATTCGTTTTCTTGAAGATGATGCAGAGGTCTCTGCCCTGCAAGAAAACAATCCACTCCACCAGAGTTATCCCCAACTTCCCCCTAACCATTAAGTCAATAACGAGAATTAAGTTACTACCTAACCCATAGAGGAAATCTTGCTAATGGAGCACAGAAGCTATAAATTCTGGACTGGTACCAGGAGGAGTGAGAGTGTTTATAGGTAGGAGACAGAAGATGCTGAATCGTAGGGGACAGAATATAAAGTTTGATAATGGACAATTTATCAATATGGGAACACATTTTCAGATACATATTTTAGTACTCTACAAAAAACTTCCCCCAAAATTCAAACATGCTGCTAGGATGACCCTTAGAAACTTGGGGAAAATGCAAGACCATGCAAAGTGAAATAGAAATGCCAAATGTTTCATAGGAAATGACATGGGAAGGAATCAAAAGGTCTAGAGGTTTAGTCAGTCTGCAGAGTGGATATAATGTGTAAGGCCAGAAGACCCACTAGATGATTATGTTCCACTGGAGGATTTGGAGGACATCAAATTTACAATAGTAGTAATGGCCCAGTGAAAAATGAGAAGCTTATCCATACCTGTATTTTCTAGTCCAGGGCTGATGTAGAAGGTGTTGTGACCGATTTGAGCTTTCCACTAGTAATGGGGATGCTACGAACCCAAAATACTAAAGTCTACAGGGTGGTACTTAACCATCAGAAGCCGGATGGGTACAATGATCATAATAAATGAGAATATTTGAGTGCCAGCAAGGAGGATTGGACATGAAGAGAGCTAAGAGAATGCTTAATAAAATATAGCATCCCTAAGGCAAGATAGAAAGACAGTTGACAAAGGTATTGCTTAAAATATTCAACCCAAAGAAATCAAGAATGTGTTTTCAGGAGGCTAATGACACCTGCTCCTATAGAAAGGTATAATCTCTTGCCCAGTTTCCAAAATTTAATTGTTCAGACGTGGAATTCATTGAAGGAAAGGAAGATCCTAGGAGAAGGTATTCTGTAACATTACATCAGGTATATAAGGTAAGGAATCACTCAGTGCTTTCCTAAAGGAATGTATAGCTATTCAGTAGCTGTTACTGGTGTGAGGAGAATATCTACATGTTTGGAGGACTATAGAAGCTAGGATTGATAACTGATACACAGGATTTAAAGGATCCTCACTATACTTATGGTAAGAGTGGTGGCATATAGGAACTAGTTAATAGACTGAGTCCTGGAATAGGGCGAGCTCAGAGTGAATCCCCTGGGTACAAAGATTCTATGATGGTCATTCCTCTTGTTCCTCGATGTGTAATTAGAATGCAAATATGAGTGACAGGCACATCACTGTCTTGGCTTGTAGGATAAGAGCAATTGTATTGGTACAGGCAAGTACAGACCTCTGAAACTGCCCCCTCCCTCATGTCCTAGACAATATAGTAGAATAATCATATATTCCTGAGGGAATGGGAGAGATCAGAGTCACCACTAAAGGATCCAGGGATGGTGGTTCTCATCATATCACATCATATCACAATTTAATTCATCCAAGGCACCCATAGAAAAAACAGATAGTTTCTGGAGGATAACAGTGAACTGATGGAAATTCAATTAAAGAGTAGCTCCAATTGTACCTCCTGAGCTAATCGTTGTATCTTTACTAATGTGCATTACTAGAGTCTCAGATATGTGATTTGCGGCCATTGTCTAATGAATGCATCCTATCAAAAAAGGGGATCAAAAATAGTTCACATACTTAAGAAAATGAAAATATTAACTTGAAAATTTATATGCACCACCAGGTTCACTGCAGCATTATTTACAATAGTCAAGATATGGAAGCAAATGTCCATCAATAGACTAATGGATAAAGAAGATGTGGTATATATATATATATATATATATATATATATATATATATATATATATATATATATACAATGTAATATTATTCAGCCATGAGAAAGAAGGAAATTCTGCCATTTGGTACAACATGGATGGACCTCAAGGGCATTATGCTAAGTGAAATAAGTCAGAGAAAGACAAATACCATAAGATCTCTCTTATATGTGGAATCTCAAAAAAACAAAACAAAACAAGCTCACAGACACAGAAAGTGGTGGTTGCCAGAGGCAGGGAGCCGGGGAGTTGGGAGAAATGGGTAGAAAGAGTCAAAAGGTAAAGAGAAAAAAAAGTTTATGCGCCATAGGGTAATCAAAGTAACACCCGGGCAGTGGAGTGGTGGGAAATATATATATTTAACTTTATATTTTTATGAATAATATGTAAGGAATATTTTTACCTTCATAATAAAGGAGAAAAACTTATTTTCAAAAGGACAGTTCAGCCCCAAATTTATTTCTTCCAGTATAATTTATATAAATTTCAATTTCTGATTGCTAATTTTTTGCATAAGTACTCGCAAACTCTGAGACAAAGTGGCTCTACAGGGTGCAGCAGCAAAGAGGCCACTGATGTAAGACAGATTATAATCTTGAGTGGAAGTGATTCATTTTCAGAAAAATTATGGACCTAAATAAAAAGATAAAGTGTTTAGATCAGGGTCTGGCACACAGTAGGTGCTACTTAAGTATTAGTTGTTATCATTATTGTGACTATTGTTACCATTACTTAGCCTTCTGGGCATCAGTTTCTCTCAGCCATTCCTTAGCGTGTAGGAGCTTGTTACTCAAAAAACAAAACAAAAATTCACATTCGCAAACACTAGACAAGAGTACATACTTACAGTCTTGCCCCAGGGCTATGTAAACCTGTCTGTCCCCCACCCAGCATAGTATAGTTCAAATTCAAAGAAACCTGGATGGTCTGGACATCCAGAGAACATCACAGGAGTCCACTATATCAATGGTCTCAAGATAATAAGAACAAGTGAGCAAGAGGTTACAAGTGCATTGGAAGCCTTGGAAACACATGCTCTCCAGAGGTGGGAGATAAACTCTTCAGTTTCAGACAAACACCTTATAAATCATCCACTCATGAAGAAGTACTAAATCAATTAGCAATATTCCGCAAGTTTCCATCAGTCAGATTCTGTCATTGACCACCCCTTTGCTGGCAAGCAAAGTTGCCCACTCACCAACGCTGGTTAGGTACTGCTGCTGCTGAATATGTAACCTCCCAGCAACAGAAACCAACTCTAGGTCCCCTTGTATGAGACCATTCTCTTGGCCAGGAATTGACAAACTGTGGCCCATGACGCAAATCCAGCCCTGTTTTTACAAATAAATTTTTATTGGAACCTAATCCCTCTTTTATGTTTATATATTTTCCATGGCTGCCTTTGTGCAATAGTAGCAATATTGAGTTGCAAGAGAGACTGCTAGCCCACAAAGCCAAAAACATTTACTTTCTAGATCTTTACAGAAAAAAATTGCCTACACTTACTCTAGAAAATCAACCAGACACCTTGGTGGCAAATTGCCTATAGTGTACCCCTTCCAACTTGGAACTGAAAGTGATCCATCTGACTAAAATCAACACATATTCTGAGTATAGATTTGCTTTCTCTGCCCAAAGGATCTCATCCAGATTTGAGGCTTACAATCTAGAAACGTGGAACACCACATATTGCATTGGACCAAGGAACCAAATTAGCAGAAAAGGAGGTGTGTCAGTGGATACATGACTAAGATCCTATTACATACAGCATGATCTATAAGCTGAAGTCCTAATAGAACAATGGAGAAGAATTTTGAAGAGGCAGATGAGATGTCAGCTAAGAAATGGTACCGTGTAAGCATGGAGAATCATCCTACCACATGTAGTGTACAATTCTAATCAATAATTATCATATGGTGCTATATATTAGCTTGAATACTTGGATTAAGAAACCAAAGGATCGAGACTTCCCTGGCGGTCCAGTGGTTAAGACTGGGTGCTCCCAATGCAGGGGGAGTGGGTTCAATCCCTGGTCAGGAAACTAAGATCCCACATGCCTCACTATGGGGCCAAAAAAATAGAAACCAAAGGATAGAAAAAGAAATGACTCCATTTAGCATGGCTCCTAGTGACTTATTTGGGTCATAAAATTTCTTTTGCCTGATATTAGTTTAGCTACTATAACTTTCACATGCTTACTGCTTTTATCATATCTATTTTTGCCAACCTTTTCCACCTTTTATTTAAAATGAGTCTCTTATAGACCTTGTATAGTTTGACCATCTTTGTTCTTAAATTTGAGTGTTTATTCATTAAATTTAATGCAATTTCAACATGATTGTATTTAACTGTATAATTTGATTAGAAATGATCTATTTTTCATCTTTTGACTAATTTAAAAAATATGCTTTCCTTTTCCTGCCTTTTTTGGGTTATTTAACTATCTTTCATTGTTCTATGTTAATTATTCCTTTTAGCTTTCTAGGTATAGCTTTTGCATTATTTTACTTTATTTTTCTTTTGGGGAATTATACTATGCATCTCTATTATAATCTATTAAGAATTAATAGTTTTCCCTTTTATGAAAAATATTATAAAAGGCTTACAAATTTATATTTCAGTTGAACTCCCAAGCTTTGTGCTATTACTATTAAATATGACAATAAGTTGCTGTAATTTTTGCTTTATATTGTCATCAATATTTAAAAGGAAATGTTTAATCTTCTGTATTCACCTACATAATTACTATTTCTTTTCTTGTCCATTTCTTCTTTTACATACTTTTTTCCATCTGTTGTCAATTCCTTCAAAATGAAGAACTTCCTCAGTATTATTTATAGGAGCAGATTTAGAAGCAAAGAATTCTCTCAATTTATTCATATATATGTATTTTACATTTTGAAAGTTGAAAAATATTTGTGTATATATCTCTGGATGTAGGGTCCTGTGTTGACAGTTTTTATTTTTTTTCCTCAACCGTTTGAATATATCACTCCATTGTCTTCTGGCCTTCATTGTTCCAAGTAGAGGTCAACTGTGGTCTCTATTATTGTAATTTTTCTACCTTTAACTATTTCCAAGATTCTTCTCCACCATTTTTCATTCTCAGTATTTGATTATTTCGGTAATATAACTACTTTGTGCTGCATAGTGGCATCTATGCATTTGTCCCATTTGAGATTCACTGAGCTTCTTGGAAATGTATTTTATCTTTTTTCAACAAATTTTTGAATATTTGGGTTTTCATAGTTTATTTTATTTGGTCTCTTTTTTCTGTGTAGTTTTCATACTTCTCTCCTTGTAACTTCAGATGTAAGTGTGCTAGGCTGTTTGATATTGCCTCAGCTCACAGAGACTTTATTTTTTAATTTTAAGATGTTTTGTGTTCTTCAGATTGCATTCAAGTTTAGTGATCCTTTCATCTGCCTTATCTCTTATGATCATGATCCTTTTCAGCAATTTTTTCATATCAGATATTATATTTTTAGTACTAAATTTTCTATTTTATAGCTTTAATATTTGCTATTATTTCCTTTCATTTTGTTAAGCATATTTCATATTATATCTTTGAACATATTTATAATAGCCACCTAACCTTTGATATCTGTTAAATACAACATCTTAAACACCTTTAAATCCTTTCCCATTCCTTTATTAAATAAATTCTCTTGTGTATTTTCCTTCTTTTTCTAAAATCCAGTGGTTTTTAATTAAATGCTGATAATCATGTATTCTACTCAGAACAGTTTTTATGCTGCTTTAGAGAAGCTTCTGTTTTTTTCAATTTGTTTTGCTTTCCTGGCAGGTAGTTTTTAAGGTTAGCTCAGATTGACCCCCTTGAGGCACGTATTAAGCATTATTAGGGCAGGTCTAGAGTTGTATGTACTATATAATTAGGATATACCTACTCTTAACTCTTTTCTGGTGTGTCAGCTGAGTTCCTGTGGTGTTTAATGAAGTCTCTACACTTTGCCTAATTAGATATCTTACATCTTCTATGCAACCTCTGGAATCTCTGTTCTGATCAGAGTTTTCCTGTACCTTTTTCTGCCAGGCTTTATGAAGTCAACTTTATTATCAGCTACAGACTTAAAAGGAGTCTGTACAAACCTCTGGAGCTTCTTCTCTTCATACTTTCCTCCTTCCTTAAATTCTGTCCAGAAATTTCAGCTGCATCAGACCTTTGATCATCGCCTGCCAAGCATCTCCATACTCTGCTTAGTCTCTGCATCCCCATGGTGTCATCCAGAATGTGACCTTGAGCAGAAATCTAGAACAATCTTGGATTCATTTTGTGTTTTTTTCCTTTCTTTTGGTGCTCACACCAAAAGTGAGCCTTGTACAGTCTATATTACCCACTATCCAAAAACAGTCATTTCACATATTTTTTCCAGTTTCATAGATTTTTATATATTAAGGTCTAGATAAGTAGCAGTTATTTACTCATTCATGGCCCAAGGACTTATATATTAGGAGAAACACAGCATCAAATATAACAGGGTGGAAAAAGGAATATGGGTATGAATGTATTTAGCTTATAGTTTCTTAATGTAAGGTTAAAAAAAAGTTTCTATCACATGCATTCTACATCGTTAATAAAGTATGTAATCTATTAATAAAGAAAAGAGGGTGTTTGGGTCAAGGTTGGGAAAGTAAGGGTGAGGGGAATTTACCAGACAGAGGTGAACATGTTTTCTTTTAAAAAATGAAAAAAATTCACTTTACTAATATTTAATTTAAAATGTTTTCATCATTGTTTTAAAGTGGTTGTCTGCCTTACCAAATAAAGATATATAAGAATAGAGGATTTAAAGAAACTGACAGTAAGTTAAAGAGTAAAAATTGAATTCAACACATCTCCAAGTTGCTGAGAATTTTCTAAATATTTTCTGGATACAATTCTAACATATAAATATTAAATTTAAAAATACATTGTCAACATATTGACCTTTAGAGTAAATTGATTAAAAAAGACTATAGCATAATGCATGTTTCATCGTAACTAAGATGTTGTTATCTATAACGTTTAAACACCTATCATTTGACTTCCTCTTTATCCTACGTACATAAAAAGAAATAAACAGACACATAGGCACACAAAGGCATATTAGATCATGGGTATCATAGGAATAGAACTGAATTCAATAACAGAAAATCTCATTCAGCTATTTACCAGTCTTGGGAATTTGGAAGTCACGTAAAAATACCTGGGACTTTGAAATTGCATCCAAAAAATAATAGGTAATAAACATTACATATGCTCCTTATGTGTGTAAAAAAAGAACAAATGACATAAGTTATATGAAAGCATGATGTTGAGTTTAGGGAAGGCATAGAAAAGGCAACTTTATCCTATAAAGAGTTTTTTTGTTTCTGTTTTTGTTTTTTTTTTACTTACAGAGTTTTAAAAATTTAACATAATAGAATGTGGCATATGTTGGTTTTGGGTTTTTTGTTTTCCTGTTTTTCCCCCCATTGCTTTCTACTCAGGAATAGTAAAACTCTGACTCAAGATCAGAATAATTTATTTGTGATAGTTCTAAAAGTCATTTTTTTCTTCCAAGAGTACAGTCTCCATTTAATAAATATGAAGTAATGAAAATTAAATGAAACAAACAAGAAAAACAGTAAGCAGGCTTCAAAGTTCCATCTTAATTTTTCAGAGTCCACTTAGCCCAGTGAAAAGAACATACGTTTACAGATCTAGTCATCTACGTAAAAATTAAATTAATGTGTTAGACACTGTATTAGGCTTTGTGAATTAATAGACAAAGTACCTAAATTTTGCTCTCATGAAACTTAACTTTTGATTGTCACAGTAGAAAATGAAACTGAACATAGAAAATGAAAATGAGAATAATCATAAATTGATAAATGCCATGATTGAGGTAAATGCAAGGACAATATTACCCCCTCAATTTCCACCCTCCTAACACCTGTGCTTTAATTCCCCATCAAAAATCTCTCTTCCTGTGCTCTTTACATTCCTTCTATTCTTCTCAAGGGTGCTTCTACTGCCATAGGTCCTCTCTCTGCTGCATCGTAAATGTTATTTTTTTCTCTCATTACTACATCATTTCCAACAGTATACATATATATGATCTTAATCCACATACCCTCTGCTGTTATCTTTCTCCTCTCTTTCAAAGCAAATGTAATGAAAGAATCATCTTCAGTAATAATCTATACATGCTCACGTCATTATCACTCCCTAGTCCATTCAAATTGTCCTTCATTTCTACAATTCCAGAGTGTTCTCTTGTCAAGTTTAACAATCTCCTGCACATACTTCTTGAGTGACTTCTTGGCAGCATTCAAGTATGTGAGAATTGGTTTAAAAGTACTTTAGGATCTTTTTTCCATCTCACTCTGCAATATCATCTATGTCATCTATGACCACCTTTCTGCTTAATCTCTATGATCTAGCAACTCTGGCCTTCTTTCAAATTCTTCAACACCCCAGGGTGGGGCCTTTGCATAGGCAGTTTCTTCTGTGCAGACTTCTCTTTCCTCTGAAATTCACATAGCTGAATTCTTTTTGTCATGTACATCAAAATTAAAGGTCACCTCATTTAGAGCTTTTCTACCTGCTTAAAGCAAAATAGACACACAGTTCATTTCTATCAATCATTTCAATTTTTTTGCATAGCTTGTGTGGTTCTTAATGGTCAACTTATTTTATTTATATATTATCCACATCTCACATTAGAAAATAAACTTCATGAAATCAAGAACTTTGCACGTTGTATTCACTACTATCATCAACACTAAAGATACAAGGCAGATAATTCATGATTAACTGACACTGGTTAAAATATTGAATGAATATATAAATAAATATGAAATAAATAGATGTCCTTAATCCAGACTAAGGTTTTCTGCTGCAGATGATACTTGAACTGAGCCTTGAGAATAAACAAATGTTCTGTTCTTCCAGTATAGGAGAGGAAGAGGGCTATTCCAGTTATAAAGGTCCAAGATGAGAAAGAACCAGGACATGATACAGATTGGATTTGTATGATTTGGCAATTCCTTATATATATTAGGTAAGTTAGGTAAGTTTATTAATATCTCTGTGCACAAATATTCTCATTTATAAAATAAAACATAATTTACCTTATAAGATTGTTTTGCAGAATTAGAGGATAAGAATAAACTTACTTAATTCAGTCCAGTGTATAATAATTCCCATTTTTCAGATACACAAACAATTGCCCATTCTTTCCCACTGTTCTTTAATAATGCATTAGATTTTTGTGTTAAGTAACAAATTACCACACATTTAGCATCTTAAAACAACACAAATCCATTATCTCACAGTTTGGCTGAGTCAGGAATCTGGGCATGGCTTAATTGGGTCCTATGCAAGGTTAGAATCAAGATGTTGGCAAGGGCTCAGTTCTCATCTGGAAACTCAACTGGCAATGAATCTACTACCAGGCTGACTGAAATAGTTGACAGAATTCATTTTCTTGTGGCTGTCTGACCGAAGGCCCTGGCTTCTTGCTGGCTAGCAGGCCATCCTCAGTCTCTAGAGCCTACCCTTATTTCCCTACCATGTGGAACTCTACACATGCCCTCTCACAACATGGCCTCTTCAAAGACAGAAAGAGAGAAAGAGTGTGAGTCTTCCAAGATGAAATCTTATAAAATGTAATATTAGGATTTATGTCCCATCACCTTTACAAAGTTTTTTTGATAAGAAGCAGTTCATAGATCCCACCACCACTAAAAGGGAAGGTATTATACAAGAATATGAACACCAGGAAGAAAGGATAATGGAGGCCTCCTTAAAATCTGTCCACTACAAAACATGATAATAATCTCAAATTCCCAAACTAAACTATCAGTGACTCCTACCTTCTTTATCTCTCTCTTCCTAAAAAAGAAAATCTGAACAGATCAGTAAGTTGCCCCAATTTTCAAATATTTTGTTTCTTCCAAAGATATCATTTCCCAGGTTATTTTTTAAGACCCTTGGCACAAACTCTTAAACCAGAAAACCAGAAACTACAACCTATTAGACAAACTGATGCTTTTTCCCATTGTCACTGCCTTTCTTCATTTCATGGCAAATAGTTTTAATACAAAGAATTATAATGTACACTCTGTGATTTTTTTAAGCACAAAATCACCACCCCTCCCCCAATATTCTTAGGCTTTATTTTACTTAATATTAACCAAAAATTTCAATCACTTGATGTTTTTCACAGTATAGTCTTCCAAACTGCTCCAATGGGCCCTTTAAAAATTATCCGGCTTTTGTAAGATAAGATAATGCCTGGCTATTATCTAGTTTGAATCCTTTAGCCTATCACACATAAAACAGGAATCTTGGGGTTTAGTAACTAATTTGTCTGAGTGACAGGTTCCTCTTTTCTACATTGCCTTCTTGGCCAGCCACGACTGATTATCATTGCCTCTACCTCATTTAATGTGAAATTTACTCTATCCCACTCCATTTCCTCCGTCTTACTCAGAAGAAAACAGGCTGTTTTTCTACAAAGAATCTCCTTAGTTCTCCAAGGAGGTTTACTTACTTTCATTTTTATTTTCTTTTCATAATTACAAGTGGCACTAGATTGCATAATGTAAAATAAACACATTGAAGTCAGAAAGAAGAAAAGGAACGTGCAACAATCAACATGGTTTTCTATAAAATCTGCTTTAATTAATAAGTAGACATTGAGTATGAATAGAAACTGTGGCTTTGGGAAAGGGGCAAGAAGTCTGTAGAGATTCAGGCCACATATAATCATGATTGCTATTTCATAAAACATTTCCCTTGAACTTATCTGTGTCACTACCAATTAAACTCCTCTTTTAAAGATAGTTTTCAGTTATAAACTTTTAAAAAAGGGATCAATTAACATATTGTCACAAAAGACAAGGGAAGCCGGAAGACAGATCAGAAAAAAATACCAGAGACAAAGTTAATATGTTTAACCCTTATTTAGAACTATCTGGGTCTCATTTGAAATAAAGGGAGGAATTATTTGACTTTAAGCTCTTTTGTATTATTAATCCATTTGTATAAACAGAACCTTTTAAGGAAAAGAAATGCACTCAGAGACTAGAAAGGGAGACTGCTGACAGTTATGCAGTTGTATTCTTGGATTTTTTTGGCAAAGTCATATATATTCCATTTAACAATTTTTCATTCCTTAAGCTCCAAGAATATAGGCCCTATATAGTAATTTGAGACTTTGGGATCCTTCGAGACCTTGCATTAATTCCTGACCAATAGCCGTGAAACCACTAAATCGGTAGCAACATTAACTTTACAGCACTCGCTATTTATTTAGGACTAGGTTGTTTGACTCGTTTTCCTTTGCAGTAGTCAGTGAGCAGTTTTCCTCTGTGAGGCTAACTTCAGGATTACATTAATAATTTATCATAAAGTTAGCACATAAGTAGACTGTTTTCATAGGGTTATGAAATCAATCCACCAATATTAACTATTTTTGGAAATAAGACAATACATGTGAAGATGGTGGGTAAAATGAAGACAACAAAGAATTGGTTTGAGGAGTAGAGATGCAAAAGAAATTTGATTTAGACAAAATGTAAATTGTAATCTCTTTTAGTGGGTTTGACAAGTGAAAGCTGAAGAATATCAGCTTTAGATATTTATACTTAGGCATATAAAACATAAGATTGTTTCAAATATTAGATACTATGTAAGGAATTCTACTCTGAATAGCACATGAAGATAAACAAAAATATAGGTTAACCTTGCACTGTAGTAAAAATGTGGGAAAAACTATCCTACAACTGGAGGACATCAGTGTCCAATACGGTGGTTAAGCAAGGGTGAAATATTTTCTTCAAGCAAAAATCACCTGCAAAGTTTTAATAGAAAAAGGGAGCATGTAAACTGATATTTCATATACGTTACATCCAGGAACACATTATGCTACCCCATTTATACATATAATTAGATAAATTATTTAGGCTAAAGTTTTCTGAAAACTTATCCCTAACATTTTAGGCCTCTTTCTTTTAAAAAATATTTTTGTTGTAGTTAATAGAATCAATGTTCATTATAATTTCTAGCCAATTTTTTCTATTAGAGTAGTAAGCCATTACTTTTGTGTGAGTCTGTGTTATCTTGTATTCAGCAACTTGGATAGTGTTTTAAGAATTTTATCTGTAATCTGGTATGTTTACTCCTACAAATGCATAACCTAAAAGTAATGATATTTTGTTTCTTACTTTTCAATAAGAATGGATGCTAATATTGACTGCACGTTTGTTGTTTCATATTTGTTCTTAGAAATTCAAATCTGATCTTCTCTCTATGCATTATTTGTTAAAAATATTGTGTATTAAGATGAGACCTCAGGAAAGCTCACAATTTGTTTGTATACTAAATTTTGGTTTCATATATACTAATTTAAAACATCAATATAATTTGCAGAACAGTAGAGAAAGAAGGTACTTGTATCTTGTTCTTAACTTAAAAGTGAATACATGCCTCAAATCTTTTACTCTACATGATAATTTCTAAAGGGTATTTACATTAACAATAGCTGTGAGTAGGCAGGACGTGTTTTGATATCACCATTTTATAGATATGAGAACTGAGATTCAGACAAGGTAACTAACATGCTTGCGGTTTTTGACAAATGTTTAGAATTCTTTGACTCATACAGCCCAAGTCTGACTATTTGGTTAAAATGCTCTACATAGCTATATTACATATGGAGAAAATTTCTCGATGACTTAACAATTTTAGGATACAAGACATCGTAATGGAAAATAATTATTTTAAGAGGCTCTTTTTTTTTTTTGCCAATTTTGAGCATAGCTAGGAATAAAGGGACAACTACTGTGTAATATGCTTCAACTGCAGAGGACAGGAGGCAGGGGGTCCCTGCATTGTGTTGGACAAACCTGTAATGTTTAGTAACAGTCACTAGGATGGCTGGAATTTTAAAGTAACTTGTGCAAGAACCAGAGGTTTCATAGAGCATTGTATGTTGGAAGGAAAGTGATCATTTACCGTTCAGTAGAATTTCCATTTCTGGAAACTCATCCTCTATAATGTCCTTCGATAACATTGAACAGTGTATCAAAGACATCCTCTGGAGCCATTGAGATTGATGAGGAGGAAACTGTACCCTTCCACTCCAGGCTTTTTAAAGAATTTGCATTTTCAAAATTTCTCCCTCTGCATTTCCAATAGCTATTCACTAAGATGATGGAAGCTAATATCGACTACATACTGGTTGCTTTATACTTTTTGGGAAATCTTATCAGATATTTTCCTTATGCATCATACTGAAAAGTTTTGTGTGTCTTGTTTAATTAAGATGGGACCTCAGAAAAACTCGGTGTTGTTTCAGATACTTTGATCTTCTAGTATTTGTTTTTTATGTTTAATATTCTCAGGGTTTGCTTCTGATGCGATGATAATTTTAGGATCGAATTTTGATTCTTTAGCCTTTCACTCCTCTATACCTCAAACTGTGCTTGTTTGTTTTATATTTTTAAAAAATGTGTTTGCTCACAGACATCTACTCCTAAAGGAAAGGATTTTAATTCGGTTACTCTAAAGTAGGGTTTCTCAATCTCAGCACAATTGACATTTTGAACTGGATGATTCTTTGTTGTAGGGAACTGTCTTGCACACTGTAGGATGTTTAGCAGTGTCCTTGTCTTATTTTAACTATATGCTTGTAGCACAAAGTAGTGGTTCTCAATGGAGGGCAATTTTGTCCTTCAGGGAACATCGCTAACAACTGGGGAAACGGGTGCTACTAGCATCTAATGGGTAGTGGTCAGGAATGATGCTAAACATCATACAATACACAGGGCAGACCCCACAACAAAGAGTAATCCTGACAGAAATGGCAATAGTTCTGAAACTGAGAGACCCATCTAAATCTGTTGTAGTTCTTTATTTAAAAGTTAGAATACCAGATTGATTTCTCTAGGATGAAAGCTTTCAGGAAACTTCAACTCTAGTTTTAGATGTGTGGCAGAAAGTAAAACAAGATATTTTGCTCTGTAATTTTGAAATTCTGACCTCCACCTTTCTCTGCCCATCTACATCTGTCAAATTCAGTTACACAATCACCTTGTGTTCTACAATTGATGCTCTTCCATCAGGTTCTGTTTCAGTTACACACCTTTCATATTTAAGATTAAGTTCATACGTGGATAAGCTTTCAGATTTAGTTGCTCCTACACTTAACAGTGCTACATTTATAATATAGTCAGGGATATCTCCTCTCACCTTGAATTGCTTCAAACCACACCTGGTCTTTGTCCTCAGTACAGAAACTTAAATCTTAGCTTTTAACAACATTGCAGAGCAAAATGGAATACTATGGGGTCATTTCTCTAAGCTTCAATTTCCAACTGAATGAATATTTAAACTATACACTATAGAAGGGCATCTCTCTTAAAAACTTTAAACTATCTTTCATAAATTTCTCCATAAAATTCAAATCTTGGAATGTTGCTGCATGGCCGTTTCTCTCCCAGGGAACCTTGGAATATCTGAAATTTAGGATAACAAGGCACCACAAATTTTTATTAAGAAATTTAATGTGCTGTAAAAGAGCGTTTTTCACCCAAAGTGACACTAACTGTGCCTGTACAGAGAGATACAGCTGTTTCCTGGGTCATCACAGCTTTTGCAATACTGCATCCTTTCACGTACCTGTGAAACTGAGGTGTGTGTTGCTTTTGATTCAGATTTAACAATACCATATCTGTTCAGAATTCCAGTGACTAAACTGACTCTGGGCTTATTTAAGGCTGGTACTGGACAATTTTTCATCAATGCATATGCCCGCCCTCTTCCTTTCCTGCACATACAGCAGGTAATGGATCTTAGAAATGGGCTGAAAATCTCTCCATTACATCCCGGAAGAGCAGCTATCTCCTCACCAACTCCCACCTGTTGGCCTAGTGCTTGTACTGTGATCTGCTACAGTTACTGCCTTCTGAGAATTTATGGGCCATGAAGTCATCACAGGCTGCTTAGCCAGCTCTCAACTTGTAGCTTTGCATCAAATAATCCTTCTTATCCTGCCAAGTGAAGGGAAAGTATATTTTCCCCTGAGAATTCACAACTTTCTTGTTCTCATTTTTAAAAAAATAACTTTTTCTGTGCTGGCCAGACAGTCACTGTCAATCCTCTTCAGGGTCTTTTTCTCTAGATATATTTAGATTTTTCTGCCCAACTTGCCTTCCAATTTCATCTCTCTATTGTATATCCTATTATTATATTGTATTCCAACTATTTCTGAAGAGTAGCTTTCATCTGCCATTTAAATGCTGTTGAAAAGACTATATACTCAGTAATAAGAACAAGATTTTTTTTAAAAAGTCTGTAGTGAGTACTCTCTCCAGGAGTATTCTCATATACTCACTCTCTTATTTTCCTGTTCCTCACAGTTTGTTATTTAATCACTCTTTGTTAACTGGATTTCTCAGTTACAGAGACACATTATATTCTACAATTGATGCTTTTCCATCAAATTCTGTAGTTTCAGTTACACACCTTCTGTATTTACAATAAAATTCATACTTGGATAAGCTTTCAGGTTTAGTTACTTGGTTTTTAAACCTGTCAATGAATCTAGATTTACCCATCTGTGGATTCTACTCTTTGTCTCTGCTCACCTATAGTCCTGTCTATGGCAGTGATTTAAATCTGCTCCAGGTTCTAGCCGACATGTAACTAGGTGAGATGAACCCAATTTTTGCTTTTTAGCTTAAAGAGTGAAACAAATATTACCATAAGTAGAGACTCTGCAGAATTTGCAGCAGCATCTTGAAATACTTAGCCATTTTTGTTATAGCAAGAATAATTTTAAAATTTTTATAAAGAACTGGTAACTCATTCGATTCAGAAGACATGATGGAAGACGTGACGAGAGTAGTGATTTTTAGATACTTTGGCATAGGCTTTTGTATTCTGATAAAAAAATTTTTTTTCTTCAGAATATAATACTTTAAATTTCAAAGGGTTCACTGACAGTAAAGACCTTTCATGGACACCTTAGTGACCCATGCATACAAAGTTAAAAAACTCTATGCTAATGAATTTAAGTATCAAACATGAGACGTGAGATTTGTTATGGATACTCTATCTCTCTAGTCTAGAAACTTTTCACTACTCTCCTAGAATAGCACCAGTCAAATATAGTTGTGACAATTTCCAGAATAAAATAATAATAAAATAAAAATTAACGAGCAAAAACATACTCCAAGTCTTTCATTGCAATATGTGCCTATAAATATGCTCCAATGTAAAGAAACTATTACCAATACCCAGGTATAAATAGAAAAAACAAATAGATATTCAAATGTAGTATACTTTATGCAAAGAGACAATCATAGAATAAATAGTGAAACTAAATTCAAATGACTAGAGACTCATTGCCATCCATTCAAAGTTAAGGGACACTGGTATATAGATAAATTTTTTACACAAGCTTGGATGATTTGTCAAGAATTAGAAAAAGATATAAAAAGAGAGCAAGAGAATGAAAGCAAGAACAGAACAAAAAGAGAAGATGGGGCAGGAGAGAGAGAGAGAGGAAGAAGAAGAAGGAGAATAGGAGGAGGAGGAGGAAGGGGAAAGGGAAGGAGAGGAGGAGGAAGGGGAAAGGGAAGGAGAGGAGGAGGAAGGGGAAAGGGAAGAAGAGGAGGAAGGGAAAGGGGAAGGGGAAGAAGCAGGAGAAGGAGGAGAAGGAGAAGGAGGAGGAGGAGGAGGGGCATAAGAAGAAGGAGAAGAAGAAGAGAGAGAGAATGTGTCTGTTATATTTACTTAATTTTTAAAAGATCTAATGTTAATTCTCTTTCATTTAATGCTTCATGATCCCATATTTCTTTGGTAATTTTTTCTAATGGCACTAAATAAATCAAGATAATGGAGACTTTAATTTCTACTGCCTTTAACCCCAACTTAAGTGATGATCCCTTTACCAAGATGAGGCAACATAATTACTGAAAGTCACACATTACCCAAGCATATCTGGTTCTTGAAATTTGTCATGTCAGTAATTCTTTTTAATAGAATTTTTAAAAAAATAGGTTGTTTCAACTTAATGACCCTTATTTTCCTGCAAAATCCCTTCAAATTTCTTTTACTTTTTCTCTCTCTGCTAGTATTTATATTCCTGAATTTATCAGGTAATAGTAAAACTCTTAATAAGTTCTTTAAGATAAATTTCATTTGTATTTCTCACTACTTTCATTGCTGTTGCTCAGCATTTATATAAAAAACTTTTGTTTCTTCAACTTTTAACCATTATGAATAATGTCCCTATAAGCATAGTATTATATTTTTCCAATTAAGAAACCATCATTTTAAGTTGTTTAAATAATTTGTTTTGAGTGATGCAAGCAGATATAAAATTAAAATTTAGCACAGCTACACTTGGGCAAGATCTCAAGAAATGGGGGGAAGGGATCTGACAAACAAGTGCTGCCTCAGTTTTTCAGACTCTATCTCAATCCTACTGTACAATTTCTGATTTAACAGATCATTGCTATGGCAACTTGAGAGTAATGCTCAGAGGAAGGGGTCATAAATACAGCATAGGATTTTGTTTAGATTGCTATACATAGAATCAGGTGATCTCAAAAACTAATCAAGACAAAGCAAATTGTGCACAGATCTATCCCTTGTCAACAGTGAGCTCTATTGCTGAGGAGAAAAGAGAGCTCTATGTGGGCAACGGAAATAGATATTTTGCAAGTATTTTGTCTTCCTTAGATGGAAGTAAAACATGTCAATACTTGTTGAAACTTACTGGTTGTTATTTCCTTTAGATAATTTATAGGAAATAATGTTAAAATGAGAAAACTAGTGTATTTCTAGTGATTTTTGTAATTAAAATATTAGGAAGAATTTGGGAAATGTAGGGTTTTTTGTTCAATCAACAGTTCATATTGAAAAATAATTTATTAATTCAACAAATACATATTAAATATTTACTCTGTGGATTAAATACAAATCAATTTTAATATATGTCCTTGACTTTGGAAAAATAAAAACATATAGGAAGTCAAGAAATGGAAATTAGTTATATCAAGGAGTCGTAAGTTCTATGGGGTCAGATATTAAGCACCATGCTATGTAATTTTATTATGAGGTTTGAGTGTGGCATATAGGATATGAAGGCCATGAAGTTCTCAGGGCTTCAATTCAAACTTCTGCTAGTTCTGGGAGCTTGATAAGGGTATTAGCAAATTATCAATGGCATTGTCTTGAAGGTGGGTGCTGATTTTACATAGGGTATGGTATAGAGAAACTGAAAAATGAACAAGGTTTGTATTTAATACATTAAGTAATATGTAAAAGATAAGTTGGTGTCTGACAGAGGTAAAATAAGTATAAATAAAAATGAAACAAAGAAAAATGTAAAGGGACATCTAATTCCAGACATGATAGAATCACTGATACTAGATAAGGCCTCTCACCCAGGCTACTACAAAACTGGAAAAAATATATGAAATACTGTTTTAATTCATTGGAAAACAGGTGACCCACAATGTACAAAACCTATATACTGACAACTACAAATCATTTTAAGAGATATTATAGAAAACATAATTAAATGGAGATGCACACTATATTTATGGAATGAAAAACTCAAAGTTGTTTAAGATGCCAATTCTCTGCAAATTGTTTTAAAATTGTAATACAATTCAGTCAAAGTCTTAGCAGATTTCTCCTTTATAAAAATTAACAAGCTGATTCAAAAATTCAAATGAATAATCAATTTTAAGTAATAGTCAAATTTATATTTAAAAGGGGGAAATAAATGAGTAATAACACTACCACAATTTAAAAGGCTACTATAAAACTACATTAATCAAGACACTGTGGTATTGATCTAAGGATAAGACAAAACAATCAACAGAGCAGAATAGAGAATCCAGAAAGATACCTGGATTTACTTGGTAAATTGGTTTTCAACAAAGTTGCCAAAACAAATCTATGTGGAAAAGAAAGCTATTAAAAATAGTGATATAAAAATTGACTACTCATAGGGGTGAAAAAAAATGAACCTCTATCCATACCTCACATGTACACAAAAATTAATTTGAAAGGTATAATGGCCCTAAACATAAAAGTTTAACTATAATGCTTCTGTGAATGAAAAATATTGCCTGCCATATCATTAAACAAAGGATGTTGCAGCTACCAAGCCATCACATTACATCCGCCCAGAAGGTGAGCCCTGAGGGAACTCAGGGTAGAAACAGGATGCCTGCCATCAAGCCCCCAGCCACTGTAGCCACCCCTCAACAATGCACCCTGAGGAGACTCAGGATGAGAAAGCACAAGATACTGGCCCCATATAGCTGAGGTGCATATCAAAGGAATGATTTCAGTGAGCCCAGACTCTTGCATCTTCCCATACATAGAAAAGTGCTAAATTCTTTAACTTGAGATACCTGGTTTTCTTTAATTAACAGTAATCTTTTGATGTTCCGACTACTTGGTGTTTGTTGCAAAAGCTCCTATATATCCTGACTCCTCACTTATCTCTTTGGAGCAGTCTCTAGAGGAGGTGTTGTGTCCTGGGCTTAAGTCCTCAGTTTTGTCTGCCAAATAAAACATAATTTTCAACTTTTAGGTTGTGCATTATTTTTCAGTTGACACCTCCAAAAGGAAGTGAGGAAGAATATCTTTGCAACCTTAGGGTAGGCAATGATTTATTAATTAAGATACAGAAAACACCAACCATAAAAGAAAAAAAAATTGACTTCAAAATAATAATTATAAAAATCCTGCTTTCCAATGACACATATTCAGAAGATGAGTAGGCAAGCCACAGTTTTTGAGATAACATTGCTAATACATGTTTTGATAAATGACATTTAAGAATGCATAAAGTACTCCTCAAAGTATTTGATAATCTTAGAACAATTCCAATGAGAACAAATCCAATAAAAATGTGCAAAAAACTTGAATAGTTATTTCATAAAGATAGACATTTTACAAAAATTGTATACAAATGACCACTACGCCCATGAGAAAGTGCCCAGCCTCACTATTTTAGAAGTGCAAATTAAAAACACAATGTGGTAACATTATGTATAATTTAGAATGTGTAAAAGTAAAAACAGACCAATTTTAGTGATAATGTGAAGCAACCAAAATTTTCATACATTGCTGGAGGGGAAGCAAAATGGTACAACTTTGGCAATAATTTTGATAGTTCTTATGAACTAGTAATTCTACTTTGTAGGGATTTATTCAAGATAAATAGATGTATATGATCAAAAATACTGTGAACATAAATGCTCCTAGTAGCTTTATTCACAATAAACTCAAAATGGAAATAACCCATTCTCCTTCCTTAACAGGAGAATGGATAAACATAATGTAGTACATCCCTCCAAAGTAATTCTACTCACCTATATATGTGAATCACTATTATATTCAACAGGATGAGTAGATCTTAAAAATATTATGCTGAGTAAAACAAATCTGAATACAAAAGAATATCTATTGTATTTTCTATTTATATGAACTTCTAGATCCAGCAAAACTAATCTTGGTGCAATAAATCTGATTAACAAAAATCAAAGGTACAATAAAAGAAATCATTCATTCAAGAAATATTTATTGCATGATAGCTATATGCTGAACATTTTTAGTGAGTTACACCAAAAAAAGGCAAAACTCTCTCCCTTTGTAGATTTTTCATTCAAGAAAAGTGGGGATACATACATACATACACGCACGCATAAAACACAAAGTATATCAAAACAATATGTGTCAAATTGTATAGAGAAAAAAACAGGAGGATATGCTGGAAAGGACTCTTAGAGAACAATAACTTTGAGGGAGGAAATGAAGAGAAAAAAGCTCTACTTACAAAGAAGAAAGATATTCTAGGCACATGGAAGAGCAGGTGCAAAGTCCCTGAGGCAAGTGACTACCTAGATTATTGGAGGAATAGAAATGAAGCCAGTGTGGCTGGAATGGACTGACCAAAGAGAGAAGCAGTAAACAAAATCAGAGTCATGAGGCCGTAGGAGAGGGAGCAGATCCTATAGGGTCTTGTATCTGGGACTTATATATATATATGTAAATCTCTGAGTACATTCTTACATTTGAAAGATACTGAAGGCTTGAAGCAGAGGTATGAGATGATATGATTTACTTTAAAAAAAATGCTCGCTTTTTGTTTTGAGAATAGACTTTAGGGCCTCAGGAAAAGAATCAGGGAAATCTGAAGGGAAATTATTGCAACAATTCAGGAAGAAGTGGAGTAGTGAATTATAGACAGATTCTACATATTTTTTTGACAGTAAGGCCAAGAGTATTCACAGACTTATTTGATGTGGGTAAGAGAAAAAGATAAGAATTGAAGATGACATCAAGGTTTTGGTTTTTAGTTCTTTTGGGTTTCGTTTTTTGCTTTGTTTTGTTTTGTCCTGAGTTTATTTTGGACTGGAATAACAATTTACTGACATAGAGAAGATTGTGAGAAGAGTGAGTGAAATAAAAACAGAAATTCAGTTTTGGATATGTTAAGCATGAGATTTCTATTAGGTATCATGTTGGGTTTAAGTAGGTTTTTCATTACACGACTCTGATGTTTGCATAAATGCCAGAACTTAAAATAAAAATTTGAGAGTTACTGATATCTGGATGGTATTTAAAACCATGAGACTCAACATCTAAAGGGGTGAGTATAGATAGCATAAAGGAGAGGCCCTAGGACAGAGTCCAGGTACCCTCCAACATTTAGAAATTGGGGAAATAGCCAGAAACCAGAAAAAGAGAATGAGAGGGAGAGAACAGCAAGTTAGGAGAAAATGCAGGAGAGTGAGGTGTCTGCAAAGTCAAATGAAGAATGTGTACCAAAGAGGAAGTGGTTAATGGTGTCAAATGCTGATGAAAGTTCACTTAAGATAGAGACTGAAAACTGGTGGCTTTAGCAATATTGAGGTCATTGGTGACCCTGAATAGAGCAACTTCAATAGAGTGAGTTTATGTGGAAGTCTCTTTAGAAGGAGTTCAACGGAAAGTGGGAAGAATGAAATAAAAGACATCTAGTATGGATAGGCTATTTGACGTTTTGTGTTTTTTATCTCTTTAAAAGGTAGTACCTGGAGGTGGATTACTATGGAGTAAAGAGATACTTTTTTTTTTTTTTTTTTTTTTAAGATAGAAGAATTTACATTATGGATATATCTAAAAAAAGAGCAAGAGAACAACTTAATCTTCAGTTTCTTCTGTGTTGGGTCACCATGAGGTGACTGCAGACCATCAAAGAAAGCTACAGGTCCTATGAAGTCCTAGCTTATATCTGCAACTACATTTTCCAGGTTCTATTAAAGTTCCTTTGAGTTACACCAAAAAAAGGCAAAAGCCATCCCGTCTATGGATGGCACTGGTTTCCTATGGTTTCCAGCCCTGCAGACTTCACCATTCCTTTGGTGAAGTGAATTTCATTTGTGAATGGAAACCATTTCCAGGTGGTTTCTCTCAGCTCTGCTCATATTTTGTAAATAGTTCATTTTTGCAAATTTTCCTAAATTAACACAATTTTGAATGTACTACCTCTATTGTGCTAGGATTTTGAGTGATTAAACGGCTTTATAGCCTACATTTTTTCCTTAAACTGTATTATCTACATTTGAACATGTGTATAAAAAGGACAATTTCCTAGGTTACTCTAATATTGTACAATTAATTCAAGTAGAGTCATTAACTAAGTTCATAAGAAACAAAGGAGATATGCATAACTATCAGTAAATCATGGAAAGACGTTTCATGAGCAAATTCTTTCAAACTTTCAAGGAACAGAATAATTTCTATGTTACTTAAATTTTTCGAGGGAAAAGAGAAGGAAAAAATGCTTCTCTGGTATATCTTGTTTCATGCTACTAGCATAGACTTAATTTTTAAAATGTTAAATAAATGAAACAAAAATAAAGTTGGGTCTCCATTTATGCATGTAGATTTTAAAAATTCAAAATAAATATATTAGCAAATATTTTCATTCTAGTTGGATACTTTTGTTTTACAAGAAACAAAATATATACTCCTATCTCAAGAGTAAATTGTTATGATTGATGCATTGATGCCTTCTGGCAATATTGAAATGGACACCTGTAAGAAACTAGGGGAAATATGGGAAAAAGTTATACTCCCATACTTTCATCTACATCATAGGATATCTCTGTTGTAGTATCTCTGCATATCGATTCCTTTCTTTCTTTGATACAGAATAGCATGTCCCTCCTCTAATATGTAATTCTTTTTTTCAATGCTTCATGACTTCCTCTTGACAGTATTGGATTAAAATACAAGTTTAGACTTACATGATACTTCAGAGATTTAAGTCTACCTCATAGCATTTTTCAGATTTGGATCCTATTGCTACTTCCTTTCCTTGGCATTTTAAATTCCTGAAAGGCTATCTCATTGACACAACAAATAGTTTTTAATACTATGCCCTGTCATAGATCACTGGATGGTTAATAAATACTGCTTCTACTTGAGAAGGTTTTTTTTTTTTAATATAATTTTAACATTATGGTTAAAACTATTCACTCATCAACAGATCTTCACGAATTTCCCTATCATATATCAGGCATTGCACTAAGTGGTAGGGTTTCAAACACAAATAAGAAACACTTCCTTCCCTAATTAATCTTATGTTCCTTTGAGTGAGATAGACAGTAAATGTGTAAACAGATGTGCTACATAATTTCATACAGCACTATGAAAAAAATAAAGCAGTCTGAGGGCAATATAAATGTGACAGACACATTTCAAAATGGAATCGTTCTGGAAAGTCAAACTTGGAACTGCAATTGAAGCATATTTGACAAATATAATGAAAAATACAGTATAAGCAATATTTTCACAAATTGATTAGAGATTGAGATAATTTAAAAGAAAAAAAAAAACCTTAGTCTAGGTGTCGGAAGGAGCATGGCAAATAAAATACATTTTCTCTATCCAAATGCTCAATTTATTAAAAAAAAATGATAAAGAAGTAATGCATACGGGCACCCAATTATGACTTGCTGAGTGGCTTATCTCTTTGTGCAAGTAAGTTCTTAATAACCATGAACTGTAGACTGAGAACAATTCTCCCCTTCCCTATCACAGACAGTGTGGGGCCAGGTCTAGGCTTACTATGCAAAGTCAGAACATAACCTCTAAAATTAAAGTATAGGGAACAGAGTGGACATGACAGCTTTCTCACCCAAAAATAGGAAACAGAGAAAAAGAATAGGAAATATAAGCCAGTTTCTCCTTCCAAATCAAATTTAATCATGATTCTTTTCCAAAAAAATAAGGAATAAGGTGGTAAAAAGTTGTTGGAAGATTACAGGGGAAGTCACCGTTCTTAAAGTCAGAAATAAGGAGGAAACATTCACAATCTGATATTTTCAAGTTTCTTAACAACTGGTTGAATTTAAGGACTTAAGCACTAAGCCTAGAGTTAATCCAGAGTTGGAGGCAAGATCAGCATATCACTGCCCCTAGCTCCATATCAGCCACTTTTTAGGATCATCCCAGGATTACTCAAAAGGTTATGAAAAGGCTCAGAACACTACATTAACTAAAACTTTGAAGAGCTGGTATCTTCTCAAGGCTCAAAATTCACCATTTTATTTTTTGGCTCAAATTTGTTCCAGCCATGTTGTCCAATAAAACTCTTCAGAGGGTCTGCTCTGTGACTAGATAACAATATTAAAATTCTAGAACACAGTGTTAGTGGAGATCTTCCAAATTTGAATATAAATCCTTTATTAATTTCCAAAGAACTTCAAGTTCAATTAATTATGCTTGCAAAATAATGTCCATAGGAATTTAATCCCCAAATAATATTCTCATAATAGTCTAAAGTCTAAAATTGTTACATTAATCTTTTCTCCAATTTCTTATTTTAGTTTAATCCACCATTTTATCTGAGTAAACTAGAAAGGTTCTGCAAGCTGATGGAGATAAGGTCTCTTGAGCAGCTATGGTGTCGATGTCTCACTGGAATGAGTGAGCTCCTTCAGAAATTGTAGAAGATCAGTGACAAACCTCTGATATGTCTCACTTTTAAGAAAATCTAGAATTAATAAGATACAAAACATCATTTCAGCACCGGCATATCTTCCAATAAACTTAGAAAACATGTCAAACCTTGGTCACTAGTGCAGTTAAACTAGGCAAAATTTTGCTTTCAGAAGCCCATACTCAGACCTGCCAAAGACTATAACAAAACTCAATGGTGTTTGAGAGAAGGGGCATAGAGGGAACATCTGGGTTTCAGCTTTGCCAATGTACCAGTCAATTTATGCCAGGTGACCGGATCCCATGGTTTGTGAATAGGTGAGATTAGGAAAAATCATACAAAAGAAGTTAATTATGCCACTATGATTAGGATATCTGGAAGGAAATTCCATTATGCAAATGTTCCTTCTCTTAGAACAGCATTTAAGATATTCCTGCCTTCTGGTAAAGTTTAGAAATTTGTAATGGTGACAGCCTCAATCACCAGGTCTTAGTTGACAAGTCTTTCTTCCCCATCCAGCATATTCAAACTCTTAATTTACAATGTCCCTGGGAGTCCACATTTTTGGCAGGACAACACTACATGGAGGTAGTCTGTGTTAGTAGCATGGCCTTTACTATCTCTTGTGAGCAGGTCTCTCCATCCTATTCCATAATGGCAGCTTAAGCCTATGACCCCCCTTCTCCTAGGCAAGTTTCTCTCAACCCCATATGTGTTTCAGCTGGAAATTTATCCACAAGGGTTTTCTGAACTAAAGTCCTATTGGTGCATCTGTCATATGCTTGTTATCACACTGCCTTTCCTTTGGAATAATGGAGAATTTTTATGACATTTCTTTATGTTACACATTTTTCTACACTGGGAATTGCTCTGTAGTGGAATATGTCTGTAGTGTTTTTATTTCCCTGTTGGAAGGCTTATCTGAAATTATAAGAGTTTAAACCATTTGTAGTTTGATTCTTTCCTCTTCTATTCAATATAATATCAGCATATTTTGTTGAATCAAAAATCTTTCTATTTTACATTTGCTTCCTGTCTCAGATATTTCACTAACAGCTTCTTTTAGATTTTGAATTGTGGGGTCTCCCATAATTCGAATAAGATTTTATAATCAAAGACTTCTGCATCTACTAAAATCATCTATTATTCAAAAACAATTGTGTCTACATTCATTGTATATACATATTGAATAATTTTACCCAGAAAGTATTCTACCCATGAGGTATTCTCTCAGTAGACTAACTCCAGTCTAGTCTCTATTCATTATTATTCTATCTGGCTCCCTCTTAATATATTTTATCCTTCATCTTCTCTTAAAGTTTTAATTTCAAGGAAACCAGAAAATGTCTCCTCAAAAATGTGCATCTTTGACATAAAAATTATTTTGAGCTGGAGGCAATTAAGAAGCAGCAAACACAGGGAAAGTTCTCTCCACCTTCCTCTTTTCTGCCTAAAGGCAAGGTATAAATTATTTGCTTACAGGATACAGACTCATATCAGCACAGAGATGGCACCAAGGAACCTGCAAAAAACCATACTCCATTAGTACGGAGTATGGTTTACTTACATATTTACTTTCCCACAGTTTACAACACCTAATTCCCAGAGACAATCTTTAGATCACTTAAGGCTATATTTCTCAAACTTCAACACAAGTAAAAATCACCCAAGGTTTCCATAACATGCAAGTTCCAATTCATAGGTTTAATTTAGGAGAAATGTATCAAGGTGTAAAAGTACATCTTGACTGATGCCAATGGTGCTGGTGTGTGGACCACATTTTTAGTAGCAAGGTTTAGAAAGACCTTAGGGTGTTCTGTGGCTTCAGAGTTGTCCATCTTCTTCAACCTAAGAAGATGATAATTTCTCCTTGCCAACAGAGCTCCTATTTTTGTATGATTTTTATTATAAAATATATCCTCCCTTCTTTGGGTAAAGTCATAATTTGCATCTCAGAAATCTAAAGCCATGTTTATAGATCTTGTATTGAATAAATACAGAGTCAACTTGGACAAACTACATTAATTCAAGGATAGTCATTTCAGAATTTTCCCTTTAGTTTCTAAAAGACATTTTAAAGAATATTTAAGACAGCACATCTATCATTGTCTATATGACTAAGAATAATGATTTAAAGCTAGAACTCCATTAGAGCTCTGTAGCACCAATGGAGTTCAGTTGCCTTATTATAAGCAGCATTCGTGGTTCTCCTCACCAAGGCTAAAGATTTTTAATCCTGTCCCAGCCTCATTTAAAAATCAGGTCAGGATTTCTGTTTAGCAAAAGTCAACCTGACATAAATTGTAACCCAAACCCTGTCATTTTTCTGCAACCTAGAGCCCTGCATGGTTCTCTTTATTCTTTTTTTCTTTTTAATATTTATTTTTTTTTTTTTTTGGCTGCTCCGGGTCTTAGTTGCAGCACATGGGACCTTCGTTGCCATACGCAGAATCTTCGTTATGGCATGCAGGATCTTTTAGTTGTGGCATACGGAACATATAGTTGTGGCAGGTGGGATCTTTAGTTGTGGCATGCAGGACCTTTAGCTGTGGCATGCGAACCTTAGTTGCATGTGGGATCTAATTCCCTGACCAGGGACCAAACCTGGGCCCTCTGCATTGGGAACGCAGAGTCTTAGCCACTGGACCACCAGGGAAGTCTGGTCCCCTTTATTCTTGAGAACCTTACACCATTCCTGAGGCTTTTGAGGCCCAAGACATTTTTAAAGAAATTTTTAAGGACTTTCTGTTTCTGAAATCCATAGGGTTTTTGTTAAACTATGGCTTTCCCATTAAAATTTTTAAAATGTACTTGTCTGTAAAAATGGACACCAAAATGTCAACAATATTCATCATTTCAAAATAGCATAAGAGAGGTGGAGTCAAGACGGTGGACTAGGAGGACACGGAATTTGTGTCTCTGCAAAACTAGGGCACCTACCAGGCACTGGTGGGAGGCCACGGACACCTAAGGGGATGGGATGAACCCCCAGTGACTGGGTAGGATGCGGGTCATGGGGAGAGTGAAGGGGGAGGAGAAGTGGAGGCGGGACGGGACTGGTGCCCCTGAGGGGCATCTGGGGGAGGAGAAGGGATCCCATGCCTGAAGGAGGAAATTGGGGGACCATTGGGAGGACAGAGGATCAAAAGGGAGCATGGCCAGGTTTCCTCTGCCCACTTGGACCCCCAGGAGCCTGCTGAAATCCTGGGCCTGATCCTGGGCTTCTGCCCACTGAAGCCCCCTCCAGCTGTATGGGTCCTGAGGGAGTGGGAGGGAGGGAAGAAGGAGCAAAAGTAAAGCCCTGACTTCTGGGACCGGCACCCCTGAGGGGTGGCTGGGGGAGAGGAGGAGTTCCTACACCCAGCAGGACATGGTTAGGGGTCCAGAGGGGACGGGGGTGACCCTGGGGGAGATGGTGTGGGGGGCATGGAGGAATGGAAGGGAACACGACCAGCCCTTTCCCTGTCCACTTAGGCACCAGGGAGCCTGTTGGGCTCCTGGGACTAATCCTCTGCCCACGAGCCTCCCTCCTGCCACGCAGAGCCCAAACCCGCCCCTACACCCCCATCCGGGACCCTACATCTACACTCAGAGTCCCCCTCCAACAAGATGGGCCTAAACCCCACCCACACACCCTCAGGCAGGGCCCTACCTCCAGACTCCAGAACTCCACATTCCACATACCCTCCTTTCCGATGTGCTGCCTCTCCCCTTCCACACAAGTCCTGAGCCTAGGCCCCGCCCCACAATCAAATGTCACCCCCTACAGGCCTAGGTCCCGCCCCCTAAAACCCCGCCCCTGCCTAAGTTCTAATCCTGCCTAAACTCCACCCCCATAGCCAATACTGTTTTTTTTTTCTTTTTTCCTCTTTTAGATTGGGGGTCTGTTTTACTTTGTTGATTCATTGTTGTTGATCCATTTATATTTTTATTTGTCCTAATAAATCTTTTATTTTTCTATTTTTATTGTATTCTTTACACTTTGTTATTGTTCTCTCCTGTTGGCTTGTTTCCCCCAACCCTCCCCCCTTTTTTTTTCTTTTATCTGTTGTGGTTTTATTTTACCTTGTTGCAGTTGTTTCAATTACATTTTGATTTTTCCTAATATAGTTTTTATCATTCTATTTTATTTAGTTTTTTAGTCTTTGACATTGTACTGCTCTTTTATTCTTTCTTTTTTTTTTTTTTTTTTTTTTTGCTGTGCCACACAGCTTGCAGGATCTTGGTTCCCAGGCCAGTGGTTAGGCCTGACTCCTGTGGCGGGAGCTCCAAGTCCAAACCGCTGGACTAACAGAGAACATCAAACGCCAGGGATTATTAATTGGAGTTAGGCCTCCTGGAGGTCCTAATCTCAGCACCAAGGCCTGGCTCATTCCAACTACCTGCAAATTCCAGTGCTGGATGCCTCAGGGCAAACAACCAGTAACACAGGAATACAGCTCCACCCATCAAAAAATAAAAAATGAAATGACAAAATAATATGTTACAGACAAACGAGCAAGGTGAAAGCCTACAAGACCAAATAAATGAAGACAAAATAGGCAACCTACCTGAAAAAGAATTCAGAGTAATGATAGTAAAAATGTTCCAAAATCTCGGAAACAGAATGGTGAAAATACAAGAAACATTTAACAAGGATCTAGAAGAACTAAAGAGCAAACAAACAGTGATGAACAACACAATAACTTAAATTAAGAATACTCTAGAAGGAATCAATAGCAGAATAACGGAGGAAGAACGGAGATGTGAGCTGAAAGATAAAATGGTGGAAATAACTGCCAGGGAGCAGAATAAAGAAAAAAGAATGAAAAGAATTGAGGACAGTCTCAGAGACTCTGGGACAACATTAAACACACCAACATTCGAATTATACAGGTCCCAGATAAAGAAGAGAAAAAGAAAGGGTATGAGAAAATATTTGCGGAGATTACAGTCAAAAACTTCCCTAACATGGAAAAGGAAATAGTCAATCAAGTCCAGGAAATGCAGAGAGGCCCATACAGGATAAACCCAAAGAGAAACACTCCTAGACATATATTAATCAAACTATCAAAAATTAAATACAAAGAAAAAATATTAAAAACAGCAAGGGAAAAGCAACAAATAACATACAAGGGAATCCCCATAAGGTTAACAGCTGATATTTCAGTTGAAACTCTGCAAGCCAGAAGGGAGTGGCAGGCCATACTTAAACTGATGAAGGGAAAAAACTACAACCAAGATTACTCTACCCAGCAAGGATCTCATTCAGATTCGACGGAGATTTTAAAACCTTTACAGACAAGCAAAAGTTAAGAGAATTCAGCACCACCAAAACAGCTTTACAACAAATGCTAAAGGAACTTCTCTAGGCAGGAAACACGAGAAAGAAAAGACCTACAAAAAAAAAAACAAAACTCCAAAGCAATTAAGAAAATGGTAATAGGGACATACATATTGATAACCACCTTAAGTGTAAATGGATTAAGTGTTCCCGGCAAAAGACACAGATTGGCTGAATGGATACAAAAACAAGACCCGAATATATGCTGTCTACACGAGACCCACATCAGACCTAGGGACACATACAGACTGAAAGTGAGGGGATGGAAAAAGATACTCCATGCAAATGGACATCAAAAGAAAGCTGGAATAGCAATTCTCATATCAGACAAAATAGACTTTAAAATAAAGACTATTACAAGAGACAAAGAAGGACACTACATAATGATCAAGGGATCAATCCAAGAAGAAGATATAACAACTGTAAATATTTATGCATGCAACATAGGAGCACCTCAATACATAAGGCAAATGCTAACAGCCATAAAAGGGGAAATTGACAGTAACACAATCATAGTAGGGGACTTTAACACCCCACTTTTACCAATGGACAGATCAACCAAAAAGAAAATAAATAAGGAAACACAAGCTTTAAATGGATACATTAAACAAGACGGAATTAATTGATATTTATAGGACATTCCATCCAAAACAACAGAATACACTTTCTTCCCAAGTGCACATGGAACACTCTCCAGGATAGACCATATCTTGGGTCACAAATCAAGCCTTGGTAAATTTAAGAAAATTGAAATCGTATCAAGTATCTTTTCCAACCACAACACTATGAGGCTAGATTTCAATTACAAGAAAAAGAACTGTGAAAAATACAAACACATGGAGGATAAACAATACTAAATAACCAAGAGATCACTGAAGAAATCAAAGAGGATATCAAAAAATACCTAGAAACAAATGACAATGAAAAAATGACAATGCAAAACCTATGGGATGCAGCAAAAACAGTTCTAAGAGGGAAGTATATACCACAACAATCCTACCTCAAGAAACAAGAAAAATCTCAAATAAACCTTATACCTAAAGCAATTAGAGAAAGAAGAACAAAAAAATCCTCAAGGTTAGCAGGAGAGAAACCATAAAGATCAGATCAGAAATAAATGAAAAAGAAATGAAGGAAACAATAGCAAAGATCAATAAAACTAAAAGCTGGTTCTTTGAGAAGATAAAATTGTTAAACCATTAGCCAGACTAATAAAAAAAAAAAAGGAGAAGCCTCAAATCAACAGAACTAGAAATGAAAAAGGAGATGTGGCAACTGACACTGCAGAAATACAAAGGATCATGAGAGATTACTATAAGCAACTATATGTCAATAAAATGGACAACCTGGAAAAAATTTTTATAAAAGCACAACCTTCCAAGACTGAACCAGGAGCAAAGAGAAAATATAAACAGACCAAACACAAGCACTGAAATTGAAACTCTGATCAAGAATCTTCCAACAAACAAAAGTCCAGGACCAGATGGCTTCACAGGCGATTTCTAGCAAACATTTAGAGAAGAGCTAACATCTATGCTTCTCAAACTCTTCCAAAATGTAGCAGAGGGAGGAACACTCCCAAACTCATTCTGTGAGGCCACCATCACCCTCATACCAAAACCAGACAAAGGTGTCAACAAAAAAGAAAACTACAGGCCAATATCATTGATGAACATAGATGCAAAAATCCTCAACAAAATACTAGCAAACAGAATCCAACAGCACCTTAAAAGCATCATACACCACAATCAAGTGGGGTTTTTCCCAGCAATGCAAGAATTCTTCAGTATACACAAATCAGTCAGTGTGATACACCAAATTAACAAACTGAAGGATAAAAACCATATGATAATCTCAATAGATGCAGAAGAAGCTTTCAACAAAATTCAACAACGAATTATGATAAAAAACCCTCCAGAATGTAGGCGTAGAGGGAACTTACCTCAACATAATAAAGGCCATATATGACAAACCCACAGCCAACATCATTCTCAATGGTGAAAAACTGAAATCATTTTCTCTAAGATCAGGAACAAGACAAGGTTGCCCACTCTCACCGCTATTATTCAAAATAGTTTTGGAAGTTTTAGTCACAGCAATCAGAGAAGAAAAAGAAAGAAAAGGAATCCAAATCGGAAAAGTAGAAGTAAAACTGTCACTGTTTGCAGATGACATGATACTATACATAGAGAATCCTAAAGATGCTACCAGAAAACTACTAGAGCTAATCAATGAATCTGGCAGGCTAGCAGGATACAAAATTCGTGTATAGAAATCTCTTGCATTCCTATACACTAATGTTGAAAAATCTGAAAGAGAAATTAAGGAAACACTCCCATTTACCATTGCAACAAAAAGAATAAAATACCTAGGAATAAACCTACCTAAGGAGACAAAAAACCTGTATGCAGAAGACTATAAGACCCTGATGAAAGAAATTAAAGATGATACAAACAGATGGAGAGATATACCATGTTCTTGGATTGGAAGAATTAACATAGGGAAAATGACTATACTACCCAAAGCACTCTACAGATTCAGTGCAATCCTTATCAAACTACCAATGGCATTTTTCACAGAACTAGAACAAAAAATTTCACAATTTGTATGGAGACACAAAAGACCCCGAATAGCCAAAGCAATCTTGAGAATGAAAAATGGAGATGGAGGAATCAGGCTCCCTGACTTCAGACTATTCTACAAAGCTACAGTAATCAAGACAGTATGGTACTGGCACAAAAACAGAAATATAGATCAATGGAACAAGATAGAAAGCCCAGAGATAAACCCATGCACATATGGTCACCTTATATTTGATAAATGAGGCAAGAGTATACAAAGGAGAAAAGAGAGCCTCTTCAATAAGTGATGCTGGAAAAACTGGACAGCTACATGTAAAAGAATGAAATTAGAACACTTCCTAACACCATACACCAAAATAAACTCAAAATGTATTAAAGACCTAATTGTAAGTGTAGACAGTATAAAACTCTTAGAGGAAAACATAGGCAGAACACTCCATGACATAAATCACAGCAAGATCCTTTTTGACCCACCTCCTAGGGAAATGGAAATAAAAACAAAAATAAACAAATGGGACCTAATGAAACTTAAAAGCTTTTGCAAAGCAAAGGAAACTACAAACAAAATGGAAAGACAACCCTCAGAATGGGAGAAAATGTTTGCAAATGAAGAAACTGACAGAGGATTAATATCCAAAATATTCAAGAAGCTCATGCAGCTCAATATCAAAAAATCAAACCCAATATGAAAATGGGCAGAAGACCTAAATAGACATTTCTCCAAAGAAGAAATGCAGATTACCAACAAACACATGAAAGGAGGCTCAACATCACTAATCACTAGAGAAATGCAAATCAAAACTACAATGAGGTATCACCTCACACCAGTCAGAATGGCCATCATCCAAAAATCTTCAAACAACAAATGCTGGAGAGGGTGTGGAGAAAAGAGAACCCTCTTGCACTGTTGGTGGGAATGTAAATAGATACAGCCACTATGGAGAACAGTATGGAGGTTCCTTAGAAAATTAAAAATAGAACTACCATATGACCCAGCAATCCCAGTACTGGGCATATACCCTGAGGAAACCATAATTCAAAAAGAGTCACGTACCACAATGTTCATTGCAGCGCTATTTACAATAGCCAGGACACGGAAGCAACCTAAGTGTCCATCAACAGATGAATGGATAAAGAAGATGTGGCACATATATACAATAGAATATTATTCAGCCATAAAAAGAAATGAAACTGTGTTATTTGTAGTGAGGTGAATGGACCTAGAGTCTGTCATACAGAGTGCAGTAAGTCAGAAAGAGAAAAACAAATATCATATGCTAACACGTATATGTGGAATCTAAAAAAAAAAAAAGGTTCTAATGAACCTAGGGCAGGACAGGAATAACGATGCAGATGTAGAGAATGGATCTGAGGACATTGGGATGGGGAAGGGTAAGCTGGGACTTAGTGAGATAGTAGCATTGACATATGCACACTACCAAATGTAAATACATAGCTAGTAAGAAGCAGCTGCATAGCACAGGGAAATTAGCTCGGTGCTTTGTGACCACCTAGAGGGGTGGGATAGGGAGGGTGGGAGGAAGATGCAAGAGGGAGGGGATATGGGGATCTATGTATGCATATAGCTGATTCACTTTGTTATACAGCAGAAACTAACACAACATTGTAAAGCAATAATGCTCCAACAAAGATGTTAAAAAATAATATCATATGATTTAAGACAATGCCTTTTTCCTTAAGAACTGGGAAGGATCTGAGATGTTACCTGCAAGCTAGCAAATTAACCTGCCATAGTTTAATGCAAGCTGGCAGAAGAAACAAGAGTCCTGGTCCAGAGACAAAGGACTTAGTTACTTGTGTCACATGCAGTATGAGCTCCCTGTTTGCATTACTTCTTCCTTCCACGGGAGGATGAGAAATGAGAAATGGTCCTGGTGGGTGCTGCACATAGTAGATTTGTGTCACAGCTGAGGATCCCCAAGCTTACAACACACTCAGCGTTAGAAGAAGACTGGTAGCAACTGTACTCCATCTTTGCCCCAGAGGGAGACATTGTCTTTAGTATCCTGAAAGGCAAATAAATTTGCTCTGTCCCAAAGGAAGAAGCTATCTTTATAGTCCAAAGCTATTCGCTATATAAACATCTTTAAACAGATTTTCTGGAACAAACATTGTCAAGAGATGTGTAGAAATGCAAGAGAATTATCTATCAACATTGCCCAGGTCTCAGCCATTAACAGTCAACAACTCATCTGTAAAACCAGCCCTGCTACACAAAAAAAGACATTGCAATTCACTAAATTCAAGAAGTTGCTTGATGCTCATTTTTAAAACACCACTGGAGAATAAACCCATTCACTGTAGCCATGCCAAATGTTTCAGTCTATGCTTAAAATTCACTGCCCCAAATTCCATAACTTTTATTTTCTTTGAATGTATTTTTTCTCACAAGATCTGATTATTTGTTTAAATGTAACTTTTCATCTAAAACTAACACATCTGCCATTCCCAGTCTGATGCACAGAGAAGTAGAAGTCTCAGTCCACATACAGGCTGCTATCCAAGAGAGAAGGAAAGAAAGGTGCTGAGCTGCATGTGCCCAGTTTTGTCCTCCAAAAAACTCCAGTCTCATGTGTTCATTTCTTTTTCCTGAGGTGGAATGAGGTATAGAGAGAAGAGAAAAGAATTTAGGGAAAATTTTTCCTTATGGCAACTGGTAGTAGAGAATGACAATGAATAATAATTTATAGAAAACAATTTCTAGAATTTAGAGAAGGAATTTATAGAAGAATTACAAATAACTAAGTGTATATAAAGATATTTAACTTAATATTTAACTATATTTTAATTATCTAGCTTGTTTCTCTAAATGTCTGTGAAGATGTATGTGCCTGTCAGTATGAAAGAAAATGCTTTTTCCTCAACATTGCCAATGTAGGTATTATCAAACAATGTTTTATAGGTAGACAAAGTAGAAAACTTGTTTAGAGCTGCAAATATAATAATTACCTACAAAGGTTGGTAAATAATAAAGGCATTTATGATCTAATATAACAAGAAGGTCAAAACCAGGGCAGTTCTAGAATTGGTTCATTGCTTAAATGGCTACTGTCTCTCTCAATATATGTAGCCTGCCATCTTCAGTGCATTGTTTTTTGGCTTTTAGTACCATTTGTTTCTGCTCTTAGCATCTTTTTGAGGTAAGTCTACTATTTTCTTACTACTTAGATAGAAACAAGAATTTTCATCTGATCCTGTGAAATTTAAATTGTTCTATAACCTTGTGAATGTCCAATTTTTATAAAAGATCCATGTGTACTTGAGAATTGTATGTATCTATGCATTTGTCTATTAATTGGTCACTTTAATTGTTCAAATATCATATACTATTTCTATAATTTTTCATAACTGAGTGATCTATTTCACCCTTCTAGGATGATGTAGATTGGTTTTACATATTTTGAGACCAATTTATAGGGTGCATCAAGTTTAAAATTGTTGTCTATTACTGGTGAGACTTTTTTTTGTATGATATCAATATACCTATCCCATGTTTCATTTGCTTGGCATTTGCCTGACATTTTTTTTTTTGTCTTTTTTATACTGTCTTGTATAAAAGATTTTATTTTATACAAGATATTTGTTTTTATATTTTAGATATTTATTTTATGTATTTTTCTTTGAGATTTTTTCATTTTATTTTAGTTATTTTAGATATTTTTCCTAAAAATGTCTTTTATTTTAGATAGTTTTTAGATATTTTTATTTTAGATGTTTTATATTACAGTTTTTCTAAAAAGAGCATATAGGTGTATTTTTAATCCAATCTGACAAACTTTGTTAACTAGAAAATTCAATCTACTTAAATTTATTTTAATTATTGCAATGTTTTGACTTAATTTTAACATAGTATTCTCTACTTTATATTTTTCCATATTTTTCTTTATTCCTTTTAATATTCCCTGAATTGATTTATTTTCCTCATTTCAATTTCTTTCCTTTGCTGATTTGGAGGCAACATATTTTAGTACTATTCTATTCTTTTATTGGACTCCTTAAAATTTTTCATGCATACTTACCATAAGAGAGTCCCAAACTAATCATGCTGCTGCCATTTATCTGAGAAATACAAAGACACTAGACAACTCTATTTCTAATCACTTCACTCATTATTCTCACTTCACACTACATTATTGTCATTTATTGCAGCTCTATCTTGAATTATTACTTTTAACCTATAGATTAGACATTATTCTTTGTTACAGTGATAATGAGTTTATATTTACTCACAATTATAGCCATTTCTTTGATCATTCATCCTAGCCTTTCTTCCAACTGAAGTATATAACTTCAAAGCTCATTTTTTGAGGATCGTCAGTAACAGTCTTTTTATGAATTTTTAAAAATTTATTTGAAAAATATTTTTATTTTCCTCAATTTTGAATAATAATTTAGCTGAAGGGTCAGCTAAAATGTCTGAAGTGTCACTATAACCTATCTAGCTATAGACTTCTTTTTATTAAATCTACTCTATATTCTTACTATTTATTAGAAATTTCAATTGTTTCATCAGTTTTGGAAAATTTTTAACTAATGGCATTATCTAATGGCATTAGCTGTGAATAGTCTTTTTAAATTTTATGTCGCAGTCTCTTTTTAAATATCCATGCTTTAGCAGAGGATATATCCCTTCAATTAAATGGAAAAAAATACCTGCTATATCTTACTTTCAATTTTATCACCATTTTAATCTTATGCAATAATTAACTGATATGTATAATTGACATTTATTGAGTCTACTGTGCCAGCCATTTTTCTCCAGGAATTTATCTTTTATCATAAATTCTTGATTGCTTTCAAAAGTAAATATTTATTAAGAATCAATTATAACTCAGGCACTGTATTAGTCAGTGTTCTCCAGAAAAACAGAACCAATAGAATGTGTATGTGTGTGTGTGTGTGTATATATATCTATATCTATATCTATATCTATATCTATATATGTAAATACACATATCTTACATTTATGATATCATGTATATATGATATTATTATTTTATATATATATATATAAAATAAAGAGTTGACTCATGTCATTATGGCAGCTGGCACATCCAGAATTTTCAGGGTGGACTGGAAAGCTGGAGACAAAGGAAAGCCAAGCCTGCAGGTCCAGTCTGAACACTGACAGGTTGGAGACTTAGGAGAGCCAGTGTTTCAGTTTGAGTCTGAAGTCCATCTGGTGCAAAACCAGAAAGAGTCAATGATGCAGATGAAGTCGAAAAGCAGTCTGAAGAATTCTCTCTTGCTCAGGTGAGGCCAGTCTTCCTGTTCTATTCAGACCTTCAACTGATTGCATGAGGCCCACTCATACTATGGAAGGCAATATGTTTTGTCAAAGTCCACTGATTTAAATGTTAATCTCATCCAAAAACACCCTCATAGAAATATCTAGACTAATGTTTGGCCAAATATCTGGGCCCAGCCACTTGGCACATAATATTAACTATCACAATCACCATGCACACAGAAAGAAAAGAAATATCCTTGTGCACATGTTGCTTATATCCTAACGGAGAAGTTGAAGAAATAAACAGAAAATACTAGCAAATTCAGCAAATGTTATGATGATGAGATGCATAAGATTGGTATATATCTTGATTACATTTCAAGTAAAACACCTGATAAATTTTACTCCCTAAAATCCTTAATATGTACCATTAAGATTGGAAACATATGCTAAAAATGGTTAGGATAAGTTAATGTTGCAGGTTGGTTGGGTTTTACAGAAACAGACCCGGAGATAGAGTTTGGGTTACAAGATGTACAATGTATTAAGGATCAACAACAATGAAAGTAAGGTGGAAACAGCAGGATAGGCCTGTGATAGAATTTTAACTATGATAAATGCCCAGCAAAGCTTCAGCCAATCCACTGCGACACACTAAAGCAAATGTTGCCTTTCAGACTTATTCTGTGTTAGACTGAAATGACAAGCCCTTTTTAGCCCCACCTTGCTCAGTCAACAGGTTCAGGCCATCTTGGGAAGGGTGTGACATTGGGTGAAGTGGCTCTCTACTGCTGAAACAGATAATCAAGAAACTGACTGCTGGAGGCTGTCTGCTGACCACTCTCCCTGAAGGTGCGCAGCAAATCCTTCCCTGATGGGGATCTGTATGTCACCTTTCTGTGTCTATCCCGCTTCATGCTTGGTTTCCCAATCAAGTGACAAAAAGAAGTCCATACTCTGGAATAATTTGACCATTTCTTATGTATTGTAAACAGTTATAGGTGCCACTATTCAGAGGAAAATCAACACTCTGATAAGCATATAAAGAAGGGCCATCGATAACGGAGAGTGGCTTGCTTTACCATTTGGCATTTTTCAGGGGCAGTTACTGAAACACATAATGTAACTCAAATTCTCTTAAACCATAACCAAATATATTCATTTACATAACAGAACATCTAGAGGTAAATTGGGTTTCAGGATTGGTTAAGATGTGCCATTCATTTATGGCTTCAAGGATAAAACTTTTTTATAACTGCTTTTTTTAAAAAAAATTTTTTGGTCCTCCACGTCTGCATCATTCTAAGCCTCATTCTCATGATCAATGAATAGCTGTCACTAGCAATTGGGGATAAATATTTCTAACATATAGCACTTTATGTCCAATTGTCCACAGTTTGGTCCCATAAATTTCTTTAACTACAGTAGATGAACTTATCAGGATCATGCCTACTTTTAGTACTAAGACTAATTCAGTAAACACATATAATTTGGGAAGGAAATAATTTATGCTAGAGATTCCACTATAGTGTCCTCTCTAATTTGAGATATTTTTTCTTATTAATGGTGACTGAGGAAGCATCTAACAGGAATTAAAGTACATGAATCCTAACTTTGGAAGGAAGCGGAGACTGACATCTAAGGTAGGGAAACTTCCAGATCTAAGATTATATGATTATATGCTATTTTTGCTGTTGTTGTTTGGTTGAGACCTCTTTTTTTTTAAAGTGTAGGTAAGTAGAGGAAGATATGTGACTGCTGATGTGAACACACCTGTTAAGTTAGCTGTCTATTGCTCGTAGAGATCTTTCCCTTAGTTTATATAACCTCTGATATAAAATTTTTCTTCTCCCAAAGTGATTCATTGTATCTACAAAAACTTACTTTCATCTCAAAATTCAATAAACCTTTGATGGCTTGTTAATCGGACAGAATTACCTAATCATTTGTTTTGATACACACAGATTGCTTATTTGTAATAGATGTTTTATTTTAGTATTCACAGATCAACTCTTGGAGACTTATCAAATAACATCTAAACTTGAATACTTTTACTGTGACTGACATTTGGTGCTCATAATTATTAAATTGTGCTAAGTTGAGCAAAAATACATATAAACAAATTCACATTTAGTTGGATCAAATTATTTTTCTCTGCAAGGCTATTTATGCTATTTCAGTTATTTGATAAGGTCAAATCCTTCATAGGAAAAGAATTAAGCTTGCCCTTATTCAAACTAACAAAGAGAAAAGATAAAAATACAAAGAAAACCAGCAGATAGAAATGGAAGACCATGACCAAATCTCATCTAACATTTCCAAGACTAATTCTTTTCCTGTAAAACCTTTCTAAAGAAAAGTGATGCACAGTTATGCAGCTTCTACTAAAAGTATTATGGCCTAGATTTCGCCCTTTGTTTTTTTATCATTTCAAATTCAACAGATCACTAACTTCTCTTTTTCACAGAAGGTGTAGTTAGTGAAAAAGCAAAACTTCTTATTATACTGTCAAGAATAATATAATTCATGGTTGAGATTTTTAAGAAGACCAGTTTAATTTTTAAATGTATTTTTGTTGTTAATTAGAATGATAAAGTTCAGTTACCTGTAATGATGCTCAACGTTAATGTTTTCCTTTTGTTTCTAGTTGCAACTGAGATTTGCCTTGTTGTGCTGCCAAAATGCTACTCTGATGAAGCTCACTATGGTTAGCATCTAATTCAACCCTTGCTTGCATAAGAAAGCCTTACTGATTTAACTTCCAAAGCTGATTATCATACATTTAAAAATGAATAGAGGAGGGCTAGGTCAATATAAATGAAAATATTTTATTTAATAGCGCACTATCAGTACTGATTTGTTACAAATGTGTAAAGTTATCATTTTGAGACAGGAAGGAAGGGGGCAGGGCACAACAATTAAAAGAATGACACAATCATTAAGAAGAACAGGACACCACAAAAACCAGATAGAACCTGCTAGGTCCAAGATGGTGGAAGATTCGACTTCCAGTAGACCCTGAGCCTCATTACACACTCATTGTAATGTATTAGCATGCTAAGTGGCACACCGACAGGTGCCATGACAGTTCCGAGGCTGACCATAAAAGGACAAATGTGGGTGATGCCGCAATTCCTGGAAATCCCCTTCTCCAAGATAATTAGAATATTCCTCCCACTCATTAGTCTATGAAATTACCCAGCCCATAAGAACTAACTAACCACCCCACACTTCACCTTGGCCATTCTCACTTCCCGACATGACCCCTAGCCCTGGGGCCACCTCTCTCACCTTCTGAGACAGCCCACACTCTGTCTATGGAACGTGTTATCTCTCTAAATAAACCTGCTTTCACTTTACTATGGGTCGCTCTTGAACTCTTTCCTGTGTGGAGCCAAGGACACTCACTTGGTGGCTTGTCCCAGGGACTCACCTAGACCTGGAACATGACCATCCTCTCACACCCCATTTTTCCTACAGCAGACTAATACCCCCAATTTCATCTGTCCCCAGTATAGTTTCTGCATAGCAGATAATGCTTTATATAAGCATGTATACACACATACAGATACATAGATGTATACATATATATGTATGTATATGTGTGTATATATATATTATTATTATTATTATGCAGTTTTGATCAAACTATGCAATGGCTCTCCATTGTCTTAGGATGAAGTTATAATTCTAATAATTCTTTATCATGGCTTACAGTGCCTTGATAAAGACACTGCCTCTTTGCTCTAACTCATTTTCCTCTAACTCCATTTTAAGTAGTTATCTAATTATTTTCTTCTCACTACACTGCAATTACAGTGGTCTTTTATTAATTACACTTACCAAGTTTTTAGCCATCTCTGTGTTTTTATACATATGTCTTAATACCTCACTTGACTCAACTTTTGGAGATTAGATTGAATATCTCTTCCTAGAGAGACTATCCATAGAACATCTTCCATCCATTTTTTTTCCTTCGTTCTGGTCTTTCTATATTTTGCCTTTGAAATGATTATAGATATTTCATAGTTATATGTTTTTGTGTGTGTGTATGTGTGTGTGTTTGCACAATGCACACATATTTCCCCTTATAGATACAATGTTGTCTATAGTTCTTACATATACAGTATATGAGGGAAAGGATTCTGACTGCCTTTCTTTCACTTAATAGGATCTGGGGTAGGATCAGTGGAAGATGAAAAATTCTCAATGTCATGAAAAAAAGAGTTGGAACAGTGTCTCCTTGGCATCTGAGTGCCACTTTTTCCTTTCAAACTTTTTTTGGGACTGATAATGTAGACAATGTAGTAGTGGGTTTACACCCACTACTGCGGTAGCCAAAATGATTTTCACC
This sequence comes from Balaenoptera ricei, assembly GCF_028023285.1. Classification (NCBI taxonomy): domain Eukaryota; kingdom Metazoa; phylum Chordata; class Mammalia; order Artiodactyla; family Balaenopteridae; genus Balaenoptera; species Balaenoptera ricei. The sequence continues at coordinate 109,928,966 of NC_082642.1, forward strand.
CCAAAAATAGTGGATTTCACTATTAATTCACAGGAGACAATGTCATCTCAGTGTAACCCTTGCTATCCCTCAATGGTCCATCCAATGTTTCCTTCTCCATCCTATTGACATAAAAGTACTTTGGCAACTTTTTTAAGACTATAAAACAGATCTTCAAAAAATGTGTCTGGGAATGGTACACAAAAGGCCATGTCAGTGAATTTCTCATTTGCCTGAAGACTTGGCAGTGTCTTTGAATGCAGGAATAATATTCTGGGTAGCACAACAACCATCGAATCACAGTCTGCCATCTAATGGCCATCTACTTTCTTTTGGATAGTAGTTGTACATACACTATGGTCATGATGGTGAAGTTGCTTGGATATTCTTGTCTAAAGGAAATGAAAAGTTGTTGGTGTGGGAAATATTGTTGACAGTCTTGAAAGAGTAAGATACTTTCATGGTTCACTTCTATCACAAACATGGAAATATCAACAAAATGGGAACAGATAATGACTTTTTTATTCCATGCTGTAAGTGAGCTTAAACTTTCTGAGGCTGAAGATACCTATGAACTCCACATCATATTTAGCACTGTACCACTCCATTCAGGTAGAATTGCACTCCTGGAAAATAGAAATGGGCTTCCCACTGATCACAAACTTCCTATGCTCAGTCAGGATGGTGCACTGAGCATACCATAAGAGTAAATTATGTAGTTGAGGATAGTGAAGGAGGTGGTAATTATTAGAATAGCTTCTATGCTGGTATTGAAAACAGTCCTAGTGACCGGTTGCCCAAGGCTGCCAAATCTTTTTGCTCTAATTTTCTTCATCATGCTTCAAGAATGTGGCATTGAACAAGAAGGTATGACTATTTCATGAAATCTCAAGGGACAGTATGTTTACTTTCCAGACTCCCTTTCTCTTTAGAGAAATTTTGTAAGCTTAGAGACCAGGTCTTTCCAGAAGAAGTATTTGTTAATAAATGACACAAATGTAAATATACACAACTGAGTTCAACCTTCCCACAGTGATATATGGGAAGTCAATGGCTGAAGCAGTCACACAGATCATGTAGCATGTGCTAAGTCATTCAAAAAGAAAAATTCCATATAGAAATTCTTTTACTTTTATTTAAATAACTCAATATATATCACCTTAAAACAACTAAAATTTACATGATTTTTATTATCAAATGATTCTGAATGCAAACTTCTTACATGACACACCTGTTTTGGGGATATACATATTATATCGCATGGTTAAGAAACAATAGAAAACATATTCTCTCCTTATATTTTCAAAAAAACCTGAAACTGTAGGTTTGTCATTGGATTGTCTGATTTTATAATTTTTATTAGCTCAGTACACCAAATAGAATGCAAGCACTGTCATGACAAATATACAGAAATATGCAGATCAACATAAAATAGTAATTTAGTTTAAAGGAAGGGAAATCTCTTTAAATGTTATGACAACGTACTCCCAAGAATCTTTTTTTCAGTTAATTATACATTTCAATAAAATACACTGTAATGAATTAAGTGGAAAGATATTATAATTTTTGATATTATAATTTTTAGGGAAGAGGTTTTCTAAATATGAAGGTTATTCTTATCTTGTAGGAATGTAAAATACCATTATAGAAAAATCATAAGATTAAAATGCCACAAGGAAGGATGCAGAGTGTCAGGTATAGAGGATAGCTTGGTGGGGAGGGGGATTCCCTTCTCATTTAATGTAGCTGCTTTCCCCTACTAATAAATAGTGATCTGTATGATTGTTAAATGATCCTGTAAGAGTTATTTTGCAATCTGCAAAGGAAAGTGATAGGTGACTGCAATTAACTTTAGACTTGTTTTTCATTTAGACTTTTTAAAGAATAGAGTAAGAAGAAGAGAACTTTGTTAAAAATGGAAGTAACAGTGGCCCTTAATTCATTTCATAAAATGATATTTAATAAAATGTAGTCAAAGTTGCAGCCACTTTTTGAAAAAACATAGCCAATAATTCCTCAGGGCATAATGGTTCACTAATGTACACATGTAATATAAAAGCTTTCAGCCTTAAGCAAGAATAAGACAAACCTCATTCAATTTGCTTAGTAACAAAAATTAGTTGAACAATGTATGGTTAGCTTATCATCACTGACTGGAATTCAATTTCTGCATGTCTATTTATACCAACAAAAGCCATTATAAAAACAGGGATGTGATTATGTGGTAAAGGTAGACTTTAGGAAATGATTTCAAAGAGGTTATGAAACGTATTCTTTCCTAGCAAGATTATATCATTAAAATAAGGACTAACATGTACACAAAATTAGAATGTTGTTTTTTTAAAAAAATACTTCAGCATTTTTTAAATTTACACAACAGCTAACAAACAATGGTAAAGATTATTTTGTGATGAATAATAAACAAATTTCCTCAGGGTGGTGGAGACAGTGGACATCAGTAAATTCTGTAAATTTTATGAGTTTATACACAATGAAAAAAAATCTTATTTTTTTGTGCATTGAGTAATGTGTATATATTTGTATAACCACATAACTCAACGTGTTAAAAGGGAAATCCTCCTTGGAAAACTTTCTGGCAATCATAGTTACTAGATATCACTCACTTCTTAGGCAAAGAAGTCTTTTCCTGGTCTCATTTGTGTTGCTCTCTACCTATCTATACAGACTGTTTCATTCTTCCCATTATTACTCAAGCCAAGGCCATCATATCTTGTTTTACTGAAGCTGCCTAACACCTGATCTTATTGACCCATAATTCATAAACCTGGAATTACATTACATTTACACTAATGCAAATCTGAGCATGTGTGCACCTCATAAAGATCTCCAGTCTCTACCCATTGCCCTAGGGTCATATCCAAATGTCTTAACAAGGCCTATTTGACCTGGCCTCTGATAACCTCTAAAGCTTTACCACATGGCCCTTTCCTCTTGTAACATAACACTTAGAGCTCCTTATGTTTTCCCAATAGCCCTTGGCCTCTGATCTATAGTACTGGAAGGCACTCTTCCTCCTGGCTAGAATTCTCTGCTAATTCTTCCCCTAAGTCCTGTTCAGACGTCAGCCATCAATTTAGGTACTCCTTACTCTAGGAAGAGACCTCATCCACAAAGCCCTGGTGAGGTGCTCAGTCTGTGTTCTTCTACAGAATGAATATATGTCTGTTTGTTAGATGTCTGAGTCCTTCTCAGTGTGTGAACTGCTTGGAGGCAGGCATTAGAACTTATTTCCTCTCCTATCTCCACTACAAAGAGTAGTGCCTGGAATATAGTTCAGTGAGTAGCTATGGATTAATGAGTTCTGAAGGCCTTTAATAGGTTGAGTTACATGTGTTATTTACATTACTATTATAATATACATGTCAATATTAGTATTTACTTATAGATGTTTATAAAATATATAGATATTAGATGTTTAATCAAGTTTCTACATAGTACTTTAAAAAGTCATATTTAGTAACTCTCATTTGTATCTTTTATTTCTACATATTTGCATCCGTCTCAAGAAATCTAAATTGATTATTTGGCTATAAAATCAAATAATGATAATGTGGCACTCATCTGCTTGAGTGATTATTAAAATATCTCCAGTGAAAATGACAGGAAATATCGAAGAAGAAAGAGAAGGGAACAAAAGTCAACACTTTTTCACTTTGTCAGTTTAAGCTTCTTAATGAAAAGAGAAAGTAGAGAAAAGAAGTAGAAAATATTAATTGATTTTAGAAAGTATTAATCAAACATTTAAATCCAAGATAGAAGAGAGCCAAACACATTTAAATAATCTAGGTCACATGACAGCCATGCTATATTAATACAAAATTTACTAACTTACTTAGTGAACTCCTTGTAGTTAAGTGGAATAATTGATGATGGTCTGCGTTAATACCAAGATCTGAAAAGGAATAAAGAAAACTGTGATACTTATTTTAAAGTATACAGAAAGCACTTTTACTTGTTACTTTAAAATAACATTTTTATAATAAGATCTTACATTTAAATAGCACTTTGTAATTTAGCAAATAAACTTTCGTATCCATTATCCAAAAGGACAGATAGGAAAGATGTGAATATTTGTGCATATTTAGAATAATTTAATCCATCATTGCCTACATAAGCAAAATAGATTTTTGAGATAGAAATTATGTTTTAATGATCATTTAATACACAAATATTTTAATGAGAAGGTAGAAACCATTTTTTTTCACCCTCACTTAGTTTCATAAACTGCTCTTTGAATATCGTCTGAATGTATTATACCATGGACTCTCTTTGTAACGTCTATTGTACTGTTTCAAACACAGGACAAACATATTCATCCAAAATATTTTACTACTATTAAAATTACTTTTGATATACTTGCTTAAACCTTTGGATGATTTAAACATAAATGAATCACTACAGATAGACAAAATTTTTAAGGTGTCATGAATTTTAATATTTATAAAAAAATGTGGAGTTAACAAATAAATTAAGAAAAGCATGAGAATAAAATCAATGTTGTTAGTTTCCTTGACTAATAAGACCACTGAAAATCAAAAGTGCATAAATGTAAAAAATTTATTTAAGAAATTATTTATAAAAATACTTTGAGTTGATTTACATTATCTAAACTGAAGAATTAGTTGGAAGGGTTAAAACTCTGATGAAAACCATGTGAAATGATAAATACAAATGAGAGACTTAATGAGAGAATTTCATTCTTGTCAATCCTAAAGAAGTATTTAGTATTTTATTAATAAGTTTCAGTTTCCAGAACAAAGCTTTTTTCTGGATCTAAAACTATAATATCCACAGGTACAATTAACTGAAACATTTCATTTACGATAATTTAGTGACACAGTTGGAAAGAGCTCAATGTTAGATGTCAAATACTGTGGTAAGCTTACTACTTTTTAATAATTTGTAAAAATAATTTTAATATTTTATTTATAATAAAATATAACATATAATTAAATAATGGCATTAAATATATAATGATATATTTATTTTTTTCTATTAAAGGTATTGTATTACCTTTGATTTCACTTTTTTTTTAATCCCTTCCTCCTATCTATCACTAAGTACTCTCAAGTGTGGTCTTTTCCAAACCATTAACTGCAATCCATTTCTGTTATTTCCAATATTCCTTCTTCAAAGCAATTCCCACTCTAAAAACAGCTCTCCCTTTGTCTGTACAATAATCTTACAATTGTTCACCCCAATGACACTACTCTTCCACTGTAATCCATACTCTACAGAGCACACTTTCTCTTCATTAGAAAATGTATGTCAGATCTTCTCTCTCTCACAAATAACAGATTGCGTTAGTTCTCTCACTACACTTAATATTTTTTAAACTCCTTATCCCAATTTACAAAACCTTACATAATTTTTGTAAAAAAATAACTTTTAATGTTTCCTCTTATAAGCTTTTAAATTTTTTCCAACATATTTTTGAACATATAATTATCAGAAGTGAAATAATGTTTTCTGCAATCAATAAAGAAGCCTATATGAGGTCAGAATAATCTAAAGAATCTAAAGGAAACCAGAGAAAGCATAAAATGTAACAGTATAGAACTTCAGATTAGACATCAAACATGTTTCCAATAAACTCTGACACTTGGTTGCTTTTTTTAAAAAATTATTTATCCTGTCTTAATCTAAATGCCTTTATCCTTAAGATATCAATAGCAATAGATCTTACCTAAAAGTGTGGCTATAACAATGACTTAAAAACATAGGTGTAAAAAGGTTATACCTCAAGTAATTAGCAATCTATAAATATTAGCCACTATTATGTGGGATTTAATTTTCTTCCACTTTTAGTTGAGAGTTTTAAAACCATTTTCATTATAGATAGAAATGCAGTTGCAATAAATTGCAAAGATCAATATTATTTATAACAATATATTTTTTCTCATTTGGCCATTTGTCTCTTTAAGAAGAAAACTCATTCACTACTAAACATATCCTTTCTTTTTGTGTCCTTTGGAAAAGATGATCAGGTTGGTGATGGTAGATAACATATGAAATTCTGTTGCTGTTTCTCCCATCTATTCATACCTGTCCATGCCTATTGTTAAAACATTATTTTTGTGCCTCATCCACATAGTTCCAATTTTCTAAGTACTCACTTTATTTTCAGACTAGACCCTAGCGTATTATAATTAGGCTATTGTATGCATACTCTTAACACACCATCTTAACTGAATCACTCTTGCTCCAAACTGACTATTACCACTGTGAAGTGAATTATATTTGTTAAAAGAGATTATTTCTAATCAAAGACTCACAAATATAATTGTATCTCTTTCTAATATTGTCTCTTACTTTTTCCCTAAAATGGATTCTATGTATTTAAACTTGATTAATCAATGTATTAGTCAATCTGGAAAGCATACAATTCTCTGGGTCTCCATCTCTTCTTCTATCTCCTTTATCACTCAGAATTTTTTACATTATGACATTTCATAATTTTTTTATGGATTCTATTTTATCTACTTATGAAATTTCACACATTCCTTATAGCCTCAAGTTCTTCCATGATGTCCCTAATTTTATGACCTAAAAACTGATTCATCTGCATTCTTATGATGACAAAACCCATCCTTCGGTATTCTTATGGTACTAGGTTCGTGTCATGCTTGATGACATATTTTACATTGAGAACTACATTAAGCTGTGTATATATATTTGTATATACCTAACTGTTATATTATTTTTAACGTTTTTACAGAATCAACTACTTTATTGAATTATATTCTAACGTCCAGATTATAACAATTGTTTATAGTAATCACACATTTCATATAAATTTTGTAAGATATTTAGTACAGCATATATATTTAAACCAAATATTGTCAGTAGCTGAAAGGCTGGGAAAATACAATTCTTTGGGTATCTCTTAAGAGTAATTAGGTAACTATTTAGAACAGAGCTGTCTAGTAGACTGCTCTGTGATAATGGCAATATTCTATATCTGTACTGTCCAATGTGGTAGCATCGAAGGTATTTTGCCTGTTTAAACACTTGAAATGTGGCTAGTGTGACTTAGAAACTAAAATTTTAATTAATTCATTTATTTATGTATTTTTATTTATTTATTTTTGGCTGTGTTGGGTCTTCGTTGTTGCGTGCGGGCTTTCTCTAGTTGCGGTGAGCGGGGGTTACTCTTTGTTGCGGAGCATGGGCTTCTCAGTGTGGTGGCTTCTCTTGTTGCGGAGCACAGGCTCTAGGCGTGCAGGCTTCAGTAGTTGTGGCTCGGGGGCTCCAGAGCGCAGGCTCAGTGGTTGTGGCCTGGGGGCTTAGTTACTCCGCAGCATGTGCGATCTTCCTGGACCAAGGATAGGAGCTGTGTCCTCTGCATTGGCAGGCGGATTCTTAACCACTGCATGACCAGGGAACTCCCAATTTATTTAATTTTAATAAATTTAAATTTACATAGCCACATGTGGCTGTTGATTACTATACTGGACAATGCAGAGCAGATCCAAAAGGTCAAGTTGACTGTCTTAGGGGTCATTAAATAATGCCAGGATAACACATGTGCAATAAGACATATTCCTTGACCTTTGCTATGAATTATCTGTGATTACAGCCTAGTATGGACACCAATCTATGCTTTTATTTTCTCAAGGAGAGAATTCCATAGGCTTCTTTTTCCCTCCAAATTATATTTTGATTCACTTTAAAATATTCATGTACAGAAAAATTCACCTTTCTTTGTTGTAAAGTTCTATGAGTTTTGACAAACACATATATTTGTGTAAATGTCAACACAGCCAAGATATTGAATAATTCCATCACTGTAAAAACTTTCTCATGTGCCTTTGTAATCAACTTCATACAGACTTTGTTACTGAATGCAGAACATTTTTTCAGAGAATCACATGTTCAAAAATACTTGGAAAATATTTTAAGAATTCCCAAAAGAACAAGAAAAACACCTTTGGAATTCATCATGAGGAAATATAAGGACATTGGCTAAATGATATGTGAGAGAGGCAGATAACAAACTGTTTATAAACTGTTACTGGCAAAGTACAAACGTCAAAGGAAGGGATGAATGATTTATTTTGCACAGAGGAACGTATTAAAACAGTATAATGGAAAGGGAAAATTTGCCTTTCAGAACAGATAGTGGATCATTGACATATGCATTCATTTAGAATGAATCTCTAGTGCCTATAGCAATTAAATAATGAAATAATGAAATAATAGGTATCCATACATTCCTTTAATTAATGGCAGACTATTTGCATAGAACTTACTTAAAATGGTCAGAAAAATCAGAAAAAAATATTTTAAAACTCTACTTTAAATCATTTTTTAGTTAATAGAATAGTGAAAATTTACTAGGCCAGGATTTGGGGGAGGTTGGAGACCTAGTAAATTACCCAGGTCATAGGAGCTACTGCTTTTCTGGGCTTTTACCAGTTCAGTAGGAATCAGCTGTATTGCTAACAAATTAATAGAACTGGAGATACTGACTAACACTTTTGAAAGCTTCATGCAGCTACAAGCATCAGGTATTGAAACCTAGGGACGTATAAATTATGGATGAGCTCAATTAAAGATCTCTTCATTGGATTAGGACCCATCAAAGGTGTACCTTAGGCAGACCAATTATTTGCATAGAACTTACTTAAAATGGCCAGAAAAATCAGAAAAAAATCTTACTACACCAAAGGCCCTCACAAACACTATTTCAGTTTGGTGGTTCCTCAACAAGTTAAACACAGAACTTCCATATGACCCAGCAGTTTCGCTCTTGGATATATACTCACAAGAATTGAGAACAGGTATTCAAACAGATATTTGTACACAGATATTGATAGCAGCACTAATCACAATAGCCAAAATGTGGAAACAATCCAAACATCCATCATCAAATGGATATATAAACAAAATGTAGTATATCTATACAATGAAATATTATTCAGCCCCCAAAAGGAATGAAGTCTGATACATACTTAAGTATGGATGAACCTCAAAAACATTATTCTAAGTGAAGGAAACCAGACACAGAATGTCACATACTATATGATTCCATTTATATAAAATACCAAAAATAGTTAAATCCATAGAGATGGAAAGCAGGTTAGTGGTTGTCAGGGCTGGTGGTAAAGAGAGGTGGGGAGTGAGTGTTTAATGGGTATGCGGTCTTCTTTTGGGGTGATGAAATGTTTTAGAATGAGATAGAGTAATGATTGCACAACATTGTGAATGCACTAATGCTACTGAACTCTAAATTTTAACATGGTTAATTTTATTTTGTGTAAATTTTATCTCAATAAAAAAAGAAAAACAAAAGCAAAAACAGTAGGTAAAATTAATATGTGACTACCATATAACCCAGAAATTGTACTCCTAGGCAATTAACTCCAGAGAAAGGAAAATATTATGTTCACACAATATCCTATACACAAATATTTATATCAGCTGAAACTACCCAATGTCGTTCAATGGGTGATTGGTTAAACAAGCTGTGGTATATCTATACCGTGGGACACTACTCAACAATATAAAGGAATAATCATTGATAGAAGCAGTAGCCCAAATGAACCTCCAGAGAATTATGCTGTTTGAAAAACATTGACTATGTAATTTATGGTTCCATTTATATAACATTTTATATGATTCCATTTACATAACAGATTAGTGGTATCCAGAGTTCAGGGATGGGGAGTAAGGGTTAGGAGGGATGTGGGGTGAGTATGAAAGGATAACATAATATATTATTTTATTGATGGAATTGTTTTGTCTTTATTGTATCAATGTCAATATCTTGATTGTATTGTATAGTTTCATAAAATGTTGCCATTGTGGTAAACTCATAAAGGGTACATGGGAATCACTTTGTATTATTTCTTACAACTCCATGTAATTTTACAATAATTTTGAAATAATAAGCTTAATTTTAAAAGATTCACACAAACTCTTGCCATGAATATGAAAAGGAACACTTCCCAATCGATTTTATGAGTCCAGGTTAATTTCAAAAGTAAAACTCAAAGAGGCTATTGCAAGAAACGATAGTTATAGGTCATCATTCATGAACATACTTGAAAAATACTTAACAAAATAGCAAAATAATCTCAGAAATATATTTAAATAGTTATATCTTATTAACAAATTGTTTATAAAAATTAACCAGGAGAGCAAAATTGATTTAACATTTAAAAAAATCAGTCATACAATCCAACACAACAGCAGAATAAAGAAATAAAGGAAATAACCCATATAATAATTTCAATAAATGTGGGAAAATTATTTAATAAAGTTCAACATTTATGCATAGTTTAAGAAAACTCAAGTTACATATATGGCTTCTAAATATAACAGGAACTCTTTAATCCAAAGAATTCAGCAAACATCATAGTTCAGAGTGACGTTTTAAAACTGTTCTTTTGGAGATGTAGAAAAAAACAAGAATGACCGTGTTTATCAATTTTATTCAATACTGTACTATATTTTCTAGTTAATTAATAATATTAAGTATATAAAGATAAGCATCAGGAAGGAATAAATAATATTACAGCCATAATTTCATAAAATTCTGTATTTAAAATTTAAAATGCACAGGTACATTATTAGAATTAATAAATCCTTGCTTTTGGGAGACTCAGAATTATTCCAAGGTTTATTATAAGGTGGCTATCAATGGCAATCCAGGCTATCTGTTTTTTCAGTCATTTACCATAAGAAAGGAAGTTTCATGATAATAACAAAGTCTTTCAAAAGACTCTAGCAAACTTTCTCTTGAAGTTTTCTAAATTGTGTAACATAGCTTGCATGTATACAAAAGGGGACAAAACAAAAACCGTACAGCTCAATTATTTACCTCAAAGTGAACTTCTGTGTATCAAATACTTAGGTCAAGAAATAAAACACCTTGACACTTTGCCTCCTCTTAAATATTATTGAGATTCTCAAAGAGCTTTTTCTTAATGTGGGTATATCTATTAATATTCTCCATATTGAAATAATAAAGCAATAAAACATTAAATATTTAATTATTAACTAGGTTAATAATAATATAAAACCCGTTACATTTTGACAAAAGTTGATATCTCTTATAAAAATGAAAAATGACTACATTTCCAAAACAATAAAAAGCTAGTGAGGTAAGTAACATAGATTTACACTTATGTATATATCTTTAATTGCTGGCTGAGTAGAAGACAATTTTAATTTGCTCTTTTGATTGAAATATATGAAAAAAGTGGGGTTCCCACAAATACATACTTAAAAAAGGGAAAGTATTTTAATAGTATTTTTGGATAATAGTGGATATCCTTTTATGATACGAAACAAAATTCAACAAGTGGTAATTTCTTCAAAGTAAATTGCAATGTGGAATATGAAAGCGTACTACTAAACTTTAGTACTATCTTATATTAAAATCCATTTGTGTAGTTTGCACTTTGAAGGAACATTTTACCCATAAGTGATTTGGAACATCATGGACTCGTCATTTGGAAAATATTTGTTCACTGATTATGTCGTTCCAAATGTTATCACTCTCCACTTAAAAATTTCAAAAGAAAGTTATATCTTTGTTAATGTCACCACTGATCTAATTAGAAATGTCTTTAAGAATCAGGAAACTGCCAAGCTCATGGTGACAGGTATAAGTTTTCCAAAATTTTAATTTTCTCTTAAAATCTTAAATTTTATCATTTAATATAAATACTGTAATTTGTTTTCCTTGACGTGGAATGCTCATTTTGTTCATTTCTAAGAAAATGTCTGCCAAATGCTGCAGTCTTAATAACCACAATTTGCCTCCCATTTTGTTGCAAGGACTACTTTCTTAAAAAAATATATTTTTAAATGATATATTTAATTTTATTTAATTAAATGAATAAATATCTCTTAGGTTATCTTATCTTAAGTAAAATTGGCATAGCTTAGCTTATCTTAAGTAAAATTGGCATTTTATTTTCTCTGTAAGTGACTACTGTTACAATTTAGTGCCATTGCCTAATTTATACAATCACTTTCACCCACTATTGCTTTTGCACCATTAGTGCAGTGTCAAAGAAGTGAAAATGGCAAGTAACACCTAAGTGTTATTATGAAAATAGTTTTACTCTCCATGATCCGCAGACCAGATGTTGTGAGAAACAGTTTATAGTGCAGAAAGAAATAAAGCAAGAAATACTTTCACAGTGAGAAATGTCTTATCAGCCTTCATGTACATTTCAATTTGGATATATAATATGTTTCTTAGTGTTCATTCCATTGATATTTTGTAGTTAGAAAGAAGATGGTCTATAAATTCTGTGACTTCTTTTTTTAGGCAAATTCAATCAAATGTTTATTTCTTAGAGAACTGGAGTCTAGGAGCTTCAATCTTTTTATTGCTAAATATTCAACATTTCCAGAGTACAAAGAACAGTAGTGAGGAAATAAAAGAGAGGAAGAAACTTGAATGCTAAAAGTGATATTCAACAATTATGCAGTTACACTACTTACAAAAAAACCCTGTAACTGCTAAATAACACATTCTTATACCTTTGAATGCTTATTTTTCACGCATATATAGTTCTACCGGAAATAAAGAATAATATAATTCATTATGAGAATGTGAATATGATACTAATGTTTAGAAGCTTTAGTTCCCTTTCTTCAATCAAAAAGTAGTCCTCCTTTAAATACATATTTTTTTGTCATTGAAGTGTTTACTATTAATGAGTGTTAAACATAGGTGACCCTAGGAAATGGATAGGCATAAAAGATTGAAGTGTACATGACAATGTTCATTCTAACAGCTTGTTTTTATTCACAGAGATATAATGGAACAACTGACTATAAAGATAGGAATTTCAGAGTTATTGAAAGACCTTGAGGACTGGTGGTCTGAAATACTCATTTGTTAATGAAATGGAGAGTCTCAAAATGATTGATAAAGAGATGCTCAAATTAGTAAAACGTCCATGGGGTGTATATGAAGAAAGAAATGAACGAAGAAAAAGTCCAGTACCCATTAAACCAATTTCCATTCAAAATACTAGAGAACAGCAACAACAACACCAAAAGAGTTATTTATAGGTTATGAAGCATTTGCTTTCAAAAAGGAAACACCATAGTGGACTGAGGATGGAGTCATGATTAGATTAGCTATAGGAATTATGTTTGTTATTTTTAACAGTTGTTAGGTGAATTATGTTGAAAGTGGTTAAATTAAGTGCAAGGTAACCTAAATTTATCATTAAAGTAAAATAATTATCAATTGATTATATTATTTCAACCTAAAAAATGTTCCTTTTCTAAAATTTAAATATATTTTTTGTGCAATATAATGTTAGTTTCAAGTGTACTATATAATAATTTGACATTTGCATACATTATGATATGATTACCACGATAGGTCCAGTAACCATCTGTCCTCATACAAAGTTATTACAATACTATTGACCATATTGTTTATGCTATATATCCATCTCCAACTTATTTATTATATAATTGGAGATTTGCACCTCTTAATCCCCTACACCTATTTCACCCAGTCCCCTATCCCCTTCCCTGCTGGCAACCACCAATTGTTCTCTGTATCTATGAGTCTTTCTTTTGTTTAGTTTATTGGTTTGTTTCATTTTTCAGATTTCACATATAAGTGAAATCATGTAGTATTTGTCTTTCTCTCTCTGACTTATTTCACTTAGAATAATATCCTCTAGATTTATCCATGTTATCGCAAATGTCAAGATTTCTTTTTTTATGGTTGAGTAATATTCATACATATGTCACATTTTCTTTATCCATTCATCTATCAATGGATACTTTGGTTGCTTCCATGTCTTAGCTACTGTAAATAATGCTGCAGTGAACATTGAAGTACATCCATTTTTTTGAATTTTTTTTTTTTTTCTCTTTGGGTCACAGCAACTTTATTTTTAATTTTTAAGGAACCTTCATAATGTTTGCCATTATGGCTGCAACAATCTATAATCCCACCAAGAGTGTATGAGGGTTCCCTTTTCTCCACATCCTCACCAGCACTTGTCACTTGTTGTCTTTTGATGATAGCCATTCTGCCAGGTGTGAGGTGGTATCACATTGTAGTTTTGATTTGCATTTTGCTGATGATTAGTGATGTTGAGCATCATTTCATGTGTCTGTTGGTCATCTGTCTGTCTTTGGAAAAATGTCCATTCAGGTCCTCTGTTCATTTTACAAATCTGGTTGTTTGTTTTGATGTTGAGTTGTAGGAGTTCTTTGTATATTTTGACTATTAACCTCTTACTGAACATATCATTTGCAAATATCTTCTCCTATCCAGAAGACTGCCTTTTCATTTTGTTGATAGTTTCCTTCACTGTGCAAAGGCTTTTAGTTTGATTTAGTACCATTTGTTATTTTTGCTTTTGTTTCCCTGGACTGAAGTGACATATCTGAAATATACTGCTAATTCCAATGTCAAAGAATGTCTTGTCTATATTTTCTTCTAGGAGTTTTATGGTTTCAGCTCTTACATTTAAGTTTTTAATCCATTTCAGTTTATTTTTGTATATTGTGTGAGAAAGTCATCCAGTTTTATTCTTTTGCACGTACTGTCTAGTTTTCCCAACACCGTTATTGAAGAGGCTTTTTCCGCATTGTATATTCTTGCCTTAATTAACCATATAAGTTTGGGGTTTATTTCCTAACTCTCTATTCTGTTCCATTGATCTATGTATCTATTTTTGTGCCAGTACTATACTGTTCTGATTACTGTAGCTTTGTAGTAGTTTGAAATCAAGGAGCTTATATCTCCAGCTTTTTCTTCTCTCTCAAGATTGTTTTGGCTATTCAGTCTTTTGTGTTTTCATACAAATTTTAGAATTATTTGTTCTAGTTCCATGAAAAATGTCATTGGTATTTTGATAAGAATTAAATTTAATCTGTAGATTATCTTGAGGAGTATGGTCATTTTAACAATATTAATTCTTCCAATCCATGAGTATGATATATCTTTTCTATTTGTGTTGTCTTAAATTTCTTTCATCAGTGTCATATAGTTTTCTAAGCACAAGTCTTTTACCTCTTTGGTCATATTTATTTCTAGGTATTTTATTCTTTTTGATGCAATTGTAAATGGAATTGTTTTCTTAATTTCTCTTTCTGATAGTTTGTTGTTGGTGTATAGAAAAGCAACAGATTTCTGCATATCAATTTTGTATACTGCATATGTGGTTCTCCAGTTTTGTTTTGTTTTGTTTTTCTTTCCTGTTCTTTCATTTTCTTAAAGGAGCATGAATCTCTAAGGAGTAGAAAGCACATTATGTTACTTTTTGTATATTTGCTGTGCTTAGGTATGTGGTGTTCACAAACTCTGATTAACTCTTTCCCATGACAGGATTCCATTTCATGATCGAATAAAATAAAACAATGCAAAAGAAGTCCAGACATATCACTTGTATTATATAAGTATTTTTGGTCACATAGAAATGTATAAAAGCAAAGAATAAATGGATAAAATCTTAACCTAATAAGAGAAGCTAATACCAATATTAGTTTTCACATTTTTGATTTTAAAAAATGTTTCTTGTTTGGAATTCACACATAAAACCAAAATTGAACTAACACTGAGTAAGTCTGAATATCAATTAAATGTTTAATACCTTATTTCACTTGTTTTTATATGATCTCATTTTGGTGTCTGCTTTCTGAGCCATAATCCTTCTGATCATGTCAAGTGAAAAAATATAATTTTTTTCAAGCAAAATTTTTTTTCAAGTAAAAACCCTACATATGTATTATTAATAACACAGCCCATTAACTTTGGGGTTCTTTTAGTGAGAGTGATCCTAGATATTATTTTGCCTCTTCAAAATAGTGTTGACTAAAGTAGCCTAGGGAACCACTCCTTAATTGCTTCTGTACAATGCAGATGCTGTTTCATTTATTGCAGCAGTACAGACTTATCATAACTATTTGGCAGGGTGCCATACCACAGCTACCTAACTTGTTCTTTGTCTTTCTTCCCATTGTAATTTTCCACCTTCTTATATAACAGAAATTTGGGGAGCTCTATGGACAAAAGCAAATGTACTTTTTACGCTCAATATCTGTGAGTTTCAAAAATATTGAGTTTCTTCTGCTGCTTATTACTCATTAAGTTTGAATAAGCCTGAGAAGCCTGTAAACACAAGTAATTGTCTCAGTATGTGTCAAGATAATGATGTATCACAAATATAAACTATCTATAATGGACATCAGAGATCTGTTACGAACAGAAGTAATTAAATACCAACAGAACATATTTTATATGTATTTACAATACTGGTATGTGAGAGCACTATATGCAAAAATATACTGCTGGCTAATTTTAAACTATGTGGAAGACTTAGAAGGTGTCCCTCCGGAATTTTAAACATGGAGAAAAATCTTGACTCTTCCTATGCCCACAGAAAAATTAATGTTTTTGGTAATTTGAGTATACTTTTTGTGGGGAGAAATAATCCATCTAGTCTTAAGATGTAACAACAAGCAATACTGAAATAGGATCTCTGCTAAGTGTAGACAGTACACTGATCCTAGAATTTCTTATGACATATTTTCAGTGAATAAAATGTAAACTTTTGCCCCCAAAAAACTAATTGTATAAAAATTATTTTGTACCTACATTATGGATTTTTGTGTGTTCAAGCTGGCAATGGTCATGGGAGAATGAATGCAATAATTTAGAGGAAAGGAGAAATGAGGGTTTCTTTACATATTAATCTTATATGTGACTCATGAGAGCACCTGCCAACATAGTCACAGCGATGTTGTAGAAATTTTGACCTATTGGTCAGGTGAGCAGGTTTGAGTTCAGAACAAAACAGGTTTGGAAAAAAAAATGAGACAGAATGCTATTTTACAAATGAGTACATTGAACTATGGTTGATTATTCTGTGAGTCAAAAATAAATCTTTATTATGTAAAGTCATTGAAAAAATGGGTAGATTAAGAATAAAAGGAAGAAAAAATATTTTAGAAAGTGAAGATCTGGATCAGGGATACTAAGGGATAGAGGGATAGATGAAGTGCACATGAAAAAGAAAAAGAAAGAAAGAAAGAAGAAAGAAAGAAAGGAAGGAAAGAAAGAAAGAAAAAGCAAGAAAGGAAGGAAGGAAGGAAGGAAAGGAAGGAAGGAAGGAAGGAAGGAGGAAAGGAAGAAAGAAAGAAAGGAAGGAAGAAAGGATGGAAGGAAGGAAGGAAAGAAAGAAAGGGAAGAAAGAAAGGAAGGAAGGAAGGAAGAAAGAAAGAAAGAAAGAAAGAAAGAAAGAAAGAAAGAAAAGAAAAGAAAAGAAAGAAACTAGTCAGAGCACTCTTGCAGGTCTAGCCAAAAGGGTAGACCTGAAACTGAAATAAGAAAAAGGATGCAAGGAGAGCTAAATTCTATTTAACATCTCCTAATTTCTAGGTGTTATGCTACAAAGTTTTATATTATTTTAATTGCAAAAATACCCTATGAGGTATGTGTTATTATCCATTTTAATGATAATTAAATTGTGCCTCAAAGACTTTAAATAATTGCAACAACAACAAAAAAAATCAGGGAAGTTGAGATTCAAAAGCTTATACTTACCTCATTAAAAAAAAGTCTAGTTTAAAGAAAGTAAGAAAAATAAGGAAATGTTTCAAAGAGCAGGAAGTGAAGGAGGAAAACCTGGACTAAAGCTAAAATTAACATAATATTGGTTCTAGCCAGTGTTGCATAAAGTGAAATGAACAGTTGTATCCTTTGAACTTGTAATTCAGGCTTTATCATACTGACTTGACACCACGCTGGAGAGCTTACTTTCTTAAATACTATACCTAAAAATGGTTGTGATTTCTAAAAGACGATGAGAATTTGTTCTGAGTTGCAACCTTTAGCAGGCTTCTAGGAAGAGACATAGTCTTAACTCAAGCTAGCTTAAAATGTTGGGCTTCTTTTGGCTGCTCTAAAAGTTGCTTTAAAAAAATTGTGATATTGATCACAAGTGGAAAAAACTTGATTTAAAGAGTAATAAGGAAATAAACATCTATATATGGCTTAAATTTTTTAAATTACCAATGCCTTTAATTGCTTCTACTGCACTTCCTACCCATCTCCCTGTCCCCAGGTTAAATTTTCCCATTTTTCCCCAGATGTAGCTGCTATTCTGAATCCTTTGCTCATCATTTCCTTGTTTTACTTTATATGTATAACATATTTATGCATTCCTGGACAACATAGTGTTTAATTATTTTTTGTCTTTCTGAAGCTTGTACACACTGGGTTATATTGCATGTATTCTGCAGTTGGCTTATGTTGTTTAATATCATGTGGTTGAGATCCATTCTTATTGATGTACATGGCTGTATTTCATTTTTTTCCTCCGCTTTCAGGTAGTAAATGGTACATAAATACCAAATGTAACCATTCTCTTTTTTATGGAAATTTGGGCTGTTTCTATTCTTCTTGTTGTATTTATTATTTAGCTTAGTTTTTGTGGGTTTTTTTTTTAGTAGTTCCTGTAGGTTTTGGTTAACTTGTTTGTTTTTGTAGTTATTATTACTAACAGTAGAGTCATGATTATTTCCGTGGATGTCTTATTGCAATGGTTTAACTCTTGGCATGTGCACAGGAAATAATATAAGCATAAATCATAGGTTATGCCCATCCTCATCTTTACTAGGTTATGCTGAATTATTCTCCAACATAGTTGAACCATGTTATATTCTACAAACAGTGTTGTTACTTTTTTTTCCTCTATATTTTGCATTTCTTTATCTAACATGGTACGCACACACAAAAAGTCTTGTATTCCATTTTACTTTAGGAGTTTAAAAAGTCTCCTTTTGAGATTAGACAAGTTTGAATTAGTCTTCTTTCATTTACTCATATATACTATAGAGCACATATGTATGTTGATATCTACTGATCATGGATATTTGAGAGACCACTTGGGGCTTTGAAATATTATTTTTAGAATCAGGAAGTTGTGAGAGCCCTTTTTATGATGAGGGTTTCAAAATGCATACTTTCGTATATCGTTTGAATTTAAATGACTTCATGTTAACATTTCTGAAAACAAACACCTTCAAATTTGATGTGAGCCTCACATTTCCAGGCCAGTTTCTTCTTAAATATTTTAGTAATTGTATTACTCAACTTCTTAAAATATTTGTGTTGATTTGGAGAGAAGTGGTGAAAATGTTAAAATGTGGGAAAAGTCTACTAATTGTATCACCATATTTCTTTAAACATCCTTTAAACATTTTTTTTTAACATTCTTTAAACATTCACCTATTGAGGAAACATTTTAGTTGTTTCCAGTTTTATAAATAAAACTTCTATGAACAACCATGTACAGATTTGTATGGATACAATTTTTCAATTCTCTTAGATAAATGTTCAGGTTGAATGGTAAGTGTATGATTATTTTTTAAGAAACTGGCAAACTATTATTCAGAGTAGCTAAACCATTTTATATGCTCACTTGAAATATATGAGAGACTCAGGTTCTCTTTATCTTTGCTAGCTCCTCATGTTCTGTATTTTTATTGAAGTATAGTTGATTTACAATATCAC
Source organism: Balaenoptera ricei (assembly GCF_028023285.1). Lineage (NCBI taxonomy): Eukaryota > Metazoa > Chordata > Mammalia > Artiodactyla > Balaenopteridae > Balaenoptera > Balaenoptera ricei. Next base: position 109,948,479 of record NC_082642.1, read on the forward strand.
ATTAGTTTCAGGTGTACAATATAGTGATTCCATGTTTTTGTAGATTATAGTCCACTTAAAGTAAAATAATGGCTATATTTCCCTGTGCTGTACAGTATATTCTTGTTTCTTATTTATTTTATACATAGTAATTTGTGTCTCTTAATCCCATACCCTATATCACCCATCTCTCTTCCCTCTCCCCACTGGTAATCACTAGTTTGTTCTCTATATCTGTGAATCTGTTTCTGTTTTGTTATATAAGTTTTTTTGTTTTATTTATTAGATTCTACATATAAGTGATAACATAGACTGTTTGTCTTTCTCTGTCTGACTTTTTCAGTAAGCATAATACTCTCTAGGTCATTCCACTTTGTTGCAAATGGCAGAATTTCATTCTTTTTTTATGACTGAGTAATATTTCACTGTACATATCCACATAGATACACATATATAGTATGTATGTATGTGTGGGTGTGTGTGTATATATATATATGGCCTATAATATATTGGCCTGTAATTTTCTTTTTTTGTAGTGTCTTTTTCTGGTTTTGGTATCTTAGTAATGGTGTTTGTAGAATGAATTTGGGAGTGTTGCAACCTCTTCAATTTTTGGAATATTTTGAGAAGGGTAGGTATTAGCTCTTCTTTATATGTTTTGTGCAATTACCCTGTGAAGCCATCCAGTCCTGGACTTTTGTTTTCTGGGAGTTTTTTTATTACAAATTCAACTTCCCTACTACTCATTGGTCTGTTCAGATTCTCTATTTCTTCCTGATTCAGTTTTGGAAGGTTGTAAGTTTCTAGAAATTTGTCCATTTATTCTAGGTTGTCCAATTTGTTAGCATAAAGCTCTTCATAGTATTCTATTATGATTTTTTTGTATCTCTGTGGTATCAGTTTTTATTTCTCCTCATTCAATTCTTATTTTGTTTATTTGGTTCCTCTCTCTTTTCTTCTTGATGAGCCTGGCTAAAGGTTTACCTATTTTGTTTATCTGTTCAAAAAACCAGCTCTTGGTTTCATTGATCTTTTCTATTGTTTTTTTGTCTCTCTTTTGTTTTTCCCCACTCTTATCTTTTTTATTTTTTAATTTTTATTTATTTATTTATTTATTTTTGGCTGTGTTGGGTCTTCGTTTCTGTGTGAGGGCTTTCTCTAGTTGTGGTGAGCGGGGGCCACTCTTCATCGCGGTGTGCGGGCCTCTCGCTATCGCGGCCTCTCTTGTTGCGGAGCACAGGCTCCAGACACGCAGGCTCAGTAGTTGTGGCTCACAGGCCCAGTTGCTCCGCGGCATGTGGGATCCTCCCAGACCAGGGCTCGAACCCGTGTCCCCTGCATTGGCAGGTGGATTCTCAACCATTGCACCACCAGGGAAGCCCCCCACTCTTATCTTTATCATGTTCTTCCTTCCACTGACTTTGGACTTTGTTTGCTTTTATATAGTTCCTTTAGGTGTAAAGTTAGATTGTTTATTCAAGATTTTTCTTGTTTCTTGTGGTAAGCCTGTATCACTATAAACTTTCCTCTTAGAACTGCTTTTGCTGCATCCCATAGTTTTTGGAAAGTTGTGTTTCCATTTTCATTTCTTTCAAGTTATTTTCTGATTGCCTCTTTGATTTCTTCATTGACCCACTGGTTGTTTAGTAGCATGTCATTTTGTCTCCAAGGGTTTCTGATTTTCCCATTTTTCTTCTTCTAATTGGTTTCTAAATAGTTTCATACCATAGTACTTGGAAAAAATGCTTGATATAATACCTATCCTCTTAAATTTGTTGAGACTTGTTTTCTGGCCTAGCATATGATCTATCCTGGAGAATATTCCAAGTGCACTTGAAAAAAAAGTGTATTCTGTTGTTTTTGTCTCTATTTCTTTCAGCTGTTCCAAAAGATATGTAACAGTGTGATACATCACATTAACAAATTGAAGAATAAAAACCATATGATCATTTCAACAGATGCAGAAAAAGTTCTGGTAAAATTTAATATCCACTTATAATAAAAACCCTCAAGAAAGTGGGCATAGAGGGAACCTACCTCAATATAATAAAGGCCATATATAACAAACACACAGATAACATCATACTCAATGACATACTCAGGACAACCTACAGAATGGAAGAAAATATTTGCAAAGGATGCAGCCAACAAGGGATTAATCTCCAAAATATACAAATAGTTCATGCAGCTCAATATCAAAAAAAACAAAAAACAAAAAACAATCCAATCAAAAAAATGGGCAGAAGACCTAAACAGACATTTCTACAAGGAAGATATACAGATGGCAAACAGGCACATGAAAAGATGCTCAACATCACTAATTATTAGAGAAAGGCAAATCAAAACTGCAATGAGGTGTCACCTCACACCAGTCAGAATGGCCATCATCAAAAAGTCTACAAACAATAAATGTTGGAGAGGGTGTGGAGAAAAGGGACCCTCCTACACTGTTGGTGGGAATGTAAATTGGTACAGCCACTATGGAGAACAGTATGGAGGTTCCTCAAAAAACTAAAAGTAGAGCTACCCTATGATCCTACAATCCCACTCCTGGGCATATATCCTGAGAAAACCATAATTCAAAAATATACATGCACCTCAATGTTCATTGCAGCACTATTTATAATAGCCAATACATGGAAGCAACCTAAATGTCCATCAACGAATGGATAAAAAAGTGGTATGTATATATATATATATATATATATATATATATATATATATATATATACACACACATACACACACAATGGAATATTACTCAGTCATAAAAAAGAATAAAATAGTGCTATTTGCAGCAACATGAATGGATATAGAGATTATCATACTAAGAGAAGTAAGTCAGAGAAAGACGAATATCATATGATATCACTTATATGTTAAATCTAAATAAATGAAACAAAAAATGTATAACTTATAATGATCATCTTTGTATTTTCAGTCTAATGTCTAGTGATGTTGAAAATCTCTTAACAGACTTATTTTTCTGTACTTGCAATCTATATATCCTCTTTGGTTAAACATCTCTTCATGTGTTTTTTCCCAAGTTCTAATTGGATCTTTTCTTTTTCACTACTGAATTTTGAGGGTTCTTTTTATATTCCCAGTATAAGTCCTTTGTAAGGACTCATGAGTCAAAAATACATGCTTTGCAAATATTTTCTTCCAACCTATAGTGTGTTTTTGATCATTTGAACAGAGTATTTTGCAAAGCAAAAATCAGAAATTTTGATAAGTTACAATTTATTGACTTTTTTCTTTTATGGATCATGCTTTTAATTGCATGTCTAAGAACTCTTCACTGATTCGTAAGTCCTAAAGACTTTCTTCTGTGTTATGTTCTAAAAGTTTTAGAGTATTACAATTTATATTTAAATATATGATCCATTTTAAGTTAATTTTTGTATAATGTATGAGATTTAAGTAAAGCTTATTTCCCTTCTCTCCATGGATAATATCCCATTGCTCAAGTACTATTTATGGAAAATGCTGCTCTTCTTCAATAGACTTACTTTTGCAACTTTGTCATAAACCAGTTGGCAGTATTTGTATGGGTCTCTTTCAGGGTGCTCTATTCTGTTCAAATGATCTATGTGTCTATGTCTCAAACAATACAACATAATACTGTAGCCACACAGTTACTTTTAGAAGCAGGTAGAATGATTGCTTCCATTTAATTCTTCTTTCTAAAAGTTGTTTTAGCTATTCTAGTTCATTTACTTTCCATACGAATTTTGGAATAATTCTGTCTTTATATACCAAACTTTTTGCTGTGATTTTCATATAAATTGTGTTAAACTTGTATACCAGGTTGGGAAGAATTAACATCATCTCTAGAATGAGTCTTCAAATCCATAAACATGATGCATCTCTCCATTTATTTAGATCTTCTTTGATTTCTTTAGTGTTTCCCATATGTTCCAAACTACATTAGACACTGATATGATTTTTGTTTCAACCACCAAACACATTTTTAAAAATTTAATAGAAGGAAATCTATTGTATTTAACCATATTTTTGCTCTTATCATCATTTTTCTTCTTTCCTGATAATCCAAGATTCCTTCTCTTATCACTTTTTTTCTTTTTAGAGAACTTGATAATTTATCTTGCTTTTCCTTCATCTAAGATTGTCTCAATTTTCCCTTCATAATTTAAGAATAATTTCACTGGATATAGACTTCTGTGTTAACAGTTTTGTTTTGTTTTGTTTTTATCAGCATTTGAAAAACACTGTGCTATTTCTTGCTGGTCTCCATGGCTTTTGATGAGAAATCAGCTCACATTCAAATTGTTTCTTCACTATATGTAATGCATTGTTTTTTTCTGTTCATTTTCAAGATTTTTTTCTTTGTGTTTAGTTTTCAGAATTTTGAGTAGGAGAGGTCTTGATGTGGATTTCTTTTAGTTTATGCTATGTGCAGATTTCTCAGTTTTCGAATCTATTGTTTGGGGGTTTTAAGGCCAAATTTGGGAAACTTTAAGCCTTTATTTCTTTGAATAATTTTTCAGTCCCATTCTCTTTCTTATCTCCTTTTGAGACTGCAGTGACATGAATATTAGATCATTTGTAATAGTTGTTCATACTTCTCAGGTTCTGATTTTTCCAATTTATTTTTTGTTCAGGTAATAGCTATCATTATATGTTCTATATGTTATAAGTTTTAATTGAACTTGACTGCTGATGATAAAGTAAATAAAATATATCATACGCAGAACAAAAAAAACCAAACATGGTACAATTTAGGAGAAAAATCTAAAATGAAAAATACAAGAGATTTTTAAAACCAGAAAGTAAACAATCATATTTTTGAAAATTAATGAAAGTATATTAGTCGTAATAATAAATGATAATAATTTGAACTAGAATCAATAAAAGGCAACAACAGCAAACTCTCTGGAGCCTATAAGAGAATAACTAAAAGTTAAATAAAACACAAGAATGAATTCATGTTAACTCCTCGGTTTGACTGTGACAACAGAGTTAGTAATAGAGTTACCCTCCTGCTCTGAACAATTTTAATTTTGACAAAACATATGAAGTGACTCTTTTCAGGTACTAGACAGCAGAATGCACAGTGTTCTGAACCCTGAAAAACAGATGGGGAAATTCAAGAAATGAAAGGAAACTCTAAATAAGGAACAAAATAAAAAATTAAATGACATAAAGTATCTAAAATAATTTTTTTGATGGAAATAATAGAAGACTAGACATGGCAGAAGAGAAAATTTGTAAAATAAAGTAAGTAGAAATTGTACAGACTAAAGTATAGTAAGAAAAAAATAAAAATTTTTAAAAAGATTAAAGTATCTGAGACCTGTGTGGAAACATCGTACTATGGAATCTAGATATGACTGGCATTCCAGAAGGAGAGGAGAGAAAATAAAGGGCAGAATATTTTCTAAAATTGATGAAAGATGTTAAGTGACTGATCCAAGGACTTAATGAATTCCAAACAGAAAAACACAGCGAAAGCCACCACTACATGCAACATAGGTAAGCTGCTGAAATACAAAAGTTAGCAAAAAAAAATTTTTTTTAAGCAGTCATGAAAAACATACACAATGCATTCAGAAGAAAAAAAAAAAAGTAAAGAAAAGCATTTGGTATCCCTCATATCAGATACAATGGAGCCAGAAGACAATGTAACATTTTTAAAGTGATAAAAGAAAATAAATCAAACTAGTATACTATATGTAGCATCTTCTTTAAAATTGAAGGTGAAATAAAGACATTTCAAACAAACATAAGCTTAGAAAATTTGTTGTACTACAAAATTACAATAGAAATGTCTTATTTTGAAAGGCAATAATCTCAGACAGAAGCCTGGGTCTGTAGAAAAGACCCATTGAAACAGTAAATATGTGGATAAATACAAATTATTATTAAAATACTATTGAATGCTTAAGGCAAATTTAATAGCAATATATGATGGGAGTTATAAAATATGCCCAATAGCATGTAGAGGTATAAAGGAATAAATGGAATTAATCAGTTATAAAGTCTTATATTTTTAGTAAACTGATCTAATATTTATTAATGTTGACTGTCATAAATTCTAGTCCCCAAATTCTAAAAAAAAAAATTCAAGAAAGTATAGCTAAAAAATCCAATAGAGGAGATAATGTAGAATGAGTTAAAAAAATCAAAACTTGATTATCTCAAAACAAAGGGCAAGAAAAAGGAAGAAAAGAATAGATGAGACAGAGGAATTTCTTTAAATATTTCTTAAATAAATTTAGCTTCTTTTTGAGTAGCATATCTATGAAATCAGTGGTTCTTAATGCTGATTTTATGTTTTCAACTTAAAAAAAAAGGAACATAACTATTAATTATCTCCTAAAAGCACTGTGTGTACTGCACTTAGAAAAACAATGCTCTGCAGGTAATAGGGTTCAAATATCAGAGAGCAGGTCTAGTGTTTCAGTCAGCCTTTCTCATTTACTTGTTAACTACAAGTAATATGTCTTTAAGGAGAAATGAAATATATAAGTTCACCAGACCTAAATTCCCATTGTTAAGATAGAAACTAACATGTTTGGAGGCATCTGAAAAGTATCCTCACTATTTTTAATCAGATGGATTTCCTGTCAGTTGAACCATCTTCTGTGTTTTCCTTTATCCATGGTTTGATTTCTATGATGCACATACATGTGATTTTGAAATAAAATGGCTTCAAATTTTAAAACATACATATATGATCTAGTATTAGATTTAGTTAATACATTATATATCTTACATTTCCAGATCAAAGCATAGGAAATGTAGAAACTGAATGCATTCCAGTAACATTTTCCAATACAAAACTCAATTTCTCTCCAAGACAAATAAAGGACTCATAGTAGAAGCTTGTAAAAAATGATTTCAGAGTTATGTATTGGATTTTATCCTTTTCACAACAGTAGAAAGGCTTTCTACTCAGAAAATGTGAAGTTAATAAACCCCATTTTCAATACATCCTGTGAATCTGCAATTCTCTGTTCCTTTAGCCAACCTGCTTTCTAAATGAGGAGAAAATTGACTTTCCAGGCAAAAAAGCAAGTACACATTAGATACATCGTAAGCTCAGCCAGACTGAGCTAACTAGACTATTTGTATTATTTTCTAAGAAATATGTAAATACACATGTGATATCTTCTCAAAATCCATTTAGAAATTTTTGGTTTCTGTTGCTTTTTATTATTCTTCCCCATCAATACTCTACCTTCTCACATATAGGCAAAGCCTACTGACAGCCAATTGTTTACGATTTTATCTTAGAGACTTCCAGAAATGTTTTAAACCTTATGTTAAGGCATCTATAGAATCACATGTGAAATATTTGTTGAATGACCTGAACATTTTATTACTTTCAAGTTTACTAATCACCACGCGTTATCCAAAAGGGGGGAAAAAAGCAGACACTGTACTTTTCTTTTTTAAAATTTTCCAAGTAACACTTCTTGTTCCCAGAATAGCAAACTTTCTGAAGCATGCCACTACGTCCCTCCAGGTCTGCACAATTTTTGCTCCACCGATAGTTTATTGCATATAGGGAGGCATATAGGGAGGTAGCTTTTTCTATTGTCAAGCTCTGCTCTACTGCCCTTTCCTCTTTGTTGGAACAGCATATCTATTTGGGGCTGTGCATGATAATCCATGAAATCTCCAATGGCACAGTTTGCTGAACACCCAGTGAGTCAGGTACTGCAGCAGTTACAAAGAAAATTAAGTCTCATTTTGACCTTAAAGATCTTAGGTTTGATGGGAAAACTGAGCTAAAATAAAGTATGTTCTAAAGTCTAAAACATAAGATAGCAAATAAAAACTGCCATAGAGAAGAACACCTCATTTACAGGAGATGACAGTATTTACTCTTACCTGGTGAAATTAGGAAAAAGTGTTATTTCTCTGTCTTTCTCTTTCTCTCTCTCTTTCTCTCTGCTATGAATTTCTTATAGCATGTAGGAATATGTGAAAATAACATCCAATTTTTCAAAGTTTTGCTGAGACTTGGAACCTCTATTTTTTCTGGTCCTATCTTCAATGGCACATCATTCAAACTTCCATAATAAGGACTGACCAGAGAAAGATGAAGCACATATATCATTTGAAATGTTAAACAAATTTCATTTGTTATAATTTATTGGAATGGGATTCGTCAACTAGATATGTTTTCATTAAAAAAACGCCATGTCTGCAACATACTCTTTACATAGTTACTTCCAATTCATCACATGTTGTCAGAGAACAGGAACTAGTTAGGCATTCAAAAACAGCTATGTTTTCAGATACAACTATAAAGAAATTTGCTTGTCTAATGTTGAGGAGCTATGTTAAACAGATGATTATTCGGTCATTCTTCTACAGCATAGGTTATTCAGAATTTTCTCTCTCCCTGAGACAGTGCCTTACACACAAGCCAGCAGAGCCTTGTGAATGTTTGGCTACGTATGTGTATGATGTTTGTGCTTCTCCTCTTAGAGGCACACTTATTGTTTCACATAACGCTCATATAAGGAACTATGATAGCTATAGCTACCTTACTATTTACAGTGCACCTGTACCGGTAGGCATAAACACATTCAGGAAAAGTCTACAAACGTTCATCGTAATTGTTATTTAATGACATTAAATCCACCATTGTCCTTTTGTGTTTCTTGATATGAGTGCATACCTTTGCTTAAGAACTTAATTCAAGAGGAAAGAAATTTTTGAATGGGCTATTCAGGAGATATATATTTCAGTTATATACAATACCCATGAAGTTTGTGACTGTTTTAAATTAATCCTAGTTTTATACTGGAATGAGCACTAGACTATGACTCACAAAACCAGAGACTGAGTCCAAATTGCAGTATTTAATAACTGCAATGGAAATCATGGAAATCATGGAGATCATGGAAATAATCATGTGACGTCATAGCCTAATCCAGACCTGAGGTCTGGGATCTCTGTCCTGAGATTCTCTGGGATAGCTCTGTATCCTTATTGTGCATTACCTTTAGGTCCTGGCTAGTTCAAGTACATTTCTCCTATTTGCAGCTTTCACAGTTGAATTGTTTCAATTAGATAAATTAGCTGAACCTAATACTTATCACATGGTACACATATATATAGACAGATACACTACTACTGATATATGTAACAAACAAATGCCATTCTTTTAATGATACATTTAATGATGACCAGATGAGAAGATACAGAGGTGCATTTCTAATACTCCAATTCAAGATGGAAGCCATACGTATACGAAGACAGATGTATAGATTTAAAAAATAAATTTAAAAGGTGACGTTAATAGACACATTATTTAATAATCGGTACCTCAAACTATTTTTAATCAAAGGACACATCTTTCCAATAATATAGAGAATTTCCTAATGAATAATCATAATAAATGGCTGAAAAGAATCCATTTCAAAGTATAGGGTGAAAATCTAATGGCAAACTCTTGACCTTTCGAGTCATTCTGTCAAAGAGAAAATAATCTGAAACAGAGCTGTGCTACACAGCTGCATAATAGCCCCATTGTGAGAGTGAACTATCCTTGTTTTGTAACTGGGTACGAATCTATGAATAGTGTCAGGACCTTTTAAATGTCAGGATTTTCTGGCTCTGGGCCACCTCTGTCTGTTCTGCATGGGACATTATGACTGGTTTGCAATAGATGGAAAGATACTACTTAAAAATTTCCTGAATTCTCTCCTACGATCACAGATAGCAATAGTTGTATGAAGAAAGATTAAGGGAAGTTAGAAAGTACTGGAAAGAGATTACTTGAAATTTTGGACTTGTATTAATCTCATAGTGGAAATGTATTAAAGTCAAAACCCCACAGTAGAATTCAAGTAAATACTTTGTTTATTGGATGTCTTATGGAATATAAGTACTTTTAAGGACACACTTCCTATTTTAAATATATATTTGTTCAATATATTGATTTCCATTGTTGAAAAATGGTAATAACCAAAACTTAACAAGTTTGCTTAAAAATAAGTCTTGGAATTCCTAATTGGATCTGTTCTTCTCTCCCTCTCATTTTCCAAACAAATCTAATTAATGCATATCCATGTAGCCCTTATGGGTGGCTGAGCTTGTGCTTTAAATAGCATAAATATTCTTTTTATATCTAAGGTTTGTAAGAGAAATTGTCTTCAAGTGCTTCATGAAACATGCATTTATTTTTAATGTAGAAAATTTCTTGTTTTCCTTTCAAAACTATTTTAAAATAAAACTATACTTCAAAATTTCTCCAAGAATTAATAACGTCTGTATAGGATCTCTCCTTGAGAAGTAATCTCCGAGTTTTGTGAGAGTTTAGCGTCCAGAACCAAGCACAAATAAGACAGATTAAGAAGTTGATAAAAATATTTTAAAATTTGGACACCACTTTAAGAGACACTTTTAAGTAGAAGAATAACTATAAGAATTCTAATGAATAACTCTCTGAATCTGAAGCATGTGATGGTTCACTGGCATGAGCATTATTTTATTATCAGTAACCAGGATTCTCTCACTTAACAAAGTAAATGTAAACATAGATTTCATTTAAATATACATACAAAGCAGAGTGTAATAAGATTTTTTGAAATTAGAACAAAAATGAAAAGAAAAATGACCCCAGTGCAATATTTATGTGAATGTATTTCTAACAAATTCTACGTCCTAAAAATATCATAGAATAATGATGCATTTACTTAAATCCTATTATTATTTTTGCTTTGTTAAAAAAAATTAAAACTGTGAGGGCAAATTTTTAAAAAACATTTTAATTTTCTACTGGATATTTTGGAAAATAAACTATGCATTTATTTGCTGTTACTACCTGTATATGTTGCTGCTTTCTTCTGGATTTACTTCTATTTAGGATATTTCCTCCAATAATATTTAAAAAATAATTCTTTGTATAGCTAAATTTTGGTAGTTCTAAACCTCAGAATAGCTTTATTGTGTTCTCACATTTAATAATTGTTTATCTTAAAATAAAAAATTATGTTTCAGATTCTTTCTCTTTTCTACTTTTAAAATATTACTCCATTTTCTTTTTTATTCCAATTTAGATTTTTCAAATATGATGTCAACGTATTTATTGTTCTTTTTAGATAATTCTTTTTGGAATATTTTACAGTAAAATTTAATTATCCTTTTGTTTTATTAATTTTCATTGTGAAGTGTCTAGGTGTAGGTTTTTTTCATGCATCTGGTTAGCTCTCCATGCATCTTTTCAATCTGAGATCCATCATTATACATTTTTGGAAATCTGCAGTGATTATTTTTTTTCAAATATTCTTCACCCTACGTTTGCTATTTTCTTTTCTTTGGGATTCTAGTTACATAGATGTTAACATGTCAATTTCTATGTTTCTTATTTAATTTATTGTTTATTTTTTAGTCTACCTTTCTGATGCACATATATATTTATTTGCATTGAACATTTTTTCATTTTGTTATTCTAGTTCATTCAATTATTTCTTATCTATAACTATTCCTTATTCATTTCATAGCTATGTATTAATGGTCAATGTTACCTATAATTTCTATCTCTCTGAGATTTCTATTACATTTATGTTAAATATTTATTATTTCTCTCTGTTTCTTCTATTAATTCTCCTGACACTTGTACAAGTTGACCAGCTACTTATTCATTTATTTGTTTCATGATAAGTGTGGTAATTTTCTGCCTGTCAACTTCTATTTCCCTGGGGCTATCAAGTACTTTGGCTGAAAATATATACACTGAAGAGAGATTTCAATGGTTTGGGCCTAACTTTTTTCCCTCTTGGTGAGTTTAAGTGTATATGTATGTGTGTGTGCACGTGCATGTTGTGGGTGTTTTTATGGTGGGTACATAGAGCAGAGCCACCTCTATTGGCTGTTGCACCCCCTGACCTCAATCTTACCACTCTCCCATGGTAACTTCTGGAAATTTCACTCTTGATATTGCTCTTTTCCAAGAGTTTTTGTCTTTTTTGTCATGGTCTTTTAGCCTTGGTGTGTAGGTGAGAGTGTGTAGGGAATGGGGTGGTACCTAGCATCATCTATTATTATCTACTCATCTCTCCTGAGACTCTCTGGTTTCCTGGTGTTGCCCTGCTGAGCGCAATGATGCTACGAAAGAGGCCAAACATATGGTCATAACCAAACCGTTTCCATAACTATGGTATTCTGTCCCTTGCCCTGCTCTGCAGTTTTCCTCCCTCAACAAGTCACAAATGAATTTTGAAAGCCTCAGGATTTTTTTTACTATTAATATGGGTTTTTATTTTCCCTAAATCCATTCACATCTCTCCTTTTTGACTTCTTCAAGATTGAAATGTGGGAAGTAAACAGCAGCCCATTCTAGCAAGTAGTCTTTTCTTTAAGGTTTCTCAAATTCCTTTTAAAATATGTATATTTCACATTCAATGTAAGCTCTGAAAGGGAAGGAACCATGTTTAACTGCATCATGCAATATCCACTCCATTTCATATGTCATGTGTCATTGGTAACATTTTTGTGGAATGAATTAATACTATGAATGCATGGTGGAATAACAAATACAAATGTTTAAATATATACAAAAAGTGTCATATCTGAATATTGAGTGGAAATTCAATGTTTCACCAATAAAATACATGTACTTTTGCTTTGTCATTCATTATATGTATAGATTAGAATTACACAGGCTTCTTAATCTCTGTGGAAAAATCTGGTCTTTATATGACCAGAATCAGATTCTCTGAATCCTGCTCAGACCTAGGTTCCTGGATAAATTCTCTCCCTCTCTCTGTCCTTCTTCCTCTTTCTGTCTATCTCTCTGTCTGTCTGTCTCTTCATTTTTTTTTTTTTTTAATTTTTTTTTTTAATTATTATTTATTTATTTATTCATTCTTGACTGTGTTGGGTCTTCGTTTCTGTGCGAGGGCCTTCTCCAGTTGTGGCAAGCGGGGGCCACTCTTCATCGCGGTGCGCGGGCCTCTCACTGTCGTGGCCTCTCTTGTTGCGGAGCACAGGCTCCAGACGCGCAGGCTCAGTAGTTGTGGCGCACGGGCTTAGTTGCTCCGCGGCACGCGGGATCCTCCCAGACCAGGGCTCGAACCCGTGTCCCCTGCATCGGCAGGCAGGCTCTCAACCACTGCGCCACCAGGGAAGCCCTGTCTCTTCATTTTTATTGAAGTCAAATGAACGTTGCTCATGTCCATAGCTGGCCTTTGTTCCAAACACATACATAGTCCCCTCTGTTGGTAAAATTGACTGGCTATTTGTGAGGCCTGATGTCTTCTGTAATCTATACTAGAGTGTAATTTAAGCCACTTCCTTTCTTTTGCTTTCCTTTATTGCTCATCTAGTGCCTGCTTGATATTATAATTTATCTTCTTCAGGCCTGGGACTGTGTGGTAACGACGTAAGAAAGTGAATGGCGGTCCCTGAAATCCAGGAACCGGCTTGTAATATCAGCTGGGCCTTAGTGTTGCTATGAGCTGACCTGGCCCTCACAACTTGGCCTTGGTGTTCTTCTGATGGACATAAACAATTTCACAAAACATCACTATGAGACAAGGCTACACTAGGCCTATGATACATTTAGACAAAAACAAGACCATTTACTAACAACGTGTATATTCAGGAAAAACATGAACATTGTCTAAACTGTAGACACAACAAGGAGAAGAGCTCATTTAGAAAAATGACTAAACATTTCCCTAACCTGGCTAATACGGGTGACTGTTACTTCTTTACAATCACAGTGTTAGACTTGCTATCATCTATCCTTCTTTTAGATAAAATGTCTGAAGAGACCCAGTCACAGAACTCTCCTTACTTCATGAAAGCACTGCATCCAGAATAAGCCCTTCCTTGAATCCTTCCCCCAAATCACTTAAACAAAGCTCAGAGAGCCTAAATCTTTTCTAACACCCACTTAGTGAGACTCCCATAGTTCCCCATGGTGTGCATTCTCTTTTCCTAAAAGGTGAAATACAACCAACTTGTTCAAATACAGGTGTGTTCCAAGTAGTTTGGGGTTAAAGGATATTGAAAAAAGAGAGAGAGAAAAGAAGCACAAAACAACTTATTAAAAATCACTCAAAAATAGTCATAAGAAGGATACTCAAAATATTTTAAATTTTTGTTATGTTCCACCAAAAGCTGTAAGCCCAGGTACACTTTCTAAGTGTGTCTCTGAAATTCAATTCTATCACATTAGAATTTCTTTTCTCAGATAGAGACAGAGTACATGGTCAATATTGCTTTGGGAGGGAGGAGGTTCTTTTTAAACACATACCAGCTCTACGTCCCATTAAAAAAGGAATAAATGTAAATTAATTCAGAGAATATTGACCTCTGAAAAAATTGCTTGCACCTCTTTACAGATATTTATGTCAAAACATAAGGATTAGTATTATATGATCTTCCGGACCTTTTGTTCCCCATTCTTGAATCTGTTAATAAGTATGCTCTCTGCTTAGCTGAGATGGTCTACCTAGAAAAATGATACAGGCATCTAAGCTACCAATACTGTGGTTTTATTATTGAGAAACTCTGGGTTCTGTTTTCATTTTAGTTCTTAATAAATTTGACAATTCTCGGCATATCACTTTGCCTCTTTGTCAGATTTCCCTGCTGTGAAACAGGGAGAGCTGATCTGCCTCATGGGGAAGTGTGAAGGTGATTAATGTTCAAGAAATATTGTAAGGAAAAGTGCCACCCAAGTTCAATGCATTATTATTACACTAAATCACAATTTTCTTGATGTTCATGTCAGTGGCCTACTCTTTATGCAGCAATAACTGATTCAGACTTCATTAATAAAAAGAAAAAAAAAAGCAAGAACAAAAGGCAAGAGAATTCACAACACAAAGCAAAGAGAAATTACAGCAATATGAACTCTAACACTGTAGTGTTCTTTCACGGTCTGGTACTTTTTTTATCTTGAGCCATAGATGGAAAAAAAAAGAAAAAAATTAAGGCATAACCATTGTACAGTAGGCAAAGCAAGCGAGATTGCTTGGACTGATTACTCTGAACTCCAGAAAACAGCTAAAGAATGTCTAGAATTCCCCAGACATGACTATTATGGTTCTGAGTAGTGGTTCAACAGCCTTCATTTTCAGGTTACTCTGGAGCACCAATTTTCTGTCTCAAACCCTTTATTTTAGTGTTGAATTGGAAATAACCCATGGCTATAGTATTTCTTTAGCTAATACCTCATAGATGATTTTGTTTCTGATAGCATAACAACTTTTACTCAGCGAATAAGAATTTGAGAAAAACATGTAGTTTATATTAGCTGTTTCATTTCACAATAACTCTACCAGGTTCATATAATTTGGTCTATTGTTTTTCTTTTTTTTTTTAATGTCTCTGATTGAGATCAGGTAGGCACAGTCAATTTGGAAGAGTTGTAGGGAAAATAGCTGAAAATAATGAAATTAGGTATGTGTTATATTGATCTTCATAATTTCTTAAATGTATAATAACTAAATATTATCTTTCCATGAAAGAGATGCCTCTTTTAGAATATCTGAACTTTCTAAATACACACACATGAAAACTTAACACACACTAAATTACATGTTGAGTAATATTTCAGTTATATTCAGAAAATTAATCTAAATTCTAAATACCCTCTTGTGAATGTGTACAATATTTATAAATCATTTGTGGGACAAAAATTCTGACATTGTTCTATAGCAACAAGGACGAGAAGCAGCTTAAAAACATCTGTGTAAAGAAGGATTTCAGGCCACCGTTAATGGTACAATTTAAGGAAGCACTTCTTACTATGAAATATCATAAAGCCATTTAAGATTGTGTTTATAACAAATATTTAAATACGTTGAAAAATGATCATAAATTGATTGTTTTTTAAACAGGCAAGCAAAACCAAATGCCATATAGGCCATATGATCTTAACTATAAATAGGTTGAAAGATAGGAAGCTAGATTGATGACAGATTGGTTGATACATAAAAGAGAATGAAGATGAAAGGGACAAAAAGAGACAAACAGAGAAAGAATAAGAGAGGAAGGAAAAAAGAGAGGGAGGGATGAAAGAGACAGCTGGAAGCAAATGAAAAGAATATTAAGTGTTATACTTCTGTGGGGTTCTGATCGAAAGTGAGTCTTACTATATGCTGTTAGATATCCCAAATTTTCTGTATTGGATATATATTTTCTGTAGCTAGAAACATTTTAAGTCAATTTTAAAAAGAAAAATTTTATTATTCTTACCTTCTAAATTCATGCTCCAATAATCATAGTCTAATGTTAATTGACTTGCACACAAGTTCTAAAGTCAAGGCTTTATATAATTTTTTTATTAACATAGAAACATTCATACTAGCACCTCATATTAGGATTTGTATGATTTCCCATGAGCTTGTTTAAACACCATATTGTTCAGTAAATGAAGATTTCTTATGACCCAATCCTAGGAAATTATTATTTTATTTTCATTTTACAAACCTCATTTTGAACAAAGTTTATCTATTGTTAAAACTTACGAGGTCCTATATGTGAAAAAGAAAGTATTGTCAATCTCTATCCCAATTAATACCCACACGTCATGGAAAAGTTAATTCCAGCCAGAGGGGTAACACTCTGTGCATAGAAAAGGGGACCCGCATTATTGTTTATGCTAATTTCTAACTTCACATCAATGACAGCAGTGGTAATGTTACCTCCACTAGTTTGAATCTATTATTAGCCTTTGCTATGAAACCTAACCAAGCTCACATTAACAATTACTTTAGTTGGGGCACATGGTGAATCATAAGGACATTTGTGAAATTAGCATCTAGGTCTTCAAAAATGTTTAATTACTTCTTTCAATAGTCTTCTTTGAGATATTTTTTCCTCTTCTAGACATCAAGTCCCCAGCTACAGACTAGATAGAGATAGTCCCTTCCTCCAGGCTCAGGCTGGTGTCATCACTACTAAGGCAGCACCCCACATTGTTGGTCTTGCAACATGTATGTGTATACAGATATAATGGAAAGAGCATGAGGCTAAGACTTAGAATGAGTGGATTTAAGTCCTGGCTGTTTGACTGTAGCTTTGTAATATAAAGTGTCTGTAAAGGATATTTTTCACAAGTCACACAAGGCTCTGTTTAGGCATTCTACTTAGATAGTTGTGCAGATTAGTCAGCATACCTGGATGATAAGAACTTCATTTAAAAATCTAAAAGTAACCTATTATTTAAACAATGTAGAAAAGACATAATAAAAATGAGATTATATAATATTTCCACCAGCCAGAGATAAATGTTATTCTACCAACCAATGATAGCTATTATTATATTTTATTATATTATATTATATATTATACATGCACAGTATATAATATTTATACACTTTCTTACAGAGTTTTCTATGACTAAGTTGTATATAAATTTACTTTACAAAATTTTACATTTTTAATATTTTCTGCACATGTACTGTTATGAAATTATTTTCATTGTAAATTGCATACTATTTCTATTACTTTTGTAGTGTTACCTTAGATGTAAGAAAATTTATTAAAGCATATCCCTTATTGAAGTTCAGCTTCCTCTTAGATTTCCCTTGCTATTTACTACCTATTTATTAATATGTAGTTGTTAAATAATATATTTAATATTATTAACATAGTGAGATATGTTTTTATGAATACATTAGTTTTTGTATTTCAACTTGCTATCATAATATATACCTAGTGAATTATAAAATTAGTGAATTATAAAATTGGGGGAATTAAATTTTTCATATTTTTGTAGGAATATTTTTATATATTTATGATATTAAGCCTATGTTTATTACATTTGTTACAAATGGTTTTCCTGATGTTTGTCCCTCTTTTAATAATCTTGGTCTTTCATCATGTGGATTGCTTTTTATTGCATTTTATATAGCAAAATGATTTCTTTGTTTTACACCTTCTTTCTCATCTGATGATTACTTAATTATCTGCCTATATGGACTTTTTCATATTAAATATTGAACACATCTGAATTTTGCTCTGGCATTAAGTATGAGATACACATTTGTCCTTTACTCACTGGGAAAAAAATGCCACATATTTTATGTTTGAATATGTTTCTAATTTAAAATTTAATGTATTTATTGTATACTATATAACTTCATAATAACTGTACCCATTGATTGAATTGTAAAATTACAGCCTATTATATGATAAATCACCCTTTCTTACATGAGTCTATATATTATACTCCAAGATGAGCTTAAGAAACATTATTTTTCAGTTCTAAAATCTAATGAAAATTTTCATTAAAAATCTAATAAATAGATTAATAGGCTAATATGAGAAGCAATACATGTTTGACAATATTGAGTATTCTCATCAAGGGACCTGCTATACCATTACACTTATTTAAGTTATTTTGTCCATCAGTTAAATTCCATTTTCTTTATACAGAACATTTATAGATGTCATTAAGTTTATTATTTACTTTGGGCAACTTTTGCTAAAGAGATGATTTATTATCATCTTATATAGCTGATTATTTCTTTTATTTAGGAAAGTTGCACTTAAAATACTTTGAAATGGACTAATATTTTTAATTTCCTTTTAGGCAATCAACTATACAACATTAAAATGTTTTCTCTTGTTTTTCAATATTTACTTTATTATTTTACTTTCTTTTGTCATTGTTTTAGGGTGATAGAGAGCTTCCTAAGTCATGTTCTTGATTTCTTATAGAAATGCTTTTGTCAGTGGAATATTTAAACATTAACCATGACTAGGGCTTTTGGTTTGATACAATGCTAATTTTATTATGTTGGAGCAATAGCCTGTTCTGCTTTTGTTGTTTTGCTAGGAGTGAATGTTGAATTTGATCAAATCTATTTTTAGCTTGTTTTAGTCTAATTTGTAGCTAATGAGTTTCCTAATTGGATCAACTTTGAATTTTAAGGATAAACACAAGTTGATCCTGGTATATTTAATTTTTAAATGATACTTAATTTAATTCACAAGTATATTATGCAGTGTTTTGTCTGTGTTTTTAAAAATGTTTCCCTCTGAAAGCTTATAAGGTATATGCTGAGTTCAAAAATGCAATGAGAAATAGTTTTAACTGTTCTGTGTGCTCAAGAAATTTTAATATTGTAGGCTTAATCTATTGCCTAAAAATGTTATGGAAATCTCATATAAAATAGTTTGGACTCAGTATCATATAGGGATGTTGAAAGATAATTTTCTGTTCTGTTGGTTGTTATTCTGATCTAGTTATGAAAGATTTAATGTTTATCTATCAGTTAAAGAAGTAATTCATCTTTGATCAATTATATTTTATTAGAATAGTCTACAGTTTATTATGATTTTCAAATTAATTAGCAAACTGACATAATCATCTTTTGTTTTTGAAATGCATTTAATCTATACCGCTATATCACATTACTTATTGATATTGCCATGTATTTGTGACTTTATTTATCCATGATTTTATTTGCAAGAAATATGTCTAATATTTTCGGTCTTTAGAGGACCCATTTTCTGGATTTTCCATTTGTGCTATTTTTTTTTTTTTCTAAATTACCCATGTCTTTTTGCTGTTGTAATTATTCTACTTTATTTTTGATATTTTTTACTATGTTGGATTTGAAGAATTTATTCCTTTTTTTATATTTAAAACATTTAGGATTATAACTTTTCTTTACATATATATGTTTGCTACATCCCATTATTTTGTTTGCTATAGTATTATTGTTTTTTCTATTTGAGTTTATTCTTGACTCATGATTTATTTTTTTTTTCTTCTTTTTATTTATTTTTTAACTTAGTCCATTTTAATTTCTTTCCTTTTTGTTTTTTCATTTCTTAATATTTTCTTGTCTTAATAAAATGAAAAATAAGAACTCTTTGATTTCTTCTTGGGGAAATTAATCACATTTTAAATACTCATATATATAAAATATATTTATTAATTTTATTATTATTGATATGATTTATCCTTGTTATTTTTTCAGAGAATATTATATTATTGACTCTGATTTTAGGGCAGTTTTTTCTTTATATTTCTCCAAAATATTACTTTCTAAATTGAAATTCTATGGAATCTGACCAAAAATATTTAGAAATGTTATATATTCACAGTACTTTTTTTTTTTTTTAAACATCTTTCTTGGAGTATAATTGCTTTACAATGGTGTGTTAGTTTTGGCTTTATAACAAAGTGAATCAGTTATACATATACATATATACCCATATCTCTTCCCTCTTGCGTCTCCCTCCCTCCCACCTTCCCTATCCCACTTCTCTAAGTGGTTACAAAGCACCGAGTTAGATCTCCCTGTGCTATGTGGCCGCCTACCACTAGCTATCTATTTTATATTTCGTAGTGTATATATGTCCATGCCACTCTCTCACTTTGTCCCAGCTTACCCTTCCCCCTCCCCATATCCTCAAGTCCATTCTCTAGTAGGTCTGCGATTCTATTCCCATCTTGCTCCTAGGTTTTTCATGACCATTTTTTTGGTTTGTATTTTAGATTCCATATATATGTGTTCACATACGGTATTTGTTTTTCTCTTTCTGACTTACTTCACTCTGTATGACAGACTCTAGGTCCATCCACCACACTACAAATAACACAATTTCGTTTCATTTTATGGCTGAGTAATATTCCATTGTATATATGTGCCATATCCTCTTTATCCATTCATCTGTTGATGGACACTTAGGGTGCTTCCATGTCCTGGCTATTGTAAATAGAGCTGCAATGAATAAACATTGTGATACATGACTCTTTTTGAATTATGGTCTTCTCAGGGTATATGCCCAGTAGTGGGATTGCTGGGTCGTATGGAAGTTCTATTTTTAGTTTTTAAAGGAACTTCCATACTGTTCTCCATAGTGGCTGTATCAATTTACATTCCCACCAACAGTGAAGAGGGTTCCCTTTTCTCCACACTCTCTCCAGCATTTATTGTTTGTAGAATTTTTCATGATGGCCATTCTGACTGGTGTGAGATGATACCTCATTGTAGTTTTGATTTGCATTTCTCTAATGATTACTGATGTTGAGCATTCGTTCATGTGTTTGTTGGCAATCTGTATATCTTCTTTGGAGAAATGTCTATTTAGGTCTTCTGCCCATTTTTGGATTGGGTTGATGTTTTTTTGATACTGAGCTGCATGAACTGCTTGTAAATTTTGGAGATTAATCCTTTGTCCGTTGCATCATTTGCAAATATTTTCTCCCATTCTGAGGGTTGTCTTTTCATCTTGTTTATGATTTCCTTTGCTGTGCAAAAGCTTTTAAGTTTCATTAGGTACCATTTGTTTATTTGTGTTCTTATTTCCATTTCTCTAGGAGGTGGGTCAAAAAGTATCTTGCTGTGATTTTGTCATAGAGTGTTCTGCCTATGTTTTCCTCTAAGAATTTTATACTGTCTGGCCTTACATTTAGGTCTTTAATCCATTTTGAGTTTATTCTTGTGTAAGGTGTTAGGGAGTGTTCTAATTTCATTCTTTTAAATGTAGCTGTCCAGTTTTCCCAGCACCATTTATTGAGGAGGCTGTCTTTTCTCCACTGTATATTCTTGCCTCCTTTATCAAAAATAAGGTGACCATATGTGCATGGGTTTAATCTCTGGGCTCTCTATCCTGTTCCATTGATCGATATTTCTGTTTTGTTGCCAGTACCATACTGTCTTGACTACTGTAGCTTTGTAGTATAGTCTGAAGTAAGGGAGCATGATTCCTCCAGCTCCATTTTTCTTCCTCAAATTGCTTTGGCTATTCGTGGTCTTTTGTGTTTCCATAAAAATTGTGAAATTTTTTGTTCTAGTTCTGTGAAAAATGCCACTGGTAGTTTGATAGAGATTGCATTGAATCTGTAGATTGCTTTGGGTAGTATAGTCATTTTCACAATGTTGATTCTTCCAATCCAAGAAAATGGTATATCTCTCCATCTGTTGGTATCATCTTTAATTTCTTTCATCAGTGTCTTATAATTTTCTGCATACAGGTCTTTTGTCTCCTTAGGTAGGTTTATTCCTAGATATTTTATTCTTTTTATTGCAATGGTAAATGGGAGT
This sequence comes from Balaenoptera ricei, assembly GCF_028023285.1. NCBI lineage: Eukaryota > Metazoa > Chordata > Mammalia > Artiodactyla > Balaenopteridae > Balaenoptera > Balaenoptera ricei. The sequence continues at coordinate 109,970,462 of NC_082642.1, forward strand.
GTTTCCTTAATTGCACTTTCAGATTTTTCATCATTAGTGTATAGGAATGCAAGAGATTTCTGTGCATTAATTTTGTATCCTGTTACTTTACCAAATTCATTGATTAGCTCTGGTGGTTTTCTGGTAGCATCTTTAGAATTCTCTATGTATAGTATCATGTCATCTGCAAACAGTGACAGCTTTACTTCTTCTTTTCTGATTTGGATTCCTTTTATTTCTTTTTCTTTTCTGATTACTGTGGCTAAAACTTCCAAAACTATGTTGAATAATAGTGCTGAGAGTGGACAACCTTGTCGGGTTCCTGATCTTAGAGGAAATGGTTTCAGTTTTTTCCATTGAGAATGATATCGGCTGTGGGTTTTTCATATATGGCCATGATTCTGTTGAGGTAAGTTCCCTCTTTGCCTACTTTCTGGAGGGTTTTTATCATAAATGGGGGCTGAATTTTGTCGAAAGCTTTTTCTGCATCTATTGACATGATCATATAGTTTTTATCCTTCAGTTGTTAATATGGTTTATCACATTGATTTATTTTTGTATATTGAAGAATCCTTGCATTCCTGGGATAAACCCCACTTGATCATGGTGTATGATCCTTTTAATGTGCTGTTGGATTCTGTTTGCTTGTATTTTGTTGAGGATTTTTGCCTCTATGTTCATCAGTGATGTTGGCCTGTAGTTTGCTTTTTTGTGACATCTTTTTCTAGTTTAGGTGTCAGGGTGATGGTGGTCTCACAGAATGAGTTTGGGTGTGTTCCCCCCTCTGCTATTTTTTGGAAGAATTTGAGAAGGGTAGGTGTTACCTCTTCTCTAAATGTTTGATAGAATTCGCCTGTGAAGCCGTCTGGTCCTGGGCTTTTGTTTGTTGGAAGATTTTTAACCACAGTCTCAATTTCAGTGCTTGTGATTGGTCTGTTTATATTTTCTATTTGTTTCTGGTTCAGTCTTGTAAGGTGGTGCTTTTCTAAGAATTTATCCATTTCTTCCAGGTTGTCCATTTTATTAGCATATGGTGGTTTGTAGTAAGCTCTCATGATCCTTTGTATTTCTGCAGTGTCAGTTGTTACTTCTTTTTCATTTCTAATTCTATTGATTTGAGTCTTCTCCCTTTTTTTCTTGATGAGTCTGGCTAATGGTTTATTAATTTCGTTTATTTTCTCAAAGAACCAGCTTTTAGTTTTAATGATCTTTGCTATTGTTTCCTTCATTTCTTTTTCATTTATTTATGATCTGATCTTTATGATTTCTTTCCTTCTGCTAACTTTGGGGTTTTTTGTTCTTCTTTCTCTAATTGCTTTAGGTGTAAGGTTAGGTTGTTTATTTGAGATGTTTCTTGTTTCTTGAGATAGGATTTTATTGCTATAATATTCCCTCTTAGAACTGCTTTTCCTGCATCCCATAGGTTTTGAGTTATGTGTTTTCATTGTTATTTGTTTCTAGGTATTTTTTGATTTCCTCTTTGATTTCTTCAGTGATCTCTTGGTTATTAAGTACTGTATTTTTTAACTTCCATGTGTTTGTATTTTTTACAGATTTTTTCCTGTAATTGATATCTAGTCTCATAGCATTGTGGTTGGAAAAGATAATTGATACGATTTCAATTTTCTTAAATTTACCAAGGCTTGATTAGTGACCCAAGACATGATCTATCCTGGAGAATGTTCCATGAGCAATTGAGAAGTAACTGTATTCTGTTGTTTTTGTATGGTATGTCCTATAAATATCAATTAAGTCCATCTTGTTTACTGTATCATTTAAAGCTTGTGTTTCCTTATTTATTTTCATTTTGGATGATCTGTCCATTGGTTAAAGTGGGGTGTTAAAGTCCCCTACTATGATTGTGTTACTGTCGATTTCCCCTTTTATGGCTGTTAGCATTTGCCTTATGTATTGAGGTGCTCCTATGTTGGGTGCATAAATCTTTACAATTGTTATATCTTCTTCTTGGACTGATCCCTTGATCATTATGTAGTGTCATTCTTTGTCTGTTGTAATACTCTTTATTTTAAAGTCATTTTGTCTGATATGAGAATTGCTACTCCAGCTTTCTTTTGATTTCCATTTGCATGGAATATCTTTTTCCATCCCCTCACTTTCAGTCTGTAAGGTTCCCTAGTTCTGAAGTGGGTCTCTTGTAGATAGCATATGTCTGGGTCTTGTTTTTGTATCCATTCAGCCAGTCTATATCTTTTGGTTGGAGCATTTAATCCATTTATATAAGGTAATTATCGATATGTATGTTCCTATTACCATTTTCTTATTTGTTTTGGGTTTGTTATTGTAGGTCTTTTCCTTCTCTTGTGTTTCCTGCCTAGAGAAGTTCCTTTAGCATTTCTTGTAAAGCTGGTTTGATGGTGCTGAATTCTCTTAGCTTTTGCTTGTCTGTAAAGCTTTTAATTTCTCCGTCAAATCTGAATGAGATCCTTGCTAAGTAGAGTAATCTTGGTTGTAGGTTTTTCCCTTTATCACTTTAAATATGTCCTGCCACTCCCTTCTGGCTTGCAGAGTTTCTGCTGAAAGATCAGCTGTTAACCTTATGGGGATTCCCCTGTATGTTTTTTTTTTTTCCCCTTGTATGTTATTTGTTGTTTTTCCCTTGTTGCTTTTAATAGTTTTTCTTTGTATTTAATTTTTGATAGTTTGATTAATATGTATCTTGGCATGTTTCTCCTTGGATTTTTCCTGTATGGGACTCTCTGTGCTTCCTGAACTTGATTAACTATTTCCTGTCCCATATTAGGGAAGTTTTCAACTATCATCCCTTCAAATATTTTCAGTCCCTTTCTTTTACCCTTCTTCTTCTGGGACCCCTATGATTCGAATGTTGGTGCATTTAATTCTGTCCCAGAGGTCTCTGACACTGTCCTGAATTCTTTTCATTCTTTTTTCTTTATTCTGCTCTGCAGTAGTTATTTCCACTATTTTATCTTCCAAGTCATTTATCCGTTTTTCTGCCTCAGTTATTCTGCTATTGATTCCTTCTAGAGAATTCTTAATTTCATTTATTGTGTTATTCATCAATGTTTGTTTCCTCTATAGTTCTTCTAGGTGCTTGTTAAATGTTTCTTGTGTTTTCTCCATTCTATTCCAAGATTTTGGATCATCTTTACTATCATTACTCTGAATTCTTTTTCAGGTAGAGTGCCTATTTTCTCTTCATTTCTTTGGTCTGGTGGGTTTTTACCTTGCTCCTTCATCTGCTGTGTGTTTCTCTGTCTTCTCATTCTGCTTAACTTACTGTGTTTGGGGTCTCCTTTTTGCAGGCTGCAGGTTGGTAGTTCCCATTGTTTTTGGTGTCTGCCCCCAGTGGCTAAGGTTGGTTCAGTGTGTTGTGTAGGCTTCCTGATGGAGGGGACTGGTTCCTGTGCTTTGGTTTATGAGGCTGGATCTTATCTTTCTGGTGGGCAGGACCGTGTCCTGTAGTGTGTTTTGGGGTGTCTGTGACCTTATTATGATTTAAGTAGCCTCTCTGCAAATGGGTGTGTTTGTACTCATGTCTTGGTAGTCGTTTGGCATAGGGTGCCCAGCACTGTATCTTGCTGGTTGATTAGTGGAGCTGGGTCTTAGCATTGAAATGGAGATCTCTGGGAGAGATCTCGTTGTTTGATATTACATGGAGCTGGGAGGTCTCTGGTGGACCAATATCCTGAACTCAGCTCTCCCACCTCAGAGGCACAGGCCTGACACCCGGCCAGAGCACCAAGACCCTGTCAGCCACACGGCTCAGAAGATAAGGTAGAAAAAAAGAAAGAAAGAAGGAAAGAAAGAAAGAAAAGAAAAAGAAATAAAGTTATTCAAATTTAAAAATTAAAAAATTAAAAAGTAATAAAAGAAAAAAGAAGGAAAGAAAGAAGAGGGCAACCAAACCAAAAAACAAATCCACCAATGATAATAAGCGCTAAAAACTATACTAAAAAAAAAAACAAAAAACAAAAGCAAAAAACGAACAGACAGAACCCTAGGACAAATGGTAAAAGCAAAGGTATACAGACAAAATCACACAAAGAAGCATACACATAGACACTAACAAAAAGAGAAAAATGAAGAAAAAATATATATCTATATATAAAAATCAAAAAAAGGAAGAGAGCAACCAAATCAATAAACAAATCTCAATCATAATAAACTCTAAATACTAAACTAAGCTAAACATAAAACCAGAAACCAGTCAGTTTTGGTGTGATTCATTGTCTATTCAGGTATTCCACAGATGCAGGGTACATCAAGTTGATTGTGGAGATTTAATCCACTGCTCCTGAGGCTGGACAGAGAAATTTCCCTCTCTTCTTTGTTCACACAGCTCCTGGGGTTCAGCTTTGGATTTGGCCCTGCCTCTGCTTGTAGGTTGCTTGAAGGAGTCTGTTCCCTGCGCAGACAGGACGGGGTTAAAGTAGCAGCTGATTAGGGGGTTCTGGCTCACTCAGGCAGGGGCGAGGGAGAGGTTCAGAATGTGGGGCGAGCCTGCGGCAGCAGAGGCCAACATGACATTGCAACAGCCTGAGGAGCGCCATGTGTTCTCCCGGGGAAGTGGTCCCTGGATCACGGGACCCTGGCAGTGGCGGGCAGCACAGGCTCCTGGGAGGGGATGTATGGATAGTGACCTGTGCTTGCACACAGGCTTCTTGGTGGCTGCAGCAGCATCCTTAGCATTTCATGCCTGTCTCTTGTGTCCATGCTGATAGCCGTGGCTCACTCCCATCTCTGGAGCTTGTTTAGGCAGTACTCTGAATCCCTTCTCCTCGTGTACCCTGAAACAATGGTCTCTTGCCTCTTAGGGAGGTCCAGACTTTTTTCCCAGACTCCCTCCCAGCTAGCTGTGGCACACTAGCCCCCTTCCGGCTGTGTTCACGCAGCCAACCCCAGTCCCCTCCCTGGAATCTGAACTCCAATGCCTGAGCCTCAGCTCCCAGCCCCAACCTGCCCCGGCAGGTGGGCAGACCAGCCTCTCAGGCTGGTGAGTGTTGGTGGGCACCAATCCTCTGTGCGGGAGTCTCTTTGCTTTTCCCTCTGCACCCTTGTTGCTGCACTCTCCTCCGTGGCTCCGAGGCATTCCCCCCCGTCTCCACCAGTGAAGGGGCTTCCTAGTGTGTGGAAATTTTCCTCCTTCACAGCTCCCTCCCAGTGGTGCAGGTCCTGTCCCTATTCTTTTGTCTCTGTTTTTTCTTTTTTTTTATGCCCTACTCAGGAATGTGGGGAGTTTCTTGCATTTTGGGAAGTCTGAGGTCTTTTGCCAGCATTCAGTAGGTGTTCTGTAGGAGTTGTTCCACATGTAGATGTATTTCTGATGTATTTTGGGGGAGGAAGGTGATCTCCATGTCTTACTCCTCCGCCATCTTGGAGGTCTCCTAGAGACACATCCTTATTGTTACATGTAGTAGTAGTTTATTCCCTTTTATTACTCTGCATTCCATTGTATGAAGATCCCACAATTTACCTGTATATCTTACCAGTATATCTCTACTGTTGGTAGAGATTCAATGCATTTATTGTTTTGGACTCTTAAGGTTAATGCTTCTATGAACATGTACGTGCTTATACATTTCTACAAGTGAACATATGCATGAATTTCTTGTGGGTGTATACCTAGAAGAATTGCTAAGTCAAGAGTCATGCACATATTCATCCTTAGTACACTCTTCCATAGAATTGTCCAAAATAGCTGTACCAGCTTACATTTCAAAGAACGTTATATTAGAATTCCAGTTACTCCACATTCTTTCCAACTCTTGCCATTTTGGTTCTTTACTTTTGCCAATTTGTTGGGTGTAGAGTTACTACAAAGTGGTTTTAATGGCCATATCTCTGATAATCAGTGGTACTAATTTTCATGTGCTTATCTGCCATTTGGATATCTTCTCTTGTAAAGAATCTGTTCAAATTTTTGCTATTTTTATATTGAGTTGTCTGTCTTCATCTTAGTGATTTTTAGCAGTTCTTATATATTCTCATTCAGAGTTACTTGTTGATGAATCATCTGTCATTTGTGTGTATGCAGATGTACAAATATATAATTGCAAATACAATATTTTACTTTTTAGATTGCCTTTTAATGGTATCTGTGATGAACAGATGTTCAAGTTACAACCGTATTAGTTGTTATATAATCCCATGAAATAGTTCTTTCTTTTTTTTAACTTCAGTTTTGTAGTTGCTTTCAGTGATGATGTTAACTTGATATTGGTTATCCCACTTATGCTAGAAGCAGAATATCTAGTTCATTCTCTCTCTCTCTCTCTCTCTTTCTGCCCCAACTTCCTCCCTCCTCTTTCTCTAGGTAGATAGATAGATAGATAGATAGATAGATAGATAGATACATAGATTTACCACTTTAGAATATATAATTCAGTAGTTTTAAGTATATTCATAATGTTGTACAACCATTACCACTATCTAATTCCAGATCATTTTCATCAGCCACTTCCAAATTCTGTATCCATTAAGCAATAACTTCTCATTCATCCTCCATCATGTTTGTATTTATAGTAGCTTTATTTATAATAGCCAAAATTTGGAAGCAACCAACATACCCTTCAGTAGGTGAATGGGTAAATAAGCTATGGCACATCCAGAATTGGAATGTTACTTAGCACTAAAAAGAAAGAAGCTATCAAACCATGAAATGACACAGAGTTATCTTAAATACTATTACTAAGTAGATGTCAATCTGAAATGGCTACATACTGTAAAGTTCCAACTAGAAGACATTCTGGAAAAGCAAAACTATGGAGAATGTAAAAAGATCAGTGGTTGTTAAGGGCTGAGAAGAAGGAAAGATGAGTAGGTGGAGCACAGGGATTTTTAGGTCAGTAAAACTCTTCTATATAATAATATAATGGAGGGCACATGTCATACATTTGTCTGAACTCACAGATTATACAGCACAAAGAATGAAGCCTAATGCAAATATGGACTTTAGCTGATAATGACGTGACAATGATGGTTTATTGATTATAGCAAATTTACAACACTAGTGTGTTAATGATGTTGGAGGCTGTGTGTGGGGGGAGAGGAGATATGCAAGAACACTCTATTTTCTACTCAATTTTGCTACAACCTTAAAAGTTATAAATATATAGTCTATTAATTCATAACATTAAATTAAAATGAATTCTTGAAAAATTTTTAATTTTTCTGATTAATCAGAACAGAAAAAGAAATCAATAGTTACTAAGCCAATAACAATGAAAAACAGAAAACAGCAAAGTCAAAATTAAAGAAAAAGCAAGACAGAAGGTATACATTAAAGTATACTCATTAATACATCATTTGTGAATATATTAACTTTTCCTTTAAATACAGAGACTGCATTAATAGATTAGAAATTAATCCCAGCTATATGTTTTTATAAGAAATAAAACAATAATCTAAAATAGGTAAAAAATGGTTAAAGTTGAGAGATGAGTAAATATTTTAGAAACTGGTAAAAACCTGAGTAGCAATATTACAGCAAAAAATGTGAAATTTAAGGTCAAAACATTAAGTGCGAAGTGGGACCCGGGATGACATTATGTAATAATAATAGGTATAATTTAGGAAAAAAATTTTTAAATCTATAAATATTTTTATACAGAACAATAATAGCCATAACACGTAAGAAGGAAATATTCCTAGAAATACATCAAGGACCTGACAAAAATATAATTACAGGTGGTGATTTTTTAAATGCCACTTCCAGAATGTGACAAAGCCAGTTAAAATAAGGACAGTGAGGATATTAATAATAAAATCAACCTCAGTCCTTGAAGTATGTTTCTTCTGACTATAACAAGTACTACCCTTTCCTTATGTTTTTTCTAACTAATTTCCTACTGTTCTCCCTTATTCACCAAGTAGTTCAGCACCTGGGTGACTCTCTTTTTCTTTACCATTAGTCTTATCATGATTATTGATAATATCAAAATGTATAATGATCCATACACTATCTGGGATTCTGATTTTGTTGATCATCTCACTTCCAAAGATAGTGACCATTATTTCATCTCAAGTATTTTACTCCTATGGATAAACTTCATCATCACCAAAAACCACACTGCCCCCACTATCTTGATTTGGAGAATTCTGTTCTCTAACACACACACGTCACTTTCAGTACAGGTTTCCTTCTAGTACACCAAATATGAATATCTTTTATACCATTAAGGTCGTCAAATCTATTGATCCAACACCTTTTCACTGTCCATCATATATTTCCTATTCTCACTATCCTACTTATCTAAATTATTACAGATTCCATGAAGGAAATTATAGTTACACTCATGCAAATACTCTCAAATTTTTCCATCTTTCCCTCAGTCTTACTCACTTGGAAAAATCCTGCTCTTTGTGAATCCCAAACTTCTGCCTCTGCCTGGCCACCACCAAAGCACCTGAACATGGATGGAGAAAACAGACAGACGTGTTTTAATGCTTACTATGCCCAGGCATTGTTCTAAGTGCTTCATACATGTGAACTCATTTAGTGTTATCAGCAAACTTATAAAATATTCAGAATTATTATCCAGATCCATCTCAATTCAGAATATAGATATAAATGTATAAAGCAAAATATCTGTACCATCAAAGTATCTGTTATTCATTAAATGGTATCAAATATGCAAACACAATATTTTTTAATGGAGTACTTGTCATATGTTTTAATAATAATCCAAAAATGGATACTTTTTTCCATATTAATTTGTAACTTAATAATTCACGATAGATATGATGGATATGCTAGTTCCATTGTTACTAAATTACCCTATAGATAAAAGTATTTATTTCAGGAATGAAAGCATTTAACATTAGGAAATATATTAATATAGTGCATTATATCGACAAAAAGGACAGAAGGTATTTACTTTCATAATATATGCTAGAAAACAAATCACCTGATAAAATACAGTCCTTTTAAAATTGGTATAGATATAACTCATTCTTTTTTATAACTGCATTACAAATGTATTATGTTTACTTGTAACAAATATTTAAGTAAAATAGACTTTAAGCAAATAATATAAATATGGCTCAATACTTAATAAAAGCCTATTTACAAAGGGGAAAAATCCTAAAAGTGTTACATTAAATTTTAGGAACAAGAGAGGATAATTATCATTATTCTATTTCAAAATTGTTTGGCTGTTTCTAGGTAATAAAATTAGAAAGGAAAATGAAATAATTGACCATCATAAAAGAGGGGTTATAATTATCCTTATTTGGAAATAATATAATTATCACCATATTAAAACATTCTATTATTAATAAGTTAATTTGTTAAGGTAACAGGATATAAATTTTTTTCCATACTAGACATTATCAATTAGAAATAAAAGTTTAAAAAATACTCTGCTCACAATATTGTTGAAAACTATAAAACTTAGAATTAATTTAACAAGAAAGGAAAGAAATACGACTTGTATGAGAAACAGTTTAAAATATTATTATAGGGTATAAAATAAGATCTAGAGCAATGGAAAGAGTTAACATAGTTCTCTGTAACAGAACTGTTAGATAAATTCTAGCAAATACATAATACACTATTCAGCACTTAAAAGCAATGAGGTATACTTTTATAACAATTGTTCTGGAGTTATGTTTCTATGTAATTCATGTTGGAAAAGTGTATTGGAGAAATGATATTATTTCTGTAAAGGACAAATATGTAAGGTGTTATTAATTTTCAAAGGCAAATAATGATCATTTTCATGAAGAAGAGAAGAAAGATTGTATATCAACTATACCTCAATTAAAAAAAAAAAAGACACAGGGAGAAGACAGTCATATATAAGCCAAACACATATATATTGGGAGTCTAGGATTATAAGATAAATTTTTGCTGTTTAAGACAAAGAAAGAAAGAAAGAGAGAGAGAGAGAAAGGAAGGAAAGAAGGAAGGAAGGAAGGAAGGGAGGGAGGGAGGGAGGGAGGGAGAGAGGGAGGGAAGGAAGGAAGGAAGGAAGGAAGGAAGGAAGGAAAGAAAGAAAGGAAAGGAAGAGAAGGAGGGAGGAAGGGAGGGAGGAAGGAAGGAAGGAAGGAAGACTATCCTTAATATACTAGGAATTTGCACATAGTCACATGAGAATAGTCATTAGTCTGGTAGGATAGACATGAAGCTTTAGAGACTCGTTTAAACCATGTCAGATCTTTGAGCTATTTTTATACAGTGTACTTCTACAGATGTTATAAAGCTCATATGACATAGTTATTATTGTTGCTCTTCACAATCAATGTTCCTTTATATTTGCAAACATATTACCTCCTCCATGAGTGTTTTTTAATAGTTTCTTATAGTTCCATTCTTCTATCTCTTGTAATATCCCTTTATCCTAGGGAAAATCAAATTTATTCTTAAACCACTCATATTTCCTATGGTTTTCCTTAAGTAATCATAAGCTAAGTGGTGATAAATAAAAATACTTTTTATTTTTAATCAGATTTCCATAATCTCAGAACAGTGTTCTCAAATCCACTGGGTTGAAGAATGTAACTAGGAACATGGCCTAAGTTAAGTTGTTTCCTCTTCCCTAAACTCTTTTACTAGATAATTACCAGATGGCAAACATCTTGTGCATTCAAGGCAAGAGAAGTGAGTAAAAGCAAAAAATAGAACCCAATCTCGGGAAGCAAACATGATCCAAACAAGTTGAATTTCATCCTTTCTTTTTCATGGGAATTTGAATTTTAAATGAAGTCACTCAAGAATGCAAGAAGATAAATCATCCTAATGGCAATACCCTAAGTCTAGAGATATATTAAAGAGTTCCTGCTGCTAAGATCACCATTGTTGCCTTGTTTCTTATCCTTCCTGTATTGGCCTTTTAGCCTCTTCCTTTTATTATTTTAGCCACTTTATCCTTTCAAGAAATTGATTATTCTCTTCCACTTAATTAAATGGCTAGTCAAATTATCCCTGATTAATGTGGCTAGCCAAATTATCCCTGATTCCTAACATATTTAAGGTAGAGTTTTTATTTCTTTTTCCCTAGAGAAGATATGCTTCAGATCTGACTTTCCCCCATTACAGTGATGGGATTTTGTTCTCAGGCAGAAATTCCTGCTATTCACTATACCCTGACTGGCACATTGGTCTGGAAATTATTTGTTTCTTGAAAATGTGATATAAATTGTTCATGCACTAACTAGTCAGGGAGCTTTCTGAGAAGCTAAAGTGTATGTGTGTGTGTGTGTGTGTGTGTGTGTGTGTGTGTGTGTGTATGAGAGATTTACATTTCATCTGGGAGAGTGATTAAATTATTAAGATATTTTATGTTCTATAATATCAATTTTTGTAATGGATATTTTTCCAGAAAATCATTCTAATATCTGAGAAAAATTAGCATCCATTTGAATTAAAGATAAATTTAAATTTTTACAAATTTGCTATATGCAGGCTTTCTTATAGCAGCTGGTACAGCAAAAGACCAGGCCAGAGAGATGTTTTGAAGTATTACTATTTCAGTTAAAATATGATAATTTTCAGACAGTAACTAAGAGTTTTGAAAATGTAGCATATGGACAACCTCAGTAGAAAAATATCCACTTGAATGTTTTCCTAAGCCAGTCCCTTTTGTATTCCAATGTCATTTCAGGAATACCTGTGCTTGACTATGAAAAATGAAAATATCAGCAGAAATTTTGGTCATTTTTACAGGAAATTATAAAAATTTTATGAAATTATCATGAGATATTTTGAGCTATCTGAATGAATGCTATATATTTCCATTTTTAAATTAATATTAAATAAATATTAAGGTTATATTATATTTAATATTTAAAATAATGTATAATATTTATAGTATATTTATAATTTATTCTTGCTCTGAAAACTTCCTGAGTGCTCACTACATTTAAGGCTTATTACCAAACACTTCAGGGTTTTTTATAGTGGAAGGAAAGTTGGTAAAGAATAGGTGAACAAATACTATTCATCACTTTCCATGTGTCTTTATACTCTGATGTAGAGTTTAGCACGTCTGTTTCATAGGTGAAGAACTAATGGTCCAAAGGTAAAGTAACTTTAAGTTTTAAAATTTAAAAGTAATAGGGTAGAAACTGGGATTTAACTCTGTTTTATTCCAATGCAGTGTTCTCTTCATTACATTATATCGATTCAAAAAACAGTTAAGACCATATTTTCAAGGAACTCAGAGTTTAGTCAAGAAGTAAGAAAAGCAAAGACGTTAATGATAACTATCCTTAAGTAGCTGTGAGAAAGAGGGAAAGGGGAATGATGTTTCTTAGGTGAAAACAATATCCTTGTGTTTATTACATAGAGAAGTGTTCTAAAGATTGAGGGGAGGGAATAAATCTAAAGTGACTGCAGCAGCAGTGTCAGAAAATAGGCAAGTCAAGTTTTTAGGGCTATAGAGAAAGGGTGACTGATGATACTGGAAGAGTAAATTTATGGGTTTTGTTTTTGTCTTTTTTAATAATATCAGGATGAGTAATTTGACCAGTTACAATTTTGAGTCAACTGAAATTAGACTATTAATCCCAAAATATTGTATAGGATAAAGAGAAACACAGATCACAGGGGAGATACTGTAAAACAAAATTAAAAAAAGAATTTTAAATGATATTAATATAGGATATTTAGGAAATTTTTATGACAAAGTATGATAGCAAAGTACCTCTTCGGATGTTAGAATCTCTATAGAAGTTCTAGTTTAATGGTCTAGATTATGGAATGATCTACAAAGCCTTGGATTCTGATGTCATATCAGAGGATGCAATCTACATGAAGGGTATTAGAGAATTATTTGTGGGCTTGATATGGAATTTGAAAGAAAAGTTTAACATCAAAGTTAAAGTGGTAGAAGGGAGTCATGGAAGAATGCTCAACACATTGTGGGGAAATAAAGCTCCATGTTATGAAAGGAATGATATTGAGATCTTCATGGAGAATGTAAAGAATTTTTCAAATGCTGGAATGACACTCTAGTGGATAAAGATTTCAGTGAAGACTGAACAGACTCTTTGACTTTAGGGATAAAAGGTAAGCTAGAAAGAAAACTATTTACTGAGCATCTAATATGTATTAGTCACTTTCCCAGGTATCTTTTCTCATTTAATCCAAATGAAGTACATCTTGTAGATGTGGAAGCTGAGGCTCAAAGCAGTTAAGCAACTCCACAGGGACACAAATATTTTCCAGAACTGAGTTTTAAACTTAAGCCAGTATGATTTCAAAACCCTTGCTCTTTCCATTACTCCATGATAGCTTTTTAATTCTTGCAGTGAAATACAGAAAACCAATTTGAGTATACTGGAGGTGTGAAAGGCAGATTACATGGAAAGAGTATGACCAGGCGTTAATAAAGTAGAGTCAGCAGTCTTAAAATTTAAAGGTGAGGGAAAGAAAATGAAAATCTCGTGTCAATATCAGGATGTAATAAAATGAATTGAGTTGTTGCATTGATCTTAGGATTAGTTAACATTTATTGAACATATACTATGTACAAAGCACTGATCAAAGCATTTTACATATATTACTTGTTAGTCTTCCAAATAATTTTATAAAATGGGTTCTATTACTACCTCAATTTAACAGTTGAGGAAATCGGCACAGTGAGATGAAATGATTCAGAAAATCATAAAGTGGTAAAGCAGCATTTGAACACAAGCAGCCTGACTCCAGAATCAGTAGAATCAACCACCCTACTGCCTGACACTCTATGTTACAGAGATCTGAAACTCAAATTATCTAACAAAGCATATTCAGTAGAGGTAACCTCTAAATTAGAAGTGTCGGTAGAAATGTTTGATCTTTGCCTGTATGGAAAATTTTAGTGAATTTGCCCCAGGTTTCTAGGGCCTTGAACTACAATGAGAGGACAGAGGACAGTTCCATTATATTTCTTGGTGGCCTCACATTTCCCCCAGGCAGTCAGGGCCCTTTTCAATTAAGTGCTTTACTGAGTAACCCAATAAAATGGAAATTTGGATTTTGGCATTCTACGCTATAGTTCATCAACACCTCCTGTAAATCATGTTCTTAGTGGTAATAAATGCCATGATTTCTACTTTGTTATCAGGAAGTAATAAATAATACAAAGCCAGATAAATTGTGATTCTGTTGAATGCACCATATGAAGTAAACATTTTCAAATTTGCTTTATCCTTTTGTAATTATACCTCTGGGTAGATTAACTTGCTCCTCACTTTATCCAGTCTCCTTACATGTGTAGGACTTACAAGCAGGTAGTTTACTGCCAGAAAACAAATGGCCTTTAGAAGCGTGGAGATATATTTACAGCCACAGGTAGAAGGCCGGGGGTGGGGGGAGGATAGCTAATTAAATGACAATCAGAAGTGTCACAAATTTCAGGGACACAGAGTTGACTACAAGAATTATAAATTAGTCAGAACTACAATTTGAGCTATTACTCAGCATTTTCTTTCCTTTTTGTATAACAGAACTTTTCCTTTAGAGTAGTGAAACATATAAATGCATATCTAAGGAATAATCACAATTCCTTTAAAGGATTAAAAGTAGAATTTTCCCCCCAAATAGGTTAATAGTTTGAAATTGTCCTTTAAAAATTGTATCCTTAAGAAACAAACTTTCGGGCTTCCCTGGTGGCGCAGTGGTTGAGAATCTGCCTGCTAATGCAGGGGACACGGGTTCGCGCCCTGGTCTGGGAAGATCCCACATGCCGCGGAGCAACTAGACCCGTGAGCCACAACTACTGAGCCTGCGCGTCTGGAGCCTGTGCTCCGCAACAAGAGAGGCCACGATAGTGAGAGGCCCGTGCACTGCGATGAAGAGTGGCCCCCGCTTGCCGCAACTAGAGAAAGCCCTAGCACAGAAACGAAGACCCAACATAGCAATCAAGCAATCAATCAATCAATAAATTTAAAAAAAAAAAAAAACTTAAAAAAAAAAAAAAAAAGAAACAAACTTTCATTATGTAGGTGTTTCTGTCATTTAATATTCCCTAAGTTCATGTCTACATTTAGTCTTATGCTCCACTTGCAGCACTTTGTTGGTAGCACTTGAACATCCTTGTTTTTAATGGCACATCTCTTAATACATCTATAATTTATTTATTTTAAGTGAAACATAACCACGGACTCTATAACAAAAAATGCCATTGCTTTAACATGAAAAATTTTGAACCCACAGGCAGGTGCCATTAGTGCAGAGACAAGAAAAGTTTAGACTATCCAATGTAATAATAGAGAATCAGAAAAAAAAAAAAAATAACAAGACCAAAAGCATTAATAAAAATAAAGAATAAGTCTATGTATGTAGCTGTCTGTAGCTGGAAACAAATCGTGAGTAGAAAATATACTGAATGTGATTAAAAAAACAAAGAAAAAGGGAAAAAAATGGTGTTTCTTATTTAAAAAGTAGTCAGTGTCTGTGCATATTCATAGGAGAGAGAAGGCAAATAACGGTATTATAAGAATTATGTTAAGGAAAAGTTAGATTAAAATTATGTATGAACAAATATATATATATATATAGAGAGAGAGAGAGAGATAGAGAGAGAGATCAAGTTTCAAAATCATGAATTGTCTCTATTTGAGATAAGTAGTCCCTGGCCTCTGAAGGACATAAGCCCCAATGAAAAACATCCTCCCTCCCAGTTTCTGTTCTAATAAAACAAAAAGATTATTGTCTGAAAGGCACAAGAGGCTTTAAGTCATGCTCAAAGGTTGACTAGAGAAGGTCACTTTTCTAGAGCTTGTTATTTATTTTTCTAGCTGTATCCCCAGGCTTCAACGGCCAGAAGGGTGGGAAGGGGAGCACACTAGATTAATAACAACAGTTTTTTAGCTTAGGCTGAGTTTCTGTATTCCTTGATAATCCTTTTTTCCAGCTTCAGAAGCTGGTCTTGTAACTTGCAATGCCTACATTTGCTCTGGTTTTAGCTGCTCTGGTCTTTGACTTTTTTTGTATACTACTCTTCGTGATCCTTTGTGACTTGGCTATTTCCATTGTTTAATTTTTCCTCTTAACAGTCATTTTACCACTTAATGGGTGATACAGAAAATTACATTGACCATAAAATTACGCTGTCCTCTGTTCTTTGTATCATACAGAGATTCTAATAAACTTACTTTTTCTTGTTAATTCAAATGATACCTGTTTTCCCAAAAAAAATAGTGGATGAGAGGAAGCAGAAGGGAGGCATATCTAATGAGATTTTTAGTAATGTGCTCCTGTGCAATCCTCTAGTGTTAAATTTCTTTTAACAGACAAGCCCTTGCTTTGGTCCTAAGCTTATAGCCACTACTTTTTTCTCTTAAGGCAAGCTTCTCCTCACAATCTCCTCAATTCCTTACTTATTGATCCAATAACTTTCTATTGAGGATTTACTATATCCTGGGTACTGTTCAGATACAACATACCAGGACCCATCTAACATGCTTGTATCTACAGAGACCATGGGATCCACCAAAACAATTTTGAATTTTTGATGTGTGCATACCTTATATGGATGGAATCAAAATTAAAGTGATTATATGCTAAAATATACACATGCTGGTCCATTGTATACGGGAACAAAACATTAGAGCTTCTGTTTGTATTGTTTTAATTTAAATAATAAGAAAAGTTAAGTTTTACCTGTAACTAATGTTAAAAAAGAAACAACAGGCCCGAAATGGAGTCACTTAGGCTAGGTCCCACCAAGACGTAATGCCTAATATAATTACAGTTTAAACCTTCCTCAGAAATGTGACTAGACAACCTGAAATGTCCTGGTCGGCACTAAGAAACTCACTGGTAGACACTTTCCATTCCCCATAGGAGGGCGGTCTTGCCTAAAACAATTCATTCTTTGCTGATTTTCTTTTTTCCACTCCCTCTCTGCCTTTAAACCTTTTTTTTTTTTTTTTTCCCTGCAGCTTGGCAGAGCTTTTTACTATGGCTAGATGGGGAGCTGCCCAATTCATGAATCATTTAATAAAGCTTATTAGACCTTCAAATTTACTCAGTTGAATTTTTGTTATTTACCACCAATAAGAATTGATGCTAGCAACTTCATTCAGTCACAGGTCACATGCCCTCAGATTTCTTATGGGATGAGGGCAGTTCTGTAACATTGAGGGGGCAACGGTGCCATATAATTTTTTTGGTTATCTTTTGGCATCTTGGTAGGCAGAAGTCTGAAACTGACCCCAAGATTGCTGTCTTCTAGTGTATATGCCTTGGATAATTCCCAATCCTTAAAAATAGATATCATTTTAAATAAAAGTAATGTTATAAGTAAAAACTATCTAAATGTAAGTAAGGTTGGTGTGGTTTCTTTGATTGGGATATGAAGGGGACTGCAGGGTAAACTTACAGAAAATGCATCAACCAGAAATCCATTCACTCTATCATTCAAAAGCTAACTTTTGCATCAAAAATTCCCTTCAATTTAACAATCACTTAATATACACCCACTATGTGCCAGGAAAAAGTGGGCAAATCAGAAAACAATCTAATGAGCATGCAGCTTGTCTTCTGCTTTAGAAGTCAGAAAATAAAGATAAATAAATAACATACAGTATGGCAAATTGTGAAGGGCTATGGGAAGGCTGACAGTGCATAACAACATCTTCATCACATTCTTAGCCACACCGTGAGACTACATTTTCCAGACTTCCAATGTGGCTGGATCCCTAGCGGTTAAATGGAGCCAAATGACTGAATTTGATCAAAGGAACGAAAGTTGAAAGGATGTGGTCTCAGCCAAAATGGCTAAAAGTAGATGTGCTTTCTTTAAGTTCTTGCTCTGTTCCAGTTATCTAATGCTGCAAAACAAATCACTTCCAAATTTAATGGTCTGAAACAATTTTATTATGCTCATGGAGTCTATAGATTAGAAACGTGGACAAGGAAGATCAGGGATGGTTTGTCTCTGCAAGTCTGTGTTCTTAGTTGGCAATACTAGGTGGCTGGAGATGATTCTATGTCTGCGATCTCGTAACGCAGAAACTACTTCACTCACTTGCCTAATACTGGCTAATACTGGCTGTAATTTTGGAATTTATCTGGAATTCTGTACCAGAAGACTAAAACATTATCTCTCCATGTACACTTGGCTTCCTCACAGCACAGATGTTGGAGCATCCCAAGCGAACAAGACCTAACTTCGAAAGTCACATTGTGTCACTTATTTCATACTAATAAGTACACCCAGTTCAAAGGAAGGGAACATAGATCCACCTCTGATTGAAGAAGTGTCAATATCACTTTGCAAGAAGAGCATATAGGATGGGAGAAATTGTTGTTGTTTTTGAAAATAGTATCTACCACATTCTCTTTCCCTATTACCTATGTGAATACAGATGAGAACAAAATTGGAAGGATCCCACTCTGCTGATTCACACTGGTCTCTGATATGCATGAGAATACATTTTTATTGAGTTAAGCCACTGCAACTCTTTGGGTTTTTTGTTTTATTTTGTTTCTATTAAAACAGTTACTCTGTTTGGATTTACATAGAGCTAAGGATAATACATAAAGGAGCGAAAGAGAAAGAAAATGTCAGCCACTCACAGACGTTGATGTTAAAACTTAACTCACTGAGCTGATAAATTTTAAAGTAAAGGTCTTAAGGAAGTAAGGGAACTAGCCTTATAGGTATCAGGTAGTAGGAAAAGAAGCACAAAGATCTTAAGTGGGAGTGTCAGATAAACTGCAAAGAGGACAGGGTGGCTGAAGCAGAGGGAGTAAACTGGTGAGTCAGAGAAGATGAGATAAAGGAAGTACCAAGGCCAGATCACGTGGAGCATTACAGGTCATACCAATGACTTTAGATTTTACCCTAAGTGAGAGGGGAGACCATTAGAGGAAAGTCATGATCTGACATATTTTAATAAGAGCACTTTGGCTGTTGAAAAAGAAATTGCAAGGGAACAGGGGCAGAAGCAGAGAGACCTATTAGAAAACTATTGTAGGAATCCTAGCAACATATGATAGTGATCTGGCTTAGGGTATTTAGAGTGCCAGCACTTCGGAGTGGTCAAATTCTGGACTTTTTTTTTTTTTTTTTTTTGGTACTTGCTGAGGTTTTTTTTATTACTTTTAATTGTACTGAAATACACATAACATAAAATTTACCATTTCAAACATTTAAAAATATACAGTTTGGTAGTACTGCATTCACACTGTTGTGCAACCAACCTCCAGAGCTCTTTTCACCTTGCAAAGTTGAAACTCTGTAACAATTAAACAACAACTTGGATATATTTTGAAGGTAGAGATGACAGAATCTGTAGCAATACATAGGTGTGGAGGTTGAAGAAAGGAAAAAGAGGAGTAAAAGATGACAAAGATTTTGGTCTAGTAACTGGAGGAATCTTGCTGCTATAAGCTGAAATGTGTAAGACCTAAGAAGGTACTGGTTTGTTATGTAAGGGGAAAGCAGAAGTTCAGTTTGAACATGTTAAATTGGAGATTTCTATTATATATTGAAGTGAAGATATCAAAAAGGCAATTGTGTGTGTGTGTGTGTGTGTGTTTATATATATATACCATAGGCATATATCTATATATCTAGATTTCAGGAGATAGTTCTGGGATGAAGTTATACATTAAGAATTCATGAGCATAAAGGGTATTTATTTTATTTTATTTTTAACATCTTCATTGGAGTATAATTGTTTACAATGTTGTGTTAGTTTCTGCTCCATAACAAAGTGAATCAGCTAAACATATACATATATCCCCATATCCCCTCCCTCTCACCCGCCCTATCTCACGCCTCTAGGTAGTCACAAAGCATGGAGCTGATCTCCCCGTGCTATGCGGCTGCTTCCCACTAGCTATCTATTTTACATTTGGTAGTGTATATATATCAATGCCACTCTCTCACTTCATCCCAGCTTCCCCTTCCCCGCCCCCCCCCATCCTCAAGTCCATTCTCTACGTCTGTGTCTTTATTCCTGTCCTGCACCTAGGTTCATTAGAACAACTTTTTTTTTTTTGATTCCATATATACGTGTTAGCATACAGTATTTGTTTTTCTCTTTCTGACTTACTTCACTCTGTAGGACAGATTCTAGGTCCATCCACCTCACTACAAATACCTCAACTTTGTTTCTTTTTATGGCTGAGTAATATTACATTGTATATACGTGCTACATCTTCTTCATCCATTCATCTGTTGATGGACACTTAGGTTGCTTCCATGTCCTGGCTACTGTAAATAGAGCTGCAATGAACATTGTGGTACATGACTCTTTTTGAATTATGGTTTTCTCAGGGTATATGCCCAGTAGTGGGATTGCTGGGTCGTATGGTAGTTCTATTTTTAGCTTTTTAAGGAACCTCCATACTGTTCTCCATAGTGGCTGTATCAATTTATATTCCCACCAACAGTGCAAGAGTGTTCCCTTTTCTCCACACTCTCTCCAGCATTTATTGTTTCTAGATTTTTTGATGATGGCCATTCTGACCGGTGTGAGATGATATCTCATTGTAGTTTTTTTTTTTTTTTTTTTTAAACATCTTTATTGAAGTATAATTGCCTTACAATAGTGTGTTAGCTTCTGCTTTATAACAAAGTGAATCAGTTATACATATACAATATGTTCCCATTTCTCTTCCCTCTTGCATCTCCCTCCCTCCCACCCTCCCCATCCCACCCCTCTAGGTGGTCACAAAGCACCGAGCTGATCTCCCTGTGCTATGCGGCTGCTTCCCACTAGCTATCTATTTTACATTTGGTAGTGTATATATGTCCATGACACTCTCTTACCCTGTCACATCTCACCCCACCCCCTCCCCATATCCTCAAGTCCATTCTCTAGTAGGTCTGTGTCTTTATTCCCGTCTTGCCACTAGGTTCTTCATGGCCTTTTTTTTTTTTTTTTCCTTAGATTCCGTATATATGTGTTAGCATACTGTATTTGTTTTTCTCTTTCTGACTTACTTCACTCTGTATGACAGACTCTAACTCCATCCACCTCATTACAAATACCTCCATTTCATTTCTTTTTACGGCTGAGTAATATTCCATTGTATATATGTGCCACATCTTCTTTATCCATTCGTCTGTCGATGGACATTTAGGTTGCTTCCATGTCCTGGCTATTGTAAATAGAGCTGCAATGAACATTGTGGTACATGACACTTTTTGACCTATGGTTTTCTCAGGGTATATGCCCAGTAGTGGGATTGCTGGGTCGTATGGTAGTTCTATTTGTAGTTTTTTAAGGAACCTCCATACTGTTCTCCATAGTGGCTGTATCAATTTACATTCCCACCAACAGTGCAAGAGTGTTCCCTTTCCTCCACACCCTCTCCAGCATTTATTGTTTCTAGATTTTTTGATGATGGCCATTCTGACCGGTGTGAGATGATATCTCATTGTAGTTTTGATTTGCATTTCTCTAATGATTAATGATGTTGAGCATCCTTTCATGTGTTTGTTGGCAATCTGTATATCTTCTTTGGAGAAATGTCTATTTAGGTCTTCTGTCCATTTTTAGATTTGGTTGTTTTTTTTGATATTGAGCTGCATGAGCTGCTTGTATATTTTGGAGATGAATCCTTTGTCAGTTGCTTCATTTGCAAATATTTTCTCCCATCCTGAGTGTTGTCTTTTCATCTTATGGTTTCCTTTGCTGTGCAAAACTTTTAAGTTTCATTATGTCCCATTTGTCCATTTTTATTTCCATTTCTCTAGGAGGTGGATCAAAGAGGATGTTTTTGTGATTTATGTCATAGAGTGTTCTGCCTATGTTTTCCTCTAAGAGTTTTATATGTCTGGCCTTACACTTAGGTCTTTAATCCATTTTGAGTTTATTTTTGTATATGGTGTTATGGACTGTTCTAATTTCATAGTTTTACATGTAACTGTCCAGTGTTCCCAGCACCACTTATTGAAGAAGCTGTCTTTTCTCCATTGTATATTCTTGACTCCTTTATCAAAGATAAGGTTACCATAGGTGCGTGGATTTATCTCTGGGCTTTCTATCCTGTTCCATTGATCTATATTTATGATTTTGTGACAGTACCATACTGTCTTGATTACTGTAGATTTGTAATATAGTCTGAAGTCCAGGAGCCTGATTCCTCCAGCTCCGTTTTTCTTTCTCAAGATTGCTTTGGCTATTCAGGGTCTCTTTTGTTTACATACAAATAGTGAAATTTTATGTTCTAGTCCTGTGAAAAATGCCATTGGTAATTTGATAGGCATTGCATATTGAATCTGTAGATTACTTTGGGTGGTATAGTCATTTTCACAATGTTGATTCTTCCACTCCAAGAACATGGTATATGTCTCCATCATCTTTAATTTCTTTCATCAGTGTCTTATAGTTTTCTGCATACAGGACTTTTGTCTCCTTAGGTAGGTTTATTCCTAGATATTTTATTCTTTTTGTTGCAATGGTAAATGGGAGTGTTTCCTTAATTTCACTTTCAGATTTTTCATCATTAGTGTATAAGAAGGCAAGAGATTTCTGTGCATTAATTTTGTATCCTGCTACTTTACCCAATTCATTGAATAGCTCTAGTAGTTTTCTGGTAGCATCTTTGGGATTCTCTATGTATAGTATCATGTCATCTGCAAACAGTGACAGCTTTACTTCTTCTTTTCTGATTTGGATTCCTTTTATTTCTTTTTCTTCTCTGATTGCTGTGGCTAACACTTCCAAAACTATGTTGAATAATAGTGGTGAGAGTGGGCAACCTTGTCTTCTTCCTCGTCTTAGTGGAAATGGTTTCAGTTTTTCACCATAGACAATGATATTGGCTGTGCGTTTGTCATATACGGCCTTTATTATGTTGAGGTAAGTGCCTTGTAAGCCTACTTTCTGGAGGGTTTTTATCATAAATGGGTATTGAATTTTGTCGGAAGCTTTTTCTGCATCTATTGAGATGATCATATGGTTTTTATCCTTCAGTTTGTTAATATGGTGTATCACATTGATTGATTTGCATATCTTGAACAATCCTTGCATTCCTGGGATAAACACCACTTGTTCATGGTGTATGATCCTTTTAATGTGCTCTTGGATTCTGTTTGCTAGTATTTTGTTGAGGATTTTTCCATCTATGTTCATTAGTGATATTGGCCTGTAGTTTTCTTTTTTTGTGATATCATTCTTTGGTTTTGATATCAGGGTGATGGTGACCTCGTAGTATGAGTTTGGGAGTGTTCCTCCCTCTGCTATATTTTGGAAGAGTTTGAGAAAAATAGGTGTTAGCTCTTCTTTAAATGTTTGGTAGAATTCACCTGTGAAGCCATTTGGTCCTGAGCTTTTGTTAGTTGGAAGATGTTTAACACAGTTTCAATCTCAGTGCTTGTGACTGGTCTGTTTCTATTTTCTATTTCTTCCTGGTGCAGTCTCAGAAGGTTGTGCTTTTCTAATAATTTGTCCATTTCTTCCAGGTTGTCCTTTTTATTGGCATATGGTTGCTTGTAGTAATCGCTCACGATCCTTTGTAATTCTGCAGTGTCAATTGTTACTTCTGTTTTTTCATTTCTAATTCTGTGATTTGAATCTTTTCCCTTTTTTTCTTGATGAGTCTGGCTAATGGTTTATCAACTTTTTTATCTTCTCAAAGAAGCAGCTTTTAGTTTTATTGATCTTTGCTATTGTTTCCTTCATTTCTTTTTCATTTATATCTGATCTGATTTTTATTATTTCTTTCCTTCTGCTAACTTTGGGTATTTTTTTGTTCTTCTTTCTCTAATTGCTTTAGGTGTAGGGTTAGGTTGTTTATTTGAGATTTTTCTTGTTTCTTGAGGTAGAACTGTATTGCTATAAAATTCCCTCTTAGAACTGCTTTTGCTGAATCCCATAGGATTTGGGTCATCGTGTTTTCATTGTCATTTGTTTCTAGGTATTTTTTGATTTCCTCTTTGATTTCTTCACTGATCTCTTGGTTATTAAGTAGTGTATTGTTTAACCTCCATGTGTTTGTATTTTTTACAGATTTTTTCCTGTAATTGATATCTAGTCTCATAGAATTGTGGTTGGAAAAGATACTTGATATGATTTCAATTTTCTTAATTTCCCAAGGCTTGATTAGTGACCCAAGATATAATCTATCCTGGAGAATCTTCCATGAGCACTTGAGAAGAAAGCATACTGTTGTCTTTGGATGTAATGTCCTATAAATAACAATTAAGTCCATCTTGTTTAATGTGTTATTTAAAACTTGTGTTTCTTATTTATTTTCATTTTGGATGATCTGTCCATTGGTGAAAGTGGGGTGTTAAGGTCCCCTACTATTTTTGTGTTACTTCCAATTTCCCATTTTATGGCTGTTAGCATTTGCTTTGTGCATTGAGGTGCTCCTATGTTGGATGCATAAGTATTTAGGGTTGTTATATCTTTTTGGATTGATCCCTTGATCATTAAGTAGTGTCCTTCTTTGTCTCTTGTAATAGTTTTTATTTTAAAGTCTATTTTGTCTGATATGAGAATTGCTATTCTAGCTTTCTTTTGATTTCCATTTGCATGGAATATCTTTTTCTATCCCATCACTTTCAGTCTGTATGTGTCCCTAGGTCTGAAGTGGGTCTCTTGTAGACAGTATATATATGCATCTTGTTTTTGTATCCATTCAGCCAGTCTATGTCTTTTGGTTGGAGCATTTAATCCATTTATATTTAAGGTAATTATTGATATATATGTTCCTATTACCATTTTGTAAATAGTTTTGGATTTGTTATTGTAGGTCTTTTTCCTTCTTTTCCTTCTCTTGTATTTCCTGCCTAGAGAAGTTCCTTTAGCATTTCTTGTAAAGCTGGTTTGATGGTGCTGAATTCTCTTAGCTTTTGCTTGTCTGTAAAGCTTTTAATTTCTCCGTCAAATCTGAATGAGATCCTTGCTGGCTAGAGTAACCTTGGTTGTAGTTTTTTCCCTTTCATCACTTTAAATATGTGCTGCCACTCCCTTCTGGCTTGTAGAGTTTCTGCTGTAAGATCAGCTGTTAACCTTATGGGGATTCCCATGCATGTTATTTGTTGCTTTTCCCTTGCTGCTTTTAATCGTTTTTCTTTGTATTTAATTTTTGATAGCTTCATTAATATGTGTCTTTGCATGTTTCTCCTTGGATTTATCCTGTATGGGACTCTGTGCACTTCCTGGACTTGGTTGACTACTTCCTTTCCCATATTAGGGAAATTTTCAACTATAATCTCTTCATATATTTTCTCAGTCCCTTTCTTTTTCTCTTCTTCTTTTGGGACCCCTATAATTTGAATGTTGGTGCATTTAATGTTGTCTCAGAGGTCTCTGAGACTGCCCCCCTTTCTTTTCATTCTTTTTTCTTTATTCTGCTTTGTGGTAGTTTTTTCCACTATTTTATCTTCCAGGTCATTTATCTGTTCTTCTGCCTCAGTTATTCTGCTATTGATTTCTTCTAGAGAATTTTTAATTTCATTTATTGTGTTGTTCATCATTGTTTGTTTGCTCTTTAGGTCTTCTAGGTTCTTGTTAAATGTTTCTTTCTCCATTCTATTTCCAAGATTTTGGATAGTCTTTACTCTTATTACTCTGAATTCTTTTTCAGGTAGACAGCGTATTTCCTCTTCATTTGTTTGATCTGGTGGGTTTTTACTTTGCTCCTTCATCTGCTGCCTACTTCTCTGTCTTCTCATTTTGCTTAACTTACTGTGGTTGGGTTCTCCTTTTCACAGGCTGGAGGTTCATAGTTTCCATTGTTTTTGGTGTCTGCCCCCTGCAGGTAAGGCTGGTTCAGTGGGCTATGTAGGCTTCCCACTGTAGGTGGAGGGGACTGGTGCCTGTGTTCTGGTGGATGAGGCTGGATCTTGTCTTTCTGGTGGGCAGGATTGTGTGTGGTGGTGTGTTTTGGGGTGTCTGTGAACTTATTATGATTTTGGCATCCTCTCTGCTAATGGATGGGATTGTATTCCTGTCTTGCTAGTTTTTTGGCATGGGGTGCCCAGCACTGGACTTGTTGGTCATTGAGTGGAGCTGGGTCTTAGTGTTGAGACGGAGATCTCTGGGAGAGCTCTCGCTGATTGATATTACATGGGACCGGGAGGTCTCTGATGGTCCAATGTCCTGAAATTGGCTCTGTCACCTCAGAGGTTTAGGCCTGACACCCGGCTGGAACACCAAGACCCTGTCAGCCACAGGGCTGGAGGATGGGTAAGTCAGAAAGGAATCAGGTTTCTGGCCCTTGGATATTGGCCAACTTGGGATTGGGGCTCCACAGCTGTGCCTCAGTGGTTGGCATACCCGCCCCAGGAGCTTCCACGTGTTGGTTGGTAGGGGGCCGTGTGCAGAGGCCTTGCACCTGACACGTTGGATTGGCTTTCCCAGCACAGAACTTCTTCAGGGACACACCTTGGCTCCTGTGTGGAGAAGCACTGTGCACACCACCGCAACCGAAGATGGCAGTGGCCGGCTCATAAATGGTGTTTAAATCCATGCACCTGGATAGGCTCGCCAAGAGGCAGAATGTAAACAGAAGAAAGAAGAGGTATGAGAACAAGCCCTAGAGCATTCCAATATTTAGAGGTTTGAGAGGTAAAAATTACCAGTGAAAGAAATTGAGTAGGCACAGAATGTGTGCTCTCCCAGAAACAAAAGGATAAAGTATTTCAAGGAGGAGAGGTTAATCGATTGTGTATAATGCTATTGACAGGTCAAGTAAAATGGATGCTAAGAAAAGACCATAGGATTTAATCATTTCAATGTCATCAGTGACTTTGAGAAAAGCAGTTTCAGTCATTTGATGAATTCAAAAAGCTGACCAAGTGGGCCTAAGAAAATTCCAAGGAAGAAAGCCTGGAAACATTTAAGGTATACAGTACTTTCAAGAATCTGTTCTACAAAAATAAGAAAATAAATAAGGGATTACTTAGATGGGAATGTGGGATCAAGGCTCAGATGTGCAAAAAGTGGTATATGACTTCACAACATGGTTAATTTTATAAAATAAGACCTTAAAACATATATTCATTACAACATTTTGAAATAAAAGAAGGGCAGTACTGATGAACAGTGTTTGTATCACACAGTGGTAAGTTAACGATCTTGTGGCAAAGTTTTTAAAAGAGTTATTGAATATATGATGAATTATGCATTTCCAAATTTGCTATCTTTTCTCTGATGACGGTAACTGTCAGTAATTTGCTACATAGCGGTGTTTTAAGAAAATAAACACAATCTGTCCAGGGTAAAGGTGACATTTTAACAATAAATGAGAAAGTAACTGCTTTTTGAAATTGTTCGCACTGAATAATTTCCCTCCAAGGGTGAGTACAGGCCTTCCCTAATTCCCATGACACGTGTGGATAGCGCTTAGCAGTTAACAGGTCTTTACTAAAGACGTGGATAGCAAAAGGGAAGTATGAAACAGGAAACAGTTATAATACTACATGTGACTTAACATTCTATCCAAGGGCCCAGTCTTTTACATCCTGGCTCCCAGAAACCCTAAAACTCAGATAAATCACTTCATCCCAAACATCCTCCCAGAAAATGTTCCAGGCCTTTCCATCACTAGGAGTCTCACTGGGACAAACTTATCACAGGCCCAAAGATGGAAAAAAGTTATCCCTCATGTAAATTTCAGGATCTAGAAGAGAGCCTAAGTCTGCCTAAAGAAAAAGAAAAAGAAAAACACACTTGATTCCTTTCCAGAATAAAACAAGGGAAATGTCTATTTCCTTCATTTCAAAACCTGATTCTGTTACATAGACATGAAAATCACAAAAAAAGTTCAGCACCTGTATATTCTTTTCAAAGTACCAAGTTCATTCAATCTCTTTATCTATAAAATAAACATTATTAACTTGTTGAATTACTTTGCCCTTTCATAAGAGAAAAATAAAGTACTATTTAAAACAGGATTTTGCTGGCAATAAATTTCAATTTCTGGCAGGTCTATTGACATCTAGCACATCATTTTCCAAGTCAGTGTAGAACTAGAGCATTAAGTTATAAAATAAAGTTTTTGAGTGTCTTTGCAATATAACATATTGATTAAGAGAAGCACATGGAAGTCAGTCTTATATCTGGGACCAAATCCTGGTCCCTTCACTTAGTGCTTTTATCTCTCTTATCATGAACTTCCTTACCTTTAGTATCAGTCATAATACTACCTCTTTCATGAGCTCTTGGTAAAAATAAATATGATGATAGAAATATCATCTTAGATTTCAGAATAGGATCTGCCACATAGTAAATGATCAATAATTAGTATCTATCATTTTTAATGCTGTTTTCAATACTGTAGATTGTCCTCTAATTAGCTCATGCCTCAATGTTTTCTCCTAAAGAGTTTCTGCTAATGGGAGAGGAAAGCAAATTTTTTCTACTTGGACCTGGAGCCTAACTCAAACCTTCTCTCCTTAGTTCCATTCACTCACAATCATGGCACTTGTAAAGTCTCACGTTATATCTCTTACAAATTATGTTAATTGGAACTCCTAATCATTATATATGTTTTTTGCATTCATAAATGTCTTCCAACTCACTTATCAAATACACTATTTTATTTCCTCCAAATGCTTAAGTAAACACAACATTCCAGGAGGACAAACCATGCTTATCATGTGTCCTCTAGCTTTATTCCCAAGGGTTTCCACATGCCTTGTTTGAAAAGTAGGAACCTCCATCATACAGTGCACTCATATCCACATAGCATTAAAGCCCCACATCTGTCACATGGTTACCTCACTGGCCTCATAGCCTCACACTTTTCATCTCCCATTTTACTTTCCAGTTGTGTCAAATTGTCTGCATATTCTTAACTCTATTCTTTTTCTTGCCTCCAAGCCTTTGCTCCTGCTATTCCTAATGAAAGCATAACTCAGTCTGAAATTGATCCTGTCCTTTAAGACGAGATGGCTGTTCTTAATTCAGGAAGCCACCTTCCCATTCTCATATGGCTTTGTTAATATTTAGCTATATTTATT
Organism: Balaenoptera ricei; assembly: GCF_028023285.1. Lineage (NCBI taxonomy): Eukaryota > Metazoa > Chordata > Mammalia > Artiodactyla > Balaenopteridae > Balaenoptera > Balaenoptera ricei. The sequence continues at coordinate 109,999,285 of NC_082642.1, forward strand.
GACTATACAGAATTATATTGCTATAAATACATTATATACAACTATAGAATTGGCTATATACAGTTATCAAGAAATATAAAGGTGTGTTAGTTTTCTAGGGCTGACATAACAAATTACCATAAACTTGATACCTACAACAATAGAAATGTATTCTCTCACAGTTCTGGAGGCCAGAAGTCTGAAATCCAGGTGTCAGCAGGACCATGCTTCTTCTGGAGACTCGAGAGGAGAATCCTGCCTTGCCTCTTCCAGCCTCTAGTGGCTTCCAGTGCTCCTTGTTGCAACTACATAACTCTAATTTCTGCCTCCATCTTCACATGTTTTTCTCCTCTCCAGGTGTCTCTTCTCTGTGTCTTTTAAGGACACTTATCATTGCTTAAATGTCAGAAGAAAAATGTAATCTGATTGTTGGTAGTTACTACATTAATTATACAACTGCCATTAAAATATGAATTTAAAAAATATAATGGCAGGCTAATGTGAACAAAAGTAACATAGTGAGGCTTTAGAAATCCTCCTGCTTGATTAAAATGAAAAACAAAACATTTGCTTCTACTTTGTGTAAAATGCAGTCATCCCAGAGTTCCATCTTCTTACAAAGAAATTCATCAAAATTACACAATTTTGTTACCTACTTATTAAGCCTGAATATACATGATCACCATTTCAATGTGCAATTTTCTTAGATACTGAGCTTATCAGGATATAACATGTTAAGCTTATTGGGATATAACATATAGTGTGTTCCATTTGTCTAACCTAGTAAACTCAGAGGGTATGAATCATATTTCCTCAATGGTTTTATGTTATATGTTACAGAAAATAGGGGGGAAATGTAGGAGGTGTGATGTGGGAAAGGTATGTCAAAATAATGTTGAACAGTTTGTCGACATTTTCCAAACAGCTTGCATTCAGTAGAGCATGCTGGATCTTGGACTTCTCAGCAACTTTCTCTAGTTCTTCTAGTAATATTCATAAATTCATTATTCAGCTTTGTTCTTTTTCTCCCTGCATGCTGATTTCCCAGCTGTTTAATTTTTTGCTATTACTTATTTCAAAAGCATTTCAGGGGGCTTCCCTGGTGGCGCACTGGTTAAGAATCAGCCTGCCAATGCAGGGGACATGGGTTCGAGCCCTGGTCTGGGAAGATCCCACATGCCACGGAGCAACTAAGCCCATGCACCACAACTGCTGAGTCTGCGCTATAGAGCCTGGGGGCCCAACTACTGAAGCCCGCAAGCCTAGAGTCCCTGCTCCGCAACAAGAGAAGCCACTGCAGAGAGAAGCCCGCACACCACAACGAAGAGTAGCCCCCGCTCGCCGCAACTAGAGAAAGCCTGCGTGCAGCAACGAAGACCCAATGCAGCCAAAACTAAAAAAAAAAAAAAAAAAAAAAAAAGCATCTCAGCTTTAGAAGACAGCAATAGTAACAGAACCAAGTACCAGGGGACTAGCATCACACTTGGCCAATAACTTACATTCCCATAAGAAGATATTGATTATATATGAATGTGTAAGAAACCTGTCATTTTTACTCATCTTTTCTTATATTGGGCAGATATAGTTATTACTATAGGGAGGGTGGGAGGGAGGGAGACACAAGAGGGAAGAGATATGGGAACATATGTATATGTATAACTGATTCATTTTGTTATAAAGCAGAAACTAACACACCATTGTAACGCAATTATACTCCAATAAAGATGTTTAAAAAAAAAGCCACTATTATGCCTTTGTGGGGTTTCCTTTATTATTTTCAAAGGACACATAATAACATCAGTCATATCATTCACTGTGCAAACCGTGTACATGATCTGGTATATGACTCTATGCTTTTTGCCACAAAGAAATGGGTTTTTGAGTGTTTACAGAGATTCTAAAGCAGCCACTCAATATAAGTATTCTTTGTTCGTCTTATTGTTATATTTTTCCTAATCTAAGTATGTAAATTATTTGGTTAAAAGAAAAGTATTCTGAAATATTAGTGAACCGTTTCCTGTCTAAGGTGGTAAATATAAAATCTTCCTCTTAAAAAAAAAGAAAAAAGGACAAATCATTAGATTTAGGGCCCACTTGTGTAACCCAGAATGATCTCATATCAATCCTCTTAACTACATCTACAGAGATTCTTTTTCTAATTAAGGTGACATTCAAGGTTCTAAGGGATAGGACATTCACAGATTGTTTTATCTTTTTTCTTTTAATAAATTTATTTATTTATTTTTGGCTGTGTTGGGTCTTCATTGCTGTGTGTGGGCTTTCTCTAGTTGCAGCGAGCAGGGGCTACTCTTTGTTGTGAGAAGCGAGCATGGGCTTCTCACTGTGGTGGCTTCTCTTGTTGTAGAGCATGGGCTCTTGGTGCGTGGGCTTCAGTAGTTGTGGCACACAGGCTCAGTAGTTGTGGTTCACGGGCTTAATTGCTCTGCAGCATGTGGGATCTTCCTGGACCAAGGCTTGAACCTGTGTCTCCTGCATTGGCAGGCAGATTCTTAACCACTGCGCCACCAAGGAAGTCCCTCACACATTGTTTTAAGACCACCATTCAACCCACTATAGGGGAGATGGTGACTAGACCTGTTTTAGTTAATCTGGTTCTTGAAAGGTTACAGGACATTTTAAATAAACTGACAATAATCATGAAAAGACACAGATACCACTAAGAGTACTTGGGCTTGGCTGATGGCTAATTATAATAAAAATAAATTTCAATATAAAATATTAAAACATTTAAATGTCAGAATATGGAAATTCGCACTGCAAAAAATGGTTTAGAAATAAATATTTTATTTGAATTTTAAAGTGCCTGAAAAATATTAACTCAATAAGGAATAATGATGATGAAATTTGACTTCAGAGGAAGTGATGGTTTTCAAACACGCATTATCCCTCCCAGAATTGACCTTTAGTATTCATACATTGTGCCATAATTTATCTTCTCTTTATCCGAAGACAGTGTAAAGAAGTCATGAATCTTAATCAGAGGTTGTTCCATTCCCTCAATCGTCACTTTTATGGCCCAGAAAATACTCACCATTCTAAGAACCTGGTAAAGGAGGGAACTGACTCCTGTGTTTGGGCTGTGTTAGAGCAGTCCTCAGCATGGTCCCTTGATTAGATTTTTCAAATGGGATGTGAAGAATAGGCAGCAACAGGAAGGGCCATAAATGAGTGATTTTGTGTTTTGTTGAGTTTTTCAGTTAAGAAAAAAGGGAGATCTCCAGAGAGAGAGCCAATAATTAGCCTTTGTCCCTGCAGTTGCAAGACTTGGGAGACTTCACACTTTGAGCAGAAAAGCCATGTCTGTTATTGTTAACTTACAGTGAATTTTGAAAGTCTCAGAAAGTGTAACAAATAGAACTTGGATAAGGAGCAGGGAGGGGATGAGGTAAAAGTCATGAATACAGTTCAAAATCAAGGTAGACATTCTAAAATACAAAGCATATACAATGACCACAAGGAGATGCCAGGAGAAAAATCAGAAATGAATCAATATAAGTTACCACAGTTTACTTAATAAAGTCAGAACTTTAACTTGCAGAGTCTATATGTATCAGATAAAATTAACCTGCTATATATGAAATAAGAACATAGAGAACCAATGGAGACAGACTGATAGCAAGGGAGAATAATAAAAGAAAGATGTGGTTCTGTTGGGAATAACTGCTCTAATTCCCTCCCAATCATTTCAGTAGTAAAGAAAAAAGCTGACTTTCTTAGCAGCATCTGAATCTGCTAATTAGCAACATAATTCAGGCCTGATGTTCATTGTCCCAGTAATGGCTTTCCTACATTAACTCTCAGTATACGCAAGCAAGCATGAAGTATGGAAACATCCTAAGCAATTTCTAAGGTTTTAGGATATTTGGACTGAAAGTGTACTGCTATTCATGAATTAAAAAGAAAATCAAGCATAAGAAAATATCTTCAGTCAACAGACAGAGAATTATAGACGAAGGTAAAAGAGGTAATGAGTGAGTGATTTTGTTTACAGACATGACTGGTTGACTAGCATGCAATTATGGGACCTGTTTCCAGTTTGTTCTTTGCAAAAATAATTGGTGTGTGCCACATAAGGATCTGTTTTAATAAATGGATCTCTTCAGGAAGCAGAATGGCATGGGATGGCACCATAATTTAGCATGGTGAGTACTAGATGTGGACACCATTAGCTGCAGCATTTCTTATGACACATTGCTGCTCAGCCTGGAAAAGAAGTGCAAAAGATAAATGGAGTGGCAGCTTGTAGTGTCATGGGTCCAACTGAGCTAATTAATTAGTCTGCACTTCTGTATTAGCAGTGTCTCAGTGAATGCTATGGAGATGGGAAGACAGAAAGAGCTAGCTCTTGAAGGAAACATACATCCAGACAATGGATGGCATACTGAGTATAGCTCAATGGCAAAAAGATAACTGGAGTCTTCTTAGGAAAAGTGCATATATAAAGGGATCTGTCCATGTCATAGCTATTTTGCTGTAATGTGTGTTTGTTATACACATAATGACATAATTTATTATGAAATCCTCAAATAATGGTAAATTAGTTAAAGCAATAAGGGTAATCTCTATTGCATTGGTTCCCAAACTTAGATTTACATTGGATTCACCTGGGAAGCATTAAAACTACAGATGCCTAGGTCAAATCCCAGAGATTTTGATCTAAATGGTCTGGGTTGGAGTCTGTCCATGGGATCTTTCTGAACTTTCTGAGGTAATTCTAACGTGTAAACAAAGTTGAGAACCACTACTCTAGTGTGTTCAGTCATCTGTACCAAATGAACGGTATGCAACCCTCCCTACACATTAAAATCACTTGGGAAACTTTAAAAATAAATCAGATTTTAATAGAATAAGGTCTGAGTTTTGGAAGTATTCAAAATATTATTGATTTACTAAAAATACATGTAACAGTTACTAAAATGCACCAAGTACCACACTTAGCAATAAGGAAACAAATGCAAGATTGCTCTTTGTTCAACAAATGTAAGTATTTTGAAAGGAGTTTACAGTTTAAAAAGGATTTATAATTGCCTAATTCATTGTATATTATTGTAAGATGAACTCTGCCTCCTGCCCAAGGACTATTCCCATAGAAGTATTTGAAAAATGGAGAAAACTTTTTGAGACACTATTTTAGGATTACAGATCAGATTACAAATCAGAAAGGCAAAATGACAAGGTACAGAGAGCATAGAGTGGGAATTAGTTATGACTTTGCCACTAGTTTGTTCTGCAACTTTGGGAAAGTTATTTTATTTTAGATTTATATATTGGGGAAATAATGTTTGCTCAAACTGTCACACAATCTTGTTATGGATATCAAGTAAGATAATGGATATCAAAATGCTTTGAAATAGATCAAGATTTACAAAAGTATTATCATGATTAATGTGGAAATGGTGATAAATCAGACCAAAGTCATGTGTTTGCTATAGAGAAAAATCTGTCAAACTGATAAAATATCTGTGTTGTTTATCATGACACTCTGCCATTTCAAAATACTTTCATAACTTGCTACATGTACTAAGATTAACATATGTTTAATATTAATTACATAATATCTTTAAATGACTTCCTGGTGGCATGATGAAACCTTAATATTAGCATAATCAAATTACTTATAATTTAATTTAATTCTATAGATTATTATTAAACTTGTTATGTGAAATGTTTTGTGTCAAGAACTAGGAATACATAAATGACTAAGGCACAATTTCCACCCTTCAGGTATCATAGTCTAGTCTGTTGATACACACACATACACACCTCAACATCTATCTATTTACCATATATTTTTCTATCCATCTAGTACTAAAATGTGAAAATTCAGAAGGTGATATGAATTAAAAGGCTAAGGAACCAGAGGAGGTAAAACTCATTCTGTTGGAAGCAGGCTTCACAGATAAAATGACATTCAAATTGTTTTCAAGAATGAGTGGGAGTTTGCCAGACAGGACAAAGAGCCTCCTTGATAGAGAAAATAGCAAGTGAAAATACAGGGAATTGTAAAAATTTACAGTGTGTCTGTAATGTCACAATCCCCATCTTGAAAGTTTCTTCAGTATGGCTAATCTAATCTAAACTGTGTGGATTTTTCCAAGCATCTTTCAAATGGACTGCTATTTTCATGTCATTATGGATGGTCTGTTCTCTTCAAGAAATTCACTGTGCAAATGTCAAAGTCAATTTTACATTTTAGCCAAATACCTTCCTGACTACTGATATTCCAATATACTTTGTAGGTCAAGTGTTTTGGTAACAGCTATCTAATTTGACCTAGAGCTCAACTCTGCCCATTTGGGAAACACATATATGAACTCACAGGGAATGATTTGGGAGTCTGAATGACAGAATCTGAATGTAATGCCTTCTCAAATGATAGTTTATTAATGAACATACAGAGGGAAGTATGTGAATTTACTGATTTTGTAAAGGTATAACCATAACTTTTCTACATATGTAAGTATATAATTTACTGAGTTTTAAACAGTGTTTCAGAATTTAGCCTAGAGGCTCTGATACATATACAAAATCACATGATCACTCCAATCCAGTGGCAAATGTGTCTCTCCCTTGAATGGGAATTCCACTTTGAGGAAGAGACAGTAGCATTTTCACCAACATGTTGTCACTTAGAGACTGTACTTCCATACCTGGCAGATTGTATATATATATAAAAACATATTTAGAAAGCGACAAGACAGAATTAAAATAAAAAATGTAAAAAAATTAGCTACAATAATTTAAAAGTATAAATATAAATAGAACTTATTGACAAGAAAACCATGAAATACTGTTGGGAAGTGTCTTTTTTCATGTTAATATGGAATGAGGAGCCCAATCCAATAAGAACCTTTTATAGTTCTAAAAAAAGTGGATGTGGCAATTAGAGAAAGTAGATCTGTTCAGTAGAAAAATAAAAACTTAACTATGGAGACACTTACAGTTTACAGTTGTTGTTTTTTTTTACTTTGTATGTTTTAATTTAAGTACTTGTACTTGTCTAAAAAGTTTTGTAATAAAAATCAACAGTTCCTAGCTGTAACCTCCACGTGCCCAGTCTCAATCTCCAGTTATAACTTTCTCAACATTTTTTCACTTTTTCTATTGTGTTCCTTCAATTTCCCAGATATTTTGCTTATGCTGTTATTTTATTATTTACCCAATCTAGGACTAATATAAAACTTTATTTATTTATTTATTTTTGGCTGTGTTGAGTCTTCGTTTCTGTGCGAGGGCTTTCTCTAGTTGCGGCAAGTGGGGACCACTCTTCATCGCGGTGCGCGGGCCTCTCACTATCGCGGCCTCTCTTGTTGCGGAGCACAGGCTCCAGACGCGCAGGCTCAGTAGTTGTGGCTCACGGGCCCAGCCGCTCCGCGGCATGTGGGATCTTCCCAGACCAGGGCTCGAACCTGTGTCCCCTGCATTAGCAGGCAGATTCTCAACCACTGCGCCACCAGGGAAGCCCCATATAAAACTTAATATGAGAATGAACTCATCTTCATAGCTCTTTTATCCTATCCCTCACTTCCATTCACCACCCCCTAGCAGTACATTTTTAAAACTTTTTATTTCCTTTGTTTTTTTTAATCACCATTACATCATCATATGGTTATACCAATGGGATCCTAGATCCAGTGCCAGGAGCAGTGGTGCATGAAGCTGTAGTCTATTGCCCTGTAGCTTTGACAGAAGTCCCTACTGCCCTGCTTCTGTGCTTGACTGGGCTGTTGTTCTGGCTACCTAGCATCCATTTATGCCCACATTCCAAGTCAGCTTCCTGATTCCAATAATTCTATGAGCTACCTACTATTATTTCTATAAACTATTTTTTCTTTGTTGAATTATCCATGGTGATTTACATTTAGAATACCATTTATCACTGTTAGTTTACTTTTTTAGATATAATAGTTGGTATGTTTTCTCTAAAAAATATTTTAAAATTAGGTTTATTTCATCTTCAGTCTTCCACTTCTAGATGACTAAACAGACATTCTACAGAGAGGCTCAGTCTTGGTCTTTCAAAAAATGAAAAGAGAGAAAATTATCAATTGCTCAGCCCTTATAATAGCTCAGTTGGGATATAATAATACAAGTCTAAGTGAGAGATTATTGAATAGAGAAGCAAATGACAGAACTTTGAGAATGGGGAAAAAAAGAAAAGGAAAAGGAAGAGAAAAAGGTCAGCCATAAAGAATGAAAATGAATTAGGGGAATATGGTTCATGAAAGCCAAGATTACAGATAATTATAAGAACAAGGAAGAGGTCATAAGTAATAAGTCCCAGAATTTTTAAAGAATATAAGGTTCTGAAAGAAATTGTAGCCTTTATTGACAAACATATCCTTTGCTACCATCAAGAAAGGAGTTTAAAAAAGAAACGTGGAAGCAGAAGTCAGATTGCAAATATCGTGAGGCACATATTGTATAAAGGTAGTGTAGGGAATAATCTTGCTACTATAAAAATAATAAATGTGACAGTGTGATGTGGAATCAGTCAGAGTTATATCTAATCCCAGTTCTACCATTTACTTGTGGCATTGGGCAAATCAATTAACCCCTAACCCTCTAGACCTTAATTAACTCATCAATAAAACTTGAACTATTATATCAGCTACATTGCATAGTTAATGCTTTCTATAAATACTTCTCTCTCTCCTTAAATGGAGTGACTGATAGGACTTCTGACTTTTTCCTTTTCTTTTTTTTTTTTTTCAATAAGAGAAATTGGAGCATTTTATGGCCAGATTTTGGGGGGAAAAACCTGTAAGTGAGAGAACAGGTACAGTGAAGAGGAAAAAAATAAAATAGAAGAGAAAAAAGAGTGTAGTAATTGATGGAGCAAGGTAGGTGCGCATAAAATTTTAGAATCAATCAAAGCTAAGCCAATAGAATAGAGCTGTTTTCTCATGATGCAGGCAAGCAGAACAACAGATGATAAAGACAAAAATTTAGGGGCTTCCCTGGTGGCGCAGTGGTTGAGAATCTGCCTGTCAATGCAGGGCACACGGGTTCGAGCCCTGGTCTGGGAAGATCCCACATGCCGCAGAGCAACTAGGCCCGTGAGCCACAATTACTGAGCCTGCGCATCTGGAGCCTGTGCTCTGCAACAAGAGAGGCCGCGATAGTGAGAGGCCCGCACACCGCGATGAAGAGTGGCCCCCGCTAGCCGCAACTAGAGAAAGCCCTCGCACAGAAACGAAGACCCAACACAGCCAAAAGTAAATAAATAAATTAATTAATTAAAAAATGAAATAAAAATTTACAAAATTAAATTTAAGGAGGCTCATGTTAAATGGCTTCCATCTAAGAAATTTAAGAACTAATGCCAACTATATGTATGAAAAGGTGGGGTTAGAAGTGGATGAATAGAATTACTGAAAATGTTTGTAGTAAATGATGTAGGGGATGACAATGAACTGGAATAATGGTGAAGGCAGAATCATTACAAAGAAAATGATATAATGTAGTAGTAGAATCAATTATCTTTCAAATAATTTTTAAGTATCTTTTAGTGTAGACTCATCTATCTTATGGCACAATATAATAGCAATAGAAAAAACTGGAAGCTGTAATAAATTTTTATTGGTTCTAGAACATATTTTGACATTGATTTGTTGACTAAATTCTCAGTTGCAATGTTTATTTTGAAATTTAACTATTTTGTTTAAGGTTAATTATACAACATTCTGAAGGAGGATCTGAAAACTGGAGGTTGTTCTTAAAGTTCCTTAGAAAGTAAAAATAAATATTTTTCGAGGTACACTTATGAATAAAATAAGAAATAGTATTAGAAGTATAACATTCAGGAGTTATTTTCCTTGCTTCATTTCCAGTTATACTATGCATTTTCAATTGGTGAGTCTCTGGAGAATATGAATATGGAAAAGAGAAATTCCAATTTCTCTAATTATCACATTGAATAACATAAGCTATATTGATTTGCTTATACTTTTGTCTCTTTCAGATATTGTGGATAATCAGCTTGACTGCAAAATGGAAAGAACATGGGAGCTTTTTGAACTCAGTCTCATGTGAACTTAATGAAAAAAATGGAGAATGAGTTAATAGCTTTCAGAATCAGTTCTTATCCCTTTCTCTGCTTGTTTCTTCTTTGTTTTCTTCCCATATCTTTTACCTTTTCAGATGGAGGCATTTCTTCATACTATTCAATTTTAAAAAAATTATTGAAGAGGACTGCTCCTAACTGGAAAAGTGACAGTGATTAATGAAATTAAAGACCAACAGAATATTCAGTATGAATCATGTTTGTCTTTACTGTACTTTTAAATTAATTTGTATATTTTCAAGTCTTTTGTTTTCTTTGTTCCTTATTCATTGACTTGCAATAAAAGTTAACAAAAAGTTTCTTCAGTTATTGCCATTAAGTCATTTAGATGTAAAAGCATATTTTCATCTACTTAGCATTGGAAGGTGTATTTTACATCATTTCCTCAACCAAGTGTATAAATAAAAGAAAACAGGTGGCAGAATACTTAGTTCTATTTCATACTCTATTTCATACATCTTCTGATTCTTGAACCTTGAATCATGGAATAATTCTGCTTGATTAGGGGGAAGATAAAAGGCAAGTGAATATACCCTTTATTACACTGCTATCTTTTAAATTAGCAGTCTTGAAGAAGGCATTCATTATCTATTGCTCTGGCATGTTTCTGCTCTATAGCTGTTCTTCAAATATGACCATGCAAAGCTGGCAGATTCTGCAACATTCTAGAAAAGGCTTTGAATTCACACCTCTTTAGTTATTTAGAATATGTAATTTCATAGAAAAATATGTTGGTAAAGAAATTCTGAGGAAGAAGGGACACTAAATAAGGTTGAAGCTCAAGATGAAGGTGAGTTGGTTTTGTCTCAGCCCATCTTTAACAGAAGCATTAGAGTCAGTGATATTGTAGGTGTTTTCAATCATTTTATACCTCTTTTTATTCAGATTATGTCACCAGTAATTATTCTCATTAAACAAATGGAGATTTGATTGTCCAAAATGGTATATCAGTTTTTTTGGGGTTTTTTTTTTTTGGTATATCAGTTTTAATGCCCAATTTATTTGCTTATAAATGACATTGATTGTTATAACATATTTGTTATTAGAGCAATATATTTTTCTTCTTTTCTTAATTGTCTGCTGACTCACTTTGTCTGTTTGTTGTTCTGCATTTTAGCTTTTTTCTTATTGAAGTGTATGAGCTCTTTTATTGACATTAAAGTTGTCAACCCTTCGTCCATTTTTTTTTCCTGCAATGATTTCCCAAGTGGGTACATTCTAATGATATAAATTTCAAAGTTACATTATAGACATTATCAAAACTTTCATTCTGAGTTTTTTATTATTTTGTTAAAATATTTCCCTACAGTACAGAAATTTCATAAACATTTATATACAGTAGCGAATTATATTATTACAAAATATTGTATATTATGTTACAGTTATAATTATGTTATAGTAACAAATTTATATATAGAAACAAATTTATACATAGTAAGGAAGTCTTTATAGTTCCAATCTATATCAAATTTTGGAAAAATAATTTTGTTCTCTGCATTACTTACATTTTTCATTTTTTAAGACATGCTTGTGTCATCTTGCTAATGTTTGTTGTTGTGAACAGAGCTGTTCTTCTTACTCCCACCTAATCCCAGGGTGAAATAAATCCTGAGGGTTTTATAAGCCACTGATAGTGCTGAATTTTCCTCTGAGTCTGTACTTCTTACATTAAGATTTGTAGCCTTACTGCAGGAGCTGAGGAGGTGGTATGCAAGAGAAACAGAGTAGTGTAGTGAATGGGAATGCCAAAAGGATACGTGGGATCTAGTATCTGATATGTTAATTTTCCACTTTAAATAAATTTTCATCATCCTTTGTCCAAATTCTGTTTGAAACCCAATGGTTGGGCAAAAATAGAAGGTATTATCCTTTTCTTTCCATTTTTTCTCTTTTCCTTTATATCTAATTAATTTATTTACTGTTTTCTGGCTTTATTTTTACTTCTACAGGAAGATGATTATTCACTATCAAACAGTATATGTCATTTAAGTCACTCCCCCACCAATAACCTCCCTTACGGCTTGTCCTCCAGCTGCTGGTGGCTGCTTCTCTCCATGAAGGGCTCACCTCCCCAGAACTTTGAATAACATTACTGTTAAGAAAGCCCTTCTACATAAATGCCCTGTTAAATTAAATATCCTGATAATGCAACAGGTCAAATCTGGTGTAGCTGACCTTAATTATTTTAATATGCATTAATGGATTTAAAAGAATCTAAGAAAATATGTTGGATCTATATTGCTCTTGGATAAAAAACAAGAAAACAAAAAACTCACTCAAGTTATGTTTTAGTGCCAGAGAGCAAAAGAAAGGTGATTACTATTTTAAAAGGCAATTAAAATATGTACATCTCCAGGTGAAATTGTATTGAATGAGTCATGTAATATATTAAAAATAAAAATGTACAGGGTTAATTTATTTTCTAATTAAACATCTACTTTTGTTTCAAATTCCAGGGCCTCAAGAGTCATATCTACCTCTAAGCTGTCAGATCATCCAAAAATGAATACAAATTATAACTGTAACTCTCTTATATCTTAGGTCTCTGAGACATTTGTTATATTTAAATATGTCTAAAATAATTAAAAGCACATGTCACAGAATAGCAGATAAAAATGGTGTAAAGTTCCATAGAGCTCCTTTAAATCTGTAAAATAAAATCTGTTTCACTTTCTGGTTGAGGTCATTCACTCTTTCGAGGAAGGGGGTGGTTTAAGACCCAGACTCTGGGTAAGGAAATGTACACAAATTGGGATATGTGCATGTTTATTTATGGCAACTAAAACATCAAAGTCACCTGGAATGTTTTGCAGCTGTACAAGAATTTATGACCTTCATGGCAGTTTCTTGCTCTGAAACCGGGAGTAAAGTACTAACCAGTAACACATAATCATACACATTCCAAGAGATAGAGTTGTTTGTTTCTCATTCTGTCAGGTTAGATTTCTTGGTCAACTCAAAAGAGTCTAAATGTGCCTTGAAGCAACAGAACAATTGAAACTTCTAACCTATGATTGAACTCCACAGGGCAAAGGGAAAAAGATACACTGGATAATGTGGTGGTGGCAGAAGGAAAACACAGGGCAAGTGAACTACAGCAATTCACTATTCAGCTGTAATGCACAGCACACAGGAAAACTTTAACCATACTTTAAAGGCCAGGTAGCATTACTGTTCAGCACACTGAAACTGCTCATGCTAAGAAAAAACAAACATATTTCTTCCTGGACCCAAGCCCTTTAATCTCCCTAAAGTAATTGTAACCATTTTTGCTTGGGTAAGAGAAGTTGGAAAGGAGCATACCCACACAGTTCTCAGCAAATCTGTGATCAAGTTCCCTTTACACCTTGCATAATACAATGTTTCTTGAGGCCCAAGTCTGGGCGAAGAAGATGTAACCCTTGCAAAATCTTATAATGGGGATTCCATTAGTTTCCTATTGCTGCTGTAACAAATTACGATAAATCTTCTGGCTTATAAATTTGTTGTCTTATACTTCTGGTGATCACAAGTATGAAATGGGTCTTCTTGGCTAAAATCAAGGTGTTGGCAGGACTGCCATCCTGGAGGTTGTAGGGAAGAATCGATTTCTTGACTTTTTCAGCTTTTAGAGGCCACCCACATTCTTTGGCACATGGTCCTTTTCTGTCTTTAAAGCTCACAAAGGTGTGTCAAATCACTCCAACCTCTACTTTTGTTGTTCACATCTCCTTCTCTGACCCTGCTTCTCTTGCCTCCCTCTTTAACTTATAAGGACCCCTGTCATTACATGTGCCCAACAGATAAGCCATGATAATCTCCCCATTTCAAAATTTTCATCAATCATGTCTTCGAAGTCCGTTTGCCATGTAAGGTAACATATTCATAAATTCTAAGGATAAAAACATGAGCATCTTTGAGGGTCCATTATTTTGCCTTTTACAGGGTGCTCCCCATTCTGTGTATAGGAAATAGCCTCAGAGAGTTGAAGTGACTTGTCAGTCTTTAATTCCTAAAGCCAGAAGACTGCATGACTATATCACCTGTGTACTTTCTATTGCAGTGCTTCATGCATGAGGTCCTGTGGTCCAATCCTCTGTCAATTCTCTATCTCTAGATTTTCTACATTATCCTTGGGCAAACATTAGAAGCTCTAGTGTGCCCAAAAGTTTACAGTAAAAGGAACAGCCAGGAAAATTTGGAGTCTAGCCTTAAGGCTCTATGTGACCACCCATATTTCCTGTGAACTTTGCTGACCACAGCTATATTAAAGAGTGTTCAGATATCTGATAGAATTATATTAACACTCAAAAATGATGACCCTTTTACTATGGAATACATTTCTCATGAGCAAGAGAAAAATGATACAGATACAAAAAATAATATGAGTTAAGATTTGGCTTTAATCTGTTGGAACAGGTAATGTTTATACCGACAGATAAATAATAAAAATAAAATGTGAAGGACATTAGGTTGCAAAAACACATATTAATAATTGTATCTCTATTTCTTGGCTTCCCAGATAAGGTTAACATTAACACTGAAATTATAATATAAGGAGCTGTTCTTATTCTGCCAAATTAGGGAATCATAAAATTTCTGTTTATGTCAAGAACATAAAATATAATTATAGTACCACATAATACTCATCTTGAACTATAAGAATTACCAAGGGTAAAATATGATCAAGAAAAGGAAAGATCTATTTCTCCTAGCTAAATTGTGGGTTTCCATGATATTTAATAAATTTTCAAAAATATCATGATGAGTTCTAAACTTGACCTCCCATTTATTGAGACTGTTAAAGTACTCTGACAAAGTGTAAGGGCACTTTACTTTTTATGTAACTACATACTGTACATGTCCTTTGCTCAAGTTGTTTCTAGAGATGAATGACTCTAAAGAAATAAAAGAAGTATCTGGGACAATCTTTTTCTCTATACACAAACACATATTTTTAAAAATTTACGAGGCCTAAAAGTGGTGTTTTAAAGAATGACTTGTAGCTTTTATACATCATTTTGTACATTGTCTTTATTATAATGGAACTAGAAGCAACATTTTCCAAATTCAAGGGGAATATGACACCTATGGTGGTTAAAATGAATAATGTGATCATATTAACTAAAACAATGACTAGAGTTTTAAAAGGTGATGATGTTTTAGAATACATTCAAAGAATCTAATTAAATGAAGGTCTCCCTGTACCTAATCAATAGAAACTGCTCTGGTTTCATTCATCCTTAGTTGTAACTTACATTGAAGAATTATTTCAGGAGAAAAAAAATGGCTTGGTACAAGAATTCTGATCTTGTATTAGGATGTACAACATTAATTACTCAGAGAATTAACAGGTACATATTTTCCTCCTGTAAAATGATTGTATGCATTGGACTGCTATTTTGTCCAGAATGTGGTCTTGAGAATGACTATTTAAGAATGAGGGCAGTTCACACAAAAGATTCAGAAATAGATGACAAATAGTAAATTAGAAAATGAAGAAAACAGAATGGGATTAGATGTTTTTATTTCTGTCACCTAACTCTGAAATGTTTCCTTTTCCAACAGCACTGTCCAATTTTCAACAAATACGTTCATTATGTTTACCTGGAAATAATATAATAACGATAAGAAGCTTTTCTCATGTAGGACCATCAAACGTAAAGCCCAAATTATTATTGTATTTGTCTTCTTCCTTTATCATTCTAGTGAATGCCTATTGCAAACATAAAAGAAATTGAACTCCTTTTTATACAAAATTATTATACATACCCTAGTCCCCATCACCTGTCTCACCTCATCTCCTACCATTTGTCACCTGCCTCACCATCCAGTCATACCAGTTTGCTTTCTCATACTCAACAACAGCTAAATCACAGCACAATCAGTGCTTTTACATTTCTTATTTTCTCTGTCTGGAATGTCCTGCTCACATGGATACCTTGTTGATACCTGAATTCAAATAAGACCTTTTCAGAGAGATTTTACCCAACCTCACTAACTAAAATAGCCCCATTTCCCCTCAGACTATCTCTCTTTGTTATTTTGTTTGGTTTTCTTCATACCACCAGGTCTGGTTACATTATTTGCAGAGTCCAGTAAAAAATAAAAATATGAGACCCTCTTGTTCAAAAACTATTAAGAATTTTAAGACAGTGAGAGCAGAGCATTAAACCAAGTGCATGGCCCTTCTAGGTTCCTGTGTGACTGCACAGATTGTAAGCCCATGAAGTCAGCCCTCTATAGCAGTATTACCACTTGAAATTAACCTCTTAATCACGCTTGTTTGATCTGGCTCCCCTGTTAGAATGTGCACTCTGTAGAGCTCAGATCACAACTATCATATTGACTCTTGTATTTCACATGTTTTGAATATCCCCCAAAACCATAATTAAATATTTTTTTAACAAACAAATGAAGACAAGCAGAGAGAGAGGAACTTTATCTCATTTAGCTTTTTTTGTTCTAGTTAGATCTTCAACAGATTAGATGAGGTCCACCCACATTAGGGAGGGCAATTTGCTTTTCTCATTCTACCAATTCAAATGTTAATCTCATCCAGAAACACCCTAATAGACAGACCCAATATCTGGGCACCCTGTGGCCCAGTCAAGTTGACACATAAAATTAACCATTGCAAATCCACCTCTTGTCAATTTGGCACCCATACACATCTCCTTAAAGCCTACTTAATCTCCAAATAAAGGTAACAACAAGGTCAGAGGAGTGGTTGTAGCCAGGTGAGCCTTGGTAAAAAGTCAGTGATGCCAAGCCCATGCATAACCTCCATCCCTGCCATCATAGTCACTTTGTTTATGAGTCCATTGGATGTAACAGAAGTGGCTGGGGAAAGAAGTTGACTTATATCCACAGAATTAGTCATGCTATCTACTTGATTATTAAAGTCCTCCTCCGCTGAGGTCACTCTGGTGAGCATTAGCATGGGACACAAATATCTTCACATTATCTGACTGTTCAGATAGGTCTATTCACATACTTCTTCCCCAAATTTTCTTGTCATCTATTTTCCAATCCTGAAAGAGGGCTTTCTTCAGAACCTGACCATGCTTGCACCCTGATCTTGGATTTCCAGTCATCAGAACCATGAGAACTAAATTTTTTTTGTTTATAAGCCACCCAGTCTGTGGTATTTTGTTATAGAAGCTCAAATGGACTAAGACATCTGGTTTCACAGGTTCACTGCTAGAGAAGAACTTTGCCTTAGGGTGAATCGTATCTCAAGTCTCACTCATATTTGATTTAGATGATATTTACATAACACTGTGGACTTTAGACTTTAGAGTTGATGCTGAAATAAGTTAAGAATTTTGGAAATGTTAGAATGGAATGAAAATAGTTTACATGTGAGAAGGACATGAATTTTGGAGAATGCTATGGACAGAACTGTGTCTCCTCAAAATGCATATGTTAAAGCCCAAACCCCTAGTGTGATGGTATTAGGAGATGGGACCTCTGGGAAATAAATAGGTTTAGATAAGACCATGAGCTAAGTGTGAGACCCTCATGATAGGAACAGTGCCCTTATAAGAAGAGGAAGAGAAACTATAGCTTTCTCTCTCAGCCAGGTGAGGACACAGGTAGAAGACAGCTGTCTGAAGGCAGGAAGAGAGCACTCACTAGAAACCTACCATGTTAACATTCTGATCTCTGCCTTTAGAACTGTGAGAAAACACATTTCTATTGTTTAAGCAACCAGTCTTAGTTGAGTCAATTAAGACAGTATGCTACTATTAAGGACTATGGCAAAACTGTAAGCGTAAGCATTTTCTTATCAAATCAAATTGACTGTGGCTAGTCAAGAACCATGATTATTATTTGAACCAATCAGAATGTCCATTTGTAGAATGGTTGGGAATACTATACTTTTGAATCCAATCTTAAGGTAGTGAATCAGGAAAATAAAGCACCATTTTTGTATATTAAATAAATCATAGACCTAATTACAGAAGAATAAATTTCTCTTGAAAGGCAGAGGAACAAGTTGCAAAGCCTTGGGAATTCATCTCTGACTAACTTACTCTGTTCATGTCAAGGCATACTCATTGTTTGGTTTTCATCTCAGTGGGCATCTAGTTTAATCCTAAATTCTAATTATCTATCCAGCATAAAGGGATTTCTACCAAGTCTTTATACCTGAATAAATATTTTTAATGCTGGGGAACTCAACATTTCCTAGGGAAGTTTTTATTTTCACATACTGCAAATAACTATACTAAAAAGTTTTTATTGCTTCCCTTTTTCTCAAACTATAGTTCCCATGTATAATAGCTATTCTCTATTCCTCTCACTATAACAAACGAAGCATTCTACATGAAGCACATTGACAGTAATCCGATAATAAAAACACATATTCTCAAAATATCTTAGCTAAAAGTTTACCTCAGTTATATAAATAACCAGTTCAAATTTACTAGCAAAAATTTTGATAATATGAAGTGTAACTTAATGAGTTGAAAACATGATGACTTGAAAGAAACAAGAGCTAAAGTTTAAAAAACTGCAAAAGAAAAGTGAATCTGAATGTCCTTAATTGGTAATAACTTTTTATTTTTTTATGGAGTGCCAGATTAAGAATGAGAAAAAAGTAATCAAATTTGATTTATTAGACATATATGGTAAATCTATGCTTTGAAAATGTAGTGCTTTGAAACCAAAACCTCTAAAAAAAAAAAAAAAATTAGAAATCTAGCACCCTATTTCAAATGTACAAATGTGTTCATTCATTCAATTGAGATTTTTGTAAACACCTGATCTTAGTCCAGACTCTCATCATCTCTGATATCTGCAGCAGGTCTTTTCGTCAGTCTCTTTGCCCAGATCTGCTTGCCTTTTTTTGTCGCCCCCTACTTTATACATCTGCCAGACCAATCTGCCAGAATAGCAGTAAGTATGATGGCACTAACCTCTCAATAACTTACAATAACATCCTATGACCTACTGAGTCAAGTGTAAATGTTTCTTGAATTTCAAAATATTCTGAAAGTTGTTCTTCCTTTACCTACCCAAACCCTACTCCGTTTTTTTTTTTTTTGTAATTTTATGTATATACTTAATTTTTACTTATTTATTTTTAACATCTTATTGGAGTATAATTGATTTACAATGCTGTGTTAGTTTCTGCTTTATAACAACGTGAATCAGCTATACATAAACATATATCCCCATATCTCCTCCCTCTCGTGTCTCCCTCCCACCCTCCCTATTCCACCCCTCTAGGTGGTCACAAAGCACCGAGCTGATCTCCCTGTGCGATGTGGCTGCTTCCCACTAGCAATCTATTTTACGTTTGGTTGTGTATATGTGTCCATGCCACTCTCTCACTTCATCCCAGGTTACCCTTCCCCCTCCCCATATCCTCAAGTCAATTCTCTACATCTGCATCTTTATTCCTGTCCTGCCCCTAGGTTTGGGACCTAATGAAACTTAAAAGCTTTTGCACAGCAATGGAAACCATAAATAAGACAAAAAGACAACTCTCGGAATGGGAGAAAATATTTGCAAATGAAGCAACTGACAAAGGATTAATCTCCAAAATTTACAAGCAGCTCATGCAGCTCAATATCAAAAAAACAAACAACTGAATCCAAAAATGGGCAGAAGATTTAAATAGACATTTCTCCAAAGAAGATATACAGATTGCCAACAAACACATGAAAGGATGCTCAACATCACTAATCATTAGAGAAATGAAAATCAAAACTACAATGAGGTTATCACCTCACACGAGGCAGAATGGCCATCATCAAAAAAATCTACAAACAATAAATGCTGGAGAGAGTGTGGAGAAAAAGGAACCCTCTTGCACTGTTGGTGGGAATATAAATTGATACAGCCACTATGGAGAACAGTATGGAGGTTCCTTAAGAACTAAAAATAGAACTACCATACGACCCAGCAATCCCACTACTGGGCATATACCCTGAGAAAACCATAATTCAAAAAGAGTCATGTACCACAATGTTCACTGCAGCTCTATTTACAATAGCCAGGACATGGAAGCAACCTAAGTGTCCATCGACAGATGAATGGATAAAGGAGATGGGGCACATATATACAATGGAATATTACTCAGCCATAAAAAGAATGAAATTGAGTTATTTGTAGTGAGGTGGATGGACCTAGAGTCTGTCATACAGAGTGAAGTAAGTCAGAAAGAGAAAAACAAATACAGTATGCTAACACATATATATGGAACTTACCTCCTGTTTTTATGCCAACTACACCTCTACATATATTACACATATTCTACTTATGGCTTACTCTGTTCTTCTGCCATATGGAGTAACTTCCATTTTTGATTCTTAAACTCATTCTCATTTTCTTACAAAATATGGTCTTCTCTCAGTCTGCTTTGGAATTTTTATTTTATAAACTTCAGTTTCATTTATTATCTATGTCATATAGTTTAGAAGTTGTTATTTTCTAATTTTTAAAAGTAGTTTTCCCTTTCAACAACTAATTTACAAGCTATAATGAGAGGAAATAATCACTTCATTCTACAGAGGCCTTCATGCACAAAACTTGGCAAATTCTTACTTCATAGCAAATATTTCATCATGGTTTAGGAGCTAAGTAGACTATGAAGACATATAAGAAAGGAAGTGTCCTCAATGGAATGATAAGTTAAGTAGAAGAAACAGTATGTATATAACAGGATATGTGACTGTGCTTGTGATAGTCTAAGCCAAATTCTTAAACGTAAGCTATTAAAGAGAGTAACAAAGACCAACATGCATACTGAGAAAAAAGGAATGCAAAGAACAATTCATGTTTTCTCATTTTTGCACAACAAATGGTTTAATAATGATGATGATAATAATAATAATAATGAACAACCCAGGCTCCAGTGGAAAACATAGCTCTTCTCCTTTTTAAATGAAATTATGTAAAACACAACACCTGGGTAATTCATTATTAGTAAGGATAATAAAGAAGAGAATTCTAGGGTTTTTTTTTATATTAAATTAAACCTATGGCATCTGTTATAATATTTAATGCTTATTTTATTATATTTACTGAGGGCAAACTTAGAACTTTTTGAAACTACATAAACTTTTCCAAGCCTATTGGTCATTATTTGCTCTATGACCTACCCACATTGATTAAAGAAACAGGAGTGTTTAACATGAAAAGAAAAAAAAAAAAAAAAAACAAGATGATGATAACTTGTAGTTATGTTTTATAAAAATGAATTAGAATTATTAAATTTAGATTCCAAATATGCAAAGCTCAAATTAAAATAAAAGCCCAATTTTTTTTAAAATTGGGATATAGTTGCTTTACAATGTTGTATTAGTTTCTGCTATACAGGGAAGTGAATCAGCTATATGTATACATATATCCCCTCTTTTTTGTATTTCCTTCCCGTTTAGGTCACCACAGAGCATTGAGTAAAATTCCGTATGCTAGCTATACAGCGGGTTCTCATTAGTTATCTATTTTATATACAGTAGTGTATATATGTCAATCCCAATGTCCCAATTCACCCCAGTCCTCCTTTCCCCTGTTGGTGTCCATATGTTTGTTCTCTACATCTGTGTGTCTATTTCTGCTTTGCAAATGGGTTCATTTGTACCATTTTTCTAGATTCCACATATATGTGTTAATACATGATATTTGTTTTTCTCTTCCTGACTTACTTCACTCTGTATGTCTGTTTCTAGGTCCATCCACGTCTCTACAAATGACTCAATTTTGTTCCTTTTAATGGCTGAGTAAAAAGCCCAATTTTTAATTATAAAAATGAATTTCTAATCATTGGAAGTGCCTAAAAATAGTATAATCTACGTTGTGATTTGATGAGTTTACTGACTCTGAAAACATTCAAGCAATGACACTTCTACTCATTACAATAAAATCTGAGACAATCTATAGTTGTGTGCTGGATGAGTGGTGCAGATAATAAGTGGTCAAATGAGGAAATTACAACTCTCCATTAAGGAAAGCAGAACACTTTCATTGAGGAGGTCAGAAGTGATCTGAGCTTTCTTATAAATTGTTCAAAATTTATAGAAAAATTATATGTTAAATTTGTTGAAACTCACGATAACACTTAGGAATTAAAGAAAGTAAAGGTGAGAGACAGACAGACACACAGATGAAGAGGGGGAAGAAAAGGAGAGATGGAGAGAGACAGACACAGAGATACAGAGTTAGATAGACAGAGAGTTATCAGCTTCCAAAGGTACATAACTAGAAAGATGGAACTGAGATTTGAACACTGGTGGTCCAACACCTGAGTTCAAATCCTTAACCTTTATTCTATACTACCTACTAGGCTATATGTGTAAGATATGGTAGGTAAAAAAGAGACAAGAAAAATCAAAGGTAATAAAAAGCTTAGTACAACAAAAGTAGAGCACTCCCATTGGAAAGAATTGAGAAAAATAATTGTAAATTATATTGGGGCCAGATTGCCAGTGTGTAGCAAAATGTCCTAGCACTGCAAAATGTCTAAGTTGTTCATTATGTTCAGGAGTTATGCTGCTGTATTTTGCACGGTGTGAAATGTCTGGAGGTTTTTCAAGAAAAGTGTCATGTGTACTAGTTTTCCAACTGAGGGTTAACAAAGACCAACATACCATTGGGAAAACTGTATCTTAGACAAAGCAAAACTACATACCAGTGAGTTCTTAAATGAAAGAAGGTACAAGTTCTGCCAACTCTTCATGTGTAAGAACAATAAGAAAACAGTATGAATCAAAAGTAGAAGCAAAATGGGAATTTTGACTTCTTGAATACTAAACTGTTCTTGTCCACTGACCCTTTGCCACTTTCACTTTTCTCAGAATTGATTTTCAACTAATTTCTCATTCAAGAAGTAGCAATGCCCTTGCTTAATTCTTGGGTTCTGCATTAAAAGAGATTGTAATTCAAACTCTACTTCTAAGACACGCTAAATATGTGACTTTGGAAAGGTCGAGGAACCTCTTTAACTGTGTTCTTGTTATGTTTTTATCTCCTAGATGAGGAAATGAATATAAATTATTTTTCACAGATGCGATATATGTAAAGTGCTCAGCACACATTTAACATAATAATAATAATTATTATTTTATTTTGATTCTTTTTTCTTAAGCACTTCAAAATTAATAAATGGTAACTGATCCATGGATAAGTTTGGTATTAAGGAAGATATGTGGACTAAAAATAAATTCTAAGACTAAGATTCCAGCCCCAAGAGTTAAACATACTGATCAAAACACTAGTTTTCTCAAGAGAGTAGTGTCTCCTCTTCAATCATACTGTGAAAAGACCAAAGAATTTGTCTGACAGTGTCCTCCTAAAACCTTAGCATGAATAATTTAACTTGCAACATCTCTGTGAAGTAGGTATGGAATAGAAGATATTATCCTGATGTTACAATTCAGCACGTTTAAAAAATTTACCCAAGGTTCTGGAAAAGTTAATTAGAGGTAAGGATCAGATTCAGATTTTCACATTGCCAATGTAGGGATCAAGGGCTATGGCTGCCATTTGGCATGGGATGCGTGTTTGGTGCGGGGGGTGGGAGGGGCAAATTAAACCATGTGCAAGTAGAACCAAAAGAGTTTGTCTGTAGAATAACAAAAATAAAATGACACACAGAGAGCTAGAATACAGAAATCAGCAGTTTTTAGAGATTTTTAAACCACAAAGAGAGACTAGGTTTTCCATTCTTTAAGATGGGTTTGTACACTTCTACTGTTTCAACTGATCTCTTCTGTGAACTGAAATAGAGCTTATTCAAATTACTTTTTGATACTAAACTACCAACTGCCTTAATACTTTTTATTTCAAAATCTGTTTGAAATTTAAGCCTTTTATGGTTATTTATCTAACTTACATTTTGCGGCATTTTTATGTGCTTCAAACTTTGAAAAAATCTGTTGTATTTCTTAAAATGTTCTACTGTTTTTACATTTTAGAAATGCAAAGTTATTACTCAGTTTCATTTGAATACTGAGAAAACTTCACAGAGACCGTGGACCTAGTTTGTTAAGTATTGTCACAATTTTTATTCCTATGGATAATGAATTGAGGATTTACAGTTGCACTGACCTGAAATACAGTAAAAGTAGACCAAGAGTCCCATTATTTACATGTACAAGATACAGTGGGTAACATAAAGTTATGCTTAAATATAATAAAATATTTTAATATTCAGAGTTCAGATTGTCCTTAAAAGCATCTAGGCATGAGTGGGCTCTTTCAAAGATTCAATGTTAAAATAAGTAAATTGAGACTCTATGTTTATGAAATATTACAAAGTTCACCCCTTGAACAACTTGCTGTTTTGAGAGTCAGTTATCAAAACACCAACTCCTGTTCTAGGCAAAATACAGGGCATGTGAGAAGAAACAGTACAAAATTTCTTCAGTCTATCATCACAAAGTTATTTTGAACAGGTGTGTTTATAATCATAAGAAACAAAAAGTCAATCTTTAATGGTGAACTCCCATTTTTACCCCAGAGGAAACATGGGGCTAGAAGACAAAACATAGGAATTTTGGCAGGAATAAGACTCGTTAAAGCATCTTATGCACCTCCTGTGGACATTATCTCCCTATGACACTCCAGTCCCTTTATTTTGCTATTGTTTTAAGGCACATTATAGAGACAAAAAAATAGGCATTTACAAGGCTACAGTGTCTCTTGTGTGGCAGCAAACTACATTATCAAGCAGCCAGGTGTACACCACATGAAGTGGTAAAATGTGATTTGTAGAGATTTGATGACAAATCTGTCTCCATAAGGCTCCATCCCAGGTTGTGCTCTCCATCTGTTCTACAGGACTTCATTTGGTTGCATCTGAAAGGAAGTAAAATATCTTCATCTTGAGATCTAAAGGAGTAATCTAAAAATGAATTAGTTTGATAAAGGGAAAAAGGAATTTTTCACATTTACTGTTATTAAAAATTTAATAAAGGCTGTTACTTATCAAATTAATTTTAAAATGCTCCTACTTATGCTATTATAATGTAAAGGCTGACTACCATTCCAAATCAAAGCCAACCTCATTGGTTAAAGTTAATATTAGCAATATTCTCTCTAGTTGCTAAAGCTGTGTATTTTTGCTTAATTTTCTATCTTGCTTCTTCAATGGAAAAACAGTGAAAGTAAAATTCACTTTCAGATATTTAAGGAGATTCTTTCCTATAATATAGCATATTTTCCTGCCTTGATCATTCCATTGTGAAATTCTAACATTTTTAGATAGACTAAACTTTTTTGGCTGATTGTAATAAATAGAGAATAGATGTATGAACCAAAACAAAAATCACATATATAGACAATGAATATGAAAGAGCTTGTTATTATTCAGTGACAGCTTTGTCTTTCTGTCTTTAGATTTTGACTGCATTTAAGGGTTAGGGTTGTTGTTTGGACCTCTTCTATTTGCTGAAAAGTGGAGTTGATCATAAGACTCACATGACAAGTGAGGTGTTCCTCCTTTACCTCCCATTCCAAATTGTATTTATAGCTTAATATTTCTTCTTCCTCAGCTTACCCATAAATAATTTATTGCACTGAGCTAAATTTTATTTTTTAAAAGCATATGAATTAATAGTTTCATACTCTGATGCTCATTCATTTACATGTATTATATGTATGGGAGATAGTTGATGAAACTCATCTGGAGTTTTTAAAATACAATTTTTCCTTAGAGAAGTAAAAAAAGACTCAATTTATTTTGCTTCAAAAATTAAAAACACAATACTTAATAAATATTATTACTGCCCAAGTTTTTAAATGTCATCTTAAAGACAATCATTGTATTGGGATAATAGAAATAGAAAGAAGGAAGGCAAAAGAAATGTCAGGAGAAATAGAAACTAGAGGCGCCAACAAGAAGTATGGTTGTATGTCAGGGTCAAGTCAGAAGACATAAATTATATCAATAATGTGAGCAGGGAGAATTTAATACTAAGAACTGTTAACTAATATGAGGTGATTACTAAATAAGATAAAGAAGACTTTAAGGAGTACAGAAAAGCAGATGTATAAATTTGTTCCTACCTCTAGGGCTGAGGGAAAGTGAATAAGAAAGGAACTTAAAAACTTATGATAGGGACAGACTCAAGGCTAGGATTCAGACCTCTTTGGATAAAGTATGGGAAAGGGACACTCAGACTCTTGTGGCAAGTAAACTTGCTGAAGGGTGTGGGCAACCCTTCAAGTGGCGAAGAAACTTGTGCAACTGTGTGAGCTGTGGCTGGTCCACAGCAGTGCCACTGGGTGGCAGAGAAACCTATCAGAGTGTTTGTGTTTCAGCTAGTTCACGAGGGCCTCTGAGGTTAACGCTACCAGGCCATTTCACCAACATTCCAACATTCCAACACCAACATTCTAATCTACTGCCTGTCAGACGGAAAACAGCTCAACCCCTTCATCCTGCCTTAGTTTTGCAATCTCTATCGAGTACCCTCTCTTGACAAAACTGAACATCAAAATCACTTGTCCAAAGAGTAATGTCCAGGTCCAGTATAGCAGTGCAGAAGAAGAAAGGACTGATCTGCAGCTGGCAGTCAATAAATTGATAACTGTTGCAGTCTACGCTGATGGCTATTCACATTCCATATACACCTTTATACAAATGTTTGAACTTCCATAAAACAACAAAAACAACTTCATGTTTCTACCTAACAAGATGTAGTTATTCTTTGTACAAAGGATGAAATTCTCACCCTCCCCCAAAGTGAGGGGACACAAAATCCTAATTGTCACTGGGTCCCACCACTGGCTATATTAGTTACTACTCCAATCCAGTCATCATTTCACTGAATATTTGTTACCTAAAAAAAATACAAGTTTAACTTTCAATAATTTTTATATTTAACAATAAGAGGAAAGAGAGAGATGAAAATAGGTAATATGCATATAGAAATAAATATATATACATAGTAAGTAAAAAAATTATAGGCAAAGCTACCAGTCCTCACTCCTATAATTGACTATGAGGCTATATTTGATATCTGCAAATTATTCTCTTGTTACTTATTCCATATTTTATTTGCTTTCAGCCAGAACATCAGTTAGTTGGTGTTCTTTACCAGATGTGATAACTCAAACCCTTCATTTCTGCAGGATTTGAGTCCTCAATAGTTCTCCTTTCTTTGGATGCTCTAGTTTTCCAATTACCTTTACTACTGTGTATAGAAGTCTTAAAAGCCCTCTGTGTTCCTATGGTGTGGAAGCAAAACCTTTATCTAGTGGTAATCAGTATTAATCACCTCAGCCATTTAGAGTAATGCTTTTCTATCAATTAGTTCAGTGGATATGGAGCCCAAATTGTGGGTGGCAAACTTGTTTTCCAATTCAATAGTACCAGTGTTGCCCTCTCACAAAGGAAGCATTCCCCCCTTAAGAATTAAGTCTATTTTACAAGTAGAGCTTAAAGTTGCCAGACAAAAAGTGAAAAGTCATTGAGTAATTTATTAGGAATAATAGTGAGAGAAGACAATCACTTGATCACTCCTTGATTTCCTGATTCCTGTATTCTGTCTAAGGGGTGAAAGAATCATACAACGGTTTCTAATTCAGAGAATAAAATGCATCCTGTAAGGGAGATCTCCATCCTTTCAATATATTGTCTCCCAACTAATGCCATGCTTGAGTCTTCAATAAGCCATTGCTTTAGACCAGCCACTTTTTGGTAATGAGGTACTTGGTAAGCCCATTAATTCCATGGGCATGTTTAAAATCCTCTTGACAAAATTGAGCGCAGGAGCCAAAAACTGAGGCCAGTGCATTTCTTGAATACATACTCTGGACCTCGAGACCTCCTTGAACCCCGGTTTTTTTTGTTTTTTTTTTTTTAAGAACAATGGTTTTCAACAATAACCAGATAGTCAGTCTAGATCTGTTTTTGCTTTTTAAAAAAGCATTTAGGGCTTCCCTGGTGGCGCAGTGGTTGAGAATCCGCCTGCCAATGCAGGGGACATGGGTTCGAGCCCTGGTCCCGGAAGATCCCACATGCCGCGGAGCAACTAGGCCCCAGAGCCACAACTACTGAGCCTGCGCGTCTGGAGCCTGTGCTCCGCAACAAGGGAGGCCGTGATAGTGAGAAACCCACGCACCGCGATGAAGAGTGGCCTCCACTTGCCACAACTAGAGAAAGCCCTCGCACAGAAGCAAAGACCCAACACAGTCATAAAATAAATAAATAAATATATAAATAATTAAAAAAAAAAAAAGCATTTAAAATTTATCACCTTCAAAAATCTGTTATTCTCCTGATTTGGGGTCTATACTATAAGATGCCCATAGTGTTTCCTTTATCATAATTAATTTGTAGTCTAAATGGTTTTAGACACTTCACTTTATAAGCTCCACTTTTTGGTGTTGAGTCTTCATATGAAATAAAAATTGAAATTTGCGTGTGATGGGTCTCATCTAAGTCATATCTGATTGGCACAAGAAGTATGATTCAGTTGGTATAACCAACATGCTACCAGTCCTTGGAAGACACTTGGCAGATAAAGTTACTCAATTACATCCGAACAGGGCATTCTGACCCAATAACTGAAATTAGGTCTCCAGCATTTACAATGTAAATCCTACCATACATAATAATTTTAGTTCTTCCATGACTTATAGGTGGATGGCAAGAATAATGTGTTGTTATATACACATACTACAGTTTTATTATATTGCACATATACCTTCTTTGTTATAGTCTTTTTAATTTTCATTTGTTAGAAAATGTACTTTTTTGCAGGGATTCATGAAGTCCTAGCTACTTAAAAGTGATGTTCTTGATTGTATCTTTTACAGATTCCTTCTACAATAGAAATGCCATTAAAACTTGATTATTTTGTCTATTCCTTCAGCAACGTGTCTAAATCTACTTATTCTAATCAATAGCAATGACAGCTGTGCACAGTAGAACTGCAAACAGTCTTTCTTTTTATGCTGCATGATTAAATTCTTGTCTGGGATAGTGAAACCAGTTTTACATTGTTTTTTGTTGTTGTTGTTTTGTTGTGTTTTTTTATAATTTACTTATTTATTTTATTTTTGGCTGCATTGGGTCTTTGTTGTTGCGCGCAGGCCTTCTGTAGTTGCAGCGAGCGGGGGCTACTCTTTGTTGCGGTGCGTGGGCTTCTCATTGCAGTGGCTTCTCTTGTTGCGGAGCATGGGCTCTAGGCGTGTGGGCTTCAGTAGTTGTGGCACACGGGATTAGTTGCTCTGCAGCATGTGGGATCTTCCGGGACCAGGGATCGAACCCGTGTCCCCTGCATTGGCAGGCAGTTTCTTAACCACTGTGTCACCAGGGATGTCCTACATTGGTTTTATATCCAAGTTTGTCTTTGGTATTTTGCCTCACTGATGTTCAAAAAATATATGCAACATTATCTCATTTTTTGCTAACCTGATAATGTTTATTTATGACTTAAGTAATTTGGTTTCTTTTGCCACTGAGATACCAATTCTATCTCAATCAGGTGACTTCTGGGTTCCCAGGCAGAGCTGCTTTACTGATGAAAGAATACAGATCTGATTCTTTATGAGTTATTTATACTTTGGATACACATTGAACTAGCAACTCCAGTCAACAATCTCATAAATGTTTCCCATGACACAGTAAAGACAAGGGGAAACTTTATGGGAATGTCAGTGCTGAAGATGACTCAGTAGCATCTTCACTTTTAAGAGGATAATGCTGACCAGTTACAGATGTCTTGAGAGCAATGAGCAGCATTTAGGAGAATTTTTCCAGATAGAGCATGTCCAGGGAAAGGAGAGTTACTAAGATGTTGTAAGTAGATTTTAAGGGAGAATGTAACTTCAAGATTTAGATTTAAGTGGCTTTGTAGAGTATGCTTTTGAGCTATTGCCAGGCATTTATACCTGCATCAAAGAAAAGTGAAAAAAAAATTTTTCAATGATTAAACTAAAAGGAAAGGTAGAGACACATACTAAAGAGACACATACTAAAGCTCCCAAAGTATTACCCTTGTGAATATCTGGGATAAACTGAACCTAAATATTCATATGTGACTTGTTAGTCTACTGTTCGAGGAATATACACTGTGATTTCCTTACACTATAGCAAATTCATGTGGCACACTTACTCTAATTTCAGTTGCCTATTTCAGAAAAAGGGCAGCAGAAGAAACACATGGGAATATCTGTTTTAAAAAGTAGCTGTATTAATTAGTTATTGCCAAAATAAAAGAAACAAACAAAGAAAAATATGTCTTCGTATCAAACTAACTCAAGAATGAGAGCCTTACTCATGCCCTTAAAGGTTAGTTATGAGTGGCTGACCAAGGCAGGGCTCAGCTTTGCAGCTCTGTTAATTTTGAGCTGTTCCCTTATGAATGTGAGAGTCAGCTGGGGGTCATCTACTTCAGATGGGCAGTTTTGTTCCATGCTGCAGATCTATGGGTTCTGGTCTGCTTCCCATGTCTCTCATCCTCCTTGGATCAGCAGACCAGCCAGGGCATGCTTTTCTCATAGCAATAGCAAGAGTACAGAAGAACACACAGAACCATGCTAGGCTTCTGAACACTTAGATTCAGCTATGGCACTCTGTCAGCGATCACTACATACATGCCTTTAGTCAAAGCAGTCCACATACGGCCAAGTCTAAAGTCAAGAGGCTGAGAAACGTACCACACCTACACTAAGACCATGCCAAGGGTAAAGTCATAGTTCAGTTTACCTCAGTAGCCAATGTCAGAAAGGAAGAATTAGTGGCAAGTACAATGATACCTGTATCCAGAAAATGAATCAAGATTTTTCTCAATGATTTAAAAATATGACTAACAGCTCATTAGCCTTTTAAAAAAAATTTATCTCAAATAGGTAGCATATTTTACTTTCAGTGGTGACCAGACATAATCAAAAGTCCCAGTATGAAATAAAATATTTTAATAATTCACAAATTTTGCCCTTCCTCTGCTTCAAATTTTTTTTTCATTAAAAGGAGAACTAATGATAAGACACAGAATGTATCAAGTTTGCCCCTGCTGTATTTGGGTCATGATTCTTGGAACTCAAAACAATGATTTCCACCCCTAATGGGGCAAAGTGTTTGTATTGCCAACAGCACTAAAGTTAGTACTTAGTCATATCACTGTCAGCTTCAATGTACAGAATTTCCAGTGTTGCAAATCACCACATCTCTATCTTCTCTTTCATTCTCACATAACCACTAATATTATTAGTGATTAATATTATCTCATAGGCTCTTCAATATGTGTCTGAAATCATAATAAACCTTTATAGCACATCACTCTTTTTCTATTTATAAATTATTTTTTGGACCTGGGTTCAACACTTTCATAGAAAAAAGCTGTAGATTTTAAGAGTGTGTTAATAAAGAGGAAAACAAAAACTAAGGTGATATTTACAGTGAGCATATTCTACTGCAATGTTTGAAAATAGGCTTTATACTTTTTTCTTATGGAAACAACCTACAGTATCAGTGTAGGTAAAGGACGGTCATTTATTCAAACTGCTAACATGGCACTAATCTGCCTCTTATTTTCCTAAGTTTACAAAAACCTGTTACCTTTTTGAGAACTCATCATTCATTGCTAAGTACATAAGTTATTACCAATCACCTTATTAAATAAAGTTAATGTCACTGAGCAAATTGTGGATCAACTAAGCAGAGACAGGCAAGAAAGTCCACCACAGAAAACATTCTTCTCTTTACTCCCATGGGGAGACACATAATTTGGCAATGCCGGCATTGCTGGTTTGTCTGCTTGTTTTATTTTACACATAAGGCCATATTTTGTCATTAAGTCTGGTAACAGAAATTCAGCTTCAGCTTCAGCTTGAGTTGAGAAAACAAGGCATTTGAATGCATTTTCTTCACTCCTTCACTATAATTATGTTGTACTTTGCAAGACCCAAGGTTATAATAAGAAGATGGATGGAAGAAACAAGAGGAAAGGAGTTGGAGAGGAGAAATGTGACAAAGATGTGATAGAAAAGCACCTGGAGAAAGAGAGGTAGAATTAATATTGATAAGATGATTGAAAGGCTGTTTTTCTCTCTTAATTGTCTGTGTCAAATTTGTCCTAGCCTAATTTATGAGAAGAGAAGTGAAATGTTAATTCAGGTCTTTATCCCCTGTCCTCTCTGCAGCAAAGACCCCTCAGAGCTTTGTCTAGTACCTCCTGCTTCCAGGTATATCCATATTCAACACTGTATATTTAGGTTATGTATAGAGGAAGCATATGAGATTAAATCTGAGAGGACAGATAAAAAGATTGATATATCAGGCTATTATTTCAACAAAACTCTATGCTGCCCAGACATTTAATGCTAGCTCAATTGGTTCATTACAACACCATCTCCTTCTACCAAAATTTCAGGAAAGTAATACTCAATATCATATTTACATTTTATGTCACTAGAAAACACATGTACTATAAATTGGGAAATATATCTATTAGAAGAATCTGTGGTAATATTATGGAAAACAGAAGAAAATGTGAATATCTGAGTCATATTAGCAGATAATGATAATGAACAGTTGCATCTGGTTTTTTTTTTTTTTTTTTTTTGGAACTCAGAGCAATGGCCCTTGCATTTTTTTTTTTTTTTAACATCTTTATTGGAGTATAACACACACAATGGTGTGTCAGTTTCTGCTTTACAACAAAGTGAATCAGCTATACACATACACACATATCCCCATGTCTCCTCCCTCTTGCGTCTGCCTCCCACCCTCCCTATCCCACCCCTGTAGGTGGTCAAAAAGCACCGAGCTGATCTCCCTGTGCTATGTAGCTGCTTCCCACTAGCTATCTATTTTACATTTGGCAGTGTATATATGTCCACGCCACTCTCTCACTTCGTCCCAACTTACTCTTTCCCCTCCCCGTGTCCTCAAGTCCATTCTCTACGTCTGTGTCTTTATTCCTGTCCTCCTGCTCCTAGGTTCTTCAGAACCATTTTTTTTTTTTTTTTTTTTTTTTTAGATTCCGTATATATGTGTTAGCATACAGTATTTGTTTTTCTCTTTCTGACTTATTTCACTCTGTATGACAGTCTCTAGGTCCATCCACCTCACTACAAATAACTCAATTTCGTTTCTTCTTATGGCTGAGTAATATTCCATTGTATATATATGCCACATCCTCTTTATCCATTTATCTGTCGATGGACACTTAGATTGCTTCCATGTCCTGGCTATTGTAAATAGAGCTGCAATGAACATTGTGGTACATGACTCTTTTTGAATTATGGTTTGTTGCATCTGGTTTTGATTTTTAACTTTATGATCCATTCAAGAAACACAAACACACCAAAAAAGTGAAAGAATGTGGAAAAGACTTAATGAATCCAAAACAAAACAAAATCTGCATCTGTAACCTGTTTTTCACTTTTCCTGTTAAGAGTCAAGATTATATTTGTCATTTTCATCACCAACTGGAATTAAAGATTTTATGGCTGATTGATGCTTCATGGCTCTTGTTTATGTTTCTGTGGATAGGACTATTCATTTTCAACAAAGTTTTCACCCTAGAACCCATAGCATGGGTCCTGTTACTGGCCTTTGGGTGTGATGATGAAGTAATTTGAATAAACATTATTCATAGGTTACAAAGTGAATGTATTGACCAAAGACAGATCTTGTTCCATTATGTTCATGATCATACTTGCAACCTTCAGCTTTCAATTTCGTGTGCACATCTGGTTGAGGCTGTAATGCATTCAATTTTTAAATTCATTTTCTGTGATAATTTATCACATAAACTCTTCTTCATTTTTACAGGTTCTTTAAGGAGACATACGAGTGACTTTGTTAACATTTCTTTTATTCAAGGGTCCTCAATACCACCCACAAATTCACAAGCATCACGGTCTCTTTCCTGGCTCTTGTTTAAAACTCTTGTGATTCTAATCATCTATGTCACTTTCCTCTTAATTTGTGTTGTGTCTACATTGAACTTACATATCACCTAAGTTGCCTGTGTTGTTTCAAAGTTCAAGGAGTATTGTATAGTTGAATTTAGTCATTTAATCTATTTACATTCATGTTTGTTTTACCAAAGGTCTTTGAGGTTGCATAAGAAAATATTATTTCAAGAAAATATTTAAATATATATGCATACATATGTATCTGGTTATTATTTGATGAACATTTTAATTGCAATACTGATGCAAATTAGATTAATTGCAATGAGTTAAAATTAAAATTGTAGCTCATGACTGATGTGTAAATAGTACAAATAGATGTAGTTTTTTAAATAAACAAAAAACACAACCATCAACAATTATGATTACTTCACAGTTAAATGATAAGCTTAAGGAACAAGCTATATGATGAAAAAAGAATGTTATTTGTGAAAAAATAAATCACATATGTGATTTACCACAACTTAGTAGCTGGAATTTGGAAACTGTATTTCTTTAAAACCACTGAAAGAAACAGAAGTTTCTCATGAGCTGTCAGTCAATAGATAGACTAATTGAAAAAAATTGTATGTCATTTTTACTTGACTCATCTTGCTTTTGGACATTCTACTGAGGCTAAAGTATCATACATTTGTTGGTTCCAAGTAGACAGTTTTCTTTTACATACCACTGATTGCTTATACATGAGGAGATTTGTTTTAATCCCACATCTTTAACTTCATATTATCAATAGTGAATTGGTTAATGTTTCTAAGATGTTCATTTATTACACTATAGTCAGTCCATTTCACACTAACAGCAATACCATTCAATTTATCACTGTCACTTCAGGCAATGTTTTAAAGATGTGTTTACCTGAAAAGGGGCATGTAAAACGATGTAGAATAGTGTGATTGCAAGAAATGAAAGGTCATAAGCAATATGGTAACAAACTTTTCCCTGGATTTCCTTTTCAATTTACCTTCTGTTACTCAAGTCCCATACCTGGTAAAATATTTAGAAAGAAGCATGTGGCAACAAAACTGTTATTACTTGTGGGAAGAGATTGCCCCAAGTCTGATAGTAGTTTGAATATCTGAACAATATCCCAATGGGTGCTTACCATGACTGCAGCATTGCCTTTACATCACCATAATAATTTAATTCTGTCATTGAATATATTTCTTTAGGTTTATCTCTGAATTACCCATCCTAAGAGCTCAGATCCTTGAATTTGATCTTCTCAGTCTGAGCAAAGAAGGAGCTAACTGTCTAGGTTGAGAATATTGTTTTAAGCCTGTTACAGTTGAGTGTAATGCTTTATGACATTATGAATCTGTCTAGATTCCCGAAGGGTTGTAGAGTGGTTTAAAGTTAAATTATACAATCCTCCAACTTTGTTATCCTTACTCAAGACTGCTTTTACTACTCTAGATTTTTTGCATTATCATCTACATTTTGTCTATTTTGCAATTTACATTTTTCCAAAAGCATACCGGAATTATAATGGGATTGCTTTGGTTCCATAAATTAATTTGGTGAGAATTGATACATTAACAATATTGAGCTTTCTAGTTTTTAGCCTTGCTACAAGTTTCGATTTATTTCATACATTTAATATGTTTTTTAAGCCATTGGGTATATGTAAAATAATTGCTTTAAACTTCTTAACTACTAATCTCAACATATGCTTTGCCTCAGTGTTGTTTCTCTCGACTCTATTTTCCCTTCTTATAAATCTTATTTTCCCACTTCTCACATCCACCACTTTTAAAAATACTTCACTTTTTTAAGGCAGTTGTAGGTTCCCAGCAAAATTAAGAGAAAGTTATGGCAATACCCAAATGCCCACTGCCACCACCCATGCCTAGCTTCCCCCATTATCAACAACCCCCACCAGATTGGTAAATTTGTTACCAAACTCATGAACTTACACTGACACGTAATAATCACCCAAAGTTCATAGTTTACACTAGAGTTTACTCTTGATGTTTTACATACTAAGGGTTGGAACATAGGTATAATGACATATTTCCAGTATTATAGTATCATACACAGTGCTTTCACTGGTCTAAAAATCCTATGTTCTGCCTATTCATCCCTCTTCCTTCCAACCCTTGGCAATCAATAATTTTTTTACTATCTCCCTAGTTCTGCCTTTTCCAGAATGTCATATACATGGAATCATATAGTATGTAAACTTTTCATGTTGGCTTCTTCCACTTAGATTTAAGATTCCTCCATGTCTTTTCATGGATACATAGTTCATTTTTTAAAGCAATGAATAATATTCTATTGTATAGATATACTACAGTTTATTTACTCATTTGTATACCAAAGTACATGTCAGTTACTTCCATGTTTTTGGCAATAATGAATAAAGCTGCTATAAACATTCTATGCAGGCTTTTATGTGAACGTAAGTTTTCAACTCCTTTGGATAAACATGAAAGAGGGTGATTGCTGGATCATATGGTAAGAGTGTGTTTGATTTTGTAAGAAACCACTAAATGTCTTCCAGAGTAGCTATAATTTTGATTCCTACCAGCAATGAATGAATTTCTGTTGCTCCACATCCTCATAAGCAGTTGGTGTTTTCAGTGTGCTGGATTTTGGTCATTCTGGTAAGTGTATAGTAGTATTTTATTGCTATTCTAATTTGCAATTCCATGATGTAGAACATCTTTTCATATGGTTATTTACCATTTCTATATCTTCTTTGGTGAGGTGTCTGTTAAGGACTTTGACCCCTATTTCAATCAGGTTGTCTGTTTCCTTACTGTAGAGTTTTAAGAGTTCTTTGTATAATTTGGATAATAGTCCTTTATCTGTGTCTTTTGTAAATATTTTTTCCCAATCTGTCGGTTGTCTTTTCATTCTTTTAACATTGTCTTTTGCAGAGCAGAAGTTTTTAATTTTAATGAAGTCCAGCTTATCAATTATTTCTTTCATGGATCATGCATTTGGTGTTTTATCTAAAAAGTCAGCATGATACTCAAGGTCACCTAAGTTTTCATCTATGTTATCTTCTAGGAGTTTTATAGTTTTGCATTTTACATTTAGATCTGTGGTTCATTTTGAGTTAACTTTTGTGAACTGTTTAAGGTCTGTGTCTAAATTCTTTTTTTCCTCTTTCTTTTTTTGTATGTAGATATCAAGTTGCTCCAGCATCATTTGTTGAAGGACTATGTTTGCTCTATTGCATTGCCTTTGCTTCTTTATCAAAGATCAGCTCATTATATTTAGGGGGGTCTACTTCCAGGCTCACTATTGTGTTCCATTGATCTGTCTTTTATTTTGCCAATACCACACTGTTTTGATCACAGTAGCTTTATAGCATGTCTTTAATCCGGGTGGTATCAGTCCTCAGACATTGTTCTACTTCAATATTGTTCTATTCCTTCAATATTGTGTTGGCTACTCTGGGTCTTTTGCCTCTCCATATAAACTTTAGAAATCAGTTTGTCAATATTCATAAAATAACTTGCTGGGATTTTGATTGGTTGCTATAGATCAAGTTGGGAAGAACTGACATCTTGATATTATTGAGTCTTCCTATCCATGAACATGAAGTGTCTCTCCATTTATTTCTATGATTTCATTTATTAAGAGTTTTGTGGTTTTCTTCATATAAATCTCCTATGTATTTTGTTAGATTTATACCTAAGTATTTCATTTCGGGGGTTACCAACATAAATAGTATTGTGTTTTTAATTTCAAAATCCACTTGTTCATTGTTGATATATAGGATAATGATTGATTTTTGCATATTAACTTTGTGTCCTGAAACCTTGCGAATTTTTTGTTTTCAATTTCGGCTCTAATTATTATTTCTTTTATTCTTCTTACTTTGGATTTAATTTGCTCTTCTTTTTCTAGTCTCTTAAGGTGGAAATTTAGATGATTGATTACAGATCTTTCTGTGTTAATGTATGCATTTAATAGTATAAATATCCCTGTCAGCACTGCATTTGTTGCATCTCACAAATTTGGTAAGTTGTGCTTTCGTTTTCATTTATTTATTTCAAAATATTTAAAATTTTTTTGAGATTTCTATTTTGGTCATGTGTTATTTAGAAGTGTCTTGTTTAATAATCAGGTATTTTCTAGTTTTTTGTTATGGTTTTCTACTTTAAATCTACTGTGGACTGAGAACAGACATTGTTTGTATTTCTATACTTTTAAATTTGTTAAGGTGTGTTTTATGGCTGAGAATGTGGTCTATCTTGGTGAATGACCAATGTGAGTTTGAGAAGAATGTGTATTTTGATGCTGTTGGATGAATACTCTATAAATGTCAATTATATCCAAATGATTATTGGTGTTAAGTTCAACTACATTCTTACTGCTTTTCTGCCTGATGGATCTGACCATTTCTAATAGAGGGATGTTGAAGTCTCCAACCATGATAATGGATTACTTTATCTCTCTTTGCAATTCTTTCATTTTTTTGCATCATTTAATTTGACACTCTATTGTTAAGTACATACATGTGAAGGATTATGCTATGCCTTTTTTGGAGAATTTATTTTATCTTTCTATGATGCTCATACATATATCTAATAACTTTTCATCCTTTTGTCTGAAATTACTATAGCCACTCATGCTTTCTTTTGATTTGTGTTAGCATATTTGTTCATCCATTCACATTGAATGCATATTTATCTTTATATTTAAAGTAGGTTTCTTGTAGGCAACTTACAGTTGGTGCTTGTGTTTTTATCCACTCTGAATCTGTCATTTAAATGCTACATTTAGACCACTGACATTCAGTGTGATTACTTATATTGTTGAATTAATATCTACCATATTTGTTACTGTTTTCTTTTTGTTCCCCTTGATCATTGTTCCTACTTTTGTGTTCCACTATTTTTCTGCCTTCTGTGGTTTTATTTGAGCATTTATGATTCTATTTTTTCTTCTTTCTCAGCATATGATTTATATTTCTTTTTTTACTTTTTTACTGGTTGCCCTAGAGTTTGCAATATACATTTACAACTACAACTGACCCTTTAACAAAGTGGGGGTTAGGGGGCGCCAATCCTCCCCTGCCCCTCACAGTTGAAAATCAGCAGTTGGTCCTCCATATCCATGGTTCTACATCTGCATATTCAACCACTTGTGGATTGTGGAGTACTGTAGTATGTATTTATTGAAAAAAATCTGGGTATATATGGACCCACACAGTTCAAACCCATGTTGTTCATATGTCAACTGTAATTCAAGTCCTCTTTCAAGTAACACTACATCACTTCATAAGTAGTGTTTCCGTAATAACAAAATAACCCTAATTTCTCCCTCTTGTTCCTTTTATCATTGTTGTCATTCATTTCACTTATATTAAACATACAGAACCATATATGTATATAAATACAAATATATGATATATACATAAGTGTACACATTTTAATACATTGTTGCCATTATTATTTTGAACAAACTGTTATCTGCTAAATCAATTAAGAATAAGAAAAATAAAATTTTTGATTTTACCTTCACCTATTTCTTTCTAACGCTCTTTTGTGTGTGTGTGGACCTGAGTTTCTGACCTATATTATTTTCCTTATTTCTAAAGAATTTCATTTAACGTTTATTGAAAAGCTGGTCTGGCAACAAATACCCTCATTTTTTGTTTGTCTGATACAGTATTTCTCTTTTACTTTTGAAAAATACTTTCCAAGGTACAGAAATCCTGGTTGGTGGTTTTCCTCTCTTGGAACTTTAAATATTTCACTGGATTCTCCACTTGCTTGCATAGTTTTTGAGAAGTCAAATGTAATTGTTGCCTTTGTTCTTCTATAGGTGAGGTGTTTTTTCCTATGGCTTCTTTCAGGATTTTTTCTTTCTTTGATTTTCTGTAATTTGAAAATGATATGCTGAGGTGTAGTTTTTTTGGTATTTATCATGAGTTGGATATTTCTCTTCTCCCAGGTCATTTAGACTCTGATAATACCTCAGCAGAATTAGCTCAGACTTTTCCACACTAAGCCTCCAGCTATTCATCAATTACTATTCAGGTTTTCCGACCCAGGCATTGGTTCCTGCAGAGGTTTCCACTCATATATCTCTGCTTCAATAAACCATGACTCCCAGTATTCACCTATCTCCCCAGTCTTGGTGCCAGCAGTTTGCCCCATATATTCCCTCTCTAAAGGATGCAAGAAGAGTCATTGATTTTTCAGTTTGTTAAGTTTTTTACTTGTTGTTAGGAGGGAGTGGTGACCTCCAAGCTCCTTACACGTGAAACTAGAAACTTTTTTTCCTCTTTTTACTGATTTTTAATTGTATGCTAGATATTGTGGATATTTGAGTCTCCTTAAAATGCATTGTGTTTCAGCTCACAGGCAGTTCCTTAACTCATGCATCAGATTCATCTTTACGAAAAGTTTTTTTTAAGTTATCTTAAGACAGATATAAAGTATACAAAGCTAGACTAGCCCTTCTCATAAAGGATGACTTTCTAGCATGTAAACTGATTGTCCTGGATGTGCAATAAGCTTTCTTTTGTCTAGCTACTTAGAAGTCCTGTGTCTCTCACACATATATGACCTTTAGAGTCTCCATCCAACTCAGAGATCAACAGCTACTGTGTCCTGCCAGGCCTATAGAATCTTGGCCGGTATAAGCACAGCTTAATATTTTTCTGAAGACGATGTAACATTATTACATTTGGGGAATTTCTTCCTTGCGTATCTTCCTTCTTTTTGATACTCTTTCCTTTGAATTCTTATTGCCAGAGCAGACCCACACTCTGCTCATGGAATTCCTATCTTCTACTTGGATTAAACCTCCTCACACTTCATTCTGATTGCACTTCCAGGCAGAAGCCAGGGTAAGCCTAAATCTCATCTTGCATGTGTTGACCTGAAACAACAGTCTGCCAGGTATTTCCCCAGCAAAGATGGGTTTATTCAGGAGCAGAAGAGAACTGCAATTTGGGGTCAGCAACCATTCCAAACCACTTGCAAGTCCCAGTATGGCAAAGGAAGGAGAACACATTTATAGAGGAGAAAAGGAAGTTGGGAGGGCTATAGTAAACAGAGTCCATGGCTTTTCATTAGTTAAGTCCTTTCCAGGAAAGAACAGGCATCTTTCTTCTTCCTGTTGGGCTCTGCTATCATTGCAGGGCATGAGAGCTTTCCCTTCTGGTCTTCTGACTCTATTTAATTGAGGTTTCTGTTTATTAATTTTTTAAACATTTTCCTGTGAAAAGAGATCACAGCTTTGTGCTGATAGTTGTACAATGTCTGAAAATTAGTGACTCATTTGTTTTATCTGGTTCTCTAATTTACTATGAGAGTGATAGCTCCTTACTGGTTGCCCTATCATGGCCAGAAAAATAATTAAGCTATCTTATTGATCCAATATTTATTTCTAATATTTATCATTAGAAATTGGCTAGTATAAAATATGATTAAAAGCATAATACAATATAGCTAAAATTCCATTTTGTTATGAAGCATCTACAACTACATCAAAATCACAGCAAATCTTTTAATCTAGATCAAAATATTACTTCCAAAAGAACCGTAAACAACAACAAAACAAGTCAATCTGAAAGCCCTTTCTAGTAATACTTGTCTCAAAGCTTTATTGATATTAGTTTTCAAGAGATCAATTTCTTTTAAGAGAGTTCATTCTTCACTGATTGATTTTTAAAATCCCCACTATCTAGAAAAAAAAAAAAGATATTTCCAGAGAAAATTGTTGAAGTTTATATTAATGTAGCCACCTCCCAGATCATATAGTCTCTTCATTTTACCAGAGAAACCTCTTGTTATGGTTAAATTATTAGTGCCAAGACCAATTTAAAAAGTTATTTCTGAAATGAATGGATTGGTATGCAATTACCTTCCGAGTTAGATCATTCCAATATTTTAAACCACATGGATGAGATCATTAAAAAGCTACTGATAGAGAGAAAAAATTCAAGCAGCTTGAATATTTATGCTTGAAACAGCATTAATATTTATCCTTCGGGCTTCCCTGGTGGCACAGTAGTTGAGAATCTGCCTGCCAATGCAGGGGACATGGGTTCGAGCCTTGGTCTGGGAAGGTCCCACATGCCGCGGAGCAACTAGGCCCGTGAGCCACAACTACTGAGCCTGCGCGACTGGAGCCTGTGCTCCGCAACAAGAGGGCCGCGATAGTGAGAGGCCCGTGCACCGCGATGAAGAGTGGCCCCCGCTTGCCGCAACTAGAGAAAGCCCTCGCACAGAAACGAAGACCCAACACAGCCAAACAAAATAAATAAATAAATTCAAAAAAAAAAATTTATCCTTCCACATTCCTTAAATCTTGGTGAGTCAATGCCAACTCCCAACCATAGTATATATACATAGGGAGGACAAAAATGTCAATCATTTCTTTTCTTTTTTTTTCCCATGATTTATTTATTTTTACTTTTTTAAAGATTTATTTATATTGTTTTATTTTTGGCTGCGTTGGGTCTTAGTTGCGGCATGCGGGATCTTTGTCGAGGCATGTGGGATCTTTTGTTGCAGTGCGTGGGCTTCTCTCTAGTTTTGGCGTGTGGGCTTTCTCTTCTCTAGTTGTGGTGTGAAGGCTCCAGAGCACGTGGGCTCTGTAGTTTGTGGCACACCATCTCTCTAGTTGAGGTTCATGAGCTCAGTAGTTGTGGCGGCATGTGGCCTTAGTTGCCCTGCAGCATGTGGGATCTTAGTTCCCTGACCAGGGATTGAACCTGCGTCCCCTGCATTGTAAGGCAGATTCTTTACCGCTGGACCACTAGAGAAGTCCCAATTTGTTTATTTTATAACTGGAAGTTAAAAATGTCAATCATTTCTGTTTGTTCATTTTCAAATCTCTACACAAGCAGGGATACAAGATATCCAATTTTGATAATATAAAACATTATAGTAAGGTTAAAATAAGAATATACAAGTTGGATCTACTAGAAATATAACCCTGTAATTTTATTTTATTTTATTTTTTAAAATTTATTTATTTGTTTTTATTTTTGGCTATGCTGGGTCTTCATTGCTGTGTGCAGGCTTTCTCTAGTTGCGGCGATCGGGGGCTACTCTTCGTTGCGGTGCGCGGGCTTCTCATTGTTGTGGCTTCTCTTGTTGTGGAGCATGGCCTCTAGGCACACAGCAGTTGTGGCAGGCAGGCTCAGTAGTTGTGGCTCACGGGCTCTAGAGCTCAGGCTCAGTAGTTGTGGTGCATGATCTTAGT
This sequence comes from Balaenoptera ricei, assembly GCF_028023285.1. Taxonomy (NCBI): domain Eukaryota; kingdom Metazoa; phylum Chordata; class Mammalia; order Artiodactyla; family Balaenopteridae; genus Balaenoptera; species Balaenoptera ricei. The sequence goes on from NC_082642.1 coordinate 110,042,393, forward strand.
TGCTTCCTGGCATGTGGGATCTTCCTGGACCAGGGATCAAATCCATGTACCCTGCATTGGCAGGCAGATTCTTAACCACTGCACCAGCAGGTAAGCCCTAACCCTGTAATTTTAGAATTATTTGGAAATATGCTTTGTTACAAAGCAATTTCTTATCTCCTAGAGAATTAGAAAATAAAGCAGTAGTAAAACATGTAGGAGAGAAAAATAATAATTTTTCCTTTACCCTTCTGAGTTCTTGGCTATGACCCTTTAATAAAAGACAGGTTAACAAAGAAAAAAACAAACAGAAGTTTATTGACATGTATACTTTTTCTATACATGGAAGATACCCAAGGAAAATGAATAACTCTCCCAGGTGGCCTAAGCCACCACCTTAAATACCATCTTTAGCTAAAGACAAAAGAAAAGGTGTGTGTGTGTGCATGTGTGTGTGTGTGTGTGTGTGTGTGTGTGTGTGTGTGTGTGTGTGGTGGAGGGAGAGTGCAGTGATGGGATATTACCAGATAAAGCAAGGAAAATAAGGGTAAGGTCTGTTATGCAGAATTAAGTCTGTGCTTCCTCCATTATGATAAGAGTTCCTGGTGATATAGAGCATCCTTCTCTTTCTGGTACAGAAAGGGTAAGAACACTACAAATGGAGTTTTCCTTTATAAATATAAATATATGTTGCAAAAAGGGTAACTCCTACTCTGTTTTCTGAGCTTCTCCTGAGTCTGCTGCTTTTCAAAATAATCAGCGTAAAATAATTCTTATGCCAAAGAGACATATTTTAGGGTTGCCTATTCTCCTACCCTTCAAATACAACAAAAAGCAAAAATGATTTCATCTATAAATGCCCTATATCTCATACCATATTAATATTGTTAATTAAGAAAAAGAGGAAAATTAATTGAGATATTACTGATGACACTGTACTGAATATTTTAATGGATGATCTCTATATTTCTACCTATGCTTATTATAGATAATAAGCAGCTAAGACCTTCTCAAAACGTCCATTCTCCTCTTACTATTACTTTCTCTTTTTCAGCCAGGAATTATTTTTTCTGTCTTATATTCTTCATTCAGAGGAATTGGAAATCTGTACAGCACCACAGTCACTAACCAATATAAGCACAGTAAAGTCTCCTGGAAAAAAATACCCTCTATGCCTCATTGACTTCGTTAGAAGATAAAATGAGGCATATTAAAAATTTTAAGAGTTTGAGAAAAAATCGATTCAAATTGGGCAGCAGCCAATCTAGCAGATAGAAAGGAACTCTGAGGAGCTGTACGAAATGAAAGACTTTTATAGGCAGAAGGGTGTAGGAACAAGAAAGTTATACTAGGCAAAAAAGCAGGTTGGTTATTGCAAAATTATTTTCCTTTAGGGAATGGCAGAGGTCTATTAGATGGATTATCTATCTAGTGCTAATCAGATGATACCTGATTGACTGGTTTAAGATTCCATTTCTGGAAAGCCAAAACTAATTTAAGTCTTGGTTTGGTGATGTCGGGCTTAGTGTAAGTGACGGCATATTGGGCCTGTTATCTTGTTTTTAACAACTGACATCTAGTCCATGACTCTATTTGGTTAAGTGTTTAGAATATCTACTTTTCTTTGAGTAGTTTTCTTTACAGGGACTTGATATATAAATATCTCAGATCAAATTATAGGGCAATGCTGCTCTAGCAGCAAATAAGTAGTTGATAACTTTTATGTAACCTTGTTAACAATACTTGTATACCGTGGCCCTGGGTTGAGGAAGAATGTAGTGAGGGCATCACTCTAGTCCAGCTCTGAGTCCTCATTTTATGAATGGCTAAAAAGCTCCTTTGAAACTATCTTTCAGGCTATCCTTTCATAAATGATTCAGCTCTGTTCTAATGCATGTAAAACTCAATTCAGGGTTTTAAATTAAAGGGCAATGACTAAAACGTCTCACTTTCTCCTCTCATGGATTTTTCATAATTTTCCCTTTTAAATTTCTCTACATCTTAGTTTTCTCCAGTCCCAGAAATGCTCTTGATCATTAGAATACACACAGTACATTTGAGAGGTGAAAGGTATGTGGGGTAGAATTGCTTTGTCAGGGAGGAAAACTCCTCTACCCTTCTAGGTTCTTCTGGCTGGTCTAAGAATTAAACTGATATGAGACATATTAAGAGAAGAAAATCAAAAGTTTAATGACTATATACATGGGAGAGACCCAGGAAAATTGAGTAACTTACCAAAATGACTGAAGCCCTCACCTCAAATAAATACCATCTTCACCTAAAGACAAAAGAGGATGTTTGGGGTAGTGGTTTGGGACTTCAAAGGGGAGGAAGACAATTCACATGGAGATGGAAAAGCAAATGCTTGGTAAACAAATGTTTGCTGCACCATATAGAAACAATGAGACACAGAGAGGAATTTTAACAAACAGACTGCTATGTTCCTTCCTCTCTACCACAATTAGTTCATATCATACTGTACTTATCTCTGGTGATAGATAACTATCCTGGAACAGGTCCTCTATCTAATTTCTTTTAGGCAGTTAGGGGGAAAGTCAAATGCTCTTCCTGAGTCTTCTGGGCCTTGACTGTTTTCAGCTTGAAATAATCCCCATGCCAAAAAGACATATTTTGGGGTGGCAAATTTTGTTCCACTACAGTCTACTAGCTTTTCCTGCTCATAATTGAAGAATGATGACAACAGGAAAGGGTAGTGAGGTCTTACTAAGACGCATGAAAAAACATTCCTGCCAGTGATAACAAGGGACATTTTTAGGATTGTGCTCCAAAGGGAAAAATAAAAAAGGAGATAGAATCCTAAAAGAGGGCAAAGAGAAGACAGAAATAATAAATGATGAAAATGAAAGGGGCTGTGCTTCCACCTCCTGCATGAAGCTTTCTCCAAGTTACAAGTAGTTCTTTCTGAATGACCACAGCACATTGCTTTTTTCTTTCATATACTTCACTAATTCCAGTTTGGTTTATGGTATGGTTATTTTCAAGTTCCTTTCCCTATTAGAATGTAATTTGTTTAAGTACTGTATCTACAGTATTAATCTTTCTGCCTCCTTTCCCATCACATGTGATAGAATTCAACAAATTTTGTTGACCTAAGGTGAAATATGTGCAGCTTCATAGACAGGTTAGGACACAATAAAGTAACATCGGAAACCCTGGTGTTTATTCTTATAAAGATAATTTTTAAAAATTATTTTAATAGAACTCATTGTTAGTAATAAAAAAAAAAGTTACATGTTTAAAACAAAATAGTCAAAGATGATGCCTCCACCAGGTCTTGTAACACCACTAACATTTTGGTATACCTTTTTTCAGATCAGGTGCCAAAAAAAAAGAGAAATTATACATACACACACATATACATTTTGGGATCTGGACAGTCCAGTCACAACAACATTTACTATTCATTAGAGCTGTTAGGTAGTCAGTCAGACATTAGCAGCAAGGAGGTGACAGTGGTGAGAAAGACAAGAAGAAGAAATCGAGTCACACCTAGCCATCTGGGGACTCTCCCTTGACCCCACCCAGAATGGGTGAAACTATGGTCCTTTGGTGGGCAGCTTATCCTGATAATGAGGAGACAGTAACACGAGGGGACTTACCCGGGCTGCGCATGCCCAGACCAGACAGGCATATAACCTATAGTAAACCCAAACTCATTATACCATAATTATAATAAAATCTACTTGTGGTTTTGCCCCCCCCACTCCCCCACCCCCACCTCCCACCCAGTGGGTGTTTCTTAGAGATTCAAGGGTGAGAGCATGTGCAGCAGTAAGCTTGTTACATAGCTCGGGGCTGTCAATCAAATAATGTTCACCTGCTCCTTAAAAGCGCCCTTAAGCCTGTACAGGAAGGCTGCTTTCAATTCACAGAAACAGCCCGCTCTCTCTCTGAGAGTGTACCTTGCTCTGATAAACTTTGCTTTGGGCTTGCTTCACTTCGCTGAAACCTCCCGCTCTCAGAAGCAGCCCGCGCTCTCTCTCTCGCTCTCTCTCCCACTCTGAGAGTGTACCCATGCTTAAATAAACTTTGCTTTGTGCTTAAGCCTATCGTGGTGGTTTGCAATTATTTGCTTACTATCGTGGAACTGAGATTGCTGGTCCGAGCCTTCCGCTGACCTCCTCGGTTGAAGCTATTTTGTTATAACTCACGTCCACCCAGTGACAGAGCCGTATGATAAATCTTATTATCAGATACTTAAGTTCCTTCTCTAAAAATTATCTTGTTTAGACTTTTCCCTTCATGACAACAGCCACCGATCTTGCTTTTTCTTTTTTCTTTTCCTTTTTCTCACTTGCACTAATTTCACACCCAATGACACCTTATTTTTCCTCCATTTTTTTTACCCTTTCCTTTATGACTTTATTTATTCTAGAGTTAACAGTGAATTATCACAAACATGTATCACACAATTTGTGTCAAAGAAACAAAACATTTTCTTCTCCTACATACTTAGTTTATTTAATCTGCATGAAACTGAGCAAGACTATGGTGCTCCTGGGCACAGAAGCTTTTCCATCCCCCCTTTCTTGACTCCAGCCTCCATGACTTTCCCTGAGTTCCAAAGGGCAGATTCGAACAGTTGCTAATCCAGGAAGGGAAGGAATGCAAAGACAAGGGAATGGCAGCCAGGAAACAATAGTGCAGGCTTGGGGCAGGGTTCTGGTTCTACCTCAAGGGATACACATACCAATGTCTTTAAGCTCTTTAAGATGTCAGCATTCTTCATACCAGAGAAAGATCATCTGAGGCTACATTAAAGGAATGAGAGAAGCTCATCAAGAAGATTACCTGAGACCAGAATAGAGAAGTGGAGGCCCTGCACACACCCTGATCTTAACAGCAACCCCACCCTTGAATCATTGCTATAAAACTCCTTGTCAAATCCTCCCAGGTTGGGACACACAGTTACTCAGGACAGGAGCCTGTAGTGTCCCCCTTTGCCTGGCAAGGCAATAAAGCTACTCTTTTCTGCTTCACCCAAAACTGTGTCTCCGAGATTTCATTTGGCACTGGTGCACAGAGGCCGAGCTTTCGCCATCATGCATAATTAAATCAATATGGATACCTCAAAAATATTTTAAAAAATCTGGCAATAATCTTACACAGTAAAGATTATAATTCACATTTTATAAATAAGAGATTTAGGACTTTTTCCAGGATCTTACTGTTTTCATCTAGATTTCTCAATATGTCCTGTAAATCTTGAAATTCAAATCCAAATTACTTCATATTTCAATTCTTTCATAGTTCTCAACATAGACATTTTCAATACCCAAATCCTATGTTGATTCTCTGCACTTTCAAATGTCTCAAAGACCATAAATCTTTGTTATTAATTTCCTGAATGATTTACTCCTAAGTCAGCATATGATGAAATTACTACCTATTATTCCTTCCTCACATATATTTTCTATCAAAACACATGCCCTTGCTACTTTTCAATATTAAATTCACAACAAGTGCCCTAAATTCCTTCTTTTTCTTTCTACATTGTAGCCATGCTATGGTAATTAATTTCAATAAGTAAATCAGCCTTCTCCCTTGTTATATCAATATACATAGTTTCTTCACCATTCAACTTTACTTTCCTCTTAATTTCCCCTTATATTTACCACTATACTTTAAGCAAAATCTATATTTACTCACTCCTCTTCATTATTTCCCAGTCTTACTAAAAAGATGTTCCTCAATAGTACTCCACTGAATTGACTCGAGAGAGTCAGCAATGATTTTTTACTTGCCAATTCTTGTTGTCTCTTAGAACTTATCTTACTGAAATTATAAGTCTGATGTCAGAGAGCTGACCAGTATCTCCTTGATAATTTCCCTTGCTTTGTGTGACACTGTATTTGCTTCTTTTTCCCTTTCTAATCAATTTAGTCTTTCTCTTACTTCCTCTTTCACTCCATTTCTCTCTCTACCCACACCTTAAATGTATGATTCCTTTTTTTTTTAATAAATAGGTTTTATCTATTTTTTTTATACAGCAGGTTCTTATTAGTCATCAATTTTATACACATCAGTGTATACATGTCAATCCCAATCGCCCAATTCAGCACACCACCACCACCACCCTCCCGCGGCTTTCCCCCCCTTGGTGTCCATACGTTTGTTCTCTACATCTGTGTCTCAATTTCTGCCCTGCAAACCGGTTCATCTGTACCATTTTGCTAGGTTCCACATGCATGCGTTAATATACAATATTTGTTTTTCTCTTTCTGACTTACTTCACTCTGCATGACAGTCTCTAGATCCATACACGTCTCAACAAATGACCCAATTTTGTTCCTTTTTATGGCTGAGCAATATTCCATTGTGTGTGTGTACCATATCTTCTTTATCCATTCGTCTGCTGATGGGCATTTAGGTCACTTCCATGACCTGGCTATTGTAAATAGTGCTGCAATGAACATTGGGGTGCATGTGTCTTTTTGAATTGTGGTTTTCTCTGGGTATATGCCCAGTAGTGGGATTGCTGGATCATACGGTAATTCTATTTTTAGTTTTTTAAGGAACCTCCATACTGTTCTCCACAGTTGCTGTATCAGTTTACATTCCCACCAACAGTGCAAGAGGGTTCCCTTTTCTCCACACCCTCTCCAGCATTTGTTGTTTGTAGATTTTCTGATGAAGCCCATTCTAACTGGTGTGAGGTGATACCTCATTGTAGTTTTGACTTGCATTTCTCTAATAATTAGTGATGTTGAGCAGCTTTTCATGTGCTTCTTGGCCATCTGTATGTCTTCTTTGGAGAAATATCTATTTAGGTCTTCTGCCCATTTTTGGATTGGGTTGTTTGTTCTTTTAATATTGAGCTGCATGAGCTGTTTATATATTTTGGAGATTAATCCTTTGTCCATTGAAGGTGTATGATTCCTTAAACCTATTCCTTCATCTCTCTTTGTTCTCCTTAAAGAACACATTGCTTCTGAAATACAATTTACTTCCATTTCTTTAATTATAGTTGCTTTAATAATTGCAATAAAATTTATCTTTTTGCCCCAACCACTTAGAGGTGCTTCAGACATAAATTCTAGTTGTTTACATTATTTATTGCACTACTCTTTTGCCCATTCCTCAAACACGGCAGTCCAAAATGAGTTCCTTATTTCCAAATGAGTTCCCATTTTATTTTAGATGCTAACACTGGGCACTAACTAAAGAGTCATAAATGCACATATGAGTGAAAGCGTACTTTCTATTAGGATAAAAAACTGCAATGATTAATTGTAATATAGTGTATGCTTTAAAGTAAACTGATGGACAAAGTGCTACGGTAGTAAAGCAAAGTCAAAGTGATTTTGAATAAGTTAGTGTGAAGTAGGAACATATTACCTTTAATCCAATTTTGTTAGACATGCTATCGCACAAGCCACACAATCCCTGTCTTCCATCTAAGAAACACACCCAGCTAATTAACATAAATATTTATAATTGATACATTCTATTTAGTGTTTACTGAATGACAGAACTCTGATAACTGCTTTGCAAATAACATCACTTAATATTCAAAACAATCTGTGGATTAAGTGGCACCACTATTTTTCTGTAAATGAGGATTTAGGGATTAGAAATATTAAGTTAAAATATTCTGGGATCTCTCAGGTTTTCATTATCAAAATTAAAGGAAAAGTCCAAATTTGTCTGACATTAAACCTATGATCTATACTCATTTGCCTCCCTGAGTAATAAAAACTGCTTTATTGAGTTTCACAGATTACTTTTTATTAAAGACCAAACTACAAATATACATCAAAGCAAAATCTTTTGTTTTTTTACTTACAATAAGTGAAATGGATTAACCATATATAGCAATTAATTTAAAAAAGAATATTTAAATAACTTGTGAAAAAAATATATTAAAATTCCATCTGAATTCAGTTCAAAATGTTAAATAAATAAATGTCTGGAATTGCACTGTGAAATATTTATGATTTTAAAATGTTCCATATTGAGACAAGAGGCACCTATAAGTCATTGCTGAGTATTGATGAAAAATTATTTGTACCTCCTAAGCTGTAAGATATACTGCAGTCAATAGAAATGTTTTTCCACTTCATGTTTTTAATATTTAACAAGGGATGTCAGGAAATATATAAGTAACTAAGGAAGAAATGATTTGGAAATTAAAGACTACATCAATGGTCGCTTTTTCAAACTCCTAAGAGGATAAAATAGAATGAAAATATCCGCTTCTCACTTAGGGTAAGGAAACTTCACTGACCATGACCATAGAAATAATATAAGAAATATTACTTGGTGAGAGATACTAATGATATATTATGTTTAGCAAATAATTGCTAACTATAAAATGTATCACTTGTTTGGCATAAAATTTTATCATAGTACAGAATGAACTGTCAACGATTAACCTCTACATAATCAAAGTAAATTCAAATTGTGTTATACATATACAAACAGGATTATATAAAAAATAGCTGAACCAATTAGTTTGATAAGGGAAATTGTAAGAAAGCAAAATTTGCCACACCAAAATATGTCTCTTTGGCATGAGGATTATTTTAGGCTGATTATTTTCAAGAAACAGAAGACTTAGGAAAACGTCCTTTTTACTTCCCCCTTAGCTATCTAAAGAATTTAGTTAAAGAGCCTAGTCCAGGAGGAGCACTATCAACAGAGATATCTACAAAGAATATGGACTACATGTGGTATGGGAACTCAGCAGGGCCTGGAATCCAAAGTCCTGTCTGTGTCCCATTGTCTCTGCAGGGCCCAGCAAACATTTGTTTACCAAATATTTGCTTTTCCATCTCCATGTCAATTGCCTTACTCCCCTTTGAAGTTCCAAACTACTACCCCCAACAACCTCTTTTCTCTTTAGCTGAAGACAGTATTTAAGGTAAGGACTTCAGCCATTTTGGAAAATTACTGTTTTCCTGAGTTTCTGCCACATATACAGAAGGTATACATGTTATTAAACTTTTATTTGTTTTATTTTTTTTAAAGTGGACCATTCTTAAAGTCTTTATTGAACTTGTTACAATATTGCTTCTGCTTTATGTTTTGGTTTTTTGGCCCCGAGGCATGTGGGATCTTAGCTCCCCGACTAGGGATCGGACCCACACCCGCTGCTTTGGAAGGCAAAGTCTTAACCACTGGACTACCAAGGAAGTCCCAAACTTTCATTTCTTAATTTATCTAATTCTTAGACCAGTCAGAAGAACCTAGAAGGGTAGAGGAAAGAAGTTTTACCTCCTGTGAGCAAATGTTGATAAACAAATGTTTGATGGGCCATAAAGAAACAAAGGGACACAGAGGGGAATTTTAACAGACTTTGCTAGGTTCCTCCCTGTCTACCCTATCTAGTTCATATCATACTATAGTTATCTATGGTGATAGCTCCCTTCCAGGAACAGGTCCTCTGTCTAAATTCCTTTAGGCAGTGGGGGAATGTCAAAGGTTCTTCCTGAGTCTTTTAAGCCTGATTGTTTTCAGACTGAAATAATCTGCATGCCTGAAAGATACATTTTGGGGGTGGCAAATTTGGCTCCAGTACAGTTCTGCCTTTGAAACTTCTCCAAGAAGTTTCACAGTCCAGAAGTTGAGTTGATAGATTGTTTTATATCTCACTGAGCCCCTCTCTTAGTCCTGACAATAGATCAGTGCAGTTAAACTTATTTCAGAAGGTGGTAAAGTGGGTGGGCTCTCAAAGTTAGGCCCATAAGGTACAAGCAATCAGGTATTTAATAAGAGGCATTTCTATGGAAACAAAAGAAAAGCAATGCTTAGTAATTAGAGCAAACTATAATCCTAGTTTCTGAGTTCTAAAGTCAGTCAGTCGAGAAGATTTTTAGATGTCTGGCTTGAAGCATCATCAGATGGAGTGAGGTCAGGTGGCGGCAGACTGACATTTTCCTGGTTTTCAGTTTGAATGTCTCTGGTAATCATTCTAAGTGGTCCATATAGCAACAGTCATGAAGACTGTCTATATACGATCTATTGGGTGATTTCTCTGAAGTTTATAACAAGTTGTAAAATATTAGCTTGAATAGCTTTGGAAAAAGGGCAATTTTAGTTCTTAATGATTCCAAGTCAGAAAGATGGGAGAAAAATTAAAAATGTTAGGGCCCAGAGTAGGTGGCATCCTCTGTCTGGCCCAGAAGAAAAGTGTGCATGCTCAGAGCAAGTGGGTCCCAGGCTGGGTGGCCCTTGACTGCAAAGAGGTGCTCACCTGGTAGGCAGCTTGGGTGGTTGGCAGCGGGACAGTGTGGCAGCACCCCCAGCAGGCCACGAGCCCCCCACTGCCTCCCGCTGCTGCAGAGAAGCTGGGAGACCCACCTGGCCACCCCACCTCCTCATCCCATTTCTTAATAATCATCTAAAGATTTACATCATTCTGGGACAAGTCCCATGACTCTTCCTTTCCAATTCCTCTTTGTTCCGCCTCTTCCAATATTTGCATAATTTACATTATTTCAGTACTTTGGTTTTTTTCTATTTTTTGGCCATGCCATGCAGCATGTCCTTAGTTTCCTGACTAGGGATCAAACCCATGCCCCCTGCAGTGGAAGCGGAGTCTTAACCACTGGACGGCCAGGGAAGTCCCATATTTACATTATTTCTTAATACTCCTTCAAAAACTTTCATCTGTTGGGAAGAGCTCCTTGACTCCCCCCTTGGTCTCTTCCCATTCTTTTCTTAATTAACCTAATGTTTTTACTAGCATCTCTAAGACCCATGAAAGGAGGCTGAGATGATACATTTGATAAGGTTTCCCAAACAGGTTTCTTTTTTTTTTTTTAATGGAAGTTCTTAAAGTTAGCTGTTATATTTCTTTGTATCTATCTTTTAATTTGTTCTTTCCATAGGTACCAATAAAATAGCTGTTTACAATGAGAGCTTTCTAAAAATCTAGCAATTTAGAAGCTTTTCTAATTCAAAGGATCCATTGTCTGGCCATTGCCTTTATTAATATTGACTTATACCAATAAGCCTTTTTATGGCTTAACCATGGATGCAAGAGGAATCCCCAAAGGAGAGTGCAAAAAGATGCAGCTCTCATAAGATCAAAAAAGTTCACTCCCCAAAATAGTCTACGAAAGCAAAGAATTTCATCACACAGGTGGTAAAGATGGTGCCACTAACAAAGCAATAAAGTTTGAGACAATAAAGGTCCCTTATGGACTGAGAACCCTTATGACAAATTTCCCTGATAGCTGGCATGGCCAGACAAAGAGATGCCAGTCACAAGCCCAGGTTGTGCTATCTGGATTTCTGACAAACTCGATACAGCTGCAAACAGAATCCCAGTCTGTTTGACTGATGGCCAAATGCACACTGATAGTTGTACTTTCTAGATGGTGGATAGCAGATAGAATATAATCACTGGTCATAAAGTCAAGCTCTCAGAACATAGAACAAGACAAATGACACAACAGACAGAGACAAAGAAAAACTGTGACCATCTCTAGAAAGCAATGGATCAATAAAACCAAGAGTATACTACCAAATTTACCAGAGTTGTTAAGCCCAAGAAACTAGCTCTACAAATATTTCTCCTGATAATATAAATTTAGAAAAAAGAAAAAGTGCTATTACCACTCTTGCTTCCAACAGACCTGGCAGGTAGAGATCTGGAAGACTGACACGGTAAGAATTCCTACCTTTTGTGGGCACTTATCAGATGTGTCAGGATCTCTCAGCTGCAGCAGCCTCAGAGATAGCAGAGTTCAACCAGAGAAGTTAATCCTGCCGACTACACCATCTGTGAGAGAATGACATGAGATAAATTCACAGGAGACAATCAAGTTTAATTATGTACGTATGGTGGGGGTCCGATAAGAATATGGGGCCCAAGGACAAGTTAGGCAATCGAAGCTTATATGCTATCTGAGAGAAGAAGGGAGTGGGGGTTTGGGACTTCAGAGCGAAGGAAAGCAATTCACAGGAAGAAGAAAAAGAAGAAATGTTTGGTAAATGAATGTTTGCTGGCCATAAAGAAATAATGGGACACAAAGAGGAATTTTAGCAAACAGACTTTGCTAGGTTTCTCCCTGTTTACCACACCTAGTTCATATTATACTGTAGTTATCTATGATGATAGCCCCCTTCCTGGAACAGGTCCTCTATCCAAATTCCTTTAGGCAGTTAGGGGAGAGGTCAATGGTTCTTCCTGAATCTTTTGGGCCTTGATTGTAATAATGCACATGCCAAAGAGACACCTTGTGGGGTGACAAATTTTGGTTCCCTACACTCTCACTCAAAATATAATCTTAATTGAGAAAATTCTAAGCAACTAAATGCAGTATTGATTTTATGTATAACTGACAGACAATACACAAATAGAAATATTTGATGTAAGATAAAAACACAAACCCCTCAATTTTTAAATTAGATCTATTATTTATTTGTTTATTTTTATTTTATTTATGTATTTTGGTTGTGCCAGGTCTTAGCTGCAGCAGGTGGGCTCCTTAGTTGTGGCATGTGAACTCTTAGTTGTGGCAGGCATGTGGGATCTAGTTCCCTAACCAGGGATTGAACCTGCATCCCCTGCATTGGAAGGCTGATTCTTAACCACTGTGCCACCAAGGAAGTCCCACAAAACCCCCAAATTTTCAACACTTCAAAGTAAAATAAAAGAATACCTTTGAACTGTGGCAGGATTTGTCTTAAGTAGTTAAATACAAAAATGTAATATTTTAGCGCTTCAGAGAAACTGCTTTTATTGTTCTCTTCCACAGAGACCCCGTATTTTCAAAATATTTACTTACCAAAAAATAACATATATAAACAGACATGTTCTTTTCTCCTTTTGATCAAATAACCTCAGATCATGTCATCAGAAATTACATTAAATTTATAAAATTTTAGTATGAAGTAATGAGACTTGATATTCTCTTTTCTTAGAAGACTTTAAAATATTGAAAATAGCTCAAAATTCTCATTAGTACAATGTCAATTTCTAAAAGAAGTTTGCAGATGAGGAGACTAGTTTAGCCCAAAGCTCCCAAGCTATAGATAAAAAAAACAAAGACTCGAAGATTTTAAATAATCTTTCAAGGTCATATGGTGAATTAAGGATAGTGATTGTATGAAAGCTTAAATTTTCTTGACGCTTAGTAGATTGATCTGTCATACAACAGTACTCTTTCTTCTAATGCCTGAGAATTTGAAGGATTAGGAAGGCATATTTATGGATATCTGTGACAAACTCAGGAGGTCTTTCTCTTTTTAATAAGAGAATTTATAATTTATATTGCATTTATAATTTGTATTGTGGGAAGATTACATTAAATAGAGTAGTATATGAAATTGAATACTCTATTCAAATTCAATGAAATCTATCTGTATTTGATGTCTCCTGGTACTCTCTCTGTTAAACATACCAATTTCTGCATCTATGCCATACACTTAAACTTTAATAGGTCTTTCTTTCCCTTTTAAAATAATACCCTAAGGTGTGGTTTTGTTGATCATTATTTCAAAGTGTATTAACAAAAATTAAATGGCATTGAATATTTAATAAAGAAAACATATTCCACTTTGTAGTTATTACTTTAAGAAATATTATTATACCTAATTTAATGAAAAATGTGTATGGTGTGATGGGGAGGATTTTTTTTTTTTTTTTTGTAGTTTGTACATGAGATTATGAATAGCTGTCAAGCTCTCTTCTGAATTTTTTATTTCATTGTGTCCTCTTCATTGAGGGTCAGCAATGGTGATTTTGTAGATATTGGCATAACTTGCAAAAACAAGTTCTAACATGAGGAATTTCCCCTTTGACCTTCAGCTTCTCCTGTCTCCTTGCTGTGATATGCAGGTCTTGCTCTGAAAAGTTCAAAACTGCATTTTGGTTTCAATTTTAAAATATATTCATCAAAAGCGTAACGGTTGATAAAGCAGTCATCTCACTAAAAGAGATATATTTATTTCCTATGGCAGGTAGTTAAAGGGAAGTAGTTTTCTTCATCCCCAAAATGCCACACCACTTACAGACAAATCTTTGGCTAAATGTCTTCTTAATATTACAATGTTTGTTTTCTTTTGTATTTTCTTTTTATTTATTTTATGATCCTCTCCCCTCTTTTATTTCTTTTTTGTTGGCTGGGTTTTGTTTCTTCATAAGCCTTATATATTAATCACTATAGCCACAACATTTTGAAAGTTTCTTGCTGTTTTTATATTTTAACAATTAGAAGCAAGAGGAAAACCAAAAGATAACTATAAGTAGACCTTCATAATAAGAACAACAACAAGAAAAACCTTCCAAATATAACCTTGGCTTCTCACTTCCTGGTCAGTCTATGCTAACTGTATTTTAATGTCCCTATGGCTAAACATGCCCATTCACCTCTAAAGGTCACATGTATGCTAGTCTGAGGTATATGAAATCTCACAATATTAACTATTATGACGTGAAAATTTCATGACATTAAGAAGAGACAGGAAATAACTCTTTAGGGTGATGGTCCTGCTTGATGAGTTTGCTAGAATAGTTCTAGAAAGGTAATTTTTCCCATGAGAAGTAATAACAAACTCAAACCATTGGTCAAAATACAGTGATTTTTGTAGAAGATAAAAATCATTATGGTAACTGCACAGAAAATAAATTTTAAAGTTTTTCTTTTAATTAAAAAGCATCTTGAATACATATATACATATATATTATATATTAGGAGAGTTGAGTCAAACTTATTCATAGATTCTACCTTTTCAGAATTTATGTTTAGTTTTTGTTTTGCTTTTTAATATTTAATGGGTTTATGTTTGTACATGGTAGGGATGGAATGGGGGTTGCTGATTCACCTAGTTAATTTTTATTGGAGTTCTAAAAGACATAATAATAATAAAATAATTGTTTTCCTATACTGTCTAAAACTCTTTCACTTATTCTCTAACTGTACACCTGTATTAATACAAATAAGTTGCACAACAAACAATGAAAACTTGAAAATGATCAGGATTCTAGGGATCTTTTGCTATACCCTCTCAATTTGCCATCAGATAGAAGTGAACATAATAAATGTGTATGCTGAATAATCAAATGCCTGAATTTTGATTGATGATGGCAGCCATAGCATATCAAAATGCAATTGGACATATATACAGGTGTGTTTATATATGTTTATATGTATATGTACATAAATATATTTTGTTTGTTCATGAAACATCTACACTAAATTTGGATATTAGAAGCTCAATTCTGTGGCCTCAAACATTGAGAAGTTTAGTATTATAAACAGTTTATCTTTTCTGCATGGCAAAATTCTATGTCTCTCTTAAGACTGTTCAAATGTCTTTTTTTTTTTTGGTGATAGCTTCCTGATGATTCTCTCCTATCTTCACTCTCATAAATTATCAGTCTTTCCTTATATATCTTGCACCTTTGTCTATTAAAATATCAAACCACTTGTAGTGATTAAGAAAATAAAAGGATGACTATATAACAAATGATATTGCTGGTGAGGAAGCTGTACTCAGCCTCCAAGAGCCCTAACTCCCAGGCAGTGAGTTTTCCCCAGCATCCAGACAATTCAATGACTGGGGAATTAAAATTCACTGGGATGGAGCAAAGTGTATTACTTTTTGGGGTTCAAGAAATTATTTGACTTTTAAAATTATTTCATACTGGTAAAATTTTGTAAATAAGAAATTTTATCCATATCTATATAATCAGAACTTAATTTCCACATTTTTCCTATATATTTTAATGTAACATAACATATTTTAACATTTTAATCATGTTTATTTTTCACTATCTTGGCACTCTCACTTCCACAATTAGAACTTTCAAATTCATTTTATATATCACTAAAAATAGAAAATATTTACTGGGACAAAATAATATATAACTTATGTATGTTACAAAGATGATAATACAAGCATAATATTTCAACTTTACTCACCAATCAGCCTTAGGATTGCAATATTAGAGTTCTGATAAACCCTTAGAAAAATTTTTCAGGTTGCATTTCTCTCATACAATTACAGAATAACCATTAACCTAGGATCTGCTGGAAGATTTTGTCTCTAGCCTAGTATTTATATAGTAACCAAATTTATATAGTAACCAAATTTGCTTTAGTTGAGTCTTAAACTTTATAGATTTAAAATGTGCCTGCCTAAGTAACTTTAATTTTTTTCATAGTTCACTGTTTTAATTATTTCTGTGCTTTATGATTTCTCTTTAATTCTACATTTATGAACTTTTATACCCATACTTAGTGATGGGCTCTTTGAAGTAAAAATCTGGGTATTATTTTTTATTAGTTCAATAAGACATTTTACTTAAAAAAAATTGCAAATTGATGTCAATTACATATATATTTGCCTCCCTTCTACTAATCATGATCCTTGATCACTCCATTTCACTTAACTTTCTATGCCATCCTGGATGCATTATGTTATATTTTCCCTCATGTTATCATTATCAAAATCATGTATTCATCTCTATAAAAGTTTTGCTATCAATAGTCTTCTTAGATACCTCTCTCATTTCTACATTTCTCCACATTTCCATAACATTTCAATCTACATTATAAGAAACTGATTTATCAGGATGAAAATTCCAAATGGTAACAAAGCATTTCACATATGTAGCATGTGGATTATGTATCACATATGTTCATGCTCACATATCATACCAGGAAAGCCACTGTCTTGGATTTCACAAGTATGGATAGTAAAGATGTTGGGAAGATTCAGGAACTTTTCAAAATCTCTGAAATCTTACCAGGGAACTCATAACTAAGCATGTGCTGTGTACTTACCAGGGCCTAGGGAAACCCCAGCTGTGAGCAAATACAAAACTTAGGATTTGGGTTTCAATAAAAGTTCCCTTGATTTCACAAGTACAAAAATACGCATCATCTCCAAAGAAAACTGCCACATACGGTCTTCATTTAATTTGTGCATCAGAACATCCAAGGTCAACATATCAACATCAGCAATCATTGGATTTCATTAAAAGGTGTACCTTCAGAAGCAGTAGATATTAAAAAAAGAGAATGTTTTGACTCCACCCCATAAGAGATAATGCAAGACCTGGTTTAATGTTCTTGTTTAATTAAACACATTCCATTTGATTTCCTGGGATTAAGTGAGAAGAACAATTTGGCTTAATGCTAAAGACATACGAAATTAATTGGCATATAAATACTTTCAACTTACATTTAGGGAATAAAATCAAATCCAAGACCCATGTTTCATTCTGGCTTTTGATGTTTTTAATAATATGACTTTATCTTTTCTTTCCAACCTTCTCTGCCATTACCGTCCAGTATTAAATTTTCACTATAGTCAGGCCGAATTCCACATAGTCATTCTAAACTGGGGATTGGCACATTGTAATCCACTGGCCAAATCTGGTCCATTGATTATTTAGGTACAGTCCTCCAGCAAAGAACAATTTTTTTTTTTTTCACATTTTTATATGGTTCAAGGGAAAAAAGAAGGAAAATATATGATAAAGGCTATATGTAGCCTACAAACCTAAACTATTTGTTTTCTGGCTCTTTACCTAACATGAATATTTCTATACCTTCTTTATTGTCCTTTCTAGAAATCTGTGGTTCTCTCCACTATTTGCCAAGCTCTAATCACAGTCATCATTTAAGACCAATCTCCATTATTCACCTTCAGGAATGAAGAGAGTGTAAAGTGTATACATTTGACTCCTGTTGCACTAATTGCTAGCACTACAAAATATCACTTTAGTATTGAGTGGGCCAAAAGGTTCGTTCGTTTTTCGGTAAGATGGCTCTAGTAGCCCTTAGTTGTCTTTAACTTCATTCAAAACAATTTTGTTAGATTGTATGTGAGAGCTGTCATATCAGCGTGCATTTAAAAAAGACATTAAAATTAGTAAATTTTTGTGTAGCCATTTTAATATTGAAGATGGAAGGAAAAAGCAGCATTTTCAGCATATTATGCTTTATTATTTCAAGAAAGGTAAAAATGCAACTGAAATGCACAAAAAGATTTATGCAGTGTATAGAGAAGGTGCTGTGACTGATCAAACGTGTTATAAGTGGTTTGTGAAGTTTCGTGCTGAAGATTTCTCGCTGGACGATGCTCCACGATCGGGTAGACCAGTTGAAGTTAATAGCGATCACATCGAAACAATAATCGAAAACAATCAACGTTTTACCACGCGGGAGATAGCTGACATACTCAAAATATCCAAATCAAGCGTTGAAAATCATTCACACCATCTTGGTTATGGGAATCACTTTGATGTTTGGGTTCCACATAATTTAAGCAAAAAAAACTTTCTTGACCATATTTCCACCTGCAATTCTCTACTGAAACATAACGAAAACCTTCTGTTTTTAAAACAAATTGTGACGGGCAATGAAAAGTGGATACTGTACAACAGTGTGGAATGGAAGAGATCATGGGGCAAGTGAAATGAACCACCGCCAACCGCACCAAAAGCCAGTCTTCATCCAAAGAAGGTGATGTTGTGTATATTGTGGGATTGGAAGGGAGTCCTCTATTATGAGCTCCTTCTGGAAAACCAAACGATTAATTCCAACAAGTACTGCTCCCAATTAGACCAACTGAATGCAGCACTCAACAAAAAGCATCCAGAATTAGTCAACAGAAAACACATAATCTTCCATCAGGATAATGCAAAATCACTTGTTTCTTTGATGACCAGGCAAAAACTGTTACAGCTTGGCTGGGAAGTTCTGATTCATCCACCGTATTCATCAGACATTGCACCTTCAGATTTCCATTTATTTCGGGCTTTACAAAATTCTCTTAATGGAAAAATTTTCAATTCCCTGGAAGACTTTAAAA
This sequence comes from Balaenoptera ricei, assembly GCF_028023285.1. NCBI lineage: Eukaryota > Metazoa > Chordata > Mammalia > Artiodactyla > Balaenopteridae > Balaenoptera > Balaenoptera ricei. Next base: position 110,061,167 of record NC_082642.1, read on the forward strand.
GGCAACTGGAACAGTTCTTTGCTCAAAAAGATAAAAAGTTTTGGGAAGATGGAATTATGAAGTTGCCTGAAAAATGGCAGAAGGTAGTGGAACAAAAGGGTGAATACGTTGTTCAGTAAAATTCTTGGTGGAAATGAAAAATGTGTCTTTTATTTTTAGTTAAAAATCCAAAGGCACTTTTTGGCCCACTCAATATTATGTCCACTTTTTTAGATACATTAGTCTTGATTCTCCAAACAACCTGTAAGGTCCTCATGGGCTAGGAATGCGCCTTCAGCCAAGCAAACAGCAAGAATTTCTTGAATACTAACTCATGAGTACTCACTGCTTTTTAGAACAATGCCTTTGCATCAGCATGCAATCTTATTTTAATAGATGCTTAACCTCCATCTTGTCTACTCTAGAACGAAACGCATCCTCCTTTCTAGTCTAAGAGTAGCCCAAAATGTTAAATATATCTCAAGAAAATATCAAATCCATCATCTTTCCTTTACTCAAGGAAGGTATTAAAGCATAATATGCTTATGCAGAAGTTATCAGTTCAAGCTTTTAACTCAGTGGATAGTTCTTTTCTATTTTCTAGAGATAGGATGTGGTGTTGATAATAGAAACAAATAATCCCCATTGCATTCCCAGTAGTTTGTATTGCATTGGGCTCTTTTTTTAAAATTTCAAATCTTATTTTCTTTATGATATTCTATGGATGGTGATATTAAAATAAGATTAGACTCATTTCATTTCATCATATCAAGAGATATGTGAGGCAAGCTAAAAGACTGGAAACACCTTTCTTTTTTAAATATTTGATATTCATAGTTGAAAGGCAACATAGCATAGTTATTAAAAGTAAAGATTTTGAAGCTAAACAGCCTGGCTGCAGATCCTGGCTCTTCTACTTAGTGGCTATGTAAGTTATGGAGATTACCTAATCTGTCCATGTATCAGTTTCTTTTTGTATATTGAGGATAATAATAAAACCTACATCACAAGATGGTTATAAGGATTAAAGAAAATAATATATATATATATAATCCTTAAAACGGTGTCTGACACATATTCAATGTGTGAACGTTTGATTTTTTGATCAAAAAATTATTCGATCAATAATCAAATATACATATCAAAAAATAAGATTTAACAGTGCTTTTTTTTGGAGAGCATAAGTGGTATTTTTTAAAAATCCAAATAATGGATTGACCCATTTGGCATAGCGAGAGATTAGCAAAATGATCCTATTTTAACTTTTGTTTCAGTTTTATTTGTTTGTTTTAAGCATGTAAGGTCAATATTTTCCTAAACGTTACTCTTCCAAGGTGAATTACTTTACTTTTATGGAATGTGAGTGATGGGGGGAAAAGGAGACTAGAAATGATGATGTAGATGCTTATTAATTTTACAGGATAGGTCATTTATGATCTAGGGTGTTCTCAATAGGCCTTATACCCTTAATTAACATAAACTACTGTTGACCATTGAACACCATAAGTTTGAACTGCATGAGTCCACTTATACATGGATTTTTTTCAATAGTAAATACTACTGTACTACAGGATCCAAGGTTGGTTTCATCTGTGAATGTGGAACCAAGGATGCGGATGGCTGACTATAAGTTATACGTGGATTTTCAAGCATGCAGAGGGTGAGCACCTCTAACCCCCATGCTATTCAAGGGTCAACTGTATTTCATACATTTTAGCAAACCAATTAATCTTCCTCTAGTTGTTTCCTCATTTGACTATTGAGAACATAAACTACATAGCATGAAAAAAAGGTTTTGACCTTACAAACCAGATCTGAGTTATAAGTTCTAATTATGCAATGAAATCTCTTTGTGTTCATAGACATGTCACTAGGCTACTATTTCTTCAACTGTGAAATAAGGCTCTATCTAGTAAGACTACAAGATAAGACTGTATGGTGAGAAGTGAGAAGACTGGGTTGAAAAGTATCCATAAAGAAATTTATCAGAGCTAGGGCTGACACTGGAGGTAAGGAAAGTGAGCATAATTGCAGTCTTTTTTTCTTACAAAGTCAGTGAGAATTTAAGAACATTTTCCTCAGAGTTAGCCAATAGGTACTATGTAAGAAAGACAGTGAAAGCAAAGTTACACAGTAACCAGAAAGTCCACCACCAGGAAAAATAAAATCGGAGGTTCTTTGAAAAGGACTTCATTGAAATAAAAATTGCTGCTCACTTCCAAAGTGTAGAACGTAAAATGGAAGATGAAAAGCTAAACACAGAAGTAAGTGGAATGCCAGGTTATGTGCACTTTCCCAGATAAAGGAGTCTAATATCAGTGAGTCAGAAGAAGGAAAACAATTTTTTTCAGACAGGTAGCTCAGCCATTCATATAGATTTTATCCAGCCTGTGGATATAAAGCTGATTATTCACTCCTTTGTTCATTTATTCATGCATACATTCATACAACAAAAAATTTAATCACAATGTATTTCATTTTGTCTGTTGTTTTCAGATTGCTTTTTTTTTTGCTGACTATTTTTGGTTTTGGAAGTACTATATGTCCCTCAAATCTCTTCCAATGACAAAATTTGCTTTTAATATCTCATCTGCTTTTAGAATTAGATCAATTTCCTCTGAAAGCACTTGTTTGGTTACCCTTATCTTGGTTATCTTGATCATCCTGCTTCCTTCATAGGTTCAAATGAAGTACTCTATTGGAACAGGCAATCTTCATGAGTTCATCTATATCTCTGAAAACCTCTGAATAAGGAACCTCAAGGACAATTCACTGAAAGAAGTCAGGAGTTATCAACTAGCTGAATTTGTATAGATAGGTAGGTTGGGGGATCAAGATTTGCCAAATTAAAGAGACCTTTACTCTGACAATGAAGCAGTTTAAAATATTTTCCCATTTGAAAGGGCTGCCTTTTTAGTTTTTCTTTACCCTCTTTGAGGCTTGCTTCACATTTTGCTCTGTGTTCCACTCATGACCTAGCAGGACAGGTACTTACTTTCCTTAGTGAATTGCCTTTTGCAATTAGCCTGAGACTACAAATCATTGCTGATGTTGAATTTCCTCAGAGAGAGAAAGGGAGACTGTTGATTGATTTTAAAACCTCTTAGGGTTAATCTAAGAATTGCTACAATTGACCCAGTTTCTTAGGATGTAGCTTCATCTCCTCCTTTAACTTAAGTCTTACAAAATCTTCTTTCTGTAGTTTAGGAGTTCCTCAGATTTTATGGTAGCTGACTTTCATTTCCCCAGTTCTTTTATATTTTCATGTATTTTGTTTGGCTTTGGGTAGATGGAGAGGCAGATTAAATTTGTGGTTGGACATCCTGAAATCAAAGTATAAATCTGAAATTTAGACCATTCTGAACAGAAGTGTATAAATATGTTAGGAAAGGGCTAAATCAGAAGCTGATAAATCAAGACTATTGTATCAACCTAATTAAGAGATAATAATGACTTAATCTAAGGCAAAAACTACTAGGGATAGAAAAGAACAGCTGCATTTGGGAGACATCTGGGAGAACACCACCAGGATTAGACAATTATTTTGAAGAAAAATAATAAGGGTTAGAGAGGAAGAAAGATTTACTTTCCAAGTTACCTGCAACAGCTGTCTATAAGTGAAATATCCGAGACATAGAATACAGAGTTGGAATAGAACATGAGTAGGGTAACTTTTAGTGGAGAAATATATGAATTAATTTCTGGAATTTTTTGAGTTGCATGTGATTTTAGACATACAGATGTTGTTGCCCAGAAGGCAGTTGAATATATGACAAATTCTGGTGCAGTGATTGTAAGAGAGATGAGTTTTAGCAAAATGACAACAACAATAACAACAACAAGGATACTCTCTAGGGAAGGGAATTGGGCATGGCTTCTATGAACCATTTTAAGCTCATCAACATTGTGATTATTAGCTAGGTTTCTATAGGATGATTCTGGGACTTTCTTGTACATACATAATTTGTGAGCACTAAAAGAGGTAGCAGAACATTTACTGAGATGGAAGCCAAAAGTGAGTTCCTTGACTTGAAACATCAGAAAATAATTTTGCCTGTTTGAACTTTATATGAATGATAACATACATTTTATAATCTGTTTCTGATTTCTTTTACTCAACAATATACTTGTAAAATTCATCTGTGTGGTTGTAGGTAGTTGTAATTTATTCATTTCGGTATTATACAACGATCCATTCTTTTGTTTGTGCACTTTTGTGTAATTTCCAGTTTTCAATTATAAACAATACTGGTGCGAAAATTCTTGTACATGTTGTGTGGTAAACATTTGTACACATTTCTTTGGCATATTAATCTAAATGTGAAATTGCTAAGTCACTGGGTAAGCACATATTCAGTTTAGTTGATATTTCTAAAGAGTTTTCCAATGTGGTTGTAATTTACTAACAACAGCAATGTATGAGATATCCAATTGCTTTGCGTCATCACCAAACCAGAGCACCACTTCATCAAGGATGATTATTCTCCATTACAAAGGCAAGACACTTCTGAATACTCTACACAATGTGCTGTGCATTATGAGGTTGCACTGGTGTAACAGGCACTATCCCTGGGCTCTTGAAAGTCTCAAATACAGGTCTCTGTTTTTTGGGTGGTTCCTTTCCTTAATTCAGGAAGTTTCCCTGTATGTATATATAGTATGCTTCTGAATCCTCCACAAGGATCCTCTGCAGATACCCAGATTTTTCTCTGTATGCAATTTCCTCTTCTTTGGTACTCTGTCCTGTGAGTCTAGCCATCTAGAGGTCTTGATATCCCTGGACACTTAGCTTCTTCACCTCTATTGAGGGGGTTAGTCAGGATCTGCCTGGGTTCCTTCTCCTTTCGGCACAGCCTGGAAATCTCCTCATCCTATGGATAGTGATGCTATTGGCTAGAAATGTCTGAGGGCACTCACCAAGGTCCAGGTTCCCCTTTTGAAACCAATGACCAATGTTGTAGCTGGACCAGTCCTTGTAGTTCTTATTATGATTGCAAGACATCTTCAGCAATAAGAAAGCAACAGGAAACTTTGAAAGGAACAAGGTTTATTACTCCTGGTTTTATTAGTCCTAGAGGGTTCAGGGCATGACTGGGGCCACACAGCAAGGTTCACTCTCTCTCACTCTCTCTTTCCATTTCCAGAAACCTGGGACTACTTTATCTAGCATTACTACAGCTACTATGGTCAGTTCATCATGTTACTGTTTCTTTCATTTCCTTTCTTGGTTTAATTTGGATTAATCATATATTTTTCTGCTTTTCCGTTAATAAATTGTTATTTTTCTTACTTCTAGTGATTAACTTAAAATATGACTTGAATGAATACTGTATAATTTGAATGATTACTATATTACTTATATAACTTATTACTATATAATAAATTCTTTTACTTTACCACCCCCGATAATGCCAGAACTTTAGAGCCTTTAAACATATTTACCTCCTCTGTTTTTGTTTCATGATGTCTGTTTGCATATATTTTACAGGCCAAGATATTAAAATATTTGTTTTAGATATTCAATATTCACTTATATTTACTCACTGTTTACCTTTCCCATCGTTGAAGGGCATCTTTTGTTTTGGAAGGATATATTTTGCTTCTTACATAATTCTAGACTGGTGCCACTTTACCTAATTTCTGTAGTTTATTCAGATTTTCTAGTTTCCAGATGTAATGTTGGTTGGTCTGCCCCAAGCTTCCCCATCCTGCTTATAACTGGAAATTTGAGTGCATGAATTTATCTTCCATTTATACAGTCAATGGAAGAAAATAGGAATTTCCTTTTTGCAATCTAATCTAACATCACCCTTTTCATAATTCTTTTCTTCTGAAACCAAAATTAACACTTTTGTTTTCTGGATACCCTGTTTTATGCTATTATTAAAATGGATTTTTTTCAATTATCTTTTCCAACTGGTTACTTTTCTATATATGAATGAGAGTGATTTTATGGTTTATAATTTTGTACTTGGCAAACTTTCTAAAGCACTTTATTAAATTTGTGGATTTCTCAATTTATTCCTTTGGGCCTTTTACAGTAATATTTCTACATTAATTAGTGAAGTACTTATATCTTTATAATTATGACTCATATCTTCTATATTTCTGTTTCTTAAAATATTCTTTAAATCATATAATATTCTCATTAAAATTATTTCTAAGTACTTCACCAATTTTTTCCTAAGGCAGTTCTAAATATTTTGTTTATATTTTTTATAAGTTGTTACTGGTGAATTAGTAAGGGTTTAAAATTTTTATATCCATAAACTCATCAATTTTATTCATTGTTTTTGCTAATTGTCTTGGGTTTTATAGGTAGATAATTACATCTTTTTTTTAACATCTTTATTGGAGTATAATTGCTTACAATGTTGTGTTACTTTCTGCTGTATAACAAAGTGAATCAGCTATATGTATACATATATCACCATATCCCCTCCCTCTTGCTTCTCCCTCCCACCATCCCTATCCCACCCCTCTAGGTGGTCATAAAGCACCTAGCTGACCTCCCTGTGCTATAAGGCTGCTTCCCACTAGCTACCTATTTTACACTTGGTAGTGTATATATGTCAATGCCACTCTCTCACTTCGTCCCAGCTTACCCTTCCCCCTCCCCGTGTCCTCAGGTCCATTCTCTACGTCTGTGTATTTATTCCTGCCCTGCCTCTAGGTCTTACAGAACCATGGTTTTTTCTTTAGATTCCATATATATGTGTTAGCATACGGTATTTGTTTTTCTCTTTCTGACTTACTTCACTCTGTATGACAGAATCTAGGTCCATCCACCTCACTACAAATAACTCAATTTCGTTCCTTTTTTATGGCTGAGTAATATTCCATTTTATATACGTGCCACATCTCTTTTATCCATTCATCTGTCAATGGACACTTAGGTTGCTTCCATGTCCGAGCTACTGTAAATAGTGCTGCAATGAACACTGTAGTACATGACTCTTTTGGAACTATGGTTTTCTCAGGGTATGTGCCCAGTAGTAGGATTGCTGGGTCATATGGTAGTTCTATTCTTAGTTTTTAAGAAACCTCCATACTGTTCTCCACAGTGGCTGTATCAATTTACAGTCCCACCAAAAGTGCAAGAGGGTTCACTTTTCTCCACACCCTCTCCAGCATTTATTGTTTGTAGATTTCTTGATGATGGCCATTCTGACCAGTGTGAGGTGATACCTCATTGTAGTTTTGATTTGCATTCTCTAATGATTAGTGATGTTGAGCATCCTTTCATATGTTTGTTGGCCATCTGTATATCTTCTTTGGAGAAATGTCTATTTAAGTCTTCTGCCCATTTTTGGATTGGGTTGTTTGTTTCTTTGATACTGAGCTGCATGAACTGCTTGTATATTTTGGAGATTAATCCTTTGACAGTTGCTTCACTTGCAAATATTTTCTCCCATCCTGAGTATTGTCTTTTCATCTTGTTTATGGTTTCCTTTGCTGTGCAAAAGCTTTTAAGTTTCATTAGGTCCCCTTTGTTTATTTTTGTTTTTATTTCCATTTCTCTAGGAGGTGGATCAAAAAGGATGTTTCTGTGATTTATGTCAGAGAGTGTTCTGCCTAAGTTTTCTGCCAAGAGTTTTATATGTCTGGCCTTACACTTAGATCTTTAATCCATTCTGAGTTTATTTTTGCATATGGTGTTATGGACTGTTCTAATTTCATTGTTTTACATGTAGCTGTCCAGTTTTCCCAGCACCACTTATTAAAGAAGCTGTCTTTTCTCCATTGTATATTCTTGACTCCTTTACCAAAGATAAGGTGACCATATGTGCATGGGTTTATCTCTGTGCTTTCTATCCTGTTCCATTGATCCATATTTATTTTTGTGACAGTACCATACTGTCTTGATTACTGTAGATTTGTAATATAGTCTGAAGTCCAGGAGCCTGATTTCTCCAGCTCCATTTTTCTTTCTCAAGATTGCTTTGGCTATTCAGGGTCTTTTGTGTTTCCATACAAATTGTGAAATTTAATGTTCTAGTCCTGTGAAAAATGCCATTGGTAATTTGATAGGGATTGCATATTGAATCTGTAGAATACTTTGGGTAGTATAGTCATTTTCACAATTTTGATTTTTCCAATCCAAGAACATGGTATGTGTCTCCATCATCTTTAATTTCTTTCATCAGGGTCTTATAGTTTTCTGCATACAGGTCTTTTGTCTCCTTAGGTAAGTTTATTCCTATGTAATTTATTCTTGCTGTTGCAATGGTTAATGGCAGTGTTTCCTTAATTTCTCTTTCAGATTTTTCACCATTAGTGTATAGGAATGCAGAGATTTCTGTGCATTAATTTTGTATCCTGCTACTTTACCAAATTCATTGATTAGCTCTAGCAGTTTTCTGGAAGCATCTTTAGGATTCTCTACGCATAGTATCATGTAATCTGCAAACAGTGACACTTTTACTTCTTCTTTTCCAATTTGGATTTCTTTTATTTGTTTTTCTCGTCTGAATGCTGTGGCTAAAACTTCCAAAACTATGTTGAATAACAGCAGTGAGAGTGGGCAACCTTGCCTTGTTCCTGATCATAGTGGAAATGGTTTCAGTTTTTCACCATTGAGAACGATGTTGGCTGTGGGTTTGTCATATATGGCCTTTCTTATGTTGAGTTACATTCCCTCTTTGCCTACTTTCTGGAAGTGTTTTTATCATAAATGGGCGTTGAATTTTGTTGAAAGCTTTTTCTGCATCTGTTGACATTATCATATTGTTTTTATCCTTCAATTTGTTAATTTGGCGTATCTCATTGATTGATTTGAATATACTGAAGAGTCCTTGCATTGCTGGAATAAACCCCACTTGATTGTGGTGTATGATGCTTTTAAGGTGCTGTTGGATTCTGTTTGCTAGTATTTTGTTGAGGATTTTTGCATCTATGTTCATCAGTGATACTGGCCTGTAGTTTTCTTTTTTTGTGACATCTTTGTCTGGTTTTGGTATCAGGGTGATGGTGGCCTCATAGAATGAGTTTGGGAGTGTTCCTCCCTCTGCTATATTTTGGAAGAGTTTGAGAAGGATAGGTGTTAGCTCTTCTCTAAATGTTTTATAGAATTTGCCTTTGAAGCAATCTGGTCCTGGGCTTTTGTTTGTTGGGAGATATTTAATCACAGTTTCAATTTCAGTGCTTGTGATTGATATGTTTCTATTTCTTCTTGGTGCAGTCTCAGAAGGTTGTGCTTTCCTAAGAATTTGTCCATTTCTTCCAGGTTGTCCATTTTATTGGCATATGGTTGCTTGCAGTAATCCTTGATGATCGTTTGTGTTTCTGGAGTGGCAGTTGTTACTTCTCCTTTTTCATTTCTACTTCTGTTGATTTGAGTCTTTTCCCTTTTTTTCATGATGAGTCTGGCTAATGGTTTATCAATTTTGTTTCTCTTTTCAAAAACGAGCTTTTAATTTTATTGATCTTTGCTATTGTTTCCTTCATTTCTTTTTCATCTATTTCTGACTTGATTTTTATGATTTCTTTCCTTTTGCTAACTTCAGGGTTTTGTTTTGTTTTTTTTTCTTCTTTCTCTAATTGATTTAGCTGTAACGTTAGGTCATTTATTTGAGATTTTTCTTGTTCCTTGAGGTAGCATTGTATTGGTGTAAACTTTCCTCTTAGAACTGTTTTTGCTGCATCCCATAGGTTTTGGGTTGTCGTGTTTTCTTTGTCATTCGTTTCTAGCTGTTTTTTGAGTTCCTCTTTGATTTCTTCAGTAATCTCTTGGTTATTTAGCAGTGTATTGTTTAGTCTCCATGTGTTTGTATTTTTTACAGTTTTTTTTCCTGTAATTGATATCTAGTCTCATAGCATTGTGGGCGGAAAGGATACTTGATAGGATTTCAATTTTCTTAAATTTACCAAGGCATGATTTACGACCCAAGATATGATCTATTCTGGAGAATGTTCCATGAGCATTTGAGAAGAAAGTGTATTCTGTTGTTTTGGGATGGAATATCCTATAAATATCAATTAAGTCCATCATGTTTAATGTGTCATTTAAATCTTGTGTTTCCTTATTTATTTTCATTTTGGATGATCTGTCCATTGGTGAAAGTGGGGTGTTAAAGTCCCCTACTATGACTGTTTTACTGTTGATTTCCCCTTTTATGGCTGTTAGCATTTGCCTTATGTATTGAGGTGCTCCTATGTTGGGTGCAAAAATATTTACAATTGTTATATCTTCTTCTTGGATTGAACCCTTGACCACTATGTAGTGTCCTTCTTTGTCTCTTGTAATAGTCTTTATTTTAAAGTCTATTTTGTCTGACATGAGAATTGCTACTCCAGCTTTCTTTTGATTTACATTTGCATGGAATTTCTTTTTCCATCCCCTCACTTTCAGTCTGTATTTGTCCCTAGGTCTGAAGTGGGTCTCCTGTAGACAACATATATACGGGTGTTGTTTTTGTATCCATTCATCAAGCCTGTATCTTCTGGTTGGAGCATTTAATCCATTTACATTTAAGGTAATTATCGATATATATGTTCCTATTACCACTTTCCTAATTGTTTTGGACTTGTATTGTAAGTCTTTTCCTTCTCTTGTGGTTCCTGCCTCGAGAAGTTCCTTTAGCATTTGTTGCTATGCTGGCTTGGTGGTGCTCAATTCTCTTAGCTTTTGCTCGTCTGTAAAGTTATTACTTTCTCTGTCAAACCTGAATGAGGTCTTTGCTGGCTGGAGTAATCTTGATTGTAGGTTTTTCCCTTTCATCACTTTAAATATGTCTTGCCCCTCCCTTCTGGCTTGCAATTTCTGCTGAAAGATCAGCTGTTAACCTTATGGGGATTCCCTTGTATCTTGTTACTTTTCCCTTGCTGCTTTTAATAGTTTTGCTTTGTATTTAATTTTTGATAGCTGGATTAATATGTGTCTTGGCTTGTTTCTCCTTGGATTTATCCTGTATGGGACTCTCTGTGCTTCCTGGACTTGACTCATTATTTCCTTTCCCATATTAGGGAAGTTTTCAACTATAATCTCTTCATATATTTTCTCAGTCACTTTCTTTTTCTCTTCTTCTGGGACCCCTATAATTCGAATGTTGGTGCATTTCATGTTGTCCCAGAGGTCTCTTAGACTGTCCTCAAGCCTTTTCATTGTTTTTTCTTTATTCTGCTCTGTCGTAGTTATTTCCACTATTTTATATTCTAGGTCACTTATCTGTTCGTCTGCCTCAGTTATCCTGCTACTGATTCTTTCTAGAGAATTTTTAATTGCTTTTATTGTGTTGTTCATCATTGTTTGTTTGCTCTTTAGTTCTTCTAGGTCCTTGTTAAACGTTTCTTGTATTTTCTCCATTCTATTTCCAAGATTTTGGATCATCTTTACTATCATTACTCTGAATTCTTTTTCAAGTAGACTGCCTATTTCCTCTTTATTTATAGTTTGGTCTGGTGGGTTTTTACTTTGCTCTTTCATCTGCTATGTATTTCTCTGTCTTCTCATTTTGCTTTACTTACTGTGTTTGGGTTCTCCTTTCTGCAGGCTGCAGGTTGGTAGTTCCCGATGCTTTTGGTGTCTGCCCCCAGTGGGTAAGGTTGGTTCAGTGGCCTCTGTAGGCTTCCTGGTGGTGGGGACTGGTGCCTGTGTTCTGGTGGATGAGGCTGAATCTTGTCTTTCTTGTGGGCAGGATCGCATCCAGTGGTGTGTTTTGGGGTGTCTGTGAACTTATTATGATTTTAGGCAGCCTCTCTGCAAATGGGTGGCGTTGTGCTCCTGCCTTGTTTGTTGTTTGGCATGAGGTGTCAAGCTCTGGAGCTTGTTGGTCGTTCAGTAGAGCTGGGTGTTAGTGTTGAGATGGAGATCTCTGTGCAGCTCTCGCTGTTTGATATTACGTGGGGCCGGTAGGTCTCTGATGGTCCAATGTCCTGCACTCGGCTCCCCCACCTCAGAGGCTCAGGTCTGACACCTGGCTGGAACACCAAGACCCTGTCAGCTACACGTCTCATAAGAAAGGGAGAAAAAATAAAGAAAGAAAGAAAAAAATTTTTAAGAAAAATAAAATAAAGTTATTTAAATAAAAAATTAAAAAATATATTATTAAAATAAAAAAATTAAAAAAGTAATTAAAGAAAAGGAAGAGAGCAACCAACCCAATAAACAAATCCACCAATGATAACAAGTGCTAAAAACTATACTACGATAAACATAAAAATCAGAAACTAGTCAAGTTGCATACAGCAAACCCTAAGTCTACAGTTGCTCCCAAAGTCCACCAACTCAATTTGGGGATGATTCATTCTCTATTCAGGTATTCCACAGATGCAGGGTACATCAATTGATTGTGGAGATTTAATCCACTGCTCTGGAGGCTGCATGGAGAAATCTCCCTTTCTCTTCTCTGTTCGCACAGCTCCTGGTTTTGAGCTTTGGATTTGGACCCGCCTCTGTGTGTAGGTTGACCTGTGGCATCTGTTCTTCGCCCAGACAGGAGGAGGTTAAAGGAGCGTCTTATTAGCGGGATCTGGCTCACTCAGGCCGGGTGGAGGAAGGGTTACAGAATGCGGGGCACGCCTGCAGCGGCAGAGGTCAGTGTGACATTGCAACAGCCTGAGGCACACTGTGTGTTCTCCCAGGGAAGTTGTCCCTGTATCACAGGACCCTGGCAGTGGCAGGCTACACAAGCTCCTGGTTGGGGAGGTGTGGATAGTGACCTGCGCTTGCGCACAGGATCCTTGGTGGCTGCAGCAGCAGCGTTAATATTTCATGCCCGGGTCTGGTGTCTGCGCTGATAGCTGTGGCTCATGCCTTTCTCTGGAGCTCATTTAGTTGGTGTTCTGAATCCCCTCTCCTTTGTACCCCAAAACAATGGCCTCTTGCCTCTTCTGCAGGTCCAGACATTTTCCTGGACTCCCTCCCGGCTAGCCATGACACAGTGGCCCCCTTCAGGCTGTGTTCATGCAACCAACCCCAGTCCTCTCCCTGGGATCTGAACTCCAAAGCCCGAGCCTCAGCTCTCAGCCCACACCTGCCCCAGTGGGTGAGCAGACAAGCCTCTCAGGCTGGTGAGTGCTGGTCAGCAGCGATGCTCTGTGCGGGAATCTCTCCGTTTTGCTCTCTGCACCCCTGTTGCTGTGCTCTCCTTTGTGGCACCGAAGCTTTCCCCCACTGCCCACCTCCCGTCTCCACCAGTGAAGGGGCTTCCTAGTGTGTGGAAACTTTTCCTCCTTCACAGCTCCCACCCACCGGTGCAGGTCCCATCCTTAGTCTTTTGTCTCTGTTTTTTCTTCTTTCTTTTGCTGTACCCAGGTATATGGGGAGTTTCTTGCCTTTTGGGAAGTCTGAGGTCTTCTGCCAGCGTTCAGTAGGTGTTCTGTAGGAGCTGTTCCACATGTAGATGTATTTTTGATATATTTGTGGGGAGGGAGGTGATCTTCATGTCTTACTCCTCCGCCATCTTGAAGCTCTTCTTGATAATTACATCTTTGATAAATTTGATAGCTTACATTTATTAATTTGATATATGATTAACATACAAATATTCATATATCTTTATATAATTGCCATTAATACAAAATTTCATTCCACAGATTCAAATACACAAGAATGATAATTTTTTTCTTTTAAGTTTTTAGAAACTCAACTTAATTTCTATTATGAGTCCCCATCCCTCCCAGATATCAAAACTGAATCCAAATCAATGTTGGGCTCCATCAACATCAGTCCCTTCAACACTTCTCCAAGAGAACTTATACAATGAAAAGACTTTATAAAGATGCAGAGTGAGAAACACTGGACTTTTCATTCTTGTTAGATGTTTTCCTACATTGCCATCACATAAAGAGACACTGACCATTTGAGTTTGTGTCATTGTACCATGAATATTGCTACTGAGTTACCCTGGTTCCCAGTAGCAATTTCTGTGGAACTAGAAGGCATTCTGGTTCTTTAGGCATATTGGGCATAGTGAAAACCTCAGTCCTTACACAGCACTGGGAGTCAGAAAATGCAGTGAACTTGAGGGCCCTTTACATTAGAGAACTATTTCTTCTATAGAATGTTGATACAACAACTAGTCCAGCCTAGGAAGTGATGCAGACATATCTTTCACTCTTAGATTCCAAAAAATTATCTGAGAGTTCTGCCACTTCTCTCACTAGTATGTTCCATATCTCAGGGACCTCAGAGTTTCTCCTCCCCAGAATAAGAAACCTCTACATATTCTTGAGTTAGAGAAGCTCTAGCTCATTAGAATTCTTTGTAATTTATTGCCTATGACCTAAAAACCTTTCTGTTACACTAAGGCCTTAGGCTTTTGAAAGACAGATTGAATCATTGACTTTTCTACCCACCTCTGTTTTCCACTACAATCCTTTCTCAATAAAAAGTAGACATGTCAAACAGAAATTAGAAACTCTGAAAAAAAAATCCCCCAAACCAAAGCATCAATTAATACAAAAAAATCACACTCTCTTATTTATTACACATCTGTTTTGCCTAAATTTACAATTGTTTCCATTTTATTTTCCATATATTATATATATGAGTTGCATATTTTAGGTGTGCTTTTTAAAAGCATCATAGAACACTTATCATTATTACTACGATGATCATCACTATTATCTATTGAGCACTTACTTTGCTCCAGAACTATGCAAATATAAACCTATAAAATCTGAGAAATATTAATAATACAATTTTACATATTTATGTTAATAATTAATGTGCTAATGCCTTTATGTTTATGACTTCCATATTTATGTATCTTTGCATTGCCTTATTTTCTGTTTTCTTCTGCATGGTCATTACTTTGCTTTCTTTACTATTGGAGACATTTGAGAGGTATGGCTTCTGCTTTTAATTCACTCTCCATATATTTGAAAACCCTGCCTTTACTTATATTTCTTTAATTGGAGTATTCTAATTCCTCTCTGCATAGGAAGGAATTTAGGCCAATTTGATTTTAGTTACTTTAAACACTAGACTGCTCAATTAGTTTTTGTTAAGATAAGTTCTTTGGGTCACCATTTCACAGTGTTTTTACTATATATTCAATATTTTGCAATTAAATTTTATCGCTCTATGTAAACATTGTTTAGATATTTTTGATACATGCCATTTCACTGTTTAGTAAAGGTATTATTAATTATTTTATTTTTATTTTTTCTGGTTAGAAGAATTTATTTCTTGATTCGGTTTCATCATCTTCACATCTTTCATAAACATTTGAACACTGCTGAAGACTCATGGATTGGGATATTTTTATGCTGTTCTAAGTTTAATGTAGGAAATCATACTTTAGAAACTAGAGGGGGATTAGTTTTTCAACCACCACAGAAAACAATATAAAGCTGTCCCATATAAGCACAAAAAGTCTCAATATCTGTTTTCTTTCCTAAGAAGTCACCAAAGCAACACTTATCCAGGTATAAAGAGTTTAATTAAATAAAATAAATTAAATTAAATTAAAAAATGAAGGTATTATTATTTTTGGCCATACTATTTCATTCTTGAGTTTGTAATTCAGTCTAAGGGTGAGTTGGAGTACTACTTTAAATAATGTTTTATTTTTCAAAAAAAAGTTTTTTGTAACGTTTTCAAAATGAGCTATTTTTAAATTTTGAGTTAGAAACTTTCAAAATATTGTTGACAATGCTCTGCTCTCTGAGTAATTACTACTCTAGGTAGGACATATTTTGTATTTATTACCTCTTTCATAACTTTTATTTTTTCTCTCCAACATGAGCAAAATTTTTAATCTTACATGCAATGTTATTTAGAATTTTCTTAATTTTAGTATGCACAATTACTTATGAAATTTGAGTTTTCTTATAATTCTTTCTTATTTCCCTAAATTTTCTTTATATCTTCCTTTATAATCTCTGCAGAAAATTCTCTCTTAATTATCATTATCTCTCTGAGAGTCATATAGACTTCTCATTCTAGTGTTTCTCCTTATATGTGTCCATTCTTATTTAAGGGAAGTCATCAGTGTCTTTCTGCATTATTTGTATCATCTATAAGGGAACACAGCACCCCTGCCAAGACTTCAACCAGTTTACTAATGTCGCAAAGACCATCTCTGTCTTGGTGGGGTTCTCCATTGACCAAGTGCAATACCTGAATCTCATCAAGAAGGACACTAGTGGGCTTCCCTGGTGGCGCAGTGGTTGAGAGTCTGCCTGCCAATGCAGGGGACACGGGTTCGTGCCCTGGTCTGGGAGGATCCCGCATGCCGCGGGGCGGCTGGGCCCGTGAGCCACAATTACTGAGCCCGCGCGTCTGGAGCCTGTGCTCGGCAGCAGGAGAGGCCGCGGTAGCGAGAGGCCCGCGCACTGCGATGAGGAGTGGCCCCCGCTTGCCGCAGCTGGAGAGGGCCCTCGCACAGAAACGAAGACCCAACACAGCCATAAATAAATAGATAAATAAAGCATGACACAAATTAAGCAATGTGAATACCATCAAGCTTTCATCATTAAAAAAAAAAAAAAAGAAGGACACTAGCAAAGCACTCAACTATTAATGGCTGACTGACAAGACCAAGGTGACATATCTGAAGTGGCTGTCTGGGTCAGAGAACCTGCTTCTGTCCCTACATGCCAGTGGATACCTGTATCTGTATGAGGAAAGCCACCTATGCACCTGGATCAGCCCTGGTATCTGCTGAAGCAGGGCCAGGGCTTCCCTGTTTAAACTGACAAGAGCAAGGGACCCACCACTCACTGCCAAGTGGGCCTTCCCAGCCCATGGCTTGCACCTAGCCTGTCAGCCAAAATGGCTGTAGGCGAGTCCCCACTTACACACCCTGCTCCTGATGCGCTCATACAGATCTACTTTGGGAGTTCTGCTCCGAGTGTTGTGGAGCTTTGACCGCCGCTATGTGCGGACAGGTGGCAAAGATTACCTGCTCACCGTGTGGTTCTTCACCGAAGGCCGAGTGGTGGCCTACTACACGGCCACTGGTCCTAGGTCAAAGCAGTGACTTTGGACCTCTACTTCGCTGGGGCTGAGTGGGCGGCGGCAGCCAGCACTGAGGAGGTGGAGTGGCGAGAAGGAGGAGTTTGGGGCAGAGGCTGAAAGCCTTCTCCCCTCAGGCCGAGGCGGACTCTCTTGCCAGGTCGGCTCCAGCCCGGGAACGTGCACGCGCGGCTCTGTGGGTGCTCACTGAGCATGCGCCTTATCCTCGCCACCTTTGAGGTGATTCCTGCGCTCTCACCCGGCCATGCACACGCGCGGCTCTGTGGGCGCTCACTGAGCATGCGCCTTATCCTCGCCACCTTTGAGGCGATTCCTGCTCTCTCGCCCGGGCACGCGCACGCGCGGCTCTGTGGGCGCTCACTGAGCATGCGTCTTATCCTCGCCACCCTTGTGGTGACTCCGGCGCTGGCCCCGTGCCCTGCTGTCTGTCCTGCTCCAGAAGCCCCGCACCCGGAGAGCGACCCAGGCTCAGAGGCTGAGCTGGAGATGTTATTCACCTTCTGCCGGGGCCACACCAGCCAGGGCGGCTGTGGGGGCAGGGGCAGCAAGAACAAGCTGAGAGGCCCCGTCCTCTGAGGTCCGCAGGCCCCAGCCTAGGTGCTGGACGCACCGCTGTGGCAGCGCATACGTGAGGTGCTGCTGCTAGAGGCCCTGGAGTGCAGGACGACGGCTCAGGGGCAGCCCGGTTATCCTCTCCTTGGAGGACTGCATGCTCACTGCCCGGCGGGAGGGCCTCATCTGCTGCTTGGCCAGACGGCAAGGCCTTCACAGATAAGGAGACGAGGGCTTGGCAGGAGAAGGAAGTTGGACCAGATCACCCAGATAGAGAACATCTCCTCACAACCAGGTAACTTCTCAGGCGGCACTGATGGGAAGCCGTGAATGTGGTGGACGCCCACCCCATGCCTACCCCTCCCCACTGACCTGACTGATTGACCGAGATTAACCATGGCCCATGAACTGCTAGGGTCCCCACCCTGTACAGACTTGGGGAATGGACAGAGGATCCCCAGACTGACTCCGACAGACACAAGGGGTATGCAGTGCAGTGACCCGTTCCTCTGCCTGTGTCAGTGTTTCCTTCTTCCCTGTCCCTAGGATATGACTGGTCATTCCCCAGCTCTCTGCAGTGGGCACCTCTCTGGCCAGTGGGCAGAGCAGGGATGGGGGTCTACCCTTTGATACTACTACTGTCTGTGCTTTCAAAGAGTGTTCAATCATGGAAGCCCCTCTGGGCCCTCCCTGTTCTCCAGGACCTTTATTTATACTAAAGTTCCCTGTTTTTTGAAATTGTGTTCTTGATACAGTTTCCTCTGACTCTTCAAGATGATGTGCCCTTTCTTTGTACTTCAGTTTCTCATACATGCTTATTTTTTAGGCACTTGTCAACATTTTAAGTGATTGATGTAGCTTTAAAAAGCTCACATTCTGTTTGGTTGCTGGTAATATCTACTTTGCAGCTAAAGAGAAGCTTGATGTGAACAGGTCATGTGCATATATTATATTTAGGAGCCATTCACATAGACTAGCTCCATAGGACTAAGGGCAGATATTCTCCTAACACACCCTCTTCCTGGTCTCTACACCAATGGATTATATATATATATTAAAAAAAAAAAAAAAGACAAACTATGGTATTCTAGGACTCTTCTTATAATTCCTTTCTCTCTTGTCTGCAAATATTACTTATGGAAAACACGTAATTACATTCATCCTGAACTTTACCCTTATCCAGAATTCCTGACATACAACAGATTGCCAATCCCTCCACAATATCTCTGCAACTCTCACTCCTATCCATATATAAATCACATATAAATTTTCTCCTCAATAAATACAGTCCCCCACTCCCAACCCTGCCAGCTATTCTTTTACTGCTGCTTATGTTCTGTGCCAAATTATTCTCTACATCAAGAGCAGGATATATTTACCTAAAATGTAAATTTATGTATGTCATTTATTTGCTGAATATCTTCATAGGCCCACCTAGTGACCTATTATACTAATAAAAATGGCACAGGAAATGAAAAATGACTAGTCTCATCTCTTCTTCCCAAGTAATTGATGTGTACCTATTTATAAATAAGATTTGTTTTTCTCTTAGGCATATACACTATTTACACTACAGTGATAGTGCCAAGAAGTGGATGGGCTTGGAGTATTAAATCCATAATCTCCGTTAATCCTTCCATTACAGTCCCCCCCAAATATACAACCTGTGTAAATACAGAGTAATTGCTTTGCTCAAATAGGTTCAAAACAAATCTTATAATTCCCTTTCAAACCAGATTGCCACCCTGAGGTAACTCACAACCTGGGATTGTTGAATCCTATAAAAATTGGAGCACTTAGCTAGTATCAAAGTTTACTAATTTAAAAATTTCAAAAATGATGGAAATGTGAGACATGGGTGAAGAAGCACGGTGAACTGCAGGACTCTGCACAGCTCCCCAGGTTGTTACTTGCTGCATTAGGATGTACTCTGGTTTTATTTTAACATCTGTGGTCCCTAAATAATGCATGTAGGTCATCATTAACACAGAAGGGAGCTAATTTATGAAACACCTACAAGTTATACCTTGATGATTGTAGTTTATATTACATTTCTCAAGGGTCCTAAAATACCATGTTTATTTTCCACAAGCAATCCTGAACAGGCTAAGTACATCTTGCAAAAGCATCTCAAATATAAGGATTCTTCTACTACCAAATACCAAGTATGTGTGATTACCACATACCACTTTGCATGTTTGCAAAGCGATTGGACCAGGCCATCTTTCTTTTTCCTTTTTTGCAGCATCCCTGCAGTTAAAGAGAGACAGTATACTCGTGTTTCCAACATTTCCTTTTCCACACAACAATATCCTAATATATAGAAATTTAATAGTATCTGTGGTTGATTATCACTAATTGTTTACATACCCATTGCACTTCAATTAATTATGATATACATGATACTCTACAGCATTTCATTTTGTATAGGTGCTTTATAAAAGTACAATTGAATGATCATTAAAATAACAAAATTTAACTAGCTGGAGTAACAGAGGATGAATGTAGACTATGGCAGTTCTGATTTTTGTAGAGATAATCTGCTCATATTTCAGGACAACTTTGGGATTTATTCAACATAGAGTAAAAGTGATAATAAAAATTATTAATTACATGGATCATTTGATTGCCAATTTTATTCATATATTTTAAAAGGGGGACACCTAAATTAGAGAGGGCAGCTGCCTTTGAAATGGTGTATTTATAGGAAAAAGTCTACATTTTAATATCGAGTCATATTTTCTTTGTCATGATACCTAGTTGCCCTCTGTTCTAAAGCTTGTGTTCCTATTTATTATGTAATTGGGCAGGAATAATCTTTCTGTACTAATGGTAATATCTGTGTAGATCTTGTCCTTTTCCATCTGTTTTATCTTTGATCAAAACAAAAACTCATGATATTTGAATTCAAATAATTTGAGGGAAAGAACTTACTGTTACAAAAAGCCTCATGCTCCAGTGAAACATTACTATGAAAAAGGAAACTTCCATTGATTTGACAACTTACCTGTCAATATAAAATCATTTAAAATTTATTTTTCTTAAAAAAAAAACCCTTCAAATTACTGCTTTGTATTTACTGCCATAGTTTGAATAACACATTTGCAAAGAACTTTTTTTTTTTTTTTTAAAGGCAAAGGGAAATAGATTTCTGTTTACTACATGGGGCATTCCTTTTTTTTTTTTTTTTTTAGTTTTATTTATTTATTTATTTATTCATGGCTGTGTTGGGTCTTCGTTTCTGTGTGAGGGCTTTCTCTAGTTGCGGCAAGTGGGGGCCACTCTTCATCGCGGTGCGCGGGCCTCTCACTGTCGTGGCCTCTCTTATTGCGGAGCACAGGCTCCAGACGTGCAGGCTCAGTAGCTGTGGCTCACGGGCCCAGCCGCTCCGCGGCATGTGGGATCTTCCCAGACCAGGGCTCGAACCCGTGTCCCCTGCATTAGCAGGCAGATTCTCAACCACTGCGCCACCAGGGAAGCCCCTGCAAAGAACTTTTGATTCTTGTTGAAAAAAGACTATTCTGTTCTGTTTATTAATTATTTGTTCCTACTTTACACAATTACTCTGTAAGCTACTATTTGTCCTTATTGTTAAATCTTGGTTCACAAGTTTTCATTAAATTAATTTATACATGTATCTATCTAATGAATACTGTATGTTACATATATTAATACATAGCAAAGTAGCATATCTATTGAATAGTAAAAATATGCGCTTGGCACAATGAAACATTTCCAATATGAGTGAACTTACAAACAAAACCATTTTACTGAGCAGGAATATTCAATCAATAATTCTGTCAAATTGAATAAAACATTCTTTAGCAAGTATTCATAGAGAAACTTTGTTTTCAGCTAGAGATGTTATTCTGTTTCCATAGTTGTATAGAATATATAGGTTTAACTTTTGGTTCACACTAATTCTTTGTTAAATTTTTTCTTCTCATTTTAAAATGAAGGATTTTGATTAGTTTACAGTGAAACTTGTTGTGCTCATTTTGATTCACAATTACAGGATTATTTTATTTTCCTAGTCACAATTTGATAGATAGTCTATGTGCCTGTTTATTAATGCCTAAATAACAACCTCTGAAAAATAACTAAAAAGATTTGTTTTGGAGCCTAACATGTAAGTACTATGGCTCATCAAATTTGTTGGAATTCCAGTCTCCTTAATGTTATAAATGCATGAACCAACTAGGTAAATAACTAATCAAGAGCTCTTTGGTTTGGTTCAATTAACAGGCATGAGGGTGGGAAGAGAGAGAGAAAGAGTAGGGGAAGGGAGAGAGGGAGCGAGGGAGGGAGAGAGAGAGGAAGTGATAAAGGGAGATAGATAGTTACTAGGCAGGAAATAAGAAAATGAACATACATGAATTTTCCTATATAATTAGTAAATAAAACCAAACTAAATTATGAGTAAAAGCTCAGAAGCAAACAAAATTCAAGACACAGTAACAAGCAAGTTTTCTTTTTCATGGATAATGGTCCTTGCTATCCTGTTACAGAGAAGAACTGTCTTTCTATTTCTATGCAGATGGCATAAGAGTTAAAAAGTAGGCAATGTGTTTAGATGTGATGTCTAAGATTTTCAACATGTAGTATATGTCTTTTGAAAACTAGTAATGTATCCGTGATGCCTTCACACGGATGATGGATGATATCACTTGAATCGGCAAAACAGATGCACCCATCCATTTCAAAACTTAATGCAACTTAAAAAATGCAAGAGGAGCTAACTCTTGGTAATTTAGCAGCTTAGTACACCTTTGAGACAAGACAAAATGATTGAGAAGGAAAAGTAAATTTCATATATGTATTTTAGAAACCTCTTGTTGCTTTTTTCAGTGTCCTAATTGTGCATTACAGCAAATAATCAATTTTGTTAAGATATTTATAATAAGCCCTTACATTTTCCAGTGTCTTCCATCTAAAAGAATCATGCGGTGCTGTGCAGATGACAGGATATTAGACTTAACCACCCCTCAAGTGAAGTTATCCTTAGGTTGAACAATGTAAAGTTCTCTGCCAGTTACATTTCAGTGCACTGAAGACTAACTCATCTTACTTATTAGTTTGAAACCACAGCCAGACTTTTACAGGATAGAATGTTGTCATCTATCTTGGATCCAGAACACTGAAGCTAAAATTATTCTATATACAGAAAATAGTATTGATTTATCTGGCTAAAAGAGCATAATTAAATATTTGCTGTTTCATTAATTATCAGCCAAACTAGCACATTCCAAGTAGAATAGAAAAGCAGATATATTGCTTACTATCACATGTGGTACACCTATATCTTTTGGTCTTCGATTGCACCTAAATATTCTTAAAGCACATTTTACTGATTGCAACCCATAAATATCGTCTCTGATGGCATGTATATAAAAGCATTTGTTATGATATTTTCTGGACCAGTATCAACGTTGTTAAAGGTATATATTCAAATTTTATAGCATAAAAACTATAGCAAATAATTGAGGGGTTTTTTTTTTTGTCTTTTTAACAATAAAGACAACAATTGTCTTTTTAACAATTGTCTTTTTGACAATAAATGTAAATTTGATCATCTAACATTCAGAGTTATTTCTGCCTTAGAGATAAACTAACTAGAGAGTAATACAATGATGGTATTTTTCCCCCCCCCAGGAGAAACTCTATTTACTTACTTACTTACTTATGCATACATATATACTTCCCTCCTAGAAACTTTCAGCCATTTGCCTATTGGTTTTTGTATTTATGTGACTGAGCTAATTGCTCTCATGTACTCAGCAGTATTTACTGGAGGCCAGCACAAGAAGGTCTGCTTCTTTGCTGTGCTTCTGATGATGCAATTCCAGCTTCTGAATGCAGACCCCCTCCCTGCACAGGCACACTTCTCTACTTGTACTCACACTGTTGAATCAAAGAGAAAGAGGGAGGAGGAGAAAGGGGGCAGGGCCACGATGAAAAGATAGTCAATAGGGAGAGAGGTGGAGGACTAGGATGGTGTAGTGGGTTGAGCGGTGGCCCCCCAAAAGATATGTCCAAGTCCTAATCCCCAGAACCTGTGAATGTGACTGTATTTGGAGAAAAGGTCTTTGCAGATGTAATTAAGCTAAGCATTTTGAGATGAGATCATCCTGGATTACCCAGGTGGGCCCTAAACAATGATGGTATTTTTGCTATCATGGTCTGCTGTCTCTCTAAGTAACTTTTTGTTAAAGTTTTAATGAGATCCATTTTCCTTACATTTGTAGATTGCTAGAACCTTGATACGTAACAAGTGTGCAACATAGGAAGGCATATCTGAGAAACACAGATTAGCTGAATTAAAATATGTTGACTCCAACCTCTTTTTACCTGCATTTATTAAATGTCACATTTTCTTTCACTTATATTAAGGGTTTTAATATTTCAGCACTAGTAATCCAATGACACATCTTTCATACCAAGTTATCTATAACACCTTTGGACACATGCCCTTCAAGATTACCTCCCTCCCTAGCTAGGCAATAAAAATTAACATTTTTCTAGTGATGAGATTTTTACTCCTACCATGTTGGAACACAGTTTGATATTTATTATCCATGAAACCAGAATGAGTTTTAAACTAGATGAAATATGTTCTTCTCTTCTTAATTAAAAAAATATTTTTTGCAGCTTTCTATTTCCTGTGTTTATATTGGAGAATATATACTAAACCACATTCTATCCAGTTATGTTATGAGTACTAGATTCTTCTTATACATGCCCATTAAGTTTATTTTCTCACTTAGTATATATTTTAATGGGATCACAGCAGGTCTCCATGGTGTTCTCAGATTATATAATAATTTTTGAATGGAATATTCTGATTCCCCATGTTTGACATAATGCTTGTGACAGTATCACAGCCACACAAGCCCAGTAGAAAGCCAGATATACGTTATTCTCATAAAAGCTGTCTCATTTACACCAGTTCTTACAGAGATGACAGACATTCCTGCCCAAAATGAATGAAGGACAGTAGCTGGTGATTGCTCATTGACATGAATGAGACAGCCCTCCTGGAAGCCATTTTGGTTTCCTTGCTTCCTTTTGTGTGGACAGAAAAATCTAATTTGAGACCTAGAAGTAAATGAATCCTTGTCATTTTATTTCCTGATTCATCATCTTATATTAGATAGACTTGGAGTTATATTCAGAATGATATTATGTAACCCAATGAAGCACAGCATAACCTGTCATATCCTAATATAATAAGATATGATGTATTGGAAATCATTTAAAGCAATCACTTCATTGCAGCTTGGGTACCTACTATTGATTCATGTGCATTCTTATCCTGAATTAATTTTGGTAAAAGTGAAACAATGTTATTAGAATAAAAATTCCTCTTAAATCTTTGTAAGTTGACTGAATGTTTTCATGTATTTGCTACAGCTTTATTAGTTTCTTGCATGGCTGTAAATACCTACTTTAATAGTAGAAGTATTGTGTATGCATTCTTTCTTGTCACCTGTTCTGTGCATCCTTCTTTATTTTAATTTTTCTATAGACATTTGAATGAAGCTAGCAGAAATTCAGTAAAGAGAACAATGGGGACATGCCCTATATTGATACTATTCAGGGATGAGTATTTTTTTTTAACTATTTACTTTTTTAACTTTTAACTTATTGGACGGGACATAGGATGACATGAAAAAGCATATTATAGCCATAGTAACAGCTATATTATGGTAAAATAGTAGACCCTTTAAAAAGAAAGAGCCTGTGAAATGCAATTCTCCTGGCTAAATTTAAGTAAAGACACAACTATAAACAATTTAATATTATATTTTATTAAAAAAATCTTACGTAAGCTATTAGATCCTTTGATTATCTGAATGAGACTTGGCACCTTTTTAGATCTGGCATTTCTTATGTGGAATGAAAGTGCAAAAGAGCGCTTAAAGGATTGTAATATCCCTCAAAGTTGTTTTTTTTTGGGGGGGGAGTAGATTTTAATTTTTGTTTGTTTTGGTTTTTATTAATTTTTCTTTTTCCCATGTTAAGGGAGAAAGCAGGAGTCTCTTCTCATGCATATGACATATTTCAAGATGAAGATAGGTGTTTCTTGAATTTCTGGAACTAACCATGAAAAGTAGAGGGTTGATGTCAATTACACTCTTGTTCCCCCTTTTCAGTTGTGTTCTTCTGAGGTCTTTAAAGATAAGGGTGTATACTGAGTAAGCGTGAAGCGTACAGTAGCACTTGTCTATTTGGGAGTATATATGTAAAATATAAAATTTCTCAAGTTTCTTCAAAAATAGAAACATGAATTTTTGTTGTTTTCTGTTGTTTTTGTTTGTTTTTACACAAAAACAGACTCTGTGGTCTTTATACATTGTTCCTTATTCAATAAAATAGTACTACCAAAATAGATAGATAATGGCCGGAGATGAGTTTAACTCATCCTGAGTTATTTCATTAGGATAAACTATCTAGAGGCCCACCCAGCTCTTTAGCATAAACTATCCAGTGTAGTCCCCAGGGGCCCACTGTGAATAACAAAGAAACTCCTATCATTCTGGAAACTCTGAGAATTTAGAGTCTTCCTCCCAGAAACAAGGGACAAAGGCCAGCCAGATTTTTTATTTGTACATAGGCAGTTGCACAACAAATATTTACTAGCTTTTATTGGGAATGTAATCTACTCTTTGTTCCTCAGTTTCATCATTTTTAATGCGGGGATAATATTAGTATTTATGTCAAAGAACAATTATGGAGTTTTGATAAGTTAATATGTATAATATATAGTTAATATATATAAAGCATTTGGAATGGTGCCTGGCACATATAAGCCCCATTGAAGTGTAAATAATTATACTAGTTATTATATTTATTATTTACTAATAATACTGACTTTTATTATTTCCCAAAATGAGGCACTTTTTCTCCATAGACAAATACAAATAAAATAACATCAAAAGTTCTCTTTTAAAGTAAGAGAATTTGGTTAGATGAAATATCCGAAAAGAGCATATAATTTGTATCTGTTGGAAAAAGTAATTAGCATAAGTCCTTTTAAACAGAGTTAATACATATGTATGTATCAATATTGTATATAAGCATTCATCTCTATGATTATAACAATAAGAAGAATTCCAACCCAGATGCAAAACATCCAAGTAAATTGTACCACAGCAGAAAGGTCTTAACATCTAGATCAGGTGATTGGTTTTGAAGACTTTAGAGCTGTCACTTCACTCTAAGTAAATTTCTTTGGCTTTGTTTGGAGGTGAATGGTAAGAATATTATCAATACTTGAAATTTTAACTGTAATTTTTAAATGTCAAAATTTCCAGTCAATTAGAGCTTATTCAAAAGGTACTAATTCTGTGATTTTTTTAAATGAAGCATCATTTTATTTTCCCCTCGTTTTTACAGTTAATACTTTTTGATATAGTTAACTGCAATGATGCTGTATAAATATGAAAATATTTTTTCAATGAATAACTGAATGATTATGCTGAAAAATAGAAATACTTAGTGTTTGTTTATATCTTGACAATGAAAAACACAATGTAGAACATAATTTGCCTTGCCATTCCAATTTCATCAGCATAGGAGGGCCAGATTTCAGTAGATAGGACTAGTGAAGAGGTTATTACCTCTACAAACCAGAGAAAATATTTCCAGTTTTATTTTTAAGTTAAATGCAGATGTTCAAGCAACTTGGGTACAATTTATTCACTTCCTTATATTTCTTCCATTTCTTAAATCATGCTCTCCTTATTAAACTTTAACAACTTGCTGTCTTCCTCTAACCCCACAATTGTGAGAATCTAAGGCTTTTTACAATAATGTTCCTTTATAACAGGCAAAATTCTATCAAGCCTGTTAATTTTGCAGTATTTGTATCTTCCTCAAAATTGTAGTATTTTTACATCTTATTATTTTCAAATGATCAGAAAATGTTTTTCTCACTGCTTAGGGAAAAACTAAGTATCGTTAGCCTGTGCAAGACTGCTTGAATAACATACATTGCAGCAAACTTCAGAGGTGAAGGTTAGCAGGAGCCAAATTTGGGACCTGTAATTTACCAGAGAGACTTTTTAAAAAATAAGCTCTCTGTGTATTTCTATTTCTTACAGTCTAAATTATCAGTATGTTATACCATTTTCTATTTGTTTATTTTTTTTAAAAGGATATTGAGGCTTCCAATATATAATGCCTGATTTCTGATATCTCATACCATCTTGCTAAAATACTCATAAAAACACAAACATAGATCCAAGAGATTTAACTGCCTGGGAATATAGGCATATTGGTCTATTATAAGCCAGAAACCATGAGAAAATTTTATTGAGTGAAGTAGAAGCTATGGGCTCAGGCGGAAAAGTGATGGAGCCCAAGCAATATTCTGTAGAAAATTATGTCTTCCCACTTTCACATATCATCATTATATCAAAGTGAAAGGAGTTGAGGCTTTTCACTAATATTCACAATTAGTTTCCCAAATAATTAGGGCTTTTTCACCCTGCACTATAGTTCATTATTACCTCTCTTCTACAACAAATATGTAAGTGTAAATCTTAGAAATGTTGCCTAGGCAATTAGGGAAGTGAATAATGAGTGAAGTTGTAGGTTGGGGGAAGTTAGCAAAAGTACAGTGCTAACCCTCAAAGAGCCATTAGATTTTCAGAGGGACATATTTTGCCCTCCATTCATTCTCTGATATATTGAAATGCCAGGCACAAGTTTCTTCAAATTATAGGCCTTATAATATCATGCAAATGGAAAGTAAGTATCTGCTTAAATCATCACTTCCCCAGGAGCTAAGTGATTTAAAACAAAAAGCAAGATACTTGGCTTTAGGGAATGGGCATAAAATTGAGCCTTCTAGTTGAAGATGTAAGAGGAAGATTCTAACGATAAATAGGTAAACAGAGAAGAAAGACCAAAGAAAATTCTACTTTATTCTTTAGCAATAAATTGCAGACCTGAATAAGTCTACGCTTGTTTAAGGATCAGTAACACCCCTGAAATATTCCCAACTTAAAAAGTAGAACACAATGCAACTTCCAACCGGAGATAAAAAGCTTACTTTTCATAAATGTATCATGTAGAAATTAGCAGTAATCTTTTAAGTGGATAATTTGTAGGCTAAGTAGCAGTGAAGCATATATTGGATCATATAATGGAGTCCAAACCTCCATAATGGATGTAGTAGAGCACTACCAGATCACCCCTTCAGGAGGGAAGCACTTATGTTCCCCAGCTTACAGGAATGATGCCTGTTGATAGCCCACAGCTAAGTCTTTCCCCAGGACCCTGCCCAAAGAATCTGCTTCTATGAAGCATGCACTACCTCGGGGAGTCAGCCAACATCTATTTTTTTTTTTTTAAACATCTTTATTGGAGTATAACTGCTTTGCAATGGTGTTAGTTTCTGCTTTATAACAAAGTGAATCAGGTATACTTATACATATATCCCCATATCTCTTCCTTCTTGCATCTCCCTCCCTCCCACCCTCCCTATCCCACCCCTCTAGGTGGTCACAAAGCACCGAACTGATCTCCCTGTGTTATGCGGCTGCTTCCCACTAGCTATCTATTTTACATTTGCTGGTGTATATATGTCCATGCCACTCTCTCACTTCGTCCCAGCTTACCCTTCCCCCTCCCTGTCTCCTCAAGTCCACTCTCTACATCTGTGTCATTCCTGTCCTGCCCCTAGGTTCTTCATAACCATTTTTTTTTTTTTTTTGATTCCATATATATGTGTTAGCGTATGGTATTTGTTTTTCTCTTTCTGACTTACTTCACTCTGTATGACAGAATCTAGGTCCATCCACCTCACTAAAAATAACTCAATTTTGTTTCTTTTTTTGGCTGAGTAATATTCCATTTTATATGTGCCACATCTTCTTTATGCATTCATCTGTCAATGCACACTTAGGTTGCTTCCATGTCCTGGCTACTGTAAATAGTGCTGCAATGAACATCATGGTACATGACTCTTTTTGAATTATAGTTGTCTCAGGGTATATGCCCAGTAGTGGGATTGCTGGGTCATATGGTAGTTCTATTTTCAGTTGTTAGGGAACCTCCATACTGTTCTCCATAGTGGCTGTATCAATTTACATTCCCACCAACAGTGCAAGAGGGTTCCCTCTCCAGCATTTATTGTTTGTAGATATTTTGATGATGACCATTCTGACTGGTGTGAGGTGATACCTCATTGTAGCTTCGATTTGCATTTCTCTAATGATTAGTGATGTTGAGCATTCTTTCATGCGTTTGTTGGCTGTCTGTATATCTTCTTTGGAGAAATGTCTATTTAGGTCTTCTGCCCATTTTTGGATTGGGTTGTTTGTTTTTTTGATATTGAGCCGCATGAGCTGCTTGTAAATTTTGGATATTAGACCTTTGTCAGTTGCTTCATTTGCAAATATTTTCTCCCATTTTGGGGGTTGTCTTTTCGTCCTGTTTATGGTTTCCTTTGCTGTGCAAAATCTTTTAAGTTTCATTAGGTCCCATTTGTTTATTTTTGCTGTTATTTCCATTTCTCTAGGAGGTGGGTCAAAAAGGATCTTGCTGTGATTTATGTCATAGAGTGTTCTGCCTATGTTTTCCTCAAAGAGTTTGATAGTGTCTGGCCTTACATTTAGGTCTTTAATCCATTTTGAGTTTGTTTTTGTGTATGGTGTTAGGGAGTGTTCTAATTTCATTCTTTTACATGTAGCTGTCCAGTTTTCCCAGCACCACTTATTGAAGTGGCTGTCTTTTCTCCATTGTATATTCTTGCCTTCTTTATCAAAAATAAGGTGAACGTATGTGTGTGGGTTTATCTTTGGGCTTCCTATCCTGTTCCATTGATCTATATTTCTGTTTTTGTGCCAATACTGTACTCTCTTGATTACTGCAGGTTTGTAGTATCGTCTGAAGTCAGGAAGCCTGATTCCTCCAGCTCTGTTTTTCTTTCTCAAGATTGCTTTGGCTATTCGGGGTCTTTTGTGTTTCCATACAAATTGTGAAATTTTTTGTTCCAGTTCTCTGAAAAATGCCATTGGTAGTTTGATAGGTATTGCATTGAATCTGTAGATTGCTTTGGGTAGTATAGTCATTTTCACAATGTTGATTCTTCCAATCCAAGAACATGGTATATCTCTCCATCTGTTTGTATCATCTTTAATTTCTTTCATCAGTATCTTATAGTTTTCTTTATACAGGTCTTTTGTCTTCTTAGGTAGGTTTATTCCTAGGTATTTTATTATTTTTGTTGCAATGGTCAATGGGAATGTTTCCTTAATTTCTCTTTCAGATTTTTCACCATTGGTGTATAGGAATGCGAGAGATTTCTGTGCATTAATTTTGTGTCCTGCTACTTTACCAAATTCATTAATTATCTCTAGTAGTTTTCTGGTAACATCTTTAGGATTCTCCACATATAGTATCATGTCATCTGCGAACAGTGACATCTGTACTTCTTCTTTTCCAATTTGTATTCCTTTTATTTCTTTTTCTTCTCTGACTGCTGTGGCTAAAACTTCCAAAACTATGTTCAATAATAGAGGTGAGAGTGGGCAACCTTGTCTTGTTCCTGATCTTAGTGGAAATGGTTTCACTTTTTCACCATTGAGAACGATCTTGGCTGTGGGTTTGTCATATACGGCCTTTATTAGGTTGAGGTAAGTTCCCTCTATGCCTACTTTCTGGAGGGTTTTTTATCATAAATAGGTGTTCAATTTTGTTGAAAGCTTTTTCTGCATCTATTGAGATGATCATATGGTTTTTATCCTTCAGTTTGTTAACATGGTGTATCTCATTGATTGATTTGTGTATATTGAAGAATCCTTGCATTGCTGGGATAAACCCCACTTGATCATGGTATATGATCCTTTTAATGTGCTCTTGGATTCTGTTTGCTAGTATTTTGTTCAGGATTTTTGCATCTACGTTCATCAGTGATATTGGCCTGTAGTTTTCTTTCTTTGTGACATCTTTGTCTGGTTTTGATATCAGGGTGATGGTGGCCTTGTAGAATGAGCTTGGGAGCGTTCCTCCCTCTGCTATATTTTGGAAGAGTTTGAGAAGGATAGGTGTTAGCTCTTCTCTAAATGTTTGATAGAATTTGCCTGTGTAGCCATCTGATCCTGGGCTTTTGATTGTTGGAAGATTTTTAGTCACAGTCTCAACTTCAGTGCTTGTGATTGGTCTGTTTATATTTTCTATTTCTTCCTGGTGTGATCTCGGAATGCTGTGCTTTTCTAAGAATGTGTCCATTTCTTCCAGGTTGTCCATTTTATTGGCATATAGTTGCTTGTAATAATCTCTCATTATCCTTTGCATTTCTGCAGTGTCAGTTGTTACTCTTTTTTTTCATTTCTAATTCTATTGATTTGAGTCTTCTCCCATTTTTCTTGATGAATCTAATGGTTTATCAATTTTGTTTGTCTTCTCAGAGAACCAGGTTTTAGTTCTATTGATCTTTACTATTGTTTCCTTCATTTCTTTTGCATTTATTTCTGATCTGATTTTTATGATTTCTTTCCTTCTGCTAACTTTGGGGGTTTTTGTTCTTCTTTCTCTAATTGCTTTAGGTGTAAGGTTAAGTTGTTAATTTGAGGTGTTTCTTGTTTCTTGAGGAAGGATTGTATTGCTATTACCTTCCCTCTTAGAACTGCTTTTGCTGCATCCCACAGGTTTTGGGTCATCGTCTTTTCATTGTCATTTGTTTCTAGGTATTTTTTGACTTCTTCTTTGATTTCTTCAATGATCTCTTGGTTATTAAGTAGAACTAAAGAGCAAACGATGATGAACAACACAATAAATGAAATTAAAAATTCTCTAGAAGCAATCAGTAGCAGAATAACTGAGGCAGAAGAATGGAAAAATGACCTGGAAGATAAAATAGTGGAAATAACTACTGCAGAGCAGAATAAAGAAAAAAGAATGAAAATAATTGAGGACAGTCTCGGAGACTTCTGGGACAACATTAAACACAACAACGTTCAAATTATAATGGTCCCAGAAGAAGAGAAAAAGAAAGGTACTGAGAAAATATATGAAGAGATTATAGTTGAAAACTTCCCTAATATGGGAAAGGAAATAGTCAATCAAGTCCAGGAAGCGCAGAGAGTCCATACAGGATAAATCCAAGGAGAAACATGCCAAGACACATATTAATCAAACTATCAAAAATTAAATACAAAGAAAAAATATTAAAAGCAGCAAGGAAGAAACAACAAATAACATATAAGGGAATCCCCATACGGTTAACAGCTGATCTTTCAACAGAAACTCTACAAGCCAGAAGCGAGTGGCAGGACATATTTAAAGTGATGAAGAGGAAAAACCTACAACCAAGATTACTCTACCCAGCAAGGATCTCATTCAGATTTGATGGAGAAATTAAAACCTTTACAGACAAGCAAAAGCTAGGAGAATTCAGCACCACCAAACCAGCTTTACAACAAATGCTAAAGAACTTCTCTAGGCAAGAAACTCAAGAGAAGGAAAAGACCTACATTAACAAACCCAAAACAATTAAGAAAATAGTAATAAGAACATACATATCGATAATTACCTTAAATATAAATGGATTAAATGCTCCAACCACAAGACATAGACTGGCTGAATGGATACAAAAACAAAACCTGTATATATGCTGTGTAGAAGACAGCCACTTCAGACCTAGGGACACATACAGACTGAAAGTGAAGGGTTGGGAAAAGATATTCCATGCAAATGGAAATCAAAAGAAAGCTGTAGTAGCAATACTCATATCAGACAGAATAGACTTTAAAATAAAGACTATTACAAGGGACAAAGAAGGACACTACATAATGATCAAGGGATCAATCCAAGAAGAAGATATAACAATTGTAAATATTTATGTACCCAACATAGGAGCACCTTAATACATAAGGCAAATGCTACCTGCCGTAAAAGGGGAAATCGACAGTAACACATTCATAGTAGGGGGCTTTAACACCCCACTTTCACCAATGAACAGATCATCCAAAATGAAAATAAATAAGGAAACACAAGCTTTTAATGACACATTAAACAAGATGGACTTAATTGATATTTATAGGACATTCCATCCAAAAACAACAGAATACACTTTCTTCTCAAGTGCTCATGGAACATTTTCTAAGATAGATCATATCTTGGGTCACAAATCAAGCCTTGGTAAATTTAAGAAAATAGAAGTTATATCAAATATCTTTTCCAACCACAATGCTATGAGACTAGATATCAATTACAGGAAAAAATCTGTAAAAAATACAAATACATGGAGACTAAACAATACACTACTTAATAACCAAGAGCCCACATCTATTGACTGATCCATGCAGGAGTACAAGGATTCATCCTGTTTGTCTCAGTTGTGAACAAATCTGAAGGGCCCTCTCAGCTTCAGAAGTCTCTGTGGGATCAAATGAGGTCTTTAATGCAATTCCTCCTTTGCCTATTTGCCTCTTCTGCTTCCCTTATTTCATTACAGTTGTTGTTTCTGAGTGCCCCCCGCCCCCGCCATAAAACTTCATGGACACAAATCTCCCTCTCAGACTGTTTCCCAAGAACTAGACCTATGACATTTGGTACCAGAAGTGGTCTAAGGAATCACACTGCAAAATGGGTTTTTGGAGCTGAGTTACCTCTGGTTACCTACCCAATAGCAATGCAACTGTTAGAAGTTTTAAAGGTGTTAAGTGGAGATGGTATACTAGGAAAAGTGAATGTGCCTTGGAGGTAAAATGTATCAGACTTCAGAACTGGGAGGAAAAGTTATTATAGGGACTGTAGAATTAGTTTTTTTGCGCTGGGGCAATGGATGCTTTAGTAAAAGAAAATAAAAGGCTGAGGGTGATAATTCAACAATTAAAGGCTAAGTGTGAAAGCCTCCTGGACAACTTAAAAAGGGAATCTTACTTCCTCCACCTACAGGACAGAAAGGTAGAGTACTAAGTCAGACTTCATCATAAGGGTAGCAGATCTCCAGAGTTGGTTGAATTATCAGGCCTATAAGTCATGCATACCAAGAAGGAATTGGACATTGACACATGGTATAGTTTAATGTGCTAAAAATTCTTGAACAACCACTTTCCTTTAATCTTCTGAGCTTGAGCAAGTAGCCCATTCCTCACTGCTAACCTCTACCCCTGCATTTCTTTAAAGATGACGGTGATGTGGTAGGTCTTTTACATAAGGAGAGTTTATAAATATAGGAGCACTTTCTTGGGATATATTATTTAACAAAATGCAAAGGACTCCATGACATGGTACTAACATACTGTTAGGATGACTCTTGGAAACAGAGAAAACAATGGTCCTTATTACGTGAAGTCAAAATGCCAGCATTAGAAGATGTCAAAAGTCTCAGAAATGGGCATGAAGTCAAAAGAATTTTGTGTAGCACATGAAAGCCCACCAGATACCATTCTTCCCACAAAAGGCACTAAACAACCAAGTAGACAAAATGACTCAGCTAGTTGATATCAGCCAGCTTCTGTCATCAGCCACGTCAGTGCTGGCACAATAGGCACATGAATGCATTAGCCATGGTGGCAGGAATAGTAACTATTCTTGAACCCGATGGGCTTCTACTCATTGGTTACTGGTCTAGTTACTGCTGTTGGTGTATATCCATTTGTCATCAACAGACTGACATTAAACCCTTGATATGGTACCATGTCTTTAAGCTATCAACCAGATATGTCTAGAGGTTTGATTACATTAGATCCCTACATCCCTGGAAAAGGTAGAGATGCATCTTAATTGAAATATGCCCATATTCTTTTTGTGGGTTTCCCTGTCCTGCCTATATAGCCTCAGCCACCTGTACTATTTGAGGCTTCTAAAGTGTTTGATCCACCAGTCCAAGACCCACCATAACATTTCATCAACTCAAGTATTCTACTTTATAGGAAAGGACTTGCAATAGTAGTCACATGACTATGGTATTGTATCCACTGGTCCTATCAAATACCAAACTACTAAGATGCTGCTGGCCTGATAGAGCATTGGAATGGCTTATAGAAGTTTCAACTAAAGCAAAAGCCTTGAGATGATACACGGAAGGGATGGAGTGTCATTCTCTAAAATGGAGTATAAACTTTAAATCAGTGGCCATTATATGGTGTTATATCCTTAATATGAAATCAAGAGACTGGCAACTAAGAGGTGGAAATAAGAGTGATATCACTTAACATTACTGCAACTCAGTCATTTGTGGGAATTTGTGCTTCTCATTCTCACAACTTTAGACCCTGCTGGTATGAATGAGCTTGTTAGAGAGGAAATGATTTCACCAGGGAAGCTTCATCTTCCACTCTATCACTTTAGACTCCTTATGTCAACAGGCCAGCCGGCAAAGAAAAGAGTTGTCATTTTACCAGGGTAATTTATCTTGATCATCAGAAGGAGGTAGAGTTGCTGTTACATTCTTGGGGTATGTAATTTGGACCCAGGAGATCCACTGGGGATCTTGTAGTACTGCCTAAAGTTTAATGGTAAATAGAGAAGTGAAGTAGCTATAACCTGAGAAGTACGTGGTATTTGTTATGAATTAAATGTTTGTGTCCCCCCAAAATTCATATGCTGAAATACTAACCAGAAAGCGATGCCTCACCATACACCAGATTTCTTGATATTGGCACCTATGGCCTCATAGGGAATTCTTTACTGTGAGCTGACAGAGGAAAGAAGACGTGGGACTAGTTAACAGATGATTCTGTATGATGTGCAGCCACCAATAGAATGTGGACAGCTGTGACACTATAGCCCCCTTTTGGGCAATTCTTGAGCGACAGTGGTGAAGAGAAACCTCCCTGTAGGCAGAAGTTCGAGCATGCGTCACCTCTGGTGGTTCACTTTGCTTGGAAGAAGAAATGGCCAGTCACGAGATTATGTACTGATTCATGAGCTGTGGCCAGTGGTTTATCTAGGTGGTTAGAGACTTAGATGATTATGACTGGAAAATAAGTGACAGGGAAATTTGGTAAGGAGGTATGTGTATAGACCTGAATAGGCAAAAAAAAAGTCTAAATATCTGTATCCCATGTGAATGTTCACCAAAGAGTGACCTTAGCAGAGGAGAATTTTAGAAATCAAGTGGATGAGGTGACCCTGTCTGTAAATATTAGCCTGTTTCCGCAGCCTAATAAGCTTATGAGCGAAATGACCAAGGTGACAGAGATGGAGGTTATGCCTGGGTTCAGCATGGACTT
The DNA here is from genome assembly GCF_028023285.1 of Balaenoptera ricei. Classification (NCBI taxonomy): domain Eukaryota; kingdom Metazoa; phylum Chordata; class Mammalia; order Artiodactyla; family Balaenopteridae; genus Balaenoptera; species Balaenoptera ricei. The sequence goes on from NC_082642.1 coordinate 110,097,812, forward strand.
CCACTCACCGAGGCCCCTACTGAGTGTCCAACTTGCCAGCAGCAGACACCAACAATGAATCCTAATATGGCACCATTCCTCAGGATGATCAGCCAGCTATTTGGTGGCAAGTTACTTACATTGGATAGCTTTCATCATGGAAGGGGCCGCATTTTGTTCTGACTGGACTAGACCCTCTAAAGTGGATTTTCCTTCCCTGCATACAATGTGTCTGCCAAAATTATCATCCACAAACTTACAAAGTGCTTTATCCACTGGTGTGTCATTCTACACAGCATTGCTTCTGGTCAAGGAATTCATTTCACAGTAAAATAATTGTGCCTGTGAGCCTATGCTTGTGAAATTCACTAATCTTACCATGTTCCCCACCATCCTGAGGCAGCTGTTTTGATAGAAGGGTATAAGATCTTTTGAAGATTGAGTTACAGCACTAGCCATGTGGCTCTACCTTGCAGGCCTGGGAAGGGTTCTCCAGAGGGCTGTATGTGCTCTGAATCAGTGTTCAATGTATGGTGCTGTTCCGCCCATAGCCAGGGTTCAGAGACCTAAGAATACAGGCAAGGAAATGGGAGCGGCACTGCTCACTATTATCCCTAGTGATTCACTGCAGAATGTTTGCTTCCTGTTCCCTGGCCTTATGCTTTGATGGCGTAGAGATCTTAGTTCTGGAGGAGGGAGTACTTTCCACCAGAAAACACAACAATGATTCCATTGAACTGGAAGTTAAGACTACCACTGGCTACTTTGGACACCTCATACCTCTGAATAAACAGGCATAGAAAGAGTTACTGTGCTGGCTAGGGTGATTGATCCTGACCACCAAGAGGAAATTTGTATACCTCATGTATTCATGGGAGAAACCCAGGAAATTTTTCTGAAATGGCCCAAGCCGCCACCTTAAGTACCATCTTCAGCTAAGACAAAAAAAAAAAAATGTTGGGGGTGGTAGAACAGTTATGCAAGGTTATCAGTAAAAGCACAATAAACAAGGGTAAGGTGGTTATGCAGGTTTGTCTGTGCCTTCTCCATTGATTAGAGTTTCTTGTGATTTAGAGTTATCTTTCTCTTCCTAGTACAGAGAGGAAGATACCCTTACAAATGGAGATTTCCCTTATAAATTTCCCTCACAAAAGGGCAACTTACACTCTGTTTTCAGAGATTCTCCTGTGTCTGCAGCCTCTCAAAAATAATCAGCTCAAAATAATCCTTATGCCAAAGAGGCATATTTTGAGGTAGCATATTATGCTACCCCTCACTTGATATCATAGTATTTAAGTATTGTTAATTTTACATCATAGTACTTAGGTCACAGGATATCAAAGGGAAGAGTAAACATAACTCAAGGACTTTTCCTCTTCTCTGTCTGACCATCTCAGTTTGGGCATTGGTGTTCTCCTGCCTTTGGACTAGAACTCAGAGTGGAACTATTCCCTCATCATGTATCATAAGATATATTTCTGCACATTTTTTAATTGGGTTGTTTGCTTTTATTAAATTTAGTATATGTGTTCTTTATACATTTTGGATATTAACCCCTTATGAGATACAGCATTTGCAAATATCTTCTCCCATTCAGTAGGTTGTGTATTGTCTATTCGTTTTGTTGATGGTTTCCTTTGTGTGCAGAACCTTTTTAGTTTGATGTGGTCCCATTTTTTTATTTTTGCTTGTTTCCCTTGCCTGAGGAGACATATCTAGAAAGACATTGCCAAGATGTCAAAGAGCATACTGCCTTTGTTTTCTTCTGGGAGTTTTATGGTTTCAGGTCTTTCATTGAAGTATTTCATCTGTTTTGAGTTGATTTTTGCATATGGTGTGAGATAGTGGTCTAGTTTTTTCTTTTTCTTTTTTTCATGAGTCTGTTCAGTACTCCTGACAACATTTATTGAAGAGGACTATCTTTCACCATTGTATGTTCTTTACTTTTTTGTCGTAAATTAATTGTCCATATATGTGTGAGTTTATTTCTGGGCTCTCAATTCTGTCCCATTGACCTGTGCATCCGTTTTTCTGCCCGTAACATGCTGTTTTGATTACTATGGCTTTGAAATCTGGTTTGAAATCAGAAAGTGTGATACCTCCAGCTTTTTCTCAGTATTGTTCTGGCTGTACACAGTCTTTTGTGGTTCCATATACATTTTAGAATTTTTTGTTCTGTTTCTGTGAAAAATACCCTTGGGATTTTGATAGGGATGGCAATTGAATCTGTAGATTGCTTTAGGTAATATGAACATTTTAACAATGTTAATTCTTTTAATCCATGAGTATGGAATATCTTTCCCATTTATTTGTGTCTTCAGTTTCTTCCAACAACATCTTATAGTTTTCACTATATAGGTCTTCCACCTTCTGGGTTAAATTTATTCCAAGGTATTTTATTCTTTTTGTTCCAGTTGTAAGTAGAATTGTTTCCTTAATTTCTCTTTGTGCTAGCTCATTGTTGGTGTATAGACACCTAACACATTTTTGTATGTTGATTTTGTACCATGCAATTTTTACTGTATTTGTTTATTATTTCTAATAGCTGGTAGGGTTTTGAGTCTTTAGGGTTTTCTATGTATATAATCATGTCATCCACTAATAGTGACAGTTTTACTTCTTCCTTTCCAATTTGGATGCCTTTTATTTCTTTTTCTTGACTAACTGTCCTGGCTAAGACATCCAATACTATGTTGAATACAAGTGGCAAGAGTGGTTTTTTTGGTCTTGTTCCTGATTTTAGAGGGATAGCTTTTAGTATTTCACCATAGAGTATAGTGTTAGCTGTGGGTTTGTCACATACATCCTTCATTATGTTGAAATATGTTCCTCTATACCTACTTTATTGAGAGTTTTTATCAGAAATGGGTATTGAATCTTGTCAAAGTCTTTTTCTGCATCTATTGAGATTGTCATATCATTTTTATCCTTCAGTTTGTTAATGTGGTATATCATGTTGATTGATTTGTGTTTGATAAAACACCTTTCATCCCTGGAGTAAATCCTATGTGATCATGATGTATGATTCTTTTAATGTATTGTTGTATTCAGTTTGCTCATATTTTGTTGAGGATTGTTGCATCTATGTTCATCAGGGATATTATCCTGTAATTTTCTTTTTTTGTGTTGTCTTTGTCTGGTTTTGTTATCAGGGTGATGTTGGGCTCATAAATTGAGTTAGGAAGCATTCCCTCCACTTCCAGTTTTTTGGAAGAGTTTGAGAAGGTTAGGTATTAAATTGTCTTTGAATGTCTGTTAGAATTCACCTGTAAAGCCAAGCCATCTGGTCCTGGACTTTTGTTTTCAGGGAGTTTTTTGATTACTGTTTGACTCTCTGTACTAGTGACTGTTTTTTTTTTTTTTTTATTTTCTATTTCTTCGTGGTTCAGTCTTGGAAGGTTGTATGATTCTAAGAATTTGTCCATTTCTTCTAGGTTGTCCAATTTGTTGGCATATAACTGTTCATAATATTCTCTTATAATCCTTTATATTTCAGTGGTATCCATTTTTATTTCTCCTCTTTTGTTTCTAATTTTACTTATCAGGGCCTTCTCTTTCTTAGTAAAGTTGAGGTAAAGGTTTGTCAAATTTGCTTATCTTTTCAAAGAACCAGCTCTTAGTATCACTGATTTTTTTTTTTTCCTATTGTCTTTTTAGCCTTTATTTCATTTGTTCTGCTCTGATCTTTATTATTTCTTTTCTTCTACTGACTTTGGCCTTCATTTGTTCTTACTTTTCTAGTTCACTTAGGTATTAGGTTACATTGTTAATTTGAAATTTTTCTTGTTTCCTGAGATAGCCCTGTATTGCTATAAACTTCCCTCTTGGTACTGCTTTTGATTCATTCCATAGATTTCGGTACATCATATTTTCATTTTCATTTGTCTTCAGGTAATTTGTGATTTCTCCTTTGATTTCTTCATTAACATGTTAATTGTTCAGCAGCATGTTGTTCGGTCTCCACACATTTGTGATTTTCCCACTTTTCTTCTTGTAATCAATTTCTAGGTTCTTAACATTGTGATCGGAAAAGATGCTTGATATGATTTCAGTTTCTTAAATATATTGAAACTTGTTTTGTGTCCCAACATATGCTCTATCCTTGAGAAAGTTTCACATGTACTTGAGAAGAATGTGTATTCTGCTGCTAATAATTATTTTATATATTTTCTTGCTCCCATCTTAGGTGCATATATATTAATAACTGTTATGTCTTCTTGATGAATTTTCCCCTTTATCATTATATATTGTCCATTTTTGTCTTTTGTTACCTTTTTTGCCTTGAAGTCTATTTTGTCTGATATGAGTATGGTTATACCCACTTTTATTTGGCTGAATTTGCTTGGAGTATTATCTTCCATCCCTTCACTGTTAGCCCTGTGTTTGTCTTTAGAACTGAGGTGAGTGTTCTGGTAGCAGCATATTGTTGGGTCTTTTTTTTTTTTTTCAATCCACCCAGCCACTCTGTTTCTTTTTGTTGGTGAATTCAATCCATTTACAGTTAGAATGATTATTGACAGATGAAGGCTTAGTACTGCCATTTTATCTTTTGTTTTCTGGTTGCTCTATATCTCTTTTGTTTCTTTTTCCTTGTGCTTCTGTCTGCAGTTTTGGTTTGATGGTTTTCTATGACGTTTTCCTCAATTTCCTCTTTTTTTATGTTTCATGTGTCTGCTCTAGATTTCTATTTGTGGTTAATATGGAGTTTATATAAAAGGTCTCATGGACAAAATAGTCTTTTTTCTGCTGCTACTATCTTATCTTTTTTTACCTGTAGGCAGACCATCCTTTTCCCCTTTTGTGTTTTTGCTGTCTCAAATTATCCCTTTACATGTTGTGAGTTTGTTACCAAATTGAAGTACCTTGAAGTACCTATAGTTATTTTTTACCCCCCCCTCCCCCCTTTAACCTTTATGGTATAATAGAGTGTTTAAAAACCTATTCTGATAAAGAATTGCAATTTTCTGATTCTGTCTGTTTATCACCTTACTCAAAGTTTTGTGTACTTTGGCTTTTTTGTTTGTTTGTTTCTGGTAGAAGAGCTCCTTTCAACATTCCTTATAAGGCAGTTCTAGCATTGATAGACCCTGTCAGATTTGGTTTGTATTGTAAAGTCTTTATTCCTCCTTCATATCTAAATGATAACTTTGCTGGATAGAGTATTCTTTGGTGACAGTTTTTGTCTTTAAGTATTTTGAGAATGTCATTCCACTTCTTCCTGGCCTGTAGAGTTTCTGTTGAGAAATCTAATGGGGGTTCCTTTGTAAGTTATCAATCAACCATTTTTCCTGGCTGCCTTTAAAATTCTTTATCAGTTACTTTTGACAATTTTAATATAATGTGTTTTGGAGAAGTTCTTTTTGTATTGAGGTAATCAGGGGTTCTCTTAACATCATGGAATTGTATATCGAGTTCCTTCCCCAGTTTGGGAAGTTCTCAGCTATTATTTCTTTCAATAAACTCTGCTCCTTCTCTCTCTCTTCTCTTTCTAGGATACCCATTAGCCTAATGTTGCCCTTCCTAAAAGAGTGGGATTACTCTTGTGGAATTTCCTCATTTTGAAAATATTTCTCTTTTCTCTTCTACTTGTAACATTTCTAGATTTCTGTCTTCAAGCTTGCTAATTCTCTCTTCTATATGGTCTGTTCTATTTCCAGTGCTTTCTAATTCATTCTTTATCTTGTTTATTGAGTTCTTTGCCTCAGAATTTCTGTTTGGTTCTGTTTTAGAGTTTCAGAATCTTTGGTAAAGTGTTCCTTCTGTTAGTTAAATGAGCTCAGGAATAAAATTAACAACCTTTCTGAGTTTTCTTATAGCTTGTTTAGTTTCTTCATGAAAGCTATTTTGAATTCTCAATCAGATCACAATATTCTGTGACTTTAAGTTTGGTTTCTGGAGAATTATCATTTTCTTTTTGTGGTATAGTGTTACTGTGGTTCTTCATGGTGATTGATAAGTTGCTCCTCTTTTAGTGCATTTGAAGTAGCAAACACCTTTCTGATTGATTCTAAGGTTTCAACAGAAGTTAGAGGCCTTTCTTTTGTTTTCCAGAAGGTGTCACTATAACACAAGTTTTAGGTTTCTATTACGTAAGCTGCCTCTGATTATGTTTGAGAATATGCACTTTCTGCCCTCCACCACATCTGTCAGATGTGTGGCCCTGTGCCCTCATTATCACTTATTGTGCCTCTAGGGTCCTTCTGCCAGTGTCACTGGCATTGCCACCTGGTGCACAGGGATGATGGGCTCTTCCCTTATGTCTGGGATCCCCTGAGTTGCAGGCTACACTGCTGCAGGGGATGGACAATGGTGGGGTGGGGAGCTGGTAAAGAATAGGCACCTCTACCATATCTGGTGTTGTAAGGTTCATGGGCTCCAATGCTGTGGGCAGGGTCTGGAGACATGGGGTCTTCACCAGCTGAAGGGATGGGGTCCCAGACTCAACTGCCACTGCTGCCCAGTTAACTGTGGCCTCAGGTGCTGCTATGGCCATGAGGCTGGATATTTGTGTGCTGCCTCCCCTTCTATTACTGTGTTCTTAGTGGCTACCGGCTCAGCTACTGCAGCTGGGGGGCCAAGAACACTGACTACCTTCTCTCTTCCCCCCAGTTCCACCCCCTCTAGGTGTTCTAGTCCACCCACCATTAGATGTACAGATGTGTGGAATTCTCTGACATCCTGGTGTTTTGGGCAGAGGCACCTTTGATGTGTTGTGGAGGTTTTACTGGTTGTAGATTGAAGGGGAGAGACGAATGTAGCTTTTCACTCCACCATGTTACTGACCTCATCCTAGTTTTTCTTTTGTTATTTGTGCCTTTGGTGCCATATTCAAGAAATCATTGCCATATCAAATGTCATGAAGATTTTGACGTGTTTTCTTCTAAGAGTATTATCTTTTAGATAAAATTGTCAAATTCTTAAAAAAATCACAAAAGACAAACTATCTAATTTCATAGATAACCTGAATAGTTTTATATCTATTAAAAAAATTGAATTCATACTCAAAAATCTCCAACAGGAAAAAAAGTTCTAAATAGCTTTGCTGGTGGTTTATACTAATAATTTCGTGGAGAAATGAACTTTCACACAATATTCCAGGAAAATAGAAGACAGGAAACATTTTCACCTCATTTTATGAGGCCTGCGTCACTGTGAAACCAAAACTGAACAGATGTATTTCAAGAACGATACTGCACATGATAATAGATGCAAAAATTCTCAACAAAACATGAACAAATTGAATACAGCACTATGAACAAAAAAAAGCATACATTGTAAATTAGTTGGGGTTTCCCTGGGAATGCACACTTGATTCAGCATTCAAAAAACAACTGATGTGATTCATCATATACACATACTAGGGAAAGAAAACATGTAATTAGCTCAACAGACACTGAAAAGCATTTGGGAAAATTATATTCTCAGTAAAGTAGGAATACAAGGGAACTTCCTCAGTATGATAAAGAGCATATACAAAATCTCAACAATTAATATCGTAATTGATGATAGACTGAATGCTTTTCCCTAGAGATTAGAAGTTAAGGATATTTGTCTCACTATTCTACATTGTCCTAAATATCTTAGCCAGGGCAAAATGCAAGCAAACAAACAAACAAACATTAAATAAAAAGACATATAGACTGGAAAGCAATAAGCAAAACGGTCTCTATTCATAGATGCAATATTATCTTCATGGAATATACCAAAGAATCTACAAAAAAAGCAAGCAGAACAAATAAATGTATTTATCAAGATCATAAGATATAACGTATATACAAGTATATTTTTATTTACCTGCAGTTAAGAATTTCTGACATTTTAAAAAGTATCTTTTACAATAACAATCAAAAATATAGAATACTTGGGTACAAATCTAACAAAATAAATGTAAGATGTGTAGGATGGAAAGTATAAAAAAATTATTAAATCAATAAAATAAGGCCTTAATAAATTGATAGATACACCTTACTTGTATATTGGAAGTCTCAACATCATAAAGATGTCATTTCTCCGAAATTGAGCTATAGACATGGTGTAGTAACAATCACAATTCTAGCAGAAACTTTTTTATATTTAAGAAACTGACAAGCTGATTCTAAAATTTTAGTATAAAAAATCATGGACTGGAATGACCAATATCATTTTGAAAAGTACTGTATTTGGACGGCTCACAATACCTCATTTCAGTATCTTTTAAAAAGCTGTAGTAATCAAGACAGTGTGGTATAGTAAAAGTTTAAATAAAAAAGAGTAGAAAATCTAGAAATTGATCTTCACTTACATAATCAGTTGATTTTTGACCATGGTAGAACAGTAATTCAATGATGAAATAATCTTTTTAACAAATGGTGCTGGGAAAAATTGTTATCAATATTAAAAAATATTCAACCTTAAATCATACCTTGGAACATATACAAATATTTATTAATTCAAAGTGGATTATATAGCCAGATATAAAACCTAAAAGTGTAATAATACTAGGAGCAAACATAAGAGGACATTTTTGTGACCATGACTTACTCAAATATTTCTTAGATAATACAAAACATGATTCATAAAAAATATAAATTGGAGTTTAACAAAATTAAAAATGTTTGCACTTTTAAATACACTAACGTAATATAAAGACAAGACACATACTAGAAAAAAAGATTATAAAACATATCTAATAAAAGGATTGTATCCAGAATACATAAGAACTTTCAAAATATCACAAGATATCACAATTTTTATAAAGGTACAATATTTGAAAGCCTCTTCACCAAAAGATTTGCAAATGGTAATCAAGCACTTGAAAATTTGTTCAACATCACTTGTAGTGAAATAAATCCACATTAAAGTAAAAATGAAATATCACTACATATAGGCATACGTTGTTTTATTGTGCTTCACTTTATTGTACTTCACAGATATTGTGTTTTTTTACAAACTGAAAGTTTGTGGCAACCCTATGTCAAACAAGTATATCAGCACCATTTTTCAAACAGCATTTGCTCACTTTTTGCCTTTGTCGCATTTTGGTAATTCTTGCAATATTTCAAAGTTTTTTTATTAATATTATATTTGTTATGGTGATCTGTGATCAGTGATCTTTGAAATAATTACTGTGACTCTCTGAGGGCTCAAATGGTGGTTAGCATTTTTTAGCATTACAGTATTTTTAAGTTAAGGTATGTACAGATTTTTTAAGACATAATGCTATTGCACACAGTAGACTACAGTATAGTGTAAACGTAACTTTTATATGCACCGAGAAACCAAAAAATTCCTGCGACTTGCTTTATTGTGGTGGTCTGGAACTGAATCCACAATATCTCTGAGGTATGCGTGTACTTCTTAGAATGGCTAAAATAAAATAAAACAAAAATTCTGACAATAAGTGTTGACAGGATATAGAAAAATTGGAAAACTCTCATATTCTGCTTTTGGGAATGCAAGATGGGGCAGCCTTTTTAGAAAACAGCCCCTGGAATTGAATGCACATTTTAATAACTTCCTTCATAATTGCCAAAATTAAAAAAAAAATTCTTTGCTGAATGGATACACACACAAAATGTAATTCTACTCAGTAAAAAGTGGAATGAACTACTGATATCCACAACAACAAGGATAAATCTCCAAAGCATCATGCTAAGTGAAAGATACCAGACTCAGAAGTGGTTAGTGGATTAAAAAGAATATCTTTTTTGGGCCCTTTATATATGTTTTTATTAGTTTCCTGTTGCAGCTGTTACAAATTACCATATACTTAGTGGCTTAAAACAGCACAAATTTTTCTCACAGTTCTGGTTGTTGAAAGTCCAAAATGGTTCTCAGTGGACTAAAATTAGTATTGGCAGGGCTACATTTCTTTCTGGAGGCTCTGTGAGTGAACCCATTTCCTTGCCTTTCCCAGCTTCTAGAGGCCACACACATTCTCTGTGACCCTCTTTCATTCTTAATCTCTTTCTCTGACCATAGCTGGAAAGGTTCTCCACTTTTAAGGACGCATGTGATTAGATTAGCCCAGCAGAATAGTCTAGGATAATTTTACATCTAGGCAGTTAACCTCAATCACACCTGAAAAGTTCCTTTTGCCATATAAGATAAGTTTCACAGGTTCTAGGAATTAGGACATGGGCATTTTGCGGGGTGGGGAGATCATTCTGCTGGAGCACAATTCTTCCTAATTCATAAAGAGACAGGTAAGCAAATAATAGACCAGTTCACAGTTGAAACTTTATATACAGGAATTTCATCTCTCCAAGAAAAATTGACCATAGCATTTTTCTAAACTTGCTTCTGCAACATTTCTTCTCAGACTGTGTTTCTTAGAGGTAAAAGTTTCCAAAATACCTAGTCCTTAAAGAAAATTCAAAGAAATTGAATAATTATTTCAGCTGATTTGAATTCACAAAGAATAAAGATTTGTCTTTTTTTTTTTTTTTTGGCTGTGTTGTGTCTTCGTCTCTGCGTGTGGGCTTTCTCTAGTTGCAGCGAGAGGTGGCTGCTCTTCATTGTGGTGCACGGGCTTCTCATTGCAGTGGCTTCTATTGTTGCAGAGGACGGGCTGTAGGCACGAAGGCTTCAGTAGTTGCAGCACGTGGGCTCAGTAGTTGTGGCTCACAGGCTTAGTTGCTCTGTGACATGTGGGATCTTCCCAGACCAGGGATCGAACCCGTGTCCCCCGCATTGGCAGGCAGATTCTTAACCACTGCGAATCCACAGGGAAGTCTCCAAGATTTGTTTCTAAGTTACTTATTTGTACAACATGCAACTTGGTTTAGCAAGACCCAGTAAATGCAATAAGAGAGAAGTTACCTCTGGTTCACAGGAGAGATTTTTTTTTTTTTAATCTATTTTTGAGGTCTTTCTGAATAAAATATACTGAACATATTTGGAGGCTATCAGTGTGGTTTACAATATGCTTGATTTATAATTATGAATGATTGGCAGACTTTTAACTGGAGGTGTGACATCTTTGAATAAAATTGAGTTTAGAAAAATTTCCATAAAGCACTAAATATGGATTTATTGAAAAACAGTTAATGTGTTTAATCATTTTCCTTTAATTAGCTGTAATTTAAATTATTATAATAACTATGTTTAAAGTTTTTTGAATGCTGGCTTATAGGGAACAAGTGATGAACTCACCTGTATACCATTTATGCTGAGGCAAACTCTTTCACCATGTTCCATTCACCACAGTTATATGGGATGTGATAGGGTATTGCTCTTACTGCAGTTTCACGAATTACTGTAATATTAGCAGTGTATATAAGGAGTGTATTATCATGGCACTTTTTATTCCCAGTACCCTGATAAAAATGTCACACTTGCTTTGTTACTTCCTATTTTTTACAGTTGTTTTGAGAACATAAATGATGATGATATGAGACTGCAATTATTTAATATGCTATTAAATAATGTGGAAGCAGCATCTGCTCATCATCCTTGAATATTATTGAGTTTAATAAGTGGTAGAACATCTTTTCATAAAATATTGATAGCTTTGCAAATGATTCTGGCTATAAAAATAAATGCAATTATGTGCAAATCCAAAAACAGCAGTGAAATTTAAAACTTGAAAAAAGTAGTCCAGTTATTATCCAAGTTTCTTTTTCTGAAAATGTCTTTGCTCAAATGCCAAAGAAAATAATTATTTTAAATGGGAAAAAGGTAAAGCAGTCTATAAAAGAACTGGGAAGAAGGCTAACTAGGTTGTCTGATTTATCAAACAGACTGATCACCAGGAGTGGTAGGGGTATATGCAACTTTAGGAGACATACAAATTATGTGAAAATGTTGCTTCAGGGTATTTGAATGAAGCAGAAACTGAGGGTATGCTAATGCAAACAGATGTAGAAATCTGAAAAATGAAGGATTCAATCAATAATTTTAAAGTTAAACATTTCTCCTGTCCAATTCACAAATACTTATATGGTATAAAACACACACATTAAGAATCAGAGCTAGAGGGATATATTGACAATAAAAGACAACCGAAAGAAAGATGTAGACTTTTGAATTTATATTTTCTGGGTTTATATTCAACACTTAGGAAATACTATGTATAATGGCATGGTGGGGGAGGGATCCTTTCACTATGATGACTTCTTGTTTCCCAGAGCATTATTTTGTAGTTTTCAAAGAAGCAAGATGATCTTTCCAGGTTAAATTAGTGATTATATGCTGGTGAAGAAATGTTTTCCCGAGGAAGGTGATAAAAGTCTCATTTGACAGGATAGCATAATGTGTCAAAAGTCATGGGGCTCTTTAAGGTATTAATTAGTTTACTGTTTCTATAAATATATTCTTTTTTTTTATAAATTTATTTATTTTTTATTTATTTATTTTTGGCTGCGTTAGGTCTTCGTTGTTGCACGTGGGCTTTTCTTTAGTTGCAGCGAGTGGGGGCTACTCTTGGTTGCGGTGCGCGGGCTTCTCATTGCGGTGGCTCCTCTTGTTGCAGAGCATGGGCTCTAGGCACGTGGGCTTCAGTAGTCGTGGCACGTGGGCTCAGTAGTTGTGGCTCGCAGGCTCTAGAGCACAGGCTCAGTAGTTCTGGCGCACGGGCTTAGTTGTTCTGCGGCATGTGGGCTCTTCCCGGACCAGGGCTCAAACCTGTGTGCCCTGTATTGACAGGCGGATTCTTAACCACTGCACCACCAGGGAAGTCCCTATAAATATATTCTTGCTGGCAGGTGTTCTATGAGCCATATGTTATGTTGACTGCCCCAATGCAATTGCAAAACCACCTACAAAAAAAGTATAATTATTTATTTTATTGAGAAAAAAAAGATGATCTTAACTCTTTCCATTTTAAATTGACCTGTCAAAAATATAGTTTGACATTTTAATTATTTGAAATTTAATCAAATCAGTTATTTTAAACAGTACATTAAATTTACTATTGTAATAAATATAAGAAGATGTTTCTTATTTAAAGTTGGTATAATTTCTCAATAATATATTCTGTAAGGCATAAACTTGAAGTGGACATTAGATCATCTTTTCAGAATTTTTATTTGCACAAATATGAATACAGCTTTTAAATATATGCATTAAGATCATTAACATGGTTTGTAAGTTATACTATTTTCATAATTTTTAGAGTCTTTAAATATATGTTACATTGCATTTGCATTACACTTGCATTTATATTAATCAAATTATCATTATTTTTTTTTCCTGCCAAAATACATAGAAAGATGGAAAGACAGTAGGAAGAACTTAAAATAGTCGTGTCAGTCCATTTCAGTGAGTTGATGCCTATAGTAACAGAGAGATTACTCAAGCTTGAAATAGTCAGCACAGGAGGCTAAAACTTGATTGACTTGATTAAAGGTTTCCAAAATATTGACTAAGAAGAGAAATGCATTGATCAGATTCTCAAGCAAATGGGAAGTGGTAGCATCTTTGACTTTCTTGAGGAAGAAATTAAATATTATTTTAATATTAAAATATTTTATTGGGAGGCTATGGTAAGAATCTGCCTCCAACTCATTAAGATTGTGGGCTGAGGTCAGTTACTTGTGAATGTGGAACTGAAGTTCCTCTTTCCGTGCTAGCTGGCAACCAGGGGGCTACTTTCAGCTTCAAGAGACCACATGTATTCCTTGACTCCTGATCCCTTTCTTCCATCTTCAAAGCCAGCAATAACAGGTGAAGTCTTTCTTGTGTTTTAAATCTGTCTGATTTCTCTTCTTCCTCATCTTTCCTCTGCTTTCTACCTCTCAGTCTCAAACTTTTGCCTTCCTCTTCTGCTCTTAAGGGTACATGTGATTACACTGGCCCTGCAAATCCTTATCCAGTATAAGTTCTCTGCTTTAAGGTCAACTATTTGCAACCTTAGTTTCATCTGCAAAATCACTTCACAGCAGTACCTAGATTAGTGTTTGACTGAATAACATGGGAAACTTGGGAGGGGGTGCATATTTATAATTCTGCCAACCAACACACCTTATGTCTGTAATATTAGCAGAAATTAAGGGTGGCGATAATGAATCGTAACATGAGCCTTCAAAATGTTTCTGTTGGGAGTGTAAATTATTGCATCTATTTTAAAGAGCATTTAAATATCATGTGTTTTTCTTGTATGCATACATAAATAACGTGCATGTGTGTGTATTGAAAGAAAATTTGGAAGACATACATTAAATATATAATAATGTGTATTTATAGTTGATGAGGGAGGGATAAAAGAAAATAAAGGGTAGAACTTGTTATGCTGATAGAAGTTTGCCCTGTCCTGAGAAGTATGGTCAAAATGATTCTGTGAACCTGAAGGAAACAGTCACATAAAAAACAAACAAGCAAAAAAAACCATAAAACAAAACAATAAAACATAAACCCTCCTGGGAACACAAAATAACTAGGAGAAAAATGTGGTAAAACGATAATCTTCTTTTCTTTTTTTTAATTTACCTGTATCTCTTGTCCTTCCATCTTATCTTTCCTCAATTCAAACATACATTTAGGGCTTCCCTGGTGGCACAGTGGTTAAGAATCCGCTTGCCAATGCAGGGGACACGGGTTCGAGCCCTGGTCCGCCTGTCAATGCAGGGGACACGGGTTTGAGCCCTGGTCCGGGAAGATCCCACATGCCGTGGAGCAACTAAGCCCATGCGCCACAGCTACTGAGCCTGCGTTCTAGAGCCCCCAAGACACAATTACTGAACCCACGCACCTAGAGCCTGTGCTCCGCAACAAGAGAAGCCACTGCAATGAGAAGACCTCACGCTGCAATGAAGAGTAGCCCCCGCTTGCTGCAACTAGAGAAAGGCTGCGTGCAGCAACGAAGACCCAATGCAGCCAAAAATAAATAAATAAAATTATTTAAAAACAAAAAACATACATTTAATGCTGTGCTCATAGACACAGGGAAGCCTGAAATAGGTGGAAATCAGAAATATATAGCACATTATATTTTGTCTTTTAAATGCCAAAGCACTTTTTTTGCGGTGAGGGGAGTAGATGAAGATGGGGGCAGGTACCAAAGGAGATCAAAGTTGGGCATCTGTGGGCATAGTTTAAATTCCTTGAAAAAATATACAAGGAGAAATATTTTCCATTATCTTCAAGGTTTTTTCCCCTCGTGGGCTTGCAAGAAAGAGGAAAAAAATAATTAGGGCGGGGAGTTCACAAAGTACTGTATAGTAGTTATCAAATGAGAGCTAATATGAATCCAGGTACATATTGCAACCAGTCATGTGAGAACTTACACAGCACTACAATTGAGATAGAAAAATCAGAGATGCCAGAGCCCTGTGGACATGGACTAAGGCTATCGTAGAAACAGTGCAAATGTATTGTTATTAAGGAATAGTTGGGGCACCAAATCTTCCATGGCTCAAATGCCATGCCATTGCATAAGATTACAAAACTATGTCACAATTCAAGGGAGTGAAGAACCTCATAAAGGATAACAGTGGTTACATTTGCCACTGGTATGCTGAAATGAGGTCCAGAAGTCAAGTTAAAGTTGCCATTAATAGAAAATAAAGTTACATAATCACACATATAGATATTTGAATTGGTATTCATACTTATCGCATGTTTCAAGAATGATGTTGTAACCAAAAGTTTCAAACTTGATATTCATTGCATTTTACAATGTGGTCATTGGTGATGTTAGTAAGAGATAAAATGCATTGTAAAGTAAGAAGGAGATGAGAAAATGGAAATTCATGATAACTATCTCTCTAAACAAGATTGTGTCTGAAGCACAGCAGAGAAATTGGACAATGGCTGGAGAATAATTGCGGATTGAAAAGCTGTCAGATCTCATCTACAACTAATTTATGTCAATGTTAAATCCTAAATCTCTTTCAAATCTATTTACTTTTCTCCATTGCTTCCACATTAACACAAACCTAATCCAATCTACAATATTCTGTCCACTGGAGTATGAGCAATATCTTCCTGACTTAGTCTAAAAGTTCCTTAAAAAAATAAAACAAGAAGATAAGAACAGGAGATTCAGACTGACTGCAATTCACTGCATAGGATGAGAGTAATAGTGTGGAGGAATGAGGTGTGAGATGGAAATAGTGCAGAAGGAGTTCTACTCTTCCAAATAACTCTCACTCCTCACTATCTAATAGAAATGTATTATATTTTATTATATAAATTTGAAGAACATATGCTGCTCTCAAGAACCTTCAGATTTGCAATGAGTATGAAACAAATGCATAATTCTAGGTAGATTAGCCAGGGAAAAGAAAGGAGGGAATTAAAAGTAAATAGAACCATAAGGGAAAGCAGGAAGCCCAGAAAGTAAGTGAAACATTCAGAAAGTAACCATAGACTAGAAAAGGGTAAAGTAAATACAAGAGAATTTAATAAGGATAAAGTCAGAAGTAGGGTTGCATCATAAATTTTGGAAAAACTTGTAAGACATGGAGAAATCTGTACTTTATTTACCTAGAAATTAGGAAACCTCAAAAATTAATTACAGGAAGAAGCCATAAAAGAATTACACATTGGGAAGATCATTCTGGCATTATCCTGTGTTGATTACCCTGACAGATGATCACTGGGTAGTTGTAAGCAAAGCCCAGATATAACTTAATTACATATAAATTAGAGTGGAAGGACTTAAAGGAGGTGTTAGATTTAAGGAAAAAAAAAAAAAACACTGAAAGAGAAAACTAATGAAATCAACAGAAAAATAATACAAATAATTAAGTAAAATAAGTAGAATACAAAATTTAAACCTTTTATCATGGCAAATATTTATTTAATCCAGAAGTATATGGATAATGTATAAATAAAATAGATGGTTTATATATAGCAATCATGTTTGCCTTATCAATGATGTCATTTATGTCTTATGTGATGTTAGGGTTTTGTTTGTTTTACCATTGGATTAGTCATGACCTGGGAAAGATAAATTAGTCTCTATAATATGTTTTGATTTCTCCTTTTATCTCATTCAGTTTCTGTTTTATGATTGTTGCTGCTAGGATAATTTGTGCATGAATATTCACAACTGTTATACCTTCATTTTATGAATTAAACCCTTTAGCATTATGAAGTGCCCTTCTTTGTTTTATTCAATGCCTTTGGTTTGACTTCTACTTTACTATATAATTTTGTTGTATAAATTTTGCTTTTGTCTTTAATTTCACACTTTTTGTATCCCTTTGAATTAGATTTACTTCTTATATGCATACTGCAGTGGAATTTTGCTTTGTGATTTAACATGAAATGAAAATCATTTTTTTTTAATAGGGGGTTAAGCCATTTATGTTTTAAATGACCTATATTTGGTTTTAGTTCTGTCATACTGTTTATCTTTTTATAGTTTTTTTAAAAGTCTGGTTTCTTTGCTGCTGGTATATGTGTCATTCCAATATTTCAAGGGATATCCATTTTTGTTGTAGTGATTGTGCTTATAATTATGAGGGTTTTAGTCCTATATTTCCTTAATTCCCTCTGAAAGTCAGTGGAAAAATTAGCATGTTTCTTCTCTCACCCTCTTCTCTTTTCTATAACATAACATTAGCCTATAAAGTGATCTTTCTGTAATAAACTTTGTACTGCTAAATATGTTCTACTGCTTTTGTTCCCATTTAATGTTATGGTTTAACACAACTATTGCAATGTGATTAGAAAATTTACCCTACCTACCACCATCTTTTGCTTCACTGCCTAATTTGTGTTAGTTGACATTATGATGGTCATATCCTCTTTTCTTTTTTTTACAATCAGTTCTTTCATTCATTATTTGTTGTTCATTGCCAGTCATCTTGCTCTGATTTCCTTATGAATTTTTTTTGCCTGATGTTCATTCTTCAGTTTCAATCAGTTTTTTCCCCTGGCTCTTGGCTACTCTTTTGATATATAAATTCAAGTTTTTGTTTATCAAAATAATATTTGCCTTAATTATATCTCTAGTATTA
Source organism: Balaenoptera ricei (assembly GCF_028023285.1). Taxonomy (NCBI): domain Eukaryota; kingdom Metazoa; phylum Chordata; class Mammalia; order Artiodactyla; family Balaenopteridae; genus Balaenoptera; species Balaenoptera ricei. The sequence goes on from NC_082642.1 coordinate 110,115,676, forward strand.
GATTAGTTTCATTGTCTATGTTTTTATTTTCCAGGGACCACTATTTGTGTGTGCTGGAAATCCTTTGCCTGCTTTCTCTATAATTTTCTCAGTAATACTTTTTTTCAGTTTCTACTTCAGTCATTTACTTTTCTGATGTCTATAATGCCTTTGTCTTTACTTGAGTTTTCCACATTTGTCATTTGTATTTATTTCTGTGTCTTTTTGTGGTTTTTCTTCTCACTCAAATTTAGATGATTCAAGTTTCACTTCATCCTTTGTTGTCTTACTGTCTTTTCATCATTTCTTGCATTTCTTCTTTGTGTTTTTATGTTATAAAGGCACACATGCCATATATATATATATATATTTTGGTTTTTAATTCATGAAAAAATATTCAGTCACTATTTTACTCTGCTCCCTGGATTCAGCATTTTTTATGGTGACATTTAACTGTAAGCATCTGGGCTGTGTTCTCATATTTTTTTAACAAGACCTTTATATCAATATTGCATGTGTCCTTTTTATTGTTAACCATTTAATAATTTGTACTTTCTTCTAGCCAGTAGATTTTTATAGGGAGCAGAAACTTAGAAAGGGTTGGGAGTACAAAGGCTTTGGGGAGCATAACATCTGGGAAAGAAGAGGGGAGGAAACAAGATTGAGCATGGGAGCATTTCGATCCCAGCACAGTCTTGACTCTGCCTGCCCATCAGGATGCTCCGGAATAAAGATCACCCATTAGAGGAGTTCTTTCTGTGTATAAGTGTGTCTGTAGCTGGGTGTAGGGCAAGGAGTGGGGGATGGGATAGTTAGATCCTAATAGTACCCCCTTGCTGAGGCACTGATTGAGGACTGTCACACTTACTGCATTTGAGCAGTGAGTCTTTCTTGTAGGAACTTTGAGCAGTATCTGTTACACTGAACCAGGTATTTTTGAGAGCTCCCTAGCATGCATGCCTGCAGTGTACTCTTCCTATTCCTATTGAGGGTCCATGATTCTGCAATACTAGAGTTAAATTATAGTTTTCTTCTTTAAAATATTATAATTTTAAGATGTAATTTTACTAAAGGTTGTTATCTGTATAACAACTGCTGTTTCCCCTTCCTACTATAACTTATTATTTATTATTAATCTCATAATTTGTTGAAGTTTCAGTTCTGTTCTTCTTTCATATTGATGCATTGCTTTGATAAGAGGAAGATACATTACTCTTGAAGATAGAAAAGTAAAGAGAATATATATATATAATATCATGTATGTGTGTTTGTGTGTGTGTATGTATATAAAAATGCATAAACACAAAAATAAATGTTATGGTTATTGTCTTGTGTGGCTATGGCCCCAGCCATATGAGCTGTGTCTTGGGCTGCTTCTCCATTGTGCTTTTTTTTTTTAAATTTATTTTTAATTTATTTTTTATACAGCAGGTTCTTATTAGTTATCTATTTTATACATATTAGTGTTTACATGTCAATCCCAATCTCCCAGTTCATCCCCACCCCCACCCCCCACTTTCCCCCCTTGGTGTCCATACGTTTGTTCTATACATCTGGGTCTCTATTTCTGCCTTGCAGACCAGTTCATCTGTACCATGTTTCTAGATTCCACATATATATGTTAATATACGATATTTGTTTTTCTCTTTTTGACTTACTTCACTCTGTATGACAGGCTCTAGGTCCATACACGTCTCTACGAATGACCCAATTTCGTTCCTTTTTATGGCTGAATAATATTCCATTGTATATATGTACCACATCTTCTTTATCCATTCATCTGTCAGTGGGCATTTAGGTTGCTTCCATGAGCTGGCTATTGTAAATAGTGCTGCGATGAACATTGGGGTGCATGTGTCTTTTTGAATTATGGTTTTTGCTGGGTATATGCCCAGTAGTGGGATCCACTGTGCTTTAAGCCAACCCTACAGGGGGAAGAATACAGAGTAAAAGTTTAGTCCATTGTAATCACACAATTACTAGAGAGAAGAAAATTGAGATATTAAGATTGAATCAAGAGAATTTGTTGCTTTTTCTCCTTTTTCCTCCAGTTATTTTCAACCATTTTTTTCTGTAGTTATGTTCTAACCTTTCTTCAATGACTTATTAAGAAAAGTCTGACTGTACATTTCTAACAGTCACAGGTTAGTAAGCTTCCTTTTATTCTGATAGAACAGATTTGTGGGAGATTCATACATAATTGGATTTTCGTCACCATCTCTACTGGTCTTCTTCAGAAATGTGACATCTCTCATCAGGGTGTTACTTTTGCCTCTTTACCTAATGTGTGGAAGCCCATTTGGTATAGAACAGTAGTTATTTTAAGCTCTTCCTAGTTTGTGAATCATACATATGATCCTCAATAACTATTGCTCCCCATCCATCAAGCAGTGAAGTAAAGGAAGTGGGTGTGTCTACCAGTGACATTATTGAGATTTATACGGCTAAGTAGTTCTCTAGTTAATAAGATGGGCACAGCAGAACTGCCAGCTGAAATCAAATGGAAAGAACACAGTGTACCCATCCTATTTTCCAACCACTGAAAAGGCCTGGCAATGGCATTAAATCATATGAAAATAATCTGTATCCTACAGGATGAGACCAGAACTCAGGTAGTCTGACTTCAGCTCTGCTTACTGTTGGCTCATTGCTTCTTTTATTTTTACTTTGACCTGGGTGAATAGCAGCCTTGACCACAAAACAACAAAAAAAACAAAACAAAACAAACAAACAAAAAACGGTTTTAAGTGACAAAGGGACAAAGGCTTTTTAATAAAAATTTGTTTAAATTTATTCACTTTAAATTCACTCATTTGCAACAACTGAAATGTTTATTTCTGTGTAATTATAACTTATCACCTTATGTTGTATTGTGAAGGAAGGAAGGGTTTCATCTTCTCTTTTTTAGTCAGGATGCATAAACCATTCTAAGTTCCATTCTGCTCTTATTTTTCCCTTTACAGTGGAGAAAACTACCTCATTCCATAGGAAAATATCAAATAAAAAAGAGAGCACAAAATTGGTTCCTGAAGTCCTAGCACCAGTATCTCTAGTCATTTTCTTAAAATATTTCAGTGTTTATTAGCAGAGACGAAATCTTGAGCCATGATGACCGAACTTAAAAAATTCAAATATCAAGTCATAAATATTTTAAAAAATTTAATAAATGATGGATATCTAACAGGCTTCTCAAAATTAACATTTATTGCTGAACTCCTGATTTCCACTCAGAATCCTTTTCCACTTAACCTTTTCCTGTCTGGAAATAACAACTGCATTTCACAGTTGCTTAGTCAAAAAATCTTGGAGTCATCCTTGACTTCTCTCTTCCTATGACACTAATTATTCAATCACTCACCTTTACCTACAAAATATATCTGGACTCAAACTATTTCACACCACTACCTTGACTGCCATAATGTTCAAAATACCATCTTTTCTGACTAAGGTTATTGGAATAGCTCAGTGACTTGTCTTTCAGCTTCCATTTTTGTTCCTTTTGTCCTTCTGGCAGAATTTGTCCATTCTGACACATGATCCACAGGGAAGCTTGATCACTTCTCTTTTCAAAGTCCCAAAAGGCTCCCCGTCTTGCAGAAAATAAGAGGTAAGGTCCTTAAAATGACTCAAAAGGTCCTGTAAGTGCTAGACACACTTACCCCACTATCTCCCTTTCTTTACTTTCTTTGTTCTAGTGACATTAACATCTTTGCTGTTCCTCAGATTCACCAAGCAGTCACATGTCTCTGACTTTGCACTTAATACTCTTTTTTTCTAGAAAGCATGTTCCTTAAATATCTTTACGGCTTTGCCTTTATTTCATCAGGCCTCTGCTTAAATATTGGATTATCAGAATGTCTACACCATGCATCCTGTATAAGTTGTATTCCTTCCATTTTCTATCTCCATTACCTAGCTTTGCTTCCTTCATAGCAGTTATCACCTCATGTCAAGTTGAATAATCATTTGTGTGATTATTACTGGTTATTCTTCCCTCCTAGAATATGAGCCCAGTGAAGGTGAAGGCTTCATTTGCATGCTTCACTTCTTTGTGCCCTTCATCTCAGAAAAGTGCTAAGCATGTTGCATAATTAGTATTTTTGAAGATTGAATGAAGTCCAGTTGTAGGATACATGCCTTCTGAATCTCTACATAGTAACAGATAATTAACTTGTTCTGCACCAGAGAGAGTTACCAACTGACTTTATACTCTTCTCATGTTTTTATTCTACATTATGTTTTATTAAAGTAGACTTTTCTCTGTTCTTTTCTTTTCTTATAATGTCTTTGTCCAGTTTTGGTATTAGGGAAATGCTGACCAGTAGAATTAGTTAGGAAGTATTCCCTATGCTTCCATCTTCTGACAGAGATTGTAGAGAGTTGGTATAATTTCTCCCTTAAATGTTTAATGGAATTCACTAGTGAACCCTTTTGAGCCTGGTGCTTTCTGTTTCAAAGGTTTTAAATAATTGATTCAATTTTGGTAATAGATACAGGTCAATTCAAATTGTCTATTTCTTCTTGTGTGAATTTTGGCAGATTGTGTCTTTCAAGGAATTGGTCCATTTCACCTATGTTATTAAACTTTGGAGCATAGAATTGTTCATATTATTCTTTGATTATACTTTAATATCCATAAAATCTGTAGTGAGCCTCCTCTCCTATTTCTGATTATAGTAATTTGTGTCCTTTTGTTTCTTAGTTAGCTATATTAGAGACTTACTGATTTTATTGATCTTTTAAAAGAATCAGCTTTTGGTTTCATTTATTTTCTGTATAAATTTCCTGTTTTCAAATTTTATTGATTTCTGTTCTAATTTTTATTATTTCATTTTCCACTTGGTTTAGTTTTAATTTAATTTTATTTTTTTAGTTTCCAAAAATAACAGCTTAGATGATTGATTTCAGATGTTTCTTCTTTCCTAATATATGCATCCAAATGCTATAAATTTTTAAAAATCTAAGCACTGCTTTTATTGCATCCCACAAATTTTGACAATTTATGTTTTCATTTTCATTTAGTTAAAAATATTTTTAAATTTCCCTTGATATTTCTTTTTTGACCCATGTGTTATTTAGAAGGGTATTATTTAATCTCCAAGTAGTTGGGATTTTGTAGTTATCTTCCTGTTACTGATTTCTAGTTTAATTCCGTTGTGGACTGAGAGCAGATAGCGTATGATTTCTGTTCTTTTAAATTTGCTCAGGTTTGTTTTATGGTCCAGAATGTGGTCTATCTTGGTGAATGTTCTATGTGAAATTGAGAAGAATGTGTATTTTGCTATTGTTGCTAGAAGTAGTCTATTGATGTCAGTTATACACATTTGATTGATGTTGTTGTTTGAGTTCAGCTACATACTTACTGATATTCTGTTTGCTGGATTTATCCATTTCTGATAGAAGGGCTTTGAAATCTCCAACTATGATAGTGAATTCATCTATTTCTCCTTACAGTTTTTTCAGTTTTTGCCTCACCTATTTTGACATTCAGTATTTAGGTGCATACATATTAAGGATTTTTATGTCTTCTTGGAGTATTGATCCCTTTATCATTAGTAAAACGCCTTTCTCTTTATCCCTAGTAACATTCCTTGTTTTGAAATATGCTCTGTCTGAAATTAATATAGTTACTCTTACATTCCTTTGATTAGTGTTAGGATGGTGTATCTTTTGCTATCCAATTGCTTTTCATCTATGTGGCTTTTTTGTTTAAAGTAGATTTCTTGTAGACAACATATAGTTGGGTGCTATTCTTTTATCCACTCTAACAGTCTTTGTCTTTGAATTGATATAGTTAGACCATTGATGTTTAAAGTGATTATTGGTATAGTTGGATCAATATCTATCATATTTGTTACTGTTTGGCTTTGTTCTTAGTTTCTATTTTGTCTTACACTCTTTTTCTGCCTTTTATGGTCCTAATTAAGCACTTTATATGAATTCATTTTCTCTCCTTCCTTAGAATATCAATTATACATATCAATTATATATATCAATATATATATATATATATATTTACTTTTCTTAGTAGTTTCCCTAAGGTTTGCAATATACATTTACAATTAATACAATTCTGCTTTCAAATAACACTGTATTGCTTCACAGGTAGTGCATATAACTTATAATAACAAAACTTTCCTAATTCTTCCTCCCTCCCATTTCTTGTATCATTGCTATCATTCATTCCACTTACATAAAAGTACACATAAGCATATGTGTTTGTGTGTATATATATATATATATATACACACACACAATGTAAAAGTATAAGTACATATACATATATATAATATATTTATGTAAAGTAGAAAACATTGCTGTTATTATTTTGAACAAACTGTTGTCTGTTAGATCAATTAACAATAAGAAAAATAATAAAAGTTTTAATTTTACCTCATTTATCCAGTGCTGTTTCACTCTTTATGTAGATCTGGCTTTCTAACCGATTTCATTTTACTGCTCTCTGAATAAATTGTTTTTACTATTTCTTGCCTGGCAGGTCTACTGGCAAAAATTACCTCAGTTTTGTTTGATTGAGAAAATATTTTTTCTTCATTTAGAAGATTAATTTTGCAGGTTGCAGAATTCTAGATTGGTGGGGTTTTTTCTCTCAACACTTTAAATATTTCACTCCATTCTGTCGTTGCTTTCATGGTTTCTGCGGAGAAGTAGGATGTAATTCTTATCTTCTCTGTGCGTGAGGTTTTGTTTTTTCCTCTCTGGCTTCTTTCAAGATTTTTCTTTATCTTTGATTTTCTGCAGTTGACTATGATATGCCTAGGCATAGTTCTTCAGCATTTATCCTGCTTAATGTTCTCTGAGTTTCCTGAATATGTGGTTTCTTGTCTGACATTAATTTTTATAACTTCTCAATCATGATTGCTTCAAATACTTCTTTTGTTTCTTTCTATTTTTCTTCCCCTTCTGTTATTCACATTTTGCATATATTGTACCTTTGGTAGTTGCCTCACTGTTCTCAGATATTCTGCTCTGTCTTTTTTTTCAGTCTTTTTTCTCTTTGCTTTTTAGTTTTGGTAGTGTATATTGTCATAATCTTAAGCTCAGAGAGTCATTTCTTAGTTATGTCCAGTCTGCTAATAAGCTCATCAGAGGCCTTCATTTCTGTTACAGTGTTTTGATCTCTAGCATTTCTTTTTGATTTTGGATTCTTTTCTTAGAATCTCCATCTCTTTGCTTACTTTACAAATCTATTCCTGCATATTGCCCCCGTTTTCTGTTATGTCTCTTAGCATATTAATCATAATTTTTTTCTGAGTTGTCTTTCATACCAGCTCTGTACCTTCTTCACCATGTGCCCGTTGAGACTTACATTACTGAGGGTTGAGTAGTGACTTGTTGACACTTATTATATACACAAATTGCTACATTATCCTTCTGTAATCTCTTATGAAGCAGCTAAACAAAACAACACACACACACACATACACATGCACACAGATGCACACAGCCAACCAATTTACTCAATTGCTGGTCAATTTCAGTACTCACCATCAAGAATACATTCATGTGGTTAACAGTTTCTTTGGCTTATGTTTCCATTCTCAGACACCATCAACATTTCTTTCACAGCTGATATTAGAGATTGAGAATATGTGTTTAGGGTGTTTCCTCTGAGTTCTTAATTTCTTTCAAGGAACACTCACTGGATCTATATCATTGTTAAAAGTAAAAGATATTTCAAGGACTTCCTTGGTGGCGCAGTGGTTAAGAATCCGCCTGCCAATGCAGGGGACATGGGTTCGAGCCCTGGTCCAGGAAGATCCCACATGCCATGGAGCAACTAAGCCCGTGCCCCACAACTGCTGAGCCTGTGTGCCACAACTACTGAAGCCCATGCACCTAGAGCCCATGCTCCATAACAAGAGAAGCCACCACAATGAGAAGCCCACACACCGCCACGAAGAGCAGCCCCTGCCCGCTGCAACTAGAGAAAGCCCGTGCACAGCAACAAAGACCCAACACAGCCAAAAATAAATAAATAAATAAATAAATTTTTTTAAAAAAAGTACTGCATGTGCCAGTTATGGTTGTTTTTTTTTTTTTAAAAAAAAGTAAAACATATTTCAAAATATTTTCCATTTTACTGTTCGTATGAGTTGATCTGCTGTTTGAAAAGAATATGTACTTTTAGCAAAAGTAAATAAATTTTATTTGCTAAAGAAACTAAAATATCCCAATATTTATGTAATATATTTTTCTTCTTTGAGAAGAAAAGAGTGAACCAAAAGGGAACTTTTCAATAAAGGCAAGAATATATTTACTAAATTAGAAGCATCAATGTTAATTGATGATGTTAAGATGTTTATGCCATTGATATTCATTTTCAGATTGATATATTTGTGCATTTATGTGAAAGGTCACTTAAAATATGTATCATGTAGGTGGTTGTGGAAAATAAAATTTATTTAGTATATTTTTTTTGCCAAAATTTCCAAGTAGCTCAAATATATATCAGTAATAAACAAACATCATTTGAATACAGTGACAGTGCTTTTTCTCATATTTATAAATTCAGGGTATTGTGTTTTTTTAAATTTAATTAATTAATTAATTTATTTATTTATTTATTTTTGGCTGTGTTGGGTCTTCGTTTCTGTGCGAGGGCTTTCTCTAGTTGCAGTGAGCGGGGGCCACTCTTCATCGCGGTGTGTGGGCCTCTCACTGTCGTGGCCTCTCTTGTTGCGGAGCACAGGCTCCAGACGCGCAGGCTCAGTAGTTGTGGCTCACGGGCCTAGTTGCTCCGTGGCATGTGGTATCTTCCCAGGCCAGGGCTCGAACCCATGTCACCTGCATTGGCAGGCAGATTCTCAACCACTGCGCCACCAGGGAAGCCCAGGGTGGTTTAACTTTTTAAAATCTAGTGACTGACTACCACAAAAGCTTAATGGGTTAAGACAAATCCAGTTTTATTCTCTGCATTCTTAAAGTTAATTTATTTCATTATATGCTAGCATTTCATATCACATGAAAGTATGTAATGATGCCCTATTATCTTTTGCGACAGATAGAATGATCGAATTGTTTCTTGATAACTTAAAAAAAACTATAGATTTTGGTACTAAACTCTACAGAATTGAAGCAAAGACCAGAAACTGTTGCTGTGTTGGGTTCGGGAAGTTGCAATATCAACATTCAATCCAGCTGTCTTCCTTTTCCATATATGCAGTGCCATTACGAGTAGCTCTCAAGAGCTTGGTGCAACTAAATCCAGCCAAAGGATTCTGAATGTCATTTTTTGACTGCTTGTTATGCTGGCCATCAAACATGGGTGGGACAAAAAAGATAGTTTGACTTCACATAAATAATTTCAACTTGTTTATAGAATTATGAATAGTCAAATGCGTAAAGTAATTTAGGAAAATAGGAATTTAGGAAAGTATTTTCGGAAAAAGTTTCCCATGACCAAATATTTCTAGAAGTTTTTTATTGTTACAATAGGAATATCATCCCAGCCGGCCTACAGAGGAGATCCCCTTATGCTGTTTATTGGGTAAAGTGGAATCATGGAAAGAATGGCAATTTGAAGGGTGCATCATGAGAGGAAACGTATATTTCTTCTTTGTTTCTTTGCTATAGGAGATTGTAGATATTTCCTAAAGAGAGGAAAGGGAGTTGAATATAGAACTAAACTAAGTTGAACACTAAAACTATGAAACAGTTTTCCCACAGTGTAAATCCTGCGATATTGAAAGCTACACTTCCAAAAAAAATTTTCTGTGAACTGACTCATGGTGTATATTTTGTAACTGTTGCTTTCTGAAAAGGACTGATGGATAAAATTACTGATTAGACTGATTGTATGGTTTTCTTTTCAGTCATTTACCCAGCATGGAAGTAATAATGTGTTGTTTCACGTTATTACTTTTTACCTATATATATAAAAAATGTTATACAGTCAAAGCTAAGTAAATGACTTCAGAATCCATTAACAATACCATTCACTAAGAAAATTGCTCAACACTGGAACAGACTACATACAGCAAATTTGGGAAGAAACTGAGTTTTGCCTGCAGGACTAATTGAAAACTGTCAGGCCCTGGGTTTGACAGTTTTCCTTTTAAAATTTCTATTATTTTTGAAACAAGGATCTTTGAAGAGGGCATTAATTCTTTTAAAACTATATCAAGTCCCCAGATATCCGGTGATTTACAGATTGTACACAATGCACAAACATGTAAATTTCCTTTTCCAGTGATACTTGTTATACACTGATTAAATAGGTCATCATTATATGATCAGCCAAAGAGACAGTTAATGTTTGGGTTGTCTGGTGATCACAATTCTCAGGTGATTGTGAATGGCGTAGCACTTGTTTCCTGTCTGAAGAAGAGCATAATTTGAAGCAGGGGAGAAGGTAAGGCCCAAATAGGGATTTAATAAGCAAAGTTTCACTAGAATTGTAGTGTTAGTTAGAATGCTTTTCATTACAATCAAAAGAAACTCTGCACAATTGGCAGAAAAATAAAGAAAGGTATTAGCTAAGAGAGATAAAGGTAGGACCTAGCCTCTAATTTTGGTTGCCTCAGCAGTGTCTTCATAAAGAACCCAGGTGCTTTATCACTTCTCTGCCTTCATAGCTTAGAAGGCTGGTTTCCCTGTGCATAGAAGGCTGCCTACAGAATCAGTACTTTCTTTACCATATCCAATGGAGAGACAGAGTCTGACTTCAATACAATGGAGTGTAGAGCTCCAAAGTAAAAATTCAGTTAGGTCTGAATAATAAAGTTTGCTGGCAAAACTCATACCTGTGTGTTTACAGATATTGATAGGGAAGAAAATTTCATGTTTGGGTGATCAAACAAGTATATGATGATGACTTCCTCAATAGTCTTGAGAGAAGTAAATGAAGAATTAACCAAAGACTTATGAAAACTTGGAAGAATAGGTTTGTCTAAATATGATAAAAATAAGTGCAACAGGAAAAGAAAGCCAATTGGAATCTTCCGTAGTTTGAAGAAATATTCCAAGGGATAAAACACTTGAAGAATTGAATTTCAATATATCCATTCATGGTATTATATCATACTATGCCTGTATTTGTTGTACACTTTTACCTACATGTTACTATGTAGGACTACATAAACAAAACAACGGACTATGTATTTTGTAGCTCATTTGAAGCGGCTTTAAAAGGATAGTTGGGTTGCATTCTGCTTTCTCCTTATCTGTTAGCTATAACAACAAATACCCTTGAAAGAAGCAACCTCAGTATTCAGAAGTCTTTCCAGGACAAGTCCTTCCATGCCTCTTCCCTCTCAAATTCTGTGTCTTTCTGCCTTGTATTGCATATTTTACAAAAGACTTAAACTCTTAAGGCTTAACAAAAATTAAATCTGACTTCTCCTTGAAAAGTTGTCGAGACTTCTGATACTAGGGCTGGACTAAGTAAACATATTTATAACCTGTTTCTCTCCAATTCCCAGTGAATGAACAGTACATCCACTAAAATAATGAATCTGTAACTATGTGTAGAACTAGGAGGAAGAACAAAAAAAGCAATAATGCTAATTAAAATTGTTAGAATAGTGATAAATTAGTATTCTTTATTGGCAAAAAGCTCTAAGCTCAGAGTAAAGAGTGTCTACATGAATGAATATAGCATTGGCTTTCTAAAAAAATGTATTTATTCAACACTACTGTTTTTTTAATTATGTGATTTTTGGAAAAAATATATACATACAAATAATTATATATATGTGCAAAAATAAAGGTGGTTTTAATGATGTTAAAATTAAATAGTCTAATACTTTTTCTAAACCCTGATTAATCATCTTGCTCCTAACCCCAGGATTAGAGCCCTATTTTGTAGATCATAGAGTTATAGAGAACAATTAAGAGAAGCTAATTCAAGAACTGTATTTTAGTGTACAGTTTATTTCTCTACTCCCTCTCTGCAGCTGGTGTTGCCAATTTGTATGATCTCATTATGCTTACAGAGCTTCATTCCTAATGGAATGGCCTGTCTGAGAACAGATGTATACAATAACACAGGAATTCCGAGCCTATATTTATCTACCTAGTTTAGACTTCCATTTACAAATATAATTGGATTGCCAAGTACCACTGAACATTTGAAGAAAATCAACAGAAAGACAATTCAAGAAGAAAAAATGTAATAGATCTCAGAAAAATGAAATGGAAATCAAGGAAGGGAAGACCATTTAAAGAAATTATATCACTAGAATATGAAAAAAACGTAAATCATTCAAAATACAGGAAAAGACTGCTAAAAATATGAGTGAGCCACCATGTAACAGAGTTTTAGCAATAAAAAGTATAATTGCTAAAATTAAAAACATAAGTAAAAGACAAAAATGAAAGCAAGGAATTATATGACAAAGATATTTGATTCTTATAATGATGGGGTGAAAGCCTATCTATTATTTCTAAAGGAGAAGAGAAAATATTTAGAAATCAGTAAAGGGCCAAATGCAAAGAAACTAAAATATGTTTTAATTTAGAACAACTATCAAATTGTGCATAAGAAATGTATTTACTTTGATACTTGGAATATTCTCTTTAACATAGTGGTTTAATGATTTACTTTTTATACTCTTACACATTGCTTGTTTATGATCTAAAAAATTTAATGACATTATTTCTGGTTTTTACAATTAAATTATAGTTAAAGCATAGGTGGTTTGCTTATACATACTGATTATGTATATGCATGTGAATATCTTGGCTGTGAAAATATTCTAATTTAATGGACATCAGATGAAATTTAGGAGCAGAGAAAACTGGGTGAAAGAATGGCAAGAGTGGTAAGTTTGTCCTATTTTGGATAATCAAGGTTTAGGATAATGTGTTTAAAATTGAGAGATAAGAAAATGGAGATTTAATATATATTTTAGAAATATAAATACGAGATCTGAAGACTGGGTATAATTTGAAAATATTGAAAGGAAGATGAAAAATAAATGTGGTATGTGGGATCAATTAAGTAAATTTTCAAATTTCAAATAGGAGAGTTAATAAATAAAAATAATAAATCAATAGAGGGAAGTATCCACTTGAAAACCTCAAACCAGAAAATTAAAATGTTTAATTTGTGGATTAAGACTGAGGGTCAAAGTTCAGGTGGTTGGTTGGTGGTGAAATTGGCTACTTTTACATTTCATTTTTTTTTTTACTCTTCTGAAACACTGAATTTTTTTGAAAACTGAATTCTTGTGTTAAATTTATAATAATTTTAAAATTAAAATGATGTGACCCTTAAGAACATCACGTGATGTGACTTAAGAACATTACGGAGGGGCATGAGAGAGGGAGTAAGGATAATTTTCCATTCCATATTTCTTGCATTGTTTTAATTAAAAAAGAGGGACATTATCAAGTAATATATTCAGCATTGAAAGTATAACATTCCGTATCAGTATATTAAAGATTGCTTTTTTCCCCCTATTTTCCAGTTGCTCCATTTCCACTATCACTTCCAATATCAAAATATTCCTGTGTGCCTTCAATTACTACCATACTTGGCATTTCATTTCTAGGACAAATAACTACCCAGTAGCTCTTTAAGGAACACAGTACACAAGGGAAAGACAATAATGTTTCAGGAGTAAGAGAAGCAGGAAATGTTCTATGTTTAAATCCTACTGTGCACAATTCCCTAGGAGGAGGTTAGTAAAAATTTCAGAAATAGTGATGCCCTGTTCCTAGCCTCTTTTTTTTTTCAGTATAAATTCTACAATAAAAAAAAGTGCCCTTTGATCAAAAGTCATTATCAGTAAAACTGCCTTCAGTTTTTTTAGTTGTGCCAGGGTCACCCAAGTAAATGGCTTACAGAGAATTGGTTTGCTGCCCCAATTACACTATCATAGATGCTTCTGAGGTTTGAAACCAAAACTTATTATTTAAATATTTGAAAAAATAATAATACTTTCAATCTAAAATGGTTAATATAGACACAGAGCAGAGGAAAACCAAAAGCTCAGGAATCAAATTAGGATTACCATTTGATATCAAATATATTCTGTAAAATAAAGCTCAATTTAAGAATAATTTCTGATCCTTTTTTTATAGAGAAATTATTTGAGTATGACCTATGCAACATAAGGTTTGGGATTATAAATCATGAGACTGTATTAAAATTCAATGTATGTCATTATCATGTAACATAACTTTACTCTCTTTATTTCTCTATGTCCCTCAGTTTTCGTCTCTGAAAATCAAAAATTAACTGATGCACATGCATGATTTTAGAAAAGAATTCCATAAAATGGCAAAGAATTATTTTCTGTGTTAGTAATTCCCAGGCCCACCCACTCTTAACTCCCCAGAGGAAATCATGGTTAACATTTCCAAGTTTAATTTCTTCTGATGGCTGCTACCATTATAAAGTGAAATAATGCTAATGCATCTATATCTCTGTTTATGAGTTCATCAGCTATAGAAGTAAGTACTGATAGTCCAGAATGAAAAAGCACAGAACAGGATGCACTTACATTACCTCCTACTTTTTCTCTCACCTACTCAACTCCTGATTTTGTTGTTGCGTATTTTAGTTCTCTTAAAGTTGTTTTCATTATTATAAATCATTTTTCCTTCTTTTATCTACCTCCTAATTTTCATTAGTTATATTTTTACATTGTTGTGACTTATAATACTTGCATTAACATTTATTATTAGAGAATAAATGTAGCACTTCATTTAACTGTATAACATATGCTGTAATTTCCCAGCCCTATGCAAATCCTTTCTTATCTGGAAGTTTAACTGCTGCTGCAGTGGAAATTCCTATCTATGCTGAAGGCTTCCCTCCTCAAGAGTTTGCATCTCTCTACTTCTCTTCCTGGGAGCTTTCTCCTGAGCCATGGAGTCTGGCTCAGCCCATAGAGAGGGCAGCCCTGAAGTGCTGGGATTTAACATCCCCAGGTACAACCCTTAGCCAATAAAAGGTGGGAGTTGGTGGATAAATTATCCAAGGAATTTATCCTCAAGCAAGCAAGTCTGAAATGTGTTATACACCATTCCTCCCCTCCCCAGGGTCTCCAGAGAGATGAAACTTCCAGGTGGTCAAAGTGGAGACCTTTTCATTAAGGCACCCTTGATTGTCTTTCACTGTCTAACTTTTCCAACTCTCTCATTTGTTTTTCCTTGGATAATGTTCCACATAAACTACATTCAACCAGAATTTTGTGTCAGGGTCTATTTTCCAAGATACTCAACTAAGAAAGGGTGTTTTATTATACATTTATCTCTAAATTCTAAATATTGAAAACAAAATACACATATAGAGAAAAATTCAGAAATAGTATAGGACCGAATGTTATTTACTGCTTATTATTGTAATTATAGATTAGGACATAAAAATCTTTTGATTAAAATACATTTGTTTAGAGGATCATTTTTTAACATTAAGATGTTACAAATTCCTTTAAAATATCTCTCTTGTTTTCCTTCAAGTTTCCTAGGGTCTCTGAATTTAATTGTATGTTGCAGTGTCCCTTTAAACATCATATTTAGACATCTTGCTCATAGGAGAGACAAACACTTCAGTAATACTTTGTGTAGTATTTCCAAGATGCAAAAAATCAGATTTATTAAATACTTTGCCTGAGGTCATATAGAAGATAATAATGAAACCAGGAAGTAGAATACACCAATCTTTGACTGCTTTTCCAGGACTTTCTAATGTTTTCATTTTGTTTTTTGTTTTTGTTTTTATTTAACTTATTTTGAGGTATAAAGTTACAGTAATTTAATTCTGTGGAAGGACTATATGCAATCAGATATGAAGTCTTTAAATTTGTTACTTAAATTCAATTTGGGAACAACTTTTCAGACCAATTCCAAATGAGTTTAATTCTTACTCTTTATTAGGAAAACCCCAAGGTATCTTCCTGATGTAAAGGGAAAGAAGAAAAGAAATTCAGATGTAAAACATGAGAAACAGGTATGGGTATGGTTCTGCTCTCACAATATATAGAGCAGCATGGCCACACATTTTATTATACCATTTGCTGCAAAAGCAGAGAAAAATTGTAGGTAGTTGGAAGGGCACTGAACCATTTTGTTATCCACTGACCCATGTGTTGGTGCAGAGGGCTTTAACTTGGACAGACTTTACCAGGGTCTGTAAGGAGGTACACAGAGCCCTATTTTACCCACTTTTGTTTCTTTGAGGAAAGATAAAGTGGCCTGACTTTTGTGCTTATACATTTTACAACATCTTCTATACAACAGTAAAATATACTTATAGAAAGAGGTATAGATTTGTAAAAGGGAAAGGTAATATACTTTCTGGCTCCATTATTTGGTAGAGGTAATTAAAAAATAATTTTAATTTCATTCCCTTCACATTTTATGTAAATTGCAAGGCAACAGAGTGTCACTGTGCTTTGAGCCACATCAGGGCTGGAAGCCCAGTTCACTAACCTAGGGTTGCCCTGTTTTTCACAAGACAACATTTATATCATGTAGCTCCCTCTTTTTAATAATAGTAGTTGTGGAATTGACAGTATATTAGTATATGAGTCTTTTTATTATAAATACTTCTGTGCTTTTTTTCATAAACTGAGACAAAGTCTTTGAGGCCAGACATTGGGCTGACCTTGTATTGCTATGCGCCTTAACGTAGTTGCCTTAAATATAGATGATGCTTACATCTGTTGACTGGAGCAGAATTTACCAATTGAGATTATTAGTCAATCATTAGAGAGAATTTAAGCCTCTAGCTTTTAGGGTTCATCTTTGTTGACTTTTTTTTTCCCCCATGGTTGGTAATATTCCCTCTGGATTTAAAGACTTCAATGACTTTTTCCCATCAAAATCAGCTGAGAAGCTTTAAAAATATGCTAGTGTTCTGGCCCTAACCCTAGACTGATTAAAATAGAATTTCTGGAAGTATTTCCTAGATGTATTTTTTTCAGAGCTCCACAGTTCATTGTAATGTAGAGAGTCAGGAATCAGTGATAGACTGTTAGACAAGGTCTACCATCTCCCATCTCTACCTCCACTACAAAAATCTTTTCATTCTCTGCTTTTATTGTACACTCTTTGCTGCTAAAATTTTTGTCCTCTTTGCTAGACATAGTAGGAATTGCCCTTACTAAGGCCTTAAATGGGTGCTCACTGCACTAAGTTGTATATATTTATTATTGAATTTTAGACATTTTCCACAATGTGCAGGTGTAGAGTATTTGGGAGGGTGTCTTACTCAAGGTAAAACAACTAGTTACTGTTTTCAGGATTTTATTGTTTGCTTTCTTCCTCTTTGTGTCTTAAGGATCTCTTCAATCCTGAGCCTTTCTTTCACTAATGGCAGAAAGTCTTCATATTGCCTTTTTTCATTTCATACCTATAAAGAACTAATGGAAATAATTGATGGTCTTCTCTTGCTTTGATTTTAAATGCATCATGGATATATTGACAGTTAAATCTAGGACATCCCATTTTTGAACTGAATTATCTCAGGGTTTACTGGAACATAGAAATATGAAGAAAGTAAGGTACAGAGAGAATAAGTGACTTGTCCAAATGCACAAAGCTTGTAATTGGCAGAAATAGCATTAAAACTAAGAGTACCTTCTTTAGTTTTCTTACAAACTACTTCAAACATATGTACAATAATGTATAGAAAAATAAAATAGTCATATTCCCACTATGCATTTTTAAAAACCTAGTATTTTTGGCCATAGTTGATTCAGTTTTAAAAGAAATTGAATATTACATATGTCATTAAAACCCTGTTAGGAATCTCTCCTATGTTCAGTACACATCCCTTGATTCCTCTGTCACTGCTGGTTCCAGATCTCTTAAATGTGGTATTTATTATTTCAAGACACACTACTTTTAAAATAATTTGGATCCTTTGAATTCATAGTGATTTCTACATTCTCTATCATTAATTTTTGCCTCTGATTTTATTTATACACTTAATACTATAGTACTTCAGCAAATTTAACTCCACAGTAAACAGCACTATTTTTGCTTTTTTTTAAACCATCTTAGCCAAAAAGTTATCTGAAATTCAATGTTTAATTAAATTTACATCATAATTCTTTCAGTATAAGCTAAATATTAAATTATTGTATTTCATCCTAACAAATCTTTATTCTCTTATTTCAACTATTTCAATGACAGTAAAAGTTATTTGTTATATCAATAATTTCTTATATCTTCTGTCTTCATCTTCTGTAATTTTCCATTATCTATCAAATTGAGGTTAAAATCTAATAATTGGCTTTACGACTGCCTGATACTACCATTTTATTTTCTTTTTTTCATATCTTACAATGGCTTTAAATGCTCTTTCTGTTACAGGCATGCTAACATTTTGGGCATACTGGTTTATCCCACTCCCCAGGCTTCTGTTGATACTATCCCATCTATCTGAATCACACTCTCAACTAATCTCTGATAGACATACTTCCGTCCATTGCTGTGTTGTTTTAAGGAAACAATAACAAATAACTCAATAATTTGGGAACTCAGAGTCTGATTTTATATTTGGGAAGATATTTTCCTAAATTAAGCTTTCGAAGTGTTGCAGTGAGCTAAGTTAGCCAGCTTTCAGTGGCACACCAACTAGAAGTGCTCAGCACCACTAGAAGTGCTCTGAACTCTGCTTTGACTAATTTGCTTGTACCATATCCCTGAATGTAGTTCTTCCTCTCCAAAGAACAGAGAATTTGTATAATCTCACTAAATGTTTGAGCAGATTTTGGTGATCCTTTAGCAACTAAAATACTAAAAAATGTCTCCTTTCAAATCCACTGCCATTACTCTACACATACTAAATGACAAAGTAGTGAAGCATCTACTCAGACCTCCAAGTAATTACCTAGCATTTGTGATTCTTGATTTTTCCCTTGAGTTACCTTCACTGTAAAGGAGAAGATAGTTGAGAGATAAATATCATTTAAGGAAATTGGAGGGACAGTCATATCCTAAGTTACTCCTGCTGCTATCATGAATGTGTTTTATTTCTGGAATGAAGAATCTGAAAAGTAAAGCATAAATCTAAGAACTATCAATAGTGAACATCACCTGTCATGCATTTCTGGGTTTCTCTAACTATTGAGTTATTTTATTCCTTTATTATGAAAAATAGAAATATTGCCTTAGCTGGTTATATATGGTTTATGGACATTCCAAACAAACTAAAAAGAAAACAAACAAAAAAACACCTGTGTGTGTGTGTTTTTTTTTTTTTTTTTAATCCTGAAGCTTTTCTGTTAATGGTGGCACTTACTTTGTAGAAATCAAAAACAAAGTTATTTTTAAAAATCGAAACTGAATTTATACCAGAAGGAACCTCTAATCCTGTCTTGGTGGTAGGATAATGTGTTGAGGTCAGATAGGGAATAAATACATTCACAATAAAGCTTTTGTGATGAGTCTTATCTGCAGAATGAAGATATATATACTGTGCTGCTGATTCTAAGTTAGAAATATTATCCTAATGCATTAGCGTCTCAGTTGCCAAGGGAAAAAATTCGTGTATTATTTATTAAGAGATAGGATTACAAGTGTTAAAAAAAAATGTTATTAACACCAAGGCAGTTGCCAGCATTGGGTTGGGTCACATTATTTTTCTGTTCTCTTTATCAAATTAGTGAGGAGGCCACCTCCAGCACAGGAGGCAAAGTGATATTGTATACACTTCAAAAGGGAGACACTGGAGACGAGGAAGGCCCTGTGTTGTTTGGCCAAGCCAGATTCATGTAATTGGATCTGGGGGCTGACAACACTAATGCACCCAATGACAGGAGGTGATGGAGGCCCATCTGTGCTGGCCTGCTGAGTTGATCATATCAAGGAAACTGCTGATCAGTTTTCTGAGAGTGACTCAGAGCCAAAATTAGGTTGCTCAAAATTTCCATCCATCTAATATGAAGACAGGAAGAAATCTGCTGTTGAAGAAGGAAAATAAATGTATTATGTTAAGAAGCTCTCAAATTACATGTAATTTTCAACTGATTGTTTTGTCAAAAACATATTCTCTTTCTAAAATTTTTGAAATGTACTTATTTATTTACTATTGGATAATTTTTTTTTTCATATTCTGATTCCATGATTAGATAGCATAGCAAAAGTATAATGTAGGCCCAAAACCAGACAACCTAGATTTATATCACTTATGGTAGCACCTGTGTCCTTATGAAATATGTTTAGCTTCTCTCTGCCACAGTGTCTTCATCTTTAAAATGGAGCAAATAGAATTGTTGCATTAAATATTATGCATCTATGTCCTACTAAATGCTTCATAGCATTTCAGGCACATACACAAGATCAATTCACGTAAATGCAAACGTTTTTATTAGCTTAGTAATGTTAGGAAAAAATATATCAGACCTGATTTTGCCCCACCTAGCTTTATGTGATCTGTTTGAAGAAAGTGGGTAAAGAAATAGAGGAGTGTACTCATGATTTCCTTAATGCAAATAAGTGGGTCCAGTGAGCTCATCAGGAATATTGTCATTGGCTAAGAAACTGTGTTAATTCCTCATACTCTCTTCTCTGTGTAATTTCTATTTGTCCCCTTAGTGTTACTCCCTTACAATTCTCTATGTTATCTATGCTGTCTTTCTCATCTTCACTTGAAACCTATTCTCATAACTTTAAATCATCCGAAGTTAGATATGATCTTTGATGTTTTAAATGCGTCACAAGATTACTGGCTCTTTAAGAGTGTGTAAAGGGTCAAATGCAAAGATATAATTGAGAGGATGGAGTCAGGTGTCTGTTATAGGATGTCACAATTTCTTCAAGGTATAGGACCGCTCTGCCTCCACTGCCTGCCCCATCTTACCTACCACTGGGGACTGTACCCACTAGTTAGGTAGCTTTGTGGAGCAAATTAGAAGCTGTTCGTTTGCTAACTCTTTCAGCAATCTGCGTGGATGTTTATAATTATGCCCCCTATCCCTATTCAATCCCCTTTATCATCCTATCATATAATAGATAACTTTGAGAGCTCTGCTTTATTATTTTCCATATTTTAATACATTTTCACACTCAGTCATTTTCTAGCACAACTTGATAAAGCTTTCTTGGTTCAGAATATATGTTTTCCTACCAATTAATAAGAATGATTCAATAAATGGGAACAGATATTTGTGGATCTTCCATCTGCCCATCAACTTTCTCCTGAAAATTTCTCATTATGAGCTTATGCCAATGTGGGGGCTTCCTCCTGCTCAGGCTACCTAGGTGGAAGTTATATCCCACTGGTTATCTTATGTTGCCTAGAGCAGGGGTCCCCAATCCCCTGGCCACGGACCAGTACCGGTCTGCAGCCTGTTAGGAACCAGGCCGCACAGCAGGAGGTGAGCAGCGGGTGAGCGAGCAAAGCTTCATCTGCCGCTCCCCATTTCTCCCCATCGATCACATTACCACCTTGAACCATCCCCCCCCATTACTCGTATTACTGCCTGAACCATACCTCCCCCTGCCCCCCGTCTGCGGAAAAATTGTCTTCCACGAAATCGGTCCCTGGTGCCAAAAAGGTTGGGGACCGCTTGCCTACAGCACTCTGCCCTGCACTTAACAGACATTAAAATATCTTGGTGTTGCCATACCCCAGAAATCACTTGTGTAAATTAGTGTGGATTTCAGTAACCAACTAGAAACTGCAAAATCAAAAAGAGTGTCTTGTGTCTAATTACCATTTTAAATAAATGATATATTGGGCAAACAGTGCCATAGAGGAAAGGATTTATTGATCAGTTCATCTAATCACTTCATCAAATGAGCAAACTGAGGCTCAGACTTTTAAAAATAGAATTAAGGATTTTTCTTTTACTTACAGCAAGAGACTGCTTTGAAAAAATACATAAATGAGTAGAGGAATGAATGAATACAAGTTATGCTGTACTATCATTCCTTTAGGAGTTTTGAATTAGATCATCTCCCTTTTTTTTATTGTTTTGTCTCAGTCAGTACATTCCTCTTCTCCAGATGAGTTTCATGAGGAATAAATTATCCATGGAACTCATGTGTATATAGTGGCTAAATCTCTATTCAGTTAATTCAGATGACTTCTTCCCAGATATTGAAGTCAAATTAGGTCAGGTGAGTAATAATTTGATCTAATTAGCTTCCCCACAAGCTCTTAATTCCCTTACCTAGAGCCAAATAGAAGACTGGTGATAGTTTAACTGCCTGTGTGAATGTATATAGTGTCAGCATGAGGAGCAGCAACATTCTTTGCCGCTGAAAAATGAAAATATAAAATTTGTTTTTTTATTGTGACCAAATAATATTGAAACAACCAACCTGGGTTTGATTTCTTGGTATTAATAACAAAGATATATGTGACAGTTTTTGTATCATGTTTCCCTTTTAAGGGATAGTATATAAAAATGAAATTTAGAATATTTCATAATCAAGGATTCATTTCCCTGGTCATGCTGGGTTTTTGCAATATAGAAATCAATAGGGCTTATAAGTGATATAAATGAGACCATGGTTACTAAGAACACATTCAGGGTAAGGAACTAATCTGTAAGGAACTAATCCCAGTTGCACTTGTCAGAAAAAATAACCTTTTGACAAAACCTGCTGTATTACTTTGCAAGCACGTATTACCAAACTTCCCCAACTGGATTTAAAAAATTGTAAAGGGTAGAGGATGCAGAACTTTATAAAAAGATGATGAGTGTCTCAATGACTTGAAATCAAAGAAAGGCTTGCCAACCAATCATACATGATGTCATCTACTGCTAGTTCCCTAACTTTTTATTCCAAATTTAAAATTTTGGCCCAGTCTAGGTCAAATATATTCCTGAAGAATCAGCTAGGACAAAAATGCCGAGCTGTGATAATTGGGACATCGCTATAAAGGCTATTCCCAGATGAAAGAGGTTGTTTTGAGATAGCTAGCTAGCCCCAAGAGAGGTCCTTCTTAGCTTCTCTGATTACATCTAATTGTGGTAGGAAGGGCAACATTTTGAAATGAAATGTAGGCTGGAATAATTAGGAGTCATTGCAAAACTAGTTGTTTCTAACTGTGTTTTCCCTCAGCTCAAATCTGAACCAAATCTGGATGGCCTTTTATTAAACTTTGTTGATGTGGTACTACATTTTTAAAAAATGTGTCAATCTTACCCCTGATAATCTATATGATTGAGCATAAGTTTCTGTATTCGATAACTCTGTTAGTTATTTCTTTGATAATACCAAAGAGCAAGCAGTCCCTGTATCTTAGGAGCTTATAACTATACACATTTCACTCATGGGTTTGAAAGTTTTTTGGGCTTTGGCTCAGATCAGTTGCACAGTCAGTAACATGGCAAGGAATAGGAAGAAAGAAATTTATAAGTTGTCATAATACAAAAAAAACACCACAACTAATTGCAA
The DNA here is from genome assembly GCF_028023285.1 of Balaenoptera ricei. NCBI lineage: Eukaryota > Metazoa > Chordata > Mammalia > Artiodactyla > Balaenopteridae > Balaenoptera > Balaenoptera ricei. The sequence goes on from NC_082642.1 coordinate 110,138,986, forward strand.
AACAGATTTAGTATATTTACCAGGCAACAGAATTTTTAATGGAATGCTACTCAAAGGTGTAAAATGTTCAGGTGAAAGACACAATTAATTATGGGGAATTGTTGAAACTTACAATGATTACTATATCAAAGAATATAAAATTATCCTCTAGTAACGAAGCCAGCAAAATCTTGGGTAATTACAGTTTTTCTTATTAGTCTTCATAGAAATGTATTTACTCATTTGGGCTTCTGTAAGACATCCCTGTTTTGTATTGGGATATTATAAGACTTGTCTACTATAAGAAATGCCTTAGAATTGTTGCAAATTCTTCATTACGAGAGTGTTTGGAGAAATATATTTCTGTTATACTACTGTTGATAGTTGTTCTTTCCTTGAATAATTTGTGTGATTTTTATCATTAAACACTAAAATTATTTTGCTGATCTGGTCTTCCTATTCAGATTGCTGCTAACATTTCAGAGACAAATTAACGTCCCACATCTAGAAAATTTATGATTTCACTGTATTTTTATTTTAGACATATTTCTATCTCTTTTCTATTATTGTTCATGTCGTTTACCTATTTTCTTTTTGCATTCTTTTTCATTAAACTCTCTTGCTGTGTTTCAAGTATTTTTATAGGCTACCCTAAATCTTTTCTAGATTGCAACAGGATATACATAAACAAATATAAAACATTGCACACCTTTGGATAGCCTGATTGATCTCCTTGGACCAGCTCTTTCATTTTCACAGTGAGGAAGTTCAGACTACATTGACTTATCTAGCTCATTTGAGGTTTAATACGTTATTAGGGGTAGATTCCAAAGACAATGATTGGGGCTAACACTAAGCTATGTAGATAAGGGAACCATTTAGTTAGCATTTTCATCAGCACACTGAAGAGTGGTAAGAACATAATGAGTCAACCAGCAGTGCCTTCTCAGGATGAATTTAGATCCTGATTAGGGAAAAGAAAATGCACAATTAGTAAACTTAAAACCGGAAGTAGATTTTGGCAGCTATTATTAGATGTCATAAACTGAACAGTTAAGAGGCAGAGTCACTCAAAATAAGATTTATACTGTTATACTCAATCCTTCCGTGTCTGAAACTATGACCAGTCACAAGCTGCTCTTAAAATAGTTCACATCCAACCACCGATCTACATTGTTTGACATGGTGATCAACCCTCGTGTAGGATTCTGAACAATTCAAAATTCTTCCCTAAGAAACCTCGTAAGTATTAAGCATTCTGCATCAGTGAGTAGGTTAAATGGCTCCTCTCTGAAGAGAGATTAGGAGGTAAGACCCTTATATTTCTTAACAGTCAGATCTGCTTTCTGACTATTAGATGTCTTTTTCAATCTATTGCAGAGGCAGTCTACATAAAAGGCACACTTCAGAGATCTCAAACTTAGGAAAGTTGTCATTTTCCTCAGTTCATGTCAGTTTCTAACAGGAAAAGTTTACAGAGTGCCACTCATCACATAACTGGGTATGGTAATGCACTGCTATGAGCTTTCCTTTTAAATGCCTGAGCATCTGTCACCCAGACATTTTTGGATTCAGGCAAAGGACCTTTTGTTCCCTTACATTTGAATGTACAGTAAAACAGCTTTAGTCAAATGAGTATTGAATGAAGTCTGAAGATTCAGCACTTTCAACACACCTACTAGTTTGTATCATTATTTATTCATTTATTTATTTATTTTTTAGTTTCCACTTTCTACTAATTCTTAAACAAAGTAATGAGTAAAATGTTCTAACAGAGTCAAATAATTACCCTTTATTTGTGTACAAGTAGCAAAGATGTATAAGCTGAACTTCTGACTAATAGGTACCACTGTCTTTCAGAAGCCCACTGTTATATTCATTTTATCAAAGGCACCTTAGAGGTGACACTGTAGAGTGTGAAAGTGTGAGCATGCCTTGTGGTTGAGGCCAACCTCCACTAGTGCATGTGAACAGTTGTGTTGCCTTTTGAACTTTCCTTAACCAGAGGAATAGGTTTGGAAGAACCCGGGGTCCCAGATTGTGCTGATAAAGCAAAGCTGTATTACTATATTCTGTTGTTGTGAACTTTATTTAAAGGGACATTATAATATATTCTCTTAACTTTTGGAGGCATTGTTAGTACCAAGACTTTTAACCATATGAATTAATACATTTACTATTTTGTATTAATAAGTGCACAAAGAGCTTTGGTTGTGAGCATCATTTTTCCTAAGTATTCACATAACTACTCTGCAATATATTGTAGGTATTGGGAGTACAAATCTGGGAGGCGTACTTCTCTGGTTCAGATCTAAGTTTTGTCATTTATTGGCTGTGGGATTTTAGGGAAATTGCATAACCTCTCTGTTTCTCAGTTTTCACATTGGTATATGGTATTGTGATAATAATGACTGAGTAGGTGTGGAGATTAAGTTACTGCACATTTTATCAAAAGGAAAATAGTCTAGATATTTAAGAAAATCAGAGTATTGTTTTTTTTTTTTTTTTTAAAGATTGATTGATTGATTGATTGATTGATTGCTATGTTGGGTCTTCGTTTCTGTGCTAGGGCCTTCTCTAGTTGCGGCAAGCGGGGGCCACTCTTCATCGCAGTGCATGGGCCTCTCACTATTGTGGCCTCTCTTGTTGTGGAGCACAGGCTCCAGACGTGCAGGCTCAGTAGTTGTGGCTCACGGGCCCAGCCGCTCCGCAGCATGTGGGATCTTCCCAGACCAGGGCCCGAACCCGTGTCCCCTGCATTGGCAGGCAGATCCTCAACCACTGCGCCACCAGGGAAGCCCCAGAGTATTGTTTTTTAAGTTTGGGGTTAAAGGACAATATGGGGCTAAGGACAAAATTTGTACAAAATTCAAATGTGAATTTCTTAAAGTATATATCAAAGATTGTCCAGGGGATTCTGGGAAGATGGAGTAGGAATCATCAGGAATCTGTCTCTCCACTTAGCCAATAATTGCACTGGCAGAGTCTTTCTGATGTAACTATTTGGTAACTCTGGAGTCTGTTGAAGGCTTGCAACTTTCAGGGGAAGACTTGGACAGTAAGTTGTGGTTAATTTCAGTCAACTTCAGCTCTTAGCACAATAGCAGCTACTCATTCACCACTCCTAACCCTATGGCAGGCAGCTGTGCATGTGTTCCTGAAGCAGTTTTCACATAGTTTGTGGGAGTGAGTGTGGCAAAAAAGACCCTGTTCTCCAAATATTAGGGATCTCTGCTCTGATTATTTTTTTGTTGTTTCTGATCACAGAGGTGCAGCCAAAGAGGTGGGCAGCCATTGTTGTTGCACCACCTCCCATTGTTGCAATCCTTACCCCCCTGCTTGAAGTGACTTTCAGAAGATTTAAAGGGATGAGCCCCTCCTCCCCTTACATTTTGCTTTTTACCTCTTCAGCAATCATACTTTAGAGACCAGGACATTCAAAAATGATTGCGTATACAATGAAAATTAGAAAGTGTGCATGCCTGGGGAAAGGCTGAGAAGACCTTAAGTTTATACCGAAGGCTGATCCTCAGCCCAGAGACAGCCTACAATTAAAACCAAAAACAAAAACAAAAAATCCCAAAAAACCAAAAAAAAAAAAAAAAAAAAGCAGCAACCCCCCCCTCAAAACCCTGGGAAGGAAGGAGAATCTGATTTCCAGAGTTACCACATTATTAGATTTAAATGTTCATCATTCAACAAAAATATCATAAGGCATACAAAGCTACAGGAAAGTATGGCCCATTTAAATTTTTTTTTCTCTTTTAATTTATTTTATTTTTTTAAACGTTTTTATTGGAGTATAATTGCTTTACAATGGTGTGTTAGTTTCTGCTTTATAATGAAGTGAATCAGTTATACATATACATATATCCCCATATCTCTTCCCTCTTGCATCTCCCTCCCTCCCACCCTCCCTATCCCACCCTTCTAGCTGGTCACAAAGCACCGAGCTGATCTCCCTGTGCTATGCGACTGTTTCCCACTAGCTATCTCTTTTACATTTGGTAGTGTATATATGTCCATATATACACTACCACTCTCTCACTTTGTCCCAGCTTACCCTCCCCGTGTCCTCAAGTCCATTCTCTAGTAGTTCTGGGTCTTTATTCCCATCTTGCTCCTAGGTTCTTCATGACCTTTTTTTTTTTCTAGATTCCATATATATGTGTTAGCATATGGTATTTGTTTTTCTCTTTCTGGCTTACTTCGCTCTGTATGACAGACTCTAGGTCCATCCACCTCACTACAAATAACTCAATTTCATTCCTTTTTATGGCTGAGTAATACTCCATTGTATATATGTGCCACATCTTCTTTATCCATTCATCTGTCGATAGACACTTAGGTTGTTTCCATGTCCTGGATATTGTAAATAGAGCTGCAATGAACATTGTGGTACATGACTCTTTTTGAATTATGGTTTTCTCAGGGTATATGCCAAGTGGCCCATTTAAAGAAAAAAAAGAAAGTCAACAGAATTATCCCTGGAAAAAAACATAATGGCAAATATACTAGACAAAGATTTTAAAAATAATGTCTTAAAAATACTGAAAGAACTAAGGAGAGATGTGGAGAAAGTAAAGAAGATGATTTATGAACAAAATCGGAATATTAATAGAGGTAGAAAACCTAAAAAGAGACCAAAAACATTTCTAGAGCTAAAAAGTGCAATAATAATTAAAAATTTTACTAGAGGGTTTCAAAGACAGGATTTGAGCAGGTAGAAGAATCAGCCATTTAAAGACAGGATAATGGGAAATTATCCTGTCTAAGGAACAGAAAGACAAAAAGATTGAAGAAATGACCAGAGCCTAAGGGGCCTGTGGGATGCCATCAAATGGATCAATGTATGTGTCATGGGAATCCCAGAAGGAGAACAGAGAGAGAATGAACAGAGAGAATATTTAAAGATATAATGGCTGAAAACTTCCAAAATTTGAAGAAAGACATGAATATGAACATCCAAGTTCAGTGAACTCCATGTAAGATTAACTCAAAGATGCTCAATAAGATAATTGACCGATTTCTCATCAGAAACTTTGGATGCCAGAAGACTGTGGGCTGATATGTTCAGAGTGCTGAAAGAAAAAAGCTATCAAACAAGAATCCTTTAACTTGCAAAACTGTCTTTCAAGAGTTAGGGAGAAATTTAGATATTTCCAGATAAACACAAGCTGAGGGAGTCTGTGACCACTAGACTTGCCCTGGAAGAAATGCTTAAGGGAGTCCTACAAGGAGAAATGAAAGGATACTAGATAGTAATTAAAAACCATATGGAGAAATACAGATTTCAATAAAGGTAAATACATGGACAATTGTAAAAGCTAATATTATTGCAACAGTGGCTTGTAACTGTACTTTTTGGTTTCTACATGACTAATATATTTAAAGAGAAATAATTAGAGTAAAATCTGGTGTTACTGTAACTTTGATTCATAACTCCAAATCTGGGTCTCCTTTATTTTTAAATTTATTGAAGTATAGTTGATTTACAAACTTCCAGGTGTACAACAAAGTGATTCAGTTATATATATATATATATATATATATATATATATATATATATATCTCTGAAAAAAATATTTTTTTTCAGATTCTTTTCTGTTATAGGTTATTACAAGATATTGAGTATAATTCCCTATGCTATACAGTAGGTCCTTGTTGTTTATCTAGTCTATATATTGTAGTTTGCATCTGTTAATCACAAACTCCTAATTTATCCCTCACCCTCCTTTCTCCTTTGGTAACCATAAGTTTTTTTTCTATGTCTGTAAGTCTATTTCTTTTTTTTTTTTTAAACATCTTTATTGGAGTATAATTGCTTTACAATGGTGTGTTAGTTTCTGCTTTATAACAAAGTGAATCAGTTACACATATACATATGTTCCCATATCGCTTCTCTCTTGTAAGTCTATTTCTGTTTTGTAAATAAGTTCATTTGTATCATTTTTTTTAGATTCCACATATAAGTGATATCATATGATTATTTGTTTTTCTCTCTCTCACTTCATTTAGTATGATCATCTCTAGGTCCATCCATGTTGCTGTGAATGGCATTATTTCATTTGTTTTTATGACTAAGCATTGAATAATATTTCACTATATATATATATATATATATATATATATATATATACACACACACACACACACACACACACACACACACCACATCTTATTTATCCATTCATCTCTTGATGGACATTTAAGTTGCTTCTGTATCTTGGCTACTGTAAATAGGGCTGCTATAAACATTGAGGTATTGATACATGTATCTTTTTAAATTAGAGTTTTCATCTTTTCCCCATATATGCCCAGGAGTGGGATTGCTGGATCATATGGTAACTCTATTTTTAGTTTTTTAAGGAACCTCCATACTGTTCTCCATAGTGGCTGCACCAATTTACATTCCTACCAACAGTGTAGAAGGGTTCCCTTTTCTCCACACCCTCTCCAGCATTTATTATTTGTCAACTTTTTGATGATGACCAAATCTGGTTTCCTACATAATTTAATGACTAATGCACTTAAAAATTAGTTTATGTTTTTGTGCATACAATATAAAAAGATGCAATTTTGTGACATCAACAACCAAAAGGGTGGGGAAAGAGATGTAAAGGAGCAGAGTTTTTTGTATCTTACTGAAGTTAAGCTAGTATAAGTTCAAATTAGAATGTTATAACTTTATAATGTTAAATTATTGTCCATGGTAACTACAAGGAAAATAGCAATAGAATATACACAAAAGGAAAAGAGAAAGGAATTTAAACTTTTCACTACAAAAATTCAACTAAACTCAAAAGAAGACAGTACTGCAGGGTATGAGAGACAAAAAACTATAAGGCTTTTTTAGAAAAAAATTTATATAAAAATAGCATAATGATAGAATTAAGTCCCTCCTTATCAGTAAATGGATTAAACTATTCAATCAAAATACGAGAGATTGACAGAATAAATAAAAACACATGATCCAACTATATGCTGTCTAAAAGAGACTCATTTGAAATTCAAAGACACAACAGGTCGAAAGTGAAAGGATAAAAAAATATATTCTATGAAAATTATAACCAAAAGACAGCAAATGTGACTATATGAATACCAGACAAAATAGACTTTAAACAAAAAAGGTTATAAGAGGCAAATGACATATGTTAATAAAATTTTCTATAGAGCAAGAAGTATAACAGTTATAAACATTTACACACCTATTAACAGACCATCAAAATATATGAAGCAAATATTGAGAGAATTGAAGGGAGAAATGGACAGTTCCACAATAAGAGTTGGAGACTTTAATATCCCGCTCACAATAATGGACAGAATGACCAGACAGAGGATAACTAAGGAAATCAAGGACTTAAACAACACAATAAACCAACTAGGTATAATAGACACATAGAGAACATCTACCCAACAACAACAGAATACACATTGTTTTCAAGTGCACATGGGACATTTTCAGGGATAGACCATATATTGGGCCATGAATTAAGTCACAATATAATTTAAAATGTAGGTAATCTACTAGGTATCCTCTCTGACACAATGGGATAAAGCTAGAAATCAGTAACAAAGGAAAACTAGAAAAATTACAAAATTGTGGAAATTAACACACTTTTAAACAACCAATGGATCAAGGAAGAAATTTCAAGAGAAATTTGAAACTAATTAGAGATGAGTGAAAATGAAAACACCACACAAAAACTTATAGGATGCAGCAAAGGTGGTGCTACGAGAGAAACCTACAGCTATAAATGTTTACATTAAAAAGCAAGAGACATCTTAAATCAACAACCTAATTTTATAACTTAAGGAACTAGAAAGAGAAGAACAAACTAAACCCAAAGCCAGCGGAAGGAAGGAAATAATAGAAATTAGAGACAAGTGAAATAGAAAAATAGAGAAAATCAATGAAGCCAAAAGTTGGTCCTTTGAAAAGATCAACAAAATTGACAAACCTTTAGCTAGATGGACAAATAAAAAAAATAAAGAAGACTTAATTTACTAAAATCTCAAATGAAAGTGGGGACACTACTACTGATAATACAGATATAAAAAGTAATATAAGAGAACACTATAAGTAATTGTACACCAACAAATTGGGTAACAGATCAGGGGTCCCCAGGCCACAGACCGGTACCAGTACCAGACCAGTACTGGTCCGTGGCCTGTTAGGAACCAGGTCACACAGCAGGAGGTGAGTGGCAGGCTAGCGAGTGAAGCTTCATCTGTATTTACAGCTGCTCCCCATCACTCAGAATACTTCCTGAGCTCCACCTTCTGTCAGATCAGCAGTGGCATTACATTTTCATAGGAGCACAAACCCTGCTGTGAACTGTGCATGCAAGGGATCTAGGTTGCGTGCTCCTTATGAGAATCTAATGCCTGATGATCTGAAGTGGACCTGAGGCAGTGATGCTAGCGCTGGGGAGCAGCTGCAAATACAGATTATCATTAGCAGAGAGGTTTGACCGCACAGACCCTAATAAATCAATTGCTTGCAGACTCATATCAAAACCCTATCAGTGAGTGGAGTGAAAACAAGCTCAGGGCTCCCACTGATTCTGCATTATGGTGAGTTGTATAATTATTTCATTGTGTATTACAGTGTAATAATAATAGAAATAAAGTGCACAATAAATGTAATGCACTTGAATCATCCCCAAATCATCCACCCCCCCACCCCCGGTCCATGGAAAAATTGTCTTCCACAAAACCAGTCCCTGGTGCCAAAAAGGTTGGGGACCGCTGACCTAGATGAAATGGACAAATTCCTAGAAGCACGAAACCCACCAAGACTAAATCATGAATAATTAGAATATTTGAATAGAGTTACAATTAGTAAGGAGATTCACTCAGTAATTAAAAATCAGAAAAACCCTTAACTTGATGACTTTACTATTGAATTCTACCAAACATTTTAAGAACTGATACCAATACTTTTCAAACATTTCCAAAAAAATTGAAGGGGAGGGAATACTTCCAAGCTCATTCTATGAGGTCAGCATTGTTCTGTTACCAATGCCAGACAAAGATACTACAAGAAAAGAAAATTACAGACCAATAAATCTTGTGAATATTGATGTAAAAGTCCTCAATAAAATACTATCAAAAAGAATTCAGCAGCATATTATAAGGGTTATACACCATGATCAAGTGAGGTGTATTCCTGGAATGCAAGGATGGTTTAACATATGAAAATTGATTAATGTATTATGCCACATCAGCAGAATGAAGGAGTTAAAAAGCACACGATCATCTCAAGACAAAAGAAGCATTTGACAAAATTCAACACCTTTCATGATAAAAACATGTAAAAACTTAGAAAGAAACTAGCTCAACAATATAGAAGTTCCTCCTTAATAACTGAAAGTATGTTATCTTTGCATAGTGGAGAAATTTACAAATTTAAAGCCAGTTCATATTTAGAAAACAAAAAAACCCTCGATTTATAGATTTATTTTATATGCTGGTCTCATGGGCAATGAGATGTTATATGATTAGATATTACTGGTTGTAGTTCAGAAATAGCTCCTCTTTCCAAAATATCACTACATCTGGTCTAAAATCCTCAACATCATGCAAATAAATATATCCAGGAAATAACTAAGAAATTATTAACCACCATTAAAGGCATAGTATAGTAAAGTACCTAACAGTATCTGGAGACAATATCATATGTTTTCCCTGTTTCAAGGAGGACTGATTGATTAGAAAAGAACCACAAGATATGTTTGCAATGGTGGCTAGAAGGTTAGGATAAATGTAAGAGTCTTTCTAAGAATCTATTGTATATTTCTCATTGGCAGTTTTGACAAAAACAACACAGCTTATATTGCTTCCTCTTTACATTTTCTTTGAGGTTAAGAAGCCCTAGCTAAACCCTTTTACTCACATGTTCTTACTGTTTATATGAGATGCTCATTTCTAATTCATATACAGATTTTGAACAATTGCTCTCAGACATTCTGAAAAAAACAGCACTGCCCTTCAGTTTCCAGGTCATTTGTTTGTAATACAAATTACCAAATTTTGAAAGACTAAAGCAAAAGTTAATGACTGAATCACATAGCATATGCTATCTTCATGTTAAGGAAGAATTGCGAGATCTTCTCTTCCCCTATTTACATGTTCTGACATGCTGTATATGTTAAATGAATCTTAGGTGGATATGAAGTGGATATAATAGAGGTATCTGTGTTGCAGAATAGATCATTGTAAATTTTAAATGAGATGATACTTATAAAACTCTAAGAAAAATATATATCATAAATTGTTATTTAATGAATATAAGCTATAAAATCACTATCAGTGTTCATAATGATAATGAGATTTGGAGCATGGAGCTAAGTCATACCATTTCTCAAACCTAGATAAAATGCTTAAGATTCAGGGACACAAAGAATATCAGAAGGCTAACTACTTCAGCTCTGGATGTTTCTGAGGCTTCTTTGATTTTTTTCCTTATCAGTTGATTTGCACAGATATCTGTTCTGGAGCAAGCTGGTAACATTCTACAGAAGCCAAATAAAGAGAATTCTAGATCAGAACTCCAACAAAGTTTGAGGACAAAGACAACGTGGAATAAACAGATATATGCCTTTCTTCAGCAATGTAGAAAGTCTGTTTCTTATTGCTTTCTTTTCAGTTATTTTTCTGCTTAGCAAATCATTTGAAGCTTTTAGCTATTGTAGGGTGCCTATTTGGTCAGTGCATGGAATGTTTATATATGTTTGGTTGGTTGATTTGTTGGAAACAGTTACTTGCTTATTTGCCAACTGTCAAAAATATTTGCAAAAGGGAAAGAAAGTAGAAATGATATTAAATAAAAAATGCATTCTTTAGGAAAGGCAATTCCTGGAGTGCATATTAAATTACTCTTATGCTTTCTAAAAGAAAGTAGTACTGGTAACCTAATTTACTTCAACTCCTTAAACTTTCAACACTAAGGAGAACAGAATTGTTTGCTTTGTCTTTCTGATTTCTTAATCAAGTAGTATACTCAAAGAAACATGTAAGGCATAGAAGCAAGGAAATATGACTCAAAAGAAAAGACTGGGGAATTCCCTGGGGGTCCAGTGGTTAGAACTCTGAGATTTCACTGCTGCGGGGGGTGGATTCAATCTATGGTCGGGGAACGAAGATCCCACAAGCCAAGTGGCATGGCCAAAAAAACAACCCCAAAAATAAACAAAAAAAAAAGAAAAGACTGGTTGACTGGTTTTGAAAGTTCATGATTCCTAAGTAGGTTTAAAAATGCCCAAGTGAAGTGACAGGGAAATAAGGGTCCTTTCCTTTAGATGCTTTTGCCATTTAGAAAGAAGGTGTACACATATTTACTGTGATGAATCAAGAACCTACAGAAGTTTACCACTTCTGTTGATCAGATGAGTCAGATCAAATTGAAAGTCATTAAATATTTGAATACATTCATTAGTGTTCCCTGAAATGTATAGATTCAAGCATTAAATATGGTTAATAGCAAATTGCTATTGTCCTTGTTATTTGTTAATGATAGTAATAATGTAGATAAAATAATTTACATTGTCTTTTAAGTTGTTTTATTCAGAGTCCTTGTTTCACTGGTTAATATGCATGCCCACATAGGATAGGATATGCGACACAGTGTTACACTTCTACACCCTTATGAATCACATTACATTTCATAGTGGCTAAAAGAAAAAAAATATGCAAAAATATTACCAATAATATTTATTTCCTAGCAATGTTTCAATGTTCTGACTGTGTCAATAAAAACATGCTTTAGTCATTGATTTGTTACTTATGTGCCTGCTTTAATGTTTTTCACTCTATCTCCAATGACCAGATGAGCTTTCTGGCAACATGCCATCCATCAAAAGAACATTTCTAGATATGAAACTGAGCTATGAATCCAGGCAAGTTCTGTCCAATTGTGTACTTGAGTCTGATTACAAATATGAGTAGTAGAGCCTGTGTAGAAACAGCAGGGCTATTTTTTATGAAATGTCACTCTTTGAACCTTCTTAATTTAACAAAGAGGCAATCTATCACAGTCTCTTGAGAATATATTTATATATGGGATTTAACTTACATAAATGGCAGGCAGTAATGGTAATTGCCTTCTCTTACCCAGATGGGTTGTTTTTTAAATGGCTATATACTGTTTTAAACCTCACTGTGTAGTCAATACAGCACTCAGGTGGCAGACTCTAACATAAATAATATGTCAAGAATATGGATATAAACACATAAATATAGGCTCAGTATGAACTGCCTACAAACAGCATATTTCAAGGTGAGTTTGTAGGTACATATTTTCTTTGCAGATTTAAGGTTACAGTGCACAACTGAACTAACCAATGTGTTTTAGATCTAATTCAATAGGGCACCTTTAAAGGCTAGCATCATTCATGCGTTGGATCAAATTCATAGCTATGACCAGTAGCTCATTCCTTTGTAAGAAAATGTTTTTTATATCCCCTCAGGGTTTAATCCAGGAAATTCAGAGGATTTCCAAAGGTTAATCACAAAGAAATGGACACAATTGGACATGAAAATAAATCTTATAGTGGAGAGTACATTGAATACATCATGCCTCTCGCACCTAAATGCTATAGTGTGCATTCCCTTGACCTAAAAACAAGGACAAGGACATTCTTTTTAAAACCACAGTGTTTTTATCAAAATAAAAATTTTGATATTGATCAAATGTTACCCACAGTTCATACCTAAATTTTGTCAGTTGTCTCAATAATGTCCTTTATAGGTTTTGTTCTTTCCCTGATCCAGGATCCAATACAGAATTACTCATTGCATTTAGTTGCTATATCTCTTTAGTAATTTTAATTTGGCAGAGTTTCTTTAATAATCTTGCTTGGACTGGATATTTTTGAGGAGTAGAATGTCTTCCATTTTATGTTTATTGGATGTTTTCTCAGGGTTTGATTCAAATTAAGCACCTTATGGAGGAATATCACAGACATGCTATTGTATTATTCTCAGTATTGTTGATGTCAATTAAGATCACTTTCTTAAGGTAGTGTCCCTCAGGATTCTCCACTGTAAATTTTCTATTTTTTCTTTTGTAATTGATAAGTATTTGGGGTGAAATTCTTTGAGATCATGTAAATATCTTTTTTTTCATCAAATTATCATTAATTTCATGGTTATTGCTGGAAGATTTTCTAACTTCATCATTTCGTCTCTATTTTTAAGTTGCCATTCAAAGGAAAAGAAGGGGTTTCCCTTCTAGTACATGTATTTATTTATTCCTTAATTTATTAATACTAGTATGGCTCATATTGTCCTATGTTATTTAGAGCATTATAATCCATTATTATCTTTATTTTGATAATCGAATTTTTCCAAATTACACTTGTGAGAGCCCCTTCATGACAGCAACTATGTCCTTTTGATGTCTCTATCATTTTTCGAGCACTTTTAGGCACAATACGATTAACATATTCCAGGATCATCTTGTACTTTCCCTGCTTCAATATTGGATTTACCCCTTACTCTAAGGAGTATTGATTCCTTAAGTGGGAAATGAGATTTTGATAGGAACATCCAAGTGCTAGAAGTGTTAACTGTTTCAGTATCATTGCTTCAGGGTACTCTCATTGGACACAACTAAGAAATGTAAATATTAATAGATATTACTTGTATTTGGAGATTCATTCTCTCTCCCTTCTCCCTTTCCCTCTTGTTCTCTTACCCCTCCTTCCTCCCAATATAATAAAAAACCACAAAGTGAACTCTAGTTTTCTCCCTTTCTGTTTTTTCACCTTAGTTTTCCTAAATTGAGAGACCTGGCTCCCAGATTGTCAATGCATTCATTCAATGAAAAATAATTTTAGAGTTCACATATTTATTTAGGAAGATGCATATCAATAAATGCACAAATCATAAGTATATATCAACAGTTTTCACTAAGTAAACTCACTTCCTGTAATCAACACAAAAAGCATATTACTGTAACTCTAAAAGCCCTCATTCTTTTTCCTACTCAGTCTTACTCTCATAAGGTAATCCATATCCTCATTTTAAATAATTCATGTATGCCCTAAAACTATATAACAATGGAATTGTACTGACTGAATTATTTTGTGGCATTATGTTTCTGATGTTTATCCATGATGTTGCATATAGCAAGTTCATTTGTACTCGTAGTGGTATAGCATTACACTGCATGAATATATCACAGTTTACTCAATTTGATGGGCCTTTCTTTTTGTTTTTGTTTATAATTGGGGCCATCATGTAAAGGGCTGCTAAAAACACCTTTGCACATGTCTTTGTTGAATAATGTAAACATTTATCTTAGGTAAGTAAGTGGAGTTGCTGAGTCACAGGATGTTTATATGTTTAGCACTAGAAGATAGTGTAAAGCAATTGGTTGTGTGATCCTCTTTAAATTGACACCAGAAGTAAATGGGATATTCATTTACACTGTATCTTTTATACCATTTGGTATTGTCTTTGTTTCATTCTAGTCATTCTTTTGGGTGTGCAATTGTATTGCACTGTAATTTTAAATTGCATTTTCTGATGACTAATGATTTTAAACATGTTTTCATAAATTTATTGACCATTTTATATCATTTTTAATAGTGTGCAAATTCAAATCATTTGCCCATATTATCTATTGCATAGTGAGTAATTTTCTTATCGATTGTAGGAGTTCCTTATGTATTCCAGATAGAAGTTCTTTGTCAAATATGTGCATTGAAAATATCTTCTGGTAATTTGTGGCTTCACTTTTGACTCTCAGTGGTATAATTCTTAATTCTAATGTAGTGCTATTTGCCATTTTATGGCTACCTTTTTTGTCTTGATAAAAAGAACTTTTATTGTTTTGCATTCACATTTCTACAATACAACTAAAATTGATTTTTACTGTGTACCATATGAAGTAAGATGGAATATATTTTGCCATATAAATATCCAATTGACTCAGCGGTATTTATTGAGAAGATCATCTTTTCCTTTTAGCACTGTCATGTCATTTATAAATCAAGTGGCAATATATGTTAGCGTCTGCTTCTGGAAACCATTCTGACCTATTAGTTTACTATTTATTCTTTTATCATTGCATTTATACTGACCATGTTAATATAGCTTTATAAAAGCCTTGATACCTGTTAATGTGAGTCCTTCTACTTTGTTCTTCTTCAAGAGTGCTTGGTTATTCATAAAAATTATATTTGGGTGGAAATTTGAGAGTCTGTTTGGCTGCTTCAGAACCCCTGCTGGGATTATTATTATTGTGTTTGTATTGTTTTTATAGGTCATTTTGTGTGGAATTGACAGCTTTAGAATATTAAGTGTTCCTTATCACAAGGATGGTATATCCTTCTACTTATTTGGTTTGTCTTTAATTTCTCCCAATGATATTTAATGACTTTCAGAAAACAAATTTTACCTCTTTGTTAAATTTGTTCTTAGATATTAGAATGTTTTAAGTTTTTGTAGATAGTATTTTTATTTCATGTTTTTTGGTTTGTTTCTGGTATTTATAAAAACCATTTCCAGAAAAAAAATTACATATTTGTTCTAATAGTTCGTAGAGTCTTCCAAATATTCCACATATATCATTGTCATTATTATATAATGACATTTTTATTTCTCCCTCTTCAATTCATTTGTATTTACTGATCTCATCACTGTGGATAGGAACTCCAGTCAATGGTGAATAGAAATGGTGATAACATTTTTATCCTAGTCCTGATATAATGGGGGAAAATTATGAATATCTCAACATTAAGTTTGATGCTTACTGTAATTTTATTTATCTTTTTTCCAGAGATTCTTTATTTTAATGTTCTCTTTCTACTTTCCTAGAAATTTACAATATATATTTTGAATTCTACATTAGTTTTCTATTGCTGCGTAACACAAGAGGCTTCAAACAACAACCATTCATTAGCTCACAATCCTGTGTGTAAGAAGTCTAGCACAAAGTGTTTGGGTTCTGTTCCCAGGATATCATAAGACTGAAATCAAAGGTTTGGCTGGGCTGAGTTCTAGTCTGGAAGCGTTGGGGAAGAATTTGCTGCCAAGCACATTCAAGTTTTTGGCATAATTCAATAGATCTAAGTTATAGAACTGAGGTCCCTGTTTCTTTGCCTGCCTGCTGTCAGCCACAAGTTGTTCTCAACTCCAGAGGCTGCCTAAAGTTTTTGCTATAAGGCTTCCATATCTTCAGGCCAACAGTGGCCCACTGAATCCTTCTCAAGCTTTGAAATCTCTGATTTCTCTTATCTCTGACCTCTAGAACTAGATTTAAAGGGCCCATTTAATTAGGTCAGGCTCATCTAGATATCTTTCATAAGGTTAATTGATTTGGAACTTAATTAATTTTGCAAATTCTTTTCACAACAATACCTAGATTAACATTTGAATGAATAACTGGGAGAAGTGTGTACAACAGAGGCTGAGAATCTTGGGAATCATCTTAAAATTCTGCCTACTCCAAATTATATTAAGCAGCTTTTTTTCTCCCACATCTATTGAGATGACCATGTGACTCTTTTGGCCTTTATTTAATTAATGTTGTGAATTACACTGATTGATTTTCAAAGATTAAACTAACATTGCATTCCTGGAATAAATGCAAAATAGTTTTCACATACTGTACTTTATTTCTAAATTTAATATGCTAAAATTTTAAGATTTTTACATCAATGTTCATGAAGGAAATTGTCTTATGCTTTTTTTTTGTAAGGTTTGTTTTTTTTTTTCCCAAGTTACTGAATTAAGGAAATGCTGATTTCATCACCTGAAATTTTTTTATTGTTCATTCTTATTTTTTCTATTTTCTGAGAGATTTTCAATGAGATTGACATTATTTCATACTTAAAGGTTTGGAAGAAATTACCAGTTAAGCCATATGGATTTGAAATTTTCCTTTAGTGGGTAATTTTCTTTTAAGTGAGATATAGAACAGTTGTAGTTTTCTTTTACTTTTTGTTTTGGATTTGTATTTGGGAAATTCTACTTTACTTAGATCTTCTAAAATGTTATCTAATTGATAACTGTTGGCTTTTGTATTAACTGGAGTTCTCCAGATAAACAGAACCAGGAGGTTATCACTCTATCTCTCTATATCTATATCTATCTATCTATTTATTTGTAAGGAATGACAAATTGGCTTATGCAGTCATGGGGTCTCATATGTCTGCAATTTGTAGGGCAAGGTATGGGCTGGGAATTTAGGTAATAGTTGATGTTGTAGTTCTGAATCCAAAAACTACAGAAAATTCCAGTAAACTGGGAACTCAGGCAGGATTTTTATGTTGCAGTTGAGACAGATTGCTTCTCCTTCAGGATTCGTCATTCTTTGCTCTTAAGACTTGGAACTGATTGGACGAGGCCCACATTCTTGAGAGTAATCTGCTTTAATTAAAGTACCAAATCAATTGACATTATGATAGAGAAGTTATCTGAGTGTATGAGCCCTTTAAATTTAGGTCTTTAATGATTGTGTGGTTGTGTTTTATTTTATTTTCTTCTCTGGTCTTCAGTTTGGACATTTTATATTAACTTTATAGTTCATTAACCTTTTTTTTTCTGCTCTGAGTCTAATATCCTGTTAAATTCATCTGTTTATTTCTTAATTTCAGTTTTCTTAACTCTCTTAAAATTTTCATTTTATTATTTAATGTAGATCTCAGAATCTGGTGCATTTTTAATTCTTTCTTCTCTTTTCTCTATATTTTCCTCTACAGTCTACTATTTCCAATATCTCTATCACTTGTAATTTACTTTTTTTTTCTTTTCACTATTTTTAAAAAAAATATTTTGCCTTTTTCTGTGCCTGGTAATTTTTCCTTAAATGCCTGTCATTGTGTTTGAGAAATTATAAAGTATATAGATGTTCTCTTCCTACAGAGAGTGTTCACACTTTTTTCTTATAGAAGAGAAAGGAATATGGGTTGATTACATTAATCTAATTAGGGCAAGACTTGATTGTAGGATAGTTTATATTTAGATCTTTGGGGGTGTTTCATGAAGCCCCTCACTCACCTACACACAGGTCTTGAACTCTAATTATTATCTTCAATAGCCATCTTCCCAGAACTACAAACTGTCAAAATACCTACTCTGACTTTTGTAAACATTTTGATTGACTTTTGGCCTCATACATTTGCAGTTTCACAAGTTAACAAATATCTGGGGAGAGGGGCACATCAGGTAGTTTATAGCACTCTTTTCCCTACAGTTTATGGCTCTATTTTGGAAAACTGAAACTGAAAACTCTTTTTTTCCCCCCAGGATCATTAATATCTCTGCTAGTTTCTCTGCCTCTTAGTAGAGGCCTTTAGTCCTTTTTTTTTTTTAACATCTTTAATGGAGTATAATTGCTTTACAATGTTGTGTTAGTTTCTGCTGTATAACAAAGTGAATCAGCTATATTGCAAAGCATGCTCAGTGTCTTTCCTGGCGCTCAGAATTTTAGGCCCTATAGGAGAAAACAGTTGTTGACTATCTCTTCTTATATTAGCATGTTTATATTTATTCATTGATTATTTTCTTCCTCATGTTATTTTGCCTTGATAATTCTCTAATTTCCAGGTTACATTTAGTTGTTTTTAAACATTTTATCTGGCTTTTTAAAGCATTCTCTGTGAAAGCATGGGTCTACTACAAGCTACTCATTTGTATTGAGATGTAGATTCCTGAAGGCCTAATCTTGCATGAAATATACATGAAAATGAATAAATGTATTCATATATCTCAATGAGATTTAATAGGTCTTTAAATACTACTTCATTTCTGTCATGAAAATGGAAATAAAATGTCAGCCATCTAAAATTAATAATATTGTTACTTAAAATGTATTTTTCATTTGAGAGTCTTAGTGTACATCCTTAAAATTGGTCCTTGTGTGTGAAGGCTATGCAAGATTCCTTTTTTGTTTTAAAGCAAATAAGTTACCTGAGAAGGGTTCATGAGAGATTTCATTTTTTTCTAGTGGCAGTGAAAAAAACATGTTTAGAAAAATAAAGTCTGAAACAAAGAATGGTTTAAGTGTCAATGCAGAATAAAGTTTAATTGGGTCTGTTTGCTCACAATTAGTTAAATTCTACCTCAGTTAAATTTTGTCCCTGAAAATAAATTGTGTTGTTCTAATTTTAAAAATTATAATATTGTCCTCTCTCTCCAATTTAATACATTCTTACTTTTTATAATGAAATCACAGAAATTTTTTATCCCACTGCCATGATTATAAAATTAAAAGTAAACAATCTTCATTAAAAAAAAAAAAACAGTAGAGAGAATGGAAATAAATGCCTTACCCTCTTTGCTAAAGTTTTATTTTCCCCCCCTCAATTAAAAGGGTAATTCATAGTTTGTACATAGTGGTATTATTTAGTGTCTGACTTTATGTGGATTATTTTATAATTCAGCTGCCTAACTTATTATTAAATCAAGACAGCATACAAATGGATAAAAGATTATTTCACTACTTTTTTCAGTGTGGACTTAATGAAAGGCATATAGTTTTTATTATTCATACATTTTATAATTAGAGTTCTGAAGTTCTGTCCCGATAAAGCTAAAAATAAGGATGAAATATTTGCTGATTGAAAACAAATAATCTTTTTAAATTATCTGTGCATTCACAGAGAGTATCCTAATGCCTAGAATATATGAGATAAAGAGTAGTACATCTCTTAGTTAGCTGCATAGTGTATAATAAAAAACTACAAGAGGTGAGTGAAGGAAGATTTAAAAAAAAAAAAAGTAGGTTGTTCAGGAATGACTGTTTAGGGAGTAATCTTTAATTTGGGCTGTATAGAATGTGTAGTTGTTTAAGGTATTCCAGTTAAAGAGTCAATAAGACAAAGACAAGTATATAGGAAAGAACACTTGACATCTAAGTCACATGTGAGTAGTCTGGTTTAATTTAAATGTTAAATATAAATAAAGGAGTATTATTAGATAGAACTAGAAAAAATGGAAAGATACAAGGTTATGGAAGGTCCTGACTGCCAGACAAAAGGGATAATACAGGTGTGACAAAGAAACAATAAGAATTAAGCAGATGAGAGAAATAGTTATGAAGATACTTAAAGCAGCTAGATATTTTATATAAGATAGAAACTTGAAGAGTGTGAGATTAGTTCTACCAGTTAGGAAATTATAGTATACTAAAATTAAGTGCTCATAAACTCATGAGAACTTAAAGCAATGCAATGATGGTAGGAAGGTAATCATGTGATATGAAAATTATCAATTAATAATTAATCTTGAATTAAATTGATAACTAATTGAGTGTAGAAGAACAGAGTGAAGGGTAAAGTTTGCGCTAAGATTTTAGGCTTACCTTCCTGGAAAAACCATATTCAGATATAGTCATAAATGGAAGAGTTAGAAGAATAATCTAGTTTTGACCAGTTGGTGAAGGTAGCAGGTAATATAATGGACTTTTTGCAAAGTCAGCTTTGATGATCCATCATGATATGGAAATGAAAATGATTACTAGACCTCTGCACATGCAGAAGAGATTCTTGAGGTCTGAGAAACCACACTCTAAGTGGCTGGGTACTACAGGTTTGCGAGTCAAAGATGAGGAAATGTGTGGAAGAGGGAAAGAAGGATGAGATGAGACATCTGTTTCCTTGAGAGAGGTTTGGTAGTATAGGTAAAGAAAAGGAAGACATTAAATGTGAAATGAAAAAAATGAAGGTCAAGTAACTTTTTTTCTAATTAAAAAAATAAATCAGATTCTTTTTTGACTTTAAGTCACTAGTTGGATAAAGATTAGTTTCAGTGGGCCAGAGGAAAAAGCTTCTTATGCATCTTTGATATGTAATCAAATTATTGATTAACATTATCGTGTTTGAATGAACTGTGCTTACTTTTAAGCAGCTTATTTATTGTTTACTTTTACCAGTTATATATGTCAATGACTTCTTAAAATCTTCTACTCACATGACTTTCCTTTGAATAATAATATTTACTCTATTGCCTGGAGTCACACAGTAAGAACATGAAATAAGACATGAGGCATAATTGCTATGTTCTTTCTTTTCTTGAACTACTAACAGGGAAATCCCTAGCTGGTCTTAAAGGCCACTAGGACAACATGTAGATATTTCTTCTGAAGCATAAAGATTAAGAAAAAATGTAGTTCCCAGCAAGTAATGGATATAAACAAGATTAGGACCCCATAAGTGAGTTCTAGCAATCATGTTCCTGCTGAAAACCCATAAAGCTAAGTGTCTTTCAAGGCATGCAATATCCTTTCTAAATCTTTTAGAGCACACATATCATTATACAATTTGGCAATCTTTAAACCCAATGGGGATCAATGTTTTCAGTGTACTACATTATACTTTGCTGTTATAGAAGCTCTAGGTAATAAATGTTTCAGCATCCAATTTAAAGAATATCCATTATGCAAATATAATAATACCTGCATAAAATTCTTGATGTTACAGTTTAGTATCATGTATCAAGCTGACTAATGACTTTCCCAAATAAGTTAGTTCAAACAAGGGAAAAAATAAAGTACAGTTAACTTGCGTGTAGCCAGTATAATAAAAAGGACTAGGGGCACTTAAATCTCTAGAATTTCTCTTTGAAAATTATTTTAATTCTGAATATGATTATCAAGGCATTCTTCTAACTTTCTGATGAAGACATTTTTTTTTCTGCAAGGCTTTCTGACATCTATTTTCACCTAAAATATCTGCCTATATATCACATGAATATAAATACAACCATATGTAAAAATGATATTAGTATGTATTTGTATATAGACACACACAGAGACACATGCAGAAATACTTCTTACATCCTACTTTCCTCTGGTTAATTGAAATAATTAACTCCTCCTTTGCTGGACTATTCCAGGATGAATATGTTGAGCTGTATGTTAATTTTTTAATGACATGATATTATTAGTTAATAGATCTAATCTCTAAGTAAAAAGATAGGGATGAACTAGAAAAACATAATTTTTAGTTTCTAGAATAAGCATTAAAAAAATAACCTGGTGTGTGACATGGGAGCCCCTGTTACTGGATCTGACTTGCCTCTGCAGGGGTCAGTTGGCAGCCCCAGAAGCCAACCCTCTGCTGGCCTTCATGTCTCCCATAGCACAAATCCAGGAGGAGCCTTAAACTCTACTAGATTCTGGAGAGTTCCCAATACTCCCCTAATATTCACAGCTTCACAACCATTATCTGCCTTGGTTCTTTCAGCACAAGAATTACTGTGCCCTCTGTCTCTGTTTTTGATCAATTGCTCATCATCACAAGAACATACTAGACTCCCAGGCCTTTCCTCACACCTAGAATATAGTGTCTCTCCACATTGTCTTTTCTGTCCTATCTGTCACTCCCCTAGAACTCCTGAAACTTTCTACTCCATTTGCAGGACCTATTAAAATCTCCTAAATTATTTATCTCATTTTTGAAGGTTCCCCTGTATCCTTCCTCTAAAGAAAAATTGTCTAATGTAGCTTGCATAAATAATAATTTTTTTTACCCATACTTTGGATAGCACTGGGCCGGAAAATGAGTGTTCTGGCATCAAATCACTACCTTCTTTCATGAAGTCATCTAACAATTCTTAAGCACTTCTTGGTATTCCTAGATTCTATAGGTTCTTAGCTCACTGTCTTTCTCCATTAGTACAGGCATCTTCTTTCTTGGTGATTTCAGTACCCATATAGATGATCCAACTAATGCTGTACAGTCGGAACCATGGCTTTCCCTCTTCCAGTAACTTTCTTGAACTACTGTCCTCCAACTTACTCCATTTTAGTCCCTCCAGCCTCCTTTTGGTTCCTAGGACACACCAGACATTCTTGCACCATAGGGATTTGGACATACTGTTCTTTCTGCCTGCATACTCACCTGTGCATATTCACATGGCTTGTTGCCTCTACAAGCCTTAGTTTATTTATCACCTTCTTACTGAGTCTTCTCCTTTCTAATTTAAAACTGAAAACTCACTTGTCCCTGCATTCCTTATATTCCTTCCTTGATTTATGTTTTCTCTATAGCACTTCTCACACCTAATATACTATATATTTTACTTATTTTATCTATTTATATTATTCATAGTCTGACCCCCATTTTAAAAATAAATTCCACAAAGGCTGACTATTTTCTGTTTCCTTCACTGTTGTATCTTCAGTTCTAGAAGAGTTACTGGCACATGGCAGGTTTGAAAATAAGAATTAAAATTATCCTTATCTATAAGAAATAAATACTCCCAGTGTAAGTAAATACAACCAGTGACTTAAGACAGCTTAATTTACTCACTGGCTGATTTATAAATTAATGAATCCATCTTTTAAATATGCACATTTATTTTCTGAGTAATACATTGATCAAAATAAATCTTTGGAAAATTGTTTAAACCATGTAATTTAAATGATAAACCTGAATTTGTTACTGTCTTTTCAGTCTAACCATGAAAGTTTATAATCAGAATGGAATAGTTATGTTAGAGCAGGCAGATAGCTAGATATGAGCAGAGAAGGGGGCACAGGCCAAGTGGCAGGAAACCATGCATCTTGTGAACAACAGGGTCCTTGGGTAGACAAAGAAAAGCAGGAACCTCTGGACTGACAGGAAGCCATACAACTTGAGGTGACAGGGGTCTTAGAGGCAGACACAGAAAGGTGGGAAAAGGAGGGAATCTCTGGCATTTGAATGTAACCTTTTGCTCATTATGCCATTATTACAATAAAATTAGCGTTGCAGATAAGAAGTACCCATTATGCACTGATGCCATGACACTTCCAGTCAAGACTAAATAAGGACAAAAATTCCTCCTCCCCTTGGGAAGGTGGAGCTGGGATGAGAATCAGGGAATATGACCCCAAACTCCTCCCTCCTCAGTAAATATCCCGCCCCTTCATTTTCACACCTCATATAACCAGCTTGCCAAAGAAACTCAGGGCAGCTACTCACCTGAGTCTGCCTGCTCTCCCCTTGGAGCATACTATCACTTACTAAATCCTTTCTTTGTTTTCTTGACCTCTGTGTCTTGTATCTGAATTCTTTCTGTGATGAGTCAAGAACCTACTCTTTGGTAACAATTATATGATGAGTAAATTATCTAATGAGTAAATAATACTCAACAGAACCAAATAATACCATCTTCCAAAATGAAAAGGGAATAATAAACAAAAATATATCATTTCTTAATGCATCCTTCACTTTCTAATAAATTATAAAAATATCCAAATGAAAACCAACCAAATTATTTGTGCTCAAATAACTCAGTCCCTAAAAAAAGTCTATAGTTTAACATAAAGGAAATCTTTCTATACTTATTTTAGCTAGATGGATATGAGTATTTATAGAAAGCTAAATGGAACTATAAATTTCCTAGTACTTATTATAGAGTCATTGAGATAAAATTCCTAACTAGGAATGCACCTAACTAATAATATCTCTGTCAGCAAATAATATTCAGATTTTAAAGATCCTCAGTTGTATATCCTTCTACCCTAGACTCATCCAAGGCAAATTTGAGTTGTTTACCATAATCTCTACATCCCTCACTTTTAAGCTTGTTTTCTTCTTGCCCACTGTAGCAATTGATGGTCTCATGCTGGGCCCTTGGTGCCTTAGACCTGAGGATGCAAAATTTGCAAAATATTAGGATCCCAGTTAAGTTTAAATTTTAGTTAAATGGCATGTATATATTTAAGTCTAATTATATCTCAGGCAATATTTAGAACAAACTTATTGTACTAAAGGTTATTTACTCTTTATCTTAAACTAAACTTAGCATCCTCTATTTTATTTGGCAATTCTACTTAGATCTCCTACGTATCCCCAAGTACTCCATATATGTACACTTTTACCTCTAACTCCTCAAACTTATTTATCTGTGCCATATTTTCTTAGAGGCCTATGGGATATTGTCTTATGTGTCATGTATTCCAGTCCAGTGTAAATCAGAATGTGGGTTAATAAATGAAGTAGATAATTTAAGTCTGCTAATATTATAAATTAGGCCATTAATTACCTATACTATTAATCTTGTTTGCCCTCCCTGAAAATCAGCCAGATCATAAAACACATAAAGGACTTAATTCTGTATTTTTCTTTAAGAAGGAATTTTTATTAAAACTATTTAGAATTTAGATACGTTTGTAGCCAATTAATATGGGTAATTTTGGTTTAGTGTAAGAATGAGTTTGGGAGTAGAGCAAGGCTTTTTTGGTGCTCCTCAAAAATTTATTGAAGGCAATTGCCTTCTTAGTGTCAATCATAACAGCTCTTTAAAAAATGAGTATTATAGAACCTTATCTTGAAAACATTGGAAAATTATTAATAAATTGATTTTTAAAACAAAACTTGACAAATGATAATATATTTAGCTAGTCAGTCTCTAGTAATTATTTTTGGCTTCCATGAGTAAAGCAATAAAAAGAACTAAAATCAATGAACTTTTAAGTTCTTGAGAAGGTTGCAATTGATTAGTGTAAACTAAATGAACAAATATAGCAAAACTATATAATATATGATGAATAAATTTAGCAGAAACATAGATCTACAAAATTGACCTACCAGTAGATAATACCAAATTGTCTTCAATAGTTTAATTCCTAGCATCTTCGAAAAGGTGCATTGAAATACAGTTTCCTTTATATGGAAGAATTGTGCTACTCCTTTAAAGAAGCTAAAATAGAAGATAGAATATATACATCTATACACACATATACACATACATATGGGTCATATATACATACATATACATGCATATACATATGTGTGTGTGTATATATATATATTTGAAAATTTGCTGTAAGAATTATCCCTAGAGTAAAAGTAGGAAGGCATATTTAACTGGACTCTTGAGAGTTTTCCTGGAGTTTCTCCTTTTCTTCACTTCTAATTATCCAATATGTTTGACAGTTTTGATTTCTGTAGACATATAGAGAATGACTGAGTCAACTTATATTCAGTCAGAGCTCCATTCTTTATCTCTCCTACTCACATAGGCAGACACACACATGTTGCATACACACATGCACAATCTTATACCTGAATAGTGTACAATGCCATTCCTTCCTATTGTGAAAGAGACTGAAACAGATAACTCTCAAGATTCCTTAAGTACAATTTTAATGGATATGAAAATTAAATATACTTTGATTACATTCCTTCCTAATTTTTATTGAACTCAGATTTGAGACATCATTTCAGCAATTATATATCTTCCTCATCTATAGTAATAACATTCGCATTTTGCATTCTGCCATTGAAACTGTAAAATCAGAGTCTGAAAAAGCCCTGAAATCTGTTCATGATTTTTGGTTCCCTTTAAGTTAAAACAACAACAATAACAACAAACAACAAAATAACATTAAGATTTTTTTCTGATACATATTGCTGTTTTTTTTTTTTTTTTTTTTTGTATGTATACCACAGGGCCAGTGCCTCTCTCAATTTAGAGCCTCAAAGAAGTCAACAACCCTTTAAGTCCCAGTGCAGGCTTCCCATCTGGTGGGTGAACGGACCTCAGAGAAAACTGAGGTAAGTGCTGGGTTTAAAGTATGGCAGACATAATGGAGGTTTTAAAGCAGTCGTCACCCCTCCAGAAATACTGATGTTCACATAACTCACAGAATTCTTTCTATCGGTCATTTTACCTTCAAAAACTGTATTTTCCCCAACAAAAAAAGCCAAGTTACCCTTTTTGCAATTACTGTGACTTGTGTTTCTTAGCCTCTTAGAGGCATCTTTCTACTGGCAGCTTGGGAGCTGTTATCACTAAGATAGACTAAGATGCCTGCTCTCAGGGTGCATTTCATACCTTCAGTCTTATATAACCATCCTTAGCAGCCCTCTCCCTGCCTCCTGGTATTGACATCAGACTGATACACATACCTCCCACAACCAACTGAACAATACATTACATTTGTGACTAACTTGGGAGTTTCAACTGTTGTTTTAAGCATAGCTTTTAACTCAGTCATTTACGTTTTCAGTTTCAAAATGGTTAGAAAACTCACTAGACCCAAGTGTTTTATTAATTTGAGATAAAATCATATAGACAAACAAGTACAGTTAAATAAAGCCAGTAACATCAAAGGGATAATTTTCTATGCAGTCAGTATTTTTACAAAACTCTACTCTATTCTCCACTTTGTCTCCAGTGAAGTGCTCATGTAAATATACCCTCAATCAATTAAAACAAATACTTCATTGTGGGTTTAATTTGGATTTCCCTGATGATTAGTGACATTGAACATTTTTTCATATACTTGTTGGCCAGTTGTATGTCTTCTTTAGAGAAATGTTGATTTGAGTCCTTAGACAAGTTTTAAGTCTGGTTATTAATTTTTTGCTATTGAGTTGTGGGAGTTCCTTATATATTTTGGAGATTAAACTATCATCAGATATTGACTTACAAATATTTTTTCCCATTCTATAGATTGTCTTTTCACTCGATTTTTACATTTGCTGTGCAGATGTAGCTGGTGGAAATGTAGAATGGTATAGCTGCTATGAAAATAGCATGTCAGTTCTTCAAAAATTTAAAAATAAAACTACCATGTGATCCCACAATCCCACTTTTGGGTGTTTGTCCAAAATAATTGAAATCAGAATCTTGAAGAGATATTAGTACTTTCATATTCATTGCAGCACTATCCACAGTAGCCAAGATGTGGACTGCTGTACAGCCCTGTACATATCGTCAACAATAATGTACACTTAAAGACTTGTTAAAAGGACAGATATCATGTTATGTGTTCTTACCACAATAAAGTAAAAAATAATACACATTGATTATTTCATGTTTAACACTAGAATAACTACCACGTTAATACAGAGGTAAGAAAAATTTATTGATTACATGTGGATTTTTGGTCACTATATATTTTGTCTAATTGCTAATAGAAAGTTATTAAATGTATTATTAAAAGTTTATATTTTTTCATGCATTATAAAAACCATTTGCAGATGCAAACAAAATATGTTTTTATAACATGCATTTCTCCTTTTTATTCTGGAGACATGATTAATGTACATGTAAGAATTGTTTGGGGCCATCAAGGTTTTCTTTCTTTTTTTAACATTAAAATAAGTTTGACATAGAAAAGCATACATGTCACAACCACATTTGGCATACAAGGTGAAAACTTACTGTATTCCAACTTTGTATTAAGATTTAGGAATACAACCTAATGGGGGAAACAGACAAAAACAAATAACCAGTCAAATAAAATAACACACTGTGGTAAGAACTAAGAGGAAAGAACCAGGTAGCAGACAGTGAGTAATGGTGAGGGAGTAAGAATGAAGGAATAATAGGTTGATTAAGACAGATTTTCTTTTGAAAAGTGTGGAGGCAGAATTTCAGAGTTTAAGAAGGAAAGTAATATTAGGATAAGGAAGGGAGGAGGATTCCTGAAACAAGAAAAAGCTTGGTATATTTGAGAAATTAAAAGTTCGAATGGCTAACATGTAATGAGTAAATGGGAGAGTAGCACTATACCAAATGAGACAGATTGGCACAGACCATGCAGGGCCTCTCAGGTCATGATAAAGAGACCATATTCCCTTTTTTGGTATTATGGTTAAAAATTGATATAAGAGAGTGACAGTATCAAGGTATGTGAATGCAGTTGTCCCTTCGTATTCATGGGGCATTGTTTCCAGGATCCTCTGCAGATACCAACCTTTGTGGATGCTCAGGTTCCTTACATTCAGCCAATCTAAAGTGGTTGGATCCATGAACGATGAACCTGTGGCTAGGGAGGGCCATCTGTAGTTGGAAATTTTACCTTACTTGTAAGCTTATAAGTTAGCCTATCAGAGTCAGGTAGAAGACTACTGGTAGAAGACTTGAGACTTGAGTCAGAGACAAACGACATTATTATTCATGACACAGAAAGTGCTATGAGGATCAACATATTTGTGCCAGTTCCCCTTCCCTCTAATTTCCACAGCAGCAACACAACCCAGAGAAGTGCTGGAACAGGCAATGGATTGTGTTGCAGGAGAGGGACCCTGAGCTTAAGGAACAGGAATCTTTTGCAATGGATACTAAGAAAATCTGCCCGTTTTCTCCACAAAATGACATGATTTTTATTATATTGGACAGTAAACATGCCTACTCTGCACTCAGTAAGAGACTCTCTCTCTATCTTTGTCCTATAAACATCCTTGAAAAGATAGTCTAGAACAAAGGGAGATCAGTGTCTCTGCTCACAAGACATACAGACATGCAAGAAACCCATGGAGAATTGTCTTACAACAGTCAGGCTCTGATGTATGTTTTAGGCAAATCACTAAGGTCACGTAGTAGAGAAAGAATTGAGAGGAGGCAGGTGTTTATGTAGGGTGACCACTGGCATGTCACTACTTTGTGACAGAATGAACATGGGCTTCTGTCACATGTACAGATAATTCTTGCTTGAACTAGGCATCTGCTTGGGAAGGTGGACAAAACAATATATTAGTATATATTTTGGAGGTAAAATTGACAAAATTTGTTGATTTGTGCTTGATTGGATATGTGAGATAATTCACAGGGAAACAATTTATTGGAATAGAGATGATTATGTGATAGAAGTGGATACAACCATGTTTATTTAATCAGTCAAGAGTTGAGTTTTGAATATGGTATGCTTTAGATAAATGTAAAGGAATGAACTGGATATGTACAAGTTGGAGCTCAGAGGATAGGTCTTGGTGGAGATAATTTTGGAGTCAACAACTAGATGATGTATGAATCCCTGAGCTTGGATGAAACAACCTGAGGAGAAATTTATGAGAGAAGACAAGAGAAAATTCAACTGAATATCAAAGAAAATCAATTCTAAGATATGATATATGAGAGGTAGTACCTGAAATTTTATGAAATAGAAGTAAAAAGGACAGTTATTTTGTCAGTAAACAAAGTAAGTTCATTGTTGCAGGAAGTATACAGACATCTGGTTCAAATGGTCCTGATTAACAACTCTCCTAGTCATGAATTTAGAAAGCTTAATGGAGTGAACTTTACTAACTAGAACAAATAAAATTTATTTTTTCCTCAAAAAACAATTCATAACTGGAATAAACATTAGCCAAGAAATTAAGAACTACAGTTGGAATTGTTACAGATTTTAAAATTAAAATTGCCCATCTAGCATCTCTCTACGACCAAAAAAATACAAAAGACAATTACAAGTGAAGTGCAGTATGTTATATACCATGTGAATGTAAAAGTAATAGTATAGAGAGAAGGTGGAGGAGCCTGTTAAAGTGGAAAAACAGGTACTAGAGTTAAGACATTGATTTCTTATTCTTACATGATAAGAAATCAAGAGACACAGTCTGAAAAATAATGAACAAAAGTTAATGTATCTTATTTAAAATTCCAAAGAAGCAAATATACAAATACTAACAAAATTAAAGCTATCATAGTATAGTATCATGATGCTACCTTCCTGGCTTTGATCATTCTACTGTGGTTATGAAAGGTATTAACATTAGGGGAAACTGGGTAAGGAGTACAGGAACTCTATTTTTGTAACTTTGTCTAAAATTATTTCAAAATAAAATGTTTCAAAAATTAAAGGTATCAATGATATGAGAGAAAGGACAAGTATGCTATTCCTGCATGTTATATTAGAATCTATAATAATGTTGATTACCTACACTGCCCATTCCCATTATTTTCTTCCTATTCAAGTATCAATACTGTTAATGTATTCATATTTTCTTTGAACCCATGTATCTTAGAAGCTGACTCCACTGACACATCCAGAAAAAGCCTGCATTAGTCGAAGTGTACACCAATTACTCCTCGAAGTAATTAGTTCAGGAATGAGTGTGTGACTTAATCCTGACCAATGAACAATAAAAGGAAGACTATTGAGGGTCTTGTGAGAATAGTTCCACTTCTAAGAGAAACTACATGACAAGATGTCTTGTCTTCTTCCTCTGGATTTTATGTGAGTTATTTGATGCCTAGAACCTGAGTAATCAATTTGCTACCTCTAAATATGGAATAAATTCTGCAGAGGCGGAACGGAATAGAAAGAACCTGGGTTCTTGATAATATAATTGAGCATCTAAAATAATTAACCCTGAGGTCTGTGAAATTATGAAATAGTGAAGTTATATGAAATAAAATAATAATATACTATATTTTAAGCCAGGTTGAGTTACATGCATGAAATTGAAAGCATTATAACTAAGGGAATTTACCAGTGGAAACTATGTAAATGGTGGTAATTCAAGAAATGAATATAGAATTAATTGTTTAGAATTCTTTTGGTAACCAATGAATAATTAAAACAGAATGCCTAACTCTAGTAAGTGGGGCTAGAATAGGATGAAGAGGATTTAAATTTTTTCAACTTTTCATTTAATGTCATTCAGTCCTGTTTGATTCTTCCTCTGTAAACCACCCCCACCCCTGTGCATGCTGTCACTTATATAAGATGCCAGATATTGAGGCAAAAAAAAAAAAAAAAAAAAAAGAATATATATATATATATATATATATATATATATATACACACAAAGTTAAAGATAAGAGCCAGATTGTAAGAAAGGGTTTGCAACATAATTCATAGTGATTGGATTAATATATGTATATATAGACTTATTATTACAAAAAAAGACATCTAAGTATAAAATTGGGTAATGGATGATAATTAGCAACTTACCAAAGATTAAATGCAAATGCCCAGTACACCTATAAAATGGTACTCAAAGTCACTAATAATCAAGGACAGTAAAATTAAAACAATATTGAAGCTTTTTTAACCCATCAAATGCCAGTAATGTCAAAGACTACTGTTATACTTTCCTGACCAGAATAGACCAAAATAGAAAGACAAAAATTCTTTTGACAAAAGGGTTGCTGGTTACATCAACCCTTGGTTACATCACTTCTGGAAGCCTTACTAATCCCTCTCAACACTTCCTGGAGCAGGTTTTGATTTTCCCCCATACTAGATAAAGGGGAAACAGAGGCATAAACATGTTAATAAATGTTCTCAAGTTCATATAGGTCACAGTCAATGAAGCTGTGATTTGAACATTTTTTTGTTCAGTATAAAACCTCTTGGTTTTAACTATTGGAGACAACCTGAACCCTTTGGCTAATATTTACATACGAATAATTCCATGAGAGGAAGCCTCTAGGCTCCTCTCTGCTACCCCTCACAGGGGCTGTTTGGGCAGAGACTAAGCATAATTTATGCAGCTCCTCTAAACTTTTTTTTTTTTGACTCATCTGTTTACAGATAGGAAAATCTAGTCTTCTAATCCAAATTGAGGAATTTTAAAATTGTTATTTTATTTCCCTGTTAGTTCCAAAAAGGTACCAGAAGAAAAGTATACCATCTAATTTTCCCTGAAAACTCCAACATAAATCTCTAAACATTTCTCCCTTAGCTTTCTTTTCTCTCTGAGAGGAAAATAATTGGGCTGATAGGTATGAACAACTAAAATATCAGTTAGATGGACATTCAAATATTTTTTGAAATTTTAGTGCTAGAACAACCTATTTTTTATAAAGCTTTTAGATAGATTAATTACTCTAGGAAAATTAAAATAGTATGCTTATTTTTATTTTTCAGGATTGTGACTTAGGCCACTATTGTTTTTAATAACTCCTTCAGTTGTATTGATTTTATATTTGCATGTAAGGGTAATGTCTGCATTTCTTCTTCCTTCTCCTCAGCTTCCTTCTTCTTCTCCCTCTTTCTTTCTTAAATTTATGAGGTCCATTTTGTGTTCTGTTTTATCATTTCAAATATTTACAAATATTTCCCTAGCAAAATATTTACCCTTGGGCTGTTCCCTTTAATGAATTGCCAGACAATAGACTAGTACAAAATATTTTTGTCTTGAAATATTTCTTAAATGGCTGTCATTACATTTTTTTTTCACTTAGAAGCTCATAGGTAGTACTTTAATTAAATTAATTATATTTCCTTCCTCATCTTAGTTTCTGAAAGTTAGAGCAAGACTTAGGAACTATGTAGTTTGAAATGAGTATATTACCTGTGTGGTAAGCTTGAAGATTTTGGAAATGATAAAGGAAGAGACAGGACCACGAGAGGCAGTAATACGTGGCAAGATTTGTTGATCAATGCCTGGACAGGGCTGCATGAGGGTGAGTTTGGCATGAGGAACCACTCAGAAGGGGAATAGGGCAAGAGACTGGACCTCCTCAGAGAAGGGAACATCAGAGTAGGGCAAATATGTCTTGGTGATGTCAGTCAGCAGTAAGGCTGGGAGTTTCCAGGTCAGAGTTTGGAAGGGCATTTGTGGTTTGGGGTCTTTTATAGCCACAGGGTTTGTTATATCAATGGTTATCACATATTGGGCAAGTTTTGAGGAGTATACATAGTAGATAGACTCTAAATGGCTAAAAATATGTTTGTATGGACTATATTTAAGACAATTTAATGTGTAAGAATTTGAGTTTGGCACCTGTAAGCTTTGGGCTAGCAGGCTTGGCTGCTGTGAAGAAATAAACAGTGTGCAGCCATTTAAGACAATGCATCTTTGGCCCATTTATGTAACAACCTCTAAGTGTGAAACAGGAATATAAGCATAATTCATTTTGTTTCCTTCTCTTTACTGAATGAGTTAACCTGTACTGAATAATAAGCACGTCCTTTTAGGAGGTGCATCATGTAATTTTTTTTTTTTTTTAAATTTTATTTATTTATTTATTTATGGCTGTGTTGGATCTTCGTTTCTGTGCAAGGACTTTCTCTAGTTGTGGCAAGCAGGGGCCACTCTTCATCGCGGTGCGCGGGCCTCTCACCATCGCGGCCCCTCTCGTTGCGGAGCACAGGCTCCAGAAGCGCAGGCTCAGTAGTTGTGGCTCACGGGCCCATTTGCTCCGCGGCATGTGGGATCTTCCCAGACCAGGGCTCGAACCCGTGTCCCCTGCACCGGCAGGCAGATTCTCAACCACTGCGCCACCAGGGAAGCCCCGCATCATGTAATTTTGTCATTGGTAAATTCAAAGCAGGCAGTATACATTATTTATCATAAATGATTACAGGTTAAACTATTTTGCAGCTACAGCACAGGGCAAATTGTTAGAGTATCAGTAAACTATAAAACCATTCCCTGAAGCCTGATATCCTGGCCAAGAATTTGGAAAGGGTTTTTGCTTACTTACTGATACAACTAAGCTTCAATATTTAAAGGGGAAAAAAGAAAAGCCCAGAATGAAATCGTATTTATACAATGCTCAAGGTGCTAGGGAAGAATGTATGATATTATTCTTCTGTAATGTTCTCTGAAAATCTCTGTTTTGTTTTTTTTTTTTTTAATTTATATATTTACTTATGGCTGTGTTGGGTCTTCATTTCTGTGTGAGGGCTTTCTCCAGTTGCGGCAAGCGGGGGCCATTCTTCATCGCGGTGCGCGGGCCTCTCACTATCGCGGCCTCTCTTGTTGCGGAGCACAGGCTCCAGACGCGCAGGCTCAGTAATTGTGGCTCACGGGCCTAGTTGCTCCGCGGCATGTGGGATCTTCCCAGACCAGGGCTCGAACCGGTGTCCCCTGCATTGGCAGGCAGATTCTCAACCGCTGCGCCACCAGGGAAGCCCAATTTCTGGGTTTTATAGAGAGAAATTCAAGTTGTGGTGCAAAGGGAATGGTGAAACTGGACAAAGCAACTCCCTTTTCTAAAGGTAAAATGATATCTTACTAACTCCAAGAAAATTTTTTGATTTATTCATTAGAAGAATTTCTTGGTGCATATAAATGAGTGTTGTTCTATTAGTTCTTTCATGCTTTAGGAATGAAATTAAAATTATTTTCAAAGTAAAATTCCACTAGAAAGCACCTTGCTGTAACCACAGATTTGGATTATTTTAGGGCAAATACTATCTCCTGTACACATGGGAATTTAGTACAACTCTTTCCATAGAAAATATTCCCTGTAATATAATAATGATGCTAGATTGTAACTTGACATTCAGTGCAACACAGCCTCCTTTTCGCTGTTTCATTGGCCAAAGTAGAGTGAGTGTCATGTGCTTTTGTCTTGCCCAGCATCACTTTAAGAAACCACCCTTTCTTTTCCCATTGTTAGTTCAAGTGGTTTGGATGGGACTAACTATATTTCAGGGATAAGACTGTGTCATTGGAATTTTTTGATTCAACATATTAATTATCAAATAAAATTAGTCTTGTCAGTTGAGTAGAAATTTAGCCCTATTGTGAAAGGGTGAAGGAAGAATCAAAATGTGTAAGGCAGAGTAATATTGCTTTTCCTTTTTTGACTGGGAAGGGGCATGGTTGCTGCCTTCTCACATAGAAGGGAGGTAATGAATGGAACAACACAATCATACAGCATTGAATATTAGAGTGGATTGGGTCCTAGGAATACACTAATCAAATATCTTCAGTTTACAGATAAGGGAACTGAGGCCCATGTAAGGAGCTAGATAGCTATGAGCCATCCTTGTCATGTGACAATGTTATAAGCATTATTGAAAAAACCAAGTCATTATGAGAACTTCATCTGTATAAATTATCAAGAAAGTATGACATAGGAGAGTGGAAGAACTGGAAAGAGTTTTCTGGTACTACAAGGGTTAATGGAATATAAAGTTTTCTTTATCATAGGATATACACTAAAATTGAGGTTTGAAGGTAATAAAATGTACTTGCAGCATTACAGTATAATAAAATACAACAGTTTTTAAAAATTTTTAAATGGAGTATAGTTGATTTACAATGTTGTGTTAGTTTCTGCTGTACAGCAAAGTGAATCAGATATACATATACACATATCCACTCTTTTTTAGATTCTTTTCCCATATAGGTCATTACAGAGTACTGAGAAGATATCCCTGTACTATACAGTAGGTCCTTATTAGTTATGTATTTTATATATAGTAGTGTGTATATGTCAATCCCAATCTCCCAATTTATGCCCCCCGATCCCCCCCTAGTAACCATAAGTTTGTTTTCTACGTCTATGGCTCTATTTCTGTAAATACAACTAGTTTTGTGAATAAAATCAAGATGCCAAAGATAAAGAATTTGGCGACACTACCTGCACCTAGTAGGCACTCAATAATTAGTACTTCCTTTTATCACTGTCTTTTCCACAGCAAACAGACAATTCTTTTTTTTTTTTTTTAAATGACAAACCTTTATTTTCTTAAATAATCAAGGACATGATAAAGTCAACACAAACCATAGAAGGTTATTATGGTAGACATAGAATCTTTGTTGTTCTAGGCAGGTTACACCAAAAATAAAAATAAAAAAAAGAATAACCCTTTATATTTGTAGCTGAAGGCAATAAACAGGAAACAAGCACACTGAAATTAACCCACTTTACAAGATTTTAAATACTTCATAATTTTCAAACTCAAGTATTATAAACCAAGGCAAATAAAATTCATTTAAAAATTGTGTCCTTCATTGTGCTCTTTCATATTCTGGAACAAACTGATGTTTTACTTTACAACCATCTCAGGGGGTTCATGAGGTTAAAACTAAATTTTATACCATTGTTAAAATATTATTAACATGCCATGCATTCATTGTCACTATCTTCAAATGAATCAGGAAGTAAGCATTTTAACATTTCTGTTTCTGTTTCAGTTTTCAGTATGGTAAATATTAATAGTTATGATCCATAAATAAAGCTCCCTGGGGTCCTCAATGAGCTTGAAGAGTGCAAAGGGGTTCAGAGACCAACAAAACAGTCCTGTAGGACAAAACTAATCTTTTCCTTAACGAACAAATATGTGCAGAGTTGTATTTCTCTGAAATTCTTGTTCCTAAATAGAGTTTCATTCACATATATTAATCATAACTTTTAACCCAAGTAATTTCAATTTCACAGAAAAAACTTGGGGGAGACAACTGGGGTTACACAGCAGCATCACTGCAGTCTTGCAGAGCTCATAAATACAACACAACTTTCTATAGCCATACTTCATACAACGCCTCAAAATGGCAAAAATGAACATATTCTTTAATAGACCCAAAGATATATAGTGTCTCTGTAGCATATAAGAAGAAGCAAAAACATAGAAAGTTAAAATTATGCTTAGTAATTAATGTTTCAGTGTTCTGACTTAGAAATTATTCAGGTATCCAATGAAATTTCATTAATTAATTCATTTCAGACAATTCTTTAGGAAATACACAAGTTCTCTTTGTGTGGCCTGTGGAACCTGCTTAACTTTCCTAGCTCTTTGTCTCTTGCTCTTGATAATGGGGATAATTGCACAGTACTTGTTACTTACGTAGCATATTGAATTCCTGTTGCTAAATGATATAGATCCATGGGTTTAAGATATGTCCATGCACACAATATTATCATTGACAATTTAAAGGTTTTTCATTTTCACAAAGAGTATCTTCATGATCACTTTGAAAGATTTATAAGGTTTGTTTTCATCAGGAAATTCTTATCTGAGAATTAGCATAAATAGTGCAGGGGAGCCAAGGTGCTGTTAGACATTTTAAGGACAGTACTATAAATGGTAATTACTAGCTTAAACATGTATTTGTTCCAGTGAAGTACAACCCTCCATTTACATCTGAGTTCTAGCTGTGAAAGATGACTTTTCTGTAAGCAGGGAGTGGATTTTTTCCAACACCTGTTAGCAATGTATATAAAATACATTAACTCACGAAGAAAACAGTATCATTCTAAAGCCAAATGAAGTGTTGTTCTATACAGTTCCCATGGAAGAATGATATCCCTTTATCATTTCATCTCACTGTGAGCCTAGTGATAGAAACCAGTGAAGAGAGGGGGCTGATGAATGGAGAAGGTTGAAGAATTGATGTAAATAACCCTTGGTTAATTCTTATGTACAAGATTATTAATAATAATATTTTAGAAAAAATTTTAGAAGTTGTCCTAAGCCAGTGGTCATTGCTTTAAAAAGTGATAACCCCCTTTAGAATTTAGTAACAGTATTTTAAAAATACAGTTACTTTCAAGGAGCTAAATCATTTCATGTGATATGTGAATTGAACTCTGAGTTCTTACATGGGATTGCATCGAGGAAAATCATGAACATGTTGCACTTCCTTTTATGGAAAATTGTCAAATGTGTCAGTAGTTGCCTCCAAATATCAGGCATTCTTAAATCACACTCTTTCTTGCGTTAGCCCTGACTTAGTAACTTATAAATTTATCGAATAATATTGTTTTCTTTACTCTGGCTAGCAGGTTCATAACTGACTCTGCAAAGTTTGTCATTATTAGACAAGGAAATAAGACATTTAGAATTTTAGGGAAATACAATTGAGGTTGAAGTGATTATTTTCCACACAGGTATAAATTTTAAAGCTAGTAAAAGTTTTCAATGTATGAATTTATAAATAATCTAGGAAAATATATACTATCATCTGATATTGCAAATTCTGATTACATAGAGAATAAACTAATAGATTTTTATCAATTTCTTAATTTCTACATACAGTTCTTAGTGAAATCTTTCATTATATTTCTGGAAACATGCCAAGAATATGTAATGTGATGACTTACTTTGGAGACTTTTTATGTGTTTATTATTATTATTTTCTTTGCCTGGAAGATCACTCATCTTCTCCTCACCTGATTAATCCCTACTTATTCCTCTAAACTAAGCTCAAGAACTTCTAGAAAAGATGGCATAAAAGAATGGTATTCAAAATCTCTATTCCATGAACTCATTGAATTTGCCAAAATGGGAAAAATTAGTGGAGAACCTTCTTTTAACACTGAAATTAGAGCACGGTGTAAACCAAGTGCTGAATAGAAGAATTTCTCCCAGACATAGTGAAGATGGTATCGTGTTTTTAAGGAATTTTTCCATTGCCAACACATAATTCCCATTTCTGCAAAAACAATTCAGTATTAGGTGAAATAAATGAAGAAAATCCTCTTAATATTTCTAAAATTTGGAGGTAAATATTTTAATGGAATGCAGTGGGCAATTCGGTATTTTATGGGCATCTTTGAATCATTCAGTAAGAGTCACTTTTGCTGCAATGAAAGCCATTCTGAAACTACAGGAAGTATAAAGTTATAACAAATGGAAAAGTCTGTGGTTAACTGATTTTTTCTCTGACTTACTAATAGAGGAATAGAGGTTTTAATAACCCAGGAATTGGTAAGTTTGTTTCTTAATCAAAACAGAAATATTCTAACCCAGTAAAGTGAGGTCTAAAGTATTATTTGTAACATCAGAAGGACAGGTATTCCTACCCTAGGAGAGATTTTATCCTCAAATGGCAACATTTTTCAGAAAAATTATGTGCAGGCATAGCAATATCACCTGCAAACAACAGGTATTGCCCCGAATAAATTTCTTCCTGTCATTGTACAAAGAACTCTCTGTAGGAAAGCTCTTAAATAAAGAAGAAAATTTCAGTTAAGTGAAAAAATTTTAATTTCTTCCACATTGGCTAGCACAATAACCAAGAAAATTGACTATACATGGACACAGTGGTTATCTAGAGCAGAGGCCAAGTCAAATAGAAAACCAATGTAATGAATATTTTAAAAATATATATATGAAACCAATAAGTTTTAAATTTCCTCCCCCCAAAATACATATTTCATATGGACTGTTTCACCATTATAATCTCAGAAGTGAGTTGGAGTGCAGGTGGTTGGAACATTCTTCTGTGAAGTATAGGTTCAGCTAATGAAGCCCAGAAAAACTGAAAGCCCCTTAGAAAAATCCTTGCATTTATCGTGGGACTAGAGCAAGATTTTC
Source organism: Balaenoptera ricei (assembly GCF_028023285.1). Taxonomy (NCBI): domain Eukaryota; kingdom Metazoa; phylum Chordata; class Mammalia; order Artiodactyla; family Balaenopteridae; genus Balaenoptera; species Balaenoptera ricei. Next base: position 110,178,644 of record NC_082642.1, read on the forward strand.
CCTCTCAGGTGGTGGGTTAGAAATGGATGGAGGGAAATATCTAGTCAAGCATCCCTAAGCCAGCCATCTCCTCAATCAAGTGTGGATTCCTCAGCTCCACTGTTCTTTAGGCTGACCCTAAGTTTCTCTGTACAACTATAGGGTGAATTTAAAAAATTATTAAAAAGAAACAGCAGGCCTGCAAAGAGCCACTCTGGCTAAGGATGAGGTATCCTATAGTAAGTTATGGGATTAACATCATCAGCCATGGACTGGATAGAGGATGGCTGAGACCCAGAGGTATGGTGGCCATGTTCAAAAAGCCATAGTGAATAGTACACAAGGGCCAGAATATAAGAAACTTGGAAGTCACCACTACATCCTAAGAACAAGTAAAAAGCTGAATAGACTAAAAAATCAACAACTCTTCTTAGATCCATAAGAGAAGTAAGGTCACAGGGCAAACTGCTGTCCCTAAATTGGAGAGATAGACAGTAATACACAAAGCATCAGAACTTACCTAAGCAGAACATAAATCTTCATGGGAACCAGCGCCAGGGCAGGAAAACCTGAAATGTAATTGACTAATTGCTGTAGGCTCAGTAAGGAGTAAATACTACAAGAGGGCCCCGTCATTTGATGTCCCCAATACTTCCATGAATTTACATCCTGGAGCTCTGCCAGGTTCACAGTGAACACTGGAGAAAAACTCCTCGTGCTTCCAGCAGGAAGAGGAAAAAAGGAACTATTCTGAAAAATGCCAGCGAATCCTGTTCTTCTTAACAAGGTCTGCCCTCAGGAGAAACTAATTAACTAGAACCTAACTTGCTGGGGTTTTATCAGAGCCCAGCCAACCTGGGGGAAGCAAATTATTTGCATATTGGCAAATTTTATAATGAATTATTTTACAAGATACTGTCAGGAATGTGAGGAAATAAAAACTCTCAAGCAGTATAAGAAACAGTGTAAATTGTTTCACTATTCCGGGGTTTTTAGGCAATTGATATCAAACATCTTAAAAATATATACTTTTACAAAGCATTTAGCTTTTTAGTAACTTGGCCTAATAAAATTATCAGATTCATTGTTTGATAGATACGTCATTATCCTTATGTTTTAAAACGTAGGTTTTATTATTATTCAGGCATGGTGAGGGCAACAGATCAGGAGACAATTGACATTTGAAATAATAGCTTGTTACTCACAGTCCTCAAGAGGGGGGACATGCCACACCATGCAGAAGTCACAAGGGGAAGCACCAGGGTCTGTCAGGAAATGGAGTGAGGGGAAAACATGGGCAAGAGACTTTATTGTGGTTTCCATGGGAAGGCAAGACAAGGTAACATTTTAGGTTTAGGATTGGTTTGTTTGAATAATTTCAGCAGGCTATGGCACATATGGAGTGATCAGGGTAGATGAATAGTGGTCCAAAGTATAAAGGCTCAGTAAAAGAGGTAGTTGGGGGTTATGGATTTTGGATTGGTTGGTTTGCATATGAAAGGTGCACTTGCAAGTGAGCCCTTTACTGTCTCTAGAAATTGGCCATCCATGGGGCATTCTTTCCTGGATCAGAAGTCACCAGATGTCAAAACATCAGAAAATACAGAAGATAAAAGGCATGATTGATACAACTTACAAGGTTATTAAAAGGCACATATTTCTTGTGATCAAAAAATGAAAAAAAGCAAAAGAAGTGACTAAAACATATTTTGAAATATTAATAGAATAGTTAAAAATCTTATGTTACAGATGCCATTTGCCATATTCAATCAGCTAAACATTCATTATTCTTTGCCTTAGAGAAAAGATAAATAGAGAAAGTGCTGGGTGAAGTGAGGGGACAGGGGACTTCTCCTAACTTCTGATTTTTTAAAAGTCTTGAACTTACTAGAATCAAAGAAATTCTAGCTAATATCACCAAACAGATGATCAAAATTTCTTGTTCAGGGGAGAAAGTGAATATAATAGGAAGTGAGGAAAACAGAGATTTTTATGTGGATTTCAGAAAGAATGTTCTGTGCTCTCCTCATACTCTTTCAGTATATCTTTGAGTATCTTTAAAGTAGAGCGGTTGTATAAAATTTCAAATATCCAGCAAAGTTGGGTGATCCAAGAGCAGAAAGGACTGGACAAGGTCCATAGAACCCATTTTAAATCTGTGGGGTACAAAGACTAGATTTTCTTTGTTGGAATTTTTAAAACAGATGTTTTAAAAGTTTATAATGCATTATTTAAAAATAACTATTGAAAAAATAACAACAAAAGAAATCTAGTCATAGTCACTGTTCTTTTCTTTCTCTTTATGCGGGGCTTTATTTTTTGACTTGTTTTGAATTATTTTAGTATACAATTATGAATAAGACATTCTGATAAGTTACTTTGTGTGAAACTCCATGCTACTTTCACAGAAAGGGGACTATAACAATTATCATTTATTTTTATGGATTTTTAAAAATGTCAACTTCCACTTTTAAATATGTATGTAAGAAAAAAATTAAAAACAAATTTCAATTCTAAAATCAAGAGAAAAGTTAATAAAAATATAGTCATAGCTTTCAGTTTCAGCTCCAACTTGTAAAGAGCTTAGAAGTCATCATTCCCATTCTTGCAATAAGAAAAATTTGAACAAAATGAATATTAATGACTCTTCCTGGACCTAACAGAAAACTAAGATCATAGGGCAAGCAGCTACCCTAAAATTGGAAACAGGTAACTCAGGGTTGTCACAACTAAGATTTACCTCCTGTAGCAGAAGCTGCTGGAGCCATGAACTGGTAGAAATACTTCAGTGGATATTTTGCTGAATTGCTGGAGGCTGAGAGTGGACAAGCTTGAGACTGAGAAACTCCTGAAGACAATTGTCTTGGTGGGGGTGGGTGAATCCCACACTTTTCATGACTTTTAACTCAAGCAATCCCACTAGGTTCTCAAGATGAAGAGTAAAGAAAGAACCATGTTTCTGCTCTGGCAGAGGGAGGGGAAGACATACACACAGAAAATTCTTCATTGCAAAGACCTACTCTCTATGGTAAAAAGTGTTAACAGAACTTTATTCTTCTGGAGGAAGAGGAATCTCTATCACTTGGGCCTCCTCTAGCCTTTTTGTCACACCTAAGTAGGTGACTGGATAAATAAACTGTGGCATATCTAGAAAATGGAATATTATTCAGTGCAAGAAAGAAATGAGCTATCAAGCCATGAAAAGACATGGAGGATCCTTAAAAGCATATTATTAAGTGAAAGAAGACAATCTAAGAAGGATACATGCCATTATGATTCCAACTATAAGACATTCTGGAAAAGGCAAAACTAGGAGACAATAAAGAGATTAGTGGTTGCCAGGGTTGGAGGTGGGGAGTGATAAACAGGCAAGGCACAGAGGACGTTTAAGCCAGTGAAAGTACTCTGTATGACAGTATAGTGATAGGTATGTCACTATACATTTGTCCAAATTTATAAAATGTATAACTCCAAGAGTGAATTCTAAGGTAAACTATGGATGACAGGTGATTATGATCTGTCAATGTAGATTCATCCTTGGTAAATAATATGTATCATTCTGGTGAGTGATGTTGATCATGGGGGGCAGGCTCTGCATGTGTAGGAGCAGGGAGCATGTGGGAAGTCTCTGTGCCTTTCTGTTAATTTTGTTGTAAACCTAAAACTGCTCTTAAAAATAGTCTTTAAAAATTAAAACAAATTAAACGTTAATCAATGGAACCTACCATAATAGGCCAAAGAAGAAACATCATAAGATCATATCAATAGATACAAATAAAAGCAACACTCATTTATGATAAGAGCTCTCAGCAAATAAGGAATAGAATGGAACTTTCTCAACTTAATGAAAAACACCTACAAAAATTGTATAGTTAATTTCCTACCATTAAGGTGAGAAGCTGGATAATTTTCCACTAAGATTGGGAACAAAGATGTATGTCCTCTCTTACCACTCCTAGTCAATGTTGTAAAATTGTCTTACAGCTAATGCAATAAGAAAAGCAGCAGAAATAAAAGGTATACAGATTGGGAAGGAAGAAATAAAGCTGTTACTGTTGGCAGATGACATGATTGTCTATAAAGTAAATCTCAAAGAATCAGCAAAAGCTCTTGGAACTAAAAAGTAAGTATAAAAGGTCATAGCAAACATGGTTAATATAGAAAAGTCAGTTGCTTTTCTATATAGAATCAATGAACAATTGAAATTTTAAAAAAATTTTAAAAGCACTAAAAATTAAATACTTAGCTATAAATCTAAGGAAATACGTACAGGATATATATGTGAGAAACTAAAGAACTTTGATGAAAAAATCAAAGAACTAACTGAATGGCGAAACAGTCTGTGTTCATGGGTTGGAAGGTTCAATATTGTTAAGATACCAATGCTTTCCAACTTGATCAGTATATTCAAAGAGATCTCAATCAAAATCTAGTGAGAAATATTCTTGATACTGATAAACAGATTCTAAAATTCATAAAGGGATGGCAAAACATCTAGAATATCTAACGCAATACTGAAGAAGAACAAATTTGGAGGATTACCACTATCCAATTTCAAGACTTACTATAGATCTACAGTAAGCAAGTATTACTAGTGTGATATTAGTGGGGGAAGAAAAAGACACACAGATCAGTAGAACATAATAGAAGGTCCAGAAATAGACCCACATGATGTAATCAACCCATCTTTGACAAAGGAGCGAAGACATTTCAATGGAGAAAGGATATTCTTTTAATAAGCCCATGGTGCTGGAAAAATTCAGCAACCATACGTTAAGAACCAAAAGACAGAATTTATACCTATCATAAAAGTTAAGTCAAAATGGACCATAGGGCTTCCCTGGTGGCGCAGTGGTTGAGAATCTGCCTGCCAATGCAGGGGACACGGGTTCGAGCCTTGGTCTGGGAAGATCCCACATGCCGCAGAGCGACTAAGCCCGTGAGCCACAATTGCTGAGCCTGCGCGTCTGGAGCCTGTGCTCCGCAACAAGAGAGGCCGCGATAGTGAGAGGCCCGCGCACCGCGATGAAGAGTAGCCCCCACTTGCCGCAACTAGAGAAAGCCCTCGCACAGAAACGAAGACCCAACACAGCCATAAATAAAAAAAAAAAAAAAAAAAAAAAAAATCACAAATTAAAAAAAAAAAAATGGACCATAGAACGAAATTTAAAACTATTAAACTTCCGGAAGAAAACTTAGGAGAAAAATCTAGGAGACACTGGTTTTGGTGATGAGTTTTTAAATTAAAACTCCCAAATGATCAATGAAAGATAAAAAGATAATTTAGACTTTATTAAAATTAAAACCTTCTGCTTGTGAAGGACTCTGTAAAGTCCTTCAAAAACAAGCCACAAACTGGGAGAAAATACTTGCAAATCACATATCTGACACAAGACTTGTATCCAAAATACATAAAGAACATTTTGAACTATATAATTTAAAAAATCCAATTAAAAAACAGTGAAAATATCTGAACAGACATTCACCAAAGAAATATACAAATGGAAAATATGTAATGAAAATATGCTCTAAACAATTTGTCATTAGGCAATTACAAATTAAAATAACAGTGAGATACCACTACACATCTTTAAAATGTCTAAAATGCGAAATACTGACAATCTGATTGCCTGTGAGATAGTGGGACACAGGAATTTTCATTCAATGCTCATGGGAATGCAAACTGGCATCCTTACTTTGGAAGACAGTATGGCAGTTTTTGCAAAGTAAACATAATATTAACATAAAGTACAACAATCACCCTCCTAAGTATTTAAAATTTATGTCTATACAAAAAACTTGCACACAAATGTTTATAGCAGCCTTATTCATAGTTGCCCAAAACTGGAAACAAGAAAAATGTCCTTCAGTAAGTGAATGGATCAATACACTGTGATACATCCGTGCATTGGACTGTTGTTCAGTGAAAAAAAGAAATGATCTGTAAAGCCATGAAAAGACATGAATGAATCTTGAATATGTATTGCTAAGTGAAAAAAGTCAGTCTGAAAGGCTCCATACTGTATGATTCCAACTATCACTAAAATTACAGTGATAGTAAAAAGAACATGGTTGCCAGGGGTTCCTGGAGGCTGGAAAAAAGAGATGGATAAGTGAAACAAAGGGGAATTTTTAGAGCATTGAAACTAGTTTGTTTGATTCTGTAATAAGAGATATACAGTACAGTGCCTTTCTTAAAACCCATATAAATTTATAGCACAAAGATTGAACTTTAAGTTTTGAACTTTAATTTTTTAAAGAATTATTTAGGTAGTCATGAGCTCTTTGGATGGAATACAGAATGTGACAACAAAGCAATCTAACTCTATTATGAACTTATGAAACAACCTCACTGAAGGGCATGAGGGAAAATGGTGCTGACCTAAGTAATTTTGGAAATGAGCAGAGTTTGTAACACTAAAGCAGAAGTAATTGTACATAGGTCCTGTACCTTAGTTGTTAAAGTTTATTTCTCACAGAGGGCACAGGTCAACATGTCTGACAGTAATATATATGTATACTGGAATTGAGCAATCAAGTAAATAGATGGATGGTGGAGGCCAGGTTTCTCATTGTTGAAATGGGAGTTCACAGGTAAGAAAGGGAAGAAGCCAGAATGATCCATTATAATGTATTAAAGTTGGAGACGTCACTATTAACTCATATTTCACTTAATATAGATATAGATTATTACATATAGAAATTTTAGAGATGTGTGCATACACACTAGTATATACACATATAATACCTTTCTCTGTCATTTGAGAGGGACTGGTAATAATGACACTCAGTAGCAATGAACACACCTAATACCCAGGTCTTGGTTTATAATATGATTTTCAATTAAAGAAATGAGCTCCTTAGAGAAATGGCTGATTCTGGGACTGGGACAGAAATACACAAGATGAACCTGAAGTACCTTTCAGTGCCAGAAAGTAAGGAAACTTAAAAACAAAAAAAGCACTATGACATGGATATATCAAAGAGATACAGTAAGTAAGCAGAAATCAACTGAAAGTGTTCCCAATGGCCAAATCTACAATACTTTGAACAAAAAATATAGACATAGTAATACTGGATTATAAGCCAAAGTACAAAATAAAGATAAGAGTCCATATTGATATAAATAAATGATTGAATAAATAAATGGGTAAAATACAAATCTATGCAAAACAATTCCAAATAATTTATGTAGATACTCTACCTTCAGGGAGGTAGAGCATAAATCCCCATTTCTTAAGTATGGGCTGTGCATAGTAATTTCCTTCCAAAGGGTAAAATACAGAGGGAGGGAAAAGAAAGAACTTTACAGTGGAGAACTCTGCTAAACACTACTGCAACCATGTGGTTAAGGTCAGCATCAACAGTGATAAGTCATGTTGATAGCATATACCCTTGACACGATATGATGAAAATAGAACTTTCCCTCTGTGCTCTCCTCCCTCAAAACACATAATCCAAATCTAATTATGAGAAATCTATCAGACAAATCCCAGTTAAGGGACAGCCACAAAATACCTGAACAGCAATCCTCAAAACTGGCAGAGTTATCCAAAATAAGAGAATTCTAAGAAATTGTTACAGCCGAGAGTAGTCTAAGGGGACATGATGACTAAGTGCAATGTCATATCCTGGATGGGATTCTGAAGTAGAAAAAAGGAAATTCTATAAAAAACAAAGATACCTTAATAAAATATGGACTTTACTTACTCATGATTAATCAGTAACAGTTCATTAATTATAACAAATGTACCATACTAAGGTAAGATGTTAATAATAGGGAAACTTGGGTATATTACTATCTTCACTTTTTTAAAAAAAATCTGAGACTGTTATAAAATAAAATGCTTTTTGAAAAAATAAATGTGGAGAATTTGCATTATTTCATTAAAAATCAAATCATTGATTTGATAAATAAAATGGCCTAACTATACCAAAACACTTCCTTTGTAAAGAATTTACCTTTTAAGCTCATTTAACTTTAATTTCCTTTCCTAGTGCAGTAATGCACTGGGGACAGAGAATAGTTTGATGATTATCTTTGTATTTGTATTTACAGCTTTGAGCTCCCAAAAAACAACCACAGTATGCAACCATTTCTTTAAACGTTCTGTTTATCATCAGCATGGCTAATAGAGCAAAGCAAGAGACGTGGGACTTTTTTCTTCTTTGACCAAGCAGAGACATTAGAAGAAAAACTAGATCTTTAAGAAACCAAAGAATAGTCAAATTACTAGAGTTATTACTTTCTTTTTATTTATTTAGTTATTATTTATTTTATTTTTGGCTACATCGGGTCTTAGTTGTGTGGCAGTCAAGCTTCTTTCTAGTTGTGGGGCACAGGCTTAGTTGCCCCACAGCATGTGGGATCTTAGTTCCCTGACCAGGGATCGAACCCACATCTCCTGCACTGTAAGGGGGATTCTTTACCACTGGACTACCAGGGAAGTCCTGAGTTACTACTTTCTATTTTCTGTAGAAATTTTTTTTTCCCTGAATGTTCATTAAACTTTAGGATCTGCCTGATTATACTGATTGCAACCCATGAACCAGTTGCTAAATAAAAGACAAGATTCCTGACACTGATATTGAATGATATTCACCATGAAGAACAAAATATATTTGCATACTAACATAAAGTCTTATAATTAAAGTCTTACAAAATTTTATAATTAAGATTGTGTGACAGTGAGGATGGAGCAAAACACTGTTTTTTAAAAATAGTTAATTATCAATCTAAAGTGAAGTTTAAATGTGAAGGTGGAAGCCAGGGACGAGAGGTACACTAAAACAGAAAAGGGTAGTAGGGTTGGTAGTAGACAGATTTTATGTGGACAATCTATTAAAATACCTTTTATTTCTTCTTTGTTAATCAGTCACTATGATTTGAACATAGGGATGCAAATAATAGGGATACTATTCATAGTTAATAAATCCAAAATTGCTGATTGCTTTTATTGGTGGTAAAATAACTACGAAAATCAGAATAACTCAGTTTGGATTAAATTCACAATATTGGCTTTCTTTGTTGACTAGAGCAAATGATGGAATATTTTTATACCACAGTTATCCTAGAGGTTAAAAAATGAATTATATCCTTTCTCACTACTTCTACCTTACTGGTACCAGAGAAGCCTTTTATTGAAAGGTATATTACTATTAATTACATTATTATTGTTTTTTCTAATGCAACACATATTAAACTCTGATATGGGTAATAAGTAACAATTAAATAGTTCATCTTTCAAACACTTGGATTATCTTCCCCTTACAATTTTTACACCATATCTGTACATATTACATGGATGTTAATTGATGTTAATGGAGCATATCCTTTAGGAATAAAGTTGGTCTGTCTTCATTAATAATGTTAGATAATTGACTGCTTGAAAAGCACTAAAAAATCAAGGAAAGCACTGTTTTTCTTCAATCTAGAAAAAATTTTAAATTATACTTTCTGCATAAATATTAAAAGATACAAAACACTGGACAGGGTGAGTTAGGGCCAAGTCTTCTGAAGATTGATTATATGAAATTTATTTTCTCATATCCTATTAGAATGAGTATATCAGTCTAGGTAGCACTTCCTTTTGAGGGGAAAACAATTAGCCTGATAGATATCAGAAATGTGATGACTCAGCGTGTAGGTTGGTGGGAAATTATGAAGATATCTTATTATCAACAGTGCATTGTTTGGTTGACCTAAAAGCCACATAATTTTATAACTTTGCATTACTAATGTCCAAATAAGAACCATTTACAAGCTATGACTCATCCTAGCTGCAGCTCACAGAATTAACATACCTCTGCATTTGACTTTAGTCTGTGTACTTAAGTATAATCTCTCTCACATTCCTAGCTGGGTCTCTACTGATACTTCCTTTTAAACATCCCCATGTTTCCCCATTCGGTTCACATTAATATTATCATAGAAGCATAGTACTGCTGGAGAGACAGTACCATCCTTAGGTCTGGGCAAAAGAGGCCCTTATCCTGCGCCCTGCATTATTGAGAGTCCTGCTTTGGCTTTTCACTGGATGTCCCCCTCCCAACGGTGTGAAGGGAACAAACACACTGAGAGTCTGTTTCCCCTATCTTAGATTATGTTTTGGACACAATCTTTGTCTAGGACAAAGCTAGACATTTGATTAATTAAATACATGGATTTTTTTCATTTTCATTTTTTTCTTACTTACCAAACATCAAAAGAACAACAGCTTAAGAAGCCATTTTAGAATTGTGCCTTTTAGGCTATTGACTAGTTCTTAAAAATAATTCCTATCTATGTTAAAAAATAAAATTACATTCTCAGCTTCTGCTGCAGTTGTTCAGATAGTAAATTATAAATTTAGACTACTTCTCAGCTTCTCAAATAGGCAAAAATAATGTGGTTTTTTTTTTACTGCTGTTTATTTATTTCATTTTTATTTTCCAATAACAGGGCTAATCTAATTCATAAACCCAGAAGTAAACAACTAGAAACTTGCCCATAAATGGTCTTCTTAAAAGTTTTTTCCCAGACTCTTGCATGGAAATCCTCTGTGTTTCATACATCTACTATAGTCTTCTCCAAATAAGCACTAAGTACCTAGAGTGGCTTTTATGACTCCACAGAAGCCAATCAGAGAAGAGACTCAATCAGTTAGGAATATCATGGTCTCTTGCTCTTGCCCTGATGAAAAATGGCTGATTTGTTTTGGTTCCTTACTCGTATCTGCCATGTTATGACTAATCCTATCTAATCTTTTGGAATGACATGACACCCACTACTGGCATCTGGGCAAATAGCTTTGTCTCTGGATTCAAAGACCTTTTGCATTATGGCTCCTTTAACCTCAGCATTCCGTGTTCCCTTCCCATAGCATTTAGGAATTTCTTAATTATCTGCTACTGCTTGAGAGTAACGGGAATTAGAAAAACTACCTTAGTTTTTACTTCTTTCACCAGTCATGCAGAGTAGTTCCCACTCCACATTAAATGGTGCTAAGTGGTGGTAAATCTGCCAGTGATGAGCAATACTAGCTTGGTTGTCTTTCCTATATACAAACATGGATATTTGCATAGCAACAACCTTCTCAGACCCCAAAGTTTAGGTCCATAATCCCATCTGACCTCTTTGCTCTACTTTTATTTCTGTCTTCCTTTCAAAAGTACTTCAAAAGTAGTGAAGGAAGCAGCTTTTCCTCTTCCCATTTGAAAGGGACTTCTATCCCATATCCTGTTCCTAATGAAGTGGCCTTCAACCTGTCCCTTTCTGTAGAGTCATATTTGAAAAACAAAAATTTTACTGTTTAGGGAAGAAGCATCAAAAGGTCTCTCATTGCCTCAGCTGTGAAAACAATCAGCTTGCTTTTCTCCTTGAGGCTGTACTATATATTTAATCATCTTTTTTTTTTTAAAGATCTTTTTGATGTGGACCATTGTTAAAGTCTTTATTGAATTTATTACAATATTGCTTCTGTTTTATGTTTTGGTTTTTTGGCCACAAGGCATGTGGGCTCTCAGCTCCCTGACTAGGGATCGAACCAGCACCCCCTGCATTGGAAGGTGAAGTATCAACCACTGGACCGCCCCGGAAGTCCCTTAATTATCATTGTTTAAATGTTAGTGCCAATATCTGAGTCATCTGTGGGTCTGTTTCTACTGAATATTTTTCTCTTAGTTATGTATCAAGTTTCTTGTTTTTTCATGCTTCTCACTTTTTCCCTCTTCTTTTATTTTCCAGATAATGGGTATAAAATAATAGTGTAGAGAAGATGGAAATATAACTTTTTAAATTTGCATTCCTGAGCTTACAGCTCTTTCCTTCATCTGGCAGCTAGGATAAGGAGTTAAACATTCTAATTCTACCAATTCAGGTGCTATTTTGATTAGATTGTTTTTAGACCTTGTTAGTAAAAACCCTATCTGCTTACATAACAGTTACTGAAGGGCTGATCTCTTTAATCTGGTAACATTTGACCTGGGCTGTAACTGGAGTGCTACTTCATAGAATTTTGTGTCAGGGTTTATGAATGTAAACTCTTTGAATATCATCAAGACTTCATAAATTCTCTCTAATTTCTAGCTGCATTTTTTACTGCTAATTTTTCAGAAAAATTCAGGAAGGAGGAGAATTTTAGGTTGAATGATTTAATTTTACATTTGAAGCTTTTTGGATTCTAATTTATCATGCTGTTTCAAATTGTCATTAAAAATTCTGCCTGCTTCTTTATCTGTCTGCACCTGAAAAAAGTGTTTTATTCTCAGCAGCTATGGTTCTCTGCTCACCTATGGAAAACACGTTCATCTCAGTAATTCAGTTTCTCAGCGTTCCTTTCATCCACTATTCTGCAGTCGCCTCCTATAAAAGACTATTGTCTTTTAAATAATTCATTTTTTTTTCCCTTTTGCTACCATGAGAGCATAGGCTTTACCATCATTTTGCATCCTAACAAGAAGTATCAGGATTTCAGTTTATTTTAAAGCATAAAAATATAAGAATTATTTAAGTTACACCTATATTTAATTCTAAACCTAAATTTCATGGAGTCACTAAAAGTCTGTGTGTGTGTATGTTTATTTAAGTTACAGGTAAATATAATTTTAAACTTAACAGTATTTTTAAACTGAGTTGGTATAGGTGATTGTATCATAATTGAAGAATAAATAAGTAAATGGAGAATTTATTTTAAATTTCCCATTTGATTTACCCCCAACCTAAGCAAACTTTATTTATTTTTCCAAGGTTCACTCACATCGTAGCATTTTCCCCATTCCTTTTATTATATCATGGTAAAATATGCATAACAAAATTTACCTCATAACCATTTTTAAGTCTAGGCAAACTTTAGAATCATGGCCCAAAACATAAACTTAATTATTGGTCAGACTAAATGCAATAAACCAGCAAATGTAATGACATGTTTCTCACATATGAATGTATAAAAGAAATAAAGATATAGGAAAGTGGAAAGTTGTTATAAGATACAAGTGAATGTCTTCAAATAATCATTGACAATACTGACACATAACTTCTCAGAGAAAACAACAGAAGCAAAAACATGACTGAATATGATATTTAAAATTTAGTGTGTGGTGGTGGGGGAGAATTCTGGCCCAGAATTTTAGCAAAATTTTCATCAAAAATAAAGATAAAATAAAAACCTTTTTATTAAAAAAACTGAGAAAATGTATCACTAGCATCCCTGCTGATAAAAGAAGTATTATAGGATTATCTCCAAACAAAATATAAATGAAACCAGATAGAAGATCATACAATCAGGAAAGAACAAAGGATTTCTAAAAGTAAAATATTTTGGTAAGTCAAAATGAATATTAACTTTTTAAAACAATATAGTGACATCTAATAGAGTTTTAAAAATTTAAGATACATGAGAGCAAGAAGATATTAATTCAGAGAAATTTATGAGCTAATGTGATAAAATTGAGGTAATGTGGAGGTAATGTGATCCAAAGCCCTTGACATTTTCATGTTGAAATATATTTTATTAGGTTTTGATAAGATAGCAGTATATGATATAATTTTACCATTACTATAATGGTTAAAAAATGAGTAAACATGGGTAACAGAAGGACAATTGGATAATTTTTAAAAATCAGTATATATGTCAAGTGATAAAATACACAACATGCAGAATATAGAAAAAAAAAATGGTAAAGTGGTTTATTTAAACCTGAAAATGTCAGAAGGTACTTTAATATAACTGAAATTCATGTTTAATTAACAGATGATAATTATCAGACACAAAAGAAAAGTTATATACTAATAATAGAAATATATAAAATGAAGAGCATTTAAAAGAAAAAGCATGGAAAATCAAATACTAGGCAAATACCAACCAAAAGAAATTAATGGAGCTATTAATCAGATACAGTTAAATTTAAGGGGAAAAGATAAAGATAGAGAAAAATTTCATGATGATAAAATGCTTAATTAGTCATGAAAATATAGCGAATTTTAATTTGTAGTCATATGATATCATAACATCAAAATAAAGTAAAATTTGACAAAACAAAAATACAAATATAAAAATCCACAATTATAGTGGGAGACTTTAACATAACTTTCTCAGTACTTGATAGGACGATCAGACGAAAAATGAGTAAAACTATAGAAGATTTGAACTCCTTGATTACCAAACTTGATAAAATTTTTATCTATAGAAGACTACTTCCAACAATTGTAGAAAGAACATCTTTTTAAAGTACACATGGAACATTAATGAAATTTCACCGTATGTTATGCCACTAAGCAAATGTTGACATAGTTATAGGATTTAAATGATTTAGAATGATTCTGATCACAAAATAATAGAAATAAGCTAGACAGTCATAACAAAATATAATTTGAAAATCAACCTACGTTACGTTAAGAACGTTTCGTTAAGAACGTTTCTAAATCATCCATAGCTCAAAGAAATAAATTATAATGGTGACTAGAAAATATTTTGTACTAAATGATAATGAATATATGATATATCCAGATTGCTAAAGAGAGAAGTAACAAAGTTATTGCTTTGAATAGGCAGGAAAAAGTGAACTCTTTCTGACAATGGAGAGAAGAGAGAGAGAGGCAGAGAGAGAGAGAGCTTAAAAACAAAATAGTCAACATCACTAAGGAATAAAGGATATGAGTACAGATACTACGGATATTTTAAGAAACCAAAAAGAGTATTGTGAACAACTAATGCCAATAATTGTTTTAAAAATTAAACAGGAAAAATTCCTATAGGAATTAAAATACAACTTACTAACAATGGCACATGAATAAAGGGATATTCTAATTAGTCCTGTTATATATTAAAGAAATAGAATCTGCACTTAAAAACTTACCCACAATGATGAATCCAGGCTAAGGTGCTACACTGAGGAATGCTTTCAAACAGAAGAAATAATTTCCATCCCATAGCAAATTCTTCCAGAGAATAGGAAAAAAAGGGGGAAGATGTTCTGAATCCTTTTATGAGGCCAGTGTATCCTTCATCCCAAAATCTGAAGAAGACATTGGAAAAAACTATAAGTATTTTACTAGTGTGTACATAGATGCAAAAATCAATGAAACATTAACAAATTTAATCCATTGATAAATAAAATGAATAATACATCACAAAAAATTGTCTTATTCAAGGAATGTTAAGTTGTATTTGATAAAGAATATCCACAAAATCTTACAAAAAACAATTACTCTGCATGTTGAAATTTTGAAAAGCAACCCACTAAGCTTAGGAATCAGACATGGAAGCCCATTATCATTATTTCTATTTGATATTGTATTAGAGGTTCTAGCCAGTTCGATAATAAAGAAAATTTTAAAATAAAAAGCACAAGGATTGAAAAGAAAACGGCAGAATCATTCACATGATTCTGTATGTAGATTATCTAAAAAACCTATAAGTAAGTTGTTAGATCTAATAAATGAGTTTAGCATTATTGTTGGATACAAGCTCAATAAAATTTTGATTGCATTTCTAGGTTAAAAACAGGAATAAATACTCATGCGTGCTCACACCCCACACACACCATTTGGAACAACATCAACAGTATCAAAGGCCTAGGAATATATAAATAAATTATATAATAATTTATAAATAAATAAGGGTAATATATGAAAGACTTTTACTGAAAAATATAAAATATTATTAGGGGATTTTTTAATAAAAGAAGTAAACACATAAGGGAATATACCACATCCATGAATTGGATGTAATACTGGAAAGTTGTCAGTTCTTTACAAATTAACTTATAGAATCAAAACACTCTCAAACAAATGTATGCATAACTTTTACTAAAACTGGCAGACATAGATACATTATTAGAAATTCAAAGGCCAAAAATATCCTGATTCTTGAGGGAAAGAAAAAAAGGCAAGAGTTATTCTATTGAATATTAAGACTTACTATAACAGAAAAGTTATGCACAGTTAAAAAAAAAAGTAGACTAATAGAATAAGTAAGTCTAGAACAATGTGAATGTTTCATTCATGCGAAGATGACACAGAATAGCAATTCAGAATGAACATTTTTACAAATGCTGTTTTGTCAATTTAGTTTCCATATGGAAAATTTCTTGTAGTAGTCCCAAACTGGATACAACCCAAATGCTTAAGAAAAGTAGACTGTGTATATGAGTTGCCGCATATAAAAATGCAATGCTATGTGAGGATGTAATAAATGAACATAGATTATGTCTTCTCACAAACATAATGTTGGATGAAAAATGCCATTACAAAAGAATGCATACTAAATGACTATATTTATATAAAGGCCCAATACAGGCAAAACTAATTTCCAGTGTTTACAGGTGAAGATACTGGTTAGCTTTTGTAAAAGCCAGGGGGATAAAGATTGAAAGGGGTGGGGGGAGGCAGTGAGGCCTCTAGTTTGTTAGCATTATTTTATTTATTGAACTGGATGGTAGTCACATGGGTATTCTCAGTTTGTAAAAATTTTTTAAGTAGCACACTTAGGTTTTGTGCATTTTCCAAAAAATACTTTAAGTAAATAATTTAATTAAAATTTATATTCCTGGGAAACTAACTCGTGTTGTTTTATAACCATACATGTTAAAATGTCTAGGTTTTCTGTATTACCTGAACATGAGGCACTAGAGATAGCCCTGTAAGTTATTGAATAAGGTATGGATATATTTGTATGAAAAAAATGAATGACGTACACATAACCCAAAATGCAATTTTATACATATCTCAAAACAACAATATCATTGTAACCACTGTAACTCTTTTCCCAAAACATAGCATAATGCTGGAAAAGTAGTATGTACTGAAGAATTTTTTTCTATAGATTAGAATTAAATGTAGTTGAGAGTCACATTCCAGTTAGGCTGTTTATAACCTTGCAATCTTGACGAAGTTACTTGAACTGTCTCTTTAGTATCCTTATTGGGAAAACTTGTATATATTCTATCTCCTTTCTGAAATGACTTGCAGAAAGTAACTAGCACTTAGTAGGTACTTAATAATAATATCAATATTCCAAGCTTAATTTGCTAAATTAATCCCTAATGAACTCCTGATTGAAATAAAAATTTTCATATCATATATGTGTAGTAGTGAAAAAAATATTTTTATTGTCATTTTTCATGAAATTTAAAGTTTTTAATGTGAAAAATCCATATCAAATGATTTGGTAAAAATACTTATTTTAATGAGATATTTGCTAACTTATAATTAGGGTACAAATATTTGAGAGGCACATAGAGGAACTTATATGCTAAAAACAATTGGTTACGTGTCCCCACTTCCTATTCCAGTGACTTCCAATTGGAAAGATACTAGGTGCAAATTATGTTTCTGTGGTATTTCTACCATAAATTTTAAACATAGATTGTGCAGTTTTATTTTATATTAATAACTTTGCCTTAAAGAAAATTCTGTGATCTTGAGACATTGACTTCATCTTCCTCGCATTCAGTGAACTCATCTTCAGAGTAGAGTAAGAATAATTACTTCATATATAAGATTTGGGTGATGATAAGTGGTAAAACTTGACAAAAATATAAGTTTTCTTAACATTGTTTAAGAGCTATCCCTAAAATTTTCATTGATACTCCCAACTTTTTCTATCCTACATCTCTCACATCTAATTCATCAGCAAATATTTTTAATTTGGCCAACAGATTCCATTGCCAATAAGCCTGTTTTTCTGTATATCCATTGGTACTATCCTAAACAACCATTGTTTCTTGCCTGGAACTAAGGAATGTTAATATTTTGCCACTTTTAATTCATTTTTTACAGCAACACCCAGATCCGTTATCATAACATTCATATCATAATCCGAACCAAAAATTTATTTCCTGTCGTTCTTGGCTTAAAATCTAGACTACTTACTCTACTTTAAAGAAAAAAAGGGGGGGGGGTGGGGAGAAAGGAAGGAAGGAAGGAAGAGAGAGAAAGAAAAGAAAGAAAAAGAAAATCTTTTTCAAGTAAGTTAAGCTTGTTCCCACCTCTGGACTTCATGCTAGTCATGGACTAAAATCTTTCTTCTTCTGATTATCTGAATACATTGTTGATAAGATTCAGTTCGCAGCTTGAATTTTCATGTCCTCTTTGAGGATTTCTTTCTGGATTTATTTACAATCATTCTTCCTTAGATAATACTTCTGTGAATGGCTCTCTTTATGACATTATTATCATGAGGAATTTTTTTTTTTCATTTTTTCCTATTTATGTTTCTTAAATAAAAGTTTTATGAGAGTAGGGACCTTGTTTGTCACATTGAGTGCTTTGTTTTCACTTGAGGATTAGCACTGAGACAATGGTTTTTGAATAAATATCCAGTTTAATCACTAGCCAACATGGCAGAGGGCACATAAACAAGATGGAATTCATGATCAGAGGGGCTTGTTCTGATGTGACATCATTCTCAATTTTAAGACGGAATGCTTTAGCAATTCACTATTAAATTTGTAGTTGTAAACATTAAGACACAGTTATAGAAGCAAGTTAGTTGAATATTTTATTAGTGCAAGATCTTGTATATACAAATATTGATATCTTAATAATATTTGTTTTTAAGAAGCTTGTACACATGGTAGGCATATGTAATATATATACTCAACATTATTAGGAATTGACCAGTTTCAAAACAAATTTTTTGGTAGAAATAGTAAAATATAACACAAAATATGTGATTATTATAAAATACAAGTTGTTATTAGGAGGAATTTAGTTTAGACTAAAATTATCACTTAAGAATTCATGGAGAAATTAATAAATGGCAATCACCATCATTGATTAAGAATATTTAGATAACTAAATGTTTAAGGTACAGGTTAAATTTTTTTCCAAAGGAACTTGAGGAATGAAAACCTTGCTATTAGACATTCTTATGTAATTGTCTTTGTTTTAGAGAAAGCTTTTTTAAAAATACAGCCAGTCAAAGCAAACAAAAAGCTTCTTTCAAATAAGTAATCAATTATTAAACTAGGCCACTGGCATCATTGTCATTCTAAGCTGTACAGGAAACAAAAGTTGCCAGCTGCACAAGGCCTCTACTGGCAATACCAAACTGTTCATTTTGAGTGAGACGACTTTTCAGCAAATAAAATGTAATGCCAAAAGTATTTTCACAAGTTAAGGATACTGAATTGGACTTGGCATCTGAAATGCTTGATAGGGCAGCATTTCACAATGTGAGTGTTACAGCACCAGAACATGTCATTGGAAGCATATTCTGATTCCATCATTAAACATATAAAACTTAACCAAATTGATAGTTGGATAACTCCAAAGTAATGTTTCATGGGAGACAGATTAACTTCAAAACAGTTGACTCTGAGCATTGACTTTAATTTTTTATTTATCAAATACACATAGACAGTGCTTTTATACAATTAAAAAAGACTGTGTTCTTTTAAGTTTAATTAGGTCCCATTTGTTTATTTTTGTTTTTATTTCCATTACTCTAGGAGATGGATCCAAAAAAATATTGCTGCAATTTATGTCAAAGAGTGTTCTGCCTATGTTTTCCTCCAGGAGTTTTATAGTATCTGATCTTACTTTTAGATCTTTAATCCATTTTTACTTTATTTTTGTATATGGTGTTAGAGAATGTTCTAATTTCATTCTTTTACATGTGGTTGCCCAGTTTTCCCAGCACCACTTATTGAAGAGGCTGTTTTTTCTCCTTTGTATTTTCTTGCCTCTTTTGTCATAGATTAATTGACCTTAAAAGCTTTTGCACAACAAAGGAAACCATAAACAAAACTAAAAGACAACCTACAGACTGGGAGAAGGTATTTGCAAATGATGCTACCGACAAGGGATTCATTTCCAAAATATACAAACAGCTCATACAACTCAATAGCAAAAAAACAAACAATCCAATCAAAAATAGTCAGAAGACCTAAATAGACATTTCTCCAAAGAAGACATACAGATGGCCAACAGGCACATGAAAAGATGCTGAATACTGCTAATTATTGGAGAAACACAAATCAAAACTACAGTGAGGTATCACCTCACACCAGTCAGAATGGCCATCGTTAAAAAGTCTACAAACAATAAATGCTGGAGAGAGTGTGGAATAAAAGGAACTCTCCTTCACTGTTAGTGGGAATGAAAATTGGTGCAGCCACTATGGAGAACAGTGTGGAGGTTCCTTAACAAACTAAAAGTAGAGTTGCCATTTGATCCTGCAATCCCACTCCTGGGCATATACCCAAAAAAGACAAAAACTCTAATTCTAAAAGATACACACACTCCAATATTCATAGCAACACTACTTAACAATAGCCAAGACATGGATGCAACCTAAATGTCCATGGGCAGATGAAAGGATAAAGAAGATGTGGTACATATATACAATGGAATATTACTCAGCCATAAAAATGAATGAAATAATGCCTTTTGCAGCAATATGGATGGACCTAGAGATTATCATATTTAGTGAAGTAAGTCAGAAAAAGACAAATATCATATGATATTACTTATATGTAGAATCTAAAAAAATGATAAAAATGAACTGATTTACAAAACAGAAATAAACTCACAGACACAGAAAACAAACTTGTGGCTACCAAAGGAGATGGGGGGCAGAGATAAATTAGGAGTTTGGGATTAACAAATACACACTAATATATCTATATCTATATATAAATATATATAGATATGTAGATATATAGATACAGATAACCAACAAGGTCCTACTGCATAACACAGGGAACTATACTAAGTATCTTGTAATAACCTATAATGGAAAAGAATCTGAAAAAATATATATACATATGTGTAATTAAATCACTTTGCTGTATACTTGAAACTAACACAACATTGTGAATTAACTATACTTCAATTAAAAAAAAATACGTACAAAAAGACTGGGTTCAAAGCTGGCGTAGCTTTTTTACTCTTCTTGCTCCATTCTTTTCATTGTCTCTTGCGTATGTAAGCTATTTGAAAGGAGGCTATTATACAAAATGCCTGGCACAAAATAGATTCCCAATAAGTAGTAGCTCTTTTATTACCAATATTAGTAATAATATTGATGTTATCGGTATGTTTTTACAATACTCTATAGGGCTAGCTTTTTACATCCATGCTATTCGATCGTGTCTGTCAGAGCCCAGTTAGGAAAGCAAAAATATCATAGGTAGTTCATACGGAAGATGTTAAATACTGGGAACTGATTATAAATGTGTTAGGGTAGAAGGAGTGAAAGGGAGATACTGAAGTGACTAGAGACTGATAATTTCAGGAAGCTTCTCCCACACCGGAGGGCTAGAAAAACCAAAGGAAGGGAGACAGTTTTTCGAGAGCCCAGGTGCACATTTCCCCTTGACTCTGCTGGAAACTGCCAATGCCTGACCCTCCAAAGGCTGCTGAGGCCTACAACTACTCATTGCTTTATTAGCCTTTAGTGCTGCTGAAAGCCTCTGTAGCCTGTAGCTCCAACAGCTGCTGGCAGTCTCCCACTGCTACTGCTGCTGGAATACTAAAGGCACTGAAGTCAATCACCAGTCACTGATCTGCTTCCCATATTCCTCTTAAAATCCTACCAGTGATCTCTAGGACATTATGTTTGGTAAACAAATACCAAAAGGTCACATGGGGTATAATTCTATTTAGATGATATTCTTGAGATGACAAAATGATAGATATGGAAAACAGTAGTGCTTGTCAGGGGTTAGGGAAAGTGAAGGGGCAGGGGAGGGATGGGAGTGACTATAAAAGATAAAATGAGGGAGATCTTTGTGGTGATGAAATAGTTTTATATCTTGATTTTGGTATAGGTTACATAAATCCATACATGTGATAAAACGAAATAGAACTATACATACATTTTACAAATGTAAGTGCTTGATTTTGATATTGCATTAGAATTAGGTAAGGTGTAAAAAGTGGGGGAAACTGAGTAAAATGTGTACTGCGCTCTGTTCTTTCTTTACAAATTACTATGAAAATATAATAACTTCAAAATAAAAAGTAATAAATAACTTCTACTAGTTCTTCTCATGAGCCAATACTAACTAAAATCCAACTGGCAGGAGAGTGTGAGAAATTTAATTTTTAGGGGTTCATATGCCTTCAATATAGAGCAGAAAACTGAATTATAGAAATGAAATTGATTACATATAGACGAAGAAAAAAATGACACAGTTCTAAACATCTTAAATATGTACCCATTGGTTAGAAAATTAAACTGTACATTAAGAAGTATTTGTACAACTAAACATATTTAATTCATTCATCCCATAATAACCACTATCAATACCAATGGTGTTGAAGGCTGTAAAGAGATAATTGGAAAAAGTAATACTTGGGGAAATCTTATATTATATTCAGAAAACAATATTCAGTTCTTACCATATTCCTACCACATAATACAAGATAAATAATATTTTTCAAGTAAATGGCTGAAATGAATGCACTAAATCTAAGTAATATTCTATCATGATTATTTCTGTTTAATACTATAAAATTTTTCAAGAGTTTTGTATTTGCAGTACTATATAGCTGGGTACTAACTTAAAGGATTTCATGGAGTAAGAGCCTATAGTCATATAGGCTGACTAAATGGAATATTACCTTAGCTCTGAATTTCTAAACAAACATTATGTGTATATTTCTTCAAAAGGAGATAGATTAAAATCTGTTTCATTATTTAGCTCAGAACACCAAATTTCATTTCCTTTTGTTTGTCTTTCTTAGATACCTCCTAAGCCAGCAAATCTGGGGAATTATTAAATAAGATCTAATATTTTTCTTTTATTTTAACTTTATTTGTACTTCAACTTTATTATAACACATCTAAATCTAAACTACCAGATGTACATCAGAATACATGGAACAGAAACAAAAATACACATTGAAATTCATCATACACTAGACAGTCATCTCTTTTCATTAGTCAGGGCTACAGTTTATAGAAGCTGACATGATCAGAGACTGCTAGTTCACTGAAAGTTTGCATCATGGATAGATGTTGAATTTTGTCAGGTACTTTCCATACATGTATTATTATGACAATATAGTTTTTCTTCTTTAGGTTATTAATATTGTGAATTACATGGATTGATTTACAAGTCAATTGACCCAGCAATCCCACTTCTAGCTTTTTATACTAAAGAAATAAAAACTTGCATCTGTGCAAAAAACCTTCAGATGAATATTTATAGCAGCATTATTCAGTATTGCCACATATCATAAACCCAGGTATCCCTCAACAAGTGAATGTGTAAATAGACTTTGATACATCCACACAATGAAATACTATTGGGCAATAAGAAACAAAAACAAACAAAAAAGCAACAACAACAAACTATCATGTCATGCAACAACATGAATGAATTTTTATAACATTCTAAAAAAAGGTGAAACTATAGCAACAGAATAGATAAGTGGTTTCAGGGGATAGGTGAGGGGAGAGGGTCTGAATACAAAGGGATTTTTTTAGGTGTTGGAATTGTTCTGTATCCTGTGATGGTGGTTATTTGTCTAAGTATATAAACTCATATCTCCAACAAAAAAGTGAATTTTACTGTGTGTAAATTAAAAAAAAAACCAACACAAAAATCTATCTTTTTATTAAACTCTCATCAAATAACTCAACTTGTTTTCTACTACAACTCAATTAATACAGATGGCTACCACGTCTTTAGCACCCCCTAGAGTCTCAAAGACTATTGAAAAGGAAAATCTTAATTCCTTCCATTCCTTTATGCAAATGCAGAGTTGGAATGAACCTGTTTCTTCTGGTCTTCTCATATTTATTCATACAAGGGAAGAAATGTGTTTTGTTTAGTATTGAGATATTAGGAAATTTTACAGTCTCTATTCATTCTTCATATTTTTCTTCAAAATGTTTGGTAACCAATAGTATAAAACATACTTTCTAGTATTAGTTATTTCTGATACTTGTTTTTATTACTAAGAATACTACAATAAAACAGAACTTGCTTCATGTTATAACTATGTTTTCTCTGAATTAGAATCAAGGTCAACCCTTAGCCAAATTGTGAGATAAGTAAGTCTTTATGAGTTCTTTTCCCAATTTTACTTTTTTCCTCCTACATTATGTGCCTTATTGAGAATAACTTCTGAATTTTTCTCTTTCCCCCCAAAAAATCAATCATGCTTTCTCTTAATAAATCATCTGACAGCACGAATGAAGAAATATTGATTGTATATCCAATGTTTACAGGAAAGTATAAATGAGTGAATAAAATAGTGAGTCCCCTCCCTAGGATATTTGCATTTTAATGAAAATAAAAGTCAGAGCACTGCACCAAGAAAAATAAGGATCCAATTTGTATCTTTAGATATCAGTGACCTCATTTTGGGTCATTATTTTGGAGATAAGAGAGGATTTACTGCAAATCATCACAAATAACTATATGACCCTCTCCGTTCCCATACATACAGAATCACATATTCAAAATTCTTCTTTTAAGATCTTTTCTATTCTTTTTAAAAAGTGACTAATTGAAGTTAAAAATTCCCTAGTATAAATCATTCTACTAGACCTCTGTAATATGAGATCTAAAATTATCAGTTGACTTTAAGTTAATGGCCAAAAAAATTAAAATAAATAAAAGGAGAAAGGCACTTTGATTCACACGGATGATGGTGGTGGTTTTGCACATTAAACCTAGATATATCTGATAAAATATTTAACCAGATCAGTTATATCAGTTAGCTATCTATTTCTTCAAAACTGAAGTATCTGATCAAAAATATTTATTTGAATATTAGATTTGCTCAAATGGCCCTCTGTTTTTGGCCTACTACTACCTCCATTTTTTCCTTTCCTAACCTCTTATATTGGAGAAATATGTTTTGGGGGATCATCACTGAGAAAAGGAATGCTCGCATTGTGGCAATTCAGCATAATCATGTGCTCCCAGTGTATGCAGTCACTGTGGGATCATGACTTTTGTTGGATATAGTTTAGGGTCAGATTCTGAGGACACGTCATAAATGTACTATAGTCAGTATTCTAATATTTCTAGGAAATACATAAGCATAATACAGCTGGAAATCAGCCAACAAATGCTCAGATTTGGGGTTTTTCTGAACTCTAACTACTTTTTGTATATTTGTAAAAACACTCTTTTACAAATTGTAATGTTTCATATAAAATAGTCAGCTCTTAGACTGAGCCACAGATAAAATAGTTATACAAATTAATTTTCAATGTTGTGATACTTTTTTCCCCACTAGTGTGGAATCAGAAGTTTTCAATTTCTTATATTCCTATGAAAAATTCTGAAGTATGCAGATTCAGTCTCTTCTGAATATTGGGATTTTAATATATAAAGGTACAGATTATAAATGGAAGCTTATGAAGCAATTCAATTTTACATATACGTGATCTTATTGCTCTATTCTTAGACTATGCATAGATTTTGTAATGAATGTCTAATATTTCATTGGATAGAAAAAATCATTTGATTGCTTTCTGTTGCTATCTGGGTAGGTCTAAATAATTTCCCTCTTCTGTTCTATTTTTTAAAAATAATTTTAAATGTGCTCAAACACAGCTATTGAAATAATTTAAAACTATAGGTCCATGACGCTGGTCAGTATACACATGTGCTGGATATTTTAAGGACACAATAAGAAATATTATTTCATAAATTATAAAGTTAAATGGTAAATTGATTTTAAAGAAGAGGTTAAGTAAAATTAAAAAAAGACAAAGTTGGCTTGGTTTATATTTGACTATATGAGAAAAATTAAAGTTAACTATAAGACAGTATGGAAATTAGTAACAATGATGGGAGGAAAGATTTTAATTGAAAATGAAGGATTATACTCAGTAATCAAAAATCACCCTTTCTGATGACTCTTTTTATCCAAGTGAAACTGAGTTTTACCACATCAAGAAAGTAGCTGAGTATAGGATACCTCCTTTTGAAACTAGATTGCCAATACAACAGTGCATAACTAAGTAAAATGTTTGGAAGACCCATAATTAAAAAGCCCAGACTCTGCTAAAAATAAATGAAATTTAAAAATTTAAGCCCACCTAATAATGTAATTTGTATTACTATGACATTAAACAATTCCTTTCCATCAGTTTCTTTAAATTAGAATTAGAGGCCTATGCAAATTGTGAAAAAATTCCACAAATGATGTATGGTTTTTTTGGATAGAGAGGTATCTTACTGTGCAAAGTCATACACTGGAAACATTTCATGGAGGCTACATTTACTATAAACGACTATCATAGGGACATAATGCCAACTGAAAAATCCTATCCTAGAAAAAGAGAAGAAATGGAAAGAACCATTAAGTTCTTATTACAATATAATTTGACTTTAATTTTTGCATGTGGAATTCCCAACAGAAATGTGTTTCAATTACCTGATAAAAAAAGAAATATAATAAAACAGAATTACAAAAGATAAAAGTAAATTTAAGTGCCTTAGAAAAGAATCAATATAGCACACTAGTCAAAACCAGGTGTCATATTTAAGAAAATGTTGAGAGTCAGTTGAAAGGAGAGTGGATATGTCATTAATCTAATTAGATATTATAAATCATGAAGAAAATGCTGTAAATTAACCAGCACATGTACTAACTCCACAATGGTTATGCTAGGTAGATAACTTCCATTCGGTGGTTCAACTATTATAATTTGGGAACACTGGAGCTCTTCAGGTATTTTCTGACAGGAATCTCAGTTATTTATCCATGTACTCTTTCTTTCTCACCTCCTTATCTGGTTCCAAATATCTTTACCACCCTATTCATTCCTTTCGTTTTGCAAAGTTTTGAATACATTGCTTTACTTGTATAAGTATGATTGAACTAAGTCATGCATGATGATAATTAACTGACTAATAATAGTTTGGTAAAATAGAATTTTTCTTGTAGATGGGATGTGAGAGGGATAAAAAGAATTTAACTTAAGTTATCAAGAACAAACTACACCTAGAACTGTGTCACCATGAATGAAAACACTGTTTCAGACCTACCCCATTGTTGCATTTAATCATAAAATTCAAAATGGTAACAGCTTTCCTTCCTTTTATCTTGATTCTTTTTTTCTAGGCTTACAAAGCTATTAAGGGTACCATTTCTACTTTACCTTCACCTGTGTTAGACATTCCTCTTATGCTATTTAGAGTTCTGAACCTTGCACACATATCTAATTTAACGTATTTCTAAGAACATAAAATTTTAGAGTAATTTTTCTATAGTTCAAAACTTTTCTGTATCTATCTATCTATCTATCTATCATCTATCTATCTACCTATCTAGTATTTTAGCTTTTGTGAGGAAATATAAATTTTAAACTATTTGTTGCTTTAAAAGTTAACAGTAGTAAATGGGTAACAATTTTCTTAGAGATTTAAATGAATGACTTAAGAATTCCCACATTAATGACTAGAATCTGACTGGGTTAGTGAAGGGTTAGTGAGAAGAATATGTCAGAGAAAACCTGGTAGAAAAGCTAAAGATTTGACAGAAATGAAAATTCAGGAGCTAAAATGCAATTTTCCAATAGTTAACAAAAAACCTATAGGTTTGCAAAATAATCACCTTTCTATGAACTACTGAGTGGGGGAAATGATAGTCTGTCCCCAGATGGCCTTGTCCAAGCTCTATTTTAAAATTGACGGCATTTGATAATTTTTTTTTTTACTTGAATTATCAGTTCCCTTACTTCTTACCTCTAAGATCTGCCTGTAGAGGACCAGCCCATAATTTCCCTTCTCAATAGAATTTTTTATTTAAAAAAAAAAAAAAAACTAATGAAAAGAGGAGAGATTTATATGTATGTTGACTATGATATTTGCATGACCACAGAGGAGTAACAAATTCTATAAGCATGTTAAGAATACTCCATTTTTAAAATCTAATTTCCAGTAAGGAAAAGAGAGAAGTTTGTCTAAAGTTCAACCTCACTGCCACTACTTATTTCACAGGTGTGCACAAATTATGATGGAATAAATTGCTGCTAAGGAGGAATTTCTAAACCAAAGTAATCCTTTTAACAGCATTTACTTATATCTAATACTTCAAGAAATTTGCCATTATGGGTGTGCCGTGAGAAATGTATAGGCAAAAAGTCAAACTAGCAGTCAGAGAAATCAAAGATTTCTTTTCTTTGAAAAGAATTATGATTTTTTTTTTAAATCTCTGAATTAAACAGAGAAGTTTACAGTAGGTTAGAATCTTAAATTGCTTAGTTATGAAACAGTTAAGCAACTATGATGGGCATAACTATTCTTCAGTGGGAACTTTTAAATTAAAAGAATAAATTGAAAGTGAAACTTTGTTTCTTTACTCCTTCAATAGTATTTAAGGTAATTTTCATAGTTAACAATAACAAACAGAAGTGTTTTCCTTAGTACGTTAAAAATAAATAGTCCTCTCAGTTACTGCCAATGCAAGGGAAATCAAACACAGGATTAGAGAACTGTTTTATTTTGCTTAGTTAACAGCAAATGTTACCTAGATAGTTTGTTTCCTTCCCAGATCAATTAATTTTTCTTCCTGCTTAAAATGAAAACCCTTTGATTTGAATGCCTTTTATGTACATATACAGTATTAAAAAAATGGAACTTTGAATTCTTCTTAATTTAGAGAAGGACTTTAATATAGAGAATGGAAAATGAGCCTGCTGTTAATAAAAGTTGATCTCTTTATTTCTATTGAGGAGAGGTTGATTTAAGCTTGTTACTCATGGGAAGAAAGATAAACTATGTGTGAACAAGGCTAGTATTGGAAACTGCTTTCAGTAACTTCATCTGAAACATGAAAGGTTTTAACATGAAACAAATACGAATACCTCTACTACCAAATATCAATGAACTCTATTATGTGAGTGTTGTTTATTAACAAGCAATTGAAATTGTTGGTATATACTGTACTTACTGATGTAAGTAAGAATTTGAGCTCTTATTTAACAGCAATCTGCCAGTAGTTTAATCCATTTCACATACATCCACAATCTGTGACTCTCTCCTTAAATATGAAAGCTCTGTTTTGAATATCCTTTTCCAAATATTTAATATACTATCTGAAATTATATCATGACATTTCTGTTCCCTGATTTTTAATTCTTGATCAGTGGCAGGTAGCAAAATATTTGCTTTCTGTTTGATTCTACTGATAATAAAATCCATAACTACTCATGGTTCCTGTAAGGGCCTCTCATAAACAACTGCTGCATAACAGATAAATCAGTGCATGCTTACATCCACTGAAAAGAAGTTGGTAGATGAAATAAACTTGTGGATACAGAGCAAGAGTGAAATGCTGCAAACATATTAGCTGAGCTTGTTGATTTTAGGGAAAATTAAAATTGAACAATCATTTATGCCTATTAAGTTAAGCTCTTCTAATCCTCCTTGTAACCATATCTATTAAAAAGAAAAATTTATGTATTTCATATATATTTGCTCAAGCATTTGCCTTATTTCATATTTCATAACATTATATTACAAGTTTCTTAAATATTTGTAAGTTGTATATTTTAAAAGTATTCAGCATGACCATACTGCTTTGGAATTAGACATTTTTTGTGAGAAAGTAAAACTACTTGTTGCTTTGGTTTTGATTGTGTTGGGGTAGCTGCTTTTCATATATTTTTATTTTTTATTTCTTTTAACTTTTAACTTGTATATAGAATTGTAGGTTGTCCTTTTTCCAATACTTGAATGATAGTACTCCATTGTCTTCTTGTTTCCATAGATTCTGACAAGAAATTTGCTTTAATTTTTACCTGTATTTCTCAGAATGCATTGTATTTTTTTTCTCCATTATTCTTCAAGATGTTCTCTTTACCATTTGTCTCTGGCAGGTTTAGTATAGTATGTCTCTGAATAGTTGTTTCTTTGATTATATTTAAACTTAATTTGAGATCTGGACATCTTGGATCTGTGGCTTAATGCCTTTCATTATTTTTCAGAAAATTCTTGACTGACATCTCTTCACATACGTATTGCTCCCTGTTATCTCTCTCATCTCAGTCTAAGATTTCAATTACACGTGTGTTACTTTTTGATATTTTCCCAAAGATCTTGATGCTATCTTCTTTGATTTTTATTTTCACATTTCTTTTACTTTGTGTTCAGTTCAAGTTTCTAATTCCTTATCTTCAAATTCTTTTCAAGTTGAGTGTCAAGTCTGCTGATAATCCCATTGAAGACATTCTTCATCTCTATTACCATTACTTTTCAAAACTTTCTAGCATGTCATTTTGATTGTTACTTATAGTTCTCACTTCTTTGAAGACATTCCCCATCTGCTTTTTCATGTTGTCCATCCTTTCCACTATAGCCCTTGACATATTAATCATGTTATTTTAAATTCCCTGTCTGAGAGATCCAATATCTAGGTCATATCTGAGCTTGCTTCTGTTGACTGCTTTGTCTATTTTGTCCCCTATGTTCTTTCTTACTTCCTCTGTTGCATAATTTTTGTATAAAAGCTCTAGATCACCTGTAGGTTAAGAGACAGAGCTAGTGTTTATGCTTCAAAATGGGAATTTTCTCCCAGCTTTATTAAGGTATAATTGACAAATAAACGTTGTATGTATTTAAGGTGTACAACATCATGTTTTGATATATATGTACATTGTGAAATGATTTCCCCGATGAAGCTAATTAAACTATCCATCACCTCACATATTTACCTTTTGTGTGTATATGTGGTAATAACACTTCAGATCTACTCTGTCAGCAACTTTCAAGTGTACAATACTTTATTATTAACTATAGTCACCATGCTGTACATTAGATCACCAGAACTTATTATGGGTATGCTTCCTTTGCTAGAACCTTAGTGTGGAAGTTTTTGTCAATATAGTCATGAATCAACTATGTTTGTGTTTTATTATTGCTATTATTAGAATCATTACCCTACTGGCTTCAAATTCCTCAAGTGTTGTCCATCCTTATTGTGGGGCTGGGTTAATGGAGATTTTTGCTCAATGTCCTATTCTTCTCTCAGATTTAGGTTATTCTGGTGGTTTCTTGCCTGAAAGAGAATATCTTTCCAGGTACTTGTTCCTGCCTTCAGGGATAAACTGCTGTTACTTGTTACTGTTATTTGCTAGTCTGGGGATGGATACAGCAATGACATGCTCTGTTCTCCTCTTTCAATCTCAGACATAGGCTTTGTTTGTGTCCCTGGGTCTCAGATTTGACGGCCAGTGACTCTGCCCCTCCTGCATATGTATAGGGTCTGTAATGGTATGGGATCTGGATAGTTTCTGCCCATCACTTATAGTTAGCAGCTATTGTTTTCTATTTTTTACCCAACCTGTATGGGATATTTTTCCAGTTTAATGTCTGTTTCCTATGAGAGAGCTAGTCCAGTGTAATTTTTCTGCCATAACCAGAAGTTGAAGTTTGAAATAACTGTCCACAGTCCAAGTAAGTCATACCACATCTGAACATATGGATATATTAACATATTAGAACAGACCTGCAGATGTGTTTGTGTGTGTGTGTGTGTGTGTGTGCACGTGTGTATGTGAGTTTATTGCATGTAAATATTTGCCATCTATTTTAGGGGTTTCGTCTGCTTTCTAATACTAGAACTTGAGGAAAGTAACTGTCTTTTTGCATCTTTATTATATTCAAGATACCTTAAGAAGTGATTTACATAAGTGTCCATTTACTATTCCAAAAAAAGCATTTTGGACTTACTCTAAATTATCTAATTGCATAGTAGTTTTAGACCTGGGGCATATGAATCTGCACTAATGCCAAATTATCTACTCCTTGAGGCTAGTGTACAGCTAGCCAGCTGTCCATTAACACTGACGTCATTGCAGTAAATCTTTTACATCTTAGTGTCCTTGTTAACTTTTTTTTTTTTTTTTTTTTTTTTTTTTATTTTTTTATTTTTTTTAATGGCTGTGTTGGGTCTTCGTTTCTGTGCGAGGGCTTTCTCTAGTTGCGGCAAGCGGGGGCCACTCTTCATCGCGGTGCGCGGGCCTCTCACTGTCGTGGCCTCTCTTGTTGCGGAGCACAGGCTCCAGACGCGCAGGCTCAGTAGTTGTGGCTCACGGGCCTAGTTGCTCCGTGGCATGTGGGATCTTCCCAGACCAGGGCTCGAACCCGTGTCCCCTGCATTGGCAGGCAGATTCCCAACCACTGCGCCGCCAGGGAAGCCCCCTCCTTGTTAACTTTTACTCTTGGTTGTTTTCTTTGTAAGGGTGAAGAACTTTGCTCTTTTAATCCATCCTAGAAGTTTATATTTTCTAGGTATTTGATCTGTCTTGTGGGTCTTAGAACAATTTTTAAAATAGTTCCTCAGTTGAATGTTGGACTGAAAAATGGATGTGCCCTTTAGGTAGAAAGAATAGGGTGGAGATTAAGCAGGGTGAAACATTTGTCTCTCTTAATCAAGGTGAGATTAGTCTATTCCAAATCAAGGTCTCTTTCACAATATGTTCATCTCCACTTTGTTTCCAGTGGTAAAACTCAGATTAAATCTGGATATTTTATAGATGTTTGAAGACTCTTTATATTTAGCTATAAATTTATCTACTTCAATATTATGCTTAATTTGTTTGGTTCCCATTATTTAGGACTGATAAATTTTAAGAGTTATACGGGGGAAAAGCTGAATAGAACCTCTAAAGAGATTGTGAAGCAGAGGCATATTTATTTTTAATATTTTGAATTGAAGTAACACGTGTTAGCAAAATGATTTAGGGGTGCTACCTTAGCTGGAAAAGTTACTGTGATTCTCTTTGATTGATTTAAATTATAGTGATGTATAGCATTTAACAGATGACCCAGGTGTATATTGTTATTTTTTAAGTGATGCTCCAACCTATGTTATACCTCATGGAAATGTACTTGTTGACCATTTTTTTAACCATTTTTTAGGAGCAAGAAATAAAATATCATGTTAATTTTCAGCTTATTATATAAGTAGAATTTACTCTCTTCACATTTTTATACTTTACATTTTTAGTTTTTACATGACATATTTTTCACAATAGAGTAAATAACACCTAAGTTGGGTATGTTAGTTAAATTTCTGCAATGTAAAAATTGTAAGAAAGGAATCAAATGGTCATGAAAATTACAATAGAATCATGAGGCTCTGGGTGTACATTTACAAATCATTAATAAATAAAATGAAGATTCAATCAATTATGATTTAAGAATCAATTAAGAATAAAAAGGAAACCTGAATATTTTCTAAAATGATAAATCATATCTATGTTAACCACATTGAATGTGAGAAATACAGAGATGAATTTAATCCAAAAGGCCTAAAGTGGGCTCTTTTGCTTTGAGGGTGAAAAGGGGCATTTTGTTTATTTCTTGATTTATTCTGGAAGGATATTTTAATATCCTAATATGTTCTGAACCATCAGCTACTCCATATTTGTTAGATTCAGGTTGGAGGAATCGGGCATAGAAGTAAAATATATTCCAATAGAAGAAGCAAGATCTAAGACAAAAAGTTAGTGAAGATGGAGATCACAGAAACATACGACTCAATCGAGTTTGTCCAGATATTTTACAACAGGTGCATTCTGTAGGTACTTATACATGAGGGGCCATTTTATAAGTTTCCCAAGTAAAATTCCTTTGTGGTAATTAGATGTTAATTTATTCCTCATGCATCATTAATTCATTTCACAAACACTTATAATGAAATATTTACTTGTTTCAAAACAAATGAAACAGAGTGATGTTTTTCTCCTCACTTTGTCATAAACATCTTCACATTCTCCTTATCTTCCAAGATCTCACAATACATGTAAACACTAGTTTTAGCAAATATATCTTCAGGTAGGAGAATATGTAAAACAAAAATCTTATGTCCTTTCCAACCCTCCACACCTGCCCTAATGCATAAGCTATGCTATAGAACAATGTAGAAAGTCAGAAAGAGGACGCAAAGAAAACTAATTTTCAAAGAGCAGTATAGGTGGTGTACACAGGGGGAGTATGCATTCTACATACTTGTTTGATTTCTGGAGTAAGGTATAAAGGAGAAAGCTTATCTTTTATGGTTTATGAAAACAATTTTGGAAATGCAGGGCTGGAAATGTTTTTCACCTTTTTATTTCCGGTCAGTGGAGGTGCCCTAAATACTCAGTGGAAACAGGTTGAGGAAATCTAGGTGGGAAAGGGCAGACACATTCTCTCCTCCCAGTTCTCCATGCTTCTCAGGTAGATACAGAGGCTGAACCCAATACCCTGATCCCAAGCAAGGAGACCCTGATCTCAGCTAAGAGGCTGTGCTGCTATCCTGGAGGACAATTTACTGTGCTCTGGAAGCAGCAAAGGGAGACCATTTGGCCCTTTCCAACTGCTCCTTGCCAGAAGCCTAGATAAATTTAAATATGGCTTCGGTGTGCACAATTTATTCTGAGAACACCACAGCAGATAAAATCAATATAGTCAGAACATTTCACAGAGAAATAGCTGATTTCTATGGTCCAGACCTCATGCAGTCACTTGCTGTTTTCAGGAACAAGCACAGCAATAACCCAAACCAAAAGCACACTTTTCCTCTATTGACATCATAGTAAGGAATCTTCTGAATTTGCCATCCTGAAAAGGATACAGAAGGGTGAGAACTTAAGCATTCGATTAAGAGGCATTCTGTACTAATTTGAAATCATTTAAAATTTTCTTAAAAATACAATCCTATAAATATAAGTTTGTTATTATAAATTTTAGTCCTGGTGCATATTTTTTAGTATGAGCACTAAGCTAAATTCTGAAATTTAAAAAAAGTGAAAAAGCATATTATTAGGTTGGCCAAAAAGTTCCTTTGGTTTTAAAGTAAAAATAAAAGGCACAGTTTTTCATTTTCACCAAGAACTTTATTGAACAACATATTCACCTTTTTGTTCCACTAACTTTTGCCATTTTTCAGGCAACTTCATAATTCCATCTTCTCCCCAAATTTTATCTTTTCGAGAAAAGAACTGTTCCAGGTGCCTTTTACAGTCTTCCAGGGAATTGAAATTTTTTCCATTAAGAGAATTTTGTAAAGACCGAAATAAATGGAAATCTGAAGGTGCAATATCTGGTGAGTATGGTGGATGAATCAGAACTTCCCAGCCAAGCTGTAACAGTTTTGGCGTAGTCATCAAAAAACATGAGGTCTTGCATTATCTTGATGGAAGATTATGTGTTTTCTGTTGACTAATTCGGGATGCTTTTTGTCAAGTGCTGCTTTCAGTTGGTCTAATTGGGAGCAGTACTTGTTGGAATTAATTGTTTGGTTTTCCAGAAGGAGCTCATAATAGAGGACTCTCTTCCAATCTTACCATGTAGACAACATCACCTTCTTTGGATGAAGACCAGCCTTTGGTGTGGTTGGTGGTGGTTCATTTCACTTGCTCCACGATCTCTTCCATTCCACCTTATTGTACAGTATCCACTTTTCATCGCCCATCACAATTTGTTTTAAAAACGGAATGTTTTCTTTACCCTTCAGTAGAGAATCGCATGCGGAAATATGGTCAAGAAGGTTTTTTTTTTTGCTTATGTGGAACCCAAACATCAAAGCGATGAACATAGCCAAGCTGGTGCAAATGATTTTCAAAGCTTGATTTGGATATTTGAGTATGTCGGCTATCTCCGCGTGGTATAACGTTGATTGTCCTCAATTTATGTCTCGATTGGATTGCTATCAACTTCAACTTGTCTACCCGACCGTGGAGCATTGTCCAATGAGAAATCTCCAGCACGAAACTTCACAAACCACTTTTGACATGTTTGATCAGTCACAGCACCTTCTCCATACACTGCACACATCTTTTTTTGCATTTCAGTCCACTTTACCTTTTTTAAAATATAAAACGTAATATGCCGAAAATGCTGCTTTTTCCTTCCATCTTCAATATTAAAATGGCTACACAAAAATTCACCAATTTTTATAAGTTTTTTTAAAAATTCATGCTGCTATGACAGCTATCACAATACAATCTAACAAAATTGTTTCAATTGAAGTTAAAGACAACTAAGTGCTACAAGAGCCATCTTATGGAAAAAACCAAGTGAACTTTTTGGCAAACCCAATATATTAGCTGGGGCTGTCATAATAAAATCCCACAGAGTAGGTGGTTTAAGCAACAGAAATTTATCTTCTAACAGTTCTGAAGTCTGGAAGTCCACTGTCAAGGTGTCAGCAGGTTTGATTTCTCCTGAGACCTCTCTCTCTAATTTGCATATGGCCACCTTGCTGTGTCTTCCTGTGGCCTTTCTTCTGTGCGCACATGCCCTTGGTGTCTTTTCCTCTTCTTATAAGGACACAGGCCTATTGGTTTAGGGCTCACCCATATGACTTCATTTAACCTTAATTAAGGCCTCCTTAAAAGGCCCAGTCTCCAAATTCAATCACATTTGAGAATTGGGATTCAACATACGAATTTGGAGGAACACAATTCAGTCTATAATACATTCTAAAATTCAAAGCTTAATGGGGTGGTTAATGTGATAGTCAGAATAATGGCTCCACTGTTATTGAACCAAACTTGGGTCTGCTCACCCATGTGCAGTAAAGCCAATCTATTGACACCGAGTTGTGGTGAAGGAAAGTGCAGTTTTTATTGCAGGGTGCCAAGCAGGGAGTCCAGGCAGCTGGTGCTCAAAAGACCCAAACTCCTTGATGGCTTTCAGGGAAAGATTTTTAAAGAGAAGATGAGGGAGGAAGGTTGTGGGGTGAGTGATTAGCTTGTGGACATTCTTCTGATTGGTTGGCAGTAAAGTAATTGAGAGTCAATATCATCAACCTTCTGGTTCCACTGGTCTGGGGCTACGGGCTTGTGGGCAACATACAGTTAACTTCTTCCACCTGGTGGGGGTTTTAGTATTTGCAAAGTAGCTCAAAGGACATGGCTCAGAATATTATCTATAGCCCTTGAGGAGGAACTAAATGTCCTTGACTTTGTTTAATGGCTAAACTATTATTATTTTGTCTTGCTTGACAGTTTTCCTTTTCTTCTACATTTTCTTACTTCTCTGATTAAATTTATTCTTTGAACTTAGGGAAGGCCTAGGAGGCTAAAGTTTTTCTACAGACAAGAGGCAGGCAGAAAACATGACAGGGGTGGGGAGGTGGGTTCTTCTTCTCTAGAAGGCCCCATTGTGTCCTGCTCAGTTATAACACAAGGATGTCCACATCCTAATCCCCAGAAACTGTTAATATGTTACCTTACAAGAGATAATGCAGATGTGATTAAGTTAAAGATCTTGAAAAAGGGGACTATCCTTGATTATCCACATGGGCCCAGTGTTATCTTGAGGGTCTTTATAAAAGGGAGAGAGAAAGATCAAAGTCAGAGAAGGAGCTGAGACAGCAGGAGTAAAGATCAGAATTATGCATTACCATGAGTCAAGGAATGCAGGCAGCCTCCAGAATGGGAAAAGGCAGGGGAAAGAAATCTCTCCTGGAAGTTCTAGAATGAATGCAGACCTGTTGACCCATTCTAGACTTTTCATCTCCAGAATTGTAAGACAATACAATTGTGTTGTTACAGCCTCTAATTTGTGGTGATTTGTTAACAGCAACAATAGGAAACTATTACAGTTGATTTAGAAACAATAATGGTAATACAGTTTGATGAATGTTGTAATATGGGGAATGAACAATAAATTGGTGGCAAAAAGAAAAAAATAGTAAAAAGCTTCAAAGAGAGGGTAATTCTTGGGCTAAATATTAAAATATGAGTAGAATTTAGCTAATGAAATAGGGAGGAAGTACATTTTAGGCCTCCTTTAAAAGGAAAGAAAATAATTTCAGAAGAGAATTGATAAGTTGAGATAAAAGAGAAGGGTTATGGGATCTGTTCGAAATATTAGAAGCATATGTCTATAGAGAATTAGAGTGAAACATCTCAAAGGGTATTGCATTATAGATAGCAAGTCTTAAAATTTCTGTCTTGCAGCCTATTTGGAGCTGTACAGGAATTAAATTTTCTAGGTTGTCTCATCCCTTGTTATAGTGGACAGTGTCTCTCAGAAAATCATCTATTAGAAACCAGTTCTTGATTTCTCTAGACATGGAACTGTGTAAACCAAGTAAAAGCAGTGGGTTAAAATAAAATTGCAGGTGCTTTAATATCAGGTCAGATAGTTTAAAACCTTCTACATATTGCAAAGTTTCCTTGAGTTAAATTTTTAAAAATTAACAATGTAGAAGAATCCTTTAAAAGGCATTTTTGGAGACCTAATGAGTAATACTTTAAAAAACTCATCTCAAGTGTATTATTGACAGGGAGAGAAATTCTGAAATATAAAAAAGAATAACAAATTGGGAATAATTTTTATAGCTTTATTTCATAAAAAATAAGTTGATACAAGTTATAATAATCAAGTTCCTTGATTCTAAGGCATATATTTTTCACATTTTAACATCCCTGAATTTGGGATATATCATAATAAATAGCGTGGCAATTATAATTAGCAGTTTTTTTTATTCATAGTGGTATAAAAATATAATGTATAATATCATTAGTGATGATTTAGATTCAATAAATAGAATACTAGTCCTTTACATCTTGCTTTGGTAATAAATAGAAAAATTAATTTAAAAATTCTTAAAAATACACAAAACACTAATTCTGGGGGCAGTGCTTACAGATGAATAAAAGAATGACATTGTCAATGAATAATGTCAGCATTAATAGAATAAATATATGGTGTCTCAAAATTATGATACTCCTGCATGTATGTCAAGTCCCAAAACAAAAATCTGTATCAATAAATAAAATCTGAAGCTTATTTACAATTAATAGGAAAAAATTTAGCCACAAAGGAAAATTCTATATTAATTTTTGTCCTAGATCATAGATAAACAAAGAATGAGCTAAAAAGGACACCTGGGATCACCCAATTCCATCACTTGGCCTTAAAAATGAAGAGCTTAAGATGCATATAAATAAGCTTACAGGGTATTTTGCACCCACTAGCAAAACTAAGACAAAAACATGGTTCACCAGACTCAGTTTCCTGTTTCTGTTCCATTTCATCACAGCTGTGCTTTTTCCACTCTACCAAGTGAACAGCCTTGCCTCTAACTGTCAGCATTTGCTGTGGTGTAGAGATTCAGATGAGCAGTGTGACTGAGAAGAAAAGGTAGTTGTGAGGAACAAAGTTCTTTTAAATTGGAGTTCACAAAGTCAAGGAAGCTAACAAAGGCCTTAAGATTATTTTCTGTGGATTATACCAGTATTTCTGTCCCTTTTCAAAATTATGAAGCAGTAAGCAAAAGCAAAAAAGGAAGGTGCTACAAATATAATAATAATTTGCTTTAAGTAAGCAATTTCTTCTCTTCTGCAAATATTACAGTGAATACTTTCATTTGAGTATATTTCAGAGTTTGTTACCAGGCTTTGAGACATTATTATATAATACTTTCTCAAATAAGTATCCTTTTCATTATATTCACACTGTATACAGTGCAATGAACAATAGCATCAATATTACATTTTCCTTCATGCTAGAATTAACAAACATTTTTAGGTACATTATCTTGTTTAATTTCCACAAAAGTAACATAAGATATCAGGACATATATTATGACACCCATATATAACAAAG
This sequence comes from Balaenoptera ricei, assembly GCF_028023285.1. Lineage (NCBI taxonomy): Eukaryota > Metazoa > Chordata > Mammalia > Artiodactyla > Balaenopteridae > Balaenoptera > Balaenoptera ricei. The sequence goes on from NC_082642.1 coordinate 110,218,130, forward strand.
AAAGACTGATTCTCAACTGATAATGATTAAAATAATTTTTCTTGTGACGATAAGTTTTAAGATTTACTCTCTTATCAACTTTTAAATATGCAATACAGTATTATAAACTACAGTTTACCATGCTGTAAAATAAAATAAGATTCTGTAACCATGTTTGGTGATGGATGGTAACTATACTTAATTTGGTGCTTATTTCATAATACCTACAAATATCAAATCATTCGGTTGTATACCTAAAATTAATATAATGTAAAAGAATTACACTTCAATAGAGAATAAAATTTTTAAAAAATTACATATATATATACAACTTAGCACAGTGACAATGACCTAGTTTTATAGGAGGTGGATATTTAACTTCTTTAGATAATTCCATTTTCAACACTGGCTCTATAATTATACATACCCACAAGATGTGTATGAAATTTGCAAGTACTCTATGTTCTTGTTAACACTTAGCAGTCATTTTCATTTTACCATTCAAGTATGCATATAGTGGTATTAAATTGTGATTTTGTTTGCATTTTTATGTAATGCTATTGAACACCTTTTCATCTGCTTATTTGCCATCCGTATGTCTTCTTAGATTAATATCCTTTTAAACATTTTACCCATTTTAATTATTTTTGGTGAAAGCTCTGCTGATAACTTATTAGTATTGAGTTATTAGAATGATAGAAAGATAGATAGATAGAGAGATACATAGGTGATATCTACCTATCTATATTCTATCTAGTATCTATATTCCATAAATAAGTCCTTTATCAGATATATTATTTGGGAATATTTTCTCCCTCTCTGTGGATTCTCTTTTTAATTTCCTTGACAGTACTTTTTGAAGAGCTAAAACTTATAATTTAGAAAAAAAGTAATTTACCAATCTTCTGTTTTTATTCTTTTTTAACATCTTTATTGGAGTATAATTGCTTTACAATGGTGTGTTAGTTTCTGCTTTATAACAAATGGATCAGCTATACATATACATATATCCCCATATCTCCTCCCTCTTGTGTCTCCCTCCCACCCTCCCTATCCAGCCCCTCTAGATGGTCACAAAGCACCAAGCTGATCTCTCTTGTGCTATGTGGCTGCTTCCCACTAGCTATCTATTTCACATTTGGTAGTGTATATGAGTCCATGCCACTCTCTCACTTCGTCCCAGCTTACCGTTCCCCCTCCCCATGTCCTCAAGTCCATTCTCTAGTAGGTCTGCATCTTTATTCCCGTTCTGCCCCTAGGTTTTTCATAAACTTTTTTTTTTTTTTTTTTTTTTTAGATTCCATATATATGTGTTAGCATACGGTATTTGTTTTTCTCTGTCTGACTTACTTCACTCTCTATGACAGACTCTAGGTCCATCCACCTCACTACAAATAACTCAATTTTGTTTCTTTTTATGGCTGAGTAATATAACATTATATATATGTGTCACATCTTCTTTATCCATTCATCTGTTGATGGACACTTAGGTTGTTTCCATGTCCTGGCTGTTGTAAATAGAGCTGCAGTGAACATTGTGGTACATGACTCTTTTTGAATTATGGTTTTCTCGGGGTGTATGTCCAGTAGAGGGATTGCTGGGTCGTATGGTAGTTCTATTTTTAGTTTTTTAAGGAACTTCCATACTGTTCTCCATAGTGACTGTATCAATTTACGTTCCCACCAACAGAGCAAGAGGGTTTCCTTTTCTCCACACCCTCTCCAGCATTTATTGTTTGTAGATTTTTTGAGGATGGTCATTCTGACTGGTGTTAGGTGATACCTCATTGTAGTTTTGATTAACATTTCCCTAATGATTAGTGATGTTGAGCATTCTTTCATGTGTTTGTTGGCAATCTGTATATCTTCTTTGGAGAAATGTCTCTTTAGGTCTACTGCCTATTATTGGATTGGGTTGTTTGTTTTTTTGATATTGAGCTCCATGAGCTCCTTATAAATTTTGGAGATTAATCTTTTGTCAGTTGCTTCATTTGCAAATATTTTCTCCCATTCTGATGGTTGTCTTTTCCTCTTGTTTATGGTTTCCTTTGCTGTGCAAAAGCTTTTAAGCTTCATTAGGTCCTATTTGTTTATTTTTGTTTTTATTTCCCTTTCTCTAGGAGGTGGGTCAAAAAGGATCTTGCTGTGATTTATGTCACAGAGTGTTCTGCCTATGTTTTCCTCTAAGAGTTTGATAGTGTCTGGCCTTACATTTAGGTCTTTAATCCATTTTGAGTTTGTTTTTGTGTATGGTGTTAGGGAGTGTGCTAATTTCATTCTTTTACATGTAGCTGTACAGTTCTCCAGCACCACTTATTGAAGAGGCTGTCTTTTCTTGTATATTCTTGCCTCCTTTATCAAAAATAAGGTGACCATATGTGCGGGGGTTTATCTCTGGACTTTCTGTCCTGTTCCATTGATCTATATTTCTGTTTTCATGCCAGTACCATACTGTCTTGATCACTGTAGCTTTGTAGTATAATCTGAAGTCAGGGAGAGTGATTCCTCCAGCTCCGTTTTTCTTTCTCAAGGTTGCTTTGGCTCTTCGGGGTCTTTTGTGTTTCCATACAAATTGTGAAATATTTTGTTCTAGTTCTCTGAAAAATGCCATTAGTAGCTTGATAGGGATTGCATTGAATCTCTAGAATGCTTTGGGTAGTATAGTCATTTTCACAATGTTGATTCTTCCAATCCAAGAACATGGTTTATCTCTCCATCTGTTTGTATCATCTTTAATTTCTTTCATCAGTGTCTTATAGTTTTCTGCATACAGCTCTTTTGTCTCCTTAGGTAGGTTTATTCCTAGGTATTTTATTCTTTTTGTTGCAGTGGTCAATGGGAGTATTTCCTTAATTTCTCTTTCAGATTTTTCATCATTAGTGTATAGGAATGCAGCAGATTTCTATGCATTAATTTTGTATCCTGCTACTTTACCAAATTCATTGATTAGCTCTAGTAGTTTTCTGGTAGCATCTTTAGGATTCTCTATGTATAGTATCATGTCTTCTGCAAACAGTGACAGCTTTACTTCTTCTTTTCCAATTTGGGTTCCTTATTTTTTCTTTTTCTTCACTGATTGCTGTGGCTAGAACTTCCAAAAGTATGTTGAATAATAGTGGTGAGAGTCGGCAACCTTGTCTTGTTCCTGATCTTAGTGGAAATGGTTTCAGTTTTTCACCATTGAGAACGATGTTGGCTGTGGGTTTGTCATATATGGCCTTTCTTATGTTGAGGTGAGTTCCCTCTAAGCCTACTTTCTGGAGGGTTTTTATCATAAATGGGTGTTGAATTTTGTCAAAAGCTTTTTCTGCATCTATTGAGATGATCATATGGTTTTTATCCTTCAGTTTGTTAATATGGTGTATCACATTGATTGATTTGCATATATTGAAGAATCCTTGCATCCCTGGGATAAACCTCACGTGACCATAGTGTATGATCCTTTTAATATGCTGTTGGATTCTGTTTGCTAGTATTTTGTTGAGGATTTTTGCATCTATCTTCATCAGTGTTATTGGCCTGTAGTTTTCTTCCTTTGTGACGTCTTTGTCTGGTTTTGGTGTCAGGGTGATGGTGGCTTCGTAGAATGAGCCTGGGAGTGTACCTCCCTCTGCAATATTTTGGAAGAGTTTGAGAAGGATAGGTGTTAGCTCTTCTCTAAATGTTTGATAGAATTCGCTTGTGTAGTCATCTGGTCCTGGGCTTTTGTTTTTTGAAGATTTTTAATCACAGTTTCAATTTCAGTGCTTGTGATTGGTCTGTTTGTATTTTCTGCTTCTTCCTGGTTCAGTCTCAGAAGGTTGTGCTTTTGTAAGAATTTATCAGTTTCTTCCAGGTTGTCCATGTTATTGGCATGTAGTTGCTTGCAGTAATCTCTCATCATCCTTTGTATTTCTGCAGTGTCAGTTCTTACTTCTCCTTTTTCATTTATAATTCTGTTGATCTGAGTCTTCTCCCTTTTTCTTGATGAGTCTGGCTAATGTTTTATGAATTTTGTTTATCTTGTCAAAGAACCAGCTTTTAGTTTTATTGACCTTTGCTATTGTTTTCTTCATTTCTTTTTCATTTATTTCTTTTTTTTTTTTAACAGCTTTTTTTTTTTAAATTAATTAATTAATTAATTAATGGCTGTGTTGGGTCTTCGTTTCTGTGCAAGGGCTTTCTCTAGTTGTGGCAAGCGGGGGCCACTCTTCATTGCGGTGTGCGGGCCTCTCACTATCGCGGCCTCTCTTGTTGCGGAGCACAGGCTCCAGACGCGCAGGCTCAGTAATTGTGGCTCACGGGCCCAGCTGTTCCGCAGCATGTGGGATCTTCCCAGACCAGGGCTCGAACCTGTGTCCGCTGCATTGGCAGGCAGATTCTCAACCACTGCGCCACCAGGGAAGCCCCTTCATTTATTTCTGATCTGATCTTTATGATTTCTTTCCTTCTGCTAGCTTTGGGGTTTTTTTGTTCTTCTTTCTCTATCTGCTTTAGGTGTAAGTTTAGGTTATTTATTTGCGTTTTTTCTTGTTTGTTGAGGTAGGATTGTATTGCTATAAACTTCCCTCTTAGAACAGCTTTTGCTGCACCCCATAGGTTTTGGCTCGTCGTGTTTTCATTGTCATTTAGTTCTAGGTATTTTTTGATTTCCTCTTTGATTTCTTTAGTGATCCCTTGGTTATTAAGTACTGTATTGTTTAGCCTCCATGTGTTTGTGTTTTTTACAGATTTTTTCCTGTAATTGATATCTAGTCTCATAGCATTGTGGTCAGAAAAGATACTTGATACGATTTCAATTTTCTTAAATTTACCAAGGTTTGATTTGTGACCCAAGATATGATCTATCCTGGAGAATGTTCCATAAGCACTTGAGAAGATAGTGTATTCTGTTGTTTTTTGAAGGAATGTCCTATAAATATCAATTAAGTCCATCTTGTTTAATGTGTCATTTAAAGCTTGTATTTCTTTTTGTTATTTTCATTTTTGCTGATCTATCCATTGGTGAAAGTGGGGTTTTAAAGTCCCCTACTATGATTATGTTACTGTCAATTTCCCCTTTTATGGCTGGTAGCATTTGCCTTATGTACTGTGGTGCTCCTATGTTGGGTGCATAAATATTTAGAATTGTTATATCTTCTTCTTGGATTGATCCCTTTGATCATTATTTAGTGTCCTTCTTTGTCTCTTGTGATAGTCTCTATTTTAAAGTCTATTTTGTCTGATATGAGAATTGGTACTCCAGCTTCCTTTTGATTTCCATTTGAATGGAATATCTTTTTCCATCCTCTCACTTTCAGTCTGTATGTGTCCCTAGGTCTGAGTTGGGTCTCTTGTAGACACCATAATATGGGTTTTGTTTTTCTATCCATTCAGCCAGTCTGTGTCTTTTGGCTGGAGCATTTAATCCATTTACATTTAAGGTAATTATCGATATGTATGTTCCTATTACCATTTTCTTAATTGTTTTGGGTTTGTTTTTGTAGGTCTTTTCCTTGTCTTGTGTTTCCTACCTGGAGAAGTTCCTTTAGCATTTGTTGTAAAGCTGGTATGGTGATGCTGAATTCTCTTAACTTTTGCTTGTTTGTAAAGGTTTTAATTTCTCCATCGAATCTGAATGAGATCCTTGCTGGGTAGAGTAATCTTGGTTGTAGGTTTTTCCCTTTCATCACTTTAAATACATGCTGCCACTCCCTTCTGGCTTGCAAATTTTTTGCTGAAAGATCAGCTGATAACCTTATGGAGATTCCCTTGTATGTTATTCGTTGTTATTCCCTTACTGCTTTTAATATTTTTTCGTTGTATTTAATTTTTGATAGTTTGATTAATATGTGTTTTGGTGTGTTTCTCCTTCAATTTATCCTGTATAGGATGCTCTGCACTTCCTGGATTGACTGACCAATTCCTTTCCCATATCACGGAAGTTTTCAACCTATAATCTCTTCAACTATTTTCTCAGTCCCTTTCGTTTTCTCTTCTTCTTCTGGGACCCCTATTATTTGAAAGGTAGTGCATTTAATGTTGTCCCAGAGGTCTCTGGGACTGTCCTCAATTCTTTTCATTCTTGTCTCTTTATTTTGCTCTGCAGTATTTATTTCCACTCTTTTATGTTCCTGGTCAGTTATCCGTTCTTCTGCCTCAGTTATTCTGCTGTTGATTCCTTCTAGAGAATTTTTAGTTTCATTTATTGTGTTGTCCATCATTTTCTATTTGGTCTTTACTTCTTCTAGGTCCTTTTTAATCGTTTCTTGTATTTTCTCCATTCTATTTCCAAGATTTTGGATCATCTTTACTATCATTACTCTGAATTCTTTTTCAGGTAGACTGCCTGTTTCCTCTTCCTTTGTTTGGTCTGGTGGGTTTTTACCTTGCTCCTTCATCTGCTGTGTGTTTCTCTGTCTTCTCATTTTGCTTAACTTACTGTGTTTGGGGTCTCCTTTTTTCAGGCTGCAGGTTGATAATTCCCATTGTTTTTGGTGTCTGCCTCCAGTGACTAAGTTTGGTTCAGTGGGTTTTGTAGGCTTCCTGGTGGAGGGGACTGTGTTCTGGTGAAGAGGCTGGATCTTGTCTTTCTGGTGAGCAGGACCACGTCCGGTGATGTGTTTTGGGGTGTCTGTGATTTTATTATGATTTTAGGTAGCCTGTCTGCTAATGGGTGGGTTTGTGTTCCTATCTTGCTAGTTGTTTGGCATAGGGTGTCCAGCACTCTAGCTTGCTGGTCGTTGAGTGGAGCTGGGTCTTAGCCTTGAGATGGAGATCTCTGCGAGAGCTTTCACTGTTTGATATTATGTGGAGCTGGGAGGTCTCTGGTGGACCAATGACCTAAACTCGCCTCTCCCACCTCGGAGGGACAGGCCTGACACCCGGCCCGAGCATGAAGACCCTGTCAGCCACACGGCTCAGAAGAAAAGGAGGAAAGAAAGAAAGATAGATAGAAGGAAAGAAAGAAAGAAGGAAGGAAGGAAGGAAAAAATAAATAACAAAATTAAAAAGTTATTAAAATAAAAAATAATAATTATTAAAAATAAAAAAATTAAATAGCAATTAAAAAAAAGAAATAAAAATAGAAAGAAAGAAGAGAGCAACGAAACCAAAAAACAAATCCACCAATGATAACAAGTGCTAAAAACTACAGTAAAAACAACAACAACAACAAAAAAACTGGATAGGCAGAACCCTAGGACAAATGGTAAAAGCAAAGCTATGCACAGAAAATCACACAAAGAAGCATATACATGCACACTCACAAAAAGAGAAAAAGGAAAAATATATATATATCGTTGGTCCCAAAGTCCACTGTGTCAATTTTGAGATGATTCGTTTTCTATTCAGGTATTCCACAGATGCAGGGTACTTCATGTTGACTGTGGAGATTTAATCTGCTGCTCCTGAGGCTGCTGGGAGAGATTTCCCTTTCTCTTCTTTGTTTGCACTTCTCTGGGTGAGCAGACAAGCCTCTAGGGCTGGTGAGTGCTGGTCGGCACTGATCTTCTGTGCCGGAACCTCTCCACTTTGCCCTCTACACCCCTGTTGCTACGCTCTCCTCCATGGCTCCGAAGCCCCCCCCCCCCACCGCCACCCTCTGTCTCTGCCAATGAAGGGGCTTCCTAGTGTGTGGAAACTTTTCCTCCTTCACAGCTCCCTCCCAGAGGTGCGGGTCCTGTCTCTATTCTTTTGTCTCTGTTTTTTCTTTTTTCTTTTGCCCTACCCAGGTACATGGGGAGTTTCTTGCCTTTTGGGAAGTCTGAGGTCTTCTGCCAGTATTCAGTAGGTATTCTGTAGGAGTTGTTCCACATGTAGATGTATTTCTGATGTATTTGTGGGGAGGAAGGTCATCTCCACGTATTACTCTCTGCCATCTTGAAGGTCTCCTGTACCTATCTAATAACATCAGAAATCAGATAGTCTAAGTCCTCTAGCTTTTTTCTTCTTATTATGTGAGCTATTCTAATTCATTTAATTGTCTATTTCCATAAAAGAGCCAACTTGAATTTTAACAGGAATTTCATTGAATTTATAGATTAATTCTATCAATGGGAAAATTGTCATTTTAATAAATTGGTCTTTCAATCTATGTACATGGTGTATCTCTTACTTTATTTAGGTCTTTTCAATGACTATTAGCAATATTGTGTAGTTTTCAATGCACAGGACTTGCATGTTTGTTAAAATTATAAGATTTTCATAATTTGGGAATTTTAAAAATTTACTTATTTTTGCTAATGTATAAAATATTATTACCTCATTAAATCTACTCTGTATCCTTATTGAATTACCTATTTAATTACTTATTTTAATTTTTGTACGTTCCTGCAAATTTCCTCTGTAAACAATCATATTTACTGCAAAAAAATTTTACTTCCTCCTTTCAGATTTTCATGACTATTATATCTTTTTATTGACATTGCATTAGCAAAAACTTATAGAGCACAGTTTAATAGGAACGGTAAAAAAATAGCCATCTAGCCATTTATTCTTGCCTTTTTAAATCAGTTTTTAGGAAAATTATTTTATCAATCATTAAATATGATGTTAGCTTTAGGCTTTTTATAGATTCCTTTTATCAACTCAAGGAAATTTTCTTCTATTTCTAGTTTTTTTTTTTTTTATATGAGTGACTATTGAAGTTTGTCACATGATTTTCCTGCATGTATTGACATGAGCATACATTTTTGTTACTGTAGTGAACTGCTTTGACTTTTGAATGTTCAGCAACTCTGCAAACTTATAATAAACCCCAATTGATCATGTTAGATTACTACTTTGATATACTTGTGAATTAAATTGGCTAAAATTCTGACAAGACTGTTTGCATGCACAATAAATAGGATTATTGGTCAGTAGTTTTCTTATCTTTGATTTTATATCTTTTGGTTTTATATCTTTGGTTTTTTTTTAACATCTTTATTGGAGTATAATTGCTTTACAATGGTGTGTTAGTTTCTGCTTTATAACAAAGTGAATCAGTTATACATACACATATGTTCCCATATCTCTTCCCTCTTGCATCTCCCTCCCTCCCACCCTCCCTATCCCACCCCTCTAGGTGGTCACAAAGCACAGAGCTGATCTCCCTGTGCTATGCGGTTGCTTCCCACTAGCTATCTATTTTACGTTTGGTAGTGTATATATGTCCATGCCACTCTCTCACTTTGTCACAGCTTACCCTTCCCCCTCCCCATATCCTCAAGTCCATTTTCTAGTAGGTCTGTGTCTTTATTCCCGTCTTGCCACTAGGTTCTTCATGACCTTTTTTTTTTTTCCTTAGATTCCATATATATGTGTTAGCATACTGTATTTGTTTTTCTCTTTCTGACTTACTTCGCTCTGTGTGACAGACTCTAACTCCGTCCACCTCACTACAAATAACTCAATTTCGTTTCTTTTTATGGCTGAGTAATATTCCATTGTATATATGTGTATATCTTTGTTTTTATATCTTTGGTTTTATATGAGGGTAATGCTGGACTCATAAAATGAAATGGAACCTCTTACATACTTTTCTAATTTCTGAGAGATTTTGCATATAATTGGGATTAGTTCTTCCTTAAAATTTTGGTAAAATTCACCAAGGAGATCATTTTGGCCTGGAGTTTTTATTCTATTTTTTAATGATGAATTCAATTTATTTAATAAACACAGCATTGTTCAGGTGATCTATTTCTTCTTGAGTGAATATTGATGAGTTTGTGTCTCTCAAGGTAGTTGTCTACTTAATTAATTTATCAAATTAGTTGGCATTATGTGTTTAAATTTTTTTTCTCATATAGGAATTATGCATTTCTTGTTAAATTTATACTGAAGTATTTAATCATTTTTGTTGATGTTGTATATTGGCTTTTCTCTACCATTTTTCTCTGTTTATTGGTTTTGTATATGAAAGTTATTAATTTTGGTTGCTTATTTAATTTTCTGCAACACTATTAGAAACATTCAGTGATTTCTTTTAAAATCCAGCTATTATACGTGTTTTGCTTCTGAAGTTTTCATGTGATTATTTTTATATTTCTCATGGATATATCTTATCTTTGCCTTCACTGTGAGCATGAATTATTATAACCATACAGTATGCAAATAACTATGTAAATACTACATAATAAAATAGCTATTTTAAATTTATGGTTTGGTAATTTCAGCAGCAGTGCCATTTCAAGTATTGCATCCATTTATTGTCTTTTCACTTTAGAATGGCTCACATTTCTCTGGCTCTTTGCATGTTGAGTAATTTTGGATTATATTCTGGCCATTGAAAATAGTGTATTCTCTACTAGATTATTTTATGTTGATCCAAACATTGTTTATGGTTCATGTTAGCAGATAATTAACTTGGTTGAACTCAAATTGAATACACTCAAGTCTGTAGAGAGCAGTGACTGAGATCATTTAAATTTTTTATGCCACAGACACCAGATAAATTTTATTTGCACCATATATGTACAGATGCCCCTTACTGGATCAAGGAACAATCAAGGAACTTGAAGATAGGTCAGTAAAAATTACCCAAACTAAAATGCGAAAAGGAATAAAAAGTCTAAAAAAAAGAGAGAGAATTCAAGTGCTGTGGGACAATATTAAATGGAATTCCAGAATGAGAAGAAAGAACTTGGCAAAACAAATATTTGAAGAAATAATGGCCAAGAAATTTCCAAAATTAGTAAAAGACACTGAACGACTGATACAGGAAGATTAGAAAATATGAAATAGATTAAAAAAAAAAAAAGAGAACAAGGCAAATCCCATTCAAATTGTTGAAAACCAAAACAAAAAGAAAATATTGAAGGCAACCATGGGTGGAGTTGGGGTGGGAAGGCATTTATTACCTGAAAAGAAATAAGGATAAAAATCATACAGATTTCTTATCAAAGTCTATGCAAATAAGAAGAAAATGGTATGACACCTTTGAGTGTTAAAAGAAAAAACAAACAAACGAGCCTGCCAACCATACCCAGTGAAATATTCTACAAAAGTACAACGGAAATGAAAACTTCCAGACAGACAAAACTGAAATAATTTATTGCCAGCAGACCTACTGTGCAAGAAATATTGAAGAAGATCTTCACGCAGAAGGAATACAATTTAGAGGTCAGAATTTAGATGAACACAAACACACACACATATACACACAATGCACACAGAATATTGGTAATGGAATGATAAAATAGAATCTTTTTTTGTCTTTCAAAAATTTTCTTTGAAAGATAACTTTATAAATCAATTTGGAAGAATGCAATTGTATGTTTATAGCATGTTTGGAGGTAAAGTTTTTGACAACAATAGCATAAAGGAAAGGAGGGAGGAATTGGGAATACACTGTTTTAAGGTCATTGCAAGTGAACTTAGATTATTATATAAGTAAAATCTTACAGAACCAGAAACATTTTTTTTGTAAAGAAGCACACACTGTCTATAAAAAACCTGCCTAAAATGTAAAATTCAAATGTCTAATGTTTAGAAGAATTTGAACTAGAATCCATATCTTGAATATATTAGTAAGAAATGCTATGTAAGGATGTAAATACAAGAGAATCACAAAAGAAGGCATTTAAATTATCTTATGTTTTCTTGAATGCTAAAGCCAATATCTCCTTCTAGTCTTCTTCTTGAAGAGTATAAATTCCAAGTTTCACAGGGAAGATGGAGTGAAGAGTGGTTTGGCGGTTGGGCAACATGTAAAAGAGTAAAAAACAAAACAAAAGTGAAGTAAGGATTAGGATTAAATAATCACTGGAGTCAGAGATGAGTCACAACCAGGATGCTATTCCCTCCACCATCATATATGTACACACATACAACTTAATTTTTGTTTTTATAAATTTGACTCCAAAAATATTCTAAACATGGATAATCACTTTTTTTCAAATATAATTTTTAATTTACCTTGCATGCCAAATGACAGAAATATTCTATTTATGATAAATCAATTAAACAAGCTATGCTATTTCTGAATGTTGCTTACAAACAAAACATAAAAGCCTCTTATTTATGTCAGGAGAGGACTTTGAGAGCATTTATCACACTGAAATTAAGTATCAGTGGTTCTCATAGAAATTATAGGAATCAAGTTCTAGCTTTACAGAGCTAACATTCTCAAATAAGAGTTTTGGTAGGAAATGATATTTTCTTTAGGATGAAGACTTAAAGGAGGAGACACATATCAGAAAAATAAAAATATGTCTATGGGTATAGTTTTTTAAAGACATATTATAAGCAAATAAGCAAAACCCCAACGAAACAGGCATCCCAAGAAGCATTTGGGCTAGCCTGAAAAGAGACATCATTATCCAAATCACAGCAGTAATCATGTCATTACAAAGTTAAATTAGAACTCTGAATTGTGTGCAAGAAAGTTTTATTAAGAATGGGAAATCTAGAATCAGAGCATATGTTTTCCAGATGCATCGGTATAAGCCTCTATGGCCTGCTGCTTAATTCTTTAGGTACTCCAGGGAAAATCTGTAGTTAAATTCAGATGATTTTACCTTAGCACAGTGAAAGTTGTGGATCCATTTGCTGACTTTCTCTCTATTTTTTAAATATACATTTTAAATAAATTACTTAATTTCAGGAGCATATATTTAAACGAATCCACAAAATTGTCACTTATTGCTATTTTCAACCATGTTCCGTTCACACCTGTAAAAGCATATTTTGAATTTCTCATTATAGCAATTTTATTTATAAAATTATTGGTGTTACACAATCTAAACTAATACTACCAGTCAGTTTTTACTGAGTTGCTGTTTATACATTACTGATCCCCATTTCTCTGTACAACTATAACGATTCTAAGAAAATACATGGATAGAAAAATACATGTATATATTACAATAATTATTTGAAGTTACAGAACTCCCTTCTTCCATAAATCTCAGAATTTATCATACATGTGATTTAAGTCTCAGTGTTTTCCTTTCCACCATGAAGTGAGCTCAGTAATAATCAAGTATCTTTTCCTTTGCATACTAAGATGGATCTCTGTGTATATTATTCAGCATTCTAAAACATTTACTGAGGATCTTCTTACAGGTACTGTGCTAGAGTTGAGAAATTTTTTTTTGAAAAGCTTAACAGAATGTGCAGATATGAAAAGAGTTTTAAGCATGTATTCACAGTGTGAGAAGAAAACAGAAACCAGTGGTTTTTACACTTTTGAAAGAGAGAGACGGACCCTCCCTTGAGAATCTGAGGACAATTAAAATCTAGAAACAATAAATGCTGGAGAGGGTGTGAAGAAAAGGGAACACTCTTGCACTGTTGGTGGGAATGTAAATTGATACAGCCACTATGGAGAACAGTATGGAGGTTCCTTAAAAAACTAAAAATAGAACTACCATACGACCCAGCAATCCCACTACTGGGCATATACCCTGAGAAAACCATAATTCAAAAAGAGTCATGTACCCAAATGTTCATTGCAGCTCTATTTACAATAGCCAGGACATGGAAGCAACCTAAGTGTTCATCAACGGATGAATGGATAAAGAAGATGTGCCACCTATATACAATGGAATATTACTCAGCCATAAAAAGAAACGAAATTGAGTTATTTGTAGTGAGGTGGATGGACCTAGAGTCTGTCATACAGAGTGAAGTAAGTCAGAAAGAGAAAAACAAATACAGTATGCTAACACATATATATGGAATCTAAGAAAAAAAAAAAAAAAGGTCATGAAGAACCTAGGGGTAAGACGGGAATAAAGACACAGACTTACTAGAGAATGGACTTGAGGATATGGGGAGGGGGAAGGGTAAGCTGTGACAAAGTGAGAGAGTGGCATGGACATATATACACTACCAAACGTAAAATAGATAGCTAGTGGGAAGCAGCTGCATAGCACAGGGAGATCAGCTCTGTGCTTTGTGACCACCTAGAGGGGTGGGATAGGGAGGGTGGGAGGGAGGGAGACGCAAGAGGGAAGAGATATGGGAACATATGTATATGTATAACTGATTCACTTTGTTATAAAGCAGAAACTAACACACCATTGTAAAGCAATTATACTCCAATAAAGATGTTAAAAAAAAAAATAACCTCTGTTGTTTGTAGTAATCCACATTTACAAGGAAGCCAGAAAGGCAGCATTTATTATTCCTTTATGTTTTCATGAGGATTGTGTTTTAACATGTGTTTTGAATAAGTCAGGCACATGATATAGAATTCAGATGGACATAAGCTTATACCATGAATATCAAGGTCTCTGCTCTCTGTCAGCTAGCACCCAACTCTCCATCTGAAATACACTCTCTGTTACTGACTTTTTGGTGAATCCATTGAGAAATATTTTATTTAAATACAAACATATATGAAACTATCCTTTCATTTTTCACACCAATATTTGCTTTCTATACATAGAAATTCACACCTTGTTTTTTCTCACTAAACAATGTATTTTAGAAGTTATTTCATATGAGTGTATAAAGTCACCTCCTCCTTTTTAATGCCAGTTTATTATGCTATTGAATGAGGTACCATGATAAATTTAACAGTCCCTCAGTTGATGGGCATATAAATTGTTTCCAAGCACTTGGCGTTATAATTATGCACTAAACATCCTGATACCCTATTTGGAGTGTACTTCTAGGACAAATACCCTAGGGAGTTGTGTACATTTTAAATTTGACAGATATTGCCAAATTGCCCTACAAAATGTGCTGTCAACTTCCATTCCATAAGTAGTGCAAGAGAGAATCTGTGCCCCAACAAAATATTATATTACATTTTTTTCATTCTTTGCCAATCTGATAGGAGAGAAACCTGTTGCTTTTTGTGGTTAGAATTTTCATTATTTTTTATAAGTGTAGCTGAATGTTTTTCATGTTATGACCTTTTTTCTTTTTCATGTTGTGGTATTGGTCTTTTCCTTATCGATTTATGAGAACTTTTAGACCACCATTCATTCATTTGAGACCACAGCATTCCACTTTAGTGCTGCAGATTTTACCTTGTAATTTTTTCAAAGATTTTATCAGTAAGTATAGTGGCCATAGAAAAACCCAATAATATTCATGAGCCATGGCTGAGTCTTTGTAACATTAAACTTCCTAGTGGGCTTGATTATTGTCAAGTGAACAGTGGAACATTCTTGCCTGCTTGTTTTAGGCTTCCTTGATCATAAAATTGTTTTGATCATATTTCTTCTTATTTAGGATAATATAAATTAATAATGGTATGCAGTAAAATTAGTATGCCTGAGCAAACTTTTTTCTCATGCAAAATATTGGGTTGAGAGTCCCAAATCTCCAGTTAGTTAGGAAGGCAACTGTCATAAAGTAAATTTTATGCATAAAATATTGGAGCTGATATAGGATTCTGTATTATCAGTTATATTTCATAAGTTTCTGGGTATCCTCTTTAATGTTCCATTCAAAATCACTACATCTATTACTTAGTTTATGTTTCCTTTTAGCCCTTAACAAGCCAGGAGCAAACAGGGCAAGGCTCACTGTGTCATAAGATAGAAGAGACAGACCAATTGCAATTTTTCAAAAATACTTTCCTAGTGGTGAAAAATGGAAGAAAAAATTGTATCTCTCCAAACAATCAGAACAGAGTTTACATAAACTTTTTGACAGCGAGAATAAATTTATAAAACTTGAGAGAGTTACCATCAACTATTTCTGGATAAAGTAGAACTGCAAATTGGTTGGCATCAATACAAGTGAAAATAAGCTAAACAATACAGATGGCTCATTCTCCCTCCCATTCTACTTTCACAAACAAAACCTTTTGTTCATTTTTTCTGCTGTAATATCTCCATTATCTACTCTTTCTATTCTTAATTCCATTATTTGAGATCACACGTTAGTATCTCCTCTCTGGTTTGTGGCAATAATCTCTTTTTTTTTTTTTTAAGATCTTTTTAAATTGAAGTATAGTTGATTTACAATGTTTAAGATATATAGAAAAGTGATTCAGTTATATATTATTTTTCAGATTCTTTTCCATTATATGTTAGTACAAGATATTGAATATAGTTCCCTGTGCTATACAGTAAGTCCTTGTTGTTTATCTATTTTATATATAGTAGTGTGTTTCTATTAATCCCGACCTCCTAATTTATCCTTCCCCTCTTTCCCTTTGATAACCATAAATTCATTTTCTATGTCTGTGGGTCTATTTCTGTTTGTAAATAAGTTCATTTGTGTCATATTTTAGATTCCACATGTAAGTGATATCATATGATGTTTATCTTTCTTTGTGTGACTTCAGTTGTATGATAACTTCTAGGTCCATCCATGTTGCTGCAAACAGCATTATTTTATTCTTTTTTATGACTAATATTCCACTGTATATATGTGCCACATCTTCTCCATCATTTAATTTTTTACCCTCCAATTCAGACTTCACATTTCCATCAGAGTTGCTTTTCAAAACTCAGATAAATGAAGGTCCTATTCAAGTCTTTGATTATCCTCCTCCACCCCTCACAAATCTGAACTTATTAGCACGACATTCAAACCCCTCAGTATTTTGGCCATACCTGGATTTTCTTATTAAAATTGACAGCATCTTCCAATCACTCCTATTAGTACAGGTTTACTAAACCATTTATCATTTCTCAACATATCTTGTATTTTCCTATTTCTGGACTTTTGCTCATTCTGATCTGTCAGTCTGGAAGTCCTTTCCCACTCAGTACAGGTGTACTTAAAAATAGCTAAATTTTCTTGATGACTTACTGTCCCAGGAACTACTTTAAGCATTTCACACTCATGTCACCACTGAAAAACATACGTACTATAACTCTTCACACGTTACAAATGATGAAACTAAGTATGGAGAGGTTAAGTAGTATGGACTTAAACATAAAGCTGAATTTCAAACCTGGCATTCTTTCTCTAGAGTTGGAACTTGAAAGACTGTGTCTTGATTATCTTTTTATCCTCCACAGCATGTTATACATTATTTGTACAGTGCAGGTGCTGAATAAATGTTGTTTAAATTGAATGTTTTATTCAGATTATAATTTGGGCTTGAATGATCCAGAAAATTAACTTAATTATCCACTTGAGAATGTCAGTGTTGTCTTGACCCATTTTTCTTGAGAGTGGCTTCTTCCTTTTTTCTTAAATATTTCTGTTTTGACATTTACAGTCACAGCAGATGCTAATCTCAGAAATCCAAGGACACCACAACATAGCAGTTTAGAGAGCAGTATATGACAACCCCAAATGGTAGCAATTACCTAGAAGTGGCTACAGTTAGTAAAGTGACATGAAATCAAATCTGCTTTCCTTTAAGGGAAACTTAGAAAGTAAACGTAAAAAGCCATAATTAAGAAAATTGATGTTCAAAATGTAGAATACATGCAGATTTCAGTTTCTGTTAGTCACAGGAAGTGTGATTAGAAGAAATAGGGAGACATTATCTTTCCACGTCGTAGTCTTTATTTGATAAAGCTAAATTCTCTATTAAATTAATAATTATTTGCATTTTAATCACAAACTATACTTAATATTAAAAGGAACTGTTCACAGCCTTCATAACATTCATGTCAATTGAGGCCAGATCTAAGTTTCAAATACGGACTAAATTTACCCTGCGGAAATGGAAATGGAAAATTAAAAATTAAAATTAAGGTCAATGGACTCTCTTTACCTTTCCCTAACACTTGTAAGATTAAATTTCAGAATTAAAAATGTGTGAAACTTAAATATCCAGGTAGTTTTTACAATACAGTAGAGATTCATTTGGTAGAAAAAAATGCATTTTTGCTTGGTACTTTTCTGTGTTAACCTTTCTGAAGTAACTCTTTTGAATGTGATTATTCTTTACAAGAATTTTATCCTGGCCTAAATTTCTTACCTTATACCAGGCTTATATACTGACATTATACTGAAGTTCCTCAACCTCAGCGCTACTGGCATCATCGACAGGCTAACTCTGTTATATGGGGCTGTCCTGTGAACGGTATGATGCTTGGCAGCATCCCTGATCTCTAATTTGTTACTGGAAGAGGGACCCCTTCCAGGGCCCAAGAGTGGCCTCCTGTCTAACACTTGGAAATGAATTGTCCGAGGAGATACATGTACCATCAAAGCAAAACACTTTATTGGGAAGGGGAGGCCAGGCGGAGAGTAGCAGGGTAAGGGAACCCAGGAGAACTGCTCTGCCATGTGGTTTGCAGCCTCAGGTTTTATGATAATGGGATTAGCTTTCCTGGTTGTCTCCGGCCAGTCATCTTGCTCGTGCCCATATTTGGTCTGACTCAGGGTCCTTCCTGGTGGTGCATGCATCTTGCAGCCAAGATTAATTCTAGTGTGAGGATTTCTTTGAGGTTGGCAAGACATATTATGGGCTGGTGTCTCCTTCCTCCTTTTGGCCCCTCCTGAATTCTCCTGGTTAGTTTTTGGTAGCAGCACCATGTTCCTTATCAGGAAGCTCCTGTTGTGGCACAACTTATGCAAGCGGTTATTATCATGCCTGGCCAAGGCAGGCAGTTTCTGTCAGTGGTTCCCCAGCATAGTCACTAGATGCCATTAGCACCCTTTAAGCTGTCTAAACCAAAGTGTCTCCAGACATTACCAAGTGTCCTGGGGAGGTAAGGGGAGATTTCCTTCTGTTGAGAACCACTGATTTATGTTGACTCATTGCCCTTAGAATTTTTAGTCATTCCAAAGGATTCCTTAAAGAGAGCATGCTTTCAGGGAAGAAGACTACATTCCCTGCCTTTTTATCATTCCTTTTCTGTATTACTATAAGAGCCTTATCCCTCACCTGCTTTGGTTCCAACACATTTCTCTTATCCGATCTGGCACATGTAGCATATGTAGCAAGGACACAATACCTTCATATAATGCATTATTAACTACACACTCAGACTTTGATGCCACAACTAGCTCTATTTAGATATCGTGCTTCATTCCAGAATAGGAAGGAATGGTTGAGCTACATCGCAAGCTCTTGTCTTTCAACATCACGATATCAGGAATTAGTGAAGCAACTCCACCTTGTGAGTTCCTTTCTCTCAAGCATCAGCAACTGTTAATTCTGTTATTTTGGATATTATGCATTAAAGTAATGCAGCAAAAAACTTGACATGAATTTCTACCTTCTTTTTAGACAACCTTCTACTACCAGGGGTGATCTCAGCAGGTAGATGTATGGCCAGAGAATAAAGGAAACAGTGAACCACCACTGCCTCCCAGGATATTTTCATTTGATCCAGAGGCCATAGCTGCAGCAACAGAGACCTGCAGATATAAGAATGCAGCCTGAGTAGCCAACAAACACAGATTATGTGGAGATATCATTCAGGTTTCTTAACACCTTTAATAGCTTGCATCTGTATTCTTTAAAAAATAAACTCAAAATATATTGTTCAAGTATTCATTTCACTAGTTTGAACAGTTACTGGTTTTCTTTCCTTTTATAGTCTTTGTCCCATTTCGCTGTAAAATTGATTTGGCCCTTGGAGTGGGGGAACAGCATGCACAGCAGGTCCTACCAATGCTGAGCACTTAAAATGCTATCAGACCTCCCAGCAAATCAGTGCTGTCCAAATGGGGCATTGACATTTCCTTATTTAAACCTCACTCCCTTAGGGCAGGCTCTGTCACCAGGGTTATTAACTGGGATCTAGATCTAACTACTACATGATACCATCTATATCCAGATAGTATAAAAATGGAAATTTCCATATTTTTTAGGTGACCTGTAGGATGAATACCAATTTCTTTTTTTTTTTTTTCCTTTTTAACCCACTTTCAGCCTTTTGTTCTGCAAGGTGATACTGTCTAAGCATAGAAAGCAGGTAGAAATTTATGATAACATGGTAAAAACGTTGAGCCCATACATTTGTCAGAATAGATCGTTATTATTTGCCTCTTCATTGTGACTTACCCTAACCGCAAATGTAACAATCTAAGATCCTTCTTACTTATTTCTTGCCATTTACTCTTTGGTTTTGACAGAGTTTTAATTTTAACGTAATTCATTTCATAGATAGAAGGAATTCTTAGTATATCTCTGTTTTAAGTTAGTCAATTACAAGTACAAATCAAAAGTTATACTGAAGAGACTAGGCAGCACCAAAGGTTAAGTGTACAGATTTTGGAGTCAAAAACGGGAATGCTAATCCAGTTTTACCACTTCATATTTGTTTTGATTTCAGGCAAGTTAACTGCTGTCTTGGAGCTCCATTTTTTTAAAGGCTGAGTCACCATTGCACTACATAACTTTAAACACCACTTTAAGTTTCATGAGACTTAATCATGAAATGTAAATCACATGAGAATGTCAAGCCTTGTTTTTCCTAAAGTCCAATCAGTCTCTATCTAATATTCTCTGATTCTTCGCTTCTGTGTATTTCAGTTTTTCCATCTTTCAACAGTAAGAAATGTTGAATGATAATCATTTCTTCTTGTTGCCCAACTCCTATTTCTTAGGAGAATAACTCAGTTTTAACTGTTAAGAATGTATGTATGCACTCTGTGTATGTGAGTGTTCTGTAAAACATTTGTTTGACAAAAAAAAAAAAAGAAAAATCAGCTCTGGTGAAGTTTGAAAACAAATTTCCTATGATTTTTCCTGCTAGATTTCTTCAAAACAGTTTAATTTTTTCTTTTTTTAACCTAAAATTCTTAGGGTCATGGACAGTAGTTCAGCATGAGAAATAAATATATGAATAGTTGGTCAAATCTAACAAACTAGAAAACATATCTGACTGAATCACCAAGTAGGTAGAGCAAAGGAGCAATTTGAAACCAGAGTTTGAGTAAATGAGAACCAAGAGCCTACACAGAGGCAATGCCTGACTTAGAGTTTATCTTCCCATAGCTTTCACTTGCTTTCTGTGTTATAGTACAGAGGTGGGCCTACTGCAGATGAAAGCATCAATAATAACCTAAACAAAATTAAGCTCTAAAGGTACTTTGGATCATGAGTGTGGAAAATCTGTGCAGGGAAAAATCTGTGCAGGGAAAAATCAGAACATTATTTGTAATAAACGAGAATTGTGTTATTATTGTTCTGTTTTTTCTTGTTCTGTTGCTGATTGGAAAGGAAAAAACATCATCTTTCCTTCCATATTTCTCCATTGTTCTCTGACCACTACCACGCTCACAACACTTTGACCCCAGAGGTGTAGGTGTTTTCCCTGATCCAAGCAATTCTCTGTGGCATCAGCTGGGTATCGTACAATTTCATTCAATTCTAACAGTATCTAACTGGAGATAGCATCAGATCCCACAGGTTAAGGGCTCAGCCCCACAAGACTGCTCCCACCCCACTTCAGATGCTAATGCAAGTCCGGGTTGTCACCTATAAATCTGAGGTTTCGATGTCCCTTCCTAGGGTTTGATTATTTTCCTAGAGATGCTCACAGAACTCAGAAAAACACTTGCATTTAGCAGTTTATTAAAGGATATGAGAAATGATACAGATAAATTATACAGATGAACAGCCAGATGAAGAGATACATAGGGCAAGGTCTGGGAGGGTCCTGAGCACAGGAGATTCTGTCCTTCTGGAGTTGGAGGTGTGTCACCCTGCCCAGTACATTGATGTTTTCACTAACCTAGAAGCTCTCATAATCCCATACTATTGGATTTTATGGAGGCTTTTCACGAAGACATAATCAATTATTAACACCATTTTCAACCTCTCTCCCCTCTCAGGAGAATTGGGGGCGCAGCTGAAAATTTCAAGCTTCTAATCATGACTTGGTCTTTCTGGTGACCAGCCCCATCCAGGAGCCATCCAAGAGTCCATGCAGAGTCACCTCATTAGAACAAAAGATGTTCCTAGGGCTATTATCCCTTAGGAATTTACAAGGATTTTAAGAACTCTATGCCTGAAATAAGGACAAAGACTACATATATATTTCTTATTATAAATCACAATATCACAGTCATTCCCTTATCTTATAACATGGATTCCTTATAGTAAAACAATCTTAAAAGTGAAAAGGTACTGACACATTACTAGAATACCATTCAGGTGTTAATATACTATCCAGTCCATCATCATATCATATGAAAATGTCTCCCACGGCAAGGCCACAGGTGTTTACAGGCTCCCATTTGATCCTGTCAAGTTTCAAAAGCAGCAATGGTGTCAGCAATATATGCCTTCATTTTTTCAGGCATCTGGTATAATCCAGCCAAGAGACAGTATCATCCCTTGCTTTGAGTCTCTTTTGAGGTATTAATGTAATATGAAGCTTCCCTCATTACATAACCCAACTATTTATTCCTCTACCTAAAGCTACTATTTTTCCTTACCTCTTTTTATACCCCCAATTTTCCACCTTTGGAAGGGACATTAGGCCCAGCCACTGAGCTGGTCTGGATTGCATGTTGCAGTACTAGTCTAGCAAATCCCTCCCCGTCACTGATCATTGTGATATTTGTATGTGGCATAAGAGTTATATATGCTTATTTTCCAGCTATCTTCACAAGAAACAGTGAGATAGACAAGTGGACAACTGTAATACAGGACATGTCAGTCAAAATGGAGAAATGTTACAATTTTAGCCATTTAGGAATTTGGCAAAGTAAACACAGCTACCATACCCATCTAATATCCAGACAGAGAATAATTTTAGAACTGAAGCAGATAACTCATTCTCTCTGAGGCAGTGGTTTTTGCCTCTGGCTATATTTTAGAATCACCTGGGGTTGGGGGAGTTGTTCAGAAATACTGACGTCTGCGCCTTACTCTGAACCTAATTAGTCTAGTATCCCAGATGGTATCTGGACATTGGTATTTTTTTAATACTTTCCAGGTGATTCTAACGTGCAGCCAGTTTTGAGAATTACTCATGTAGGAAATTTATGTGCTGAATTCTTCTAGTATGAATGAAGATGTACTGATTTAATTTAAGTTTAAGCAATTATTTGGTTAATTGCACTTTAATGAATACAGTTGCTGTGTTCATTTTGCTTTGTACTTAAGCAATCTGTTGAAATTCCCATGACCTCGGTATTTTTGTGAATCAACTCTGTTTTTTAACACTACTGTTTTGCTGTATCTATCTCCACTCTCACTTATGCAAAGTTGTGTCTACATTCTGTTAAATTTCAGCCATTGCAATTTTAAGAGGCTCAAACTCTAATGTTCTTCAACTGTACTACTTGCTGTGATCCAAATCACTTTTAACTTCGGTATTTTTCTCTTTCCATTTCCCTTCCAACTTGCCATCTTTTAGGCTGCAAGAGGAGGATTATTTGGCGCTAAAATGAAATTCCAATTTATCATTGTAGCTAAGCAAAAAGTAAATTAGTGTATAATTTGTTTTTTGACATTTCCACTTTATTGCAGAGAAGCATGTGAATTCAATTAAATGCAGTTTTGTCAAATATCTAACTAATATACTTCTCAGGAATTATTTTGTACACACACTAATGTATAAGCAGTGTGGCCTGCAGGAGTCATTTGGTTCTATATGCAGCAAGATCTCCAGGTCACAGTAAGCAGCTTTATGACTTGTTAAAATATTCTTTAAAAATTTGTAGTGGTATTTCAATTGTAAAACATAATATTACTGTGTAATTATTGACAGCTTCAGGATGTACTTTTTTCAGAATCATTAGAATTATTCTGTGGCATTAGAACAACACTAGTTTTTTTTAACTTTTGTTAAAACTGATTTAATCAGACCACAACAGAAACAGATGCAAGCTGATATAAAATATGAAAATAATTTGTTGTATTTAAATTGCACTCCTTTACCTAAAAGTACAGAGCAATTTTTACATGCAGTATTATGGTATAAATCCTCACATCATTCCTCCAAGGCAAGGACTCATTATTTTTCTCATTTGACAAGTGGAGGTTAAATTGAAGTTTTAAGTGACACACCTAACGGAATGCAAAGTGTCCTTGGTGGAGTCAGCCAGCTCTGTTAGCCTTTTAGAGCAATATTCTCTCTTTTTCCGTGTGCTTTGCCACTTGAACAACATAATCAGTTCATGAGCCCCACTATGTTCTAGCAAAATTCTAGTAATGAGGACAGATACAGCAGAAAACAATACAGCAAAGATACAAGTACACAAAGGTTGGCAGAACCATTTTTTTGTAACAGCTCTAAACTGGAACCAACCCAATTTGTGAATAGATAAATTTCAGTATATTCATACCATGGAATATTATTCGGCAATAAATAGAAATTAAATATTAATGTGCACAATCATAGATGGATTTCAAAATCATGATATTAACTGAAATAAATTAAATACAAATGAATACTCTGTATGATTCCATTTGTAAGAAATTCTGGAGGTGCAGAACTGTGACAGAAAGCAAATTGGGGGTTACTCAGGGCAAGATGGGGGGGGAAGGGGATTGATATAAAGGGTGTGAGGAAATCTTTTAGACTGATAGAGCTGTTCTATTTATTGAGAGTGGTGGTGCCAACATGTATAAAATTATGAAAAAACTTACAATTAATTAATTTTATTGTAGGTAATAGCTTAAGAAAAATTTATAAACTTGTATTTGCATAAAGTTGTTCATAATATCTATTTGTTATGTTTTCAAGGTATGTAGTACCCATAGTGTTTCCAGATTTAATTTGTTGTTGATTATGGTTCTTCCCTCTCTCTCCATCTCTCTCACTTTCCACCTTTTTCTTTTCTAATTAATCTCATCAAAAGTTTTCTGTTTGATAGTCTGTTCCAAGAGCCAAATTTGTCAATTTTTGATCTTCCCTATTATGTGTGCTTTCTGGATCATTGCTCCTGTGGTTATTATTTCCTTGCTTCTAGAGCTTTTGGGTTATTTTGCTATTATTTTTTCCTAATGTATTGTGATAGATGATTAGCTCCATATTTCTTCTCCAGTATATGTATTTTAAAGCTATGCCTTTTCTTCTAGACACTGCTATATCCACATCTCAAAACTTTTATATGTAGTATTTTTATTACCCTTTAATTCAATATATTTTGATGTGTCATGGTCAGAACTTTTAATAGGGTACTGAAATAAGGCAATAAGAGAATATGCTGGTGTTTTCCCACCTATATCATCACATCAAACAAGCTTATATCAAACTCCTCCTCAACACAGTTTTTTAGAAGTCAGGTTTATTGAGGTGCAATTGAAGTACAGTAACATACACTCTTTTTAAGTGCACAATTCAAAGAATTTTTTTAAGTGAATAGTTATGTAACTACCACAGATCAAGATGAACATTTCCATCATTCCAGAGTGGTCCCTGGTGCCCCTTTGCCATCCATACCATACCCCACATTGTCAACCATTGATCTATTTCCTGTGATTTTTGCCTTTTCCAGAATGTTGTTTAAATAGAAGTGTATAGTATGTAGCCCTTTTTCTTGGTCTTTTTTCTATTTATGATATTTGTCCATAAGTTTGCATGTTCATTTTATTTATATGCAGTGTTCCATTAAATAGATGTACTGCACTTTGCTTATACATTTAACAGATAATGGGCATTGAATCATTTCCAATTTGGAAATTTATAATAGAGTATAAATAAAGCTGATATAAATACAAGTCTTTGTATAAAGATATGTTTTCATTTCTCATGGGTGAATACTTACAAATTAAGAATAACTGGGTTATATGGGAGATATGTGTTTAATTTTTTAAGAAACTGCTAAACAGTTTTCCAAAGCATTTTTACCACTTTGCATTCATGCCAGCAGTGTCCAAAAATTCCACTTGCTTACCTACTGCTCAGTATTTGTATTGTCAATCTTTTTATTTTCGCCATTCTAGTAAGCATGTAGCAATATTCTATTGGTTTAATTTGCATTGTCTTAATGAAGAAAGGTGTTAAGCATTTGTTCACGTGTTTATTTGTCATTCATGCATCTTCTTTGAGGCCTATACATTCAAAGCCTTTGCACCTTTTCTATTGAGTTGTTTATATTTGGTTATTTTTATCATTATTGTCAAGAGTTCTTTATATATTCTGATGTCAAGTCTTTGTTGTATTTTTTAAATATTTCCTTCCGGTCTGTGGGTTGTCTTTTCATTTTCTTGACTGTTTTTGAAGAACAGAAACTTTTTATTTTTAAGGAGTTATATCTTCAATTTCTTCTTCTGTGGTTCCTGCATTTTCTGATTATCTGTTTGTTGCCCAACTCAGTATCTCCAAGGTTTTCTAATATATTTTATTCTAGAAATTCTATAGTTTTAGTCTTTATTTAAGGTGTGAGATAAAGTTCAAGATGGAAGGAGCTTTTTCTGTTCTCCTTCAGCTCCAGTTCTGAGGCAGGCCTTACGCACTTTAGATTCCAGAGCACGGTTTTATCAGCCTTTCCACCTGCCCTCCCCGCCAACACCCCCACGCCACCTCCTAGCCCAAAGTAGTGAAAATCAGCTTTGTGTAATTTAGAAATCTTAGGCAGGAACACTTGGGGGTTTCTGACCCACCCATAATAGCGTATGCCTTTTGCTTTTATTTCCCATACCCATAAGCAGTGGGTCCCTACTTCTCCAAGAGCTTGCAGCTTTGACTTCCTATAAGGGAAAGGTCCAGGAATTGATCTCGTATTAGTCAAGGTTTTCCAGAGAAATTGAACCAAAATGACTCCATATATATATATATATATATATATATATAGAGAGAGAGAGAGAGAGAGAGAGAGAGAGAGAGAGGGAGAAAGATTTATGATAAGAATTGGCTTGTGAGAGATTACGGAGACTGAGAATTCCCAGCATCTGCATTTGACAAGGTGGAGACTCAAGAGAGCTCATGGTGTATCTCCAGCCCAAGTCCAGAGGCCTAGAATCAGGTAAGCTGATAGTTTAAGTTCCAGTCTAAGTCTGGAAAGTCTCCAAACCTAGGAGAATACCAGTCTGAAGATAGAGAGAGAGCGAATTCTCCCTCACTCAACTTTTGTACTATTCAGACCTTCAACCAACAGATTATATGAGGCCCAAACACATTAAGGAAGGCAATCTGCTTTACTCACTATAACAATTCAGATGTTAATCTCATCCAGAAATACCTTCACAGACACACCCAGAATAATGTTTAACAAAGTATCTGGGCACCTCATGGCCTAGTCAAGTTGACACACCAAATCAGCAATTACAGGGTAACATTTGGTTTCTTTGTGCCAGAAGATGGATCTGTCATTTCTCTTGCCCTTCTCTCTGTCTTTTTATAAGCACTATGCAGAAGGCAATGGAAAAGAGCTGGAGAGTATGAATTTCTTTCGCATCTGAGCAAAACACTCAGCCTTCAAAACATGTTAAACATTTAGCAAATTTCTTCTTACCTGCTTTTGTGGTGCTCTCATCTTCTTCTGTCAAAGATGAAAATATGTGGAGCTAAACTTCTGCTTCAGCTAAGTGTATAGAAAAATGAAACTGTTGGTATGTCCCATCTGTCTTTGGAGGACTTCTCACTCGTTTTCAATTTAGTTTACCTGTTAACTTGCTCTTTGATGGGCTGTTGATTTTGCAAACTCTTCATAGCTTGTTAGGCTATGAGTGATATTCTCCTGTGGGTTTCTGTACACTTAGTTGAAGCAGAACTTTAGCTCCACATATTTTTCCCAGTTTTATTGAGGTATATTTGACAAATAAAAGTTGTACTATATATTCAAGGTGTACAATGTGATGTTTTGCTATATGTGTACTTTGCAAAATAATTACCAAAATCAGGTTAATTAGAAGATCCATCACCTTACATAGTGGTCTTTTTGTGTATGTGTGGTGAGAACACTTAAGATCAATTCTCTTAGCAAATTGCAGGTATACAATACAGTATTATTAACTATAGTAACTGGACTGTATATTGGATCTCCAGAACTTATTCATTTCATAAAATTGAATCTTGTGCTCTTTAACCAACATCTCCCTATTTCCTCCATTCCACAGACCCTGGAAACCACCAGTCTACTTTCTGCTTTTCTGAGTTTGACTTTTTCAGTTTGCACATATAAGTGAGATCATGCAATTGGTGTATTTCTGTGAATGGCTTACTTCACTTAGTATAATGTCCTCTGGTTTCATTCATGTTGTCACAAATGTCAGAATATCCTTCTTTTTCAGTCTGCAATTTTGAGGTATAGTCTGCTGAGGTATCGTGTCTTTGAAGAAGACACAAATAAATAGAAAGATATTCCATGTTCAGATATTGGAAGAATTAATATTGTCAAATGGTCCGTAGTACTCTAAGTGTTTACAGATTCAATACAGTTTCTATCAAAATTCCAGTGGCGTTTTTCACAGAAAAAATAAATTTGTACGGAAGAACAAAAGACCCCAAATAGTCAAAACAGTCTTTGGAAATAAAAACAAATCTGAAGGCATCACAATTCCTGATTTCCAACTATATTACAAAACTAAAACAATTCAAGCAGTATTGTATTGGCAGAAAAACAGGCACATGGATCAACAGAACAGAATAAAGACAATAACAATATGCCCACACATATACAGTCAAATAATTTACAACAAAGGAGCCAGAATATATAATGGGGATAGGGTTGTCTCTTCAATAAATGGTGTTGGGAAAATGGATAACTACATGCAAAAGAATGAAACTATACCCCTCTCTTACAGCATACACAAAAATCAACTCGTAATTAATTAAAGACATAAATTTAAGACTTAAACTATAAAACTCCTAGAAGAAAACATAGTGGGTAAGCTCCTTGCTTACTTTTGCCATTGATCTTAGCAATTATTTTAAAAATTTGACACCAAAAGCAAAGGCAAATAAAGCAAAAGTAAGCAAGGGGGACTACCTCAAATTAAAAATCTTCTGCACAGCAAAGGAAACTATCCACAAAATGAAAAGCAACATGTGGAATGGAAGAAAATATTTGCAAATCGTATATCTGATAAGAGGTTAATATGCAAAATATATAAAGATCTTATACAATAGAAAAAAGCAAACAAATTGATTGAATATTGGGCAGAGGAACTGAATAGACAGTTTGTCCAAAGAAGACATACAAATGGCCAGTAGGTACATGAGAGGATTCTCAACAACACTAATCATCAGGGGAATACAAATCAAAATCACAATGAGATATCACCTCATACTTGTTAGAATGGCTATCATCAAAAAGACAAGAGATAACAAGTGTTGGTGAGGATGAGGAGAAAAGGGAACCCTTGTGCCCTGTTGATGGGAATGTAAATTGGAGTAGCCACTATAGTAAATAGTATGCAATATTCTTCAAAACATTTAAAAAATAGAATTGCCATATGATCCACCAGTCCCACTCCTGGATATACATCAAAAGAAAATGAAAACAGGATCTCAAAAAAATATCTGCAATCCCCTGTTCATTGCAGCCTTATTCAAAATCCCCAAGGTATGGAAACAACCTAAGTGTTTATCACATCAGTGGATGAATGGATAGAGAAGATGTGTCACATACATACAGTGGAATATTATTTAGCCATTAGAAGGACATCCTGCCATTTGTGACAACATGGATAGACCTTAAGAGAGTTATGCTAAGTGAAATAAATCAGACAGAGAAAGACAAATACTGTATGATATCACTTATATGTGGTATCTAAAAAAGCTTAACTCATAGAAACAGACTAGAATAGTGGTTGCCAGGGGCCAAGGGTAGGGGAAAAGACGAGATGTTGGTCAAAGGGCACAAACTTCCAGTTTTAAGATGAATAAGTCCAGGGAATCTAATGTAGAGCATAGTGATTGTAGTTAATACTGTGTTATATACTTGAAAGTTGCTAAGAGAGTAGATCTTAAATGTTCTCACCACAAAAAAGAATTGGTAATTATGGAGGTGTTAGCTAAGCTATGATGGTAATATTTTGCAATATTTAAGCGTATCAAAACAATACGTTATATACCTTAAACTTATACAATGTTATGTATGAGCTATATCTTAGTAAAGCTGGAAAAAATAAGGCAAAAATAAATAAATAAACCTAACCATATTAATAGTCACTAAAATATAAATGATCTGCACACCTAAATTTAAAGGCAAAGATTTTCGGATTGGATAAAAAGCAAGTACCAGCTCTTTGCTGGCTATATATAATAAGCAGTATGTAGTACATAGTAGGTAGGTGGCACTAGTACAATGGTGACTACATTAATATCAGACAAAGTAGATTTAAAAAAAAATAATATTACCAGTGTAAGTGTATTTCACAATGGTAAAGAGATCAATTACTTGAAAGTACATAAAGATACTAAACATTCAAACCTTTATGAAGCAAAGATAGATAGATAGGTGGATAATTACATACATACATACGTACTCAAAGAGAAATTGACAAGTCAGCAATTGTAGTCAGTTGTCAATATCCCTTTCTCAAATAACAGATTAAGTAGAATAAATGAAAAGAAAATCAGTAAGGCTGTAGAAGATATGAACATTTCTATTGATCAACTGGACCTGGTTGGTATTTAAAGAATAGTCCACCTGACAACAGCAAAATACTTATTCTTTTTAGGTGCACCGATAACATTTAACAAGATAGACAATATTCTGGGCCATAAATTTTCAAAATTTACATCATACTAAGTATATTCTCTGACCTCAACAAACTTTATATTGTTAAAAAAAACATATCTGTAAAATTCCAAAACATTTGGAAACTGACAAAAAATTTCTAAGTAACCCACAAGTTAAAGAAGAAATATAAAACAACTTTAGATTTTTTTTTTTAAATTAATTTATTTATTTATTTTTGGCTGTGTTGGGTCTTCGTTTCTGTGCGAGGGCTTTCTCTAGTTGCAGTGAGTGGGGGCCACTCTTCATCGCAGTGCGCGGGCCTTTCACTGTTGTGGCCTCTCTTGTTGCGGAGCACAGGCTCCAGACGCGCAGGCTCAGTAGTTGTGGCTCACGGGCCTAGTTGCTCCACGGCATGTGGGATCTTCCCAGACCAGGGCTCGAACCCGTGTCCCCTGCATTGGCAGGCAGATTCTCAACCACTGCGCCACCAGGGAAGACCCTAGATTTTATTTTGAACTGAATGTTAGTGAAAACCCAAATTTTAATATAAATTTGCAGGATGTCCCTAAATTTAGCAGTAGTTGAAGGAATTTTGTAGCAATGTGTCCCAATTAGAAAGATGGGTCTAAGTAAAGAACCTCAGCTTTAACCTTAAATAACTACAAAAAGAGGAGCAAATGAAATCCAGAGTAAGTGGAACAAGGAAATGATAAAAAATCAGATTGGAAGTCAATGAAAAATAGAAAAAATCAGTGTATCTAAATGATGTTTATATTTGAATGAATAAAATCTTTGAGAACTTCTGGTCAGATTAAGCATGAAAATAATAGAAAAGACTCAAGTGTTCAATATCAGAAATTAGAGAGATGATTTTAGTACAGATTTTACAGATATTAAAAGGATAACTGGGATAATATGACCAATTTTATGATAACAGATTCACAACTTGAATGAAATGGGCAATTCCTTGAAAGTCAGAAATTTTAAAAGCTCACTGAGGAAGAAATAAATAAAGGAAAAACACTATATTTATTAAAGAAACTGAAATTATAATTAAAAACTTTCTCATGAGAAAAACTCTAAGACTAGATGGTTCCAACTATGATTTCTATGAAATACTAAAGGAAAAAAGAATACCAATTCCACGCAAACTCTTTCAGAAAGTTGAAGAGGAGGGATACTTCCTCAATCATTCTGAGTTAACCACTACGCTGATTTCAGAAATTACAAAAAAAAAAAAAAAAAGGGAGAATAAGAAGAAGCAAAGCAAAAACCTATGTACCAATATCTTAATGAATACAGATGCAAAAATTCTAAACAAACTTTTAAGGAATTGAAACCAACAATGCACAAAATATACAAAATAGAAAAATTATATATGGTGACCAAGTGTGGTTAATGCCAGAAGGCTAGGTTGGTTAAACATTCCATATCCCTAAATCCATGGGTCTGGGATTTAAGAAATGGTCAATAAACATTTGTTGATCTGTGATTGGTATGGAAATAAAAAAGACCCTGAATGGCCAAAGCAATCTTGAGAAAGAAAAACGGAACTGGAGGAATCAGGCTCCCTGACTTCAGACTATATTATAAAGCTACAGTCATCAAAACATTGTGGTACTGCCACAAAAACAGAAATATATATCAGTGGAACAGGATAAAAAGCCCAGACATAAACGCATGCACCTATGGTCAACTAATCTATGACAAAGTAGGCAAGAATATACAGTGGAGAAAAAATAGTCTCTTCAAAAGGTGGTGCTGGGAAAACTGGACAACTACATGTAAAAGAATGAAATTAGAACACTCCCTAACACCATGCACAAAAATAAACTCAAAATGCTTCAAAGGCCTAAATGTCTCTTAGAAGAAAGCGTAGGCAGAACTCTTTGACATACATGACAGCAAGATCTTTTTCAATCCACCTTCTAGAATAATTAAAACTAAAAAAAAAGACAAACAAATGGGACCTAATTAAACTTAAAAGCTTTTGCACAGCAAAGGAAACCATAAACAAGATGAAAAGACAACCCACAGAATGGGAGAAAATATTTGCAAATGAAGCAACTGACAAGGGATTAATCTCCAAAATATACAAACAGCTCATGGAGCTCAATATCAGAAAAACAAACAACCCAGTCAAAAAATGGGTGGAAGATCTAAATAGCCATTTCTCCGAGGAAGACATACAGATGGCCAATAAGCACATGAAAAGATGCTCAGCATTACTAATTATTAGAGAAATGCAAATCAAAACTACAATGAGGTATCACCTCACACTGGTCAGAACGGCCATCATCAAAAAATCTACAAACAATAAATGCTGGAGAGGGTGTGGAGAAAAAGGAAACCTTGTACCTCTCTTTTAAATCTGACTTTGCTTCTGCCTTATTTCCCTATGGCAATTTTTGTTAACATGCTGTATCTGAATTTCAAAAGGAATCTGCCAGATTTTCTCATAAAATTTTTGTGGACAATATGGAAACATGGGGAGAGAGAAAAGAATGTCCACTTACTGAGAAAAATATGCCAAATGACTTTTTACATTCTGACATACACAGTATTTTATCAGCAGTTTGACATGACTGTTCTTCATCATCTTCATCATGGCATGAGCCATGCTGGATCCAGATGATTAGCCTTTTCGTTTTTAAATGTTCTTTAAATATGCTTTGAAAATTATGCTCTAGAATTTCACTGATACTCATCTCCGAATTCTTAGAAGTTTAAGAAGTCACCTTTGTTTTTTTTATATATAAAAACTAAATTTATGCCTAACTTTAGACTTCTGGTATCTCGTTCTCACATTATTATGTGTTACAACTTACAGCCCTCAAATAATGTAAGCCTGGTTTGTCAGAAATGTTGTTTGTGGTTATGTTCCTGTGGTAGATTTTATTATGTTCAAAACTTAATCACATGCCACTCATATAAGTGGTTAATATATCCCTGCCCATTGCCATGGACTTTACATGTCTTCCTCTGTGAGGGTTATTATTCTCATATCATTGTTCTGGCCTGTTACTTACTTTGTCCAGTAAGAGGAAGTACATTTGGTAGTTTTGAGCTCAAGTTTTGAATCACTACATATTTCTGCCAGCACTCTTGCTCTTTCCCTCCGCCATGAGAATGGCATATCCAAGACAGCACCAGTTCATTTAGCTTAGAGCCCAGAATAAGACACATGGAGAAGAATCATAGCTGTCATCCACAGTTGCTTACAGGGAATGTTGTAATGTAGGTGAGAAATGCACATAGTTGTTACATGCCACTAATACTTGAGGTTTTCTTTATTGTAAGAGCAAAAAAGAATAATAGTTTCACTATCAAAATCTACCTTTCAAAACTATATTTTTGATCATTGAAGAAAGAAACTGTTGCTGATTATTTTAAATACATTTTCCCCATTCTGGGCAACTATTGGTAATGTGGCTATAGTAACTTATTTCACACTTAGATGTATCCAATATTTTGATGATATGTCTCAAAATACTGAATTAATTCCAAGGGTTTCAATTTAGCATGACTGGGTTCATCTTGAACAAACCAACTTTGAACATGTTGGTTCATGTAACTATATTTTTGGTTCTTCATTCAGTTCTTTTGTATAGAATGTACACAGAACTTAACACCTGCCTGTCTTACAGGAAACATGGCTCCTATTGTAAAAGTATCTAAACTGTGTGTAGTAAGGAGTGGAAAGAGGGCTGAGGTTTGTGGGCTTAACAACCATGCTGAAAAATATTGCACTATATTCTAAGGCCATACTTAAGCTGAATTGAAAGGACCCAACTTTGTTCCTTCTGTCACCTCAGCCTCTGTACCTTGTTGTATATAATCTAATATTCTACATATTCTATATATGCTTATATCCACCACTTACTGTAGATGTGTTTTCTCATCGTGACTATCTGCCATCCCTTCTTTCCAGCTGGCCTTTAACAAAGAGAACATACAGTCATGCTCATTTAATGCCCATATTATTTTTATAACTTTTTGTTTTTAAACTGTTGTGTAAAGGCTTAAGGGTGGGAAATAAGGTAAGCATGGGCCTAGGAGGATTCTTGGGCCCTGAAGTAATTTAAATTGCCAACGATAAGTTTACCAATAAGTGAGACAAGTTTCCTTATTGGTCCTTATCATAAACAAGCTGAAGGAAAAACTGAGGTCAGTAGCTGGTCTTGAGCTATCCCCCCTGAGCATATAAAATATGAAAATGGTTTCTAGATATTTTCTTTTTTTCCTTTCTTCTTCTCTTGTATTTTTTCTTCAGTATATTTTTATTTGAGCTGTCTACTAAGGAGTACTGGACAATGAGAATAAAACAATTAATTAGTCAAAATGATCCCTTATATGAAAAATTCAGTGTGCATTAACATAGGAACCCAAACTAATCTAAAGATTCAGTTAAGTTTACCCTAAAAAGACGTTTGTGTTGAGGGCTGAAGGAGTTACCCAGATAGAAAGTAGATTGAAGAGAGGTTACAATGAAATAATAATTAAAAGAAAGAAATAATGGGTGAGGAAAGATAATAATGTTCTTGGAGTAGAAAGAACCCTAAAGAGGAAGGTAAGGATGAACAAAATGTAGTGACTGAGGGACAAAATGGCGAGAATCTGATTGAGCTGGGAAGGATTTTGGATCATGTTCTAAGAGAATTCAGAAGTCTTTGAAATAATTTAAGCAAGGGAATAATATGAAATTTTCCAGAACCTTGTGTGGAGAATAGTTGAAAGGAAACATAGCTGATGAAAGAAAAATCATGATACTAGAAATGCGGTTAAGAATTCACCTGCCAGAGGGAAAAAAAAAAAAAAAATAGAATTCACCTGTCAATTTGGTCATGCAAAGCACTTAGGTTGTTTTTGATAATGAGAAAAAATTTATGGTTGGGTAAGATTTGTGGCTTCCACATAAACTTGCTAGAAAGTTACAGTGAAATTCTGTCAAAATTTTCTTGAACAAACCATAAACAAAACAACCTGTTCTGAAAACTGTGAAGTCCCAGCACTTTGTCCTTTTTGGTTCTCCCATCATCACTGATATGAAAGTTTCACATGGCCAATGAGACAAAATTCCAGAAACAGGATTCTTTTATCCTCATTGTCTTCAAAAGACAATAAGAAATTCTCTGTCTCTCTCTTTCTGTCCCTGTCTGTTTCTCTCAGATAGACAGATGATAGGTAGATAGATAGATGGATAAATAGATAGAGAGATAGATAGATAGATAAAAATCTGCTACGTGGGGATCAAGACTCAGGCAGCATTTTCAAGGGCACAGGATTTAGGCCTCACTAAATTCGTGTATCCTGTTCATAGAAAGGAAGGAACATTTTTCTAAAATATGTTCATAATCCATATATAATAAGCACTTCTAATTTACCTTCTAATTTCTAGCACCCATTGTGATAATTAACAAACCCACTTGTATATTTATCATAGCAATTAATAAAAACGTCCTCTTATTTTCTAGATACGGCTTAACAGCACTTGCAGTGGCCTAGTAACTGTATCTGGGGTGAAACTTTGCTGGGATCACACGAGTTTGCCACCACTAGAGAGTTAATTCCTGATTAGGAGAACTGCCAACACCTGAGTGGTAGCCTTAATCAAAAAGTTACATTTTTCCTGCTTAAATATTTTAGGATAAAATACAGATGTTATATTAGATATACAGCAAAAAAAAAAAAAAAAATACAAAAAATGATTGAACCTAAGCTAGAGTGGTGGCAGTGGAGATAGAAGGATACTGAGATTTGAACATAGAACGTCCTAAGAATTAAAGTAGAATAACCAACCTGGAGAAGTGAATAGTTGTGGGTAGTGGTGAAGAGAAGTTGATTGTAAAGCAAGACTGTGAGTTTAAGTGAAAGGATATCTGACTTATTATTTAATTATTTCTGAGGGTTCATTAAAAGGCCAATAATATAATTGATAAAATATATAGAGAGCAAGGAGATGAAGGTGGATCCTAATTTCTCCAAACTCACTAGTGGTCTTAATCCAAAATGCATTTGCTTCCAGGATGGCCAGACTGTCTATCAGAGCCACTTTTGTCAATCTATTAAGAGGAATATATACAGATATTGAAATATGCTTTCAAAATCCTAGATATAAGTAAAATTTCCTGTATAGGTATTGAGTTACAGGTAATCCTCCACTGGAGGATAATGTTACATTTTACTTCATCTTAATTTCCTTGATTTTTTTTCAAGTTAAATGCTTTGACTTGAAATGGTTTTTCTGCGTTCTTGTCAATGACCTCTTTATTTCTAAGTTGATTTATGCGGTTTAAGAAGGAAAATGGAAAAAAACTAAGATAGGTAAATAATATACGTCAATACGGGGTGCTATAAAGGTTTTATTGCCACTTGTTTGAGAGGTGCCCTCATAAAACAGTGTACCATTCCAAATGCACAGAAATAAATCTTTATAGCAGAGTACATGTAAAAACTATCAAGAAATAAAACATGCATGTGTATGTGTGTATACATGTGTGTATTATATATATATTAGAAATTGGATGTAAACTTGCATTTTTACTTCTTTAAAGAAATTTTATTTGCTTTATGCTTAGATTTAATGTTTTGTTGTATGAAGGATATGCATTTGTTTCTATTACATTTGACTCAAATTCTCCTTCATTAAAATAATCTTTCACATTAAGTCAATTTATATCATTTAATTCAGATATGATATATATTACACTTCAGACCTTTCCCAAAATGAATTTTGAAATGTATTTAATACTCAGTGATATTTAAAATTAAAATATTTGTATTTTAATACTCAAAATACTCAGTGATATTTTTCAAAGTTTTTTTGTTTGTTTGTTTTTGTATTCAAGATGACTAAACTTTCTTAAACTATGTGATTTGTGGTTACATACTGGCATAGGAAGCACAAGAGAGATTATCCTATGTGGCTGAATAAAGCTTTATTGATTTTTACACATGTAAAAAAGCTGTAGAACTACAAGAAATTCCACTCATATCTCATCTTAGGTTGAACATTGACTATTGTAAAGCCACAGTGCTTAACTATGGATGGAGCTTATAGGCTACAAATGATTCTTTTTAATGAGCTGGAATTTGTGGCTCTGGCTCATGGGTCCTAGGGAAATGAGTGTAAATTTTACACAGATGAATAAAGCAGGAAATGTCATTGATTTGAAGTAAACCACAGCTACCCTCCGTAATTAATTCTGAAAACACTGTATTTTGTTATTTTGAATATGTACTTCGTTGTTTTCTGGATGAGAGAAAATGAACAACTCTAAGATGAACAGTATCATTTGGCTTATAATAAGATTGCTGCTGCAGAGTTTTGAGGTTTTAATTTGGTTGATGGGATTAGAAAGAAAAGGGATTACTTTTTCTTTTTTTTTAATTCAGAGTAGATGATATATGGCACTAGAATCCTGGACAGTTTCTAGTCTTTGAATGCCTGAAAGGCAGAGACCGTATTTTATTCATTTTTATTTTCCTAAGATCTAATAAATAAGTGATTATTCAAGTTAAAACAATTCTTTAGGTCTCTGTACTTTTAAAATGTATATCCATACTTATAGTATTATCTTTTACTTCCTCTATCACTAAGGGAAAAAAAAAGTTTCCCTGCCTTGATATGTACCTTTTTCTTTTCTGTTACATATTAATTCTCATTATTAATTATATTCTTTGCTCTTTTTCTCTTTTACCACAAATACTAATCCTTTAGCTTTTTGTTTCCTTCTGATTTCTTCCAAGCCATAGACTTGATAATCTCTTTAAATACAGCCAATGTTTCATGGCTCATTGTGTGCCTTTTGGTATTCTATTATTATAGGACAAAAAAGATCATTTAAAAATTATTTCTCATGATTCTAAGTTGACCGATTGATTATTCTGCTTCACGTGGCATTGGCTGGCTACTGAGATGACTGAAAAGTCCAAAATATCCTCTTTCTCTTAGCTGCCATGATGGTGCTAGGCACAACCTAGAAGTTCAGGTGGGGTTGTAGACCTTGGTTATCTTCCATGTGGGCCTCTCCAAACAGCTGCTTTGGCTTTATTTTAGCATTGATTCCAAGAATGTATGCTCCAAAAGAACTAGCCCCAATGTGCATGTGCTTGTCAAGTCTGCATGAATCATATTTGGTAGTGTTTCATTGGCCAAAGTTAATCATGTTCCAAATCCTCAATCAATGTGGAAGTATGAATACTGGAGGGTGGTTCATTGGGGAACCCAAAATAAGAGTCTATCACAGTCTGGGATTTGGAGATAAAAGTTTTATCTAATACAGATTGATAGTTTCTTTAATAGTTTGAAATCGACAGCTGGGAAAAAATGATTTAAAAAAACATATAAATAGAAAAAACATATAAATAGAAAAAAATGATTTTAAAAAACATGTATAGAAAGACAATATCTCTTCTTTAGAGATATGTTATGAATCCTCTGTTCACTGTATGATTCGTAAGAGAAATACTGTTCAAATGCCAACATTTGAAGTCAAGGTTTCTTAGACCAAATATCTTTCAGTAAAGAAAATAATGTTTAAGCTTTAAGCATTAATGTATAAATTTAAGAAATGAGGGAAATGGGATGAACATTTTTGAGCATCTACTATGCACCATATACCTCACTAATGTCATATCGTTTAATTATCATAGCATTTTTTGAGAAGAAAGTATTAATTTCCCAATTTTATTGAGAGACAATTAAGACTCAGAAGAGTAACCATCATGTACTTCATAAGAATAGTAGATAATAGACTCAGGATTTTGTCAGTATTCAAACTCCATGTTCTTGCTACTACACCATGTTGCCAGAAAGAAGAAATACATGTAGTTGAGCCTTCAAAAGAACGAACATTTGAAATACAAGTAAACGTAGTAAAATTCTAGGAGGAGTCCTGCATGCATCTGTCAAACCCACCACTGTCCTTTACTGGAAGCATGTTTGCTCAGGTTTGCTCTCAACTTTTTGACTTCCTATATAATCTCAGGTGACAATAGTACAGGTTCTAAAAAGACATGAGCTAATTTACAGTCAAACTCATTTTTGTTAGGACAGCTAAAGCACACGCTTTTTTCCTCTATGCCTTCTGAATTCTTAGTTATGTGTATTTACAGTCCGGTATTGCCAGATGTAGTATTTTACTGCTTAATGAAAGTTTTTAACTACTTGCTATAGTAAATTCAGACTAAGACCAATAATAAGATAAAATAAAATGATGAAAGGACAAAAGAATAACTCAAAGGAGTAATATCATCGAGATTCCAACTTATCTCCCTTATGGGGTTTCAGGGTTACAGACATTACCTTTAAATCAAACACACTAACTTCATTTCTGTCACATGACAATATCTCCTCATATTATGTGTTTTACGTGGTTGAGAATAAGAAATTTAAATGAATTCCGAAGTGTCTCATCTCTTCTAACCCTTAAAAGCAGCATTTAGTGCTTCAAAGAAGAAATTAAACTCTTGATAAAGTAGTTATTCAAGATAGTTTTTTACTTTGATGAGGCCATACTTCCTTGAAGAGACATCTTCAAACTAAAAGTTCCAGTAGTGAAATAACACCAGAACTTAGAATATAAATGGTTTTAAAGGCTTTATCAAGGAAATCCCAGATAATGTGGAACTAGTCTCAAATATGGTCTTCGGATAAGTTTCATTTGGCCACATTCCAGCTGATAAGGTAGAAATTCCACTGACCTGAGCAATGAAATTATCATCTATGAATAGGATTTTAAAACAAACAAAAAATCAACTCTACTCAGATTTTGTTAATATGAAAACATTCTGTTGATTAGTTGCCTGATTAAATATTATTCCATGCTGGTAGCATTTTTCTGAGTGAAAAGAAGAGGGTTCCATTCTTGTAGTATTGTTTTAATTCTCTCCTGAGACGCTATCTTTTAAAGGGAAAGGGGAGAATGGAAAGGGAGTTGTTAAGCAGGAAAGAAATGTGATCTTAGTCACTCTCTGGATTTGTGTCCTGGCTGCATTAATGCACCCTAAGGTGATAAAATTTATTTGAACAGGGCTAGCTTTGTAGTGCTCTCTGCTGTCTAGATAAAATAACAGCAATGCTTTGACTATATAATCCTATGTTAGTAGTTCTAAATCTTTAGGTAGTCTCTCCTTTTTTATTTTTCCCTTGTGAGAGAAAAATGAGTATGAGAACTAGAAATATAATATTAAATGGCCTTAAATATGACTGGCTGTAATATATTTGGATATAGTAGTTGTAAATGTTAAGCTCAGTAAAATTTACTGGGAAAACCAATAGAAATGTATTAGAAGTAAATCAGAAAAACTTTGCACATTAATAAACATAAGCTTAGTTTATTTACTGTGAAAAAGCATCTGGGAATGCTGAAAGAATCGGACAAGAAGGATAGGAAAAGGTAAAGCATTGAAAAGGATGTTTACCTCCTCATATATACTAGAATCAATGTTCAACTTGTAGGCACAATTATCCTTAGATTTTCAAAGTACTTACAAGAAGAGATCTTTATTCTAGTCCCTAGTAATTTACACATGTCTAAGTGGCTTAT
Organism: Balaenoptera ricei; assembly: GCF_028023285.1. Taxonomy (NCBI): domain Eukaryota; kingdom Metazoa; phylum Chordata; class Mammalia; order Artiodactyla; family Balaenopteridae; genus Balaenoptera; species Balaenoptera ricei. Next base: position 110,259,007 of record NC_082642.1, read on the forward strand.
ACATAGGATGTTTTATATCCACTAAACTGTGAGACTTCAAAAATCTTAAAGTTCTTTCAAAATAGAAAAAGAAGTATTTTTTTTAATGTCAAAAGGTACTTGAAAGAGATTTGGAATGTCGAAATTTAGAAAAGCAGACGTCAGTTCTCTTTTTCCTTTTATAGAGAATTTAATCCAATTAATCATTTTTCTGTAAAAAAGCAAATCCCAGGTGCAGCAATGAGCTGCTGCAACCAGTAGCTTTCCTAAAACACATCTGGCAGTAAGAGGAGAGCTACAATGTGAAGAGATATACATAAGATGGCACTGTTAATTTTATTTCATCCATTATAAAAGAACTGAGCTATATGATTGCCAATGAAGATATGTATACTCCATATCAAGTTTCTCCCCTGAGGGAAATTAATAAATGCAGTAATGCTCTTGCCTTTACAAGGGTCCCAGGAGTACATTATGGGCACTTAGAGGCAATACTAAGTGGTTGAAAGCTAGATTTCTTTTTAAAGGGGGCTTCAATGGACTCTGAGCCATATGAGTTTTAAAACAAAATTAGAAAGGTTGTTAAACAATTTACCGCTGCTAATAGCAAATAATGGCACAATTTATTATACTATTTACCTATTATCTGGCATTGAATACCTCTGACAACCAAGGAAGTGAGATATTTTTTAGAGTGGTCTTGAGGTAGTAAAGGACCAATGTGTGCTTGAAGACCACATTGTTCCAAATTTTCTAATTCTGTATTTAATGTTTAGAAAGTGTATAGGTGGCACCATTCTGGTCCCTGGGAAAAGACACTGTGTTGAAAAAATACATGTGATGAAAAATATAAGAAATATATATGTAGTATGTATTATATCCCATTGTCAATGAGAAGGAAATTTCTCTTTTGTATTTCCAAAGTAGAACTGAGCTGGATAGATCAAAATAAGGAATAAATAGAAAGGAGTCACCAAATGAAAGTATACCTTGTGTGTATAATTATTGTTAATATTTGACCCCTGACATCTGAACTTTAACTTGTTCTTATTCTTGTGGCATATCCATCCTGGGACGTAATTAAATTCTATTGGGTATTGAATTTGGATCTGTCATGACAGAGACAGGACCTATGCACAAATTTTGTTAAAGCACATTAATAATATTAGTAAATATCAGATCTAATTCTTATTCTGTGAAGACCTATCCCAAATGATAAATATAGACAAATTTAATCAAAAAGTATCTTCTAAAGTAAGGATTTTCAATGGTTGCAAACTGGAATTGGTAGAATCAGATGAATGCCAACTAAAGCAAAAGATTTCCAACATTACACTAAGTGCACTATTCAATGAGTGGAGTGTAGATTGAGTTACATAAAATTTTGTTTAAGTGTTTCTTTAAATTGCCCACCTGATATCAACGTCCTGTTTCTTTTAAATTGCACAGCATTTCAAAGCAAAACAAGAATGAAAGAATGAGAAACAAAGAAAGTTGAGTAGGTATGTCTATCTCTATATATCTATGCTAGATGCATTCCATTGCTACATTTTAGTTCACTGTAAAACCCACGGAAAACATAAGGGATTCCTCAAACCTTGCTCACATTCCATTCTGATGGTTCCTCTAGGCAGTCTGTTCTTCTGTTGAAAATGATAACTTCCTTATGTTTGGGTTGCCTGCAAAGAACAGGCTTGGAAAACAGACTCCTATAAATAATCTGTGGACTCAATAAAATCCATTTAACCTTATAAAGTATAATTTGCAGAAAGTGAAAAAAATGACTCTCTACTCAGTGCCCAGATTTGGATTTCTAATAACATTCTCCAGTAGAAGGAAATGGTTGATTATTGGACTGGGACAGGTATTATGTAAGATGAGCCTGCAACATCTTGTAGTGCCAGAAAATAGGGAAATGCTCAAACACACACTCACACACATACACACACACACTGTGTCAAAGGATCATGGGAGCGAACTGAAAGGGCTTCCAATGACCAAGCTGGAACAATTTGAGCAACAAAATAAATAATGTAACATTGGATTATCACCCAAGGTATAAAATAAATATCTACGAGTCCATAATAATATAAATAAATCATTGAATAAATAAATGGGGAAAATAGATACATCTCCTGTGCAGACTTCCCAATAATTTTGGTAGATATTTCCTATGCAAAAAGTGGAGCATAACTCCCCACTCTCTATGTGTGGGCTACACATCCTTCCAAAGAGTATAATATGGAAGGGGGAGAGGAATAACTATTCAGGGAAGAAACCTGAGGTGACTAAGGCCAACAATAACACTGGCAAATGATGCTGATAGAATATACCCTTGGTATGATAAGGTGAGAATATCACTGTACCTCAGTAGTTTTTCTCCCAATAACTCCAGTATAATCATGAGAAAAACATCAGACAAATACCAATTGAGGTATATTCTATAAAATATCTAAGACTCCTCAATATTGCCAAGGTCATTATAAACAAGGAAAGTTTTCACAGTCTAGAGGACCCTAAGAAGACATAATAATGACATGTATTATGTATTCTGTATGAGATCCTGGAACCAGAAAAGAGCATGAGGGAAAAACTAAGCAAATCTGAATAAAAAATGACTTTAGTTAATAACAGGGACTTCCCTGGTGGTGCAGTGGTTAAGAATCCACCTGCTAATGCAGGGGACACGGGTTCGAGCCCTGGTCTGGGAAGATCCCACATGCTGCGGAGCAACTAAGCCCGTGCACCACAACTACTGAGCCTGTGCTCTAGAGCCTGCGAGCCACACTACTAAGCCTGCATGCCACAACTACTGAAGCCTGTGTACCTAGAGCCAGTGCGCTGCAACAAGAGAAGCCACCGCAGTGAGAAGCCCACGCACTGCAACAAAAAGCAGCCCCTGCTCGCCACAACTAGAGAAAGCCCGTGTGCATCAACGAAGACCCAACACAGCCAAAAATAAATAAATAAGTAAATAAATAAATATATTAAAAAAATAATAATTTAAAAAATCAACTCGTTAGTTGTGACAAATGTACCATACTAATGTAAGATTTTAACAAGGAAAGTAAGTGAGGGGTAATGAAAATTGTCCTATCTTAATGACTTTTTTGTAAATCTAAAACTACTGTAAAATAAAGTTATTAAAATTTTAAAGCACAAATTGAGATTGTATCAGACTTAATTTGCTTGTTAATGAGGGATCCACAAGGTGGTAAGTTTGTTTCAAAGAGAAAGATGAAAGTATTTATAGTCACTGAAAGAAGTAAGTTTGAATAAGATTTCTAAATTAGATTAAAACTGGTACATGTTCTTCAAAGCAATAGAAGTACAAATTCGGGGAGTTATTTTTTCTATAAATTATTTGCATTTTTACTGAATGAAATTGGACAAGAATTGTTTGCATTGCAATTGTGTTTCTACAGGTTAACATCTTTCCTTACAGAGTTGTTAAATACCTAATCAGTAGAAAATGACAAGTCAAATAAAGGGACACACCTAGAGAGTTACATAAAGGATAGAAAGTGATCTCTTTGCCTATTTTTAAGTTTTGATAATTTTTCATTATAGTTTGTTTGACTTGGTTGCATACACAGAAATGATGTTATATAGCCAGTATCTTGCCTGTATCATTATGTCTTACAATGCAGTTTTTGAAAAACACACAGAAATTATTTCACAGTTTTATTTTTTTAATGGCATAAAACAATAAGCATTTATTTCTTGCTTATGCATCTGTAGGTTGGTTAGGTTTTAGCTTATTTAAGCTAGACTTGAGTGGGCTTGTTGCCAGTCATGGATCAAATTTAAGTCAGTTCCATATGTCTCTTATTCCTGGATCACCAAAGTACCTAAAGCAGGTTTGTCTCATTGATGAGGTCAGATGGTCCTAGAGGATGAGCAGAATCACACAAGGCTTCTTAATGCCTATGCTCAGAACTGGCATCTATCATTTCTGAACATATTCCACAATGACAAAAGCAATGACCAAGCTCAAGTGGGTATAGGATATACCCTTCTCATGAAGATCAGAATTTGGGAGAAATAAACTTTAAATGAACAATAATCGAATGTACTATAATACTGTATTAGAACTTTGAGTGTAACACACATTTCCAATGGCAAAGTTTTTATTTCACAATTTTATTAGACTTTTTTCTCCAGAGCATGAGTCATCAGTTTTCTTTTTAAGCCTTTAAAACAAGGTGGTGTCATTCCAGAAACAAGAAAAGTGTATTCTACACATGAATTTTGTTTTTTAGTTTAGTTACTAAAATAAAGAAATGAGAACATTATTCATTAACACTGTCTTCCTTTAACCTTAACCTTGAAATAAAAATTGCTCCTCAAGAAAATATAAATTTTTCATGAAAATGTATTGTTTAGAAAACCCCAGCATTACCTGAGGAAGCATTGGTAGTTACTAATAAGTTTGTGTAGAAGGATACCATGCATAATTCTGTAGAACACAGATAGTTATATGTAACAATTCGACTAATTATTCATTTAGTTGCTTATGGGTACACTTTAGTTTCTTGTGCAATTTTTATGCCTGTTAGGTGATAGTAGGATCAAATCTTAAACTCATTTGGAAAGATGCTGTGACTGAAAGGTCAGCTTTAAAATCCATGAAAATTTGGCGGTTCTAATAATAACTGGAGAAACAATTTGTAGATTACTGAATTTTATGTATTTTTTAACATGTAGAAGAAAACATGATTAAAAGAATAAAGTGATTAAAGGAACCACATGAAATGACATAATTTCATTTAATGGCAGGCATAATTTCCTTTCAGTTTTACAGTTCAAAATACATTAGTTATTGTCGGGGAAATTGAACGAACTGGAATAAACTAAGACCTATATCACTGCTGAGTTTTTCAAGTCGATCTTTGTAAATGAACAAGACCAATAGCTCTATTATGATAAGTTTTGTGGATGTGGAAAATTGAAATGTATATTCTTATCTTAACAATAAAAAATAGACTATTGTCATCGTTTTCTATTTGCTAAGGAATTTACCAACTTGGAGATATTCACATTCCTATGTACCTCTTAGTACCTAGTTTAGACTGGTAAATTTCTGGGTGCTCAAAACATATTCTCTGTTTATCTAATTAATAAATAGGAAAACATATAGCCATTGGGTCATAAACTTATCTCTTTAACTTGTTTGGGCAACTCTGTACAATGGTCATTTAGAAAAAAATTCCCTTGGCCCTTACAGGGGAGGTAGTATTTAAAGTTGTCTTTGCTGGTGTCATGTATAAGGAGAATCAATTTGGGGTACTGACAGGTCAATATTAAAATGGAATTACTACCTACGTATATGCAGTATATTTTTCTTTGGCCATCTTAATTTTATTTGTTTAAATTGTGTTTTTCTTATAAATAATCAAGGGAAAATTATTTGATTCTGAAATGCATAAATCAATTAATGATTGTCTCAGTATTTATGCATGTTAGACTCACTAGCCAATGCCAATCAGTTCTGAGAAACTATTAATTACCTCATTTTGACTATATTAAAGGACAGTGTCTATTTGCTCTATGAGTATGAAAAATCAGCAATCCCCAGGTTTACTGATACAAATTATAATGATATATCTATTGCAAGGGGCTTTCTAATTATCTTCTGATTAGGCAGGATATGCAGTTTTAGGGGGAACTGTAATATCTTATATAATAAAATATATAAAAATATCCTCAAAGTAATTGCTCCTCTGGAATGGGGGAAAAGGTGGCTTCCTTTCAACCCATGTTCCAATCTGACAAACAAGTAGGGGTATTCATGCAACTGATGAAAATGCAAAATAGTTGTTTAAATTGCAAAACATATTTTTTTCATTGTGAGCATGGTTAGGTTTTGACTGATTCCTGTGTTCAAAGCCCCTTTCATAAAATAATCATGACTGTCTGCCTGTTCCAACACTATTCTTTCACTTCTAAGCTTGCATTTCATAGAGTATGCACACAAAACTGTCTGAAGTGGTTTTAAAACTCTAGTTCTACGTGCTTTGTATAGTCCAATATAAAAATTCTGATATTTCTCCCTGAAAGTAATGATTTCCATGTTTCTTTATTTTGAGTTTGGTATTTGGAAATCACTACGTTAATATCTGTTTCTTGATGTTCTTTCCCTTAAACTTCTGACCTTCCAACCCTGCAACTAAAATATTGAGTCTGGAATCTGACAACCTCATAGGTATGTTGGGCATTTCATAGAATAACAAGGTGCCTGACACCTGATAGAGTTCAAAATTATTTCTTGAATTCGATTGAGATGTAGAATTTGAAAGAGCTGAAGTTCAAAAATAAAACTGAAGTCTTGTTTAAAGCATGGATTATCTTTCTAAATGCAAGCAGGTAGTAAATTTTTGCTTGAATTCCTCTGATACAAAGAACTTGTTCTTTTTGATTAGCCTTTCATTGGATTAGAATATACAGTCTCTAATTTTTGGAGACATCCTCTGATCTCCCATAGAGTGGCTTGTCCAATAGCATGGAGTCATGACCTGTTAATCAGAGGCTTTCTTCTCACCTTGGTTGAGCACCCACTCCCCACATCCTCCCTGTTTTCTCCTTAGGAAATTTCAGGGAAATGGAATAACGTTTTCTTATTTAGGGAACAAACATTGAACATTTACTATATAACAGGGAGGCATCATGCTTCTACCAGAAAAATAGGATAAAGTAAGTCCTTAAACTCAAGCTTGCAAAATGTAGGTGAAACAAATAACTAAATTGATTATTTTAGTTTGGCACAAGGTTGAAAGTGCCATATTAATATAATCCAATAAATAATCTAGGTGGATAAACCCAACTCCGGTTCACAGAAGGCTTTGAGAGGGTAGATGTTTAAGCAGAGTCTTTAAGGACCAGAACTGGTTGCAAATTGAAGGAAGGGGAATTAAGTTTTAAGATATAACAGTGGCATGGGCAAACCCACAGATATGTAAAGAGCATGGCTCATTATGGGGCATGGAATTAACTCTGAATAGCTGGTTTAAAGTAATTAAGGAGGAAGAGAACTGCGGGAGAAGAGGCTGAAAAAGAGGGCTGAGAAGGGATCCTGAAGGATCTATATATTATGCTGGATAAACAAAAAGTAGTAATTGAACAGTTTTAAAGATAATCCTGGTAATAACTGATGAGGGCCAGAAAAAAAGGTAGCAACAGTTAGGTTCAACAAACAAACATACAAAGAAAAACATAGAGATAATCTAGAAAATATTTAGCAAATACAGTGAGGAAGACCTGAAAAATTCAAATCTGAATAAACAAAGATAGGAGCCTAAATTAGCAAACTTCTTGACTTCTAGCTTAAGTGACATGGGGAATGGTGTTGTTAATTTTCTGTGTAAGGAAAGCAAGAAGAGGAAATAAACCATGAGTGGTATTAAGGGTGAGTTCAGTTTGGTACATTTCCATTTGAGAGCCTGCTAGGTCATCTAATTCATAAGGAAGGGATTGTATTTAGAGGAGCTTAAACAAATACATAATATGAAACCAAAGGAGTCTTTTGAACTGAAGAGTTATGTGATGAAATTTCTGATATAGGATGAAAAAGTTAGCATAAATAGTGTAGGATTATCATCAGAAAGTCTCATTACTCTGAGGCATTGCATTATTTAAAATACAGGAGAAAGTTAAAACATATATGTAGCTAGAGCTCAGGTCTTCTTTATCAAATTCTGCTTGTTCTCCCAGTACTGCCTCCAGTCAGGCAGGTTCTCTCTCTTTTATGGTTGTCATTGTATCCCCAGCACACTTTGCTGTTCTGTTTAGAATGCTCTCTTCTTCTTTATACTTTATGCAGATTTTATTTATTTATGAGCTCAACTCAGGTCTTATCATAACTATGATAGCTCATTATTTATTTACATTGTCATGTAATGGCTTTATGTATTTAAATCTCATTTTACCAACTAAGATCTTAAGCAAAAGGGACTTTCTTAAATATCTTTGTATCCTCTTTAATGACTTCATAGGTATAAACATTTAGTAAGTCTCAGTAAATACTTGCTGATTAAAATAAATATTGGACTGTTTGCCTAGAAATAAAAACTTAATAAATATAGAGGAAGGAGATCTCTCCCAGGATGAACAATTTTATCTCACAAATTTGATTATAACTTGGGAGTACATGCAAATCTTTATGAAAGGATGCAAGGTACTTTGCTAATCACTTAGAAAATTGTTGCTTGACTTTAAATTGTTTTCTATAGACATGAGAGAATCAATGCAGCTCCCAGAGAGGCTGATAAGGTAGTAATGAGAACAAGAATACACAGGACACCTCAGTTTTTTTTTGTATTCCAAAAGATACTCTCCTTCAAGAGTAGCACTAAAGGAGATATGCAAAATGGAAGGTCCAGTGACATGCTCCTGAGAAGAGTGATTGCCCACCTTTTATAAATTTGTCTCATTCCACTCAGTATTTTATGAGTCAGGCTAGGAAGGGAGATACAGTTTCCTTTCTTTACATGAGAAGATGAATCTTGCTGTGGTTTGCCCAAAGTCACAAACCATTGGAAAAAATCTCGAAAGTGCTGTTGTCTCCAATAAATGACATATTTGTGCCTCAAAAGGAGGTATATTTAGTAATACAAGAATAAAAAGCATACCTGTTGTAATTAGATAATCCAAATGATTAGCAACACCAAAAAAACTGGCTTCTTTTTAAAAATAAATGTGTTTCTAAAGCTAGAATCATTTTTGCCTAGATTGTGCCTGAAGAGCATTTTTCATAATCCAAATTATGAAGTGCTAAAAACTAAGAGAATATAATGGAAATGCAGACAGACCTTTAAAGTAAATGGTACAGTTTTCAAGACTATGTCACTAGTTAAAGAGTTAAAGAGTAACCAAAGGTCTCTTAAAATGTGTGAATATATTGATAATCAATATTTAATAATTTATACATGTGAATACTAAACTGGAAGACATAACTAGACTAAAATGATTGAAAAATCAGATGAACTTGGATTTTAATACACAGTGCAAATAACTAGCCATATATGATATTTTACATTGTTGGTTTCTTTTGTTATAATTATTGTTTCTTGTATCATCCTAAAGCAAAACATATACATTTACTCTTTCAGTACTTTTCTTTGAATCAGCCATAACCATAACAGACTGGAAGGATTACACAAACCTGTTAAAGTGAAGACAGAATTACCTAAGGGGAAAGTATTTTCCAAAATGCTATTTGAACAAAAGTATAATGAAAAACAATGATAGATGTAATTTTTAATTTTTTATCACATAGAAACTTTATCTTTGACACTGCATTTCCTTTGGACTCAATAAATAAATAATCAAAACATAATGAACCAATAAGAAAGTAGGCATTTCTTAAAAGACCACATTTTAAGATATTTATATCTGCTATAGATTTAATGTATAATCAGAGAAAACCATGATGATTATAGCAAATGGTGATTAAATTATATTGAATGAAAAAATCAGCAATGAAGGTTTGTGGAAGATCAGATTTTATTAGCAGTTATTTCCATATGAACTGAGATATGACAGGATTATTACATGAAGCTTGCTTTTTAAAATCTTCATTTCACATGATTTTACTGATGATCTAATTTATAGCCCAATTAGTCAATTTTTCAAATACCATAAGTTAAGACATGTCAGGAGAGTCCATTTTATATACCCATCCCTCATACACTCTTAATTTTGTTCCATTTAACATTTACCAATTTGTTCTGAATTTGTTCAGCAAGTTAGAGATCTTCTAAGATATCCAAATGCTGTGGTAGCATCAAAACAATGGAAACATTTTAAGTGGTCAAAAGATAATGTGGAAGGGTAAAGTATTCTCCATAAGGAAGAGTAGGCTATGATGCTAAACACTTTTGTAAACATAAACTATTCAACGTCATAAAAATGTATGTTTATAATAACTTCTTTAGTGAGAAAATGTTTGCAAAGTAAACAATGAAACACTTTATGTTTCTTAATTACCATAGGCAGAGTCCATCATTCTTAAAAAATGTTTTGTTATTGATAAATGTTGGGAATATTAATATTTGTTTTGGGTGGATTATAATTTGGGGAGGATAAATTTTTTTTAATTCTAAATTGTCTTCTATGTCTGGCTCAATGTTTCATAAAAGTATTTGGTGATGGTTGCTGAGATTAAAAGAAATATATTAGAGTACTTCTAAATTCACTCAAATTTACTCACATTGAAATTATCAAAAATGTTTATAGAATTAATTAATATTTGTAAATAAATATTATTTTCATATGATAATTGCAGTGAGGGATACAAGTAGTTGGGATCTTAATGCTCCAGTTTCAGATATGACAATTATATAAATATTATATTTTTGGGGATTAGGGCAGGCTACCTCAAAATATGCCACAATGGCATATTGATTGTTCTGATTTGTGGTTGTTTGAGAAGCAGCCGATGCAAGAAAGAAACTGACTGTACTCTCCCCCTGAAAGCAGGAAATAAATCTGCCATGTGAAAGGTGCCCTCCCTGCATCTGGAGGTGGAAAGACACCCTACTTGGCAGGGATAGGGAATTCAGGGCCAAGAAGCCTACGGAAACAAATCTTGTTACTACTTTAACTTACCACCCCAAACCCAAACTCTGTTTAGATTCTTCAATGATTAAGCACCCAAAGCCTAAGTTTCTTTGTCCTGTCAATTCCTCAGAAATTTATTGTTTGTCTAAAAAGTATGAAAGCTGTCAGCTTTGGCCACTTTTTAGGTCCCATTTCTATGTGACTTCCCTGTACATGAATTAAATGTGTTTTTCTCCTGTTAATCTGTCCTATGTCAATTTTATTATTACTCCAGCCACAAGAACTCAAGAGTGGTAGAGGGAAATACTTCCCACTCCATGACAATATAGTTTGGAGCTGTCTCTAAAATGTAGAGAAAATTTGGATATTTGGAGTAAAGAGAACATATTTGACAGGGATACTAGTAAAAGGAAGGCAATGCGATTTTAAAAATGCACACACAACAAAGGAATGGAAAGATATATTTGGCTAACAGTGAGCATAAAATGTGTCTGGAACAGATCATTCATGTAGGAGATCCATCAGAAGTAAGATGGTTTGTGGCCAGATTATTGTGATCCATGAAAGCTAAATTGTATATCTTTGACTTCATCCAGAAGGGTTTGGGAGTCATGGAAAGTGAGGTCTAATGTAGGTTGGTATACCTGGTGGTTAGCACAATATTGTTTACTTTTGTGAGAACAGTTAAAATGGTATAAGAGAAGCTAAGGAATTAAGGACAATGTGGTATAAGTGCCTGACATTAAGCTTTTGATTTCGGAGGCATCAATTTCAAAGATATACATATCCTAATAAACGTATTGCCAACTGTATGACACAGCTACAAACAAAACAACCAGAGGAGAAATCAGGCCATCCCCCACCCATGAAGTTTCCTCTTTATGTAAGCCCTGGGTAACCTAGATAACTGACTGCTTGAGTAACCTGGCAACTCTCTTCTCATGCTCTAATTCTCACGCTTATACTTTGAAATAGCCAATAAGAGTGAATCTGAAACCCTAGACACCCCACCCTCAACCCTAATAAAAGCAGAGCTCCAGGTCTGAGGGAAGTATCTGTAGCTATTCCCCAGGAGTAACACGGACCAGGCCAGGGGAGTGCCTCAGGCATTCCTAGTATCATTATCAAAAGGCTGGGACCTACAGGACATGTAGACACATAGGCTGTGATTAGGTAAATGCAATCATTGTATTCTACTGCTTCCAAAGTTTAGAAATGAAATGCAAGAAAAGGTATTGAGAGGCACAATGACAGCAAGGCAAATGTTGTGACTGCTTACATTAAGATTTTAATTTAGGGGTGTGACCCCCTAAACGATCCTTTTAATGATCAAAAGGAAATTAACAATGTCAGATGCAGATTGGGTCACTCTATCATTTAATATCTAAGGAAGATAAACTCAAATCCAATACCATATCTTGTATAAAATACAAGGTAAATTCTCCAATTTATGTTCTCATGTCACCTCTGGCAGAGTTCCTGCTTCCATTGGTTAAGTGTATGGAGATCTCATTATCTTGCAACTGCTGCTTCTATTCCTGGACCTTTTCTTGCTTACAAAAGACAAAGTGCTTATTTATGGCCTTTGTGCACTTAGAACACTGTCAATGCATTTTGAAACCTATGGCTTGCAGCAATACAAATACCTTAAATTTGAATATTTCATATCCCAACTTTTAAAAAGACAAAATTTGGTCTCCTGTCTCTTCATACTTCTCCATTATCTGCCCCACTACTTTTTTCTCTTCTTCCTATATTATGATAATTCCTATATTATCAGATAAAAAACAAACCAAAAAGAGAACATGAATAAATTCCCAACATTTTCTGTTTAAACAGGCAGAAACTTAAGCCCTCTTGTAGTTTTGGTGTCTTCTATGAAGTTCTAGTCTTTGATCTGAAGGCTATCTACGTTTTCATACACAAATACGTTTGTTTTATAAACAAAGATAATTCTTTCTAAGAGGAATCTGATACCAGGGGAAATATCAACTACCAAATTCCTAGAATGATTCTTTTTACCCCTAATTTTAGCCAGCCCTTGATGTTAAATTATTATCCTCTCTCTTGGATTTTCAAGTGTCAGATCTCACAAACAGAGGCACTCAGTTGGTCAAGTGATCCCTAATTCCCTTGTCCTCAAAGCAATTCTTACTTTTCACATTTAAGTGCAATTATTTGTTTACATGTTTTATTCCCTGACCAGACTGAAAACTACTTAAGTTCAGGAATCCAGTAATATTCAGCCATTAGTGTAATGAGCATCAAAGGATCAACAGCTCAATGAATGGGTACACAAAGCATGTCATGAAAGGGAAGGAAAGGCAGAAGTGATGTTGTGGCCCCATGACCATCCTCTCTTTAGAAAGTGGATTGAATGTGTCTTTCTCTTTCTATATATTACATGTCATGTATTATAGGAAGTGATTTACATAAATCCCTGCCTCGTCTCTTGAATCTGAGTAATTTTACAACTTCCCTGACTCAGCAGTTTCCTCCCTCTCTCTGGCTCTAATATTCCGTTAAGACTCTAAGCAGTCTCCCGCTCTTCCCTTATTTGATTCCCTAATTTGTGATTGGTCTTTTAAGATATAGATTGTAATATATTGTTGTAATACACGCAGCAGGATTTTGGAGAAAAAGGACACCACAATTAGAAGCAGGTAGGTAATGTGAATTCAACTCGATACTCTTGAAAAAGAGAAACAAAAAAAGAATGCGTATGTAGTGTCATAGACCCTATGTGACTCTTCATTAAGTGAATTTATACCCCAGTGAATGATGAGATGGGATCTCTGGTTCTCCTACTTTATCAGTTGTCATAGTCACCTTCCACCTCCCTGATATCAGCGTTTCTCCAAATTAAGTGTAATTATGTTGTTAATCTAATGTTTAAGAAAAGCTCTTTTCTCTAGGGCATGTAACCAGTGAATCACAGGGTACAGAGCAGATGGGCATTTATTATATTGGTTGTTAAAAGTTTGTATTTATTTTGCATGAAGTGTTGAATAATTTAAAATGGATTTTAGATAAATACCTAGATATAAGGCAACTATCACATGGCATTGCCAAATAAAGAAATAGTAATTAGATACAACAATAAGGAAAAAACTGCCTGTGTTGGTATCAGACATGGCTTTCCTGAGGGATTTTCAAGTATGATTCAAACTAAACACAATTTTTTGCTCTGTGTACTGAATTTCTCACAGAATGTCTAGGATAAGTATACTCTTCAGTGTAACACTTTATATTCCTCAAAGCTTTTCTAAAGTCAATCACTTTGTAGCCCTATGATAAAATATAGTTGTATATATCGTGTGTATGCCCACATAGGGATGGAGATGGATTTAATAACTATTTAATTTTTTAAAACAAAAGACCATTGTGAGTCAAAATCGCAAACATCTAAAACAAAAAATATCTAGAGCAAGATTATCTTCCTACTTGTGTGTGTGTGTGTGTGTGTGTGTGTGTGTGTGTGTTTCCCCTAGTGATTCGATATCCATGCCTGTGAAGCACACTGACTTAGGGAATGCTTCTGATTTTGGTGGCAAGATGTGAGAGAGGGGAGGGATTACTGAATTCTATGAAAAATAAAACCATGTTTTAAAGGAACACCAAGCTGTTTGGAGTGTAATAGATCTGAAACCTACAACGTTTATGAAGAGAAAGGAAGCAGTAGCTAGGTGCAGCAGCTACCTCATTACCATACTCTAGCCTGCTGTAATATAATTATAGGGTGAGTGGTGTTTTTAGTGAATTAAGTAAATTTTAAGAGTGCCTGAAAGTACTTAGCACATGTTTGATGTCCAATAATGAAAAAACAATTGGTTTAAACGGAAGATAAGGGTAATGGACAGCTAGACAGAGTTTGAATTTGCCTGGAGGTTATGGAAAGGAAGAAAGTCTTCATCCTTCTTTATTGATAACACCCCTGTTCTGTCTCAGACATGATGTTAGTTTAATTTTAATGCACTGTCAAATCTTAACATTGAAATTGAAAACTGAATTTGTCATATTTCCCATAAGATATCATTATTCCTGGATATTGCCCTTCTCCTATCTCACTGGTATGATCCTTCTCTAGTTGCCCAAGCTCAAAACTAAAACCTCTTATTCTCCTTGTCCTCGTCCTCATCGACATCTAAGTTATTAGTAAGTCCCCAAAATTCTATGTCCGTTTTAAAATTTGGCCTGCCTTTTCCATGTCCTAAATAACTGACAATCTTAGTTAAATTCCAAAGTAATATGTGTAGACTTTTCTGTTCACTTATAGTACAGACTTTCCATAGATTTCCCTCCAATTCATTTCTCAACTTATACTTGATGTACCATTCTCACCTAGTATTTTTCATGTTGTTCTGCTTTTTAAAACTTACAATGATTCTTAATTATTTTATGTCAAATTTTCTTTCAAGATCCTTTTAAGTGTGAGTTAACCATCCTAATCTTCCATCTCTACTACGTGTGGAGTTACCTGTCACAGGTCGGTTTCCTAACCTGCAATATAACATGTGCAGCACCCCAAATTTACCTTTAGGCAAATGAACTTGAGGAAAAGTTCATGGAAAAGACCCCTCAAAATTTTATTATATTGAGAAAGAGTGAAAAAGAGAATGTTTACTATAACCATGCCCGTCACAGTTTTTTTTAGAATATGAGCAATATTAGTTTTTATTTTCCTAACCTAAAAAATGTTACTCATTTTATTCAAACTTAACATTACTTCCAAAATGTTTCAATATTAAAATTTTAGAATTTTCAAGCTATTTATAACCAGCTATATATTGATCACTGTGCCAGGTATTTTACCAGTAATTTTTTTAAACATGGGCAATGCAGACAGAAAAGCTTATGTTCTAGAACAAGACAAAAGTAGGTAAGCAAATAATCAAGATCATTTCAATAGAAATAGGTCCTAAGAGAGAGTAAAAACGAGGCTTATAATAAAGGGCAATAACGGTGGAGAAAAAGAAGTGGAAATCTTCAATAGAGTAGTCTAATTCCTCCTAATTAGAGGAGACTGAGCTAGTATCTGACTATCCAAAAGGAGCCGACCTTGTGACGATCTGAGGAAAGTCCATACCTGACAAAGACAGTAAACACAAATACCATGATGTGAAGTTGGAGACACAGTCAGGGCATGACCATAAGCCTTATAAGGAATGTGTAAGGTGTTTATATTGTAGCCCAGGTTAAGTACAAAGTTATTAGAGATTTTGAATAAGAAAAGGATCATTCTAGTTTCTATGTAAATAAAAAATTATAAAAGACATCATTTCAAACTTGACTTTCATGAACGTGTTATTCTACCTCACTGGCCTTCTCTCTGTTTCTGAACATGATATAGAGATAAAAAGGAATTCCAGGGCAGAGTCTTGAGACATACCAATATTTAGAATTTGACCATAAGCAAGAAGGAAAAAAAAATGGGGAATGAGGAGAACTTTGAGATAGGAAGAAAATCAGAGTATTATGTAGTTATGGTAACCATGATTGAAAAATGGCACAAGAAAATAGGGAGTGGTCAACTATGTCTTATGCTGCTTAGAGGTGGGATTAGTTACAAGTTAAAAATGAGCATTGGATCTTACAACATGAGAGTCTCTGATGACTGTGACAAAGAGCAGTTTTATTGAATTGGAGAAGATGAAGTGGGAAGGTGAGAAAGCTGAGACATTGACTGCATACAGCTTGATTGGATGTTTTGCTCATGAGGGGATGAAACACTTTTCAAAGTAAGAATATGGTCAAGAGAGATCTTTTTAGTTCATTAGCTTATAAGTAGACAAGACCTAAAAATAAAATATATTGTATGCTGGTGGGCATGACTCCAAAGACTGAAAAATCGATGATACAGAAAAGAAACAGTGTCATCACCATAACCAAGATATTGAGTGTTCTAGAGGAATTGGAATACAGAAATCAAATAAATGGAAACTTGGAGCAAAGGCACAGTAGCAAAGGAAAAATTTTTAGGTACAGATGTGGGTTGTTAACTGATTTGATTGTGAGAAGATAAGAACTTTCTTCAGTTCCCTTTTTTTTTTTTTAATGAAAGGCAAAATCTTTAGCTGAGAGAATTGACAGAGGATTGAGAAATGATTTGGTAAGGAATAGGTAGTTTGAAATAGCCTCCTCAGCAGTTGGGAAGGAAAGCTCACTAGGCAAATATATATGTGAGCTGCTGACAGTATTAAGTGCTCATACAAGAGTCAAGATTATGAATTTCAAGTGAGACCAGTGAGCACTGTTGTGTCATTTTTTAAAGAAATATTGACCTACCAATGGGGATGTGTAGAGAGTTGAGATTTAAGACCTAGATAACAGGAGAGAGTTGTTTTTCTTGAAATATGGTGTGCTGATGAATATAAAATATTCCCAGTTCCAGAATCCCACATTGGCTGTACTTTGCATTTCAGTTCCAGTGGTCTTCCTCATACAGATGCACTTTTAACTCCAACAAACATCATGTAGAAAGGGATCTGATAAATTCCATATGTAATCATTTAGGTAAGACATTCAAAACATTTATGCACCAAGAAACAATTTAAAGAAGCAAAAATTCCTTCAAAAGACCCCAATATTAAAAAGGCTTCATTCACTATAAAATTATTTTATTTCTAAGTTTTAGTAATTCAATTTCATATGAATTAATATAACTTTACATTATATAAAATTTTATATGCATTTATATTCAATGCATACTTTAATCACCAATATAAACAACATATAATCAAAGTCTAATAAAGTTTGTCTTGTCATATTTGTAATGTTACATATTAAATGGTTAGCATATAGAATAATATGTAAGTATATAAGGGTTGTCCTTATATATACTACAGCTTCAATCCCTATCAGATGAACAAGCTACTACATTATTATACATGATTCCATCACATCAAGACAACAAAAATAAATAAAACAGAAAGAAACATGTTTTTTAATGTGTTGTCTTGTCAAAGATAACATTTTTTTCCAGATTTTTTAAATTGTATTTTAGAAAATTTGAAATAGAACATATTTCTGAAGCTACTGTTTCTAAATATAATGAATTTTGTAAAGTCTAAGTAAGAATTATGGTCTTATGTAGAATACACCATACTATGACGTTACCTTAGATAGTTTTCTAATACCGCTATCTTGAAGTTTTGCTTACGTTGATCATTCCCAAAGCTGCAATTTTTTCTTCCCATTCAGACCATTGAAATTAGAATATTACTACCTTCCTATTGGTAAATAGGAGTTGTATTACAACTCTAGTTTTTTATAGATCGGTACTACTGTTTGAGCTGTGATGTCATCTCTGTATTTTTATATTTTGAATGACTTATTTTGCACTTTGTTTTAGCACCATGTATAAAGAAGTGTTTATATTAAGGGGATGCGCTCTGTTGGTATGCATTTAGACCCAGCCATAAATATCCTTTTTAATATAAACATTTGATAATCCTCATCCTTACTGTATTTGATTAGCAGGCTCTCTGATACGTCTAACTATAAATCTACATTCAACACAGTCTAGATCAGACTTGAGTTTAATTACTTTATGCCAAGGGTTGGGTAATATTTTCGTGGTGATCAGCCAAACATCAGAATCCTTATACGATTAATTTTGTTTCTTTAACTTTATATTTAAATGTTTGCCTAAAATTACAGGCTTTTGAGGAAGTTAGTAATATTAGGTCACCTTGTCGGATATGCTTGGATATCCCAATTGAAGATTGATCTGAAATAGATTGAAAGCTTTCTCACTCAAGACTGTTTTCAATGATCAGTCAATAGCTTGTCAATGCCAAATCAATGAGACTGGTACATGCAAAATCTAGAAGGCTGAATATTTCCTCTTGGAAGACAGTGGTTAATGGATTCCTGATCTCTCTCTCTCTCTTTTTTTTTTTTATTGTCAAAGTCTGCTCTGAAAATATTTCTTCATTTTTGGTTTCAGCATTTGTATATGGTTTATAAGATTGCCTAATAATGTCTCATCAATTTTTATATTTGATGTGCCAGTGACACCATCAAGAGACAAATTCTGTGACTAAACATTCTCACCACAAACTCCAACTGCTCTTAACAAATAAAATGAAGTAAAATAAAACTAGTGTTCAGGTGTAACCATTTTCATTCACGTAGTAGCAAGATTTTCTCCTATTGGTAATGCTATGCCTTGTAAATCTTTTGACTATGATGTATGCAGACTTATAATACCTTTCTTCAAGTTGCTATTTCCTTTCATATAGTGACAAAACTATCTGTTCCTCATTGGAATACTTATGGGAAATCTCAGTTTACCATAGAAGGTGATTAGAAAGCTTAGATGATTTTGTTTTACAATAGAAAATTACAAAAATGTAGTGATAGAGATAAATAACAATAAATCCCATTTTTAGATAGTCATTTTGGCAACTCCTAATTGTATTTTTTCATTGCTTCTGTGAAATCAGAATATTTAGAGGTTAATTCATCCTACCTTTTGCAAATAACCATAATTCAACACAAAAGAAGCAGTGATCATTTTAAATTTTACAAATGTAAACAAACGCAAATGACATATATATGTATTTACTAAAATGCACTGACACAGTTCTTAAAATGTACACACATAATTTAAAAACATAGCAATTATAAAAATATGGAACTCTGTAAAAATCACAATTAGCCATTCTTTTCAAATGTATGAAGAAAATTATTCAAACTTCTGTTAATAATTTTCTCTCTACATTTACCAAATTTGTCAGAGGACTATTTAATACATCACTAGGAACCTCAGTGACTTGCAGAACACTCTGAGAAATATTGTTATTAGCATATTGCAGTGTTTCTCAAATTTTAAGAATCACTTGTGCTGCTTATTACAATGTCATCCCCCAGAGATTTGGATTCTTCAGTAGTTCTAAAGTGGGGCCCAGAAATCTACTATCTCTTTATTTACTAGCAGGTCTGTAGGTGATTTTGATACAAATTGTTTAAATTCCATATTTGGATAAATACCAGCAAAGCAGTTAAAAAGCACAGATTTGGGGATCAGACAAATCTGGATACATATTTCTACTCTATGGACTTTGAGTAAGTTATTTATTCTTATGGCTGTGAGTCTCCTTGTCTGTACAATGGGAGTAATAATCTTTGTGTTTATTCTTCAGACCTTTGTGAGATAGTTAAAATAATGGATTTCAAAAATTTCGCTCAGTGCCTAACACTCAGGAATTGCTCAATAATTGTAAAGCAATCACAGTTTTTGTAATTTTTATCAGTCTAAACTAGGATCTAATGATCCAGTATAGGTCAATGAGTGATTAGTAGAGTCCACTCTACTTCTTAAAAGCTTTTCTTTCTTTTGATTTTTCTTTGAACTCTATGCTTTCTCCTTCACAGATTTCTTTGTAGTCTTGTTTTATTGACCCATCCCATTATGTTGTTTTTTCATCACTCTTCATTATAACATATTTGCCTTCTAAGCATTCTCCTTGCGTGATCTCAATTCAGTGACTACAAAATCTTCAGCTCGGGCCTTCACCTCTTTCCTCTATCTATGCCTGGCTACTTACTATCTTTAGTTAGTAGTTCTCAAATCGATTCAAAACAATTATGTACAATTACTTCATCAATTTCTCTCGCCCAATTAATCTTCCTCTTCTTTTCGATGAGTGTCCCCTAACATCCTCCTGCTTGTGAAAATTTGATGTAAAAGCATCCACCTTTGGCATTTTTCTCTTCCTTTTCTTCTGCATCTCACCTACCTCCAAAATATCTACGAAATATTTCTACTTATCTACCACTCACAGTGGTAGTACATGAATTCAAGAAATCAACCACTGAGCTTAATTCCACTTTACCCATTCTGTGCAATACAGAAGAATCGTCTTATTAAAACAGATCTAATGATGTCACTTTTTGCTTTACAAATAGTTTTGTTTCTGCATTTTCTTTTATTTTCAAATTCCCTGAAATGTGTACTAAGGTGTTCTGACCCAAGCTTAGCTTTAACTATGAACATAACTCCCTTTAAACTTAAAACAGCATTCATAGTATACTCCTCCTCTTTACCTTTCAAAATGGTGGTAGCCAGAGGAAATGCTTAGCTAAATGGACCTTTCTATATAATCTTCAATAATGATTTAAACTACTAAGGCCATTGTGCTTTCATTTCTAGTTTAATAGTACTAATTTACAGACAATGAAAATCCTAAAGCATCCTTTAGATTGAATTAAAACCTAATTTTATAATCTTTTATAAGTTCAGTAGAGCTTCTCAAATCATGTGCCATAGGATGCTTGTGTGCTGAGTGAAATACTGAGGTATTTATTACTGCAGTCCTTGGGATAATGGGCTGGAGTGTGAGGTAGCTGGAACACTTGGGTCTTTCTTCTCACCGTGAACTATCTCACTTCTTTCCCCACATGTGCCATGATAAAAAAGAGATTGATAAGCATACTGCTACTATGATTACTCCTTCAATTTCATGTCTTTCACTATGAAAACAGCACACAAAGAATTGGATATTACTTTATAAGCAGCTTTAACTTAAAAATTCTGAGGTCTGAATTCTAAATTTGGTTCTTTTATTAACTTGGATAAGCATGAAAATTTTACAAATCCATGAACCTGCTTCTCTTCATTAGAAGACAAAATGGATGAACTAGAGATGCTAAGACCAGTTAAAGTTCTAAAAGTGTATGATTATATTCCTTACAATTGCATGGAAGGCCTTACAATTTTATTTATGTATTACAAAATATTACATGAAAATGACAAAATTATGAGCATTATTATTGTATATTAACTTTATAGAAATGGTAAACTATCCAGGAAAGGAAAGGAGAAAATAATGCATGTCAAATATTAATAATCATAATATAGAAAAGAAAGCCTTGTGTTCCATGAAGATTATACAGATATAATATAGCAAATCAGATGTCTTCTATGAAACTGAGAAAAACAGAAGAGCAAAATCATAGGTGGTACCTTAAAGAGGCAAGGGCCTAATAATATTCTTAGTGGTTTTGTACATGTTGCAACCTTTTTCTACCCACATTTTCTGATCTTCCCTCATTCCAGGAAAACATTTGTGGATCTTAAGTATGTATAGCTAATTGACTGGTCATAAAAGGCAAGTGAAAAAGTTCTAAAAGGAGCTGTATATATTTTCCAGGGGAGTTAGCCTATAGTTCAAAGCTTTAATTTCCATTCTGCAATGGACTTCATCATATGGGAGCCTGTTGAGGTAACTTAATATTTCCCTATCATGAATTTCATGAGAGAAACTGCAAAATAAAGATTATAAGATAAATCAACAATATTTTAAAAATAAAATAATTATGATACAAGAGAGCAATAGTGTTTTATAAATTGAGTTTAGGAATAAAAATTTTAAATAAATAGCTATAGAAGGAACAAATTATTATCATCACACAATTTTAAACTTGTGATGCAAAAAAAAAAAAAAAAAATACCAAGTAGGGCTTCCCTGGTGGCGCAGTGGTTGAGAACCTGCCTGCCAATGCAGGGGACACGGGTTCGAGCCCTGGTCTGGGAAGATCCCACATGCCACGGAGCAACTGGGCCCGTGAGCCACAACTACTGAGCCTGCGTGTCTGGAGCCTGTGCTCCACAACAAGAGAGGCCACGACAGTGAGAGGCCCGCGCACCGCGATGAAGAGTGGCCCCCGCTCGCCGCAACTAGAGAAAGCCCTCGCACAGAAACGAAGACCTAACACAGCCAAAAAAAAAAAAAAAACACAAAACCAAGTAAAACAGTATTTAGACTGGAATAAAACAAATATCACATATTAAATTCATAAAATATATGCCTCATGAATTATAACCCTTCTGCTGCTGTAGTTTATCGTTTCCAAACCTGCATTTTGAATGAGCTTGAAGAATAGTTTCTAAGTACATAAATGAATTCTTGGCACTCTTTGCTAATTTTCTCCTGTGTTATGGAGGAGAGTATCTTAGATAAGTTGATTTTGAAAGCCAGAAGAGTTTTCCAGCTTGTCCCCCAAAATGAATTCAACTAAACAAACCTTAAGAGCACGATTTCTATCTGAAGATGGGTTTTTATATATTCCTTATGTTTATCTTTTATTGATTGATTTACTCTGTATAAATTAACTCTTTACCTAAGGGCTCCAAAGCTCATGCACACAGTAGAAATTCAACATTCAAGAGAAGTCAATTCTCAGTTATTCAGTGGCTAGTTCCCCAGTGCAGTGCAAGGATAATTCATGCCTCTGGCTGCTTCTCCTTCCTCTGATTGCTTGCATTTTGGCTGCTTTGCTTATTGTGATTTTTCTCCCTCAGGGTCAACAGTGATGGAATACCAGGTACATTACTTTGACAACCTCACCTTCCAATTTTAAGTTTCCAGCTTCTAACCAAATCAGTATTTGGGTTGAAGATTTTACCTTTGATGTCACAAGCTTTCTCTGTCTCAGTTATTCCCAATTTATAGCTTCATGCAAATCAGCCACATGCCATGATGCAAGAACCAGACTGCTGCATTTAAAACTTCTGTGCTTGCTTTAGAATAAGTATTGTAGATTCTTAACAATTCATTTCTTCTAGAAACTGCCACTTTTAGTGAATATTTTAGGATTGTTCTTTATGAGTCTTCCTATATATTATTAGTTGTTTTGCCAGCATCTGCTGATAATTTTGTAGATGTTATAAAGCAGTAGAGAAATAAGAAATTAAGTCTTATATCATCCCAATTTACTATTAGTAAATATTTATTTATTGGATGTTTTTGAAATTCATGAAAATCGTATTTCATAGTAGATATTAAACATGTTATTTCCTGCCTTCAAAGAGATATATTATTTTTTAAGAAGTTGAATTTTTAAAATGTCTCTTGAAATCTAATAAGATGTCAAGCTCTGGAAGAATGAAGAAACCTATAGAAAATCTGTGAATCAAGCTTTTCTCAATCATCTTGACTCTGATTTACCATTTTCTTCAATCTAGAATTGTTTTTTCCATTCTGCTTCATGTTACTATATCCTGTGTTTCTATCAAGCTTTACAACACACATAGTGTGTGACAAATTACCATTTTAATAGATTAAAAAATTTAGATCCAGATTCTGTTCATATAATGGATAAAGGCCAAAGAATTTTATTTTATTTCAAGAGGGACTTGACTTGAGTCAGTATTCTTTCCTGACCTTGAAATTTAATTATTGGTAATTAATAGACATAATATCAAAACAACCACATCAAGCTTCCGTTCAGACAAATCTATAACCATGTACATCTTACATACTTGGTATTTTCAAGACCATGGCTACTTATTGTTTATTATTTTTCAGATGAATTTATAGGCTTTGTATTATGGGTTCAACTCAAAGAGAGGATACCTTCCTAATTAAAAAAAAAAAAAAATCATGCCAGACCCATCCATCCCTCCCCAAGGAGGTAGACTGCATGCTTCCCTCATGCTTTATAAAGATGCTCATGGTTCTATTGTTCAGTGATTCAACCCCTACTCTTTTCCAGTGGAGAAATCATAACGATTATTCCTCCTTGTAAGTATGTTTGTTATTGTATGTCTTGTTATGCAGGTTCTTTAAGTAATCTATGTACCTTTAATGACAGCTACTACTAAACAAATATGGTATTTTTTTGTTGTTGTATGCTTAGCCCTATTACTTAAAGGCACAGCATCAAAGGTAATTGAAGAACTGGCATGAATAAAGAGAAATATAGATGCACTCAGATTTAAGAAAAAAATTATCAGAAGAAAGCACCTGACAGAGCAAAAATGAAACTCAGTCGACTTAGTCAAACCAAAGAAGCTTCATCAAAATGCATTAACACTTCAACTATTTTTCCTACTTTGCTGATTAATTTTTTAACTTCTTAGTTTTTAAAAATTTGGGTTGACTATCACTTAATTGCTTACATAGAGAAACATTCTAATTGATTTATTGAACAAAACATTACAGTGAATTGTCCAGACCAATATGAAAACTATAAATACCTAAGGAATGCAATAAAAATTCGTAGTAACATGAATGATACGGTTATATATAAAAATTTCTGTCATATTTAATCTATGGATTTAAAGTGAGGAAAAAGAATTAATTTCAAAGACCAATTTAATTTCATCTACTGAAAGGACTGGTTTCATTTGAGTTTTTACATATTACTCATCTTGTAAAAAGAAAGGTGTAAATTTTTTATGATAAAACACTCTACAGGAGATTGGGTAAAAGTAGGTTTCAGATTCTACCAGGTTCTAAAGGATATTAAATTGGGTTAATGCTCTTTGGTTTCTGTAAAAGACCTATAGGATTATAAGAAAGAAATTTCATGGAATTCCTAAATTGATAACATTGTCATAAACTGTACATTCTAAACCTTATTTGACAGGTTACAATACATTATTTTTACCTACAAATGAAATATAAGGCAAAAATTATAACCCAGAATCTGCCTTTTAATCAGTCTTTTTAAAGTTTATTTTTTATTGAATGAAATATTCTTTAAATTCTGTAGTGCTTTACAATTTTCAAAAGTTTCACAAAGATGGTTTCATATAATCCCATAATAACCCTTTTTTCCCTACCCCTATATTGCCCCTCCCCCCTTCCCTCTCCACACTGGTAACCACTAGTTTGTTCTCTATATCTGTGAGTCTGCTTCATTTTGGTTTATACACTAGTTGGTTGTGTTTTTTAGATTTCACATGTAAGTGATATCATTCAGTATTTGTCTTTATCTGACTTATTTCATTTAGCATAATGCCCTTCATGTTGCTGCAAATGGCAAAATTCCATTCTTTTTTATGGCTTAGTAGTATTCTATTATGTGTATATATATGTATGTGTATATATATATATGTATACCACCTCTTCTTTATCCATTCATATGGTGAAGGACACTTAGATTGCTTCCTTACCTCAGCAACTGTAAATAATGCTGCTATGACCATTGGGGTGCATGTATCTTTTCAAAGTAGTGCTTTTGTGGGGTTTTTTTTGTGTGTGTTTTTTTTGGATATTTACCCAGGAATAGAATTGCTGGGTCATATGGTAGTTCTATTTTTGTTTTTTTTGAGAAACTTCCATATTGTTTTCCACAGTGGCTGCACCAATTTGCATTCCCACCAACAGTGTACAAGGGTTCCCTTTTTTCCACATCAGCACCAACATTTGTTATTTGTAGACTTTTTGATGATAGCCATTCTGACAGGTGTGAGGTGGTATATCATTGTAGTTTTGGCTTGCATTTCCTTGATGATTAGCAATGTTGAGCATCTTTTCATGGGCCTGTTGGCCATCTGCATTTCCTCTTTGGAAAAATGTCTATTCAGTTCTTCTAATCATGTTTTAAATCAGGTTGTTTATTTCTTTGATGTTGACCTGTATGAGCTGTTTATAAATGTTAGATATTAAGTCCTTATTGGTTATATCATTTGGAAATATTTTCTCCCATTCAATAGGTTGTCTTTTCATTTTGTCAATGGTTTCCTTTTCTGTGCAAAATCTTTTAAGTTTAATTAGGTCCCATTTGTTTAATTTTGCTTTTGTTTCCTTTGCTTTAGGAGATGGATCCAAAAAATATTGCTGCAATTTATGTCAAAGAGTGTTCTCTGCCTATGTTTTCCTCTAGGAGTTGTATAGTATCCAGTGTTACATTTATGTCTTTAATCCATTTTGGGTTTATTTTTGTATATGATGTTGAGAATGTTCTAATTTCATTCTTTTACAAGTAGCTGTACAGTTTCCCCAGCAACACTAATTGAAGACACTATCTTTCTCCATTATATATTCTCTCCTCCATTGTCACAGATTTATTGACCATAAGTGCCTGGGTTTACTTCTGGGCTCTCTATTCTGTTCCATTGATCTGTGTGTGTGTTTTTGTACCAGCACCATACTGTTTTGATTACTGTAGCTTTGTAATATAGTCTGAAGTTAGGGAGCGTGATTCCTCCAGCTCTGTTTTTTCTTTCTCCAGATTGTTTTGGCTATTCAGTCTTTTGTGTTTACATACAAATTTTAAAATTATTTGTTCTAGTTCTGTGAAAAATGCCATTGTTATTTTGAAAGGAATTGCACTGAATGTGTAGATTGCATTGGGTAGTATGGCCATTTTAACAAAATTAATTCTTCCAGTCCAAGAACATGGTATATCTTTCTATCTGTTGGTGTCATCTTCAATTTCTTTCATTAGTGTCCTACAGTTTTCCAAGTACAGGTCTTTTACCTCCTTTGGTAGGTTTATTCCTAGGTATTTTATTCTTTTTGATGTGATGGTAGATGAGGTTGCTTCCTTAATTTCTCTTTCTGATAGTTCATTGTTAGTGTATAGAAATGCAACAGATTCCTGTATATTAATTTTGTATTCAGCAACTTTACTGAATTCACTGATGGGCTCTAGTAGTTTTCTGGTGGTGTCTTTAGGATTTCCTATGTATAGTATCATGTCATCTTACTTCTTCCTTTCCAATTTGGATTTCTTTTATTTCTTTTTCTTCTCTGATTTCTGTGGCTAGGACTTCTGAAGCTATGTCAAATAAAAGTGGTGAGAGTGGGCATCCATGTCTTTTTCCTGATCTCAGAGGAAATGCTCTCAGCTTTTCACCATTGAGAATGATATTTGCTGTGGGTTTGTCATATATGGCCTTTAATATGCTGAGGTATGTTCCCTCTATGCCCACTTTATAAAGAGTTTTTATAATAAATGGATGTTGAACTTTATCAAAAGCTTTTTCTACATCTATTGTGATGATCATATGGTTTTTACTCTTCAATTTGTTAATGTATTGTTTTAAAATTTTTATTGGAGTATAGTTGATTTACAATGTTGTGTTAGTTTCAGGTGTACAGCAAAGTGAATCAGATATATATATATATATATATATATATATATATATATATATATATACACACACACACACACATATGTATATCTCCACTCTTTTTTAGATTCTTTTCCCATATAGGCCATTACAGAATATTTAGTAAAGTTCTCTATGCTTTACAGTAGGTCCTTATTAGTTATCTATTTTATATATAGTACTGTGTATATGTGAATCCCAATCTTCTAATTTATTCCTCCCCCCCTCCTTACACCCTGGTAACCATAAGTTTGTTTTCTACATCTTTAACTCTACTTCTGCTTTGTAGATAAGTTCATTTGTACCGTTTTTTTAGATTCCACGTATAAGCGATATCATATGATATTTGCTTTCTCTGTCTGACTTACTTCACTCAGTATGACAATCTCTAGATCCATACATGTTGCTACAAATGGCATCATTTCATTCTTTTTTATGGCTGAGTAATATTCCACTGTATATATGTACTGCATCTTCTTTATCCATTCCTCTGTTGATGGACATTTAGGTTGCTTCCATGCCCTGGCTATTGTAAATAGTGCTGCAATGAACATTGGGTGCATGTATATTTTCAAATTATGGTTTTCTCCAGACATATGCCCAGGAGTGGGATTGCAGGATCATATGGTAGCTTTATTTTTAGTTTTTAAAGGAACCTCCATACTGTTCTCCATTGTGGCTCTTCCAGTTTACATTCCCACCATCAGTGTAGGAGAGTTCCCTTTTCTCCACACCCTCTCCAGCATTTATTGTTCGTAGATTTTTTGATGATGGCCATTCTGACTGGTGTGAGGTGATACCTCATTGCAGTTTTGATTTGCATTTCTCTAATAATTAGT
This sequence comes from Balaenoptera ricei, assembly GCF_028023285.1. NCBI lineage: Eukaryota > Metazoa > Chordata > Mammalia > Artiodactyla > Balaenopteridae > Balaenoptera > Balaenoptera ricei. The sequence goes on from NC_082642.1 coordinate 110,287,231, forward strand.
GATGTTGAGCATCTTTTCATGTGCCTTTTGGCCATCTGTATGTCTTCTTTGAAGAAATGTCTATTTAGATCTTCAACCCATTTTTTGATTGGGTTGTTTGTTTTTTAGATATTGAGCTCCATGAGCTGTTTGTGTATTTTAGAGATTAATCCTTGTCAGTTGCTTCATTTGCAAATATTTTCTCCCATTCTGTGGGTTGTCTTTTCATTTTTGTTTATGGTTTCCTTTGCTGTGCAATAGCTTTTGAGTTTAATTAGGTCCCATTTGTTTATTTTTGTTTTTATTTTCATTATTCTAGAACGTGGTTCGAAAAAGATCTTTCTGCGATTTATGTCAAAGAGTGTTCTGCCTATGCTTTCCTCTAAGAGTTTTATAGTTTCTGGCCTTACATTGAGTTCCTCAATCCATTTTGAGTTTATTTTTGTGTATGGCGGTAGGAAGTGTTCTAATTTCATTCTTTTACATATAGCTGTTCAGTTTTCTCAGCACCACTTATGGAAGAGACTGTCTTTTCTCTATTATATATTTTTGCCTCCTGTGTCATAGATTAGGTGGCCGTAGGTGCATGTATTTATCTCTGGACTTTCTATCCGGTTCCAATGAGGTATATTTCTGTTTTTGTGCCAGTACCATACTGTTTTGATGACTGTAGCTTTGTATCAATTAAGTATATTCTGAAGTCAGGGAGCCTGATTCCCCCAGTTCCGTTTTTCTTTCTCAAGATTGCTTTGGCTATTTGTGGTCTTTTGTATTTCCATACAAATTGTAAAATATTTTGTTCCAGTTCTGTAAAAAATGCTATTGGTAATTTGATAGGGATTGCATTGAATCTGTAGATTGCTTTGGGTAGTATAGTCATTTTCACAATATTGATTCTTCCAACCCAAGAACATGGTATATCTCTTCCTCCATTTGTGTAATCTTTTATTTCTTTCATCACTGTCATGTAGTTTTCTGAGTTTAGGTCTTTTGTCTCCTTGGGTAGGTTTATTCCTAGGTATTTTATTCTTTTTGATGAGATGGTAAATGGGATTGTTTCCTTGATTTCTTTTTCTGATCTTTCATTGTTAGTGCATAGGGATGTTTCCTTTATTTCTTTTTCTGATCTTTCATTGTTAGTGCATAAGGATGCAAAAGATTTCTGTGTACTAGTTCTGCATCCTGCAACTTTACCAAATTTATTGATGAGCTCTAGTAGTTTTCTGGTAGCCTCTGTAGGATTTTCTATGTATAGTATCATGTCTTCTGCAAACAGTGACAGTTTTACTTCTTTTTCTTCCAATTTGTCTTTCTTTTATTTCTCTTTCTTCTCTGATTGCCATGGCTAGGACTTCCAAAACTGTTGAATAACAGTGGTGAGAGTAGACATCATTTTCTTGTTCCTGATCATAGAGGAAATGGTTTCAGTTTTTCATTGAGAATGATGTTTGCTGTAGGTTGTTGTATATGGCCTTTATTATATTGAGGTAGGTTCCCTCTATACTCACTTTCTGGAGAGTTTTTATAATAAATGGATGTTGAACTTTATCAAAAGCTTTTTCTGCATCTATTGAGATGATCATATGGTTTTTATTCTTCAATTTGTTAATGTAGTGTATCACATTGATTTATGAATATTTAAAAAATTTTGCATCCATGGGATAAATCCCACTTGATCATGGTGTATCATCCTTTTAATGTATTGTTGGATTCAGTTTGTTAATATTTTGTTGAGGATTTTAGTGTATGTGTTCATCGATGATATTGGCTTGTAATTTTCTTTTTTTGTGTGATATCTTTGTCTGGTATTGGTATCAGGGTGATGGTGGCCTTTTAAATTGAGTTCAGTAGTGTTCCTACCTCTGCAGTTTTTTGGAATTGTTTCAGAAGGATAGGTAACAACTCTTCTCTAAATGTTTGGTAGAATTCACCTGTGAAGCCATTTGGCCCTGGACTTTTGTTTGGTGGGAGTTTTTAAATTACTGCTTCAATTTCATTACTGGTAAGTGATCTGTTCATATTTTCTATTTTTTCCTGGTTCTGTCTTGGGAGATTGTACCTTTCTAAGGATTTGTCCATTTTTTCTAAGTAGTCCATGTTATTGGCACACAGTTTTTTGTAGTAGTCTCTTATTATCCTTTGTATTTCTGTGGTGTTGGTTGTAAAGTCTCCTTTTTCATTTCTGATCTTATTGATTTTGGGCCCTCTCCCTTTTTTTTTTTTTTTTTTTTTGATGAGTCTGGCTAAACGTTTCTCAAAATTATAAGCAAAAATCTGCCTTTTATTCAAAGTCCTAATGGAGTATTGAAGAGGGCTCAAAATAGCATTTCTTATGAGATTAAATTTCCTAAGGATGGCATCATCTTTGTATAGCATTAAAACATTTTTAAGTATTGGAAATGGCTGACAAATGGTCCTGTTTCTCAAAGGATTCAGCTTCATTTTGAACAATCTTCCGAAGCATGGAGACTTACATTTGTAACATTTTGATTAATTTCATTATCAGCCCTTAATTTGACTCCCAATTAATTGTGAACTCACATTGTCAAGAGGCAATAAAAAATTATAGTGAATGATTTATTGCAGAACTGGGAATTTCTCCATGAAGAAGGTTGATACAGATGGGTAAGATAGGGAATAATGAATAGATTAAGATTGATTGGATCCTTCAGTGGGAAGGAAGATGAGGATACTCAGCCCAGTGAATAAATGAACACCACAAACTGTTATTTCAACAATGATTTAACATAAATAATGGCATAATGCCTATTGAGAGAAGTTAAACATTTTTTCAATTTCTAATAATGAATCTTTTTCTATAAATGTGAAATCATAAAACTGTATATATTGTTAACTAGGGAGGTTGTAAACTCTATGTGTATGAAAATTAAATCCAGGGAGTATCTGTGATTTATTGACTCTATGTTTGAATTAGAATCAAGTAATCATCCATTGTGTTCAGTGTTTATTTATCATTATGTAAGAAGTTTAGGAATATAAAATTTTTAAAAATATTATTTCTAGTCCTGAAGATGAGGGGGAAAAAAGATCAATTAAACGTTAGATTTATTTATTGATTGATTTAGCTGCACCACACAGCTTGCAGGATCTCAGGTCCCCGACAAGGGATTGAACCTGGGCCCTCAGCAGTCAGAACACAGAGCCATAACCACTGGACCACCAGGGAATTGGCTAAATGTTAGTTTTAATCGTGGTGAATATAATTAGTTACAATGGATTATCCTATGGCATGGGATCATAGTGTGAGTTGTTGATCCTAGGGAGAACTGATGAGGAATGGATTCATTTTGCATTATTACTGAAAACATTTTGGGTAGAAATAATTATTTATAAAACAGAACATAAATATCTGCTGAATGAATATTGCAGAATTTATAACCCTACTATGGTGCCCCTTGTGAAGTTTTTATTTTCTGTTTTTTCTGTTTTTTTAATTTTTAAATCAAGAAACAGTATTCTCTAAGCAAATATTTTAAAGATTATTTGGTAGTTTTGTTTCATTTTGTATTTTGATTTTCTAATACATCCCCAAAATCAATTTATTATTTTACTGAATACTGATTTACTAAGTTACTAACACTAAATGTTTATAATTAAGGTAATACTGTTCTGGGAGATGTACACAGTGAAAAAAATTATCTTTTCATTTTATTTTAATTTATTTTGTTTTTCTTGGGTTTAATAAATTTGAGAGACTAAAAACTGTACTTATTTATTGATTAATATAGTGCAGAACCTGGAGAGTTGTCTAGTAAAAAATCATTTAAACTTTTTTCAGTTCACTATTTTCCAAATTGATATTAGCACAAAAATTTTTTGTTGAAGTACCACAAATGACCATACCTTTAGACACACCATTTTAACAGTAAATAAAGCAGTAAGTTGTGCATCATGCAGTAGAATCGCATTGTTCATGATACAGAAATGATAGAGAAGTTCCTGGCAAAGGTTGGCATGCATCTTAAGAGTCAAAGGAAAAAAAAATCTCACATACACAAGATCATAAGAGTTAGTAAGATGTTATGAATGCAGATGAGACATTAAAACCCTACTGAACCCTAGTGAAGCAACCACCTTCTAAAAATGAGAAGAAATCATCAGGAAATAAGGCAAATTCAATTTATCAAATATATTGAGCATCTTCTATGTACAAAATATTCTGCAATTTGCTGCTGGCATTCAAAAATGAATTTCTAAAGACATACTTCTCAGCTTAAAAAAAACTGAACCTAATGTAATAGAATAGTATAGAAGATAATACATAAATAAAGAATAAAATATTTGGTATAGTGTGAGGGTCACAAGAATTAAAAAAAAAAAAATTCTTTTAGGATCCAAGCAATGAAAGAGACTATATGAGCACAAAACTCATGGTAAATTGGTAGAGGAGAATATATTTTAATAAATGAAGATGTTTTAGATCAATTTTACAACACTGTTGGATAGCACACAAGACTGGAATAAAAGATTTTCATTATTTTTCAAAAGAAATAAATAGGAAGAAGCCATGTAATTTAATATTACTGGTCATAGTAACAGAGAAAAAATAAAGTGTAATCCTTGACCAATGGTTCTCAATTGTTAGCACCCAAATGCTTGCTAAAAATTCAAACAGTAGATTCTCTTCTTTAGAGAACTTGATTCAGTAGGCCTAGGATCAGTCTGGAACTTTTAATAATCACTAAAAATATTTTTATTTAGGCAATCCATGCACCAAACATTTAAAATAATATTCTAGTTTTTAGGAATGCAACTGACACAATATTTATGTTTAAAAATTCAATAAGTAAAAGTATATTTTTGATTAGCGATTTCAAAAGAGAAGAGGTTTAAGAGTTACGGTAACCTCTAAAATACAGTTCAGACAATGAAAAGGTAAATTAGCTCGGTGGGTTTGAATCTAATGCAATCATTAGGCCTGCACATGGAGTTAACTGATTATCTCTGATTTTAAAAGATCATATATTAAGATGGTTAATACAAATAAATGACATACACCCTAGAAACTGACATCTATATGAGGAATAAGGGTAAAGACAATAAAAGGAGAAGAGTCTCAGCAATGAGATTCTAAGAAAAACAGAAAGGAAAATTGGTTAGTTGGGGGAAATGGTGTAATAATAAAAACATCTTTTATGGAGAAAGTATAACTTCGTCCTGAATAAGAGTGAAATAAATCCCAATATATTTGAAGAGGTCATGAAACATCTGAATTGTTTGCTAAGAGTTAGTCTTCCAACTCATACAAATGACATATAGGAACGGGCAGGGCATAGGGGACTAATTGAACTAGAGCAGTCATTGTTCAGAACCTTTGCAGTTATGAACTGCAGTGGTGCCACATGACTAGTTTTTGGCAAATTCTCCACAATTAAAAAAAAAGTAGTTTGGAAACTACGTAATACCTGGCATTATGTTTGAAACTTGTTGGCAAACTCAAATAATTATCCTTAAATTTTTATGAACACTAAGGAAAAAAATATAAAAGTGGGTAAAAAGGAAAACAGGTATCATTAAGAGTTAACGTGATCAACAGGATTACCTATAAGAGTAATTCTGAAACATATTTCAAAAAACACTAATTTTGCCTCAAATATTAATAAATATTTTCATAAAAAGAATTCCTTGGTCAAAAAAGTTTATAAAATTCAGCCGTGTGTGTGTGTGTGTGTGTGTATTTACATGAGTATTTTTTCATATTAACATAAATAGGCTCAGAGAATGCGTGAAGTTTATAAAACTCATCTCTTTATCATTTTATTGCCCAGAATATCCCAAATTTACTTAAACATAGAGACAGAATTTTGAGTAACTTTTCACTGGATATGAGAATACATTGTATCAAAAATACACAATTGCTATAGTATGTGCAAATTATACTACACTAGCATTATTTCCTTTTTGTGTGTATGTGCCATACAATTATTGGTAGAGCAAAATGAACTTTCAGATATGTTGTGTATTGAATTTAGAAAGAGTCCCTGATAAAAATATTTTATGAGATCCTTGATGTGGGCTAGCAGAGGCACCGGTTAATCAATTCATATTTTGCTTATGGCTTTGATGCCAAAAGGCTAATTAAGATTGACATCTAACTAGGAGAAGGATTTATTTTTAATGACATTTAATGGATCTTTGTTTTTACCCTTTCCGTATATTTTTAAATGAATTGGAGAAGGACAAAGAAGGTAATCCTATTAAATTTTTGGATTAAAATATATGACAAATAACTATGATTTGGGAATAAAATCTAAAATAAGTGGGATAGAATAATGGATTTAATTCCAGAAATTAAAAGTTAAAGATGAGTCCTTTTTCCATATGTAGGTGTAAGTCTGTTGCATACTAATGAATTTGTCAGGGCTCTTAAACAAAAGCAGGCAGATTGTAAAGGGGTTTCAAAACTTGGAAATATGATCCATACAAAAGTGATGTTACCAGGTTATATTTTTTCCCCTTTCCTGTCTTAGATCTGCCCAGAATATAGGCACTGTCCCAGAGCTGCCTTCCAGGACAGCATTGCAAGAGATAAAAATGTAATGTATTAGTTTCTTAGGGATTCCATAACACAGTACCAAAGACTGGGTGGCTGAAGACAACAGAAATTTGTCTCACATTTCTGGAGGCATGAAGTCCAATATCAAGGTGTCTGCAGGTCCCTCTGAAACCTGGAGGGAAGAATCCTTCCACGCCTCTTCTAGCTTCTGGTGTTTACAGCACTCCTTGGTGTTCCTTGGCTTGTAGAGATATCACTCCAATTTCTACCTGCATTATCACATGGCCATCTTCTCCCTAGTGTCTCTGTCTTCAGAAATATGGTGTTCTTATCTCTGTATGTGTCTATCTTTGTGTCTCTTCTCCTCCTCTAAGGACACTAGTCATATTAGATTAAGGGCCCATCTTATTCCAGTAGGACATCATCTAACTTAAATCTTTACTACATTTTCAGAGACTCTATTCACAAGTGCCTGTGGCTAGGTCTTTAACATATTTGGAGGGAGGGACACAATTCAACCCACAATACTCAAGAACCCCATATTTCTGAAGAAACAGTTAATGGGGCCTATACAGGTTGAAGACTGCAGAGGGAATCCTGGAGAGGAAAGAGTTATAGAAGGTGGGTACTGTAATTCTATGTGTGAATCAACACAAGTTTGGGCTCAGTCACAGGAGTGACTGCTCACACACAGAAAGAAAGCAACACAGCACAGTCTTTGAGAACTTCCCATGTATTTAGACATGGCCCAGTTCTTAGATTAATCTCTGAGTAGTACATGCATGGGACAAATTCAAAGAGGAATAAACTTTGAAAAGTGAACTGAAAATTGTACTGCCAGAACGTTCTCTGAACCTAACTCAGTTGGCTGCCCAGAAAAATAAAACAAAACAAAAAATCAGTGTTCTCCTGAGGATTCTTAAAGGAAAGAGAGTCTGCCCAATATAATATTGAAAATATCCAGGGTCCAATCCAAAGTTACTCAACATAAAAAGAGCTAAGAGAGATTTGACCAGTTCTTAAGGGAAAAGACAATCAGATGCTGAACCTGGGAAAACCTAGATAGTATAATTATCAGACAAATATTTTAAAGTAGCTACTGCAAATATGTTTCATTAAATTAATGGAAAGATAGAATTTCTCAGTGTAGAAATAGAAACTAAAACAAAATGGAATTTAAAAAAAAGAAAAGTCACTGGCTGGACTCAAATAACAGTGCAGATGAAAGAGGAAAGAATTACTGAACTTGAGGATAGATCAATAATGTGCATTCAGTCTGAAGAAGAGAATGAGAAAAGGTTGGAAAAAAAAAAGAATAGAGCCTCAGGGATCTATGTGACAAGATCAAAAGAAATACCATTCATGCTGTTGCAGTCCCAGAAAGAGAAGGGAAAGATATTAGGGCAGAAAAAAAATTTTGAAGCAATAATGGCCAAAATTTCCCAAATTTCCTGAAAGATATACACTTAGATATTCAAGAAATTCAGTGAACTCCAAACAGAAGAAACTAAAAAACAAAAACAAAGCACACACACACAGACATACCAAAATGAAATTGCTGAATACCACAACTTAAGAAAAATGCCTTCAAAGCAGCTAGAGAAAATGACACATAATATACAGGACAACGATAATTCAAATGACTTCAAATCACTCATCAAAAACATGGAAAGCAAAAGACAGTGGCATGATATCTTTAAAGTTCTGAAAAAAAAAAAAAAAACCTTCCAACCTAGAATTCTATATCTTGAGAAAATATCTTTCAAGAATGAAAGCAAAATAAAGACCTTCCCAAAGGATGAAACAGTAAAAGAATTCCAGAACAGCAAACCTGCTCTACAGGTACTTCTAAAGGAAGTTCTTTGGCCTACAAGGAAATAATACCAGAGTAACATGGATTTATAGGAAATAGGAAATAAGAAGAAAAATACTAAACAGTTGGGTAAATATAAAAGATTGACTTTTCTATTTAAGTGAGGTAAGGTTTACAATGTGTGGATATGTAAGAGACATCATAACTATAACATAAGGGGCCTAGGGAGGAGAAAAGATTCTATATAGTTGCAAGCCTTTTATATTTTAATAGAAATAGTACAATCTGCACAGTAAGCAGACTGACACTTTTCTTGTAATCCCCAGAGCAACTATAGCCCATAAACCAATATATAATTTAACATTATGCAAATAATCCAGGAGATGAGAGGAAAGATGAAACTGAAAAATAAGAGAGAAGAATCAGAAAACAAATGATAAATAAATAAATTTAGTAGACCTAAGTTCAACCACATCACTAATTACATTAAATAGTAACTGTCTAAATACTGCAATTAAAAAACAACATAACATTCAAAATGTCCAAGGTAGAATTCAACATACATACTGCAGCACAGATTGAATGGAAATTACTATATGATAAAAGACATAACTTAAAATGTCAACACAAAGATTAATTAAAAAAAGGAATACAAAAAGATATAGCATGCAAACAAAACACATAACAAGTCTGGAATTACTCTTAAAATACAGATAAATACAACTTCCAAAGAATTTTACCAGAGTAGAGATAAGGAGAGACATATCAGAGTGATGCAAGGGAAAATACATTAGGAAGACTTAAAAATTGAAAATGTATATGCATCTACTAATAGAAGCTTACATGAAGCAACATTGACAACATAAGAGGAGAAATAAAAATTCTGCAGTTATAGTAGAAGATTATAACATGTTGTGGAGCTATAGAGAAAACATTTTTATGTTTTATGTCTCTGCACAGTTAGGGCTCTGTGAGCAAACTCTACTGAACTTTGGAGCTTTATCTAAAAGAATACAGTTTAAGACAGACTAATCAGATGGTGAGAGAACTCCAGAGGGATTTACCTTTCTAGATGTAAGTGTTTAAATTTCAATGGGGTTAAGATCTGGGACCATAGGGGACCCCCCTGAGCCATAAAGCCTGAATTTGTACTGTTCTTCTAAATGCATGATTTTGTACTTGTCTTAGAATAAATGTGCTTATTAGCAAAGAGACCCTTACTTTCTCTGCTTAAAATGGCCGCTAAAAATAAAAATATCTTTATCTTCTCCTATTTGCAATAAATAGCTTAGCCTAACTTCAGAAGTAATGTAACATATCAATTCTTATGGCAAACAACTAAGGTTGATGATTATCAATGAAGTATGAGATACTAAAATATGGACAAAAGATTTTATTACAACACAAGTATTTAATAACAAAAAATTGTTTTGAAGAGGGATCGAATGGCATTTTCTGACTCATTTAGTAACTTTAAAATGCATATGCTTGATTTACATACATTTGATTATTTGCTTATGAGCAGAGACTATCTCCTCTGGCCACTAAGACAATGCTGCACAAATGGATCTAATTTATATGAGTATCAGAATGGAAGTCTGAGTAGCTGGGGTTTACAAGGACTAGTGTAAGAATGGGAGATGTTTATAGGAGGCTTGACATCTAGAGGTATTTAGAACACTAACCAAAAAGATCTAAGAAATCTGTATCAACTTGTATACTCGCTTCATGCCTGATAGACTTAGTCTGCATATTTTATTGCATAGTAAATACAAATTTTCTATTGCAGGATTAGATTTCTTTCAAAGTTGACCATTTAAAATATGCCATAAATTCAGTAATAAGCAAAAAAAAAAAAAAAAAAAAACTTCTTAGAAGTCATGAAAATGAAATATACAAGCATTGCTACTTTAAAGCATAGAAGAAATTTTTAAAAATCAGTCAATTGCTAATTGTAAACTTGTATATATATATGTATATATATATACACATATATATACGCTTTTTTTAAGCCAACAGGTTGAAAACCATATATAAAACTAAACCAAAGAGATCAAATCTAGGAATTGGAAGAAATACACAACCAGGCAAATATGTTTTGCAATCAGACGACATTTATAATTAGTATAAACAGATCTATTACCAAAAAAAAATCCCTGAGGATATTAGAAAATTTATATTCTGAACAAGAACTCTGAATCAATAAGAATTCAAGAATATTCACTGTGCTATGTTTAAACATAAGTGATGAGGGAGTTTATTTTTTTCTTTAATTTTTTTCAACACATTTTAAAAAAATTATTTATTTTATTTATTTATTTTTGGCTGCATAGGGTCTTCATTGCTGCACGCAGACTTTAGTTGCAGAGAACGGGGGTTGCTCTTCATTGCGGTGTGTGCATTTCTCATTGTGGTGGCTTCTCTTGTTGCGGAGTACAGGCCCTAGAGCATGAGGGCTTCAGTAGTTGTGCCACGTGGGCTCAGAAGTTGTGGCTCACGGGCTCTAGAGTGCAGGCTCAGTAGTTGTGGCACACGGGCTTAGTTGCTTCGTGACATGTGGGATCTTCAGAGGTAAGGATCTCCCTACCTTATGAGTCAGCCCATGCAAATTTTATATGGCTAAATTGTTAGGAAATACATTCTTATGGACAGAAGAAATCTGCCTTCTTATAACTTATACTGTAGTTTTGTCCTCTTAGAATGCAGAAAGAAAGTCTAAGCCTTTTCAACATGACAGTTTTTCATTATTGGAAGACGACTGAAGGGATGTCTCCATTCTCTGTTCCTCAGCTAGAGATTTCCAGTTCCTTAATACTTGGTAGAGTTTTAGGTCCTTCTATCTTCCAAACCACTCTGCTCTGGGCACACTTGGGGTGTTGAGCCCCACTCTGTGTTCTTCTATGTACAATGTAAGAGAGGTGGGGTTGACTGTCAAATCTTTTCTGCCTCCTTCAGTTCCCTTAAGACAAAAATGAGAGAAGGACAATGTCGGCCAAACATTGAAGGTCTTTGATTTGTCCATGGTCCAACTTGTACATAGTTGGCAATAGTGTAACACAATAACACTTTTGAAGATAAATTTTGTTACCAACAGGAAACTACTTTGCACTGGGGCAGAACATGAAGTTCCATAAGAGACTGTTTCTTTTTATGTATCTCTTTTGTCAAAATTTAGCCATTTCACAGTCACTTCACAGTGACTGTAAGTCAATCACTGCTAAGAATGGGCCTACCATATTTGACTATTAGATTTTTACTCTTAAGTCATAATAGTGAACAAAATCTAATTCTACCAAAAAGAAAGAAGCAAGTATTTGTTATTATTTAGATAAGTAATAAAAGCCTGCTATGTTTTCAGAATATGAACCAATATATAAAATTTTCTCAAAGCACAACCATGGTTGACATTTTATGGTGAAGTGAGACTCAGGATTGTGGCCAAAAAAAATCATAACAAATTTTGGAATGAAAATGTGGTCAAGGTCAAAGAATAATTAAATAATTCCAGATGACTAGAAATTTGGAAATCTCAAAGAGTTATCAAGGTTATAAGAGGATTGGAACCATAAAGAGTATAACAAAAACAGCAGGCATTTATTTTTTAATTTACACATTAATTTACCCATTGTTTACATTATTTAAAAACTGTTTCCTTGAGCATCTACTTTATGAGCAATACTTATCTGTAGCATTAGGTAGTCAATGATCAATAGACATGTACTGTCCCTGCCTCATTTTTTGTGTAGTAGGAATAGAATTTAAGTAAAGATAAAGAAACAAACACAAAATTATAAAATATAATAAACAATACATAGTACTGCAATATGCAGATGAAGAGATACTTTAAGTAATAATGACATTGAGACCCTCTCATAGAATGTAGCATACATGGTATCAGCTATTCAAAGAACCAGTTGGAAGAATGTCAGAAGAGAAAATATATTCGAGGACTTTAAGGAATAGGAAACTCACAGAAGCAAAGAACTGAATGAATTTAGTGGCTACAACATAGTGATCAAGAAGAATAGTGATCAGTGAAGAAATTAAAAAGATTGTACAATCTAAATCATTAAAGACATAGATCATGAAAAAGAGTTTAGGTAGTACTGTAACCCAATGGGAAGCTGGAAAATGATATAAATTTGGCAAACAGGAAAGCAAACATAGGATTCCAAAAGATAGGATAACTTAGCATTGTAGTTAATACCTATGCAAATTAAAGTTATTTTCTTCTCTTCTGTTCCTTCTTCTCTTCCTCCTAAACTTTCTCCTTTCCTCCTCCCTCCTCCTACTCTGTCTCCTTCTTTCCTCTTTCTCTTTACCCCTCTTCTTCTTCCACTGCCCCTCCTCCTCATTTTGTTTTTCTTCTTTAGCAGGAGCAAACTTAGGAACTTTATCAACCTGTGTACAAACCCTTGTTAGTTAATCACGTCTTATTTGATTATGGAAATTGAGACTGTGTGAGCAGTATAATTGAAGACCATTGATGTATAGGGAAAACTCATTCAGGGCATCTTTTACCTAATGAGAATGCGTCTTTGAGTGGTCACTGTACAATTTATACACAAACTCTTCTCTACCAGTGCTAACTTCTTACAAGTATGAATACTTGTAAGAATCTCTAGTAATGAGTTTGGGGATTTAAGCCAACACTGAGGTGTGGAAAACCTAGTAGCATTCACTAATTCATCCAACTAAAAGTGTGTGTTTACTGCTCAGGTCCTAGAGCTCATACATACAGTGTCTACCACTGAATTTGTTACTTAATTTCCCACTGTCTGGAATCCCCCCCTTATGGCATTGTGTACAGCTTATCTACCAAGGAGACCACTAACTCTCTGAGAGCATTTATTTTGTAGCTTTTACTACCTTAAATAACATCATAGAACATAGAAGAGTATTTTGTTCTGAATAAGTACTCAACAGTTATTTTGGAATTGAATCAATACTGATCATTTATTCTCTATTATAAATTCAATATAGGTAGGGACTAGGTCACATTCATCTTTGTATAAAATACATACCAGCTTATTACCAAGAGAAGATTAGGCACTCCATGTGTTTGTTGAGTAAATGAACAAAGTTATCAAGCTTTAAGTTTTACCTTTCAGGAAAAACTAAGGAAAACACCTTGTCATAATCATCAAATTATACAGTGAATCCATGGCCACCATTTTTTTTTTTTTTTGGTGCTCATTCTTTATTTACTTTTTTTTTTTGAATTTTCTTTTATTTTTTTAATACAGCAGGTTCTTATTAGTTATCTATTTTATACATATTAGTGTATATATGTCAATCCAAATCTCCTAATTCATCCTACCACCACCACCTCCCACCCACCACTTTCCCCTCTTGGTGTCCATACGTTTATTCTCTACATCTGTGTCTCATTTCTGCCTTGCAAACTGGTTCATCTGTACCATGTTTCTACATTCCACATATATGCGTTAATATACAATGTTTGTTTTTCTCTTTTTGACTTACTTCACTCTGTATGACAGTCTCTAGGTCCATCTACATCTCTACAAATGACCCAATTTTGTTCCCTTTTATGGATGAGTAATATTCCATTGTATATATGTATCACATCTTTATCCATTCGCCTATCAATGGGCATTTAGGTTGCTTCCATTACCTGGCTATTGTAAATAGTGCTGCAGTGAACATTGGGGTGCATTTATCTTTTTTTTATTTTTTATTTTTTTTATTTTTATTGGGCTATAGGGGATGGGTTGGGAAATATCTCTGTAAGTTATGCCCTACTAAGGAAATGTCCATTCTAATTTTCCTGGGATAGCTTTTGGAGCTTTTTCTTTTACTTGGAGCTGCTGCTCTTGCTGGCAGCAGCCTCCTCAGGTCCACTGCTGAGAGGCTCCTCCTTGGAAGAGAATTTCCTCTTTTTCTTGGGGACCCTCCTGTTTCCTGACTCTTCAGGGTCACTATCTGGTTCCTCTTTGGGGAAAGATTTCTTCCTCTTGGTAAGACTTCCACTGCCAGCTGTCTCTTCAAGATCACTACTAACCAGCTCCTCCTTGGAAAAAGATTTCTTTTTTTTTGGCTTTGGAGGAGACAGATGGGTCTTCCATTCCATTCTCCTGAGGAACCTCCTGGGGCTTTTGCTTTTTCTTCTTTTTGGGTCTTTCACTTGTCTCCTCACATTCCTCCGGGGTACTACTGCTGTTTTCTGAAGACGCCAGGGCAATCGCAGCCAGCCTTTTCTTTTCCTTCTTCAATCGTTTCTTATCCTGTTTCTCCAGATTCCTAGTAATCTCAGCAGCCGCTTCCTCGGCCTGAACCATTGCCTCCTTCATGACATCCAGATTCTTTCGTGGAATCTCTCCAGTCTCATAGAAGGACAGCCGCTCCTCAACTTGTTCTCTAAGCTTTTCCCCAAATACATGGGTAGGTACCTCAGAGAAGCAATCAGTTCGTGAGGCAATACTGCATTTGTTTGCCAGGTATCGGGAGATGCGGCCTTTGTTCTTGGCAGCTGCTCGGCCAATGAAGGTAGAGTGGAAAATGAGTCCATATTTTGGGGTGTTACCCCTTGTCTTCAGGGCTTTGGAAAGTTGGTCCCTGTGCTGGGCCCAGGGAAGCATTTATCTTTTTGAATTATGGTAATCTCTGGATGTATGCCCAGTAGTGGGATTGCTGGGTCATATGGCAGTTCTATTTATAGTTTTGTAAGGAACCTCCATACTGTTCTCCGTAGTGGCTGTATCAATTTACATTCCAACCAACAGTGCAAGAGGGTTCCCTTTTCTCCACACCCTCTCCAGCATTTATTGTTTGTAGATTTTTTGATGATGGCCATTCTGACTGGTGTGAGGAGATACCTCATTGTAGTTTTGATTTGCATTTCTCTAATAATTAATGATGTTGAGCAGCTTTTCATGTGCTTCTTGGCCATCTATATGTCTTCTTTGGAGAAATGCCTATTTAGGTCTAATGCCCTTTTTTTTTTTTTTTTTTTTTGGCTTAAGTAACACATTTATTTTCTCACAGTTCTGCCCATTTTTTGAGTGGGTTGTTTGTTTTTTTAATATTGAGCCACATGAGCTGTTTATATATTTTGGAGATTAATCCTTTGTCCGTTGATTCATTTGCAAATATTTTCTCCCATTCTGAGGGTTGTCTTTTTGTCTTGTTTATGGTTTCCTTTGCTGTGCAAAAGCTTTTAAGTTTCATTAGGTCCCATTTGTTTAGTTTTGCTTTTATCTCCATTACTCTAGGAGGTGGGTCAAAAAAGATCTTGCTGTGACTTATGTCAAAGAGTGTTCTTCTTATGTTTTCCTCTAAGAGTCTTATAGTATCTGGTCTTACATTTAGGTCTTTAATCCATTTTCAGTTTATTTTTGTGTATGGTGTTAGGGAGTGTTCTAATTTCATTCTTTTACATGTAGCTGTCTAATTTTCCCAGCACCACTTATTGAAGACTGTCTTTTCTCCATTGTATATCCTTGCCTCGTTTGTCATAGATTAGTTGACCATGGGGGCGTGGGTTTATCTCTGTGCTTTCTATCCTGTTCCATTGATCTATATTTCTGTTTTTGTGCCAGTACCATATTGCCTTGATTACTGCAGCTTTGTAGTATAGTCTGAAGTCAGGGAGTCTGATTCCTCCAGCGCTGTTTTTTTCCCTCAAGATTGCTTTGGCTATTCGGGGTCTTTTGTGTGTACATACAAATTTTAAGATTTTTTGTTCTAGTTCTGTAAAAAATGCCATTGGTAATTTAATAGAGATTGCATTGAATCTGTAGATTGCTTTGGGTAGTAGAGTCATTTTCCCAATATTGATTCTTCCAGTCCAGGAACATGGTATATATCCCCGTCTGTTTGTGTCATCTTTGATTTCTTTCTGTGTCTTATAGTTTTCCGCATGCAGGTCTTTTGTCTCCTTAGGTAGGTGTATTCCTAGGTATTTTAGACTTCTTGTTGCAGTGGTGAATGGGATTGTTTCCTTAATTTCTCTTTCTGATTTTTCATTGTTAGTGTATAGGAATGCAAGAGATTTCTGTGCATTAATTTTGTATCCTGCAACTATACAAAATTCGTTGATTAGCTCTAGTAGTTTTTTGGTGGCATCTTTAGAATTCTCTATGTATAGTATCATGTCATCTGCAAACAGTGACAGTTTTACTTCTTTTACAATTTGTATTCCTTTTATTTCTTTTTCTTCTCTGATTGCTGTGGCTAGGACTTCCCAAACTACGTTGAATAATAGGGGCAAGAGTGGACCTCCTTGTCTTCTTCCTGATCTTAGAGGAAATGCTTTCAGGTTTTCACCATTGAGAATGATGTTTTCTGTGGGTTTGTCATATATGGGCTTTATTAGGTTGAGGTAGGTTCCCTCTATTCCCAATTTCTGGACAGTTTTTACCATAAATTTTGCTGAAATTTGTCAAAAGCTTTTTGTGCATCGATTCAGATGATCATATGTTTTTTATTCTTTAATTTGTTAATATGGTGCATCACATTGACTAATTTGTGTATATTGAAGAATCCTGCATCCCTAGGATAAATCCCACTGAATCATGGTGTATGGTCCTTTTACTGTGTTGTTGGATTCTGTTTGCTAGTATTTGGTTGAGGATTTTTGCATCTATATTCATCAGTGATATCGGTCTGTAATTTTCTTTTTTTGTAGTATCGTTGTCTGGTTTTGGTATCAGGATGATGGTGGCCTCGTAGAATGAGTTTGGGAGTGTTCCTTCCTCTGCAGTTTTTTGGAAGAGTTTGAGAAGGATGGGTGTTAGCTCTTCTCTAAATGTTTGATAAAATTCACCTGTGAAGCCATCTGGTCCTGGACTTTTGTTTGTTGGAAGATTTTTAATTGCAGTTTCAATTTCAGTGCGTGTGATTGGTCTGTTCATATTTTCTATGTCTTCCAGTTCAGTCTTGGAAGGTTATACCTTTCTAAGAATTTGTCCATTTCTTCCAGGTTGTCCATTTTATTGGCATAGAGTTGCTTGTAGTAGTCTGTTATGATGCTTTGTATTTCTGTGGTGTCCATTGTAACTTCTCCTTTTTCATTTCTAATTTTATTGATTTGAGTCCTCTCCCTCTTTTTCTTGATGAGTCTGGCTAAAAGTTTATCAATTTTGTTTATCTTCTCAAAAAACCAACCTTTAGTTTTATTGATCTTTGCTATTGTTTTCTTTGTTTCTATTTCATTTATTTCTGATCTGATCTTTATGATTTCTTTCCTTCTACTAACTTTGGGTTTTGTTTATTCTTCTTTCTTTAGTTCCTTTAGGTGTAAGGCTAGGTTGTTTATTTGAGATTTTTCTTGTTTCTTGAGGTAGGATTGTATTGCTATAAACTTCCCACTTAGAACTGCTTTTGCTGCATCCCATAGATTTTGGATCATCATGGTTTCATTGTCATTTGTCTCTAGGTATTTTTTTATTTCCCCTTTGATTTCTTCAGTGATCTCTTGGTTATTTAGTAACATATTGTTTAGCCTTCATGTGGTTGTGTTTTTTATGGGTTTTTTTGCCTGTAATTCATTTCTAATCTCATAGCGTTGTGGTCAGAAAAGATGCTTGATATGATTTCAATTTTCTTAAATTTACTGAGGCTTGACTTGTGACCCAAGATGTGATCTATCCTGGAGAATGTTCCATGCACACTTGAGACGAAAGTGTAATCTGCTGTTTTGGGATGGAATGTCCTATAAAATCAATTAAATCTATCTGGTCTATTGTGTCATTTAAAGCTTGTGTTTCCTTATTAATTTTCTGCTTGGATGATCTGTCCATTGGTGTAAGTGAGGTGTTAAAGTCCCCCACTATTATTGTGTTACTGTCAACTTCCTCTTTTATAGCTGTTAGCTTTTGCCTTATGTATTGAGGTGCTCCTATGTTGGGTGCATAAATATTTATAATTGTTGTATCTTCTTCTTGGATTGTTCCCCTGATCATTATGTAGTGTCCATCCTTGTCTCTTGTAACATTCTTTATTTTAAAGTCTATTTTATCTGATATGAGTATTGCTACTCCAACTTTCTTTTGATTTGCATTTGCATGGAATATCTTTTTCCATCCCCTCACTTTCAGTCTGTATGTGTCCCTAGGTCTGAAATGAGTCTCTTGTAGACAGCATATATATGGGTTTTGTTTTTGTATCCATTCAGCCAGCATATGTCTTTTGGTTGGAGCATTTAATCTGTTCACATGTAAGGTAATTATTGATATGTATATTCCTATTACCATTTTTTAAATTGTTTTGGGTTTGTTTATGTAGTTCCTTTTCTTCTCTTGTGTTTCCCACTTAGAGAAGTTCCTTTAGCATTTGTTGTAGAGCTGGCTTGGTGGTGTTGAATTCTCTTAGCTTTTGCTTGTCTTTAAAGATCCTTGCAAGGTAGAGTAATCTTGGTTGTAACTTCTTCCCTTTCATCACTTTAAATATATTATGCCACTTCCTTCTGGCTTGTAGAGCTTCTGCTGAGAAATCAGCTGTTAACCTTATGGGAGTTCCCTGGTATGTTATTTGTCCTTTTTCCCTTGTTGCTTTTAATAATTTTTCTTTGTCTTTAATTTTTGTCAATTTAATTACTATGTGTCTCGGTGTGTTTCTCCTTGGGTTTATCCTGTATAGGGCTCTCTGAGCTTCCTGGACTTTTGTGGCTGTTTCCTTTCCCATGTTAGGGAAGTTTTCAACTATAATCTCTTCAGATATTTTCTCAGGTCCTTTCTCTCTCTCTTCTCCTTCTAGGACCCCTATAATGCGAATGTTGGTGCACTTAATGTTGTCCCAGTGGTCTCTTAGGCTGTTTTCATTTCTTTTCATTCTTTTTTCTTTATTGTGTTCCACAGCAGTGAATTCCACCATTCTGTCTTCCAGATGACTTATCCGTTCTTCTGCCTCAATTATTCTGCTATTGATTCCTTCTAGTGTATTTTTCATTGCAGTTATTGTATGGTTCATCTCTGTTTGTTTGTTCTTTAATTCTTCTAGGTGTTTGTTCTTTAATTCTTCTAGGTCTTTGTTAAACATTTCTTGCATCTTCTCGACCTTTGCCTCCCTTCTTTTTCCGAGGTCCTGGATCATCTTCACTATCATTATTCTGAATTCTTTTTCTGGAAGCTTGCCTATTCCACTTCATTTAGTCGTTTTTCTGGGGTTTTATCTTGTTCCTTCATCTGGTACCTAGTCTTCTGCCTTTTCATTTTACCTATCTTTCTGTGAATGTGGTTTTTTTTTCACAGGCTGCAGGATTGTAGTTCTTCTTGCTTCTGCTGTCTGCCCTCTGGTGGATGAGGCTATCTAAGAGGCTTGTGGAAGCTTCCTGATGGGAGAGACTGGTGGTGGGTAGAGGTGGGTGTTGCTCTGGTGGGTAGAGCTGAATAAAACTTTAATCTGCTTGTCTGCTGATGGGTGGGGCTGAGTTCTCTCCCTGTTGGTTGTTTGGACTGAGGCGACCCAGCACTGGAGGCTACAGGCTCTTTGGTGAGGCTAATGGTGGACTCCAGGAGGGCTCATTCCAAGGAGTACGTCCCAGAACTTCTACTGCCAGTGTCCTTGTCCCCACTATGAGCCACAGCTACCCCCCGCCTCTGCAGGAGACCCTCCAACACTAGCAGTTATGTCTGGTTCCGTCTCCTATGGGGTCATTGCTCCTTCCTCCTGGGTCCTGATGTGTATACTACCTTGTGTGTGCCCTCCAAAAATGGTGTCTCTGTTTCCCCCAGTCCTGTCAAAGTCCTGTAGTGAAATCCCACTAGCCTTCAAAGTCTGATTCTATGGGAATTCCCCCTCCCATTGCCAGACGCCCAGGTTGGGAAGCCTGATGTTGGGCTCAGAACCTTCACTCCAGTGGATGGATGTCTGTGGTATAATTGTTCTCCAGTTTGTGAGTCACCCACCCAGAGGCTATGGGATTTGATTTTATTGTGATTGTACCCCTCCTACCATCTCATTATGGCTTATCCTTTGTCTTTGGATCTTTTTTGGTGAGTTCCAGTGTCTTCCTGTCAATGATTGTTCAGCAGTTAGCTGTGATTCCGATGCTCTCTTTTTTTTTTTTTTTTTTTTGCATCTTTCTTTCCCCAATTTTTAGGACTCCGAAGAGTCAAACAAAAGTGAAATATTTGATTGAATTTTTAATTTTGCCTTAGAAATGTGTCCGAGAATGAGAAGATTGTCATCACAGATTTTCAAAAGTATAATCAGGATATCCAGAGGAAGACAAAATTCCAATTGATGTTTATCAGTAGCATATAGGCAGTGGTAAACATTCTTCCTCACCATTCCCAAGTTAAAGAGCTAAGATAAAGTGTGTGAAGAGTAGTAAGGGGGCCTCCCTGCATTACATCAGAAGTTCGCAGAAATTTATAAATAGTCTTACATAAGTCATTCAAATTGTTAAAGTTTGCATGGACTAACTTTTGTCTGTTTTAAAATGCGTGATTAATTCTCAATTTAGCATAGGTGCCTGATAATACAATTAGAATTACAGTTTCAATATTTTCATCTTACACTTTAATATGAAAATTAAATAATATATTGCTGTCAGTGAATTAAGTTATGATAAGCAATTTGTCAGTAATAACTGTGGATAACATATCCAAAAGAGAATTCAGTTTTACAATTCCCTTTGCAGTGCAAATAAGCCCATAATGAACCATTTAATTCACTTGATCAGTTTTATTTAGCATCCAAACCTAAACTAAGCTATATAAAATTTATTGAGTTGCTCATATTATAATACATAAATATTTAAGTGATCAATCAGATGATCCTGCACTAATTTTCAAAACATTTAATTCATACATTCAAGACATACATATCAAAAGCTGACTATGTGTCAGGCTCTGGGCTATAATGAGTGCTAAATAAAGTCTCACAAATATTTTAGAATTCAGAATGCAGTACATTAGGGAAATTTCCTGGGAGTGGAATTTCATGTTCAGTGTCTGGGTAGGGTGAGAATTGGGAGAAGTTGTCACCATATCAGTCTTCATTAAACCAACTTTTTCAAAGTTGATGAACGTGGCTACCAAAATTTTTCAGTAGATCTGCTATTTCTAGGACTGCTAATCTCTTTTCTTCTTATGAAGCAGGCAAATATATATTCCCAGTTATAAGCCTGCCGTTACTGTTTTGTATGTAACTGCCTTTATAAGTACTTTCTGAGACTGGAAGCTGGTAAATAAGGTCAGGAAAAAGAAATTGTAAGAGAAAACTTTCAGTAAGCATAAAGTGGATGCTTTAATCAAATGGATATGTTTTAATATTCAGTTATTTTGCTGCATACTATCCAAAGTAGAGTGTTCAGTCATTTTAAAGGATATTTTGTAGTTTAAAACATACTGTATGGTGTTAGAAATTCTGATAATATCTGCATTATTCTTTTTTTAATTTAATTCTCAATGTACACACACATACACATATATGGAAAAAAATGTTAGAGATATCACACTAGCTTCTAATCTCCATCACCAGTTACCTCTTAAGTATTAGTGTTGACTACTGTAGACCAAGCATTTGTAGATCATAGATTCTGCTTTCCTGGTGAAGATCCTCTGCTGCATGTCCCATCTCACTCTTTACCCACACCATCTGCTCTAAGATGTCTGTTTCCCCTTTTAGTGATTGTAATTATGGTCCCAGAGAAGTATTAAAATTGGCTTGTTAATCCCTGGGATGGCTGCATAATGTTGCATCTTGCTTTCTTCTAACTGAAGCACACAGTGTCTGTGCTTTCTGTTATTTGCATTCTCTACCTAGATCAGGATTGCTTTTTAAATCATGGCATGAGGGTGAGCTTAAATCCCCTTCCATAGCAGAAATATATTTCTGTCAAATTTCTCCCTTAAATTTTTTTTTCCTGAACTAAGACACTTCCTATATACTATTACAAAAAATATCTACACATAACAGTGGCTCCGGGCATTGCCCTTGAATTGTTTTCCTTCCAAAGCCCTTATAAAGAAAGCTGACCATATCGTTATATTTTTAGAAAGAAAGCAACCATATAAGCAAAAGCTCACAGCTCATTTGGAAAGCTTATTGAAAACTTTGATAAGATGAAAATTAAAGAGAGTCGTTAACATCATCAGACATCTCTCAAAGATTAAAGGTGTGCTGGTATGGAACAAGGTAAAATCTTAACAATAAGCCACAACCTGAAATTATGTATTAACCATAATTCTAATGGAGCCCATTTTTCCTTTCTATACCTAAACTATATTGAATTCAGAGTATAAAATGAGAACACCATAAAGTATAGAATTATAAGAAAAATATATTTCCCCTAGCAAGGGAAAATATTAATTCATTCTCTACGTCTGTGGGCAGGTGTGCTGCTTTCAATGGTTTCTGCTCTCTGTTCTTATCAATACAAGTTCTCTATCACATATTTCAAATAACTTGAAGTAATGAATTATTTTATATGATTTAAAATTTGTATTAGAATATGTGTCAGAAGGTTCTGTTTTTTGTTTGCAAGCAACCAAAACATCCTTTAAATTGTTTCTAGAGGAAATGAATGGATCAATTGCTATTATGGAGCCCACAGAATCTTAAGAAATGCCTGAGTATCAGGCTGTAATGACTCATAGTCAGGAGCATCAAGAAAATGATACTACAAGACTCTTCCAGTGGAAATGTACTGACCACAGCCAGTTCCAGGCACAGACCCTGCAGCTTGCTGTGCACATGCTGCCACCAGGCACAACAGCTAGAATTACTGCCAAGCTGACCCTGAAAGAGGAACATTGTTGCAGCCATCCATAACATGATAACAAATTCTATGTGTTGCTTGCTTCTCCACATGACCAGTTTTTAGATTAAAGCTTCACACATTGATTTTGATTTGTGGAGCCTAGGGCAAATCTATGCACTCTGGCAGGAAAGGCAAATTTCTGTATTTTCCTTTGGGAGAATTTTCAAATATACTAAAAGTATTCAGTCATTACATATGGCTTAAAAGAATGACAAATGTCTGTTACGCAGAGACAATGCAGTTTGTATATTTAATTACTCCATTCAAGCTGAGATTTAATGTGAAACAGGAGAACAAAGTAGAATAATCAATCATTCTCATGTAGCTTAAAGAGACAAGAGAAAGAGGAGTTGCAATTAGAGTTCACCACAGATGCAGCAGGTTGGAAGCATATTCTTGGAAAGGAAAGGAAAGGAAAGGAGATAGATATATCAGTATCTAAATAGATATAGATGTCTATTTATATATAAATAGATAGACATCCCTATATATCTATAGGGATGTATATATATAGATATATACATTTTTTTCTTCTAAATAACATAGTAATTCATTAATATTCAGCTATCTCACTTGCCTTAATTCCTAGAGTATAAATATTTTAATTAAGGATGGAAAAGGTATATAAAAATGTTATTCTTTCTAAAGATTCCTCTAAGAGTGTAGTTATAAAAGTAGGAGTAATTAATTGCCCCAACTCACAGAACTCTATTATATATGTCGTTGTTAAATATATATCAGGTTTTGTATTTTTATTCATTTGGAGTCAAAGTTGTACTGAACTGTACTGTCAAGGAAGGGGAGGCAGGCAAAGGGACAGGGTGGGTAAATCAGATAAAGTATGCTAAGTACAAAAGGCACACAAAGCTTCATTCTCTTCTATCTCTGTTACTCTGTGAGACACCACCCAGCATCTGACCGAGGTAGGCTTGATTTATAAGAATGGGTATGGATACGTTTCTATTTCTTTTCAAGAGTGATTTTGCTAGTTTGAACAAGACCTCAGATAAGATTTCAGTTGCATTTTTTTCTGTGACAGTTGCTCTTCCTACTTTCTTTGTGTGCATTAAAGTGTGTGTTTAATATGTACTATAATGAATTCACCTGCCTAAATTTTATTTCAAAGCTTATTTCTATTTTTTTAATAAATTCATTTCTCACCAAAAGGGTTATGGTTACATCATTGGTAAAATAGTTAGGAAAGCATATTCCAATCAAAGTAAAAAAAGATACAGTTCAAGGAATCAAGGAGTCCACTAAAATGTCAAAGTGACATGTTACATGTTGAATGAGATGGTATAAAAAATCCCGAGAGAACAGTTTGTGCAAGTTATGTATTTATGTTTAATTTTTGTTCTTCAAGACAATGTTATTACCATGAAGATACTTTCTCTTTAGTAATCTAAATCAAATTATCATATTCCCTATGCTAAGGGTTAGCTTATAAAACCTCCTTGCATCCCTTCCAACACAAAAGTATGTGCCAGTGACTGCATGCACACATACATTTAACCATGGTTTTTGGCAAATTATTTTCCTTAATCACATGATGCAGTGCTACATAAAATACCTGCATAATGGCCTGTTTACCTTAGTATGATTTCAACACGACTTTATATTTCATTATAGGTGTTCTAGATGTATGCTTCTAAAAGGGCTTTTCTGTTACGATGTACTTGATGAATGATATTTACCTGAGTGGCAGATCCACACGGGCTTATTCTAGATGTTGTGGAAGTCATAGTTCTTTACTTGCCATAGTTCTTTACTGCTGTCCTTTTTGGAATTTAAAACCATCTTGGGAATTTTGTTGTGATCATTTGTTTTGAAGAAACAAAATATCTTGATGCTTTGCTCATGCAATAAATTTTCCATGATTTGTCCTTCCTTCTCTCTTCTTTTCTAGATAATATAAGCTTTGATGATCATCTACTTTCTCTAATTCCACCACATAATTTACCTGTCCACTTCTAGTGCTTTGTCCATAGGCCAGTTTTGTAGTATATCATTTAATTCACATTACTTCTTTATTTGTGTATCTCCCTTTGGTATTTTTATCTCCCAGAGAGGCATGTACAATAATTCATCTTTATTCTTCTTGTTATAATATCAATATGTAATTAATAGAAAACATTCAGTAATTGTTAGCTGAATTGAAATAAAATACAAAAGTGAAAACTATTATATTAACCATTTTAATAATATGTAAACAAACTTAAGGGGAAGAAAATGTTATAATGGTTAATTTTGGCTCAGAAAGTATGTATGTATGTATGTATCCATATGTACATGAATGTATATACCTTCTAATTTATAAAACCAATGGCAGAGATAAGTCAGAACCAGAAAAATTCAAATAAAATATCTAAACCCAGGTATTGGTTTTAAAAAACAACTTACAGTACAGTAAGAAGCTCTTCTTTGTTCCTTTATAATATTCTTTATAAACATATAGTTTATATTTTGACCCAACATAATTACCTATAGGAAAAACAGAATATTGCCTAAGATTGGATGTAGAACCCTCTTTCTCATTAGTATTGTGGCAAGTCTTTAATAGTGGTTGAATGTAAAAAGGAAAAAAATATTGGAAATATCGGTAAAACTTTATCTCTTTTACTTAATCTTATGGAAAGGAAGTAAAAAGGATTAAACAGGAAACAGAAAAGATTTCTACAGAATTTTAATTAGTATTCTCAGATAATGAGAGGTTATTGTATCTACACAGAAGAAATAGAAGGCTATGAAATAAATAGCATACATATTTCTGGTAGTGGTATTCCTTTCTCTAATTTTTAAGTTTTCCTGATTATAGTACCACAATTAATAGCATTATTTCTATGAATTCAGTCTACACTGGAAGTGTAGAATATCATTATTAAACTAACTCAGGCAGATCTGACATTGACATCTTTGCTTTTAATTTTAAAAAATTAAAAAAAAAAGAAATCAGTTTGCAAATGAAAAAGATAAGTTTAAACTACTTAAGTTCTATGAAATAAAAATGTCACATAAATCTTGTTTTCTACATGAAACATCCAATTTATATGTTTTTAAAAACTGAAATTTCAAATTCAGCATGGCCTCCATGGTGACTGTCTGAAATGTCATTGCAGTCTAATAACTAATACAATTTTGTCCTTAATTTATTCACAGTTATGGGATTTTAGTTTGGTGCAAATGTAGACACTGAAATATAGCCCTCACTGTCACCCCTGGACCTTTTTCTCCCAAGCTTTTCTTTTCTTTACTTTTCTATAGATGTTTTGTATATTTATCCCTTCACTTATTTTACCAAGGTCAGGAGGACATTCATTCTGTGTTTCATAGGCTTATGATGTTGGATATAAAATGGAGTGAATTTCATTTCTAAACATGGAGTTGGGGAGAATGTAAAGATGGAGAACACTTAAATATTAATACATATTGTCTTCTCAATTTTAATGCAGAGAAAGTAGTGGTTACATGTAAGGGAAAGAGAGGAGGTAACAAATGGAGTGAGCTTTGAGAGATGGCAAGATGGGATAAGAGTCAGGAATGTGATGGGGAGGAATGGATTAGAAAGGAATAAGGTGTAGAAAGAACACCCCTTCTATGCTTTAGTAAGAAAGCAAAAAAGTAGGGGTAAGTCCACCTGTATATCTATAGGTGGAAGTTGTTCAAATTCTCATCTCATTGCTTACCTCTTTCTATGAACGTTATGCAAAAACATCTGCTGAAAATTAAGTCTGATGGATAGTATGTGAAAAATGTTTTTATAAGAATGGAAACATTTGAAATATCTACTGTGTAAATGGGGAAAAATAAACATAATAGGATTGCCAGGATCCAATTTATGTTGAAGACCATGGCTGTGTTGAAGCACCGATCTGTGAGTGTTGGTTGATTTCTCTTTGGATAGGTTTAGGTTCAGAGAAGATAAAAAGATTTATCTGGGGTTGGAATTTTCCCTGGTCGTGCTGAAAAGACAATCAATATAATCAATAAGAAAACTGATACAGAAAAACCTAACATGGAAGGATGGAAATGGTTTAGGATTAACGACAAAAGAGTAACTAATACTTTGAATAGCTTTACGAGGTCAAAAAGCAGTGGTGTTGTGAGTAACTATATGAGGAAGCTAGAGACAGAAACTTGTCATGGGGTTGGGCTACCTGAATGTATCATTTCAAAGGTAGGTTGTTTCAGATGATTTAAAAATGCCCCAGGTATGTCTGCAGCAATGATTGGTTGAAGTTGTTTTGAGAGTCTTAGTCAGCCACAAGCCCCAGATCACATTTTGTACACCTATCACTCATCTAGTCAATGTGTCTAATCCAGTTTGCCTAAATATCCTCTTTCCTTCTAATAAAACTAGATGTTCAGCATTAGAACCAACACCAACTGTTAAGAAATTTTACAGACATTAGTCCTGTGTGACTTATCGGTCAACTATTGATTACTATCACTACATTTCCTACAAAGAAACACATTTCCAGATTCAGATATCACAATCCTCAATAGCTAAATGAACACAAACAGATGGTTACACACCAAGCATGACTAACCAGTTTAGATGTAAGAGTTATGTGCCACGTAAAGAACCATGCTTCCTTTACACTGACCATCTTCTGACTTGTGTGTGTTAACAAAACAGACAAGCACTCACTAGTAGCACATGAGTCAGGGTAAATCACTGATTAAATAGTGAGTATCTCTGCTGTGATAAACTCTTCCATTAACCCTTAGAAAAAGAAAGATGTATAAGATCTATGGTAAAGAGGAGAAAAGGCATTCTGTATAAGGAAAACAGCCTCTATCCTACTGTCCAATTCCACAATTCTTTAACTTTATATGCAGATTTATGCTCACAGCAAATCCTCTAGGCTTCTGTGTCCCTGATATGATGACAAAGACATATGTCCTCTAACGTCTGCTGTGCTCTTTCCCTTCTGTACTTACCACTGCTGTCTTTTTGCCTTGCATTGTATTCTAAGATTTTAAACTCTTAGCTTTCATCTATAGAAAAAAAAAGAGCTACTCTTCCACTAATTCCTGTTTATCATTCTTTGAGGATGACTTAATTTCCTTGTTTCCACTGTAATAACTCAAGTCAGGGTATCAGTTCATCATCAACAATGTCTATATTTTGTTGAAATCTGTCTGAAAGCTACTGTAATATAAACTGTGTACTATTCTCACAAGGTGGAAACAAAGTGTTCCCTTAAACAAATGCTGACTTACTGCTTATGGGCCAAAGAGAAATCTTTTTCTCTAAGGACATAGGGTGGTCAAATATGACTAGTGTAGGAGAAATCCCTGAGACTAGAAGTTCTGAAAAATTGTACAGTGTTTCAAAGTCCTTTCTGGGTGTGGAAAGAGAAACTTCAACTGAACTATATATTTAAATATATGTTCGCTTAAGATTTACTGTATTTTAAATGAAAGCATTATCATGTTTGGAGAGGGGTCGTAGTTATGAATTGGAATCCTGTTTGCGATAGGACAAACTTCAACTCCTTGCTGCAGAGTTGAGTGAAAAAGCAACCTTTTTTTCCCCCTATTTCTGAGCTAACTTAGACAGTTGCAATGTGGTTTTCATGTATCTTCAGCTTCAGTTGAACTGGAAGAAAGCCTAAACATGGAATTCACTTTGCAGACTTCCTTGGTTCAAGGAAGAGAATTTCCTTTCAGAATTTTTGAAGGCATACATGCCGTAATTCTAGAGTGCAAATACCCACCAAGTAGCTTTAGATGTGTGCAGCCGCAGGAGACCACCCATCACTCTTGTCCTCTCACATTTCTCAGGAAATGAACTCCTAATCCTCCTAAAGAATGAAAATAATCACACTGGAAGGCACAAAACGTTGCAGATTGGCTGGAGGCCGTGATGTAAGTATGAACAATATTACCCAAATTTTACAGATGAGGAAACTGCAACTCAAGAGAGTATGTTTCAGTAACTAATATAGTAGAATTGGGGTAAAATTCAGACATCTATCTTTCTTGAAATTGTAGTTTTTATGATTTCCCTTACATCATTGGTTTTCAACTGGGGCCCTTTTTGCCCCCAGAGGACATTTACAGTGTCTGGAGACATTCTTTGATTGTCACAACTGGAAATGTTTCTGGCATCTAGTGAGTAGATGCTTGAAATGCTGCTAAAAATGCTGCAATGCACAGGATAGCACCCTGCCCCCCAACCCAGCGAATAACTGTCTCATCCTAAAAGTCCATGCCAAATTGAAAAACCGTGCCTTAAATATTATTGATATATTTTGGCATATGGAAAGAACCTATACTTACTGGGGCACTATAGGAAAAGAATGTCTTTCATCCTTGCATTTACACATAAGCTTTGCTAAAAAAGCAAACCTACTGTTTGAGTTTCCTAGAGCAAATAAGCTGTCTTCATAGTGCTTCCCAGAATCTGTAGCCATACCTCAAGGACACCAATGTTAACAGGTCACTAATCAGGTGGGAGAAACCGAAGCTATGGGCTGTAGCTAGGTTATTTTTTCCAACAAACTAATTAAGTTTTATGTATTGTATTCACATTCTATGAGAAAAAAAAAAGTTGTTTATTGGAGCATAGGCCTTTTCTGGTGTCTGCAGCATTAAAGGGTCCTCAGTAGAGACCAGTATAAGCAAAGAAAGGAATACAAGTGTAAACAAGTACAAATGAAAAGTAGATTGCCCATTTGGACAACACTCCTCTTGTAGAGCTGTAAATCAGTATGCCCAAATAGAGGAAACTGAAAATTCTGAACTATATTTGTTGCTCACCAATCAAATGGTCTCAAACACAGAACTGTTGTTCTAGACAAAATCAGTCATCTCTTAGTGGTTGCTGAAATAAAGTCTTCATAATCAAGAACTTTCGTCTTTAACACACCCCATGACTGACATATATAGTGTTATTTTATGAAGGTACTCTCTGTGGTGCATTACATAAAGAAAAAAAAATCAATGTATCTATCACCAGTGTGTTTAAGTAGCATAAAATGACTATAGCTCACCTTTTCTTCTGACACTACACTTCTGTTATTTAAAAAGAAAATTTGCCAGTCTCTTGGGTAAGGGTTAATAGCTAACATTTTTATTAACATTTTCTTTATTTCTAATTACGTTAAGCATCTTTCCTATGTGTATTGTCAGTTGATATGTTTCCTCCATGAATTGTCTATTTACATTTTTTCCAATTTGCTACTTTTTTTCTTTTCTTTCCATTATTAAGAAATTTGAATACTGTTTTCTTAACGATACACATTGGGAATGTGTAATTTCTCATAACACCATGGGCTGGCAAGATGAGAGCTACAGAGCTCTTTATACTCCTAAAGGGTACAAATATCTTGAAAAACAATTTCTCAATGTTTTGTGAAGTTGATGATGTGTATATAATACTATCCAGCAACTTCACTTGTATGTGTCTCTCTACTGTTACCACTATACTTATACAAGTAATCATGTTGTAGAAAGATGTTCAAAGTAGCATTTTTTTAAGGTAAACTATGTATTGATTATTTTCTATAGTCCAAACATTTAGATGGCTCTATATTCTACCTTTTAATCTTACAGAATCTACTGAGAGGTAGACTATTTTTAAAGACATTTTTTAAGAGTCATATTAGGTTAACAACAAAATTATGTGGAATATATAGAGATTTCCCTCATCACCCATCCCCAAACACACAGAGTCTGCTCCACTATTGATAACCCCCAACAGAGTGGTATATTTGTTATAATCTATGCACCTACATGGACACATGATCACCCAGAGGGTCATAGTTCACATTAGGGTTCAGTCTTGTTGTTGTTTGTTCTATTCATTTTGACAAATGTATAATGCATTTATCACCCATTATAATATAACAGATAACAGTTTCCCTGTCCTGAAAATCCTCTGTGCTCTACCAGTTCAACCCTCCTCCCACCAACCCCTGACAATCACTGATCATTTTACTGTCTCCATAGTTTCACTTTTTCCAAAACGTCATCATAGAGTTGGAATAGTACAGTATGTAATCTCTTCAGTTTGGTTTCTTTTATTTGTAATATGCATTTAAGGCGTCTTCATGTCTTTTTATGGCTTGATAACTCATTTTTTAGAGCTGAATAATATTCTGTTGTCTAGATGTACCACAGATTATTTATCCATTCATGTACTAAAGGACACCTTGGTTGCTCCCAAGTTTTAATGATTATGAATAAGGCTGTAATAAATATCCTGTGCAGGTATTTGTGTGTACAGAAGTTTTTGCCTCATTTGGTTAAATAACAGAGAGCATTTGCTGGATCATCTGATAAGAGCATATTTAGTTTTGTAGGAAACTGCCAGACTATCTTCCACAGTGACTGTACTACTTTGCATTCCCACTACCAATGAATGAGAGATCCTGTTACTCTACATCCCCACAAGCAGTTGGTGGTGTCACTGTTCCAGATTATGGCTATTCTAATAGGTGTTAGTGGTATCTCATTGGTATTTTACCTGCAATTCCTTAATGACATACAATGTTGAGCATCATTTCCTATGTTTATTTGCTATCTTTATATCCTCTTTGGTGCTGTGTCTGTTCAGGTAGTATGCCCACTTTTTAATTTTTTTTTTTTTTTAATTGTTGAGTTTTAAGAATACTTTGTGTATTTTGGATAACAATCATTTATCAGATATATCTTTTGCAAATGTTTTATCCCAGTCTGTGACTTGTCTTCTAATTCTCTTGTTGTTTTTCACAGAAGTTTTTAATTTTAATGAAGTTCAACAATTATTTCTTTTATGGATCGTGCTTTTGACATATCTAAAATTTCATCACCATACCTAAGGTCATCTAGATTTTCTTGTAAGTTAACATCTAGGAGATTTATAATTTTGCTTCCTACCTTTAGGTCTGTAATCCATATTGAGTTAATTTCTGTGATGGCTGTACAGTCTTTGTCTAGATTCATTTTCTTACATGTAAATGTCCAATTGGTGTGACAGCATTTATTGAAAAGACTTTCTTTACTCCATTGTATTGCCTTTGCTCCTCTGTCAAAGATTAGTTGCTTATATTTATGTGAGTCTATTTAACCTTTCTGTTCTGTTTCATTGATCTATTTGTCTGTTCTTTCACCAATACCAAACTGTATTGATTACTGTAGCCTTATAGTAAGTTTTAAAATTAGGTAGTGTCGGGTCTCCAATTTGTTCTTCTTCAATATTAAGTTCGTTCTTCTGGGTATTTTGCTTCACCAACTTTAAAATCATTTTGTCAATATCCACAAAACCTGCTGGGATTTTGATTGGAATTGCATTGAATCTATAGATAAATTTGGGAAGAACTGACATCCTGACAAAATTGAGTTTTTCTATACTCATGAACATGGAATATTTCTTCATTTGTTTGGGTCTTCTTTAATTTTTTGTCAGAGTTTTCCTCATGTAGATCTTGTATATATTTTTTTATATTTACACTTAAGTATTTAATTTTTTGGATGCTAATATAAATGCTTTTGCACTTTTAATTTCAAATTCCACTCATTCATTGCTTGTATATAGGAAAGCAATTGACTTTTGTATATTAACATTGTATCCTGAAAACTTCCTATAATCATTTAATAATTTCAGGAGTTTTTTGGTTGGTTTTTTCATATATTCTACGTAGATAATCATGTAAAATGCAAACAAATACAGTTTTGTTTTTTCCTTCCCAACCTGGTATACCTTTCATTTCTTTTTCTTGTCTTAACTGCATTACCTAGGACTTCCAGTATGATTTTTGAAATGCAGTGGTGAGAGAGGACAACCTTGCCTTTTTCCTGGTATTTCTGGGAAAGTTTCTAGTTCCCCCTTAAGTATCATGTTAGTTGTGGGTGTTTTTGTAGATGTTCTTTATCAAGTGATGAAGTTTTCCTCTAGTCTTAGTATTCTGAGAGGTTTTCTTTTTTTAGTCATGAATAAATGTTGGATTTTTTTCAAATGCCTTTTCTGCACTATTGATATGATTAGGTTTTAACCTGTTGATGAGATACATACATTAATTGATTTTTAAATATTGAACCAGTATTGCAAACCTAAGATACATCCTGCTTGGTCATGGTGTTAATTTCTTTAAACATTGTTAGATTCAATTTGCTAGTAGTTTGTGGAAAGGAAGCAAAGCAATCCATTGAGTAGGAGACATGTAGAAAACAAGAACTGGTGTAAAGGTTGAAATTGTTGGAAATTGGCATAAATATTTAAGGTTGCACATTGATAAGTTCAACTTTATACTGATTTCTCATCTTTTCCATTCATTTCACATATTGAACAGTACAGATAGAGCACTCACAACTGCTGACACTAAGGTCAAAATTATGAATATATTGTAAAATTGTTCCTTTTAGAGGATGAAGTATTAACAATATGGACATTGGGCTTCACTGATGTTCTGCACTAGTTATGGAATAAAATGAGGGAATTTTTATGATAGGACAGTGTGGGAAAAAAACCAAGATTAGAAGTCCAGGAAATTTGCCATGGAAACTGTCAAACATTGAATTATTCTCCTACAATTATGTCCCTGCAAGGCATGTGGACCATTAGACATTCTGTGATAGAAAAGACAATGAAGGTCAGCTTCTCCTTGTATTTTATAGAGCAGATAGTTACACCATTATGAATTAAGATGAAAGATTACAGTCATAACTAAATGACAAACTCATAACCATCACAGTCCTGATCAGAATGATGATGATCATGATGATGATTAATATAAGATTATTAATCTTATAGCTATCTCTGGGCCTGTGTTAAGCATTGTGTCTAGCCATTTATTATAGTTGGTTATACCATAATACTAATGGAGCTACATTTGTGGTTATGTCAGCTCTTTAAAGCATACATTTCTTGGTTTTAGAGTCAGGGACTGAAATCTTGACCTGCCAGCTTTCTTGCAGTTGAACACAAGGTGCGTCTACATAAAATGTGTGCATGATTCAGTACAGTCAGTCAGCATTACAACAAAGTACAGGAAAATAGATAAATTTTTTGTCAAAAAGTTCAATGAAGTTATGTCTAGGAAATGACAGCTCAGTATTTTTAGGATTCTCATAGTCTTATGACTACATTTGGCACATTCAAATTTTTAATAATGAAATTCTGTACATTAATAGAATACTTAAACATTATCAGAATAAATTTCAAGTATGAGGTTCCTTGATCCTGTACTTAGCTCAAAATTTCTGTCAATGATTTGAATAAAATAATAAAATTCATATTCATAATATGTGTGGATAAATCTTGCAGGGCAAATCGTGTGTTCCATTACAAACATAATGTTAACAAATTTTTCATTGGTCTGAAAATCAGGTAAAATAAACTAGAGAAATTTGTATGAAATCCAAGGTAAACAATTCCATTTAGTCTAAAAATTCTACATAATTATGAATAGAAGCTACCCAGAAGAAGCTAATACAGAAAAAGATGAAATTTTAAAAGCCTACATACATGGATAGTAAGAAATGCTCAAACTTAGCACAAGCCCCTAAAAAATTAGGATGTCTTCAGAGAATTGTATCTTGAAACTAAGCCATACAATGAAGAAAAATTGTGACTATACAGACCAGGAGAAGACCTTGATAAGTTGTGACAGATGTTTGTACGGCTCTCATTTGGGAAAGATATTTTGTAAATTCTAAAACAAGTGAGTGGGAATTATAAAGAAATTATTTTACTTCAGCATAAGAACTTACTATATATAAAAATATCTAAACTTTTGTTTATTCCAAATATTACTGGGCTTCCCTCTGATGTGATCTTCCCATCCCTGAATGAACATATATCCATTTTGCAAGTACTGGTTGCTATACACTATGTTGTCTCTGAATAATTTATCAGTGGACATGAAACTTACATGTTAGTGGGACAACTACTCACGGATAGTTGCAGTGGAGAGTCCTCTGCAGTGGGTAGGGAGAATTCTATGATTGACAATGAAAGCGTATGGAATGTTTCTCTGTTTTTCTGGGGTTTTTTCATTTGTTTGTTTGGGGTTTTTTTGCTTTGTTTTCCTTCTGAAGTTATAAAAGAAAAGAAATGCTCTGAACATAGTGGATGAAAGTCGAACAACAGCCCAAATAGCACCAAGATTCTTGATGCTTTGCTTTGTGTATCTGTTCGTACTGCTTTTTCGGAGAAGAAAGGTGAATGAGAAGATTCAACTCCTCAGGCTACATCTAACTTCAAGTTTCTAGGAGTCAGATTATACAAACACCACAGGAAATAATATTTTTTAAAAATAACATTTTGAACCAAATATTGTTAAAACTTCTTTCCTTGAAGAGGCAAGTTATACTTTTGTTTGCTACCTGGAATGGAATTGTGTCTATTCACATACAAAGTAAATAAACATAATTGAATTTATATGCTAGGAAATATGTTTTATTGTTCTATGTAGAATGATTTTTGTCTGTGGTGAAACAGTTGACAGCTCCCAGATAGAGCTATGGTTTTTCTGATAAAATGTTTTTGTAAAAAATGTGTTCTGTAAAGCTAAAATACATTCTGAAACATTTTCTTTAAGTAAGCCAGACTTTGTCAGTTGGGGTGGTTTTTATTTCTTTATTTTGGCATGTCTACACAACATGGAAGGAAAAGTAGTGAAAATCTTTGCCAAATGACACACTGCCATCCATCCATAGGGAGCAGCTCTTGGATCATCATCCCCACAGCAATCCTAAAACAAGTCATTTGGAATGGAGGAGAGCACAAGTGAGACTTTTCTTCCTATAACTCTTTGCACCTCCCATAATCTCTAAGCATCCTTCAAGGGGATGATTTTGGAGGAGATGGAGATATTTGCCTGTGATCTGTGGGGCTTCCTGTGGTTACTGCACTTTTTAAAACAGGGGAAGCTTGAATGCCTTGCTCCTTAATGTGTGGTCCCAAGACCAAAAGCATCAGCATTACCAAGAATCTTGTTAGAAATGAAGAAACTCAGACCCACAACAGTCAAAATGGATTAGAATCTGCATTTTTAATGAGATCCCACATTAAAGTTTTAAAAGTAGTGTACTAATCTGTGCCTTTTGTCAAGGGAAGATGAGGATCGTATAATTTAAAGGAAAGTCTGAGAAACTTGTGTGTGTACGTGCATTTTATTAACTTGCATTTATTAAGTGTTTTCAATGGCTAGGTAATGTTCTAAATGCATTACAAACATGATCTTCTTTAATCCTCCCCATAGGCTTTGAGTTGAAAACTATTATGTTCGTTTCACCGATGAAGTAACTAACACTTAAAAAGTTCAGGTATATTGCCCAAGACCACTGAGCTAATGAGAATCAGAATCTGTCCTCAAACTTCCTTGCTAGTTCCAATTCTCAAAATATAGAGTCTTAAACTGATAATTTGCCTCTTTGTTCCTCACTTTCCTATATGCCTTTTGATGTAGAACCTATACAGTCAGGGGAAAACAGGGTCATATTAGAATGTAGCAGATTGGTAAATACTGTTTATCTCAGTAGGTTAGGTCTCACTATGTCTTCACACTAGTAGAATATTGATATGAATTAAATTCTGATAAAAGTAAATTATTGGAAATATTACCAACGATGTCAAGCTCTAGTTAGTCTTAATATTTATGATAACACTGTCAAAAATTACGTTATTAAAATTTTTTTGTGTCTGAATTTTTTTCACACAATAAATACTAGGTACAATTCAACACAGACATTTTGTAGGCAATTAATTAAACTATGATAAAGTTAATGAACTTTGAATGACATAATCATTAAGATTTGAACAGGGGCTATTTGGAAAATAACTTTCCCCCTTTCTAAAAATTTAAGCTCTTGCTAACTGTGCTAAATATGAGTAAACAATGCTTAATTATAACAAAATATAGGATTATGGATTTCTGTTGTTTGCTCTCCCTGAGTTTTTCCTTTCTGGTGAGCATAGCATATGTTTTACTACTAAGGTTCATCACACACAAAATAAAATAGAAAAAAATATATTTGTCTTCCAAATGAAATGTAAAGAGGCCATGTGACTCAAACACAAACATATTAAACAACCAAATCCATTTACCAAATTTGCAAAAGTATATATTCTTGCTGACCTTGGTGTGGTGCTTGCCTCACATACTAAGAATTTAGGGCAATGACACTACTAAATGCTTCATAGCAAACACCCCAATATATTATTTATACATGTTGATTTTCCCCCTCAGTAGTATTTCTCTAGGTAAATAAAAATATGAAAGGGTAGCAAATCTAATCAATTAGGTATAGAATTCAAAACCAGTATCTCTTGTGCCTTCAGTGCATTCAAGCATGTTATTTGTTTTCAATACTGAATCTAAAATGTGCAGAATATGCTCTAATTAAAGGCTCCTGAAGACAAGGCCCCTCAGTCATTGTACAGACTTTGTTTCCTAATTTGATTGCTCTTAAACTTTCCTTCAAAATGTTTCATTCCTCTCAGGATTATACACGCACACACACGCACGCACACATGCACACACAATTGTGATCTCATCCTCCCTCATCTTAATTTTTCTCAGTTATTTGCAGTTTTTGAAATGTAAAAAAGAAATATGATATTATCCATTAGTTACTGAGCATCTATATTTTTACAGACACTATATGAGTGGTTTTACTATGCATACGTTCTATTGAATATGTGAAACAACTGCATAATTCTATTAGTCCGTTTTATCAAAGTCAAAAATTGAGACCCAAAGAGGTTTTAAGTAACTAACTCAAAGTCATACAGCTAAAAAAATCAGAGCACATTGGTATTTCAACATTTTCCTTTTAAAAATGTTTCAATATCTATATTAAAATTTCTACAATGAATTTAACAAGAATTTCAAGTCTTATGCTACTGTTAGAATGATTTTAGTATGAATATGATGCAGTGAGCCTCATAAAATTTGTCATAAAGCACTATAATGGGAATCTAATCCATTTCTTAAATGCACTAGGGATCTCTGGATGCTTAAGGAGATCAGTAAACTGCACAGTTTTCTGAAGAGGGAATATGTATATAAACAAGAAGTGGAATTGACATAATAGAAAATAAGAAAAATGGTAACATATTTTTGGTATTTTTATAATGAAATTATTGCAGAATTGTTCATGAAATTTACTTTTATATAATTTGATCTTTAAATAAAACCTACTAAGATAAGTTGATAAATTGGGGAAAAAATAAAAATGAGTCACAAAATACTATAATTTAATCTAAAAAATTTGTGCTGACATTTATTGTCCTACATCTCAGAAAATATTCAGTCTTTCAGAGGCACCATCATATAATCCTGAAATGCTTTACTTGCATAGACTTAGGTTTAATTTCCATAATTTTATAGCCATGGTAATTAAGAGATAGAGAAGTAAATTATTTCCCAATAAAATTAAGCTAATTAGAGTTATGTCTTTACAAAAACCTAACCCCACTCTGTCTGCAACATTCTTGTATTCTTGTTTGGTGGGAAATGATTTTTATTGGTTTTATAATTTGATAATGATTTGTGTGGCAGTTTAACTCATGCAGGATTCCTCACAGCCACAGATTATAGGCAACACCATGAACTCCAAAGATATACTAAAGGCTTACTAAATAAGCAGTTATTTTACTGTCTTCTTTATGATTAATAGTATGAATTTGGAAAAACCCAAATTCAGTGTTGGCGGTGCAGTATGTGACCATTGAATAGAATTAACCTCACAGCATGCAAACAAACTCAATCCATACACTGCACTTTGAAAAAAGTCTTCTAGATTGTAGTACTATAAAGATTTAAAACAAAATTAAAATAGTAATTTGATTGTTTTTATTAAATATTAATAAGTATGTATAAAATACAATTTTGAAGGCTTCTCAGGGAAAAATATTTCTCAGTGACCAGCTTAACTTTAGAATATCACTAGTCCTGTACAGGACTTTTGTAAATTATTTCCTAACTCTATACTTCTCACTCCTCCTCAGCAGGTACATATACCTTGAAATTTTGGTCTATTATTTATTTGTTGTTTTTTATTATTTTATCTCACATACTTTTACTTCAGTCATTTGTTATTTTATGACCTGTTGAATTTTAGCCAAGTGGAATTAACCGATGTATATTCCTGTGTAAAATAGTTTAACTCAACCCTTGACTGATAGGAGATACATACATCAAAACATACATAAAAAATACATACATACCTATATACATCAAAAGGGCAAGTTATGTTGGGTGAAAAAGCAGGCCTTACTGGGAAAAATAGCATGCAGATTATTCGGAGAGAATTCTCCATGTGTCTCTTAGGTTTTTGCATGTCTTGTGAACAGAGAACTGATTGTCCTTTCTTTTGGAATGTAATTTCAAAGACGTTTGTTTAGTGTACAATCTTAGAAGACAGAGATAGAATCTCTCTGGAGCAAAGGGAAGGTTTGGAAGATAGAGATGGTGTCACTTTCCAAAGAAAAATGCAGCCCTGTTTACTGTTCAGTTTAATCAAGGTAATATTTACATCTGGTAAAAAGTGTAGGTACACTTGCTGCCCACTGTAGAACATTCAGGTTTTGTAAGCTCAGGGTTTCTCTTCTATAACACAATTACTATGTGTAATGTGTCATCTGGATCTATTTGCATTCCGCTGTGGGAATTGTGGTTTATAAATTGGTTTATAAATTGGTTAAAATGCCATTACTCAGGTTCCTATTACTGTTTTGAGTAATAAATTTGTTTGTGTCTGATCCAAGGACACATATCTTCTACCAGCTTTCATGCAATCTAAGGAAATTTTATTTAAGAAAAAAATTACTTAAGCTCAAAGGACAGTGAGACTTACAAAGGTTAACCTGGCCTATCTCATTCCTCTCCCCTGCTCTGTGGTGGTCTTAAAAAACATCAGACTTACAGTTTATGGTAATGATGAAGACCAGCAATCTTGCAGGTATTGGAAGAGATAGGCCAAATTTGGAGCACCTTTGGAGACATAAATCCCTGCTCCCAGGTATTGTCACCATTTGTTCTATCTATGGCCCTATAGAAAAAACCTATTCTAATGGTATTGTCAGTTTGCGACTTGACTTGGAGCACCCTTCATAGAAAAGGCCCTTTGCCCGGGGTATTTTTCAAAAAGAATCAGCTGCAACTGATTAACACCGAAGCTGCCAAAGACTGTGGTACTAGTTGAAGCAAACAAAAGCCTAGACAAAGTTTAAAAGTAAGGTTTGGGAACTAGATGTCCATAGGGTACTTTGAAACTCTCTGACATGTTGCTGGGGATTTAGAAGGTGCATATGCAGCACTGTGTGCATGCCCAGGCAAGATATGAGACATCTCCAGTTACTTACCTCTGGCTGACTTTAGGCCCTATGCAAGCAAGAAACAATGGTTAATGCAGACTTGTAAACTGCCTGAGCATTGAAAGTATATCCCAACACACACACATACACACACACACACACACACATGGCCACTTGGCTAAGGTAGAAGATATATATATTAGCTAACCTATAAACTAATCAAGCAGGTGCTTCAGTGGCTGCATATGACAAGGAACACAAATTTTACAGAGTCCAGGGAAGTCACTCAACAAACAAACAACAATAAAAACAACAACAAAGATCAAAAACAAGCTCTGGAGACAGGAGAAGAATCTCATTTCCAGAGTTTCCACATGACATTTTTATATTGTTCAGTTTCAAACAAAAATGTTAATACATATAAAGGAATAGGAAAATATGGCTTATAAATTAGAAAAATCAGTCAATAGAAATTGTCCTAGAGGGGACCCAGAAGTTGGAAAATTATAATATGTTGAGTACTTTAGATTCAAAAAGCCAAGTAATTTGAAAGTAAAATGATGGAAATATATGCAAATATAACCTAGAAAGAGAGTGGCTATGCTAACCTCAAAAAAAGAATAGTCATTAAGATAGTAATTACTACTAGAGACAATGAGGGACAGTGCATAATGATAAAAAATTAGAGATAATAATTATAAGTATATATGCACCTAACAAGAGAACATCAAATTATGTGAAAATAAAGCTGATAACAGTAGACAGAAATAATTTAACAATAAGTTCATGATTTCAATATTTTATTCTCAATAATTGATAGAACTAGAATTAGTTGGTATTAAAAATTACAAATTAACAGTAATTTGTTATTAGAAAATAACAATATTTAGAAAACTTGTATAGAGCAATCAACCAACTTGATCTAAGAGACATCTACAGAACACTAAAAGCTAAAACAGCAGAGTATACATTCTTTTGAAGTGCTCATGGAACATTCTCCAAGATAGTCCATATGGTATGCCATAGACCAGTTTTAACAAATTTAAAAGAATAAAAGTCATACAAAATATGAATTTTGTACAAAATAATGCTAAAATATAAATTAAAAATTGAAAGAAATTCGGTAAATCAACATATGTTAAAGTTGACATAAAATCTTAGATAAATATATTATTTTCTTTTTGTCCTTCGGCCCCTACTAATCATTACAAAAGATGTGTATGTATCCATATTTAAAAAGTGTTTTTGGCAACTGGTCTGTTAAATCTTATGTGTTTACATTAAAACTATCAACAATTTGGACAAAATAAAAGAAACTACAAAGAAGTTGTAGTACAAAGATGCTAAAATAGGGGGCAAAGCAAATAAAATTCAGTTTTTATTTTTGTTTTTGTTTTCCAGTTGAAATCAAGGTGAAGACTCTATGTCATTTTGTTAGCTTCATGTTCTGGCTATAATTTGGGCAACAGAGATACATGAGACTTGACTAGTGAAGAGCTGGCAGTCCATTAGTAAATCCTTCAGGGAATCTTAAAACCAGGGAGAGAGATCCTTACAAATTAACAATGAAATGAGATAAGAACCATTCCTCTTGGAAGAAAAAACTTTGAGAAGTGCACCACAAATACAAGATATGTTAACCTTGGACTCAAGTTTAAGTGGCTTGATACAAATTAGTTCAGTCTTTTTTTCTGGGTCTCACTGCAGATTTAACCTGGTGAGTTGATACAATGCAATTACTTAAAACATCATTATTCTAAGTTCTGTGTGAAGTCATGCTATTCTGTCCCTATTTAAGAAAGATAATATATACATCATAATATGGTATTCCATAGAAACAATGAAATAAAAAGGAGGATATCTTTTCCAATAAAGTGGCATTGCTTGGCTGAATACGAAAATTGCCTCTTCTGAGAATATCTGTGTAATTTAATCACTCATTTGGCAAATACAACAACTGTTTCTAAAGCACTGTATTTAAAAACACACATGAGAGTAAATCCCTTATAAGAGATACACACATTGGTTTAACTTCATACATAAGACATGAGGAAATTCTGAATAAGAAAACGCTCTCAGAGGTGCAATATTAATGATGTAAGGCAACAAAATAAATGGGAATGACTGTTTGTTAGTATCTGAAAATCTTCAAACATATATAAGACTCTGTTTCTGTGTCTTGGCTCATTTTTATTTCTTCATTGTTATGTTTTTAACCTTTTTTTAAAAATGTTTTTCCTCTCTGTCCTTACTCCTAAACACACGGGTGTACACACACACACATCCCAATACTCACGTACAAGGATTCCATTAATTTATAATACAGAAAAGAAAAATCCAACCAACCTATGTCTTAAGTAAATTTTGACTTATTATTTTCTCATTTAACAGGAAAAACAGATATAGTCATTTTAGGACTGACCTAATTTCTTCATAATGACATCAATGATTCAGTTGCCTTATAAATTTCTACTCTGCCATTTTTAGTTTATGGGTTTCATCCTCATATTTATCACCTCAAAGTCCCAAGAAATCTTCTTCTTCCATTATATATCTGTATTTCCAGCAGGGAAAAAGAATACGAAGATGGGTAAAATAATATTAATCACCCAAATTTGTTCTTTTTCAAGGATATTTACTGGGAGCCTTATCCAATATCATCCACTAACATGTCTTTGGTCAGAATTATTGTGTCAGATGCTTATTTTTAGCTATGAATAATGATGAGAAATGTAGTTAG
Organism: Balaenoptera ricei; assembly: GCF_028023285.1. Lineage (NCBI taxonomy): Eukaryota > Metazoa > Chordata > Mammalia > Artiodactyla > Balaenopteridae > Balaenoptera > Balaenoptera ricei. Next base: position 110,330,256 of record NC_082642.1, read on the forward strand.
TTTAAAGCTGAGCACATTGTCCCCAAACTAAATATAAGTTCTGTTAGCAAGAAAAGGAGAGTGAATATTGAATTGGAATTTGTCGGTGTGTGTGCACATACACACAGGTTTAAGTGGAATATACTCTATTAAACTCTTCCTGTTTTGTTTTTTTTCTTCTGGCTCTCTGCCACTTATTCTTCACTGTGCATCCCTTTACCTAACACATTGTCTAGGAAATGGGGGCATTTAAGAAATATATGTAAATGTGTGCTTATATATCTGTGTGTGTATGTGTATATACATGAATAAACACAGCAGATTAGGTTTGAAACTGGTAAGCATATGATGCCAGCAGCCTGGTGACCTCCAGAATTCATTGATGGTGACTGCCGACTAGAAACTGTTAAATAAGACTGCAGAAGTTCTGTTGAGAACACAGAAGGAAAAAAGGAAAATCCTTGTATTTTTTTAGCAAATTGATATAACCTTATTTTGTACTCCTTATCAGAAAAGCAATATATGTGAAAGATGATTCTCACTGTCTGACTTTTTCTGTTGGTTTTTTTTTTGTTAAATTCAGTAAAAAGACAAAACAAGAATGTTAAGAATGAGTCAACTCATATGAAACCCATGTTAAGAGGTAGCAGCTTCCCAGGATAATGAATGTAGTGCATCAGAGTACAAGATAAATGAGTATAAATGAAGAATTCATTTCAGGGAATTAGATGTTGATGTATGTTTTGTGCCTTATGGGCTTGTTTCACTGAATGAATTTGAAAAATAATAAACTTTCTTATAAGCTGATTGGAAAAAATTGAGAAAGCTTTTAAAAAATCTGTTTATAAGTAATTCACATGATTATAAAGGCAAAGAGAAATAATAACTATGAAGTTTGTGTGTGCGTCTGTGTGTGTGTGTATATGTGGTAACTGTGATAATAGAAGCCATTTATTTAATTCTCTCAACAAACCAATAAGCAGCTATTAGTATCTTGATTTTATAGATTTAAAAAACCGATGATCAGAGTTTAGTAATGTCCTCAAGTATAAGAGCTGGTTAATGGAACATCTAGGGTGTCCCTCTCTTCAGAGTCCTTTTGTGATATATGGCCCATTCAACCCACAATTTTCTTAAAAATAGATGTGCTGAGGAATTTGTTGTAGAATATAATTGCCTTTATATAATTCCCTGCTTTGGCTACCCATTGGGCAGGCATATTCTTTAATAAGATTGTCTACTCATTAAAATGTGACTTTTAAAAAGTTTTCCAAATTACTCACATACAAGTTTTATCTTAGAATTTTAAGATTTGTTGTTTATCTGTATATCTCTGTTTAACTCAGCCATGACCTCAATGATTTAACAGCCTTCTTTTGTGCTGTCACTTGGGCTTAGACCCTTCATACTGAAGAGTCATATTATTTTCTGTCTCTTCTTATACAGCAGCTTTTTTCATCCTATCTGTCTATCATCTATCTATATCTATATCTATATCATCTATATCTATATCTATGTAGGTTTACGTGTGTATGTGTGTTTCTCATTGATCCTTCCCTGAATATTATTTTATTTTAACTTTCTGAAGGTGCACATTTAGAGGTACATACAGCATGCCATAATTTTAATATTCTTTTATTTAAGAAAATTGAGCACTTGATTTTAATCAGGTACTATACCAGACCTCTTAATATTTTCTCTTTTGTTTCTGTTTGTCTCCATCATGCCAATATATTCTTTTAAGCTATAGCAGCACATTAGGAACAACTTATTGGCTCATTTACATGGTCATATGTTTGGGCAAGACACTTTTTCATTAAAAAGTTATTTTGGGAGGGGCAATGTCCTTGGCATTGTGAATTCTATGTATCAAATATTTTAATAAAAATGGCTTCCAAATAAAGAAAAACCCAGATTTTCCAATTAACTTTTAGATATGAAACTGAATAAAACAAATATCTACTTAAAGTAATTTATTAATTTTATACGTGTAAATACATGTCATCTTTGTGAAATCTTTATTTACATATATGATAAAGTTAAATTATACATCTACTTTAAGTATCTTTTTCTCTGCAATAAATATTAAAAAAAATTCAGATGCTGTGCTGGCATCTTTGATAACAATTTTTGATTTATTAACACACTATTCCAGAGGATATCGTTTTTACTTCCTTTTAAGTCGTTTAATATGGATTATTTTTCCTTGTGTGAGTTTCGTTTTTAGTTCATGTAGTACGATACCTGAAGAATCCATTCACACATCATTGGATTGCTGTTTTTATGTTTGTATTTTGTCTTTTTATAATTACCATATTTTAGTTACTTGCTTCTAGTGACTTAAAATGTTTATTTGCAATTACATCAAATAATTGCAATTGTCAAGTTGCATCTTTGAAATTAAATGGCACATCTGTGTTGTTTGTTTATCCCCATGATTTTATTTAACAATTTTTAAAACAAATTTCTTTAAGTATGCAAATTGATACTGATTGAAAATGTTTCTGGTTATTCTATATTCCCTGAACCATATTTAGGGCTCAAAATACAGCATTATATTTTATCCATTTTAAGACGTTTATTTTCATGTTTTAACAACTTTGAAATTAGGATGTCTCTTATAGTCAGTGATATGTCATAGTGTAATTGCAATCATTTTTTCCCTTTTTAGTAATATATAAAATAATGTGCCTCTTCCAATGAATGTCATTTTAAATTTGATGAACTAGAGCAATTGAGTACTTTGTAACAACTGATATATTTAATGAATCCCTCTTTTCTGGGGAATAATTATGTACATCCAAGTTTGTACATTTGGGAACAGATGGAACGTGGTTTCTAACCTTAAAGCTCTCATGGAGGAGGATAATTAAACTGCAGTTAGTAATGTCTATAATAGAAGTATAAAGAAAGCTCTGCTGGAGTCCACTGAAGGGCTGAACAGAGTGTCTCACTGTAGAGAGTCAGAAAAGGCTTTAAAGAGTAGATGACTTTGAGGTGAAAATTGTAAAATTAGGCTCTTATTAGGTGGAAAATGTGAAGAGGAAAATTTGAACAGAGGAGGAAACCTGTGAATAAATATGAAGACCAATGAAAGAATGACATGATCTAGATGCCCAATTATTCTGACTGGATTATAGAGTGTGGGACAAAATTGTGAAAATAATCTGAAAAATTATACAGGAGCACTTAAATAAAAGTCTGTGGCCTTAATAAAGAAAATGGACTTTTTCTTATAGGTAAAAGAGCACCATGGAACAGCTATTATTATCCACTATATGATTTAGAATGATCAGTATGAGGGCAATGTGCAGATCGAGATGAAAAGACTGGAAGTAGGAAGATATAACAGGTTAATGAAGAGAGGACCTTAAAAGAGAAACAGTATAGCACAAGAAGAGTGATTGTATCTAGAGATTATCTAGAAGAAATTATCTGGCATATGTGATAATGTTACTTAACCAAACGTGGATCCATTGTCCCGTGGGCAGTAAAGCCAATGTACTGACACCAGGTGGTGGTGAAGGAAAGTACAGCATTTATCGCAGGGCACCAAGCAAGGAGAAACAGGCAACTCATGCTCAAAAGACCTGAACTCCAAGTTTCAAGGAAGGGGTTTTAAAGGGAGTGTGAGGGAGGGGGCTGCAGGGTACTTGATCACCTAGTGCACAAATGTCGGATTGGTTGGCATGAGGCGAAGTTTCAAGCATCATCAACTTTCTGGTTTCAACCAGTCTAGGGTCTATGTTCTTGCAGTCCATAGTTTTCATCTGGTGGAGGTCTGCTTCCTGTAAAAACAACTTAGGAGTGTGTGTCAGGCCTTTATCTATATCTTTCAAGGAACTGTGTGTTTGGTGATTCTGCTATGTGACAGATTTATAGTCTAAATCTTACCAGTTTCCCAGCCCAACAGCTAATCTTTGTTTCTACACCTTTACATTTCCTGATCATTAACTCTTGAGTCAGCCTTTAGAGACTAGAGGGAGGCCTGGGAGACTAAAGCAAAAGCCTGTTACTTCAAAGGACAGGGACACAAGAGTTTGTATATGGTTTCAGTAGTAGACTACATGAAAAAAGAAAGAACTTGAACATGAGCATTTAGGATTTGGGGAACATTAGCTGAGATAATATGTAAAGGAGTAGCTTTGGTGAGAATGTATGTGTTGTCCTAGGTATGGAGATATCCAGTAGATAGAAATAGTGTAAAGTCAGATATCTTAACTTCTAGTAGGCCTCAGAAAAGTAATCATTATAACTATGGAGGATTGTATGTCATAAATAATACCACACAGCTCTTACTTAAAGCTTAAATGTTGCTTGAGTTAATTGTTCCTGGACTGTTTGGGGGAAGCACTAGATAGCACAGGGTTATTTTAAGAGTTTCTTGGATGGTGGTGGTTGTGAGATTTGATAAAAGTAAGTAAAATTTTAGTTTCTTCATCACACTTCACCAAGAGGAGCTCTGCTGATATTTAATTTATTTGCCTGTGTTCCTTGGTATGATTTCATTGGAAGAGAGACAGAGACAGACAGACAGACCAACAGGACAGAGATTTCCCATGTACCCACTGCCCTCACTACACATGCATAGCCTTTCTTATTACCAATATCCTCCACCAGAGTTGTACATTAGTTACAATTGGTAACTAACAGATTAACCTCAATTTACACATTAGTATCACCCAAAGTCCATAGTTTACATTGGGGTTGACTCTTGGTATTGCACATTATATGGATTTGGACTAATATATAATTACATGTATTCACCAAGTAATTATAGTATCATACATAGTGTTGCTACTGGTCTAAAAACCTTCTGTGCTTTGCCTTTTCATCCCATTCTCCCCCCGTCCCTTGGCAACTGCTGATCTTTTTACTGTCTACATAGTTTTGCCTTTTCCAGAATGTCATGTAGTTGGAAACATACAGCATGTAGATATTTCAGAATGCCTTAATTCATTCTCCATGTCTTTTCATGGCTAGATAGCTCATTTCTTTTGAGCACAATATTATTCCATTGTCTGGGTATAATTCAATGTATTTATCCATTCATCTACTAAAGGACATCTTGACTGCTTCCAAGTTTTGGTGGTTATGAATAAAGCTGCTATAAATATCCCTGTGCAGGTTTGTATGTGGATATAAGTTTTCACTTCATTTGGGTGAATACCAAAGAGCACAATTTCTGGATCATATGATAAGAGTATGTTTAGTTTTACAAGAAACTGCCAAACTGTCCTCCAAAGTAACTGTACCATTTCGCATTCCCACCAGAAATAGTGAGAGTTTTGGTTATTCCATACTCTCTACAGTATTTGGTGTTGTCAGTATTCTGAATTTTGCCAAAGGTTTGTAGTGTTAGTAGGTGTGTAATGGTATCTCATTGTTTTCATTTACATTTCCATGATGACAAATAATATGAAGTACCTTTTTCTAAGTTTATTTGCCATTTGTATAGCTTTATTTTGAAGTGTCTGTTAAGGTCATTGGCCCACTTTTTAATTGCTTTTTAATTGCTTTTTTATTGTTGAGTTTTAAGAGTTATTTTTATATTTTGGGTAACAGTCATTTATCAGATACATCTTTTGCAAATATTTTCTCCCAGTTTGTGGTTTATCTTTTCATTCTATTGTCCTTCACAGAGAAGAAAATTTAATTTTAATAAAGTCCAACTTAACAATTATTTCTTCCATTGATTATGTGTTTGGTGTTGTATCTCAAAAATCATCATCAAACCCAAGGTCACCTAGACGTTCTCTTATGTTATCCTCTCGGAGTTTTATAGTTTAATGTTTTACATTCATGTTTGTAATCCATTCTTAGTTGATTTTTGTGAAGGGTGTAAGGTCTTTGTCTAGGTTCAATTTTTTTTGCATACTGATGTCCAGTTGAAAAGACTATCTTTGCTCCATTGTATTGCTTTTGCTCCATTGTCAAAGATAAGTTGACTATATTTATATGTTTTATTTCTGGTCTTTCTATTATGTTCCATTGATCTAGCCATCTACGTTTTTGTCAATACTAAGCTGCCTTGATCATTGTAGCTTTATAATAAGTCAATATCTGGAAGTATCAGTTCTCCAACTTTGTTTTTCTCCTTCCATTTGCTATTCTGGGTCTTTTAGCTCTGCATATAAATTTTAAAATAAAATTGTCAATATTCACAAAGTAACTTGCTGGAGTTTTGATTGGGATTGCAATGAATCTATACATCAAGTTGGGAAGAACTGCCATCTTGACAATATTGAGACTTCTTAATCACAAGCATTAAAGATCTCTCTATTTGCTTAGTTCTTTGATTTCTTTCATCAGAGTTCTGTAGTTTTTCTCATATAGTTCTTAAACATATTTTGTTAGATTTATATTGCTAATGTAAATGGTATTGTGTTTTAAATTTTAAATTACACTTGTTTATTGCTGATATATAGGAAAGTGATTGACTTTTATATATTAATGTTGTATCCTGTAACTGTCCTATAATAGCTCATTAGTTCCTGAGGTTTATTTTTTCTGTTCTTTCAGATTTTCAACTTTTCAATCATGTCACCTGAAAACAAAAACAGTTTTATTTCTTCCTTCTCAGTACCATTTATTTTATTTTCTTGTCTTACTGCATTACCTAGGACTTCCAGCACAGGGTTGAAAAGCAGTGGTGAGAGTGGACATTCTCGTCTTGTTTTTAAACTTTGTGAGAAAGCTTCAAGTTTCTCATCATTAGTGTGCTATTAGCTGAACGTTTCTTTAATAGATATTCTTTATCAAATTGAGGAAGTTCCCTTCTACTCCTAGTTTACTTAGAGCTTTTATCATATATTAGTGTTGGAATTTTGTCAAATATTGAATACTTTTTCTGCATCTATTGATATAATCATGTGAGGTTTTTTTTTGTTTTGTTTTGTTTTTTTTGCCTTTTGATGTGATGGATTATATTAACTGCCTTTTGGAATGTGACCTAGCCTTGCATACCTGGAATAAATCCCACTTGGTCATGATGTATAATTCATTTTATACATTGTTGGATTCAATTTGAGAACAATTTGTTGACAATTTTTGCACCTATGTTCCTGAGAGGTATTGGTTTGTAGCTTTCTTTACTTGTAATATCTTTGTCTCGTCTTGGTATTAAGGTAGTGCTGGCCTTCAGCTTCTGTCTTTTGAAAGAGATTATAGAGAAGTGGTGTAATTTCTTTCTTTAATAATTGGTGGAATTCACTTTTTATCTGAGCCTAGTGCTTTCTGTTTTGGAAGGTTATTAATTATTGATTCATTTTTATATTTGATAAAGTCTTATTCAGATTGTTTATTTCTTCTTGTATAAGTTTTGGCAGGTGTATCTTTCAAGAAATTGTTTAATTTCATCTATGTGATCAAATTTTAGGGCATAGAGTTTTTTTTATAGTATTCTTTGATTATCCTTTTTCTGCCCTTGGGATCTGCTGTGATGTCCCCTATTTCATTTTTGATATCAGTAATACGTGCCCTCTCATTTGTCTTAGTTATTCTGGTTAGAAGCTTACTGATTTTATTGTTTAGAAAAAATTTAAATAGAATGGTAAAGAAAATCTCACCAGGAAGTTGGCGTTTAAAAACAAACAATCAAACAAAAAGTTTGTAGGAAGAAAAGTGTGAATCATGTGTATATTTGGGGAAAATGTGTTTCAGGCAGAGAAAACAGCAAGAGGAAATTCTTGAGTTTTAAGCTTGTCTGGTGTGCTCCAGGAATAGGAATGGTGCCAAAATAACTAGAATTAAATGAGCATGATTGGGGAGACAGTATAAAAAGAGATCAGAGATGTTATGAGAAAGTGCTTAGATTTTATAGGTTATTTTATGCAAATGTAAATATTGGGATATTTATTTCAAGTAAGATGGAATTTTATTGGAAATGGATGAGCCTTTACATTAAAAAAATCTCTTTAGCTTTTGATGAAGATGGGGTAGACAATACTAGAAGCATTTATCAGATAGAAAACATTTTGTGATTATCCAAGTGAGAGATAATGGTGGCTTGGACCAGGGTCTTAGCAATGGAGGCTCTGAAAAATTGCTGTGTCATAACCACTAGGATTTGATCATTTGTTTTTTAAAAGCCCCAAGTAAATTACAGTTGCCAAGTTTATGCATACATACATACGTGTGTGTGTGTGTGTGTGTGTATGTGTATATATATATAAAGAGAGAGAGAGAGAGAGAGAGCGCTTCTGTATACAAGAAAAGTGATGGGAGTAGTACAAAAATAATAACTAACAGTTACTGAGTGCTTAGTAGCTTAGTATATGTCAGGCCCTGTTCTGTGTGTTTGAGATATATTTACTCAGTTAATCGTGGTAATAACTCTTTAAGGTAAGTAAGTACTATATATATATATGATTATTATAAAGAAAATAAACTTTCTGTATATGGTGCTGTCCAAAGTCCCAAAGCTAATAAATGTAATAGAAACTAAAACCTAAACAATTTAATCTAGAACCTACACACCTCACCAATGTTGTCTATTGCTTCCCTCCTGAATATAAGTGTGAAGGGAGAAGAATGAGCAAGTATGTGTGCTGAATTTTCAGCTTTTTTATGGAAAGGCATAGGAGGTTTTCAACATTTAATGAATCAAGTACACAATTTATTTCATATTATACAATTGTACAGTTATAGAAATAATCATCAGAAGCACTAAAACCAGAAATGTTTAATAGAAATTCCCTCTTGGGAATGATTCTCTAAAACAGGGAAGATAAGGGCAGAAGCCGTTACCTTAAAACCAAACTTCCATGATCACCCCAGTCAGTGCCCACTTTACATGTTTACTAGGCTCACCTACTTTATGGGAAACATTTTCACTGTTGGACGTAAGATGATTTTTTTAAGGGCTAAAAGTTATATTCTACTTTATCATCAGTAGAAGGATTTTATGAGTCAATGAAATTGTAACCTCATAAACGTTAGGATTTTATGGAAGATAGTGCTAATCTCTAATGTAACTCCAGCTCCTTAGCTATTTGAGACACTTTTGAATAAATAGACTTGGTCTAGTGTTTGTCCAGCTTTTTGAATTTTGATATTAGCTGTAGTATTACTGAGTTACAGGTATTTGTCCACATAATTTGTGTGAGAACAACATAGGAGGTGCTCAGTAGAGGGCCAAGAGAAGATCAGGAGTGCCAATTAGTAGCCACTCAGAGTCCCCTGCCAGGAACTTTTTCATTTGTATTCAGAGGTTTGGAAAAGATGGTTATCCACGCCCAGAAGAATTCAATGTGAACTCTTGGGTGACATGTAAAAGAGAAAAGTTCCATTTCCAGAGAGTAGTGGAAACACAACTAATCTTATGTCCCCAATTCTTCCTTCCAAATTTATGAGAAAATATGTATAGAAATTTTTAATTTTTATTTTAATATTATAATGTAGATGAAAGTCTGAAATTTTAAAAGAAAAAACAACTCATGAAAAGAAATAGTGTATTCATTTCTTTAATTTATAACCTTTTTTTTTTTCAAACAAATGACCCAGGGCTTCAAAATTACTTATGTCTTTTGTAATTTAGGATTATTTTCTTCTTTCTGAAACACTTCCTTATATACTTATTTTCTATGCCCCGTGCCTACACCCTATCCTTTTAGAACCTGATTAAGGGAAGACAGATGGTCAAATAACTTTTGAAGCTCAATAATTTATTAATATAGCTCCAGTCAAAAACATTGACCTGAATACTGTCTTCCTTTTTAACTGAGATGTTAAAAGCTATTTCAGGGATTCTTTTTTCCATTTAATTATGCTTATACTTAATTAAATCTACATAATTCAGCTGATTTCCATCATTATAAAGTATTGTTATAGGCATGCAGAGAATACATATATTTGATTCTATCAGGAAGAAAGAGCAAAAGCTGAGAGTTGCTGATTCTTTAAAATATAATTTCTACTTAGTAAAGAAATTAACTCCAAAAAATACTTAGGTCCTTGCTTTTTCTCAGGATCACACTCAAGTAATGAGCAATTGGGTAATCTCCAGGGCCTACCCTAGGTTTAATGATAATTTTCCCCTTATCTTTCCCATTACTTTCTTTACTCTTTTTTTTCTTGGTCTACAGTCCTCTGCATACCCAAAATTCTAAAGCTTTCCCCTGATTTCCCAGAGATTCTTCTGTGACACATGTGATTCTCCACCCTGAATTCAAACTAATCTATAATTTCTTAGCTAGTGTCTTGTGCTCTTGATCTCGTCATCCTTTCCCTACCTCAACTGTCAACAATTCAATATGATAACTCATATGAGACCCATCTGTGCCCATGTAGTATTTCCTCATAGGAGTAATTCTCTAACTATATATTTAGGGCTGCTGGGGAAACATATTTTCAGAGTGTAGTGAGTTCCGTACAAGAATCTATGAAAACCTTTTATTGTATTTCAAAGATCATCTATTATAAGCATATTTTACATACTTATTATTGGGGTAAGTACTGAATCATTAAGTATCTAAAGGAATTATTCAGTGGATGATTATCATCATTTTTGCAGCATTCAGAGATTCAAAGACCCTCCATGAAATTGTAGTTAGTTCAATAGTTCAAACAGAGAAAAACAGTGGAAAACTTAAGCCATTTTATCATGTCTAGGAAAAGAGGCATGTAGGGGAGAAAAAAATTTCCTTAACTCCCTTAGGGTCCCTGACTGAGCCTGAAAATTAGACTGACAAAGACAAATCAACAGGAGAAACACATAAAAATTTATTTAATTAATAGAAGTTTTATGTGACATGGGGACCTTCATAAGGAAATGAAGACTTAGAAGAAATGATTAAGTCTGATGATTTTATACTATGTTTGATGAAAAGTGGAGAGCTGTGGGAAAACATGATAGGACAAAGGGTATGAGCTAAGGGTAGTAAACTGGGGAAAACTTAGCAAGGCCTGTTCATTCAGATTCCTCTTAGTGTCTTTCCATCTTTGAAGATAAAAATGTTACTTTCCTCTGGACATGGAGAAGTCACCTCTCACATGAAGGTCCTACGATCTGCTTCAGGGGAGAAAGGGGAGTTTAGAGAGCCCTTCACCTGCTGTTTCTAGTATTCCTTAAAATCTTCAATATGCCAAAGCACCATATTTCAGGAGCAATGCATCCTGAACCCCAATAGGTATATCAGATTTAAAGAAATCAATTCTATCACCATCAACATTCAATTTACATGGCTAGCAAAAGTAATATATCAGTCATATCTCTTTAATACTAACTTGCTAAAATTCATTGGCCATAAGAATCCTGGTCAGTGTAAAATGAGTAAATGCTATGTCCCTGATTCTATCAGTATAGATTATATATCCATTTTTGGTAAAGCCAGAGAGATAAATTTAAATTTCAGTTGAGTGAGACAGTTTTTAGAGATACCTTGTTAAAATTAGCCTTTGAAAGTTGTTCCCAGGAAGAGTTTTGGCTAAATGTAAATTGGCCAAATCCTGAGTTAGCAATTATATTTTCAAGTTATTAGAATGTTTTGCACAGTATACTTATGTTAAGTATACTTATGTTACATTTTACTAAAGTCAAAATGAAGAATCAGAATAAATCTAGACCAGAACCTGATGCTACTGTTTGTATTTTTTTTTTTTTACTGTTTGTATTTTTAAACTTCACATTAGAAGTTGGTCAACTGGTTTTAGGAAAAACAAGGTCTGTCACATTAAACTATGTATGCTATTGAATTTCATTGCTTTTTAAGAATCATTTGTATCTAGTTTGTAATTTTATTGTTAAAATTTAATAATGTTTGTATCTATTGTTATATTTATTTGTTTTTTTTTAATTTTTATTTATTTATTTTTATTTATTTATGGCTGTGTCGGGTCTTCGTTTCTGTGCGAGGGCTTTCTCCAGTTGCGGCAAGCGGGGGCCACTCTTCATCGCGGTGCGCGGGCCTCTCATTATCGCGGCCTCTCTTGTTGCGGAGCACAGGCTCCAGACGCGCAGGCTCAGCAGCCGTGGCTCACGGGTCCAGCCGCTCCGCGGCATGTGGGATCTTCCCAGACCAGGGCTCGAACCCGTGTCCCCTGCATTGGCAGGCAGACTCTCAACCACTGCGCCACCAGGGAAGCCCCATTTATTTGTTTTTAAATAGCACCAAAAGAAATATAAAATACATTGACACAGAGTCAAGTAAAATTATTGCATTACATTTCACTTGGATGTCACTGAAGTTTGAAGAAAAATGCCTCATAGCTTCTGCAGATAAAGGGATTGTTAGTCTCTGAGTTAAATGTTTCAATTAGAAGAATTGATTTGTTTTAACCTTTTGCTAATATTAGCATTTAAATAAAGAACAGTACATTTATGGGGCAAATTTTTATACTATGGCTACTCAGCTAAGATATGCCTTTTGCACAGCTAAAAAACACACACAAAATATTTTTACCCATAACTTTCAAGTCATGTCTTGACAGTCAATTATCTATTTTCTTACAAATTATGCCATCCTCCAAGTTTAAGTTAGTTCTCCATCATCTCAAAAATGTTACATTTTGTTTACTTTAAAGGTGAACACTTTATAAAGACAAGTCCTTCAAAATATCTCATTTATTTTGATGCTTGCAAATGGTTTTGTTTTCTTTGCTGTCTCACATCAGTGATCAATTTTCTTCACAACACAAGGTACTAGGAGGAATGGGAACTCTACCACGTTTAATGTTACTAATAGAAAATTTTAATTTTGTTCTTCATAGGATCTTAGGTTTTAATCATATATACTTTTAAAAAGCAATTATTTTAATATGGAATAGTACAAACACATATAGATTTTATAATCACTGGCATTCACAGTGTCTCATCTTCCTGGACATCTGCTTTTACTTACATGGGAATGCGTGTGTGTAACTGCACATAATATTTTGTTTTTTTAAATTTTTTATTTTTTAAAATCTTTATTGGAGTATAATTGCTTTACAATGGTGTGTTAGTTTCTGCTTTATAACAAAGTGAATCAGCTATACATATACAAATATCCCCATATCTCCTCCCTCTGGCGTCTCCCTCCCAACCTCCCTATGCCACCCCTGTGGGTGGACACAAGGCACCAAGCTGATCACCCTGTGCTATGTGGCTGCTTCCCACTAGCTATCTATTTTACATTTGGTAGTGTATATATGTAAATGTTACTCTCTCACTTCGTCCCAGCTTACCCTTCCCCCTCCCCTTGTCCTCAAATCCATTCTCTACATCTGCGTCTTTATTCTTGTCCTGACCCTAGGTTCATCAGAACGATTTCTTTTTTCTTTTTTTAGATTCCATATATATGTGTTAGCATACAGTATTTGATTTTCCCTTTCTGACTTAGTTCACTCTGTATGACAGACAATAGGTCCATCCACCTCACTACAAATAACTCCATTTCGTTTATTTTCAAGGCCGAGTAGTATTCCATTGTGTATATGTGCTATGCCTTCTTTATCCATTCATCTGTCGATGGACCCTTAGGTTGCTTGCATATCCTGGCTGTTGTTAGTGGAGCTGCAATAAACATTGTGCTAAATGACTCTTTGTGAATTAGGGTTTTCTCAGGGTATATGCCCAGTAGTGGGATTGCTGGGTCATATGGTAGTTCTATTTTTAGTTTTTTAAGGAACCTCCATACTGTTCTCTACAGTGGCTATATCAATTTACATTCCCACCAACAGTGCAAGAGGGTTCCCTTTTCTCCACACCCTCTACAGCATTTATTGTTTGTAAATTTTTGATGATGGCCATTCTGACCAGTGTGAGGTGATACCTCATTGTAGTTTTGATTTGCATTTCTCTAATGATTAGTGATGTTGAGCATCCTTTCACGTGTTTGCTGGCAATCTGTATATCTTCTTTGGAGAATTGTCTATTTAGGTCTTCTGCCCATTTCTGGATTGGGTTGTTTGTTTTTTTGGTATTGAGCTGCATGAGCTGCTTGTATATTTTGGAGATTAATCCTTTGTCAGTTGCTTCGTTTCCAAATATTTTCTCCCATTCTGAGGGTTGTCTTTTCATCTAGTCTGTGGTTTCCTTTGCTGTGCAAAAGTTTTTAAATTTCATTAGGTCCCATTTGTTTACTTTTGTTTTTATTTCCATTTCTCTGCGAGGTGGGTCAAAAAGGATCTTGCTGTGATTTATGTCGTAGAGTGTTCTGCCTATGTTTTACTCTAAGAGATTTATATGGTCTGGCCTTACATTAGGTCTTTAATCCATTTTGAGTTTATTTTTGTGTATGGTGTTAGGTAATATTCTAATTTCATTGTTTTACATGTAGCTGTCCAGTTTTCCCAGCACCATTTATTGAAGAGGTTTTTTTTAATCTATTGTATAGTCTTGCCTCCTTTATCAAAAATAAGGAGACCATATGTGTGTGAGTTTATCTCTGGGCTTCCTATCCTGTTCCATTGATGTATATTTCTGTTTTTGTGCCAGTACCATACTGTCTTGATTACTGTAGCTTTGTAGTGTAGTCTGAAGTCAGAGAGCCTGATTCCTCCAGCTCCATTTTTCTTTCTCAAGATTCTTTTGGTTATTCGGGATCTTTTGTGTTTCCATACAAATTGTGAATTTTTTTGTTCTAGTTCTGTGAAAAATGCCATTGGTAGTTTGGTAGAGATTGCATTGAATCTGTAGATTGTTTTGGGTCATATAGTCACTTTCACAATGTTGATTCTTCCAATCCAAGAACATGGTTTATCTCTCCATCTGTTTATATCCTCTTTAATTTCTTTCATCAGTGTCTTATAGTTTTCTGCCTACAGGTCTTTCTTCTCCATAGGTAGGTTTATTCCTAGGCATTTTATTCTTTTTGTTGCAGTGGTTAATGGAAGTGTTTCCTTAATTTCTCGTTCAGATTTTTCATCATTAGTTTATAAGAATGCAAGAGATTTCTGTGCATTAATTTTCTATCCTGCTACTTTACCAAACTCATTGATTACCTGTAGTAGTTTTCTGGTAGTATCTTTAGGATTCTCTATGTATAGTATCATGTCATCTGCAAACAGTGACAGTTTTACTTCTTCTTTTCCGATTTGGATTCCTTTTATTTCTTTTTCTTCTCCAATTGCTGTGACTAAAACTTTCAAAACTATGTTGAATAAGTGGTGAGAGTGGGCAACCTTGCTTCTTCCTGATCTTAGTGGAAATGGTTTCAATTTTTCACCATTGAGAATGATGTTGGCTGTGGGTTTGTCATATATGGCCTTTATTATGTTAGGTAAGTTCCCTCTATGCCAATTTTCTGGAGGGTTTTTATCATAAATGGGTGTTGAATTTTGTCAAAAGCTTTTTCTGCATCTATTGAGATGATCATATGGTTTTTATCCTTCAGTTTGTTAATATGGTGTATCACATTGATTGATTTGCGTATATTGAAGAATCCTTGCATTCCTGGGATAAACCCCACTTGATCATGATGTATGATCTTTTAATATGCTGTAGGGTTCTGTTTGCTAGTATTTGATTGAGGATTTTTGCATCTATATTCATCAGTGATATTGGCCTGTAATTTTCTTTTTTTGTAGTATTTTTCTCTGGTTTTGATATCAGGGTGATGGTGGCCTCGTAGACCTCTGAGCTGAATGCTATTTTTCTCCTTAATAGGAATAATGATTAATGTATCTTACCCTGATCGCTTATGAGATTGTATTAGTTTTCCACAACTATCCACTCCCCTTTCTCTTCAATACCTTGAAAGGACTACATTTCCCCCTTCCTCACATTTCCTTAACTTTGTGTTTGGCCAGGTAACGTGCTTCAGCCGAGGACATGTGGGAAGACATGAAAATACATGAGTTACAAGTTTCTATGAGCTTCCTTGCCCTCCTGCAATCTGTCATAAGAAGGGGTTGTGACTGCTTCACATAGTTGCTGCTCTTTGTCTTGTTCTCCAAAAGACAAATCTATACAGTGGACCTAAACCCAAGTCTAGTCAAGCTCAGCTGAGCCAAGTAGTATCCCAGACAACCTACTGACCCATGAGTGAAAAATACATGTCTGTTTTAAGCTAATAAATTTTTTGATCTGTTGTTTATGTAGAATTCTTGCAGCAAAATCTAAGATATTTCTTGCAGAGCTGTGATCTTCAAATAGGTTCCCATATACAAATATGATTTATAAATGTCATAGTATAAAAATATCTTACAACCATTATACTGCAAATAAATCAAAGACTAAAAATACACAACGAATAATTGTACTTTTGTGAAGTTGTAGAATAGGCAAAACAAGTCCATGGTGATAGTAACTGCCTCAGGGGTGAGGTTGAAGGACCTTGGCAATAATTTAATAGTATGAGCATTAAGGAACTATTTGGAGTAGTGGAAAGTTTCTAAAATTTGTTATCGATGTTGAATACAAAGATATGTACAATTGTCAAAGCTCAAATAACTTAAAAATTATGCACCATATTATATGTTAATTATAACTCAATAAAACAAAACCCATTCAATATTGCTGACTCATCCCTGAACTTGACTTTTACATCCAAGTACACACTCAGCATTTTCACTTGAATATTAATAGGCAACTCCCACTCAGTATTCTCACAACCAAACTCCTAATTCTACCCACCCCTTAAGAAAATTTATCTCGCAACAGTATGCCTTATCCAAGAAAAGAAAACAGCTCCATTTCCCTAGTTCTTCAGGCCAAAAATTTTTAAAAAAACATTGATTCCTATCTCTCAAATAGTGCATCCAACTCACTGTCCACTCCTCACTACTTCCTCTGCAAATACCCTGGTCCAAGCCGAAGTCATTTGTAAGGCTCCCAACTTCTATCCTTGACATTCTGCTGCTCAGATAGCTAAAGAGTGCATAGTTGATTCTCAGTTGATATTTACTAAAGTGATGAGTGAATGAAAATGATTTTTGCGTCCTAGCTTTTTCTATTTAATTTCATCCAGAAGAATCGTGATCTCCCAGGAGTTATTATGGCTCAAACACCAGCTCTGCAAGCACTTAATGCTTGTTCAATCTAATTAGCATTACTTACAAAGGAAATGTAGAACAGCCCAATGCAAGTGTAAAGAAAGCATTAATCAACCTGAGTGCAAAGCTTAAAAGCAAGATACTAAGAGAAACTACTTCCCTGCTCCTTTAATTATTCTGGCAGCCACAAACAAAACAGAATGAAGAGAGAGGATGAAGGCACTAAAAAGAACACTGCCATGATTTTATCCCAAGGAAGTCATCCTTTCTCCCATTTTTTTCCAGGTTTCTGGCACCTCCATCCTAAACAGTTCTAAATCTTTACAAAGTGAATTCAATCACTCTAGAATTCATGCCTGAATTCTAAAATTTACAAGCCTGCCTTATATCGGTTAAGTAAAAACAAAATCTTCACAGAGAGAAGGGAGCATCAGTGAGCCAAAAACAATATGATAATGACAACCCAAGTATTTGAACACATGTTAAGACCAATTTTCCCTCTTTAACTTTGTATGTTCTGGTTCTTCCAGTCATTAATTCACTTAATAATAGCAGTAAAGTATAATTTTCAAAAAGAATAAATTTATGATTCACACACAAATATAAAATGAACACTTGTAAAATATTTCAGTCAACTCAATAATTAATGAGTGAGCCAATAGACATTACAACTAGTTCAAATGAGAGTTTAATTACAGAGGTTTTTATTCTCTACAGGACAAAATTCATTTCCATCACCAAGAACAAGAATCATCTGCATTGCTGTAAGCATTACTGTTTTCTACAAGTTAACTTCTATCTACAGAGTTGTTCAATTGTTGGTTGAAGACATAGCTAGCTAGCTACACACCCCTATGGAATCCAGTATCTCCAGTAAGTCTGTTAAACAGTGCAAGCATGCCACTCAAAAGACACTTGAATTCTATTTTGCCCATTTCCAAGTCATTGTCAATTTTTCCTGGCAACAAGAAAAGGAATTACCTTACTGAACTATTACATAATAACTTTTCAAATCAAATTCTACTGAAAAGTTTCCTAAACAGTGAAATAGTTTAAACATCTTTATTATATCAAAAAAACAGTATGTACATGTTTTCTTCTCAATTCTTCTTCGACTCATGGCTTAAAAGTTTACCCTGTAGAGGACTGGCTTTTTAAAAAAAACAATTGCACTCCATTGCTGCAGTGAAACTATCATTTGTCATGAGTGTGTGACTGCAAAAACAGTGACAAAGCAACAAGCAAAATGTTACAGAAGTGCTTTATTTAAATTTATTGTTTTCCATTTTTCGTTTTCATGTGTCTGTAGTCTGAGTGCTTCTGCTGGAAAGAGAAAAGCTCTTTACTCTGTGGCAAAAGTGAAATCATTGAACAATGCCACATACATTGTACAATACTGTTCTCACAGTTTCACTAAGACACATAAACATAAAT
Organism: Balaenoptera ricei; assembly: GCF_028023285.1. Classification (NCBI taxonomy): domain Eukaryota; kingdom Metazoa; phylum Chordata; class Mammalia; order Artiodactyla; family Balaenopteridae; genus Balaenoptera; species Balaenoptera ricei. The sequence continues at coordinate 110,348,583 of NC_082642.1, forward strand.
ACCTCCATTCTATAAGAAATTGCTCTTTCAATTTTATACACAGAATTGCCAGTAAGCATTTGGATTTTAAAGTTCGTCATGCTCTCAAATTAAAAAAAAAAAAAAAAAACTAGAATTTTACATATACTTTAAAGTCTTCTCATCCCAGTGGCTTAGAGAATGTCTTCATTTTAAATACATACATACATACATACATAGTATAAAAATGTAAATCATTTCAAAAATCTGAAATTGATTGGTCACCACCACCACTGCCAACAACAACCAAATAACATGAAATTTATTTTAATCAGTTTGCCAGCTTTATATTATTTCTAGGCAATTTTTTACTGAATATCAAATCTTGGAAAAGGTTTGAAAAATCATTACCGTTTGCTAAACACGCTCTTATTATCCTGTTTCACCCTTCTAAATTCAACTACCTTCTTTCTGTTTTGTATTCTCTCAGGGACAAATTCACATCTTCTGTTGCCCCATGGGGAATTTTCCTTTGGGTAACATATCGCCATGATTTTTCCACATTTGGATAAAATGAAAAAATATTATGGTTCACATAAACCTACATCCAAATCATCTGTACTAGCATAAAAAGCCATTTTTTTGATGCTAACATCAGTTCTTTTTTATTTTTTACAAATGTAACATCTTACTCATTTTATTTTGTTTTTAGTTTTTCAATTGTGTGCTTGTTATTTAGTTGTCTTATGACAAAATTATTATTAAATTTAATCCTGACAGATGTTTTTATATAATTCAATAAATATTGCATGCATCATTTATTATTTCTTGATATGTGAAGAATCCATGATGATATTACATATTTAAGTATGCTACGGTATATTTAAAATGTTATGGGAGAGACCTTCAAGATGGCGGAGGAGTAAGACGTGGAGATCACCTTCCTCCCCACAAATACATCAGAAATACAACTACATGTGGAACAACTCCTACAGAACATGGGCAAGAAACTCCCCACATACCTGGGCAGGGCAAAGAAAAAAGAAAAAACAGAGACAAAAGAATAGGGACAGGACCTGCACCAGTGGGAGGGAGCTGTGAAGGAGGAAAGGTTTCCACACACTAGGAAGCCCCTTCGTGGGCGGAGACTGCGGGTGGCGGAGTGGGGAAGCTTCGGAACCACGGAGGAGAGTGCAGCAACAGGGGTGCAGAGGGCAAAGAGGAGAGATACCCACACAGAGGATCGGTGCCGAGCAGCACTCACCAGCCCGAGCGGCTTGTCTGCTCACCTGACGGCCGGGACGGGTGTGGGCTGGGAGCTGAGGCTCTGGCTTCAGAGGTCAGACCCCCAGGGAGAGGACTGGGGTTGGCTGCGTGAACACAGCCTGAAAGGGGCTAGTGTGCCACAGCTAGCCTGCAGGGAGTCCAGGTTAAAGCCTGGAAGTGCCTAAGAGGCAAGAGACCATTGTTCTGGGATGCGCGAGGAGAGGGGTTTCAGAGCACTGCCTAAACCAGCTCCAGAGACAGCGTGAGCCGAGGCTGTAAGCGCAGACACCAGAGACAGGCATGAAACGCTAAGGCTGCTGCTGCAGGCACCAAGAAACCTGTGTGCAAGCACATGTCACAGGTATAAAAAGTGATAAAGTAAATGGAATGCTTCTTTAGAGGCTATGAAGACATAGCACAAGGTAAAACAAAATTTTTTTTTAATTCTATGAAACATCTGGAAAACACTATAGACCAAAATTTAGTGTAGTGTAAACCATCTTAGAAGCCATTTATGTCAATTTAGTCTCTAAATTATTATGCCTAACACAGGGTCTTGGTCAACATAAGTGCATTTTTGCCTTTATGAAGTGTTTTCCTTGAAGTGGCTCCAGTGGCATAAATCCCAAGGATTTCTATAAAATAAAGCACAGGATACAGTCCAAACTCAACTTATTTTCACCTTGATTTACATATATGATAATTTATGTGATGGATATCTTATTTAAGCATCTACAGGAATATTTCATTTGTTCTGTTGTTACAGATTTATTTCTATTTGAAGAAGGAATAATTGCTTTTTATAATTCGATTGATGGTTTATTGAATGCCTTTTATTTGAGAATCACTAAGTTAGCTGCCAGAGATGCAGAGGTAGAAAATTCATGTAGCTTGGAGTTCAGCATAAAAGTGAAATGAACAATTATAACAGAGTTTGTGAAAAGTGTTATGATGTAGTTATGCCCAAAGGCCTGGGGGGTTGCAGTGAAAGGGTTCAAACTGAGATTAAAAGATCAATGTTTGAAGGATGAATAGCAGTTAGATATAACTAAAGTTAAAAAGAATGAAGAGAGAAGAACATTCTTAACATGGGAAACAGACCGCATGGATGAATAAGAGGTGTGCTGAGAATTTCAAGTAGTTCAACATGACTGAATTGAAAAATGAATATGATGCAATGGCAGAATATAAAGGATCCCACAGTACTTGAACTTTCCTTTTTTCACTTTGCCTGTGTTCCTTCCCCATAAATTCCCTATGTCTCAGAAGCTCCAGTGTCTCCCAGGATCTTCTTATTCACCCAGAAAAAAAAGAGTTAGTTGAAATCACAAACTAGCAAAGCTGGAAGGAATCTTAAAGGTGATATATTAAACCCTTCATTTTTCAGATAAATATCTTTAAGTACATAAAATTGAATTTTCAATTTGTAAATAGGAATTCAAATATGACTATAAACTAAGACTTCCTGCTTTAATTTCAAATATTTTACTAAAGAACTTGTTGATAGTCTCCTATTTTTCAATCAGATTTTCAACCAGCCGAATAGCTTGTTTTATTCAAGCTTAAAAGCCAGCTACTGGATGAAACTTCTTTTTAGAGTAAAATGTTAAACCCCCAACTTTGTTCCACCCAGTTTCAATTATTTCAATTATTTTGTCAGAGGTCCTTGTTAATTCTAAACACATTCACTAGGCAGAGTTGATGGACACTACTGAGGCCTAAATATTCTTGAATAACATACCTCACATATCTAAATCATTCCCTTATGATTGGGATGACTTATAGCCTGGCTTTCCCAGGAGACACTCACTTTACTACTGTTGTCCTTAATGTAATTACTAATAGCTCTTATTTTGTTCTCTAATAGCACCCAAGTTTGGACAATAAATGATATGGTCACCTTTCTAGTCAGTCAGATGAGTCCCTTTTACAATTAGCGTAATTGTCCTGCAAAATTTCACCCAATACCATTTTAAGTTATAATTATAATTCAGCTATTCCATAATCAAGATAAATGAACAAGAGATCCAGCACATATGATATAAGCACTCTTATCAAATTGTCAAGGAACAGGGAAGTCCCTAAACTTATAGATACCAGGAACATATGCTCCTAGCACATTTATTGTAGAACAAGGTCAGGGGAGTTATGACCATGAGTTGTGTCTGGGATACTTCTAATGGGACATTCTGAAAGTGGATGTGGTCTTTGAGCTTTCCAAGGGACTTTTAAAGAACTGACTGATTTTGTATGCCTTTAATTGTGAGAAATGTATATCTTCTTTTATACCTCGGCTAAAATATCTCTTCCTGCTATTTCCTACACAGTTTGAGAAGGAACTTAGCAGAGAGTGAAGATCCCTAGATAGCAACCTACTGCCAGTCTAACAGCCCCCACATACAGTTATTTTTGCTTTGCCCATGGAGCTGCTCTGTGCTTAATGCCTCCCTGATTGAGGAACCAAATTTAACCTCCTCAGAGCCATGAGAAAAGTCCTGTGAGCCTGTGTCATTTCTGAGTGCCCTTATCCAGGTACAAAAGCTATCGAGCTGTTTTAAAGCACCATTTCTTCTTTCTAGAAATGTGATTACCCCTGCTGTAGAAAAGGGAAATAAAACCCTCTCTGACAGAGAACAGCCAGCTATACTTTCATGTGTATGTTTAACAAAGTGGGGATGAAGAAAAATATAAGAAGCAAATGGAAACTCACATCCTTCATATCATAGAAAAGGTCTAGGCACCCTTCCAAGAACTTTTCAGCTTTGGTTAAAACTGTCTGGAGTGAGGCACCATTAAACTCAGTAATACTCCAGACATATTTGTTTAACAATAAATAATTCCACAGTAAATGATTCTGGAAGTGTAGTTGTGGTAAAGATATTCATGTATTTAGATACTTTAAAGTAAGTAATTTTTTAAAATGATAAATTACATACACTTGAAAGGATTAGTACAGTGACTTAATTGATAATGCATATTTGCCTAAAGTTGTCCTAGTGGGTTTTCTATACATAAAAGAGAAAATTCAGTTATACTTAGTGACAACTCTTTTATTCCTGAAATCCAGCTGCTTAAGTTCTTAAAAATTGTTTTGCATTGAAGTATACTGAACATGACTATCTATATACATATTTTAACAAACTTTTCCCCAAAATGTATGTGAAGATAAATCACAGTCCAATGTGTGAGAATCATTTTGCTGAAAACTGTTAATTCTGATCAACATAAATCGTTTTATTCAACTAATGTCTGTCTAGTCTATATTTAAATGTGTTCAACAATAAGAAATCAATGCTACTTGATTATTATTGTAGAACTTTAAAAAAACTTCTTTAAAGGAAATAAAAGTATGACGTGGGGCTTCCCTGGTGGCGCAGTGGTTGAGAATCTGCCTGCTAATGCAGGGGACACGGGTTCAAGCCCTGGTCTGGGAAGATCCCACATGCCACGGAGCAACTAGGCCCGTGAGCCACAACTACTGAGCCTGCGCGTCTGGAGCCTATGCTCCGCAACAAGAGAGGCCGCGACAGTGAGAGGCCTGCGCACCGCAATGAAGAGTGGCCCCCGCTTGCCGCAACTAGAGAAAGCCCTTGCACAGAAACGAAGACCCAACACAGCCCAAAAAAAAAAAAAAAAAAAAAAAAAAAAAAAAAAAAAAAAGTATGACGTGTTCCCACCAGTGTCAGACTTCATAGGCTAACGAGATCATTTGTCAATGATATTCTACTGTTCACAGTTTTGTTCTTAACACCAGCTCCCCTTACTACTCCCAAGCACACATTGGCTCTACTAACTTGGCCTAGTGACCCGACCAGTCAGGCTTGTCTGTGATGCTTACATAGTCATGTAATAATTACATAGGTATTGGCACTCCAAGACACCTGCCAGCAAATCAGGGGAGAATAGCATCTAAGTGGGTTGTCACCAAGAGAGCTGAGTTAACCCCATGATGATCAAACTGTCAGAGAAAAACTAATAAACATCAACCAGTGTGCTTCAGTGCACAGAGACTTGCAGAGAGGAGTCAGCAGTACACAGCTTCCTGGCCTCTGGTCCTCTAGTGGAAAAGGAAGCATCTGCCAGGCCATACCTGGAAGCCTCATGACTTTGTATAAACTGAGGAGATACCGTGCCCTTGACACTCTCTCTTTCTATAAGATGTTTTTCCTTTTATAGGCTATCTAAAGAGAATGGAAGCATTTTGATCCCACAACACTTTTACTAGAAAATGCACAGAATCTCCAAATCGTATAATTGTTTCTCTCCCACTCTCTTTCTTTCCCTGTGCTTATCGGTCTCTCCTTCTCTCATTTTCTCTCTCTACACACACACGCACACACACATACACACACACATTACACACATTGCATTCCACTTCATTATAGAGCATAGTATGTCTGACAATGCAAAAAGAACCAGCAACTTTGAGAGGGTTCTTTATCTTTTCATTTCAGAAACAATCCAACAATTAAAAATAAACATAATAGTTAAAATAATAAAACAATATGTGATTTACAATCGTAATCTTTATTTTACAGTCCACATAATATTATTTTTGTAAATACAGCTTTTGGACAACAAATATCAACCAGATTTCCACCTTTATGGTCATCCTAATAAGACAAAGAGGACGCTCTTGAACTTGTAACAGTGTCGAAGAAATGCCTAGGGAAAAAAAATGGGCAAACTCCATAAGAAACTACTAAAAGGAGAAAAGAAAAAAAAATCAATCAAGATATTTCAGCTGATGAAAATTCCTTTCCTCCCAAAGCCACCCACAAAGCAGAATAAAATGAAAACACAACTTTTCAACTAAATTCAATATACTCAAACGAGCATTTGGACCTATAAAAACATTGTAAAACAAAAATCCAAAAACTCTGAAAAGAAATAGAGGAGAAATACACTGAGAGCTGATCAGACTAAGAAAGTCTGGAGTGGAGGGTGGGTGAAATGAGAGTAGAAGGTCAAAAGGTACAAACTTCCACTTTTAAGATACATAAGTCCTGGGAGTGTAATATACAGCATGGTGACTATAGTAATAATGCTGTATTCCATATTTGAAAGTTGCTAAGAGAGTAGATCTCAAAAATTCTCATCACAAGAAAAAAAATGTAAGGGTGCTGATGGATGTTAACTAGACCTTATTGTGGTGATCATTTCACGATATATACATATATTGAACCATTAGAATCATTATGTTGTTTACCTGAAACTAATATAATGGTTTATGTCAATTATATTTAAATTAAAAAAATAGGAAAAGAAAAAAAACTCAGAAGTAAAGAATAAACTGTAAGGTGCCCAAAATAGAAATTAAAAAATAAATTATAGCAGATAATTTTATATTGCTCTACAGGAATATTCTTTAAAATTTATATGAGATAAATTCATAGAAGGATAAAATTGACAAAACTGGCCACAGTAGAGATAAGCACACACACACACATACATACATACATACACAGCCCCAGATGGTTTTACTAACCAATACAACCAACCTTTAGATACACAGTAGTGTCAATAAATAAATTGTTTTAGAAAAAAGAAAATGAAAGAAACTTGCCACATGATTTTGTTAAGTAAGTATAAAATTCATGCTTAAAGATGATAAAGACTGCACAAAAAAATAATATTATGCATGAATATTGATGGAAAAAATCTGAATAAAATATTAGCAAACAGGATCTAATTTAACATTTAAAAAATGATATAACATGACCAAGTGGGTTTGTATGAGAAATGTAAAGGGAATTCAATAGTGAGTCATTTTAATATAATGTTCTAATAGGTGTAAGGAGAAAAATGATACCTTTATAGAGGCTGAAAATCCTTTTAGACTTAGCTCATCACATATTACTAATTAAAATCTTGGGAAAATAGGAATGGGTGGATACTTCCTTAATATGATAAAATATATATGTATATGTGTATATATCTCAATTTTAAACTCAGCATTCTATTTAACAAAAAAGTAATGAAGGCATTCTGGCTGTGGTCAGGAAAAAGGCAAGGATGCTCAACATCTCCAGTAATATTTAATATTGTATTGTAGATATTAACTACTCAATAAAATTTGATGAGTAAACAAATTGAGAAATAATTTAAAAATATAATTTATTTGAAGATGGCAAAATAACATACCTGGAAAAACGTATAAGACTAATAAAACTAATTCAAACAATAAGATAATACAGCCAATTAGTATAATATAAAATTAACATACAAAATATTCATGTAATAACCATTTAAAAGATATAGTGAAAGAGAAGACCCTACTCAATATGGCACACAAAAAATAGAATTCTTAGGAATAAACTTAAAACTTTTTGAAACTTGCAAAAAACTAAAATACTCCTAAAAACACAGACGTAGACTTGAAGAAATGTAAATGTAACCCTGTTCTTAGGATGTTTGAGTTCTCTCTAACTTGCTTTATAAATTTAAAAAGATCACAGTAAATTTTCATTAAGATTTTTTTCTGGAACTAAGAGTTGATTCTAAATCTCATAGGGAAAAGTAAGCACACAGGAATAGGTACTGAAAAGGAAGAGTTATGGAGGGTGATGAGCCCTGCGAAAGCTTAAATATCTATTACAAAGCCTGTATAATTAAAACAGAAAAAGAATATAGAAATAGAATACACAACAAAGACAGTATTTTGGGTTAATTCTGTCCCCCAAAATTCCTATGTCAAAGCCCTAACCCTGGTACTTCAGAATGTGATTGTATTTGGAGATTGGGCTTTCAAAGAAGTGATTAAGTTAAAATGAGGCCCTAAGGGTGAGCCCTAATCCAATCTGATTAGTGTCCTTATAAGAAGAGGATATTAAGACATATAAAGAGGCAAGGAGAAAAGACCTGTGAACACAGTGAGAAGGTGGCCTTTTTAAGCTAAGCTGAGAGTCTTCAGAAGAAAGCAAACCTGCTGATACCTTGGTCTTGGACTGCCGGCCTCCACAACTGTGAGAAAATTAATTTACCTTATTCAAGTCACCCAGTCTGTTGTATTTTGTTATGACCCTAGCAAATATACACAGATAGTATCTCAAATTCTTGGAAAAGATGGACTTTGAAATAAATGGTGCTTGAACCACTGGCAGCTTTATGAGTGTAAAATTAAATTAGATACATTTCTCACTGTGCACAAGAATAATTTCCATTTAAGTATACAGGTCTAAATTTAAGGAAAAAATTCGAGTATTAAAAGACAATATGTGTTAATTCTTATACAAGCTCAGTCATCAAAAAAGTCTCTCTAAATATGACTAAAAATTCATATACAATGAAAGAAAAGAGTGATAAATTTGATTTTAAAATATAAAATATTTTTGCATGACAAGAAGAAAAACAACATAAACTCAAAAGACAACAACTGGGATAAAATATTTGCACTGTATATAATAAATAGAGGGCCAATATTACACTAAAAGAACGTTTTAAAATTGAGGGTAAAAAAGAACTATATTCCTACAGAAAATTTTGTAGAAAACATCAATAGAAAATTAACAGAAGAGAAATAAAGAATGACCTTTAAAAATATGAAAAGATATTCAACTTCATATATACTAGAGTAAATGAGGATTAAAACTGTGTTGACATACTATTTCTTACCCATCAGATTAGTAAAAATTGAAAAACCTATATCTATTGGTGAGGCTGTGAGTAAAAAGGCACTCTTACATTGCTGGCCATAATGCAAAATGGCACAAATTTTAGAAAGGAATTTGGCAATAAAGTGACATGATATATACAACCTAACCCCAAATAGGTCAGAATTTTGTTGAACTTTGTGTGTGTGTGTGTGTGTGTGTGTGTAATAGAGAGAGGGACAGACTGATCAAGAAATAAATCTGATTGAAGGGCATATAAAACTGTCTCTGAATTAGTTTTGTAACTTTTATATAATTTTAAAATAAAAATAAAATAATTTATAAAGAATGTAGGGAAGAGCATTTTTATGACATTGAGTTGGGTAAATTTGGGTTAGGAAAATATTTCTTAAGCAAGTAACAAAAAACACACCCCCCCAAAAAAATTTTTGCAATCTAGGAGAAGATAACTAGAATGCATATAATTAACTGAGGATTAATATTCATAATAAATCAACAAATAATATTCACAGTTATAATTTCTAATAGAAAAATAGGCTAATCATGAAAACTTAATTCAGAGAATAAGAATGCTAAACATTTGATAAAATGTAAAAACATTCTAAAAATCTATACTAACCAAATTAATTTAAAAAACAGCCTTAGAATATTTAACATAGATTTTAAATAATATTACACCAATGGTCTTTGATGTTTCACGAAGAACTCTCAAACTTTGCTGAAAGTGTTACAGTACTTTGGAACACCGTTTGGGAATATCTAAAAAAATGGAAAATCTATGTACCCTACATTCAGTAATTCTGTTCCTATGTGCATCCAAGAGAAAATTCCCTTCATGTTAAAAAGAAAGATCTCTGCAACAATATTACTTTATTATGATATAAAAACAAAAAAAGGAACAACCTCAGCTTTATCAGTTAATAAGATAAATGGTGTATTCATGTAATTGAAAACTAAAGAACAATTAAAGAGAATGGATTATATCTATATGTATATATCTTTCTATTTGTATACATGAACCTCAAAAACATAATTTGAGGGGAAAAGTATATTTAGAATTATATGTAGAGTAGTATATGTTACATAAAATTTAAGAACTCAAGAACAATATATGTTTAATATATTCAGACACATGTAGAAAAAGCATAACAAAGGGAAGTATTATATAGACAACTCATGAGAGAGTTTTTATCTCTGATTCCATTCAGAACATGGAATGTGGAAGAGGTAGAGAGTTTCTCTTGAAAGGATTTTCAATATTTATTCTGAAATCAACTTGTTAAATATGGATGATTGGATTATGGTTGCTTCCTATATTATTTATACATTTTTCTAAGCATTTTAAATATTTCTAATACAAAAGTATATTCATAAATAAAATGTAACTATAGTTGATGTATTTGCTTTTATCCTGTTAAACAGTGAGCCTGTCTCTGATTTGTAATTTTCCTGTTCTCCTTCCTCCCTTCCTTGTCCATACTTGTCTCCTCTTTCTTTTCTAAAATGCTTAGGATCTACATCATAATACCACATGCAATAAGAGCAAAATGTTAAGAATTAGATGGGAAGGCTCTAAATCCTGGTGTCACTTCTTACTAGCTGAATAAGCTTACTGAGATACTAAAATTTGCATCATTTTCCTAATCTTTTGTGAGCTACAGCTAGTAACCAGCTACAACTAGCTATATCAAACTAACTAGCTGCTATGTACTACCTCAAAATATGTGCCTTAGATGAATCTCAAAAGCATAATTTGAGGGAAAAAAGCATATTTCAAAAAACATACAAGTCTCTTTCTATCATACCAACATGGAGATTTTGGAGATATTTGACTAAATTTAGAGTCTATTTAGTAGACAGAATCTCCTTTTCCCACTTTACCCTTTTCATACATCCTTTCCTTCCCTTCTTCCCACCCTCCCTTCCTTCCTTCCTTTACATTTTCTCTCTTTTTAGCTAAATGTCATTTCTTTTGCTCAGAGTCAGGCAAAATATCTCTGCTGAAATGGCATCAGTAGTGGCCTAGTGGATCGTCAACATTTTTTAACCACTATGCAAGTATACTATCCACCCTCACCAAAATGTCAGTGAAGAACATGTGGGGAGCTGCTCCCAACCCTGCCCAATAATGAGGAGGCTTCCTTCAGGTGTCAACAGATGTTGACATGAACTTCTACCTCCATCTGAAAGTACCAAGGCAACCCCTCTTCCATGATGGAGCAGTGTCAGAAAAAGCCACCAAAATTAGAAAGTTTAAATAAGATTTTATATCTCATAATATGAAAATGTCTAGGTTTCAAACAAAAATCACTCATCATATCAAGACACAAGATCTCAAACTGAATTTAAAAAAATCAATTGCTGCTAACACTGAGATGACAGAGATATTAGACTTAGGACTTTCAAACAGCCATTATGAAAATGTTTCAATAACCATATACAAGAAGTAATTAAGAATAGAAAGGTAGGGACTTCCCTGGTGGCCCAGTGGTTAAGACTCCATGCTTCCACTGCAGGGGGTGTGGGTCAATCCCTGGTCAGGGAACTAAGATCCCACAGGCTGCATGCACAGCCAAAATAAATAAATAAATAATAGAAAGGTAAAGCAAAAAATAGAAATTCTCAACAAAGTAATAGATTATATAAATAATCAAATGGAAATTATTAAACTTAAAAATATAATAACCAATATAAAAAGCTCAGTGGATGTGCTCAACAACAGACTGGATATGGCAGAGTAAGGGATCAGTGAGCTGGAAGACAGAACAAAATAAATTGCTCATACGAACAAGAGAGAGAAAATAGGTTAAACAACAACAAAACAAAAGAAAAAATGTGATCAGAACCTCATGAACCTGTGGGACTATAACATTGATCTAATAGCTGAAAGCTTCACAAGTGTGCTAAGAGCCAGATACCTACAGATTCAAGAAGTGTAGCAAAACCCAAATTGGATAAATGCAAAGGAATCTGTGGCAAGACATATCATAATTACACTTTTGAAAAGTAATGAAAGAAAAAATCTTGAAAGCAGCTAGAGAAAAAAAACACCTTACCTATGAAGGGGAAATAATTCAAATGATAAATACTGCTTATCAAAGACAAAGGAAGCCAGAAGGAAGTGGCACAATGTTTTTAAATACTGGAAGAAAAGAATGATCAACCATGGAATCTGTATCTGGCAAAGCTATGCTTTAAGAATGAAGGAGAAATCGAGACATTCTCAGATGAAGGAAAACCAAGAAAATCTGTTGTGAGACCTACCCTAAAATAATGGTTAAAAGATGTTATCTAAACAGAAAAATAATAAAAGAAAAATCATTAGAGCATCAAGAGAAAAAAAAACACGATAAGCAAAAATGTGAGAAAATAAAATAGGCTTTCCTTCGCCTGTTGGATTTCCTAAGTTACGTATCATGGTTGAAACAAAGATTATAACATTGTCTAACGTGATTCTAAATCTATATACAAGAAATATTTAAGACTGGACACGCATTGGCCAAATAACAGAAAACCTCAGCTAAGTCTCACACCTTATACAAAATTAATTCAAAATGGATCAGAGACTTAAATGTCAAATAGAAAACTACAACTTTTTAGAAAAGAAATGTAGGTAAAAATTGTTAGTACCTAGGGCTAATCGAAGAGCTTTTAGACTTGGTGCCAAATGCACAACCCACACAAGTGTAAATTAACAAATTGGACTTTATAAAAATTAAGAACTTCTGCACTGCAAAAGGTTATGTGAAGGGGAGGAAAGGACAAATTACAGACCAAAAGAAAATATTTGTAAACCACATGTCCAAAAAGCGTTTAGTATCCAGAATAAATAATGTACTCTAATCTTAATAGAAACCAACCAAATCCAATAGAAACAAACAAGACGAAAAGACAACCCTCAGAATGGAAGAAAATATTTGCAAATTAAGCAACTAACAAAGGATTAATCTCCAAAATTTACAAGCAGCTCATGCAGCTCAGTATCAAAAAAATAAACAACCTAATCCAAAAATGGGCAGAAGACCTAAATAGACATTTCTCCAAAGAAGATATACAGATTGCCAACAAACACATGAAAGAATGCTCAGCACCACTAATTAGAGAAATGCAAATCAAAACTACAATGAGGTATCACCTCACACTGGTCAGAATGGCCATCATCAAAAAATCTACAAACAATAAATGCTGGAGAGGGTGTGGAGAAAAGGGAACCCTCTTGCACTGCTGGTGGGAATGTAAATTGATACAGCCACTATGGAGAACAGTATGGAGGGTCCTTAAAAAACTAAAAATAGAACTACCATACGACCCAGCAATCCCACTACTGGGCATATACCCTGAGAAAACCATAATTCAAAATAGTCATGTACCACAATATTCATTGCTATTTACAACAGCCAGGACATGGAAGCAACCTAAGTGTCCATCAACAGATGAATGGATAAAGAAGATATGGCATATATATACAATGGAATATTACTCAGCCATAAACAGAAATGAAATTGAGTTATTTGTAGTGAGGTGGATGTACTTAGAGTCTGTCGTACAGAGTGAAGTAAGTCAGAAAGAGAAAAACAAATACCGTATGCTAACACATATATATGGAATCTAAAAAAAAAAAAAAAAAAAAAATGGTTCTGAAGAACCTAGGGGCAGGACAAGAATAAAGATGCAGATGTAGAGCATGGACTTGAGAACACAGGGAGGGGGAAGGGTAAGCTGGGACGAAGTGAGAGAGTAGCATGGACTTATATACACTACCAAATGTAAAATAAATAGCTAGTGGGAAGCAGCTGCATAGCACAGGGAGATCAGTTCAGTGCTTTATGACCACCTAGAGGGGTAGGATAGGGAGGGTGGGAGGGAGATGCAAGAGGGAGGATATATGGGTATATATGTATATGTATAGCTGATTCACTTTGTTATAAAGCAGAAACTAACACACCATTGTAAAGCAATTATACTCCAGTAAAGATGTTAAAAAAAAAAAAAAAACACAAAGAGATGTTAACTACATACTTATAAGAATGGTTAAAAATTATTGACAATACCAAACGCTGATGAGGATGTAGACTAGATCACTCATATATTGCTGGTAGGAATGAGAAATGGTGCAATGACCCTGGGAAACAGTTGGACAGTCTCCTAAACAATCTAAACATACACCTAGCACTCCGGGATATTTATCCCAGAGAAATGATGGGTTTAGGTCACACAAAAAACTGTACTCAAAGAGTTTTAGAAGCTTTATCCATAACAGCTACAAACTGGCAAAACTAAATGTGCTTTTCAGTGGGTGAATAGTTAAACAAATAATGTACACCCATTTCATGACATACTACTCAGCAATAAAAATGAATGAACTACTGATACACATGAAACAACCTGGATAAATAAATCTCTAGAGAATTATGAGTGAACAGAGCCAATCCCCAAAGGTTACATGATATGTAATTGCATGTACGTAATATTCTTGAAACGGCAAATTTATAGAAATGAGAACAGGTTAGGAGTTGACAGTTTATAAGGAGGAGATGGGGTGTAAGCAACCTGGGATGGCTATACAAGGGCAATATGAAGGATTCTTGTGGTGATGGAAACATTCTGTATCTGCCTGTAGCAGTGTCAATATTTTGGTTGTGATATTTTACTATAGAGTTGAAGATGCTACCATTAAGGGAAATTAGGTAAAGGATACATAGGATCTTTCTGTATTATGTCTTCTAACTGTATGTAAATTTATAATAATTTCAAAATAGAAAGTTTTATCAAAAAAAACAAGAATTTTTAAAATTTTCACATTGGAATGCCTGGGAACGTTGGCATAGAGGGCCAATCTAAAGCAATTAGATAGAACAATGGTAGGAATAAATAAAAGACATAAATATATGACCAATTAGATTAATCCTGAAGAACTTGCCCTAAGATTAAGTAAAATGGTATCACATTCAGAAATTTACATGTGGTTTTGTTTACATTTTTACTTTAATATCAGACTATAGTATTTTACAAAAGTCTACATCATTATAAAATAACAAAAGTAAAGGCTGCCATTACTTGACCACTGTGTAGATTTTCAGCACTGTACTGCTCTGCGGGTGGCTTTACAATCATTGATGCACTAGATCCCCTCAAATCTCACTGAGACTAGAACCATAATTATTTTGAATGCTTGAGACAAACAGAGGTGAAGTTAATTATGTAAGACCAAATAGTTAGTAAATACTGTATTGAACTCAAGTATTTGTGACATGAGAACCCAAAGTTTTTAAACCCTATACATCCACCAGACAGATTACCAGAGATTTTTATTCTTGGTTCCTCTCTTTCCCTCTCCTTCCTCACCTCTGATTCTTAGTCACAGCCCCACCCTCCTTTCTCCCTCCCTGCCCACCTCACCCCCGGCCCTAGCATTTAATTACAGCCACTTTATGTCTGGCACTGAACTAGATGGTAGAAATAAAAGATTATATGTACTGATAATTCAGGTCAGTAAGATATAGTCTTCATCTTTGAAATAATGCTCTGTTTCTCTTTAAACAAAAGACAGTATTTTGAAAGAGCAAGTTGACAGTTTACTCCTGCCCCCTCATAAACTGTTCTGATCCTTCTTGTCTCAGAAAAATAAGAAAGTTTAATCTTATATATATATAAAATGCTAGTATTTTGCTGCCTTTTGCCCCATGACCACTATTAAGAACTTGTTCTGGCTGGCAGGGCTTTTCCCTCTCCAAAGTGCTAGGAGGATGATTAGCTGGAAATCAGGAGTTCAGGATTTATTCCTATGAAACCATCATTCTTCTAAATTCAGGACAAAAGGAAAACATCTACTGACGTCCTTCAGAGTCCAAAATATATTCCATAATATTGGGGATACATCCATTTCTGTCAAGATCAAAATGTATAGATATGAAAATTTGAATAATGAACTTTAAAATGGTTTTAGAAAAAAATTTAGGTTATCTCCCCCAAATTTCTGCCATATAGGAGGCTATATTATTTTGCTAACTTAATACGTTAGTTACTGATTTTTGAGCACAAAAATGTAATACCTGATGCTTTTTTTTTTTTTAATTAATTAATTATTTATTTATTTTTGGCTGTGTTGGGTCTTCGTTTCTGTGCGAGGGCTCTCTCCAGTTGCGGCAAGCGGGGTCCACTCTTCATCGCCGTGTGCAGGCCTCTCACTATCGCGGCCTCTCTTGTTGCGGAGAACAGGCTCCAGACGCACAGGCTCAGTAGTTGTGGCTCACGGGCCCAGTTGCTCCGCGGCATGTGGGATCTTCACGGACCAGGGCTCGAACCCGTGTCCTCTGCATTGGCAGGCAGATTCTCAACCACTGCGCCACCAGGGAAGCCCACCTGATGCTTTTAATAATAAACATGTCATGGTTTTTTCTCTCTATCTTAAAAAAATTATCTATTTATCAATAACAATAATTTGCAATCCTGGATTTTTTACTCTATTTTCTTTAAAATTATATAATTGTATATCTCTTGAATTTATGAGCTACCTCAAATTTACCACTTGAAAATTTGTTAAAATGAAAGGCAAACATCCCTTTCTCAAAATTCGTGGTTTTTTTTTTTACTTCTTATTTACTATTTAGAAAAATTGTTTTTATTTTTATTTGCATATTTATGCACAGTGAAGCCACACAAGGAGCGAATAAAGGTTTTCTTCTCAGAAGGGGACATCTGTAGATACCCTAAGCTCGCAGGTAGCTTCAGAGTAGGATTTAGTTAGATGAGAAAGGGAAAGAAATCAACTATAAGAAGGTCATCCATGAAAATCACTTTATTGCCACATAGCTGGTATCCTGTTCAGAATTCCATAACTTGGCAGACTTTGGGAGCATACTGCCTGATAACTGAGTATCACTGTATTTCTTGAATAGGATTCCAATGAGACACATATCCATGGGGATCTTTTATAGTGAAATAGAAAACTCAAGTTTTCTCCAATAAACTGTGATGTAACACTGTTTTTCAGAATAAATGAAAAGGAAGATAGCGGAGGAAAGAACCATCGTATACCCCCATGCACATTCTGCCCATTGGTTCTGAATTATTCAGCTACTATGCGAAAACCTGGGCATAAGTCCTGACCTATCGTGCCAGTTACACCAGAGCCATCTGATGGCTTGTTGACCTTCAGATTTTTAGTCCCCCAAACAGAGTTCCCCACTGAAACAGAATCTGCATCATTCTTACTCATTCTACAGGGAGAGAATTGCTTCTCTAAACATCTACAGCCTCCTGGGTAGTTAGCATCTTGAATCACACCTGGAAATGACTACGTAGCTGGTCTATAAGGCATCAACAGCAGATGTCCTGCACTGTGTGCAGAGGAAGCTGTTTCCAATACCTAAATCCAGGACTAAGAAGTGTGTTTCTTTCATTTATTATGCTGTTATTCCATGGTTCCAGGAGCAATGTTTTAGTTAGCAGATGGAGAGCTAGATCACGCCTGCCTTCTTATTTATTATCAATAGTTTGCTGTATCCTTAGAGGAATGAACAACTATTGCACTGCTTAGAACAAAAAGAAAATTATATCATAAAATTAGTGTTAAAATCAAGCATCTATTCCTCTCGCTCCCCTTTAGGGGGTGTCCAATAAATGATTTATAGGCACTTATATAATGCACTTTATGACTGTTTATAGAATTGGCTATTCAAAGCATAATTCTTCTGGTCATATATTGTACATCATAGAGTTTAATTAAAAGTGTATCTGCTTCACTATGTAGTAAATGATGCATGCACGTTACTCCACAGTACGTACATATTTCATGTTATAATTATGCACTTCACAATCTAAAGTATGCATTTAATTATACAAAAAAATTTTACAATTTACAAACTTGGTAGATGATAAACACCATTTTTTTAGGAAGGAATGAGGGGAATGTGAAAACAGGGGTTCTCTTAAAGAATTCATACTTGAAAATTTAACCTCTCTAATATTGCTTTTATCTTTAGAATCATATATTTTAATCCAAAATATCATATATATCTTATAGAACGTTTTAACTGAGGGCCAAGATGGTGATATTGAGAATCATAATTCTTGTTTTCACAAACCCAAAAACATTTTCTGTGAAAAGGCAAATATATATATATATTTTTTTTTTAATTAATTAATTAATTATTTATTTATTTTTGGCTGTGTTGGGTCTTCATTTCCGCACGAGGGCTTTCTCTAGTTGCGGCAAGCGGGGGCCACTCTTCATCGCGGTGAGTGGGCCTCTCATTATAGTGGCCTCTTTTGTTGCGGAGCACAGGCTCCAGACACACAGTCTCAGTAGTTGTGGCTCACGGGCCCAGTTGCTCCGCGACATGTGGGATCCTCCCAGACCAGGGCTCGAACCCGTGTACCCTGCATTGGCAGGCAGATTCTCAACCACTGCACCACCAGGGAAGCCTGGCAAATATTTTAAGTTTGTGAAATTTGACATAAATACTCTTAGGTGTGTCTTTTGTTAGCCCTTCTCTTTTGGGCCTTCTTAGACTTTCAGTTAGTACTGCTGCCATCACTCTTTTAAAACCTGATCTCTGGAATGAAGCTGAAACTTGCTATTTACAAAGAATTTGCTCTGAAATTGACCCTACCTCTCCCAGGGTTAGGTTCGTTTAAGTGTCACCTCTATGTGAGCACATCTTGCTGAACAAGCCACTGTTAACATTTTCCTAGAAAAGTACCTGCTTCTTTTTTCATACCTAAGTTGTGTAGATTTGCCTCTAGTCTATTTGTTGCATCACTGTAGATGACTTTTTCTTTCTGTTGCTGCTTTTAATGTTTCCTAAGTTTTAGTTTTCATCAGTTTTGCCTAAAAGAAAACTACTTTAATACAAAGACACAAATAGATTAAATGCACAATTATGGATAAAGATATCATATGACAATACAACTAAAAAAAGTTGGAATGACTATATCTCAAACAGAGGGCAAAATATTACCAGACATATAGAGGATCAATTCATAATTATGAAAAAGCCAATTCATGAAGGACATAACAATTCTAAACATTTATGCATTGAATAATGTACCTTAAAAACACATGAAGCAAAAACTACTAGTACTGCAGGGAGAAAGACAAATCCATAATTATTATCAGAGATTTCAGAAACCTGAATTCAATAATTAATTAAAAATATGGGAGAAAATCAGTAAACACATCAAAGACTTGAAGAATACTACCAACCAATCAGACCTAACTGACCCTTATAAAACAGTTCACCCAACAATGAAGAATACATATTGTTTACAAGTGCTACTGTATTTACCAAGAATGATTTACTTTTGGCCATATAACAAGTCTCAATACATTTTAAGTACTCTAATTACATAAAGTATTAATATATTCTTTGACCACAATTGATTTAAAATACATACCAACAGCAAAAAGATATATAGATGATCCCCAAATATTTGCAGACTAAATAACACATTTGTAAATAATGCAGGGGACAATGAAGAAATACAATTGAAATTTGAAATAATTTTAAACCAAATAGCAATGAAAATATGGCACATACAAATTTGTAGCATGCTGCTAAAGCAATAAAGAGGGAAATTTACATCACTAACTGCCTAAATTAGAAATTATGAAAGATATCAAATCACTGACCTCAGCTTCCACCTTCAAAATTTAGAAAACAATTAGTGCAAAAAGCAGAAGATAGGAAATGGATATCAATGAAAGAGTAAAGAGCCAAAAAATACAGAAAAATCGATGAAACCAAAAGGTAGTTCACTGAGAAGAGAAATAAATATAACAATCATCCAGCCAAACTAATCACAAAATAAAGTCATAAACTACAGGAAATAGGAATGAGAAAGATAACATTGCTAAAGATTCTACAGATATTTAAAATACATTAAGGAAATAACATGAAAAACTTTAAAGCAATTCAATTGACAACTTGGATAAAATGAAAAAAATTCTTTAAAGAGAAAAATTATCAAAGTTTTCTTAGGAAGAAATATATAACCTAAATGACTCTAATCCATTAAAGAAATTTTTAAAAATTTAAAACATTTCTCACAAAGAAAACTTCAGGCCCACATGGCATTACTGGGAAATTCTATATAACATTTAAGAAAGAGATAATACCAATTCTACATGATTCTTCCAGAAAATTGCATAAGAAACACTTTCCAATTCATTCTATGAAGCTAGAATTAGTATGAAACCATACCAGACAAAAAAGATATTACAAGAAAAGAAATCTACAGAACAATATCTCTCATGAATATAGATGCAAAAAAACTTGTCAAAATTATAGCAAATTATATTCAATGATATTTAAAAAGGACAGTATAACTTGGCAAAATAGTGTTTATCTGAAGAGTGCAGTGTAGGTTTAACATTTGAGAATGAAGTCATGTTATTCATCATAGAAATAAACTAAAAGATAAAAGCTATGCTATCATCTCAATAGACACTAAAAGAACCACTGACAAAATTCAACATCCATTCTTGGTACAAACTTTCTCAGCACACTAAGACTATAACCAAACTTTCTCAATCTCATGAAGGGCATGTACAAAAAAACCTTACGGCTTACACCATGTTTAATAATGAAAGACTGAATGCTATAATGTTAAGATCAGGAAGAAAACAAAGATATGCACTCTCACTATGTCTACTCAATGTTTGACTGAGAGTTCTGGCCAGTACAAGTAAATAAAGAAAGTATAATTGATTTTTTTTTTTTTAAAGACTTAAAATAATACATGAATGTACCTGTACTTGCCGATGAAAGGACTGTTCATGTAAAAAAAAAAAGTGATAAAATTTAAAAAAGAGCTACTATAACTGCATTGACACCAGATCAATATGCAAAAATCAACTTTAATTCTATACTCTAGCACAAATTTAGTTCTATATTACAGTAATAATCAGAAATTGAAATAAAAAGAATCATAAGATTTACAATAGCAAGATCTAAGTCTGTCTGAAGATGTGCATATCCTGAACATTAAAAACTGTAAAACATTGCTGAAAAGAATTAAAGAAGACCTAAATAAATGTAGACATATAGTATGTATTTAATATATATAATAAAATTTATTTATATACATTGCATTATATTCATATATTTACATATTATATGTATATATTTTATTTATATTTATTATATTTATTAAATGTATGTATATAAAGTTATATAAATTACTGTTATGTATAATATAGTATTTATATACCAGAAAACCAATTATAGTTAAAGTGCTAATTCTACTCCCAAATTAATATATATATTTAATGTAATCTCAATCAAAATCCCAGCAGCCTTTTGTAGAAAGTGATGATTCTTAACTTCATATAGATCTATGAATAATCAAATCATTTTGAAAAAGAACAAAGCTAGATAACTTATTCTATCTGACATGAAGACTTATTATGAAGCTATGTTATTGAGAGAGTGTGGTACTAACATCACAGCAGACAAATAGATCAATGGCATAAAATAGATAATCAAGAAATAAACCTACATATAAAAGCAAAATAATTTTGGAGAAAGAGCTAAAGGCAAATCAATTGAGAAATGTTAGTCTTTTCAATAAATTGCTCTTAAACTAAAATTAAATTAAATTTAATTTAATTTAAATTGCTCTTAAATCAAACTTTAATTTATACCTTATACCTGAATAAATTAGTGTATAATGACTTATATCCAAAATATGTAAATGAAGTTTGACACATATGTCACACCTGCAAAAATTAATACAAAATGGTTCATCACCCCAAATGTAAAATGTAAAACTTCAAAAATTCTAAAAGTAAACATAAAAGAAAAAATGGTGACATTGGGTTAAACAAATGTTTCTTATTTATGATGCCAAAACTATGATCCATAAAGAAAGAAACAGGACTTTATCAAAATTAAGAACTGGTTTTTGTAGAACACTATTAGAGCAATGAAAAATAAATAAATAAACTGGGAGAAATTCCTTGAAACCATATACCTGATAAAGAAATTGTAACCATAATACATGAAACATCTCAAAACTCAATAACCAGTAAACAATAAAATGAGGCAAAAATTTCGAATAGACATTTGACCAAAGAAAATATGGATGTTAAGTTAGCATAGAAATGATATACAACATTATCAGTCATTAGGGAAATGCAAAATGCAATGAGATGTCTCTATATATTATCTATTAGAATGGATAAAGTTAAGGTGACTGATCATGCCAGATACTAGTGAGGATGCAGAGGAACCATAACTCATGTCTTGGTGGTGAGTTAATTGCAAAATGTCTTTGCAAAACAGTTTGGCCGTTTCTAAAAAGCAAAATATATATTTTATTCTTGTATCATCCATCCTATCTACTCTTAGGTATTAACCCAAGAGAAATTAAAGCAATTGTCCATACAAATACTTGTGTACCAATGTTCATAATAGCTTTATTGTAATAGCTAAAAGTTGGCAACAAACCAAACGTTCATTTGGCGCCAAATGGGTAAACATATTTTGTCATATCAACACAATGGAACACTATTCAGCATTAAAAATGAAGTGACTATTGATACACACAAAAACATGAATGAATCTCAAAATAATTATGCTGAGTTAAAGAAGCCAGACAGAAAGATTAATACTGTATGATTTAATTTATATAAAATTCCAGAAAATAATCTGTAGTAACAGAAAGTGGATCAGTGGTTTCCTGAGGAAAGGGATTGGGCAAGGAAAAAGGGTCAAAAAGGGAACTGGGAGGGATTAACCAAGATGGCGGAGTAGAAGGACGTGCTCTCACTCCCTCTTGTGAGAGCACCAGAATCACAACTGTCTGCGGGACAATCATTGACAGGAAGACCCTGGACTTCACCAAGGAGGATACCCCATGTCCAAGGACAGAGGAGAAGCCACAGTGAGACGGTAGGAGGGGCGCAATCAGAGTAAAATCTAATCCCATAACTGCTGGGTGGGTGACTCACAGACTGGCGAACACTTATACCACAGAAGTCCACCCACTGGAGTGAAGGTTCTGAGCCCCACGTCAGGCTTCCCAACCTGGGGGTCTGGCAACGGGAGGAGGAATTCCTAGAGAATCAGACTTTGAAGCCTAGTGGGAATTGATTGCAGGACTTCGACAGGACTGGGGGAAACAGAGACCCCACTCTTGGAGGGCACACACAAAGTAGTGTGTGCATCGGGACCCAGGGGAAGGAGCAGTGACCCTGGGGGAGACTGAACCAGACCTACCTGCTGGAGTTGGGGGGTCGCTGCAAAGGCGGGGGGTAGCTCTGTTTCACTGTGGGGACAAGGACTCTGGCAGCGGAGGTTCTGGGAAGTGCTCCTTGGCGTGAGCCCTCCCAGAGTCTGCCATTAACCCCACCAAAGAGCCCAGGTAGGCTCCAGTGTTGGGTTGCCTCAGGCCAAACAACCAACAGGGAGGGAACCCAGCCCCACCCATCAACAGTCAAGTGGATTAAAGTTTTACTGAGCTCTGACCGCCACAGCAACAGTCAGCTCTACCCACCACCAGAGCCTCCCATCAAGCCTCTTAGATAGCCTCAACCACCAGAGGGCAGACAGCAGAAGCAAGAAAAACTACAATCCTGCAGCCTGTGGACCAAAAACCACAGTTACAGAAAGACAGACAAGATGAAAAGGCAGAGGGCTATGTACCAGATGAAGGAACAAGAAAAAACCCCAGAAAAACAACTAAATGAAGTGGAGATAGGCAACCTTCCAGAAAAAGAATTCAGAATAATGATAGTGAAGATGATCCAGGACCTCGGAATAAGAATGGAGGCAAAGATTGAGAAGATGCAAGAAATGATTAACAAAGACCTAGAAGAATTAAAGAACAAACAAACAGAGATGACCAATACAATAACTGAAATGAAAACTACACTAGAAGGAATCAATAGCAGAATAACTGAGGCAGAAGAACGGATAAGTGACCTGGAAGACAGAATGGTGGAATTCACTGCTGCGGAACAGACTAAAGAAAAAAGAATGAAAAGAAATGAAGACAGCTTGAGAGACCTCTGAGACAACATTAAACGCAACAACATTCGCATTATAGGGGTGCCAGAAGGTGAAGAGAGAGAGAAAGGACCAGAGAAAATATTTGAAGAGATTATAGTCGAAAACTTCCCTAACATGGGAAAGGAAATAGCCACCCAAGTCCAGGAAGCGCAGAGAGTCCCATACAGGATAAACCCAAGGAGAAACACGCCAAGACGCATAGTAATCAAAGTGGCAAAAATTAAACACAAAGAAAAATTATTGAAAGCAGCAAGGGAAAAACGACAAATAACATACAAGGGAACTCCCATAAGGTTAACAGCTGATTTCTCAGCAGAAACTCTGCAAGCCAGAAGGGAGTGGCATGATATACTTAAAGTGATGAAAGGGAAGAACCTACAACCAAGATAACTCTACCCGGCAAGGATCTCATTTAGATTTGATGGAGAAATCAAAAGCTTTACAGACAAGCAAAAGCTAAGAGAATTCAGCACCACCAAACCAGCTCTACAACAAATGCTAAAGGAACTTCTCTAAGTGGGAAACACAAGAGAAGTAAAGGACCTACAAAAACAAACCCAAAACAATTAAGAAAATGGTCATAGGAACATACATATCGATAATTACCTTAAACGTGAATGGATTAAATGCCCCAACCAAAAGACATAGACTGGCTGAATGGATACAAAAACAAGACCCATGTATATGCTGTCTACAAGAGACCCACTTTAGACCTAGGGACACATACAGACTGAAAGTGAGGGGATGGAAAAAGATATTCCATGCAAATGGAAATCAAAAGAAAGCTGGAGTAGCTATACTCATATCAGATAAAATAGATTTTAAAATAAAGAATGTTACAAGAGACAAGGAAGGACACTACATAATGATCCAGGGATCAATCCAAGAAGAAGATATAACAATTATAAATATATATGCACCCAACATAGGAGCACCTCAATACATAAGGCAACTGCTAACAGCTATAAAAGAGGAAATTGACACTAACACAATCATAGTGGGGGACTTTAACACCTCACTTACACCAATGGACAGATCATCCAAAATGAAAATAAATAAGGAAACAGAAGCTTTAAATGACACAATAGACCAGATAGATTTAATTGATATATATAGGGCATTCCATCCAAAAACATCAGATTACACTTCCTTCTCAAGTGCGCCCGGAACATTCTCCAGGATAGATCACATCTTGGGTCACAAATCAAGCCTCAGTAAATTTAAGAAAATTGAAATCATATCAAGCATCTTTTCTGACCACAACGCTATGAGATTAGAAATGAATTACAGGGAAAAAAACGTAAAAAAGACAAACACATGGAGGCTAAACAATACGTTGCTAAATAACCAAGAGATCACTGAAGAAATCAAAGAGGAAATAAAAAAATACCTAGAGACAAATGACAATGAAAACACGACGATCCAAAACCTATGGGATGCAGCAAAAGCAGTTCTAAGAGGGAAGTTTATAGCTATACAAGCCTACCTAAAGAAACAAGAAAAAGCTCAAGTAAACAATCTAACCTTACACCTAAAGAAACTAGAGAAAGAAGAACAAACAAAACCCAAAGTTAGCAGAAGGAAAGAAATCATAAAGATCAGAGCAGAAATAAATGAAATAGAAACAAAGAAAACAATAGCAAAGATCAATAAAACTAAAAGTTGGTTCTTTGAGAACATAAACAAAATTGATAAGCCATTAGCCAGACTCATCAAGAAAAAGAGGGAGAGGACTCAAATCAATAAAATCAGAAATGAAAAAGGAGAAGTTACAACAGACACTGCAGAAATACAAAGCATCCTAAGAGACTACTACAAGCAACTTTATGCCAATAAAATGGACAACCTGGAAGAAATGGACAAATTTTTAGAAAGGTATAACCTTCCAAGACTGAACCAGGAAGAAACAGAAAATATGAAGAGACCAATCACAAGTAATGAAATTGAAACTGTGATTAAAAATCTTCCAACAAACAAAAGTCCAGGACCATATGGCTTCACAGGTGAATTCTATCAAACATTTAGAGAAGAGCTAACACCTATCCTTCTCAAACTCTTCCAAAAAATTGCAGAGGAAGGAACACTCCCAAACTCATTCTATGAGGCCACCATCACCCTGATGCCAAAACCAGACAAAGACACTACAAAAAAAGAAAATTACAGACCAATATCACTGATGAATATAGATGCAAAAATCCTCAACAAAATACTAGCAAACAGAATCCAACAACACATTAAAAGGATCATACACCACGATCAAGTGGGATTTATCCCAGGGATGCAAGGATTCTTCAATATACGCAAATCAATCAATGTGATACACCATATTAACAAATTGAAGAATAAAAACCATATGATCATCTCAATAGATGCAGAAAAAGCTTTTGACAAAATTCAACACCCATTTATGATAAAAACTCTCCAGAAAGTGGGCATAGAGGGAACCTACCTCAACATAATAAAGGCCATATATGACAAACCCACAGCAAACATCATTCTCAATGGTGAAAAACTGAAAGCATTTCCTCTAAGATCAGGAACGAGACAAGGATGTCCACTCTCACCACTATTATTCAACATAGTTCTGGAAGTCCTAGCCACAGCAATCAGAGAAGAAAAAGAAATAAAAGGAATACAAATTGGAAAAGAAGAAGTAAAACTGTCACTGTTTGCGGATGACATGATACTATACATAGAGAATCCTAAAACTGCCACCAGAAAACTGCTAGAGCTAATTAATGAATATGGTAAAGTTGCAGGATACAAAATTCATGCACAGAAATCTCTTGCATTCCTATACACTAATGATGAAAAATCTGAAAGAGAAATTATGGAAACACTCCCATTTACCATTGCAATAAAAAGAATAAAATACCTAGGAATAAACCTACCTAGGGAGACAAAAGACCTGTATGCAGAAAACTATAAGACACTGATGAAAGAAATTAAAGATGATACCAACAGACGGAGAGAGATACCATGTTCTTGGATTGGAAGAATCAACATTGTGAAAATGAGTATACTACCCAAAGCAATCTACAGATTCAATGCAATCCCTATCAAATTACCAATGGCATTTTTTACGGAGCTAGAACAAATCATCTTAAAATT
The DNA here is from genome assembly GCF_028023285.1 of Balaenoptera ricei. Classification (NCBI taxonomy): domain Eukaryota; kingdom Metazoa; phylum Chordata; class Mammalia; order Artiodactyla; family Balaenopteridae; genus Balaenoptera; species Balaenoptera ricei. The sequence continues at coordinate 110,375,545 of NC_082642.1, forward strand.
TGTATGGAGACACAAAAGACCCCGAATAGCCAAAGCAGTCTTGAGGCAAAAAAATGGAGCTGGAGGAATCAGACTCCCTGTCTTCAGACTCTACTACAAAGCTACAGTAATCAAGACAATATGGTACTGGCACAAAAACAGAAACATAGATCAATGGAACAAGATAGAAAGCCCAGAGATTAACCCACGCACCTATGGTCAACTAATCTATGACAAAGGAGGCAAAGATATACAATGGAGAAAAGACAGTCTCTTCAATAAGTGGTGCTGGGAAAACTGGATAGCTACATGTAAAAGAATGAAATTAGAATACTCCCTAACACCATACACAAAAATAAACTCAAAATGGATTAGAGACCTAAATATAAGACTGGACACTATAAAACTCTTAGAGGAAAACATAGGAAGAACACTCTTTGACATAAATCACAGCAAGATCTTTTTTGATCCACCTCCTAGAGTAATGGAAATAAAAACAAAAATAAACAAATGGGACCTAATGAAACTTCAAAGATTTTACACAGCAAAGGAAACCATAAACAAGACGAAAAGACAACCCTCAGAATGGGAGAAAATATTTGCAAATGAATCAACGGACAAAGGATTAATCTCCAAAATATATAAACAGCTCATTCAGCTCAATATTAAAGAAACAAACACCCCAATCCAAAAATGGGCAGAAGACCTAAATAGACATTTCTCCAAAGAAGACATACAGGCGGCCACGAAGCACATGAAAAGATGCTCAACATCACTAATTATTAGAGAAATGCAAATCAAAACTACAATGAGGTATCACCTCACTCCTGTTAGAATGGGCATCATCAGAAAATCAACAAACAACAAATGCTGGAGAGGGTGTGGAGAAAAGGGAACCCTCTTGCACTGTTGGTGGGAATGTAAATTGATACAGCCATTATGGAGAACAATATGGAGGTTCCTTAAAAAACTAAAAATAGAATTACCATATGACCCAGCAATCCCACTACTGGGCATATACCCAGAGAAAACCGTAATTCAAAAAGACACATGCACCTGAATGTTCATTGCAGCACTATTTACAATAGCCAGGTCATGGAAGCAACCTAAATGCCCATCAACAGACGAATGGATAAAGAAGCAGTGGTACATTTATACAATGGAATATTACTCAGCCATAAAAAGGAACGAAATTGAGTCATTTGTTGAGAAGTGGATGGATCTAGAGACTGTCATACAGAGTGAAGTAAGTCAGAAAGAGAAAAACAAATATCGTATATTAATGCATGTATGTGGAACCTAGAAAAATGGTACAGATGAGCCAGTTTGCAGGGCAGAAGTTGAGACACAGATGTAGAGAATGGACATATGGACACCAAGGGGGGAAAACTGCGGTGGGGTGGGGATGGTGGTGTGCTGAATTGGGCGATTGGGATTGACATGTATACACTGATGTGTATAAAATTGATGCCTAATAAGAACCTGCAGCACAAAACAACAAACAAAACAACTAATACTAAACTTTCATTGGGTTATTTGTATGGAAATATGTTAATATAAATGTTTCAGACATTACATGAAATTTCTAAAAATCTTATATTTGTAGTTGTATGGAAATATGTATGGAAATATGTTAATATAAAGGTTTCAGACATTATATGAAATTTCTAAAAATCTTGTATTTGTATTTGTATGGAAATATGTATGGAAATATGTTAATATAAAGGTTTCAGACATTACATGAAATTTCTGAAAATCTTATATGTTCTGGTATAATGTTATAAGTCATAATCCTAGTTATTACTTTAAAATGTATATCTCAGAAATAACTAATTTTCTTGTCAACTGCATTATTATGAACTTTCATCAAATCTTTAACAGTGGTCATTTTTAAGTCTTTTGTCATTTACAGACAGTTCTGGGTGTACTCTGATGCTTTTGCAAATATGTTCCTATAAAAGGGTTTCATCTTCAAGAAATTCATGGAAAAGACTCTGACAAGTACAGGTTTCTGGTAACTGACTGTACTGCTGAACTGAATGAATAAGCATTTTCAGAACTCTAATGAAAAACTGATGAACTCATAAAACTGCTAACAAAAGATCAAGATAAAAAAAAAAAATGAATTACATGGGACTGAGTGAACTGATGAGGATGAGTATAATTTTTGTGACTTTCTGTCTGAATTAAAAAAAAAAAATCCCACAAGGACTCAGAGGCAAAGAATATACAAATCAATTTTCACTGCAAAGTAAAGGAGCTGTTACAGTGGAGGATTACTGGACTGAATGTCAATATTATGACATAGTATGAGTGTGTTTCATGTTTGGTAATTGCAATCATTGTTGCTTTTGTTGTGGTCATCCATGTAAAATGCTTGGTGTCAGTCTACTTATCTCTTGTAAAAATAAAATACAGTGTGTGTGTGTGAAAAAAAATAATGATAATAATCTGTAGTAACAGAAAGTGGATCAGTGGTTTCCTGAGGAAAGGGATTGGGCAAGGAAAAAGGGTCAAAAAGGGAACTGGTTGTATAGCTATATTCAGGCAGTGATGTATATGGTCGCTATCTTGATTGTGATCATGATTTCACGCATATATGCATACAACACAACTTGAACACTTTAAAGATGTGAAGTTTATTATATGTCAATTATACCATTATAAATTTGTTTAAAAATTAAAAAGTAATAAAATATGCAAAAAGGCAGTAGCTAGAGAAATGTGTTTGTATATCAATGAGAATGAGCCAGTAGAGAATCAGATATTGATTATGAGGCATGGGGTTTAATTTAAGGAGAAAAATATTAAAGAAGGCAAAATAAAATTGAATTCAGGGAAAAGAAGGATTATAATCAAATAAAAATATATTTTATTGTAAATGAAAGGATGACAGAGATACATAGTATAAGTGGACTAAACATTTAGGGGTGGCAAATGAGAACATTCCACTTCGCAGTGAAATCAAAAACTTGTGAAGAAAGAAAAATTTGAGAGAAGAGGAAAGCTATGACAGTTTCCTTAGAGAGCTGGAAGGAAAATTACTATACACTAGTTGCAGTGTTCATAGAGATGTATACATCATGATGTGGAAGGAGAATGCTGGAGAAAATGCAAAAGATTTTAGGATAGAAGAGATATATATTCTATAATGTGAAAAGGGTTCTGAAGCTACCAGCATATAATGGAGACCATATTTCTTTAAATATTATTTAAAGTGCAGTATTAGTATGACTAAGATTAGACTGTTGTTTTCTTTCCTTTATATTATTGGGTAGAAGTAGATGAACAGAAATGAATATGCTGATTCATGAAATGGAGCTCATTAAGCTTTATTTTCATCATTATTTTTAATAAGTAAGACATACTTATTATTATGCCAGTACCAAGTCAGCTGTCAAACGTAGACTGAAATAAGATGGACAGGTGTGTATGACATTTCTATGAATGGTTAGGGCTACACATTTTAAGTGTGCATAGTGTAACAGGAGTCAATATTCATAACAGATGCCATATGTAGCATGGCAATACAATCATAACATTAATGATTATCCTAAGGCTATGACTACTACAAGAAAGAAAACACTCTAATCCACAAACCAGAGTTTATTTTTAGAGAATAATGGGAAAAAATAAGAAAATTGAACCAGAAATAACCCAAGCTTGTCAGACTGCTAATTATCTACCAGTGTCCATTCTCTTCTTTCTTAGTCATAGAGTTTGGGTAGGCATGTGACCACCCAGCTAAATACTAATTTCTTTTTTCTTCTTCTTGGTAGGTGTGGTCATGTAAATCAATTTTGGCCAATCTGATGTGTATGATAGAATGGTTGCCTATTCTAGGAATGGTTCGTAAAAGGATTAGGTATTTCCTACTTTAGTCCTTTCTCCCATCCATTTGCAAAAAGATGACAGAAACAGAATAGCACAGTTGACACAGAGAATGGCAAGAATGTCAGAACAGCCAAAACAGCCCTAATATGTCTACCTTTCTACAGTTACTTACTTCAACCTTGTTTCAGCCATTATCTTTTGTGGTCTTCTTGTTTGAGCAATTTATCAAAATCTTACGAGACAACTACCGAATATGCGATAACCATAATGGCTACTGTTTATCAAGCGCTTACAATAAGCCAGTATTTTCTTATACTATTTATATCCTAAACAACCCTATAGGCTATAGAGAGAACAATGAGACTGGGAGAAAATAAGCAGCATGCACAAGTTCAGACATTTAACAGGTTGTAGATGTGGAATGGAATTTGAACCCCGATCTTGGGGGTGGGTGGGGGGGCAAAAGTTCTTCTTCCTTCCATTATGTTACAGAATCTTTTCAAAAGCGAAGAAAAAACTTCATAGAAGCAGCAAACACCCAATCTGAAAGATGTAAAAATGAATCTGAGGTCATGGCTTACCCATTTTTACATTTCTAGAATTTCTGAGACATTTAAGAAATGCTTTAAGCTGCTTTAAGTTATTCATTAGAAAGAAATTGTACCTTCTCTGTCTGTGTTAGACAAGAAAAGTAGCTGAGTGACCTTGTAGGACTTTTCCATGACAACATCAAAAACCAATTCAAAGATATGGGTGGCATACAATCAAAACAATATGCCTCTTTTCAAAACAGAAATAACAGAATAAGGATGGAAGTCTCTTTCTTGCAGGGCTTGTGGCTGTTGTTGTTTATTTAATAAAGTTTACTGATAATTTATAATCATTAACAACCACTGAATCAATAGTGTAACACAATTATAAAGTGCCTCGGAAGCATGTGCCCTTAAGGGAGCGTGTGATGGCAGAGTGGATAGTAAAATCTGTCCAGTCTTTATTTAACACAGCCAGCTAAGGCAGCCACATAAGATTTAGTAGTTAAGAGACCATGTAGCAACAGCAGCATATCCAGCCAGTTCTCAGAGAAGGAGTGTGGCCTCCTCAGTGTTGAAATCAGTGTGGCTCACCCAGAGCTATTTAGGAGCATTGGGTATAGCAGGACCTCTAAGGGTCCACAGCCACAGGAGAAGTGGCACACAGATGAGAAAACTCCATTTGTCAGGTTATTGCTTGTGACCAAATGGTAGCTTACCAATTGCTGCCAGGGCTCGGGAGAGTGACCCAGCAGCTGCTACTGTATAGGAGAGCATACTTCATGAAAGGACAGATTCAGTGTTGCAAAATAGGCCAATTCCCAGGATGCCTGTGAAACTCTGATAAGCCCAGCTTCTTTCCTTATAGCCTAAGGACACAAAGTGGAACAAACTTAGGTAGCTTTCCTTTTAAATTTTATTTCATTTTATTTTTGTTTTGTTTTGTTTTTGCCAAGAGTATGTGGGATAAAAAAACCACTGACTGAACCAAATAATGACTTAGATGAAATTTCAGAACAAGTTATAGAAACCAGGCTTAATTATTGTGTTAAAATACTGCTTCTAGAAAAAAAAAAGAATGTTAAAATGTTCCACTATTGCATTTGCTTCATAGTAATATAATTTACTTCTCAGCTAGTTGTCAATTCCTATAAGCTACATCTTCCATTTACCATCTAAAAATGGCTTTTCCTACATAAATTTGATGCTATCTCATGCCAGAAATTATAATCATCAAAACCACTGAAGGAAAGAATAGCGATTGTTAAAAAGTAATGAGAGGCATGTGTGGTCATCGGGTGGTAATAGGAATCAGAGTATTGCAGCAGAATTCCCCATGACTCCCCTTTCCCACACACATAATACACTCATACCTATCTTCTCCTAGCATATTGCCTCAGTCAACTAAACCGGGAATCACAACTCATTGTTAAACCATGTTAAGGATGGCACCTGCCCTTTGAGCAAGAAAAATAGAGGCCTCAAGAATTCGGTTCTTTGTCCACATATGCACTACCCCATTTGTGATATTCTCTCAAGTATTTTTAAATATGTATATCTTTAAATATGTGCATTTATATAAACTCACAAGAGAGAAAAAGAGCCTGCAAAATACAAATGCTGCTGAAGCTTGCCCACATTTTCAAAAGATTTTATGGACATCAACAAAGTTCAGCAACTGTCTTTTGAGCAACCTCTTAGGTGGTCAGCAAGGCAGACATGATCTCCTTTACTAGGACTTAGAGTCTTGCAAAAAGACACACCTTAATCAAATATTTAGCAGGACATAAGCTATTTGAGTTCAGAGATGGTTTTGTGTTCTGTACATATAACAACCTAGAGCAGAACTGGGCATATATTAAGAACTCAGTAAATACTTGTGAATGACTCCTAAGTAAAGTTCTATGAAGAGCTTTAGTTCAACATAACCTAATCTATATGGTCAGGAAAGAATTCCCTGCAGAAAGAATATTGAAATTCTAATCTAAAAGTTATGAAGATGTTAGCTGGGTTAAGAAAGATATGAGACCATCCAAGCAGAGGAACATATGAGAATGTTTCTAAGATGTTAGCATGATGTTGTGTTCATATAAATGGAAGAATTCTAACAGGGGATTGGAAAGTAAAGAATGGTATAAGAAGACAGGTAGAAAATGTATAAGACAAAAGAGTCTTAAAGGGCACCATATAGATTGGGTATTTTTTGCTAAGAATAATAGAAAGTCATTGGAGCAATCAATACACTTTGTCTATTTATTATGTTTTCATTCATTCATTCATTTATTATTTAATTAATTTAATTTCTCAAAGCTGTTTCAATATTAGGAGATATTATATTGACTCAGATCAAATCTTCCATACCTAGTTCTGTAATCTTAGAGGAATCACTTAACTTTTTCTTGTCTTAGATTTATCATTCATAAAATATTTAAAAAATGTAAATAGGTAATCACCAACCTTCCCTTGTCTAAAAGCTTATACTTTGTAACAGTTGCAAGTATTTTTTAATAGACCCTTAATTTAATGTTTGGCCAGCAATGGGTACCTTCCCTTAGGGAGCAGGATAATCAGAGAGGAAGAAGAAATGTCTACTTCCTGACATTGAGCCTATTTACATATACTGTTGCTTTAGTTTCAGTTCTCTCAAAAGCAAAATCTATGTATCAATACAGACAGAGGGAGGAGGTGGACAGAGCTGATTTGGATGAGGGGATCAGGAGGATAGGATAGGATGAAGAAGGAAGAAAAGTCAAAAGGACCATTGTTGAGTTCCTTACTGCAATGGACAACTGATGCTCCATCCTACTTGGAACCCTCTGAGAATTTGTGTAAAATGCACCTTAAAATTGCACCTCCAGATTGCAGGGATATAAACCAAATTTCTACACCCTCTTGCTCTCATTAATTGAAGGCTAGTTCTGAGAACATTAACTCTTCATACTTCTAAGCTGTACCAACACACGGGCTTAAGGAGACTTCTGTCACTCAGGAGACCTCTCTGGAGTAGAAATGCAAAAAAAAAAAAAAAAAGCCCCAATTAGTTCCTGAGGGGAACCAAAGGTCTACCAAGTTGGCAATGTGAGGACACAAGGAATCAGTAAAGGTATAGAGAGTGATTCTAGGGAATCTGAATATCATTCCATTGGAAAGAGTAGTCATTAAAGGGGTCTATGGCGATAAGTGATTGCCCTATCTGTATTTTAGACTGAAAAGTTTGGATGCAATGTGGAAGTCAGTTTAAAACTGGAAGACTCCCACTCGAATACCTCTTTAATTCTTATGAAAAAAAGTCCACACTCAATGTTCTGTATATTCTACTCAATTAATGTAGGGAGGCTATAAAAGTGATACAAATAATAGATTCATAAGATGATAGAATGAATGAAATGGTGGGGAAAGAACTATGAAACATTTTGGAAATTAAATTGATTTTATTTGAGGACTGAGTATGGTGAAGGGAGGATTATCTAGACTGATTCCCAAGTCTCTGGCATGAGTGACTGAGAGTAAATTAATAACATCAACTAATACTGGGAATACAGATAAGAAAATATTTGTTGTTGTGTTTTGTGTTTTTTATAGTTATGTCTTGAAAATAGGAAGCTGAATTCACTTTTGAATGATGAGTCTAAGGTTCTAGCTTGAACTAGCACTAGTGATTTGGAAGTCATTCAAATACCATTATATTTCCTGCTCAATCAGGACTTGTTAGAGAAATGTTTGATTCCAACTCTGAGACATTAAATATACAGTATAAACCTGGAACACATTGTCACTTCAGAGAGCAAAAAACTAGCAAAGTCCATGTGGGTCACGTTAAAAGAACTTAGGAGCCAACTAGAAAAGGTACCAAAGGCCAAAAATGGAACTTTTTTTAATCTTTAATTTAAAAAATTCCAACTGATTAAGCATATCAGATATTTAAGTTTCTGAGGTCATAATAGGACAAAAAATCTAATTTGCTATAATTGGAGGATGTGAGGGAACAGCCTACTGTTTTGAAAACTAGTAATTAATGAGAAAATAATAACATTTATTCCTGCTATTCCTATGCAAATTTTACCACTGTATAACTAAATAGTAAACAAAAGATGTGTTTATTATACAAGTGCACAGGTAAGCAAATGTAAAAGGAACAATAAGATTAAAGAACATTGTTTTATAACTCCAGTAAATCAATGGAGCAAGGCATCGATTATTGACAGTTGTTAATAGAATAAAGAGTCAAGCAGGACTTTCGAAGATGGAGTAGGAGGACTGGAGTTCGTCTCTCCCCACGAACACATCAAGAATACACGTACAAATGGAACAGTTCTCACAGAACATCTGCTGAACACTAGCAGAGGACCTTGGACACCTAAAAGGACAAGAAAGATCCCCATGTAACCATGTAGGATGAAAGAAAGAAGAAGGGAAAAGAAAGAGGAGAGGAAGCAGGACGGGACCTGCGCCCCTGGCAGGGAACTGGAGGTGAGGAGAGGTTCCCGCATCTGGGGAAGCCCCCTCACCAACGGGGAGGTCTGGGACAGAAGGGGAGCTTCGGGGGCTTGGAGGAGAGCTCAGCAACCGGTCTGTGGCAGGCAGGACAGAGTGAGACCTACACAGATGGTCCATGCCACAGCCCTGCACGGCCCAGCCTGAGATGAGTGTCCGCTGGTGCACACAGGGGCTGGGTGCTGGAACGTGGGGTTTGAAGAGCAGACCCAGGGAGAGGACTGCTGTTGGCTGTGAGGGGACAGCCTGAAAGGATGGGAGTGAGGAGCTCCACAACTGGCAATGCTCATGGAGGAAGTCTGGACCGCCACAGAAGCGAAGCGCCATTGTTGAGTGACCCGCAAAGGGTGGGGACACCATTGCAGCCTCTCTCCTCATGCGCTGGCCCCTGCCTCCACTGGCACTAGGGAGGGCTCCTGCTGGAGCCGGCTCTGGTGCCCCAGCCCTTGCCTCCTCCATTTCCTCCCCCTGCCTGGGCAACCCACTTGCCCAGATCTCCACCTGATAGACGCACTTTCCAATCGCTACCCCAGCACCCTCCTTCCTGGGTGGCCTGCTCGCCCCGATGGCTGCCTCGGCTCCTTGCTATCTGACGGGCTCGTGGGCTCTGGCAACCTCTAAAGCAGACTCCAGAGGGAGGAACACACACAGAATTGGGGCTGAAATCACAGCTGAGCCCCAGGGGTCGTGTGACTAAGGAAGAAGAGCTGAAATCTCTCCTCCTGGCTGTGTGAACCACAGAGTTACAACTCCAGTGATGGCTTCCTAAATCCAGCGCCTGCAAAACATCCCAAAGGACAAGTGCTCCTGCAACTGGGAAGGGTCTAGCTTTAGCAGCTGTGGGATTTGTGGGCATGTACATGCAGGGGTTAGGCCAGGCCACAGTCTGAGCTGCCTCCATAGCTCCCAAATGGGGCCAGATGCACAACTACTGCAGCACCTGACCTCAGTGGATCTATTCCAGTGGCCTGATGAAAACAACACCTGATAGTCACCAGGGTCAATGGCTGGTATACCCACAGTTAAAGTGGGACTGAGAGCAGTGCCAACAACAGTGTACTTTGGGAGCCTGCACAGTGGGTGAAAGGGGACAAAACAGTGCACATTCACAGGTGAACAGCTCCATATCAGGAATGCTCAGTGGCTTCTCTCCCAGTGGGAGTGCTCCAATCCCACCTACCTTGCACCACAAATCAGAAACACAGCTCAGAAACAGATCTGGGGGCCTCTACTCCAACAACTAGGGAGCAGACCATGTCCCTGATAGGGCAGTGACAACCACACAGCAAAGGGGAGGAACCACTCAATATCCAGGGCAGGGTCTGATCACCACAACACCAGTCAAACCCCCTATTAAGGGGATAACGGCACAAACCTCTGGACCAACCTCACCCACCATGGGGCAGAGACCAGAAGCAAGAGGAACCATGATCCTGCACCCTGTGGAGAGGAGACCACAAACACAGTAAGTTAGACAAAATGAGATGACAAAGAAATACGTTGCAGACAAAAGAGCAAGATGAAAACCTAGCCACGACATTCAGAGAAGAACGAGAAATAAAAGAAATCCAAGTTAGAAAAGAAGAAGTAAAACTGTCACTGTTTGCAAATGACATGACACTATACATAGAAAATCCTAAAGATGCTACCAGAAAACTATGCAAGCTCATCAATGAATTTGGTAAAGTTGTTAATACACAAAAATCTCTTGCATCATTATGCACTAACACCAAAAAATCAGAAGACAAAATCAAGGAAAAATCCCATTTACCTTTGCATCAAGAAGAATAAAATACCTAGGAATAAACCTACCTAAAGAGACAAAAGACCTGTATCCGAAAACTATAAGATACTGATGAAAGAAATAAAATATTACACAAATAGAGGGAGAGATATACCATGTTCTTAGGTTGGAAGAATCAATATTGTGAAAATGACTATACTACAGCAGTATACAGATTCAATGCAATACCTATCAAATTACCAATGGCATTTTTTCACAGAATTAGAATAAAAATTTTTACAATTTTGGAATTTTGGAAAATGGAAACACAAAAGACCCGAATAGCCAAAGCAATCTTGAGAAAGAAAAATGGAGCTGGAGGAATCAGGATCTGTGGCTTTAGACTATACTACAAAATGACAGTCATCAAAACAGTATGGTACTGGCACAAAAACAGAAATATAGATCAATGGAACAGGATAGAAAGCCCAGAGGTAAAGCCACACACCTATGGTACCCTAATCTATGACAAAGGAGGCAAGAATATCCAATGGAGAAAAGACCGTCCTTCAATAAGTGGTGCTGGGAAAACTGGACAGCTACATGTAAATGAATGAAATTAGAACACTCCCTAACACTATACACAGAAATAGACTCAAAATGGATTAAAGACCTAAATGTAAGGCCAGATACTATAAAACTCTTAGAGGAAAACATAGGCAGAGCTCCCTTTGACATAAATCACAGCACGATCTTTTTTGAACCACCTCCTAGAGTAATGAAAATAAGAACAAGAATAAACAAAAGGGACCTAATTAAACTCAAAAACTTTTGCACACCAAAGGAAACCATAAAGAAAACGAAAAGACAACCCTCAGAATGGGAGAAAATATTTGCCAATGAAGCAACTGACAGGGGATTAATCTGCAAAATATACAAACAGCTCATGGACCTCAATATCAAAAAAGAACAAGCAACCCAATCAAAAAATGGGTGGAAGATCTAAACTGACATTTTTCCAAAGACATACAGATGGCTAAAAAGCACATGAAAAGATGCTCAACATCACTAATTATTAGAGAAATGCAAATCAAAACTATAATGAGGTATCACCTCACACCAGTCAGAATGGCTGTCATCAGAAAATCTACAAACAAATGATGGAGGCGGTTTGGAGAAAAGGGAACCCTCCTACACTGTTGGTGGGAATGTAAATTGGTACAGCCACGATGGAGAACAGTATGGAAGTTCCTTAAAAAGCTAAAAATAGCACTACCATATGATCCAGCAATCCCAGTCCTGGGCATATATCCAGAGAAAACCATAATTCGAAAAGATACATGCACTCCAATGTTCATTGCAGCACTACTTACAATAGCCAGGACATGCAAGCAACCTAAATGTCCATCAACAGAGGAATGGATAAAGAAGATGTGGTACATATATACAATGGAATATTGCTCAGCTATAAAAAAAGAATGAAATAATGCCATTTGCAGCAACATGGATGGACCTAGAGATTGTCATACTGAGTGCCGTAAGTCAGACAGAAAAAGACAAATATCATATGGTATTGCTTACAAGTGGAATCTAAAAAAAGTGTACAAATGAACTTATCTACAGAACAGAAATAGAGTTACAGATGTAGAAAAGAAACTTATGGTTACCAGGCAGTAAAGTGGGGAGGGAGGGATAAATTGGGAGATTGGGATTGACATATATACACTACTATATATATAAAATAGATAACTAATAAGGACTTGCTGTATACCAAAGGGAACTCTACTCAATACTCAGTAATGGCCATATACTGGGAAAAGAATCTAAAAAAGAGTGGATATATGTATATGTATAACTGATTCACTTTTCTATACACCTGAAACTAATACAACATTGTAAATCAACTATACGCCAATAAAAATTTTTAAAAACTAAAATAATTTCAGTTTACTAAATAAAATTTTAAAAAAAGAGTCAAGCAGACGTGTTTAATGGTAGAAGAACATAATATGACCTATACTTTCTTAAAAGAATTGAAACCACAATCTGTCAAGCCTCTATATATAATGCCAATTTACAGGAAATAGAGCCAAAAAGTACACTTAAACTACAACATAAGGAAAAAATCAGCAAAATCCTAACAAATTCTATAGAACAAGTGATCTAGTTTCCTCAACAACTTAATTTCTAGGAAAAAAGAAAACGTAGAAGATGAACCTATGGATTAAAAGAAAGTTAAAAAAAATATTATCCAAACATAATGTGTGGAATGTCTTTGGATTCTGAGGCAACATAATTGTAAAAGTAGGCATTTATGAGACAGTTGAGAATTCATCCACTGACTGAATATTTGAAATTATTATATTATTGTTAATAATATATTATAATTTTGTTTAAAATATATATTTAGTTTTTTAGACATATATACTGAATTATTTATGGGTAAAATGATATATCTAAAGTTTGCTTCAAGATAATCTAGGAGTGGCAAAGGAGGCTGTGGTTATGATTTGATAGTTGTTGAGGTTGGATGAAATTAGATGGAAGTTCATTATACTGTTTTTCTTTCTTTGGTGTATGTTTGAAATCTCCTTTTTTAAAATAAACAAATAAAAAATAATCTAGAATACAGGAAAAAGCATACCAGAAGAGTTATAAAGTTAGTAGGTCAAGTATAAGGAAAAGAACAGTAATATTTAAGAAGTGGTAAAATTGGGCAGACTTTTTAACATGAATAAGTCTCAGTTTTTATATCTATAAATGAAATAAGGTATATAAAACACCTATAAGCAAAGAGGACCTTGAAGAGTGTCGGTTCCCTTCCTAAAAAATGTGAATGAAAATCCTGTTTGTGTGTATGTCTACATATTTGTCTCCTGCAGTCCAGGAAATGAGACTGAGCGTTAGAAGCTATAGTGATTATATAAAAAAATAAAGGTGAGCATATAGGAATAAGAAATTAAGAAAAAGTAACAATGCGAAAATCAGCCCCATTCTGAAAATCAGATGGAAATACTTTAAACCCTCTGTTGCTTTATGCCTCCTTGCTGTGAAGAACATCATCATAGTAGCTGAGTGCTACTCCTCTCCCACAATTTATAGTTTATTTAAAACCCATTTTAAGCTGCCTCTCCAAACCGTAAAAGTGGAAATCCTTTGGCTTTTGACAATGCCTGGAGGGAGAAGGAGGAGGAGATGATGGGGAAGTGATATAAGTAACTGTAAAAATGAAAAGGGCATTGACTTAGAATCAATGGTTAATATGAAAGGCAAATGGAATAATTAATACCAATACCTCAAACCTCTGCGTGTTTGAGGAATTGATATTTTGGCTTATCACCATAATAGGCACAAGCACATTTTGTCATAAACTCTAAAATGCAAATCAATATATTTTTCCTCTTTTACCAAATCCCTGTCTAACACCACCTTTATTAAAGATGTTTAAGGCTAGTGAGGTTAGTAAATGCAACTGATACAAGAAGATAATAAACCTGACCCAGTAATCTCACTGGGTGATTACTGCCTCTCAGGTATGCAATATTCTTATATTTACTCGTCCACAATTATAAACAGCAACTGAAATTTCCCTCAGAGGGAAAAGCCTTGCAGCAAGAGACTGTAAAATAGTCTTGCTTGTTTTTAAAGTGTAAATTTCTATAACAAAACATAATTGAAAAAGAATGATTTAAAAACAAAGAAAATGAATGAATATGTATGAGACATTGGCTATCTCATATGGATATGTATGAGAAATTTAGCAGCTGTGTGTCTCACACACATACACACACACACACGTCCAATTTTAAGTCGGTCTTTATCCTGTGAACTGGATTCAAGTCCGCCTCTATTCTGTAATTGTCAAATAAAACCCTTAAAGTCAGAACTTGCTTCCTAAATTCTCAAGTTTCTGTAAATAATATAAGCCTCCACCTATATTTTTAACATTAGTCTGAGTTGTTTCGGTAAAACCTAAGATTAACTAGTGGTATGTGTCAGACAACTGTTTTATAGCCAAATGCCAACAGAACCGAGAGATAGAATGGTCTATTTACAATAGCAGAGCATCCATGGATCACTCATGAACTGGAACAGGTTACTGTGGAAATGGCCTTTAATATGGTTAGTCAATAACCCCTATACACTCATAATGCAAAAGGGTGATATGCAGTGTACAGCAAAAATCATGATATTTAGCTGCTTGACATTTTGAAGATATAATCAGATTACTAATGTGACATTTCAAAACCAGAAATGGTTATCATAAAAAGTAAATTATCAGATGGGGAGATGGGTAACTCAAAAAGTGTTGATGCCTATTAGAATGTAGAGAAAATGGCTGTATATACCATATGAATTTGCTGCAAGTGACGTGTGTGATAAAGAACAATGTGGCCTCTAAAACAGGAAAAGAAAATCTACTAGTAGCCATATTTTCAGACTTCATTATTTTCTTTTTTTATCCTGAAGACAAATTTCAATTTCAATTGCTGTTTATAACTGTAGGTAAGTAAATATAAGAATATTATATATCTGACTGGCAGTAACCACCCAGTGAGATTACTGGGTAAGGTTTATTATCTTGTTAGTATCACTTACATTTACCAATAGTAGTTTGGAAGTTTCCCCATGGTATAAAAATTAGGTCAGATGGCTCATCAACAGTATATCATATGGATTAAGATATCTGGAACTTTCTATAATACCTGATAGGAATCATGGGTTTCCAATTTATTCTGTCAAAGAAGAATTATAGATATTAATCTTCAGCTGGAAGATATCCACAAAAGAACTATAAGCTCTCAAGTTACAAGGATGTATTTCTCTTCCCCTTGTATTTATAGGTGCTATGACATCATAATGCTGGGAACTATCGTATTTATATGTTTTCTGCAAAGGGATCACTTACGGTAAGATTATTATACTGACTGAAGAACAGTCACTAAAATTGAGGCAATCAGGAAATCCCCTCCTATATTACTAAGTTTTTACGTGGTGAGAAAATTTTTTGGGGCTATTTAATATTAGTGTGGATTAATTAGTAGGAGCAGGAAATCAGGAGCATTATTTTCCTAAAGATGTGATCTGTGCATGTTTACCTGAGAAATCAGCTGACCTCCTACCTGTTCTGACACTTTTACTCAGGGCAGTATCTTACAGAATTGCCTGAACATATTGATACTCATGATATCAAATGTGGGTCTGCTCTATTCTCCCTGCTTGTAAATATCTATAATTTGAAAAATGTTTGTTTTTCCATGCATGCAATAAACTATATGGAACACATTACAGTTCTGAGTGATGCTGTGCAACAGGAAACAGCAGTTTTGAATTGCAGAAATAAATAAAAAAATCCACTTGTGTAGGAAATCAGATTTTAATGAAATTGTCATTAATATTTATGTTAAATGCCATCTAAATCTAAAGAGACATGTTAACATCAGTGTCTGAATACAATAGGATTGCTTGAAACTACATTTCCAAGGAAATATTTTGTTTTTATTCAAAGGCCCTCTGATTTCTGCTCAAATGTTTATTGTTTTATTTGAAAATGCTTTCTCATTTTTGTTCCAGATGTTCACAGAGCAAACACAGAACATGGTAGATAAATGAGAGTTTACAGCTGTAAGCATAAATTGACTGTTTCATTCACTAACAAGTTACTCTGATAAGGTCTTCTGATGATGGAATAGCAAAATATTCTTTCCACATGGCTCTTATGGCTCACAGTATTATGTACTTGCTATGCAACATTTCACTTAAAATTTCTTCTTCTTATCCAATAACCACAGGCTGTATCTTTTTGCTCGTAAGAGGTCATTTTGATATTCACTATCGACTTTTATGAAATTATGTTTCAGGAAAATATTATTGAAGCTTAAATGAGTGTTTGGAGAGTTAGAACAAAATTATTAAAGTATGTAATCTTTCAGAAATGAAGGGATATGATAAAATGTTTATGATGAATTGTGATCAACATATCAAATGCAGTACAATATGCACAATATTTGGGTATAATTATACTCATCTATCATATATAATTGACCACATGCTTTTATACTAATAATCTCTTTCCCTAAAATGATAATTCATTTGCATATTCTCAGTGTAATCAAATAAATGTTTACTTTTTTTTTTTTTTTTTTCCCTAGTTCCCTAGTCTTACAATGTACTTTTCATCAGAGATGTCAGTAATCCTTTGGGTTCTTAGGAGTGCCATTAGGGAAACTTTCCCAGAATGCTTAGAAGTGTTTGCTTTATCAAACACTTTTATATTTATATGGAGTATAAATAAAAAGGAAAGTGGCCTATTTATAAATTGACAGAAGAGAACCCTCAAAATTGTTTTTTGACAATTTCAGAGCCTATGCTTTGACTTTCAGAGCCTATGCATTTACTTTAATAGTAAAGTTATTGCTCAAATAATCTTAAAACTCCTTTTAGTAACTATCTTCAAAATAAGGCTACCAGCCTCTTAGAGAAGCAGTTACGTCTTCTATATTCACCATTCTTTCACCCATTCTCTCCTAATAGATCATTTAAGAATTTTAAGGAACCTAAACTTTGTAGTGATTTTTTTTTAAAGCAATCATAAAAAGTTGTTCTTTCAATGATCTACTATCGTAGGGAAACATGTGTAGCAGGGTAGGTGCAGGGAATCCACTTTCAGCAATCCCCCAGGTGGCTGATACTCTAAATGTGTCCTCAGCACCATGAAGTATGGAACGCAAGTCTTATGCCAAGAATAGTTTATATGCTCTACAGACTTCTCAAAAATAGCTTTGGACTAGTAGTAAGGAGATGTGTGTTCCCATTACCTTTCCAATCTAAAAATGTAAGAAATATACTTACTTCACTCTATTTCACAGGGAGATTAAAAATAAATATATAAACTCATGTCACAGTCAGGCCTTAGTAACTGTTGTATAATAGGTTAATTTTTTTTTTGAAGTACTCCTGTTTTCTATCACACAGCTTCCTCCCCACCTCGCCATAAGGCAACACAGTGTTGTCATTCTGTACAGGCCTTTATCTCAAAATGAGCAAAGCATAACATGCAACTGACATTTTTGTCTGATTTTAAAATTACCTTTAATTGTTGAACACACTCTGAGAGTTCTGACATCTTGGAAACTAGATCAGGAAATTATTTTAGAATAGATTGACTTCCATGTAACATGTCTTCAAAATGACAGTGATAACAATCACATTTACCTTGTGTTCTGTCCTCCGGAAAGAGGGTCATTTACATTTTAGTTAAAGTGATAGGAACTGAAGTTGTGGAAAGAATACAAACAATGATTTGTCCTATTTCATAAGGCAAGGAGGATGGCTTACTATGCGAATTCTTTTTCCTTTCCTCCTTTTTCTCTTAACAAGTTTTTATTCTATATGTCTGAAAAATATGGTAGATAGGATTTTATATCTGATCCTAAAACCATAGGATCATCTACCATAATCCTATGGTAGATAGGATTGTATATCTGATTGTATATCTGATCACAGTCCTATCTACCTATGGTAGATAGGATTGTATATCTGATCCATATCAGGATTGTATATCTGATATGGTAGATAGGATTGTATATCTGATTGTATATCTGATTGTATATCTGAAAAATATGGTAGATAGGATTGTATATCTGATCACCTATAAAATCTGTATAGGATTTTAGATAATCCACACAGCACATTTTCTCATCCTCTTACCTATGTTTATTTGACTCGCCAGAATAATTGCAGTGTTTACAATTAAGGCCTACCAACCATACATAGACAAGTCTTTAGGAGTAAAGATATTGGTAATACTGAGGAGAAAGGGAAAGGCTCAATAAAAAAGAAGAAAAAGAAGACAAAGGGGAAGAGGAGAAGTGTAGGAGGTGGAGGAGGGGAGAAAAGGAAGGAGAAAGGATCGAAGGAAGGAAGGAAGAAAGGAAGGGAATGAAGGAAAGGCAACATCTGCTGTTAGAGGGAAAGTTCATTTCAGTCTTTGGTAGAAAGACTACAAGAAAAATTCTTCCCTCTTCTATTAGATTTATTGGATGATGTCATCATTACTCTGAAACAGAAGTTACCAATGTATGAGTATACAAAATTATAAGATGGTGACATCCCCTCCTCCAAAAAAATGTATCATTTTTATTTTAAAAAATCATCCAGTAGGCCAAAAGGAATAATTTGAGTGTTTCTTCAATTGTCATTAGATCAAAATGCTGTGAATCATTTTAAGTTCCTTATTTACATTTAATACTTCCCTACGCAAATGCCTATCATCTTAAATAAAATTGTAAATGAATTTGATTCTGTGTGCCTCAAAACGCTAAAATAGGAACAAATTTCTTACTACCTTTAATTCTAATAAAAATATTCAGTACATGATCAAACTATCAAAATGCTTTCTTTTTTGGACACGTGGATCAAAACGCAGTTTCCTCAGGGAAATCCTCTGACTTCAAATAGAATCACAAACAGAAACTCCTAACAGTATGAGCCTCATTAACCAGATATATTGCAATACTTTAGAAGAGGGGTTAAAGAGCTAGAGTGAAATGGCAATGGCGTGCAGTGCCTAATCCTTAGAAGTAGATACACTTCACATATATAACAGGCTTTTTGTTATGCCGATATCATATAAACCACTACAGTTGGCACATCAGGGACATTTTTTTTTTTTGCTTTTTCGGTCCACATTATTAATTATTAATGAAATGAAGATGAAAAACCAATATTTCATAAATAATTAATTTTAGCCACATGATCAGAAGAGAGTTAACAATCATAGTTGTTTTTAGAAATTTGATGCATAAGAATATGGTAGAATAGTTTGTCATTGAAGAAGATCCAAGGTTTCTTTTTATCTGAAGCAGGAAAAGGGTGAAATTCAGTAATTACCCTTAGAATTATGAATCATTCATAAAAGTTGGAATTTTAATGACTGCAGATACAACATTCATCATTCTGGTTGAAAATATTTTATTATTCAATTATTAAACATGTTATGCAGTGTTGCATTCATAATGAGAAATTATCCTGTGTAAACTATTATGCAAGGGTATTAGTCCATATATGTTTATTTATACTAGATTATGCAGTCTTGCACTTTATTTTCTCAAAATATAAAAATTAATAGAAAATGTTTCACATAATGAAATTCCTGCTGATTATCCAACATATTCAGGGTTTTGTCAGTATATCCACTTGTAAGGATTACGATTCAATAATAACAAATTTTTTTAACTTAAAGAAAGAATTGCCTGTCATTTCAGATTCATATACTGTATAATGTTGATTACTACATGGAATGAGATATAATACCATATTCTGGCTGAGTCAAAGAAGAAGACCAACTTTTAAAAATTGAAGTACAGTTGATTTACAATGTGATAGTTTCTGGTGTATAGCAAAGTGATTCAGTTATACATATATATATATGTATATATATATATACA
Organism: Balaenoptera ricei; assembly: GCF_028023285.1. Classification (NCBI taxonomy): domain Eukaryota; kingdom Metazoa; phylum Chordata; class Mammalia; order Artiodactyla; family Balaenopteridae; genus Balaenoptera; species Balaenoptera ricei. The sequence continues at coordinate 110,395,554 of NC_082642.1, forward strand.
TATTCTTTCTCATATTCTTTTACATTATTTTTTTTTACAGGGTATTGAATATAGTTCCCTGTGCTATACAGTAGGACCTCATTGTTTATCTATTTTGTATATAGTAGAGATGTACTTTTAAGTCATGAAATATTTCATAGAGTTGACTCAGTGGAGACCCAGCCTTGAATTTATATTTTGAAATGTGAGATTTTATTATCTATTTACCCATGTGGTAGACAGGACAATGCCCCCTCAAAGATGTCCAGAAACCTGTGAATATGTTACTTTAAGTGGCAAAAGAGACTTTACAGGTGTGATTAATTTGTGAATCTTGAGTTGGGAAGACTACCTTGAATAATACAGACGGGCCCAATGTAATCACAAGAATCCTCATAAAAGAGAGGCAGGAGGGTTAGAGTCAAAGAAGGAGGTGTGACGACAGAAGCAGAAATCGGAGTGATGCCGTTTCTGGAAGGGGCCATGAGCCCAGAAATGCAGACAATCTCTAGGAGCTAGAAAAACCAAGGGATGGAATCCTCCCTAGAGCATCTAGGAGCAACACAGCCCAGCCAGTATCTTGACTTATAGCAAGTGGTATACATTTCTGATCACCATAGGTATAGGATAATATATTTGTATTGTTGAAGCCACTAAGTTTGTGGTAATTAGTTATAGAAGCAATGGACAATGAATATACACAGATACCATAGATAATTTTCTCTCTATTTTCAAATTAAAGATAATTCTTTTTTTTTTTTTTTTGGATTCAGCTTTCCGGATTAATCACAAAAAATAATCTCCTCAAGAAACCTTCATAACAAAATAACCGATTCCCTATTAACAATAAGAGGATCAAGTTTAACAGGCCAAAATAGAAGACCAAGAAGTCTGTCAGAATGTATATAGATGGCACAGGACAGCTCTGACCTCAGGCCCCCTGTGCTGAGCAATAGAGTCACTGGCAAATCCCCAAGGTGTAAGAGCTGTAAATATCCAGAGTCATGCAGGAAGCATGTTTCTTTCTCATTTAGTCATCCTCTGAACTCTCGGCAGACCTTTCATCTGTAGCCACTTTCCAATTTGTGCGTTTGTTTGTCCTCTCCTGTACTTCATTGTTAACTACAGGGATGTGGGCTTTTTTATCTCTCTTTTTCCTTTTGGTTTCCTTAGTGTCTCTTTCCTCACTTTCCTCAGAACTGCTGGATGCAGAATCATCTGACTGGGAAGTGTCACACTCTGCCTCTAAGAATAAAGCAGATTTCTTGAGAGATTTTTTCCTGGATTTTTTTCTTGCGCTTATGTGGTTGTTTCCTTTTCCTGGTACTAGAAGCCCCAGTTTCTTCTGAGAACTCACTTGAGGAATCTGCTGTTATATCTGTGGCTTCCTTTTTGCTTTTCTTCTGTTTTTTGTGTGACTTTTTTTTTCTGCTTTTTTTTGTGGGATTTCTTTGACTTCTTGTGTTTGTGAGATTCATGGGTAGATGATTTTACCTGGGGAGATGTTTTCTTCCCATTGGTAATATCTTGCTGATCACTACTGTCTGTTTCAAATTCTTCAAGGTATAACTCTTTATATCCACTATGACCCCATCTGTCTGGCATGTTAGCTTCATAATCATGTAACTTCTTGTTCCAGGATTTAGCCTTAAGAAAATCATCATCCAGTGCCCCAGAAATTTCATTCTTTGACCTCCAATAGTCTCTTTGACTTTCTTCATCAAAACCATCACTACGCATCCGGCTTGAACTGCTGGGTAACATTTTCCTTTTCGTCCCCCGGTACGCATCTTACATCTGTTTCTCCAGCTCTCTTATTTTCCACATATCTGATTCCTCCTGAATCTTATTGTGAGCATCTGTGTGCCGGATGACGTTCCGCAGGAGGACTTTCCCCAAGGGAACTCAGGATATTCTTCAATCCCTCGACCCTGAGGAAATCAGGCATCTTGTTAGTGTGAGACGAAGAACCACTCCGTTACAAGATCTCCTCCGACACAGAAGCCAAGCAAAGGCAGCTCTGCAGCTTCACCCGTGTCTTTCGTGAAAACGCAGCCTTCCCACCGGTTATTCCGCCCTCACCCGTGGCCCAGGCCACGGCCGCCTTTCCCCCAGCCCAGGCCGACAGGCAAATATCTCTCCGAACTCAGGCCGGAGGTTGCTCCGGCTCGGAATCCGGACGGCCAGGTTGGCTGGGGCATTCCCCGCTCACGTTTCTCTGGGATGGACCGGGGGGTTGGGTTTTGCTCCCCAAAAAGGATGGGGACACTTCGGACGGGTACGACCCTCGACTGGGCCCCAAGATGTATCTAGAGTGGCTGAAGGGGGGGTTGAGGCTTCCAAGTGGAAGACAGAGAAAATACCCACATCTTCGTCACCGGGACCCCTGCCCCCCAGTGGCCACGGAGCTCCCGGTAACCTTCCCTCCAAACGCCCTCCCCACACAAACACACACAAACACACCCATACCGTGCGCCGCAGCCTCGCGTGGCGGGCAAAGATAATTCTTAATAATTAAAAACATCCATGGTTCTATGTCATCCAGAAAAGAAAGAAAATACAAGTGCATCAGCAGTACAGTAACTGTGCACATGGCATTCAGTGTTAACTTCCGCATTCTAAGATTTTATGCATAAGAAAGAATACTTACTGGTTCAGCTTTCTTCTATAGCTCCCCTATGCTTTTGCTTCCTTAACTATTGCGGTTTTATAATATTATTTATGTCTTTTCAGTTACTTATAAGAATTCATAAAAATAACATTGGTCCAGGCAAATAACTAGTAATAAGGACAATTGTTTCAAATTTTATATCATCACCTGTCGTGAGTGCTCTCCATTGCGAAGGGACAAGAGTCAGTGTAGAAGTGATTAAACACAGGTTTCATTTCTTCCTCCATCCATCAGCAACTCTGCAAAAGTTGACAAAACCTTTTCCTTTATATTTTGACTTTTAATTTTCATGTAATTTTAGATTGACATGCACTTGTAAGAAGTAATACAAAGTAACCAGATATAACATCTTGCCAGGGAATTGACATTGATGTAGTCCAATCTTAGTCTTACAAAGATTTCACTTGTTTTACATTTACTCATGTGTGTGTATACGTGTGTCTGCCTGTGCGTGTGTATTTACTTCTGCATAATTTTATCACATTTGTAGACTTGTGCAATCACCACCACAGACAAGATGCAGAAAAGTTCTATTATAAGGATCCTTCTTGCTACACTTTTATAGCCACTGCCACCTTCCTCCTCTCCACCCTATAGAGAGGCCTGACAACTACTATCTCTTCTCCACGTCTATAATTTTGTCATTTCAAGAACGTTATATAAATAGAATCATACAGAATATAACATTTTGAGATTATGCTTTTCACTCAGCCTCACACTGAACTTGGGTCCTGCCACTCTGTTGACTTCAGTTATTATTTCTAGGAATGATTTTGTAGATATTTTGGGATTTTTTACATAGACAATCATGCCATCTGTAAGTAGAATTTATTTTTTACAATCTATATGCATTTTACTTATTTATTTGTTTGTTTTTTGCTTTGTTTATTTGGCTAGAACTTCCAGTACTCTGTGGAATAAGAAAGATGAGAATGGACATTTAGATCTCAATTTTAGATGGAAAGCATTTAGTCTTTCACTATTAACGTATGATGTTAGTTGTAGGATTTTTGTAAATTCTTTTTATCAAATTAATGAAGCTTTCCTCTATTCCTAGTTTATTGAGATTTTCTATATTGAATGTGTGTTGAATTTTGTCAAATGTTTTTTATGCATCAATTCATAGGAAAATGACTTCTTTTTAGCTTGTTATCTTAGGTTACATTAATTGATTTTTCATATGCCAAATCATTCTTGCATATGTAGAATAAGTCCCACTTAGTCATGTTGTATAATTCTTTTTATTCTTTCCTGGATTTGATTAGCTATATTTCATTGATGATTTTTTTGGTCTTAGTTCATGAGATAGTAGTTTTTCTTTTTTTGTTACTGTCTTTGCCTGGTTTTGGTATCAAATGAGTGTCATAAAATGGGTTGAGAAGTATTCCCTCTCGTATTTTTTGGAAGAGATTACATAAGATTGGTTTATATTTTTCTTTAAATACTGGGCAGAATTATTCAGTGAAATCATGTGAGCTTGGATATTTGTTTTTCAGGAGTTGTAATTACAAATCAAATGTCTTTATTGATTATAGAACTATTCAGGTTGTCTGTTTCATCTTGGATGAGTTTTGATAGTTTGTGGCTTTTGAGTACTTGGTTCTTTTAAGTTGTCATATTTATGAACATAAAGTTGTTTTATATTACCTTATAATTTTTATTGGCTTCAAAATCTATGGCAGTAGCCTCTGTTTTCATTCCTACTATTGGTGGTTTTTCTCTTATCTCTGTCATTCTTGCTTTTTTATTGAAGTTTCAAGAACATTATATAAATGGAATGATATATAATGAAATTGATTTCTTCTCTTATATAATTTTATTTTTTTCTATTTGGTTTAAGTTTATTTTCCCTTCTAGTTTCTTGAGGTAGTAACTCAGATTATTGAAATGAGACATTTTCTCTTTTTAAGGGCAAAAGGTTAGTATTGTATATTTTCTTCTCTGTGCTACTCTAGCTGGATCTCATATATTTTGGTATGTTGTATTTTCATTCCATTCTGTTCCATATATTTCATAATTTATTGTAAAGTATATGAGACCTCTCCTTTGACCTGTAGATTATTTAAAAGTGTATTTGTTTAATTTCCAAGTATTTGCATATTTTGCAGCCTTTCTGTTATTGAAACAGAAATGCTAATTCATATGTTAAGCTATTCAATTATCATAGAATATACTCTGAATTATTTCAATTCTTTTATATTTCTTGAGGTTTATTTTATGGCCCAGGATATTCTCAGTCTTGTAGACTGTTCCATGAGGGCTTGACAAACATATGTATTCTGCTGTTACTTGATGTGGTGATGTGTATATGTCAACTTGTTGGCTGATTGTTTTGTTCAACCACTTTCTTTTCTGCCTTAGTCTCACCAGTCATTTAGTGCTGATTTCTTCCTCCATAAAAATGGAAACAAGTACTTCCCTGTGTTGCAGAATTTTTGTGAGAATCATATGGAATAATATAGGTAAAAGTTATTTGTTATTATTAAAGTACCAAACATATAGATGCCATTATCATATCTCTGCAATGAGTGTATCTCTTCCATGAACTGAAGACCTGTCCCTTTAGATGTTTGAAGTAGAATGTTATGAAAGATTTTGGCACAGTGATCAGTTGAGATAAGGATTATAGAAAATAAATAAATATACTTAGCTTCAGGTCATCCGTAAAAAATGGTATTTTTGCCCCATCTACTCTTCATCTTTAATAAGTTCCACATAAACCAAAAAAAACAAAAAACTGCACTGTGTTTTGAATGAGCTATGAAGATATTCAACAAATATTTAATAATATTTGTTATATTATTTATACCACATTAAAATTTTAACAACTCTTCAGAAATGCCTATTAAGGCAAACCATTTCTATCTGTATTTTAGACATCATATTTAGATTTGGCTTACCTCCCCCCACCAAAATCTCACATCACATTGTTTACTCTTTCTATTAATATTCTATTTAGAAACAGACTTAAAATATTTAGACTAGCATGTGACATTCCTAAATCAAACCACAATTACAAAGACAGTGCTTCTCAAACTATCTGTAGGGAAACACCAATATTTCATTTTCTGTTTAATTACCAACATGACTAGTAATTGCCCATTACCAGTAACTCACACCTCATCTAACTCACCACCCAAGTTTTACAACACCTACACTGCTCTGCAACTTGTTTAACAATATGTCAAATATTCCTATAACTTTTCCTATACCTTCGAGTGAGGAACAGCAATAAACATTTAGCAAATGTTTATTTTGCTTCTTTGTTTGTCTTTGAATAGTCCTAGTACCAGTATATTCTCTTATCTAACCTAACAAACTTCTGTGAAGACCTGTGACAAAGCAACAGCTCAAGACATGTGTTGTAACTAAGGATGTACACGTGTTAAACATAAGAAACTTTCCAAACAGAATGGATTTTTTTTTAATGTATTTTTTTTAAACGCATTGTTTACTTTGTTTATTTATTTATTTATTTTTTTGGCTGTGTTGGGTCTTCGTCTCTGTGCAAGGGCTTTCTCTAGTTGCGGCAAGCGGGGGCCACTCTTCATCGCGGTGCACGGGCCTCTCACTATCGCGGCCTCTCTTGTTGCGGAGCACAGGCTCCAGACGCGCAGGCTCAGTAATTGTGGCTCACGGGCCTAGCTGCTCCGTGGCATGTGGGATCTTCCCAGACCAGGGCTCGAACCCGTGTGCCCTGCATTGGCAGGCAGACTCTCAACCACTGCGCCACCAGGGAAGCCCATGGATTTTTTTAACAGAAATTCTAATGTGAATATGTGCATCATCACCGGCATCCCCAAAAGGGTTTTCAATTATTCTCTTGGGATCTAAGCTTTATCAAATGTGGTAGGGAGAGTGTCAGTTCAAGATGGCAATGCAGGAAGATCCTGAACTTACCTCTTTCCATAGACATACTGAGTCTTCAGCTACATATGGAACAATTTCCCCTTTAAAAACCTAAAGGCTGACAGTGATGGCTACAGGTCGGGAAATGAGAAGGAAAAATAAGCCAGTGGGAGAGTCTGGGCCACAATATTGCCGTGAACCTTACTCCTGGCACAGTGACCCACAACCAGGAGGAAACTCAAAACCCGGAGCTGCTCCCAGAGGAACGAAATGTTCTCACCCCACATTGAGCATCCCAACTTTTAAGACATATACTTGAGATGCGAGCCTTGAAAACTAACTTTGAAAACCAGTGGGGCTTGTGTCCCAAGACCCACAAGACTCTAGCGATCTGATAAACCACTCTTAAAGGGCTCAGGTGCTCAGATTCACCAGCCCCAGGGTCCAGCTCAGAGGCAGCCAATCGAACCAACACTTAAGGTGAAGGAAGCTCACCTGCTTACATTAATGTGTGTGGCTGAGAGGCAGGCATCTAGTTTAACACACACACCTAGGCGCCTCCTGGAACACTCTCCGGGACAGAGACTGGCAGATGCCCTGTTTGCACTCTCCCTTTGCTGTGCTCCAGAGCACCAGTATCTCCCAGAAGGAAGCTTTTACATGTACCTGGTACTCCAATTTTTGTGGCTGCTGTGCAGGGGATGCCTCTTGTTCATCTGCATCTGGAGGCCAGCGGAGCCTGTGTTCCTGGTCACATGGGACTGTAATAATCGGTGTCACTCAGGAGGGAGCTCGAATGTACCCTTGTCTGGTGTCCTGATGTTTGCAAGTGCTGCCAGGAGACACCTCTACAATGCCTGACTCTGGTGGCTAGTGGGGCTTATGCTCGTGGGTCGCTCAGGACTGTAACCGACAGAAAAGGTGTCCTTTAACAGCTCCCACCCCCAAGAGGCAACAGACCCAGCAGCTTGGTCTTTCTGTGAAGGAGGCCCATTAGCTAATCTTTTTATTGATTGATGGATGGATGGATGGATGGCTGTGTTGGGTCTTCGTTCCTGTGCGAGGGCTTTCTCTAGTTGCGGCGAGCGGGGGCCACTCTTCATCGCGGTGCGCGGGCCTCTCATTATCGCGGCCTCTCTTGTTGCGGAGCGCAAGCTCCAGACGCGCAGGCTCAGTAGTTGTGGCTCACGGGCCCAGTTGCTCCGCGGCACGTGGGATCTTCCCAGACCAGGGCTCGAACCCGAGTACCCTGCATTGGCAGGCAGACTCTCAACCACTGCGCCACCAGGGAAGCCCCCATTAGCTAACCTTTATGACTGTAGCTTAAAGGGCAGGCTTCTAATGACACATCTAGGGGCTGATTGTAATCCTTTCCAGAGACCTCGGAGGCAGGAACTTTCTATGCTCTCACCCTCTGCCACACTCCAGAGTGCCGATGTCTCCTGGAGAGAGGCTTTATACATGTCTGGTGCTCTGGTTTTTATATCTGGTGCCTCAGTTTTTGCAGCTGCTGCCGAGGGGAGAGCCCTTGATTACCTGGTGGCTAGGGCTGGCATTGGAGAGACAGTTCTTGGCAGGCTACAACCCCCAGGGCACAGCATGGACGGCCGACTGAGCCACACCTCGTGGTTTTTCTGTGAGGGAGGCCTCTTCGCTTGTCCTGGAGCTTCAGCCTGAGGGGCAGGCTTCAGGTTTGGCACACATCTAGTGGTATGGAGCTGCTCTCAAGGAACAGAGGCTGTGGACACCATCTTGGTTCTCTCCTTCTGCTTTGCTCAGCTTGCTTGTATCACCCAGAAAGGAGCTTATATACTCATCTGATCCCCAGTTTTTGTGACTGCTGCTCAAGAGACACCTCTAGATCACCTGGTTCTGGTAGCCAGAGGAGCTATGCTTGCAGTCCCGCAAAACTGTATATATTTGCATACTTTTAAAAACTTGATGCCTGAGAGTATGACTTCCAGTCAACCTGAATATAAGTGCTGATATCCTCCCCTTTGGGACAGTTATAAGCCTTGGAACACCCTCAAATACTGGGACACACACATACATATATATATATATATTAAATAGTTGTAAACCTAATTTTTACTTTTATTACTGTTTTTTCATGTTCTTTAGTGTGTGATCTTAAAGATGTATAGTAAAGTGAAGGTGAAATATGCAAGATTATAGAAATTTTAGTGTTCTTTTCCAGATAACTAAATTTTTATTATATATTAATTTATTTCTAACTTTATTAAGAAATTTTTAAACATATATTTTCTTACTTATTTTCACATCCTTTCATCTGTGTGACTTTGCATTATTTTTCTTCTTTTATAGTTGAAGCTTTTGATAAACAGCTTTCATTTATTGAGTAGTGAACTTTCTCATTAACCCATAAAGGTGTTTTCTTGACTTGTTATCCTCTTCAAGTAATATGCTGAAGATATTTTAGACCTGTCTGTCTTTACTATCTACCAAATTAAAACAATTCCTGACTCCTACAATATGACATGTATTAATTCTCTATCCAAATCCTAAATGTTAGTAGGCATTTTAATTTCAAATCATCTAAAAATTATCTTAAACTCTAGTTATGAAGGCAATATCTATAGTACTGTGAAACACAGATTAGGAAAGATTTTAAAAGTTTGTGTGGAGAGCAGAGAATTCTTCTCCAATCCCAGAAAGTATTTAAAATAGGGATCAGTTTAAAGACAAAAACAAGGAAGTGCTCAAATACACTGGAAAGTTTAACAGAATAGGAGTAATAGAAAAGAACATTTAATTCAGCGTATCCAGCTATTTTAGTTGCACCTGTTAGAGGAGACCAATTCTTAAGAGGATTTTTAAAATTATTATTACTTTCAAAACAGTTGATTATTCCTATTTGATACAGGTATAAAAACAGATATACAACACAACCTTATTTTAATTATTTGTATAGTAAAACTGATCACAAAAAATTCCAAAATACTCCTATTACTACTGATGAGCTGGGTATTTTAACTGACTATACAAAGTCTGTTATAATAATATTCAATTTGGGAGTTTATCCTTTTCATTCCTTCAGATTTCATTTTATGCTCTATTTAGCTCAGAAGCACATTTTTTACTTATTTTACATGTGCCTAAATTGACCCTAATTATAAATATATAATAAAAACACTTCTGCAAATAAATAGATTACAAGATTTTTTAACATCTCTGATAACACATCTAGTTCACAGAACAGTTCAAACATGCCATCAAATACAGGAAAAAAATGAGTGTTATATACATAATATTTTGCAAAGAAAATAAAGAGCTTGTGGTTTTTAATGAGACTAAAGAGCCCGTCAGAATTAGGTTCCTATAGTGTTTCTCAGTGGAAGTTCCCTTAACATTTTGGTCAGGACAAGCTTTTATTTTGTCAGTCTATACTCTATATGGGAGGGTGTTCAACACTTCCTGTTTCAGAAAACAAATGTCAGTAGCATTCCCCAGTCAAAAGAGAACTGTAAGTTGCCCTTGCATGTATTCGAATTTATCTGGGGGCTTGGGATAGTGAGTCCTGATTGAAAACCACTGGATATAGAGGGACCCATGTATCTTCTACTTCCCAAAATTTCAAAGATGAATACTTCTCCTGCTCTGCCCTATCTCACTCATTTCTTCCTAATGAAGACGTGTTTGAAGAAGGAACTGATTGTATGCTACTCAGTCTCTTCTGATTTCTTTCTTTAGGAGTACCTTGTCCTCACTGTGCCAACTCCTTCACTTCTCTCAGCAGTAAGCCTATAGAGGTAGGCTGAGGGCCAGCAAAAGCTCTACAGTTGTCTAGATCCATCCGAGACTGGGAGAATAAAGTAAATTCTGGGGACAAATACCAGGACAAATTGACACATATTTATGTTATTTTAATCTTCATCTCTCTGGTTGTTATTCCTCATTTGGTATCAAATTTGGGAGGACAAGAGAAGTGAGTAATTAGGTTCCTCAAATCTCAGCTAGGCTGAGAACGAGCCTATCAGAGATCCTGCTCTCCCTAGGTGAATATGAGCTTATGCCAACTCTCTAGCTATACTTTAAGCATATAGGACACAGATACCAACCTTATCCTAGGACCCACAGATTTCATGGTCGTTCCCAATCTCTTCTTTGGCTCTTAAATTCCTAAGTGCATTTATTGTTTCTTGGCATCAAATGTCTGGAAATGTGAATTCTGAATAAATGAAGTATTTTCTGGTAACAGTCAATTCATAATTATGTGAAATGGATGGAGGTTAACTATAGTAAGAAATAGTATTAAAAACATATCTGAGGACAATGTAAATTTTCTAAGAAACCAAGAAAAACTTACAAGTTGTCTATGCTTTACTGTAATTGTAGTATAGTTTGTGCTTTCCTCTCAGTGTCTTCTTGCATTTATTTATACATAGTTCACACAATCTGGCCATCTGGCTTCATGCTCTTTGTTCAAGCTTTTATCATATCCAATCTGGGGAATCTGTGTTTAAACTCTCCCTTCTTCATTCCACCATGTGTACTTTCCCTTGTGTTATTTTCTAAAATATAAAGCTAATAATGTCACTCCATGTTTAGAAAAGGTTCAAAACTCCTCATCACCTAAAGTAATATTAAACCTCTTTAGTTTCTTTATGACTTTGAGCCATTATCATCTGTGGAACCTATTCTTTCCTTATTTCACAACTGCTATCTTTAGTTCTGGCAATTCAGAACTGATTGTAGTCATTGAATGCCTCCCTCTTTTGCCGCATTGCACATGCTGTTTGGTATACAAGGACTATCTGTGCTTTCTGGACTGCCTGGGAAAATCTTAATCATGATACTGCTTAAGCATTCTATCTCTGTGAAGCATTTCCTGGCCTTGCTGAAATGAGTTTGAACATCCCAGTGCTCTACTTCTGCTGCTCCTTGTTGTAGGTTCTATACCATATTTTAATTGCATACACAAATATGAACTTTTTGAAGTCACATCATTTTAATAATTTTTCATGCCACAAAGTTGCTAAGAGAAGGAACAAAAGACAGGAAGAAGATAAAACCAAGAAATTATGCATAATTAGAATAATAAATGAGCATCTTCTTGTAGAAAGTAAATTGGGATTTTTAAGGAAAGAAGCATCATCTCATGTGCTTCATACCTTCCTGTTTATTCACTTCATTCCACTTCATTCACTCATTTATTTCTTTTTTTCAAAAATACTCGGTACCATTCACAGAAAAAGAGGTGTTGACAGATATAGAACTATATTACTATTCTCTATGGAGAGAACTATTGTTAGTGACACAACTTTATACATAGAGTGATTTAACTATGACCATGACCAGAACCTATAATTGGACAGTATTGATTTCATTTCTTGTGTGGTATTTTAGGAATGACTTAGGAATATATCCTATAAACAATATAAAGCAATACTTGAGATCCTGAAAAGATGTACTGAACATTCAAAGACCACAGAATTTTAAAAGTAATGGGTATAGTCTGAGTGTGAGGGTTGTACAAATCAGGATAAGTCATGGTTTATGATTGCAAAAATACTTTGCACTTTAGGTAAACTGGTAAAGAAAACTTTAAAGCATAAAATGAGAGTGAAATGAGATAGGTATAGGGAGTGCTTTGTGGTCCTATGTGTGTCTTTACAAGAACTGGCATAATCAGACTTCTGTTTTAGAAAGCTAGATCTGCTAGTAATATGGAGAATAGACATCCAAAACACAAGGCTGAAGAGCTGGAAGCTCATCACACTTACTGAACATAACCAGTATTTTGTTGATTTGTGCAGGAATAAATGTTGAGCCAAGCTTTGAAATCTCGTTTATGGATCGAAAGACTTTAAATCCTTGTGGCTTTTTCATCTCTTCTTTGGTTGATATTTTCAGAAAGGAAAAAGCATAAATGGTGTATTAGATGATATCATAAATAAGATTGGATTCTATGGATTTTGCTATCAAAAAAAGTGAGCTCCTAGGAAAATATGGATTGTATAGTGAGAAGATTAGAAATATATATTTGAAGAGAAATGTGAGACTTACCCAGATGAAAAAAACTTTAATGGATACTACAGATGCATGCCATAGAAGAAGTGCAATAGTTTTTAGTTTTGAAAAACAAAGAAAGGAGGCCAGGAATATTAATTGTGAGTTAAAAAGAGAAGTGCAAATTTTAAAATGAGGTGAGTAGAATTTTATAGATGTCACCAAGATCTAGGGTAATGGTGTTTGTGACTAGAAAACAAAAGTGAAGAATACCTTGTTCAAAGAGACAAATCTATTTTCAAGTCACATGATTGAATATGACACGTTTAATATGGATGCATTGTGGAGAGCATATGGATTAGTATAAAATTAAGATTTAGCAGAATTATTTTGAGAGAGTACTACAGCACCTGTTCTGAGATAATATTCCAGATTCGATTTCAAGGGACATTCTAGAAAATAAAGTAAGAGAAGCCAAGAGAACACCTTTATGCTTGAAAGGAAATTTGAAAAACCTAGGAGCCTAAATGGTTAAACACAAGAAGATATAACTGGTAGTTGTATTTGATTTGTGGCTCAAATAGTGGTTTGATTAACTTGATATTTTGCCAAAATCCAAGATTAAATAGTGGCTCTATTCTATTGGTAGTATATCTAATGAGTTAATCATATCCTACTTCGTAAATATACTAAAAGCCAGTTATATTGATAAGAAATATATTATAAATGACCCCCAAGAATAGTTTTTACTTTTGTACTGCAGTTTGCAAAGTGGTGAGTAAGAATAAGATGTCATGCAAATATTTGGACACAAGGAAAATAATTCCAGGGGCTTAATAAAAACAAACAAAAAGGATTATGTACAAATAGTTTGAAATTTATAAAAAATAAAATATATTCCCAAGACTATGCAAAAAATGTAAATTAGTAGACAGAATATAATTTGAAAGTCTGTATATATCTCTGTTAGTCTATTAGACTACATAAAGGAAGGTCCTAATTTATTTAAGAAAAGTTTTAAAAAGTAGTCTGTAGGAGTATGCAATGTGTACATATGTGCTAAAGGGTAAACTTTGGGTATTTCCTTCCTTATTGGAAAAGCCACTTATGTTACCAATTTTTATATACTCTCTGTCTCTCTCTTTAGGATATAATTCAAATCATTTATCATAAGCAGTCTTTCTCAAAGTTTATGAATGTAAACTAATTTAAAAACTCTACCAAGTTTTATTTTTCTCTCCTGATATTTTAAGATGAAATCCAATAACGACTTAAATTAAAAAAACTAAAAGAAAATTTAATAACATTGACTACTCGAGAAGATTGAAAAAACTCATAGGCAGGAGAAAATTAAAATGAAATAAAAGGGAAATGACAAGAAATACAAATATGTCACAGAATCTCAAATGAAGAGTCAATTGAGGGAAATATGAGTAAAATAAGATAAAGAAATTAGAAAAACCTTTAAAAAACATAAAAAGGAAAATATGTAGCTTGAAAAATGAAAAACAAATGCATATAGAAAGGAAAGAACATAAAACATAACATTTGATAATACTTTTTGAATTTATATAGAAATTCCACTCAACTTGCCCTTTATTTCCCTGCAGCACAATCCTATTAACTTTTCTCCTACTGGAAGAAACCATTACCATCAATAGAGTTATCTCTTTGATCTATGTTTGATACATTTTTTGTACAGGATATATATGTAAAATTTATAAAATATTATCAGTTTTAAAATTTACAAAAATGATAACAAATTAAATGGATTGTACTTCAATGTCCTTTTCTTATTCAACATTGAAATTTAAAAATGTATTTTATTTGATAAATAAAAACGCTATTTAAATGTAGTAAAATAATTTTAACTCATGTCATAAATATTTTGTCATATCAATAGACATACTTAGTTTTATATTCTAAGATCGTTTCTGACATTAACACACATGTATATGTTTCCTGTGTGCATATGAAAATGTCTTCCTAGAAGTAGAATTGCTGGGTAAGTATATTTTAAATGTTTTCCAAATTTGGTAAAAGTGTTTTCCAAAATATATTTTTTTTAAATTTCTACTACTACTAGAAGTATATGCAAGGTCCATTTTCCTCCAATCTCCCTAGAAAATTTCTATGAGAAATTTAATTTTTGCCTCTTATTAGATTGCATTAATAACTTACTGTTTTAATCTGCATTTCTTTGATTATTAATCACTCAAACATATTTTCATATATGCATTGTCCCCAAATAGGCCCTCTTCAATGAAATATTTGTTTTCTCTTTTTCTCTTGATTTCTTGATGCTATTTACATATTCTAGATCTTACCATTTTCTTTATTTTATGGTTACAAATATCTTCTACTCTACTATTTGCCTTTTCATTATGTTGATACAGGTTTGGAAAATTTTTGGTCTTAAATGTATCTGGCTTGGACTCTTTCACTCAAAGCATTCAGGTTTTAAATTCTTACCCTAGAAACCCTGTAGATTTACGGCTTTCATCTCCGTTTTTTGTATTAGGTTTGAATTTCATTTTGGTCCACATAGGTATTCATTTTGCTTTTAAATGTTACTGCATTTATTTTTATATCTTTTAAATACACTCTATCATTGTTACATATTGAGGTGTACTTTGTAATACCTTGTATGTTTGCCTGTAACAGAATTCTGATGAGGACATTACTGAAGTTTTGAAGCAATAAAATTATTCATTCAAAATGTTGAATGTATACTCTGTTTTCTAAGAGAGAAAATACATATTACTTTTGTTCTAGGTAGACTTGTTCCCCAATTTTTTTTCAGAAACAAATCATATTTCAAACATTTGTTCTCGAGAAATCCTTAATACAGTGAAGCAATTCAATCCTTAGATTAAATTATATGAAAATGGCTTTATTTGGCCATTGTATTAGTCAAGGTTCTCCAGAGAAACAGAACCAATAGTAAATACACAAACACGCACACACACATATACACACACATACACACACACACAGAGTTGATCCTCAGTATCCTCAGAGAATCGGTTCCAGGACCTACCCATGGGTACAAAAACCCTGGGATGCTCAAGTCTCATAGTCAGACCTCCATATCTGTAGATTCAACCAACCACCATGGGTCACTTACTAAATCTGCAAACCTACAGATATGGAGGGCTGACTGTATAGTTATTGAAAAAATCCACATGTAAGTAAGCCTGTACAGTTCAAACTGGTAATGTTCAAGAATTAACTATGTATAATAATATAATATATAATATATATACTTTTTTATGTATAAAAAGACATTTGTTGTAAAGAATTGGCTCATGTGATTATGGAGGCTGAGACGTCTCAATATATGCTGTTTGCAAGCTGGAGACCCAGGAAAGCTGATGGTATAACTCCAACCTAAGTCCAAAGGCCTGAGAACAAAGGTAGCACATGGTGTAAGGGCAGGAGAAGACCAGTCTTCCAGCTCAAGTAGGAAGGCAGGAAACAAAAGGGCTGAATTCCCCCTTCCTTCACTTCTTTGTTCTGTTCAGGCCCTTAACAGATTGGATGGTACGCAGCACATTGGGAAAAGCAATCTACTTTATTGAGTCCACTGATTCAAATGCTAATGTCATCTGGAAACACCTTCACCCACATACCCAGAAATAATGTTTAATCTATGTATCACTTGGCCCAGTCAAGTTGACACATAAAATTAACCATCATGCTTACATAAAAGAAAGAAGAAAAAAGTCAGTATCAATTTCATATGATTCAACCTAGTAAATGTGGATGCTTCAGATCATGTGGTTAAACACCCTATTTTGGAAATAAACTATACCACTATTTTGATTTAGAGAGTACGTTGACTAAAATGTATTGCTTTATTTTTATTTTTCCACCATCATAATATCTGTGAATGCATGTATATGAGTGTCTGGAGTTTGTGCATTTGCATCAGGAAGGATGTGAAGACTTAATCTTTATTTTGTTGTTTACTAGAGGAAAGTCAGTGATATAACAAATATGGTGTTATTTGAAATGGAATCATCCCAAATCCCAGGCACCTGTTATTTTATTTTTGAATAGTTAGCCATATGTCAGGCTCATTGGAGGCAGGACACACTATTGGAGATAGGGGAAGGAATTCTCTACTGAAGGAAATAAATTCATTATATCATTCATTCTGAGAGGGTTTAATTGTTGGGCAAGAAATATGATAGGGCTTAGAAGATGAAGTGTATGTAAGGAGCCATTTAGTCTTGGAAATTTCTGATGATGCAGATGAGTCAGAACTGACCTAAAGAAGTTATTCATGTGGTCTTAGCTATTACCAAACTTTCACAAAAAATGTCATTGTTACTTACACTTGGGCTTAGCTTACTGTAGGAAATTAGCTAAATTATGAAGAGGCTCTTCCATATTTTACAACAGCACATGTAAGAGAAAAATTTGTAAATGTCTCTGGGAATTAGAAGGGTGACTATTTCTAATGACTAGTCAAATCGACCTAACTAATTTGATTACAAAATGATGAGTTCTGAAACAAACGTGACAAAATGTTAACATTTGCTAATTCAAAGTGGTAGTTAGAAGGGTATTTGTCGTCTTGCTCTCTGTATTTTTTCATAGGTATGAAAAACTTCATTACTAAAAAGAAGTGTAAGCTTGTTTTACAGTACATATCACTTTGTACTAAAATTATTTACATGGTTTCACGTCTGTGACTTCCAATATTTAGCAGAAATCATGACTTATTCATCTTTGTATTCACATCTTTAATAAAATATGAAATCATGAATAATGACTGCATAAATAAGTAAATGACCAAATTAATGAACAAGATAAATAAATGCAGAGCAGAACGTGTATGACACATTTGTTGAACTATCAGTAGATACATTCATACAAATGAAGTGTTGGTTTAGAGATACAGGAAAAATATAAATAAGTAGAAATAAGTCTAAATAGTGGATGTCCTGACTGAGACATGTAGACTTCATCACAAGAAAATAACTGTGAGTGCCAGATTTTTTTTTTTAGATCTAGTATATGGATGAATTATGTGCAAAATAATGACATATGTGTGGCAGTGATGTTTAAGATGAAGGTGAATTGTACAGGAAAGAACGTTTTCGTTCCAAGGGATGCAATGGAAAACAATTGGAACAATCAACATATGGGGAGCTGAAAGTCTAGACTAGTTATATAGGAAAAAATGAAAGAAATATATATATAAATACTTCACAAATATTAAACAAAATGACACCACGAAGTTGGTACTATAATTGTCTTTATTTTAAAGAGGAAGAAACTGAAGCACAGAGAATTTAAATAATTTACTCAGGGTTTTGTAGCCAGGCCTTCTGGCCCTAGAGTCAGTGTCTTTCTTCAGGAATTGAATAGCATATTATACTTGGTTACAGAGCAAATTGGTAAAGTAAAACATCACCTTATTGAAAATCACTAAGTTGCTATACAAAGAGATGAGTTGGAAACTATCAAATATAATTTAAAGAGCAGAGGATAGATCCATAAAGCCCAACATGTGACTAAGAGACATTCAAAAACCAGTGAATAAATAAGATGATAGAAGGATACTGTTTGAAGAAATAATGATTGAAAGTTTCCTAGAACTAGTAAAAGGCATGAGTCATAGGTTAAAATCTCAATAAATGGCAAGTAGGATTGAAATAAAATTTTAAAATATCTCTACACCTAGATATATCATAGTGTTTTAGAAAACTATGGGTAAAAGAAAAACATCTAAATGAAGAAAAAAATCAGATCTGTTGAAAAAATAATAGTGAAATTGACATTGGGTTTATCATCAGCAGCACCAACAATGTCGAAGAAAGAAGAGGGATATCTTAACTATTATGCTTTTAGAAAGTAGCTTTGAGTTTACAATTTTCTACTTGGCCCAGCTATCATTACTGAGAGAAAATGGAAAATATCTGTCACAATGGTAAACAGAAAAGATGTGGAATTTCCCTTGCCATTCCACAAACTTGGTGCTGTTAAAATATATATATATATGAAATTTAAAAAGAAAGCTCAACAGTCAGGAGATGTTGAAGATATGCTACACATGGAATAACCAGCAGCTACCACAACCCTTATGTCCTAGAGTGGAACGTCTGCATTAGAAGGAATTGAGCTTGCTGTACTTGGGTGAGGCAAGTGGGTGTATAACTGGGCTTCCTGTGTAAAGCCAGGAACAGAACAAGAACAACTATGGCCAGAACAGTTGTAGTTAAGGTAGTGCATGAGTTTTACTCCTTTTCTTTTAATCACTCACTTACTTTAAAAGTTATCATTTAAGCATCACAACATGATTGACATTGTCATAATTACTGGAAAAAAATTCCTAAGACAAATCCACTGCCACTTAAGGAAGTTAAGTTTAATGGGAAGAATGACATGTAAAGGAGTAATTTTAAGACATTGTTCAATAAATATTTATCCCTGCCAGAAAAGTGGAAACATGGAGCATGATTTCATTTAGAGCCCTAGCAACCTCAGTTGGGAGTGTACACCTGGGGTTAGGCACGGTGTGGAGCTAGCTAACTCAGAAGTCTGTCCAAGGGTGGAATGGGACTAGGAAAAAACTCTCTCTCTGTGAGACTGTAGAAAGAGGGAAAAATCCAAATATAAGAAAGTAAATTGGCATATGGAGATATTTGGAGATATGATTTAAAGCATAGCCTAGGAAGAATAGCCTGAAGAGATATCTTGAGTCTAAAAGCATATTTATGTTTTTGTTTTGTTTGAATTTGAATTCTTTTTTTTTTTTTTTTAAACATCTTTATTGAAGTATAATTGCCTTACAATGGTGTGTTAGCTTCTGCTTTATAAAAAAGTGTATCAGTTATACATATACAATATGCTCCCATTTCTCTTCCCTCTTGCATCTCCCTCCCTCCCACCCTCCCCATCCCACCCCTCTAGGTGGTCACAAAGCACCGAGCTGATCTCCCTGTGCTATACGGCTGCTTCCCACTAGCTATCTATTTTACATTTGGTAGTGTATATATGTCCATGACACTCTCTCACCCTGTCACATCTCACCCCACCCCCTCCCCATATCCTCAAGTCCATTCTCTAGTAGGTCTGTGTCTTTATTCCCGACTTGCCACTAGGTTCTTCATGGTCTTTTTTTTTTTTTTTTTTTCCTTAGATTCCGTATATATGTGTTAGCATACTGTATTTGTTTTTCTCTTTCTGACTTACTTCACTCTGTATGACAGACTCTAACTCCATCCACCTCATTACAAATACCTCCATTTCATTTCTTTTTATGGCTGAGTAATATTCCATTGTATATATGTGCCACATCTTCTTTATCCATTCATCTGTCGATGGACATTTAGGTTGCTTCCATGTCCTGGCTATTGTAAATAGAGCTGCAATGAACATTTTGGTACATGACTCTTTTTGAACTATGGTTTTCTCAGGGTATATGCCCAGTAGTGGGATTGCTGGATCGTATGGTAGTTCTATTTGTAGTTTTTTAAGGAACCTCCATACTGTTCTCCATAGTGGCTGTATCAATTTACATTCCCACCAACAGTGCAAGAGGGTTCCCTTTTCTCCACACCCTCTCCAGCATTTATTGTTTCTAGATTTTTTGATGATGGCCATTCTGACCGGTGTGAGATGATATCTCATTGTAGTTTTGATTTGCATTTCTCTAATGATTAGTGATGTTGAGCATTCTTTCATGTGTCTGTAGGCCATCTGTATATCTTCTTTGCAGAAATGTCTATTTAGGTCTTCTGCCCATTTTTGGATTGGGTTGTTCGTTTTTTTGTTATTGAGCTGCATGAGCTGCTTGTAAATCTTGGAGATTAATCCTTTGTCAGTTGCTTCATTTGCAAATATTTTCTCCCATTCTGAGGGTTGTCTTTTGGTCTTGTTTATGGTTTCCTTTGCTGTGCAAAAGCTTTTAAGTTTCATTAGGTCCCATTTGTTTATTTGTGTTCTTATTTCCATTTCTCTGGGAGCTGGGTCAAAAAGAATCTTGCTGTGATGTATGTCATAGAGTGTTCTGCCTATGTTTTCCTCTAAGAGTTTGATAGTGTCTGCCCTTACACTTAGGTCTTTAATCCATTTTGAGTTTATTTTTGTGCATGGTGTCAGGGAGTGTTCTAATTTCATACTTTTACATGTATCTGTCCAATTTTCCCAGCACCACTTATTGAAGAGGCTGTCTTTTCTCCACTGTATATGCTTGCCTCCTTTATCAAAGATAAGGTGACCATATGTGCGTGGGTTTATCTCTGGGCTTTCTATCCTGTTCCATTGATCTATATTTCTGTTTTTGTGCCAGTACCAAACTGTCTTGATTACTGAAGCTTTGTAATATAGTCTGAAGTCAGGGAGCCTGATTCCCCCAGCTCCATTTTTTGTTCTCAAGATTGCTTTGGCTATTCGGGGTCTTTTGTGTTTCCATACAAATTGTGAAATTTTTTGTTCTAGTTCTGTGAAAAATGCCAGTGGTAGTTTGATAGGGATTGCATTGAATCTGTAGATTGCTTTGGGTAGTAGAGTCATTTTCACGATGTTGATTCTTCCAATCCAGGAACATGATATATCTTTCCATCTATTTGTATCATCTTTAATTTCTTTCATCAGTGTCTTATAATTTTCTGCATACAGGTCTTTTGTCTCCTTAGGTAGATTTATTCCTAGATATTTTATTCTTTTTGTTGCAATGGTAAACGGGAGTGTTTTCTTAATTTCACTTTCAGATTTTTCGTCATTAGTGTATAGAAATGCAAGAGTTTTCTGTGCATTAATTTTGTATCCTGCTACTTTACCAAATTCATTGATTAGCTCTAGGAGTTTTCTGGTAGCATCTTTAGGATTCTCTATGTATAGTATCATGTCATCTGCAAACAGTGACAGCTTTACTTCTTCTTTTCCGATTTGGATTCCTTTTATTTCTTTGTCTTCTCTGATTGCTGTGGCTAACACTTCCAAAACTATGTTGAATAATAGTGGTGAGAGTGGGCAACCTTGTCTTGTTCCTGATCTTAGTGGAAATGGTTTCAGTTTTTCACCATTGAGGACAATGTTGGCTGTGGGTTTGTCATATATGGCCTTTATTATGTTGAGGAAAGTTCCCTCTATGCCTACTTTCTGCAGGGCTTTTATCATAAATGGGTGTTGAATTTTGTCAAAAGCTTTCTCTGCATCTATTGAGATGATCATATGGTTTTTCTCCTTCAATTTGTTAATATGGTGTATCACGTTGATTGATTTGCGTATATTGAAGAATCCTTGCATTCCTGGGATAAACCCCACTTGATCATGGTGTATGATCCTTTTAATGTGCTGTTGGATTCTGTTTGCGAGTATTTTGTTGAGGATTTTTGCATCTATGTTCATCAGTGATATTGGCCTGTAGTTTTCTTTCTTTGTGACATCTTTGTCTGGTTTTGGTATCAGGGTGATGGTGGCCTCGTAGAATGAGTTTGGGAGTGTTCCTCCCTCTGCAATATTTTGGAAGAGTTTGAGAAGGATAGGTGTTAGCTCTTCTCTAAATGTTTGATAGAATTCACCTGTGAAGCCATCTGGTCCTGGGCTTTTGTTTGTTGGAAGGTTTTTAATCACAGTTTCAATTTCAGTGCTTGTGATTGGTCTGTTCATATTTTCTATTTCTTCCTGGTTCAGTCTCGGCAGTTTATGCATTTCTAAGAATCTGTCCATTTCTTCCAGGTTGTCCATTTTATTGGCGTAGAGTTGCTTGTAGTAATCTCTCATGATCTTTTGTATTTCTGCAGTGTCAGTGGTTACTTCTCCTTTTTCATTTCTAATTCTATTGATTTGAGTCTTCTCCCTTTTTCTCTTGATGAGTCTGGCTAATGGTTTATCAATTTTGTTTATCTTCTCAAAGAACCAGCTTTTAGTTTTATTGATTTTTGCTATTGTTTCCTTCATTTCTTTTTCATTTATTTCTGACCTGATCTTTATGATTTCTTTCCTTCTGCTAGCTTTGGGGTTTTTTTGTTCTTCTTTCTCTAATTGCTTTAGGTGCAAGGTTAGGTTGTTTATTCGAGATGTTTCCTGTTTCTTGAGGTAGGCTTGTATTGCTATAAACTTCCCTCTTAGCACTGCTTTTGCTGCGTCCCATAGGTTTTGGGTCGTCGTATCTCCATTGTCATTTGTTTCTAGGTATTTTTTGATTTCCCCTTTGATTTCTTCAGTGATCACTTCGTTATTAAGTAGTGTATTGTGTAGCCTCCATGTGTTTGTATTTTTTACAGATCTTTTCCTGTAATTGATATCTAGTCTCATAGCGTTGTGGTCGGAAAAGATACTTGATACGATTTCAATTTTCTTAAATTTACCAAGGCTTGATTTGTGACCCAAGATATGATCTCTCCTGGAGAATGTTCCATGCGCACTTGAGAAAAATGTGTATTCTGTTGTTTTTGGGTGGAATGTCCTATAAATATCAATTAAGTCCATCTTGTTTAATGTATCATTTAAAGCTTGTGTTTCCTTATTTATTTTCATTTTGGATGATCTGTCCATTGGTGAAAGTGGGGTGTTAAAGTCCCCTACTATGATTGTGTTGCTGTCGATTTCCCCTTTTATGGCTGTTAGTATTTGCCTTATGTATTGAGGTGCTCCTATGTTGGGTGCATAAATATTTACAATTGTTATACCTTCCTCTTGGATCGATCCCTTGATCATTATATAGTGTCCTTCTTTGTCTCTTATAATATTCTTTATTTTAAAGTCTATTTTGTCTGATATGAGAATTGCTACTCCAGCTTTCTTTTGATTTCCATTTGCATGGAATATCTTTTTCCATCCCCTCACTTTCAGTCTGTATGTGTCTCTAGGTCTGAAGTGGGTCTCTTGTAGACAGCATATATATGGGTCTTGTTTTTGTATCCATTCAGCCAGTCTGTGTCTTTTGGTGGGAGCATTTAATCCATTTACGTTCAAGGTAATTATCGATATGTATGTTCCTATTCCCATTTTCTTAAATGTTTTGGGTTTGTTATTGTAGGTGTTTTCCTTCTCTTGTGTTTCTTGCCTAGAGAAGTTCCTTTAGCATTTGTTGTAAAGCTGGTTTGGTGGTGCTGAACTCTCTCAGCTTTTGCTTGTCTGTAAAGGTTTTAATTTCTCCATCACATCTGAATGAGATCCTTGCTGGGTAGAGTAATCTTGGTTGTAGGTTTTTCTCCTTCATCACTTTAAGTATATCCTGCCACTCCCTTCTGGCTTGCAGAGTTTCTGCTGAAAGATCAGATGTTAACCTTATGGGGATTCCCTTGTGTGTTATTTGTTGTTTTTCCCTTGCTGCTTTTAATATGTTTTCTTTATATTTAATTTTTGACAGTTTGATTAATATGTGTCTTGGCGTGTTTCTCCTTGGGTTTATCCTGTATGGGACTCTCTGTGCTTCCTGGACTTGATTAACTATTTCCTTTCCCATATTAGGGAAGTTTTCAACTATAATCTCTTCAAATATTTTCTCAGTCCCTTTCTTTTTCTCTTCTTCTTCTGGGACCCCTATAATTCGAATGTTGGTGCGTTTAATGTTGTCCCAGAGGTCTCTGAGACTGTCCTCAGTTCTTTTCATTCTTTTTTCTTTATCCTGCTCTGCAGTAGTTATTTCCACCATTTTATCTTCCAGGTCACTTATCCTTTCTTCTGCCTCAGTTATTCTGCTATTGATCCCATCTAGAGTATTTTTAATTTCATTTATTGTGTTTTTCATCGTTGCTTGGTTCCTCTTTAGTTCTTCTACGTCCTTGTTAAATGTTTCTTGCATTTTGTCTATTCTATTTCCAAGATTTTGGATCATCCTTACTATCATTATTCTGAATTCTTTTTCAGGTAGACTACCTATTTCCTCTTCATTTGTTAGGTCTGGTGTGTTTTGACCCTGCTCCTTCATCTGCTGTGTGTTTTTCTGTCATCTCATTTTGCTTATCTTACTGTGTTTGGGGTCTCCTTTTCACAGGCTGCAGGTTCGTAGTTCCCGTTGTTTTTGGTATCTGTCCCCAGTAGGTAAGGTTGGTTCAGTGGGTTGTGTAGGCTTCCTGGTGGAGGGGACTATTGCCTGTGTTCTGGTGGATGAGGTTGAATCTTGTCTTTCTGGTGGGCACGTCCACGTCTGGTGGTGTGTTTTGGGGTGTCTGTGGCTTTATGATTTTAGGCAGCCTCCCTGCTAATGGATGGGGCTGTGTTCCTGTCTTGCTAGTTGTTTGGCATAGGGTGTCCAGCACTGTAGCTTGCTGGTTGGTCGTTGAGTGAAGCTGGGTCTTGATGTTGAGATGGAGATCTCTGAGAGATTTTTGCCATTTGGTATTACGTGGAGCTGGTAGGTCTCTTGTGGACCAGTGTCCTGAAGTTGGCTCTCCCACCTCAGAGGCACAGCCCTGATGCCTGGCTGGAGCACCAAGAGCCTTTCATCCACACAGCTCCCGCGGATAGGGGGCTGGGGGCGCCAGGGTCCCGTCCTCCTCCCGCTCCTCGGCGGCCGGGCGGGTGGGCCGGGAGGCGACTCCGCGGGGCTGTCCGCGGCTGGGGCCGGGGCTCACAGGACGGGACCGATGGGCGCTGTTGCGCGGGGCTGCGCGCTCGCTCCGGGCGGAGAGGCGGCCGAGGGAGGGACTGGAGGAATCCGCAGCCTGCTCGGCAACAGCTGCACTGATCTGAATTCTTTATGTGAAACTCTGAAGTGATTTTTTTTTAATGTCTATTA
Organism: Balaenoptera ricei; assembly: GCF_028023285.1. NCBI lineage: Eukaryota > Metazoa > Chordata > Mammalia > Artiodactyla > Balaenopteridae > Balaenoptera > Balaenoptera ricei. The sequence goes on from NC_082642.1 coordinate 110,420,726, forward strand.
AATAATCAGTGAAAATAAAACCTACACTGAGTAGGATATCTGCCATGATGTTCATGACAGGCATCAAAGGGGAAATAGGATACAAACTGTTTTGAGTTTACCAGTAAGACAGATAGAAGAAAGAACATGCTAACACTTGGAGGCATGATATTGCAGCATGTTTGTGGCAGTGCAAAATGGTAATAAAGCTGAAGCTTAGCCTATGGGAATATAAGTGATTTGGGAGAAATAAATAGCAAATTTGGGGTCTGAGGTAACCATGGAACATCTAAGGGAGGTATAATTCATAGACGGTTGAAATGTAAGTCTGAAACTCAGGAAGTAGACTTTCCCATTGGGAAGGCATTAGTATATAAGGAGCTCACAAGTGAATTAAATAAGGTCATTCAGGGAGAAAAAAATATATTTATATACAGAGAAAGAGAGAAAAGAAAATAGTATTTGTTTCCAATTGAGCACTAGATATGTATCAGTGATATCTCACAACAATACTATGATGTAAGTATTTATGTAATAATTTAATACATGAGGAAACTGAGGATCAAAGAAGTTATGCTTTTCCTAAGACCACGTATACTGTTTGAAAAATGAGATTGAAATCAACACTTCATGGCTTGAATACTATTACTGGTCTCCAACTACAACTCCAACTCCAACTATAATGATAATTATAGGACTTTTGGAATGCAAAATGTGAAAGTAAAGTCAGAGGAAGAGAGGCCTAAGAAACAACCATTAAAGATGTTTCTCTACAGCCCCATTAGCACATTGACATTCCAATTCCCCTTTTCCCTTATTTGTTATCCTCATTCTACCAAGACTAGCTTAGACTTCATTATCCACCATTTCAATAATCTTCTTCCAAATACCCTGAACTTCTTTGCTTTTCTCATTTTTATTACAACCACCTGTTAAAACTGCCACCTTGCATGAATGTACCTATCCTTCTTCAACATAACGGCACCAAAGTTGAAATTTTGAAATCTCTCTATAAAGTCATGCCCAGCATTGTAACTTGGGTTCTCTCAACACTCACTGCTGAAAAATCCTATTAGTTTTCTTCAGTCACATTTTTCACCTTTTCTTCTGGATAATTCTGATTACCATTTGTATACACACACACACACACACACACACACACACACTTACTTTTAGAAAACAAGCCTGTCTACTACCTCAAGGAAAACAGAAACCATCAAAGGGTATCTCCCTCAGTGTCACATTACCATGTGCATAAAGAAATGACACATGACCATCTTCTTCTCCTTTACATGGTTATATAAGAAATGATACCTTTCTCTAGGCCCACTCCTTACATTTTCAGAACACAGGAAAAGACAAGTCAAAATCAAACTAGAAAGTTGTTAAATAAAATATGTTCTCTCCTTCTTCCTTTGAAAATATAACTTTATGCTTACAACCAGAAAATAAGATTTGAATTTAGATTTCTTGCACTCCTCACAATCCCTTCTAGGAACTTAGTGACACAAAGAGTTTCCCTAACACCCTAACACCCTAAGCTGCTCTTAAAGCTGGTCCGCCTTCTTTCTCTTCTCACACCCTTTCTCTTACCAAATTTCATCAATTTCTTTTCTGAAGATCATGTATGTGCAAAAACATCTTTACATCTAAGATTTTTTTATATCCCTTGGCTATACCTTGTGTCTCGGGCTGTTCATGCTGGGGCACACTGGCAATGCTGTTTCTTACAGGGAGGAAGAATGTGAAGAAGAAACCCAAGCAGCCTTGGATGTAGGTTTTCATCCAAGTTTGCAGGCTATTGCAGTATCTTGGGTATTAGAAGAGCTGAGCATGTGCTCCAGATGGATATGTCTCCTTGGTCCCAAGGACTCCTCACTCTGCTCTGTCAAGCATGGTCAAAGGAGGGCCGTAGGGAGGCTTTCTAAACATAAAGTCCAAAAAAAGTGTGTGGGGAGTCTCCTACTTGGATCCAATTTAAGGTTGCCAGAAAAATGCAGCATGTCTAGTTAAATTTGAATTTCATGTAAGTGACAAAATTTTAGTAAAAGTATGACCCAAATATTATATTGGACATACTTATAGCAAAAATTTAATTGTTTATCTGAAATTCAATTTAATTGGAAATCATATACTTTTATTTGTTAAATCTGGAAACCCTAGTCTAAGGGCCAAAATGTATTCATCCATCTAGTGCTCATATTTTATCTTAGACCATATATTACAATATATACTATTTTCTAGGAAACCTTACTTTATTGATTATTGTTCTCTCTCCTTTATCTTCCCCTTTATACTCTACAAAAGCTTTCCTATCATTTAAAAATTCCCCTAAGAACCCACAATTTCTATTATTTAAAATATTTTTTAAAACACAATTTGAAAGTTTTCAAATTCCACTGTCTTTTAAACATTATCATCTTAACTCATTTTCTCTCTTAACTCATTTTCTCCATTTCTTCCAAGTTTTCAAGAAGTATTTATGCTGTTTACATTGCTTTTACCAACTCATTCCATTCTGTTACCATCTTTCATCATTCCACAGCATTTTCCATGTTTTGTCAAAGCCTAAATCCAATGGATGTATTTCAACCTTCTGATTTCTCAGTCCACCATATCTTTCCTCTTTAATTATATTTTCTGTGGTTTCCATGGCACCACACATCTCAGGTATTACTCTTACTTTACTGGCCTCTGCTCAGTCTTTATCAGCTCATCATTACTTACCTGGTGTTTAAATGTTTGAGTTCTTGAAGATGTCTCAAATTTCTTCTCTTACCACTTTTCACAGTTTGTCTAGAGAAAAATGTTTGTATATATAATGATTTCCAAAAAGAATATATCCAATCCAAGTTGTCCTTCAAGCTTGAGACAAGTTTATTACATTGGTTTCTTGACATCTCTACTTGGATATATCAAAAACAACTATTTTAAAACATCAGAACTCCAATCTTCCAGCCCTGATCTTTTATTCATTTTTTGATCTTTCAGAAAATTGAATAAACCACCCCACTAACACACTCACAACAAAAGTGGCAATCACTGATACCTAGCAGAGAGTTGATTAATGGGCTCATAATCAAGTACATGAAGATATGAAAAGCAAAATTTTGAAATGATGTGCTTTCACCTAGTTTTCCTGACAATTTTGACCATTACCAATTCTAGTTTCTTTACTTTTTATGTGACTGATAATTCTCTCCCCTTCTCACTTTTTTTCCAATCCTAAAACTATTCAATAGATATCATTTTTTTTAATCTACTAAATGCATAGAGTCTTAATCTAGGATCATTGGTTATAAGAAACTGGTATTAGTTACTTATAAATATTAATTTGTTTATAAGTAACAAATGTCCTCAAGACTACCATAATTATTAAGGAGAATTTGAGAGAATTTTACTGAGATCTAAAGTGTTAATATGATTCTGAAATGTTTCCCAGGAGACAAAAACCATAAACAGTAAAGCTACCAGGAGTCAAGGCTCATGTATTTCCTTGATATTTGTCACTCCACATGGTCCCTTTTTTTGGTGGGTGGGGGCACATAGTAAAAAATGGCTGCTTGGCATTATATTGTCTTTATGTTCATTTGCTCAACAGGGTCTGAATGCAGTCACTCTATGGTCTTTTTGTAGAAAAGAGAATCTCAGTAGTCTGACTTTAGACAAGTGAACACTTGTAGTTATATCAGCAATGGCCAGAAGGAATCAAGGGCTTCCTTGAGAAGAGTTTTTAGAGCAGACTGAAAGGGCATACATAACCTTGTTCTCTACGAAGGAGATATGGGAGTAGGAAGGAAATGATAAGTAAAAGAAATGATTACTATCTCTCATAGACTAGGTGGAAACATATTTTAAGTACTGTGATTTGGATTCCTTATCAGAACCTAAAGGCACATCAGAAGGAAAGCCATTGACACTATTCCTCAACAAATTTATTTTAGATAATTTCTACCATGTATAGCCTATAATGATTCTTACTATAGAGAAGAAAGACAATTATACAAACTAAAGATGGTTCTGTAGAATCTATTTTATTTTCAAACTATAATTCCACTATCTGCTAATGAACCTTCATGGAGAGTGATTAGTAAACAAAATGTGTCTGATATAATATAGACTGTATCATATTTGATAATGGCCAAATTATGCTATATATTTCTATAAAGTGTTAATCGAAAACAGACTAATTTAATTTTTGAATCTTTACTTACACTTTAGATTAACTGACTACAGAAGTCAATATAAATGTACAAACTGTGGAGACAAAACCTAAAATTGTTCCAAATTTAAAATAAGATAATTATAAATTTGAAAGATATCACTATGTTATTCAGGAAAAAAAAAATCATTGCTTGTGAAATAATTCATTTTCCCCATAAAGCAGTACATGGCACAAACTAAAATTTCTTAATAAAATACTACCCAGGTAAAACTATATGTATGCACGTTATTTCTGTGAATGGTATGTGTGCCTCTGTGCATGTGTGTGTGTGTGTTTGTGTGTTTGTTTATCTTGGACAAAGACAATGTCTGGAGAATTAAATAGCTATGGTGTTCTCTCTTTTATCTATAAGCAATGCATCATTTGCACGTAAATGACCCAAATGATTCTTACTAATAAGGCCAGAATTTCTTATGTTTTAGAAAGGTAATCAGTATAATATGTATTCAGTTGTGCTTATTATGAATAATCCGTAGTTCATCATCTTTAATCATATTAATTTTGCATCTTTTTTTCAGGTACTTTAAATAATTATGTGAATTCTGAGAATAAAACACATTCATTTAAACTGAATAATATTTGAATATATATTTTACTTCAGTATGTGAAAAGGAAATCTGTGAAATAACCAAGTAGAAGTTACTGATCATAAACAGTATATGGAAACTAAAACCAGACTTACAACTTATAATTTGAAACGAAAAGCTCTTCTCTTTAATAATAATTATAATTAATAAGAATTACAACCATAATGAAGATAATGATACCTGATTTTATAGAACATTAATATGTATCTTATATGTATTAATTCATTTAACCTTTGTAACTATCTTGTCACTTCCATTTTATAGAAATAGAAACCGAGAAACAAAAGCATTAAGTAATGTGTCAAAGAAAATAATTGGTGAAATGAAGATTCTAATCTAGGCAATCTGTACCCAAGTTTTTATTATTTTCAGAAAAACAGAAAAGGATCTTTCACATATTTAAGCTGGGGAATATAAGCTCTTTTATTTATCAGTTCATCTCTAAGCATCACTGAGACTGCATCATTTTGTGTCACTCCTTTGAAACAGCGAGTGAATCACAGAAATATCAATGAATATACCCCGTGATTCTGAAGCCCATTCCACACAAGTCACTAAGTTTGCAAATCCTGCAACTTCCATCCCTTCATTTTGTAATTGTCCTGGAGGTCCAGTCAGTCTCCTTGGGTACCGTTATTGCTCTCCTGCTGTTGCTTTTCTCTGTTGTTCAGGATCCAAAGCTGCTGCTGCTGCTGCTCTATTACCTTTGCATCATCTTTACCTGTTCTTATAATTGCTGATTGTATTGTAGAAGTTCTCAGACTCCCTCTCATTCTTCTCGCCCTCAGTTCCCCAGCTGTTAGTTCTGTGTTCATGAGAGAGGAGTTTCTATCCAGAAATGTAATACTCAATTCATGTGTCTCACCTCAAAGCAATATCACTTCATTAGTTTTCGATCAATCTTGTAAACCCTTATTGTTCTTTCTACCACAACCTTTTATGAAATTGTAAAAATTCTCTTCATAGATATTCTGGCAACATTTGCTGGAAACCACCAGTGCTGTATAGAAAATCACTTCTGCATGTTAGAATTAACCAATTTTCCAGGCTATTCAACTTTCTGAACCTTCTAGTGGCCACCCATAATACTTCCTTAAAGATCTGTGCCTACCTCTATCCTTTACTCTTTTGGAATTTTAACTCTTAGATCTTCTCAGTATTGCAGACTTTATTTCTCATTCTTCCTAGAAGACCAGCATGTTCTTTTGTCAATCACATGGCAGAAGAAAGAAATTAACATGTACTGAGCTCTTGTACTTGCTAAGCACTGTGTGCTTATTATTAAGTGCCCATTACTTCCCAGGTGCTTTACATACATATATGTCATTTCATTCTCACAATAATACTGTAAGAAAGGTATTATCACACCAGTTTACAGAGAGGCCTTGAAAATTAAATAACATACTCATTCTTAACTGCACCTAGATAGGAGCACAAACCATTTTTGCCTGACTCCAAAGAATACACGCCTTCTTTTTTTTCCTACTCACTATAAATATATAGAGACTTGCACACTTACATAGAGCTATAGTTTTCATTCCATGCAGAAAATTCCCAGTGGAAACGACGAGGGCAGTATATTCAGGCACAGGTGTTAGCACTATCCACAGTTCAGTAGCAGATGGGAATGCATTCCAGATGCTCACCAAAAGAATAGTTTGACTCAGCCTTCTTGATCTGTGCTAAGAGTGAATTGCAAAATCAGTTCTTATGTCCAATAAAAAGAAAAACATTGAAGCACAATCATTGTTGAAACATCATAATATCAAGTGACATGAATTATTTCTTGGCATGAATAACAAGGCCATAATTCATAATATGAAACCAAAGAGGTGAAAACCCTCCAAGGAATATACTACTCCCTCCTGTAAATATTTTCTTTTTTATTTAATAACTTGTATAGTGTTCTCATGGAAAATAATTGCAAAATGTTTATTATTAATTACTAAATAATTTGTTCCTTAGAAAATTACCTTAAAAACTTAACTGATATGTTAAATTGCAACTTATGATGTGAATAAAATTTAAATAAGTGCAGAATTTTTATCCATTAAACATTAGGGCCATGAGGATTCTCAGAAGGGAAAGTTCCATTTAGGTGTAAAGAATTATGCAGAGTACTGCAGTTGCTGCCAAATAGCCAATACATAAAATACAAACTATTGACACAAGATGGTAAACTAACTCTTTGTTGTTTTTATTAAAAAGCAAGATGGTATTTCTAACATAAATGTAAGTATATTGAGGCTGTAGTAATGCATTCCAAAGAGAATAACGCTATTGCAGCTGAATTAAATCCTAGCTGGACTGAAACAAATCATTTTTCTTGCCTCAGATATAAGTCAATGGGCCACTTTTATTAACAGATCTATGATTTCATAGTATTTCATTTCAGTGAAATGATGTGAAATCACCAGATCTGAATATGCAAAGACAAATAGGATTTTATGCAACTATTTTACTAAGGATGCTTCTTTGCTTTTGTTTCAAAAGAAAGCCTATGAATAATATGAGCTTTATGTTATTTGAAAATTTAATAATTATACCCCATTTATATTTATATTTAAATTTATACTTCTATTTATATTTTATATTACTTATAATGAAAATTAGCCTTTTTCCCTTGAAAAACCCTTTTTTAATTTAAAATTTATCTTTTAGCATGTGAAATGAACAAATACATGCATGTGAGACAATTGGATATACACATGCCATTTACATTTCTATAATAATAGTCATGGTTCCTAAGAAGCAAATATCATGTATACTTAGGTGAAACACTTCAAAGCTCTTAGTTGGGAAATTTCAAATTCAAATACTATGTAAATAAGTTAAAAGCAACACAATGACAATTAGATTTCACAATATTGACACACAATTGTTATCTTTTCTATAAGAATAAAGAAATAATTATTGCTGAAATTTGGCCATCCTCCATAACAAAAATAGTCAAATATAGTCTCATGAGTATTACACACGTATTCATGCATTTCTGGTTACCAACTCTGTATTCCCACTTTATTCCAAATTCAAAATCTATGAGAGTATTAGAGAAGAAAGTAAGTTTGCATTTTCAGTGGAGGAATAAAATGAGAAGTCTTCCTCCACAATTGTGGTTTCCACAGTTTAACAAAAGACAGCAATGCTCTTTTTTGTAAATAAATTCAATTATAGAATGCTAATATATAAGAAGAAACAATAAAAGTTATGTCCTGCCTGATTCCTCCTTTGCACACCATCATCTCTTAGAAACCTGAAGTTCTACAAAGTGAGTTGAAAACCACTGTTCCAAAAAGCGTTTGCTTTTTTGCTTGTTGTAGTAGAAATTAACTGAGTTATTTTCTGCTTATTCTGAAAACTAAAATGCTCTAAAAATGCATACCGTGTTGTCATAATTAGTCAGGGGAGGTTTATATTTGGTTTTTCTAAAAACGTTATTTCAATTTCCTAAAAAGTTTCCATCTTGCTCATCTCTATCTTCCTTTAAAATTTTTTTCTTTTATTTTCTTTGCAATAACTTAACTCATATAGAAATAAATTAAAAAGAAATACCTTTGTAACATGACATTAGTCTGAAGTCTAGTGATATTTCAAGGCAGCTTTTTTTTTTTTATTTGAATCATGTTATTCTGAAAAACTCATGGGAATTTGAGAGATTCTAACATGGGATTGCTTCACCCACAGTCTTCCCTATCTGCACTGATGGCAGATGTATCCTTCCATTACTTAGGTAGAAAACGGGACGTAATTCTTGACCACTCTCTTTCTCTCTCACCTTATACCTATTGCATAAGGAAGTTACTTTATCTGTACTATATCAAGAAACCAACCACTTCTAATCATCTCTGTTAGTACCTCCTTTTACCAACCTACTGTCATCTTTAGTATCAATTGATACATTGTTTCTCTATGATCTATTCTCAGAAAAACAACCATGGTCAAAGATTTATGACTGCTCATAGATCCCATCTTCCTGAGAATAAAAGGCAAAGTCCTTACAATGCCTGTATTAATCAGGGTTCTCCAGAGAAACAGAACCAACAGATTTTATATATATATATATATATACACACACACATATATATATATCTATACATATATACGTAGCTTACATCTATATCTGAAGGAATTGGCTTTTGTGATTATGGAGGCTGAGAAGTTCCATAATCTGCCATCTGAAGCTGGAGACCCAGGAAATGTGGTGGCATAGTTCCAGTCCACATTTGAAGCCTGAGAACCAGAGAGTCAATGATGTAAGTTCCCAGTCTGAAGGCAGAAGACTGATCATCATTCAAAAAGCCTAGCAGAGAGAATGTATTTTCTCTTCCTGTGCTTTTATTTCTATTCAGACCCTCAATAAATTAGATGGTGCCCACACACATTGGGGAGGGCAATCTGCTTTACTCACTTTACTGATTCAAACGCTAATCTCATCTGGAAATACCTTCACAGATATACTCAGAAATAATGTGAACAAAATATCTGGGCACCACATGACCTAGCCAGATTGATGCAAAATTAAAAATTAATAAAATTAACCATCACGATGCCTTACCAGGTTCTTTGCAGACTGGCTGCCATTACCTGAATATCTCATCTCTTGACGCCCTGCTGCTCCAGCTGCACTGGTTTGTTTGTTATACTTTAAACACAGAAGATATTCTCTGACTTTAGGATTTTGCATTGGCTATTTTCTTTTATAGAACATTTCTTTCTCAGGTATCTGCATTGCTAACTCCTTTGCCTATATCAAGTCTGCTCAAAGATACATTACTACTGAGACTGCTTTGACCACCCCATTTAAAATTACAACTTTCCCCTCTGCCTTGGACCACCTTGCACTCCCAATTCCCCTTTCCCTTCTCTACCTTTTTTTTTTAACATAATTGTATCAACAGCTAACATACACTATAATTTCCTTATTTTTACTTATTTTATGTCTCCTTTCAATAAGAGGTACACTTAAAGGAGAAGAATATTTGTCTAATATGTTTGCTGATGGTTCTAAGAACCAAAAAAAGAAAAAGGAAACTGGTACATTGTAAGTTTTTAATGAATATTTATTGACAATAAATGAGGGGATGAATAAATCCATTTGTAGGTGAAAAGATTCATTCTCAACTGTCCCTTGAAACTTCTTTCATGTCTTTCTACATTTTAATCAATCACTTTTGAACCAAAGACAATGTAATATGCTGCAGCAGTTGTTAATTAGTGCTATAGACTGCCATTTACTTCAGCATCATAACAAGACTGAGAGCATGGCCCAATGTACATTTGCATCCTATACAGCTTCTTCAGGTCAATGGAATCTACACATGGTCTACTGCTAGCTGAGTGATAAGGCTAAACACTGGGAATAATGAACAGAGTATAAGGAGTGATTTTTTTCCCCATTATGTAGCAAAACTGTTTTAATAACCTTGGCTATAGATAGCAAAAGAAAATAACAGTCACTAAAAAAATACATTTATTCATTTATTAATCTTTAAAAGAAATATTGAATAGGTTTAATGTCTTAATATGCCACAAGTGAATATCAAATCTGAATTGGTCTGAGTTGAACTCATTCCAAAAATCCCTTAGTATTATGACTGTTATTCAAATGACAATTTTTTCCACTGCCTTTATACCATTCAATGTTTATTCTTCATATCATTTCTAAGTTGATTATTAGTACTATTGAGCTAATTGCATAGTGATAAAATCATGTAAGAAAGATTAAAGATCTATCCAAGGACAAATTGCTGTGCTTCAAGAATAAGATAAATTTTTAAAAAATATTTACATCTGCGTGACTATACGTCCTTCTCTTTATCTCAAATCTCTTAATATTGTACATAGCTTTTTAAACCATTATAAGTATTTACACTGCTCTTCTCTATTTTTTAAACTGCTTTAACATATAAAAGGTAAACTAAAGTTAAAAGGTGAGAAAAAAATTCAGGATTTGAAAAATGATAAATAGGTTTTGTTTTTTGTGTTTTAGCATTTTCCACATGGCAACATTGTTGCCCAACTGTGAGGTTGTTTGTCATCAAGTTTGAAAAGGTTACTGCATGACCACTCAAATGAAGTGTGAAACACTTAAACCTCTGCTTGCATTTAGAACCAGAAATCTATTCATTGTATTTCATATTCTCCCTCTCCACTTGTCTTCAAACACAATAATCTTGATGGATCCAACATCAATTATATTCTATGAATATTTCTGGAAAGCAAGAGTAGCAATATCAGGCAATTGTGCTTAAGGGTGACTTCATCTCTCTTCCCATTACTTTTGCTAGTTTTGTGACTTGGGTATTATTTTTATAGCAGATTTCAGTGTAAAATATTATTGCACAGGTACTGCAAGCAAAAAGCTCAACATAGCTGTTTCATTTTGAGTTTTGCTGGGCAATGCACGAGGCAACTCATGGGTCATAATTTCCTATTTCTTGTTAGCTACAGGAATCACTTAACATGAGCGCCTACAGACTCTGATATTTGCCTTACACACTGATATGATTTCCTTTTTGTTTAATTTTCCTTCAGATTTGATTGATTGTAAATATTCTGATTCCTCACCCTCACACAACAACCCACCATAATTTTTAGTTGATTTAACTGTGTCAATCTCTGACTTCAAATTACCAGCAGTCCTCTTTCAGTACTATTAATAATCCTTAGCCATTCACTGCATGCTTTTCCTTTTACCTGGCCTTTGGGATGGTTCTGAGCTATATTTAATTGATATATTGATTATAATTGATATATTTAATTTATTTAATTGATATTTCTTTCATGTGCTTTGGTAACAGTCCCAAAGTTTCCTATCACATAAGAATATACATTATTAGGAAGTATTTGCCAATTTTTAATATTATCAATATTTAAACTCTTTTTATTTTAAATTAATTTATTTATATATATATATATATATATTTTTTTTTTTTGGCTGTGTTGGGTCTTCGTTTCTGTGCGAGGGCTTTCTCTAGTTGCGGCAAGTGGGGGCCACTCTTCATCGCGGTGCGCGGGCCTCTCACTATCGTGGCCTCTCTTGTTCTGGAGCACAGGCTCCAGACGCGCAGGCTCAGCAGTTGTGGCTCACGGGCCCAGTTGCTCCATGGCATGTGGGATCTTCCCAGACCAGGGCTCGAACCCGTGTCCCCTGCATTGGCAGGCAGATTCTCAACCACTGCGCCACCAGGGAAGCCCAATATTGGAACTCTTAATTGAAACTCTTAAAATTATTAAATAATTAAGAAAACTTTGCTATCTTAATTATTTTTACATAAATAAATTTCCTCTGGAAACATATATAATCAATTTGTCAAAATTAATAACCAAAAGGATAATCCTATAATTAACCTTAATTCTATAATTAAACTTAATCCTTATATTTCAATGACAGTAAAGTAGGAAATACATTGTTATCTTCACTGTAGGGAAACTTATCCTTTTTTAAATCAAATATTTTAAGATAATTTTTACTACAGTTTCAACAATTCAATCCCTAAATTAATGAGAATATAGAATTCTAAGGTTGAAAGAGAATTTCTAAAGATGTTACTATAGAAAACATTAATTTAGGGGGAGAAATCATGGTTTCAGTGAGTTAAAAAGATTTGTTCAATGTCATGAATCTAGTTAAGGGCCAGAGATGAAACACGAAATAGTTTATCAAGATTTCAGTTTGGGTATGTTTCTTAAATCATTACCTTAGTCTCCCCTAAAATATTTCAAAGTACTGTGTCTTGTTATTAAAATCATCAGTGGTTTCAGTCAACCAGTAGATTTATTTATTTATTTATTTTTAAAATCTTATTTAAATCTTATAAAATACTTTCAGTAATGTGCAGGATTCTTAAGTAAACAGCTAATGTATTTTCACAAACTGGACACACAGATCAAAACAACAGGATCTAATCAGTATCTCAGAAGTCCCCTCATGCTTCCTCCATTCACAATTCCTTCCCACAAACCCCACCAAGAGTAATCCTTATCCTGACTTCTAACTTTATACATTAGTTTTTCCTGTTCTTGTACTTCACATAAATGAAAGTATATGGTTGTGTACTCCTTTATGTTGGCCCCTTTCTGTTTGTAAGATCCATTTGTATGTCCTAATTGCTATATAGTAGTTCATAGTATAAATATATCAAAATTTACTTGCTCATTCGTTTTGTTACACTAATTTTGGGTAAATTATATTTTGGAGATATTATGACTAGTACTACAATAAACAATAATGTGCAGGATTCTTCATAAATATGTATAGGCATTTCTGTTGCGTATCTTTATGGGCTGAATTATTCCCCCCTTCTTCAAAATTCATGTGTTGAAGTTCTAACTTATAGTACCTCAGAATGTAACTACTTAGAGACAGGGTCTTTAGAGAGATGATTAGTTTAAAATTAGGTTATATGGGTGAGTCCTAATCCAATATAACTTGTGTCTTTATAAGAAGAGGCAATTTGGACATAGACACAGACAGAAGGAAAACAAAGTGAAGACATGGAGAAGATAACCATCTAAAAGCCAAGCTAAGAATCCCAGACAGATTCTTCCTAATGGCTCTCAGAAGAAATCAGCTCTACCAGAATGTTAGCTTTGGACTTCTAGCCTCTATACCGAGAGAAAAAAAAAATAAAATTTTCTGTCATTTAAGCCTAGTCTGTGATACTTTGTTCAGGGAGCCTTAAAAAGGAATGGCTCAGCAAAGTGTGTGTATATGTATAACTTTAGCACCAAAGATTGCTAAATTACGGATTTATACTTCTTCTAGCCATGTATAAGCATTCCAGGTGCTCTCAAAACTTCTCTAACACTTTGCATTTTCTTTCATTAGTCTATTCTGGTTGGTATAAAGTAGTATCTCATGGTTGCGTTTTGCATTCCCATGATTACTAATGTTGAGCACACTGTCACATGTTTATCAGCCATTTGGATGTCGTCTTTAATAGGAAGGCTCTCTTCATTACTGTGTACTTATCTACGTACCTTAAATTTAAGGAACATTGACTCTAGCTTCTTTGCATGTCTGAACTGTAATCTTTTTTTTTTATTTTAAATTTATTTTTGGCTACATTGGATCTTTGCTGCACACGGGCTTTCTCTATTTGCGGTGAGCGGGGGTTACTCTTCATTGTGGTGCGCAGGCTTCTCATTGCGGTGGCTTCTCTTCAGTAGTTGCGGCGCGTGGGCTCAGTAGATGTGGCTCGTGGGCTCTAGAGTGCAGGCTCAGTAGTTGTGGCGCACGGGCTTAGCCACTGCGCAGCATGTGGGATCTTCCCGGACCAGGGATCAAACCCGTGTGCCCTGCATTGGCAGGCGGATTCTCAACCACTGTGCCACGAGGGAAGTCCCTGTAATCTCTTTATATCCATCCTGTTGTCAGCTGTACAGCCTACTCTTTGTCAAAGTCTCCCATGTAGGAAAGTCAAGAAAGTCTTAGTTAAATATTTTTGGTTATGTTCTATCTTTAATATCAGCTCTTCACTGTTATATTTTCTCCGTAAACCAGAGAGTTAGTTACTATTAAAAATTTTTGTATTTTTCACTGATTCTACCATTCTTTATGCTGTACATATGTATTTCACTGTCATTAAACTATTCATAATTCCTTGCATAAAATGTGTCTCTCCCTAGTGTAGCAGTCCATTAAGCCTTTCTTTGAATGATGGTCGCTGATCTTCTCTTTCCAGTTACAGAAGATTTGCAGGATATTTTTTTAAATCCTGCTGTGTTCAAGCTTTTAAAAAATCTAATAATTATGATCTGAAGTAAGTAAAATAAATAGCTTCAAGGTTAGAGATAGCTGTGGTGTGAAACAAATGTTTTTCTTCAAGAGCTATTGGTTTAAATCTTTGTAAATATGCAAATAATCATTTGAAGATTTTGATATGAATATAATGAGTTAAAAATAATGTGAAAAAGCAAAGATTCATCACTCATCAACTATTCAATAATTTATAATTAGTAGTTCTAATTTACTGAGACCATTTTTTTTTTTTTTTCATCTCATTGCAAACATTTAAGAAAGGTACTCTTTAAGGGCATCCTTTCAAAATCAGACAACACACTCTAGACACAAAACACCTGGATAAAGCAAGAGAGGTCTAATTTCAAAGCAGTACATGTATTTTTAAAATTACATTTATGTACTCATAACATATAATTTATCATTATTATCCCAGTATTCAAAAACATACCAGATGGTATCAAAGCACTGCTTGCCCTTTTCTGAACTCTGAAATGCATCCTAGGAGACTATCTAAATAATTTATAAAATTTTACTTCCTTTTTCCATTTTGCTGTTTCCTCTAAGGAGTGTTTTGATTAACTTTATGATAAAAACTTGCTGCCTTTTATAAAATACCTAACTAACTTTTTTTTTTAGTGTTATTCTAATTGGAGGAATGTTTAGAAAGCCAGGAAATATGTATATTTCTTTTTAATGCACAGATGCTACTTCAAAAACAGAAACTTAAATTTGCTTATGGATATTTTAAAACACAAACAAATAATATTCCATGTATACGTAGCTTCAATTTTCTTGCCATCCTATCATGTCCTCTTAACTATTTCATTGTGTTGGTGACCATGTAACAAAGTTATTTTGATGAGCAAATTTAATGAAAACAAAAAGTATGTCATGAGATTTGCAAATGTCCTTTGCAATATTTCTATCAATATCTAATATTTTATGTAGATGTATAGGAAAAGGAGTCTTATCTGAGACCCCCTTCACCCACACAATCTACCCCCCTAATTCCTAGCTCTTTCTCATGGATGAGGAAAACCAAAACCTTATTGTCCAAATTCCAGGATCCTGAATAGAAATGCTGGGCTTTAAGGAGTCAAAATAGTGTATGGTGGTCTCTCTTATGCTTCTCTGCTGAAACAGCAGGTAACTTGTCATGTGAAGTTCTGTAAAGTCCCTATAAGAACACCTTGAAGTAAATTGACGTTTTCTTTTGCAATTAAACATAATTCGTTAAGAATAGCTCTTGTTTTTCTATTAGGCTTTTGATAGGAACTGGTTGTTAACCATGAAGTAACAAGTAACTAGGATACTTTATTTTCTCTTTATTAACTGGATCATTTCCACAAAGTCATATATTTCAGTGAAAATAGCATTGCCCAGTTTTAAAGGGGAAGTGGTATATTTTATATCAGACCTGAGTAGCTATGAATACTCAAGTAAATTTCATGAGCAAGTTTATCATATTTCCACAGCACCTATTTTTGACTCGTTGCCATTCCTCCCTCAGTTGATTCTTATATCCTCATGAGAAGTTTGCTATGATGAGTTAGCAAAGGAAAAAAAAAACAAAAAACAAAAAATGCTGATATGTTAGTTTCCTATTGCTTAGTGGCATAAAACCACACAAATTTATTATCTTACAGTTCCAGAGGGCAGAAATCCTAAGTGGTTTTCACTGGGCTAGAAATAAAGGTGTCATCAGGGCTGCATTCTTTCTGGAGGATCTAGGCAAGAATATGTTTCTTTGCCTTTTTCAGATGTTAGAGGTCTCCTGCATTACTTGGTATGGTCCCTTGCTCCATCTTCAAAGCCAGAAGAGCAGCAAGGCATCTTAAAATCTTTTTCTGACTCTAATCCTCTTGCCTTAATCTTTCTCTTAAAAGGACCCTTGTGATTATATTGGACCTACCTGGACAATCCAAGATACTTTCCTTACTTCAAGGCTAGCTGATTAGCAAACATAGTTCTACCTGTAACTTTAATTCTCTCTTGCCATGTAACATAACATATTCCAAGAATCCACATATTGGCTAGTGGACATATTTAACCATACTATATTATTGGGTATTTGAGCTGTTTATTTTTATCTAGTATAAAAATAATGCTGCAGTGGACATTTGTATGTGCAGTTTATTTTTTCCCCATACGTTTATTAGGCTAGATTTGTAGTGATGGAATTACTAGTTCAAACAACTTAAATTTTAAAATATTATTATGTTTTGATAATAATATTTTTACTTATAAAATAATTTTTGTTTATTTTAGAATATTTGGAAACTATAAAAGAAACACCAAGAAAATAAAAATTATCTAATACTCAAAACAAAAAAGAAGTTAATATTGAACTCAAATACTTCTATTCTGCAATGAGGGAACTAGTCTGGTAGCTTATATCAGGTTGATTATATTGGATCTGTTAAAACATGGAAAAGGAAACAGGATCTCAGGCCCATCCCAATCTTCTGGTGCCAGTAAGAAGATTGCCAAATAATGTAATCACTTTCAGGTGTGGTCCTTAAAGATGCTGGGAGAGAGTGTCTTCCCAGTAAGCAGAATTTCAAGTGATATATTTGGTTGTCACTTTGTATGGATATAGATATGACCATATCTATAGCCATAAATATATATAGAGAGAGACACTGGCTAATAATTTAACCATATGATCAAAGATGTGAAAATTGGAGAATTGTTAACAAGTTGGTCAGAGGAAGAGATATGTGTATGAATCTTTAAAAAATGACAGTGAGAATGCTTGTGACTAAAGCAAATTTATAAATTATTGTATTTTATGCAGAAGATGCCATTATTAATTATATAATCAATCAGCCATATTTTTTCAAGACATGTCAGTACTTTCTCAATGGACTAATTTACAAAGTGGCCATGGTAGCGGAGTTGGAATTTACGAGTTTAACAGCATAGATTATATCTCACCAAGTCTGATTAGTATAATGCATGACTAAATGCCCAACCTATGTACAGTGAAGGCTAATATTGAACTCTGAAATAATTCTGTTATATAGTGAAGGAACTAGTCTGGTAACTTATATCAGATCGATCTGTTGGATCCCTTAAAACACAGAAAAGACAGCAGAATCTCAGGCTCACCCCCGACCTACTGATCCAACATCTGCATTATAATAAACTCCCTGTGTAATATGTACTTTTAAGTTGGAGAAGCAGTGATCCAAAGGATGGATAATCTCTACTTGTAAGAAAATGAAATAATTGATACTTTTGAGTAAAATGTCATTTTACCATATAAATGATACACATTATCTGCCCTTAGGAACATATTGAGGACGTAAAACAAAAACAAACAAAAACACTTTTAAAAGTACATAGGGGGCTTCCCTGGTGGCGCAGTGGTTGAGAGTCTGCCTGCCAATGCAGGGGACACGGGTTCGGGCCCTGGTCTGGGAAGATCCCACATGCCGCGGAGCGGCTGGGCCCGTGAGCCACAATTGCTGAGCCTGCGCCTCTGGAGCCTGTGCTCCGCAACAAGAGAAGCCGCGATAGTGAGAGGCCCGTGCGCCGCGATGAGGAGTGGCCCCCGCTTGCCGCAACTAGAGAAGGCCCTCGCACAGAAACGAAGACCCAACACAGCCAAAAAAATAAATAAATAAATAAAAAATTAAAAAAAAAGTACATAGAACGTCTAAGGTACCAATTTGAGGGATTTATATGATGATGATGACAAGGATGATGATGATGTTAATAATGAGATGTTTTCAAAATTTAATACAAATGCAAATCATCTGGAGAGTTTGTTAGAATTTAGAAGGCTGGGATAGGAACTGAAGTTAATAATTTTTAAGAAGCTTCCAAGTAATATTGCTGTTGCTAATCCAAAGACTGTACTTTGAATAGCAAGGATAATGATATAATAAAGATGCTAATGCTGATGATGATTTCAGTTATGAAAACATGGCAATCTAACTTTCCATAGTGGATAAAAATTTTTGTGCTTTGTAAAGATATTTCTTATGATTCAAACAACTGTTTTCTCCTGATTCAAAAAGTAACTCATAATAAAATATTTAAAATTGTTATCAAAGGTTTTTAAAAACCATTTATGGAAATGTCACTATAATCAGCATACATTAAACTCATGTCAGAAAATCAACATTCTAACTGGGTTTATTCATGGAAACAATGATGAGCTTATCCTCACATTAATTAAGCACAATGGCCTATATAATTCAATATTGAAAAGGATTAACCAAGCAAAAATAGGAAAAGGGCAAACCTATAAATTTGGCCTCAAAAAAATGCTGTTACAACATTGAATATTTTTAGCTTTGATATTTCACCCCAATGATATGGACTTTTTATCCTAATTTTCCTGTCTCGTGCTTCTGGAACTGAGGGGCAATAAGTTGTCATATTATTTTGTTTGTTTTACTCTAAATAACTCCTTACTCGGGGTGTCTTCTGTGAAAACAGTCCACTAGTAAGGACCAGAGTATCAGAGGCCGTTTAGAAAATTGTATCTCTGAGCAATGCTTCTTAACTTTTTAAAAGCCTAACTAAAAATATAATGGCCATGACAGTCTGGGCCCTGAATGACAGCAGAGTTTCAGTGAACCCATGAATATACCATCTCAATGGGTTTATTCCAAAATAGAGTAAGTAATTCTCAGGCATTATTGCACTACAAAGACAAATATCAGAGAGATATTTCTTCAATCGAGTCAATGAATTAACCAATTAAAAATTAAACAATTTAATTCTAAATAAAAATCCATATATATCTCTATATGTCAAAAATCAGTTGGTTCATAATATTTATCTAAGAACCAGAAGAAAACAAAGACTTAAAGAATACTTTCTGATCATTCTTTTTAAAGAGAAGATATACAGAAATAAACAAATAGTAATATCAGTTACTTTTAAACCCACAATGATTGTAAGAATTTGTAGAAATAAGAAACAACTTTGGCCAAAACCATTAGAGAAAAAGATAAAATTCAATTGAGCTATTTAAAAAAATAGATTTTTCTGGGTAAACAATGAGGGGTGTGTATTTGTGTGTGTGTGTGTGTGTGCGTGTGTGTGTGTGTGTTTCAAACAACTTCTGGTCAAATGTTCAGAAGTTGTAGTATTTCTCTTCATTTATTTGTATTAAAAACCTAGTATATTTTGTGTTTGGGGATAAATGCTGGGCATATAATGATTAATAAGTTCTGATCCCAACTATCAGGAATGGATGACTAATTCAGGCACAATGATTTATAATGGATTATGGGAAGAAAAATGTTATAATGGAGGCATGAATAAGATACAGTTAAGTTGAGAGTCAACATGTCTATTAAACATGAAGGAATTCAGTGTGGGTACATATTAATGTATAAAATTTTGGCTAAAAAGAAATGTTAATACGTAAATATTGGGGATAAAGTAGGCAAGATTGGTTGAGAACAGATTCTAGAGGGTTTTTTAGAGTTTGTTTTGCTTTTCCTTTTCTCATGCTTCCTTTTTGTTTTATCTCTCCTTTTTGCATTACAAAGGCTATGCAATTTTTTTTAAGGAGGTGGGTTTGGCTTTTTTTATTATGTTAAAAATCACATAACATAAAATTTACCATTTTAACTAGTTTTAAGTGTACAGTTTGGTAATGCTTACTATATTCACATTGTTGTGAAACAGATCTCCTGGTCTTTTTTGCCGTGTATAACTGAAACTTAATATTTATTGAACAGAAACTCCCCTTTCACTCCTTTCCATAGTCCCTGGCAACCACAGTTCTACTCTTTGTTTCTATGAGTTTGACTATTTTAGGTATTTCATGTACATGAAATCATGCAGTGTTTGTTCTTCTGTGACTGACTTATTTGTCTTTAATGTAATATCCTCCAAGTTCATCCATATTGTCGCATATGACAGGATGCCCTTTTTTCAAGGCTGAGTAATAGTTCATTATATGTATATACCACATTTTCATTTATTTATTTATTTTTAACATCCTTATTAGAGTATAATTCCTTTACAGTGTTGTGTTAATTTCTGCTGTATAACAAAGTGAATCAGCTATATGGATACATATATCCCCATATACCCTCCCTCTAGCATCTTCCTCCCACCCTCCCTAACCCATCCCTCTAGGTGGTCACAAAGCACCAAGCTGATCTCCCTGTGCTATGCGGCTGCTTCCCACTAGCTATCTATTTTACATTTGGTAGTGTATATATGTCCATGCCACTCTCTCACTTCATCCCAGTTTACCTTTCCCACTCCCTGTGTCCTCAAGTCCATTCTCCATGTCTGCATCTTTATTCCTGTCCTGCCCCTAGGTTCATCAGAACCATTTTTTTTTTTAGGTTCCATAAATATGTGTTAGCATATGGTATTTGTTTTTCTCTTTCTGACTTACTTCACTCTGTATGACAGACTCTAGGTCCAGCCACCTCACTACAAATAACCCAATTTCATTTCTTTTTATGGCTGAGTAATATTCCATTGTATATATGTGCCACATCTTCTTTATCCATTCATCTGTCGATGGACACTTAGGTTGCTTCCATGTCCTGGCTATTGTAAATAGTGCTGCAATGAACATTGCAGTACATGTTTCTTTTTGAACTGTGGTTTTCTCAGGGTATATGCCCAGTAGTGGGATTGCTGGGTCATATGGTAGTTCTATTTTTAGTTTTTTAAGGAACCTCCGTACTGTTCTCCATAGTGGCTGTATCAATTTACATTCCCACCAACAGTGCAAGAGTGTTCCCTTTTCTCCACACCCTCTCCAGCATTTACTGTTTGTAGATTTTTTGATGATGGCCATTTAAGCTCACTAATTCTTTTTTTTGGCCTTTTAGGGTCTACTGATAAGTCTATCAAAGGCAGTCTTCATTGGTGTGACAATGTCTTTGATTTCTAGCACTTCCTTTTCACACTTACTTAGAGTTTCCATTTTTCTGCTTACATTATTCATTTATTCTTATCTATCTGGTATCTATTTTTTCCATTATACCTCTTTAATATATTTATCATAATTAGTTTTAAATTTTTTATCTGCTAATTCCAAAATCCATATCCTTATCTGAGTCTGGCTCTGATGATTGTGTTGTCTCTTCAGACTATGTTTTTCTTACCTTTTGGCATTACCTTTTTGTTGTTGAAGTCCTATATGTTACATCGGGTAATAGATACTGAAGTAAATAGGATTTCAGTGCAAGGATTCATTTTAATATGGCTAGGTATTGGTCTGTGTTTAGTGTTATCTATAGCTCTAGGTGCCTGTAGTGTCCTATTCTTGTCTCCTTTCTTGACTTTAGGCTTCCTTAAGAACTCTTCCTTACAGAGAGTCTGTGTCTTGAAACTATTATAACATGGGACTCTTGTTGGTATGGAAGTAAGGTGTAAGTGAGGAGGAAGGTTTTATAATCATCCAATTAAAATCTCCATCTTTTAGTGGGCTTTTGACCCTTAGAAATGTTTTTCAAGAGCTATAGCTGTTTTCCCCCAGTTCCTTACTCTCTCCCTTGGTGGCTGTATTTTCCCATCAAACACTGATCTCTGCTGGCTGCATTTTTTTCCTTATATGAGACAGAAAGTTTAGAGGGGGCTGAAGTGGGAAGAATTTTCTTCCCTTAGGATAAGGATCTGGAAAAGCCTTCTGCCCTCGAGAATAGTCCTTTGTTATGGAGAATGCTGTGGGCATATTTCACAATGATTACTCCTCCTTTCCCCTGCCAAGCCAAGAGGGAATACTTATCACATCTCCTTGAAATCTTGGTGGAGTTCCTAGAAGGAAAGTCCACAGAAGTGTGGGGACCCTGCTCAGACTGCAGCTCCCAGGAATTTCTTAGTCTATGGCTAGTCCACCCTCAGCCTCCAGCAGTTCATCAAAATTAGCATTTAAATTCTCCTACAGTTTGTGTCTCCAGAAGTTTCTGTTCCAGTAAGTATATCTTGGCTGTGTCTCTCCAGATGTGCCTATCTCTCCAGATTTCTAGTCAACAGTTTTCCCTGCAACCTCAGTTCTCAGAAGCATCCAAGATTGATGACTTCCAAGCACGTTTCAGGCTAAAGCCCAAACCAGAAATCCTTATTTTTTCTTTAAAATTTAAGTATAAAAAGATTGGTAATAAAAAAAAATAATAATGTATTTAAAAAATTTTTCCTGTAATTATCTTTGAGTAGATTTAGAGTATACAGTTTTATGCAAAGAAACAGAAATCTTGGTAAAATGTTCTAGAAAACACAACATGAACAATTAGTCATGAGATTTCCAAGTAAGTCACTCAAATGCACAGAACTACTCCAGAGTTGTTTTTGGAAACTTCTTAAAACTAATCAGCTATACAATCCATATAACCTACATCAGCCTTTAATTAAATAGTGTTTAATACTATCTGCTTCATGTCTGTACTAATTTATGACATCCTTGAAGATGAGATCTGTCAGTACATTTCCTGTATCACTTAGGACATCCAAAATATTACTGAACACATCATATGCTCCATAAAATGTTGTCAAAATAGATTCAGAGATAATAAACACAACTGTTGTTCGTTGAGTGTTGGAGAAAGCACATGTATCCTCCTATATTGCCTTTGAACCCTTATCTGAAACATGTAGTTGATTCTAATGCAATTATTTGGATGCTGTTCATTAAAACATCACAGTTTTAGCTATATCTAAGAGTCTCAGAGGGGTCTATATATAATACATTTCAGTGATGCTTTTCTTTATAACCATATGCTTGTTGTATATTGACATCATCAGTCATACTTGAATATTGATTTGCTGTATGTTTTCTGTGTAGGAAAGAGAGTTTGTCATTCATTAATTTCTTCATTTGATTATGTATATCTTTGAAGGCAATAATTTTATATGCTGAGTTAATGATTGCAATTTATTTGTATTTGTATGCAGAGCTAATTGGTTTGTACAACACAAGGCTATAGAATATAAACACAAAAGATCTGCTGACTTGTTAAGTATAATAAAAGACAGTATCTATTATCAGGTACTTGTGACATTTTCAGCTTTGATATTTTCTCTTTTGAAAAAGAAGAGAATACATTTAATTTCTTCTTCAAAAATATTTGTTTATTCTGATTACCAAAAGTAACTAATTAATTATGAATATTTGAAATCATTCTTTGAGCTTGGAAAGTGAAAGTATTATCAGTTACACATTACAGTATACAGATCTATATCCATGCAAATGGACATTTTTATAAATGAATCATAATAAAGCAACATTTGGTATGATTAATGTACAGTTTTTAAAGAAATGAAGAAAGAGCTAAAAAGAAGACCATCTGCTAGTTCAACAAATATTTGTTGAGCATTTATTATATACAAGATATTAGATTAGATGCTATGGAAATTTATAGTGATAAACCAGTCATGGACCATACAGCAGGGAAAGAAGAGGGAAGGAAAATACTCTTGACTGACTACCTAATAAATTAAGAATTATTCTGTCAAACACTTTACATAAATGATTTGTTTTCTGTTTTTGTTTACATGTAAACAAAATGGTTCAAGTAAATAAACATTCTCATAGTTGGTAGTTGATAAATATTTGTTGACTAAGTGGATTTTAGGGAAGAAAACAGTTTTATCAAATACTGGCAATAGAGTTCTAGCTCTGTCTACAGGAGGGAAAAATTTGCTTCCAGAAGATGTGTGAATTCTAGGAAAATGTAAGAGGGGATCTAACACTTTAAACAAGCCCTAAGAGATAGGTAGGATTTACATGTCTTAATGGAGAGAAAGCCATTCTAGTAATAAGTGGACATGTGATTACTTTATGGTGATTAGTTAGATTTGCCTGAAAGGTAAGGCCCTTGGAATATTGGGTAATATTGATAAACAAGTAAGTTTTTGTCAGGATATTGAAACACTTGATTCAGCCTGAGGATTTCAATTCTAGGTTGTAGGAAAATGAAACCCCTGGAGACTTGGAGCTAAGATGAGCCATGAACACAAATGTGTTTTTCAGGATATTGAATCTGACAGTATGTAAGAAATGAACTAAGTCAGAAAGTGACTGGAGCTGATGAGATGAGTTGAAAAGCTATTAAAATATCCCAGGTAATAGGTAATAATGACCTGAACTCTGATACCAGCATAGGAATGGAGAGGTGGGCCAAGGTAAGATAAATTATCCAACAATATATCTCATACTCCAGTCTCATTTCCATCTATCCTGCTAAAATGCATGTCAGCTCTTTTTCACACATCCTTGTGTGAAAGCAAATTTGAAGTTAATAACACTCCAACTTTCTATCACTGTTTCTTTTCTCATTTCATTATGTGGAAATTATCTTCAATTCTCCATTTTCCTGCATGTTAGCAGTTGTAAAACATAAATTGAATAATATTTTACAGCAACCTAAGTATATGCCACAAGCCAAACAGCACAGTTTGCAGTGATAGTGATAAAATGCAGTCTAATTTTGAATCGCCTAATACTGTGGATAGGGGAGCCTAAATTTATCCAAAAGTTTCATGGGAACACCTGTCATTTATAAATTCATTTTGCATTATATATTTATCAGTACAGCTAATTTACTTTTCTTTCCTAATGTTCTTATTTAAAATATCTGTGGTTAGCATCATAAAACTTCATTGAAAGATAATACCTTGACTCAAACATGCTAAGGGGTTATCATGAACATATAACACAGACAAAGCAAATGTCAAACTCAATTTGGCAAATAGATAGAGCGCATTACCCAGATACAAGAGGAATATTGTCAGACTGCACCGTTTATTAAAAATTGTCATGAGAAGATGTGTTGACTCTAACTTGATTAATGCCAATGATATATTTGTCCCATCGCAGTTTCTGGATTCTTTAAGATTTCCAATACAGGCTCTAAAGGTGACAGAAAAAGAGGAAGGAACTTGAAAAGTGATCTCCCTATGAGTATTTTTGAAGTGATTCAATAACATTTAGAAATATACTAAAATGTGGATGCCAAGCCTCTTTGAGATGTCTCATCTACCCTCATTCAGCTTTTTTTATCCTATACCCTAACTTCTGGTGATGGGTGTAGTAGAGAGGTGTTGCAGAGGAAAAGAGGAATCATGAAGTTCAAACATTTTGCATTTTATGTTTCCAATTTTTTAAAATATTTTGCAACATTTTTTAGAAATGTCTCATCTCAAGAGGGTGGTTGAAATGCTTCAGTTGCATTCAGGGATAAAACAGTATAATTTAAAAAAAAAATCAGTATATCTTGAATTTTTGAACCACTGGGATAATACTCAGTTGAATAATTTCCTGAGCAAGAACTAAATTAAGAAGCTTCTGACTCTTTTACTTCTTTCTAAAACAACAATATTTTGCAGGCTTCTCATTCTATTTGCATAGCCAAAAAAGGAAGTGGTGTTTTCTATATGCATGTGTATATTAAAACAAGATATTCTGTACAGGAATGTTATTGAAGAGGTCTCTACTTCAACCTAAATGGTCTCTGAGCATCTTAATAACTATGACAATAAGTATATAAAAGTACTGTGAAGTAAAGCATTATGCAGAAATATATAAATGTTTTGGTGAATTACATTTTTTCAAAGACAAAGAGGCTGTGTGAGACATTTCCTGTTAAAACAAAATTTAAAATATCATATTTAAATTACATTAAATATTAATTGAAATCATCTATCCAAAAGAAGGCTAGATTTTTGGAGTATTTCTTTGCATCTGCATGACTGAATTCTTTAGAAAGCTTATAATGACTATATTTACTATGCTTCCTAGAACATGTTTACTAAGATTTTTGTTTATTTAGTTGAACAGAAACCTCTATATCTATTCAACAATAACTCAAGGAGATTTTACATTTCATTTTTTTTATTTTCAAAATTTTTCTACCCAGTTGAGCCCCAAAATTAACTCCTGAACTCCTATTAATTTTATTTATAGGTGGAGGTAATAAAGTCAAATGGCTACAAAAGCCAGGTGATAAATAAATGAAGGAGGTAAAGGTATTGTAGACAAATTAGAGCATAGACACAAAAAGGATAAATCCTAAACTCATGTCCAAGTGACTGTTGCCATATTATGATTCAGGACTAGTATTACCGGATATACTATTTGCTTGCTGTTTTCCCCAACAGAATCCAGAAATCCAAATCTTTACAAGTGAAATCTCAAGAGTTTGTTTTTTTAGTCCAAACAAAACCTGTTGTGTCACTGTTGTCTTCTCTTGCATAGGCAGCCAGTTCCCCTAGAATATATAGTGAGTCACTAAAATTACTGGGTATAAAATTCATGATTAATTAAGTAATAAGTGTTACTAGATATCCAAAATGACAAATACTCCTATTAAAGTGTGGTACCAAGGTCATTTAATTATTATTAGGAAGGCTCCATACTTTAAAAAATCATTATCAATGAGGTTATTAAAGTATTAAATCAGATTTTTTCTTATCTGAAGGGTATTAAGGAACTTGGATTTAAAAAAAAAAAAAAAGGGACTTCCCTGGTGGCACAGTGGTTAAGAATCCGCCTGCCAATGCAGGGGACACGGGTTTGAGCTCTGGTCCGGGAGGATCCCACATGCCACGGAGCAACAAAGCCTGTGTGCCACAACTACTGAGCCTGAGCTCTAGAGCTCACAAGTCACAACTACTGAGCCCACGTGCCACAACTACTGAGACCTGCATGCCTGGAGTCTGTGCTCGGCAACAAGACAAGCCACCACAGTGAGAAGCCTGCGCACTGCAACTAAGAGTAACCCCTGCTCACTGCAACTAGAGAAAGCCCACGCGCAGCAATGAAGACCCAACGCAGCCAAAAATAATAAAATAAAATAAAATAAAATAAAATAAAAAAAAGAAACAGAGGAAGAAGGTTGTGAGCACAGGGCAAAACTATAAAGATTCAGTCCTGCTGTGGCGGTAATGATGATGTGAGACATTAGGTAGTTGTGGAAAAGGGGAAAGGGAGCAAGGCTTTGCCAGGGCTCTTAGGTGGGGGACAACTGCTGGTGTTTTTATTTTGCTTTACTTTTCCTTATTTCAGTTTTACAAATATCCATCAGCTAAGCATTGTATAGCCATCATGTGTCTGACTAGATGTTAAGGACTAAAACTATAAAAGTGAACTAGCAAGGATATAACTTAGTGTTTTTTAGAGAAGCTAGGCACTAAACAAGGAATTAACACCATGGTAGGTATTCAGAAAAGAGACCTGTTGGGTTCTATCATCCTCCCCACCATGTACTGTGGATTATTATTTGCTTTGTAGTGTGTGCTTCAATATTATTCTTGGAAACCTGTTATTACTATTTTTATGTGTATGCAAACTTTTCTAATTAAAATTAAATGAAGTATAGGCATTTCCACTCATAATTCTGAAAATAATACTGCTCAAAAAGACCCAGCAATCATTTAAATTCAGTTCAATATCCCAATAGCTAATGAGAAGTCTTTACAAATTCTGGAAAACTTAATATTGTTGATAGAGTCATATATGAATCATAAAGTATTCGCTTGGAAGGTAATGAGACTTTTTTCAAGTTATTTGGAGGGGGAGTAAGATAATTCCCTGCCTGGCTCTGTTGTGAGTGTAGTCCTCAGCCTTTAAAACATGTTGTTATCAGATTGCTTCTCCTTTACTTTCATTTATAAGTGCTTGAACAAAATAATCCACCACAGAGTCTCTGGGGAATATTTGATTTATTTGAGTTAATCTATGCCCCCAAGAAGAAGATCAGCTAGGGAGGAGGTGGGGCAGGCAGTTAGTTCTGTTTGATTCTCTTTTCTAATACCTTACAGACCTTGCCATGGCCTAAAAGGAGCCGCTGCTTCTTAAAAGAGTTCTTTGCTGTTCTAAAATGTTTACTTCCACCAGGAACTTGACGGATGCTTAGAATTTCTGCACATTATATTACCTTTGCTCACCCAGTCTAAATCCCTACAACCCAGGCTTGATGATGTTGAGCTGGAGCTTTCTGCTCTCCTTCTAAAACGTGAGCAGCTCAGTATGATTTTCCAAAACACTGCTGTGCTCTGGTCTTTACTGCTCTGCCTCATTGGAGACTTTGTATCGCAGTTTGAGTTGCTTTAAATGATCACTCCTAAGGAAGCCCAAGAAGAAGAATTTGCACATCCTTAGGTCTCTCAGTTTGGAGGTATACATTGTTCTTTAGGGAAACAAACAGACAAACAAATACTGAAGAGAGTCCCAACATGAAGCAAGGAGTGTGTTTGCAGTGACAGTTACTAGTTATCTTCGTCATTATTAGTTACTAGTAATAAGTAACTAATAATTAATGGCATTAATCAAGGAGTGTGTTTGCAGTTACAATTACTAGTTATCTTGGTTAAATTCTCTAATTCATCTGAATCTTACTTTTCTTCTATGTAAAATTAAAACAATAAAATACGTTGGATTGTAGAAGTTGATGCCATTTTAAAATGTGTGAAAATATTTTTACAAAAATACTGAATACATATCAGGGAATATTGAAATATTGCTATGAATTTTTATCACCTCATTTACTCTCTGATAATGAGGGCTTTGGTATTGAGCAATTGAAGAGTCCAGTTGAATACATACCCCAATAAAAAAGGTAGTAGGCATTCCAAAAGCAATCACAAGGATACTGGGATTAAATGTAATTTGCTTTCCTACATCACAGATTCAGTCCTGTGTTTAAGGGATCTAACACAAGCTAGTTTAGTGTGAAAATTTTGGTGGCTTTTCTTCTTAACTTTGAGTCATAGGGCATTGAGAAGTAAAATTCCGATGGCATTTATAAGAAGCCCTATAGACACTGAGTATCATTTAAAATGATAGCATTGCTATTCTGCCTGAATTTTAAAATGTCAACCCACATTTTTTTCCTCAGTATACATTCAAGACTGCTTGCTGCCCTTTAAAAAATAGACTGGAGCTAGAAATATCGGCAGATCTTGGTAACATATCCAACAGCAGAGCACCTCTTAGGTAATATGCATTCACTTGATTGGCTCCTGTTCTCTGATGACATTGTGGAGACCTTCAGGCTTTCAGATCTGCACTGCAGAGAAACAGTCAGGGCTTCCCCAACATAAGAAACCTCTGTTGTCTCACTGTACCTTGCTTCTTCTTCAGTGCAGACTGAGACCTCACTAGGAAGTGTCTTTACAACTTCAAAGTACATGATTCCATTCTTACACATAGCTAACCATTTCTGAATTAATTATTGATATTTTGTCAGAGGGATATTTTTCCTCAGTGGTTTATATGGAGCAGTTCTATCCTAAATAGCATAGCCATGCTCTGCTATAGACCCCAACAGGGAGAATGTTAGAAGTATTTTGTTTTCTACTGTGGTGTCAAATCTAGCTTTGTCAATTCAACATTTTACAAAGTGGTACAGCTTCAATTTTCAGAGTACAAACAAAAACTAAAAAAAAAAAAAAAAAAAAAGAAAGGGAGTCACTATATAATATATGAGAATTGTTTGACTGTTTTTTGTTGCTGTTGTCTTGTGGGGTTTTTTGTGAAGTATTCTTTCAGTGTTTTATCTGCACCCAGTCCAGGACTCAGTGCTGTGGTAGATCCAAGAAAAAGAGAGAGACAGGAAAAAAAACAGAAAGAAAGAAAGCAAGCAAGCAGATTTTGGCCTAGAAAAAGTTTATCATTTAGTAAAGAATCCACATTGTAAACATATAAAACAACCTGAGAAAAATCTATTAACAGATTGTGATTTTTTTTTTCTGATGTTGATTCTTTTATTTTCCTTCTGCATCACTCAGAAGTAGGCTTTTTGAATTATCATTCTTGAGGGTGGAGTAAAAGTAAAACAAGGAACAAAAAAGTGACATCTCGGAAATAATTGTAGAAATAACAGAGATAAGCTAAGTGGAGACAAGTGCTTCTGGTATAAATTTAATACCTTGTTAATGTTCTTTTCAAAGGCTGAGCTACTGTTATGGTGCAATTATGGTCGTTCACTATCTAGGGGTGTGTGTGTCTGTGTGTGTGTGCATATGTGCGTATATTAACCTTCAACAATAAGAAATATCGTCATAG
Source organism: Balaenoptera ricei (assembly GCF_028023285.1). NCBI lineage: Eukaryota > Metazoa > Chordata > Mammalia > Artiodactyla > Balaenopteridae > Balaenoptera > Balaenoptera ricei. The sequence goes on from NC_082642.1 coordinate 110,451,256, forward strand.
CACTGATTAGTAGTCTTTGAATAACTGGTGTTTTCCTTCCCTTGGATGTGTCCAGCAGTTCAGAATAAATCCAAAATTTCAGCTGCTTGAGTACCCCAGATATCAGTTCTTCAGCAGAGAGTATCTGCATATAGAGCAAGCTGACTGCTCTCTAATTTTCAGTGACCTACACCTCCTCCTTTCTTTTATTTCTGATGTAGGATCTGACTAACAAATTTTATTATTGAGAAAAGGAAGAAGCAATTAACTAAACATAGAGACAGTTGTCCAAATGCTATGGGAAATGATAATCATCATCTTTTGTGGCACTTAAAAGAGTAATTATTTGGATAAGTGCAGCCCTGAGGTGTGGAGGCTTTGCAGAAGCCAGTGTAAATAACCAGGGCCATGGACCAGAGAGAGACCAAGCCTAAATCCATGTTCATTGTGAATATTTTTAGCTAGGCTGCCCTCGATGAGTGTCCTGAAACTCATCTTCAGTGGCCTTGGGCAACTTATAGTTATTCAATTGGCTGAATGGAATTTAAATAACTGGCTAAATAAAATAAGGGTTTTTAGTATTTTGAAAGTCTATACAGGGGGGACCTTCAAGATGGCAGAGGAGTAAGACGTGGAGATCACCTTCCTCCCCACAAATATATCAAAAATACATCTACATGTGGAACAACTCCTACAGAACACCTACTGAACGCTGGCAGAAGACCTCAGACTTCCCAAAAGGCAAGAAAATCCCCACGTACCTGGGTAGGGCAAAAGAAAAAAGAAAAAACAGAGACAAAAGAATAGAGATGGGACCTGGGGCCTCTGGGAGGGAGCTGTGAAGGAGGAAAAGTTTCCACACACTAGGAAGCCCCTTCACTGGCAGAGACGGGGGGCTGGCAGAATGGGTAAGCTACTGAGCCACAGAGGAGAGCACAGCAACAAGGTTGCAGAGGGAAAAGCAGAGAGATTCCTGCACAGAGGATCAGTGTCGACCAGCACACCAACCTGAGAGGCTTTTATGCTCACCCGCCTGGGTGGGTGGGAGCTGGGAGCTGAGGTTTGGGCTTTGGAGGTCAGATCCCAGGGAGAGGACTGGGGTTGGCTGCATGAACACAGCCTGAAGGGGGCTAGTGTGCCACAGCTAGCTGGGAGGGAGTCTGGGAAAAAGTCTGGAGTTGCTGAAGAGGCAAGAGATCATTGTTTTGGGGTGTGCGATGAGAGGGGTTTCAGAGCTCAGCCTAAACGAGCTCCAGAGATGGGCGCAAGCCATGGCTATCAGTGCAGACACCAGAGACGGGCATGAAACGCTAAGGCTGCTGCTGCAGTCACCAAGAAGCCTGTGTGCAAGCACAGGTCACTCTCCACACCTCCCTTCCTGGGATCCTATGCAGCCCACCACTGCCAGGGTCCTGTGATCCAGGGACAACTTCCCTGGGAGAACACATGGCGCGCCTCAGGCTGTTGCAATGTCATGACGGCTTCTGCTGCCTCAGGCTTGCCCCTCATTCCGTACCCCTCCCTCCCCCCGGCATGAGTGAGCCAGCCCCCTTAATCAGCTGTTACTTTAACCCTGTCCTGTCTGGGCAGGCAATAGATGCCCTCAGGCGACCTACATGAAGAGGCGGGGCCAAATGCAAAGCTGAACCCCAGGAGCTGTGCGAACAAAGAAGAGAAAGGGAAATCTCTCCCAGCAGCCTCAGGAGCAGTGGATTAAATCTCCGCAGTCAACTTGATGTCTCTGGTGGACAAATGTCCTGAAAAAAAGTAACAAAGTAACAAATAAGATACACGGGGAAAAGGTAACAAAGTAACAAATAAGATACAAGGGAATCCTCATAAGTTTAACAGCTGATCTTTCAGCAGAAACTCTACAAGGCAGAAGGGAGTGACAGGATATATTTACAGTGATGAAAGGTAAAAACCTACAACCAAGATTACTCAACCCAGCAAGGATCTCATTCAGATTCGATGGAGAAATTAAAAACTTTACAGACAAGCACAAGCTAAGAGAATTCAGCACCACCAAACCAGCTTTACAACAAATGCTAACGGAACTTCTCTAGGCAAGAAACACAAGAGAAGGAAAAAAGACCTACAATAACAAACCCAAAACAATTAAGAAAATGGTAATAGGAACATACATATGGATAATTACCTTTAATGTAAATGAATTAAATGATCCAACCAAAAGACATAGACTGGCTGAATGGATACATAAACAAGACTCATATATATGCTGTCTACAAGAAACACAATTCAGACCTAGAGACACATACAGACTGAAATTGAGGGGATGGAAAAAGATATTCCATGCAAATGGAAATCAAAAGAAAGCTGGAGTAGCAATTCTCATATCAGACAAAATAGACTTTAAAATAAAGACTATTACAAGAGACAAAGAAGAACACTACATAATATCAAGGGATCAATCCAAGAAGAAGATATAACAATTGTAAATATTTATGCACCCAACATACAAGCACCTCAATACCTAAGGCAAATGCTAACAGCCATAAAAGGGGAAATCGACAGTAACACAATCATAGTAGGGGACTTTAACTCTCCACTTTCACCAGTGGACAGATCATCCAAAATGAAAATAAATAAGGAAACACAAGCTTAAATGATACATTAAACAAGATAGACTTAATTGATATTTATAGGACATTCCATCCAAAAACCACAGAATACACTTTCTTCTCAAGTGCTCATGGAATATTCTCCAGGATAGATCATATCTTAGCTCACAAATCAAGCCTTGGTAAATTTAAGAAAATTGAAATCGTATCAAGTATCTTTTCCAACCACAACGCTATGACTAGATATCAATTACAGGAAAAAATCTGTAAAAAATACAAACACATGGAGGCTAAACAGTACACTACTTAATAACCAAGAGATCACTGAAGAAATCAAAGAGGAAATCAAAAAACACCTAGAAACAAATGACAAGGAAAACATGATGACGAAAAACCTATGGGATGCAACAAAATCAGTTCTAAAAGGGAAGTTTATAGCAATACAATCCTACCTCAAGAAACAAAAGATCTCAAATAAACAAGCTAAACTTACACCTAAAGCTATTAGAGAAAGAAGAAGAAAAAAACGCAAAGTTAGCAAAAGGAAAGAAATCATAAAAATCAGATCAGAAATAAATGAAAAAGAAGTGAAGGAAAGGATAGCAAAGATCAATAAAACTCAAAGCTGGTTCTTTGAGAAGATAAACAAAATTGATAAACCATTAGCTAGACTCATCAAGAAAAAAAAGGGAGAGGACTCAAATCAACAGAAGTAGAAATGGAAAAGGATCAGCAACAACTGAATCTGCAGAAATACAAAGGATCATGAGAGATTACTGCAAGCATCTATATGCCAATAAAATGGACAACCTGGAAGAAATGGACAAATTCTTAGAAATGCACAACCTTCCTAGACTGAACCAGGAAGAAATAGAAAATATAAACTGACCAATCACAAGCACTGAAATTGAAACTGTGATTAAAAATCTTCCAACAAACAAAAGCCCAGGACCAGATGGCTTCACAGGCGAATTCTATCAAACATTTAGAGAAGAGCTAACACCTATCCTTCTCAAACTCTTCCAAAATATAGCAGAGGGAGGAACACTCCCAAACTCATTCTACGAGGTCACCATCACCCTGATACCAAAACCAGACAAAGATGTCACAAAGAAAGAAAACTACAGGCCAATATCACTGATGAACATAGATGCAAAAATCCTCAACAAAATACTGGCAAACAGAATCCAGCAGTACATTAAAAGGATCATACACCATGATCAAATGGGACTTATTCCAGGAATGCAAGGATTCTTCAATATCTGCAAATCAGTCAATGCGATTGATTTGTTAATACACCATATTAAAAAATTGAAGGATAAAAACCATAATATCATCTCAATAGATGCAGAAAAAGCTTTTGACAAAATTCAACACCCATTTATGATAAAAACTCTCTAGAAAGTAGGCACAGAGGGAACTTACCTCAACATAATAAAGGCCATATATGACAAAACCACAGCCAACACCATTCTGAATGGTGAAAAACTGAAACCATTTCCACTAAGATCAGGAACAATACAAGGTTTCCCACTCTCACCACTATTATTCAACATAGTTTTGGAAGTTTTAGCCACAGCAATCAGAGAAGAAAAAGAAATAAAATGAATCCAAATTGGAAAAGGAGAAGTAAAACTGTCACTGTTTGCAGATGACATGACACTATACAAAAAGAATCCTAAAGATGCTACCAGAAAACTACTAGAGCTAATAAATGAATTTGTTAAAGTAGCAGGATACAAAATTAATGCACAGAAACCTCTTGCATTCCTATACAGTAATGATGAAAAATCTGAAAGAGAAATTAAGGAAACATTCCCATTTACCATTGCAACAAAAAGAATAAAATACTTAGGAATAAACTTACCTAAGGAGACAAGAGACCTGTATGCAGAAATCTATAAGACCCTGATGAAAGAAATTAAAGATGATACCAACAGATGGAGAGAGATACCATGTTCTTGGATTGGAAGAATCAACATTGTGAAAATGACTATACTACCCAAAGCAGTCTATAGATTCAACGCAATCCCTATCAAATTACCAATGGCATTTATCACAGAACTAGAACAAAATATTTCACAATTTGTATGGAAACACGAAGACACCAAATAGCCAAAGCAATCTTGAGAAAGAAAAATGGAGCTGGAGGAATCAGGGTCTCTGACTTCAGACTATACTACAAAGCTACAGTAATCAAAACAGTATGATACTGGCACAAAAACAGAAATACAGATCAATGGAACAGGAAAGAAAGCCCAGAGGTAAACCCACGCACATATGGTCACCTTATCTTTGATAATGGAGGCAAGACTATACAATGGAGAAAAGACAGCCTCTTCAATAAGTGGTGGTGGGAAAACTAGACAGCTACATGTAAAGGAATGAAATTAGAACTCTCCCTAACACCATTCAAAAAATAAACTCAAAATGGATTAAAGACCTAAATGTAAGACCAGACACTATAAAACTCTTAGAGGAAAATATAGGCAGAACACTCTATGACATAAATCACAGCAAGCTCCTTCTTGACCCACATCCTAGAGAAATGGAAATAAAAACTAAAATAAACAAATGGGACCTAATGAAACTTAAAAGCTTTTGCACAGCAAAGGAAACCATAAATAAGACGAAAAGACAACCCTCAGAATGGGGGAAAATATTTGGAAACGAGCAAGTGTTAAAGGACTAATCTCCGAAATATACAAGCAGCTCATGCAGCTCAATATCAAAAAATCAAACAACCAAATCCAAAAATAGGCAGAAGACTAAATAGACATTTCTCCAAAGAAGATATACAGATTGCCAACAAACACATGAAAGGATGCTCAACATCACTGATCATTAGAGAAATGCAAATCAAAACTACAATGAGGTATTACTTCACACTGGTCAGAATGGCCATCACCAAAAATCTGCAAACAATAAATGCTGGAGAGGGTGTGGAGAAAATGGAACCCTCCTACACTGTTGGTGGGAATGTAAATTGATACAGCCACTATGGAGAACAGTATGGAGATTCCTTTAAAAACTAAAAATAGAACTACCATACCACCCAGCAATCCTGCTACTGGGCATATACCCTGAGAAAACCTTAATTCAAAATAGTCATGTACCACAATGTTCATTGCAGCTCTATTTACAATAGCCAGGACATGGAAGAAACCTAAGTATCCTTCGACAGATGAATAGTTAGAGAAGATGTGGCTCATATATACAATGGAGTATTACTTAGCAAGAAAAAGAAGTGAAATTGAGTTATTTGTAGTGAGGTGGATGGACCTAGAGTCTGTCATACAGAGTGAAGTAAGTCAGAAAGAGAAAAACAAATACCGTATGCTAACACATGTATATGGAATCCAGAAGAAAAAAAAAAAGGTTCTGAAGAACGTAGGGGCAGGACAGGAATAAAGATGCAGACATAAAGAATGGACATGAGGACAGGGGAGTAGGAAGGGTAAGCTGGGACGAAGTGAGAGAGTGGCATGGACATATATATACTATCAAATGTAAAACAGATAGGTAGTGGGAAGCAACCACATAGCACAGGGAGATCAGCTCGGTGCTGTGTTCACCTAGAGGGGTGGGATAGGGAGCATGGGAGGGAGACTCCAGAGGGAGGAGATATGGGGATATATGTATATGTATGGCTGATTCACTTTGTTATACAGCAGAACCTAACACACCATTGTAAAACATTTATACTCCAATAAAGATGTTAAAAAAATAAATAAATAAAATAAATAAAAGAAAGTCTATTCAAATAAAGTAGTCCATTCCCAGCATGAGTTAACCCATTATTTTCCTTTCCTGTTGTTGTAATCTTTTGTTTATGGAAATTATCCTTTATATCTTATACCCTTTCCTCTGTGACTCAGATGGGTACAGATCAAGCAGTGTATGAATGCAGTGATGGTGAGTGGGATTTGTATCTATTTTTCTTACTATTGTTTCTTAATCATAATGATTTATTAACTACTTGAATAGGAAAATGGGATTGGAGCACTGATAGTTTGGAGCTACAGAAAGAGCTAGTAAAGGTGATTACAAGAGATGGAAATATCTCCACTGGATTATAATGGTAAAAGAAGTCTAGGTTGGTAAGAATATGTGAATGAGATAATGTGGTATGGTGGTGTTGGGCTGCACCCCACAGTCTTGCAATCCTTGCAACTGCCCAGTCTTGAGACCAAAGAAAGAACCCAAAGTCAGCGACAGAGACATCAACAATTTATTGGACAGGGAATCTTACAAGTCAGCGGCAAATATCTTGGAGCTACACCCCATCATGTGTGGCAGATTGCAGGCAGGACACAGTAGCAATCTTCGCTACACAGGAGAGGAAGAGGCTATCAGTTACAGAGGGCATGACATCAGAAGGCTCCGTGGTTGCAAGGGGAACTGCTGGAGCAGGTCTCCCACAACTCTTTGGGTTAGCAACTGTTGCAAGGGCTGCTGTTTCCAGTTGATGACCAAATATACTGGAGTCATTCTGGTCTGAGGGCTAGAACAATCTTTAGCTGGGGGTCTGGCCTATCACACAGGTAGTTACTGATTAAGCTTTCAGCTTAGAAGGGGGATCAATCATTCACTTAAGGTAGGGCTGAGGCAGGGCCTGGTCAGGCAGGGTATGTACAGAGAGCAAGAGAGCAGCCATCTTATAACGACTGATCAGGCTTGGACTAGAAGAAAAAGAACAGGTCTGAAAGACAGAAACCTTGAATTCCAGTCCTGGATATTTTTTACCTAGGAATTAAGTGACCTTAGGCAAAACATTTGACTTCTCAGAGACTTGCTTTCTCTTGGTTGCTAACATGTGCCCAACCAATCTCAATGATGATTTATAACAATCAGATGAGATCATGTGTGCAGTGTAGTAATTTCTTCTCTGTCTATATGTATACCTGCTCTCTTTACAGATAAGGTTGGAGTTGCTTTGAGTAGGTAAGAATAAGGAATTTTTGCAGAGATAGATATGACTTTTTTTTTAAGTAATGCAGTTTCCTTCCCTTGAATCATGTGGGTAAAAGAAGCTCTGACTCTTTTAAATCCAAGAAAAGTACTGTGGTCTTAGTGTTTAGTTTCTCATGGCTTCAGCCTAAGTAGTTACTAAAGAAGGAAAGTTCCTTGAGACATTAGAATGTAAATGAGAAGATAAGATGTGGATATAATTTAATTTAACTAAATGTTTATGAAAGTTTGCTCTTAAAATTTAGTTTGAAAATTCACACAGACTTTTTTCTCCCCTCTTCCTAGAATACCCTTATTTAACATTGTTCACGTGATCGAGTCAACTTCCCACTGTGTATGTAAACCATATTTCGAAGCAAGACTACAGCTTTCTGAGGCAGCTCTAGGCAAAGTTTAAAAGTACATGAATTCTTTTGGGGAGACTCTTCTGTCACCCATTCCTTCCAGGCACCTATGCTCTGTGTCATTCCCATAGAATTATAGTCTTAGCTTGTTATCTCCTTGTGTTTTCAGATATCACTCTAAGATTCTTCATAGTTTAATAAATAATTCTTGGAGATCGACAATTTACTGTGAGAGACCCCAATGAATTCCCAAAGGTGAAATCTGAAGCTCAGTTATAGTAGTTAGAAAAATATTTTAGGAGCAGAAAGCCCTCTCATATAAAAAATCTCCAAACTGTATCACATATATCCTAAGCCTTCCATTTGCTAGCTCATCCTGACAGCTAGCTTGTCATTTCTTATAAACAACGAGGTATTCCATCAAGGAAATGAATATTCTTGAGATGGTTCCTTCATATAACAATAGATATTTACTGCTGACATTGATATAAATGATAAAGGAATGTTGATGTTCAAGAAATATTATTTATTATTTAACGCAAATTGCATTTAATGTCAGACTAATATCACACACCGAAAATGCATTTCAGTTGAGATTTAATCTTATTATTTATAACACCTAGCATTTGTTCTTGCCTAGTTGCTTATTTTTATAATATGGCTTCTTCCTGCCCTAAGCAAACATGAAACTTACATACAGAAACTAAATATCCTGATTGGATTCATGTAATGATTTTTGTCCAACGAACTCCAAAGGACCTTATCCATATTAAAGATGTCCTGACTACCAGTATAAGCCACTCTCAGTAGAAAGTCAGCTGGCTGCTCCCCTTTAAAGTAGAGTAGAGCTCTGCCTGTGACCTTGAATTCCCAACTGAGAAGATAATTATTTCAATTAATTTGCTCCTTTCCTCTTTATTTTTTTGTGGTAACTGGATGCACGAGGTGGTAGAGACTGCTTTATTTACTTGACAAAAGCTGTTTCTCTTTCATGACTTAAATATGTACTTAGGATGTTCCATCAAATAACATTTCCTCAGGCCATGATGCATATTGTAATATATTTTTGAAAAGCTTATTTAAAAATCACATCATGGTTTCTAATTTATCATATGTTTCTGGCTAAAGAAAACCTTTGGGTGCTGACTTCTTTTGAAAATGAACACAGTTTCTCTTACAATTTCTGACAATTCATGAACTATGTAAAATTTTTATGTTATCTTTAGAGATGGAAATCTGGTTGCAGCAAGGGAGTAGGGGTTTTATCTTGAAGCTATGTTTACATGGAAAAGCACATTATTTTTGCTTAGAACATATATACAGCTCACTTTAAAAATAGCAACATTGTCTAAAGATATTTTTATTATCACTTTTCGAAAGACTACTCATGAAGCATATTATTTTATTAGAGGCAGTTCTGGCAAAAATGATCAAAACTGGGGGAGACATAACTAGAGTTCTCTCTCAGTCACCCATCCCCCAACTACTAATGGTTATGATTTCACTGAAACCTGTTTTGCATATCTAACTGATAACATATCTAACACAAATTGTAGTTCAGATCATTCTACACTCATCCACCATGGCTTAGCAGGTAGGAGATTTGACTCAGAAGGTATGTTGAGAAAGATCTCTTTTGAGAGAAAAGAAGTTGTTATTTTTTAAAAATATATTTGTATATGTATGTGTATTAAGTTCTTACTTTTCATTTAATAGTTCATTATGTGACACATGTGAGCATGATATAATTATATTTTTAGTTAACTGTTAAGAGTGTTTTTAATTATCCAACAAATAGCCTAAGGAGATAGTTCACACAATCTGCATATTTAAAATGGACACTTTAAAGGAAAGTCAATAAAGTCAATTTTGGGTTACTTTAAATAATATATGTAATTTAATGAAATAGCAATTTAATTTGAAATTAGTATTGATTTTAGAATGATAATACAGGTGATGCTGGGCCTTCTGAATAAATTTTGCAAAGTTCTTTTCTTTTCCATTGAGTTCTTCTTTTCTAGTAAACTAATCCTTTGGCATACAGTTGATTCTCACAGTTCCAGATTCCATATTTGTAAATTAGTCTATTTGCTAAAATTTACTTGTAACCTCAACATCAATACTTTCGAGGTCTTTTGAAGACATGCACATATGTAGTGTCGCAAAAATTTTGAGTTGCCCACGCAAGTCTGAGGTCAAATGAGGCAAAGCTCTGCCTTCTTGTGTCAACTCTCATACTACAAATAGTGTCTTTTCTGCAGTCTATTTAGTGCTACATTGTCCTTATTTTTGTGCGTTATGTTGGTGATTTTTCACTGTTTACAATGCCTTTACAAGTGCAATGCTGAAATGCTGTCTAGTTTTCCAAAGCTCAATAAGGCTGTGACATGCCTTACAGAGTAATTACACATGTAAGATAAGCTTCCCTCAGGCAGGAGCTATAGTGCTATTGGCTATGAGTTCAATGTTAATGGACCAACAATACATTAAAATGTCTTTAAAGAGAAACACATATGAAATAAGGTTTTGTATTGATCAGTTGACTTTGTGACCTAACAAGTACCTAACCCTATATTTTTCCTAGGGCAATGATTCAGTATTCACTAATGCAGAGTTCCAGGCAACTTCATAAACCATAACTACGCAAATAATGAGAATCGACTGTCTATGGCTTAAGCTTCTAAGCACCAGTGGCTTATGTTGGCATTAGGTTGCTTTAAGCAGTGCCCTGCACAAGGCCTTTTGTAAGAGCATATTTGGCTTAATCTACCAAGGCATGTACCTTTTCTATTTTTCGAGAGAGAATAAATAAAAGGACTTAGTCCATTTTATCTTTCATATCTCTTTACATTGATCTTCTTTTGTCTTTAAATGTTTCATCACAGGCCAGATTGTAGATACATAGTAGAAGAATGGCCTCAATCCTATAAGAAATAACTATAGTTTTACCTGGTAGAATAGCTTTTCTATTTCTGGGTTTGAACTGATCATCACCTGGGATGTGCTTGCTTCTGTTTCATGATATACTTTGAATGGTCATATCTGCATGGGGATTTTCTGCTTTATTTGAGGAATTTTTTATCAGATCATAGTTGTGATGAAATAAAAGAATTTTTCACCACATGGTCAATGTGAAGGTTATATTTATTGCTTTTTCTGTTGTTGTATTTTTGTTTTTTGTTTTTCCTTCCCTACATGGTACTACCTGTAGCAAAAGTCTCTCCTATGGCTAACTTTTACCATGAAAAAGGAATGAAATATACCATCAAAAATCATACATTTCACATAAGACTCAGCAATGAAGAGCTTATGAAATACAAACCTTAGAAACTCTTTGTTAGTTTTGCTTTGGTGAATTAATTTAACCACCATCAGAGAGAAAAATTTTGTTATTGCTACAAATGATTCATAACTTTAGATCTGAAGGCAGATTTGTGTTTGTGGAGCTACATATGCAGTCAGATTTTATGCTTCCTTTATTGGTACCCACAGATTGGTTTGCAATTTACTGCTACCTTTGCTCTCTTGTGTTAGATATCTGGAGAGACGAAATAAGGAGCTGGAGTTATGATTTCTTCTCTAAGAGTTTAGAACCAGTTTACTTATCCAATATCCTTTTGTTTGACTATAACACCTATAAAACTCTGAAAAAAGAAAGATTATAGAAAAACTGCCGATATGGCCTCAACCTAAGCAGTATGTACATAATAACATCTATGTAGCTAGTAAACCAATCATTCTAACAATCATAGGACATATTCTGGTGAAACAGAAAGTTGTTAGAGTTCTCTGAACTGGCTAAGGTCTCTTTGAATGGATACTGTTTTCTCAGTTGTTTCTAGATAAAAATTCAATGAGTTATAATTATTTATATTTCCAAATTCAGTAGTGCATTGAGCTATACTGTGTGATTTTAAAGATACTTTTTAAGGATTAGAGTTTAGGATTATATATTTTAAAATTTTGATTTGTGAATACAAAAACACTAGGGCAGAGTAGGACTGAGGTGGGAGTCCAGTAGCATCTTTTTTTTTTTAATGATTTCTTATGGATACCTCCTTAGAATGCCAATATATACAGTAGAAATGCTGACAGTTTTAAAATTTTTTATTGTAACTCTACCTATAACCATTTTAAAAGTAAATATTCTGCTTTCTAGTTGTCTTTGGCATTCATGGAGCACAGTGAAATAGAGTCTTTTGTTGACTTCCTTTTAGGGGCAAATATGCATAGTCATTACAATTGACAATTATGTCCAAATCTTACCAATATGTTCACGTAGTTAGGAGAAGAGTTTATGAAAAAGAGGACATATGGAGAGTGTATGAAAAGCTACAGATGTTTTAAACAAAAATTGCTATTATTTGCACTTATGTAGTACAGTATTTTACAAATTTAGCATCTCTGCTTTTCTGTCTTTCAAACACATATACTGTGGGCTGTGATGAACCTGACGTAGATCCTTTTGCAGAAGCTCTCAGCGAGTAAGACTGCATGTTTCCTAACAATAAGACTCGACTGCAAAAATCACAAGGGGACCTGGCAAGTCAGATCCCAGCTGCAGGGTCTGTGAGTGAACACTTTTAATCTTCTACTCAAGACTTCAGCCTTTCACACCAGCAAATTTGCAGAGGTCTTTTTGTTCCCTGCTCTAGACTTTTGTTTGACATGTGAATAAAATTCAATGTTGTCATGCTCTGTAAGCCCCAATGTTTACATAGCTCCTGGCTACTTCTTTATCATAAGGTTCTATTAATCTAAACCGTCTTCTTTCTGCAAAGTGTCTTCCTTATTATTCCTTATAGCCTTTGTACCTGCTCTTTCCTCTGTCAAGAAATTCTGCAGATATTTTCACAACTTTCTTACTTCGTTTGACACCTCCCAGAAAGGCTTATTCTGACCACCTGTTATTACCTCTCAATACCTTTATAGTATTTTATGTTGTTCATCCATAGCACTTTTCACTACCTGAAAAATATCATTTATCTCTTTATTTGTTTTGATCACTAGACTATCTCTTACAAATAGGGACCTAATTTTTTTTTATTGCTTTTTTTTCCCACTCTATCCCAAGCACCAAAAATGTCCCTATTACAACATAGTAGGCACACAATAAATATTTGTTGAATAGATTGAACAATTTCATTGCTGTATTTTTCTTTTTATCCTTTCTCTTCATTTTCATCAGCATCAGGTAAGGTAAAGACATTAAAAACTAGGATAAGCAAAGATAGTTAAAATTTAAAAGGCAGCATGTATGCACAGTGTTAAGGCAACAGACTTCTGAGAGCATAAGAGAGCCTTGCCAGGTTCATATCCTGGCCCTTATGCTTGCTAACTGTGCAAATGTGGGCAAATTACTCATTCTTTCTGTACCTCAGTTTCTTTATCTATAAAAAAGGTAATCATAGGACAAGTATCTATCCCCCTGAATTATTTTAAAAATTAAGTGGATTAGTTTAGATAAAGCTTTTGGACAAGTACCCTAGTATATAAGCATGTATTTAGTGTTGGCTACAATTGTTAGCATCTGGGTCAAAATATTGGGAAAAGGAAAAAGACCTCATTTGTATACACTATGGGATATGGGATGATATGGATTGGAAGGAGTTTGATCAAAATATATAATTAGCTCTTTGCATTTGCTAGTGAGTGAGCTAACAAATGCAGTAAATTTTATTCCAAATCTTCCAAATGTCTTTTCTTATTAAGATGAACCAGTAACTCTAATATGTCAAAATCTGTCTGCATAAGTTTAGCACTTTTCAATGCACCTGCACAAATTAGTCATTTATAATACTTTAGGGGAAGTTTCCCCCTACTTCAGCTTTGTAAGCTAGGATAAATGTAACACATTTGGAAGTAGGAGACAGATGGGAGGAGAAAGTTCACAACTTGTTACCCCGTATTTGTCAATAAGCAAATGCCAATCAGTATCTCTAGGTCAGGCCTACTTCCCAGTAAAACATAGACATGATACACAGGCAGACACACAGGTATGTTTCCTGTATGTGGCTGATATTGCTAACAATCATGGCTCATCCCCTCTGGAGAGCTAAGTTGGCTTTAGGGTCCTTCCTAGAACAGCATTCCAACCAATCAGAACTGATGTAAGCTCTCCAAGACCATGGATTTCTACTATATTTCCTGAATTAATAAACAATGACTTTTTAATCTTCTGGCTTGATAACATTGTCAAAGCTGTAGGTCATTGTTTAACCTAGCTGTAATTAATTGTTTCTCTCTCTCTGTTTCTCTCTGTCTCTCTGTATCTCTTCTCCCCACTCCATAGCTATCTATATTTTTCTATCTCTATCTCTCTCTATCTCCATATTCTTCATTTCTATTTCCTTTTTTCATTTCTTGGAAAAGTCTGAAAATCAAAAAAGTGATACTAATATTTTTAATGCTAGAAACTGTAGAGATAGAATGCTAAGAATTTCTAAAAGGAGTAAGAGCAATTAGTTTTTCTTTCTTGAGCTTTAAAAATGTTAACTCTAAGAAATTATTTCTGCTAAAATTTCAACTAAGAAATATAATTAAATAATATCTTTGTTCACTAGTTAAAATAAGAAGAGCTCTAGTTCCAAGATAAGATGATAAGAAGATATTTTAAACGGTATTTTTAAAGTTGAAAAAAATTGAACACAGGAGTTTCCAAATTAGAACATTTTTATATAATAGCTGTAATAAATATATGGATCTTCGAAAATTTAAAGTGAGTTAGTGATTTTGATTTAAAGACTATTGTTTGTCTTTTCACCCATTTAATTGTATAAAATTAAAACTAATACAGTATTCTAGGTTGTGAAAGACTAAGCTTAATCTCCTCTTGATATAAACTTTCTAAATTTTTATGTTAGTTTTATGAGTCATTTAAGTTATCATTATTTTCACAAATTAAGATTATAAGTATAAAATTGTGTTTAACTGAATGAATTTGTGATTTATAGATCTTTTGTTAAGACCATGGCAACTTTAAAATTTAATAAATTAATAAAGAATATTTGGATAATATTTTTGATATAGAACTTTCATCACTAAAATTAGCTCTTATACATTTTTAAATGGCTAGGGATCATCAGGTGTGTAAATGAGTTAAGATAATGTTGATTATGGAGGAGTTTTTGCCAACTCTACTCAATACTCTGTAATGACCAATATGTGAAAGAATCTAAAAAAAAGTAGATACATGTATATGTATAACTGATTGACTTTGCCATACAGCACAACATTGTAAATCAACTATACTCCAATAAAAATTAATTAAAAAATAAATTTGTAAAGGTGATATGAAACGTGTTTATGAATAAAAACAGCTACATAGCTCTTGGTCGCTTGTCTTTTAGTTCCTTTGTATCAGGAGGAAATGAGAGTTAATTATTTTGTTAAAGATGGTATTAATATAATGATTGAGACTATACTAGATATAATAATTACAGAAAGAGATGAATATTCATATTAGTAAATTAATGTGGTATGGCAGTTTATTTAGAGAATTGTTATACTTAAGATTGTAAATTTAAATATAATATGTATTATTTTATTTACTATGTCAATAAGTCAAGTAAGTTTAAATCTACATGTTTAAGGTCTAATTGTATTATCTATTTATATAAATATAAATGTATTTGTATATGTCCAGCCATATACATAAAGTTATATTAATATTGGTTAAAAAGCTTATAAATAGTAAAAATGAAATTAAAAAAACAACAAAATATCCTAAAATGCTTAACACAATTAGCTGCATATTAGTGGGTTTATTTATAAGGAAAAATGTATTAATATAATTTTTTTCTCTAAATTTTTACATGGATGATATACAAAATGGGAAAAAAATTTTGGATTTTCCTTCTGTGAGACAGCCAAGTTATTCTGTATCCAGACCACCTAAATTCTTCTTCTTATCACAATATTTTGTTAACTCCCTCTACTTCTGACAGTCTTTTATATCATTTTAACATTTCTCTATTTTTAAAAAAGTTAAATTCCTAATAATGTTTTCTTATAATTTGGTTTTTAAATATTGCCTATAACTATCTCCTCACCTTGAAAAATTATGATTTACTTTCAAGTATTTTCTCCCCTCTCAATCCTTGCTATTTCCTTTCTCAAACTCGGTCCTCAAATTCAGCAAACTGGCAAGACATTCTTTATGTCTTAAACTATCTTTGAGTTGCCTAGAAAGGCTGTTGATAATCCCATTCTTTTGTCTTTTAAAAGAAAGAAAAGCAAAAATATTAAAGTTGATCTTGGCATTCTGTAAGTGTTAATTATCTAAAAGCTATTATAAAAATATTTTACTTACCAAACTTAGGATAAATGAAAAAAATCTAACATATCAAAAGGAAGGTTCTTTAATAGATTTACTATGTAACCTATGTAATATTATGTATTATATCTCAAAGGCTGTATGCCTTTCTGTCTACCATTTGATTTTGTTTCTAGGTTTCAACAACTTGTCAATCAGGAAGAGTCAGGCGGCCATCCCTACATGATTTTGGTCCTGGAGGTTGGCCAGGGTCCTTGCTGTTCATAAATACTCTTAGTTCTATTAGAGTCATGAACTGTATACTTAATGTGCATTATGCAGCAGGAAAGGGTTTCATACTCTTTTATTCTGATAACACTTGTTCACAAAATACATCAGCACTAATTATTCTAGGCCTGATGGCCCTGGCTCCTTCTCCATTTTGCAGTTCTTAGACATCAAGTAGCTACCAGTGGTTGTTTCATGCAGACATTGACACTGAAAAAGACCCATGAACTTGAAAGTGCTTTTTCAGTCACTGTGATAGACTTTCTCCGATGCACATACTGTGTTCATTTAATTCTTCAGTTTCCTTTTTTAACAATTGTTAAAAGCTGCTTGGAAATTGTAAAGTGAAATATGAATAAACATTTTTTTCCTGTAAAAAGCTTAATGCTTTCTATATACCATTTCCAACCACACCAAACCCTCTACAAGACACCTATCAAGCAAGTGAATAAAAGTGAAATTTTGACTTTTTATTTATTAGTTGCAAATGATCACTCAATTCAGAAACCTACAACATTTTTTAAAAAATTGATTACAAATTTTTTTAAACCTTTGTACTAGGATGAACTACTGCTCATTCAGTCACTAGAGATTTAAAGGTCAGAGCTGCTGTTTGTATTCAGCTCCTAAGAGCTGAAACATTTCACTCTTCTTTCTGTAATTTTAGCTGTTGTAATTATGTGTTCCTGCTGAGTAAAGGGCAGAGTGGAGTTTTCAACAGATTAGGTACCCATCGTTACTAGTACAGCAGTCTAACTGAAGGGTGTTTTTGTTTGCTTTATTTTATTACTTATCTATTTATTTATTTAGTGTGTGTATGCGTGTGTGCGTATGTGTGTGTGTGTTTTTCCGGAGGGATTATTCAGTAATTCAGCATATCTATGTTTGTTACTAATTATTTTCCCCCTTTAGTTCCCTTCTCCTTTCCCATTCCATTAACTCAGTTACAAATTTTAACACATACAATATATTTGGCTATTATTTCATCAATGAAAAATTCCACTGTGTGATTTAACTTTTAAAGATACAGGGAAGTTAAAGGTATTTGTTTTGTTTTTCGGTTTTTGGTTTTTGGTTTTTGTGTTTTTTTTGCAGAAAATCATATTGAGAAATCTACTAGATCTAGATGGAAGAGATTTTTCTTAAGGTCTGGAAGATTTTGCCAATCTGAGGAAGCACATAACATCAAAGAAAAGCCCAATTTGAGTGAACTATGTGGTGCAATAAGAAAATCATAAATGCAAACGCTTGTAAACACTCTGCATCTAAGACAAGGCTACAGTAAAGCCTTTGGCTTGTTTTAGACACCATCAATTTGCAAACTGCGCTTGTGTATTTTACACTGCTATCCCACTTTCTCCCTTGGTTTCCTTTTGTGGCAGTCTTCTTCTTTATGCACTCAGATATGTTGGTTGATTGTGATAGGCTTTGCACTCATTGCTATACCATATCCAGGTTCTTAAATTCTTCATCTTCCAAGAGGAAGACACAAAGTAATCAGCAAACCTTATAAAAGATGAAAGAAAGGCATTATCTATTTAAAATAGCCCAAGGTGACAATTTTAAAAAAAAGAATTAAATCTGTCCTTAGGTACTGCCAGCTTCAAATCCTGAATTTTCCCCCCTAAGCACATACTATCTATTTTTGGCTGTTTGAAAGGCCCTCACACTGTAGGGGCTCTAATATATTCAAATGAAACTTCATGAAAATAATACTTTGCCTTTTCCCTGATGTACCATAGGATGACAGCCCCAGATGGACATATGAGTTGTGCACAGAGTTTATAGGTTGTCTATTTTGAACTTGAAATACATTTGCCAACTGAGGGGGAAAAAAGAAAAGTTCAATAAAGTGCTTAGATCTCCAGGCTAGCTCATCAGAGCAAAAAGTAACTGGAGATGAATTTGCTCTGTTATTTCACTTTGGTGCCTCCTAAGTCTAACTGAGCATCAGAATATACCTTGAAATCTTACTCAAGTAAAAGATTTCTGAACTACCATTCCCTCCCTCTTACTCAAATTCTAATGTGGTATATCTAGAGAATGGCTTGGTATAATGTGGATTTTAAAAAGAACTTCCAAAGATACTTAGTATTTTAATGTGACATATATTGTACATAAGAAAGAATGTATAGTATTATGTACAAAGTTAAAAGCAGGATAAAATGAACATCCTTGCACTCACCACTTGGTTTAAGAATGAGATTATTATTTTCTTGGAAATTCCATATACAACTGTCCTAATCCTGTGTTTTCCCTTCATACCCCATAAAGTAACAACAGCCTGAATTTTATAATATTTCCCTTGCTTTTCTTGATATTGTTACCAACCGTATATGTATCCATTTTGATAAATGGATAGATATGAATTTTTGCCTTTTTTGAAAATTATGCAAATGGAAACACACTTCAAGTGCTTTTTTATAACTTGATTCCTACAGACAACATTGTGTTTTTGAGATGTAGCAACACTTATGAGTTGCAGTTCACTCATGTTCAATGCCCTAAATTATTTCCCTCCATGTATCAAAATGTATTCACTCTATTCTATTACTAACAGCCATTTGGGTACATTGCATTTGAATCCAGAATCCGTTGCTAAACTTTTTTCAAATCTTATACTTAATCTGTCAATATAGGTTATTTATATAGTCAATTTTATCAACAATTAATGGCAGCTTTATTTTTTTATTTTTAGTGTTTATTTTTCAATTGTTTTTCATTGAATTTTTTTCCCTTACTGTAATTTGTTTAATCCAGGTTTTCTAGAAAGCAGAGACAGAGGTAATAAATATAGGCTAATGCTTTATGGAAGGGGGATGCAATCCTAAAAGTGAAAAAGAGAAGTGAGGCAGGAAAGTAATGACAAGATAGTATGCTACTTAGCTGTTAACAAAATTAAAACAAACAAACAAGAAAACATCAGACTGCTGTGGCATATAGGAAGTCTCAGGAGAGACTACAGGTAACCTCTGAATCTTAGAACACCGTCAGCAGAAGGAAGATGGCAGCATTTATCTACCATCTCTGTGCCTTCCGTTATCTGTCATGTTGTCCCACAGGGCATTTGAGTTATGTTACCAGACATCTTCTGGAAGCCTTGGGGAAACCAGATTCTCTACCCTGCACTCTGCTATTTCATGTGAATGAAGATCGAGCAAGGGGAGCTAGAACTTCCAGGCATCCTGGTGCTAGAACTTGCAGTTTAATCCTGGGTGTGAAAACCCCTGTAGCTTCTGTCATGCAGGCACAAGGAAAGTCTGGAAAAGACAGTGGCAGTCAATGGAGTTAAGAGATAAGACAATGACAGTGATCCATTGAGCAAGTAGTGAGGGTGGGAAAGTGGGGATGGGAAGAAGAGGACACCAAATGATTTCCATGAAAACTGTTGTGAAACTTATCGCTAGTACAATTTAAAAAATTTTTTATTTTATATTGGAGTATAGTTAATTTACAATGTTGTGTTAATTTCAGGTGTACAGAAAAGTTAGTTATACATATATCTATTCCTTTTCAGATTCTTTTCCCACATAGGTTATTACAGAGTATTGAGTAGAGTTCCCTGTGCTATACAGTAGGTCCTTGTTGATTATTTTATATATAGTAGTGTATATGTCAATCCCAAACTCCTAATTTATCCCTTCCTCCACCTTTCCCCTTTGGTAACTATAAATTTGTTTTTTAAGTCTCTGAGTCTGTTTCTGTTTTGTAAAAATGTTCATTTGTATCATTTTTTAGATTCCACATATAAGTGATATCATATAACATTTGTCTTTCTCTGTCTGACTTACTTCACTTAGTATGATACAGTTTTGAAACAGGACATGGTGGTTCCAGATATTCTTTTATTTTCTTTGGGAAAGGGTTTGAACCCCTGCTGTATGTGTTTTATTTGTTTGTTTTTGCCTTCCTTTAAGCTAAGGAAATTTCCATTTATTTTTATTTGCTATAGCTTTTGAAATCATGAAAGAATGTTGAATCATATCAAATATATTTTTTAGTCTATTTAGATAATTATATGATTTTTCTCCTTTTAACAAATGTGATGTATTTGAAAAGCAGTATCTTTTTTGTTTGTTATTTTTTCCTTTAGATTAATGAATTTTACTTACTAACATTTTATTGAAAATTGTTCAGACTTTCCTTCATGTTTTGCAGCACTTTAACTGTTTAGGCTGGCTTTACTGATGGGATCTAGATGATCATTCCTCAGGTGTTTAAGTTCTAAGTTTTCTTGACTTTGTTGGGCTCAGCCCATCATAACTGTTCCTTTAAGTAAATCTGAGCCATTTACATTCTGCAAGTTTACTGTTTCCAATAGAGAATTATATCACAACAGCTCCAGCCTCCAGGACCATGACTGGTCCCTTTGACTTGATTATAAACTCATGGAATGCACAGAATGTGGCACAAAAAGCAGACACTTCATTTATTTAAATAAAAGAATAAACAAATGTTTGATGTGAAAAGAAATATAAAAGTATATTTGAGGATACTCAAAGAAGTGAGGAAAGAATTACTTAAGTATCAGAGGAAAGCTCTAATTTGGTATTTCTTTAAAGAAATGGGAAGATGGCTTTTTTTTTTTTAATGAAAGTTTTCTCTTTTTAAAAAAATTTATTTATTTATTTATTTATTTATTTATGGCTGTGTTGGGTCTTCGTTTCTGTGTGAAGGCTTTCACTAGTTGTGGCAGGCGGGGGCCACTCTTCATCGCGGTGCGCAGGCCTCTCACTATCGCGGCCTCTCTTGTTGCAGAGCACAGGCTCCAGACACGCAGGCTCAGTAGTTGTGGCTCACGGGCCCAGTTGCTCCGTGGCATGTGGGATCTTCCCAGACCAGGGCTCAAACCCGTGTCCCCTGCATTGGCAGGCAGATTCTCAACCACTGCGCCACCAGGGAAGCCCGGAAGATGGCTTTTGTGTTGAAAATGCAAGGATAATGTAGTAGCTGAAGATGCTGCCTATGGCATAATTCTAAGGTTGGCAAAAGCTTACCATTAAGAGTTGTAAGCATACAAATTGGAATCACTTTCCATTTCTCGTATTACTTTTTCCTTATATTCTGTGACTATATATCTTTATGCAGTAGGCACGCTAAGTATAGTAAGACACAGGTGTCAGTATTGGGAAAGAAAGAAATCGGAGGTAAAGAAACCAAATCAGACAGAAGGAGACCTCTTTGATACTGGGTAGTAGCAGCAAACCCTCTTAAATGGCCTTTTTCACACAAAGAATCCATGAACAAAGAAAGGCAAAGATGGGCTTGGTTATAAATACTTTTCACTCACTCCTACTGAATTTTTTTTCTTCATTATGTATGTCTGTGCGTAAGTATGTTTGTGTTAATGATGTAAACTAACAACTTTCTTTTCATCAACTAAAAGTATAATTTGAAAAAAGTTATTGGCATATCTAAACATTGAAGAATTCAATTCATTGCCATCAGGTGTTAGACGCATTTACCTTTAGTTTAACTGTGATCAAGTAAAAAATGCGTCAGAGAATACGCTGCTGTCATGATTTGACTCTCTTTCTAGATTGGAAAAAAACATTCTAGAGAAAAATGTAAAGTGGAAATGTTAATACATAAAACCATCAGTGAATAAATAAGTCATCTGGCAAAAACTGCCACTGAATGATAAGACAGGAAGAAGGAGGAGAAATACAAAATCAGCTTTGTCAGATTACCTTAATATTAACAGAGAGCTATTAGAAAGAAACCATTTAAAATCATATCATAGAGTATATCGACCGGTTTTGCAACCTTTTCTATTTGGTATAGGTAAATCTTTTAAAATTCAATGGAAATTTCTCTTTTTATCTTCTATATTTGGCTTTTAAATAAGAGAATTTGGATTATTTATATTGTACTGACATCTGGTGGACCTTGGCCTTGATACAGCTAGAAAAAAGCAATGATTGGAAACATCCATCAAGATCCATTGAACAAATATCTGGCAGTCTTCAAGTTACACACTAAATCAAGTAAGGGTGAGAACATTATTTTAGGTTCTATCAACATCCCCACACTTCATTTAAAGGGAAATATTGAACAGCTCTTGGCCACACAGGGAAGCTGCTCTAATACTGTGCACTTTAATAATGCCTATCTTTGTGAAGTCCAAAAGTTATGGTATTTAGAAGATTATCATAAAAGAAAACTGATATCTTATTTCTTGAATCCCTGGAACTTTTCATGATGATGTCTCTTATGCTCTAGAATACTTGGAATACACACACACACACATACACACACACGGAACTATGTATATGTAACTATTGCCAAACTACTTGAAAGCAATTAACGTATGTCAAAATGAAGGGATATTTACAAGGTTTAGAATGAACTGATTGTCTTTGATCCACTTTAGTTACGTTCACTTGACAAAGTTTAGCCTGGATTCATGGGTTGTATCCCCTTTGAAATAGTGCAAAAATGCAACCAGAGAAAATGGGGAATTGAGGATAAAAGAACATTTTTAGTTAGTCAAAACCTACATGAGGAAATGGCTTTCCTGCAAACAAAAATTTTCACCCTGTTTTTCTTTTAGACTCCTGAGACCTACCTGGCATATCCATTAGAACTAGATGGAGATAAAATCAGGGAAATTCATTCCAAAAGCTTAGTTATGTTTAAGAAAGCCTTTTTTAAAAAATTCTATTTCACTCTGAAGGATTTCTTCTGCTGTTTACAAGTCGTAGAGGAATTTTTACATGGTAATGAAGAGTAAAATTATAATCATGTTATATGCTTTTTCAATGCTATTAGTATTCCATTATAATTGAATTACTAGTCCAAGATACAACTAGTCAAAATTATGCATGAGAAACCTGTCTGTACATTTTATTCTGACTCTGATTCACTGGTCTCATATACTCGCTTATGTGGTATGGAGTTAATAACCTCACTGTACACTAAATTCCTGAACACCCATTGTACTCAGAACAAGAGATTAATTATGATTAACTCCATCCCAGAAAATGCAAAATTACTGAATTGAAAAGTTGTTTAGCAAGGTATATATCACAAAATTGACAAGTTAATACATATTGCAGTATCTTTTAATCTTAAGCATTCCAAATAATTTCGAAAATGAAATTTCCGGGTACTTATCTAGCAGGTCTCTAACAGGACACAGATATAATTCACAATGATGAGAAAAAGGAAATCAATATCTCCATGTCCACAGGAGATTTATGGAGGAAATAGTTAATTTAATTGAGTGAACATTCTAAAGTGGAGATTAAGCCAATGAAATTATCTCTGTTAATAAGTATTTATGTATATAAACATATATATTAATACATGAGTTATTTGTGAATATCAGTGTAGGATAGCACATACATAAACCCTGCATTTGGAAATTACTTGGTTAATTTCATTAATAGAAAATGCCACTTTGGGCTAAATAATGAAGTTTGAGACTATAGGTTGACTGCATTAATTAGGAAATTGCAAATTTGCTCCATCATTATATTTTGTGTAGCTACAACTTCGTGTGATAATACACTGATACAACTCTACAGTTTTCTTTTATCTCGTAGAAGCAGTTCAAAACTACAGTGCTATTTGTCTTTCCCGAAATGGCCATTTTTATTGTTTTATTGCTTTCCATTCTGATGCTTCTAGATATAATTGTGACAGTTCTTTTCCTTCTCACTTATATCATTCAATTTTTATGAAAAAACCTATTATTATACTTTTTTTCCTGCATTTTATGTTCAAATATGAAATGTTGAGATGTTATGAACAATGTTGGTCTTAGGAAAATAGAATGTAGCGACTGGCTACAATCACTTTCAAAACCTATCCGGGGGCACGGAATGTGTTAGTGAGAGATAAAAGGCACTCGTAGCCATAATTGCTTAGCTCTTCTTAAAGAAATAAATAAACTATATATTTATGTGTATATATATATATATGTATATATATATACACACATATATATACACACACACACACACACACAATTTTGTCAGATGGTTGTGGTTATTAAGACTGAAGACACAAGTTCATAGTAGTATATATGAAGAAGAAAAATCATCATTTATTACTTCAGTAAGTATCAGTGTATTAGGGGAAAAAACTGAGTGCTAACTGCATTGTTGTCCCTCTGAATAGTCATATTTATTACCCAAGTTACAGTAGGTAGTTACACTAAGTCAAAGCATCCTTTATCTAAAAAAAATTTATTTTTATACAATTTTTTTAACATCTTTATTGTAGTATAATTGCTTTACAATGGTGTGTTAGTTTCTACTTTATAACAAAGTGAATCAGTTATATATATACATATGTTCCCATATCTCTTCCCTCTTGCGTCTCCCTCCCTCCCACCCTCCCTATTCCACCCCTCTAGGTGGTCACAAAGCACCGAGCTGATCTCCCTGTGCTATGCGGCTGCTTCCAACTAGCTATCTATTTTACGTTTGGTAGTGTATATATGTCCATGCCACTCTGCACTTTGTCACAGCTTACCCTTCCCCCTCCCCATATCCTCAAGTTCATTCTCTAGTAGGTCTGTGTCTTTATTCCCGTCTTGCCCCTAGGTTCTTCATGACCTTTTTTTTTTTTTTTTTTCTTAGACTCCATATATATGTGTTAGCATACGGTATTTGTTTTTCTCTTTCTGACTTACTTCACTCTGTATGACAGACTCTAGGTCCATCCACCTCACTACAAATAACTCAATTTCATTTCGTTTTATGGCTGAGTAATATTCCATTGTATATATGTGCCACATTTTTATCCATTCGTCTGTTGATGGACACTTAGGTTGCTTCCATGTCCTGGCTATTGTAAATAGAGCTGCAATGAACATTTTGGTACATGACTCTTTTTGAATTATGGTTTTCTCAGGGTATATGCCCAGTAGTGGGATTGCTGGGTCGTATGGTAGTTCTATTTTTAGTTTTTTAAGGAACCTCCATACTGTTCTCCATAGTGGCTGTATCAATTTACTTTCCCACCAACAGTGCAAGAGGGTTCCCATTTTTCCACACCCTCTCCAGCATTTATTCTTTGTAGATTTTTTGATGATGGCCATTCTGACTGGTGTGAGATGATATCTCATTGTAGTTTTGATTTGCATTTCTCTAATGATTAATGATGTTGAGCATTCTTTCATGTGTTTGTTGGCAATCTGTATATCTTCTTTGGAGAAATGTCTGTTTAGGTCTTCTGCCCATTTTTGGATTGGGTTGTTTGATTTTTTTGATATTGAGCTGCATGAGCTGCTTGTAAATTTTGGAGATTAATCCGTTGTCAGTTACTTCATTGGCAAATATTTTCTCCCATCCTGAGGGTTGTCTTTAATCTTATTTATGGTTTCCTTTGCTGTGCAAAAAGTCTTATTTATGGTTTCCTTTAGTCTTATTATGGTTTTAAGTTTCATTAGGCCCCATTTGTTTATTTTTGTTTTTATTTCCATTTCTCTAGGAGGTGGGTCAAAAAGGATCTTGCTGTGATTTATGTCATTGAGTGTTCTACCTATGTTTTCCTCTAAGAGTTTGATAGTGTCTGGCCTTACATTTAGGTCTTTAATTCATTTGGAGTTTATTTTTGTGTATGGTGTTAGGGAGTGTTCTAATTTCATACTTCTACATGTACCTGTCCAGTTTTCCCAGCACCACTTATTGAAGAGGCTGTCTTTTCTCCACTGTATATTCTTGCCTCCTTTATCAAAGTATTTTTATACAATTTTAAAGGTTACTTTCCACTTAGTTATTACAAAACATTGGCTGTATTCCCTGTGTTGTACAATACATCCTTGAGCCTATATTACACCCAATAGTTTGTACCACCCTATCCCCCACCCCTCTGTTGCCCCTCCCTCACTTCCCACTGGTAACTGCTAGTTTGTTCTCTCTATATATGAGTCTGCTTCTTTTATGTTATATTCTCTAGTTTGTTGTATTTTTTAGATGCCACATGTAAGCATCAAAGCATCCATTTTAACTGGCATCAATGACTCTATCCTTACAAACTATCTAAAATCTATGTGAATTGGACAAAGAGTCTTTACTATAAAGGGCTATCTATTGCTGAAAGAAATATTTTTCAGAGGCTCATAGTACATAAAGTTCTATTTTACAGTTGAACAATTTGGAAGTTAATGAAATGAGTTGTCTCATGGCAACAGAGTGATAGTGATACAGTTAGTGATAGAGTGACTTGAACATGTTTGGAATATCTTGAATGTTCCTTCATTTTATTAATCGGCAATTAAACATGCATATCTGGGGGCAAGTATCATCATCATTACAAGAAATTCACTGAAAAAAATGGGAACAGGTGCAACAATGAACAAACAGTTTAGCAAAGCAAACAAGTGGCAATCATTGGATTGTTCCATGTTGCACTAAGAATTCAAGGAGCCTTATATCCCTGCCAATTTTTAAAGTAAGAATTGATAGATGAGAGACATATTTCACCTTCACAGGCAGAAGCAGGTTAAGACAGGGCACCAATAGGAGGCAAGTGAAAGGAAGATTTGAAAGCTCAAATTATAATCACTAGTTTTGCTCACACTCCAATCACAGTGGGCATAAATTAAGCTGTGTGAAAATTGAAAATGTAAATAATGTAATATTTATCATAAAATTGCCAAGATTTTTCTCAGTCATGCTATGTGTAAAAGCATTTACAGTATGGTACATCAATATTAATAAATCCAGAGGATAAGTAAGTTTCCCCAAACTGCATCTAATACAGTGCTTGACCACCATCGCTAGAACATGATGTCATAATACCATCACCCAGTGAACAATCCAGGTAGCTATCCAGCCACTTGATCCAACTAATGGTTAAACAAGATAAGCCAGGTTGCAAGGATATGTTGTTCTGTGTGAATTATCCAGATTTCCTTTACTAACAAAGAGATATTTTTCCTTCCACCAGTTAGCTAGAGCCTGTTTCCTAAAAGAAAAAAATGTAGTAAGTAAAAAAATGAAGTAATCAGTTCAGACTACTGTCACTTGACCCTCGTGTACTCATGTATGTCCACTTTGTATTAGAACATGGTCTGAATTTTCTAATAATGGGCCTAAATCCATTATAATGAGGATAGCCAGCTGCCTGAGGTGTTGAGGTGGAAGAATGCAGTGAGAGGCATCAGGACTATCTGTAAAATCCATTTTTAAACCTTGCAGCTGTGTTTATGTGACTGTCTGATCACTGAGATTGGACATTGAAATAAGTAACTATGAATAACTAATTTAAAGCTAAGATCAGATATTGAAATCAAACATTTGCATTTATTATTTTGGATCATACAAATAAAAGATGTTTTCCACCATAGGCAAGGTAAAACATACTCATATTTTTCTAAACGTTCAAGTCCAGTGCAAGGGTTTGTGTAATTGACAGGAGAAGTATATTCAAAATAACCCAGGATTAAATCATAGCTTTATCTTTGACATCTTGGACAATTAATATTACTTTTCTGAAACTTGGTTTTCTCTTTTGGAAAGTATCCCTTGACCTACCTTCCAGGTTTTGCCAATAATCAAATATGGTAATAGTATTAGTTATCTATTGTTGCATTGCAAGTTACCACAAACTTAGTGACTTAAAGCAACACATACATATATTAACTCACAGTTTCTGTGGGTCAGGAATCCAGGCATTACTAAGCTGGATCCTCTGCTTCAGAGTCTTTCACAAGACTACAAAGTGTCACTCAAGGCTATGATCTCATTTGAGGCTTCAAATGGGCAAGGATCTACATCCAAGCTGATGTGGTTATTTGCAAGATTCACTTCCTTGCAGATTGTTTAACTGAGGGCCTCAGTTCCTTGCCACTTGTTGACTGGAAGCCACTCTCAATTTCTTGACAGATGGGCCTCTCCACGTGGCAGCTTGCTTTATCAAAGACAGCAAGGAAGACAGTATGTTAGCAAGACAGAAGTTACAACTCTGGTAACCTAATCACAGAAGTAACATCCCATCACCTTTACTCTAACATATTGATTAGAAGAAAGTTTCTAGGCAAGCCAGCATGGGAGGCTGGGATCGCTGCAGCTATCTTAGTGTCTGTTTACCACAGGAATCTAGGAAAAAGTACTAAGCTTTTAGGAACTTGAAATATAAAATTTAAAAATTGTATTTCTGAGAAGTAAAATTGTCTTTACTCAAGCAAAACAGCTCTAAATACCCAAATTTCTGGTAGATCCACTAATATAATTACTTTTTTATTAATATACACAGTTTGACCTTCATAATCAAGTAGTTCAATATGTTGGACTTGAGGTCAAATAAATATGGGTGAATCTTTGACTCTATCACTTACTGAAGGTGTAGTCCCTGGCAAGTTACTAAACTCTCAGTCTTAGCCTTGTCATCTGTAATATTTCACTCTGGGTATTTTCATTATTAAATAAGACTTGTTAAGCATTGACCACTATTTTAAAATGTTTTATTATATTTTTAGAAATAGTGATATTCTAGTTAGTTACTACTGTTGCTATTAGTTTACATACTTGTCACCATAGACTAAGACTTATGATAACAAAACAAACAAACGAAAAAAACCACCAAAACCCAAATCATTTGCATTTCCTTCACTTCTAAACTTTGATTCCCTTTCTGCTTTCATGTTTAATAATACTTTGACATTTAATATGAAGGTGAAGAAAATATAATACATTTTATATTTTTGATATTTGAGTGGGTAATGAGTATAGAAGTAACTTTTTCTGTTAGAGGAACCTATCACAGGCCATTTTATTATAGGCCAAAACTGCTAACTGAGTGCAGACTAGAATGAGTTCCTCTGCTCCCAGCCAACCTTCACTATCCTTCAAGGCTGGACCAAAGCCTGACCTCCTTCTTTAGGACTTCTTTAGATAGTCATCAACACTCCAGCCCTCAGTGACCTCCTTTCTTTATGAATTTTTTTAAAGTGTACTCAAGCCTGTTCTATACACTTTAATACCTAAATATGTAATATATCTTTCTTCTACAGATAAAGGGCAAACTATTTAAAGGTATATCCATGCCTATTTTACATTTATAGTTTTCAACACCACTTAGCACAGTGATAATAAAACTAAGTACTAAACAAGTACTTACAGACTGTACTACTAAAATGTCTAAATGTAGCAGGTAGTTAAAAACAAATCAAAATTCAAACTTGGCTTACTAGGAGTTAATTGAGTGATCTATCGGGAAAGTCCAGAGTTTGGGCAGACTTCAGGGTTGATTGGTCCAGAAGATTCAATGATACTACCAAAGGCTTAGTTTTGCTTTAACGGCATTTCTAGTAAGAATTCTAAAATTCACTTATATATGTATATATATATATACACACACATATATATATAAAATTATATAATTATATATATAATTTAATTTATATAATTTCCATGGAATTGACATTAAGATCTAAACTTGGCACTGTCAATAGAACTTTCTGCAGTGTTGTAAATGTTCTATATCTGTGCTCTTCAGTAGGACAGTTACTAAGCTACTAGCCATGTGTGAAGTGAGAAATGTGCCTAGTATCCTAGTATCTTTTATTTTTATTTAATTTTAATCAACTTAAATCTAAATAGCCACTGTAGCTAATGGCTAGTATTCTGCATAGCACAGGCCTAAAGCATATAGGCTACTTGGGAGAAGGGTAAATACTCAGATAAAAATCAGAGACTATTTAGGAAGGATTATGGGGAAAATGGATAATGGATAAATAAACAATAATATTCAGTAAATTGACTGAAAATGGGTCGTTTTAAACAACTCGAAAATTAATTCATGATCAGTTGGAAGGAACTAAGATACCAATTACCTGTAGCCTCAATATTCTGTAACTAATGCTTCCAAAAATAGAGTGATTATAAACATATACAAATCATCTTTATTTCCATGTAAAAACCTGTATCTTACCACCTACCCAGTCAAATATAAATTAACCAAAACGTGGTTACTTAACCCCTGCCATTGTAGTTAAGCAATTCTGGCATAGTAAACTACAGAAAATATTATTAATTATTTGGTAAATTTAAGAAATGAAATCAGGTTCCCACATGTCAGCTTTCTGGTTTTATCTATGTTCACCAAATGAGCTTGATAAATGTGAAACTGTCCTTTTGCTTTGTGCTATAGTTTAAAAGTTCTGGTAATTATGTGCTTCTTGAGGAGAAAAACCATTTTGGTTTGTGTGCATATGTTCAATTGTTTTCTGCTGAATTTATTAGAAAATAAATGAGGTATAAATTTGCCTTCATGACAGTGACTATGAAAGGTAACTGAATTATTTGGTTTAGAAGTACTAATGATTAAAAATGTCAACTTCAATGTTGCATTAATGTAGTATTTAAATTGAACTCTTTTATAAAATTTAATCATGGCATCATGTGGATTGGCAAGTTCAGGAGCAAAGGGGTCACTTGGAATTTAAACTGATATGTGTTTGGCAGGATGCACAATGCTTTTCCAATGTATGTTGAATTCTCCTTTAAACTCCAAGCTGACACATATTCTACATGTCTGAAAATTGAGTTTGAATCCCACAGTTTTGTGGAAATGAAAACTGTTTTAGTTCTGCATCT
This sequence comes from Balaenoptera ricei, assembly GCF_028023285.1. NCBI lineage: Eukaryota > Metazoa > Chordata > Mammalia > Artiodactyla > Balaenopteridae > Balaenoptera > Balaenoptera ricei. Next base: position 110,482,226 of record NC_082642.1, read on the forward strand.
TATAGTGACTATAAGGCACACCTGGGAAGAAGACAGTGACACACAGGCTAACACTGGACTTCTCCTGTCGATGAATTGAATCACCACCACCCTAGAAGCTCTGGCTGCAGCTTCCACCTCAAAACTCAGCTTCTTGCACTCCAAAGGCAGTTGTGCAACAGGGTTTTACTTGCTAGACATCATGATCAGAAATACAAGTTGATAACAGAGAACATAGCTTGTAGAGCTGAATCAACAAACACATTTTCTGGTTATATGAGATTGAAAAGGTTTCAAAGTTAAGATTACATCCAGATAAACCCTACCAACCAGTTTCCCACAAATAAAAGAGTAATAGCTAGTGCAAGAGGTGACTTAGGTTTGCTGTTTAGGTCCATTCTTTAAAAATCAATTTTGAAATGTATGAAAAGATCTGGTGAAAGTATTTCCAACTGTTAAGACAAAAGATGTCATAGTGACAGTCTTCTGGCACCTTAGAGACATGCAGTAGGTGTTTATTAAAAAAAAATAATTTTATTTCATTAAGGATTCATTCAACCTCTGCTCCTTTATAAGGGTGACCTTTAATAGTTCTTAATGGTATGAAATAGCTCATACTCTACTAAGAGTTGATTACTTCCATTACTGTGCTCATCACTATGGAGAATAAAAGGAAGTAAAAGCCAGAGTCCCTGACCTCTAGCTGCTTATTGTATTATTGGTGAATCCAGACACTTCATCATTTTTTTTTTTAAATGTTCCCTGCATTTTCTTCAGCCTTTTAAAACATTCTCTATTTTCTCATCTTACTCAACAAGCAGTGTAGAAAGGGCTGTCTCAGAATGCCTCAACTGTGTTTTCAAATCCAGTACTTACCAGTCTCTGTAAGCGTAAGAGGACTACTATGTTAGATGAACAAAGGGTGCAAATACTTTAAGAATTCCTAAATGGAGGAGAACATTGAGATTTAGAATGGTATGAAAATCTCAATGTTTATGGAATTGTTGAGCAGAAGAGAGGGAGGAGTTCATATAGCAAATCCCTTATCATTTTGCAAGTGAGGAAACTAAATTCAAAGAGAGCAAATAATGGCTATGAATCACCCACTGAGTCAAAGCAGCCCCAGGACTAGACACCCAATCCTCTGTCACTCATCCAATATTCATTTTAATGCATTAGATTGCTTCAAATGGCAGAAGTGGATTTTTAACCAGGTATAGACTGCGGTTGGTTTTTCAAATACTGTATATCAAAGTAAACAAGGAGTTGGTCTCATATGTGAATATATTTCCCTCTGCCACTTTATTGAAAGTGACCTTTGCTAAACTGTACCAACTGCTCTCTAACTTAGATGCCATCTTGTGACCACTAACATTTTTCCTCATTCTAGTGGGTCAGCTGACGCATGGAGTACAATCAAATGTATAGTCTGAAGCTTTAACCTATGCCAGTTCACTGTTTCAACATGTTTTAACTAACTGGATTATAAGCTCAGTGAGGCAGTGGCTTGCATCACTTGCCCCCTTTATCTTTAAATCAGGCACAGTGCTGGCATATAGTAGGTATTCACTAAATATGGGTTAAATATATAGTTTAATGAAATATCTTTCTCATCACCACAGTGATTTAAGATGAATTGCCTTGCCTTTGTGCTATTTTCTTTACTATTCAATGTCAATAGCTGGGATATGTCCCAAAGTTGGTATTCAGAATAAAAGTCTCTGGGATTTTCTCTTGGGCAGGATAAAAGCACAACATACCATATCTGGGATTAAATATATAACAACTTATCTTTTATTACAAATGGAAAGTTTGAGTCAAAGAGATTATTTGAATTTACAGAAATTATGAAATAGATGGAGATAAAAGGAGAATTACATTTATATTATTTGCCTTCTCATGTCTTTACTTAGACTACATTAGCCACATTGATAAACATGCTGCAATGCCAAACCTGACCCAGGTTCCAGAGAGAAACCCCCAGTACATGTATATTAATTAATTGAAAATATAGCACAGCATTATTTACCATGATAATTTCAACATTTCTCAGACAAGTCTATTGCAAAAATAGATTTTGTTATTTCTCACTTTTACTTTCCTTCTTTTCATTCTTTTTTTTTTTTTAACATCTTTATTGGAGTATAATTGCTTTACAATGGTGTGTTAGTTTCTGCTTTATAACAAAGTGAATCAGTTATACATATACATATGTTCCCATATCTCTTCCCTCTTGCATCTCCCTCCCTCCCACCCTCCCTATCCCACCCCTCTAGGTGGTCACAAAGCACAGAGCTGATCTCCCTGTGCTATGCGTTCTTTTTATAACTACCAAATTCCTGGAAAATGTCTACCCCCTTGTTATCTTTTGAAAGTGTACATAGCTTTCAATTAAACCCAGTGGTTATTTTTTTTCCATTGGGCCTTTCCCATTCATTACAGCTGAAGCTTTTTCTTCCTACTTTCATACTGTAGAACTTACTGGCTCATTCTACACATTTCACATCTATTATTATTGTCCTATATTATTAAGTAACTTTTCTATTTATATATGGCAAGTTTTCCTCAACAACCTGTAGGGCAATTACCCCAAATCTGCTTAAGCCTAAGGCAGGTGAAGTTATTGTTGGTTATATCTAGTGTTAAATTTTTTAAGGCACGAAATTATGATTAAATAGAATTATATTCTTTATGCAAATAACTTAGATTCTCTTGAGAAGTCATTTATACTTATTTTATAAGACTCAAATGAAACAATATGGTAGAGTGAGAAGTAAACTAGATCTAAAGTGAAGAAACCCAAATTTTTTAAATCTCTAATTATAGTTGTGGCTTGGACTTTGTTTGAACATCTGCTATTTATCTGAGAACACCCAGATAAAAGACAGTAGTGGGGCCAGGTAAAAATGTATCATAAAATATGGTGTTATACTATAGTAGAACATGTAAGAGATACCTAATGTTCTACCTAAAAACAGAGAACCAGAAGAAGATCCCTGAACGAAGTCCTAAAAAGCACATAGAAATGAACTGGGAGAATAATGGGAGGTCAAAGTATTTTGGCTAAAGGTATATATATTACCAAGGGCTTGGTGGCATGAAAAACAAGGAAAATCTGCAGAGAACTGAATATGTTTGCATAACCAAATTGGGCGAGGGGTTGTGGGAAAGAAAGGGGGTGTAGTGAAATGAATCTGGAGTGGTTCACAGTACACTTGGGAAAAATAACAAAGAAATATTATTTCATCTTATAGACTATGATGAGTCATTTAAGAATTTATATTCTATTTAAATATTCTAAAGTCTATTTAAACTATTCTAATACTGACACCAATACAGATGGGTAGGTTTACGGAAGATGCTGTTGAAAGTGATTGGGAAATATAAAGGAATGACTGGCTTCAAAATCCTCTCCAGAACTAAGAAGACAAAATTTCCTCACCAACCTGTGGGACAAGTGCCTCTCTTACTCCTCTTCCTGGATCTTCCTTTGGAAAACCATTTTTTAGAGGACTTTTATCTTACTCTAAAAGGAAGATGATACCCAGACAGAAAGTTTATAAGCTCATCAAACTCTCTAGGTCTGTTTTGTCACTTGTGAGGTTTGCAGTCTACATTAGATTTCTGATGCCTAGGAAGGCTTTGATTTGCAGAAGTTGTTTTATTCCTTTACAGATCTTGGACTATACTTTGAGAAATAAGTGCACTTATCACATTTATGACTTATTTTATTCGCAGTCCTTGTCAGTGATTAAGTGCTCAGTTGTTTCTCTGTAGGACTGTGATTTGCTTTGTGATAATCTCCTCTATAACATGCTTTCCAGAAGCCCATCATGAAGAAAAGAAAGAATAGTTGGTATAATACACAATTTAATTTAATTTCTAATTATGTACCCTCCTGTCTGATTTCCAGAAAACTTATGAGGAGCTATGCTGAGGGCACAAGAATGAATAATTCGGGAGTCATATATCCAAATTAGATTATATTGTCTCCAATATTTAATTTGTATTTCTCACAATGCCTAATACAATAATGGGCTCTTAATGTCATTTTTCATAGACTATTTCACTGAATGCCTGTTATGTTCCAGTTGACTCAACAAGCCTACTTAGGCTCCACAACAACCTACATGGTAATAATACTCCTTATTTTATAGAAGAATAAGTCTTAGAGTTCACTCAAATGATAAAAGTTTAACTGCAAAATCAAGACTTGGAAAAATTTTTACTTAAATAGGAGACATTTATGTAACATTCTTAAAATCAGAATAGCCAACCATAGGCCAGCAGGGTTAGGTCCAAGGTGCTAGCAACACAGGCTACTTATACCTTACTTTTCCACTATCCTCTAGGACATTGTTTTTCTCTTCATGGTCAAAGATGGATCACCACCACCTTATCTGGGTCCACATTCAAACTAACAGGAAAGAGGAAGCAGAGGGCATACTCTTTCCCTTTAAGAAAACCATGTGGAAGTTGTAGACATCACTTCTACCCCACTGGCTAGGATTTAGCCACAGAACTATTCCTCAGTATGAAGAATGTTGGGAAATGTCATATTTAGCTGACAGTAGGAGAAACTGGATATTTGATGTTAACAGACTAAACTATGAATTTGTGGAGCAAGGATTTAGCGCTTTCCACCATTCCAAAGCTTATGCCTTAAATTAGGGGTCAGTAAACTATGGCCATGGGCCAAATCGGCCCAGGCTTCTGTTTTTGTAAAGAAGGTTAGTTTGCAGCTCAACCATACCCATTCTTTATGTATTATCTAGAGTTACTTTTTTTCCTTACAGAGGCATAGTTGAGTAATTGCAACAGAGACTGTGTGATCCACTAAGCCTAAAATACTTACATCCGGCCATTTATAGAAAAGTTTGCCATCCTGCTCTAAACTACTGGTTTAACCTTGTTTGTATCCTTTAGTCCACCACACTCACATATATCTAGTTTCCACCTTCTACTATGCTGTACTATGCATTGAGTAGAGGAGTTTTTTGACTCCTCTTGTACTAATGCAAAATTAGTACAAAAAGAAAGTAGTGCAAAATGATGAGTGAAAGCAAATAAATCAAAAGGGAGATTTTTAAAAGAACAAAGGAAAAGAGAGGATAAAAAAGAGAAGAAGGAAGAAAGGAAGTGAAGATGAATAAAAGAATGGAAATAAAGTGAAAACATAAAATATTGAAAGTGGAAGAGGCAGAACGAATAAAGAAAAATCTTTTGAGAGACCCACCTGCAAAACAACCCTTAAATCCAAACACCTTTTATTTAATAATTCCTATACAGACTTTGTAATCTTTCTTTTCTGAACTTACTTCTTTATCAAAAATGCAAGAGACCATCTGCCCTTGGCCCCTCACCCCTTCATTCTGGCTCAACTTTTGTGTGCTCACTCCAAATTCTCCTTGCTTACTCCACTCCAAACTACCACTTTATACTTACGTCTTATTTGGAGGATTTAGGCTTTCTTTTTATTGCAGCATCACTACACCTTGGGGCTCTTTCTTACCCATATGTTTTAAGAATGGAAAGATTTGTTCTCTTTCTGACACTAATCAAATCCTTGTTTTATTGCACTTCACTTTATTGCACTTGGCAGATATTGTGTTTTTTATAAATTGAAAGTTTGGGGCAACGCTGCATCCTGCAAGTCTATCTGTGCCATTTCTCCAACAGCATTTGCTCACTTTGTGTCTCTGTCTCACATTTTGGTAATTCTCACAATATTTTAAACTTTTTCATTATGATTATAGTTGTTATGGTGACCTGTGATCAGTGATCTTTGATGTTACTATTGTAATTAACCTCACACCGTGCCCATATAAGATGGCAAACTTAATGAATAAATGCTGTGTGTGTTCTGACTACTCTACCCACTGGTCCTTCTTTCATCTCTCTCCCTCTCCTCAGGCCTCACTATTCCCTGAGATACAACAATATTGAAATTAGGCCAGTTAATAGTCCTACAATAGCCTGTAGATGTTCAAGTGAAAGAAAGAGTCACACATCTCTCACTTTAAATCAAAAGCTAGAAATGATTAAGCTTAGTGAGGAAGGAATGTCAAAAACCAAGACAGGCCAAAAGCTAGGCCTCTTGTACCAAATAGTTAGCCAAGCTATGAATGCAAGGGAAAAGTTCCTGAGGGAAATTAACGTGCTGCTCCAATGAACACAAGAACGATAAGAAAGCAAAACAGCTTCACTGCTGACATGGAGAAAGTTGTACTGGTCTGGATAGAAGATCAATATAGCCACAACATTCTCTTGCTGAAGCCTAATCCTGAACAAGTCCCTAACTCTCTTCAATTCTATGAAGGCTAAGAGAGGTGAGGAAGGTGCAGAAGAAAAGTTGAAGCTAGCAGAAGTTGGTTCATGAGGTTTAAGGAAAGAGGCCATCTCCATAACATCAAAGTGCAAGATATAGCTGCAAGTGCTGATGTAGGAGCTGCAGCAAGTTATCAGAAAATTTAGCTAAGATAATTAATGAAGGTGGCTACACTAAACAACAGATTTTGAATGTAGACAAAACAGCTTTCTATTGGATGAAGATGCTATCTAGGACTTTCATAGCTAGAGAGGAGAAGTCAATGCCTGAATTCAAAGCTTCAAAAAACAGACTGACTCTCTTGTTAGGGACTAATGCAACTGGTGACTTCTAAGTTGAAACCAGTGATTATTTACCATTCCAAAAATCCTAAGGCCCCTAAGAATTATGCTGAATAAATTCTGCCTGTGTTCTATAAATGGAACAACAAAGCCTGATGACAGCACATCTGTTTGCAACATAGCTTACTGAATATGTTAAGCCTGCTGTTAAGATATACTAATCAGAAAAAAATATTTCTTTCAAAATTTTATCAGTCATTGACAATGCTTCTGTTCACCCAAGAACTCTGATGGAGATGTATGATGAATTAATGCTGTTTTCATGCCTGCTAACACAACATCTATTTTGCAGCCCTTGGATCAAGGAGTCATTTTGGCTTTCAAGTCTTTTTATTTAAGAAATACATTCCCTAAGGCTATAGCTGCCATAGATGGTGATTCTTCTGATGGATCTGGGTAAAGTAAATTAAAAACTTGGAAAGGATTTGCTAGTCTAGATGCTATTAGGAACATTTGTGATTCATGGGAAGAGGTCAAAGTATCAACATTGACAGGAGTTTGGAAGAAGTTGATTCTAATCCTCGTAGATGACTTTGAAGGGTTCAAGACTTCAGTGGAGGAAGTAACTGCAAATGCATGCAATGGAAATAATAAGAGAACCAGAATTAGAAGTGGAAACTGAAGATGTGACTGATTTGCTGAAATCTCATGATAAAACTTGAATGGACAAGGAGTTGTTTCTTATGAATGAGCAAAGAAATTTGTTTCTTGAGATGGAATTTACCTTTGGTGAATATCCTGTGAAGATTGTTGAAATGACAACAAAGGATTTATAATATTACATAGACTTAGTTGATAAAGCAGTGACAGGGTTTGAGATGATTGACTCGAATTCTGAAAGAAGTTCTACAGTGGGTAAAATGCTATCAAACAGCATTGCATGCTGCAGAGAAATTGTTCATGAAGGGAAGAGTCAATTGATGTGGCCAACTTTATTGTTGTCTTATTTTAGGAAATTTCCAAAGCCACCCAAACTTCATAAGCCATCAACATATAGAGACAGGACCAGCAAAAAGATTATGACTTGCTAAAGGCTTATATCATGATTAGCATTTTTAGCAATGATGTGTTTTTAAATTAAGGTATGTACATTGTTTTTTTTAGACATAATGCTATTTGCACATTTAATAGATTACAGAGTAGTGCCAACATAACTTTTATTTGCAGTGGGAAACCAAAAAATTGTGTGACTCTCTTTATTGCAATATCCTCTTTATTGTGGTGGTCTGGAACTGAACCTGTGTATCTCCTCCAAGAGTACCAGGCAACTTGACTTTGAAGGTGAAAGCCAGGGATGAAGGCAAGTGGGGGTTACATCGATCATCAATTCTATAAATAGACAGAAAATTACAGGTTGCATCATTTCTTGGATTCCTACCTCTTGAAGCAATAAACCACCAATGAAATATGCTATTCGGAAAAAGAAGATAAATAACAGCAGCTCATTTCAGTCAAGAGAGGAAATGCTGAGTGTATTGACGATTGGAACTGAGTAATTTGGTGGAATATTAGTATTGTGGGCAGTATTTTCAGTTGGAATTAAGTTCAGGTTGAGTCTTCTTATTTAACAGTGTAAGACTGATGGACTCTAAGAATTTAATAAGTAGAACTCATCCTTACTCTCACTTTCTGCATGTGTTAATAATTTAGAAAACAATGCATAATTTGAGCAGATCCTATTTAAACAACTATTTGCATATTATGAGTAGTACAGCAGTAGGTGATCCATTTCATACTCTAAATCATGATCAAGTATGCTTGGAAGTAAACAGTATTTCTGTTTTTACCAGATCTTCATTTTATGCCATTTCTTAGGACTTCTACTTAATTACATGTATATTTTGCACATGTGAATCAAGCAAGTCTGATTAAGTCTCCTGGATAATTACTTCCTTAAGGCCATAAAAAAATCTTTAAGTATGAAACAGGCTTGCGGTTTTTTTTATTATGGTAAAATACACATAACAAAAAATTTACCATTTTAACCACCGTTAAGTGTATAGTTTAGTGGCATTAAATACATTCACATTGTTGCACAACCATCCCCACCATGCATTTCCAGAACTTTTTTATCTTCATAAACTGGAACTTTATACACATCAAACAGTAACTGCTCATTCTCCATTCCCAGCTCCTGGTGACTAACATTCTACTTTCTGTTTTTATGAATTTGACAAATTTAGATACCTCATATAAGTAGAATCATACCTATTTATGTCCTTTTGTCTCTGGCTTATTTCATTTAGCATAATGTCTTCAAGATTCATCCATGCTGTAGCGAATATAAGATTTTTCTTTTTTTTTTTTAAGGCTGAATTATATTCCGTCGTGTATATATACCACATTTTATTTATCCATTCATCTGTTGATGGACATTTGAATAGTTTCCACCTTTGGATATTGCCAATAGTGTTTCTATGAACATGAATGTACAAATATCTTTTCGAGTCCTCACTTTCAGTTATTTTAGGTATAAACCCAGAAGTAGAATTGCTGGGTCATATGATAATTCTATGTTTCATATTTTGAGGAACTATGATACTGTTTTCCACAGAAGGTGTACCATTTATGCTTCTACCAGCAATGCACAAGTATTCCAATTTCTCCATATCCTCACTGACACTTATCATTTATTGCTTTTTTGATAACCATCCTACTGATTGTAATGTGGTATCTGATTGTGTTTTTAGGATTGCATTTTTAAGAGTATAAAGATATAAGATAAATGGTCTTTTCAAACTGAGAGTTCCTCTGTGGGCTAACAGCAACATGAGTGTTGCAGACCACCTGATGAGGTACAGAAATAAGATATTATTCCTAAGGACCAGTTGTAACCTTGCAGGAGGTATTTCATCTGGTGGTCAAGAATTAGCTCTATAGTCTGCAGTTCCTTAAATACTACTTCAGCTAGTGCTGTGGATTTTAAGTCCATATGTAGTGTTATATGGTGTTCAGAAGGTAGGGCAAGGGTTGATAAGTGAGAACTTCAGTTTCATAGATTTAGGCCTGGGAGAACATAAATAAGCCTAAATAATAGAGTTGTCCAGCAGAATAACAGCAAACAGGTTAAATAGGTAATACCTCCTCACCAGAATTATTCAAGGAGAATTCCTGAAGAGGATTTAAGAAGAAATTTCTACATTGATTGGTGACTAGCCCCAGTAAACTGCCAAAGCTTCTTTCACTTCTCAAATCCTGCATCTTACTTTGAACCATCTACGTTATATTCCAAAAGATGAGCCCTAACATTAAAAAAAAAGTCTACCTTTACGCCTGTGACACACATTTCAATGGTATAGCATGCACATGTCTACATTATTTCTGTAAAATAGGAACAATGCTATGTGCACAACTCTATGCCCCTAAGAGAAAATCCTTACCAATTTACAGACTGATAAAATCAATTCAGGGGACACCAGTAAACTTCTGTTCTCCAGTGATGCCTGTGGAAGAATCTATTAAGTTTAAAACAATCATTTTAAAAATCATGAACAAGGTACCCTAACCTATATGTAATATAATATAGTATGTGTTCCTTACTGAAGTACTGCCCTGTAGAGTCCTTTGAAACCATTGAAAACTACACTGAATATAAGAAAAATTTCATTTTCAGAACATTCAAGTTGCTGTCTGAATTTGGCTCTGTAAATGGTATTCCTTGGCTCAAGCTGAACACTCAGTCAGATGCAGGGGACATTAGAAATGTCCCCTGCATCTGACCTCACAGATTATGCCCAATGCTATAAATTGTTGTTGAGTTATAATGTTCACTTACTCTGCTTTATTAGATAGGGAATGATTATCTTTTCTCAGGCTATAATCGCCTTTATCAAATTTGACCACTTGAAAACAATTGATGAGAGATCTCTATTGCTTGTAGGGTGTGACAGATTTTATTCAGAAAGCCTATCTATTCCACCAGAGCAAAAATTTTATGGGAGGAACGGCTGCAGTTGACACACTCTAAGTTGCTTTCTCAGAACCACAAATGCAGGTAATTATACACATGGGTTGAAACTGTCTCATGCTCATTTGCAGTTAGGCTTAAAATATCCATTTTTGTGTGCAAAATATGATCATACGTGCCCTATGAGCATTTGTTCAATTTTTTAAACACAGTATTTCAGAATATAAGGGCAGATGTCATACATTATTTGTAATAGAAAAGTAAGTACATTTTCTGTAATATGGCCAAATTTTCTATTCAGAATTTTGAATTCTGTAGATTTTAGCCCAGACAAATAAAAGACATTGTTTGTACACATTTCTTACAAATTTCCATTTTAAATAATGCTCTTTGTATTTTTTCCTAAGGCTGCTATAACAAATTACCAGAGACAAGGTGGCTTAAAAAACCCCGGAAACTTATTCTCTAACCATTTTGGAGGTCAGAAGTCTGAATCAACGTGTCAGTAGGGCTGCACTCCCTCAAAGGCTCTAGAGGAAAACCCTTTCTTGCCTCTTCCAACTTCCAGTGGCTCCAGATGTTCCTTGGCTTGGGGCTGCATAACTCCAGTCTCTGCATCCATCGTCACATGGTTTGCCTCTCTGTGTCTTTGTGTCCCAAATCTCCCTGTACTTTTCTCTTATAAGGTTTTAGAAGGACACCTGTCACTGGGTAGGCCCTAAATCTAGTGAGATTTCATCTCCAGATCCTTAACTTACTTCCATCTGCAAAGTGCCTTTTTCAAGTAAGGTCAGATTCACAGGTTCCAGGTATTAGAAAATGGACATATCTGTTTGTTTGTCAGTTTTAGTGGGAGTGGAGGCACCAGTCAGCTCCCAACACCATATTCTTCTGAAATGTTTTAAGAGTTGTTCCGTGTAAGGGTTATTATCCACATAAAAGACAAACTTTAAAAAGAAATCAGTTATGTCAGTCTGATCTATAAGCTGTGAGGAATCAAATCAGATTTAAGATGAGGTTTATCAGTTAGGTGAAATGAAATAGTAAATGTGAGAGAATCATGAGGAGCTAAAGCATGCAAGGATACAAAGTGGAATTATGATGTCTTCACTTTGTTTGTGATAATCCCTCTAGCTTGATAAGAAAATAAGAGGGGGAAATAATACTCTGTTAACTATAACATTCAAATAACTGGCTTAGGGGCTTCCCTGGTGGCGCAGTGGTTGAGAACCTGCCTGCCAATGCAGGGGACACGGTTTCGAGCCCTGGTCCGGGAAGATCCCACATGCCGCGGAGCAACTAGGCCCGTGAGCCACAACTACTGAGACTGTGCATCTGGAGCCTGTGCTCCGCAACAAGAGAGGCCGCGATAGTGAGAGGCCCGCGCACCGTGAAGAGTGGCCCCCGCTTGCCGCAACTAGAGAAAGCCCTCGCACAGAAACAAAGACCCAACACAGCCAAAAATAAATGAATAAATAAATAAATAATAAAAATAAAGGAATTCCTTAAAAAATAATAATAATAACTGGCTTAGACAAATAAATTAGGTGAGGTGATAAACTTCATTTAAAATACGCACTATATGGGAGCATCATTAACTCTTCAATCCCTTAAAGTACTAATAATAGAGTTCGTGTCCATAAGCATTAATTCACATTGTATGCATTAATTTTTCTCAAATAAAAATAAGCGGCTTAACTCTCTTCAAAAATTATATTTAAATTGTCATTAAATTTCAACTATTCTGTAATGATGCTATATTGCTTGCATAATGAAAAAATATGTTTTGAAAAAATTTTCAAATTATGCTGCCTTTTGTCAAATGCATAGTTTCTTTTAGGTTAGATTCTTCTAAGAGACTCTAACTGCAGTGATTTGGAACATGTGTAAGTTGTTCTGTATACTATGGCAACTTACTTGGAACTGCTTAATTCAGAATGTTTTATTGCTCTTAATACAGTTAAATAAAGTTTAAAATTAAAGGGGTGGGCATTTTCAGTAATCAAAGGAAATTAATTTGTATTAAAATACAGACTATAGATAATAATATTATCTTGGTTAACTGGCTTACGTATAATGTAAAGTCCATCTCTAGAAGCCCTTATCTGTTTACTTAGTTGACCTTTATTTCTTAAATATTTTGACACTTTTTCCTCCTGTGTTTTCCTACCCAGAGTCTAAAAATTTGCCCATTCATAGAGACTAACATTTTCATATGCTCCCCCATGTCTTTTGCTTCCATTTAGCCTAACACTTTGGGTATATTTCACATTCTGAATGATTTGGTGACCCCTATGCCCTGCTTCTATACTAGTCAACCCTATCTTCAGTGTGGGATGCAAGCAGGTATAACAATCCCCTCTCTCTCTCTTTCTCTCTCCCTGGAAGCACATGCCCTTTATTCTACCTCTAGTACTCTAAACCTTTGAGGTCTGGCAGAGAATTTGATGATTCGCCAAAATATTCACCATTATATATCATAGAAAAATTATTCTAATTGTAAAAAGGCAAAGTTACTAGAAAAAAAGACAATAGTAATGTTTGTGTATTTATGTGTCAGTGTGTAATTCACTTCCATAGATTCAAAGGCCAAGTGCAGCCCTACAGGCTGATATAGGGATTGGTTAATATGATTGGTTAATGTGATTGGATAATCACATTGCCTATTACCTCCAAATTTTTCTATAAAGTTTCCTTTTGGAGGGAAAGCCCTTACTGAAAAGTGAATACAATTAATTAGAGATCATCTAATTCAGCTTCTTTTGAAAGCTAAGTAAAGGCCTAAAAGATAAGAGGATATATATGACCCCGGTATTTTAAAACATCATTTCTGAATCACGTGAGTAAAGTAAATGAATGTGCTAATGACCATCTCCTTTCTTCTTATCATCCCTATGTATCAAGAGCAGTAGGAAGAAAAAAGCCAGCATCCTCCAATAGCACTGTTGATTAATGATCATTCTTAATTCTGATTCTTGTTTCCATATGCTTATAAATTAAGATTACATTATTTTGAAATCTTCAAATATGTAATACTTCATAGAATCTCAGAAATCAAGCTTTGGGGATTATTTATTTATTTATTTGCTTATTAAGAGAGACCAGGCAATGGTAACAGATATTCCTACAATATAAAGCTTTTACATGCCGATTTTTTTCAGTCACTTTGACAGCTGATATTCTATTTCCGTGTCTGCTCTTTATTATGCTTCAGGAAATACGAACTCTATCAAGACTGAACTATGTGGTTGTCTCCTCACCTAACTTATTAGTTGAATTATAAAAGATGTAGCTATAATTTGCTCATAAGTTTTATGACTGTAACATGGTAAGCTGGGTTTGGTTTCCATTAATGATCTCCTGAATTTAGATCTATGTCTCTGATGCTTTCTCAAGTGATGACAAAATCAAATAGAGTGCACATGGAAGCAGGCGTCAGTGAAGCTAGTGGATATCTTTAACACTTGCCTGAAGAAATATTCTATCATATTGGAAAGACACATAAAAATTGATTTTTAAAGTGTATATCAATGAAATCTGCCTAATATTTAAATATGAAATAATAGTAACAGAACAAAGCAAATTCAGTATTTTTTTTGTACTTATTAGAAGTAAACAATTTAAAACCTCAGTGTCGTGAGACTATATAATCTCCATTCATAATGAGATCATCTTGTCCAAATAGTACATTTAAACCTTAAGTCTGTGCTACTGCATTCTTGTAACTCTTCTCTTTTCTCTTCTTTTTTCATATTGAAAAATCTATAGCACCTTTATTGCTGAAAAATTTTTTCTTTCCATTTTGATTATGCTGTCTTCCTTTCCTCTCTCCCTTTCACTAACAAATATTTGTAGAATGTTGTTTTATGTCAGGTACTCTGACAGACTCTTTGGAAACAATAAAGTATGGTCCTTACTATCAAGAAGTCAACCACTGACAACCCTAGAGAAGGAGTAGGTAAACACCAGTCATCTTTCTAGTTCTCATTGACAGAACACACACACACACACACACACACACACACACACACACAGAGGGACACTCTACTTTGGGGATGGGGATTCTAATTCTGGGAAGTGACATAAAATTACAAACACAAAATTAAGTACAGAGCCTTGAAAAGATGTGAGCACATGATAGCCCTGAAGCCTAACATTTTCAGCTTCCAGGTCAATCCACCTCTACTTGTATGAGCCAGGGTGAGTGAGTATGTGTGTGTGTGTGTGTGTGTGTGTGTGTGTGTGTTTGCGTGTGTGTTGCTAAATCCAGGCCTTCTTAGGAGAAACAACAATAATTATAGTGCTGAAATTCTCTTAGATGTGATATAGTATGTTGAATGAACTCTTAGGAACTATAAGCTATACTGTTGTACATTAAATATGGCACCTGATCAAATAGTTCTAGAGTAAGCACACTCAACCTTAATTTTTCTCTTTCAGCCCCTTTCAGCTAATAATTTAAGAAAAAAATTTCTCAACATTATTTTCACTCCTATCCTAACCAAGGCACTTGACATCCCCTTGTAGATGCCTTAAAGCTGCTATAACAAGTACCACAGACTGGAAGGTTAAATAATAGGAATCCGTTTTCTCACAATTCTGGAGGCTAGAAGTCTGAGATCAAGGTGACTGCAGGTTTCCTCTGAGGCCTCTCTTCTTGACTTATAGATGAGCATCTTCTTATGTCTTCACATAGTGTTCCTTCTGTCTTCTGTGTCCTAATTTCTTCTTATGAGGACATGAATCATATTGGACCAAGGCCCAACATAAGACCTCACTTTAACTTAATTACTTCTTTAAAGACCTTATCTCCAAATACAGTCACATTCTGAGGTCCTAGAGGTTAGGACTTCAACATGAGTACTGGAGCCCATATCACTCTACTATGTTGGGAACAGTTCCCTACTAAAACATCCTTCTCATACCAGGCACAAGACCCGAATCCTGACCCTTCATTATCCCAAATTTTACCCACAATTAATTTCAGTTTTTCGAGATCATGAGAGCTCTTAAGCAGCGATAGGTTTTTTTTGAATGCCATTAAATTTATTTTATTTTTATAAGTATTAATATTTTTGTGACATTCACTCTTTTTTTGGGGTTTTAAATTTATTTATTTATTTATTTATGGCTGTGTTGGGTCTTCATTTCTGTGCGAGGGCTTTCTCTAGTTGTGGCAAGCAGGGGCCACTCTTCATCGCGGTGCGTAGGCCTCTCACTATCGAGGCCTCTCTTGTTGCGGAGCACAGGCTCCAGACACACAGGCTCAGTAATTGTGGCTCACGGGCCCAGGTGCTCCGCGGCATGTGGGATCCTCCCAGACCAGGGTTCGAACCGGTGTCCCCTGCATTGGCAGGCAGATTCTCAACCACTGTGCCACCAGGGAAGCCCACATTCACTCTTTTTACCTAGGAGCTTTGCATTTTATCTTGTCTTCAGGTCTTGCATTATTTGAAACTTTTTGCATTTTTTTTTCACATTTGCAGTTTCTCCTTTAATTTTTTTTTTTTTTAATATAGAAAAAAATCGATAGGGCTTCCCTGGTGGTGCAGTGGTTGGGAGTCTGCCTGCCAATGCAGGGGACACGGGTTCGAGCCCTGGTCTGGGAGGATCCCACATGCCGCAGAGCAACTAAGCCCGTGAGCCACAGCTACTGAGCCTGTGCATCTGGAGCCTGTGCTCCGCAACAAGAGAGGCCGCGATAGTGAGAGGCCTACGCACCGCGATGAGGAGTGGCCCCCGCTCTCCGCAACTGGAGAAAGCTCTCGTACAGAAACGAAGACCCAACACAGACAAAAATAAATTAATTAATTATTTTTTTAAAAAAAATCGATAAACCAATCCCTCCAGCTGTATCAACCTAGCTAAGAGTTTTAGGAAGCAATGTTAATGACAAAAACCTCAGGAACTGTAAAAGAGTTGGTAGGAAACATTACTTGTCTAGAGGTCAGTTATAGCTACTCAAATTCCACTATATAGGAAACAATTTACATCACTAAATATAAAAGGCCAACTCTTCTCTCATTAAAATGGAGAAGTCACCAATCCAAAATGATGCCTAAATGAGTAAATAAATTAAAATTCTGGCTAAAAAGCATGGAAGAATATTAGATATGATAAATATTTATTCATTATAGCTTATTTATTCCCAGCTCTGTAATTATTTCAGTTTAAAAACTGCATTTCCAGCTGCCCTTTCTGTAATAAGGTAGAAGATGAATACCCTCCAAGGACAATATTAAGGCTTAATTACAAGTTATAAAACATGCTTCCAGGTGAAGTCACAATACTCATCCGTCTTCTCATTAGTGACAAATTATTGACATACTTCAAAGCGATGTTATGACAACATCCTCAAGATCATGCCTAAATTATTTCTATCTATGAAAAATATATTTATGAACATACCATTAAGACTATATTACATGGCTACAAATTGGAAAAGTCTACATATATGTATGTATACACCTGTGTATATAGGTATGTTTTCCAATTATCATTACAGTTATCTGATGGAATGCTTTGATTTTTCTTGTAGAGTATGGTGAACACTCTGGATTGAGTAATTTAGCCATCATTCCATTCTTTTGCAAAGAGTAAATTAGGTTCTATGTATTAAGTGGTTCTAACTATAAATTTGTCCAGAATTTGAAAGGTAGAGGTACATGAAAAGAAAAGGCCTTCTACTTGCTCTTTTGGACATGTTTTGATTTTTCCTTCTTGTAAGAAAAATTTTGTTAACATGAAGATTCTCTGCAACTACATTCCAGCTTTCTGGGTATCAAAAGATAGGTAGAGTAGTAGCAAAGGCTTTTTGATTAAATTCTGTATTGCAGTTATGAGCATAGACTTTTTTCAAGAAGTCGAATTGGTGGTCAGAGTTGCTTCGCTGGTGGGTCAGTTCTGGAACACATTCATGGAGTTTGAGACTAAGACTCTCTTCCTCTAGTCCTTCCAATAATTTTGTACAATAATTAGCCAAAGTCCCTAATCCTTTGTTTGATAAATTTATTCTTGCGATGTTTAGACCTCACTCCATGCAGTGTTTTATTGTTATTATTGTTCTTAAAAATTTTTAATGCTATGTTTTATTTTAGCAAGTTGATCTCAAATTTCCTGAGGGCTAATCTCTGCCACTTCTCATTTCCTTTATATAAATAACTAGGCTCAGATTCAAGTGTACTCTAAATATACAGGTAGAAAATCTTACCCAGGAGGTAAAAGCTAACACAGCAAAGTAATTATAAAATGTTTCTAATTAATACAGGAAGTAACCTGATAACTGTGTACAAAAATGATTTTAATGGTTCTAGAACAAGTAAAAAGAAACACAACTTTAAGCCAAATGCATTAGTTTGGGTACACTTACCACAGATTCTGGGAGAGTCTAACACATTGCTCAGCTGTTTGGCAAGAAATCTGGACCCGGTGGTGTACTACACTAAATGAAGTAGAGATTTGAGAAATCCAATTGTACAATGAAAAGAAAAGCATCCAAAGTTAGGCTCAGAGCCTCGTTGAAGGGATTTGTTATGTGCTCATATATTTGTTAAATATGTCATCAAGATGATCCAGAAGTCACTCCCTTCAGCAAGATTTTGTTGCTGTAGCTGTCCTCAGCAAGATGGAAACAAAAGGTCTGAATATTACTATTGAAATGGAATATTTGATTACAAACAAGGTTATTTAATGCCAGAATTACAGAGGACAAGTATTAGCACTTAACAACCACTAACTAATGAGTCTGATCATCATAATGGGTATCTGGGAGACAGTGGTAAATATAATACTTTTACATGCGGTCATTTTTGCTCTTACCTAACTGATCATGTTTTCACTAGGATTGAAATATGCGATAAGCCTACTAAGGGGATGCTTGATTGTAAAACTAAAAATATGAAATTAAAATTCACTTTTGAACTGAGTCCTGACTTGAGTCACTACAATGAGTAATCAAAGACTTTGGTCTAATTATTAGATCTGAATCATTTCACAGAATTGGCCCCTGGAGTGATTGGGAATCTGGATATCTTGAAAAAGCACACTTTCAAACTGCCATAAATATATTCTTTAAGTTTTCTACCAACATTCCCTAAATTGGTCCAAGTCCATCTACAAATATGAATGTGTACTGCGGATAAAATAAACAACTGGACGCTGGTTCTGAGCCAATGCCAATTCCCAGGTGTCAGAATACAGTTGTAGTATACTGGTCAGAGGAGTACCTTATGGAAGCCAGGTGATAGTGATTTGGCCAAATTAAGGTAACAGAAATGTCTGTGTCTCTTTGAGTTTTATTTTGACTATAGATCATGTCTCCCTGATTGTTAGCATGCTTCATAACTTTTGATCATATTTCAGATATCATTATACCTTACAGAACTATACAATCTAATATACATATATATATATACACGCAATATATGTGTATATATATACACACACACATATAAGTGCACACATGTGTATGTGTCAACATTCTTTCCTCTAAGAAGCTAGAATGAGGGACTGGTCATGGTGACCCTATCAGGAGTTGAGCTTGTTTGAGGCTGGGCGGCAGTTGAAGCAGGGCTTTAGAATATAAACACCAGGAAACCAAAGGAAAATCTCTTTGAATTTCAGCTCAGTTCCCAATTTCTTCTACCTCTACTGTGTTAATATCTTTGATCGTATTGAAGTTTGAATTGGATTTGGTTTTCATTGCAACTTCAGTTAGATGGCTTACCTGACTTTTCAAAGGCTTTAAAAATGAGTTCAGGCCTTTTCCTCCAGGAGGGCCATTTAACTAAACATTGTGAAACTAATTGATTGACCTTAAAGCAGTGAGAATACAAATAAGTTGGACTTTGAAACTGTAAGGCCGCAAGGATGCTAGCTTTAGAATCTGCTAGCTTTAGAATCTCAAGAATATATATGGATCATGAGACTCTGAGACCGAGAAATCAGGGACTGTACAACCTCAAGGCTGAGATTGTGAAAGTACAGGTTAAAAGATAATAGCTGGACTGTGAGACTGCAGTACCATGTGAGACTTACAGATTGTTGGATGTTGATGGTGCGTGATAAACACAGATTTCACAAGACTGGGAGACTATGAGATCACATGATTCATTCCCACTGTGTAGCCCTGTCCTCAGTCTCCACTTTGTAAAATTCCCATGTAGGAGAATTACTTGACAGAGAGCATTGTCTTGCTTTGGGTGTTACTCTATATTAAAATACAGCACACCAGGGGCTTCCCTGGTGGCGCAGTGGTTGAGAATCTGCCTGCCAATGCAGGGGACACGGGTTCGAGCCCTGGTCTGGGAAGATCCCACATGCCGCGGAGCGACTGGGCCCGTGAGCCACAATTACTGAGCCTGCGCGTCTGGAGCCTGTGCTCCGCAACGAGAGGGGCCGCGATGGTGAGAGGCCCGCGCACCGCGATGAAGAGTGGTCCCCACTTGCCGCAACTGGGGAAAACCCTCGCACAGAAACGAAGACTCAACACAGTCATAAATAAATAAATAAAAGAACGTGAATTTCTAAAAAAAATACAGCACACCTACAACTGATTTGTCAAAAGATTGTCCAATGTTTTCTAATCTGAGCAAAGAGTATCCTTCTATGGTAGGCTTGCTCTTCTGCCTGCCCAGCACCCAAAATTATCATCTGGCCCCAAGTATAAAAGCTTCTATATTTCTTGCTCATCTAGGAATGGTTTAGTCTTATGCAATTCAGTTCTTTTAGATTTCTTCGTGGCCATAGCTCTGTAATGGTTTTATGATTTTTTAAAATGATCTGGTTTCTTATTTTGGCAGTATGAAGACTTTCATGTTCATTTATTTCCTAATTGCTACAGACCTGTATGTTTTAATATTTGATAGCTGTGTTAATCAGGGTTTTCCAGTAATACAAGAGGTTTTTTGTTTTGTTTTATTTTTGTTTCTGTTTTCTCATTATTGCTCTTTTACCTTTCCTGAAAAAAAGTTAATATTATTAATAAATGACTCACATGATATATGACAAGAACACTTCATATGATTTTTTAAACATTATTTTGGCATATACCTAGCTGTTCCTAAAACTAAACTTTCTTTGTAACTGAGAGGTGTCTATAAAATAGCAAAAATATCCAGTTAATACACAAACATTCTGGGGACTCATCTTCCCAAGGCAGCCTGGGCTGGGAAGCCCGATGTGGGGTTTAGACCACTTCTCCTTCAGGAGAACCTCTGCAATTGTGATTATACTCCCATTTGTGGGTCATCTATCCAAGGGCATGTGTCTTGACTATACAGTGTATCTGCTTCTCTTACCTATCTCATTGTGGTTCCTTCTTATATCTTTAGTTGTAGAATATCTTTTCTGCTAATCTTCAAGTCATTCTCATCAATAGTTGCTCTGTAAATAGTTATAATTTTGGTGTGCCTATGGGGGGACGTGAGCTCAGGGTCTTCCTACTCTTCCATCTTAGCTACTCCTCTCAATTCTGAATGAAGTTATAAATAGACAAGCCTGTACATACAAACCCATCTTGCCACAAAAAGAATCTCAGACTCTGTAGGCCAGAACAGTCCAGCTGAATCCCCAGCTACTGCATGTGTCTCCACCCTCTAGGAAAGATCAAAGCAGTTCCTAATGCCAGCAGCTGAGGCCCTCTATTTTTTTTTTAAATCTATTTTTCTTTATGTTTGTCCAATATTTGGCATTTGTTTGTCTCCGTTACATGCACATATGCCAGGGAAAGAATCTGTTGACTATGGTTGTATTTGTCTACCTTGAGACCTTTGCTTTTTTAAAATTTTATTTTATCTGTATGATTTACCAGATAAAATGCATCCCAATGGCAGAGTTACCACTAGGAACTCAAAGTTCCACTAACACTATACAGTACATACTTACAAATATTCTATAGTCCAAACTCACAACAAGAGATTATTATATAAAATAAATGAAGTACATTAAAGGCTGTTAGGGGTGAAATTCTTAAGGAACATTTAATCTCTTTGGTAAAAGTCATTAAACATCGTAACAAATACATTTTAATTATTCATGGTAAGTGTGTTCCAGAAAAACACAAGGAATTTATTAATCTATTGATTTGTTCCAAGAAGAAAATCATGATGGTGCCAGACTAATGTAACATATCACTTGCATGGAAATTATAGAACATGAACCAACAGTGAGATAGGAAGAACATCTGTGATAACCTTCTTAAGAGATGCATTTTAAGAAGCAGACCTGAGACTAGTTCCCTTCACATTTTCATGTACTCTCATATCTTCAGTATATAGTGATTCTGAAAGCTGAGAATCTAATGTAAATGGTGATTGGCAATATGAGGCAGTATCACTAGAAAAGGGACCCAGTAGCTAATTTTAATCAAATATGGAGCTTTATTTTCCTCATCTACCATCACATTTTGTTGCACACATAAAATATTTACACTAACTCCTCTCCAGGACACTCCTTTCCAGTAGATACTCTGTTTATCCTCCAAGACTTATGTCCCCCTGCCCCAGGTAATAGTCTCAAAGTTTAAATATAAAATTATATCCCTATTTAAACCAATAATCTCTATGGCTTGAAAGACAAAGACCTAAATCTTTAACATGGCCATAGTTCTAGCCCTTATTTACTTCTCCACCCTCATCTCACACCATGTCCTTCTTGGCACCACATACTCCAGCCACATGGGCCTGTTTTTCGTTCTTATAGTGTGTTGAGTTCTGTTCTACCACATAACCACTACCTGTGTTGTTCTGAATCTGAAAAATTCTTACACCACCTCTGCTCTAAGATTCTTCAGACCTCAGCTTAAATTTTAATCATGTAGGGATGCCCTTCCTGACCTCCAAGTTTAAGTCAGTAATCTCATAAGACTGAGGCTTTACCAGCATAATACATAGCAGTTTGTATTATACATCATTTAGTGATTACTTGGTTATTTTTTCTCTTTTCCTTATAGAAACAGGGTCATATATCTTTGCTCAGCACTGACTCTTTCATGCATAACATGTCTGTTACACATATAAAAAATGTTCAACAAATATGTTTTGAATAAAGAGATGAATGAATTAATTTATACTTTAAAAGGTTTTGCTTAACAAATTCCAAAACAGCACTAGGTGGTAGAGTAAATCTGTTTGCAATATATATAGGTAGGACTTTTCAAAGAAATATCTTTGATTAGTATGCATCTTAAGTAACAAGTGATGAATTGTTACAGTAATGAAAAACAAATGCTTGAGATATTGGAAAAATCGATAAAAAATAAACAAGAATATGTTATTACTCATGACAACTTTAATAGATGTAGAGGATAGGAATAATGAGTGGCTATGCACCTGGGTATTGGGGCCAATGTAATTTTTATTAATTAATTTATTTATTTTTGGCTGTGTTGGGTCTTCATTGCTGTGCGAGGGTTTTCTCTAGTTGCAGCAAGCGGGGGCCACTCTTCATCGCGGTGCGCGGCCTCTCACTATCGCGGCCTCTCTTGTTGCGGATCACAGGCTCCAGACGCGCAGGCTCAGTAGTTGTGGCTCACGGGCCTAGTTGCTCCGCGGCATATGGGATCTTCCCAGACCAGGGCTCGAACCCGTGTCCCCTGCATTGGCAGGCAGATTCTCAACCACTGCGCCACCAGGGAAGCCCTGGGGCCAATGTAATTTTAATGACAAGATGTTATACCTTAGACTAAGAGATTCAAAATCAAAATTTCCTCATGAATGAAAACTTTGTGGAATGAAACTGTCTATATCTGCTGGAGGCAGCATGTTTTTCTCACTTACCAAGTTCCTGCAACTCATTCTTGTAAAAAATGAAGGGTCTGGCTCAAAGTCTCAGCATATTGTAGGCATAATTTCTGAATTTATCCATTAAACAAATCTAGAGCAAGAGATACGTCATTCTTGTTCTTGATAACAAGCAGATGTTCAGAGCAGCTTGTGTCCAATTATGATACAAATATTTAAAATCTGCGTTGAAATACAGTCTTCACTCTTTGTAATCAGAGGCAAAGATGAGTGTGCTTTTTCATAGAATTTATTTTAATGATGCTTTAATGGATAGCACAAGTTACAATGAATAAATTAAATGCTGACAAGTGGCATAAAATCCAAAGATGAACTATCCTGCCATACTCCACAATGAGGGTTTAGTGGTTGCATTTTATTCACACTGCTTCTTAATACCACTTAACCACAATGGTCACATCAACCACATACCACCTCCAATGCTTTTCTAAATTATATTATGGAATAAATGGCTTATAGTAGAATCTCTCATAGAAAGCAACAAAATGTTATGGGATAAATTAGGTTACATTGCGGGAATCATATCCATTACCTAGTGATGGGATTTTGGACATGCCACCCCAAAATTTGGCATCTTGGCATATTGAATATTTTAAGCTGAAGGAGTCTGAGAAAAAATGTCAGAAGAAGGAAGGTCATTCTAACTTTCACTCTGCCCTTCTCTTCTGAAGTAGATCATAAGGCCCTCATGTGATATATGTCCTCTCTATACCCAGAGGAGAGGAGCATCCTTATCTCTGAAGACAGAAGGACACTGAGAAAAATCTGAACAAACAGGCCTTGCTAAGTTTCCCACAGTTTACTACACCTACCTCATACTCTTTGCCCTATCATATTTCTCCATGACTGTCCATTCTTTGTCAAACTTAGCATTAAAATAGTCAGGTTTAACTGTTTCTTTGGATCTTTATTTCCTTGTGAAAGCTCCCATGTTACATAAAATATATATTAAATTATTTTTTTGCTATTTTCCTGTTAATCTGTCTTTGTTGGTTTAATTTTCAGGCCCACCCAAAGACCCTAAAATGGTTGAGAAAAACTATTTCCTCCCCTACACTAAGAAAACAAAAACAACAGAAAATTTACAAATACATAGCAAACACACAAAAGTCTTTATTATCTATATGTTAGATTCCCTGTCATTCCTCTGAAAAAGTTTGGGTGTACTTATGTGAGCCTATGTGTGCTGTGTGAGTAGGTTATTATACGTGGACCTTCTGGACTTCATAGCAACAATTCTAAAAGGTTATCAGTTTAGGATTCCCTTTACCTAGTATTTTGTCAAAAGATTGTCATGTGCCTAGCAGAAAGCCTTAAAGGCAGATGCTTAATAAGTAGTCATAGATTTGTATTTTCTAAGACCCTGGCTTATTGACTGTATTCTCTTTCCATAATTTACTCATAAAAACCAGATTTCCATTTAGAATAAAGTGAATTACCTAAAAGCGAAAGCTATTGAGTTTCTAAGGAAGGCTCACCTTCATCAATCCTGACTTATTTAATGATCTTTTATTTCATCCAGTATGCATACTTTTGTAAGATTTTTTCATTTATCAAACAAGTTCCAGAATCAATATTAATTAATTGAATAATTAATTTACCAATTAAAATTCCTTAAGAATTAATGAAATGAATAAAATCTGGTTTCTTTTCTTGTTATGTAATTATTTTTGAACATACACTCTAGAGAATAATATCAGTTCTGTTAGATCCTAAGAGTTTGAAACCTTATTTAATATTATAGTTGGCCCATCCACTAAATTCTTAAAAATGTTTAATGTTTTTTACAGAAGATTAGTGATATATATGAAGAGCAGACTGTGTTAAGATAATGGCCAGGTAGAACTTTTATATCTAATAATGATAAAAAAAAGTCTGTCACTTTATTAACCTATTATTATTAGTTAGCTTCAAACTAATGTCAATAATTAGTCTATTTATTGGAACAGATGACTCCAGATTGATTAGTCATTTTTGTCTGTCTATACATGAGAGAAAACATTTAACCTTGTTAACAAGCCTTTTGTCTAGGCAATATTTTCATATCTATATTCATAAATAAATAAATTATTTTATATTTTAATATTTTACAATAGAAACATAAAGTAGAAGCACTAATAAATTGATGTGCTAATTGTTCCACCATTTATAAACATCTGATGAACTTTCTGCCATACCTATACTACATTGTGTTAATAATATTAGGCTGTAGAAACATTTATAAAAAAAGAAACATGTTTATAATGTTTCTTTAATTTGTAAGAAAATTCAATACTTCTATGCACTTAAGAAGTGTCTGCATATAAAATATTTGAATAGAAGAGAATAACCGAATCACTTCTGAGATTATCACCCTCCTAATAAAATCGACCATAATAAGAAAATCTTCAGAAGAGTGAGATAAACTACTGAAGACTTAACTTCTAAGATCAATATGACTGGGAAAAAAATCATTAACCTGTGAGTGTTCTTAGCCTCTGTTTTCCTCCTCAACCTATTCTTAGGTATTTTGTGCAGCTTATTAGGAACAATAAGAAAAAGAAACAAAGAGGGAAATTTGCTTCAGAATAGGATAGAAATTACTTTGGAGGGAGGGCTTGAGGAAAAGCGACGTGATATGAAAGAAAAAGCCATATGAACTGGATAACAGATTTTTCATACGGCTGTTGAACTCTGAGGGGAAAACTTCACCATGTAGAGAAAATTGAGTGGTTGAGATTTTGAGAAAAGTTTTAAAGATACTTTTCATGGATTAAAATTTTTTCACCCTGATTTCCATGTCCTCAAGAAATGATTTAAAGATTAAAATGAGTTTCAACTAAATTTTCTTTGCTGATTTCTGCTTTTTTGAAAACTACATTATTTAGAGACTTTGCTAGCTGAGTAGCCACTTATATTTTGGTTACATGTGCTGATGTCTATAATGCAAACTAGGCATTTCACTTCATTAAAATGCCAAACATTTTCAGGGGGGTGAAAAATAGGTTAATATTTTTGCCTATTTTTTTATATTAAGATGATTTTATTAATGTATTTTCTTTATTAGAAATAAAATTTAAGTAAAAGTGCTGCTGATGGTCTCACATTAAAAAATTAAATCACAGTATGACAGAATGGGAAAAAATTAATCATAGTCAAACAAATGCAATGGAAACAGGAACATTAAAATCTGTTAAATATTTTGC
This sequence comes from Balaenoptera ricei, assembly GCF_028023285.1. Lineage (NCBI taxonomy): Eukaryota > Metazoa > Chordata > Mammalia > Artiodactyla > Balaenopteridae > Balaenoptera > Balaenoptera ricei. The sequence goes on from NC_082642.1 coordinate 110,508,766, forward strand.
CTAAGTTCAAATAAATAAAAGCTGTTATAGATAAGAAGCTAAGAAAATATCTATATTAATATTTATCTTATCTATACATCTATCTACTTTATTCATCTATTTATATAGGTTTATAACAGAATTTTTTGAACGTGCAAATATCTGGAAAACCCTGAATGTTCTGTAATAGAGGAATGATTAAATAATATATGATAATAGAAAACAGTATAGAAGGTTTTAAAAGTGGGTTAGATCTTTATGGATGTATCAGAGACATATCTATGATTTGTTAAATTTTAAAAATCAATCTTTATAGTGGTGTGTTTAAAATGATTTGGTTTTTAATTTTCAAGAAAACATAACTTGTATATGTTTATGTAATTTAATTCTTTTTTTAAAGAATAGACAATTGTATATATGAAAACATACCAAACTATGAGTACTTTTAATTTCAGGGAGTTAAAAGTTAAATGAGTAAAGATTTATCACCAATGTCTTGTTTATAAGCTCCATGGAGAATTTGAGTCATTATAACTAACATTCATTTATTTACTTTGTAAAATTCAATAAAATGAGGGGGAATCAACGTACTTCAGACAATTCAAGAATTTGCAGTTGCTTTAGAAAACACTGCTTAATTATAAGGGTATTTAAGCTAAGTACGCTCTCTCCAAATTTAAGTGGCTCTAGCAATCCATGTTACTTTATAGCATCAAACAGTAAATATCTGTCAGTACTGGTTAGATTATGTGCTTAAAGATAACTTCCTTTCTGACTGCATGATTCTGGTGGAATTATGCTTTAGCCAAGATCAAGTTTTATGATTACCTAACTCTTTTCAAACACCAGACATTCTGTATTTTATAGGGATAGCAACTTCCAATATTTTGAATATTATAGTGTCTCCTATTAAATATTGGAACTGTAGAATAGAAGCCAATAGAGAAAATGAGGTACTAGCTAGAAATTTACTTTGTAATTAGAGTGACCTTATAATTTATGGTCAGAAAGTGAGAGAGAGGTAGAGCTATTTTTCTTCTTTTTCCTCTGTTGATAATTGTGAGCAGATACATTGTCTTCCCAGATGCAGATAAGTTTTAAAGCTATCTGTTGTTTCCTTCAGTCTTCTGACCCTAGGCAGCTGTTCTGCCTTTCTTTGGCAGTAAAATTGAAAATTAAGGCTGTCACATAGACTTTTTTCTTCTAAGGTTTTGTAATCACAGAATTTACTATTTCTCTCTTAAGTCAGTCCCTAACTGATTCAAAAAACAAAAGTGGAAGCAAATAAACTAGTCTGTGCCTATTGCACTAATCCTGGTAGGAGAAGTTGATAATAGGGAAGTGGCACTGAAGGTCATATTCAGGAGATATTTGAGAGTAGAGCCAAGAGGATTTCATGATGAACTAAATGTAGGGTTTGAAAAAGAAACTAAGGATTACCTAAGGATAACTCTAAGGTCCCATAGAATGCCAACAAATGTCATAAAGAAGAGAAGAGATCATCAGAAGAAACTGATAAGGGTTAACCAGTGATGTAGTGGAAAAAAAAATAGCGGTGTTCTCAATGCAATGTAAAGAAAGTTCCTCCAAAAAAGAGAATGATTAACTGAATCAAATATCACCTTTAAGTCAGTAAAGATGAAAACTAATCATAAACATGAAGAATAATAGTTGGATTTAAAAACACGAAGACATAGGTATACTTGACAAGAACAGTTTTAGCGAATTGCTGAGGATTAAACATGGAAAAGGAGTAAAGGAGATCACCTGCCTTACCTCTAGGCTCAGTTGTATGGGGATTGTGGAAGGAAAAAATAAAAATAAAAACTGTCAGAATTTGAGAGAGCTGAAGGGAACACAAGTGCCTTCAAACGAGAGCAAAATTTCTGTTAGAGTGAGAAAGTTATGGGTATGATCAGAAAACAGTTTGAGGATGAATATTAGAAGGCAAAGAGAAAGCAATTCCAGAGTTGGGAAGGGATGAAATAAAGAGACAGAACAGGTATTTCAAGACTCATACAAAGGTTGGGTGCAGGGGATAAAGGATAACCTACGAGTCTTGTCCCTCTTCCATAGACTGATATGAAAAAAGAAAATATATATTGGCGCCCTGAAAATGGGGTCATCTAAACATACATATTTTAATGTTATGTACAATTCCTATGTGTATTTCCACCTGTTCTTTATACCAATAATGATCACAGCTGGGTTCTGATTATTCCCTTTTCACAGTGTTTGTCCCACAAACCAATCATCTTTCAAGTACCCCATAGCTTTCCCAGAAGAGAATACATGTTACTTTGTCTCTGAGTGATTGCTTCTGTTATGGCACTTTCTCACTGGTGCAGAGCCAAAGCTGAGGGAAATGGCTGTTTGTATTGTTCTCCTTTTGGGAGCCAAATGGAAAATAACAGCGTTTTTAAACACTTGTTTTGAGATTTCTCCAGTTACAGAAAATAGTTGAGCATGATACAGATGAGCAGTGAGAACAAACTTAACCCTTAAAGAATAATACAATGGTATTCAACTGTGAAGCAAAATTAAAACAAACAAAAATTGCTCGGATTTTTTAGGAGCAGGTACATTGAATGTTAATAAAACATTTCCTAATCTACTTCAGTTGCCTGCGACCCAGGATGCCATCTGTTACTTGGTGTGTGACTTTTCTCTTTTCTTAGACACAGTGATTAGAATAAACACATCTATGTAAACTTGTGGTCTAATTAACCAAGATTTCCATAAGACCTTTAATTAAGGTGGAGAGTGGAAGAAGGGACAGAATTTAACTACCTATTAATCTCTAGTGAATGCCTTTGTGAATCTTCTGTAAACAGATTGAGTAGCACACAAATATGCAACACTATTTGAAAATGTATGTCTAATGAATACAATAAAAATACAATTTAAAAGCTTAATACATAGACATTTTTACCAATATATTTTCTCCCTAAAACCACATCTAAGAATCTGATATTTTCATGTTAAAAAGCTTTAAAAGAAACATATATTAAGCTGTTTAGCGGCATCTACTTTTCTGCAACAACATAGTGACAATGACCTTTTTAAAGAGAGAAACCATGGATGCTGATGGAAGGTGGAATCACTAACCAGACATGTAGCACCATAAATATGAGATGCTCCTCTATTGCCTCATCTTACCTATTATTAATTCAACTTGCAGAATCTCCTGAATTTACCAAAGTATGCAGTAAAGCAAATTCATATCAAATCACTTTGTAGAAAATGAATCCAATCACCCACACCAGTCTTAAATTCACACAGACTAAGCTGCTGCCATTTAAAGATGTGATTGAATCAGTTGTCTTCAATCCTGGCTGTTCTTTATAAACACAGACTCCAAGGCCCTACCTACCCCCATGTGTACCAAATCAGAGTCCCTGGAGGCACCTCATGATCAGTATTTTATAAATCCCTGTTAGTGATAGGGCCCGAATGCACACTGGAGTTGGAAAATGCTGAGGTAAGTGATGTGAAAAAGTTGCTCTTGCTTAAATATATTCTGAGGAAAAAAAAAACCAAACATGCAATGACACATGTAAGACATCTTTCTTTTGGTTAAAATGTTAACCAATATTCAAAAAAATAATGTAATTAACCATTTTGAAGCATTGACACCTGAGCTTGAATTAGTTTATCAAATCCTTTATTATCTGGCAGTTTCTTTGGGGTAGCAAGGTGGGTTACAGGTAGTGTAGGGTGAAGAGAAGTTACCAAATATGATTGTGAAGGCAGAAGAGCACTGCAGGCAAATATTGCACTTTCACAATTGTGTATGAAACAACTCATGCTAAAGAAAGGGGACACGCTCCACCTAACATTCAGTTGCAACAATGCTTGGTTGACTTCATTGTAAATACATTTTCAGATGAGAATAATGACCAGGAAAACTAGGGAGGAAGGACAGCTTTCAGGGTGAAATATTTCCTATGGCATGTATTGAAGCAGAATGAATTACTATGCAAGTGATTTCCTCTCAGTCATGAACATGTTGTGGTTATTCTCAGTAATCAAAAATCACAAAGCTCTGATGGTACGATGGACCCAGGTAAATGGGATGGAGTGCTGCTGGTAATTTGTCAGAAAACTTATGCCACATTTCTTCACTGAGTTATGAAATACTCTTAAGCTGAGGCAATATCTACAGGAGACTGTGTGGGGAGACGTGAAGTGAGCCTGAAAATTTGTCATCCACATCTAACCCTGTTGGTAAATTCTGAAATTCTGTGATTATTTTTATCATTATTCTGTTAAACACTGTCCTCTTTTTTTATATTAAAATGGAGGCGCTTTTCTGAAGACATATTTCTCTTCACTAGCTCAATATCGTGAACTAACTGTAAATTTTTTGTTTGTGTTAGAAGAAATTGGGTAAGGTTTGAGCACCTGATAGGAATAAAAAAATACATAAACAAACACCAAAAATAAAGAGAGAAGACCACTATTTTTTATATTAATATTTTCTGTTGAACTGGTCTTTTTTTCTTGGACAGTACAACTAATAACATGCATTTCTTCTGCCTTCCTAGAAGAAAAGTAGAAATTTGGTCACTGCTAGTGTCTAGGTCCCCACTATTTAGACTCCTCAGACATCCTTAACATATGGCTTTCCTGTTCCCATCTCATTTACAATGATGATATGTGATTCTAACAAAAATTATCTGAAATAAAGCTAATAAACTGATTACCTTGTTGGGACAAAGATAGGTTTTATATTTTGCTTTGTGTATTTAGGTATCTGTGGTTGTATAATATTTGTGAAAGAAAAGTATATAGTTTTCCTTAGAAAAAAGCAAAATATATAATTATTAATTTGACATTGTCTGTGGGATTTAAAAGACAAACTAGTATAATACCCTGAAGCTTGTTTAATATGACTTGCACTGGAATTTGACCTCACTTTGTGAAACGGTGGATGTGGAGAGAACAAAAATCACACACAGTTCAGCCCAAAGGCATACATTTTTCTCTGCAGGGTCAGTGAATAACACAGTCTCCCCCAAGCATTATCTAATCATGGGGGAGGCTTCTAGCTTTATTGCAGTCACTGTACTGGATGATAGGATATGACTCATATTGGCTCAGCTTCCCTGGACTGGTAAAACATGAGTTGGAGGGAAGTGTTAGTCTGTGAATCTATCTCACTGCAAAAGGCATATCTCTCTTTAACCAGACTTTTATTTGTCCTTTGCATATGCATATCTGGGGCCAAGAATAAATCAGTATTAGTTTAAATTGATCAAAAATCATGGTTTATATGCACACTTCTAAACTTAGTCCAAAAAATCAGTGTTCAGAGATATTCAAGACCCGAAATAACACAGTAGCTTATTTTCAAGATGAATGGTTGAATCTGATAGCTTTTTTAAAACTAATTCTAAAAATGTTAGTATAAAATTTGAACTTGAGGGCTTCCCTGGTGGCGCAGTGGTTGAGAATCTGCCTGCCAATGCAGGGGACACGGGTTCGAGCCCTGGTCTGGGAAGATCCCACATGCCGCGGAGCAACTGGGCCCGTGAGCCACAACTGCTGAGCCTGCGCGTCTGGAGCCTGTGATCCGCAACAAGAGAGGCCGCGATAGTGAGAGGCCCACGCACCGCAATGAAGCGTGGCCCCCGCTTGCCGCAACTAGAGAAAGCCCTCGCGCAGAAACGAAGACGCAACACGGCAAAAATTAATTAATTAATTAATTTTAAAAAAAACTTAAAAAAAAAATTTGAACTTGAAATTAGAGACCAAAACATGAGAACAATGGTTTGAGTTAATAGTATCATTTTCTGAATATCTGAAAGGCATATGAGTATAATTCTGATTTGAGCAGATTTTGGCATGGAGTTTTACTGTTTCTTGAAGCAGATTTTAAAAATTATTTTAGGCCCTAGATGATTTATTGTAACTTTATCACAGACAAAGTTAGCCCCAAATCTAAAATTGTCTAATTTTTTTTTCCATACACGAATTAATCATTATTCTACACCTTCAGTGAATGAGGCTGTGGGAGTCTGACATTAAGCTGGTCGTTTTCTAGCTCCTAATCCTGTGTAACAACATGACCCATTTGCACTTTCTTCAATATTCCATACATTTTCTGTTTTTTGAGAAATCACCCATTTCAAAAAAAAAAAAAAAATCACAGTAAAAATAAGCTCAAATAATAAAAAGGTCTAAACAAATCTATTTTATTTCAAATTGAATATAAAATATTATATAACTTATCATATATAATAATAATACAATTGTGGAATAATGATGTCTTTTTTGGAAGTCATTGATAATCTTACCAGTGAAAGATTTTTCAATCGCATTAGTAAGTTTTATACATGTTATCAACATGGGTTTCTTCACAATTTGAACATAATGCATATAGAAGCTAAATTTTTTTCTTGGTGCTCTTGTGTTAGTCAACTTAGTCTGCCATAACAAAATGCTGTGGAATGAGTGGCTGAGCAAATATATATTTTTCTCACAATTCTGGAGGCTGAAAATCCAAGAAGCTTCCGGCAGGGTTTGGTTTCTGATGAGGTTCTGTCACTGGCTTGCATATAACCACCTTCTTGCTGTGTCCTCAAATGGCTGAGAATTTCCCATACCTGGGAAGAGATTTGGACATCCAAGTTCATGAAGCTAATGGATTACCTCATTATTTTAATTAAAAAAAAAATCTTCTCTAAGACAAATTATAATGAAACTATCAAAAATCAAAGACAAAGAAAGGATCTTAAAAGAAGAAAGAGATAAAAAGACTGTAACCTACAAAGGAACCCTCATTACGCTATCAGTGGAATTCTCAGAAAAAAATCTTAGAGGCTAGGAAAGAGTGGAAAGATATATTCAAAGTGCTCAAAGAAAAAAAAAAAAAAAAAAGATGGCCAGCCAAGAACACTCTATCTGGCAAAGTTATCCTTCAGAAAGGAGGAAAAATAAAAACTTTCCCAGACAAACAAGAGCTGAGGGAGTTTGTCACCACTACACCTGCCTTAGAAGAAATGCTGAAAGTAATTCTTCACACTGAAATAAAAAGACACTAATTAGTAACCTGAAAACATATGAAAATATAAAACACACTACTAAAGGTAAATATATAGTCTGATTCAGAAAACTCTATTCTGCAATATGATGGTGTGTTAATCTCTTAACTAGAGTGCAAAGATTAAAAAAAGTATTAAAATATAATATAATTTGTTAATGAATACACAATATACAAGGAGGTAAATTGTGACATTAAAAACATAAGGTGGGGAAAGAAGAAGTAGTTTTTGTATGAGACCGAAGTTGAGTTGCTATCAGCATAAAATAAACGATTGTATCTACAAGATGTTTTACATAAGCCTCATGGTAATCATAAAGCAAAAACCTATAGTAGATTCACAAAAGAGAAAGAGAGAGGAATCACAGCACACCACCAAGGAAAATCACCCACAAACTTAGGCAGCAAAAGAAGAAAAATGGAATACTAGATCTACAAAACAGCCAGAAAACAGTTAATTAGATGGCATTAGTGAGTTCTTACATATCAATAATTAATCTAAATGTAAATGACAGTATTTCTCCAATCTAAAGTCATAAAATGTCTGAATGGATAGATTAAAAAAAGAAGACCCACCTATGTGTTGCCTACATGAGATTCACTTAATATTTAAGGATATGCATAGGCTCAAAGTGAAGAGACGGAAAATATATGCCATGCAAGTGGAAGTCAAAAAGAGAGTGGGGTTACTTACACTTATATCAGACAAAAGAGACTTTAAGCCAAAAATGGTAACAAGAAACAAAGAAGGTCATTATATAATGATAAAAGGATCAACTCATCAAGAAGTTATAAAGTGTTTAAAAATATTCATCGAACATCAGAGCACATAAATATATTAAGCAAATACTAACAGATCTGAATGGAGAAACAGACAACAGCACAATAACAGTAAAGAAACTCAATACCTCACTTTCAGCAATGGATAGATCATCTTGACATAAATACAAGGAAAAGATGTATTTGAACCATACTTTAGGTCAAATGAAACTAACAGATATAGAGATAACATTCCATTCAACAGAAGCAGAATACACATTCTTCTCACATGCACACAGAATATTCACAAGTATATCAAATGATAGGCCAAAAATGTCTTAAAAGTCTTAATTTAAGAAAATTGAAGTCATACCAAGTGTCTTTTTCAACCGCAATGGTATAAAACTAGTAATCAACAATAACAGAAAAACTGGAAAATTTACAAATGTGGAAACTAAACAACACACTTCTGAACAACCAATGAATCAAAGAAGAAAACAAAAGGTAAATTTTAAAATATCTCAAAACAAATATAAATGAAAAAACAGCAAGCCCAAACCTACATGATACTGCAAAAACAGTTCTTAGGGGGTAAGTTTATTAATAAGTTCTGGACATCTAATGCACAGTATTGTGATTATAGTTAATAATACTCTATTATACACTTTAAAGTTGCTGATACAAGATCTAAAATATTCTCACCACAAAAAATAAATAATTATGTGACCTGATGGAGATGTTAGCTAATGCTACAGTGGAATTTGTATTGCAAAGTATAAATGTAGCAAATGAACATTTTATATGCCTTAAACTTACACAATGTTATATGTCAATTATATCTCAATTAAAATAAAATAAAATTAGTGTGCTATGTGTGTGCATGAATCCAAAACCTGTTTTCTTACCAGATATCACTTTAGTGTTTTAACACAGATATTTAAAAATTTTGTCACATTTGTATCTTTGCATTATCTTTCTCATTGGCAATGTACAGTATTCTAACACATTGTGTAGCAAATGATTAAAAACATATACTTTTCAAGCCTCTATAAAATATTATTCAAAATTATGTTTTATTTTTGATTTGTGTGTTATTTTCTCAAAATATAGTAATCTCCTTTGTGATAAAGAATCTGCATTATAGAGATTCTCCATCATCCAATTCAGTGAAATAAATAATGCTTCATTATACTCACTGAATTGCATTAAATTAAATTGAAATGAAATCAATGTAATTTGCCATTTACCAAAGAAAGTTGTTTAACCTTTACTAAATGTTGTTGATTTTGCATAGGTAGTGAAATTGTTGAGGATTTTTTTCATACAAAATACCACATCCACCTTAAAAATTTATTTTAAATGTCACTTTTGCATTATTAAAAGGAAATAGACCCAACATTGCAAAAATATTTTATACTGCAAGGAGATTTGACCAATATATACTAAGATCTTGGTTTTTACTAAGATTTTCATTTCTTCACTTTCATATATTTGTAAATATATGTAAATAAAAAATAATGTAAGTCATGTGGAGACCTTCAGTTCATCTCAAGATAGATATTTTATGAACTCTGTTGATTATTTTTGTTGCAATCATTATTGATTTTCAGTGAGAATTTGATAATATTCATGTTAATGGGCTCATCAGTGTTCCTTAGTAGCTTGTAAGTGAGGGACTATCTGTGTTTCCAACTGTGAGAACTTCTTAAATATCTTTTGAATAATGTTTGGGATAACAGAGGAAAATGAAAAAGTATCATCAATAAAAAGCTAAAAGGCTAAGGAAGCTAGCTAAATCTTCTCTTCAGAGTAATTATGAATGAAGTATTGAAATACAGACAAATAGGGGAACTTAATTCAGCTTCAGTTCAGAAAAAGCTTTTGCCTGAGGTTGATTTGATGTAATGTTCAGGCAAAGAATGAAGACATTTTTTGAGTATAGAAAAGATGGACAAGCAAGCAAACAAAATTCCAGAACCAACTAAAAGAGAGTGTATTTTTTTTTCTCCCAGACTCTCTCGTGTAGTGAAGCCAAATAATTATTCTAGGAATCTTGTTTTTATATAAGGTCAAGAGTTCATGTGTCATGAAATTGGACAAATAAATAAAATATGCTATGTGTTAAAAAAGAGAAGCAAAATATATGATGGTTTTCAATAAAAATGATAATGAGTAGAGCTCATGCACAACTAAGAATAATAACTAAAAGTCACCTGAAAGGAAATATATTCTGTGATTATTGAAATATGTGGAAAAAGTACTTTTCAAGAGAAAAAGAAATTAATGGTAAGAACACTGATATGTATAAGGCTAGGATACAAATTGAATACATGCCATTTCACCTTAAAAATATTAGATTCAAATTCTTAGTGATCAGGAGACTTATATCCAAAAAATGGACTGTATTATTAGTTTACAAGTTTCCTCAAAATTTTTTGATCAGAGGAAATCTAAGAAAAACTTAGCACAATTTTGTGTGTAGTCGGAAATGAGTTGCCCACGTTTTTGATGGGGTACTGGGATGAATTTGTTCTGAGTCTAACAAAAATTAAGCTTTAAGATCTCTCACTTGTACTGGCCCTTTCAAGGCCATGTACCAAATTTTGCACTTATAATTTTGTATTCTTGTAGAGAGTCCAACAATTTTATAGGCTTCAAGGCTCAAAAACTTAGATCCACTAGTGGAGATAGTAGAGCCTAGATTAAGGTAACAAACAGAAATAACAAAGACATTGTCATCATCATTGTCAAATATTCATGCATTTTTTTCTTAGTATTAACCTGTGGCCATGTTAATAAGGCATTTCAAATCACTTATTTTCAAGGTGTCCTGCAATATCTTTTCAGTCTTTAAGAAAGAAAATGAGGTGCTGTTATTGCCTTTAGATCAAACTGAGAAATGCTCATCAAGAATTATTCACAAATAGCTGAACTGCAGCAACACTATTCATACTTCTACTGTTGAGCATCTATGGGATTCCCTCAATAAGCCATTGTTTTAAGAGAGTATTTCTAACTTGGAGGAAAACACTGACAAGTTTTCAATAAACAAGATGTTGACTTTAAAGAAAGAAATTAAATTTAACTTTTGATGCTACACTAGATTTTTAGATATGTTGAGCAAATACCAAATGACAGTTATACCACCTCCTGCTGAAATGTGTGTGCATGTGTTTGTGTGTGTGTGTGCAGAGAGGGTGGAAGAGGGAAGGGAGAGAATGGAAAATGATAGTAGGATAGAGACTAAGGCAAGAGGGAAAAGGTCAAATCAGAGAGAGTAGAGATGGGAGTTCTCAGCTGCTGAGTTAAGATGCTGTTGTTATTGTAGGAACTCCAGAGGAAAACATGGTCTTATCTGTCTCAATATTTTGAGGTGTTTGGCCCCACAATCTTGTTGCTGAATAGAATCTGCCTAGAAATTTGAGAATCATATTCAACAGAGTCTAAAGGAAAGTCCAGGCTATATGTCTCTCCTAGTTTTAGCAGTTATGTTAGTTCTTTTGGGCTGCTATAACAAAAATACCATAGACTGGCTAGCTTAAACAACAAACATTTATTTCTCACAGTTCTGGAGTCTAGGAATCCAAGATCTAGACTCCAGCAGATTTGATGTTTGGTGAGGGTCCACTTCCTGATTCTTAGATGGCCATCTTTTGCTGTGTCCTCATGGCATGTGTCTGTCACATGGTAGAAGGGACAAAGGAGCTCTCTATGTTCTCTTTCATAAGGTCACTAATCCCTGTGAGAGCTCTACCCTCATGACCAAATCATCTCCCAAGAGCCCCAGCTCCAAATACCATCACACTGGAGATTAGGTTTCAACATATGAATTTTGATAGGACACAAGCATTGTCTATAGCAGCAGTCAATACTTCTCACCAGATCCTATTCAGAGACTGTTCTTGATCTGGATATAGAAATGAAATCTATTTTAGAAGAGATAGAGGTATTTTCTTGCATTCCTAAAAGGGTCAATTGCTTACATTCTTATGAATTAAATAAAAATGATTGTTTTGCATCCTTGTACATGCACTCTCATTACTGCTATTAATATTTTATTGTAAATGTCCTTACTATAAATTCTGTAGTGAAGGAGGGAAAATGATAATAATATTTGTGTTACTTCTTACAAAATACGTAAGGACCTATTATTTCCTATGACATAACATGGAACTTTTGTTATTCTACAATATGCCTGTGACCTATATACATTCCACTTTACTTTCTGCTATTCATTATATATGTTAAATATTTATGCTAAATTTAAACTGTGTGCTTCCTAGAAGTGTTGTGCATTCCTACATTATATACCCTTTTTGTAATGCACCTGTGTAAATATTTTATATTTAAAAGACTGCCCCAAATGTATTTGTCCCTCAGATGATCTTTCCTGAGCCCTAAAGGAGAGATGCTCTTCTATGCTAATAACCCTCTGCTTTGCATCACTCATTGCATAATTATTTTAATATATCTTTAATTATAGACATGTGTGTCCTAGTTTCACTATGACTAATTGATTGTAAATGGACAAAGAGCAGAAGCTCAGTCTTAATTATCTTTCCATCTACTCTCACCCCCACCTCCACTCTTATCCTCACCACTTCACTTCTGTCTGAAGATATTCAGAGGTGATATTTAACAAAGAATAGAAAACTGACTACATGTTAAGTAATGCATTTTATCATTAGGTGTATTAGACATCCTTTAATCCATTATTCCTTTTAACTCAAACAACCCTGTGCAGTAGATATTGTAAGTATTCAAGTATTCAATTTTACAGATAAGGAAACTAAAGTATACTCAGCAAGGTTAAAAGATGTGTTCAGTCTTACACAGCTGGAACATGAAAAGAACAGTGTTCTAGAAAATAAGTCCACTAACCCCAAGGACCCTGAAATTTCCATGTGCTCTGCTCTTAAGTACAATAAGGTTAAGAATTTATCTAAACAGTCTGAGTTATTTAGCCTTACATGTCAGTCCTCTTGGCATTAATAACATCTAAAGGGGAAGAGGAAAGTAGCAATAATTCAGATACCAATATGATTATGCTATGAATGCTGATTAGCCCTTTAGGGAAAAAGGTTAATATTTTGTCATGAAATCTTTTATAACTTACCACTCCTCCAGAGAAATACATCAGTTTAAAACTTATCACTTCCATATATATATATATATATATATATATATATATATATATATATATAGGAGGTGAGGGATAAAACATTAGTATAGTGAAGTGTGCAAAATTTATTAATTGGTAAGTATTTTCTGTGATGGATTTTTACATATATAGATACTCATGTAACTACTGCCTATCAAGATATGGAACATACCTAGCATCACAAAAAGACTTGTTAATGTTCTTCCTTGACACATCAGAAATAACACATATTCTATCCTCAGTGACCATAAGTTAGCTTTATCTTTTTTTGAACTTCATACAAATGGAATCACACAGCAACGTGATGTTTACTTTCTCTAAACATATTATCTGCGAGATCCATCAGATTGTGGCATATACCACATTTTTTTATCACCCACGCACATTTGGGTTATTTTCAGTTTTTGACCATCAGGAATAAAGCTGATAAGAAAATTTTTGTACATGTCCTCTGACCAACACATGCCTGCATTTTCCTTGGGTATATCTCTAACAGTGGGATTGCTGAATCATAGAACAGACACATAAGAAACTTTAGTAAGTTTATGTTTTAATGGAAAGTATACCATGTTCATTGATAAGAAAGCAGTGATCAAAACCATATACTAGAATTCATAGGTTTGACCTTGGATTTTGTCAACTCCATAGGAATAGTATATTGAGTTACTGGATTTTGAATTAGTACATATATTTATTGATAATTTAAATTGACTCATGTTCTATATTTACACTCTTTTGATGTGAATATGTAGAAAATAAATGATAAGATTGGCACATAATAGTTTTGTTAAAGGACCTCTAAAAATTGTTTGCCTTGATTTTTATAAATCATGGCATACAGTATAAATAATTTAGTAGTAGTGTTAACATTTTGTGAAATCCCTGGATATATTTCCTTCAACAATTTTTCCTCCTTTTCAGTCTTTCTACACTTAAAACAGCACCTTGACACTCTGTCACTCCATGGAGAAAGTGGGTGGATTCTACTTAGAAACAAAAGGAGAAAAGGAGCCTTGCGGGTAAGGTAAGTGTTATTTCTTGGCTGGTTAAACAAACAAACAAAGGAAAAACCAACTATCTATATCTATCAGAAAACCAGACTTTGATCACTTTTTACTTCTAAGCTTTGGTCCAGAAAGGGAAAGTGGAAATCACTGACAGAATGGAAACCTCAGATTAAGAGGAAAGAATAAAGCAGATGGGCATGTGGTCTTCTTATTTAGGATTCTGGAAGAAACAGCATCACAGAGTGTCTCATGCAGAATGGAGAATGTTTGTCAGGCACTTAGGAATCTATGTGGCATAGGAATGATATTATACTCATACGTAAAAGGTGACTGAGAATTGAAAACCTATGCACCTGCTATAGTGTTGCTTTGGTGATGAGTGAGGCGATCCCATAACAATAGCTCTAGGGTCACTGCTGAAGCCAGGGATGGGATGATGCACACGCCTCATAGATATCAGAGAATCTGCAGTATTATGATGGAGGTGGGCCTAGTCAATCTTAAAGTAGGGGTTGGAAGGGCAAGGAAAGAAAGTCCTGAATGTGCCAAGAGAACAGTCACAACAGTCATGGATAATTCAGCTGATAGGTTGTTAGGTAACAAAAAGAGATCAAGTGTCATGAGACAATGTTCAAGAACAGCCTGAGATAGAGAATCACCTGAGAGCCAGATAAATTAACCGACCACTGTGGAATAATACATTTTGCCTGATATCCAAAATCAAGTTTTAAAGAATATTTTAATGGGAAATGTGGGGGTAAGAATGATAAAGAAGTATAAGGATACTCAATACAGAGTTTGAGCCTTAAATTGAATATGTACCCAAAGTGAAATCATTAAATTGTTTACCCAGCTAAACATTACTGAAGTTTGCCACTTCCATTCATTCTAGGGTGAATCTAATATTTCTTTTCCCTTCTTCCTTTTGTCTTTCCTCCCTTTGTCACTTTTTCACTTTCTTCTTTATTTAGATAATTTTCCTATCCTTTTCATTTTTTTTCACTTTTAGGATATTTAACTGCACTTATGATTTTAGACAAATTGTAAGTTGAAACTTCTAGTATAATTATATTTTATAGGCAAAATGCCCAGTTGTGATTTTCAAGAATGATTTAGAGGGCAATAAATGACAACATAAAATGTGTGCATCTTTTAAACAGGCAAACAATCTTTCAGATAGATGGAATATGCATTAATTGATGACTGCAAAGCCTTAAATTCAGTCAAAACTTCTGTTGATGAATTCATCCACATTCCTTTATGTTTATAAAACATGCTTATGAACTTAATCTGTTCAAAATTTCTGTACCCTAGTACAGAGCCAAGGATGGCTTATAATGTCTGTGATCTTTCAAGGCAATCAGGAGTATAAGAGACATACATTAATTTTTATTATTTTTTCTCCTACTCCCTGAAAGGAAGGTCACCTCATGTCAGCAGCCTGCTCTCTCAGCCATTCTCTCCTGGCATGTCATCTTTCAGGATCTCAGTCAGAACAAAGGCAATTTCAACCATCGTAAATGCCATGTATTCCTTTTTCCTCCAACATTTTGACATGAAAATTTTCAAACATCCAGAAAAGTTGAACTAATTATATAATGATAACTTGTATATCCACTACCTAGCTATTAGCATGCTTACTTTATCACACATCTGTCTTTCCCTTTACCATCTATTATTCAATCATGTATTTTTTTATTTCAAAGTAAGTAATGAAAGATTGAACTTCTGAATTATGTACACCACATGGCATAATTAAGTCAATTCTATGTTATGCCCACTTATCCAAACTTTCAAATTTCATGAGTTATAGAAGACATGTAATAAAGCTCTGACCTACTAATAGTCTATACCCCAGAAAAATAAAAGATATGAAAAGTTGAATATAAAACAAACACTTCTTTATAGTATAAATCATGTTTTCGTTTGGCCAATAAATCTTTCTTTTCTTTTTTAAAATTTTATTGAAGTATAGTTGATTTACAATGTTATGTTAATTTCTGCTGCACAGCAAAATGACTCAGTTATACATATATATTCTTGTTCATATTCTTTTCCATTATGGTTTATCACAGGATATTTTATATAGTTCCCTGTGCTCTACAGAAGGACCTTGTTGTTTATCCATCCTATATATAATAGTTTGCATATGCTAATCCTAAACTCTCAATACTTCCATCCTGATCCACCCCCCTTGACAACCACAAGTCTGTTCTCTGTGTCTGTGAGTCTGTTTCTGTTTTGTAAATATGTTCGTGTCGTATTTTAGTTTCCACATACAAATGATATCATATGGTATTTGTCTTTCTCTTTCTGACTTATTTCTCTTAGCATGATAGTCTCTAGTTCCATCCATGTTGCTGCAAATGGCATTATTTCATTCTTTTTAATGGCTGAGTAATATTCCATTGTGTGTGTGTGTATACACACACACATATATATATTCCAGTAAGTGAGATGTTTATTTCCCACTTTTCACTTTGTTATCTGTAAAACCCCATCCCTTTCATTCTTTATTTTAATTTTGTCACTTAGTTCATACTAATACTATAAAAGTCCATGGGGTTACTGGAAAATGCTTAAAATTTCCCACACAAAAGATATTTTTTAAGTATTTGATAAAGTGGTTTCGTTAATGAGCACATGGCTTGGAATTATTAAGTATTCTCTAACAAGCATTTTAAAAAATCACCCTTTTCCCACAGAACATGCTGTTTTTTGATGCTGTAGACAGGCTGTCTTAAGTGTAAAGTTAAGGGAAGACATTTTTTAAAGAACATGAACAGAGTTAGAAAGGCAGCATTTTTGTCAATGTTAAGTAGGAGGCTAGAGTTAGAGAAAAATCTCCTGACATAAGAGTCCAGAAGCTTCTCTGCCACAGAATAAGTCAAATGTCCAAACACAACATTAGGAGATAACAAAGCTGTTAGCAGTCTTCTGTATGTACTAGAGAAGCAAACCACAATCTGTCTTCCAGAAAAATACCACCTGGAAACTTCAGAAAGGACTATTTCTGGCACCTTCCACAAAAAAAGAAAAAAAAGAAAAAAAATTCCTCCTGAATTTCATTAAACTGGAAATTTGATGCAAAAAATTGGAAAATAATTCCAGCAAATGCAAGTTTTTCTAGGCCATACAGCTAGGGGTGGGATTGCTGGTTAGATGTCAAAAGCAGACACAGAAATTATATGCATATCTAATTTTAATAGGCAGGTCAAATAGTTTTTTATAAGATTTACACTATTTTATATCTCTGTCAAAGGCATATAAATATTCTGATTTTACCACATCCTTGCTATCCCTTGATGATATTACACTTAAAAAAATTCCATTCTCATGATGGGTATGACATAGTTTCTCTTTGAGGTTCTATTTTACATTTTCCTGCTATGTATGGATATGCACTTATCTTTTTTGCCATGTAGACATCTTTATTTTTATATATTTTCATCTTATGCCATACTAAACAAGCTCTTTAATATGGAATATGAGCAGCTAGCAATAATGTTGCATGAATACCTTTGGTGTAGAAGTAGTAAACCGAAGTGATTAAGAACATAGACTGAGCAGCCAGACTACGTGAGTATGAATCATGCTTCCATCTCTTACTACCACTATGAACTTGGTAAAGTTAATTTGCCTTCTGTGTTTCATTTACTTAGTCTTTAAAATGGGCATGAGACCATACATAGCGCATAGATTTACTGTGAGAATTAAGAGTGTACTATATATAGGGCTTCCCTGGTGGCGCAGTGGTTGAGAATCTGCCTGCCAATGCAGGGGACACGGGTTCGAGCCCTGGTCTGGGAAGATCCCACATGCCGCGGAGCAACTGGGCCCGTGAGCCACAATTACTGAGCCTGCGCGTCTGGAACCTGTGCTCTGCAACAACAGAGGCCGCGATAGTGAGAGGCGCGGCGCGCGCACCGTGATGAAGAGTGGCCCCCGCTTGCCACAACTAGAGAAAGCCCTCACACAGAAACGAAGACCCAACACAGCCATAAATAAATAAATAAATAAATTAAAAAAAAAAAAAAAAGAGTGTACTATATAAAAAGTACTCAGACAAGTGTTCAGCACATAGTAAGCACTGTATAAGAGTTGACAAGGAATAGTGTTTTATTAACACCTCATTCTCTGAATATCCCAGTGGAATAGTTTGAAAAATGAACCTCAGAAGAGCTGAATGAAAGACATTTCAGGTGACTTTCTGCAAACATTTCTGGTACCAAAGCCTGGAAATAGAATGCCACTTTTTCAGATGGCTTAGCTGCCAACTTGACATCAGCTCAATTGATAGAATCGAGTGAATAGTAATCAACTATCAATATGGTAAAAAGAAATGACAATCAGCAGTGTGTTTATCTCATGATGTTAAAAAAACACACTTAGACACTAGTTCAATTGTAAATTGGCTAGATTGTTTAAAAGTTAGCAGCTGGGATTTCAAGATAAAAGAAAAACTTCCTCCAGGGCTTTAAAAATGATAATTTTATTTTTAATCAAGTTTTGAAATTGCAAAATAGTAAGTCAAACACAATGAATTTAATAAAGAAAACATTGATTTTGAACAATAAATTCAATTGCCTAATTTTTTAAGGGAAAGTCTTTTTGAAGCTGTTTATGTATAAATTGTTTCTCTTTACAGAATAGATTTTACTCCCACATGGGCAGAACTCAACTGCCAATTTTTAGAAGGACTATTTGTTTGTAAATGGGCTGATGTCTGTACACAGACTTTACTTTTTTACTCATTCATTTATGTTTTTTTTAAAACACTGTATCGCCACGTTTTAGAAAGAAAAGGATCTTATTTTTTCTTATGTTCTTTTATTGAGTTATGATTGATCACAACCAGTAAATATTAATTATTAAGGCTCTCATTAAGTGGCAATTCATTTAAATCCCTAAGATAATTATTGTGATGGTTAATTTTATGTGTCTATTTGTCTGGGTCATGGGATGCCCATATTTGATCAAACATTATTTTGGTTATATCTCTGAGAGCAGTTTTAGATGACATTAACATTTAAATCAGTGGCTTTTGAGCAAAGTAGATTGCTCTCCATAATGTGACTGGGCCTCATCCAATCAGTTGAGTCCCTGAATAGAAAAAAAAGACTGGCTTCACCCAATCAAGAAAGAATTTCTTTAGTTGACTGACTTTGGACTTCATCTGCAACATTGGTTCTTCCTGGCTCTACAGCATGACCTTCAGATTTGAACTGGAATACTGGTTCTCCAGGGTCTCCAGTCTGCGAGTCTTTGGATGGAAACTGCAGTAACAGGTCTCCTGGTTATCTGCCTTGCAGATTTTGGACTTGTCACCCTCCATAATCCTGGGAGTCAATTTCTTTATAACAATAGCTATATACAAACACAGATATGGGTATAGATATAGATATAGACACAGACACAGACACAGATACAGATACAGATATAGATATATAGATATAAATATATACATATCCTTTTGGTTCTATTTCTCTGGAGAATCCTGGCAAATACAATTACTATAAAAAAAGAGTTACAAATACTCAAGACTATTCCTCTGAGACCAATAAATATTTCACATGTCCTGCTACCAGGGACTGGGAATAGAGGGATACAAGTACATTGCCATTTACACACACACACACACACACACACACATACACATATACATATATACGTTTATTTACTCTGCTTCATCATAGGACAATCTCCAATCTAATTGTTCTGTAAATATTGGTAGGTTTATATCTTTTTTTAAATAAATTTATTTATTTATTTATTTTATTATTTTTGGCTGTGTTGGGTCTTCGTTGCTGTGTGCAAGCTTCCTCTAGTTGTGGTGAGCAGGGGCTACTCTTTGTTGCAGTGCACAGGCTTCTCATTGCGGTGGCTTCCCTTATTGCAGTGCATGGGCTCTAGGTGCACAGGCTTCAGTAGTTGTGGCACGTGGGCTCAGTAGTTGTGGCTCGCGGGCTTAATTGCTCTGAGGCATGTGGGATCTTCCCGGACCAGGGCTTGAACCTGTGTCCACTGCATTGGTGGTGGATTCTTAACCACTGCACCACCAGGGAAGTCCCCGGTAAGTTTATATCTTAATGCAGGGCAAAAACATAGTTCTGGATTCAACCATTTATTTCCATCTGAAAAAACGATAGATCATTATGGTACTACATCCAAAATAATGGCCAAGGCCTTTTTATTACCTGTGCTATTTATAAATTTGAAAATGTTGCTTTCTGGTATTGTTTTTTGAAAAGACAGTAAAATGTTTTAAACAACTCTGAATAAAATATGATGATTCAAGCCTTTTTCAACTCCTACACTTGAAATCCTTCAAAATGATCAAAAAGAAGAAACAAAGGAAAACATTCCATTTGTATTTATTGAATAGAGACATTTTCCTGAGTAAAGTTTTTTCCTTGTCAGTAGTTTCAGAGAATTCTTTATAAAAATAGGATGACTAGGGTTGTGGAGCTTTGGCTTAGTTTTTCTGTAGTGTCCTTGTTCCTCACCACAGCTGCCAAGTTGGTAGCTATGAACAGACACACACATTAAAGTAGCACTAAAGGAGAGAATAATTTAGAATTATAGATGAATTGTAAATTTCAGGCTTAGAAATATAAGCATATTTTACACAAACATTTACATAAACGTTTCTCAGTCTAAAATAAATTAGTGAAAAAAGACCTGTTTTTACAAATATCTTAAACAGAAGAAGCAACAGAAGTTAAAAGGCTCTTATAGCTTTTTATAGATAGAAAAAAAGCATACTGTCTTGGCAGATCTCGGCAAGTTAAAAATAATAAACCATTGCATAAATTTAAAAATATTGGTATTAGAATATACGTCACTAAAAACAATTATTAGTATGAAGATATTTAGAGAAATAAGTAGAATACAGGGAGAAAGATAATAGGATAAAAGTCACTACAGAAAAAATAAATGATGAAGCAGAGAGTAGAAATATTAATAAATAAATCCTACATATAATGACCATCTTCTTGGCTCTGGTCTAAGCACCTTACACATATCAACTTGTTTAATTATCACAAAAATATTCTGAAGAAAATTATCTTATTTCCACATTACAGAGGATAAACTCAGTGCATTAACTGAGGCTAAAAGATTAAGTAAATTATCCTGTGGTCACACAGCAACTAAATTATGGAACTGCCAGTGAAACCTAATCAGGCCTTTATTAAGAGTGCAGGTACTTAACGCTTATGCTAAACTACATTTTGTGAGGCAACACAGAGATGGCCAAAGAAATTCAACACACACGTAGTAGCTGATCCTGAAATAGAAAATAAAGAGAAGAATAACTGAAATTACACTGAATAAAATTATCAAATTAATTACTTATTGAATAGGTATGTTAAACACCAGAAAAATTTCATAAAGAGTGATTTATACTGAGATATATCTTGATAAAGTTACTGATCTTCAATTACAATGAAAACAACGAAAAGTAAGCAGACAAAAAAAGCAAGGCACTTGACAGGTATAATAGCATTCTGAAGTTGGCCTTTTTCATACTAATATTCGTTTCCAGAAAACAAAGTAAATATAGGATTGCATGGGGGGGGAAATGGAGTATGATGTGAATTTTATATTTTTTTTAATATAGGTAGAAGAAAGACATTTTCAATTACACAAAAGCTTCTTCTCTGAGGCATAAGTAGATTAAAAAATTACCAAATGACAAAAAAAAATTACCAAATGACAGAATTCAACTAAACAAGAACAAAATCACTATTAAATAAATATAACTATAAATTAAAAATTTAGAACTAAGTAAGTGGAGAACTAATGAACAGAAGACACATATTGAAAAATAAATGTGCTTTAGTAATACCTCTGGGACTTTATATTTTGAAATATTAGTTTTTTTATCTTAAAAATGTACATTCTACAAAAATGGTTATATAATTATAATAGCTTAGAATGGAAAATTCTGGTGCATTGATATATAAAACAGGGTGCTGATTTGGTGAGGGTGTGGATAGATAGATAGATAGATAGATGTGTTAAATTACTGGAGAGTTAAAACAAACTGTTGGATTTAATTATTTCTGAAAAGCAGAATTTGAAGATGGAAAATCCTCTATTAAAAATTCCCATATTCTTTGTAATTTTATATAAACAATATTTGTTATTTAAAATATTAATAAGCGGATCTGAAATGCTTAACATGCTTTTAAATGTTATTTACAATATTAATAAGTGGATATGAAATGTCAGACAATTTAAGTTCAAATCTGTGGACCTTAGATAGTTTACTTAAATTTTCTAAGTCACAGATTTCTCATAGGAAAAATAGTGATAATGAAAGTGTATACCTCAAAGTACAGTACAACATAAAATATTAATAATTTTGCACAGTGACTAATACATAACAATTATAAAATTATAGTTAGTTGTTATTGTTAGCATGTTTGTTTATTTTTTACTCATTTTACTCTATATTTTAATAAATGAATGCTAATTATCAAGGCAAAAAAAAAATTAAGGCCATAATGGTGCTAAATCTAGTCTATTATCAGATGCATTTCTGTGTCAGAATTTTCAATTGACTCCTTGTAGGGTGTTCACCGTGATCTCTTTAAAATTATACATTATATCTCAAGAGAAAAGATGGGAGTTGTTCCATGTCTTGCTCTAAACAGAAACATGTTGCACAAGCCGATTTAAACACCATTTATTCAATCCTAATTGACACTCAATCTACAATGGACAGTAAGAAATTTAATATTTAGCATTATTCTCCTCTAGTGCAGATCACTTGGCATCACTATCCAACATTTTATATCCTAACTGGGTCCCTCTAGTGAATTCATCTGTGATTCTCTCATTGTTTTCAATAGACTTGAATTCTGAAAATAACTCAGTTGATTTCTTAAACCCTGTATCCTTTCACTATGTATTTTGGAAAATACTTAATACTTTTTTTTTTTCTAAGATGTTTATATTTGTGTACTGAAGAAGTGATTTTTGTGATAGTTATTTAACACTCTGAAGGAATCTTTATGGAATCTCTTAGTAGTACTTTAAAGTAAATGAAACATATTTGATAGAATAAATAAAATTTAAATTCTTACAATTTAGATTTAATTCCTAAATATAAGTTTCTTTCAAAGGTGAAGTAGAGCCTGGTATTTTGGAATTCATTGTGCTTAATATACCTCTGGTCTCTTAATTATTTCTGTTTGCTACTAGGAAATTTGCATTATTTATTCTTCTATGGTATAGATGCAAGGCTTTGCAAGGACATTGCTTCTCAATATCTCTTCACTCATATTTTATAGCCAGATAAAAAAAACTAGTTATTAAATATTTTTTCATATTACCAAAATATTTTCAAAGTTGTGTTTAAATGGACTGAAGAATATATAGTTGACTCTTGAACAACGTGGGTTTGAATTGCACAGGTCCACTTATACATGGATTTTTTTCAATAAAGAGATTGGAAAAAAATTTTGGAGACTTTTGACAATTTGAAAAAAACTCACAGACGGGCTGCATAACCTAGAAATACTGAAAAAAAATAAGAAAAAGTTATGTCATGCATGCATAAAATATATGTAGATACTACTCTATTTTATCATTCACTACTATAAAATATACACAACTCTATTATAAAACATTAAAATCTATCAGAATTTATGCTCACACAGACTATACATGGTGTTATTCTCAGTTAAGAGAAATGTAAACAGTAGTAATCATAACTGCATAAAATTAACTCTATTATATACTCTACTCCTGTAATAATTTCGTAGTCACTTCTTGTTGCTATTTCAGTGAGCTCAAATGTTGCCAGTATCCGCTCAAAATGGACTCTAGTCATCTCCAAGTGAGCAGTTCATCTCTCCAGTAAATTGAGTATCATGGTAAAAAGTGGTCTCTTGTGGTTCTTGTGTATTTTTCATCATGTGTAGTGCAAGTGCCCTAAACATTGAATAACACATTGGGACCCATGTAGCGCCACAAGTGATGTGGAGGTGCTCCCAAGAAGCAGAGAAAAGTCATGAAATTGCAAGAAAAAGTTGAATTGCTTGATATGTACCATAAATTGAGGTCTGCAGCTGTAGTTGCCCACCACTTGAAGATAAATGAATCCAGGTTATGGGTCGTTGTAAAAAAAGAAAAGAAATTTGTGAAGCCATCACTGCAGCCATGCCAGCAGATGCAAAAGTCTTGCACTTTTTGTGAAATACTATTTTTATCTCATACTGAAAATGCAGCTTTTATGTGTGTACAGATTGGTATAAGAAAGGCATACCTATAGACTCTAATAAGATTCAAGAAAAATCAAAGTCATTATATAGCAACTTAAAGCAAAAGGAAGGTGAAGGATAGAAAGCTGGAGAATTTAATGCCAGCAAAGGATGGTTTGATAATTTGAGAAAGAGGTTTGGCTTGAAAACTGTCAAGGTAACAGGAGAAGCCGTTTCTGCTGACCAAGAGACAACAAACAAATTCCCAGATGCCATTAAGAAAATCATTGAGGAGAAAATATATCTGCTTGAAGAGTGCAGACAAAAGTACCCTATTCTGGAAAATAAAATGACATAAAAAGACATTTTAAGGAAGATAAGTGAGCACCAGGATGTTGGGCCGGAAGGGATAAACTACCTCTACTGTTTTGCGCAAATGCAGTCGGGTTTATGATCAAGACTGTCCTTTTCTGGGGACTTCCCTGGTGGTCCTGTGGTTAGGAATCTGCCTTCCAATGCAGGGGATGTGGGTTCGATTTCTGGTGGGGGAACTAAGATCCCGCGTGCCACGTCGTGCGGCCAAAAAAAGAAAGAGTACCCTTTTTCTGTATAGCTGCTAGCCCTAAGACCTTGAAGGAAAAAGATAAACACCAGCTGCCAATATTTTGGTTGTACAACAAGAAGGCCTGGACGACGAAAACATTTTCTGGATTGGTTCCATCGACACTTTTTCCCTAAAGTCAGGAAGTACCTTGCCAGTAAGGGACCACATTTTAAACTTCTTATGACATGAGACAATGCTCTGTCCAGTGAGAATCCCATGAGTTCAACCCTGAAGGTGACGAAGTGGTTTACTTGCCTCCAAGCTCAACGTCTCTAATTCAGCCTCTAGGTCAGGAGGTCATAAGGACCTTTAAGGTTCAATACACAGCGTTCTTTAGGGAAAGGACTGTCAGTGCTGTGGAGGAGAACCCTGATACAGAATCATGAAAGGCTGAAAGAATTACACCATTGAAAACGCCATCATTGTTATAATAAAAGCTGTGAAATCCATCAAGCCTGAAACTATAAATCTGTCCTGGAGAAAACTGTGTCCAGATGTTGTACATGACTTCACTAAATTTATGACAGAGCCAGTCAAGGAAATCATGAAAGAGTTTATGGATATGGCAAAAAGGGGGGGGGGGTGCGGAGTTTCAAGATATGGATATTGGAGAAATTTAAGAGCTAATAGACACCACACCAGAGGAATTAACAGAAGCCAACTTGATGGGATGAGTGCTTCTGAACAAGTGCCAGACGATGAGAAACACATAGAAGAAGCAGTTCCAGAAAACAAATTGATATTAGATGATTTGGCAGGTTTCCAGTTATTCAAGACTGCTTTGGACTCCTTTTACGACAAGGACTCTTCTATAATATGGACACCGAGACTAAAGCAAACTGTGGAAGAAGGATTGGTTTCATATAGAAACATTTGCAGAGAAATTAAAAAGCTACAAAGCCAGACAGAATTATGATATATTTCTGTAAAGTTACACTGAGTGTGCCTGCTGTCCTGCCTCTCCTTCCCCCTCCTCCACCTCTGCGACCCCTGAGACAGCAGCACCAACTCTTCCTCTTCCTCCTCCTTAGCCTACTAAGCATGAAGACCTTTATGATGATCCGCTTTCACTTAATGAATAGTAAATAATCATCATGCCTTATAGTTTATAAACATATCGGTTGTGTATATGTGTGAGTGTCTTCATGTGAAAATTTAATAACTGTACAGCAAGAACTGTATGGGATGTTTTTGTGTCTTCATCATCATAGGCTAAGTATTCATCTTGTGGAACACTGAGTACAAAACTTTTACTGAAGTGAATAACCTATCCTTACATAAGCATAAGGTGATTAATATTAAGTATAAAATTAGTATTGTGTTAGTCTTCTTACTGTTTTATAATTGTGCTTTCAAAGAATCACCTTACATACAGTATGCCTCTGTTTCTCTCTTGTAATTGGAGAAACTGTGTATCAGCCTATCATCACAGGTAAGTGTTTTTTTTAATATAACAATGTTTCCAATATTGTATTATGAATATGACTGTAATATTGTCTGGCAGTAAATTCTTATAATAATTCATTCATTAGTGTATAGGCTAGTGAAGCAATCATATCGATTACATTAGGCTACCATAAAGCAATCATATCACTGCTTCTTTGTTACCAGTGCATGAATTGTAAATACTTGTAAATTAATATGAATTTCTTTTTCACATTATCTTTTCATTTTTGATGTGTAGTGTTAATAATACATATAAAATCTACAGTGTTTTGTATCATATAATGTAGTATTGATATAGATACTGACAGACAACTGATTCCTCTTGTAAACGATGACACACTATTGATAAGAACGGTATAGTACTATAAATGTATTTTCTATTCCTTATGATTTTTAATAACTTTTTTCTCTAGCTTACCTTATTATAAGAATATAGTAAGTGATATCTATAACATACAAAATATGTGCTAATTAACTGCTTATGCTATCTGTAAGGCTTCTGGTCAACAAGCATATATGCAGGAATGTGCACATACCCAGGAAATGGGAACTATTTGAAGAGAACATGACTGAGAATTGTTTTAGTATTGTTAAACATATCTTCATATTCAAAAAGCACAATGAATCCAATTCAGAATAATCAAAATTAAGCCCACAACCAGACACATTGTGGTAAAACTGCAGAATATAAACAGCAAAGAAAAAATCCTAAAAGCAACCAGGAGAAAGTAAGAGGGCCAAGTACACAAGAGTAATCAAAATAACAAATGTCAACAGCAACAATAAAATCAGGAAGTTGTAGAATAATACTTTCAAAATTATAAAATGGAATTAATGTCAGTTGAGAATTGTATAACAAAATATGGATTCTTAAAGCATATTAAGATATTTTCAGATGTAAAGAAATGAGAGAGAGAGAGAGATATACTGAGATTTCAAGTATCAGTTCCCAGTTAAAAGATTCCCTAAAACATACACATTAAGAAGAAAATTGAACCCAGATGGAAAAGGATACAGTAGCAAAAAGAAAAAAAAAACCTGATACATCTGTGGGTAAAGATAAACAATATTTAATGAATAGCTATAACTAAAATTACTCATTTACTAATTTATGAAGTAAAAATTTTAGGTGATTCTAAAATACTGGACAATATTATCTGTAAAATGGGAAAGAGCAGTCAGAGTTAAATAATAACATTTCTTATGTTATACAAAAGGATAGTAGTCATATTGATAAATTTTAATGTTAGTTAAGGAAAAAAGTTGACAAAATTTACAGTGAGACAGTTGAGAAAACTTAAAGTGAAACTGATTCTATTTTAAGAACAATGCAATTAAAATAAACTATAATTTCACAAAATAGGAAAGGAAAAAATAGCATGTTACTGAACCAAACTGATTGTAATCTAGCAGAAACCTATGGGGCCTTCCTGGGACAGACCTCCCATACCTTCCATCTACCTCTTGTTTGTAGAAAAGCTTTAGTCTCCCAGGCCTGCCCTGAGTCACAAAAGCCTGGCTCAAATATTAATGATTGAAAAAATGTGAACATGTAGTAACAAAAAATAGCAGTGAGGCCAGGAGAACTGGTAACAATTTAAACAGGAAATCAGCCATATAGCAGTCACAGATTCTCTAGTTCCTCCCTGAAGGACATAGATAACAATGTCTGATGCACATTACTGAGTTTTTTTTACAGATATTAAAACCTCCACCAGATAGACGTTAACTACATGATGACCATGAGCATGTAGCTCCCAGACCTGGGGTATCCTGAGGATCGAGAGAGTTAACTCCTGTGACACCACCCTGTTACCTCAGTATTAACCAATCAGAGAATTGTGCACAACTTGATCATATACCCTACAACTTCCCTCCCTCACCTTGCATTTAAAAACTCTTCCCTAAAACGCATCAGGGAATTTAGGACTTTTAAGCATTAGCTGCCCAGACTCCTTGCTTGGCACCTGCCATATAAGCTGAACTTCCCTTCACCACAACCCAGTATCAGTAGATTGGCTTTACTACTCACAGGTGAAAGGACCCAAGTTTGATTCAGTAACAAGCATATAAAAGCAAGTCTACATTAAAATATCAAAGCTGGTTGGTAGAGGTCATTCTAAATATATAAGTAATAACATAAATATATTAGTTTTCCAATTAAAAGGCAAAGATTGTCAAATCAACTTTAAAAAGACAGTGAACTATATGGTGTTCCAAAGAAAAATGTAACGTAAAGATTCCTATAGATTGGAGTTTAAAGAAGGAACAAACAGAAAACTAAACAAAAGAAAACATTTTGTCTCGTTTATATTTTGTTATAACCATATGATGAAAGAATTTATGCAAAAAAACATTATGAGATATAATGTGTCATCTCGTGTTCTGATGATAAATTTACAATTAATTAGGAAGACATAGTAATTCTAAATATGTTTGTTCTAATATCAATGTAAAAATTTTTGACAGAGTTATGAGAAAAATTGACAAGTCTATATTTATCATCAGAGGTATTAAAACACCTACTTTTTATTGATAAGAATTGAGCATTGCACAAAAAATAGATCTTACCCATTCATCCCAAGCTTTTTAAATTATCAA
This sequence comes from Balaenoptera ricei, assembly GCF_028023285.1. Lineage (NCBI taxonomy): Eukaryota > Metazoa > Chordata > Mammalia > Artiodactyla > Balaenopteridae > Balaenoptera > Balaenoptera ricei. The sequence goes on from NC_082642.1 coordinate 110,537,579, forward strand.
AAATGAATTATGTATTAGTCAATAAGTCATTTTTAACAAATTCCAATGAGTCAATATTGATTGTATTATTTATCTAATCATGGTTTAATTAGGTTAAAATCAAATACAAAAAAAGTATTACATTAATGGTTCCAAATTAAAAACGTAATTCTAAACAACACAAAGTTAAAACAGAATCATAACAAAGTGAGATCTGCAGTGTTACAGAATAAGAAATAATTAAAATGCAATCTACCAAACTTGAAACATGCACTTTAAGTAGTGTATTTATTGATTGGAATGTGTAGCCTTAAATGTCCATGTTTGGCAACAAGAAAAGCTGAACATTAATGAACTAAGAATCTAAGTTAGAGTGTGAGTAGGCAGACACAGTAACAATAAAGATGAGAAAACACATTTCAAAAAGAAAAATAGGAAGTATTGGCAAAACAATGTCATTTGAAAAGTCTAATGAAATAGCAAACTTCTGATGGATTACTTTAAAAAAAGACAGAAGTAAAGAAATTAATATTTGAATGTGGCAATAATTACAGAAATATTGAAGGTGAAAAAATGTGAATGCTTGAACAGTTTCATTCCATTAAATTAAAAATCTTAGACAACTTGTAAAATTACCTGTATAAAACGTAACTCACCACAAGTTACAGCAGAAGTAGAAATCCTTACTAGATTATAAGTCAAAAAAAAAAAAAAAAAGGCAAACAGAAAAAGAAACAAAGAAAAATAGCTATAGATACTTATAGGAGAAAGTTCAAAGATACATTGGAGTGTCCACTGAAGTCAAAATGAAATCATTGAGTAAAGAACAGCCATTCCTGCCATCTAATTTTGCTATGTCAGTATTGGATCAATAACAAGATAATAATATAAGAAAAAAGTTGCCAGCTAATCTCACTTATGAATATAGACACAAAAATTCTAAACAAAAAATTTATTTACAAACTAAACCCATGTACAACACACACAGTTCTATTTGATTGTCCAGTTATTAAAATACAAAAAGAAAATTCTTATAAAGCTAGACAGAAATGGGAAATTGTTTCTTGGTTAAAATGTATGCATAATAAGTTACAAACATTTCTGAATAACATCACAGAATATCTAAATGGAGGAATATACTATATTCAAGGTTTGAAAAACCCAATATAATTAATGTGCCAATTTCTTTCAAAGTGTTCTGCAGATTCAATACAAGCCCACTAAAAATACCAGTAGTTTTTTGGGTTTTTTTTCCTAGAAATAAGTAAGATGATTTTAAAAATAATTTGAATAGGCAAAGGACCAAAAATAGCCAAAACAATCCTGGAAAGGAAAAACAATATTGGAGACTTACCCTAAATTCAAGAATTACCATAAAGATAAAGTTATCAAGACATCATTGTATTAGCAAAAGTATAGACAAGTATATCAATATAACAATATCAGAAGTACAGAACTATGCCACATATAAACAATAATTTTTAAAGTTTCTGGAAAGAAAAAAAGAAAAAACAACTATCCAACAAATCATGATTAAAAAACTGGATATCTTTATGAGGGGAAAATATTCAACTTTGATCTCATACTAACAACACGGACTAATCTCAAAAGTATTATGCTGAATGAAAGTAGCCAAATAAAAAAAGGACCTATTGTATGATACCATCTAAATGATATTCTAGAATAGTCAAACTAACTCAGGTAGAAATTAGAGCCATTTGTTGCTTCTGGTAAAGGATTGACTGGAAATTGGAATATTACTGGGTGATAATTTGTTCAGTGTCTTCATAGGATTATGAGTTACATGAGTATATGCATTTGTCAAAATTGTTTAAATAAGATGCTTACAATCTGACTGTTTTACTGTATATTGAGTATATACTGTATAAAGTATACATACATCAATAACAAAATTTCAGGAACAACATTAAATGGGTCTCATTGACAAAAAGTAGAATACATTGAGCAAGAAGAATAATAATCAACTCAATTGTTTGAATTATTGCATATAAAACCTATGCATTTATAATTAAAATTATTCAAAGAAGGCTATTGCTGCTCCAAGAAAATTTACATTACCTTTACATCACTGATCACAATTAAAGGTTAGGTAGATATCTACTTCTTACTCTGGAAATTGTCAGTAGAAGAAATAGTCATGCATTTTATCCTGTCCTTCCTATAGAAATTGTATTTCAGAGTAACCAAATATTATTAGACCACAATCATTTTGCAACTCCTACTGAAACCTGAACTTAATGACCATTCTTAGCATGGCTAAGACTGAAACACTTAGACATTATGTGCTTCCTAAGGTGAAGAAATATGAAGTACCTATCATCAATCCTATAAGATTCTTGTCCAAAGAAATAGAACCTAGGCATAAGAACTAACTTCCAGTTTACAGGAAACATAAGTTATAGAGGGACAAGTTACATGGCACCATGTAATGAGGAGACAATTCTAGAATTCAGAACAACTGCACTCCTGGTTGTTTCAACATAACAATAAGCAAAAAGTTAAAAAGAAGGGAGTATGTGGAGTTTGTTTGGATCTTAATTGCAAGAAATCATCTTTAAAAAAATGTTTTTAACACAATTGGGGAAATTTGAACATGACGTGAGATCTCAACAATACCAGTAATAGTTGTTAATCTTGTTAAGCGTGATACAGTGTTTTTAAACAAATATTTAAATGTTTACATTGAAAAAATATACAATATAAATAAAATGTATAAAAGTAATAAATTTTAGTACTGTTGCTGTATGGAACACGTATACAAAATTGAATTCCCTTATTATATATATTCCAGCAATAAATACTGAATAATAATATCATATGCCATAGCAACAAATACATTTAACAAAAATGTACATGAATTATGGGAAAATAAATCTTAATAAAAATATTTGAAATGATCCAAATAAATTGAGGAATATAACTTGTTTATAATATGAAACTCAATTTTTAACAAGTCTATTCCCCCAAGTTTATCTATATAAATTAATCTATTTAAAATTCCACAAGATTTAAAAAATTTCCAACTGATTCTAAATTCTAAATTAAATTAATCTAGATATGAAAAAAACAACCAAGAAAATCAGGATAATTTTGAGGAAAAACAAGTTTGGGAGAATTCCTCTGTCAGAAATCAGTTATTTTAGAGATTTAGAGATGAATGCATTGTTATTTTTGCAGGGTTAGATGGATCCATCAATGGAATAATGGGGAAAGTCTAGGAATGCAGCAAGGCATTTTGAAGATTTGATTTATTACACAGGGGCCTTGTAGATTTAGATTAATTGTGGAAAAGTACAGTTTTTAAATGTTGTAAGACAAATATATGTACTTTAGAAAGCAATCAATCTCTACCCTGCTTCATATGGAAAAACTAATTTCAGATTATTAGAAGACATTTATTAGTAACACATGCTATAAAATTTTTATAACAAAACTTAGAGACAATGTAGGACCTTATAGGTCATTGCTAATATTCTGGATTTTATTTTGAATAAATCAGGAAGCCACTGAATGCTTTTTACATAGGAAAGATATAATATGAGTTACGTTTTAAAAGCTTTACTTTTGCTGCTCTCAGGAGAATTGGGTATATGGGAGAAAAAGAAAGAAAAATGGAGTAAGGAGAGTTAATAATCCAGGTGAACAGTGATGATTGTTTGCATTAGATTATAGTAGTGGAATGGTCACATCTATGTTATTTCTAAAAGCCAACATATAGTACTTGCTATATTTAAATGTGATTACATTGAGCTTTTATAATATTATTATAAATTAGATATATAATAAAATGCATCTTAAAAGGCAGGACTATTTAACTTAATTTAGTAATATAAATTAGATATTTATTTGGTATAATGTCTTTTCTTTCTAAAGGTAAATACAAACCTTTCAATGTCATATTTGGATTATTTTGTGATAACATTTTTACCATGCAAGTATTTTCATCAAGGATTTGTAACATTAAACCAGATTTTCTTTATTTTCTATAATATATGTGCATAAGAATCACTAAGATCCCTAAGAAGAAGATCCTATGATTTATTGGGCCACTGAACTATGCTCCCACTTCTCGACTCAGGCCTCTTTTGTTCTCTAAGTGAGATTTATCATTGTTGTTGCTGTTGTTATTATTTTGTCACAGTCCATAAATCTGAGGGTAGTAGTGACATGAAGCCACAACACATTGTCCAGATTAAGAATCTATCAAGATTCTTACTCTGAATAGCTTTATTTTCTGACATTTATGGGAGCAGTTTGAGAAACTGGCAACTTCAGCCAAATTATCTCTTTTCTGATATAGAAATAATCAAAATACTCTTGTATTAGCTTTTCTAGTCACCCAGATAAAATGTTTGAAATATTTTACCACATCCCCTGTCCTCCAGCTTTTGGGGATTCTTTTGCAATTATTCATTAATTTTCACAGATGTTCACACATACAAGGGATGAGCCTCTAGTATTTGCCAGGACCTGTGATAAGGTATGTGTGATTGGCAATAACTGAGATATGCAGGACTCATACCCTCTCTGAGCACAGCTATGCTTCTTAGCTTTTACTTTCCCATAAAAAACTTGCTCCCAGGTTAACATTTAATAGTAGACTCTTACCACTTGGTGTATAGTTATAATGGCATTTCAGTTTCTCAGACTCATTTGCACTGAACTTCATTTTTAATGGTAAAATTGAAAAATTGGTAAAATTGAAAGCTTTTAATGGTAAAATTGAAAGCTTTTAGTCCACAGTGTGTATAGTACAATGAAAAATGTTAGTTTAGCTTTTTGTTTTGTTTTTAGCTGAGCATCTGTATGCAAATCTAGCCCATTAGGTTTTTTTTTTTTTTTTTTTTTTTCAGGTGTCCCTGAAATATTCGCTTAAATTCCTAGGACCTGGAAACTTTAAAATGTAGATTCAATAGGGTTCTCACTTTTCACACACAATAGTATATAATATGGCTGAACTCATAGATATATAAGGTTCTTTTTAACTCCAAAATCCTAACATTTTGTCAATAATAAAACATTCAGGTTATCTGTTTCTTGTAACAAACCAAATTTAAAAATAAATGCAGTGAGCCAGTGAGAAAATATAACAATATATGAGTGAGTCGTTAAAAGGAAGAATATGGTGGCTGAGCAAGCTCTCTTCCTTTTTTAAAAAAAGACTTTATTTTTATAGCAGTTTTAGGTTCACAGCAAAATTAAGAGGAAGGTAAAGATATCCCCTGCCCCCAAACATGTATAGGCTCCCCCATGATCAACAACCCCCCACAAAGTGGTCCATTTGTTATAATTGATGAATGTACATTGACATATCATAATAGCCCAAAATCCATAGCTTAAAATTGAGAATACTCTTGTATTGTATATTCTATGGGTTTGAACAAATGTATACTGACATGTATCTATCATTATAATATCATACAGAGAATTTTCAGTGCCCTAAAAATCCTCTGTGCTCCATCTATTCCTACCCTTCTTCGCCATTCTGTGGCAATCATTTATCTTTTCACTGTCTCCATGGTTTTACTTTTTCCACAATGTCATATAGTTAGAACTACATAATATGTAGGTTTATCAAATTGCTTTCTTTTATTTAGTGATACACATTTAAGATTCCCTCATGTTTTTTCATGGCTTGATAGCTCATTTCTTTTTAGGGCAGAAAAATATTCCATTGTCTAGGGGTACCACTGTTTCTTTATCCATTCACTACTGAAGGACATCTTGGTTGTTTCCAAGTTTTGGCAAAAATGAATAAAGCTCTCATAAGCATCATGTGCGGCTTTTGTGTGACATAAGTTTTTAACTCCTTTGGGTAAATACCAAGGAACATGATTGCTGGATCATAGGCTAAGAGTATGTTCAGTTTGGTAAAAATGCAAAACTGTCTTCCAAAGTAGCTGTACCATTGTGCATTCCCACCAGCAATGAATGAGATCTCCTCTTGCTCCACATCCTCACCACCATTTGGTGTTGTCACTGTTCTTGATTTTGGCCATTCTAATAGGTGTGTAGTGATATTCCATTGTTGTTGTTTTTCTGCCAGTTTTATTGAGATATAATTGACATGAAGCATGGTATAAGTTTAAGGTGTACAATAATGACTTGACTTACATACATCATGGAATGATTACCACAGTGGGTTTAGTGAATATTTGTCATCTCATATAGATACACCATTAAAGAAAGAGCAAAAAAATGTTTTTTCATTGTGATGAGAACTCCTAGGATTTATCTTGTAACACTTTCATATATGACGTACAGCAGTGCTAATTATCTTTGTCATGTAGTGCATTAATTCCTCAGTATTTATTTATCTTATAAATGGAAGTTTGTACCTTTTGACTTCCTTCACCTAAGTCCCCTTCCCCTCACTCCTGCCTCTGGTAGCCACAAATCTGATCTCTTTTTCTATGAGTGTGTTTGCTTGTTTTTGAAGTATGATTAATCTACAGCACTATGTTCGTTCCTGGTGAAAAACATAGTGATTTGATATTTCTATACATTTCAAAATCATCACCATCATGAGTCTAGTTGTTATCTGTCAGAATACAAAGATATTACACAAGTATTAGCTATGTTTTCTTCTAGAAGTTTTATGGTTTCAGGTCTTACATTTAAGCATTTAATTAATTTTAAGTTTATTTTTGTACATGGTGTGAGAAAATGGTCCAATTTGATTCTTTCCATGTAGCTGTCCAGTTTTCTCAACATCATTTATTGAAGAGGCTGTCTTTTCCCCATTGTATATTCTTGCCTCCTTTGCCATAGTTTAATTTCCCATATAAGTTAGGTACATTTCTGGGCTCTCTATTCTGTTCCATTGATCTATATGTCTGTTTTTCTGCCAGTACCAAACCATTTTGATTAGTGTAGCTTTGTAGTATACTTTGATGTCAGGGAGAGTGATATCTAGAGTTTTGTTCTTCTTTCTCAAAATTGTTTTGGCTCTTCAGGGTGTATTGTGTTTCTAGTCAAACTTTGGAATTATTTGTTCTAGTTCTGTGAAAAATGGCATTCGAATTTTGATAGGGACTGCATTGAATCTGTAGATTGCCTTGGGAGTATGGTCATTTTAACAATATTAATTATTCCAGTATGTTATATTTTTCCATTTGTTTCTGTCATCTTAAATTTCTTTCATCAGTGTCTTATAGTACAGGTCTTTTTCCTCTTTAGTTAGAATTAATCTTATGTATTTTATTCTTTTTAATGCAATTGTGAGTGGGATTGTTTTCTTAATTTCTCTTTGTGATAGTTCATTGTTAGTGTATAGAAATGCAACAGGTTTCTGTATATTAATTTTTCATACTGCAAATTTACCAGATCAATTGATGAATTAATGATTTTTGGTGGAGTCTTTAGGATTTTCTATGTATAGTATCATGTTATCTGCAAACAGTAACAGAAACTGTTCTTCTTTTCCAATGTTAATTCTTTTTTTTTTTTCTTACTGCTGTGGCTCAGACTTCTAATACTACTATGAATAAAAGTGGTGAGAGTGGGCCTTCTTGTCTTCCTCCTGATCTCAGAGGAAATGGTTTTAGCTTTTCACTGTTGAGTATGATGTTAGCTATGGGCATGTCATATATGGCCTTTATTATGTTGAGGTATGTTTGCTCTATACAAACTTGTTGAGAGTTTTTATCATAAATGGATGTTGAACTTTGTCAAAAGATTTTTCTGCATCTATTGACATGATAATATGATTTTTATTTTTCAGTTTGTTAGCATTGTGAATCACATTGATTGATTTGCAGATATTGAACCATCCTTTCATCCCTGGGATAAATCCCATTTAATCATAGTGTACAATCCTTTAAATGTATTTTTGAATTCGGTTTGCTAATTTTGTTGAGGATTTTGCATCTATGTCAATCAGTGATACAGTCCTGCTATTTTTGTTTGTTTGTTTTTTGGTATCTTCACCTTGTTTTGTTGACAAGGTGATGTTGGCCCTGTAGAATGAGTTCAGAAGTGTTCCTTCCTCTGCAGTTTCTTGGAATACTTTCAGAATGGTAGATGTTAACTCTCCTCTAAATGTTTGGAGAATTTACCAGTGAAGCCTGGACTTTTGTTTTATGGGTTTTGTTTTTTTTTTAATTACCAGTTCAATTTCATTACTGGTATGTTTGTAATATCTATTTCTTCTTGATTCATTCTTGAGAGATTGTACATTTCTAGGAATTTGTCCATTTCTTCTAGGTTGTCCATGCTATTGGTGTATAATTCTCTGTAGTAATCTCTTATGAGCCTTTGAATTTCTGTGGTGTTAGTTGTAATTTCTCTTTTTTTAATTTCTGATTTTATTGATTTGGACCCTCTCTCTTTTCTTCTTGATGAGTCTGGCTAAAGGTTTATCAATTTTGCATCAGCTCTTAGTTTCATTGATCGTTTCTATTTTTTTTTTTTTTTTTTAGTTTCTATTATATTTATTTCTGGTCTAATCTTTACAATTTATTTCCTTCTACTAACTTTAGGTTTTATTTGTTCTTCTTTTTCTAGTTCCTTTAGGTGTAAGGTTAGGTTGTTTATTTGAGATTTTTCTTGTTTCTGAGGTAGGCTTGTGTCACTATGAACTTTCCTCTTAGAACTGCTTTTGTCACGTCCCATAGATTTGAACCATTCTGCTTTCATTTTCATTTGTCTCCAGGTATTTTCTGATTTATTCTTTAACTTCTTCAGTTGAGAAGCATATCATTTATCCTCCCGTGTTTGTGATTTTGGAGGTTTTTGTTCCATTTAGTTGATTTCTAGTCTCTTAACATTGTGATCAGAAAAGATGCTTGATATGATTTCAATCTTCTTAAATTTACTGATATTTGTTTTGTGGCCCAGCATGAGATCTATCCTGGATAATGTTTCATGTGCACTTTAAAAGAATGTGTATTATGCTCCTTTAGGATGAAATTTTATATATATATATATATATATATATATATATATATAGTCTATCTGGTCTAATATGTCATTTAAAGACAGTGTTCCCTTATTGATTTTCTGTCTGGAGGATATGTCCATTGATGTAACTGGGTGTTAAAGTCCCCTACTGTTATTGTGCTTCTGTCAATTCCTCCTTTTATGTCTGTTAATATATGCTGTATATATTTAGGTGCTTCTATGTTGGGTGCATATTTATTTTTATATATTTTTATATATTTAATATATTTTCAATTATTATATCTTCTTGTTGGATTGATTACTTTGTCATTATGTAATGTCCTTTGTCTCTTGTACAGTCTTTGTTTTAAAGTCTATCTTGTCTTTTTTTTAAATTTTTTTTTATGGACTGATGACTTTAGATTTTTGTTGTTGTTAGATTTTTAAACAACCTGGTGAACCATCTGTACGAAGAATCTGACAAACTGGAAAAAATGCTGTGCAAATGTGTTAGCTTAGAAGTAAAAAAAAAATCCTCTTCCAGTTCAATATTTAATTCACTACCTGATAATATGTATTTACATAGAATTTAAGAATGAACTATTTCAATTCATTCTTTTACTTTTTTGAATTTTATTTTATTTATTTTTTTATACAGCAGGTTCTTATTAGTTATCCATTTTATACATAGTAGTTTATATATGTCAATCCAATCTCCCACATCATCACCCTCCCCCCCGCCAAAGTCTATCTTGTCTTGAGGAAGCATGTATATGGGTCTTTTTTTTTTTTTTTATTAATCCATTCAGTCACTCCATGTCTTTTCATCAGAGCATTTAGTCCATTTACATTTAAATATTGATAGGTATATATTTATTGCCATTTGGTTGATCGTTTTGGGGTTGTTTTTGTGGCTCTTTTTTGTTCCTGTCTTCTTCTTGTCTCTCTTCTCTTGTGACTTGATGACTATCGTTAGTGTTATATTTGGATACCTATCTCTTTTTAGTGTGTGTATCTATTATAGATTTTTGGGTTTTGGTTACCATGATATATGTGATATCATGATTATTATATATGATTAAGTTGCTGATCTCTTAAGTTTTAATGCATTTTAACAACCATGAATTTTTACTACCCCCCCCCATGTTTACTGTTTTTGACATCATATTTCATGTCTTCTTGTTTTGTGTGCCCATTACTGTGAATATAGATTATTTTACTACTTTTTTTTTCTTTTAACCTTCCTAGTAGCTTTATAAGTGGTTGATCTACTACCTTTCCTATATATTTGCCTTTATCAATGGGTTTTTTCCTTTTATAATTTTCATATTTTTAGTTGTGGGCTTTTCTTTTCCACTTAGAGAAGTCTCTTTAACATTTCTTGTAAAGCTGGGTTTGTGATCCTGAACTCTTTTAGCTCTTGCTTGTCTGTAAAACTTTTAATCTCTCCACCAAAACTAACTGAAAGCCTTGCCAGGTAGAATATTCTTGGTTGTAGGTTTTTCCATTTTATTACTTTAAATATATCGTACCACTTCCTTCTGGACTGTAGAATTTCTGCTGAACAGTTAGCTTATAGCCTTATGGGGTTTTCTTTGTATGTAACTTGTGGCTTTTCCCTTGTTGCTTTTAATATTCTCTCTTCATCTTTAATTTTTGCCATCTTAATGACAGTGTGCCTTGGTCTGGTCCATTTTGGGTTGATACTGTTTGGGACTTTGTGCTTCTTGGACCTGGATGTCTATTTTTTTTTTCCCATGTTAAGGAAGTTTTCAGCTGTTATGTTTTCAGAAATATCCTCTGTCCCTTTCTCTCTCTCTTATCCTTCTGAGACCCCTGTAATGTGAATGTTAGTATGCTTGATGTTGTCCCAGAGGTGCCACCAGCTGTACGACCAGGGGAGTCCCTGTCCAGGTGCTGAGCTGCTTATGGGTGAGGTCAGGTCAAAAGGTGACTAGCTAGGGGACCCGAGGTGTGCCAAGGCTAGTGCTGGCCCACAGATACACAGAGCTGTGTCCTGAGGTGGCCAACTAGGGAGCCAAGGATCCCAGACCTAGTGTCAGCTTCCTGATGTGTGGGGCTGTGGCCCAGGGGGTGGCCCTGGGCTTCTATGTACCTCCTGGTGGGTGGGGCCAGTTCCTGACACAACTAGCTACATGGTCTAGGGTGACCCAGAGCTGGTGATAGCCAGCAGGTGGGTGTGGTCAGATCTCAGGGTGACTGGTTGAGGAGCCCAAGGAGTCCTGGAGCTGGTGTCAGCATGCTATTCAGTGGGACTGAGGACATGGGGTCCCTGGGTGGTGCCTGCCTGATGGTGGGTGGGTCAGGTCTTGACACAGTTGGCTGTGGGGTCATGATAGTTCTGGGGCTGATATTGGCCTGTGGTTGAGTGGAGCCAGGGCCCAGGGAGTCCTGGGGCTGGTGCCAGCCCACTGGTAGGTGGAACCATGTCCTGGGATCTCTGGCTGCAGGGCCCTATTAGGACTGGAGTTGTGTTTAGCCCATAGGCGGGTGGGACCAAGTTAAGGGGTTGCCACCCCTCCAAGTCAGAGGGTCTAGGGACTGGTTCTGGACCTCTGGTGGATGAGGCCAGATCCTGGGGCTAGTGCAGGCTAACAGGTGGCTGTGTCCAGGACCCACAGTATCCCAGGGCTGTGCTCTTCCTCTGCTGGATAAGCCTTAGATCCTGGGCTAGTATTGGCCTACTGTTGGGAGGGGCCAGATCCTGGGCCCTCTGGTGGATTGTGCCCAGCTAACTGCCTTGCCTGCAGCCTCCTAGGACTGGTGCCAACTGGCTGGTAGGCCAGACTGGTTTCTGGCACTAACAAGCTAGAGGGAAGGATTCCAAAATGGCACTTACCAGCACCAGTGTCCTCATGGTGGGATGAATTGCTGCCAGTGGCCATGTCCCCAGGGTGAATTTCAGTTGCCTCCTGCCTCTCCAGGAGGCTCTTTAAGATCAGCAGGTGGGTCTGACCCAGGTTCCTTTCAATTTACTACTTCTGCCCTGGGTCTCCAGAGCATGTGAAATTTTTTGTACACCCTTTAAGAGTGGAGTCTCTATTTTCCACAGCCCTCTGGGCCTCCCATACACAAGCCCCACTGGCCTTCAAAGTCAGAAATTCTTGGTTCTTTTCTTCCTGGTGCAGGACCCCTGGGCTGGGGAGCCTAAGGTGGGGATAGGACCACTCTCTCCTTGGGGAGAGCCTCTGCAATTGTAATTATCCTCTCACTTGTGTGTTGCCTACCTGGGGATGTGGGTCTTGACTATACTGTGTCTTTGCCCCTCCAACCTATATCACTGTCATTCCTTCTTTATATCTTTAGCTTAAAGATCTCTTCTGTTAGTCCTCAGATCCTTCTCATCTTATAGTTGCTCTGTAAATAGTTGCAATTTTGGTATGTCCATGGGAGGAGATGAACTCTGAGTCTTCCTACTCTGCCATCTTGGCCACTCCCCTCATTGTTGTTTTAATTTGCATTTCCTTGATGACAAACAATGTGAAACATCTTTTCATATGCTTATCTGCTATTCCTATATTTTCTTCGTTGAGGTGTCTGTTAAGGTCTTTGGCCCATTTATTTGGTCAGGTCATTTTTTTTTATTGCTGAGATTTAAGATGTCTTTATATATTTTGGATAATAGTCCTTTCTCAGGTGTGCCTTTTGCAAATATTTTCTCCCTGTCTGTGGCTTCTCTACTATTCTCTTGATGTTGTCATTCACAGAGCAAAAGTTTTTAGTTTTAATGAAGTCCAACTTATCAATTTTTTTCTTTTTTAATTTTCTTTACAAGGATTGTGTCTTTGTTGTTGTTTGTAAAAAGTTATTGCCACACCCAAAGTCATCTAGGTTTTCTCCTATGTTATCTTCTAAAAGTTTCATACTTTTGAGTTTAACATTTAGGTCCTGTGATTCATTTTAAATTAATTTTTGTGAAGGCTGTAAGGTCTGTGTCTGGATTCATTTTTTGATTGAAAAATGTCCAGTTGTTCAAGCACCATTTGTTGAAAAGATTCTTTTATTGTTTTACTTTTGCCCCTTTGTCAAAGATCAGTTGGCTATATTTGTGTAGGTAAATTGCTGGGCTCTCTATTCTGTGCCATCATACTGTCTATAAATTCTTTTGTCAAAACAATGTTGTCTTGATTACTGAAGCTTTATAACAAGTCTTAAACTCCAACTTTTTCTCCTTCAATATTTTGTTGATTATTCTGGGTCTTTTGTCTCTTTATATAAGCTTTAGAATCAGTTTGTTGATAGCCACAAAATAACCTGATGACAATTTCTTTTTAAATTTTTATTGGCTTGATTATAGTTGATTATAGTTGATTTACAATGTTATGTTAGTTTCAGGTGTACAGCAAAGTGAATCAGTTATACATATACATATATCCACTTTTTTTTTTTTAGATTCTTTTCCCATATAGGCCATTACAGAGTATTGAGTAGAGTTCCCTGTGCTATACAGCAGATTCTTATTAGTTATGTATTTTATATATAGTAGATAAATCTCCCAATTTATCCCTCCCCCTCTATCCCCTGGTAACCATTAGTTTGTTATCTACATCTGTGACTCCTGTTTTGTAAATAAGTTCATTTGTACCCTTTTTCTTAGATTCCACATATAAGCGATATCATATATTTGTCTTTCTTTGTCTGAATTACTTCACTCAGTATGACAATCTCTAGGTCTATCCATGTTGCTGCAAATGGCATTATTTTGTTCTTTTACATGGCTGAGTAAGATTCCATTGTATGTACATACCACATCTTCTTTATCCATTCCTCTGTTGACAGGCATTTAGGTTGCTTCCATGTCCTGGCTGCTGTAAATAGTGCTGCAATTGGGGTGCATTTCAAATTATGGTTTTCTCCGGGTATATGCCCAGGAGTGGGATTGCTGGATCATATGGTATCTCTATTTTTAGTTTTCTAAGGAAATTCCATACTGTTCTCCATAGTGGCTGTACAAATTTACATTCCCTCCAACAGTGTAGGAGGCTTCCCTTTTCTACACACCCTCTCCAGCATTTATTGTTCGTAGATTTTTTGGATGATGGCTGTTCTGACTAGTGTTAGGTGCTACCTCATTGTAGTTTTCATTTGCATTTCTCTAATAATTAGTGATGTTGAGCATCTTTTCATGTGCTTTTTGGCCATTTGTATGTCTTCTTTAGAGAAATGTCTATTTAGATCTTCTGCCCATTTTTTGATTGGGTTATTTCTTTTTTTGATATTGTGCTGCATGAGCTGTTTGTATGTTTTGGAGATTAATCCCTTTCGGTTGCTCCATTTGCAAATATTTTCTCCCCTCCTGAGGGTTTTCTTTTTGTCTTGTTTATGGAATTTTGATTGAAATTGCATTGAATATACAGATCAAATTGGAAAGAACAAATATCATAGTAATACTGATGCTTTCTATCCATGAACATGGAATATATATTTATTTACTTCTTCTTTGATTTTGTTCATCAGAGTATTGTAGTTTACCTCATAAAGATCTTGCACATATATTGTTAGATTTTTGTCTAAGTATTTCATTTTTGGGGTGCCTATGTAAATGATGTGTTTTTAATTTCAAATTCCACTTTGTTGCTGTTATATAAGAAAGCAGTTGACTACTATATATTAATCTTGTATCCTGCAACCTTACTATAATTGCTTATTAGAGCCAGAAGTTCTTTTGTCAGTTCTTTCAGATTTTCTACATAGAAGGTTATGTCATCTGTGAGCAAAGATAGTTTTATTTTTCCTTTCCAACCTGTATGTCTTTATTATTTATTTATTTTCTTATTGCATTAGCTAGGAGTTCCAGTAAAATGTTGAAAATCAGTGGTGAGAGGGGACATTATTATCTTTTTTCTGACCTTAGTAGAAAAGCTTCAAGTTTCCCACGATTAAGTATGATGTTAGCCATAGCTTTTTTGTACATATTCTTTATCAAGTTGAGGAACTTCTCCTCTACTCCTAGTTTACTGAGAGATTTTGTCATGAATGGGTTAGGTTTTTTGCATCTATTGATATTATTCAATATTTCTTTTTAGTCTATCAATGGCTTACATTAATTGATTTTTGAATGTTGAGTTAGTCTTGCATACCTGGAATAAATCCACTTAGTTGTGCTGTTAACAAATTCTCTTTTGATTTAACTAAAGTGAGAGATAATTGAGAGTGGTATATGTAATGATTCAAGTGTTAGTGGCAGTGTAACTACTGATGTGTAGGCATATATGTAACAATAATTTCACATGGATTTATAACTATTTTGTCTGGATACTCTGTCTTAATTTTAAATCTAAGAAATTTAATCTAAGTTAATGTTTTAGTAAAATAAAATTAATTAAATGTCCTCATAGGAAGTCATAAGAAATTTAATTTGCTTAAAAATATATATCACTTAGTACAATCATTTAGTTTAGTATAATAATTTTTCTTTTTATGATAGTCATGTTCACCTGTCTAGAAATGGGATATAATTTTAATTGTATGTTATCAATTTCCAGGCTGCAGTTCTTCAATATTTGAAAATACTTATACTGTCTTTCCTCAGACTCAATAAGATAAATATCTTTATAGTAACAATTGTTTATCTGTCCCATCATCCAACCTCACCTTCCTCTTTCATGACAAAACTTCAATTTTGTTCAATTATATACTTGTAAAAAATGCAGCCTATGTGTGTCAGGAAAGTGCACACCATCCACAGTACCTGAGTTTTTGTATAACTAAAGTAATCATAGGAATTCCAAACCCTTTGAAAATGTTAGATTCAGAAACTTTTTAAGTTAATTAGCATTTGTTACTCACCTGGCCAAAGTTTTAAGTCATGTGTGAACACCTGAACCAAGCCCAAGCACAGGAAAAACAGTAAGAACACATCTAGTCCCACTGCCGTTCCAGTGATTTATGAGTAGAGGGGAACCAGCCTTGCCAGCTGATGACCCCCAGAGAATGAAGCCAAGATCATAACATTGTTGGACCACTGACTGATTCAAAGATTGAAGTCTGCTCTATTTCTGAACCTCAGATTAGATGAGTTTGTTGTTTAAGGCAGTTTGAATTTTTTTCCTGTTACTTTCTAAAGTTTATACACTTTAAGTGTACATAAATATATATTACCTATATGCTATATATGGCATATTATATACATTATATATATATCAATATTATATATATTTTTCTACCTCCCTGGACAATTAACTTCTCTAAAAATGATAAAGAAACAAAGTTTGATTTGGAAGAAAGAATAAAGTAGATTAGTGATGTGCAGTTGCTGAAGGAAACAACACATGGAATTATATGGCTCACTAACAGCTTAGTCGTTGCCAAGACCTCAAAAAGTGCAAATAATTAGGAAAAAAAGGTTCATGAGTTATTTTATCAATCAATATAAAGTGTAAAATCAACTTCATTTGTTTCTATTCATATTCCTGCATATAGGTAGATATTTCTCCATAATGAGGCTCATCATGGTGTGGAATGAGTAGATAATACCACTACCCCAAAATTTCACTCTTACAGATTTCTCCCATAGGTGTTTATTCCTTTGGGTTGAAATATTATAAAGTCTTGTAAAAACGTAAAAACATTATCTTGGAGGAGCAGAATTATCACTCAGTAATCTCTGAGCTAAAATAATTTTATCAGTTAAATTAGCTATTTGGCCGCTTAGTTTAAATGAAAGTCCACAAGAGGAAATCACAATTACCTTTGTCATACTTTGTTCTGGGTCTATCCTTTTCACTTAGTATCAATGCTTAGAGAGTATTGTGGATTTACTTTTGAAAATATGACTCAGATAAATATGCATTATAATTCACTTACTTTAAGAGATAGGTGTTCCTTTCATCCAGGATCCAGAAGGACATTATGTTAATGTGTTGTCTCCTAAAAAACATATAAGACTCTTCACTATTCTTTTAGAAGTACAATATTATCATTTTTATAATTCTATGTATTTGTTTACTGTCTATAAGAGCCAAATATATTTATATAATCTTTTGGGGCTTTGATTTTGTTTGCCTGGATGCTGCATTTTTTTTCATCCATAAGCATTTGAATGTACTTCCAGCGTTTTAGTTTGATTTTGTTCTTCCCATGGCTGAGCAAACAGCTCATTTGGTTTTAGAGTCTTTTAAAAATGTTTTTGTTGGCAAATATCTTCTAGTGACAAGATTCATTTTTTTCATTGCTTTTATTTATAAACACTAGAAATGATAGATGAGAAATGATATGTCAGTAATGAAATAGTCTCTCTAATCAATATTTTTAATAGACAAAAGTATATTTTTCTTTAAAAGGCTAAATTTATGGATTGTATTCTAGAATTCAACTTCCTCAATTTCCTAGAACACTTTTCCCCAGAACAAAGAGGTTTAGAAATCATCTGAATAAATCTTCCTCCTTTTTTTTGACATTGTAAAAATGAGGAAGTAGAAAATGCCTAATTCATTTATATGCACCCTATCTGTTAATGATAGAGCTAGAACACTAAGATAACAACTTCTAGTGATATTTCGCTAGTGAATCAGTTATTAATTACAATAATAACTCCATATAATAAACGATCCTCCAAAACTCAGTGGATTAAAGCAGTAACATTTATTTACTTATTAGTCTGCAGGTCAGCTGGCCTATTTTTTTCTATTCAGGCCTGGGCTCGACTGTCTTCATTTGTTCTTGTGCAGTCACTTATGGTCAACTGGTGAGTTTGCTGAGGCATTAATAATCTTGGCTGGGATCACTCACATCTCTGGGGTCTGTGATGGGCCATCCAGGGTGACTCTGACCCATCTGACTTTTCTTCTTCATCAGCTAGCCTAGACTTCCTGTTGTTCAATAGTTGAGGCAGCATTATAAAAGAATAAATGAAAGCACACAAATACTCTTGAAGCCTGTTTGTAACCCACACACCATCACTTCTGCTGCAAGTCACAGACTAGCTCAGATTCAAAAGTAGGGAAATAGATTCCATTTCTTGACAGAGAATCATAAAGATACATTTAAAAAGTGTACATAGAAGGAGAGTTAAGAATCTGGTCATGTTTGTAATCATTTAATACAACTATCATAAGCCTATTCATTTTTCTCTGTCTGTATTCCTTGAAAGCTCCCTCATCTTTGTACATAATCTCCAAAACTGGTATCATCCATCTCCAAGTTCTCTACTTTTAATTAACATGTGCAATGCTGGCAGATTGCTGTCCTATTGTGTGCTTTTTTGTATCATTTTCTATGAGATGCAAAGTGAAAAAGCAAAACATATCATTACCTTTCTGGGAATCTGATATTTGTCCGCCCTATATCAGAATGTCTTCACCTATTCTACTGCATGATAATTAATTAATTAATTGTAATGCATTCATTTTAATGTAAAACATAAAAAAATTAGTTTAAGAAAACTTTTGTTTATCTTATAGATAAAGCAGAGTTTTCTTTCTCAAGCAGACATTAGCCAGAGCACTAAGGTTGTCTTTAAATGGAAACCAAGTGTTAAAACTTTATCTTCATAATTAGCACTGGTGTATTTTTGCGTAAATATAATTTTCTTAAACTCCTATTCATGGATATATATTCCTTGAACAAAATGAACTTCCCTCTTTCACAGCTTGCATTCTAATAGAATTAGCAAGTAGTTATAAGGTTCATAAAAAGAAATAAAATTGTGTCAGGGAAAATATAGAAGTCTCATTTTGTCATGAGTTGGCTACTGTGACAAGAAGTGGGGTTAGTGAAAGACCTACAAGACCTGCAAGTCTGTCCCTTATCATTGTAGTAGTTCTCAAATGTGTTTGTGGAGTTAGAAAAATCTAGATTTGAATTACAATACCATGGTTAACTGGGTGTGTCACCATAAAAGACTCCTGAATAATCTCTGTGAACCTTAATTCCTTTACCCATAAAATATGAACATTAGAAAATACCTCGTAGGATTCAGTTGGTGCTTCAACAAAGCAAAGCATATCAATTAGACTGTCTACCAGAGTGTTTGCCTTATATTAGAGGCTTCAAAAATGTTGCCATTTTATAAACTATACTGGTGCTGAAATCTCAGTATGTGTGAAGGAAATACAGATTTTCTTCTGAAGTAGCTTGAAGTCTCTTTGTGTAAGTTTTAATGGTGATGGATGTACATTTATAAAATTCTTATTTTTGTTCTTCTTTGTGCTAAATTCAGCATTTCCTACTCTTAGTGTATCACATTGCTATTAATATTCTTCCTAAAGCTTCTGTGTGATGGGTGAATAGTCAATGATGCTGACCTGTTAAGAGCAACAACTTCACAACTTCAGAGCTGGGACATCAGGTCTAAATCTGCCACTTATTTGCTACATGATGTGGAGCAAAAAACTCAATCTCTGTGTGCTTAAACTTCCAAAACAGGAAAAAAAGGAGATGATATAGGGTCTTTATCATGAAGTTCTTGTAAATATTGAACAGTTAAATGTGTTTTAATGTACTTAAAACAGTTCCTGGCACATTAGAGGTCCTCTATCTTGTGTATTATTATTGTTTTTAAAGATAAAACTATGAAGGTCCCTTCAGATAGATAGATAGATAAATCGGTATTGCTTACATATGCTTAAAGAGCATAAAATGTAGATTGCATGCTAAATTAAGGGATTACAAACAACATTTTACACTGTTTCATTAGTGATAATGGTTAATGTTTACTGAGAATTTTGTTTCTGTTTACTATCTCATGATCACTATCTCTCACAATCTTAGTAAAATGTTATATAATCTTTTTCTTTACTTCTGATAATGTACATTGCAAGGTACATTATTTCTTAGTCTCGTATTACATCAAATATTCAATGCTCACAGAAGAATTTAGAATGGATATGTATTGACAAACTATAATAAAATGAATTCATATATAGTAGGACTTTGGGTAAAGTTAAGTTATGATGGAGAGTCTTATGGAATATATAAGAACAAGAGAGAATATTACGGTATTTATTTTGTTTCTCCAAGCTGTTGTGAATTTTTAAATTATTGATGCATGTCAGAGACTAAAAAATAATGGGCAAGGTGGTTAAAGCTATAGGAAAAGCAACTGAAAAGAACATTACAATAATTATACATATTTTTCTACTACTTCTCAGTCAAGTCTACTTGGCGCTTTCTCTGCTCTAAATGACAGAGAGCAGAGAGGAAAAGAGAGAGGCATAAATGAAGAGTTCCTCTGAATTCACAAAGCAAACACAGCAACAGATAAAACAGGAACTCAAAATACATAAGGTATATGTACCAATTTGCTTCAGTTCAGTTCAGAGAACACTTCGAGGAGCAATTTAAATTATTCCAATAAAAATATATTCTAGTTCAAACTATATACTGTATATTTTTAATTTTTCCCCAGCATACAAAAGTTTCTCTTTCATGAGAACAAAAATTATAAGATTTATGTTCTATGTCAACTTGAGAATACTATTATTCACTTAGGTTGCTATTTTACAACTGGTTCAATTGAAAGACATGGGCAGGATTGCTGACAGCTCTTAACAGTCCAGCATCTGGGGTGGCCACCTACATTAGTCTGTGGTTTTGACTTCTAGCATTAGACA
Source organism: Balaenoptera ricei (assembly GCF_028023285.1). Lineage (NCBI taxonomy): Eukaryota > Metazoa > Chordata > Mammalia > Artiodactyla > Balaenopteridae > Balaenoptera > Balaenoptera ricei. The sequence goes on from NC_082642.1 coordinate 110,558,032, forward strand.
ACAGGCCACTTCAGTCAGCACAGATTATAGCTCACAGGTCACCACCTGTGAAAGGGGCTGTCTTAGTCCATTTGGGCTGCTATAGTAAAATACCACAGACTGGGTGGGTTATAAACAACAAAAATTCATTTCTCACGGTTTTGGAGTCTGAAAGCCCAAGATCAGGGTGTCAGCATATTTGGATTCATGTAAGAATCCCCTTTGAGTCTGCAGACTTCTTGTATCCTCACATGGTTGAAGGGGCTAGAGAACTCTCAGGAGCCTCTTTAATATTGCACTAATCTCATTCATGAGGGCTCCACCCTCATGACTTAAGCACATCCCAAAGACCTCCTAATACTGTCATCTTTGGGGCTGGGATTTCAACAGATAAACTGGGGGAACACAAACATTCAGAATGTGCATAGCAGGGCCCTTCTTTGTATTAACTACAGGGAATAGGAAAGAAAGGCAATGAAACCTCAAGGATTTGGGAAATGGAAAACTCATATGGTTTTACCATGGGTATACAAGCAACAAGCTGAGCTGCTGGTAACATCTAAATTTATATATTAAAACAAATAATACAGGAATTGAAAGAAAAAAAAGGAAGAAAACTAACCCAGAATAAAACCTGTGAAGCAAATGGGATAATTAAAACATTATATGTACTGATTGCATGGTTGTAACATGAGACAAATATATCTGAATGCTTTGGATCTAGTAAATTTTCCAGATACTTTGGCTGCAGAGACATAGCTTAAAAGCCTTTACTGAACATTAATGATGATAGAAAATACTGAAAGCACTGGAAGGAGGTGGCCCCAAGTAAATAGAAGAGAATAATCATTTATGTACATATATAACTTCCACTAATGTTAATTAGACCTTTGCATGTAAATCTGAGCACGTCAAGAAGATGGATATTTATGTATATACACACATGCACATACACTTTAGAGCTTTCACTAAGTTCACATTGTAAAATGACGGTAAATAAGGAATCTCTTAGGTCACTTATAATTTATACAATAATATTTTAGGACATGTGGCACTAGAAAACTTTTAGATAGCTAAAGCTTTAAATTCTTGGGTAAAATAATTTGCAAGCTGCTATACTCTACAGATTTTTCACAGCAAATGAGACTGTCAAACTTAAACTACTCATGTTTGTTAGAGGAATCTAGTTCTCACTTTGCCAGATGTTAGATTTACCCAAACCTACAAGGAAAAGAAGAAAGCAGAAAAAGGTGGTAGGTAAGGAGCAGGAGAGGGAGGAGAGGAGAAAGGAAAAGAAGGAGGAGAAAGAGCAAGAAAATTTGTAACTATAACCATATAACAGCAACCTAAGTAGACGGTGAAGTCATTGAGGTTGGGTCCTTGTCTTTATTGAATTGAGTTTCTGCAGCCTTGGGCATGGGGGTACAGTGTAGATGAACAATGCATGCTTGTTAAAGTAACCTAAATTGACAGAGTGACAAAGGAATTACTGATGTAAATAGTGTCTTTCCCAGCTTTTCATCCCTCTGGGGATTCTATTAGAGAAAAAAGTCAAAACGAAGTATATATATTTGTAAAGTTCATTTGAGTTGAAAATTACCCTGAAGTAGTTTCAAGTAAGGTGGGCTACTGTCTGTGAGGTAAGAGAAAACATTAATTGTAGTAATACTATGAAAGGTGTACCTGACTTGGAAATTGTGGTCTTAGGATTGTCATGCTAGCAATTCCATAATTTCTTAAATGTTATGAAAACTTTAATATGTATATGTATATATCATATTTCTGGGACAAAATCACATACAAGGACGACTGATAACTTACTAAAATATAGTTGGTGAATTTAAAATTTTTGTGGTTTGTGAATACCAAAAAAAGGAAAGTCTTCCTCTCTTTCCCTCCCTCCCCTTTTTCTTTCTTTCCCTCCTTCCTTCTATCTTTCCTTCCAATGCACAACTAATGATGGGAATATGTGCTATAAATTGTGCTGTACTAGGCCTTGTCACCTGAATTATAACACTTGCAACGATCATCTAGTTATTTATTAATCTCCCTCACTCCCTCCAAAACTTGAATATACCTCTGTTTTTTACATTTATATGTTTAATTGAATTCAGTCAACAGTTTTTGAGGTCCTATGCAGGAAGAAGTTATGCTTTACAAGATTTAAATGTGAAAAGGTAAACAAGGGTGGAGAGACAACATGGTCTCTGACCTCACGTAGTTTATATTCTAATACATGGGGAGCCATTCAAAAAGTATATATAAATGTTAAAGTAGTAGCAAACTGTACTTGTTGCAATGCAGGAAAATAATAATGCCCATAGTAATAAGGAAAATATTAATTGGTTAGTTAACGACTTAGAAAAAATTAAAGAAACTAATTTAGTTTTTTTCCCATTTTTATACAAATTGTTGGAAATTTACAAAAACAAACAGAACTATGATTTTCTTCCCTGAAAGAGATTTCACAATTCTCTTTGGCCAAAATTCATACACAAGAAAATCTAACATAAGGTAATATGGTACACAAATCTTTGGACATAAAATAAGAAAATACATATGGGAATTTAGAGCAGTTTAATCAAAGTGCTATGAAACAACAGAAGGAAAGATTTAGTCCAGTAGGAGGAATAACTTGTTGACAAGCACATGTTGGGCAGAAGCAAGAGTTAGTGCAAGGGTTAGAATAAGAACTGAGGCCCAGGATTGACGCCATAGCAGACTAACTTGAACTAGGAATATTAGGGAAAGACCTAGTAATTCAGCTGCCAACAATCATCAGCCTACATCATAATTTTGTTTAGGCTAAATTCTAACTAAACTTTTAAATCAGTCAACTTATCAATCATTTGTGTCTGCATATCCATATATAACAGCTGACAATTCTATATATTATATTTTTATGATGGCAATATATATACAAAGACTGAAATTCCTTATATTTATAAATGACAATCAGCTATTTGCTAGAAATTTTTGAAAGATTCATGACAAAAATTCAAAGCCACTAGAATTGTATAGGACCCATTTTAATAGAAATAGAAGCACATAAATATTGGAAAATATTTTGAATCTTCCCTGATATACAAGCAAATCTTAGACATAAAGCTCACAAAGAAGAACCAAATTTCTGATTTTTTTATTAGTGTTTTTTAAGGGGAAGGACATGAGAACAAATTGTTGTATATGACATTTCCTTTTGGGATAGCTTGGAATATTAATGAATTTGCCCAAGGTGAATGAATTATATTAGCTAGTTATTTACAAGTGAAACATTGTAGACATTAAGTCCCTTGTTGATATGCTATCATCAATTTTCCACTTTTTTTTCTGTCAGGCTTATTACTGACAGTTAAAACAATGCATATAAATCTAATATGCTCATAGTTATTTGATTTCAAACGGTTCATTTTGTTCTTCAAATTGCTGTTTAACATAATCTCTAGTGGGATTTTTTTCTTATTTTCCCTTCTTTTCAATTTTTTTCATCACCTTAGCAGTATTGATATTGTTGTCATATGTATGTTGAGCTTATCACTGAATTATATTTTGGTGGTGCCATTTTTCACAGGTGTAGCATACTTCTTATGAGCACCAATTCTTATCCATAATGGAATCTTCTTATTCTTCCTAAATATACAATGCTAATACTCTGCTTCTGGGTCAACTTTTGAAAGAAAATTGAGCATAGACTATTTTAGAAAATAACAAGGAAAGGAAGAAGGAACAAAGCAGTACAACGAATTTGGATACAAAGTCTTGGTACTATAATGGCATTTCAATATATCTTGTTTTCAAGTCCAAACCAAATATAAGAAATGACTATTTCCATAATATTTTATTTAAGGTTCAACCTAACTTGTTTCTATTCTTATCCTTAGCCTTATCAAGTGCCCATTTCCAAAACTGATTTATTGAGAGTCTTCAAAACAGAACTGGTACTTTTTTTTAACATTGCACTTTTTATTACCATTCCATCAACCAGAATGGCATTCCCTGTCCTCTTCTTTTAGACTTACTATATCCATTCTTCAAAACTAGTAATCCACTACTGAGTCTTTAAAAGCTTCCCATGGCCAGTCCAGCCTGAACTGATTACTCAGACATCTGAGCTTTTATATCAAGGCAAGTTTCAGTCATTGGCAATAAATTGTATACTACCAAGTAATAGTTCTACAATTACTTTTCAGAACTTCTAAGTAGATCGTTTGGTTGCGGGGGTCTGTTCAAATTTGCAAGTATTTATGTCATCTTCCTATAGGTAAGATACTGAGGCCAAGGACCACCTTTTATGTTATTTTCCCCTCAGAAACCAAAACAGAATGCTGAAGATGTTTGTTATTTTTAAGCCTATGAAACTTATATTCTGTGGTGTAGTTCCATCTATGGAGAAATAAAATGCTGTGGTTTTTTTCATTTATTTGTTCACTCATTCCATCAGTATTTACTGAGTACCTACTAGGTGCAAGACTAGATATACAAACACTAAAATGGCACTAATTCTACCCCCAGTGCATCAGGATGGTAGACAGTTTTCCCTTATACTTGCTCCACATAGACCAGGTTTGCAAGGACTACATCCTCATACATTCAGTAGCTACTAGTCTGCAAGATCAGAGGACGACACTAAAGTGAGAGCATATTATTTTCCTATTCAGGCTCCCAAAAAGGAAAAGGTTTTGTTTCTAGAAAAGTTGGATTTCCCCTTCAAAATGTTGACTTTTCCATATAAAACTATCTAAGATTTTCCTTGATGTTTATTGAGAAAACTAAACAAGAATAGATACAAAAATAGTTTAAGAAAATTAATAAACGAATCATCATGTAAAACTCCTTGGTGGCATTTTGATATAAGCAATTTTTTATTTGTTTTCTAAAACATCAACATATGTTTATTTCTAAAACAAAGAGTTGAATCAATGACAAATTCACTTTAGGACAGATGAATCCATCACGTTAGGATGTTTCCCATAATTGAATAAACTAATTATAGCCTCAGATTAATTACAAGGTTAAAACGTAACCATTAAAAATTTTGGAAAATACTACAAAATTCAAATTGTCATTCTACTGTTGCTTGTTTGTGTTAGTATAAGTATACATACACATTACATACACATATATTGCACTACAATATCTCATTTGTCTACCTCTTTTATTATATTGAAATTCGTATTTTTAGAGATAAATTTCCTTCCACAGTAGCTTATTGTTACTCTGTTGAGATTGACATAGAGGGCATGAACCGTGAAATCAGATACAACTGGGTTTGAATTCCAGTTGTAATATTTTATAGCTGGAGAACTGACAAATTTATTGAAACTGGTTTGAGCTGCAGTTTCCTCATCTCCAAAATTATCATAATGAAACATATTCATGGTGAAGACAGAATAGGTTGATATGTAAATTATCTAGTAAAAAGTCTGGCACATACTGTGCACTTTAAATCATATTTTTATTACAATATTGTGAATTTTATAGAGATGAAATTGATAATCTATATGAATACTAGATTGGAAAAAAAGATTATTCAGATAAAATATTCACTCTTTTGCTCTGTTTTGTAAGAATGAGTGTGGCTTTGAAAATTAGTTTTCTCCTTAAGTGGACTGACTTTTTAACCTTTCTATTGTGATAATATCTGCCTTAATCAAATTATTTTGACCATCCTTTATGCTATGCACTTTCTATAGAGGAAATCAAGCATTATACTCTTTGGGGGAAATTTAAAGTATTTTAAAAGTATACTGTAAGTTGATATAAGATGTAATATGTTAGAGTATGGGAGGCTTGGGAATAATAGTTCAGTCTATGCTATCTTATGGTCCTAAGTTATTCATTAGAACTTTAGAACTTAAGGAGTTTGATTGGTCTATTGCTTTTAGTTCTCTGTTATGAATACTGCATTTTTTCTGCACATAATTTTTTTTAAGTTTTTGGCACATTGTATTTACTCTAGGCTTCTAACTGCTAAAAAAGAATGAATAAACATTGCAAGGAAGATCTGGGGTCTGCCTCATTGTGCTTGCTGGGTACTAGTAGAAAAGGCCAAAGTTGTTTCCAAGAAAAAAATAATAATAATTTTAGACCAGCTCAATCTATGATCTTAAATGTGTGTGAAGCCATCACAAGTTTCAGAATAAAAACATATTTTTTAACTGGCTACATTCATTGACTATTTTGCCAGCTCTATGAATCCTGCCCTCTGATTTAGACCAGGACTGTATGTTTATTCCCATTTACTTATGAGGCGAAAGAAGCCCAGAAAGCTGACATAGCTTGGTTAGTGCATGAACATAGCCTTTTCAACCACAGTAAGAGTGGTTCTAAAGGAAAGAAAAAAGTGTACAATACTTAAACGTGTGACTTTTCTTAGAACAACACCAAACTTGGTTAAACTTGTTTGCTACCCAAGCAGCAAACATGAGAGTTTTGTGGGTTTTTTTTTTTTTAAGATTAGTTCCTGCATCAAATCATCATCACTACCTTTATCAATTCCAATTGATTAAGCACCCTGCTAGTTCTAATGAAGATAGATCTACACTGGAGAAGAGAATGTCTTCATATAAAACCTGAACCTGCAATCTGCAATGTCTGATATTTAACAAACCTAAATAACTTATACTTTCTTATATAGCTGCTTTACAGAGCCTCATAAAACATTCCTCCTTTCATTTTAAGCTTTCATGGGTTTTTACATGCACAATATCTTAGTGCATTAGCTAGGTGATGACAGAGCAAAGAAAAAAAAATCCTTACTAATCCCTTCTAATCTTTTTTCAAGATTTGAGATTTTGGAACATTTCAGTTATTAAAATGTGTCACTCAAACTTTATATATATCTAAGTTAACATTTGAATAATCTTCTATGTCTGGAATATTTAGACAGTAAATTTCATTTGAAAACTAAAACAGTGTTTTAGTCATCTCTTCAATTGAAAGTTGAAACAAGGTTATCCAATGTTAAATTTCTGTTCCAGAAAACAAGTTATCTTTACTCACATAACCAAAGGGAATCTTCAAGCCTAAGAAATGATATTTATCAGGAGTTTAAATACACAGAGGTCCATCATTTCAAAATATATTGCACACACACACACACACACACACACACACACACACAAAACCCCTCTGGTATGCTCTGTGGTTTAGAGAAGGGTAAAGCAGCTGTTGCCATTTGGTGACCATATATCCATCCTCCTCGTGGTGTCCCATTGCCATTCTGAGTGTCCTAGTCATGGAGAAAAGCCTATCCTACAGCAGATTTCATCTGCTGTTTCATCACAACCACACGTGAAAGCTGAGTCATAATTTATTTAATACTGTAGATTGACTTTTTACTGGCTTTGTTTTTTCTCCTACCTCTTGTAGAAATCTGGACACAGTATCCTATTAAAAAGATCAGCTTTAATATTAATTCCTTACTGTTTTTTATAATGTCAAGTGTAACATAAAATTGTGCCCCTTAAATACAAATATTAAATATCACAATGTAATACTGAAGCAGTATATTTGTGGGCTTTTCTTTTTTCATCTCTGCTGAATTATGTCAGTTTAGGAAACACCTGGTTTTATGCAATTGTACAATAGGAAATCACTAATGCAATTACCTATAGGACTAGAAAGGTAACCTAAAGGTAACCTAGTAGAAGCTGGCTGGCTCTGGGACACAGCAAGTAGTGGGGACTGTGGTGGACTGGAGAGTACATGTTCCCCCCTAAACAGGTTGGCTGCTTATCTACAGCAAATTGTTGCCATGGGGAAAGATGGGCTGAGAGTTATCAAAGAAAAACTGAAACTGCAGAGTTTTGCATGTGATTTTACAAAGTTACTTTAGAATTCATTCAAGCTGTAAACACACACACAAAAACCCTCACGTACAGAGACTGTGTGAGCCCAACAAAATGACCTTTTGCAATGAGTCTCTATTAAGTGACTGATACTCAGTATGTTTGGAGATGATTAATCATATTAAGCTCCTGATTCATAATGCTACCTTAGACTTAATTAACTTTCACTGAAGTCTTATTTTGTATAAGGTACTCTTCTAGGTATTGCGTCAACACAAATAGGAATAGAGTATGGTCTTTTCTTCACAAGTCCATACACTCTGCTAGGGTGTTAGTAAATAATATCAAAGAAGGAAATCCATAAAAGGAAGACATCACTGCAGAAAAAAATGAATTAGAGACATAGAAAATTTGGCTTGACTTACATCTCTACCACTTACTGTGTTTTTGAAAACCCTATTTAAGTCCTCTGATTCTCACTTTTCTTATATGTAAAATACTACTTTGTTGTAATTGCAAGTCCCTAATGATTGTAAAACTCTTAAATACTCAGTAAATACTAGCAAAAACCCCAAACTCACAATAGAAAAATACCTCCCTTGGTAGAGTTCTATTGACAGAAATAATATATATATAAAGTATCTGCTAAGTGTATGGACTATTAGGTGCTCAATAAAGCACAGTTTTAGGGATTATTATGACATCCACATTTTGTAACATGTGGACGAAATGTTCTAATCAAAATATATCCTTTTCATGTGACAACAATATCTAGTCTCTTTCTCAACTTTCTTAATATCCTGAATATACCAGAGATATAAACTTTTTGAAGGAAAATGTTCAATGTAATAAGAGCAGGCAATTATTTATTCCCCAATTGGACATTTTTGTTGTAGATAAGTGTCAGCATTATTGCAAGATACTTGGCAGGCTAAACATGACAGATTTTTGGATAAAGGTATTTTATTTCTGGAAAAGTTCTTAATAAAAAGAGATAATATTTTAGAACCTCATCCAGTAGAGAAGAGTCTTACTAAATTCAAAATAAAAGGAAGAAGAATTTATAATAAAACTACCTATCATGTTATTACATCTATTGTAATGATGAAATAAACTCACCTTGTAACAGAATTCCAAAATATGTTTAAGTTGTTTCATAAAGCACTAAATAAATACACATTTTAGGTTTCCTGTCTAGAAAGAGAAAAAAGAAAAATTCAGGCTTACAGGATCTTTATCCTAGAAAGTTCCTCTTGTTAGTTAGAGCCTGATATATAAAGTGGAACTATATATCATGAATTCCTGACCATCAGTAAATTAGGACTGTGTCATCCTGGGATGGAAAGGGAATATCAAAGCCAAGGGCCCTTTCTAGAAAATGCTTTTTTCATGGTGAGGGTCTTAAATCTTTGGAGCCATTAGCAAGAGTGCTCTGTATGATCAAAATTGTCCATGGGTTGCATGGAGTTTTATTTATTGTACCATTTTCTACATTGCATTTCAATTCTCAGGAGCATTTTTTCATGCTCTCTGATTTTCAGACACTCAGGGAAAAGTAAAATATAGGCTCAAAATAAGATTTGTCTCTACATGGATGAATCAGTCATGCTTCATGGAATGCCTAATGCAGCCTTTGCTTCACCAAATCCCAAGTAACATTTCATTACTCCATAGGGTGTCCTGAGACTGGGGCTGTATTTGTCAATTGCTAATGTTAAGTCAATATGTATGTCTGAGTGTGCCATCTTATGTGTATAACATTTCCATGGTTCACTGAAGCTTAATATAATTAGTCAGAGGCAGTATTAGTGAGACCAAGTGCACATGTGACATCATCATTTGAAAGTGATGTATGGACTTTACTCCAAAATAGTGGGTTGGCACTATCTTGGCAGCAGACGCAAGGGTGCCTAAGAAAACAAATGTCTCTGGGGGTTGTACCATCTGCACATGCATTTCAACCTTAATCTCTGGGAATTCAATATTCTGCTCTGTACTTAAAAATCAACCCAGATGATCAGACTCAGAGACAGTAAGGACTGTTATTTCTAAAACCAAATGATCCAGGACTGTTTAGTCCTTTGAATTATTTTGTTTTTATTTAATCTGATATATTTTTAATAGGATTTTTTGAAATTTGAAAATAGTGCTTATACACTGCAAACTTTAGAAATTTTGAAAAACATTCAAGTGAGCATTGTCTCCTAATAGATTTTTTAAATCTATATTTTAACTACAAACGTGTAATCCTATTAAAATACCATTTTGTAACCCATTTTTATGTCATAAAATAGGATAATTGATTCCATAACATTAAATGGTTTACTAATACTTGCTTTTGATGAATACATAGAAATTCCAAAATTTTATAATATGAATGTGTTATATATTACTTTATGAACCCCCTGTGTTAACTAGCTTCTGTTGCCTTAAGCAAAACAAATGATAGGAAATAAGGTTCCTTTATTTAAAAAAAAAAAGGAAAAGAAAAGAAAAGAAAAGAATGTGTCAAAGTAAATCTGCAATCCCATTAGATTACTTTTAATAGAGAGGAGCTAAAACCTAGGAAAAAAAGAATGTAAACTATCAAAAAGAACCAATAGGGTACATTATTCTACTAATAAAATTAATGATAGATAAATTAAGAACAGATGTTTCTGTAATTCAAAACAATATTATCAGCTACTAAATTATTAAGAACAATGACAAAATTATTTAATATTTAGCATTTCTAATAATATGCTGGCATATTTAGGCACAACTAGGAGTAGGCTGCAAAAAAACCTCATGTAATGATGATTTTCAGAGACTCTTCATGGAGAAAAATTTAGCGAAGTATGGAGTCAACCCCTTGAGATTCATCCTCTCTCTATCTGTCTGTCTGTCTCTCTCATAGTGAATGAAGGTTTAAGAAAATGAAATCCTGGAGAATGGCTGATTCTTTCTGTAACTTGAAAAGAGTAATTTATAGATTCTTAGTAAAACATTATTATTTCATGGGTTATTATGTGGAGATTTTTGTTTTCTATCAACACTTGAAAACTAAGCAGAAAAAATTAAATAAAAACACTAATATGAACAATAAAACATCATTTTCATATCCATGAATAGTGATAAGGCCTTGCCATGCTTTAGCAAAGGGAACTTCAGTGTGGTAATGTGACTCATACAAGTGTAATAGTCTAAAGATAAAGTAGAGAAGTATAAAATATAATATGAAAATATGTGATACCATGTGCTAAGAGAGCAGGTCAGAAAATAGAGTGATAAAATATTACCTCTAGTTAATGAGAAGATATAAGGGAAGAGGTGGGGTTTGTGTCCTAACTTGTAGATCAGAGGATTTGGGGAAAATAAAGCAATAGCGATTAATTTTCAGAGATGACCTATGTGAGTAGGAAAGACTTCTCAAGCATAGACTACATAATATAATCTTCTCACCTGGATGAGACTCCCTGTGTATTTTTGTTTTCTAAATGTTGAATTTTCTGCCTTCTCTGATAAGTATATTGTAGATGAGGAACAGAATTCTAAAACTACTGTATTGGAATTTCTTGGCAGAACAAGAGGCAAAGTTAATTTGACTTTTCTAAGAACATTTGCATTGTACTAAGTTCCATTAAACTAGGAAAAAATATTCATGTAAACCTAGAGAAAATTACTCTAAATTAGGAAGTCATTTAGCAAAACTCTGTAGTTGCTGAGCTTTTCTAAACTCAGTAAGCTGTGTATAAGACATTGGAATTCTAGCAGAGAATTGTACAACACATTGATCTTAGAATGGCCAATATGTCACATCTCTTTCTTCTTCACCCTTTCACTTCACTTCTCTTACAGATATTCTAGTTTTAAGCTAATTATAATTTATGACACATCAATATGATGACGATGTAAAAATCTGTATATCCATTAAAGGCATGTTTTAGTAAAACATTTAATGCCATGGAAAATGTCTACTCTCTAAATTTGAAATTTAAGAAGAATGATAATGGTATATATACTAGGATCTTAACTTTGCCTTTTCCAGTTTTTCTTTTTCTTTTTTTTTTTTTAACTGTCATATTCCTTTTCTGGTACTTGTAAAATTTTTGAGACTATGACAAAGAAACAAAACTGAATAAGACAAAGATCAGAAATTGTAAATAAGGGTCCATAAGTCCCTCAAATAAAGTCTCAATTTGGATCACTTATTACTCATGAGATCTGTCAATTTTAAAAAATGATCTTAGGGCTTCCCTGGTGGCGCAGTGGTTGAGAATCTGCCTGCCAATGCAGGGCACACGGGTTCGAGCCCTGGTCTGGGAAGATCCCGCATGCCGCGGAGCAACTAGGCCCGTGAGCCACAGCTACTGAACCTGCGCGTCTGGAGCCTGTGCTCCGCAACAAGAGAGGCCGTGATAATGAGAGGCCCGCGCACCGCGATGAAGAGTGGCCCCCGCTTGCCACAACTAGAGGAAGCCCTCGCACAGAAACGAAGACCCAACACAGCCATAAATAAATTAATTAATTAATTTAAAAAAAAATGATCTTAAAACAGATATTTAAATATTTATATATACATTTTATTGCACTTGATCTTCAAGCAACTCTGCTTTCCTCCCACTCCTCTGTCCCCAATTATCGATGTCACTAATCCTAAATCCAATAGTCAATCCTCAGCCTTCTTTTCCTTGAACTTCCCTCTGTTCCATCTCAGTGTTCAGTGCCAGAATCTTCTCACCTCTTAGTCTTCTAATGTTGCTGTGCACCAAGGTTCATCCTCAGTTTTCTTCACTCTTATTTACACCCACTCCCTTGTTGATCTCATGCAATCTTGTGATTTTAAATGCATTGTGCCTCGCTTAGACTTCTTACAAACTAAAGTTCACCACAAAAAGTGGCTTAGGCAAGATGAATAGTTTTCTCTTGTATTAAAAAAAACAAAAAGCCCAATAGTTACCAATTTAGAGCAGGTATGGAAATTTCATATCTCATCTATGACTCCAGCTCTAACAGCAGTGTTTCTTCCATCCTCACAATCAGTAAGGTTGCTGGATCTCCTCATGTGCAGAGGTTGAGAAGATAAGTAAGAAAAGCCACAGAAATAACCTTGCTGGCTAAATTAGCCCCCTTAAAGGGTCTTCTTGGAAGCCTCACCCAAGAATTTATGGGAACATCTTGTTGAACACCCTGATCTGCAAAAGAGGTTAGAAATGCATATTGTTATTCTTGGTAATAAGGGGATTCTATTAGTAAAGTAGAATTACAAATGGATATCATATAGACAACTAACAGTTTTGCTATAACATCTTATATGCTGAGAGCTACAAAATTTAATTCTTCTCAAATCACCCAACTACCTACTGAACACTTCCCCTTAGATGTCTGATGGGTGTTTTACTCAAACTTGACCAAAATTAAAATCTTAAATTATACCCACAGGCCTGATCCTTCTGCGGTTTCACCATGTCAAGTTAATATTTTTGGCTCTAAACCTTTGATTCCCTCTTGACTCTTCTCTTTCTGTCATACTCTACATACAATCTAATAGCAAATCTGTTCTGCCCAAATATAACCACTTCTCAGCACCACCATTGCTACCACTACTATCTTTCAGCTAGACTCCCATTCTTGCCCATCTTAGTCTATTATGCTATTAAAAAGGTAAATCTGATTATGTCCCGAACGTACTTAAAATCATCCACTAGCATTCTATCAAAGGTAAAATGAAAGTAAATCCTTGCCATGTTTAACTGTATAATCTCCCTCCAAGTACTTTTCGGATATAATGTTTTTCCCTCCAACCACTTGCCCCCAAGCTTCCTCTACTCTAGCCACACTGGCCATTTTGCTACTCTTCAAACAGGCAAATCATGTCCCTAATTCAGGACTTGTACTTTATTTTCTTCTGCAGAAATGCTCTTTCCCCAAATATCCATGGGTATCTGCAGGGTCTACTCCTTTACCTCATTCTTGTTCCCTCAAAAGTCACCTCTTCTGAATGGCTGTCGCTGACGACAGTTTCTAAAATAGCATCCACTTCCAGCACACGCGCCCGCACATCATGACCTCTCCCACTGCCCAAATTTAATTTTCTTCATAGCAATAGTCAAAACTTGTCATCACATAATCTAATCATATATTTTTTTAAAAATTTTATTTATTTATTTACTTATTGCTGTGTTGGGTCTTCGTTTCTGTGCGAGGGCTTTCTCTAGTTGCGGCAAGTGGGGGCCCCTCCTCATCGCGGTGCGCGGACCTCTCACTATCGCGGCCTCTCTTGTTGCGGAGCACAGGCTCCAGACGCGCAGGCTCAGTAATTGTGGCTCATGGGCCTAGTCGCTCCGCGGCATGTGGGATCCTCCCAGTCCAGGGCTCGAACCCGTGTCCCCTGCATTGGCAGGCAGACTCCCAACCACTGCGCCACCAGGGAAGCCCCTAATCATATATTTTTAATGTGTTTATTGTTTACCACACTTTTGTGTAAGTTCTGTGAGGTTAAGGATTTTATTTCTCTTACTCAGTGCTTACACATACTACCTATCAGAGTTTTCTGTACATAAAAGCATGTGACTTCCTCTCTGTAGGCCTCAATTTTCTCATCTTCATGCCAAAGAGTCTAATTTTTAAAGTATCTTCAAGATTTCAAATTCTGATATTCTAATGAATAGTTAAGGAAGGCTTCTAAACAGGAGAGTGTTGTGTTTGAACAAGCATTTCAGACAATTAATCTGATGGTTATGTGTAAGAGAGAAAATGTAGGTAGATGAGCTGTGTCTAAGGAAATCAGTTAGGAAGCTTTTACAATAGTTTAAGTATGAGGTTATTCAAATTCAAATTAGAAAGGCAGTAGTGTGTGAAACTGTTAAAGAAGTTACAGTTGAGTTTAGAGACAAATTAGATATGAGATGCAAGCAAGTAGAAAAAGTCAAAGATAATTCCAAGATTTTAAGTCTGAGTTGTTAGGTACTATTTATTGGTACCATGTATAGTCTGAAATGTATTATACGCAGACCATTTTTTCCCAGGGATAAAACTCAGAGGTGGATAAGTATATTGGTTTTCCATCTTTGAAATGGAATAAACAACTGAGTTACCTGAGAATTCAAAGCATAAATGAATACTGTTTTGGCCTAATATGTTTTATGCCTAGCCACTAAAAAAACAAAATGTAATGAATGCCTGAATCCAAACTCATTTAATTCTTGTCAACAAATATGAAAAGATTTCTCACTGTATCCAAAAATTTAACTGAATAAAATTATATTACATTATTCACTGTGTATTACAGCTGATAGGTAATCTCTCTCCTTTTCTATCTCACTTATAAATACATACACACACACACACATGCACACACACACACACACACACACACACACACACACACACGAGACTTCTGTGACTATTCTGAAGATTGTTCTGTATTGTCCAAATGCCTACTCTTTGTTATAATGTCCTATCTCCCTACTATAAGACTGACCTATGAACGGCTCCTTCTTCTATATTGTTGGATAGTTCAATCCCAAACTGACACAGTATGTTAGTAAATTCTTCCATGCACACCCAAACTAAATTACATTACACATATAATTGGTGTAGATTATAACAAAAGAGAGAAGAATTCCAGTCAAAGTCATCCTTGGTGATGATAGTATCAATAGATAACTAGTTACCAACTCCTGAAAAATCCAGGAAGTGCCTTTCCTACATGAAGGTTTAGGTAGTCTATGATGATAGGGCATAAAGAGCCTAGACAACTTAAGACCTAGGACACAGAGGACATGAGTATATGAAGACAGCTAGAAACTGGAATTAAAGTTGTATTACTCTCCATAGATCCATCTTTAAAAAACTATTGGTAAAAGTTAATAGAATGATTGTCATGATATCAGCCAGCAAAAACAATTACATAGCGATGTAAATTCTCACAAAGTAGAATTTCATGGTCTCCATTCTTAGCTTAGCCTTTATCATTATCAAATACTTTCTCTTTCCCCTTCAGTTGTGTTTCATTCTTGACAATAGATGCTATCCCTCCAACTCTCCTCTTGCTCTCAACATTATGTATAAAATTATCAGGCATCCAAACAGTACTATTTATACTTATGCCAGAATTTCCTTTATCCTTGCCTTTGCTTGCATCATTCCTCTTGCTTCTCCATCAATTTCTCCACTTCTTCTCACACTTCAAGGTGTCTGATTTTTCAGTTATACACTCTTTTCAGGAATCTGTCACTATTGAATCTTTCCCTCGATTTTAAATGTGCTTAGTTTTTCCCATCAACTAAAACTTCCCTTTATTTCACACTGGATTTTAGCTACTACCTTATCTCACAATTCTTGGATGAAGTCTACTTTCTCAGTTATAATATTCTCTCATAATGTTATTCACTCTCCCACACCTCTTGTTAATAGTACGCTATAGGCAAAGATTCCACTGAAGCTATATCAATTTATCAACCAGCTCTCTACTGTTAAAGTGAATACTTTCTATTTAACTTGACTATTACATCCACTGTTGACTCTCATCCACCTCGATGCCCTTTCTTCATTGACACTATGTCTCTTTGATTTCTGTCCTTCTGTGGCTGTTCATCTTAGTTTCCTTTGTGTGGTCCTATTTCTCTCACAGTCTCTTATGTGTTGGTCTTCACCAGACAATTTTTTGGCTTTCTTCTCTTACAGTACTTACTGTTTCATGTTAATCACATTTACCCCAGTGCTTTTAACTATTATTAATAACTGATGCATCAAAAATCTATATTTATATCTATTCTTAATTCTATCTCTTGGCCTATGCCTAAATATATATTTTTTATCCTTATCCTCATCTTTAGTTCCATATATTACCTTTTCCTGAGTTCCAGACCCATATATTAAAGAGTTTAATAGAGGGTACAAAATGCAAAAAAAAAATTATCAGTAGAGAAAATGCAATGCTATTATATTTAAAAACTAATGTAAAGAATATTTCTTTCAACTCCACATAGCTCACTGAATTCTACATTTGTATGTAGCTAAAACTGTAGATGCTCATTTTATTATACATTTTGATACATTTCTTAGTCCATGTGGGTGTTCAGGAAATGATGAATAGCAGTAAATGCAAAGACAGACTGCATATTTCTGCTCTAATCTATTTTCAAAATGATATGCAAAATCACTTCTACTAAATATTGCTCAAATTGATGATGTAGTCTCAATATTGAATTTTGTAGAATTTCTACTTATCACAGCAAAATCAAATTTTAATCTTTGGTTGAAGAACAACTCCCTTAAAGCATGCAGTTCATCAACATCCTATTGGCTAAATATTTGACAAGCCTTAATCACCTGAATTTTTCCATTAGGAGCTATTTATGACTTTGAATTTTGAAGTAGAATCAAAATCTATCTAAACAAATTGGGTATAGGGCACACAGAAACACTGTGGCATTTAGTTTACTTGATTTAGCTTGGATAAAAACAGGCTCCCATGGGAAGCTCTTGTACTATTGATATGAATATCTAAAGAAAAGAAGATATGTTCATTTTGGAAGATGAATACTTCACACACAGAATTGAAAAGTTGAGACAGCTAATTTCAACTACTGCATCCAAAATAGGATGTTTCAGCCAAGACCTCAAAAATGGGGAGTAAGTGTGGTATTGTCCCTTTTAAATATTAGAAAGAGAATGTTAAGAATCAATTTAAATTATAGTACTTCTTTCTATCAAATGAATATTGCCTTAGAAGCTAAAGTATTTTTTACACTCAGGATTCAGTATCCATAATGCAGTTCATCAGGAATAATTCTACCTATAAAATCACAATAAATATTCTTGAGAAGCTAAAGTAAAAGCAGGTTTTATACAAAAGATGCTCACTTACTATTTTCTTTTTTTGGCATCAAAATAGTTGTTGAGCATTCCACAAATAGAATAGTTTAAAAGGAGATAATTTACAACCAGAACTTTACTTGTTATAAAAATGGATTGAATATGGAAGAAGATATGTATCATTTCTCTTGAAATGACCTTTGAAACATCAATGCTTTCTCTGCCAACCTGACCCACATTTTTCATGTATTTGTGTTAAAAAACTGTATTAAAGTTAATGACCACTTAGAATATTAAAACATATCCTATTAAAAATACAGAATCAGATTCTTCTTCATAATCACAACATTCTTTACATGCAGAGTTTTGAGATTTATTTCTCTAACTCCCTAGGCTCTTAGTCGACTTTGTGACTAGTTTTGATCTATAGAATGTGGCACAAGTGGCTTTTCAAGATGTGTCAGTATTACCTGAAGGATATATTTATAAGGGTTTACCATGAAGATGAGAAAAGGGAGGGTGCTCCAGGGAAAGTAAACAGCTGCACAAAGGGCCTAAAGTATTAAACAGTGTGTGGTATATTCAGGAATACAGAACTGGTTCAGGTTGACTGAATAATTTTCGTTTGAGGGAGGTAGAGGCAAGACTGAAACTCAAGAGGTAGATTTCAAGCACATCAGGTACAAAGCCTGCTGACTTTAGGTTTTATCTGATATATTTTAGGAAGATGCTGAAGGACTTCAATTAAACAACTAGATTGAAAGCATATTCAGTTTTGAAAAACAAATTGGGGGCAGTATGCATGTTGGACTTCTGAAAGAAGTACTTAGTGAAGCCATAGGGGAGACGTGGCAAATATCTAAGAAAAAGATAATAAAGGCAGCAAGGGTGTGTAGGAAAACAGAAATACAGATTCTAAATATGATTTGGAAGTATAAATAACAGGACTTAATATACTGGCTATCACTTAGACAAATAGTTTCTAAATTTAATTTACTCAGATTAATTTTTACCTCTGGCTTTCTAGATTTCAATGTGGAAGAAAGTCAGAAAAGTCCTCAAAGTGTCTAGCCAAGAAAATTGGAAACTGCCTGAGAGCCTGGGAAAACAATTTTGCCAGATTGGCTTGTAATTGTTTTCTCTCTTGACACTGCTATAATTCTCAGGACTGTTTTTATGGGGTTTTTTTTCCTATCTTGTCTATTGATAGGAAATTTATATAATTATATAAAGCTCCTGTGGCTTTACATAGTGATATAAAAATCCATACAGAGCTGAATACTGTCCAGTCTTGAGGGGAAGGTGTATTATGTACTGTACTGTAGAAAAAAAAATAGTTGAGCATTTCCATCCTGGTGTATTTTCAAAAGAATTTAAAATCGTGACATAGAAAAAAAAATATTGACTGGCTTTGGAGGACATATACCCATCTGTGGCCCAACACCGTATATCTCACAAATCATATATTACTTTCCATCTATCTCTAACTCTTGGATCCAAAGTATGATCCAAAAAATTTTTCTAAAAGGAAACTGGAGACAGGTAGTTGGGAAAGTGGAAAGATAATGAAGAAGCCAGATAGATGGAAAAATAGGAACAGATGCTACAAGTTCTAGAAAAACAATCCTAAAAGGAAGGTACATCATAATGACATAGAACATGCAGGAAGTTCTTAGCATTTCCATGAAATTATGATTGATCTAAATGACTGAATGCAATTTGGTAAGAAATCAAAATATATAATTTTTGTTGTACTGCTGATGTAGTATGTACACAGTGGTTCTCACCACATAGTCTCCAGATCATCAGTATCAGCATCACCTGGAAACTTGTTAGAAATGCAAATACTCAGGACCCAAATCAAAATTTAGTGAATCAGCAATATCGGGGGTGGAGCTGAACGTTCTGTGTTTTAGCAAGCCCTATAGGTGATTCCGATGCACACTGCACTTGGGAACCACTGCTCCTGAGGCACAATGCTCACTGGTATAGCATAGAGTGCATGGTTCTCTCAGACAGATTCCAGTGGTGAGTTAGATTATACATGTGATTTTGAGCATCTTGACATCTCTGGCCTCAATTTTCTTTGAAGAGTAAAAAAGTTTCATTAAGTTATTGTTAAGCCTTCTCCAACACAGATATGTTCGAACTAATTTTTTTTAAAATGATCAGCCTTCGCTCCAACAATCCTATTACCTCTTTGAACACACCTCTTAGTATGTTCCTGCTCATTCATTCCTCTCGACCACACTGGTTTCCTTGCTGTTTTGTCAATATGCCTTCATATACCCACCTTAGGGTTTTGACTTTGGTGTCCTGTATTTCTGGAATCTGTTTCCCTCAAAAAAAATTGATGACTAAGTCACCTCCTTCAAGTCTTTGTTCAGATGTCAGTTCCTTAAGAAGACTGCTCTGCTGACCACCTCATTTCAAATTGTTACCTGAACACTACCTATATTCTATATCCTACCCTACTTTTATTTGTTTCCCATAGGGCTGTCAACTCTGAAATTACTATATAATTAACCCTGTCCTGGACCCTGTGCTTTATCAGCCCCAACTCTGGCCCTTCTTTGACCTTACCTTTCCCTAGTGTGTAAGGAGACCATGTAGCCAAGAGGATAGATATGTCCAGTCCAGCATCATGCTATCCTTTCTCATCACACTCTGGGTACCTGGGACTCTGGATTTCTCTAGTCATATGGCCCCAGACCTGTTCCAGAACTTGCAGGAGACTTCTTTCCAGGGTTGATCCTCCTGAGAGCAAACTAAACCCTGCTAGGCATGAGGAATGGAGAATCTATGTTCTTCAGGGAGAAAAGGAGGGATTGAGAAATGAAAGAGGGTGAAAAAGCATTTCTCTCTCTACCATCATTTCTGATGTGGAACTTCAAGAAGGCCAACAATTCAAAACTCAAATTTGGCCTTCAGGGTGTTTATAAAACTATATTTTTCAAGATTGGAGTGAAATTATTTAACACATTTGTCTTTTTTATCTTAATTTACAACTTGTAAATATTAGACAAACACTCCATAGGTATCTTTTGTAAAATTGCCCTTTATGATTGGTAATATATATTTGGTGCAGTTAAAAATAACCCAGTAGAAAGAGAGACTTATCATTTAAGGTAGGGGGTCAAACTACTATCAGTGGGCCAAATCCACATCACTATCCATTTTTGCAAATAAAGTTTTATTGTAACTCAGCCAAACTAATTAATTTACAAATAGCCCATGGCTGCTTTCATGCCACCTTGGCAGAATTGAATAGCTGCAACAGAGTTCCTATTGGCCACGAAGCCTAAAGCATGCACCACCTGGCCCTTTACAGAAAAACTTTGCTGACACTTCATTTAAGAGATAGGAGATAATAAAAAGAACAAATTCCATAAGAAAATGAGAAAGGGAGCTTCAAACCACATCTGGAGTGATAAGACTAGGCAGGACCCTTTATCACGCAAAATAAAAGAAGCAAAAAGAGTGGGCTGAGATAGATGTATGGATTTAGAGGTGGGAAAGTAGTCCTTACTCACATACTGTGTAGTAAGCATGCACACACACACACACACACACACACACACACACACACATACATGCATCTTAGTTATGGGGTGGGAGAGGAATTGAAATGAGAGTAATTAATCTTTATGCCTCCTTAGTTTATTCTCCTTGAACGCACATCCCTCTTCCCCCAAATTCTTAACATTATTATATTGATCCATATAATTAATTATTAAAATTCTCAGGTATCTAAGCAGCAGGGTCATCAATAGCTAATTTTGGCATTAAATACTCTTATGGGCAATATTTACATATATATACTTAAGGCCATTCTGAAATGTTTAAACATAGTGAGTACAAATTTATGACTTACTTATAGGTATCTTCTTTTATGACTTTTTTTTGGTAAATGAACTCATATGATATGTCTATTATGTCACTTACCACTTAATATCGCAGTCATGGGTCTATTTTTCAGTCCTTGATACTAGACTAGAAATTTCATTAGGCATGAGGCCTTGATCATATCTACCTTTACTTCTAATATCTAATATTTTTCAGGTAGTGGATGTTCAGTAAATGCTTAATTAATAATGTGTAGGTAAGTGAATGACAATACTTCAAAGATATATTAGGTTTTTTCCAAATTGTCAAAATACCATTTCTGGGACACTTACTAGCTTAGCAGTTCTTTATACATTGTCCTACCAACCAGATATGAAAGTTTTTGTGTCTAGTACATTTGTCAAGAGTTTAGATTTAAGGCCATCATTTTATTCTGTTATCTCTAGTTCATTGACAGGTGACAACTAAAAATCTGTTGTCTACTAATAACGGAAACTTATAGAAAGGCAGAGGGAGAGAGTATAATCTAATTGACTTTTTATTTGCTTTTAAGTACAGATTAACTATTAGCAAAGAGACATTCACTTATTATATCAAAATATACACTTTTGAAACACTATCAAGAAAATCCAGTGCCATATACAACAAATGCTTTAAGATTATACTCGTTTAATAGTTTTTTTTTTCTCCTTTTGATAACTTTATTGCTTTTCTATATGTGCATTGTGTTTCAGAGTTTTGTTTTTGGAACTTATTGCTCCTTTTGATCATAACATATATGTTCCCTTGTATTCCAGCAGTATGAATTTTATTGAATTTAATTCCATGATTTGCATAGTATGCTCCAATTCTTGAAGCTTATTCACATTTACTGATTCATTTAATCTCACAAATGAGAAAACTGTGGCTCAGAGATTAAATAACCTAAGCAATGTCATGCAAGAACAAACAACTATTAAATTATGGTTCTGTGATGCACAAAGTCTTCCATCCTTCAGTTTCATGGTTTCTTTTAGGACATTAATGGCTTGCAAAAATTTTTGTATGAGAATTTTTGTTTTAATATCAAAAATATTTTGGTCATCTCTTTGTATCATCTAGCCTCTACTTACATATTAATATTCATGTTTATATTAGTTCTCTCCAGCTGTTTTCAGAGATGATGACCTATGTGTATTGTATATGACCAAAAATTCTTTGGGCACCAAATTGGGTAATGAAGAAGTAAATATATGCAAAAACATTATTTTGCATAAGAACCAGATCTGGAGTACAATTTATTTGGCAAAAGTGATCTATTTCAAGATTGTTAAAATAAGGAATTCCCTGGTGGTCCAGTGGTTAAGACTCTGTGCTTTCACTGCTGAGGGCCCAGGTTCAATCCCTGGTGTGGAAACTAAGATCCCACAAGCCGTGCTGCGTGGCCAAAAAGAAAAAAAAAAAAAGATTTTTAATATATATTTACTTTCATATGGAACAATTTGCAGATACTTTATGAATAGATATGTTATCATTATTTTTTTAAACAGTATGTAGGTTGCTTGCAAAATCCACTAGAAATGGCTTGAATGTCGAAATGATTCAAGATTTAGTTTAATCTTAAAACGTACCATAATTTTAACATTTATCTCAAATTGTTGTATTGAGTTTTCAAAGTTATACACAAAACATTTCATGTTAACTTAAAAAATATTTAATTCTGCTAAACATTTGGGAAAGTTTATCAAAACATAAAACTGTATAACTAAATTATAATTGAGGTTTTAAAGTCAGGACCATAGAGTATGTTTGCAGATATTTCTGAAATTTTAAATTTAGACTTTATTCCATTTTGACCCAATAAAATTTCAGTCAACAACAGGACCAGAATGCAATATCTAATCTCACTAAATTTTATTTAAATATTTTGCCTCAATGTAACAACAACAAAAAAATCATTCATTATATGGAATATTTTTCAGGCTAAGTAATCATTAAAACAATATTTAAATCACACATTACAAATACTTTCCTTATTTTCATTAATGGGATCTGAATAAGAACTCTGTTGAGGGTACTACAGATAGTAAAATGTTTACATATAAAGAGAATAAGCTTTAGGGAAACTGTGGCTTAATCTGCTCAAGTAGATAGCATGAATAGATGTGTAGAGACTTATTCTTGTATCATATATTGCCACAACCAGTCCTTTTTTTCCACAGCACACAAGTGTTCACAAATTGATAGAAAGGATAAAACACCTTAAAAATTGCTATTTTCAGTAAATAAAGGCCAAAATAGGCATGTGAACAAAATGTAATGAAGAGAGCTCCTATCTAGTTGGACATAGAAGAAAATACTTCATTTTAGTGAAAAAGATGAATATTGGTCTTCCTACGTAATTCATAAAATCTTTCAATCTGAAAGGTTTAATTACAACCAACATTAGTATGCCTATTTGCCTAGTGACTATATGAATTATATGAATCAAAACATCTTAGATTTCATATATCTTTGAGGCATCAATTATGTGTGAATATTCCTTTTTTGCATGTGATCTGTGTATCTTATAGGAGACACGGAACCTATTCAGGTAATGTTGATAGGATAGGTTATGAAGGCTACTTTGTCAGTAAACACCAAGCTATACACTCCTCAGGAGAACTCAATACTGACATTCACTGACATTCATTTACTATCTCAAACACCTCCTAAGCACCAACTCAGACCATTATGGACTCGCCAGTCTCTTACTTCAGTTATCCTGGTGATTAGTTTTACGTAGTTCCTACTATCCTCATGCAGACGCACATGACAAAGCCTTGCCACACACTCATTCTGTGAGCTTCTTGTCTCCAGATCTGCAGCTTCCTTGTTAACATCAACTCATGAACAAACTTGGGGCAAAACTTTGGGCTGTTGAATATGGAAGCCTCTGGATCCATTATTCCCCCTTCCTTCTCAGGGAGGGACTGTCCACAGAGCAGTCATTTAAATAGCTTCTTAGAAGATAACTTCATGAAAGGGAGAAATCAAGTGCTCTTCATGTCACAAAGTAGCCAGTTAGTCAATCTACCCTCATGTTTGTTCTCTCTCTCCTTCTCTACCTCACTCTTTCTCACTCCTTCTCCCAAGGATTACATCCTCTAATAGATTAATGCATATAAGCCTTTGCTTCAGACTCTATTTTTAGGGGAACCCAGACTAAGGAAAGATCCTGAGCCAGTTTAAAAGTCCAAGCTGTAACTCTTTAGCAACCCCTGTGAGAGCAAACAATTTCTGGAACAACCTTCACAAAAATTTCATAATTGATAACGTACTAACAAACTAGCATACTGTATAATTAACTTATACTTTTTATTTATTTTAGTCTTTGTCCCTCCATTAGAAGATAAATTCTATGAAGCAAGAAAATTTGGTCTGTTTGGTTTACTGCTGTACTTTCACTGCCATTAACTGCTGTCATTCTCAAGTGTTGACTGTGAATTTGATAGGATCAATGAGAATATAGCATGTATTCTCTTGCTACGAACACCATGGCTAAATATATGATTTAATCAAAGAAGAAACTCCAGTGCAAATGTTAGGTACCACAGACATCTGTGTCCGTGAATGAAAAATGGTTAAAACATGTCTTCAGAAATGGTCAACCCAAAGCTAATTACTAAATGTTATTTTAAGTGCTTCATTATTCTCAATCCTTAGGGAGGAATGTTTCTTATTTCTTTTCTTTTTATTTTTCAATTAAAACATAAAAATGAAAAATGTTCAAACTTACAAATAGATTTCTTTTTTGCTGTCAAGCAACAGACTCATATGCTGTTAGTTATAATAGAACATGTGAAAAATAAATTAGTTTACCTGTGAATATTCCCCCAAGTGTTTCTAAAATGGCAATTTTATGTTACAGGTCAAAATATTAGATAATGTGTATTGGTCATATTCGTGAGGGTAGAATAATTTAGAAACAAAAATATCACTTACATTTCATAACAAAACATTTTGGTGGAACTTAATTCAGTGAAAACTGCTTTGGAATTGTTGTATGATTAATCCTAGCAGAGTATGCTATCCGGGGGGAAATACTGCAGACAAAATGAACTAACTAGAATGCTTCAAACAATCTGTCATCATCCAGTTGATTTACAGGTATCTAATTAGAGTTTTATTTGGCATATATTAGTAATTAATTCTTAAATTAAATGGCCATTAATAAAAATGTGTTGACTGATAGAGTTATTCAGTAAATTCCC
This sequence comes from Balaenoptera ricei, assembly GCF_028023285.1. Classification (NCBI taxonomy): domain Eukaryota; kingdom Metazoa; phylum Chordata; class Mammalia; order Artiodactyla; family Balaenopteridae; genus Balaenoptera; species Balaenoptera ricei. The sequence goes on from NC_082642.1 coordinate 110,583,680, forward strand.
TACGCAGTCCCTACTATGTATCAAGCATAAAATCTCTTTTTCAAGAAACCCAATCTAGAGAAACAGGAAACTTCAGCTAATGCCTACCCAGAGTACTAAGGGTACCAAATGAAAATACATCGGGAAAAAGCTTCTCACTGCTGCTCTAATACCTGAGTTTGTATCATCTGTTTGAATGTACCTCACCATCTCCTTCAGAGTAAAAGCCAAATCTTTTAATAGCCTACAGGTGCTATATGATCTGGACCCTCTTGGATCTTCTTTACTATAAGTTTCCTTATTCATTCTGATCAAGCAACACTGATCTTACTCATCTTCTTATTGTTCTTCAAACATATCAGGCCTTCTCCCACCCAAAGATCTTTGCACTGGCTCTTCCCTCTGCCCTGGAAGCCTTTCACCTAAAGACCCACATTTAGTTTCACCTTCCCAGCCCCGCCCACTGCAAGCATTTGCTGAAATATTAGATTCTTGAGTGGCCAATCCTAACTATGTTATTTACAAGTAAACCAACCCTTATACATTTTCTGGTACTCTCTAACCCTTTTCTTTGTCTTTTATCTACATTATTTATTACCTTCTAATATATCATGTACTTTACATATATTTCACTTACTGTCTTACTATCCCCAGTAGAATCTAAAATTTGTGAAGCCAGAGGATTTTGTCTCCTTTGTTGATATATCCCTAATGTTTTTTCTTTTTAATTGGAGTATAATTGCTTTACAATGTTGTGTTAGTTTCTGCTGTACAACTAAGTGAATCAGCTAAAAGAGACAGTGAACATTCACTGAATGAATAAATGTGTGAATGTGAATAATAGGAACTCAAAAATTTTGGCTGAATGAATAATGAATAAAAGAACACAAAGATTTCTGAGCCTTGTTTAGAAGAAGAGTTTTCTATCAGCAAATAAATAAAAGCCTGGGTGAAGTTGGGGAGATAAGCAGACCTTTGATAAAAGGCTGCTCTGTAGATAACAGGTAGCCACTTTTTTTAAGTGGGATGATTCCATGATCAGGTCTTTGCTTATAGTTTTGCCACAGTGTACAGATTGGCTCTGAGGGGAGGAAGTTAAGAGGCAGGAAGACCAGTTACACCGAGTTTTAAGTGTGAGGCCCTGAAACAATGTAGGGGGGCAGCAGGGGAGATTTAAACATTTCTGCAGAATAACTGACTATTGAAATTGTCTTTGTAAAGCCATGCTCAAAGACAACTTACTTAGGCAGAACTTGATCTGTTCTTGCAGCCCGTGCTGCTGAGAATTTGAGGCGTGTTGGACAGCTTATAGCCCAGAAAGTAGTACTCTTTGTGAAATGCTAGACTCCTTTATAATGGAAATAACCTTGGAATAGGCAGAAATTAATATTAATGCTTTAGTAACTCTATAGATTCTGATTCATTGCCCAAATAGAGCAATTTTAGCAGTATGAATAGAGTCTATAACAGGGAAGGTAGTCTTTATTTACTGAGTAATTACCAGTGAAGACCAGTTTTCTCCTCTTTCAATACGGAGGAAAATCTGCAAAGCAGAACTGGAGATATTGTAGAGTAATAGCACATTATCTCATCCAGTCATACCTTTGTTTTCTTCCAGGGTGAGAGAGAGCATAGGAGAATGGAAAAATGACAAGCAATACAAATTTAAGAAATAAACAAATAGTACCTCTGAAAAGCTTTTTTATTTGGGTATTTCATGTGCTGAGTGTTAGACAGATGATGATTGCAAGCTCTGCAAAACAAAATACCATACATCCCTGCCTTATGTAGAAGCTGACACAATTTGGGCAATATGTTAAGTGTTATTTCTAATATGTAGATTATCACTGAAGAAAAATATCAATTGTGATCAGATGTCTTCACTCACAATTTAAAAATAAAAATGTGTGGTGATGCATTTTAAGTAGACTTGTGGTAACTAGACCATTTTGCAATATATACACGTATCAAATCATTATGTTATACACCTGAAACTAATGTTATATGTCAATTATACCTCATTATAACAAAGAGTAAAAAACATAAAACTGAATATTTTAATAAATTTTAGAATAGGAAATTGAAGGAATTAGGCTTTCCATATCTACAAAAGTCAGGAGGAGAACAGGATCTGAGTGACCAGATTTTCTGAGCCCAGTTGGAATTTCAGAATCTGGATAAATGACTCACCTGTGTCCTTAAGATACAGAAAATCATTAGACAAAGATTTTTCAAAATGTGTTCTATAGTCAGTCAGCTAAGCTTGAAAAAAGCTCCATACTCCATCTCTCTCTGGAAATATATATTAAACATTAAAGTTTCTGAGAAATCATATGGGAGAAAACAATCAAAAATAAATAAATTTTAGCCTCTTTACATTTGTTTAACTAAGGTTTTCCAAATTTACTTGACAATGAAACCCATTTTTATCATGTAACATACTGCTGTCTCCAAGAAACTTGTGGGAAAATGTTGCCCTGGGTAACTATTTGGAACCAAAATTGTGTCTTCTTTATCTTTGCATTTATAACACTGTCTTAGTCCATTTGGGCTACTATGAGAAAATATCATAGACTGAGTGCTTTTATAAACAACAGAAACTTATTTCTCACAGTTCTGGAGGCTGGAAGTGGGAAATCAGGGTACCAGCATGATCTGATGAGGGACCTCTCCCAGGTTGCAGACAGAAATTCTCACTGTAATCTCACATGGAAGAAGGGGCAAGCTAGCTCTCTGGAGCTTCTTTTGTAAGGGCACTGTTCTATTCATGCAGGCTCTGACCCCATGGCCTAATTACCTCCCCAAGGTCCCACCTTGTATTGCCATTACCTTGAGCATTAGGTTTTCAACACAGGGATTTGGGGGGAACAGGAACATTCAGACCACAGCAAGCAGCTTTCACATTTGTGGCATAAATATATACAGATGAATGCCCATGCTTCTCAAATATCTCATCTAAAATTAGTAATTTGTGCAAGGGGTAAGAGACAAGCATTCTCTCAAGATGTTTTCTGTTGTTTTTGTTTTTCCATATCCCTCCTTCTTTCTTCCTGCTATTGCTATTTCTGTCTTTTTTTTTTAATGGCTACCAATTTTCAGAGAATGCACATCATAAAAAATCAATAGTTTTTATTTCATAAGTAGAGTTACACCAAATCATCTTGAAAAATTTAGAAGAAAAGTGATAGAAAATTGCCAGTAATCTAGAAATGTTATTACAGAGTATCAATGCTAAGATAAAGTACTATTTGCTTAGTATGTACAACTTAAATAATAAAATAATAATAGCAAATAATATAGTTTAGATACAAATATAAATATAAATATAGATAATTTTACTACACTTGAAGTTATTTACATGAATTATCATATTTAATCATCAACACACTCTAAGAGTATGTTATGTTTTATAAACTATAACACCAAGGCTTAGAGAGATTAAATTAACTTTCCATAGTTCATGTGCTAGAATAGATAATAAGGGTACATGAATAATTTGTGTGACCATGCTTATGGTGATTGTCTGGAAAAATCTTATTTCACCCTGTTTTCCTGCCATGATAGTTAATATTATTACTTTTTGTTGTCAATATGCCTCATTTAGATAATAATTTATGTAGTCAGTCTATGAAAACTAACATTCAGTGGAGCATAAGAAAGGATCATTACATATTGCAATTAGAAAATACTTTAAGACTTCAGGTAGAGAGTCAACCAACTGGGATCAAATATTCAGAAAGTTCCAAAAAGCAAAACTTGAATTTGCCACAGGCTGGCCACTATTTACATAATATTTACATTATATTTACAACTATTTCCATAGCATTTACATTGTATTAAGTATTATGAGTAATCTAGAGATGATTTAAAATATACAGGAGGATATGTGTGTGAGTTATATGCAAATACTACTGCCATTTTATGTAAGGGACTTGAGCATCCAAGGATTTTGGTATCGGAGGGAACCAATGGAACCAATGGAACCAATTCTTCAGATACCAAGGGAAGATTGTACTGCTCTAAAATACCCTATGGATACTAGCTTTACGGAATGAACTTTCTCAGGACAAGTGTAAATTCATGCCTAACTAGTAATGAAGTGAAATGTTTTCATTCATGAAATTATTTGTGCTTTCTAGGGAATGTTGGAAAATAACATATTTTTAGGGAAATTCCATTCTAAATATCCATTAAGTTTCTTAAGTATTGATATGTGGCCCTGTGAGTCATATGAAGGTTCTGTTCACTTGAAATCAAATGCTGAAACTTGTTCAAATATGCTACCTTAATAGTGTGGAATAAATTTTTTTAATAGGTAAAAATCAAGTGATGGGTAAATGCAAACTGCAATAGAAGTGACTCTTAGCCAGTCATTCCCTTCCAGTGGCTATTTTACCTAACATTTCTCCTTCATAACCACACACCTTGGAAATAGAATCAATTCTGCAACAAGTTCCTCACCTTGCACTCTAATCTGAATCCACTCCATTGGTCTTCTGTCTCCACCACTTTCCTAAATCAGGTCTCACTTAAAAGTACCAATGACTTTCACATCATTACATTACTTAGGAGTATATCAACTCCCACATGACTTTGTCTCTGTAGCATTCAGCACAAATATTTACTTCTTAAAAAGCTCCTTTTCTTTCTTCGAAATAGACTCTTCTTATTTCCTTTCTGCTCTGTCAGAGCCTCCTGTATCTTTTTTTCTTGTTATTGTTATCTTGCATTCTTTTATCCAAGTTTATATTGTTAGCATTCTCCTTAAGTCATTTCATATACTTCAAGGCTTCAAATATTATCAGTTAACAAATTGACAGCAAACTTTGTCTCTAGCTTTTTTTTTAAACTCAACATGTTTATTCAGTATCTGCTATTTTTCAGGTATACAGTGGTAAGCAAGACACTATGACTACTGCCTTTAGTAGTAGAAACATTAAATCAATAAATTATACAAATATAAGTATACCTAAAATTATAAGGTCTATGAATGAGTTTTATAGTATAATTAATTTCTTTAGATCTTGGGACCTAAAATCCAAACTGCTCCTTTGAATTTGATGTGGTCTTTTTGGCCAATTTTCAAATGGACTAATGGGGACTTTAACAAACATATTCTCAAAATGGACAGTGCTTATTCGATGTCTGCATATTACTCTCCATTAAAGCAACAGTGAAAACCCTCTTTTCATGCTCATGTGTTTTGTGAGAACTAATGAAAAGTACTGCAATTAGACCCAAAAATGCCAATTAAGGGGAAGAAGGGGAAACCTGAATCTGATTTCTCAGAGAAAATAGTGACAAAAGCAAAGTCTATTATCGGGAAAAGCTTTAGAGTGAAATCCATCAAAGTATCTGAGGGAACAAGAGGGAACAATAATCAGGGAGAAAAAGCTGAAACAGTTGGAGATTTCTTGGGGTTCAGAAATAATTTCTGAGGCCAATTCTTACATAAAGACAGTATGATACTTGATATTTGAAAAGTCCTATAACACTCTTGTTCTTTTCAACATAATCATGTGTAATAATTAAACAATTGATGAGAAGCGTATATACATTTGCTGAAACCCCAGCAATAGTGAAAAGTGTAATTTGTTTTTATTATAACTTATTTTACACTCATTCAGTAAAGCTCTCTAGGAGCAGTAGAATTGTAAAATAGATTTTTTAAGTCTTTGAAATGTTAACCATAGCCAGGGAGGTCCAAATTCTTTGTTGGAAGATACTTAGATGAAATGTATATTTTTCCTAGTATCCTAACATCTCTGCTCATATAATATATTGAAACAACTGCAAAAAGGACATTATTTTAAATTTGATGATTTCTAATTTGAATAGCTTTCATTTAATATGTGATTGGTCGAATTTAGCATTGTGGTAGATACAGGGATGTGCCACCATAAGCTTTTAACAGAGGATTTGCTTTCCAGCTGTGGAGTGAGGTCAGAAGACAGTTTTTGGCTGTCAGCTAAGGGTTTGCCTCCGCAGCAGAGAGCTCACTCCCCAAGGGTAACCCACACCTGGAGTCTGAGAAAGGCAGGGGAATAAACTTGTTCTGTAAAGGAACATATAGTAAATGTTCTAGGCTACTCAAGCTATAGTCTCTGTCAGACACAACTACTCAACTTTGTTCTTGTAGCCCCAAAGCAGCCAAAGGTAATACATAATGGATGAACATGGCTGTGTTCCAATAAAACTGTATTTTATTTGTAATAATAAATCAGACAAATACCTGAAAGTGTAGAGTAAATGGTAGAGCACCCCAAAATCATTTTAATCAAACAAGGAAACAATTTCAACTGACCATTACTTTTGTATTTGTTTCCTTCATTGATTCTAAAGAATGAATATAAATGATTCCCAAAGTGTTGTTTGCTTTTATTATCATCACTAATAATGTTTGTTCATATCCTTTACTTTGTGGTACCTGTGTTCAGTTCTTCAGTCTGTCAGTAGTCTACCTCTTTCTTCCTTTCATTCTACTTAGTAAACAAAATGAAAATATTCTAAGAATGTTATCTACTCACTCATCTACCTTTTTGAATTACCTCATCTATTTTTGCAATGATGTTTTTTCTCTCTTGTTTTCTATAAAAGTTCCCTTCTTAAAGTAAATAACATTATGCAGAGAAACTTTGATCAACAGCAGGAAGCCATTTTCACAGTCACTTAGAGAAACCAAAAAATGAGAAGCAACACTCTCCTGTTTCCTCAGCATCTATTGTTCCCAGGTGGCCAGGCAAATTGTTACTGCATGTGAAGCTCACTGTTGAATCCTGGCAAATTTTTAACTGTGATACAGTTTATGAAATTCTGCCTGGGTACCAATGCAAATGCAAGCAATATTCACAAATTCATGACACTCTTGTGGTAGATATTAAGAAACACTTTTGCTGTATAAGGAAAACTTAGGGTTTTAATAGTATTCATTTGATTAAAGTGTAATACCTATTTATTCCAGAAATTGAAAACATAGTAAAGCACAAAGAAGAAAACAAAAAATATCCATAACCCCATAATAAAATTCATACTGTATGTGTATGTGTGTGTACACATGTGTATTCAGATTTACATATACACTATGGAAATCATTCAGGGTATTCATTTTTCAGAATAGCATCTGGTCTACTCTGAGAAATTGAATGACTATCTTATTTGTGTGCTGTATCTTGGCAGCCAAATTGAATATACTAAACATCAGGCAATTAGGAAAAATAAGTAAGCCTATCTGTTGGGTGGAACATTCTTTATAATACTTTTTTTCACTGTTTGTGGTTTATAATAGTCAATCCTAACATGTTTATCATCTGTTTTCTCCGGCTAATGACCATGCTCCGTTAGGGTAAAGTCAGCAATATATGGGGTCACCACATTTTCCCAAGAATGCCAGGCACAAATCAGGTGTTCTGTGAATATTTGTGGGTGCATAAATGTGGATGTGTGATTGCAGTATACAATCAGCTCCTTGGTGTACCAGGGACCGGTACAGGCTTTGTGGATCCTAAAGCTTATACTGTTGGGAATTCTCCTGAAGAAAAAGAATAAATTTATAAATGACTATAGATATACAAATACAAAATTAAAAGGCATCACTTAGGGCTTAGAAAAGACCTTTGCAAAGGAGGAGCCCTGAATCTTAAACTGTCTTAGCTCCTTAGTAAAATCATCCCTGCCTCCATTAAACTTGGTATACTAGTTTTTAATATTTTTGTCTTGTCACAATCTGTCCTGGTCTTTTTTTCTCTTTGTCTCTGCATTTTCTAATTGTATAGAGGCAATGTTCTACTGAATCTTCTTACATGTGAATGCTGTGATTTTATTTCATAAGAAGACGTTTTATTTTGTTTTTCCCCATGGTCTCTTCTTTTGAATTACTGTATATTTTTATATGTCTCATGATTACTTTCCATTTTCTCATACTTATAAAGGGAATTCTACACTCATACAGTGTTAGACATTGAGATCAAATCTCTCGGAAATTCTGTTGCTTACTTTCCTGAATCTTTAACACCCATATGAGTTTTGAAATGCTCAAATATATCAGTATTACTTTGCCAGAATCCCCTGCTTGCTTGTTTCCGTATCACTAGGGCTTGGCACTATCTGGAATGTAATGTCCTTGCTCTATGCTTTCTACCTGACATTGCTATCCTGTCAAGACCTAATCACAATTATGGCATTATTGTTATTTTTTCATTTTCCAGAGAAACACTGTCCAATAGAAATATAACGTGAGCACCAAGACAGAGTGGCATGTGTAGTTTTGAATTGCCCAAGAGTTACTTTTAAAAAATCAAGAATAAGCAGGTGGGGGCTTACCTGGTGGCGCAGTGGTTGAGAATCTGCCTGCAAATGCAGGGGACACAGGTTCGAGCCCTGGTCTGGGAAGATCCCATATGCCGCAGAGCAACTGGACCCGTGAGCCACAATTGCTGAGCCTGCGCGTCCGGTGCCTGTGCTCCGCAACAAGAGAGGCCACGATAGTGAGAGGCCCGCGCACCGCGATGAACGGTGGCCCCCGCTCGCCACAACTGGAGAAAGCCCTTGCACAGAAACGAAGACCCAACACAGCCATAAATAAATAAATAAAATTTAAAAAAAAAAAAAAAGAATAAGCAGGTGAAATTATTTTAATCATATATATTTTTTCTAACCCAGTATGTCCTAAGTGTTATGTTTGTTTTGACTAGTCACATTTCATATACTCAACAGCCACAAATGGCTTGAGCTACTAAATTGGACAGCACAGGTCTCAAGCTCTTTGTGCCAAATATAAAGTGATGGTAGGATCAAGCTTAGGCATCAGGCTTATCCCTTGGAGAGTCATGTATTCCCTGACATAGTCCCAGATGCTGTAGGGTAACATACATGATAAAACTAGTCTTCCCTGTATGCAAACCCTGGCCTTTCCCTAGTTAAGAATCATAATGAGTTTCTTTTACCACATTTTTTACTTACCTCCCAAAATAATAGTCATCTGTCCACCATAGTAAGTTAAAATTCTGCTTAAAACTTTCTTTAATCTGATGCTAGCTGTACTATATTGGTACTATATATTTTTTCAGTATCCAGCATATAACTGCCATTCTTTCTTAGTTTCAAGATCAGGTGCTGATTTTTCTACTATTTTTATGTAATTTATTATCCTTTCCTTTTTTTTTCAGTTCCAATAAGATAGATTTTTAAAAGTTTAACATGTGCATTCAATCTCCAACTTAAACATTAAACTACTTGAGTTTATTTTAGAAACCCCAAAAATAATCTGAATATATTATTTTTAAAAGTACTTCTTCTTAAAAATTAGTTATTTATTGTGAAACCAGTCACCACTAGAGAAAAAGAATCAGCATGTGCCAGGCTAGCAGTAGTATTAAAAGTATTAGTATTAAAAAAAGCAACAGGTAAACAAGATGATAATTCATATTATAAAAAAGAATTTCAAATATATTTTTCTTTAGATAATATAAACATTCCTAGATTTATTAAACAGGTTGAAGTTACCTTTATCATACATTTTGTTTACTCTTTTACATATTTTTTAAATTTTAAAAAAAATTTTACTTTTATTTATTTATTTTTGGCTGCGTTGGGTCTTCGTTGCTGCCCACGGGCTTTCTCTGGTTGCGGTGAGCGGGGGCTACTCTTCGTTGTGGTGCACGGGCTTCTCATTGCGGTGGCTTCTCTTGTTGCAGAGCACGGGCTCTAGGAGCACGGGCTTCAGTAGTTGTGGCTCATGGGCTCTAGACCGCAGGCTCAGTAGTTGTGGCGCACGGGCTTAGTTGCTCCGTGGCATGTGGGATCTTCCTGAACTAGGGCTTGAACCCGTGTCCCCTGAATTGGCAGCCGGATTCTTAACCACTGCGCCACCAGGGAAGTTCTATAATTTTTAAATACATTTAAAGTAATACTTTTCTTCAAAACTTGCATTGTATGTGTATATGTGTCTGTGTTTTACAATATTGAAAAAAGTTAAATTTACTAACTCACTTTGAAAGCAAATGTATGTTCAGTGCTTGGAAAATACACTTGAAATTGTGGGATGTCATCTGTCTAGAAGCGTAACCAAACGTTTCCTAGGCAAATGTCTAAAATGCATTGAATAGCTATAGGTTTGTATTACATTCATAAAATATAAATATTACTGGTTGGTTCTTGTTTGGTTGATATTTGTACAGCACCTCCTGTATATCTGGAACGTTTAAAAATCCTACGTAATCTGCACAATAGCAGTTTAGTTAGGTATTATCCCTATTTTACAAATTTAAAGATTATAAAGACCAAACACATCTTATTCAAAAATACAAAGCTCATTAATAATTTTACTTCTGCATCCAAGCATTAGCTCCTTCTAATGCTCATTTTATTCTGTTTATTTTTTTTTAATTAATTAATTAATTTATTTATTTTTGGCTGCGTTGGGTCTTTGTTGCTTCGCGCGGGCTTTCTCTAGTTGCGGTGAGCAGGGACTACTCTTCGTTGTGGTGCGCAGGCTTCTCATTGTGGTGGCTTCTCTTGCTGCGGAGCACGGGCTCTAGGCACATGGGCTTCAGTAGTTGTGGCATGTGGGCTCAATAGTTGTGGCTCATGGGCTCTAGAGCACAGGCTCAGTAGTTGTGGCACACAGGCTTAGTTGCTCCGTGGCATGTGGGATCTTCCCAGACCAGGGCTCGAACCTTTGTCCCCTGCATTGGCAGGCGGATTCTTAACCACTGAGCCACCAGGGAATTCCCTGAGTTTGCTTTTTATATCTTTCTGTTTTTGAATAGTTACAAAGATAATAGAAAAGACAGACACCACTTTCCGTTGCTCTTATTTACAAATTGGCTTAAATTATAGTGTAGAAAAATGTGTAAATGGAGCATGGTTAAAAGGGAGAAAAACACACATCTACCTAGCAATAGGGGACATATTAATAATAATATTAATAACAAAGTAATGAATTTATATTACTTCCTACATTTAAATCGGCTTTTAAAGCATTTTCACAAAAAGCCTGTTAAAAAAGGAAACAACAGGCCCAAAATGTAGTCATTTGTGCTAAGCCCATGTCACCAAATCAAGACTTAATACCTAACCTAATTGCAGTTTCAACCTTCCCCAGGAATGTAATCTTAACCAGTCAGTCTAAAGTTTCCTGGTCAGCACCAGTGGGGTAATCCACCTAATAGACCCTTGACCACCAAAGGAAGGTGACTTTGCCTGAAATAATCCTTTTTTACTTTATGACTTCCTTGTCTCCTTCTCCATCTTTTTTTTTTTTTTAATATTTATTTATTTATTTATTTGGCTGCATGGGGTCTTATTTGGCTGAATGGGGTCTTAGTCACAGCACATGGAATCTTCGTTGCCACATGCGGGATATTTCATTGAGGTGCGCCGACTCTTCTTTGCAGTGAGCAGGCTTCTCTCTAGTTGTGGTGCATGGGCTGTAGAGTGCACAGGCTCAGTAGTTGCGGCATGTGGGCTTAGTTGCCCCATGGCATGTGGGATCTTAGTTCCCCGACCAGGGATGGAACCCTCATCCCCTGCAATGAAAGGCAGATTCTTAACCACTGGACCACCAGGGAAGTCCTCCCCCCACCTCTGTCTTTAGAAGCCTTTCCCTTTTCTGTAACTCTGAACTCCTTTCTATGTGCTAGATGACATACTGCCCAATTCATGATTTGTTTAATAAAGCAAATTAGTCTTCAAACTTACTTAGTTGAATTTTGTTTTTAACAAGGCTTTTAGAGAAGAGGGACATCTTGATTTTAAAGGATAGTTATTTTTAAGGCTGATTAGTGTCTACAGTAATGTGGTTTGGAAATCTGTCCCACCATTTTCTTTCTTTGCATCCATTCTAGTCTCAACATATAAATAGTTCACTTGGGGTCAAGATTTATTAAAATGTCCTTGATTTTACCCATAAATCAGATTTAAAGTGTAGCATATCTTAAAAACTGCCCTGGGATCGTACTTCCTGAATAATGTAGAGATTTGGGTGGGGAAAGGAATTGGGAATAATGAAAGATATAGAAAAGAAGGAGGTAGTGAAGGAGAATAAGCAGAAAGGAAAGGAAAGAAAAAAGATTTGACTTGATAATAGTACAATTGAAAATGACCCAAATAATTTTCACTTTGGGAAAGTGAAAATTAATCCAATTTCATTTTTGTCTCAAGATATCACTTATTGTTACTGAAGAGCTTACTTCTTTCAATTGCAGTGTGTATTCATGCTCCTATCTTTTACCACTTTAATTTTACAACTCAATGGACTAACAATTGCCTTATCTGCTTTAGTACAGATTGCCTGATGCCCTTGGTGTTATCCACGGATAATAGCTAGGCTGATGATGAGTCTTCCATTTGTTTCAATTCCTGCTATTGACACAAGGATTGCTTGTCTTGGCTTCTGGAATGGCCTTTTCTCTCATCACAAAGATTAAGGTCCTCCATGATGATCATTTCTTCTTAGGTAACTAGAGACAGAGGTACTACAGACAACCTGTCAGTGAACTTTTCAATTAGTAGCCAGTTAATCACCAGCATAGAAATTCTCTTATATTTCTGTAGCATTACAAAGCTGTAGTTTTAAATCACTGATTTCCTCTTTGTGCCTCCAAACGTTACCTGACCTGTATTTTCAGCATAAAAATTTCATCGGGTTGTATAATAACAGTTCATGTCTTTAACAGAAAGATATAGAAACACTTAATGGCATTTGGGCATTAATCTATGTTAAACTGTGAAGAAATTCTTTTGGAATTGAAAATTACAGCCATATTAATATCTTTCTCTTGTGCTATGAACAATAAATGCCAAGAGGCTTTTTCCCCCTTAATGAGTTTGGAAAGTGCTGCCATTTACCACATGCAAATTTCTTGCTTTGTAGATCAGATGTGACTAAGAACACTAGGTGGTTGGCTCCTGTGAATAGATTTAGAAAGTACTAATTATAAGACTAACATACCACAATCATGCTTAATTTGTGTAACTCCCTTAATGCAAGATGAGTGAACCCTGTGCAGCAAATTGAGATGGCAACAAAAGGATTTTTACCTTTTGTCTGCATACATTTCTTGTAGAATAGGATTGAAGGCAGGGAATATATATAGTCTAAGAATTCTTTGACTATATAACTTTTTAAAAAGTTATTTGTTACAGTCATACAAATAGAATTAGACTTTTTTGTGTATCTTGAAGTAGTTTTTAATTTAATATTGTATTTTTAAAAGTACCTGGATGGCTAGTCACTGTGGATGATTATAATGGTTACCTCTATCACTGTTTAAATATAACTTTATCTCATGTCCCTTTTTAAAAGTCATAATACCAAACAGATAAGTATTTTATGTTATAATTAATAATAAACATGCTAGAAATTAAATATTTCTGAGTAGAACATAAAATGGAAATGTTATAGATTTTTGTTATAATTTTAGTAAGTATATAATTATACCAGCTGGAAGAGAGAAATGAGAGAATGAAAGATAAATATTTTGAATTGTAGTTTCATCAATATAATTTTTTATTTCATGATAAGAAAACAAACAAAACAACAACGAAAATTATCAATTAAGTTGGGTGTTACAATTTCAAACAAATTGGCTAAACTCCAATAGATTGTAGGAAGTGAAGAATATGCTTCACTTAAAAGAAATAAAGGTACAGATTTTCATGTTACGGTAAAATTCAAATAAGCACAAAGAACTGTGAATGCATTATTTCAACGGAACTAAAGTTCCAAGCATGGACATATGCCAAACAGTCTTTTAAAAGCAGTAAAAACAAGCCAAGCAGTTGGCCAAAGCAAACATACAATGAGAAGATCCCAAAAATTAACTTAAAAAAATTAACATTTAGATAGCATAATAGAGATGACATTTAGTGATTTCCAAACAAGAAATTACTAAAAAATAATAATATTTAAGCCAGGTCACATAATATTTTGTGCAAAGGGAACACACAAACATGCACACACACACGTTATTTATAGTATACTTTCGTATTGAGTTTATTATCCTTTGAGATTCAAGTCCTTTGGAATTATTTTTGAGATAAGCAATTATATGATGGGGGATGTCTAATCAAACTACTACATTGTTACAATGGAAATAAGTTTAAAATAATGTGTCTTTCTTAAAGACTATTAACAGATCATTTGCTTAGGATTTGTAGCAAAAGGATTTTGCCACATAAAAGAACTAATTTTAGAAATTACATAAGACTTACTGTTGGGAGAAATATTTCAAAGACATATTCATTTCCTTAGTATACATTAAGTCAGGGCCTAGTGTGTGTTATGCACTATGCTGGGTGCTGAATGCCAGAAAGAACTAAGGCATAATCACGATAGATAAAATGTATTAGGTATCAAATATGTACTAGCCACTATGCTAAGACCTTCATATATTTATTTTATTAAATTCATTATATCTTCACAACAATTCTGTATGCAGTGGATATAATCACACTCACATTCCAAATAAAAAATTTAGGTAGAGAAGTTAAATAATTTTCTTAAGATGGGCAAGATAGAAAATGTAGGGTCCAGAAACGCAGGTTATAATTTCAAAGCAGAAAAGCGTAGGAGATAGGGCAGTCTAGGCAGATCTATTGGGAGTGCAAATATAAGTTTAATAGTATAAATCAATAACTTTATTAAATGCTGTGAAAGCTAAATACCTTTGACAAGATCATGTATAAACTTACAACTAAGAAAAAGTCAATTTGAATGTTTCAAAAATTTTTTTCAACCCACCAAAAGGACTAGTACCCTTAAACAGTATGCTGTCTTATCAAGCTTGTCCTCTGGTGATCTGAAAATGTCGATCCAGTTTCTAGGAAATAATTACTAATGCCAAATGCCTGCAGTCTCTCAATAGTTGCTCATGAAAGTTCAAGACTCTTCCCATCTGCTTTAAAGATGGAGGGAGCAGAAGGACAAAGGATTACTGACTTTAGGTCACATAAAAGGAGGGTGGACGTACAGATTTGTCCCTCGATTCCAACAGCAAGCTTGCCACAGAATCACTGTACTGTTATATTCAACTCACATATCATATCATACTGACCCACTCTGTTTTATTCCTTAGGCATCTTGGAATTTGAGAAGCGATGTAAGAAGTTACTGACAATATATCTTCTCCACCTTGTTATAACCACCTTCTCTTTCCATCTGGCCTCACATTTCCAACAGTAGATTCATTCTTTTGAGTTAGAGCACAGTATAGGGGCATTCATTGCAACCACATACATAGGTTAAAAAGGACACACTTTGACAGATGAGAAGAAAACTCCTATTGGTAAGCTTTTACTCATGAACGTGGATTATCTATCCAATCTTGAATAAATTACTTAATTTTTTAAATTTCTCTTCTCTGCACCTCAAATGAAATGGTAGGAGAAAGTGATCCCTTAAGTATTTTTAGAACTGACATAGCAATAATCCATGTGATTAGTTAGTAAACATAAAGGACCTAGGACTCACCATCTATTTATTAAAGATGAATTAAGGCAGGTTCTCTTTACTATTTGCCAGGGAAATACATAACACAAATGTTAATGGGTGTGTCCTGAGTGAGTTTATGTTGGTAATATGTAAGAGGGGAGAAAATAATCATAGCGACTCTTGTTTCTTTCAGCTGTCAGACTCTTAAAGATAAAACAGGAAAAGGTAGAATCTTTTGTGAAATAATCCCAAATGTGTTTGCTGCTTCTCCACACTTGGGGATAGGGTTTTATTCATCTACTTCCAAAACATGAATAGCTTTGGGGGTTGCTTGAGCCATCAAAAAGATGGAAATGCTGCTGACCATTAGAGACAGTAATTTTAATTGTGTTTACTGGTCATAATTCTGGAATATTATTAGAGAACAATTTGAAACTTTGAGTGGATAGTATCAGACCCAGAAGTTGGACTCAAATAGCAAAAGTTACAATTGTGTCTTTTTTGTATAGGTTTTTTGTCATAGTCCTTCTCATAGAAATTCAGACTACGGTAGAAAGCACTGCCTCTTTCTTTTTGTAATTGTATCCTTCGGGACCACTACTTTTGGAAACATTCCAGTTTTAGTTGTCCTTTCTTTTAATCATATCTTTTCTCTTGTTTCTATTATTCATATTCTGAAAACATGCTTTTCTCTGCTCTGCCTCCTCCTTTACCTCCACCAATGGAACTGATTGTTATATCCATGAATAACTCGCATTTAGAGATGGAGTTAAATAAACTTTTTAAATAGACTTCAGTTAGGTATCATATCGTGTGTGCCTGAGTAAACATCATTGTCTTTTTTTTTTTTTTTCAAAACAAAGTTGTGTCTTTGTTGTGGCTGTTATTTTTATTATATAAAAATATCATCTTATTTACTTTCTATATTTGCACTGCTTCTCAAGCAGATCTAGTTTTATTTACCTTATAAGTAAATGGAATAGTTCATGTAGTGTACCTACTACTTATATAGAAACATTTTATTCCTATTAAGGTTTTTTTTTTCATTTTTCAAAAATTCAGGATGTTTTATACTATGTAGGCCAATGCTATCTTTCCATCCAACTAGGAAGGATAAAATTTAGAATAAAGATCTTCCATTCACCAAACCATGGCAAAATCTGCATTTTTGAAAGTGGAAGATCCTATAAATTATTTATAAATACTTATCAGGAGTGATACTACTTCTTCAAAAATAGCATTATCAGTGTGCTTTACTTAATATATAGAATAAAAATGAAAAAGAAAAAATATTCAGTCATAATATATATACAGTAAAATTCATCTCTTTCAGTGTGTATTTCTGTGAGTGTTGGCAAACATAATGTTTGTGATTATTACCATAATATAGGTATACAACAGTTCCATCAACTTTAAAATTCTGTGTGCTACTGTATACTCAATCTTTCATCCTATCCCCAGCTATGAAAAACTACTGATTCCTATACTTTTGCCTTTGAAAAATGTCATGTAAATAGAATCATACAGTATCTAACTTTCTAAATTCGGTTTCTTATACTTAGCATAATTCATTTAGATTTTATTCATGTTATTGCACAAATTAAGAGTGCTACTTTTTAATTACTAAGTAGAATTCTTCCTATGGATGTAGCACAGTTTGTTTATCCTTCCTTAATGACGGTAAAGGGGGCAAAAATTTTTCCTCTACCCTCCTAGGTTCTTTTGGCTGGTCCATTAATTAAATTGCCATAGGAGAATTTAACAGGTGAAAAACAAATTTAATTATGTACGTGTAGGAGCCCCATAAGAATATGAGACCCAAGGGCAAGTTGGGCAACTGAGGCTTATAAGCCATCCTGAGCTAAGAAATGGTTTAAGGGCCTGAGTCTTCAAAACAGAGGGAGGTAATTTGCAGGACAATAAGAAGAGATGTTTAGATGTTGCCTTCAACTCAAAATAGTCCACATCCCAAAGTGGCATATTTAGGGGTCACTTATTCTGGTCTCCTTCAAGGGACATTTGTGTTGTTTCTAGTTTGGGATAAATATTAATATAACCTCTATAAACATTTGCATATCCATTTTTGAGAAACATAAATTTTTATTTTGTTTGAGTAAATTTCTATGAGTGGGATTGTTAGTTCATATGGCAAGGGCTTGATTAACTTTATAAGAAACTGTCAACTGTTTCCCAAGTGGCTGTACCAGAAAAATCAGTGGTCTTATTCATACTCATAGCTCTAAATTCCAAAGAAGTATTAGACATTAACATTCATTCTACAGCTATCATTTTTTGAAACAAATGATAAGCTCTATTTTCTTTATTTATGTTGCATAGATTTCTGAAAATATGCTAAAATAAATTATTTTATTTTGGATTTCAATATTTCCTTAAAAAATTATTTTTTACCATAAATGGACTATGCTGAAATTTCTCTCCTATGTAAATATTCAAAATTAACATGTTATTTTTACCATTAACTATATATACATATATATGTATACATATATATACACTGATAGAGAGATTAGATAGTTATATATAAGAATTGGTTTACATTTTTAAATTTATGCCTCTGAGGTTTCAGAGTACTGCTAATGTAAGACATATTCAACACTACTGTATTATGCTTTATAAGTGTTGTTGATAATATTGGATTTCTTAAAAGCACTTCCAAGAAGGCATTAACAGAATTCTTGTCCAGTGCTATTTCCATTAGATAATAGTGCACACTTGTCATATATGTCTTAAAAATGACACTATTTAATTGGATTGAATATCATACATAACTCATTTAATTTTCAGACAGAGATAATACAGGATATTTTATTACAAAACAACAAAAGAAGTAAAAATCTGGCCATAGCAGCAACTGTCTTAGAATGATTACATCATGGTATATTTGGTTGAATCGTCCTTATTTGGGATGCTGGAAAATGATTTTAAGAAAAACTTGGATTGAGGTTTAAGTGATAATAAAGTTGGATTCAGTATAAGGTATGATGTGGCAGATGGGCCAGAGATGAGCTATGGAGAAAAAAATGAACAGGAGAGTGAGAAAGTAACCATAGCATTTTAGGCATAGATTTTTTTTTATATTGTATAAGAGCTGAAATTTATTGTTGATACACAATAAAACAGGAATATTTGTGATATTTTATACAAAAATTTTTTTGAGGTGGAGAATTTAAAAAATCACAATTTTTCAAAAAGTTTGAATATTTTAGGAAACAAATACACTTTAAAGCGGGCAGATAATGAGAAAGGGCAGGGAGAGGGTCCCACTAATCCAGGCATGTAAAAGTACAACCAAACTACAATGAGTACCAATCTGATGAATTTAGGACCATTTGTCTTTGTGGTCCCCCCATGCTCCAAGGGTAGGCCTGAACTTAAACATGGCAGCTGCCATTATTCTGATACCTGAGTTTATGGAGAAAATCAGTATCTGGTCCTACACCACAACCATAGGAACTTGTTTATATTCTATACTACACCTATATATTATGTTAAGCTTGGTTGTTCAAAATCCTACAAGAGAATATCAAGATGAAATTCACCCTATCATATCTTTTTCCCCTAGATAAATGAATGACATGTGAGGTTCTATCCCATCCATGAACTGTTAAGTATTTTCTGCTGTATAGTTATAATCATAATTCTCTACCTTTCATGATACTGACCTAACTCTCATTTTCTCCCTTCTTTCCCCAAATCTACCGCTCTGCTGTGTAAAACTTATTCTCTAATTAACCACACCACCTACATCCATGATATCTCTTAGAGAGTTCTTCCATTTCTTTGCCATAAATAAACTTACATGTACCTCAAAAACCATTTCTCACATAGCACTATGAAAGTCAGCATAGTTTATTTTCTTATTCTCCTTACTCAGAGTTGAGAGCTGACTTAATTGCTCCCTGATACCCCTTCAAGATCACTGTTCCACCAAATTCTTAGAAAAATTATTTTACCTCACAGTTTTTATCACCATCTCAACTTTTCTCTTCATCCTGGGGGGTTTCAACCTCAACACGGGCCACTCAATCATGCACACTGGCCTCTAGTTCCCCAGACTCTTCCTATCCAACAACCATCTCCAATACACTTCAGCCACCTGCTTCCAATAGAGCTTCACTGACTCCATGAGCTCAAATATGCCACTCTTATCACCGCACTCCTCTTTCCTGCTTGTTTGCCCAACCACTCTAATTACAATTGTTTCATAACATGACTGAAACATTAGTTCACCTCCTCTTAACACTTGCATTTCACCCTAAGGTACAGCATCAGTTCTAATGCTCCCAGTTCAGGGTTGCTTTCTGACCTCTGTCTTCTCGTTTAAAACATGTGTCGAAAACCCAAATATGATTAAACCCATATACCTGCCATCTTGCTTTCTTTTCTCATGCCACCAAAATGAGTGATACTTAAAAGAAAAAAAATCAATTATACCATGGGAACAGACTGCTAAGACCATACATTCATTCTTCACCTTATGCAACAGTGTATTAAACCTTCTCATGTTTCTCACACATCCAACGCTTTTCCATTCCTCACTGAGAAAAAGATCCTGTATTCAGAAACAACGGAAATTGCCAGATGGGAGCCACTTTAGCTTCCTATAAAGAGATCTGCCTCCAGAACTCACAGTCATCCATAAACTGTTTATTGCTTGGCACTGGAAACCCTTTGGTGAACAAAACACACTACATCATCATCCTTACACATTTTACTTGAGAAAAGAGAAATTAATCAAATGGAGAGCAAATATACACTTTTAATCATAAGTGCAATACATTAAAAAATATAGGTTCTAGTGTAGAGTAACATACAGGATCTTTTATAGATTGGGCAGTGATTCTGTAAGTTTCTAGAGGAGTGAACTTTAAACTTAGTCCTGAAGGATGAGTAAAAATAACCATGTGGACAGTGGGAGGAAAAGCATACCAGAAAAATAAACCAGCATGTGGGAGGCCTAAAAAGGAAAAAAGTTTGATACATTGTAGAAACATTTAAAATACCAGTGTGGTTAGAGCATAGGAGGTGGGAGAGCTGCATTAGGTGCCTATGGAGAATTGAGCTGAACAACAATCTGGGTAAAGCATGCAGATTAACATTGTCAGTTCTGGAGTAAACCTGTGTTGGAATTCTGACAGTAGCAATCATTGGTTGTTTGGGCAAATTCTTTATTCTTCTTGTGCCTATTTTGCACAGTTATGAGATAATGATGATGATGATAGAAACTACATAATATTAAGCATAAGGCTGCTATGAAATAAAAATTATTTAATATATGTAGAGTACTTAGAATATATGCAGGTACTTAGTCCCTGGCTTAAGATAAAAACACAATAAATGTTAGTTTTTGCTGTTATTTTTGTTGTTGTTTGAGTTCATGTTAAAGACTTCAGTTTTCAAGTTCAAAACCATGGACAGTCATCAATGAGTTTAAAGTTGGAAAGTGACATGATACTTTTGACATTTTCAAATAGCACTTGGAGTGATTATAAAGATTGGACTGAAGGAGGCAATGATAAAATCTGGGAGGATATTAGGGAACCGATGCAGTAATTCATCAGGTAAATGAAAATGAGTTAGCCAACACTAATAATTTATGGGTTAGTGTAGAGTATGTACATTAGCTAATGATAATAGTTCAAAGGTTAATGTAGTGTATGTACCAATCAGAGAGAAGTGAATTGATTTGAAATATATTTTTGTGCTAACAGGTACCAAACTTGGTGAATTATTTGATATAGCAACTTAAGAGAGGTGATTTCAAAAAAATGATTCCCAGGTATTTTGTTACTGGAGGCACATTTATATAGATGGAAAATAATAAGGCAAATCTTTAAGTTGCTTTTCCTACAGAATTACCTCCTTGAAAGTTGAAAAAAAATAAAAGTTATTTTCTATTCTTCATGTTTGTTTCCAATTACAAGATCTCCTATGTTTGTTTCTAATTATGAGCTGTTTTTCTTACTCTATCACTTTTGATGATTCTATTTATCTACAATATTAGAATATGATGTCCTCTCTAATTAGAGAATGATTGCTATGCTTTATCTTTTCTCTTTTGTTCCAAATATATTCACAATAAAAATCAGAAAAATGATATATGCCAAAACCAATAGCCATTTAACTCCAATTCTATTTTTAAAGTGTATGTGTAACCATGATTTTTTAGGTAATGAGTTTGGTTTTCTGTTGCCTGTACCCACCCACCTTACCTCAAAACAAGATGACCAGAAGCTTAGAAAAACATAAACAGGGATGGACACAGAGGATACTTGTGAAATACCTCCAGGTACTGGATGGTGTCATCCCAACTCTATCACCAGAAACTTCTCTCACAGACATATATGCAGTTAGTATATTTTCAAGAGCAATTAGATTAGTTGTGTCCAATCAGGAGACCAAAACTGCACAGTAATATGTACAGGTAAGGTTTAATATAAGAAATGATTAACACTAACGAGGGCTTTGATTAATGAGGGATTGCCTAGTGTATTAGTCATGATTCTCTGGAGAAACAGAGCCAATAGGCATAGAGATAAAGACAATGAATTTATTTTAAGGAATCGGATCATCAGATTGCGGGGGCAGCCAAATCCAGTATCTGTAGGGCAAGCCAGCAGGCTGAAGATTCAGGTAATAGTTTATGTTGCAGTTTTGAGTCCAAGGAGTGAAAACCCAGGCAGAATTTATTCTTCTTCAGGAAACATCAATCTTCTTGCCTTAAAGCCATCAACTGATTGGATGAGGCCCACCCGCATTATGGAGAGCCATCTGCTTTATGTAAAGACAACTAATTGTAAATGTTAATTGTATCTAAAAATACTTTTACAGCAACATCTAGAGCAGTGTTTGACTAATCAACTGGTCAGCAAAGTCTAGCCAAGTTGACACACAAAATTAACCATTATGACTAGGAAGAAGTAATTGAGAGCTCTAAAGAATATAAAAATAGCAGTTGTAAAAAGTAGCCAATACCCTTTGAGATAAGATAAAACACCTAAAGAAGAGACCTTCCTGTCCCCAGGGCTGAGATCCAGACCTTGTTGATTAATTAACAGCTATTCCTCACTGGATGGCAGAGAAGCAGCAGTGTTGTTGCATTAGAGGAACTTTCTTGAAATTTGTTCTCTAGGTTGCCATGCAACCTAGAGGCATGTCACATCAAAGGCATTCTACCATGGAACCGCTGGAAAGGGAAGTCAGGGGAAGCTACTGGTGGCTGGTTGCAGCTGACTGCCATGTCCACAGGAGCTGGGGACTGTAGAAGCTGCCTGTGCAGCAGGAGCAGAGCCCTGGAGAAACTGCTCTCCCCATGCAGAAGCCATGTGCTAAAGAAGCTGGTTGTTCTGCAGTGCCAGGCACTGGAAAACTGTCCACATGCTGGGAGTGGATGCTGACAAAGCCTAATATAGTGCAGGAGGCTGCCAAGAAAACATTAGCACCATGAATGAAAGGCTCTGATTCCTGTACTTATCTCTGTCACCCTCTACTGACAAAGATTTACACCTTACCAGCTGACAGAGAAAAGCATTTAAAAGGTTGAGATCCCTCTTTTCAATGATAAGTGGATTTGGAATTAAGATACAAAAAATTAAACACTATCATAAGCATTGTGTGTAGTGACTTGTAGAAGCTACTCCATGCAACAAGATCTGCAATTACAGAAGCAAATTTAATGAAGAGTCGCATGGAATTGGGTCAGCAAATGTGGTCTTCTGGTTCTGTCCTCATTTCCACAGGATATATGGTTGAGTTGTCTATGGGAAAAAATATCAAAGAACATCACCAGTGGGTGTCATTACCAATAGATCTGTGTTTGAAAATATTGAGGCAGGCAGATACAAAGAGCCAAGATTATTAAACTGGAAGAACTAATTGCATTTCAGAAGGAAAGAGGTTATCAGAGTTAGAAAATGCACAGCAAAGATTTCTCTCCTACTAACTCTTTAATTCTGAGTCAGGACATGGAATTGAACTCTCTTAACACAGGACTAAGGGGAACAGCTTTACATTTATTGCAGCTAAAGAAGAATCCCATTAGTGGGAGATCATTCTCAAAGAAGCAAGCAAATTGAAGTGAGATTGAAGAAACAGAAATGGGACTCTCCCACAGGACTAAGTCCGGATATAGAGAACCGTTTGAAATCCTCCTTTACAAAGCCTCACTTTCCTCAAGGAGCAGTGGGTGGAACTGCAGCAGTTTGAAATGAGAGACCATAGGAATACAATCCAACTATTCACTGTTGGAAATCTCTGTATCCACATCCTTGCACTGGAAAATCTTACAGACAGTGTCGGCTTCCCTTTCCTCTGACAACCATCCTGATATATAGATATTGCTTATATTGAGCTAATACAGAAAATATTCATACAATTGAATTCTTAAAGAATATTTTTAAAATCCACTAATGCACAAGCCATGTATTTTTTTTTTTTTAATTTCCTTTCTAGGAGAATCAGATGTATTTAGCATTTCCTATGGTCAATCTTGGTATATGCAAAGCTTCTCACATAAGGGAACCTCTAGTTCCTGACCCCTGAGGACTAACAGCACAATTCACAGCAACACAACTCACAGACTTTTAGAGGAACGATATACTGGGTTGGCCAAAAACTGTGTTCGGGTTTCCTGTAACTTCTTACAAAAACCCGAACAAACTTTTTGGCCAACCCAATAAAATAGTATTTTACTTGTTCCTGCACAATACTGTACTTTCTCTTACTGCAAAACTAAATGTCAATCTAGGATTTCTTGCCTTGTGGAATTAAGAAACTTTATTAAACGGACATGAATAAAGTCATCTATATTTTAGTTTACATTGGTTTCCAGATGAGAAATGCTAGCATTTGAAATGGTATTTGGCAGACTTTCCTTGAAGTGGATCATAGGTTTTCCATTTTTTTTCCCCTCTCTTTAGAATATCTTTTTATTCATCAAGACACTCTACTTGTAACAGAACTGAAATTATGCTCATTGAAGTTACACAGAGTGGAGTGGGAAATGGATTGTGAAATCACTCGGCAGCACATAGTAGAATAGGGTGCAGATGGGGCTGTATGATACACAGGTTTTAAAGCCAGATCTCAATGATCTATTTTCCTTTAACCTAGATTTTGGTTAAAATAAGAGTTTACATTCATGTGATTTTTTTAGTTCTAATATTCTAGAATATGTTTTGGTGATAAAACGTTATTATTGTAGTATAAAAATGGAAGAACAGATGAACTAAGGAATTAGTAACTTCTAATAAATTGTCCTGCTGTTTGATACCTAGTTTATGAGATATAATAAGAAGTAAGGAAACAAAGATGTTAGCTGTTTCTCAGTGAAAATGGAATATAAGACACCAGGAAGAAATATCTTAGACATTTTGATGGAGGGACCTTTCTCTATTATCAGTATTATTATTTTTATACCCAAAACTGCTACTGCTCAAGAACAGTAGGGAGAGGTCTTCTCTCCAGTCTTTGACCTTATAGTCACAGTATTCTTCTATTCTCTCTAGATCTAGCTATTACTTTATTGTATGTATGGGAGTTTTCCAGTAATAAATAGTAAGTATAAACAGAATAATAGAGTCTAGATTCATTCAGTTCAATAGAAAACATTTTCTGAGACTCTGCAGAGAGATTCATTGGCTCTGAAATATTTTATTGATTCTCCTCAGTTGCTTAATTCATAACCTAATATCATTCTGCCTATATCCCAGAGATGAACCAACATGCCTCTCTCCTTCCTCCCTTCTTTCCTCCCTTCCTCCCTTCCTTCCTTCCTTCCTTCCTTCCTTCCTGCCTTCTTCCCTCCCTTCCCCCTCCCTCCCTTTGTGTCCATTTTTAGTCTAATTTTAACCCAGCCCTTTCTTAAAACTCTGTTTCTAAGCTCTTGATTGATGAAGAGCCATGCCCCGTTTTTTTTCCTTCTTATAAGTTTTATCAAAGCTCAGATTAAGGGACCTTCAGATTAAAAGACTCTTTTATGTCTCATACCTCACTGGTCTTTTCTGGAGGAACTCTGATGCCCGCTGTTCTCTTCTGAAATATTCAGTTCACATACTTTATATATCCCACATAATTGTGGCCATTTCAACCACATAACATAATGTAAAAGTTATAGTTAACGCAAAATATTCATTGTTACAAATCACGTAATACAAAAATTTCATTACATTAAAAGCTTTCTTAGTCACTACTTATGATGCCTAACTCGATGTTTTCCAAAAGTTTTTCAACAAATTATTAATTGTCTGAGATGCTTTTTGGAAAATAAGTTGTATGTATAAATAATTTTGGGGAAAAAATCCTGCCACATCCTCCTCTGGAGATTTACAATGCATATTAAAACATCTGATAAATACTGAAGAAAGGATAGTTTGTCTAAACATATTTGACCATAGAACACTTTTATTATTAATGCATATAAATAATGTATGACTCACTTCTTGAAATCTATTTATCTTATTTGATTCTTATCAAATTCCTCAAATATCACTAATATTGCAACCAATTTATGGATGGGAAGTGGGATTAATAGATATATCAAAATTCTATTCAAGGTGAATTTTGGTAAGTGGAAGAGGTAGGATCTGAAGCTTTATATGTGTAATTTTCGCTTCTTACCTTGTCTGCAAAGCAACCAAATGCTACAACAATTAAGTAGAACTAAAATGTGAGATGATTTCTTCTTTTTCTATGATTAGATTCTGCTTAACCAACTGTTAGCCTTGAATATTCATCGGTCTCTTCTTATACAGAGTTGACAAGTCACTCTCACTTCCTTTCCAGGGAGGAAGTCTTGATAAGTTAATTAGTCAAAGCCCAATACATACACTCTTTGAGTCAGGTTTAAGAGTGGACAATAATAATGTTCTTTAAAGAAAGGAGCATCACTCCACCCTTTTTCTGTCATCCATTTGTCCTGGCTTCTAAGAACACACTTTGATCTCCCAGGACAGTCATTCAGGTATCCTATCCATGCTCTGTAGACTCAGTCACCTAAAGTTAAAGGAGAAATACCCTATATCATGAGCCTGGCAAGACTTATGAGAGAGATCCTATACTGGGGCAGAATGGAGTGCTTGTACAGATGTCAATAAAGAACATTTCACTACATTTTGGCTATTGCTTATTGTTCCAATGGCCACATTCAGGAGAGGCTAGTAGGATTTGAGAGCCAAATTTACACTTTGAAACCATATTTGTAAATAGGACCAATCTGAGCACATCCTCACACCAGGCATTATGGCCCAGGGTATGACAGAACTTAAATTATAATCATCGCCATTAATAATGAATAGTTACTATCTGCTTACTATGTATGAGGCAACATGATAGATAATGTAAACAAATTACACCCATTTAAATCAGAGGCTCTCAGCTCTATGCCTATCAGAATCACCAGGAGAGCTTTTAAAATACATTTGAATACAGCTACAGTCAATTTTCAAATGATTGGCTTATACTAAAAAACTACATTTAAGATAACTGTCAATTCAAATTCACTTAGAAATAACTCTGGTAACCTTTTTACTTACAAATTATAAACATATCTCTAATGCAGCATCATTGAAGAAAATTAGTTACATTCCCTGGAATATTATACACAAAATGGTTTTGTATATCTTTAGTTATACTTACATATATATTTCCTTATGGATAACTACCATTGAGGTAGTTAGTAACTTTGATCACTACTGTCATGTCTGAAATACTACTGAAGAGTTAGATTGTATTTTTCCCATTAGAAATACCTTGAGCTTTATAGTCCCTCATCAATAACTTTTAAGTACTAGAATTTTACAATAAACAAAAAAAAAGTTCACATGGTTTTATTCATTCTGTTACTTACAAAATGCCAGGAGGATTTCAAAGTCATAAAAATTATTATTATTATTTTTTTAAAGTAGCTGCTCTCTTTTTTTTTTTTTAAGTTTTTTTTAATTTTTATTAATTAATTAATTTATTTATTTATGGCTGTGTCGGGTCTTCGTTTCTGTGCGAGGGCTTTCTCTAGTTGTGGCAAGCGGGGGCCACTCTTCATCGCGGTGCGCGGGCCTCTCACTATCGTGGCCTCTCTTGTTGCGGAGCACGGGCTCCAGACGCGCAGGCTCAGTAATTGTGGCTCACGGGCCCAGTTGCTCCGCGGCATGTGGGATCCTCCCAGACCAGGGCTCGAACCCGTGTCCCCTGCATTGGCAGGCAGATTCTCAACCACTGCGCCACCAGGGAAGCCCCATAAAAATTATTATTGTGAAACAAAATAGGCAATAAAATAAGGCTTTATTACTGCAGAAAAAACAAAGAAAGAATTCTACCTTCTGTAAACATCAAAAAAGTCCTACTATTATTGCAACAAATATGAAAAATAAAAAGTCACTGCCTCTGAAAAATAAAATAGTAGACACTATAGTCTTGAGACCCCACATTTAAATAATATATTTCAGCATACAAACATCCAAATAGCAAGTACTTTACTTTTATGTACATGGTTTTCTTCAAAGATGTGAAGGTGCTTTATACTCATTATTTCTATAGTCCCCTCAGATTGCATCTGAATTAACCCTCATTATTTATAAAAATGATACAGTTAAATATGAGTCAACTCTGTTCACATAAGAGATTCATGAAATAGAAACAAATGAAATTAATTTTTAAAATTTATTTATCAAACTGAAAAATAGTAAAAAATATCAATACAAGTGTATATCAAGACAGTGATAGATATTCAGAACGAACTTACATTAAACTCATTGTTAACCAATAACAGTGAATATTAAAACATTAATTCTCAAGAACCAAAAACATATTCAAATTAATTTCAGCAGACCCACTAAAGAGTATGCCTATTTTATGCATATTATCCATGCATGTTTATTTTATTGACAAATCCATTAAGAAATTGAGAATTATTTATTTTCTCTGGACTGGGTATCTTTACTTATCAAGTTATAGAGTTATACTAAATTTCTAAAGTCTAGTCAATTGCTAGCCATTACAGGATTGCAATGATGTGATTTGCACTGAAAATTGACAGTATAGTAATCATAATATTCTGGTATATACAACCTGTAAAAATCTCAAACAATGAAACCATTCCTGATCCACACTGTCCTATAATCCTCACATTATGTGTGTTATGTTTTGCTATAACATTTATATCCATTCTCTTACCCCTGATCTTTACTGCCAAATTCCTCCTCTACTGTCTTACTCTCTATCCCAATTACTTCCTCCTATATTGTACAAGCATTATCTACTATGTGCTAGCATTAGGTTTTCATTTGTCACTACGATAGACATAGTAATAGTCCAAAGAGGACTGCAAACACTAAACATAAAAATGAATTATTTATTCAAATGTTGACAACTGTTTTGAAGGAAAGTTAATCAGAGAATGTATAGTTCTCAGCTTGTAGTTTAGTGGGTTCTCAGCTTGTAGTTTAGTGGGTGTCGGGGGAGTTTCTCTCGGGCAATAATATTTAAACAGCATTCCAAAGTATGAATTGGAGTTAGCTAGATAAAACAGGTTGAGAGAAGGGAGTGTTCCAAACAGAAAATAGTAGGTGCAAAGACCTTCAAACAAGAAGGAGTGGAGAAGGAAAGATGGAGGTAAAAGAGGACATAATAGACTGGAGAAAGTCTTCAAGAATTGTGATCATAAAACATTGATGATAAGTTTAGAAATTTAGGAATAACAAGCAAATAATAAAAGGATGGATGGTGGAAACAGTGAATGGGGATGCATGGCTTGTGTATAGCTAATTTAGTGGTTAATTAAATTTCTTAATTAAAAGAGGTGAAATATTCTCATCCATGTGAAACTAACCAATGAATGAATAACTTTAAAAAAGATCATGATAGAGTATTCTTGTAAGTAGAACTACTTAGTTAGGTCATTCACGACCATGAATATTGATGAGTAAATGTCCAATAAAATAATAAAGACATTTTAACAATGCAGTTATATATTTACTTGTAAATATATAAAGTTTAAGGTGTTTAGAAAGTACAAGCTAGTGAACTGTTTTCTGTGATTCTTTTTCACATGGGAATAACTGTTCATTTAATTTTTATGACTCATTTTTCCTTCGGTTATCTAATCTTTTCTCCTACTCAGTTTTCCTTCTGGTACATACACACATATTTCCACATAACCTTCCACAAAAAGGTTTTCCTTGATCTATCCTGCTAAAATTTCCTGTCCTTTGTTGTTGAGCAATACACTTACATTGGAAGAATAATCACGTAAACTGATTTAGAAAGAATTTAAACTTCTTCAAATACCAATGGTAAATGAGTAATATGAGCAAATGACGATAAGAGTGCTTTACCAAATTGAGAACAAAGGCATTTTATTTTAAATTATTTAAAAAAGCAAGTGGGGACATCTAATGCTACTTGAACAGATATATTTAAATAAATAGGTGTCAGGTCCCAAAGATGAAAATGAGAGAGGTAAAATATAAGGTTGGAATTTTAACTTGCTGTCAGTATTAGTGTTATCAAATGGGTGTAACAGTAAAGGTAATTTTATTTACCTCCAATTATTTTTTCTAAATTTGTAGTTACAAAAATTAAGTGATTTTTAAAAAAGAATAAATTGTAGGTAGAAAGAAAATACTATTCATTTATGCAATGAATTAAATAATTTAAAAGATTAAAGTTCAAATTTTTTTAGATCTTTTGATTAAGGAAACTGACACTGAAGGTTGGTGACATAATAATTTGTGAGGATTTCTTAACTGGTCAGGAAAATATAGAAGAGCAAAAGCTTCATGCTTCAGCAAAGTTTGTTGTTAAATTTTTTCATGAAAATAACACTTATATTAAAGCAATATTGCATTTCAACAAAACTGATGTAATTGCCTAGATGTAGTAGTCAAATCCAAAGCAGGAATCTGTATGTCCCTAAATTGGTGAAAATTTTTGAAGAAGGATAGGCATCCTGTTTGAAGCTATGTTATATTAAATTTCATCAAAGAATTATCCTATGCTATGTGAACTATAGTAATAATGATGAAAAAAAAGAGAAGAATATCTATATTGGTTCTGAAATTTGCTGATGAATAAAGAGGAAGCCTATCCCTATTTCTTCAGTTTTTATCAAGAATGATGTTGAATTTTATTGATTTTTTCCAAAAAATATGAACCAAATAGTCATCGGAGTTCTTATATCTATTAATATGATTAATTACATTAATAGATTTTCTTCTATTGAATCATTCTTACCTTCCACTTTACGCTATACAATTTTTTTCTGCTTAATAATACTCTAGTCAGGATTTTTCTTCATTACCTGTGAGTGCGATGTCTGTAGATTTTTTTAGGGAGCTACAATATTCTTGAGATTTGGGTATTGATGGCTTGTTCTCATCAATATTGAAATCTGGAAAATTTTTTAAATCATTCCATGATCTGGAAAAGTTTAAGTACTTGGAAATACTGGTCCTTTTTGTACTCCAATTATGAATGTGTTCAATCTCCTCTGGCCATGTTCAATGCATATAAACTTATTTCTAAATTTTTGCTTTACTTTTAATGCCTTACTTTTATCATCTTTATCTTGTTTTAGTTTGAACTTCCACAAAAAGCAAAGTCTGAGGCAAAATTTTTGGGGCAAGTCATCTATTTGAGAGTTGATCTCAGAATATATAGTGAAGGAGTGGTAAAGTGAGATAGAGAAGGAAGGAAAGACAAAAGAAGTGTGTTAGTGAGTGGGTTTCAACCATAGGCAACTGGGGCTTAACCTTTTGACCAATCCTCTGAGAGACTGTGTAGAATATACCTCAGTTCAACTCAGTGTGGGTTGAAAAACCTGAGATATTTTTCCACTTTTCCCTATCTCTCCTTGGTTGACGATATCTCCTGAAATGTTAACACTCTGGCATGCTGGCCTGCCATAACCCAGGCAGAACATGTTTCTGTGGCTAAGGAAAGCAGAGAGACATGTAAGTGCTTGAGTTCAGGAGCCATCATTCTACATTGGACCTGACCACTAACTGCAGATGACCTATATCCACGGGCCCATGGGTGAGGGTATATGCTCCCTGTGTTTTCATTTGTTTTCAGATGTCTATTCTCCCTTTGCTCCCCCGACTCCTTCTAATTACCTTTCAATGCTATGATTATTTTATGTTTTTCTTTCCTATCATGTGTATGCACCTATTTCACTGTTAATTTATTGCTTAAACTAGCTTAAGTGTTTTCTGTTAACTTCAAAGAAGCCCTGACTGATGCAAGGTGATATAAACCAGTCAATTACTACTACTTTCTAGGTACACATTTTTCACCCTAATTCCAAGAAACCAAGTACTTCTCAGTTACTTCCTACTCCACTGGAGCTATTTCCATTCTCATTTGCTAGCTGTTTTTCTTCTTGACTTTTAAATACAGGAGAACTCAGAGCTCTGCTCTCTGCCCTAATACACTTGCTAACTTAAAGTCACTTAATATATGACTTCTACAGAAATTTTTGATATCTCAGCTAACTTACCAACTCCATTACTTCCAGTTTCCCCTGAAAGAATAAATGATACCACCCAGTGGCTTCAATTTTTAAAAAAACAAAGATTCATCCTTCTTCTGTCCTGATCACCTATATATATATATTCCAGAGCAAGTCCAGATACTGCACCTCCAAAAAATCCACTTTTCTTCCTTCTGCACTACTATTACCCTAGAGCAGTCCCATCATCTCCTTCCTAGACCATCACAAAAGTTTCCTGATTAGTTTTCCTTTTTTCATACTGATCCGTCCTGGAATATATTTCAACACAGCAACTAAGTAATCTTTTTTTTTTTAACCTTCTACTCAAAACCCACCAGATCCCCATCACACTCTAGAATATCATCTAAACCTCTTACCATGAACTACAACTCTGTAAATACGACTCTCCTCCTGGTACATTCTGACCTTCTTATGGTTTGTTCCACAGTGTCATCAAAATAAATTATATTACTTTGCAGCTCTCCTTGTAAAATACTTTACAGTACATCCATGTGAAATGTCAACAGAACTAACGTGTATCATTCTGAGATTTAAGAGCCAACATGTGCTTCATGCTCAGTCCTGTCTTTTTTTTTTTCCTGCCATATTAAGCACTGATTCTCCACATAAAGGCTGCTAACTTAGCCTAGGTTCTAGAATTAAAAGAATGTTGAGCAGAGGTATACCTACCCCATGATACATGAATAACATATGAATAAGAAATAAACCCCTATTCATGTTAAGTCACAGCATAAACTTGTATATACTGATTGATAAAAACAAAACAAACTCATTTCTGTCATAAGATACTGTATTTGCTGTTCCATCTGTCTGGAACCATCTTCTCTTATGGGAGAAATGAAGTTCTTCAAGGGGTTTTACATGAAAAATTTAAATGAAAATGAAATTTAAATGAAAAAACATATGAACAAAAGGCTTTGACAAAATGACCTCAAATGGCACTCACCTTCTTTAATGTAAAATCAACACTAAACTTTTTTACACTTATGATTATAGAATGCAACATAAAAACTTGTAAAAAATGTAAAAAACTAAAAATTGGCAAAATTGAGAAGTGGTTAGAAGATAGGAGGAAATGGAAGGGTTGTTAGTAAATTATTTTCATTTCAAAATATCAGTTGTTTCTAATTTTAGAAGGTGTCATGTAGAAAAATAATTACTCCACGTTATATTTAAATCATTATTATTAGTTTTCTTTAATAATAATTTTAAATTACTATTATTAATTTTGGGGAGTAACATCCATTCTCTGAGATGAAGTTACAGTTATCTTTACTTGGGCAATTTTTAAAAGAAAAACATCATCAGTTTCTTTTTTTTTACCTTAAAGTTTTTTAAAGTTTTAAGTATTATGATACCATCTTTCTATGAGCACATCCATATATTTTCCTTTCACACTATCCGTCTCTTTCAAAATATAAAAATGATACATTGATTAATGTATTATCAGGTTCAGAGTGATTAGAAATCTTTTTTTGTTGTTTTTTCCTACTGAAATACATTATGATAATGTTTCTTGTTTAGAACAATAATGCAAAGATTTTTTTAAATTGGGATGAAAGAGAAAAGAATGGAAGAGAGTCATGTGAATTAAATCCTCATCTTTCATATGGTTAATAGAATCTGTATAAAGTCATTAAATACTACTTAGAAATACGAATTACCAGCAGAGTACCTCTTAAAAGATGATGTATATTGATGACAGGGAGTGGGATAATGGATTATTATTTTTATTATCTTTAATTACTGCTGTAGTATTTGATTTGTTTTTTCCCATGTACAGCTTATTGATTTCTTTGTATGTACCTCTTTCTACTAAGAAAGTAAACATATAAGCTTTCAGCCTGTCACAGTAAGTATATGTGGAAAATAAGTTCACTTGTGAACTACAAAAGGGAGTTAAATGCCAATGCTCCACCAAATACTTTGTCTAGATCTGGGGAAAAAAAATTATTACATTGTTTTCCTAGTCTAAGTAGGCTTCGTGTTGAGTGTTATTCATGTCTATACATCCTCAGTTATCCCATACATGAGATAATTTCAGGTTTGAGATTAGCAAAACACCATGATTTTACAACGCTTCTATGAGAGTGTATTCTTGACCCTTACTCTACTAGATTAATAATATATATATGTACATGAGTTTATGTCCTTTTTATTATTGTATAGTATCTAGTAAAGTATACATATGTATATATTCATATGTACATTCATATAAATTTTAGGACAGTATGTGAAGTAATGCCAGTATTAAAATTAGCATCCATTTTGTTAGTATTCATATACGAGTTTAGTAAGTTTACGTACTGTATATTTAATAACATCAAATTCCTACAGTGTGTATCACTATTTGCATTTTGACTAACATATGATTCCTTTACTAGTTTTACGCTGAGTATGATTTAGATGGTCTTCAAAGAGAAGTACAAAATGCGGGACGATCTGCATAGGGCCCAAATTGTTAGAGAGAAAAAGTCCTTCACTGAAAGTGAGACAGCCAAACCACAATATTCAGGAGTTGCAGAGGGACAAGGAGGGTAATCTCTACTTATGACTGAGGCATAGGGACAGTCATAATGGGTGCAATGACCCGACAGCAGTTATTATTGAAACATAATGTTTTCCCACTAACCACCACATCCATTTGTCATGGCTAAGAATGACATAAAAGTCCACATCCTCTTGGTTTCAGGGTAACTGGTAAGTGTGCTTTATCTCCTTATTGTTTCATAACCTCAGGAAAGTGCAACTAGTAAGATCTTTCTCCTAGGATAGTAGAGTGAAATATGGTTTTTAAAGTATGGTGGTGATATTAAGAGCTTCTGTTTAAGATGAAAGACAGATCACTAAGAAATTCAGCAGTGGGTCTGCTTGCCCTTTGCCCTTATCTAGCTTATGAGGACAAAGTGATCAGTGTTACAATCTTCTGCCTATTAATATGGATTTTTCCTGATGAAGTCCATGAACTAAAGAAAGTCTTTCTTTCTCTCCTTTTTTCCATTCTTCCTTCCTTTCTTTCTTTTTTTACTTTAAGGCATGCACCATCATATAATATCTATTATTTAATTCATGTTTCACCCTGCCTGCTCCTGTCTTAATCTGAAATCAACTCTTGTCCCACACACCATCCACATAATTATTAGAGTTGCCACGTGAATAAAATATGTTTGCTAAACCTGACCACAGCTGATTGCTTTCAGTTATCAGAGAATCTGACTCAAGCATGGAAATGAGAGTCCTTTTCTGTGATATTCAAAAAGGGAATCTAAAAAGAAATGTCCATCTCTCTCTACGAGTGAATTGACTGTAAAATTTCTACATGGAAGCTATTGGCAGCCATATCTTCCATATAGTTTGAAGAAAAATTTAATGAGTGGAAATTGAAGCAGTCTCACAGAGAGAAATGGTAAAGATTGAAAGAAAGACATGGTTATTTTAACTCCTCATAACTATTGTTCCTAACATTTAACTTCATTCCAATTCTCCTTATAATACATTTTCTTATTTCTTTAAGCTATTTCAGGTCAGGCATCTGTTGTTTGCAACCAAAGGAAACTTTATCAATAAATTAGATGTATGCAGAATTACTTCCTCAAGAATAAGCTCTTAGAAGAAAATTAAGAAATTTCCAGTTAAGTGTTTAAAAGCATGTCTTCCCACTGTAGTAAAGAAATCCTTAGTCACATAAGGAATACCTCAGTTAATAATGAAGCCATTGTAGCTATTAAGGTACACCTGGGTCAGATTCCCAGAAAACAGCTCTGAGACATAGGTTTGTATGAGGTTTATTGGGGGTTATTCTCAGGAACAATACTTAAAAGTGGGAGAAGAAAGCATGTTGGGATGAAGGAGAACTTGCACTGCATTGCAATTATGATATAGGCCTCTGCTGATCCCATGGGGAGCTATCAAGCCAGATGGTCTTCAAAATGTCTCCAGTTGAGCTAAAGAATAGTTGGGGCTTACCCCCATGTCAACCAGTTATTGAATGCAGGCAGTGACTCTTGGTTGAGGGCAATTCCTGAAGCAGGATTCAGCTATGAGCTATTAGTAGACAAAATGAGCAAGCTGTTGTGGAAATTAGTACCTAGGTCCTGAAGCACGGAGTTTGGGGCAGCATAGATACAGTATGCATTAGATACAGTAGCGTTTCTAGTTCTTATTTAATTTCTATTTAGCTAATGACTTAAGATAATTGCTAGTGTTAATTAGCAATACATTGTCCTATATGACTCTTAGCCCAGTATGGTAAAATGTGAAGGGAGGAGGGGTGGACAAGCAACAGTCAAGCAAATAAAAAAGAAATCATTCTCTCTAGTGGATCTTTTACTTTTCCATCTGATAATCAGGGATGGAATGTGTAGAGAGAGTGAGAGTCTGTAGATTGGCAAATATTTGGTATATCCAATGTCTAATTAATTGATATCATCTGAACCTAGGATAATTTAATTCCTTAAGAAATGTAGAGACTTGTAATTTTAAATAAGAGAGATTCCATAGTACATAGACCTTTACTGCTGCTTATTTGACTATAATAGCATTTATTGTAGGGTATATGTGAAAAGAGGGATAGGGACCAGAATGGAGTTTTAATGTTGCATGCATATATGTCCTACAACATCCTTTGTACTCACTTCATCAGCCAGTCCAGCCTTGTGACACATAAAAAAATGTTTTATTTAATTAAAATGTGATTTCTTCTCTGAGTTTTCCCACATCTTGTATTTATTTATCGGGAAAAAATAGAATAGGAGGACAATGATTTTTCATGTTTTGCATCAAATGGACAAGTTCTATAATGGAAAAATTATTATCGTTTCCACTATAAAAATTTCTTTGAATATTGGCTGGGTATTCTCACTGAACAGTCTTCACTGATATTCTCACTGAACATAATTACTTTAAAACTCCACATTATTCAAAACCAAATGGCGTAGAAACACTTCGTCAGAACCCTAAGGTCACTGTGTAAGAAATTTGCTTACCAGCATTTTGGCAATGGTGGAAGCATAATGATGGAAAGTAACATTTGCAAAGCATTAGAATATAGTGAGAGAGTTCCAGTCCAAAATTCATGGACTTTTAAGCTTTGCAAAATTAGTCATAAAGGTCTGAACTATTCTTAATATTTTTGTAAAACTAAAACGAATTGCAGTTTTTTAGTATTTTATGAACTAGAGGTGCACTTTCTTTTTAAATCAGAAATTAACTGATTTTAGAATCTACTTTTACCTGCTGATAAAATGTCTTATTAAGCAATATTGCTGTTGTTGTCATTATTTTTAACTAAAAAGCAAAAAAGCCTTTTGTTAGTTAAAAATCACTTTGTTTGATAGAAATGTGATAGAATTTCAAAGCATAAGACCTAGGGGCAAAGTAATAAAAGCCACGTTGTTTAACAAGTTTGGCAATTGTGGATGTAAAAAAGGACTTTAGAATCTAAAAACTAGAGTTATAATTCTATTTCTGCTATGAAATAACTATGATTTGGGAGGTTACTTAAAACATTTGATCCTCTGTAAAATTAGATAATAGGATAAGTCAACTTGAAAAAAATCTCTTTAAACTCTACTGTTTGGTCATTTTTCAATTTCTTTGGCATTCTATTGTCCTTCTATACTGCAGTTCCTCCCTCTGGCCCCGGGTAAAGGAGTGGGGAGGAGATCATTTGGAACACCTCTGCTCTTTCGCACACTTCAGCAGAACAGTTATTTTCACAAGATTCAACAATGTCCATTTCTCATCCATTCAGATTCATTTATTCATATAGCAAATGTATCTTCAGTACCTTCTAATTATCATGGTATCTGCTAAACTCCAGGAACAAGACAGAATTTCTTCTTAAGGTGCTTATAGTCAAGTAAGGAAGTCAAATATGCATACATAAATTATAGTACCCAGTACTATATTTGTAATTTGCAAGAATGGAAATTTGTGCGTTGTTCATAAAGAGCACAGGAGAAATGTTAGTGAACTATGCAGAAGATATTTGGGGGATATTGTGTGAGGAGAAATATGCTCCAGCTTCCAGGCACATAATTCTTGCTTAAGGTCCTACTCTTTCAGGGGAAATATGAGATCCAGCATAGCACCAACTTCATCTCCAGTTCTTATAGATTACCTACAATAGAGATTTGGAAGTTTGTTTTTGTCCTTTGCATTTCAAAAATATTTGTGGCAGAACCCAATCACTAATAAGAAAGAAAAAGAATGTGTTTTTAAATTATTATAGTTTTTGAGTAGCTTCTTTTAAACTTTTGAAAAGTAATTTCAGGTAATTTCTTCTTTATGAGAAAAGCTGAAACACTTTGAGAAAACTATAGAGTATGGTATTAAGGGGCAGTCCAGTCTGCTTTCATTAACTGTCTTTTTCTATCACTTATAATGCTTCTTTGTATAAACTCTCATCCGTTTTCTCCTCTAGCTCCTCAAAACAAAAGCTCCAGTGTTCTGTATATTAACTCTGACAAAGGGTCCTGAAATTTCGGAAACATCCATGTTCTGGAATCCAGCTAATGTTAAGTCATTTTACTCATTTTACCCAACCACATAACATTATGTTGTTCTGGATTCCATCTTAAGGGCATTTTAAGTTCTTTAAAAAAGTGGTTAGTATAAATACAAAATAGAAAACAATGGCAACAAGTAAAACATCATTTTATTTTTAAGGAGCACTTAGATGTTAAGCATGTAAATGAAAGCTGAGATTTGTTAGGCAAAAGTCCTCAAAGAAATTATAATTTTTATAAAGACTATTTTTTAAGTGTCAAACCAACAAATTCAAACCTGGTGCATATTTCTAAGTATTTCAGCTTTTTTTTTTTTTTTTTAGTTGAAGCACTCTGCTTGGTGTTTCAAAAGAAAAAAAAGAAACAAGAAAAATGTTATTCTGTATCTGAAGACAATATTTGTTTTTACATAAAACTCTGATTTTATATGAAACTTTGAATATTTGGCACCCAATCTATAATGTATGTTTAAACTTTGTGGATGTATCTTTAGAATCTAGAGATGTCTTCTCACTTCATATTCTCCCTGAAGTCATCCAATTCCATGACCTCACTCGCCATCTGTAAATAGATGACTTCCAAGATTTTATCTCTAATACAGAAATGCATTAAAAAAATTCAGTGCAATATAGGTAACTACTTCACATCTCTACTTGTATGTCTAAGAGACACACAAAACTTTCATTTGTCAAAAGATGAACTCCTGATAACTAATCCCAGATATACACAAAGAAACATACACACCTGCATAGAAACAAGCACACATATAACAAATCCTCAGCTTGTACAATGTTCTTTATGTCAGTAAGTATGATGCCCATTAAAAAATTATGATTATAAAATAAATACATGATTGTTGCAGAAAAATTGAAAAATGTAGAAAAGTATAAAAACAATGATTTCACATGTTATCCAACAATCTAATACTCAGCATTTTCAGGGATTTCCTTTAGTACACTTAAACAGCTCTTTCTTGGTCCTTTATGCCTTAATTATGGAATTTTCTTATTTTTTGGTGGCAACATATTTTCAACACTTTTCTATATAGTATAAATATATATTAATTATATCAATATAATTAAATATATTATTTAAATATGTGTTTGAATTTAACTTTTTCTTTTTAATATTTTCTGTCTCTTGTACCTGCTACATTTCCTTAAAGGGTCTGATAACCTCAGTCTATAATTTCATATTTAAAAACAAGATAATGCACTGATTGATTGTAATCTTCATTCAATAGTAGGATTCACTTAAGGAGAGTAGATGAGAAATAAATTACTATTCAAAACACGGATATCTCTAGACCATAAGCTACCTTTGGGCAAATTAGAAAAAGACAGCCCTTTCTCTGAATAGAGCCCTGGCACATGGCTTAGGAAGCAGAGTGTGAGCGATGCTTTACCTTCACTTGCTTTCTTGTCCAGGCATCTTCTACAGGGTATAGCCTGCACAATGTATGCTATGGCCCTAAGGCTGTGGGAGCCTTAAATTCTAGATTGACAAGATGCCAATATTCACTTTAGCTGCTCCCTTCCCCCAAGAAATTTAATTAAATATCTTTACTGATGAAGCCTCTGAATTCTTTTCTATGTTGAGGACTTGACTACAAGTTTACTCTGTACTTAAGAGTAAATGGAGGTGGGAAAGTAAAATAATTCATGAAACAAACATCACTTTGTCCCTTCATTTTCAGCCTCATTCTTTATATCTGTCATGCATGATGCCTGTGGCCTCAGGGTCTGGAGGCTCATGGGGTTCTGCTGGGCAGATCTGCTCCATTCTATTTTGGAATGCCCCGCTAAGAAGTTGCTTTCTTCACTTTCCTTCATCTGTCACTTTTCCTTCCCAATTTTCATCTTCCATAATTGGATGAAATAACTTACTGATACTCTTTTTGTATGGATATATATTTTTATTCCTCTGTCACTTTAATGAAGTTTTAGGAAAAAGAGAAAGTGTTTTGCTCAAATCGCCTCTTCAACCAGAAGCGCACTAGACATTTTAAAATGTAATCATAAAAGTTTTTCCCTAAATGTGCCATTCATAAATCTCTCATTGCCATACATTTATTAAAGAGGCATTCCATAATTATCATTTCTTATTTACTTCATTGACTTAATTTTAAAAGTTTTATACAGATCTTTTTTTGGTAACAGGGTGGGTTTACTTTCTTGGCCTCCTTCTCGTGTTTGTTGGTTAAAAATCTTCTGAAACTTTTAACAGGTTGTACACCTCCCTAATTTTTGCATATTCAGAAGTTATCTGGAAGTTTTCTGCCATCTTCTGCCATTGTTTCTGTTATCTATGACTGTGTAACAAACCACCCAGGAACTTAGTCACTAAAACAACAATCATATTATTATTTTTCATGAGTCTGTGATTTGATAGGTGCTCAGCTGAAAGGTTCTGCTAGACTTCCTTAAATTTTCTCATGCAGTTGCACTCAGATAGTCAAGGCTGAGATATACAAAATGGCTTTACTTACATTTCTGACATCTTGGTGAAGGTAGCTCAGAACTTTCTTCAGTCTTGCGTGGGCTTTCTAAAAAGTTAGCTTACATTTCTTTACTACATGGCAGCTGGCTTCACATGTGAGTGTTGCAAGAAATCAAGCCCCAATGCATAAACTCATAATAGGCCTTTGCTAACATCTAGATTGCTATTATCATGTCCCAGAGGCCAAAGCCAATCACATGACCAAGCCAGAGTTAGTGTGGGTGGGGGCTAAACAAGGATATAACTATTAGGATTTTTGGTTCATCAGAGTTCCTAACGGTAACGGTCTACCCCAGCCAACTACTACCAACAGATGTTCTGGTCATCTGGCTATTTGGAGATTATACTACTAAATAACTTGAATCACAACATTATTTGTGTTCAGGAGCAATGCATGAAACATCTTGATATAAAAAATAGAAAAAAAGGAAAAAATTAAATTAATCACTTTTGCTCTGCTTCCTGCATTTGCTGCTTCCTAGTACTGAACTCACTTCCCAAAGTTCAAGATGCTCTTGTGCATTTCTGACCTTACTGTGTTGACCTACTGGGAGTTAGATTTCACAGCAGACGTTACAGTGCATCTTCCCGTAGCCTCTCCCTAAGCCTATGCACTATGTCAGCTGTACTCGCTTACACTCCTTATTTCTCCATATTAAATGCTTTTCTCATTATTCTTATTAATTATGAAAGCCCATTCATTCTTCAAAGCTGTTTAGATTCTTCTTTATTCTATAAGATCTTCTTTGCTTGACTGACCTGACAATAAGTCATCACTATCTCTTCTCTTCCTTGATCTACTATAATAATATTCATAACTCTGATACCTCTACCAACTGTTAGATTCTAAATATTTATATTTGAATATTCTATACTTATCCATATATATAATGTTTCTTTTTAAGTGAAGATTGAAATCAAAGTGTAATGACTGTATCTTATTTTCATTTGCATAAGGCCACTGGCAAAACATCTTATAAATGACAGGCTCCAAATTCATATTTATTGAATAATTATAGTAATAATTATAATTATTTAATTTTGAACACTTACTTGTGTCAGGTACTTTTCTAAGTGCTTTATATGTCATAATTCAGTTAATTCTCTCTCTTTCCCTTTCTCTCTCTCACATATACATACAGACACACATAAAGATGAAATACTTTTTTTAATCCCCACTAAACATGTAAGGTAACTGAGGTTAAGAATATTTCTCAAAGTCTCACTGAAAGTCAGTAGTAGAATGAGAATTTGAAGTCAGTTCATCTTTAACCAGAGCCCATGATCTCAGTCACCCTACTCTGTTGAATCATTATTGACCTGAATTTCTCAAGAAAAATGTGTTTTTTAGTAAAATTAAGGGTTTATAATTAATCTTTTCTTTTTTTGTTTATTATTGTTTTATAGAATCATAGATATCCAAAGGTCTAAAGGATTCTAGTGTTCACCTAGTGCTATAGCATCATGTCAAGAAAGAGGTAACATTAGTGATTTGCTCAAGAAAGATTCAAGATGTGAGCTGAGATCTCTGACTCCCTTACTAGCTTTTATATCTTACAACACAGATTTAATATCACAAAGACCCACTCATGTAGCAATTATGAATGTTGGGTATGGGAGGGAAAATAATTTAAGAGGATTGGAACTAATGGTTTAGAATAAGTTTAAACAAACAAAAAAAATTCAGAAGATTTTGGAATCAGTTCAAAGGTATACTTTATTCTGAAAGTTGGTAAATGTTGCTTTTGAAGTACAGCAGTAACTGATTTGTGGTGATGAGAATATTAAAAACAACGACAACAACAATATATATATAGTCACATCAAAAGTCAACAATATGCATAGTGACAGATTTGGATATTGAAAACACATCCAAAAAGATCATATTCATTTTTCTGGATGAGCATGTGGGTGTATAGCACACCCCAAGGTCCTGGAATATCTAAATATATATTTTTTGATGAAATTAGGACTGTAAAAATATGAAAATGTTGGAAGAAAAAGTTTATGGAATATAAGCACTATATTAGAAAAATAGGGAACAGATTGCCAATGAAAAGAATTTTTCAGCCTTTTCTGTGATTTACTTTGAGTTTTTTAACCAAAATAAACCTTGATATAATTAGAAAACTTCTCAGAAACCATTCCATCTAATAAAAGCAAAATTTTATCATTGTTCTAAATGTCTCTGAGGATATTTCTCCTTTGTTAAGGGGATATAATTATCCCCAGTTTCCATCTTGGACTGACTTCTTAAATAAATCATGAGAACATTCAAATGTTTGCCACTGGAAAGTTCATGAAGGCAACATACTAATTTCAGAACACTCTTTATGGAAAAAGAAAAAAAGAAAAAAACACATTTTATTTTTCATATACTTAACCTCTCTTTTTTCTTCACAAAGGGTACCACTGAAAGAGACTTTAGCTGAAAGACCCCCTAAGGGATTCAGAAATGACTTCTGGGAAATTTTAGTTATTATAACGTCTATTTAGAACCTCAACATGAAAACCACAGTTATT
The DNA here is from genome assembly GCF_028023285.1 of Balaenoptera ricei. Taxonomy (NCBI): domain Eukaryota; kingdom Metazoa; phylum Chordata; class Mammalia; order Artiodactyla; family Balaenopteridae; genus Balaenoptera; species Balaenoptera ricei. The sequence continues at coordinate 110,627,145 of NC_082642.1, forward strand.
TTGTTGTTGTGGTTGTTGAATAGAGTAATTCGAAGTCATTTCTTATTCAACAAACATATAAAGTAAAAATAAAGTAAGATTGCTTTTATTTTAAGCTACTCATTTTTCTTCCATTCAGTGATTTTTGCCTTGAGAACATTGTATAATATGTGTTATTCTAAATCACATGGCTTATTAAAAACAAAAATTCGTGACTTATTGGGATTAGTCTATGTATTAATCAGGATCTAGTCAGTAAAACAGAGATCACTCCAGTTTTTTCAAAAGGCAAAGAAAAGGAAGGGAGAGGGATTTAATACAGGGAATTGGTTAAACGGGCTTTTAAAGAGCTGAGAAGAAGCACAAGAGACAGAGATACCCCAGAGACCTGTAAACAGGAAGCTGCTAATTTGCATAGAGTTGAGAAACAAAGATGGAGGGGCTGTTACTAGGGTAGAGAAGCTAGGACTATGAAGAGGGAGCTAGAATCTTAGCAGACAGACTCTACTCCATAGCAGAACTGAAACCACACAGGGAGGGACCTATTGTGAAAGCCAGAGGAAAGGAGGAGAAGCAGTCACTGCAAGTCATGCCATGAAGTAAAGAAACTTCCTGTTCGGGCCACACCTAGCCCCATGCTAAAGGATAAGAGACCCTGCCAAATGCAGTTCTCTGACTTACAGAGTGAAAAGGGGGAAGGATGTTATATGGATTTGAGAGCAAACAAGGACAGTTTAGAAATCTAATTTGTTTTAACTACATTTAAATATACATTTAATGCAGCTCTACAATAATTCAGGAATATTTTGAAAAGTTTTTATTTGAAGTTATTTTATCATAAAAGTTCAAGAACAGTGCTTTCCAATAGTATTTTCTCTGATGATGGAAATAGTCTATATCTGCACTGTCCAATACTGTAGTTGCAAGTAATATGTGGCCATTGAGAATTTGAAATGTGGCCAGTGGCACTGAGGAACTAAATTTTTTATTTCATTAAATTTCAGTTATTTTACATCTAAAAAGCCACATGTGCATATTGATTACCATATTGTTATAGCACAGATCTAGACATATTAAGGTAACCAAATTGGTTCAAACTAGTTGATCTACATGTCCTTGTGATTTACCCTGATGTGTAATAACTACAAACTGATTGATAAATGTGCCAGATCCCATTAGGAAAATATTTATAAAATGGACTGTATATTATGTAACTAAAGTAAATTCCTAAGTGCAATTACCTCAGGACTTCTTTACACTGATTCCATGTTCCCAATATTTAGAAAAACTGTATTCAGAGTTCAGGTTGGTTCATTCTACTCAGAAATTGTTTTTTAGAATAGAAATATTTTTCTACTAAATTATTCCTTTGCTCCTGAAGTCATAAGAGAAAAATGTTTTTTTCAGGAATATTATATATGTATTCAAAACAATTTTTTGACTGAAAAATGCATAGACAAAATTCAGTGAATAAGAATGTATGTAAGTGTGAGAAAGAGAAAGAAGAATTAAGAGAGAAGATAAATATCTAAATAATCTCAAATTATGGTATCCATATTTATTTTTTGTATTTAGGTAAAATTACAATAAAGTCTCTTCTGCTGATTTTTTATTTTAAATAGAACTTTACTAAAGTATAATTGATATACCAAGAATTGCATATGTTTAATGTGCACAATTTAATAAATTTAGACATATGCAAACCACAAGGCAATGGACATATCCAACATGTCCAAGAGTTTCCTTGTATCCCTTTGTTTGTTGTTTTTCTTGTGGTAACAGCATTTAACAGGAGATTGACCTTCAACAAATTTTAAAGTACAAAATACCAATTTAATTTTTTTGCATGTGGATATCAAGTTTTCCCAACAACATTTGTTGAAGAGACTATTCTTTCTCCATTGTAAATCTTTATTTACAACTGTGATATTTACTCCCAATTTTTAGGCTTGGGGCTGTGTATTTGTACATAATTAAATCATCTACAAATTCATATCATTTTTTAAGTTATAATTTTAGATGAAGCATTTTCCCATGTCATTAAAATTTCACAAAACATAATTTTGATTAAAATATAGTATAGATAGATTTTAATTTACCTAATCAGTTTTATATTATTCATGGCGTTGCTTTTTAATTTTTGCTGCTTTTGATAATATGATTTGAACATATTTTGAATTATTTTTATATGATAAGTTCCTATAATTACTAGGTCAAATGTTGTAACTAACTATTTTTAAGTTGGATATAGACTGCTAAACTGCCATCTGGAAATACTGATTAATTTCAACTCTCATAAGGAATATATAAGAATATATAATGAATCACTTTATTATAAATAAAGTAAGAACCTTAGCAATCTAAATTAAGGTTATATATAAGACATTGCAATACTAGTCACAATTATAGAATTGGTACTGAGGAACATTCTTTTCAGCTGTCTTTAGGTTAAACAGTTTTCAAGCTTTTATTTTATAAAAGTATCACCTGGACAACTTGTTTAAAATGAAAACTCTTGAGTGTACACCAGAGAGACTATCATTCAAAAAGTCAGGGCATCTGCATTTTTAACTAGCACTCGTGTTTAATGTCATGCAAATACAAGAAAACCTCTTCTGGAAATGTTGCTTTAAATAGCTATGTAAGTTGAAAGTGCACCATGTTTTTGTCTAAATTTTCTATGTCAGAGGATAAAATATGGTTTTACGGGGTATGAACAGATAAAATCCTGAAAATAAAATTTAAATGTTGTGATGGTCAGTTTTATGTGTTAACTAGGCTACGCTGTAGTCCCCAGTTATTTAGTCACATGGTTCTTAGTTGTTGTTGTGAAGGAACTTTGTAGGTGTGATTAACATTACAATCAGTAAATGGATCCTTAAGTAAAGGATATTATCCTTGATAATCTGGGTAGGCCTGATCCAATTAGTTGAAAGACTTTAAGAGGAGAACAAAGTTTAAGAGAAGAAGAATGAAATTCCACCTGTGGACTGCTGCATCAGCTCCTGCCTAAGAGTGTCCAGCCTGTTCTCCTGACTGCCCATATTATGGATTTTAGACTTGCCTGAATAGTCCCCACAATTACATACACCAATTTCTGGCCCTATCTATCTATCTATCTATATCTATCTATCTATATATCTATATATCTATCTATATATATATCTTGTTCCATTTCTATAGTGGAACCCCTATGATATATTATATATTATGATATAATATCATTAATATTTACATAGTTATATACACCTTGGTATGATAAACATAAACTTACATATATTTTCTACAACTGAATGTCTTTAGTTCAATTACCTTATTTTTGTATATTGTACAGTAATTTTGTAGAACTCAACCCTTGACATTCTCTACAACCATGTTTCACTTTTAGCCTTCTCCAGCATTATTCTTTATGATTCCACTCTTGTCTTCTTAATTTTGGCTTTGGCTATAGTCAACTACAAACACTGTCTTATATACTCTCTTGTTCAAAACCTTTCAGATTGTCCCACTGTATTTAAAATAAAATTTAATACCTATAATATGGCCTATGTGGCTCTCCATTATCTGGCCCTTGCCCCCTTCTGCACTTATATTACTTGTCCTGCTTGCTTTCATTGTTTCAGCTAGACAACCCTTTCTGTGTTACTCAACAGCTCATGCTCCAGTCCTTTACATGACTAACTCCAGATAATTCCTCAGTTTTCATCTTATATATCACTTCATTAAAGGGCCTTTCCTGAAAAGTCCACCTAATTTATATGCTAGTAGCATTTTATACTTTCCTTCATAACCATCATCACTATTTTAATGGTTAATTATTCAAGTGATTATGTTTCCTCAACTAGACAAAATGCAATGCGGGTAGAGACCATGTCTATTTTATTTATTCCTTTAGACTAGATTTCCTTAAAAACAAACTTTGAGTAAAAGGCTTGTGTGCAGATAATTATTAAGGAATGAGTTTTTTGGAGCAAGTGTAAGGGACAGAGTGTTTGGGCCCCCAAACACAAAGTTTCTAATTTAGCCTATAGATAGGATGTTATAAGGACTTTTAAGGCTCATTACACATGGTACTCTATGGAAAGGATTGTTAACACTATGGAAGAGAATCCCGATAGAGAGAACATCATGAAAATCTTGAAGGATTACACCATTGAAGATGCCATCTTGTTATTTAAAAAGCTGTGAAAGCCATCAATCTCAAAGCAATAAGTTCCTGCTAGAGAAGACTGTGTCCAGATGTTGTGTGTGACTTCACAGGATTTACAACAAAGTCAATCAAGGAAATCATGAAAGACATTGTGGATATGGCAAAAAGAGTGGGAGTGGTGGTGAAGAGTTTCAAGATATGGATATTGGAGAAATTCAAAAGCTAATAGATACCACACCAGAGGAATTAACAGAAGACAGTTTTATGGAGATGAGTGCTTCTGAACCAGTGCCAGATGATGAGGAAGAAGATGGAGAAGAAACAGTGCCAGAAAAAATTGACAGTAGAAAATCTGGCAGAAGGGTTCTAATTATTCAAGCCTCCTTTTGACTTCTTTTATGACATGGACACTTCTATGATACATGCACTGAAAATAAAGGAAATGGTGGGAGAAGGATTGGTACCATATAGAAACCATATAGAAAAACAAAAAAGACAAAGTGTAAGACAGAAATTATGATGTATTTCCATAAAATTACACCAAATGTGCCTGCCTCTCCAGCCCCCTCTTCCACCTTCTCCACCTCTTCCACCTCTCCCACCTCTGAGACAGCAAGACCAACCCCTCCTCTCTCTCCTCCTCCTCAGCCTATTTAACATGGAGGCCATGAAGAGGAAGACCTTTATGATGATCCACTTGTACTTAATGAATAGTAAATAATCATCATGTCATACAGTTAATAAATTTATCTATTGTGTATGTGTGTGAGTCTTTGTGTGAAAGTATAATAACTGTATGGCAAGTACTGTATGAGACATTTTTATGTCATCATCATTATCATCGCTTAAGTAGTCATTGTGTAGAACATTGTATACAAGACCTGTACTAAAGTGGATAGCCTATACTTACATAGGTATAAGGTGAGTGATATTTAGTATAAAATTAATAGTGTTAGTTTTCTTACTGTTTTTTAATTTTGCTTTCAAATAATTACGTTATATACAGTATGCCTGTCTCTCGTAATCTGAGAAAATGCATATCAGTCTATCATCACACTTAAGCTTTTTTTGTCAAAAACTGTAAACAATGTTTCCACTGCTGTACTATGAATATGACTGTAATAATGTATACCATAAAAATTTTATAATGATGGCACTTGAATCACGGTGAAGTAGGAAGACATGGAACTCACCTCCCCCTATGATCACACCAAAACTACATCTACATGTGGAACAATTCTCACTGAAAACTAACTGGAGACTAGCAGGAAGATTTCTGTACAACCAAGGCTGTAAGAAAGATAAACATGGAATCAGATAGCAGGGGAAAAGGAGCAATCAGATTGGTACCTGTTCCCCCAGGAGGGGACTCAGAGGAAAAGGGAAGTTACACATGCAGAGACCCTCCCTGGTGAGTGAGTGGTTCAAGTCACATATTGGGTGCCCCAGCCCTGGGGTCCAACACAAGGAAGATGAGCCCCCATGGCTGGTTGGAGGGTCAGTGGGCCTAACAGTAGGGCTGTGGGAAGCCTAAACTCCACTCATGGGGAGCTCATGAACACTTGCTAGCTCCTGAAGCAGGACAGAAAGGGCAGACTGAAACCATGCAGCTGGCTGACTTGTTTCCTGCATGCACCCCAGTGCATGCACCAGCCTGAGCCAAGAAAATATTCCGTCACTATTTGCCTGGAGTCACAGCAGCAACCTAGGAAAACGCTGAGTTTTGAGAAGCTATGGCAATGTCTAAACAGGGAGAGGAGCAACCATTACTGGCGATTGCACAGGGAGCACATCAGAGGCAGTCTGGAGCTCTGATGGTGGCTAAACCACTACAGCTTACATCCCAACCTTTCCCAAATACCCACACCAGTCTCTCTGACTCCAGCACTGCTCCCTCTGGGTTAAGGGTGCCAGTACTTGGTGGGGGAAGAGCCCACACTGAAAAGAAACTGAGCCAACTTGGACCTGACCCTAGGGATTTTGCTCCAGCAACTTGTGACTTGACCCTGACTGCAGTAAGGAGGTGACAGTTACTAAGCAGAGGGAAAGCCCCACCTCACTTGGCTCTGGCTTTAGCCCCTCCTTCTCCAGCCCCATCTCCTACCAAGGTGATAGCTGTCAGCACATCCTGATGAAAAGTATGACTTGTGTTCACGTCAAATCCAGCTCTCCCACCAAAGCCATTGGACACACACAGACTGTATGGAGACACTCCCACATAAGGGCACACTTTCAAGACTGCCATAGGTAACTGTTTTACTTAATTTCATAGAGATAGAGAAAGATAAGTAAAATGAGGAGACAGAAGAATTTGTCTCAATTGAAAGAGCAAAAGAAAACCCTGAAAAACAATTAATGAAACAAACAATTTACCAGATAAAGAATTCAACACATTAGTAATAAGAATGCTAACTGAATTAGGGAAAAGAATAGAGGAACACAGTGAGAATTTTAAAAAGGAAGTAGAAAATATAAAAAAGAACCAGTTAGAACTGAAGAATACGATAACTGAAATGAAAAAAGAAAAACACTAGAAGGAACAAACAGCAGGCTCGGTGGCAAAGAAGAACACAAATAATCTGGAAGATAGAATAATGGAAATCACCCAAACAGAAAAGCAAGAAGAAAACAAATTTTTAAAAAGATGAAAACAGTTTAAAGATTTTGGGGACAACATCAAGTGTACCAACATTTGCATTATAAGGGTCCCAAAATGAGAAGAGAGATAGAAGGGTGTCAAAAATGTATTTAATAAAACTATGGCTGGAAACTTCCCAATCCTGAAGAAGGAAACATATATCCAGGCAGAGGAATCTCAGAGGGTCCCAAACAAGATGAACCCAAACTGACCACACCAAGACATATCATAATTAAAATAGCAAAACTGAAATATGAAGAGAGAATTCTAAAGTCAACAAGAGAAAAACATAGAGTCATATACAAGGGACCTTCCATAAGGCTATCAGCTGACTTTTCTGCAGAAAGTTTGCAGGCCAGAAGGGAGTGGCATGATATTTTTAAAGTGCTGAAAGGAACAAACCTGCAGACTAGGATACTCTACCCAGCAAAAATTGAAGGAGAGATAAAGATCTTCTCAGACAAGCAAAAACTACAACAATTAATAATACTAAACCAACTCTAAAAGAAATGTTGTAAGGTTTTCTCTAAGTGGAAAAGAAAAGGCTATAAGAATGAATAAATATCTATAAGAAAGGAAAAATCCCACAGGTAAAGGCAAATGTATAGTAAGGGCTGAGAATCAACCACTTATAAGTGAGTATGGAGACTAAAAGACAAAAAAATTTAAAAATCAAGTATAATTACAGTAACCTACAAAGGGAAAAACATGAATATGTAAAATATGACATCAAAAACAAAATGTTGGGGAAAGGAGTAAAAATTGTAGATCTTTTAGAATGTGTTTGAACTTAAAGGACTACCTGTTTAAAACAGATATAGGTGAACATATATGAACCCCATGGTAGCCACAAATCAAAAACCTACAATAGATACACAAAAACAGGAGAGAAAGGAACACAAACATACCACTAAAGAAAATCATCAATCTACCAGGGAAATAACTAGAAGAAGAACAAAAGAACAGGGATGACCCACAAAATAACTGGAAAACAAGTAATATAATGGCAATAAGTACATACCTATCAATAATTGTTTTAAATGTCAATGAACTAATTGCTCCAATCAAAAGACATAGAATGGCTGATTGGATAAAATAAGATCTATGTGCCTGCTGTTTATAAGAGACTCACTTCAGAACTAAAGACACACACAGACTGAAAGTGAAAGGATGGAAAAAGATATTTCATGCAAATGGAAACAACAAGAAAGTGGGGGTAGCAATACTAGTATGAGACAAAATACACTTAAAACAAAGGTCTATAACAAAATACAAAGATGGAATTATATAATGATAAAAGTGATCAATACAAGAAGAGGATACTATACTCATTAACATATATGCACCCAATACAGGAGTACCTAAATATATAAAGCAAATATTAATAGACATAAAAGGAGAATTGACAACAATATAATAATAGTAGGGGACTTTTAACAACCTAGTTATACCAAAGGACAGATTATCTAGACAGAAAATCAATAAGGCAACAGTGGTCTCAAATGACACAGCATAGAAATTGGACCTAATAGATATCTACAGAACTTTCCACCCAAACCCAGCAGAATACACATTCTTTTCAAGTACATGTGGAGCATTCTTTAGGATAGATCACATGCTAGGCTACAAAACAAGTCTCAACAAATTTAAGGAAATAGAAATTATATCAAGCTTTTTTCTGACCACAATGGTATGAAACTAGAAATCAATTACAGAAAGAAAAATAGGAAAAGCACAAATACATGGAGACTGAATAATAAAAAATCAGAGGAAAACAGAAAATACCTCAAGATAAATGAAAATGGAAACAACTTTCCCAAATCTGTGGAATGCAGCAAAAGCAGTTTTAAGAGGGAAGTTTATATCAGTATAGGCTTACCTCAAGAAACAAGAAAATCTCAAATGAACAGCCAAACCTTCCATATAAAGGAATTAGAAAAAGAAGAACAAACCAAGCCCAAAGTCAGCAGAAGGAAGAAAATAATAAAGATCAGAGAGGAAATAAATAAAATAGAGACCAAAAATACAATAGAAATTATCAATGAAACCAGGAGTTTTTTTTCTTCGAAAAGATAAACAAAATTGATAAACCTTTAGCCAGGCTCATCAAGAAGAAAAGAGACAGGACACAAATAAAATAAGAAACGAAAGAGAAGAAATAACAAGCAATACCACAGAGATACCAAATGAGAGAGAGAGTATTACGAACAGTTACATGACAACAAATTGGACAACCTAGAAGAAATGGACAAATCTCTAGAAACACGCAACCTTCCAAGACTGAATCAAGAAGAAATAAACAACCTGAACAGACCAATCACTAGTAGTGAAATTGGACTTGTAACAAAAAAAACTCCAGTGAACCTTTTTATAACAATGCATTCATTAGTGTATAGACTAGGCTACCATGAAGCAATCATATTGCTGTTTCTTCATTATCAGTGCACAAATCATTATACCTGTAAAGAAGTGAGTTTATTTTATCTTTTCATTTTTGATATCTAGTGTCAGTAATACATATAACAGCTACAGTGTTTGGTATCATATAAGGCAATATTGATGTAGGTACAGAGAGACGATTCATCTTGTAAAGAAACAACATAAGGTATTGATAAATACAGTACAGTACTATAAATATATTTTCTCTACCTTCTGATTTTCTTCTTTTTATATCTTTATTGGAGTATAATTGCTTTAAAATGTTGTGTTAGTTTCTGTTGTACAACAAAATGAATCAACTATAAGTATATGTATATCCCTATTATCTCCTCCCTCTTAAGCCTCCCTCCCATCTTCCCTACCCCACCCCTCTAGGCCATCACAAAGCATCGAGCTGATCTCCCTGTACTATGCAGCAGCTTCCCACTAGCCATACATTTTACATTTGGTAGTGTATGTATGTCAGTGGTACTCTCTCACTTTGTCCCAGCTTCCCTTTTCACCACCGTGTCCTCAAGTCCGATCTCTATATCTGCGTATTTATTCCTGTCCTGCCACTAGGTTCATCAGTACCGCTTTCTCAGATTCCATGTACGTGCATTAACATATGGTATTTCTTTTGCTCTTTCTGACTTACTTCACTCGTATGATAGATTCTAGGTCCATCCACCTCAATACAAATAACTCAATTCCATTCCTTTTTATGAATGAGTAATATGCCATTGTATATATGTGCCACGTCTTCTTTATCCATTCATCTGTCGATGGACACTTAGGTTGCTTCCGTGTCCTGGCAATTGTAAATAGTGCTGCAATGAACATAGTGGTACATGACTTTTTTTTTTTTTTAAGCCATAGCTGCAGTTTTATTGTTTTATTTGTATATTATACTTTATTTATAAATAAGAATGATACAAGAATGTTTTTTGTCATTTCTGGTGAGAAACTGCTATACTTTCTATTATATTCATAGTTGTGAAGAAAAAAGATGACATAAAATTAAATGCAGTCCCCAAAACTTGAAACATACCTTAGTGATAGAGCTTTTCAGTTTCAGTTAAAAAGTCTTGAAGAATATTACAAAAGGTATAAAATTGCATTTGGAGAAGAGGAAAAAACTTACCAGCTACACGAGTACAGAGACTTGGGTTTTTTTTTTTTTTTTTTTCTTTTTCTACAGCAGGTTGTTATTAGTGGTCAGTTTTATACACATCAGTGTATACATGTCAATCCCAATCTCCAAATTCATCCCACCACCACCTCCACCCCCCGCCACTTTCCCCCCTTGGTGTCCATACGTTTGTTCTCTACATCTATGTCTCAATTTCTGCCCTGCAAACTGGTTCATCTGTACCATTTTTCTAGGTTCCACATATATGCGTTAATATACGATATTTGTTTTTCTCTTTCTGACTTACTTCACTCTGTATGACAGTCTCTAGATCCATCCACATCTCTACAAATGACCTAATTTCGTTCCTTTTTATGGCTGAGTAATATTCCATTGTATATATGTACTACCACTTCTTTTTTATCCATTCATCTGTTGATGGGCATTTAAGTTGCTTCCATGACCTGGCGATTGTTAATAGTGCTGCAATGAACATTCGGGTGCATGTGTCTTTTTGAATTGTGGTTTTCTCTGGGTATATGCCCAGTAGTGGGATTGCTGGATCATATGGTAATTCTATTTTTAGTTTTTTAAGGAACCTCCATACTGTTCTCCATAGTGGCTGTATCAATTGACATTCCCACCAACAATGCAAGAGGGTTCCCTTTTCTCCACACCTTCTCCAGCATTTGTTGTTTGTAGATTTTCTGATGATGCCCATTCTAACTGGTGTGAGGTGATACCTCATTGTAGTTTTGATTTGCATTTCTCTAATAATTAGTGATGTTGAGCAGCTTTTCATGTGCTTCTTGGCAATCTGTATGTCTTCTTTGGAGAAATGTCTATTTAGATCTTCTGCCCATTTTTGGATTGGGTTGTTTGTTTTTTTAATATAGAGGTGCATGAGCTGTTTATATATTTTGGAGATTAATCCTTTGTCCGTTGATTCGTTTGCAAATATTTTCTCCCATTCTGAGGGTTGTCTTTTCGTCTTGTTTATGGTTTCCTTTTCTGTGCAAAAGCTTTGAAGTTTCACTAGGTCCCATTTGTTTATTTTTGTTTTTATTTACATTACTCTAGGAGGTGGATCAAAAAAGATCTTGCTGTGATTTATGTCAAAGAGTGTTCTTCCTAGGTTTTCCTCTAAGAGTTTTATAGTATCCAGTCTTACATTTAGATCTCTAATCCATTTTGAGTTTATTTTTGTGTATGGTGTTAGGGAGTATTCTAATTTCATTCTTTTACATGTAGCTGTCCAGTTTTCCCAGCACCACTTATTGAAGAGGTTGTCTATTCTCCATTGTATATCCTTGCCTCCTTTGTCATAGATTAGTTGCCCATAGGTGCGTGGGTTTACCTCTGGGCTTTCTATCTTGTTCCATTGATCTATGTTTCTGTTTTTGTGCTAGTACCATATTGTCTTGATTATTGTAGCTTTGTAGTATAGTCTGAAGTCAGGGAGTCTGATTCCTCCAGCTCCATTTTTTTCCCTCAAGACTGCTTTGGCTATTCGGGGCCTTTTGTGTCTCCATACAAATTTGAAGATTTTTTGTTCTAGTTCCATAAAAAAATGCCACTGGGAATTTCATGGGGATTGCATTGAATCTGTAGGTTGCTTTGGGTAGTATATTCATTTTCACAATATTGATTCTTCCAATCCAAGAACATGGTATATCTCTCCATCTGTTGGTATCATCTTTAATTTATTTCATCAGTGTCTTATAGTTTTCTGCATAAAGGACTTTTGTCTCCTTCGGTAGGTTTATTCCTAGGTATTTTATTCTTTTTGTTGCAATGGTAAATGGGAGTGTTTCATTAATTTCTATTTCAGTTTTTCCTCATTAGTGTATAGGAATGCAAGAGATTTCTGAGCATTAATTTTGTATCCTGCAACTTTACCAAATTCATTGATTAGCTCTAGTAATTTTCTGGTGGCATCGTTAGGATTCTCATGTCATCTGCAAACAGTGACAGTTTTACTTCTTCTTTTCTAATTTGTATTCCCTTTATTTCTTTTTTTTTCTCTGATTGCCGAAGCTGGGAGAGCTAGCTTAGTGGGTTTGTCATATATGGCCTTTATTATGTTGAGTTAGGTTCCCTCTATGCCCACTTTCTGGAGAGTTTTTATTATAAATGGGTGTTGAATTTTATCAAAAGCTTTTTCTTCATCTATTGAGATGATCATATGGTTTTTATTCTTCAATTTGTTACTATGGTGTATCACACTGATTGATTTGCATATATTGAAGAATCTTTGCATCCCTGGTATAAATCCCACTTGATCATAGTGTATAATCCTTTAATGTGTTGTTGCATTCTGTTTGCTAGTATTTTGTTGAGGATTTTTGCAACTATATTCATCAGTGATATTAGTCTGTAATTTTCTTTTTTTGTAGTATCTTTGTCTGCTTTTGGTATCAGGGTGATGGTGACCTCATAAAATGAGTTTGGGAGTGTTCCTTCCTCTGCAATTTTGTAGAAGAATTTGAGAAGGATGGGTGTTAGCTCTTCTCTAAATGTTTGATAGAATTCACCTGTGAAGCCATCTGGTCCTGGACTTTTGTTTGTTAGAAGATTTTTAATCACGGTTTCAATTTCATTACTTGTGATTGATCTGTTCATATTTTCTATTTCTTCCTGGTTCAGTCTTGGAAGGTTATACCTTTCTAAGAATTTGTCCATTTCTTCCCGGTTGTCCATTTTAATGGCATAGAGTTGCTTGTAGTAGTCTATTAGGATGCTTTGTATTTCTGTAGTGTCTGTTGTATCTTCTCCTTTTTCATTTCTAATTTTATTGATTTGAGTCCTCTCCCTCTTTTTCTTGATGAGTCTGGCTAATGGTTTATCAATTTTGTTTATCTTCTCAAAGAACCAGCTTTAATTTTATTGATCTTTGCGTTTGTTTTCTTTGTTTCTATTTCAATTATTTCTGCTCTGATCTTTATATTTCTTTCCTTCTGCTAACTTTGGGTTTTGTTTGTTCTTCTTTCTCTAGTTCCTTTAGGTGTAAGGTTAGATTATTTATTTGAGATTTTTCTTGTTTCTTGAGGTAGGCTTGTATAGCTATGAACTTTCCTCTTAGAAATGCTTTTGCTGTATCCCGTAGGTTTTGGATTGTCGTGTTTTCATTGTTATTTGTCTCTAGGTATTTTTTGATTTCCTCTTTGATTTCTTCAGTGATTTCTTGGTTATTTAATAATGTAGTGTTTAGCCTCCATGTGTTTGTGTTTTTTACATTTTTTCCCCTATAATTCATTTCTAATCTCAGACTGTTGTGGTCAGAAAAGATGCTTGATATGATTTCAATTTTCTTAAATTTACCGAGGCTTGATTTGTGACCCAAGATGTGATCTATCCTGGAGAATGTTCCGTGTGCACTTGAGAAGAAAGTGTAATCTGCTGTTTTTGGATGGAATGTCCTATAAATATCAATTAAATCTATATGGACTATTGTGTCATTTAAAGCTTCTGTTTCCTTATTTATTTTCATTTTGGATGATCTGTCCATTGATGTAAGTGAGGAGTTAAAAGTCCCCCACTAGTATTGTGTTACTGTCGATTTCCTCTTTTACAGCTGTTAGCAGTTGCCTTATGTATTGAGGTGCTCCTATGTTGGGTGCATATATATTTATAATTGTTGTATCTTCTTCTTGGATTGATCCCTTGATCATTATGTAGTGTCATTCCTTGTCTCTTGTAACATTCTTTATTGTAGAGTCTATTTTATCTGATATGAGTATTGCTACTCCAGCTTTCTTTTGATTTCCATTTGCATAGAATATCTTTTTCCATCCCCTCACTTTCAGTCTGTATGTGTCCCTAGGTCTGAAGTGGGTCTCTTGTAGACAGCATATAGATGGGTCTTGTTTTTGTATCCATTCAGAAAGGCTGTGTCTTTCGGTTGGAGCATTTAATCCATTCATGTTTAAGGTAATTATCGATATGTATGTTCTTATGACCATTTTCTTAATTGTTTTGGGTTTGTTTTTGTAGATCCTTTTCTTCTCTTGTGTTTCCCACTTAGAGAAGTTCCTTTAGCATTTGTTGTAAAGCTGGTTTGGTGGTGCTGAATTCTCTTAGCTTTTGCTTGTCTGTAAAGCTTTAGATTTCTCCATCAAATCTGAATGAGGTCCTTGCTGTGTAGAGTAATCTTGGCTGTAGGTTATTCCCTTTCATCACTTTAAGTATATCATGCCACTCCCTTCTGGCTTGTAGAGTTTCTGCTGAGAAATCAGCTGTTAACCTTATGGGAGGTCCCTTGTATGTCATTTGTTGGTTTTCCCTTGCTGCTTTCAAGAATTTTTCTTTGTTTTTAATTTTTACCAATTTGATTACTATGCGTCTCGGCATGTTTTTCCTTGGGTTTATCCTGTATGAGACTCGCTGAGCTTCCTGGACTTGGGGGGCTAATTCCTTTCCCATATCAGAGAACTTTTCAACTATAATCTCTTCAAATATTTTCTCAGTCCCTTTCCTTTTCTCTTCTTCTGGGACCCCTATAATTCGAATGTTGGTGCATTTAATGTTGTCCCAAATGTCTCTTAGGCTGTCTTCATTTCTTTTCATTCGTTTTTCTTTATTCTGTTCCATAGCAGTGAATTCCACCATTCTGTCTTCCAGGCCATTTATCTGTTCTTCTGCCTCAGTTATGCTGCTATTGATTCCTTGTAGTGTAGTTTTGATTTCAGCTATTGTATTGTTCATCTCTGTTTGTTCCTTAATTCTTCTAGGTCTTTGATAAACATTTCTTGCATCTTCTCGATCTTTGCCTCCATTCTTTTTCTGATGTCCTTGATCATCTTCACTATCATTATTCTGAATTCCTTTTGTGGAAGGTTGCCTATCTCCACTTCCTTTAGTTGTTTTTCTGGGGTTTTATCTTGTTCCTTCATCTGGTACATAGGCCTCTGCCTTTTCATCTTGTCTATCTTTCTGTGAATGTGGTTTTTGTTCCACAGGCTGCAGGATTGTAGTTCTTCTTGCTTCTGCTGTCTGCCCTCTGGTGGATGAGGCTATCTAAGACGTTTGTGCAGGTTTCCTGATGGGAGGGACTGGTGGTGGGTAGAGCTGACTGTTGCCCTGGTGGGCAGAGCTCAGTAAAACTTTAATCTGCTTGACTGCTGATGGGTGGGGCTGGGTTCCCTCCCTGTTGGTTGTTTGGCCTGAGGCAACCCAACACTGTAGACTACCCAGGCTCTTTGGTGGGGCTATTGACAGACTCTGGGATGGCTCACACCAAGGAGTACTTCCCAGAACTTCTGCTGCCGGTGTCCTTCTCCCCATGGTGAGCCACAGCCACCCCCCACCTCTGCAGGAGACCCTCCAACACTAGCAGGTAGGTCTGGTTCAGTCTCCTTTGGGGTCACTGCTCCTTCTCCTGGGTTGCGATGCGCATACTACTTTGTGTGTCCTCCAAGAGTGGAGTCTCTGTTTCCCCCAGTCCTGCAATCAAATCCCACTAGGCTTCAAAGTCTGATTCTCTAGGATTTCCTCCTCGTGTTGCCGGACCCCCAAGTTGGGCAGCCTGACGTGGGGCTCAGAACCTTCACTCCAATGGGTGGACTTCTGTGGTATAAGTGTTCTCCAGTCTGTGAGTCACCCACCCAGCAGTTATGGGATATGGTTTTGCTGTGATTGCGCCCCTCCTACCATCTCATTGTGGCTTCTCCTTAGTCTTTGGATGTGGGGTATCTTTTTTGGTGAGTTCCAGTGCCTTCCTGTCAATGATTATCCAGCAGCTAGTTGTGATTCTGGTGTTCTCACAAGAGGGAGTGAGCGCCCGTCCTTCTACTTCGCCATCTTGGTTCAGGCCGTCCATGACTCTTTTTGAATTATGTTTTCTCCAGGTATATGCCCAGTAGTGGGATTGCTGGGTCATATGGTCATTCTATTTTTAGTTTTCTAAGGCACCTTTCAGTCTTTATGTGTCCCTAGGTCTGAAGTGTGTCTCTTGTAGACAGCATATATATGGGTCTTGTTTTTGTATCCATTCAGCCAGTGTGTGTCTTTTGGTTGGAGCATTTAATCCATTTTAAGGTAATTATCGATATGTTTGTTCCTATTACCATTTTCTTAATTGTTTTGGGTTTGTTATTGTATGTCTTTTCTGTCTCTTGTGTTTCCTGCCTAGAGAAGTTCTTTTAGCATTTGTTGTAAAGCTGGTTTGGTGGCACTGAATTTTCTTAGCTTTTGTTTGTCTGTAAAGATTTTAATTTCTGTGTTGAATGTGAATGAGATCCTTACTGGGTAGATTATTCTTGGTTGTAGGTTTTTCCCTTCCACCACTTTAAGTATATTCTGCCACTCCTTTCTGGCTTGCAGAGTTTCTGCTGAAAGATCCGCTGTTAACCTTATGGGGATTCCCTTGTATGTTATTTGTTGCTTTTCACTTGTTGCTTTTATAATTTTTTCTTTGTATTTAATTTTGGATAGTTTGATTAATATGTGTCCTGGTGTGTTTCTCCTTGGATTTATCCTGTATGGGACTCTCTGTGCTTCCTGGACTTTATTGACTATTTCCTTTCCCATATTAGGGAAGTTTTCAACTCTAATCTCTTTAAATATTTTCTCAGACCCTTTCTTTTTCTCTTCTTCTGGGACCCCTATAATTCTAATGTTGGTGTGTTTAATGTTGTCCCAGAGGTCTCTGAGACTGTCCTCAATTCTTTTCATTCTTTTTTCTTTATTTTGCTCCCTGGCTGTTATTTCCACTATTTTATCTTCCAGCTCACTTTTCTGTTCTTCTGCCTCAGTTATTCTGCTATTGATTCCTTCTAGAGTAGTTTTGATTTCATTTATTATGTTGCTCATCACTGTTTGTTTGTTCTTTAGTTCTTCTAGGCCCTTGTTCAACATTTCTTGTATTTCTCCATTCTATTTCCAATATTTTGGATCATCTTTACTATCATTACTCTGCATTCTTTTTCAGGTAGACTGCCTATTTCCTCTTCATTTGTTTAGTCTGGTGGGTTTTTACCTTACTTCTTCATCTGCTGCATATTTCTCTGTCTTCTC
This sequence comes from Balaenoptera ricei, assembly GCF_028023285.1. Taxonomy (NCBI): domain Eukaryota; kingdom Metazoa; phylum Chordata; class Mammalia; order Artiodactyla; family Balaenopteridae; genus Balaenoptera; species Balaenoptera ricei. The sequence goes on from NC_082642.1 coordinate 110,644,476, forward strand.
ATTTTGTTTAACTTACTTTGTTTGAGGTCTCCTTTTCTCAGGCTGTAGGTTGGTAGCTCCCATTGTTTTCAGTGTCTGCCCCCAGTGGGTGAGATTGGTTCAGTGGCTTGTGTAGGCTTCCTGGTGAAGGGGACTGGTGCCTGTGTTCTGGTTTGTGGGGCTGGATCTTGTCTCTCTGGTGGTCAGGGCTGCATCTGATAGTGTGTTTTGGGGTGTCTGTGAACTTAATATGATTTTAGGCAGCCTCTCTGCTAATGGGTGGGGTTGTGTTCCTGTCTTCCTAGTTGTTTGCCATGGGGCATACGGCACTGGAGCTTGCTGGCTGTTGGGTCCAGCTGGGTCTTAGCTTTGAGACGGAGATCTCTGGGAGAGCTCTCACTGATTGATATTACTTGGGACCAGGAGGTCTTTGGTGGTCCAGTGTTCTGAAGTCGGCTCTCCCACCTCAGAGGCTCAGGCCTGACGCATGGCCAGAGCAACAAGGCCACCAACCACACGGCTCGGAAGAAAACAAGAAAAAAAGGAAAAAATATAATAATAAAATTTTTAAGAATCATAAAATAAAAATAATACAAAATAAAAACAATTAAAATTAAAAAATTTAAAAAAAAAAGAAGAATGCAACCAAACTAATAAACAAAACCACCAATGATAATAAGCACTAAAAACTAAACTAAGATAAACATAAAAATCAGAAACAAAGCAGTCTCAGAAATCAAACCCCAAGTCTCCAGTTGTTCCCAAGTCCACCACTTCAATTTTGGGAACATTCCTTGTCTTTTCAGGTATTCCACAGATGCAGGGTACATCAAGTTGATTGCGGGGATTTAAGCTGCTGCTCCTGAGGCTACACATTGAAATTTCCCTTTCTCTTCTTTGTTCGCACAGCTCCTGGGGTTCAGCTATTGTTTTGGCCCCACCTCTGCATGTAGGTTGCCCTCAGGCATCTGTTCCCTGCCCAGACAGGAGGGTGTTAAAGCAGCAGCTGATTACGGGGCTCAGCCTCACTCAGGCCGGGGCGAGGTAGGGGTCCATAGTCATAACTGGAATGCGGGGTGAGCCAGCGGTGGCAGAGGCCAGCATGATGTTGCAGCAGCCTGAGGCACACCATGTGTTCTACCGGGGAAGTTGTCCCTGGACACGGGACCCTGGCAGTAGTGGGCTGCACAGGCTCCATGGGGGGCTGTGGATAGTGACCTGTGCTTGCACACAGGCTTCTTGGTGGCAGTGAGAGCAACCTTAACATTTCATGCCTGTCTCTGGGGTCCGGGCTGATAACTGTGGCTCGTGTCCATCTCTGGAGCTCACTTAGGCGGTGCTCTACCTACTGTGGGCACATGGGAAAGGAACCCCCTCTCCTCACGCACCCTGAAACAATGGTCTCTTGCCTCTTTGACAGGTCCAGACTTTTTTCCAGACTCCCTCCTGGCTAGCTGTGGTGCACTAGCTCCCTTCAGGCGTGTTCACATAGCCAACCCAGTCCTCTCCCGGGGTCTGACCTCCAAAGCCTGAGCATCAGCTCCCAGCCCCCACCTGCCCCAGCCGGTGAGCAGACAAGCGTCTCAGGCTGGTGAGTGCTGGTTGGCACCAACCCTCTGTACAAGAATCTCTCCGCTTTGCTGTGTGCACCCCTGTTGCTGAGCTCTCCTCTGTGGCTCCAAAGCTTACCCCCTGCCCACCCCCTGTCCCCGCCAGTGAAGGGGCTTCCTAGTGTGTGGAAACTTTTCCTCCTTCACAGCTCCCTCCCAGAGGTACAGGTCCTATCCCTATTCTTTTGTCTCCATTTTTTCTTTTTTCTTTTTCCCTGCCCAGGTATGTGGGGATTTTCTTGCTTTGGGGAAGTCTGAGGTCTTCTGCCAGTGTTCAGTAGGTGTTCTGTAGTTGTTCCACATGTAGATGTATTTCTGTTGTGTTTGTGGGGAGGAAGGTGATCTCCATGTCTTATTCCTCTGCCATCTTGAAAGTCACCCCTCCTTATACTGGGTTTAATACTGTCCCCCCAAAATTCATGTTCACCCAGAACCTCAAAATGTAACCTTAAATGGAAATGAAGTCATTGCAGATATAATTACTTAAAATGAGGTCATACTGTGTTAAGATGTGCCCTAATCCAATGTCCGGTATCCTTATAAGAAGAGAAAACAGATACACAGGGTGTAATACCATGTGAAGATGGAGGCAGAAATAGGAGTGATGTGTCTGCAAGTCAAAGTACACCGAGGGTTGCTAGCTACAAACAGATGCTAGGAGAAAAACATAGACTATATTCTCCCTCAGAACCTCCATGAAGCAACTCTGTTGACACCTGAATTTCAGACTTCTAATCTCCCGAACTGTGAGGGAGTAAATTTCTGTTGTTTTAAACCACTCAGTTTGTGGTGTTCTGTTAAGGCAGTCTAAAGGAACTAACACATGACCCTATTCTTCTCTCCAAATTTAACATTATACAGATTTTATATTAATAGAATCTTATGGTTTGTATTATTTGTATGATTTCCGTCACTTAACATTTCTGTCAGATTCATTTATACATTGTGTGCAGAATTAGTCTGTTATATTTCATTGTTATATAGAATTCATTATATGAATATGCCACAGTTTATCATCCCACATTTCATAATCCTACCCTTTGTTTTTGTTTTGGCTGCAACTGTTTTTCATAAATGTTTTGTTTCACACACATGTTTACACATCTTCTGGGCATATAGTTAGGAGTAAACCTGAGGACTTGAAGGTAATTAAACTATTGTTTCTAAGCTCCAAACTGACCTTTTATACTCTGCCTTGTGATTCTGGGTCCAGGATTCAGCAATTTACTTTTGTCCTTTGTCAGCCAATGCCCTGTTAGCTTCTGCCAATAGGGGAGAGTAGGTAGGCACTGAAGGCAGAATCAGGGAAAATAAACTTTCTTTTTGTTTGGTTTGCTAATTCTCTCAACATAGAGCCAGCAATAACTCTTAAACCCTGAAAGATTTGGTTGTCTTGAGGCTAGCAGTTCACTATTTTAATTTTTATAGCCTTGGTAAATCCATTTTGATTCGAATTGCATTGAAAATATAGATCATTTTAAGGAGAACCTGCACCTTTAACATTTTGAATTTTTAATTCAGGGAACCTAGTATATTTCTCATTTATATTTGATACACCTGAATATCTTTAGCATTTCCTTTAGGAATGATTAACTTTTGATTAATAATCTTGTTTTGGTTTTTTGGTTTTTTTTTGTCTGAAAATACCTTTAAATTTCTATATTTTTGGAGATTATTTATGCTGGATATAGAATTCTAGGTTGACCATTTTGTTATTATTTTTTATTTTGGGCTTTTATTGTTTTTTCTGTTTAGTAATCTTATTACTATCCTTAAAAGTTAACATTTCATTTTCTCTGGGTGATTTTAAGATTATTCCATCTACATGTTTTTGCTTTTGTTATTGCAGTTTTATCATGTCTTATCTAGGTATAGCTTTCTTTGTATTTATCCTGCTTGTTGTTTGTAGTGTCTGTTGAATCTACTGCTTGGTTTTTCTCAGAATAATTTGAATATTTTAAGGCACTTTGTGTTAAAATGTTGCTTCTTCTCCATTCTTCTTCTCTCTTTCTAGGATGCTTATAAAATATTGTATGATAGAACTTTGCACAATATTTCATATGGATTTTGTTATCTTTTGATGTTTTCCATCCTATTTTTTCTCCCTGCTTCTGTCTTCAAACCAACTTTCCAGTTAACTAATTTTTCAGCTCTATCTAATCTGTTTAAACCATCCATTAAGTTATGTATTTCAGTTATTATATTTCCTACCTTAGAATTTTTATTTTTATAATTCCCAGTCTTTTCCAAAATGTTTGACCTATATTTATTCTTTTAAATATATTAACATTGTTATTTTAAAGTCTCTGTCTAACGGATTATTATTGTCTCTATGTCTTTTGTTCCTCTGGATTTTGTTTACATTGTCTTGACCATTTCATACCTGTAATTTTTTATTGAGTGTTGGGCATTGTATAAGAAAAATTGTAGCAACATTTTGAGACTCTGGATAAATTTATCTCACTGGATAAAGCATCTCTGTCATCACTGTGGTGCATCAACAATCCCAGATAATATTAAACAAATAAGTGATTATGATTATTTGATTTTAGGTTTCAAATCCCCTGAGGGCTGGTTCTGTTTACCTCAACGTTAGGTTTTAAACCTAACTTTCTGGTATTTATCAAGTACCTTCTCTCTTAGCTATTTCTGAATTTCAACTCCTCTGAACCTACTGAAAGCTTTCATCATATTCCAGCTAAATTTTCAAACTTGGCAGTCCTCCTATAAGGAAAAATAATACATGAAATAGGCAGATTCATCTTTTTTCTCTCCTCTCCTTCATATTGACCACACAATTTATATGCATTTGTAGCTCCCTGGTGTCTTCAAATAATGTTTGTTTAAAATATTTTATACAGCTTTGGTAAGAGTTGACATTAAGAATGTTTCTAAATTTCAGTTTGTCATTATAGAATCTGAACTTCTATTTTATAATTGTAACTTTGAAATTATCCAAAAATTTTCAATAATCCAAATATTAAATTATAAAGGAAGCAATTACTTAAACTGAAAAGTCATTAAAATAAATGAAATAACTTTTTTATCAAGTTGGAGAAATAAATAACCACAAAGAAAAAGAAGAGCATTTGACTATGCATTATAAGGAATAATTTTCAAAGAAGTTAAAAACATGGCTCTCATAGATATAAAGTTTATTTAAGTTATTGATTAATGAGAGAATTGGAAGATGTTACAACCAATTCAAAGGAGAAGTCAAAGAATCACATATCTTTATTCAGTAAAGAAACATTTATTTTTTTAAGATTAATTAATTAATTAATTTGGCTGCATTGGGTCTTTGCTGTGCGCAGGCTTTCTCTAGTTGCGGGGAGCGGGAGCTACTCTTCATTACGGTGCACGGGCTTCTCATTGTGTTGGCTTCTCTTGTTGTGGAGCATGGGCTCTAGGTGCATGGGCTTCAGTAGTTGTGGCACTCAGGCTCAATAGTTGTGGCTTGCAGGCTCTAGAGCACAGGCTCAGTAGTTGTGGCGCATGGGTTTAGTTGCTCAATGGCATGTGGGCTTCCCAGACCAGGGCTTGAACCCATGTCCTCTGTATTGGCAGGCAGATTCTTAACCACTGCAACACCAGGGAAGTCCAAGAAACATTTAAATCAATCCTTAAAAACTTATTTATTCATTGGGCAATAAATACTTGGATTCTACTATACACAAGTAATTTGTATTTACATGTACAACAATTATTTTCATTGCTGTCAGTTTTCTATAACTTAATTTCTATTTCTACAGAATTTTAAGGCAGCCTGTAACCACAAGGCCCCGTGGAACCTTCCTGGGACAGACCCCTCCCCCCAGGTCCTCTGCCTGCCTCTTGTTTATAGAAAAGCTGTAGTTTCCCAGGCCTCCCTGAGTCATAAAATCTTAGCTCAAAAATTAATGATTGAAAGATTTTAAACAGGTAGTGACAAAAATAGCACTTGGGCCAGAAGAACTGGTAACAATTTAAACAGTAAGTCAGCCATATACCAGTCACAGAATCTTTAGTTCCTTACTGAAGTACATAGATAACAGTGTCTGATGCACATTCCTGAGTTGTTTTACAGATACTAAAGCCCCCACCAAATGGAAGAATTTAATTACTTGATGACCATGAACACATAGCCCTCAGACCAGCTGGAGCCTGAGAATTGATAATGTTAAGACCTATGACACTGCCCTGTTACCTCACCATCAACCAATCAGAGAATTGTGCACGAGCTGATCATATGCCCTGAAACTCCCCTCCCTCACCTTGCCTTTAAAAATGTTTCCCTAAAACCCATCGGGGACTTCAGGACTTTTAAGCATCAGCCGCCTGGACTGCTTGCTTGGCAACTGCAGTAAACACTGCACTTTCCTTCACCACAACCCAGTGTCAGTAGATTGGCTTCACTGCTCATAGGCAAGTGGATCCAAGTTTGGCTTGGTAACAAGCCTAGTCAAAGACAGAGATGCATATGTGAATGAATAAATAGTAACTTATAGTTTTAATAAAGAACAGTGACATTATAAGGAAATGTAAGTGAATTGTACATGTAAGGATAAGAAATTATAATAAACATAGAATATAAGTAAGAGGTAATGGTTCAAAACATTTTATGGTTAACAGCCATATAACACTTAAAATTAAGTAAGTAAGACACATGAAAACTTGTTTTAAAAATCATTATTTTGAAGCCAATATCTAAAATATAAAAATATCACACCAAATGCTGATGATAAGTCAAATAGGATCGAAGCTCCAAAAATGGTCCTTGAATTAACCAATGAGATTATTTTATGGCTTAGCAAAAAATAGGTTTTTTTGTATTGGTGAGAGACAGACAACAGACTGTAGTGTGATGAGGAATGAATAGAAGATGAAGAGGTGAATATAATATACTATAAATGAAATATACTGGTAGACTGATGGAAATTTGGACAGCAGTTAAGTTTTGTTTGGCCTACATGGTACTTTGATTTTGTTGTTCTTTTATTGCTTTTGGTTATGGAGATATTCCCTAGGTTCTCAGAATTCCTTCTGCTCTTTATTTTTAGATACCTGGTCTCATTGACTAATTTTTTTTTAATCTGTCCAGACCATAGAGAATTTGTTTGTGACCTGAGAATTGAGACCACTTAAATAAACATTACTCAGTCCATTGGGACTGATATCTAAGACCACCTATGTCACTGAGAGTTCTCTCTTTCTGGACAATTTTTGCCCTGGAAGATAAGTTAATAAAACACTAAAGAATCTCACTATTTGCTTCGGACAATTTTTGCAAATCAATTTTCTGGACAAAGAGTTTGCTCATATGATGAAAGAGAAGTTAGAAAATCTGAAGAGACTAATAATAATTCTGGAGGGGATAAATTAATACATATGTGTGTTTGTGTATGATATATCTATGTTTTTGTTTGAAGAATAGGTCTAGAAAAATAACTGTTTCAATTCATTTTACAAAGCTAGTATAAACTATGTAACTGTCTGACAGAATTATTACAATAGAACAAATAAGTGGAGCTATCTCATTTATAGAAACAGATATACAATATTTGGACTTTATTGTGATTAGTTATGTTAATAGATTATCTAATGTAAACTTCCCTTAAATTCATGATCATAATTTATTATTAAATATGATCTTAAAATTTTAGATATTTTATAGACAAGGATCCATTGACTAGTTTTATTCCATTTCTATGCTACTCAGAATTCTTCTCATATGTTGTTGTTGGGACCAGAATACTCAATTATTGGTGACTGGGGAGAGTAACTAGAAATTAATTAGAAGCAGATGGGGCTAAGCTTGGTAAAGTGAACTAGATTAATTCGTGAAGCTATGAGGCTTTAGGCCAGACACCTCTGTAAAATGGAGATATTAATTTTCTACCCAATTTTATGATGATGATAATGCCCAAATTTTATACTAGCTATTAAATTCTTCTGCAAGCCTAATCTCATCAAAACAAACAAATGTAAACTTAGAGTTGCTATCACTGTCCAATGTGATAATGAAGCCATTTATCTATCATAAAACAGGATCCATATATAAAGTATTATTATGAAATCATTTTCTGGCTTAAGTAATTTGACAGATCTTGATTCAAAATGTAGAAATCTAATTGTCAACTTAATGTAGGCTACAAAAAGAAAACTTGAAATTTTTTGGACATTTGTAATTGGTATCTATTTTATTTTTTTCTAGAATTACAAACAAAAAGTTCCATGAAGCAAATTCTAGCTAGCATGTATTCTGTTAGCATTCAGGAATGAGGAGAAGAATATGGGAAATGGATAAAGGAAAAGTTTAAGGGGACAGGGTGATTAGGGTAGCTTGGACTGCATCATACCCAAGGCAAGCTTTACTACAAATGTGAGCCTAGCAAGACTATGTTCAGTTTTCTCCTATGATTATATTAGGGACAAAAATATATTACTGCATGTATATATGTGAGATAAAGTGGGTCAAAAATATTTGAAAAATTCATTATGTGCTATACAACCATCAGGTGATATCATGTAAACAGTGAATGTTTTATTAAAAACTGCCGAATAATTGAATCTTGAACCAATAAAATCATGACACAGTAAATATGAAAATGCCTACATTATCAGCAAACATGTTGATATTTGAAATTACGATATATATCTAAGTTTTTTACAAATTTTCCATAAAAAGAGGATACAGTTATCCACCAAATTTAAACCAGAAAGAGTATCCAGTATCCAAGGAGACAAAAACACCACCTAGATGATCCTTATTACTACACAAGGAGAAAGAAAAATACACGCAAAAAATGGAAAAAAAAATTTTTCCTTCATGTCCCGAAGTGAACAATAGAGAATTTTTCTAATTTAAATAGGCATATTCTCAGAAAAAACGAAATCCTGTATCTTTCTTCTTCTGATTCTTAAATGTTTCAGCTTTTATCAGGAGAATATAAGACTGAAGAATGCTTTATAGTTTGCTATTGATTTTGGTCATTTCAGTACCCATTAAAAGTAAAATGCATCTTGACTGTTATTCCCACTAAGCCATCCTGGGTCATGTAAATGAAATGAGCAATCTGCCCTGTATTTGCACTCTACACATACAGGCATGGATAATGACAATTATGAATATTCCTTTCTTTTTTTGTTTTTTTAACATTTTTATTGGAGTATAATTGCTTTACAGTGGTGTGTTAGTTTCTGCTTTATAACAAAGTGAATCAGCTATACATATACATATATCCCCATATCTCTTCGCTCTTGCGTGTCCCTCCCTCTCACCCTCCACATCCCACGCCTCTAGGTGGTCACAAAGCACTGAGCTGACCTCCCTGTGCTATGCGGCTGCCTCCCACTAGCTATTGGTTTTACATTTGGTAGTGTATATATGTCCATGCCACTCTCACTTTGTCCCAGCTTACCATTCCCCCTCCCCATGTCCTCAAGTCCAGTCTATAGTAGGTCTGCACCCTTATTCCCGTCATGCCCCTAGGTTCTTCATGACCACATTTTTTTTTTTTTTTAGATTCCATATATATGTGTTAGCATACGGTATTTCTTATTCTCTTTCTGACTTACTTCACTCTGTATGAAAGACTCTAGATCCATTCACCTTACTACAAATAACTCAATTTCGTTTCTTTTTATGGCTGAGCAATATAGCATTGTATATATGTGCCACATTTTCTTTATCCATTCATCTGTCGATGGACACTTAGGTTCCTTCCATGTCCTGGCTATTGTAAATAGAGCTGCAATGAATATTGTGGTACATGACTCTTTTTGAATTATGGTTTTCTCAGGGTATATGCCCAGTAGTGGAATTGCTGGGTCATATGGTAGTTCTATTTTTAGTTTTTTAAGAAACCTCCATACTGTTCTCCATAATGGCTATATCAATTTACATTCCCACCAACAGTGCAAGAGGGTTCCCTTTCCTCTACACCCTTTCCAGCATTTATTGTTTGTAGATTTTTTGATATGGCCATTCTGACCAGTGTGAGATGATTTCTCATTGTAGTTTTGATTTGCATTTCTCTAATGATTAATGATGTTGAGGATTCTTTCATGTGTTTGTTGGCAATCTGTATATCTTCTTTGGAGAAATGTCTATTTAGGCCTTCTGCCCATTTTTGGATTGGGTTATTTGTTTTTTTGATATTGAGCTGCATGAGCTGCTTGTAAATTTTGGGGATAAATCCTCTGTCAGTTGCTTCATCTGCAAATATTTTCTCCAATTCTGAAGGTTGTCTTTTCGTCTTCTTTATGGTTTCCTTTGCTTGCAAAAGCTTTTACGTTTCATTAGGTCCCATTTGTTTATTTTTGTTTTTATTTCCATTTCTCTAGGAGGTTGGTCAAAAAGGATCTTGCTGTGATTTATGTCATAGAGTGTTCTGCCTAGGTTTTCCTCTAACAGCTTTATAGTGTCTGGACTTACATTTAGGTCTTTAATCCATTTTGAGTTTATTTTTGTGTATGGTGTTAGGGAGTGTTCTAATTTCATTCTTTCACATGTAGCTGTCCAGTTTACCCAGCACCACTTATTGAAGAGGTTGTCTATTCTCCATTGTATATTCTTGCCTTCTTTATCAAAAAATAAGGTGTCCATATGTGCGTGGGTTTATGTCTGGGCTTTCTACCCAGTTCCATTGATCTATATTTCTGTTTTTGTGCCACTACCTTACTGTCTTGATTACTGTAGCTTTGTAGTATAGTCTGAAGTCAGGGAGCCTGATTGCTCCAGCTCCATTTTTCTTTCTCAAGATTGCTTTGGCTCTTCGGGGTCTTTTGTGTTTCCATACAAATTGTGAATTTTTTTGTTCTAGTTGTGTGAAAAATGACTGGTATTTTGATAGGGATTCCACTGAGTCTGTAGATTGCTTTGGGTAGTATAGTCATTTTCACAATGTTGGTTCTTCCAATCCAATAACATAGTATATCTCTCCATCTATTTGTATCATCTTTAATTTCTTTCATCAGTGTCTTATAGTTTTCTGCATACAGGTCTTTTGTCACCTTAGGTAGGTTTATTCCTAGGGATTTTATTCTTTTTGTTGCAGTGGTAAATGGGAGTGTTTTCTTAATTTCACTTTCAGATTTTTCATCATTAGTGTGTAGGAATGCAAGAGATTTTTGTGCATTAATTTTGTATCCTGCTACTTTACCAAATTCATTGATTAGCTCTACTAGTTTTCTGGTAGCATCTTTAGGTTTCTCTACGTATTGTATCATGTCATCTGCAAAGAGTGACAGTTTTACTTCTTCTTTTCCAATTTGGATTCCTTTTATTTCTTTTTCTTCTCTGATTGCTGTGGGTAAAACTTCCAAAACAATGTTGAATAATAGTGGTGAGAGTCGGCAACCTTGTCTTCTTCCTGATCTTAGAGGAAATGCTTTCAGTTTTTTACCATTGAGGATGATGTTGGCTCTGGGTTTGTCATGTATGGCCTTTATTATGTTGAGGTAAGTTCCCTCTATGCCTACTTTCTGGAGGGTTTTTATCATAAATTGGTGTTGAATATTGTCCAAAGCTTTTTCTGCATCTATTGAGATGATCATATGGTTTTTATTCTTCAATTTGTTAATATGGAGTATCACATTGATTGATTTCTGTATATTGAAAATCCTTGCATTCTAGGATAAACCCCACTTGATCATGGCGTATGATCCTTGTAATGTGCTGTTGGATTCTGTTTGCTAGTATTTTGTTGAGGATTTTTGCATCTATGTTCATCAGCGATATTGGCCTGTAGTTTTCTTTCTTTGTGACATATTTGTTTTTGATATCAAGGTGATGGTGGCCTCATAGAATGAGTTTGGGAGTGTTCTTCCCTCTTTTGTATTTTGGAAGAATTTGAGAAGGATAGGTGTTAGCTCTTCTCTAAATGTTTGATAGAAGTTGCCTGTGAAGCCATCTGGTCCTGGGCTTTTGTTTGTTGGAAGATTTTTAATCACAGTTTCAATTTCAGTGCTTGTAATTGGTCTGTTTATATTTTCTATTTCTTCCTGGTTCAGTCTTGGAAGGTTGTGCTTTTCTACGAATTTCTCCATTTTTTCCAGGTTGTCCATTTTATTGGCATACAGTCGCTTGTAGTAAACTCTCATAATCCTTTGTATTTCTTCGGTGTCAGTTGTTACTTCTTTTTCATTTCTAATTCTAGTGATTTGAGTCTTCTCCCTTTTTCCTTGATGAGTCTCGCTAATGGTTTATCGCTTTTGTTTATCTTCTCAAAGAACCAGCTTTTAGTTTTATTGATCTTTGCTATCCTTTCCTTCATTTATTTTTCATTAATTTCTGATCTGATCTTTATGATTTCTTTACTTCTGCTAACTTTGGCGTTTTTGGTTCTTCTTTCTCTAATTGCTTTAGGTATAAGGGTAGGTTGTTTATTTGAGATTTTTCTTGTTTCTTAAGGTAGGATTGTATTGCTATAAACTTCCCTCTTAGAACTGCTTTTGCTGCATTCCATAGGTTTTGGGTCGTCGTGTTTTCATTGTAATTTGTTTCTTGGTATTTTTTGATTTCCTCCTTGATTTCTTCAGTGATCACTTCGTTGTTAAATAGTGTATTGTTTGCCTCCACGTGTTTGTATTTTTTACTGATATTTCCTGTAATTTATATCTAGTCTCATAGTGTGGTTGGAAAAGACACTTGATACAATTTCAATTTTCTTAAATTTCCCAAGGCTTGATTTGTGACCCAAGATATGATCTATCCTGGAGAATGTTCCAAGAGCACTTGAAAAGAAAGTGTATTCTGTTGTTTTTGGATGGAATGTCCTATAAATATCAATTAAGTCCATCTTGTTTAATGTATCATTTAAAGCTTGTGTTCCCTTATTTTTATCTTGGATGATCAGTCCATTGGTGAAAGTGGGGTGTTAAAGTCCCCTGCTATGATTGTGTTACTGTCGATTTACCCTTTTATGGCTGTTAGTATTTCCCTTATGTATTGAGGTGCTCCTATATTGGGTGCATAAATATTTACAATTGTTATGTCTTCTTCTAGGATTGATCCCTTGATCATTATGTAGTGACCTTCTTTGTCTCTTGGAATAGTCTTTATTTTAAAGTCTATTTTGGCTGATATGAGAATTGCTACTCCAGTTTTCTTCTGTTTTCCATTTGCATGGACTATCTTTTTCCATCCCCTCACTTTCAGTCTGTATGTGTCCCTAGGTCTGAAGTGGGTGTCTTTAGACAGCGTATATATGTGTCTTGTTTTTGTATCCATTCAGCCAGTCTATGTCTTTTGGTTGGAGCATTTAATCCATTTACATTTAAGGTAATTATCGATATGTATGTTCCTATTACCATTTTCTTAATTGTTTTGGGTTTGGTATTGTAGTTCTTTTCCTTCTCTTGTGTTTCCTCCCTAGAGAAGTTCCTTTAGCATGTGTTGTAAAGCTGGTTTCGTGTTGCTGAATTCTCTTAGCTCTTGTGTCTCTGTATAGGTTTTAGTTTCTCCATCAAATGTGAATGAGATCCTTGCTGGGTAGAGTAATCTTGGTTGTAGGTTTTTCTCTTTCATCACTTTAAATATGTCCTGCCACTCCCTTCTGGCTTGCAGAGTTTCTGCTGAAAGATCAGCCATTAACCTTATGGGGATTCCCTTGTATGTTATTTATTGTTTTTCCTTTGCTGCTTTTAATATTTTTTCTTTGTATTTAATTTTTGATAGTTTGGTTAATATGTGTCTTGGCGTGTTTCTCCTTGGATTTATCCTGTATGGGAGTCTCTGTTCTTCCTGGACTTGATTAACTATTTCCTTTCCATATTAGGGAAGTTTTCAACTATAATCACTTCAAATATTTTCTCAGTCCCTTTCTTTTTCTCTTCTTCTTCTGGGACCCCTATAATTCGAATGTTGGTGCATTTAATGTTGTCCCAGAGATCTCTGAGACTGTCCTCAATTCTTTTCATTCTTTTTTTCTTTATTCTGCTCTGCAGTAGTTATTTCCACTATTTTATCTTCCAGGTCACTTATTTGTTCTTCTGCCTCTGTTATTCTGCTATTCATTCCTTCTAGGGAATTTTTAATTTCATTTACTGTGTTGTTCATCATTGTTTGTTTTCTCTTTAGTTCTTCTTGGTCCTTGTTAAACCTTTCTTGTATTTTCTCCATTCTATTTCCAAGATTTTGGATCATCTTTACTATCATTATTCTGAATTCTTTTTCAGGTAAGCTGCCTATTTCCTCTTCATTTGTTTGGTCTGGTGGGTATTTACCTTGCTCCTTCATCTGCTGTGTGTTTCTCTGTTTTCTCATTTTGCTTAACTTACTGTGTTTTGTGTCTCCTTTTCACAGGCTGCAGGTTCATAGTTCCCGTTGTTTTTGGTGTCTGCCCCCAGTGGCTAAGGTTGGTCAGTGGGTCGTGTAGGCTTCCTGGTGGAGGGGACTGGTGCCTGTGTTCTGGTGCATGAGGCTGGATCTTGTCTTTCTGGTGGGCAGGTCTGCTTCTGGTGGTGTGTTTTGGGGTGTCTGTGACCTTATTATGATTTTAGGCAGCCTCTCTGCTAATGGATGGGGTTGTGTTCCTGTCTTGCTAGTTGTTTGGCATAGGGTCACCAGCAGTGTAGCTTGCTGGTCGTTGAGTGGAGCTGGGTCTTAATGTTGAGATTGAGATATCTGGGAGATTTTTGCCATTTGATATTACATCGAGCTGGGAGATCTCTGGCGGCCAGTGTCCTGAACTCGGCTCTCCCATCTCAGAGGCACAGGCCTGATGCCTGGCAGGAGCACCAAGACTCTGACATCCACATGAGTCAGAATAAAAGGGAGAGAAGAAAGAAAGAAAGAAAGAAAGAAAGAAAGAAAGAAAGAAAGAAAGAAAGAGAGGAAGGAAAGGAAGGAAGGAAGGAAGGAAGAGAAGAAAGAAAGAAAGAAAGAAAGAAAGAAAGAAAGAAGAGAGCAACCAAACCAAAAAAACAAATCCACCATTGATAACAAGTGCTAAAAACTATACTAAAAAAGAAAAAGGGAAGACAGAACCCTAGGACAAATGGTAAAAGCAAAGCTATACAGACAAAAATCACTCACAGAAGCATACACATACACACTCACAAAAAGAGAAAAAGGAAAAGAATATATATATATCATTGCTCCCAAAGTCCACCGCCTCAATTTGGGATTATTTCTTGTCTATTCAGGTATTCCACAGATGCAGGGTACATCAAGTTGATTGTGGAGATTTAATCCGCTGCTCCTGAGGCTGCTGGGAGAGATTTCCCTTTCTCTTCTTTGTTCGCACAGCTCCTGAGGTTCAGCTTTGGATTTGCCCCTCCTCTGCGTGTAGGTCACCTGAGGGCGTCTGTTCTTCACTCAGGACAGGGTTACAGGAGCAGCTGATTCGGGGGCTCTGGCTCACTCAGGCTGGGGGGAGGGAGGGGCACGGATGCGGGGCGAGCCTGCAGTGGCAGAGGCCGGCTTGACATTGCACCAGCCTGAGGTGTGCCATGTGTTCTCACGGGGAAGTTGTCCCTGGACACGGGACCCTGGCAGTGGCGGGCTGCACAGGCTCCTGAGAGAGGAGGTGTGGATAGTGACCTGTGCTCACACACAGGATTCTTGGTGGCGGCAGCAGCAGCCTTAGTGTCTCATGCTCATCTCTGGTGTCCGTGCTGATAGCCGCGGCTCCCTCCTGTATCTGGAGCTCGTTTAGGCAACACTCTTAATCCCCTCTCCTCGTGCACCATGAAACAAAGAGGCACCAAAAAGTCTCTTGCCTCTTCGGCAGCTCCAGACCTTTTCCCGGACTCCCTGCCGGCTAGCCGTGGCGCACTAGCCCCCTTCAGGCTGTGTTCATGCAGCCAACCCCAGTCCTCTCCCTGGGATCTGACCTCCGAAGCCCAAGCCTCAGCTCCCAGCCCCGCCCGCCCCGGCAGGTGAGCAGAGAAGCCTCTCGGGCTGGTGAGTGCTGGTCGGCCCCGATCCTCTGTGCGGGAATCTCTCCGCTTTGCCCTCCGCACCCCTGTGGCTGCGCTCTCCTCCGTGGCTCCGAAGTTTCCCCCCTCTGCCACCCGCAGTCTCCGCCCGCGAAGGGGCTTCCTAGTGCGTGGAAACCTTTCCTCCTTCACGGCTCCCTCCCACTGGCGCGGGTCCCGTCCCTATTCTTTGTCTCTGTTTTTTCTTTTTTCTTTTGCCCTACCCAGGTACGTGGGGAGTTTCTTGCCTTTGGGGAGGTCTGACTTCTTCTGCCAGCATTCAGTAGGTGTTCTGTAGGGGTTGTTCCAGATGTAGATGTATTTCTCATGTATTTGGGGAGGAAGGTGATCTCCACGTCTTACTCTTCCACCATCTTGAAGCTCCTCTTGAGTATTCCTTTCTGTTTGGGCCACATTTAAATCTATCTGAAGTGCTCAATATACCTCATAAGTCTGTTGCATGAACCAAGCAAACTTGGAAACTATTAGAACTATTATTCCATGTAGAATATTATGTTTATTAATATTATAGACACATTCACAGATACTGGAATGACAACTGTAGCTATCAGTTCTTTAACATTACCTAAAAGAACCTCACTCAAAAGCTAATTTTAAAAGCCTCCTCTAAGCTGTATTTTTTTTAAGTAGGGAGAGATTAAGAGATCAGCAAAATAATGGGAAAAGACTGCATATTTAGAAGTCTGAAATTCTCATCAGCAAAATCTTATAATCTAAGTAATTATTAGATATATAGTTTTTAAATGCATGAAAATGGATATTGGAGGTAAGCAGTGGTTGCAGTTTGCTCCACAGAGACAAAAGCAGATTGGTTTGTTGAAAAAGTATATTCAGAAAATCCATTCTTCTGTAATGTTTTAGATAACCAGATTCTGTAAATCTCCTTCTCAAATAAATCTTCAGACTAACTCCTACTCTTCCAAATAAGACTGAACTTTTCCTCTAGACTCAAGGGCTAAATATAGCTCTATCAAGTTCCAAATGATTAATTAATATGAGTTTAAAGAATCAGTGAATCTCCCACTGATAGAAAACCCTTCATCAAGATGCCCATTTTACCTATCTCCTTTCATCTTTGTGTACAAGCTCAGATATCTCATCTACATACCTCATACAGAAGTCTCCTCTCCTAGAATAATGACCCAGGCTTGAAGTACTTGGCTGCATCAGTCTAACTAACCACCTTATCCCACCTCCCATAAAGACTGCCTAGAAAGATCAGAGGAGAATTTATCAATGGTTTCTGCTTCTTAGTTCACTCGTTTGAACTCCAATGTAGTTACATAATACTTTGAACTTCAGTATAATATCCCTATGAGCTATGTAAATTAGAAGTTGACTTACATTACTTGCAAGTCATGACTTTTATTCTCCAGGTTATTATTCCTCATTCATGATAGTTACTGTTGTCTCTATGTGATTACAGGCTCCTTGAAAGCTAGGGCAATGTCTATTCTACTTCACCTGGTACAGTAAACTAGTACAATAACATGCAAATTAGAAGGACTTTCTATGTGATATAAACACACAATATTCACTTAATTTAGATTTCAGCATGCCTTAAACAATTTGATTCTGATATAACAATGTCCACTATTTTTGAATCTTATTAGTAGGATTTATCATAGATTTGAAGGTAATTTAAATCTTGATTTTCTGCAGAAAACAAAATTGGTTTCTTTGATCTGTGTCATTTAGAAATGCACAATTTGTCCAATTCATATGTATATGTTGTTTACTAAGTTTCACACAGTTTCAGAAGGAAATGATCAAAAGGAGGCACAGAGACTAGCAGGTGAGATGTGAAAGGCAATCCACGAGGCAGTAATACCAGAGAGTGATAATTAATGCATGTAAAGGTGATGGTGGGAGGCAGGAAGTCCAGCCCCAAGGGTATCACTGAGATGAGTCCAGAAGCAGGCAGCTGATACTGGGGAGGCTTAAAGACATCACGTGAGATAAAACGTTCCAGGTTTTGGACAATACTTGTTTTTGTTTTTGTTTTTTTTTTTAATACTTGTTTTTATGGTAGATTGAGTTACACACTGCGTTCAGCAGCTACATATGGTTTCCATATAAAGCTCAATTTGCTTGGTATATTGTTTTCTCATTCAGTATCCTGTAGCATTTGATATTACTTGTGAGGTATTCCTTGATAGATTTGTACTACCTTTGAGTTCAAACATTAATTTTCCCTTCTTATTTTTCTCTGTAAATCTCAATGATATTCTAACCACATTAGAACTGGGCCTTACACCAAGAGATCAGTGACAGAACCATTTTGGGTGAACAAATAGCAGAAGTTGAGCTTGTCACCTACTGGCAGAGGTGAATAAGTACAAAGGAAATAAAAATAAGAGAAAACATCTCTACTGGCTTAAGGACATTTTTCTTAAAATAAAACATTGAACCCAGTTCTGAAGATTGAACATAGCCAACTCTTCCTAATAATTATACACAGCCAAAAATCCCATTAAATTACCATTGCAGTTTTCTTATTTTACCTAAGTTCTAAGCACTTTATAATATGTGCTCACAACAAACCTATCAGCAATTAATTTTTACTCCCATTTTATGGATGAGGGAACTGAGACACAATGAGCATAAGTAAACATGACTGAAATCACACAAATAATGTGTTATTCATTCCAATTATTCCAGGATTCAAACCCAAGCAGTCTTGCTCTAACAGTGCATGGTCTTAACCAGTACTCCAAATATCTCTGGTAACATTGTTACATACTATTCATAATGCCACTTCATAATTACATTTGTATGATACTTTAGGATCACAAAATGAAAGTTATGAAGTGTCTGTGAAAATTAGAAGGGATGACACGCTTCTGCTTAGGTTAAAATTGAGAATAGTGGCAAAGTGTTAGGGAATCTAGAGAACTATAGTTTTCATAAAAGAGTATGGTGTAACTGAATAAAGTCTCCAAGATAAATTGTAAAAGTGGACAATTTACCCAACCTTGTGGACTATAACAGAGGTTTCTCTACGGGGGCCGTGAGATCCAGGCAGTCTTCCCCTGCCATATGCATTTTCCCAAACCTGGGGTCTCCATACAGGAATCCTGGGTTACTCTGAGCAGGGAAGGAGGCAGCTTCCATGGTGTTTGAACAGACACAGAAATCTCATGGCTTTATATGTAAATCCAAATCTCTAGCATCATTAGGTGAAATCTAGGTTGTGTGTGCTTGCTTCCACACAAACCTCTCCCCAGTAGAGTGCTACTTAGAGACTTGTTTCCTGCACTGTCTTTGCACTCGGTAAACTTATGTGCTGATTATACTTTCCACCAAGATTACTGACAGGGGCAAAGACATAGAAACATAAAGTGCTGTTTGTGCCATGGACTCTTACAAAGAAGGAGGACCATGGATGCAGATAGGAGAAGTGTAGATACATGCAGTCATGTTATATGAAATAGAGTTAAGTTGTTTGAGTGCTACTTCCTTTCATACTTAACAGCTAAACTTGCTCTGAATTTTCTTGGAGTTATGATGTTCTACATCATTTTTTTTTTAACTGGAGAGTATCTGCTGACTCATATTCATATGCAACCTTCAGTCTGTCAAAGACTGTGCTGATCAGCATCAGAAACACGCCTGAGACTCCTCAGAGTGGTGTGCAGGGTGGTGTTCACCTAATGGACTCCTCCTATGGGCTGTAGAGAGGCAGATGGAATGCTCAAGAATCAAACAGATCTGAGTTTAAATTCTGCTCTTGCACTTTCCAGTTTTTGCAAATGATTTTTTTTCTAATTTAAATGTATTTTTGCCTCTGGGAAATGTTGATAGTGAAGGCACTTGCCTCAAAGAATTGTTGGGGAGTATTGAGTGAGATACTAATGAATGTACTTAGCATCAAGTCAGGCACCCATTAGCTATACAAACATAAAAATGCATGAGAAGGTATTTCATCCAAGTTAATATATTGCATTCATAACTAGGGGACGTAGAGGTAGGGTCTGGATTTCTGATGTATGCATTTGCACATATGTAGGATTTTTTCTTGTAGTTTCAATCTCTGTTCTCTACAGTGAAATCAAACAAAAATCCTTTTTCTGTCAGGGCAGAGATTTACACTGTGGCATTGCAAACCATTCATAATTAGAATATTATAGTTCTGTCTTTAGCATCTTAACTGAGTACTAGAATTTTCTAGATATGAGTTTTCAGAAAGGCATCATTAAAATATTAGAAGGAATAAAACAAGAATGATTTTTTCTAAATTGAAATTGGAACATTTTATTATAGAGAGGGTAGAGAAGTATTAAAAAATCAACTTTTGACAGACTTCCAAAACCTCAAAAATTCAGGATTACTTCCATTTGAGGTAAGAGGAGAAATGACCTCAGAAAACAGAAAAAAAAGATATTGAATTGATAAACTTCTGTTGCAGAATTATATAATAATGGATAACAAATGATGATTTACAGTGCTTAAAAATCTTATATGCAGCATGAATCATGCACTGTAATTTGAGTTTTCTGAGTATACTATTATTATTGTCTACTATGGCATGATTGGATCAAGCCCGACTCTTGCAGACTGAAGGAAAGACTAATTAAGAAAATATATATACTAAGCATAATCTAAGACTAATTAAGAAAATAGATATACTATGAGAATTGTAACATGTTAAGAGAAAAAGGTATACTAGTCCCTTAAAATTGACTATTTACAAATTATTTTATGCCATTTGCAAACGATTTCTATCTAGTAATTAAGACAGTTTTTGAAAAATATTAGGAAATTAAATTTACCTTTGACTAAATTACTATGTAAATTAAACGTTTTGCATTTTTTAATTTCACAATTTTCCTATTACAAAACTATTTTATTAATTCACATTAACTTTGTTAAGCCAAATTTGAATGGCTTGCTAGGTTCATTTATGGGATATTTGGTGAACCCAGTTTCTTAGCTTTATATTTAATCCCAAATCTCTAAACTTCCGAACTCCATAACAGAATATATGAACTGAAAGTTTGCCCTTAACATACATTCCTTGGGAAATAATTTTCTTATGTCAAAATCCATTTTAAAACACCATTATTTAAAAACTGGTCTTTAAAATTTGCAATAATTAACTTAATTATCTTCAAAAGAGAAAATGATGGTGACATCCTTAATTGAGAAAGAGTTTAAGAATTAACATTTTGAATATCATTAGGAAGATTTTACTTGTGCTTTAGAATGGGAACAGATTTCTAATGCACTATTTACGCAGCCGACTGTAACCACTCCTTCTGTGCTTGCTCAGTTTTTTCCATCAATGCTCACGGAACTCATTTTTCAAAATACATATTATTTTTACCAATAAATCAAGCAAGCTCTATGGGAGCATATTACAACTTTTCATGTAGAAATAGTACAGGGAAACAATATTTAAAACTTACTGGTTATAACTGATAAATGCTCATCACTGCTGTAGATTTATAATTATCAAGTTATGGTTATTTTCTGAACCGTGTTTTCTATTATCCAAATACCACTGATTGTTTTAAACTCACACTTTTCATTACTATGGTCTCTTAATACACTTTTTCTTTTGCTTGCTCTGACAGCGTCTGGCTAAATTCAAGAAGAATAAAACAAAAAACTTAGAAAGTGGTATATATTCTTGAGATATAGAAGGTGATGAAAATCTCATATGGAAAAATAACAGACTTTAAAATTTTTGAGTTATTTTAATGTTTTTTTCTTCAAAATTTAAGACTATCCTAAAACAAACCCCTTGCTTGGATCCAGCTAGTGTATATATATATAATGTCCACAGTAACTCCACAGGGAGACTGATGATTCATCCCAGAATGACAGAACTAGCCAAGGGATCCAAGGCTTGTTCCCTGTTTTAGTAGTGAACCAAAACTCTCTCCACTGAGAGGTCGTGATGGGTTCAAATTCTGACCAGCTCAATTTTAGGCTTTAGTTTTACACTGGCTACTAGAAGGAAAGTGATTATTACTATATGGAGGAGAAGAGGTTTGGAACAAATTGTTTTTAGGTGAAAACAGCCATCTCATTAGGATGCAAACAGTTTCTATGGTTATCTTGGAGCTTTGGTATCTACCATTACAATCACTAGACTTATTGTTTAGGAGATATTAGTAAATAATATTTATCTTACCTATTTGGGTGTGAATAAAGCATTAGGGATATGCCAATATCTCTTTCTGAACAGGAACTACATAGTTTTTTTTTTGTTTTTTTTTAATTTATTTATGGCTGTGTTGGGTCTTCGTTTCTGTGCGAGCGCTTTCTCTAGTTGCGGCAAGCGGGGGCCACTCCTCATCGCGGTGTGCGGGCCTCTCACTATCGCGGCCTCTCTTGTTGCGGAGCACAGGCTCCAGACGCGCAGGCTCAGCAATTGTGGCTCACGGGCCCAGCCGCTCAGGGGCATGTGGGATCCTCCCAGACCAGGGCTCGAAACCATGTCCCCTGCATTAGCAGGCAGACTCCCAACCACCGTGCCACCAGGGAAGCCCTACATAGTTTTTTGACAATAGAACTTGAACCCCATCATTATGAACTCCAGGGTAACTATATTTTCTATCAAGACTTCTGAGGAAGCCATTTTGTCTGTACTTAGTTTTATTTTGCCATAGGAAGATGGTTATTAGGATAAGCTCTTAGTTTTTCAAATGAATAACATGAATGTGAAGTACTGGGAACTTGACTCCGTTTCTTGGCATAATTCCTTACTTCCAAAGTACAGCCAAATTTCATTGTGTTTACATGAGGAAAAATAAGATTTCCATAGAAATAATATAGAGAATTGTTCTGTCCTAAAATTCTTATTTATCTGTTTCATTTATGTAAGTATCTTCATAAAGTATGAAATTTTTTGTCAGTGGTCCAACTGTCTAGTAGGTATTAAACTTGTCTAGTTAGTAATACCCTCTCTCTTGTATTTAATCAAAAGTATGGAGAACAAATGAAAAGTTTTGTTTCAGGACTTGTATGGTGTTTGCCATTCTAATCTATAAACAACTCCCTTTATTTTATTTAATTAGAATCTCAGTGAACCTGTGGGTTACAGCTTAGGATTTTAACCAGATAATCTTGAGGGTCTTGATGGTTTAAAGTGTTATATGCAAACTGATATAAAAAGACAGTGATAGAAATGGTATCTGTGGACCTAAGTGATATTATAAATTAAAACAAAGGGGAGAAAATAAGGAAAGATAAAACTCCATTCCAAAGAACCTAAATTGATTACTTTGAAATTCTTAAAAATTAGATGAGCAAATGTGGGGTATAAAATCTGAGACACATTGAAAGAAGTAAGAATACCAGCATTAGTTCTCTGAAGTCCACTGATCTCATTTTATGTCTGAGGGAGTGATATTGGACTAATGGTGGTAATCAAGAGAATCTAATGTCATTGAAGAAGAAAGGAATATTAGAATCCTTCACTTTAAGGGACTTAAATGATACAAATGATTCTCTAGTTGAAATTTAATGACAATGAGAATTATGTGCTGGTCATAATGTCAACTAAAGAATCTGTGACAAAGTCAGGAGTAAGAGACAAGCCACTGGGTCCATTATCACTATTCTTGCTTTCTGATTGTGATAGTTTCACAATTCTTTAATTGTTAAAGTTTTAAGAATTAAAAAGTGAGGATGACACATGACTATGGTCTCCTAGACACTTATATTCCATGAAATTTCCATTCAAGCAAATCACTGTTTTTGTCAAAAATATACTTTTCTCAAATTTTCAACATCATTTTTCATAATTCTGTTAATTTCATGAATTAGTTAGAGGCAGGATAAAGAGAAGAGATTCTGGAGCCTGACGACTTGGGTTCAAGTCTCTATGCTGATACTTACCAGCTGTGTGGTCTCACACAAGTTGTTTATCCTCTCTGTGCTTCAGTGTTCTCATCTGTAAAATATTATCTGCATTGTACAAATACTTAAATAAGTTATATTTTATGATGATTAAATGAGTTGATCAAATAAAAGACATATCAGAGTATGGAATATTTTAAGTTTATAAAGAGTTAGTTTTAAATTATATGTACTTTTCTTATGTTTCAATGGGCAGTTCATTTAATAAGAAAACATATTATTTCAACTTGTTCAATATAAACATCGAAATAATTATTTACTAAATATGAACAGGAAATTTTATAGAACTAAAAAGTTATAAAAAATTCAACTCTACTTATTAATTCATCTTATTAGTAGGTGAGGAAATTAATAACAGAGAAATAGGAAGTCAGTCAAAAACATTGTAGGACAAGATATAAAAGACATCTGTGGGACTTCCCTGGAGGTCCAGTGGTTAAGGGTTCACCTTCCAATGTAGGGTGTGCGGGTTTGATCCCTGGTCGGGGAGCTAAGATCTCACATGCCTTGTGGCCAAAAAACCAAAGCATAAAACAGAAGCAATATTATAACAAATTCAATAAAGACTTTAAAAATGGTCCACATCAGAAATAAATAAATAAATAAGTAAAAGACATTTGCAACATCTATGCTTTTTGAGCAATACTTTTTATTATTTAAATTTGTGATGAAAATTGTAGAGAATTATTTTACTAAAAATTTTAATTTTTATATATTATATAAGCTTGGCATCTAAAATTGATTTAACCAATTGATGACTAGTAATTAATAAACCAGTACTTTTTATGGTTGGTTTTCTAGGGACCTTAAACTCTTACATTCATTATCTAATTGATACATGCAACATCCTTCTGAAACAGGTATGGGTCAGTTATTACTTTTCTTATCAAAGATTTAGGAATGATATCTAAACTATGACAGTTATAAAATACTATATAAAATCATAATGATACTTTTTATTAGAGTACACCTATTCTCATATCTTTAATTTCTTTATGTCAACAATAAAATAATAATTAAAAGGATTATATATATTTGCCAATAAATATATAATCTGTAATCAAGGTCAGAGTATTTATTTGCAATCTCAGCTCAACAGTTGTTCAATGACTGTTCTATTAATATTACAGAAAGAAAAAGCATGTGAATCTCACAATGAAACTGATAATTCTTTCAGCAGCTCATCAGATTGAGAGAAGTCGTCATTCAACTTTTGAATTTGTAATGGGTGGAGAAGACCAAATCCAATCTATTGCTTCAAGATTTATTTTAGGAAATTGGATTTTTTTTTTTCAATAATTGATTCTCTGAATGCTTACATCGTAGTGGTAGAAATTTTGCAGCTTTCAAAGCTATCATTAAAAATGATAAGGCAAAGAAGAAATTTTATCTATATCTACATGCACAACTAACTTGAATGCTTTGACTGAATTACTCTTGTTCTATTTATTGTCACTTTTCTAGTCAAAGTTTGCACAGATAGGAATCAAACAACTTTTGTTTTTTTGTTTTTTTCTCCTAAGTACATTGCTTGCATTAATGTTAAATTGCTTTCAGGCTGTTTCTTGGTTGTGATTTTTTATTCCAAATCACCAAGCTTCATGTGTTTTACTAAAAAATAATTTTTACTAAATTATGATTTTAAAATAAAAATTATATTATCCTTTACAGTAAAATATTTTCATACATTTATGCAATAAATGGTCAGCTACTATGATTGGTCATGGTTAAACATGTTTGACCTGATCTCTATCATGGAGCTCTTATGTGGTGATTGAGAAAGAGTAAAAGTAGATAGCAACTAAATTTTACAAATTTAATTTCACATAACTACTATGATATAAACAATGTCAGAAATAAAGGGTATCTTGGTGGGTTTGTCTGTTAGGGTACTAGGCAAGTACTCTCTAAAGAACTGACTAAGCCAAGAACTAAAAGATGAGAACACACTAGCCATACAAATAAGGGAGGTGTGAACCATTTCTCATGTTTAGGATATGAATAAATTTAGGGTATAGAACTAAAGTGTATGCTCATGTTATATTTAACACTGATAAATCAGTAGACATAGCTGTTTTTATCAAACTAAAAATATTAAATGAGTCTCTGCCTAAGATTTACCAAAATTATGTAAACTTGAATTCTTAAAACATTGCAGTTAGTTTCCGTAAGAATACTTTTGAAAGTATTGAAAGTTAAATATGTTTAATTTCTGAGAATTTTTAGGAATATTAAATGTATTAAATGTTTAAATAAATCAGAATAGAGCTCCTAAAAGGGATTTCATAATCTAATTTGGTAATACCAATGGAACGTTAGTAAATATTACACATACATAACCTACATACATACATGCATACGTACATATACAGATATTAACACAGACAGACAAAAATGGAGAGCTTATAGCCTCAATTCTATAATTTCAATTCACTGATTCATGTAAAAGAGCTGTCTTTTGTCCTTGTCTCACTTTTGCATTTTTACCAGGATTGTGTTTCCAGAAGATGGGACAGTTGAGTTTACCTGCTTAATAGCATCCCCATCAGTATTTGTGGAGGAGACCTTTAAGATTTCCTCTGTTCTGATGTGTAATCTTATGAAGACCGTGGCCTAAATTTTGAGCGAGGAACTGAGAGGAGACCAAGTAACCACCCACGTGTCTTCAAAGCCCATGTGGGGAATAAAATACATAATTTGTTTCCAACAAGCTTTTCCAGCCTCAGGTGGCTGCTTTTGGGGTCCCTGAGCTCCCTGAGAGTCCCTGATGGTGAGAGAAGCATCTGAAGCTGGAGTAAGCATAGGGAGCTCAGGGGCTGTTGTGGGGAGGGAAAGGTCTGGCAGAGGCAAAGAGAAGGGAGGAGGAGGTAGAGGTGTTAAAGGGGAACAAATCAAAGGACTCAAGGGAACTGAAAAGAAGGAGGGATATGGAGAAAAGAAGGGGGGAGTGACAAGAGGAATGGGAAAAGAGAAGTCTTAGATGAGAGAGTTTGAGGAGTGTCCAAATATCCCACGATATCCATCGTAATTCTGAATTGCCTTTAGTAAAAGTTTGCCATTTTTGGAGATATTGAACTGAATGAGTACCGTAATGGTGAAGCCTGTAGTCACTGAAAGAAGAGAAGGTAGTAAGAGTTACCCATGGCATTAGATAATCAAATCAGAGATAAAGCTTTAATGGAACCAGGAAAGACCCTTGCTCAATTAATTTTCTCACACAATCCCCAGGTTGAAGTATGAGGAAATACCCCTGTCCAACCCCTGGTTTTGGGGAATGATGAGATTACCTCTCATAATACCTGGGTTAAAGGAGCTGAAGAAAAACAAAAGCAGCTTCACAAAAAGACCAAAAAAAAAAGTTTCTGCCGGAACCAAAATAATTTCTTATTTTTCCAATCACCATGATATACATTTTATTTTTTTCCCCTTAATTATTTTTAATTGAAATATAGTTAATTTACAATGTTGTGTTAGTTTCTGGTATACAACAAAGTGACATATATGTGTATGTATATATTCTTTTTCATATTATTTTCCATTATAGTTTATTACAAGATACTGAATATAGTTCCCTGTTCTATACAGTAGGACCTTGTTAAGACCTTGTTGTTTATCTATTTTATATATAGTAGTCTGTATCTGCTAATCTCAGACTCCTAATTTATACTCCCCCCTTGCCCTTTGGTAACCATAAGTCTGTTTTCTATGTCTGATTCAGTTTCTGTTATGTAAATAAGTTCATTTGTATCATATTTTAGATTCCACATATAAGTGATATCATATGATATTTGTCTGACTTACTTCACTTAGTATGATAATCTCTAGGTCCATCCATGTTGCTGCAAATGGCATTATTTCATTCTATTTTATGGCTGAGTAGCATTCCATTGTGTGCGTGTGTGTGTGTGTGTATACACATATATACACACATATACATGTATATATATGTGTATATATATATATATATACACACACACACACACACACACACACACACACCACGTATTCTTTATCCATTCATCTGTCGATGGACACTTAAGTTGCTTCCACATCTTGGCTATTGTAAATACTACTGCTATGAACATTGGGGTGTCTGTATTTTTCCAATTAGAATTTTCTCCAGATATATGCCCAGGAGTGGGATTGCTGGATCATATGGTAATTCTGTGTTTAGTTTTTTAAGGAACCTCCATACTGTTCTCCATAGTGGCTGTACCAATTTACATTCCCACCAACAGGGCAGAAGGGTTTCCTTTTCTCCACAATCTCTCCAGTATTTATTATTTGTAGACATTTTAATGATGGCCATTCTGACCAGTGTGAGGTGGTACCTCACTGTAGTTTTGATTTGCATTTCTCTAATAATTAGCAATGTTGAGCATGTTTTCATGTGCTTATTGGCCATCTGTGTTTCTTCTTTGGAGAAATGTCCATTTAGGTCTTCTGCACATTTTTTATTAAGTTGCTTATTTTTTTTGGTTATTGAGTTTTATAAGTTGCTTGTATATTTTGGAAATTAAACCCTTGTTGGTCTCATTTTTTGCAAATATTTTTCTCCCAATCTGTAGGTTATCTTTTTGTTCTGTTTATGGTTTCCTTGCTGTGCAAAAACTTATAGGTTTGATTAGGTCCCATTTGTTTATTTTTGCTTTTACTTCTATTGCCTTGGGAGACTGACCTTAGAAAACATTGCTACAGTTTATGTCAGAGAATGTTTTGCCTATGTTCTCTTCTAAGAGTTTTATGGTGTCATGTTTTACATTTACGTCTTTAGGCCATTTTGACTTTATTTTTGTGTATAGTGTGAAGGAGTATTCTAAATACTTTCTTATGATGCTACAACAGACAAATGTCCGGATAACTAGATTTGGAGTCATGACTAACCACTGTGGGCCTGGATTCCCCCAGCTAGGGAAGAACACATAGGGTCTTAAAAACCAGAATTATTACAGCACTGTCTGCAGAGTGGTTGGCATGTCATTTGAGTCACAGTACCAGAAAAATTCTTAAATAAAAACAAATCTGGACTTAGGTAAGGAAATATGTTATTCAAAAAGATTATTGCAGTAGGGAAAATAATGCTAATGCAATAGGGTTAAAGGGGCCATTGCAACAAAGGAGAACACTCTGACTGTAAGATATGTAAATGTCTCAAAGGTCAGGCAGAAAAGGGCTTTTCTTTCATATAGAGGATTAAACAATGTTATAAAGAACAGGATCGGGGGGAATGGCATTTAGACTGTTGATCAGAGAATATCTTTCCTTGCCATTAGCCTATACTCAGGAGGGGCCATCAAAGAAAAGTTGCATGCTGGATTAGGCTGAGAGTGGATCAGAATCTATGAACCTGGAGAAGGGAGAAAAGATTTAAGTAAAGTTTGGTCAAGTTGAGTATTTTGTCCAGATTGGTCAGTGAGTCTAGATTAACAGTTCTGTTAATCATTTATAAGGTAAAGAATGGGAATTTGGAGGGCCTGTGTCTGGCCTTGTCATAGTAAACAAGAGGAAGTGTCCATGAATAACAGGCAGTGTCCATGAACAAAATGTTGCAACATCTCTGCTTGGAATAAGGGCAGAAACACCAGAGCTCCAAGGAAAATTGTCTTGCAACAATATCTATCCCACATTTCCATACTACAATGGCTTCCAGTAAATTGTCCCATGAGTACACCAGTCCATCACCCACCTTAATAAGTCTGACTAATGGGCTAGGACAAAGTTTTTTCATTTTTCATGCAACATTTAATTTTGGCTGTCAACAGGAGTCCATGTAGCAGGTGAAGCCAAGCTGCAGTTTTGACCACAGTCATGCCACTCCAGTGTCCCGGCTTAGCAAATGATCAGTCTCCCTCAAAACTATCAGAGTCTACCTTAAAAAACAGGTTTCTCCTTATGTTTCTGTATTGATAGTTCCATTTAGTCTGAGGCATTAATCTAGGTATGTCAGAATGCATTAGGAAATGCACAGACTCCACGTTAGCCTGAAAGGAGGAATTCTAGAGCAAATCTGTCATCCATGAGAACACTGGCTAGTGAGTGTAGGCTGACCTGAATGACTTCCAGAGCTGAAGTGATGTTTCTCCAACACTGGACGTTTTCTTATGATGACTCTTTAGATGCAAGCTTTGTGTTTTTGAAGAGGAGGCAAAGTAATGCCTGGCTACCATACAAGAAATGCAATCCCAATGGCATAATGGTGACTTTGGAAACAAAATGTTGCTTAAAATTGTTGGGACCTTCCAGGTAGTATTTACATAAGTTGGGGGATGTGTTGACAGTGTCTGCAGTGTGGTCTCCTGGCTGGCTGGCAGGCCTTAGGATTGCAAATTCAGTTGGAATAACTGAAGGTAGTTATTGTTTTTGGAGGGACTGCCTGGGCAATAGCTCAAACTGTTCTCTTTGTCTACTCCTGAGTTGGGTAGCCTTTATATGGATCATGGAATGATGTAGCAGAGGGATGAGAAAAAATTGCAGAAATATTTTCCAGGGGAGAGGCAGGACCTGGGGCCATGCATAGTATTGGAAGAAAATGATTTTCTCCCATTTCTCCTATTCTCCGTGATTTTCTCCTCTTTCTGCAAGTCTACAGAGCAGAGCTATTCACAGCTTTTTTTCTGGAGTATCTGTTCAAGGATGACTGAGTATCAGAACACCTTGGAAGCTAGGGACCACGTCTCTCTCCAGGACAGAGGGAGCAGAGGGCAAATGTATTTGTTATCCAGGAGAATAAAGATCACGTCTCCATCTGGGCCAAATGTTGAGCAGGTTTGTTAGCAGCTCCCTTATAATATCAGTAGTTCCCTGAACTCAGATTTCTTCAGCTGTGATGCAAATCTGCTATGTGTGTAGTAACCACCAGACTGCATCACATGAGGCTGTAAGAATTGGGGGACAAGGAGGTCAGGTGTGAATGTGAAGTTCATGGTGCCCACTGTGTCAGAAGTGATGAAGTCCTCTGTCTCTGACCCAGGAGTCTTCTGCCAGCATCTGTGAAACTATGGTTTGCTAACTGGTTATCTTGCAAGCAAGTGTAAAATCTCAGACCCTCCAGAGGTCTTATTAGGTTTAGATTTTTGCATAAAAGTATCTAAGAAATAATTAATTAATTTTCTACCTGGATCCTGAAATTTATAATTAAAAAAAGAAAAGTCTATTGTTTTTCCAATACTGGATTCCATTGTAAATATTTGATAATAACAAATAATAAAAGAAAGATGGCAAACAGGTTGATTTGCATAGATTGTAAGCAAAGGAAGTGTAGCCTATTCAGGCTAAGGCCTACCACGATCAAGCTCAGTCTCTTTCCGAGAATCAAACAAAAATTATTTTACAGTTAAACTCCTTCCTCGCTCAATCTTAGATCTCATTCTTTCATGATATTGGCCCATATTCCCAAGGCTTTTGAAAAAAAATTAAACTGGACTTTAAAGGCCACTGAAAAATAATTGATAATCGTGGTCCTTTTGACTTCCTGAGGTATATTTAGATAAGGACAGGAAAAAGTCAGTATAGCAGTGTTTTTAAAATTCATAAATTCACATGTAAGACTTTTTCCCTTATATAATAAACTATATTATGAACAAATTATCCATATTTTTTCCATGATAACCTTATATTTTCAAAATTTGTAGGGGGAATGGAAACATCCCTTTGGGTAAAGTGCCAAATGTAATTCTATAGTATTTGGTAGTTAAGAAAATATTCAATAATATTACCTTTTTGGAAATAATACTGCATTTGAAAATATCAGATTGAGTTTATTGCAAGGCAGTAGAGAATTCAGAATATAAATTACCATTGTGGTAAAGACTAAATAGGAAAAACCAAATAGAAAGATAATGAAGTAGCTTTCAGTGAAAAGATAAATATAACTCAAAATTTCTTTATATACTTCAAAATTTTGAAGGTCCCAAATTACTTTGTTTATATGAATTATAGCTATCAATGTTTACTATATTAAAATTTTTAAATGAGAAAATGTTTAAGTAATTATTTTTATTTAAGAATAAAATAAACCCATTACATGATCACATACATAACAATTTTTTAAAATAAATCTAGTTTTCAAAAAAAATTTAATTTTGAGAATTATGTCACTGTTTTATATTTTTTCAAACCTCTGTAATGGGCAGCTTAATGGAAGACAGCTGGATTATTTTATTTGCTTCTGTATATAATCTGTTGTCACAGTCTATTTTGTTGGTATGAGGTGAAAATCCCACCTCACACACATATATAGTCTGTCCTCTGCCCATGCTTTGAGAACTACCCTCCTAGGTTATAATAGCATCCCCAAATTTGGAGCAACTTAAGCCATTGCTTTATGTCAAAAATCTTTTAATTAGAGGAATTTGAAGTCCACAAGGTGAAGTTTTGAAGAGCATACACAGTTTCTAAGAGAGCTAGAATTAGAAGTCAGATACTATATTTTTCCAATGCTCTTTCCAAAATAACACAGTCAGACACTAGCATAGACTGTTCCTTCTTTATCTAATTAATAAATAATATAATTTCACAAACTGCAAGATTGCCAGAGCTCCTAGAGCTTTCCAAATTTAACTCACAAAATTAGAAGTCAATCTTTAATCTTGCAAGCGAGAGTATTTTCTGACCCCAAACTGGATTCTAACATTTTATTATCTTTCTTTGCTTCCAATAAAGCACATTAAACTTACTCACTGTATTAGTGCACTGCCCTATCTAGCATTCATTCCATTATCATTTTCAGAACATTTCTTCCATTGTTTTAGAATGACTGAATTGTTGTCATTTTCTGTAGCAATATTGAAATATTTCTTACAGGCACACACAAACTTGACGTCCAAAGTGATTGTTTGTTTAACATCACATCCAGTCACAGTATAACAAAATGGAAGAGATATAGCATAAAGAACTAATTTAATGACTAAGTTAAATACTAAAAATAGTAATGTTTCAGGTGCTTACTGTGTGGCAAACAATAAGCTAAAAGCTTTTAAAAATTACCAAATTTATTTCTCATAATGACCCTATGATGAAAAAATTTTTCTCATATATTTTCTGGATGAGGAAACTGAACAAAGAGAAGAAAGTAGCTTGCCCATGATCACAGTATGAGATAAATCTACAAATCAAAATCATGATGACTACAATCGTGACTACAGAACCAACCAATTTACCAATATACTAAGTTGTCTTCTAAAAGAAAAACGAGTATCTCATTTAATGACTGTGTTCACCTTGTGTCATCCTTATTCATTTTTTAATGAGTTGATATTAATGTCTTTATAGATTGTCCATCTAAAGCTACAGGTGGCTCCATCTGTTCTGTGTCACCATTGAAATAAAACTATTACACACTCTATCTATATTTAAAATCAGCAAGAGACTTGAAATGATAGAATATCAGAGGGTGCATTAGTGAACACCTCTTGTTTTATTTTTTAATAATGTGGTGATTTAGTCAAGTTAGAAACACTGAGCTTTAGACAAAAAGATGAGAATAGATAATAAATTGGGCACACTGATAGATATTCATTTGGGGAATTAATTTACAATGTTGAAAACATAATTACAGCCTGAATGAAATACATTTTTCTCTTATGGACATTTATTTTTAATTTATTAATTTCAATGCTCATTACATTCTGATTACACTCTCTTTCTGGAGGAAATAAGATTTGAAGTGCCTTGCATTATATTTATTAATTTTTATACAGAAATTATAGATTTACTTAAATCCATTGTACTTTCTCTCTAGTCCCTATTTCAAGTTGATTATATTTGGAAGAAAAAAAAAAGAATACTCAGTTGCAAATCAGTCCCTGAATGATGAGAGCTTATTTAAAATATCATGATTGGTGTATCTACTGTGAAAGCTTTATTTTTCATGAAATTATCAGCGTGCCATGTGAATCATGGAAAAAACGTAACATATATTTGCATTCGTAACTATCTTACCGTAATTTCTTCTTGTCACTTAATACTGATAATCAAGAGTTAATTATGTATTATTTTGTAGGTGAATTAATTTATTAGACATTAGAGAAGACATAAAAAATAAAAGCAAACTTCCTATTTCTTAGATTGAATTGTCCCACAACCTACGCCTCTATGTACTACACATATGTAAAATGCCTTACCTAGGCAATATTTGGACTTTGATTCTCCTGAGCAATGAACCTGTTGAGTAAGGCATCATGTTGGCACTTGACAGCTGATTAATTCATACACATATTGACTTTCTTATACCTTATTGGGGATAATATGCAGGTATGTGTATACATACACACAGAAAATGATATGCAGTGTAGTACATGTAGTAATGATAAGTGGCATTAAGAATTAAGTATAAGAAAAATCACTAAGAGCTAAAGGGTTCAGGAAATGATATGAAAACCTGGTTGGCAGACCCTGTTGAGGACTGAGAAAATGGAAGGCATTCTAGGAGGAACAAATGATATAAATAGAGTCATGAAAATAGATTTAGGAAATAAATAGCAGACAGGATTGAAAAGTGGGGAAAACAGAGGAAAGCCATATCTACTATTTTTCACAATAAAAATCGATTTAATATTCTTCATCTGATCATCAACCCAATGTTGTTTCTGTAAACAGTAAAAATTTAAAATCACCAAATGTACAAAGGTATACAGAGGAAAACAAAGTTACTGTTAAGCCTCTTCCCTATGGATAATCACTCTCAACATTTTGTAAATTTATTTATTTATTTATTTTTGGCTCTGTTGGGTCTTCGTTTCTGTGCAAGGGTTTTCTCCAGTTGCGGAGAGCGGGGGCCACTCTTCATCGCGGTGCGTGGGCCTCTCACTGTCGCGGCCTCTCCCGTTGCGGAGCACAGGCTCCAGACGCGCAGGCTCAGTAGTTGTAGCTCATGGGCTTAGTTGCTCCGCGGCATGTGGGATCTTCCCAGAGCAGGGCTCGAACCCGTGTGCCCTGCATTGGCAGGCAGATTCTTAACCACTGCGCCACCAGGGAAGCCCATTTTGGACTACACCCTCCTTGTCCTGTACTTTGTTCCCTGTAGGACCAAGGTTGGTAACTTAATGAAGAAAAAGACTAAAGTGGAGGGCACAAACTTGGAAAACATTATTCTCTCAAAGCCAAGTAACCATGGAGGCAAACAGGGAAATAACTTAAACCTGTATCAAAGATTTCTATTTTTCTTGAAGATGTACATAGATTTCAGAAAGTTTTCTTTCATTTTCACAGTATGCTCACAATTTTAGCCAGCTTCAAAAATCAATGCATGGTGGCAACTTAAGGGGTGGGCTGGCAGTGGAGGAATCAAGAAACTCTGCCTCAAACCTATAGGTAGAATTCTGAGGTTTTTATAAAGTTTCTTGGCGTGTAGTCATCTTTCATACTTATTCATAAGCATTCAATGATTTGGGACTTACTTGACATTTTAGCTCTTGGAATATAATATGATTCCTCAGTCCTCATCAGATAGATTTAAACAATTATATGATTTTATGCATCAACTAGGGAAAAATTCTAAAGTTTTCCAAGACCATAAGGAAGTGCAAGTTATAAATAAATAATTCTGTTTAGTAGGTGACAAGGGGAGACAAGAGAATACCCAATTCCACTGTGTGTGAAAAGACCACAAAAACACGTCTACATAAACATATATTTTCACATTCACATACATATTTTTTAGTTCATATATCATATATGGTTCTGTACCTTCCATGTTTGCTTTTCCAATTCAATAAATGTCATTATTTTAAATAAACCTAAACTCTAATTTATGATATAAATAACATCTTTTTCTAATTCTATTCCAATAAACATCACATATTTCTTACCTTTCCATATTATAAATGCTACTGCAGTAAACAAACTTGTGCATTGTAATTTGAACCCTTATATCATAATTTTCCTAAGATAAATTGTTAGAATAATTTGCCATGTCAAAGTGTTAGATTATTTAAGATTTTTTGAAATATATTACAAAATTCTTTTCCAAAAAAAGTGCCATTCAATAGGTACAGGAGTGCAATTTTCTTTCAGCCTCACTAAGAGTGAGTACTCTTGTTTCTTAGCATTGCTTATCTGAAAAGAAATGTTTAAAATATGAAAATGCTATTTTAAATATATCATATAATTATTTTATCACAATATTGTTTATTTTACTTATAAAATGGAAGAAGCTTAAAGGTCAACAATATAGAAGTGGATACATCATTTTCAGTGCAGATATAAAATGGAATATTATACAGTCAATACAAATTATGTCTTTGAAACATATTGAATGTTGGTAAACTTTCTCACATAAATGGAAAAAAGATTATCCAAGTCATCATCAGTAGATACATCAATATCTATGTATCCTTACCTCTGTGCGTCTACATACCATATATGGAAGAAAATATGCCAGTTGGCTAGCTGGATAATAACATCACAGGAGACTTTTTTTTTTTTTTAGAGGGAAGGATTATTTATTTATTTATTTATTTATTTATTTATTTATTTATTTATTTATTTTTGGCTGTGTTGGGTCTTCGTTTCGTGCGAGGGCTTTTCCAGTTGCGGCAAGCGGGGGCCACTCTTCATCGCGGTGTGCGGGCCTCTCACTATCGCAGCCTCTGTTGCTGCGGAGCACAGGCTCCAGACGCGCAGGCTCAGTAGTTGTGGCTCACGGGCCCAGTTGCTCCGTGGGATGTGGGATCTTCCCAGACCAGGGCTCGAACCCGTGTGCCCTGCATTGGCAGGCAGACTCCCAACCACTGCGCCACCAGGGAAGTCCCCACAGGGGACTTTTACTTTCATTTTTATACTTACTGTTTTTCAATTTTCTACGTTAATTAAAATCACTTGTGAAAAAAATAGTCAAATATTTGATATACAGATTATTTTATATTTCTCTCTGCATTTTGGAAGGTAATAACAGTACATTATTTAGCAACATGTGTTTATGAGATTATCTTTCTGAATATTCATGTGTTTGATATTAAGGATGTTTAACTTCTATTCATACAGACAGACATGTTATGTCATTTTCTGTGAATTTCTCTTACAAGTTATTTTCCTTTTTTCTATTAAGGTGTTTGTCTTCTTGTTTATTTTTAAGAGTTCAGAACATAGGAAAAATAGTAATCTATTTTCATTTGTCTAAGTTTGTTGTTTGGCTTTTAATAGTGTTAAACCCAGATCCATAACACTGTATGGATCTTAATACTATTTGCCTTAATATCCATTTCTTACCCTGTCCTTTTCTAAGATGAATGGGTGGTAGGAAAAGACACTGACCCCTGATAGCTACATTTCTAAGCCCACTGTGTTATCTGGCTTCATGCTGGTTTTGGAAATATGTGACATTGGTTGGAGAATAAAATGTATGAAGGAGGAAGAAACCAAAGTCTTTCTATAGGACCCTCTTGGCCATAACTGATATCTCTAGTAATAGTCACATCTCCTCTGTTTCTAGGTGGGCTATCCTACATTGGCTCCTGCTTTTCCTGAGGGATCACAGCCCTTGTGGCCCAGTAACACCTCTTCCTCCTTTTGTCTCTCAAGCCTGACAGTGGCATTGACTCCATGCTGTTGAGAATTTCTGGGTTTCTACTTTGTCTCTTATGGTATCTCAGCAACTCCATCACTTTAGGCCCCTGTATTTCCTTTGTTGTAATTATTAATACTTGATGTGGTTTCTATTTTCCTGATGTAGCTTGATTGATACATTGTTCATGGAATAAGCATGCTCTGGTATTTCCAAGTATGACATCTCAGTTAATCCTTACAAATTATAAGATGCACAGTACAGAGTTGAGAAAAATTGAAGCCCAGACAGGTTAAATTACCTCTTTAGACTACATGGCTAAAGAGTACAAACCCATGATTTGAGGCCAGGTCCTCGTGGTGCAGGACCACATACCTGAGTAGTGGAATAGGTCTACAGAGGTGAATTGGATCAGATAGTGGAGGCCTTGAGTGCCAGGATTAATAACACATTAATAAAATATTGATGATATTTTTGCTTTTATCATATACTTTCCTAGAAATAATGAAGAAAAATAAATGTTATATCATTAAACTATGGAAGCAGACCTAGATGAAGAATTTTGGTAATTATCTGGTCATTTGTGAAATATATTTTACTACTGAATTCTTAATACTGAAGAATGGTGCTGAGAGGAGTGTTTTGTCCTTGTGATTAGAATAATGATTTTCATTCATTCTACTCACATACAATTGCATTCATCTTTATCAGTGTTTCGTTGGTTGTTCATCCCAGTAATTCCAACTGATCATATTTTAGGCTCGAGGGTAAGTTATGTTAGTTTCTAAATGATGAGACCTCTGTGGGTGAATGTGCTTTTTTATTTTGTATAGAGGGAGCATGCTTTCACTAGCACTTTCATTCAGAGGGATTCAGTGGATACAAGAGTGAGAAAGAACATCTATGTTACACAAAATAATTATAAGGAATCATGAAATGACACTTAAAACATTTTATTAACAAAATAGTTCCAGAACAGTGAAAGAGTAGAGAACAATATAATGACCATCTACATAGCAACACTCAGCTAATTCAAATATAACAAGTTACTATGTTTAATTCAGAATATTTTGATAGATAAAACATGAAAAAATTGACTGAGATTTGCACATATAATCATCCTCAATCCAATATTCATTGTTTCATTCCAGATATAAATACTCTCTTAAGTTCAATGTTTATAATTTCCATGCATATTGTTATAGTTTTCATTAATAATCACTTTATAGCATGTTGCATGTTTAATACCTTATTTAAATAGAATCATACCAGATATATTAGTATGTAGCTTCCTTTAAAAATCACATTATTTTATGAGATATATATATTGATAGATCATTTTAAACTGCTATAGAAAATTCCATTTGTTTATGGGCATTTAAGATTTTTTTACATTTTTTAAAAATTTTAAACAGTATTTCAGTAAACTTAATCATGCATATCTGCATGAGCATTTGTGCATGAGAGTCACTAGAGTATATATCTAGTACTGGAAATTTGTGACCTAAAGTTTGTGTACCTTCAGAGCTGATTGATATTGCTGAAGAATTCCCAGAGTGGATATACAACAGTACCATGGAAGTGTATGAGAGTTTCATTTCCCCATCAAATCACCAACTTAGTATTTTTGGTATTAGCAGATTTAAATGTTTTATCAATAGATAACATTGAAATGGTATTGCATTGATGTTTTAATTTTTTTGGCTCTGGACAACCAAAATTTTTTTAAGTGTTTATTGCCCAATGGTTCATGGCCTTTAGTCCTTTTTTTTCCTACTAAAATATTAATCTTAGATAATGTGTAATCTAGATAATTTTCATATATTCTGGATAGTAATAATTTTGTCACATATAAATTCTAAACAATTTCTTCTACCTATATCCTGTTTTAACACATTTTAAGATGTACTTTTGTGGTAAAGAATATTTTTATTTTGTTGTAATTTTATCTTTTAATCTTATTTTAGGCATTTTGTGATTAAGAAATTTTCCTGTATGTACTGCAAGATATTTTACTTTCTCACAAACATTTTAAAGTTTTGCTTTCAATATACATATCTTTAATATATATATATATAAAAATATTTTATGTATGATGTAAAATAGAGATTCAATGTTACATTACATTTTAACATAAAAATACAAAAATCTCAATAAACTACATTTAGTGAATAATCTATTTTCCTCCAATGATTCAGGATGCCATCTAGCTCATAAGTAAGATTTCATAAAAGGTTGGGCTTATTTCTAGAATCTCTATTCTGTACTATTAAATAATTTGTCTACTATTGTGCAAATTCTACACTGTTATTATATAGGCTTGCATGACCTATATTATATGTTGTTATTTGTACAATAAGGCTTCTTTTTTTTTTTTTGAGGTGGAAATCCATTTAATGAACCTAATTGATATGCAGTCAAACTTTCTCCCAAAACAGCTGCTGCTGACTCTTTACAACCTTATGATCCTATGTAATTTACGTTCCTGCATAAACATCTTATTTTTGCCACCACTGGACCATTTTCAAATTGCATTTTTGTTTTTGCCCTTTTTTTTTTTTAATTATTCAAACAGAAAGTCAAAAAATTATAATCATCCTCATCAGTTCACTCACTCCCATGTAATTAATATTTTTCATCTTGATCTTTTGTTAGCACTTTTGTGAATTCATCAGTTTTCCATTAGAGTTCTGAAAATGCTTATTCATTCAGTTCAGCAGTATGGTCAGTTACCAGAAACCTGTACTTGTCAGAGTCTTTTCCATGAATTCCTTGAAGATGAAACCCTTTTATTGGAACATTTTTGTCAAAGCATCAGAGTACACCCAGAACTGTCTGTAAATGACAAAAGACTTAAAAATGACCATGGTTAAGGATTTGATGAAAGTTCATAGTAATGCAATTGACAAGGAAATTTAGTTATTTCTGAGATATACATTTTAAAATAATAACTGGAATTATGACTTATAACATTATACCAGAACATATAAGATTTTTAGGAATTTCATGTAATGTCTGAAACATTTATATTAACATATTTCCATACAAATAACCCAAAGAAACTGTAGTATTAGTTTTTGGGTTTTTTTTTTTTTTTAATTTTTGAAGTTTATTTTATTTATTTTTTTATACAACAGGTTCTTATTAGTCATCAATTTTACACACATCAGTGTATACATGTCAATCCCAATTGCCCAGTTCATCACACCACGATCCCCACCCCCCTGTGGCTGTCCCCCCTTGGTGTCCATACGTTTGTTCTCTACGTCTGTGTCTCAACTTCTGCCCTGCAAATCGGTCCATCTGTACCATTTTTCTAGGTTCCACATACATGCGTTAATATACGATATTTGTTTTTCTCTTTCTGACTTACTTCACTATGTATGATAGTCTCTAGATCCATCCACGTCTCAACAAATGACCCAATTTCATTCCATTTTATGGCTGAGTAATATTCCATTGTATATATGTACCACTACTTCTTTATCCATTCATCTGTCGATGGGCATTTAGGTTGCTTCCATGACCTGGGTATTGTAAATAGTGCTGCAATGAACATTGGGGTGCATGTGTCTTTTTGAATTATGTTTTTTTCTGGGTATATGCCCAGTAGTGGGATTGCTGGATCATATGGTAATTCTATTTTTAGTTTTTTAAGGAACCTCCATACTGTTCTCCATAGTGGCTGTATCAATTTACATTCCCACCAACAGTGCAAGAGGGTTCCCTTTTCTCCACACCCTCTCCAGCATTTGTTGTTTGTAGATTTTCTGATGATGCCCATTTTAACTGGTGTGAGGTGATACCTCATTGTAGTTTTGATTTGCATTTCTCTAATAATTAGTGATGTTGAACAGCTTTACATGTGCTTCTTGGCCATCTGTATGTCTTCTTTGGAGAAATGTCTATTTAGGTCTTCTGCCCATTTTTGGATTGGGGTGTTTGTTTCTTTAATATTGAGCTGCATGAGCTGTTTATATATTTTGGAGATTAATCCTTTGTCCGTTGACTTGTTTGCAAATATTTTCTCCCATTCTGAGGGTTGTCTTTTCGTCTTCTTTATGGTTTCCTTTGCTGTGCAAAAGCTTTGAAGTTTCATTAGGTCCCATTTGTTTCTTTTAGTTTTTATTTCCATTACACTAGGAGGTGGATCAAAAAGATCTTGCTATGATTTATGTCAAAGAGTGTTCTTCCTTTGTTTTCCTCTTAGAGTTTCATAGTGTCCAGTCTTACATTTAGGTTTCAAATCCATTTTGAGTTTATTTTTGTGTATGGTGTTAGGGAATGTTCTAATTTCAATTTTTTACATGTAGCTGTCCAGTTTTCCCAGCACCACTTATTGAAGAGACTGTCTTTTCTCCATTGTATATCCTTGCCTCCTTTATCATAGATTAGTTGACCATAGGTACATGGGTTTATGTCTGGGTTTTCTATCTTGTTCCATTGATCTATGTTTCTGTTTTTGTGCCAGTACCATATTGTCTTGATTACTGTAGCTTTATAGTATAGTCTGAAGTCAGGGAGTCTGATTCCTCCAGCTCCGTTTTTTCCCTCAGGACTGCTTTGGCTATTGGGGGTCTTTTGTGTCTCCATACAAATTTTCAGATTTTTTGTTCTAGTTCTGTAAAAAATGCCATTGGTAATTTGATAGGGATTGCATTGAATCTGTAGATTGCTTTGGGTAATATAGTCGTTTTCACAATATTGATTCTTCCAATCCAGGAACATGGTATATCTCTCCATCTGTTGGTGTCATCTTTAATTTCTTTCATCAGTGTCTTATAGTTTTCTGCATACAGGTCTTTTGTCTCCTTAGGGAGGTTTATACCTAAGTATTTTATTCTTTTTGTTGCAGTGGTAAATGGTAGTGTTTCCTTAATATCTCTTTCAGATTTTTCCTCATTAGTGTATAGGCATGCAAGAGATTACTGTGCATTAATATTGTGTCCTGCAACTTCATCAAATTCACTGATTAGCTCTAGTAGTTTTCTGGTGGCATCTTTAGGATTCTTTATGTATAGTATCATGTTATCTGCAAACAAGGACAGTTTTACTTCTTCTTTTCCAATTTGGATTGCTTTTATTTCTTTTTCTTCTCTGATTGCCGTGGCTAGGACTTCCAAAACTGTGTTGAATAAGAGTGCTGAGCGTGGACATCCTTGTCTTTTTCCTGATCTTAGAGGAAGTGCTTTCAGTTTTTCACCATTGAGAATGATGTATGCTGTGTGTTTGTCGTATATGGCCTTTATTATGTTGAAGTAGGTTCCCTCTATGCCCACTTTCTGGAGAGTTTTTATCATAAATGGGTGTTGAATTTTGTCAAAAGCTTTTTTTGCATCTATTGTGATGATCATATGGTTTTTATTCTTCAATTTGTTACTATGGTGTATCACATTGATTGATTTGCATATATTGAAGAATCCTTGCATCCCTGAGATAAATCCCACTTGATCATGGTGTATGATCTTTTTAATGTGTTGTTGGATTCTGTTTGCTAGTATTTTGTTCAGGATTTTTTGCATCTATATTCATGAATGATATTGGTCTGTAATTTTCTTTTTTTGTAGTGTCTTTGTCTGGTTTTGGTATTAGGGTGATGGTGGCCTCAGAGAATGAGTTTGGCAGTGTTCCTTCCTCTGCAATTTTTTGGAAGCGTTTGAGAAGGATGGGTGTTAGCTCTTCTCTAAATGTTTGATAGAATTCACCTGTGAAGCCATCGCGTCCTGGACTTTTGTTTGTTGGAAGACTTTTCATCATAGTTTCTATTTCATTACCTGTGATTGGTCTGTTCATATTTTCTATTTCTTCCTGGTTCAGTCTTGGAAGGTTAAACCTTTGTAAGAATTTGTCCATTTCTTCCGGGTTCTCCATTTTATTGGCATAGAGTTGCTTGTAGCAGTTTCTTGTTATCCTTTGTATTTCTGCGGTGTCTGTTGTAACTTCTCCTTTTTCATTTCTAATTTTATTGATTTGAGTCCTCTCCCTCTTTTTCTTGATGAGCCTGGCTAATGGTTTATCAATTTTGTTTATCTTCTCAAAGAACCAACTTTTAGTTTTATTGATCTTTGCTATTGTTTTCCTTGTTTCTACTTCAATTATTTCTACTCTGTTCTTTATGATTTCTTTCCTTCTGCTACCTTTGGGTTTTGCTTGTTCTTCTTTCTCTAGTTCCTTAGGTGTAAGGTTAGATTATTTATTTGAGATATTTCTTGTTTCTTGACGTAGGCTTGTATAGCTATAAACTTCCCTCTTAGAACTGCTTTTGCTGCACCCCATAGGTTTTGGGTCGTCGTGTTTTCATTGTCATTTGTCTCTAGGTATTTTTTGATTTCCTCTTTGATTTCTTCAGTGATCTCTTGGTTATTTAGTAACGTATTGTTTAGCCTCCATGTGTTTGTGTTTTTTACGTTTTTTTCCCTGTAATTCATTTCTAACCTCATAGCATTGTGGTCAGAAAAGATGCTTGATATGATTTCAACTTTCTTAAATTTACTGAGGCTTGACTTGTGACCCAAGATGTTATCTATCCTGAAGAATGTTCCGTGTGCACTTGAGAGGAAAGTGTAATCTACTGTTTTTGGATAGAATGTCCTATAAATATCAATTAAATCTATCTGGTCTATTGTGTTATTTAAAGCTTCTGTTTCCTTATTTATTTTCATTTTGGATGATCTATCCATTGGTATAAGTGAGGTGTTAAAGTCCCCCACTATTATTGTGTTACTGTCGATTTCCTCTTTTACAGCTGTTAGCAGTTGCCTTATGTATTGAGGTGCTCCTATGTTGGGTGCATATATATTTATAATTGTTATATCTTCTTCTTGGAGTGATCCCTTGATCATTATGTAGTGTCCTTCCTTGTCTCTTGTAACATTCTTTATTTTAGAGTCTATTCTATCTAATATGAGTATAGCTACTCCAGCTTTCTTTTGATTTCCATTTGCATGGAATATCTTTTTCCATCCCCTCACTTTCAGTCTGTATGTGTCCCTAGGTCTGAAGTGGGTCTCTTGTAGTCAACATATATATGAGTCTTGTTTTTGTATCCATTCAGCAAGCCTGTGTCTTTTGGTTGGAGCATTTAATCCATTTACGTCTAAGGTAATTATTGATATGTATGTTCCCATGACCATTTTCTTAATTGGTTTTTTTTGTTTTTGTATGTCCTTTTCTTCTCTTGTGTTTCCCACTTAGAGAAGTTCCTTTAGCATTTGTTGTAGAGCTGGTTTGGTGGCGCTGAATTCTCTTAGCTTTTGCTTGTCTGTAAAGCTTTTGATTTCTCCATCGAATCTGAATGAGATCCTTGCTGGGTAGAGTAATCTTGGTTGTAGGTTCTTCCCTTTCACCACTTTAAGTATATCATGCCACTCCCTTCTGGCTTGTAGAGTTTCTGCTGAGAAATAAGCTGTTAACCTTACGGGAGCTCCCTTGTATGTTATTTGTCATTTTTCCCTTGCTGCTTTCAATAATTTTTCTTTGTCTTTAATTTTTGCCTATTTGATTACTATGTGTGTCAGCGTGTTTCTCCTTGGGTTTATCCTGTATGGGACTCACTGTGCTTCCTGGACTTGAGTGGCTATTTCCTTTCCCATGTTAGGGAAGTTTTCAACTATTATCTCTTCAAATATTTTCTCGGGTCCTTTCTCTGTCTCTTTTCCTTCTGGGACCCCTATAATGTGAATGTTGTTGCGTTTAATGTTGTCCCAGAGGTCTCTTAGGCTGTCTTCATTTCTTTTCATTCGTT
Source organism: Balaenoptera ricei (assembly GCF_028023285.1). NCBI lineage: Eukaryota > Metazoa > Chordata > Mammalia > Artiodactyla > Balaenopteridae > Balaenoptera > Balaenoptera ricei. The sequence continues at coordinate 110,689,102 of NC_082642.1, forward strand.
TTTCTTTATTCTGTTCCATAGCAGTGAATTCCACCATTCTGTCTTCCAGGCCACTTATCCGTTCTTCTGCCTCAGTTATGCTGCTATTGATTCCTTGTAGTGTAGTTTTCATTTCAGTTATTGTAGTGTTCATCTCTGTTTGTTTGTTCTTTAATTCTTCTAGGTCTTTGTTAAACATTTCTTGCATCTTCTCGATCTTTACCTCAATTCTTTTTCCGAGGTCCTGGATCATCTTCACTATCATTATTCTGAATTCCTTTTGTGGAAGGTTGCCTATCTCCACTTCATTTAGTTGTTTTTCTGGGGTTTTATCTTGTTCCTTCATCTGGTACATAACCCTCTGCCTTTTCATCTTGTCTATCTTTCTGTGAATGTGGTTTTTGTTCCACAGGCTGCAGAATTGTAGTTCTTCTTGCTTCTGCTGTCTGCCCTCTGGTGGATGAGGCTATTTAAGAGGTTTGTGCAGGTTTACTGATGGGAGGGACTGGTCGTGGGTAGAGCTGACTGTTGCTCTGGTGGGCAGAGCTCAGTAAAACTTTAATCTGCTTAACTGCTGATGGGTGGGGCTGGGTTCCCTCCCTGTTTGTTGTTTGGCCTGAGGCAACCCAACACTGGAGCCTACCTGGGCTCTTTGGTGTGGCTAATGACAGACTCTGGGAGGGCTCACACCAAGGAGTACTTCCCAGAACTTCTGCTGCCAGTGTCCTTGTCCCCATGGTGAGCCACAGCCACCTCCCTGCGTCTGCAGGGCACCCTCCAACACTAACAGGTAGGTCTGGTTCAGTCTCCCCTGGGATCTCTGTTCCTTCCCCTGGAACACACTACTTTGTGTGTGCCCTCCAAGAGTGGAGTCTCTATTTCCCCCAGTCCTGTCGAAGTCCTGCAATCAAATCCCACTAGGCTTCAAAGTCTGATTCTCTAGGAATTCCTCCTCCCATTGTCGGACGCCCAGTTTGGGAAGCCTGACATGGGGCTGAGAACCTTCACTCCAGTGGGTGGACTTCTGTGGTATAAGTGTTCTCCAGGCTGTGAGTCACCCACCCAGCAGTTATGGGATTTGATTTTACTGTGATTGCACCCCTCCAACCATCTCATTGTGGCTTCTCCTTTGTCTTTGGATGTGGGGTATCTTTTTTGGTGAGTTCTAGTGTCTTCCAGAGGGAGTTCAGTAAGACTTCTTAACTGTCTTTTTTTCCTTTCTCTTCCATGAAAATTTTATAATTTTGTCAATTTGTTTGAGGAAACTTGTTGAATTTTTCCTGGATTTAATTAAATTAAAAGAGTAATTTCCAGTGAATTGTGTCTTTATAATATTTAATCTTCACAAGAATAGGGTATAATTTTTTCATTTATTTAGGAATTTTTGTATGTCTTTAAATAAAATCATAATCATTTTAATAGTTCTATACAATATTTTCCCATTTTTCTGTGTTGGCTGCTCATAGTTTTGCTTCTTAACATTTTAAAAATGTAGTTTTTCTTACTATCTTGTATAATCAGTATATAGAAACAAAATTAATTTTCAGCAACAGCTATATTTTATTTTTATAGTTTTTTCTGTAGATTTTTTTATATTAAGTTCAATCATATAAATTTGTCATTTTCATTTTTTTATAAATAAAATGTGGTTAAATAAGAGCAATTTTATATTGTTGATTTTCAATATTTACCATTAAATTATCAATAAGTAACAGCAGTTTTCTTTCATCCATCTACATATTTCTTTCCACAAATCATTGAGTATGTGATTTAGAGTCATTTTTTAGGTATAATTCTACGTGAAATTGTCCTTTTCTTATATAGGTTACATATTGGCTTTTCTATACTTTTAAAGTATTTTTATGTAAAATTTGTGTTCAGCTATAGTTTAATCTTTTTATCCTTATATTTTTCATTTGTACTTTCTGATTTTATTAATCAAATGTGCTAGAAGTTTGTCATTTTAGTTTTTTGAAGAAATTTTAAAATTTTCTATTATGGCATTTTTTTATTGCAAGAATTTCCACTCTTGTCTTTATTATATTTCCTGTGCAGTTTCCTTTAATTTTCTGTTTTCTAATCTCTATGCCTGAGTGTTCAGCCTTTAATTTTATTGCTTTTATCTTTTCTATTACAATCATGTAGAGCAGAAAACTTTCTTACAAACATTACTTAAATTTAATTCCTCAAATTTTGATATGTATATATCATTAAAAACTAAGTGTTTTCTGAATTCCATTGTTTCCATGCAGTTATTTAGTATATTCTAATAGTTACTTTAAAGTAATTTTGTTGGTTTACTTTATTCCATGGATACATTAAAAAGTACAGTAAGTCCCCTATATACGAATGAGTTCCGTTCCGAGAGCACATTCGTAAGTCCAATTTGTTCTGTAAGTCCAACAAAGTTAGGTACCCAACTAATACAATCAACTATATACTACCATATTATAATAGGTTTATAATACTTTTCACATAAATAATACATAATACTTTTCACATAAATAATACATAAAAACAAACACAATAAATAAAGAAAACATTTTTAATCTTACAGTATAGTACCTTGAAAAGTACAGTAGTACAGTACAACAGCTGGCATACAGAGGCTGGCATCGAGTGAACAGGCAAGAAGAGTTACTGACTGGAGGAGGGAGAGGAGGGGGGAGATGGTAGAGCTGAAGGATTGTCAACAATAGGAGACGGAGAGCAAGACTAGATTGCATTAAGAACAGCTGCTGCAACCTTCATGTAGCATTCTACATTTAAGTCCTGGACCTGAAAAACTAACAGTGCCTCCTCAAATAAAGGAAATCCACTTGCCATTTCCTGCATGGTGAATCTCTTTGGTTCTTCTCTTATTTCTTCCTCCTCTTGTCTCTCTTTGTCCTCCTTCTGGGCCTCCAGTTCCATTAGGTCTTAATTAGTAAGCTCTTTGTGTTGTACAGCAACAGTACTGTACAGTAAAGTACACAAAAGCACAACTACTTGTAGTGGATGCACGCATGTGACAGTGTACACCAGACAAGTGATTGGACATTTGAATGCACATTCACATCTTTGAAAGTTCACAATTTGAAGTTTCATATGTAGGGGATTTACTGTATTCATAATAATATTTTAGTCATCTTCCTAATTCTATCTAAATTGCATCAAGTCAGAGAACATGATCATCATATATAGTCGTTTTTGTTTGTTTTTTTAAAGAAAATAAAACATATCCATTTATTGGTGTTAAGCCAGTGTTGGTGTTAAGATTAAATTTTATCTTTTAAATCCATGTAAGTGTTTTCATATATTTGAGTGGTAAATTTGTTTAACAAATGAGTAAATGATCTCTAGACGGTACAAGCATGTGAATAAAAAAATCATCAAATGGTTTTGCTGCTGACAGGCAGGATACAAATATTCACTATTCATATATATATGAATATATGTATGTGAATAGAGCATATATAGAGAACATATATATGAACATATACATGGATAGTACATATATATTTATTTTAGTAAGAAACATTGGTATACATATTGCAATTATTCTTTGTAGCAGTAGAAAGTAAATTCATTGATAATGTTGTAGAGTGTATTGTCCCTTGAAGCGTTTGTTTCCTCCATGCCTTATTGAAGAATCTCATTTACCTTTTGTTAAGTAAAGTTAATTGAAAGCCCAGCTACTGTTCTTATGCCCAGACAGGGCCCCTCTGTTCACCCATCAGAACCCATCTTTTTAAAATTTATTTATTTATTTTAAATTTTTTATTGGAGTATAATTGATTTATAATGTTCTGTTAGTTTCAGGTGTACAGCAAAGTGAATCAGTTATACATATACATATATCCACTCTTTTTTTTAGATTCTTTTCCCATATAGGCCATTACAGAGTAGTGTTCCCTGTGCTATATATTAGGATCTTATTAGTTATCTATTTTAAATACAGTAATGTGTATATGTCAATCCCAATCTCCCAATTTATCCTTCTCCACTATAGTTTTTAATAAAGGCTACTGTATGATTCTGCAAAATGTTGAGGAATGCACTCATCTATAACTTTATTTTGAAATATTTGTGTTGGTTGCTTTTTTGTTATTTTTTTAATTATTATAGTATGTAAGAGCGCTATTAGTTTCCTACTTGTAGGGGAAAGAAAAGTCTGCCTATGATTGCCTTTTCAAGTTAAACATTTCTATGGTATTTTCCCCCAGGACATTTTTCTTGAATCTCAGTTGTGTATATTTCCAAGTAAGAACAAATAAATCTAAAGTCTGTGATAATCACAATGTAGGTTTCATGTTGAAGTGTTATCTGTCTGTTTTTATTAACTCTTAAGTAGTTTAATTATCTTATACTGTCAATCTTGTATTCCACAGTGCACATTGTAATACCAGTTGAACTCTTAGATGTCACAGGAAGGGAGTGTTATAGAGGAATCTCTATCACATTCTCTATGACCTGCTAGTATGCTTTTTCATTACCTTTGAGCAGTAATTTCCTAAACTCTACTTAGGTTCTAGGAACCCTGTAAGAACTCCTCGCATTTGTGGCATAATATATGCAATTAAGGGTAACTTTTGGCTCATTACAGAATAAATATTTATTGGAAAGCTTATGCAATTATTACCAGCAACTTCTTGAAGTTTTGGAGAGCTTTGAAATGAAGGACCATATATAAAACCAAACAACAACTCTCTCCCCACTAAAAAAGAAAAAAAAAATGCAGTTTTTATTAAAGTTGACTGTACTTTAATAAAATTCACTTAGGAATATTTATCCTGAGAAGCCAAGAAGATGAAATACTGTTCTTTGATCTAGCTAGAGCTGGAAATGGTCAAAACAATGAACTCTATCTTCATTTTAAGAAAGAAAAAGACACTCTTTACTCAAGGGAAGATGACAAGACTCTATAAAACTGCTACTGGTACTGAAATGGAAGAGTTTTGTTCTAAACCCAGTGCATTCTGACTCATGCACAAAGAGTATCATCTGGCCAATGCTCAAATCTGGTGGCCATGTTAGTACGAAGAAAGGGCTAAGGAATTCACCTGTGGATACTTATGAAGAAAGGTGAAGATGAAATGTATTTACATCTCTTAAGTGGTGTGTATGCACAGTGCCAAGTTTGCCTTCCTGGGTATAATACCGTCCCTTCAAGCAAGAAGGAATGCTAATTTATATCAGTCGCATCTTATACAATAAATAGGGTTCTCCTTTTATTCTTCAAGCCTCCCTATAGTAAAATTAGCACTGAAAGGGCTGTTTTTCATCTACCCCTTTTTGTCTTATTTTTTAAATGTATTTGACAAAGGAAAAAAAATATTTTATTTTTGATTGGAAAAGAGAAGGAATTTGGCATTTTGATAAAATAAAATAAAGCTTTAAATGTGTTGTGTATCTCATCAAGATTAATCAAGCCTTTCTAATATGCATGGCCCAATCAACGTTCCTCTTTTATCTAAATAATTTTAATTAAGCAATTCTACCTTCTGTAGTGGTCATTACCAGGAGATAATTAACTGAATCAGTAATGAAGCATTCGATAGATACTAAACAAACAGCAAGGTTAATTATCTGGCAGTGATGTCTGTTATGGAAGTGCAATGCTGGCCTTTCAAGTTTCCTAATCTCCTGCACCACTTCTTAGTAAATTATAATAATCCTCATTCAAATATATTGTGCTACTGCAGTTGCTATGCACCACATAGGGTCAAATCAAGTGATTGAAAACGTCATTTAAGTATAATAATGGTGAAGTGTGCTTTTGAAATTAGCCTATTTCTCTGGGGTAGCATGTTTTCTTTCTCTTATTTAATTGTTCCTTCAATTTTAAATTTTGGAATAATTCTCCAAATTTTGCAGCTTGGTACCAGCAGAACTGAGAGCAGATATATTTTGCTTGGAGACACAGTCCAGAAGGTTTATATGATGCCATATATAATCCCATAGCTTATCTGATTTTTTATATTCACTCAGTTATTGTCTTTCCCCTCCTTTCCATCTTACCAATAAATCACTTGTCCTGGATTACCTGATGAATCAGATTGTTTTTAAGAAGCACACAGGTGCATTTTACATTTAACTCCATTCACTTGATTTTATGCTTTAAAAAATTAATAGTAATTGTGTCAATGTTTTTATGTAGCAAAAAAGTGGTATTGGAAATTACCAATAGGGTTTCTTTTTAAAGGTAAAAATAAAATATTAATAAAAATATCTTGAGCCAAGGTGATTTGCTCTTTAACCTAAAGAAGTGTAAAAAGTCTTTTTTTGTTGTTGTTACATTACATTTGTTAAGAGTCCATAATTTTCTAAACTACTTTCCTAGGTCACTGGATTCCTGTGTTTTTAAATTTTCTAAAATCTTAAAGAATTTTGGACATTATAATTGTATCCCTATTATCTAAATATTCTAAAATATAAATAGAAGAAAATTAAATTTTTATTAGGAGGTATTCAGCAAGTAGAATAGTCTTTCTTTTCTTCTTTTCTCTGAATATAAAAGTCAACTTAATATACGTACCTTGTAGAAATGTTGAACAACACAAAAAGTAATTGACTAGAAATATATTCATATGGATTGTGTTTGAAATATTATTTTACTTTAAGCATCTATTCTTGTGAGAATAAAAAGTTTAATGCACAGCACGCAACGCATGGTAAGTCACCATATGTGCTGATTATCTACTAACTCCACTATTACTATTTCCCCTTATTATGCAAGAGTCAGAGCACAATGTGAAGACTACAAAGGAGCTTAGACTTTTAAATTCTGTATGTTGGGGAGGAAGAAATTATCTTCCGTTCTCCTAGGTTCTTCGGGCTGGTCTAAGAACTAAATTGACATGAGACAGATTAACAGGAGAAAACCAAATATGTATACATGGGAAAGACCCAGGAAAACAGTATAAATACCATCTTTAGTTAAAGACAAAAGAGAATGTTGGAGGTAGTTGCTTGGGACTTCAAACCACTGGGAGGAAGGCAATCCACATGGAGAAAGAAAAGCAAATGTTTAGTAAATAAACATTTTCTGGGCCCTGCAGAGACAACTGGACAGAGTGTCCCCTGATCTCTTGGCCTTGCCTATAGTCTCCTTTCCCATACTTAGCCCATATTCTTTGAGGCTATCTCTGGTGATAGCTCTATTCTGGGAACAGGGCTTTTATGTAAATTTTTAAAGCAGTTAAAGGGAAGGTCAAAGTTTCTTCCTGAGTCTTTTGGGCCTTGATTTTTTTTTTCAGCCCAATATAATACACATTCCAAAGAGGTATTTTGAGGTGGCAAGTTTTGCTCCTCTACATGTACATTTTCACATATTGTAACCTGGTGTAAATGTGAAGTAGAGACATGAATTACACTAGATCCAGTTAGTTTTGATAACACTTCGAATGACCTAATTTTTTAGTGATCTGAAAGCCAAAGGAAACAACTTTGTTCATAAAAATAAAACTGGTGCATATGACTATGGACTTTGTTGGAATCCCTTTGGTAGCCAAGTCAACATGATACAGTTTTTTTTTTCTTACAGGAGTTAAAGAACAACATGGCACCTCAAAACACAAATCCAATCTCCACTACAAAGATGGTACTGCTAGTTTTCTGAAGTAGAGATGAATGAATAAAAATCCTTCTAGCTGTAATGAAGAGAACGTCTGTGAAATTAAAGAGATGGTTTTGTTTTTTGTTTTTCCTTTTGAACATGCTTCCTTTCCTAGAAAAAAATAATTTTCCGTGGCTTTTTTTTTTCTTGCCACTCGCCCATCTTAACCAATATAACTAAATAAGAAATCTGATGTAGCAAAAAACAACAACAAAAATCTTTCAAGGGATCTTGGATGTTTCCCAGTTATAATGGAAAGCAAAATATAGCAGAAATCAGAAAAAAAAATAGTTATAAGATAAATCTCAAAAGTATAAATTATGTTTTATTAAATTTATTTAAAAGTTTCAAGATAAAATATTTCTCAAACTTTAATTTTAATTTTTTAATGCATCTTATAGGATTTTGTTCTCTTTTTTATCTATGCATAGCATCATTGATTGTATTCTATGCATGGAGTTCTTAGTTGCAGGCTCTTGGCAAATGCCTATCTCATCTGACATAGTGATAGTTGATAGTGATAGTTCATTCACCTTTACCAAGTTCATTCACACAGATTTTCTCTCAGGAACAGTGGCAATCTCAATTTAATAAGCTTTAAGAAATACATACTTTTGAAAGATAATCTCATCATCTTATGTGCAAAATTTACTCAAATATTTTGGCCAAGCTGGCAGCACACAACACTACATTTTAGAAAATCTAGTGTTGAGTTAATTTATAAATTATTTTAAATATATGTGCTGTTATTAAAAATAATTTAAGGTTTTGTATTTTCTATTTTGATTTTTCTTCCAAATCCATAGTGCTGTCATAAATTCAACTCATGTATTGTTTCTCAAAAAATTATCCGCCACAAAAAATCGTATCAGATTACCTCTACTCTCCATCTTTCATATGATTCATGGAATTATGAGATAAATTAAGTTAGAATTATTAGAAGAATTTTGAGAAAGTTAGAGATGGATTTGACCATCTATGTACATACATTTCTATATATATCAACATAAAATTTGGGAACAGGATATTTTGCAAGTATTTTAAAGAATATTCATACAGTTGAAGTTTCTCAAATCTATTCACATAAAACACTAAGCAGAATTAATCCATTAATAATCAAATCAAACTTACTTTAATGATTTAAAATACCAAGAATTTTTAAAAGAATCAAAATTAAAAAGGAATATAGGAATTCCAGCCACACAAATCAAACTAACAAAATTTGAAGTGCAGAAAATCACATTTTCAATGATAAAAACCATGGCAAACACAGGTTTTCATGGCATCCCATCTGACTGGATCCCCAGTTTCATCATGTTCCTATGTGGAACTAGGAGTAATCTCTTGCAGGGGTTCTTGCCCTGGAGAGTGGTGAGTGAGTCTCTCAAGCCAAAAAGAAGGAAAGCGTTAATTTCCTATGAATAAATTCAAGGAAGAAGATAAGTACTCAACAATTAGCACTAAAACAAGCAACAAGGAAAAGATGGAGAATTCACGACATAAAAAAACTTCAAAGCATCTTATCTAGATGGGATTATTCTAGATACTTGACTTTGGCCAGATTTATATCCCCTTAAGGTCATGTACTCTATTTAGAAGCCGTCATTTTGTTAGACATTTTATCTTCTTAAGACATTGTTTTGCTAAAAAAAACATTTAAGTCTCTTCAAAAAAAAAAAAAAAAAAAGTGAATTAAAGTGTTGAAACCCACCTAATATTTTTGATGCAAATGAACAGCCACATAGAAAAGATGAAACGAATTTTGAAAATCTGCCTACTTTTGAAAGAGAATTATCAAGTCAAACTACACACATTAATGGAAATGATGGGACAACATTTGAAGCTCTATGCCTGCCTTTGCTACATAAATACATTTTTTTACCTGTGGTTCCCAGATCAGAATTTTAGAAGATACTAAAAATTGAACTAACTCACCCATATGGACCCCCCCCACCACAGGCAGGCACACACACACACACACACATACTACAAAAGCATTGTTCTCAAATGGCCCCACTTTCTCAGTGCTTCAGGATACATATCTGCTAGAAAAATATCACTGGTTTTAATCCCAAGGAAATGACAAATATCCATCAACCTAGCCAAAGCAACTATACCTATTAACTTTACTGAAGTTTGTAATGTACTTCTAATAATAATTAACATATTTGTTATTCTCTCATTCTAAAGATGGAAGCAATGAGAATTACATTCAACAATTACCAAATGCACTATTATATTAAAATAGATGAAAGTTACTTTTCCACATATTCCTTCAGTCTTTCAACCATTTTACTGATATTTGACGTCTCTTTTAGACTTAATTCCAGAAGAGAAACCCAATCAGTTTTCGGGTCTGATTCCAAAGTTTCACATTAGTCATATACCTTTTGGAGTTATTTGAAAGCTTTCTTCCCTGGTCCTCCTGAGTTCAATAAAAGAGATAAATATTTCCCAGTAGAAGTTATTTTTATATAACATATAACAAACATAAAGTTAAGAAAAGTTTCAAAAATAAATTCAGCCTTTTACTATTTTTTTAAAAAGGAATTTATCTTCTTTTTTTGTTTTGATTGCTGTCATAGCTGAAAGGAAATTTCAATATTTACTTTATTATTTCTCTGCTGTGTAAAAGCTATTTTGTTTCCTCCTATTCTATATTATTTGTAATACATGAACTATGATGAATTATGCAGTTATAAATATTTAAAATGAAGGATTAATAGTTTCTAAATTAAATTACAGTGTGTAGATTACATTCACGATCTATAGTTTTCATTACACTTTGTCCTGGCTAATCATGATCTGGCTGGCATTAGAGATAGTCCAAATCGTTGCAACTAATATAATTTTGGAAAGCATATTGAAAACTAATTTTAACTCAAAAGCATGTTTGTGTTACATTTTTTTCATTTGAACATTTCAATTGTTCAGTTCTTTGCAAAATATTGCTTCCATACCTACTAAATGCAAGTAGTTGGCAATACAGACATTACTGAAATACTCTCAAATATTTTATGATACAATGGAGAAAGTAAGACCAATGTTATAAAAAGACATGAGAAGTTTAAATCAGATTATGCCTGGGGGGGCTATGGGTGTATAGAAGTGTGGTTAACCCAGCATGACAAGTAGGGAGTGAGAAGATAAGCACGCTCTTCTTATTGAAGAAGTTTATATCTGCCTGAAGTTAGAGAAAGCAGAAGGTGACTGATTGATCAATCGGGAGGAGTGTTGTTGAGAATATTTCAGGCACCTTACACTACATATGCAATGGCACAAAGGTATGAAATAAAGGAGCAAAAGAACATATTCTGGGAACTGATGTAGGTTGATAAGGAGAGTGGGAATTTGGGGGGCGGGGATTGAAAATGGAAAAGTATAAAGGCGAAGATCACTTAAAAGTTCTATAAGTGACTCTAGGAGTTTGGACTTCATAAAGAATACCACATTCTCGTTTTATTCTATCAGCCTGAGAGATGCATTGGCTTAGTATTGTTGCTTATTTCTTGGTTGGCTCATGGTTTGTTTGATTTAGAGAGTTTTCAGTACTTCCCACACTAACTTAAGTATCTTTCTATTTTAAAATCCCTTTATCAGGTCACTGCCATGGACTGTTTTACTGACTCAGTCCTGACCAATATAGACTATAAATAATGTCAATATGAACGTTCTTGTGTATGCTTCTTGATACATGTATGAAAGTATTTTCTAAGGTTGCAAGTCCATTACAGTACACACAGGCCACATGTGGCTATTAAGTACTTGAAATCTGTTTTTTTCAATTTGGATGTGCTCTAAGTATAAAATAGACACCTGATTTTGAAGACAATACCAAAAGAAAAAAGAATGTAGAATATCTTATACTTTTATATTGATAACATTTCAAAATAATAATATTGTAGATGTAGTGAGTTAAATAAAATACATTATTAAAATGTGTATCACCTATTAATTTTTATTTTTAACATGGTTACTAGAAAATTTAAATTTATACATGGGCTTGCATTATATTCCTATTCAACAGAGTTGCTCTAAGGTATATGATTAGGGGTGGAGTTGTTAAGTCATGGGTGTACATGTATCTTCATCTTTACTAGAAAACATAAAATGGTTTCAAAAGCAGTTGTAACAATTTTTACTTTCATTAGTAGTGAATAAGAGTTACAGTTTTTTCCACATCCTTCCTTATGGTTTCTATTCCACACTTTAGCTTTTGTTAAACTGGTGAATAAACCATAGCTCAGATAACGATAACCAGATAATGCAGTTATCTGGTCACTAGTAATTTGTGTGCATTTTCATATTTGTTAGTCTATGTACTATTTTTGCATAGCACCTTCTATTAACAGTCTACGTTTCTACAAATATTGACAAGTGAATGCTTATAGATCATAGAGCCCTCCAGAGCAAAGATTCTCTATACACTTCTATTTTTATAATATGTAAGCCTATTTTTAGTAAAAATACCTGGTGAATCTCCCCCCAAATTAAACACACAAATATTCAAGCAGAATAAAAATAGGATCATCAAATATTTTAGTCAGATTTATATAGTTTTAGATTTATATTGAGCTGGAGTAAGTACTTTAAACTAGATAAGTATATTTGAAATAGGTCTGATGTTTTTTCTTTTCAAAGAAGAATGTTAATCCTTTTACTGATACAAATGTAAAGAATGAATCCCTTTCCAATGTCAAAGCTTTAAAACGTAGCTTATACAGCCAGAGTCCTATTTCACCTGTCTCAGGGCTTTAGAGACAGGGAGCAGATGTTTGCTGGAGAGTTTGTTTTATGGCAAATCTTTGTTTCAAGGTGCTGAATCTCTTATGAGAAAAACAAAGCAATTTAGGTATATTTACCACTGAAAGAAATGCTTACAATTTAAAGCTGTCAGCAAATTATTCTTCACACTCATCATAAATTCAATTTATTGAAATTCACCTTGTGATTGCTTTCAGGCTTTTATAGTCTCAAATTAAACAAGGCACTGAAAGCAATGGTAGAGTCCATAAAGGAGAGGCAAATCCAATCACAAATCATTTGCTCAGAAACTTGCATTCAGCCAGCTGCTGCATGTGAAACTCCATTTCTTGGCAGAAGATACACCGACGTAGTTTTTCCTCTTTATGCACGTCTGGTTGGTAAGCATACAAAACACAGGGAAGAAGGGCAGTCATCATGGAAGTCTGAGAAAAACAAAGTTGATCTCAACATACTTAGCTGAAACGTTTCAGATGAGATAAAGTAAACTGGACATAGTGAAATGCATGTTTGTGCACATGAGCCGTAAAAAGAGTAAGTAAATATTAAAAAAGACATCACTTTTCAACTTTCATCTATGCCAATTTGAACATTAAGTATTAATATATTGACACTCTGTCATAAACATTATTAATTTTCAATCATAACTTTATGAGTTGTGCTAGGCATGAAGTAACAAGATAACTGAAATTATAAATTTTAGGTTGTTAGCTTTAAGATAAGAAAAATGCATCAAAACTAAGAACATGTGTTTAAAATATTAGAGTTTAAAATTGTCTATAAATCATTCAACACTGTTTTATGAGATGTAAATTTAGCAGTTAAAATAAGCAACCAGACTAAACTTAACAGTCAATATCTCTGTAAGAGATGTTTTTCTGTTTCTTTTAGAACCTTTAGAGAAAGAAAATTATGTAACAATAAATAATTAAAAATTATAACAAAAATGTTCATATTATTTATATAACATAATCCCTTTTTTTATCCACTTATTCTCTTACTCTCTTCCTTGAGCTTGAACAGCCCTTTCAACATGTAACATTATATATTTGCCATTAATATAGCTTACTTTTCTCAAAGTTGTGTCTTCTACCAGACTATGCGTTCCCTAGGGAAGGAACTGTGTCTTATTTTCAGTTGACACTAGAAGCTCAAAAATTTAAATGAAAAAATAAATGAATAAGTAAACAAACTTGCAGCTATAAGATGAATAATTTCTGGGGATCTAATAAATAGCATGGTGCCTACAATTATATATATATATATATATATATATATGTATATATATATATATATATATATACATATATATATATATATACATACAAAACTGTGAGGTGATGGATTACCATTATGTTGTGATAATCATTTTACAATCTATACATATATCAAATCCTCATGTTGTATGCCTTATATTTATACAATTTTATTTATTAATTGTATCTCAATAAAGGTAGAAAAAATAGAGACATATATAGAGATAAATGTGTATAATAAAGTATCATATTGAAATTCATATAGTCAGGGGTATATTGTTTTAGTTCCAATTTTAAATCTCTACATGTTCTTTTATTTTATTCATATATTTTGCATAGAGCCTTTACTCCCAGCCATGGCGTAAGCAAAGAAACTTTTTACAGGATTTAATCTGGTTACCAGATCTAGAGGCATAATATCGAGTGTATTACAAAACTCTGGCTTTCAAAAGCATGAGAAAATTAAAGAAACTGAATAATATTCTGCAGGACAGAACATCTTAAGAAATGTAAAATGCATTGAAAATAAGTAGAAGTAAAGTGATAACAGTTGTCTTAGATGTGGTGGGAAGGAAACGATGTTGATTAGTTCAATCAGTGGAGATTTGCTATAATGCATCACACACGAATCTATAATGGGGATACAAATTCTGACCATAGTATTGCTTCATCACTATAAAACATGCCAGAATAACAGCTTGGTGTCCACTGGTGTAAGGAGTGACCCAGAGTTCACACATGTTCAAGTAGTACACACAACATTCATTTCTTTTTATCTTCTCAAAGGGCAGCTACTAAAGGATGGATGAAGCTTCAGATAAATTGATTGCAGGAGGAAATAATAAGAGGAAAAAAATCTATATTTAACCACAAAAAAGAATTAAAACTGTGAATTAAATTTCATTTAAATGATTCCTTCCACTATTTGTCTCTGAATTTGCTTGCACGCATTTCCTTAGATATATTCCAGATTGTTCTAAAATATCTAATAAATGAGAAGTTTTCACAAGGCTTCTCCCCCCATATCTCATTTTTATTACGAATTTATATAGTAGCTTAGAAAAAAATTTTTCCATGCTATTGGGAACCAGTTTTAGGATTAAAATCTGCACTGAAATAAAGTTGTTGCCTGATTTAGTCTTGTATTGTTACTGAAGTCCAGGAATTAGTTAACTCTACCAAGCTCTGTACAACGTCATCATCTTTCTAAAGGTTGAATACCCGATTGTGCTTATCTTCAAAAGCAGTATTTCAGGAAGTAAGTAAATTATGTGACAATTTGTGGAGTTAATTCAGGATTTAGATTTGTGCTATTTAATCCTGAAAATATTCCAAAAGATCTCATCCACAATCACCAACTTCTTGAATTATATAGATATGAATAAGTAGAAATACTAACATGTCACATATTTGATTAAGAAGATGAGCAAAAGTAATGATTGTTTTACAAAGGAAAAAGTATCATTCTTATTCTCAAGTTGGAATCAGGAAAAAAAAAAAAAGAAAAAGAGATAGACCATAAAGGAAAAATTATTCCTCTGTTTGTATGAGCAATTTTACATAAGTTCAGCCGTGATAATGAAAACTTTTAAGCAATCCAGCCCAATTTAATGAATAATTTTATCTGGGATCTGTGTGTTTTATCAAAGTACTTTGTAACATTTAAAAATTTTTAATAAACTTTTTCTAGAATAGATTTAGATTTACAGAAGTTATGAAGATAATACAGAGATTTCTCATACCCCACACCAAGTTTCTGCCTTGTAACCAACATCTTACATTCATACGGTGTATTTGTTAAAATAATTGAAGTGATATTGATATGTAATGATTAAACACTCTACTTTATTCAGATTTCATTGGTTTTTTTCCTGAGGCCTTTCTCTTTTCCAGGATCCTATCCAGGATGCCATTATTACATTTAGTCATCTTGTCTCCTTAGACTCCTCTTGGCTGTGACAATTTCTCTGTCTTCTCATGTTTTTGATGACCTTAACAGTTTTGAGGAGTAGTATTCACTTATTTTGTGTAATGTCCCTCAGCTGGGAATTGTTTAATATTTTTTCCATGATTAGACTGATGTTACAAGTTTTGGGAAACAAAACCAAGATGTAAAGTGCCATTTTCATCACATCATATCAAGGGCATATAGTGTCAACATGATGTCACTGTTTATGTTAATCACTGGCTTAGGTAGATTTTGTCAGGTTTCTCCACTCTAAAGATACTCTTTCTTCCCCCCTTCCATACTGTATGTTTTATAGGAAAGTCATTGTGTGTAGCCCACATTTAAGAGGTGAGGAATTATGTTTTAATTCCTTGAGAAAGAATATCTACATATGTTACTTGGCATTTTTCTGCATAGAAGATATGTCTAACCTGTACCATATATTATTTATTTATTCAATCATATATTGTAGCAATATAAACTAATGGATGTTTATATTATACTCTGGGTTATAATATAATACAATTTTGTTATTCAAATTGTTCCAGCTTTGGCCATTGAGAGCTTTCTCAGTTGTCTTCTTCTTCCATTTGACATAGCTCTTATCACTGTGATTGGTTGGTTGGTTTGGTTTTTAGGGGGTTTTTTTACTTTTTAACATAATAAATTATCCAAACTTATCTTGTATATTCCCTGCCCCAGTCCTAGAATCAGCCACTTCTCCAAGGAGAATTTGTTCCTTATATTGGAATATGGTATTAGAACCAAGAACTGGGCATTAAGTGGGCTTACTGTTATTGGGTTGTCATTGTTTCTAGGCTCTCTCAGCTAAAAGAAGGAAGAAATATATGTATGTACACTAACCATGTATATATACATATCTATACTTATATCATCTATATCTATGTAATCTCCATCTGTATCTATAATAATTCAAACATGATTTCAAAACAATATCTCCAACTCTAACTCAAATGGCTCTTTCCAGTCTCTTCCCCGTACTTATCTACTAACTCCCCCGCAGCGGTGAGAAAACCAACTCCCTCCATCTGCCATCCATTTATTTAATTTTTCAATTCCAGTATAGATATATAGAGGTTTTAGAATTGTTACCCTCTACCCCAACAGGAACCAACTTTTTCAACTAGAGTAAAGTTCTTATATGCAGTTACAGCTGCTTTTAATCTCACAGGCTCCATTTTTTTCCAAATTTACTTAGGCTTGCACCTTTTTTTTAACCAACCATTTAGTGATAGTCTGCTAACCATTTTGTCATAATCTGCTTTTTTTAAAGACATTTTTTAAAGATTTGCCTACATTAAGCCACACTCTTTCTGCTGTAAAGTTCTCTGAGTTTTGACAAATGTTTACTCTTGTGTATCTACCATTATAGTATCATACAGAATAGTTTCACTGAACTAAAAAATCCCCTGTTTTTCACCCATTCAGTTGATCTTTTCTCCAAATATCTGGTAATGACTCATCTGTGTAATGTATCCAAAAATTTGCTTTTTCCAGCTTATCATATAAATGTAATCAAACAGTAGATGGTCTTTTTTGACTAGCCACGTTCACTTATCAAGTTGTTTACCCATCTTTTTGAGTAGCTTGATATCTCATTTTCTTTTTAATTACTAAAGAGTATACCCTTGTATGGATATAACTAGTTTATTCATTCACCTATTGAAGGATATCTTATTTATGCCCAGTTTGGGGTGATTATGAATAAAGTTGCTACAAACATTCATGTGTAGGTTTTTGGGTTGACATACATTTTCAAGTAAGTTTGGTAAAACCTAGAAGCACAATTAATGGGTAGCAGGATAAGACTCTTTTAGCTTTATAAGACACCACCAAAATGTTTCCCAAAGTGTCTGTATCATTTTTCATTCTTACCAGCAATGATTCTGTGATTCATTTGTTCCACATTATTGCCAGGCATTGTCAGGGTTTTTTTTTTTTTTTTTAATATTTTAGCAATTCTAAGAAGTATATAGTGCCATTTTACAATACGTGTTTTCGACTAATTTACTTCCACTTCCAAGGAACACTGTACTACTATATGTATAATGCAGGTACCTTATAAATGACTACCCCCAATTCCTCATTCTCATGCCTTGTGACATTATTGTTATTCATTTCAATTATCCATATACTATAATCACCTAATACGTTGCTGTTTTTTCAAGAGATAACTATTAAGAAATTCTTTTAAAACCTGTATAATAATTTATTTTTATTTATTCCTTCTTTATAACCCTTCTATATGTAGATCCAGATTCCTGACTTGTATTATTTTTTTTTTTTCTGCGTGAAGAACTTCTTTTAACATTTCGTTTAAGTCAGGTAAATTTCCTCACTTTCTGTGTGCAAATGTCTTTATTTCTGCTTTATTTTGAAGAATAAATTTGCTGATCACAGAATTCTAAGTTGGAGGGATTTCTCTTCCAAAACTTTAAATAATTCAATCCATTCTCTTAAGGCATTCTTTCCAAGAAGTCCACTGTAATTGATGCCCTTATTCCTCCATAAGTAAGTTCCTTTTTTCTCTGTTTCATTTTGTTTTGTTTTTGTTTTTTGTTTTTTGTTTTTTGTTTTCAAGATTTGTCATTGTCTTTGGTTTGACTACAGTTTGACTATGATAACCCTAAGTGTGCTTTTTTATTTATCCTGCTTGGTATTCTCTGAGCTTCCTGGACCTGTGTTTTCATGCCTTTCACTAATTTTTTAATATTATCTGTCAGTATTGTTTCTAACACTTCCTCTAGTCCATTCTCTCTTCTCCTTCAATTATTCAGATTATATACATGTTATACTATTTGAAATTGTACCACAGTTCTTTGATACTCTGCTCATTTTTTTTCATTCTTTTTTCACTTAGTATTTCAGTTTGGAAGTGACTATTGATCTATCTTCAGGCTCACTGATTCTTTCTTTGACTGTGCCCAGTATACAGCTGTGCCCATCAATGTCAGTCTTCATTTCTGTTACAGTGTATTGATTTCTAGTATTCCCCCTTGAATCATTGTTAGAGTTTCCATATCTCTACTTTCGTTGTTGTTCATTTGTTCTTGCATGCTGTCTACATTATTATTATAGTCATTAACATATCAAAGTTATCTTAAATTCCTTGTCTAATAATGCCAACATCTATAGCATAGCTGAGTCTTGTGCTGATGTTTATTTTGTCTTTTCAGACTGTGTTTTCTTACCTTTTAGCATGCCTTGTAATTTTTTGTTAAAAGTATATAAATGTCATTTATTGGGTATAGGAAGAGAGGTAATATCCACTTAATGTGAGATATTTTGCCAATCTGGCTAGGAGTTGAGCTGTGTTAAATACTTTGTGTAGTTGAAGGTGCCACAGGCTAGAAATTTTGCTGTGTCCTTTTCCTTGTGTCCCCTGTTATCTTTGGGCTTCCCTAAGAACACCTCTTTAGATAGGGTCTGTGTTGTGCAGTATTTTCAGCTGTAATTCACTGTCATATGGGAGCCCTTTTGGCGTTGTGATAAGGTGTGAGTGAGGAGACTCACTCTATAATCTTATGACCAAATCTTAATCCTTTACTGGGACTTTGGCTAACTATTTCTTAGCTTCCCCACACAAGAAGGTTAATTATGCAAAACTCAGAAATAAATTACCGGTTTGGTCATGACTCTTTTTTTTTTTTCTGGGCAATATACATATATGCAAGGGCAGTTTAATTTGTAGCTTTTGTTTGGTTGAGATGCAAATAACCACAGTGATTGTGGTCTTTGGATCCATTAGTCAAAAACAAGTTTTGTATCTGAGTCAGTATGCTTTTCCAAACATGACTTTATTAAATTGCCTACATATACCTAGCTTTAAAAATATGTTTTAGATCAGCTTAACCTCTTCCTGGTTTCTTACTAATGAATGTTCATTAAAATCTTTGGAAAGTGTTCATTTATATTTGCTTTTTTACCTTCTTTGAAAATTATACTCTAAAAACTTCAAGAAAACTTAAAGAAATACCATATAGACATAATATCAAGCATATTTTCCCACATAAGCATAAATAAAATCTACGTGGAACTTTAAAAATAACACCCTCCCTAAATAACTCTTCTGTTACATAGGAGATTCAATGGCATGCTATAGAATATTCTGAAAAGAAAATGATAATAATATTAAATTATTATATATCATAAGGGATCTAATGCAAGCATTTGCTATAGAAAACTGCATATATTAAATATTCATTATAAGAAGGACAACTTACAGGAACAAAAAGTCAATTTGAATTCTTCAAAAATGATCATCTAAATAAACAGGAAAAGAAGGAAAATAAATAATTAAGAAGAGAAGACATTGATAACAAATAACAAAATTTAGTATTTATGTAAATTCAAAAGACTAAGAAAATAGAAAATAAACAATAAGCTGTGAAGTTTAATTATAAAATTAAAAAGAAATTGTAAGATTAGTAGTAAGAAAAAGGCTATAACAACATACATATATCTTTGAGAAAGAATATAAAACTTCTAATAGTATATTAGATCACTCACAATGCTGGAAAATTTAAATGTTAATGGCATGAATTACTTTCAAAGAAATATAAACTATTAAACTGATTTAAAATTGATGAAAAATCCCTTTGTGCACGGAAAGATGAGAGGATTTGAAGGAAAAGAAAGAGGAATGTTACTCTAGATAAGATAGTGGTTAAGAATGGCCTCTTTAAAATGATAAAATTAAAGCAGATCTCTGAATGATGTTATTGCCAGGGATAGGGACCCCTTCAAGGCCCCGAGAGTGCACTCTTGTCTAACACTCATAAATGAATTGTCAGAGGAGACACAAGTTCTGACAAAGCAAAAGGCTTTATTGAAAAGGGGCGCTTGAGCAGAGAACAGCAGGGTAAGGGAACCTAAGAGAACTGCTCTGCCCCATGTCTCAGAATCTCAGGGTTTACTGTGGTGGGGTTAGCTTTCTGGGTTGTCTCTGGCCAATCATCTTGCTCATGCCCATATTTGGTCCCACTCAGTACCCTTCCTGGTAGTGCAAGCATCTTTCACTCAAGATGGATTGCAACGCAAGGGTTTCTGGGAGGTTGGCAGGAAGTATTACCAGCTGGCATCTCTGCCCTCCTTTTGGCCCCTCCCGAATTCTTCTGGTTGGTTTTGGAGGCAGCTTATTGTACTACTGTGTTCCTTATCACTGTGTTGCTTATCGGGATCTCCTGTTGTGAGACGACCCCTGCAAGTGGTTATTATCCCTGCCTGGCCAGGATGGGCAGCTTCAGACAGCAGGTTCTTAACAAAGTTAAGTGAGCTACTCTAATACAGGTAGAGATGATATTTACATGTAGAGGTAAGAGCAGTTGCAGACAGTATAACGTAGAATGACTTGCTATATTAAGAAATAGCAAAAAGGCCATTATGACTTGAGTGAGTGAACAAAAGTTACAGGACTAGATATGATGTTATATAGATTTGAAATTTAATACCATAATTGTTGCACAAATTAATTGTTATAGACTTATTATAAGAAAAATTTCTGGGCTAAGTGATTACAAATCTTTCTAAATGACTAATTCTTAAGCTAAGCATTTCTAGATTATAGAAAAAATTGAGAATCTAAGATAGTTCAAATGAAATAGATACTACAGAAAATATAATATATTAATATTGATGTAAATATTACATATAACATTGGCAAATAGAAGCTAACAGAAATATCCAAAAGCTATGAAAATATATTTATTTAAGAAATTCAAAGATTGTTCAAGATTAAGAAATATATAAATATAATACAATCCACAGATAGTAATGTCAAAGAAAAAAATGAACCATCTCAATAGTTCCTGAAAAAGTATTTGATAAAATTTAAAATTTATTTCTCTCAAAAGCTAACAACAAAAGCTAATAAAGTAAACATTAATTATACCAACTAAAAAGAATAAAATTAAATCAGTCAACATTTTCTTCACAGTAAATATCGCAAAACATTTCAGTTACTATCAGAAACAAAAGAAATTTTCCATTATGATTACTGACATTGACATTATTTGACATTTCTAATCAATATTTCATTAAATTGAAACACAGGTATTATGGTATTACTTCTAAAAGAGAAAAACATTATTCCTTTCAGATGTTGCAATTGCTAACGTGTTACTACTAGAGGTATTATGAACATTTATTAAGGTAGTTAGAAATTAATACATAGAAATATTTTTCTACCCTATAATTGAAAAATTAGGTCTCTGAGAATATAACATGGAAACAGATGTCAACTCCAGTAGCAAGAATGTGTCTAAGAATTAGTTTAAGAAAATAAGTACAAAACCTATATAAAAGTTATAAAATGTATGGCATAAATGAAGTATTTAATACATAGATAAACACATTATTATTAAATTGGAAGGCTGACTCACTATCTAATGGATGTCTATGGCCCCCAAATTTTCTATGTATACGTAAAGTGCAATTTTACTTGAAATTCAATTATGATTATTTTGTAATGTCAAAAATTTCTAAAATTAATCAGGATGAATAAGTGTGTAAAAATAACCACAAAATTTTAAAAAAATTAGAATTTGGGACAATATTTTTCTTCTCAGTAATTATAAGAATGTGATTCTGGCACAGGAAAAGACAGACAGCAATTAAACATAATTGAAATGTAGTTATAAAGTTGCTACTTTGAAGATTCACAGATGGGGTTTTTTTAGTGTTTTAAAAGTCCAGCTACATGCTGCACCCAGCCTGTTGTGTCAAGAGTGAGCTGCACTTGACTTCAAGGAGTTAACCATCATCAGTTTTGTGAATTTTTATCAGAAGTGGAAACTGAGGACTTCCCTGGTGGCACAGTGGTTAAGAATCCGCTTGCCAATGTAGGGGACACGGGTTCGATCCCTGGTCCAGGAAGATCCCACAGGCTGCGGAGCAGCTAAGCCCATGTGCCACAACTACTCAGCCTGTGCTCTAGAGCCTGCGCACGGCAACTACTGAGCCCACGTGCTGCAACTACTGAAGCCCACACGCCTAGATCTAGCCCGTGCTCCACAACAAGAGAAGCCACCGCTCACCGCAACTAGAGAAAGCCTGCGCACAGCAGCGAAGACCCACCGCAGCCAATAAAAAAAAAAAAAAAGTGAAGGCAGAATATCTTGACTTACCCTACCGTGCAGCAGCTTGAGGGCGTAGCATGGTTAAATTTTACTGTGATTTCTTAACTCGGGACAGAAATTGGAATTTTTCAGAATGAGAAGAACCATTCTCAACCACAATTATCAAACACTGAGTGGCTTTGGAAATTAGTTTTTGCTGCATACTTGATAACGGTCCTTTATGAATTCATCTGAAAATTACATGAAATGGCACTTATTGCAAACTTATATACTGTGGTACATTCATTTTGATGACGACTGACGTCATTTGAATCACAAACTGCTCTATACAGTTTCTTACTGTCAAAAGTTAAAACGAGAAATGGGATCTCCATTACGACCCAGATTTGCATTGGACATGTTTTCTGAGCTCAGAACACAGTCACCGCAGTGTGTTTTGGGCCGCAGTGCAAGTGTGAAGGAGGTTTCTGTGTTTCAGAAGCCACTTAGATGCCTTGAGGAGCTGCCCCACCATCTGTACTGTGTCACCTGCTGCAGTTCTGGGTCAGCAAAGCCGTCATACTCATGGCTATGTTTAGTAAAACTAAAGGATATACACCAGAATCAGCAAAGGTAAAAGGTCAAGGCTTCCAGCTGGCCACTCCCAGGGCCACGGATGGTGAGACCACACGCAACTCGGCGTCCAGGGTGTTTATCCCAGTTGGTCGCATAGCCATGGCTAACCATCGGTGTGGCTGGCCTTAGTGTCCAGTCCTCCAGAGGTCAAGTTGACCTCTGGCCCCACCACAGATCACATTGTCAGCGTGGTCCGTGTGACCCATGCCCCCAGATGGGCAAAGACTCCCATCAGACAAGACCCTGCAGGGGCTTTGGGCTGACCTCCCAGGAGCAGGTCAGGGGCCACACCTTCCTTTGGATGTACGGGGTATGGACGACCCGGGCCTGCTGGGTTCACCCTTCACTGCACAAATGCTGAAAGGGAAAGTTCGAGAGAAATCTCAGAGAGTCCAATTTGAGTGTGCTCAATTAAAATTTCACACTTGTGGGCTTCCCTGGTGGCGCAGTGGTTGAGAATCTGCCTGCCAATGCAGGGGACACGGGTTCGAGCCCTGGTCTGGGAAGATCCCACATGCTGCGGAGCAACTAGGCCCGTGAGCCACAACTACTGAGCCTGCGCGTCTGGAGCCTGTGCTCCGCAACAAGAGAGGCCGCGACAGTGAGAGGCCCGCGTACCGCGATGAAGAGTAGCCCCCACTTGCCACAACTAGAGAAAGCCCTCACACAGAAACAAAGACCCAACACAGCCAAAAATAAATAAATAAATAAATAAATAATTAAAAAAAAAAATTCACGCTTGCAGATGGGGGTTTAAAAAAAAAATCCAGCTAAAACAGAGCTGTCAGTGTACCTGCATTTAGAGTGTCCAAAACCAAAATTCCAACCCACCTGTGAATAGGTAAGTACAGTGGAGGATGCCATTTAACACGGTGCAGAAAAACAAAGTTAGACAGTAAGATAGAATAATTATAAAATAGATCTCCACAGTCATTTTGTCAAAGAAAGCGAAGGAAGAGGGCAGTAAAAATTGCCAGATTGGTAGAAGCAGGATATGAGGCCATATGTGGTGTTTTAACCACTTGGATGTCAAAGTCACCTAATAGGTTTACAGAACTTGAGGTGAAGACTGTGAAAGAGGGAAAACTCTTTAATGAATAAAGAAAGATAATCATGGATTAAATAGATGATAGTAATAAAGATGGATGAAGAGGTATTTTCGCATGATTAGAAATGGAGAATCAGTTTTAAGTTGTAGAAACAGTGACTCAAGGGCAGTGAAGACAGGAAAGAAGTTAACTGCCCTTGACTCTTCATTGTCATTTACATTTTCCTTCTCCTTCCCCTTTATTTTTGCTTTCTACTTTGCTGCTTCTCCTTTTGTTGCTTTAAAAAAAAAATAATGGATCTGTCTACATGAAATTATTGACAGACTCTTTATAGTTTGCTATGAAATATAATTAGCCATGCCTCAGAGAACCCCAATTAACTCACTTAGGCCTCAAATTCTTAATCTCATGACTTTTTTAGTCTGACTCCTAAAGATTAAAATGTTTATTAGCCCAATCAGATATAAACTAAAAAAAAATATTGCAACTAATATGATATATAATTGTCTAAAGAAAGCAAACTTCTCAATATCCAACTTTAATATAAGATGTGATATTACACACCCAAATATACATATTGATGTTGTTAGTATGAAATATGAAGTTATGATTATAGCTTAAATTCATGAAGGCAGGTAGATTTGTGTGTGTGTATGTTGCACATTTTTATAGGTTTGCATGTAGAAACATTTTATAATCTGTAAGGCAGAGGGGGAGTCTATTCTATACACATTAAGGAGACTTAGGCTCAATCTGCAGTTAATATGGTCCATTGGATAGCAAACAAAGCATGACTCACATTCAGATATGTGTTCTTTCTCTCATGGCCAGGGAAAATCCATCTGTTGTTTTTCTCGTGTCAGTTATAAGGAAAAGAAACATTTTATTCAATTTAAATAGTATTCATCATGTAGCTTCTAAACATGAAACTTTTAGGAGGTTGGCTTGAGAAAGCAATTACCCTGATGATGTATAAATTATTTGGAGATTCATTTTTTCGGACGTTCCAACAACAAAACTTGTTGGTGGTATTCTAGTGACATATTTTCTTGTTTTGTTTTCCCTTTTAGAGATAGATGGAGGTATAAGATCACAAGGTTTTCACTGTGCTGAGAAAATTTACAGATTGTTCTTAGCAATAACTTATCCTAAGGAGAAATTCTTGTAGATACACAAAGTAAATATAAAAAACAAGCTAAAAATTGAAATAATTTGAGCTTTTACTTGGGATTTTTCAGTTATCTTATTATTTTGCATTACACTGAGTAATTTACTAATTTATAGCTCAAAGCCAGCTTATTAAACTCTGATATTTTATAACTATAGGCATAATTCATTCAGGGTGAAACCATAATTTAAATCTTAGCTTCTAAATAATGGAATTTATTAAAACTTTACCAAAAGTTACTTTTATCTACCCTATTATGTTTAACATGTTAGCGTAGGACTTTGGGAGTGCTGACCGGTAAAATATTTCACTGTGAAACATGTGCAAACAGAATATTTCAGAGCGCTCACGAGTATAATAGTTACAAACTTAATAAGATTAACTGAGATCAAATATGGGAAATAAATAGCACAAATATGGTAACTATTTTAATTATATTTTGTCAGATTATTTATAGCAGTCGTTTGTTTATTTGACCATCAGTTTATTAAACATTACTTGTTTAATAAAAGTCCGTCAGACAAAATGAGCAAAGAAGAGACTTAGGAATTAGATGAAATCTCACTGAAATTCTGTGTACTGGTCTAAAAGGAGGGTTATTCCTTAGACTGTACACAGGATAACTGTCTCTAAGAGCCAGCACTCTCTCAGCTCTTCCTCTTTCCCTGGCTCCATGCCTAGAGCTCACTATGACAGTGTGTACTTCCTCCTTTTGATGGTCAAAACAGTCTAGATCTCACTGCTTTGGAAAGAAGGTGATTTAGAATATGACATTCAGAGCTAAACAGGAATTGCAGAAATCATTCAAACCAGCTCAATCATTTGAGAAAATCATAAGCCACAGTGTTGAAGGGACTTCCTCAAAGTCACACAGCACAGACTTGAAAGAAATATAAAAACATATAGTACATATAAGTACTGTATCTTTTAAGGAACTTTATATCATCATCCCAGTCAGTAGTGACCTCTTACTTATTTTAATTCCTCTTTCACTCTTTCCTTCTACATTTCTTGTGAAATGTACAATTTGCCACTTCCTGGTGTAATTCTGTCTACATATAAAGTATCTCTCTCTTAATGTGTAAGATCCTCGAGAAGAGTGAGTGTGGTTAATCTTTATGTACTGTATAGGATGGAACTCAGTTCCTCCTACAGAGATGAAAGTTTTATGTGAGTTTATTGGGTGAATACCCTTCCAAAATATTTATAGTCTGATCTACATAAGTCTGAACTACGTAAGCCAGCTCTCATTTATACACTGATCTGCCCTGTTTTGTAATAATTGCATTTGTGTGGAACTCATCCCAGTTGCCTGTCTTATATGTCTCAGTCATCTATCATAACAGCTCTTGGACTCGGTGTTCAATCAAATGGAGTAAATATTGATTTTTCAGGAAATCATGTTGATAATTTTCAAAAATAGTAATCAGCAGTCACCCTTAGTCAATTCAATTTTCCTTCATTATCTCCAATAAGAAATCAAATGATTTTCCCCCAAAATTTATTTCATGCAAAAAGTAATTTAAAGAATTTTTACTTTTGTTTTAACTTTACACAACTGGATTTATTAAAAATTAAACTGACCTGTATGACTTGTACTTAATTATAAGAATAGATTAAAGATTTTCTGATATGAATTCAGGCCATTGTTTCCCCTAATGTTCACTTTGAACTTCAAATTCAAGAATAATAACTGAATATTTGACCTTGTACTAAGAAAAGAAACCAGGATCATAGAGCAAAAAATTATCTCCTTATGGTATTCATCCTCTACTGCTTCCCACCATCATACATTATAATGTTTCTATTTCTTTGGATGTGTCTAAATAATGTCAAAAAGAGATAGCCTGAAATTAAAAGTTTAGTCAAAACAGCCTTATAGTTTAATTGAAAGGTTTAAGATTTGTTTTTAAATTGGTCTCATCTAAAATCTCTTTCAAGATGTATAATTATATATTTTAAATAGTTTTTGTTTTTATTTTTTAAAGTTAATTTGGCTAAAGCAGTCATTCACATAGACACCATTCAGTAATGCGTTTACTTACGGTATGAGAAAAATTAATTTTTCTACATCACCTCAGACTTCCTATAAGAAACCATATAGTCCATCGTTATTATTCACAGTGGCACAAAAGCCTATACCAGTATGACATTCCTTTCCTTAAAGTACAACATAATAGGTGATGCATTAGTATTGAACCAATTTTCTAGTCAAATGAGTATGCTTAGAAGAGAGCTAATAGAAGTCTCAGTAATAATAATACAGACAATTCATAGTGTAGAAGGGCCTATTAGTCTGTAGCATTGTAGTTTTGATATATTTAACTACTAACCTTTAAATTAATTTGTGTTTCTGCTTATATTAACGTATTCTAAATCAGGCTAGATTCATTGATGCTAAAAATGTATTATGATTTAATACAAAACAATGTAATAGTCAACATTGTATTTTCAGTTGCATTCATATAGAGTGAGATTAAAACCATAATTAATATTTATGAAATAAACAAGCTCTCATAAAATTATAAATATATGGCATTAAGGTATTTCTGTAAAATGTATCTGCTTTCATTGAAAGTTCATAGTCATAAATACTAATGATTTTGAGAAAATATGTGTATGTATGTAGATCTATTACATATTAAACAAAATGAAGGAAATAATTTTGTTTTTCCATGACTGTTTACATCCATTTATCCTTGTTTTTTTTCTTTCTTGGTGAAACTACGAGTTATTTTATTCAATAGCTTCAGTGTATTTTCCCATTTTAAAATGTATTTAGCAAAAATTAATTCCATTTCTGTAGTGTGCAAAATAATAGGCTAGAGCTGCAAAGAAACATAAATTTATAGGACACAGTACCTGCCACTTCTAAATCTTACATCTAGTGGGGAAGAAGGCATTTATTTCCATAATGCAGTGTGTTGAACCATGTCCAAGAAGGGGAAGTGGAACTGGAGATCATCTGTACTAGTTTGCTAGTAACTAGGGTGCCACGATCAAGTGGCACAAACAAGATGTCTTAAACAATAGAAATTTATTGTCTCACAGCTTTCGAGGCTAGACATTCCAGATCAAAGTGTTGGCAGGGTTGGTTAATTCTGAGGGCTGGGAGAGAGAATCTGTTCCATGCCTCCCTCTGAACTTCTGATGGTTTGCTGGCAGTCTTTGGTGGTAGATGCATCACTCCAATCTCTGTCTTTATCTTTACATGGTGTTTTCCCTGTATCTTTTTATATCTTCCTCCCTCTCTGCATGTCTATCTCTGTGTACAAATTTTAAAGACAGCAGTCATAGTTTAGGACCCACCCTAATGACCTCATTTTAAATTGATTACCTCTGAGAACATTCTATTTCCAAATAAGGCCACATTCTGAAATACTGGTGACTTGGATTTCAACAAATCTTTTTGGGGAGACACAGTGCAACCCATAACATCTATCTATATTTTGTTTCTGTTTCACTTTGGGATTTCAGTCCTTCCTTGTTATACCTAGTCAGTCTGTGGCCTGACAATAATCTACTGACATGAGGGATGAAGGAGCCTTCTGGAAGTGAGCAGAACATCTAGGGAAACAAAGTAGGCATAATGAGCTTAGTTTCTCTCTCTGATTTCCCAATAAATTGCCAAGGATCTTTAGAACCAGGAGGGTCCTTGTGTGTTAGCAACAGCAAGGAATAAAGATTCCTTGTGGAAATCTGGAAGATCTAATGGTCGTTTTCATCTCAGGTAGAGAGAGTTCTGGGGTCGAGCCAAGTTAAGTTCTTGCTTAACAGAAAGAGCAGAGGTTTCCAAGGCACATATCAGTACCCAGAGGAAAAGAGACAAGAAGAAGAAGAGAAAAGAAAAGAAGAATGTCTCATGGTAGCCTATTCAATCTGAGGTTATGGAAAACACCCCCATGGGGATGGGATTTTGCTGTAGCAGATTAGGACAAGGGGCAGAAAACAAAGGATTACATACAAAAGGTAAAATGGATTACGGATATGATTATAAGTGATACATAGGAGGGAAATGTGTATGTATCATGGGGCAGTGTTGAAGATCTGGGAGTACAGCATATCCTGTTTTGAAAAGTCAATTTCAAGTGTAATTCTAGCCAGGTATGTGTGAGTATGGGAGCAGGGAGAGTGTATATCAGTCAGTTGCTCTGCTCACATTTTTGAAACTCATACTATCTTTTACTCACTTGACCTTGATAATGCTGGGGTTATATCTTCATGGCAGTCAGTGCTAGAAGTTTGATTTAATTTTACAATTAGAACCCTGGCCAGAATATTTGCTTTGGCTGGCATCCTCTACTCAATCTTCAAGACCCAATTCAGATGCTGCCTTCCCTGTAAAATCACCCCTGCCTCATCTTTATATTATATTACAGAGCTATGAGCTGCCTGTTTGGTGTTCTTATGGTGCGCTATTTACTCTTTTTGTATTTATCTCCCCCAGAAGAATATGATCTTCTTCAGGAATGCATCATATTTCTCTTTAAATGCCTAATGACTAGAATAGTGTCTAATAACTGCTGAATAAATGTTTTCTATATAAAATGAATACAATTCCAATACAATGAATGAAAATATAAAAGAATCAAATTTGTCCCAAAAGTAGCATAAATAATGATGGAATGTAAAAACTGGAATATATTCCCATATATTCTTTTCTTTCTTTTAACTATTAGTAGTTGTGAGGTGAGTAATAGCACATGATATAAATCAATGCCTTGTGAAACTAATATATATTAAATATGCACAGGTACATGATTATACATGTGCATAGGTGTGTATGTTTGTATTTATAAAATCTCAACACCTGTTTGTAATTGTGCAGGTGATGTTCCTCATCATTGTAGAATTTGCAACATGTCATCATTGTTCAAGTCAGCCATATAGTGTAGATAAAGAAATTCAGCAACAACAGATAAATATTTCTATGTTGGAAATAATAGTTGTGTTTGACTATTCTATGGGTGCATTAATATAGGATTCTGAACACTTAATACATTTTTATAAAAGGCAAAAGAGGCAAAAATAATGTTAATTCACATGAAAATATTAAGTGTTCTCAAATGATTATTATTGCTCTTATTAACAGGCATAATGCCATCTCCATTACCAGATGGTGGTGGGCAAATTATCCCCTGATGCCTCATCAATACTTTTATCTGAGAGCAGGTGAATGTTATGTTACCTGTTATGTTTTGCATATGTAGGAGCCCAGGCCTTTGATTATGTGATGGATACACTTCCTAGCGTGGGCACTTTGGAATAAGCAGTGCTCTCCTTTCAGCCTTACAGATGTGATCATAAATCCAGCAGAGATTTCTTCAGGGTCTGTCATCCCCATGCACTGTTAAACATGAATACGTTTCAGTGACAAGAGATGTGAATCCCACAGAACCAGATCATCGTTAACATTTCTAAAATGCTTGGAGGCTCCTTTGAGATAAAAGAAACGTTATAAACATTGTTATGATGATCTTTTTTTTTTTCCCCCCCTTTGGGAGAGACAGAGAGATTGTTATTCACAGAGTATACCTTTTTTTTTTCCCCTCCTGGAAAATATTTCTCATATTGATGCATTCTCCAGCCACTGCCAATGAAGAAAAATGTTTGCATCCCTTTCTCTACAAACTGTGGGTGGGGAGAGACTTCAGAATGAATTAAGAACACATCAGTGAGCTCCAAACAAATGATTCAGCCTGAAGGCTGAAGTGTAACCTTTTATTCTGCAGTCTATAATTGACACAAAATGTGTGTACAGTAATTCATAAAACAGACTATGCAATAGAGGAATATTTTATTATAAAGAAGAATCATTATTTTTTATGCTAACAGAGAAGCACAAACACCCTGATCATTAAGCAACGTTACATATTCTAAATTGAAGAATAAGATTATGGGCTAAGAGCTCATTTTAATAGAATCTGGTAACTTAGTATTTACTGTTTTCTGAACTCTAAGAGACTGAAAGCTCCTCATAATGAAGTCTATATTATTTTTATTCTATCTTGGACTTATCAACAGTAAGAAATCCTGGCACTAATCTTTAAGGAAATTATAAAATGTGAAGATTTAGAGAGGAGAACACTAAAAATGATATAGTCCAACAAAAATTTAAATGGTAATAATAGTTTTCACACTCCCTATTAAGTATAAGACTTAGTTCGCTAAACTCCTAAATATTCTGATGAAATAACTGAGTGACTTCCACAGAATTTATAAGCTTTGCCCAAGGTCAGCAGAAGTAGTCAGTGCTGAGCCAGACCTAGAATCCAGGTGAAACTGGTCTCTGTAAGAGGTCCGTGCTTCACTACACTGTTACAGGGCAATCAAGCCTACCAATCTGCCAGAATAGTAATATTTTTAATGATTCAATGTACTTCTCATTATTAGATATTTTAATGCTCTTATCCCCCCCCAAAAAAAACTTATTTAATGTAAGCAACATCAAAATTCTTAAGGTATGAAAAAAGATGGAGAGAAACCAATAATTGATAGTGGATGTAGCAGCAGCTGACATGATTTTCCTTCTATTGATTCTGTACCGGCTGAGGTTTCATTTGGAACGTTTCACAATGGGAGAAAGAATTTAGTTCGGATATTCTTTGTTGTTTTAATCATTAACTTTGTAAATAAAATAAATTTGATCAAGATATTATTTCAGAATATAGCAGCAGCCCTTCTGTTTTCAGTAAGCTAAATTTTTTTTTTAATTTTTATAATTCTTTAATATTGAAAGTAAGCTAAAATTTAACCTGCATAGATTTCATTTGCCACAGAAGCAATTAATTACCATTCTAAAGGCACCTATGGAAATTCTGGATAGAAAAAAGGGTTATCTTTGTGTTACCATAAATAAAATTCAAAACAACATAAAAAGAGGAAAAAAGCATGTTAACTCTATAACTTGTTCACTTCATGGTAATTCTCTTTCTCTTATAATTTCTCCTACAACTCATATTTTCACTACCCAAGTTATGATTCTTTGGTTAAAACTCATATATATTTTACATTGACATTATTTGTCTAACTTGCAAGACTTTGGGTGAGCTATACTTTCAGACTCGTGATTACACTTTTTTCAAGCATTCTTATCCTCTAGGTTGTTTTCAGGTCTAAAATTCCCTGAGACCCCAGTGACATTGTGCCATAGAAAGAGTATTGAATTAGGATTTAATGAATCTAGTTTAAGGAGAGAATCATGCCAATAGTAATGATAATAATAAGCAACAATTTTCATATATATATGATGATAATAAGCAACGATTTTCATATATATATGTAATATATATCAATATAATATAAACACCACAGTTTGGGTAGTTTAAACAACAGAAATTTATTTTCTCACAGTTCTGTATGCTGGAAGTCCAAGATCAAGGTGTTGGCAGGTTTGGTTTCTTCTAAGTCCTATCTTCTTGGCTTGCCAATGGCTGCCTTCTTGTGTTGTCCTTACATGCTCTTCCCTTTGTACGTGCACATCCCTTTGTGCATCTCTTTGTGTGTTCAAATTTCATCTTCTTATAAGGATACCAGTCAGATTGGATTAGGGCCTGTCCTCATGACTTCATTTTAAAATAATTACCTCTTTAAAGGACTATCTTCAAATACAGTCATATTCTGAGGGACTTGGGATTAAGGCTTCAACATATGTATTTTGGGGGTAATAAAATTCAGTCCATAGGAGACTTTTAGCAAACAAAATGTAATCCTCCCACATTAATAATACAAAATAAAAATTTTAAGAATTTAAGTCACTTTATAGTCAAAACTTAGAAGATATTTTTGTGTTTCCACTAAGAGAATTTTAGCCTTGAGAATAGGAAATCAAAAAGACATTACAAAAATTGATAAAAACTGGTAGTGACAATCAATAATTCAAAGATAATAGAAAAACAAAATAAATGTACACTATCATATATTGAAGAGAAGAGAGGAGAAATTGTATGAGTTAAAGCATTATTTTCACATTGGAGAGTAAATGAATATTTTCTATGGTTGATGAATCAATAAATAAAATGTCATACTTTATATGGAGTTTTGAAATAACTTCTTGAAAGAAAATGTGATAGACTCTCTGGAGTGAGTTTGAGAGTAGGAAAATGTAGGATGGGATATTTATTTATACCAAAAACAATTCTGAACATTTTGATTCGTTACTGGGTGTAACTGTGATAAATACAGAAAACAATACTTACTATTGTTAGCACTCCATTATTATGTAATATGTGGCTAGGGTTTACTATCAACACATATTATTACCTTTAACTTTATCATCTATCATTTTGGATTTGAAATATTTTAGGGTCAATAGGCATGAATTTAGTCCTGTGATAAATGAACCAAAGTTTCACAAAAGAAAAGAAAAATGGAAAAAGAAAATAAAGAAAACACATAAAATGCTATTTGGTGTGCCTTAGAACACTTAAAAACTTGGCTAACAATTAGTTGATTATTTCCTAGGAAAATATATAGAAAATATCACGACAAATATGTCACAGCATAATTAAACATACCTTATTATAGTGCTCATATTTTTTTGTAAAAAATGTGATTAGATTGCTATCAAGAGCAATCTTTAATTTTTAAAAATATTTTCTCTCACTGTATTTAATTTTTACTATCATCTATTTTTTCTCCACCCCCTCTTAATCATTTACCTTTTATTTCTCTTCATTAGCTTCATGTGAAATTCTTAATGGTTAAAAAAATTCATTAAATTATTTGCCTTAAAACCCTCCAGATATTGGTTTTACCTTTTATAAAGTCCCCAAGCCTTTAATCCATAGGTTATCATATTCTTGTTACATAACATCTGAGGTAAAATCAGTTTAATAAATAAAGAATTATAGAATTAAAATAAAAAGCATAAAGAATTTACAGCTTGAGATATTCATTGCATTCAATAGTCAGGTATAAAATGTTAATTCCTAAATTCTGCATTTCAAGTTGTATAAGCTCAGTTCCTTCTAACTACCCAAAGTTACCTCAAACTTCTCTTGTTTTACTCTTGTGCCATTATCAGAGTTATGAACCCTCTGTTCAAAATGATTTTTCAGATTCTTTTTTTTATTCATTCGTTTATATTAACACTACTGAAGTTTCTTTAATGATTCTTGTTTGTGTCCCTCTGTTATAACAAGTACAGAAACTACCAAAACTCAAGCTGTAAGAGCAGGTTAATTTGAGAATCAATACACTATTGGCAGAAGCACTACCACACCCTTGGTATAAATGCTGCCCTTTCTTCAACAAAGTAACAGATGAAATCTCTGTTTTAACCTACAAATGTATAGTATACTTCAAATCCATTAAATTCTTATCAATTTAAGCCAATACTCATTACAGTTTCTGTCAAATCCCTTGCACAGTTTCCATCATTTAATTTTGCCTTTGCTCACATCTTTGCCCCACTTCCTTACGACAAGCATGCCCTTGCTTTGCTTTCCTTTCTCTTTTATTGTATGTCTTTTTTACTGTTGATTCTTTTTTTTTGTTTTGCTCTAACTGTATTTTATTTATTTATTTATTTAATTTTTTGTTGGTAACAAGTTTGTTCTTTTGTTTTTTTAACATCTGCATTGGAGTATAATTGCTTTACAATGTTGTGTTAGTTTCTGCTGTATAACAAAGTGAATCAGCTAAAGGTATACATATATCCCCATATCCCCTCCCTCTTGCATCTCCCTCCCAGCCCCCCATCCCACCCCTCTAGGTGGTCTCAAAGCACCTAGCTGATCTCCCTGTTCGATGCAGCTGCTTCCCACTAGCTATCTATTTTACATTTGGTAGTGTATATATGTAAATGCTACTTTCTCACTTCATCCCAGCTTACCCTTCCCCCTCCTCATGTCCTCAAGTCCATTCTCTACATCTGCATCTTTATTCCTGTCCTTCCCCAAGGTTCATCAGAACCTTTTTTTTTTTAGATTCCATATATATATGTTAGCATATGGTATATGTTTTTCTCTTTCTGACATACTTCACTCTGTATGACACACTCTAAGTCCATTCACCTCACTACAAATAACTCAATTTCATTTCTTTTTATGGCTGAGTAATATTCCATTGTATATATGTGCCACATCTTCTTTACCCATTCATCTGTCGATGGACAATTCTTAGGTTGCTTCCATGTCCTAGCTATTGTAAATAGAGCTGCAATGAACATTCTGGTACATGACTCTTTTTGAATTATGGTTTTCTCAGGGTATATGCCTAGTAGTGAGATTGCTGGGTCATATCGTAGTTCTATTTTTAGTTTTTTAAGGAACCTCCATACTGTTCTCCATAGTGGCTGTATCCATTTACTTTCCCACCAACAGTGCAAGAGGGTTCCCATTTTTCCACACCCTCTCCAGCATTTATTCTTTGTAGATTTTTTGATGATGGCCATTCTGACCAGTGTGAGGTGATACCTCATTGTAGTTTTGATTTGCATTTCTCTAATGATTAGTGGTGTTGAGCATCCTTTCATGTGTGTGT
Source organism: Balaenoptera ricei (assembly GCF_028023285.1). Lineage (NCBI taxonomy): Eukaryota > Metazoa > Chordata > Mammalia > Artiodactyla > Balaenopteridae > Balaenoptera > Balaenoptera ricei. Next base: position 110,725,060 of record NC_082642.1, read on the forward strand.
TGGCAATCTGTATATCTTCTTTGGAGAAATGTCTGTTTAGGTCTTCTGCCCATTTTTGGATTGGGTTATTTGTTTTTTTGATATTGAGCTGCATGAGCTGCTTGTATATTTTGGAGATTAATCCTTTGTCAGTTGCTTCATTTGCAAATATTTTCTCCCATTCTGAGAGTTGTCTTTTTTCCTTAGTGAACCTTAAGTTATATCTCTCTCCATAGTATTTCAAAATGATTTACTAGAGGAATTTGAAGATAAAAATTAGAGGGAGAAAAAAGGAAGATGAGAAGATGAAAAAGAGAGAAATAAAGAGAGAAGGAAGAAGAAAAAGAGAAAAGAGTAGAAGACAGAGAAGACTTTAAAAATGAGAGAGAGAGAAAGGCAGAGATTGCAGGAGACACAGAAACATAAAGTCTCCGATTGTTGAATGGCAATTTCTTTTCACTTCAACACTCTATAGATTCACCATTAACAAACTATCATGGTGAGAAAAGATTTTTGAGCTTCATATGGTATGGTAAAAAATGTAGTTCTAATGATGGCTTTAAAAGGTAACAGTTTCCATAAAACAAGCAACATCCATCTCTTATTTTATGATCAATTAAATATTACTAGTGAGTCAAACTTTGAGTAAACTGATTAAACAGCATGATAATAAGGAATTAAATTCTGTATTACTTTTTAGTTAGAAAGATAACTTCAGATTGCAACAAGTAGAAGATTGCAATAGGAGCAATTGAACTCAGGCCAAGTATTAATCAAATGACACTTCCATGGGTATAAAAAAGTCACCTCATAATGTGAGGCCATTTGCATTGGGATACATTTGTTCAGACCTATTGAATTACTCATCCCATTATATTACTTTTAGTAATTTAAGTTCACTGGAGCAGAGAAAGAATTAGATTCACAATGATAGCAACCCAAAGGAGAAGACCGTTTCTGTTTCCCATTTTCAGGCTTAACTTCTGATAAGAAGAATGAATTATAACAAAAAGTTAACAGTTAGTCATGATGGCAATGCCTTAGTGTCTCAATTTCCCATCTAAAATGTTCTCTTTTGTTTCAAAAAAATAGAGGATGACAGGCATTTTTATGTTGACATTTTGTCTTATTCAGTTGCTATTTCTTTCACTTTAAAACACACATTTTTATATTCTCCAGTGTTTTCACAAGTTCTACTGTGGATTACAAAAACATTGAGACGCAAACTGTGTTCTTAGTTCATCTTGATCTTCAGCATCATAATACTTTATAGTCCTATAAAAAATATTTTTAACGTTTTTATTGGCGTATAATTGCTTTACAATGGTATGTTAGTTTCTGCTTTATAACAAAGTGAATCAGTTATACATATACATGTATCCCCATATCTCTTCCCTCTTGCATCTCCCTCCCTCCCACCCTCCCTCTCCCACCTTCTAGCTGGTCACAAAGCACCGAGCTGATCTCCCTGTGCTATGAGACTGCTTCCCACTAGCTATCTATTTTACATTTGGTAGTGTATATATATACTACCACTCCCTCACTTTGTCCAAGCTTACACTTCTCCCTCCCCGTGTCCTCAAGTCCATTCTCTAGTAGGTCTGCTTCTTTATTCCCGTCTTGCCCCTAGGTTCTTCATGACCTTTTTTTTTTTTTTTTAGATTCCATATGTATGTGTTAGCATACGATATTTGTTTTTCTCTTTCTGACTTACTTCACTCTGTATGACACACTCTAAGTCTATCCACCTCACTACAAATAACTCAATTTCATTTCTTTTTATGGCTGAGTAATATTCCATTGTATATATGTGCCACATCTTCTTTATCCATTCATCTGCTGATGGACACTTATGTTGCTTCCATGTCCTGGCTATTGTAAATAGAGCTGCAATGAACATTGTGGTACATGACTCTTCTTGAATTATGGTTTTCTCAGGGTATATGCCCAGTAGTGGGATTGCTGGGTCCTATGGTAGTTCTATTTTTAGTTTTTTAAGGAACCTCCATACTGTTCTCCATAGTGACTGTATCAATTTACATTCCCACCAGCAGTGTATGAGGATTCCCTTTTCTGCACACCCTCTCCAGCATTTATTGTTTGTAGATTTTTTGATGATAGTCCTGCAAAATTTAAAAAAATGAAAACACCTTAACCCTTTTTCTTAGAAGATCTTTATGCTTCCATCTATACATTATATGACCTGATATATTTGAAAGGAAACGCTAAGGGAAAGTTTTAGTATCAAGACACAGGCTTTGTAATTATGAAAAATAGCTGATTTAGGATAGTGAAGTTAAAAATAAGAATTGCCGTGTGAGTCACTAAGGAGTAACGGCCCTGCTCTTAATATATGTGTGTGTGTTTGTGTATGTGTTTATGTATACACATTTTATATATCAATATATGCCTGTGTGTGCATATATATATACACAAACACATGTTTTATTTCTCATTTCATATAGTTTATAATTATACAATTGATATATTATATAAATATGTTATATATAGGTAATACATATTTATGTATATCTATACAGAAGGTTTATTTATACTTTGTTACTATTATTTTATATATGTTGACATATTTCCATATGTGTATATCACTCTATTTTTCTATTCTAGTAGTTAAAGTAATGTTCTTTTCTCTGTTTATTTCCTCCGTATGTCTTGGTACCTCCACATATTCACACTAATTGCATTAATACTGTTCCCACAGAAAGTGGTAAAAAATGTTGGAAAATGACCAATTCTGAGAAATTAAAAATAAATAAATACTTTTGTAATATTTTTAGCATTGTGCCTAAAAATATTCCAAGTATGCAACTACATTTAAGTGTAACAGGATTGTCACTCAGTAATGTTCCTTGGAGAAGGAGAACTGTCAGAGGAATACTAGAAAGTAAGAAGCACAGAGGTTTAACTTACAAAAGATGTACCAACAGAAATGAGGTTTCCTTTTTCCCTCACTGGTTTTCCAGTTTTATCACCAAAGGGTGAATGGTCAAAGAGGCCATAAAGTGTGAGCCAATTTAGAATAGCCCTCCAAGCTAAACATAAACAGAGACTTTGCAGACAACAATATACTATTCTGATCATCTGTATATTTTGTGAAAACTGGAGATGGTGCCACAACCAAGAACTTGGAATGATGCTCCCTTCAGTCAAGGGGTGAGATTAAGTGTATCCACAGAATAACATTTTACGAGCATGAGGAATTTTGGCTTATATATAAAATTAGTGATTTGACAGCTGTTAAGTTCTATTCATAATTAATTATTAGATGTATTTTTGTGCTATTCTCTGGTTCTGGGAGGATTTATAGATGTCAAAATATGTTTTGAGTGAGTAAATATTGGAATAATACTCAGTTCCTTCTTTGGTTCAATCACCTGCTCTCCCTGTAAAGATTCTGAGGCAAGTATATACATAAATGGGAAACAAAACAGTCTTAGCAGATGGGTCAGTGTTCTGATATCACCTCCACAGGCCTCTCTGGCCTCTAGAGGACCATTTCTTCTCCCCCCAAGTCACATTCATATCACTAGTATAAGAGCTCTTAATATCCCTGGTATATGAAACATAGGTAGTGAGAGAAAGCAACATAGATAGACTATCTCAATGACCCTGGTCCTAAATGCTCATTCAGAAGTAGAGGATGCAAGGGCTGAGAAGAGGAGAAAACATAGAGAGAGGGCAAATGATGAGAGAGGCTTTCAACCAAGCTCTTACCCTCCACTACATTTACATTAGTCACTGTCTCCAAAACTACCTAGTTAGATTTAGCTACCTGGAACTGACACCAGTGATAGGTGAGTTTATTCAAAATATGACTGTATAAAATTGAATTATTCAAGAAATGACTCCATAATGGGGAAATATTAGAATCATCTCAGGAACATGTCAAGGATGTCTTAGTCTTTACTAACATATAGTCTTGATTTGGAAGTGGAGCCAATGCAATTAGATGAAAAAAACATTGGAATGAAAAAGGTAAAATTATCTCTATTGGCAGACATTTTTTAATAAATATTTTGAAAATTCAAACAGAATCAATGAAAAAAACGATAAAACAAAATGAAAATTTAGTTATGTGGCAGTATGTCAAATTGATGTAATCAGAAGCCTCTATTATTAAAAAAATAACCTGATAAAATATAATGGAGAAAAGTGCTTATTTAATAAAACTCAAAAACAACTTTCAATATAAACATATGAATTGAGTGAAACCAATGTGAGAAAATTTTTCTTTTAAGAAACAAAAGTAAACTGGAGCAGATGTAAAGCATACTCTGTTTTTGTACTCAACATCATATCCTTAAATTAATTTATAAAGATTAGATAATCTTTAAAAAAGGACCATTAGTTTGTTGTTTTTGTGGTCCTGTTTTGTTTTGTTCTGAGCTAAGTACTTTGGAAGATTGGAAGATGAGAATTATAGCCAGCATGATGGTGGGAGATCAAAAAAAGAAAGAGAAAGAGCACACAATGATGACCATAGTTAGTGCTACCAAACCAAAAAAAGCAAAATTTGAGGGGAAAAAGTCTATCAAATCAAGAAAAAATGGACAAATACTGAACTATAAACAGGAAAAAAAGAGAAATGATCTATAAACATATAAAAAGATGGTCAACGTCACTCAAAGTAAGATAAATTCAATTTTAAACTTAACTGAGATGTCTTATATATCTCATTGGCAAACTCCAAAAGTTTAACTGCCTATCCTACTGGCACACAATCCAAAAGAAATTGTATATTTGGTGATACCTAGCAATATTTCATAAGAATTTTCCCTTGATTCAGAATTTTAGAAATTGATCTCAAATCAAAGTATAATAGTATAGTATCATGAGTATATATGGATATATTGTTGAGTAAAATACCAATCTGCTGAATGCTTGAATAGTATGCTAAGTCTGTTTAAGAGGGAGATAAAATATAGATGTGTATATGTGTATGCATTTTTTGTGTTATTACATTCATTTGCTTTCATTTTCAAAAGGAAGAAATTAAAGGATAAACCAAAAACTAATAAAAGGTGTTTGCCTATAGGCAATAGAAGCCAGATGTCTTTGAATATAATTGATTTATAATTTAGGCTTTGGAACAATTTAAATATTTAGATACAATTCATATGTATTTTAAATATACTAACATTAATATAGAAGGGAAAAATCTTCCCTAAAATTAACAAAATTCAAATAGAAATGGATGACCCTAATTGTATATAAAGTTGGTGACATAATCACAAAAAGGAGAAATGTTCCCTGTATGTTAGCTAGACATACATTTTTAGATAAATGCTAATGACAAGGACTGCCCAAACTGCGTTTTTTAAGTCTCTTTTTATTAGTGGTAAAATTGATATTGCTATTTGAAATTATTATATTCATCTTGAATATAAAGGAAGCAGGTAATTATGTTACTATAATTAGAATTAAGATATTCTGTGAAAGAAAAGAGACACAAATATAAATTTAAGCTAAGTAAAAAAACCTGCAATCTTAATTTTCATTTGGAAACCAGAGTATAAACTTCCAATTTTCTCTCTAAATATCTAAAAATGATATTCTGTATTATCTTTATTTTTAAAAATGTGTACATATATATGTATATGTTATATGTATCTAATATCACCATTAAGAAGAATACTAAAGAACGTATTTAATAAATCTGTTTTGAGCTATTTCCCAGTCAGAACTCTTTCTTATTTCCCCTCTCCACATTTCAGATTCTCTTTCAGATTTTCTTTCAAACCACCATGCTCTGATGGTCTTTCCCTTCAAATTTTTTTCATTCATCATTTTCCAAGAGTCTATGGACTCTCCAACAGAATGCCAGAAGAATGTCCTTTAATTCCTTCAGTTCACTGAGCTGAAGATGAACTCATCATCTTGCCTGCTTCCCACATGCCCTTTCAATGGTACCCATCTTAGATAATGTTTAATTGACAGAATACTGATGCAGTTAACTTTTACTTTCCCTTGCCCTTAAATTGAATGTTTAAAAATCTTCACATTATTTTTCCATAAAATGTCTTGCATTTGTCTTATCTCCTCCATTTTCATAGCCACCTGACTAAATCTGTTTCCTTCATTACTGCTTCAGTGTTACATTTTTTCTGTCCCAGCTCTCCTCCCGCTACCATTCTAATTCATCAGATCCCCTATGGCCGTGTTACTAGTATTTTCAAAACACCACTCAACTTGTGTCATTCCATTCTCAAAAATCTGCAACATAGTATTTAATAATGCATACAAACTCCTTTTCTTCGTGTTTCAAGAAGCCATGATATGGTTCCAAACTATCCTGGGTGAGGACACTGTTTATGCCCTAGCGTATGGAAACCTCCTTTCTTGCAAAACTCTGTTTTTGATCTAGTGCCTAACTTTTTCCTGTCTTGAGAGCATGGTTCATTTTAGACTCTAAACAAATCACTGTGGGACTCCCTCAACAACAATTACTAGCCCTGGAAAGTCAAGAGATGTAAACTGAGCCAAGTGGACTAGAGGGAAGAGTTTGTATTTCATGGTTAAGTGTGACATTTCCCACCCCACTTCTTCCAGAGATAAATAACAAACAGGTTTAATGTCCCAGGGGCTGATAGCCACCACTTTGTAGCCATAAAAGAGTCACAACATCTGGAAAAGGGCAGAACTGAAAAACTTGCATAGAAATATAACTGAAACATGAAATTCCTCTGACTGGAGCCTGCTTACCTCTGGACACTTTATTATGTGAAACAGTAAATCCCCTTATGGTTTAGTCAGCTTGAATATAGTTTTCTGTTACTGCAGCTTCAGGCATCCTCTTAGACACCCCTTATTCATATATGCAGGTAAACACTTTGCTGTGATTATTATTACTGCTTTTACCCCTGGGGTTCCTGCTTCCTAAATTGTTCCCTCGCTACCTCTGATGTTTCAGCCCTACTGATCAAAACTTGTTGACTCATCGATTTTCTTGATCTTCCCAGTAGAATTCCTTCCCACTCTAGACTCCTATGACATTTATAGGGTCAAGACTATTATATGTATTCATCTTCTTCCAATATATCATATATTTCTTAAAGCAGGATCTGTATCCAATTCATTTTGTTTTTTCTCAAGAAATTCTGACAAAATGACTGGTTTATGTACATGCTCAAGACCTACTCAATGAATTTCTCCTAAGTGAATGTATAATTCAGTCAGTTACTTAGCTAATCAGTGTGTAAGGAAACTTTAAGGTGGGGTTATCTATCTATCTATCTATCTATCTATCTATCATCTATCTATCTATCTATCTATCTATCTATCTATCTATCTATTGTAAAACCGTTTATCATGTCTGTATTCTAGGGTGTTCTTCTATATTCTACTTCTTTCCTCATTGCAAATGCTCATCCTATTCTTCCTCCATTTTTAAGATCCTCTATCTACTCTAACATTCTGTGGTATTCTTCTAAAATACTTGCTACAAGCTCACTGTCCCCTCTTTCACATTGTTGAATAGTATATCAAAGATGAAGGAATTTGAACTTCTCTTCAAATACTGCTGCCTGGACAATATGTAATGGTGTTTCATTAGAAAAAATACCATGCTGTCTATTTCTTTGCATTGGAAGGTCCATTTTCCTCCATTAGACTCAGCAATAAGGGCCTTTCATTCAAAATAAATGCTTTAAAGCATTTTTTCTCACCATAGAGTACAGAAAACAGCTAGTTTAGTGGAAAAAAGAGTAGTTACTAAAAAGGGCAGAATTAGATTATGAATGTTCAGCTTAGAATAAGAGGTACAGCATCAGAGGGCTACTTTACAAAGAAAGAAAAAGAAAAAGAGAAGCAAGTTGGAGAAAAGACTGAGAAGCCTTCCAATGAATTCAGTTATATATTCTCTAAGAGCCATACTCTGATGCAGAAAGATGGGACAAATTTCAATATGAGTCCGAGAGAAGAAAGAATTGGCTAATTAGGAACTATCACTTTTGCCACTTCAGGAAAGAGCTGTCACCATTTCTTTGGCTAACAATTAGACCCAGTTCATTGTGTAATGAGATAAAAATATATAAATACATTAACATAAAAAAAAACTGCAAAATCTCTCCACCATCTCCCTCACTGGTCCAAAGAGAACACTGTCATTAGCAATTTACCTGACCAACTCAACCATTTCTATTCCCATTTCCACCTTTCTGCAAGAAGGGTCTAAACTTTTATCTTGATGTATAGTAGACAAAAAAGCATAGAATTTGGGATAAAGAACAAATGATTTTGTAAAAAGAATTAATCTACATAATAAAGATCTGAAGGAAAGAGTAAAATCTAACAGGCTGGGTGGAGAAGTAGTTAGTTTTGTTTCAAGAGGTGAGGTGGTAAAATGAGAATTTATAGAGTGTAGGATGCATGTGAATTAAAGAGAGTAGAAAGAAGGATAGAAAAGACTATTGAGGAGGCAGGGATATTGAATTGGATTTTCTTTAATAAATGATAAAAGATGGAAGTAAGCAGTGATTTCTTTTTCTTTTTGAATAGATTTTGTTTTGTAGAACGGTTTTAGGTTCACAGCAAAATTGAGTGAAAAGTACAGAGTTGCCTTATGTCCACTGCTCTCACACACACGCAGCCCCCTCCACTGTCAAAGTCCTGCACCAAACTGCGATTGTTAGAACAATAAACCTACATAGTTTACATTAAGGTTGACTTTTGGTGTTGTAAATTCTATAGGTTTTGAGAAATATATAGTGACAGGTAACCACCATTATAGTATCATATCAGAATACTTTCACTGACCTAAAAATCCTCTATGCTCTGCCTATTCATCCCTCCCTACCCCCTAACACCTGGCAACAACTAATGTTTTTACTGTCAGCAATGAAAATTTAATTGATGCGTTTTGCATATTTTTATTCATTTTAAAATGTGACAACAGTTATAACATTGAACCAGATAACCACATGGTCCATGGCTTTCACAGGGTTAAAGTAATACTTACGTAACATCAAGTAAATGGAATATTCTTTTGTTATAAAGTGGAAGGTACACCATTTTCAAAAACTCTTTTTGTTTTAGAAATAAAATTTTTGTGTTAAATGCCTTCAAATATTGCTATATCAACATACTGGGATTTGATGTATTCTACTGGGGTAGAAAGAATAATTACCACCCAAAGACATCCATGTCCTAATCCCCCAGAACCTGTGAGTTACGTTATTTTACATCACAAAAGAAACTTTGCAGATGCAAATTTGGTTAAGAACTTTGAAATAGGTGTATTATCCTGGAATTTAATGAGGGGTCCAATCTAATTATATGAGTCCTTAGTAGCCTTTCCAGTTGCAGTCAGAGAGAGATATGATGACTGCAGTAGAGTCAGAGAGCTTGTGATACTGCTGTCTTTAATGACAGAGGAAGGTGGCCAAGAACCAAGGAATGTGGGGAGCCTCTAAAATTTGAAAAGCAAGGAAAGAGATTATTTTTTAGAGCCTCCAAAGGAGTGTAATCGTGCCACCATATTAATTTTAGCCCAATGAGTCCTGGGTTGGATATCTGACCTACAGAACAGTGAGATAATTCTTTTTATTCTTTTAAACCACTAAATTTGTGACAGTTTGTTAGATCAGCAATAGAAGACTGATATATCTACTTTCTAGGCAAAGGTCTGCTGATAAGAACACTCAAAACCAGGTGTATAACGGTGTCTTATAGAGTTCTCTGTGGGATTAGAGTAGGGTTCGTTCTTAACTTTCTTCCCCCATAGTATCTTACGGAATTATGATATTCTGGTTGAGAAGAGTTGTGAAGATAATTCAGAATGGCAGTCAGAGATGAACTATTTTGATTGAATTAAATTCCATTGTTTTGGTCCTGATATTGAAAAGTGATTTGGATTAAATTGACTTTCTGTATATGAAAATATACAAATAAATGAAAAGATAAAGACCAAACCAATGGAAGTTTGTGAAAGATGATCTTGAAAACTATATTGATAAAATTTAAGCTCAATTTGAAGCAATTTATGGAAGTTTAATAATTGAGCGACCTTTCAATCAAGAAAGAAATGTACTGGAAATAATTGCACTGATTGCTTGTTGTTGTTGTTGATATAGAGAAAACAAATTCTCTACAGGCCTTTTCAAGCCAAGCAATAAAATTTAAAAGAAGAAAAAAAGGAGATTAATTTATATGGAGGATGTTAGAAAAGGAGTTATTTTTCAAAAATACCGTACTCTGGAAGAGATGTAATAAGGAGAACATTTTATTTGCCCTCTTATGTTCAGAGACGTATTCTCACAAAAACAGAGGATCCATTTTCAATAGGTTTACCAGAATTTACAGAGCCATAGTTGAGTAAAAGTATCCAAGAGTTAAGTCTCCGCCTTGTAGAGAAGAAAACCCCCTGTTAAATTTCCATGAATCTCTGTTAAGAGTGCTGGAAGTTACACTAAGTCACTTATTTCACTTTGGAATATTTGAGCTTTGTCCAACAAAGAATAGAAAGTACAAAGGACAAAAAATTCAGATAAAAATTGGAAGAGGAAGAAAAATGTGATTTTCAATCAGGTAACATATTTTGATAGTGAGTTAATTATGAATTAAAAGAATCAGGTCAAAAAGGACCAGAGACATTTCTCAGGTCCAAGATAGCTCTCCAAGAAACACCACCTGCCCTCCCTGCATCTATTCTTTCTCCTTTTTTTCTGTGATCCAACTTGATGCCTACATAAAGTCTCCTATACAGCTGTTCTCTTTTTAAATAATTTCTTTACAACTCATTGTCCATTTTTTTCACTGTCAGAGTCTTTCTATTTATGTTGGTGCACATTCGTGATTTATAATTTTTCACATATTTCTTCTCCCAATTTAGTTCACATATTCCCCCGAAAGCATTAAAATATCTTCACCTAATTGATTAACGTATGTTGACTTCATATCACACATTGCCAACAAGAAACAAGTTGTAGTAACGTTATCAATAATTCTAGGATGAAGAATTTGCTTACTGGCAAAGAGAAGATTGGGAGACCACAAAAAGTCCCGTAGATTTTTTGTGAAAGTAGTAGTATATGTGAGTAATTAAAAACAAAATCCATCCAAAAAAGAGAAAAAGAGCCAGATGTATCTTTCCACAGAAGTTACATATGTGCTTATTAAATTGGAAAACTGGGAAAGAGCTATATGAATTGTCTAAAGTAAACAAGCTTATCAATGTATTTTAGGTTGTTTGATAGATGTATTAGAACATCATTTCTGTTTCTAGATATAAGTTGATTTTCAAGTTAAATATTTCATAGCATTTAAATGAGTAAACAATCTCTATTTGCCTTAATGTGTTTGATTTTGAAGACAGTAAAAATCATGTACATGATATCTACATGTATCTTTTTTCACAGTTGTTATTACTTCTAATATAACTTATTAAAATGTAGTTCATTACAGGGTTTATTTTTTGTTAGAGAATCTTTCAAAGATGGAAATCAATCAATGCTGTGAAACATGGCTACAAGTATGCTATAAACATCTTTTAAGGAATAAATTATTTACATTTAGTTTTACTTTACTAAGTAGTTATGCCACCTGTGTAAATGGAATTTTCTCCAAACTGTAATTCAACTCTGACATGTTTAATATTTTGTATGGATTTTAAAAATTCCACTATGTATCTCATTGTATCACTCACGCAGCATACTTAGCTTATAAAACTGCTATGGATGCTAATCACATAGAAGAAAAGAACTATGATTTGCCAAGTTGTAACATTTTCTGTGATTTAGAGATTGGAAATTTTATATAAATACTTAAAATTTTAAGTTATTTTATGATTATTTAAAAGAAAACCATAAAGTGCTTGCAAATTATGGAGATTCACAGATGATAATTTTCATATTAAAGGTCCTTATATTTAAAAGAACACACAGAAATTGTTTTAGAATCCCATATAAAAAGTTAAAAATAGCATAATCATCTCTGGATAATAGTAATGACTATTAGAGATATGCTCAGGTATTTGTATTTAAAACTACTTTGGCATATGACCCTATGCTAAGCATCAAGAGGAAAGTTAAATGATAGGATTTGTGAATTTTAGATTTTATCAGGAGAGGGAACAGTTCTATTCTCAATATGTTCTTTTCTATCTTATTCCATTTGCCTACAGGGCACGTTCTCTATTGTCCACTCTCCTTTCTACTTTCTAGCACACACATTCTAGTCCTGTACATTGAGCATTTCTTCCCAAATTGACTGCATTTTCCCGTTAAAATGACACCACGTATTAGGCCTGCCATTTTTTAAAGAATATTCTGCCACAAAAGAACATGTAAATTTCACTAGCAGTGGAAATTATACATTCATTATTTGTCAGATTTTCTAACAGAGGAACTGCAGTGTAGGAAAAATGTATAAGAACATAAGGTTTAGTACCAAATACTGCACTTTCAAGAGGTGATTTGACATGTTCTTGGAAGACTAAAGAAGCATCCATAAATTAGCAATTTTATTTATGAATTAGCATTGATTCAGTACCATTTAATTAAATAAATCACCTTTACATTTTACATGCAATACAAGTCACAGAATACACATCTTAATGACAGCTTCTTTAAGTGTCATAAAATGGAAGTTTTCTCTGAGTATCTCAATTTTTGAAAGCGGTAATCCCACTGGTAGGACTGCTGATGAGAAAAATACACATTTCATGCTCCAGAATTTTAAGGAAAACAGTTGTTGGGTTTAACACTTCATTAGTCACCTCATACATCACAGGCTCATTATTACTTTCTTTCCATATCTAGAAGGATATCCATAGCAAGTGAAAAAAGGCATAAAAGAATATCAGGGATTTGTGGCACGCATGAAAGGCAAAAGCACATAAAGGGAGAAAGAAAAAGACATAAACAGGATGGAAGCAACACTTCAAATGACACAGTGATAATGACTATTAACATTGTGAGAAGGTACCAGTCATCCAACCATCTGCTACAGACAGGCAGCATAGCAAACAAGATTAAAGGAAATAAAATGCTTAGGAATGAATATTTTGCTTGATTTTCATTAAATGCCTCTTTAATTCACATAGTCTTTGTTCAAAGGAGAAGGGGTCTTCAAAGGCTAAATTGATGTGTGAGAGGGGTTCAAGATCCCACCATGATCCCATCTGATAGTCCCACAGGTGTCATCACCCTTGGAAGCACAAATGAGTCATGACAATACCGCCTCTTTTTCCCCCAAATCCATTTAGTGAAGGAGCTGAGATCTAGGGACTATCTCTTGACTCCCTAAGGTCTAAAGGAATAAGATTCTGTCCATTTATAATCAGAGTGTCTTAAAAATAGCAGTCATGGCTGAATAAGCCTGGAACAAGTGGGAGAACCTTTGTAACTTTCCTCCTCAGGGATTCTTCTAGAGCTTGATAGCATTTTCCTGAAGTCCTTTCTGACTTAAAGACCATAATCTCTGTCCTTGATTCTTAAGCTCTTAAAATCTATCCTCTTATTCAAATCTGATCCTAAAAATTTCCATCGTCCATGCCCTGTATTTATATGATGTGCAAGCCATTTACTTGTTCATATTGGGGCAAAGCATACTCTTGACTAATGAAAGAACCAGACATTTCTAAATGTCATTTACCTTTAATATCTTCATAGACTTTCATATCTGCCTTCCTAACATGTTTTTACTATTTTTTATATTTTTATTTTGAAGTAATTATATATTCACAGAAAGTTACAAAAAATAATAGAGAGGTACTGTTTACCCTTCACCCAGATTCCCCAAATGATCTTCAGTAATTGTAGATCAATATCAGAAAAAGGAAGTTGATATTTGTACAGTGAGTGTGCTTAGTTCTATGCCATTATATTACATGTGTAGATTCATGCAATCACCACTGAAATCAAGACACAGAACTATTTCAACAAAAAAAACTGTCTCCTTTTACTTCCTCTTTGTAGCCACACCAACCACCCTGCCACCCTCCCACAATCTTTAAACCCTGTCAATCACTAATATATTCTCCATTTCTATAATGTTGTCATTTTAAGAATGAAATTTATAAATGAAATGTATAAGATATGACTTTTTGGTCTTTTTTTCACTTAACATTATGCCCCTGAAACCAGTCCAATTTGTTGTGTGTATCAATAGTTCATTTTTTTTTGCTATTGCTGAATAGTAGTCTATGCTATAAGTATGCTATAGTTATTATAATCATTCATGTACTGAAGGACGTTTGAGTTGTTTATAGTTATTAGCCATTACAAAAAAGCTACTGTAAGCATTCATGCACAGGCTTTTGTGTGTGTGTGTGTGTGTGTGTGTGTGTGTGTGTGTGTACATAAGTTTTCCTTTATCTGGGATAAATGTTCAGAAGTGCTACTGCTGGGTTGTATGTTAAGAGGATATTTAGTTACTTAAGAAAAGCTCAAAACATTTTCAAAAGTGTATAAACAAGTTAACATTCCCACCAGCCATTTATGGGTCACTCAGTTTCTGTGCATTCATGCCAGCACTTAGTGTTATCACTATTTTTTTTTTTAATGTGTGTAATGATATATCATTATGGTCTTAATTTGCATTTCTCTAACGGCCAATGATGAACATCTTTTCCTGTGCTTATTTGCTACCCATATAACCTCTTTGGTGAAATGTCTTTTTATTTATTTTGCCCAAATTCTAACTGGATTTTTTGGTTTTGTTGTTTTGTTTGTTTGCTTGCTTGTTGTTGTTGCTGTTGAGTATTAAGAGTACTTTATATGTTATAGATACAACACTGTCAGGTATGTGGTTTGTCTTTCATCTTCTTAACAGGGACTTCTCAAGTCCAAATTATCAATTTTTTTTTTATTTTAAATATCTTGCTTTCAGTATCACATCTAAGAATTCTTCATGAAGCGCTAAGTCTCAAAGATTTTCCTCTATATTTTCTTCAAAAAGTTGTATATGTCTATATTCTATATTTAAATCTATGAACTTTTTTTGACCTATGGTATCCAATTGCTACACTCCTGTTAGTTAAACACTATCCTTCTTCCATTGAATTAATTTTGCACCTTCTGTATTTTTTCTACTTGTGTGAGCCTATATCTGGGTTCTTTTATGTATCTATCTCTCTGCCAATATCACAAGAGCCTGATTACTGTATCTTTATATTAATTCTTAATATTAGATAAATTCACACCTCCTATTGTATTCTTTTTCCAAATTCTTTGAGTCAGTCTAATTCCTTTGCTTTTCCATATAAATTTTAGAATGATTTTTGTCTATATTCATAAAAAATTTGCTAGGATTCTGATAGGAATTACATTAAATTTATATATCATTTCGAACAATTAAAATTTCTACTATGCTATGTTTTCCAGCCCATAAACTTAATATGTCTCTCTCTTTATTTTCTCTTGATTTCTTTCATCAGTATTTTATAATTCTCAGGATACATGTTCTGTTACTTTATTTTTTTTTAGATTTATTATATCATTTATTTATGTTTTGTTATACTTATAGCTAAATGTTTCATTTTTATGAGTAATTATAAATGGTACTGTATTTTAATTTTGGTTTCCACATATTCATTACTAGTATATAGCTACACAATTGATTTTTAAATTTTTACCTTATATCTGTGACCTTGAACTCACTTATTAGTTCCATGAATTTTTTTTTTTCATAGACTCCTTGGATTTTCTACATATACCAGTATTTCATCTGCAAATACAGACAGTTCTATTACTTCATCTGCAAATATACACACAGTGCTATTTCTTCATTTTGGATATGTATACATTTTACTTCCTTTTCTTGCTTTATTCACTGTTTAGAACGTCAGTACTGTATTTAATAAGATTGGCAAGTGTGGGCATACTTGCTTGTTACCAATCTTAGGAGGAAAGCATTCAATTTTAGACCATTAAGTATTATATTAGAAGTAAGTTTTTCTTTAGAAGTTCATTATCAAATTGAAGAAGTTCTCCTCTCTTCCTAGAGTTTCTGAGAGTTTTTATTATGAATGGTAAATTTTATTAAATGATTTTTCTGTGTGAATTGATATTATCATGTGATTTTTAGCCTGTTAATATGATGGATTACATTGATTGATTTTCAAACATTGAACAAGTAGGGTAGGGATGAAAGTCCCAGCTCCCTACCCGATCTTCTCTGACTCTACTGTGGTGAAGAAGAGGGGTGACTTACGATAACCAGGCAAGTGTGAAAGTCTAGGTCTCCCTTCTTCTTTTGTTTATGGAGGTGAAAGTATGAGGTCCACTATTTTCGTATGGTGTTTTTTAGAGTTGAATGGTTATTGTTAGGCTGCCCTTTTCCTTGTCTTTTGGCTATTGAGAACAGGAAGTTCTTAAGGATTTGTTTTAGTCTACATTCATTGCTGTTTCCAGTTTGCCTACTTCTCCAAAACCTGGTGGAATATATGAAGAAAAAGGAAAACCTAGAACCCAGGGAACTTAATGCTCTGCCATCCTCAGGTCCTAACCAATATGCCTTCTCCTCCCTCTCTTTTATAGCCAACTTAAGTTTGTTTTTTATGTGATGTCCAGGGTTTTTAGCTGTACTTATTGGCAGGAATAGGGAGAGGTATGTCTACTTCATCTTGTTTAGAACTGGAAGTCAGCATGCACTTTAAAAAATCTAAGTCACATTAACTTTTTTTTTTTTTTTACATTAACTTTTATGCATTGTTTTTCTAGTAAATCTAGAGCATTTTCTAAGTCACCAGATTTTTTAATCCTTTAAGAAATAAAATGTCTTTCATAAGAAGCAAGTGTTAGAATCATTTACATGGAAAATAGAGATAAGAACACCACTTTACAAATTTGTCTTAGACAAATATCTCCCCTAGAATTTGACAGAAAATCAACTAGTCACTAGGGAATATATAAATTAGGGAATACACAGTTATTTCCCTAAAAAACGTGCAGGAGGATTTATTAATAAATACAGAAGGAATAAACAGCTATTACAAATGAAATGTGTCAAATACAATGAGTGAAATATACACATGAAAACACTAGAGCATAAAGGAGGGAAACATAGTCTAGGTCAGTGGTTCCCAAACTGCATCAGAATTATCTAGAGGCTTTTTAAAAACTCTGGGCACTAACCCAGAGTAAACTGAGACATGACACAAAATTTCATTTTTAACAAGTTTCCAGGTATTGCAAAGGTCCTGGCCCAGAGACCATATTTTGGGAATTACTAGGCTAAGGAGTCTGGAGAGAGTAATTCTTTTATGGTTCTTAGAACTGAATAATAATTCACTGGGGAATTCAGAATAAAATGTTTAGCTGTCAAAGATGTTCTAAGATGGAAGATGTGTAGTATTTAAACATTTTGTTTAAAGTAGTTATTCTTAGTCTTAGTTTTGCAATGCAGAAACTTTGGCTGAGAGATAAATATTGTTCTCCATATGCATGGAAATAAGAGAACATTTCAGTTTAGGACTCTTGGGTGGAAAGGACAAAGATCAAGTTTTCATCAAATGGCATCAGGGATTTAAAAAAGAATGAAGTCATTCCTGATGTGTTAGTAGAAAATGTATTACAGGTCTTTAAACATAAATAATTTTTTATTCATTTAAGCTGCACTTAAGTCTATTTTCATCTGACCAAACTAATTAGAACTAGGTGGATCTATGAAGGTAAAGACAGTGCTAGATTTGCTAAGTAAATTTCTCATCCTATCTCTGAACCTCAGTGTTTTCCGAAATATTTCATTGGATAGTGACTTGCATTAAAAACTTCTATCAGATGTTTCATTTTGTTTTCTTTTTACTAACAAACAGCCTGACTAGATAATTTATCTTTCCCTCTGACACAAAGCAGAGATGAGTACCACTAAAGCTTGGATACATAACAAAGTTGTTTTGTTCTACTTTCATAAATCTCAGGTTCTTATACTGTCTATTTTCTAGCTTAGAAATACAATTTTACTCAAATTCTCTTTCCTTTTAATTTACCTCTTCATTATGTAGCTATCTTCAAAATTATATTTTACTAATGTTAAATTTTTATTATTTTTTTCAATTGTTTTACTTAAATGTTAAAAAAGACAAAGGTATCCTTGTCTTAGACATATTATCATTCTGATTATTATTTATATAGGAAATTTATTTGCATAGATTATTGGCCAGAGATATAGGCCGATAATGAATATAAAACCTGCCACAAAGTAGGCATTAAACAGGTATTTATAAAGTGAGTAACTTAATTAATTTTATCTAGTAATTCCATAGACACTCCACCTTTAAAGTTCCTAAGAAAAGTTTACCCAGAAGTCAAGGTCTGTCAAATGCATGCTCTGTTTAGGGAGAAGAATTACAATGAAGAAATTAAGAGTGTGGAATGAGGAGCCAGACTACTTCTCCTGTAAGTCAAATTACTCTTCTTAACAGTTTAAAGAAATTGAACATGTTACTTAATTTTCTGTCTCAAAATACTCAAAATAAAATAAGGATGATGATTATGATAGAATTTTTGTCCATAGGTACATTGTAATGATAAAATTAGGTCAATGAATGTAAAGCACATATGTAATACACTTTATAAATGTTCACTAATGTTATTTATTACCATAAGAGAGCTTTTCCAAAACTGCATCCCATAGTGTGTTATGCTAAACTGCATGGAGAACTCATTTGACATGTGTCATTAATGATACAAAGAAATTACAAAACTAAAAGTAGGTCAAATGGCCTCCTTGTGACCCTTCCCTTCTAGCCCCCACCTGAATTCCAGGCTAACATTCTGACGGTGTGTAAAAGAAGATTTAGAGGTGCCTTAGAGCTACAGGGGTTAAAGCCACAGAAGAAGCTGCTAGAAAGAGAACAACTGTACTTTAAGTTTTGGAGCAGAGTAGCCCCAGTATTTCTGCCTGGGACTTTTAAGGCAGAGAGGATTCTGAAGAGGCACCATCTCTTTTGAATCTAATGTTTTACTCTTGTTGAGAAACCCACTCATCTGAGAATGCCAACCCATACAGGGGCTAAAATGTTCAATTTCAACCCTCAGCACTCTGATAGATCCAACCAGTAGCAATCGACCCCATTAATGGCCTTAGTTTTTACCTGCTCACTAACTTTTTTCTCCTTCTTTGGGTGAAGTGAAGGAAGGGGTTCAAGACCGGAGTACGTTGAAAGGTGGCAGAATTTGAGTTCAAATAGGGACTATAGAATTCCCTGATCTCTTTCATATTTTGCTAGGTTTTTAAATGGCTTTTTCCTCAACTTAATTCTAACGGAATGTACACACTCCTGCTGCCATGGCATGATAGTAAAAGAACCACTTATAGCCTAAAGATTACATCACCAACATTATTAGCATTATTCCAGAAGAATAATGTTACCCTTCAAACTGAATAATTCCTTCCTCTGTTTATTTATTTAGTCACATACCAAATATTTACTGCACACTATTTTTGTGCTAGCGAATCCTAGGCAACAGAAATAAATAGATATATATATGACAAAGACTTTCTCTCGGTTACAATTTGTCTCCCAGCAAGAAAAAGCTCTAGGGTACTGAGCCTGGCTGGAAAAATGGGAGGCTGGATTGGTTTACAGTAAGAGTGGAGTGACCTATGGCTTGGAAATCTAAGAAAAAAGGGACACCTATACAGTATTCAGAGTGAAGATTGATTTTAGAACCAAAGAGGTGTTTTAACCTAAGCATCTGTGCAAATGTTCAAGACTGTGGTGGTGGGGGAGCAAGGGGGAACAGGTTTCAGAGAAGGATCCTACAACCTGGGAGAGCAGATTTGCAAAGGTAAATGAGAAGGAACTCCTAAAATAATTCTATTAACAAGGAAAAATGAAAGATGTTCTGTAGGAAGTTTGTTATGTTTCTGCTTTCACTGATATAACTTCTGACTATATCAAAATTGACAGATGCTTAAAAATTTTGTCCCACATCCAGCTCCAAGTTTGTCTCATTCTCATAGCTGCCATCCCAAAACACCATTCAGTCCCTAAGAAAGGATACAAGATATTAGACAAACCATGACTGCCAATGGGAATCCATCTGCTCATTCTCTGTCCATGCCAATATGGGCATTATTTTTTTCAACAGCTCCTTTGGAATCTGAGCATAATCACTAGCACAGTACACATGTGGGCAATTCAGCACAATGAGCTATCTCAGGATTGCTCATTGAGTTCAGGGTATTATATACTGAGTATACAAAAAAAAAAAAAATTACTGATTGACATAAGCATCTTGTCACTCATATTCAGCTATAAACAAGGTTAGGGTGACCCGACCAATGTAGCACAGTAGTCCACAAAACAACATCAACAAGCTATAAATGTTTTCCAAAATAGATCTTGAAAACGAAAGGCGGGCATACAAAGAGGAATATACAAAGGAGCTGAGTCAATCATATGCAGACTAGTTAAAAAACAAACAAGCAAAAAACTTTGATTGTACTTTTGACACATCAAAGGAGGAAATTAAAGCCATTACTTGCTATTCTACTTAGAAGGAGAGCTCTTGATACATAGGTCTACAGGTTTCCACAAACCCAACCTCAATTTATACCCAAGGTTCTAAAACTTAGATACAGGTGTCTTTTCACAGAGCAGCCTGTAGGTGGTCATTGATGTGAGAAATAACAATCTGCACACTTTTTGCCCACTACCGCTATATAGATTCCCAAACTTCTTTGTCTTCAATCTTCTGTTTTTGCTCCTTCCAAGCTCCTGATCTATCAGCCAAGCTCTTTCAACTGCACAGAAGTTCAGTTATATTGCTAACTCGGAACATTTCTCCTTTCATACCAGGTTATGACCCAATAAATTGCTCAAAGCCAGCACTATCTTTCACGACCATTTCCTTGTGAGGCTGTAATACAAAAACAACAGTCCATTTTCAGCTGATATCAATATATCAAGCGATCTAAACCATGGATGAGGTTGAGATTTGTATTCAAACTCCATCGATCTACAACTTGGTTGTAGATAATACTCTATAGAGCTATAGGTTTATATTGAGCGAGAGGTTCAAACAATGGTAGGTGGCTTGGAGCTCCATGGCCACCTCTCTTTTAACTTACTTATGTCCTCTGGGCCAGCTCAGAGCCAATCCTGAATAAACCACTTCTACCATACTATGGTTTACCTTTATCCTCACCTGGCTTTATGATTTGGTAGACCATATCTGAGCATATAATCTTTGATGTTCCATGTCAGGTGCTCAGCATCTGCTTAGAGACCAGGGCCATAGAAGAAGCTGCTTTTCAGATGGTAAATCTTTATCTGGTGAATATGTTATGGCATTATTCCAGAGCCTTTAGAGGTTTGTATTGCAACTCCCCCAGTAGGGCTTTAGATATTCAGAGAAAATCCTTATATACCACAAATACCTATAACACCATGGGATCTGTTGGGTCACATGTCCCAAGAATCAGATTCCACATGTATGGTAGACCAAATCTCTTACAAAGCCCCCTCCTTTACTCTGGGCCCCATTCAAAACTGTGGTCTTTCCAAGACACCCAACAAATGATTTTTTATAGTATTCCCAAGTCCGGTATGTACTATCTCCAAAATCTAGAGACCTGAAAGTGATGTGCCTCTTTCTTAGTGTTTCAGAGGTACAGTAAGGTATAATAACATATTATTTACTTTGGAGCAGAAGTCTGAGCATGCTGAAGACTCTAAAAAACTTACACTGGCAGGCCCTGAATTTTGGAGGATTTATTTACTGCCATCTTCTGTGCAAGTGTCCCTACTGGGGCACCCAGAGAACTTACAACTTCTGCTCCATAAGTCCAGTCAAGATGATGACATTAATATAGTGGAGCAATATGATGGCCAGCAGAAAAATAAAGATAATCAAGTTCCCTTCAGACTATGTTGGCAAATGACTGTAGGACCAAGAAACATATGAAAAGTTGCTCAACTTCAGTAATCATTAGGAATGAAAGTCAAAACCACAATGAAATATCGTCACATACCCACTGGGATGGCTTCTATCAAAGGAAAAAAAAAAGAAGAAGAAGAAAAAACAACAAAAACAAGGGTTGGTGAGGATGAAGAGAAATTGTAACCCTTGTGCACTGTTGGCAGGACTGTAAAATTGTGCAGCTTTTATGGAAAACACTGTGGCAGTTTCTAAAAAATTAAAAATAGAATTACAATATGATTTAGCAATTCTATTTCTAGGTATATATCCAAAATAGTTGAAGCAGAGTCTTGAGATATTTGTGATTCTATGTTCATAGCAGCATTATTCACAATAGCCAAGAGGTGGAAGCGATTCAAGTGTCCATTGACAAATAAATGGATAAACAAAATGTAGTATATACATACAATGGAATAGTATTCAGCTTTAAAAAGAAAGGAAATTCTAACACACGTTACAACGTGGATAAATATTGAGCACATTTTGCTAAGTGAAATAAGCCAGTCACAAAAAGACAATTACTACATGATTCCATTTATGTGAGATACCTTGAGTAGTCAAATTCATAGAAACAGAAAGTAGAATTGTGGTTGTCAGGAGCTGGGGGAGGGAGAAATGAGGAGTTGTTTAACTGGTAGTTTCAGTTTTGCAAAATGAAAAAGTTCTGGAAATTGGTTGTACAACAATGGAATATACTTAACACCACTGTACTGTACACTTAGAACTGGCTAAGATGGCAAATTTTTTTAATGTTTTTTCCACAATTAAAAATAAATTTAAAAAATATAAAACCATAAATATACTAAAGGAAAACATGGGTGAATTCCTACAGAGCCTCAAAACCTGGGAGTCCTTTCTATGACTCAAATTTGGAATTCCTAAAATGAAATATTCATAATTGTGACAACATAAAAAAAAAAAACTTCTATATCAGTTTATATCTCAGACAAAAGATTTACCTCCTCCCTAAATTGAGAAATAAACTGACCAAGAACTCAATAGAAAAAGAGGGCAAAAGATACAAACAGCTAATTCACAGGAAGAGAGATATAAATAAACTTCAAACATATGAAGATTCTCAACCTCACTCATAATTACAGAAATGTAGATTAAAATCACAATGTGAATGAAACCTATCAGATTGTTTTTTCTCCTTTCAAGAGAGGGCCTGGATTTAGTAGAATCACTAATAAAATGAATATCAATTCTGACCTCTGTGTCTCTGAAATAAAGCTCCACCTGATTCTCATCTCACTATACTGAAGCCCGATTAAGTGACTAGGTAGCCAATCTAAAATTTTAATTTGTGCTTTAATGAAATGATCAATGTGACAAGCTGAATATTCTCTTCCACTAGTGATAAAACTTTCAGACCCTGTAAAAGCCAGGCAAAAATAAATTTTGGGAGAAAAATAATTTTGTTCAACAAAATATCATCCATAAAACTTAAATGAATATCCACATATCAATCCATTCATGTATTGGATCATAAATATTGTGCATGGGTTTGTATATAAGTGTGTGTTAGGTTTTAGTTAACACTTCCTCTATTTTCCAGAGCTGGAAAAAGTGAAATGGAGTAGCACATCCTTGCCACCTTCAGCTACCATGTTAATAAACTATACGGTAGTAGACTGTTTTTAAAAGTCTGGCATGGAATGTGTATATAACTGAAAACCTCGCAATTGAAGCAATGTAAAAGCAGTCTGCTTTAAATGCTTTCTGAGTCCTAAAGCAAACCTTGAAATGCAGCATATTATCTTTGGAAATAATTATTTCCATCTGATTAAAAAAAAAGTCATTGATATCAATTCTGCATCTTTCTTAGTTTTATCAATTTTTTCTTTCAAAGTGTTCTGTGAAATGGAATATGATATGAACTTTATCTTCCTTTATGAATCAAGATAGTGACTGCCTACAAACCAAAACCAAAGAAATGCTTCTAAAAACCTTTTGAGACAATAGAACCTCTTTAGAGTAACACCTAAATTCTAGGGATAACTATTAGTAAAATTTTTGTAATTCTCTTCTCTCTCCAGCCTATTTTATCTTGTCCAAGTGAAGTATAGTGTTAAGCAATTAGCCAGGTAATTTAGGGCAAAAAACTTCAGTTATATATGACTGTGGCTTTGACTCTGGAGGTCACAGAATGAAAGGCGTTGTAAGGGTAATTATTCTTTCACTCTAATGGAGACAACGAGGGAAACAATATGTTAAGCTTTTTCTGTTTTTAAGAGGCCAAAATGGGACTAGAAGTTAAGGTGTTTTGTGTGTGTGTGACAGTCTTGAAAATTGACCTTAAACTTTGAATATCTCCCAGTTTTATATTATTGAATGCTACTTAGATATTTCTAGCATTGTCCACGATTCTTCTAATTCAGTTTTCTTTTAACATCACAGAAGCAGACAGCTGGCTGACAGTTCCGGAGAACCTCCTACTTTAATTAAATATAAGATTATTCTCTTCAATGGTGCATGTTGCTGTGCTTAATAGCAGCAAATGACATTCATGATGACCTTTTATGCTTGGTAACAAATAAGATTCTAGGAAGGCTTTGAACTGTCCAATATAGCAAGTAAAATGCCCTCTTCATCACAATAAAATAATTGAAAAAAAAAGAAAAATGAAAACCAATAACAATATTTCCAGGTGTTAGCTTTGACAAAATAGATTAATTCTGAGATTGTTTCCACATAGGTATAAAGACATTTTAAATATTTATATATCTAGGTAGGGAAACTTGTTAAGAGTATATATTTTCTTTTTATTCTAAAATTTCATATTGTTTTATATTATTTTTTAATTTAGTCATGTCTGACTGTTACACAAAAGGCCAAAATTTGATTTTGCCTTTTATTTTTTATTGGGTAAGCCCATATCTTCCTGCATGCCAGCAAATTAATTACTAAATGAAAACTTAAGTTATATTGATATTTTAATAATGGGAATTTCCCCTTTTTAAGATGATTCAGTTTACTGAATCATCTTAGAAAACTAGTTACTTCTCTGACTTTTCTCTCCTGTTACGTTACTCCTCTCTTTGTTCACTCTGCTCAGCTATTTTGCTTTTCCTGCTGTCATTTTTCTTTTCCTTTCCTATATTTGGTGAGATAATTTCCTAGGCTCTTCTACTATAATCTCACTTAAGATTCATGTTTGAGAGCATTCACCCTGTATATTCCCTTTGCTATTTGCTTTACTAAATCTTGAAGAATTCTTTAAGTTGAATGACAGAGCTTGATATAGTACCTCCACCAAGGCACATGCCACCAATGCTTCTAGTAAGCAACAGTAGTGCCAATTACACAAACAAAGCAGGTGTTAGGAAAGTGTTTAAGAATTTTGCTTATTCCCTTTAGAAATGTCAAACAAAATTTTTGATATGTCTTTCTTTACTTCCAGGTAAAACGTTTGGGAGAATACAGTAGAACCAGCAGGATGCACAAACTGGAGGAAACTAATACTACAGGAATGTCTAGGTGGTAAGGAATAAGTCTTTGAATTTATTTCTTTGATTTTTATTACAATGTCATTTTTTATGTAACAGGCAGGGAAATTCAGGCTGCATCTAGAACATTTATTATTATCTTCATCCTATTTTAATGTGCCTTTTCTTACATGAGCTTCTTTATACTAAATCTAAAGATTTGCAATTAACAGATTACCACACTCTTCGTGAAAAGTATGCCAAGGAATAGACATTGAGTTGTCAAGCTAAGAAATTCAGCTTGTTGCCTTTATGCATCTCTGATAACCAAAAAATTTTCCCCCAAAATCAGGTCAATTCAAAATTTTAAATTCTTGCCATTAAATTTTTAACTGCTCATTTTAAAATGAAGTCATGAGAAAAATACATCTAATAAATGAATTCACAAACTCTTCGAGCTCTAAATTAATCCAAGAATTTTACAATTTACTATAAATGTAGCAAAAATCTCTAGGGTAAATAGAGGGTAAACTAAACATCTGGAACAGAATAATAATTATGGAAAATATTTTAAAAGTAATTAAACTCCAAAATCTATGTGTTTGATGAATGACTGATTTTTCCTGCCCCACTTTAGCATTTGCATCTGCATAAAATCAAGGCTTTGTAGGAGAATTTATTTATGGAGAAAAGAAACATCTATGGCAAATGGAAGCCTACCTCTACTGTTCACAGCACTAACAATGATAATGGCCTACCTGGGGTTAACAGTGTCTTCTTTATAATCTTCCTCCACTCCTGAACAATTTATACAATAACTAGCACTTAGCTTCAAAAATCTATGCTTAATCTCAGATATATTTTTTTTAATTTTATTTATTTATGGCTGTGTTGGGTCTTCGTTTCTGTGCGAGGGCTTTCTCTAGTTGTGGCAAGTGGGGGCCACTCTTCATCGCGGTGCACGGGCCTCTCACTATCGCGGCCTCTCTTGTTGCGGAGCACAGGCTCCAGACGCGCAAGCTCAGTAATTGTGGCTCATGGGTCTAGTTGCTCCGCGGCATGTGGGATCTTCCCAGACCAGGGCTCGAACCCGTGTCCCCTGCATTGGCAGGCAGATTCTCAACCACTGCGCCACCAGGGAAGCCCCTCAGATATTTAAAATAAGACAAATACTTGGAAAATTGCATTGTATCCTATATAAAAAACTTTGTGTTAGTATTCTCCCTATTCATATTTCTAGAAACACACACTGTGGTATGGTGTCTATATATATATATATATATATATATATATATATAGTACTCCTCAGTGTGCCAAAGTGGTTAGCTTGCAAACATACATCTCCATGACACAATTAAAGAAGTTTAAACTAAGGAATATCAAAGCTTCTCTGCTCTCCCAGACAGGTATGCATTAAGTATGGTGTTGTTATCCACAATCATTGTAAAGGCTCTTCTGACAACATCTTCTAAAGGTTCAAACGCCTGCCTTCTGCACATTTTTTTAAATTAATTAATTAATTAGTTTATTTATTTATTTATGTTTGGCTGTGTTGGGTCTTTGTTGATGCGTGCGGGCTTTCTCTAGTTGCGGTGAGTGGGGCCACTCTTCGTTGCGGTGCACAGGCTTATTGCGGTGGCTTCTCTTGTTGCGGAGCATGGGCTCTAGGCACACGGGCTTCAGTACTTATGGCACGTGGGCTCAGTAGTTGTGGCTCATGGGCTCTAGAGCGCAGGCCCAGTAGTTGTGGTGCATGGGCTTAGTTGCTCCATGGCATGTGGGATCTTCCTGGACCAGGGCTCGAAGCCGTGTCCCCTGCATTGGCAGCAAACGCCTGCCTTCTGAAATTGAAAGCAATCATCTACTCACCTTTATCTGACAACGATGTCTCATCTTCCACCTGAGGGGAAGCAATCATCCATTGCTTGTTTTAGTCCAGTCCTCCAAGAAGCAGATCCCAAGATAAGAGAAAGAACCAAAAGATTTATTAAGTGAAAGCATCTCAGAAAAAAACTGGGAATAGAGCCAGGAGCCATCTGTCTGTAATACAGGTCTGACTCTTATGAAAGAGAGAGGGATGGAAAAAGCTTCTTAGACTGCAGCTTAAAACTATGAATATTCAGTAGGGCTGATGGAGCCTTCCACAGTCAAAGCCCGTTATCAGAGTTATCTCTCATTTCTCGGGAATGTGTCCATCTTAGCATCCCTGCCATCTTCAGTTACTGCTTGACAGCAGCCTGTGGGAAGTGTGTCCTTAAAATGAACACAATGATGGATTTGAGGGCACAGTTGTTGGGGTAGTCAATCAGTCTTCCCACAGTCAGAGATGTAAGAGGTGCGTTTTCCCCATGGCACATGCCAGTACCACAGAATTTCATGGGAGGTAAGCACAGATTTTTTTTCTACCCAAGAGAACACTATGCTATATAAATAGCTATCTGTATAGGTAGATGATAGATTACAGAGATAGACGATAGGTACGTAGGTAGGTAGGTAGGTAGGTAGGTAGGTGGGTAGATGGATGGATTTAATGTCTTACTCTCTCTTGTCAGAATCCCCCATCCATAACAACCTGGAGAGAGCCCATTTGTCACTAACAGAGCTGATGACTGCCTGTACCCTACTGGAACTGTTTTGCGTGGACAATCTCTTTTTCAGTAACCCAGGATAGGACACCTCTAACCCTTTAAAATACAAGTGAGGTGGTTGACATTTTCCTGAACCGTGTTATTGTATAAGTGAAATCACCAGACCCTAAGCTAATCCGAATAACTCAAAATTCCCCTCCCCACCCAGTCTCCTCCAGGCTTTTCCTGTCAGCCAAAGTTTTCTCAGCTACAGTGGCATTGGAAAATTTTCTAGGTCTACTTCCAAATTCTGGCCTATCCCAAACAACAACGTTTTAAGTTATGATGCTGTGCTACTTCAATTTCCAAGAGATATCCATTTTCTAGCTTGTAAAATAATAATGCCTGTGATTTTTGTATATCTTTGGTAGGAATATTTTTTGTAAAAAATATTTCACAAAAGATATCCATCATTGACTAAGTGATTTATGTACAATTGTTTAGATGTGTATTGTGCCTATTATATGTTAGTAATATTACTAATATCAAATGTTTTACAAAATATGTATGTTTTGTTACAAGGCATATTTTCTGTAATTATTTATAGCTAAGCATCAGAACTCACCTGGTAGAAAATGCCAGGTACTCTATTATCCCATTCTAAAATGTAGTTGCAATTATTGCCTATATTTTATTAGGAGTCACATCCTGAATTCCATAGCTATTCTCTACACAGTCTACCATTAGGTTAATACATAACTGCTGTTTATTAACTACATTTTGATTAATTAAGACTCCCCACATCATAAATGGAGCCATATGCTATTTTCTTAGAAAAAGTCTCTTTCTTTGTGTCCTACCTCTAAAAGGTCAACTAGGATTGGAGAATGTTGGCATTGAATACACCTTATTATCCTAATAATCTGCTCTTGATGTTAATTCTCCCTCTCTATTCTCCATATTTTACCCCCAAGTGGTAGAATTGGGAAGAAGTATTCTTCATCTTCTGCTTTATATCTTTAGTAACAAGGAGTTCCTTCCCACATTTCCATTTCTATTTTTTTCATGTTGTGCTTTTTTTTTTTTTCACCTGTAATCCTTTCATTTTCATTCATATAACTTAAACCCATTTTCTGTTATTAGAGAAAGAGAAAAGTAGTTGTTCCCATATGGTAGCCTATCAGATACCTGAAAAGAGTCTTTATATCTCCTTTAAATTTTTTTTAACATAAAAAGCAATTTTGAATTCTTACCACCATTCCTGATGTGGCAATTTCTAAACTAGTTATTATTCCCATCAAAATTTTATAAATGAATTCTTGTTTTCCCATTTGAAAGTGTCTCATCTAGATGAGTACTACAACTTCAGAAATGTAGGAATTGAATTTAAGAAAGAAAAAATGTGTTTTAAGTGCTCATCACTACTGGGCTCTCCACACTTGAATACTTTTATGAGTGGTTAGACTATGTTGAGTATAGGTAATCCTGGACTGGACAAAAGAAGTAGTTTAACCAAAACTGTCAAAAATAGCATCATTAGGAGGAGAGTAGAAATCATAACTGTGGAGGGAGGCCAATGACTCAAACCAGTTTAAAACATTAGAATAATATACTGCAGGAAAAAAAAAAAAAGGGACTTGTAAAAACGTAAATCAGAAAGGCCCTGAACAGATCATAGGAATCAGAGAAGCATCAGAATAGGGACTTTTTAATGGCAGTTTTGAGTGATATCTGCAGTAGACCCCAAAGCAGACCTGCAAGAAGAAAGGTACTGTTTGTGAATGTACCCCACTTGGGAGGCTATGTGTTATGAGCTTTCACATATTATTAACTTATTTAATTTTTACCGCACTTAAAAGGTAGATATTTGTTATCTCCATTTACATGTGAGATCACAGAAGCACAGAAGTTTATACATACAGCCCAAAGTCAAAGATTTAGTAAGTATCCTGCTCCAAATTCCACAAGTACACCTGAATTTGTGTGCAATGTCCTACAGGCTATATTGAAAAGAGACTAATGGCAAAAATTAAAAGTAAAGAAACAGTCACGGCTGAAGAGGAGTCAAGGCGAGCTAGAGTTTGATCAATGGACATGAAAGGGTTATTGTGGGGAATGATAAGGTAATTTTTGCAGATCCATTGAGAATAAAATATATAAACAGGGTTTAAATAATAGTAGAGAAAACTTGAAACAGTCAAATAATAAAAAGGTAATTTATTAAGCAACCACCATTTACACAGCATATTGCTAGGTATTTGTACACAGCATCTCACACTCTAAAATAAGTATTATCATCATTTTATGGAGGAATAAATGGACCCTCAGAGAACTGATTCAAGTTCTCAAGATTACGCACTTATAAGTGAAGGAGGCAAGACTGAAAAAAAAATTTATATAACACAAATACTTGTGGTTAGGTTACTATGCAATAATAAAATTTCTGAGAATACTCCCTGTTAAATTTTAAATACATTCCCAGAAAATGCACATGTCAATATATTGATAATTATATATAAAATTAGGAAATTTCATGTATTAAAACTTCCAGGGACTTCTTTAAATTTCATTATTTTTCTATTCTTGGAATCTCCTCTTGATTGGCAATTGTGTTCCAAAAAAGATCACAGAAATTGAAAGTAATAAATTAGAATTTGGAAGTTATAAATTATGTATGAAAAATGAATTAGGCTATTTAAGTTCTGTCTAATTTATGCTACATTTAAAAAGGGACTATGTCAGCCTTAATCATAATAGAACCTGATAGATACGTAAAATAATGCTAAGGGAAAATTTATACAACTCAAACAGAGTAATTTTCATACGTAAATTAATGCCAGGCAGTCATCTAAGCAATATAACAGATTAGACCTCTGAGAGTTGGAAGATAAAGCATCAATTTTAAAACATGGAATGAGAGGGGTGTGGAGTCAAGCTGGCAGACTAGGAGGAGGTGGAATTCGTGTCTCCTCACAATTAGGGCACCTACCAGGCACTGGTGGGGGATCACGGACACTTAAGGGGACGGGAGGAAGCACCAGCTACCGGGTAGGATATGGGGCATGGGGAGAGTGAAGGGGGAGGATAAGTGGAGGCAGGAGGGTATTGGCGCCTCTGAGGGGCAACTGGGGGAGAGGAAGTGATCCCACGCCCAAAGGAGGAAATTGGGGGACCACTGGGAGGGCAGAGGATCAAAATAGAGTGTGGCCAGGTTTCCTCTGCCCACTTGGGCCCCCAGGAGCCTGCTGAGATCCAGGGCCTGATCCTCTGCCTACCAAGGCCCCCTCCAGCCGTGTGGGTCCTGAAGGAGTGGGAGGGAGGAAATGGGGAGCAAAAGTGAAGGCCAGACCTCCGGGACCAGCACCCCTGAGGGGAGGCTGGGGGAGGGGAAGAGTTCCTACACCCAGTGGGACACACCCAAGGTTAAGGGTTCAGCGGGGACGGGAGAGATCCTGGGGGAGTCTGTGGGAGAGGGGTGCAAAGGAACAGAAGGGAATGCATCCAGGCTTTTCCCTGTCCGCTTAGGCACTGCGGAGCCTGTTGGGCTCCCGGGCCTAATCCTCTGCCCTTGGAGGCTCCCTCCTGCCACACAGATCCCAAACCCCACCCCTACACCCCCACCCAGGGCCCTACCTCTACACTCAGAGACACCCTCTGAGACCCCCTCCAATGTGCTGGGACTAAACCCGACCCACACACCCTCACTCAAGGCCTTACCTCAAAACTCCAGAACTCCACACTCCAGAGGCCCTCCTTGCATTGCACTGCTGCTCCCCTTCTGCAAAGGTCTTAAGCAGAGGCCCCACCCCATGCTCAAACGTCACCCCTCCCACCGGCATAGGTCCTGCTCCACCCTAAACCCCACCCCTGCCTTAGTTCCACCACCAATAAACTCCACCGCCATAGCCAAGGCTTTTTTCTTTTTTCTTTTGGTTCTTTTTTCCTCTTTTAGATTGGGGCTCAGTTTTACCTTGTTGATTCATTGCTGTTGATTCATTTATATTTTTATTTTTCCTAATAAATCTTTTATTTTTCTAATTTTATTTTATTCTTTACACTTTGTTATTGTTCTCCCCTTTTGGTTGGTTCCCCGCACCCCCCATTTTCTTTTTTTTTCCTTTTTTCTGTTGTGGTTTTATTTTACCTTCCAGCAGTAATTTAAATTACATTTTTATTTTTCCTAATATATTCTTTAACTTTCTAATTATTTTGTTTTTTATTCTTTGATATTGTACTGCATGATTTTTTCTTTCTTTCTTTCTTTCTTTCTTTTTTTTTTTCTGCCACACCATGCAGCTTGCGGGATCTTGGTTCCCAGGCTGGAGGCCGGCTCAAGCTACTGTAGTGGGAGCTCTGAGTCCAAACCACTGGACTAACAGAGAACCTCAGACCCCAGGGAATATTAATCGGAGTGAGGCCTCCCAGAGGTCCTAATATCAGCACCAAGACCCGGCTCTATCCAACTGCCTGCAAACTCCAGTGCTGGATGGCTCAGGCCTAACAATGAGGAAGACAAAATTACAGCCCCACCCATCAAAAACAAAACAAAACAAAACACTGAAACAACAAAAGAATATGTTACAGATGAAGGAGCAAGGTAAAAACCTACAAGACTAAAAATGAAGATGAAATAGGCAACCTACCTAAAAAGAATTCAGAGAAATGAGAGTAAAGATGATCCAAAATCTCAGAAACAGAATGGAGAAAATACAAGAAACATTTAACAAGGTTCTAGAAGAACTAAAGAGCAAACAAACAGTGATGAGCAACACAGTAAATGAAATTAAAAATACTCTAGAAAGAATCAATACCAGAATGACTGAAGCAGAAGAATGGATAAGTGAGCTGGAAAATAAAATGGTGGAAATAACTGCCAGGGAATAATAAAGAAAAAAGAATGAAAAGAATTGAGGACAGACACAGAGACCACTGGGACAACATTAAACGCACCAACATTCGATTACAGAGGTCCTAGAAGAAGAAGACAAAAACAAAGGGTCTGAGAAAATATTTGAAGAGATTATAGTTGAAAACTTCCCTAACATGGGAAAGGAAATAGTCAATCAAGTCTAGGAAGTGCAGAGAGTCCCCTAAAGGATAAACCCAAAGAGAAACATGATGAGACACATGTTAATCAAACTATCAAAAATTAATTACAAAGAAAAAATATTAAAAGCAGCAAGGGAAAAGCAACAAATAACATACATGGGAATCCCCATAAGGTTAACTGCTGAACATTCAGCAGAAACTCTGCAAGCCAGAAGGGAGGGGCAGGACATATTTAAAGTGATGAAAGGGAAAAACCTACAACCAAGATTACCCTACCCAGCAAGGATCTCATTCAGATTCGATGGAGAAATTAAAACCTTTACAGACAAGCAAAAGCTAAGAGAGTTCAGCACCACGAAACCAGCTTTACAACAAATGCTAAAGAAACTTCTCTAGGCAGGAAACACAAGAGAAGGAAAATACCTACAATAACACCCAAAACAATTAAGAAAATGGTAATAGAACGTACATATAGATAATTACCTTAGTTGTAAATGGAGTAAATGCTCCAACCAAAAGACATAGACTGGCTGAATGGATACAGAAACAAACCGTATATATGCTGTCTACAAGAGACCCACTTCAGACCTAGGGACACATACAGACAGAAAGTGAGGGGATGGAAAAAGATATTCCATGCAAATGGAAATCAAAAGAAAGCTGGAGTAGCAATTCTCATACCAGACAAAATAAACTTTAAAATAAAGACTATTACAAGAGCCAAAGAAGGGCACTACATAATGATCAAGGGATCAATCCAAGAAGAAGATATAACAATTGTAAATATTTATGCACCCAACATAGGAGCACCTCAATACATAAGGCAAAGGCTAACAGCCATAAAAGAGGAAATCAACAGTAACACAATCATAGCGGTGGACTTGAACACCCCACTTTTACCAATGGGCAGATCATCCAAAATGAAAATAAATAGGAAACACAAGCTTTAAATGACACATTAAACAAGATGGACTTAATTGACATTTATAGGACACTCCATCCCAAAACAACAGAATACACTTTCTTCTCAAGTGCTCATGGAACATTCTCCTGGATAGAAAATATCTTGGGTCACAAATCAAGCCTTGGTAAATTTAAGAAAATTGGAATCATATCAAGTATCTTTTCTGACAACAATGCTATGAGACAAGATATCAATTACACGAAAAAAATTGTAAAATGCAAACGTATGGAGGCTAAACGATATGCTACTAAATAACAAAGAGATCACTAAAGAAATCAAAGAGGAAATCAAAAAACACCTAGAAACAAATGACAATGAAAACACTGCAACCCAAAACCTATGAGATGTAGCAAAAGAAGTTCTAAGAAGGAAGTTTATAGCCATACAATCCTACCTCAAGAAACAAGAATAAGCTAAAATAAACAACATAACCTTACACCTAAAGCAATTAGAGAAAGAAGAACAAAAAAAAAAACCCCAAAAGTTAGCAGAAGGAAAGAAATCATAAAGATCAGATCAGAAATAAATGAAAAAGAAATGAGGGAAACAATAACAAAGATCAATAAAACTAAAAGCTGGTTCTTTAAGAAGATAAACAAAATTGATAAACCATTAGCCAGACTCATCAAGAAAAAAGGGGAGAAGACTCAAATCAACAGAATTAGAAATGAAAAAGCAGAAATAACAACTGACACTGCAGAAATACAAAGGATAATGAGAGATTACTACAACCAACTATATGCCAATAAAATGGACAACCTGGAAGAAATGGACAAATCCTTAGAAAAGTAAAACCTTCCAAGACTGAACCAGGAAGAATTAGAAAATATAAACAGACCAATCACAAGCACTGAAATTGAAACTGTGATTAAAAATCTTTCAACAAACAAAAGCCCAGGACCAGATGGCTTCACAGGCAAATTCTATCAAACATTTAGAGAAGAGCTAACACCTATCCTTCTCAAATTCTTCCAAAATACAGCAGAGGGAGGAACACTCCCAAACTCATTCTACGAGGCCACCATCACCCTGATACCAAAACCAGACAAAGATGTCACAAAAAAGGAAAACTACAAGCCAATATCACTGATGAACATACATGCAAAACTCTCCAACAAAATACTAGCAAACAAAATCCAACAGCACACTGAAAGAATCATACACCATGATCAAGTGGAGTTTATCCCAAGAATGCAAGGTTTCTTCCATATACGCAAATCAATCAATGGGATACACCATATTAACAAAGTGAGGGATAAAAACTACACAACAATCTCAATAGATGCAGAAAAAGCTTTCGACAAAATTAAACACCTATTTATGATAAAAACCCTCCAGAAAGTAGTCATAGAGGGAACTTACCTCAACATAATAAAGGCCTTATATGACAAACCCACAGCCAACATCATTCTCAATGGTGAAAACCTGAAACCATTTCCTCCAAGATCAGGAGCAAGAAAAGGTTGCCCACTCTCATAACTATTATTCAACATAGTTTTGGAAGTTTTAGCCACAGTAATCAAAGAAGAAAAAGAAATAAAAGGAATCCAAATTGGAAAAGAAGAAGTAAAACTGTCACTGTTTGCAGATGATATGATACTATACATAGAGAATCCTAAAGATGCTTAAAATACCTAGGGATAAACCTACCTAAGAAGACAAAAAAACTATGCAGAAAACTGTAAGACACTGATGAAAGACATTAAAAATAATACAAACAGATGGAGAGATATACCATGTTCCTGGATTGAAAGAATCATTGAGAAACATTGAGAAAATGACTATACTACCCAAAGCAATCTACAGATTTAATGCAATCCCTATCAAACTGCCAATGGCATTTTTCATGGAACTAGAACAAAAAATTTCACAATTTGTATGGAGACACAAAATACCCCGAATAGCCAAAGCAATCTTGAGAAAGAAAAATGGAGCTGGAGGAATCAGGCTCTCTGACTTCAGATTATACTACAAAGCTACAGTAATCAAGAGAGTATGGTACTGGCACAAAAACAGAAATATAGATCAGTGAAACAGGATAGAGAGCCCAGAGATAAACCTTATGG
Organism: Balaenoptera ricei; assembly: GCF_028023285.1. Classification (NCBI taxonomy): domain Eukaryota; kingdom Metazoa; phylum Chordata; class Mammalia; order Artiodactyla; family Balaenopteridae; genus Balaenoptera; species Balaenoptera ricei. The sequence goes on from NC_082642.1 coordinate 110,760,997, forward strand.
TCACCTTATCTTTGATAAAGGAGGCAAGAGTATACAATGGAGAAAAGACAGCCTCTTCAATAAGTGGTGCTGGGAAAACTGGACAGCTACATGTAAAAGAATGAAATTAGAACACTCCCTAACACCATACACAAAAATAAACTCAAAATGGATTAAAGATCTAAATGTAAAGCCAGACACTATAAAACATTTAGAGGAAAACTTAGGCAGAACACTCTTTGACATAAATCACAGCAAGATTCTTTTTGACCCACCTCCTAGAGAAATGGACATAAAAACAAAAATAAACAAATGAGACCTAATGAAACATAAAAGCTTTTGCACAGCCAAGGAAACCATAAACAAGATGAAAAGACAACACTCAGAATAGGAGAAAATATTTGCAAACCAAGCAACTGACAATGGATTAATCTCCAAAATATACAGGTAGCTCATGCAGCTCAATACCAAAAAACAAACAACCCAGTCCAACAATGGTCAGAACACTTTTATTTCTCCAAAGAAGATATACAGATTGCCAATAAACACATGAAAGCATGCTCAATATCACTAATCATTAGAGAAATGCAAATCAAAACTACAATGAGCTATCACCTCACACCAGTCAGAATGGCCATCATCAAAAATTCTACAAATAATAAATGCTGGAGAGGGTGTGGAGAAAATGGAACCCTCTTGCACTGTTGGTGGGAATGTAAATTGATACAGCCACTATGGAGAACAGTATGGAAGTTCCTTAGAAAACTAAAAATAGAATGACCATATGACCCAGGAATCCCACTACTGGGCATATACCCTGAGAAAACCATACTTCAAAAAGAGTCATATACCACAATGTTCTTTCCAGCACTATTTACAATAGCCAGGACATGGAAGTAATCTAAGTGTCCATCGACAGATTAATGGATAAAGAAGATGTGGCACTTATATACAATGGAATATTACTCAACCATAAAAAGAAACAAAATTGAGTTATTTTGTAGTGAGGTGGATGGACCTAGAGTCTGTTATACAGAGTGAAGTCAGAAAGAGAAAAACAAATACTAACACATGCTAACACATATATATGGAATTAAAAAAAAAAGGTTCTGATGTACCTAGGGGCAGGACAGGAATAACGACGCAGATGTAGAGAATGGACTTGAGGACATGGGGAGGGGGAAGTGTAAGCTGGGACGAAGTGAGAGAGCAACATTGACATATACACACTACCAAATTTAAATTATATAGCTAATGGGAAGCAGCTGCATATCACAGGGAGATCAGCTTGGAGATTTGTGACCACCTAGAGGGGTGGGATAGGGAGGGTGGGAGGGAGACGCAAGAGGGAGGGGATATGGGGATACACGTATGCATATAGCTGATTGACTTTGTTATACAGCAGAAACTAACAGAACACTGTAAAGCAATTATACTCCAATAAAGATGTTAAAAAAGAATCACTCAACAGGAAAGTTAACAAATAAACACCCTTCAACGCCGAAATTTGACCTTTAAGAAGACAAGCCTCAGTCAGCAAGAAATGTGCTTGGAAAATGAGACATCTTTTCAGGAATGCACAATGTGCACACACATATCAATAATTATGAATAAGAGGAGAAGGCTAATGAGATCCAGCGACACAATAGGTCATTCTGAGTAATAAATCAGGATTAATTGCATTGAGTATTTGACTATTAAATTTTTCCTTCTAAGTTATTTTTAAACAGAAAAAAAAAAAAGACCATTTTTTCCTTCCTGGTTCTTTCCCATCATTGTAACCTACTCATTAAAAAAGAAACCACTTTCCTTTGCAGTCACTCACTCACTCTACCTTTCCTCCTCCAGATCTTCTATAGCAATAACAGAGCATGAATAACTCCATGAAACAGACAGATGTATCTTCTCTGTGATCAGCTCTCTGTCAAGGAAGCTCATGCAGTAAATCTTTCAAAAGGGAAATTTGTCAGTTGTTACTGAAACAGTATGTGAGTCCTATACTCAGTGACTCCAGAAGAACACAAAGAGCTTAGGGGAAAGTTAAAATTTAAAGTTACCAGTATGGGAAATGCATTAGAAAGAATCAGGTCAGAGAGGCAAAAACTCAATTATAATCCCCCAAATTGAGATGACAAAAATCTCAACTGACCCAAATTTCTTGGCTTCTACCACTACCTACATTTATATTTGAAATGAGTTGAAACTCGAACTGTGCTGGCACCCTAACACCTGCTCCCTCTTTTCCCCTGGGGTAGCTGCAGTAATTACCCACCTCTACCTGCACCAATTTAGGATTTATGAAATGTTGGTCATGTAGAGTCAATCATTCCCATGTTCTAAGGTGGCAAATGATCATCTGCTAGTCAGAATTGCAACACTACTGGCAGGCAGACTTATTAGTTCCTTTCATTTTTGAGTCTAGTCATGCCTCAATTTTTGCTAGTCAATTTGCATTTCTTTTCTATGCTTTGCACCCTATGGAAAGAATTATAATTTATCTCCGCTGTACTTTCTAAATATATGCTTTTAAAACAACTTTTACACATGATTAAATTTTAGATATATTTTCAATTAAGACTTTGAACATAGTCATGGTTTCCACAGAACAAACACATACACAGTGGAGAATATTTGGAGAATGCTTCTCTTATAAGCACGTGATTGTACCAACCCTGTGGAACATTTATCAGATTAACCATGGCAGACTTTAATTTATAGTTCAGACCTCCGCCATAAATCTGTCCTACCTGGGTAAAATCATGAACAAAGGGAGCAGCCAAGTTATAACATCACTGTATATCACTGTGAGCAAAATATCTAAGCAAAAAAAAAAAAATTATCGAAACTTTGCTTTCAGTTAAAGACTAAAAATCTTTGGGAAAAAACTCCCTACTTTTTCCTGATTTAATATTCTTGGCTGGTGGAATAGAATCATTATTTCTCATCAGAGGATATTTTAATCTTTACACTGACAATGCAAGCAATTTTTTTTTTTTTTAATCTGGAGAAGAGACAAAAATGGGCTCAATAGCCTAGAACATAACTATGCATAAATAAAGATGAACGATAGAAAACCTCAAGTTGAAGAGTGGAAAGTTCTTGGAGTTTATATTATGGCACCTGAATCATTTTTTGTAAAAGACACAGTAATTATTATCTGCTGAGGAGACACAGAGAATTGGGGTTGGATTTAGCTACTTGAGGAAGAGCAATTCATACAAGCATTTGACAAAAGGAGAAACACATGAAGTTGATCATGAGTTGATATTTTGCAGACATAAATGTGGTTTGAAGAGCAATCCTTTATCCAAAGAACCTGTATTATACCAGTTAACTTTTCATTATTAGGTTTATTCAAGCCACCGGTACACTATTGCATCCATCCCTGGAGTGTAATTATGGGTAGATAGAGAATTGCTAAAGAGATGTAGGGGAAAGAACTCACCCATTGGAAAATATCCAATATGTGTCAAATACTGTGATAAGGACCCTATATGAATTCAAATTAACAACTCTCTAAAATTGATATAACTTTATACAACAAATAAACTGAGGCCCAAAGAAAGAAATTAGCCTCACATTTACATGTCTAATTTAGTAAGGCACTATTTATGCATGTAGAAAAATGTGAAAATGGGTAAAATTACATTGGCAGACATAGGAGAATGAAATAGTAGAGAACTAGGTTTTTAATACATGATTGTTAAACTGGACATTGCACCTGTCTCTCAGCCATTTGTATGAATGTTTTCTCTTTAAAATAATGTATTTAAAGAAGTTATTAGAAAATATTTTAGAAGAGACTCCTTCCATTAAAAAAAAACAAAAACCAAAAAAAAAAAAAAACCCAGCTGCTATGGTTTCATGTGAACTTAACCCACTTAGGGTTGCATGTCTTAATTTATAGAAAAGGAAGAGCAAGCCTCATTTACTGAGGCATTTTGTGAGGAATAGCTAATTAATATTGCACTTTAAGCATCTGAAGTGGTTACTGATGAAGTGCTCTTAAATATAAGCAACTAAATAAAAGTTTTAAATGTTTAATTAAATTTGGAAACTTTCAGTAAAAACTAAGTATATTAGTACTTTTCAGATTATGTTTATATAAATTATTTTGATATTTTAATACCTCTATTGTCTCACCATTAATTACAATACTGTGTACAGATGAAGACTGTAATTACTACAAATGTAAGTAAGACCATAAATATTATATGTTTTACTATCACATATACATATAATGTAATAAAATACTATATATCATAATATCATATATATAGTTTTCTTATGGACTGAATATTTGTATCCCTCCCTACTTGTCGTGCCCCAATTTGTATGTTGAAACCCTACCCAAGAATGTGATGGTATTAGGAGGTGGGGCCTTTGGAAGTAAATTAGGATCAGATGAGGTCATAAGGGTGGAGCCCTAAGCATGGGATTAGTGCTTTTATAAAAAGTCACAGGAGAGCCAGCTTCCTCTCTCTGCTCCCAGCCATGTGAGATTACAATAAGTCAGCAGCCTGCAACTGGAAAGAGGACTCACTGGAACTCAGCCATCCTGGCACCCTGATCTTGGTCTCCCAGCCTTCAGAACTGTGAGAAACAAATTTCTGTTCTTTTTATGCTACCAGTCTGTGGTATTCTGTATAGCAGTCCAAACTGACTAAAATACGTTTTATACTTTTATTCATATGGGAACTAAATGCACTAGGTATTAACTTTGTGAAATAGAGCTGGTACTTTAGACAAATGATTTAACTTTCATTACCTAAAAAAATATATTGAGCAGCTTTTATATTACAAACTCTATAATACAAAGATTGATAATAATAATACCTGTTTTTAAGGTGCTCACTGTCTAGCTGTTACTAAGACAAACACAAAAGTAACATTTGGTGTGAGCTAAGAAAAAAAAGTGAGTAATAGAAACTTTGGAATATTTTGTGTAAGCAAAAACAAACTAATTTAGTTAAAGCATTCTGAATCGGGGATGTAGGAGATAATGGAAATAGATTTGAGTGAGAGTCAGTGGACAAAGGCGTGGAAGTCCATATTCTCATTCGTTCATCCATTTCTTCATTTAGCAAACGTATTTCAAATACAAACTGTGCATCAAGCATTAAATTCAGTGTTTCAACAAATTGGTCCTCAGACCCCATTATGAGGTTTTAAATAAGAAAATAGTTTGATTATATCAATGTAAAAGTGAGTCAGGGAGAACAATGTAGAACAAAACAGGCAGCCTGATAATTGCGTCCACCTGCAAACTTGGCAGCTTCCCTAGACCATCAGAATCAGACAACCTCAACTATCACATTGGCGCTGCTCCCTATGCCAGTTATGTGAACTTTGATAAGTCATAAGTGACTTATATTCTATGAGTCTCAAGATTTCATACTTTAAATAAGTTTGATATTTTCCTTGCCATGATTGTTAATTAATTAAGGTTAAAGAGTATTTTTAAAACTCATAGAAAAAGGATTAAAGGCTTATACACTAAAATTTTATGAAACTAATCTAATTTTCAATATGTACATTTACAAAGGGACACAACATGTTATCACTAAAAATTTTTTTAAATTCTTAACCTGGGTTAAGTTTCATTTTTGGTAGTGCTACTGGTACAGAAAAGTTAGAGAGTATTAGTTATTCTCCCACAGCATTTCAAATCTTTCTGTACATTTTGTTGTTGTTGTTATTTGTTTCTTTTAAGAAAGAAATTTTGAGAGGGGAAATAATCTCTTCTTGAACGAAATATTAAAATTTCAATGTTGAATAATGTCAATCTGGAAGGACGTTTCTTATGAGGTATTGTTCTACCCATTCTTGACATTTTCAATTTGGGTATTGATTGATTTACATAAGAAACTAGATGGCACATTTAATAAATGTGTGGTCAGGAAAATAGATGATGGACATAGTAACTGTTTTATATAAAAGATTCAGGTTCCAGAAGAGATACTAAAAGTTTAGGAGGATGGTCTAATGTGTCAAAAGACCAAAAATAAACTGTAATATCAGAGATTACATATTTACTCTATATGTTGTGTATACTTAACCAATGTTTATAGACTAACAATAGATAAATCATATTTTTATTGGTGATGCATTATTTATGTACTTTTCCTGTATTATTCTACATTTAATCCTCATAACAACTCTATGATGCCTATTATGTACATGTTACAGGTGAGAAAATTTCATACATTGAGTTTAAAACAAACTTGCCCAAGGGCATATAATAAGGTATTTCAGAGCCTGATTTACACCAAAGCAGTCTGGATTCTAAATCACACATTTAAAAAATACTAGGGGACAATATATATAGGAAATGTAGAGTAACACATACTGAAAACTTCTCCATAAAAGCAATGAGAACATTGGCAAAATTGTCAATATCAACATTTTCAGAACTCTGGGAATTAATCAAAGAATTTTAGCAATCTGGAGAATATTTATTCAAGAAAAACAAATCTCAGTAACAACATCATGCATTTTGATTTTCTAACTTGTCCATCTCCCTCTCCTAGCATACACTTGCTATGGATTGAATTGTATCCCCCAAAATTATATTTGAAGTCTTAACCTCCAGTCCTCATAATGTGACCTTATTTGGAAATAGAAACATTGCCAATGTAATTAGTTAAGAAGAGGTCATATTACAATAGAGTGAGCCTTTAATCTAATAAGACTGGCATCCTTATAAGAAAAGTAGAAAAGACACAGAGACACTGACACAAGGGGAGAACACCATGCAATAACAAAGGCAAAGACTGATAAAGTGCTTTCAGTGCAGCTAAAGCCAAGAAATGCCAAGAATTGGCACCAGAAGTGAGGAAGAAACAAGGATGCATTTTCCCCTATAGTATTCAGGGGAGCAGGCCCTGCCAATACCTGATTTCAGATTTCAAGCCACCATAACTGAGTCAATACCTTTATGTTGTTTTACCCACTCATTTTGTGATACTTTATTATGGCAGCTCTAGGTAGTTAACATAGCACCTACTAAAACAGTCCTAAAATACATGAAGCAAAAACTGTCAGTAGACTTCCAGTTTCCTATTCTGCATGTAAGGAGCTTGGAAGTCACCACTCTGTCATAACTACACATAAAAAGCTGAAAAGACTGAAGAATCAACAACTGTTCTGGTATCCATTAGAGAGGGAGAGACAGGGTAAACCATCGCCCTCAAGACTGGAGAGACTGACAGGCAAGTACAGAAAGTAACATACCAAAGCATACTCACAGGTGGAAACCACCACGGGAACAAGTGCTGGGGTAGGAGAACCTGAACTGTAACGGACAAACTGCTGGAAGCTCAACGTGGACAACTGTGAGAGTTAAAAATGCTAGAAGAATCCAGTTATAGGAGGACCCTTGCATTATTGTGAGATTTGCCTTAAGAAGTTTGACCAGATTCCCACAGTGTAAGTTCCCTTTTTAAGCTTCCAGCAAGGGGAGGGGAAATGTACCGTTTAGAAATACACCAGAGCACTTGTTCTTCTTAACAAGGCCTGCCCTCAAAGAAAACTGGTTAACCAGATCCTAACCATCTGAGATGATTGGAGCCTGACATAGGAAAGAGAAATACCCAAATCCAGCCCACTCTAGCCACCTATCCCACCTAAGGAGGTAGGAAAAAAACCCCAAAAACTGAGAAACTTGTGGAATTCTTGGTCCAGAACACAGGCTCAATAAAAGACTGTATGAAAGACTATATAAAAACTATAAAAGACTATATAAAGACTGTATAAAAGACTGTATAGAAAATCCTAAAGACACCACAAAAACTACTAGAACTCATCAATGAATTTGGTAAAGTTGCAGGATACAAAATTAATATACAGAAATCTGTTGCATTTCTATACACTAACACCGAACTATTAGAAAAATACATTTAAAAAAATCCCATTTACAATTGCATCTAAAGGAATAAAGTATCCAGGAATAAATCTAACTAAGGAGTTAAAAGACATGAACTTGGAAAACTATAAGACGCTGGTGAAGGAAATGAAGATGGCACAAAACAAATGGAAAAATATATCATGCTTAGTGATTGGAAGAGTTAATGTTGTTAAAATGAACATACCACCCAAGGCAATCTACAGATTCAGTGAAATTCAAGGATTCTATTGATATATTTTCTAGCTCAGTTTCCTTCCTTAGCTGTTTCTAGTCTACTAATAAGTCCACCAAAAGCATTCTTGATTTCTGTTACAGTTTTTTTGTTTGTTTTGTTTTGTTTTTATCTATAGCCTTTTTGGTTCTTTCTCAGGATTTTTTCTGTACTTACATTGCCCATCCATTCTTGCCTGCTATCTACTTTATTAATTAGAGACCTTAGTATAGTAATTAGAAAAGATATATGCACCCTTATGTTAATTATAGCATTAAGATCTAAAGATCTAAAATCAATCATCTAAGTTTCCACCTTAAACTAAAGAGAAGAGCAAATTAAATCCAAAGAAAATAGAAGAAAAAAATAATAAAAATTAGAGCAGAAATCAATAAAATTGAAAATGGGAAATCAATAGAGAAAATCCATAAAACCAAAAGCTGATTCTTCAAAAAGGTAAATAAAACTGATAAGCTTCAAGCCAGGCTAAGTAAGGGGAAAAAAAGAGGACACAAAATAATATCAGAAATTAAAGAGGGGAATCACTACAGATCCCATAGAAAATAAAAGGATAATAAAGGAATAATATAAACAACTCTAGGCCCACAAGTTTGTTAACCTAGGTGAAATGGAACAATTCCTTGAAAGACATAATCTACCAAAATTTACACAAGAAGAAAAGCAATCTGAATATGCCCATATCTATTAAAGAAATTAAATCAATAATTAACATTCCAAAACAGAAAGCACCAGGTCCCGATGTGTGAATTCTACCAAATATTTAAGGAAGAAATTATACCAATTCTTTGCAATCTCTTTCAGAGTATAGAAGCAAAGAGAATAGTTTGCGAATTTGACCTCATTCTATGGTCAGCATTACCCTAAAAACAAAACCAGACATTACAAGAAAGGTAATCTATAGACCAAATCTCTCATGAGCATCAGTGCTGGTTCAAGATTCAAAAATCAATTACTGTAATCCATCATGTCAACAAAGTAAAAAAAAAATCACATGATTATATCAATAGGTGCAGAAAGAGCTTTTGACAAAATTAACACCCATTCATGATAAAAAAAAAACTCTAAGTAAACTAGGAATAGAGAACATTTTCAACTTGATAAAGATGTCTACAAAAATCCACAGATAACATTGTTCTTAATGGTGAGAAACTTAAAGCTTTCTCACTAAGATCAGAAACAAAGCAAGGATGCCACCTCTCACCACACCTTTTAAACATCTTATTAAATGTTCTTGCTAATACAATAAGAAAAGAAAAGGAAATTATACACTTTGGGAAAGAAGACATAAAACTGTCTTTATTCTCAGATGACATAATCATCTATGTAGAATATCCAAAAGAACTGACAAAAAAAACTCCTGAAACTAATAAGCAATTATAGCAAGGTATAAGATACTAAAATGATATACAAAAGCCAGTTGCTTTTCAATATGCTAACAATGAACAAGGGGAATTTGAATTTAAAAACACAATGCCATTTACAATAGCATCCTCCAAAAATGAAATACTTAGGTACTTCTTAGGTAAATACTTAGGTAAATTTACCAAAACATGTACATGATTTATTTGGGGGAAACTACAAAACTCTAATGAAGAAAATCAAAGAACTAAATAAATGAGAAATGTTTCGTGTTCATGGATAGAAACACTCAATATTGTCAAGATGTCAGTTCTTTCCACCTTGATCTATAGATTCAACGTAACCCCTATCAAAATTCCAGCAAGTTATATTATGGATATCAACAAACTGATTCTAAAGTTTATATGTAGAATTTTATGGCATTCATATGGAGAGGCAAAAGACAGACCAGAGTAGCCAACACAATATTGTTGGAAAAGAACAAAGTCAGAGGAATGATGCTATACAACTTCAAGACTTGCTATAGAGGCAAAATAATCAAGACAGTGTGGTACTGGTGAAAGAACAGATAAATAAATTAATGGAACAGAATAGTCCTGAAATAGATATTCATAAATATGGAGAATTGATCTTTGACAAAGTGGCAAAGTCAATACAATGGAACAAAGAAAGTATCATCAAGAAATTGTGCTGAAATAATTGGACATCTACATGCAAAGAGAAATCTAGGTATAGATTTTATATCCTTCACAAAAATTAAGTCAAAATGGATTATAAATCTAAAGGTAAGATACAAAAGTATAAAACTCCTAGGAGATAACATAGGAGAAAACCTAGATGACTTCTAATATGTTGATGTCGTTTTCTTTTTTCTTTTATTTTCCATTATGGCTTATTACAGGATACTGAATATAGTTCCCTGTGCTATACAGTTGGTCCTTGTTGTTTATTTATTCTATATGTAATAGTTTGCATCTGCTAGTCCCAAACTCCCAATCCATCCCTCCCCACCCACCTCCTTTGGCAACCACAAGTTTGTTCTCTATGTTTTTGGGTCTGTTTCATAGATAAGTTCATTTGTGTCATATTTTAGATTCCACATATAAGAGATATCATATGATATATGTCTTTCTCTTTCTGACTTACTTCACTTAGTATGATAATCTTTAGGTCCATCCATGTAGCTGCAAAGGGCATTATTTCATCCTTATTTGTGGCTGAGTGGTATTCCATTGTGTGTGTGTATATACCACATTTCTTTATCCATTCATCTGTTGATGCACATTTAGGCTATTTCTATGTCTTGGTTATTGTAAATAGTGCTGCTCTGAACAGAGGTGTGCAAGTATCTTTTCGAATTATAGTTTTGTTCAGATATATGCCCAGCAGTGGGATTGATAGATCATATGGCAACTCTATTTTTCGTTCTTTGAGGAACCTCCATACTGTTCTCCATAGTGACTGCTCCAATTTACATTCCCATCAACAGCATGGGAGGGTTCCCTTTTCTTCACACCCTCTCCACCATTTGTTATTCGTAGACTTTTTAATGATGGCCATTCTGACCTGTGTGAGCTGGTACCTCATTGTAGTTTTGATTTTCATTCCTCTAATGATTAGTGATGATGATCATCTTTTCATGTGCCTATTGTTTAGAGAAATGCCTGTTTAGGTCTTCTGCCCATTTTTTTATTGTGTTGTTCGTTTTTTTGTTATTGAGTTGTGTGGGCTATTTGTATATTTTAGAAATTAAGCCCTTCTTTGTCACATTGTTTGCAAACATTTTCTCCCAGTCTGTAAGTTGTCTTTTCATTTTGTTTATGGTTTCGTTTGCTGAGCAAAAGCTTATAAATTTGATTCAGTCCCATTTGTTTATTTTTGCTTTTATTTCTATTGCCTTGGGAGACTGACCTAAGGAAACATTGCTACGATTTATGTCAGAGAATATTTTGCCTATGTTCCCTTCTAGGAATTTTATGGTGTCATGTCTTATACTTAAGTCTTTAAGCCATTTTGAGTTTATTTTTCTGTAAGATGAGAGGGTGACTTCTAACTTCATTGATTTACATGTGGCTGTCTAACTGTCCTAACAACACTTGCTGAAGAGACTTTTTCCCCATTGTATATTTTTTACTTCTTTGTTGAAGATATATTGACCAAAGGTGTGTGGGTTTATTGTCTGAATATTTGATAGGGATTGCACTATCAACATAGTACTGGAAGTCCTAGTCACAGCAATTAGATAAGAAAAAGAAATTAAAGGTACCCAAATTGGAAGGGAAGAGATAAAGTTGTCTTTATATGTAGATGACATGATACCATATATAGAAAACTCTAAAGAATCCATACAGAAACTACTAGAATTGATAAACTAATTCAGCAAGGTAGCAGGATACAAGATTAACATACAGAAATCAGTTGTATTTCTTTACGCTAACAATGAAATATCTGAAAGGGAAAGTAAAAAAAACAAATACCTTTTAAAATCACATCAAAAGAAATAAAATACTTAGCAATAAACCTGACCAAAGAGGTGAAAGACATATGCTGAGAACTATAAAACATTGATAAAGGAAACTGAAGATTATTTAAAGAAATTGAAACTTTATATTTATATAAACTTTATATTAAAGAAATATCCCATGCTCTTGGATTGGAAGAATTAAATATTAATTTATTTTAGAAATTTTTTAAATTAATATTTTTATTAAAAAGTAAGCTTAAGGTGAAAAAACAGTTTATTTTTAATCAGTTTATTACTACAGACCATTTTCTAATCATTATCATGGTAATTGATTCAGGCATTTATCACTAATGGATGTTGAAACTAGTGGGACTAAGTTGACAAGGAACATAATATTTACATAGTTTCAAAGTATCTCTCTATAAATGATCTATTATTTAGAAAGAGCAAACAGTAACATCTTAGTGAAGAAACTTGGCAGACAGTACCTTAAATAAGTGATCAATTTCACATCATAAATAATGAGGCAGCCAAAAATCCGTGCCTCCTGATATGATACACTAAGAAGAATAAAGTATCACTCTAATTTCCTGTCAAAGCTACATCTACATAATCTGAACATAGTCATAAGCAAACATCACATGAACCTAAATTAAGTTAAATTCTCCTAAATAACTGACCTGCACTCTAAAACTATCAATGTCATGAAAAACAAAGAAAGTCTGAAACTGTTCCAGAATAAAAGAATTTAGAGACATGTCAGATAAATTCAATGTGAGATTCCAAATACAACCTGGAACTTAATAAATAAAATTAAAGTAACAGCTACAAGTGATTCTTTAAAACAAAACAAAACAAAACAAAACTTTTTTTTCAATTTTATAAACATTTTCCAAGATATTTTTGTTATTTTATTGTTTACACTTCCCCCCCCCAAACAATCTAACCTAATTTTTGGTGATAGCTGTTATTATTATGGTTAACATTGGTGACTACTGACTTGAATAGGGCACACTTGATATTTCTGATGAGCTGGTAATTTTCTATATCTTGCTATGGGTGTTAGTTACAGAGATATACACTTTTAAAATTACATTTATTGTTACATTTAAGATTTGTAAACTTCATATATTATCATTCAATAACAAGTTAAAATAATAAACCAGTTATTTTGAGTTCTGTGTCTGACAACATCAATAATTACATTGTATGTGGGTTTATTTCTATTGATTTATTTTTTTTCCTTGTGATTTCAGTCATTTGGTCATGTCTGGAATGTTGATTAATTTTATGAGTGCTGAGAATGTGTATGAACAATTGTAAAGAGAGTATCAGTTTTTTCTAGCAGACAGATAAAACACAAGTAAATGATCTGATACAAATTGGAATTAAGACATTTCAAGGATGGATTTCAGATTTTTGAGAAAAAAGCTTTGTTCGGATTTTTAGCCTTTTTAGCAGATTTGTTATTCAGTTTTATTCCATTTTATCTATTATTATTATCCTCCGCCTCCTCATCATCATTTGCTTTCTTTTTGTTCTTGTCCCTGACATGCACAGCTTAGAAATCAGAAAATGTCATGAGGAAAAAGCCGCCGGCAGAATGTTAGCTAATTTCTCTGGCTTCCCTTTTGGTCTGTGAAAGAAAAAAAAAAAAACTACTGTTTTCTGTCAACTTACAAAATCTTTCACTCTGACAACAAATGTGTGTGTGTGTGTGGGGGGGGGGGCATTCACACAACAAGCTGTTCTCTAATTATCTGTTGATACCAACTGGTTGTCCTGCAATTTAATTCAGTTCTGACATTACTCAACACGGGGCTCAACACAGATGCCACAGGTTAAGGGTTTAGTCCCACAAGACTGTCCCAACTGCACATGCCAATCCCAAGTCCCAGGGTGTCACCTGTGCTGCTGGCGAATAGGCTACAAGTCAGAGGTTTTCATGACCCCTTCCTTGGGTTCAATAATTTGCTACAGCAGCTCCCAGAACTCAGGAAAATAGTTTAGCTACTTGAGTCCCGGTTTATTATAAAAGGATAAAATGCAGAAACAGCTAGATGGAAGAGATGCTTAGGTTAAGGTGTGTGGGAAGGGATGTCGAGCTCCATGCCCTTTCTAGGCATGCCACCTTCCCAGCACCTCCACGTGTTCACCAACCTGGAAGCTCTCCAAACTCACTTAACTAGGATTTTTATGGAGGCTTCATCACACAGGCAGGATTAATTCAACCTTCAGTTTCTCTCTACAGTCCCTCTAGAGCAGAGGTCGGTGATGGGGCTGAAACCTTAAACCCCCTAATCACATGGATGGTTCCCCTGGCAACCTGTCCCCATCTTGCGGTTATTTAAGGACTTTCTAAGAATTGCCTCATTAACATAAACTCAGGCGTGGTTGAAAGAAGCTTGTTATGAATAACAAAAGACAATTCATTCACCTTTATTGCTTCGGAGCTATTTCAGGAACCAAGGACAAAATATCAAATATTATAACAAAGACGTCCCCATGTTTCTTATCACTTAGGAAATTACATGTGTGTTAGGAGCTACTTCCAGGCATGGGGATGAAGATTTTATATATATGTATATATATATTAATCATAATATCAATCTGGAAACGTGTTTTCTCAAAGCTTGACTATTTTAGTAGCACCAAAATCTAGTCTTTTTCTTCTCAGTCAAGAGAGTCTCACACAAGTTTTATTTACACAACTTTCTATTTCTTCTCTATGCCACTTGATTTGAAATGGCAAATGCCCTGAGGGGCAAAAAGGTGATAAATATAGGGCTCACCTCTATATACTGTCATCACTCAGTATCCACAGGGATTTGTCCCAGGACCCGCTGCAGATACCAAAATTTGAGGATGCTCAAGTCCCTTATGTAAAATAGCATAGTATTTGCATATAACCTATGCACATCCTCCCTTATACTTTAAATTATCTCTAGATTACTTACAAATTATCTCTATATTACTTACAATACCTAATACAATGTAAATGCTATGTAAATAGTTGCCTACAAGCAGCAAATTCAGGTTTTGCTGTTTCGAACTTTCTGGAATTTGTTTTATGAATTTTTCAACCCTCTGTTGTTGAAGGCACAGTTGCAAAGTCTCCAAATCTTTTCAAACAGTGTTTTCCCAAGCTTATGTCTTTATTTTAAGTGAGATTACAAGCTATCAATACTTCTTCATACCTAAATTTAAATAGACTTTCCAATAATACATATATGGCAAAATTTGATTTTTTTCTGATAAAATGAAAAGCCAGCTGTTTAATCATGTAAGAAAATGCTTGTTTAGTTGACAAATAAATTACAAACCACGTATATCATATTTCTTTTTGAAACTAATTGCATGTAAAAATGCAAGTTGGAATGTATTTTTTGTATCAACCATAGATAAAACTTCTTTCTGACATGATGTTTTGATATCCATAATTTTTATAAATAAAATAACTGTCTTTTAAGAAATAATTGTTTTAAAAGTCAGGATAAAAGACAAATGGTATTTAATGTGATTATTGATATGGTTGGATTCAAATCTCCCATTTCCTATTTGTTTTCTATTTGCCTATGTGTTCTCTGGTTGCCTTGGTATTTATAGTATATATTTTTAACTTCACCTAGTCTACCTTCAAGTGATATTATACTTCATTGTTTGTATAAACAGCATAGAACACTATACTTTCATTTCTCTCCTCCTGACATTTATATTATTTTTGTCATTTATTTTACTTTTGGATATATTATGAATCCCACAATATATAGTCATTATTTTTATTTAAATAATTGGATTTTTTAAAGATTTAAATATTTATTTTTAAAATGTCTTTTATGTTTAACAGTATGATAATATCAGTGGTCTTAAATCTGAAACCGAGCAAGACCCTTCTGGGCCTTCCCTGGGATAGACCGCCACCTCCACGCCCACCCCCCACCCCTGTGTTCCCCATCTCTTGTTTGTAGAAAAGCTTTAGCCTCCAAGGCCTTCCCTGAGTTCCAAAGAACAAATTTAATCAGAGAAGTGAGAAAATGCAGAAACAAAGGAAAACAGTCAAGCAACACAACATAATAATAGTTTAACCATTAAAAAAGTCAAAGACTTTTATTTCCTCTTCAAGGACTATAAATAACACTCTAAGCCACATCCTTGAGTTGTTCTGTAGATACTAAAACCCCCACCAAGTGGAAGAAGTTAACTGCATGCTGACCACAAGCACATAGACCCCAGACCAGTTAGAATCAGAAAGTTGATGGTGTTAACTCCCAAAATACCACCCTGTTACCTCACTATCAACCAATCAGAAGAATGTCCATGAGCTGATCAGGAACCCTACAACCTTCAACCCTAATGTTGCCTTTAAAAACCCTTCCCTGGGCTTCCCTGGTGGCGCAGTGGTTGAGAGTCTGCCTGCCAATGCAGGGGACACGGGTTCGAGCCCTGGTCTGGGAAGATCCCACATGCCGCGGAGCAACTAAGCCCGTGTGCCACAACTACTGAGCCTGCACGTCTGGAGCCTGTGCTCTACAACAAGAGAGGCCGCGATAGTGAGAGGCCCGCGCACCGCGATGAAGAGTGGCCCCCGCTCGCCTCAACTAGAGAAAGCCCTCGCACAGAAACGAAGACCCAACACAGCCAAAAAATAAATAAATAAATAAAATAAAATTTAAAAAAAAAAAGACCTAACACAGCCAAAAATAAATACAATTAAAAAATTAAAAAAAAAAAAAAAAAAAAAAAAAAAAAAAAAAAAAAAACCCTTCCCTGAAAGCCATTGGGGAGTTTGGGTCCTTTGAGCATGAGCTGCCTGTTCTCCATGCTTGGCCCCACATTGGGTGCCTTGTAATAAATACTGTACTTTCCTTCACTACAGCCCAGTGTCAGTAGATTTTACTGTGCACTGGGCCAGCAGACCCAAGTTTGGTTCAGTAACACTTCCTTTTGTAAGAAAAAATGTTTCTCCTGGTATCATTTTAATTCTTAAACATTTCTTATAATGTGATTAATCCTTTCAGCCCTTGTTTATCTTAAAATATATTTATTTTACCTTAGTATTTGAAAGATATTTTTCTGAGCAAATAATAGATTGTTTTCTTTTGTTTTTTTTGTTTTGCTTTGTTTCCTCCAGTACTTTAAAGATGTTGCTCCACTGTCTTCTTGCTTTCATTGTTTTGGATAATAAAATTAAAACGTTGTATTTGAAGCTAATTTATGTAATGTAAATTCTACCTTATGCTCCAATACTTTGATAAATGGGATTGGGTTGTTATTTGTCAACATTTGGGCAAAAGTAGGATGGAAATCAAGTCTATATTTTGATATAAATATTTATTGAATAATAATTAGTCAAATATATTTATAAAGAATCTCCTTTCTGAACAGCAAGAATCAAAATATTGCAAATGCTCCAAATGTCAAATAAATAATAACAAGGAATAACTCAACTTCCACAAACAAAATCAAGTCTGTATTAAGTGAAGTGAAGTTATTCTAGAAAAATAGTGCCTATAAAATCAGAGTCGTAGAATTAGATTCTTCTTGTTTTCTCTATAAATTCAGAAAAGCTAATGACAGCCTGGAAGGGAAAAAAGTTGATGAATCAATCTTCATAAAACTAGCTGACCTACACCATAACCAAGACAGAGATTCTCAAAAATAGGGAATTTTGGATCTTTGGATGAAGTCAAATTCTTCCAATTTGTGCAAAGTAAGTGAAAGATAAGTTGTAACTTGCTAAAATGGTTACCATCACAAGAAAGCCAATGGGAGACCTTCAAGATGGCAGAGGAGTAAGATGTGGAGATCACCTTCCTCTCCACAAATACATCAGAAATACATCTACATGTGGAAAAACTCCTACAGAAAACCTACTGAACACTGGCAGAAGACATCACACTTCCCAAAAGGCAAGAAACTGCCCACGTACATGCCAATGTGGCTGACAGGGTCTTGGTGCTACAGCTGGGTGTCAGGCCTGTGCCCCTGAGGTGGGAGAGCTGAGTTCAGGACATTTATCCACCAGAGACCTCCTGCTCCACATAATATCAAATGGCAAAAGCTCTCCGAGAGATCTCTATCTCAACATTAAGACCCAGCTCCACTCAACAACCAGCAAGCTACAGTGCTGGACACCCTATGCCAAACAACTAGCAAGACACAAACACAACCCCACCCATTAGTAGAGAGGCTGCCTAAAATCATAATAAGATCACAGACATCCCCAAAACACCAATGGACACGGTCCTGCCCACCAGAAAGAAAATATCCAGCCTCATCTACCAGAACACAGGCACCAGTCCCCTCCATCAGGAAGCCTACACAACCCACTGAACCAACCATAGCCACTGGGGGCAGACACCAAAAACAACGGGAACTACAAACCTGCAGACTGCAAAAAGGAGACCCCAAACACAGTTAAGTTAAACAACATGAGAAGACAGAGAGATATGCAGCAGATGAAGGAGCAAAGTAAAAACCTACAAGACCAAACAAATGAAAAGGAGATAGGCAGTCTACCTAAAAAAGAATTCAGACTAGTGATAGTAAAGAGGAGGTGATCCAAAATCTTGGAAATAGAATGGAGAAAATACAAGAAACTTTTAAAAAGAACCTACCTAGAAGAAATAAAGAGCAAACAAACAATGATGAACAACACAATAAATGAAATTAAGAATTCTCTAGAAGGAAACAATGGCAGAAGAATGGTTAAGTGATGTGGAAGATAAAATAGTGGAAATAACTACCAAAGAGAAGAATAAAGAAAAAAGATAGAAAAGAAGTGAGGACAGTCTCAGAGACCTCTGGGACAATATTAAACATGCCAACATTTGAAATATAGGGGTCCCAGAATAAGAAGTGAAAAACAAAATGTTTCAAGAGATTATAGTTGAAAACTTCCCTAATATGGGAAAGCAAATAGTCAATTCCAGGAAGCACAGAGAGTCCCATACAAGATAAATCCAAGGAGAAACATGTGAAGACACATATTAATCAAACTATCAAAAAATTAAATACAAAAAAACCCATTAAAAGCAGCAAGGGGAAAGCAACAAATAACATACATGAGAATCCCCATAAGGTTAACAGCTGATCCTTCAGCAGAAATTCTGCAAGCCAGAAAGGAGTGGCAGGACATATTTAAAGTGATGAAAGGGAGAATCCAACAAGCAAGATCACTCTACCCAGCAAGGATCTCATTCAGCTTCAATGGAGAAATTAAAAAACTTTACAGACAAGCAAAAGCTGAGAGAGTTCAGCACCACCAAACCAGCTTTACAGCAAATGCTAAAGGAACTTCTGTAGGCAGGAAACACAAGAGAAGGAAAAGACCTACAGTAACAAACCCAAAACAATTAAGAAAATGGTAATAGGAACACACATATTGATAACTACCTTAAATGTAAATGGATTAAATGCTCCAACCAAAAGACATAGACTGGCTGAATGGATATAAAAACAAGACCCATATATATGCTGTCTACAAGAGACCCACTTCAGACCTAGGGACACATACAGACTGAAAGTGAGGGGATGGAAAAAGATATTCCATGTAAATGGAATTCAAAAGAAAGTTGGAGAAGCAGTTCTCATATCAGACAAAATAGACTTTAAAACAAAGACTATTACAAGAAACAAAAAAGGACACTACATAATGATCAAGGGATCGATCCAAGAAGAAGATATAACAATTGTAAATATTTATGCACCCAACATAGGAGCACCTCAATACATAAGGCAAATGCTAACAGCCGTAAAAGGGGAAATAGACAGTAACACAATCATAGTAAGGGACTTTAACAACCCACGTTCACCAATGGACAGATCATCCAAAGTGAAAATAAGGAAACACAAACTTTAAATGACACTTTAAACAAGATGGACTTAATTGATATTTATAGGACATTCCATCCAAAACCAACAGAATACACTTTCTTCCCAAGTGCTCATGGAACATTCTCCAGGATACATCATATCTTGGGTCACAAATCAAGCCTTGGTAAATTTAAGAAAATTGAAATTGTATCAAGTATCTTTTCTGATCACAAAGCTATGAGACTAGATATCAATTACAGGAAAAAATCTGTAAAAAATACAAACACATGGAGGCTAAAAATACACTACTAAATAACCAAGAGATAACTGAGGAAATCAAAGAGGAAATGAAAAAATACCTAGAAAAAATTGACAATGAAAACAAAACGACCCAAAACCTATGGGATGAAGCAAAAGCTGTTCTAAGAGGGAAGTTTATAGCAATACAATCCTACCTCAAGAAGCAAGAAACATCTCAAACAGGCTAAACTTACACCTAAAGCAATTAGAGATAGAAGAACAAAAAACCCCAAAGTTAGCAGAAGGAAAGAAATCATAAAATCAGAACAAACATAAATGAAAAAGAAATGAAGGAAAGGATAGCAAAGATCAATAAAACTAAAAGCTGGTTCTCTGAGAAGATAAACAAAATTGATAAACCACTAGCCAGACTCATCAAGAAAAAAAAGAGAGAAGATGCAAATCAATAGAATTGGAAAGGAAAAAGGACAAGTAATAACTGACAATGCAGAAATACAAAGGATCACGAGAGATTACTACAAGCAACTATATGACAATAAAATGGACAACCTGGAATAAATGGACAAATTCTTAGAAAAGCAAAACCTTCTGAAACCGAACCAAGAAGAAATAGAAAATATAAATGGACCAATCACAAGCACTGAAATTGAGACTGTGATTAAAAATCTTCCAACAAAAGCCCAGGACTAGATGGCTTCACAGGCAAATTCTATCAAACATTTAGAGAAGACCTAACACCTATCCTTCTCAAACTCTTCCAAAATATAGCAGAGGGAGGAACACTCCCAAACTCATTCTACAAGGCCACCGTCACCCTGATACCAAAACCAGACAAAAATGTCAGAAAGAAAGAAAACTACAGGCCAATATCACTGATGAACATAGTTGCAAAACTCCTCAACAAAGTACTAGCAAACAGAATCCAACAGCACATTAAAAGGATCATACACCATGATCAAGTGGGGTTTATCCCTGGAATGCAAGGATTCTTCAATATACGCAAATCAATCAATGTGATAAATCATATTAACAAATGGAAGGGGAAAAACCATATGATAATCTCAATAGATGCAGAAAAAGCTTTGGGCAAAATTCAACACCTATTTATGATAAAAACCCTCCAGAAAGTAGGCATAGAGGAAACTTACCTCAACATAATAAAGGGTATATATGAAAAACCCACAGCCAACATCGTTCTCAATGGTGAAACTGAAACCATTTCCTCTAAGATCAGGAACAAGACAAGGCTGTCCACTCTCACCACTATTATTCAACATAGTTTTGGAAGTTTTAGCCACAGCAATCAGAGAAGAAAAAGAAATAAAAGGAATCCAAATCGTAAAAGAAGAAGTAAAGCTGTCACTGTTTGCAGATGATATGAGACTATCCATAGAGAATCCTAAAGATGCTACCAGAAAGTGACTAGAGCTAATCAATGAATTTGGTAAAGTAACAGGATTCAAAATTAATGCACACAATCTCTTGCATTCCTCAACACTAATGATGAAAAATATGAAAGAGAAATTAAGGAAACACTCCCATTTACCATTGCAACAAAAAGAATAAACTACCTAGGAATAAACCTACCTAAGGAGACAAAAGACCTGTATGCAGAAACTGTAAGACACTGATGAAAGAAATTAAAGATGATAGAAACAGATAGAGAGATAGACCATGTTCTTGGATTGGAAGAATCAACATTGTGAAAATGACTATACTACCCAAAGCAATCTACAGATTCAATGCAATCCCTATCAAACTACCAATGGCATTTTTCCAGAACTACAGCAAAACGTTTCACAATGTGTATGGGAACACAAAACACCCCGAATAGCCAAAGCAATCTTGAGAATGAAAAATGGAGCTGGAGGAATCAGGCTCCTGGACTTCAGACCAAACTACAAAGCTACAGTAATCAAAACAGTATGGTACGGGCACGAAAACAGAAATATAGATCAATGGAACGGGATAGAAAGCCCAGAGATAAACCCATGCACATATGGTCACCTTATCTTTGATAAAGGAGGAAAGAATATACAATGGAGAACAGACAGCCTCTTCAATAAGTGGTGCTTGGAAAACTGGACAGCCACATATAAAAGAGTGAAATTAGAACACTCCCTAACACCATACACAAAAATAAACTCAAAATGTATTAAAGACCTAAATGTAAGGCCAGACATTATAAAACTCTTAGAGGAAAACATAGGCAGAGCACTCTATTACATAAATCACAGCAAGATCCTTTTTGACCCACCTCCTAGAGAAATGGAAATAAAAACAAAAATAAACAAATGGGACCTAATGAAACTTAAACGCTTTTGCACAGCAAGGAAACCATAAACAAGACAAAAAGACGACCCTCAGAATGGGAGAAAATATTTGCAAATGAAGCAACTGATAAAGGATTAATCTCCAAAATATACAAGCAGCTCATGCAGCTCAATATCAAAAAAACAAACAACCCAATCCAAAAATAGGTAGAAGACCTAAATAGACATTTCTCCAAAGAAGATATACAGATTGCCAACACACACATGAAAGGATGCTCAACATCACTAATCATTAGAGAAATGCAAATCAAAACTACAATGAGGTATCACTTCACACCAGTCAGAATGGCCATCATCAAAAATTCTACAAACAGTCAATGCTGGAGAGGGGGTGGAGAAAATGGAACCCTCATGCACTCTTGGTGGGAATGTAAATTGATACAGCCAGTATGGAGAACAGTATGGAGGGTCCTTATAAAATTAAAAATAGAACTACCATACAACCCAGAAATCCCACTACTGGGCATATACCCTGAGTAAAACATAATTCAAAAATAGTCATATACTACAATGTTCATTGCAGCTCTATTTACAATAGCCAGGACATGGAAGTAACCTAAGTGTCCATCAACAGATGAATTGATAAAAAGATATGGCACATATATACAATGGAATATTACTCAGCCATAAAAAGAAACAAAATTGAGTTATTTGTAGTTAAGTGGATCTATCTAGAGTCTGTCATACAGGGTGAAATAAATCAGAAAGAGAAAAATACCATATGCTGACACATATATATGGAATCTAAAAAATATATATGTGGTTCTAAAAAACCTAGGGGCAGGACAGGAATAAAGATGCAGATGTAGAGAATGGAGTTGAGGACACAGGGAGTGGGATGGG
This sequence comes from Balaenoptera ricei, assembly GCF_028023285.1. NCBI lineage: Eukaryota > Metazoa > Chordata > Mammalia > Artiodactyla > Balaenopteridae > Balaenoptera > Balaenoptera ricei. The sequence goes on from NC_082642.1 coordinate 110,784,189, forward strand.
TAAGATGGGACGAAGTGAGAGAGTGGCATGGACATATATACACTACCAAATGTAAAATAGATAGCTAGTGGGAAGCAGCTACATAGCACAGGGAGATCAGCTCGGTGATTTTTGACCACCTAGAGGGGTGGGATAGGGAAGGTGGGAAGGAGATGCAAGAGGGAGGAGATATGGGGATATATGTATATGTATAGCTGGTTCACTTTGTTATACAGCAGAAACTAACACACCATTGTAAAGCAATTATACTCCAATAAAGATGTTTAAAAAAAAAGGAAACCAATGACTCAGAAATGACCATTTTCCTACATTCTGTCTTTGATTATAAACCTTAAAGATTTCTTCCTTGTATTGAGTTAAAATCTGCTTTTCCCCTTCCTTCCCAGTGACTTCTTTCTATTAACCTTATTTCAATCTTCTGCTACACAGATGCCTTCTACTTGACTGGCCTCTATATGAGATGGCAGTTACCCCCTTTCCCAAGTTAATGTTCTCCCGTCTTTCCACAAGAGCTAAATATCATTTTAGATGATAAGTAGGTAGGTAGATCATTAGATAGATAGATAGATAGATAGATAGATAGATAGATAGATAGATAGATAGATAGAGGTATTTCTCAAAGGGGACACTACTGAAATTTCGGGAGGGACAGTTCTTAATTGTGTGGAATTCACCAATGTAATGTCAGATACGTAGCATTCTTGCCCCTTTTCTTAAATTCCAAGTAGCATTTATAACTCATTGTAACAACTACAAAATAACCCTCACGTATTTCTAAATATCCCCTGGGTTTGGTATAGTTCTGATTGTAACCACAAACATCCTTAGCCTATTAACACTCTTCTGTATGAATCACAGTTTTTCACAAAACTAACGTCTTCCTAGAACTGAATGAAATGTAACTTATAGAACATAGTGGAATTATCCTTTTATTTTTCTTCTTGACACTATATATCTATGTTATTATTGAGTCAAAATTTTGATATTCTATTTTAACACATATTGATCTCTTCGTCAATTGAATTTCCAAGGTCATTTTCACATGTGCTGCTGTTAATTCGTATTGCTCCGATTTTGGACATAAGTGGTTGTACCAAAGAGCAAGGATTTTTATACTTAGTCCTACTACATGTTTCTTTGGACAAATTGCCCAACTTTTTTGAACTTTTGAGGATATCGTGTTGCCACACAGATCACTGGTTAGTGTTTATAACAAGTCTAGCTCTATTTCAATTCAGAGACATTATTTTTGATATTTTCCATCAAAATTTGCATAGAAATTATCTGATGACCCTAGCCTTCTTAACTCTGGATACTCTTTTTTCTTCTTGGCACTTCCTATAAGTTATAATTATTTTGTTTGTTTGTCTGTCTGGTTTTTGTCCCTCACACAATGATGTTGCCTTAACCAGGCCTCATGTTGCCTTAACCACTGTTTGACCCTTAGCACCCAGCACATAATTAGCCCACACTTGGTGCCTGGAGAGGTACTGTTAATTTTGTATCCAATGTATGAGATTTTTCTTACAAGTTTATTCATGTAAGAAAATAATTGTCCAAATAATTCATAGAGCCTGAAGGCAGATCACTGCAGCTGTTTGAGATCTTCTTCAGGCAAAACTAACTTGTTAGAATAATTTGGGTACTGTCATTCATCGGTTTGGAATTCAACTGTTTACAATACTAGTGCTAAACATCTAGTATTCCTGGCTCTCAATTTCTTCAGTAAGTCATAGAAAAATATTTGTGCAGAAGCAATTTGCTTTTGCCAACAAAATACAGGTTGAAATGGCGTGTGTCCATTCTGAGTAGAAATTTAAAGTGTCAGTATTTGCTGTGTTCTCTTCTTCTTGAATGATACTCTAAAAAGCAAATAACTAGATGGAACTCTGTCAGTCTTTGTCTCTGACTACACTAGACAGAGAACCTTTTCAACCCAAGATAGACATGTAGCTTCAGTGAGAAATGTATTATTGGGGAGCAAGTCTCCATGGAGTTTCTACTTGTCTGTCTTGTGACTCTTTTGTCCTAGACTATCCTTTCCAAGATATTTGTGTAGAAAAAACTCCACGATAATGTAAGTAGTGGCTTTCTCTAGGGCAGAAGGCAAATTTGTTTATTGACCAGGAAAATAAAGATAATGTCCCTCTCTGGAGAAATGGGGCAGGTTTGTTTGCAACTGCTTTTATAATATTGGGGTTTTTCTAAGCTCAGGTTTCCTCATTTGGCATAGACCCATTGTGTGTGCTGAGTACACCTGAGACACTTGCCATCATCTTCTTGGGACTTGCAGGGAAAAGGTAACAGATACAAATATAGCTCATGCTGCCTGCTGTGCTTTGAGTAAATAAAATATTTTGCCTGTAACCCAGGAATCTTGTGTCTTCTGCCAGCATATCTGAAACTGTTGTAGGCTATTTGGTTAGCTCACAGAAAAGGTAAAATCTCAGTCCCTTTAAGGCTCTTTATTTTTGTCTTATTTTAAGATACCGTGATTTGGGAGAAGTCATTTGTTACTGTAAAATAACCTAAAGTATTCTGACTAATACCTTAACCATTGATATTTCCCTTAGCTTTTATTTCTGTTCATTTTCATAACATTAAATGGGGCTTTGTTAGTATCACAGGCTAAGGATGGATGAAACAGATGATGAGAGAATGTCCCAGGATGTGTTAGAACTTGGAAATTGGGTTACAGACAATAGGCTACATTATTGATCAGAGATTGTGAAGTCCATTATGTGTCAGCTTAAGTTTTGTGATTAAAGGAACTAAGGACTTTAGTAACTTCTTGAGTAATCCGGAGAGTTGGATGTTAGATATATAAGATGTATTAGAGATATAAGACTTTAAATGTAGGAAAATGGAAGCTCAAAAATTATATGACTTTGACAGTTAATCAAGTGGTTAGTAAATGATTCAGATCTACTAGCCAAGTTACCCAGCCACTAGTCATGGTTCACTTCCCACTATATACTGCTGTCTTTGTTCCCTCACATGGTTCCCTCATTTGCTCATTCAATGAGTGTTCTCTTATTGAGTACATTCTATGTGCCAAATAGTATGCTAGACATAGTAACAAAGACACAATTCCATCATTATGAAATTTCAATCATTGGTCTATAAGTTGGAGACACGTTTCTATAGATGAGGGCCAGAAACCTTTAGAATAATACCATGTAAATAATTAGACCAGAAACTAATTCTTAAGAGACTATCTGGCTGGAGGTTGCTTGTATAATCTTATACTCTTCTATGTAAACTCATGTACCCTAATTAAAGTATGAGAACATAATATTATTTAGACTTCCTTTGTATTCATAGAGAAAGTAATTTATATTATATAGTGCTTTATATTAAAAAGTAAGAGTAATGTGTCAGTTCACTTACATATTAATCATAACACATAGATAATGCACAACAGTAGAAAGATCATGAGTGTCGACTTCAGAACATCAGGGAGTGAAGAGAGTAGAGATATCTATATTGTAGACTTGAGTATTTACCTAATCTCTTGAAACTTCTTCATCAGGAAATGGAGATACCTGATCAGCTTGATAAGATAATATACAACTTTTGGCACATTCTAAAACTGAATACATATTAATTATCTTTCTTTTTATGAAGCCACTTTTGAATGAAGGTAAGCAAGTATTACTTATATAGTCAACATGCATTCAGTACATGGGCAACCTTGCAATTTTACAGCCAGTTATGGTTCACATCTTCACATGATTTATTTTACTTGATCTTCACAACAGAAACTGTGAAGCTCAAATAATAAATTTATCGTTACAAAAGTCCAAAATATGAATGACAAAGTTCCTGTGTGGGATTATAAATTTGCTGTAGAATATAACATATATCTAAGCATGATATAAATATGACATAAAACAGACAAGGGATATTATATAACCAAAGAAACCCAGAAGTCCAGAAGAGGGTGATATCATATCTTATTTGACCACAAAGATTCTTAAGAGGGAGAGTAGATAACACTACCATTCTACATCCCAGAAAGCTATAGGTAATGTATAGTTTTTGTTGGTGAGTTTGTTTATAATTCCTAGAAGTCATGTATGTCCTGACTGACCGAGAATTTAGTTAATAATATAACTATTTTGTGATATAATGTAAACCTCAACTTTTAAACTTCAACTTACAGTCTGTTACTGTACTAAATAAAACAAGGAATTTAAGCCATATAGGGCTCTCTGAGGCCAAACAGGTGCAGAAACATGTTTGAAAGCCTTCCAAAGAAGAAAATGTAAGGCTTATGCTGCCTACAATGGCAAATAAAAGAGGTTCAGTATCATCAGCTGATATGGTACTCATCCTGCACAAAGCGTGCCACATAATACAGAGAGGAATTTTGAGGAAGTGAGGACATAAGGAACTTATTCTTGGGAAACCTATAAATTAATATAAAAGTTAGTTTAAAAAAAGACATGGAAATATATGTGTATATATTTGTATTGTGTAGATATTAGAAACAGGTAAATGAGTACACCTTAGTTCTTATTTCTTTATAAACATTGTGATGTTGAAACGTTACTGGGTATCCTGGAGTCATCTGCTCTATTGGAATTAATTTGGGAAGATTGCCTAAAAGAGATAAGTGTGGGCACAGGTATTTAGATCATCTTCAGAAACTCCAGTATGAATTTGGCTAAAGTGATTTGATTGATTTCTTAAAAATGTCCTTGCCAATTTCAAGCTAGTTGGAGAGATTGTACTATATTTGTACCATCTTTGCATTTCCTAATTGGATCAGGTAAAAGACAAGGCAAATCATTTTGTCATTAAATTTTGGATTAGGAAATTATGATGAGAGTCAGTATTCCTTGAAATAAAAAAAGTAAAATAATTGATGAGAAAGGGCAAACCTGTGAATCTACCCAGCTGTAGAATCCTTCAGGGATGAAAGACCAAAAGAATAAATGTGGTTCTGATAGCGAATTTACCACTAATGTGAATACTGATCTCTTTATCCCTGGAGACTACTTCTATTGCAGGTATTATCATTGAAAAAGGACTTTAATTCAGACATGTCTAATTACACTATAGGTTAATTCTATTAACTAGAAAATCTCCAAAGGACTTTAACATTTCTGACTATTAAATAAGTTTAAGCGGTCTAACCAAATTGCTAATGATTGCCTTTCATTACAAAGCAGAAACTGTTTGATGAATTTGCTCTTGCTTCTGGAACACTGGGACAAAGATTTGATTTTGAGGGCAATAACAATTTATTGCAATTACCCTAATGCATGGTAAAAATGGTAGTATTGTGTATAGTCTGTATTCTTCCCAGTGATTGCTTCCTTTGCTATTGTCATCCTCCGGTGTAGGTGCGAAGAGCCTCTTATTAGCAATAAAACAAATAATGATAAAATAAATGGGCTTACTTACTCATAAATGTAAGAAAGGCTCATCTGCAGTATTGATGGAGTCAGAAAGTTTTCTTTCATTTAAGCCATCCTGTTGTAATAGACAAATACCAGCTTTTCTATACACAGTGTGTCTGAATGTGGTTATTTTTCTTTTCTAACGTTTCAGCGTTGGTCTAGACACATTAGAACAATTATAACAGTTAAGATTCATTATAGTTGTTTGTTCCGGCTCTGCCTGAGCATTTAACGTACCTTTATTTTCATGTCGAATAATGTTAATATCCCATTTCTAGTCCTCCTCTCACAACTTTGGAAATTTCCCATTCATCATTTAATTCAGTGTTTTCATTCAGTGCTTAATAAGAGTTCAGCCCAGTGCAAACCACTGGGGAGAAAAATACCAATAAAACACAGCGCCTTATATCCAGGAGTTTACAACTTTTTGAATGAAGTAGACTTGAACACAGATAATTACAATATGGAAGCCTGGATGATATACATATAGCTGACTCACTTTTTTATACAGCAGCAACTAACACAACATTGTAAAGCCAGTATACTCCAATAAAGATGTTAAAAAAAATAAATAGAGAAGGAAGACAATGGGGAAAAAAAGGAAAGGAGGGAGGTAAGAAAAAGGCTTTCCACTGAGAAAACATGGAATTATTAGAATCCATTTAAATAATTTTATTCAGAAGTATGGCCTACCCACTACCTAGTCATAACTCCCTAGTACATTTATCTTACAAAAATGACAATATGCAAAAAGTCTATCATACAGTGAATTGAAATTCAATCCTGTGCCTCATTCTGCCTTGTCTTGCCTGTCCTCATTATCCTGCTTATAATGTATTAACATGAATGTGAGGGCCATGGTTCCCAGCTCTGCCCTCTACTCAGAAATGAATAAAGAAACTGTAAAAAAAGATAGATAGGAGGATACAAGTGGAGTGCTTCAAGTTGCCTAAGTGTGGAAGAAAAAAAAAAAAAAAAAAGACCTCTTAGGACCTCTGGTTCTACTACCAGAACCAGAGTTCTGCGATGGTCAACATGTAGGGAAGAACAAGATGAAAATGCAAGCATTAGGTGAGAGTATGGGGTGGTGGTGGGGAACATGTTAGAGGGGAGAGGAAAAAGAATGAACTTAATGTGTTCAAAATTATTAGGGTTCTTTCCTCAGGACTAACATGCATGTCATAATTTGTTCACACCACCACCAACGATCATTGTATATAAAGTCTCTTTATGCATCAGGCATGATGCCTTACATATACTATCTTCTGGAATCCTCCTGACAATGCATCAATACAGTATCTATACATTTATAGACACCCTTTTCTTCAGATTATGTGGGTCTACTTCCTCTTTTATGCTATCCCTTATGCAAGAGTAAGAGTCACAACAATTATTTAAGTAAGAGAACATTTATTACATTCAACTCAAAGCTACTTGTTACAAAGAAATATATACATCAAACAAAGTAAGTTTTCAAATTTTAGTAGTCTCTGTAAATTATCAGTGTCTCTGAAATGATTCACCTTTAATTACAGCCTATCCATAATCATCGAGAATCCAGTATCTTCTCTCTGATAGGCAGCCAGGAAAGGGCACCAGCAGGCTTGTATTCCTGATTCCAGTTTTTCAATTCTGGAGAAAGTAAAGGCTAACACTTAAAATGGCCCCAGCCATTGCTAATTAACCAGCAAAAACAGATGATGTCATTGTTCGTCTAACTCTCACTCAGCATTCAGACTCTGGTGAAGTCAGTTTTCAGCTCAGCCACAAGCAACCAGCAAAAAATGTCTAAGGCTGGCTGCTGTCACTGCAAGTTTAGTTGGCATCATACAAGGGGATACAGGACAAAAATGAGGAATTAAGATTATAAGTGTCATTCAAAAAATAAATGAGATTTAGGAATTTTCCATTATGTTTCTGTTTTTTTCTTGAGTTAGGACACCTTAACCTTAAAGTTAAAAACCCAGTTCCCTGACATAAAGCAATTTATTCAGATTACAGGTTGTGCTAACAGTTATCAGCATTTTCAATGGCAAATTGTAGGCTTTTATGCTATGCTTGTGGGTATGTGTGTAAAGGGAGGTATGTGAAGATATACTGACTTTGAGGCATGCCTTGTGGACAGCTACAGGGTAAGGAGAGGGAGAGAAAAGGGAAAAATAAACTTCCTTTGTTTTTCTTTGTCCCCCCCATCTTTCATTACCAATATTTTTTTCTCTAGGTCAGCAGCCATTCACCTTCACAGCCCCTGAAACTTTCCTCCCCTCGTTCTTTTCATGCAGGCTATTTAGCTTCAAATTGAATAACATGTGACTGAATCGTCAGAAATCTATCATCTGTCTCTCAATCTAATCTAAATTTCTACCATGTATCTTTTCTGTGCATCTAGGTCATATAAGATTAAAAGTATATTGAAGGGAGATGTTTATTGGGGAAATAGTTTTATTTTCCAATTTCTATTGTCATGAATGTTTGTTATAAGAAAATAAATCCTCAAAGGAATTTGCATTACATTAAAAACAGGAGGATAGAACAATGGAATTTTGATAGGCAGGAAAACAGAGGGAAAAACTGTTCTGAAACATAAACTAATAGAAGCATAACTGGGAAGAGTTTGGTCAAACATTGAACAAATGTCATATACCCGGAGTATGAATAGAGTCCAGAGAATCCACAAAAGCCATGTGTTCATGAACCCCAAACAAGCAATTTCTGATTTGTGGAAACTCCCATCCCTGATTTGGCTCTCTAGTACAATTTTGTATGTCTCTATCCCACTACATGAACCCCATCAGTCCTTACCTTTGCTAAGTCCCTGATCTATTATAGCCCATGCCCACACAGTTTCAAGAACTACCTGCAGTGGCTCAAAACCAATGAGCTGATAACCATTTGCCCAATGCCCCGTTAGTGAAGGAGAAAGCAAGAAGCTCTATTCCCAATGACTGCATCCATATCTGTAACTAATCCCACTTCTCCTGGGATCCACTCTCCATGGGCCGTTAGAATCTATAATGATACCTGGCCTCGGTGTCTGCTTAGAGAATTCAAAAGGGTTTTGTAAAGTAACCATATTTTGAGTTTTAATTAAAAATCTCATTTTTTTTCTCCCCCTACAGGCTTTCTAGTGTAGATTGTCATCCATGACTGTGGCTTCAGTTTTTTCTCTGTATCCCAGGGACCACCTTCACACCACCACCACCATTTTGTCTAAATTTAGTTCAGGCCACTTGTCTAAGCTCCCAACCTATATATCTAAATGTTTCCTCAATATTGCACTCGGATGTCTCAAAGGGAACTAGACTCAGCACAGATGTAATCAAACTGATTAATTTCTCCTCAAACTGGAGTCTTCCAGTTTTCCCTAATTTAGTGAATGAATCCAAACACTTATACAAGACTGAAACCTAGACACCATCAAAACCTCATATAATTGCCCGTATCATACAGGTTAATGCTATTTAAAGTTTTACTAGCTAACACTTGTAGTGCTTAACAAACACCAGGTTCTTTTAAAAATGAATTAAATATATTAACATATTTAATGCTTAACAACAATACAAAAGCAAGCACTATTACTCCTTTTTACAGCTAGTAAGATTTTAATAACTTGCCCAAGATCACATGGTTAGTAAGTGTTAGAGCTGGGGTTCTCACCTGTGCAGTCTGGCTCCAGGCCCCATACCCTTATTCAGTACACTCCACTGGCTCTCCTGCAAATAGTAGTGACTAATATTTATTAACTCTTCACTCTGTACTGGGCATAGAGGGTATTATGTTATTCTTGTTTTACAGATGAGGACACTGAGGTACACCGTGGTAGGTAATTTTCACCACAGTCCTTAACTAGTCAGCTGTGACTCCACAGTTCATTATCTGCCCTATTCTCATTTCAGATCCCACATTCTTAACAGCCAAGATTCTTGACACTTTACAATTCTTATTTAAAAAAACAAATAGCCCAGTTTTTGGTCAGAGGAAAATGACTTTTGAAGGATAGAAAAGCACTTTTACTCATTAGCAAATGTTCCGTCTCTTTGAGTTCACTATTAGATATGGCAAACAAATTTAAATTAAACCTTTAGTTCTACTCTGGACCTATTATCTAAACTCACCTAATGCCCAAGTGTTTTTAGCCATGTGTATGCACAAATTTATTGCAAAGAAATTGGGGTTTCTATTGATAGGCCTTAATTAAATAATAAATTAAATAATTTTGCCTATATTTAAATTTTCAGAATTGTTTTATTTCCAAAGAACAACTTTTATTTCTGAGGGATGTGGCTACTGTGCAGTGAAATATTTCTCTGAATTTTGGAACGTAAACTGAGGCTTTTAGGTTTTTCCTCTAATTTGGTTTTTTTTGTTTTGTTTTGTTTTTGTTTTTGTTTTTTTTAGTAAAATAGAATGCTGAAGTCCCCTCCCCACTGCAAACTTTGAAAAGTAAATTACAGTGCTTGTGTCACCTACGGAGCATATTTTACTTGAGTAATAATCATTCCCTTTTGACAATATGTGCCATCCTATTAAAAAAAAAAAAAAAAGGATGATTTCCAGCAGCTCATAAAAAGGCTCCAAGTATATAACGGACATCATCAAAGATTTTTCCATTCCTGTTTCATTTTTATGAATAGAGATCAAGAAATATACATATGTAAATTTCCTTTATGAGTGCTTTGACAGTGCGGCCTAGACTTGGTTACTTCAAAATATATAAATTTTATGTGGGAGGATTATAAATCAAATATGTGTTTTCAAATTCGCTACTTCCCAGTTAAGATTTTTTGATTGAAATGACTAATTTTTAATATTCTATATGATTCTCCTGAAGTAGAGTTAAAACAGGCCATTTTAAAACATAAGTATTAATTTTACTTTTTGAATCATAGTGATATCTTCAGTCTTCTAAGATTGCTTCTCTGGATTTTGATCATGTTGAAAATCAACTAATGATCCTAGTATGAATCTGCTCACTTGCATAGTTTAACAAAAAAGTAGCTGGAATTCTACATCATAGTAATAATCAGTTTTTTTGTTTGGGTTTTTTTTCTTTAGAAAGAATGACTGAAAGGAAAAGCAGTTCAGGTGACAATGTTCAAAATCCTAATTAACTCATTTGCTATTTAGTTAGCTGTCTCAGATGTGAAGACTGCCACTGCGAGGCCACATCAAAGGGAATGATTCTTTCTCTGCCTCACGCAGTCTGTTCCTTCTGCTCCGGAAGTCCTATCTAGACAAAGAGGAGAGAAGGGACTTGCCCCAGGTCTTACCTGGAAAGGGAAAAAGAGTGCTATCAAGTGCCCTGTCCTCTAATTTATTTATCTTCTTTACTATTTATACATATTCTCTCTTCTTTTCAAAGAGGTTCCCTTGTAATTAGTAAAATACAAAGAAAGGGGGAGCTGGTTCTTAAATTCTTAACAAGCTCAGATGCCAGAATATGAAAGGGTCAGCTTATGATCCCCTGGAGAAATTCTAGAAGGCCATTTCTCTTGTCTTAACTAGGAAGATGGACAATTGGTGAGCTCTCAACCTCTGAGAGATTTGAGTCTATTAAAAATTTCTAGCATTTATATAATTCCCTTCATTCCTGTCATCCTCAAAGTGTTTTGCAAACATTAAACTAATTAATTAAGTGAAAGCAATTTGTGAATTAAAGCATACTTACAAACAACTGCCTGTCATTCTCAAGAAATACTTGTCCTTGTTTGTTATTTCATTACTAGGCTTATGGGCAAATCTTTAATTTTAATAGCATTATCCAAGATACTAAGGCCACAAGAACAGAAATGCCTTGGTAAAGTCACCCAGTCACTATGCTATAAAATGACTCAAATCCACCCCAACACCTCCTCCACACCCAACCTAATTCATTTGATAAGAACAATTGGAAGAGGTTTAGCTGTAGAAACTAGAAAGTACTTTAAAAAAAATAAAAATCCTCTTAACTTTATCTCTTTTTATTCTCAGTATTTCATTTAAAAACACAATAAACTTGGATTCTATAGGCAGACTATTTATTATAATAATATATTTAGAAAAATCTAAAACCTCAAGCCTCTTTTTATAAAATGCTAAGTAGGTTAACAGGAAAAGTAGGTTAATAGAAAATTTCATAAGGAAACTTCACATGCATATGACAAACTTTTCAAGAGCTTAAATGTCTTCTTGAAAAATTGAAAGATCACAGCTCCAAACGTTATTCCTAATTTATCAAGTTTCCAAGTTCAATATGTGCGTACCATTGCCCAACCAGGGAAAGATAGGGGGAAGAAATGCTGAGATTAAATAGGTATGTTTTTAAGTCACTGTCTGAAAAATCCCTTTAAGGGAGAAAGCATCTTATTAATAAATTCAGAAACATATCTTTTTTTTCCCAAGTAGCATGTGAAATTTTCGAGTAATCAAAGTAACTGCCCTGCCAATTTGTGCTAGATAAAAGACTAAAATTCTTCGGGGATAAATCGTGCTGATTCTGGGGAGAAACCTGAATGAGCAGCTAATAAATAGCTGGAAAATCTTAAGATATATCTACCCCGTTTTTGAAACATGTGACTATGGTTAATATCTAATTAATGCTAACTAATAGAGAAAAGGTGAGTCATCTTAACATTTTGAATTGTAGAAGAATCAATACAATAAAATCCCACTGCTGGGCTCCCTGGTGGCTCAGTGGTTAAGAATCCACCTGCCAATGCAGGGGACACAGGCTCAAGCCCTGGTCCAGGAAGATCCCACATGCCACGGGGCAACTAAGCCCGTGCACAACAACTACTGAGCCTGCACTCTAGAGCCCCTGAGCCACAACTACTGAGCCCGTGTGCCACAACTACTGAAGCCCACGTGCCTAGAGCCCATGCTCTGCAACAAGAGAAGCCACTGCAATGAGAAGCCCGCGCACCGCAACAAAGAGTAGCCCCCACTCTCTGAAAATAGAGAAAGCCCCCACGTAGGAACGAAGACCCAATGCAGACAATAAATAAATTTATTTAAAAAAAAATCCCACTGCTTATAGTGGGAGTCAAAAAATTTGTTTTAACCAAGAGAATATTGACACCTGGAGTAGATTTTTAGATCTGAAAAAGCTAAAGTGTCCAGTTTCCTCAGTACATAACTGAAGAAATAAGTTCTGAAAGTTTAGATACTAGCAAAGTCAAATAGCAACTTTGTGATAGAAGTAAGAATACAATTATGGTAGGTGATATTTCCACCCCAGCAGGCTGCTCTACGTCTAACTTGAGACGGCTGCAAAACAGGCACTGTTCCAGCATATTTTGCTATGTTGATACAGAAGTATTTGCTATGTGAAAAGATGCTATCTGGCACCATGTCTTCTACCTTAGTTTCCTTGAGTTGTAAAAGACGGGATTGTTTGTAATTACGGCATTTTCTCTTTCTTAGTTTCTGAAAGGTGGTGATATTTTATTAGACTTGAAGTTTTGTTTGACCATGACTTTCTTAGCCTCAGAAGAATACATTTCTGTTAGCAATGAATGAGGAGTTCTTCACCTAATGTGTGTCATTGACTTTTTGGCAGTTCATTGATGAAAGTTTTGGACCTTTCTCAGAATAATATCTTTAAATGGCTAAAATCAATTACATCTGATTGCAAAGGAAAAATTATGTTGAAATGCAATTATCAATATACTATAAACTGAAAGGTGTGCTATAGTAGTATATGTGTTTCTTTATTAATGCATTACAGTGCAGGTATAATTACCATGATTTTCTAAGTAGTAATGAATGCAAACAATTTAGGTATGTGCAACAAACTAATGCAATATGAAAATATCTATGGTTTCTATTGGTAACAGTCAGAGCTCTGCTAACTATTATGATGTGTTGCCTATATTAAGTCAAAAGAAATGATAAATTGCACTTAGAGATTGCTAAAAAGAAAAATGTATTTTTTTTCCCACCAAAATCATGTACCCTCTACATTCTGACCTCATAGATCTGAAAGGTTCTCACAGGTTCAAAACTTATATTTCTGTTGGCTTACTTTTTAGAAAACCTCATTTGTTCCATTTTAGTCCCTTCGCTTCTTTCCTTGTGACCCAAAATATTTCTGAAGATTTTATCGCTTCTTTCGCTTCTTTCCCTGGTCACAAGGAAATGCTTTTCCTTGTGACCCAAGATATTTCTGAAGATTTTATAACCAAACACATTCATTTCTAGTTCAGTTCCTGGACAATCACTGAAGGCAACATCTTTGAACAATTGATCTTGCTTAACAACAATGCAGCAATTTGCTGCCAGCCTTGTTAATATCTAAGTTGCTAGAGACACTTTTTTGCCTTCGTAGGAATAGCAGCATTGTTAACTAAAGCTCTTTTGAAATACTACAGCATGATAATGACAACAGCCAGTAGCACTACTAAACCATAACAAGTTACAATGATAAATCAGAGCTGTCTGAATATTTTAAGTTCAGTATGAATCTTCACGTGCCTGCCTATTAAGATCTATGTTTCCTAATCCTGACAGAGAGGATTAATGCAACTACAGTTCCAAGCTCTACTCTAGGCAAATGGATCCCACATTATCAGACACTCATGCCAGGAAATAGATTGGTGGATTATTAGATTTGAATTAAAAGGATGTCCCCCCTGCCCCAGGCTCCCTTATTCCTGTGTTTATTATCTTTAATATGGATTTTTATGATGTTTTAACTATTGTTTATTACTATTATCTCATTTTAATTGTGTATTTGATGCCCCCAGCACCTTGATCAGACAAACGCAATATAAATAAAATTATCTTGACACACAAAGACGGCAGGTGATGTTTAAATTTGTTTCTCTTGTCTCTCGGTGAAATCATAGAGGTATTTAATTTTTTTCTTCTCTTTTGCTCACTTTCTTTGTCCCTTGTGACACTCAATCCAGAAAACACCTGCAATTAACATGTTTTTCAAAAAACTTGTGCCTCTCTAACTCAAATATATCTTTTTAAGGTAACATAATTTGCAGTGATCTCAAATATACATGAAAGATTTTGGTCAGATTTATTTCTCAACAATTTTCTGTCTTCTCCAGAGACAAAAATCTTTCACAAAATATACATTATATAATTAACAATGTCAACAATGTCATTTTAAAATACCTTATGAATGAGAATGTATGTGTATATACAGCAGGTAGTCTCAACAGTAACCATGGAAACAACTAGACTCTAGCAATACTTTCACAATTTGCATTGCCTACTCTGTGCTAAGGGCTGTGGATACAGAGATTAAAAACAGCAACTTTCACTGTGGAGTCAAATTCTGACAGTCAACCTAAAATGTTAGAAGGAACTAACCTTGTGTCAACTCTATGTCAAGGGTTTTACGTGCATTACTTCTATTAATTATACTTTCTCAGCTATCCTGGTAATGGCATTATTCCCCTCCATTTTACTGATGAGACAAATGGATTTCACAGCAGTTAAATAGCTTGCTTGAGACTGCAGAGCAGTACGTGAGAGAGCCAGGATTCTAACACACAACTCAAAGATTAGAAGCCATGCTCTCTTCACTATGCCAAACGTCTCCTCTAGAAGTCACGTGAAAGCTTCACCATTAGAGTTTTGCAGTTTGTAGTTTGGTGTGAAGGAACTGGGAAACCATGACTTGAACTAAAACATTCTTCTCACAGGGTACTATCGATTGCTTTTGGGGGAATCATATTGTCTAAGGAAAGCTGCATTCTAGATAAGGAAAATCTTCTACCCATAACAGGTATTTTATTTGTATTTTCTACCATTTGACACAACTGTCCTAATCAATTTCTTAAGAGCTATGTTCTATAAGAATGACAATGTAATAATGTAGTCAGAATTGCATTAATCTCAGGAATGTTATAATTATCTAAAATTCCAGATAAATTAATATTTCAGCATATACCTTCAGAGAGTCTAACATATGAACTTTTCCATAGAGTTAGTATCCTGAAGCTGATTATGAAAACCTCTGCATATCCACAAAATGCATAAATTAGCAGTTTGCCTAAACTCACAAGTATTTCAAAATGGGTCTTTCTGAAATTCTGCATAGACTCTGAAATGTGTCCAAATGGATTCTGTAGCACAAATGAGATTTCTTTAGACACGTTTTATCTGTTATTGATTTCTCTCAAGACATTTATACAAAACAAGGAGGAGAACAAAAGTCATTTTGCAATGATGACTAAGGATGCTAGTGATCATGGAGATAACCATTACTAATATTTTCAGTTCTTGCACTTTAAGCCATGCTTCAGCTAAATTATAAATTACTTCCTAATATGGATCTTTGAGGTCATCCAAGAGTAGATAAACCCCTAATATTAAATTCTCTAAATCTGAAATTTTATTGTTTTGAAATTTCATTGATGATTCCATGAAAATCATCAATAAGAAATCCCAACACTGAGATTAATTTTGATGATAATACAGGAGTAATCTAGGAGACAAAAATTGTATTGAATGGAATATAAATAATGACTCCACAAAGCATCAGATATCAACACTTTCCTTGCTAGACATTGGAAGCTGCCTATATTTGTCTGCCTTCACGATCACCTGGATATGTCCTAGGAGATGGCCAAAATTTTCTAAGCAATATCAGTAGCAGTAGTAGCATGTGTACATTATATTAAGATTTGCCTTTAAGATAATTTGATTCTTATACATTTTATTGTGTTAACAAAGGTGTTAGAAAGTACAGATTTGTCCAACATTAGGTCATGCACGTAGCAATCAAACTAATGGATCCAGGCTTGCCTTACCTTAGAGTAAATCAAGTCTAGTAATCATAAATAGCAAATGATTGGCAAGAGAGTTAAACCTGGCATTGAGCCAAGACCTCAGAAAATGAAAACTCAGTACAACTTTTCAGTAGAATATATGAGATATGTAGGTGGCACTAAGCAAAAGAAAAGCATTTAAGAATCAGCTTAAGAAAAAAATTTTATATTTGCCATACAACACATAAAACCAAGACTCAATCTTTGTAGCTTGGCTTTGACTATGATATTTATAGAGCACAACACTAGAAAGTTTAAAGTAGGTATGTGTTGAGGAAGATTGATTTTGACATTTGTAGATGTCAGAGGCTAAGAGAAAACACTGGAACCAAAATTTCAAATCTGAGAACACTGAGACTAAAAAATTGAAGCCTACAGAAATAAAGATATATTTTCATTGAGATGATATATTTTTACTTCTCTGTTTTGTGAAATGATAGATCATTTTCTGCATTAATATGACTGCATTTCAGGGAACTAGCTAAATTTTTTAATATGTTAGAAATGAGTAGAAGAAAATATGTTACTAAAGTGTGTAGGGCATCACAAGTGAATTGTACTTTAAAAGATTCTCTCTCTTTTGTAAAATTTAAACAAAATAAATGTTGAGGTTTGAATGCCAGCATCTCTCCAGGTGGAGGGGGGAATGTGTCCAAAATTCACTCCAAACTTTTACAAAGTAGAGGAGAAAATGGTGTCACATTTTACAGCTACTTGAAAAGACTGCTGGTGTTAGGTTAAGAGAGCTCTCACTTGACTTTGTCCCTTCTTTTGCAGTCTTCAAACATCTGTCATGGACACATTTGGCACAACTGGTCTTTTGCTCCTTTTCTTTCTCTTTTCACCATTTCAGCAAATCCGATTTTCTAAGTCCCTGCCTTCATTTAATGAGAAACAAGTTTATTTTTTTAAGTTATAGCTAGTGTTTCAACAACAAGATATTTATTGAAAACCCATGATGTATCTATTATTATGTAAGGCATAGAAAGGGTTTGAATGCTTATATATAGAACAAATCATTAGGGAACAATTAAATTTTGAATTATGGCATGTCTATAATCATAAAAAGAGTTCAGCAATGGAACAGATTATTTGTGAATTGATATAATCAAAGAAATCAGTGCTGAAACAGAACTTGGAGTATGGGAAGTATAATATATGCTCCACAGACACGAGATACATTTGTTATTGAGTAAAGCAGGAAAGATATCAAATAAGTATTAGCCAGATCCAGGGTAAAATAAAACGTATACTCCAAGGGTAAAGGGGAGTTCTTAATTTTAAGAGGATTTGTTCCAAAATGGGGCAAGAATATGAGAATAGAAGATACTGAGTTGCCTAAAAACTTTATGTAGTGAAGAGCTAGAAAGGCCTGATAAACCATAATGAAGTTGAACTTCAGGAATTGAAGTAAAAAGTATAACTACTGTACTTAGTAAAAGTCAGGGAGTGTCTCATGCCCACTGCAGCAGGTAGTGTTTCCTTTAGCCCACCTCCTTTCCCTTACCCAGACCCATCCAGAAGTTACATAATTATGGCAGGTTATGAAGGGGAAATAGGAGCATACCTTTTTATTAAGGAAAAGGAAGGAGGGAGCAAGGCAAGCAATGGAAATAGGAACATGCTTCTCCTTCCACTGTTGATATAAGATGACAACCTCCTACCTTGACAAGCTGCCAGCATAGGGACTGCACGCTAGGAGGTTGTGTGCTAACCTAAGGGTTTGTCTTTAAAAAATTCAGCTTGTTGACCTATTGAAATGACATCACTGCTAAGTGTCTTTCCCACTCCTGCCTCACAGCACTTACTTGATTCCCAAATCCTTAACAGTCAAGGTTAACTTTAGACAAAATCAGAATGTAAGTAAATTTTATTTTTATTTTTATTTTTAATCAGAATGTAAGTAAATAAGAAACAATAAGGAGTTGATGTACCAGTGCCTCCAGGGGTTAGACCTCAAGGACCTCAAGGAAACACTGAGGAAAGTGTGGTGAAAGATGGTGAAATGATTATCATCTCAAGGCTGCATTCACTTGAGAGGAGCACCTATAATAAAATAGGTAAGAATGTAAGACTGCTTGTGCCAAGTCCTGGCTGCTCTGCTATTAGCGTTTCCAAGTCTTTCCATTTCTTTGTGCCTCTGTTTCCTTTTCTGTGAAATGGGGATGGCAATAGTACTTTCCACATGGATAGATGATGTAATGTGCTTAGTATGAGGGGCTTTGTAAGCACTATATAAATATAGTTGACAATTAGATTGAAACTCAGTTTACCAAACACTGTACAAATATATCTTCCTAGTATCCTGAAAGCTGTTTTCATTATTATCCTCATTTCATGGGTGAAACTGAGGCTTAACAATTTTCTGAAACTTTCTCAAGATAATAGTGTATAAAGGCTCAAAATGATTTCATCTAATCCTGAAACTTTGCTCCATCTTTACCCATTCTGTCTTGAAATATGGCACTTAAATCCAAACACATCCTTTTGTTTCTTGGGCTGTACAAACCTAAAGAAAGTGGAAGAGGAGGGGCAAAGTAGTTGATATTTTGCAACCTTCTACATCTTTCAGGCTATACTCTCAACTCATTTGAGATGTGATACTCTTTGTACTATTAATCTGAAGTACTCGTCCCCACCCTTCACTACTTTTACCAGCGACTTCTAAACATTTTGTACCAAAAAGTTACACTAGTTATCTTATTGATATTCCCCAAAAAGATACACTAAAAGCTAAATCTTCTTTATTATGTCTGTGTTGATCTAAATCTCTTTCTTTTAGTATTGTACCACATTTAAACAATGCAGTTACACTCATTATTCAGAAAGCATGCAAGGTGAAAGGAGTCTAATTGGAAAAATATGCATATAGCCAAGTTCAAAGTGTACGTACTTCCGTTCCAGATATTCCATGGTAGTAGCACAAAAAGCGACATATTGCATTAACACATAAGCATAAAAATGTCATCACCTATTCATGGGAGACAGGTGTTAAATTTTAGGAGTGTGTATTGTTCATATGGTATTTATGTCTTTCAAGTTTGTTTGACACTCCAGAAACAATGTGACTGGGACTCATCAATAAAATTGGAAGCATTTTCTTCTGTTTTTTAAATTTTATATACATTTTTTTTTGTCATTCTTACTTTCTATTGAGAAGACACATAGAGGTAAACTCATCTATGTATCTTGTGAACACACACACTAATTCTGCATAGAAAAATGAATTAACTGGGTGGAATACTTTTTACCTTTATACTTCTTGATTATTCTTCCTCTGATTCCTGTTGTTTCAAGTGGCAAGAATCTGTTCAATTACTCTGAGATAGAATGATAGTATTATTAACAGTAAACAGAGAATGATAAATGAAAGCATACAGGGATCTTAGAAGAGCAAAATTTTTTAAAAATACTAAAAATTTAAAAAAAATTTACCTCCTTCAGAAACATCCTAGACATTCTAATGTGATGATTCACAATACTACTCTTTTGACAGGATAGAGAGAAAAGTTTGAGTTTTATCTACTAAATAACTCTAAAAGAAACCATAGTTTTTGATGCTGAATAGATAAAATATATACTTGTACACATATAAAATGGGGAAAAAATTAACAGCTCATATTAGAAAATGGTTCTTTCCCCTCTGTTGTGATATAATTTTATTTTCCATTTAATCTAATTTTCATTCTAAATTGGATGTGTTATACCAGAAGTGTGGGCTGGAAGAATTTTAATCAGTTAATTCTTAGGAGAGAAATATATTGTATAGAAAGCTAATTTAGTGCTGTAGGGTGTTCTGAAGTTGTGAAGTTTAAATATACATATATATATCAATATAAACTATAATTTATGTATTCCTATATTTATATTCAGATGTGTTAACTTAAATAAGCCACTCTGTCATGGTGCTTTGGGGAGATCTGATAATGATACTAATAGGCGATATGACTGTATTAACTTTAATCTCAATGCCTAGTTTTCAAACATTACTTTAAACTATAGCAAATTCATTTGCGTAGGGCTCTAAACTCCTTTAAGCTAGCAAGGTACCATTTAATCATTTATCTCTTCCATTATACTTAATGGTGAAATATCAAACTTTTGTTGCAATGTTTGGAAAAAGGCAAGAGTGCCTACTCAAATCATGTGTGTTAAATATAATACTGGAAGTTCCAGTCATTGCCATAGGGCAAAGAAAACATATAAAAATATAAAGTTCTGTAAGGAAAAAATAAATAGTTTTCTATTTACCAATGGTAAGTTTATTTTATACAAAAATCTGAAGAAATCTACAAATAAGCAAGAGGAACTAAGAAATGAATTATCTAGGTCATAGGATACAAGATTAATATTAAAACTCAACTGCAATTTTTATATACTCACCTCAACATTTAGTAAATAACACCAAAACATTAAACATAAAGGAATAAATTCTTTTAAAAGACATACAAATTTTCTAGACTACTAACTCAATAATATTTAGAGAAAGTAAGATGAACTAAATAAATGGAGACATATGCCGTGTTCATGATTAGGAAGAGTTTCAAAATTATGGAATTTCAATTGTACCCAAATCAACATATAGATTCAAAGTTACCCCATTGAAAATTCCTGCAGTTTTTAAAAAGAAATTGATAAATGATTTGCAAAATATTTATGAAACAACTAGCAACCTAAAACAGTGAAAGAAAAATTTTTTTAAAATAGGAAAGAAAAACAAATTTGGAAGATTTACTCTACCTGATTTCAAGACTTACTAAAAACTACCATAATCAAGAGACTGTACTGTTACCAGAGGATAGAAATACAGATTAATGAAACATAATAGAGAGTCTATAAATATATACATGTATATTGATTTTTGACAAAGATTTCAAAGCAATTCACTGGGATAAGAAAATGGTTCTGTCGGGGCTTCCCTGGTGGCGCAGTGGTTGAGAATCTGCCTGCTAATGCAGGGGACACGGGTTCGAGCCCTGGTCTGGGAGGATCCCACGTGCCGCAGAGCAACTAGGCCCGTGAGCCACAATTACTGAGCCTGCGCATCTGGAGCCTGTGCTCCGCAACAGGAGAGGCCGCGATGGTGAGAGGCCCGCGCACCGCGATGAAGAGTGGCCCCCGCTTGCCGCAACTAGAGAAAGCCCTCACAGAAACGAAGCCTCAACACAGCCAAAAATAAATAAATAAATTTAAAAAGGAAAAAAAAGATCTATTGAATGAGTCAGTGAAGGATCAAACTTTAAAAACATCAGAGTAGATAGACTAAAATATATATTGGGTTTGTCTATTTCTCAAAGCAGTTACTTAAAAAAAAAAAAAAGAAAATGGTTCTGTGAGCAACTGGATATCCCTATGGGAAACAAATGAACACTGAACCTTAGTTTGAAATAGATCATAGACTTATACAGAAAAGCTAAAAGTTAACCATATCGAATCAAATGTATAGAATTTGGTATCCAACTGTTGGAAATACTTTTGTTTTCACCTCAAGGAAACATAATATTTATAATAATTGGTACCAAGAGAGTCTCAACAAATTTGAGAGCCAATTCACTGTAGATTATGACCTCTGCTCTTACTGGAATTAAATATAAAAATTAATTAAAATTTCTTTTAATTTTTAAAATTAAATTTTTAAACTTTTACAATTTTAGAAAAAATTATAAGTACACATACATACATATGATTTTTAAATTTAAAATTTATTTGTAAATACTAAAATATTTACAAATAAAACAAAAATTCTACACATCAAAACTGGTAGGATGTAGCTACTTCAGTGTTTTAAGGACATTTAAATCCTTAGCTTTGTATTAGAAAAGAAGAAAGAGCAACTGCTCATCCCTATGCACATGAACTAATTATTTAGAAAAGGAAAAAAAGTATACCCAAAAAATGTGGCATGAAAAATATCATAAAAATATAATCAGAATATAATGCTATAGGAAAGATACAATAGTGAAAATCAACACAGTCAGGAACAACATAGTTGATAACGGGAATATGAATGTGAAATTGAACATATCCTCTGACCCAGTACATTCACTCCACATATGTATTATAAGGATTCTTGCTCATGTGCATGAGAATATCTGTAGAATAATTATTTTAGCAGCATTTTTAGTACTAGAGAAAAACATCCTTTTGCCTACTGGCAGTAGAATGGTTAAGTAAAATGTACTCTAGTCCTTCAAAGAAACAGTGCTCAGCAAAGAAAAGAAACAAGGATTGTTACATGTTATCAACAGGGACAAGTCTCACAGTTAAGATTAAATGAAAAAAAAAGTTACATAAACATATAGAGAATGAACCATTTTATATTAAATTTAAAAATGCAAAACTAAATAATATGCTGGTCAGGAATATATCCATACATAATTTAACAGTAAAGAAAAGCAAGAGAATTTTGAAAACAAAATTCAAGTCAGGGTTGCCTTTAAAGGAAAGGGAAAAAGATACTCTGTTTCACTATCTGGAGAATATGTACCGCCCAAACTATCATTTCTTACTTTTAATTTTTCTTTAAACAGTTCGTATAATGGGTTTTATAAAACTCAATAAAACTATTTATTGTAAGGCTTTTGGATTGTATTGCAATAGCATTATTATTTTTTCACTGTAAAAATAACTTTATATAGTTTCTAATTATATAAAAATTACATACGAATTGTGAAATAATTGTAACCATGTA
Organism: Balaenoptera ricei; assembly: GCF_028023285.1. NCBI lineage: Eukaryota > Metazoa > Chordata > Mammalia > Artiodactyla > Balaenopteridae > Balaenoptera > Balaenoptera ricei. The sequence goes on from NC_082642.1 coordinate 110,807,054, forward strand.
AAAGTAGAAAGAATAAAGTAAACACAAATTGAAACCCCAACACTTTGAGAAAACAGCCATAAGCATTTTGGGGACTGCGGGTCAATGCCTCTTCTTATGCACTTGCGGATATTCCTTTTCACAATGAGATCTCTTTCTACTATGCTTTGCCTGTTGGACACTCTTTGAGGGCCAGACACTTGGAAATGCAGCCTCAGTCCCTGCTGTCTCATTCACTTTACTTGTCCCTGGGAAAATCTCTTAGTTCTGATATCTGTAATGTTGAATAAATACTTATTTAATGCATATATGTTTTGAAACACCCACAAGTCTTCTGTTTAAAGGAACAAAAACAGAGTTACATATTGGCCTGAAGGTTTAAACACGGGCTCTCTGAAAGTACAAGCGGCAGGAAGTTCCAACACTGGAGACATACCGTCAAAGATGCCCTGCCCCTGGATATGTAAATTGAAATTCATGAACTATCAACAGGAGCTTATCTCCATTGCTCCATGGGAGGAAAATGAAGGGAAAGTAATGGAAGGGTAATGAGCAAAGCAGAACTTCAGTAGCATAAAAAGAAACAAAAATGTACCTCATTTTCTCTCCCACTACCTAGTTAAGGGTGTGTGCATGTGCACCTGAGTAAAATCACTTTTTCTCCACCTTAAGATGGAGAAAAATAGAAACTGATATAAAAACCTATAATAATGAAGTAATAATAGTAACTACATTTGCATTTGTGGACTACTCTACAGATTTTTGTCTCATTTAATCCACCCATGAGCCATCTGAGGTGGCAGGGGGTACAGTATATTATTCATTCAAAGAATTAGGAATCTGAGGCAAAAAAATTTCTGTGACTTATTCAAGGTTACAAAGCTGCTTTATGTCAGAACTAGAACTAAAGTGATCACATCAGGATGGTGGATATGTTTCACAGTTCTTTCATGCTGAGGAACATAAACATTTTCTTCAAATCAAATCTGCAAGGAAAGTAACATGGTATATAATAAAATACATTTAAATACAGGGCCATTTCAAATTTTACTCAAGTATTTAAAATTTTAGGTTATAAACTGAATTAAATAGGTGTTGCATTTTAAATATTTTGCAAACAGCTTATATAATCATTGTGATTTGCAAACATAGCTTCTGAGTGCTGAGAAGAACTTTAGAGATGTCAGTCTAATTCTCTTTTAAAAATGAGAAAAAATTTAGAGAGTTTGTTATCCAAGTTCATGTAGATTTTCTGGGATAGAGTTTAAGCAATATGCAGTGCAATTTGGACTATAAAATGAAGTGTGTGTGTGTGTGTGTGTGTGTGAGTGTGTTTATATAGCTTTATGAGTTACATAATAAGAAGCTCAATGATATATTTAACCAGGGATGTCTATTCATAATTATTTTTATTATTGAATCACATAATCATGGTATTTATACTGAAACTATTTTTCTTAAAGTATAACATATATACAAAAAGGCACCCATCATGTGTGTACAGCTTGATGAATTTTCCCAAATAGATCACATCAGTTAAACATAACCATACTCAGAATAAAAGTCATATCATTATCAGACCACTAGAAACCCCCTTCTGCTCCTTTGACATCAGTAAGCACCCCCTGTTCTAAATTCTAATAATATAAGTGAATTTTGCCTCTTTTTGAATTTCATATGTATGAAATATACAATATGCACTTTTTGGCTCTGGACTTTGTATTTTTATAGCCACACCTACTTTCCTTCTCGTTCCCATCCTTTACTACTGGCGGCAAATAATCTGTTCTACATTTATACGATTTTGTCATCTTAAGAATGTCATATAAATGAAATCATACAGTATATATTCTTTTATTATTGATATCTCATTAGCATAACTCCCTGTGGGTTCATCCAATCATTGAATGTATCAATAATCTGTTCCTTTTTGTTGCTTGAGTAGCATGACATGGTATGGGTGTACCACAGTTGTGTAACCATCAGCCAACTGAAAGGCATCTGGGTTGTTTCCAGTTTGGAGTTATTGCAAATAAAAATGCTATAAACATTATATACAGGTTTCTGTATGAACCTAAATCTTCATTTCTCTAAGATAAGTGTCCAAGAATGCAATTATAAGGACATATGGTATTTTTATGCTTAGTTTTACAAATGTGTCAAACTACTTCACAGCGTGGCTATATCATTTTACATTCCCGCCAGTAATGTATGAGGGATGTGGTTTCTATGTATCCTTGCAAGCATTTGGTTTTGTCACTACTTTTATTTTATTTTATTTTATTTTCTAATAGATGTATAGTGATATCTCATTGTGATTTAATTTGCATTTCTCTAGTGAATAATGATGTTTAACATCTTTTTGTGTGCTTATTTGCTTTCTATATATCCTCTTCGTTGAAATTTCAGTTTGTTTCTTTTGCCCATTTTCTAGTTGGATTGTTTGCTTTTTTACTTTTGTGTTCTAAGGGCTCATTATGTAGTCAAGGTGCTAGTCCTTTATCAGATACGTGGTTTCAAAATATTATTAACCAGTCTGTAGCTTTTCCTTTCATCCTATAAAGTCTTTCACATGGTAAAAGTTTTATTTACTTTTATGAGGCTCAGTTTATTATTATTTTATTTTATAGAACAAGGTTTTGATGTCAGATCTAAACTTTCTTTGCCCAGACCTACATTCCAAAGATTTATTCCTGAATTTTTTTAAAGTTTTGTATGTTTTATATTGAAGTTTATAATCTATTTTGTGTTAATTTTTGTATAAGGTGTGAGTTTAGACCCAGTTACTATTTATGTATGTATGAATGTATGTATGTACATATGTATGTATTGTATCTATGCCTGCCTGGCTATGGATACCAGTTGATCCAGCACAATTATTTAAAAAGCCTGTCATTCTTCCATTGCTTTTACACCTTTGTCAAAGTCAGTTGGACATATTTCTGTGAGTTTAGTTCTGGGTTCTATATTAATTTTCATTCATTTATGTGTCTATTGTTCCAGTAATACTACATTGTCTTGATTACTATATTATAGTCCTAAATATCCTAAATATAGTCTGAAATACAATGATTCCTCTTGCTTTTTTCAAAATTAAAAAAAGAAATTCTTCTATGGCCTATGGCCTTTCCATATATATTTTAGAATGAGCTTGTCTATGTCTACTAAAAATATTTCTAAAATTTTTATAGGAATGGTATTAAACCTGTAGACCAAGACCAAAGATATAGATATTTTTGTTAAGTCTTCCAATCCATGAATACAGTATGTCTCTCCATTTATTTATGGGCTCTTTGATTTTATTGGCATTTTTTACTTTTTAGCATACACGTCCTGTACATGTTTTGTTAAAGTGTACACTTAAGTATTTTATTATATTTGGAGTGACTGTGTATGGTATTATAATTTTAATTTTGCTTCCCACATGTGCATTTTTAGTATATAGAAGTATGATTGATTTTTATGTGTGATCTTGTTTCTTACCTATTAGTCCTAAGAGATGTTTTTTGTTTGCTATATTTAATATTCCTTGAGATTTTCTATGTAGAAATTCATGGCATCTGAAAATAGAGTTTTATTTCTTTCTTTACAGTATGAATGCCTTTTATTTCTTTTGCTTTCCATATTGCAATGGCTAGAACTCCACTTTCATTACATTGAAAAAGAGTGGTGAGAGGAGATACCGTGTTCTTTTTCCTGATCTTAGAAGGAAAACATTCAGTCTTACAATATTAAGTATAATGCCAGCTGTAGGCTTTTTCTAGATGTTCTTTATCAAATTGAGGAAGTTCCCCTCCATTCCTAGTTTGCTGAGAGTTTATCATGAATGGGATTTGGATTCTGACAAATGCTTTTTATGCATCAGTTAATATGATTATATGATTTTTTCCTTTTATACCTGTTGATATTGTGGATTACACTGACTAATTTTGAATGCAGACTAAGCCTTATATACCTGGATTAAATCCTACTTAGTCATGTTATATAATTATTTTTACAAATAGCTGGACTTGATTTTTTAATATTTATTTTGTTAAATTTTTTAATCTAAGACTGTAGTTTTTCTTTCTTGTGTATGTTTGCTTTGTTTTGTTTTTTTTTTGGTTTTTGTTGTTGTTGTTTTTTAATTGTCTGTTTTGGGTTAGTATTCAGGGTAATACTGGCTTCACAAAATGAGTTGGGAAGTATTCCATCCCCCTTTGTTCAGGAAGAGAATTTGTAAAATGGTTGCTTGTTCATCTTTAAATGTTTGGTGGAATTCTCCACTGAAATCCTGTGTCTGAAGATTTTTTAGAGGAGCGTTTGAAGTATTCAATTTCAATATCCTGTTTCCTATTTCTTAATGTTTACTGGACTATTCAGATTATCTGCTTCATCTTGGTTGAGTTTTGATAGTTCTTAGTTTTTTGAAGAACGTCCAAATTCTAAGTTGTCAAATTTATGGGTATAAAATGGGTAATATTATCCCTTTATTTTATATTTAATGGCTGCAGGATCTTTAGTGATATTTCCTGTTTCATTTCTGATGTTGGAGATTTATGTCTTTGTTCTTCTTATACTTCTCAGAATCCTAGAGTTTTATAAATTTTATTACATTTTTTGGACCCACTCTCTGTTTCACTGTATTTTTAAGTGTTTTCCTACTTTCAGTTTTATTGATTTCTGTTCTTATTTGTGTTATTTTCTTTCTACTCATCGCTGTGTTTATTTTGATCTTCTTTTTTTAGTTTCTTAAAGTAGGGACTTAAATTATTGATTTGAGAACTTTTTTCCAATATAACGTATTTAGTCCTATAAGTATCCCTCTGAACTGCTTTAGGTGCATTCCACTATTTTTGATATGTTGTGTTTTCATTTTCATTCAGTTCTCTGTATTTTTAAAGTTTCCTTTGAGATTACTTCATTGACCCATGCATTATTTAGAAATGTGTTGTGTAAGTTCCAAGGATTTTGAGATTTCTCTGCTGTTTTCTGCTATTGAGTTCTAATTTGACTTCATTATATTAAGATAACCTATTCTGTATTAGATCAATGTTTAAAATGTATTGAAGTTTGTTTTATGGCCCAGGATATAGAATATCACTGTATATGTTCCACAGATGATTAAAAGGAATGTGTATTCTGTGTTTTGGGGTGTAGTATTCTATATGTTTTGATTAGATTTTATTGGTTGATGGTGTCGTTGAATTCCATATCATTGTTGATTTTCTGTCTATAAGTTCTATCAGGTGCTGATAGTGGGTATGAAAATCTCCAACTATAATTTTGTATTTATCTATTTCTCCTTTCATCTCTGTCAGTTTTTGCTTCATGCATTTTGAGGTTTTGTTGTTTTGTGTTTATGCATTTAAGATTGTTATGCCTTCCTGGCAGATTGGTCCTTTTATGTAATGGTCCTCTTTGTTTCTATTAATTTTCTTTCCTTTGAAGGTTACTTTTTCTGATATTAATATGGCCAATCTCACTGTTTTCTTTGATTAATGTGTTCATGATATATACATATATTTATATTTATATCCTTTACCTTAAAACTAACTAGTTCAGTGTATTTGAAGTGAGTTTCTTGTAGACAGAATATTGTTGAATAATATGTTTATCTACTCCACCAATCTTTCTTTAACTTGCTGTATTTAGACTAAACATAATATATTTATTGCTATGTTAGTGCTTAAGTCTCCCATTTATTATTTGTTTTCTATTTCTCATTTTTCTGTTTAGCTTTTCTTAATTTCCTGTGGTTACTTGAACATTTTTTAGAATATATCTTGATTTTTTTTACAGTGTTTTGTTTTGGTTTTTTTTTTACAGTATATTGCTTTGTATGTTTTCCTATTGGTTCTCTAGTTACTACAGTATATATATATAATTTACTATGGTCTACTTAATGATGTTTTACCACTTCAAGTGAAGTGTAAAAATCTCATTTCCTCTTAGGTCCTTTACCTTAGTTTCAGTTATTCTCTTTTTCAGTTTTATAAATTTCTATTTACTTCTTTTTAAATAACATCTATGTTTTTATTGATATTTTCTCTTTTAAAAACATAGTTGTTTCAAGAGAACTTATAATTGCTTGTTAGATCCTTTTTATCATAGATATTTTCTTCCCAGATAATTCCAATATTTGATTCAATTTGTTATTGTCAGTTGTTAACTGTCTTTTCTCATTCATGTTGTAATTTTCCTGGTTCTTGCTATGAGGAGTGATTTTCAATTGTGTCTTGGAAATTTTGGATATTGCATTCTAGACTCTGAGTCTTTTTAATGCTCTCCTTTAGGCAGGCAGTTCTGCTGTGCTGCAGCATTAGGGCTGGGTGAATGTGTATGCTCAATTTCCCACTGGGCCCTACTGGCACCAGGGAGGGGGGAGCAGAAGGCTGACTGACTGCCAGGTTGCTGCAGGTTGCAGGTAGAAGCTCAGCTCCCCAGTACTGACACCAAGAGAGGGAAGGGTGGAAATGGAGTGCTCACTAGTTCCCCCTTCCAGCGCCTCCTCTGCCTCATTGCTGCTGGGTACTGGTGGTGGTCCAGCTCACCCCTGGCTACTCCTCCACTAACATTATACCTGCTGGCAATAATGAGCACTCCTGCTTTTGCCAGGCAGGGAATAGAAGATCAGCTCCCTGCTCAGCCCTGCTGAGTCGACCTTGGAAGGAGAATTAAGAGTACCTGCTGTTTCTGCTGCGTGGAAGATGGATAACCAGCTCCCAGCACAGCCGTGCTAATATACAATCCCTGCAGGGGAATTGCACAGTGGATGGAAGATAACGTGCCCACTCAGTGCTGCCGACACTAACCCAGCAGCTGATTGCCACCTGCCAAAAAGATGGAAGATTAGCTCTCTGCTCATCCAGAGACTCAGTCCTCAGGTGAATAGGAGAGCAGATCTGAGCGCTATCAGTTTAGCTCCTGCTCCACCCTGCTACTGCCACCTAGTAGGGGACTGGGAGCACTGGTACATCCTTCCACCTGCAGGTAGATGAAGGGCGAAAGACCAACTCTGCTCAGAAACTGGAAGAACAGGAGAAAGGCATGCTTTTCCCTTTAGTGTTCGGTTGGAGGAGGGTGGGTTTTGCCAGAAATGTTTTACATTGTCAGGTAATACTTTTTCTGACATTTTGGCTTGGAAGGAACACAATTTCTTGGGCCTTTTTTTCTCCTTTTGTTCCTGACAGCGGTTCCAGGTTAGAGGCTTCTGCAGTGGCTTGTCCAGGGCACATTGGAAGCAAAAGGGAAACAGAGAACTCACCTCCTTGTCATCCTTAGAGATGTCTCACAGTGATAGGCTGTTGGCCTTCTTCTTTGAACCTTCCTAAGTTTGTTTGTAGTGTTATGTCCAGGGTTTTATTTTGTTTATTTTTGTTGTTGTGAAAGGGAGGAGATAGGGCAAATAGGGTTACTCCATCTGAGCAGAGACAAAAATCTGCAACTGCTTTTTGTATACATACAAAGACCTTGATAAATTTAATTATTTATTCTAAAAGTTTATTCATTGTTTTGGATTTCCTGTGTATTCAGCTATGAAATCTGCAAATAATGAGTGTTATGTCTTCCTTCCAATCCATATTCTTTTATTTCTTTTCCTTAACTTTTTGGTCTCCAGTGTAATAAAAATGATTAAAGGTGGTAATAATGATCATCCTTGTTTGTTCCCAAACTGAGACTATGTGACAATATTTCACCATTAAATATGGTATTTGCTGTAATTTTTGTTCATTCTTATTTTGCGATAGCTATAATTCTCTTCCTTACTAGTTGGTAAGTCTTTCTATCAGGTAATGCTATTTTTCCTATCCTTTCTGTGTTAATGTTGTGAAATAAATTGATCTTTTTGGCTTTTGTCCTCCTTCTGTTTATTAAAGTACTATTTACATACAATAAAATTTATCCATATTACATGTAAAGTTTGTTGAATTTTGATAATTGTATAAAATTGAGTGACCAATATTACCATTAGAGAATAGCTCCCATACCATAAAACCTTTTTACTTCTTGCTTTGACATGAATTTCCTTTCCAAAGACCCAGCCCCAAGCAATCATTGATCTGCTCTCTGTCACTTTTGTCTTCTTATAGTTTCATTTAATGTACATAGTCTTTTTTGACTTTCATTTTGCATAATATTTTCAAGATTCATCCATGTTGTTGATTGCATTATTATTTTGTTCCCCTTTAAACCATAAACAAAGCAAAAAGACAACCTATGAACTGGAAGAAAATATTTACAAACAATACGACTGACAAGGGCTTAATTTCCAAAATATACAAACAGCTCACAGCTTAATATCAAAAAAACAAACAACCCAATCAAAAAATGGGCAGAATTCTGAAAGAGACATTTCTCCAAAGAATACATACAGATGGACAACAAGCACATGGAAAGATGCTCAACAGCACTAATTATTAGAGCAATGCAATCAAAACTACAATGTGTTATCACCTTACACCAGTCAAAATGGCCATCATCAAAAAGTCTATGAATAGTAAGTGCTGCAGAGGGTGTAGAGAAAAGAGAATCCTCCTACACTGTTGGTGGGAATGTAAATTTGTACAGACACTGTGGAGACCAGTATGGAGGTTCCTTAAAAAACAAAAAATAGAGTTACCATAAGACCCAGCAATTCCACTCCTGGACATATACCCAGAAAAAATGAAAACTCTAAATTGAAAAGATACATGCACCCCAATGTTCACAGCAGCACTATGTACAATAGCCAGGACATGGAGGCAACCTAAATGTTCATCCACAAATGAATGAATAAAGAAGATGTGGTATATATACACAATGCAGTATTACTCAGCCATGAAAAAGAATAAGATATTGCCATATGCAGCAATATTGATGGACTTACAGATTATCATACTAAGTGAAGTAAGACAGACAGAGGGAGACAAATATCATATGATATTACCTCTATGTGTGATCAAAAAAATAATACAAATGAAAATATATATACAAAATAGAAAAAGAATCAAAGACATAGAAAACAAACTTATGGTAACAACAAGGATTTACTATACTTCAGAGGGAACTATATTCAATACCTTGTAATAACCTATAATGGAAATATATATATATATATTTTTAACACTTTGCTGTACACGTGAAACTAGCACAATATTGAAAATCAACTATACTTCAACAAAAAAATGTGTTCCTTTTTATTGCTGAATAGAATTCCATGGTTTGCATATACAACAATGCAGTTATACACTCACCATTTAATGGAGATTTGGGGTTACTTTACTGAGGCTTTAATGACTATTCTAAAATAAATATTAGTATACATGTTTCTGAGTAAACAAAGTTTTAATTTTGCTTAGATAAATATATAGAATTGGAATGACTTTATTTTTTGTGTTTTTTAATTTTTTTCTTTTATTTTTTACTCTTTTTTTTAAAGATCTTTATTGGAGTATAATTATTTTACAATGGTGTGTTAGTTTCTGCTTTATAACAAAGTGAATCAGCTATACATATACATATATCCCCATATCTCCACCCTCTTGTGTCTCCCTCCCACCCGCCCTATCCCACCTCTCTAGATGGTCAGAAAGCACCGAGCTGATCTCCCTGTGCTATGTGGCTGCTTCCCACTAGGTATCTATTTTACATTTGGTAGTGTATATATGTCCATGCCACACCCTCACTTCGTCCCAGCTTAACCTTCTCCCTCACCGTGTTCTCAAGTCCATTCTCTAGGTTTGCATCTTTATTCCTGTCCAGCCCCTAGGTTCTTCAGACCTTTTTTTTTACATTCCATATATATGTGTTAGCATAAAGTATTTGTTTTTTTCTTTCTGACATACTTCACTCTATACGACAATCTCTAGGTCCATCCACCTCACTACAGATAATTCAATTTCATTTCTCTTTATCGCTGAGTAATATTCCATTGTATATATGTGCCACATCTTCTTTACTCATTCATCTGTTGATGGACACTTAGGTTGCTTCCATGTCCTGGCTATTGTAAGTAGAGCTGCAATGAACATTGTGGTACATGACTCTTTTTGAATTATGGTTTTCTCAGGGTATATACCCAGTAGTGGGATTCCTGTGTCATATGGTAGTTCTATTTTTAGTTTTTAAAGGACCCTCCATACTGTTCTCCATAGTGGCTGTATCAATTTACATTCCCACCAACAGTGCAAAGGGTTCCTTTTTCTCCACACCCTCTCCAGCATTTATTGTTGTAGATATATTGATGATGTCCATTCTGACTGGTGTGAGGTAATACCTCATTGCAGTTTTGATTTGCATTTCTCTAGTGATTAGTGATGTTGAGCATCCTTTCATGTGTTTGTTGGCAATCTGTATATCTTCTTTGGAGAAATGTCTATTTAGATCTTCTGCCCATTTTTGGATTGGGTTGTTTGTTTTTTTAATATTGAGCTGCATGAGCAGCCTGTATATATTGGCGATTAATCCTTTATCAGTTGCTTTGTTTGCAAATATTTGCTCCCATTCTGAGGGTTGTCTTTTTGTCTTGTTTATGGTTTCCTTTGCTGAGCAAAAGCTTTTAAGTTTCATTAGGTCCCATTTGTTTATTTTTGTTTTTATTTCCATTTCTCTAGGAGGTGGGTCAAAAAGGATCTTGCTGTGATTGATGTCAAAGAGTGTTCTTCCTATGTTTTCCTCTAAAAGTTTTATAGTGTCTGGCCTTACATTTAGGTCTTTAATCCATTTTGAGTTTATTTTGGTGTATGGTGTTAGGAAGTGTTCTAATTTCATTCTTTTACATGTAGCTGTCCAGCACCACTTATTGAAGAGGCTGTCTTTTCTTTATTGTATATTTGTGCCTCCTTTCCCAAAAATAAGGTGACCATATGTGCGTGGGTTTATTTCTGGGGTTTCTATCCTGTTCCATTGATCTATATTTCTGTTTTTGTGCCAATACCATACTGTCTTGATTACTGGAGCTTTCCATTATAGTCTGAAGTCAGGGAGCCTGATTCTTCCAGCTCCGTTTTTCTTTCTTATGATTGCTTTGGCTATTCGGGGTCTTTTGTGTTTCCTTACAAATTGTGAAACTTTATGTTCTAGTTCTGTGAGAAATGCTATTGGTAGTTTGATAGGGATTCATTGAATCTGTAGACTGCTTTGGGTGGTATAGTCATTTTTACAATGTTGATACTTCCAATACAAGAACACGGTATATCTCTCCATCTGTTTGTATCATCTTCAATTTAATTCTTTCATCAGTGTCATATAGTTTTCTGCCTATAGGTCTTTTGTCTCCTTAGGTAGGTTTATTCTTAGGTATTTTATTCTTTTTGTTGCCATGGTAAATGGGAGTGTTTCCTTAATTTCTCTTTCAGTTTTTTCATCATTAGTGTATAGGAATGCAAGAGATTTCTGTGCATTAATTTTGTATCCTGTGACTTTACCAAATTCACTGATTAGCTCTAATAATTTTCTGGTAGCATCTTTAGGATTCTCTATGTATAGTATCATGTCATCTGCAAACAGTGACAGCTTTAATTCTTCTTTTCCGATTTGGATTCCTTTTATTTCTTTTTCTTCTCTGATTGCTGTGTCTAAAACTTCCAAAACTATGTTGAATAGTAGTGTTGAGAATGGACAACCTTGTCTAGTTCCTGATTTAGAGGAAATGGTTTCAGTTTTTCACCACTGAGAACGATGCTGGCTTTGGGTTTGTAATGTTTTGCCTTTATTATGTTGTGGGAAGTTCCCTCTATGCCTACTTTCTGGAGGGTTTTTATCATAAATGGGTGTTGAATTTTGTCGAAAGCTTTTCCTGCATCTACTGAGATGATCATATGGTTTTTATCCTTCAATTTGTTAATATGGTATATCACATTGATTGATTTGCATATATTGAAGAATCCTTGCATTCCTGGGATAAACCCCACTTGATCATGGTGTATGATCCTTTTAATGTGCTGTTGGATTCTCTTTGCTATATTTTGTTGAGGATTTTAGCATCCATGTTCATCAGAGGTATTGGTATGTAGTTTTATTTCTCAGTGACATCTTTGTCTGGTTTGGAATAAGGGTGATGGTGGCCTCGTAGAATGAGTTTGGGAGTGTTTCTTCCTCTGCTATATTTTGGAAGAGTTTGAGAAGGATAGGTGTTAGCTCTTCTCTAAATGTTTGATAGAATTCGCCTGTGAAGCCATCTGGTCCTGGGCTTTTGTTTGCTGGAAATTTTTAATCACAGTCTCAATTTCAGTGCTTGTGATTGGTCTATTTATATTTTCTATTTCTTCCTGGTTCAGTCTCGGAAGGTTGTGCTTTTCTAAGAATTTGTCCATTTCTTCCAGGTTGTCCATTTTATTGGCATATAGTTGCTTGTACTAATTTCTCATGATCCTTTGTATTTCTGCAGTGTCGGTTGTTACTTGTCCGTTTTCATTTCTAATTCTATTGATTTGAGTCTTCTCTTTTTTTTTTTCTTGATAAGTCTGGCTAATGGTTTATCAAATTTGTTTACCTTCTTAAAGAACCAGCTTTCAGTTTTATTGATGTTACCTATTGTTTCCTTTATTTTTTTCCATTTATTTCTGATCTAATCTTTATGATTCCTTTCCTTCTGCTAACTTTGGGGATTTTTTGTTCTTCTTTCTCTTATTGCTTTAGGTGTAAGTTTAGGTTGTTTATTTGAGTTGTTTCTTGTTTCTTGAGGTAAGATTGTATTGCTATAAACTTCCCTCTTACAACTGCTTTTGCTGCATCCCATAGGTTTTGGGTAATCGTGTTTTCATGGTCATTTGTTTCTAGGTATTTTTTAATTTCCTCTTTGATTTCTTCAATTATCTCCTGGTTATTTTGTAGTGTATTGTTTAGCCTCCATGTGTTTGTATTTTTTACAGATCTTTTCCTGTAATTGATATCTAGTCTCATAGCATTGTGGTTGGAAAAGATACTTGATACAATTTCAAATTTCTTAAATTTACCAAGGCTTGATTTGTGACCCAAGTTATGATCTGTCCTGGAGAATGTTCCATGAGCAGTTGAGAAGAAAGTGTATTCTGTTGTTTTTGGATGGAATGTCCTATAAATATCAATGAAGTACATCTTGTTAATGTATCATTTAAGGCTTGTGTTTCCTTATTTATCTTCATTTTGGATGATCTGTCCCTTGGTGAAAGTGGGGTATTAGGGTCCTGTACTATGATTGTGTTACTGTCAATTTCCCCCTTTATGGCTGTTAGCATTTGCCTTATGTATTCAGGTGCTCCTATGTTGGGTACATAAATATTTACAAGTGTGTTATATCTTCTTCTTGGTTTGATCCCTTGATCATTATGTAGTGTCCTTCTTTGTCTCTTGTAATAGTCTTTATTTTAAAGTCTATTTTGTCTCATATGAGAATTGGTAATCCAGCTTTCTTTTGAATTCCATTTGCATGGAATATCTTTTACCATCCCCTCACTTTCAGTCTGTATGTGCCCCTAGGTCTGAAGTGGGTCTCTTGTAGACTGCATATATGTGGGTGTTATTATTGTGTCCATTTAGACAGTCTATGTCTTTTGGTTGGAGCATTTAATCCATTTACATTTAAGGTAATTATCAATATGTATGTTCCTGTTACCATTTTTTAAATTGTTTTGGTTTTTTTTTTTTTTGTAGTTCTTTTCCTTCTCTTGTGTTTCCTCCCTAGAGAAGTTCCTTTAGAATTTGTTGTAAAGCTGGTTTCATGTTGCTGAATTCTCTTAGCTTTGTTTGTCTATAAAGGTTTTAATTTCTCTGTCGAATCTGAATGAGATCCTTGCTGTGTAGAGTAATCTTGGTTGTAGGATTTTCTCCTTCATCACTTTAAATATGTCCTGTCACTCCCTTCTGGCTTGCAGAGTTTCTGCTGAAAGATCAGCCATTAACCTTATGGGGATTCCCTTGTATGTTATTTGTTGTTTTTCCCTTTCTGCTTTTAATATTTTTTCTTTGTATTTAATTTTTGATAGTTTGATTAATATGTGTCTTGGTGTGTTTCTCCTTGGATTTATCCTGCATGGGACTCTCTGCACTTCTTGGACTTGATTGACTATTTCCTTTCCCATATCAGGGAAGTTTTCAACTATGATCTTCAAATATTTTCTCAGTCCCTTTCTTTTTCTCTTCTTCTTCTGGGACCCCTATAATTTGAATGTTGGTGCATTTAATGTTGTCCCAAAGGTCTCTGAGACTGTCCTCAATTCTTTTCATTCTTTTTTCTTTATTCTACTCTGCGGTAGTTATTTCCACTATTTTATCTTCCAGGTCACTTATTTGTTCTTCTGCCTCTGTTATTCTGCTATTCAATCCTTCTAGATAATTTTTAATTTCATTTACTGTGTTGTTCATCATTGTTTGTTTGCTCTTTAGTTCTTCTTGGTCCTTGTTAAACCTTTCTTGTATTTTCTCCATTCTATTTCCAAGATTTTGGATCATGTTTACTATCATTAGTCTGGATTGTTTTTCAGGTAGACTGCCTGTTTCCTCTTCATTTGTTTGGTCTAGTGGGTTTTTACCTTGCTCCTTCATCTGCTGTGTGTTTCTCTGTCTTCTCATTTTGCTTCACTTACTGTGTTTGGGTTCTTCTTTTTGCCAGCTGCAGGTTCGTAGTTCCCGTTGTTTTTGGTGTCTGCCCCCAGTGGCTAAGGTTGGTTCAGTGGGTTGTGTAGGCTTCCTGGTGGAGGGGACTGGTGCCTGTGTTCTGGTGGATGAGGCTGGATCTTGTCTTTCTGGTGGGCAGGACCACATCCGGTGGTGTTTTGGGCTGTCTGTGCCCTTATTATGATTTTAGGCAGCTTCTCTGCTAATGGGTGGGGTTGTGTTCCTGTCTTGCTAATTGTTTGACATAGGGTGTCCAGCACTGTAGTTTGCTGGTCGTTGAGGGGAGCTGGGTCTTAACGTTGAGATGGAGATCTCTGGGAGAACTTTCAGTGTTTGATATTACATGGAGCCCTGAGGTCTCTGGTGTACCAATGTCCTGTACTTAGCTCTCCCACCTCAGAGGAACCGTCCTGACACCCGGCTGGAGCACCAAGACCCTGTCAGCCACAGCGCTCAGAAGAAAAGGGAGAGAGAGAGAGAGAAAGAAAGAAAGAAAGAAAGAAAAGAAAGAAAGAAAGAAGAGAATAAATTAAAATAAAAAATATTTTTCAAAATAAAAAATAGTCATAAAAAAAGAAAGAAAGAAGAGCGCAACCAAACCAATAAACAAATCCACCAATGATAACATGCACTAAAAACTGTAGTAAAAAAAAAAAATGGACAGACAGAACCATAGGACAAATGGTAAAAGCAAAGCTATACAGCAAATTCACACAAAGAAGCATACACATACACATACACACTCACAAAAAGAGTAAAAGGAAAAAAATATATATATATATCTATATTTTAAAAAATTGAAAGAGCAATCAAATCAATAAACAAATCTACCAATGATAATAAACTCTAAATACTAAACTGAGATAAACATAAAACCAGAAACAAATTAGATGCAGAAAGCAAGCCCCAAGTCTACAGTTGCTTTCAAAGTCCACTGCCCCATTTTTTAGATGATTCATTGTCTATTTAGGTATTCTAGAAATGCAGGGTACATCAAGTTGATTGTGGAGATTTAATCCGCTGCTCTTGAGGCTGCTGGGAGAAATTTTCCTTTCTCTTCTTTGTTCCCACAGCTCCTGGGGTTCAGCTTTGGATTGGGCCCCACATCTGCATGTAGGTCACCTCAGGGTGTCTGTTCTTCTCTCCGACAGGATAGGGTTAAAGTAGCAGCTGATTAGGGGGCTCTGGCTCACTCAGGCCAGGGGCAGGAAGGGGTACAGAATGCGGGGCAAGCCTGCAGTGGCAGAGGCCAGCATGATGTTGCAACAGCCTGAGACATGCCGGGTGTTCTCCCAGGGAAATTGTCCCTGGATCACGGGATCCTGGTAGTGGTGGGCTGCACAGGATTCCGGGAGGGGAGGTGTGGCTAGTGACCTGTGCTTGCACACAGGCTTCTTGGTGGCTGCAGCAGGAGCCTTAGTGTTTCATGCCCTTCTCTTGTGTCCACGCTGATAGCCGCAGCTCACACCCATCTCTGGAACCCCTTTAGGTGGTGCTTTGAATCCCCTCTCCTCGCACACCCTGAAACAGTGGTTTCTTGCCTCTTAGGCAGTTCCAGACTTTTTCCCAGACTCCCTCCCAGCTAGCTGTGGCGCACTAGCCCCCTTCAGGCTGTGTTCATGCAGCCTACTCCAGTCCTCTCCCTGACCTCCGAAGCAGTAGCCTCAGCTCCCAGCCCCCACCCGCCCTGGTGGGTGAGTAGACAAGCGTCTCAGGCTGGTGAGTGATGGTCAGCACCAATCCTCTGTGTGGGAATCTTTCCGCTTTGCCCTCCGCACCCCTGTTACTGTACTTTCTTCCATGGCTCCAGAGCTTCCCCACCACCACCTCCCATCTCCGCCAGTGAAGGGGTTTCCTAGTGTGTGGCATCTTTCCCTCCTTCACAACTCTCTCCCAGAGGTGCAGGTCCTATCCCTATTCCTTTGTCTCTGTTTTTTCTTTTACCCTACCCAGTACGTATGGAGTTTCTTGCCTTTTGGGAAGTCTGAGGTCTTCTGCCAGTGTTCAGTAGGTGTTCTGTAGGAGTTGTTCCACATGTAGATTTATTTCTGATGTATCTGTGAGGAGGAAGGTGATCTCCATGTTTTACTCCTCCACCATCTTGAAGGTCTCTCTTCGGAATGATTGTGTTTTATGTTAAATGTATGCCATACTCTTTTTCAAAGTGGCTCGAACATTTTGAATTCCCATGAGCAAAGAATGAGGGATGCAGTGGCTCCACATCCTTGCCAAAACTACATTGTGTCAGTCATTTTTACTTCTGCTGTTTGCACGCTCACTTGTGTGTGTGTGTGTAGGTCTACTGTAGGTTCGATTTGTATTTCTATGATAACCAGTGATGATGCAAGTTCCTTTTTGGTATATTACACATTCATGTATCTTCTTTTTTGAGATGTCTGTGTAGTTTGTCAATATTTTTGTTGGCTAATATTGTCTTATTATAGAAGTGCTTTATACATTTTGGATACAAGATCTTTGACAGACATTTGTTTTACAAATTATTTTCATAGTTTGTGACTTGCAATTTTCTTATATTTAATATCCTGTAAAGAGTAAAATGTTTTATTTTTTTAAATTGAAGTAGAGTTAATTTACAATGTTGTGTTAATTTTAGGTACATGGCAAAGTGATTCAGTTATACTCACATATAGAGT
Source organism: Balaenoptera ricei (assembly GCF_028023285.1). Classification (NCBI taxonomy): domain Eukaryota; kingdom Metazoa; phylum Chordata; class Mammalia; order Artiodactyla; family Balaenopteridae; genus Balaenoptera; species Balaenoptera ricei. Next base: position 110,824,243 of record NC_082642.1, read on the forward strand.
TACATATGCTTTTTTCTGATTATTTTCCCTTATGGGTTATTATGAAATATTGAGTCAGTTCCCTAAGCTATACAGTAGGTCCTTGTTGGTTATCTATTTTATATATAGTAACGTGATATGTTAATTCCAAACCAGTAATTTATTCCTCCCCCAACTCCCCTTTCCACTTTGGTAACCATAAGTTTGTTTTCTAAGTCTGTAGGTCTATTTCTGTGTTGCATATAAGTTCATTTGGATCATTTTTTTAGATCCCACATATAAGAGATACCATATGATAGTTGTCTTTGTCTTGCTTATGTCACTTAGTATGATAATCTGTAGGTCCATCCATGTTGCTGCAAATGGCATTTTTTCATTTTATATGGCTGAGTAATATATATGTGCACCACCTCTTCTTTCTTCATTCATCTGTCGATGGACACGTAGGTTGCTTACATGTCTGACTATTGTAAATAGTGTTGCAATGAACATTGGGGTGCACGCATATTTTCTAATTATAGTTTTCCCCACATATATGCCCAGGAGTGGGACTGTAGGATCATATGGTAGCTCTATGTTTAGTTTTTTAAGGAACTTCCATACCATTCTCCATAGTGGCTGCACAAATTTACATTCCCAACAACAGTATAAGAGGGTTTGTTTTTCTCCATACCCTCTCTAGCATTTATTATTTGTAGACTTTTTGATGATGGCCATTCTGACTGGTGTGAGGTGATTACGCATTGTTGTTTTGATTTGTATTTCTCTAATAATTAGTGCTGTTGAGCATCTTTTCATGTGCCTTTAGGCATTTTTGCATGTCTTCTTTGGAGAAATGTCTATTTAGATCTTCTGCCCATTTTTTGATTGGGTTGTTTGTTTTTTTGATATTCAGTTGTATGTGCTGTTTGTATATTTTGTAGATTAAGCCCTTGTCAGTCACATCATTTGCAAATATTTTCTCCCATTTTGTAGGTTGTCTTTTCATTTGGTTGAAGTTTTCCTTTGCTCTGCAAAAGATTTTAAGTTTAATTAGGTCCCATTTATTTATTTTTGTTTTTATTTCCATTACTCTAGGAGACAAATCCAAAAAGATACTGTTATAATTTATATCAAAGGGTGTCCTGCCTGTTTTCCTCTAAGAGTTTTATAGTATCCAGTCTTACATTTAGGTCTTTAAATCATTTTGAGTTTATTTTTGTAATAGTATTAGAGAATGTTCTAATTTTATTTATTTTACATGTAGATTTCCAGTCTTCAAAGCATCACTTATTGAAGAAACAGTCTTATCTCCATTGTATACTCTTGCCTCCTTTGTGTAGATTAATTGGCTATAGGTGTGTGGGTTTGTTTGTGGGCTTTCTATTCTGTTCCATTGATCTATATGTCTGTATTTGTGACAGTACCATACTGTTTGGCTTACTGTAGCTTTGTAGTATGTTCTGAAGTCGGGGAGCCTGATTTCTCCAGCTCCATTTTTCTTTCTCAAGATTGTTTTGGCTATATGGTATCTTTTGTGTTTCCATACAAATTTAAATTTTTTTTGTTCTAGTTCTGTGAAAAATATCATTGGTAATTTGATACGGATTGCATTGAATCTGTAGATTGCCTTTGGTAATACAGTCATTTTGACAATACTGATTCTTCGAATCCAAGAAGAGAGTATATCTTTCCACCTGTTTGTGTCATCTTTGATTTCTTTCATCAACATCTTCTAGTTTTCAGAGTACAGGTCTTTCACCTCCTTAGGTAGGTTTATTCCTAGTTATTTTATTCTTTTTGATATGATGGTGAATGGGATTGTTTCTTTAATTTCTCTTTCTGATCTTTCATTGTTAGTGTATTGAAATGCAACAGATTTCTGCATATTAATTTTGTATCCTTCAACATTAGTGAATTCATTGATAAGCTCTAGTAGTTATGGTAGTGTCTTTAGGATTTTCTATATATAGTATCATGTCATCTGCAAACAGTGACAATTTTACTTTTTCCCTTAAAATTTGGATTCCTTTTATTTCTTTTTCCTCTCTAATTACTATGGCTAAGATTTCCAAAGCTATGTTGAAAAACAGTGGTGAGAGTGGGCATCCTTGTCTTGTTTCTGATCTTAGAGGAAATGCTTTCAGCTTTTCACCATTGAGTATGATGTTAGCTGTGGGTTTGTCATATATGGCCTTTATTATGTTGAGTTAGGTTCCCTATGCCCACTTTCTGGAGAGTTTTGATCATGAATTAATGTTGAATTTTATCAAAAGATTTTTCTGAATCTATTGAGATGATTATATGGTTTTTATTCTTCAAATTATTCATGTGGTATATCACACTGAATGATTTTTGGATATTGAAAAATCCTTGCATCCTTGGGATAAACCCCACTTGATCATGCTGTATGATCCTTTTAATGTATTGTTGGATTCAGCTTGCTAGTATTTTATTAAGGATTTTTGCATTTATGTTCATCAGTGATATTGGCCTGTAATTTTCTTTCTTTCTTTTTTTTGTGGTATCTGTCTGGTTTTGGTATCAGGGTGATGGTGGCCTCACAGAATGAGTTTTGAAGTGTTTCTTATCTGCAACTTTTTGGAATTGTTTCAGAAGGACAGGTGTTAACTCTTCGCTAAATGTTTGATAGAATTCACCTGTGAAGCTATCCGGTCCTGCTTTTTGTTTGTTGGGAGTTTTTAATCACACATTTAATTTCAGTAATTATAATTGGCCTGTTCTTGGTGCACTCCTCCTACCAACTTGTTTTGGTTTCTTTTTTATGTCTTTGGGTGCCGAATATCTTTTTTGGTAGGCTCCAGTCTTTTTAATTGATGGTTGTTCAGCATTTAGTTGTGATTTTGGTGTGTTTGCGAGAGGAGGTGCACTCAAGGTCCTTCTACTCTGCCACCTTTTCCAGGAAGCCAAAAGGTTTTAATTTTGATGATGTTCATTTTATCAATTAATTTCAGGTATAATTTTTGCTTTTGATGTAGTTTTTGGGAAAGCAGTCTAATATGACAAAAATTTCTCATGTTTTCCTCTGAAATTCAGTGGTTTGTTTGTGTATTAAGAACCATGATCCATTTTAAACTAATTTATGTGTATATGGAAAGTAAACCTTGAGGTTCCTTTTTTTCTCTCTATATGGATATCTACTTGTTTCAGCAATATTTGTTGAAAATACTATCTTTCTATTTAATTGCTTTGGCACATCTGTGAAAAATCAATTAACCATATAAGTGTAGATATATTTATGGACTGTCTATTCTGTTCCACTGATTTGTATTTCAATCATTAAGCAACTATCACACTGGATTCATGTAGTTTTAGTTCTTGAAATCTTGTATGGTAAGTCTTCTAGCTTTCTTCTTCATTTTCATACTTGGTTTAGCTATCCTAAGTCCTTTGCCACTCTATATTAATTTGAAAAATTTAATTCATCCAAAAAATAAGGGGTAGACAAAAATTTAATAAAGACAGAGAAGATTTAGACAACAATATAAGCCTATTTCATCTGTAATTTATAAATCAAAACTTCTAACAACTGTAGAAGACACATCATTTTCAAATTCACATATAACATGCATGATATAGGTCATATACTGGTCCATAAATTATGTACTATAATTGAAAACATTTAAATTATATGTAAACTTTTAAATATTAAAAGTCAGTGACAAAGCAATATTTACCAAATTACCAAATACTTGTAAATTAGGCAATATATCACTTCAAGATAACCCATAGGTCAAAAAAGATATCACAATGAAATTTTAAATGAATGATATTAAGGAGACAACATACCAAACTTTGTGGGATATAACTAAAGCTGTGCTAACAGGGAAATACCTAGATTTAAAGCTAATATTAGAAAATAATAAAGTTTTTAAAATAATGGTCTAAACCTCAAAATTAAGATGGCAGAATGAAAGAACTAATTAAAAAATTTTTAATGACATAACAAGAGGAGTAATTAGTGAAATCAGTATCAGGATTGAAGGGGTAAAGATCCAACAGATGGTAAAAAGAAAATGAAGAATAAAGAAATATTGTGAATAACTTTGTGTCTAAGGCTGGGAACCTATTTTTACCAGAATCCTCTATAATATAGAGTCCAGATTAGACTTAGCTAGTTACAGAAACTCATGCATATTTCAGAAGGAATAAGGGAAGAGAGGCCATCTTTCTCACAGAGTTTCTCTACAAAGGTCATAAATAACCATGGACAACAAAGTGTTCCCTCTCGAGCCCCAGCTTGTTCTTATTCCCTTCCTGCCTCGAGTCCCACCTAAATTTCTGGCTGCTGGCCTTGCTTACCAATAGCAGTCCCAAACTCACCCCCAAGTGCTTGGCTGGGGTCCTGCAGAAGCAGCCATTCCCACTGAAATAGATGTTGCCACAGAGGCAGCAATTTCCAGGCAAAGATTCCACACAGCTGATAGTTTCTACAGCTCTCTATAAGCAAACCTGTTATGGCTTAGCACTGCAGTGTCTAGATCTGAATGGTTTCTTGGATTTTCCTTCATGCTGTATTTTGTCTACCCACACCAGTGTTTTGCATGGCTTTGCCAGTGACTATTTTTCTGATTCAGTGATTCCCACTTCTAGACATCCATCGCTCTATCTTTATCCACATTCAAATAAATTCTAATTCCTTAATGAAATCTCCTTTTTCTACAACATTTGTAGTGACTCTGTTTTCTTGACCAAACCCTGACTGATACTTAAAGGTGGTGGTGGTGGCGGGGAATAATATTAACAATATACTCTATGTTTAATGAAAAAAATATTGTGTGCCATCAAAGTTATTAGCTAGCTGGCTATTTCAATATGAGCATAAGCTGATAATAAGGATAAGGAGTCATTTGACATGTCTCTGTCTTAAGGTTTTACAGCGCATTTTGATTAGGTTAATACTAGCTCAATATATTTGTGAATTGCACCACTAGACCATTATTTTTTTAATTCAGATAGTGAGGCATACCTTGAAGGTAATGCGGGTTTGGTTCCAGATCACTGAAAAAAAGTGAAAATAAATTGTTTCACACAAATTTTTTGGTTTCCCAGTACATATAAAAGTTATGTTCACACTATACTATAGTCTATTAAGTGTGCAATAGCATTATGTCTAAAAAACAATGTACATACCTTAATTTAAAATATTTTATTGATAAAAAATGCTAACCATTATCTGACAACACAGGGTTGCCACAGTCCTTCAATTTGTAAGAAATGCAGTATCTGTAAAGTGAAATAAAGTGAAGAACAATGAAATGAGGTATGTTTGTATTGGTGTTTCTGATTGATGGTGATGGTGGAGATGGCCTATACTGGCAATTATTCAAGACTACATATTGACACAGGCTTTATACCTTCACTACATGAATCCCAGCTTCCCTCAATATTCAGTTGAAAGTTTGAATATTAAAGAAGAGAGAGGACAGAGAAAGCACACAAGCTTCATATTGGTATTGGCCCCAAGATGATACTCGACACTTCTACTCCTTTGTCATGGGTGACAAATATGGTTCTATATACGTTCAGTGATCAAGGGTGAGGACAGAGGAGGGTTGAAAATACAGTTCTTGACTGTAGCATCTTCCCAGAAGTAACTGTAGTCCATGAAAGGGGGCATAATTCTTTTCACAGCTAGCCACATGTGTTGAATATGGCTACCAAACACCCATGGACAGTCCTTCTCTCCCAGAACATAATCCCATCTGCACATAAGAGAGATAATTCAACGTTCTACGTACTTAAGGCATTCAGTTTAATGTTCAATTTTCCTGTAAATGAGTTTTCTACATCAGATCTAGAAGAGATTTCTTCTATTCTTATAATGTGTGAAAATAAAAATAAAAACAAGTTTTCGGTACGTCTCTTTTCATATACAGTGGTGTAATTCGGACACAATAGGCACAATAAAAACTTCCATTATAAAAACTGATTAATAAGAGACAAACAGTTATTACTGATTCACAGTGATAATGGAATTTTATAGAGAAAACACTAGAAGGAGGAAAGTTCCTTGAGAAGTACCTGATTCTGTTCTCCAAGAGGAACTTCTTTAGTCCTTTATTCTCACAGACACCTGCTCTCAGCCTCTGGGAGAGTCATCTGGTTTGTCTCTTATCCTTGTTGACTACATCTAAAGTGGATGTTGGGGAATATATAGCTTTTGAAACCTGCTTCCTTCTCTGAAGTTTGTAAGGCAGAGTATTATTTTAAGGCTCAATCATTCAAATAATTGTTAGGACAGGTACCTGACTTGGGGTCAATGTTATTCTTCAAGAATCACAGTAGACTTCTGATTTACTTCCTTACAGGCAAGCCTCTTTGCCATAAATACACCCTAAATTCTCTCGTTGTCATACTTCTTAAATCTGCTTTGTTCCTTGGCTTCCTTGGTATTATGTCTTCCTCTCAGAACTTATACTAGTGTTACAGGTGTGCCTGGAAACATGATACTGCCAGTATCCCTGATTTTCCCATGACTACAGCCTAATTGCAGGGAAGACAAGATAGTATCTGGCATTTTCATCTTCAGTCATGGCAGACAGGTTTTGCTTCCCATCACGATATCTAGGGTAGGGAATTACATAAAGAAAATTGTCCATAAGCTAAGAAGCCCACAAAATGAAAAATTCCCTTACATTTTTATGTGGCATGTTTGAAATTTATGCACAATAGTCAATCACAAATACTCGTTCCATTATCATCTGTGTATCCATTTAAAGTTAGCAATTCTTTCTCTTCAGTGATTCCACACACCCTTTAATATTCATCCTAGCTCTGGTTTAATTTATAGAGGCATGAACCACCACATACTCTTCAGGGGAAAAAGTGAGCTGAATAAATACAAAGACACCACTTTTATATAATTCAGGGTACCCCATTTTCCATGGGAAGCAGTATGTTCTACTGATGTTTTGATGTGTTTCTTCTCAAGTATTTTCTTTCCTGGTTACTCTGGAAAGTAAAATAATGGAAATTCAAAATCCTGAATACCTTTTTAGTTTTCGTGTATTTTAGTTGCTTTTCCAAGACCAGATAATATATATTTAAAAATAAAAATGACATTAGTAAAGAATTCTATACTTGCAATGAGAAAGCTAAATATAGACCAATTAGGTTTGCTTGGTCATCTTCTCTTTGATTTAAATATCCCAAGGGCAGCTTTATGAACCTTTAAACAGTACCATATTACTCTTGCTGTAATTGTAACTTGAATAATTTGACCACTAACCTATCTATCGAAGTGTGTGTTTTTTTCAAAGGATATAACAGTTTTTATTTCACTGGATGCTCCTTGTCTAATTGTGCCTGTGCCAACTGTTATTGAATATTTAATAACATGCATTTTGTTCCAGTGCACTTCTTCTTTCCTTTTCTAAATGAATCGTCCTCAGGCACTAGAAACATAAAAGTGTCAGTGACATATTTTTTTTATAGCACATAAAATAAAACAGTGTTTGACAAATATTTGGTTAATTTATTTTGCACTGATATGACACCAATTTGTTTTAAATGCAATATAAAATAGAATAAGCTCCAAAAAAATTCATGTAGAGTGAGATTATGCATATTACCAAAGTATCCTCTCCTTAATAAAAAGTTTCAACAAATTCATTTTTTATAAACAGCACGTCAGGTCTACTTGTCTAGGGGAACAGAGTGAGAAGATCTGGACTACACAGCTATAAACACCTGCCTTGATCATCAGTTACAGGTAACCCTTGGGGGAAAAACTTGTCAGAAGAAGCAGGAAAAATTCTAATTGTTTCAGAAGAAGTAGTACCCTGAATTTTTAACTGCCTAGAGAAAACTCTAGTGCTTACAAAATATTCTAAGTGTAGAAGGCTTGAAAAGTCCTCTGGGCTCTGATTTTAAGAGCATATGTCTGTGACCCCACACAGCCAAAAATAAATAAATAAATAAATTAATTAATTAATTTAAAAAAGGAAGCCTGATATTTTTTCAGTGTAATATACCTTGTCTCCTACTCCATCATCTTTTATTCCTGCTCTCAAAATCAAATGATTACTCAATTCACAAAATGCAATTTTATTAAATTAACTCTAATATATTTGATGTTTTAATAAAATAATCGTGAAAAATTAGAATAACTTCTACATAGTATGACATTTAATGACTTTATTTCGAAAGCGTTATCCACTAATAATTTTTTAATTTAATGTTATTTTTAAATTTATTTTATTGCAGTATAGTTGATTTACAATGTTTCAGGTATACAGAAAAGTGATTCAATGTTTTATATATATATATACTTTTTCATATTCTTTTCTGTTGTAGGTTATTTCAAGATATTGAATACAGTTCCCTGTACTATACAGTAGGTCCTTGATGCTTTTTTATATATAGTAGTGTGTATCTATTAATCCCAAATTTGCAGTTTATCCCTCCACCCCATCTTTCCCCTTTGGTAACCATTAGTTTGTTTGCTATGTCTGTGTGTCTTTTTCTGTTTCGTAAATACATTCATTTGTATCATTTTATTAGATTCCACATATAAGCAGCATCATATGATATTTGTCTTTCTTTATCTGACTTACTTCACTTAGTATGATAATCTCTAAGTCCATCCATGCTGCTGCAAATGGCTTTGGTTCATTCTTTTTTATGGCTGAGTAATACTCCATTGTGTATGTATATATATATATATATATATACACACCACATTTTCTTTATCCATTCATCTGTTAATGAACATTCAGGTCACTTCCATGTCTTGGCTATTGTAAATAGTGCTGCTATGAATATTCAGGTGCATGTATCTTTTTGAATTAGAGTTTTCATCTTTTCCAGATACATGCCCAAGAGTAGGATTGCTGGATCATATGGTAACTCTATTTTTAGTTTTTTAAGAAACCTCCATACTGTTCTCCACAGTGACTGCACCAATTTACATTCTCACCAACAGTATAGGAGGGTTCCCTTTTCTCCACACCCTCTTCAGCATTTATTATTTTTAGACTTTTTGATGACAGCCATTCTGACTGGTGTGAGGTGGTACCACATTGTAGTTTGATTTGCATTTCTCTAATAATTAGTGATGTTGAACAACTTTTTATGTGCCTGTTTGCCATCTGTATATCTTCTTTGGAGAAATGTCTATTTTATTCTGCCCATTTTTTGATTGGGTTGTTTGTTCTTTTTTTTTTTTTTTTCAATTGAACTGTATAAGCAGTTTGTATATTTTGGAAATCAAGCCCTTGTCCATCTCATTGTTTGCAAATATGTTCTCCCATTCTGTATGTAGACCACATGCTAGGCCACAAAACAAGCCTCACTAAATTTAAGACAATTGAAATCCTACCAAGCATCTTTTCTGACCACAGTGCTATGAGACTAGAAACCAAGTACAAGAAAAAACTGCAAAAAAAGACCAACCAAACAAACACGTGAAAGTTAGACAATATGCTACTAAACAACCAATGGATCATTGAAGAAACCAAAGAGGAAATTAAAAAGGCGGAAGACGAACCTGAGTTCTTTGTTGACATGGTGTACAGGCAACCAGAGAAGAACAACCACTGGTACCTGGGGCTGAAGACAGAAACATTAATGGGAAGAAAAATGGTTTATCTCGTAGTGTGATCCATGACAGTTTCAAGACCCCCAGGCAACTTTCTCTCAAATGCTTAGTTTCTGAGAATAAGGAATGTTTAGTGGCTCAGTTGTGCTTTCTACCTGTATCCTTCACAATGTACACCCCCAACATTTGGAAGTATCCACAGTCTTTGCCTCTCCTTTGGGACCTGAAAGGAGGGTGTTGGAGTGCAGTGCAGCCTCTATGGAGAGAGGAGGATGACAGCCTGTGTGAGTCCTGGGTTGATTTCCCTTTGACTGGGAAGTCAGTATCTTTGGAACCTGCTGCAGTTTAGAGAGTTAGAGACCCAGATTTGGGGGAAGAAGCTAAAAGCCCTCCTCAACATCACTCCACCTTGCCAGAGGCAGCAGGAAAATGCTTCTGCTGCTTCTGGCCCCCCCTCCCCAGGGCTGGGAGGGCAGTGCTTGTGGCTCAGTGCAGAGCCCAGGGTCCCTCAGCCCTGCTGGCCATTCCCTTTGCAGACGAGGCTTCAGAGCCTCCCCCACCCTCCTTACCTCCACCACACACACTCCACCTGGGCCAGGGCTGGAGGAGCCTTGTGAGGAGTCCCAGGATCTGCCCTCATGCCTGGGAATGCAGCGATGTGGACTGGGGGTGAGAAGTCTGAAGCTTCCCATCTACTCCTTAAGGCCTCTGCAAGTTAAAGATGTACAGTTTAATAACATTTTTTGGCTGTTGGACATGACTTCTGTTAAAAAACAAGAAGGTGTGTGTGGGTGAGATAGAAAGATAGTCAATACTCTATATAATGAACATAGCAATATATACATCCAGGATTTGGGCTTTTGGTTATTGATGGACTGGTGGATTGTTTAGAAAACATTGTTTAAGAAAAATGAGCTAACAGCTATTCTATTTTCACTCAGAAGCATGTTCATTTATGTAGATGCCACTTTAGCTTGATCAAAATTAAATGTGAGATTTCTTCTAAAAAAAAAAAGAAAAAAAATACCTAGAGACAAATGAAAATGAAAACACAACAATCCAAAATTTATGGGATGTGGCAAAAGCAGTTCTAAGAGGGGAGTTTTTGGAAATACAAGCTTACCTAAGTAAACAAGAAAAATCTCAAATAAACCACCTAACATTACACCTAAAGCAACTAGGGAAAGAAGAACAAACAAAACCCAAAGTTAGTAGAAGGAAAGAAGTCATAAAGATCAGAGTAGAAATAAGTGAAATAGAGATTAAAAGACAATAGAAAAAAATCAATGAAACAAAAAGGTGATTGTTTGAAAAGGTAAACAAAATTGATAAACCTTTAGCAAGTCTCATCAAGAAATAAAGGGAGAGGGCCAAATTCAACAAAATCATAAATGAAAAAGGAGAAGTTACAACTGACACCACAGAAATACAAAGGATCATAAGAGACTACTACGAGCAACTGAACACAAATAACATGGACAACCTAAAAGAAATGGACAAATGCTTAGAAAAGTATAATCTCCCAAGACTGAATCAGAAAGAAATAGAAAATATGAACAGACAAATTACCAATATTTAAATTGAATCAGTAATTTAAAAACTCTGAACAAACAAAAGTCCAGGACCAGTTGGCTTCACGGGTGAATTCTACCAAAAATTTAGAGAAGAGTTAACACCTATCCTTCTGAAACCTTTCCAAAAAATTGCAGAGGAAGAAACACTTCAAAACTCATTCTATGAGGTCATCACCCTGATACCAAAACCAGATAAAGATATCACAAAAAAAGAAAATTACAAAAAAAGTAAATCACTGATGAACATAGATGGAAAAATCCTTACCAAAATACTAGCAAAGAGAATGCAGCAATATATTAAAAGGATCATCCACCATGATCAAGTGGGATTTATCCCAGGGTTGCAATGATTTTTCAATAACCTCAAATAAATCCATGTGATACACAATATTAACAAATTGAAGCTTAAAAGCATATGATCATCTCAATAGATGCAGAAAAATCTTTTGATAAAATTCAACATCCATTCATGATAAAAAACTCTTCAGATAATGAGCATAGAGGGGACATACCTCAGCATAATAAAAGCCAGATTTCTGACAAAACCAGAACTAACATCATACTCAATGGTGAAAAGCTGAACGCTTTCCCTCCAAGATCACAAACCAAGGATGCCCATTCTCAACACTTTTTTTTTCAGCACAGTTTTGGAAGTCCTAGCCACAGCAATCAGAGAGGAAAAATAAGTAAAAGGAACCCATTTTAGAAAGGAAGAAGTAAAATTGTCACTGTTTGCAGATGACATGATACTCCTATACACAGAAAATCCTAAAGATGCTACCAGAAAACTACTAGAGCTCATCAAAAATTGGGTAAAGTTGCAGGATACAAAATCAATACAGAGAAATCTGTTGTATTTCTATACAATAACAACAAAGTATCAGGAAGAGAAATTAAGGAAATAATCCCATTTACCATCCCATCAAAAAGAATAAAGTACCTAGGAATAAACCTACCCAAGGAGGCAAAAAAACCTGTACTCTAAAAACTGTAAGATGCTGATGAAAGAAATTGAAGACAACACAAACAGATGGAAAGATATACTGTGTTCTAGGATTGGAAGAATAAATATTGTTAAAATGACCATATAACCCAAGGCAATCTACATAGTCAATGAAATCCGTATCAAATTACCAATGGTATTTTTCACAGAGCTGGAACAAAAATTTTTTAAATCTGTATGAAAATGCAAAAGACCCAACTAGCTAAAACAATCTTGAGAAAGAAGAACAGAGCTGGAGAAATCATGCTGTCCGTCTTCAGATCATATAATACAAAGCTACAGTCATCAAAACAGTATGGTACTGGTACAAAAACAGACACACTGATCAATGGAACAGGATAGAAAGCCCAGAAATAAACCTATGCATCTATGGTCAATTAATATACACAAAGGAAGCAAGAATATACAATGGAGAAAAGAGAGTCTCTTCAATGAGTGGTGCTGGGAAAACTGGACAGCTACATGTAAAAGAATGAAATTAGAACATTCTCTAACACCATATACAAAAAAAAACCTCAAAATGCATTAAAGACCTAACTGTAAGACTGTATGCTATAAAACTCTAAGAGGAAAACATAGGCAGAACACTCTCTGCAATAAATTGCAACAATATTTTTTTGGATCCATCTCCTAGAGTAATGTAAACAAAAGTAAATATAAACAAATAAGATCTAATTAAACTTAATAGCTTTCACACAGCAAAGAAAAACATGATATTTTATTTAAAATTACTTTTTTAGGTAAGTTGTATGATTTTCTCCTAGATTCTTCCCTTATAGAGTTCAGCATATGGCTGGAGAATCTTAATTATCATGGAAATTGATGTACTACAATATAAGCCACAGATGAATTGCTTATGAACCAATATTTGGGGGAGGATTTCACTTTTTTATAGTCATTTACTTTTTTAGTGGTTTCAATAACATTTACAGCTAATTCAAGTCCACTTTTAAATAACACTATACTGGTGCACAAGTAATGATTACCTTATAATAATAAAATAATCCCTATTCCTTCCTTCTGTCCCTTTTATCATTGCTATCATTCATTTCACTTATATATAAGTACATATATATAAGTACACATGATTGAATACATTGTTACCATTATTATTTTGAACATACTGTTAACTAACAGATTGTTTAAGAATAGGAAAAATAGACATTTTAATTTTACCTTTACTTATTTCTTCTCAGATGCTCTTCCTTTCTTTATATAGATCTGAGTTTCTGACCTTTATCATTTTCTTTCCCTCTAAAGATTTTTTGTAACATTCCCTGCAAGGCATTCTACTGTCATTATTGTTTCAAACACTTATTCTGTTCCTTTCTCTCTTTCTTCTCCTTCTGGAATTCTCATTAGGCATGTGTTATACCTTTTTCAGTTGTCCCACAGTTTTGGATCTTTTGTTTTTTTTCTTTAGTCCTTTTTCTGAGTGCTTTTCAGTTTCAGTGGTTTCTATTAAGATATCCTCAAGCTCAGAGAATCTTTCCTCAGCTGTCTCCAGTCTACCAATAATGTCATGAAAGGCATCCTTCATTTCTCTTTTCTCTTACAGTTATTTTTTCACCTCTCTCTGAGTGAGCTCGTACCACTGAACTGTGAACTTCACTCAGGCTTCTTAATTTTTTGCCCCTCTTCATTGGGACAAGATGGCTAGAGTGGGCTGTATTTGGGTATATCCTTTCTTCCCCCATGGAAGGCTAGAGGGGCCTGGAATTGGGTTTTTCCTTCCTCCAGGTCAATTAAGTTCTGATTAACCGCAGCAGGTTAGGCTCTAGGTAAATAATTTCACCTGAGAGCAGACATTTTAAAGACAAACAGGGTGCTCTGGCGTATTTCACAATGGCTCCTTTTCCTCTCTTCCTGCCAGAAGCACAAGGGGATTTTTCTCTGCTATTCACTCTGAGAACTTGGTCCACCTCCTGGAGGTAAGACACAAAAGTGTGGGGATCCCCTGATGTGAAAAGCCACAGAGCCTTTTTTGTTTCAGTCTTGCTTTTTCCCATTTTACAGATAATCTGAGACGCAGGTAAGTTTTGTATTGTATTTATTTTACCTCAAGGATGTCCTTTAATATGCGTTCTAGTAAATGGTATTGAATTCTCTGGTTTTGTTTGTCTCTGAAAGTTGTTATGTAGCTTTCCCTTTTGAAAAATATTTTCACTTGTTACAAAGTTCTTGGGTTGATGTTTTTCTTTCGGAACTTGAAAGATGCTGGTCAGTTGTCTTTTGGCTTGCATAAAACTTGAGTTGAGTGTTGGTTTGGTTGTAGCTGTAGTTACCCTTACTGTTTATTTTGCTTCAGATTTTTTCAGGGTTACGTTGTGCATAGGGTGCAAGTTGGATTGTCAGAGGATTTTTTTTTCTCAATGCTCCTGTTCTCCTATTATGTTTAGACTTTCCCTGTGTGCTTCCACATCAGAATAGGTCTCTCTCCATACCTCTTACCCCAGGGCCAGACTGCCGCATAAGTCAGCACAGAGTAGCCTGGTGGAAGGGGCAGGGAGGACCTTCTCTGTTGTCCTGGTCCAATTTCAGGCTTAGATTGGCTTGGTGTTCCTGGTTCTTGGGGATGGGCTTTCTCTAGGATCTTGCTCTGGTTCCTTTTGCTAAATACCTCTAATAGCCAGACTCTGGAGAATCTCTAACCCTCCTTCCAAGGGTAGCAATTTTTTTGTTTTTGGTGCCCCAGGTGCAGCTGTTTGCTCTTTCCTCTCCTCTTTCCCCAACTCACAGCTCAAGGATTTTTTTTTTCCCTGTAGGAGAGAAGTTTCCAAACAGAACTTTGTGCTTTCCTGCAGTGGCAGCTGCTTTTCTTGTTCAGGCTTGAACCACAAAGGGGGCCTTTTGGTAGAGTCTCACTCTGCTCAAAATTGTCCTTGTTACCTTATGGTGACATCCATGGAAAACTCTGAGTGTAAAATCCCTGGTATTTTGGGCTCTTGGGAGTTCTATATTCTCAGGTTATCCCACACTTGGTTTTTAAGAATTTGTTAAAATTTTTAGCTGAAATCTTTTTAATGGCTTATATGTCAGACCAGGTTTCCTACTATGTTCTTCCCCAGATAAGGCAGAACCACTTGTATTTCCTTGAAGGTGCCTGTCTTTCCTCAGATTTCAGCCTACTTGTTCCTCTGTGACCTCAGCTACCTTATTAACTAAGAACAAATTATAATTTTGTAGATTTGGCTTTTTCCTATTGTCTGAGTGGAAGCAATGCTCTTTCTACATTTCTATATCTTAATTGGAAGCCAGTCTTTTCTAGAGAAGTTTTTGTTCAGCTGGAAACCATTAAAACTGGTGCCTGCTTCATATAATGAGAAAGTTACTCACAATTGTGTTGGGCTCTTGAGATCATTACTTTCATTAGCAGTTGTATTGGCATCACTCTTTGAAAATTTAGGTCTTTAAAAGAGCAGAACACAATTTTTCTACGACCAAAATGTGTATGTGATGCCATTTTGTAAACGTGATGCCTTTGGCATATCATTATTAAACTGAAGGCTTTAAGTTGCATTTTATTTTTTATTGGTAGAGTGACACATTAAATGGATGTTCTTATGTATAAAAAATCAGAAATTATAAAAATAGCTATTTTAACAGTCTCACAGTTGGAAAGCTGATTTTATTACCTGTTCATTTAAATTTTGGAAATTGTATTTATCTTTAGAACATTTATGAATGTGAATACAGTACTTCCTTAGACAATCAATTAATTTTAGCATATCAGAATTCTTAATTCTAATGTATTGCATCATTTCCACTATAGTTCATTTCATCACTCTGGCCATTATCACATTTAACTTGATCAGTGTCAAAACTACTTGAAAGTTCAGTTTATATAAAAGATACTAATGCACTCTTGACTTCTGATGAATAGAGTAATAGTCTAATGCACTCAGAAAAATGTTTTTTCCCAAAGCTATTATGAGTAATAGAAGTATTCTATATTTACCCAGTTGGGTCAAAACACTAGAAGCAGAGTGACACTGAAAAAATATAACAACCATATATAATGAATGTGTTATGGTCTCACATTATCTTTTATGTTGTCATTTTCAAGAATTGGATGAAGAAATGAGTAAAGTCAGTTTAACCATGTGATACTTATTTGTGAGCTAGGTGTTCATTAATTCAGTGTATATATTGAGTGGCTTTTATGACAGGTGCTGTTGAAGGAACTGTGGAGTCAGCAGTAACTGAGAACAAGCTCTGCTTTATGTATAGGTTCCCATTTTTTCAACAAAAATTAAAAGTACTTCACTTTTATATTAATTTTGCTGATGAGATATCAAGTGGGATAGCTTTGTCATTTATAATTTTTAGCAGCTGACTGCAGATTCAAATGCTATATCATTTCTCTAGCATATATAAATATACTTCTTTGTATTTGAACAGTTTACAGGATTGTATATTTATTTTCTTCTCTAAGGTTGTCAATAAAATTGAGGAACTAAAATAAAACATAAAATAATTGATTCAAATTTAAGCAAAGTGTTATGCAAAGTTTCATTTATTGATTTGCCCCTTTTGGTTTGACATATTTGTGTGGCTCTTCTTAGCACTCTTGTGCGCATGAGACAATACTAGGTTTTTGACAGTCTCAGCAATATGACGAACAGGTCTCTTTATCAGGTCTAGATTCAAGGTTACATTACATTGTGTTGGTTTTTGGTTTTCCTGGGGTGTGCTGAAGGCAGATCTTACTAGCTTTCTGAGAGCCAAATTTTAAATTTTCCAGAAATTTTAGACCTGGGTGTCTAATAGTTGGTGGCTTAAAATCCGACACACTGAAGTATTTTGTTACTGTGTATACATTTTATTGTTGTGTTTTAGAGGCTCTTATTAATGATGATGGAGTCCCCAACACCATGCCCACATTAAAAGTCCCTAGAATGATTCATAGGACTTAACTCTTTAGGAGTAAAACTATATTTTATCACACAGATGTAGTTAGGGTAAACAGCTGGATCAGGGAAAGAAGCATAAGTAGAGTGTGGAGGAATCTATCTGCAGTCTTCCTTATGCTCTCTCCCTCTTAAGTGTCACATGGAGCACTCTTTCCTAACAATGAAAATGCAGCAACATGCGTGCTGTGTTTTTGCTGAGGGAAGCTGACTAGAGATTCATTTCCTAGATTTTTATTGGGAGCTGGTCACATAGGCACTTGCTGCCTAGCACATACCAGTCTTCCAGACTCCCAGGAAAGTGGATGTAGTTTAAAGCATATTGCTTCCTCAAATACTTCAGACATGATATACGACCCTTGTCATTTTGGGGAATGGTAGGAGTACCCTCAAAATCCAAGTTCCCAGACACCAGCCAATGGCCAGTCTTGAAAGTAGGCCTTCTAAGGACAGCAGTCTTGGGCCACCTATGTTAACTGTTTTCTGCACAATTAACTTTGTTTCTAGTAGCCTAGTTGTAAAAAAAAAAACAAAAAAAAAAAACAAAAAAAAAAAGCTAGTAATAATAACCAAATTTATAACTATTGATGTACCTTAATTAGAATAATCAGGTTAGAATTATTAATCAAATCTTAGTTTTTTAATAGATCTTTATTGGAGTATAATTGCTTCACAATACTGTGTTAGTTTCTGTTGTACAACAAAGCGAACCAGCCATATGCATACACATGTCCCCATATTCCCTCCCTCTTGAACCTCCCTCCCATCCTCCCTATCCCACCTCTCTAGGTCATCACAAAGCACCGAGCCAATCTCCCTATGCTAAGCTGCTGCTTCCCACCAGCCAACTATTTTACATTCGGTAGTATATATATATGTCGATGCTGCTCTCACTTTGCCCCAGCTTCGCCCTCCCACCCCAAGTCCTCAAGTCCATTTTCTCTGTCTACCTCTTTATTCCTGCCCTGCAACTAGGTTCATCAGTAACTTTTTTTTTTTTAGATTCCATATATATGTATTAACGTACGGTATTTGTTTTTCTCTTTCTGACTTAATTCATTCTGTATCACAGACTCTAAGTCAATCCACCTCACTACGAATAACTCAATTTCATTTCTTTTTATGGCTGAGTAATATTCCATTGTATATATGTGCCACATCTTCTTTATCCATTCATCTGTCAATGGACATTTAGGTCACTTCCATGTCCTGGCTATTGTAAATAGAGCTGTAATGAACATTGTGGTACATGACTCTTTTTGAATTATGGTATTCTCAGAGTATATGTCCAGTAGTGGGATTGCTGGCTCATATTGTAGTTCTATTTTTAGTTTTTTAAGGAAACTCCATACTGTTTTCCATAGTGGCTGTATCAATTTACATTCCCACCAACAGTGCAGGAGGGTTCCCTTTTCACCACACCCTTTCCAGCATTTATTGTTTCTAGATTTTTTGATAATGGCCATTCTAACCAGCGTGAGGTGATACCTCATTGTAGTTTTGATTTGCAATTCTCTAGTAATTAGTGATGTTGAGCATCTTTTCATGTGCCTCTTGGCCATCTGTATGTCTTCCTTGGTGAAATGTCTATTTAGATCTTCTGCCCATTTTTTAACTAGAGTGTTTGTTTCTTTGATATTGAGCTCCATGAGCTGTTTGTATATTTTGGAGATTAATCCTTTGTCTGTTGTTTCATTTGCAAATATTGTCTCCCATTCTGAGGGTTGTCTTTTTGTCTTGTTTATGGATTCCTTTGCTGTGCAAAAGCTTTTAAGTTTAATTAAGGTCCCATTTGTTTGTTTTTGTTTTTATTTCCATTAGTCTAGGCGGTGGATCAAAAAAGATCTTGCTGAGATTTATGTCAAAGATTGTTTTCCTATGTTTTCCTCTAAGAGTTTTATAGTGTCTGGTCTTACATTTAAGTCTTTAATCCATTTGGAGTTTATTTTTGTATATGAAATTAGAATGATACCTAACATCATTCTTTTACATGTAGCTGTCCAGTTTTCCCAGCACCACTTATTGAAGAGGCTTTCTTTTCTCCATTGTATGTTCTTGCCTCCTTTGTCATAAATTAGGTGCCCATATGTGTGTGGGTTTATCTCTGCGCATTCTATCCTGTACCATTGATCTGTATTTGTTTTTGTTCCCATACCATACTGTCTTGATTACTGTAGCTTTGTAATATAGTTTGAAGTCAGGGAGCCTGATTCCTCTGACTCCCAGATCTTATTAACCAGGTTATCTTTCCACTTTCTACTCCAGTTCTGGTGACTAGATCTCCCTGCTCCTTCGCTGTGCTTGTCCCATTATTCATTTTATACATGTACTCCTTCAATAAACATTCACTGCTCTATAGGCCATCAACATAATTCAAAACATACAACAGAGAGTACCACAAAATACCTTCTATAAAGGAACTTACACTTTTGTGTGGTGAGGATGTGCTTATTGGAATATAGGGATTTTCAATTTGTGCTCAATACTATGAAAAATATCTAAGGGGAAGAGACAGTGACAGAGTTGTATTTGAGTTAGTTTATATGTTGTTTTCAAGGAAGGCTTCTCTGGACATTTGAACAGAGAAGTGAAAGAAGTGCATGAGTAAATTATACAGATATCTAGGGGAAGTTCCCTCCAAACATTCCATGTTCCAGAGGCAAAAACTGATGGAAGAAAAGCAAGGAGGTCAACATGGCCGATGTAGAATAAACAAGGTAGAGAGTTAGCCAACAGGTGACATCAGAGGCATAAGGGGAAAATGCAAAACATTTTGTAGGGATTTGTAGTTCTTGTTAACATCTTTAAATTTTCCTCTGAATGATAAGAATCCTGGAGACATTTTGGAAAAAAAAAAAGTGATATGATGTTATGCACATTTTAGAAGTCAGAGCAAATAATAGGTTTAAGATGAGAATGGAATATTAGGAGAGAATATAAAAAGACAATATTAGGAGTATATTGCAATAATCCAGAGGAAAAGATGGTGTTGATGGTGTTGAGGATCATAACAGTAACAGTAAGTGGAAGTGGTAAGGAGATTTGGGTTGTGTATATTTTTACTTCAGAGCCAAGAGGAAAAGAATAGAACAAAGAGAATCTTTTTGGATGATATTTTTAAGGTACTTTAAGGTTTTTGGTTGAAGTAACTGGAAGAAAGATGTTGATATTAATTGAAATGAGGAAAACTGAGAAGAAGCATGCTTTGGAGTGATCAAGAATTTATATTTGGATATTTGGATACATATTTGATGACCAAGTGGAGATGTTGCATGAACAGTGGGATATAGGAGTCTGAAGATGGGTGGAGGTGAGGGCTTGGAGATCAAAATTTGGGAGTCATCAAATTAAAGATGACATTTAAAGCTATGGGAATGGAAGACATCACAACATGTAGTTAGAAAAAGTTACAAGGACAAAGCCATGGGGCATTCTAATTGGTACAAGAGTGGAGGATGAGAACTACCTGCAGTGGAGGCTGAAAGAAGCAGTCAATGAAGAGAACGAAGAAAAACTGGTGTTGAGAATCGGTGTGAAGAAAGTCTTTCAAGAAGAGGTGATCAACATTGTCAAATGTTGCTGATTGTTTCTATTAGGTGAAGTTTGAGAATTAACTGACAGATTTAAGGTAGATGATTCTGATATATGCAAGAGCAAATAATATACATTATATTAATGATATAAATTAGTATGGATTCAAGAAAATAAGAATGTAAAGATGGACTATAAATACAGATGGTAGCTTCAGAAGATTTGTGGGGTCAGGAGGATTTTTTATAGGTACTGATACAGCATGTTGATTATGACAAACTGTTCAAGAGAGAGAAAAACCTGATAAATCAGAAAGTAAATGATATCATAAATAAGTGACATAGGGTGGAATCCAATGCATAATTGGAGGGATTCATCTTGGACAGGAATACTGATTCACAGCAACAGCAGGAGAGAAGGTAGAGTATATGAGAATCACAGTAGGTGGGATGGTGGATGTGGTGTTGGGTGTTTCTGAACACTTCTATTTTGTCAGTGAAATGTTTACAAGGTGAACATATGAAAATAAATAATTCCCCAGGGGCAGGGTTGTGGAAGAGGTTTTGTTAATTTGAGGAGAAAGGAAGGTTGGGTGTTTGAATTGACTAAGGAAATACAATGGGATTGAAATTAAGGGCAGATTCTGAGATACGTGATCAGGAATTTAGAGTTAGTGAGTCAGTTCAGGTCTTTCAAGAAGCAGATGCCAAGCTGGGATTAAACATGTAAGATATTTATTGGGGAAAAGGCCTGCAAAGAGTAAAGGGGAGGGTTAAGCATAGGTGAGGGGAGTCTTCAGGCTGAGATGCAGGTCTGACACTGTGAAATGAGAGGAAAGACAGGAAAACTAGATAAGAGAGCTTCAGACTGCAGTGCAGATCTGAGAATGTGTTGGCCAGGCCAATGTGAGGTCCCCAGCAAAGGCTGACTACGGGGAGGGTCCCATGTTGGGCAGAAATAGCCCAGCTGTAGTAGTCTCGTCATATCCAGTTATTGGCCAGGAGAAGCCTAAGGGAAGCCCAGCTTTGGTGTGAGCCTGAGAGAGAACCTGTAGGTGCTGCTGGCGGAGGCTCTCAGTCAGTGTGTTCACTGCAGCAGGTTCTCCTGAAGGGAGAGCTGAGCTGTGTGCACACATCCGTGGCCGACACGTTCGATTTGGCTGTATGTTTTCCTCCAACCATGTTTAGCTGCTCTGATGTATTTGAGGAAGGAAGTAGGATGTTAAATTTAAGTAGATTTGATAATTTCCAGAGCAGTAATATGAAGGAAAAGAGGGATAAGCAAATTGAAGCATAACTAAGCAGTTGAAAAGAGGAAGCAGAATCTAAGCTGGTTATGGACATGAGTGCCTGAGGGAGCTATAATTCTACCCATGCAAACAAGAAGCTGAAGTGTCTTTAGTAAGGTTAACATCCTTAATTCCTTAATTTTCTTTGCAAATTTCAGAGTATGAAAGTATAAAAGACTTAATCTCATATATATGTGTATGTATAGAGAGAAAATTTCAAAAGTTATCAATTTAAGTATATACATATTGTAAGAGGAGAGACAAGAATTTGTTACTTCCTGGGTAGGTTTCAATTCCCATGTGTTTCTTACACTCTTAACTACACTGAGTTTGATTTTAATTTTCTATATCTGTCATAGCATGGGCCTTAAATTCCAATGAATTACTTCATCATATGCTCAAATGAAGAGGAGAAAATGACTGCATTGAAGTGGTTATATTGGCAGATGATAATGCATTTCTACAAAGTAGTGCTTTGCTATGAGAATATGAAGTACTTTAGGGAATTTAAGGTTTTCCAATGACTTTAGGTTTAAACCCCAATGTAAGACCAGCTTTGAAACTACTGCCAAACCTGGATTCCCACTTAGTTTACCTCCGTTTGTCTATTTGGATCCTCCACTTTCTCAGTGAATATTGTGGAGCTAGCAAGCCCTCACTTACCTGTGACTTTGCCCACCAGATGCCAAGTTCTAACTGCAAGACTTGAATTTATTCCATTTGTCCTGGGTGCATTGCCTCAGTTCTTTTCTACTACGATGGGCAGGTCTATTTTCACATCTAAACTTTCTTCAGTATATCTTGTCCTGGCGGTGTCAGATATATTCATAAGTAAATAATAATAGTTATAATTAGTACTGCTGTCATCAGTAAATGCCAGGAAGTAAGTCCTGTTCTGGGAGCTTTAGATATATTCACATTAAATCCTCGTTAACAACACTATATTTTATTATTATTGTTATCCCTATTGACAGAGAAAAAATGAAGCACAGATAATATAACTTGCCTAAATTTAAGCGATAAATTGTGGAGCCACAGAGAAACCAAGCTAACTACAAATTTTTAATTACCATATTACACCCTTAATGCTAGACACTAAATATATCAATTTATAAATGCCTCATGGCCCACATTTTCAATACATTCACAGATTTATCTCCTCTTGAAGTTCTCCATTTTAATACATAAAGAAACAGCACTGTCTACTTACAGAAAAAACTAATAATCATATGTCTATGCAAGGCCATCATTAGGTACTTGATTTCTTTCGGACCCTTAACACATGGCTTAGTGGTTACATTTATTGATGCTTCAGGGTGACTACTTTTGGTTATGGCTATAATCATAACCCTCAAACAGAAGTGTATGTAATTTTTTTCCTTATGGTTTCAAGTCCTATTTTCATTAGAATTATTGCTATATGGCTTGAGGCTTTTCAAATCATAAAGCTGGTCTCCTAAATCAGAAACAGAAAGGACTCTTCCACGGGATGATATATGCTTCCAGATGTGTATGTGAAAATAAAGCAAAATTCTTGTTAAAGGTTGATTTTTATCTATTTCTCTTTCTTGGTCTGAGTTGTGCTTTCTAAAACCTATTGGAAAATTAATTATTTAAAATTGCAATGGATGAAAAGCAAATTGAAACTTTAGTAAAGTCAATGATAGATTTTTGCTGCTGAAGCAAACCAATTACCTGTCAGAGATATTGTCCTGTTTCTTTAACACTTTTCTATCCATCAGTTGTAGCAACTCTTTCTGAATGACATGAGGAAATAGGTTACAGCATTTAAGTCAAGGATTTCATTTTAAGTAAAGTATTTTAGTTGGTAAAATTAGACAGTCTTTTCTTGCTTTGCCTCAGTCTTTGCAGCAACTGAGTTTGTTTTGTTCTACACAGAATTTTTTCCCACTGAATTCAATGTTACATAAGAGTATTCATTTCACTGGCAAATTATTGCAAAACTAAAGGTGTCACATTAACTTTTCTCTTACATAGGAATTAATAAAACAATTTGAACAAATCAGGTTTGGAATAATTTAGGAATCAGTTTTTCAGGAAAAATATAATAAAAACTTTAAACTTGATAAGTATATATATTGTAAGAAATATTTTCTATTTTTAAAATGTTTCTGATTTTGATATGAATAGTCTGGGTATGGAGAAATAAAGGAAAAACTAATGCTTTCATATCTGTATTCTATGTTCCTTACATATCATGCAACTGATTTTGAATTGAAAGACCAAGTGAAAAGGAAGACAGAAGTAATTATTCATATAATATAGCAGTGCTCAAAATTAACCATACTAGTGGGAAGATAGTTTTACTTCCTATATGCAATAAATTACCTAATAGGTTCTCTTATAGTCTCTCTTGTGTTTCTTCCTTTACATTTTAATAATAATCTTAGTCAAAATTTGATAACTTTGTATTTATATAACTGCAATAGGCTTCTAGTTGTTATATTTGCTGCCAACAAACCATTGCTATTTTCAGACTGCTTCCAGGTGGATGTTTTCAAAACCTCACTTTCACTTGGTTGTCCCTCTTTAAAATTCCTTATCCCTTAGTTCCCACTCAGTCTCACTTGACGGCCTTCTGCCCAGCACTCTTCAATGAGGCCAGCTTCTCTATTGATAACCATGAATGTTCGGATCAGTTTTGTTGCTGTTGCTTATGCTGTTTCTCAGATAAGCCAGATGCTGCCTTTCCTTTATGTCCAGACCTGAATGCATTTCCTCCATCAAGTCTCATCCAGTTGATTTTTCTGTTTGATGTTCTCTTCTCTGAGTACTGTATCATCTCAAACTGGACTCTGGCTGATATTGTTTTCTAGTCGCTTCATGTACCATATTATTTCTCCAAGTAGGTTATTCATCTTAGAATATTACTATGTTCTCTACCAAGACTCATTGAACACTAAGAAAAAATAGGTATTTGAGTAATTATAAAACATTCTAATACATGGTCTACCAGAATAATAAGATTTGTAAAAATGCAGTAGCATGAAGTATAAGACAATAAATGGTTAAATGTCCAACAAGGTGCTGACTTTTTTTTATTGATGTACAGTTGGCTTACAATATTTGAGTTGTACAGCATAGTGATTCAATATTCATTACAAGGTTGTACAGCATAGTGTACAGTTGTACAGCATAGTGATTCATTACAAGGTAATGGCTATAATTTCCTGTGCTATACAATATATTCTTGTTATTTTATACATAGTAGTTTGTATCTCTTAATCTCGTATCCCTAACTAGCCCCTTCTCCTTTCCCTCTCCCTTCTGGTAATTACTAGTTTTCTATATCTGTGAGACTGTTTCTGTTTTGCATATATATTCACTTATATTATTTCTTAGATCCCACATATAAGTGATACCATACAGTATTTGTCTTTCTCTGGTTTATTTCACTAAGCATAATATTCTCTAGGTCCATCCATGTTGCTGCAAATGACAGAATTTCATTCCTTTTTATGGCTGAGTAATATTCCATTGTGTATACTTACCACATCTTTATCCATTCATCTGTTGATGAGCACTTGGACTACTCTCATATCTTGGTAAAAGTGCTGCTATGAACATTGGGGCGCATGTTTCTTTTTGAAATAGTGTCTTTGTTTTTTCCAGATATACACCCAGGAGTGGAATTGCTGGATCATATGGTAGTTCTGTTTTTAGTTTTTAAGAAACCTCCATAATGGTTTTCCACAGTGGTGGCACCGATTTACATTCCCACCAGCAATGTGAAGGGTTCACTTTTCTCCACATTCTCTCTAACATTTGTTATTTGTAGACCTCTTGATGATAACCATCTGACAAGTGTGAGGTGATATCTCATGGTGGTTTTGATTTGCATTTTTTGATTAGTGATGTTGAGCATCTTTTCATGTTCTTGTTTGCCATCTGTATGTCTTCTTTGGAAATACGTCTATTCAGGTCTTCAGCCCACTTTTTGGTTGGGTTGTTTGCTTTTTGATAATGAGTTGCATGAGCGGTTTATATATTTTGGTTATTAATCCCTTGTCAGTCATATCATTTGCAAATATTTTCTCCTATTCTGTAAGTTGTCTTTTCATTTTGTTGATGGTTTCCTTTGCTGTGCAAAAGTTTTAAGTTTAATTAGGTCCCACTTGTTTATTTTTGCATTTATTTCTTTTGCCTTAGGAGACAAATCCAAGAAAATATTGCTACGATTTATGTCAGAGTGTTCTGCTTATGTTCTCTTCTAGGAGTTTTATGATTTCAGTTCTTACATTTAGGTCTTAATCCATTTTGAGTTTATTTTGTATACGGTGTGAGGAAATGTTCTAACATTGTTTTACATGTAGCTGTCCAGTTTTCCCATTACCACTTATTGAGGAGACTGCCTTTCTCCATTGCATGTTCTTGCCTCCTTTGTCTCACAATTTCTTGAAGACCATCTCATTATATATTAATATACCTGAAGTTAGCTATATCTTATTCTTATATTTCTTCCAAGTAAAAAGTAGCAAGATAGTTATCATTTCTGAAGATTTAATTCAGGATACTAACTTCAAACATTACATGTCCAAAATCTCATAAGCTGAGTAAAATATTTTTCAACAATAATTTTTAATTTATTAATCAAATAAGAAACTCTCAGCTTTTGCTTTTTAATTTTTTGTTTTATATACAATTTTAAGAACCTGATAAATTATGGACTTGCTTAATATTTCCCCCTTTCCAAATACAATGTACATAAACACACAATATTTTCATGCTACTTGCTTTGGTTTGTATTGGAAATAGATTTGCTTTGCAAAAAATACAAGGTCAGTTTTTTAAAAATATTGCCATACTCCAAGTTTGAAATGAAAATAATGGCTTCCTTAAAAAAAAAAAAAAAAGACATAAATGCAACTTGGGCAAGTAAAACCTAAAAGAAGAAAGTTAATTCTGCTTAAAAGTATATTTAAATGAGCAAGTTCCTGTATTTGGCTTGAATAAGAAGTTGATATTTTGGATTTGACTCTGACGTGGCAAAACTCATGTCACTTTAATCTGCAATTGATCTTTTTAACTTTTCATTTTGATGATAATAAAAGTTGGTAATCTGATTCACAGAGGTTCATAGAAGCACATCACATCAGAATTCCTATAGCTCCTGTTGCCAAGCAAGGGTTAGCTCGTGTCAAGGAATTCTTAATTTTCTGCCAAGGCTGAGTCAGATTCATGTTAGATTATTTCTTTTCTTTTCAAATGAATGAGGTCAAATTATGTATGTGTGTATAATTTTTTCAATGTGGCATTCATGTTATTTTAGCAAAAAAATATTTAAATCTACACTTTAATTTTAAAATGTTATGAGAATTAAATTTCAAGAGGGTCTTGCAGTATTTTCTGGTATTTTCAGACTTCTGCTATTAAGAAACTGACAGGTCTTTTTGATTCCTGATTTCAACCTAGAGAAATACTTCTTCCAGTTCTGGAGAAGGTCAAATAAAAAAAATAAAAGTTTTGACAATATAGAATGCATCTAAGAAACTATGTTGTTTGCAAATAATCAGTCTGATTTTAGTTTGGACAAAGGAGGTTTACATATTTTATAAGCCTGAAAGAAAGACCAGAAGTTGAATAATTTCATTTTTTCCTAAAGAGCTGAATATGAGTTTATAAATATTTAAAATTCTGTATAAAGAGGTAATTTCCTCAATTCTCTTCAAAAGTAAATATACTTTGTAGTTTAGATAATAGAAGAACATTCTTCAGATAGATGGAAACAACATGTAGAGGCAATATTACTTTTAATAATAGCACCTGCTTTTCTTTCAGAGAAATTCCTATCTCATCTCATGTGTCAGGGTTTGGTGGTGTTTCATTAATAGGAAGCATCTTGCTTACATGAACTTTCAAGAAATTAAAAGATAAGAAATAGAACAGATGAAAACAACCACTTTTATTAGTGATTAGTGATTAGGTGGATATTGGAAATCTCTAGTCTAGTGGGCTTACTGATGCTGGCAGACTTAGTAACCAGTGGCCATGGACCACGGTAGGTGCCTCCACCAAGGGGGGGACATCAGTTGACTAAAAACAATTGACAGCACATGCTCCATGAAGGCAGGTGATTTCCCAGAGAAAAAACCATGGCTAGGTTTGTTCAGTTCCTCATCCCAAGCAAATCAGTAAATCAGGTAACTCTTCCTTCCTGAATAGAAATAATTAATGGAGCTGCGTAAGGCCAGGATTTTTATACTGTTAAAGTTCTACTCATATAGAAGAAAACATCACAAGTAGGGCAAAAGCATTCAATAAGTCATCCTATATTAACAGTTTATGGTTATGTAATAATTAATAATTTCATATTATTTTTACAAATACAAATTATTTAGTGCCCAGTAACATCTCTGTGAAGGATATGGAAAATTCACTTAAAAATAAGATCAGTAGTAGAAGTCAATCCATATAGGGCTCTTTGAAAGACTGAAGGTGTTGGTGAGGCCAAAAATTCTATCCTTGAGGGCAACAATACCAATAGAATTTTCTTGCTATTGGGTATTTGAAATATGGCCAACAAAATTGAAGGACTGAAGTTCTAATTTTATTTAGTTTTCATTAATTTTTAAACTGAAAAAAGAAAACATGTAGCTAGTAGCTACCATATAAGATGATGGATACTAAGATATCTCCAAGAATAAAAGGAATTCTTAGACAAAATACCATGATTAATGCAGAGACATATAACTTAGGTCAATTACTAGAGGCTGATAAAGAAGAAGGTTCTGATAGCCTTCTTTGACTTTAATGTAGTGTTGACCAGTTTGACAGTCTGGTTAGAGAGGCTCAGTTGATAGGCTCACAGAAGCTTCCTGATATACTATTAGAAATACGTTAAGAAAGGTTTGGAGGAACTTAAACATAGTAAGTTCATAATAGGTGGCTATATACAAGATCGGTGTTAGAAAAATATGTATATTTCAAAGGAGGTGGGAGTGGGGGAATGAAAGCAGGCCTCAACCAGATAAAGTGTTAATTCTGAGGATAAGTATGGAGAATATGGGATCTCATTTATTGATAAAAGTGCTCTTGGATACCTATGGACTCTCTGAGGCTTCCTATTTGATCCACGCCAGGGTGATAGTTTTGGAGCTGACTGACTTAAAACCATGTTATTCTTGTCCCCTGTACCTACCCTACCCAGGGTTAGACTAGAATAACAGAGAAAGTTGGTGATCAAGAGAAAGAGAAAGAGTGAGCCTCAGCAGGGTTTTCTTCCCTGAGTTAGGACACTAGTAAGGCCTACCTTTGGTTCTATGAGAAATATATATTTATATGTATGTACCTTCTTAACAGATTTATCTTTTTATTTAAGCTGTCTCTATGAGTTTCAGTTACTGGAAGAAAAAAAATCTAATAAATTATTCTATTAACTCCTCTGTCTGTAATACTCTTCTGTAGTTCTCCAGATGGTGGAATTCTATTTATCTTGTAAGGACCACTATAGCATGTTACTTCTGTGAAGACATCTCTAAATCACAACACTTCTCTCCTCCCCACTCCCATATAAATCACTCTCTTATCTAACTTATAACAGCCCTTTGTATTTATCTCTAGAGAATTTCTTTAAAATTCTCTCAGTCCATAGTTTACTGATCATCTACTATGAGCCTGATATTGCGCTAGAAGTTGAAGGGGTACAAATATGTATATAATGTGATACAAGCTAGTAGAGACTTGTACTTTGTCTTGTGTAACCTTAGAAGGGGGAGTAATCAATTCTGTCTAGGGAAATCAGAAAGGTCCCTGGCAAAATGTTATGTTTGAGCTAACTAACGAAAGGAGAATAGAAGGTATCCAAGCAGACAAGATAATATAGATAGGGACCAGCCAGTCAGAGGAAATGGCAATTGAAACGAAATAAAGGACTGAAAAAACTCCATAGACAGTTGAGGAATTTGGAATACGGGCCTGTGTGCATTGTGGATGTGAGAGGAATAAAGGCAGAAACGGTCAGTCACATAGGTTAGATGAGCATGATGAGGTCAATTATGAAAATCCTCAAATGCCTCAGTCATATTCTGGTTTGTAATTAAATATACTATCTCCTCAAGAAGATTCTATTATTTTCAATTTCCTCAGGTTTTTAAAGCTTATAGCTGAGTTCTTTCTAAAGGGGCACGGGCAAGGAAACAATAGATGAGATAGCCAGCTTGGCAAGGAATATATGAAGAATTTTGTGTATAGTTAGTATATAACTATACAATTTGAGGATCTTCCTTCTTAAAATGTTCTGTCTAGAGTTTAAAAAGAGTTTACTATTACTTTGTGTCAAACATTGATCATTTTCTGAAGTCAAAAATTTCAAGTATCTATAAAGTTAGATTAGAAAAATACCAAGATGAAAAATACCACGACCCAGCTGTGTACCACAGTCACCTGGGAGCTTTCTGCAAACACATTTGAAAAATGAAGTCATAACTTCAAAATTCTGAGAGATTCTGATTTTCAAACTAGAATTGTATACCCAAGCAAAATATTAATTGTGAACGGGGAATAAAGACATTTTGAAGACAAAGAAATATATAAAATGAATTAATTTCTTTCGATTTAGTCACCAGGACAAAGGGGAGTAGGAAGCATTAAAAGATAAATAAAAGGTATTCAGGACGAGACAATTTTTATGTACATCAATTTTTCTCTAAAAGCTTGGATAAAGGAACATCAGCTACTGGGAATGAATTGAGCTGGATCTAGAGGGGCATTAATATTTCATGAGTTTTTAACAATCATTTCCCAGGGAATTGAAAAGAAGCTTAGAGGCAAGGATAGGAAAAATGAGAAGTTAGTTTATTCAGAAAAAAAAAAAAAAAGATGGTAATGCAAAGGATCTCAAAGTTTGACAGTAAGTATATTTAAATAAAAGTAACCTATTATAGAATTTCAGGTTATTTCTATTATCTTCTAACACAGAGCATTACATATATACATATATATAGAGAGAGACATGTATGTAGATATACATAGGTAATATACATGTATATATTGATATAGACATATATGTATATGTGTATATATGTGTATATGTGTGTGTGTTTGTATAAAAACAGTCCGAGCATAGTCTCATTGCTTATGCTTTTAACATTCTGTCAGAATCAACATTAAAAAGCATGCTGTGGGAAACACGTTTGGCTAATTCAATATTCATTTCTCCCCTTACCCCACCCTAACAGAACACCAATTGTGCTTATTGTTCTCCTCAGGTAAGATATATACTAACTAAAAATTAAAGCCAATCATGATACCCCATTTCTCTTGGCTGGGATTAATTTTTAGATAGGAAACCTAAGAAATGTTCTGAGAATGGGTTCCAGGCTGTTGAGAAATACATACCAGAGTTGAAAATTCCTTTCTTTTTTGGTCCAGATATTGCTGTATTTAGGTATTGTACAGGAAAGGGTTAATTCAGCAGGCCTATGTTGGTCAAATCCTGTACATTTCCAAAAGCCCTCTTTTCAGGACTGGCTCTTGGCCAGCTTCCTGTTGCTGAGCTCTGAGCCTGGTAAGAGTTTCCTTGTAAGCCTGAGGTCTGGGGCCATGCTGGACCAGTCTGACCAGATAGTTTATGGTAACAATGTGATTTATGATGAACACCCAGTTCTGCTGTGGGGGTCTGGAGTCTTGAGTAAACCTACATGACTGATCCCCAATAAAAAGCTGGACACAAAGCCTCAGGTGAACATATCTCCTTGGCCGTGCTTAGTGCATATTGTCACACATTCTTACTGGGAAAATTAAGCAGGCTTGTGCACCCAACTGAGAAGGAACACCTGGAAGCTTGTACTTGGTTTCTACCAGATGTTGCAATACATGCCTTTTCCTTTTGCTGATTTTAACCTGTATCCTTTACTTGCAATAAACTGTAACCATTGTATAATAGCTTTTGAGTGCTGGGAGTCACTCTTGTAAATCATTGCACCAGATGGTTGCCTTGTGGATCCCTGACACAGAAATGATGTCTGACACTGCTGTAGCCCCCTTGAGTTCACTAGGTAAATCAGCCTTGGGATAAAATCAATGCTGTAACAAATACAATTTTACAAATTTTCTCTTCAGAACATTTGTTTTCCTAATCCTAGACCATGTAGGTTTAAGAAGTAAGCACATTTTATTGATATTATCACTGATGTAAAGTCAAATGGATATTTTTCAACTTTATTGAGGTATACTTAATATACAGAAGTTGCACATACTTAATGTATTCATTTTGATGAGTTTGGACACATGCATATACCTGTGATATCATCACAACATACAAGGTAATAAATCCATCATGTCTGAAAGATTTCTTGTGTCCCCTTGCTTTTGAGTGTGAATGTGGAAAGAACATTTGGCATGAGATCTCTCCTCTTAACAAATGTATAAGTGCTCAACACTGTGTTGTTAACTATAGTATTATGTTGTACAGTAGATCTCTAGAAATTATTCATCTTGCATAACTGTAGCTTTATACCCTCCGAACAACATTTTCCCATTTCTCCCTCCCTACATCCCTTGGCAACCACCATTCTATTCTCTGCTTCTGTGAGTTTGACTTTAGATACCTCATATAAGAAGAATACTAGAATATTGTCCTTCTGGGACTGACTTATTTCACTTAGCATAAAGTCTTTCAGGTCCATTCACATTGTTGCAAATGGTAGGATTTTCTTCTAATTATTTGCAGTGTTTTTTCAAAAAAAATATTTTTGGTACTTTGGCAGACAAATACCCATAGATAAGGACAAAGAAGAACTCAAAATATAATGAATTCTTACATCTGCCTATTCATACATAATAAGTTTTAACAGAGTCCCAATCTATCCTCCTGGCAAATGTTCAACCATCAGTAGTGCCCAGATAAATATCAGCATAGCAAAGTGTCCTTATCAACTGTTATGTCATTGTTTTGATAAATTTTATGTTTTTACATACCTAATTAGATCCAACACTAATGACTATTGTAATGCTAAGAAACATGCTCAAATCACCCAGTTAAAGGATGAGAATCAGAGTATAAATCTAAGCCCATCTGAGTACAAACCCATACCATTTGTTTTATTTATTTTTATTTTTATAGTAGGTTCTTGTTGGTTACCTATTTTAAATATAGCAGTGAGTGTGTACCATTTGTTTTATATCATAGAGTTTGTCTTCATTGTCACCGCATCTCCATTCCAGAATTTCCCTTTCCCTCCGACACATTCAATTATTTAGTCACTGTGCATCCATTAATGTAATGTATATTTTGGATCCTTATTAGGTCTCAGATATCAATCTAAGGTCTGAGAAAGCAATGATGAAAAAAAGACATATTTTCTGCTTTGGATGTCAAACAAATTATTGCTCTATATAAATGTATAATTTTAAAATGAAATGAGTGATGAGAAGAAATGATATTATGACATCATATATCAAATGTAGACTAGACTATCACAGAAGGCATTTTTGAGAAATAGTGCATTAGATGACAAATATTGCTATGAATTAACTAGGCAAGGGTGTAGGGTTATGCTATCTAATATTATAGTAGCTACTAGCCACATGTATCTATTGAGCACTTAAAATGCTAGTCCAAATTGAGATACATATCAAGTGTAAGATACACTCTGGATTTTAAAAACTTAGTACAAATAGGAGAATGTATATATGTAGCAGAGAAGTCAAGTAAGATAACCCCTCTCAGTCAAGCAGCACATGCAACAACATCCATTGTCTCCTCCCTGGAAAGGAGAACTCTTTGAAAATATTTTCCTGGAAACCTTGAGTACAGATTTTATGCTTACTTTTTAAAGAAGAGATATGATTAAGAAGCATAAACAAAAAAGTTATTTGGGATCTAGTACACCTATGTATGTAAAATAATGGGAACTTAAACTGTATTGAAATAGTCTGAATAGGGGAAAAAAGGCCATACAGAGTAGGTAGAAAATATAAACAATCCTTTTAAGCAGTTTGACTGTGAGGTAGAAAAGAGATTCCTGAGGTTGTGGAGTGGGGGAGTCAAAGGTGTTTTTGTTTGTTTTTTAAGATACGGAAAACTTAATCATATTTGAATATAAACCATGAGAGAGAAGTTAAATATGAATACAGAGATTAAAGAAGGAATACTGAGAATGTAAGGGTAAGTTTTCAGAGGAGCAGAGTTTTCTGATTTTTCAAAGTAGAGTGGAGGGATTAGACTTCCTGGCAAGTGACTTAGTATTCTAGATCTATATCCATTTAATCATGTCATATTGTATCTTTAGGATATTTATTTCCTTCTGAATGTCAGCTAACTAATGTCCTAAAAATATCACCCTGTTGGAGTAATATATTTAAAATTATGTTAGACCCCCTAAGACATTCAAGCACACCCCTGATGCCGAAAAGAATGACACTCAAGTGAAGAAGTATAATGGTTGAAGACATTGGGGCGACATCCCTCAAACCTTACTTTCATGCATTCCCTTCTGTACCTTCCAGCATATTACTGATCCTAGATTTAGCATTTTGAAGACAGATACAATTGACTTTTCTAAAGTTCTTTTTTTAATATACTCTCTTCGTCCCTTTTTGCTATGAGTTCCTATTGCCTTAGAGCCAGCTACAGGGGAGACTATCAGAATATTTCACATGAGAATATTCTGCAAGTACCTGTGATTGCAATATTCATCTTACTCACTATATTCTATAATTATTTAATCATTAATTCAGTACTATAGCAAACACGTCCTCAAAACCCAGAGAGGTTTTTACATAATTAATACCTAGAAGGATTAATTTCCCCACTATTAAGAGTCAGGGTTGATTGTGGAAGTTATTACAAGTACTTCCAAAACATTATATAATAGTTAAGAAAATGTTTAAAAGGTAGTTACCTGTTTAATACCGAAAGAAAATAAACTTTCTGAGTCCAAGGTGAAGTTTAACTATAACACCTAAATTTAGTTATCCTTTTGGGGGAATGGGCCATATAATCTTTAGCGTACCATTAGTTGGGTTCTGTATTTTAACATTTAAACTGAAAGTGTGCTCTTTTTCGAGGTCAGTAAGTCAACTGAATTGGTTCAAAGCCATGCATAGATTTTCTTTGCATCCGTTCCCAAGTGCAAATTTGCAAGGATCTATGCAAGAGGGTGCTTGTTTTACATTTTGGGGATCTAACTTTGTTCAATGACATTGAGGATATTAGTTCAATAAACTAATTAATTTTTGCTTTTAAATAGCATCTCCATTTATTTCTACTGTCAATTGGAGAACTTTGATTCCAAAAACCACACATGAGAAAGACTAATAATTTAGGCCTTCTTCACAAGATCAAAGCTGTGCATGATAAGCCAGCCCTGGAGGCATGATGCATTCTATATTCTCAGAAATAGTCTGAACTCTCTTTAGGCCAAGACAGTTAATTTCATAGCTCATTAGTAAATGAAAGGATTTCATAGCACCTATATCCAAGTACCATTTTCTATCAAAAACAAGGGCCCCCAAACTGGCAGGTCACAAGCTAAACTAAAAAAAGGAAGTTTATATAAAATTTTGAATTCTCTTAAATGTTGGAAAGCTGTCAACATGCCACATTCTCATAATTGAGTCTGGATAATAGATGCTCTTCTTTAGAGAGAGTGTGCACTTTCCATGTCCTCCACTATTCTTTACTATCCCTCTGACACTGAATTCTGTGTGAACTTCCTTTTATACTGACCCATTTCATTGATTCATCATAAGTGTCTGAGCCCTGTAAGTACCTTAATTGGTAATCCCTAATCAAAATCTCTAAATATTTTTCATGAAAACAGTAGTTTGATAATTTGAATTAAGCTCTGACCTCACTAGAGTGAGAATGAACTCTGAGTATTGGTAGCAGAGGACTTACAAAGGATGTTCAGCTGGGTCTATAGGCTTTGTCATCATCCTTAAATTTAGGCTGGTTCTGAAACCCTGTTATGCAAGCAATCCTTAATCTACCCAGTGTGAGAGATGAATAACTGACTAAATAAGACATAAATAACTGATAAATAACTATGGGTAAATAAAATAATTAAACATATCTGTAAAAGAATGACTGTGCTAATTATGTGCAAACATGGAGGCGTTGTCTGCTAAGAGGTGGCTTTTATCATGTGCTTTTGAGGACGTTAGAGAAAGAACATTTTTGTCTCAAGTCCATCTTGCCATTGAAGCACAAGCACTTGGTGTAACTGTGATTCTGCTGTGGTGTTTGCTGGATAAAAATCTTTTGAGGCTCAGATCCTTTCCCATTCATTGTACACCTGGGTGGTATTAGAGTGGACTTGTCTAACAGTGACTTGCCCTGCTCTTGCCACATTAATAGTCTCTTGAAGAAAAGAAAGATGACACATTTCTCCAGAAAATGTGGATACAGATTTCATCCTGATTTGTATTATTTTTCTTAAAGAAAGGTAAACACACATAATAATTTTATAAAGGCATTAGCAACTCTCAACTTAAACTAGAACTATTAAGATATTCAGAGTAATAGTAAGATATTCAGAAGTAGCAGTCTTATAGCAATTAGTGATATTACTGAGTACACAATCAAATAATCTAGAATGTCACCCAGATTATCAAGAATATAATCACAAAATGCTTATCAGCAGAGTAATGGCCATGTGTGCAAGATAATTATATGAAACACCAAGCCAAGCCAATGAGAAAAAGGATATTTAGGAAAACTGAAGAATAAGCTTTCAACATTTTGAAATAAGCCCACGACTTGATAAACAAACTAACCAGCTGCACACCTGCTACACTAAAATTGTCCTAGGCATGAGCACTTTGGGAGAGAATTCTCCATAGGTCTCCCACCTTCCTGCAATGTTATGAGCAGAGGCACTGATAGCTTTTGTTTTGGACTATCTTTTCAAGGATGCTTGTATTGCAAATGGTCTTGGAAGATATAGTGCCTTTCTTGAGCGAGCAAAGATTGGACAGGATTGCTTGCAGCCCAATAAAAAAAATTGGAGTTAACTAAACTCAGGATTCCTCATCCATGATGCAAACCACTGGGTGAACGGCATCCACCTGAGATGTTCTGGGTGGCCCTTGTGAGGTTTGGGGAATGAGAAAAACTGATATGAATGTTAAGCTCATGCTGTGCCATGACAAAGTTCTTTTCTCTGTCCCAGGATTCTCATGTCCTCTGTCATCATCCATAAAAGTGTAGCAGACTAAATTGTTAATGTCCAAAAGGGTAAAATCTCAGATCCTTCACAGTTCTTAAGGCAGCAGTCTCTTAGCTTGCTTTTTATGTCAATAATTGGGTCCAATTTTCCAATCTTTAAAGCTCCCGGGTTGTAAATAGAAGTTGATTTTTACTGTCACCGGAGCACATGGTGCTGGAAACATTTTTTTTTCAATTATTCGATCTTTGTTTTCTGATAAAATGTTCATATCATGGCCCAGTTCATTGATGGGCCAGTAGAAATGAAACTTACAAATATTAATTCTACAATAGCCCCCACCCCATGACAAACCTCTCTGAATCTCCCCATATCTGACCCTTCCTTATGTACCAAATTAGTTAAGTGAATAAGCATTACCTAAAGTAAGAATTCTGGGTGTTGAATCAACCAGTTTTGGACACCTATCATCACCTAGAATGCAGCACTGACACTGAAACTTTTGTAACACACAATAATAACTTTATAGTTGACTTTTAAGCTTCCAAAGATTTGAAAGAATATGTCTGAAGTAGCCTTGCTCTCTGTTTGCTCAGCTTTTATACTTGGTGTTCTGAAATACCTCTAAAATTGTGCTATTAGAGCTGAGGCTCTTTCTATGACCACATGGATGAAATTACAATTTTCAATATCAGATCCACAGATTCTGTGGTTTCATTTCTGCTCTTGGCTTTTGATTAAGTTTTTATTTCTACTATATTCTCTATAATTCTGCTAAACAATATTGCAAGATAATATCCATGTTGTACAAGATTCTGAAAATGAATGACAGATAAAGAGAATCACACAGTTATTTTTAATTTTTTCACATAAATACATTTTTTTTTTAAAGTCTCCTGACATATTCCCCTGTAAAACCCTGTTGATAGTGAAAAAGATCCCTTGTCAGTGTGTTTCTTATTGGCCAAGAGCAGTGAAAAGGCTGGCTGGTTGATGTTTTATTTATCTTTTCTTGTTAGGCTAAAGGGAAAGTAAGTTAGGTGGCACCAAGACCCAAAGCTTATTCATGAGATTCCCCTCATAATGCTACTAACAGAAGGGTTATCAGCCTTCCAGGAAGAACTCTGAGAGGTAGCTCAGGAAATATGAGATTTCAGAGAACACCCAAATCTCTGGCATTACCTATATGAAAACTTAAACATGAAAATATGAATGAATTTACCCATGGTCAAAAAGCTTATCAAAAGGAGGACTGGAATTTGAATTAAAAGATCTTGATACATAGTACCTTGTTCATTGCTCCTCTAATCTACCACACTTATACGAATCCCTCACTTTCTTTGTAAGTTTATTGCTGATTTTAAATAAAAAATAGAGATGTAGCTTTTCCAACATACTGATAAGGGGAAAAAGTGCATCTGGGTGTTAGAGTTCAGCTAAACTACTCCATGGTATTGCTGCCTTAACATCTATTTTCTTGGGCCAAGTGGTCTCTGGGGACTGTAAGCCGACATTAGCCTCCTCATGCAAGCACTTGACCTAGATAAGAGCCCACAGAGTCGCAAGCAAAAGCAGGTTCCTGATATGTCTTCCTCAATAGCGCCTGTGATCAACAGTCTCCCCCGCCTCCCAGGGCCTTCACCCTTGCATATCCCTTAGATAAGGAGTTTTCTAAAGCCCTGTTCTTTTTGCTTTGAATTCACCAATCCAGCCTTAGCTAGTGGAACCCCAAAGCACTCCATACATGGACCCTAACAAAGGCAGGTACCCAGCTCCCATCACTCTCTGTACCTGCCTTGACCTGCCTGTATGGTTCCTCACAGCATGCTACGTACTTCCTGCAGGATCTGTGAGTAAAAAACTTCTCAGTTTCAATTTCTCTTGAGCCTTGACCCGCTATCTTACACCCTGTGATCCACTTAACAAGTGTTGATTTAACAAACTCAAGTCACAACACTGAGCAAGAGAGCAATTCTTACATGATCAGCTCAAGCATCACCTTTTCTAGAAACACTTCCTTAACAGTGCTTCACTTCCAAAGCCACCCATACCCCTAGCCAACCTAACGCGGATACCACTACGTCTTCCTCATGGTTCCCTGGGTTTCCTCCCTCAAATCAGGGGAAGACCTAGAGACAGTACAACTTTCTATTTTAGACAGAACTCCTTGAGGGGAGTGATTGTGTTATATCTTTGCATCCCTAGTACATACAACAACAATCTGTGCCACACAATAGGCATTGATAAATATTAACAGAGGAACAAGAATTTTGCGCATTGTCAGCACAATAATAGGTCTATTTAGAAACTTTTTGGGAGGAGGGAGGATGAACATGAACCCCAGAAACTTGGACAAATAAAGCTGGTTATATCATCAGGTAACCAAGGGAAGATTTTAGCATGGAAAAAGAGAGCAAAAAATCAATGATTAGAGCTGCGACTTGAGCGCAAAGTCAAATGGTCGCAAAATGGCTAATAAGTCAGGGAGAGGAGAGAAATAGGGCATCAGTCAGAATCTGGCACAGTCCACATTCTCCTATTTATGTGTATTATTTTTTTAACTTCTTAGAATCAGATCCATGCAGTTTCTTTCTTCTTTTACACATTGTTCCATAGGTTAATTGGCCCCAAAATTTGAAATCTGCAGTGCGACATTACACTGGAACGTTGGCTGTTTTCCACTCACGTCTAAGCCATAGTGAACAATAAGTTTTCACAGGTAACAGCTAGTTGTAATATATGCCACATATGGCTAAATGTTGATATTTGAATGATGGAAATATTGATGCTAAATTAAAGAAACTGAATGTAAGCATAGGAAAAAATTCCTATGTATGTGCTACATCTTCTTTATCCATTCATCTGTTGATGGACACTCAGGTTGCTTCCATGTCCTGGCTGTTGTAAAAAGTGCTGCAATGAACATGGTGGTACATGACTCTTTTTGAATTATGGTTTTCTCAGGGTATATGCCCAGTAGTGGGATGGCAGGGTCATATGGTAGTTCTATTTTTAGTTTTTTAAGGAACCTCCATGCTGTTCTCCATATTGGCTGTATCAATTTACATTCCCACCAACAGTGCAAGAGGGTTCCCTTTTCTCCACACCCTCTCCAGCATTTACTGTTTGTAGATTTTTTGATGATGGCCATTCTGACTGGTGTGAGGCAATACCTCACTGTAGTTTTGATTTGCATTTCTCTAATGGTTAGTGATGTTGAGCATCCTTTTATGTGTTTGTTAGCAATTTGCATACCTTCTTTGGAGAAATGTCTATTTAGGTCTTCTGCCCATTTTTGGATTGGGTTGTTTGTTTTTTTGATATTGAGCTGCATGAGCTGTTTGTATATTTTGGAGATTAATCCTTTATCAGTTGGTTTGTTTGCAAATATTTTCTACCATTCCGAGGGTTGTCTTTTCACAATTTTTATGGTTTCCTTTGGTGTGAAAAAGCTTTTAAATTTCATTAGGTCCCATTTTTTTATTTTAGTTTTTCTATTTCCCTAGGAGGTGAGTCAAAAAGGATCTTGCTGTGATTTATGTCATAGAGTGTTCTGCCTGTTATCCTCTAAGAGTTTTAAAGTGTCTGGCCTTACATTTAGCTCTTTAATCCATTTTGAGTTTATTTCTGTGTATGGTGTTAAGGAGTGTTCTAATTTCATTCTTTTACATGTAGCTGTCCAGTTTTCCCAGCACCGCTTATCAAAGAGGCTGGCTTTTCTCCACTGTATATTCTTGTTTCCTTTATCAGATATAAGGTGACCATATGTGCATGAGTTT
Organism: Balaenoptera ricei; assembly: GCF_028023285.1. Classification (NCBI taxonomy): domain Eukaryota; kingdom Metazoa; phylum Chordata; class Mammalia; order Artiodactyla; family Balaenopteridae; genus Balaenoptera; species Balaenoptera ricei. Next base: position 110,864,976 of record NC_082642.1, read on the forward strand.
ATCTCTGGGCTTTCTATCCTGTTCCATAGATCTATATTTCTATTTTTGTGCCAGTACCATACTGTCTTGATTACTGTAGTTCTGTAGTATAGTCTGAAGTCAGGGAGCCTGATTCCTCCAGCTCCGTTTTTCTTTCTCAAGATTGCTTTGGCTATTTGGGGTCTTTTATGTTTCCATACACACTGTGAAATTTTTTGTTCTGCTTCTGTGAAAAATGACATTGGTAGTTTGATAGGGATTGCATTGAATCTGCAGATTGCTTTGGGTAGTATAGTCATTTTCACAATGTTGATTCTTCCAAGACAAGAACATGCTATATCTCTCCATCTGTTTGTATCATCTTTAATTTATTTCATCAGTGTCTTACAGTAGTCTGCATACAGGTCTTTTACCTCCTTAGGTAGGTATATTCCTCGGTATTTTATTCTTTTTGTGGCAAAGGTAAATGGGAGTGTTTCCTTAATTTCTCTTTCAGATTTTTCATCATTAGTGTATAGGAATGCAAGAGATTTCTGTGCATTAATTTCATATCCTGCTACTTTACCAAATTCATTGATTAGCTCCAGCAGTTTTCTGGTAGCATCTTTAGGATCCTCTATGTATAGTATCATGTCATCTGCAAAGAGTGACAGTATTACTTCTTTTTCGATTTGGATTCCTTTTATTTCTCTTTTCTTCTCCGATTGCTGTGGCTAAAACTTCCATAACTATGTTGAATAATAGTGGTGAGAGTGGGCAACCTTGTCTTGCTCCTGATCTTAGAGGAAATGGTTTCAGTTTTTCACCATTTATCAATGTTGTCTGTGGGTTTGTCATATATGGCCTTTATTATGTTGAGGTAAGTTCCCTCTATGACTACTTTCTGGAGGGTTTTTATCATAAATGCGTGTTGAATTTTGTTGAAAGCTTATTCTTCATCTATTGAGATGATCATATGGTTTTTAACAAAATTTGTAAATATGGTTTATCACACTGATTGATTTACGTACATTGAAGAACCCTTGCATTCCTGGGATAAACCCCACTTGATCATGGTGTATGATCCTTTTAATGTGCTGTTGGTGTCTGCTAGTATTTTGTTGAGGATTTTTGCATCTATGTTCATCAGTGATATTGGCCTGTAGTTTTCTTTTTTTGTGACATCTTTTTCTGGTTTTGGTATCAGGGTGATGGTGGCCTCGTAGAATGAGTTTGGGAGTGTTCCTCCGTCTGCTATGTTTTGGAAGAGTTTGAGAAGGATAGGTGTTAGCTCTTCTGTAAGTGTTTGATAGAATTCACCTGTGAAGCCATCTGGTCCTGGGCTTTTCTTTGTTGGAAGATTTTTAATCACAGTTTCAAATTCAGTGCTTGTGATTGTTCTGTTTATATTTTCTATTTCTTTCTGGTTCAGTCTTGGAAGGTTGTACTTTTCTAAGAATTTGTCCATTTCTTCCAGCTTGTCCATTTTATTGACATATGGTTGCTTGTAGTAATCTCTCACGATCCTTTGTATTTTTGCAGTGTCTGTTGTTACTTCTCCTTTTTTGTTTCTAATTCTGTTGATATGAGTCTTCTCCCGTTTTTTATTGCTGAGTTTTTTCTAATGGTTTATCAATTTTGTTTATCATCTCCAATAACCAGCTTTTAGTTTTATTGATCTTTGCTATTGTTTCCTTCATTTCTTTTTCTTTATTTCTGACCTGATCTTTATGATTTCTTTCCTTCTGCTAACTTTGGGGTTTTTTTACGTTCTCCTTTCTCTAATTGCTTTAGATGTAATGTTAGGTTGCTTATTTGAGATTTTTCTTGTTACTTGAGGTAGGATTGTATTGCTATAAACATCCTTCTTAGAACTGCTTTTGCTGCATCCCATAGGTTTTTGGTTGTCATGCTTTTATTGTCATTTGTTTCTAGGTATTTTTTGATTTCTTCTTTGATTTCTTCAGTGATTCCTTGGTTATTAAGTAGTGTACTGTTTAGCCTCCATGTGTTTATATTTTTTTACAGATTTTTCCTGTAATTGATATCTAGTCTCATAACATTGTGGTCAGAAAAAACATACTTGACACAATTTCAATTTTCTTAAATTTACCAGTGCTTAATTTGTGACCCAAGATATGATCTGTCCTGGAGAATGTTCCATGAACACTGGAGAAGAAAGTGTATTCTGTTGTTTTTGGATGGAATGTCCTATAAATATCAATTAAGTCCATCTTGTTTAATATGTCATTTAAAGCCTGTGTTTCCTTATTTATTTTCCTTTTGGATGATCTGTCCATTGGTGAAAGTGGGGTGTTAAAGTCCCCTACTATTATTGTGTTACTGTTGATTTCCCTTTTTATGGCTGTTAGCATTTGCCTTATGTATTGAGGTGCTCCTATGTAGGGTGCATAAATATTTACAACTGTTATATCTTCTTCTTGGATTGATCCCTTGATAATTATGTAGTGCCCTTCTTTGGCTCTTGTAATAGTCTTTATTTTAAAGTCTATTTTGTCTTATATGAGAATTGCTACTCCAGCTTCTTTTGATTTCCATTTGCATGGAATATCTTTTTCCATTCCATCACTTTCAGTCTGTATGTGTGCCTAGGTCTGAAGTGGGTCTCTTGTAGACAGCATATATACGGGTCTTGTTTTTGTATCCATTCAGCCAGTTTATATCTTTTGGTTGCAGCATTTAATCCATTTACATTTAAGATAATTATCAATATGTATGTTCCTATTACCATTTTCTTAATTGTTTTGGGTTTCTTATTGCAGGTCTTTTCCTTCTCTTGTGTTTCCTGCCTAGAGAAGTTCATTTAGCATTTGTTGTAAGGCTGGTTTGGTGGTGCTGAATTCTCTTAGCTTTGCTTTTCTGTAAAGGTTTTAATTTCTCCGTTGAATCTGAATCAGATCCTTGCTGGGTAGAGTAATCTTGGTTGTAGCTTTTTCCCGTTCATCACTTTGAATATGTCCTGCCCCTCCCTTCTGGCTTGCAGAGTTTCTTCTGAAAGTTCCACTGTTAACCTTATGGGAATTCCCTTGTATGTTATTTGTTGCTTTTCCCTTTGCTGCTTTTAATATTTTTTTCTGTATTTAAATTTTGATACTTTGTTTGATATGTGTCTTGATGTGTTTCTCCTTGGATTTATCCTGTATGGGACTCTCTGTGCTTCCTGGATTTGATTGTTTCCTTTCCCATATTGGGGAAGTTTTCAACTATAATCACTTCAAATATTTTCTCAGTCCCTTTCTTTTCTCTTCTTCTTCTGTGACCCCTATAATTCAAATGTTGGTGTGTTTAATATTGTCCCAGAGGTCTCTGAGACTGTCTTCAATTCTTTTCATTCTTTTTTCTTTATTCTGCTCTGTAGTAGCTATTTCCATTATTTTACCTTCCAAGTCACTTATCATTTCTTCTGCCTCAATTATTCTGCTATTGATTCCTTCTAGAGAATTTTTAATTTCATTTATTGTGCTGTTCATTGTTGTTTGTGTGCTGTTTATTTATTCTAGGTCCTTGTTAAAACTTTCTTGTATTTTCTCCATTCTATTTCCAGTATTTTGGATCAACTTTACTATCATTACTCTGAATTATTTCTCAGGTAGCCTGCCTATTTCCTCTTCATTTGTTTGGTCTGGTGGGTTTTTATGTAGCTCTTTCATCTGCTACATATTTCTCTGTCTTCTCATTTTGCTTAACTTACTGTTTGGGGTCTCCTTTCTTCAGGTTGCAGGTTCCTAGTTCCCACTGTTTTTGTGTCTGCCCCCAGTGGGTAAGTTTGGTTTAGTGGGTTGTGCAGGCTTCCTGCTGGAGGGGACTGGTGCCTGTGTTCTGGTGGATGAGGCTGGGTCTAGTCTTTCTTGTGGGCAGCACCGCATCCAGTGATGTGTTTTGGGTGTCTTTGAGCTTATTATGATTTTAGACAGCCTCTCTGCTAATGGGTGGTGTTATGTTCTTGTCTTGCTAATTGTTTGGCATGGGGTGTCCAGCACTGGAGCTTGCTGTTCACTGAGTTGGTCTGCGTCTTAGCATTGAGATGGAGATCTCCAATGGATCTCCAATGTCCTGAACTCAGCTCTTCCTCCTCAGAGGCTCAGGCCTGACACCAGGCTGGAGCATCAAGACCCTTTCAGCCACATGGAATTCTGGAAGCTGGGAAGTCCAAGGTCAAGACACCAGCATGGTTATGTTTTGGTGAGAGCCCTCTTCCAGATTCATAGTTGGCCCCTTCTTGCTGTGTCATCACCTGGTGGAAGCCTCTTACATATTTGTATTTTTTCATTTAAAAATTTTAAATACATTAGAAAGAATATGAAAGGATAAGTAACAGTAAAAACACTGATAATCGCACAACTCCAACAATTGTTGGTATCTTGGCATATCTCCTTGACTTATTTTTCAATGCAAATAACTGAAAATTATGTCTACTATTTTGTATTTTGTTTCATTTAAACAGCCTGAAATCATGCATATTTTAATATCAATGTATAAAAATATAGCAAAGTAGGTAATAAAATGGATTGTGGGACCAAACCACCTGGGTTTTAAGCCCAGCTCTGCCAATTACAAAACTGGATGACCTTAGACAAGTTATTTAAATTTTTCATTAATACATCTAAAGTTTACCAAAATTAAAACTGATATAATATTAGCATGTGCCTCACAGGGTCCTTGTGAGGATTCTCTATGTTTATATATATAAGATGCTTAGATTAATGTGTGGTACTTAGTAGTATACAAAAGTTAGGTACAATTATTGAATGTCTGGATATTATATTTTATGCATATCAACCAATTTGTTTTATTAGTTCCTAAAGTTGTTATTTTTCCAATATTTTATAAATAGAAAATGTTTTTAGGAACACCTCTCTATAAAACATATAGAGATTATTTTAAAATGTTTTAAAATATTTTAAAAATTAATTTAAAATAATTTTCTTTGAGTATATTTACACATTAAATAATTCATCTGATTTCAGAATTTGAAAACATTTGGTACATATTAATAGGTTTCCTCCCTCCCCCCACCACCACCAACCAAGGAAGACACCACAAATATACAAAGTCAGCAGGTCTTTTTGACAGTGATTTATCATCATTGAATAATATAAATATTTATTTTTTTAAAATATCATATTGTCAATTTTAATTTGAATTTATTTATTTTTTTATTTTTAAATACTTGTGTACTTTAAACCTGTTGTGGGTTGAATTGTGTTTCCCCACAACTCATATGGTGAAATTCTAACCCCCAAAACCTCCTAACATGACCTTATTTGGAAATAGGGTCATGAATATGTACTGAGGTCAGGATGAGGCCCTACTGGTATAGGAAACCCCGCCCTAATCTAGTACAACTGGTGTCCTTATAAAAAGGCGGGATTTGGATACAGACAGGCACACAGAGAGAACTCAAGGTGCAGATGAAGGCAAAGATCAGAGTGATGAAGCAGAAGCCAAGGAACACCAAAGTTTGCCATCAAACTACTGAAAACCAGGAGAGAGGCAGAGAACAGATTTGTCTCTCAGACTTCAGAAGGACTGCTGGCCTCCAGAGCTGTGAGACATTAATTTTCTATTGCTCTAAACTATCCATTTTGTGGTACTTTGTTATGGCATTTCTTTTTTTTTAATTTTTGTTTTATATTGGAGTATAGTTGATAACAATGTGTTAATTTCAGGTGTACAGCAAAATGATTCATTTATACAAGCATCTATTTTTTTCAAATTCTTTTCCCATTTGGGTTATTACAGAATATTGAGCAGAGTTGCCTGTGCTATACAGTAGGTCCTTGTTGGTCATCTGTTTTAAATATAGCAGTGTGTACATGTCAATCCCAAACTCCCAATCTATCTCTCCCCACACCTTCTCCCTGGTAATCATAGGTTCATTCTCTAAGTCTGTCTTTTTCTGTTTTGTAAATAAGTTCATTTGTATCATTTTTTTTATAGTCTGTATATAAGCAGTATCATATGATATTTACCTTTCTCCGACTTACTGCACTTAGTATGATAATCTTCAGGTCCACCCATGTTGCTGCAAATGGTATTATTTCATTCTTTTTAATGGCTGAGTAACATTCCATTGTATATATGTATCACATCTTCTTTATCCATTCTTCTGTCAATGGACATTTAGGTTGCTTCTATGTCTTGGCTATTGTAAGCAGCACTGAGATGAACATTGGGGTGCATGTATTCTTTTGAACCATGGTTTTCTCCAGATACATGCCCAGGAGTGGGATTTCTAGATCATATAGAAGCTCTATTTTTAGTTTTTTAAGGAAACTCCATACTGTTCTCATAGTGACTGTACCAATTTACATTCTCGCCAACAGTGTAGGAGGGTTCCCTTTTCTCCACGCCTTCTGCAACATTTACCGTTTGTAGACTTTTTGATGGTGGCCATTCTGACTGGTATGAGGTGATTACTCATTGTAGTTCTGATTTGCATTTCTCTAATAATTAGTGCTGTTGAGCATGTTTTCATGTGCCTTTAGGCCATTTGTATGTTTTCTTTGGAGAAATGCCTATTTAGATCTGCCCATTTTTTAATTGGGTTGTTTCTTTTTGATATTGAGTTGTATGAGCTATTTGTATATATTGGAGATTAAGCCTTTGTCAGTCACATCATTTACAAATATTTTCTCCCATTCTGTAGCTTATCTTTTCATTTGGTTGATGTTTTCTTTTGCTCTGCAAAAGCTTGTAAGTTTAATTAGGTCCCATTTGTTTATTTTTGTTTTTATTTCCATTACTTCAGGAGACGAATCCAAAAAGATATTGCCGCAATTTATGTCAAAGAGTGTTCTCCCTATGTTTTACTCTAAGAGTTTTATAGTATCCAGTCTTAAATTTAGATATTTAATCCATTTGGGTTTATTTTTGTGTATGGTGTTAAAGAATGCTCTAATTTCATTCCTGTACATGTAGCTGCCCAGTTTTCCCAGCACCATTTATTGAAGAGACTGTTCTTTCTCCATTGTAGAGTATTGCCTCCTTTGTCATAAATTAACTGACCATAGGTGTGTGGGCTTATTTCTGGACTTTCTATCCTGTTCCATTGATCTATATTTCTGTATTTGTGCCAGTACCATACTCTTTTAATGACTATACCTTTGTAATATATTCGGAGGTCAGGGAGCTGGATTCCTCCAGGTCTGTTTTTCTTTCTCAAGATTGTTTTGTATATTTGGGATCTTTTGTGCATCTATACAAATTAAGATTTCTTGGTGCTAGTTCTGTGGAAAAAAATGCCTTTGGTAACTTGATAGGGATTGCATTGAATCTGTAGACTGCCTTGGGTAGTGTAGTCATTTTGACAATATTGATTCTTCTAATCCAAGAAAATGGTATAGCTTTCCATCTCTTTGTGGCATCTTCTATTGCTTTCATCAGTGTCTTATGTTTTTCAGAGTAAAGGTCTTTTGCCTCCTTAGGTAGGTTTATCCCTAGGTATTTTATTCTTTTCAGTGAGATGGCAAATGTGATTGCTTCTTTAATTTCTCTTTCTGATCTTTCATTGTTAGTGTATAGAACTGCAACACATTTTTGTGTACTAATTTTGTATCCTGAGACTTTACTCAATTTTTTGTTGAGACCTAGTAGTTTTCTGGTAACATCTTTAGGATGTTCTACATATAGTATCATGTCATCTGCAAACAGTGATAGTTTTACTTCTTCTTTTCCAATTTGGATTCCTTTTATTTCTTTTTCTTCTCTGATTGCTGTGGCTAGAACTTCTAAAACTATGTTGAATAAAAGTGGACAGAGTAGACATCCTTGTCTTGTTCCTAATCTTAGTGGAAATGCTTTCAGGTTTCCAACATTGAGTATGATATTGGCTGTAGGTTTATCATATATGGCCTTTACTATGTTTAGGAATTTTCACTCCAGCCCACTTTCTGGAGATTTTTTTTAATCATAAATGTGTATTGAATTTTGTCAAAATCTTTTCCTGCATCTATTGAAATGATCATATGGTTTTCATTCTTCAGTTTGTTGATGTGGTGTATCACAATGATTGATTTGTGGATACTGAAAAAACCTTGCATCCCTGGGATAAATTCCACTTGATCATGGTGTATGATCCTTTTAATGTATTGTTGAGTTTGGTTTGCTAGTATTTTGTTGAGAATTTTTGTGCCTATGTTCATCAATGATATTGGCCTGTAATTTACTTTTTATTGTGATATATTTGTCTGCTTTTGGTATCAGGGTGATGGTGGCCTCATATAATGAGCTTGTTCCTTCCGCTACAATTTTTGGAATAGTTTCCGAATAGGTGTTAACCCTTATCTAAAAGTTTGATAGAATTCCCCTGTGAACCATCTGGTCCTGTACTTTTAGTTGTTGGGGGTTTTTAAATCACAGTTTCAATTTCAGTATTTGTGATTGGTCTGTTCATATTTTCTACTTCTCCTTGGTTCAGTCTTGGAAAACTGTACCTTTCTAAGAATTTGTCCATTTCTTCTAGGTTGTCCATTTTATTGGCATATAGTTGCTTGTAGTAGTCTCTTATGATCATTTGGATTTCTGTGGTATATGTTGTAAGATCTTTTTTATTTCTAATTTTATTGATTTGAGCCCTCTCCCTTTTTTTTTTTTTTTTTTTGATGAGTCTGGTTAAAGGTTTATTAATTTTTTCTATCTTTTTAAAGAACTAGTTTTTAGTTTCATTGATCTTTTCTACTGTTTTCTTCATTTCTATTTCATTTATTTCTGTTCTGATCTTTATGATTTCTTTCCTTCTACTAACTTTGGATTTTGTTTGTTCTTCTTTCTCTAGTTGCTTTAAGTGTAATGTTAGGTTGTGTATTTGAGATTTTTCTTCTTTCCTGAGGTAATATTGTATTGCTGTAAAGTTCCCTCTTAGAACTGCTTTTGCTCTGTCCCATAGGTTTTGGATCATCATGCTTTCATTTTCATTTGTCTTGAGGTATTTGTTGATTTCCTTTTTGATTTATTCAGTGATCCATTGGTTGTTTAGTAGCACATTGTTTATCCTCCACCTATTTGTGTTTTTTACATTTTTTTTTTTTTGTAGTTGATTTCTAATATCATAGCATTGTGTTTGGAAAAGATGCTTGATATGATTTCAATTTTCTCAACTTTATCAAAGCTCACTTTGTGATCTGACATGGGATCAATCTTGGAGAATGTGCCACGTGCATTTGTGAAGAATGTGCATTCTGCTGCTTTTGGATGGAATACTCTATACATAACGAATAAATCCATGTGGTCATTGTGTCATTTAAGCCCTGTGTTTCCTTATTGATTTTCTATCTGGATGATCTCTACATTATGAAAGGTGGGGGTTAAAGTCTCCCACTATTACTGTGTTACTGTCAATTTCTCTTTTTATAGCTGTTACTATTTGCCTTATATATTGAGGTGTTCCTATGTTGGGTGCATATATATTTACAGTTATTATATCTTCTACTTGAATTTATCCCTTGATCATTATGTAGTGTCCTGCTTTGTCTCTTGTAACAGTCTTTATTTTGATGTCTATTTTGTCTGATATGAGTATTGCTACCCCAGTTTTCTTTTGGTTTCCATTTGCATGGAATCCCTTTTCCCATCCCCTCACTCTCAGTCTGTATGTGTCCCTAGATCTGAAGTGGGTCTCTTGTAGACAGCATATATATGGGTCTCGTTTTTGTATCCATTGAGCTAGTCTATGTTTTTTGGTTGGAGCATTTAATCTATTAATGTTTGAGGTAATTATTGATATGTATGTCCTTATTGTCATTTTGTTAAATGTTTTTAATTTGTTTTTGTAGGTCTTTTTTCTTCCCTCCTCTTTTGTTCTCTTCTCTTGTGATTTAATGACTAAATTTAGTGTTGCACTTGAATTGTTTTTTGTTTTGTGTGTGTGTATCTATTGTAGATTTTTGGTGTTTGGTTACTATGAGATTTTGATACAGCAGTCTATATATAAGCAAGATTGTTTTAAGTTGCTGGTCTTTTAATTTCAAATGCATTTCCAGTATCCTGCATTTGTACTCTCCTCTTCTCACAATTGCTGGTTTTGATAACATTTGTGTGCCAATGATTTTCTACCTGTACTGTATGTTTGCCTTTACCTGTAGACTTTTCTATTCGTAATTTTCTTATTTTTAGTAGTGGCCTTTTCTTCTTAGAGAAATTCTTTTAGAATTCGTTGCAAAGCTGGTCTGGTGATGCTGAATTCTCTTAGCTTTTGCCTGTCTGTAAGCTTTTGATTTCTCCATGAAAAGAGATGCCTCTCTTGGTAGAGTTTTCTTGGTTGTAGGTTTTTCCCTTTCATCACTTTAAATATATCAAGCCACTCCCTTCTGACCTGCAGTGTATCTGCTGAGAAATCAGTTGATAACCTTATGGGAATTCCCTTGCATGTTATTTCTTTTCCCTTGTTGCTTTTAATATTTTTTCTTTGTCTTTAATTTTTGTCAATTCGGTTACTATGTGTCTTGGCCTGTTCCTCCTTAGGTTTATCCTGGCTGGAACTCCCTGTGCTTCATGGACTTGGGTGACTATTTCCTTTCCCATGTTAGGGAAGTTTTCAGCTATTTTCTCTTCCAATATTTTCTCAGGTCCTTCCTCTCTCTCTTCTCCTTCTAGGACCCGTATAATGTGAAAATTGGTGCATTTAATGTTGTCCCAGTTGACTGTCCTCATTTCTTGTCATATTTTTTTTCTTTATTCTGTTCTGTGGCAGTGATTTCCACCATTCTGTCTTCCAGCTCACTTATCCATTCTTCTGCCTCAGTTATTCTGCTATTGATCCCTTCTAGTGCATTTTTCGTTTCAGTTATTGTATTGTTCATCTCTGTTTGTTTTTTTTTTAGTTCTTCTAAGTCTTTGTCAAACATTTCTTGTATCTTCTCAATCTGTGCCTCCATTCTTTTTCTGAGATCTTGGATCATCTTTACTATCATTATTCTGAATTCTTTTTCTGGAAGGTTGCCTATCTCCACTTCATTTCGTTGTTTTTCTGGGGTTTTATCTTGTTCCTTCCTCTGGGACATATTCCTCTGCCATCTCATTTTGTCTAACTTTGTGTGATTGTGGTTTCTGTTCCACAGGCTGCAAGGTTTTAGTTCTTCTTTTGCTGTCTACCCCCTGGTGGATGAGGCTGTCTAAGAAGCTTGTGTAGGCTTCCTGGTGGGAGGGACTAGTACCTGCCCATTGGTGTGTGGAGCTTGGTCTTGTCCCTCTGGTGGGCAGAGCCATGTCAAGGGGTGTGCTTATCAGGCAGCTGTTTATTCAGGAAGACTTTACACAGTCTGTCTGCTGATGGGTGGGGCTGTTTTCCCACTCTGTTGGTTGTTTGGCCTGAGGTGTCACAGCACTGGAGCCAGCAGGCTGTTGCATGGAGCCAGGTCTTGGTAAGAAAACGTCAAACTCCAGGAGGGCTCATACCAATGAGTATTCCACAGAACTGCCACTGCCAGTGTCTTTGTCTCTGCAATGAACCATAGCCATCCTCTGCCCCCACAGGATACCCTCCAATAGGACCATGTAGGTCTGGCTCAATCTCTTATCAGGTCACTGCTTTTTCCCCTGGGTTCTGGTGTGCACAAGACCTTGTGTGCACCCTCCAAGAGTGAGGTTTCTGTTTCACCCAGTCCTGTGGAATTCATGTGATCAAACTCCATTGGCCTGAATCAAGCCTGATTCTCTGGCGGTTCCTCCTCCCATTGCCAGACCCCCAGGCTGGGGAGCCTGATATGGAGCTCAGAACTTTCACTCCTGTAAGGGAACTTCTGTGGTATAATTATTTTCCAATTTGTGGATCACCCACCCGGTGGGCACTGGATATGATCTTATCACGATTACGCCCCTCCTACCATCTCGTTGTGACTTCTTCTTTGTCTTTGGATATAGGGTATATTTTTTGGTAAGTTCCAGTGTTTTTTTGTCAATGGTTGTTCAGCAGTTAGTTGTGATTTATGTGTTTTTGTAAGAAATGGTGAGCTCATGTCCTTCTACTTTGCCATCTTGTCTCTGTCCCTCCTGTTATGGCATTTCTAATAAACTCATATCCTACCTATTGGTATTTCCTCTTTAGAAATATACTGTGTGAGTTCTTTACCTATTTGCACTTTTGTATTTGATGTGCTCTTTGGCAAAGCAGTGTGTGGTGTTTCTTTCTCTAATAATTGGGATGGAGCCTATAATTGGGATGATTTTTGTACTAACTCTTCTTTTGTTCACTTCTGTAGCCTAGCATTATTAACCTGATGTTTTAGTTACTGTACTTAAAACAATATAGACTATGTTACCTGCAAAGACTAGAGTTTTCCTTTATTTCTCCCTTTTGTAATTTTTAACACTGTTCTGACATATTTGTATTTCCTTAGTTTTCTCCTCATACTTTTTTTTTTTAAATCAGTAATTGTGTTTCAAAGTTGATTAAATATTTGGTGGAGTATTTACTTGTCCAAGGAAAACCAGACATTCTTTCCAGAGAGGGGATATCATAAGTATCAAAACTAAAGCAGAAATTGTTTTATCACATTCATTTCATACATATGTAAACTTAATTTCCTGTTCATGTTCCAGTTGGACAGTAGCAACAACTATATATCTATTTAATGTAAAATTATTATATAGTTAGAGACACGAAATAGAACTGGTTAAAAAATAGAACATCTGTTTACATCTTTGTAATGCACAGAAATTTAAGTTAATTGTAAACTAATACAATTGTTCTCTTTCTTGGAGTGTTTAAACATTACATGCCAGCTGGCTCCGTATTCCCATAGTTTTTAGCTATGTGACTTACATGAGATTTAAAACTAATCATTCCATCTATTTAGTGATTTGGTTGTTTGAAATTGCAGAGTGTTATTCCTTCTTGTTAAGAACATTCGCTGTTTGGCTTCAGTAAGGAGAAATGTTGACAGAATCTGCGATTTGCTTAAAGCATAAGACAGTCTTATCCATTTTCAATATCCCACATCTTTCAAGGATAATCCTGCTTCCTGTTGAAAACTAACTATTGAATACAAAGGATTTGATTAAGAATGGGCTTATTGTGATGGGTGTGTTATAACATGTTCATGTCCTTTATTATTTCAAGTGACTAATTATGTGAAGTTTAAGGTAAATCTTGTTTCAAAAATATACTTAAGACTGAATTTTGATTTTCAAGGAGATTTTTCTTTTAAAAGATTTCAAATAATGAAGTAAATTTACTAAAGAGCAAGCAGTCAAACACCTGATATACAACATGTAATTGTGTTTTCCACAACAGCCCAAATCTAAGTTCAATCAATTTATAGCTGACAAAAGTGATGATTTTACAAAAATTTCATACAGGGACACTTATTTATTAAATATGTGCTCTGATAAAAACTCTGCAAGTCAACATTTCAACATAATATTTCTTTTCTCTGGCATAGAGACCCAAAATTTTTTTCTGTAGCTCAGTTTTTCAGCTTGATAGGATCTAATGAAACCCAGGTTTTCTCTCTCTCTCTAATAAAAACTATATCCACTCCATATATAGTGATATATTATGTTCAATATAAGGTCTGAAAGGACAAAATGTACACCATCAAAAAGTCAGTGAACCAAATTGGTTTATGTAGCTGCTCCAAACCAATGTTATTGGAAAACTTCAGACCATATTGTATGGTGATTTTTTTCTTTTTTTTTCTGGTTTGTGATTTCTATCCTTTGGTTTTATTACATTTTCCATTTTGGCTTCTCTTTTTACATCCTCACAAAGATATTTAGATGGACTTTCATGACTTTAATAATAGGTGTAAAGAACAGGGTTTGAATTTATTTTTTTCTTTAGTTTTGAAAGAACTTTTTGTTTCCCCTTCCATTGTATTATCATAACTGGTTAGATTTCCTAGGGTTCTTCATCCTTTTCACTGAAATATAAATAAGATACTTATATTACTCCAGTCATCAACTTACTGGCTTTGTGTAGTAATAATCCTAATGATTCTAAGAGTAGGAATGTCTAATATTAAAGTATCCTGGGACCTGCTCCTTAATTCCAATTCTCAGTATAAAAAACCAAGGAGAACACTAATGTAGTTAATGATGGTTTAGGGAATATGTTTGTTATAGGATCATTCTGATATTTGAAATGTACTATTATAATTTAGGAGTTGGTTAGTCTCTGGAGCTCAGATTTAAGGAGTCTTCCTTTGTTCTGATTGCAGCTAATGGGCAAAGTAGTAGGCTACTTTTATATTCAAAATATGTGCCTTTTTGGGACTGAATTAGATTTTAAATGTGCTTCATGATAATTTGCATACCAAGTAAAACTTCTAATGATGGATAAGTCAATGGCATGAATGTCCAGGAAATCAAGCTTCAAGCTGAATGAGAATCACTTGTGTCAGGGCATATCTTTTGCCATTGCAGGCAGAGAGAAGTCCAAAGTGCAGTCTACCTTCCAGTGACAAATAGGGTCAGTACCTCCAGATATAATAGCTCACCAAAGGATAAGAGCCAGTGTGTTGTATGTCATACATCACGAGGGATCCAGTAGTATGGAAATGACCAAGGGGATATCTTGGGCCTATTCTCATATAAAGATAGCATGACTTTATTTCTGGCTACTCTGTTCTTATTCCTGGTTACCTGCCTCTAGAATGTCTCTCATGTCCGTGAACTTGCATTATTTTTTCCAAACTGAATTGCTTGCCAGCTAGTAGTGGCCATTCATATAGGAATTAAAATTTTGATTTTTTAGGTATGTCAGACAACTGAATTGTGGATTCAATGAAAATTGCAGGTTCAATTAAAAACTTCAATCAGTAAGATGACAGTGGCCATAAGAGTCAGCTAAACCACTTACTGAAGCCAAAGAAAGAGCCTGGATAAAGTTGTTTTCTTGTAACTCTAGGGCCCAAAAGGTACTGACATATTGAGTTTTATGCAGCTTTCCAGGATGAAGCCCCATTACCTCTGTTATAACATAAACTGAGGCACATTTAAATTTTCAAGAGTTTATTTAGGTAAACATCAATTCAAATTGGGCAGTGCCAGGGGACTTCCCTGGTGGTCCAATGGTAAAGAATCTGCCTTACAATGCAGGGGATGCAGGTGCAATCCTTGGTCAGGGAGCTAAGATCCCACATGCCACGGGGCAACTAAGCCCACACGCCACAACTACTGAGCTCGCACGCCTCAACTAGAGAGCCTGTGTGCCACAAACTACAGAGCCCATGCACTCTGGAACCCACGTGCCACAATTACAGAGCCCACAAACCCTGGAGCCTGTGCGCCACAACTAGACAGAAGACTGTGAGTGCCACAACGAAAGATCCCGCATGCCTCAACGAAGATCTCACATGCCTCAGCTAAGACCTGATGCAGCCAAAAAAAAAAAAAAAAAAATCTGGGCAGTGCTAAACTGGAAGTGGTTAGGCACACTCCATTGACAGGATAGGGGAGAGACATTTATAAAGCAGACATAAGCAAGGAAAGTATTTGATTGGCTATAGCTTAAGTGGTTGCCTCATTTGGGAAGGGCTAGTTGTCTGTCTGTATTGGTGGTTCTTAAATCTCACTCTCTGGGATATGAGTGCATTCATAGGAATTGACTCTGGCTTAGGTTTTGGTTTGCTTATGTAGGCTACCAAGGGATTAGAGCCACCTCAGTATAATGGCCTCTTTGTTTAATTATTTAACAGCATCACTACTAGTAGTAGTGGCTTCCACCCATTTCTATCAATGGGAATAATGGTGCTGGAGACTCTGATAATTAAGGTGTGTGGAAAGTCAGACTACCTAACAGAAAGTGAATTTTCAGGATGTCAAATGGTGTCTTGGTATCTAAAATACACTCATTTCAAAATCTACCATGAATGGCATGATTGATCAGTTTTAGTTGGGTATTTAAATACATTTAGTGATTATCATCAGTCATTTTATCACAACATCTCTATAACTAAACTGCTTATTTTGATTTGTCTATTCACTCTGTTACTATTTTCTAGCAGTTTTCCAGGAGGGACTCATGAGTACTCTATTCTCTGGATTTTGTGAATGTATGAAAATACTTTTTGCTTTATACTTGAAAAACTACTCTACTTGGAATACAATGCTTGAAGTACATCCTTCCTCAGACCTTGGTAGAGGGCACTCTACCTTCTTCTGGATAGATGTGGAGAAGCCTGAAGTCATCTTGAGTTTTCCTTCTTCTGTATGGCTCACTTTTCTGCTGCAAGTCATAACTTTTTATTCATCCTAAAAGTACAGTAAATCTGTCTTGATATGTGCTTAGGTTAATCATTCTGCATTATTTTTTTCTGGCATACTCTATGCCCTTTCTGTACACAAATTCACTCTTTTTTTTTTTTCTAAATTTATTTATTTATTTATATTTATTTTTGGCTGTGTTGGGTCTTCGTTTCTGTGCGAGGGCTTTCTCTAGTTGCGGCAAGCGGGGGCCACTCTTCATCGCGGTGCACGGGCCTCTCACCATCGCGGCCTCTCTTGTTGCGGAGCACAGGCTCCAGACGCGCAGGCTCAGTAGTTGTGGCTCACGGGCCTAGTCACTCCGCGGCACGTGGGATCCTCCCAGACCAGAGCTCGAACCCGCGTCCCCTGCACCGGAAGGCAGACTCCCAACCACTGCGCCACGAGGGAAGCCCCACTCTTTTTTATCAGAAAAGTTTTATTATATTTTGGATTTTTTCCCTATTCTCTTTGTTTTCTTATTCAGAATCACCATGGGTGGCTATGTCAAGTTGTCTTCCATACATATCATCTTCTTTATAATCATTTTATAATCACTGTTATTTCCCATTTCATTCTCTATGATTTATTCAAGCCTCTCCTCATACCATTTACTGTGTTCTCACTCTCTCTTTTCTATTTTTGTTGCTTTAATGACTTTCATCACTACAACATTTTTCTTTTCTTTTATTCCCAAATAGCTAGTTTGCTTTTAAGGCCCTTCTTGTCTTACAAGTTCTTTTATGAACTTTTAGACTTTCCTTAGAGAGCACATGCTGCTTGTAATTTCTTTGAGACTAAGTAGGTATGCTTATCTAAGGTCTTCATTTTTTTTTTTTTGAGTGATTTCTCTGATGATTCAGCCTTTGCTTGTGTTACTTTATCCCTTTATCTGATAGTATGTAGGCAAGAGTTTCTTCCTTATCCTTACTCTTATGGAATAAGACAAAATAATTATTTGTTGAAGAAATGTTTGCAGGAGGGTGAAACTATGAGTTAGTGTTGTCTACAGATTTAATTCTGACTTTTTAATGATCTCTAAAAAGTGTTCTGTTCTTTTTTCCTCTGTTTATCCCCATTCATCTTTGGCATTCAGAGAGTTTGGTATTTCTCACAGCAAAGTACTTTTGTGTTTTCTATTGCTATGTAGCTGCTGCAGGATGATATACAACACTGCTCACTCCACTGGGTACAGCAATTACATAATAAGCTAGAAAATACAACTTTTTATTTATATTTAATTTTTATCTACACAGTAATTGCACTTTCTACTGTTTAATTATTGTTTTCATACTGCCTATCTCAATAGGTTCAAATGTCATATGGTCATGCAGACCATATGGTATATAAGGATCTTTTGAGAAAGTTCCCTAACAACACTGTGAAGTCAAAGTCATTACAGTAGCCTATAAGGCCCTTCATCTCTCCCCATGGCCCTTTGATCTTGCTTCCTACTTCTCTAGCTGCAACCACACTGACCTTCTTGTGTTTCAGAAACATCCACAACATAGCTCTCACTGAGGCATCTTCTGATGCTTCTTTTCTTAGCTATTCATAAGGGTCACTCCCTTACCTCTTTCAGATCTTTACTTAACTGTTATTTTCTCAAGGAGGTCTTCCCTGATCTCCTTATTCAATCCTGCTACTCACCATCTCTCATTCCTGCCAACACCACCAGGTACACCTTCCCTATCTCTTTCCCCTGGTTCTACTTTTCTCCATAGTACTTAAGTCCTTCTAACATATTAGAGATTTTATTTATGGTTTCCAATGATCTGATTCTGCCCAGTTGAGTTCATGTTGTTTCAATGCTACTGTGTAAATGTGTTCCAGACATCTAATAGGCACCCAAGAAATACTTCTGAATGAATGCTCAAAGAGGAATCAAGAATAACATATTCATTTATTAACTTTCAGCATGTGGTTATATATTCCTGTTTACATGAGTGCTGATTAACTGGATATGCATATTACGCTATTTAATTTTACCTACATTTACCCATACCAAGTAGACTTAGAAAGGACTATTAAAAGAAACAGAAGATTAAAGATAGTGCTAATATTGGAAAGATAAACAAAAAGATTTGAAATTTCTCTTACCTCAAGGGTAGGAATTTTATTAGCCATATTAAGGTAATATCAATAATAATTCAATAAAATCTGATAATCTCAGGGAGTTACCATTTTACCAAAATGACTAATTAAAACAGAATTTATACATAGCATCTTTAACAGAATATTATGTCCTATACTGTTCTTTGAGATTTCATTGTAGGAGTACATATAGAAAATTTAAATAAAAAGAGAGATAAATGGGTAGATATATGGGCAGATAGATAATAGAATATGCATAAAGTTATTTTCTTTTTACCTATGGTGTGGACAATTAACAAAATATTGACTTCTACTGATAGTTTTTACTAGTAGGTCATCAGCAGGACTTGTAAATGGGCTTTCTGTACAAAACCTTAATGATAACAAAAGTACTATTCTAATGACAACAGCAACAATCAGCATTTGCTATGTCTGGGACAAGGTACTGACATTTTACATGTATCCCTATTATACATGCAATTCCTATTGTAAAGATGAGAAAATTGAAATTAAGGGAAATGAAAGTACTTGTTCAAATTCATATACCTAGTAAATAGCAAAGCCAAAATTTAAACTCTGGGAATCCTGTGTACAAAGCCCATGCTTTTAAACAGTTATATTTTACAAAATTAATACTAGTAAAGACTAAATCCATCCATATTAATATACGTGCATACATATTCATGAATGTAAGTACTCAGTAAGTTATTAAATGAATGAAGAAAATAAATTATTAAAAGTGATTTTCTGATGGCAGACACATTCTTCTAATAGTTGAGTATATCTAAAATAAGCTGACATCATTTTACTAGTATTTTTTATCTCTAATCAAGGTAACAAAAATGTAGACTTCTCCATTCTTCACCTTGTCAGTTGTTAGCAGACATTCTATGAAATGCCTTTTGGTCAAATGTTATAAGATCAGTCCTGGAAAATATTTTATCAGCCACTGCAGTCATCTCTACACCTATCAGATATTTCCAAATTTTTGTTAAATTTACTCCAAATTACTGCCAACATTTCTTCTCAGAATAATTTATTTTCTGTTTCTGTTCTCAGTATCTTGATTTGAAGAAAATGCTTATGACTAGATATCAGTATCTACTGCTAAATGGCCAATTTTAAAACTGTGTTTTAACCTGGAGAAACAGCTCTTTATGACTTTTCATGTCCTCAAATTATCATTTACAAGGTATGGCCACATACCTTCTTTCCAAACTCATCTTTTAGAGCTTCCCATTCATCCATATATCAAACAATACCACATGACTTTATATCACCTGCTATGTCATACTGTTACATGTCTCTGTGCATTTTTATATTTTTCTCCAGGAAATACCTTTACAACCCAGTTCCAAGAGGCAAATTCCTTTTTCATGATTCTATATAGATATGTTTCTCCTACAACAGAACTAAAGCCTACTCCTTTGTACAACCTTGACAATCTATACATACTTCTATCATTACAATAATTATACTATTAAACTTTTTGAGAACAGGAGCAATGTCTGACTGTTTTGCCTCCCTAGTATCTTAACTTAATACCTAAGTTGGATCAAGCACTTGATAAATATTTATTAAATTAAAATTCACTTTCTACAGCCTTATAATTTTCTACAGTGAAAGCTTCCTCTTTCAGGAAGGAAAACTTTATCACTACAGAGTTGGACAAACTGTTACTGATAAATTAATATGTGTTTTTTATTTTGTTACAGTCCAATTTTTTGTAATTGGGTTTTGAAAATAAATACAAGCAAAGCAGAAAAATAATTTTATTTTTAATATTGTTTTTCATGCCTCTGTGGGCAAAACAGTAAGATTGAGTCATAGCTTTCAATAATGTTTTCATTTGGAAAAAATAACAATTTTATTGGGATTTATAATGACCTGTAGCAACAAAACTGAATTAGATTTATTATAGTTCATCACTACATTTTTCTAACAACATTTATATTAATTTTGAAAGCAAAAATGCAATTCTGGTGGAAGAAAATGCTAGCATGATACATTAATTTCTTTTTAAATTATATAGAAGATTTAGTCACACAATGAAAATATCAGAAGCATTAGAAAATGTCAATCAACTCAAGTGAAACTAAAAGCACTAGTATTTTTCCCATAGCAGAGTATGACTATAGACATACTGCTTCTCATATGATGCTGATAATCAGAATCTATTCCATTAGAAACAATTGCTCATAATTGTCAAGGTCATCTACATAACAAGTGGGTTTATTCTGATCAATTTAATTTAATTTAACATTGAGCTTCATTTTCATCCAAAGTATTTTACTGGACATCATAGACAACTCAAAGATTAGTAAGGGACATTTTTAGTCCTCAGCATGCTTTAATCTGAGTACAAGAAATTTCAAAAGCAAGTATCAATAGGTGATATTTCAACAATTCAAAAAATATCTTAAAAGATGGAGTAAGATAAGAATTATTAAAACTAGTAACTGTGAGTGTTAGGATGTTAAAGGATAATAATATAAAATATAAAGTATCCATAATATTATAATTATATTTAGTATTATATATTAATGTAACATAAAGAATATTATATTCATCATCCAGTAAACAATCAAAATTCAAACACATTATGCATGCATTTCATCTATAAATATTCAAATATGCAGCATAAATTCATTAGTAACTGTAATCACCTAGTTTTTATGATCATAGGTGATAAATATTTTTACTATTTCAATTTCCTAAATGAAAAACATTCATAATGTCCTATGAATCTTTAGTGTCATGATATGTGAACCTAAGTGGTAGTACAAAGTTAATAAAAACAGTTACATATCTAATTTTGTGCTTAACTAAAAATTATAGTTTCTCAAAAAATCATGATTTACCAGACATTATTGTTTATGTCCAGGATAAATAATCCATTTGAGATTTTGGTTTTGTTTTTGCTTTATTTTTGTTTTTGTGTTTTAGTATGTTTAAATAAACTATGAAATAAATAATAGTAATGGTCACATATGGCTATGCCACAAATCTTGAAGGTAGTACTCAAATGACTAAACATGTGTCTCTAATTTTCTTTTAAAGGAATCCTAGCATGTTAGAAAGTGGGAGCTTCAATCATCCATAGGTTTTAGCTTCCTTATAAAAGTCAACAAGAAGAGAGTTCCAACTATAGGCAAGATGGTGAACTAACATAATATGAGTAAGTCCTTTGTTCCAAGGACCTATAAGTACTGTATAAAATATAAGAACAATAAAACAACCATAAATGCATCACTGAGCTGACCAATAATAAAAAAGATAATCACAACTTGCCACAAAAAAGAAAGAAACTAAAAACCAGAATGATTAGCATTTAAACAACTGAGCATGTTCTGGTAGTCACTGACTACAGTAGCCCAAGATCTTGGGTTTTAGTGCTTACCTGAAAGCAAAAGACCAAGCTGTAGGTCTGCATGAAGACAGAACTCCCCAAGATCAGTGCATTTAGTGCAAATATGATTACAAAATGTTCTTCCACAGGCTGGGGGAGATGGCAGGGAAGCTCTGGCTATAGAAAGTACAATCCCATGGGAAATAAAAAACCTTGACCTACACTTCTTATAGGTTTGAGGAATAAATTTACTTTCGCTAATTGGTTTAAGAAACCCTAAGCCAAGAAAGTAAGGTAAAATTTATTTATGAACTATAGACATCCAGAAGATCAAGCAGACTCAAATTAAGTGAACTTCCCATGTCTAGCCAGGGCCCAATACCTACTAAACAGAAAAGCTCCTCTAAAAATGATGTCTCACACACACACACGTACACACACACAAACAATTCAAATAAATAAAGCTCATGAGTAAACACAAACCAAAAGATTAGTGTCACAAGCCATTAAGATAATAGTAAAATGAAAGACAATGTTTTAAGTAATTATAGAAAAAGAATAAAAGAAAACTAGAAATTTTGGGGAGCAACAGATAAATAATAAAATGATCTAAGGAAACCTGTAAAAATATAGTAAGGGGAGTTAGAATAAAATCACAATAAATATGTTGAAGTACACACAAGTCAAAAGAGAATGTGAATTGGAACAGTATTGGATGAAATAATAGAGAATGCATCTCAGAGAAAGAAAAATATATAAAACATTAAAGGTTGGTTAAGACACATGGAGAATAGAATGGGAGGGTCCAGTAGAGATTCAAAACGAAATTCTGGATGCATAGTATATTAGAAATAGTGGAGAAGCAAGATACAAAGGAAAAATAACTGAAAAATTTGCAGAATAGGTGAAAAATACAAATACTCAGATTCAAAAACATTAAAAGTATCTAGCAGAGTAAAATTTTAGACACTCAGAGTAAAAATGTAAAACATCAAAGAAAAATCTTGAAAGCAATTAAAGAAAATACAGGATATACATGAAAGAGCAATACTTATAAGGAAAGGAAAATTCTTAAGATCAACAATAAAGGTTAAAGGTCAGTTAATAGTATAATTAAATTCAAAGAGTAGTTAATTGGCAACCTAGAATTCTACAAGCAGTTAAACTATTAAGTGAGTAAAATAAAAACATTTCTAGCTAAACATGAAATATTTCAACTCAAACTATAAAATTATGTCCTTCACAATTAAAAAAATATATCATTCAGAGCGAATAAGTGAGAAATAAAACAATTTATAAATATATAACAAAATCTTAAGTATTGGCTGTATAAAGCAACAGGAATAATACTAAATTTGGAGGAGGGCAGCATAATACATAACTAAAAGGCAAGAAAAAATTACAATGTAAGAACTGATGGAGAATTTAGACTTAAAACATTCTAAACTTTTTGTTGTTGTTATGAAGGAAAGGGAAAGAGAGATTAATTATCTTAAAATAATATTAATACTATTTATTTTAGTCATTTAAAATATTTGGAATAGTCCTTAAAAGAATAAACATTGAATAAAACATTTTCAAGTCATTAGATTTAAGAACAATAAGTAGATAAGTTAATAAAATGTAAGACTGAAAAGAAAAACTACAATCATGGAAAATGGATAATTAAAAAATTAAATAAGATTGTATAAATTAATTCAAATACATCAGCAATCATCACACACACAGAAATAAATGAACTAAGTTTAATTCACCATGTAAAAGACAGAGATTTAAAAAAAAACAAAACAGCCTTATGCACTTTAAAAGAGATAAAGCAAAATAAAACAGAAAGGTAGAAAGTAAAGAAATGAAAAAAGAAATATGTTAAAAACTAGTCCAAAGAAGCCATAACACTTGAATTTAAAGCAAAAATAATTTTTCAGGATAAAAATGTAGTTAGATAACAAGAAAAATACATTGGGGATTCTATCATTTATCAAGCAATACGCCATGAATTGCATACTCTCAAAATATATAGAGCAAGATACTACAGAATTACAATAGAAAATGGACAAATCCAACTCAATTGAAGCTGAATATATACATTTCTCAGTGACAGTTCAAGCAGACCACAGGAATAGTCAAAATATAAAAAATATGAACATCAATCTTGCTCTAATGGGCACAATAGAACATTGCACACAATAGTTAGAACATGAACAACACCCATTTCAAGCACATGATTAATATTTACAAAACCTGGCCAATGTATTATGCCAAATTGGAAGGCTTAAAAAATGCAAATTAATTAATATTACAGAGAGTATATTCTGTGATTCCAATGCAAGGGCAAAAATATTATATTATACCCAAACCCTTTCACTTGGAAATATCAAAACATGTTTTGAAATAACTAATTGGCAATGGACATTAAATTAAAATGTAATTGAAGTAATATAAACAGAATTGAAGGAAAGTGAAAATATTATACATTACTATAGAGGAGACCAAACAAAACTTAACTCTGAGGAAAAGATATGCTCTCATAGCACATCTACATATTAGAAAATAAAAGATTATAAAGAGTGGTATAAGCGTTTAGCCAACACAATCGGAAAAAGAGAAAAAACAGCAAATTTAAATAACAAATTTAAAAAAGTGATCAGTGTAAGAAAAATAAGAGAACTCATAAAATATCAATAGAAAACAAATCAAAGACAGCATTATCAAGACCATAATCTACAAATTTAAGAAGAAGAATAAAATAGTCTATAATTTTGGCTAAGTAACTAAGAAAAAGTACAGAAAAGTAACTGTAGGATTGAAAGGAAGAGTATAACTACAGATAGAGTGGGAAAAAAATCATATAAACAACTTTATGCCCATTGTAGTAAAAAGTTAAGCAAACATTTATTAGAAAAATGTATCTTAAAATATTTTTTTAAATATAAATAAAATTGACTTCTAAATATTAAAGAAAATTGGTAAGTAAAAGTCTAACCACAAAGACATAGTTGTTTTTCACATGAATTCTATCAAACCTTCAAGAAACACACCAAATATTCACATATTTGATGAATAGATATGTTATAAAGTATATAAATATGAATGGCATTAATATACTTAGGTGTCATTACCTCTGGGAAGGAAAGAAGTACAAACATATGTAGTATAAAGCTTTATGTCTTAATGTTTTATTTCTTAAAAAGAGGAAGATATCTGAAAAATACAAAAATGTTAATTTCTTTAATCTTTGTGTTGTGTACATATCTATATGTTTTGTTTTTCTATAATTTTGTGTATTTTATTTAAAAATAAATACATAAAAATGGAAGAAACAAGTGAAAAGGGTGTTAATAGGAATATATAGGTATATACCAACAAAGTGCTTAGGAAAATGTTAAGCAAGGCAAGGTAGTAGTAGTATCAAAAATTGACAGCACTCTTTTTTTACCCTTACATGGCTGATGCACAGCGTAAACAAAAATACTTTTTGCTAAGATCCATAGAGTAGTAATATACCCAATACACAGAGAGTATGTGCCTCAGTGAAAGGTAATTAATCTACCCAATTTCATACAGTGGGTAATTGGTAGGAGAGGTATTTGAACCCACATCAGTTTAACCCAAAAATGGGTGTTCTTTTCACTATAGCTTAGTAATTACCTAATGATGATGATAATAGTAGCCATAGACTCTGATTTACAGCTAGCAGAAACAGAGGCAACTTTAAGTGATGTCATGTTTTATTTCTTCACGCAGATCTGTTTTGGTGTCAAGTAGAATGAACATCAGATCCTGCCCCATCTGTAGACTAAGGTGCTCAGCCTCTCTGAATATGAGCTTCTTCATCATTAACATGGGGGTCAGTAAAGCCATAAGGCATTTGAAAAGTCCACTGCAAACTGAAAATTATCATTCTAACGTTAATTACTGTAATTTTAGAGGACAATGCTGTATTTTTATCTATTAATCTCCCTACAAGGAAAACTACAGTTTCTCCTCTGCCTCCCCACCCAATGAAATTCTTTTTTTTTTTTTTTTGAAATCTTGAGTGTTACATCTATTTTTTTTTTAAACTTTGGGTTTATTTATTTGTTTATTTGTTTATTTATTTATTTATTTATTTATGGCTGTATTGGGTCTTCGTTTCTGTGCGAGGGCTTTCTCTAGTTGCGGCGAGCGGGAGCCACTCTTCATCGCGGTGCGCGGGCCTCTCACTATCGCAGCCTCTCTTGTTGTGGAGCACAGGCTCCAGACGCGCAGGCTCAGTAGTTGTGGCTCACGGGCCTAGTTGCTCTGCAGCATGTGGGATCTTCCCAGACCAGGGCTCGAACTCGTGTCCCCTGCATTGGCAGGCAGATTCTCAACCACTGCGCCACCAGGGAAGCCCTGAAATTCTTATTTTTAAATAAAAAGAAAGTGAGAGAAGAACCAATCAGTTCAGCACCTCAGCACTTATTATTTCCATATTCTATTTTACTAGCCATCAGAAAATAAATTTCAGCCTTTAGAGATGTTTTATGGGAATGAGACTGAAGAACTGGAGAACAAGTTAGAAGCAAAGGTTGGAAAATAGTTGCTTAGAAAAAGTAGTTTACACCATGAGACAGAGAGTTAGGAGAGGCGAGAAGAGGATAGAAGAAAAAGAAGGGAGGGGATAAGGGGAGTGGGGAGGGAAGGGTAGAGGAGAGAACCAGGAAAATAATACAACATTGGGTATCCCATATAATTAATCATGTTGTTTTAGAAGGTGAAAGAATTTCAGAAGGTGGCAGAATAGAGGCAATCAGAAAGGTAAGAGAGTAAAAAGGGATAACTGTACCAATAATATAACATCAGTATATCAACAGCTACCAATTACTGAGGGTCTAATATGTACTGTGCTGCTTATTGCACAGATTTAATTAATCATCATAAGAACCTCTAAGTCCAGTTAATCAGAGATCAGCAGATTGGTACTACTTTATTCAGTTATGGCTAGAGCAACAGGGTCACATATTATAAACTTAACCCTGTGGTTGTATTGAGACATCACAGGGAAGAGAGAGGAGACTATATGCTTCAAAGAGAGAAATAGTAAGGTATCAAAACAAAGAACTGGAGCAATTTTTAAAATTTAGCTAATGTTTTATGGTAATTATATGGTTGATGTAGGTGAAATATAATCAGGTTCTATAGTTGTTTCTAAATGTTCATAAATGAGCACTGACATAGCTATTCTAGGAATTTGTGGGTAATAGTGATCTATCATTAACGGTCCTGGTGACCCTTACAGACTAATCAACTCTGAAAGCCTCAATATCCATCTCCCATCTCCCTTCTCCATTCCTTTTGCTCTCTCTTTCTGTCTCTCTCTCTTCCTCCAGCCCCTTCCCTCTTGCTGACTTACATTCAAGGGTATCTATAAATAGCTATTGTCAGCAACATATTAAAAAAAAATTACCAGCTTTTAAACCAGATCCAGTAGAACAGATATTTTCATAAATGGACAGGCACTGACTATGCAAATTTTCCTTTCCCAATTCTTATTAATTAGATGACCATGAGATCATCCCCTTTAACTAATTTCCCTTCCCCAAGTGGCTTCAGGCTATTAAAACTTCCCACAACAGGAGTTGTCTCAAAAAAAGCTAAATCTGTATTGAATATGGTAGCTCTTAAGCCTTTTGTTGCTCTGACCATTGGCTGGGCTGGCTAATGTAAGCAAAGATCCAACACCAGTGTATGATGCAATCTTTAAATTCCCTTTAAATAATGCAGAGGAAGTAATTTAAAACTTGAGGAAACAGAAACGCTTCATTGGGTTTATTGTCTATTGTCCTACAGTGCCTTAACTAATACCCCAATCAAGAAAACCAAGGGCTGGAAGTCAATTTCTTCTGCTTTCAACTAAAACCACACACATATATTACTGAACTCAGGTTCGCTGCTTGCTGCTCAAAAGCCAGTACTTGAGAGGTGCAAGTGTTGGTAGATAGGAAAGTTGCTTTAATCAGAAAATCCGGCAATCTGGGGAAAAAGGTGGACTCATGTCCCAAAACCAACTCCAAAGATTCTGCTCAGCTGTGACAGTTTTAAAGGGAAAAAAGAGGATGTAATCTCAGTTAATCATTGAGACAGAAGGTTAGGATCTGCATCATTTTCCATTGCGTTCAGGCTGGCTGACTCCTCATGATTTTTCTTCAGATGTTATCTTGACCACGTCGTCTGTCTGCAGGATTGCTAAGGGGTTTGCTGGGGGTAGAGAACTAATCATTCTTTAACTACTTAATTCTTCATTCCTACTTCTTTTAATCTAGGAAAGGAATCAACAGATTAGGCAAGGCATTGTGTGCATGCAGTAGAACATAAGTCAGGAGTTAGGTTAACTGTTACCTAGTGATCTCATTTCTGTAAGTTGTGAGGGGAGTAAAAATGGGCAAAAGAGCTCCTTACACACACACACACACACACACAAATATATACACACACTATATTTATTTGCTTATTTATTTATTTATATCACAGATTGGGTTACCCAGAGTGAAGACTAACATAGAGTTTGAGGTTCAAGATGTTTATTACAAATAAAAGCCTTTAAAAGGAAGCGAGAGGAAGCAGGATCCAGCGGAGGAAAAAGGTGAACTGTGATGCAGGACCAACAAAGCCCCAACGAACCTGGAGGGCAGCTCTAGAGGCAATAACTGCCAGTTGGAGTGCCCCATGTCAGGTGGAAACGTCCATACCTCTCGATCCTCACCTTTCTCAATGACTGGATGTAGGCTGCCCAAGGAAAGGCATGATAGGGGGCAAAGGGGCTCTCTGCAGCTCGAACAGACTTTGAAAGAACTCACATTTGGAGCCTTTTGTTAAGGAGTTGGAGTGAATAATGTGGCTTCCTCCAGCTGATATCTCTGTAAAATATCATTTATATATTTGGTACCTATGAATACAAATGGAGTTCAAGTATTCAAGGAAATCGGAAATCATGGCATACATGAATTTCCATATCCTTTTCTTTTTTTTTTTTTTTTTTTAGAAAGAGGCAAATGAGAGCTCAAATTCCCACGACCTCCACCGGCCTCTTATTTATTTATTTATTTTTTTAATGATTATTCTATGTTTATTTTTATTTATTTTATTTTTGGCTGTGTTGGGTCTTCGTTTCTGTGCGAGGGCTTTCTCCAGTTGTGGCAAGCGGGGGCCACTCTTCATCACGGTGCGCGGGCCCCTCACCATCGCGGCCTCCCTTGTAGCGGAGCACAGGCTCCAGACGCGCAGGCTCAGCAATTGTGGCTCACGGGCCCAGCCGCTCCACGGCATGTGGGATCCTCCCAGACCAGGGCCTGAACCCGTGTCCCCTGCACCGGCAGGCAGACTCCCAACCACTGCGCCACCAGGGAAGCCCCATATCATTTTCTTGATGAACATGTTCTCAATATCCCTGAGGAAAAAATCAGGGTAGATTACCACTTTATTACTAGGTGAAACTCCATTCTCTAATATAAAGTGCTAGTAAACTAAGCAGGAGAAATTGGATCTTACTCCCTAAACAACACAGGCTTTGAGTGCATAGATGCAAAACAGGTCTCCTTTGCCTAGTCTTAAACAAAAAACCAAACCTGAATTCAATTCTTATTACCTATCCTGAGCAAATATGTGAATGAGAAGATTAAGCAGAAAAGGAAAGCTAATCCCAGTGCTTAGAACAGAGCTGACCTGAGCTTTCTTCCTTGGGCACATTGGCTGGGATCACAAACTCAGAGAAAGTTTTTGAAGTGAGAAGAGTTTATGCACATGCTTTTATACCTTTAGCTCCTTGTAAAACTCCAATCACTGAAAGCAAGTTTCCTGGGCTAGGGAACCAAGTACTGCCCTCAGCCTTGTCTAAACACCAGCATTTAGGATTTAAAAGAATCCAAAAGGGGAAAAGTGAAGGAAGGAAAATGAATTGTACACCTGTAAAGAAAAAGAACAGGTCCATACCCATACCTTTCCAAGCTTTGATTCCTACTCTTCACTGTGATCATTAATTCCTTTGAGAGCTCAAAGCCCTATGATTATGGTGCCTTAAATTATCCAGGTATTTGACCAATAAACATTTGTAATTCTAATCTATAAAATTGAAAAGTACTGATGGGATGGAGCTGAAAGAGGGCAAATGCTTCCCTTCCTTTAGATTCTTAACTAGATCTTATGCAATTAAAGAGGATATGACTTACTAACAGACATTTTAATAAATTACTGTAATCTACAATTTCTCTGAACATGCCCACTCTTCTAAGAACCTTATGCTTTTTATATCATGTTTGCTAAAACTTTCAACTCTAGGTACATTTCCACTTCTCAGAACACTATATCTCTCCTTATCAGCTAGCAAGATAAGCTAAATGAATTATAAAGGTTAAAGATGATTTTGTATTTTTTTCCTTTAGGCTGAGAGAACAAGAAGTGAAATAGATAGAATTATGATCCCTCTCAGTTAATTTCTTTTCTCTGTTTTAACAGTTGCCTGAGATAATCATCCAGTGCCTCTGACAAACTCTCAAAGAAGTGGGATCAGGTGTCAAAGTAGTAACTGTGCCAGGAGAACCTCTGAGAGCTGAAGTGTATCAGGAAGAGGTGGTTTACAGTCTTTGGGTCTTAAGAGGGTCCTTTTAGTCTTGTGCCCACAGTGCAGTGAAAGGCTATGGGTTCTAGCCCGAAGCATCCTGTTTGGTGATGTTACGGACTGGAAACAGTTTGAAATTCAAAGGCGAAGCCTGAGGCCAGTCCCTTTTAATGATTAAGATATGACCAAGGAGGTTTTTATATTTTCAAAGAAGGAATAAAATGCGAGTTTATTTGGAAGCTGGGATAATGCAGATGTATTTATGTGTCTGTACGTGTGTGTGTGTATGTGTGTGTGTGTGTGTCTTTGTGTGTTGGCTCAAACAACTAAGAGTGAAGTAAGGACAGACAGCAGCTGTAACACGAGAAGTATTGATACAAGTTGATACTCTGGAAAATTCAAACAAGTGAGTGTGTAAATAGGCTCAGACATTTGGTGGTTTTGAATTAGAAAGCAGAAGTGGCTTCCTTGCTGTCCTCCAGGAGGTTTTCATAAGAGACATAAGAACAGATGCTCAGGGCACAGTACTGAGATACAGCTCCATGACATTAGTTGTTGCAAGTCTAGACAAACATTATAAGCATTAAATGCTGTTAATCTGAGACTCAGAAATCAGATGAAGTGAATTATTGTCGATGGGATTGAAATGCAAACTCTGCAGTCAGTACTAGAGTACTAGAGTAACTGCTCTGGAATGATACAAGAATGGGAGTCTAAGGAGGTGTACTCAGGGAAGGAAAGAAAAGTTTAGAAAAGAGTGGTGTCTCTTTGCCTCTGGGAAACACTGCTACACATTCACAGCCTCTCAACTCTTAACGCTGCCTCAGACTGCATGCTGAAGGAAACTTTGAAAATCTTTTGATGATTAATGTTCATTTATTCTTTCATACATCAACCCCTAAAAATATATTAGGCCACAATGAAGCAAAATCAGAAGTACTTTTTTTCTCATTCTCTCTTCTTCTCTTTTCCTCTTAGAATTTTATTGAAATTTTATTGGAAATCCACAGTAATGAGGACTTTCTTTACTTTTTAAGCTTAGGTAGACACAATTTTTCTAAGCCTTCTGTAAGAGAAGGTTGGGCACAGGTATTCAAGGCAACACCAAAGAAAATATATAGTCTGTTAAGAGTCTGTAAGACTTTGAAGATATAAAGATACACATATAGATATGTAGATATATAATTTTAAATGTAAACTCTACTTTGCCTAATCTCATTACCTATGGTCAAGAATTAGAGTTCCCTTTAGATAGGTGTTTATTTCTTTCTTCCTTGAAGCTCATTTTAAAGGCAACATAACATAGGTTGAAACTCCTGGGGTTTCTGACAGACATAGGTTCTACCACCACTTCCTGGCTTTGTGACCTTGGATAAACTATTTCAATTATCTATTTGTATGTTTTTTTTTCTTGTCTCTAAATGAAGTATCAAAACTTACAAGATATAAATAAAATAATGTGAAGTCAATTTTAATGAGTAATATAGCCATTATAGACAGCATTCTCTACAGTAAAAAAAACATTTAACACTGCACTACAAAATAATAATTTATAAGTAATATGCATTTAACAAAAAAATAATATAAGCAGTAACTAAAGAATGTATAAAAGTTTAATATTTTAAATTTCATGTAAATAAGAAAATATTTACATAAAAATTCTTATTAAATCCATCTGTCAGGGATCTTAATTATTAGCAGCCAGAACAGCCTCTGACTGCTTTAAGCAGAGAATGAGTTTATTAAATGGATATTTGTTGGCTCCCAGAACCACTGAGAGGTTCCCTAACTGTGATGAAAGGCTGTAGGATACCAAGCCCAGACTCAGGCTACAGAACCAGTGTGGTCGTTCTACACTGCAGAGCACTGTACTGCTTCAGCCAGAACCACTGTCACCTAGGCTGTCCTTGCTGCTCCAAGAACTTAAATTTTCTGTAACTACAAGATAAAAAATAAAAGCTTCTCTTTGGTCCCTGCTGATATTTTCATTAGTTCCTAATTCGCTGTCCGGTGTTGATCTATCTGGTTAGGGGATTCTAGCTGCCTGAACCTTAACTGCAGCAAAGGTTGAAAAACTACCTGGTATATTCAGCACCTAAAACAGGTAATGGACTCTGTCATGTACCAAGCCTCATAAACTCAGGAACACCTGGAGCACAAAAGGGGGTTTCAATGATTACAAGCAAAATAAAGGGGGTGGCAAAGTATATTATACTAATAACTTTTAAATACACATAAGAGATACTATTTGCCTTAGGGTAGACTATGATCCTTTTTATTTTTTTTTAATTTTTATTTTATATTGGACTATAGTTGATCTACAATGTTGTGTTAGTATCAGGGTACAGCAAAGTGATTCAATTATACACACAAGTATATTTATTCTTTTTCAAATTATTTTCCCAAATGATTATAGAATATTGAGTGGAGTTCCCTGTATCATACAGTAGTCCTTGTTGATTATCTTTTTTAAATATAGTAGTGTGCATATGTCAATCCCAAAGTCCCAGTTTATCTCTCCCCCCCACCTTTTGCCTTTGGTAACCATAAGTTTGTTTTCTCTGTCTGTCTGTTTCTGTTGTGTAAATAAGTTCATTTGTATCATTTTTTTAGGTTCTGCATATAAGCAATATCGTATGATAACTGTTTTCTCTGACTGACTTACTTCACTTAGTATAATCTCCAGGTCCATCCATGTTGCTGCAAATGGCATTATTTTATTCTTTTTAATGGCTAAGTAGTATTCCATTGTATATATGTACCACATCTTTATTCATTCATCTGTTGACGGACATTAGGTTGCTCCCATGTCTAAGCTATTATAAACAGCACTGCAGTGAACACTGGGGTGCACATATCCTTTCAAACCATGGTTTTCTCTGGATATATGCACAGGAATGGGATTGCTGGACCATATGGTAGCTCTATTTTTAGTTCTTTAAGGAACCTTCATACTGTTCTCCAGAGTGGCTGTACCAATTTACATACTCAGCAACAGTGTAGGATGGTTCCCTTTTCTCTACACCATCTCCAGCATTTATTGTTTGTAGACTTTTTGATGATGGCCATTCTGACTGGTGCGAGGTGATATCTTATTGCAGATTTTATTTGCATTTCTCTGATAATTAGTGATGATGAGCATATTTTCATGTGCTTTTTGGCCATCTGTATATCTTCTTTGGGGACATATCTATTTAGGTCTTCTGCCCATTTTTTATTGGATTGTTGGTCTTATTTTTTATTTTATTTTTTTGATATTGAGCTACATGAGCTGACTATATATTTTGGAGATTAATCAGTTGTCGGTCACATCGTTTGCAAATATTTTCTCCCACTCTATGGGTTGTGCCTTCGTTTTGTTTATGGTTTCCTTTGTTGTGCAAAAAGCTTTTAAGTTTCATTACATCCCATTTGTTTATTCTTGTTTTTATTTCCCTTTACTCTAGGAGATGGATTGAAAAATATATTACTGTGATTTATGTGAAAGGAGTGCTCTGTTGATATTTTCCTCTGAGGGTTTTATAGTATCTGGTCTTACATTTAGGTCTTTAATCCATTTCAAGTTTATTTTTGTATATGGTGGTAGAGAATGTTCTCATTTCATTGTTCTACATGTAGCTGTCCAGTTTTCCCAACACTGTTTATTGAAGAGACTGTCTTTTCTCCATTGTATATTCTTGCTCCTTTGTTGTAGATTAATTGACCATAAGTGTGTGGGCTTATTTCTGGGCTTTCTATCCTGTCTCTTGATCTATATTTCTGTTTTTTTGTGCCAGTACTGTACTGTTTTGATGACTGTAGCTTTGTAGTATAGTCTGAAGTCAGGGAACCTGACTCCTCTAGCTTTGTTTTTCTTAAGATTGCTTTGGATATTCTGGGTCTTTTGTGTTTCCATACAAATTGTAAAATTTTTTTGTTCTAATTCTGTAAAAAATGTCATTGGTAATTTGATAGGGATTGCACTGAATCTGTAGATTGCTTTGGGTAGTATAGTCATTTTGACAATATTGATTTTTCCAGTCCAAGATCATGGTATATCTTTCCATCTGTTTGTGGAATCTTTGATTTCTTTCATCTGTGTCTTATAGTTTTCTGAGTACAGGTGTTTTACCTCCTTAGGTAGGTTTATTCCTAGGTATTTTATTCTTTTTGATGTGATGGTAAATGGGGTTGTTTGTTTAATTTCTTTTTGTGTGATCGTTCATTGTTAGTGTATAGAAATGCAAGAGATTTGTGTGTATTAATTTTGTTTCCGGCAAATTTACCAAATTCATTGATGAGCTCTAGTAGCATTCTGGTAGCATCTTTAGGATTTTCTATGTAGAGTATCATGTCATCTGCAAACAGTGACAGCTTTACTTCTTTTCCAATTTGGATTCATTTTATTTCTTTTTCTTCTCTGATTGTCATGGCTAGGACTTCCACAACTATATTGAATAAAAGTGGCAAGAGTGGACATCCTTGTCTTGTTCCCAATCTTAGAGGAAATGCTTTTAGCTTTTCACCATTGAGTATGATGTTAGCTGTAGGTCTGTCAAATATGCTCTTTATTATGTTGAGGTATGTTCCCTCTATGCCCACTTTCAGGAGAGCTTTTATCATAAATGGGTGTTGAATTTTGGCAAAAGCTTTTTCTGCATCTATTAAGATGATCATATAGATTTTATTCTTCAATTTGTTAATGTGGTGTATCACACTGTTTGATTTGTGGATATTGAAGAATACTTGCAACCCTGGGATCAATCCCACTTGATCATGGTGTATGATCCTTTTATTGTGTTGTTGGATTTGGTTTGCTAGTATTTTGTTGAGGATTTTTGCATGTATGTTCATCAGTGATATTGGCCTGTAATTTTCCTTTTTAGTGGTATCTTTGTCTGGTTTTGGTATCAGGGTGATGGTTGCCTCCAATGTTGACTTAGGGAGGGTTCCTTCCTCTGCAATTTTTTGGAATATATTGTGAAGGATAGGTGTTAACCCTTCTCTAAGTGTTTGATAGAATTTGCCTGTGAAGCCATCAGGTCCTGGACTTTTGTTTGTTGGGAGTTTTTTAATCACACTTTTAATTTCAGTACTTGTGATTGGTCTGTTCATATTTTCTATTACTTCCTGGTTCAATCTTGGGAGATTGTACCTTTCTAAGAATTTGTCCATTTCTTCTATGTTGTCCATTTTATTTGCATATAGTTGTTTGTAGTAGTCTCTTATGATCCTTTGTATTTCTGTGGTGTCCATTGTAACTTCTTTTTCATTTCTAATTTTATTGATTTGAGCCCTCTCCCTTTTTCTCCTGATGATTCTGGCTAAAAGTTTATCAGTTATGTTTATATTTCAAAGAAGATAAACATTGATCTTTTCGATTGTGTTCTTCATCTCTATTTCATTTATCTGCTCTGATCTTTATGATTACTTTCCTTCTATTAACTTTGGGTTTTGTTTGTTCTTCTTTCTCTAGTTGCTTTTGGTGTAAGGTTAGGTTGTTTACTTGGGGTTTTTCTTGTTTGCTGAGGTAAGATTGTATTGCTATAAACTTCCCTCTTAGAACTGCTTTTGCTGCGTCCCATAGGTTTTGGATAGTTGTGCTTTCATTTTCATTTGTCTCTAGGTATTTTTTTTTTAATTTCCACTTTGATTTTTTCATTGATCCATTGGTTGTTTAGTAGCATATTGCTTAACCTCCATGTGTGTGTGTTTTTTTTAAGTTCTTTTCTTGTAGTTGATTTCTAATTTCTAATTTCTGATTTCTAATTTCTAATTTCATAGTATTGTGGTCAGAAAGATGCTTGATATGATTTCAATTTTCTTAAATGTATTGAGGCTCACTTCGTGGCCCAGCATGCGATCAATCCTGGAGAATGTTCCATTTGCACTTGAGAAGAATGTGTGCTGCTTTTGGATGGAATGCTCTATAAATATCAATTAAATCCATTTGGTCTAATGTGTCATTTAAGCCCTGTGTTTCCTTATTGCTTTTATGTCTGGATGATCTGTCCATTGGTGTAAGTGGGGTGTTAAAGTCCCCCACTATTATAGTGTTATTGTCAGTTTCTCCTTTTATGGCTGCTAGTATTGGCCTCATATATTGAGGTGCTCCTATGTTGGGTGCATAAATATTTACAGTTGTTATATCTTCTTCTTGGATTGATCCCTTGATCATTATATAGTGTCCTTCATTGTCTTTTGTTAACAGTCTTTATTTTAAAGTCTATTTAGTCTGATATGAGTAATGCTGCCCCAGGTTTCTTTTGATTTCCATTTGCATGCAATATCTTTTTCCATTCCCTCAGTTTTAGTTTGTATGTGTTCCTAGATCTGAAGGGGGTCTCTTGTAGACAGCATATATATGGGTCTTGTTTTTGTATCCATTCAGCCAGTCTATGTCTTTTTGTTGGAGCATTTAATCCATTTACATTTAAGGTAATTACTGATATGTATGTGTCTTATTGCAATTTTGTTGTTTTTGATTAGTTTTTCTAGGTCTTTTTTCTTACCTTCCTCCTTTGTTCTCTTCTCTTGTGATTTGATGACTAACTTTAATGTTGCGTTTGGATTCCTTATTCTTTTTTTGTGTTTGTATCTGTTGCAGATTTTTGGTTTTCTGTTACCATGATGTTTTGACATAGCAGTCTGTATATATACAAGATTGTTTTAACTTGATGGTCTTTTAATTTCAAATGCATTTCCAATATCCTGCATTTTTACTCTTGTCTTCTTGTGATTGCTTGTTGATATGATATTTGTGTGTGGATGATATCCTACTTTTACTTTATGTTTGCCTTTACTGGTAAGCTTTTCCATTCAGACTTTTCTTGTTTTTAGTTGTGGCATTTTCATTTCTACCTAGAGAAGTTCCTTTAGAATTTGTTGCAAAGCTTGTCTGGTTGTGCTGTATTCTCTTAGCTTTTGCTTGTCTGTAGAGCTTTTGATTTCTCCATTGAATTTGAATGAGAACCTTGCTGGGTAGAGTATTCTTGGTTGTAGATTCTTACCTTTTATCACTTTAAATATATTGTGCCACTCCCTTCTGGCCTGTAGAGGTTCTGATGAAAAATCAGCTGATAACCTCATGGGAATTCCCTTGTATGTTATTTGTTGCTTTTCCCTTATCGCTTTAAACGTTCTTCCTTTTTCTTTAATTTTTGTCAGTTTCAGTATATGTGTCTCAGCATATTCCTCCTTGGGTTTATCCTGCCTAGGACTCTGTGTTTACTGGACTTGGGTGACTGTTTCCTTTCCCATGTTAGGGAAGTTTTTAGCTATTATCTTTTCAAATATTTTCTCAGGTATCTTCTCTCTCTCTCTTCTCCTTCTGGTACCCCTACAATGTGAGTGTTGTCCCTGTAATGAGCCACTACCACCCCCCGCCTCCCGCTGAGACCCTCTAATACTAGCAGGTAAGTCTGGCCCAGTCCCTTATGAGGTCACTGCTTTTTTCCCTGTGTCCTGGTACACAAGACCTTGTGTGTGTCCTCTAAGAGTGCAGTTTCTGGTTCCCTCAGTCTGTGGAATTCCTGGGATCAAATCCTTCTGGCCTTCAAAGCTAGATTCTCTGGGGGCTCCTCCTCCCATTTGCAGACCCTCAGGCTGGGGAGCCTGATGTGGGACTCAGAACTTTCACTCCTGTGGGAGAACCTCTGCAATATAATTGTTTTCCAGTTTGTGGGTCACCCATAATGCATGTATGGGATTTGATTTTATCACACTTATACCCCTTCTACCATGTCATTGTGGCTTCTTTCTCTTGAATGTAGCATATCTTTTCTGAAGGTTCCAGCAATTTTTTATCAATGGTTGTTCAACCATTAGTTGTGATTTTGGTGTTTTCATGAGAGGGGGTGATCTCACATCCTTCTACTCTGCCATCTTGTCTCCACCTCCTCCTTTATTTTCTTTTAAGATCTGATTCTCATTTGTGTGTCCTTGTTATAATCTGTGATAATGATCTATACTAAAATATCATATTTTGTTGTGGTATTAATTACTGGTTATAGAATATGTCCAGTCTCATATAATTGGTTAAAACTTATTTCAAGTGTAGCTTATTAAGTTTCATCTTAATAACTTTTGAGGTTGGCTAACTTCAGTAGGCTCTATAAGATGATGGTTATATATATTTGCATTTGAATCTAAGAACCTTGATGTGTCTCTGACTTTCTCTATTTCAGTGGTTCTCTTAGATATGGTCACACTACCTCTCCATGGTTGCACTAATAAAATGCTGGTATAATAGAAGCCTAAGATGATTCTGATACAGTTGAGCATGCTCAGTAATTTGAGAAACACTACTAAATATTGAATGTTCTCTATTCTGTGTCTGTTTGGTCCCTTGCAATCAAGGGAAATTTTTATTTCTTTGTTAGGTTGAAGCTACATATATATTCTTCATTGATTTAAGAAATGTAAATTTTTCTCGGTTCTGTATAATATCACCAAATTCATGTAAGTCATAAACTTCTGTACTTCACGTTGAAGTGGGAGTAATTTGGTGAGATTCACAGAAAGCAGAGGAATTTATATTTATCAAATTTCTATATGAAATTGTACACAAAGATAATTTTTCATAAAATATACAGCATGGCATTAATATAGTTTAATATTGAACTTCAGGTGCATAGCACAGAGATCTGGCATATTTTTCTATGCCCTCTCTTACAACAGTGGTATAATATGTAAGCATGAAAGAGACATGGAATGCTATGAAGGTGGTGAGGTTTCAAAGATCCCAACAAACATTGGGCTGGCCAAAAAGTTCGTTTGGGTTTTTCCATAACATCTTAAGGAAAATCCCAAATGAACTTTTTGGCCAACCCCAAATTTTTATTTTAAATATTGATATATTTCTATATTCAAATATCTGTTTTTATCACCTCCCATGGAAAACCATGAAAATGAAGTAAGCTATTAATAGGAAAGAATAACAAGAATCCAGTGATAGATCCCTTTATTCTATTTAATAAAATTCTCTAGCCCTTTATTGTTTTCAAAGCATTTCTTCAGCATACCCTTTAAAAAGATGATTTTCAAAGGTTTTTCGGTGTTTAAACTGTGAATTCTTACACCTCTCTGAGTCTCTCAAGTCACTGACAGTATTTTAGAAATACCACCTGGAAAGAATTTATCTGAAATGTCTGGCACTTCTGCATTAGTGACCATGGTTAATACAAAATGTTAGTGAGGATGAAGAGGCTGGGAGGCCTGCTTATCAGATGATAAGACTTAGAAAATAGAAAGTAGGTAAAAGACTCATTGGACTGATAGACATTTTATTTCGAGTTCTTTTTTTTTAAATTTTATTTATTTATTTATTTTTTCTTATTAGTCATCCATTTTATACACATCAGTGTATACATGTCAATCTCAATCTCCCAATTCATCACACCACAACCCCCACCTCCTGCCACTTTCCTCCTTTCATGTCCATACGTTTTTTCTCTACTTCTGTGTCTCAATTTCTGCTCTGCAAACCGGTTCATCTGTACCATTTTCTAGGTTCCACATATATACATTAATATATGATATTTGATTTTCTCTTTTCTGACTTACTTCACTCTATATGACAGTCTATAGATGCATCCATGTCTCTACAAATGATCCAATTTTGTTCCTTTTTATGGCTGCATGATATTCCATTGTATATATGTACCACGACTTCTTTATCCATTCGCCTGTTGATGGGCATTTAGGTTGCTTCCATGACCTGACTATTGTAAATAGTGCTGCAATGAACATTTTGGTACATGACTTTTTTGAATTATGGTTTTCTCTGGGTATATGCCCAGCAGTGGGCATACTTCTATTTTTAGTTCTTTAAGGAAACTCCATACTGTTCTCCATACGGGCTGTATCAATTTACATTCCCACCAACAGTGCAAGAGTGTTCGTTTTTCTCCACACCCTCTCCAGCATTTGTTGTTTGTAGGTTTTCTGATGATGCCCATTCTAACTGGTGTGAGGTGATACCTCATTGTAGTTTTGATTTGCATTTATCTAATAATTAGTAATGTTGAGCAGCTTTTCATGTGCTTCCTGGCCATCTGTATGTCTTCTTTGGAGAAATGTCTATTTAGGGCTTCTGCCCATTTTTGGATTGGATTGTTTGTTTTTTTTAAGATTTAGCTGCATGAGCTGTTTATATATTTTGCAGATTAATCTTTTGTCCGGTGATTCATTTGCAAATATTTTCTCCCATTCTGAGGATTATCTTTTTGTCTTGTTTATGGTTTCCTTTGTTGTGCAAAAGCTTTTAAGTTTCATTAGGTGCCATTTGTGTATTTTTATTTTTATTTCCATTACTCTAGGAGGTGGATCAAAAAAAATCTTGTTGTAATTTATGTCAAAGAGTGTTCTTCCTATGTTTTCTTATAAGAGTTTCATAGTGTTTGGTCTTACATTTAGGTCTCTAATCCATTTTGAGTTTATTTTTGTGTATGGTGTTAGGGAGTGTTGTAATTTCATTCTTTTACATGTAGCTGTCCGGTTTTCCCAGCACCACTTACTGAAGAGACTGTCTTTTCTCCACAGTATATCCTTGCCTCCTTTGTCATAGATGAGCTGTCCATAGGTGTGTGGGTTTAATTCTGGGCTTTCTATCCTGTTCCATTGATCTATATTTCTGTTTTTGTGCCAGTACCATATTGTCTTGATTACTGTAGCTTTGTAGTATACTCTGAAGTCAGGGAGTCTGATTGCTCCTGTTCCGTTTTTTCCCCTCAAGAGTGCTTTGGCTATTCAGGGTCTTTTGTGTCTCCATACAAATTTTAAGATTTTTTGTTCTAGTTCTGTAAAAAAAATTCCATTGGTAATTTGATAGGGATTGCATTGAATCTGTAGATTGCTTTGGGTAGTATAGTCATTTTCACAATATTGATTCTTCCAATCCAAGAACATGGTATATCCTTCCATCTGTTTGTAGCACCTTTAATTTCTTTGCTCAGTGTCTTATAGTTTTCTGCATACAGGTCTTTTGTCTCCTTAGGGAGGTTTATTCCTAAGTATTTTATTCTTTTTGTTTTAATGGTAAATGGGAGTGTTTCCTTAATTTCTCTTTCAGATTTTTCATCATTAGTGTATAGGAATGCAAGATATTTCTGTGCATTAATATTGTATCCTGCAACTTCACCAAATTCACTGATTAGCTCTCGTAGTTTTCTGGTGGCATCTTTAGGATTCTCTATGTATAGTGTCATGTCGTCTGCAAACAGTGACAGTTTTACTTCTTCTTTTCCAATTTGGATTTTTAAATTTCTTTTTCCTCTCTGATTGCTTTGGCTAGGACTTCCAAAACTATGTTGAATAATAGTGGTGAAAGTGGACATCCATGTCTTGTTCCTGATATTAGAGGAAATGCTTTCAGTTTTTCACCATTGAGACTGATGTTTGTTGTGAGTTTGTCATATATGGCCTTTATTATATTGAAGTAGGTTCCCTGTATGCCCACTTTCTGGAGAGTTTTTACCATAAATGGGTGTTGAATTTTGTCAAAAGCATTTTCTGCATCTACTGAGATGATCATATGGTTTTTATTCCTCAATTTGTTAATATGGTGTATCACATTGATTGATTTGTGTATATTGAAGAATCCTTGAATCTCTGGGATAAATCCCACTTGATCATGGTGTATGATCCTTTAATGTGTTGTTGGATTCTTTTAGCTAGTATTTTGTTGAGGATTTTTGCATCTATATTCAGCAGTGGTATTGGTCTGTAACTTTCTTTTTTTGTAGTATCTTTGCCTGGTTTTGGTATCAGGGTGATGGTTGCCTCATAGAATGACTTTGGGAGTGTTCCTTCCTCTGCAATTTTTTGGAAGCGTTTGAGAAGGAGGGTATTAGCTGTTCTCTAAATGTTTGATAGAATTCACCTGTGAAGCCATCTCATCCTGGACTTTTGTTTGTTGGAAGATTTTTAATCACAGTTTCAATTTCATTAGTTGTGATTGGTTTGTTCATATTTTCTATTTCTTCCTGGTTCAGTCTTGGAAGGTTATACATTTCTAAGAATTTGTCCATTTCTTCCAGGTTGTCCATTTTATTGGCATAGAGTTGCTTGTAGTAGTCTCTTAGGGCGCTTTGTATTTCTGCGGTGTCTGTTGTAACTTCTCCTTTTGCATTTCTAATTTTATTTATTTGAGTCTTCTCCCTCTTTTTCTTGATGAGTCTGGCTAGTGGTTTATCCATTTTGTTTATCTTCTCAAAGAACCAGCTTTTAGTTTTATTGATCTTTGCTATTGTTTTATTTGTTTCTATTTCATTTATTTCTGCTCTGATCTTTATGATTTCTTTCCTTCTGCTAACTTTGGGTTTTGTTTGTTCTTTCTTTAGTTCCTTTAGGTGTAAGGTTAGATTCTTTATTTGAGATATTTCTTGTTTCTTGAGGTAGGCTTCTATAGCTATAATCTTTCCTATTAGAACTGCTTTTGCTGCATCCCATAGGTTTTGGATTGTCATGTTTTCATTGTCATTTGTCTCTAGGTATTTTTTGATGTCCTCTTTGATTTCTTCAGTGGTGTCTTGGTTATTTAGTAATGTATTGTTTAGCCTCCATGTGTCTGTGCTTTTTACATTTTTTTCCCAGTAATTGATTTCTAATCTCATAGTGTTGTGGTCAGAAAAGATGCTTGATATGATTTCAATTTTCTTGAATTTACTGAGGCTTGATTTGTGACTCAAGATGTGGTCTATCCTGGAGAATGTTCCGTGCGCACTTGAGAAGAGAGTGTAATCTGTTTTTGGATGGAACAGCCTATAAATATCAATTAAATCTAGCTGCTCTATTGTGTCATTTAAAGCTTGTGTTTCCTTATTAATTTTCTGTTTGGATAATCTGTCCATTGGTGTAAGTGCATTGTTAAGTCCCCCACTATTATTATGTTACTGTCGATTTCCTCTTTTAGAGCTGTTAGCAGTTGCCTTATGTATTGAGGTGATCCTATGTTGGGTGCATATATATTTATAATTGTTATATCTTCTTCTTGGATTGATCCCTTGATCATTATGTAGTGTCCTTCCTTGTCTCCTGTAACATTCTTTATTTTAAAGTCTATTTTATCCAATATGTGTATTGCTACTCCAGCTTTCTTTCGATTTCCATTTGCATGGAATATCTTTTTCCATCCCCTCACTTTCAGTCTGTATGTGTCCCTAGGTCTGAAGTGGGTTTCTTGGAGACAGCATATATATGGGTCTTGTTTTTGTATCCATTCAGCAAGTCTGTGTCTTTTGGTTGGAGCATTTAATCCATTCACGTTTAAGGTAATTATCAATAGATATGTTCCTATGACCATTTTCTTAATTGTTTTGGATTTGTTTTTGTAGGTCCTTTACTTCTCTTGTGTTTCTCCCATAGAGAAGTTCCTTTAGCATTTGTTGTAGAGCTGGTTTGGTGGTGCTGAAATCTCTTAGCTTTTACTTGTCTTAAAATTTTCATTTCTCCATCGAATCTGAATGAGATCTTTGCTGGGTAGAGTAATCTTGGTTGTTGGTTCTTCCCTTTCATCACTTTAAGTATATCATGCCACTCCTTTCTGGCTTGTAGAGTTTCTGCTGAGAAATCAGCTCTTAACCTTATGGGGGTTCCCTTGTATGTTGTTTGTCATTTTTCCCTTGCTGCTTTCAATAATTTTTCTTTGTCTTTAATTTTTGCCAGTTTGATTAATGTGTGTCTCGGCATGTTTATCCTTGGGTTTATCCTGTATGGGACTCTCTGTACTTCCTGGACTCGGGTGGCTATTTTCTTTCCCATGTTAAGGAAGTTTTCGACTATAATCTCTTCAAATATTTTCTCGGGTCCTTTCTCTCTCTCTTCTCCTCTGGGACCCATATGATGCGAATATTCTTGTGTTTAATGTTGGCCCATAAGTCTCTTAGGCTGTCTTCATTTCTTTTCATTCTTTTTTCTTTAGTCTGTTCCACATCAGTGAATTTCACCATTCTGTCTTCCAGGTCACTTATCCGTTCTTCTGCCTCAGTTTTTCTGCTATTGATTCCTTCTAGTGTATTTTTCATTTCAATTATTGTATTGTTCCTCTCTGTTTGTTTGTTCTTTAATTCTTCTAGGTGTTTGTTAAACATTTTTTGCATCTTCTCCATTTTTTCCTCCATTCTTTTTCCGAGGTCCTGGATCATCTTCACTATCATTATTCTGAATTCTTTTTCTGGAAGATTGCCTACCTCCATTTCATTTAGTTGTTTTTCTGGAGTTTTATCTTGTTCCTTCATCTGGTACATAGCCTTCTACCTTTTCATCTTGTCTATTTTTCTGTGAATGTGACTTTTGTTCCACAGGCTGCAATATTGTAGTTCTTTTTGCTTCTGCTG
Organism: Balaenoptera ricei; assembly: GCF_028023285.1. Taxonomy (NCBI): domain Eukaryota; kingdom Metazoa; phylum Chordata; class Mammalia; order Artiodactyla; family Balaenopteridae; genus Balaenoptera; species Balaenoptera ricei. Next base: position 110,909,470 of record NC_082642.1, read on the forward strand.
TCTGCCCTCTGGTGGATGAGGCTTTCTAAGAGGGTTGTGGAAGTTTCATGATCGGAGGGTCTGGTGGTGGGTAGACCTGGCTCCTGCTCTGGTGGGCAGAGCTCAGTAAAACTTTAATCCGTTTTTCTGCTGATGGGTGGGCCTGGGTTCCCTACCTGTTGGTTGTTTGTCCTGAGGCGACCCAACACTGGAGCCTACCTGGGCTCTTTGGTGGGGCTAATGACAGACTCTGGGAGGTCTCACGCCAAGGAGTACTTCCCAGAACTTCTGCTTCCAGTGTCCTTGTCCCTTGGTGAGCCCCAGCTGCCCCCCACCTCCGCAAGAGACCCTCCAACACTAGCAGGTAGATCTGGTTCTGTCTCCTATGGGGTCACTGCTCCTTCTCCTGGGTCCCAATGTGCACACTACTTTGTATGTGCCCTCCAAGAGTGGAGTCTTTGGTTACCCCAGTCCTGCCGAAGTCCTGCAATCAAATCCTGCTAGCCTTCAAAGTCTGATTCTCTAGGAATTTCTCCTCCCATTACCAGATCCCCAGGTTGGGAAACCTGACGTGGGGCTCAGAACCTTCACTCCAGTGGGTGGACTTCTGTGCTATAAGTCTTCTCCAGTTTGTGAGTCACCCACCCAGTAGTTATGGGATTTTATTTTATTGTGATAGCGCCCCTCTTACTATGTCATTGCAACTTCTCCTTTGTCTTTGCATGTGGGGTATCTTTTTTGGTGAGTTCCAGTGTCTTCCTTTCAATCATTGTTCAGCAGTTAGTTGTGATTCCAGTGTTCTCGAAAGAGGGAGTTATAGCATGTCCTTTTACTCCACCATCTTGAACCAATCCCCTCTATTTGGAGTTCTTATTTAATATGTATTCATTCCTAATATCTTAATACTTCAACACTATGGGCACTTGCTGTTAAAAATAAACTTGGACAAAGGAGTGGCCCAGAGAATTATAACCATTTGTTACAATTTGATATCTTGTAGAAATTACCTTATACTATTTTGTTTCTAAAATGTCTACAAAAATATATTCTTTACCAGAAACGGAACTTGCTTAGTCTCTTTAACATTATCAAACTCCTCGTGAAACTGCTGGATTATTCAAGTAAAAAATGCTTCTCCTTTAATCTGTCTGTAGGAGATTTCTGTGTGTGTGTGTGTGTGTAGTATTGTGATTTACAAGAAGTATATATTTGGTTATTCAGATAATTGGCTCATAGCTCCCAAGCCCTTGGAATTTTCTGAGCAATGGGAGCATTTTATTTTATTTTTATGGGAGTATAGGTGATTTACAGTGTTTTGTTGTTTGTGGTGTACAGTAAAGTGCATCAGTTATACATATACATACATCCACTCTTTTTTAGATTCTTTTCCCATATAGGTCATTACAGATTATTGAGAAGAGTTCCCTGTGCTATACAGCAGGTCCTTATTAGTTATCCATTTTATATATAGTAGTGTGTATGTGTCAATCTCAAACTCCCAATTTATCCCTCCCCACACCCATGCTTTCCCACCTGATAACCATAAGTTTGTTTTCTACATCTGTGACTCTATTTCTGTTTTGTAAATAAATTTATTTGTACCATTTAAAAAAATTCCACATATAAGTGATATCATATGATATTTATCTTTCTGTGTCTGACTTATTTCAGCCAGTATGACAATCTCTAGGTCCATCCATGCACTATAAATGGCATTTTTTCATATTTTATGGCTGAGTAATATTCCATTGTATATATGTACAGCATCTTCTTTATCCATTCCTCTGTTGATGTACACTTAGATTGCTTCCACCTTCTGGCTATTGTTAATAGTGCTCCAATGAAAACTGGGGTGCACGTATTGTTTCAAATTATGGTTTTCTCTGGATATATGCCCAGGAATGGGGTTACAGAATCATATGGTAGCTCTATTTTTAGTTCTTTAAGGAAAATCCATATTGTTCTCCATAGTGGCTATACCAATTTACATTCCCAATGACACTGTAGGAGGGTTCCCTTTTCTCCACACCCTCTCCAGCACTTATAGTTTGTAGATTTTTTTTTTAAACTTAGCTTACTTTTATTATTTTTTAAATTAATTTTTATTGGAGTATAGTTGCTTTACAATGTTTCTTTTTCTGCTCTACAGCAAAGTGAATCAGTTATACATATACATATATCTCCTCTTTTTTAGATTCCATTCCCATTTAGATCACCACAGAGCACTGAGTAGAATTCCCTGTGCTACACAGCAGCTTCTCATTAGTTATCCATCTTATGTAGAATTTTTGATAATGGCCATTCTGACTGGTGTGAGGAGATACCTCATTGAAGTTTTGATTTTCATTTCTCTAATATTTAGTCATGTTGAATATCTTTTCATGTGATTTTTGGCCATCAGTATGTCTTCTTTGTATGACATCTATGTAGATCTCCTGCCCATTTTTTTATTAGGTTGTTTGTTTTTTTGATATTGAGCTGCATGAGCTATTTGTATATTTTGGAGATTAATCCCTTATTGGGCACTTCTTTTGCAAATATTTTCTCCCATTCTGAGGGTTGTCTTTTCATTTTGTTTATGGTTTCCTTTCCTGTGCAAAAGCTTCTAAGTTTCATTAGGTTCCATTTTTTAATTTTTGTTTTTATTTTCATTACACTAAGAAGTGGATCAAAAAAGATCTTGCTGTGATTTATGACAGGCAGTGTTCTGCCTATGTTTTCCTCTATGAGTTTTATTGTGTCAAGTCTCACATATAGGTCTTTAATCCATTTTGAGTTTATTTTTGCATATGGTGTTAGGGAGTGTTGTAATTGCATTCTTTTACATGTAGCTGTCCAGTTTTCCCAGCACTACTTAATGAAGAGACTGTCTTTTCTCCATTGTATATTCTGGCCTTCTTTGTCATAGATTAGGTGACCATAGGTGCTTGGTTTTATCTCTGGACTTTCTATCCTGTTCCATTGATCTATAGTTCTGTTTTTGTGTCAGTACCATAATGTTTCAATGATTGTAGCTTTGTAGTATAATCTGAAGTCAAGGAGTCTGATTCCTCCAGCTCTGTTCTTTCTTCTCAAGATTGCTTTGTCTATTCAGGGTCTCTTGTATTTCCATACAAATTTTAAGATTTTTATTCTAGCTCTCTGAAAAATGTCATTGGTAATTTGATTGTTATTTCATTGAGTCTGTAGAGTGCCTTGGGTAGTATAGTCATTTTGACAATATTGATTCTTCCAACCTAAGAACACAGTATCTCCTTCCATCTGCTTGTGTCATCTTCTATTTCTTTCATCATTGTCTTGTAGTTTTTGGAGTACAGGTCCTTTGCCCTTAGGTCCTAGGTATTTTATTCTTTTTGATGTGATGGCAAATGGGATTGTTTCTTTAATTTTTCTTATCTTTCTTTGTTAGTGTATAGAAATGCAATATTTTTTTTATTAATGTGTGTTACTTTTGTATCCTGTGATTACCAAATTTATTGATGAGCTCTAGTAGTTTTCTGATAGCATCTACATGATTTTCTATATATAGTATTGTGTCATATGCAAACGGTGACAGTTTTATTTCTTCTTTTCCAATTTGGATTCCTTTTATTTATTTTTCTTCTCTGATTGCTGTAGCTAAGACTTCCAAAACTATGTTGAATAATAGTGGCAAGAGTGGACATCCTTGTGTTGTTCCTATCCTAAGATCAGAAAACTGAAATGCTTTTAGTTTTTCACAGTTGAGAATGATGTTTGTTGTGGATGGCTTTTATTATGTAAAAGGTAGAGGTAGGTATGTATAGGTAGGTTCCCTCTATGCCTACTTTCTGAAGAGTTTTTATCATAAATAGGTGTTGGATTTTATCAAAAGCTTTTTCTGCATCTACTGAAATGAGTGTATGGTTTTTATTCTTCAGTTTGTTAATGTGGTATACCACAATGATTGATTTGAGTATACTGAAGAATCCTTGCACCCCTGGGATAAATCACAATTGATCATGTTGTATGATCCTTTTAATGTGTTGTTGGATTTTGTTTGCTAGTATTTTGTTCAGGATTTTTGCGTCTATGTTCATCAGTGATATTGGCCTGTAATTTTCTTTTTGTGTGATATCTTTGTCTGGTTTTGGTGTTAGGGTAATTGTGGCCTCATAGAATGTGCTTGGGAATGTTCATTCCTCTGCAATTTTTTGGAATAGTTTGTGAAGGAGAGGTGTTAAATCTTCTCTAGATATTTGATAGAATTTGCTTGTGAAGCCATCGGGACCTGGACTTTTGTTTGTTGGGAGTTTTTTAATCACAATTTCCATTTCAGTACTTGTGATTGGTCTGTTCATATTTTCTATTTCTTCCTGGTTCAATCTGGGGAAATTGTACCTTTCTAAGAACTTGTCCATTTCTCCTAGGTTGCCCATTTTATTGGTGTATAATTGCTTATAGTCTCTTATGACCCTCTATATTTCTGTGGTGTCAGTGGTAACTTCTCCTTTTTTGGTTCTAATTTTATTGATTTGAGTCCTTTCCATGGGAGCATTTTTATTCTAATATTTGGTCTCTTGTCCTCAATTCTGTTAATGCTGAAGAGCCAAAAATGTGAATGAGCATCCTCTTATTCATAACAAATTCCTTTCCACCTCAACTGGGTTTATGTTAAGTAAGTGACTTTTGGAAAGTGTTACCAAACTCAAGTTCAGCTGCTTGCCACTCAAAAAACAATACTTCTGAAGCCAGTGTTGGTAGAAAGGAAGGTTGCTTTATTCAGACAAACCAGCAATCTGGGGAGAAGGCAGAAACATGTATCCAAAAACCAACTCTGAAGATTTTGCTCAACAACTATGAATTTTTCTAAAGGGAAAAGGGTAAGTTATCTCAGTTAATCATTGAGATAGAAGGTCAAAGTCATTGCCATCCCCCACTGTATGCATTCTTGTTGACTCCTTGTGATCTTACTCTAGAGGTTATCTTGTTCACAATTTGTTCACAAGAGTACTAAAGAGGGAACTTGGGAAAAGAGCTGGTCATCTGTTATCTACTTAGTCCTTTACAAAGATCAAAGAAGTAAAAATGAATAATAGGTTAGGCAAGGTCTACCTGCCTGATCACTGTATGATCAAAAGATTTGAAAAGTGTGCTTGGGCCAGAGAGGAGTAGAGCATGGGGTGCTGGTTTAAGGTTAGTTACAATATAGCTTTGCTAAAGTGACAAAAGTGGTCTCTTGGAGAGAGCTCTTTCTCTCAAAGAGTTCTTTCCTTCCAAAAGCTACTTACAAAAGCATGTAAGAATGCTAAGCACCTGAGGAAAACATCTAAGACAACTCCATTATTATACTTTGATAATTCAATGCATCTCTTTCTATAATTAATGTTGCATAGGCAGAAAATTAGTAAGTATATAGCTAACCTGAAGAACATTATCAGTCAACATGCTCTGATTGAAATGTACAGAATACTCCAGCAACAACAGTAGAACATACATTTTTTTCTTAGGTTTACATGGAGCATTCAAAGTATACCAAATTCTGGTCTATAAACACACCTGAACACTTATTTTTAAATGTGTTTTAAATATCCTGCATTTGTACTCCCCTCCTCTCATGATTACTGGTTTAGATTTCATATTTGTGTGTGGATGATTTGCTATCTTTATTGTATGTTTGCCTTTACTGGTGAGCTTTCCTATTTCATAATTTTCTTGTTTCTAGTTGTGGCCTCCTCTCACAAAAACACCAAAATTATACCTAACTTCTGAATAACCATCCAAAAAAAAGTGGAGTGGAACATACCCAAAAAGATATTCTACTTCCAAAGACAAAGAAGAAGCCACAATGAAAAAGTAGGAGGGGCTCATTCACTAGACAATCAATCAAATCCCATACCCACCAGGTGGGTGACCCACAAACTGGAAAATAATTATATCACAGAAGTTCTCCCACAGGAGTGAGAGTTCTGAGACCCACGGCAGGCTACCTAGTCTGGGAGTCTGGCATCTAGAGGAGGCCCCAGAGCATTTGGCTTTGAAGATCAATGGGTTTGACTGCAGGGACTCTATAGTTCTGGGTGAAACAGAAACACCACTCTTGGAGGGTGCACACAAGATCCCATGCACACCAGGACTCAGGGGAAAAAGCAATGACTTCATAGGACCCTGGGTCCGACCTACTTGCTGGTATTGGAGGGTCTCCTGGGGAGGTGTGGGGGGTGGTTGTGGCTCACTCTGGGGGTAAAGACACTGGTGGCAAAGTTACTGGTTACTTATTGGCATAAGCTGTCCCGGAGCCTGCCATTTTGACACAAATACCTGGCCCCACCCATCAGCACAAAGGCTCCAGTCCTGGGACGCCTCAGGCCAAATGACCAAGAGGGTAGGAACACAGCCCTGCTCACCAGCAAACAGGCTGCTTAAAATCTTCCTGAGCCCACAGCCACCTCTAAACACACCCCTTCTATTTCTGTGAAAAATGTCATTGGTAATTGATAGAGATTGCATTGAGGTAGTATAGTTATTTTCAAAAAATTGATGCTTCCAATCCAAGAACATGGTATATCTCTCCATCTGTTTGTGTCGTCTTTGATTTCTTTCATCAGTTTTCTGCATACAGAACTTTTGCCTCCTTAGGTATGTTTATTCCTAGGTATTTTATTCCTTTTGCTGTGATGTAAAATAGGATTGTTTCCTTAATTTCTTTCTGATTTTTCATTGTTAGTGTATAGAGGGCAAGAGATTTCTGTGCATTAATTTTGTATCATGTGACTTCTTTATCAAATTCATTAATTAGCTCTAGTAATTTTCTGGTGGCATCTTTAGGATTTTCTATGTATAGTATCATATCATCTGCAGTGACCATTTTACCTCTTTTCCAATTTGGATTCCTTTTATTTCTTTTTCTTCTCTGATTGCCATGGCTAGGACGTCCAAAACTATGTTGAATAAGAGTGGCAAGAGTGGACATCCTTGCCTTGTTCCTGATCATAGAGGAAATGCTTTCAGTTTTTCCCCATTGAGAATGATGTTTGCTGTGGGTTTGTAATATATGGCCTTTATTATATTGAGGTATGTTCCCTCTATGCCCACTTTCTGGAATTTTTATCATAAATGGGTGTTGAAATTTGTCAAAAGTTTTTCTGCATCTATTGATGATCATATTGTTTTTATTCTTCAGTTTGTTAATGTAGTATATCACATTGATTGATTTGTGTATATTGAAGGATTCTTGCATCCCTGAGAAAAATTCCACTTGATCATGGTGTATGGTCCCTTTAATGTGTTGTTGGACTTGGCTTGCTAGTATTTTGTTGTCTATATTCATTAGTGATATTGGCCTGTAATTTTCTTTGTTTGTGATATCTTTGGTTTTGGTATCAGGGTGATGGTAGCCTCATAGCATGAGTTTGGGAGTGTTCTTTCCTCTGCAATTTTTTGGAAGAATAGTTGTTAATTCTTCTCTAAATGTTGATAGAATTCACCTGTGAAGCCATCTGGTCATGGACTTTTGTTTGTTGAAAGATTTTTATAGTTTCAATTTTATTACTTCCTCTTTGCCAATTTGGATTCCTTAGAACAAAAAAATTTTACAATTTGTGTAGCAACACAAAAGGCCTTGAATAGTAAAAGCAACCTTGAGGAAAAAATGGAGCTGAAGGAATCAGGCTCTCTGACTTCAGACTATAATACAAAGCTACAGTAATCAAGACAGACAGTATGGTACTGCACGAAAACAGAAATATGGATCAATGGAACAGGATAGAAAGCCTAGAAGTAAAACCAAGCACCTATGGTCACCTAATCTATGAAAAAGGAGGCCAGAATATACAATGGAACACAGTCTCTTCAATAAGTGGTGCTGAAAAAACTTGACAGCTGCATGTAAAAGAATGAAATTACAACACTCCCTAACACCATACACAAAAATAAACTCAAAATGAATTAAAGACCTATATGTAAGGCCAGACGACACTATAAAATTCTTTTAGGAAAACATAGCCAGAACACTCAACATAAATCACAGCAAGATCTTTCTTGATTTGTCTCCTAGAGTAATGAGAATAAAAACAAAAATTAACAAATGGGACCTAATTAAACTTAAAGCTTTTTCACAGCAAAGGAAACCATAAACCAAAAGCAGCCCTCAGAATGGGAGAAAATATTTGCACACAAAGCAACTGACAAAGGATTAATCTCCAAAATATAAAAACAGCTCATGCAGCTCAATATCAAAAAAATCCCCAACACAATCAAAAAATGGGTGGAAGACCTAAATGGACTTTTCTCCAAAGAAGACATACAGATGGCCAACAAACACGTGAAAAAATGCTCAACGTCACTAGTTATTAGAGAAATGCAAATCAAAACTACAATGAGGTATCACCTCACACCAGTCAGTATGGCCATCATCAAAAAAATCTACAAACAACAAATGCTGGAGAGGGTGTGGAGAAAAGGGAACCCTCCTATACTGTTGGTGGGAATGTAAATTGGTACAGCCACTATGGAGAACAGTAGGGAGGTTCCTTAAAAAACTAAAAATAGAACTACTATGTGACCCAGCAATCCAAGTACTGGGCATGTACTCAGAGAAAACCATAATTCAAAAAGACACATGCATCCCAGTGTTCACTGCCACACTATTTACAATAGGCAGGACATGGAAACAAGCTAAATATCCATTAACAGAGGAATGGATAAAGAAGATATGGTACATATATACAATGGAATATTACTCAGCCACAAAAAGGAATGAATTTGGTTCATTTGTAGAGCCATGGATGGACCAAGAGAGTGTCATACAGAGTGAAGTAAGTCAGAAACAGAAAAACAAATATTGTATATTAATGCATATATGTGGAATCTGAAAAAATTGGTATAGACCATCTTATTTACAAAGCAGAAATAGAGACACAGACGTAGAGGACAAATGTATGGATACCCAGGGAGAAAGAGGAGGGTGGAATGAATTGGGAGATTGGGATTGACAAATATACACTATTGATATTATGTATAAAATAGGTAACTAATGAGAGCCTACAGTTTAGCAAAGGGAACTCTATTCAATGCTTTGTGGTGACCTAAATGGGAAGGAAATACAAAAAAGAGGGGATATATGTACACATATAGCTGATTCACTTTGCTGTACAGTAGAAACTAACCCAACATTGGAAAGCAACTATACTCCAATTAAAAAAAAAAAACAAACCCTTGACATGGCCTGCCCACAAGAGGGACGAGACACAGCTCCACCCACCACTAGGCAAGGACCAGTCCATTTCACCAGGAAGCTGGCACAACACTATTAGAGCAGGCTCTTCCACTAGGGGGCAGACAACAGCAAGAGGAAATATAATCTTGCAGCCTGTGGGACAGCAAGCAAAGAAGTTGGACAAAACGAGACAGCAAAGGAACACATTCCAGACAAAGGAACAAGATAAAACCCCAGAACAACAACTAAGTTGAGATAGGCCATCTACTATCATTACTCTGAATTCTCTTTCAGGTAAAGATGATCCAAGATCTCACAAAAAGAAAGGAGGCATAAGAAAGATACAAGACCTGTTTAACAAAGAGCTAGAAAATTTAAAGAACAGAGATGGATAATACAATAACTGAAATCAAAAATACACAGGAAGGAATCAATAGCAGAATAACTGAGGCAGAAGAACAGATAAGTGAGGAGGAATACAGAATGATGGAAATCACTGCTGTGGAACATAATAAAGAAACAAGAATGAAAAGAAATGAGGGTAGTTTAATGGACCTCTGGGACAACATTAAATGCACCAACACTCGCATTACAGGAACCCCAGAAGGAGAAGAGAGAGAGAAACGACCTGAGAAAACATTTAATATATATAGGCTACTATATCAAAACCTCATGGTAAAAACAAACCAAAAATCTACCATAGATATACACACAAAAAAGAAAAAGTCATCCAAACACAACACTAATGTCAGTCATCAAATCACAAGAGTTAGGAATGGAAGGGAAGAAAAAAGGCCTACAAAAACAAATCCAAAACAATGAACCTATAAGAATGGCAATAAGAATATACTTATTCGGGGCTTCCCTCATGGCACAGTGGTTAAGAATCTGCCTACCAATGCAGGGGCACGTGTTTGAGCCCTGGTCTGGGACGATCCCACATGCCATGGAGCAACTAACCCCATGAGCCACAACTACTGAAGCCTGCGCTCCTACAGCCTGTGCTCCACAACAAGAGAAGCCACCACAATGAGAAACCCATGCACCACAATGAAGAGTAGCCCCTGCACAGCAATGAAGACCCAACACAGCCAAAAATAAATAAATGAATAAAATAAGTAAATAAAGTGATATAGATCTTAAAAAAAAAAAGAATATACCTATTGGTAATTACCTTAAATGTAAATGGATTAAATGCTCCAACCAAAAGACAGACTGGCTGAATGGATACAAAAACAAGACCCATATATATGTTGTCTATAAGAGACCCCCTTCAGACCTAGGGACATATATAGACTGAAATTGAGGGACTATAAAAGATATTCCATGAAAACTGAAGTCAGAATAAAGCTGGAGTAGCAATACTCTTATCAGACAAAATAGACTTTAGAATAATGAGTGTTACAAGAGACAAGGAAGGACACTACATAAAGATCAAGGGATCAATTCAAGTAGAAGATATAACAATTGTAAATATATATGCAACCAACACAGGAACACCTCAATATATGAGGTCAATACTAACAATCATAGAACAAGAAATTGACAGTAACACAATAATAGAGGGGAACTTTGACACCCCACTTTCATCAATGGACAGATCATCCAGACAGAAAATCAATCAGGAAACACTGGCCTTAAATGACACAGTAGACCAGATGGAATTAATTGATATTTAAAGATCATTCCATCCAAAAGCAGCAAAATACACATTCTTCTCAGGCGCACATAGAACATTCTCCAGGATGGATCACATGCTGGGCCATAAAGTGAGCCTCAATAAACTAAAAAAAAAAAAACAAAAAAAAAAACTGAAAGCATCTCAAGCACCTTTTCTGACCGCAACACTATTTAGGTTAGAAATCAACTACCAGAAAAAAAACTGGAAAACAACACAAACACATGGAGGGTAAACAATATGCCAGTAAAGAACCATGGATCACTGAAGAAGTCAAAGAGGAAATCCAAAAATACCTCAAGACAAAGGGAAATGAAACCAAGCCCATCGAAAACCTATGGGATGCAACAAAAGCAGTTCTAAGAAGGAAGTTTATAGCAATACAATCTTACCACAGGAACCAAGAAAATCACAAATAAACAACCTAACCTATTCCTAAAACAACTGCAGAAAGAAGAACAAAACACAAAGTTAGCTAAAGGAAAGAAATCATAAAGATCAGAGCAGAAATAAATGAAATAGAGATGAAGAAAACCATACAAAAGATCAGTGAGAGGACCTTCAAGATGGCTGAGGCATAAGACGTGAAGATCACCTTCCTCCACACAAATACATGAGAAATACATCTAAATGTGGAACAACTCCTACAGAACACCTACTGAAAGCTGACAGAAGACATCAGACTTCCCAAAAGGCAAGAAACCCCCAATGTACCTGGGTAGGGCAAAAGAAAAAACAAAAAATAGAGACAAAAGAATAGGGAAGGGACCTGCACTTCTGGGAGGGACCTGGGAAGGAGGAAAAGTTTCCACACCCTAGGAAGCACCTTCACTGGCGAAGATGGGGGGTGGGCGGGGTGGAAGCTTTGGAGCCATGGAGGAAAGCGCAGCAATAGGGGTGCAGAGGGCAAAGCGGAGAGATTCCCGCACAGAGGATCAGTGCTGACCAGCACTCACCAGCCTGAAAGGCTGGTCTGCTCACCCGTCTGGGGGTGGTGGGGGCTGGGAGCTGAGGCTCAGGCTTCAGAGGTCAGATCCCAGGGAGAGGACTGGGGTTGGCTGTGTGAATACAGCCTGGAGGGAGTTAGTGTGCCATAGCTAGTCAGGAGGGAGTCTGGGAAAAAGTCTGGACCTGCAGAGGAGGGAAGAGACCATTGTTTTGAGGTGCATGAGGAGAGGGGATTCCTCACTCTCTGCCCAAGGAAGGCAGAGCACTGCCTAAACAAGCTCCAGAGACTGGTGCGAGCCACGGCTATCAGCATGGACACCAGAGACGGGCATGAAACAGTAAGGCTGCTGCTGCAGCCACCAAGAAGCCTGTGTGCAAGCACAGATCACTATCCACACCTCCCCTTCCGGGAGCCTGTGCAGCCAGCCACTGCCAGGGTCCTGTGATACAGGGACAAATTACCCAGGAGAACACAGGGCATGACTCAGGTTGTTGCAATGACACGCTGACCTCTTGTCCCTGCAGGCTCGCCCCACATTCTGTATCTCCTTCCCGCCAGCCTGAGTGAGCCAGAGCCCCCTAATCAGCTGCTACTTTAACCCCATCTTGTCTGGGCAGGGAACAGACGCCCTCAGATGACCTACACACAGACACAGGGCTAAATCCTAAGCTGAAACCCAGGAGCTGTGCGAACAAAGAAGAGAAAGGGAAATTCCTCCCAGAAGCTTCAGGAGCAGCGGATTAAATCTCCACAATCAACTTCGTGTATCCTACATCTGTGGAATACCTGAATAGACAATGAATCATCTGAAAATTGAGGCAGTGGACTTTGGGAGGAACTATAGACTTGGGGTTTGCTTTCTGTATCTAATTTGTTTCTGCTTTTATGTTTATCCTAGTTTAGTATTTAGAGCTTATTACCATTGGTAGATTTGTTTATGGATTTGGTTGCTCTCTTCCTTTTTTTAAATATTTATATATATTTTTTTACTTTTTCTCTTCTTGTGAGTGTGTATGAGTATGTTACTTTGTGTGATGTTGTCTATATAGCTGTGCTTTCACCATTTGTCCTAGGGTTCTGGCTGTCCTTTTTTTTTTTTTTTTTTTCTTTTTCAGTATAATTTTTACCACTTATCATTGGTGGATTTCTTTTCCGGTTTGGTTGCTCTTTTTCTTCTTTCTTTTTCTATTTATTTTTATTTTTTATATTTAATTTTTTTTTTGTTTTTTTACTTTAATAACTATTTTTTTCTCCCTTTTCTCCTGAGCCATGTGGCTGACGATATCTTGGTGCCCCAGCTGGGTGTCAGGCCTGAGTGTCTGAGGTGTGAGAGCCAAGTTCAGGACATTTGTCCACCAGAGGGAGAACTTCCAGCCACACATAATATCAAACAGAGAAAGTGCTCTCAGAGATCTCCATCTCAACACTAAGACCCAGCTCCACTCAATGACCAGCAAGCCACAGTGAGGGACTCCCTATGCCAAACAACCAGCAAGACAGGAACACAATTCCACCCACTAGAAGAGAGACTGCCTAAAATAATAATAAGAAGTTCACAGACACACCAAAACCCACCAGCAGACGTGGTCCTGCCCACTGGAAAAACATGATCCAGCCTCATCCACCAGACCACAGGCACCAGTCCCCTCCATCAGGAAGCCTACATAACACACTGAACAAACCTTACCCACTGGGGGCAGACATCAAAAACAATGGGAACTATGAACATGCAGCCTGAGAAAAGGAGACCCCCAAACACAGTAAGTTAAACAAAATGAGAAAACAGAGAAATAACAGCAGATGAAGGATCAAGGTAAAAACCACCAGACCAAACAAAAGAAGAGGAAAGAGGCAGTCTACCTGAAAAACAATTCAGAGTAATGATAGTAAAGATGATCCAAAATCTTGGAAATAGAATGGAGAAAATACAAGAAATGTTTAAGACGCACCTAGAAGAACTAAAGAGCAAACAAACAATGATGAACAACACAATAAGTGAAATTAAAAATTCTCTAGAAGGAATCAATAACAGAATAACTGAGGCAGAAGAAAGGATAAGTGACCTGGAAGATAAAACAGTGGAAATAACCACCTCAGAGCAGAATAAAGAAAAAAGAATTGAGGACAGTCTCAGATACCTCTGGGACAGCATTAAATGCACCAACATTCGAATGATAGGGGTCCCAGAAGAAGAAGAGAAAAAAAAAGAGACTGAGAAAATATTTTCAGAGATTATACTTGAAAACTTCCCTATTATGGGAAAGGAAATAGTCAATCAAGTCCAGGAAGCACAGAGAGTCCCATGCAGGATAAATCCAAGGAGAAACGCCAAGACACATATTAATTAAACTATGAAAAATTAAATACAAAAAAAAAAATATTAAAAGCAGCAAGGGAAAAGCAACAAATAACACACAAGGGAATCCCCATAAGGTTTACACCTGATCTTTCAGCAGAAACTCTGCAAGCCAGAAGGGAGTGGCAGGACATATTTAAAGTGATAAAAGGGAAAAACCTACAACAAAGATTACTCTACCTAGCCAGGATCTCAATTAGATTCAATGGAGAAATTAAAACCTTTACAGACAAGCAAAAGATAAGAGAATCCAGCACCACCAAACCAGGTTTACAACAAATGCTAAAGGAACTTCTCTAGGCAGGAAACACAAAGGAAGGAAAAGACCTACAAAAACAAAGCCAAAACAATTAAGAAAATGGCAATAGGAACATACATATTGATAACTACCTTAACTGTAAATGGATTAAATGCTCCAACCAAAAGGCATAGACTGGCTGAATGGATACAAAAACAAGACCCATCTATATGCTGTCTGCAAGAGACCCACTTCAGACCTAGGGACACATACAGACTGAAAGTGAGGGGATGGTAAAAGATATTCCATGCAAATGGAATTCAAAAGAAAGCTGGAGTAGCAATTCTCATATCAGACAAAATAGACTTTAAAATAGAGACCATTATAAGAGACAAAGAAGGACACTACATAATGATAAAGGGATCAATCCAAGAAGAAGATATAACAGTTGTAAATATTTATGCACCCAACATAGGAGCAGCTCAATACATAAGGCAAATGCTAATAGCCATACAAGGGGAAATCAAAAGTAATACAGTAATAGTAGGGGAATTTAATACCCCACTTTCACCAATGGACAGATCATCCAAAATGAAAATAAATAAGGAAACACAAGTTTAAATGACACATTAAACAAGATGGACTTAATTGATTGATAGGACATTCCATCCAAAAACGACAGAATACACTTTCTTCTCAAGTGCTCATGGAACGTTCTCCAGGATAGATCATATCTTGGGTCACAAATCAAGCCTTGGTAAATTTAAGAAAATTGAAATCGTATTAAGTATCTTTTCTGACCATAGTGCTATGAGACTAGATATCAATTACAGGAATAAATTTGTAAAATAACAAACACATGGAGCCAAAACAATACACTACTAAATACCCAGATATCACTGAAGAATCAAAGAGGAAATAAAAAATACCTATAAACAAATGACAATGAAAACACGATGACCCAAAACCTATGGGATGCAGCAAAAGCAGTTCTAAGATGGAAATTTATAGCAATACTATCCTACCTCAAGAAAGAAGAAACACCTATGATACAAACAAATGGAAAGATATACCATGTTCTTGCGTTGGAAGAATCAACACTGTGAAAATGACTATACTACCCAAAGCAATCTACAGATTCAATGCAATCCCTATCAAACTACCAATGGCATTTCTCACAGAACTAGAACAAAAATTTTCACAATTTGTATGGAAACACAAAGGACCCCGAATAGCAAAGCAATTCTGAGAAAGAAAAACAGAGCTGGAGGAATCAGGCTCCAGACTTCAGACTATACTACAAAGTCACAGTAGTTAAGAGAATATGGTACTGGCACAAAAACAGAAATACAGTTCAGTGGAACAGGATACAAAGCCCAGATATAAGCCCAGACACATATCGTCACCTTATCTTTGATGCAGGAGGCAAGAATATACAATGGAGAAAAGTCAGCCTCTTCAATAAGTGTTGCTGTGAAAACTGGACAGCTACATGTAAAAGAAGGAAATTAGAACACTCCCTCACACCATACACAAAATCTCAAAATGGATTAAACATCTAAATTTAAGGCCAGACACTATAGAACTCTTAGAGGAAAATATAGGCAGAACACTCCATGATGTAAATCTCATCAATATCCTTTTTGACCCACCTCCTAGAGAAATGGAAAAACAAAAATTAAAAAATGGTACCTAATGAAACTTAAAACCTTTTGCAAAGCAAAGGAAACCATAAACAAGACGAAAAGACAACCCTCAGAATGGGAGGAAATATTTGCAAAGGAAGCAACTGACAAAGAATTAATCTCCAAAATTTACAAGCGGCTCATGCAGCTCAATATCAAAGAAACAACCCAATCCAAAAATGGGCAGAAGACCTAAATAGACATTTCTCCAAAGAAGATATACAGATTGCCATCAAACACAGGAAAGGATGCTCAACATCACTAATCATTAGACAAATGCAAATCAAAACCACAATGAGGTATCACGTCACACCAGTCAGAATGGCCATCCTCAAAAATCTACAAACAATAAATGCTGGAGAGAGTGTGGAGAAGAGGGAACACTCTTGCACTGTTGGTGGGAATGTAAATTGATACAGCCACTATGGAGAACAGTATGGATGTTCCTTAAAAAACTAAAAATAGAACTACCATATGACCCAGCAATCTCACTACTGGGCATGTACCCTGAGAAAACCATAATTCAAAAAGTGTCATGTACCAAAATGTTCATTGCAGCTCTATTTACAATAGCCAGGACATGGAAGGAACCTAAATGTCCATCAACAGATGAATGGATAAAGAAGTTGTGGCACATATATACAGTGGAATATTACTCAGCCATAAAAAGAAACGAAATTGAGATATTTGTAGTGAGGTGGATGGACCTAGAGACTGTCATACAGAGTGAAGTAAGTCAGAAAGAGTAAAACAAATATTGTATGCTAACACATATATATGGTATCAAAAAAAAAAAAAAAAGGCTCTGAATAACCTAGGGGCAGGTCAGGAATAAAGATGTTGACGTAGAGTTTGGACTTGAGGACACAGGGAGGGTGAAGGTAAGCTGGGCCGAATTGAGAGAGTGGCATTGACATATATACAACATCAAATGTAAAATAGAAAGCTAGTGGGAAGCAGCCGCATAGCACAGGGTGATCTGCTTGGTGCTTTGTGTCCACCTAGAGGGGTGGGATAGGGAGGGTGAGAGGGAGATGCAAGAGGGAGGAGATATGAGGATATATGTATATGTATAGCTTATTCACTTTGTTATACAGCAGAAACTAACTCATCATTTTAAAGCAATTATACTCCAATAAATCTGTTAAAAAAATAAAAAGATCAATGAAACTAAAAGCTGGTTCTTTGAAAAGATAGACAAAATCAATAAACCTTCAGCCAGAATCAGTAAGAAAAAAGGAAGAGGGCTCAATTTAATAAATTAGAAATGAAAATGGAGAAGTTACAACACAGAAATACAAAGGATCATAAGAGACTACTACAAACACCCTATGCCTATAAAATGGACTATCTAGAATAAATGGACAAATTATTAGAAAGGTACAATCTCTGAAGACTGAACCAGGAAGAAATAGAAAATAAGAGCAGACTAATTACAAGTACTGAAATTGAAACTGTAATTTAAAAACTCCCAACAACCAAAAGTCCAGGACCAGATGGCTTCCCAGGCAAATTCGATCAACATTTATAGATGGGTTAACACCTAACCTTCTGAAACTATTCCAAAAAATTGCAGAGGAATGAACACTCCCAAACTTATGCTTGAGGCCACAATCAACCTGATACCAAAACCAGACAAACATATCACTAAAAAAAGGAAAATTACAGGCCAATATCCCTGATGAATATAAGCGCAAAAATCCTCAAGAAAATACTAATAAACTGACTCCAACAATACATTAGAAAGATCATACACCATGATCAATTGGGATTTATCCCATAGATACAAGGATATTTCAATCTCTGAAATCAATCTTTGTGATACACCACATTGATAAATGAAAGAATAAAAAGCGTATGATCATCTCAGTAGATGCAGAAAAAGCTTTTGACAAAAATCCAACACCAATTTATGATAAAAAGTGTCCAGAAAGTAGGGATAGAGGGAACCTACCTCAACATAGTAAAGGCCATATATGACAATCCCACAGCGAACATCATACTCAATGGTGAAAAGTTGAAAGCATTTCCTTTAAGATCAGGAACAAGACAAAGATGTCCACACTTTCCACTTTATTCAACAGTTTTGGAAGTCCTAGCCACGGCAATCAGAGAAGAAAAAAAAATTAAATAAGAAAACAAGTAACACTGTCACTCTTTGCAGATGACAGGATTTTCTATGTGTACTATGATAATTATGCTACCAGAAAACTACTAGTGCTCATCAATGAAATTGGTAAAATTGCAGGATACAAAATTGATACAAAGAAATCTGTTGCATTTCTATACACTAACAATGAAAGATCACAAGGAGAAACTAGGGAAACAATCCTATTTACCATCTCATTGAAAAGAATAAAATACCTAAGAATAAACCTACTTAAGGACACAAAGTACCTGTACTCTGAAAACTACAAGACAATGATGAAAGAAATAGGTGACACAAATAGATGGAAAGATACACCATATTCTTATACTGGAAGTATCAACTTTGTCAAAATGCCAGTGCTACCCAAGGTAATCTACAGATTCAATGCAATCCCTATCAAGTTACCAATGGTATTTTTTTTTTTTTTGCAGATCTGGAACAAAAAATCATAAAATTTGCATGGAAACACAAGAGACCCTGAATAGTCAAAGCAGTCTTGAGAAATAAAAATGTAGCTGGAAGAATCAGGCTCCCAGACTTCAGAATATACTATACAGCTACTGTAATCAAAACAGTATGGTACTGGCCCCAAAATAGAAATATAGATAAAGGGAGCAGGATAGAAAGCCCAGAAATTAACCCACACACATTAATTAATGGTCAATTAATCTACATCAAAGGGGTCAAGAATAGATAGATAATGGAGAAAATACAATCTCTTCAATAAGTGGTGCTGGGAAAACTGGACAGCTACATGTAAAAGAATGAAATTAGAACGTTCCCTAACATGATATGCAAAAATAAACTCAAAATGGATTAAAAACCTTACTGTAAGACCAGATAATATAAATCTTTTAGATGAAAACACTGGCAGAAAACTCTTTGACATAAATTAAAGCAACATCTTTTTTGATCCACCTCCTAGTGTAATGCAAATAAAAACAAAAATGAACAAGTGATACCAAATTAAACTCAAAAGCTTTTGTTCAGCAAAGGAAATCATAAAGAAAATGAAAAGACAACCCACAGAATGGGAGAAAATATTTTCAAAAGAAGAGACTGACAAGGGATTAATCTCCAAAATATACAAAAACCTCCTGCAGCTCAATATCAAAAAAACAAACAACCCAATCAACAAATGGGCAGAAGATCTAAATAGATATTTCTCCAGAGAAGACATACAGATGGCCAAAAAGCACATCAAAAGATGTTCAACATGACTAATTATTAGAGAAATGCAAATCAAAACTACAGTTGAGCTATGATCTCACCCTGGTCAGAATGGCCATCATCAAAAATTCTACAAACAGTAAATGCTGGAGTGGGTGTGGAGGAAAGGGAACTCTTATACTGTTGGTGGGATGTAAGTTCATGCAGCTACTATGGAAAACAGTCTGGAGGATACTTTAAAAACTAAAAATAGAGTTACCATATGATCCAGCAATCTGACTCCTGGGCATAAATCTGTAGAAAACTCTAATTTAAAAAGATACATGTACCCTAATTTTCATAGCAGCACTATTTACAATAGCCAAGACATGGAAGCAACATAAGTGTCCACTGACATATGAATAGATAAAGAAGATGTGGTACATTTATACAATGGAATATTACTCAGCCATAAAATGGAATGAAATAATGCCATTTGCAGCAACATGGATAGACCTAGAGATTATCATACTATGTCAAGTAAGCCAGACAAAGACAAATATCATATGATATCACATATGTGGAATCTAAAAATTGATATAAATGAATTTATTTACCAAACAGAAACAGACTCACAGAGTTAGAAAACAAACATTACTACCAAAGGGGAAAGGTGGAGGGAGGGATAAATTAGGAGTTTGGGATTAATATATAGGTACTACTCTGTATAAAATAGATAATTGTCAAGGACTCACTGTATAGCACAGAGAACTCTGTTCAATTCTCTGTAATAACATATGCAAAAAGAATCTGAAAAAGAATAGATATATGTATGTGTATAAATGAATCACTTTTCTGTACACCTGCAATTAACATTTTATTAATCAACTGTACTTCAATTAAAAAAATTAAATTAAATTTAAAAAAACCCCATACACCTAAACAAATTTCAAATAGAAATTATAGAAAGTACTTTTTCAGACCATAATTGAATTAAATTAGAAGCCAGTGCCCAAAAGTTAGCTAAAAACTCTCAAATATTTGGATATTAAACAACATATTTCTAAATAATGCATCAAAAAAGAAGTCTTAAGAAAAAATTTAAAATATCTTAAACTAAGTAAAATGATAACAAAACATCAGTATTTTGTGATGTGGTGATAACAGCATTTAGATGGAAAATTATAGTATTAAATGCATATATTAGAAAAGAAGATATAAAATCAGTAATCTAAAAGTTTCCACCTTAGGAAATAAGAGAAAGAAGAAAATTTCCACTTAAATAAAGCAGAAGAAATAATAAAAATTAGAAAATAAATACAATTGAAAAATGAGGAAATAGGAAAAATCAATGTCAAAAGCAGAATCTTTGAAAAGAACAATAAAATAAATGAACCTCAGCCATATTAACTAAGAAAAACCTAGGAAAGACACAGCTTGCCAATATTAGAAATGGAAAAAAAAGTTGTTACTACTGAGTGCATGAACATTATAAATAAACAATAAACAGTAAAGGAATAATAGGAACAACTCTAAGCCCACAAATTTGATAAATTAGATGAAATGCACCAATTCTTTGAAAAACATAAATTACCAAAACTCAGACATGGAAAAATAGATAATCTAAATAGGCCCATATCTATTAAAGAAATTGAAAAAGCACCAGGTCCAGATGGTTTTAACGGTAGATCAATAGTTATAAGTATGTTGATAGTATGTAACCTTGATAGGATGTGGTGAAAATGACATTTTACCTCTATGGTTTTCTTCCTAAAAATCCATAAACTATAATAATGAGATAGTCATCAGGCAAATTCTGATGAGAGAACCATTCTGATTGGACAACTGACCAGTACTCCTCAAAAGTGTCAAGGTCATCAAAAACATGGGACTTTTGAGATATTACCCAGTTAAGTGTAATGCCACATGATAAATAAATGTAATGTAGTGTCCTGAACGAGGTCCTGGAACAGAAAAATGACACTAAGTCAAAAATAAATCTAATAAAGTATGGACCTTAGGTAATGGTTCACTAAGCATAAGAAATGCAGCACACTAATGTGAGATGCTAATAATAGGGGAAACTGGATATAAAATATATGGAAACTCTCTAATATCTTCTCAACATTTTGGCAAACATCTACCGTTGTTACAAGATACAGTTTATTTTTAAAAAATAAGGAAATGTCTCAAATCAATAATATATATTTCTACCTCAAGAAACTTGAAACAGTAGTGCAAAATAAACTCAAAGCCAGTAGAATTATTGATAAAAGTAGGAGCGGGAATTAATGTAATTCAGAACATAAGAACAGAGGAAATCAATGAAACAAAAGTTATTTTTTTCCTCCCAAATCAATGAAATGATTAAAACTCTAGTAAGACTGACAAAAAAATAAGAAGGCAAAAATCATCAACATCAGGAATGAAACAGTATATCAGTACAGATCCTGCATCCATTAAAAGTATAAGGGGACACTTAAACTTTATAAATTCAACAACTTGGAAGTAGTGAATCAACTCCTCAAAATCCTTATGCTACCGAACTTAACCAAAACAAAATGTATAATCTGAATAGTCCTACTGCCATTAAAGTTATTGAATTTTTAAAAGTTCCCATGTAAGAAATCACTAGGCCCAGATGGTTTCCCTGGAGAATTCTGTCAAATACTTAAAGAAGACTTAATACCAATTTTACACAATTTCTCCAGAATATAGAACAGGAAGGAATGCTACCAAACTAATTTTGTGAGGCCAGTATTACTGTGATACCAAAACCAGACCAAAAATAAACAAAAAACTGCAAACCAGTATCTGTCATAAACTTTGACACAGAAATCCTCAACAAAATATTAGCAAATAAAATCCAACAATATATGAAAACAAAAGGAGATATATTCCACATGTGCAAGGCTAGTTCAGTATTCAAAACCCATACCATGAAATATTACTCAGCAATAAAAGGATCAAGCTATTGACTCACATAGCAACTTGGATGGATTTCAAAGGATATATACTGAGTGAAAAAAGCAAACCCAAAATATGGCATATTGTGTGATTTCATTTATGTAACATTTGACATGATATCATAGAAATGGATAGAAGATTATGGAAGTCAAGGGGCAGGAGAAAAGGGATTGTGATTATATTAGGGCAACACAGGGGAATCCTCGTGTTAATCAAAGTGTATCTTGACTATGGTGGTGGATTCATGAACCTATACGTGATAAAACTACGTAGAAGTAAATAACATATACATAAATAAGTACAAGTAAAACTGGGAACATCTCAATACAATTGGTAAACTGTATCCTTGTCAATTTCCTGGTTATGATTTTTTCTTTAATTTTTCAAGATGTTTCCTTTAGAGAAACAAAGTATACAGAATCTCTCTGTTTAATTTAATACAAATGCATATGAATCTACAATTATTCAAAGTAAAGTTTAATCAAAAAAAAAAAAAAAAAGAAAAGAACCCTGAAAATTGCCTCTGTAAGTTTTCAACCAGTTTATCTGTGCATTCTTTCTCATGGTTAATGGTATTTTTTTAGTAAAGGTTTATTTGAATATACCCAGTGGAGTTTTATGATACCTTCAATTATCCAATTTTTCACAGTTGATACTGTGATAATTCAAACAACCCCAACTTTATGATTAAATATTAACTAATGATTTCTTTGGGAGAATGAAATATGAGGAAAACAGTAACGAAGAGTCAGGCTGGCTCTAAGTCCACCCTTGATTTGAGGTTGTTAAACTGCTAAGACCAGTGATGGAAGGAAAAATAAGACTGAACTTGGAGGTAGAACCACAGTGTGGGGAAGAATTCAATGGACTATAGAGGACATTCAGACTGATTGGAATTCAGGCAATATTTTTGTACTTTGAATTATTTTGTCCTCTTTGGTGATAATGAAAATAACTGAAAAAGAGGCTGAGGCCTCTAGGGCTGCTGAGTTCTGGCTGATGACTCTTTATAATGGGGAAAGATGTGATGCAAAAAAGGGTTGCACAGATTTGTGTTTTGATCTGAATGCCCCCTCATCCTGACCAATAATCACTAAAAAAGTCTATATATATTGCTGAAGGGAGAAATCAAGAGACAAATGAAACTGAAATCTGTTTAATCAAAGATTTAAGCCACTTTGTAGACTAATATGAATAGATTTCTGGGAAGTCAATGTGAAAATGGGTTTTATATTTTGGCAACAGGGAGTTATTTTCCTTGCATTAGATGCTGCAAAATGGAAGGACAGGGCTTCCCTGGTGGCGCAGTGGTTGAGAGTCCGCCTGCCAATGCAGGGGACACGTGTTCGAGCCCTGGTCTGGGAAGATCCCACATGCCGTGGAGCGGCTAGGCCTGTGAGCCACAACTACTGAGCCTGCGCGTCTGGAGCCTGTGCTCCGCAACAAGAGAGGCCGCAGTGGTGAGAGGCCCGCGCACCGCGATGAGGAGTGGCCCCCACTTGCCACAACTGAAGGGAGCCCTCACACAGAAGTGAAGACCCAACACAGTCAAAAATAAATATAAATTAATTAATTAATTAAAAAAAATGTACTTTAAAAAAAATGGCTAATTGAGGCTCTTCCTTTAAAAAAAAAAAAAAAAAAAAAAATGGAAGGACATGTTTGTCCTATTCATGATCCTCATTAGTTGCAACTTTTGCAAAACTGTGGGTAAACTCCCAATATGTTGAGCTGGATAAAAGTGAGGGTACATAAGGCATACCTTGAAAGGGAGAATTGTCCAACTTCACTGTTAGATAATCAATGACACATTACTTCTGAGGTTGCTGAAATGTTGAGAATGCAATCAACTTTGGATTGGATATTCGGTGATAATAAAGTGTCCTCTAATTTTATGCCATTGACCTGAGTGATGATTGGTGCTTTGATGGGATCCAACAGGTGCAAGTGTAGGGTTCTCCTACTGGTAGAAGAGCAGGGTGTAATAAGTAAGGCTATAGCAGACCTGTTAGTTCATCTCCCTCAAATAGGATTGAAGAGTAGAAACATATTAGAATCATTCAAAAGAGAGGAGGCCATAAAAGAAATGGGGAAAAACTGAGTAAAAATGTACAGATAGTTAATTTAAAATGGTTTGGAAATGAAATGGAAGGTAGAGCTACTAAAAATTTAATGGATAACTAATAGACATTAGGTGGTTTAGTTGCCCTACCAATTCTTAAATTATAAAAGAACAATAGCAATGAATTGATTAGTAATAAAATATAATTCTTTCTCTTGCTTATCAACTACAGACGATCTTTAGGGGTTTTAATTCAATTTCTGAATGCATTTGATAATTAATATATATGTTTGTTATAATCAATCAAATTAATCTTTTCTACCATGCTAGTTTAAAATTTTTCAAACAATCTGTTGATGCCCTTCATAGAATTCAAATTTCACTAGCGAAAGGAGATAGAAGAGGTTCCCACCTTTTGAATGATTATTAACAATGTATGTTGAAATATTTGGTAGACTGAAATGTGACATTAAACCAAAGGTTGGCAAAGTTTTTCTTTATAAAGCCACATAGTAAATATTTCAGAATTTTGGGGTCATTTATTTTAACATTTTTGTTTTTACAACCCTTTAAAAATACTAAAAAAACATATCCTATCCAGGGCTATGCAAAAACATGCCTGTGGAACAGATATGGTCAGTAGAACATAATTTACACAATTCTGTTTTAAAGTCATATCTATATCTTACTAATACTTACATATGATTTTAAGAATGTTGTAAAAGATGCAAAATAAAAAAATGATGAACGTTTGTAATTAAGAATATTTGACCTGGGGTCATGGGGAAGAGGTGAACTCTGTAAGGGTAGACTTAACTTGCAGCTAATCTATGGTAGTTCTATGCTTATCCTCAGGAGTATCTGGAGCCATGATACTAACTCTTGGTCAAGAGAGGAATAAAATGTACCACCTAGATCTTATATGGCCTATTTTTAGCTATACACAGAGTATAAATGACTCCTCAGGGAGCTCATCAGCTGCCTTTGCACCCCTGAAACCATAATACCTCATGTGTATCTTGGAAGTTCATAATCTGAAGGTGATGCCCATCTTATATGACTGAGGAAGGGCCCAGGCAGCTATAGCTGGAAGTCTCAGATCTCTGTTATTTGCCTGGGTTTTCTTTCTCTTGCTATCCTGTATCTTTTACCATTATTATGTGAGTATATCTTGTGGTGTCTCAAGTCTTTCCAGTTATCCAACTCTGTGTGATTTTTATAATGTTGACTAGATACTGAGGCTCATTCAGGTATAATCCCTTTCCTCTCTAAGCAAGACAAAAACTTGCCTGACTAGATTGAGTGACCTAATCCAACCAATGATCTAGTGGTCAGGAGGGGAAGTGGGAATATATCTTGAAATGGATATATTGGTACTTTTCAAGTTAGAAGCCTCTGCATCATTCTTAAGAAAGGAGAGAACACCAGTCTTTAAAAGAGAGGAGTAGGTCATGTCTGTGAACCCTGAGGGTTCAGATTTTCAAGTATATCAATCAATATTCCAATCCCATATCTCAGGGTCCAACACCTTCCCAATTAAGCTATTGATGTTGACATAACAGGCTTATCCAACTTGAGAAAACAAACTTCTGTCTTGTAAGTAAGTCCTAGACTTGATATTCAGCAGTTTCTTCCCTTTGGCTTTAGAGATTAGATTCCCTTTATATGCTACTAATGTTGGCAAACAATTCTCCATGGGTCGCTCACATGCATGTTTTGAGAGTAAATTAATGACTACCCTTTGTTTCAGACTATGGTGATGTTTGTATAGCTGGAAAAGAATTATATCACAAAAGTTCTCCCACAGGAGTGAAAGTTCTGAGCCCCATGTCAGGCTCCCCAGTCTGGGGGTCTGGCATTGGGAGGAGAGCCCCAAGAGAATCCAGCATTGAAGGCCAGTGGGATTTGATCGCAGGAATTCCACAGGAATGGAGGAAACAGAAACTTCATTCTTGGAGGGTGCATACAAGGTCTCATGTGCACCATGGCCCAGGGAAAAAAGCAGTGACCTCATAAGAACTTAGTCCAGACCTACTTGCTAGTATTGGAGGGTCTCCTGTGGAGGTGGGGGAGGGCTGTGGTTCACTGTGGGGACAAAGACACTGGAAGTGGTAGTTCTGGGGAGTACTCATTAGCGTGAGCCCTCCTGGAGGCTGCTATTTTCTCATCAAAACCTGTCCCACCCAACAGCCTGTAGACTCCAGTGCTGGGACACCTTAAGCCAAACAACCAACAGGGTTGGAACACAGCCCCACCCATGAGACAGGCTGCCTAAGTCTTCCTGGGCCCACAGCTGCCCACTAAACACACCATTTGACACCCCTTGATTATTCAGAAGAAACTGCCGGCCAGAAGGGAGTGGCATGATATATTTAAAGTGATGAAAGGGAAAAACCTACAACCAAGAATACTCTACCCAGCAAGGCTCTAATTCAGATTCGAGGGAAAATCAAAAGCTTAACAGACAAGGAAAAGCTAAGAGAATTTAGCACAACAAGAGAAGCTTTGCAACAAATTGTAAAGGAACTTCTCTAGGTGGAAAATAAAGGGCCACAACTAGAAACAAGAACATTACAAATGGGAAAGCTCACCAGTAAAGGCAAACATACCATAAAGGTAGGAAATCACCCATACACAAATATGATATCAAAACCAGCAATTGTGAAGAGAGTACAAATGCAGGATATTGGAAATGCATTTGAAATTAAAAGACCAGCAATTTAAAACAATTTTGTTTATATATAGACTGCTATATCACAACCTTGTGGGAAACACAAACCAAAAATCCACAATAGATACACAAAAGAAAAAAGAATCCAAACAAAACACTAAAATTAGTCATCAAATCACAAGAGAAGAGAACAAAAGAGTAAGGGGAGAAAAAGAACTAAAGAAACAAATCCAAAACAATTAACAAAATGACAATAAAAATATACATATTGATAACTACCTTAAATGTAAATGGATTAAATGCTCCAACCAAAAGACAAAGACTGGCTGAATGGATTAAAAAAAACAGGCCATATATATGCTGTCTACAAGAGACCCACTTCAGATCTAGGGACACATACAGACTGAAAGTAAGGTGATGGAAAAAGGGATTCCATGCAAACGGAAATCAAAAGAAAGCTGGGGTAGCATTACTCATATCAGACAAAATAGACTTTAAAATAAAGATTGTTACAAAAGACAAAGAAGAACACTACATAATGATCAAGGGATCAATCCAAGGAGATATAACGATTGTAAATATATATGCACCCAACATAGGAGCACCTTAATATATGAGGCCAATACCAACAGCCATAAAAGGAGAAATTGACAGTAACATAATAATAGTAGGGATCTTTAACACCCCACTTTCATCAATGGACAGATTATCCAGACAGAAAATCAATAAGGAAACACAGGCCTTAACACAGTAGACCAGATGGACTTAATTGATATTTATAGAGCATTCCATCCAAAAGCAGCAGAATACACATTCTTCTCAAGTGCACATGGAATATCCTCCAGGATTGATCACATGCTGGGCCACAAAGTAAATTTAAGAACATTTAAATCATATCAAGCATCTTTTCCAACCACAGTGCTATGAGATTAGAAATCAACTACAAGAAAAAAAGTGTAAAAAACACAAAAACGTGGAGGCTAGGCAATATGATACCAAACAGCAAATGGATTGCTGAAGAAATCTAAGAGGAAATTGAAAAATACCTAGAGATAAATGAAAAGGAAAACATGGTAATCCAAAACCTATGGGATGCAGCAAAAACATTCTTAAGAGGGAATTTTATAGCAATACAATCTTACCCCAAGAAACAAGACAAATCTCAAATAAATAACCTAACCTTACACCTAAAGCAACTACAGAAAGAAGAACAAACAAAATCCGAAGTTAGTAGAAGGAAAGAAATCATAAAGATCAGAGCAAAAATAAATAAAATAGAGATGAAGGAAACAAAAGAAAAAATAAATGAAACTAAAAGCTGGTTCTTTGAAAATATGGGCAAAATTGATAAACCTTTAGACAGACTCATCAGGAAAAAAAGGGAGAGGGCTACAATCAATAAAATTAGAAATGAAAAAGAAGAAGTTAAAACAGACACCACACAGGATTCAAAGGATCATAAGAGACTACTACAAACAACTATATGCCAATAAAAGGGACAACCTAGAAGAAGTGGACAAATTCATAGAAAGGTACAATCTCCTGAGACTGAATCAGGAAGAAATAGAAAATATGAACAGACCAATTATAAGGAACGAAATTGAAAATGTGATTTAAAAACTCCCAACAAACAAAAGTCCAGGATCAGATGGCTTCCAAGGTGAAGTCAATCAAACATTTAGAGAAGAGTTAACACCTATCCTCCTGAAATTATTCCAAAAAATTACAGAGGATGGAACACTCCCTAACTCATTCTATGAGGCCACCATCACCCTGATACCAAAACCAGACAAAGATACTACAAAAAAAGAAAATTACAGGCCAATATCAGTGATGAACACAGACAGAAAAATCCTCAACAAAATACTAGCAAACTGAATCCAACAAGACATTAAAAGGTTCAAACACCATGATCAAGTGGGATTTATCCCAGGGATGCAAGGATTTTTCAATATATGCAAATCAATCAGTGTGATACACCACATTAACAAACTGAAGAATAAACACCACATGATCATCTCAATAGAAGCACAAAAAGCTGTCAATAAAATTAAACACCCATTTATGATAAAAACTTTCCAGAAAGTGGGCATAGAGGAAACATACCTCAACACAATAAAGGCCATAAGTGACAAACTTACAACTAGCATCAAACACAAAATTGAAAAGCTGAAAGCATTTCTTCGAAGATCAGGAACAAAACAAGGATGTCCACTCTTGCCACTTTTTATTCAACATAGTTTTGGAAGTCCTAGCCATGGTAATCTGAGAAGAAAAAGTAATAAAGGGAATCCAAATTGGAAAAGAAGAAGTAAAATGTCACTGTTTGCAGATGACATGTTATACATAGAAAATCCTAAAAACACTACCAGAGAACTACTAGAGCTCATCAATGAATTCAGTTAAAGTTGCAAGACATAAAATTAATACACAGAAATCTGTTGCATTTCTATACACTAACAAGGAAAGATCTGAAAGAGAAAGTAAATAAACAATCTCATTTACCATCACATCAAAAGAATAAATACCTAGGAATAAAACTACCTAAGGAGGCAAAGACCTGTACTCTGAAAACCATAAAATACTGATGAAAGAAATTGAAGATGCCACAAACAGATGGAAAAGTATACCATGTTCTTGGATTGGAAGAATCAATATTGTCAAAATGACTATACCACCTAAGGCAATCTACAGATTCAATGCAATCCCTATCAAATTACCAATGGCAATTTTCACAGAACTAGAACAGAAAATTTTACAATTTGTATGGAAACACAAGACTCTGAACAGCCAAAGCAATCCTGAGAAAGAAAAACAAAGCTGGAGGAATCAGGCTCCCTGATTTCAGACTGTACTTGAAAGCTACAGTCATCAAAACAGTGTGGGACTGGCACAAAAACAGAAATATAGATCAATGGAACAGGATAGAAAGCCCAGAAATAAGCCCACACACCTATGGTCAATTAATTTATGACAAAGGAGAAAAGACAGTCTCTTCAATAAACGGTGCTGGGAAAACTGGACAGCTACATGTAAAAGAATGAAATTAGAACATTTCCTAACACCACATAAAAAAATAAACTCACAATGAATTAAACACCTAAATGTAAGACTAGATACTATAAAACTCCTAGAGGAAAACATACGCAGAACACGCTTTGACATAAATCACAGCAAGATCTTTTTTGATTTGTCTTCTAGAGTAACAGAAATAAAAACAAAATAAATAAATGTGACCTAATTAAACTCACAAGCTTTTGCACAGCAAAGGAAACCATAAACAAAATGAAAAGACAGCCCACAGAATAGCACAAAACGTTTGCAAATGATGCAACCAACCAGGGATTAATCTCCAAAATATACAAACAGCTCATGGAGCTCAATATCAAAAAAACAACCCAATCAAGAAGTGGGCAGAAGACCTAAATAGACATTTCTCCAAAGAAGACATACAGGTGGCCAACAAATACATGAAAAGATGCTCAACATCACTAAATATTAAAGAAATGCAAATCCAAACTACAATGAGGTATCACCTCACACCAGTCAGAATGGCCATCATCAAAAAATCTACAAACAATAAATGTTGGAGAGGGTGTGGAGAAAATGGAACCCTCTTACACTGTTGGTGGGAATGTAAGTTGGTGCAGCCACTGTCGAGAACACTATGGAGTTTCCTTAAAGAACTAAAAAACAGAGCTACCATATGATCCAGCAATCCCACTCCTGTGCATACATCCAGTGAAAATCATGGTTTGAAAGGATACATGCACCCCAATGTGCATTGCAGCACTGTTAACAATAGCCATGACACAGAAGCAACCTAAATGTCCATCAACAGATGAATGGGTAAAGAAAATGTGGTGTGTATATATATATATACACACACACACAATGGAATATAACTAAGCCATTGAAAATGAAATAATGCCATTTGCAGCAACGTGGATGGACCTGGAGATTCTCATACTAAGTGAAGTCATACAGAGAAAGACAATCATCATATGATATCACCTATATGCAGAATCTAAAAAAGAAAAATGATACAAATGCATTTATTTATAAAATAGAAACAGACTCACAGAAAACAAACTTATGGTTACCAAGGGGAAAGGTTGGGGAATAGATAAATTGGGAGTTTGGGATTGACATATACAGACGACTATACTTAAAATAGATAACCAACAAGGACTTACTGTATAGCACAGGGAACTCTGCTCAATATTCCGTAATAACCTAAATGGGAAAAGAATTTGAAAAGGAATAGATACATGCATATGTATAACTGAGTCACTTTGTAAAACACCTGAAACTAACACAACATTTTTAATCAACTATACTCCAATATAAAGTAAAAATTTAAAAAACCCACAAACAATTAGGATAAAACCTCAGACTCCTCACAGTTCTTGATACTAAAGAAGCCCTCTGGGTTTCATCTTTAGCTTTCAATTGTTGATTAATCACACTAAGCCTTTATCTTTTATATCGTTTCTCAATAAACATGTTGCCCCTAGAAACTGCCACATTGTTTTGTTTTGTTTACCTGTGCTTTGGATGCCTAGAACATAGCAGATGTTCAAAACATTGTATAATGAATGTATGCATAAGATTATTATATAGATTCAGAATGGAACTAAGAATCTTCTACACATACACAAAGGAATAGCAAAATACGAACATATTTCCTCTTTCTACACATAGATCCTTGAAAAAAGGATAAAAGACTGAACAATCAAATCAGAGATTTGGAAGGAAGGAATTTGACATCCTGCTGTAACTACCTTCCTCACTGCATATCAGAGGTTAACTGGCCTATACAAAGTCTTCAGGTATGGAAGATAATAAGGATGAAGTGAAACTGCTTGGCTATTGTATTAGGTCGTTCTAGAGAAAATAGGACCAATAGCATGTATCTACATATAAAGTGATTTATTATAAGGAATTAGCTCACATGATTAAGAGACTGACAAGTCCCAAGATCTGCAGAGTAAATCAATAATCTAGAAGCACAAGAATACTGATGCTGTAGTTCCAATCTGAGTTCGAAGGCCTGGGAACCAGGAGAACTGACGATATAGTTCCAGTCTAAAGGCCACAGGCTCAGTACCCAGAAAGAGCCAATATTTCAGTTTAGCTTGAAAGCAGGAAAAAGCCTGTGTCCCAGTTTGAAGACAGCAGGCAGAAAAGATTCTCTCTTAATCAGAGGAGGGCAGCCTTTTTGTTCTATTCAGGCCTTCAACCGATTAGGTGAGACTTGCCCACATTAGGGAAGGCAATCGTTACTCAATCCACCAATTTAAGTGTTAATCGCACCCAAAACTTCCTCACAGAAACACCCAGAATAATGTTTGACCAAATATCTGGGCACTTGTGGCCCCGTCAAGCTGACACATAAGATTAACCATTATAGTTACCTATTTGGTTCTAGAGATTCAGGGAACAGAGTTGGGCATGAATAAAGAGAAAACTACACTCTGTGTAAGTACACCCTGTGTAAGGTGTAAGTGTACTTACAGCTTTGCTATTGTTCAAACTTTACGAACGCAAGCCCTAGAACAAAGGCCACCAGTTTCAGGAAGACTTCCCCGACCACAAATGATAGATTCTACCTTTCTCCTCTCACACGGTTTTTATCTGTAGGATTAATATGCTATTTAAACAAAACGCGTGTCTTTTTGAAAATCCTTTGCAAAATTTTACCTTTTACCTCTTAGTCTTTTGGGGAAAGATTATGAGACTGAATATTAGTTTGTTTTTATTTTCTATTTTTTTGCATAAAGCAAAGTATTATAATTATAACTAAATATCCCTGCACAGAGAATAGAGAAACAAGTAAAATAGACAGCATGATGGTAGTTCATCTTAACAGCAGGAGAGGGTGGAGTCTAAAGAAGAGTCATCATTTAATAGTAAAATAATACACTAGAATAGTTTTAAGTCCTTTCAGTGCAACTTTCACCTTTATTCTGGAATAGATTTGCAATACTATGTGGCATGGGATAGGCCAAAGCTACTGTTTCTCTTTAAACACACCCTTGGTGAGTAAGTATGCATTCTGCTTTTAAAAAATATCTCTTTGAAGACACATCATTCACAAGCCTGACACAACAATCAAACCCAGGGTAGAAAATACAAGCACTCTTGTTTCAGATGCTTTCAAAAACACTCAGAGAGAAAGGTGCATTGTACAGTTCACACTACTCAAAGATGCAGGTTATTCAGGGGTTACTCTTGAATGGTGTGGAACTCTGAAGCAACATGGATTTCATGTGACTGAAGACAGTGTAAACATGGTATGTAATCATGGGAAGGATGGTTGAGAAAAACAGGTCTGCATAAAAAGTGACAGCACTTAAAACAAATTTATATTTGATAAACTTTTAGTAAAACTAAGCAAAAATGAAAAAACTAACATCTCTTTAAAATACAACTTTCATAAAACACAATGGTTAAAAAAACCCCTACTGTTTACATACGTTCAAAGCTGTCTTTTTATTCAAAGCATTGTTTTGAAGTGCACATTTTTCTTTACCCTCCTTATAGCTGACAAGAGACTATGACTTACACTATATAAAACACCATCCATTTATTGACCAAAAAAGTAAAAACCATATTAAATCCCCCAAAAGTAGAGATAAAAATAAATTTGTTTAACATAGATCCTGAAAATTATACAAATCCTCACAGGTTATTTGATATGTGCACTCTTAATCTTTCTTCTTTTCCCACATAAGTATCTAAACATGTGTGTGATTTGGGCAATCTATTTTTTGTTGTCCAATTATAAAACTATTTTTTGTTGAGTTGTTGAATAAAAGGGTATTTTAAAACTGTTGTTACCTATTTTTCTTCTATATATTACTGTATAACATGATATTTAAATTAACATATCAATTATAATATATAAACCCTACTGTACCATGGTAAGTGGAGTTATATATATTTATATAATATGCACACAATTAATATAAACACATATTAAAATAAGGCGAAACATTCAAGCTAAGACTGAAATACTCTCCTTATGTGCTATCTGCTGCTCGCTTCCTAAAATAAGTTAAAAATCAATTCTGTCTTCAACAGGTGTTTTTCTTTTCTTTTTAACATCTTTATTGGAGTATAATTGCTTTACAATGTTGTGTTAGTTTCTGCTGTATAACAGAGTGGATCAGCTATATGCATACATGTATCCCCATATCCCTTCCCTCTTGCATCTCCCTCCCACTCTCGCTATCCCACCCCTCTAAGTGGTCACAAAGCACTGAGCTGATCTCCCCGTGCGATGCGGCTGCTTTCCACTAGCTATCTATTTTACGTTTGGTAGTGTATATATGTCAATGCTACTCTCTCACTTCATCCCAGCTTACCCTTCCCCCTCCTCATGTCCTCAAGTCCATTCTCTAGATCTGCATCTTTATTCCTGTCCTGCCCCTAGGTTCATGAAAACCATTTTTTTTTTTTAAGATTCCATATATACGTTAGCATAGAGTATTTGTTTTTCCCTTTCTGACTTACTTCACTCTGTATGACAGACTCTAGGTCCATCCACCTCACTGCAAATAACTCAATTTCATTTATTTTTATGGCTGAGTAATATTCCATTGTATATATGTGCCACATCTTCTTTATCCATTCATCTGTTGATGGACATTTAGGTTGCTTCCATATCCTGACTATTGTAAATAGTGCTGCAATGAACATTGTGGTACATGTCTCTTTTTGAATTATAGTTTTCTCAGGGTATATGCCCAGTAGTGGGATTGCGGGTCATATGGTAGTTCTATTTTTAGTTTTTTAAGGAACCTCCATACTGTTCTCCATAGTGGCTGTATCAATTTACATCCCCACCAACAGTGCTAGAGGGTTCCCTTTTCTCCACAGGCGAATTCTATCAAACATTTAGAAAAGAGCTAACACCTATCCTTCTCAAACTCTTCCAAAATACAGCAGAGGGAGGAACACTCCCAAACCCATTCTATGAGGCCATCATCATCCTGATACCAAAACCAGACAAAGATGTCACAAAAAAAGAAAACTACAGGCTAATATCACTGATGAACATAGATGCAAAAATTCTCAACAAAATACTATCAAACAAAATCCACAGCACATTAAAAGGATCTTACACCATGATCTAGTGGGGTTTATCCCAGGAATACAAGGATTCTTCAATATATGCAAATCAATCAACAGGTATTTTTAGTCAAAGTTCTCACATCATTTATCTGCAGAGGCCTTTCTGGTAAAACAAAAGTTGTTTTTTTATCCACCACTTCTTTGGAGATCCAGGTTTAGGCATCTAGAATTCCATTATGATTAAACATGATATATGGAGGGTGTGTGCACGTATGCACGTATTGTTCATATAAGGTGGCAGGTAGCTACATGTTTCTCCTGATGCATTAGGCAGAATTCACCACAGGAAACCAAGGACATTCGTTTTTAGTTTGCTTTTAGGTTTGTTTAGGCAACAGAACTCTTCCTGTGTGTTCAGAAGATTTTTGCTGGTAATTGGTCCACCAATTGCCAGGAGCATTTAAAACCTTTTTAAATGGTCTTACATTGACTTTCAGATATTTATTGATGCCTTGTTAATGACAAGCTCTAAAATGCTTTTACTGTGCATTTCTCTCTCTCTTGTCTCTCTGATGTGCTGACTTCATTCTTTCTGCTTCTCAGGCCCTCCATCTCAGAGCTTCTTCATGCATGGTACACAGCTCTGCAAGGTACGATATTATGTAAAACATTTGTATTTTTGCAGTTGATGTAATATTTAGTGGCATTGCATTTGTCTTGATCATCAAGGGCTGTTTTCCTTGCCTAACTGCTGTATAATGGAAAAGAAAAAGTTCATTATCCAGAGATTTATAATTTTACTTTGCATTTGATACTGCATTTCTGCTCTAACCTCTGAATGTTCTATGACATACTGATTTAAAAAAAAAAAACACTGTATATAAACAATGGAATGTGCATTTTAAATCATATGGTAATTATCTGGTAATATCTTCTTTGGCTCTTTTCAATCAATGTTTCCTTCCAACATGTGACTATTGTAGTTGTCTGACTATTAAAATTAAAATTAGGGAAAAAGGTGCAAATGGCTTTCTTCCTCTACTGCAAATTCATCTTCGTGTTTATAGCTCCCACAGTTGTTGTGAGATGATGTTTGCATGAAACTCAGCATCATGTTTCCATGATGCTGAGTTTCATGCAAAATTATTGTGCCGATATGAGCGTTGTATTTCTTAAACGAGAAACATGCACATTTCCATCAAGTTGCCTTTGAAATGGAAACAACTGGTTAACACATTAACTAGAGCATAAGAAGCTAATTAAGAATTCCCCCTAAATCCTGAGGATGAGTTTAGTAGGGAAACACAAGTCAGTTTTCAAAGTTCTTAATATCACATAAGAGAAGTTTTTAATGGGGGGCAATGTGGTAATCTCACTCCAGGGCCTTGTGGGCCTAAGTTGCTTATGAAAATGTGATTTCTGAGGGCTTTGGGCAAATTTGATTTCAGAAAAGAAGCCAAGGGAATTTTGATACAGCACTGAAGTGACGGGTTAATATTATTGGGAAAGAGAGTGGAAATGTATGCTTTTCCATTTCAGTATTTCGATTTTGTCAATAGGATTGGCGTTATAATTCTCTCTGGATTAGTCACAGGCCTATATACTTGTTAAAAGTGAATATAAAGTAAACACTAACTTGACAGGAAATTTGTTTTAAAAGATATGTAGGAGGAGGGGGCAAGAAGTTCAAGCTGAGAAAGAAGTCAAGCATTTTAGAACTTAACTGCTGAAACTTAGTATTATTTTTCAAAAGATGTTGCTGATAAAGATAACTTCAGGGAGTCTCCACTTTGTCAAGACTCGGTAAATCACAAAACCAGGCGGCTTCCAACAGTAAAGATTTCACGGGTGTCAAGACACTAGCCTGAGGTAATTCATGAGATCTTCTTCCCCTGGAATTCTTCCCACCTTCCAATTGGTCTTTGACGCTTTCTAAAGCAGGAGGAGAACAGGAATGCATCCAGAGAATGGAAAGATAGGGACAGATTTTCTCCTGTTTCATTCAGTGATCAATTGGTTTACTAATTGATTCATTCCATAACCATCCACTGAACACATGTAACTCTTTTGGTGAGTGAAAAGTGTTCACTCTGTTTTGTTTTCCTCTTTGCTTTTTTTTTTTAAACTGAATTTTATTCTTCAACAGGAAAAATCACATCTAAAGACTTCAATGGAAAAAAAAAAAAACAACAACAAAAGCAAGGCCAGGCCAGATGAACAGATCTATGACAAAAAAACCAAATATCTACTTAATACTGTTTCTGAAATAAAACCAAGCTCCTTAATTTTTTTGCTACCCATGCATTTTTCTATAAGCTGCTAAATATCTAGGACAAAAGATACTGAAGAGAAATGTAATCATTTTAAAAACAAATGCATAGCTGAGATAGAGAAAGGATTCGGAAAGCATCATTCCTTGAGGAATATATGGTCCATAGCAGCCACAAATATGTAATATAGAATATGAAAGCTTTAGAGTACACCAAAACCACAATTCTCCTTTTAGGAATGTAGCCCAAAGAAAGGAATGATTATTTGCACAATATGTACACAAAGCATGAACCATTAAGGTTGTTATAATAATGTTTTTAATAGCAAATAAAAATTAAATGTTTGGTGGTAGGGGATACACTGAATAAAGGAATCCAAAAATTTTAATAATGAAGCAGTAGAATATAGCTTATTGACATGGATATATATTCACAATATACTGTTATGTAAAAAGCACATGTCACAAGATATATTATATGATCCTATTTTATCCAAGTATACACATATAGATGAAAGCTAAAATTAGCTTATCCAAAATTTTAAAATTCATAATCATGTTATATATATTTTTTGAAGTATATATTCCAAGTTAAACTGGTCCTAATCTATACAAATTTTTGCTTTCAAAATTATGACATGAACACAACAAAGCCCTAATCAGGAGGATAAAAGGCAAATAGGTTTGACAAAGTTCCAAAGTAACCTTGAACACATCTTTCTCTGATGCTGTTTCTACCTTTATAAATTGAGCCCCATACCATTTCCCTAGCAAGATTATACTGAAAATTCAATGGGATCAGCATGTCAGGTACCTCATACCACACCTGAAATATGGTAAATACTATAGTCAGAGTAGGCTTAACAAACAGTCATCTTTTATTTTTCCTTCCTATGTAATACTTGCCTAATAAAAAGAAATGCTTTTGTATTAGTTTCATTCAAATTAATGTATGACATGCTCAAATATTACAACAACAACAAAACTATCATTGACCTGTTTTGGGAATTGTTTTCTATCTTGCCTGCTTATGTACCAGCAGGTGCTAAGATATTTAATTAAATTTAACCAAATTACTGAATACCCATAATTCATTCTACATTCAGCTAGATGTTAGAGATAACAGAAGTAAGTACTACAAAGATCCTTCCCATGAAACAATATAAGACAAGCAAATAATTATAATACAGTGAAAAGTGTAATCACAGAAATAGTACAAGACACAATGGCACCACAGAGAGGGGCTTGTTTAACTAGCTGTCTGGAAGGAATGGCAGAGCAGGCTTCCCAGAAGATATGACCTCTGAGGTGGGTTTAGAAGATTGACAATGTGGATAAAGAGGCAGCAATTGTTAGCTGAAGACTAAGACACAGTGAGCTTCCCTGTTTGGAGCAGTGGTTAAGAATCCACCTGCCAATGCAGGGGACATGGGTTCGAGCCCTGGTCCGGGAACATCCCACATGCCACGGAGCAACAAAGCCTGTGCACCACAACTACTGAGCCTGCGCTCTAGAGCCTGCGAGCCACACTACTGAGCCCACGTGCCACAACTACTGAAGCCCGTGCACCTAGATAGAGCCCATGCTCTGCAACAAAAGAAGCCACTGCAATGAGAAGCCCGCGCACCACAACTAAGAGTAGCCCCCGCTCGCAACTAGAGAAAACCCGTGTGCAGCAACGAAGACCCAACGCAGTCAAAAATAAATAAATAAATAAATTTATTTTAAAAAAAAAGACTAAGACACAGAGAAAACCATGCTACATTTGTAGGAATTGGTGAGTGTATGTCCTGCAGGAGCATCATATAGAGAGGAAATGGAGAAGGCAATAGGCATTGAAGAGGAGGCCAGGGTCAGTGTTATGGGAGACCCTTGGGAAAATCCCAAGGCCCTCTGACACTGTGACGTTATATATTTTTTCTTTCTTGAGAAGGAGATAAGTTTTAAAACGCCTCTTGTTTCTTAAAGATACTATAGTAAGATATCCATGACCCTATTCCAGAAGAAAGCAGGAAATGTACAATCAGTAGAATCTCTTCCCAAAGTCTCCTTGTTTGGAGATCAAGCTGACTTGCTATCTATGATTCTGTTAGAGAAGGTAAACTTGCCCTCGATTGAAAACGTTTATGATCAGATACCATTGCAGTCCTACAAGTTTTCCCGGACGGAGATGATTAAAGGGGTCAGAACACATTTCTCCCCACCTAAACAGTCACCCAGTGGTACCCATACAGCTTGGCTATGGCAGAGGTCAAAATCGTCCATATCTTCTGCTGACCAACTGAGCCAAATGCTGCTTAGTACTCTATAGGATGAGGAATAAAAGGACGTTAAAAATTGTCCCCTGGTATTCTGACACTTTTTACCTCACTACAGTTTAAGGATTAATATTAGGCCTGACCCAGAGAGGGGAAACATTTCTAAGTTTGGTAGTTCCTAAAACAGCTACATTATGAAAGTACTTACATGCTCTACTGAGAGATGCCAAGTGCCTTGGAGTCAGGTTGCTTGTAAAACCACTGTAAAACAATCTGGGCCTTCCTTTCCTTCCTCTTTCCCTTCCCCTTCCCTCCTTCCTTTCTCTTTCTCTTTCTTTCTTTCATAACTTTTCCAATTTCTTCCACTGTTATTAGTCTGTTTAAGTTTTCTCCTCTGGAGTCATTTTTTGGATGTTTGTTTCACCTGGCAGGCTTGAGTTAAAAACACGTATTAGTATTAGGTTTGCCTATCTTATGATCCTTTAGCTTTATTCTTTAGATCTGCGCTGCTCTCTCCAAGTGTCTATTTCCCCATCTGGGGTGGAGGAATCCTATTTTGCAGGCTTCCTGGATCTATACCCATAAGACATCGACTCACAAGTGAATGAAGAGCTAACATCCAAACAGGTGTAGAATTGTCTCATCCCATAAGATAAAACATAGGTTTGTTTTTCTTTTAATAAAATTTTATAAAGATGAATTCAAAGTAATTTTTATTGTTTTTATGGATTTATGCTTCTGTTGTTTAATTGGACAGCCTTATATAGTAAGTCCCCTACATAAAAAGAGTTCTGTCCCAAGAACATGTTCGTAAGTCCAGTTTGTTCAAAAGTCCAACAAAGTCAGCCTAGGTACCCAACTAACACAGTCGGCTATAAAGTACTGCACTGTAATAGGTTTATAATACTTTTCACACAAATAGTACATTAAAAACAGACAAACACAAAAAATAAAGAAAACATTTTAAATCTTACAGTACAGTAGTACAGTACAACAGCTGACATACAGGGGCTGGCATCGAGTGTACAGGCAAGAAGAGTTACTGACTGGAGGAGGGAGAGGGGGTTGGAGATGGTAGAGCTGAAGGATCGTCAGCAATAGGAAACGGAGGGCAAGCTGCAATTTCACTCATGCCTGATGCTGATGGCACAGGTTCTGGTTCTTTGCAGGATTCAATTCTATCTACCCTCTTGAAAAAAATGATCCAGTGATATATGGGTAGTAGCTCTTTTTTTCTCATCATAGATGACACAGTAGCACTGGATTGCATTCTGAATGGCTGCTGCAACCTTCATGCACTGTTCTATGTTCAGCTCCTGGGCCTCAAAACCCTAACAACAGTGCCTCCTCAAATAAAGAAAATCCCCTTGCCATTTCCTGCATAGTGAATTTCTTTGGTTCTTCAGTTACTTCTTCTTCCTCTTGTCTCTCTTCGTCTTTTCTCTGGGCCTCCAATTCCATCAGGTCTTCATTAGTAAGCTCCTCATATTGCACAGCAAAGTGTTCAATGTTATAAGAACGAGTGACGTCTACCAACTTTTCACCTTGCTCCACTGTCTCAGTTATTTTCACTTTTGTTTCCATTGTTATTGCTTGGTGCTTCTTAGCAGTACCAGCTATATCACCGCTGCTTTTATGCTTGCTTCTAGACATCCTGGGTTTGAAATAAAGATACCATACTACTGTACTCCTCTATACACTACTGTAAAGTATACAAAAGCACAACTACTTGTAGAGGATGCATGCATGTTACAATGTATATCAGACACGTGAACTAACTTACATGATTGGACATGTGAATGCACGTTCACATCTTTGAAAGTTCGCAACTTGAAGGTTCGTATGTAGGGGACTTACTGTATTGTAAGTAGGAAAAGACAGCCATTGTTATTCATTAATCCTCTCATTATACATTATTCAACTTATATTCAGGGGACAATATTTTATCACATATTGTCAGAAATGACAGTACTAATTAGCTACCTTAACATACTGATAATAGGAGTATCTTCAAAGAAAAGAAAATCTCCTATATAGCCATCAGCCATATCATAAAGTTATGACTAAGCTACTTCAGACCAAAATAACTGACACAATGCAGATGATAGTTATTGCCAACATATATATTAAACAATCCACAATCGATAGAATTCTTGAGCAAATAGCCATGGTTCACATTAGAGCATCAGAATTTTGATTGCTACAGTCTATTATGACTTGTAAAAGGCACGACCATGTTAGAAGTTTAGCCTGAGAAGGCAAAGGCTGGGGGAGTTAAGAAGAAACTTTATTCCTGTGGCACTTGGCTCTCACCAGAGATGCAAAAGCAAGGAACCCTTCACTTGACACCAGCTCCACTAGACTTTTAATAAGAATGGATAAGCCCGGTCTCTTAAAAATAAGCCTTTTTTATTCTCCCCAACTCCCACTGTGATGAACACAGCCTAACTTCATCTTTTTAAAATGTTTTGTTTTATTACAGATACATCCTATTGTAAATTCAGCCTATTACCATTGTTTTAGAATGTTGCATTTTTGTGATTAATGCTAATTGTTTTTAATGGATTGCTTTCCAACTTTAATTAATTATCTTTAACAGAGTTGGTATCATATTGCAACCTTATTACTCTATATTTCCCATACAGTATACTTTTATTTCAGTGTGGAAAACCAAATGGAAATTCCATGAAATATGAAGCATTTCCAAACTCAACCTCCCACTAAAAAGGCTAACATACTGTAAAACAATGAACAAACGTATATCTGAAAGATAGCCACTTCCCTAACAATGGGCATACATTCAATTTAGCAAAGGTGTCCCGTAATCAGAGATTTTAACACAGATTTTAAAAATGTGCAGAGAGAGACAAATTTTCCCATCAGCTTCTATCCCTGAACACAGTCCTTTAACCCTTGCTGCAAGCAATTGATTAGCTGAACAGATCTTGAGAAACAATTGACATACAAGTACCCCTTTATGGTACAAAGAAGATTCAAATCATGCCCAGGTAAACAGAGAGGGGAACCATGAGGAATCTATCTAAACAGTAATTTTTAGTGAAAATTGCAGATGTTAATAGGAGCAAGAAAAAAATAAAATATATGAGACTATGCAAATATTTGTAACACGCAAATGATAGAAAAGGAGACACCCTAAGAAAAGAAGACAAATCTGTTATAACTGCATTCTCAAGGAAATTTTAATGAATTCTATAAAATAAGATATTAAAGGGGATTTGGAAAGGTTTCAGAATTCACTTAAAAGACAAATACATC
This sequence comes from Balaenoptera ricei, assembly GCF_028023285.1. Lineage (NCBI taxonomy): Eukaryota > Metazoa > Chordata > Mammalia > Artiodactyla > Balaenopteridae > Balaenoptera > Balaenoptera ricei. The sequence continues at coordinate 110,952,410 of NC_082642.1, forward strand.
AACATTGTTGGCAGCAAAACTCATGATAGATAAACAATACAGAAAACCAAGTGGAAAAATAGCTTCAGTGGTTACACTGCAAAAAAGATAAATTAATGAAAAATAAGAAAATTTGCATAGAGGATAGATTAGTCTGATCCATTAGATTGGTAATAGATGTGACTGTATAAATGAACTAACAAGTAAATCAGAGAATGCATTTGAAGTTATGAAAGAATACTTTATTAAAATAAAGGAAAATCTAAACAAAATTCTTAACAAAAAATTATTTTAAAGTCTCCTACAAGCCATACTGTGGTAAAAACATTGGATTTCAGGGGTAAAGAAAAAACTGATACAACACCAGGCTAAAAAATCAAGGAAGATTACCTCTTAATACGATGGGCTTAAACATTTCTAGGTATGGGACATTTCCATGTGGTGATTTCCATGTGGCCATTTGACATAGCCCTTTTCACAGTCCTCTTTTGACAGTGGGACATTCTGATTTAACTTAGAAAAAATTAACTTAGAGTTAATTATTTTTATATTGCCCAATATTTGGAACACCTATCTTAAATAAGCATCCCATCCCTGACTCTGTTTTGCAAGATATGCTTGTGTGTGGATCATTAATATTGTATAATTTTCTCTCTTTGATGTAAAAAAATGTCAATGGTTTGATGACATTATAATTTTGTGCTTATAATTTTATCAGGTTTTCTTAATATACCTTTTGCTTCTTTGTTGCAGAAGTTCATTACTTTTATGTATTTTTATTGAATTGTTCCCTTTAATTAAAAAGCTACTTCTTTTGTATGATTTGATGCTATTTATCATGAATTCTAAATTTGTATATTAATATCTTGATCTAGGATTTTATCTTAGTTTTTTCATTAGTTTATTGTATCTTTGAATGGTATTTATATTCAACTTTCTGAAGACAATTTGTTTTGGTAAATCTCTTAAAATTTCATATATTTTAAGACACATTCCAAATGTTTTCCCTTTTCAAAGATACACTTATTTATTGTCTTATATTTCCTAGCTGGCTTTAAGTTTTCTGTTGTTGATTTTTCTTTTTAGATTTGTTTCCTGTTTCCTCTTTTCCTATATTTTCCTACAGGTCAACTTTCTTTAATCACATTTTTCCCATCCAAACCTGCAATTGGAGAAGAGTAATTGCTTTTATGTTTTTTTCCTTTTTTTTTTTTGTAAGCTATCTAAACTCTGAAAGTGCTTATATCTACTCTATATCTCAACTTTACAAATAAAACAATATATATTATGCTTAAATTTTTCATCTTTTTTTCCCCCAATTCTCAGCTGCGTGAGTATGCTATGAGAGTTTTTATTTAGTCTTTTAGATATAAAGTACTGTTGTTCTTATCACATCACTCAAACTTTATTTCAAAAATTATAACTTTAATAAAGTTTAAAATTTAATTCAATTTAGATTTCTATTTATTGCAATTTTAAAATATAGTCATTACACAACAGCATTTCACTCTCTAATTAAGAGTTCCTTTTTTAGATTAAAGTACAGACACATTGTACATATGGTTAAATTCTACCAACAGCATGTAAGATATAAATTGATCTCAAATTGAAAATCCCTTAAATTATAGAATTATGAGCAATATATATTCCATTATAACCTGTACATATCCTAAAATTATTATTAGGACTGCATATGCTGTGTAAGAGCTTCATATATGAAACAGATTCAGTTGTATCCCAATATAATAGTATTTACAGAGATATGTTTTGACCAGATCTCATTATTTTAGTTAGACAAGCAATTTAAAAAAAAAAATCTAAGTAACTAATTTCTGTATTTTAAATGACTAAGGATATTATTCACGTCATTACATACTGAACTCTCTATAAAGATGCATAGGAATAATTTTTCTTCTCTCCTTTCAATAACAGAGTTGTGATTCTGAGGATTATTTCAGTTATTATATTAACACACTGTGAATCATAGAACCTATCATAAAAGTCTCTTTCTCTTGGCTACTTGGATTTTATAGTCAAATTTATGGCATGTTCTGTTCAAATACACACATTTATCTTTATCTCCTTTTTTCAACATATATTTACATGAGATGCCAAATTTCTCACCTAAAAATTGTATTCATCTTCATTGTCATCTCACCTACAATCTTTGTGAATCAAACTCATTTAGGAATAAGGTGCAGTATGAATTAATAGTAATAATGGGCATCTTTTAGGTGTGCATAACAGTGAGAGACAAAATTACAGATAGAAATCCATGCAGTATACGATTAAGTATAAAACAAAGGTGCTAAGTGATATTGAAATGTAAGAAGTTCACTTAGACTGTGTTGAAATAGACAAGAAAGACTTCATGGAGGAGGGACTTTCAAGATGGCAGAGGAGTACGACATGGAGATCACCTTCCTCCCAACAAATACATCAAAAATACATCTACATGTGGAACAACTCCCACAGAACACCTACTGAACGCTGTCAGAAGAACTCAGACTTCCCAAAAGGCAAGAAACTCCCCATGTACCTGGGTAGGGCAAAAGGAAAAAGGAAAAACAGAGACAAAAGAATAGAGACAGGACCCGCACCTCCATGAGGGAGCTGTGAAGGAGGAAAAGTTTCCAGACACTAGGAAGCCCCTTCACTGGCGGAGACGGGGGGTGGCCGGGGGGGGGGGGAAGCTTTGGAGCCATGGAAGAGAGCCCAGAAATGGGGGTGCAGAGGGCAAAGTGGAGAGACTCCCGCACAGAAGATCAGTGCTGACCAGCACTCACCAGCCTGAGACGCTTGTCTGCTCAATCGCCAGGGGTGTGGGGACTGAGATCTGAGGCTCAGGCTTCACAGGTCAGATCCCAGGGAGAGGACTGAGGTTGGCTGCATGAACACAGCCTGAAGGCAGCTAGTGCACCACAGCTAGCCGGGAGGGAGTCCAGGAAGAAGTCTGGAACTGCCTAAGAGGCAAGAGACCATTGTTTTGGGGTGCATGAGGAGAGGAGATTCAGAGCACTGCCTAAATGAGCTCCAGAGATGGGTGTGAGCCATTGCTACCAGAGCAGACAACAGGGGCAGGCATGAGATGCTAAGGCTGCTGCTGCAGCCACTAGAATCTTCTGTGCAAGAACAGGTCACTATCCACACCTCCAGTCCCAGGAGCTGGTGCAGCCCACCACTGCCAGGGTCTCGTGATTCAGGGACAATTTCCCCGGGACAACACACGGTGCGCCTCAGGCTGTTTCAATGTCATGCCTTCTTCTGCCACTGCAGGCTGGCCCCGCATTCTGTACCCCTCCCTCCTCACAGCCTGAGTGAGCCAGAGCCCCCTAAACAACTGCTATTTTAACCCTGTCCTGTCTGGGCGAAGAACAGATGCCCTCAGGCAACCTACACACAGAGGCGGGGCCAAATCCAAAGCTGAACTCCAGGACCTGTGCGAACAGAAAGAGAAAGGGAAATTTCTCCCAGCAGCCTCAGGAGCAGTGGATTAAATCTCCACAATAAACTTGATGAAGCCTGCCTCTGTGGAATACCTGAACAGACAATGAATCACCCCAAAATTGAGGCAGTGGACTTTGGGAGCAACTGTAGACTTGGGGTTTGCTTTCTGCATTGAATTTGTTCCTAGTTTTATATTTATTTTAGTTTAGTATTTAGAGCTTATTATCATTGGTAGATTTGTTTATTGATTTGGTTGCTCTCTTCCTTTTTTAAATCTATATATATATTTTCCTTATTTTCTTTCTGTAAGTGTGTATGTGTATGCTTCTTTGTGTGATTTTATCTGTACAACTTTGCTTTTACCATTTCTCCTAGGGTTCTGTCTGTCCTCCGTTTTCTTGTTTTTTTTGTGTGTGTGTTTTTTTTTTAGTGTAGTTGTTAGCACTTGTTATCATTGGTGGATTTTTTTTTTTTTTTTTTTTTTGGTTTGGTTTGGTTGCTCTCTTCTTTCTTTTTTTAATTTTTTTCTTTCTTTCTTTCTTTTTTTTCCTCTGTTTTCTTCTGAGCTGAGTGGATGACAGCGTCTTGGTGCTCCACCTGGGTGTCAGGCCTGAGCCTCTGAGGTGGGAGAGCCAAGTTCAGGACATTGGTCCACCAGAGACCTGCTGGTCCCATGTAATATCAAATGGCGAAAGCTCTCCCAGAGATCTCCATTTCAACTCTATGACCCAGCTCCACTCAACAACCAGCAAGCTACAGTGCTGGAACCCTATGCCAAACAACTAGCAAGACAGGAGCACAAGCACACTGTTAGCAGAGAAGCTGACTAAAATTATAATAAGTTCACAGACACCCCAAAACACAACACTGGACAGGGTACTGCCCACTGGAAAGACAAGATCCAGACTCATCCACCAGAAAGCAGGCACCAGTCCCCTCCAGCAGGAAGCCTACACAACCAATTGAACAAATATTACCCACTGGGGGCAGACACAAAAAATTCCGGGAACTACAACTGGCAGCCTGTGAAAGGAGACCGCAAACACAGTAAGTTAAGCAAAATGAGAAGACAGAGAAATACACAGCAGTTGGAGGAGCAAGGTAAAAACCCACCAGAACAAACAAATGAAGAAGAAAAAGGCAGTCTACCTGAAACACAATTCAGAGTAATGATAGTAAAGATGATCCAAAATCTTGGAAATAGAATGGAGAAAATATAAGAAACATTTAACAAGGACCTAGAAGAACCAAAGAGCAAACAAACAACGATGAACAACACAGTAAATGAAATTAAATATTCTCTAGAAGGAATCAATAGCAGAATAACTGAGGCAGAAGGACAGATAAGTGAACTGGAAGACAAAAGAGTGGAAATAACTACTGCAGAGCAGAATAAAGAAAAAAGAATGAAAAGAATTGAGGACAGTCTTAGAGACCTCTGGGACAACATTAAATGCACCAACATTGGAATTACAGGGGTCCCAGAGAAGAAGAGGAAAAAAAAGGGACTGAGAAAATATTTGACGTGATTATAGTTGAAAACTTCTCTAATATGGGAAAGGAAATAGTCAGTCAAGTCCAGGAAGCACAGAGAGTCCCATACAGGATAAATCCAAGGAGAAACATGCCAAGACACATATTAATCAAACTATCAAAAATTAAATACAAAGAAAAAATATTAAAAATAGCAAGGGAAAAGCAACAAATCAGATACAAGGGAATCCCCAGGAGGTTAAAAGCTGATCTTTCAGCAGAAACTCTGCAAACCAGAAGGGAGTGGCAGGACATATTGAAAGTAATGAAAGGGAAAAACCTACAACCAAGATTACTCTACCCAGCAAGGATCTCATTCAGATTTGATGGAGAAATTAAAACCTTTACAGACAAGCAAAAGATAAGAGAATTCAGCACCACCAAACCAGCTCTACAACAAATGCTAAAGGAACTTCTCTAAGCAGGAAACACAAGGGAAAAAAGCTACAATAACAAACCCAAAACAATTAAGAAAATGGTAATAGGAATACCCATATCGATAATCAACTTAAATGTAAATGGATTAAATGCTCTAACCATGATAGACTGGCTGAATGGATAAAAAAACAAGACCCGTACATATGCTATCTACAAGAGGCCCACTTGTGACCTATGGACACATAAAGACTGAAAGTGATGGAAAAAGATATTCCATGCAATTGGAAATCAAAAGAAAGCTAGAATAGCAATTCTCGTATCAAAATAGACAAAATAGACTTTAAAATAAAGACTATTACAAGAGACAAAGAAGGACACTACATAATGATCAAGGAATCAATCCAAGAAGAAGATTAAAAAAAAAAACTGTAAATATTTAAGCACCCAACACAGGAGCACCTCAATACATAAGGCAAATGCTGACAGCCATAAAAGGGGAAATCAATAGTAACACAATCATAGTAGGGGAAATTAACATAACACCCCACTTTCACCAATGGACAGATCATCCAAAATGAAAATAAATAAGGAAACACAAGCTTTAAATGATACATTACACAAGATGGACTTAATTGATATTTATAGAACATTCCATCCACAGACAACAGAATACACTTTCTTCTCAAGTGCTCATGGAACATTCTCCAGAATAGATTATACCTTCGGTCACAAATCAAGCCTTGGGAAACTAAAGAAAATTGAAATCGTTCAAGTATCTTTTCCAACCACAAAGCTATGAGACTAGGTATCAATTACAGGAAAAAATCCGTAAAAATACAAACACATGGAGGCAAAACAATACACTAATGAAGAACGAAGAGATCACTGAAGAAATCAAAGAGGAAATCAAAACATACATGGAAACAAATGACAATGAACGCACGATGACCCAAAACCTATGGGATGCAGCAAAAGTAGTTCTAAGAGGGAAGTTAATAGCAATACAATCCTTCCTCAAGAAACAAGAAACATTTCAAATAAACAACCTAACCTTACACATAAAGCAATTAGAGAAAGAAGAACAAAAAAAACCCCAAAGTTAGTAGAAGGAAAGAAATCATAAAGATCTGATCAGAAATAAATGAAAACCCTAACCCTAACCCTAACCCTAAATGAAAAAGAAATGAAGGAAAAAATAGCAAACATCAATAAAACTAAAAGCTGTTTCTTTGAGAAATTAAAATTGATAAACCATTAGCTAGACTCATCAAGAAAAAAAGGGAGAGTACTCAAATCAATAGAATTAGAAATGAAAAAGGAGAAGTAACAACTGACACTGCAGAAATACACACAATTATGAGAGACTGCTACAAGCAACTATATGCCAATAAAATGGACAACCTAGAAGAAATGGACAAATTCTTAGAAAAGTACAACCTTCCAAGACTGAAGCAGGAAGAAACAGACCAACCACAAGCACTGCATTTGAAACTGTGATAAAAAATCTTCCAACAAACAAAAGCCCAGGACCAGATGGCTTCACAGGCGAATTCTATCAAACATTTACAGAAGAGCTAACACCTATCCTTCTCAAACTCTTCCAAAATATAGCAGAGGGAGGGACATTATCAAACCCATTCTACAAGGTTACCATCACCCTGATACCAAAACCAGAAAAAGATGTCTCAAAAAAAGAACACTACAGGCCAATATCACTGATGAACATAGATGCAAAAATCCTAAACAAAATACTAGCAAACAGAATCCAACAGCACATTAAAGGGATCATACAACATGATCAAGTGGGGTTTATGCCAGGAATGCAAGGATTCTTTAATATATGCAAATCAGTCAATGTGATACAACATATAACAAATTGAAGAATAAAAACCATATGATCATCTCAGCAGATGCAGAAAAATCTTTTGACAAAATTCAACACCCATTTATGATAAAAACCCTCCAGAATGTAGGCATAGAGTGAACTTACCTCAACATAATAATGGCCATATATGACAAACCCACAGCCAACATCGTTCTCAATGGTGAAAAATTGAAACCATTTCCACTAATATCAGGAACAAGAAAATGTTGCCTACTCTCACCACTATTATTCAAGATCGTTATGGAAGTTTTAGCCACAGCAATCAGAGAAGAAAAAGAAATAAAACGAGCCCAAATCAGAAAACGAGAAGTAAAACTGTCACTGTTTGCAGATGACATGATTGTATACATGGAGAATACTAAAGATTCTACCTGAAAACTACTAGAGTTAATGAATGAATTTGGTAAAGTAGCAGGATACAAAATTAATGCACAGAAATCTCTTGCATTCCTATACACTAATGATGAAAAATCTGAAAGAGAAATTAAGGAAACACTCCCATTTACCATTGCAACAAATATAATAAAATACCTAGGAATAAACCTACCTAGGGATATAAAAGACCTGTATGCAGAAAACTATAAGACACTGATGAAAGAAATTAAAGATGATACAACAGATGGAGAGATATACCATGTTCTTGGATTGGAAAAATCAACATTATGAAAATGACTATACTACCCAAAGCAATCTACAGATTCAATGCAATCCCTATCAAACTACCAATGACATTTTTCACAGAACTAGAACAAAAAATTTCACAATTTGTACCGAAACACCAAAGACCTCAAATAGCCAAAGCAATCTTGAGAAAGAAAAGCAGAGCTGGAGGATTCAGGCTCCCTGAATTCAGACTATATAATAAAGCTACAGTAATCAAGGCAGTATGGTACACAAAAAGAGAAATATAGATCGATGGAACAGGATAGAAACCCAGAGATAAACCCACGCACATACTGTCACCTTATCTTTGATAAACGAGACAAGAATATACAGTGGAGACAAGAATATACATTGGAGAAAAGAGAGCCTCTTCAATAAGTGGTGCTGAGAAAAATGGACAGCTACATGTAAAAGAATGAAATTACAACACTCCCTAACACCATACACAAAAAAAACTCAAAATGGATTAAACACCTAAATGTAAGGCCAGACACTATAAAACTCTTAGAGGAAAACATAGGAAGAACACTCTATGACATAAGTCACACCAAGATCCTTTTTGATCCACCTCCTAGACAAATGGAAATAAAAACAAAGATAAAGAAATGGGACCTAATGAAACTTAAAAGCTTTTGCACAGCAAAGGAAACCATAAACAAAATGAAAAGACAACCCTCAGAATGGCAGAAAATATTCGCAAATGAAGCAACTGACAAAGGATTAATCTCCAAAATATACAAGCAGCTCATGCACCTCAATATCAAAAAGACTAACAACCCAATCCAAAAATGGGCAGAAGACCTAAATAGACATTTCTCCAACGAAGATATACAGATCACAAGAAACACCTGAAAGGATGCTCAACATGACTAATCATTAGAGAAATGCAAATCAAAACTACAATGAGGTATCTCCTCATACTGGTCAGAATGGCCATTCTCAAAAAATCTACAAACAATAAATGCTGGAGGACATGTGGAGAAAAGGGCACCCTCTTGCACTGTTGGTGGGAATATAAATTGATACAACTACTATGGAGAACAGTATGGAGCTTCCTTAAAAACTAAAAATAGAACTACCAGCAGTCCCACTACTGGGCATATACCCTGAGAAAACCATAATTCAAAAAGCATCATGTACCTCAATGTTCATTGCAGCACTATTTTCAATAGCCAGGACATTGAAGCAACCTAAGTGTCCATCGACAGACGAATGGATAAAGAAGATGTGGCACATATATACAATGGAATATTACTCAGCCATAAAAAGAAACGAAATTGAGTTATTTTCAGTGAGGTGGATGGACCTAGAGACTGTCATACAGAGTGAAGTAAGTAAGAAAGAGAAAAACAAATACCGTATGCTAATACATATATATGGAATCTATAAAAAAAGAAAAAAATGGTTCTGAAGAACCTAGGGGCAGGACAGGAATAAAGACACAGATGTAGATAATGGACTTGAGGACACGGGGAGGAGGAAGGATAAGGTGGGACGAAGTGAGAGAGTAGCATGGACATATATGCACTATCAAATTTAAAATAGATAGCTAGTGGGAAGCAGCTACATGGCACTGGGAAATCAGCTCATTGCTTTGTGTCCACCTAGAGGGGTGGGATAGGGAGGGTGAGAGGGAGATGAAGTGGGATGAGAAATGGGAATATATGTATATGTATAGCTGATTCAATTTTTTATACAGCAGAAAGTAACACACCATTGTAAAGCAATTATACTCCAATAAAGATATTAAAAAAAAAGTCTAGGTATAATTCATCCAAAAAAATAGAAGACTTCACGGAGGAGGTGTGATTTAAGCTTGGTTTTGAGTGATTGATCAGTTTTGGATACAAAGAGACGTGGAGAAAGTGTCTTTACATTAGAAGAACATACACAGGAGAAAAGTAGAAAGGCACACTTGAGGACTGGTAAAAGAGACCATCCTACTGAGATAAAGCCTCCTGTAAATAAATAAGAAAATAAAGTTAAAACAGGGATTGGGACAAGAAAATGTCAAGATATTGCTATCAATTAACAAATATGAACTTCTTCCTGCTGGCACATGGGTGTCATTGATAGCTGATGGAAAGAAAATTGATGTTAATGAACCTATTTAAAAAAAAAAAAAACTTATCTTGCAGTAATGTCTAGAATAGATTAGAAAAGGTTGTGAAGATAAGGAAATGCATTAGGAAACTATTGTTATAATTCAGGCATGATATCTAATGAATATAAATATTTAATACATGTTCATTCAATAAATTAATGGCTGAAATAAAGAAATGGGTAAGTGGAAAAGGAAACACCATTTACTAAGATGGAATGGAAAAATGATGAACTGACAGAATTGGAAATTGCAAAAGAAGGTATAGAATAGATTCAAAATTCAGTCCCGATGCTTGTAGTGTTTGCAAAAATAGGAAAGGCAAAAATAGTAATACATTTACTCAAGATGACACCTTTACTTAACGTGATTTTAATTATGTTGAATTTGATGTAAAAAAAAATCTAGATGGACACATTAAAGTACATTCAGAATGTAACATCAGAGATTTTTTTTTGTTTCATTCACTGATTTTTCCCAAGCACTTAGAAAAGTGCATGGCACAAAGTAAACACTCAATACATATTTCTTAAATTAAATTGAAATCTTTAGGCAAATGTGGCTTGACTGAAGGTGACAAGAAACTATGTGTCTGGTGATAATTATGTACATTAACTACATGAAGAATAAAATAATATAAAAGAAGTTCTACATAAAAATAGAGCAATACTATTTTAGTAGTGTACATTTATTGCAAATCTGATTTATACCTGAAATTTACTTGGATTATCTTATTAAATATTATCAATAATATTTGAGCAGAGATTGAATTCACCATGAACCCATACTGAAAAACGCTCTAAAGGTTTACATGAAAAAGAAGGAGTTTATGTCATATTTTGTTGGGAGATTGTGGCCTGTTGTGGGTGTAACTTTTCTATTTATCTGTTTTAAAAATATTTTGATATCTGCTAGGTATTATCTGTGTCATATGTCTTTTCCTTAAGAAGCATGATATAAACTGAAAATAGTGATCAATTAACAGTAAAGAGTCTGAGGAGTTGCACAGAAGCCTTCTCTTCTCACTATTATTAAATAGAAAATAGCTCATTGACTGTATTAGACTCTTTCGGCATTCACCACATTACTGAAACAATGTGGTATAGATGCTCATAGTAGTTGTTTGCAGATCTGTGGAACAAAAGCAGAAAGAAAAAGGGATAATTTCACTTCATCAAAAAATAAGAGGGCTTCCCTGGTGGCGCAGTGGTTGAGAATCTGCCTGCCAATGCAGGGGATACGGGTTCGAGCCCCGCTCTGGGAAGATCCCACATGCCGTGGTGCAACTGGGCCCGTGAGCCACAACTACTGAGCCTGCGCGTCTGGATCCTGTGCTCTGCAACAAGAGAGGCCACGATAGTGAGAGGCCCGCGCACCGCGATGAAGAGTGGCCCCCGCTTGCCACAACTAGAGAAAGCCCTCGCACAGAAACGAAGACGCAACACAGCCATAAATAAACTAAAAAAAATAATAATAAGAAGAAGTATGAGCAAATAGTTTTTTCTTGTTTTTACTCACAATAACTCTCCTATGATTTGGGAAATATTCATGAGGTCTATAAAATGCAATTACCTCATTTTTATACTTCCTGAAAAGAGAAAAAGTCAAGAGGAGATCTTATACTGATACTGCTGCGTTAGCAATTTAAATGTAAAATTGCATACTAACTACTTTTTCATGATGTTTTATTGATTTTCTTTTGGTTCAACTTCAGTGATTAAATGAGACAAAATATATGGTATTGAGGTTTCTCACTGATATTTTCATCAAGACTGGATAAAATCCAAATGATACAGTATCTTCTGGCTTGCATAAAAGCCCTGATTTTATGGGATAGTAGTTTATTTATTTAGTTTTCTTTCAAGGGCTGGTTTCTGTCACTTTTTGCTCAATATTTGTCAAGAAAGTACAAAAGTGATGTTTTTACTGTCTCACCTCCTCATATATAATAAATAATCAAATATATATTTTAATAAAAATTGCTTAAGTCATCATAGGTCCTAGAAACAGCAGTCAAATGGTAATCTAGAGAGACAGACAGAGACAGAGAAAGGGAAGAGAGAAGAAAAAAATTAAAAGAAGAAAAAAGTTGACCATTTAATCAATTAAACTTACTATCAAATAAATACTTATCATTCAATTTTATCTCGAACTTTCCCCTTTCTGAAGATCCTAACTGCATAAGTCACATAACATAAGAATTTGTCCCACCATAAGAATTCTGTGCAAGAACGTGAATCTGTGAATTGTTTCATGGCCCCAAACAGAAAGGAAATTGTCTGGAGGAAGGCAAATCTGTGTGCCTGTCAGAGATTCTGAGTGTGAATTCAGGATCACTTTAACATCTATGAAATATGCCCAATACAGGTCTGAACTGCTAGCTTTCTCAGTTACCATTTCTTAACTCTTGAGTTGTTCTTTTACTTAATACTAGGTGTCCATTAAAAAAATCAGAAATGACAAGTATATTTTCCTTTTATTATCTATGCTTATGATATTCAGTTTAGATCAAAGTTAAATATAATCAAGGGTTTACCTTGTATGAAGTAATTAACATAAATTTGAATATAGCATACTGATCTCTCTGCCTCTAGCTTCTATTTCCCCTATTCCTGAAATCCTCATCTAGTTAACATCTACTCATGTATATGACATTTTCCTTGGCCACTTGTTTAAATAAGGGCCTACATTACCTTAACTCCCTTTCCTGGTTGTAGCTGGTCCAAAGGGCAATTTGTGGGGAACCTGAGAAATGAAGGTAAGGTTATAGTCTTGCCCACTAAATACCATTTTTTTGTGGTCATGTAGATGGCAGAGAGATGCAGAGGTACCTGGTGGGTTCCAGCTTGTTCCTGCTCTCCTTAACTTTGTGTCCAGCTCTTCTGCACAATTGCTGACAACCTGATAACCAACAGTGGCCCAGACAGAAACAGAGGCAGAAGTTGCACAGAAATAATAGTTTTCTCTCAAATTTTTAGGAAGTTCCCTTCATAGCCCTCTTTTAGGACAGGATTTTTGTGGCTTCTCAGATTTCTCTGAAGACTTTGACTAATTCACTCAAGAAAGTACTTCCGGCAGAAATTAGTGATTTGTTTCCTGATCCTTCCAACCTTCAGTTCCCTCACCTAATTTCATGACTCTGTAAGGTTTAGTACCTTACACTAAATCCCTTATTCCATAACCATTATAATGACTCTGCTTCCCTGGCTGAACCCCAATTGATATATTATTTTTTAGATTTCAGCTCAAATGTCATTCCCTTAAGGGAAATTTCATAGGGAAATATTTTCTCAGTGGTTCTCTCTGCTTACATCCCCTAGACTAGATTAGGTGCTCTCCTAAGTATTATTATAGCTTCCAGTATCCTGGTACATTGTTTCAAAATCTATGATCCTTTTGGATTATAACTATCTACTGATCTATCCATCTATACCTTTATATATTATTAATGTCTCTCTCTAACACTAAGCTGCAAGAAATCTGGGGACAGAAAAATACTTGATTTGTTCTTCATTATATTTGAAACTGTTAGGCACAGTGCTTGGCCTAGAACAGGCACTCAATACACATTTATTGAATAACTAAATAAATATAGAATTTGCATTTTATGTGCGTGGCTATATATACATATATATACACATGCACGTATATATACATATATGAATATACACATACATATATATTCAACCATATAAATATTGCTCAAACTTAATTGAGAAATTAGACTACTATAATTGTATCCAACTGAAAACATTTATTACATTGGGAAGCATAACTTTTTCTTCAACAGAGACAGTGATGTAACGGGGGCATTAGATGTAGCTACATAGATTGCCCTACGCAACTTCACAGGTACAATTTAGGCATTTTGGGATATGAATGATGCACCCTAAAGTTTTACAACACAGGGGCTTTAACTGTAAATGCTGGTGACTAAGAATCCATTCACACCGCTGGTAATTTCTGATGATATTATTAATGTCAGTGAGATTTTAACACATTTTCTGTCTTGAAATCATATATCAATAAAAAACTGTGGATGAAAATCCTTTAAGTTGTTGGAAAAATGGTTTGCATTTGTATATGTATACTAATATTTCCAAGTGACAGAAATCTAGTCTAATTTCTTCAAGCAAATCACAAGTTCATATAATAAATGTTTCAGTTAGTCAATTATGAATATGGAAAGTACTAGAGGTATGTCAAACAGGAAAGGACTTAGCAATGAAAATGATAGGTTTGCATAATTAGTGGAAGAGCTAGAGCAGTGAAGATTAGGAAGCTCCAAGTAGATTTCACAAAACTGTGAAAGGTAGTGATTGTAGAAAAGTGCCACTGATGTTCTTAACAGCCTTCAGCAACAAAGTGGATGACTCTTAAGAGGACAGATGGAAGTTGCTGGCAAAAATTCATAACCGATATCTGCCAAAGCCAGGTGCCTGCTCACAGCTACTGGCTAAAGAATAATTACTTCTGCTTTTCTTTCATTTCCCAAATATTTTGAGAGTACCTCTCATTGGTGGAAAGAACCACACTGGCAGGAGATAATGGGAAATACAGTTTCCAAAATCTATTTCCCATCATACATGTAAAAGGTTAGAAAGAATGGTTGTTATATTTCACATAGAAATTCATTTAGAGGTCTTTTACCTCCTCAAACCTCAACCCACAATTTAGTTTTTCCTCCTAATATTGTTTCTTGGTCTACTGGTAAAATTTAAGCCTCTTGCAAAAGTGTAAAATTATACAATTTTATTTTGTCATGTATGCCATTTTATTCTGAAACAATAACCAATTTTTCTAATTATTCTCTTGAAGGAAAGTTATAACACCTATATAGAGATTTGAAACAGCATGTGTGAAAAACATCTGAAAAAAATTAAAGTTTCTGGACAGATGTTATAAGAGTCTTGTAGAAAAAGATATCAGCATTGCAATCCCAATTCTAATTTACTTTACATCAGGCATTTAAATTTACTATCTTTAGGCCATATGTTCCAAATAGAGCTTGGTTCTATATTCATGAATCAGTTGACAATGAATAGTTAAGTTCTGCTAATTCAGAAAGGTGAAGTTGAGTGAGTTAATTTAAATGGCAGAATACTTGTAACTACAAATTCTAACATACCCTCAGAAAACTTCCCAAAAAGAACTGCCATATGTTTTAAACCGTGATGGAAATGTTTTTTTTTTTTTTCTTAAAAAGCTGCAACTTTTATGTAGCTATACTTGAGAATATCTTAGCATTTCCATTAAAATTCTATTTTGAGATTTTTAAACTTGGCTCCAAAAATTGTTTGAAGATTGAAATTTAACATGTGAAATCTAAGGGAATATTAAGTAACTGAATATTTTTAATTAAATGTTTTCCACATTTTATAGTTCTTTAATACCTTAGCAGTATGGTTAGATTTAAATTATAAAAATAAGTTTGTGCCACATGGACAACCGGTTGTGACTCACTTAGGTGTGATAACAAGCTGTCCAAGTATACCAGTCATAATCTCCATGAACATTGACTCTATTTGCTGGAAAGAACAAAAATGCTGACAGTTAGAAAAACTGGGGGTGGAAGGAAGCATCGCCTGTACTTCAAAGACCTCTATTCAAAAGACAAGGATATGTTCCAGATCCTCTGGAAAGTAGTCCAAGAATAAGCAGTGTATTATCAGTGAAAAATTAGAGACTAGGTACTAAAATACTTAAATAGAACCTGGATATATGAGCTAGAAAAGTTCAGCTTGAAAAAGTCAGTGAAGAGCATGTGAAGAATATTCTTTTCATTTCTAATGGAAAGCATGATTCCCTCCCCTGACACCCATACCAGAGTCAGTATCAACTCAGAAAGCCTGTAGGGTAGACACACTCCTGTCTACAGCATGGTTGCAGGAACACCATTCCTAAAAGGAACCTTGTTGACCCTCCTAGGGCTTAATCTGGATTACAGGGATAATGCAGAAGAGCAGAGAGCTTCTATATTCTATCAAAGTCACATTGGAATCAGAGAAAACTGATTTGTATCCTGAGTTTTTTCATTTTCAACCTGTGTGAACTTGGGGAACACATTAACCTCTGTAAAATTCAATTTGCTAATCTATAAAATGGGGTGATAATATAAACTTTACAGGTTTTAAAGCAACCATAAAGTAGATAAGTATAAAGTACCAACAACATGCTTATCAAATAACAAAATTCAATAAAACCGAATTATTGTTTTATATAAGATGGAAACCAAATACTGTTTCATTGACTAGAATCTCCTAGTACCTCTATTCCAGCTATTATCAAGAGGAGGGTCCACCTGATTATGTTTGCCTCTGTCTCTGATAGTGATATCACATTCATGGATATCAAAAATGTGACCAGAAGGCAGAGCACAGAAGCATAGTGCCTTAGGATTAGGACCAAATTCAGTTTTTCTGAAGTATTATTACTTGTTCTAAATATTGATCTTTCAGATCCATCTAGTTCTCGATATATCTTTACATTATCTTAGTTCACACAATAAACATTCATTAAAACTTTGTTGTAGGCCAAGTTCTTTGCTAAAAACTGGTAAGAAAGGAAGAAATAAAATGTTTCTTGCTCTCAAAAACTTGTAGTTCCAAGGGTAAGGTTGATAGGAGTGAAAGAATCCAAATAGCATGAGATAAGTGCTGATAAAGTCAGATGCAGGATTCATTTATATCCGATGGAGATGTTTGGGAAGGCTTCTTAGAAGATGTAATGAAACAGGTTTTAAAAAAAGAATTGAAGTTGCACATATGAATAAAAAGAAAGAATATTCTGGTAGCAAGAAGAGCACATTTAAGCAAGTTGTGAGAGCAAGAAATTATTTAGTTTGGAAAAGTCCAAAATTAGAGTAGTCACCTATACAGACAGAAAGTTATGCAAGGAAAAGTCAGAAAGTCTTTCTCCTAAATTATATGGGAATCTATCACAGAATTTTACGAAGGTAACTGGTAGAATTAGGTTTGCATAGGAGAAGGATTATTCTGGCAGCAGATTGAAGGATAGTAAGATTGTAACCAGTGAGATCAATTAGGAAGCTATTCAGTAATCCTAAGAAAATAGTCCAGTGTTTCCTAGTTATGCAATATTGGGCAAGTTATTTGATCTTTATTGACCTGTGTGAGCCTCTGTTTCATTAGTATTAATATTGTGTAGGTTTAGTATTTTTATTAGTATTATGTAACTTTAAATATTAACAACAATAACAAAGAAAGTGTGGGCCATATTACCTGCCAAAGACTGATAAAAGGATTAGATTAGAAAACATATGTGAAAGCACTGAGCGCTGTGCCCATATAGGAGCTGAATATCCTTGCTCTCATCTTTCATTCCAATCCACACAGGTTCAGGTGCATGAACACTTGAAGGTGAATTTTTAAGCTATTAGATGTTTTGTTTCTATTTGGGGATCCAGGAAGAAAAGGGTGACAAGTGGTAAATACCTATATCTCCTCTAGAGCAGTACTTCTCATACTTTAATGTGTAGAAAAAAAAAAAAAATCACCTGAGTGTTTTGGTAAAATGCAGATGTGCTAAAATGCAGATTCAGAGTGAGCAGGTCTGGAATAGGGCCTAAGATTATGCATCTCTAAAAAACTCCTGGGTGATGTTGATGCTACTGGTCCGTGAACCACCTTTTGGCTTACAAAGCTCTAAGAAATGCCTGCTGTTTGTCCATGCTCCCAGAAGTTGGAGAGGCAGATTTTAAAAAGCAAATGCAGGAGATACAGAATTAACCTGCTGAAATGTTCCTATTAATCATTTTGCAGATCAAATTCTATTTTCCATAACAAATTTTCATCTTTTTTTTCTTTTTTTTTTTTTTAGAAATTTCATGTAATGTCTGAAACATTTATATTAACATATTTCCATACATATTTCCATACAAATACAAATATGATTTTTAGAAATTTCATGTAATGTCTGAAACATTTATATTAACATATTTCCATACATATTTCCATACAAATACAAATATAAGATTTTTAGAAATTTCATGTAATGTCTGAAACATTTATATTAACATGTTTCCATACAAATAGCCCAATGAAAGTTTAGTATTAGTTGTTTTGTTTGTTTTTTTATACTGCAGGTTCTTATTAGGCATCAGTTTTATACACATCAGTGTATACATGTCAATCCCAATCGCCCAATTCAGCACACCACCATCCCCACCCCACCGCAGTTTTCCCCCCTTGGTGTCCATATGTCCATTCTCTACATCTGTGTCTCAACTTCTGCCCTGCAAACTGGCTCATCTGTACCATTTTTCTAGGTTCCGCATACATGCATTAATATACGATATTTGTTTTTCTCTTTCTGACTTACTTCACTCTGTATGACAGTCTCTAGATCCATCCACGTCTCAACAAATGACTCAATTTCGTTCCTTTTTATGGCTGAGTAATATTCCATTGTATATATGTACCACATCTTCTTTATCCATTCGTCTGTTGATGGGCATTTAGGTTGCTTCCATGACCTGGCTATTGTAAATAGTGCTGCAATGAACATTCGGGTGCATGTGTCTTTTTGAATTACGGTTTTCTCTGGGTATATGCCCAGTAGTGGGATTGCTGGGTCATATGGTAATTCTATTTTTAGTTTTTTAAGGAACCTCCATATTGTTCTCCATAGTGGCTGTATCAATTTACATTCCCACCAACAGTGCAAGAGGGTTCCCTTTTCACCACACCCTCTCCAGCATTTGTTGTTTGTAGATTTTCTGATGATGCCCATTCTAACAGAAGTGAGGTGATACCTCATTGTAGTTTTGATTTGCATTTCTCTAATAATTAGTGATGTTGAGCATCTTCTCATGTGCTTCGTGGCCATCTGTATGTCTTCTTTGGAGAAATGTCTATTTAGGTCTTCTGCCCATTTTTGGATTGGGGTGTTTGTTTCTTTGATATTGAGCTGAATGAGCTGTTTATATATTTTGGAGATTAATCCTTTGTCCGTTGATTCATTTGCAAATATTTTCTCCCATTCTGAGGGTTGTCTTTTCGTCTTGTTTATGGTTTCCTTTGCTGTGCAAAAGCTTTGAAGTTTCATTAGGTCCCATTTGTTTATTTTTGTTTTTATTTCCATTACTCTAGGAGGTGGATCAAAAAAGATCTTGCTGTGATTTATGTCAAAGAGTGTTCTTCCTATGTTTTCCTCTAAGAGTTTTATAGTGTCCAGTCTTATATTTAGGTCTCTAATCCATTTTGAGTTTATTTTTGTGTATGGTGTTAGGGAGTATTCTAATTTCATTCTTTTGCATGTAGCTGTCCAGTTTTCCCAGCACCACTTATTGAAGAGACTGTCTTTTCTCCATTGTATATCTTTGCCTCCTTTGTCATAGATTAGTTGACCATAGGTGCGTGGGTTAATGTCTGGGCTTTCTATCTTGTTCCATTGATCTATGTTTCTGTTTTTGTGCCAGTACCATATTGTCTTGATTACTGTAGCTTTGTAGTATAGTCTGAAGTCAGGGAGTCTGATTCCTCCAGCTCCATTTTTTTGCCTCAAGACTGCTTTGCCTATTCGGGGTCTTTTGTGTCTCCATACAAATTTTAAGATGATTTGTTCTAGCTCCGTAAAAAATGCCATTGGTAATTTGATAGGGATTGCATTGAATCTGTAGATTGCTTTGGGTAGTATACTCATTTTCACAATGTTGATTCTTCCAATCCAAGAACATGGTATATCTCTCCATCTGTTGGTATCATCTTTAATTTCTTTCATCAGTGTCTTATAGTTTTCTGCATACAGGTCTTTTGTCTCCCTAGGTAGGTTTATTCCTAGGTATTTTATTCTTTTTGTTGCAATGGTAAATGGGAGTGTTTCCATAATTTCTCTTTCAGATTTTTCATCATTAGTGTATAGGAATGCAAGAGATTTCTGTGCATTAATTTTGTATCCTGCAACTTTACCATATTCATTAATTAGCTCTAGCAGTTTTCTGGTGGCAGTTTTAGGATTCTCTATGTATAGTATCATGTCATCCGCAAACAGTGACAGTTTTACTTCTTCTTTTCCAATTTGTATTCCTTTTATTTCTTTTTCTTCTCTGATTGCCGTGGCTAGGACTTCCAAAACTATGTTGAATAATAGTGGTGAGAGTGGACATCCTTGTCTCGTTCCTGATCTTAGAGGAAATGCTTTCAGTTTTTCACCATTGAGAATGATGTTTGCTGTGGGTTTGTCATATATGGCCTTTATTATGTTGAGGTAGGTTCCCTCTATGCCCACTTTCTGGAGAGTTTTTATCAGAAATGGGTGTTGAATTTTGTCAAAAGCTTTTTCTGCATCTATTGAGATGATCATATGGTTTTTATTCTTCAATTTGTTAATATGGTGTATCACATTGATTGAT
This sequence comes from Balaenoptera ricei, assembly GCF_028023285.1. Classification (NCBI taxonomy): domain Eukaryota; kingdom Metazoa; phylum Chordata; class Mammalia; order Artiodactyla; family Balaenopteridae; genus Balaenoptera; species Balaenoptera ricei. Next base: position 110,972,768 of record NC_082642.1, read on the forward strand.
TTGCGTATATTGAAGAATCCTTGCATCCCTGGCATAAATCCCACTTGATCGTGGTGTATGATCCGTTTAATGTGTTGTTGGATTCTGTTTGCTAGTATTTTGTTGAGGATTTTTGCATCTATATTCATCAGTGATATTGGTCTGTAATTTTCTTTTTTTGTAGTGTCTTTGTCTGGTTTTGGTATCAGGGTGATGGTGGCCTCATAGAATGAGTTTGGGTGTGTTCCTTCCTCTGCAATTTTTTGGAAGAGTTTGAGAAGGATGGGTGTTAGCTCTTCTCTAAATGTTTGATAGAATTCACCTGTGAAGCCATCTGGTCCTGGACTTTTGTTTGTTGGAAGATTTTTAATCACAGTTTCAATTTCATTACTTGTGATTGGTCTGTTCATATTTTCTATTTCTTTCTGGTTCAGTCTTGGAAGGTTATACCTTTCTAAGAATTTGTCCATTTCTTCCAGGTTGTCCATTTTATTGGCATAAAGTTGCTTGTAGTAGTCTCTTAGGATGCTTTGTATTTCTGCAGTGTCTGTTGTAACTTCTCCTTTTTCATTTCTGATTTTATTGATTTGAGTCCTCTCCCTCTTTTTCTTGATGAGTCTGGCTAATGGTTTATCAATTTTGTTTATCTTCTCAAAGAACCAACTTTTAGTTTTATTGATCTTTGCTATTGTTTTCTTTGTTTCTATTTCATTTATTTCTGCTCTGATCTTTATGATTTCTTTCCTTCTGCTAACTTTGGGTTTTGTTTGTTCTTCTTTCTCTAGTTTCTTTAAGTGTAAGGTTAGATTGTTTACTTGAGCTTTTTCTTGTTTCTTTAGGTAGGCTTGTATAGCTATAAACTTCCCTCTTAGAACTGCTTTTGCTGCATCCCATAGGTTTTGGGTCGTCGTGTTTTCATTGTCATTTGTCTCTAGGTATTTTTTGATTTCCTCTTTGATTTCTTCAGTGATCTCTTGGTTATTTAGTAACGTATTGTTTAGCCTCCATGTGTTTGTCCTTTTTACGTTTTTTTCCCTGTAATTCATTTCTAATCTCATAGCGTTGTGGTCAGAAAAGATGCTTGATATGATTTCAATTTTCTTAAATTTACTGAGGCTTGATTTGTGACCCAAGATGTGATCTATCTTGGAGAATGTTCCGTGCGCACTTGAGAAGAACGTGTAATCTGCTGTTTTTGGATGGAATGTCCGATATATATCAATTAAATCTATCTGGTCTATTGTGTCATTTAAAGCTTCTGTTTCCTTATTTATTTTCATTTTGGATGATCTGTCCATTGGTGTAAGTGAGGTGTTAAAGTCCCCCACTATTATTGTGTTACTGTCGATTTCCTCTTTTATAGCTGTTAGCAGTTGCCTTATGTATTGAGGTGCTCCTATGTTGGGTGCATATATATTTATAATTGTTATATCTTCTTCTTGGATTGATCCCTGGATCATTATGTAGTGTCCTTCCTTGTCTCTTGTAACATTCTTTAATTTAAAGTCTATTTTATCTGATATGAGTATAGCTACTCCAGCTTTCTTTTGATTTCCATTTGCATGGAATATCTTTTTCCATCCCATCACTTTCAGTCTGTATGTGTCCCTAGGTCTAAAGTGGGTCTCTTGTAGACAGCATATATATGGGTCTTGTTTTTGTATCCATTCAGCCAGTCTATGTCTTTTGGTTGGGGCATTTAATCCATTCACGTTTAAGGTAATTATCGATATGTATGTTCCTATGACCATTTTCTTAATTGTTTTGGGTTTGTTTTTGTAGGTCCTTTTCTTCTCTTGTGTTTCCCACTTAGAGAAGTTCCTTTAGCATTTGTTGTAGAGCTGGTTTGGTGGTGCTGAATTCTCTTAGCTTTTGCTTGTCTGTAAAGCTTTTGATTTCTCCATCAAATCTAAATGAGATCCTTGCCGGGTAGAGTAATCTTGGTTGTAGGTTCTTCCCTTTCATCACTTTAAGTATATCATGCCACTCCCTTCTGGCTTGCAGAGTTTCTGCTGAGAAATCAGCTGTTAACCTTATGGGAGTTCCCTTGTATGTTATTTGTCGTTTTTCCCTTGCTGCTTTCAATAATTTTTCTTTGTCTTTAATTTTTGCCACTTTGATTACTATGTGTCTCGGCGTGTTTCTCCTTGGGTTTATCCTGTATGGGACTCTCTGCGCTTCCTGGACTTGGGTGGCTATTTCCTTTCCCATGTTAGGGAAGTTTTCGACTATAATCTCTTCAAATATTTTCTCTGGTCCTTTCTCTCTCTCTTCTCCTTCTGGGACCCCTATAATGCGAATGTTGTTGCGTTTAATGTTGTCCCAGAGGTCTCTTAGGCTGTCTTCATTTCTTTTCATTCTTTTTTCTTTAGTCTGTTCCGCAGCAGTGAATTCCATCATTCTGTCTTCCAGGTCACTTATCCGTTCTTCTGCCTCAGTTATTCTGCTATTGATTCCTTCTAGTGTAGTTTTCATTTCAGTTATTGTATTGGTCATCTCTGTTTGTTTGTTCTTTAATTCTTCTAGGTCTTTGTTAATCATTTCTTGCATCTTCTCAATCTTTGCCTCCATTCTTATTCCAAGGTCCTGGATCATCTTCACTATCATTATTCTGAATTCTTTTTCTGGAAGGTTGCCTATCTCCACTTCATTTAGTTGTTTTTCTGGGGTTTTTTCTTGTTCCTTCATCTGGTACACAGCCCTCTGCCTTTTCATCTTCTCTATCTTTCTGTAACTGTGGTTTTTGGTCCACAGGCTGCAGGATTATAGTTTTTCTTGCTTCTGTTGTCTGCCCTCTGGTGGTTGAGGCTATCTAAGAGGCTTGATGGGAGGCTCTGGTGGTGGGTAGGGCTGACTGTTGCTGTGGCGGTCAGAGCTCAGTAAAACCTTAATCCACTTGACTGTTGATGGGTGGGGCTGGGTTCCCTCCCTGTTGCTGTGGCGGTCAGAGCTCAGTAAAACCTTAATCCACTTGACTGTTGATGGGTGGGGCTGGGTTCCCTCCCTGTTGCTGTGGCGGTCAGAGCTCAGTAAAACCTTAATCCACTTGACTGTTGATGGGTGGGGCTGGGTTCCCTCCCTGTTGGCTGTTTTGCCTGAGGCAACCCAACACTGGAGCCTACCCGTGCTCTTTGGTGGGGTTAATGGCAGACTCTGGGAGGGCTCACGCCAAGGAGAACTTCCCAGAACCTCTGCTGCCAGTGTCCTTATCCCCACGGTGAAACAGAGCCACCACTCGCCTCTGCAGGAGACCCCCCAACACCAGCAGGTAGGTCTGGTTCAGTCTCCCCCAGGCTCACTGCTCCTTCCCCTGGGTCCTGATGCACACATTACTTTGTGTGTGCCCTCCAAGAGTGGGGTCTCTGTTTCCCCCAGTCCCGTCAAAGTCCTGCAATCCAATTCCCACTAGGCTTCAAAGTCTGATTCTCTAGGAATTCCTCCTCCCGTTGCCTGACCCCCAGGTTGGGAAGCCTGACGTGGGGCTCAGAACCTTTACTCCAGTGGGTGGACTTCTGTGGTATAAGTGTTTGCCAGTCTGTGAGTCACCCACCCAGCAGTTACGGGGTTTGATTTTACTCTGCTTGCGCCCCTCCTACCGTCTCACTGTGGCTTCTCCTCTGTCCTTGGACGTGGGGTATCCTCCTTGGTGAAGTCCAGGGTCTTCCTGTCAATGATGGTCCAGCAGTCAGTTGTGATTCTGGTGCTCTCGCAAGAGGGAGTGACAGCACGTCCTTCTACTCCGCCATCTTGGTTAATCTCCGTCGGTAGAAAAGGCATCTTTTTTTTCTTTAAAGAAATAGATAATACATATAATAATTCTGTGATTTCATTACAGACTATTTAATTTCAGGATGTAAGTGAGAAGACATTCACTGTTTATTTTTTAATCACTCTCTCAAATTAAACATTTCAAAGTACACTATCACCGCACACTAAGGGGCCCTCAGCACACTGGCTTCTCTAGAAGGAAGGGATATTAGGTGAAGTTTGAGGATGAAAAAATTTAAGGATCGGAAATGGAAAAAGAGATAATAATGTGTTCTACTACTTTTTCATAGACTTGGTCAACAGCATGAAATTTCATGTAGCAAGACCCAGTAGGTATTTCCTGGAGGAACAAAAATGTCCTTGTCAGCAACTGGACAGAAAAAAGCCTTCCAATTACCTTTGACCTAGGGTCATTGTAAAGAGAAGGACCTTGCCATTGAGCCCTGGGAGGAGTTTGGTTACTGAGCATTCTGAATATTCTTTTAATTTTCTAGGGAGTTGATAGATATCATATAATGATTAAGGATATATCAAAATTGTATTTGCTCACAAATATACCATTTTCAGTTGTGCAACACAGAGATTAGATATAACTCAACATTTTCTTTTACCTAGATTAGAAATATTTTATAGCTATATATATATAAAATATAATTATATATATATATATGTATAAAATTCTGAAGCAAAGCTAGTCAAAAATGAGGCTTGGCTTTTCAAGCAAAAGTCAATGCTTCTTTAGAACTGACCTCAAAATTTGATTACAACTGTTCTACATTTAAACATATTTTAGTATTTTATATTTAATATGATTATTCTGAAGGCACTGGGGAATCTACAAGGGTGAGAGATAGAAGTACAGTGTTCCTTGCTGAAGAAAGAGTATTGGCGTCACTTTGTTAAAGAGATTTAAACAGGACAATATTTTAGGCAATACAGGTAAAGCCAAAATATATCTCTGCTTTCATTTCAGAATGAACTTTCTCTATAAACACAATAGATTTGAGAAGCATTTTGTAAATTTCATCAGTGCTTAAAATGAAACCTAACAATGTAGAAAATGACTAATCAGGTAACTAGGCACATTCTGATATCAACCAAGGTCATTTAGTACATCATCCAAGTTTCCTAGATTTTTATTTAAAAATGTATTACAAAATCTAAAGTTTAAAATCTCATTTTTATGCTTTATTTATGACAGAGATTGAAAAGTTATCAGTTGCAAAGAAAAGAAATTCAATGTTTGGATTAAACAAAATGTGCCATTTCTGGAAAAATTGCCGTTTTCTTGTCTATTTTTTTTTTTTTTTGCTTCGTACATCTGTGCTTCTGTAAAATAAAAACTAGTTATCATGGCAACTGGAGAATCACGTGCACCATCTCAGAGCTAAAATACTCCTTGTTTGAGAAATATTATGTTCACTCTTTATTTGAATCTGTATAATACTACATTCAGAAGAGAAAATATTTTATAGGTACCATATCATAAAACTATTCAGTATATTTTGTTTGTTTCCCAATAAATAACTTATTGTTATTTAAGCAATATATTTAATAGTAGCAATGAAGAAAACCCTGATATAACAAAAATAGAGATTAAAAATGTAACATTCTAGATGAATCAGATGACAATTGAAAGACTCTTCCCTTCAATAAGGAGTATAAGTAGTTTTCCTTAATATACTCAAATTATATATATAAAGACATTAAGGAACAATTATAATCTAAACAAAAACGACAAACAGCTCCAATATATGTTATAAAATTGCTACTCATTTTACCATCATTCTATTATTCAACTTAACCAACTCATGATAGGTACTTGAGCCACCTCACTGGTAGATTATGAAAATGGGAAAATGATCTGATGGCACAGGACACAGGAAATGGAGAAGTAAAAGATGACTTCATGTTTCCTAGCTGGGTTTCTTGATATTTGTTAGTACCAGGGAGTAAAATTAGTAATGTAACTATTACATAGCATCACATACAGGAGAATAAGGACTTTAGAAGAGATACAAGGAAAAGGGGAGAGTTGTGAATAGTAGAGATTTATATTTCCACATGTACTCTAAGCAGGGGTGAAGAACATCTCAAGGAAGGATACCTCTCTTACAATTTTTCTAAGAGGAGCCCAGGGGTATCCAGAAATAATTTAGAAACCAATGCAAAAGTAGTGATTACAATTATTACAGTTCTGTTCAAGGTTTTACTTTTAATCAATGTATGTTGTTTCCTTTTTTTTTTTTTTTTAATTCTTTTGGCTGCACCATGCAGCATGTGGGATCTTAGTTCCCCAACCAGGGATCGAACCCGTGCCCCCTGCAGTGGGAGTGCGGAGTCGTAACCACTGGAGCATCAGGGAAATCCCTGTATGTTGTTTCCTAATCAATGTTTTGTAATTGTTCATATACACAACCATAAAATAATTAAAATAACAATAATAAAATAAGATACTACTTCTGCCCAGGACAAATAATTAGAATGCTAGTCATGTACCTATTTAAAACACTTACATTTAATTCAGTTTAATTTTAAAATTATGATATTTATCCTATTTCCCTACCTTTAAGCGTGGAACTAGTGGACATGTGTGCCCTTTGGATCACAAAAGGGAGGAACACATCCTGCACGGACTCTGCCCTCAAACTCAATTCTTCACTGAAAATAGACTGAAACCCAGATGAAGTTGGAGTCTGTTGGCTATTACCTGAAGCATGCATTCCTGCTCTCCAGCTTTGGAAAGCAGCTGTCAAAATGCCTTTGGCCTATGTACATGTATGTATGGTGTGTGCAAGAAGCCAAGGGCATATATCTTCAGAGCAGCATGACTCTGAACATGCTGAGCATCTCCTTTCCTGACTTGGCCATGTCTAAAGGTGAGATATCACATCATACAGGAAACTGCAGTCAGCCTCATGTGAAAGCAACCTCTCTTGTCACTTGCAGAAAGACTGAAATGGTCTTAATAGAAAACTCACTCTAATGAGTAGAAAAATCTATTTCAATGCTATCTTGTTTAATACAAGTAGTAATTTCTGCTAGCGAACACAAAGAAATGCATTCTCACAGTAAGTTTAATTTGCCTAATCAAAAGAAAAAATTTTAAAGTATATCCGAATGAATTCTGAATTAATATTGCAACAGTTTTCCTATATTGTTTCTCTAAATTATTTTTTTATTTAAAAAAACGTAGATTTGACCGTCATTATTTTTTGCATATTTCTCCCCATGGCTGTGTCCATTGATTCCTAGGACTGTTGTATTTTTAATGTTTATGATAATTTTTAGTAATGAAAAATGAGAGAATATCTATTCATATTTCTAAAGATTCTGATTCTGTTGGTTAACAAAAGAAAACAATGGTTAGGTTGTATAGATAAATGATTCTTAGTTAGCATTATCTATTGTATTTTCATCAACACATAATCAGAAAACATGAGGAAATTGAAGGTATAGGTCATTCTCCCATTACATGCAATAAATATTTTAAAAAGTATTAATTTTATGAAGTTGTGTTATACTAATGAGCCTTAATGATGTAGGAGGCCTAAACTTCTGCATATTCACTTTTCACTTAGAAAATCATCCTTATGGGATTCTATGAATGAACCTAAGGACCAAAGCTGACACATTTTTAAGGTATAGACTGAACTGCAATAACCTCTTAATTTAATTTTTAAATTAAAAAGAAAAAGAATGTTGTGGTCATCCATTTACAGTGCTTGGTGTCAGTCTATTTATCTCTTGTAAAAATAAAATACAGTGTGTGTGCGTGAAAAAAAAAAAGAAAGAAAATGAAAGTACTCAGGTTTAATTAATGCACCAGGCTCTCAGTATATAGATTTTGAACGAAAGGAAGTAGCAGCCAACTTGTGAGTGTTTTAAATTTGGGGCTCAAGAATTAGACTTTTGTTTCATAGAGATGTGTGCATATTTTTCAAGCAGGGTCTGACATGAACAAAATACGTTTTAGGAAGATTAATCAGGCAATGCATTATGCAATGGATTGTATTACCAAGAGTCTTGAGGGAGGGAGTTCAATTAGCAGATAATTGCAATAGCCTTGGGATGATCTGATGGTGGCTTTGATTAAAGTAGAAGAGGGTTGGTCTGGGAGAGAGTAGAGGACAGTTATGTAAAACTCCATGAGGGAAAACTGGCAGGCCTTAATAAATGACTAGAAAAGAGAGTATGGGGTGGGAATGAAACAGAAACATAGATCAACTGACTCATCATCAATTGAGCCTTATCCTGATGTAGGACTCTTGTAGAAGCAAATTCAAATGTGTGACTCAATTATTGTTCTTTTAGTGGAATTATGGTGTTTGTAGGAAAAGAGCTCATGGAAAACAAATGAAGAAGTCAGACATGAATTTTGGGTAACAAGACAAAAATCTACTCTCCTGAAGAAAATATTCCAATAAAGTCTTGCTGCTCAAGCACTGACTTTATCCCCCAGCCTCTACACCATTGATCAAACAATGCACATTCCTCCAAATTTTATTTTTTTAAATTTTAAATTTTTAAAAAAATTTTGAATTTTCTTTACTTTATACAGTAGGTTCTTATTAGTCATCAATTTTATACACATCAGTGTATACATGTCAATCCCAATTGCACAATTCATCACACCACCATCCCCCCCCCACCGTGGCTTTGCCCCCTTGGTGCCCATACGTTTGTTCTCTACATCTGTGTCTCAACTTCTGCCCTGAAAACCAGTTCATCTGTACCATTTTCCTAAGTTCCACATACATGCATTAATATACGATATTTGTTTTTCTCTTTCTGACTTACTTCACTCTGTATGACAGTCTCTAGATCCATCCATGTCTCAACAAATGACCCAATTTCGTTCTTTTTATGGCTGAGTAATATTCCATTGTATATATGTACCACTACTTCTTTATCCATTTGTCTGTCGATGGGCATTTAGGTGGCTTCCATGACCTGGCTACTGTAAATAGTGCTGCAATGAACATTGGGGTGCATGTGTATTTTTGAATTATGGTTTTCTCTGGGTATATGCCCAGTAGTGGGATTGCTGGGTCATATGGTAATTCTATTTTTAGTTTACTAAGGAACCTCCATACTGTTCTCCAAAGTGGCTGTATCAATTTACATTCCCACCAACAGTGCAAGAGGGTTCCCTTTCCTCCACACCCTCTCCAGCATTTGTTGTTTGTAGATTTTCTGATGATGCCATTCTAACTGGTGTGAGGTGGTACCTCATTGTAGTTTTGAGTTGCATTTCTCTAATAATTAGAGCATGTTGAGCAGCTTTTCATGTACTTCTTGGCCATCTGTATGTCTTCTTCGGAGAAATGTCTATTTAGGTCTTCTGCTCATTTTTTGGATTGGGTTGTTTGTTTCTTTAATATTGAGCTGCATGAGCTGTTTATATATTTTGGAGATTAATCCTTTGTCCACTGATACATTTGCAAACATTTTCTCCCATCCTGAGGGTTGTCTTTTCGTCTTGTTTATGGTTTCCTTTGCTGTGCATAAGCTTTGAAGTTTCATTAGGTCTCATTTGTTTATTTTTGTTTTTATTTCCATTACTCTAGGAGGTGGATCAAAAAAAAAAAGATCTTGCTGTGATTTATGTCAAAGAATGTTCTTCCTATGTATTCCTCTAAGAGTTTTATAGTGTCTGGCCTTATATTTAGGTCTCTAATCCATTTTGAGTTTATTTTTGTGTTTGGTGTTAGGGAGTCTTCTAAATTCATTCTTTTACATGTAGCTGTCCAGTTTTCCCAGAACCACTTATGAAGAGACTGTTTTTTCTCCATTGTATGTCCTTGCCTCCTTTGTCATAGACTAGTTGACAATAGATGCATGGGTTCATCTCTGGGCTTTCTATCTTGTTCCATTGATCTATGTTTCTGTTTTTGTGCCAGTACAATATTGTCTTGATTACTGTAGCTTTGTAGTATAGTCTGAAGTCAGGGAGTCTGATTCCTCCAGCTCTGTTTTTTCCGTCAAGACTGCTTTGGCTATTCGGAGTCTTTTGTGTCTCCATACAAATTTTAAGATTTTTTGTTCTAGTTCCGTAAAAAATGCCATTGGTAATTTGACAGAGATTGCATTGAATCTGTAGATTGCTTTGGGTAATATAGTGATTTTCACAATATTAATTCTTCCAATCCAAGAACATGGTATATCTCTCCATCTGTTGGTATCATTTTTAATTTCTTTCATCAGTGTCTTATAGTTTTCTGCATACAGGTATTTTGTCTCCCTAGGTAGGTTTATTCCTAGGTATTTTATTCTTTTTGTTTTAATGGTAAATGGGAGTGTTTCCTTAATTTTCTTTCAGATTTTTCATCATTAGTGTATAGGAATGCAAGATATTTCTGTGCATTAATTTTGTATCCTGCCACTTTACCAAATTCATTGATTAGCTCGAGTAGTTTTCTGGTGGCATTTTTAGGATTCTCTATGTATAGTATCATGTCATCTGCAAATAGTGACAGTTTTACTTCTTCTTTTCTGATTTGTATTCCTTTTATTTGTTTTTCTTCTATGATTGCTGCGGCTAGGACTTCCAAACCTATGTTGAATAATAGTGGTGAGAGTGGACGTCCTTGTCTTGTTCCTGATCTTAGAGGAAATGCTTTCAGTTTTTCACCACTGAGAATGATGTTTGCTGTGGGTTTGTCATATATGGCCTTTATTATGTTGAGGTAGATTCCCTCTATGCCAACTTTCTGGAGAGTTTTTATCATAAATGGGTGTTGAATTTTGTCAAAAGCTTTTTCTGCATCTATTGTGATGATCATATGGTTTTTATTCTTCAATTTGTTAATATGGTGTAACACATTGATTGATTTCTGTATATTGAAGAATCCTTGCATCCCTGGGATAAATCCCACTTGATCATGGTGTATGATCCTTTTAATGTGCTGTTGGATTCTGTTTGCTAGTATTTTGTTGAGGATTTTTGCATCAATATTCAGCAGTGATATTGGTCTGTAATTTTCTTTTTTTGTACTATCTTTGTCTGGTTTTGGAATCAGGGTGATGGTGGCCTCATAGAATGAGTTTGGGAGTGTTCCTTCCTCTGCACTTTTTTGGAAGAGTTTGAGAAGGATGGGTGTTAGCTCTTCTCTAAATGTTTGATAGAATTCACCTGTGAAGCCATCTGGTCCTGGACTTTTGTTTGTTGGAAGATTTTTAATCACAGTTTCAATTTCATTCCTTGTGATTGGTCTGTTCATATTTTCTGTTTCTTCCTGGTTCAGTCTTGGAAGGTTATACCTTTCTAAGAATTTGTCCATTTCTTCCAGGTTGTCCATTTTATTGGCATAGAGTTGCTTGTAGTAGTCTCTTAGGATGCTCTGTATTTCTACAGTGTCTGCTGTAACTTCTCCTTTTTCATTTCTAATTTTATTGATTTGAGTCCTCTCTGTCTTTTTCTTGATGACTCTGGCTAATGGTTTATCCATTTTGTTTATCTTCTCAAAGAACCAGCTTTCAGTTTTATTGATCTTTGCTATTGTTTTCTTTGTTTCTTTTTCATTGGTTTCTGATCTGATCTTTATGATTTCTTTCCTTCTGCTAACTTTGGGTTTTGTTTGTTCTTCTTTCTCTAGTTCCTTCAGGTATAAGGTTAGATTGTTTATTTGAAATTTTTCTTTTTTCTTGAGGTAGGCTTGTATAGCTATAAACTTCCCTCTTAGAACTGCTTTTGCTGTATCCCATAGGTTTTGGATCATCGTGTTTTCATTGTCATTTGTCTCTAGGTATTTTTTGATTTCCTCTTTGATTTCTTCAGTGATCTCTTGGTTATTTAGTAACGTATTGGTTAGCCTCCATGTGTTTGTGTTTTTTACATTTTTTCCCCTGTAATTCATTTCTAATCTCATAGCATTGTGTTCCAAAAAGATGTTTGATATGATTTCAATTTTCTTAAATTTACTGAGGCTTGATTTGTGACCGAAAATGTGATTTATCCTGCAGAATGTTCTGTGCGCCCTTGAGAAGAAAGTATAATCTGCTGTTTTTGGATGTAATGTCTTATAAATATCCATTAAATCTATCTGGTCTATTGTGTCATTTAAAGCTTCTGTTTCCTTATTTATTTTCATTTTGGATGATCTGTCCATTGGTGTAAGTGAGGTGTTAAAGTCCCCCACTGTTACTGTGTTACTGGCGAGTTCCCCTTTTAGAGCTGCTAGCAGTTGCCGTATGTATTGAGGTGATACTATGTTGGGTGCATATATATTTATAATTGTTATATCTTCTTCTTAGATTGATCCCTTGATCATTATGTAGTGCCCTTCCTTGTCTCTAGTAACATTCTTTATTTTAAAGTCTATTTTATCTGATATGGGTATTGCTACTCCAGCTTTCTTTTGATTTCCTTTTGTATGGAATATCTTTTTCCATCCCCTCACTTTCAGTCTGTATGTGTCCCTAGGTCTGAAGTGGGTCTCTTTTAGACAGCATATAGATGGGTCTTGTTTTTTTTATCCATTCAGCAAGCCTGTGTCTCTTGGTTGGAGCATTTAATCCATTCATGTTTAAGGTAATTATTTATATGTATGTTACTATGACCATTTTCTTAATTGTTTTGGGTTTGTTTTTTAGGTCCTTTTCTTCTCTTGTGTTTCCCACTTAGAGAAGTTCCTTTAGCATTTGTTGTAGAGCTGGTTTGGTGGTGCTGAATTCTCTTAGCTTTTGCTTGTCTGTAAAGCTTTTGATTTCTCCATCGAATCTGAATGAGATCCTTGCCAGGTAGAGTAATCTTGGTTGTAGGTTCTTCCCTTTCATCACTTTAAGTATATCAAGCCACTCCCTTCTGGCTTGTAGAGTTTCTGCGGAGAAATCAGCTGTTAACCTTATGGGAGTTCCCTTGTATATTATTTGTCATTTCCCCCTTGCTGCTTTCAATAATTTTGCTTTGTCTTTAATTTTTGCCACTTTGATTACTATGTGTCTCGGCGTGTTTCTCCTTGGGTTTATCCTGTATGGGACTCACCGCACTTTCTGGACTTGGGTGGCTATTTCTTTTCCCACGTTAGGGAATTTTCGACTATAATCTCTTCAGATATTTTCTCTGGTCCTTTCTCTCTCTCTTCTCCTTCTGGGACCCCTATAATGTGAATGTTGTTGCGTTTAATATTGTCCCAGAGGTCTCTTAGGCTGTTTTCATTTCTTTTCATTCTTGTTTCTTTATTCTGTTCTGCAGCAGTGAATTCCACCATTCTGTCTTCCAGGTCACTTATCCGTTCTTCTGCCTCAGTTATTCTGCTATTGATTCCTTCTAGTGTAGTTTTCATTTCAGTTATTGTATTGGTCATCTCTGTGTGTTTGTTCTTTAATTCGTCTAGGTCTTTGTTAAACATTTCTTGCATCTTCTCAATCTTTGCCTCCATTCTTTTTCTGATGTCCTGGATCATCTTCACTATCATTATTCTGAATTTTTTTTCTGGAAGGTTGCCTATCTCCACTTCATTTAGTTGTTTTTCTGGGGTTTTATCTTGTTCCTTCATCTGGTACATAGCCCTCTGCCTTTTCATCTTGTCTATCTTTCTGTGAATGTGGTTTTTGTTCCACAGGCTTCAGGATTGTAGTTCTTCTTGCTTCTGCTTCAGATTTTATTTATAGAACAACTCCAGCTCCACCATCTAGTTATGTCTTTCATTGAAAGAGGAAGTGTTCAGTCATCACCTTTATTTTTCTCTGGAGGGGAGGAAAATTCTCCCCTGGAGTAAAAGATTCTGGAGGCGCCCCTTCATCTCTTTTTTCCACAACCCTTTACTGAATGCTCACCAAGAGAGGAAAAGTGATTTACCTGATTGATTGTTAAATAGAGAAAAGGAAATAAAACTTTTGGACTCAAGCCTTTTATAGTTTTCTATCTTTAAGAGCAGCCTGCTCTCAACTTAGACTCCTTCTCCTCTCCTTTGCAGTAACTAGGGATCCCTGAATGATAGAAATATCTGCATTCACTTAGATTTGCCTGTTACTAAGCAGGTTTGTTTAATTAAAGGTTTAGGGAGTGTCAGACAGCCAGCTTGTGCCAGCAGATCTAGTCTCCTTCTGGTATCAGGTTTACAACTAATAAAATTAATAGTTTGATCTCCTTATCTGATTCCTTTGTCCATTTCTGTTGATTTAGAATTTTGGAGGAATCCCCCAGCCACAACACACCAACACACACAAAATCATTAAAACATTCTCTTCTCAAACTTCTATAATATTAAATATAATCTAATGTAGCCAAGTTATTTACCATTTTGAGTTTCTTTTCTTACTACCAAGAGTAACTACTACTGGTATCTCACTTATCGACCAAGCCCTCTTACATGATTTGCTCTACATAGTATTGTTTATGATCACATATTTTATCCCTTAGGCTGTCCTGTATATAGTATTTGTATGAAAGGGTAAGGTACTTTACTTTTAATTTTATGGTTTAAGTGCTATAGACATTTGGAAAAGGGGCACTAATGAATTCAAAAGTATCTGGGGATGCATTCTAAATGTAAGGTAATTGATGTGGGGCTTAAGTACATTTCAAAAATAAATAAACCATGAGTGGAAGGGATATAATTTTGGATAAAAAAATTCAGAGCAGGTAAGAGTAAAACATGAAATAAAGCAAAAAAGGAAACAAGGTATATTTATGGGAAAGGTAAGGAGAGAGAAGACAGAAGAAAACTGATCTTGCTTAGAATTAGTTTGCACTGTTACTTAAATTATAAATAGGCTTAAAATACAGCAGATTGATTTCAGATTGTGTGGTATAAAAACAGTGCTCAAATATTCCAAGTGTCCCATACATTTCTTATCCTCTTATGTTGTTATGTTAAGGTCTTATCACTAGTAATGGCCAATAGACTGTGAAAAGAAATGACATATGCCACTTTTGGCCAAGGCAGATTAAAGTTGTTGTGTCTCTTCTATTCCTATATTTCCCTGCCTTATGGACAAGTGTTAAAATAGAAACATCACGAAATAGAAGAGTTATTGATATTTTCACTAGATGGAGGAAAACTCTGGCCACCTACAATGAATAATATGTGATTAAGAAAGAAACACTTGCTATGTTAATCCACTGAGATTGGTTGAGATGGATAATGTTGCCTAAACATAACAAATATAAATTGCTAAGGATTTGGAGTAATGTTAGGCCAATTCTGTTATTCAAGTCATTTTCTGGCTATAAATTAACAAAAATAAGTAGCCTGTAACTCAAGTAATAATCTAGCTATTGTTTGAGCAAGTGCCTTGCAGAGGGCTGAGCAAATATGTGCTGTGCAAATATATTCTACAATCTAATCCTGCAACTAGACCACACTAGGTGTGATATGGTATCTGATTGATCTTGTGGCATACATTTACTAAGCACCTGGCTGTGTTCTGTTGGGAGTAGGGAAGAAGGAGCCTATGAGAATTAATTCAGTAATCTCTCTGTACTTCTATATCATATGTGGTAGTTGGAGCAGTAATACAAAAACATACAGAGAAAAGTTAGCACTAACTAAGTGATGTCAAATGAGCCTTCCATGTGTTTTTAATTGGATATACCTTATGAGAGATGTTAGGATTTCAGTTAGCCTTTGAAGAAGACATGTTGAGGTTTCTGAAGAAATAAGGGGAGAGCGGCATAAAAAGGGCTCAAAAGTAGGTGAGAGTCACTTCAAAGAACTGTGAGTAGAAAAGTTCGGCTGGCATGTATGAATGCTATGGAGGAATAGAGAAATCAATTACTTAAGTGGAATTTTGAGGTCAGAATTTGGGAAATATTTGCATTTTCAACTTTGTTAAGAAATACAGAAATATAAAAGATTTTGAAGCAGGGGATTACGTGTGATATTACTCTGGATTCTTGTAGACTGCAGGAGATTCCTCTGTTTCCTTTTCCTGGAAAAGTGATTAAAATAATATATTATGTTAACTTCTTATCTACATCAATGGAAAGATCATCCAGACAGAAAATCAATACAGAAACACAGGCCTTAAATGACATATTAGGCCAGATGGACTTAACTGATATTTATAGAGCATTTCATCCAAAAGTAGCAGAATACACATTCTTCTCATGTACACATGGAACATTTTCCTGGATAGATCAAATGCTGGGCCACAAAGCAAACCTTAGTAAATTTAAGAAAATTTAAATTGTATCAAGCATCTTTTCTGACCACAACACTATGAGATTAGAAAGCAAATACAAGAAAAAAAAACTATAAAAAACACAAACACGTGGAGGCTAAACAATATGCCACTAAACAACCAATAGATCACTGAAGAAATCAAAGAGGAAATTTAAAAAATGCCTAGAGACAAATGAAAGTGAAACAGGACAATCCAAAACCTATGGAATGAAGCAAAAGCAGTTCTAAGAGGGAAGTTTATAGCAATACAAGCTTACCTCAGGAAACAAGAAAAATCTCAAATAAAAAACCTAACATTACACATAAAGCACTAGAGTAAGAAGAACAAATGCAACCCAAGTAAGTAGAAGGAAAGAAATCATAAAGATCAGAGCAGAAATAAATGAAATAGAGACAAACAATAGAAAAGATCAATGAAACTAAAAGCTGGTTCTCTGAAAAGATAAACAAAATTGATAAACCTTTAGCCAGAGCCTTCAAGAAAAAAAGGGAGAGGGCCCAAATCAGTAAAATTAGAAATGAAAAAGGAGAAGTTAAAAGAGACAGCACAGAAATACAAAGGACCGTAAGAGACTACGACATGCAACTCTATGCCAATAAAATGGACAACCTAGAAGCAATGGACAAGTTCTTAGAAAGGTGCAATCTCCCAAGACTGAACCAGGAAGAAATAGAAAATAAGAACAGACCAATCTCAAGTACTGAAATTGAAACTGTGATTAAATACTCCAAACAAACCAAAGTCCAGGACCAGATGGCTTCACAGGTGAATTCTATCAAACATTTAGAGAACAGCTAACACCTATCCTGAAACTACTCCAAAATATTGCAGAGCAAGGAACACTTCCAAACTCATTCCATGAGGGCACCATTACCCTGATACCAAAACCAGAAAAAGGTACCACAAAAAAAGAAAATTTCAGGCCAACATCACTGATGAACATAGACGTAAAAATCCTCAACAAAATACCAGCAAACCAAATCCAACAATAATTTAAAAAGATCATACACCATGATCAAGTGGGATTCATCCCAGGGATGCAAGGATTTTCAATATCTGAAAATTAATCAGTGTGATACAGCACATTAACAAATTGAAGAATAAAAACCATATGATGCAAAACAAGCCTTTGGTAAAATTCAAGAGCCATTTATGATAAAAACTCTCCAGAATGTGGTCATAAAGGGAACATACCTAAACATGATAAAGGCCATATATGACAAACTATCAGCTAACATCATACTCAATGGTGTAAAGCTGAAAGCATTTCCTCTAAGATCAGGAACAAGACAAGGATGCCCACTCTCACCATTTTTATTCAACATAGTTTTGGAAGTCCTAGCCAAAGCAATCAGAAAGGAAAAAGAAATTTAAAAATCCAAATTGGAAAAGAAGAAGTAAAACTGTCACTGTTTGCAGACGACATGACACTATACATAGAAAATTCTAAAGACGCTACCAGAAACCCACTAGAGCTCATCAATGAATTTGTAAAGTCATAGGATACAAAATTAATACACAGAAATCTGTTGCATTTCTATACACTAACAGCAAAAGACCATAAAGAGAAATTAAGGAAACAATCCCATTTACCATTGCATCAGAAAGAATAAAATACCTAGGAATAAACCTACCTAAGGCGGCAAAAGATCTGTACTCTGAAAACTACAAGACAATGATGGATGAAATAGAAGATGACACAAACAGATGGAAAGATATACCATGTTCTTGGATGGAAGAATCAATGTTATCAAAATGACTATACTACCCAAGGCACTCTATTGATTAAAAAAAATTCCAATCAAATTACCAATGGCATTTTTTTACAGAACTAGAACAAAAAAAAATTAAAATTTGTATGGAAACACAAAAGATCCCAAATAGCCAAAGCAATATTGAGAAAGAAATATGGAGCTGGTGGAATCAGGCTTCCTGACTTCAGACCATACTACAAAGCCACAGTAATCAAAACAGTATGGTACTGGCACAAAAACAAATATGGATCAATGGAACAAGATAGAAATCCAAGAAATTAACTGACACACCTAAGGTCAATTAACCTACAACACAGGATGCAAGAATATACAATGGAGAAAAGACAGTCTCTTCAGTAATCGGTGCTGGGAAAAACGGACAGCCACATGTAAAAGAATGAACTTAGAACATTCTCTAACACCATACACAAAAACAAACTCAAAATGGATTAAAGACCTAAATGTAAAACTGGATACAGTAAAACTCTTAGAGGAAAACATAGGTAGAACACTCTGACATAAGTCACAGCAATATCTTTTTGGATCCATCTCCTAGAGTAATGGAAGTGAAAACAGAAATAAACAAATGGGACTTAATTAAACTTAAAAGCTTTCGCACAGCAAAGGAAACCATAAACAAGACAAAAAGACAACCTACAGAATGGGAGAAAATATTTGCAAACGATGCGGCCAACAAGAGATTAATCTCCAAAATATACAAATAGCTCATACAACTCAATATCAAAAAAACAAACAACCCAATCAAGAAATAGAGGATCTAAATAGACATTTCTCCAAAGAAGACATACAGATGGCCAACAGGCACATGAAAAGATGTTCAGCATTGCTAATTATTAGAGAAATGCAAATAAAAACTACCATGAGATATCACCTCACACTGGTCAGGGTGGCCATCATCAAAAATTCTACAAATAATAAATGCTGGAGAAGGTGTGGAGAAAAGGGAACCCTCCTACACTGTTGGTGCAAATGTAACTTGGTACACCCACTATGGAGAACAGTATGGAGGGTCCTTAAAAAATAGAAACAGACATACCATATGATCCAGAAATTCCACTTCTGGGCATGTATCTGGAGAAAACCATAATTTAAAAAAGTACTTGCACCCCAATATTCATTGCAGCACTATTTACAAAAGCCAAGACATGGAAGCAACCTAGGTGTCCATCAACAGACAAATGGATAAAGAAGATGTGTTATATATATACACAATGGAATATTACTCAGCTGTAAAAAAGAATGAAATAATGCCATTTGCAGCAACATGGATGGACCTAGAGATAATCATATTAAGTGAAGTAAGCCAGACAGAGAAAGACAAACATCATATGATATTGCTTATATGTAGAATCTAAAAAAAATGATACAAATGAACTTATTTACAAAACAGAAATAGATTCACAGACATAGAAAACAAACTTATGATTACCAAAGAGGAAAGCGGGAGAAGGGATAAATTAGGGGTTTGGGATTAAAATATACATACTACTATACATAAAATAGATAATCAACAAGGTCCTACTGTATAACACAGGGAATTATACTCAATATCATTTTATAAACTATAATGGAAGAAAATGTAAAATAAGAATATATATATTTATATATATGTATACATGAATCACTTTGTTGTACACCTGAATGTGACTCAACATGTAAATCAACTGTTTCAATAAAAGTTTATATATATAAATATATATGTGGTATATATATATATATATGGTATATATATATGGTATATATATATATGGTGTGTGTATGTGTGTGTGTGTGTATATATATATATATATATATATATATATATATATATATATATATATATATATACACACACACACACATATATATATATATGGTAGTTCAGAGAATTGTTTAGGGGCTGCATGATGAACTCTGGGTAGGTCTCCAGGAAAAAACCAGAATTGTGCTGTAGAAGAGGTCTATGAGGACACTACCACTACTAAATTTTTTGCATGTCTACCTTTTCTGGACCAGGAAATCAACATAACTGCTACCACTGCTTTTTTTGCATGTGTGCCAGTTCTCTTTCAAGAAAGTCCCCTTGCATTCATTGATGACCCTAAAACCAATTGTCTTCACTACCTTCTTAACAGAAACAAACATGGTGTATGAACCCTCACATTTCTTATGAGTCAACACTTCACAATGATGAGTTTGATTGGTGGATTCTGGGTCATATGCCTGTGCCCTAGCTGTACAGGATGCTGGAAAAGAGATTTTCAGTCTTTACTTTAAAGAAAGTTGTTACTTAGCAGTACAAAAAAACCCAAACATAAGAAATATGTTTAAAGGGGCCTGAGGCTGACTCTCACAAGTGTCCCTCACATATATTCACAGCTGTACTTTATTAAAATTAATCTCATGGATTAATGAATGTTAAAGGAAGAGAGACAAATGCATATTAGTTTAGAGAGTGTTGTAGTAGTCTCCCCAAAAAGCAACATGATCTTAAAGATATTGCCTGAGATAAAAAAATAGAGGATGCTAAATAAAGGCATTTAGAAGGTTTAATTAACAAGGACTTGGACACTTACTGGACTATAGATGGAACCAGGAAGAATACAGTGTTTGTATCCCTAAACATTTGATGGTGTGTGTATAAAAGATGATAGTACAATGAAAGTTAATTGATAATTAAGGCGGAGGAGCTAATTTGGAAAAAGAGGTATTGATTTCAGTTTTAGATTTGTTGCATTGGAGATAAAGTAGCACATGCAAATTATAAAATAAGCAAATTCAAGAAGATTGTGGAAAATTTAAAGAAAACCATTATTTTGATTAAAAGAGTTTCTAAAATAAGATCTAGTTTAAGGAGGCCAAAGAAACAGGGTGCTGTTTAGTTTTAGCTGAATAAACAAAGGTCTTTAACTATTTGATTGTAGAGATTCATTACAATGTTATGTTGGCACATTGTTCTCTAATTCCACTGTGGCAAAACCACCGGAAATCAGTTCATTGGAAAGAGTATGAGGGCTGTTAGGCATTGGGGTAGACTACCCAGGTAGACCATGGGATATCCTCTGAAGATCTCTGAATATGAGATAGAACTTCTACCTGTCTGGTTTTATTTGGAAGCCATAAAATTTGAAGCCAGAGGATGAGAGACAATGGTCTAAATGAGCTTTTAAAATCATCTACTGTATTGTAGTTATACAATTCTTTTAAAAGATTGCCCAATTTTCATGAAATTGCATGTGTAGATGAAGAAAGCCATTTCCTTCCTAATGCATAAGATCTCATGATTGCTTAGAAAACTCTACTTCAAACCACAAACTACTTCTTAGTGAAAAATGATCAAAGTATTCTCCAAGGGTAAGAGATAAAATTCTAAGTTTCCTGTTAGTTTACATGTAATTCTTGTCAAATCCAATTGGTTTCTCAATCATAATGAGCCTGATACAACAACAAAGGAAACTACTCTTTCATTGACTGTTAGAGAATTGACCCCTTAAGTCCAATATCATCCTCAATTTAAATTCCCCAGTGATCTGTGTAACTACATAAGATACAGTTATTGTAGTCATTATCTTTGGATAACCAAAAATAGAGAAACAAAGAAGAAAAAATATATTATTTAAAACAGCTGTTCTCCAGTAATTTGGGAATGTTTATGTCACCAATTCTAGGGAACACAGAGATGTAAATAGTTAATAGTTGATTTAAAGTTCTGTCACTGCAAAAACTATGGCAATGATATATTGCATTAAAAGTAAAAACTGACTAGATGCTTTGTGCTTCTGAAAAGAAAATAAGTAATTATGTATATGAAGGCTTCTAAGAAAAAATTCCCCAAGAGACATATGGGTTTAAAGAAGAGCGAGCTGACAGACAACTCTTCTCACAAACCTAAACTGAATAAATAAGCTCAGGAAAAGACCCATAGGAATAGAAAGCTTGATTTGTGGAGCTAATGTGTCTGTAACTCCTAAAATGGTCAGGTTAGCTTAACTGAAATGGTGAAAGCTTTCTGCTTGTTTTAACAGACTCCAAGTGTTAACAGAACGGGATTTGCTGTGTATAATCTTTGAGGGGGCTTGTAAATTCTTGGGAAGTTAGTAATTAATTGGGCTTTACTCTCCCTGGAATCAGTATCCACAGTCAAAAATGGATCTGGGGGCAAAAAGATTAGAATAAGAAAGGGTTGCTTTCCATGAAGGAGCAAACTATTTCTAAAATAATGAATTAAATTCACACAGTGACTTAACATTGGTTTTTGCAAAATACCTGAGTGTTTGACAAAATATTACTAATTTGCCACGTTTTCCAAACCAGGAGCCCCTGGGAGTAACGCACGTGCTCAGGACAGCATCATGCCTTCTGCCGATCTCTATGAATCCATTTCATTGACGTCAACAGTAATATAGTCATTCTCTTTGTTGAGATCACTGTCAAATATTGATTGAGCACAAACTGGATGCAAGGTAGGCTGCCAGGAAGGTGCACAGCTGTGATTTCACTAAGTTGCACAGGAGCAATCACCTCCCTAACAAGACTACTGCTGCTTTTTGAAACATAGTGACTACACTAGAGTACAGTACAGCAGTAGGAATGATTAGACTGCTTTTCACAAGAATTGCATGTCATAAGATATTTTCACCCAGGCATACGGCTCTCAGCCCCTGGGGGAGAATCTCATGCAAAGACTGAGATTTTACTTTGGCTGAGAGTTCCTAATATTTGGATCAGTCTGGTTATGGTTCTGATTTGTGCACAGCTGTTTTCATTTCCCACTGGATGTCAGCCACGCTGGGAATCTGTTTTTAATTAGTCTGATCATTTGGTCTCTGCCGTAGATGGAATGATGCCACACATTACCCACTTCTCCCCCCGACCCTGCCCTCACCTCAGAGATATCCACATCCTAATCACTGGAACACTTGAATATATTACCTTACATGGCAAAAAGGGATTTTGCAAATTTGAAAAAACTAAGAAGTTTGAGAAGGGGAGATTATCCTGGATTACTGGGGGAAGGGGCAATGTATTAGTTTACATCATCCTTACCAGAGGGTAAATGGGTGGCAAGAGGGTAAAAGTCATCAAAAGGAGATAGGGATATGGAAATAGAGATTGAAGAGATAGCTTTGAGATGAAGGAAGGGGCCGTGACCCAAAAATGTGGAGAGTTTCTAGAATCTGGGAAAGACAAAGAAACGAGTCCTCCCTTAGAACCTCCAGAAGGAACACAATACTGTGGACCCATTTAAACCTCTGTTCTCCAGAAAAATAAGAGAATAAATTTGCATTGCTTTAAGCCACTAAATTTGTGTTAATTTGTTACAACAGCAAGAGGAAATTAATATAGCCTTTAACAGCAGATAAAGGAGTCTTGTTTTTTTAAATTGAGATTTTGGGGATTAAAATTTATGTATAATGAAATTACAGATATTGCACAAAATTTGAGGATTTTTGACAATTTTATACTCATATAATCACCATGCAAATAAAGATATAAATTATTTCCATTCCCCCAGAAGGTTATATCTTGTCCATTCTGATCACAAACTCACATGCCCACAACCCCACCTCCCAAGCAACTACCATCTGTACTGCCTGATATTTACCAGCTTAGATTAAGCACGACTGTCTCTGGATTTTAGATGCATGGAAAAATACAAATATACTCACTTATGTCTGATTTTTCATTCAACATAAAGTTTTGAGATTCTGGTACTCATTTTTTTTTAACATTTTTATTGGAGTATAATTGCTTTACAATGTTGTGTTAGTTTCTGCTGTATAACAAAGTGAATCACCTATACATATACATATATCCCCATATCCCCTCTCTCTTGCGTTGTTCTCCCACCCTCCCTATCCCACCCCTCTAGGTGGTCACAAAGCACTGAGCTGACCTCCCTGTGCTATGCGGCTGCTTACCACTATTTATTTCACGTTTGGTAGTGTATATATGTTAATGCCACTCTCTCACTTCACCCCAGCTTACACTTCCCCCTCCCTGGGTCCTCAAATCCATTCTCTACATCTGTGTCTTTATTCCTGTCTGGCCCCTAGGTTCTTCAGAACCATTTTCATTTTTTTTTAGATTCCATATATATGTGTTAGCATATGGTATTTGTTTTTCTCTTTCTGACTTACCTCACTCTGTATGACAGACTCTAGGTCCTACCACCTCACTACAAATAACTCAATTTCTTTTCTTTTTATGGCTGAGTAATATTCCATTGTATATATGTGCCACATCTTCTTTATCCATTTGTCTGTTGATGGACACTTAGGTTGCCTCCATGTCCTGGCTATTGTAAATAGTGCTGCAATGAATATTTTGGTACATGACTATTTGTGAATTATGGTTTTCTCAGGGTATATGCCCAGTAGTGGGATTGCTGGGTCATATGGTAGTTCTATTTTCAGTTTTATAAGAACCCTCCATACTGTTCTCCATAGTGGCTGTATCAATTTACATTCCCCCAAACAGTGCAAGAGGGTTCCCTTTTCTCCACAACCTTTCCAGCATTTATTGTTTGTAGACCTTTTGATGATGGCCATTCAGACTGGTGTGAGGTAATATCTCATTGCAGTTTTGATTTGCATTTCTCTAATGATTAGTGATGCTGAGCAACCTTTCATGTGTTTGTTGTAAATCTGCATATCTTCTTTGGAGAAATGTCTATTTAGGTCTTCTGCTCATTTCTGGATTAGGTTGTTTGTTTTTTTGATATTGAGCTGCATGAGCCACTTGTATATTTTGGAGATTAATCCTTTGTCAGTTGCTTCATTTGCAAATATTTTCTCCCATTCTGTGGGTTATCCTTCGTCTTGTTAATGGTTTCCTTTGCTTTGCAAAAGCTTTTAAGTTTCATTAGGTCCCATTTGTTTATATTTGTTTTTATTTCCATTTCTCTAGGAGGTGGGTCAACAAGGATCTTGCTGTGATTTATGTTATAGAGTGTTCTGCCTAGGTTTTCCTCTAAGAGTTTTATAGTTTCTGGCCTTACAATTAGGTCTTTAATCCATTTTGAGTTCATTTTTGCGTATGGTGTTAGGGAGTGTCCTAATTTCATCCTTGTACATATAGTTGTCCAGTTTTCTCAGCACCACTTATTAAAGAGGCTGTCTTTTATCCATGGTGTATTCTTGCCTCCTTTATCAAAGATAAGTTGACCATATGTGCTTGGGTTTTTCTCTGGACTTTCTATCCTGTTCCATAGATCTATATTTCTGTTTTTGTGCCAGTACCATACTGTCTTGATTACTGTAACTTTGTAGTATAGTCTGAAGTCCAGGAGCCTGATTCCTCCAGCTCCATTTGTCTTTCTCAAGATTGCTTTGGCTGTTCGGGGTCTTTTGTGTTTCCATACAAATTGTGAAATATTTTGTTCTAGTTCCATGAAAAATGCCATTGGTATTTTGATAGAGATTGCACTGAATCTGTAGATTGCTTTGGGTAGTATAGTTGTTTTCACAATATTGAGTCTTCCAATCCAAGAGCATGGTATATCTCTCCTTTGTTTGTATCATCTTTAATTTTTTTCATCAGTGTCTTATAGTTTTTTGCAAACAGTCCTTTTGTCTCCTTAGGTACATTTATTCCTAGGTATTTTATTCTTTTTGTTGTAATGGTAAATGGGAGTGTTTCCTTAATTTCTCTTTCAGATTTTTATTCATTAGTGTATAGGAATGCAAGAGATTTCTGTGCATTAATTTTGTATCCTGCAACTTTACCAAATTCATTGATTAGCTCTAGTAGTTTTCTGGTGGCATTTTTAGGATTCTCTATGTATAGTATCATGGCATCTGCAAACAATGACAGTTTTACTTCTTCTTTTCCGATTTGGATTCCTTTTATTTCTTTTTCTTCTCTGATAATATTGTGGCTAAAACTTCCAAAACTATGTTGAATAATTGTGGTGAGAGTGGGCACCCTTGTCTTGTTCCTGATATTCATGGAAATGGTTTCAGTTTTTCGCCATTAAGAATGATGCTGGCTGTGGGTTTGCTATATATGACCTTTACTATGTTGAGATAAGTTCCCTCTATGCATACTTTCTGAAGAGTTTTTATCATAAATCCGTGTTGAATTTTGTCAAAAGCTTTCTCTGGATCTATTGAGATGATCCTATGGTTTTTATCCTTCTGTTTGTTAATATGGTGTATCACGTTGATTGATTTACGTATATTGAAGAATTCTTGCATTCCTGGGATAAACCCCACTGGATCATGGTGTATGATCCGTTTAATGTGCTGTTGGATTCTGTTTGCTAGTATTTTGTTGAGGAGTTTTGCATGTATGTTCATCAGTGATATTGGCCTGTAGTTTTCTTTTTTTGTGACATCTTTGGTTTTGGTACCAGGGTGATGGTGGCCTTGTAGAATGAGTTTGGGAGTGTTCCTCCCTCTGCTGTA
Organism: Balaenoptera ricei; assembly: GCF_028023285.1. NCBI lineage: Eukaryota > Metazoa > Chordata > Mammalia > Artiodactyla > Balaenopteridae > Balaenoptera > Balaenoptera ricei. The sequence continues at coordinate 110,998,809 of NC_082642.1, forward strand.
TTTTGGAAGAGTTTGAGAAGGGTAGGTGTTAGCTCTTCTGTAAATGTTTGATAGAATTCGCCTGTGAAGCCATCTGGTCCTCGGCTTTTGTTTGCTGGAAGATTTTTTTTTTTTTAATTAATTAATTAATTAATTTTTGGCTGTTTTGGGTCTTCATTTCTGTGCGAGGGCTTTCTCTAGTTGCGGCGAGCGGGGACCACTCTTCATCGCGGTGCGTGGGCCTCTCACCATCGCAGCCCCTCTTGTTGCAGAGCACAGGCTCCAGACGCGCAGGCTCAGCAACTGTGGCTCACGGGCCAAGTTGCTCCACGGCATGTGGGATCCTCCCAGACCAGGGCTCGAACCCATGTCCCCTGCATTGGCAGGCAGATTCTCAACCACTGCACCACCAGGGAAGCCCTGTTTGCTGGAAGATTTTTAATCACAGTTTCGATTTCAGTGTTTGTGATTGCTCTGTTTGTACTTTCTGTTTCTTCCTGGTTGAGTCTCGGAAGGTTGTGTTTTTCTAAGAATTTGTCCATTTCTTCCACGTTCTCCATTTAATTGCCATATAGTTGCTTGTAGTAATCTCTCATGATCCTTTGTATTTCTGCAGTGTCAGTTGTTACTTCTCCTTTTCCTTTTCTAAATCTGTTGATTTGAGTCTTCTCCCTTTTTGACTTGATGAGCCTGGCTAGTGGTTTATCAGTTTTGTTTATCTTCTCAAAGAACCAGCTTTTAGTTTTATTGATCTTTGCTACTGTTTCCTTCATATCCTTTTCATTAATTTCTGATGTGATGTTTGTCATTATTTTCCTTCTGCTAAATTTGGGATATTTTTGTTCTTTCTCTAACTGCTTTAGGTGTAAGGTTAGGTTGTTTATTTGAGATGATTCTTGTTTCTTTTTTTGTTTTTTAATTTTTGAAATTTATGTATTTATTTATTTAATACAGCAGGTTCTTATTAATCATCAATTTTATACACATCAGTGTATACATGTCAGTCCCAGTTGCCCAATTCATCCCACCACCAACCTCATCACCCCGCCTCTTTCCCCACTTGGTGTCCATAGGTTTGTTCTCCACATCTGTGTCTCAATTTCTGCTTTGCAAACTGGGTCATCTGTACCATTTTTCTAGGTTCCACATATATGCGTTAATATATGACATTTGTTTTTCTCTTTCTGACTTAACTTCACTCTGTATGACAGTCTCTAGACCCATCCACATCTCAACAAATGACCCAAATTCGTTCCTTTTTATGGCTGAGTAATATTCCATTGTATATATGTACCACTTCTTCTTTATCCATTCATCTGTTGATGGGCCTTTAGGTTGCTTCCATTACCTGGCTATTGTAAATAGTGCTGCAATGAACATTGGGGTGCATGTGTCTTTTTGAATTATGGTTTTCTCTGGGTATATGTCCCATAGTGGGATTGCTGGATCATATGTTAATTCTATTTTTAGTTTTTTAAGGAACCTCCATACTGTTCTCCAAAGTGGCTGTATCAATTTACATTCCCACCAACAGTGCAAGAGGGTTCCCTTTTCTCCACACCCTCTCCAGCATTTGTTGTTTGTAGACTTTCTGATGATGCGCATTCTAACTGGTGTGAGGTGACACCTCATTGTAGTTTTGATTTGCAATTCTCTAATAATTAGTGATGTTGAGCAGCTTTTCATGTGCTTCTTGGCCATCTGTATGTCTTCTTTGGAGAAATGTCTATTTAGGTCTTCTGCCCATTTTTGGATTGGGTTGTTTGTTTTTTTAATACTGAGCTGCATGAGCTGTTTATATATTTTGGAGATTAATCCTTTGTCTGTTGACTCGTTTACAAATATTATCTCCCATTTTGAGCGTTGTGTTTTCGTCTTGTTTATGGTTTCCTTTGCTGTGCAAAAGCTTTTAAGTTTCATTAGGTCCCATTTGTTTATTTTTGTTTTTATTTCCATTACTCTAGGAGATGGATCAAAAAAGATCTTGCTGTGATTTATGTCAAAGAATGTTCTTCCTATGTATTCCTCTAAGAGTTTTAGAGTGTCTGGTCTTACATTTAGGTCTCTAACCCATTTTGAGTTTATTTTTGTGTATGATGTTAGGGACTGTTCTAATTTCATTCTTTTACATGTAGCTGTCCAGTTTTCCCAGCACCACTTATTGTAGAGACTGTCTTTTCTCCATTGTATATCCTTTCCTCCTTGTCATAGATTAGTTGACCATTGGTGCATGTGTTTATCTCTGGGCTTTCTATCTTGTTCCATTGATCTATGTTTCTGTTTTTGTGCCAGTACTATATTGTCTTGATTACTGTAGCTTTGTAGTATACTCTGAAGTCAGGGAGTCTGATTCCTCTAGCTCCTTTTTTTTCCCCTCAAGACTGCTTTGGCTATTCAGGGTCTTTTGTGTCTCCATATGAATTTTAACATTTTTTGTTCTAGTTCCATAAAAAATGCCATTGGTAATTTGATAGGGATTGCATTGAATCTGTAGATTGCTTTTGGTACTATAGTCATTTTCATAATATTGATTCTTCCAATCCAAGAGCATGGTAGATCTCTCCACCTGTTAGTATCATCTTTAATTTCTTTCATCAGTATCTGATAGTTTTCTGCATACAGGTCGTTTGTCTCCCTAGGTAGGTTTATTCCTAGGTATTTTATTCTTTTTGTTGCAGTGGTAAATGGGAGTGTTTCCTTAATTTCTCTTTCAAATTTTTCATCATTAGTGTATAGGAATGCAAGAGATTTTATGCATTAATTTTATAGCTTGCTACTTTATCAAATTAATTGATTAGCTCTAGTAGTTTTCTGGGGCATCTTTAGGATTCTCTATGTATAGTATCATGTCATCTGCAAATAGTGACTGTTTTACTTCTTCTCTTCCAATCTGTATTCCTTTTATTTCTTTTACTTCTCTGATTGCTGTGGCTAGGACTTACAAAACTATGTTGAATAAAAGTGGCGAGAGTGGACATCCTTGTCTTGTTCCTGATCTTAGAGGAAATATTTTCAGGTTTTCACCATTGAGAATGATGTTTGCTGTGGGTTTGTCATATATGGCCTTTATTACATTGAGGTAGGCTCTCACTATGCCCACTTTCTGGAGAATTTTTAACATAAATGGGTGTTGAATTTTGTCAAAAGCTTTTTCTGCATCTATTGAGATGATCACATTGTTTTTATCCTTCAATATGTTAATCTGGTGTATGACATTGATTGATTTGCATATATTGAAGAATCCTTGCATCCTTGAGATAAATCCCACTTGATCATGGTGTATGATCCTTTTAATGTGCTGTTGGATTCTGTTTGCTAGTATTTTGTTGAGGATTTTTGCATCAATATTCATCAGTGATATTGGTCTGTAATTTTCTTTTTTTGTATTACCTTTGTCTGGTTTTTGTATCAGAGTGATGGAGACCTCATAGAATGAGTTTGGAAGTTTTCCTTCCTTTGTAATTTTTTGGAAGAGTTTGAGAGGGATGGGTGTTAGCTCTTTTCTAAATGTTTGATAGAATTCACCTGTGAAGACATCTGGTCCTGGACTTTTGTTTGTTGGAAGATTTTTAATCACAATTTCAATTTCATTACTTGTGATTGGTCTGTTCATATTTTCTGTTTCTTCCTGGTTCAGTCTTGGAAGGCTATACCTTTCTATGAATTTGTCCATTTCTTCCAGGTTGTCCATTTTATTGGCCTAGAGTTGCTCGTAGTAGTCTCTTAGGATGCTTTGTATTTCTACAGCGTCTGTTTTAACTTCTCCTTTTTCATTTCTAGTTTTATTGATTTGAGTCCTCTCCCTCTTTTTCTTGATGAGTCTGGCTAATGGTTTATCAATTTTGTTTATCTTCTCAAAGAATCAGCTTTTAGTTTTATTGATCTTTGCTATTGTTTTCTTTGTTTCTTTGTCGTTGGTTTCTGATCTGATCTTTATGATTTCTTTCCTTCTGCTAACTTTGGGTTTTGTTTGGTCTTCTTTCTGTAGTTCCTTCAGGTATAAGGTTAGATTGTTTGTTTGAAATTTTTCTTTTTTCTTTAGGTAGGCTTGTATAGCTATAAACCTCCCTCTTAGAACTGCTTTTGCTGCATCCCATAATAGGTTTTGGAACGTCGTGTTTTCATTGTCATTTGTCTCTAGGTATTTTTTTATTTCCTCTTTGATTTCTTCAGTGATCTCTTGGTTATTTAGTAACATAATATTTAGCCTCCATGTGTTTGTGTTTTTTACATTTTTCCCCCTGTAATTGATTTCTAATCTCATAGCATTGTGGTCAGAAAAGATTCTTGGTATGATTTCACTTTTCTTAAATTTACTGAGGCTTGATTTGTGACCCAAGATGTAATCTATCCTGGAGAATCTTCTGTGCGCAATTGAGAAGAAAGTGTAATCTGCTGTTTTTGGATGGAATGTCCTATAATTATCACCTAAATCTATCTGGTCTATTGTGTCAGTTAAAGCTTCTGTTTCCTTATTTATTTTCATTTTGGATGATCTGTCCATTGGCCTATGTGTTCTGCCTATGTTTTCCTCTAAGAGTTTTATAGTTTCTGGCCTTATATTTAGGTCTTTAATCCATTTTGAGTTTATTTTTGTCTTTGCACTTATTTTAATTGGAGTCTTCTAAATGTACTCCATCTGCAGGTTGATCTCTTTCATCAGCTTTGAAAATTCTCTACCAGTGTTTTGCCTCTGTCCCATTCCCTCCTTCTTTTCTAGGATTTCAATTATACTTCTGTCAGAACATCGTATTGTGCCACGTGTCTAAGAACCTGTGTTCACTTTGTACATTTAATTATTTCTTTTCTCTGATATGGTTTGAAATTTCTATTGACTTACACCAAGTTTACTCATCCTTTCTTCTGCTGTGTACAATCTTCTGTTAAGCAATTGAATAAATTGCTCATTTCTGATATTACTTATTTCACATATAGAATTTTTTAGTCTTCTCACTTTAATTTCCTATGTGTTTTCATATATCAATTTCTTTTAATGTCTGTCATTTATCTTGAGGACTTTTATGTCTCTGGCATACCATGTTGTTGTTAATCCTGTTTGCTTGTCAACATGAGCTCACATTTTCCAAATCAATTGGAGAAAAAGGTAAAGAAAAAAATGTGTATGCATTTTTGGAGGAGAATGAACCCTGGATCAAGGAGTGTTACAAGTGTACCTCTGAGATCACTTGTGTCTTTCTGACAAGCCTATATCCAGAACTGCTGCAACCATCAATAAAATTTTGTGGAGACATGAAAAACTGTGTTCTGTACATGCTTTAGTCATGACTGAAGTTGTAAAACCGAAGTCTCCAGCTTTCTGTTTTTGTAAGTCTCTGTGTGTGAACATAGCGTCACTTCTGCTCTCTGTAAAGGAAGTTAGAATGTAACAAATCTGCCTATAACTAGAGCCTTCTTTCTCTCAATTTTTGAACATCAATTTGCCATATAGATCTGTCATTTCTGCAAATGACAGGCATGTCTATTGAAACAGATCTATCAGCAAAGGGTAGAAATACAGGACACACTTCTAGTGACTTACATTGAATGTCAATGAACAAATATTAGTAGCTAGTGATAGAAATACTCTTTTACTGTGGCAGATCCTAGTAGTGACCTACTAAACGTCCATTATCCTCTTTTACTTGTTAACAGTACTGCAATTTTGTAATGAGTAGCAATATGTCCAAGTTACAGGTTATATTTTTTAAGAATCCCTTATAGCTAAGGAGAGCTACCTGATATAAATAAAACTCATGCGCCCAAAGTATATCTCTGGACTTTTAAAAAGGTATACCTTTTGGATTCTTCTGCTCTGCACCTTTTTCTTTTCCAAATTTTGGCATTACCCTTCTACCATGTTGTTTCTTCCATTAGTTAGCAAAAGGAAAAGATCTTTGTTATGGTTGGAGTAGCCATCTTGAGATCATAGCTGAAGGGCTAATCACCGTAATCTCAGCCTTTATATCCTTGAGGTGATTAATACAGGAAATCCTTAATTCCCATTTTCTCATTTAAGAAGAAAAATAAACCCTTCGTTACTAAGAGTTGAACACCAGTGTTAATTAATATATTCGCCTAGAGGTACTTATAATCTTACAAACATATTAGAACCAAAGTCACAGAAAAAAGACTAATAATAAGTGAAATAACTCATGCTGAGTTTAAATTGAGTGGAGTTGATATTAATTATTACAGAGATTAATAGAGTTCTAGTCATGGAGGGAAAACTCATACAGAAATAAAATTGGAGCTAAGCATTGAACTTTAAAAAAAAAGTGAAATATATAAGTGGGGAAAAAATAATGATGACATTCGGTACTAGAAAACAACATAAGCAAGAGTATGAAAAAAGCCACTATGTTTTTATTACACTTCACTGTAATATTTCCTGTTGAATATTTATTTTTCCTTAGTACTCGAGGACAGGCAATATGTTATATTCATCTTTGCTTCCTGAGTTCTAGTAATGTGCCTGAAAAGTAGATTGTAATAAATTTTTGTTGAATGAATGATGAATATATATATTTAAAGCAGAGGTAGAAGAGGAAAATGGAGAAGCAACTTGGTAAATAAGTTTGGAGATTTCCAACTTTACATGGTTTTCATCTAAAGGTAAGATATTTTTTGAGCTGGAACTTGAAAAAATTGCAGTTGTATTTTGGGAAAATAAATCACCACTGGTTTAATAATACATCAAATTGAAGAAAATTGATCCCCAGTTACAAAATATATGTAGTATACCAAGACTGATATTAATGAAATAAAGGATAATGATTTAGGATGATGAAATAATGAATATAAACAATGAGGCACATGGAGAATTAATAATGAATGATCAGCAAGACAGTAAGTTCAGATATGGAGAGAAAGAAAAGATGTTTCTCAATATTAAAATTGGGGAAACTAGGTGAATAATAGCATCCTCTCCATAAGTGCATAAGTTTGGCTCAACCTGAAAGACATTTGACTTTGTATTTACTGAGTTTGAGGGGTTGGAGACAGGGATATTTAAGTAGAAGTCATTAGCAGCTGTTGAGATGTGAAAGTGAGGCTTTGAGAGAGGTAAACTTGAGACATAGTTCTGAGCTGAAGATGTTTAAGCTACTAATGACTTATCAGAAAAGAACTGATCAAAAATAGAGCTTTAGGGTCTGGTCCTACCACAGGTATGATCTCTCTAATGAGATGTTAGTAACAGAAAGGCCATTGAGAGTGACCGAGAAGGAACCAATTTAAGACTAAAAGGGGAATCACAATGAAGAGTTTCAAGTGGAAAAAGGTGATCAACATAACAAATGCCTTACCAAGATCAAAGAAAATTAGGAGTTGTTCAAAGAACCCTGGATTCAATACTACAAGAGAATTTTGTATCACTGAAGAAAGAAATTTCAGTTATGGTATGGGAGAAGAAGTCAGACTTCACTGTGTTAAAGAGTGACTGGTACATGAGGAAATGGAAGCAGGGCACATAGGTTACTCTTTGATGATTGGGATGGTGAAAAAAGAGAATAATATGAAATGGTACCTTGAAGGCATGTTCCCATAAAGAACTGTGAAGGGTTGAAAATTTGCAAGCTAAAAAGTTATCCTGTCACAGTTTCATAAATGCTGGAATAAGGCACAGACTCTTGGGTCAGAGAAAAAATACTTTTTACTAACAGCAATAGCTGTATTAGCAGAGCACCATCTTTTGCACGAGTTCCCAAGTCCCACTTCTCACAGCCAGTTGAGAAATGTTTGCACATACAATGGGTTTAATTATAGAGGAAGAACCCTGAGCTTAGGGAGCCCATTTATAATGGGTCATAAGCTTGTTTGACCTTTGTCATGAAAGGAGACATTATTATTATACTGCACAGTAAAGAAATTTCTCTTTGTTCTAGAGGGAGACACTATCTCTTTACCACAGCTATTTGCTATACAGACATCCTTGAAAAGATAGTCCAAAATAAAGTCAATCAATGCCTGGCTTGCAAAACATGCAGAAAAGTGAGAGATCCATGGAGGATTGTCTCCCTATAATTAGATGGAAAGTAAAACTTTAACATGTGAAAAACTTTAGAATATTTGTAGCAGAAAGACAAAATCTCTAGTGAAAACATTTATTAATAAAGGAGAAATGAAATATGTGAGGAAATGAATCAGGGTATGGTCAAACAGATAGTCAACTAGTATTGCCAGAAATGGGTAGATTTGGAGACATTTTACTTTGAATAGGAAAGAGATTTTGCAGAGCCATGTCAATATTTATAGAAAATTAGGAGCTGAAGCAATTTTATGCGAGTGAGTAGATGTGGAAGAAGATAAAGGTTTCAATGAGCATATATCACATCCAAAGTTATTTAATGATCTATGAAACAAACAAAAATTAGATTAGTGGACATCATGTGAACTCAAGAGCAGGAAATCCTATTTATATTGTTGTTAAATTTAAGCATAAGGATGTGTGTTACTTTCTTGAGTCTCTCAGATAGGTTTGTGCGTAAACATACATTTCATCAGTAGTTTCAGTACAACTTGGAACCGAGATCTATGTGACTAAATGCATTTAGCTACTGAGCCACAAAGAATAGAAGAAAGATATTTGAACATTAATCACATAATTCAACCTCAGGGAGGTCACAAAATTTTACTGCTAACATCTTTATATTTTGCCAGTCATTTATCTTTAGGTTTATTTACAGGAATAAAGGTAGAATTGGTTTAAGTCAAGCTGCCCCATCCTGGGCATTCGCCCAGTAGTTAAATAACTGTGTGTTCTCTCAGACGGAGGCATCTTTACTTCATATATTACCTACTTTGTTTTTTTTACAAATTCAAGCAGAGGAGAATCATTTGGAAACAACTTAATCATGTTATTTACCAAGCAGTTAAGTTAAACTTCCGAACTAATTTTTGTCACATTCAATTATGAAGTAAACTTTAACAATTGTGTTCTCCTCACCAGGGTGTTAGTAAGAGATCATTAATGTCTCATTTTCATTTGTCCTTGGCACTTTAACCAGTCAGTGTCTCCACAGACCATGGGGTAGGAAACCTATAAAAGCCTTAAAAATCTCCTGCAGACAACAGCTCTTACATCTATTATTTTCCATGTAGGTTCTGTGTATTCTCAGATGCTGCAGCCTGTCTCCCTGCCCTAAGCTGTCCTATTATAGTCTCAGGACAACAGATTCTGACACCAATACTTCCTTTCAACCACACCTCCTACATTCCCACACCTTCTCTCATCGTTCTGCAATTCAAGATCACTCTGTCTTTTCACTGAAAATTTCCCAGGATAACTTCTCTACTGCTTGTTCACTGCACCCCCAGTTTTTTTCCATGCCCTACATAAGTTTAGATACACATTCTGAAACCTCTAAGTTTCTGAAATCCTAGGGTAAGTGATCACACATGTCTTGCATATTTATGATTTAATATTGTAGCACAGTTTCAAAAGCTTTACATTTATTCAGTAATTATTTGAAGGCTCTGTTGCTCTTGCTGCAATGTCTCAAAAATACATTTGCCTTTACAGCACATTTCTCATAGTTCATAAATTCCAAACTTCACATATTTCATTGTTTGGTCCTATGCGTATTTCTGTATTTCTATGAAGATAGCTCTGTCTCTGTCTCTTTCTCTCCTTTGCTGATGGTTTACCATTGAGCTGCCACCATCCATATCATCTACTTTGAAGATTCCACACTCTCTTGCCTACTGTTCTTCAGTCCCTTCCTATGTGTTGTATTCCTGACTAAATTTATTCAGGATAAGAATAACTACTAATTTTCCCCTGAAATATGCACTGAAATTGGAAGAAAAAGCCTAGCTTCCAGGCAAACAAAAACCTCTGAAATGGCACAAGCTCTCTTTCTTTGTGCGACTCATTTGTTTTCAAGCTTTTTTTTACATTCTACAGCAACCAGACCCAACTTGACTTCAAAGACACTGGACAATCTCTCCGTGGATTTACTAAACATATGCCTTGATCGAGGAGTGATACCATAACAACAACAAAAATTAGCAACCAATATGGCACAGGTACTAGCTAATCCAGAAAACCTGCAATTAAAGCCTAGAGCAGAGTCCTGCGGGCTACCTGCTGTGACAACCACTAATTCTTCAGTTGCAGTTTTGTTTGAAACGGGGAACAGAAGGACCTGTTGTCCCCCTGCTGTCAGAAGAGGGACTGGCTGCTGCCAGGAGTGGTTATTTAAAAACCTGATCAGAGGTCTTTCACTATAGTAACTACTAAGGCCAGACAAATGAGTTCTGGCTAAGTATTAGCCTTGCCTTTAACCGGTTGCTGCTTATTTCCTCCCGTAAAAAATTTCAAATAACACTTTCAGTATTGTCTAAACTGCCTTAATGGGAAAATTCACTTGGACCTCGTGTTAATATTTAAATATGGGAGTCATATCCCTGCCCCTCTAAATCAGAATCTCCAGGGGAGGGGTCTAGCCAGTTAAATCTTCCATAATAATAGAAGGTGACACTTCTCATTAGAGAATTTCAGGCAACAGTGGCTCACTCTATGTGATTCTCACCACAACTGGATAACCTGGGCAGTGCAAACCTTATGAGGGCTATTTGTGGAAGAGAAAGGGAACTGCATCAAGGTTTCATAACTTGCTCAATATTAGGAAACAGGACTTCTTTTTCTCATTTCAATAGTCTCAGGATAATTGGATTGGATTTTTTTCCTGCACTAAGAAGTTTAAAAAAATGGTGGCATCTCTCTTCAAATTTTATCTTTCTATGCTTGTTTTTTTCTCCATGTCATTTTTTAGAAGATTACTTATTCATAAATCACTTAGTATTACTTGCTTCTTAAAATCAAACACAAAATGTTAGCCTCATTCACAAAATATTAGGAGCACAATATTTTTAACATAGAATGTTGTCCTAACAAAAGTTTCTTTTGTCAGTGAAAACTAATACAAAATAGAGGGAATTTAATTCCCCTAAAGTGTGTGGTAATTTAAAAGTAAAATGGACACAACACTGGAAAATAATAGCTGTTCAACCATCTCTCTTGGCATCACCTGTTTCTGCTACATAAGACTGCTTTTTTTCTGGTCTGCCTTTTGGAAATAATTATGGAGAATTTTTTACCCTCTTTGTAAATAATTTGTTTTTTGATTCTCTGAGGTTAAAATATATGGTTTCCTACCATTAGAAGGCCAGTCTGTATTAAATATATATAAAGCATAATAGACAACATTAACTGACAAAGAATGAATGATTAAAAATGGGCAAAATATGCAATCTGAAGGTAGTGGCATGTCACTCGTTGAAAAATATGAAGGTGGTGACATGTCACTCATTTGTAAGCCATCTGCCTGGAGAATTCAATCCAAATGGCTTTGCCAATAAAAAAAAAAAAAAACTTTCCAGGCCCATCAATAATCAACTGGAAGACAGGTATTACATTAGACTGAGGTGAATTTCAGATGGAAAGTGTGCTTGTTTTAGTATTGACTAGAATTTCTATGTAGAACTGGGTATATCAATGTGACTGCCAAGCTTATGTTCCAGGAAATTGGAAATCCAGCATGAGATAGATCACTTTGTCTCAGTAAGGGGATTTAGAATTGGGCCAAATAATATTAGGTTGTTCCTGAGGATCTCATTCTTGGCTTAGACCTAAGAGGCATTTGAGTGACTAAACAGAATGGGCAATTTGCTGAATGTTTTAGAGATTGTTTAGAGATATATGTATAAACAGTCATGATACTAGAACAATTGAGACTTTTTAATTGTTTGTTTTCTGTGGATATTCAAAACAGGTTTTCTCAAAGTGAGTTCTTTGAACCACATGCCAGAATTACTGGACTTATAATAAAGGCATATTTCTGAGCCCCTCTGAACAAAGTTGGCTAACAGGTATCTCTGTATTCATTAATAAGCCTTCTAGATGCTTCTTACGCACAGCAAGGTTTTTTGCTCCACTGCACTAACCTTACTGAATCAGATGCTGTTCTATAGAATCATGTCCTAAAAATTTATAGACAGGATTCAGTGCTTCTTCAAACATGCAACTTTATCATGTGATTTAAAGAGTACTAGAATTTCTCCCCATAAGACAAGACTACTATAAATCTACCAAAAAACCTAAAGCTTCATTTTGCAAGATTTATTTCTTCAGATTAAATCAAGCCATCTTTATACATCTTCTACTAAGCTTTCTGTTAAGGGTAAATCAATATCAATAATAGTGATAAAAATAATTTCAACCCCTTCGTTAAAATCTTTTGTCTCCCCATAAGTAACAGAGCAAGGCGTCAAGAGACAGATGACAAAACAGTTATATATTTCTACCCATATTATACTTGCATTTTATCTTTTGTTGTAATCTGCTATGTTTACATGTAATATCATACCTAGTGGCTAATAAATTCTTAAAGGGCAGGGACTCCTTCATCTTTCTATCTCTGGGGGTTGCAGCGTTTGTTATAATGCTTGACACATGATGATTTATTGTCTGAATAATAATGCTATTATAAAGAAATTAAGGAAAAAGCATGAGCTAATATTTGGCAAAGCTTGAACTACTAGGATACTAAGGTGGTCTACCTCAGAGAAGAAACCAAACCAAGGAAATCCAAGATAGGATGAAAATGGGAGAAAAAAAAGGAGGAGGGGATGCATTTAAATTTCTTTTTAACTTTGTCAGAAGTTAATACTTCATTCAAAAATATGTTTTCCCTCTGAGCCTCATTATTTTAAATAAATACATACAATGTGTATATATCTAAATATACATATATGTGTTTGATATTGATAACTGAAAGATTTTCCTCTATATTAAATTTAATTTAGTGATTGCTTTGTCCAGTGATGTATTTTTAAAGCATGCATATATTTTTTTAAACAAAATTATGGCAGTTATGCAATAGTCATTCAACATTGATTAGGAATTGACTAGGAAGAGGAATCATAAAATGAGTTGTAGTCTAAGATCAACTACCTGCTTATAAGTGTCTATAAGGTGAACAATTTTGTTAGCTATAAGATGACCATGAGTACTAGTTACCTAACTTAACTCACAGACTTATTGTGAAGTTGAAAAGAAGCAACGTACACAAAAACATTTTGTAAAAGTTAATGTATATATATGTGTTTTAATCAATATTATATATTAAAATTATAGCCTTAAGTCTTCCTTTGGGTTCTTAAAAATGTCCTTGAGTAGCATCAGAATTTGACACTCAGGTTTTTTATCCAGCTATTTACTAGGTTCTGCCTTCTGAGCAGTCACACTAGTGGCCAGAATAAGTGACATAAGATGTAAACAGTTACAGGGATCAGACATTGGACTTTATAGTTTTTTGTGAAGCATAGCTATTCACAGTTATTTGCAATAGGCTTTGTCCCAATCCTGTTATGAAACCTCTGGAAAAACTACCGATTCCTTTTTATATTAAGTTAAAATTATTTAATTTGTGAGTAGGAGGAAGAGAGCAAGATTTGAATTCTACAGAATTCAAACATTTTCATAAAGTCCTAAAATTCTGATTCTGGTAACAGAAGCATATTCTTTCTCTGCTCTGGTTGATATTGTAAGACCATGACTGCTATTACTAAAATTTTTACATACTCATTGATCATGGTGGTAGGCTGAAAATCATAATAGGATGCCCATGATCTAATACCCAGAACCTGTTAATATGTTATCTTACCTTGCAAAAGAGACTTTGCAGAGCTGACGAATTTAAAATCTTGAGGTGGAAAGATAGCTGGATTATCCAGGTAGGACCAATGTAATTACAAAGTCCTTGAAGAAGAAGGTAGGATCGTCAGGATTAGAGGAAGAGACCACACATAAACAAAGCTTGTTTTTGTGAGTTTGGTTTTTTTCTTTTTTTGGATTCCACATGTAAGTCATATAACTTGTATTTCACTGTCTAATTATCTTACTTAACATAATTCCTTCAAGGTCCATCATGTTGTTGTAAATAGAAGGATTTCCTTCTTTCTCATGGCTGAGTTATATTTCACTGTGTGTGTGTGTGTGTGTGTGTGTGTGTGTGTGTGTATCACATCTTTTTTTATCACTTCATTTGTAGATAAGCACTTAGGTTGTTTTCATAACTTGGCTATTGTGAATAATGTTGCAGTGAACATGGATGTGTAGATTTCTTTTTGAAATACTGATTTTAATTCCTTCAGATATATACCCAGGAGTGGGAATGCTGCTTATGCTATTGTGGTAATTATACTGCAATACATAAGTATATTAAACCAACACATATACCTTAAACTTACACAATGGTAGGTGTCAATTATATCTCAAACAAACAAACAAACAAACAAAAAAGCAGAGGTTGGAAAGATCCGACTGCTTACTGGGAGGCGACAAGCCAAGGAATTTGAGCAGCCTCTAGAAGCTCAACAAGGCAAGGAAGTGGTTTCACCCCTAGAGCCTTCAGAAAAAATGTAGTCTGGTTAACACCTTGATTTTAGGACTACTGTCTTCCAGAACTGTAAGATAATGAATTTGGTTTGCTTTAAGCCAAGAAATTTGTGATAATTTGTTACAGCAATAATAGGAAGCTAATGTAGTCATCAAATACAATCATAATCATAATTTCTATTAAAGTGCCTAAAAGTAAAGAAATGATGATTAAGATTTTAGTCTATGGAGCCAGAATGCCTGCATTTAAATCCCTTTCCACAACTTACTAAATGAGTTAGCTTGGCAAGTGTTTGTCTGCCTGTACAGTGGGGATAACAAGGGTACCTTACATGGTTTTTGAGAAGATTAAATGAGTTAATAAATTTAAAGCTATTAGAACACTGTGTGACTCATGGTAAGCTTTCATAAGATCTAAACCATCATTTTATTACTGTCATTACTGAAGTTATGATTATCACTTGTTTATTCTTTACATAGAAATATCAGAGTTTTCACTCTATAGGTGTCATTTGATGAGGAAGATATCAAAAATATATTATCAAACCTCTGCTTTCAGGAAACATATGATCAAGAGGGAGAGATAGAGTATATACGTAAATTACTGCAGTGCAAGATGGAAAATTGTGGATGTCACAGATGTTTTACTTCCTTCCCACCATCCTGCTTCTGAGCCTAGCAAATATGATGAATGGTGTATTATGTCTCTGCCCTTGACTGTGGAAGTATCTCAATTGTAGTACACTTTTTGAGCCAATTAGGTAGGTAAAATTTCTTTTAATTAGAAAAATAAATAATTAATTTGGGGTAGAAATAAGAGGTATTGACTCGGCTATGTGTTGAATTGCTGTCCACATATTATTGCCACTAGATGATAAGTTATAACCTCTAATTATCACATAGTTCATCCACTGCTGCAAAATTGTCAGATGGAAATCAACTCAGTTTTAGTGCTTGGTTAAAAACAAAAACAAAACAACCAACAACAATAATAAAAACTATGTTTTATACCTAGTGGTAAACCACCTCTTCTGGTAATAGCTCTCTTATTTTTTTAGAATTATAAAATGACAGCTCAGGACTGTAGATAAAGCCTCAGGTAGAAACAAGAAAATAATAACAATTTCTGAATCCATGCAGCAATTTTCCTCTAAAATTAACCTTCACAATCCCATGATGGATTGAACAAGTGCCATTTTCAGATGTCATCTATAAGAGGAAGAGCACTCAAAGATGTAAGACCCATCAGCCCAAAATCAAAAGAATAAACATCATCACCATCACAAAAACATACTTAGCAAATGTTTTTGTTGTTGTTTTTGGTTTGATTTGTTTCGCATGCTGGGTTGTACTTCCTGTGGTACCGAAAAATTCCTTCCTGTTTCAAAACAGGACTCAATTTGTGTACATGTGATCGAACAGCTAATTATAGACACCTTCACCTGAACAAGATACTAAAATATAGGCATGCCAGCCACTCTCATGTTGATCTTCATTACCCACCGCTGTACAGTTTAGGAAGGTCACATATACAGTATAGTTACATGGATTATCCTAGTATTTGGTCTATTTCTCTGGAGACATAGCATGAGTTAATCTATGTTTAAAACAATTTTGTTTGAAGTTAGGGAAGAGCATGAATTAGAAATAACAAAATGAGCCAAAGTATTAAGATCACCATATAGAAGGGAAAGACCTAAGGGAATTCTAGAAATTTTAACTTGTGTCTTTAGCTATGTAAAGTTCAGAGAAAAATGTTCACATAAATTTTTATACTTATTTTTCCTAGAAGCACTCTCAACTTTTAAATGTACATATGTTGCTACATCTATTTAAAAAATAAAATTATGTCACTACAATGCATAGTCTTTGAGAATATTTGACCTTGTATCATAGGCCCAGTTAAATAGCATTTGAATAATTCAGACCACAAACTATTTAAAGAAGTCAATATTAGCAAAAAAAAAAAAAAAAAAAAAAAAAAGCTACAGTCTCATAGGAACATAATTTGTGAGCAATTTACCTATTTTAAGGAACTTGTATTTTAACCTTCATTGAACTTCAAGATCTTGGTAATGTTTTGTCAGGCAACATTAAATTTATCCTTATAATATATTCTATTTTTGTTTTTCTTTGGATAAATGCTGGAAAATGAAGACTTTGGCCAAAAAGTAGAACATTCTTCATGAGGAGTCATATGGCACAAAGCTACATACCAAATCTAGGCTGAATAGGGTGGGTTTCCCCCAGAGTCAGGTATTTTGATATGGATTTGGGGAGCAAATTTTGACAATTGAATGATATACTTTGACAAATGATAGATAACACATTGCTTCTCAATGTTACAGCATTTTTAAGTCAAAACAATACAGACATGTGCCAGGATCTCGCGGTATTGGTGTTCTTTAGTTGCAAATCACAGAAACTAGCTGTAGCTTATCTAAACCAAGAGAAGAATTTTAAAAAGATTTTTGAAAAATATGAAATTTGTGGTAAGATGGGAGATCTAGGCTTGAAATTGGACAGGAAGTTCTAGATGGCAATGGCATAGGTCTTCTGGCAGGTGACATGTAGTCTGAGAGCCTCTTCTAGAATGAAATGCAATTAAGTGTGTTTGCATTTTTTTGTGGTAGCATGCTTAAGTTTCTGATTCTGATTGACCTTGGTTGGATCAGGAGTTGAGCATTTCCAAGGGCAGAACAGTGCACATAAGAGCCCCACCATACTGCACAGAACAGGAAGAAGAAATTTTGTTGTAATTAAAAAGGAGGAATGACTGCCAAATAAACCACCCCCCCCCCCACCAAATCAAACTGTATGCTATAGATTTATTCTCATATTTTTACAGTTTAAAAAATTTTACAGTTAAGAATTAGGAAACTCAAATATTTCTTCAAAGTCTCATCAAGGACAGTAGCAGGAAATGGACTGACTAGTTGAGGCAGGGGTAGGGGTGAGGGTAAAGGATCATTTTTAATGAATAAATTTGACTGGAAAGATATAATTTTAAAGAGTTCTCTTCAGGCTGGATTGATAATTAATTCCGAATCTTTTTTATCAAACAAGAAGCTTGAAATAAATCAAGTCTCCTATATTATACCCCAGACACCTGCCATCCTCAGTTGTGATAGATGCAGACTAAATTGTTTGAATTTTTATTTAAATGCAGTCTAATACAGAATTTAAATTATACAAAACAGAAAAATTGCTCTAATTGCATAATGCATTATCTTAGTGAATAAATAATATATAATCTACTGAATGTATAAATGACACTGACAGAACTTTAATAAATTTATTTGTGTTACTCTCATCCATCAGTAATTTTATGATCATTTACAGTCTGACTCTTCATGAAATGAAATTATTTTAAACTTTTCATATGCTGACAAACAGAAAGCTTTTTAATTCCCATTTACAAAAATGACATCTGCTCTATTTCCATTTTACTTTTTCAGAATGAGTTTGCTTTAGTATTTTATTTCTGATTTTGTCAAATAGCTTTCCCAAAGATGGTGAAAATCCAATCCCTGTAGACCGGAAATTACAGAAATGTAGACATAACACTTTACATATGGTAGTTATGTGCTTAACATTTTATATTAAGGTATTTTAGACATTTATTTCCCTTTCTCTGCTTTTTAACCCAAGCAAATGCAGGAAAAGTTTAAACAATAAAAATCAAGCCGTTTAGCAAGTAGGATATTGATTTTCTTATTTTAAGTGACAGTAATCATATAGTATTAATAATATAAATCAGTCTTCAGGTCTGATCATCTAAATGCGATCTATAGCTCTTTCTATTCAGTGACAACGACAACAAAAAGTAAAACTCTGATCAGAACCATGCTGCTGTTGTCACCTGATCAACTCATTTTCTTCTTCTTCACATTATCTTCCCTCTCCCTACTGACATGCACCACGTCCACTCATACACACAGGTATACACGTGTGTACACACATACACACACACTGGAGTGTGGGGTTTAATGCTGTGGATTCTGATGTCAGTCTTACCTGGGTTTATAGTCAGATCTATCATTTACTAAGTATGCAAATTCAGCTAAGTTACTTAACTTCTCTGAGCCTCTATATCTTCATTTGAAAAACAAAGATAGGCACAATGGATATTCTCAATAAGTGTAAAGTGCTCTTGTTGCAATTATTGCTATTGTAGGTATAGTGCTTTTAGGAGAAGCAGTAGTTGTGATATTAGTAAGTGTTCATGGTTTATCCTCTGTATTCAAAAAGTTTATTCACAGTCATAATCAGATAGTAATACCGTATTAGAAGATCATTCTTGGAACATAGCACATATAATCAAGGACAATCATGAAGCCTAGTATGAATCATAACTCTGACAAATCCTGAGACAATTCTGCCATTAGAGATACATATTTCTCTTTTCATTTTAATCTTCTCTTTCTTACTCAGTTATTACAGAAATCAGAATATGGGAAGAGACTCAGCAGTGCTGAGTAATGATGAATTTTAACAAATGGGGTTGGATGACTCAGAGTCCAAAACACATTTTGTTATATTATTACAATATATTATTTTCATTCATCTGTACATGATACCACTATAATTAATTTGGTTCAAAAATGAATTTTATTAATGTTTTAATCAATAGGATCCCAGAAAGATACAATGCTATATTAATAAGTCATATTGTTTTAAACTGTGATCCTGCTTCCAACATCTCTCGATTTCTTTGCTAAAATGCCTGATGTCTGACTACATGTCTGACATCATAAGAATCAGCTTTTAAATAATGGATGTCAATCTCTTCTACATCTGGCTTGAAGAATATTCCCTGCAGAAGATGAGACTTCTCAAAGCACATCTGAGCTAAAGATACAAAAAATTTTTCTCTGTTCTAATTTCACTCCTTCAGGTCTAGGCTTCAGGCTATAGCATTAGAAATCTCACTCTTCTTGACAAATATGAAAAGTAATCTTGAGCAAGATTAGTATAGAGGAGCAAACACTTAACTAGAAATCAGGAAGTCTGGTCTAGCCCTGAATCTATCTTGGTAACCTTGGCAAATATAACTTAGTCTTTCTGTAAAGTGAAAAAGTTTAGTTCGACTATTCTAAGCATCACTCCAGTGTTAATGTCCGTGGGGAGGAAATATACATCACCATGTGTTCTTTTAATCTAATTGATGGTTTTCATAAGACAAACTTACATACATAGACACCGTATACATGCCACACATACTCATAGACATGCACACTTTTCCAATACCTCTACCACTATTTCTCTTCTTTATCCAAATATGGAAAGCCAATATTCTAAATACTCTTGTTAAACAAAAAAGCAATCTAAAAGGATTTGTCAGAATCAGGAGGATTCTGTGCAGATGTATTTCCCTGGGGAAATATATGCCAATGATAAAATTCTAGATCTGACTTTTACGTGTGATAAAATGCTTACTTGTTTTTTCCTAGTTAAACAAAAATAGAGCAGAAGTCATTTATCACCCAATAAAGTATTTGCTGAGAACTTTTCATTTTAAGTGAAATGCCCCCTCCCCATTTAAGACACTAGCCTTCCTAAACCCACATCTAGTTTTATTATTGATTTTTATCTTCTTTGCTCTCAAGAAATAACAAGAAACATGTTCAATTCTAGCCTGGGGGAAAATAGAAGAAAGAAAGTAACACCAGAGATCTATCCTACTCTTGTGAAAAAATTGACTTGATAACCTAATTGGCCTTTTGTATGACTGATAGTTAAAACACCTTGTGCTAGGTGGAAACCAAATTGAGCACCACAGTAGACAAAGAAGCAACAGCCAAGTCAAAAGGTAAATTAGATATGCTTGTCTGAGTCTGAATTTGCCAAACTCTTTTATTTTATCTCTATGGCAATGTGTAATTCCATCTCTAAGAAGATAGAGGGAGTTAGAAGAGCCAACAGAAGGGGAAATGAAGTAAATTCTGACTGATCTTCAAAAGAAATTAATAACCTGCTGGTCTGCGTCTTGGTTTCTTTACAGTGAGATGTCTGTTACATGAGTGGAAACATTTCTGGGTTATTTTACCAAGCTACATTTTCATATTATTCAGAAACCCAGGATTGTGCTAACAACTCAATAATGGCTTATACTCTTCAACAGATGCATTAGAGAATCACAAGAAGTAGCAACTATGCTGTGTTCTTACTGGTACAAAATGATGCAACACCAGGAGAAATTCTTCCTGACCCATCAAATCAAATCAGGGTCATAGATTTCTTATATGCACTTTGTAGAAACAAAAAAGCTGATCAAGTATGAATTTAAATAAATGTTCATTAAATGATTCCAGCTCTCCCAACTACAATAGTAAGAGGAGTGGAATTGGAGAATTATCTTGACATACCTGCCCTTTCTTTTTTCAGCCACCTCTTAACTTTTCTTCCAAATTCATAGCAGAAATATACTGAACAGTACATGCTGGATCATAAGTAGCCACCCTGACAAGCATGGCTAAAGGATGTCTACTTGCATGTGTATTAGCTGAAATCCCAGATATTGTATTGAAAATGTCAAATCTGTACCCAAAAGTATAGCAGCAGACTTTTATTCTACTTGTGGATTTTATGGAAAGGGTTTGAACCCGAGTTCCCTTTATTTTTTAATTCTCCTAGGTGCCAAGGACTAGGAGAAGGTTGAGTATGCTATGTCGTTATTTCAAATCTATAAAAATTAATAATAATAATATCTAATATTATTTATGTGCTTATTGCTCTAAATTTACACACACACACACACATATACACACACACTGCTATTTAAACTGGAGAAGGCTTTGGTGTCTTAATTAGAATTCCATTAATTACAGTCTTATTTCTGCAGATTACCACACTGTTATAACTCATACATTCAAGTTTCTATTGAGATTGAAAGTTCAGATTAATTAATATTTTGTTGAAAAGAACAGAATTGTTATAAACCACCAGGAGCTGAAAGAGATTATTAAACAAAACAAACAACCAACAACAAAACAAGCAAATAAACAAGGATAAAACAGCCTACCTTTCCTGTGGTAGATGAAAATCAATAGGCATAGAAATGGGAAGGTCCAAGCACGCAGGTTTAGATAGGTACTGTCCATTTTCCGCCATGAGAGGGCTACAAGAAGAAACAGAAGAAACTCAGGAGGTTAAAGCTAAACAGATTTCTATTTTTTCCCAAAAAAAGCCTTTTGCTGTTATTTGTTTTCACTTAAATATTAATAATATGGATCGTCCACTCTGCTTTCTTCTCCTAGTAGGATAATGAAGAGATTGCTGTATTAAAATGTCATTCCCTTAAAAAAGTAAAAACTGAGGCATCTTCAAAAGGCTAAATTTTGATTTGATATCATATCCATCATGTAGAAATAGAGGAATACTCTTTATTAGTTTATTGAACTTTAGACATTATATCAAGAAATTCCACAAATTAAAGTATCAGTGACGTACCCCTCAAATTTTGTAACAGGAATCTATCAGACATAGAACAAGGGAAAATAACTTAGTTCCCCATGCTTTACACTGTCAAATAAACTTGCTTCACACTGTCAAATGAACAGCTACCTTGGGGGGTGCATCCCTGTTTGAGCAATACAGGTTGCATGAGTTGCAAATTTGCACAACAATTCTGGATCCAAATGGAAAATAAATGAGTTCAAGCATATTAATTCAGTTTCTACCCATGAGAAATTCAAAATGTGTACAATGTTCAATGACTGCAATTTGAAAATATAAAATGAAATGAAGAAAAGATTACCAACGACTAATATCAATTCATAAATGTTAAACTTTGGAAATCAAACCTACAAATGAACTAATAATTCCAGTATATGAACAACACTCATGCTTGTGCAGGAACGGTACTTATATACAAGGTCTAATGAATCCATAACATTTATTGAACAAATACAATATGTGTATGGAATATGTACCCTGCAAGATTGAAAAAGAACAAATGAAGATTTTTCTCTTCACTTATGGAGCTTATAGAAAATACATACTTATAATAAAATATTGATGAAAATGTGATCCAAGTTTTCCAAAAAAAATTTTTTGTCAACCCTGCAAAGCTTAAGGGGGTGGGTATTAAATAAGCCAGCTCATTCTGTCTAATTTGAGGTACTACACTGTAAAGTATACCTTCAGCCTGTAGGTTCCCCAAGGTCAAACACCTTGTTCCCTCACTTGGGACTAAATTCTCTGTCTCTAGAAAAGAGCTTGCCAGATATCTCTCTGTCCATCTGTCTCTCTGTCTCTCTCTCTCTCTCTCTCTAAGGAAAATCAAGTAAGAAGGCAAGAAAGAAATTTACACAGATTGAGGCTTTCTCAAGGGAGGAAGAAGCACCTTTTTAATAAATCAGTCTGAAAGCAAAGACAGAGAGAGTCTCTGGTATAATCAGCCTATTTTGCTTTCACCTTGAACTCAGTTTCTATTTTGCAGAACCTGGCACCTCACTTTAACATTATACCATTACCTATATGTTGCTTTGTGTTTATCTGAACAGACAGGAACTCCCCAGAATGATTCCTACAGTTTGCTTTAAGTTTAGCTGCATAATGGTAAGCATTCTATGAGAATCAAATATGTTTCTATACCAAAGCTGAGAAACTTCCAGACAAGGGGAACAGAATTTCAAGCTTCTACTTAGGAGGTATAATGCTAAAAAGAATATTGTTTCCCACCTCTACAACAGCAACATAAAAAGCTGGATATACAAACCAAAATTTTCTTGACCTCATTAGAGAACTGAGGTCACAGAGCAATAAACTAACTAAAAATCTATGGAAAGATAGGGTCTTCTAAAGAGAGATAGGACACAGCACTTACTTACCTGGGGCAGATGTAGTAAGCTAAAAAAGCGAGAAAGAAGAATTCAGCTGAAATTTGAACCAATTGCTAAATAATTAGCATGAGCTCATTTAGTGTGAGAGTACAGAACTTCTAGAAGCTGAAAGACACAAAGTAATTTATGACCATTTGCAATATTTACAGAACTCAAGAGGTGATCATGAGAAAAATTAGAGTCAAAGAAAGAGACAGGGAGCATGATATGTGCCAAGGGGAGGGGACTTTCATGCAGGAAAGGCATGAAGTCCACGCAAAACCTACCCTGTTGTCCCTTTGGAACAAAAGTTTAAGCTACTGGCATTAGGGAGTAAAACATATTGCTCTCGGAATACAAGTGAAACACTTTTGCATCTTGGAGAAGGAAATAAAAAAATCACCTCTACCCATGAGGAAGGGCAGAAAAATACTCAGGTCTCATGTCATTAGAGATTATCCACTGGGGAAGAGGTAGGATCCCTGAGAAGGAGATCCTCACATCCTTAAGACTGACCTTACATTGTCCATGTACAGCCAAGGTTGAACCAAAATACCAGAGGAATGTTCATGTCTTCCATCCCACTACCAGGTTATCAAGTGTTGCATGACAAAGAATATCATTTTACTATGTGGAGAAGGGTGGAATGGTGAAGAAATATCTAACATAAAAGTGCAAAAAGAAGATCTAAAGCAGAGAATGGAGCAGACATTGATGAACATCTTCCAGAAAAACAGCCCTTACACTACACAAAAGGCACAGGTAGAAAAATTTCAAGTTGTTGGTACAATAAGGGTAAGCATAATAACAAAAGCAACCACCACAACCACCACGAAACAACAACAATAATAATAATGTAGTTCATCTTCTGACTAGAAACCTCAACTTCCCATACTAAAGGCTTAACAAAAAAAGAAGTTTCACATTTCCAGGTATTAATATTATATACCTCAGTCGCTATGGTTCTATACAAGATGTCTGGCATTCAACCAGAAACTACAAGATACACAAAGAACATGAACAAAACAACACACTGTTCCCAGACTTATATGACCCAGATGTTGGAACTATCAGACAGAGAATTTTAAATATATAT
This sequence comes from Balaenoptera ricei, assembly GCF_028023285.1. Classification (NCBI taxonomy): domain Eukaryota; kingdom Metazoa; phylum Chordata; class Mammalia; order Artiodactyla; family Balaenopteridae; genus Balaenoptera; species Balaenoptera ricei. The sequence continues at coordinate 111,023,110 of NC_082642.1, forward strand.
TGTTGCATTGCCAGTTGATTAGTATGTTAAAAATCTGTGGAGAAAAAGACTGACAACATGCATGGACAGGGGGAAAAGAGACAGAAACATAAGAAATAAAGGGAAAACCCTGGTAAGAGAAGTGTACACCACCTTAGATACACTCAATACAGCAATACAATAAACTCAACACAGCAAAGGAAAGAATCACTGAACATGAAAATAGATCACTAGAGAGAACACAAAGAGAGACACAAGGAGAAAAAAGAGTGAAAAAATAAGGTATCAAAGAGCTCTAGGATACAATCTAACACATTTGAAAATCAAATACCAGAAGTAAAAGAGGAACAGAATAAAGTATAAGAAGTATTTGAAGAGATAATGGCCAAGACCTCAAACTACAAATCTTAGTAGTTCAGCAAACAGCAAAAGTATAAATAAAGCACACACACACACACCCCTACCTAGGCTCATTATTGTCAAACTTCTGAAAAACAAAGATAAGAACAAACACTGAAAATTATCAGAAAACAGTCAAAATTACAGCAGACTGCTTGGAATAACAATAAAATATGCAGTGGATTTGTCAGACAATGTAATGGCATTTTAAGGTACTGGGGGAAAATAACTGTTTATTTAGAGTTCTATACCAGCAAAAAGTAGTTTTCAAACATGAAGAAGAGATATATTTCAGGAGAGGACTTCTGAAATGGCAGAGTGAGGAGCTCCAGAGAACTCTCCCTGGCAAAACAACTGCTTAAGTGATGAAAATTATAAAAACAAGCAAAAAACCCAAAAAAAACCCACTGTCTTAAGGGAATGTGTTAGTTTCCTATGATTGCTGAAACAAATTACCACAAACTTACTGGCTTAAGTGACACACATTTATTTTCTTATAGTTCTAGAGTTCAGAGGTTCAAAATAGGTGTCTCTCAACTAAAATCAAAGTATAGGTAAATGCACATTCTTCCTGAAGGCTTTAAGAAGAATCATTCCCTTGCCTTTCCTGGTTTCTAGAGGCCACCAACATCCCTTGGCTCATGGACTCTTTATATCTTCAAAGCCAACAATGAATGCTAGAGTCTTTCTTACATGGCACCACTTCTGCCGTCCCCTTTCACATCTAAAGACCTTTGAGATTACACTGGCCTCATCACAATAATCCAGGATAATCTCCCCATCTTAATGTAAATTTATTAGCAATATTAATTCCATTTGCAAAGTTAATTCCCCTTTGCCAGGTTACATAGCATTCACAGGTTCTGGGGACTAAGCCCGGGACATATACAGAGGCCATCCTTGTGCCTACAACAATCCACCGTCTGACACCAAAAGATTCACATCCATCCCACATACAAATACATTCATTCTATACAAGGTCACCAAAAGACTCAACCAATTAGAATATCAACTCAGATTTCAAATCTCACATCAAAAGTTCCAGATGTCATTACTTAAATGCAACTAAATTAGGTATTGATGAGACTGTGTGTATAATCCATCCTGAAGAAAAATTTTTCTTCATCTGTGGACCTGTGAAACTGGACCTGTGAAACTAGACCTGTGAAACCACTCCCAAAATAAAAGGATGCTACAGGAATAGATTAGCAGTTATAGAGATTTCCAGTCAAAAAGAAAGAAAACAAAAAGTAAAAAGGAGTCACTTGTCTTAAGCAATCTCAAAGTCCAGCTGGGAAAACAGTATTAGGTTTCAAGGCCTGGGAATAATGCTTTGCTCCAAAAGGTTCCACCTACTAGGTTCACAGCTCTGTTCTTGGAATCATTATTCTTTTTCATGAAGGTTAGAATGTGTTTGAGGTTTAGTGATTTTATCCTCCTGTTTCCTACCTATAGAATTTTAAGAGTCTGACCACCTTCTTTCATTTCTTCTCTCTGTCCCTTTTAGTACAAGTTGACAGTATTCTTCTTCTATAAGAATTTCAAGTACCTGGTGTGTCTCCCATGTCTCACATGGACTCACTCTGTTAGACCAAAGTTTATTCCAAGGATCTTTCCTGGATAATCTTATATCTATTCCTAGCTTCTGCTGAGATGGCTGAGAGGATCTGTATGTCATGCATCCAATCTCACATAGCCCTTTGTGTGACTGAATAATCTGAACTTCTAATCCTTCTGAGGCATTATGAAATGATTGTCTAGCCACACCTTGGACTTTCTCCAAAGCATCCTTTTTCTAGTAGTGAATTAATTTTGACATGCTTTGCAATCTGGATAACATGAGAATTTCCCAAATTATCATGTCCTTGTTCCTTTTGCTTAACGGTTCTTTCCTCCATGTATCTCCTTCCCCTCACATTTTACAATAGGCAGCAATAAGAAATCAGACCACACTCTCAATAGTATTTGCTTAGAAATCAGTGAAACTGAAGCCTCACTGGCAGCAAGTACTTGAACACAACCTCTGATGAAACTCAAAAAATAGGCTACTCTGACTCAGGGGTGACACCCAAGAATCCAAGATCAAAAATATCATAGTTGGGCTTCCTTGGTGGCACAGTGGTTAAGAATCCATCTGCCCATGCAGGGGACATGGGTTCGAGCCCTGGTCCGGGAAGATCTCACATGCCACGGAGCAACTAAGCCCGTCTGCCACAATTTCTGAGCCTGCACTCTAGAGCCCACGAGCCACAACTATTGAGCCCAGGTGCCACAACTACTGAAGCCTGCGTGCCTACAGCCCGTGCTCTGCAACAAGAGAAGCCACGACAATGAGAAGCCCACGCACTGCAACGAAGAGTATCCCCCGCTGGCCACAACCTGAGAAAGCCTGCACGCAGCAACGAAGACACAACACAGCCAAAAATAAATAAATAAATTTATTTAAAAAATATATATCATAGTCATCCCTGACATTCTGGAATACTGTATATATGCCCAAGTCTATGCCTTTTCAGAAGCAACCAGAGAGGAAAACTCCAAGATACAATTTTCTGTTTGTATGTGGGGCAATAATAATAATAATAATATATTAAAAAAGAAAAGCAGTATTTCTCTCTAATGCTTTATTATAAGGTAGGCATTCAAGTTTCCCATAACTCCTGCATCTACCTGCAATTAGTCTGTAAGTATAATGAAAAACCAGGAAATACATTGGTAAATTCATATAATTGAATTCATTTATCCGCTTAAGATTTTCAAATCATGAGCTAACAAATATAACCATGGGTAATAGCTTATTAAGAAATTATCAGTAGAGCAGAGATTATATTACTCTTTAACATAAGTTAAAACAAAGTCATTCCTACATATATTTAACTGATATACCTAATTCTGGTATCTGAGTCCCCAGTTTCACCTTAGTTCACTGACAAAACAAGTATCACAAACTTCAGAACTTTGGTATTCTTTAATTATTCAATGTAATTATCTCATCAGCCATTTTCAAGTTGCCTTTGTTGTCGTGTGTTTTTTCCCCTAATTAGATCTTCTTCATGTTTTATACTCTTTTTCATCTGGTAATACACTGTAAATTTTGACACATTCTGATGGCATTCATCAAAGTGTACGGGGCTTGATTTTCTCATTAGTCATCTTTCATCTTTTTGTGTGTTTTTATTGATTTTTGGCTTGAAACACTCCTTTTAAGATTCTTTAACCAAAATTCCTATTTTGTTGACGAGAATGTTTCCTAATAAATTATTTAATATTTTTCTAAGGTATTAAAATCATTAAATCATTTCTGACCTCACACAGCTTAAACACAGAGTTTTTTGCTTTATTTTGAATATAGCAAGTTAAAATGAAACAGGGCTTATAAAATTCCATGATCCAAACTATTTTTATGAAAGCTTCTGACCAGACATAATCCTAGCTATTAAAGGCAGACATAATCTTAACTACTGATGCTTAGTAATTAGGCAGAAATGGTAAATCCGGAAAAAGTAATCATTGTTTTCTTTCTTTGAATCTAGAAGACTAAGGGGTGACAAATATGGGGAAGCAGGAAAGTGCTCTGGAGTATTTTTAGAAATTCCTGGGTGCAGTAGGACACTCATCTGGGCCCCAGTCAACACTCCTGCAGGCAGCACACCAAGCCTGTAGTGTAAGATCTGGAGGTCCCAAACTTCTCCTCCTCCTTACCCTCAACTCCTCTTCCTGATGGATATCCAAATAGACAGTTCTCAGAGCATTCCTTCTCCCCTCCATTTTCTGTTTGAAGTCAAATAACTGGACTTTCTTAAACATTTTCCCCATGATGTAGGGTGCAATAATATCAGCAACAAGAATAAGGGTACAATATAGAGTATGAAACCATTCCAATTTGTCCAGGACTGAGAAAGTCCCAGGTATTTCCTGAGGAACTAGGAGGAATTTGTCACCCTAGTGCAACACCATGTTAAGGTGACCTCAGTGTTGGAGTGCTTGTGGTGTCCCGGATCCCAGCACCAAAAGACGATCATGTGTGTCAGATGAGGCAATCAGAAAATTTTCAGAAATATCATACCCAAATATTTTTAGGGATAAATGATTACTACAAATGGGTTAAACTGCATACAGATATTCAGATACTGTCAAAAAGTCAAAACTCTGCAGACTCCTTTTTAATAACTAGTTTATAATTCCTGGTAAATCACTTGTTTTCATCACTGGATGAGGGAATCTAGCCCCAGACATCTTCCAAAAGCCTTCATAAGCACAGTGAAGCATAATGGTAACTACTAGTTGCATGTGGATCAAAGAACAGACTTCAGAGGCAGACAGAGTCTGAATGCCTCCTGCAACACGTATTCTGGGTGGTTACCAGAAGTTCCATAACCTACCATTGCCAGTTTCTTAAGTTTTAGTAGCACCTGTCTCACAGCAACCTGACAAGAGTTTAAAGCATTAATATATGCAAAGAATTCAACACTGTGCCTGGTTCATAGTAAGTATGAAAAAAGTAGAAGCGTTAGTTATTTATTTCCCCATCCTGTCACCCATTCGCTTAAGAAATATCATCAACATATCTTCCACATCTTATTTTTTTTCTTCTCTCTCCAATGCCTAGAAAAAGACCTGGTACTTAGAGTTGATAGATATTTGTTAAGTGAGTATGTGACAGGAGGCTTGGTTAAATGATGAAATTTAACCAAGTCTCCTCAGGCTATGACACTTATTGTACACAGCCTGAAATGATGTCACCATAAAGAATGAGCCATCAGTGACATATAGTGTTAATTTAAAGGGGTTTCTTTTAACTAAGGGGCACTGAAAAAATGTACTTTGAGATAACCCATGGAAAGGACGTGACTAGCAATACTTTGGTAGAATATTCAGCTATTGCACTGGTGTCATGGATGCTGTGAGCCAAGGTCAGATGCCCATTTCATGACTGAGGGATATATTCCCTCAAGTGCCAGTTGTGAAGCTCCACCAGGAGTTGCCTGAGCTGATGGAAGCTGCCACCCCAAAAGTCATTTCTGAGACAGCCCTTTCCCAGTGACTGATCCACATGTGGGTAATAATATTTGAGGCAATGAGGCAACATGAATCGGGAGAATCTAAAGGGCCAACCTCAGTATGAGTCCATAGAGAGTTGGCTCAGGCTTTGTGGTGACATCTCCCTCTGTCCAATCTTTATTCATTCTCTTCTTCAGTAAATTGCTTTCCACAACAAGGATCTGTGAGGGTCAAATGGGCTAACTTACAAAAATGATTAAGTGATGTTTTTGTACATGGTAAGCAGCCAGTAAATATTAGAAATGTGTCCTTTTATTATTGAAGGAAACCACCAATTTCATATAAGAATCCATGTAGCATTTCTCTAAAGGCTGATTCATCCAGCATCTGAAAAATTCTATCAAGGAACTTACTTTTTATATTTAATATTAACTGAAGATTTTTAGTAGGATTGCTAAGTCAAAATCTCTTTCTCTGCATAACTTGTATCCATTTTCCTCAATAATTACATAAGATAAACATAATCCTTTAACAGTTTTTCAAATTTTATCTTTGTTAAAAAGAAATTTTTTCCCACAACCTGTAAATTATGTAACACATTCTAGTTGATTTGGTTTTTGTTTGTTTTCATTTGTTTGGAGCTTCCCAAATGATAATGATTCAATCTAATTCTCCCCTTTGCTTTGCTGGTAGCAGACTAGAGAAAGAATCTCCTCAGGAACAAAATGTCTCTCTCTCTCTCTCTCTTACTTACCTTGTATTCCCATTAGGCATATTGATAAATCTGTGAAGTCAGTATTAGTCACTGTGCCAGCACAACGAAAAAACCTTATTAAACAGATTACTCATAGAGGGTGGATCTTTTACTACTTTAGTAAGCATCATTTTTTTTTTTTACCAGAACTGGAATATTTAGAAAGTCTTCATGAACCTTTTCTTTATAAATGTGAGTAATAACTGAAAATGGGGTGAGCTGAGGAAATGAGACAAAGAAGTATGCAAGCATATCTGTAAACAAGGACTCCTTATTCTTGTGACCACACCTTTCCCAGGGACAATTTCTCAGGACCATATTGATATGGAACAGACAGAAAGTTCTACTGCACAGGATGCTCTAATGTTTTACATAGATGGGAGCTCTTATTATTCTTTTGTCATTTAATTCCAATTTACTCTTACATGCTTTCATTATTAAAGTGCTCCCACCCTGGGTAGTACAAGAAATTCAAACAGAAAAGTTGATACACTAATAATTACATAGGTATCCCACTTTCAATTTTGTAATTTTCTCATTTGTGATATTTTTACTCTTTAAATCTCCATAAACACAATACAATATCTTAGAGAGTGAAAATTAATAAAATAGTCTATGGAGCATCCTGTGAAAACACTGACTTTTTAGGAACCTTTAACGTGTAATATAAATTTATCTTATGTAAGCTTTCAGGGGTCAATAGCATATACAAAAATTCTAAAGCACACCAAACGTATACTTTTCAAAAACAGAACCACACAATCACTTCTTCTTTGGTGAAGCAGGTCTGAGATAAAATAATGATTTGATGCTGTGCCTGTCAGAGAACACTTGATGTGGGGTGTGCATCTTTCCTGTCTCACTATGGCAGCTGGCAGGTGCACCCTTGTCATTTGATGACATAGAATGGATTACTTCATAGTGCAAACAACACTCCTGAGACCAAAAGAAAATAAAATTTAAAACAAAAGATAATGGAGAAAAAAAAAACAATAATCATTGCTCATTATTTTTCATTTCCTTTTTTCTTTAAATGGCTGTTTGTACTGGCTCAAAGAACATGGCAGATGTTGTCTGTGTCTTTGTCACAGGGACTAATAGTTTCTCTGGAGAGCAAGAGCACCAAGGCTGAGTCACAAGAAAGCAATTTTTATGATCCAGAAATAAGAACAACTATGGTTGTTTTAACACATATTTGCAATTGCATATCTTGTATGCATTTTTGGAAATTAGTAAGTGCCCATAGTTTTCTTTTTTTTTGCCATTCCTTTTATGCAACCTACAAATTGCATGTCTCCTTAACACAGCAGTAGCATAGTCTGGCATAACTAGTTCTCCATAGTAAACACAGTAAAACAAGTCTGAGAAATCTCTGACCACCAGCACACGTAAAATGCATACCACCATAAGCCATAGGGTACTATTCTAAACTGCTGTCAAGTTTTAAGACACCAAACACTGGTCTTTTGTCAGCATCTTTGGTACAGTTCCACTTTGATTTCTTTCTTTCTTTCCTTTTTTTTTTAGTTACTCTAGACTTTCATCATGTTGCCAGGCATGAAAGATCAACTAATGGACCAAGGGTAGTAGGAATAGTTTCTATATAAAAGATTGAAAAATTATCTACTTTATATACTTTCCCCAATGCTGTTGCTATATATGTATATATATATATATATATATATATATATATATTTTTTTTTTTTTTTTCTGGAGACTTTAACAAATCTTTAAATATTTTAGGGTTATTCTCTGCTCAACTGGAGAATTGACTCCAAAAAGGGATGTTTTACAGCGCTGAATTTTAAGGTGCGAATTGTCAGCTTTATGTTTCTTCAAATCCCTGTAATGGATAAGAAAGCCTTATGTAAATCCATGGGGGAAAAAAGGAAAACCTATACATACTTCTTAAAATAAGTGATGTAGGCAAGTATCTTGCATAACTCCATCAGAAGCAAGTAACACTGCCAGGATGTTCAGAGCACTCTATTGAGTTTTTAGGAAAAATACAATCTGTTTCATAAAGAAAACATACCCAAACACATACACATAAACACACAAGCCTGTATGAACAAAATGGCTTGAGAACTATTTCAAATATGATCCTAGGAATGTTGTGTATTAGTTAAGGTGTTCAGCTGCAAATGAAAGAAATTCAAGTCGTACAAACTTGTCTTTTTTTTACTGACATTATTGGAATACCTAAATGAAGACTTAACTCACAGCTGGATCCAGGGGTTTAAATGATGTCATCTGGAGCAGTAATCTCTCCCACTGGGCTGATTTATTCTTCTTTGTGTTTTGCTTTCATTTTCAGGCAATCTGTTGCAATATGATGAACCCCCAGCACTCCAGTCCTACATTCTCACAGTATATATGTGATAGAGACAAATATTTCTCTCTTTAGTTTCAACAGAAGTACTTCAGTTGAGTATTTCTGAATGACCCACCTTGAGTCAAGTATATTAATAACCGCCCACTGTAGGCAGGGGTAAGGATTTGATTAACAAAGCCTGGATTTTGTACCCAACTCTGGAGCTAGGGTTCAAATCAGATCCAAAAGAACCACGGAAAAGAGGATTCTTAAAGGTAAATGAGAATCCTGTTATGAGGAAAAGGGGAAACGTTTGCATATTCAGCAAAACAATGGATATCTTTTAGAGCCTATCCTTGACAAGTGATATAATAGGATATAATGCTTATTGTTAGTTTACTAGTAAGGCACTGTGTGAGTTTCAGACTATTATATTAATTCAACAAACTTTTTTCTCCAGAAATGTTGTAATTGCCCCTCCCATCATTAAAATTACCACGCGTGCTGTGGGTTTCTGTTGTTTCATGCCTTCACTTCTTTCTTGCCCGGCAGTTGCATGTTATCTGGACAAAATTTTCAAATTGATATTCCTCATCTACTTCCCTAGATAAAAGACCAGTTTTGTGGTGCTATGATTTTAAAATAAGTAATTACAATTCAATTCAACAAATGTTCAATGATTTACTTACAATATTTTAGGCATTAGGCAATATGCTATGCATTAAACCTAAATGTTTTAAGTCTCAGCTCCTGACTTTAATAGCTCAAAACCTAATATAAAGAAGCAAGAACTATCTGTGAAATTCTGAAAATAAGAGTAATAGATAGGATCAAAAAGCTGTACTAACCTGACCAGATTTTTCTTTAGAAATTATATGTATAAATGGATTTTTATATTATAAAGTAAACAGTAATTAATATAGTAAAATACTAATACATAAAGATACAGATTTAAGAGTAGACAAGGAAGACTAGAAGTCACCTAAATATATTTGGGAATGTAATATATGATAAATGAATTCAAAATTAAATTCATTTAAAATCAATATGTGAAATAGTTTGGGGAAAGAGAACAGATAGTTGAAAAAATAAAGGCAGATATATTTCATACTAGGAAACACAAAATTTAAGTGAATCTAAAATTTAAATGTAAATAATAAAAACATTAAAGTATTAGACAAAATTATGAATTATATACATTTATATGTATATACATCAATACATATATACATACATATTAAAGAGGTTTTTCTAATTATGGCTGGAATCCAGAGCCATTATACATAACAGACTGATAAACTCAATTATATAAAAACTAAAAAACGTAAAGCACATAATCAAAATCAAACTACAAATAACATAGTGGGAAAATATTTGCCACTCATGCATTAAAGGACTGAATTCTCTAATATATAAAGAGCTAATAAAAATTAATAAGAACAAGACTATAAGGAAGATATGTAAAGAGAAGCTATAGAATGATATTGCACAGGAAAACTTATATAATAGCTCTTAATTAAAAGATTTTAATTCCCTCAAAATGAGAGTGATGTTAACTAAATTACAAAACGGCCTTTTAAAAACTTATCAGACTGGCAAAAATGAACACATTTCAATAGTTCATTGTAAGATATGAGAAAGTGGGCACATTGATGATGGAAATGCAAATTGCCACAAAATTTTAGAGATCATTTTGGCAATGCGTACCTCAGCAATTTCATATATAAGAATATTTCCTGCAGATAGACTCCTCTAAAATCACATACATATGAGGTTAACCATTTAGAATTACTTGTAACAAATGAAGATTAGAAATAATCTAAATGTCCTCAGAGTGGGGGTAAAATCAATTATGGTACATCCTTACAAAGGAACACATAAAAAAGAATGTGATACTCTTTCTAGAAATTATACTAGTTACACTGAGCATTGAGGAATCATGACCTATATTCACAAAGCAAGTCATTTTGCCTCCCACTGTCTCTTTATAGTTTATTCATTTATTCCCCCTTCCCTACTTGAAACTCAGATGGTTCCATTAACTTTCTAATCATGCACAGATTGTAAATATTTCTATGGTAACTTACAGAAAAAAAAGCACACTTAAGGTTTGACACTTAGATGTTCAGTCTCATCTAATAGCCATGTATTCTTGCTTAATACAAAGTTATCTTAACTCCGGGGAAGGCTGCTGGTGCACGGCCTGCTCACTGGTAAGGGATTAGAGTTGGGTCATCCCTTCTTTTCCCTACTTCCTTCCCTATTCAGGAGCCTCGGCTGAAGGGTCAGGAAGGAAGAGAGGTTACCAGGACAACTCTTACTTGAGAGGTACTGTCTGAAGCTTGATCTTGCTGATGTTTACAGTTGACTTTTTCCTTTGGTGAAGCACTTTTGTGACTTTAGAGAACCACTGAACTACTCTCCTGCCATAAACTTGTACATACACACACATATATGTCCACACACATATCATTGGGGATTTTGCAATGCATTCCCTCATTCTATACACACCCTACTTCAACAGGACTTAGGAGTATTGTCTTATTGGCTTTCTTGCATGCATAATTCATGGTTAAAATAATGAAAGGACTAGCAACAGGAAAAAACATTTACAAATGACATTTCTCACAAGAAAATTGGATCCAAATTATATAAAGAATTCTCAAAATAACAGTAAGAAAAATAAGTCTAAAATAAGAAAAATATTTTAAATGGGGAAAATATCAGAACAGACATTTTACCAAAGAAGATATATGAAATGGAAAATAACCATATGAAAAATGCTAAATATCATTATTCAGGGAAATGCAAATTGAAACCACAATATGATACCACTATGCATTAATTATAATTACTAGTATCAAAGAAAGTTAAAATACCAAAAGCTGGCAAGAATGTGGACCAGCTAAAACTCATGCATTGCTGGTCAGAATGCAGAATAGTACAGCAACTTTGAAAAACAGTTCTTTAGTTTCTTAAAAACTTAAACACACATATACCCTAGGACTCAGCAATCTCACTGCTAGGTATTTACTCAAGAGAAATGAAAACTTAAGTAAACACAAAAAAGTGTGAATGTTTATAGCAGATTTTTTTTCACAACGGCTCTGAAGTGGAAACAACTTCATAAACAGAGAAGTTAAGTATGATAAGTCCATACAATGTAATACTACTCAACAATAAAAAGGAATAAACTATTGACTGCAGCAACACGTGTGAATCTTAAAGCCATTTTGAGAAGTGAAAGAAGCTAGACGTATAGGCTACATATTATATGATTCCATTTATATGAGTTTCTAGAAAAGGCAAAACTATAGGGACTGAAATCAGATCAGTGGTTGCCAGCAGTTAGGGATGAGAAGAGGGACTGATTACAAATGGCAGCATGAGGGAATTTTTGGCATGTTAGAACTGTTTATATCGTGACTGTGATCATGGATACAGAACGCCATGCTTCTGTCAAAGCCCATAGATGGTCCACCACAATGAGTGAATTTTACTATCTGTCATTTAAAAAAATCAACTATGGGGCTTCCCTGGTGGCGCAGTGGTTGGGAGTCTGCCTGCTAATGCAGGGGACACGGGTTCGCGCCCTGGTCTGGGAGGATCCCACATGCCGCGGAGCAGCTGGACCCGTGAGCCACAACTACTGAGCCTGCGTGTCTGGAGCCTGTGCTCCGCAACAAGAGAGGCCGCGATAGTGAGAGGCCCGCGCACCGCGATGAAGAGTGGCCCCCGCTTGCCGCAACTAGAGAGAGCCCTAGCACAGAAACGAAGACCCAACATAGCAATCAAGCAATCAAGCAATCAATCAATAAATAAAACTTTAAAAAAAAAAAAAAAAAAAAAAAAAAAATCAACTATGGGGAGTTCCCTAGTGGTCCAGTGGTTAGGACTTCGTGCTTTCACTGCTGAGGGCCTGGGTTCAATCCCTGGTCAGGGAACTAAGATCCCACAAGCCGTGCAGCGTGGCCAAAAAATAAAATTAAATAAAAAATAAAATAAAATTTAAAAAATCAACTATGATAAAGTGAAGAACTGAATACAAACTATAACAATGAATTCTAACTTTGTTACCAATCAATAACAGCCAAACTACAGGGGGTAGGAAATAAGAGAGCTAACCTAACTAATTTAGAAAACAGTATTTTACTATTAGGCTAAAGAGTAAAAGAACTCTACACAAATATATTCTAGTTAGTAAATTTGTTTCTCACAGGGATCAGGGTCAACAGTTCTAAAATACTTTCTGTATATGCTAGGGTTGAACAAATAAGAAAATAAATAAGAAAATAAATAAATAAAACCTTTCTGCATTTGGTTTCTTCCTAATGCAGAAAGAAGTTACAAATAAGGAAAGACATAAGGCTAAAATGAACTCTCTGGCAGTACTGAATTGGAATCATAGATGTTATTAAATACTGGACTTTTAAGTATATATACATTTAATATATACACAAATATATATGTGTATCTGTGTGTGTGCATATGCTAGTAACATACATATATTTCCTAGCTTGTTCACTGAGAAGGCATAGAAGCAACGATATACCAGTGGCAATGAGGAGACACAGCACTCAGATCTTGGTTTCTGAGTACCAATATCCTAAAGTAAGAATTAGGGCTCCTTGTAGAAAGGATTGATTCCAGAGCTGGGGTAGGAAAAACACAGAATGAACCTGGACATTTTGTGGTTTCAGAAAATAAGGAAGAACTCAAAAAAGTATTGGGGCACATCCAAAGGTAATAGGAACAATATGAAAGATTTCCCAACGGCTAAACTTGAAAATAAATAAGATTGGTATTGAATATAACTCATAGAATAAAATATTCATGATACTATACTGGTATAAATAAATAATTGAATAAATAAAGCAACATAATGACCAAATGTAATGTGGAATCCTGGAATGAGTCCTGAAATAGAAAAAATGTATCAATAAAAATAATGGTAAAATCTAAATTAACTGTAGTTTAGTTAATACTACTATACCAATTCAATATCTTAGTTTTTATGATTGTCTATGATTATGCAAAATGTGAACATTAGGGGAAATGGGTAAATGATATCTGGAAACTGTACTATTTTTGCTATTTACTGATATTCTAAAATGGTTTCAAAATAAAAAGATTAAAAGCATGTTCAGAAGAGTGTAATGGTATGCTTTATATATGTAGTCGTATGTAATGTACATATACATATGTAATAGTATGTAATGTACACATACATATGTAATAGTATGCTACACAGACATGGAGAACAAATTTATGGATACCAAGGGGGAAAGTGGTGGGGTAGGAGGAACTGGGAGATTGGGATTGACATATATACACTATTGATACTATGTATAAAATAGACAACTGATGGGAACATACTGTATAGCACAGGGAACTCTACTTAATGCACTGTGGTGTCCTAAAAGGGAAGGAAACCCAAAAGGGAGGGGATATAAGTATGGCTGATTCATTTTGCTGTGCAGTAGAAGCTAACATAACATTGTAAAGCAACTATACTCCAATAAAAATTAATTTAAAAATCTAATAAATACAACATAAAGTATGATATGCTAGGAAGAAATATAATTCTCAAAAGTTACTGGAGTCCAAAGAGGCATATATCACAATTAACTGGGATAGCAATTAAAGGCACCATGGAAAAAGCAGGTGTTAATTCCAAACTGAATGTAATTCTGTAATGTGGAAACTGGTGTAGTAGATCAAGGGAAAAGAGGGCATTAGAGATAGAAGGAGTAGCAATGAGAGCAATTTGGAGGAGAGTAAGAAGAAGACATTTTTAGGGAACTGTAAATAAAATTATGATGCCAGAACACGTAAAAGTATAACAGAAAAAAATAGTCCATCTCTGGGAAATGTAAAGCACGGAGGCAAAAGTCATCCTACAATAAGATTAACAGAAAATGTAACACTTGGAGAAAAATGTGTGCTTGTACATGTGATTTATAATTTTACACAGAATATACAGATAATAGGAGGTAGGATTCAAGTGAAATTTTAAGATAAGTCCTTTACTGAATAAGTAATCAATAGCTTTCAGCTCCAGAGGGCTTTGCTTCATGGAGTGTTTTGTTTGTTTCTAAAGCATCTTATTTTAACTCTAGCCACAAAGTTCTGAAATTAATATCTTCATTTTATAGATGAGGAAGAAAACTTTAAATGACTCATTCACCATCCTGCAGCCAGTTGGCAAATGAGCTGGACCTAAAATCACTTCTATCAAGTTCCTTATTTGGTACTCTATTCAATATATTATGCTTCTGTCTGTTTTTATATTACCACTTAGTAACAGCCCACATTTTTAGAGAATAAGTGCAAGAAATAACACTTTATAATCTTAAAATTTAAAAGCTGAAAGGGACCGTGAAGATGAGTTAGTCTAGCTCCAAAGTGTAATAGCTCAGAGAGTAAGAACTAGCCTAAAGGCATGCAATTAGCTACCATTAGGGTGACCAGACCCAAGTTTCTTAGCTTCTGTCTCTTTCTACTATGTCAAATGATTTATTTTTCTGAAAGCTGATGTAAAAGAAAGCAGAGATAAAACTAAGACATTTCATTAATGAGCTTACTGAAAAATCTCAATTTTCAAGAAAAAGGATTGTTATAAAATAACACATTTTTTTTCCAGAGAGTATTATTCAAATTAAGTTATCCTAAGCTATGTCATTGTCTAAATCTATAAATGGTTAGCTCAGCTATTATGGTCACATTGGAGTAATTAATACCTATAAGTGTAGGCATTGTTAATATCTCATAGCACAAATTCAAACTTCAAAAAGAAGGTGGGAGAAAAGTGGGCATATATTGAGGCATTAAGTGACAGCAGTCATTACAGCAAAACTGCTTCCAGCATCACTCACTCAAGAAGAAAATCTTAACCATTTCCACCTCATTAATCAGAAGAAGAAAGGCCTGAACTAACAGTCTAGAACAGCTTAAACGGTCCACAGAAATCATAATCAGTGAAACATTTGACAGGGTAGAGAACAGATTGACATAGTAACTTGATCTGTGTTTCAAGGGCAGAATTGTACCCATGCTGCTAAACAGAGCAAACATAGATCACTGAAACATGTTCCCGTAAACACTGGGATGTGAGATGTGTGCCAACTACCCTCCCTTTTGTCTTCCTTCATCCCCTTTTCCTTTACTTTTTCCAGCTCTCCTTCTGCTTTCCCTCTTGCCACTACCCCCAGGTCTTGTATATTTCTCACAAGCTGCAGTTAGCCTAGTACCGAGAAAGACATCTCACTGATCATTTCAGCAACCTTCACAATGCTATCATCTAATACGCACCGTTGAGATGGTCAGGCAGGAAGCAAGGCGTGAACCTGATAAGTGAACTAGCTCTTGTTGGGCAGAAGACCTAAATAGACATTTCTCCAAAGAAGATATACAGATTGCTAACAAACACATGAAAGAACGCTCAACATCACTAATCATTAGAGAAATGCAAATCAAAACTACAATGAGATATCATCTCACACCGGTCAGAATGGCCATCATCAAAAAATCTACAAACAATAAATGCTGGAGAGGGTGTGGAGAAAAGGGAACCCTCTTGCACTGTTGGTGGGAATGTAAATTGACACAGCCACTATGAAGAACAGTAAAAAACTAAAAATAGAACTACCATACCACCCAGCAATCCCACTACTGGGCATACACCCTGAGAAAACCATAATTCAAAGAGTCACATACCACAATGTTCATTGCAGCACTATTTACAACAGCCAGGACATGGAAGCAACCTAAGTGTCCATCAACAGATGAATGGATAAAGAAGATGTGGCACATATGTACAATGGAATATTACTCAGCTATAAAAAGAAATGAAATTGAGTTATTTGTAGTGAGGTGGATGGACCTGGAGTCTGTCATACAGAGTGAAGTAAGTCAGAAAGAGAAAAACAAATACTGTATGCTAACACATATATATGGAATCTAAAAAAAAAAAATGGTTATGAAGAACCTAGGGGCAGGACAGGAATAAAGACGCAGACATAGAGAATGGACTTGAGAACATGGGGAAGGGGAAGGGGAAGCTGGGACGAAGTGGAGAATGGCATGGACTTATACATACTACCAAATGTAAAATAGATAGCTAGTGGGAAGCAGCCGCATAGCACAGGGAGATCAGCTTGGTGCTTTGTGACCACCTAGAGAGGTGGGATAGGGAGGGTGGGAGGGAGACACAAGAGGGAGGAGATATGGGGGTATATGTACATGTATAGCTGATTCACTATGTTATAAAGCAGAAACTAACACAACATTGTAAAGCAATTATACTCCAATAAAAATGTTAAAAATAAAGAAGTAAATAAATAAGTAAATAAATAAATAAACTAGCTCTTGAAAGAACAAGATAAACTCACACAGCTTCTGTCTCAAAGAAGCATAATTATACACTGAAGGATGACAGTCACCCTGTGGGTAAAACTCAGACTAAACAAGGTAACTAAAGCAGACTCAGAGAGTGGTGCACATTTTCCCATCATACATTTCTTAAAAAATACAGTCCTCAAGATGTGTTGGAGACAAATATAGACTTTTCAGTTTCTTCCAATTGCTAATTTGGTTCTAAATGAATTCATTGAGATAGTCATTACTCTCCGACCCTTTATGATTCAAATAACATTTACCATGGAATAATACTTTAAAAATGTTATTTAAATAGAAAAGGAGAATAATTTCTTATTAGTGGACCTATTGTAACATCTTCTAAAGGAGGAATAATATAACAAAAGAAACACTGTGGTTGATCTTAATGTGTTTTTCTCAAAAGTGATTACAATAAACAGGTATAGATTTACAAATCTTGCACAATAAGTGGCTGAATAACCCAGTTAACTGTCTTTATCCTTTATTTGCTCTGGTTGGGGTGTCTTCGACATTGTGAAGAACAGCATGAATTCAGTGGCATCCAAATCTAATAATATTTATGAAAATAATATAATGCATATATATGTATATTATATACATAACTATTAAACAGTGTGATCTGATCAAGATATTTAACCTCTCTGAACATCTCTCTCACAGAGCATTAAAACAATATATATTCAATGAACATTTAAGGTTACAGCAAAATACTCATCATATACTCCATGAAAAAAAAAAAGCAGACTATAAAAACTAAATATATTTTTGACATATAAAACATATGTCCGCATACATATTTGTTTGTATGATATTTTCTCCTGACCCACTATGTGGTTTCATGCTAATCCCTCTACAGCCTATCAGAGGTCACTGACCCTGTGAAGCCTCCCCCCATGGCATTCCCCAGTCAGGACTACCAATACTGACAGGTCCACCAGGTTCTATAAAGAAGATTTCTGTGTTGACTGATATGATGTCAGCCAATGCATAAGTAAAGGTAACTGAAATTACTGAAGATAGGATAGAATTGACAAGAAAAATGATTTCATGTCTAGATACAGTATTGCACTGTTTCTTTTTTCTGTATTTTTCCTTTGCATTATTATTATTCCATTCCATAGATCTAGTGAGTGCCTGTGAGTGATTTCTTTAAATTCTCTTCAAATAAAGGAAATTGGGGTTAGTGAGTTTATTAATTCAATTTTAATTGAATGCTAAACTTTGTATTTAATTCTTGTCAAACTAGAGTCAATGACTGAAGAGTCTCTCTGTGCTGAAACTGGCTTTTTAGCAATGATCTGTCATTTTTGAATCACACGTACTCCAGAATACCATTGAATCATCTCCTGTTTTCCTCTGTCAAATAATGATAATTCTTCTTTTGCCTTTCTCAAGGAGCTCCTGTAATGATCACACTGATCATATATGTAAAATTATATTAAAATACTAACTACTTATTTTAGCCTAAGTACTCTTTTCTGTAGACACAAAGATAGGATTAAACATACAAGGATTTTTTTTTTTTTAACTGGTACACACTGTTCACACCTATATTTCAAGTTTGGAAATGCATATTTGCAAGCAGCAATACAAAAGTATTCATGAAGAATGCATAATCTCTGAAAATTATGAAAACATCCCTGCTACCAATACATTTCCTAAATACAAAACTGGCTACCATATTGTTACTTCTGTGTAGCAGGAGAAGTTCATTTTCAAAACAGATAAAACATACAAGGATTTTGCTAAGAGAAATGCCTATGAGGGGAAATGGGGAGGAAATCGGGAAAGACTGGGATAGCCATCAGACTGTAATGCAAGTGTCAGCCTGAGTGAAGGAGAAAGGGAAAGAAGGTAAATGGCAGCATCCTAGAGTGCTGTGTGGGTTGAGAAAGGTTTGGCAGGGCTATTAGGGAATCCGACTAAAAGTCTGCCTTCACAGGAGTACCGTGTCTACCAGAGAGATGCAGTGCTCAGTCACTGACTCGGGGAAAGCCATTGGAGTGGCCTCACTGCAAATGCTGAGATGGATCTCAGAGTCCAGCAGCTGTGGCCCTTGGCTAATTAGGATCTCTGTAGTCTGAGGTCCAAAAGGCACATTCTCTGGGCCACTATACTACTCAAGCATTTATATTAAAATCATGGTCAATGTTTGCATGCTAAATTTAACTGATTGGTATTGCTGGGTTTAAAAAACTTCCCATATTTTAACACAACAGTTTTAGAAGAGTGCAATATGTTTACCTTGCTTTTTGTTTAACCCTTAGACAGCAAATACATTTTTCTTAAGAGTTCTTGCTGGATACTAAATTATTACACAGACATGCAATAATATATGATGATAAACAAGAAAGGAAAACCAAGTTTAACATATTATTTTCTTAAATCTCATATCTGCTACCTTTGAAGTTCCATAAATATTCTGCTTGATGTGAAATTACAAATGGAAGAAAATGATGAATATCATTTATTTACTCCACAATATTAGTTATTCTATGGCTTCGGGGAAAACATTCAGTTATTATCTTGAAGAAGTTTTTTTTGCATCTTTTGCATTCTCTTCCTTAATTATTAAAACACAAACACAAGCAGTAATATAATTTGAATTATATCTGTACTTTGCAAGGGGTTCCAAATTCTTGTGATGAAGCAAATCTTTGTCTAAAAAAAATAAGAACCAAAAAACAAAGCATACTGATGCAGGATATTTTCTTTCCCTTTTGCTGCTTATATTTTTACGCAAAATAGGAGTCATTTGTGAATACTTTTTAAACTAAAAACAGAGAATGGAGAGATATTTCACAGCATTTAAGTAGACACATCAGGATTCTTTTACAGTAAAAATTATCCAGTCCATTAGAAAATACCTCTAGTTTTTGTTTTTTTTTAACATCTTTATTGGAGTATAATTGCTTTACAATATTGTGTTAGTTTCTGCTTTATAACATAGTGAATCAGCTATACATTTACATATATCCCATATCTCCTCCCTCTTGTGTCTCCCTCCCACCCTCCCTATCCCACCTCTCTAGGTGGTCACAAAGCATCGAGCTGATCTCCCTGTGCTATGCGGCTGCTTCCCACTAGCTATCGGTTTTATATTTGGTAGTGTGTATAAGTCCATGCCATTCTTTCACTTCGTCCCAGCTTACCCTTCCCCCTCCCCATGTCCTCAAGTCCATTCTCTACATCTGCGTCTTTATTCCTGTCCTGCCCCTAGGTTCTTCAGAACCCTTTTTTATTTTAGATTCCATATATATGTGTTAGCATACAGTATTTGTTTTTCTCTTTCTGACTTACTTCACTCTGTATGACAGACTCCAGGTCCATCCACCTCACTACAAGTAACTCAAATTCATTTCTTTTTATGGCTGAGTAATATTCCATTGTATATATGTGCCACATCTTCTTTATCCATTCATCTGTCGATGGACACTTAGGTTGCTTCCATGTCCCGGATATTGTAAATAGAGCTGCAATGAACATTGTGGTATGTGACTCTTTTTGAATTATGGTTTTCTCAGGGTATATGCCCTGTAGTGGGATTGCTGGGTCATATGGTAGTTCTGTTTTTAGTTTTTTAAAGAACCTCCATACTGTTCTCCATAGTGGCTGTATCAATTTACATTCCCACCAACAGTGCAAGAGGGTTCCCTTTTCTCCACACCCTTTCCAGCATTTATTGTTTGTAGATCATCAAAAAATCTACCTCTAGTTTTTAAAAAATAATTCAAGTTGTTTTAAAACTAGAATAAGTACAATAGTAGTTATTAGAACTTATCTTACTCAATAATCAATAATAATGCTTACTAAAATTATAGCTTGAATGACAGTAGGATAAAACTTTTGATCTTTCTGAATCGATAATAATGAATAATTTTCCATGAAACAAATTGTTTTGTGAGTTTCCCCAGTAACAGAGTCAATAATAGATGGAAATTATTGCTATTAAAAAGTCTGAAACATGTTACTTTTAAAAGTCACGACTTCAAGACTCATCCTGGGAAACCAAGTACAGTGGCAGGGTATCGGGGTGTGGCCCAGTAATTTCACCTATGGTCCTTAGGTCACTGAGGCTACTTGAAGGAGATCAAAAGACTAACAGACTCAACTACCTAATGAGAGGGTCCAAGCCATATATGTTTCACATCCCTAGCTTCACACAAAATTCCTGGCCCTGGGTAGGAGTATTTTAAAAGTAAGATTATTAAATTATAACTCAGAGCACCTCATCTCTCATCAGAAATATCCAGTGGTTTCCTTTAGTCATTAGAATGAGCGAAACTGCTTGGAATGCTCAAAGGTCATATATGGTATTTTCTCTAATTATTTCTGCCCCTTAATATCATACTACTTTATCTCTTCTCTATATTTAGACTGAATTATGCTTCCTGTTGCCAATTAAAAGAGTTAAGCACATTCTTCTTCAGAGACTTTATAGATTTTAATGCCTGTACTTGGTATGATCTTCCTCCAGCAAGATGGATTTTGATCATCACTCAGGTCTCTGCTCAAATACCGTTCAAATGTCATCTCTTCAGAGATGTCTTCTCTGACCAGTTTATCTAAAATAACCTCAGCTCCTGCTCAGTATATACATCTTCTTCATCACAATATCCTGCTATATTGTCTTTATGGCACTTATTACATTCTGCAATTTCTTTATTATTTTCATTATTTGCTGTCATTCTTTCACTTATAAGAATATGACTATCGTGAGAATTCTCCACCTTATCCTTAGAGACTAAAAAAAATGCCGATAAACAGTGTGACATAAAAAAGAACGTTCCCTGGGGCTTCCCTGGTGGCGCAGTGGTTGAGAATCTGCCTGCCAATGCAGGGGACACGGGTTCGAGCCCTGGTCTGGGAAGATCCCACATGCCGCGGAGCAACTAGGCCCATGAGCCACAGTTACTGAGCCTGAGCGTTTGGAGCCTGTGCTCTGCAACAAGAGAGGTCGCGATAATGAGAGGCCCACGCACCGCGATGAAGAGTGGCCCTCACTTGCCGCAACTAGAGAAAGCCCTCGCACAGAAACGAAGACCCAACACAGCCATAAATAAATAAATAAATAAACAAACAAATAAATAAATAAACCCAAAGTTTAAAAAAAAAAAAAAAAAAAGAACGTTCCCTGTATTTGGAAAATAATTATTTGAAGATACAGGGTATATGCCCTTGTAATTCACTGTGAATTAACTCTTCTTAATAAGCTGATAAACTAGAAAACCATGATGTTGTTTATGTGCTGGTATTAACCCTCGTCATATGTTACTTAATTCAGACGCTAACGTAGGATCTTCTTGTTTCCAGCCTAGGTAGAAACCCCCTTTTCAGTTTGCCTTTCTTCAAGTTGACCTGTTTATCACATAGCTTCTAAGTTATTGCAAATAAAAATAAACAATTCACTGATATATGTTATTGCATTGCGATCAAGCTGCTATATTTAACATACCTGCAATGCTTATTTTTATACTGATTGCTTCTCGAGATTGAGGTTGGCCTTCAACGTATTACCAACCATATTGTGCATTCAGGAAAGAAAAAAATTCTATTCCCCACAAATTACCACAGGTTACCACATGTATTTTATAGGAAAATTGGTAAATACAAATTAAATTTCATATAGGACCTTCCTTTCAGCCAATGAAGTTCAGAGCTTTTTTCTGATATTGTGGAGCTTTTAGAATCTATAAAATAGATACTAGTAGTATAACCCGTAATGCACATGGCACTTAGTTCATTTCTCCAAACTTTTCTCATCCAGCAAAAAGAAAAATGTATTCAGGTCTCTGTCCATTTTTAAATCTGGGTTTGTTTGTTTTTTGGTGTTAAGTCATATGAGTTTTTTGTATATTTTAGATATTAACACTGTATAGGATATATCATTTACAAATGTCTTCTCTCATTCAATATGCTGGCTTTTCTTTTTGTTGATAGTTTCCTTCCCTATGCAAAAGACTTTTAGTTTGATGTAGTGCCATTTGTTTATTTTTGCTTATGTTTCCCTTGCCTTAGAAGACAGATCCAAGAAAATATTTCTAAGACTGATGTCAAAGAGCACACTGTCCATGTTTTCTTCTAGGAGTTTCATGGTTTCAGGTCTTACAATAGACATTTTTCCAAAGATGTATAGATGGCCAACAACACACCAACAGATGCTCAATATCACTAAGCATCAGGGAAATGCAAATCAAAACCACAATGGGATAGCACCCCACACCTGTGAAAATGGCTGTCATCAAAAAGACAACAAATAACAAGTGTTGGAAAGGATGTGGAGAAAAGAGAAACCTTGTGCACTGTTGGTAGGATTGTAAATAGGCAAAGCCTTGATGGGAAACAGTATGGAAATTCCTCAAAAAATTAAAAATAGAACTGCCATATGATCCAGCAATTTCACTTCTGAGTATTTACCTGAAGAAAACAAAAACACTAATTCAAAATGATATATGCACACCCATGTTCATTGCAGCACTATTTACAATAGCCAAACATGGAAGCAACCTAATCTTCATCAATAGATGAATAAAGAAGATGTGGTACATATATACAATGATTTTATATATATTTATATATATACACACACACAGACACACACAGACTCACACAATGGAATATTACTCAACCACATTAAAAAAAATGAAATCCTGCCATTTGCATCAACACTGATGGATCTAGGTGGTATTTTGCTAAGTGAAATAAGTGAGAAAGGGAAGAGAGATCAAGATGGCAGAGAAAAAGGGTGGAGCTCCCCTCCCCTCCCTCATGAACGCATGAAAAAATACATCTACATGTGGAACAATTCTCACTGAAAACTAACTGGAGACTGGCAGAAGGACTCCTCTACAGCCCAGGCTGTAAGAAATATACACATGTGATCAGATAGGAAGGGAAGAAAAGTGATCAGGTCAGAACCTGTGCCCCTGGGACAGAACTCAGAGAACAAGGAAGGTAACAAGGGTGGACACCTGCCCTGGGGAGTGAACAGACTGAGCCACAGATGGGGCTTCCCAGTCCTGTGGTTCTACATGGAGGAAATAAGCCCTCTTGGCTGGCTCTCAGACTGCTGTGGCAAATACCACTCCTTGTATTTTGCACTCCTGAGGAGGGCAGGTGCTGACTAGCTCCCAAGGAAGAGTGGAGAGAGATCTGCTCTAGTGGCTGTCAGGTTTCCTGTGACCATTTTGCCACATACTTCGACCCAGCCCAAGCTGACAGAGAATGCTCTGGCTCCACTCACTCCATACCACAGCATGGCACTGGGTTCGGGGCAACCAGGACAGAGGAAAAGACTTTACCTCAGAGGTGACCTGGTCCTGGGGCAGAGTCCGGGTGGGGCAGCAGTGGCCATTGTTGGCACTTACTCAAATGGCACCCCAGAATTCACCCAGACTTCTAGAAAGTGGCCACTCCTCCACAACTCACCCCCAGTGCCTGCAAGGAGAACACACGGGCCGTCATGCCTGCTCTGCAGAGCAGCTCCACAACAGGGCAGGATTATCACAGGCTGGGGAGAGTGATCAACTATGAGAAAAGAGGACTTGCCCCAGAGGCAGGGGAGAGGTCTACCCTAGCAGCTGCCAGGTTACCTGGGACTGCCTTGCACCCAAGGCAGAGTCAAGTGAATGCTACAGTCCCTGCTCAGTCCATGCCACAGTGTGGCACTAGAGTAGGGGCATCCATGACCAGCGAAAAGACTTGACCTTGGATCACAGAGGCAACAAGATCCCTGGATGAAACTCACATGATCATCTCATTAGACACAGAAAAAGCATTTGACAAAATGCAACATCCATTCATGATAAAAGTTCTCATCAAAGTGTGTATAGAGGGAACATGTCTCAAGAAAATAAAGGCCATCTATGACAAACCCACATCTAGCATCCTACTCAATAGTGAAAAGCTGAAAGCATTTCCTTTAAATTCAAGAATAAGACAAGGATGCTTGCTCTGGCCACTTCTATGTAACATGGTACTGGTGGCACAAAAACAGAAATATAGATCAATGGTACAGGATAGACAGCCCAGAGATCAACCCATGCATCTATGGTCACCTAATCTATGACAAAGGAGGCAATACTATACAATGGAGAAAAGACAATCTCTTCAATAAGTGGTGCTGGGAAAACTGGACAGCTACATGTAAAAGAATGAAATTAGAACACTACCTAACACCATACACAAAAACTAACTCAAAATGGATTAAAGACCTAAATGTAAGACCGGACACTATAAAACCCTTAAAGGAAAATATAGGAAAAACACTCTTTGACATAAATCACAGCAAGATCTTTTTTTGACCCACCTCCTAGAGTAATGAAAATAAAAACAAAAATAAACAAATGGGACCTAATTAAACTTAAAAGCTTCTGCACAGCAAAGGAAACCATAAACAAGATGAAAAGACAACCCTCAGAATGGTAGAAAATATTTGCAAACAAAGCAAATGATAAAGGATTTATCTCCAAAATATACAAACAGCTCATGCAACTCAATATCAAAACAACAAACAACCCAATCAAAAAGTGGGCAGAAGACCTAAATAGACATTTCTCCAAAGAGGACATACAGATGGCCCACAGGCACATGAAAAGATGCTCAACATCACTAATTATTAGAGAAATACAGATCAAAACTACAATGAGGTATCACCTCACACCAGTCAGAATGGCCATCATCAAAAAATCTACAAACAATAAATGCTGGAGAGGGTGTGGAGAAAAGGGAACCCTCCCTCTTGCATGCTGGTGGGAATGTAAACTGATACAGCCACTATGGAGAACAGTATGGAGGTTCCTTAAAAAACTAAAAATAGAACTACCATATGACCCAGCAATACCACTACTGGGTATGTATCCTGAGAAAACCATAATTCAAAAAGACACATGTACCCCAGTGTTCACTGCAGCACTACTTACAATAGCAGGACATGGAAGCAACCTAAATGTCCATCAATAGATGAATGGGGGCTTCCCTGGTGATGCAGTGGTTGAGAGTCTGCCTGCCAATGCAGGGGACACGGGTTCAAGCCCTGGTCCGGGACGATTCCACATGCCACGGAGCAACTGGGCCCGTGAGCCACAATTACTGAGCCTGCGCATCTGGAGCCTGTGCTCCGCAACAAGAGAGGCCGCGATAGTGAGAGGCCCACGCATCGCAATGAAGAGTGGCCCCTGCTTGCCACAACTAGAGAAAGCTCTCGCACAGAAACGAAGACCCAACACAGCCAAAGATAAAAAAAAAAAAAAAATAGATGAATGGATAAGGAAGATGTGGTACATATATACAATGGAATATTACTCAGCCAAAAAAGTAATGAAATTGGGTCATTTGTAGAGATGTGGATGGATCTAGAGTTTGTCATACAGAGTGAAGTAAGTCAGAAAGAGAAAAACATATATCATATATTAATGCATATATGTGGAATCTAAAAAAATGGTACAGATGAACCTATTTGTAGGGCAGGAATAGAGACACAGATGTAGAGAATGTAGAGAATGGTGCTCTGGGGTGACCTAGATGGGTATGATGGGGGGGTTGCAGGGAGGTACAAGAGGGAGGGGATATATGTATACATATAGCTGATTCACTTCAGCACACAGCAGACACTAACACAATGTTGTAAAGCAATTATATTCCAATTTAAAACAATGGTACTGGAAGTCCTAGCCATAGCAGTCACACAAGAATATGAATAAAAGCCATCCAAATTGGAAGGCAAGAAGTAAGACTGTCACTATTCACAGACGACATGGTACTTTATATAGAAAACCCTAAAGTTTCTACCTAAAATCTATTAGAATAAATGAATTCAGCAAGACTGTAGGATATAAGATTAATATACAGAAATATGTTGCTGTTCTATCCACTAACAATGAACTATCAGAAAGAGAAAGCAAGAAACAGTCCCATTTAAAATCACATCAAAAATTAAAAAATATCTAGGAATAAACTTAACCAAGGAAGTGAAAGACCTACACTCTGAAAACTATAAAACACTGAGGAAGGAAACTGAAGATGATACAAAGCAATGGAAAGATATCTCATGCTCTTGGATTGGAAGAATGAATATTGTTAAAATTGTAATACTACCCAAAGCAATCTACAGATTTAATGCAATCCCTTTCATAATATCCATGCCATTTTTCACAGAACTAGAATAAATAATCCTAAAAGTCATATAGACCACAAAAGACCCTGATTTGCCAAAGCAATCTTGAGAAAAAAGAACATGGAAAAAAGGAATATGGTCAATAATATTGCAATAACTTTGTATGGGGACAGATGGTTACTAGACTTATCATGGTGATTATTTCATAATGTATGCAAATGTCAAATCACTATTTAGTACACCTAAAACTAATATCATATTGTATATCTACTATATTTCAATAATAGCAGTAAAAAGGAAACATATTTTCTGTTTCCTTGCCTAAGTAATAGTCATATGATCAGATACGCTGCATATTCTAGCATTTATCATAGTGTGTTATTTTCTGCACACACTTTTCTTCCCCCCACAGACTACAAGCACAAGTAAACAGCAAGCATGTCCATTTGCCCGCTTTAGTTTACCCCTTGTATCCAAAACAGATACGGGCACAACAGAGGTACTGAATAAGTATTAGTTGAAGGACTAATGAACAAGAGAAATGACAACAAATACTACATATATTTTTATTCTAATGATAAACTGTTGACCTGCATCTTCCTTAAGATATACTCTAAGTATTACTTTAAATGTACAAAACTATCACTGAAAAAGATAGTTAACTATCATTTGCTGTAGTGGTAAGATTAAAATGAGATTGATAAAAATATTAAAAGAGATGTGTCATTGATAAGAAAACCTCTTTTGATTTCTGGTTGGTGAAAACAGACTGATATCTAAATAATAATTGAGGTCATTTGGTAACATTTATTTGTAACATCTCCTAAGAATTCCAAAGTTGAATTAGCTTCTCTATATAAATGGACAGAGTTTTGTTTTATTTTTTAACAATTGTCCATTATATAAGGTAAGATAAAGCTTGAAAGCCCAGAGATACTGCTTACAAAATTATTGCCAGTTGGAATTGTATGTAATTACTGAAGGGCTGGAGCAAATTTTGATTTCATTTGATTTGATTTTAATTGGTTTTAGGAATCATTTCCATTTATGCAATGCTAAGAAAACATTAAAGCCTAAGATGGTTACAAACTCTTCTACATAGACACTAAAATATGATCTTCAACCAGAATATGTGTTAACTGTAAAACAGTATCTCACTCCCTTTAATTTTTCACCAGGTGTTTCATGTGTGTTAATTTTGTTTAAAATCAGGGTCTAATTTTTAGTCCATATTACATGGAAAGGTCTTGCTTCTATGTACAGGCTGTTGAAAATCTATGGAAATAATAAAATATAAAAGGAGAGTTCTGCTTTCACTTAAGATTAGAAAGCTTTGAGAATATCATCCCCAACATAAAAAAAAATTAGAAAAACCAAATAATCTAGAAAAATTATAATTTTTCTTGGGCTCATCAGAGAAAAACTTAAATACCCTGTATTTCAAAGGGTGAAAATCCCCTCCATGGAGAAAAGGTATACATCTTTTTTATAGCATGGGAGAAAGACCTGATTACCATAAATGTGAATAAGATAAAATCAGCTGATATTTTCATAAAATCTTAAAGGTATAGTGTGGGCTAGCATATCAATATGGCATAACTGGGAGCTCCAGAAACAGAGGCAGTTTCTAATTAATCAGAAGGCCTATTAAAAATAGGCCTTCACCAGTGCTCACAAGAAAGATTGGGAGTAGGGCGAGGGTCTCAGGAGAAATACCACTTGGTGTCACAGGCATGCAGGATATGATTGGGTACCACTCGAAGATAGGCATGATGTGATCTGATTCTCTAGGGACTTCCCTCATAGGAAGTAAAGGCTTTAAGCTGATGGTGCAGGGGCACCAAAACATTTCACTCACAGGGTTCATGCAAAATCCATTGCTTCTGGTGGTATGGAAGCAATGAAATTTATTTGCCTCTGGGAGCAGGGTAGAAAACACTTCCAAATTCACAACACAGGAAGGATTCATTGCTAATGAAGTAGAGTAAAAGAAAAAGAAAGAACCCTCTATCCCTGGGCCCAACATTATGTACCAATATCAAGAAGAGATCTGCTACCGGTGATGATGAGGCAGAAAAATCCCTCCTACCTAAGACCAATCACATGTAAAAGAGTTTAGTAGCAATGGAGAGGTGGGACAGGAATACCGAGGCATCCCTATCCCTTAGGCACAGGGCCTGCTTAAGACTTAGTCTGACCCAGGAAAATAAAGAACACCTCCTGGCTCCATTCAGCAAAACAAGCTACAACAGTCTGCCATCAGCGGGAGGGAAAAATTATAGAGAAAGCTCCACTCCGTGGTACATGTATGCAGTAACGGGTGAAAATGAGAGTGGAGCAGGAGCCCTAGGTAAGAAAAAGTCTCTAGCACTTCAAGCCCCCTTCCAAGTATAAGGTAACAGCAGCCCAGCAGCAACTGTCCTCTCCAATGGCCTGAAGGAAGAAGAGGTGCACCCAGGTATAACTAGGATTTACCTCATTTCCTACTGTTCTTCTCCATACAGCAACAGCTGTTAAACGAAAAATTGTAAGATACCCAAAAAGAGCAAGATAATAAACACATCTACAAGGAAAAAATCAATCAATAAAAGTATATTCAGAGATTATGCAGATGCTAGCTGTATCAGAGAGGGACAACAAAATAATTATGATGAATATGATAAAGGATCCAGTGGAAAAGGTGGACAACATGCATGAATCTAGAAATTGTGTTGCTCTGAAGTCTACTTAACCTGATAATAATAAAGCTATCCCTGCTTTCCTTTGGTTAATATTTGTATGATATATCATTTTCCATTCTTTTACTTTCAATTTATCTATATCATTATATTTTAACTGAGTTTCTTAAAGATAGAATATAGTTGGATCATGCTTTTGTCTTATCCACTCTCCCAACCCCTGCTTTAGTTAATGTATTTAAACCATTTACACTGAATATAATATTGATATCTTATGGTTCTGCCATTTTATTTTTCATTTTCTACTTGTTCCCTTTATGTTGGTTCTCTGGTTTTCTTTTACTGCTTTTCTCTGGGTTATTTTAATACAAGGGGGGTAATTTTATAGGATCTAAACCAATAAACATATATATTCAGTCACGGAGGTACCAATTCTGGTTCTCATTATTACTTTGTGTCCATATATATTTGCATCTGGTATCATTTTCTTTCTATCTGAAGGACACAACTTAAAATTGTTTTGTAGTATGGGTCTGAAGGCAATAAATTCTTTCATCTTTTGCATGTTGAAAAGGTCTTTATTTCTCCTTTTTTTATTGAAAGAAAGATTTGCTGGGTAAATAATTCCTTTTTGACTAGCTTTTATTTCCCAGAACTTTAAAGCTGGTGTTCTAGTCTCTCCTTGCTTGCCATCATCATTTTTATTTCTCTGTTCATAATGTCTTCTTCTCCAACTGCCTATAAAGTTTTCTCTTTATCTCTTGTTTCAAGCAATTTGATTATGATATGTCTCATGTAGTTTTTTTCATGTTTCTTTTATTTGGGGAACACTGAGGCCCTTCTATCTGTGAATTTTATCAAATTTGGAAAAATTTCAGTCATTTTTTCTTTAAATATTTTTTCTGTTCCCTGCCTTTCTCAACTTTAGGGACTCTAATACAAATAGGTTATGCCACTTAAAGTTTTCCTACTGTTAACTGATATTCTGTTCATTATTATCATATTTTCTTACTGTTTTTCTTTTGATAAAATTTCTGGTCCTATGTATTAAAGTTCACTAATTCTTCAAAATTTCTAATCTGCCATTAATCCCATTGATACTGGAGAGGTTATCAGGTACTTGTCTCATCACAGAAAGAATTCAGAGATGAGACATGCGGGTCAAGAAAGCAAAGCGAGGATTTCTTAAGTGATAGTATGCCCTTAAAGGGGCAACAGGCAGACAGGTGAGTAGCTGTCCTGAGTTTCTTTGGCAAGCTGATTACATGGGGTGTGAAAATGAATGGGTGGAATATTCATTGAGGAGGGAGGGGTTTGGGGTTGTATTTCCTGATTTTCATTCCAGCTCCACCTTCCTGAGGGGAGGAAGGATTTTTGTCCTTATTTAGTCTTAATCAGAAGTGTCTTCATAGCATCAGTGCATGATGGGTACTTCTTATCTGCAAGGCTACTTGTATTGTAATGATGGCATAATGAGCAAAAGGTTACATTCAGACTCCAGAGATTCCCGCCTTTTCCCACCTTTCTTTCTCTGCCTCCAGAACTGCTGTCACCTCAAAATGTATTGTTTCCTGTCAGTCTGGAGGTTCCTGCTTTTCTTTGTCTGCCCAAGGACCTCACTGTTCACGAGATGTATGGTTTCCTGCCACCTGGCCTGTGCCCCCCTTTCTCTGCTCATATCTAGTTATCTGCCTGCTCTAACATCATCTAGTATATATTTCTATATCAGGAATTTTAGTTTTCATCTCTAGAAATTTGATTTTTAAATACCTTTCATAACTCTCCTTAACTTTTTTAACATATGAAATACAGTTATAATAACTCTTAATATTTCTGTCTGCTAAAGCTAATATTTTTGCCCCCATGGGTCTGTTTTAATTGACTGTTTCTTCACATGTCTAGTAACTTTTTATAGGATACCATATATTGTAAATTTATTTTTTAGGTGGTGGATATTTTACATTTATATAAATATTTTGATCTTTGTTCTGGGATAAAGTTGGGTTTCTCGGAAATAGTTTGATCCTTTCATTCCATCTTTAAAATTTTAAAATGGGATTGGAACAGTGCTCAGATTAGTACTAATCATTCCCCTCTACTGAGGCATTTCTATTTTGTGTACCCTATTCAATTTTCCCTAAAGTATGAAGCTTTCCAGTTTTCCTGGCAGGATTAACACTATTCCTGTCATTGTACACACACATCAAGGAATGTTACTTTTAATCCCTTTGTGTGTTTCTTTTCCCAGCCTCAGGTAGTTCCTTCACACAGATGTATAACATTAGTACTGGGTTGACTACTTGGGGAGAACCTTCTGTTGACCTCTGGAATTCTGTCTCTGTGCAGCTCCTTCCTGTATTGTACTCTGTTTTTCAAACTCGAGACACCTTGGTCTGCTTGGACTCTTAGCTCCATCTCCTCAGGGAATTTTCAGCCTCCGCCTAAATACTCTCTCTCTCTCTCTCTGGATTGTGGCCTGAAAATTCATTCAGTGGAGTAAAGCTCAGACAATCCTGATGCTCACCTCACTTTTTTAATGCTAATCAAGGATCAATGTCCTTCATTGATTGCTGTCTTGAAAACAACTGGTTTACATATTTTGTCCTGCTTTCGGCTATTTCAGGTAGAAAGGTGAATCTCATCTCTATTACTCCAATTTTCTTGGGAACAGAAGTTAGTGGTGGGACTTCCATGGTGGCACAGTGGTTAAGAATCCACCTGCCAATGCAGGGGACATAGGTTCGATCCCTGGTCCAGGAGGATCCTACATGCCACGGAGCAACTGAGCCTACACGCCACAACTACTGAGGCTGTGCTCTAGAGCCCATGAGCCACAACTACTGATCCAACGCACCACAACTACTGAAGCCTGCACCTTCTAGGGCCTGTGGGCTGCAATGAAGAGTAGCCCCCACTTGCCACAACTAGAGAAAGCCTGTGTGCAGCAACAAAGACCCAATGCAGCCAAAAATTTTTTTAAAAATTTAAAAAGAAGTTAATGTTAAGTTTTTAAAGCTAGAAGAAATGCATGCTTGTTTGTTAAAATTTCCCTGTATTTTTCTGTTATTTTTGTGAATTCCATGCTATTTTATGATGTCATTAAAGTAATAAACCATCTTTAGTTAGGAGATAGAGCTTGGATGCTCAAGTCTGCATTACAACAGTTGGTAGGACTAATAAAACAAGAATCATCAAAACAATATCATGTTGTCATTGCTTAAAAACTGATGGGACCATGACAGCATCTCAGACACTAGAAAACATGAATATTCATTCCAATTACTTTGAATCACACTGTGACATCAGAAAGAAGCTTCAAGGGTATGCTCTTTCCAGTCTTTTGACTTCAGGGTAGACAGTAATGTCAAAACATTAACATATTGTGATAGGAAGCTCACCTGCTTCTTTCTCCCTTTGAAATTATTATCAAGTTTTGGAAAGGGCTGTAGTCATCACACTCAAGATTTGGATATTGAACTTGTGAACAGAATATTAGCAAACAAACTAAAGAAATCAATAAGCAGTCAGCAAGTTCAGAAGCTGTTATATTGGACTACTGTTAAGGTCAACTACTGTTTCATTAAGAGAATTTTTCACTAGGATATTAAAAAATTTTCAAAGAGCTCTCTTCTTAAAGTGGACAAGGAGTTCACCTTCATAAGGAGATATGAGGAAATAGAAGGAGAAGATGGCGGAAGAGTAAGACGCAGAGATCACCTTCCTCCCCACAGATACATCAGAAATACATCTACACGTGGAACTGCTCCTACAGAACACCCACTGAACGCTGGCAGAAGACCTCAGACCTTCCAAAAGGCAAGAAACTCCCCACGTACCTGGGTAGGGCAAAAGAAACAAGAAAAAACAGAGACAAAAGAATAGGGACGGGACCTGCACTAGTGGGAGGGAGCTGTGAAGGAGGAAAGGTTTCCACACACTAGGAAGCCCCTTCATGGGCGGAGACTGCGGGTGGCGGAGGGGGGGAGCTTCGGAGCCACGGAGGAGAGCGCAGCAACAGGGGTGCAGAGGGCAAAGCGGAGAGATTCCCGCACAGAGGATCGGGGCCAACCAGCACTCATCAGGCCGAGAGGCTTGTCTGCTCACCTGCCGGGGCGGGAGGGGGCTGGGAGCTGAGGCTCGGGCTTCGGAGGTCGGGTCCCAGGGAGAGAACTGGGGTTGGTGGCGCAAACACAGCCTGAAGGGGGCTAGTGCACCACGGCTAGCCGGGAGGGAGTCCGGGAAAGTCTGGACTTGTCAAAGAGGCAAGAGACTTTTTCTTGCCTCTTTGTTTCCTGGTGCTCGAGGAGAGGGGATTAAGAGCGCCGCTTAAAGGAGCTCCAGAGACGGGCGCGAGCCGTGGCTATCAGCGCGGACCCCACAGACGGGCATGGGATGCTAAGGCTGTGGCTGCCGCCACCAAGAAGCCTGTGTGCGAGCACAGGTCACTCTCCACACCACGCCTCCTGGAAGCCTGTGCAGCCCGCCACTGCCAGGGTCCCGTGATCCAGGGACAACTTCCTTGGGAGAACGCACGGAGCGCCTCAGGCTGGTGCAACATCACGCTGGCCTCTGCTGCCGCAGGCTGGCCCTGCACTCTGTACCCCTCCCTCCCCCCAGACTGAGTGAGCCAGAGCCCCCGAATCAGCTACTCCTTTAACCCCGTCCTGTCTGAGCAAAGAACAGACAACCTCAGGCAACCTACATGCAGAGGCAGGTCCAAATCCAAAGCTGAAACTCGAAGCTGTGCGAACAAAGAAGAGAAAGGGAAATTTCTCCCAGCAGCCTCAGGAGAAGCAGATTAAAGCTCCACAATCAACTTGATGTACCCTGCATCTGTAGAATACCTGAATAGAAAATAAATCATCCCAAATTGAGGAGGTGGACTTTAGGAGCAAAGATATATATTTTTCCCTTTTTCTCTTTTTGTGAGTGTGTATGGGTATGCTTCTGTGTGTGATTTTGTCTGTATAGCTTTATTTTTACCATTCGTCCTAGGGTTGTGTCCGTCCATTTTTTGTTTTTTTTTTTTTAACTTTTAAAAAATTTTTTCTTCATAATTATTTTTGATTTTAATAACTTTATTTTATTTTATTTTACTTTATTTTATTTTATTTTATCCTCTTTCTTTTCTTTCTTGCTTGCTTTCTTTCTTTCTTTCTTTCTTTCATTTTTTCTCCCTTTTATTCTGAGCCGTGTGGACGAAAAGCTCATGGTGCTCCAGCCAGGAGTCAGTGTGGTGCCACTGAGGTGGGAGAGCCAACTTCAGGACACTGGTCCACAAGAGACCTCCCAGCTCCACGTAATATCAAACAGCAAATATCTCCCAGAGATCTCCATCTCAACGCCAAGACCCAGCTACACTCAACGACCAGCAAGCTACAGTGCTGGACACCCTATGCCAAACAACTAGCAAGACAAGAACACAACCCCACCCATTAGAAGAGAGGCTGCCTGAAATCATAATAAGGCTACAGACACCCCAAAACACACCACCAGACGTGGACCTGCCCACCAGAAAGACAAGATCCAGCCTCATCCACCAGAACACAGGCAGCAGTCCCCTCCACTGGAAAGCCTACACAACCCACTGAACCAACCTTAGCCACTTGGAAAAGACACCAAAAACAATGGTAACTATGAACCTGAAGCCTGCGAAAAAGAGACCCCAAACACAGTAAGTTAAGCAAAATGAGAAGACAGAAAAACACACAGCAGATGAAGGAGCAAGGTAAAAACCCACCAGACCTAACAAATGCAGAGGAAATAGGCAGTCTACCTGAAAAAAGGATTCAGAATAATGATAGTAAAGATGAACCAAAATCTTGAAAATAGAATAAAGAAAATGCAAGAAACATTTAACAAGGACCTAGAAGAACTAAAGAGGAAACAAACAATAATGAACAACACAATAAATGAAATTAAAAATATTCTAGAAGGGATCAATAGCAGAATAACTGAGGCAGAAGAACGGATAAGTGACCTGGAAGATAAAATAGTGGAAATAACTACTGCAGAGCAGGATAAAGAAAAAAGAATGAAAAGAACTGAGGACAGTCTCAGAGAACTCTGGAACAACATTAAACACACCAACATTCGAATTATAGGGGTCCCAGAAGAAGAAGAGAAAAAGAAACACACTGAGAAAATATTTGAAGAGATTATACTTGAAAACTTCCCTAATATGGGAAAGGAAATAGTTAATCAAGTCCAGGAAGCACAGAGAGTCCCATACAGGATAAATCCAAGGAGAAACACACTAAGACACATATTAATCAAAGTATCAAAAATTAAATACAAAGAAAACATATTAAAAGCAGCAAGGGAAAAACAACAAATAACACACAAGGGAATCCCCATAAGGTTAACAGTTGATCTTTCAGCAGAAACTCTGCAAGCCAGAAAGGAGTGGTAGGACATATTTAAAGTGATGAAGGAGAAAAGCCTACAACCAAGATTACTCTACCCAGAAAGGATCTCATTCAGATTTGATGGAGAAATTAAAATCTTTACGGACAAGCAAAAGCTGAGAGAGTTCAGCACCACCAAACCAGTTTTACAACAAATGCTAAAGGAACTTCTCTAGGCAAGAAACACAAGAGAAGGAAAAGACCTACGATAACAAACCCAAAACAATTAAGAAAATGGGAATAAGAACATACATATCGATAATTACCTTAAATATAAATGGATTAAATGCTCCCACCAAAAGACACAGACTGGCTGAATGGATACAAAAACAAGACCCGTATATATGCTGTCTACAAGAGACCCACTTCAGATCTACGGACACATAGAGACTGAAAGTGAGGGGATGGAAAAATATATTCCAGGCAAATGGACATCAAAAGAAAGCTGGAGTAGCAATTCTCATATCAGACAAAATAGACTTTAAAATAAAGACTATTACAAAATTCAAAGAAGGACACTACATAATGATAAAGGGATCGATCCAAGTAGATGATATAACAATTGTAAATATTTATGCACCACACATAGGGGTACCTCAATACATAAGGCAAATACTAACAGCCATAAAAGGGGATATCAACAGTAACACAATCATAGTAGGGGACATTAACACCCCACTTTCACCAATGGACAGATCATCCGAAATGAAAATAAATAAGGAAACACAAGCTTTAAATGATACATCAAACAAGATGGACTTAATTGATATTTATAGGACATTCCATCCAAAAACAACAGAATACACACTTTTCTGAAGTGCTCATGGAACATTCTCCAGGATAGATCATATCTTGGGTCACAAATCAAGCCTTGGTAAATTTAAGAAAATTGAAATCATATCAAGTATCTTTTCCGACCACAATGCTATGAGATTAGATATCAATTACAGGAAAATATCTGTAAAAAATACAAAGACATGGAGGCTAAACAACACACTACTTAATAACCAAGAGATCACTGAAGAAATCAAAGAGGAAATCAAAAAATACCTAGAAACAAATAACAATGAAAACATGACGACCCAAAACCTATGGGATGCAGCAAAAGCAGTTCTAAGAGGGAAGTTTATCATGATACAAGCCTACCTTAAGAAACAGGAAACATCTCAAATAAACAACCTAACCCTGCACTTAAAGCAATTAGAGAAAGAAGAACAAAGAACCCCAAAGTTAGGAAAGGAAAGAAATCATAAAGATAAGATCAGAAATAAATGAAAAAAAATGAAGGAAACGATAGCAAAGATCAATAAAACTAAAAGCTGGTTCTTTGAGAAGATAAACAAAATTGATAAACCATTAGCCAGACTCATCAAGAAAAAAAGGGAGAAGACTCAAAAAAGGGAGATGACTCATATCAATAGAATTAGAAATGAAAAGGAGAAGTAACAACTGACACTGCAGAAATACAAACGATCATGAGAGATTACTACAAGCAACTGTATGCCAATAAAATGGACAACCGGGAAGAAATGGACAAATTCTTAGAAAGGCACAACCTGCCAATACTGAACCAGGAAGAAATAGAAAATATGAACAGACCAATCACAAGCACTGAAATTGAAACTGTGATTAAAAATCTTCCAACAAACAAAAGCCCAGGACCAGATGGCTTCACAGGTGAATTCTATCAAACATTTAGAGAAGAGCTAACACCTATCCTTCTCAAACTCTTCCAAAATGTAGCAGAGAGAGGAACACTCCCAAACTCATTCTACGAGGCCACCATCACCCTGATACCAAAACCAGACAAAGATGTCACAAGGAAAGAAAACTACAGGCCAATATCACTGATGAACATAGATGCAAAAATCCTCAACAAAATACTAGCAAACAGAATGCAACAGCACATTAAAAGGATCATACACCATGATCAAGTGGGGTTTATTCCAGGAATGCAAGGATCCTTCAATATATGCAAATCAATGTGATACACCATATTAAAAAGTTGAAGGAGAAAAACCATATGATCATCTCAATCGATGCAGAGAAAGCTTTTGACAAAATTCAAAACCCATTTATGATAAAAACCCTGCAGAAAGTAGGCATAGAGGGAACTTTCCTCAACATAATAAAGGCCATATATAACAAACCCACAGCCAACATCGTCCTCAATGGTGAAAAACTGAAACCATTTCCACTAAGATCAGGAACAAGACATGGTTGCCCACTCTCACCACTATTATTCAACATAGTTTTGGAAGTTTTAGCCACAGCAATCAGAGAAGAAAAAGACATAAAAGGAATCCAAATCGGAAAAGTAGAAGTAAAGCTCTCACTGTTTGCAGATGACATGATACTATACATAGAGAATCCTAAAGATGCCACCAGAAAACTACTAGAGCTAATCAATGAATTTGGTAAAGTAGCAGGATACAAAATTACTGTACAGAAATCTCTTGCACTCCTATACACTAATGATGAAAAATCTGAAAGTGAAATTAAGAAAACACTCCCATTTACCATTGCAACAAAAAGAATAAAATATCTAGGAATAAACCTACCTAAGGAGACAAAAGACCTGTATGCAGAAAATTATAAGACACTGATGAAAGAAATTAAAGATGATACAAATAGATGGAGAGATACACCATGTTCTTGGATTGGAAGAATCAACATTGTGAAAATGACTCTACTACCCAAAGCAATCTACAGATTCAATGCACTCCCTATCAAACTACCACTGGCATTTTTCACAGAACTAGAACAAAAAGTTTACAATTTGTATGGAAACATAAAAGATCCCGAAAAGCCAAAGCAATCTTGAGAATGAAAAATGGAGCTGGAGGAATCAGGCTCCCTGACTTCAGACTATACTACAAAGCTACAGTAATCAAGACAGTATGGTACTGGCACAAAAACAGAAAAATAGATCAATGGAACAGGATAGAAAGCCCAGAGATAAACCCACGCACATATAGTCACCTTATCTTTGATAAAGGAGGCAAGCATATACAGTGGAGAAGACAGCCTCTTCAATAAGTGGTGCTGGGAAAACTGGACAGCTACATGTACAAGAATGACGTTAGAACACTCCCTAACACCATACACAAAAATAAACTCAAAATGGATTAAAGACCTAAATGTAAGGTGAGACACTATCAAACTCTTAGAGGAAAACATAGGCAGAACACTCTATGACATAAATCACAGCAAGATCCTTTTTGACCCACCTCCTAGAGAAATGGAAATAAAAACAAAAATAAACAAATGGGACCTAATGAGACTTAAAAGCTTTTGCACAGCAAAGGAAACCATAAACAACACCAAAAGACAACCGTCAGAATGGGAGAAAATATTTGCAAATGAAGCAACTGACAAAGGATTAATCTCCAAAATTTATAAGCAGCACATGCAGCTCAATATCAAAAAAACAAACAACCCAATCCAAAAATGGGCAGAAGACCTAAATAGACATTTCTCCAAAGAAGATATACAGATTGCCAACAAACACATGAAAGAATGCTCAACATCATTAATCATTAGAGAAATGCAAATCAAAAGTACAATGAGATATCATCTCACACCAGTCAGAATGACCATCATCAAAAAATCTAGAAACAATAAATGCTGGAGAGGGTGTGGAGAAAATGGAACACCCTTGCACTGTTGGTTGGAATGTAAATTGATACAGTCACTATGGAGAACAGTATGGAGGTTTCTTAAGAAACTAAAAATAGAACTACCATACGACCCAGCAATCCCACTACTGGGCATATACCCTGAGTAAACCATAATTCAAAAAGAGTCATGTACCAAAATGGTCATTGCAGCTCTACTTACAACAGCCAGGACATGGAAGCAACCTAAGTGTCCATTAACAGATGAATGGACAAAGAAGATGTGGCACATATACACAATGGAATATTACTCAGCCATAAAAAGAAATGAAATTGAGTTATTTGTAGTGAGGTGGATGGACCTAGAGTCTGTTATACAGAGTGAAGTAAGTCAGAAAGAGAAAAACAAATACTGTATGCTAACACATATATATGAAATCTAAGAAAAAAAAAAAAAAAGGTCATGAAGAACCTAGGGGTAAGACGGGAATAAAGACACATACCTACTAGAGAATGGTTTTGAGGATATGGGGAGGGGGAAGGGTAAGCTGTGACATAGTGAGAGAGTGGCATGGACATATATACAATACCAAACGTAATATAGATAGCTAGTGGGAAGCAGCCACATAGCACAGGGTGATCAGCTCGGTGGTTTGTGACCACTGAGAGGGGTGGGATAGGGAGGGTGGGAGGGAGGGAGACACAAGAGGGAAGAGATATGGGAACATATGTATATGTATAACTGATTCACTTTGTTATAAAGCAGAAACTAACACACCATTGTAAAGCAATTATACTCCAATAAAGATGTTAAAAAAAAAAAAGGAGATACGAGAAAATACAGAGTTTTCCTCTTTGAGTCTGTCTGTCTACATCTGTTTCTCTGTGTTTGTCTTTCTCTTTCTGAATGGCCTAGTTCAGTTTTAGCAGCATTTGGTGGGGGTAAGGATTGATATACAAATAAGTTACCTACATCGTTCATAACAAAAATTAGTAGGCTTTTCTTCAGATAGCAAACCAAATATTTAATTAAAATGATAGAATTTTTATTCTTAATGACTACAAAGATATATACCTCTCTGTGTTAGGTGGAATAATGGTCCACAAATAGATCTGTACACTAATCTCCATAACCGGAGATTATACTACTGGCAAAAGTGACTTGGCTGATGTGATTAAGTTACAGAACTTGAGATGGGCAGATTTTCGTGGATTATCTGGTGGAGCCCAATGTAATCACAAGAGTCCATTTAAGGGAATAGATGAAATCAGGAGAGCCAGAGTCTGAGAACTCCTGTGACAATGGCAGCAGAACTTGGAATAATACAAATATTGGAAGAAGAGGCCACAAGACAAAAATGTAGGCAACCCTTAGAAGCTGGAAAAGGAGAGAAAAGAATTTCCCTCTAGAATCTCCAGAGGGAAGGCAATGCTCCCAGCATCTTGAGTTTAGCCCAGTGAGACTGATTTTAGATTTTTGACCTCCAGAACTGCAAAAAAAATAAATGTGGGGACATCCCTGGCAATCCAGTGGTGAAGACTTTGCTTTCCAATCCAGGGGGTGTGGGTTCGATCCCTGGTCAGGGAGTTAAGATCCCATATACCTCATGGCCAAGAAACAGAAACATAAAAAACAGAAACAATATTGTAGCAAATTCAATAAAGACTTTTAAAAAATGTTCCTAAAAAAAGAAAATCTTTAAAAACAAAACAAACAAAAAAACATAAAGGTGTGTTATTTTAAACCACTACATTGTGGTAATTTGGTACAGCAGCAACAGGAAATTAACATAGTCTTTAATGAAGCAGCAGTTTTTACTCTGCCTTACAATTAACTGTGTAAAATAGTTTTTCTCCAATATGCTATAAACTTTTGGAGGTTAGGTATGTTGCTTAACATACTGTCTCCTTTCATGTTTGTTCTAAATATAAAGTAATCTCACCACCAATCAGATCCATGCAATGAAAGGTACCCAATAAATAACAATCCTAATGACTGAAGAACGTAATAAGTGAGCCTATATTCAGTATTAGGCATTAACTTTCCGGGATTTTCCGAACTTATCTTTCTAGAACTTTGGCTTTGTATTGGACCTATTGTCTTAAGCAAAAAACAAACAAACAAAAAAATCAAAAAAAACAAGCAAAAAAATCCATTGAAAGTGTTACGTACCTATGGCAGGATATCATTATTTAGGTGACTTTAATGGGAAGATGTAAATATTATGGTTTTTTTCCTTATCTTTGCAGTATTAGAAGTCAGAAATGAAGGTTTGTCTTTTCCTTGTGGAACTACACTGTGTGGACACTCTCCTATAATATTCAGGAAACCTAGTGAGGGGATGGTGAGAAATCTTCGTATCTATCTTTGGGGGAGAAGCAAAAACAAATAAGTCACATTGAGAATGAGATGGGATAGTGAGATTCCTGTGATTATGTCCTGTAAAAAACTCAATTAAAAATGGAAAACTCATGGTTGGGAGAATTCTCCACTGGACTCTCCTGTTTCTGCATATTTTATAAGCTAAGACAATGAAAGCCTTTGTTTCATAGTAACTTTTCAAGGATGTTTGTAAACAGCCTTGGACAATACTGTCTCCCTCCAGAGAAAAAGCAGGTCTATTTGGTGTTCAAAATATCCTGACTTCAGGGCAAGGTTTGGGCAGGTTTTCGTGCAACCCCTTATAAAAGGTTGGGGTTTCCTACATGTGCACCGTGTACCTTTGTGTTCCACGTTATCCCTGTGAGATCTCAGGGAGAGGGAGAAAAGGAGAATTGGCATGAACATGGAGCTCACGCTGCTTGCTGTGGAGTGAGTAATAAAGTCTTTTTTCTCTGACCCAGGAGTTCATGTGTTCTGCCAACATCCATGAAACTACGGCAGGCTAATTTGTTAGCTTCCTGGTAAAGAAAATCTCAGATCCTACGCATTCAACTGAGTTTCTAACATTCGACTGAGTTGTTTTTTCATTGGTAAATTGAGGATTCCATAATCATTGATTTCATTTAGATTTGCAATTTCATGCTTATATACTATGAGACAAATTGAATAAACATGCAGACTGACTCAGTAATTCTCAAAATGTGTTCCCTAGACCATTTTTGAGAGAATCTCCAAGTGTATCTGTTAAATACTCACACACACACACAACTCTCTGGGTCACACACACACTTACTGTAACAGAGGGAGTAGGGTACAGGGATCTATGGTTTAAAAAATATCCTCAGGCAATTCTAGAGTACTCTAATGTTTGTA
This sequence comes from Balaenoptera ricei, assembly GCF_028023285.1. NCBI lineage: Eukaryota > Metazoa > Chordata > Mammalia > Artiodactyla > Balaenopteridae > Balaenoptera > Balaenoptera ricei. The sequence continues at coordinate 111,066,026 of NC_082642.1, forward strand.
AGCCACTAAACTATGGAATATAAACAGAAGATAAGTAATGTATGGCAACATAGTTCCCTTTCTAGTTGTTGTGTTCTTTGGGTTTTTAAAATTAAATGTTGTGGTTCATTGGGAAGCATTTCTTGGACAGAAAGATTTGTTTAGAAAAAAATAGATTAATGCGAAGGAATTATCAGCTCTCTAACTCTGTCAAAACAAACACTAGGCTTCACAATTAAGAGAATTCTTTCAAGTTCTAAGAAGTCTATGATAATACTGTTATCACTTTATATTTTTAGGTTTGCAAGTTCACCTCTTAAAAGGCTGATTTTAGTACTTAGGGAGTTTTTTTTTTGTCATTGTTTATTCCATCTGCAGTGGGCACAGGTTTCTACCCATCAGTGTTGCTGACTTGTCTATTTGACTTACAGGCTCAAAAAATAACATTTCAGCAACAGGGATATGTAAGTGAGGGACATCAGTATTCTCTGTAAATCAATCACTCAGTTATCCTTTTTATTTGATAACAAAATTGGAACTATAAAGTTACTGCAATAGAGTAGAAAGAGTGTGGCTATGGATTAACCCCTGTCTCTTTCTCTCCTCGGTTCTGAGATCTTAAACAAATGACAAAATATTTGAGTCCAGAATTATATAAAATAATTATAATTAAAATATATAACTTATAGGGCTTACCTGTTTCATAGTCCTCAGAAAGCATGATTCTCATTTTAATGGACTACGCAGTAAAGTTCATATGTTAAAAATGATGACATTAAAAATTACTAAATTATTACAAAATCTACATCTTGAACAGTATTTTAAAGAAACATATACCTAAATTTATACAATTAGACATCATAATGAATATTAATTCATATCACTATATGGAAAATGGAACACAAACCTTCACACGTATACAGACACACATTCAAAGATTATTTTTAGGTCTAATTTCTTCCCAAGGCTAATTTCAAGATGAAAATTCTCCAGACTTTTTAGATGGATATAGCTTCAACCAATTTGGTAATCCTGCACCACCTGCAAAGCTTTTCAAAATCATTACCTTTAAGTTCTAAAATGGGAGTTATTTTACTGCCTTGCATTTTTCTTACTCTGACTTGGACAAATTGTGCCTAGATTTTTTTTTTTTTTTTTTTGCTACTATATGCAATGTTTTCTGTTTCTATAAATCTCAAGCTCAGAAAGTCTTAAGGGAGACAAAACTCCTAAATAATCTATTTCTAAAAATTTTGAAGAGCTTAACAGAATAGATTCAGTGTAATAATTTATTTTGATGGATTTATAATCTTTCCTGTCTCTGTGAACATCTTAATTTAGAATGTTAAACATTTATTAAAATTTTTATGTGCCTCTCCAACAAGTTCACTAATAATAACTATTTTTCTTTAAAAAAGAAGGTACCATGTTACAAATCTGTAATCAATACATGATTTAGGGAATTAAGGTAATGATACAACTTCACTTTCACATGTAAAATTCTGTCTCAGATAACCAGGAAATACGCATTGTACATTCTGTGTTCCATAGATACAAGGATATAGGTACTATGTCCAGTAGGATTAAGTTTGGAAGAAGGGGGGAGAGAGAAGAGAGAAAGAAAAGGAAAAGAGAAAGAAAAGGAAGGAAGGAAGAAAGGAAGGGAGGAAGGGAGGAAGGAAGGGAAAAGGAAAAAAGGAAAGCTCTAGTAAAGGGCTTAAACAGGATTCCAGTTTATTTAATCTCTCACATTAAAAGAGATTCAGAGGTCTGTGTCTCTTTGCTGATGAGGTTGCTCCATGCTGTCTGGTCCTACCTGCTTTCATCTCTCTATTCTGCCATCTTCTGCCTGTGTCTTCTACCTCATGTTGGTAGGATATGTCATTATATCAAGAACGGAGAAAGAGTTTTTCCTCTCTGTCAAGGAAACTTTCCTTAATGCCACGTTAAATTTCTGCTTATTTTTATGGGTGGAATTTAGACTCATGGATACACTTAGTTGCAAAGTAGTGGGAGAGCAGAATAGTGACTTTTATTTTAGCTAACAGTGTGGCTCACTAATAAGGAATTTATTACTATTGAGGAAGGAAATAATTAATATAGGATGTGTACATTAAAACCTCTCCTATAAATGTTAAATTAAAATATATGAAGGAGAAAGAAAAGGAGGTAATATACATACATTTTCTTGTGGAGAATCTTTTAATAGTTTGAGGAATTTCTTTAAGAAGTATCTTTCTAACTGCTGGAAATTTTGTCTGCTGGAAGAAGTACCTTATCTCATTTAAAAGCAAACAACAATAATAAAAAGCCCTTTGAAAAGGCTTAAATTTCCCATTTCTTGGAAGAGGAAATGTAGACTGTCACCAACAGATTGATATATTACTGACATTATCTGGAATAAAATGTTTGTTATCACTTTAGCTAAATATCCAGATGTGAAAACCTAAACGTTATATTATCTAGGAAAATAAATTATAAAACTACTGTGTTTCTTGATCTAAACTTGACTCTGAGATAATCTACTTTAACTCATTTTATAAAGCAGGAAAATGAGGAAGTAACTTGGTACAACTCCATACAAAAATCCTGGTCTCCTGAAACTAACAACTTTTTTTTTCCCATGTTAAATGTTTAGTAGAGGTGGTTTCATAGCCTCTTTTACCTAATATTTCTCTCTTCTCTCCCCATCTCCTCCCGTCCCCTTCTCTGCCTCCTCTCTCTCTCTCTCTAATGATATGTATTTTATTTCTGGTAAATATCATGTAAAAGAATAGAGATATTCCTATTCTGATATTCAGTTCAAACATTATTGATCAAGTAAAGAATATGCCAGGCTATATGCTAGGTGACAATATACTCTAACGAAACTTCAGAAAGCAAAATAATTTGGAATAACATATGGAATTTATAATCTACATTTTATTTTATGGAATGAAAATCAGTGAAAAATATTTATGTGCTAGTAACAGAGACCTAAATTCGCAGTTGATTAAAATATTGATGTTTATTTTTCCCCTATGTAAAATGAAGTCAGGATGTCTTAGATCAGGGACAGTACAGGGGTTCTACAATGTCAAGAGTGTCCCAGCATCCTTCTTCCTCTTTTCCGTCCCAGCTATAGCATGTGTGTCTTTCTGTACAGTTTCCTCATATTTGCTTTAGATTAAGTTCCATCCCGTCCCATCATATTCTCATTGAAAGTAGAGGAAGATGGAATAGGCACAGACAAAAAGGAATTTGCTGGTTGAATCAACCCAAATTCAGGAAGCTTTGCTGGAAGCCCCATTGCATCACTTTTGATCATGTAACTTGAGTCAAAGCCTCAGTCACATGCCTACCCCATCTTAAAGAGAGGCTTAGAAATCTACTTTTTCAGTTGGTTACATCACTTTTCATGAAAGCTGTGTTTTATCTTTAAGTGCAAAGAGGAGATTGGACACTGAGATTATGACTAAGAGGTTCAGCCACAGTACCAGCTCACAAAAACCTCCAAGAAATATGTGCTGTTGATAGCAGCCCAGAATTTGCAAGGCTAAGATGTCTCCACAACCCTAATAAACCTGCCTGGAAATGGTCAGTCTCTTCCCCCTCAGTGGGGATTTAAGCCCACCTCGACATTTGCAGCTTTGTATAGAAAGCAGTGAGATAGTACTAAAAAGAAAACATCTATCAAGGAACTGGAAGATTGTCCTCCTGGAGAATTTCTCTCTTAATCTTTCTAGAGAAATAAATACTGAAACCAATTATCTCCTTCTGAGTAAAGAAAAGAATATTGTTTTTACAGGAAAGAAAATTGCCTAAGACACTGGAATACATTATCCATTTTCATAAGATATGTCAGGTTCAGCTGAACTTTTCTGTGCAGTCCCAAATCTTAATCCCAAACCACAATCTTCTCTGGTGATTTGTCTACTGATGACTATTAATGACAATCAGAATTTCTTCTCAAAAACAATTTTCAGTAAATTTGAAAAACAATTTTCAATAAATTTTCTTTACTAGAATCAGACTCTAATGAATATGATACTCAATGTCTCCATGGAAACAGTTTTCAAAGTGAGACCTGATTGTAATCATAGCTTACTAACAGGACCATTGAACTTTTTAAAATGGCTGTCTTAATTCTAACAGTATTCACAGAATAAAGAAACTGTTAAATACACATTGGTATTTACAATGTTTCTGTGTTTAAATGTCCAGAAAAATACAAAAATTCACACGTGGATTATTTTAAAAGGAAATTTTAAGTCAATATTTACTTGTTCTTATGTCTGATTACAGATGACATGGTAGGTTTTTTAACTAAAGTATAGTTGATTTAAATATTGTGTTAGTTTCACATGTACAGCATGATTTGGGTTTTTTTTTTTACAGATTATAACAGCAGGTTTTTAAATACATTAAGAATCACAAATTCAATATGATATCACCCATGCTTTTTTTTAAGATAAAAATCCATATTTAAACATCAGTGGTAAATCACTCACCTTTTCACAGTAATCAGAGAGAAAGAGAACATACAATGTATTTTAACCTGTGCCACAAGGATGAAGTAAATAAATTTGGGAATTTAGGCAGTTATATTATTGTAATCTCTTCATTTGTTTATGAATTATTTATTCACAGGACACACATTTTTATTCAATAAGTAATATGAACTGGGTCTCTTAGTCATTCATTGTACTAGGTTAAGGAAAACATTTACGGTCAAAATCAGCAGTATCTGTTTACTTATCTTTCTTCACAAGAAACTTACTATCTCCATTACTTCCTTTCCCTCTAGCAGCAAACTAAAAGAATAGCATGAGATGACACATAGTGCTAAATTGAATATAGTCTAGTGTCAGCATTCATGATATGACCAATTTAGTGCTTTGGAAGGTTAAGATAGGGAGGTCAATAGGAACTGAAGTTACTTGGAAGTTGATAGATGAATTGAAGTTGATAGATTTTAAATGGCTTTAGAGGATTGCAAAGGTTAGGATGGGTCAAGAGAAGGGAGATCACTTTAATTAGGAGACCAATAAATTAGCAATGTGACTAGTCCTCATTTGTCAGGAAAAAAGTGGTTGAAAATAAAATTCAAGGTTGCTCTTATGGGAGTACTTGTATAAACATGAAACATGGACAAAAGAAAAGGTATAAAGTAAGTGATTTATTTGTAGTAAGATCCTTTTTAATAAGCCATTCAATACCTATTCCATACCTCATTTTAGTATGAACAGTAGGATAGGTCAGGCTTGGCTGAATTACAAACATAAAGGGGATGGCAATTATCAAAGTCAGAAAGCTTGTCAGTTTAAGCTTAGATCTCATGTACACACTTAAAACTGAGGGAAGAATCTGTGGTAGTGAGTCAGGTGAATATAAACCTATATCCAGAAGTGGACACAAGATGAGAATATCAGCTCACATGGCTGGGATCCCTGGAGCTCCAGTTATTAGATAAGGGTTTCATTGTGAAGGTATCTTGATTAACATTAACTGTACTGAGGTCTGGGGCAGTAAACTTGAAAATTCTCCTCCTTCAGAATCCAAGATATTCCTAACATATCCCCCCACCTTCACAAAGCTAAAATGGATAAATGTTTCTGCATGACTAAGAGCTAATGAAAGTAAGTTTGCTATGAAATTTTAAGTTTTAGCATTACCATGTTCTATATTTTGAGCTATTAAAATAACAGTAGGTACAGTATATTGTTTGTTAGTAAATATATCTATATGTCACTTAGACTTCAAATCTCATAGACATGTTGTATGATAATTCTATAATTTATTATCTCTGATATTCAAACTCATTTGTGGTATGTTGAAGAGTACACAGGGCCTCACTGGAGGACATTAAATTGATATCATGCACAGCTGCACAGAAGACAGAGATATTTCTGTTAGACAAGCCAGAATACCTGTAAAAGACATATTTCTACTTAAATGCATATGGCCTATTCCTGCCTATATATGTTACACCTTTAACAATTACTTAACAAAGGCAATGACAATAATTTTATGTCTGTGTGTAAAATGGGGACCATAGAAAAAGATACCTTTACAGATCATTCAGTGTAATCCAGCCCTCTCAATTTTACAGTAAAAAGACTGACCCAGAGAACAAATGAGAAGTTCAGCTCAGCTTAAGTACAAATGGTATATTTGTTAATGAGAATAAGTTTGGATAAAACAAGCACAAAATTTTGGACTTGATCCAATAGGTAATGGAACATCATTGAAAATGGAGCATCACAAATAATAGAGCAGGATAGTAACATGATGAAATAGTTTTAAGATAGTTATCTAGGTTGCTATTGCACTTATGAAGTAGGCAAAAATGAGGTAATGATGACTTGAACTATGATGTGAACAGTTGGAGCAGAATGTAACAGAAAGATCAAAGAGATATTTTTGAGACTGAAATTGACTGGGCTTGGGTCATATTGGACTTATTGGAGTCAATGATATGAAACTTATGACTGAATTCTTGATTTTGAGTCTAGAATATAGAATAGTTGCCTTGTCAATTGTAAGATACAGAAAAAAAATGGAAAGGGTAGAGTAGAAGAGAAGGTAAAGAGTTCAATTAATGATACCTGGATTTGAGAATCATGTAGGACATCATGGATAAATGCTGTGAATATAATCAGTTTCATAGACTAAAGACTTATTGAGAGTCAAGATTAAAATTAGAATTTGGGAAGTTCAATATAGGAGCTGAAAATAAGGGAAGAGACTCAGATTTGTTCTAAAAAGAAGTATATAGGTGAAAAGTTCCCAGAGTCAAAGACTCACAATTAGAAGGCCCATAGTTAATGGATGATTAGAGATAGTAGAAAAAGTAAGAGAAAAGAGAATATGTAGAAAACCCTAAAGGCTCCACATACACACACACAAAATCTATCAGAACTAACAAACGAATTCAGCAAAGTTTCAGGGTACAAAATCGACATTAAAAAAATCAGTTACATTTCTATACACTAACAACAGACTGTCTGAAAAGCAAGAAAACAATCACAGTTACAATAGTATCAATAATAATAAAATTCTTACATATAAACTTAACCAAGAAAGATTTGTATACTAAAAGTCATAAAACACTGATGAAAAAATTATAGAAGACAGAAATAAATGGAAAGATAACTTGTGTTCATGGATTGGAAGACTTAATATTGTTAAAATGTCCATACTACCCAAAGCTACCTATAGATTCAATGCAATTCCTACCAAAACCCCAATGGCATTTTTGCAGTAATAGAAAAAGTACTCCTAAAATTATTGTGGAACCACAAACAGACCCTGACTAGCCAAAGCTATTTTGAGCAAGGAGAGCAAGACCAGAGGCATTACATTTCCTGATTTCAAAATATACTATAAAACTACAGTAACCAAAAGAGTATGGTACCAGCATAAAAACAGACATAGACAAATAGGACAGAAAAGAGATGCCAGAAATAAACCCAGGCATATATGGTCCACTGATTTTGACAAGGGTGCCAAGAACACAAAATGAGGAAAGAATAGTCTCTTCATAAGTGGTGTTGGAAAACTGGGTATTAACATACAAAAGAATGAAATTGGACCCTTATCTTAGACCATATATAAAAATCAACTCAAAATGGATTAAAGACTTAATTGTTAAGATCTGAAACTGTTAAACTCCTAGAAGAAAGCATAAGTAAAAAGCTTTGTGATATTGACCTTAGCAGTGATTTCTTGGATATGACATGAAAAGCACAGGCAACAAAGGCAAAACCAGACAAGTGAGACTATATCAAACTAAAAAGCTTCTGTACAGGAAAGGAAACAACAAAATGAAAGGGCAACCTATGGAATGGGAGAAAATATTTGCAAACCATATATTTTATAAAAGCTTATTATACAAAATACATAAGAAAATCCTATACTCAGTAGCAAAAAAACAAATAACATTATTTTAAAATGAGCAAAGGAACTGAATAGATATTTCTCCAAAGAAGACATACAAATGGCCAATGGGTATATGAAAATGTGCTCAACATCACTAATCATCAGGGAAATACAAATCAAAACCAAAATGAGATATCATTTCACACCTGTTAGGATGTCTATTATACAAAAACAAAAACAAAAACCAGAAGATAACAAGCGCTGGAAAGGAACAGTAAAGAAAAGGAAACTCTTATATAATCTTGTTGGGAGTGTAAATTGGTGCAATCACTGTGGAAACAGTATGGAGTTTCCTCAAAAAATAAAAAATAGAACTACCATATTTTCCAGTAATCTGCCTTCTGAGTATATATCCAAAGGAACTGAAATCAGTATCTCAAAAAGACATCTGCACCCAATGTTCACTGCAACACTATTCACAATAGCCAAGACATGGAAGCAACCCACATATTCATCAATGCATGGATGGATAAGGAAAATGTGGTATACACACACAATGAAATGTGATTCAACCTTAAAAAAGAAAGAAATCTTTCCACTGATGACAACATAAATGAATCTGGAGGACATTATGCTAAGTAAAGTTAGCCAGACACAGGACTAATACTACATAATGCTACATATATGAGGAATCTAAAATAGTCAAACTCATAGAAGCAGAGAGTAGAATGGTGGTTGCCAGGGGCTGGGAAGAGGGGGAAACAGGGAGGCATTAACCAAAGAGTACAAAGTTTTAGTTATGCAAGATGAGTAAGTCCTAGAGATCTACTGTATTTCATACTATACTGTATAACTACTGTGTAACATAACAATACTATGTTGTATACTTAAAAGTTTGCAAAGAGAGTAGATCTTATGTTCAATGTTCTTATCATAAATAATAACAGTAATAATAAAGAAGAGAGGAAGAAACTTTTGGAGGTGATGTAAATGTTAACTACATTGATTGTTATGAATTCACAGGTACATATTTTATCTCTAAATACATCAAGTTGTATATATTAAATATGTGCAATTTTTTGTATGTCAAACATACCTTGATAAACTGGTTTTTTAAAATTAGTCCAATTACTATGTCATTTTATATGCTAATATTCAATTTTTTTCTCATATATATTTTGTCCCTTTTGTTCCATTGAAAGTTCTTGGGAAAAATGGACTGTGTTAAATTTAATTTCTCTCTTTCTATACTTTTATTTAGTGGGAGCTTGATAGACGTCTTGGAAAGACAATTTGCCATGGGCCTTGGGCATTCCTGTAAATATTTTTGACTCTCTTGCCCTTTACAACCTCACAGTTCAGTTACTGAATGAGACTGTCTCCAAAGACAGATCTTCCCACTTCAACTGCTAACTAGGTAATGATCAGGACAAAATGAGGTAATATAGACCTATTTTGAAAATTTCAGATTCCCATCTAAACCTTTCTGAATGATAGGTTTGGGTGCAAGTAAGTACAGATTTGGAGGAAAAAGGTGAATTTATAGCTGCTTAATTGGGACACGGTAATTTGTGTTGGTGAAGAGATATAAAAACTCCAGTGTCTGGAAAGTGAACATCTTAGACCCTAGGAGGTGTTGAGAGTGGAATAGGGCAATTAATGCTTTATTTGTCTCCCTGGATCTATCTGAATCTAGCTGAAGCTGAGGCTGGCAGTCTGACCTGCTGCCAGGTTTGTTATTTCTGTCCACATGTTATAAAAAACAAACATTCATGTGGACATGACCAGTGCTGAATTATTCTGTTGTGGTTGATGCTATCAATGGTAACTACCAAAGTTGGTGTGTTCAGTTACCACTACTTTGTTTCTATATAAATGATGCAAATCCATTTACTTCTGATGTCTGAGTAGCCTTGCATTATGCCATGTATATTAACTGAAGGTGCAAGTACTCAGTGACAATGACCATGTGGCTTAACCAAACCAATGTAATGGTGACAATACAGTATGAACTCTAGTGACCCATGCCTCTTCAGGTTATATGTTTGTATGCATGAAAAAGTTGGCCATAAGATATATTTCATTAGGGATGGAAGTTGCTTTTTGGCTCATCTATTACCCCTGTAATTATTGGCACAGATAGCTATCTTAGTCCTTTTGGACTACTATAACAAAAAGCCATAGACTGGGTAGCTTAAATAAAAAACATTAATTCTCATAGTTCTGGAAACTGGGAAGTCTAAGACCAAAGTGCTGGCAGATTCAGTGTATGGTGAGGGCCTGTTTCTTGGTTCACAGATGGCCCTCTCTTTGTGTTCTCACATGATGGAAGGGGCAAGAGAGCTCTTTGGAGACCCTTTTATTAAGTGTACTAACTCCACCATGAGGACTCTACCCTCATGACTTAATCATCGCCCAAAGGCTCCATCTCCAAATACCATTACACTGGGGAATAGGTTACAACATATGAATTCGGGGGAACATAAACTTTATCTATAGCAACACCAAAGATCAGTAGGTCTGTCTAACCTGCCTTGCCTAGGTCATAGTGGATAGTAGCCTGGCCTCAGACTAAATCCTGGTTGTCTAAAGTAAGACCTACGGTTCCTCCCTGAGACATATTTACAATGGCTGATTCTGTGTCTTATGGGGCATGACTGAGGTCAGTCAGTACTGAGTTTGACCTGATGCTTAGAGTCTTGTTGATTATAACCAAAATACTGTGTTAGAAAAACAGAATTGATTTTGCACCAGTCTACTGGTTAGATTAATCAGAGTGGTTGACAGAATGGCATACTCATGTTGAAAATTTGAGTTCTGCCAAAAACTTGTAGGGCAGAGGGGTAGACTGCTGGGAAAGGTGATCTGCTTTGGGCTTTGAATGTCCTTGCACATTGTTGCTGGGTATGCCAAGAATACAAGGCTCTGATTGCCTTTTACCTGAGTCATTTCTTAGCAAGCAACTTTGAGGAGGAAACATTCCTCCCCAAAGATCAGGCTTGCTTCTGGTCACTGTAAAAGCAATAAGTCCTCCCAGTTCAGGGGTTCCCTCAGGAAACACAGCCCACTGGGTGAGCAGGTATCTACAATGGACGCTTTACATCTCCCTATAGATTAGGGGAGCATGAGAACCAACGCAAATCAATGTGAACTTCTGGCTACTGCACTTGCTATGAGTAATAAAGTCCTTTGTCTTCCATCAAGGACTCCTGTGTTTTCTGCCAGGCCATATGAAACAGTAATAGGATAATTATTTATCTTGTAAATAGGGTAAAATCCCAGACCCTTACAGTTCTCGTCAGAAAAAAAGTTGTCTTCTCTACTGCTCCTTGAGAGGAAAATTTATCATTGGTAGAAATGTCCAGTAATTTCTAGCTGTGACTATAAATTTCAGACTATGAATTTTTATATGGGCTTATTGCTCTGTTTTGGATTTTTTAAATTCAGATAAATCACTTAACCTCTTGATTCCTCATTTTTCTTCCCCCATTCTTTTATGTAGACAATAACAGCGATAAATTTTTAAGTTTAGGTTTTCTTACATGCTTTGGCATGTTTGGATTTAAGACAGCATTTTGTATTAAAGAGCAAAGTTTTTCAGCACAATTGAATCTGTAAAGCCTTCCATCTCCTTTACTTCTTTATATCTTCACCTTCCTCCATACATTTTCTATGAACTTTACAGACTTGAGGATATGCCACTAAGATTGAGAACCAGAAAGTCAATATCTTCAAGATCAGCAAAGGGTAATTTTTAGGAAAATACTGGTGAAAACTACAATAATCTACTTGCATGTTGAACTTGGGGCTAACAGAGTACACCCCTAATGAGAAACACATTTATACTCAACAAACTATAGACACAGTGGTGAAACTGCCCATTATATTCCTTACTATGAGGACAGGAATTATGGTAAGAGATATTGCCTTAGCTGTTAACCTATTTTTTTTCCTCTTTTTATACCATCTCTCACCAATAGCACCTACCTGGGGAACTGGTGTGCATATGAATTTGTTTGTATGATTCCAACCCCTGGGTATGTCTTTTAACTTAAAATCTATTATTTTAAAATTCCATTTAGAAATTCAAGGCAGAAAAATTATGCTTTAGTTCTCAGAAAGATTGTTGGGATTCTTTGGACTGAATAATTTTTTATCTTTTGTATGATGATAATGATTCCTTAGGATGCTTTTATGGGAATCAATTAGATGAATGCAGAATTAAATATTTCATAAAATAGAAAGTGTTACATTTATCTAAAGCATATGTATTAGGTTCCTAGGACTTTCATAACAAAATATCACAGACTGGTAGCCTTAAAACAACAGATATTTATTCTCCCAAAGTTCTGGAGGACAGAAGTCCAAAATCAAGGTGTTGGCTGGGCCATGCTCTCTCAGAGCCTCTAGGGGATGATATTTCCCATTCCAACTTGCCCATTCCAACTATTGATAGCCTCAGGTGTTCTTTGGCTTGTGGCAGCCTAAGTTCTATCTCTGCCTCCATATTTTCTTAGCATTCTCCCCCGCTGTGTTTGCCCTCTTCTTCTAAGGACACTCATCATATTGGATTAAGGGTTTACATTACTCTAGTATAACCTCATCCTAATTTAATAATTTCCACCTACAACAATCCGATTTTCAACTAACGCCACATTCTAAAGAACTGGGGGTTAGAATATCAACATATTTTAGGGGGACACAATACAACCTTTAACAGTCCACCTCTGGCTCCCCCAAATTTAAGGCCTTCCTACATGCAAAAGACATTTACCCCAACCCAACATGCTCTAAAGTCTTAACCATTCAGCATCAACTCTCAGTGAAAACTCTCATCTAAATATCAACAACTTAAAATCCCAAATCTCATCATCTAAGTTAGTTCTGAATAAGACTCAAGATATTATTCATCCTGAAGCAAAATTCCTCTCCATCTGTGAACCTGTGAAAACAGACAACAAATTATTTGCTTCCAAAATACAATAGTAAGACAGGCATAGTATATATATTCCCATTCCAAAAGAGAGAAATTGGAAGGACAAAAGGGGGCATGGATCCTAAGCAATTCTAAAATGTAGCAGGGCAATTTCCATTAGATGTCCAGGTCTGAGAATAATCCCCTGTGGCTTGATGCTGTGCCTCTCACAGGACATTGACTGTGCTCGCTTAGCCCATGGGGAGAATTGCCCCTCACCACTATCCTTCAGGGATGTCCCAGAAAGGGCCTGTAGTGGTGCAGCTCTCCATTTGCAAGTGATGCCTGCACATCTACAGAATCATCTGTAAACCAGGTCCAAGATTTCTTTTCCTCGGTTAATTGATTGGAACTCCCATGAGGCCAAAGGTGTGGGCTGGGAAAAAGAAGGTAATGTAACAGGAGTGAGAACTATGGGCATTTGAGCCACATCCTTATGTAACTTACCTATGCCTTCAGGGCCTGCTGAGCTTAATCCCATACATACCACTGCTATTTGATACTGGAGTGCTGCTGTGCATGCCCAATTTTATGGTTTGGTGGGCTGGATAGCACTCAGTTTATGATGAGCAGCTCAATTTGCATGGTAAGTTGGTGCCCATGATTAAACATTCAGTCTCTGCTAAGACCCAATACTGGGACTTAAAAATTCAATATATCTTTTGTGGGGGCACATTTCAACCCATAACATCTTGATAATTACCAACAACAGTGATTATATTTATATCTACTTAGTTATTCCTACCTTTACAATGTTGAACTATGTCAATGAAATTCTAGCTTTGTCTCACTTAAATAACTTGATTTTTTAAATAAGATAACAAATGCAATTTTTAATCAGCCACGTGCAAGTATTTACTTTTGCTAACAAAACAGAGTGAGTAAGTAGAGGGTCATGTGCAGGTGTCATCCTAAATTCTAAAGTGCTTAAATTAAAATAATGCTGTCTATTACTAATAAGTATCATTTATCCAATTATTCAACAAATATTTATTGTGTTCCTAGTATGTTCCAGGCATGATTCCAAATGGTGGGTCACAGAAATGAACAAAATAGAAAAGTTTACTGCTGTCATGGTTCTTGCAGCTTAGATGAGATAGACAAGAAACATAGAAATTAAAAATACATAACATAAATTCAGGTCGTGATTGATAAGTGTGTTAGGAAAAAATAAGAATACAGGGTTTAAAAGAGATAGTGATTGAGTTGAGCACACTAAATATATCAGCTTTGCATCAGGCATGTTACTACTTATTTTGCATATCATTACACTGAAATTTAACAGTACTTATAAAATAATTTTTTTAAATATTTATAAAATATAGGTATTCTATTTCAGTTTTTCTGGTGATGAAATAGAGGAAGAGATTGAGTAAAAACTCTGTCATCATTCAAATAGTTAGAAGAGCCAGAAATCAAAAGTAGGTCTGTTTTTCCTCAAAAGGACTATGTTTTCTCAAATTCCACATTACATTTGCATAGTAGTTTATATTGTGCCCAAAATGGAGAACCAATCAGAGTGTTCTGGAGGAATATACTTATCATAGCTTGTTTATACCTATCTTTCCTTTTTCTTAGCCTACAATTTGTATATACAAGTCCTGCCTATTGTAATCTACTTTATTGTTTATTTCTATAATTGTACTTCATATTTTGGTAACAGTCCTTTCATATACACTTACTTTATCTCCATTAAAATATTTTTTTCATATAGGCAGAACAACTGAAATTAGATGAAAAAACATGTCTTATGGGCTATGGAATCCCAAAATGCCTAAATCCTGCCCTTGACTATCCATACATACCCACTCTTACAAGGCCCTTGATAAAATATATGCACAGAGGAGACAAGTGGGAAAAAATAATTCTTATTGGTAGTTGTGGATTCATGCCAAATTCCACAGGGATAGCCTGTGCCTACATCTAACTAAAGTTTAACTGACTTATAAATAAAGCATGCCACAGAACCCAAACTAAATTCCAGTTCTTATAGCACTTATTTTTAAGAAAAAGCAGAACACACTCACTGTTGAGAAGAGTCAGATGATATAATATGATTAATGTAGTACCTAAGGCAAAACTTGATTCCCCATCCCATTTTTTAAAAATTTCTTTTTGTTTGTGGAACAGAGTAAAAAGATTATTTCTAAGGAAGTATGTTTATCTCATGTAAGAACCTAAAGAAGATGTGCAAAAATAACTATAAATTCAAAAAAAAAATGGTTCTGGAGCAGCCTCTTACAAAAGAATAAAGTTGTGTACCAATGCCATAGCATGTACAAAAATTAATTTAAAATGGATTATAGACTTAAATGTAAGAGCTAAAATTATAAAACTCTTAGAAGAAAACACTAGACTGAATCTCAATTATCTTGAGTCAGGCAACAGTTTCTTAGACATGACATCAAAAGCTTAAGCAACAAAAGAAAAAAATAGGTAAATTGGACTTCATCAAAATTAAAAATCATTCATGCTTCAAAAGACATCATCAGAAAAGTGAAAAAACAAGCCAGGTAATTAGGATTTTCAGTTCCACATGTAAAGAGTTTCTGTTGTCACACCATCCTACCAATGAGTAAAATGCTGAACAGACTAAAAAATCAACAACTCTCCTTGGATCTGTAAGAGAGAGTAGAACACAAGGAAAACTGATGCCCCAAATATTGGAGAGACAGACAGATGAATAAAAGGAGTCTCAGCTTACTGGAGGAGCAGAGACACAGAAGCAGAAACATCAGGGAACCAGCAAGGCAGGAGTAAGGAACCATAAAATGATTCACTTTTTTATAAAGCAGCAACTAACACACTATTGTAAAGCAATTATACTCCAATAAAGACGTTTACAAAATAAAATGTAATTGGTGAATTGCTGGAGGCTCAGTGTGAGCAAGTCTGAAAGTTAAAATTACCAGAGGAACCTACTCATAGATGGCCCCCATGATATTGTAAAATTTACCACCAGGAAACTGATCAAGTTCCATAGTACATATCAGGAAAAAAAACCCTCCTGCTTCAGGCAGGGAAAGGGAAAAAGGAGCGATTTTAAATACCCCAGAGCACTCTGTTCTTCTTAACAGTTCTTCCCTCAGGGAAAACTAGTTAACCAGTGCCTAACTTGTTGGGGTATCATTAGAGTTTCACTCTACTGAGGAAGGGAAACACCCAACTCAAACCTACTCTACCAACCTATCCCACCCGAGGAGGGAAGAAAAAAAAAACTGAAAAATTCTTTTGAAGTTCACAGTCCACAGGCATAGGTTCACTAAAAGACTGAAACCTAATATCAGGTCTATAGATTGGTTTCCCTCCTCTTACATCTCACCACCACATTTTTAAAGGCCTATTTACAGCAGTTCTTTTTACCCATTACACCATGTCTGGCTATCAATACAAAAGTTAAAAGGCACACCAAAATACAAAAACCTCAATTTTAATAGAGAGAGCAAGTATGAGAACCGGACATAGCAGGAATGTTGGAATTATAAGACCAGAAATTTAAAACAACTATGATTAATATGCTAAGTGTTCTGATGGATAAATTAGACAGCATGCAAGAACAGATGGGCAATAAAAGCAGAGAGATGGAAATCCTAAGAAAGAACCAGAAAGAAATGCTAAAGATTAAAAAAATACTGAAACAGAAATGAAGATGCTTGATGAGCTTTTTTAGTAGACTGGGCGCAGCTGAGGAAAGAATCTTTGAGCTAGAGATATATCAATAGAATCACTGGAAAGCAAAGAAAACAAAGATTAAAAAAAAAAGAAAAGAAAAGCAGGACAGCATATCCAAGGATTGTGAGACAACTGCAAAATGTGTAACATACACATAATGATAAGACCAGAAAGGGAAGAAAGAGGGAAAGAAATGGAAGAAATATTTGAAATAATAATGACTGAGAATTTACCCTAAATTAATGTCAGACCCCAAATCACAGACTCAAGAAACACAGAATACCAAGCAGGATAAATGCAAATAAATAAATAATCTACACAAAAGCATATTATTTCAAACTACAGAAAATCAAAGATATAGTCCTGAGAGAAACCAGAGGAATAAAACACCTTACATATAAAGGAACAAGATAAGAATTACATCCGATGTCTCCTCAGAAACCATGCAAGCAGGAAGAAAGTAGAGTGAAATATTTAAACTGTTCAGAGAAAAAAACTCCACCAAACTGGAATTGTGTACCCTACAAAATTTTGCATCAAAAGTAAAGGAGAAATATTTTCTCACAAATAAACACTGAGGGAATTTGTTGCCAGCAGACTTGACTTACAAGTAACATAAAAAGAAGTTCTTTCAGAACAATGCAGAAGAAATGGATATATCCCTAGACATATACAGTTAACCAAGACTGAATCATGAAGAAATAAAAAATCTGAATAGGCAAATAATGAGTAAGGATCACTAATCAAAAACCCCCCTACAGAATACTACTGAACTCAGTTCGATAGGACTCTAAAAGAATCATACACCATAATCAAGTGGGATTAATCACTGGAATTTACAAATGTTCAAAATATATAATCAATATGATACATCACATTAAAAGAATGAAAGATAAAATCATATTATTATCTCAATGGATGCAGAAAAAGCATTTAACAATATTCTTTCATGAAAAAATTCTCAATAAATTGAGTACAGAAGGACTGTACCTCAATATAATACAGGCCATTTATAACAAGCCCACTGCCAACATCATACTCAATGGTAAAAAGCTGAAAGCTGTTCTCCTAAGATCAGGGACAAGGGTACCCACTCTCACTAATCCTATTTAACAGTACTGGCAGTCCTAGCCAGAGCAACAAGTCGAAATAAATAATAAGTAAATAAAAAATAAACAGATAGATATATTAGTAAATAAATGGCATCAAAATTGGAATGGAAGAAGTAAAATTGTCTCTTTTTGCAGATTATAAGATTTTATATATAAAATATCCTAAAGATTCTACCAAAAACTTAAAACTATTAAACACATTGAGTAAAACTGCAGAAATAAAAATCAACATACAAAAAATCTCTTGCACTGGGGGCAGAGATCAAGATGACAGAATAGAAGGACACGGAGCTCACTTCCCTCAGCAAACACATCAAAAATACATCTACATGTGAAAACAATTCTCACAGAAAACTAACTGAAAGCTGGCAAAAGATATCTTATACAACCAAAGAAAGATCCCCACCTAAGGAATAGAGGTGGGACCTGCACCCCTGGGAGGGAGCTGTGAAAGAGGAAAGATTCCCTCACCCTGGGAACCCACTTTGCTGAGCAGGAGGTCCACCAAGGCAGATAGGGAGCTGGAGTGGCCTGGATTTTGCTCAAGAGAAATGTACCGGTGCTGGCTTGCTAACAATCAGGGCAGAGACTGGTACTGACAGCTACCATACTACCACATTTCCCAGCCCATATCGTGTGCCTGCTAGTTCCTGCAGTGGCCAGGTGCTGAAACTTGGGTTTCAGCACACAGACCCTGGGAGAGGACACCGTTTAGCTGCTCAGAGACAGCCCAAAGGACCTGGAGTGTGGTCTGGGCCACCACTGTTAAAGTGTGCAAGATGGGGCACAGGTCCACCATAGAAGACCCATAATCAGTGCACACAGGGTGGGGTGTGGGTCTGCCATAAGACCCCCGGCTGTCAGCATGCTCATGGCAGGGTGCAGCTCCAGCAGGGGCAGGCTTTGTGACCATGCACAGGCTGGAGGCAGGGCTGACATCAGAGCCAATTATTAGCTCTTCCTCAGCAGGGACAGGTCCAGCGGCTGGTCTAGCAGCAGCAGACTGTTGGCACACACAGCGGGTGGTGAGCAGCATCACAGACTCACATCCCTGGTGGACAGCCCTGGGGAGGAATACAAAGCAGCTCCTTTCCCGGTGTGAGTGCTCCAGTCCTGCCTACCTCACAACTGGGGAGCAGAACCTACCCTGCAACAAGGCTGTGACAGCCAAAGAGCAAAGATGAGGACCTGCCCAACATCCAGTGCAAGCTGTGGTCACCATAACACCAAACACACCCCCAATCAAGGGGACAATCAGGGGCCAGCACACTCTGGGGAAAGACATGGCAAGCATCTGTACCAAAAACATCCCTCACACCAAAAATAATGGACTCACACAGTCAACACAGGGATGCTCCCACATAAAAACAGCCCTACAAGACTATAGTAGATAACTTTCTCCTAAATTCATAGAGACAGAGAAATGTAAGCAAAATGAAAAAGAAGAGGAAATACTCTCAATTTAAAGAACAAGAGAAATCCCCCAAAGGAATAATGAAACAGACCTCTCCAGTCTACCAGAGTCCAAGTTCAAAAAGGAGGTAATAAAAATGCTAAAGGAATTAAGAAAGATTATCAATAGAAATGCAGATCACTGTAAGAGGAAACTAGAAACTATAAAGAGGAACCAATCAAAATTAGACAACTCAATTGCTGAGATAAAAACCAACCAGCTAAAGGAAATGAATAGCAGACTAAATAATGCAGAACAACAAGTAAGTGATCTGGAAGATAGAATAATGGAAGTCACCCAATCAGAACATCAGACAGAAAGACAAATGAAAAAAAAAAAAAAAAATGAAAGCAACATATGACATCTATGGGATAATATAAAGCATGCCAACCTATGCATAATAGGGCTTTCAGAAGGAGAAGAAAGAGAAAGGGAATTGAAAATGTATTTGAAGAAATTATGGTTGAAAACTTCCCAAACCTAAAGAAGGACATATACCCAGTTATAGAAAGCACAGAGGGTCCCAAACAACATGAACCCAAACAGACCCACACCAAGACATATCATAATTAAAATGGCAAAAGTTAAACAGAGCATTCTAAAGACAGCAAGAGAAAAAACAGAGTCAGTTATGAGGGAACCCTCATAAGGCAATCAACTGATTTCTACAAAAACTTAGCAGGTCAGAAGGGAGTGGCATGATATATTCAAAGTCCTGAAAGGGAAAAACCTACAAACCTAGTATATCAACCCTGCAAGGTAATTATTTAGAATAGAAGAAGAAACTAAGAATTTCTCAGAAAAGCAAAAACTAAAAGAATACAGCAATACTAAACCTAACCTGAAAGAAATATTGAAAGTTATTCTCTAAATAGAAAAAAAGAATCAATAGGAAAGGGAGAAAACACAGTAGGAAAGGTAAATATATAAAAGGATTGAGGATCACTTAAGCCAGTACAGAGATTAAAAAACAACCAAAAAAATTTGTAAAAGCAATTATAACTACAATGAATAGCAAAAGGATAAAAATAAAGATGTAAAATAGGACATCAAAAATCACAAAATGTAGGGGAGGAGAGTAAAATAAAGTAGATCTTTTAGAATATGTTTGAACTTATATGACTATTGGTCTACAGCAAGTAGGTATAGTTATGGGTTAACATGCTTGAAAACCAGAGTAACTACAAATCAAAAACATATAGTAGGAATCACAAAAACCAAAGAGAAAGGAACTGAAGCATACTACAAAAGAAAACCATCAAACTACAAAAGGAAAAACAAAAAAGAAGAAAAGAATAAAGAAGAAATACAAAATCAACTGGAAAACAAGGTTTAAAATGGCAATAAATAGTTATCAATAATTACTTTAAATGTCAATGGACTAAATGCTCTGATCAAAAGACATGGAATGGAAGATTAGATAAAAAAATACCAAGGACCCACAATATGCTGCCTACGAGAGACTTACTTTCAGGCGAGATACATAGATTAAAAGTGAGAGGGGTGGAAAAAGATGTTTCATGCAAAGGGAAATGACAAGAAAATGGGGGTAGCAATACTCATATCAGAAAAAATAGACTTTAAGACCAAGACCATAAAGACAGAGAAGGACACTGTAATGATAAAAGGAATTTAGTTACAAAACAAAAACAGACTCACAGACAGAAAACAAATGTATGGTTACCAAAGGAGAAAGCAGGGTGCAGGGGATGGATAAATTAAGAGTATGGGATTATCAGATACACACTATTATATATAAAATAGAAAAACAACCAGGATTTACTGTATAGCACATGGAACAATATTCAATGTAATAACCTGTAATGGAAAGACTCTGAAAATAAAAGAAAAAGAATCTGAATCACTTTGCTCTACACCTAAAACTAGTACAATATTGTAAATCAACTACACTTCAATTTAAGAAAATCAGTTTCATTTTTATATATTAACAACTATCTATAAAAGAACTAAATAATCTCATTAACAATAAAATAAAAAAACAAAATACTTGGGAATAAATTTAACCAAGGAGGTGAAAGGTCTGTACCTTGAAAACTATGACATTGATGAAAGAAATTGAATAAGACAAATAAATGGAATGATATCCCACGTTTATAGATCGTAGAATTAATGTTTTTAAAACCTCATGGACCTACTACCCAAACTCATCTATAGATTTAATACAATCCCTATCAAATTTTCAATGGCATTTTAAACAGAACTGAAAAAACAATCCTAAAATTAGTTTGGAACCACAAAAGACCTTAAATAGCCAAAGCAATCTTTAGAAAGAACAAAGCTGCAGGCATCACACCTCCTGATTTCAAATTACACTTTAAAGCTATGATACTGTCATAAAAACAGACACATAGACCAATGAAATAGAACTGATAGCTCAGAAATAAGATCACACATATATGGTCGACTATTACTTGACAAGGAAACCAAGCATATCAAAAGGAAAATGTCTCTTCAACAAATGGTAGTGGAAAAACTGAATATTAACATGTAAGAGAATAAAACTGGACTCCTATCTCACAAAAATTAACTCAAAATAGATTAAAGACATACATAAAACCTGAAACTGTAAAACCTCCAGAAAGAAAGAAATCCTGTAATTTGTGACAACATGAATGAAACTTGAGGGTATTATGTTATGTGAAATAAGTCATACAGAGAAAGACAAATGTGTAATCTCACTTATATGTGGAATATAAACAACAAAAACAACAAAAAAAAAATCCACATAGAGTGGATTGTTGGTTGCCAGGGATGGAGGGAAGTATGGAAGGTTGGGGAAATAGGTGAAAGTTGTCAAAGGGTACATCTTCCAATTATAAGATGAATAACTTCTGAGGATCTAATGTAAAGCATGATGAGTAGTTTTAACAATATTGTACTGTATACTTAAAAGTTGCTAAGAGAGTAAATCTTAAAATTTCTCACCACCAAAAAAAAAGTAGTTCTATGAAGTGATGGATGTGATGGATATGTTAACTAACTTTTGTGGTAACCATGTCTATGTAATCATTTTCTAATCATTATCTATGTATATCAAATCATCACATTGTACATCTTAATCTTATGCAGTGTTATATATAAATTATATCTCAGTAAAGCTGGGAAAGAAAAGATCTTTAAAGAGAATAAAAATAATATAGGTCAGAAATTCAGATCTATATAAACTAAGGAACAGTACTGAAAAAATAGTCAGTGAAGGTAAAGTAAAATCTGCTATTTTTCTTATTCTTGATTTAACAACCAACAGTTTGTTCAAAATAATAATACCAACAATGTATAGATTATGTATGCTTATGTGTATATCTTATGTAGTTATACATATTTGTGCATGCTTATATATAAGTGAAATGAATGACAGCAATTTAAAAAGCACAAAAGGGACGAATTAGAATTATGTTGTTATTAGAAGCTATACTACCTGCGAAGTGATGTAGTGTTATTTGGAAGTGGATCTGGATTACCTGTGTATGTATATTGCGAACTCCAGGGCAACCGCTTAAAAAAAAAAGAAAAAAACCAGAAGTATAACAAATAAAAGCTAAGACAGAAAATGGAATCATTTAAAATTCTTAACTAAAACCACAAAAGGCAGGAAAAGCATGGAAAACAAAAATAGAAAAAAAGAACAACGGCAAAAAATAGAAAACAGTAAGGAATACAGTAAATATTAATCAAACTATGTCAATAATCACTTTGTAGTCAATAGGCTAAATGTGCCAATTAAACAGACTGTCAGAGTGGAGCAAAAAAAACAAGACTCAATTATATGTTGCCTACAAGAAACTAACTTTAAATATAGACACAAATAGATTAAAAGTAAGTGAATGGAGGAAAACATACCATCTAACACTAATCAAAAGCAAGCAGGAGTAGCTATACTAATTTCAGTCTAAGCAGACTTCAAAGCAAGAAAATTTATCAGGGTTAAGGAAGAGCATAACATGATGATAAAGGAGTCAATTCTCCAAGAAGACATAACAATTCTTAACATGTATGTGCCAGGCAATAGAGCACCAAACTCTGTAAGGCAAACACTAATAGAACTGAAAGGAGAAATACATGAATTCATTATCATAGTTGGAAACTTCAACACCTTTTTACAGAAATGAACAGATGCAGCAGGCAAAAAATCATTAAGGACATAGGTGAACTCAACAACACCATCAATCAACTGAATATTATGGACATCTACAGACTACTTTTTCCAACAACAACAGAATACATATTCTTCTCAAGTTCACATAGAACATTTACCAAGATAGACCACATTCTGGGCCATAAAGCATACCTTAACAAATCTAAAGAATAGAAATCTTACAATGTCTGTTCTCAGACCACAGTGGAATTAAACTAGAAATCAGTAACAGAAAGATAAGTGAAATGCCCCAAAATATGTGAAGATTAAACAATACACTTCTAAATAACATATAGATCAAAGAAGAAATCTCAAGTGAAACTAAAAACTATTTTGAACAAAATGAAAATGAAAACACAACTTATCAAAGTTTGTGGGATGCAGTGAAAGCAGTACTTAGAAGGAAATTTATAGCATTTGATGCATATATTAGAAAAGAAGAAAGATCTAAATTTTCACCTTAGAAAACTGGAAAAATTGCAAATCAAATCCATATAAGCAGAAGAAAAAAAAATGACACAAACAGATCTCAGAAGAACTGAGTTTTGAGACTCTCTAGTGCTTGGTGACCAGGCTATCCCCACCTGCTATGTCCTAATGTAGCCCCTGGAGCCCATTGGAGAATCCCTGCTGCCTGAATAGGAGTCAGAGATACACTGAGGCTGAAGTTATTGCCATGTTCAAGAATAAAGATAAAGAAGGTAAAAACCAATGCAGAGGTAAGAATGAGAATGAATCTGAAAAAAGAGAGCTGGTGTTCAAAGAGGATGAACAAGAATATATGCTCAAATAATAAAAATGTTGAGAAATGGATGAGTAGAAGTGATGTGTTTTGATGGCATAAAGAGGTTATGTCACTTCAGAGGGAAACTGAGCAAAATATTTGCATAAATACCTCAGACATCATATTGGTTGGTCTACAAAATGACCAAGATAACAAAGCTAATATAATTTTAAAATACGATGCAGATGAAGCTAGAAGGCATATGATGAGCATCCCGAGCATGCTAAATTCTATAAAACCAATTCATTTGGTCCTGGAGATATATACATAATCCAATTGATGACATTTGAGATGATAAAATATTGATAATATCTAAACTGAACTAACATTTTATGTTCCAATTTTTCTGAGGATTCTTTTACAATTTGGATTTTTGGCTATGATCCTGTTAAAGAAGATAAAAAGTTTATTAGCATGAGAGAAACTTGCTAAAGCAGTTTCCAAGCCATTTGCGTCTCTTTAAAAACTGGTAATGCCGAATATCTTAAGTAAAATGTTAAACCCACTTTGTTCTTTTGCTGCAATTGAGCTTATAAGTAAAAGACCCCATTTTCTATTTAAAAGGAGAGAAAAAATGCCTTTTTGACTTTGACTACTTCCAGTAAGTAAATGGATGTTTTGAATAAGGCATTTGCCTTACACTCATTATGGAGTATGATTAA
Organism: Balaenoptera ricei; assembly: GCF_028023285.1. Lineage (NCBI taxonomy): Eukaryota > Metazoa > Chordata > Mammalia > Artiodactyla > Balaenopteridae > Balaenoptera > Balaenoptera ricei. The sequence goes on from NC_082642.1 coordinate 111,090,679, forward strand.
GCCATAGTTTTAATTAGATTGTTGACTGTACAGTGTCTTTCTATATACTCTAGTTACTTAGATATTCCTTTGAGATTTTGGCACAATTTAAGAGAGGCAGAAATCTGCATTTGAAGTAAGAAATGATAGTTCTATGATAGTTCTGTTTTACATATTTAAGTGGCATGTGGCTATTTTATGCTAATTTTGATACCGTGTGTATTCTTTTCATGATCTTATTTTGCCAGTATAAACATACCAACAAGATAAACATTCTCAAAACTCAGTTTTTGGAACCCAGATTTTAATAACAATTTTGAATTTATAAAGTTAGCACTTGCAAAAATTCAACAGTAGGTGGCACCCAGTAATCTTAATAGTGGATAAATTGATATATTTGGGCACTTTTTTTTTTTTTTTTTTTTTTTTTTTTTACTTACTGTGCATAGGGATTTCCCAAATGAGAAAAGTATTATATTTTGATCATATGCGTGTATGTAGAATTTTTTTAATGAAAATGTTTTTGTCTTATTATAAAGAGAAAAGCTTTACTTTTTTTAAAATTAATTAATTAATTTTATTTTTGGCTGCATTGGGTTTTTGTTGCTGCACACGGGCTTTCTCTAGTTGTGGTGAGCAGGGGCTACTCTTTGTTGTGGTGTGCGGGCTTCTCATTGTGGTGGCTTCTCTTGTAGTGGAGCATGGGCTCTAGGTGCACGAGCTTCAGTAGTTGCAGCATGCAGACTTGGTAGTTGTGGCTCATGGGCTCTAGAGCACAGGCTCAGCAGTTGTGGTGTACGGGCTTAGTTGCTCTGTGGCATGTGGGATCTTCTGAACCAGGGCTCGAACTCATGTACCCTGCATTGGCAGGTGGATTCTTAACCACTGTGCCACCAGGGAAGCCCTATGTAGAATTTTTTATAGCACAAAAATGTTATGGTAAAAGTCTTATTTTATTTTCAGAAGTCATATACATGTAAGCTATAACTTACATGTTTGAATAGCATGTTTGATAATTTTTAGAAAAAGACAATTTGTACAAGTTATTATAAAACTTTCATATACATATAATTTAAGTGTTTATAAAGCACCCAAATTATCTCTAAGTTGGGGGAAAAGGAGGGAATAACAACTTAATGAGAAGATGGTCTCCAATTTCTGAATGGAAGAATTACAACTGATATAATAAAAACAATGTCATGCTGCAGAGTTAAAAAATTAGAAATAAGAATTAGAGTAGAAATCAGTGAAATTGAAAACAGGAAATCAATATAGAAAATCTAAAGAAACCAAACACATGTTCTTTGAAGAGGTCAATACAATTGATAAGACTGCAGCTAGGTTAACAAAGAAAAGAAGAAAGAACACAAAAACTAATATTAGAAATGAAAGAGGGACATCCCTACATACCCTATAGACATTAAATAGATAATAAAGGAATACTATGAAAAAATTCCATGAACACAACTTTGATAACTTAGATGAAATGGACCAATTCCTTCAAGAATACAAGTCACCAAAATTCACACAAGAAGTAGTCAATCTGAATAGACCTGTATCTACTAAAGAAACTGAAACAATGATAAATAATTTTCCAAGATAGAAAGTAGCAGGCCCATAAGTGTACACTGGTGAATTCTACCAAATATTTAAGGAAGAATTTATATCAGTTCTATACAATCTTTTGCAGAGGAAATACATACTTCCCAACTCATTCTATGAGGCCAACATTACCTTATTACCAAAGCCTGACAAACATGTTAAAAGAAAATTACAGACAAATATCTCTCATGAACACTGACACAAAACTCCTTGAAAAATATTAGCATATTGAATCCAACAATGTATAAAAAGAACTGTAGACCAAGACCAAGTGAGATTTATCTCAGGCATGCAAAGCTGGTTCAACATTCAAAAATCAATTAATGTAATGTAACACATCAACAAACTAAAACAAATAAACAAAATCACATGTTTATATCAATAAATTAAAAAAAAAGATTCGACAAAATCCACCACCCACTTATGATTAAAAACTCTCAGTAAGCTAAGAATAGATGGAAACTTCCTCAATTTGATAAAGAATATCTACAAAAATCCTACAACTAACATCATACTTAATGGTGATAAACTTGAAGCTTTCTAAGTAAGATCAGGTACAAGGTAATGATGTCCCTTCTGACCACTTCTTTTCAACATCATACTGGAAGTTCTAGCTATTGTAATAAGATAAGAAAAGGAAATAAAAAGTATACAGACTGGGAAGGAAGACATAATTCTCTCTTTGTTTGAAGATGACATGATCATCTATGTAGAAAATTTGAAAAAATTGACAGAAACATCTGGAGCTAATAAGCCATTATAGCAAGGTTGCAACATACAAGGTTAATATACAAAAGTCGATCAATTCCATATGTACCAGCAATGAACAAGTGGATATTGAAATTAAAACCAATACCATTTACATTAGCACCTGGAAAAGTGAAGTAGTTAGGTATAAATCTAATAAAATATGTTCAAGATACATATGAGGAAACTACAAAAGTCTGATACATGAAGTCAAAAAACAACCAAAAAAATGGAGAGGTAGTCCATGTTCATGGATAGGAGAATTCAATATTATCAAAACGTCAGTCCTTTCCAACTTGATCTATAGATATCATGCAATCTCAATCTTCTAAAGTTTGTACGGAGAGGCCAGAATAGCCAACACAAAATTAATGGAGAAGAACAAAGCAATATTACGGATACTATCTGGCTTCAAGACTTACTATAAAGCCACGGTAATCAAAACAGTGTGGTAATGGTAAAAGAATATACATATATCAATGAAACAAAATAGAGAGCCCAGGAACAAAATTCCATACATATAGTCATCTGGTCTTTGATAATGGAGCAAAGGCAATATAATGGAGAAAAGATAGTCTCTTCAACAGATGGTGCTGGAACAACTGGATATCCACGTGGAAAAAAAAATGACTCAAGACACAGACATACATCCCTCACAAAAATTAACTCAAAATAGATCACAGACCTAAATGTTAAAAGCAAAATGTTAAAAGAGGATAACATTGGAGAAAACTTACATGACCTTGGTTATGACAATGACTTTTTAGATAAAACATCAAAAGCATGATGCATAAGAGAAATAACTAATAAACAAAACTTCATGAAAATTAAAAACCTCTGCCCTGTGAGAGACAATATCAAGAGAAAGAGAAGATAAGCAACAGACTGGGAGAAAATATTTGCAAAAAACATCTTATAAACGACTGTTACATAAAATATACCAACAACACTTAAACTCAACAATAAGAAAACAACCTGATTAAAAATGAGACAAAGACCTTAAAAGACACCTCACCAAAAGAAGGGATACAGATGGCAAATAAACATATGAAAAGATGATCCATATCACATGTGATCAGGGAAATATAAATTAAAATAAGAATGAGCTACCCCTACACACCTATTAGAATGGCCAAAATCTAGAAGACTGAGAATACCAAATGCTGGTGAGGATATGGAGCAATAGGAACACTGATACATTGTTAGTGGGAATACAAAATGGCACAGCCAGTTAAGAGGACAGTTTAGTAGCTTCTTACAAAACTAAACATACTTTTACCATACAATCCAGCAATTGTGTTCCCTGGTATTTACCCAAAGGTGTTGAAAATTTATGTTCACACAAAAACCTGTACACAGATGTTTATCACTGCTTTACTCATTATTGCCAAAACTTGGAAACAACTAAGATGTCCTTCAGTAAGTGAGTAGACAAATAAATAGTGGTATATCCAGACAATGGAATAATATACACTGATAAAAAAGAATGAGCTATCAAGCCATGAAAAAATATTGTGAAACCCTAAATGTATATTACTAAGTGAAAAAGTCAATCTGAAAAGACTACATGCTATATGATGCCAACCGTACGACATTCTGGAAAAGGTAAAACTATGGAGACAATAAAAAGATCAGCAGTTGCCTGGGATTGTTGGTAGAGGTGGAAAAGTGGGAGGAATGAATAGGCAGAGAACAAAGGATTTCAGGACAGTGAAAATACTCTGTATGATACCATAATAACAATCCATGTCAGTATTCATTTGTCCAAACTCATAGAGTGTATAGCACCAAGAGTGCACCACAAGGTAAACTATGGACTTTGTGTGATAATGATGTTTTAATCATTTTTTAAAAAGTCTTAATACGAAACTATAATTCTAAAAGATACATGCACCCCTGTATTCATAGCAGCACTATTTACAAGAGCAAAGACACAGAAACAAACTGAAACAATGTCCATAGACTGATGAATGGATAAAGATGATGTGGTATATATATACAATAGTATATTACTTAGCCATAAAAGAAAGAATGAAATAATGCTATTTGCAGTTACATGGATGGACCTAGAAATTATCATACTAAGTGAAGTAAGTCAGAAAGAGAAAGACAAATACATGATATCACTTCTATGTGGAACCTAAAATATGACACAAATGAACTTATTTACAAAACAGAAACAGACTCACAGACAGAGAACAGACTTGTAGTTGCCAAGGGGTGGGGTGTGGGGGAGGATTGGATTGGGAGTTTGGGATTAGCAGATGCAAATGATTATACATAGAATGAATAAACAACAAGGTCCTATTGTATAGCACAGAGAACTATATTCAATATCCTGTAATAAAACATAATGGAAAAGAATATGAAAAAGAACATATGTATATATATATGTATAACTGAATCACTTTGCTATACACCAGAAACTAACACATTTTAAATCAATATACTTCAATAAAAAAGTCTCAATAAAAAAAACCCATAAAATTGGAGCAAATCATATAATTGACAAACAACTTGTAAACAATGCCTTCAATTCAGCTAAAAAAGAAAAATATCCCAATTAAATATTGGGCAAGGAATATCAATCAACATTTCTCCAAATATATATACATATATATATAAATAGCCAATAAGTACTTGAAAAGAAGATTAACATCATTGTTCATTAGGAAAATGTAAATCAAAACCACAAGATACCACTACACACTCAGTGGAATAGCTATAATCAAAAAGACAGTAACAAATGTTGGCAATGATGTGGAGAAACTGGAAGCCTCACACACTGTTAGTGAGATGTAAAGTGTTCCAACCACTTACAGCTTAGGAGTTTCTTAAAAGGCTAAATATATAATTATCATAGTAAATAGCAATTCCACTCCTAGGTAAATATCCTGGAGAAAGGCATTATGGCTATATAAGAACTTGTACACGAATGTCTACATAAGCACTATTCATAATAGCCAAAGAGTGCAATCAATCCAAATGTCCTTAAACTGATAAGCAATATAAATTCCTTATCAAATATATGATTTGCTCTGATTTGATGGATTGCATTTTTATTATTAAAGAAAAGGTGGCATAACAAGCAATAAAAAGAATAAAGTACTACATGCTACAACATGGATGAACATGAAATTGTGCTAAGTGGAAGAAGCCAGTCACAAAAGATTACATATTTTATAATTCCATTTATATGAAATGTCCAGTACAGGAAAATCTATAAAGACAGAAAGTAGACATGTGGTTGCCAGAGACTAGAGGGAATGTGATGGATAGGGGTGACAGCTAATGACTACAGAGTTTCTTTTTGGGGTGATAAAAATATTAAAAACTAAGTAGTGGTTATGGTTACACAACTCTGTGATATGCTAAAAAAGAAACACTAAAAGTGTGAATTTTATAGCAGCTGATTATATTTCAATAAAGTTTTTATTAAAAAATGAAGCTTGCACCAAAGTGATTGATTTTTTTCCTCCTTTTAAAGTGTCACCCAAAGGGAGAATTGAGGCCTAGAAAAATAGCTTCAATTTTAAAGATTTATCCTCATTTGGCTTGAAAATAAAAGTAGAGAAGGGAAGATGAGGGCCTAGAGAATATCCTTCAGTCACCCAGAGGCTAACAAAAACCTTTTTCATAAACATGAGAAGAAGAGCATCGACTTTGGATTCAGAAAAACCTTGGTACTAATTCTAAAATTCAGCTTGCCAGGTATGTGGCTGTGGAAATTAACTTTCCTGAGCCTCAATCACTGCATCTGTAAAAGCAGAATACTAATAACAATTATCATAACAAAATTACGGCTGAAGTGCTTAGTAACCATGATAGTTTATTTTGGGTAAGTATCCATTAGAAGAAGAACATATGTAGTGAATATTCTTTATTTATTTTCTTTTACATTAATTGCTTTTAGTAACACATTATTAGGAATATAACAAGTGCTCAAAGATACAACCCGTTGTTCCAACTGGAATTCAACATAGAGTAGACATCTTCATCTTCAAAGTCAGCAGAATACTATCCTCAATTCTCTGTGACTCTGACATTGACTCTCCATCCTCCTCTTTCACTTACGAATACCTTTGTTATTACATTGGACTCGTCTAGATAATCCAGGATAATTTCCTCAAATCAAGGTCAGCTGATTAGTAACTTTAATTCTATTATAACCTTAATTCTCCATTGTCATCCTACTCTTGGAATGCAAAGTTTGATGGCTGGAACTGGATTGTCACATTAATTTGAGAATGAGATGATTCATGGTAGAGCTCAACACAATAGCAATAATAGTGGTAATCAGCTGCAAATATGGCTATAAATTTTTCTTCTACCCTTGCAATATGACTTGATACAATTTAATAAACACCTACTTTTTAAAATTTCTTATGTCTTTACCTGGTGCTGCATGGGAGAGAGAACATAAAAGACAGAGAAGCATATAACAATTGTAAGTCACTGATGTAACAATAATTAAACATAAAACTGCTAAAATCTATTCAAGTATTTATTATGTCAAAAATATGAATCGAGTACCTATTATTATATATCAGGAGTAATAGGCACTATGAAAGTTGATAGCAGTGGAGAAAGTACTAAGAAAACCTCTGCCCTCATGAAACTTTCATTCTTGTGAGGGAAGCAGAGAAACATGATAAATACTCCACTTTGGTGATTCTCAATCTATAATTTAATGCTTATTTTAGTATCTCTGAAACCATAATGCATCCTTCACCAAAAAATGACATTGTTTAATTGGTAGCATTTTTTCCCAAAATATTACATTAAATAATGTTACAGCTTATAACAGAGTGACTTTGAGTTAATATGGTAATTAAAATACATAATAGTAGAAAAAAACTAATAGAACAGGACAAAATATTTAAACAAAAACTTCATAAAATAGCTAATAATCACATGATTTTTCAATGTGATATATAGTATTAAGCACTAAGGAGAAAATATAAAGCAGAGACCAATCTACCCTTTTCGGTGGTGAAGGCATTGCAATTTTATAAAGGATGGGCAAAGAAGGATTTCGTGCTGTAAATTTTTTGTGTAGATTTAAAGTGAAAGGGTAAGCTGTGAAGATCTCTGAAGTAAGATCATCCAAGGCTAAAGGAATAACACTTAAAAAGAATCTGAGTTGGAACCATGGCTGGCTTCTTCAGAAATAAACACAGTGACTAGTGTGGCTCAAGCAGAAGAAACAAAAAAAATTACTAGGAACAAAGGCAGAATGATAATGGAGGACCAACTAGTGCAGAGTCTCCTAAGTCAGAGTAATGTCTTTGTTTCCTCTGTATTCTCAGCTAGTCATTTCATATTTGTCTGAAGACATCCATGATCAGATTAACTAATGATTTGAAGAGTGGCAGTGAGGAAGGTATCTGAGAACATAAATGGTTCTGCTCGCTGGTTATTGTTAGGAATAGAGAACATTTTCCTCTATTTTGTTCCCACTGGCACACAAAAAATTGAATCTTCCTGTAATTACGTTGTCACATTGTGAACTTGGGGAACTTTAGGAAGCCCTAAGGCCTAACAATGCTATTAATGACAAATCTTGAATAGCCTACGAGAATATGTTTACTGGAATCCACTGTCAGAAAAGCATATAGGGACATATAAGAAAAACAATGGACAGTTATCCAAGGATGCAATCTCACATTTTTGTCTCTGGTTTAACTTTGACATTCAGGTTTCTACTACAATATTTGACCAATATGCACATGTTTAAATTTAAATTTGCCATCACTCTTCACACATTGCCTCCCAACTGGCCTTCTAAGACAACAAAAGAAATCCAAGAGTCTATGACTTCAGCATTAGAAAGTCACCAGGTAAGCCCACCTTCCTAGTTGAATACATGAATCAGACAAGGATTTTCACTAATATATCCCAGATAGTGTCATGTGACTTACCAGGACTGTGAGTAAGGCACTTCTAACTTCATTTTTTTAAAAAAATATATATTAGCAAGGAATTAATTTAAAAACAATTTTCTGACACTTGGGCTTTTCATATCAATATATTTTTAAAAATCTGACAGCTCCACCCACACTCATTAAAAATAGTAATAATTAGGGCTTCCCTGGTGGCGCAGTGGTTGAGAGTCTGCCTGCCAATGCAGGGGACACGGGTTCGAGACCTGGTCTGGGAGGATCCCACATGCCGCGGAGCAGCTGGGCCCGTGAGCCACAATTACTGAGCCTGTGCGTCTGGAGCCTGTGCTCCACAACAAGAGAGGCCGCGATGGTGAGAGGCCCGCGCACGGCGATGAAGAGTGGCCCCCGCTTGCCACAAATAGAGAAAGCCCTCACACAGAAACGAAGACCCAACACAGCCATAAATAAATAAAAAATTAAATGCAGCTTTCTAAAAAAAAAAACATATATATATATATAGTAATAATTAAATAAAGGAGACTTTTCCTAAGAGAAAAAAAGCTAGTCCATTAAGAGTCATACTCTAGTAAGCGTTTATTTTTCTTTGCATGTGATATTTAAGTTTCATTCTTTAAGTAAGGGAGTCAGAAAAACTCTATGCCATCCTTTAGATTATACTGTATACTTTAGTTTATGCAGTATTAATCCGGTAATAATTTGCATGTTATAAATCCAATTTCATAAGAATAAGACATTCATGCTAATAAAAGTAGCCAAAATACAAATTCAGTCCTGAGATATCAGTGTCTGCTTCTTCATTACGTGTTATCAACTTTTCAAGTCTTCTCCCTTTCAGCTTACCCATTCACTCATCTATTTCACAGAGTCGGGGAAGTCAGGGAACTGGTATCACACATAAGTCCCTCTGATACAAGAAAAATAATGTTCATATACTAACTTTGAAAGGGAAAAGAAATATGTCTAAAGTGTGTTTAAGTTTCTGCTGTTGAATCTTACTCTTTTATAAGATAATGCAATTGTCAGGTTGCTTGTTTTTCAGAATAAAGTCTAGCTTCTTGTTCAATCATCAATTGACTTTCGAAGTGAAATGTTGGCCAGAGGCGTGGCCAAACTAAATGCAAACTGCACTGTCCAGCTTTTCTTTGTCTCTCCTCCTTTTGTAATAACATTGCCCTGCCACCTTCACACTTCTATTCTCTATTTACTTACTCATGATCCAGTAGTCATTAATGTTCCATTTGAAAGGAATTAAAAGAACTATAATTCTATGTAATTAAATATGCCCAATTACAATTTGAATCCACTAATGTATAATTTCTTATAAATGCTTTAAGAGATCAATAATTCAAGTTCAAAATTATTACTGAGTCTATGAGTGAGCCACTTTTTATAATGTAATGAGGGGATGACTTTCTACAATAGAACAAGAAACAAAGCCTTGGTCTATAACAATAAAAGAAAAAAACAACTAGAAATTGTATAACTGCCCATGAAAATGCAGTGTCTACCTAATACTGAAATGAAAATCTACTTTAATTTCCTAAAAGAGCACATATATACATAAGAAGCATGAGTTATGGCCATATGAAAAGCATGTACATTATACCGTTACAAGCAGCATGTGATAGTTGCAATAACTGGTGGCTCCATTTCAAAGTTTTACCTGTATTGAAATATCAGTTGAATTAACTAAAGATATTTTGATTGTTCCCCATAAAGTCTAAAGTCGTAATTGGACTTTATAGAGGATTCTGAGTGCTAATAGCAAAACAGATGCAAATAGTTTTTAAGTAGATACTGAAAAGAATGGATGCAATGCAACTACACATACTTTGAGTATTACACTTGACTGTAAGTGAAAATTATACAGCACTTTTGGGGAAACATCAATTACTTGTATTATTCTCAGACAGTACTTGAAATATTAAGTTATCAAAGTATAACAGCATACTTTTTTAATAAATGCATTTGGACTCATTAATTTCTTATTTTTGACAGGTGACTCATTCCTGATTCACGTAAGTTGTACTAACTAGTCCCCTTCCTCTGACTTTCCTCTGGGTCTTTATTCTTTTCTGGTGGCTGTTACATAATGCGCTCTTTTGAAAGAGGTATGCATCTTCCCATACACATGTTGTATAAATGTGCTGTGCTGAGGGCTTGTGCACTTAAAATAGATCATCATAGGAAAAATACAGCATACATTTTTGTAATGATCTGAAAATTTTTATATGGCCTATCTTTCCTTACATAACAATACATGGTTTTGTTCTGTGGATTTGAGTTTAAGATAATATCTTTGAGTGAGTTCACATGTAAGATAAAACTTCAACCTTATCTGAACTGTTATCTTAATCTATAAATATCAGGCCTAAACAGGAAAGAAAATGAAGAGTAAAATGTACAGTTGTTAATTTTTCTATAAAATGTGTGGGCCTTGTAAGAATTTAAAGTTCTGGTAAAACATTAAGTTTATTTTTAACAACATGGCCAGGTAAACATTCATTTTATATTCATGCAAGCAATATTAATGATTGGCAATTAAGAGCCAACCTTCGGATGGAGAAAGAAAAATGACAAAGCTTAATAAACCAATGTTTTGGCTTATTAAATGCCTTACACTGGAGTTGATAAAAAGGACATATATACAATGAACCAGATAGAGTGGTAAGAATTTAGTTTAATATGGGACTATGGCAAAAAATGACTGTTATATAATATTTATTGAATAATTACTATGCTCCTGGAATTGTGCTAAGTCTTTGATTAAATACATAAATTGTGTAAGCAATTGCTTTACACAAATTAAAATACAAAATTGTCCAAAGTCACAGACATGGTAAATGGTAGAGCTGAAAATAAAACTTAGTTATGTATAAGTATATATTTCTTCCATTCTAGTATTAAGATTTAACAAAGGGTATTCAGGAACACTTCTCTGTCTATACACAAGATTTTCTTCCTCATATAAAACACACTTTTTTCTGCAGGGATTAAATCTGTAAACTTAGCCTTCTTTTTTTCTAGTATATAAAATTCTGGGTTCAAAACACTTCATTTGTTTCTAATTATCTCAAGGGCTGCCATTACCTAAACCAAATTAATTTTAATTAATTTCAAAATTAAAGAGAAGGTAACATATAGAACCTTTAGAAAATGGGCACATATACCATGAAATGACAGCCCTAATGAATGGTGAGGAGCCAACTGATGAAGAATGCCACAGTCAGAGGAATAGCCTGAGCAAAGGCCATGTAGAAAAAGAGAGAGAATGACAAATCTGTGAAACTGAAAGTAATGTTAACTAAACTGCTGTGGAATTGAAAATTGAGACATAAAGCCAAATAGGTAAACAGGAACAGATCATGAAAAGCCTTGAACACCTTGTTAGAAAATTAACCTGAATATAATGAAGGAAACATGGAGCCATTTTGAAGAAAAGAGCACTAACTATATGTTAGGCACCAAGGCTAGCAAAGAGGGACTTGATCCCTCTCCTTAAATTTTTGCAGTGATGTGAGAACAGGTAAGATAAAAATAGTAAGGAAATAAAAACAAAAATAAACAAATGGGACCTAATTAAACTTAAAAACTTTTGCACAGCCAAGGAAATCATTCACAGAACAAAAAGATAACCTACAGAATGGGAGAAAATATTTGCAAATGATATGACTGATAAGGGATTAATATCCAACACATACAAACAGCTCATACAACTCAACATCAAAAACAAAAACAAAGAACCCTATTAAAAAATGGGCAGAAGAAATGAATAGACATTTTTCTAATGAGGGAATGCGGATGGCCAATAGGTACGTGAAAAGATGCTCAACATTGCTAAACATCAGGGAAATGTATATCAAAACCACAACAAAGTATCACCTCACACCTGTCAAAATGGTTGTCATCAAAAAGAACACAAATAGCAAACGTTGGTGATGATGTGGAGAAAAGGGAACCCTTGTACACTGTTCGTGGGAATGTATAATAAATTGGTGCAGCCACTGTCTAAAACAGTATGGAGGTTTCTCAAAAAAACTAAAAACAGAACTACCATATGACCCAGCAATTCCACTCCTGGCTATATACCCAAAAAAAAGAAACACTAATTTGAAAAGATGCATGCACCCCAATGTTGATGGCAGCATTATTTACAATTGCCAAGATATGGAAGCAACCCAAGTGTCCATCAACAGATAAATAGATAAAGAAGATGTGGTATATATATAAACAATGGAATACTACTCAGCCATAAAAAAGAATGAAATCTTGCCATTTGCAGCAACATGTATGGACTTGGAAGGCATTATACTAAGTGAAATAAGTCAGACAGAGAAAGAACAAATACAGTGTGATATCACATATGTGGAATCTAAAAAACACTACAAACTAGTGAATATAACAAAAAGAAGCAGACTCACAGATATAGAGAACAAACTAGTGGTTACCAGTGGGGAGAGGGAAGGGGGAGGGGCAGTATAGAGGTGGGTACAAATATAGGGAGGTACAAATTATTGGGTGTAAGATAGGCTACAAGGATGTATTGCACAACACAGGGAATATAGCCAATGTTTGTAATAACTGTAAATGAAGTGTAACCTTTAAAGTTGTATAAAAAATAAAAATAAACATGCAAAAAAATAGCAGAGGATACATGTGTTAACTGCGGCATAGACACTAATGTGGGACATTTTTAAGTCTTAGCAGTTAACATACTTGTGAAACACATCCTTCTGGGATTAGAAAGTGAAAACTATTCTGGAAGAAACAGTCCTTGATGACCTGGCTGATTTGCTAAATGTTGAACATCAACAGCATTTGATTGTACACATGGGATCAAAATAACCGGACTGAAACTGGTATTAGCACACAAAGAGTGTTGACAAGTGTGGGCTGCAGGTCCAGGAGAGGTCTTTTAAGAGACAGGGGCCAAAAGCAGAAAAAGAAAACTAGATGTGTGTATGTGTGTATATATAGATACATAGATGGACATATAGAGAAAAATATCTGAATGACTCAGTTTGGAACTCTGCAATTCCTATGAATTTAATATGATTTTGAGATCTAATTATATTTGAAAACGTGCAAGGCTGCATTAGGTTATATAAATGTGCTTAATTAAATGCATCAGATCAGTTGGAAATAAGTTTCATAAGGAAAACTGGGACAGATTTATTCAGAAAGATGTCTCTCTGCATAAATTGTCTTGCTGAGGAACAAACTGATTATGGCAAGCTGTCTGCAGGAATGAAAGAGTTAAGGTAATTAAAAGAAAACAGTATTTCTTTAAGTTCCTCAGGATTATTTCAAGTCTCTGAAGAATCATAAATATCAGGGAAAAGATTGTAGATCTATACAGATCTTTATCAAATCCTCACGTGGTTAAGGCAGAAAGAAAGGCATCTCACACCAGACCTTTCCCTAATCCGTATTCACCATAATTCGATAGCTGATTCACTTTGCTGTACAGCAGAAACTAACACAACATTGTAAAAGTTAATAAAAATAATAATAAAAAATAAAATTCAAAAAAGTATACTGACATTTCCACCTACTATTGGGAAACCATTGAATATATTTGATATTAATGGGAAATTTTGATTAACAAATAATGTTACAGGTTTTCTCCCTCCTATTAAAAGCTAATTTTCAAAACCATACTATGTGAAGAACTATTTCAAGCACTAATACAGTGTCTGCCAAGTGTAAATTTAAAACATTAATAAATAAAATCTTTGTGTCACATTTTCTTCTTCAAGTACCATGAGTCCAAACATTCAGGAAGATTCTCTCAACTGAAGCATTATTCTTCTTAGGCCTTTAGTAAGGTAGGTATTCGATAACAAGGTAGTAAATGATTAAATCAATTTTATGTATGAGGCACACCAAGTTTCTATGATCCAAGTCTTGTCCATAACTTAAAAGCCAACTTACATCCTCCATCTTGAACTATGCCTTATTTAAATACTTTAATCAATTGCTTACTACTCTGAACTACTAGGGTAATACCTGGTTCCACAAAATTTAGCCCTGAAATATATTTCATAAACTACCTTTTATTATGGTCAACTGCCTTAAAACAAAGAGTATTTAACAGGGCTAAACACAAGGAAAACTCTGAAAAATGCTTCTAGAAATAAAATGAAATGTATTAGTTTGCCCAACTTACTATGCAAGTTTTGTGGTCTAAACATGAAGGTAATATTTGTATGTTAGTCACTCCCTAGATCCACTCCACTGAATGAGTGAATGTATGAGACTGATGACTCTTACCCTAGGGATATGGAGGAGGGGAACGCAGAAAACTTCTCCAAAGGTGTTATGACTTGGCAGTAGGAAGTAGTAAAAAAAGAAATCATGATGAAGATGTGACTTGGGGAAACGATGTTACATTCTGCATTTTTCAGGTTTAGTTTGTACACTTATATGTATTGTCAATAGACGTTTCCCATAAACCATTTTAAATTTAATTGTTCATTCTTTCACCATAAAATAGTAACAGCTATCATTTTATGAGCACTTAGACTATTTCAGGCACTATACTAAAAGCTTTATAAAACATTTCATACTTAATTTAAAAATTCTGTTAAACAAGTATCATTATACCAGTTTTGAAGGTTACAAAATAATATCAAGAACTGTCCCACTTCACATAGCTGAGTGGAAGATTCCTGATTTCAGTACACATATATCCAATTACAAAACCTATGCTCTCAATAACCTTACTGTATGATGCTACCTAATTTATTAAGTAATTATACTCTGCAGACATTACACAATGAGCTGTAAATGCAAAGACAAATAAAACATGGTCCCTGACATTAAGAGTAAAGGAACCAGGGAAATATTAGAATATCTAATAAGAGACATGCATTTATAGACATATTTACACTAGATCCAGAAAGGAATTAGCATATTCTTATGGGGCACAGGGAAGATAAGGCAGGCAAAGGTTGAGGGTATAGTGCATACTTGGGAATGAAGTGGGTAGTGATGATAGTAAAGTGATTATCTCTGAAGAAAAAACCATGAAGATACTAATGAAAGAAAAGAGGCAAAGGATAGGAATTTTGGGAGAAGGAAGTAGGCCAGCAGTCCAAGTAAAGGAAGGGAACTAATATTCATGGAGTACCTATATTTAAAAAGTTATCTTATCATTTCATATGATTAAAACTACAGTAAGGGCTTCCCTGGTGGCACAGTGGTTGAGAATCTGCCTGCCAATGTAGGGGACACGGGTTCAAGCCCTGGTCTGGGAAGATTCCACATGCCGCGGAGCAACTAGGCCCGTGAGCCACAACTACTGAGACTGCGCGTCTGAATCCTGTGCTCCACAACAAGAGTGGCCGCGATAGTGAGAGGCCCGCTCATCGCGATGAAGAGTGGCCCCCACTTGCCGCAACTAGAGAAAGCCCTCGCACAGAAACGAAGACCCAACACAGGCAAAAATAAAATAAAATAAATTAATTAATTAAAAAAAAAAACTACAGTAAGTTAAGTGTTATCACTGACATTTTGCTTATGAAAAAATCTGTAGTTTGAAAAGGCTGAGTGAATTGGCCAAGACATACAACTCTCTGGTGGTGGAAACAACAGTGCTATCTCTCTTTGGTTGTATAAAGGCCACACATTCCCTCTTCAGTGGAGCCCCTATAAAACCTGGAAGCATCTTCAATTCTTAGGTGTGCAAAGCATACATTTTAAAAGGCTATAAATGCAGACAACACAAGAAAATACTACAGAATAATGAGGAAGAAATCCTGATTAGAGATCTTTTCCTAGAACTGAGACACCACTGATAGGGAAAATATATTTTAAAGATGAACTCTGAAGGAGATAGTATAGGTACATATCTGTTTTGTCTTTGATATGGTGGATCATTAAACAAAATAAAAAACAAAAGAAAACCAAAATATTAGAAAATTCTCAAATGCTACATTGAACATGGGATCTGGAATTTCTAATTTCTCTGTGACAAAATCAGTTAATTCATTTAATTATATTAAATACAGTACATTTACTTTTATCTTCAGAGGAATGCTTTTAAGTCTTAAACATTTCCATATATAAAGAGTTCAACAGACTATAAACCATAAACTAAAATCACCTAACTCATACAAAACCACAATGAGCAGAGTTCAAAGAAAGAATGAATGAAAGGGCTGGGTGGGGGGAGAGAAAAAATAGGGAGACAGAGAGAGAGGGAAGGAGGGAGAGAGGGATGGTAGGGGAAGAAAGAGAAAAAAAGGGAGGGGGAGGGAGAGAAGTAAAGAAAATCAGACTTGCAAAAACTACAGAATACTGAAATTCCCTTGTATTGAATATAAGACAAGTATGTTTATTCTGTAAAGAGAATAAAGATTAATCATCTAATAAATATAATCAGGCAAATTTATAAAACAAAGAGAACTTCTAGAAATATGACACAAAATTATTGCAATTTAAAATTTAATATGAGTCCAAATCATATTACACATAGCTGAAAAGAAAATTAGTAATTTGGAATCAAGACATGAGGAATTAATTAGCGTGCTGTAAAGAGAGATGAAGAGATGGGAAACATAAGAGGAAATGATCATAGTGGAGGGGCTGAGAAAAATGCCTAACTCAATTTTTAATTGGATTTCTAGAATGACAAAATTGAGAGAATGGCAAGAAAGGATAGCTACAAAGATATTGGCTAAAAATAAATATTTTCAGAATTCATAAAAGGTTTATATTCAGAAAGCTGAGAAATCCAAACAAAACAAATTGTCACTTGGACACATTTTAGTGCATATGTAGGAAACCAAAACCAAAGAGAAACTTATAAATTGACATAAGGAGAAAAAATATATTAAATATTAATGTCAAAAAATGTAAGCCAGAGAGCAATGAATAATATTTCCAAAATGTGGAGAGAATATAACTTTCAATTTTAAATTGTTTTAACAAGTGCTATTAGAAATAAATAACAACAAATGAAACAAATATCAACATTTGTGGGAGGAAGCTAGAAGGCAATTTAGATAAAAATGTGTTGCATTAAAAGTCATATCTGCAAAAAAGAAAGGATAAAAATGAATAATCTATACACCAAACCAAAGGTAAAAAAATAATTTGATAATATTAGGATACAATAGAGAAGATTTAGAAAGCGAAAAATTGGATCTATGGAAAGTTTAATAAATGTGACAGATAACTGGCAATATTAATCAAAAAATGGGAAATGGGGCTTCCCTGGTGGTGCAGTGGTTGAGAATCTGCCTGTTAATGCAGGGGACACGGGTTCAAGCCCTGGTCTGGGAAGATCCCACATGCCACGGAGCAACTAGGCCTGTGAGCCACAACTACTGAGCCTGCGTGTCTGGAGCCTGTGCTCTGCAACAAGAGAGGCCACGATGGTGAGAGGCCCGTGCACCGCGATGAAGAGTGGCCCCCACTTGCCACAACTGGAGAAATCCCTCGCACAGAAACAAAGACACAACACAGCCAAAAATAAAATAAATAAATAATAATTAAAAAAATGGGAAATGATCAAACAATAGGAGGAAAGAAAAATGGGGCATAGCAGTTACACAGCATAAATTAAAATGTCAATAGAAGAATGGATTTTTAACTTAAAACTTAGATGAAATGTATAAAAATTAATCAAATAGAGATAGAAAATATGAATGGTCTTATAATCATTAAAAAAGTGAACCAATGACTCTATACATAAAACCAGAGCTTGTAGTATTTTACAGGCAAAAAACATTTGTACTAATGGAAAGACAAGAAAGCAATGATTCCAGTATTACTCACTCTTCCAGAATATTAAAGAGGAATTCGTATCTCATAAATTTAATAAAACCTTTTTAAACATACCACACACACACAAACACACACACACACAAATAGAAAGCACAGTATAAAAAAGGTAATAGAGGCAAAATTGTTAATAAATAATATTAAATATGTTATTAAGTTTTGGGGTGCTTTGTGATGCAGCAACAGACAACTGGAACTAAATCTATGAAAATTTTATAATTGACAAAGATGACATGGCAGCTCATTGGAAAAGGATGGACTATTAATATATATAGTATACAATATTTTTAGAGCAAAACTTTCTTATGCTATGTACAAAAACAAACAACAACAAAAAAACACATGGATTAAGGACTTAAGTGAGAAAGGAAAAACTTTAAAAATTTCAAGACAATTTTAACAAGTTATCTAAAGGGAGAACATATTTACAAAACAAATAACTAAGCATTTGAATATAGAATATAAAAATAAACTCTATATATCACAATAACCCAATAGAAAAAGAGACAAAAGATTTGAATATTTCATTAAGATGATATATAATGTCAAAGTAACCTATGCAAAACTGTTCAGTGATGAAATACTATTCATATATTATGACAAGAAAAATTAAAATACAAAATTTTTCTTTGCCCATTAGGGCTTCTTCCCTCCCCCTTAGTGTGCATTGTACATCTGCACTAACCAGACCTCCTTAGGAGATAACATTTCTTCTTAGTCTCATAAAGGATCACAACTCCTTAGAAGATAACCTTCCTCCTTAATCTTGTAAGGGGTCACAATGACCCATGACCCACTAATTGCTTTGTGTGTGTGGATCTGGATTGTGTAAACTGTCAATAATACGTTATTTCACGTATAACTCTGTCTCAAAAACTAATATAACTGTGCTTTAACCTCTAACAGATGAACAGTCCTCAGAGCTTTCTGAAAGACTGTCTCCACGGTTATAATCCTCAGGATGACTTGAATAAAATTTTCCATTTCTTTCTTAGATCGACTATTGATTAATTTTTTGTCAACATCAGCCTCACTAACAATTACAGAAGTACATATTAAAAGCACAATATGGTAAAACTACCTAAAAATTAATGAAAATACTAAGTGTTAGTTCAAATGTAGAGAAAGGGGAATTCTCATACACTGCTCATAAGAGTGCAAATTGGTAAAATCACTTTGGACAACCTTTTGACATCACCTTCAGAAACTAAATATTTGTACACCTTATGACTCAGACGTTTAACTCCAAGAATATACATAGTAGAAATTTATATTCATTTACACTAAGAAAACAGACAAGAATATTCATAGCTACATTATTCATGAGCCCAATAGTAGAAACAACCTATATTTTCAACAAGAGTAAAATGGATAAGAAAATGATATATTTGTTTAATTAAACAGTAACTCTCTTGCACTGTTGGTAGTGATGTAAATTGATACAGCCACTATGGAGAACAGTATGGAGGTTCCTTAAAAAACTAAAAATAGAACTACCATATGACCCAGCACTCTCACTACTGGTCATATACCCTGAGAAAACCATAATTCAAAAAGAGACATGTACCACAATGTTCATTGCAGCACTATTTACAATAGCCAGGACATAGAAGCAACCTAAGTGTCCATAGACAGATGAATGGATAAAGAAGATGTGGCACATATATACAATGGAATATTACTCAGCCATAAAAAGAAACAAAATTGTGTTATTTGTAGTGAGGTGGATGGACCTAGAGTCTGTCATACAGAGGGAAGTAAGTCAGAAAGAGAAAAACAAATACTGTATGCTAACACATATATATGGAATCTAAAAAAAAAAAAAAGTTTCTGATGAACCTAGGGGCAAGACAGGAATAAAGACGCAGATGTAGAGAATGGACTTGAGGACATGGGGAGGGTAAGCTGGGATGAAATTAGAGAGTAACACTGACATATATACACTACCAAATGTAAAACAGAGAGCTAGTGGGAAGCAGCTGCATAGCACAGGGAGATCAGCTTGGTGCTTTGTGACCACCTAGAAGGGTGGGATAGGGAGGGTGGGAGGGAGGTGCAAGAGGGAGGGGATATGGGGATATATGTATACATATAGCTGATTTACTTTGTTATACACCTAACACAACATTGTAAAGCAATCATACCCCAATAAAGATGTTTAAAAAAACCACTGTACAGCAATAAATGGAACAAACTTTGAAAAAACTGTCACCCAAATATTGAGTGACAGATATTGAGTAGTTATTTAAAAACCAGATAAACTAAATCATAATGTTTAATGTTTCATGCTTATGTATAATGTTTTTTTAAGTAAAGACGTGATGACCAAAATAATTCAAGGTAGTGCTTATATTGGTGGGAAGTCATTAGTAAACAACCTGCTGCAGTTTCTCAGTTACAGGCAATGTTTGATGTCTTGAACTTGCTGATGGTTATATTAGTATTGTATATTAGTATTCATGAGAGGCACATTGTTTTGTACTCACTTTTCTATGTGTGTTCTTTATAATAAACTAGGTTAAAATGATTTTTAACTGAAGAGGACTTAAGGAAACACATATCAGCTTTCAATTTTAGTGATGTAGAAGTTTCCTGATAATAAAAGCTAATCAAGTTTGGTACATTGGTAAATGTTCCTTAAAAACTTTTAAAGAGGGAGTGGAGATCAAGACGGCAGAGTAGGAGAACATAGAGCTCACCTCCCCCCACAAACACATCAAAAATACATCTATATGTGGAACAATTATCAGAGAAAACTGACTGGAAACTGGCAGAAGATCTCCTACACAACCAAAGCTACAAGAAAGATCTCCACATAACTGGTTAGGATGGAAGGGTTGGAGTGAGAAGGGCATCAACATGGGACTGACAGCCCTGGGAGGGATCTGTAAGGAAGAGAAATACCACAGGGGCAGACCCTTGCCCTGGGGAGCCCCCCTTGCCTTCTGGGAAATCTGCTGGGACAGATAGAGGGGTTGGAGAAAATTAGACTCCACTTGGGAGGAGTGTACACGTGCTGGCTTAGATAATTAGGGTAGAGAGAGACTTGTGCTGGTAGCTACCTGGGGTGTGGTCCAGAGGGAACCTTGGAGCACACTGTCAGTGTGTGTATGGTGGCACAAGCACTGACTGTGGAGCCAACTGTCAGCATGCCCACTGGGTGGCACCACAGCAACATGCAGCAGCTGGGCACTGAGTCTCAGAAAGACAGGCCCTGGGCAGGTGTGCTCATGTGGTTCATTTCCCTCTGTACTCTGGCTCCACCCAACTCCACACTGAAGTTTTGAGCTAGATCTAGGGCAGACAAGGCCTGGAAGAAGTCTGCCACAGAGGGAGACTAGGTCACAGGTGGCAGCACAGCCACTTCAACTCCTGCAGCCACAGTGCACAGGCCCCCAACCCAGCCTACTCCACACCATAGTTTAGCACTGGGTCTTGGACGAACACAATGAAGAAAAGACAACAAACCTTGGGCTGCTCTGGGAAGAACTGCAGGCACATGCACAAGCAGTGCATAGGTTCACTGTGATCACAGGGGCCTCGCTTGCTTTAGCAGTCACCCCCTTTGGGTCAAGGCACACACTCAAGGGCAACAGAGACTAATCAAACCTGACCATTAGGGCTTCTACTCCAACAACTGGGGAGCTGACCCTGCCCCCAACAGGACAGTGAGAGCCACAGAGCAAAGAGGAGGCCCCACCCCACACCCAGTGCAGGCTCTGGATGGCACAACAGCAATCACACCTCCATCAAAGGGACAATCACCAGCACACTCCGAGGAAATACATGGTTGGCATCCATAACAAAACCAGCTCTTGCTCCAAAAATAATGGCCTTCCACAGTCTAAACAGGGACAGTCCCACATAAAAACACTGCTTCCAGACCACAGTAGGTAACCATTTCTCCTAAATTCCTAGAGACAGAAAAAGTCAAATAAAATGAAAAAGCAGAAGAACTACTCCCAATAAAAAGAGAAATCCCCTTAAAGAACAAGTAATGAAACAGACTTCACCAGTCTACTAGACCCAGAGTTCCAAAAGGAGGGAATAAAAGTGCTGAAGGAATTAAGAAAGATAATCAATAGAAATGCAGATCACTATAACAAGGAATTAGGAACCAATCAAAGTTACACACTTCAATAGCCAAGATAAAAAAAAAACAAAAACCCAATCTAGAAGCAATGAATAGCAGACTAAATAACACAGAAGAACAAATAAGTGATCTGGAAGATAGAATAATAGAAATAACCCAATCAGAACAGCAGACAGAAAGACAAATGAAAAAATAAATGGAAGAAACAAACAAGATTGATGGATAATAAAAAGTGTGCCAACCTACACATAATAGGGGTTCAAGAAGAAGCAGAGAGAGGGGGGGATTAAAAATGTATGTGAAAAAATTATGGCTGAAAACTTGCCAAACCTAAAGAAGGAAACAGACAACCACGTACAGGAAGCACAGAGGGCCCCCAACAAAATACCCCCCCAAAAGAGAGGATTCTTAACACAGCAAGAGAAAAACAAACTCAGTTACAAGGGTACCCCCATAAGGCTATCAGTTGATTTCTTGGCAGAAACTTTGCAGGTGAGATGGGAGAGTCATGATATACTCAAAGTTCTGAAAGGGAAAAAACATGCAACCTGGGATACTCAACCCAGCAAGATTATAATTTAGAAAAGAATGACACATAAAGAATTTCTCAGAAAAGCAAAAACTAAAAGAATTCAGCAATACTAAACCTACCCTAAAAGAAATATTGAAAGATCTTCTCTAAAGCAAAAAGAACCAAGAATCTACAGGAAAGGGAAAATCACAATAGGAAAGGAAAACATATAAAAGGATTGAAGACCACTTAAATAAGCCAGTACCTAGATTAAAAAACAATCAAAGATTTTTGTAAAAGCTATTGTAACTACAGTTAACAGCAAAAAGATAAGCATGAAGATGTAAAATAGAACAGTGAAATCACAAAATGTGGGGGAGGGGAGTATAAACATATAGATGCTCTAGAATATGTTTGAACTTGTATGCCTAACAGTTTAAAGTAAGTTGATATAGTTATGGGTCAACATACTTATAGTTCAGGTAACCCCAAATCAAAAACATACAACATAATCACAAAAAATGAAAATAAAGCAACTCAAGCTTACTACAAAAGAAAACCATCAAACCACAAAAGGAAAAAAAAAAGAAGAAAGGAACAAAAAAGAACTGCAAAAACAACAGAGAAACAAGGTTTAAAATGGCAATAAGTACATACTCATCAATAATTACTTTAAACATCTATGGACTAAATGATCCTCTGATCAAAAGGCAGAGTGGCAGATTGGATTAAAAAACAAGAACCTATGGTATGCTGCCTACAAAAGACTCATTTCAGGGTGAAAGACACACAGATTGAAGTGAGGGATGGAAAAAAGTATTTCATGCAAATAGAAATGACAAAAAAGCAGGAATAGAAATATCAGACAAAATGACTTTAAAACTAAGGCCATAAAGAAAAAGAAGTACATTATATAATGATAAAGGGATCAATACGAGAAATTATACTTGTTAACATATATGTTCTTGATACAAGAATACCTAAATATATAAAACAAATACTAACAGATATAAAGGGAGAAATTGACCAGGAATACAATAATAGTAGGAGACTTTAACACCCCAATGACATCAATGGACAGATCATCCAGATAGGAAATAATTTGGGCAACAGAGGTCCTACATTACACAAACAACCATTTGAACTTAATTGATATCTATTGGACAATATGTCCAAAAAACTCAGAGTACACATTCTTTTCAAGAGCACATGGAATATTCTCTAGGATAGACCACATAATAGGTCACAAAACAAATTTAAGAGGATAGAAATCACTTCAACCATCGTCTCTGACCACAACAGTATGAAACTAGAAGTCAACCACAGGAAGAATAAGGGGAAAGAACAAACGGATGGAGACTAAACAACATGCTACTTAAAAAAGGGGGGTCAATGATGAAATCAAAGAAGAAATCAGAAAATACCTTGAGATGAACAAAAATGAAAACATAACTTTACAAAATATATGGGATGCAGCAACAGCAGTTCGAAGAGGGAAGTTGATAGTGATACAAGCCTTCTTCAAGAAACAAGAAAAATCTCAAATAAACAACCTAAGCTACCACCTAAAACAATTAGATAAAAAACAAAACCCAAGGTCAGGAGAAAAAAGGAAATAATAAAGATCTGAGAGGAAATAAATAGAGATTAAAAAAATAGAAACGATCCATAAATCCAAGAGACGTTTTTTCTTACAAATAAACAAAATTGACAAACCTCTGGCCAGGCTCACCAATAACAAAAAGAGAGAGGACCTAAATAAACAAAATAAGAAATGAAAGAGGAGAAATAACAACTGATACCACAGACATGCAAATAATCAGAAATGAATACTATGAACAGTTATATGCCAACAACTGAAAAACCTAGAAAAAATGGAAAATTTTCTAGAAACATGCAGCCTGCCAAAACTGAGTCAAGAAACAGATAATTTGAAGAGACTGATCACAAGAAGTTTAACAGAATTTGTAATTAAAAAAAAAAAAAATCCTTGCAAACAAAAGTCCAGGAATAGACGGCTTCAGCTGAGGATTTCTACCAAATATACAAAGAAGAACTTATACCTATCCTTCTCAAACTATTCCAAAAGGTTGAAAAGTGGGAACACTCTCAAAGGCATTATATGAAGCCACAATCACCCTGATACCAAAACCAGACAAAGACATTACATAAAAAGAAAATCATGGGGCCAATATCTTTGATGAATATAGATACAAAAATCCTCAACAAAATATTAGCAAACCAAATCCAATAATACATAAAAAAGATCATATATTATGATCAAGTAGGATTAATTCCAGGGTTGCGAGGATGCTTCATCATTTACAAATCAAGCAATGTGATAAGCAGGTTAACAATAGGGAAGATAAAAACCAAGTGATCATCTCAATCAATGTGGAAAAAGCATTTGACAAAATTCAACATCCATTCATAATAAAAACTCTCACCAAAGTGGGTATAGAGGGAACACATCTCAACATAATAAAAGCCATTTACAACAGTCAACATAATAGTCAGTGGTGCAGAGCTGAAAGCCTTCTCACTAAATTTAGGAACAAGACAAGGATGTCCACTCTTACCACTTCCATTCAACATAGTATTGGAAGTCCTAGTGACAGCAATCATACAAGAAAAAGAAAAGGAATCCAAATTGGAAAGGGAGAGGTAAAACTGTCACTATTTGAAGATGACATGATACTCTATGTAGCAAACCTTAAAGTCTTCACACAAAAACTATTAATACTAATAAATGAATTCAGCAAGGTTGTAGGATACAGGATTAAAATACAGAAATCTGTTGCATTTCTTTACACTAATAATGAAATACCAGAAAGAGAAAGTTAAAAACACATTTCCATTTAAAACTGCATTGCAAAAATAAAATACCTATGAATAAACTGAACTGAAAAGGTGAAAGACCTATATACATTGAAAACTACAAAACATCAATAAAGGAAATTGAAGATAGTTCAAAGAAATTAAAAGGCATCCGATGCTCTTGGATTGGAAGAATATTGTTAAAATGGCCATACTACCAAAAGCAATCTACAGATTTAATGTGATTCCTATTAAAATACCCATAACATTTTTCACAGAACTAGAACAAGTAATCCTAAAATTTATATGGAACCACAAAATACCCAGAATGCAAAAGAAATCCTGAGGAAAAAGAACAAACCTGGAGGCATAACCCTTCCAGACTTCAGACAATAGTACAAAGCTACAGTAATGAAAACAGCATTGTATTGGCAGAAGACAGACATATAGATCAATGAAACAGACTATAGAGCCCCAAAATAAACCCACACACCTACAGTCAATCTATGACAAAAGAGGCAAGAATATACAAATGGATAAAGACAATCTCTTCAACAAGTGGTGTTGGGAAAGCTGAAGAGATACATTTAAATCAATGAAATTAGAACACTCCCTTATATCATATACAAAAATAAATTCAAAGTGGTTTAAGGACCTAAGTATAAGACATGACACCATGAAACTGCTAGAAGAGAACATAGACAAAACCTTCTCTGACATAAATCATAGCAATATTTTCTTAGATCAGTCTCCCAAGGCAATAGAAAAAAACATAAAAATAAACAAATGGGACCTAATAAAACTTAAAAGCTTTTGCACAGCAAAGGAAACCATCAATAAGACAAAAAGACAACCTATGGAATGGGAAAAAATATTTGTGAATGATGCCATGGACAAGGGGTTAATATCCAAAATATACAAACAGCTCATACAACTCAATACTGAAAAAACAAACAGCTCAATCAAAAAATGGGCAGAAGACCTAAATAGACATTTCTCCAAGGAAGACATACAGATGGCTAACAGGCACACGTAAAGATACTCAACGTCAGTAATTATTAGAAAATGCAAATCAAAATCAAAATGAGGTATCACCTCACACCAGTCAGAATGGCTATCATCAAAAAGTCTACAAATAAAAAAATGCTGGAGAGGGTGTGGAGAAAAGGGAACCCTCCTACACTATTGGTGGAAATGTAATTTGGTGCAGCCACTATGGAGAACAGTATGGAGGTTCCCTAAAAAACTAAAAATAAAGCTACTATATGATCCAGCAATCCCACTCCTGGGTATATATCCAAAAAGACAAAAACTAATTTGAAGAGGTACATGTACTCCAATGTTCATAGCAGCACTATTTACAATAGCCAAGACATGGAAAGAACCCAAGGGTCTATCAATAGATGATTGACTTAAGAAGATGTGGTATACATACACAATAAAATATTATGCAGCCATAAAAAAGAATAAAATATTGCCCTTTGCAGCAACACAGATGGATCTACAGCATATTATACTTAGTGATGCAAGTCAGAGAAAGACAAATATATTTTATCACTTATATTTGGAATCTAAAAATATATATAAATGGATCTTTATATACAATAGAAACAGACTCACAGATATAGAAAACAAACATAATTACCAAGGAGAAATGGAGGTGGGAGAGATAAATTAGGAGTATGGGATTAACGGATATAGACTACTATACATAAAATAGATAAGCAACAAAAATTTACTATATAGCACAGGGAACTATATTCAGTATCTTGTAATAATGTATAATGGAAAATAATCTGAAAAATATATATACATATAGAACTGAATCACTTTGTTGTGCATGTAAAACTAATACAATATTGTAAATCAACTATAATTCAATAAAAGTAACTTTTAAGGGGTATTCAGTATGAGTTAAATAGGAATAATCAAAGAACTGAAGCAGCAAAAAGACTACTGGATCAAGTTAAAAAACAAATTTTTTCGTGGATCCAGCTCACAGCATTTTTTGACATTCTCTACTTGACATTTGGTATTCTCTTAAAAGCATCTGTAAAAGCATGTTAACAGTAATAGGAGGGAGTGTGTCAATGGGCTTTAGTTTTATTAATGGTTTAAAATGAAAGGACTTTAGAAACTCTTGTTCTGTTAGCATATTTTCAGAGATCTGAGGAGTTCATAGGCTTAAACTGGAACATGGGACCAGAGGACAAGTGCTCAGGGACCAAAACTGGAAGTTACCATGGTACTTAACCAAAAACATAAAACAGAAGCAATATTGTAACAAATTCAATAAAGACTTTAAAAATGGTCCACATCAAAAAAAAAATGTTTAAAAAATAAAATTGAAAGATAACTCTAATGCTAACAGTTAGACCCTAATGTTTATAAAAATTTGGTATATAATATAGTGGCATAAAAACATAAAGGAAAAAATACTGTATATTCGATTGTGTTGGAATACTTGATTTTAAACAGTAAAAGCACATTAGCAATAAAATTATTGTATTCAAAACTATATTATAGCTACAAGTGTTAAATGTAAAAAATAAAAATAAAATTATAAAATAATAGAAGACAATTTAACTAAATATGCCTATTGATCTACACACTCAAGAAAAGAGAACTCTGAGCATGCATTGGTAAAATAATGGAAGGACTTCCAGTTCTGGTCATGATATAAGAAGTTATGAGAAACTGTTATTCTCACACTAACCATTAAACAAGTTGATCAATACACAACATTTTACTTTGTTTTAAAGTCATCAGAGCAGTGTTGTCCAATATAACTTTCTGTGATAATGAAAATATTCTATATTTTCACTGTCCAATATGATAGTCCCTAGACACACATGGCTATTTAGCACTAGAAATGCAGCTGGTGCAACTGGGGAATTTTAGTTTCATTGAAATTTAATTAAATTTAACTATACACAGCCACATGTGGCTGTGCTATTGGACAGCACAGCATCAGAGGCATGCCCCTGATTGATCTTGAGATATGTATCATTGACTTCAGTCTCTACCGTTCTTTTTCATACAATATCTGGAGGGGAAAATAAGGAAAGAAAGATACAAAAAGAAGCAAGAAATTCAAGGCCAAGAGAGAAAATATTCAAGTCAGTCAATGTAAGCAAAAGCAGAAAAGATGCAGATAATTAGTCTATTCCCCAATCTCAAATTCTGGTGTCAAACAATGAACTTGGCCCTGAAGCACTATTTCATATGGGGTACATCATAGGTGTAGACTCTGAGCCACCTATACCTGTATCTTGATGGGAACCTATTATGCTCAATGTTTTAATATGACTTGCCTTCCACATTTGGTTTCTTTTTGTTTGTTTTAGTTACATGAAAAATGCATTTTAGTGGAATTATATTAATTTTTCTATTTATATTTTATAATCTCTGAGTTTAGATATAGAGAGATTAGGAGCCCAAACAGTAAACATATGATACGACCTTGAACTACTGACCTATTGATATTTTTTAGCAATCATTTGATTGTATAACATGACTGTTGGATTGAGGATGTACTGCATACAACATATTAACACAGCTATTTAAGTGTAGGATAATTTTTTTCCTACATAATTGAAAATTGTTTATAATGCTTCATGTATCTTAAACAATATACAAAGAAGTATAATTTCACAGGACATTGCTTTTGTGCATCCTGTCTGCCCACATTCTCCAGTGCAACATATTGATTATTGTCTAATTACCCTAATTAGTCCATGTTCCTTGAAGTTTTATCTTTCAAATAAATATTCAAATAGAGATACTAGTGAAAATTTCAAGTCAATAACTCTGGATTCCCCCACTCTTCATTTATGTTTCTGTACTTCTGGTTCAGTGAAAGAAGGTAAAACATTCCTCAACTATTTTATCTTGTATATTTTCCTTTTCAGACCCCATGCATCTTTGTGGTTGGCAGAACATTTATTAATATTCCTAAATTCGTGGCATCTGAGTGGTACATGCATACTGTGTTGCTATGATTACTCCATTTGAAGGTCTAGTAGAATATTCAGGCACAGTGAAACAGCTCCCACCTTAATATGAAAATCGACATTAGATAAATGCTTAATTTATATGACTTACAATTTAAGCAAAATTCCCATTTTGAGGTGGTTAATGGGAAATTAAGGCAATAAAGGTAATTCAAATGTATTAGTAACATCATAGTCTTATTTATTACTAAATGACCAAGACCCTTGAATCATCTTTTTTTTTTTTTTTGCCTAATCTTTCATCAAAACTGAGGTTAGAAAATGTCAGTGATTAAACTTGAGAAATTTATACTTATTTTGCTGAACTTTCACTGGGTACACTAATGAGCCAATTTGCATCAGAAAAGGAGCTTTTGTTGTTTTTTAGATAGATAGATATTAATAGATATATATAATATATAACATATATACGATATATATGTAATATATGTATATTTTTTACCCTTCACAAACAGAGTAAACCATAAAACCAAACTATTTATACCAAACTGGTATTTCAAATTAAATATCACCATTGACCCACATTTCTCCAATGGGGCTTGGTTAAAGTGGAAGCACACACATTTTTTAAGTATGAAATGTCTTTTGTGGAGCTATCAAACTTAATATTTTTGTGTATCTAGTCACTTTAATTTCAAGATCATTGCACTGCTTATAGAGGTAAAATGTGTTCGCACATGTCAGTCTCAGACCTACTCACAGTAAATTCTTTGCACGAATTTCTCTGCTTTTGTCAGTATAATCCAACTGCCAACTTTGCTCATCCTCTTGTCTTCTAAGTTGCTATCAGAAAAAAGAACACTCCAGCTGCTTCAGCACATTTTGTGTTTTGTGGGTTTTGTGAATGTATATGCCCGTGTTTAACATTATACCCATGATGTTCTATCCTCCCCCACATAGCCATATATTTCGAATCTGTGAAGAAGCAGCTCTGAAAATAAAATCAACAGGAATTAAATAGAAGTGGTTGTAATCTATAGCACTTACTAGTGTCCACCCCCATGGAGACTAATAACACCACATGCCCAGACAAAAAATAAAATCCCCATACCTCAATTTTTCTATCTTCATTTAGTAATAAATCCCTTCACATTATCTTTATCAACTTATAGGGGGAAATATAATGCACAAAAACATTAACAATTTTTAAATCATATGAACACTTTTAGTTCCACTTAGTTTTTTTACATTCTGATGTGCTTATAGTAAAGTCAGGGGAAAATATACCCATATCTAAAATATGTAAGTAATACAATGCTTTCAAAATTCCTTTTCCAATTTATTTATTAAATGAATATTTTGAATACTGATTTGTACTAAGCAAATAAAGGTGCGGTATGTGATCTCAGAGTTTTACTGAGTTAACAAAGAAGTCATAAGTGATTTCCAACATGTGTACTTTGTTCTTTACTAAAGCTATATGCAAGATAGAATGGTAAAATAAGAATCTAGTAATTAGTCCCTAGAGTTGTGGTCAAGATCTAAAGATAGTTTTTCAAATGAGCAAGTAATTGACTGGGTTTTGAGAGATAAGCAGGAATTCACTTTTATGTATGTATTATTATGTATAAATTCTTTCCAGGCTGGGTTTGCCAGGCATGTTCCATGGTATGTCCCTCAGGAACTTAGGTATTTCCAGCACAAGTGATCTCTTATCATATGGCATAACTCTGCTAACAGTCATTTTTTTGCTTTATAGATACCATGGGTGAAATACATTACTGTTAAAGAAAATGTATATTATTTTATAGGAGTTATTCAAGGATCAAGAATAACCATCTATTTTTGCATATATAATGTATTGTTATTTATATAGGAATTATATACTCAAACAAAATTCTTACAAACAAACACAGAACTTCAGGAAAAGTAGATCTTTAAGTTATCTGTGTACCTATGTTATTTGCTGGAAAGATTGAGGGAATTCCAGACATAAACTTCTGGGGATCATCAAGAAGTTAAAGACAAGAATAGAGACCAATGCTGTGAGCTTCAAGGAGGCTGGAACTTGAGCCAGATCAAAGGTTACAAGGGATCTGGATTGGCAGAAGAGAATAGGAATGGAATTCCAGAAATAGAATTCATGAAAAACTCAAAGGTGAGGGAGGTGGACAACGAAGACATTCTTTTGACCAGATTAGAGAGAGAAAAAAAAAAACGACATTCTTTTGACCAGATTAGAGAGAGAGAAAAAAAAAGGAAAAAAAATAATAGTAATTAAAAAATAATAATAATTTTAAAAAATAAAGAAAAAAAAAAAAGGAAACAAAATCACATTTGAGGACAGGTCTTCAGTTTACTTTCTGAAATTCAGGGTTATATACTGATATTGTCAGCCAAAGTCCTGAAACAAGAAATAAAATATTTCTTGCCATGTTACTAACCTAATTATTCCAGCAGGCTCCTACTAAGTCCTACCATCATAAGGACGCAAAGCAATTGGGTGGTATGATAAAGGACACTGAGCTCAGTCCCCTATGCAAAAAACAACAGCACCTTCTGCTCTGCCCACTACCAAAGCAATTATTGCCTAAATTGTAAGACAAGCAGTCAACCCTTTCCTGCCAATTAACTGTTTACTGAATTGATTTATAAGAAATACTAATTTCTCCCGCCTTTCTTAATGTAACCTTTAAAAACTTCCTACACCTTAATTGCTGGTGCATGTGACAGCTATTTTTAACTTGTAAATTTAATGAAATTCACAGAGCAACATCCCAAAGCTTAGTAACATAGGTTAAGGGAAGCCCTGAGTTTTGTTTTTCATCTTTTTCCTTTCTTAAGATTAGAAGAAAATGCAAATTTGAGTATTATAGGTGAGATAAAACACAGAAGATAACAGAAAATCAGATTTCTCAGGATTCTAAACATTGAGCTTTAAGAAGTGTAGAAAATCTAAACTAGAATTACATGCTTGGAGGGGTTCATCTTGTGCTTTATAATTACTGTATATTTCACCTCCCCAAATAGACTATACATTCCTTGATAATGAGGATTATACATATTGTCAGGTATATCATAGTCCCACAATAACTACTGTTGAGAGAATGCATGGATAGACATTATTTGACAGGAAGTTCTAAATATACAGAAGAGTTGAAAAATATAGATTTACAATATGCAATGAAAAGAATGCAAAAAGAATATCTTCACAGAGCCTCTGAGTAACTTTTCCATAAGTAACTTTAGATATTGGCAGGGAAATAGCTGATTCCACTGCATAATTAAAATAGCTAACCAGCTGGAATCTCTTTGATATTCAGATCCCTTTTCACACAATGACCTTTTCATAAGCCAATGTAAGCAACTGAGGATCCTGATAACAAAACATTCTGACCTAATTATATACCATTTGCAGCTGTTTCAAATGGGGATCATGCTAAATCCAGCAAATGAAACTTAAAGAAAATATAACCTATATGAGAAATTAGGTTACTGAACAATGTAAATGTGTAAACTCTGTGCTATTTTTTGAATATGGTCTAAACTTCCAGATTCTTTTGAATTCAGGAACCTTTGCAGGCAGTGCTAGGTCATCATACTCTGATTAACTTTCTCAATGCTCCTTAGTTCTACCAAGCAGAAGTTGTTGACGCTCCTCTCTCAAATCTCTCATCAATTCATGCTTACATGGCCTGAGTAGCGCTAGTAATTTGCATGCCACGTTGCCAAAATGCAGCTGTTACCATTTTCATGACTGTACATAATTATCTTAAAATACAGGTTCTCCCAGTGAGACATAAGAAACTACAGAGTAGAAAATAGCCACTTGTCCCCTGCTCCTGCCTCCATACAATAAATCAGCTTCACCTACCTCCATTATCCTTGCACTCAATCCATTTTCTGTGTGACATTCTTTTGCAATAAAAATGCCTAATTTCCTCTTAAACTTATTTATACCAATTGCCTTAATTGCCTTATGTTCCTCCTTATTTCTTATATTTATTACCCATTGAGCAAAACCTAACTGAAATCATTCAGAATGAACTAAAATATGCACAGGAATAAAAAGTTGCATGCCCTATCTCATCCATTGAATATGCCTGATCACAATGAATACATGATTCTTTATCTTAGTCTGATAAATAAGAAAATTAAGGAATCCTAAGGTCTATTCATAAGTTGACCATCTTTCAAAAAAAAAAAAGAGCAACTCTTCAAATGTTCTGTGATTTAGTTTTCTTCCTGAACTTCTATGGTACAGTTTTCACCTTGAAACATGGTAAATTTGAGTAATAATAAAAAATATTTATACATGACTTGCAGAAAACATCCATCAACTCCACATTCATCTTTTAGAAGGACAAAACCTTTGCTTTTTCCGATAGGTATCTATTTATACTGATCTCAAAACAAACACAGTTGTGGACTTCCGACCATCTCTCAATGGGAGAATTAATGTCAGACCACGCAAAAAGCTATTTTTTACAAAATAGAAAAAAAAATAACTAGGAATTTTATTTTGTTACAGTTATTTTATTAAGCATGGAGAAGGACATTTTTTCCTCTCAATTTTTAAAGATTTTAATTTCAGTGAGCTGTAAGGCAGCACAATACAATGGCAGAAAAAAATTCCTTGATTTGTCCTGTGCATCATTTCCACTGGTTACTATGCTAAGGGTTAATATTCTTCCATTCTAAAATTAGGAAATAGAGCATTTTGTAGTCACAACATTACTGGGGACATCTGGCAGGACATGTTAATAACAGAGTGGGAATTTTGACATGGTAGACTATCAGCGCTATTTTTTTTTAAATAGATCTGGAAATGATCAAGAACTTTTGCAAATCAGACATAACTAATGGCCATCATAGTAATATGTCAAGCACTGAGGCAATCTGTTGTGCTTGGGAAGAAGTGGGACGACTAGGGAATAAATGTGACGATTAGGGATTCATGCTCTTACAAAAAGGAACACATGTACTTAAGTGTGCATGCAAAATGTCCATATTTAGTACAATGTCACAAATCTCATCTCCACAAATTCATCATCTAGTTTTATCCAAATAATGACTGTGAAAATATAATTTGCTTTCTGCTAAGTTTCACAACTCATTTTTTTGTCTAAACAATTGGATTACTTCAGTTACCGTTTCTAGGATGATATTCTGCTTCTAATAGTGGGAGTGGTAGAACAAGGGAATAAAGTTGGACTTTCTGCATCTATATATAATTTATCATTATAATAGTAAACCAGAGTTTGAAACTTGATTTCTTTATTTGACTTACTTCAATTTGCCTGTGTTCTTTCATTATTTAAGCTATGAAGGTACAATAATCCAAAGGGCAATGATACAGCCTATTTGTCTTACTGTAGCTATAGAAATACAACAAAGTGGTCCTTGGTTCATGTGTGCACAGTGCTGGAAATAATGTGGTTTATACCTAAGGTTTATGTCCTTTCAAGTATTGTGCCATGTCAGGAATAAAAATTGATTTTAGGATTTTTAGGTGAAAATAATAGGTGGGGATTTTTATTTAAGTTATTAGCAGAGGCTAGGTATTGTAGAGTTCTTTTCGGTTTATCACACAAACACCAAGTGTACTTATTACTGGGGTTAATTATGTGACAAAGACAACCTAGATTTAAAAACAACTAAAGTCATCTTAACTGTATTTTCTCCTTTCCTTCCTCATCTATTCCTATTTTTCCTTTTCAATTATTTTAAGCATCTGACAAAACAAACAGCAACTTTTTAATGTAACTTTTAAGAAAACTAAGAAATTCAAATTTCTGGTATGAAGACAGTTCTGGGAAGATGCAAAAGTACAACTATTAAGGCTGGGATGTTGGGTGGATACCAGAAAATAAGAATTATGGTCAGTCATATTCCACAAGTGAATGTGTATATTCTCAGGAGTAACACTGAGATGTAGAGAAATTAATTAATTTTGTGAATCTTCTAGGTTCCCTTTAATAATACAACAATAGTTTATAAAAAGAGATCTCAGTGGACCTGCAAGAATTTATGTTACTTCCAAGGAACTGCCTTATTCTAAAGATTAACCTATGCACTAGGGAAATTTAGTTAATAATTAAATTTGTCATTTTTGTCAGTAGCCAATAAGTCTATTGTCTTTGAAAGACAGATGGGTAGTAGGGACTGCTTAAAATGTCCCTAATTATTTCATTATTATTTTGAAATTCCTCTGTTAAAGAGAATAATGGCTGTCAGAATTTAAAAGAATAGTGAAAACTTTTTTGTTTTGTTTTTGTGCCTGATTTTTTTTTTTTAGATAATGCTAAAAATATCTTTATAATGCAGAAGATACTTTTCCTCCTTGCTTTGTAATAATAGAAGAATGTTTACAACAGAATCTTTGGTTGGCTCCAACACTTGCAACATAAAGTTATCTGCTCAACTACAACCTCTCCAAAACTGGGTTTTAAATTCCCAGTTTAAGGAATCAATTAAGTAGAAGGTATAATCAAAATCAAAATAATGTTTAGTAATTACATGTGTGATGCACATAAAGTTATCAGGTATTATATTAATTTATCTGGTAACAAAGCTGGTTTGGATTAGCACAATTATACTATACGTGTTGCCAGGAATCAATTTGCTGCCAAAAATCATAATTAGACATGAAGATGAATAGTAAATATAATTTTTTTCTACTTACACTTCTAACTATGGTGTTGATATAGTTATATTGATGGATTTTGCCTTTTTTCCCCTACTGTTTATTCTTTGAGGTTCAGTCAAATCGTTAACCTTGTTCCCAAACTGTAGAGCAGTCTCACAGCACCACAGCTGAAGGAGGAGTTTCTTGACATATCACAAGTTTTCTTGGACCTGGCATTCTCCTTGCGAGGTTATAAAGCCTAATCTGTTGCCTATAATAAGATCATATTGAGTGAATTCTGGAAAAGTGAAGCTATGCTCTTTTGATAAGCATTCCATATATTTAACTCAATTGTAGGAATGATTTCTTATAATAAATACTTATGGTAAACCCAAATCATTGATGGTGTGGTTAACTCCAGATTCCCTAACATATATTTAATCTCAAAAATAAGTACTTCATAAAATTCTTACTATCATCCTCTTACTTAAGATTCAGTTGTCTGTTTCTCTGTTTCTAAATAAAATTGTGTTATTTTGAGTAAAATCAGAAGGATGTAACTACCTTCCTTTCCTCCTTCCATTCCTCCCTCCCTGCTTTCCTTATTTTCTTCTATGTTTTTTTTCTCTGTATGTAAAAGTGCAGGAAATAATAAAGGCCACCAAAAAAAGCAAACAGGTAGATAAATATGAACAAATGTTAATCATATAAAACAATAAAATACATGTTAAGCAAAATAATGCAAAATCAAGAGCAGGTAAGTGGAGATAAAGTTTGAATGTTCTAGTGGTATAATGAAATGGTTATAGTATTATATTTTTTTTACGTAAGAAGTCAGAGAACACTTTCTTATTTTCCTAGGATAACCAAGAAAGCCAACTAAGGTAAACACACACGTACACACAATTTTGATAATAAAAAACTAATTTAAAATAAATAAAATATATGTAATTAAAATTTTTAAATCAAAACTATAAAAGAAAAAGGTCAGCCATGAAGGAGTAACTGGTACCAGATGTATCCTCTTGATATTAAAAAACAAACAGAAAAATGCATAACTAGAAAACTGTACAAAATAAAATAAAACGATTGCAGACCTAAGGCAATAAAGCATTGCAGGGCTACAAGCCCTGAGAGATGGGAAACAGGAAGTCAGCACTACGATCACTCCCACTTCCTTCCTTCAGGCATGTTCTGGATCACAATGCAGATTGGGAAAAACCAAACAGAGAATGGTGGGCTCACTGAGGTGAGGAGACAGAAACCAGTGTGGAGGGAGGACAAAACAGCTGAAATTTGGGGGCAGACTACTGGCATAAAGCAGGCTACGTAGAGACACT
Source organism: Balaenoptera ricei (assembly GCF_028023285.1). Classification (NCBI taxonomy): domain Eukaryota; kingdom Metazoa; phylum Chordata; class Mammalia; order Artiodactyla; family Balaenopteridae; genus Balaenoptera; species Balaenoptera ricei. The sequence goes on from NC_082642.1 coordinate 111,128,044, forward strand.
TTATGAACTATGAAAGGCTTGAGATTTTACCCAAGCTGCAAGTTTACATGTTCATCTACCAGGATTTCATGGATATACTAGAAGAATACCTGAGAATTTGAGACTTCTGGGTCAGAGAAAAAGGACAAAAAAAAAAGTTTATTTCTCATAGAATATTGCCTTTCCGAGGTTTGTGGAGGAGAAGAAATTGAACTAAGTAAAGTTGAATAAAATTCATTTATTCTTAATTCTTAATTGGTCTAAGAAATCACTGATTACTTAACACAAAAATAGTAGAAATTTATTTTTTGTTTACAGCATAGTGGTATAATATTATATAAAGGTAGATTCTGACTCCCCTGATTCAGATTCCAGAAAGAGGATGAGGAGGGAGCAATTTGTAGCAAACTTGGAAAGGAATAAAACTTCCTCAGAGGGCATGTAAGAAAAACTTACAGTTAAGATACTTAATAATGAAACACTGAAAGTTTTCTAAGTTCAAAAACAAGGCTAGAATGTCTTTTATTCAACACTGGACTGGAGTGCCTATCCAGTGAATTAATGCTAGAAAAAGTAATATTATTTTAAAAAACTGATTGGAGAGCAAAAAATGACAAAATTTTATATTTAGAACATTCTAAGAAATTCAAACCATGATTATAACTGATAAATGAATTTAACAAGGTTACAGAATATAAGACATTAATTTTATTTCTATATATTCACAACAAATTATTGAAAAATATAAAAAATCATATAATTTATTGTCATGTAAAAAATTAAAATACTTAGTAATACACTTAACAAAATGTGTAAGATTTGTCCATTTAAAACTGAAAAATATCACTGAAGACTTGAAAAATATAGAGATTTATTACGTTTATGGATTCAGAGGTACAATATTGTGAAAACATCGATTTATCCTAAATTTACAGGTAGATGTAAATCAATCCCAATCAAAATTTCAAAGAATTTTGGTAGAAACTAATTCTAAAGTGTGTATGAAAGAACATAATTACATTAACTGATTTTGAGGTTTACTATTATATAGATAAATTTATCAAGCATATGGTGGTGTGGTGTGCTGTGAGCTTAGATACATGAATTAAATGAACACTATAAAGAATATAAAATTAGACACAAGCAAATATGATCAACGGATTTTCTATCAAATTTCCAATATATTTCAAGCAAAAACAACTAAATACCCTTAAAGGACTGGGGCTGGTGGCAGTGAAGATCAATACTTTCATCACACTGTTATACTATTAAAAAATTAACCTCAAATTTATCATAGATTGAAATGGAAAAGCTAAAGTTATAAGAGTTCTAGAAGAAAATGTAGGAGAAAATCCTTATGACCATAAGTTAGGCAAAGATAACTTAGTAAGATACAAAACACAAAGCATAAAAGAAAAAATGGATAAATTGAACTTTATTAAAATTAGAATGTTCTGCTCTTCAAAATATACTATCAGGAAAATAAAATTGAAAATGTAAGCTGTGGCTGGTACAGAACATTTATATAAATAAATATATACATATATGTATACATATGTATACACGTACACAAACACATGTATCTAAGAAGAACATGAAAATAAAAAGGTCTCTGGCATTATTATCCACCTCAACACAGAATAAAATTTGTCCATATCAAGGACATCAGGACTCGAAACTCATCTATTTTCCGTATTAGGACTAGCACATTCCAGGATTAGACAATTATTCTTCATCTAAAATTGATTGTTCATCTATTTAATCACTATTCATCTTATTAACTGTAACATCCATTCATTAGTGAATTAATATGGAACTCTAGACTCCTAAGTCTTACAGATAAACACAAAAGTCTGAAGAAAATAAATTTTTTTCATGGCCCATATAATTTAAGTAACTTTTTAAGAGATGAGTCTGAACCATTTTTCCTTAATATCAAGAAGATATATTTGATAATTTGACTTTAATACTTATAATCAATATTGTCACAGCTTTTGATTTTTAGAAAAGATTGTTATAGTCCTATTTTAAAAGTATATGACGCCATAAAAAATATGGTTAGTCAACCAGGGAAATAGTACCTAATGCAGAAACTGAATTTGGTAATTCAGAGAAATTTTACTAATAGACTTTATGAAGCAGTGAACTATTAAACTACACAGAATAAGTGGTTTGTGATGGGCATTTCCTGCTAAGTAAAGTTACAAACACAAACTCTGACAATTTTATGTGGAAACAGAAATGGCATTTTTAAATTTGAAGAACCGGTGCAAGTAGTAAACAATAAAAGAGAAAGGAGGAAGGAAAGTATCCTTAAAACTTTGGGAGTTAAATTATCTTAAGTACACAGAAGGAAATTGATAAGATAGGATGAGCTGCCTTTCGATAAACAATCCATTCATCTCTTTATATTCATTCATTCAATCATATTATTAGTGCCTGACATGTTTCAGACACTGTTCCAGTTTCTAGGGATAAGGGATATAGTAGTGACCAAGACCCTGCTGTAACAGAGCTCCTGTTCTAGTGGACAGAAACAAAGGCCAAATATACAAGTAATATATAATATATTGGCTGTATGTCAATGTAATAAAGAAAACAAAGTAGGTTTAATGATAGCAGACAGGATGGTTATAGGAGGACTTTGAGGTGGTATCTGATAAAGATCTAAATAAAATGAGGGCATACACCTTTCAGTAAAAGAATGTTCTAGAGAGAAGCATCAGGAAAAGAATGTTCCAGGGAGAGGCAACATCTAGTGAAATGGCCAGAGGGTGTGGCATTCTTTATATATTCTTAATATACTTTTAATATGAGAACTTCAAGGGCATCACTGTAGGTGTAACGCAGTGTTTCTCAACTCTGTACTACTGACATTTGGGCCAGTTAATTGTTGTGTGTGGGGCAGGGATGTTGCCCTGTACATTGTAGAACGTTTAGCAGTAGATACCAGTAGCAGACCCCCATACATACCCCATACCTCCAGTTGTGAAAATCAAAACTGTCTCCAGATGTTGCTAAAAGTACCTGCCTGGGAGGGTGAGGACCAAAATCTCCCACCTCTCACCCCCTGCCTTAAGACCCGCTGATGTTGACAAAAGAGAGAATGACAGGAAATGTGGTCAGAGAGGGAGAGATAGAAGTCAGTAGAGGCGGGATCCTATAAGACATTTTAAGGCCCTTCATTGCAGTGATCTGAGCAGAGAAGGAAGTTTTAGTTGGTCATTCTGACTGATGAGTAGAAAACAGACTGTAGATGAGCAAGAGTGAAAAAACAGGGTACCTGTTAGGATGTTCTTGCAAAAATCGAAATGAGAGATAAAGAGATCATTAATGGGATTAGTTTGGGGGTATAAGAGGAGTCACGATTTAATTTATGGTTTGCATAACTGAAAGAGTGAAACTGTCTTTTATTGAAAGGAAGACCCCTGGTGAAAAAGAGATTTGGGCATGGTTAAGGGATATATGGACCAGGAGTTTGGTTGTCAAGTTTGAGTTGGTTATTAGATATCCAAGTAAAGATGTTGAGTAGAAATTTGCAGGTTAAGTGGCTAGATTTCAGGGGAGAGGCCGGAAATATAAATTTGTGCATATTCATCATCTATGAGATAACTCAGAGAGCAAGTATAGATATAAGAGAGAAGAAATTCCAGAACTAAAGTGAGACATTCCAACAATCAGCAGTCTGGAAAATGAGCAAATATATTATACAATAGGTACAACATCTTCACAAGTGTTTAGGGCAGAAAATATTTTAACTGAATACATTTCTATCGAAATTTATGAGAGGGCTCTAGATAAGAAAAAGAAAGTATGCAGGTCCTCAAAAGAGTAAAATATGAGATTACGTATGAAAAGGATACCTAGTATATACAACACAGCAGGGGCTCAGTGAATATTAGCTATTGTAACTGAGGCTTTCAGTCTTAGCCAGTGGAGGAATAGAAGGGCTATTAATGGAAATGAACAAATTAAATGATACAAATTGGTGGGAATGTTAGTGACAGACATGAAAGGAGTCTGAGGGACACAGGATGGTAGCTTTGTATTGATAGAAAGAGTTGACAGGTTGTTAGAGATGTGTCACTAGAGACAAAGAGAAAAAAACATAAATTTTGACATTATTAATTAAGCAGATATATGTTGATGGGAATAGAGAAGTTTTCTGAAGGAACAAAGAAAACAGATGAGGAGAGGGTTAGGGGCTAAGTTATGAGAAATGTTCACATTTTTCAAGGGATGAAGAAAGAAAACCAGAGAGAGAAAAATATTCAGATAGTTGAGAACCAGGGTATCAGTAGCAGTGCCAAATTTTCCTGAGAGATGGGAGGATGAGAGACACTCAAAACCCATTATTTTTTATATTATTCTTTATATTTAGGAGATTATTTCATACCAGAGAGATTCTGTGTTCAGAAGAATGGTAGAAGTAGTAACCAGGCTCAAAGTGGAAATTATCCAATAATTTAGTTAATTTAAAGCCTAGTGGGGAAATGAAGAAGAGAAAAGAATGTCTACATGCTAGTTAAGAAGTACTGGAATGATTTTAGAAGGTAAATTGTGTGTAATTTTTTATTTTTTAGGACATCTAAAAGTGGTTTACCTAAGGACATATATAAAGCTAAAACTGAAAGCATGAAGGAGAAGAGAAAATATGGGGGTGTGGTTAAGGTGAAAATGTGTTATTGTGATTGATGTCAGAGCTTTGTGGCACCAAAATACAATGATTACAGTAATGCAAAGGTAAACTGAGACTCAGGAAGCCAGGTAGAAGAATGAATACATTATATTTAATTTTTAATAAAGTCATGATTAAGAAGAAATAACCTTAGAACTAGGCCAGAAAGAATGAGATATTTAATTATAACCCTAGACTGATGCCAAGAAATGAAAAAATTAGAATTTTTTTGTTGTTGTTATTTTTAAGGGATACTCATGAAATCTAACATCAAACAGCCCTCTGAAGACTCAGAATATTTAGCAAGGAGGGGAGAGCCATGATTGTCCTTAAAAGAAGATCAAGGGTCTGCAAGGGGCAGTCTTTGATGGCAAGAGGCAACAGAATGTAACAATGGAGATGAATTAGAATAAACACCAGAAATTTCAATAATTGGAATTTGGGAGCAGGTAAAAAAAAAAAAAAAAAACTGAAGAAAAATTCAGGTGAGGTCATCTACAAGCCAAAGGCAAGGTCTAAATATTCATTAGGTGCTAAGATGGAGGGATTATAGATAAATGCTAGCATAAAAAAATGAACGTGGAGGTAATATAGAAGAAATCCTATGACTGGATTCAAAACATATACATTTGAATTTACTGAGTTGGTACTGTAAAAAGGAACAAGTCAAGTGATTACCATATAAACAGAAAAATCTATATATCTGGAGACTATATGTGGTATCTGATTGGAACTGATAATTTTACTCTTTAATTATTCTCAGAAAGAGTTTGTGCTAATGTAGTTTTTTTTAACTTTAAGACAAGAGTTCCTGTGTGATATGAGTAAGCACTCCCTATATTCCATTGAGCACTTACAAAGGGTCAGGGAGTGAGCAGATACTGGGGGTGAAAATGAACGATATATTTCCTCTGCTTTCAGGGAACTTATGATTCAACAAAATCTAACAGACATGTACATTTATACCTCGAAAATAATGTACTGCATGCTAAAATCAAAGTAGGGAATCAGGATGAGTTTGTTTAGTTTCAGTATTAAAGAATAGATATTACAAAGATGGAAAAGACAAAAAAAAGGATGGTAAAATTTAACATCAGGTTTATAATTATCCAGAAAGAAAGGTTGCCCTGAATCTGGAAAGATGTCCATGGAATTCTTAGAGGAGAACATATTACTGATAACTATCACCTAAAAATTCTGCCCAGAACTTGGTTCTTAGCAAAAGTGCACCTTTCTGAAAATAAGGCCTCCTCAAAGAACATCAACTCTACCCATCTTTAAGGCCACCCAACCTCGGAAAGGAAAAAGAAGTTGGAGATCATGGATTCTGATATCCTCTCCTCATCGGCCTTTACTCTCAATACAGAATACTGAGATTAACACAGGTAATGCATGATGTGATAGATTATTGTTCTGCTAATATTTACTACCCACTCCCTCTATCTTACTGCAGACTGTAATTCATGCCACTCTCCCCAACATTGGGAATGGCCACATGAATTATTTGACAAGTGGAAAATGAGCAAACACTGTATGAGAGAGGTATTAAATGCTTTCATGATTGGCATCCCTCTTGCCCTTTTGTCCTCTGCCATGAAAAGAGCATGTCCTGCTCCCAGATTGAGGGACAGGTAGAGATGACCTGAAACCAACCTGCAGCCTGAAGCAAAAATACTCAGCTAATCCAAAAATCTTTGAGAGAGAGAAAAAAAGTGCTTTTTCTTACATCTTTGAGGTTTAGATTTTGTTATTGCTATTGCTCAGCACTGTTATACTAAAAACTTACTAAAACCCATGATATCATGTAAAATATCTATCTGTCCACTGGGTGAGTCAGCTTCAGGTCACAGCAGCTGAGTGTTCTTCCTGTCACTACAGGTCTGTACATTAGCTACAGTGGCACTGCTGCATACGTATCTCTTCTAGGGCCCCAACTGATGGAGTAGCATTTACCCAGGCGATGGATGTAAGAATCAACTTATTCTAGAAAATACTGAGCAGTGTAAAGATGACATTTTTCTCTCCACATCGGTAATGAATGTCAGGTTCTCAACATATCTGTTAAAAGAGATCTAGTCTATATTCCAATAAAAGTTAATTTAAAAAAAAAGAGATCTAGTAATATTTGCCACTTTTAGTAACATAACTCTCTACAAAATTTATCGTTCATGAGCTAATCTTCTCGTGTTGGTGGCAGACATACAGAGAGGACAAGCAGACACACATGAGACTTGGGTTTAGTACTGTCATATGACATTGGCCAAAGCAGGTCAAGTTCTATGAACCAAGCCCATGAAGCGGCCATAAAGAGCATGTGAGTGGGCAGGGGGAGCAGACAAATGTCTATGAACCAAACCAAATTTCTGTGAACCAAGCCCATGAAGAGGCCATAAAAAGTGTGAGTGCAGGGGGAGCAGACAAATTGAGCCAATTATTCAATTTCCCATTATACATGCCTCACTGGTATTTTATTACAAAACACGTGTGAAGTCTCACTCAGAATCTCTGGGAATGAGACTTAGAATCTTCATTAACATCCTCCACCTCCATACAGTTCTAACGTAGAAAATTTTTAAAGTGTTATCTCCTATGGGCTCACAAAACAATCCTCTTTGTCAGCCTATGACACCTACAACTTTTTTCCCTTTCTTTCTTGCCACCTTCAATGAAGCCTGTCACCCACCTCTACCTATCAGCCCACTTTTCTCAGTGCCCATTGTAAGACTTATAATCTTGGTGCCAGCGGTGTCATATCTTAATACTCCTAAAACTGCCAGTGTAGTTCTGTGCTCTTTGGAATACTCTGTGCAAACATACTCAACTGCACATTAAAAGTTCTAAATGGTATCTTGAAAAAATATAATAAGACTTTAATGAAAGGTATTTTATCATTTGGTGTTTACACAAAATTATTTCTATATGCTTTCCCAGAACTAAATTTTAGAAACGTACATACAGATGTTTGGTCTTCTATACCTTATATCTATTTCTAGTTTTCCTTACAATGTCTCGAGATGGAATCTCCACAACCTTGCAGTTAACAGTTTGAGTAACTGAACATTTGAAAGTAATTAATGACAAACATTTGGATTTTAGTTTAAGCTCATATTCTTTTTGTTGATACTACGTAGACATCTTAAAAAACTGATCTCCAAGATCTTGAGAGAAACACTTCAAACATAGTAAAGATTTAATCAAATCCCTTCTTGGTATTTTCTTTAGGATAAGCAATTCAAATCTTTTAAAGATTTCCTCTTGAGTAATTTGGGGGACTGTTTTCAATGATATGTGACTCTTTAGAAAGTATAAAAAAGTAAAATAAAGTCAATTATCTAGACATTTTCTAGACAGCATACGTTCATAGCTAAATCTCTTAGTAATCTAGTAATTTGTAATAGGCACACTATTTTGAAGCAGAAAAAATACTTCTATTTATGTCCTAACTCTGTCCAATGCACTTTCCTATATATTTATAACACAAAAGACTATACATAATAACTTTTCCAATTTCCTTCCTAGTCAGTTGCTCTAAAATGTTGTTCCTTTGTCAATTCTAAGTGCTTAAATATCTTCTCAACCCATACTTTATTACTGCAATATAGACAGCAATTTGGATTCCATTTTTAAAACCTTGACATGGTGGAATGACTTGCCAATAATCACAGTACTTTCCTCTATTCCTTTTATAAAGCTGTTTTAAACTAATGTTTCTCTGCTTATTTTTATTCCACTAGTAATCCATTTAAGAATTTGCAGATGAAATCCAATTGTGATGTGCATGATAGTAACACTTTTGTGCATGTTCACCTAATCTACAACAGGGAACACAGTACAACATCCAATTACATGTTCTATTGTCCTGTTAGACATTATGTATCATCTGCTTATTTCATCAAGTTTATTCTCATTATGTACTTGGAATAATTTTCAGTGCCAATCAAACTATCCTGAATTACAACTGAACACTCTTCAGTCTCACCAAGCATTGTACACTGCTTCAGTTACAAATTAGACAATTTCTTCTCTGTAATTTTGGTTAGGTTCCTACGTGCATCAATTCTAAGTTTTCTGAACACTCGTAAAATAATTTTGCTCTTCACTCCATATATCCAGAAGTTTAAGTTAGAGGATCTTTAAAAATTAAAATGTATAGAGGTCTTCTTTGAATTCTTTCTGCCACAAGAACCTACCCTGGGTACCATCCTTGTTGGAGCCATCCAGGAGAATTCACCATGTGGCTAACAGGGTCTTGGTGCTCTGGCCTGGTGTCAGGCCTGAGCCTCTGAGGTGGGAGAGCTGACTTCAGGACACTGGACCACCAGAGATCTCCCAGCCCCACATAATATCAGTCAGTAAGAACTCTCCCAGAGATGTCTGTCTCAATGCTAAGACCCAGCTCCACCCAACGGCCAGCAAATTCCAGTGCTGGATGCCCCATGCCAATCAACCAGCAAGACAGAAATACAGCCCCACCCATTATCAGAGAGGCTGCCTAAAATCATACTAAGTTCACAGACACCCAAAAACACGCCACAGGAAAGACAAGATCCAGCCCCACCCACCAGAGCACAGGTATCAGACCCCTTCACTAGGAAGCCTACACAAGCCAATGAACGAATCTCACCCACTGGGGGCAGACACCAAAAACAACGAGAACTACGAACCTACAGACTGCGAAAAAGAGACCCCAAAAACAGTAAGTAAAAAAAAAATGAGAAGACAGAGAAATATGCAACAGATGAAGGAGCAAGATAAAAACCCACCAGACAAAAAAAACAAAGAGGAAATAGGCAGTCTACCTGAAAAAGAATTTAGAGTAATGATAGCAAAGATGATCCAAAATCTTGGAAATAGAAAGGAAAAAATACAAGAAACACTTTAACAGGACCTAGAAGAACTAAAGAGCAAACAAACAATGATGAACAACACAATAGATGAAATTAAAAATGCTCTAGAAGGAATCAATAGCAGAATAACTGAGGCAGAAGAACAGATAAGTGACCTGGAAGATAAAATAGTGGACATAACAGCCACAGAACAGAATGAAGAAAAAAGAATGAAAAGAATTGAGGACAGTCTCAGAGACCTCTGGGACAACATTAAACACACCAACATTAGAATGATAGGAGTCCCAGAAGAAGAAGAGAAAAAGAAAGGGTCTGAGAAAATATTTAAAGAGATTGGAGTTGAAAACTTCCCTAACATGGGAAAGGAAATAGTCAGTCAAGTCCAGGAAGCACAGAAAGTCCCATACAGAATAAATCCAAGGAGAAACATGACAAGACACATATTAATCAAACTATAAAAAATTAAATACAAAGAAAAAATATTAAAAGCAGCAAAGGAAAAGCAACAAAAAAAAGACAAGGGAATACCCATAAGGTTAATGACTGATCTTTCAGCAGAAACTCTGCAAGCCAGAAGGGAGTGGCAGGACATATTTAAAGTGACGAAAGGGAAAAACCTACAAGCAAGATTACTCTACCCAGCAAGGATCTCATTCAGATTCAACAGAAACATTAAAAACTTTACTGACAAGCAAAAATTAAGAGAATTCAGCACCATCAAACCAGCTCTACAACAAATGCTATAGGAACTTCTCTAGGCAAGAAACACAAGAAAAGTAAAAGTCCTACAAAAACAAATGCAAAACAATTTTAAAAATGGTAATAGAAACATACATATCGATAATTACCATAAATGTAAATGGATTAAATGCTCCAACCAAAAGACATACACTGGCTGAATGGATACAAAATAAGACCCAAATATATGCTGTCTACAAGAGACTCATTTCAGACCTAGGGACACATACAGACTAAAAGTGAAGGGATGGAAAAAGATATTCCATGCAAATGGAAATCAAAAAAAAGCTGGAGTAGCAATTCATATATCAGACAAAATAGACTTTAAAATAAAGACTATTACAAGAGACAAAGAAGGACACTACATAATGATCAAGGGATCAATCCAAGAAGAAGATATAACAATTGTAAATATTTATGCACCCAACATAGGAGCACCTCAATACATAAGGCAAATACTAACAGCCATAAAAGGGGAAATTGACAGTAACACAATAACAGTAGGGGACTTTAACACCCCACATTCACCAATGGATAGATCATCCAAAATGAAAATAAAGAAACACAAGCTTTACATGAAACCTTCAGCAAGATGGACTTAATTGCTATTTATAGGACGTTCCATCCAAAAAAAACAGAATACACTTTCTTCTCAAGTGCTCCTGGAACATTCTTCAGGATAGATGATATCTTGGGCCACAAAATAAGCCTTGGTAAATTTAAGAAAATTGAAATTGTATCAAGTATCTTGTCCAACCACAATGCTGTGAGACTAGATATCAATTACTGGAAAAAAATGTAAAAAATACAAATACATGGAAGCTAAACAATGCACTACTAAATAACCAAGAGATCACTGAAGAAATCAAAGAGGAAACCAGAAATACATAGAAAAAAATGACAATGAAAACACCACGACCCCAAAGCTATGGGATGCAGCAAAAGCAGTTCTAAGAGGGAAGTTTACAGCAATACAATCCTACTTCAAGAAACAAGAAAAATTTCAAATAAATAACCTAACCTTACACCTAAAGCAATTAAAGAAAGAAGAACAGAAAAACACCAAAATTAGCAGAAGGAAAGAAATCATAAAGATCAGATGAGAAATAAATGAAAAAGAAATGAAGGATACAATTGCAAAGATCAATAAAATTAAAAGCTGGTTCTTTGAGAAGATAAACAAAATTGATAAACCATTAGCCAGACCCATCAAGACAAAAATGGAGAAGACTCAAATCAACAGAATTAGAAATGAAAAAGGAGAAGTAACAACTGAAACTGAAGAAATACAAAGGATCATGAGAGATTACTGCAGGCAACTATATGTCAATAAAATGAACAATCTGGAAGAAATGGACAAATTCTTAGAAAAGCACAACCTCCAGAGACTGAACCAGGAAGAAACAGAAAATATGAACAGACCAATCACAAGCACTGAAATTGAGACTGTGATTAAAAATCTCCCAACAAACAAAAGCTCAGGACCCGATGGCTTCACAGGCAAATTCTAGCAAAATTCAGAGAAGAGTTACCACTTATCCTTCTCAAACTCTTCCAGAATATGGCAGAGAAAGGAACACTCCCAAAATCATTCTACAAGGCCACCATCACCCTGATAACAAACCTGAAAAAGATGTCACAAAGAAAGAAAACTACAGGCCAATATCACTGATGAACACAGATGCAAAAATCCTCAACAAACTACTAGCAAACAGAATCCAACAGTACATTAAAAGGATCATACACCATGATCAAGTGGGGTTTATCCCAGGAATCCCAGGATTCTTCAATATATGCAAATCAAACAATGTGATACACCATATTAACAAATTGAAGAATAAAAACCATATGATCATCTCAATAGATGCAGAAAAAGCTTCTGACAAAATTCAACATCCATTTAAGATAAAAGCTCTCCAGAAAGTAGGCATAGAGGGGAAAATTCCTCAACATAATAAAGGCCATATGAGAAACCCACAGCCAAACTCATTCTCAATGGTGAAAAACTGAAACCATTTCCTATAAGATCAAGAACAAGAGAAGGTTGACCACTCTCAACACCATCATTCAGCATAGTTTTGGAAGTTTTAGCCACAGCAATCAGAGAAGAAATAGAAATAAAAGGAATACAAATTGGAAAAGAAGTAAAACTGTCTCTGTTTGCAGATGACATGATACTATAAATAGAGAATCCTAAAGATTCTACCAGAAAACTACTAGAACTAATCAATGAATTTGGTTGAGTAGCAGGATACAAAATTAATGCACAGAAACATCTTGCATTCCTATACACTAAGGATGAAAAATCTGAAAGAGAAATTAAGGAAACACTCCCATTTTCCATTGCAACAAAAAGAATAAAATACCTAGGAATAAACCTACCTAAGGAGATAAAAGAGCTGTAGGCACAAAACTATAAGACACTGATGAAAGAAACTAAAGATGATATAAGCAGATGCAGAGATATACCATGCTCTTGTATTAGAAGAATCAATACTGTGAAAATGACTATACTACACAAAGCAATCTACAGATTCAATGCAATCCCTATCAAACTACCAATGGCATTTTTCCTGGAACTAGAGCAAAGAAATTCACAATTTGTGTGGAAAAACAAAAGACCCCAAATAGCCAGGCCATCTTGAGAAAGAAAAACGGAGCTGGAGGAATAAGGCTCCCTGACTTCAGACTATACTATAAAGCTACAGTCATGAAGACAGTATGGTACTGGAACAAAAAACAGAAACATAGATCAGGAACAGGATAGAAAGCCCAGAGATAAACCCATGTACATATGGTCACCTTATCTTTGGTAAAGGAGGCAAGAATACACAGTGTAGAAAAGACAGCCTCTTCAATAAGTGGTGCTGGGAAAACTGGACAGCTACATGTACAAGAATGAAATTAGAACACTTCCTAACACCATACACAAAAATAAACTCAAAATGGATTAAACACCTAAATGTAAGGCCAGACACTATAAAACTCTTAGAGGAAAACAGGGGCAGAACACTCTATGACATAAATCACAGCAAGATCCGTTTTCACCAACCTCCTAGAGAAATGGAAATAAAAAAAAAATAAACAAACGGTACCTTAATAAAGCTTAAAAGCTTTTGCACAGCAAAGGAATCCATAAAGAAGACAAAAAGGGAGGAGGAACCAAGATGGCTGAGCAGAAAGATGTGCTCTCACTCCCTCTTGCGAGAACACCAGAATTACAACTAGCTGCTGGACAATCATCAACAGGAAGACACTGGAACTCACCAAAAATGATACCCCACATCCAAAGACAAAGGAGAAGCCACAATGAGATGGTAGGAGGGGCGCAATCACAGTAAAATCAAATCCCATAACTGGTGGGTGGGTGACTCACAGACTGGAGAACACTTATACCACAGAAGTCCACCCACTGGAGTGAAGGTTCTGAGCCCCATGTCAGGCTTCCCAAACTGGGTTCCAGCAATGGGAGGAGGAATTCCTAGAGAATCAGACTTTGAAGCCTAGTGGGAATTGATTGCAGGACTTCGACAGGACTGGGGGAAACAGAGACTCCACTCTTGGAGGGCACAAACAAAGTAGTGTGCACATCGGGACCCAGGGGAAGGAGCAGTGACCCCAGGGGAGACTGAACCAGACCTACCTGCTAGTGTTGGAGGGTCTCCTACAGAGGCACGGGGTGGCTCTGTTTCACTGTGGGGACAAGGACACTGGCAGCAGAAGTTCTGGGAAGTACTCCCTGGCGTGAGCCCTCCCAGAGTCTATCATTAGCCCCACCAAAGAGCCTAGGTAGGCTTCAGTGTTGGTTTGCCTCAGGCCAAACAACCAACAGGGAGGGAACCCAGCCCCACCCATCAACAGTCAAGTGGATTAAAGTTTTACTGAGCTCTGCCCACCAGAGCAACAGTCAGCTCTACCCACCACTAATCCCTCCCATCTAGCCTCTTAGATAGCCTCATCCACCAGAGGGCAAACAGCAGAGGCAAGAAGAACTACAATCCTGCAGCCTGTGGAACAAAAACCACATTCACAGAAAGACAGACAAGATGAAAAGGCAGAGGGCTATGTACCAGATGAAGGAACAAGATAATATCCCAGAAAACAACTAAATGAAGTGGAGATAGGCAACCTTCCAGAAAAAGAATTCAGAATAATGATAGTGAAGATGATCCAGGACCTCGGAAAAAGAATGGAGGCAAAGATCGAGAAGATGCAAGAAATGTTTAACAAAGACCTAGAAGAATTAAAGAACAAACTCACAGAGATGAACAATACAATAACTGAAATGAAAAATACACTAGAAGCAAACAATAGCAGAATAACTGAGGCAAAAGAACGGATAAGTGGCCTGGAAGACAGAATGGTGGAATTCACTGCTGCAGAACAGACTAAAGAAAAAAGAATGCAAAGAAATGAAGACAGCCTAAGAGACTTCTGGGACAATATTAAACACAACAACATTCGCATTACAGTGGTCCCAGAAGGAGAAGAGAGAGAGAAAGAACCAAAGAAAATATTTGAAGAGATTATAGTCAAAAACTCCCCTAACATGGGAAAGGAAATAGCCACCAAAGTCCAGGAAACACAGTGAGTACCATACCGGATAAACCCAAGGAGAAACACGCCAAGACACAGAGTAATCAAATTGGCAAAAATTAAACACAAAGAAAAATTATTGAAAGCAGCAAGGGAAAAATGACAAATAACATACAAGGGAATTCCCATAAGGTTAACAGCTGATTTCTCAGCAGAAACTCTACAAGCCAGAAGGGAGTGGCATGATATACTTAAAGTGATGAAAGGGAAGAACCTACAACCAAGATTACTCTACCCAGCAAGGATCTCATTCAGATTCGATGGAGAAATCAAAAGATTTACAGACAAGCAAAAGCTAAGAGAATTCAGCACCACCAAACCAGCTCTACAACAAATGCTAAAGGAACTTCTCTAAGTGGGAAAAACAAGAGAAGAAAAGGACCTACAAAAACAAACACAAAACAATTAAGAAAATGGTCATAGGAATGTATATCAAAAATTACCTTAAATATGAATGGATTAAACGCTCCAACCAAAAGACACAGGCTTCCTGAATGGATACAAAAACAAGACCCATCTATATGCTGTCTACAAGAGACCAACTTGAGACTTAAGGACACATACAGACTGAAAGTGAGGGAATGGAAAAAGATATTCCATGCAAATGGAAATCAAAAGAAAGCTGGAGTAGCTATACTCATTTCAGATAAAATAGACTTTAAAATAAAGAACGTTACAAGAGACAAGGAAGGACACTACATAATGATCAAGGGATCAACCCAAGAAGATATAACAATTATAAATATATATGTACCCAACATAGGAGCACCTCAGTACATAAGGCAACTGCTAACAGCTATAAAAGAGGAAATCGACAGTAACATAATAATAGTGGGGGACTTTAACACCTCACTTACACCAATGGACAGATCATCCAGACATAAAATTAATAAGGAAACACAAGCTTTAAATGACACAATAGACCTGATAGATTTAATTGATATTTATAGGACATTCCATCCAAAAACAGCAGATTACACTTACTTCTCAAGTGCACATGGAACATTCTCCAGGATAGATCACATCTTGGGTCACAAATGAAGCCTCAGTAAATTTAAGAAAACTGAAATCATATCAAGCATCTTTTCTGACCACAATGCTATGAAATTAGAAATGAATTACAGGGGAAAAAAAAGTAAAAAAAACACACACATGGAGGCTAAACAATACGTTACTAAATAACCAAGAGATCACTGAAGAAATCTAAGATGAAATCAAAACATACCTAGAGACAAATGACAATGAACACACGACGATCCAAAAAATATGGGATGCAGCAAAAGCAGTCCTAAGAGGGAAGTT
The DNA here is from genome assembly GCF_028023285.1 of Balaenoptera ricei. Taxonomy (NCBI): domain Eukaryota; kingdom Metazoa; phylum Chordata; class Mammalia; order Artiodactyla; family Balaenopteridae; genus Balaenoptera; species Balaenoptera ricei. Next base: position 111,144,184 of record NC_082642.1, read on the forward strand.
TATAGCTATACAAGCCTACCTCAAGAAACAAGAAAAATCTCAAATAAACAATCTAACCTTACACCTAAAGGAACTAGAGAAAGAAGAACAAACAAAACCCAAAGTTAGCAGAAGGATAGAAATCATAAAGATCAGAGCAGAAATAAATGAAAGAGAAACAAAGTAAACAATAGCAAAGATCAATAAAACTAAAAGCTGGTTCTTTGAGAAGATAAACAACTTTGATAAACCATTAGGCAGACTCATCAAGAAAAAGAGGGAGAGGACTCAAATCAACAAAATTAGAAATGAAAAAGGAGAAGTTACCACAGACACTGCAGAAATACAAAGCATCCTGCCAATAAAATGGACAAGCAGAAAGAAATGGACAAATTCTTAGAAAGGTATAACCTTTCAACACTGAACCAGGAAGAAACGGAAAATATGAACAGACCAATCACAAGTAATGAAATTGAAACTGTGATTAAAAATCTTCCAACAAACAAAAGTCCAGGACCAGATGGCTTCACAGGTGAATTCTATCAAACATTTAGAAAAGAGCTAACATCCATCCTTCTCAAACTCTTCCAAAAAATTGCAGAGGAAGGAACACTCCCAAACTCATTCTATTAGGCCAACGTCACCCTGATACCAAAACCAGACAAAGATACTACAAAAAAAGAAAATTACAGACCAATATCACTGATGAATATAGATGCAAATATCCTCAACAAAATACTATTAAACAGAATCCAACAACACATTAAAAGGATCATACATCACGATCAAGTGGGATTTATCCCAGGGATGCAAGGATTCTTCAATATATGCAAATCAATCAATGTGATACACCACATTAACAAATTGAAGAATAAAAACCATATGATCATCTCAATAGATGCAGAAAAAGCTTCTGACAAAATTCAACACCCATTTATGATAAAACTCTCCAGAAAGTGGGCATAGAGGGAACCTACCTCAACATAATAAAGGTCATATATGACAAACCCACAGCAAACATCATTCTCAATGGTGAAAAACTGAAAGCATTTCCTCTAAGATCAGGAAAGAGACAAGGATGTCCACTCTCACCACTATTATTCAACATAGTTTTGGAAGTCCTAGCCATGGCAATCAGAGAAGAAAAAGAAATAAAAGGAATAAAAATTGGAAAAGAAGAAGTAAAGCTGTCACTGTTTACAGATGACATGATACTATACATAGAGAATCCTAAAAATGCCACCAGAAATCTACTAGAGCTAATCAATGAATTTGATAAAGTTGCAGGATACAAAATTAATGCACAGAAATCTCTAGCATTCCTATACAATAATGATGAAAAATCTGAAAGAGAAATTATGGAAACACTCCCATTTACCACTGCAACAAAAAGAATAAAATACCTAGGAATAAACCTACCTAGGGAGACAAAAGACCTGTATGCAGAAAACTATAAGACACTGATGAAAGAAATTAAAAATGATACCAACAGATGGAGAGATATACCATGTTCTTGGATTGGAAGAATCAATATTGTGAAAATGACTCTACTACCCAAAGCAATCTACAGATTCAATGCAATCCCTATCAAATTACCAATGGCATTTTTTATGGAACTAGAACAAATCATCTAAAAATTTGTATGGAGACACAAAAGACCCCGAATAGCCAAAGCAGTCTTGAGGCAAAAAAATGGAGCTGGAGGAATCAGACTCCCTGACTTCAGACTATACTACAAAGCTACAGTAATCAAGACAATATGGTACAAGCACAAAAACAGAAACATAGATCAATGGAACAAGATAGAAAGCCCAGAGATAAATCCATGCACCTATGGTCAACTAATCTATGACAAAGGAGGCAAAGATATACAATGGAGAAAAGATAGTCTCTTCAATAAGTGGTGCTGGGACAGCTACATGTAAAAGAATGAAATTAGAACACTCCCTAACACCATACACAAATGGATTAGAGACCTAAATGTAAGATCAGACACTATAAAACGCTTAGAGGAAAACATAGGAAGAACACTCTATGACATAAATGACAGCAAGATCGTTTTTGATCCACCTCCTAGAGTAATGGAAATAAAAACAAAAATAAACAAATGGGACCTAATGAAACTTCAAAGCTTTTGCACAGCAAAGGAAACCATAAACAAGACGAAAACACAACCCTCAGAATGGGAGAAAATATTTGCAAATGAATCAACGGACAAAGGATTAATCTCTAAAATATATAAACAGCACGTGCAGCTCAATATTAAAGAAACAAACAACCCAATCCAAAAATGGGCAGAAGACCTAAATAGACATTTCTCCAAAGAAGACATACAGATGGCCAAGAAGCACATGAAAAGCTGCTCAACATCACTAACTATTAGAGAAATGCAAATCCAAACTACAATGAGGTATCACCTCACACCAGTTAGCATGGGCATCATCTGAAAATCTACAAACAACAAATGCTGGAGAGGGTGCGGAGAAAAGGGAACCCTCTTGCATTGTTGGTGGAATTGTAAATTGATACAGCCACTATGGAGAACAGTATGGAAGTTCCTTAAAAACCTAAAAATAGAATTACCATATGATCCAGCAATCCCACTACTGGGCATTTACCCAGAGAAAACCATAATTCAAAAAGACACATGCACCCCAATGTTTATTGCATCACTTTTTACAATAGCCAGGTCATGAAAACAACCTAAACAATCGACAATCGACAATCGATCTGCCCATCGACAGATGAATGGATAAAGAAGTGTGGTACATATATACAATGGAATATTACTCAGCCATAAAAAGGAACGAAATTGAGTCATTTGTTGAGACGTGGATGGATATAGAGACTGTCATACAGAGTGAAGTAAGTCAGAAAGAGACAAACAAATATCGTATATTAACGCATGTATGTGGAACCTAGAAAAATGGTACAGATGAACCGGTTTGAAGGGCAGCAGTTGAGACACAGATGTAGAGAACAAATGTATGGGCACCAAGGGGGGAAAACCACGGTGGGGTGGTAATGGTGGTGTGATGAATTGGGTGATTGGGTTTCACATGTATACACTGATGTGTATAAAATTGATGACTAATAAGAACCTGCAGTATAAAAAAAACAAAAAAAACAACTAATACTAAACTTTCTTTTGGTTATTTGTATGGAAATATGTTAATATAAATGTTTCAGACATTACATGAAATTTCTAAGAATCTTATATGTTCTGGTATAATGTTATAAGTCATAATTCTAGTTATTACTTTAAAATGTATATCTCAGAAATAACTAAATTTCCTTGTCAATTGCATTATTATGAACTTTCATCAAATCTTTAACCATGGTCATTTTTCAGTCTTTTGTAATTCACAGACAGTTCTGGGTGTACTCTGATGCTTTTGGAAATATGTTCCTATAAAAGGGTTTCATCTTCAAGGAATTCATGGAAAAAACTCTGACAAGTACAGGTTTCTGGTCACTGACTATACTGCTGAACTGAATGAATAAGCATTTTCAGAACTCTAATGGAAAACTGATGAACTCATAAAATTGCTAACAAAAGATCAAGATAAGAAAAGAATTAATTACATGGGACTGAGTGAACTGATGAGGATAATTATAATTTTTGTGACTTTCTGTTTGAATAAAAAAAAAAAAAGGACAATCCTCAGAATGGGAGAAAATATTTGCAAACTAAGCAACTTACAAAGGATTAATCTGCAAAATATACAAGCAGCTCATGCAGCTCAATATCAAAAAAACAAACAACCCAATCCAAAAATGGGCAGAAGACCTAAATAGACATTTCTCCAAAGAAGATATACAGATTGCCAACAAACACATGAAAGGATGCTCAACACCACTAATCATTAGAGAAATGAAAATCAAAACTATGATGAGGTATCACTTCACAACGGTCAGAATGGCCATCCTCAAAAAATCTAGAAACAATAAATGCTGGAGAGGGTGTGGAGAATAGGGAACCCTCTTGCACTGTTGGTGGGAATGTAAATTGATACAGCCACTATGGAGAACAGTATGGAGGTTCCTTAATAAACTAGAAATAGAACTACCATACGACCCAGCAATCCCACTACTGGGCATATACCCTGAGAAAACCATAATTCAAAAAGAGTCATGTAGCACTATTTACAATAGCCAGGACATGGAAGCAACCTAAGTGTCCATCGACAGATGAATGGATAAAGAAGATGTGGCACATATATACAATGGAATATTACTGAGCCGTAAAAAGACACAAAATTGAGTTATTTGTAGTGAGGTGGATGGACATAGAATCTGTCATACAAATGAAGTAAGTTAGAAAGAGAAAAAAAATACCATACGTTAACACATATATATGGCATCTGAAGAAAAAGAAAATGGTTCTGATGAACCTAGGGGCAGGACAGGAATAAAGACGCAGACATAGACAATGGACTTGAGGACAAGGGGAGAGGGAAGGGTAAGTTGGGACGAAGTGAGAGAGTAGCATTGACATATGTACACTACCAAATGCAAAATACATAGCTAATGGGAAGCAGCTGCATCATATGGGGAGATCAGCTAGGTGCTTTGTGACCACCTAGAGGGGTGGGATAGGGAGGGTGGGAGGGAGACGCAAGAGGGAGGGCATATGGGTATATATGTATACATGTAACTGATTCACTTTGTTATACAGCAGAAACTAACACAACATTGTAAAGCAATATACTCTGATAAATATGTTTAAAAAAAATCCATACTGTAGCTCAATCATGCTTGAAACCAGAGAGACGCATACGACTAGGATACTGTCCTTGTCTTCAAATAACTTTCAAGTATAAAGAAGTAAGATCCCATATGGTAAGAGTCAAAATGATAGCTTAATGTCTTTATTATTCTAAGAATGTTCAAAGACGAGTAATGTCCAAAATAGATTCATTCAATCAACAAATAAGTATTGAGCACCTACTATTTGCCAAGAATTATTTAGGTCCTGGGAAATAGTGGTAAAGGAAATGAAACATCTACCGTGCACTGTAGTTGGAGGAGACTGACAAGTAGTGTATTTTTTAAAATTTTTTAAAAAATTTACTTAGCCCTCTGTGGTAGGGCTAAGTACCATGGAGAAAATAGAGCAAGGTTAGAGAGATAGAGGGTACTGAGATGGTCCAGGATGGAGTGCTCTTTTATACAGAGACAAGGAAAAGCCTCTCAGTGAAGCTAACTTTGAGAAAATGAAATACTGAGACATGTGGGCATCCGGACAAAAGATACTCAAGGATCGGCAAATAGCAAGGTCAAAGAAAAAAAGGGTAGAGTATGATGTCATTTGGGTAGTAGGAGGTCAAATAAGAAATGCTTCTTTGGCTTTTACTCTGAGTGAAACAGGCACCTATTGGAGAGTTTTATTCTGAGGAATGACCTAATCTGAAGTCACAATTTTAAGACTCCCTCTGGTTGCTGTATCGTGAAGAGATTACAGAGAGCAATTAATAGAAGCAGGGAGAGCAACGTATCAGTCTGGATCAAATGAGGAGACAGAAAGCACATAGTAATTTGAACAGTGTAAGCTTAATATTAATAATTATTGCCTCTGAATCAGTAATAGAAAAGTAAATGTAAGTGAAGTAAAGAGAACTAAATGATAAAGGCTGCAGGAGAAGATCTAAGCAAGAACAAACATGGAAGGGTGGTTTCCTCCTTTCAAATGAGCATCAGACCTTATAGAGAAAGGTGTGGTTGCAGCCCACTGGACAGCCAAGAAGTTCACTGGGTTGCCAGTGCCAAGACTGATTCCCAAGCACTGGGCAAGCAGAAAAATGTCTTCTGGGGAACAAATAAGACAAGACTGATGGGCGGGCGTGCAGAGGGAGTTGCGAAGCTGCTGTGGGGGCAAGGCCAGGAACACACAGTGTCCATATTGGAAGGGCAGCAGGAAAGTGGTCACCACAGAAAAGAGCATTTGGGCACATGGCTGACCAGATATCCCCACACTCCCACACCAGTGACAGAGCATGTGACAGAAGTTAGTAAAAGTGGAAATACACTATATGGGAATCAGGAAAAGAAGACCTGCCTCCTACAATATCCCTCCAGCATCCTCTACTGACAGAGTTTAACATCATGTTCGCTATAAAGGAGAAATGCTTAAACAGTCTAGACTATTATCACAGATTAGGACTGAAGAATGGATTTGTATCTGAGATATAAGAAATTTATAACGGTTTCAAGCAGTTAGGGGGAATTGCAATAATTTTAGAAAAGAGAGGCTATTGGCTTGGCCCATTGTGGTATCAATGCCAGTGACATTGGATAGTTTAACTATGTATATCTGTATAGAGTCAAAAGATTTGCTGATGTAGAATGCAATACAAAAAAAAAGGAGAAAAGTCTTTTTGATCTGATCAACTTAAATGAGCTTATTTTATAGTATAGGGATGATTATGAAACAAGCAGGTTTGGGGGGACATGTTTGGACACATTGGATGTGAGATGCTTAATAGACAAACAGATCAAGATGTTGAATGCAGAGTTGTATAGAAGTCAGTATTTGAATTTGATATGAAAAATATGCATGCCATCAAAAATAGATATTAAAGGCAAAAGTTGGAATGACATAGCAAAAGGTCATGTATAACTAAAAAATAGAATAGACACCAGAACTAAGCCTGGGAAACTCAAATTTTAGAAGGTGAGCTGATGAGTTGTTAAGACATGAGAGAAATGTTGCAAGATTGTATGGCGGCATTAGGAATGAACTGTCTTGAATTTAAGATGGAATAAAAAGTCATCATGGTACCGTGTTGTTTTTAGCAACATTCACCTGTCCCACTACAGGTATAGAAACAGCTTCTGATGTAAAATTAATATTAATCAGACAAAATGGTAATCTTTGCATATTAAGTGAACTGATGTCAGAGACTGTAAATTACAACCATGCCTACAAAAGAGTGGGTAGCATTGCCTAATTAAAGTATCTTTCTTCTTTAGTATCACTATTTCTTTGCACTAATCTTTGCAGAAGAAAATGACTTACATTCCTCATTTTTCCACTGCTATCTGTTACTCTATATGTCTCCTTTCATTGAAGGTATAATTACTGAGGAAAATTTCAAAAGCATGAAAAAATAGTATTTGTAGAAGTAAATATATGCTTAAATGAGATCAGTTATGATTTGTCAACAGTGGGAAAAGATTTGAGAATACTGCTATAATTGCTGACACTTGGAAATAGGGCTGGTATTCTCCACTTGCCACCTCCACACTTCACTCCGCCCACATCATCATATAACCTTCTCTTCTCCGTACTCAGGAGGCTGTCTTCTATACACTGTATCTCTTGGTTCCCTTGCCCTTATTAATACAATAAAATTTGGAACTAGTTAACATTTTAAAATGATGATCTGTTGTTAATTATAAATAAACTTCTGGGTTAGAACAACAGTGCTAGCTAAGAAACTATAATTGATGTGGCATTTAAAATCCACAAGTTGGAACTAGATATTGAACATCTAGTAAGCACAGTGGACAAGGATAGGTATTTTCAAATATGATTAAGGTATAGTTTTCTGCCAATGAATAATACAAAATACAGTGGTTGAAATGCCTTTGCAAATCTTAAAATAAAATATAAAGTAAAGCATGACACATTTTATAATCAAGAATTTGAAATAGTGAAATAGATAAAGACAAATACTGTATGATATCACTTATACGTGGAATCTAAAAAATAATAAAAATGAGTGTATATGCAAAAGAGAAACAGACTAACAGAAAACAAAACCAGTGGTTATCAAAGGAGAGAGGGAAGGGAGGAGAGGCAAATTATGGGTATGGGATTAAGAGATACAAACTACTATAAAATAGATAAGCAACAAAGATTTATTGTATAGCACAGAGAATTATAGCCATTATCTTGTAATAATTTTTAATGGCATATAATCTGTGAAAATACTGAATCACTATGGAGTACACCTGAAACTAATATAATATTATAAATCAAGTATATTTCAATAACTAACTAAATAAATAAAATCAGTGGAAAATGAAAAAATAAGCTCAGAGAAAACACTTAGCAATTATATATTATAAGGTCAGTTTGGACAGTATGGAGATGGTGGAATTACATTCGTTTATTTAAAAATCCAGACAATTTCAGTAGTTAAAGACAGGTAAACAGTTTTGAGGAAGAGGAACCACCCTTAGCAAAGGCATAAATCATGTAAATGATATATTATTTACTGACTAGTGCTTATTCTAAATCAATTTAAGCTTGAGTTTGAAGGACTGTATTGGAATAAAAGTTGAATCAATGTAAGCTAGAGGCAAAGGGATGCATTTAAAGAAGAGTGTGGAAAGTTAATTTAGGGCTAGATCTTAAAGGACCACACAGAGAAACTTTATTTTTGTGTTTTTTAGCACCGGATAGACTTGCTATAAATAAGAGAAAGGTAGGTGAAGAGAGATTGTTGGAAAGATTTTGAAACAGTTCATGAAATAGATATTAAGGCCTGGTCCCTGATACAAAACAATGAAAATGGACATGAAAGGAACAGTTCAGAATCAAAACAGATTGATTTATCTCTGAGTATAAGAGATGAGAGAAAAAAAATAGAAGGTTTTTCTAAATTTCTAGTTGATATAACTCAAGAATAATAATGCCTTCTACAGCCCCCCTATTAACTATTCCTATAATTTTTAGGTTATTTCTCAGAATTTTAACTAATTAAATATTTCTGGTTTTCTTTTCCTATTTTTCTTTCTCTTCCACTATAAGGCAGCAAGCTCCATGAAAGAATGGGCCTTGTTTATTTGGATCACTGCTGTATTCCCAGCATTTAACCCAGTGTTTGGCACATAGAATTCACTTAAAAATATATATATATTTGTTGAATAAAATAATGAATAAAATAAAACTGAATATAGTTCTGAGAAGATTTTTGTGGACAACCTTAGGTGTTCAGTATTTGATATACAGAATTTAAGATATTGTTGGATCACTCATACAAAGATGTGTCTATATATTCCTATATATTGTATTCATTGATTATTCAACAAAATATTATTTAGCATGTACTATATGCCAGACACTATTCTAGACACTGGAGATACACAGTGAAAATCATTTCTGTCTTCATGAAAATTACATTCCAATGGTTCTATATTCTAAAGTTATTGTTTTATCTTTTTCTATTCTTTCATTTTCAGTAGCATACAAAATACGTTTTAACTTACTCCAAATTTTTAAAGACCATAACTTTCTTCAACTGCTAGTCCCTTTGTCTGTCCCCCTTTATGGAAAACTCAAAGGCATTTCCTACTTGTTCTCTGTAAGGATTATCTATTGCTTCCTAACCAGCCATACCACAACTTAGTGACATAGAACAACATTTGTTTTTATCTAAATCTGCAGTCAGCTGTGCATTTCTGCTAATCACGCTTGCACTCATTCATGCTTCACTGGTAAGCTAATAGATCTGCTAGCTTATCCAGAACAGCCTCATCTGCAAAGACAGTTGAGTAATAAGCCAAAGTGTGCCAGGTCTCTTGAGGTCTATTCTCAGAATCATCAGTATCAATCTCTCAATGTTCTACTGGTCAAAGCAAGCCCAGATTCGAAGGGTTGGGAAAAGATTCCACTTCTTTATGGGAAGACCTGCAAAATCACATTTCAAACAAGTATGGATACAAGGAGGAGAACAATGCAACGTTTTTCAAAGAATCTAACATATCTTTGCATACTACAGAGAGTAAGACGGATTCCACATCATACAGCATGGGTTAAGAAATAACCCATGCTTTTCCTTTTCATTGGAGAAAAGAAAAACTTACAAGACTAAGTTCAGCAAAAGAATGGAAGGCAACTCTTTATCATGCCCGCCTCATTCCACAAAGTCATCCTGGGACCTGGATCAGTCAGCTTGTCATAGAGGGTGAATCTGTGTTTCACTGGATGGACTTTGCCCTTTGCTATTTTATCTTTTGACAGGCAACCTTAAGAAAGCTGCCTTGTCAGTGGAGAAACAAGTAGAGAACTCTAGGGGCATTGGATTTGAATTTCAGTTGTTTGTGTAATTCTAGTTGGGGTTCATAGGATGATAAAGTGTTCTTGCTGGGGGAAGAAAACTGTCATTCTTTTGGTGTAGCAGGCAACCTTCAAGGAACATATAATATTATTTTGGAAAATCCTACTCCTTCTATCACACTCCTTCCATTCTTTCTTGGCTAGACTCATATTAATTGTTCATGCCAACTTTATGCTCAATCATCAATGACTTTCCTATGGTTATGACTAAATCCTGTGGTTAATTCTCAGTCCTCATCTTAAGTGAACTATAAGCATCATCTAACTTAACAGATCAATTATTTCTCCATTTAAACAAAAGTAACTTTATTCATATTCCAAGTCACTGCTTTCTCCTAATTTTCTTCCTTACTAACTCATTGCACTATCTAATTTTGATATTTCAAATTCAAATTCTGTAAACATTGAAGAGACCTGGGGTTTCTCATCCAATCGCTGGATACTTTGTTTACTCTCTACTCCAACTCTCTTTATACTCATTGAATTTCAAGGCTTTAAATAACATCTATACTCTGACATCTCCCACAGCTTTAAATAACATCTATACTCTGACATCTCCCACATTCATATCTCTTTCTAGTTCTGACTTTTGATCCAGAATTAAATATTAAACTGACTTTTTGACAACTCTACTTGAGTATAAAGTAGGCATCTCAAACTTAAATCTCCCAAGCAAAACTCCAGATATTCCCCCAAATGTGTTTTCTCTTCCATCCTAGTAAATGGCAACTCCACTTATTCCAGTTACCTGGAGCAAAAAAACTTGATCAAACTTGATTGCATACTCAGCACATCAGCAAATTCGATTTGTTCAACCTTCAAAATACACTTTGAAACCATTATTTTTAACCTTTTCCCATCAACAATCTGGGCCAGGCCATCTTCATCATTTGTCTGAGTCATTGTCATCAACTTTTAACTCATCTCCCAGCTCTTGTCTTTTGTCTCCCTATATTCTGTTTCGCACACAGCAAGAATATAATTCAGATCATGCCACTCACTCTTCTGCTCAAAATGACATCCTATTCACTCGTCACTCAAAAAAAGTCAACATTCTTATAATTTATCTCTACCCAATATAATCCTCTCACTCCCAAATTAACTTCTGCAGGCATCTACCCCTCTCCACCTTACTCACTGCATTTCAGTTACATTAGCCTCATTGGTATTTTTATAAGCAGGAATATTCCAAACATGTCTCCACTTCAGGGACTTTATATGCCTTATTCCCTCTGTCAGAAATGTATCCACATACCTACCCCCCAACCTTGAAACTTTGTACTTTGCTCAGTAAACTTCTATCTTCACTAGAAATCCTCCTTCCCAATTCCAGTACTCCCTGTCCTTTTACAATGCTTAATTTGTCTTCACAGCTCTTATTTCCATAAATAGTACATATATTTTTTAAAATTTGCTTGATTTTGGTCATTTTTTAGACTGTAAGCTCAGTGTGGACAGGGATTTTAGACTACAGCCGACCCTTGAACAACAGAGATTTGAACTGCATGTGTCCACTTATATGCGGATTTTTTTCAATAAATACATACTACAGAAGCAAAGGTTGGATGAATCCATGGATGCAGAACCACAGATACCAAGGGCCTATTGTAAACTTATACTTGGATTTTCAGCTGCACAGAGGGTCAGCACTCCTAACGTCTGAGTTGTTCGAGGATCAACTGTATTCTGTTTACTGCGAAATCCCGCAGTACCTGATGTATTGTAGATGCTGAAATATTTTTTTAAGGAATGTATGTGAAGAACAACTTGAGAACTTGTTGGAAAAATATATTACACTCCTATCCAAGAAAAGGATTCCTCTACATTTTGTCTTTCATGGATTTGTTTATTTTGGCACCATATACTCCTTAGCTTACTCCACTTTAACACCAACCTCTCACAGTTTCAGCCTTGTATTCCAACTAGTTATTAAATATTTCTACCTAATTATACTGCCTTTAACTCAAACTTTGGGTGAATAACTGGATTCTTCATCTCCTATTTCAAGGAGCTATGGTACCTATTTTTAAGTTAATGTTATCACCATTCTTCAATTTAAAAATATTTACCCTCATCTTATTGTATTATTTATTTGACTTTTCTCCCACATTACACTGAAAGTTTCATAAGAACAATATCTATTTCCTTTTGGCATGCTTCAGAATTCTTAGCATATTGACTTAAAAAGAGAAGACAATATTTATGAAACACAGTATTAGAGATAAATTATGAATACCTACTGTAGATAGTATATCTAGTTTTGTATATCCATCATGACAGAAACTAAAGTAACAAAATACTATATTATAAAGGGAGCCAATAAATATACAAATATATAATAGAGATAGGAAGAGATTAAAAAATCCCAAATTCCTAGTTTAGTGAAGTCCTGGTAACCTCTCCATTCTCCCCCTTTTAATTCTATATTACTATGAAATCTGGCCACAAATGCCAATACAATGCCTTATATGTCTTGACTGAACAATTGGGATGACTGCTTTTACTCAGACTAGAATCAGTTCTAAAGCCTGAAACTGATAGTGGCAGAGCAACCTCTTTCAAACTTTCCTCCCCTCAGTCCACAGTAATAGTCAACTAAACAATTGCAATTCTGGTAGCATAAAAGATCAGGCCAGGAAAAATATACGAGTCATCAAGAAGCCAGCTCAAGAACAGCATAGCTAGAGATAGATATTTTCCCTGAATACTTAGAATAGAGCTATCCTATACTTCTACCCCATAAGGTGTCCTTATGGAGAGATGGATATCAAAGCATAGATATATCTAAACCTGACTTTGCTTTCCAGTCTCTCATTGAAGAAAGCAAGCATGCCAAAATTTGGCACCATCTGGGCACCAACTATAGTCTTCTTTCAAAATATTGGGAGCTTCACTGAGTAGTACTGACCACAATTGTTTTATTTCACATAGCTTGCATAGTCAATTAATCCATATCTAGTCACCTCCTCTTCAGGAGTAGAATGAGGCTAGAGTGGAGGGACCAGTGAGCTTCTATTAATATGCATTATCAAATAGAGTTGGTTTCATCTTAAATTTACTGAGTATAAACTATATTTTCATTACTTTCTTCACATGCATTATTTTATTATTGAATATTATAAATCTACAAAATAGCTATTATCATTATACTTAATAGTTATTTTTCCCTAGTAAATGCCATAGCCAGTGCTCCAACTCATGTCGGACAGCCTTTACAACTTTAGCTCTTTACCACTACCACATATGTTAGAAGGAGTATTTGAAAAACTGTCATTTATTTAGTCAACAGATATAATTACTCAAGGTATTTCAACTGGTATGCCAGATCTACATATAGAATGTTGTTCATGACCTCTGAAAGTCTATAATATATTAAAGAAGATACATGATTCTTTTATTTTAATGACTGCTTTCCTCTAACACATTTAAATATTTGAAAACAATTTGTTCTCCTGAGCAGTTTACTATTCCTTTCCCCAATCTACAAATCTGATTACCCAATGGATTTAGTTGGCAAGTTCTGTTTTTCACAGGTGGCATAGCTTCTTTCAAATCATCAAAAACTCTTATTTGAGTAGTTTAAATAAGTGAGGTAACAGATTAATGTGCAGAGTTGAATTTGGAGCTTAAAAGAAAATATATGTGTAAATGTGTATAAATTTATGTCACTAAATAATTTAATACGGTATCATAAATTCGATGTTAAAGTATATGTTGAAGACATTCAAATCTTAATTATTAACACTTCCCACTACCTAGATTCTAATAATATTTCTAGATGCACACGTTGGGGTAGATGTCCTAGGATACTCAATTTCAGCAGGTCTAAGATTGATTATTTTGCCTTCTAAGCACATCTCACATAACTTTTCTATTTTTGCCATACTTTTCCCTGACATCTAAAATCAAAACATGTGGGAGACTGGCCAGGATGGCAGAGTAGAAAGATCCTGAGCTCACCTCCCCTCATGAGCACAACAAAATCACAGCTGTTTGCAGAACAACCTTTGAAGAAAAAGACAGAAACCTACCAGAAAAGATCCTCTATAATTTAGACGTAAAGAAAAGATCCTCTACAGTTAAGACGTAAAGAAGGAACCACAACACAGGTAGGAGGGATGTACTCACAATATAATCAAGCCCCATATCCCGGGATGGGCAACCCATAAATGGAGAATAATTATTTTGCAGAGGTTCTCCCACATGAGTTAGAGTTCTGAGACCTGAGTCGGACCCCCAGCCCAGGGGTCCTGCAGTGGGAAGACAAGCTCCCAGAGCACTTGGCTTTGAAGCCAGGGGGCTTAATTTCTGGAGTCCCAAAGGACTGAGGGAAATAGAAAGTTCACTCTTAAAGGGGGCACACAAAATCTCACGTGCTCCAGGACCCAGGGTAAAAGCAGTAGGAGCCTAGGCCAGACCTATCTGCTAGCTTTGGAGAATCTCCCAGGGAGGTCGGTGGCAGCTGCAGCTCACCTTGGGGGAATATATACTGATGACAGCTATTCTTGGGAGCTCTTTCTACTGTGTGGACACTGGTGCAGGCAGATGCCATTGTGAAATCCATTAGCTCATTAGTGCCAAGACCTGGTCCTACCTAAGAGCTTATAGATGCCAGTGCTGGGATGCCTCAGGACAAGCAACTAACTGGGTGGGTACACAAGCCCCACCCATTAGGAGATAGGCTGCCTAAAGATTTCCTGAGCTCACAACCACCTCTAGACATGCCGCTAGACACTGCACTGCCCACCAGAGGACCTGGACCCATGTCCACACACCAGTGGGCAGGAATTTTCCCTGCCCTCCAGGAATCCCACTCTAGCCTCTGGACCAGCCTCACCTACCAGAAGGCAGACACCAGATGCAAGAAAACCACAATCTCACAGCCTGTGGACCCAGCCTACACACAGCGGGCCAGACACTGCCCTGGGATCAGTTGGGCCATGGTCCTGCCCACTAGTAGGCCAACACAATCTTTGGGAGGCCCTGAAACTCCCTACCTGATTGTGTCAGGGACTGGCCCCACCCACCAGTGATCTGACACCTGCTCTGGAATTCTGGAATTCCTGACCCCTGAAGCCAGACTCTAGGAACCAGCTCTGCCTCCCAGTAGTCTGGCTAACCCCAAGACCTGGCTTCACCACCAATGGGCGGGCAACAGCCCCAGTCTTCTAGACCCTGTCTCCACCCATCAGTGAGCCAGAACTAGCCCTGGACACCCCTAGATGTCTGCAGTCAGCTGCCTCATGACCAGACTCTGCCAACCAGTAACTGGTAGCCTCTGCACAGGCAGGACCTGGCAACCAATGGGCTAAGGGTCAACCAAGCCTACCAGACTGCCACACTGTCATCCTACCACAACAGAAGGAAGCAGGCAGCCCTCATAGGGGAAATCCCTACCACATGTAGCTTGGGTGACAAGAGGGGAGCGAAAAGAACACAAATAACAAATGTTGGTGAGGATGTGGAAAAAAGGGAACCCTCTTACACTGTTGTTGGAATGTAAATTGGTACAGCCACTGTGGAAAACTTTATGGAGGTTTCTCAAGAAACTAAAAATAGAATTACCATACAACCCAGCAATTCCACTCCTGGGTATATACCTGAAAAATAATAAAAACACTAATTTGAAAAGATACATGCACCCCAATGTTCATAGCAACATTATTTACAATTTCCAAGATATAGAAGGAGATGTGATACACACATATACACACACACACACACACACACACACACACACACACAATGGAATACTACTCAACCATAAAAGAGAAAATTTATCTATTTGCAACAACCTGGATGGACTTGCAACAACAAATTATGCTAAGTGAAATAAGCCAGACAAAGACAAATACTATATGATATCACTTACATGTGGATTCTAAAAAATACAACCAACCATTGACTAACAAAAAAGAAACATCCTCATAGATATAGAGAACAAACTAGTGGCTAGCACTGCAGAGAGGGAAGGGAAAAGAGGATATATAGGGGTAGGGGACTAAAAGGTACAAACAGTTATGTATACAATAAGCTACAAGGATGTATCATACAACACAGGGAATAAAGCAAATATTTTATAATAACTATAAATAAAGTATAACCTTTAAAAACTGTGATTCACTATAGTGTACACCTGTAAAATATAATATTGTAAATCAGCTATACTTCAATAAACAAGTAAATAAATGAAAGTCTAATTATGTGGTCATCCAAATCAACCTTTTAATTTTTACCACATTTCTTCAAAGCACGCCATGCCAAATTTTTTTATTCTTTTTGATTTCCATTAACCTGTTGATTTGGTTTGTCAATAAGCAGATTAAAAATGATAATATATTAAAATGTATGATATTATTAGAGAGATAATAAGAGATAAAATAAGACAAATAATATTCTTAAATTATCACACCTTCTCCCAAGTTGGACTCACTTGCTCTATTCTCCTGCCAACCTCTTACAATCCATCTTGCCCATAGCCAACAGACCAACCCTTCTAAAATAGCAACACATTATGCCAATTCTTCACTTAAAATGTTTCAGTGACGCCTTTTGCCTATGTTAAAGAAGATATAAATTCCTTAGTAGATCACTGACAGTTCCTCCCCCATCTCCTTTTCTCTGTTTAGAAACACAATATCCTATCATCCTCCCAGATATAACCTACCCTACAAAAAAAAACGACTTCCGGGCTTCCCTGGTGGCGCAGTGGTTGAGAGTCTGCCTGCCGATGCAGGGGACGCGGGTTCGAGCCCTGGTCTGGGAAGATCCCACATGCCGCGGAGCAACTGGGCCCGTGAGCCACAACTACTGAGCCTGCGCGTCTGGAGCCTGTGCTCCGCAACAAGAGAGGCCACGATGATGAGAGGTCCGCGCGCCGCGATGAAGAGTGGCCCCCGCTCGCCGCAACTAGAGAGAGCCCTCGCACAGAAACTAAGACTCAACACAGCCATAAATAAATAAATAAATAAAAATTTAAAAAAAAAAAAAAAAAAAAAAAAACGACTTCCATTTCGCTGGACATCTCTTGGGCTTTACCAGGTCTAACTAGTAACAGTGTTTTCCATTTATAACATCTGTCTCTCAAAATCTCACCCACCCTTAGAAACCCAACCCAAATCCTGTGCTATATAAAGATACAATCTTTCTCTTCCTGAAACCCCACAGTACTTAGGGGTAACAAATAGTACTCTTACAGTACAAAATATGCTGCCTTGTATTACAGTAATTTTTGAACACATCTCCATTATTTTACTAAAAGCTCATTAAAAAATGTTTTATATTCCTCGTATCCTTCATAGCACTCAAGAAAGAAAATTAAACATAGTAGGTATAGTAACATTTAATAAATTTATGAATAAATGTGCATTATATATGATTGTGAAGAAGGTTAAAACATGTGGCTCTTTGTTGAAAAATGAACCTTAGTTCTGCACATGTTCACTATCCAACACTAAATTGTGTCAAGCAATGATTCCTGAAAAATGATCCTTACTGAGGATCAGCCTGCAGTAAATTTCTACATGAAACTGTTAATGACCTCACAAGCTTGTGTATTAGAAGAGAAAAATGATTCCAATAACTTCACCACTACAACCTGACATATGTCGTGGGAGAGCAAGCCATAATGTTTACAGTCTTATTGAGAAAATCTCTCATTTCACAAAACCAGGAGTCCACAAGAGACGCAGTGGGCAAGAATGAAAGCTGCTCAGCAACCTGCTAGGCTGGTAGGAATCTAGGTGCCAATCATCTAACGTAGATTATTTCTTCAATGCCTTGGGTGAGAGCTAAACTAGATGATATATCAAAAAGGAAAAAAATAAATTTTGTATCACTAGATGGTAGTGGTCAGATTCTGAAACTCTCTCTCCCTAATTTGTCTGTCCATCACTGATGGAGAATTGGAGATAAAAAATACTTATCATCTGTTGTAATAAAGTACCAGATGACTGTACATATAGGCAGTGACATAAACTCTAAAGAGTAGATATCAAAAATCAGTAAACTAAGGCAGAACAGGAGGGTGACTTATCATGACGAAGTGCCATCCTGATACTCAGAATTATAATTGCATCATACACTGCCAAACAGAAAGTACGTACTTGCTAATATTTGACACATTTCTTCACAATTCGTGCTAGTTTTTGTTAGTTTGTTCTTTTTAATTGGGGGGGGGGTGGATTTGTTTTTACTTCAAATACATATACACTGTGCCATAAATGTGTTTAGTAAGACACTGGCCTTGAGAGGGGTCCATGGGCACAAATACAATCATAAATTTTAAAGTAAAGAGAGTGTAACTTAGAGCTCTCTGATACGGGGTCTAGCCAGGCACTACACCCCATATATCAGAATATACTTACACTAACTCTTTCTTAATTTTGTTATTTGTAGAAAATTAAAACTAGTAAAATCTGTCCTGCCTCATAAAAATATGAGGGGTTTCAACTTAGATTGAACAAGCAAAGTCATTGGTGGTGATAGGGGACACACAGAGAGGTGGGGAAAAGACTATCTTTGTACCTGCTGGATATGTAGGTAGCTTGAGAGCATGAGATCTGGAAGAAATAAAAGTTAGGGAGTCACCATGAACAATGTGGTAAAGAACCCCTTACTAACTCCTGTCACATATCTAGTTTTTCTTACCCAAAACTCAGGTTTAGCTGAAGGGTACATAGGAAAAATTTGTGTTACAATGGAAAACTATGCATTGTGGGGATCTTGGAGGACACTCTGCAGAATTGTCTGATAAAGATCCTATGAAAGCTATTTTACAAATCTGTGAACGTCAGGTAACAGTAATGCAAGATAATTCTTATTTATAGGCATGCAAATTATGTCCTATCCTATATAAGTTCACTGACTTCCCCTTCTCTTCCCTAATTTCCCTCTGCCATCCTGAAGGAAAAAAAAACAGGCTTTACGTCCAATATTCTTAATCTATAAATGCATAGGTTTCTGAGATTCTTTTTAAATCATGTAGAAATAAAGACTCCAAATGAGAAAAAATAGAGGTTTTTTTTTTTTAGTTCAAAGTTTGCTAGAGCAAAGGAGTCAGCCCACAATGACTCACATTTGTCAGAAATTCAAAGGCAAGCAAGAGGTTCAGGAATCTTTGTAGTGAAAAAAGAAAGACTTCAGGGATGCTTTGAATGGAGGTTTTTGGCAGGGGAAACTGGAGGTGGGCTAACTTAAAGTGGGGAATCTTATGTGATTAGTTTGGGTAGCGTGTTTGACTTTCTCGGGTTGTCCTAATTTGGAAGAAAGGGAAAAGCTGAAGGTAGAGGTAAAAGATTAAAGAATATGACAATCTTAAAAATATTCCCATAGACTATTTAGAAATAAATTTCAAAGCAAAAGAACAAGGTGGATATCAGATGAGACTGAGGAGGAAGAGCATTGCACTGCAGAGAGAAAATAGTTAAATTACAAAAACACAAAAAATTATGAGCTGTGCAAGAGACTTCAACAATTTCAGTGTATCTTGTCTCTGTGTGTCAGGGTGAGTGTGTAAAAGAAAAGGACATTTGGGGATGAGAGTCCTTTTAAATCCCTCTAATTCACACTGTGAAGAAACATCCTACTTCACCTACAGATAAGCCTCACTTTAATGGTATGTTCTTGGTTCAAGGTCTTTTGTTAGCCCCATTTAATGACTTTATCTAAAACAAGACACAGCTGTACATTTTCTGAGGATGAAAGGTTCTTGGGAGAAATTGGCTGATGCTTCTTTTAAGCCCACTAAGCCCCTCTGAGTCTTAACATCCCTAGATTGCCTTGGAGCACTCTAACATCTTTGTGAACTTTCACTCTCCCTGCATGAGCATTGTATAGATCTGACATGAGCACAGGGTACAGAGTGCTTTATAGGAGCAGCAATACACCTTTATCCTCCCACTCCTGCTGTTTCTGAGGTTTTGTTTACACTTTCCTTTCAGCAGATTGTACATTATGAAATTCAAGTCCTGCGTACTGGCTCTGTCAAACTACTGGTGTGAGGTCAGTGTGTTAATGGACCCGCCCTCCCCTCCTTAACTGCTTTATCCCATGTTGTTTTACTTTAACATTATAGGAAAAGAGCACAACGGCACTCCATATTCCAGGTTTACCGTAACGTATTTCTCAAGTGGTAAATCCTTTCAGAAGTGTACAATGAAAAACATTTTCAATGTGAAATAACAGCACACACATCTTTCACTGCATTTTTCTCTTTCATACTGCAAAATGACTTAATACAGAAGCAGCTGTGCCCTATTCAAGTGAGAGATGTGTGGTAAAGTCCGTGTGTTGTAACTGCAAATACAAACTATGTTTTACTCTCAATATTTTTGTTTTAGAATTTGGGTGCTTAATGCCCCAATTTATTTGCATTTGCTGCTCAAGAAATGGCATTTCATTGCAACACAACTTGGGACACAACACAACTTGTATTTTGATGCTGTAACTAACACTATATTTTGCCACCTACTGGCCAATAAAAAGTAGTTACTTGTAATTTCATACATGACACCCACTCAAAAACAGGTATTTAAGGGAAAGCTCTTGACAGTATTTTATTATGGACTTTGTCCAAATGTATAACGTATTTGGAGATATTCTTTTTTCTGATGGAAAAACGGATATTTTACAGAGAAATTGACAACTCATAACCCCAATTTCCACTTGAAAGTGATTAAGTATCATTTGAATATGACACTTTAGGAAGAAAGAAATTTATAATTTTAAATTCAAGTTCACACAGGAAACTGAAACAGGGTTAAAAATATCCCAGGGTTCTGCTTTCAAAAGGATATGGAAGTAATCAATAGAGGAAATCTGTTCTGAGAAAAATGGCAGATAAAGAGTTTTAACTTAGACCTCAGGAGCAAAACTCTGGATGTCAGATCAATCAATTAATCAATTAATATGTAAGTAGGTAAATAAATAAACACATAGCTCTAGAATCTTTGCAGCCATATTAACTGGGTTTTTATGGGTATGGTATCTAAATAGATCATAGATGTCAAATTTATATTCAAGATCAGGCCATTGGTACCAGGTTCAATAGGTTTGGTGGTATACTTTGACCAGGTTCTTCAAAATTCTTTGAACCTCTCCAAAATAACTTTGAAAAACTATATACCTCTTACACATTATTAGGTAGAAATGCAAGATTATGTCATACATATAACTAATTACAAATAAAATGTTTCTGAAAAATGTAGATATTAACACTTTAAAATTTATTTTGTTAGAAAAATATTGAAATATCAACTTCACAAAAGAGAACAGTACACTGAATCCTCCTTATCTACTACCCAGATTCAAAATTTGGATTTTGCTTCAGCTAAAACTTTTTTTTCTCCTTCTTGAGACATTATTAAACAAATCCCAGAAATCATGTCATTTTACTCTATTTTAGTATGCATTTCTAAATAATATGTACTTTCCTATTATAACCATTATCATACGTGACAAATTAGGGATAAATCCTTGGTATCACCTGATAGCAGTTCATAATCAAATTTTTCTATTTCTCTCAAAAAATCTTTTTAAAGTTATTTTATTCAAAACAAGATCTACCCAGGGACCCATTTGATGTTGTAACTCGTATCTTTTTAATCATACATTTTCCTCTTTCCTTCTCATTTTTTGTGCCACTAATTCTTTACAGAATCAGAACAAGTTAACCTCTCGAATAATCCACATTCTGAATTTTTCAATTTGCCTCTTCGTATTATTTAACTTCTTTTATCTTCTGTAGTTCCCATAAATATAACCACTATCAAGGCTAAAATTAGGTAAAAGTATTTTGGCAAGGAGGTCTCAAAGGGATGCCAGGTGCTTTACACTGCATATTATTAGAAGGACAGAGGATGATTGCATCACTTTTAGGGATACAAAGATTTCAGTGGGTTCAAATGATGGCAGCCGGTTTCCTGAATTATAACGGTTGCTATCTTCTCTTCCTTTTTCAGATTCATCCATTGATGATCATTATTTTTAAAAAATTAAGTAAAGGCTATAAAATAATGATTTTATAATTATACAATTCCATCCACATTCATTAGCTGGAATTCTGTAAAGAGAAATTTCCTTTAACAATTATGACTATCAAGTTAACCTAAACCACAGTTTGCCCAAGAAATGCAAGATGAATGGTTGATAATTTTTTTCTAAATATCCAAATACTAGAGTAAGTTATCAACACTCCAATTAGCTGCGACTCAACCTAAAGAGTTGTGTTTGGGACTTTTCTGTTGGCTTTCTTTTTTATTACATGCCATTTTGGACAATTTAACCTGTATTCAATATTCTTAAATTAATTGTATTCTCTACTGGTGACATTCTCATTTTTGATATAACTGATTATGTTTCTTTCGTCTGCTTTTGTTTAATATTTTACTTTCTTTCTGTCCATGAAAAAAGCTGCCCCAGTAATTATTTTGTATATTTTCTGTCTCAGACCTAAAACCAGCCTTCAATAGAAGAAATGCTGGTTCTTTTTAGAGAGGAATTCTAGTTAGAAAAAATAATCTGGATGGTAGATGCACATTACTCTTAGATACACCCAATAGAGTAGACTATAAGTATTGTGGTTTGATATCTACAATCATCTATTCAGTAACAAATATAAACAAGCTCTTCTTTAACAGTCTGAAATTATAAGTTATCTTCTTAAGCTCAGGTTTACATTACCATTGTATTGTGTCGGGATCAGATCCTAGGTTAACAAATGGCCTATAAAGATTCCTCAGCATACAACGCAATGTGCCAGTGAGTATTTTGTATTCCTCGTTTTTAGATATGGTCTCTGAGAGAAAATTAGCTTGTATATAGTGTCATATCTTTCTTATCACTTGCCCTGAGCTCCTTCAAAAAAATGTACTATGGAAATAGAAATTATTCCTCTTCTGCTTCCCTCCTAAGTTTATCCACTCCCTTTTCTTCTCAGCTTGTCATTGCATATGTCAAGCCAAGGTTTAGCTAGTTCATGATCTGTGGTTAGATTTTTAAGAATAATACTTTAGGTGAGATTGTTGAAATAAATAGTGAAGCTGGTTTTCTTCCCTTATCTTAACTTCCGATGGATTTGTATGGCCAAAAGAATAATTTTCAGTAGGAAATGGACCTTTCTGAGAATACAGAATGTGTTGGCTGACTATCTGATAAATGCTTGAGTGATCTATTTTAATGTCTAAAAAGGCTTTTATCTGAAAAATTTCTCTGTTTCTCAAGGTCAAAGGAGAGTTCATGACTTTTGGAGTAAACATATGTCAAACATCAAAAAAGTCATAAATGTCAGTCGTGTATAAAAGTAATAAATGTAAGTCTCTGGAGGCACTATCTTTTATTATATCAAATTATTTAATAAGTATCACTGAACTTCCATATCATTCCTGTAATTTAAGGTACATAATGATTTTGTCAATTTTAAAGAACAAAAAATAAAATAATCACAGATGACAAATATACTAATTAGCACTTAGTAGTCACTCATTACTTTCTATTTTCAGTTTTATTAAATCTAAAACTATGGAAAGAAAAACTAGGCTGAATACATTCACTTAATTAAACATATAAACAAAAGTGTTTTTTCTAACCAAGTTTGAGCCTCATTTCTTGTTTTTTTATGTTATTTTTATTATTTTTGCTTTTGAACAGTAAGCAATGGCATTTCCACTGATGTATATTAAGTATCAAAAAAAAAAAAAAAAAAACCACAGTATTGAGCACATATAAACCAATAATGAGGGAGAAATTTAACTGAATGTAGTGGTAAAATATCCCAGGCAAAATAAATAATATTAGTTTTGTCATATATGACTAAGAAAAACTTAAAGGCTAGAAATAAAGAAGGGGAAAGTAGTATAGGGATTGAGACCTAAAACCGAATTCCTCATTTAACAGTCAGAACACCGACTGAATAGAGACATTGCAAGATGGAATTTTAAGAACTCACCAACCTAGCTTTTGATAGAAACAAATACAAAACATGTTAGTCACCAGATAATCTTACTACCTTAAAAAGACTAACTCATTAGAATGTGCACACACTCTCATAGTTACCCTTGACAGTTTTTCATTCTCTCAGGAAATATATTTTGGAAAAAAAATCATGGTTTTTGGTTTCATCTTCTCCTCTCCTACATCCTCCATGAATGTTGAGCAGAACATTTAGCCATGGCGAAAAATAATCAAAAGATATGGTATTAATCAGCCATCTACATGATTTTCTTATTAATCAAATGGTTCCCAATTGGTAGAATAAATATTTGTAGATTTATTTCTAGGTAATTCCTGGAGTCTATATTCTTCTTTAGTCATTTTTATCATCCTAGTTTAGAGTATCTGTGAATTGTTGAGAGTAGAGAATTTGGGGGAAATATAGACTGCTTTCAAATTAACTGTTCAATTTTTAAATTGTATTATCTGGTAAAAGTTACTTAACCTTTATTTGCCTCAGTTAACTAACCTGCAAAACTAGAATAATGTAAAGGTCTGAGCACACTGTTCAAAATTAATGTTGCTGATGTGCCCCTTTAATAGCACTCTTCTATACCTCATAATGGTTGTAAATATAATAAATAGTCTCAGTATAAAAAGACATTTTCTTTTACATTCTTATATTTTTTCCTTAAAATAGTTTATATTCATACAACCATTTTGATTACCTTGTGCATTACCTTTATTGTTCAATTATTTCAAAAACATTTATTGATCTCCTACTATGTGTCAGACATTGCCAATGCTGAGAAGACAAAAGGAAAAAGGTACAATCCCTGCTCTCAGTACGTTAGGGGAAAATAGAAGAAACAAAAATACAGTAAAAGATTATCTGTGCTAAAATAGATATATAATCAGAGTTGTTAGGAAAGAACAAACCAAGCTAATGGTACTGGAGTGTCTGTTTAAATTTTTAAAAATAAAGGTTTAAACTGGGAACTGGAGAATGAATAGTGATTCTAAAATAAAAATACAGAAGACTCAGAAGAAGGAAATTTTAAGCATAATGAATAGCTTATGCAAAGACAAAGAGATGTGAAATTTCAGCATATCAATTCTTGCCGCCATACTTGTCAATCAATTATAAATCTATTGCTACTTACCAGTGTTCTTGGTTCCTTAATACACTTTCTATTATGATTTATAGAGCAATCATTTTATGTAGGTATCAATGTTGATTTTATGTCTACAGAGAACAATAATCTGGAAGTAAGAATACCCTAGCTAATTTAACTGCATCTTATTTCTATTTTTAATTTTATTTTCATAATAGTTTTGCATAGATAGTACCATTATCGATTCCAAAATCAAAAGGTACAAAAGGATATACATCAAAAAGTTTCCTTCTCACAGTCTCACACTTGTCACCCCACATCACTGCTATTAGTCTCTTGTTTATGTTCACAGTTATTCTTTTTTACTCTACAATAAATCCTAGAGACTTTCCAGGACAGCTCAAAAAAGTTATATTTCTAATTGCTGTACTATAATTTAAATAGTCCCCTAATGATAGACATACAGATTGTTTCCATTGTGTTGTTATTTAAATAATGCTGAAATGACTATCTTTTTACATATGTCATTTTATTGTGCAAAATGTCTCTCCAGGCTAAATCTAAAAAAATTAAATTGGGGAGGTCAGAGAATAGGTATGTTTATAATTATGTTCAATATTACCAAACTACTTTTCATAGTGGTTATATTACTCAAGATGCCCATACTGAAACCAGTTGTATACAAGTGTCTCTGCTTTCCCATAGCCTGGGCAACAATGTGAGTTATTTCTCATGTATTTCTGGGGTTATTTTCTAATCTGACCTATCTATATGTCTATGTAGGTAGATGATGCTTTGTTCTTTCTTAAGGACTCTGATTATATATATATATATATATGTATATTTCTGATTATATATACAAACTTCTATATACATAATCAGAGTAGGTAGATTAGATATATCAGATACTATCATGTACCATGTTATATATATACATATATATATAGAGAGAGGGAGCATGTGTTTGAGTACAGTTTGTTTTGCATATTTTGGTATTATATGTAAGAATGAGCAGAGTTTTAATCTTCTGAGTCATTTTTATTTCTATTTCTATGGGCTGCTTGTTCCCAAATATTCTCTTTTTATTTTCCTTTTAGGTTTTGGTCTTGTTTTAATGTAATTGTAGGTGTTCTTTACATATTAAAATCCACTATATATATAATTTAAATCTACAAGACAAAGTCCACTATAAGCAAAGTCAAATTATAAATGAAAGAAAGTAAAAAAAAAATATTTATCTAATATTCCAAAGGTCTCTTTTCCTTCTATCTATAATTACTAGAGTATTTTACAGTCAATAGAGATGTTCCTTCATACCAATACCCATAATTCCCATATGTGAAATTCTAATAGTAAATAAATGGAAATGGCAATAAAAATGGTGGATATAAACTTGAAATCAGTGCTATTAATTTTTTATTACCTAAAAGAAAAACATTGAGTGTCAGCTTCAATGTAATGAATTATATACATATAGACAGATCTCAGTTTATTTTGAGATGACATTTCAATGAGGAATGTAAGTGAATCAGAAAAAAATATTAATCATTCACACCTGAAATAAAAACTCATTTGCAGAGCTTTTTGGAGGGAGGTGGTCAATAAAGAGGTTGATGTGCTAATCATTTTGTGTATAATATTCTGTGAAAGCATCCTTAGATGAAAGGAGGATATACCATTTCAGGCAAAAGAGCTTTTGACATTTTTCAGAGTACTTCTCTCTACCAGGCACGGTGACCACAGTGGGCAAAACGCATGGTAGGACAAGTAATAACAGAATGAAAGATGGCCCCAATAAGTTAATATAGTTACTTTAGATCCCTTCTATACAATACGAGCAGTATGATTGTGCGGTATTCCTTCCATATCAAACTTCATTGAAATCAGTGGTGCAGCTATCTCATTGATTTCCATACATCTTTATATACTTAATTTCAAATGTTAAGTACTTCACATAACCAATTTTATTACATAATAAATATATTTGAATACTGCACTGAAAACTCAAATGTGTTCAACAATTTATCTTTAAAATACCCTAACTTGATAATGTACAGAAACCAGCAAGTTTTAAGGTGACATGACTTAAAACAGTCATGGCATGCTATGATTTAAAAATAACAAAATATACAGTATAGAAAGCACATTAAGTAAATCATAAGGTTTTTACATAGTACTAATGATTCAGCCTGAGCAGGCTGTGAGAGTCCAGTCATTAAACCATTCTTTACTAGATGCCAAGATGAAGTGGACTCTACCCTGTTGGATCTCCAAATTCTGGCCAAAGCAGCTTCCAAACACAGTGAGAAATTAAAAGCTTTGCTGATTGGATTACTAAAACATATAATGGTCAACCTGAGTGGCAAAATGCAACTATTTCAGAAATCTATATTTTCTGTATATCTCAGAAATAACTAAATTTCCTTGTCAATTGCATTATTATGAACTTTCATCAAATCTTTAACCATGGTCATTTTTAAGTCTTTTGTCATTTACAGACAGTTCTGGGTATACTCTGATACTTTTGCAAAACTGTCCCTATAAAAGGGTTTCATCTTCAAGGAATTCATGGAAAAGACTCTGACAAGTACAGGTTTCTGGTAACTGACTATACTGCTGAACTGAATGAATAAGCATTTTCAGAACTCTAATGGAAAACTAATGAATTCATAAAAGTGCTAATAAAAGATCGAGATGAAAAAAAAAGTTAATTACATGGGACTGAGTGAACTGATGAGGATGATTATAATTTTTGTGACTTTCTGTTTGAATAAAAAAAAAAAAATCCCACAAGGACTCAGAGGCAAAAAATATACAAATCAATTTTCACTGCAAAGTAAAGGAGCTGTTACAGTGAAGGATTACTGGACTGAATGTCAATATTATGACATAGTATGAGTGTGTTTCGTGTTTGGTAATTGCAATCATTGTTGCTTTTGTTGTGGTCATCCATTTACAATGCTTGGTGTCAGTTTATTTCTCTTGTAAAAATAAAAAAAAAGAAATCCATATTTTCATGGATACAAAACAAAGTAAAATTCTTTAGAATATTAGGTCATTGAAAAGTCAGTTCTTTCAAATACACATATATAATACCACAATTCCTATCATTTCTATGCTTGCTTTGAGTCTTTTCCACAAAGTAGGTCAGTAACAATATTTCAATTACTTCACTGTTTTGTTCAAAGGTGTTCAATACTTTTCATGTATATGCTTTCATTAGTAACAAAAAGTGAGACAAAGCAGACAAAAAAAAAGACAAGTATCATTGTTCTACATTTATAAACGGTTAAATAGTTCTAGTACCTTATTAATAATTATAATGATTATTCTTGTGAATCTTAGATGAGTGTGTATTTTACCATGTTTCTGTATTAACTAACTTTTGAAAACTCAAAATGACATCACTGCTTAATTCTGATGAATCTCTGAGGTACAGGAATCATGAGTCAGAGAAAGCAGCCTAAGCAGGTAGAACTGTTTTGGTTTACCTACAAAGTTTGGGAACCATTATTATTCATTACACTGCCAAGATAATGGCAGAGTGCCCTCTGGTGTGAGTTCTGGGTAGTCCTCATAAGTTTAGGCTACTCATCCTTTCTAGAGTACTTACTAATCTACAGTGTCTTTTCCCCTGGATACCCTCACCTTCCATCAATCTCCACCAATCCATTTCTGGACTGGAGAAAGAGAATAATAATAGGGAACAACATTTAGTGTGTGATGATTATGTTCTAAATACTCTACTGTGCTCTTTAGTTGTACTATTACAATTATTTTTACAATAAACCTATGAAGTAAAGACTATTTTTACACCCTCCCCTCTTTTACAGATAAGGTAATTGAATTTTAGAAAGGATAAATTACCTTGCCTTGAATACCCAACTTTTAAGATGCAGAGCAGAAATTGAAACCCAAAGTCCATGTGATGTCAGAGTCCTGGTTTTTAACCTGTTTTTCTCCTTTATCTAACAGATTCTAAACATCTGTATTAATGATTAAACTCATCTTCAAAGGCAAAATAATCACCTTTGGTTCTTTGGACTCTGGAATTAATTTGGGGCTTTTCAAAAAATATAAATTGGTAGACTGGGTCAATTAAATTCAATTGATGTACCAATGATAACTATACCTGAAGCCTTTCAAAAATATAATTTTTAACTCCCGTAGGCTTTCTAAAATGTAATGCCTATTAAAAACAAATAAAACATAACCTCTAGAGGTCACTTGAAAATCCAATTACTTCAGATTCGTCACATGCACAGGTGTCTTCTACAAAGATAGTAGTCACCTCCAAAAGTTAAACGATCATATAAATCAAAAATATACTTAAACTCAAGTTTCTTTTTTTTTGCCTCTAAATTTGCACCAGACTATATTTACTGCCAAAAATTAAACTTGAGATATTACAATAGCAATAAAAATGTCATGTAGAATTTGCTTATGTATTTTTAAATGATATTAAAAGTGAGTTTAAACTGGACTGCATAAAAGAAAAATGTATATGGCTGTTGATCTTCCTTAAATGAGAAGGTTTTGCTGTTGCTGTGGTGGTGAGGCTCGCCACAGGAATGTAGGCAGCTCATAATGTCCAAACTTAAAGATGAAGTGGCCTATTTTTAGACAATTAGAGAGCTGAGATACTAAAAGTTTTCTCATCTTAGAATTCTATAGAATAATAACACAAAGGGCCATTACAAATGATTAAGTAAATCTTTGACATTGAAATCTGGGTCAAATGTTTACAAACAAAAAAGGAATAAGGTTGAATATCTATCTGAGAAATTCACCCAGTATGGTGAAATATTATAAGGACCTCAATGCCTAATTCTACGCTGTCCTCAAGTGACATACTATTACAGAAAAAAAATCTGAAATCTTCTCAACTTTCTAGTTCCTTATACTTCTGGACATAACTCAAGATCTGTTGGTCAGTCTCATATATGCTACAAAAGTGTGATAGTGGATATAAAACAAAGATCCCAAAGTTTATTTTACTCTGACAGAGGTGAAGAAAATTTTTTTTGTCTGATCAATTACTTCTAGATTTCTTTCATCATTTCATTGTATATAAGTCATCATGATCTTTCTCTATATAAAATTATTCTAATAGGCAGCAGAAAAATATTTTTACAAAAATAATTAATACAACTAGTTTTAAATGAAGAGGTAAATTAAAATATGTGTTCCCAGCAAAGAGAGTGAATCCCAAACAATTTTGACCTGAATAGTACTATGATATTGCATAGAGGATCTGAAAGTTGTCAGTGGTCTCAGATCTAATATCTTCCACAGTAGAGAGGAACACAAGTTTTGAACCAGGGACTATTCATTCTCGAGATATCATTATGTTTTAATAAATCTTACATTTAAAAAATTGGGAAATGCAGTATCTGCAACTGAACTTGGGTATTCTTTTAGTATTTCCTATTCACTAAATTAATTTGTTTATTTAGTTAAAATTTCAAAAAACGTATGATAAGTACACACTACAGTGCCTTTGAACAAAAGTTTGCTGTTACATATGTCAGTTTTGAAGCTGGTTCCTTTTGCTGTTTCATTGTATTGTAAAATATGTTTACTTCTATTTGAATTACATATTCCTATTTTAATCATTTGAATTTTATCACTAACATTATCATAGCAACTGTGTTTAGTAATATCTATATGTATGGTATTAAATTATACATTCTCCCTAGTCATCAAAAGCAGAGAAGAGAGACTCACAGCTCCAATTCTCAGGGTCCTCTGAATCATGTAAATTCTCCCTCTGGCCCAATGTTTAGGATCAAGAGGCTCCACATTTAGGATAGAAAAAGGACCTATTCTCCCCTTCCTGACACTCTTTAGTTCCCATCCTCCATTCTACCTGGTTCCAGTAGAGATTCCTCTCTCATCCTCCCCTGAAGACTAGCACCCACTTAACAGTCAGCAGTATAGCTCTTGTATACCTTTACAGCACTACTGAGAAAGGCCTCAGTCCTTCCTTGCATTCCTGCTTCCAGGACACATGCACTGATTCGATCAACATCACATATACTGTCATCATTTTCCTCTTTCAGAGTCAGTCTCCTCTCAGAATCCCATGCCTTTCAAATCTGATCTAGGAATGCTCACTATCTAGGCCTTACTCTGCTTGCATCCATATGCATGACTCAGGGGAAGTCACCTCATCTCTCTGAGCCATGTTTTCCCTTTACAAGACAATGGGATTATTAGGGGTCAACTTATAAAGCTACATGGGCATTAAACAATCAGCTGGCCATAGGGTACTTATCAGTCCTCTATATATTTGATATCATGACTTAACTCAGCCTCTGGATTTGTGGACTAGTGATTATGATTAAAGGAGACACAAACAGCATGCCTTATAAAAATAGCGTCCCTACTCAGTTAAATATGAAAGTAACCTTCAGTCTTTTACTAAGCAGATAAACTAGGGAATATTTTGATGAAAGAAAGTGAAATAAAAAACAACTAAGCATTTGCCGATAATAGGAACGAATGCTTTTCTATCACTGTGTTACAAATCCTCTGGTGTGAAATTTGGAAAAAAATATCTCTCTAGCTGATGGCCATACTTGGTAGCTGATGTACTGAATCAGAATAATTCAAGACATGATAGAGAAGTGGTTCTCAAATCCTGTGTACAGATTTATTGCAACAAAGACACTTAGAATGTTAACTTATAAAAGATATTTCACATTACTTTTTCAGACCTTAGGACATAGCATCACTGTGAGTAAATATCAATAATTTATTGTTTAACAAACACCTTCCATTTACTGCCAAGGATTGTGATAGAGAGCCAAACTCAGGAATCACTATCCTAGAGGACATTATCTAATAGTTCTTACTGCCCTTATCATTAAAGAATTAGTCTTATATTTTGATAATCTCCATGGATGTAAATCTAGGTCAAAAACCTGAAAGAGTATATCAGAAAAGTATAGCTCTTACTTATATAATTGGAATTTGGCAAGAGAATAAATCTCAAAAGTTCTCACCAAAAAAAGATAAATAAACATGTGAGGTGATAGATGTCTTAATTAACCCAAAGGGGGAATCCTTTCACAATGTATGTGTATATCAAATCATCAGTTGTACAACTTAAATATCTTACAATTTTATTTGTTAATTATACCTCAACATAGCTGAAGAAAATAAAATGATGGCTCTTATGATGCAGTATTATTAATAACACTAAGGTTCTCTCCAAATAGCCTTAATGCATACTTGACAGAATAAAGAAATGTAATTTTCTCTTATTTTGTTTTAGAAAATGAAGAAAATATGTTTTCAAACTATTCTAATTTGCAAAAGCATACCATTGACTTTACAATTCTACATGAATTAGGTCTATTTTTATTATATTTTAACTTTAGTGGAGAATGACAAATATAACTGTATTTATTCAAAATGTACATGATGATTTGATATAAATGTACATTGTAGAATGGTAACCAAGATAAAGGTAATTAACACGTCCATCACTTCACACAGTTAACATAGATAACTTGTGTGCCTGTGTGTGTGTGTGTGTGTGTGTGTGTGTGTGGTAAGAATGCTTAAGATCTACTCTCAGGGTGAGGTCAAAGGGCATAAATTTTCAGTTGTAAGAATAAGTTCTGAGGATCTAACGTACAGCATGGTGACTATTGTTATTAACACAGTACTTGAACTAGGCTTATTTTAAGCATTAAACTATTTAAAAAATGCTGAGATTCTCTTAAATTCTGCATAAGTCAGATTTTCATATATTCTTGAGTAAGCAGTTGTCGTGACTGGCTTTCTTATTATACATAGCTCATGCCACAATGTCAAATTTTTATTCTTGGTGATAATCACCATAACATAAAAATGATATAAATAAGAATTACAGCTAGAAATGCAGAGATATAAATGCCATTAATGATATATACTATAAGAATCTTTGAATGGGTTGACTACCCATATTTGAAATGTGAAAAATACAATCACTGTACTTTTTTATCTACAACACTATCAAAAAATTACTTTCACCTATTTTATCATGGAAGTGGTCTGCTGTTTCACAGAAATAATGGCATATGTCACTGTGTTGCTGTATACATTCGATCTAAGAATTAAATCTCAAGGTAGAAATATGTCCAACATAGATCTTTCCAATTATCTCCAAAATTATTATGCATTTTAATTGATATTAATGATAACTGTGAAGTGGAAATTAAAACTCTCTTTTACATCTAAGACCTGGAATTGGCAAAAAACTTATTCTAAATTCCAGTGAAAATTAAGTAAATGGAGAAAATCTGACTGAAGCCCAAGCTGAGTTACTCCGAGTAATATAATGCACTTGGACTACACTGTGTTCCTCTCCTGATTTAAAGAAATCAGACATGAATCCTATGCTCAATCTTATTTTGGTACCTTGTTATAGGAGGGATTTCTGCTTGTACCTAGGCTGTGTTGTCTACTGCTGGGGATTCAGATTTATCTTTGCTGTGTTTCATATTTGTGGCATGAGGTCTAATAGAAATCCATCTATGTGTGCATCTCTGCTAGGTAATCCACCCTGATCATAAGAAGAGTCTCAGTGCCCAGGTTTGAACTGAAGCTACAAAGAAAGTCTTAGTTATTTAATGGGGAGTGATTCAGTTCAGGGGTTTGGCAGTTATTCAAATCTATTTTCATCCCTACTCCCTGGTCCCATATTCAATTCCAAGGGAGAAAGAAAGTTCTTAGTAAAAATCAAAGTGTCTTACTATGAGATATAGACAATGCTATTCTATGATCCTTATCCCAGCATGTATACAAAGAGGCAGGAGCCCTTGTTTGCTACAGTGAGAAAGACCAGAATGTGAGTTGGCCTTTTTGAAGGATAGAGACAGCCAAGAGAGAGCTCAGCTATTCCCAGCACAAGAGTTCCACTCACTCATCTGATAAAACAGAAGCAATTGTCAACAGCTCTTGTCATGCCTAAAAGGCCAATAGTGATCACAAATCAGAGAAAAGCCACCTGAATTAGTGGAGTACTCACAAAAAAGGGTGCAACAGCCATGGGGGAAACTGACTATAATAAGGAAACACATATAAATCTCCTTGGAACTTCCAGAAATATTCATTATGTGTGATAAGCAAAGGAAATGTAGTTATTAACACACTGTATTAACTTGTCCCCGTCTATAGTGAGTAACGTACAGTAAAATTGGGCCTCACTTATTTATTTATGTATATGCCCCTTTGCCATATTAACCTGCTCTTTGATTCCTCACTTCAACTCTAAGAGATATATATTAGGTCAATTCCCTGGGAAACTCCCAAAGCCACCACACAGTGAGTGGTAGAACTAACATTAGAACCAAGGATTTTGTCCCTTCAAAATCTGTATTATTTCTTCTATACTGTTACTTATAGGAAGGCTAAATTAACAGCAGCAATTGCCCTTTTGAAAATACCCTTGGAAACTGTACCATGATTTTTTTAATCTAATCACAATTAATGTTATATAAAAATTATTAAAAGCATATAAACAAGCCCATTCTCACCTTTTCTGTTTAATATTGTTTGCCAGTGTGATAACATAAGAAAAATATATTAAAAGCAAAATAATTAGAAAGGAGGTTTTTCATATGATAGAAATATCTACGTAGAGAAGAAAAAGATTTTTAACCTTAGATAAAATGAGGTTAAGCAAGTGTTAAATAAAGATCAATATACAAAATTCAATTGCATTTCCATGTACTAGCAAAGATTAGGAAAAATATTAAAAACATTCAAAATAGAATCAAAATATTAAAAAATTGTAACAAAATATAAACAAGGGCATGCAAGATTTGCACCCAGAAAATCATGAAACATTACTGAAAGTCAATAAAGAAGGGCTAAATTAATAAGATGTATCTCATGGGTGTGGGTAGGAAGATTTCATAACATTAAGATGTCAGTTCTCCCAAATGGATATATGGATTTATTGAAACTTTAATCAGAATCTTAACAGGGTTTTAACAAGATTTGAACAATTTGTTCTCAAGTGTACATGGAAGAGCAAAGCCAGGGAAGTCACCATTCCTGAAGAAGAATATAGAAGATTTACTTTGTTTTACCATATGGGAAGATAATGATAAAACCACATTAGGTAAGATGCTTGGTATTGGGGTAGGGTAGACTAAATGCTGAATGGAAGAGAGCAGACTAGGTAACAGAATCATACATACACAGAGTTTGGGTATCTGACCAAGATATAATGGCAAATCAGAGAAAAAAGTGCCAGAAAAAAATGTTTCCTTCTTATAGGGAAAAAAAAGTTGGATTCTTACTTCCCACTGCATAATAAAAAAGAAAGAATGAAAGATGAGAGAAAGATAACTCCAGATAAACTAGGAATTTAAATGTGAAAAGGTTACTTTTGAAACTTTAAAAATATAACTAAATATCTTTCTAATCTGAGGTTAAAAAAAGATTTCCTAAACAAGACACCCAAATCTCTAAAATAAAAAGTAATGCTTGATAAATTAATTTATATGAAGATTAAGAAGTTCTCTTCATCAATGGATATCTTAGAGGTCAAAAACTTATCTACATAATTGAAGTAAATACTTGCAACACATTACTGAGAAAACATTTTCAAGAATATAAAGGAGTTATAAACCAGTAAAAAAAAAAAAAAAAAAAAAATCCAATAGATAAGGCATTTTATAAAAGAGAAAATACATGGGTATTAAATATATGAAATGTTCCAAATAAGTAAGAAAAAAATGTAAATTGATACTAAAATGATATATCATCTAATATCCTTTCCATCTGCAAAAATTAAACAGTCAGACAAGTTCAAATGTTGGACAATATAGATCAATGCAGCAATAGAACCTCTTACACATTGCTAGGGCAATTTTAAGTTAGTTCAAAACACACCTAGGAAAACTACTTGATGTTATCTTGTGAAGTTTAACATTTACTTGTGGTAGATTGTTTAATGGCCTCAAATTCCCCCCTTCCTTGTGTGCATTTCCCTTTGTCATATGCAAATCCCTTTGCTTCTTCTCCTATCAAGAGCTAGAATTTATTTATATATCAGTGAAAACAAGAGTATGGTTGGATTTTATAAACATATTCAGTGAAAACTGCATATTCCAAAAAATCATATAGGGATATGACAAATTTTTACTGAAGTACAGATTCTGAGAAATTAACATGCAGGATTTTTAATAAGGAAGAGCCTTAGGCTCAAACCCTTTGTAAGGAAGAGAAAGAAAATAGAATTGTGCAGAGGGATTAGTTGATCTGAAGCAATAAAGTCCCAGTGAAAGTCTCAGTGGTGGATTTTGAATGGCCCTCAGGAAGTCCTGAGAAGTCAAGAGGGACTTTATACTCTGGCATCAAACAGCACTGGGAGATCACTGCATGTGGGCCAGCCCTGAGGCATTCCCTGACACTCTGTCAGTATAAGGCTGTCTACTGACAACACTCTCAGCAGTTTGGGCAACTTATTCAATGAAGGGGGGTTGGATTGCACATCACAGTGTCCACTGACTAAGTGACTAAGTTTTATCCTTTTTCAAACCTCCTGTTGCCATTAAAGTGAATGCTCATCATGTCCAGGATTCAAAAGAAACCTCCAAAATGAAAGGTATCCTTACCACCCAGTGCCCTGTTTTTAAAAGTTCATGTTGGCAACTTATTTTCTTTTGTACCAGCTCAGCAATCTATTTAAAATGAATTTGTAAAGGTGTTTCATTCATCATTTAAATTATTTGAATTGAAAGGCACATAAAGTTGCACCATATTTCCCATGTCAGTAGAGCAATGGGAACTCCCTCCTTATGGAGGTAGGTCATAACTCCTCCAATCTTAATCGTGGGATGTATGTAGTGATTTTCTCATAAAGAGTACAGTATGGAAGGAAGAAAGAATAATTCTACAATGGAAATACCTGACAACCACTACCTCAGCCAAGTAAGTGATCAAAGATAATATCACTGATAAGACATTTTAATAACATGTCCTTGATATCATGGTAAGAATGGCACTTTGCCTGTGATATCTTCTTCTAAAACCAATAAACTCAGTCTTATCATGAGGAAAACATCAAACACACCCATATTCAAGGTCATTGTAAAAAATATCTGCCCAGTATACCCACAAAATGTCAAGGTGATCAAAAACATGGAAAGTCTGAGAAACCGTCAGTCTAGAGCAACCTATGGAGACATGATGACTAAGTGTAATATGGTATCCAAGATGGGATATTGAACAGAAAAAAAGACAAGAGGTGAAAACTAAGAAAATCAGAATAAAATATAGACTTTAGTTAATAATAATGTATAAATATTGGTCTGTTGGTTGCTACAAATGTACCACAGTAATGTTAACCATAGAGGAAACAAGATTGGGGTATGCAGGACTCTCTAGAATATACTTGCACATTTTTTGCACCTATAAAACTTTTCAAAAATAAACAAAATTTAAAACAAATACAGAAAATATATTCAATGGTGGAAATTAGTGAAAAACATTATTTGACTCTGCAAAAATTAAAGGTACCCTTTACATGATTATTTCACTGACAGCTTCATTTAAGTGATTGAGTTGAATTTTTCTCATATTGTGCTGTAATCATACTTACAAAATTGAGGTTACATTAGCAACTTTCTGCTTGCTTTGATTCAGATAATTAAGTCACACTCAGATTCTTACATTGTTACATATTAATTCTTGTAGATTGAGCTAACCTTGCTCCTTCCTCCTGAGAGCAAATGTTTGAATTCAGTCAGTCTCACCAAACCTTTGGAAGGACTTTTAACTTACATTGAATTCTTTATATTAACTCCAAAGAAGCAAATTAGTATTTTAAATAAGAAAAAAAAATTTTTTAATGAATTTAAAGATTTTACTAGTCGGTTAAAAAAAAAAATTCAATGATTATGTTTCAACTGGGTATGTCGTTCCAATTAAGTCTGACATATATACATATATTTTGTCAATTTTTAAAATGTTTCCAGCATCAGGGATTATGGCAAAACTATAAAAAAGTTTGAAATTAAAATGAGTAAGATATTTTCTTTTACTCTTTTGGGGGACTTCAATTTCAACTTAAATTACTTTCAGCCAATTGAGTTCAGTTGTTGCCCCTTGTGATCACAGGAGTTGACACAATGCCTTGCAGAGAATAAGTTCTCAATGTAGAGGTTGTATGTACTTGATACACATTTCCAATATGCAAGAGTGAGGAGTGAAACTGATATATAAGATTTTCAATCTATTGAGTAAATATAAACATTAATCCATTTTAGAAGATTTAGCACCTTCTAACTACATAACTGAACAAGACATAGTCTAGATTTCAATAAGAACTATGATAACATTTGTACCCAAAAATAGTTTATAACTACAATGAGAAAAAAATCCTAAGATGGGACAGAACCAAAAAAGAAACCACTCTTGGGACAGAACACAAAACCCTGCGTATTTAATATACATATATTAAATCATGCCTGAATGAGCAGTATTGTAAGGGAAATAGAAGCCAGAAAAAGGAGAATGTGTGATTAAATAAGGACAAGGTAGTAATAAAGTTAACATTTGGATGAAAGTCATCTGTCAATCTTCAGAGGCCACACATGTGGGTTAAAAGAAGGATCACATACCAGGAAAATGTATAAACTGGGCCTCTGAAGAAAGAATATCAACTCAGAATTCTCCAAATAAAACAAATACCCCAAAAAGATAAAATGTTCAATAAATGAGTTAGGAAAACAAACCAAAAATAAGCAAATCCAATCCCTGTAAAAGCATGCCTGCCTGATTTGGCCCTGAGTTGAGACTGAGTAGAAGGGAACAAAAAAAGAGAAAAGAAAAAAGAAATCTTCCCTAACCATAAGCTCATAATCACACATGTTTGTGTCATGAAATCATAGCATCTGTTGCCTTAAAAGTACAAAAAAGAAAATTTAATCAAATGCAGCCCCATGTTGGTTTGCCTACAGGAATCTGGATAAAACTAATATAAATGTTCTTTGGAGGAAAACATTTTAAATAAAGGCCTGAAATCCCTCCTATTGATGGAATTCCAAAGAGCAGCCCCCATTCAAAATAATGAAACCCATCAAGAACCACATCATCACACAATTACATAAACCCAGCAAAAAAGTCAAACTGAAGAATCAGATTCCCAAACTGCAGATGATGGAATCATCAGATAAGGATATGAAATAAATATATGTACATGTAAAGATACAAAGGGCATTGAAGTTATCATGGTGAACAAAATATTCTGAAAACTTTGAAAAAGAACAAACTAAAATTTAAAAAATGAAAAATACACATATTAAAATTTTATTAATACTAGTATTAAAATAAAAAATACTCATATAAAATTTCAAATTTTATTAATTAATGCTTCAGGTTACAAGCAATTGGACATAGCTGCAGAAAGAATTAGTGAAGTGGAACATAGTTCTATAGAAAATTACTCAGAAAGACAAAGAGATAAAATATATAAATAAGGAGGATAAAGTGAATAAGCCCAAACTCTATCTAATCAAATTTTGAGCTGAGAATAGGATATTCAGTAAGGTAATGATAAATAATATCCCAGATTTTCTGTAAGATGCCCTTCCTCAGATTCAGGAAATTCAAAGAATCACAAGCAAGACAAATAAAAAGAAAATCCACAGTTAGACATGTCATGGTAAAATAATGGAGCAAAACAAGAAAAAAGAGAAGGTTTTAAAAGCAATAAATGGGAAAGATAAGTTAATATATAAAATAATGGCGATCAGACAGCTCTCAATAGCAAAAAAGGAAGTCAGAAGAGAATGAAATAATATATTTAGATTGATGAGAAAAAAATAGCTACCCAATTGTTTTGGGGATGATTTTATATTCTTCATTCTCTTTACTTTTTCATAAAAATAAATTCTCATTTTTAATGTAGTAAAAATACTCCATTCTTTCCTTTAAGGTTTGTGTTTTTATGTTTTGTTTAAAAACAATCCTTTCTTATTCCCAAGTTCATGAAGAATTGTTTCTTAATTTTCTTTTAAAGATTTGTTTAAGCCAAAAACCTATATAAGATTTTGAACACACAACTGAGGAAGGATTCCATTTAGAATATTAACTTAACTCCTACAAAACAGTAAGAAGACAATTTAGTAGAAAACTTGGAAAAATACATAAAAGATATTTCACATAAGGGTTTCAAAATCAGAGCTAATATTTATATTTAAACTGGGTAATATGGACATTGATTTCTTTCCCTCTTTTTGATGAAACATACAAATAGTTTTCTGCCTATGACAGACTTCACAGAGAAAATATGGTAATAAATAATGTGAAATCATATAAGGTAATATATAACTAAACATCTAGATAATTTCAATAGGCATTTTAAGGAAAGAGCACAGTGAACTTGGAGGGCTTGTCATGTACTTTTAGGAACAGGGATTTGCACTGGTACATTCTTGACAGGAGAAAAAAGGAAGGGAGGAAGGAAGAAAGGAAAGAAGAATATTATACATAGGAAAAGCTATATTTAGGGTTGGCAAATGTGGAACCAATCTAAGCAAACCAATGCATAGCTCTGTCAACTTCAGTCTTTTCTGTTACTAAACAAGCCTTTTTAAAGCTGTTCTGTTTGCCCCTTGAAATATGTCAAAAGACTCTTTGCAGGTTTACCTAGAGAGCTTTGCCTTTGTATAGTTCCATCCTCTTATCCCAGAAACAATCATTCTTGCATGGCATGGTTACTTCATTTAGTGACCTTTGAGAGCTTTTGCAGGTGGACAATATTTCACATGCAGTTTGGTCTGTGTACTCTAAACACTGCTGAACAAAAACAAATCCATTCAGAAAAATAGCACTAGAGGGATCGGAAGCTGCTAAGATTAGAATCATTCTCAGAGGTGAAGTGGCCCAAAACTTTGCTTTCCTTCAGAGTCCAAAAGAAAAGCAGTTTTATAAATGACATGAGGAGAGCATGCAGAGAAATGAGCTGAAGCAGAGGGAGGCTGTGTGTATCTACGCATATTTGAGAACTGTGATTAATCTGTGGCTGTATTTTGTTTTACTATAATTCTCTAGAAAATAAATGGCTTTTTAAGGTACCTGTATAATGAAAGACAGATATATGAAATCAACTCTTTACAGGTTAATTTCACTTTTTCAACATAAGTCAAATTCTTAGCAAACAATGAGACTGCCACAAAATCAGTATAACTAGATTCTTCCTATAGTCAAAATAACCAATGACTGTTTCGGTGGTGCATTATTCACACGGCCCAAAAAACAGCCACACAATTGGCTTACGGGGTAATACTGCAGAACACCACTTGCAATGGGAACAATAAATGTGTCTAATAAAGCTTTCTCCCAGCTAGATGAGCAATAAAGGTATACTGCTCTGCCACAAAATTGTCACAGATGTAATACCTGAACCATGTCTCTGGCTTCCTCAAACCTCTATCTGGAGAGGAGAAGATGTTTTTTTTGTTTTGCTTTTTGTTTTTTTTCCCCAAATGAAGCCTGTCTTAGTAACCTGTTTCCTGATGAGGACTAATAACTGCTACTGAGTCCAGCTTTTTGGCCCTGCTGAAGCAGTTAGATTGGCCATCTACTTGAGCCTGAAAATCACACCTACCCAGTCAACCTAAAAGGTTTATTACGTAGCCTTGGACCTTGCTAAGAATTCTAAAACTAGGGAAATACTAGGGATCATCCAGAAAAATCCCAGTCAGATCTGACAAAAAAGGTATACCATCAAAGCATGATTTGACTAGCATTTATTAGCGTTATTTAAAACTACTTAAGAAGAAAGCCTTTCTATAAAGACTCAAGCATTGTTTGATAAGCCCTTCCTACTGGTCAGTACATTTTATAGATTATTTCATACTTCATCATAGACTAAGGAAAAATTATGCTATATAAGTAATTTTAAAATAGTTAATTTAGAACTTTATTCTATTTGGGGATTTTATTTCTAATTGGGAATACTGCAGTATCCCCAGCTAAGCGAAGATTTTAACTAGAGGAAAAGATGCATCAAATGTGCTTTTGTTAAGTGTCATTGTTTTATTATCTATGAGCATATGCTCTCATCCCTCTCCCTTTCTTGTCACTGTCATTTCTTGTCATTTCTCTTTCTCCAAAATAACTTTTGTTATCACAGACATAGACCCTGATATAGTTGGGTGTTAGGGTGATCACAATACATAAAACACACACTCCCAAGTTAAATCAATAGCAAATCCATCAACTCCCTTTCCTATTCATTACTATTACCCTCAACATTTACCTTTATCCAATTCAAAGCTTTATAGGTTGGAGGTTACAGAGGAAAGAATACAAAGGAAAGAGGTACTGCATAAATTTTAGGTTTTATTAACTTAACAGTAAGGTCTTGTTATGTTAATAGAAATGCTACCATTATACTATTCAGAATGCTATCATTATATTATTCAGAATCAAATATATATATATATATATTTAGAATTTGAAAATGTTTGTATTCATATATATAGGAAATTGTCTTGTGTTTCTGAAAAATAGATGATCAAGCTAATAATTCTAAAACAGTACCCTGTTTCTGATTTTTTTTTTCTTTATTCAGATACAGTAAGCACATGACATAACAATCAAGAAAAGATGCAGTTATGTGTGGGAACTGAATTCAGATCTTTTGTCCTCTGTAGGCCCAATTTCTCTACTGTAAAAAAAAAAATCCAGTTATCCCATGACAATTTAAAAGGAAGGAAAGGAAATACCTGTGAAGGATTTTTAATGAATTCTTAATAACATGAACTTAGCTCAATACTCTGCATAATTTAAACTGATTTTTTAAAAGTTTTCCTAGAATGTGAGCATTTCTTCAGTGTAAGTGATGATAATAATAATATGAATCATAATTCTCTTCCAGACAGATACCTGATATGGCAGTTTTTAGCCCAAAATGACTTACCTGATTTATAATATCTAATGTATAGTGAATGTAATGAAAAACTCTAAGGATACAACAAAGGGTTTTTCATATTTTAAAAAATCAATTTTACTCAAAGGTTATAATAAGTCTCTGGAAGTTTGAGAGTAAAATTCATTTCTGAGTGTTGTTTTACACTCCTGACCTGCATGCATATAGGTTTATTATGGTACAGTTGTCAAAGTTGCCATTTCTTGGGCATTAATACTTATTTTTCTGAAGAGAGTTTTTTCTTCTCTTTCTCTCCATCTCTTCCCCTCGCTTGCTCACAACACAAACACACACACACAAAT
This sequence comes from Balaenoptera ricei, assembly GCF_028023285.1. NCBI lineage: Eukaryota > Metazoa > Chordata > Mammalia > Artiodactyla > Balaenopteridae > Balaenoptera > Balaenoptera ricei. The sequence continues at coordinate 111,187,516 of NC_082642.1, forward strand.
CTACTATCAAAATAAATAATTCCATGGCTTTATAAAAATAGATTATCAAAAGGAAGAAAGGTAAGTCAAATTGTGGTCTTATGATCTTGTCCAGGTCCCCCAGGCACCATTATCATGTGGTGAGTGAAGGTACATTTATTACATTCTTTGCAATGTCTAAAATTTTAATTTTCCGCTGTGAAGCATCTAAGGTCTGTCTGGGATAGTCAGAAATGCGTTTCTAATTGCTTTTTCCATGCAAAAGAGATATAATAGATTACCAACAACAGGACTATTACTCATCCATCTAAGTGCAGCTTCTCTTCTGCATGCAATATTTATAAGTGTTTATATACTTCTGGCTAATGCTAACAATCAATGCCTATTTGATGAGTCAACCTATATAACTGTCAAATGTCTGAAACTCACCAAGAGATTAAGTCTATTCTTGGCTTCTGTTACAGATTGTATCTGTGATTAAAAGAAAGATAAAGAGAGAAAGGAAAGATATCTTTTTTGAAGTTTCTATTAGGAAGGGGAAAATGGCCTAGCTGCATTTTTCTTGTAGATAGCAGAAACACTTTTATTACTGTCTATTTTCTTATATCAACTATAATAACAAAATAGGAAGAGATGGTTTTTCCTATCACTGTATTTGTGAAAGGCATCTCAATGTACAGTTTATGTGATGCTGGAATTAAGAACAAAATCCAATTACTTTAATAGTTTAATTGGAAACTTTCTGACCTTGGAAGAGTTGGGTCCTCATCAATTTATAAATATGGTCTGGTTACATGCCTTGTTATTTTTGTTGTTATTTTTATTAAGAATACAATTTGTAGTTTTTACATGTAGCTGTCCAGTTTTCCCAGCACCACTTATTGAAGAGGCTGTCTTTTCTCCATTGTATATTCTTGCCTCCTTTATCAAAAATAAGGTGATCATAGGTGCATGGGTTTATCTCTGGGCTTTCTATCCTGTTCCATTGATCTATATTTCTGTTTTTGTGCCTGTACCATACTGTCTTGATTACTGGAGCTTTGTAGTACAGTCTGAAGTCAGAGAGCCTGATTCCTCCAGCTCCGTTTTTCTTTCTCAAGATTGCTTTTGCTATTCGCGGTCTTTTGTGTTTCCATACAAATTGTGAAATTGAGTTATTTGTAGTGAGGTAGATGGACCTAGAATCTGTCATACAGAGTGAAGTAAGTCAGAAAGAGAAAAACAAATACTGTATGCTAACACATATATATGGAATCTAAAAAAAAAAAAAAGATTGGTTATGAAGAACCTAGGGGCAGGACAGGAATAAAGACACAGACGTAGAGAATGGACTTGAGGACACAGGGAGTGGGAAGGGTAAGCAGGGAAGAAGTGAGAGAGTGGCATGGACTTACCTATATTCTACCAAATGTAAAATAGATAGCTAGTGGGAAGCAGCCGCATAGCACAGGGAGATCAGCTCAGTGCTTTGTGACCACCTAGAGGGATGCGTTAGGGAGGGTGGGAGGGAGATGCAAGAGGGAGGAGATTTGGGGATATATGTATATGTATAGCTGATTCACTTTGTTATAAAGCAGAAACTAACACACCATTGTAAAGCAATTATACTCCAATAAAGATGTTAAACAAATTAAAAAAAAAGAATACTATTTGCATTATTGGAGTGATACTCATTAACTATGGGTCAACCTGTATTTTTTATTTTTTTATTATCTTGGACATTAAAATTATACATAGTATTATAAGTCAAAGGGTATTATGAATTTTTCTTTTAATTTCAGTATCAAATAAGGTGGAATTGCCAGGTTATATTTTACATTTAAAATTTTATAAATTATTCTTATTTTGTAGAGAAACTCATATGTATGTCTATAAATTAGTATGGTTTTAATACTTATTATATTCTTAATTGGCAATTAATTGGTTATCAAACTTAATTTTGGGCCTTAAACATTTATCTGCAGGATTTAAACAAAATAATTTTGAAGTCTGTATTCACTCATTTAATAATCTATAAGTACATGCTATGTATATTTTAACACACCAGGTTCTATAAATAATAAAGATTCTAAGACTATTTATCACAAAATTTATATTTTTAGAGGAAAAAGACGGCAGCGGCAAGTTCGTTCCCAATATACAAGTGCTACATAAATGGTCATTAAGGAAGTGCAGTGGGAGCTTAGGAAATAATTCCTGGACAGTGTAGCCTGAAGATAGCATCTCAGAGAAAAGGGGACACAAATTGTGTCAAGAAGAGTAGTTGGGATGTGAATGAAGAAAGGAAAGAGGGGAGCTCAGGTGGGAGGGAGGCTGTAAGCAAAGACTCAGGTGTGGAAGTGATTTGTGTGGCTCAGGAGGCAGATATGGGAGATTGGGGAGCGCGAGTTTCTGTTGGAAGAGATGAAATAGCTGGAGAGATGTTTACGAAGGCAGTCAGTGAGCAGACTGTGTAGGTAGAGTACTGCGTTTCAGGCTCCGAGTTTGTATTTTATCTTGTAACAGCAATCCATTTAAAAATGATCCATAGGAGGTGATAGATCAGAAGCAGAATTTTATAAACATTTATCTAAACGCAGTTGCTTGTAAAAAGAGTTGCACTGCCAGGGAGACAGGATAGACTATCATCTCAGTAGTGCTGTCAAACCATCCCCATGCCAGGCCACAGGAGGGATATCCTGGTGAAGGACTAAGGATTCTTAAGGATTATAGAATTCCATTTTGTTTTTCTTCCTCATGGCTGAAATTTTAAAATGATGTACCATTGTAAGGAGGGAAATAGGACAAACAGGGTGGGGGGTTAGGGGGAGGGGCTAAGGAAATTTGCCTGTTACTTGACGGCGCCTCCTGTAGGTTTCTGGGCTCTCCAATCTCTAGAACCTGTTACCGACACACGTGGTTTGTTGTTTTCAGGACACTGGAGCTATATGGTGTACTCAAAGTATACATAAGGCAAATAAGATGAGATCACAAATATGGCCATTTACCTTATAAACCTCAGTAATCCCATACCATTCTCTTTCCTTGCTGTCTACCTTCATTTCAGCCCCCAAACTTTTCCTTCCCCACTCCTCTTTCTATCATCAATCCTTTCCTCTTGTCTGTCTTCTCCTTTTTGCAGTCCCTTTGCTGTTTGGCGGTAAAAAGGCACAACAGAGGTATAGAGCAGGAACAAACAGAAAATAGTGAGTGCCCAATTTCTAGAAATTTAGGAGCACTCGTTGCTCCTGAGTATTAGCAGACTTCATGAGCACAATCAGAAATAGTGATAATTACAAAAGCTAAAGCATGGCCTTTCTTTGTTTCCTCTCGCTTTCTCTCTTTTTGTGTATGTATTGCTCTCACAGTTTCTAAGCAGGCCAGGTAGCCTAGATTTTAGTGATGGAAACTTGGATTATCATCAGATGGAGTGACACCATGAGGGGATTTCTCTCAACAGTGTCTTGCCAAATAGAGCAAGCATAAGGACGATTTTTTGTAACATATTCCAGGTGTCTGCACTTTCCCACTCAACTCTCATAAGGATACAGGCCACAGGAGAAGAGCTTGGGCAGTGGAGACACCCGAATTCCTATACTTCCTACACAAGAACCAATGTTTGCACACGTCCAATGAATATGGTATAGCCTGTCACCATTTCTTCTAACTTACACCTAACACTGAATTGTATATACTCTAAATGATAACCATCTGGAAGAACAAACTTTAAGTACTAATAAAATACACACCACTACCATTTACATATGTTTAATATGCATGTATATTTATACATATATTTTTATTTTTTTCAGTGAAAACAGAGGATGGCTGTTTTGGTGGGGGGGGGGCAGTTTTATTTCTGATATATTTTGTTTCCTAAATTCACCTGCTAACATTGCAGCATGGGTCACTGTTTACATATACCCTAAAAACTAAATTCAATTTAAACCTTTAGGAGGGGGAATCTGGTCCCATACTGTCAAGACACTCCAAAATTTAGCTTTCTATGTGAAGTTCAGAATGTTTGCCACAATTTTTTAAAGTGGCAAATCCTCTAGCAGGAGGCTGGACATACTGAGAAACATCTTTGGAATTTTTCAGTAAGAGTCTCTTCTAGTATTTGTACGTCTGTTCAGTATTTTTGCCAGGTATGTAGCCTTTCTGATGGATAATGGAAGTTAATTAAACATAGCACATGTTATATTTATAATATTTTAGCAGTAGAGTTTAGCACAATTCTGCTGGTATTTCTTCTTCAAAAATATTTACAATTTCCATTTTAGCGGGCTGTTTGAACATTAAAATCAGACTTCAATTCTCTAATTAAAGTGTAAGGGCATTACCACAGAAAGCTCTTGTTATTCAAATGAAATATAAAGCATGTGGAGCGGGATAAAAATGTCTCAAGCTCTCAGAGGCAATTACATCCATTAGTTGCAGTTCTCCTTTAGAGGGAGAAGATAATCCAATTGAATGGCCATATGCACTATTTTATCAGGTTGATGCTTTGCATTTTAGTATAGCTGGCATTTATGAAAAGAATCTTTCATTTGGAGAATCTTTAAAATGATCAAAACAGACAATTTATCATCTTGATCTGCTCCTTACTGACTTTTTATATTATGCATAGATTTAAAGTAAGGTGACTGCTATCTAAGCACTGAACAGATTTTTTAAGCATAGATTTCTATCACATATTCTCCTGAGTTGTACACCTAACAAGAGATTGTCATCAGCACCAAACAAATCATTTATAAGTAAACAGGCTTTGGAGTAGGGTGTTACAAAATTATGTTAAGTCAGTCAAATGCCAAGTCAAGGGCTGATTTGGATAGAAATGATCTATAAGTTTTATTATAAAAATAAGCTCTCTAGAGGGGAACAGCTATGTTAATTTTGTGTATTTTAAGGTAGCTGTGGTGCCACTGAAAGTGATTTCTCAGTGAATTTTCAGGGCATATCAAGGAGGGATACTATTTTCTAGAATCACAATATACTATCATAGTCTAATATGCACCACAGATCCTTTAATCAATCAAACAGTGTGCTTGCTCTTCTTTGAACAACTGCCTGATATGCATCTAATACTGTTTGGTCAATAAATCTCCCTTATGCTAGGAGGAATAACTAAGTCATAAACTATGTTTATATACATATTTAGAAAATAGTCTTAATTAAAGTATTAGGTGTCTGATTAGGATTTTCATTCACTGTGAAATTGATTGAAAGTATATTTTTTAAAATATTTCATTATAATCTTTCTGGCCACAATTTAACATGTAATTCCAAGAACTTAGAAGAATGTAGTGAATGTTTTCCCTAGTGGGTAAGGGTTGCCAATTCAGAGTTTCCGTAAATAAATTTCCAGAGATATCATTGTTACAGGCTGAATTATGTCCTCTCCTCCAAAAATGTGTATGTTCAAAGCCTAACCCCTAGTACCTCAGAACCTCAGAATGTAACTATTTGAAGACAGATCCTTTAAAAAGGTAATTAAGGTCAAATGAAGTTGTTAAGGTGGGCCCTAAGACAATATGGCTGGTGTCCTAATAGGACACAGACTTGCACAGAGAAAAGACCATGTGAAGACAGAGGGAGAAATTGCCATCTACAAGCCAAGGAGAGAGACGTCAGAAAAAAATCAAGAATTGTGGGTTTGGAAGAATTTTAGAGCGTTTTCTTCTTTGAGGTCCTCAATATCCATTCATCTCCCTAATAATATATGATTTCCTTTTGCGAAATACAACTGCATCTTCCCCATTGTTATTTTCTGGTGATTAGATCCTTCCCTCCAAATTTCTGTCTGTACTTGAAAGATGTGATCTTAACTTGGCCAACTGGACTTCTTTTCGTAAACTTTGACTCTTGAGCTGAGTAAAAGTAGGGAGTAAGTGGTCCATTTATTTTTACCTCAAGAAAACTTGGATGAGACTCTCAAAGAAAGTGAGAGCAAGAGAAAAAGCTTCCAAATTATGAATGCCTAAAGTCAACTGATTATTTATATCAGTAACATATCTTCTCTATTCCAATTCAGGTGGTTATAAAGGACCTTCTTCTTGAACTTTCTTATGATGTTTTTTAAGTTTTGTATAGTTAGTTTAGTACAGGATGTTATTTTGGTTGGCAGAGTAGGTGGCTGATACATCCTTTAGTTTCTCGTAACTTAGCCCACATAGCACCTTAGTATCATTCCCATTACCAGAGACATCACAGGAGCCAAAGTAAATAGGGTGCAAGAAATCTGTGAATTTGATCTACTACTGTTAGGGCATGGCTAATCTATCCTAGAATCTAAATTGGAGCTTGAAATTATTTTCACTGTAGTCCCAGTATTATATGTAATATTACAGAATAAACTTTTCCAACCCAGACATCCTGTGATTTTATTATACTTCAGTGTATGAATATACACAGTTTGGAGTTTGACCTAACAACCATGCAGCATTTAATTTATATGAAAATGTATTCAGAGTCTCAAATAACAAATTTATAAATGAACTTTAGAAAAAAATTACAAATATGAAGATGTCTACATTTTATGTCTGTCCTAGAAATGGAAAATCTTTGAAGTAGCAGTCTTTCAATGACAATTTACCTATTCTGTAAAAATTTTCTGCATTAACATTTTAGAGTGAGTAACCTTTGCTAGATTAATTACTGGAAATTTCAAAAGTCATAACATATGTGATAAAGACACAGGAAGGATTTGCTTGTTTATTTTAACTCACTCTATGCTATTCAATCAACCAAAGACTATCACAAAAAATCTTTTCTTCAACCTAATAGAAAAACTTAGGTGACTTAATGGTCAACTGTAGTGATAATCCTGATGTTCATCCCCCACTGCTTAGCCACTGCAAGTATTTAGCAATTAGTTATTAAGTCAAGAAATAAAGAAGTAAACTCTGCTTTTTATAAGAGAGTGATTTTTCCTTCTACGGTTGTTCATACGGCCAGGCCATATGCAAAACACATGTACCTGTCTCTATATCTATAAGACAGCATTCCAACTTCAACCAGATATTAGTATTTTCCCTTAACACTCTGGCAAGCAGTAATATTTTATCTGACTATGCCTTCTTTGGTAGAATTTCTGAAATCCTAGCTGCACCCTATCCTTACTAGATGAAGACACCCTTAGGGGTTGTCTCACATATGCAATCAAACAGTCATTACTGTCATGCTCTTCCACTTTGGAAAATCTATCAGTTCTTGCATTTCTACACCTTATTCATGCAAACGTTCTGGTAATAACTTCAGCCATTGTTATGAACCATTTTACAACAATGTGATCTAATGGGGAATGGTATAGAAGGAAAGGTTGAGTTTACTCCCACTTCAATTGTGTCACACTCTTGTATAAGTCAGAGAGAAGTGATGTTTGTGTTCTTACTATCTTATAGAAACTGTAGTGTCTTGGGAATTTTTCAAAAACTCTAACAATTTCTGAAGGAAAGAGGAAAATATGAGCAAAACACATGAGCTAAAATACATATATGTTGCTGATAAGAATGTAAAGTGGTACAACTTTGGAAAGTTGGTTGATAGTTTCTTCCCCTATGACTAGCAATTCCACTCTGAGATACTTACCAAAGAGAAGTGGGAGGAAAATGTGTCCACAAAAATGTTTTAAAAGAATACTCACAGAGGCCTTATTTATTATAGCCAAAACCTGGAAACAGCTCAACCTTCCATTAAAGGAGATTAGATAAACAAATTTTGAAATCTTCAGACGATACTACTCAGAAACAAAAGGAACAAATTGCAGATATAGAAAATAACATGAACAAATCTCAAAACATTATGTTGAGAAGAAGCCAGACACAAAGGAATACAAAGTGTAAGATTTTATTTATATGAAATTTAAGAACAAGCAAAACTCATCTATAATGATATGAATCTGAACAATGAGGTACTTTTGAAGATTGGGGATGACAAACTGTGCAAAGGTATGGTTTTGGAGTGAGAGAATGTTCTGTATCTTTGGGTGGTGATTATATTGTACAAATTTAAAATTCTCATTGAACTCAATACTGCAGATATGTCAAATTTACTGCATGTAAATCGTACCTCAGTAAATACACAAACACTGTGTTGTAATTCAGGTTAAACCCTCTCCAGTTCCACATACTGAAGACCATCATGAATTGCTTTTAAACCAAACTTAGCCATTTCTGATCAGTCTTCCTTTTGATTTAATCTCCTCAATGTGTATTCAATGTTATTTCTTCAATACTTTAATAATATTTATAAATTAATAATGGATACCCACAACTCATATGGGACTCTTGCTATTTATTCATTAGCCTGTATTTTCCATACATAAGGACTACCATCCATCTGATACACATCAATTCAGTGTAGTCAGTAGGCATTGATTCTCTATTTTTAAGAAATAATTAACAAGTAATAAGGACTTTAGTAAGAATCATTTATAAATTAAACATTAAAAAATATTCCCTCTGCTAAGAAAGAAAGATAGTACAAAGTGTATAAATCAGACTAGTTCACAGCTCATGTTGCCATAGAGTTGGGCCTCCATATCTGCTCTAACTAAATTCAAGGATGATCTGGGGATAACAGCTTTGTGATTACCGCCTCCCCAAGAAATGTCTTTTATTATAAAATCTGTTGCAGTTTATGAATATATTGTATTATAAATAAATGATAATTACTTCAGATACAAGTCAGAGTTTAAGTTAAATATATAATAAAAGCCATATATCTAGAAAATTTTTCATTAAAATAAAATAATTACTGCAAAGATTGACATTTAGATTCTGAAAAAAATATTTGTAAGATCTTAGTTCACTTTCATATTTCACTAACCCAAAAAGAAAGAAAAAATATTACAAGGGTTCTCTCAATCAAAATTCTTAAAACATATGTCCTTGCTATAGGTTGAATTTTGTTCCAAAAATTCATATATTGAAGTCCTAAATCTCAGTACTTCAGGATGTAATCTTATTTGGAAACAGGGTTTTTACAGAGATAATAAATTTAAAATGAAGCAATCAGAGTTTACCCTAATACAGTATGACTGATGTCATTATCAACAAGGGAAATTTGGAGATAGACATGCATACAGGAAAAAGGTCATATGAACATGAAGTCAACCACCCATAAGCCAAGGAGAGAGGCCTGGATACGATCCTTATCTCACAGCCCTCAGAAGGAACCAACCCCGCCAATACCTTGATTTCAGTTTTCTAGCCTCCAGAACTCTGGAACATTAAATATCTGTTGCTTAAGCTACCTAGCTTTTGGTGTTCTGTTAATGGCAGCCCTAATTTCCATTTAATAATAGAGTCTCTGAGCTTTCTATCCTGGTTCCATTGATCTATATTTCTGTTTCTGTGCCAGTACCATACTGTCTTGATTACTGTAGCTTTGTAGTATAGTCTGAAATCAGGGAGCCTGATTCCTCCAGCTCCGTTTTTCTTTCTCAAAATTGCTTTGGGTATTCGGGGTCTTGTGTGTTTCCATATAAATTGTGAAATTTTTTGTTCTAGTTCTGTGAAAAATGCCATTGGTAGTTTGATAGGGATTGCACTGAATCTGTAGATTACTTTGGGTAGTATAGTCATTTTCACAATGTTGATTCTTCCAATCCAAGAACGTGGTATATCTCTCCATCTATTTGTATCATTTTTAATTTCTTTCACCAATGTCATAGTTTTCTGCATACAGGTCTTTTGTCTCCTTAGGTAGGTTTATTCCTAGATATTTTATTCTTTTTGTTGCAATGGTAAATGGGAGTGTTTCCTTAATTTCTCTTTCAGACTTTTCATCATTAGTGTATAGGAATGCAAGAGATTTCTGTGCATTAATTTTGTATCCTGCTACTTTACCAAATTCATTGATTAGCTCTACTAGTTTTTGGGTAGCATCTTTAGTATTCTCTATGTATTCTCATGTCATCTGCAAACAGTGGCAGTTTTACTTCTTCTTTTCTGATTTGGATGCCTTTTACTTCTTTTTTTTCTCTGACTGCTGTGGTTAAAACTACCAAAACTATGTTGAATAATAGTGGTGAGAGAGTGAGCATCCTTGTCTTGTTCCTGATTTTAGAGGAAATGGTTTCAGTTTTTCACCATTGAGAATGATGTTGGCTGTGGGTTTGTTATACATAAACTTTATTATGTTGAGGTAAGTTCCCTGTATGCCTACTTTCTGGAGATTTTCATCATAAATGGCTGTTGAATTTTGTCAAAAGCCTTTTCTGCATCTATTGAGATTATCATATGGTTTTTATCCTTCAGTTTGTTAATATGGTGTATCAGATTGATTGATTTGCATATACTGAACCCATGCACATATGGTCACCTCATCTTTGATAAAGGAGGCAAGACTATACAATGGAGAAAAGACAGCCCCTTCAATAAGTGGTGCTGGGAAAACTGGACAGCTACATGTAAAAGAATGAAATTTGAACACTTCCTAACACCATACATAAAAATAAACTCAAAATGGATTAAAGACCTAAATATAAATCCAGACACTATAAAACTCTTAGAGGAAAACATAGGAAGAACACTCTGACATAAATCACAGCAAGATCCTTTGTGACCCACCTCCTAGAGAAATGGAAATAAAAAAAAAAAAAAAACACATGGGACCTAATGAAACTTAAGAGCTTTTGCATAGCAAAGGAAACCATAAACAAGACAAAAAGACAACCCTCAGGATGGGAGAAAATATTTGCAAATGAAGCAACTGACAAAGAATTAATCTCCAAAATATACAAGCAGCTCATGCAGCTCAGTATCAAAAAACAAACAACCCTGTCCAAAAATGGGCAGAAGACCTAAACAGACATTTCTCCAAAGAAGATATACAGATTGCCAACACACACATGAAAGGATGTTCAACATCACTAATCATTAGAGAAATGTAAAACAAAACTACAATGAGGTATCACCTCACACCAGTCTTAATGGCCATCCTCAAAGAATCTACAAACAATAAATGCTGCAGAGGGTGTGGAGAAAAGAGTACCCTCTTGCACTGTTGGTGGGAATGTAAATTGATACAGCCACTATGGAAAACAGTATGGAGGTTCCTTAAACAACTAAAAATAGAACTACCATATGACCCAGCAATCCCACTACTGGGCATATACTCTGAGAAAACCATAATTCAAAAAGAGTCATGTACCACAATGTTCATTGCAGCACTATTTACAATAGCCAGGTTATGGAAGCAACCTAAGTGTCCATCAACAGATGAATGGATAAAGATGTGGCACAAATATACAATGGAATATTACTAGGCCATAAAAAGAAATGAAATTGAGTTATTTGTAGTGAGGTGGATGGACTTAGAGTCTGTCATACAGAGTGAAGTAAGTCAAAAAGAGAAAAACAAATACCATATGCTAACACAGATATATGGAATCTAAAAAAAAAAAAAAAAAAAGGTTCTGATGAACCTAGGGGCAGAACAGGAATAAAGACACAGATGTAGAGAATGGACTTGAGGACACAGGGAGACAGGGAGGGGGAAGGGTAAGCTGGGACGAAGTGAGAGAGTGGCATGGACATATATACACTACCAAATGTAAAATAGATAGCTAGTGGGAAGCAGCTGCATCACACGGGGAGATCAGCTTGGTGCTTTGTGACCACCTAGAAGGGTGGGATAGGGAGGGTGGGAGGGAGATGCAAGAGGGAGGAGATATGGGGATATATGTATACATATAGCTAATTCACTTTATTATACAGTAGAAACTAACACAACACTGTAAAGCAATTATACTCCAATAAAGATGTTAAAAAAATAATATAGTCTCATTATTTATTCTTTTGTAGCAGACTTTATTTGAAATCCAAATATAAGAAGCTCTAATCCCTTGGTTAAAATTCAATTCAAGGTATCTGTGTTAGTGTGCTAGGGCTACCATAATGACACAGACTGGGTAGCTTAAACAACAGAAATTTTTTGCTCACTGTCTTAAAAACCAGAAGTCCAAGACCAAGGGGTCAGCAGGTTTGGTTTTTCTCCTGAGGCCTCTCTCCCTGGCTTGCCTTATTGCTATGTCCTTACATGGCCTTTCCTCTGTGTGCATGCATCCGGGGTGTCTCCTCTACTTCTTATAAGGACATCAGTTCTTTTAGATTGGGGCCCCACCCTTATGACCTCAATTTAACTTTAATTACCTTCTTAAAGGCCTTAATGCCAAATATAGTCACACTGGAGATTAGTGCTTCAACATATGAATTTGGGCGCACAAAATTCAATCCATAACATTAACTGAGGCAGGTTCCACTAAGAAAGTATTAATAATTACTGAAGATTATTTTTGAACCACCATTTAGTACAATTCATCTCTCACACTTTGAGATGTATTAAATTCTAGTGTTTAGATTGGAAAATAAAAAGGGAAAATATTTGAACAATATCTTATTTAGAATTCTTTTAAACAAAAATCAGATTCCAAAAATCTTAAGAAGCAAATTATCCTTATGACTTCAAAACTGTAAAACCAAAATTACAGCAAATTTTAAATCTCTGAAATTTTGTAAATAAAAACTCTCATGGATAGTTGTCCGATTGGCCTCTCTAGTCCTGGAATAAACATGTTTCAGTTTGTAGTTAGTTGCTTTCCTCCATTCTGAGTCTGTCACACACATCCACATACCACCAACTCTCCAGTGTGTTCATGCTAGACTGAAAAAGTCTGGCCAAATGAGGGAGGCCTTGAAGGTTTCTTAACAAAGAGTTTTAATACTATTTTCCACTATGTTTAAAAACTGTCTTTTCAGTAGTCATGAGGATAGTTTTGCTTTGTTTTGTTTCTTCTGTTGTTTAAACTTATAAATGGCTATAGAAAAACAATTTTTTTCTAGTATAGATGAATGATACTTCAACTCAACACAAATTTTGTCTGATATGTAAACAAATGCTACTACATATTAACATTAGAAAAGATAATTAGAAGACAGTGGTATCAAAAAGAATAATAGAATCAATGCAAGGTATGTACCGAAAAGAAAATGGTTTGAGATGTTCTGGATAGAAGGACTTATTTAAAATGACAAAATCCAATGACTTTTTACTTCAGTGCATTCAGCATACTACTACATTTTGTGTCACCTAGTTCACCACTTCCAAGCCCACATATCCTACAGTGTGGCCTTTAGCAACTGCTCCTACCAAGAAATGCTGTGACATAGAAATGTTTATTGATAATATTTTCAAATTCACAATAAAAGTTATATCCCACTAGTAAAATCTAGAATAAAATTATTAGGGATTTATATTATAGTAAGAAGGTGGTTCTTTTTTTTATTAAAAGGATAGTATGTTATTAGCAATAAAAGTAAAAGATATATAATGCAATTTTCTATGGTTTCCCTATTCTTCAAATATTTAGAGTACAGCAATTGTTACAAGTACTCAGTAATCACTATATTTCAGTAGTAAACATGAATGTTTCTAGATTATGATCACTCAAAAGTTTTTCTGTATAAAAGATTCATACAGCTTAAATATTCAGAAAATAATTGTACATTTACAAATGATTCTGTTCTTTTCCTCTAGAAATTCAAGTGAATTGAAAGGTTGTAACCCAAAACATGACAAAGAAGCAATAATCTAAGAGAATTGTCTGCTCCAATAGATAAATTTCTCAGGGCAGACTTTCTCTTTCACATATTGAATCAAATTTATATTTGAAACAAAGAAGCAAAAATTTAAAAATAAATTTGATTCAAGGGGAGATAGGCTATACTGCATGTGTGTGTGAATACCCACAAATGAGGGTAAATTATAGACATTTTCATCTTATTGATCCACGTAACAGGGTGTGGTGAAAACAAATAAGTTTTAAAAATAAGTTTTAATAATAAGTTTTAAAAATAAGTTTTAAAGGGGACACTGTAAAGCTAAACACGTATCCAAGAACCACTTTAATCTCCACAAGGAAGACTACAGAGGAGATTCTGGGTACCAGGTTGGCAGGGGTGGGGCTCAATTTGCTTCAGATTCAGTATTCTGCTATGTCAGTTGTTTTTATATCCCACAGCCTAGTCTCATTCCTGGAGCTGTTAATTCACAGAAGAGAGATCTTCAGGATTTAGTGCTATTTTTAATTAAAGGCCTCCTCATTGAACATGTTATTAAATATATGTTATTAAAACATCTAGCTTTCCCACCAACAGTGTAGGACCCATTATGGAGAACAGTATGGAGGTTCTTTAAAAAACTAAAAATAGAACTACCATATGATTGAGCAATCCCACTCCTGGGCATATAAGAGTGAAAACTCTAATTCGAAAAGATACATGCACCCCAATGCTTTTAGCAGCACTATTTACAATAGCCAAGACATGGAAGCAACCTAAATGTCCATCAACAGATGAATGGATAAAGATGTGGTACGTATATACAATGCAATATTGCTCAGCCATAAAAAAAGAATGAATTAATGCCATTTTCAGCAACATGGATGGACTTAGAGATTATCATACTAAGTGAAGTAAGTCAGACAGAGAAAGTCAAGTATCATATGATATTGCTTATATGTGGAATCTAAAAAATGATACAAATGAACTTATTTATGAAACAGAAACAGACTCACAGACATAGAAAACAAACTTATGTTTACCGGGGGGGAAGGAGGGGAGAAGGGATAAATTGGGAGATAGGGATTGACATATACACACTACTATATATAAAATAGATAACTAATAAGGACCTACTGTATAGCACAGGGAACTCTACTCAGTACTCTGTAATGACCTATATAGGAAAATAATCTAAAAACAGAGTGAATATATATATAACTGATTCACTTTGTTGTACAGCAGAAACAACATTGTAAATCAACTATACTCCTATAAAAATTTTAAAAATATATTGAGATTTTATTCATGAAAATTATGACTCGAAAAGTTTTAAAAACTCTAGCTTTCACAATTACAGTTAGAGGTTGCCTTTCTTTTCAGGATATAAGTTTGCTAGAACCTTTAACAATTGTAATATATGACATACCTTTGGTAAAGCCTTTCAAGAAAGTGTTTTGGTTTGTTTTTTAAATAACAGGTAAAGATCTACCAGTGACAATGTGATATTCTACTGGGGATTTTCTTCTTAGTTGTTCCTCTTATTAAATAGATTATAAGACCCTAAAGGATAGGAACTGTGTCTTATTCAGGCTTACATTCCCAGAATGTGTCATGGGGCCTAAAATATGTTAAATGCCCACTCTATTTGTTGGAAAAAAAATACATAAAAGGGAGAAAGAAAGGAGGAAGGGGAAAAGAGGATATATCCTCCAGAAACCTCATGGTCTCAAAGGTTGCTAAATATTTTTAAAACAATGTTTCTTTCTATGGCTTCTGAAAAGTCATTCTCCAAAACAGAGTTGGAATTTCATGGAGCAATCATCATCAATTGGTTGTGTTTCAAGGGATTTAAGAGACCATCAGTCTTTAAGATTGTTTACTGATCTGGAATATTTCATCAAACACATGCTACTTTAAAAATTAGAAATGAAAAAATAAAACCTCTGTGCTATCCTAAGGGAGATTTCTGATCGATTGAACATGCCTGAATGCATTCTTAAGTCTTCATAGGAGTATTAAAACAATGACTCATCTTGTAGTAACAAAATAGACAGCATCAGTTGTGAATATAAAACGAACAGCCACTTGTACATATCATGAATACACCCAAAGCAGCACCTGGGCCATATTTTAAAGTGACTTACCTCGTTGCAACAACATTCATGCTGTAGAATTACTCAGCTCAAAAGAGAAAAAAAGGCTCAATCCAGAATCCAAGCACTTCCCTAATATTTGGCCTATCCCTGATACAGTGTTTTAATAGGCAGTCAGACAAAATGAAAAATAGGTGAATTGGACAATGAGGGTTGAGAGAGGAATGCTATTTAGGATCATTAAGATACATTTATGTGGGGAATCAATAAATTGTTTGAATATTTTAAGAGCTATTTTTAAAACCATAATTTGAGTATTTTACCATAAGAAAACTGAGTAGTATTCTAAATCATTTTTTCCTTTGCTGTCATAAATTATATATGTGTGTGTGTGTGTGTGTGTCTGTATATAACCTTTATCCTATTTGTACCCTTATCTAGATCCCTTAGGAAAGTCTATTATAAGCAAAATAGAGCCTTACAAGCCTTTAAAAAAGAAAATAAAGAGATCCATAAATTACATACACTAAAATATAGTATTTATAAGTTACAATTAATTGCAATCCAGTACAAAATAATTTTATTTGTTATACAATTCTTCCTAGATTACCATGTTTTTACACAAGACATAATTTCTTAACTAAAATATATAAATATTTCATGACTATGTTTTATTAATTAATTTTACACACAGTAATTGAGAGCTTACTCTAAACCAGAATCTGTGAAAGTCACTAGGGATACACAGTTCTTTGCTTATGGAGAGTCTAGATTCGTATGTTAGAGTAGATAGCTGTTAATTACATTATTGGAAATTAAGTTGTAGCTATACCAAGTGCAATGACAAACAGGTACATGCCTCTATCCACCTGTAACAGAGTTTCATCTGTATATACATCTTCTAAAAAAGATATATATACAAGGACTTCCCTGGTGGTACAGTGGTTAAGAATCCACCTGCTAATGCAGGGGACATGGATTTGAGCCCTGGTCCAGGAAGATCCCACATGCCATGGAGCAACAAAGCCCATGTGTCACAACTACTGCACTCTAGAGCCTGCGAGCCACAACTACTGAGCCTGTGCCACAACTACTGAAGCCCGTGCACCTAGAGCCCTGCGCTCTGCAACAAGAGAAGCCACCGCAATGAGAAGCCCACGCACTGCAACAAAGAGTAGCCCCCGCTTGCCACAGCTAGAGAAAAGTCTGCACACAGCAACGAAGCTGCCAAAAATAAAAATAAATAAATAAATTAAAAGATATATATTCAATCCAAAAAGGTAAGCGTTTCTGCATGAAAAACTATCCAACTGAAAGCTACTTTCCTATTGTTGGTCTCCTTAAAAAAAACTTACATTTTTCTCTCATTATACTGAGAATAAAACTATAGAATTATTCCCAGTTTTGAAATTTTAGTCCATTGAAAATTATAAGTGTATGTGTGTGTTTAATATAAGATTGATATTATGAAGGAAACGATGATTGTATTTAGGGGGCTTTGCTTCAGTTAGACGAAGTTAAATAAAAAAAGGCAATAGATATGACATTATTGGTTTGACTACTTTTACCAAGAAATTTACCTAGATATAACTGACTTTTTATTTTCCTAAATATTGAATATTAGCCTAACAAAGGAGACATGTACCTGTTCCGTATGTTATTAATGTAGAGTAGTGTCCTAAAGAGCATGCTCTGATGGAGGCTGGTGGTACTCTTTCAAAGTACTATGGAAGAGATGATAAACAGAGCTGGTCAACATTGGCAGTTCTAAGCTGGCCCACTGTTCTGCAAATATAGACTGAGGGCTCTGTAATCAGATTGCCTGAGTTCAAATCCCAGCTCTCCCATGTACTAACAACTCCATGAATCTGGGCAAGTCACTTCTCTCTGAACCTCTTTTTCTTTGCTCATCTGCAATTTGTTCCGAGACTACATAAGATAATGCCTATAAAGGTTTAGCATAGTACTTAGCACAGAGTAAACTCTCAGAGCATGTTATATATTTTACTACATAAGATACACTTAAAGGAATAGCCATAGGGCAATGACTAAGACATGGACCTTAAATCTTGTTCCTCTGTGCTCCTTTTAAACCAAACCATCTATTACTGACCCCATAAAATATTGAATTCTGTCATGCCGAGTTTTACAATGACAAAGCATGCTTATCCCACGGGATATGACAAGTATTTTAATATGCTAAAAGCTTAAATAAACTGCTCATCTATACAGAAAAATTAGATGGCCAATCACAATTTCCAAGCCCCTCTCCATCATCAACATTAATTCCTCAAAAGTATTTGAGATGGACAGTCTTTTTCAAATGACATAATCACATAATTTTGTACATAGGGAAATATTTCTTCTCCACAGTCATCATCTTTCCCTCTTCCATCTTCATTTCAATTATCCCTTTCATGCTTGGTATTAAGACAAGGAAATCTTGGAAGAGGATTCTTGGGTTTGTTCTAACAGCAAAGTGTGCTTTGTCTAAGAGTCATCAAATCATAAAGACTAAGACATAAAGTAATTTCTTTTAGAACTGTGAATTTTTAAAGTAATTTTTATTGATATGTAGTTGGTTTACCATTTTGGCTAATGGATTTTGGAAAATGAATTCTCTGAGAACATGTGTAGGAATGAACCATGTGGATTCTCTACTCCATTAGTCACAAGTTTTCCTAGTGATAGAAAAAAAGCTTATCCTTTTTAGTTCCAAAGTGGGAATGCTAAATAGCAATATAGTTAACCTAAATAATCACACTTTTCTGAAGATGGTTTAACCCCCATTTACAGGAAAAAAAAAAAAAAAAAAAAATGAAGACAGACAAATCAGGCAAAAGTCTGGCAAGAATTGAGTGTAGTTAATTAATATGTCCCAAAGCCAACCAAAAAATGAATTCTTTATAAATAAGGGACTGAAAAAATAGAGGAAGCCAGAATTTGTCCAGGGAGGACAAACAAGGAAAGAACTGGAATGAATATCAAGTACCAATGTGATACTTATTCTGAAGAGCAAATTTTTCGAATCATTGCTTTCACACCTTCACATACTACTCAATCACAAGGAAAAGTGTTACATTAAATCTTTGGAAGGTCTTTTTTTTTAGTTCAATTTTCTGCTACTGTTTCTTTTTGAAGTATGTTTAGATGATTGCAGAATATATAAGAAGAGCACCTTCTACATTATTTGGTTATCCAAATAAGAAAACAGTAAAGTGTAAGCATTATTTTCACCTAATATTTTATTTTTAAGAGAAAAGTAATTATTTTTAGAATTTAAATGATAATGTTAAAAGTTTATTTTAGTAACATGAAGACAAAAGGAAAAGAAAATTATTATTCTAAAGGGGAAAACATTAATTATGCTAATGTCACAGAAGTAAAAGCCAATTAATGGACTGTAAACAAGTTTAAAAAATGTTTAAAAAGCAGGCACTTGCCTTTTAGGAATAATTCTGGACAATGTCAATTACTGATCATCTTTTAATGGAAGTCAGAGTTCCAAAATCTGTTAAAATGATAAAATAAAAAAAATACAAATACAGGAAATTCCCACCACCTCAGTAAGTAGATAAACCTCCCCCCAAAAAGGGAGAAATTACAAAATAATGATAAATGATGATAATAATAAGGTAGAATGAAAGAAGAAAGTTTAAATGTTCAACCACCTAATTCTCCTATAAAGAAATGACTACTATGTATACTCTATATGTTTAATGAAAAATATGTCTTCTTCAAGACCAAGGAAGCTCTCCAAAGCATGACAGGATCACAAAATCCTGTCTCCCACTGTCAGAGTAAACATATCTGTGTCTACTATTCCTTCTCTTTATGTTGTTCACAGGTGTTGAGTAGACAATTTGAAACAGAATAACTTGGAAAACGATCTGTTGTCTCTGCACAAGAAGGTAGAAAAACCAGGTTTCTGTCCAATTTGGTAATCTCATTCCCTGGCAGTATTTAAATATGCACAGCAGCCGCAACTATTCTCAGATCTGAGTAATGATTTATCCACTGAGAGCAACTTTCATCAGTAAGAAACACTGAGAAAATGATGGAGCAGTATTTGGGCATTATACCATGTCTTTAATAAGCAATAACAGATATAGACTCTTTCCAAGTCATTTGCAGTGTCCCCTTACATTATCATGTATGCATGATGTTCCCATCTCAAATGCCATGTGAAAATCTCATTTCCAAGAGGGACTGTGAAAAAAGCTTTTTGTCTATCCCTATTATTTACCTATTTTTTTCTAAAAAACATTGACAGTTTATAGTATCTCTGTGGTCACAAATGTTAATTCACCTTGGAAATCTTGTTCATCCCTAATTTTTGTTTACTAAAAGCAAATAAAATATCTGGACCTTGTATCAAACTTAACATGGAATCAAACCACAACTAAAACCCAGTCCTCAACAGTTAGTTGAAGACTCAGATAAAAGTCAATAAAATGGAATTAATATCTTCATTATTCTTTTAAACTTGGGAAGTGAATAGACAGACTTATGAACACAATTCAAACTGTTTTTGGCTTTAGAACTCATCAATAAATTTCTGTTCTGTCCATAATATCTGAAGAAGATTAGTATCTTTGAGCAGAGATTTGGCTTTTTCTGTGTATATTTTGCATTTTATTACTTTATGTTTGGAGCTAGAACAAGTAATTTTTAAATCAGAAATCTTCAATAAATTGCCAATATAGACCCAAGAGAAAATAGAGACCCATGCAATCTTGTCCTACAATCACTAAAAGTATTAAATAAATATAGACTGTCAAGAAAAAAGTTGCTATACCCAAAATGATTTGGGCAACCATGATAGACCACCATATACATATTAGAATTGCTAAAACGTGGTACCAACCAAAATGCCCTTCAGTAAGTGAATGGATAAAAAGACTGTGGTAAATCCAGTTAATGGACTATTATTCATCCCTAAAAAGCAATGAGCTATCAAGTCATAAAAATACATGGAGGAACATTAAATGCATATTACTAAGTGAAAGAAGCCAAACTAAAGAGACTACATACTGTTTGATTCCAACTATGAAACATTCTGGAAACTGTAAAACTATAGATACAGAAGATCAGTGGTTACCAGGGTGGAGGCAGGGGAAGATAAATAGGCAGAACACAGAGGAATTTGGGGTTGTGAAAATACTCTATGATACTACAATGATGGATACAATCCATTTTTTATTTGCCCAAATCCATAAAAAGTACCATTAACAAGAGTGCACACTGAGGTAAAGGATGGACTTTTGGTGATTATGGTATGTCAATGTAAGTTCATCTTTGGTGAAAAAGGTACCATTCTGGTGATCTATGTTTGTAATGGGGCAGACCATGTATGTATGGGGGCAGGAAGTCAGAAAAATCTCTTTACCTTTCTCTCAATTTTGTTGTAAACCTCAAACTGTTCTAAAAAATAAAGTATTTTTAAAAATGTAGTAGGGTTTTAGGAAAATACTCTTAACAGGAGCAACACATACTATAAGTAGATAGAAATAATTTAATCACTATATAATCAATAAATTCTTGAGTAAAATTAAATGAATAATTTACAACCTTAAAAGAAAACCTGTAACAGAGAAAAAGATAAAATATGGAGATACTTGCAAACTATATTACAAAGCTATAGTAATCAAGGCAGTAGAGTATTGACATACATGCATATTGATCAATGGAACAGAATAAAGAACACAGAAATAAACCCATGCATATATGGTCAATTAATTTACGACAAAGGAGCCAAGAATATACAATGGGGAAAAGACACACTCTTCAGTAAGTGGTGTTGAGAAAACTGCATAGCCACATGCAAAAGAATTAAACTGGACCATTATCTTACATCATACACAAAAACCAACTCAAAACGGATTCAAGATTTGACTGTAACACCTGAAACCATAAAACTCCTAGAAGTAAACATAAGCAGTAAGCTCCTTGACATCAGTCTTGGTGATGATTTTTGGATTTGACACCAAAAGCAAAGGCAACAAAAGCAAAAACAAGCAGAACTACATCAAACTAAAATGCTTCTGCAAAGCAAAGGAAACCATCAACAAAAAGGGAAGAAAACCTACCAAACAAAAGAAAACATCTGCAAGCCATATCTGATAAGGGACTAGTATCCAAAATATATAAAGAACTTAATAGCAAGAAAGAAAGCAATTAGCAAAAAACGGGCAGAAGAACTCAATAGACATTTTTTCCAAAGAAGACATACAGATGGCCAACAGGTATATAAAAAAGTTTTCAACATCACTAATCATCAGAGAAAGCAAGTCAAAACCACAAAGAGATATCACCTCACACCTATTAGAATGGCTATCATCAAAAAGGGAATAAATAACAAGTGTTGGTGAGGTTGTAGAAAAAAGGGGAATCTTGTGCACTATTGGTGGGATTGTAAATAGGTAAAACCACCATTGAATACGATATAGTTTCCTCAAAAATTAAAAATAGAACTACCACATTATCTAGGAATTCCTCTTCTGGGTATATACCTCAAGAAAATGAAAACACTAATTTAAAAAGATATATGCACCCCCGTGTTCACTGCAGCATTATACATAATAGCCAAGACATGAAACAAGCTAAGTGTCCACCAATGGATGAATGGATAAAGAAAAATATACAATGGAACATTATTCAGCTGTAAAAAAGAAGAATATCTTGCCATTTGCAACAATGTAGATGGCCCTTGAGGGCATTATGCTAAGTGAAGTAAGTCAGACAGAGAAAGTCAAATACCTATGATCTCAATTATATGTGTAACCTAAACAACAAAAACAAAAGCTAAACTCACATATACAGAGAAGGGATTGTTAGTTGCCAGAGGCAGGGGGTGGTGGTAGGCAAAATGGTTGGAGATGGGGCAAAAGGTATAAACTTCCAGTTATAAAATGTCACAGAATGTAATGTACAGCATGGAGACTATAGTTAATACTATATTGTATATTTGAAAGTTGCTAAGAAAGTAGATCTTAAAAGTTTTCATCACAAGAAAAAAACTAACTGTGTGGTAATGGATATTAACTAGACTTACTATGGCGATCATTTCACAATATATACAAATATTGAATCACTATGTTGTATACCTGAAATTAACATGTTATATGTCAATTACATCTCAATTTAAAAGTTTAAATGCATGAAGTTAGGAAGATTAAATAATGTGAAGATATTTTTCCCCTAAGTAAGCTGTAAATTCAGTGTGATCTGATGAAAATTCTAAAAGAGCTTTTCATAGACCAATGACAAGGTAATTCTCAAATTAACATCGAAGAGTAAGTGTCCAAGAATAATCAACATAACTTTGGAAAATAGAAAGAGGAAAACACAACTTTTGTTATTAAGACAATGGCATTAGCCAAATGATAGACATATAGTGAAAAAAACAGAATAGACTAATGCTTACCTAGAAATATGGTACAAGATTTTATAGCACAAAAATCAGTAGGAAAGGTTCAATCAATACTCCTGGGACAACTGACTAACCATATCAAAAAATTAAACTGTCCCATTTTTTAAAATTTCCACGTAAATTGAAGAATAAAAAATAAGTAATTTTAGAGAAGAAAGTAAAGCTCTTGATATTGATTATGGAAAGATGCTTTGTGACAGCAAAAGCCTACCCATAAAATTTAACCTTATAAAGAAATAATATTTAAAATCATCAGTATAACAAAATACAACAAAAACAAATTAGAAAGATAAGCCACATAATGATAGAAGATGATTACATTATATATTTATTCAATGTACCACAAATATCTAGTAGGTATCTATAAAGTGGCATGAATTGTTTGTAGAGACACTTGGAACACTTAAGTGACAAAATTAAGTAAAGATCCCCAACCCAATGGAGCTCAAATTCTGGTATGAGAGTTAGAGAGACAGAAAATAAACATGACAATAAGTTAAACATATTAAGTTAATTAAAACAAACATTATATAATAATAAACATAATAAGCTAAAAAATAAACATAGTAAGATAATAATGTAAGTTGATTATCTATTAGACCTATGGTCTGCAAAGGAAGCAATGTTTTCAAAAGTCTTTCCTACTAGAGTAAGAAGAAGGAAACATTCAAAGTGGGGGTTAAAGATATGTGGAGAGGAGATTGCCAACAAAAATAAAGTAGCTTCATTCTCCCCACTTCTGATTTAGAATCTGTGGGGTGAATAAGCCTATGGAAATTAGGTCTGCACTCTGCCATAGCAGTCTTGGAAAAAATGAATCAGTGAATAGTAGTTCCCAGTTCTGACAATTCTCGACTAGAGGAAGACCAAGGTCAGGTCCCATGCCATCATTCTATCTTATGACACCAAAGGAGCTTTCTTTGGAAAAAGATACTGCTGGGTGGGACTTCTTGACAATAACGAAATCATCATCATCATTGATAAATCTAACATTTACCGAGGGCTTATTATATGTAAGACATTCTTCTAAATTCTCTACCTGCATCAATTTATTTCCACTTTACAATATCTCTCTAAGATTGAGAATAATATTATTACTATTCTGCAGATCAGAAAACTGGGTATAGAGAAGTTAAATACATTGCTTTGTTCTGAGATACAGAGAATTTGAGCCATTAGATAGAAATATTTTTTTAAATAAAATATTTTAGAACAGTTTTAAATTTACAGAAAAATTGTAGATAGTACAGAAATTTCCCCCCATCCATTTTCCCCCTAATATTAACATCTTACATTAGTACAGTATATTATTAATTGTAGCATCATTGTTAACTAGAGTCCATGCTTTATTCAGACTTCCCTAGTTTTTACCTAACATCCATTTTCTGTTCCAGTAATGCATACAGGATACCACAAAAACCACATTACATTTATTTCTCTTTTCTCCTAAAGATCCTCTTGACTAAGACAGATTTTCAACTTCTGTTATTTTTGATAAACTTTACAGTTTCTAGGAGTATTAGTCAACTTCCCTCAACTGTGATCTGACTTTTTTAAAAATCATGATTAGACTGGGGTTATGGTTTTTGTAAGACCACAGCAATAAAATACTATTTCTGTTACATCACATGAATAATATGTACTACCAATATACTTATCAATGTTAATGCAGACTTTGATTACCTGGCTAAGGTAGTGAAATTTTGGAGAACTGGTATAATTTCTTCCTTAAATATTTGGTAGTATTCACCAGTGAAACCAACTGGTCATGATGCTTTCCCTTTTGAAAGATTATTAATTATTGACTCAATTTCTTTGATATGGGGTTTATTTATTATCAGATTATTTATCCTTGTATGAGCTTGGGTTATTTGTATCTTTCAAAGAATTGGTCTATTTTATCTAGATTGCATAGAGTTGTTTATAGTATTCCTTTATAACCCTTTTAATACCATTTTGACCAGTTATTACCCTTCTTTCATTTTTGTTTCTTCAAAATCTTTTATGAAGTATATGTGACTCAATATTTTATTAGTTTCAGGTGTGCAACATAGTGATTTAATATTTTTATAGATTATATTCCATATAAAGTTATAAAATATTGGCTATATTCCCTGTGTTATACATTACACCACTGTAACTTTATACCTAGCAGTTTGTACCTCTTAATCCCCTTCACCTATCTTGAACATCCCCCCACCCCTCTGGTAATCACTAGTTTGTTCTCTGTATCTGAGTCTATTTGTTTTGTTATATTCATTCGTTTTATTTTTTAGATTCCACATATAAGTAAAAACACAGTATTTGTCTTTCTCTGACTTACTTCACTAAGCATAATACCCTCCAGGTCCATCCATGTTGTCACAAATGACAAAACTTCATTATTTTTTATGGTTGAGTAATATTCCACTGTTTTATGTGTGTGTATATATGTAGCATCATCTTCCATTTCTGATGTTGGTATGTGTCTTTTTTCTTGGTTAGCTTGGTTAGAGCTTTATCAAGTTTTATTCACCTTTTCATAGAACCAGCTTTTTATTTCATTGATTTTCTCTGTTTCCCTATTTTCAAATTGATTGATGCTCTAACTTTATGCTCTCTTCAGGCTGCAATTGCTCTTCTTTCTCTAGTTTCCTAAGGCAGAAGCTTAGACTATTGATTTTAGATTTTTTTCTAATATATGCATATTAATGCAACAAATTTCCCTCTTAGCACTGCTTTTACTGCAACCCACAAGTTTTGATACACTTTTTTTTCATTTACTTCAAAATATTTTTAAATTTCAAGATTTCTTTGACCTATGTGATATTTTAAAATGTGGTAAATAATCTCCAAATATTTGAGGATTTTCCAGGTATTTTTCTATTATTGATTTCTAGTTTAAATCTATAACTGTTTGAGCATACACATTGTATGCTTTTTATTATTTTGAATTTGTTAAAGTGTGTTTTATGGCTCAGAATGTGTCTATCTTGGTCAATGTTTCAAGCAAAATTAAGAATGTGTATTCAGCTATTATTGGATGCACTATTCTATAAATGTCCATTAGATCCAGTTGATTAATGATGCTATTCAGTTCAGCTATATCCTTACTGATTTTCTGACTTCTGGATCTGTCAATTAGTGATAATGGGGGTATTAAAGTCTCCAACTACAATAGTGTTTTTGTAGTTCTAGCAGCTTCTTTTCTTAAGTATTTTGATTCTCTATAAGCACACACATATGAAGGATTGTTACATCTTCTTGGATAAATGACCCCATCCCTCTTTATCCCTGATAATTTTATTCATAAGTCACCTTTGTCTAAAATTAATATAGCTATGCCAGCTTTTCTTAAAAATTATTGTTAGCACGGTGTATCTTTCTCTCCCTCTAGCTTGTCTTTATATTTAAAGTGGGCTTCTCATGAATAACCTAGAGTTGGGTCTTGTGTGTGCTTTTTAAAAAACCCAGTGGCAAGCAAGTATTTTAATTAACATATTTAGAACATTCACATTTAAAGTGATTTTTCATATAGTTGGACTTATATCTACCAAGTTTGTGACTGTTTCCTACTTAATGCACTTGTTTGTTTCCTCCCCCTTTCTTTTTATGCCTTTTCTACTTTTAATTGATTATTTCATAAAGTTTTATCTTTTAGCAAATCAGCATACACAGCTTTAAAAAAACTAAGTTTTTGTGGTTCCCTAAGGTTTGCAATATACATTTTTAATTAATGTAAGTTCATTTTCAAGCAGCACTATACCACTTCACATGTAGTAGTTACCTTATAACAATATTCCCAATTCTTCCCTCCCATCACTAATGACATTGATATTATTCACTTTATTTCTCTATATGCTATAAGCACCCACCACATAGATAATATTTTAAGCAGTTATTTTTGTTATTCATAATTGATCCAAATATAAAAGATTTTATTATAACTCTTCATTTTTGGAGTTCTTCCTTTCCTTATATACACCCAAGTGTCTGATTTATATCATTTTCCCTCTTCCTAAAGAACTTCTTTTCATATTTCTTGAAGAACAGATTTTCTGAAGATGAATTACTTCAATTTTGTGTGCCTGAGAGTATTTCTTTTACTTTTGAAAGAGAACATCACTGGATATAGAATTCTAGGTTTGTGCAGTTTTTTTTCCCCCAACACTTTAAATATTTCACTCTACTCCCTTCTTAATCACATGGTTTCAGATGAGAATTTGGCTATAATTCTTACCCTTGTTCCTCTTTAGGTAAGGTGTTTGTTAAGATTTTCTCTGTCCTTAATTTTAAGAAGTTTGAATATATGCTTAAGAGTAGATTGTTAGTTTATGTTCTGCTCTTGGATCTGTAGTTAGTATCTCATTAATTTGGAGAGTATTTAGCCATTATAATATCAAAAATTTCTTCTACTCTCTTCCCTCTTCTCTTATTTGAATCATAAAAGTATTATTTATTTTCAAATTGTCCCACAGTTCTTAGATGCTCTGCTCTGTTTGTTCTCATTCTCTTTTTTTTTTCTTTTGCAAGTTAATTGGGAAAGTTTCTGTTTACCTAACTCCAAGCTAACTCATTACAGTTAACTGTCGAAAAAACAGGTTTGAATTGCAGGTGTCCACCTATATATGGATATTTTTTGATAGTAAATACTAAGTACTACACAGTCCCAGGTTGGTTGAATCAATGGATGCAGAGGAAGCACACATACAGAGGGCTGACTATAAGTTATATGTGAATTAACCCTCATGTTATTCAAGGGTCAACTGTATTCGTTTGACCATGTTGGTCTACTGATAAACCCACCAAAGAATACTTCACTTCTGTTAGTTTGCTTTTGATTTCTATAATTTCACTTGATTCTTCCTTAGAGTTTGTTTCTCTGCTAACATTACTTTTTTCATTGCAGGCCTTAATATATTAATCATAGTTATTTTATATTTCTTCACTTATAATTGTAACATCTACATCATATTTGAGTCTGGTTCTGATCCTTTTTTCACTTCGGAATTGTTTTTCCTTATCTTTTAACATGCTTTATTTTTTCTTTCTTTTCTTTGGTTTAAAGTCAGACAAGATTTAAGTAGTAGTAGCCATTCTGACAGGTGTAAGGCAATACCTCACTAAGGTCTTGAGTTGCATTTCCCAATGATTAGTAATGGTGGGCATATTGTCATGTGAGTATTGGCCATCTGCATTTCCTCTTTGGAAAAAATGTCTACACAGTTCTTCTGCCCATTTTTTAAATTGGGTTGCTTGTTTTTTTCATGTTGAGTTCCATGAGCTGTTTATATATGTTGGATATTAACCCCTAATCAGTCCTATCATTTGCAAATACTTTCTCCCATTCAGTAGGTTGTCTTTTCATTTTGTTGATGGTTTCCTTTGGTGTGCAAAAGATTTTAATTAAGTCCCATTTGTTTATTTTTTGATTTCCTTTATTTTAGCAGACTGAACCAAAAAACTATTACTGTGATTTATGTCAAAGTGTTCTACCTATGCTTTCATCTAGGAGTTTTTTTAATACCTGGACTTACATTTAGGTCTTTAAGCCATTTTGATTTTATTTTTGTATATGGTATTAGAGAATGTTCTAATTTCATTCTTTTACATGTAGCTGTCCAGTTTTCAAAACACTGCTATTGAGAAGATTGTCTTTTTTCCGTTGTATATTCTGCCTCATTTATCATAGATTAACTGTCCATGGGTACATGGGCTTATTTCTGGGCTCTGTATCCTGTACCATTGATTTATGTGTCTGTTTTTGTGCCAGTATCATACCACTTTGATTACTGTATCTTTGTAGTATAGTCTGAAGTCAGGCAGCATTATTCCTCCAGCTCTGTTCTTAAGATTGTTTTGGCTATTCAGGGTCTTTTGTGTTTCCATACAAATTTTAAAATTACTTGTTCTAGTTCTGTGAAAAATGCCATTGGTAATTTGACAGGGATTGCATTGAATCTGTATATTGCCTTGGGTAGTATGGTCATTTTAACAATATTATTTCTTCCAATCCAAGAACACAGTATATCATTGCATTTGTGTCATTTTCAATTTCTTTCAACTGTGTCTTACAAATTTCTGAGTAAATATCTTCTACCTCCTTAGGTTTATTCTTAGATATTTTATTCTTTTTAATGTGATGGTAAATGGGATTGTTTCCTTAATTTCTCTTTCTAATCTTTGCTAGTGTATAAAAATGCAACAGATTTCTGTGTATTTTGTATCCTACAGCTCTATTAAATTCACTGATGAGCTCTAGTAGTTTTCTGGTTGTGTCTTTAGGATTTTCTATGTATGGTATCATGTCATCTGCAAACACTGACAGTTTTACATCTTACTTCCGAATTTGGATTCCTTTTATTTCTTTTTCTCCCCTGATAGTCGTGGCTAGGACTTCCAAAACTATTTTGAATAAAAGTGGCGAGAGTGGACATCTTTGTCTTGTTCTTGATCTTAGTAGAAATGCTTTCAGCTTTACACCACTAAGTATTTTGGCTGGGGTCTGTCATATATGGCCTTAATTATGTTGAGGTATATTCCCTTTATGCCCACTTTCTGGAGAGTTTTTATCAAAAATATATTTGAATTTTGTTAAAAGCTTTTTCTGTTTCTATTGAGATGATCATATGGTTTTTATTCTTCAATTTGTTAATGTGGTATATCACATTGATTTGCAGATATTAAAAAAGAAATCCTTGCATCCCTGGGATAAAAGTATCATATACCATGATCAAGTGAGATTTAATGTACTGTTGGATTTGGTTTGCTAATTTGTTGAGGATTTTTTGCATTTATGTTCTTCAGTGATATTGGCCTGTAATTTTCTCTTTTGTGATATCTTCATCTGTTTTTTTTTTTTTTTTTTTTTTTCTTAATCAGAGTGGCCTCATAGAATGATTTCAGAAGTGTTCCTTACTCTGTAATTTTTGGAATAGTTTGAGAAGGGCCCAGAGCCAGTTTCTGAAACTTGGAGCAGGCCCCATGCTCTTAACTACACTATTCAGGGAGGTCATCAAGAAGACATGACTGCAATTTGACCCACAAGCTAGACTCAGGCAGTTGGAGGATCCTCACCCCCTCTTCCTGTACTTGGAATGTGTGTTCCACTAGCATTCCCCATTCCCAGAAGCTGCCTCATATATACACCCCTGAGACTCTCTGGAGGGTATACATGACTGAACCCAGTTAAAGCCTCTATATAAACTGTTAAGATTAAATGTGTGGTTGCAGAAATCTACTCCTTTGCAGCCACCCAAGACAAATTAGTTCCCTTGCTTATTAAACCTGCTACCTACCAATCTGAAGTAGTCTGCCTCTTTCTTTAGTCTCTCCCTGCCTTTCACATAGGGGGGCCCAGCTTTGGACTGCACCCAGGAAGCACCCTATAAAGGTTGCAAACCAATATATACTGACTCTCAATATGCTGATCCATTATACTTTCAAAATTAAGCCTCTGCTTCCAAGAGCCTGTGTGGTGATGAGTCCTTGATTCAGCTTGTGAATATGAAAGTCTTCAATTCATTTTCTACACATGAATAGTGAATTCTAAGCAATTTCTACTGTGACAACATTTAAGCAATTTTCTGAACCTAGGATACAAGTTCCATGGGGACAAATATCTCAGTCTTTTTATCAGTTTCTTGCCAGAGCCTAGAACTGTGCTCTACAGTCACTAAGTACTCAAATATTTCTTGGATAAATAGCTGTTCTAGTGAAATCTAGGAATGGTGACTTGAAAATGGGTAAAAGAAAATGACTATAATAAAACCCTGTGACCACAACTCTTCCAGGCCAATAATATTAGCACCAGGAAAAACACTATCACTAAGAAACTGCAGACAGTTTTTCTTGGTATCTCACAGGGACTGAACCATGAAGCTTCTGAGCCAGGGATCCTCTTGATATTTAAAGTCATTAGAAAATAACAGGGCATATGTATTTGAAAAAAATATGTAACAGGGAACCATAGTATAGATCAGTTTCCAGACAAATGGTGAAAAAATAAATGGAGGATTTCAGGAGAGGAACAAATCAACAAGGTGAGACAGTAAGGAAAGGCTTCATGGAATTTGGAACAAAAACTTGACCCTGAAAACAGGATAGGAAACATTTAAGTAAAATCAAAGGAGGGAACAGAGGAGGGAGAGGGTGGGAGGGATCAGGTACAAATTTCAAACAGAAGAAGCAGGATGAGCCAAAACACAGAGGCAGAGTTGTTCAAACAATGAAAGGGAACAGCAGGGAGAACAATTTATTGGGCATAGGGGATTTAGAGCTATACACAGTATTAAATCAGGTTAGAAAGATAAGTAAGGGCCAAGTAGTAATTTATACCTGAGTCATAAAACTGAACAGTAGAATTAAAATGCACCTTCTGCTGAAATTCTAGACATCTTTAGAAGCACATTTTCCAAGTGACAGTAAATCACAGGGACACCAGATCATTTGGCATGAAAATGATCCACTAAGTTGTAGACACAATCCAATTAAGCTGCAATCAATACCATGGGATTTTGCAGCATTTGCCGTAAATTTTTATATGAAACCATATCATCAAATTTGAGTGTGGTTGCAGTGAAAATCCCAGTTTCCCATCACTATTGAGAAGTTCTCTGACCTCAAACACATCAAACTAAGATATAGGAAAGCACTGCAGAAGCTGATCTGAGAAATGGAATTTTGGTCAAGATGGTGTACTAGGAGAATGCGGAATTCACATCTCCTCACAACTAGGGCCCCTCCCAGACACCGGTGGGGGGACCACGGACACCTAAGGGGATTGGAGGAAGCCCCAGTGACCAGTTGTTTCAAATACAGTTTTATTTTTCCTAATATTTTTTTATCTTTATAATTTTATTTTGTGTTTATTTCTTACTGCTCCTTTTTTTCTTTCTTTCTTCTTTTTACCAATTTTTTCTTTCTTTCTTTCTTTTTACCAATTTTATTTTGTGTTTATTTCTTACTGCTCTTTTTTTCTTTCTTTCTTTTTACCATGCCATGAAGCTTGCAGGCTCATGGTTCCCAGGCTGGAGGTCGGGCCCAAGCTCCTGCAGTGGGAGCTCCAAGTCCAAACTGCTGGACTACAGAGAACCTCAGACCCCAGGGAATATCATTCAGAGTGAGGCCTACTGGAGGTCCTCATCTCAGCACCAAGACACAGTGTTATGCAACTGCCTGCAAACTCCAGTGCCAGATGTCTCAGGTCAAACAACCAGTAAGACAGGAATACAGGACCACCCATTAAAAAAAAAAAATCAAGTGACAAAAAATATGTTACATAAGAAAGACCAAGGTAAAAACCAACAAGACCAAATAAATGAAGACAAAATATGCAACCTACCTGAAAAAGAATTCAGGGTAATGATAGTAAAGATGATCCAAAATCTCAGAAACAGAATGCAGATAATACAAGAAACATCTAACAAGGATCCAGAAAAACTAAAGAGCATACAAACAGTGATGAACAACACAATTACTGAAATTAAAAATACTCTAGAAGGAATCAACAGCAGAATAAGTGAGTCATAAGAAAGGATAAATGACCTGGAAGATAAAATGGTGGAAATAACTGCCAGGGAGCAGAATAAAGAAAAAAGAAGGAAAGGAATTGAGGACAGTCTCAGAGACCTCTGGGACAATATTAAACAAACAAACATTCGAATTATAGGGGTTCCAGAAAAAGAAGACAATAAGAGTCTGAGAAAATATTTGAATAGATGATAGCTGAAAACCTCCCTAACATGGAAAAGGAAATAGTCAATCAAGTCTAGGAAGCACAGAGAGTACCATACAGGATAAACTCAAAGAGAAACATGCCGAGACACACATTAATCAAACTATCAAAAATTAAATACAAAAAAAAAAAAATTAAAAGCAGCAAGGGAAAAACAACAACATACAAAGGAATCCCCATAAGGTTAACAGCTGAGTTTTCAGCAGAAACTCTGCAAGCCAAAAGGGTGTGGCAGGACATATTTAAAGTGGTGAAAGGGAAATACCTACAACCAAGATTACTATACCCAGCAAGGATCTCATTCAGATTCGATGGAGAAATTAAAAACCTTACAGATAAGCAAAAATTAAGAGAATTGAGCACAACCAAACCAGCTTTACAACAAATGCTAAAGGAAATTTTCTAGGCAGGAAACGCAAGGAAAAGGCCTACAAAAACAAATGCAAAACAATTAAGAAAATGGTAATAAGAACATACATATCGATAATGACCTTAAATGTAAATGGATTAAATGCTCCAACCAAAAGACATAGACTGGCTGAATAGATACAAAAATAAGACCTGTATATATGCTGTCTACAAGAGATGCACTTTAGACCTAGGGACACATACAGACTGAAAGTGAAGGGATGGAAAAAGATATTCCATGCAAATGGACATCAAAAGAAAGCTGGAGTAGCAATTCTCATATCAGACAAAACAGACTTTAAAATAAAGACTATTCCAAGAGACAAAGAAGGACACTACATAATGATCAAGGGATCAATCCAAGAAGAAGATATAACAATTGTAAATATTTATGCACCCAACAGAGGAGCACATCAATACATAAGGCAAATACTAACAGCCTTATGTAGGAAGGGGAAATCAACAGTAACACAATCATAATAGAGGACTTTAACTCACTAATTTCACCAATGGACAGATCATCAAAATGAAAATAAGGAAGCACAAGCTTTAAATGACACATTAAACAAGGTGGGCTTAATTGATACTTATAGGACATTCCATCCAAAAACAACAAAATACACTTTCTTCTCAAGCGCTCATGGAACATTCTCCAGGATAGACCATATCTGGGGTCACAAATCAAGCCTTGGTAAATTTAAGAAAATTGAAATCGTATCAAGTATCTTCCCTCGTCTCACAGCTTTGTGCTTGGAAATCAATTACAGGGAAAAAAATGTAAAAAATACAAACACATGGAGGCTAAAAAATACAGTACTAATTACCCAACAGATCACTGAGGAAGTCAAAGAGGAAATCAAAAAGTACCTAGAAACAAATGACAATGAAAACAGAACAACACAAAATCTATGGGATGCAGCAAAAGCAGTTCTAAGAGGGAAGTTTATAGCAATACAATCCTACCTCAAGAAACAAGAAAACATCTCAAATAAACAACCTAAACTTACACCTAAAACAATTAGAGAAAGAACAACAAAAAATCCCCAAAGTTAGCAGAAGGAAAGAAATCATAAAGATCAGATCAGAAATAAATGAAAGAGAAATGAAGGAAACAATAGCAAAGATCAATAAAACTAAGGTTCTTTGAGAAGGTAAACAAAATTGGTAAACCATTAGCTAGACTCATCAAGAAAAAAAGGGAGAAACCTCAAATCAGCAGAATTAGAAATGAAAAAGGAGAAGTAACAACTGACACTGCAGAAATACAAAGGATCATGAGAGATTACTGCAAGCAACTATATGCCAATAAAATGGACAAGCTGGAAGAAATGGACAAATTCTTAGAAAAGCATAACCTTCAGAGACTGAACCAGGAAGAAATAGAAAATATAAATAGACCAATCACAAGCACTGAAATTGAGACTGTGATTAAAATCTTCCAACAAACAGAAGTCCAGGACCAGACGCCTTCACAGGTGAATTCTATCAAACATTTAGACAACAGCTAACACCTATCCTTCTCAAACTCTTCCAAAATATAGCAGAGGGAGAAACACTCCCAAACTCATTCTACGAGGCCACCATCACCCTGATACCAAAACCAGACAAAGATGTCACAAAGAAAGAAAACTAGAGGCCAATATCACTGATGAATATACATGCAAAAATCCTCAACAAATACTAGCAAACAGAATCCAACAGCACATAAAAAGGATCATACACCATGATCTAGTGGGGTTTATCCCAGGAATGCAAGGATTTTTCAATATATGCAAGTCAATCAATGTAATACACCATATTAACAAATTGAAGGATAAAAACCATATGATAATCTCAATAGATGCAGAAAAAGCTTTGGCAAAATTCAATACCCATTTATGATAAAAACTCTCCAGAAAGTAGGCATACAGGGAAGTACCTCAAAATAATAAAGGCCATATATGACAAACCCACAGCCAACATCATTCTCAAAGGTGAAAACCTGAAACCGTTTCCTCTAAGATCAGGAACAAGACAAGGTTGCCCACTCTCACTACTATTATTCAACATAGTTTTGGAAGTTTTACAATAGCAATCAGAGAAGAAAAAGAAATAAAAGGAATCCAAATTGGAAAAGAAGGAGTAAAACTGTCACTGTTTGCAGATGACATGATACTATACATAGATAATCCTAAAGATGCTACCAGAAAATTATTAGAGCTAATCAGTGAATTTGGTAAAGTCACAGGATACAAAATTAATGCACAGAAATCTCTTGCATTCCATACACTAATGATGAAAAATCTGAAATTAAAGAAACACTCCCATTTACCACTGCAACAAAATGAATAAATTACCTAGGAATAAACCTACCTAAAAAGACAAAAGACCTGTAGGCAGAAAACTATAAGACACTGATGAAAGAAAGTAAAGATGACACAAACAGATGGAGAGATATACCATGTTCTTGGATTGGAAGAATCAACACTGTGAAAATGACTCTACTACCCAAAGCAATCTACAGATCCAATGCAGTTCCCATCAAGCTACCAATGGCATTTTTTTTTTTTACAGAGCTAGAACAAAAAAATTCACAATTTGTATGGAAACACAAAAGATCGTGAATAGCCAAAGCAATACTGAGAAAGAAAAACAGAGCTGGAGGAATCAGGCTCCCTGACTTCAGACTATACTACAAAGCTTCAGTAATCAAGACAGTATGGTACTGGTACAAAAATAGAAATATAGATCAATGGAACAGGATAGAAAGACCAGAGATAATCCCATGCACATATGGTCACCTTATCTTTGATAAAGGAGGCAAGAGTATTTAAGGAGAAAAGACAACCTCTTCAGTAAGTGGTGCTGGGAAAACTGGACAGCTAAATGTAAAAGAATGAAATTAGAACACTTCCTAACACCATACACAAAAATAAACTCAAAATCGATTAAAGACCTAATTGTAAGGCTAGACAGTATAAAACTCTTAGAGGAAAACATAGGCAGAACACTGTATGACATAAATCACAGCAAGATCCTTTTTGACCCACCTTCTAGAGAAATGGAAATGAAAACAAACAAACAAATGGGACCTAATGAAACTTAAAAGCTTTTGCACAGCAAAGGAAACCATAAACAAGATGAAAAGACAATATTTTCTCTCAAAATGGGAGAGAATATTTGCAAACTAAGCAACTGACAAAGGATTAATCTCCAAAATTTACAAGCAGCTCATGCAGCTCAGTATCAAGAGAACAAACCACCCAATCCAAAAATGGGCAGAAGATCTAAATAGACGTTTCTGCCAACACACACATGAAAGGATGCACAACGTCACTAATCATTAGAGAAATGCAAATCAAAACTACAATGAGATATCACCTCACACACGTCAGCATGGCCATCATCAAAAAATCTACAAACAGTAATGCTGGAGAGGGTTTGGAGAAAAGGGAACCCTCTTGCACTGTTGGTGGGAATGTAAATTGATACAGCCACTATGGAGAACAGTATGGAGGCTCCTTAAAAAACTAAAAATAGAACTACCAGCAGTCCCACTACTGGGCATATACCCTGAGAAAACCATAATTCAAAAAGAGTCATGTACCACAATGTTAATTGCAGCACTATTTACAATAGCCAGGACAGGGATGCAACCTACGTGTCCATCGACAGATGATTAGATAAAGAAGATGTGACACATATAAACAATGGAATATTACTCAGCCATAAAAAGAAACGAAATTGAGTTATTTGTAGTGAGGTGGATGGACTTACAGTCTGTCATAGAGAGTGAAGTAAGTCAGAAAGAGAAAAACATATATCATATGCTAACACATGTATATGGAATCCAAAAAAAAAAAAAATGGTGCTGATGAACCTTGGGGCAGGACAGGAATAAAGACGCAGATGTAGATAATGGACTTGAGGACATGGGGAGGGGGAAGGGTTATCTGGGACAAAGTGAGAGAGTAACATTGACATATATACACTACCAAATGTAAAATAGATAGCTTGGGGGAAGCAGCTGCATAGCACAGGGAGATCAGCTCGGTGCTTTGCGACCACCTAGAGGCGTGGGATGAGGAGGGTGGGAGGGAGACGCAAGAGGGAGGGGATATGGGGATATATGCATTCAGATAGCTGATTCACTTTGTTATACAGCAGAAACTAACACAACATTGTAAAGCAATTATACTCCAATAAACATGTTTAAAAAATGGAATTTTTAAAATCTAGAGAAATAATTACTGGAAAAATATTAAGAGCTATACTTAAATATTTAGGGATCCATCAAGATGTTTTATCAAACATCTGGAAATTCAAATTTCAAGTCTTCAAAATCTAATAAAACTGAACTCTCAATATGCAGTATTAAAGAGGTGTTACCATTGTGGTGAATCAAGTTTAAATGATTCATAACTTATACACTTATATACATTTATCTAATCAAAAACATATTTAGAGTATTAGGTTACCATTATCTTCTAAGAAAAACCACTGCATCAGCAGGCTTGATTTACCAGCAAATATGCTTATCTTAGTTTCTGTGTACCGTAACTTGGTCAAAATCTCAGGAACTGCAAAACTATACAAGATCTAACAGGAAGTAAAGAATGTTTTCCTTTCTCTTAAAGCTGGCATATTGTATGACCAACTAAGCATTTTAGAAATAGCATTTCTCCATTTCTCTCTTACACAGGTTCTGTTTTCCAGGTTGATTTTTGCACATTTGTTATTAACCTATATCAATACATAGTCACATCTGAGCTATGGAAATCTATGCTCATTTATATCTGTTAAGTTATACTGCTATCTCTTATTTTGCAAAAATACTGACAGATCATTTTATTTTCCAGAAAGTCTAAATCACTATTGCTTTTGTGACAGTGCCATATTATTTTCCCTTTGACTTCTAAGAACAATGATACATGAGTGACGCATAAGATGTAAAACCAAATAATGGACTATGTCTACATACATCAAATTCATAATAGGAGGACCTTTTGTGCACTGCAGAAAATACTGAGGTCTGAAAACATTCGATCCTTTAATGACACATTCCCAAACTAAACTCAAATCATCATCAGAATTGATTCCTTGATGACTTTAAGTCACATTATTAGTTTGATACTGATGTACCTTTTATATGTTTTAACATTCTAAGGGTTTTACGCCTATAAATATGTCACATATGTAAAACTTTCAAATTCAAAGCTCAGCAGACCAGGAAATTCAAACTTTGGTTATTGAAGACTTTATCACTTCACCATAATTCACTTTTTGTCATTCCATAAGATATTGTTACAGTCAGTCATAACAAGTGTCCATGAGTTCCAATATAATATACTCACAAAAATGAGTTTGAAAAGGAGAGATATATACAAATTGTGTCTCATTACAAATCTTTTCACATTAGTTTATTAATTACCATGACCTAAACATGCATAATGTCTATCACATTATACAAAATTATTCCATGTACTTGTATCATGAACTAACTATTTTTACTATGAATAAGTGTCCTTAATTGATCTTGGTAAAATCACTGGTTAAAATACTAGTTATGTGACTATGAAAAAAAATCCTGACATAAAATTCAGTATTATTTATCTTCTAAGGGGAAAATGCTGTGAAATATTCTTAATCATAGACAAATCAGACATTTTCACATACTTTAAAATGAAAATATGGTTCATATTTCAACCTAATACTGACAATTATTTTCCTATCAAGGATTTCATATCATTTTTAGAATAATTAATCCTAATGGTAAGTCCTTTGCTATTTTTATTTATTTCCTGAGAATACTAACTTCAATTTTCCAATACAGCTATAAATCATCTATAATGCTTTAGTCTTCTCAGAAGGACCATAATACCACTGATATCACTTTTAGATTTTTTATTTAAAAAATCACATTAAATTTACCATTTTCGTATCCTGAGTATCTTTATCCTTTAGTTCTTTAATATGATATAATCTGACATTTTTTATCTTATGCTTCCTTATATTACTATGACCTTATTTTTACCTATGTCCTAAATTCATATATCATAGGATCTGATGTATGGTGTCTGTTATAAATTAAGATATTAAACAAATTATTTAATAATTTGTTTAGGGATCTTTGATGATCACTGTACCAGCAGAGTGTTTGGTCCTTTATTCTTTCCAGTGGTGTGCTGTGCAGTGCACTGGTTGTTAATGCATTCTGTGGATAGCTCAGACTCTAATTTTACTATCATAAAAACATTTAAGAAATAGCCTTAATTGTATGCATGTCAAATCAGTGATTGTATTGTCAAATCAGTGGTTCCCAACTCTTGTTGCATATTAGAATCTCCTGGTAACTTAAAAGTAATTTTTGATGCCCAGTCACCAGCTCACTCCGCCACAACTTTATGTTCTGTTGTAGGTCCTGGGCATCATGTTGAAAACCACTTGTGTAAGTTTACAGATATTTTTCTTTTAGATTACTGATAAAATCTTCACTATAGTCTGAATTTTCAGGAAATAATCAGAAACAAATATCTTCAATCTGCTGCTTCAGATGTAGAAGGAAAGTTACAATGGTGTACTAAACCTGGTAAATACTCATTAGGTTTCTTAAATGACTTGAAAAATACCTCCATGTAAATAAAAATGGTAGACCACTCTTTATTCTTAGAAATGACGAAGTTGGAGAACCTTATACATTGTTAACTGATATTGTCAGCTGACATAATCCCAAAGATGATCTTAATCCTATTTTCTTTTTCATATTTCACTATTATTTTTTAAGTGTTTATATCAATTTTGTAAAAGTGTTTATGATGATAAGGCTTTATATTGTACAGTCCTTGCTATGTAAGAGTCATGGTATGTGAAACATTACCTGTACAACAAGCAATTGTTTGTGAAAATATTTTCGAATTTTTAAACTTATTTACTTACTAATTCAAGAAATAGGAGCCAGATTTCTACTAATGGCCAGCAAATTTGCCAAGTTCTGAGACTACTACAATAAATGATAGACATGGATTTTACCCTTAAGGAACACCAACTAGTTTGAGAAACGAGTCTTCAGACAATTAACTGTACTTCCCTGAATACTGAAATATTAAAATTATGTTAAAAAACGTGGGAGAATGAGTCTTAAAAGGTAGTCCTTATTAACATTCCATAATAAGATAGATAATAGTTTTGCTAAAATTTGTGGGTTCCATAAAAGGTGTAGCATTTTAGAATTAAAATAGAGAAATTCTGAAATAGGAATCAGTAA
The DNA here is from genome assembly GCF_028023285.1 of Balaenoptera ricei. Taxonomy (NCBI): domain Eukaryota; kingdom Metazoa; phylum Chordata; class Mammalia; order Artiodactyla; family Balaenopteridae; genus Balaenoptera; species Balaenoptera ricei. Next base: position 111,227,933 of record NC_082642.1, read on the forward strand.
ATTTTAGCCCATTGCCTGTTACTATCTGAGCTGAGAGTTAAGAATAGTTTTTATACTTCTAATGGTTGGAGAAAAAATAATATTTCATAAAATGTAAAGTTATCTGAAACTCAGATTTCATTTGCCATAAATAAAAAGGCATTGGAACACAGCCAGATTCATTTTAAATATTGTCTATGGCTGTGTTGCATTGTAATGGCAATGGTGAGTAGCTGCAAGAGGAGTCTGGCTTGCAACAACTGAAGACTATCTGGCTCTTTACAGAAAAGGTTGCCAATACCTGCTCCAGGTCAACACTGTTGACTAGAGCTTTCTGTGACAATGGACATGTTCTATACCTACACTATCAAAGACAATATCTACCGGGTACATGTAGCTATTGAGATCTTGATATGCGATCAGTGTGATGATGAAACTGATTATCTATTTTAATTAAAATTTCTCACTATTTTTAATTATTATTTTATTCTAACTGTTTTAAGTTCAGTTCATTTTGAGCAATTTAATGTAGCAATAATAGTTAAAAGTGTTTACTCTGGAGTAAGGATGCATAGAGTTTAAGTCCAGCTCTGATCCAAACTGGTTCTGAACCTTGGAAAATCTAATCTTTTGGATGTACTACTATAACTATCTTACTTATTAGTACTGAATGAATTAATACCTGTAAAGAACATATGATTCTAACTGGAAAACAGATGCTGAAATAGTGATTGCCATTACATTATGGTTGTTTTGACATTAATATATTCAACAAATTAACACACCAAATATTTGTATTCCCAGCACCTATTATAGGTGCCAAGAACACAACTGAAGCAACAGAGACGATATCTGTTTTGGTAGAGCTTACGTATTGCTACCCATGATGCAATATAAAAAACAACAAAAATATTTGGCATTAGTTACAAGTAATTACTTATATGAATCAAGAACATATTGACATCATGAAAGGGAATAAATCAGAAATTATCTAATTGCAAAATCTGCTATAAGCCTATGTAACCTATAGCCTCCAATTTTAATTTTTTGCTTACTTTAGATCATCTCCAATATTCTTACTGACAGATTCTGTAGAAATAAAGTATAAATCAAATTTTTAAAAATTTATATTAACAGAAAGCCACGAGTATCTGTTTAATATATTGATGTTCCCCAAGTTATTTTATTTTTAAAAAGTCTTCTACAAAGATATCAAAATAAAAGAAAATTACAGGCCCAAATCACTGAAGAACATAGATGCATAAAATGCTCAACAAAATACTAGCAAACCGAATCCAACAACACATTGAAAGAATCATACACCCTGATCAAATGGGATTTATCCCAGGGTTGCTAGAATTCTTCAATATACACAAATCGGTCAATGTGATACACATTAACAAATTGAATAAAAACCATATGATCATCTCAATAGATGCAGAAAAATCTTTTGACAAAATTCAACACCCATTTGAGAGAGATAAAAACTCTCCAGAAAGTAGGCATACAGGGAACTTACCTCAACACAATAAAGGTCATATATGACACACCTAACATCATACTCAATGGTGAAAAGCTGAAAGCATTTTCTCTAAGATCAGGAACAAAACGAGGACATCTACTCTCACTTCTATTATTCAACATAGTTTTGGGAGTCCTAGCCACGACTATCAGAGAAGAAAAAGAAATAAAAGGAATCCAAATTGGGAAGTAACAAGCAAAACTGTCACTGTTTGAAGATGACATGATACTCTACATAGAAAATCCTAAATATATTACCAGAAAACTACTAGAACTCAATGAATCTGGTAAAGTTGCAGGAGACAAAATTAATGCACAGAAATCTCTTGCATTCCTATACACTAACAATGAAAGATCAGAAAGAGAGATTAAAGAACCAATCCCATGTACCATCACACCAAAAAGAATAAAATACCTAAGAATAAACCTACTTAAGGAGGCAAAAGACCTGTACTCTGAAATCAAAGATGATACAAACTGATGGAGAGATATACCATGTTCTTGGATTGGAAGAATCAATATTGCAAAAATAACTATACTACTCAAAGCAATTTACAGATTCAGTGTAATCCCTATCAAATTACCAAAGGCATTTGTCACAGAATTAGAACAAAAAATTTTACAGTTTGTACAGAAACACAAAAGACCCTGAATGGTGAAAGCAATCTTGAGAAAGAAGAATGGAGCTGGAGGAATCAGGCTCCCAGACCTCAGACTATACTACAAAGCTACAGTAATCACAACAGTATGGTACTGGCACAAAAACAGAAATATAGATCAATGGAACAGGATAGAAAGCCCAGAGATAAACACATGCACATATGGTCACCTTTGATAAAAGAGGCAAAAATATACAATGGAGAAAAGACAGCCTCTTCAATAAGTGGTGCTGGGAAAACTGGACAGCTAAATGTAGAAGAATGAAATTAGAACACTCCCTAACTCCCCACACAAAAATAAACTCAAAATGGATTAAAGACCTAAATGTAAGGCCAAACACTATAAAACTCTTGGCAGAAAATATAGGCAGAACACTTTTTGACATAAATCACAGCAAGATCTTTTTCAATCCACCACCTAGAGTAAGAAAATAAAAACAAAAATAAACAAATGGGACCTAATTAAACTTAAAAACTTTTGCACAGCAAAGGAAACCATAAACAAAACGAAAAGACAACCCTCAGATTGGGAGAAAATATTTGCAAATGAAGCAACTGACAAGGGACTAATTTCCAAGATATACAAACTGCTCATGCAGCTCAATATCAGAAAACAAACAACCCAGTCAAAAAATGGGGAGAAGACCTAAACAGACATTTCTCCAAAGAAGACATACAGATGGCCAACAAATACAAGAAAAGATGCTCAACATCACTAATTATTAAAGAAATACAAATCAAAACTACAATGAGGTATCACCTCACACCAGTCAGAATGGCCATCATCAAAAAATCTACAAATGATAAATGTTGGAGAGGGTGTGGAGAAAAGGGAACCCTCCTACACTATTTGTGGGAATGTAAATTGGTACAGCCACTATGGAGACCAGTAGGGAGGTTCCTTAAAAAACTAAAAAGCGAGCAACCATATGACTCAGCAATCTCACTCCTAGCATATATCTAGAGAAAACCAGAATTCGAAAGGATGCATGCACTCTGATGTTCATTGCAGCACTATTTACAATAGCCAGGATATGGAAGCAACCTAAATGTCCACTGACAGAATGTATAAAGAAGATGTGGTACCTATATACAATGGAATATTACTCAGCCATAAAAAGGAACGAGATAGTACCATTTGCAGAGATGTGGAGGCAAATAGCGTGAAGTAAAAATTTTAGGTAAACATACCATATGTTTATATAATTAGAAAAAAGTTACCTATTTATGGATTTTATGATGGTGTTATCAGCTTTTTCAAAATTGTAATTTGGTGCCAATCTCACACAAAGTAAACAATGACTTCCATATCTAATTTTATTCATAGTTTTTATCCTTTTCCTTTTGTATCCTTCTCCCTGCCCCCCAAAACTGTGTAAGCTTTAGGCTCCATAAAACCTAGATCTGCCTTGATCAGATTTTAAAATGGATACTAGTTGGAAAATATTTTTTTACAGTAAACTTTCTGGGCTATATATATATATATTTCCAAATACAAAAAACTATGGAAAATATTTAAAATGTATATCTCTAAATATAATGCATGGTAGGTATTATGTTTCTTTATATGTGACCTTAGAACAGGAATTCCTTTGAACTTAGTGAAAATGCAACATTTAGGCCAGATCTAAGGCAGCCAGAGAAAGGTGGGAAAATATGTAAGATTTTTAATATCTTACTTAGACTGAAGAATTTTTTCCAATCATGTATTAACTAAGTATATCACCTCTGAGCTATTAAAAATTAATAACTTCATATGATATATGATTGAGCTCATAGCTCTATATTTAAATACTACTCTTTCCTCTGGAATGCAAATAAGTGAGATGAGCTAGTAATAATCCATATTTCCACTGTTTCTTTGCCTATTTTTATTATCAAATTATATATATTAAGAATATTATTCTATATGGATTCCCTTCATTTGTAGAATCTTTTTTCCTCACTCAGTCCTCCTCCTCACATTACTATTTACACCACGAAAATTTAGTAACTTGGCAAATTTTTCCATTAAAAATGTATTTATGGTATATATGCACGTTACTTTTCTTTCTTATGTGTCTAGGATGTCATTATAATAAGTCTTAAATATTACATGGAACTTAGATAGTTTGATATTATCCCACAAGTCACTGAGTCTGTTTCTTTTCTTCAATATTTAATCTGTGCTTCAATTTGTATAGTTTCTATTGCTATGTGTTCAGGTCCACTGATCTTTTATTCTGCAGATGTTTACTGTAATCTGATTTATTTCATCTAGAAAAATTTTTATTTCAGTTATTGTATTTCTCATTTCTGATATTCCTTTTTATTTATTTTTATATCTTTCATAAGCAGAAACCAGCAGCTGTCACTGCATGAACTTCATTTGTTTATCCTTTCTTTATTGATCACACGCTGGTCCTGCTAGTTATCCAGTATATGAAAAGAGTTGCTTTATGTATTTTGTCTGGTTTCCTAATTATTTAAAGCACGAATGAAAGTCCAGTACTCTATCATATCTAGAGACAGAAGTCTTGAGTTTTCTTTTTACTAGTGTACATGACACAGGTAGACATTACCAAGACATTAGTTCAAAACCAGAAGGCTTATTAACACAATGACGAGATGTTTGTCTTTAGTTATCTTAATGTGCTATGAGACTCACTTTACCTTGGCCTGCAATTGTGTGAGTAGGTGATATACTTCAAATTGAATCTTAGTATTAAAAACACTTGTGTGTGTACGCATGCATGCCCATGTGTGTGCGTATCCACGTGCTCCTGTCTATCATTTGAGGCCATAACTGAAAGAAATGACTACTTCACTTTAGATATTTAAGAAAAAAGTATAAATCAAAATATGAGAAATTAATGTATATAGAAGTAATAGAAACAGAAAAGAAATAATAGAAATTATAAATAAATCTAAAATTGGAAAACTTTTTTTTAAGCTATTGCAATGCTTGAACTGGAATGTGACAGAAAAGGAAAAAAAAAAAAAATATATATATATATAAAGACTATTTCTGAAATATAATTGTAAAATTCCTAAGTAAATTATAGTAATTATAAGTAAGTAATTATAAATTATAAATTTATCCTATGGGATAAAATTGGCAGCATATTTTAAGACTAATACATCATGTCCAAGTAGGTTTAGTTCAGGATATGAAGATGTTTCTATGTTAGCACACTCTGTTCAATCAGCAGTGGTGACCTTGCATTCAAACTGATAGTGAAACTCATAAGACACAGTACATTTCAAATAACACCAAATTTATCTAGCTTTAATTAAGAATATAAGATGGGTAATGACAGGTAACACATTCTTTTCAAGTACACATGGAACATTCTCTAAGATAGATCGCATGCTAGGCCACAAAAAAAGCCTCAGTAAATTTAAGAAAACTGAAATCATATCAAGCATCTTTTCTAAACACAGCACTATGAGACCAGAAATCAACTACAAGAAAAAAGTGGCAAAAACACAAACACATGGAGGCAAAACAATATGCTACTCAACAACCCATGGATCACTGAAGAAGTCAAAGAGGAAATTTAAAAATACCTAGAGACAAATGAAAATGAGAACAAAAATCCAAAACCTCTGGGACACAGCAAAATCAATTCTAAGAGGGAAGTTTATAGAAATGAAAGCTTACCTCAGGAAACAAGACAAACCTCAAATAAACAACCTAATACACCTAAAGGAACTAGAAAAAGAAGAACAAACAAAACCCAAAGTTAGTAGAATAAAAAAAAAAAAAAAAAGCAGACATCAGAGCAGAAGTAAATAAAATAGACACTAAAAAAAAAAGAAAAGATCCATGAACCTACAATATGGTTCTTTGAAAAAATAAGCAAAATTGATAAACCTTTAACCAGATTCATCAAGAAAACAAGAGGGCTCAAATCAGTAAAAATCAAAAAAGAAAAAGGAGATGTTACAATAGACACCACAGAAATCCAAAAGATCATAAGAGACTACTACAAGCAACTATATGTCAATAAAATGGACAACCTAGAAGAAATGGACAAATTCTTAGAAAAGTACAACTTTCCAAGACTGAACCAGGAAGAAATAGAAAATATGAACAGACAAATTACCAGCACTAAAATTGAATCAGTAGTTTTAAAACCCCCAACAAATGAAAGTCCAGGACCAGATGGCTTCACAGGAAAATTCTACCTAACATACAGAGAAGAGTTAAAACCTATCCTTCTGAAAGTATTCCAAAAAATTTGCAGAGGAAGGAACACTTCTGAACTCATTCTATGAGGCAAGTATCAACCTGATACCAAAACGAGAAAAAGATATCACAATAAAATTACAGGTCAATATCATTGATGAATATAGATACAAAAATACTCAACAAAATATTAGCAAACCAAATCCAACAATACATTCGAAAGATCATACAAAATGATCAAGTGGGATTTAACCCAGGGATGCAAGGATTTTTCAATATCCACAAACCAACTGATGTCATACATCATATTGACAAATTGAAGATTAAAAACCATGTGATCATCTCAATAGGTTCATAAAAAGCCTTTGACAAAATTCAACATCCATTTATGATAAAAACTCTCCAGAAAGTGGGAATAGAGGGAACTTACCTCAACATAATAAAGGCCACATATGACAAACCCACAGCTAACATCATACTCAGTGGTGAAAAGCTGAAAGCATTTCCTCTAAGATCAAGAACAAGACAAGGATATCCGCCCTTGCCACTTTTAGTCAACATAATTTTGGAAGTCCTAGCCACAGCAATCAGAAGAAAAATAAATAAAAGGAATCCAAACTGGAAAGGGTGAAGTAAAACTGTCACTGTCTGCAGATGACATGATACTAAACATAGAAAATCCTAAAGATGCCACCAGAAAACTACTAGGGCTTATTGATAAATTCAGTTAAGTTGCAAGATACAAAATTAATATACAGAAATATGTTGCATTTCTATACACTAACAATGAACTATCAGAAAGAGAAATTAAGGAAACAGAAATTAAGGAAACAATCCAATTTACCATCACATGAAAAAGAATAACTAGGAATAATGTAATAAACCTACCTAAAGAGGTGAAAGATCTGTACTCACAAAGCCATAAGACACTGATGAAAGAAAGTGAAGATGACAAACAGATGGAAAGATACACCATGTTCATGGATTAGAAGAATCAATATCGTTAAAATGACCATACTACCCAAGGCAATATAAAGATTCAATGCAATCCCTATCAAAATTACAATGGCATTTTTCACAGAACTAGAACAAGTAATTTTAAAATTTGTATGGAAACACAAAAGTCCCTGAATAGGCAAAACAATCTTAAGAACAGAGGTGGAGGAATAATGGTCCCCAACTTCAGAATACACTACAAAGCTACAGCAATCAAAATGGTGTGGTACTGGCACAAAAACAGACACAAATCAATGGAACAGGACAGACAACCCAGAAATAAATCCACACACCCATGGACAATTAATCTATGACAAAAGAGGCAAGAATATACAATGGAGAAAAGACAGTCTTCTTGATAGCGGTGCTGGGAAAACAACATGCAAAAAAAAAAAAAAACCAGCTCCATGTAAAAGAATGAAATTAGAACATTCTGTGACACCATATACAAAAGTAAACGCAAAATAGATTAAAGACCTAAATGTAAGGTCAGATACTATAAAACTCTTAGAGTAAAACATAGGTAGAACACTCTGCCATAAATCACAGCAATGGTTTTTTGGATCTATCTCCTAGAAAAATGGAAATAAAAACAAATATAAACAAATGGAAGCTAATTCAAAGCTTTTGCACACCAAAGGAAACGACTGACAAAATGAAAAGACAACCTACTGAATGGGAGAAAATATTTGCAAATAATAGGACCAATACAGGGTTGATATCCAACATATATAAATAGCTCATACATCTCATCATCAAAAAAAACAAACAACCCAATCAAATAATGAGCAGAAGGACTGAATAGACATTTTTTCCAAAGAGGAAATGTAGATGGCCAACAGGCACATGAAAAGATGTTCAACATCACTAGTCATCAGGGAAATGCAAATCAAAACCACAATGAGATATGGCCTCACACCTCTCAGAATGGCTCTCATCCAAAAGAACACTAATAACAAACGCTGGAAAGGATGTGGAGAAAAGGGGACCCTTGTCCACTGTTGGTGGGAATGTATATTGGTATAGCCACTGTGGAAAACACTATGGATGGAGGTTTCTCAAAAAACTAAAATTAGAAATACCATATAACCCAGAAATGCCACTCCTGGGACATATCTGAAAAAAAACAAAAGCACTAATTTGAAAAGATAGATGCACCCTACTGTTCACAGCAGTATGATTTACTATTGCCAATATATGGAAGCAACCTAAGTGTCCTTCAATAGATCAATAGATAAAGAAGTGGTGTGTGTATACACACACACACACACACACACACACTCACACACACACAACAGAATACTACTCAGCCATAAAAATAGAATGAAATTTTGCCATTTTCAGCAACATGGATGGACTTGGAAGGCATTATGGTAAGTGAACTAAGTCAGACAGAGAAAGACAAATGCTGTATGATATCAATTTTATGTAGAATTAAAATATATATATATATAATGAAATATATGATGAATATAATGAAATATATATGAATGAATATATTATAATTCATTATAATTATAATGAATATAATGAAAAAAAAGCAGACTCACAAATATAGAGAAAAAACTGGTAGTTACCAGTGGAGAGAGGGAAGGGGGAAGCAACATAAGGGTGAGGCTATTGGGTGTAAGATAGGCTACAAGGATGTATTGCACAACATGGGGAATATAGCCAATATTTTGTAATAACTGTAAATGGAATATAACCATTAAAATATGTATTAAAATTAAAAAATAGATTAGAATACAGAAGGTACAATTGAATCTTGTTTCTTTTGGCAAATATAACTGTATATGTTTAAAATGTAAAAAAAAAAAAAAAAATGGGTAACGTAGCACATACAGCAACAGGAAAGTGAAGCTCCTATGACTCTCAGGTGCAGCTTCTTATGTCCCCAGATAATTTCAAGCTTAAGACACACGTGTTCATCCAAGTGCAGGGAAGTTGTAATTTCCATGCACCCATTATACATTGCTAGTCACAGAGCCTCTCAAGAGTAATGACTATCTCATATTCTACAGTGCCATTACAGCTCATCAATACTGGTTACCAGCTAGTCAATAAACAATATCAGTGATGAAGTACTGGTTGTTGGTCTGGCACATATTGATAGTTCTTGATCTGATTCCGATTTATAGTGGCTCTACTGTTTTGTATAGATTCCTTAAGTTAATGATGCAAAAATAATCTGCCTAGGAGCTAAGGCATCAGGTATTTATGAGCCTATAGGAGAAGCCACAGAACCAGCTACTAACACTTTCCTTCCAGTGTGGGGATTTTTTTCAGTACACATTATCATAATACATGAAAATGAGAAAGGATTTACCTACGTACATAGATGTAGGGAGTTGATAAAAAGACACCTGGTAAAATACAACATCCAATCTTTATTTTTAAGAAACCCTTAGTAAAATAAGACTAGAAAGGTTAAAATAGTTAATATAAATCTCCAAATGATTGTCAATGTCATGTGATACTTAATGGTGAAACACTACATTCCAAACAAGTAAGAAACAAGAGAAGGAGTTATGAATCAAGATGGTGGCATAGGTTATTCCCAATTCAGTCTTCCTCAGCAGAAGACCAAATAGCAACTATCCACAGACAAGACACCATTGTGAAAATCCCAGAACCTGGAGGTCAGGCTAAAGCACCCCCTTGACTGAGAAGGACGGCATTAGAAGGGAAGGAGAAACAGTTTCATTTTGACCACATCACGCCTCTCCCAGGCCAGCACAGGACTGCACAAAGAGCGCTTTCTCCAGTGGAAAAACAGCTTGACATGGATATCCAGCTCCCCAAGTGTTGTTGGATGCTTCCTAAGAGGCCCACTGGGGTCTCACCTCACAGGGATCACTGGGGGTGGGAGGGTCTGCAGGGCTCAATCACTGGCTATGCAATAGACAGTGAAGGGGAGAGGGCCTTCCTTGTATTAACCAGTGCTCATATCTTGGTGAATTGCATTCCTGGTAACAGTGGCAGAGAGCCCAGCCAACAGTTCTGCAGAACCAAGCCTGTGGCTCTATCTGGCCAGGGAACCTAGTTGACAGTCAGACAAGGAGCCAAGCCAACAGTCTTGCCCAACTATCAAGCATAACCTCTGGCCTCACAGAACCAGGGTGTTTGAACAGTGAACCTAAGCAACCTCTGAGCCCAGCCTATGGCCCTGACTGATTGCTGAACAGCCTGAGGCCTAGCCCAAGCAGGGAGCCCAGCCATTCACCCTTCCCAACCACTGACCACCATCTTTAGCCCCACCCAATAGCAGGATAAAGGAGGCCCTACCCACTAGAAAGCCAGGCCAGTGACCTCACCCCACAGCAGAACACAACCAGCAGCCTACCTGATCAGGAAGCCCAGTCTCCATCCCTGTCCAACTTCAGGACACAGCCTGTGGCCCCACCAGATTACATAGCACATCATGAGTCTCTGACCAACAACAAAGCTCTGATGTGGCCTTGTCTGAAAACTGAGTCCAGTCAGGAGCACCATACAGTTGAGAGCACCTCCTGAGGCCCCACCCAACCGAGAGCCATTGCAGAGCCCACCTAGTGGCCCCACCTGACCTTGGAGCATAGTCTGTAGCCCCGCCAAGCAGGAAGCCCATCCTGTGGTCTCACTTGAACTTGCAGCCCAGCAAACTCATCCAACTGCAGAACCCAGCCAGCAGTAACCTTCTCCCAAGTCAGAACGAAGGCAGTGGTGTTGTCCAACCAGAAACCCCAACAGCAAGGCCTGCCTGCCGGCCAGTGCTACCAGCTGAGCCCTCCAGTCCCCCAAGCTGATCCGACTGGTGATGGTCTTTTCCTGCAGAATCAAACCTGTAAAGCCTGGAAGAGGAGACTGCTTACTCAAATGCACAGTTACCAATGCAAAGATACCAGAATCACTAGGAACTGGGTCAGCAGGACATCACCAAAGGAAACACATAAATATACTCACTGGTGCCAACTAAAAAATTGGCACTTGCCATCTGACTCTATAAGGATTAAGTCACTAGCTACTATAGCTGCTGACCTTCAATACACCCTGAAAGGAGTTCAGGGTGGAGATCAGGAATGAGGCACTCTGTGCTCTGGGATAAACTGGCAGTACAGAGCTTCAGGTAATTAGATATTTTCAGGAGAATATTTTATAAGCCTAATTCTTATATCTCCTCATACCTAGAAAAGCATTAAAACCATTAATTGTGACATCTGCTCTTCGTGACGCAGCAAGCCTCTACCAAAATATTTGCTTGACTGCACGTACCCCTAAAATCATATATAATACTGACCTTTCCTCCAACCTCTTTGAAGCCGGTACCTCCGAGCTATCCAAGATGCTGTCTCTCAGGCTACAGTCCTAATTTTGCTCCAAATAAAACTTAACTTACAGGGCTTCCCTGGTGGCGCAGTGGTTGAGAGTCCGCCTGCCAATGCAGGGGACACGGGTTCGGGCCCTGGTCTGGGAAGATCCCACATGCCGCGGAGCGGCTGGGCCCGTGAGCCACAACTACTGAGCCTGCGCGTCTGGAGCCTGTGCTCCGCAGCAAGAGAGGCCGCGACGGTGAGAGGCCCGCGCACCGCGATGAAGAGTGGCCCCCACTTGCCACAACTGGAGAAAGCCCTCGCGCAGAAACGAAGACCCAACACAGCCATAAATTAAAACAAACAAACAAACAAAAAACTTAACTTACAACTCTCATGTGAACTTTCTTCAGTTGACACTGGTAAATATAAATATATATTCAAAGTTAGATTCTCTAATATTGTTATGGTGGTGCATAAATCACAACTATAGTTTAAAAGTTAACTAATACATTAAAAACTGTAATAATTTGGTTGTGGATGCACACTATAAAAAGATGTAACTTGTAATATCAATCACCTAAAATCTGAGGAAGGAGAAAAGTAAAAGTACAAATTTCTATATTCTATCAAATTTTGAAGTTAAGTTGTAAGGCTCATGGTAACCACAAAGGAAACACCTGTAGTAGATACACAAAAGATTATGATAAAGGACTCAAAGAATATGCCTCAAAAAGTTTTCAAATCACAAAGGAAGACAGCAAGAGAGGAAGCAAGGAACAAAGGACCTACAAAACAGTCAGAGAACAACAGAATCTCAATACTAGTAAGTCCTTACCTATAAATAATCAGTTTAAAGGTAAATGGATTAAAGTATCCATTAAAAAGACAGAATAGCTGAAAGAATAAAAAACAAGATCCCACAATATACTCCCTTTACCTTTAAGGACACACATAGACTGAGCATAAAGGGATAGAAAAAGATATTTCTAGCAAATAATAACCACAAGAAAGCAGGGGTAGCTAAACTTATACATTAGGAAAAAGCTCTTTGACATTGGTCTTGGCAATGATTTTTTGTTTATGACACCAGAAACATTAAGTATGTGAAAAGGTAATCAACCTCACTAATCATCAGGGAAATGCTAATCCAAACCATAATGAGCTATAACTTCACACCTGTTAGGATGGCTATTATCAAAAAGCACAGTCTTGAAGAGTTATCTGCACCCTCCACCGCATGTTCACTGCAGAACTGTCCACAATAACCAAGACATGGAAACAATCTAAGTGTCCTTGAATGAAAAAATGGATAAAGAAAACAAGATTATATAACGAAGTATTATTCAGACATAAGAAAGACCCTGTCATTTGTGACAACATGGATGAACCTTGAGTACATTATGCTAGGTGAAAGTAGTCAGAGAGAGAAAGACAAATACTGTATGATATCACTTATATGTAGAATCTGAACAAAACTGACCTTATGGAAACAGAGTAAGTTGTTGGTTGCCAGGGGCTAGGTGGCGGGGGAAAATAGGGTACAGGCAGTCAAAGGGTACAAATTTCCAGTTATAAGATGACTAAGTTCTAGGGGAACATAACATAGCATGGTGACCATAGTTAACAATACTGATCATATACTTGAAAGTTGTTAAGAGTAGTAAATCTTAAAAGGTCTTACCACCAAAAAAAAAAAAAGAAAAAAAGAAATGTTAACTCTATGAGGTGATGGGTGTGTTAACGATCCTTATTGTGGTAATCATTTTGCAGTATATATATATATATATATATATATATAGCAAGTCATCACTTTGTATACTTTATACTTATACAATGTTATATGTCAACTATATCTCAATAAAACTGAAAAAATATAATACTTGAAAGTAAATGAAAAAATAATTTAATAAACAAGACAAAAATGTAGTCTTATATAATTTAACTTTGTTCTGGAATTCTTAGTGTAATTTCATAATAAAATGAAATAGGAAAAGAATATTTTAAAAAATTGAAACACTGACTGCCTCTGGAAGAACATTAAAGTGGCTGACTACAAAATATATGGTAAGAAATCAATAGTGTATTCATTCTTCAGTTAACTGATTGAGTACTTGTATGCCAAATATTGTGTTACTTAAAAGATAAAACTGAATGTTTCCAAGTTCCTTCTACAAAGGGCTTATCTACAGCAGTGGTCCTCAGCCAGAGCCACACTGGAATTGCCTGAGGAGGCTCTTGTTAAATACACAAGCATGAGCCACATATCAGAACTGCTGAATCATAGATGCCTTTATTTTCGGAGAGAGAGAGAGAGAGAAAAATTTTTTTTCCAATTCTTTTATGTATAAAGCCACTAATCCTGGGCTTCCCTGGTGGCACAGTGGTTAAGAAGCTGCCTGCCAGTGCAGGGGACAAGGGTTCCAGCCGTGGTCCGGGAAGATCCTACATGCCACGGGGAGCAACTAAACCTGTGCACCACAACTACTGAGCCTGTGTGCCACAGTTACTGAAGCCCGCGTGCCTAGAGCCCATGATCCGCAACAAGAGAAGCCACTGCAACGAGAAGCTAACGCACTGCAACGAAGAGTAGGCCCCGCTTGCTGCAACTAGAGAAAGCCCGCGCGCAGCAACAAAGACCCAATGCAGCCAAAAATAAATTTAAAAATAAAATAAATAAAGCCACTAATCCTAAGTAATTACAATGCAGTAGGTTACATATTTATTATGATAAATGAAATAGAGGAGAAGAGAGGGGCCTTGCCCAAATTCAAAATCAAGAAAGAATTCTTAGGGAAAAGCAGTAAGTCAAAAACTGAATGGTGAATAAGAGTTTTTTAGATGAATAAGTAGGTTTGGAAAGTTTGTTCCATGCAGGAAAAAGGGAAAAGAAATCTTGTACAAAATCCCTGATGCAACAAAGTGGCCTAAGAATGAGACTTTTTCTATATACTGATCTTAACCCTTTGGAACATAAATGGGGAGCAGAAATTGTCAAGAATTTTACAGAATTTGTATTTAAAAAAACAGCAATAAATTATAGAAAAGTCTATTTGGAGGTATGCAAAAGAATCAACATAGGAAATATATAGTATTCCTGAATGGGAACTCAGTCATATAAAGGTGCAAATCTTCTCAAAATTAGTGCATAAAGAAAAAAAATAAGATCATATGGTTTGCATTTATGTTCTGATATTTCATTAGAATACACTCATTAAAATATCATAAGGTTCTTTAATTTGTACTCTGTTTCTTGGATTCACTCTAACTTTAGATTTGATTTTTAAAATTTTATGTCACTTATTTTCATTTTTATTCATTTCATTTTGGAAAGGGTATATTTTTGCTCCTAAAGATCAGATACTTATGTGAGTCTTCATACATAGAGATAGAAGATAAAAAACATTAGGAACAACTCTAAGGGGAAAATGTGAAAATATAAAAAACAGATTTCCAACCAGATTATGAAATACCAAATTTGAACAATAAGAATAAACTTGAATTGACTCTTTGCTGTACTAGAAATTAAAGATGATCTACCATTAAAAAAGCCACCCAGGGCCTCTGGCAATGGCTAAATATGTAGGCAATGTAAACTTAAAAAGTAAACAAGTTTTCTTTAAAAATGAACTCAATTGGGGTCTAACATTGCAAGAAATGTTTATGTTAAAGATTCAAAAGGAGAGAAGAGAGGTAACCTGGACATTTGAATCTAATGTTCTCTTGATAAGAAATAGACAAATCCCCAAGTAAATGAGATTTTAATGACATTCTATCACTACTGATAGGATACAAAGAAAAAAAAGAGATACATAATTGAGCACAATGATTAACGAAATTGGCTCACCTGATAATTACAGAACATGCACAAAAAAATAGCACAATACATATTATTTTCAACTTCACATTAAACATTTCAACAAAGTTGGTCCTTTGTAGTGTCATAAAGTTAGTCTCTAATTTAAAAGGTTTCAAATTATACAAAGTATGCTCTTTGACCATGAAGTAATTAAGACAGAAATCAGTAATAAAATGTTAATGATCCTCTTTTTTTTTTTTTTAACATCTTTATTGGAGTATAATTGCTTTACATTGTTGTGTTAGTTTCTGCTGCATAACAAAGTGAACCAGCTATACATATGCATATATCCCCGTATTCCCTCCCTCTTGCACCTCCCTCCCACCCTCCCTATCCCACCCCTCTAGGTGGTCACAAAGCACCGAGCTGGTCTCCCTGTGCTATGCAGCTGCTTCCCACTAGCTATCTATTTTACATTTGGTAGTGTATATATGTCCATGCCACTCTCTCACTTCGTCCCAGCTTACCCTTCCCCCTCTCTGTGTCCTCAAGTCCATTCTCTATGTCTGCATCTTTATTCCTATCCATATTTTGAAATTAAGCAGTACAATTCTAAATAACTTGAGGTCAAGAAGAAATCACAATGGGAGCTATAAAACATTTTGAATTAAATAATAATTATACATATTAGATTTTGTAAGGTTCAGCTATAAATTGGTTTAGAGGAAAATTTATGGATTTAAACACATTAGAAAATAGTACGACTAAAAATTAAAGACTTAAGCATGACTCAAAGATAGAAAAACAGTAAAAATGAAGAAAATCAAAGAATTAATAAGGAAAGAAATGAAGACAAGAAATTAAGAAAATAGGAAACAACAAAGGTGATCTATATAGCCAGGAAATATCCTAATAAAATTGATACTCCCAGCAAAGAAATCAAGTAAAGAAGACAGAACAAATAGCCAATACCAACAGTAAAAGGGACATTACTAAAGACCATAAAAAATAAGAAAATGGAAATAAGTAAATGTTATTTTCAAAGAACATTATTTAAGATATCCTACTTATTCCAGCAATAATTCAGTTACATGTATAATTTGGACAAATTTCAGAAGTGATCTCATATAACTTCAGTTGAGTTAGGGAAATATTTACTAGCTCTTATTATGTATCAGTACCTTGACAAAGTCCACGGGACACAAAGATGAAAATACCATGGTCAATGGGATAAACACTTAAATGTTTCAGAAAAATCTAGAGTGCTGTCAGAATTAACCCAGAGTGATAAGGGAGTATGTGTAAGAGTAGTCAAACCAAGCTTCAGGTTGCCAAAAAAGACTTTCTGGAAGAGGTAACAATTAAAGTGGTTCTTAAAGGACAAGAGAAATCAGCAATGAAAAATTCCTAGACAGGGACAAGAGTGTGAGTCAACAGTCACATAGAATGACTCAACTTCATTTTGGGGAGAAAGACTCAAATTTGACATTGTAGACTACATATTAAAACTTAAAGCTGATAAAGAGGGAAGCTTAAAAGAAGTGGCTGTAAATGTCAAGGATTTGATGATGAAAATCCTAAAAAACTTTGTATTCCATGCTCAAGTAGATTGACTCCATTCCAACAGGGATGGGTTGCCATGACAAATTTAATGAAAGGGAGTAATATGAGCAATTAAAATTTTACTGAGATGCTTGCTTCTCAGAGTGCGATCTGCAGAATGTTATCAGAATCATGTGTGAGCTTGTAAATGCAAAAGCTCAGGCTGCATTCCAGATATATTGAATCCAAATCTGCATTTTAACAAGATCACCAGGTAATTTCTATGCGCATTGAATTTTGAGAAATCCTGAATCAGATCATTCAAAAGGGCATATTTTGTTCATTGATGGAGGCAAGATTCAAGTGAGAAGAAGAATTAGAAAGGTAACCGTTAATACTGTAGATACAAACACACAAGATACAAGATCACCTCACACCTATTAGAATGGCTATAATCAAAAAGAGAAGAAATAACAAGTGCTGGCAAAGATGTGTAGAAAAGGAACTCTTATGCACTTTGCTGGAATGTAAATTGGTGCAACCACTATGGAAATCAGTAGGAAGGTTCCTTGAAAAATTAAAAATAGAACTACCATATGATCCAGCAACTTCTGCTTCTGGGTCTTTATCCGAAGAAAACAAAAACACAAAGTCGAAAAAATATATGCACCCCCACGTTCACTGCATTATTTTCAATGGGCAAGACATGGCAACAACTTAAGTGTCCACTGATGGATGAATGGATAAAGAAAATGCAGTATACATACAATGGAAAGTTGCTCAGGCACAAAAAGAATGCAATCTTGTCACTTGCAACAACATGGATGAACTTTGAAAGCATTATGCTAAATGAGGTAAGTCAGAGAAATACAAATATCATTGATCCCACATATGGAATTTAAAAACAAAAAGCAAAAAACCAAGCTCTTAGATCTTGCAGGGGGGTGGAGTGGGCGGAGAATGGGTGAAGGTAGTCCAAAGCTACAGTTACCACTTACAGAATAAATAAGTTCTGGAGAAGTACTGAACAGCATGGCGACTATATTTCATAATATTGTACTTCATACTTGAAAGTTTCTATGAGTATATCTGAAGTCATCACAAAATTTTTTTTTTCTAACTATGTATGATAGATATCAACTAAATTATGGTGATCACCTCACAATACATATAAATACCAAATCATTATGTTGTACAACTAAAATTCATATGTTATATCAATTACACCTCAGTTTTAAAAAAGATAACTGCAATACTGTAGATGAAATTTGAAAGGGATTTGATATGTCACAGAAGATAAATAGGAGAGAAATTTTGATAAATAATTTAAAGGGAAAATGAGATGTTTATTTGTTCAGTCAATTTGAGGATTAAGGGAGCAGGGAAAGTCAAAAATTATGCCCAGCCTAATAGCTTGGGTGGAAAAACAGATGGATGAATATACTAACAGGAGCAGGTGTAGAAAATTCCTCACAGTACAGGGGATAAAGCTGAGTAATATTATGCTAACCAATGATAATGCAAAAAGGCTTTGTAAGTTTTAAGTCACTGATTTTATGGTGTTTCAGTTTACAAAGCTCTTCCATATTTATGCAATTTTTAACCTACTGAGTCATAGTATTATCTTGAATTTACTTCTTTAAGGGAGATTTAAATTTTATAAAATAGTTATTTACTTTGAAATTTAAGACTAGATTACTATCAAACCATAAGTTTAGGGTTAGGGTAACATAATTTATGTTCAGATTCTTGAATTATGTTCTCTCGTGCCCTGTAACTTGTGACTACTGCTCAAGAAATAGCTGTCAAATTTCAAGATTTTTTGGTTAGTACTAAAACATTTATAGGAGAAACTGCCTAAGTTTCCATCTTTTATAATACTGCTCTTGGGAGCTATTCTGCAAGCTATGCCCATATAAGCTATCCTTCAGCAAGTCTTCATTTCATCATTGCCTAATGCATCAACATTACTCCTGTCGATAATGGCTTTTTTGTTTGTTTTTTTAACTGAGGCAGTCTGAAAGATTCAGCAGAAAATGTACAGAAAATTGTCACTGTAATGTTGGTGACAGAAAGTACACAATGGCCACGTTATAGGGTTTGCTCAATATGTGTGATGGATCTTGTCAACAAAACGGAGATAGACAATTTCCAATTAGTTGACTCAATAAGCAAAATTACTGAACTGGCTGTCTTCACTCTGAATACATTAATAATTTCATGTGCAAAGGAGAAGGAAGGGCCAAACACCTACTGAGACTCAAATAGGTAAGTTACTTCTTGGGAACAGCAAGGCTTAATCATTCATCAATGATAAATAACAGTTAACACTATTTTTTCTATGTGCCAGAAACACTGGCCCTGCTAAATTTCTGTTATTCTATAAAATTTCTAGTGTTGTTTTGACTTGATACTGAATTATATTTGATATTAAATTATTGTCATCATATATTTTATGTTACCCCTTTTCACCGGATCTATGTTACAAAGAACAGTTTTTTTCAACTCGAAGGCTAAAATAAAATTTGATATGTTCATTTATGTTGAAATTCACCTCTACATAATATACCTTGATTGGGAACTTCTGGTATATAAAGCATTCTACTCTGTATGTTATTACTGATGTGTGAGAACAGGAATATAAAAATGAACGTGATACAAATTCCACTCTAAATAATGTAAAATTCAATATGGCTAAGTAATAGTAATAGGCAGCCGATAATATAGTGAAGGAGAACAACCTGAAAACGAGAGACATCTTGATTTCCACAGTGAAATACATTTGGAAGCCTCTAAGAATTTGACATTTACACTCAATAACATTTCTGTTCCTACTGGCTTCTATATTTCTTCAATAATATGTTTATAAAATCTGTGCAAGTAAGTTAAATAAAAGCAATGAATTCGAGATGGTTTAAATAAGTAATCCAAAGCCTAAACCCATTCATAAGGAGAATTAAGGGAAAAAAATTATAACTTCTGTTTTAGCACTGGGTGACTTATATACTATTTCCATGAATATAGACATGACTCTTGTATTTTTATGTAAATAAACTTTCAGTAGCAGCAACTGATGCCACTGCAAATTTGTGCACAGTTTGTTAGGCCTGTGAAATATATTTTTCTTTAATTTGCTTTAACTTACTATGCAATAATCAAATAAATGGAAGTAAGCTTCCAAAAGTCTATGCAATCTGTTTCAAGTTGCCAATAGTAGAATGTCATTTATTGGAACATTTTTTTTCCTTCTCTGCTTTCACAGGGAATTGTACTACTGAGATTCCATTCGAATTATGTTCATTAAAACAGAAAGTACGTATAGGTTATCAGGTTAGTCAAGTATTCACCTAGTTCACATAAACACAAAAGTGCCTTAACCTTTCTAATAAAGGTAAGTCTATTTTACATAATTCTAGTTCATTTTAAATAATCAGGTAATGTAATATCTGGATTATTTTCTATTGTTTACCTTTTACAACTTTAAAAAAACAAAACATGAACAGAAAAACAATTTGCCAATCAAGAAGTCAAAAGAAAGAATAAGTCAAAGTTGTTTTTCTGGGTTTTATTACTTCTTAGAAATAGTCTCTTCCATGATTTCTGTTTCTGCTTTAACATAAAGATCAGCATCTTATGTATAGAAACCAAATCAGAGGTGATTCTTCTCTGTGATGCTTTGCATTATTTACTTACTGCTTAAAATGTGCTTCTCTTCCCCAAAGCAAAAGCCTTCAATTTAAAAGCCATACAGATTCTATTACCAAAGGAGATTCATAGACTGTATCTACATGTGGCAAAATCGGTTGAAAAGTAAAAAGTCTGTCATGAAGCGGCTTGACAGCCTGAAGGCAAAACAGCAATAAATATTTGTCCAACTGAAATTTCCAGATCTGTTCTTCCTATTTTCACATTTTCTTTTCTACTTTTTTGTAAAACACAGAGCAGGAATAAATAAAATAAATGAATATTTAAAATAATGATCTCATTTCAAAAATCCTATATTGTGGGACTTCCCTGGTGGCACAGTGGTTAAGAATCCGCCTGCCAATGCAGGGGACACGGGTTCAAGCCCTGGTCCGGGAAGATCCCACATGCCGCGGAGCAACTAAGTCCGTGCGCCACAGCTACTGAGCCCGCGCTTTAGAGTCCCTGAGCCACAACTACTGAGCCCGCGTGCCACAACTACTGAAGCCCACAAGCTTAGAGCCCGTGCTCTGCAACAAGTGAAGCCACTGCAATGAGAAGCCCGTGCACCAAAGAGTAGCCCCCACTCGCCGCAACTAGAGAAAGCCTGCACGCAGGAACGAAGACCCAACACAGCCAAAAATAAATAAATTTTTTTAAAAAATCCTATATTGTGACAGGTTACCCATTTGATTTTTGCACTGGTTTCTTTAAGTAGACAAAGCATGTATTGCCTTCCTCTCCAGAGGAGGTTATCTAACTTAATTCCCCTAAAACCTTGAAATTTTTACTAAAGAACAAAGAATTTGAATCATACAATATATGAGTTTCATGCCCCTTTCCTTGCAAGTCGTATCTGCTGAAGCAGTATTTTTTTAGGTGAATTATCGAAGATTATATCAATCATTGTTATATCAAGATTTTGATCTTGATGAAAACCATTAGAATTGACTTTAGTCAAAATAGATCTATCAAATTAGTCAACTAGGTATCTGTGGAATAAAAAGACCCAAAATAGCATAAGTGAAGTTAAATTCCAAAATAATTCATTAAAGGAAAAACAAACAACTTGGACTATGCTAAGGGAAAAAAAAAGAAAGTCAACAAGTTTTAATTCTTTCCTCCCTGGATTTTACATCCTAGTTGAAGAGTTTTATTTAGTAAAGGTCTATGAAATATTTTGGGGTTGAAAGAAATCATATTTTTATGATTCTTGTAATTTAGTACAAAACTTAGAAGTATATCTTGACCCAAACAATGAGCTAATTATTATATTCTGTCAGAAATATGTCCCAAAGATATTACAGGCCATTTTCAATAAGCACATACTTAGTGATTCAAAGTGTGTATATTTGTTTAGTAATAGGACCTTCTTATGATCAACATTATCTATGATGTACGTTGATTGAGTAACCCTATATAAATATTTGCTAAAATTTGAGATTTTTTTTTTTTGTAAAATGACTTGTTATATTTTTGACTTTACTATTTGAAAAATAAGACTTCTTGTCTAAGTCTAGTACATTTATTTGAATGTAACCTTGTGATTTGGCCATGAGTTTAAATAATGTCTTCATATGTACATTGAATATACATTTTCATTTGCAATAAATCCTTCCCAGGTCATATTGCCATTAGTAAAAGACTGAATGGAATGTTTTACATTTCAGTATAAATGTAGATTAAAAGATAATTTTTGTCTTGTTTCCCACAATGTGATTAAAAAAATTTAGAAAAACTTTTGGCTTTTTTCCTATATAACAGGAAATAGTAAAAGTAACATGAGCTTTGAGATAAGTTAGATCTCAGATCAAATAACTTGGCATCTCTGACCCTTTAACCTTGAACTTAAGTTCTTCAATTATGATTAGAATCTCCCATAAAATGAGACCTATAGATGGCATTATTATATTTTTTTAATAAATTTATTTATTTATTTATTTTTGGCTGTGTTGGGTCTTCGTTTCTGTGTGAGGGCTTTCTCTAGTTTTGGCGAGTGGGGGCCACTCTTCATCGCGGTGCGCGGGCCTCTCACTATCGCGGCCTCTCTTGTTGTGGAGCACAGGCTCCAGACACACAGGCTCAGTAGTTGTGGCTCATGGGCCCCGTTGCTCTGCGGCACGTGGGATCTTTCCAGACCAGGGCTTGAACCCGTGTCCCCTGCATTGACAGGCAGATTCTCAACCACTGCACCACCAGGGAAGCCCCAGATGGCATTATTATAAGTAAATATTAAACTCTTTTTAAAATGTTTGATGTCTAACCAAATCAAAGTATAAAATATGTTTTTTTCTCCTCCTTTACTAAAGAACATTGGAATTTTAATGAGAAATGTTTTTATTCAGAACATGTTCCTAGGTTATTTCCATGTGTATTGCAAATACTTCCCAAATGGACTAAAACTATCCCTAGGGCAGATATGTTTTGTTTCTTTATATGTATATTCTTACTCTATCTTTCCAGATTCATCCTCCCCAGCCACAATAACAGAGCTTAGCACAGCATCCACTGGGAGAATCACTGAATGTTGACAAGTAAGTGAAACTGGTAGGATGATGTAAAACACTGATACCAAATTGCACCTCCACTAGCACATTGTTTATTTATATGAACATTGTTCTGTGGAGGGAACAACAACACTAGTTTTAGCCAATTCAATAGAATACTTTAAAGTGGTATTTTTCAAAATAAGTATTTATTAGCTGGCATATTGGTTCAGTTGAACAAAGTTTGGGTTTGAAATTTTTTAAGTAACCTCATTCATTGGCATTAACATATATACACTACCAAATGTAAAATAGATAGCTAGTGGGAAGCAGCCGCATAGCAAAGGGAGATCAGCTCAGTGCTTTGTGACTACCTAGAGGGTTGGGATAGGGAGGGTGGGAGGGAGACACAAGAGGGAGGTGATATGGGGATATATGTACACCTTTAGCTAATATATAACAGAATATATTTCTAGAAAGTGAAGAAAATGCCTCTTTTGTTATCTATTAGAAAAATATGTAGCTGAGATAAGGTGCTTGCAGAACTTTAAGCCTCTGAAACTGAAGACAAGTAATATCAGCATTACTTTTTAAAAAAGAGTTTTAAGAAATAAGATATTACATGAGGTTCTCAGGGAAAGACTCAAAGGGTCTGAACTCGTAGGGGTCTGAACTTATTTCCTGACAAGTAGGAAATATGTCCCTGGAATTACTTTCTTGCAACTCTGAAATGCAGTGACATAAGATAAATGAGAATTATTAACTGTATGCCAGGATGTCTCAAGCATCCTAAAGGCTTGAGACCCCTAATGTATAAATTACAGACTGAATGGCTAGGATAAGACTGGGATATTTGTAGCAGACTTTATAAATAGTTAAGAAATAGAGGCTTTAGCCTCACATGTTTGATGTTGCTCACACTTAAACATCGACTCTTACAACCTAGCAAATCAAATGCAAAAAATCGAATGAAATCACAAAAAGTAATTAAAAATGACCACAGACCTCAATGTAAGTGCAAAACTATAAAACTCTAGAAGATAGCACAGGACAAAATCTGGAGGACCTTGGGCACAGAGATGACTTTTTAGAAATAACACCAAAGGCATGATCCATGAGATGGATAGAAAGCTGGACTTCCTTAAAATGGAAAACATGTGATCTGCAAAAGACATTGTCAAGAGAATTAAAGGACAAGCCACAGATAGAGAAAATACTCACAAAAAGTCATATTTGATGAAAAGACTCATCTAAAATACACAAGGAAATCAAAAACTCAGTAAGAAAGCAAACAATCCAATCAAAAAATGGGTTAAAGAGCCAAACAAACCTTGCCAGAGAAGATACAGATGCCAGAGAAGCATGGGAAAAGATGTTCCACATCATATGTCTTCAGGGAAATTAAAACAATGAGATGGCACCGCACACCTATTAGAATGGTCAAAACCAAGAACATTGACAACATCAAATCCTGGTGAGGATATAGAACAACATTACTCTCATTCATTACTGATGGGAATACAAAATGGTACAGCCACTTTGGAAGACAGTTTGGCAATATCTCACAGACTTAAACATACGATTACCATATGATCCATCAATTGCACACCTTAGTATTTACACAGAGGAGTTGAAAACTTATGTCTACAGAAAAAGCTCCACACAGATTTTATAGCAGCTTTATTCATCACTGTCAAAACTTGCAAGCAACAAAGATGTCCTTCAGTAAGTGAATAGATAAACTGTGGTACATCCAGACAATGGACTATTATTCAGTACAAAAAAAGAAATAAGCAATCAAGTTGTAAAAAGACACAGAGGAAACTTAAATGCTTATTATTAAGTGAAAGAAGCCATTATGAAAAGGCTACATATCATATGATTCCAACTATTTGACATTCTGGTCAGTGCAAAACTATGGAGAAGGTGAAAATATCAGAAGTTGCCAAGGGTTAGTGGATAGTGGAGGATGAAAAGGTAAGTATAGAGAATTTTTAGTGAAACTATTCTAATACTGTAATGGCTGATACATATTATACATTAATCCAAAGCCATAGAATGTACAACATTAAAAGTGCACCCAAACGTCAATTATGAATGTTGGATAATAATGTTGTGGCAATATCAGTTCATCAATGGTAAAAAATGTACCACTCTGGTGGAAGATGCTGATAATGGAGGAAGATATTTATGTGTGGGGAAGGAGGTATACAGGAAAACTATCTTCTGCTCAGTCTTGCTATGAACCTAAAACTGCTCTAAAAAATAAAGTCTTCTAAAAAAAATCAAATGAAAAAAATTAAACCAATGGTGGGAACATAAATTGTCTTGTGAGTCTTTCCATCGATCATATACTTAGGCTGAACTGACACTGAGTCAGAAGTCTTAAAATAAGCAGATTGGTTTCACTGGATTAGAATCAACAAAAAGACCCTTGACTGAATAAAAGAATAATAAAATATAAATACTGTGTCCCCAGAAAGTATGAAAGAGGAGGAACTGATAAAATTTTGATGGGCAAATGGTTACTGACCTATCCATGTTTTGGTGTAACAAAAATTTTATATCATGAAACAGGAAACCAATCAATTAGCTAATATGTGGAAAAGTAAGGAAAGCCAAGAGAAACTGTAGGAAAAATTAAAAACTTATTCATAACGGCTTTGAAAATAGTGAAACCATTAAGCAAGGAGCAAGGAGATTCTGATAAGACCTTTGAGCCTGAAGTTTTAACAAAATCTGGCTTATATTTACATCCCAGTGTTTTGTTTTTTGTTTTTTGTTTTTTTGAGGACTTGGAGAAAACCACGCTCAACTTTGATATTACCCAATTGAGAAGTTCAGTTATGAGTGCTGACCCACAAAGTTAGGTGAAGTCTTTGGCATTTAATCCACTAACAACCTGAATGAAATATCATCTTAGGTTCAGTAAAAGCCAGTCTGAGGTAAATACCAACAGGACAAATGGTCCCTTCTCTCTCTCAATAATATGTAATGCAGCACTGAAACATTGGAAATGGTAAGGACAGCAGCTGAGTAGAGCTTATTATATGATAATCAAAACAGAACTTCCTCCAGTGTGCCACTAACTCAAGATATGGTAGATATGATCACTTGAGGACCCCTTCAACTGTATGCCTTTCTTTATGCTCCTACTGAGAGGACAAGAGAGCATGCAGACCATATTGCCAGATTCATTTATGACCTCACACCAGGATTATGGCTGGTTTAAAAAAAAAAATCGAAAAAGAGTACTTGGAAAGAAAAGAGAATTTCCCAGTCTAATGTTAATATTGGGAAAGAGGTTAAATTTGTAAGAAACTTAATAGAGTTCTTACAACACACTTGGTGGCGGCCGAATATTAAAGTAGGAAAGAGAGAAAAATGCCTACTTCATCTGTCATTACTCCCAAAAGGCACTACCCAGATACTGATCCTAGTTTAAGAAATTCTAAAACATGGAAATCAGAGTTAGAAAAGACTATTCTAAAGCATGATACAGACAGAGTTCACTTTATTCACAAAATAATAGAAGTGCATAATTGTCCACTTCATTCACAAAATAATAGAAGTGCATAATTGGAGGCCAGGAGCTTCTGCTGTATTCCTAGCAGAAAATCCAAGGTTGCATACCCTTCATGGAGGTGGGTGAAGTGAACAGAGGAAAAGGTTGTTCCTTGGTTTGTTAAAGCAACTAATTACATACAGTCTTATCTCCACCAATGACCCTGAGGGCACACTAGAGGGACACAGGTGTAACTGAATCATTATGTAGACATATAAGTAAAGGCAAATGGCTAAGAATAAGATGAGAAATAGGACACAAGAAAATAAATCCACCCTTGGATAAGATCACCCTTATATAAGTGTATAACTGGATGTGTGAGTGATAGATATGTCAATAATCAACTTGAGGTCAAAGATGAGAAAGCTTATCTTAGTCTATTATTTATTTGAAGTATAAAATGAAAAATATTAGAATTTCCTCAGCTACCTTTGGTAGTAAATGATTCTTAAGAATATAGAAGTTACAAAAGGAAGTAAGAAATTACACTTTTGTGAAAGAAATGAAGAGAGCAGGGGTATTAATACCAACCAACTCTATCATCCTGTGAGAACTCTAATAAGGTTCATGGATGTGTAAGTTCAGAAACTAAGACTGCTGAATTCTTGAACAGATGGCAATGGAATGAACCTTTGAAAAAAGTAACCAAACCTGTAACTCTATACACAGAAAAGACATCCTTCAAAAATAAGTGTTGACTAAAGGCATTTTCAAGACAGTTTGAGAAAATCTGTTGCAGGCTGGCCTGCACTAAAAAGAGATACTAAATGGGAGTTCTTTAAATGGAAACTACCTCTGCTGGAAACATACAAATAGAGAAAGGAATAAAGGACACCAGAAAGGGCAAATGTACAGGCAAATATAGATAAATACTGAATATATAAAACTATGTCTTATGGGGTTCTAAATATATGCAGAATTAAAACTCATTACTCATAGATGATAAGACCTTTAAATAAACTAGGAGTAAAAAGGTAACTTCCTTACTATAACATGATACATGGCTTCAGATGCTCGATGTTTTAAATATACCAATTCTCCCCAAATTAACCTATTATAGCAATGCCAAGCAAAATTCCAAATATTTATTTGCATAAAAATTGTTAAAGGTGGTTCTAAATCTGTATGAAAATATAAAGGGCCAAGAATACATAAAGCAAAAATAAAGTTCAAAGCTGTAAGACATATACTACATATAACATCTATTAAAAAGCTGTACTAGTAAAAAAGTATAGAATTGGCACAACAATAGAAGACACATAGGACAATGAAATAGAAAACAATGCTTGAAGTCAGAATCAAGTAACTTTTAACAAAGCAAATACTACAGGGCAGTGGAAACAATGATCTTTAAAATAAATGTTGTTGGATTAAATTTTCATATGAAAACATTATCTTGACCCCTATTCCATGCCATATACAAAGCTCAATTTCACATGGATTGCAATCTAAACAAAATTTTAAAAACAGTAAGATAAAATTTTAAAATTTACTTGAAACAATAAAGTAAAAAGTAAAACAGTAACATTTTAAGAAGAAACATAGAAAAACATCTTTCTGACCCTTGAATAAACAAAGATTTCTAAAACAGAGAGCTAATTGTAAAGAAAAATAACAGATTAGATAATTGGAAAATTAAGAGCTTTAATTCATTCAAGAATGACCTGAAAAGGATGAAAAGGTAACCCACAGAGTGAGGCAAAATATTTGCAACACATCTGACAAAGGGCTTATGTCCCGAATATACAGAGTACTGTAAATCAATAGGAAAATGATGAACAAACTAACAGGAAAAAAAATGGACAAAATACTTGGACAAGCACAAAAAAGTATATCCAAATGGCTAATAAATATATGAAAAGATACTTAACATTATTCTGAGAAATGCAAAATTTTTTTTTTTGAGAAATGCAAATTTAACCACGATGTGTTACTATTACACAAAAACAGAAAGTCCGAAAATAGAAGTGTTGTAAGGATATGGCATAGTCAGAACTCTTACACTACTGATGGGAGTATAAATTTGTGCAAGCAGTTTAAATTTAAAATGCTATCAATAGATTTACTGGACATAAGCCTATCCTATAATCTAGCTTCTATTCCTAAGCATATAACTGATAGAAATGCATGCATATGTTCATGAAAAAGAAATACTAAACGTTCATAGTAGTACTATTCAGAAACTACAGATAAGCTGAAAAATAGTGGAATGGTGAAATAAATTGCAGTATTTTCTCACAATGTAATTCTATGCAAAGAGAACAATGTAACTATACACAAAAATATGGATAATTCACAAACAATAAATGCTAAAGAAACTGTATACCAAAGAGTTTATATCGTTTGATCATATGTATGTGTGTATGTGTATATATATTTACAACACAAGTAAACCCATATACTGTTAGAAGACAGGAAAGTGGGTTTTATTTTTGGAACAGTGACTAGAAGTAGATAGAGTAGAATTCTGGGATGCTGGCAGTGTTGTTTCATGATCTGAATTTTGGTTTTCTTGAATATGTTCAATCTGTGAAAACTCAGCCTAAATGACTATAATTTGTGTATATATGCATGTTATACTTGAATACATTTTTTTTCAATTGTAACAAAGAAGATCCAGATTAGTCAATTAGGTGTTTCAGTAGTAGGCTGGAATAAGAAAGGGCTAAACTAGGGAATGAGAGGTACTTCTAATTATAGGTGGTTGAGTCCAGCTCCAAGGACTAGACATCAGGGGCAGGACACCAATCAGTAGACATACTGGAGGGTGAGGGCAACAGCAGAATGAATTAAAGGGGGAGGCAAGGAAAACCTTTAATCATAAAGGAATGTTATAACTTGGAACTTGGGAAAGACAGACAATAAACACATCATGGACACTGTTGGGAATTATCAACTATTAGATCCACAAATGTCAGATATGAAATTGGTAGGAATGTCAATTACTCCAGACTCCTAATGTATAAATGCAGGCAAAGATGTGTATATTATTAGCTGAATCCTGGAAAGAGTTCCTCTAGCTTGTTTTGGTACAAGGAGTGTCTTCCTCCTAAAACCTTGGTAACACTGGAGTCAGGAGAGGAAAACTAGAAAGCGGGGATCAATAAGGCAGAGAAGGGCATACAAATAAGTTTTCAAACCACAGGGCTTTCAGCCAGGGTCAAAAGTCTAGGAAAACAAGAATGTAGATCAGATGACCAAGAAACCCATCTAGACATAGGATCTGGGTAAATACTTGGATTTGGCACTGACTAGAGCTGGCTTTATAATTTGTTCTCCAATTATGTATAGGAGATCAGCTATACTTAAATATTCGAGAAGAAAGTAGGCAGCCTCTACAAAAGTGTTTCTTCAAACGTTTGCCTTCAGGGCCCTTTTACCCTCTTACAAGATACTGAAGATCCCAAAGAGCTTTGGTTTATGCAAGCTATATCTGTAATTACTGCATTAGAAATTAAAACTGAGAAATTTTAAATGAAATAAATATTTTAAAATCAACATCAATGACGCCATTACATTTAACATAAATTACATGTTTTATTTAAAAAAATCCGTATTTCTGGAGCAAAATTTATAGTGAAGAGTGACATTGTTTACATTTTACAATATTGCTTAATATCTCTCATAACAGAAACAGCTGAATTTTCACATCCACTTCTGCGTTCACTTGGTTGCAATACCAAATTACATAACCTGTAAAATCCACTCTTCACTTATGAGAAAATCAGAGTTAAAGAGGCAAATGAAATCTTAGTGAAAATTATGAATTATTGTGAAAATTGTTTTGACATTGCAAACTCCCTGAAAGGGTCTCAGGGAACCCCAAGGGTCCCTGGAAAATGATTTAGGAATCACTGTTCCACTGAATGACAGTTTGACTTAAGAGCTCAGGATATGACTGATCCTAGAGTAGCAAGTTGCCCGAACCCACCTTCAACTGCCACAGCATGGAGTTTAATATTTTTCAAAGAATACAAAAATTAACTCTCAGAATGATGTGTCAGAGAAAAGCACATTCTTGGATTGGCTATAAATGACAGCTAAATTTGCCATAGAAAATGAGGTAAATCTTTCAAAACAAGGTTCAGCTGTCATCCTTATTTATGCTTCAGAAAATCTTTGGCTAAAATAGAAGAGTATTTTTAAGGACACTGATGGAAAATATTTATAAGAGAAGAATGTAGGAAGTTAAAGGTGAACTTTTATATAGGGATAATGGAAATTTAAGTAAACACATGGAACATGTGAGGGAAGCATTTTTTGGGTACAGCTGAACATAAATAATTTTATTAAATATGTTTTAGGCAAAATTATAAGCTTGTGTGTGTGTGCATGTGTGCATACACACAAACTTGCAATGCTGTCAAACGATTTGTGCCACATTAGTGAACTTAGAACACATTTGATCAATACTTTATTCTGGAGAAATGAGTTAAAGAGAAGGAGGCTGTACAGCATTTATGATTTGTGTGATCAGAGAGATGACAGGGGCCAAAACAAACAACAAAAAAAGAAAAGCTGGAGTTCAACCAAACGATATAATACCACTTCCATAAGTCTTAATTTTGATCTTTTAGAAGCAGAGAAAAGTTATTATAAGGGGATGTATATGAGTTGCCAATAAAGAATATTTTAATGGCTTTTCAGATTAGGATTCCAGATAAAATTGTAAGAACAAATGACCAGGTGGTGATGAATTCATCTGATGATCTAATATTAATAGAGTTAACAGAGACAACTGTTTGACCTCTCCAAGACCGGAAGAAGTGTTTCTCTAGGTTGAAATCAGAAATCAAAAAGACTTGTCAGTTTCTTAATAGGCAAAAATCTGAAAATACCAGAAAATACAGCAGGACTTTTTTAAATTTAATTCTCCTACCATTTTAAAATTAAAGTGTAGATTTAAATATTTTCTTACTAATATAACATAATGAATACCACATTTAAAAAAAATTATACACACACAATTTGACCTCATACATTTGAAAAGATAATAAATAGTCTAACATGAATCTGAGTCAGCCTTGGAAGAAAATCAGGAATTCCTTGACACAAGCTAACCCTTGCTTGGCAACAGGAGCTATAGGGATTCTGATTTGATGTGCTTCCATGAACCTCTCTGAATCAGATTACCAACTTTTATTATCATCAAAAAGAAAAGTTAAAAAGCTCAACTGCATATTAAAGATGACATGAGCTTTACCATGTCAAAGTCAAATCCAAAATAGCAACTTCTTATTCAAGCCAGTACCAGCAACTTACTCATTTAAGTATACTTTTAAGCAGAATTAACTTTTCTCTAGGGTTTTACTTCCCCAATTTTTACTTATGTCTTTTTTTTGAAAGGAAGCCATTATTTTCTTTCAAACTTGGGGTTTGGCAATGTCTTTTTTAATTTGGCATATATTTTAGGCAAAGGAAATCTATTTCCAATACAAGTGAAAGCTAATGGCATGAAAATATTGTTTGTGTTTAGGTACATTGTATTTGGAAAGGGGAAATATTAGGCAGGTCCACAAATTATCAGGTTCTCAAAATTATATATAAAACAAAAAATTAAGAAGGAAAAGCAGAGTGTTATTTTTTTCTTATTTGATTAACAAAATTAAAAAATTATTGTTGAAAAATATTTTACTCAGCTTATGAGATTATGAACATGTAATGTTTGAACTTAGTTATCAATTTGGAAGGTTTCATTCAGAATACGATCTATCTTGCTACTTTTTACTTGGAAGAAATTTAATAAGATGTAGCTAATTTCAGGTATATCAATCTATAACGACTGTCTTTTCTACTTTTTATATTCTTGCCTCCTTTGCCTCGCAATTTTTTAGAGACCATTTTTTAAAGACCATCTCTTCAATAAGTGGTGCTGGGAAGAGAACAGCTACGTGTAAAAGCAATAATATTAGAACATTTCCTCACACCGTATACAAAAACAAACTCAAAATGGATTAAAAACCTAAATGTAATACAGGAAACCATAAAACTCTTAGAAGGGAACATAGGCAGAACACTCTTTGACATAAATTGTAGCAATTTTTTCTTGCATCTTTCTCCTGAGGCAGCAGAAATAAAAGCAACCATAAACTAATGGAACCTAATTAAACTTAAAACCTTTTGCAAGCAAAGGAAACCATCGAGAAAATGAAAAGACAACCTACAGAACGGGAGAAAATATTTTCAAATAATATGAACAAGAAGGGGTTAATATCCAAAGTACATAAACAGGTCATACAACTCAATACCAAAAAAACAAACAACCCAATAAAAAAAATGAGCAGAAGACCTGAATAGACATTTTTCCAAAGAAGACAAACAGATGGCCAACAGGCACATGAAAAGATGTTCAACATCACTAATCAAAAAATGCAAATCAAAACCACCATAAGCTGTCACCTCACACTTGTCAGACGGCTATCATCAAAAAGCCTACAAATAACAAATGTTGGAGGATGTGGAGAAAAGGGAACCCTTGTACAATGTTGGTGGGAATGTAAATTGATGCAGCCACTATGGAAACTGAGGAACACTAAGGATGTTCCTTAAAGAACTAAAAATAGAACTACCATATGATCCATTAATTCCCCTCTTGGGTATGTATCCAGAGAAAACCATAATTCAAAAACGTACATACAGCCCAATGTTCATAGTCGCACTATTTACAATAGCCAAGACATGGCAGCAACCCAAGTGTCCATAAACAGATGAATGGATAAAGATGTGTTGTGTATGCGTACACACACACAAGAATATTACTCAGCAAAAAAAAAAAAAGAACGAAATTTTACCATTTGTAGCAACGTGGATGGACCTAGAGAATATTATGCTTAGTGAAATAAATCAAAGACAAATACTGTACAATACCACTTATATGTGGAATCTTAAAAATAATACAAATGAATATAAATGCAAAACGGAAACATTCACAGATATAGATGACTAGTGGTTACCAAAGGGGCAAGGGAAAGGGGGAGGGACAATTAGAGGTATGAGATTAAGTGATACAAACTACTATGTATAAAATAGAAAAGTAACAAGGATATATTGTATAACAGGGAATTATAGCCATCATCTTGTAATAACTTTTAATGGAATATAATCTGTAAAAATACTGAATCACTAATATTGTAAATCAACTGTATTTCAATTAAAAAAAAGAAAACAGCAAACACCTTGTTGAGCATTTTACCACTTACTGTTTTATGCTGCCTGCTACTGTATTTTAACAAATCTTATTACTGTGGTAGACCATGTACTGGAATGTTTTATAATTATTTAAATATCTATTTGTTTCTTAGTGTTCCACAGCCTTGGTAGAGAACATAGTAATATTCTAAGATAAACTATCTACCTGGAGAAATAATATGGTACATGAAGCAACCATGTACCATAGGATTTGAGAGTCTAGTTTGAGATAATACTGAGAGAAGAGAAAATCATAAACAGAGACAAATCAATTGGGTGAGACTTTATGGAGGCAATGGATTCAGGGCTGGACATAAAGGAAAGGCAGCATCCGGCTTATCTGAGGAACAGCGTAAACAATAGCAGCAAAACTGATCCGAACATTCATGGTTATCAATAGAGAAGCTGGCCTCGTTGAAGAGTGCTGGACAGAGGGCCGTCAAGTGAGACTGAGTGGGAACTAAGGGATAAGGAATTTTAAAGAGGGACAACCAAGTGAAAGTGAGGTTTTAAAAATACCCACCTGGAAGCAGTTTGAAAATAGCAAGAGTTTGGTGGCAGCAATTATAAACATATTGAAGTTACATAAATGCGAAGTTATCAAATTCTGACTAAGATGATATTATTAATAATATAAAAGAAGAAGTGCATATAAAAGACTGTAAGGGAAGAAACTGAGGTATAGGAAGTGAAATTGTCTTCCCAATAGCGTGGTTAATTTTGAGCACTGCTATATTATATGAATAATTATTTCCGTCTTCCTTTTCACTTGGTTTGCCAATTCAAAATCAGTTTCATGATATGTAAGGAATATAGAATACATATAGGAAAGATTTATTTTTTTCCTTTTAACTGTTATTTCTCCATACCCAGACTATTCATATCAAATTCAAAAACATTTTAAAAATAGAAAATATTTCTTACAATATATATACTTACCAAGTTCAAAGTTTTATTATGTTTTTCCTGAAAAACTAATCCTTAATTATTCCAAACATGATTAGCTCAAATTGTTTTATTAATTCCTATGTAACATAAAAATTAATGTGACACAAGAATTTTGTAAAAATTTGCCAGTAAAATTAATACTCCTACATAACATTCAATCCAGTGGGAAAAAATTCTGTGTAGAACAAAACAAACTCAGTTGCTGCAAAGACTGAGACAAAGCAAGAAAAAGACTTTCTAATTCTATAAAATTGTTTACTTAAAATGAAATCCTTGCCTTAAATGCTATAAACCTATTTCCTCATGACATTCAGAAACAAATGCTACAATTAATGGATAGAAAGTGTTAAAGAAACAGGACAATGTCTCTGACAGGTAACTGGTTTACTTCAGCAGTGAAAATCTATCAGTGACTTTACTAAAGTTTCAATTTGCTTTTCACCCACTGCAATTTTAAGTAATTAATTTTCCGGTATAGTTTTGGAAAGTATAACTCAGACCAGAAAAAAAAAAAAAAAAGACAGAGAAATAGGTAAAAATCATGCTTTAACAAGAATATTGCTTTATTTTGACATACACATCTGGAAGCATATATCATCCTGTAGAAGAGTCTGTTTCTGATTTAGGAGACCAGCTTTATGATTTGAAAAGCCTCAAGCCCTATAGCAATAATTCTAATGAAAATAGGACTTGAAGCTATAAGGAAAATAATTACATACACTTCCGTTCAAGGGTTATGATTATTGCCATAACCAAAAATAGTAACTCTGAAGCATCAATAAATGTAAGCACTAAGCCACGTGTTCAGGGTCTAAAAGAAATCAACAAGTACCTAATGATGGCCTGGTATAGACATATGATTGTTTCTTTTTTTTTTTTTTTTTAATAAATTTATTTATTTATTTATTTTTGGCTTCATTGGGTCTTTGTTGCTGTGCGCGGGCTTCCTCTAGTTGCAGCGACCGTGGGCTACTCTTTGTTGTGGTGCGTGGACTTCTCATTGTCATGGCTTCTATTGTTGCGAAGCATGGGCTCTAGGTGCACAGGCTCAGTAGTTGTGGCTCGTGGGCTTTAGAGTGCAGGCTAAGTAGTTGTGACACACAGGCTTAGTTGCTCCACGACATGTGGGATCTTCCCAGACCAGGGCTCAAACCCGTGTCCCCTGCACTGGCAGGCGGATTCTTAACCACTGCACCACCAGGGAAGCCCTCATTGTTATTTTTTTCTTTTAAGTAGACAGTGCTGTTTCTTTATTAATGCGGAGAACTTCAAAAGGAGATAAATCTCTGAATGTACTGAAAATGTGAGCCATGAGATATTGATATATTTAGTGTATAGCACTAAGGGTATAAGATAGTAATTAAAAATTTGTGATCAGGTTGGTTTCTCTGTAGCTCCACAATTTATTGCATAAATTTAGGCAAGTTATATAATGTGGGCTTCATTTTTTTCATCTGTCAATAGGGATAACAATAATAAAATACAGTGTTTTTATAGAGGATTGGATGTGAATATTTCTTAAGGCTCTCAGAACAGGACTTACTTCCTGGTACTTACTGGTGAGAGCAGTACTAATTATAGCCATTATTATTTACTTATGAATATATCTGACAGTCAGGCATGGTTTTCTCAGTTGAAGCAGGACAAGATATATTGAAGTAGGACAAGATATATTGAACCAGACCTGTCCATTGAAGTAGGAAAAGAACTGAGGTGATGGACCCAGGACAAATGAGAATAAATTTCAGTCTTGCAGTTAGAACTTGGCATCTGGTGGGCACAGTCACAAGTAGGCAAGGACTTGCTAGTTCCACAATACTCACTGAGAGAGTGGAGGATCCACACAGGCAAGCAGAAGTAAACTAAGTGGGAATCCAGGTATAAGGCAGTAGTTTCAAAGCTGGTCTTAAAACTAGTCATTGGAAAACCTTAAATTCCCTAAAGTACCCTTCATATTCTCATAGCAAAGCACTACTTTGTAGATTTGCACATCATCTCCAAACATAACAGGTTCAATGCTTTCATTTGAGCATATGATAAAGTAGTTCATCGGAATTTGAGGCCCACAGTACAACAGATATAGAAAATTAAAATCAAAGTCAGTGTGGTTAAGTGTGTAAGAAACACATGGGAATTGAAACCTACCCAGGATGTAACAAATTCTTCTCTCCCCTCTTATATCTAAGTCATATGTATATACTTAAATTGATAACTTTTGAAATTGTTTCTCTCTCCCTCCCTCTCTCTCTCTATATATATGTAGGTATATGTGATTATAAGTCTTTTATGCTTTCATGCTCCAAAACTTGCAAAGAAAATTAAGGATGTTAGCCTTACTAAAGACACTCCAGGTCCTTGTTTGCATGGGTAGAACTATAGCACCCTCAGGCACTCATGTCCATAACCAGCTTAGATTCTGCTTCCTCTTTTTAACTGCTTAGTTATGCTTCAGTTTGCTTATCCCTCTTTCCCTTCGTTTCACTACTCTGGAAATTCTCACATCTACTTAAATTTAACATCCTACTTCCTTTCTCAAATACATCAGAGCAGCTAAACACGGTTGGAGGAAAACATACAACCAAATCGAACGTGTCGGCCACGGACATGTGCACACAGCTCAGCTCTCCCTTCAGGAGAACCTGCTGTAGTGAACACACTGACTGAGAGCCTCTGCCTGCAGCACCTACAGGCTCTCTCTCAGGCTCACACCAAAGCTGGGCTTCCCTTAGGCTTCTCCCAGCCAATACCTGGATATGACGAGACTACTACAGCTGGGCTATTTCTTCCCAAAGTGGGACACTCCCAATAGTCAGCCTTTGTTGGGGTGGGGTTGAGGGGCACATTGGCCTGGCCAAGGCATTCTCAGATCTGCACTGCAGTCTGAAGTTCTCTTACCCAGTTTTCCCATCTTTCATTTCATAGGTGTCAGACCTGCATCACAGTCTGAGGACTCCCCTCACCTATGCTTAACCCTTTACTCTTTGCAGGCATTTCCCCCAATAACCATCTTACATGTTTAATCCCACCTTGGCATCTGCTTCTTGAAGGACCTGAACTGACTCACTAACTGCTAAATTCCTGATCACATATCTCAGAATGTGTCCTTAATTTCCTTAGTCAATTCAGACACCCAACCTTCTAGATACATAGTACCATCTTCCTCTCTCCTCAAATTAACAAAACTTCTCCCACCACCCTGCCCTCAGGGCATTCTTTATTTTCAGGTATTCACCTTGTAAATATTTCACTGACAAAATAGAAGCGTTCAGAAACAGCCAACACCACATCCACCAACCCACCTACTGTGATTCTCATATACTCTACCTTTACTTCTGCTGTTGCTGTGTATCAGTATTCCTGTCCAAGATGAATCCCTCCAATTATGCATTGGATTCCATCCCATCTCATTTATGATATTGTTTTAATTTCTGACTTATCAGGTTTTTCTCTCTTGAACAATTTTTATCACAAAAAGTGCTGTATTAGTGCCTATAAAAAATCCTTCT
This sequence comes from Balaenoptera ricei, assembly GCF_028023285.1. Lineage (NCBI taxonomy): Eukaryota > Metazoa > Chordata > Mammalia > Artiodactyla > Balaenopteridae > Balaenoptera > Balaenoptera ricei. The sequence goes on from NC_082642.1 coordinate 111,266,266, forward strand.
GACTCCCAAATCTTCTGAACCTTCAATCTGTACTTATAGTCCATCCTTACATTTCTGCTATTCTCTTTTGAGCCCACATGAATTTATACCATTAGTATAACATATATAATTTGCTCTTGCCAATATCAGGAACATCTACCTTAAGTCTGTCAGTTAATTCTCAAGCTTTACCTAATGCAAACAATCAGCAACATTTGACAATGTTAATCACTTCTTGAAAGACTTTCTTCACACTGATTCTAGACACCACTTTTTCTTGGTTCTCTTACTTCATTGACTACAGTAAGTCCCCTACATATGAACGAGTTCCGTTCTGAGAGCATGTTCATAAGCCCAATTTGTTCATAAGTCCAAAGTTAGCCTAGGCACCCAACTAACACAATTGGCTATATACTACTGTACTGTAATAGGTTTATAATACTTTTCACACAGTAATATGTACATTAAAAAAACCACAAAAAATAAAGAAAACATTTTTAATCTTGCAGTACAGTACCTTGAAAAGTACAGTAGTACAGTACAGCAGCTGGCATACAGGGGCTGGCACACATCACATGTTCACATCTTTGAAAGTTCACAACTTGAAGGTTCATATGTAGGGGACTAATTGTACTTCTTTCAGCCTCCACTATAAGCAGTTCTCATTTTCCACTCTTGTACCAATTAGAATGCTCCATGGCTTTGTCCTTGTAACTTTTTCTAACTACATGTTGTGATGTCTTCCATTCCCATAGTTTTAAAATGTCATCTTTAATTTGATGACTCCCAAGTTTTGATCTCCAAGTCCTCACCTCTGACCATCTTTGGACTCCTATGTTCCACTGTTTACTCAACATCTCCACTTGGTCATCAAATATGTATCTCAAACATAACACATCCAAATACAAATTCTTGATTACCCCAAAGCATACTTCTCTCTCAGTTGTCCTCATTTCAATTAATATCAACATCTTTCAAGTTATTTCAACCAAAAATCTTAAAGGACCTTGAAAGTTGCATCTAAAAAGATTCTCTTTGTTCTATTCTTTTCCTATTGGAAAAGGAAATGTCAAAATATACCCAGCCCAAATCTTCTTACCATTTCTACTCACTGCTATTCTTCTGATCCTCACCATGATCTTTGTTTCTGGATTATTGCAATATATTTCTAATAGTCTCTTTGTGTATTCTCTCCTAATATTCCATCCTCATCCTTTAAGCCTATTATTTGCTCTGACTTTTAAAATGTACATAAGATCATGTCACTCTTATTTCCTCAAAATCTCCAGGATTCTTCTCATTCAGAGGAAAATTTAAAGATGTTAACAGGAACTACAAATTCCTAAAATATGTTTTCCATTTTTCCCTTCCTTCTCTATGTCACTTGTTCTCTAAATATCTTGTTTATTCTACATCAGGAATGTTGACCTCCTTGTCTTTCTTCTGTCAATTTCTGACTCTGGAACATGGAATTCTTTTTGGAGGGAATTTCCTCTAGGTATATGTGTAATTTACTCCTGTACTTCTTTCACTTCTGTGTTCAAATGTCCAGAGAGGCCTTCATTGAAAACAACATATAAACTAACTCAAATCCAACTTTGTCACTCTTTCTTCCCCTTAGATTTTTTTTGAAGTATTAAACAAGTTGAAAGTCTCTATACTCCAATACACACAACCTCACCACAAGAAAGTGTAAGTTCCTTTACAGAAGGTACTTTGTGGTACATTCTGCTGTATATTTTGAATTATGTTGATGTCATATAGAGCAGTGAATGTTTACTGAAGGAGTAAATGTATAAAATGAATAATGAGACCAGCACAGAGAAGGAGAAGGGTGATCTATTACCAGAACTAGAGTAGAAAGTAGAAAGATAACTCTGGTTAATAAGATCTGATTAATAACTCTAACCTGGTTATTCTAATTAAGGTACATAGGTAGTTAGAAACTTGGTTATTATTTCTAGCATGCAAGATTTTTACAACTAGGCTATTAGAAACAAAGTTAATTGTGCAGAAAAGGGTTAACATAGCTGGCCCAAGACTGCTATCCTTAGAAGGCCTACTTTCAAAACTGGCCCTTGTCTGGTATCTGTGAACTTGTATTTCAAGTTCATTACCATTCCCAAAATAGTAAGCATTGTATATTGTGTCTGAAATACTTGTGCAAATGACATGCTTTATACTACATCTGCTTTCCTTCTGGGAGTCTGGAATTTTGGTATGTGCTAGACAGTGAGTGCCTATGTGACCAGCTCCCAATAAAAACCTAGGCCATCAAAAATAAATACATAAATTTTTAAAAAAGGGACTTCCCTGGTGGTGTAGTGGTTAAGAATCTGCCTGCCAATGAAGGGGATACGGGTTTGAGCCCTGGTCCGGGAAGATTCCACATGCTGCAGAGCAACTAAGCCCATGCGCCACAACTACTGAGCCTGCACTCTAGAGCCCAAGAGCCACCACTACTGAGCCCGCGTGCTACAACTACCGAAGCCTGCGCACCTAGAGACTGTGCTCCACAACAAGAGAAGCCACTGCAATGAGAAGCCTGTGCACCGCAACGAAGAGTAGCCCCAGCTCACGGCAACTAGAGAAAGCCCACGCACAGCAACGAAGACCCAATGCAGCCAAAAATAAATAAATTAAATAAATTAATTAACAAAAAAACCTAGGCCATGAGTCTCTAGTCAACATCCCTTAGCAAAAACACAGCACACATGTTGCTGCATTTTCATTGTTAGGGAAACGTGTGCTCCATGTGACACCTAATGAGAGAGAGAAAGCATAAGGAAGTCTGTAGGCAGATTCACCCACACTCTACTTATGCCTCTTTCCCTTATGATACAGCTGTTTATCTTAACTACATCTGTGTGATAAAATATAGTTTTACTCCTAAAGATTTAAGTCCCACGAATCATTCTAGGCAATCTTTTAATGCGGGAATGGTGTTGGGGATTCCAAAACACAACAATAAAATGCCTCCACTGTAATAAAATACTTCAGTGTGTCAAGAGCTTAAGCTACCAACTGTTAAACTACCGGACTCCAATCTCTGGAAAATTTAACAATTGGCTATCAAAAAGCTAGTAAGATCTGGCACACCACAGGAAACCAAAAACCAAGACAATGAAATGCAGCCTGCAACCTAGACCTGATAAGGAGACCTGGTTCCTCATGTTGCCAAGGGTACTAAAACCCTAGTATTCTCTCATGTACATAGAGTGCTGAGAAGAGCCACGCAAATATCTTAAAACAAAAGGGGCAAATCAATACATGAAACTTTTCATAAGCCTTTGCTTAAATTTGAACCAGTTATTTCATGTTCTACTGTAATTCCTCAATTTTACTGATAACCTTAGAGAAGAAAATACATATATACTACTCTGAAGTGTTCAAATACAAAAATAGCACATTTATGTATGCTAGAGAAATGATATAGCAGTCAAATCTGCAGTCAACTGCTAAATAAATGACATTCAAAGTTAAGCTATCCCACCTGAGATCTCCTCAGGAAAGTTAATATAAAAGAGCAATAAATATTTTTAAGTTTTGTTGAAAAAATGGAGAGCTATATATACATAAAGCAGAGCTTGTTCTCAGTCACTGCTGACTCCACAGTTCCTTGAACAGCACTTGTCATAAGAGCCACTCAATAAATATATTGAATTAATGAACAACATCTATCTCACAAATAAAGGTCACATGGTTAAACTGATTTTGCATTACTCTTATTACTTCATCCAATTCTTGAAAATGACAACATGAAAAGATAATGTGAGACCATACCACATTCATTATATATGGTTGTTATATTTTTCAGTGTCACTCTGCTTCAAGCTTTTTGACCCAACTGGGTAAATACAGAATACTTCTGTCTATTACTCATAACAGCTTTGGAAAAACATTTTTCTGAGTGCATTAGACTATTACTCTATTCATCAGAAGTCAAGAGTGCATTAGTATCTTATATATAAGCTGAACTTTCAAGTAGTTTTGACACTGATCAAGTTAAATGTGATAATGGCCAGAGTGATGAAATGAAATATAATTGAAATGATGCAATACATTAGAATTAAGAATTATGATATGCTAAAATTGCTTGATTGTCTAAGGAATTACTGTGCTCACATTCTGAAATGTCCTAAAGATAAATAAAATTTCAAAATTTAAATGAACAGATAATAAAATCAGCTTTCTGTGAGATAGTGTTAAATTTCTGATTTTTTTATACATAAAAACAACCATTTTATGTGTAACTCTACTAATAAAAAATAAAATGCAACTTAAAGTCAACAGTTTAATAATGATATGCCAAAGGCATCACACTTACAAGATAGCATCACATACACATTTTAGTCATAGAAAAATTGTGTTCTGCCCTGTTAGACCTAAATTTTCAAAGGGTGATGCCAATACATCTGCTAATGAAAGTAATAGTATCAATAGCCAAAAACAATTATGAGTTACTTTCTCATTATGTGAAGCAGGTGTCAGTTTTAATGGTTTCCAGCTGAACAAAAACTCTTCTCCGGAAAAGATTGGCTTCCCATTAAGATACAGAAATGTAGAAAGAGCTCCCACTCAGACAACAGGAAAAAGCCAAATAATCTACAAAATTATAATTTGTTCTTAGCTAATAAAATAGCTGAGATCACAGAGGAAGCAAGTAGGCTGAAATCTGAGAAAAGACAGGCACCTTCAAGGAAATACAAGTGGTGGCTTATCTGGGGCAGAACAGAGTAGGAAACCTGGGCTGACATATAAGCCAATAAAAAGATTTCAGCTAAAAATTTTAGCAAATTCCTAAAGACCAAGTGTGGGATAACCTGAGAATATAGAATTCCCAAGAGCCCAAGATACCAGGGATTTTACACTCAATCTCAGAGTTTTCCGTGGATGTCACCACAGGGCAACAAAAACAATTCTGAGCAGAGTGAGACACTACCAAAAGGCCCCCTTTGTGGTTCAAGCCTGAACAAGAAAAGCAGCTGCCACTGCAGGAAAGCACAAAGTTCCGTTTGGAAACTTCTCTCCTACAGGGAAAAAAAAATCCTTGAGTTGTGAGTTGGGGAAAGAGGAGGGGAAAGAGTAAACAGCTGCACCTGGGGCACTAAAAACAAAAAAACTTCTAACCCTGGAAGGAGGGTTAGAGATTCTCCAGACTCTGGCTCTTAGAGGCATTTAGCAAAAGGAACCAGAGCAAGAGCATAGAGAAAGCCCATCCCCAAGAACCAGGAACACCAAGCCAATCTAAGCCTGAGATTGGACCAGGACAACAGAGAAGGCCCTCCCTGCCCCTACCACCAGGCTACTCTGTGCTGACTTATGCGGCAGTCTGGCCGTGGGGTAAGAGGTATGGAGAGAGACCTATTCTGATGTGGAAGCACACAGGGAGAATCTTAAAGGTAATAGGAAAACAGGGGCATTGAGAAAAAAATCCAACTCGCACCCTATGCATAAGGTAACCCTGAAAAATTTTGGAGCAAAATAAGCACTAAGGGTAACTATAGCTACAATAAAGTCCACACTCAACTCAAGTTTTATGCAAGCCAAAAGACAACTGACCAGCCTCTTTCAAGTTCTGAAAGAAAAACATCAGCCCAAGAACTTTGTAACAAGTGAAAATATTTCGCAAAAAGGAAAGCTAAATAACAACTTTCACAGACAAAAACAGAGAATTCAATACACAACACATATTAAAGGACATCCTTCAGGTAAAATAAATATAATACAAAACTTACCTGCATCTTGGATTATCTGTAAAATGGGAAAAAGCAATACTGAAATAACAAATTGTCTTTGGCCTTTAACATCAGGGGATCCCCACACTTTTGTGTCTTACCTCCAGGAGGTGAACCAGGTTCTTGCAGTGAATAGCAGAGAAAAATCCCCTTGTGCTTCTGGCAGGAAGAGAGGAAAAGGAGCCATTGTGAAATACGCCAGAGCACCCTGTTTGTCTTTAAAAAGCCTGCTCTCAGGTGAAACTATTTAGCTAGAGCCTAAACTGCTGGGGTTGATCAGAGCTTAATTGACCTGGAGGAAGGAAAAACCTAATTCCAGCCCCCTCTAGCCTTCCATGTGGAAGAGAGGATATACCCAAATACAGCCCACTCTAGCCATCTTGTCCCAATGAAGAGGGGCAAAAAATTAAGAAGCCTGTGTGAAGTTCACAGTTCAGTGGTACAAGCTTGCTCAAAGACTGAGACCTACTCATAAGACTATGGAACATTTCCCCTCCACCCACACCTTACCACTGAAGGCTTAATTACAGCAGTTCCCTTTACCAAGTACATCATGTTCATCTATGAAGAAAAAAGTACAAGACATACTAAAAGAGAAAAATCAAAGTTTGAAGAGAAATAGTAAGCATCAGAACTAGGCTAAGATAGTGCAGGCATGTGGGAATTATCAGACCAGGAGTTTAAAACAACTGTGAATAAGTTGCTAAGGCCTCCATTGGATAAAGTACAACATACAAGAACAGATGGACAATGAAGGCAGAGAGGAAATTCTAACAGAGAACCAAAAAAAAATAAATGAGACAAAGAGAGATGAAAAGACACTGTAAAAGAGAAATGAAGAATGCCTTTGATGGGATTATTGGTGGACTGGATACAGCTGAGGAAAGATTCTCTGAGCTAGAGGATATCTTAATGGAAACCACTGAAACTGAAAAGCAATGAGAAAAAGGACTGAAGAAAGAAAAAAAACAACAACAACAACAAAGAAACAAAATATCCAAAAATGTGGGACAACTGAAAAAGGTATAACACATGCCTAATGAGAATTCTAGTGGGAGAGGAAAGAAAGAATGGAACAGAAGAAATGTTGGAAACAGTAATGACAGTAGAACACCTGGCAGGAAATGTTAAAAAAAAAAACTCTTTAGAGACAGGGCAAATGATAAAGGACAGAAACTCAGATCTATATAAAGAAAGGAAGAACAACAGAGAAGAAATAAGTAACGGTAAAATTAAAAAGTTTATTTTTCTTATTATTAAGTGATCTATTAGTTAACAGTATGTTCAAAATAATAATGGTAACAGTATTCAATCATATGCTTATGTATATTTGTATGTGCTTATGTATAAGTGAAATGAATGACAGCAATGATAAAAGGGTCAGAAGGAAAGAATAAGGATTATTTTATTATTTAAGGTACTCATTACCTGTGAATCATTACAGTGTTATTTAAAAGTGGACTTGGGTTAGCTGTAAATATATATTGTGACCACCAAAAAAAAGTAGAAACAAGTAAAATTAACATGATAAGGAAAAAGAAAAAATGAAATCATACAAAATGCTCAATTAAAAACACAGAAAACGAGTGGAAGACAAAAATAGGAATAAATAACAAAGGTGGCAAACAGAAAAATACTAACAAATATGGTAGATAATCCAACTATGTCAGTAATCACTATGAATATCAGTGGTTTAAATGCACAAATTAAAAGACAGATTGTCAGAGTGTATCAAGAAACAAGACCCAACTATATGTTGTCTATAAAAAAAATCACTTTAATGTAAGTTCACATAAGGATTAAAAGTAAATAAATGGAGTAAAACATACCATGCTAGCATTAATCCAAAAAAGCAGGAGAATCTATATTAATTTTAGACAAAGCACACTTCCAAGCAAGGAAAGTTATCAGGGTTAAATTACATTACAAAATGATAAGTCATTTCTTCAAGAAGACATAACATTTCTTTTTCTTTTTCTTTTTTTTTTTTTTGGCTGTGTTGGGTCTTCGTTTCTGTGCTAGGGCTTTCTCTTTGTGGTGAGCGGGGGCCACTCTTCATCGCAGTGCGTGGGCCTCTCGCTATCACGGCCTCTCTTGTTGCGGAGCACAGGCTCCAGACGCACAGGCTCAGTAGTTGTGGCTCAAGGGCCTAGTTGCTCCGCGGCATGTGGGATCTTCCCAGACCAGGGCTCGAACCCGTGTCCCCTACATTGGCAGGCAGATTCTCAACCACTGCGCCACCAGGGAAGCCCAACAATTTTTAATATTTACGCACCCAACAAAAGAGTGTAAAAATATATGAGGTAAAAACTAATAGAACTGCAAAGAGAAACAGATGAATCCACTATATAGTGGATTCAAAGACTTCAACATCCCTCTATCAGAAATGGATAGATTCAGCAAATGGAAAATGAGTAAGGACATAGTTGAACTCAACAATACCATCAATCAACTAGATATAATGGACACCTATAGACTACTTCATACAACAATAGCAGAATATATTTTTGTCAAACTCATATAGAACATTAACCACAATTATGGACCATGAAACACCCACTGGCAAATTTAGAAGTCTAGAAATCATACAATATCTGCTCTCAGACCACAATGGAATTAAATTAGAAATCAGTAACAGAAAGATAAATGAAAAATCCCACAATACATGGAGATTAAACAACACACTTATTTGACATGTGTCAAAGTAGAAATCTCTAGAGAAATTAAAACCTATTTTGAACTAAATGAAAATGAAAGCACAACTTATCCAAATCCATGGGATACAGTGAAATCAATACCAAGTGCATATATTAGAAAAGAAGTAATATCTTAAGTTTCCACTTTAGAAAACTGGAAAAAGAGCAAATTAAATCTACAGTAAGCAGAAGAAAAGAAATAATAATGAACACAAGCAAATATTGGAAGAATGGACATCTTGACAGTATTGAGTCTTCCTGTCCATGAACATAAAACACTTCTCTACTTATTTAGTTCTTCTTTGATTTCAATTTTTTTAATGAATGAATTAAAATATATAAGCTTAAATGAATCAGATGTAGACAGATGCAGTAGAAAATCAGATTGAATAATATAGAGTAGGGACAAATTTTAGAGAACTCAAAAATCAGGCAAATGAATGGTGAATCTGAACTTGAGTTAGGCCCTGACCTCTTATTTCAGTTAGCCCCTAACCTCTTATTTCCTAAAGTTACCTCAGTGCCCAGTGGTACATACTCATAATTTTCTATTACTTAGAAATTTGCAAAAAGTTACCTCATTAGGTACACATTATAAAAAGCACATTTTTTCCCTCTGAACTTGGGTAATACTATGAATACAAGAACTGCTCCTTGAAGCCCAGACTATTTTGTTTTCATTTATTTTGTCTTTTAAGAACTTATTATTTTCCACACAGTAGGTATACAACAAATGTCTCCTAAAACTAAATATAAATCTGTCCAGAAGAGAACAGTTTATGAGTACCCTAATTGTTTTATCATGTGTGAGACTTCACAGAGTTGTTGTCAGGACTCACAAGAACTGCACTTTCTTTATCTGCTTCTGTATTTGCCTTCCTTGAAACTTACGTAGGCTTAAAATTCAATGCCGTACCCTCAGCCTTCTCAGTTTCAAAATTAATAGGACACTGGATGAAATCCAATGAGCTTAATCACACATGATACTAAAATACAGAACAACCTATACTTAGAATGTCATATTATGGGTCAAAGATGAGCTCATTTGCTGGTATGAAAAGTAACAGACATTTAATCTCTGAGCAATTTCTCAAAGATGCTCACAGTCATCCTACTTAACATAGTGTCTCAGCCACAATGTAGCAAGCTCTACTTGCAGGGATGGAAATAGGACATTATTAAAATGATATCTCCTTGATTCAACAGTAGAGTAGGAAACAGTACCTTATTTTTTTTATCTCCCCTTACCGTTAAAATATCCATATAAATGTAATTGAGAAAAGAGCTCTAGAACCCTCATTAGACTCTAGGAATCACGATGTAAAGAAATAATAATTATAACATAGATTGGAACAAATTAAGAAACGGTGTCAATAGTTGATGCACAACTAACCTTCTAAATGAAAATGGGACCTGTAGAAAGAGTTATAATGGAACACAGGCTCAACTTGCACCTCACAAAAGAAGAACTGCTTCATCCTAGTCCTTGAATAAAAAACCCTTCATTATTTAAAAAAAGTATTTCTATACCAGTAGGAGTCTTCTTCTTCTGGACATACATTTTCCTTCAATAGTTTGTGGTCTCAAAATCTAGGCTATTGAGGTTATTCGTACACACATATGCACACACAGAAGAACTCAGGTGACTTGGAAATTGTATGCAATAAAAAAATGAATAAATGTTAAATCTAAAATAAAAATAAAGTATATAATTAATGGAGGGGAGTGTGTATACTATATTCACAGAGTCATTTCTTACATTAAAGTTAAGCCACAATTTTGACTCTAATTATGTAATCTCCAAAGCTAAAAAGGATTGAATATTTGTTAGCATGATTTGTGGAGAATTTGAGAATACACAACAGATTTTCAGTGGAAGCAAATTTCTTTTGTCATTTCAATCTGGAAGGTTATTTCTGTTTCTGTTTTGTGTGTGTGTGTGTGTGTGTGTGGTCAAGTAAGGAGTTATATGGGTAACCATATAGTGGATACCATCCTCGCCAATGTCCCTACAGTAAATTTAGTGGTGAATTTTAATGCCAAGTCATCAAGCAAAGTAGGAGCCATAATATTACACAATAATGATAGTAATTTAATAACCAAGACGTTCAAAATCGTCTTTAATCTTCAAAATTCCTTTTACATCAGGAAAAAAAAAAAAAGTACTTCAAGAGTAAGCCAATTTCCAAGTGCCGCTTAACTAGTGAATGACTAAACCAAAATCAGAAGCTGGGCAGTCTGACACCAATGTCCATGTTTTTATACGTAACATTATCTTTGCTTCACCAGAAGTAAGTCTGTAAAATATAAAGAGCAAAGGGTCCAGAGAGGACCAATAAGAGTTTTCTGCTATTCTGGCTTCATCTACTTATAAAACTAGAAAAATTTAAACATTGGAATAGATGCATGTCTTTCAAATGATCCTGCGTAAACCTCTGGCCTTAGTTTGTTGATCTCCTCCTAGTTGGTATTTTCATTTCTCCTTTATATTTCCTCAATCATTCACTTCTATGATCACACCCTCGATCTTGATATCACAGGAAAACGAACATCGCATCAACTCTCAAGAGCAAACATACACTTTAAAACAGCATTCCATATTCTTCTTCTCACTTGGACAAATATCCTCACAATCCTATTACCTGTCAATGTCGTAAACATATTTGACACTATCACTTTCTAACTAACCATCAGTACCACTTGTTCCTGTCTGACCTAAGTTTCATTGTCTACCATGACAATCCCTTTATTGCCTATGCCCACATTTTTTCTTGTCCCCTCTAGCGTTATCTGATAAACCTCAAACCTGAATGAAACAGACTAAATGCTCTCTTTTGTTTTAAGTGGCTTAAGACGAAGTAAAAATTATTTATTTTTAATATGACAGTCCACATAGTTCTTTATGATAGGTAGCTCTCTCTTGTGGGGCCCCTCTTCAAGAAGTTACACAAGGATGCCAAGGAATTCCACCTTGCGATGCTACCACCTTCTGCATTTGGCCTCCACAGTCACCACAGAAGAGAAAGAGGGGAGAAAGGAAGAAAGAAAAAGATGGGTGTTATTCCTAAAACCCACCCCAAATTTGTATGTGTGTATTCCATTTAGATGGTATCTATTCTAAGTCTTCCCTGCCATCATATCAAAGATAAAGAACTTATCCTTCTGCCCCATTATCCTTATTCATTTCATCCAGAAAAGGATCCTCAGAAATAGCAGGCAATGTATGAGAGAAAACAGAAAAATACGGTTACATGGAAAGCAAGAGCAAAAAGTGCTTTAAGAAAGGCAAAAATCAACTATGTCAACTGATGTTGAGAAGACTGAGTGAAACAGATCTTTCCCATGCTCCATCCTGTATTACAAGGGCTAAGAGTCCTTTCCTCAGATTCCCTTTTGGCTAAGGTACTAGACACAATTTAGTTTCTGCCATTGAGATGCATCCATGCAAGACTGGAAAGGTAGGGATAAAATAGAAGTAATCCTTCTACAGCTCTTAAACAAGTTCTAAAAGGCATGAGTGGGTGTAGGAGGGAGACTTCATGTTCCAGTATCTAGTTTCAGTGTCATAAATGAAGGCTAATTGTGGAGGTAGCAACACTGATGGCAGCGGTGGCAGCTTCCTGACTTCTAGATTGATTTGGTCTTTAAATCAAAGGTTTAGTGATGTTTACAACTCTTCTTAACCAAACAATTCTAATACCTTTTGACACCAAATTCCCCAAATTAAACCCCTCTCTGTTTAAAACACCTAGAATTTTGCCTGAGGGAGTATTTGGTAACTAGAGAGGTTGCAGGAAACTGAGTCTCATAGAGTTGACTTATCTAGCTTGGTTGTTTTGGAAGTTGGAAAATGGGATACCATTAGTCCACAGATGTGTGCTGAAACAGTTCCATAAATTATTATCCTCTAAATCCCTGGAATGAAATGCTCATTGAAGGCAACCTCTGGCAGACCAGCTGCCTGCTGTGACAGGCTGTTATGACCAGACTGAGTAATACAAATAATGCAGCCGGCTATTCTGATGGTAGTAGGAATTTTTAATTAAAAAAAAAAAAAAAAAAAAGGTAAGTTCAAGGTTTTAAGTTCTCAGCTTAAGTAATAATGAAGAACAAGAAAGTTCGCATGTTTATCCTAAAGGTATCTCATATCTCTTGCAGATGCAAGGTTGCGTTGCTGAAATTGAAAAGCAGAGCAGAAACTTCTCCTACAGGTTGCTAAATTATAACATAAACGGATTTATCAGCCCCCCAGATCTCATAAAATTTAAGGGATTGACTAAGTCTCCAAAAAGTGGAATGGGGCATTTGGATGAATTATGATGAATCTATGGATTTTAACCCACAAATAACAAAAAAATTATCTTAAAGAGCAGAAAAAGTGCCTCTTCTCCTGTCTAGTGACAGAAGTCCTGCCTTGCCTGGTGATTTGCAATAACCTCACCTGAGGCAGTTACCTTGCATGTAGATAGTAGTTGTCCTATCCTCCACCCCTATCATCCCACATGTCTTTGGGATTGTAAATGGATTAAGATCACAAAATAGCAAGTATAAATTCTGCTCTGGGGGAAAACAGTTTATACCATAAGAATTAAATGATATTGCTGATTTATACAGACAGATACCTGGGTATTACATGAAGAAATAGTTTCAATGAGTTTCATTAATTGAGACAATATAAATATTAACAAAAAGTGAAATCCTTCTCCAAATAATGATTCATAAACAATGTATCTGTGGCTTTTACAATAACAAATCAATCTCTGTGATAGTTAAGACTTTCCAGCCATATGCTAAACTCTATAGGGGAAAATTCTAGGAGAAAATCATATAACATATCTAAATCTGTAATTTTAAATAAGATATCATGAATACCACAAAATAAAGGGGTTTTCATTTCCGATATTGTTGATACCAATAGAAAATTACTTAAAAGCTAAAAATTATCAAAGAACATAACCATACATGCTAATTCAGAATTAAAACAATTCAATAAGCACATTGTGTGCAATGGTTCTCTAAATTTTGTATGTTACAGTTTATTTTGAGAATGCTATATGATACTGGAAGTAGGGGAAAAGTAAAATGGTACATGCAGTATTTACATACAGTTTTGCAGTATTTACATACAGTTTTTACATACAGTATTACATACAGTACATGCAGTATTTACATACAGAGAATGCTATATGATACTGGAAGTAGGGGAAAAGTAAAATGGTACATGTAGTATTTACATACAGTTTTGGGTGCCTTACAAAATTCCTTTATCCCAATACTGGAACCCCTATGATGATACACATCTTGGGGTAAGAAACCCTGTTAAGACAATCTAAATTGTTTCCTTGGATTAAGAAGTCATGGTATCAGAGACCAGAGTATCAATTTGTACTAATTTTGCAACACACCCAATAGAATTTCCATTACTGCATTTTACATATATATATATATATATGTGTGTGTGTGTGTGTGTGTGTGAATTTAGGATATACACACATACTCAGTGATACAAACTGTAGGTTTAGAGATATCATTAGATAAAACATCCTTGATGGAAGCCATGAGGGAATTTCCTATCAGATCTTGATATCAAGAAAAGCTGTACTAAACTGATTTTTAAATGGTTTTTAACCCAACAAACAAAAATTTTATATATTTTTTTTCGCTGTGACAAACAGAGTCATTCCGAGATCCATCTGTAGCAAGTGTACAAAATGGTCCGCATTTACATATTTTAATTGGGTTTTCATTTCCACTTTAATCTAAAATTTTGCTTTATCCTTTATTATGTACACTTTGTGAGAAATTTTAAACACTTGGGAAACAAGATAAGGGATATAAACCTATAAATAAATCTAATAATCATTTATTGTGTTTCAAATCACAGAGAAATACCTTAAAAAATATATTTACTCTGGATATCTTGTTTAGATGTACATTCCAGAGTACATATGGAATGGTTGTCATAGCATATTATTTGAAGTACAAATTAAGGATCATAAACATTTTATCACAAGTATGTTTTCTTAATATTCAATCTAAAGGAGCAAATTAAGCAAAATTTATATTCTTTACTGCATTTTATAAATAAGAGACCATGTCTCCCATTTGACATTCAGCCAAAATAGTGTAGCATAGCCAAATCTGTCCTGTACCTTGATCTTTGCCACTGGTCAAAAATAAAATACCTTTATAGATATCATAAATGCTTCTAGTACATTATTTTTTAAAAATTAGCCACAGCCCCTTCTGACACTGACCCTCACCTCACTCACACAGCTTATTTCTGGCAGTGACTGCAAATTATGAGATCAGTACTACAAGACTTTCAGCTTTTATTGTATTTTTCCTTTATTCCATTACTTCTACTTTAGGAAATATGGTTCTAAGTTCCATATTTTCAGTAAGACTCTGAACTTTATATGTGATGATAGCTAAAATTTTCACTGAGAATTGTTTCCAAATACTAATGCAGCCTAAATTCTTCAATTTGTAATGATAAATAGATAAAGTCATGTCTTCTCCCACTTAAGATGATTCTAAATTTTTTTATTGTTTTCATCTTTTCACCAATATAGCCATATGTCCATGCATTTAATCATGCATTCATGCTTTTATTCAATAAAATAAAATACATAGCTTGAAAGAATATTGATAGTCTGACAATCCAGTAATCAGGTAATTATATTGTTGCATGATAAGCATTATTACAGATCATTAGTCATCTTTGAATTTAAGTTAATATTAATTCTCAAAGTATAATTATTTTATCTTGGGGTATATCCAATATTTCATTTCTTTTGATGGCTAACATTCACTTGCTCTAAATAAATAGTGTCAGGTAGCCAGTTTTCAGTCATTGATTGCATTCATTGTCAAGCTCAATCATTTTTAAATCACTGACATATATATAATTCACAACTAGTGACTCTTTTTGTCATGTATACTATCCCTATCTGGAATCTTTTCACTATTACCAAACATGTAAAGTTTTCAACACAATGTATATATTTCTCTTCTATTGTTTTTCAATCATAAATAAATAAGATTTGATTTCATGAAAATCAAAACAACTTTTATTTTTAAAAATCAATTCTAAGCTATTAATGTTAAGATTTTAATATATTAATATCTTAATATATTAATACAATTATGATTTATATTAGTGCATGAGATGCTTTATAAATATAATTTGATCTCTTTATAAGGTATGCTTATTAAACTTACATTACTTGCTAAGTTCACCCATTTCCTAATTAGAACTGCAAATGCCAAGATCAATTGCAAACGCAGTGGAAAATAAACTAGATGGCAATATTTCACTCTTAAAAAAACAACTTGTTTTTAACTTCATATCTGGTACATTGTGGCTACAATTCAAACTCTAATACATTTGGTGGTCAATACTATGTCTACATTCTTTCTCAGGTTAAGCATATCATCCAAAAGGAGCTCTGTATTGTAACATGTGACAGTGGTTACTCATCAGAAATCATGGTACTTGGAATCATCAAATAAATAGAAGGATTAAGTAGATCAATCTTAGTTTACTATTCTGGAAGATTGTAATATGTTTGTGAAGCCAGCCAGACTCATCAGAGGCCTGAAAGCTGCAAACACCAAAGATCTTTGGACGAGACTTCTATAGATCACAAAAATTCCTCTTCTCTTTTTCAAAACGATCCCCAGTCTTAGCCCACCTTGCCTTGTATTCATATCAATTGCATGAAGGGACAGGATAGTATGGTGTAGAGTGTTGTTTGTTTGTCTATTTCCTTTTTTGGAATGCATACTCAAATTGAGTTAATTATTCTTATCCCATAATTGATTTAAATAATGATCATCTACTTTTCTTTTATTAAATGATTCTCCTCTTTTTGTTCTCTTCTAAGCCTCCACTCCCACAAAAGCACTTTTTAGTGCTAGTAATATAGGTCCTTCCCAGCTATCATTCATGGATATTTTGAATAGTGTTATATCCTTGAAACCATATTGTCGTATTGCTGATGGGTGTTCATTTAAGCTGAACTGTGTTTCTAATATCACTCCACTTTTTCCTATTGTTATATAGTGATAGTCATTGTATACTGTGCAATTCTTGCTATCACCCAAGTGTGGATATGAAAATCCCACTAACTGTTCTCTTATGAGGTACACAATCTTGAAAGAACAGACCCAGAAAGGAAAATGTTAGATCACAGGCACTACATACTGCCAAACTGCCCTACAGTATTTATACCACCAACAGCCAGGCACTTGAGATCTCATTTTGCCATATCCTCACTAGGCTTAGATATTATGTGACTTTCTAATTTTTGTCATTCTGGAGAATTCAAAGTGTTCTTTAACTTATATTTCCCTGATGAATAGTAAGAATAAACAGCTCTTCAAATGTTTACTGGACTTTCTGATTTCCACCTCTGTGAATTACTATTCATTTTCTAAGTTCTCTCTTCTCTTGAATACCCTATTGCTAAAAGAGTTCCTTAAATATTCTTGATATCTCTACATCTCATGCCTTATTTTGACACTGAAGTATATTCTTCCTATCATCCATCTTTGTACTTCTCTCTGGTTACCTTTGTTAAACAAAAGTCCTTAATTTCAATGCAATCCACTTTTTAGTAGGGTCAGATTACAATCAAAAAGTCTAAGAGGTCTCAGTACCTAAGTCTCATTTCAGAAGCATAAATGGTCCTAGTTTTAAAAATCATCCTGGGCACATCCTTGAATCTCCCCTTATGTTCAACATCAATAGAGCAGATGAATTCCATAACATGTAATTCCTATTTATCAACTTGAAGGAAAGTGAATATTAATCTAGATAAATGGATGAGTTATCATCTCATTGCATTATTAACAGGAAAGGTGTGGATGGCTATAAGCACGCTTGAGGCAGAGTGACAGGCCTCTAATACAACACAATTGGCAGAAAAACAAAGGGGAAATTTTACTTGACTTTAAAACCTGTTTTGAAATAGGAAGTTCCAGATTACCTCCTTAAATTTCAAAAAATCTTCTTGTGTGTGTGTATGTGTATGTGTGCGTGTGAGTGTGTGTGTATGTATGTGTGTGGTTGCAATTCTTTGTTTTTATTTTTTTTTAATGTATGAAAGCTATGATGAATATTATTGATATTTTGTACTCTGGGCATAATTAAACAGATGTTTTCTTTAATATCCTGACCAATGAAAAGGAACTTAATTTTTTAGTTTTTTAAACTTGAAAAAGTTAGGTGAAAATAATTTTGAAATATATGAGATACTTCTTTGTCTTAAAGGTCTCAACAACTGGCTCCTTTGTTTAGTGTGTTTCAGGAGTGTCACTATGAACCCCACATATTTTACTGGCCGACACGCTACTTTGTCTGAAGAGTTTACTGAGGGATGCCTTGACATACAATAAATAACTACAGATCTATGATTTTTTATTTAATATACCGGATAATCATTATTTTTCTGCCTCTCTTCCCACTGTCAGACTGAGAGCAATCATTTTTTTCTGTTTTAGTTTCCTCATCTGTAAAATAAAGATTATAATAGTAGCTACCTCATAGTGGATTTGTGAACAGTAAATCAATTTATACACAAAGTATTTGCAGGGATTGGCCCATAATAGGTACTATCACTATATCAGCTGTAAGCTACATTGTTATTATTAATGATAATTTTTGTGTTTAGTGTGCCTCTATATATCAATATCCTCTTTAATAAAAATTTCTGTGGACTAATAAAATAGCCAACGTTGTTAGCATTGTGTGTAAAATTATACCAAATCACCTCTAGATGGTTTATGCAGACTCTGTAACAGTGTGATGTCAGGCAAAATGTATATACATAATGTGTGTGTGTGTGTGTGTGTGTGTGTGTGTGTATAGATATACAATCCCATTGAGAGGTGACTATTATATTTATCTTTATCTCACAGATAAGGAGACTAAGGCAGAAAGAAATAGTTGCTCATAGTCTAGCAGTGGGGAGAGATGCAGAAAAATGATAGCTATCAGGTATATGAACTCAGTAATGGTTTGCTGTCATTTATACCTACTCACCCACCCACACTTAAAAAAAAACTTTTTAATTTTAGTGTTCTGTACCATTGTGAAAGCTGAGTGAGAATCTCCCTGATAAGTGAGGTATTAAAATAAAAGTTAATTATGCTTTTTGTATGTTTAATACTAAAGCAACTACATAGAAACAATGCTACTGAGATTTAACCAGCCCCAAAGAATTTCAGCTCCAATAGTTTCCATCTCATTTATCCAATCTGTTCTACCACCCAAATATTTGATTACCCATGTATGATCTAATAAATTCTAAACATTCACTTTCTGACCTATTACAGGTAATGGTTATTAAATATAATGTTCTGAAATCAATTAATTTCTCCTCTTGTCATTACAGTGCCATTTTAGTGATGCCCTTTTGGAAAGAGAACATTTCAAGAGCATGGAATTTAGGGAGCTATACAATAGAGTCTTAAGATAGTACAGTGAAACTGTATAATAAAACCATAAAATCTTCCATGAACCAATATTTAATAAAGTTTTCACTCTGATCTTATTAGCAAACTTGTTTGAGTCCTGAGAACCTGAAATGATAGAAGGACATTCTGAGGGTACTGAACAAAGGAGAATTTGGCAGACACAGTCCATACATTTATCCACCATACATTGAATGGCATGTTTCTAGTCATAGAGAATATATGTTTAGAAACCGTACATATTGGTAAAACTAGCCAGTGACACCAGCTGACAAGAAAGTAAATCCTGAGCTTAAGGGCTCTCTTTATTCTTAAATCAGTTCATTGTGTTCAGATATCACTGCCTATATGCTCAATAAGATTAAGTACTTTTATAAAATGTCTAAAGGAAAACTATGGTCTGTCTGAGAAAAGAGAGTTCTGAGAAATGTATATGGTTGTTATCTCCTTTTAAAGATGAAACAAGAAACCTATGAGCCATTTACCATTAGCCACTTTCCAGACAGCTGTTGTTCCAACAATATTAGGGCATCGAACAGGGCTCTAATCTCAGCTGGAGCTACCTTTTGGTATCTGGGCTGAAATAAAACATTCAAGTGTTATGAAGTTCTGTTTCCTTAAATGATATTGTCAACCTTACTCTCCCTGTTATACCTGGCAGATGGGATGATTCTAGGGTATGCAGGCTACATCAAGTGTGTGTATGTTTAATCACATAGAAGAGGAAGATGAAGGAGTCTCTCATCCACATATCGCACACAATATAACCAAAACAAATAGCTCCGTGGATGATTTCCCCATACCCTCATCAAAAGACATGGGGGAGAACTATCTAAAATTCTATTCTACCACATAAGGGGTTAAGAAGAAAATGTTAAGACAGTGAATGTTACAAGAAATAAGAAAACCCCAAGCTCAAAATAATATAGCATACTTATTCCCCAAATTCCAGTACAGAGCTTATTAAAGAAAAGACACTTTATCTTGAGAGATTTTAATGTAGTGGGTCTTAATGGTAATTCTGGTGTAGGTAGTTTAAGGGTCACCTTACCCAAAACACTTGTCTAGACAATGTCTATTAGTGTGCCATTATGCCTAGGAGCATTGCTGTACTTGAAAATGTATGAAGTCAAGTATATACTTTTCTTTTAGTTTATGCTTAAAATAAGGCAGTACTCATTGAGTTGAACAGGAAGATTAATAATCTTAGGGAATTGTGGAAAGTGAAGGGGATGGACCTATTCTAGCTGTATCATTCTAAAAAGTGATGGCCTTATAGAATTCTGAGCAAAACTACGGTAGCCTCATTTGGTAGATGCCTTGGTTTCCCCCATGTCAGAGTCCCTCAGCCAAGCTCTGACTTCACCTGCAGCTCAGACTGTCAGTGTTTGCTGGTGGCATTTCTACCTGTCAAGGATGCTTAGATGAACCTTCCACTTTCTATTAGGCATCTTCTCCAAGGTAATGGGAACTCCCTTAATCCATGTGTAAATACAGTCCAGAAGTGTGAGTTAAAGCTCCCATGACCATCCTCACCCCATGCTCCTGGCAGCTCATCTCTCAGCTGGTCTCTTGTAGGAGGAGTTCTCCATACTTCTCAGAAGATCCTGGAGAATCAATCCTGGGGAACTGACAGTGATAACCTCAAAAAACACACCTGGATATTGACCTTTGATCCCTCCCTGTCCAATTCTCCCCCCTCCCTAATTCCTACTTCCTAGTGGAGCCAAGGTCTTGTCTCAGGCTCTGCTTTCAGAAGAACCCAAACTAAGATATTTCCCTAAACCTCCCTTCTGCCTTCTGCCTCAGGTTATCCATGCAGGACCAGTTCTCAGCAATCCATGTCCTTATACTATTATACTTGCTGGGCCCAAAGTGATTATCTGTAATCTAATTGAAATAGTTTTCCATTCACAAGTTACTTTTAAAATAGCATTTAAGGCAAGAACACCAGAATCACAACTAACTGCTGAACAATCATTGACAGGAAGACACTAGAACTCACCAAAAAAGCTACCCCACATCCAAAGAAAATGGAGAAGCCACAATGAGATGGTAGGAGGGGTGCAATCACAATAACATCAAATCCCATAACTGCTGGGTGGGTGACTCACAAACTGGAGAACACTTATACCACAGAAGTACACCCACCGGAGTGAAGGTTCTGAGCCCCACATCAAGCTTCCAAACCTGGGGGTCCGGCAACAGGAGGAGGAATTCCTAGAGAATCAGACTTTGAAGGCTAGCGGGATTTGATTACAGGATTTCAACAGAACTGGGGGAAACAGAGACTCCACTCTTGGAGGGTACACACAAAGTAGTGTGCGCATCAGGACCCAGGGGAAGGCGCAGTGGCCCTAGGGGAGACTGAACCAGACCTACCTGTTAGTGTTGCAGGGTCTCCTGCAGAGGTAGGGGGGTGGCTCTCTCTCACCGTGGGGACAAGGACACTGGCAGCAGAAGTTCTGGGAAGTACTCCTTGGCATGAGCCCTCCCAGAGTCCACCATTAGCCCCACCAAAGAGCCTGGGTAGGCTACAGTGCTGGGTTGCCTCAGGCCAAACAACCAACAGGTAGGGAACCCAGCCATACCCATCAGCAGTCAAGCAGATTAAAGTTTTACTGAGCTCTGGCCACTAGAGCAACAGCCAACTCTACCCACCACCAGTTTCTCCAATCAGGAAACTTGCACAAGCCTCTTAAAAAGCCTCATCCACCAGAGGGCAGACAGCAGAAGCAAGAAGAACTACAATCCTGCAGCCTGTGGAACAAAAACCACATTCACAGAAAGATAGACAAGATGAAAAGGCAGAGGGCTATATACCAGATGAAGGAATAAGATAAAACCCCAGAAAAACAACTAAATGAAGTGGAGATAGGCAACCTTCCAGAAAAAGAATTCAGAATAATGATAGTGAAGATGATCCAGGACCTTGGAAAAAGAATGGAGGCAAAGATCGAGAAGATGCAAGAAATGTTTAATGAAGACCTGGAAGAATTAAAGAACAAACAAACAGAGATGACCAATACAATAACTGAAATGAAAACTACACTAGAAGGAATCAATAGCAGAATAACTGAGGCAGAAGAATGGATAAGTGACCTGGAAGACAGAATGGTGGAATTCACTGCTGCGGAACAGAATAAAGAAAAAAGAATGAAAAGAAATGAAGACAGCCTAAGAGACCTCTGGGACAACATTAAACAAAACAACATTCGCATTATAGGGATCCCAGAAGGAGAAGAGAGAGAGAGAGGACCTGAGAAAATATTTGAAGAGATTATAGTCGAAAACTTCCCTAACATGGGAAAGGAAATAGCCAGCCAAGTGCAGGAAGCGCAGAGAGTCCCATACAGGATAAACCCAAGGAGAAACACACGGAGGCACATAGTAATCAAACTGGCAAAAATTAAAGACAAAGAAAAATTATTGAAAGCAGCAAGGGAAAAACAACAAATAATATACAAGGGAACTCCCATAACGATAACAGCTGATTTCTCAGCAGAAACTCTACAAGCCAGAAGGGAGTGGCATGCTATACTTAAAGTGATGAAAGGGAAGAACCTACAACCAAGATTACTCTACCCAGCAAGGATCTCATTCAGATTTGATGGAGAAATCAAAAGCTTTACAGCCAAGCAAAAGCTAAGAGAATTCAGCACCACCACCCAGCTCTACAACAAATGCTAAAGGAACTTCTCTACGGGAGAAACACAAGAGAAGTAAAGGACCTACAAAAACAAATCCAAAACAATTAAGAAAATGGTCATAGGAACATACCTATGGATAAATAACTTAAACGTGAATGGATTAAATGCTCCAACCAAGAGACACAGGCTTGCTGAATGGATACAAAAACAAGACCCATATATATGCTGTCTACAAGAGACCAAGTTTAGACCTAGGGACACATACAGACTGAAAGTGAGAGGATGGAAAAAGATATTCCATGCAAATGGAAATCAAAAGAAAGCTGGAGTAGCAATACTCATATCAGATAAAATGGACTTTAAAATAAAGAATGTTACAAGAGACAAGGAAGGACACTACATAATGATCAAGAGATCAATCCAAGAAGAAGATATAACAATTATAAACATATATGCACCCAACATAGGAGCACCTCAATACATAAGGCAACTGCTAACAGCTATAAAAGAGGAAATCAACAGAAAACAATAATAGCGGGGGACTTTAACACCTCACTTACAACAATGGACAGATCATTCAAACAGAAAATTAAATAAGGAACACAAGCTTTAAATGACACAATAGACCAGATAGATTCAATGGATATTTATAGGACATTCCATCCAAAAACAGCAGATTACACTTTCTTCTCAAGGGCACATGGAACATTCTCCAGGATAAATCACATTTTGGGTCACAAATCAAGCCTCAGTAAATTTAAGAAAATTGAAATCATATCAAGCATCTTTTCTGACCACAGCACTATGAGATTAGAAATCAATTACAGGGAAAAAAACGTAAAAACCACAAACACATGGAGGCTAAACAATACGATACTAAATAACCAAGAGATCACTGAAGAAATCAAAGAGGAAACCAAAAAATACCTAGAGACAAATGGCAATGAACACACGACGATCCAAAACCTATGGGATGCAGCAAAAGCAGTTCTAAGAGGGAAGTTTAGAGCTATACAAGCCTACCTCAAGAAACAAGAAAAATCTCAAATAAATAATCTAACCTTACACCTAAAGGAACTAGAAAAAGAAGAAAAAACAAAACCCAAAGGTAGCAGAAGGAAAGAAATCATAAAGATCAGAGCAGAAATAAATGAAATAGAAGCAAAGAAAACAATAGCAAAGATCAATAAAACTAAAAGCTGGTTCTTTGAGAAGATAAACAAAATTGATAAACCATTAGCCAGACTCATCAAGAAAATGAGGGAGAGGACTCAAATCAATAAAATTAGAAATGAAAAAGGAGAAGTTACAACAGACATCGCAGAAATACAAAACATCCTAAGAGACTACTACAAGCAACTCTATGCCAATAAAATGGACAACCTGGAAGAAATGGACAAATTCTACAAAGGTATAACCTCCCAAGACTGAAGCAGGAAGAAATAGAAAATATGAACAGACCAATCACAAGTAATGAAACTGAAACTGTGATTAAAAATCTTCCAAGAAACAGAAGTCCAGGACCAGATGGCTTCACAGATGAATTGTATCAAACATTTAGAGAAGAGCTAACACCCATCCTTCTCAAAATCTTCCAAAAAATTGCGGAGGAACAGTCCCAAACTCATTCTGTGAGGCCACCATCATCCTGCCAAAAGCAGACAACGATACGACAAAAAAAGAAAACTACAGACCAATATCACTGATGAGTATAGATGCAAAAATCCTCAACAAAATACTAGCAAACAGAATCCAACAACAAATTAAAAGGATCATACACCATGATCAAGTGGGATTTATCCCAGGGATGCAAGGATTCTTCAACATATGCAAATCAATCAATGTAATACACCATATTAACAAATTGAAGAATAAAAACCATATGATCATCTCAATAGATGGAGAAAAAGCTTTTGACAAAATTCAACACCCATTTATGATAAAATCTCTCCAGAAAGTGGGCATAGAGGGAACCTACTTCAACATAATAAAGGCCATATACAACAAACACACAGCATACATCATTCTCAATGGTGAAAAAGTGAAAGCATTTCCTATAAGATCAGGAACGAGACAAGGATGTCCACTCTCACCACTATTATTCAACATAGTTTTGGAAGTCTAGCCAAGACAATCAGAGAAGAAAAAGAAATAAAAGGAATACAAATTGGAAAAGAAGAAGTAAAACCGTCACTGTTTGTAGATGACATGATACTATACATAGAGAATCCTAAAGATACCACCAGAAAACTACTAGAGCTAATCAATGAATTTGGCAACATTGCAGGGTACAAAATTAATGCACAGAAATCTCTTGCATTCCTATATACTAATGATGAAAAACCTGAAAGAGAAATTAAGGAAACACTCACATTACCATTGCAACAGAATGAATAAAATACCTAGGAATAAACCTACTTATGGAGACAAAAGACCTGTATGCAGAAAACTATAAGACACTGATGAAAGAAATTAAAGATGATACCAACAGATGGAGAGATATATCATGTTCTTGCACTGGAAGAATCAATATTGTGAAAATGACTATACTACCCAAAGCAATCTACAGATTCAATGCAATCCCTACCAAATTACCAATGGCATTTTTTATGGAACTAGAACAAAATATCTTAAAATTTGTGTGGAGACACAAAAGACCCCGAATAGCCAAAGCAGTCTTGAGGGAAAAAAGCAGAGCTGGAGAAATCAGACTCCCTGACTTCAGACTATACTGCAAAGCTACTGTAATCAAGACAATATGGTACTGGCACAAAAACAGAAACATAGATCAATGGAACAAGATAGAAAACCCAGAGATAAACCCATGCACCTATGGTCAACTAATCTATGACAAAGGAGGTAAGGATATACAATGTAGAAAAGACAGTCTCTTCAATAAGTGGTGCTTGGAAAATTGGACAGCTACATGTAAAAGAATGAAATTAGAACACTCCCTAACACCATCCACAAAAATAAACTCAAAATGGATTAGAGACCTAAATATAAGACCGGACACTACAAAACTCTTAGAGGAAAACAGAGGAAGAATACTCTTTGACATTAATCACAGCAAGAACTTTTTTGATCCACCTCCTAGAGTAATGGCAATAAAAACAAAAATAAACAAATGGGACCTAATGAAACTTAAAAGCTTTTGCAAAGCAATGGAAACTACAAATAAGATGAAAAGACAACCCTCAGAATGGGAGAAAATATTTGCAGACGAATCAGTGGACAAAGGATTAATCTCCAAAATATATAAATAGCTCATGCAGCTCAATATTAAAAAAAGCAAACAACCCAATCCAAAAATGGGCAGAAGACCTAAATAGACATTTCTCCGAAGAAGACATACAGATGGCCAAGAAGCATATGAAAGGATGCTCAACATCACTAATTATTAGAGAAAATAAAATCAAAACTACAATGAGTATTACTAAACTAAAACTACTAACCTCACACCAGTTAGAATGGGCATCAACAGAAAATCCACAAACAACAAATGCTGGAGATGGTGTGGAAAAAGGGGAACCCTCCTGCACTGTTGGTGGGAATGTAAATTGATACAGCCACTATGGAGAACAGTATGGAGGTTCCTTAAAAAACTAAAAATAGAATTACCATATGACCCAGCAATCCCACTACTGAGCATATACTCAGAGAAAACCATAATTCAAAAAGACACATGTAACCCAGTGTTCATTGCAGCACTATTTACAATTACCAGGTCATGGAAACAACCTAAATGTCCATCAACAGATGAATGGATAAAGAAGATGTGGTACATATATACAACGGAATATTACTCAGCCATAAAAAGGAACGAAATTTGGTCATTTGTAGAGACGTGGATGGATCTAGAGACTGTCATACAGAGTGAAGTAAGTCAGAAAGAGAAAAACAAATATCATATATTAATGCATATATGTGGAATGTAGAAAAATGGTACAGATGAACTGGTTTGCAGGGCAGAAATTGAGACACAGATGTAGAGAACAAACTTATGGACACCAAGTGGGGAAAGTGGCGGTGGGTGTGGGCTGTGGTGTGATGATTTGGGAGACTGGGGTTGACATGTATACACTGATTGGTATAAAATGGATGACTAATAAGAGTAAATAAATAAAATAAAATAGGATTTATCATCTAAAATATGTCACAAATGTTGCTAGATGTTTACATGTGTTATCATGTTCAACTGTCGTAACATCCTATGAGTTATATTAGTCCCATTTTATAGATGACAAAACTGTGAATGAGCTGTAGTAACCTGTCTGATATTACCAAAGTCATAAGTAGCTTAGTCAGGATTCAAATCCAAATCCGTATAGCTCCAAAGCCAATATTCTGTTCACTTTTAGGAGAGAAATACAACCATTCCAAATGAGTGAAATGGCATATACTACCCATTAGATTTATCCAAGCACCCAGGATTTTTTGGGGGTTGTGGAAGGTGTCTGTCAAATGTCCCTTAGATAGCTGTTCTGCCTTTGCCTGGAGATAGAGTGCTGACTTATTTCAGCATATGTGTGCTCAGTCATGGCAGGACTGCCAACAAGTAGACTTAATCCTCATAAAAGAGACAGGAAAAGACTTCATGGTGGACGCCCTGCAGGACGATTCATATGGTTTCAATGTAATTTGCTGATTTTTGTTATGTTTGACACTTATTTCAGATAGCTTCCACTATATCAGGTCCCAAGCAGAAGAAGTAATTCTGATTAAACAAGATTCTAATGAACCAATCTTAAATGCTAGACAAATTATTATTGTGTTTTACTAATAGTTACTGCTTCAGTTCATACCATTATGCCACCTAGTGAGAGAAAAAAGTGAGCTTATCATATGTCATAATTTTCCAGACATATTTTTAATGTCATACCTTTCCAGAGAAATATTTGACTCACTGAATGTGATGCTAATCTCATTGTTGAGAAGAGGGACCTAGAACCCAGGCAAGTTCCATGATTTGTTCAAGGTCACAAAGCTAGAGTTTGGCAAACTGAGACAGAACCTTATTCCCAGGTCTGTGAGCTCACACATTGACTAAAATAGCCACATAGCTGCCTGTAAACACTATTGTCTTTATAAAGTCTGCAATCTTACCCATGCACAGTGTTGCATACAAATTACCTAGCACAGAACCTGGCAGATGAAGAATTTCAATAAATCAGTCTTCAGCAATTGGATGAAGGTCCAAATAGGAACTGTACTCAAAATACCAAGGAAGCTTCCAAAATGCTCTGGCAGAAAAACTGCACCTACATATGGCTTTAATCTCTCAGTCTGGAAGAGCAATATGGGGTTGCATTTCATCTATGGCTCTTCCAAGGAGGCAAGGCAGTACTTTAGAAGAACCATTAAGCAGTAGTTCTCAAAATAGGGTTTCCAGAAAAGCAGCATCAGCATCATCTGAGAACTTGTTAGAAATACAAATTCTCAGGCCCTATCAACGTCTACTAATCAGATACTCTGCGAATAGGGGGCCCAGCAAACTCTGTCTTAACAAGCCCTCCAGGTGATTTTGCTGCATGCCAAATGTGAGACTCCTTGCCATAGATCACTACAATATCACTCCAAAGCACTGCTTGGAGAATGAAACCACCAAAAATAAAACATGATTATGGAATGGGAATCAAATTAGCATTGAAACTTTAAAAGGTTTATAAGTCTGTTTGCAAATTCTCTTAGTACTAAAAGAATACCTTTGGTAAAAATTTTTTGATACTTGAAATCCAAGTAACTTTTAGTTATACAATACCAAATAATGCAGACAAGGGTGAGCAAACAGAGCCCTAGCCATCAGTCAGGGCACAGTCTCCTGCCTCTCAGCCCTCATCAGCTTCAGCAGCCTCAAGTTCCCACACTCCTCATCCTAGGCTCTAATCTAATCTGTGACCAAGTTTGGGATGCATCTAGTTTGGTGAATATGTGGAAGAAACAGCATTGACTCACATGGTAAGAATGACATTCTATTTTTCAGTTTTCATTCCTTCTTTTTGACTGTATTGCTTTGGTGCAAGTGACTCTTTACATGTCTCAAACATTTGGTAATCTTTTTAACAATAAATAGAGCATAAACACAAGTCCAGATATTTCCATGGGCAACATTTTTTGGTTACAATGTAATAACTATTTTGTTTTCATTGCATGCCTTTATGTGGATAACTTTTGTTTAAGGACATAAGCTTGCTTTTCATTTGCAGTTATAAATACATTTATTTGAAAGAAAAAATTAAACAATCAAAGCTATTAATATTTTAATTATATCAAATGACTAGATTTGAGAAGCATTTTCCTATCTAAACTGAAACAACTGCTATTTCCTGTATTTTTTCATTTCATACTTGATATGGACTGAATTATCTCCCCTCAAAATTCATATGCAGAAGCCCTAACCCGCAATGTGACTATATTTGGAGGTAGGGCCTTTAAAGAGACAAGTAAGGTTAAATGAGGTCTTAAGGGTGGGGTCCTAATGCAATAGCATGAGTTTCTTTATAAGAAGAGGAAGCGACAACAGGAATGCGCACATACAAAGAAAGGCTACATGAGGACACAGAGAAAAGGTGGCCATCTGCAAGCCAAGGAGAGACACTTCAGGAGAAACCAAACCTGCTTGACACCATGATCTCGGACTTCTGAAACTCCAGAACTAAATTTCTGTTGTTTAAGTCACCCAGTCTGCAGTATTTTGTTATAGCAGCCCTAGCAGAGGAATACAACACTTTTACTCACTAATTCACTCAACTAAGATGTAATGGATTCATCTGTGTCAGAAATCACACTCTACCAGGTACTTTTGACACTGATGTGAGTCTGACAGAGTCCTTGTTCCCATGGGATTCCCAAACTCATGTTGAGAGGGGCAAGGAAAGAGTAAGTCTTTAGTGTCTTAAGTGTAACACTTCAATACTGCAGAGGATAATGTGGAACGATGATATGGGGGCACCTCACCCTGACTGGAGTATAGGGGAAAGGCTTCAAGAATGACCATGGCCTGAGCTAAGACCCAAAGGATGAGTAAATGGCTGGGAATTGTTGTGGGTGGGAGGATGGGTAGAGAAGGCATTCTGGGAGGAGTGGAGAGAATAAATACAGCCACGGTGACAAGAACCAGCACTGTGTATGCACCTTGTGCACAGAAACTACTGGAAGGGATTGATGAGCACAAAGGGACAGGCCAAGTAGAAAATCACCTTGTTTGCCATGTTTGAGATCTTTGATTTAATCCTGGGGGTCATGGGGGCTACAGGAGTGTCTCAACATCAGCATGACTGCCATTTGGGGCTGGATAATTCTTTGTTGTGGGAGGCAAAGAATTAGAATAGTTAGCAGCATTTCTAGCCTCTACCCACTAAATGCTAGTGTCACTGTGACAACCAGAAAGGTCTCCAGATATTGCCAAACATTGAGTCCAGTTGGGGGAGGACAAAAAAAGACTCTGATAAAAACCACTGCCCTCCATGGTTCATAATGATATGAACCTGGATATTACATGGTTAAATCTGAATTTTATCTATATTTTGGTGCAGTACAGCTTAATGGTTTAAAAACAAGGACTCTGAGCCAGCATGACTGAGTTCAAACCCTGCATGTGCTACTTACCTGTTGTTGAAACCTGCACAAGTTACTTAGCTGCTGTGCTCAGGTACTTTTCCCAGTGAAATGAGATAACAAGAATACGGCTACTTCATAGAGTTGTTGTGAAGTTAAATGAGTTCATATATATATATATAAAGGCTTTAGAATAGTACTTGGCAGGAAACGCTAATTAAATGTTTGTTAAATAAATTTTAAAAATTGGTGAGGTGAACAGAAATAAGGGAGATAGACCAAAGAAAAAGGATGGGTATTAAATTTGGTTGAAACATGAAGCCTTCCCTAACTTCCTTAGGAGAATGTAGTCTTGCCCTCCCTTGAATTTATATCAAATTCTAAATATAGTGCTGTTACAGTTTCTCTTTTGTTCCATAGGTTATTATGTAACTGTCACATCATCCTTGTATCCATCCACAGTGCTTTACTAATAGAATATGCTCAATAAATATTCTTGAATTAAGGAATAGAGAAAAATAGCATGCCAAATATCAGCCTTCCCTGTTAAAGATAGCTATCAATTTTATATGAAGTATGAGTGCCCCTGGTCATTTTAAGCACCAAGCTTCAGCAACGGTGGGACACAATGGATGTAGTGTTTAGAAACACTGAATTTTAAACAAATAAAATTATTTTCTTCTCCTACACAAGGCAGAATTCAAAGATGCCCCTGATGATCCTCACCTTGTAAAACCCCCTTTGAGTGTGGGTGAAACCTGTAAATATGATGATATATCACTCCCATGATTGTTACATTGTATGACAAAAGAAATTTTCCTGGTGGGTAATCTAATTACATGAATCTAATCACTTCAAACCAGAGTTTTCTCCTGTTCTTGACAGAGGGAAAATGAGAGAGACTGGAAGCCTGAGATTTGGTTGGCTGTGAAGACTAGGGGGCCACAAGGAAGAACCTTAGCGCAACTTCTAATGGCTGAGAGTGACCTCCTGCCAAGAGCCAGCAAGGAGATGGGACTTTAGTTTTGAGACAGGCTGGGACCAACACCTGTTGCCCTTTGCTGCAATACTTACACCTCCTCCAACAACAGAACACAAAGAAAATATAAGGGACTAAAATAACTACATCTGCAGTTGAGGCAAATTATAAACAAAATACAAAAAGACCAAAAACCCAACTGCTACTTCTGAGGTTTCGGGAGCAAAAGCAGGGTACTGCACATGCACCTTGCACACAGCACCACTAAGGGGGTGGGCCGACCACCTAAGCCACCCCTCCAGCCTGACCCCTGGACCCGCCCCTACCCTCACTCCATTTAAGGGACCAGCTCACCTCACCCCACTCAGGGAGCAAGCAAGGGAACCTGTTACTTGTTTTCACTCCCTCCTGCTGCAGCAGGAGTCCCAATAAAGCCTTGCCTGAATGTCTTGTCTGGCCTCTTATCAATTTCCATTGATTAGGGAGTCCAAGAACCCTGGTTGGTAATAGTTCTACAACCACAAGAAACTGAATTATGACAACAATGTGAATGAGTTGGAAGTGAATTCTTCACCACACCTTCAGATCAGAGAATAGCCTAACACCTTGATGTTGGCCTTATGAGAGAAACCAATCAAGCTCTCCCAAATGTCTTACCTCCAGAACTGTGGGATACTACATAGGTGGTACTTGAAGCTGCTAAATTTGTGGGAATTTATTAGGCAGAAATACAATTAATACAACTCCCTTAGAAGCTGATGAGTGTTCATCTTAACTGATATTCTATACAGAAATGTTATCTGAAACATACATCCACTATTTACATATCCATTCTATAATCCACGTACACACTATAATATAAGCATAACTCATTTTACTGCACTTTGCTTTATTGCTCAGATATTGCATTTTTTACAAATTGAAGGTTTGTAGCAACCCTGAGTTGAACAAGTCTATCAGCCATTTTTCCAAGAGCATTATTTTTTAATTGAGGTATGTATATTGCTTTTATTAGATTTAATGCTATTGCACACTTAACAGACTACAGTATAGTGTAAACACAACTTTTATACACACTGGAAAACAAAAATATACCTCTGTGACTCACTTTATTGAAATATTTACTTAATTGTAGTGGTCTGGAACCAAACTCGTAATATCTCTGAGGTCTGCCTATATCCATTAGAGTGACTTCAAAAACAACTGCAAGAACCACAAGCAACACCATAGATGAATCTCATAAACATAACATTAAAAGGAAAAAAGAAAAGCCAGACACAAAAGAATGCTTATCATACAATTCCATTTATATAACATCAAGAAAACAAGTAAAACAAAAGTGCAGTGTTTATGGAATATATACATAAGTGCCAACTGTATAAAGAAGAACTCGAAGTGACTGCCAAGAAACTCAGGATAGTGGTTACCTTTGGGGGACAGAAGGAAATAGTGATGTGAAGGGCCCCGGGGTGGTGGGGGGCTGCACCTGTGCTACTAACAATACGCTATGTCGTGACTGGGACAGGCATTACATTTGGGTTTATTTTATGATTATTCACTAACAAGTTGTTTGCTTTATGTACTTTTTTGCATGTTATTTTTTTAAGCCAGTAAAAAACTTGAGGGTGTTGTGCTGATTCATTTTATCTTGGTGCATGTAGTCGGAGATTCATGAAAGCCTTAGGAAAGGAAACGTGAGAAGTGGCATGCAACAGCTGCTGCAGGCCAAGCGCCCTGGGACTTCTTTAGTAAGGGATGCACCTCTTCTGACACATCTCAGAAATGAACTTGAAGATGCCCCTTGCCTAAAAACCCCATGTCTTTCCTTACTCTGAGCTCATGAAATGGACTATTTTCTGTTATTTATTTATTTGATTATGTGTCTTTGAGCAAAGAGTCACCGTCTTTTGAACATGAACATAAATTATCTCTGAAGGAGCCTATGACGGCTCTGATTCACCATCCCTGCTATTTTCTTGAATCGTCCCATTTGCTTCCTATTCTTTTGCTCCTATCCAGAAGGCAGCTGAGATTTTGCCAGGGTTTCTGGTGTTAATGCCTCCTGCACTACTTCTTCACTGAGTCATTGGCCCCTTTTATATTAATGTGACTGGGGAGAAGCAGTAATAAACTGCTGATTGCTTTGTTCCTTCTCCAAAACAGTTCCCTTGATACTTAGAAGAGTCCTGCTCTCTTCTCTCCTTATGCCTATCAGATAATTTTTTTTTCCTTTTAAAACTATCTAAAATTGGAACTTCATCACCATTAATGGCATTCAGTATTAGAGGGTCTAAGCTATTTGGCAGGAGAGAGGATGAATATCCATTAACACTGGTATCTCAAGCTGAGAATCAGCGTGGATGGAAAAGAGCATACACTATTCTATCTGATTGATACAAAAGAAAAAGAAAGAAATATATTTTTGTTTCAACTTACAGATGTGTTAGTATGGATTTCTAAGGAGGTTCAAGAATACAATGGAATAAGCATCGCGTACAATACCTGTAAAGCCTGAACACATCATGATTCAACTTAATTCCACCTCCGTGATCCTCTCCAATGCAATCCCTGCTCACCGTCATCTCTAAATGGACTCGATGGATTTTTCATTGTCCTCCTCATTTAAAGTACCTCGTCTCATTCTTTTTTTTCTATCCAAATTATACACATCCATCAAATCAGGGCTCAGGACTTACTTCCTCCCTAAAGCCTTTTCCAAAGCTAGCAATATACAGCTCCTCTTCTCTGAGTTCTTACCATTCTTCAATTGTACTCCATTTAATTGGCATCTGATCGTGCTACACTTGTTAACAGTAGATTATCAGCTCTTTAAGAGGCAAATCTTTTTTTTTTAATCATTTACATCATTTCAGAACATGCTAGGTGCTGAAAAAGAGAAGCAGTAGAGAGTCATGGGACCATAAGACTTTCAAAAGAAGCTCTACTTGGAGGGAAAAATAGCCTCATCCAACCTTCAAACTATAAATTATAGAAACTCAAGGGAAATATGATGGAGCCAAGTGATTCCTGGCACATATAACTGTGGGTAGTTGGTAGATGATCAAAAAGTCTTGTTAATTGGATTGATTTAATATGGGAACAAGAATATGGCTACCTTTTCCTAGAAACACACAAAAGGGAGAGAGTTTATTATCTAGGGGGACAGTGGGAAGTAGAAAGTGATTTAAAATCGAATGAGTTAGGAATAACCCTCATTCTTAGCAGTGGTGGCGGCTCCGCCAACTAGAAGTGAAGAAGCAGAGTTGTTGGCATCCTTGTCATCACCATCTTCAGCAGCAGCATATATTTAATATGCACCCATACATTATATGTGATGTATCTCATCTGATCTGCTCAAAAATTCTAAGGAGTAGGAATTATTTTTCTTATTTTTTCATTGAACTGAACAAACAAGTTTAAAGACAATATATTAGACTCCCATTAGCTACTGCAACATATTACCACAAACTTCATGACTTGGAACAAGACGAATTTATTACCTTACAATTCTGGAGTTCAGAAGTCTAAAATTAGTTTTACTGGCCCCAAATCAAAGTGTTGGCAAGCTAGTGTTACTTCTGGAGGGTCTACAGAAGAGTTTTACTAGTCCCTTCCTCTATTTTCACGGCCAGTATCATACCATGTTTCTCTCTCGCTCTTGCTCTCTCTCTCTCTCTCACTCTGACCCTTGTAATTATATTGGACCCAGTGAGACAATTCAACATAGTCTCCCTATAGCAAAATCCTTAACTTAATCACATCTGCAAAGTCCCTCTTGCCATGTTAGGTAGCAGTTCTTATATTCACCGATCTTCAACCACCCTATTTTTTGATCTATCTGCAACACTACAAAGTATAGGTGGCAAAGAAAAGGGCAGCTAAAAGACTGCAGAATCCACATCAAGGAGGCTGGAAAGCCAGTCTGATGCTAATCAGAAGGAGGAGATTAACCAAAGGAAAGTCTAAACTATGTTTCTCCAAGTGTAGGCAACCATTCACTGGAGTTATTCAGAGAGTTTATTTTCAATGTAATTCCTGAGATCATCCCCACATACTAAATTAAAATCTCATTATAACAAGTTTCCAAGGTGATTCTTATTCATGGTAACCTGTAGGAGCTACCGGACAAGGAAAAGAAGCTCACATTGGGGGGTAGGGGAGGAGGAGTGGCCAACAGAAACAGGTATTACAAAGCTCAAAAAAAAATCCAATTATGAATGTTCAAATTTACCTTGAGCAGCACTAGTAAGCAGGTAATATGAAAATTAAGTTACACCATCAGTGTATACTGTCCTGTAGGTGTGATCTCTGTGAAACATTAATATTAACTATCGCCAGAAAGAACCCAGGTGATGCCCAGCTCTTTTTAGGCAAAGCAGCTTTGTTGACTGGGAAGCTCTCATAGTACACACATATTCATGAAATTATCCCCAATCATGTAAATCTCATGAAGAACCATGTTCTCTGAGTTTAGAGACATAAAAATGCTCATTACTGAATATGATCATCCTGCTAAACAAATGGGTTAAAAATAACCTTGTTTATCTTGCACATTTCTCTGAAGAACTCAATATTGACAATTACTATTTAGTTGCTCTTTTAATCCCAGGGTTTTAACCAGCAGAACACAATATTTTTTATTATTCCTTGAAATATTTCTATCACTAGCAAATATCCTATATGCATGTATGTGACAGTCATGACAACTCTGCTCAATAATTGAGATCAACAGTCAACCTTCAAGAATAGGACCTTGATTCCTTTTCTCATGTTCAATGACGACTCAAGTGTATTCAAGGGACAGTTGAAAGTCATCAGTTATTTCTTGTGAAGGAGGCATAAATAAAATCTCATTTCTTAGGCATAACATGTCAGTTCAATTGACCTTTTAGTATATCATGTTGCAAAAGATGTACCTTTTATATACAACCTCATAGCAGATTGGACATTTGTTTTTCCTTAAATTTTCCAAATTCTGACAAGCAAGGTTCCAAAGCAAACAAAAAAATTCTCAATGGTAGATGAAGATTTTTATCAACCTTCTCTCCTCTCCCCTTTCTGAGCAGATTTATCTCATTCCAAGTCACAGCAAGGTGTCTGAAAGGCAATGAAGACTCCGACCTTTCTCAGAGCTTCCTGGTCTCCCAAAATGGATAACTGCCAAAACCTATTAGGAGCTGAGCAAAAAGACAGCACAGTGGTGCTTTGGCAAAATATCCTATAAACCTTTGAGTGGGTCATGTCACTGTGATAAGTGTCACTAAAAAAAAAAAATCCTATTTGCTGTAGGTATAGCTTCTCTCCATTAGCTCTGAGAGTGAGAGCAAGAGAGAGAGAGGGGTTTTTCTGTCTTTATAGATTTACTTTCAGATGTGCCCAAGGAATCTATTATGATTCCTTGAGAAGGGAAACACTTACAAGAGCGTCAATGTATTAATAGCCATATTATCATTTGATAAAGTGGTAATATCATGTACACTACCCGGGCCCCTGTTGCTGATCTCAGCAGATATCATCACAGATCCTTCCATTAAATGAGCAATCTATTACTGTCAGAGCTGCTCACCAGTGAAATGGGATTTATATTCTAAGTTCTGATATAACTTTGTCCTTAGTCCATACTAATGCATGCAGTCTTATGGAGAATATCAAATAAGAAAAGACCTAAGATCCACAAGCCAGACACTATAAAATTCTTAGAGGAAAAACATAGGCAGAACACTCTATGACATAAATCACAGCAGGATCTTTTTTGACCCACCTCCTAGAGAAATGGAAATAAAAACAAAAATAAACAAATGGGACCTAATTAAACTTCAAAGCTTTTGCACAGCAAAGGAAACCACAAACAAGATGAAAAGACAACCCTCAGAATAGGAGAAAATATTTGCAAATGAAGCAACTGACAAGGGATTAATCTCCAAAATATGCAAACAGCTCATGCAGCTCAATACAAAAAACAAACAACCCAATCATAAAATGGGCAGAAGACCTAAATAGACATTTCTCCAAAGAAGACATACAGCTGGCCAACAAATACATGAAAAGATGCTCAACATCACTAATTATTAGAGAAATGCAAATCAAAACTACAATGAGGAATCACCTCACACTGGTCAGAATGGCCATCATCGAAAAATCTACGAACAATAAATGCTGGAAAGGGTGTGGAGAAAAGGGAACCCTCTTACACTGTTGGTGGGAATGTAAATTGATACAGCCACTGTGGAAAACAGTATGGACGTTCCTTAAAAAACTAAAAATAGAGCTACCATATGATCCAGCAATCCCACTACTGGGCATATACCCAGAGAAAACCATAATTCAAAAAGATACGTGTACCACAATGTTCACTGCAGCACTATTTCACTGCAGTCAGGACATGGAAGCAACCTAAATGTCCATCAACAGAAGAATGGATAAAGAAGATGTGGTCCATATTTACATATATACAATGGAATATTACTCAGCCATAAAAAGGAACAAAATTGTGCAATTTTCAGAGACATGGATGGATCTAGAGACTGTCATACAGAGTGAAGTAAGTCAGAAAGAGAAAAACAAGTACTGTATCATACCGCTTATATGTGGAATGTAGAAAAATGATACAGATGAACTCATTTGCAAAACAGAAATAGAGACACAGCCATAGAGAATGGACATATGGATACCAGCAGGGAAGTGGGAGTGGGATGAATTGGGAGATTGGGGTTGACATATATACACTAATATGTATAAAATAGATAACTAATGAGAACGTACTCTACAGTACAGGGAACTCTACTCAATGCTCTGTGGTGACTTAAATGGGAAGGAAATCCAAAAAAGAGGGGATATGTATACATATAGCTGATTCACTTTGCTGTACAGCAGAAACTAACATTGCAAAGCAACAATAAAAATTAATTAAAAAAATTTACCAAAACCAGGTGACAGCATTTTAATAAGAGAGAGTAGATATCCCGTAAGATAATGATCTAGATTCTGAAAAGCAACAAAATAGCCCCTATGCCTAGACTTCACAATTGCATAGCTCCATTAATAGGTAACAGGAGTGGTATAATTTGAGGGCTCAGAAAAAAATATATATTCGAATGAGTTTTGCTACTCAAGAGTCATTTGGACACTTGTTCATTCATTCATATAATATTTATTGAGACTTACTAGGGGCAGGTTCCTATGTTAGTCATTTAGGATACCAGAATGGGCAAAATAGGCACATTCCCTACCCTTAGAGAACTATCTCTAGAAGCAGTTATGCCTTAAGTCACAATCAGGTATTAAGGGAAAGAATATGTTCCCAGTTTCATGTAAAAAACAAAACTTTACTCTCATAGAACAAAAAACCAAGAGCAAGACCCTTTGAGAAAGAGACATAAATGTACAAGGATCTGGGAAGATAATGAGCAGGATTTACCATGGGTCGTGCTGAGCTAGAAGCCTTCTATATTCCCTGCTAGCAGCATTTATCAGCAAAGTCAAGCATATATATGTATCTGGTAGGAAATTCCTCCAATAAGGCAGATGACTGTTAATAGCAATTCACCAGAACTAAATTTGAGAAATGAAAATAATTTCCTTGCTAAATATTATGAGTAACCAGCAATGGAGCTAAGCCTTCCTAAGTGATGAGTAAGTGGGGCTAAGGAGAGATCAGTTCACATAAACACAAAACACAGTATCACTTAAGAGCTTGGGTTAAGTAAAGGTTTATGCATTGTAACAAATATCAGATTTGGTATGAACCAGAACATTAAATCATCTTATGTTTCTTTTTTTTTTTTTTTCCTAGAAAGTTAAGAAGTGCATTTCACATAGAGCATAGTTTATGGTCCATAACTCATCTCATAAGTAAATGATTAGCATATATGTAACATCATAATAAAACAACACAATCACAATTTATGCCACAACAGCCTGCAGTTCTCAATAAGAGACAACCTCTGGGTGCCTTAGGGGAGCACCACTGTGGTAGAATTAGAGATCACAGCATCTATTTTCTCTCTAGACACCATAGACTGACTAAAATATACTTCACACACATATACTCCTTGTCATGTGTTATATTAAAATGACTTCGTGATTAATAAAATACATTCAAAATCTTCACTAAATTTACAGCAAATGTCAGTCATCACATATTTTTTTCAGTCAACAAACATTAAAAGCTTAACTCTTACCCCAGAAGTAGGGAATATGTTGTCTGGAAATTATATTCATTAAGATAAAGGGTTTCATTCTTGAGAACATAAGGAATGACTCATAAAGAACTTCCCACATCAAAACCCAACCACGTAGGCCTTCACACCATTCACCTAACTGCAGAGAAGAGAGTCCACTAAAATAGAGGAAATAAAGAAACAAATAAATATTCCAGGAGGCTGCAGTTAAGCTTTTTGAAATTAAAAGACATTCCAGCAGGGTTTACAATTGATTTCAAATATCTGATATGGCAAATCCAAAAGACTTATCCAGCCCTCACACTTGGCACCTTTGGTATTTCAGATCCATATTGGCCTGGTGATGTTTAAAGGGAAATGCAGTCTGACACTGCCTGACAAGAATGCAGCCATCCCCACTTGCAAGCTTCTCCCCTCCCCAATAAGGGAAAACAATGGAGAGGAGGTTCTAGCACCTGAAGTTCACTGATGGTGGCTTCACTTTGAGAAAAATTTTAATAATGATAGACAGCAGGGGGGTAAGTACAGATATTATCAACCCAGCCACTGGGTGATTTAAAAAGTAAGAGACTCATGTCTGAACCTTCTCAACCTTTACCAAGAGCCAATATTTACTCCTTTTTAAAGAAAACTTGATTTAAAGTAAGGAAGTAGAAGATAGCAAGATTTGAACAGAATCTGGAGGGCATATAGATGCAGCAAAGTCTTGTCAATTTCTTTAGGAAAAACTGTAAGATAATGCGAGACCAGAGTTCAACTTGTTTTGTTCCTGAGACTGAATATTCTCAAAAAAACAGCATTACTGTAAGTGATACATTGTCCTCCAATTCACATTCTAGATATTCTTATTCTCCTGGAAATTTAAGGAAAATATTAAAAACCCTCTCCTCCTCCACAGGTGGCCTGGAGAAGAACCCATGTGGGTTTTTGAGCCGGGGAATAGCACACATTAACCTGACAAGCGCCAGCAGGAGACCCAGGGATGAGGTTGCCATGTGACACCAGGAATCTTACCTCTTCAGAAGATAGTGTAGAAATTATTGCAAATAATTACTTTCAGAAACAAAGCTTCTTTCAGAAATTCAGAGTTAATTTTTAATTTTGAAAGACCCTGCTACCACAGTGCACATTAAAAAAAGTCATGAAGTTGAAAGAAAATAGAGCATTGGGTTAAATAAAAAACGATTTGAAAAGTTCAGACCCAAGAAATACTGAAGTTGTTAAGTATAACATTGCTGTTCTAATTAAATGCAGCACTCAAATTTTCACAAGCTAGTCACAAAATAGCATAACTTTTTAAATGAGATCAAGATAGAAAATGGGAAGCTCAGAACATAGAAATCAAGGATTAGGTGGTCCTCACATCATAAACAACTGTATCACAAAACATTTCCACACAAGTCTACAGCTGGATGCTCCTCATGGGTGCAGTTCTCCTTTTATTTTTCTTCTGAACAACTGGAGAGTGGTTATCCTCAAACACCCTTTCTGTCAAGCGGATACAAAAATGGATTGAGTAAAAAAGTTTCTTAATGGTTCCTGGGTGTACCCCACAACCTATCTCTAACGAAGACCCTATTCTACATCAGTGCTGGAAATGGCTGCTACTACTGAGGGGGAAGACTTAGAATTATGAAAGCAATTGTCCCATAGAAATAATGAGACATACAATAGTTAGATATATTTAGAACAATTCCAATATATTTAGGTACCTTGCGTATTTAAGTAACTTTGCAATATTGGTCAGGGAACAAAATAACCATTTATTATGTTTTTTGTATAGAAAAATGCTTTCCAAGATCTAGAGGAACTCACAAATTATTTTTGAAGTGCTACCGACTCACCACTTGAGAAGAGTCTATTTAGATAATAATAGAATGGCTTGGAACAAAGGAAACGATCCAGGATGCTTCCCTGCTGGCAAAGAATTGCACTAATATATCTTGGTAGTTCATCTCATTTGAAATGTCCTAGTTTCCCTTGGGTGAAATTTTTGTGTGGTTCTTTTCTCTCTTCTTCCATTCCAAATATATATCAACTATCATAATTTTTTAATGATAGGTAAGGTGAGTAATAGAACAGGTGGTACCATTGAGATCATAGAGATAAATCTACATAGTGCAGTGGCCCTGTCCTAGACACATCTCATTGACAAGTGACTGGGGCCTCCCCACCTCATCTATTAGGTGAACCATATGAATATTACATTTTGAAAACCAAAACTGATCAAATTTTGACTATTTCATTCAATTCATGCCTTGATAAAATAAGATTTTATTAGACAGACTTTAAGATCCTTCTCAGCCCTGATATTCTATGGTTGGATGAGTCCATTCTTGGTAATATCTAAATAATTCTGAGAGTCATAGATATTTGCACTTTCTGGGGAACAGAGTTAATCAGTAACCAAGTAGCTTTTTCAGAAAACATTCTTCCCAACTGCTTCATACTTACTGGTCATCATCTATATTTTCGATAGGAAAATAGACCATAGAAGAGATGGCTTAGCATGTTTGGCTCATGCAGAGTATACCATGGACCCCAATAAACCATCTATTTTTTTAAAGAAAAATATAACTGGGACAGAGTTTCAATAGATCTAGGAAAATAGCAAAAGAAGGAACTATGAGTAAGGACATCATGAAACCTCTATAAATAAAGAAAAATTTAAATCATGAACTAAGGATTGAACATCTTGTGATTATTAACAACATGATTGTGATGTATCTAAAATGATGAAGAAATCATAAGATAACTTTTCTATCACAATCATTAGGAAACACAGTGAAGACGGGTAAAACAAGAACATTTTATTTCAACATGGGCCATATCTATTGAGTGTATCAAATCAAAAATTACAATGTTGAGGCTGGCATTTTTCATCACCCTCATATTATCCAAGCATAAACAATGGATTGTTTGCAGTTGAGTAATTTTAAGTCATATTAAAGGCCAAATTAAGGCAACTATTAAAGGAATAAAATTGATAACTTGGTACTCAAAATGAACAATTGGTAATCAAGATATAGGCTCCAGTAAAAAGAAAAAGAATAAAAGGGAGGAATGTTTATAAGACACACATATTGGCTTTTTCATTTGTAAAACTATACCAGAAAAATTACTAAATAGTATGATCTCTCATAGGGGCAAGGGAGAGTCAGGGAACAAAGAATGTAGGGCAAAGTTTGTTAAGGATGAGTTAAAATTTACCCGTGGATCAAATAATAAAAATAAATCAATCATTTGTTCAAGAAATAGATCTAAGTCCACTCCCAAATATCAAGAAGTAAGCTAAGTAGGTAAATTAGGTTCCTGAACTCAATTCCAATGTGGGTGTGGGGGGAGGGTTTGGGGGGTTGGCATACAATACCAAACAATTCTCAGACACAAGCAGGATATCCTACAATTTAACTCAGTCCTGACACTGTCTACAGAGATAGCATCAGATTCTACAGGTTAATGGCTTAGTCTTACAAGTCTGCCCCCTTGAGACACCAGTCTCAAGGCCAGGTTGTCACCCGTACTTCTGACCCACTGAACCATCCATCAGAGGTTCCCACGACCTCCTCCTTGGGTCCGATTAATTTGCAAGAGAAGCTCTCAGAATCACAATAAATTTTACTTACTAGATTGCCAGTTTACTGTAAAAGGATACAATACAGGAATAGCCAGATAGAAGAGATGATAGGGTGAGGCATGGGGGAAGGATTCAGAGCTTTCATGCCCTCTTCAGGCTGGCCACTATCCCCAAATCACCATATGTTCACCAACCCAGAAGCTCTCTGAATCCTGTCCCTTTGGATTTTTATGGAGACTTCATTACATAGGCATGATTGATTAAATCATTGGCCACTGGGGACTGATTCAACCTCTAAGCCTTCGCCTTTCCCAGGAGATCAGGGGGTAAGACTGAAAGTTCCAACCCTCTAATCACATGATCAGTTTCCCCAGCAATCAACCCCCATCCTTAGATGCTTTCAAAAGCTGCCTCATTAATACAGCAAAGGACGCTTTATCACTTTTAACAGTTAAAAATCCCAAAGATTTTGGCATCTGTGAGCCAGGAACTGCAGATGAAGACCAAATATATATGAGAAATATATTTTGGTCATCTGAATGACTAGATACATATTTCTTATAAATTACAATGTCACAGTAGGAAACAGAAACAGATAAATAAATGTTTTAAAAAATCAGGTGACCCCAAATACTGAAGAGCAAGTAGGGCTGAAGTCAGAAGTTGAGTCCAGTCTCAAGCTAAAAGGGAAAAACAGACAAGTTGTTGGTATCACCAATAAAATGGACTTCTCATCATTTCAGAGGGAGCTCTTATGCCCCCAATGGACTAAGCTGGAGAGAGCAGAGAAAATTAATGGTGGACAGCACTGGAGAGGGCAATGAAAGGACCAAGAATAGGCTCTTTTTGATTGTCTACACTGAGTCTAGAAAAACTCAGTAAGGAAATGTGGGGAATACTAGTTTTAAACGAAAACAAAGAGTAGGCTTTTGTAGAAAAGAAAAACA
Organism: Balaenoptera ricei; assembly: GCF_028023285.1. NCBI lineage: Eukaryota > Metazoa > Chordata > Mammalia > Artiodactyla > Balaenopteridae > Balaenoptera > Balaenoptera ricei. The sequence goes on from NC_082642.1 coordinate 111,310,048, forward strand.
CTAACAAAATTTATTTTAACATTAACTTGTTTCCCTTGTTATAGGAATGAAATAACTGTTACAACTGCCAAGCCAGGAATAATGGTGTAGGGGAATAAATAATTAAACAGGGATTCCAGGCCCATCTCTCAAAGAACACACATTTCAGTGGTGAACTAAGACAGAGACCCTCAATAACCACAATCAAAGACATTACAAACATGGATCCAATGAGAAATAGAAAGTGCTTTAGGGATTAAGAAGAGATACTCTGTTATCTTCCACTGAAGGAATTAGCACTATTGCTGCCCAACAAAACATTCCTAATCTCAATGGCTTAAAAGAGAAATCATTTATTAAATCTCACATGTTTTTGTATCAAAGAGCCCTTAGAGTGTAACTGCTGTGAAAAAAGTAAGGAAGACAAGACAAGGGGAAATAAATTGTGCTGTGTTCATATAATGGAATCCTTATACAGTGAAAAATGAATAAATTACTCCTGCAAGTATTAACAGGAAAAACAATCTTTAAAAGTATAATGTGAAGAAATTGATATATTGTGATAAGATTTATATGTTTTAATAACATAAAAAATTAAATATTGGTTCAGAATACAAACAAATGTAATAAAAATGTAAACATACATTGTTTTGATAAACAACAAATATATCAGTTACTTCTGGAAAGAAGGAGAGGAAAATGGAAGAGGAGATAATTGAGCAATGTGAGTCAAATTAATATGTAATGTTTAATTAAAATATCAGAAGCATACATGATAAAATATTAAGGTTTGACAAATCTGGGTGATGGTAGATATTCATTATTATTTTCATTACATTTTTCTTTATTCTTAAACTATCTCATAATAAATAATGTGTTATGTATGGAGAAGTTCTTTATTCAGAGAGCAGTGTTATTGACAGAATAAGAAACTTAATTAAATCTGTTAAAGATGCTCTTAATAAAGCTGGCAAATTTTCCATTCAGACTAGCACTGTTCTTGATAGAGGCATAGCTGTTGTTTGTCCAGTGATACTCAAACATGCCATAGAATTTTTTAGAGAATTCCAAGATGTGTAGAGAGCTTAAAATTAAGTACTGGAGAAAATATGTTCCAGACAACTGCAGATGTCCTCAGTTCAAATAATATTTTAATGAAAAATTGTGTGTAGGCTAGAGCCTGGAGCAAGAAAATATGGTTGAATAGATTCACATCATGACTTTAAAATAAATAAATAAATCTCCCCACTCAAATCTGTGCATGTGCTTTAAACAATAAGACAGATATTTTATATTTAAATATAACCATAAACTTAACAGGATGTTTCCAATGAGGTAAAATTCTTTCATTTGTGCAATTTGGTGTGAATATTAAGAAAGTGCAATGGCTATCAGGCTTACTGAAGAAACAAGATTATATTCTAAATGCTTGGCTTTGAGAAAACAGAACAATAAAAGCACTTTCTAATATATTCTTCATGTCAAATAGAGGCTTTAAGTATAGTATGTTCTACTTATTCTCACAACGGTTTGGATCCTTAACACTAGCCTTACCCATAAATGAAATAACATGTACACATGGTATCATATGAGCGGGACCACCTGGAAAGAGGGGTACAGAATCACCTCTACCAGCTAGTTCCAGCCCTGAAAATCCCCTCAAGGAATACATATATTTGGAATAGGCTGTGGTAGAGTGAGGAGGCTCCTGAATGGAAATATCCTGTCCTACAGAAAACAAAAGTCTAGGAACTAGGAACAAGAGAAGCACTTGCAAAGAGTGCTGGAGGATGGGGATGAAAACGAAGATGCTAATGGAACAAGCACAGAGGGTAAAGATAACAGGGTAATTAACTCATTCAAGGAACACCACAATCTTTTGTAGCTAATTCTGTCCCTAAGGAAGAGAGCAATTTCTCTCCAGGGTGGATGGTCACATATCTAGCAGAACATATTGCTTTAGGTGGGAAACTAGGGTTTTAGCTGGAGATGTGAAACTCGCTAAACTGCTCTCTGTAAGAAACAATGAGAATTGGAGGATGTAGCAAATATAGTAGAGACTGGAATACAGGATAAGAGTAGAGCTGAGCAGAAGAAGAGGCATTTGGAGGTATGATCTAAAATAGAACCATGAAAGCTTTTCATTTCATCCTTTTGACATCAGCAGGTTGGCCCTAGGGGAATTCTGACACTGCCATGCATAGCAGTAAGAGCTATGGAACCAAAAAGAAGTAGCACCTCTCTGAATTGTTCAATGATCCTGTTTCTGTACCCACCTCTCTGTTTCTCCACCTCTGGTTCTGAGTCCTCTATGTATGCCCCTTCTCTTTCCCATTTCATTTGAAACCACAATAAACAGATTTTCACAACCAAAGGTTTATATTACTTAAATTCATTAAACAATATGGTTGTTAATTATTAAAGTGAGAATGTTATCAATTAAATGTTAAATTTAAGCTGCCTTTATTCAAATTAAAATGAATATTTCTGGTAGAAATAACCAACATAAAAAGTTGACAAAGGCCAACAACGCACATATCAAAACATGTTAATCATTAAAAATTGTTAGAAAAATCAATTTATAGAAAAATTTTAGATTTGAAAAGTTTGGCATGGGGAAATTCAAATTATTATTAAACACAAAAGAGTGACAAAAGAAAAACAAAGCTATAATTGATACAATTTGATATAGATAAATGTACTTATCTCTGAGATAAATCTTCCTATCAAAATTTAGCCTGAAAAAACTACCAACTTTTTTAAAATTTAAGAAAATAAAAAATCATAAGAATAAACCTATCTAAGGAGGCAAAAGACTTGTAGCCAGAAAACTATAAGACAGTGATGAAAGAAATTGAAGACTACACAATACATGGTACATGGAAAGGTATACCGTGTTAATGGATTGAAGAATCAATATTGTTTAAATGACCATACTACCCGAGGCAATCCACAGATTCAATACAATCCCTATCAAAATATCAATGGCATTTTACATAGAAATAGAACAAATAAATTTTCAAATTTGTATGGAAACACAAAAGACCCCAACTAGTCAAAACAATCTTATGGAAGAAGAATAGAGCTGGTGGAGTCAGTCTCTCTGTCTTCAGACTATACTACAAAGCTACAGTAATCAAAATAGTATGGTACTGGTACAAAAACAGACACATAAATCAATGGAACAGGATAGAGAGCCTAGAAATAAACCCATGCACCCATGGACAATTAATCTATAAGAAAGGAGGCAAGAATATACAATGGAGAAAAGACAGCCTCTTCAATAAGTGGTGCTGTGAAAATTGGACAGCTGCATGTAAAAGAATGAAATTACAACATTCTCTAACACCATGTACAAAAATAACTCAAAATAGATTAAAGACCTAAATGTAAGACCAGATACTATAAAACTCCTAGAGGAAAACATAGGCAGAACACTCTTTGCCATAAATCACAGCAATATTTTTTTTGGATCCATCTCCTAAAGGAAATAAAAGCAAAAATAAACAAATGGGGCCTAATTAAACAAAAGCATTTGCACACAAAGGAAACCATCAATAAAAGGAAAAGACAACCTACTGACTGGGATAAAATATTTGCAAATGGGATTAATTATTAACTAAGTAATATCCAACATATATAAACAGCTCATACAACTCAACATCAAAAAACAAACAACCCAATTAAAAAATAGGCAGAAGAACTGAATAGACATTTTTCCATAGAGGAATGTAGATGACCAAGGGGCACATGAAAATATGTTCAACATCACTAATCATCAGGGAAATGCAAATCAAAACCACAGTGAGATATCACCTCACACCTGTCAGAATGGCTGTCATCAAAAAGTGCACAAATAACAAATGTTGGCAAGGATATGGAGAGAAGGGAACCCTTGTACACTGTTGGTGGAAATGTAAACTGTTGTAGTCACTGTGGAAAACAGTATGGAGGTTTCTCAAAAAACTAAAAATAGAATTACCATATGACCCAGCAATTCCATTCCTGGGTATATATCCAAAAATGATCTAAAACACTAATTCAAAAAGATACATGTTCATAGCAGCATTATTTACAATGACCAAGATATGGAAACAAACTTAGTGTCCATCAACAGGTGAATGGATAAAGATGATGTGATATAGATATATACATACAATATATACACAATATACATACATATATATACAATATATAATACACACACAGTCACACACACACACACACACACACACACACACACACACACACAGGAATACTACTCAGCCACGAAAAAGAACGAATTTTTACCATTTGCAGTAGCGTGGATAGACTTGGAGGGCATTAGCTAAGTGAAATAAGTCAGCCAGAGAAAGACAAATACTATGTGGTATCACTTACACGTGGGATGTAAAAAATATAACTAGTGAATGTAACCAAAAAAGAAGCTGACTCACCAATATAGAGAACAAACTAGTGGTTACCAGTGGTGGGGGAGGTGCAATATAGGGATGGGGGAATGGGAGGTACAAACAATTGGGTGTAAGATAGGCTACAAGGATGTATTGTACAACACAGGGAATATAGCCAATATTTTGTAATAACTGTAAATGGAGTATATCTTTTAAAATTGTATAAAAAGTTTAAAAAATAATAAAAATTTAGATGGTTAACTGAATTCTATAAAAATTGATTATGTTTAATTATACTTGATTATTTTCTCTATTTTATTTCAGAAAACACTTTGTACGTGAAAATCCATTTACCCCAGTGGAGGCCCTGTAAAAATTTTGCCAGTTAGAAATTTTTGGCTGTTGGTGCAAAAGATGGGATGGTAAGAAAAGAACTTCAGAGAACAGGATATCTAATACTTTTTACATGAACTGCTATATAGTCCCCTCTCACACCCCCTTAACTCTTAACTACCCCTTAACACACCCCTTAACTCTAAATTTTCAGTGTAATCTGCTGTAACTACAAATGCTCTCTGTAAGTGGTACATGAGAGAACTTAAATACATGGGAAATGTTCCTTATTTGACTAGATCATGGAGAAAGCATCTAGGAGAAGTGACAAATAGGTAGATTAAATTCAGCGTGAACCAGAAATTGAAATTAGAAGTGACTGTGAAAATACACATTCCTGGGAATTCACAGAAATGTTGGGAAAAGCACTGGATTTCTTATTGGACATAAAATAGAGGATGCAAATCAATTTTATATGCATCTCAAAGGAGAGAGTAACCTCTAATGATGTCATGATTATAGTCAGCACCAAGAAAATCTATCTACTTCCCAGAGCAGTCTTAATGGAGTCCAAAAATGTAACTATAAAAATAAATAATAACCTTATTTTATAAATGTATATAGCATAGATATAGATAGAGCTATGGATATAAATGTTTATAGCATAGCTACTTCTGGAAGGAAAAATTACAAATTTTTCTATATAACTCTTTCCTTGCCCCAATGAGAAAACATCATAAATTTGTAAGAGCTCTACATTTTCTAAAATAATTAAAACTTTACCACTGAGACCATGTCCCATGTGAGGACCATAAATAAGCAGAGTAGCTACACAATCTTCACATTCAGGAAGAAAACTAAACCCAAAGGAGGGTCTTACCAAGTCAACATTTCCTCTTAAGAAAGAGTCCGATTCAGGCTTATCAATACTCAATGCTTAGTTCTTTAATATCCTTATAATGATGCATGTGATAAAGAATGTCTTCTTCAATTTTGAGGTTGGAAGACTGCCACTTTGAGACTCACAAATCTCACTTTGTATTCTAGGATAAAAATAGCATTTATTTTTAGGGAAGACCATTCTTTGATCGGCTTGGATGGATTAATTGAACTCCAATTTATACATATATAAGAAACAGACCCTTCTATTGTTCTTGAGGAAAATTTGAGAGAGAGGGATTTGATCTTTGGTCTATTAACTTTAATAGGTTTCCTTAGCAGAGGAGTACCCATAGAAAGTTGGAAAAATCTTTTAATTATCAATTTTTTTGTTTTCCTCTAAAAAATCTGGATGTTGTAAGTCATCTGTACTTGGTATAAGTGTATCTTTCTAAGGAAGAATGTGTATGCATATTAACGCCCTAGAATAGACTTTGTCCTAAGAATAATAGAGTCCTGACCTTACTTTCACCTCATGTAATGGAAAAAAAATATGTAAAGGAATGGGAATGGGCTTGGCACAGCTCCAAACTAGGTCAAAAACACAATGAACGGCATAACTTAGGATTCAAAAACTCAGTTTTGATAAATATACTACAGAATAGAATAATTGGCTTGTGTGGTACATAAAATTCATTCCACACATTTGTGGTGAAACATAAAAATGGGCATCAGAAATTTGGGGAAATTTCTTGAGAATATGTCAGGCTCCTGTGACAGAACTGTCAGTAGACCAATAGGCTGGAGGAGGAAGGAGCTCTGCGTTTCTCAGAGGAACACAAGGAAAGTGTATGTAAGAACTGAGATGTACAAGACTCAGGAGATTCCTATTGAGGGGACTGAGTTTGCCCCCTGGTAGCACAGGGAAACCTTGCAGGAGCCTGGCAGATATCCTGAAAAAAAGTTTCAACAAGTTAGTAATTATAAGTAATTACGTCTAGGACAAACTGTAAGCTCTTCCATATATTGTCCACTACAGCAAAGTGTCTGCAGTCTTGTTAAAAGTCCAACTTTGCTCTAACTTGTGCTGTAGGGAAATAAAGTAACTAAAGTTGCCTTCCTCAAGGCCACGTAGTATCTGGGATGAGGAGGCAGAATTGGAAGAGTCAAATGGCCCAGAAGGTAACATCATACATTAAGCTGGAAGGAACAGGTGAGAATAAATGAAAATTGTAGGTCATGAATTGCTGAAAGCAGTGCATCAGAATAGCTGCCAGTGGATAAATTTTGCTTAGCCAAGAGCTCAATCACATGGGTGAGTAGTAGTTGAAACAGCTAGACGTTGACAAAATTAGAAGATGTGAAACCAGATCAGAGGAAATGGAGGACCTTTACCAGAGCATAGTAGGGTTATTACTCTAAGAAACTCCAAGAATAAAATATAGGTATCCTATCCTTAAAGGGATACTAATTTCCCAGAAGGATGTCAGGGATGAATCCATCCCCTAACCATGTTGGGTAATAATGGAGCATGATCTCATTTTATAGTACCAGACTAGTGAAACAGAAGCATATGGTTAAACAATGAAAGATAGGTATAAGCTCTCCAAAGATGTACATACAATTGCTTTAAGCTGACACACACCACAACAAAAGATTCTAAAAGCAATGGTCAGGTTTTACTCTTGGATGACAAATGCAGAACTACCTCACCTAAGACTTCCTTTTGAGCAACCCAGATTTTAATTCTCCCTGCCACTCACTTCCCTGTCCTGCTATTCAATCTGGCATCCATCCTCAGCCCTTTATGCTCAAGGCATGAGTTTACTTTTAATTTTTTTGTTTTCTAATTCTGCTATCCCTTCCTAGATATGCTTCCACAGAATGCCTTAGGAATGTCTTCCCTTTGCTCCAACTTTCCAGGGATGTTTAGATGGGATAGCATCTCTCTGGGTAGGGATCCAGACTAGCGAGAGGAACCCAAACCTAAACCATAACTGATATATACCATGGTTTTCCAAAACAAAAATCTAAATACAGTAAGCAAATATAACCTCATTAAATGTACTGATATAACTAGGATTTAGAAGTCTTAGATTTTTTTTTCATAGAAATCAATTCCAGTGACTGAATCTTTAGGAAGCCAGAGATCAAGAGAATTAAGGGAAGCAACTGCAGGGGCAGGGAGCCTATCGGCACACTGACATCCATAAACCAATCTCTTTATGATGATTTGACTCACAAAGAGCGGGCATTTCTACACTCTTGACAGAAATCTCCTTGTATTCTTGACTGAATTCTCAGATGAATCCTAATGCTTAACTTCAAGATTTTTCTGCAGCAAATTTTATACTTTATCTGTTTTCATTTCATTTTGGAGTCATAAAAGAGTATCTGATGTTTCCCCCTCAATATCTTTTATAGTTGATTTGTTTTTGGTCTTCTTTTCTTTACTCTGAATGTTTTTAGCTCATTTCCTCTCTCTTTATAGTTATGCTTCTTTAGCCTTCAATAATCATTATGTCTCTCTTTTGCTATGCTCAAGGCCATCTAGCCACTTCTCCAAGATTGTTACTCATAATTAAACATATTGTTCTCTTTTAAATTAGTGATAAATAATCCTTGCCTCAATTATTTATTTAGTTAAGTCCCATGACTTATTCACCATTAAGTGTAATTTGGCCTCAAACTGGGTCTTTATTTTTTTTTAAGAAGTCTACCTGAAAGCTAGTATAAAAGAAATACTTTTCTTTCAGAATGCCACTAGTTTTGCAACAAACAACAAAGTCTTAGTGCTTGGCTTTATTTGTTGTTACTAAATCCACGTTGCTTATTGATTGACTTTTCAACTCCATTAGATAATCAGAGATATTCTCTTCTCTGCAAGCTAAATGGGATCCCAGGAGAGCTTCACATAGTACACAGACTTCTGGAGGGAGCAAAAAGCAAGAGGATTCTTAAAAGAAATTATTGGTAAGGGAAATGGGAGAAGATATTCTGTTAAAAAGAATTTATTGAACAATTTATTGGCAAGACTTGGCTTGAGTCATTCACAAGAGTTAAACTTAGGAGGTTTTAGAGACATACAAGTTCAATATAAGCGAACAATATGGGAAACAATATGAGATAGAAAAATCTAACTGAGTCTTAGGTTGCACAAATCTAAGGACAGTGTCATGTACAGAAAGTATTGGGCTACTTAAAGGGAATTATAACATAAGAGAAAAAGCTTGAACCTATTTGTTAATTATTACTGTTCCTATACCCTAAAGCAAAAGAACCTAATAAATTAAAGCATTCCCAAATGATTCCTTTATGAACATCTCCCACTGTGAATCCAAGCACTAGCAATGTTTCCTGGGTAGGGTATATGAGCAAGAAAGCTTAAGTTAAAAGATAAATCAATTTGTCAGTTCAATTGACTGATGCATCTCGGGCATAATAGTTTATCATGCTTTTAGGATATTAATAATGAAAAAAGCTTGTGATTAAAAAGATTTATAGTGTCCCTGAATATAATGAATATTTCTATTTAAATATTGAACGATTTTGTTGCCAGTATTAAAAAAAGAAATCATTAGCAATGAGATACCCTTATTTAAGTGAGCATTTAAATAATATTCTATATCACTTTTTAAAGTTTTTTCTTTAGATTTACTTTTTCTGAATTCATATTGCTTCTCAATTTTATAATATATAAAGACCTTCGACAGTAGTTTATACAATTTCAATATTCTCTCTACTATAAATTATGCTATTTCTAAATCTAATTATTATTTATCAATTTCTATGGCTCCTATAATCAATTTTTTCTAAAAGGGTATATTTCATCTTTTTCATACCTTTTTCTCCTTAGACAATTTTAAGATGCCCTTCATGTTCTCTTCAACCTCTTTGCTGGTATTTTTTTTCTTTCGTAGTAGCTATAAAGGATATCAGCTATTTTTAAATTACATCTTTAATTTTTTTATCTTCTATAACCAACATTCAAGTTAATCCTACACATTTTTTTCAGTGAAGATATTTATTTTCCTGTTGATTTCTGATAATTTCATGGTAAAGACCTATTAGAAATTTCCAGCTCTAATTATTGGCAGAACTGTAATCTATCCTGATTTAGTTATGGTGTCCTTTAGAATACTCATGAATTTTAATATTTCCTCTCACTGAAACATAAGAACTAGATACTTTAATTCCTGCAAATTTGATTTATTGGAAGCTAATGGTATTGAAATGCTGTTGTATGTGATCTTATTATTTAATATTCTAAATTTTAATATCTTGTGGGCTCTAAGTGCAAAGATTGCCTGATTGTAATAAAAGTATCCTGATGGGAGAGGCTTTCAACAACATCTGTGCCTGTTTCTTGCTTTGGTAAGAGGATAATGATGCCGTATTGAACAAGCATAAAGCTACCTTATCTCTCTAGCTCTCCAAATGACATTCAAATTATAACTAGGTGGTCTAAAATCTCCATATTTGTTATTGATTTATTTAGAATTTGACACAATAATCTCTAAAAATTTTTCACATTAAAATATCAGGTTAATTCAGAGGGTAGACTATTATATCAGTATTGACATTCTGAGAAGAAAATTGACATTAAGTCATGCACTTTTTCATTTACATTCACTTGGTTTTTCTTGTGTCTGTTTTCCCCTCATCCCTTGTACTTTCGTATGCATACTGAATATAATATGTTTCTTCCTTATTTCAATTTGGTATATCTCAAAGTCCTTCTGCTCAAGAAGCATCAACATTAAAAATGAGTAAAGTAGGATATTTTCTCTCATATTATTGATAAACAGGATAGCGCTCTTCACTACATGTCTAAAAGTTGATACATGCCGTATTTATTGGACAGGGTTCTCCAGTGAAACAGAACTAATAGGATGTAGATATAGTGTAAATATACAGAAGGAGAATTATTATAAGAAAGCGATATATGTAATTATTATAAGAAAGCAATACATGTGTTATGGATACTGGTGAGTCCAAAATCTGCAGTGTAGGCTGGCAAACTGGAAATCTAGGAGATAAATCCAGGTGCAAATGAAGTCTGAGGGCAGTCTGCTGGACAATTCCCTCTTGATCTGGGGGAATGATCTTTTTGTTGTATTCAGGCCATCAACTGCTTGGATGGGACCTACCTACTTATAAGGGGCAATCTGCTTATTCAAAGTTTATCAAATTAAATGCTTATCTCATCCAGAAATACCCTTCAACATGACACATAAAACTAATCACCACATATGTAATGATAGATATAATATCTCAGACGTTATTGATCTCATTGTTATCTCAGATAATAGAGACTAAATTACAGATGTGATCTATACTTTCCCAATAGTGTCATTCTTTGTGGTAATCTGGGACAATAACCCATAAATCTAGACAATGCCATGGTACACAACCTAACCACTCTATCATGTTAACATCTGTTCAGATTTCAGATTGGCATTACCTCCTTACTCCAGAACTGAGTCAACACATCAATATAGAACCCTGGGACAAACAGTATTCCTAGCAAAAGGAACTTTTTAAATTAGTCAATAGAAAAGTTTATTTGTTAGTTGGTCAATAATCTCATAACCACCCTGTTTAGTAGGAATTAGAAAGAATCTAAATCATCGTCTTTGTCTTTCTAAATGATCTGTAAAGTACTGGTGTGTTAACATAATAACCACAACCCCTTTGCCTCTTTCTTACATACTTAAGTAAGTAAAGATTTCACAACTTTATTCTGTAACTTTGTTTTTTCTTTTGGTTTTTTTTTTTTTTTTTGCTTTGTTTTTTTTTTAACATCTTTATTGGAGCATAATTGCTTTACAATGGTGTGTTAGTTTCTGCTTTATAACAAAATGAATTAGTTATACATATACATATGTCCCCATATCTCTTCCCTCTTGCATCTCCCTCCCTCTCACCCTCCCTATCCCACCCCTCTAGGTGGTCACAAAGCAGTGAGCTGATCTCCCTGTGCTATGTGGCTGCTTCCCACTAGCTATCTATCTTACGTTTGGTAGTGTATATATGTCCATGCCACTCTCTCACTTCGTCCCAGCTTACCCTTCCCCTCCCTGTATCCTCAAGTCCATTCTGTAGTAGGTCTGTGTCTTTATTCCCGTCTTGCCCCTAGGTTCTTCATGACCTTTTTTCTTGTTTTTTTTTTAGATTCCATATATAGGTGTTAGCATACGGTATTTGTTTTTCTCTTTCTGACTTACTTCACTCTGTATGACACTCTCTAGGTCCATCCACCTCACTACAGAAAACTCAGTTTCATTCCTTTTTATGGCTGAGTAATATTCCACTGTATATATGAGGCACATCTTCTATATCCATTCATTGGTTGATGGACACTTAGGTTGCTTCCATGTGCTGGCTATTGTAAATAGAGCTGCAATGAACATTTTGGTACATGACTCTTTTTGAATTATGGTATTCTCAGGGTATATGCCCAGTAGTGGGATTGCTGGGTCGTATGGTAGTTCTATTTTTAGTTTTTTAAGAAAACACTCCCATTTACCATTGCAACAAAAAGAGTAAAATATCTAAGAATAAACCTACCTAAGGAGACAAAAGACCTGTATGCAGAAAATTATAAGACACTGATGAAAGAAATTAAAGATGATACAAAAAGATGGAGAGATGTACCATGTTCTTGGATTGGAAGAATCAACATTGTGAAAATGACTCTACTACCCAAAGCAATCTACAGATTCAATGCACTCCCTATCAAACTACCACTGGCATTTTCCAAAGAACTAGAACAAAAAATTTCACAATTTGTATGGAAACACAAAAGACCCCGAATAGCCAAAGCAATCTTGAGAAAGAAAATCGGAGCTGGAGAAATCAGGCTCCCTGACGTCAGACTATACTACAAAGCTACAGTAAATCAAGACAGTATGGTGCTGGCACAAAACCAGAAATATAGATCAATGGAACAGGATAGAAAGCCCAGAGATAAACCCATGCACATATGGTCACCTTATCTTTGCTAAAGGAGGCAAGAATGTACAGTGGAGAAAAGATAGCCTCTTCAATAAGTGGTGCTGGGAAAACTGGACAGCTACATGTAAAAGAATGAAATTAGAATACTCCCTAACACCATATACAAAAATAAGCTTAAAATGGATTAAAGACCTAATTGTAAGGTTGGACAGTATAAAACTCTCAGAGGAAAACATAGGCAGAACACTGTATGACATAAATCACAGCAAGATCCTTTTTGACCCACCTCCTAGAGAAAAGGAAATAAAAGCAAAAATAATCATATGGGACCTAATGAAACTTAAAAGCTTTTGCACAGAAAAGGAAACCATAAAGAAGACGAAAAGACAACCCCCAGAATGGGAGAAAATATTTGCAAATGAAGCAACTGACAAAGGATTAATCTGCAAAACATACAAGCAACTGATGCAGCTCAATATCAAAAAAACAAACAACCCAATGCAAAAATGGGCAGAAGACATAAATAGACATTTCTCCAAAGAAGATATATAGATTGTCAACAAACACATGAAAGAATGCTCAACATCATTAATCATTAGAGAAATGCAAATCAAAACTACAATGAGGAGGAGCTTCAAGGTGGTGGAAGAGTAAGACGGGGAGATCACCTTCCTCCCCACAGATACATCAGAAATACATCTACATGTGGAACTGCTCCTATAGAACACCTACTGAACGCTGGCAGAAGACCTAAGACCTCCCAAAAAGGCAAGAAACTCCCCACGTACATGGGTAGGGCGAAAGAAAAAAGAAAACACAGAGACAAAAGAATAGGGACGGGACCTGTAACAGTGAAAGGGAGCTGTGAAGGAGGAAAGGTTTCCACACACTAGGAAGCCCCTTCGTGGGTGGTGACTGTGGGTGGCAGAGGGGGGTTGCTTCGGAGTCACGGAGGAGAGCACAGCCACAGGGGTGCGGAGGGCAAAGCGGAGAGATTCCCGCACAGAGGAACAGTGCTGACCAGCACTCACCAGCCTGAGAGGCTTGTCTGCTCACTTGCCAGGGTGGGCGGGGGCTGGAGCTGAGGCTCGGGCTTCGGAGGTCAGACCCCAGGGAGAGGACTGGGGTTGGCTGTGTGAACACAGCCTGAAGGCACTAGCGCACCACAGCTAGCTGGGAGGGAGTCCGGGAAAAAGTCTGGAGCTGCCGAAGAGGCAAGAGACTTTTTCTTCCCTCTTTGTTTCCTGGTGCGCGAGGAGAGGGGATTAAGAGGGCAGCTTAAAGGAGCTCCAGAGAAGGGCGTGAGCTGCGGCTATCAGCTTGGACCCCAGAGAGGGGCATGAGACGCTAAGGCTGCTGCCGCCGCCACCAAGAAGCCTGTGTGCAAGCACACGTCACTATCCACACTGCCCCACACGGGAGCCTGTGCAGCCTTCCACTGCCAGGGTCCCGTGATCCAGGGACAACTTCCCCAGGAAAACGCATGGCGCGCCTCAGACTGGTGCAACATCACGCCGGCCTCTGCCACCGCAGGCTCGCCCCACATCCGTACCCCTCCCTCCCCCTGGCCTGAGTGAACCAGAGCCCCCACATCAGCTGCTACTTTAACCCCATCCTCTCTGAGCAAAGAACAGACGCCCTCAGGCAACCTACATGCAGAGGCGGGTCCAAATCCAAAGCTGAAACCCAGAGCTGTGCGAACAAAGAATAGAAAGGGAAATTTCTCCCAGCAGCCTCAGGAGCAGCGGATTAAAGCTCCACAATCAACTTGATGTACCCTGCATCTGTAGAATACCTGAATAGACAACGAATCATCCCAAATTGAGGAGGTGAACTTTAGGAACAAAGATATATTTTTTTCCCCCTTTTTTCTCTTCTTGTGAGTGTGTATGGGTATGCTTCTGTGTATGATTTTGTCTGTATAGCTTTGCTTTTACCATTCGTCCTAGGGTTCTGTCCGTCCATTTTTTGTTTTTTTTTTTTACTTTTAAAAATTTTTTTCTTAATAATTATTTTTTATTTTAATAACTTTATTTTATTTTATTTTACTTTATTTTATCCTCTTTCTTTCTTTCTTTCTATTTTTTCTCCCTTTTATTCTGAGCCGTGTGGATGAAAGGCTCTTGGTGCTCCAGCCAGGAGTCAGTGTGGTGCCTCTGAGGTGGGAGAGCCAACTTCAGGACACTGGTCCACAAGAGACCTCCCAGCTCCACATAATATCAAATGGCAAAAATCTCCCAGAGATCTCCATCTCAACGCCAAGACCCAGCTCCACTCAACGACCAGCAAGCTACAGTGTTGGACACCCTGTGCCAAACAACTAGCAAGACAAGAACACAAACCCACCCATTAGCAGAGAGGTTGCCTAAAATCATAATAAGGCCACAGACACCCCAAAACACACCACCAGACGTGAACCTGCCCACCAGAAAAACAAGATCCAGCCTCATCCACCAGAACACAAGCACTAGTGCCCTCCACTGGGAAGCCTACACAACCCACTGAACCAACCTTAGCCACTGGGGACAGACACCAAAAACAATGGGAACTACAAACCTGAAGCCTGCGAAAAGGAGACCCCAAACACAGTAAGTTAAGCAAAACGAGAAGACAGAAAAACACACAGCAGATGAAGGAGCAAGATAAAAACCTTCCAGACCTAACAAATGAAGAGGAAATAGGCAGTCTACCTGAAAAAGAATTCAGAATAATGATAGTAAAGATGATCCAAAATCTTGGAAATAGAATGGAGAAAGTACAAGAAACGTTTAAAAAGGACCTAGAAGAACTAACGAGCAAACAAACAATGATGAACAACACAATAAATGAAATTAAACATTCTCTAGAAGGGATCAATAGCAGAATAACTGAGGCAGAAGAATGGATAAGTGACCTGTAAGATAAAATAGTGGAAATAACTACTGCAGAGCAGAATAAAGAAAAAAGAATGAAAAGAACTGAGAACAGTCTCAGAGACCTCTGGGACAACATTAAATGCACCAACATTTGAATTATAGGGGTCCCAGAAGAAGAAGAGAAAAAGAAAGGGACTGGGAAAATATTTGAAAAGATTATAGTTGAAAACTTCCCTAATGTGAGAAAGGAAAGAGTTAATCAAGTCCAGGAAGCACAGAGAGTCCCATACAGGATAAATCCAAGGAGAAACATGCCAAGAAACATATTAATCAAACTACCAAAAATTAAACACAAAGAAAACATATTAAAAGCAGGAAGGGAAAAACAACAAATAACACACAAGAGAATCCCCATAAGGTTAACAGCTGATCTTTCAGTAGAAACTCTGCAAGTCAGAAGGGAGTGGCAGGACATACTTAAGGTGATGAAGGAGAAAAACCTACAACCAAGATTACTCTACCCAGCAAGGATCTCATTCAGATTTGATGGAGAAATTAAAACCTTTACAGACAAGCAAAATCTAAGATAATTCAGCACCAACAAACCAGCTTTACAACAAATGCTAAAGGAACTTCTCTAGGCAGGAAACACATGAGAAAGCAAAGACCTACAAAAACAAACCCAAACCAATTAAGAAAATGGGAATAGGAACATACATATTGATAATTACCTTAAATGTAAATGGATTAAATGCTCCAACCAAAAGACATAGACTGGCTGAATGGATACAAAAACAAGACCCGTATATATGCTGTCTACAAGAGACCCAGTTCAGACCTAGGGACACATACAGACTGAAAGTGAGGGGATGGAAAAAGATATTCTATGCAAATGGAAATCAAAAGAAAGCTGGAGTAGCAATTCTCATATCAGACACAAGAGACTTTAAAATAAAGACTATTCCAAGAGACAAAGAAGGACACTACATAATGATCAAGGGATCGAACCAAGAAGAAGATATAACAATTGTAAATATTTATGCACCTAACATAGGAGCACCTCAATACATAAGGCAAATGCTAACAGCCATAAAAGAGGAAATCGACTGTAACACAATCATAGTAGGGGACTTTAACACCCCACTTTCAACAATGGACAGATCATCCAAAATGAAAATAAATAAGGAAACACAAGCTTTAAATGATACATTAAACAAGATGGACTTAATTGATATTTATAGGACATCCCATCCAAAAACAACAGAATACACTTTCCTCTCAAGTGCTCATGGAACATTCTCCAGGATAGATCATATCCTGGGTTACAAATCAAGCCTTGGTAAATTTAAGAACATTGAAATTGTATCAGGTATCTTTTCTGACCACAACGCTATGAGACTAGATATCAATTACAGGAAAAAAATCTGTAAAAAATACAAACACATGGAGGCTAAACAATGCACTACTTAATAACCAAGATATCACTGAATAAATCAAAGAGGAAATCAAAAAATACCTAGAAACAAATGACAATGAAAACACGATGACCCAAAACCTATGGGATACAGCAAAAGCAGTTCTAAGAGGGAAGTTTATAGCAATAGAATCCTACCTTAAGAAACAAGAAACATCTCAAATAAACAACCTAACCTTACACCTAAAGCAATTAGAGAAAGAAGAACAAAAAAACCCAAAGTTAGCAGAAGGAAAGAAATCATAAAGATCAGATCAGAAATAAGTGAAAAAGAAATGAAGGAAACAATAGCAAAGATCAATAAAACTAAAAGCTGGTTCTTTGAGAAGATAAACAAAATTGATAAACCATTAGCCAGACTCATCAAGAAAAAAAAAGGAGGGGCTTCCCTGGTGGCGCACTGGTTGAGAATCTGCCTGCTAATGCAGGGGACACGGGTTCGAGCCCTGGTCTGGGAAGATCCCACATTCCGCGGAGCAGCTAGGCCCGTGAGCCACAACTACTGAGCCTGCGCGTCTGGAGCCTGTGCTCCGCAACAAGAGAGGCTGCGATAGTGAGAGGCCCGCGCACCGCGATGAAGAGTGGCCCCCACTTGCCACAACTAGAGAAAGCCCTTGCACAGAAATGAAGGCCCAACACAGCAGAAATAAATAAATTAATTACAAAAAAAAAAAAGGAGAAGACTCAAATCAAAAGAACTAGAAATGAAAAAGGAGAAGTAAAAACTGACACTGCAGAAAAACAAAGGACCATGACAGAGTATTACAAGCAACTCTATGTCAATAAAATGGACAACCTGGAAGAAATGGACAAATTCTTAGAAATGCACAACCTTCCTAGACTGAACCAGGAAGAAATAGAAAATATAAACTGACCAATCACAAGCACTGAAATTGAAACTGTGATTAAAAATCTTCCAACAAACAAAAGCCCAGGACCAGATGGCTTCACAGGCGAATTCTATCAAACATTTAGAGAAGAGCTAACACCTATCCTTCTCAAACTCTTCCAAAATACAGTAGAGGGGGGAACACTCCCAAACTCATTTTATGAGGCCACCATCACCCTGATACCAAAACCAGACAAAGATGTCACAAAGAAAGAAAACTACAGTCCAATATCACTGATGAACATAGATGCAAAAATCCTCAACAAAATACTCGCAAACAGAATCCAACAGCACATTAAAAGGATCATATACCACGATCAAGTGGGGTTTATTCCAGGAATGCAAGGATTCTTCAATATACACCAATCAATCAATGTGATACACCATATTAACAAATTGAAGGAGAAAAACCATATGATCATCTCAATCGATGCAGAGAAAGCTTTCGACAAAATTCAACATCCATTTAGATAAAAACCCTGCAGAAAGTAGGCACAGAGGGAACTTCCCTCAACATAATAAAGGCCATATATGACAAACCCACAGCCAACAACGTCCTCGATGGTGAAAAACTCAAACCATTCCACTAAGATCAGGAAGAAGACAAGGTTGCCCACTCTCACCACTATTATTCAACAAAGTTTTGGAAGTTTTAGCCACAGCAATCAGAGAAGAAAAAGAAATAAAAGGAATCCAAATCGGAAAAGAAGAAAAGCTGTCACTGTTTGCAGATGACATGATACTATACATAGAGAATCCTAAAGATGTTACCAGAAAACTACTAGAGCTAATCAATGAATTTGGTAAAGCAGCAGGATACAAAATTAATGTACAGAAATCTCTTGCATTCCTACACACTAATGATGAAAAATCAGAAAGAGAAATTAAGAAAACACTCCCATTTACCATTGCAACAGAAAGAATAAAATATCTAGGAATAAACCTACCTAAGGAGACAAAAGATCTGTATGCAGAAAATTATAAGACACTGATGAAAGAAATTAAAGATGATACAAACAGATGGAGAGATTTACCATGTTCTTGGATTGGAAGAATCAACATTGTGAAAATGACTCTGCTACCCAAAGCAATCTACAGATTCAATGCACTCCCTATCAACTACCACTGGCATTTTTCACAGAACTAAAACAAAAAATTTCACAATATGTATGGAAACACAAAAGACCCCGAATAGCCAAAGCAATCTTGAGAACGAAAAACGGAGCTGGAGGAATCAGGTTCCCTGACCTCAGACTATACTACAAAGTTACAGTAATCAACACAGTATGGTACTGGTACAAAAACAGAAACATAGATCAATGGAACAGGATAGAAAGCCCAGAGATAAACCCATGCACATATGGTCACCTTATCTTTGCTAAAGGAGGCAAGAATATACAGTGGAGAAAAGACAGCCTCTTCAATAAGTGGTGCTGGAAAAACTGGACAGCTGCATGTAACAGTATGAAATTAGAACACTCCCTAACAGCATACACAAAAATAAACTCAAAATGGATTAAAGATCTAAATGTGAGGCCCAACACTATCAAACTCTTAGAGGAAAACATAGGCAGAACACTCTATGACATAAATCACAGCAAGACCCTTTTTGACTCACCTCCTAGAGAAATGGAAATAAAAACAAAAATAAACAAATGGGACCTAATGAAACTTAAAAGCTTTTGCACAGCAATGGAAACCATAAACAAGACGAAAAGACAACCCTCAGAATGGGAGAAAATATTTGCTAATGAAGCAACTGACAAAGGATTAATCTCCAAAATATACAAGCAGCTCATGCAGCTCAATATCAAAAAAACAAACAACCCAATCCAAAAATGGGCAGAAGACCTAAATAGACATTTCTCCAAAGAAGATATACAGATTGCCAACAAACACATGAAAGAATGCTGAACATAATTAATCAGTAGAGAAATGCAAATCAAAACTACAATGAGATATTATTTCACACCAGTCAGAATGGCCATCATCAAAAAATCTACAAACAATAAATGCTGGAGAGGGTGTGGAGAAAAGGGAACACTCTTGCACTGTTGGTGGGAATGTAAATTGACACAGCCACTATGGAGAGCAGTATGGAGGTTCCTTAAAAAGCTAAAAATAGGGCTACCATATGACCCAGTAATCCCACTACTGGGCATATACCCTGAGAAAACCATAGTTCAAAAAGAGTCATGTACCAAAGTGTTCATTGCAGCTCTATTTACAATAGCCAGGATATGGAAGCAACCTAAGTGTCCATCAAGAGATGAATGGATAAAGAAGATGTGGCACATATACACAATGGAATATTACTCAGCCATAAAAAGAAATGAAATTGAGTTATTTGTAGTGAGGTGGATGGACCTAGAGTCTGTCATACAGAGTGAAGTAAGTCAGAAAGAGAAAAACAAATACCGTATGCTAACACATATATATGGAATCTAAGAAAAAAAAAAAAAAAAGGTCATGAAGAACCTAGGGGCAAGATGGGAATAAAGACACAGACCTACTACAGAATGGACTTGAGGATATGGGGAGGGGGAAGTGTAAGCTGTGACAAAGTGAGAGAGTGGCATTGACATATATACACTACCAAACTTAAAATAGATAGCTAGTGGGAAGCAGCCGCATAGCAGAGGGAGATCAGCTCGCTGCTTTGTGACCATCTAGAGGGGTGGGATAGGGAGGGTGGGAAGGAGGGAGATGCAAGAGGGAAAAGATATGGGGACATATATATACATATAACTGATTCATTTTGTTATAAAGCAGAAACTACCACACCATTGTAAAGCAATTATACTCCAATAAAGATGTTAAAAAAAAAAAAAAAACTACAATGAAATATCATCTCACACTGGTCAGAATGGCCATCATCAAAAAATCTACTAATAATAAATGCTGGAGAGGGCGTGGAGAAAAGGGAACCCTCTTGCACTGTTGGTGGGAATGTAAATTGATATAGCCTCTATGGAGAACAGTATGGGGGTTCCTTATTCTGTAACTTTGTATTTTAAATCCCAACATTCATATTGCCTCGTTTGGTCTTTCTAGCAACCATATAAGGTAAATAAGAAAATATGGGATTGTCACTGCTTTATTGTTCTGAAAACACAAACACAGAAGCTTTAACAATTTTCTCAAGGTTGTCCAGCTGGTGACACAGCCTTAACTAGAAGCCAAGAATCTTGGCTATTGGTTTAGTACTCTCTTTTTTGACTACATTACACTGAATGTGAACTTAACAGTTGAATGTTATATACTGATTAGAATAAACTTGAGTTTTTAATCTTGTCCTCTATATGAAAAATAAGTAATTTAAAAATTGCCTTTCCATTTCATTAACAAATCATCATCCAAAAACAGTTTAATATATTCAGCATCTACCACGTACAAAACATTGGGTTACATCAACAATTTTTTTTTAACATCTTTATTGGAGTATAATTGCTTTACAATGGTGTGTTAGTTTCTGCTTTATAACAAAGTGAATCAGCTATACATATACATATATCCCCATATCTCCTCCTTCTTGCTTCTCCCTCCCACCCTCCCTATCCCACCCCTCTAGGTGGTCACAAAGCACTGAGTTGACCTCCCTGTTCTATGCGGCTGCTTCCCACTAGCTATCTATTTTACATTTGGTAGTATAAATAAGTCCATGCCACTCTCTCCAAAAGGTTCTGAAGTTCCTATGAAATTCCAACAATATGATTTTGTAGATACCTGGGAAGCTGAATTGGGAATATAGAGGTAATTACCACTAGGAAGTAAGTCTGTCATGATCAGCTTTTTCATAGTATTTTTTTTAAACATCTTTATTGGAGTATAATTGCTTTACAATGGTGTGTTAGTTTCTGCTTTATAACAAAGTGAATCAGTTATACATATACATATGTTCCCATATCTCTTCCCTCTTGTTTTTCATAGTATTGTACCAGAATTTTCACTGAAATGCTATTAGAAGAGTTTATCTACAGTATCATATTTCTTCCCAAATTGTAGAAGGCAGTTTACTGACATAATAGTGTGTGTGTGTGCATGTGTGTGTGCACGCACATGCACTCCACTTGTCTTCCACGTACCCTCAAATTCCAACATGTGGTCAGGTACTGTATTTCCTTGCTTCAGGAAGTTTGAAAGGGCTGAAAGCAGAAGCTGTTTAATGATAGAACTGCTTCATATACAGATATTCCTCAACTTATCATGGCGTTATATTCCAATAAACCCATCCTAAGCTGAAAATATTTTATGTCAAAAATGCATTAAATACACCTAACCTACAGAACATCACAGTTGAGCTTAGCCTACCTTAAGCATGCTCTGTCAGGACACTTACATTAGTCTACAGTTGGGCAAAATCATCTAACACAATATATAATAATAATAAAGGGTTGAATGTCTCATGTAATCTATTGAATGCTGTATGGAAAGTGAAAAACAGAATGGCTGTATGGGTACAGAATGGTTCTAAGTGTATCGTCTACCCACATGGTTGCAGGGTTGACTGGGAGCTGTGGCTCACTGCCACTGCCCAGCAACCCAGAGTATTGTACAGCATATCAGTAGCCTGGGAAAAGATCAAAATTCAGAATTCAAAGAACAGTTTCTACTGAATGTGTATCACTTCACCACCATTGTAAAGTTGAAAAATTCTAAGTCAGGGACCATCTGTTTTTGGTTAAAGCCTACTCTTATTAAAGAGAGGATGCTGGGTTTTGAGGAGAGGTGGGAAGCAAATGGAAATTGCCTTTAGTGTGGCAATGTCTACAAGGCTGCCTAGAATGGAGATGGAGGAGGGAAATTCCCAGCAGAGTGGAGAACTCTATGGGGCAACTCCCTCAAAAAGTGGGCAAATCTTAGAAAGGACTAGGTACACAGTGTGCCAAGGGAGTTTGGATCCTAAAAGCCAGGTTTACCTGCTCTGGGTCTATGAATGGCAGAGAAGTAGAAAGCCACTGGACTGTAAGGGACCCTATGACCTTACACTGAGCTACAATTGGTCCTATAATGCATAAAGTAGATTATACAGACCGTAAGATCAGTTGCAAAGTTGAGAAAGAAAGGGGACCTAAATAATAATTGGGGTTGAATGTAGATCCAGAATCAAATCAAATTAAACCAAATAAGGTTATATTTCCCATACATCTGAGTGTAAAGTTTGAAATTCACTCTCATAATATAAATTTGACTCTAATGTTGTAACTCAGTAGAATAAGAATAAGAAACTGGCCGAGTGACCTGTTTATTTTTGGCTTAGATGTGGGGAAGAAGGAAGTGAATGTTAGGTCCCTGGACTTGTGCTAGGTGTTTTACTCACAGTTATCACATTTAATGTACACAATAGAGATTTGAAATACCTACTGGTGTTTCTGTTTTACAAATGAGGAATTGAGGCTTAGAGTGAATAATTTAAGTCACACAGCTTATAAGTGGGTGAGATGTGACATGAACTCAGACCCAAATGCCTCTGATTCTCTTCATTAAACTCTACTGCCTCACTCCAAGCCTTTTGTTCTTTGCTCTGTCGGGGTTTGGCCTTGAATGAAGCTAAGCTTTCATGGTGTGGCTTGACAAGATCTCTTTCAATTCTTGTTAAATATTGAGATTTTCCTAGCACTGACAACTCATACATCATGCCCATGAACATGATTCCTGACTGTCTGTCTGTCTACTTTTCAGGCTATTTCTGATTTTTCACTTTTCTCCAATATATGCATCACATACACTATCATCTGTAAATAGAAGAGATCTAAACGTCCATCCACAGAGAGAGAAATAAGGAAGTTATTTTGGTGAACCTAGATTGAACACTTTTTTATAACTGATTTATTAAAATATAATTCATATACTGTAAAGCATTCTGTTATTTTTCCAGAGTTCTGAAAAAGTTGACTTTGACAATTTTTTCCAGTATCCTTATTGTTTTTATGGAGAAGCAGATTTTTTGAAGTTTCTTACTTTGCCATTCCAGAAATCTTGCTTCTGAAATGGACAGTTTAGGTATTTTTCGTACCTGCTTTGCCTTATTAGATAAAACAAGAGCATTCCTAATCCCAAAGTGCTAACCACAGAACCTACTTTCTAATCACTAAGCAATTAGATATTTAACTGCTCTAAGATTCAGCCCCAGGAATAATAGTACAAAATGTTGATAATGGTATAATTAAACTTAGTTTGTAAGTCAATATGCAAAAGTGCAAATATCCTATCAAATAAGAAATATTAATAATATAGAATGTCAAATAATGAAAAACTGAAAATCTCTTCGTATAGTTGATTCTCTTGAGCATAGGTTTACATAGCAGTCAATGTACACATAAAACAAAATTTCTAATTACCTCATCATCTCCTTCTGATGTTCCATGTAGACAGTAAGCATTATAAGAAGGTTGCCTCCTCTAAACCACAGAGAGAGATAAGGTATTTTATCATGACCAACAGAATAAGAACTGAAAACTTCTGAGCCTAACCAAAACCTATCAAAGTTTTACTCTCATATCCTCTGTGTAAATACTCTCAAGTTATTAAAATATGATTTTCCAAAATTAAAAAAATCAAATGTAGCTGAGTTCACAAAAGATAATGGGATAAAAATGAAAAAGCTTCTTAATTGTTTCTTTACAATATCAGCAGCCCCAAGACACCAAACTCATGATATAATCAATAAAATGGTTACATCGTAAATTCTAACTTAAGAGTGGGTAGTATTAAGTCTCCTAATGAAGAAACACTATAGTGCACACGACAGATTTTATTTTTGGCCTGAAATATAATGTTTCTTGCTTGACTCAAATTCAAAATATATATAAGAGAATGTAACTTATCTATTGATATATACATAGTGCCCCTAGTCAAAAAACCTAAAAAAATCAATAAATAAAATTTGACCCCAGAACTCTAATTTGGAATCACTTTGTGAGGTTTATTTCTCATTTTTAACAACACAGAATTGGGAAGCTAAGATAATGGAAACAAAATTGCTCTAATGGTAATAAAATATTTGTAAATGAAAAAATATTCCTTTTGACAGCAGAAGAGACATTTAAATAATTTAATTGCTGTGAGTAAAATTGAAATGGGGTTGTAATTACTCAGATTTTCAGCATCCCTCCCTTCATGAAAGGAAAGAACTACTGCTGGTTTCCCCACCACAGATAGTTTTCTCCTGCCAAATAAAAAGATTAAAAATATGTGCCAGGTGCAGGGAGAGTGAGCCTGCAGCAAATTAACAAAATACAGATGATGCTTTTTCCAATCACTCTTTTTTATTAATGTGATGTCTTGCAAATATGTATTTCATTAACTCTGTGTATATACATGAGGGATACATCAATCTTAGGTGAAAGCTAGAAAACAGCTAATATTTTGTCAATTTTGAAATCCTTTTCACTGGCTCTTTAAGAAGTACTAAAAATAACTCTTTTAAATCAATACTACAAAAGTGTGGCCCTTAAGTTGCCTGAGTAGTTTTCCTGCTCTTCACTGGGACACCCCCTCCCCACTACAATAATCTGGGAATCTATGAATATCAAAGTCTATAGTCTAAATAGGGAAACAAAGTTAAATGAGTTTAAATATCATTGTAATGTTTTTCTTGAATATTTATAGATGATGAGATGATTTTAGAATAAAGACATTTAGAATAAAGAAACTTTTCATGACTCTCTATCACCACTCCTACTCCTCTTTCCACAGACAAAAAAAGTTTTTTTCTTAAAATATATCTTCTACTAATGACTATTATCCTCTAGTTCCTATTCTTTTTCCTTCATCCAGTCATTGCTTTTATTCTGTCCGTTGTTCCACATTAAATGTATGGAACAAATTAAATCCTCTCTCAAATCTTAGCCACGTGCAATAGCCAAGGATCACTATTATTTTAATAGCCATTGATCATCTCCATTGCTTAACTGACTCTCTCTTATATTTAGGTGGCTAAATTAGACCTCAGGGAGAAGGATAAAAATGTATATGTTGGTCCTGGTAGTTACCCAGCCTTCTATAGGTGGAATTACTAACAGGATTCACCAGACCTGATCCAAATCAGGAAATAATATTTATCTTCATTGTCTGTCCACAAGGTGGCTGGATCTGGATGTCAATCACCCAAATATGAAACATGTCAGGGATGAAACTGGAAGCTCCTGAGTCATAACACCCTTCTACCAACAATTCATGACCAACAACTCCAATAAGGGTACCAGTGTCTTAACAGTGCACAAAACTACATTTCTGGCTCACTTTCCCATCCCTAATGGGATAGAAGACTGACCTGTTTTGTGGTGTCTGATCCCTAGCTTTTGTCAGCTCTTCCTTCCATGTGATCTATCCTCTGCTCTCTTCCCCTTACCAGCAAACACTGGCTGAGGACCCTTGGCAAGAGGTCTCCCAGAATTCAAAGGCCAAAGCACCTTCACTTGTAATAGCACATAAGTTCTTTTTTCCTTTTCAGTTCCTCCTCTTATTTTTGAGAGAAAGAAACTCCTTCCTTTGATAAATGTCTCCTTCTCCTCCAGTCCAACCATGTGATTTCAGTGGTGGCTTTCAATTATCACATTTCTTGGTGATCCAGCCATGGAGATCCTGTTTGACCCATGCAGACCCAATAATACTATTACTCAAGCCTGTAGTAGTATTAGTCCAATAGGTGAACACTTTCCTAAGCTGCTCCAGAGTCTTTCTCTGAGGGTTTGTTTTGTTTTGATATTTATATTTTTGTTTGTGGATTTTTTTTTATAGTTGGAAAAACAAATCCCTTAGGGAACCACCGGAGTTATAAAGCTATGAGGACTGAGCTCACAAACTGCCAGCCAACACAGTTCTATTTTATGTAGCTTAGTGTCTAGAGATACTGAAGCCACCATGGCAAGAAGGAGAAAAAGGATAAAGGATACTGGCATCATTCCTGAGGTCCTGGGAGATGTGTGGCGCCTACCTTCTTGAGGTGGTTCCTTAGCCCTTTCTTCAATTTAGTGAATTGAATAACTTTATTTTTACTTAAGTTAATTTTAGTTGCATTACTAAACTCATTGCAAACCACACACCCAGTACCACTTGATTTGTGCAAATATATGATGGCCACTTGTATTACTCCAGCAGTGACACCCATATAATGTCCAACTTAGGGTCAAGTTGACTATTCTCAATGTTCAACAGAGCTAATACCAGGTACTGTTTGCTTTCAACTATCAAAATTAGTCCACTCAAGTCATTGGTATTAGTCTTAGGATAATATTTAAATACTTAAACTCATATTGCAAAATCATTCAAGTTATATCTACCCTCAATCAGATTAAAAATCCATTATCAACTCTCACTCATTCCTAAAACTGTTGTATAGTGAGGTTTTCTGTATGATCAATTTAAATTATGAGACAGGCTCACTAATTTTACACAAATAAGTCCATAAATTTTTAAATTTTTACTGTTTTAAAACATATTAACTCACAAATTATATTTTAGGCATCATCTAAAACTATGTCAACTCTATTGCCTTTTACAATAAGTATAACATGAGTGAGATAAAAAATGAGCATATGTCTCTGACTTCTCTTTTCTATGTTCATTGATAACTATGGCTTAAAAGCTCTACGACCAGCAAGGATTTTAAAAATTCCTTTGTATAGTGTTTATAATGTAAGGTAAACAACACTACTAAAATGTTTGCAAGTAAAGGCTTTTACAGACAGCCTGATGGCCTTCTCATGAGGATCCATGTTAATAACCAAGTAGTCTCATTTTCATTTTATTTGTCATTTATTTTAATTGTCTACAAGTAACACCATCATTAAGCACTGCATAAATTCAAAGTGTCACAGAAGACTTCATGGTATAAGTGGAATTTGATTTGAGATTTGACACACAGGTAGAATCTTGCTGTATATGCTTTAGGAATGGCCTGGACAAAGGCATAAAAGCCATGTTCAGGGAATTGTGAGTAGATGAGTTTGGCTAGGATAGATTGGTTATGTATGGAGCTACTGAAAAGATAAGGCTGAAAAGATGGGCAGAATTCAAATTATGGAGGGATCTAAATATCAGATGTCAATCATTCTATCAATCAAAGTCAATCTTCAAAGCACACCTAATGAGTATGTACCATGTTTCAGGTACTGTATTTAGCACTGATAATACAAACTTCAATTTGGTCCCTCACAGCTATTAGGAGAACAACAAGTAACTATAGTGTAACGAGGAATACTGAGGACTTAGAAGGAACTGCTGTCTGAGATGAGTACTGAAAAAAATGATAACCATTAACCAGATAAAGGAGAGGCAAGATTGAAAGTGGGAAAGCTATATTAATTGAGTGTCAGGATGAGGGTAAAGGGACAGAGCCAAAGAGAATCTGACATACAGAGAATTACAAATAGTTTTGTAAACTTGAAGTTTACAGTGTGGAAACAGAATTCAGGAGCTACATTTGGAAACTGAATTATTACCCCCCACTATTAATAGGAAAAAAGAACTTAATTATCACTTAGTTCATATTGTTGCTTCTCTCAAAGTTAGAAGTTATTTTGTGCATTTTCTTTATGTAATTACTTTGCTTAGAAGAAGTATTCTTCATGGTATACTTTCAGTCCAGTTTGAAGCCATATTATAACAAAGTGTTAATTAGCTTAGTTTACATGGTGAGTGCTGTGAGGCCAGGATATTTTTCTCTCCTGTTCACTAATATATCTCAAAATTTGAGCAAAAGGTCTCAAGATCTTTGAGTAACTGGTACTCTATCTAGTACCTGGCATAGATAGAGTACTCAGAAAATATTGGTTGAATGATATTAATGATATATTAATGTATTCCCAGAAAGATGTTTTTTTTCTTTTTTCTTGATGAGTGCATTGAAATAAAAGAAAGCTTACCATTGATTTTCTAAGTTCAGAGAGTCATAGGATTGAACTCCATTGAAAAATAATGGAGTTTTATTTGTCCTCTTGCAATTACCTTTTGGAAAAGGATCCTAGGGAGCAAAACTCCTTCCCATTCTGATTGTTCCTTATTGTCTGGAAAAGACTTCTCCCAGAAACACACTGAATAAAAATTTGGACTGCGTAAGATCTCAGCCAGCTCTCAGCTTCAAGAATATTTAAATTAGTCAAATGCTTACTCTAAAAAGCACTGATGTGGGAGTACTCAACTTCTGATGCATTTTGGTTGAGCATTAATCAACTGCCAGCCTCCTGTTACTAGTTAGCTTTTGGTTTTCATATGAGTACAAGCTTAAAATTTGTAGAAGTTTATACATCAAATTTCTGAAGATAACAGTCCCAAACTCATCCTTTTTAAACTCTAAGAGTGAAGAAATTAAATAATCTTTTAGTATTTGTTCCTCAAAAATCAAATTCATCACAGCATTTAGGAAGGATATTAAAGCTGTCAAATGTGTGTAATTGCCAAAAAACCAAAGTCCCTAGGCCCATAGCACAAACTTTTCTGAGAAATGGAATGAGTGCATTCAAGACTAAAATATCATATGATATTGCTTATATGTAGACTCTAAAAAAAAATGATACAAAATGAACTTATATACAAAACAGAAATAGATCCACAGGCATAGAAGACAAACTTATGGTTACCAAAGGGGAAATGGGGTGGGGAGGGACACATTAGGAGTCTGGGATTAACATATACACACTACTATATATAAAATAGATAACCGACAGGGGCCTACTGAATAGCACAGGGAACTCTACTTAATATTTTGTAATATCCTATATGGCAAAAGAATCTGAAAAGAAATAGATATATATGTATGTAAAACTGAATCACTTTGCTGTATACTTGAAACTAACACAACATTGCAAGTCAACTATATTTCAAAAAAAAAAAGAAAGAGACTAAACCATCTGAAAGAATAAAGGGTCATGACACAGGAGATACACTTCACTGTAGCAAGTATATACGTTTCACAAGAAAACCCATTCTTGCATTTCTTTTCCTCTTTTCCTTAATCAAAACACTTCGAGCATTGTGTTTTAGATGTACAAATGTTACAGTAGCATAATAATGACTTTATAAGCTCTTGGATGTAGGGTCCATATACCTTCTTCATTGTTCCTCAACATTCCCCAGGTAAGAAAATTAACATTTACTGAGTGCCTATTATGTGCTCCAAACCATGAAATGATATTTAATGACTGATGCCTAAGTGCATAGTTCTGAATTTTATTGGTAAAATAAGATAGGATAAGATAAGATAGGCTATCAAATATCATCACCATTTGAATTGAGGGGCAACATAATGTAGTGGCCATACTAGACTGTCTGGACTTGAATGATAGCTCTTATACTTACTAGCTTTGTGTCTTTGGGCAAGATTTTAAACTTTCTTTGAGTCTCTAAACATCTCAGTTTCCTTATCTGTAAATTAGCAACAGTAGTAGCAAAGAGTTGATACATTAACTTTCATAGAACATTGACGCAAAATAGAAAGTAATTAATTAATACAGTTGATCCCTGAGCAACACGGGTTTGAACTGCATGGGTTCACTTATATGGGAATTTTTTACAATAAATATGGACCCCAGTACTACAATATCTGAATTTGGTTGAATTAGCAGATGTGGAACTATAGATACAGAGGGCTGACTGTAAAATTACACTTGGATTTTCTACTGGTAGGTGGGGAGGATTGGTGTCCCTGACCTCCATGTTGTTCAAGGGTCAACTGTACTAGCTATTATTAACAAGTTATTCCCACTGAAAAACTCCAGGACTCATCATTGCACTTTGCTCAGAGTTAAGTAACTAAAAAATACTTTGTGAGAAAAAAAATTCAATCCTTTTGCAGAAGATGTAATTATCAGTCATATAGATCACAACAAAATAGATGAAATAAACCAACCACTCGGAAAAAGTCCCATTCACCTTGGTGGTTAGCTCAACCAGTAATTTCTTCTAAGGCTCCTGATAAAAAGGCCACTGTATAATGAAATAAACAATATTCTTCACAACAGCCATATAATAAGCATAATGACAACTTCAATTATCAATATAGGCTGATGGCATCATACCAGAGCCCAATTCAGAACAGCAACTCAGGAGAAGAGACTTTGCAAAGGGGTGCTGTTCATTCACAAAGTGAGTAGCTTTTGAGGTGAAATCTGAAACTGGCCCCATACAAAGAGGCAGGGAGAGACCTAAGAAAGAAGCAGGCCGCTCCAGATTGGTAGGTAGCAGTTTTCATAAGCAAGGGACACACCAGGCTTGTCTTGGTCAGTTGCAAGACCAGTAGATCTCTGCACCTGTCCGCCAGAATTTTAAAAGTTTATATAGCCTTACCTGGGTTCAGTCACTTATTCAGCTCAGATGGTCTCAACAGCATTTACTCTCTCAAGATTCATCCTTGAAACAGCTCCTAGTGGGCAAATGGTGGGCAGAAGGTACATTCCAGGGACCCGGGAGGGAGTGAGGAGCCTCCCAATGCCTGAGTACAGCTTGAGGGTCAACCAGCGGGCACATCTTCTCTATGACCTCCTCCAACAGATATTAATGAACTAAATGACCTGCTTTCAGTTGCTTTAGCTTCTTCAAAGAATACAAGTTATATCATCTGTAAAAGGAAATAGACTGCTTGACTTTAAGCAATCCTCCTTGAATACTCTCTTCATCAAATAATGTTTCAAAAAATGAGTGGCAGAGTTTGAGATTGTATTCTTGGCCAAAGAAGCCAGGAGGGCAATTAGTCCATGCTGCAATCTGAGCATAAATATGTCTTCCTTACCAAACAAAATTGTGAAGTAAAATCATTTGGTAGAAGTTGAGGTCTCTAATGGAGACAGTTACCTAAATATAAGGCCATCCTATCTTTGCTCTGTAGCTATGTCGTCAAGTATCTTCTACAGATAAGTCTATTAAATACATCCCAGTGCATAGACAAATTAGAGGTCAATCCTGCACCTCTCAGTAGTGGAGTGGCCTCCTTGCAAATGGACTCGCTGGCTGGGTCCCCCTGTTCCCAACACCCATGAACTTGATTGCGCACCGAGGCTGGAAAAGCATAGCAGCCAAGGTTTCCACCAGCCCACAAGCGTGCTTACAGCTCGCTCATGGCTACTGGTGCTGCCTGGTCTCCACTTCCAGTAACAGCTCCTGCGGAAGTGCTGAGCACCATGGGAAAGCCACCCTCCAACTCCGGTGTCCCCAAGCCCAATCTGTCACTGGTAGGGGAGCTTCTTTTATGGAAAGTCTGCTCTCCCATTCCTGGCCACACTGTTGGGGTCCCCAGAGCACTCGGAATCTCCCTGGGCCTCCAGCAGCATGGCTGTGACCTGGCTCAGGAAGCTACATGGAAGTAACAGCCTGGTGGCCAGCCCGGCAAAACCGAGGCCAGGCCCAGTCTTGAGTGGCCACCACCAGCTGCCAGGATTCCTTCTGAGGCCCTGGGCTCATCAGGGCCTCTCCCTGCTCCTTCCCTCCCGGCCCCGCCCCACCCAATGAGGAGACTAGGCAGGGAGAGGCCTGAAGAAGCAGTTGGGTTATTTTATATCAAAACAGCAAAACACCAAAAAGGAATTTGAGAGAACTCTGCTTGTTACTATCTAAGCCACACGTGAGCCTTCCTGACCATAACCATGTGCCTTGCACCAAGTGGACAATAAACTTCAAGTGGCCAGCAAAAAAAAAAAAAAAGAGAGAGAGAGATCAAGTGTCCAATATTTTACTCCATAAAACATAAATTATTTTATTTTGAAAAAAATTGCAGTAATTATAAACACAATTGCCTCAGGCAAAACAAACTCTCAGGAGTGTATGCATAGAATGCCTGCTTTTGAGCAAAGTAACTTCTAAATAGACTGCTTATGAAAGAACACCAAAGTAACCAAATGAGGTAATTTATCTTATGGCTTTGTCTTTTATAAACCTGTTAAAAGCAGTGAAATGTCTATCAAAGGTAATTGGTTCTGTTTTAGAATCAGTAGTGTATATCTCGGAAAAATATTAGGAAGCAAGATAGAATGTTTCTAAACAAATCAAATTCAAGCTGATAAAGTTATAGTAGACACTTAGGTGTTTACTATTCAAAAAGAGGTGTCAGATCATTAAAAATACATATTTAAAAACAAGAGAACAAAATATACCTTTTTTACACCTTTGGAAACTTAACTCTGCATCACAAGACTTCCTACCGATTCTAATTACTGCATTACCACAGAGATGTGGCTTTCTACGAGCAGCAAATGGGTCTGTAATGATAATGATCGCCTGCCTATCACAGATGACTGCTGAGGTAGAAGCTGAGAGAACAACAGATTTATTTTCCTGGTGGATGTTTCATGGAATAATAAACACTGCAACAAGAGTTGTATGCCCCTAAAGCCCCTAAAGATGCCCCTAACACCTGCCTGTTTCTTGGATAAATATTATCCTTGAAACCAAGCAGCCTCCATGACCTACTCTGAGTTCCAAAGGGCAAGTTCAAACAGTTGCTTATTAGAGAAGTGGGGGTGGGGGGTGGGGGGGAGATGCAGAGACAAGGGAGGAGAAGTCAAGAAACAATAGTGCAGCCTTGGGGCAGGGTCCTGGTTCCCCCTCAAGAGCTATACATAACAATATCTTTGAGCTGTTTGGCAGATACTGAAGTCCCCCAGGTCGGAGAAGTTAACTGTATGCTGCTCATAAACACTTGACTCCAGATTGGTTGGGACCAGAAGGTTGCTGATGCTGACTCCCACTTACCTCACCACCAACCAACCAGAAGAATGTCCATGAGCTGATACATCTTCTTTGAACCATTACTATAAAACTTCTCAAAACCCCTCCAGGTCAGGACACACATTTTGACGACATTAGCTTGCTGTGGCCCCATTTGCCTAGCAAAGTAATAAACCTCTTCTTTTCTACTTCACCCAAAACTCTGTCTCCAAGATTTAATTCAGCGTCAAAGTACAAAGGCCAGATTCAGTTTCATCCTGAATATTCAAGACTAGTGCCAAACAAACAGTACAATGTATTTGGGCTATCCAACAACCTAATTACTCTATACTTTACTTAGAACAAAGGGTTTTCCTTTTTGGAATGAAATAACTATACTTTTAAATGGCCAGTAAGACCATGCCTGTTGTGTTGATAAATACAAAATAATTAGTGATAATCTGCAAGATTCTTTAGCAACCTTGCATGGGAGGAGGAGGAAGGGAGGGAATCTTCCCTGGATGCTTTATTCAGACAAATATTTTAAGATCAAAATGAGAAGGAGTGTTAATGGCATACACTGGAAAATTATATAGAATTTACAAAATTTACAACCCCTTTATCTTGTTTTGTAGAGCTAGGAAAAATAAGTCTCCATAGTATAATTAGAATCAGGATTCCATACCCTCAACCCCTACTTCTCCCTTATGATAGCTCTTTTAAATAATAGATTTAAAAGAGATACCATATGATCGGGCAATCTCACTCCTGGGCATATATCTGGAGAAAACCATAATTCGAAGAGATACATGCACCTCAGTGTTCATTGCAGCACTATTTACAATAGCCAGGACATGGAAGCAATCTAAATGTCCATTAACAGAGAAATGGATAAAGAAAGAGTGGCATACACACACACACACACACGGAATATTATTCAGCCATAAAAAAGAATGAAATAATGTCATTTGCAGCAACATGGATGGAACTAGACATTATCACACTAAGTGAAGTAAGCCAGACAGAGAAAAACAAATATTATATGATATTGGTTATATGTGGAATCTTAAAAAAAAGATACAAATGAATTTATTTACAAAACAGAAATATACCCACAGACATAAAAAACAAACTTATGGTTACCAAAGGGGAAGTGGGGGAGGGATAAATTAGGAGTTTGAGATTAACATATACACACTTCTATATATAAAATAGATAACCAACAAGGACCTACTACATAGCACAGGGAACTCTACTCAATATTTTGTAATAACCTATAAGGGAAAACAATCTGAAAAAAAAAATGTATATATATATATCTGATTCACTTTGCTCTACACCTGAAACTAACACAACATTGTAAATCAACTATACTTCAATTAAAAAAAAAAAGATTTTGTACTAGCTAAAATTTTGGAAGCAGTCTGACGTATACAATAAACATTAAATGTTACAAGGTTTCACATTTTAAAATTTTATATTTTGCATGATGCTTCACTAATCTCATAAAGTACTTTGGCCTTACAGTGGTCCTTGTCAAACAAAGTAGCCACTGGAATCTTGAAGGGAAGATTTTTGTCTTGCTCATTGTTTCATCTCTAGAACATTGGCTAGCAGTAGTAGGGTCTCCATATATCTATTGTTTTAGAACCAGGAACTGGTATAGTGGGGCTTATGTTTATTCTAACTTTTTTGGAATTAAGAATTGTTTTAGCTTATCTGACAGTCAGAGAGAAAAGAAATTTCATCCTCAAGACACCTAGGTGGAATTTTACATGATCCTTTGCCAAAAGTAGTCATGAGTAGAGACTGAATACTAATTTATTTTAATCATATTTTCCATAACTTTACTAGTTCATTCATTTGTCCTAATAAAACTGGAACACAGAAATGATCAAGCTTAAAACAAGGGGAAAATAATCTTTTTGGGTTTTTTTATTCAATTACAACATGTATTTTTAAAGTGTCATGGCACAATAATGCATAGGATGGCTAACTATAATACAATCTATAATGCTGTCTCTCTAAATCAATATGTGGACAACATTTCCCTTACATCTATCCTATACAATATTGTATATCACCACCAAGTGCTAATAAAAAATGAATTTGCTGAGAAGTTTCCTATTAATAATAATACATGTTTTTCTCTGAATGCATGCCTTGCAGTTAAGTAATACTTTCATTCCTGACCAAAGCAGAGTACTTTCAAACCTGACACCAGTTCTGGTATTCTGAAACCTATAAATGATTATCTCAGCCATGGGCTACATAAAATAAAAGTTTTAAAGATCATAAAAATACAACCATGTCTCTAAACATATGGCATGTTCATTCGCAGTGAGAATGCTCATCATAAGAGAAATCTCATCCAGTTTGTCAGGAAATGGAATCAAATATTTCCTGCCATGTGAGCCAGAGAACTCAAGAGCAATCTCCCTAAGGTTTGTGGTGAATACACCTACTGAAATACTATCACTGACAGTACAGAGATAAAAATCTAAAGCCATAAATGTGGAAAAATAAAAATTCTGAAATCAATATTTAGACAAAATCTAAACCTCAAATGGATACTCTTACCCTACCAGGAGAAAATTGTTCCATCCTGGTAATTAGCAGGTTGGATGAAGACTAGAATAAAAATGATGCCAGGCACTTAGCCACAGAACATCTGTACATCATTCTATTAATGTTTAAAACCACCTGGTTCCACACCTAGGGTAACCCAGGAGAGTAGAAACTTGGAGTTCCACTGGTCACTTCTTAAATGCTTCCACCCTAGAAGTGATAACAGTATTTTCCAGTTATATATTACAAACTAGATCAAATCTCATGCAATTACTATCTTCCCAAATGTGTGGTGTAGGGGAAAAAATAATTGCCACACCAAAGTGTCTCTTTGGCAAGTGGATTCTTTCAAACTGAAAAAAGCAAGGACCAAAACACTCAGGAAGAAACTCTGACCTTCCCCCTAACTGCCTAAAGATTGTAGATAGAAGACCTTCCCTCCCAGAAAGGGAACTGTCACCATAGCTACCTATAGTATGAATTTAGTGTGTAGACAAGGATGAACATAAAAAAGTCTGTTTGTTAAAATTCCTTTCTGTGTCCAATTTTCTCCGCAGGGCCCAGCAAACATTTGTTTACCAAACACTAGCTTTTTCATCTCTATGTCAGTTGCCTTCCTCCCCTCTAAAGTCCCAAAAATGTACGCCCAGTATCCTCTTTTGTCTTTTGCTGAAAATAGTATTTAAAGCGAGGGGTTCTGTCATTTTGGTGAGTTACTCAGTTTTCCTGGGTCTCTCCCATGTATACATGTTATTAAACTTTTGTTTGATTTTCTCCTGTTAATCTCTCGTCAACTGAATTCTTAGGCCAACCAGAAGAACATAAAAGGGTAGAAGAAAATCTATTTCTCCCAACAGTGGAAATAGGACAAAACTGGATGTTAGCATAAGGCTTGAGAGTATGACTAGATAGTACTTGGGAACTGTGGAATTACATAAACCTACTTCTTTCTCCCCAAAGTACCTAGCTACATCCTCAATTTGCAAGAAAGCAGAATAGCCTCTTTGGGAGAGTATACAACCTATGTTCACAATTGTATATGGACCCAATGGACTTAAAAGGACTTAAAGGAAATTGTGTATGTTGGGAAAGACCCAAATTGTGATGAGGGACAATGAAGGAAAAGAAGGCATCTGGCATGTCTGAGACAGTCTCAACAGTCGGGTCTAAGGATTATAGGCAAATGATGACTCCACAAATAATTTAGTGATTGTTCCATAACTAGTATGATTGTCTACTAAATAAAATGTTTAACATTTTTTTTTCTGGAGTAGCATAAATTTCTGTGCAGCCACATGTCAGTGTTTCCCATTCTTACATCAATAAGTCTTTAAAGATATTGCCTATGTAATTTCAGAGCAGTCAATAAGCATTTGCCCTTCCTTATCAGGAATTCAATGACAGCTGCTTATCAGTACTGAGTCAGCATGCTTTCAACTTCATGAAAACATGTTAAAATTCCTTGCATCCCATGTTTCTTCACAATAGAAACCCAGTTATTTTGATTTTTCTTTTATTTATTTATAGCCCTTTTCAAAATTGCAAACTAACAGAATACAATCTTGAGAATAAAACAGAATGTTATTTTTTAAGTGTGAAGATCATAAGACATAGTAGAGGCTTATTTCCTCAAACTGCTATAAAGTTTCAATTACTACTTTTTCTCTATAAAAGAACAATAGAAGAATCCTAAAAAGGGCTGGTGAAAATAACCAAATATGTAAATGAATATGACAATCCTCATAGAGAAATTCTGTGTCTGGTCTTCTCTAAAATATAATTTCATGGGAAAACAGCCCAAATTCTAACCTACTCCAGGCAAGTTGTGGCATAATCCTTTAAATTAAAACACAAGAAAATGACTTAATCAAGTGTCAGAAGATAAGAAGATTTATAACTCCTAGTTCCTGTTTCAAAATCTGTGATGTTTCAATGATGTTAAGTTTCTAATGCAAAAGATAAAATGAAGCTATTTGAAACTTTATAAAATAAATGCATAAATAAAGAAACATATAAGTAAAAAAATGAATAATAAGTGCTAAATTTCTGCAAAGTGTTGCAAACTTTAGGTTTGAATCTAAACTCCCTCTCCATAAAATTCAAGTAATACCAGCAGAAAAAAAATTATCTGTCCCATGCTCTCAAGTGGCTTAATTTATAATTCACTCAAGAAGATCATTTTGATTTATACAAATCAAAATGCTGAAGTTTGTGTGTTCCTCTTTACAATGATGCTACCAGCTTCAAAAATCTTTACTGCAGTCTTTAAAATTGTCTTATTAAAAATATCATGGAGTGTCATAATTTAATTGTGCTTTTACAAAAAAAGGGTTAAAGAGTGAACAAAAATTTTTATATGGATTAAGATAAAGAAGTGATAGTACCAGTTTGTGAATATCTTTTATTGTTGTTTTTCTTGAAATTGTACTAATTTTTTATTATACTTCATTATAACAAGTTAATTTCTCTGTGTTCTAACTGGGACAAATAGACTTAAATGAAAGCTTATGGGATAGAAGTTAGATACCGGGAAGAATCTGCTGACAGAGAGGTCTGTTAAGCACTGAAGGTAAGCTTAGAAAATCTTTTTATCTGCTAGTCTTTAAAAGGAGTATGGGACAGCCTGCACCCCTGATAATCAGAGGAGGGGCCGAGGTCAGACGACGCGGCCTGGAGCATGGAGCTGCGAGCAGCGCTAGGTAACGGCCACAGCGACCACCAAGACGGTGCCCGTTCTCACCACTGGGCTTTCCTGTTGCCATTCGCTGCGCTGCTGGCCATGTGGCTGACAGGGTCTTGGTGCTCCAGCAAGGTGTCAGGCCTGAGCTTCTGAGGTGGAGAGCCAAGTTCAGCACATTGGTCCACCAGAGACCTCCTGGCCCCACATAATATCAATCGGGGAGAGCACTGCCAGAAATCTCCATCTCAACACTAAGACCCAGCTCCACTCAACGACCAGCAAGGTCCAGTGCTGGACACCCCATGCCAAACAACTAGCAAGACAGGAAGGAACACAACACTACCCAATAGCAGAGAGGCGTCCTAAAATCAAAATAAGTTCACAGACACCAAAAAACACACCACTGGATGTGGCCGGGCTCACCAGAAAGACAAGATCCAGCTACACCCACCAGAACACAGGCACCAGTCCCCTCCAACAGGAAGCCTACACAACCGACTGAACCAACTTTACCCAAAGGGGGAAGACACCAAAAACAACGGGACCTACAAACCTGCAGCCTGTGAAAAGGAGACCCCAAACACAGTAAGCTAAGCAATATGAGAAGACAGAGAGATAAGCAGCAGATGAAAGAGCAACGTAAAAACGCATGAGACCAAACAAATGAAAAGGAAATAGGCAGTCTACCTGAAAAATAATTCAGAGTAATAATTGTAAAGATGAGATGATCCAAAATCTTGGAAATAGAATGAAGAAAATACAAGAAAGTTTAACCAGGACCCAGAAGAACTAAAGAGCAAACAAACAATGATGAACAAAACAATAAATGAAATTAAAAATTTCTAGAAGAAATCAATAGCAGAATAACTGAGGCAGATGAATGGTTAAGTGATCTGGAATAAAATAGTGGAAATAACTACCATAGAGCAGAATAAAGACAAAAGAATGAAAAGAAGTGAGGAGTCTCAGAGATCTCTGGGACAACATTAACACATCAACATATGAAATATAGGGGTCCCAGAATAAGACGAGAAAAACAAAGGGTCTGAGAAAATATTTAAAGAGATTATAGTTGAAAACTTCCCTAATGTGGGAAAGGAAATAGTCCATCAAGTCCAGGAAGCACAAAGAGTCCCATACAGGATAAATCCAAGGAGAAACACACCAAGACACATATTAATCAAACTATCAAAAATTAAATACAAAGAAAAAATATTAAAAGCAGCAAGGGAAAAGCAACAAATAATATACAAGGGAATCCCCATAAGGTTAACAGCTGATCTGTCAGCAGAAGCTCTGCAAGCCCGAAGGAGTGTCAGGACATATTTAAAGTGATGAAAGGGAAAAACCTACAACCAATATTACTCTACCCAACAAGGATCTCATTCAGATTTGACAGAGAAATTAAAACTGTTACACACAAGCAAAAGCTAAGAGAATTCAGCACCACCAAACCACCTTTACAACAAATGCTAAAGGAACTACTCTAGGCAGGAAACACAAGAGACAGAAAAGACCTACAAAAACAAACCCAAACCAATTAAGAAAATGGTAATAGGAACATACATATCGATAATTAACTTAAATGTAAATGGATTAAATGCTGCAACCAAAAGATATAGACTGCCTGAATGGATACAAAAACAAGACCCATATATATCCTGTTTACAAGAGACCCACTTCAGACCTAGGGACACATACATACTAAAAGTGAGGGATGGAAAAAGATATTCCATGCAAATGGAAATCAAAAGAAAGTTGGAGTAGCAATTCTCATATCAGACAAAATAGACTTTAAAATAAAGACTATTACAAGAGACAAAGAAGGACACTACATAATGATCAAGGGATCAGTCCAAGAAGATATAACAATTGTAAATACTTACGCACTCAACATAGGAGCACCTCAATACAAAAGGCAAATGCTAGCATCCATAAAAGAGGAAATCGCAAAAGGGAAGAGATATGGGAACCTATGTACATGTATAACTGATTCACTTCGTTATAAAGCAGAAACTAACACACCACTGTAAAGCAATTATACTCCAATAAAGATGTTAAAAAAAAAAAAGAGGAAATCGACAGTAACACAATAACAGTAGGGGAATGTAACACCCCCCATTCACCAATGGACAGATCATCCAAAATTAAAATAAATAAAGAAACAAGCTTTAAATGACACAAACGAGGGACTCAATCGATCTTTACAGGATATTCCATCCAAAATAATAGAATATACTTTCTTCTCAAGTGCTCATGGAACATTCTCCAGGATAGATCATACCTTGGATCTCAAATCAAGCCTTGGTAAATTTAAGAAAACTGAAATCATATCAAGTATTTCTTCTGACCACAACACTATGAGACTAGATATCAGTTACAGGCAAAAAACTGTAAAAATAGAAACACATGGAGGCTAAACAATACGCTACTATATAACCAAGAGATCACTGAAGCAATCAAAGAGGAAATCAAAAAATACCTTGAAACAAATGACAATGAAAACACGATGACCCAAAACCTATGGGATGCAGCAAAAGCACTTCTAAGGGGGAAGTTTATAGCAATAAAATCCTACCTCAAGAAACAAGAAAAATCTCAAATAAACAACCTAAATTTACACCTAAAGAAAATAGAGAAAGAAGAACAAAAAAACTCCCAAAGTTAGCAGAAGGAAAGAAATCATAAATATCAGATCAGAAATAAATGAAAAAGAAATGAAGGAAACGATAGCAAAGATCAATAAAACTAAAAGCTGGTTCTTTGAGAAGATAAAAAAAATCATTAAACCATTAGCCAGACTCATCAAGAAAAAAACGGACAAGACTCAAATCAACAGAATTAGAAATGAAAAAAGAAGTAACAACTGACACTGCAGAAAGACAAAGGATCATGAGAGACTACTACAATCAACAATATGCCAATAAAATGGACAACCTGGAATAAATGGATAAATTCTTAGAAAAGCACAACCTTCCGAGACTGAACCAGGAAGAAATAGAAAATATAAACTGACCAATCACAAGGAATGAAATTGAAACTGTGGTTAAAAATCTTCCAACAAACAAAAGCCCAGGACTAGATGGCTTCACAGGCGAATTCTATCAAA
Source organism: Balaenoptera ricei (assembly GCF_028023285.1). Taxonomy (NCBI): domain Eukaryota; kingdom Metazoa; phylum Chordata; class Mammalia; order Artiodactyla; family Balaenopteridae; genus Balaenoptera; species Balaenoptera ricei. Next base: position 111,351,801 of record NC_082642.1, read on the forward strand.
CATTTAGAGAAGAGCTAACACCTATCCTTCTCAAACTCTTCCAAAATATAGCAGAGGGAGGAACAGTCCCAAACTTATTCTACAAGGCCACCATCACTGTGATACCAAAACCAGACAAAGATGTCACAAAAAAAGAAAACTACAGACCAATATCACTGATGAACACAGATGCAAAAATCCTCAACAAAATACTAGCAAACAGAATCCAACAACATATTAAGTAGATGATACACCATGATCAAGTGGGGTTTACCCCAGGAATGTAAGGATTCTTCAATATACGCAAATCAATCAATGTGATACACCATATTAACAAACTGAAGGATAAAAACCATATGATCATCTCAATAGATGCAGAAAAAGCTTTCGACAAAATTCAACACCCATTTGAGAGAGAAAAAAACTCTCCAGGGGCTTCCCTGGTGGTGCAGTGGTTGAGAATCTGCCTGCCAATGCAGGGGACACGGGTTCGAGCCCTGGTCTGGGAGGATCCCACATGCCGCGGAGCAACTGGGCCCGTGAGCCACAATTGCTGAGTCTGCACGTCTGGAGCCTGTGCTCCGCAACAAGAGAGGCCGCGATAGTGAGAGGCCCGCGCACCGCGATGAAGAGTGGCCCCCACTTGCCGCAAATAGAGAAAGCCCTCACACAGAAACGAAGACCCAACACAGCCAAAAGTAAATAAATAAATAAATAAATAAATAAGTAAAACCTATTAAAAAAAAAAAAAAAAAAAACTCTCCAGAAAGTAGGTATAGAGGGAACTTACCTCAACACAATAAAGGCCATTTTTACAAATCCACAGCCAACATCGTTCTCAATGGTGAAAAACTGAAAGCATTTCCTCTTAGATCAGGAACAAGACAAGGTTGCCCACTCTCACCACTATTATTCAACATAGTTTTGGAAGTTCTAGCCACAGCAATCAGAGAAGAAAAAGAAATAAAAGGAATCCAAATTGGAAAAGAAGAAGTAAAGCTGTCACTGTTTGCAGATGACATGATACTATACATAGAGAGTGCTAAAGATGCTACCAGAAAACTACTAGAGCTAATCAATGAATTTGGTAAAGTATCAGGATACAAAATTAATGCACAGAAATCTCTTGCATTCCTATACACTAATGATGAAAAATCTGAAAGAGAACTTAAGGAAACACTCCCATTTACCACTGCAATATAAAGAATAAAATACCTAGGAATAAACTTACCTAAGGAGACAAAAGACCTGTATGCAGAAAACTGTAAGACATTGATGAAAGAAACTAAAGATGTTACAAACAGATGAAAGATGTATCATGTCCTTGGACTGGAAGAATCAACATTGTGAAAATGACTATTCTAACCAAAGCAATCTACAGATTCAATGTAATCCCTATCAAACTACCAATGGCATTTTTCACAGAAGTAGGAACAAAAAATTTCACAATTTGTATGCAAACACAGAAGACCCTGAATAGCCAAAGCAATCTTGAGAAAGACAAACGGAGCTGGAGGAATCAGGCTCCCTGACTTCAGACTATACCACAGAGCTGCAGTAATTAAGACAGTATGGTACTGGCACAAAACCAGAAATATAGATGAATAGAACAAGATAGAAAGCCCAGAGATAAACCCATGTACATGTGGTCATCTTATCTTTGATAAAGGAGGCAAGAGTATACAATGGAAAAATACAGCCTCTTCAATAAGTGGTGCTGAGAAAAATGGACAGCTACATATAAAAGAATGAAATTAGAACACTTCCTAACACCATACACAAAAATAAACTCAAAATGGATTAAACACCTAAATGTAAGGCTAGACACTATAAAACTCTTAGAGGAAAACATAGGTAGAACACTCTATGACATAAATCACAGCAAGATACTTTTTGACTCACCTCTTAGAGAAATGGAAATAAAAACAAAAATAAACAAATCAGACCACCCAATGAAACTTAAAAGCTTTTGCACAGCAAAGGAAACCATAAATAAAACGAATATACAACCCTCAGAATGGGAGAAAATATTTGCAAATGAAGCAACTGACAGAGGATTAACCTCTAAAGTATACAAGCAGCTCATGCAGCTCAATATCAAAGAAACAAACAACACAATCCAAAAATGGGCAGAAGACCTAAATAGACATTTCTCCAAAGAAGATATACAGATTGCCAACAAACACATGAAAGGATGCTCAACATCACTAATCATTAGAGAAATGCCAATCAAAACTACAATGAGGGGCTTCCCTGGTGGCGCAGTGGTTGAGAATCTGCCTGCCAATGCAGGGGACACGGGTTCGAGCCCTGGTCTGGGAAGATCCCACATGCCACGGAGCAACTGGGCCTGTGAGCCACAATTGCTGAGCCTGCGCGTCTGAAGCCTGTGCTCCGCAACAAGAGAGGCCGCGATGGTGAGAGGCCCGCGCACCGCAATGAAGAGTGGTCCCCACTTGCCGCAACTAGAGAAAGCCCTCGTACAGAAACGAAGACTCAACACAGTCATAAATAAATAAATAAATAAATAAAAGAACGTGAATTTCTTTAAAAAAAAAAAAAAAACTACAATGAGGTATCACCTCACACCAGTCGCATTGCCATCATTAAAAAATCTACAAACAATAAATGCTGGAGAGGGTGTGGAGAAAAGGGAACCCTCTTGCACTTTTGGTGGGAATGTAAATTGATACAGCCACTATGGAGAACAGTATGGAGGTTCCTTAAAAAACTAAAAGTAGAACTACCATATGACCTAGCAATCCCACTACTGGGCATATACCCTGAGAAAACCATAATTCAAAAAGAGTCATTATCACAATATTCATTGCAGCTCTATTTACAATAGCCAGGATATGGAAGCAAACTAAGTGTCCATCATCAGATGAATGGATAAAGAAGATGTAGTGCATATATACAATGGAATATTACTCAGCCATAAAATAAACAAAATTGAGTTATTTGTAATGAGGTGGATTGACATAGATTCTGTCATACAGAATGAAGTCAGAAAGAGAAAAACAAATGCCATATGCTAACACATATGTATGGAATCTAAAAAACAAACAAAAAAAGAAATGGTTCTGTAGAACTTAGGGAAAGGACAGGAATAAAGATGCAGATGTAGAGAATGGATTTGAGGACACAGGGAGGGGGAAGTGTAAGCTGGGACGAAGTGAGAGAGTGGCATTGACATATATGCACTACCAAATGTAAAATAGATAGCTAGTGGGAAGCAGCCGCATAGCACAGGGAGATCAGCTCGGTGCTTTGTGACCACCTAGAGGGCTGGGATAGGTAGGGTGGGAGGGAGACTTAAGAGGGAGGGGATATGGGGATATATGTATACATATAGCAGATTCACTTTGTTATACAGCAGAAACTAACACAACAATGTAAAGTAATTATACCCCAATAAAGATGTTAAAAAATAAAATAATAATTTAAAAAAAGGATTATTGTGCTTTTCTCAACTAAGTTTGCCTAAAGACAGAGAAGACAGACTAGTTGACATTTCTCAAAACTTTTTTCGCACTAATGTTCTCTGATTTGATGATTAAGTAATTAGTTCCTTATCATAAATATTTCCTTTACTGCTTTTCCTGTATTCTCACCCATCACCAACATTCCTTACCATCCTTGTCAATTAGATTTTTTTTTTTCAAAAACAGCTTCAGTGTAGAAAAGATAAAGAAATTCAATTATTTTGAATAAGTGAATTTATTTTACAGGGGTATATATATTTCCCAATAATGGAAATTAATATAATTTTCTGTGACTGTCAATATTTAAGGATACATTTGAGTTTATGCTCACCAGTGGTTAAAATAATTGAAAAGTCTCACCCATTTCTATAACTCTGGATTATTTTGATTATTCTGTCACATTTGGCTATTCTATCCATACTTTTCAAATAATATATGTATGGATTGGGAGATTTTGCTTTGCACATCACAGTAACTGATTTCAGAGACATCTGAGTGATTTTGTATAGAAACAATATTGCTGCCCTTGCATTTCACTTGAGAAGTATTTTGGAAAATCTTTTCTAATGCTGAGTTGAGTTGGGCCTATTTAATTTGGTTTGGTCTCAGCTTTCATGAATTTTCTATTTGAGTCAATAATTTTCAAAGCCCGTTTAGGATTTTTTAACCTTCTCATCAACGCTGGAAAGGAATCTTTTTTGCTAAAGCCTTGTAAATTACTTATTTCATACTCAGAGTGCTAAAGGTTTTTACCAGGCAGTAGAACAGACTTATAGTCATTCAGACCACATTTGATTTCAATAATTCAGCTATTATTTTCCATGTGATCAACTGTTCAGCGTAAACCATCTTTTCTAGAGAGTTCATAGGTGACCAATTGCAATGCATTTTGTGGTGAGAAGTTGTATTATTTCAAATATCCTCTGTAATCCTTTACTATGATTAAATGCTTATTCCTGATATAGGTAAATAAATTGATTCCATAAATTTCTGCATCTTCTTTTGCTTCTGAGATTTTATACAGCTGACACATATACCATGAATGTAACTCAGATTCTGCTATCTCTTCTCTTACTCCTGGTGAAATCATTATGCCCTCAGTTGATATTTCTCCCTTTCCCTTTCATAAAACCACAGTGAATACTTTTTGTATACCTCCTATGTAACAAAATCTTCAACAATCAAGTAGGTTCAATTTTGTCATGATTTCAATACAATGAGCTGCATTTACAGTTGTTCTGGACATAACACACCTGTCTGGAATATACTCAGCTTGGATTCTACATTCATTTTTAATTCAATTTTAAACTCCAATTTTTGTTTCCCTTGCCATAATTCTAAAACTGGATGCTAATCTTTAGTGCTTTGTTTACATTTAGGTTCATACAACTTATCTGTCATTTTATATAATCATTTTAATCCAATTAAATCACAAAGCAGATATGCCACCTATAAACCTATTGGTCCCCAGGCAAAAGGAGACAAGGAAAAATTCTCCTTCCTCTGCAAACTATGTAAGTCATCATCAAATATAGCTCTTCAGAATGTTAGTCCTGGGACCATATAGCCATGATATTGATAGGGATATACTGAGAGGAACATAAGAAGGAAGAGGTAGAGACAAAGATACTGAATTTGCCACAGAATGCCTCCTTGGCCTCTTCTTCTGCCACAGTCTTCAGTTGGTATTTCAATAAACAGCATGTAAGGATATAGAGGGAAAATGCAGGTCTGGGCTTTATGCACAGCAAAAATGCAACTGTGGTGGTAACTGAGCAATTCCCTGAGTACCTAATGACTTAGACAACAGAGGAGGCTGCTAAAGGTAAATCTTCCCCAAAAGCACTCTCCTAAACCTCACCCAGGTTATCCAGTGGTGGATAAAATCTGCTATAAATGGCACCAGCTGCATGATATGTGCTTCTACATTCCATAGGACATCATAAGAATCTTGGCTCACTTAATTCTAATTTCTAATTTGTTAAAATATAATAATTAATTTTTAAAATCTATATCCTACATTCTGTGAATGTCAAAATTAAGAATAAGTAAATTTAATTATTGAATGGCTGGTAAAATCTGAAACAAATTTTATAGTAAATTTTGTGTTTGTCTGTTTATTTGACCAGCTATACTTTCTAATGTTTTCAGTGATATTCAACAACTTCCATATACACAGACACTATTAAAAAACAGAAGGCCTTAAGTATTTTCCCAGCTTTTATTAAATACTAAAATATAATGTCTTTGTGACTTTTCTCCAGTATAAGAAAACTAGTATATTTTGGATATATCTAATAGGAAAAGTTATGGATTTAATTACTTTATGGAACTGATAAGTAGTTACGTATTTATCTTGAGTTAATCATTTTGAATTGGGCTGTGATTGAAATAAATGTATTATATATATATATCAGCTCTGATGTGGCATTGCTGAATATGGCCAACTCAAAGAATCTGTTCCCTTACTTCTTTTCCCTCCTTCCTCTTCCTCCACCTCCTCATCCTCTTCTGCTTCTTTCTCCTCCTCCTCTTTCTTCTTCTACTTCTTTTTTTAACAACACTTTAAAAATGTAAAAAACATTCTTAGCTTGTTAGCCATACAAAAACAAGCCACAGACCACATTTGTCTTGCCAGCATGAGCTGTAGTTTGTTGACCCCTATATCAGACCATGACTGTTTCAATTTAATCTGTTTTTCTTCCTCCATAAGAAGCTGATAAATACTTAAATAGAGAGGCTAATACTATCTATTGTTATCATGAAATAATTTCTCATATTTTAGGTGAGCAGGAAAATATTTTCAACAGTTATAACTCATGAATATGTCCAGGAAAATTTAATTAAAATATTTCTTCATCATTTACCTCATAGGACATTCTTATGTTATTTCTGTTAATTGAGAATTCTATAGAAAGCTTTTGTGTTAATTTGACCATTCTATAGAGAGTTTACATACACTATATTCACAGACCAGATGATTATGAAGTATTTTTTTTCTAATATTTTATTCTTCACCCAGCACAGTGAAAGGGACTGGGAATATTAGGATAAATATAACCTAGTTTCTGCTTTTAAAGACTTCACAGAATAGTAGGAAGGAGAGACAGGTAAATAATTAAAATATTTAAGCTAAATAATTTGAAATTTGAGCAAAACTTGGATTTATTTCCAAGTAGAATGGAGAAGTAACAGATATTTATCTAGGACCCAGGAAAGACATGTGACCTGGACAGACATGTTTGAGACTTGTCGGCATACATAGTGACCTGAAAATTTATGCATACACAAGACCCTGTAAGAAGAGCATAGAGAGAGAGAGAGAGAGAGAGAGAGAGAGAAATGGCTGGAGGAACAGCAGTACCAGCAGTCAGTAAACAGAAAAGAAGTGGTACAAAGGAAACTTTGTGAGAAAGGATTGCAGAAGTCAAGAAGTTCAAAGGCTTCAGGGAGCTCAGCTAAGATAGGACTGGAAAGTGGCATTGGAGTTTGCAATTTGGGAGCCATCTTAGTGAGAAGACTTTGGGGAACGGTCAGTTTTAACTGTGAGGCATTGCATTAAGATAGTGACTCTCACATGATAATCAGCTAGGGAGTATTTTTCAAAATTGAAGTACCTCCTTCCCAAAGGAAATGTCAAAATGCAATATGCCAGAAGAAATGTGTGTTTTAAAATAAGCTTTCTGTTGTTCTGGTAACTGCTCTCCTCACAAGTTGAAAATTAATGGGAAGTGAAGGACTTGAGATAGCAAGTGTATCTTATTTTCCAAGAACAAAGGCTTTGTTAGAGAGAAAAGGGATCAAACCATAATGAAAAGGAAAGATGGGCTGTAGGAAGAGCTTGCTTTGTTATTCTTTAGGGTGAGAAAGATTGGAGAATGTTACAGACCAAGAGCTAGTGAAAAGGACAGAAGCTAAAGATAAATGGTAGAGGAAAGGACTCAATATCTTGTCATGTGCCTGGGGCGGTGAGAAATGACAGGATCCAGAGTAAAGGCAGAAGCACATATCGAGAGATTTTCATACACAAGATGGTTTGTTAAGGAAGGAAATTTGTACAAAAAAAAATACTTCTATACAGTTTCAATACTAATTTTCTCCACTTTAAGTTATATCTGTATTTGGGGAAGAAATAAAACAAAAGCATGGGAGGGGACAAAAAGCTGATTACAGGCTGATTTGTATAATGGATTTCTGTCCATTATTTATCACTAGATTACAGCATTTTAGGATCCTAAGGGGAAGGAGGTACTATTGGTTTCATTTGAAAGGTGATCCATAAAAGGGGCAGAGATGACGTTCACAGCCTGGATACGAGTAAAAAAAATAACAGGAACAGTTCATATGCATAATCTAAGTATTTCATTAACTAAATGAAAGCAAAGCTGTGAATACTGCTGCAGCCTTATTGACAAGTGTGTCACTCTGGAGTACCTCTGAGAACACGTAAACAAAAAGATGCTGACATGTTTTATAACCAAAAAAAAATACTCAAGCAAAACTTTTTTGTTTTATAGTTATCTGAGAGATATCAGAAAATTTAAGGAGGAGGAAGAATGGCAAGTGTTAAAATTTAATAACTTTTCCATTAACGCCAAATTTTCACAGTGGGGGGGGGCTCCATTTACATAATATTCCAAGATCTAGCACGTATTTGAAATATGTGAATTTTGTTTATACGGTGTTAATTCACTTGAGAAAATGGGATATATGTCTTGTGTCACCTACAAATCTATTCATGGAGAAAACAAACCACTAATAAAATCATCAAGAATGTAAAAGCGTCATCTAGAGGTTCATCAAGTTCATTAGATGTATACATACAATACTTAAAATTCACATGGGGTGGGGTTATTGGGAAGAACACAGAAGGGACTCAGGAACTGATACAAATCATATAACTTATGTGCTTGTTCAAAGATCTTGCACTGCAATCTAACAGACTTTAAAGGAGAGATGCTACTCCAGTTCTACTTACTTTAAAACATTAACTCATGTTTTCAGCCAAGTGGCAGCACTGAATCGGCTTGTGATTATGGGCATTCAACATCCTATGTGCCATTTAAGTACCTTCAGCATCAATTTTGCAGCTGGAAAACTATTGCTATTTATGTTTTCAGTGCATTTGAAATAATCTAGAAGTTATTTTACTTCTATTAGACATTAAGAATAGAACCAAATGTAAAATCATTACTTTGCTAATTTACTGTGAAACCCAAAGGAAATCTCTCAAATGTGTCATTTATTGAATGTAAAAGTGAAGAAAAAAAGCAGTTCTTGGAACTAGTTATCAATATTTCAGTCAGGCAGATTTATCAAAATTATAATAAGGATTTTTAGACTTTTTCCATTTATGTTGCTATAAAAATAGCATGAAATAACTGATTAAATATATTCTACATTCCAAATTTTATTAGTAATGTTTTATTCCTTTTAATCCTAAAAACCCAGCAAATTAAGCACAATCTCTATTTTACACATAAGGAGAAACTAAGGCTGCAATTCATCAATTTGCATGACTAATTAATGATAGCCAAAATTCCAATACAGTTATTTCTGAATTCAAAGCCAATGTTCTTATATTCTCAGGTGAGTCCCTTTTGGGATTCAGATATATATATATTTTAAACTCTGGAGGTAATATATATCTATATACAAAATAAAATTATAAGGTTGGAGCTTAGATTCCTTAATTAAATTCCTAAATTTTCTTGCCTCTTATGTGTAAGATGTGACCAAACATAACATCTGAAACTTCAGTGCTCCAATTATCAATATATTCCAAGCTGCTTAGGCCACTCATCCAAGCAATACAAATCGGTTCTCATCCCTCCACCTCTCCTGAGTTTTGTTTTCCTTTTTTCTGCTTGGGCTGAGCATTGTTGAAGGAATATTTAGAATCACGAAGATTTGACCCACCACACATTTATCCTATTAAGGATCATCGGGATCCTAAATGTTACTTGCCATCCTTTAATGCATCCTTTTTAAAATTCTCCAAGACCCCAAAACACTGTGTAAGACTTTCACTTGAAGCCTCTCATTCTGCACCTCTTCACCTTACACTGTCTCCTTCACTGATCATATATTCTGAGCTCCAGCTTTTAACTTTTCTCTCCATTTCAGTAACTCTCTTTCTCTTCCTCTCTGTCTATGTATCTATATAGATATACAATTGACCCTTGAACAACATGGGTGTTAGGAACACGGACCTACACAGTCAAAATACATGTGTAATTTAGAGTCAACCCTCCATATATGAAGTTCCTCCACACACGAGGTTCATCCATACCCACTGCTCACATCCGCAGTCCACATCCACGGATTCAACCAACTGTGAATCCTGTAGTACTGAAATATTTTCTGTTGAAAAGAAGTCTGCATAGAAATGGACCCATACAGTTCAAACCCATGTTGTTCAAGGGTCAACTGTATATCTGTGTTTATATCTATACCTGCATAAGCTGTATTTGCCTTCGTCCCATTGATAGACAAGATGACCTACCCTTCCTGACTCAGGTTAATTTGTCCTTCTTGACTGCTGAAGCAACTGGCTGCTATACTTATATTTTCCCTTTTCAGCAATTCAATCATTTCCTCATCACTGAATTCTTCTGCCTCCGTTTATACATAGCTGCAGGTATTGTGGCAGGCAGAATAACAACCTCCCAACGATGTCCACATCCTAATTCTAACACCTGTGAATGTTACCTTACTTGGTAAAAGGGACTTTGTAGATAGGATTAAGTTAAGGACCTTGCGATAGGAAGGGTATCCTGGACTGTCCAGGTGATCACAATGTAATCACAAGCATCCTTAAAAGTGGAAGAGGGAGGCAGAAAAAAAGGTCAGAGAAGGAAATGTGACAACAGAAGTGAGGTTAGTGATGTAATATGAGAAGGACCTGACTTTCTTTGCTAGCTTTGAAGATGACGGAAAGGGGCCACAAGCCAATGAATGTTAGTGAGCTCTGGCAGCTAGAGAAGGCAAGGAAATGAATTCTTCCCTAAGACTACAGAAAGGAATGCAGCCCGACTGACGCCTTGATTTTAGTCCCATGAGACCCATGTTGGACTTGTGACCTACATAACTGCATTATAAGAAGTCACTAAATTTGTGTAATTTGTTACAATAGCAATAAAAAAACTAATACAGTCTTCATCTGTCTTAAAAGGGTATTTATGGATGCTGCCCCTCCTATAGTTACTATCTTATTTCTCTAATTCCTTATACATTTCAGAGCCTCAATTTGTAATCGATATCCACTGCCTTCATTAATTCTTTACCTAATCTCTACCTTCTTAATTAATTACATGAACTTTTTATTCTCACAGTGTTACTAAATTTTTTCTCATGGAAGTCCTTACAAGACAGTTTTCTTACCAAATCTGATAAAGTTTCTCTTTATTTCTTTGACCTCTTCAGCATATTTGATCCTGTTGACTTCCTCTTACATCTTGAAATTACTTCCTTTCTTTGGTTTCTCTGACCTTTAACAGGCTTCTGGTTTTCCCTAGCCTACTGAGGCAAAGACTATTTAAAATATTCAAGATAAGTGTGACCACCTTTGTCTGTGCCTCAAAAAAAAAAAAAGTCGATATCCTCTGGGAAACTCTGAGACCAGCAGCTTACTGCTTTTCTTTCCAAGTGCTACTTCATTCTTCAGGAGGGTGAGAGAAGCTCTTTATCCTCCATCCCCAAGAGTTAATGCCTCTGCTCTTCTGCCAGCTAAGAAGATGCTTCTCAGTTGCTTCCCATTTACTTTAAGACTCAGAACTAGGGAGACTACAATGAGTGAGAGAGAATTTAAGGCTAGTTTTCTAAATTAATTTTGCCTTCTGTCTAAAAGAGCTGAATCAGCTAGATTGTATTTAAGAAGGAAATTTTACTGCTTTGAATTCATCTTCTTTGTCTTACTAACTACTACTAATGATCGTAACAAGCAGGGGAATTTCATACATTGAGTTCTGAATAAGCTATAAACTAGGTAATAATTCCTTGAATCTTTGAGTTAGTCATTCAGTCACTGTGGATTTTGTTGACAAGTATATAGTCATTAAGAAAATAATGTTTCTAAAATTATAAATCAATTGGAAACAGGCGAGTCATTTAATGCCAAGTGAAACAATAAGTATTGAAAATGTCTGATTAAAGATATGTAAAATAAGCCTAGACACAAAAATAGTTAAAAGAAATTAACTAAAATAGGAGCAAGAGTTATGTACTGGTACTATAATTTTCTTGAATAGTCAAATATTACTGTGGATTTTTTTAAAAGAAAAGATTGGTTTTAAGACACAGGCAAAACTCAAATGGACTCTCCCATCAGGTAACTTGATCTCATCTGGACAACGTTGACCCTGCTTCTCCATGTGTCCTGATGCCTAACAGGTGTCACTCATTTTATTCCACAAGCTAAGCTAAGAAGAAATTCTGAACCCACATCATGGCTATTCCCATGCTGTTTATCCTTTAGGAAGCAAGGTACATGTTGAATTATTTTTTAACCCATACAGAAAATCTTTTGTGCTTTTAGGCTATGCTGTGTGCACTTTTATAAAAAAGTAGCCAAATAATGAGATTTTTTTCATGCTTAATGATTCAAACAACAAAATATTACCAATATGTAATAAAGTATAACAACAAAATATACATTTTTTTCCTTTGCAGCTAGAAATTCATGCTGAAATATTCATGTATTTAAAGACCAACATTTAAAAATCTAAAAAGTCACCAAATAATCTCCACACAAGTGAAAATAAGTTGCAAAAACTGCATGTGAAAGATTATCTTCTAGACCAAAAACCCACCATCAACACTGAAATAATATGATAAATATGTGCTAAATAGCAATGACAGATGCAGGCACTTTCTAAAATAATACAAAATGAGGATTTCAGGGAAGTGTAATTTAATTTGCATCTGGGGGTATATTTTCATCTTCTTGTCAAAGAATATATATTCATAACCTGTCATGAGTGATTACAAAAAAGAGAGGTCTAGGATGTTTTTGTTTGTGTTTCTATTTTTTTAACCAGGAATCATTAGAACAGTACCTTTGGAGTGCTGACCATAGTAAGCATGTCATTTGGAATATTTCCTCTGTCATGCTAGCAAAGTAAATAGTGCAATTTGCAAATTCCAGAGGTTTGGGAGATAACAGTGGTACTGTTTTCCACCATAGGTCTCTGTTGGCTCATACCTTTTCATATCAGTGTTTTTGTAGCCACTACCCCTATTTCTCCCTTCCCACATAAATACTTGCACACAGTGAAACAATGAGATTTCTGGCATACCTATAGGCCTTCTTAATCTCTCTCTTGTTCTGCTTCTGTTCTCTAGCTGAATAAGAGAAAGATGTTTTACTGTGGATTCTTGGCTCCTTCGAAAGATTCTTTTTTTCCCTTCTGTCTTCATTTTAGCATAGCTTTTTAAAAAACTGAGTGTTACTTACATTTGCTTTGAAATTGCCTTTTCAGTTCATTACATTGCTGTGTGTATATTTCCTTTCTCAAGTTTGCATGCAGCTAAACATTATCTACAAATTTTCTGCCAGAAGAGTGGACTGCAATATTGTCTAAATTTGATCTTTCATCATTTATTTATAAGTGATGTATTTATTCATTTAATTAAACCATCCCAAGTGCGTCACATTATTCATAATCCTCTAGAGCTGCACTGTCCAAAATGGTAGTCACTAGTCATGTGTAGCCATTTACATTTAAATGTAATGGCTTCCATATTGGACAGCACAGATGTTACAGAACATTTCCATCATCTCATAAAGTTCTATTGGACAACACTGCTTTAGAGGAAGTCTCCTAGACTGAAGAGCTAGAAATCTAAACTGGCCTTCTTGAAGTATAAGAAGTGAGAGGTTTTTTTGGTCCTTACTCAATGTAGGAATTCAATATATACCAATTAGAATGTGTTGATTAGTGTGTAGGTGGAAAATGAAACTAACATGTTAGGATTTATTTACCAATGAATATTGCAGGACAGGGAAAACAAAACATCCAAGCTATGATGTACTTACATTCTCTGCTCCTGATTAAAACTCTGACTCTTGTAAACAATCCTCAGTATACTGAAGCTCATTTAATCCTAAATTTATCACACACCCACTATTAGCAAGTTGATGAGCTACACATTTTTTTGCAGGGGGAAACATTCAAGAAAACATTCTCCATTCTAATGGGGAAGATAGTCATGTACTTAAATCAGTATAGTATAAGCAGGGGAATATCCAGGCTTTGTGGGGCCTTGAAAATTATGCAATTTAGAAAGCACTGAAAAAAACCAAAACTCCCCCAAATTGTAAATATATAAAACTATATATATATATAAAACTCCTAGAGTTTTGGAAGAAGACTGTGCAAGTAAGTGTTCCTGAAGATTAAGCTTCCTTAATTTACTGTAAAGCCACTTCTGAATACTAAACAAAATGTAACAAAGGGCTATGTGCAAATAGCAGGAGAAAATCAAATCTACATGGAAGAGTCACAGATACTGTATTGCTAAGGCAGATCTGAAAATGAAAGAGGCAAAATGTCCCACCAGACATCAAGGTCTTTCTAAAGCTATTGTAATTTGAAGGTGATACTGATGAGAGAATTAGTAAAGGAAACAGAATGGTGAGCCAGAACAAATATGGGTACACTTATGGAAATTTGTTGTATAATTGAGGTGTCATTATGCATCAATGGGATTGATTCAAGAAGTTATTTGGGAATAATGCATGTTTCCTATAGGGAAACAATAAACTTAGATTCCTATGCCAAGCACAGCAGAATTCACAATCCACAAAAGAAGAACTCAGAATGTCCAAAAGACATTTGAAAAGATGTTTATCCTTACCTACCATCAAGGAAATAAATAAAAACAAAAATAAAATCCATTTCACATGAATCAGATTGGCAAAATTTGAGAGGTTTGATAATACTCAGTTGGGCAAGGATAAAGAAAAAATGGAAATTCTTAAACAGTGGTAGGAACATAAATTAGTACACTCACTATGGAGAGCAATTCAAGATAATCTAATAAGATTTGAAACATATAAACCCTATAAGCTAACAATTCCATATCTAATACACTATTGAGGAAACACTCCCACAAAAGAACCAAAATATATACATGAAACATTCTTTGGAACGTTGTTAGTAATAGTAAAAAATGGAAAACAAAACGTTCATCAGTTGTTTTCTTTCATTTAGAAAGCACATATATTGATCCTCCTATGTGCTGGCACTATACTGAAGTATTGGTAAATTATTTGATTCACATAGCAACTCCATGATCTAGATACTATTATAATCCCTATTTTGTAGATGAGAAAACTGAGGCAACTAAGAGAGGTTAAGTAACTTCCCAAAGATGCCACAGCAATAAATGGTACAGCTAGGTTACAAACCCAGATGGTGTGGCTCCAGAGTCTACGCTTTCTCTGAAGCACTAAGGTATGCTGTTTTTCATGCATTGGAGAATCAAATAATATATGCTATAAAATAGTATATATTATCAAGAACAGATCTTGAAGGGACTTCCCCGGTGGTCCAGTGGTTAAGAATCCGCCTTCCAATGCAGAGGACGTGGTTCGATCCCTGGTCAGGGAACTAAGATCCCACATGCTGTGGGGCAGCTAAGCCCACGCACCACAGCTACTGAGCCCATGCGCCACAACTAGAGAGAAGTCCCGCTCCGCAACGAAAATTATCCCATATGCCACAACTAAGACCCAACGTAGCCAAATATAAAAATAAATAAATAAATATTAAAAAGAAAAAGAACAGATCTTGAAAACTATAGTGAGGAGGGGGAAAGCAAGTTTCAGGATACTATATACACTTTGATAGCATCTGTGCAAGTTTTAAAAGTTGTAGGCACACAATATTATATTTTTTCATTCACATATGTGTACATTCCTGTATGTGACTGGAAGAATTCATAATAAATGTATGAAGTGGCTGATTCTGGGGAGACGGGAATGGAAATAAGACTAAAGATAGGCGACTAGAGGCTTTCAAGTTTATATTTAAAGTTGGATTAAAGAAAACCTTTAATGCTCTGTGTGAGTGTGTGTGTGTGTGTGTGTGTGTGTGCGCGTGCACGTGCGGAAACTCCAATGAAGACTGAAACTCCAAGAGGTGTGGCTTATTCAAGGACACAGAAAATACCAGAATTAGAAATCAAACTCAAGGTATAGTTTTACATTCTAAGTGTTTTCTCTTTTTAAACTTTGCCTAACCAGATATTTGCTACATACACATAAGCTGCCCAAAAACAATTTAAAAAGGAGATTACTTATAGTGAAATATAATCTATCTTTACCCCCAAATTTTCCCTATTATTAATTTATCTATTAACTCATGCACAATATTTATTGAACTACTGTTTTGTACAAGTCATTTTGTTTAGGTACTAGATGTAGGTTGACATTCTAGTGAAGTATGAACTCATGACCCCTGGTTTACAAAACCAGGGCTCCAACCACGATCAGCAAAAAAGAGGTTGTAAAGCTAATAACTGTTCATTGTTTGAGCTTCTGGAAGAAAATCTTTCTAAATCTGACAAGGAGTTATCTTTACACATCATTCTTATTCATGGTGTAATAATAATTTCAAGCATTATTATTGTTATTATTCTCTGTAATTATATAATAATCATGACAGCTCATTTCTAACTCTCCAGAGAGAAGAGGAAAAATCTGTAGGGAAGATGATGAGAGAGATTAGACCAAATGGTCTTGATAAATTTTCTATTGTAATTTTAAACAAAGCCCTAGACACCATCTGACTAATTGCAGATATTTCTGGAAAGCTTGAAGGTCTCCAAATAATTAGGTTGGGAAGAAGGGGAAATCAGTTAGGAAGCTGATATCTCCCTGGACACTGCTACAAACTGGCACTGGCCTGCAGGCCGGGGTGGTGCTGGCTGTGTGAGCCCATCTCGGAGGCTAATTCGGTCTCAGAAGCAATGGCGTGTCTATGCAATTTGGGAAAGCATTTTGGCCGTGAGAAGAATTTCAAAGCAAAGGTTCAAAGAGAAAAGAAAGAGGAAACTTGAAATTAAATTTAAACTGTATTTGTTATAAGCTGAACAAACAACAATTTTATGTGCACTAACCAAAATGCTGTCATTCTTCATCAGTAGCTGTTACATTCAAATCCCTTTGCTAAAGAGCAAAGAAGTGTCCGGGGGACTGGTAAATCTTGATTTGCTTCATTAAGTCTGTTGAAAACAAAACAAAACTTGATAAAGGCATCTTATGACGATCTGGCTATCATTATTATTCTCATACAACACAACTAATCTGATACAGTGAAAGGAACATTAATAGAATTGTTTTTAAATTTAAGAAAAAGATAATGATAACGCTCGCGAGATCTCAGACCACCGGACCCGAAAAGTTCTTAGGAAGTTGAAGGGCCTGGAGGAGGCCCGGGAACAAATGGCCGCAGCTGGACCAACCATGCTGCTACGAGAGGACAATGGCTGTTGCGGCCGGCGTCAAAGCAGCTCCAGCGCAGGGGACTCAGATGGAGAGCGCGCGGACTCGCCGGCTACGGGCGCGCGCTAGGCAGCAGCTGGAGGCGCTGCTCAACAAGACTATGCGCATTCGCATGACAGATGGGCGGACACTGGTCGGTTGCTTCCTCTGCACCAACCGCGACTGCAATGTTATCCTGGGCTCGGCGCAGGAGTTCCTCAAGCCGTCGGATTCCTTCTCTGCCGGGGAACCCCGTGTGCTGGGCCTGGCCATGGTACCTGGACACCACATCCACGTTGTTTTTATCGAGGTGCAGAGAGAGAGCCTGGCGGGGCCTCCCTATCTCTGAACACGATCGTGCATGCCTTTCAGACTTCATTAAATCTGTAACCGAAAAAAAAAAAAAAGAAAGAAAGAAAAAGATAATGATAAATATCAATGTTGGCAGCAGAAAGGCTATGTTTTAGCTGTAAGATATAAAGGGGAAAAAGTTATTCCTTGCCGACGGTCTTCATTTCTGTATTTAAACACTGAATTTCTTGCATAGATCCATTTCTTCCTGATGGGAATATTGATAATAGCTTTTGCAACAACCACAGCAGAGTGACATAGAAATCCATGCGTCACTCCGATCTGTGCTTCTGTCATCACATGGCCTTCTTTCTTCTGAGCGTGTCTGTATGTCTCCAAATCTCCCTCTCTTTTAAGAACACTGGTCATTGCATTTAAGGCCCGCCCTAATCTAGGATGGCCTCATCTTAACTTGACTACATCTGCAAAGACCCTATTTCCAAGTAAGGGCATATCTGCAGGTACCAGGGATTAGGATTTGAGCATATCATTTTAGAGAATGCAATTCAACCAATAGGTTAAATGCATATTTGAATTCTCTAAACCTGGAAGGCAGGAACAGATGAGGGAAATGGCCTTCAGAGCAGTAGCTATCAATTCAATTTTTAAATGTAATCCTCAGGTTGCAGGGAAGGAAATCTCTCTGTATGATTATGCAGAGCAAGAACAGACGTGCAATCCCATGAATGCTGACATCCTACATATAAGAAAGGTAAAAAGGAGTATATGCATCCAAGTCAAGCAGCTAGGCACTAGCAGGTCATGAAATATTACACTTTAGACTCTGGAAATAAGGCAGTGGATGGCAGTGGGGAACAGGAAGGAAGTGTGTTATGCCCATTTCACAGAAAAAGAAACTGAGGACCAGAAAGTTTACATAAACTGACCAAAGTCAAGCAGCTAAGAAGTAGCAGGATTGGGATTCAAAACCTTTCAGTCTGGGCCCAGAGTTCTTAAGTTTTTCATCATTATATTCCTTCTTAAAGAAATGGTTCAATGGAAATTGTTCTAGTTCTGCATGGGAATATCATATCAGATATTCCTTGTAAGCTGATACACACAAGTGCCTTTGCCTGGACCTTCCCTGGGCAACTAATTTCCCAGAAAATCTCTTGGAAGTGCTATCATACTTGAAGTTCAATATTCCTGTTCCTGGATATTTCTTCGTACCAGAGATGAAGCTGATGAATTCCTTCAGATAATGTTGTAAATATCTGGGCACAATTCTACTTCAGACAAGACAACTTACTTGCATTTCCCCCAAAGTCCATGATCCACAGATCACTGTGCCTTGCGTAAGCTGTCCACTTCTGTTGTAAGGATTCATTGCCCTTTTCTTCCCAGCTGTCTTGGCCACCTGTTATTTAGAATTCCAACCTACATTTTAAGTGTTACTCCCACATAGATTCATTTCCTTATCCCTCTCCACCACCCAGACTGAGTTTAATTCTCCTCTCCTGTAGCTGTTTGGGATCTACAGCAGTGGGCACTCTTACCAACCAAGCATAATTCACACCTTCCTTCTTCTTAACAGAACCTGGAAATTATTCAAGTAGCCAACCCCATCCACAAATCTAGGTACTCAGAGAAAGCTAACCCACCTCCAACTTGAAGGATGCCCTTCATTTTTGTTAAAACATCATTGTATCAGTAAGGTATTGCCAACCACAAATTTCAGTAGTTTAAAGCTATTGCAGTTTGTTAATGATCATGATTATGTGGGTTGGCTACTATAATCTTCTCGTCTATGCCAGCTCAGCTGGAGCTGGATCTAGAATGACCTCAGATGGATGGTCTTCAGCCTCAGTTGGGACCTTAGCTAAAATGGTTTGGAAAGCTGAGAGCTCTATCTCCCCTTGGGCTCTCATCCTCCAGCAGGCAAAACTAGGCTTCTTCACTTGGTGGTAAAGGATTCCCTAGCAGAAAGAGAGGGCAAACTCCAATGCACAAGCATTTTCAAGCCTTTGCCTTTTTCACAATTGTTAATGCCTGTTAGCCAAAGCAAATCACATGGCCAAACCTCTACTCAAAAGATGGAGAGAGAGATTCTACTCCTGAAGCAGCAAAGTCACATTGCAAAGGGGTGAGCATACCTGAAAGGGAAGAGTTGCAATCAACTTTGTCAATAAGACCTGAAGTGATCACCTTATTTAAAATTACAATTTAGCCCCACCCAAGCACTACTGATCCCCTTTAACCTGCTCTTGTTTCCATAGTATATGTCACATTCTAACATGCTGTGTTATTTACTTATTATGTCTATTGTTTTTCTGTCTTCTCCTTTAAAATACATGCTCCCAAGGTAGAAATCTTCGTTCACTAATTGATCTATTTAGAAGACTATCTGACACAGAGTAGTGGCTCAAGATATATTATTTGAATGAAAGTGTGAAAGGCTCATCAATAACCCAAGGCCAATGAGAACCTCATATTCAGCCAGAGAAAGTATCTCATTCACATCAAAGGGAATGCAGTTAGAAAATCTCCAGCAGTGGGGAGGGCCTAGGTTGGAATGGTCCCTGACGTATCCATTAAAACTGTTCTAAGAGTTAAAATTCCATCTTAGAAAATAAATATAACAAAATAACAGCAATAATCTGAGACTCTGGTACCAATTTGTGACAGTATTAGCCAAATAATAACTTTCTTGCCTCTTTGAGTTAGAAGCATAAGTCAGTGGAAGAGGCCAATCAGCTCCTCCTCCACCGACCCATTAGGTCATGGCTAACAGGCAACAGGAGTGAGCTGAAAAGAGGAGCTGGAACTCAAATGAAGTTTGAAGTTTTAATTATCACATGAAATGAGACCTATATATTACTGGCCAGAGAACTTGACTATCTGAAAGTAGTCAGAAGAGTCATGGGGCTTCGCCAAAATTATATCCAAGAAAAGGGGAAATACTGGCCCTATTGAACAAATTAAAATAACAGTGTGGGAGCATGGTGGGGAATAAAAGCGCTTAATGATCACATCCAACAAGCCATACTTGTCAAACGTAATGGTTACATGGCCTTTCCAATAGTGAGAGATGCAGTTGCAAAATGCCTGATTCATTCCTTGTTCATAGGAAGGCCTCCTACATGGAAGAAAGGAATGCTTATCAGAGACATGAAATAAGAGAGCTAACATTTATTGAATATATGCAAGGAACAGGAGCAGGGCAGGAATTATTTTATAAAATCTTTCCCAAATGCTATAAACTAAGTATTATTATCATCATTTTATATATGAGGAAATCAAAGCACAGAAAAATTAATGTGTAGTCAGACAGAAAGTAGAAGAGCTTGGCTTGACACTGGGTTCTTGCCGACTCTAAATGCCATGCTCTTCCATTAGAAGCCACTGCCTTCCACCTTGAAGCAGAATCAGATATAAATCCTCTATTCAATTAGTTTATAATCTTATAATATCAGAAGACCCTGGAGAGTGTCCATAAATCACTACCAGACAAGGCCTTAAGTGCTTTAGGAGATGCACTGGAAAGTCAGAAGAGGAAGAAATGACTTCCAGCTGAGGACCAGGGAAAACTTCCCAGCAGAAATGGAATTTTAACTTCACATCATAATTATGACAGAACCAAATCTCTGGTTGGTTTTCCCTGCCTTCTTTCTTATCTTTGAGAATATTATGGGTCTTATTTACATTTTTCCAAATTTTTAAATAATCAACTAAACTGAAAGTAACTTAGACCCACTCTTCTCTCTTTTCCTTTCTAAATATATCTTCCTTTTTTTCACACACATGCACAAAATTGAAATTAAAAAAAACAGAGGATAGATTCCCTACCTCCATTCTTTGTATATATGACACATACACTCTTAAAGCAGTCTGGTCTCCCACTACTATTAGAAAAATCTAAAATCAAGTCTAAGCACCCAAATCATTATAAATTTTATTAATGTTTACATATGCTTTGACAAATATAATTATTATTTCTAGCATTTTTCTCATTCTGAATTTCTAAGTTGTTTATCATGCTAAATTGGCAATATCAATTATATCCCTTTGAAGCTAGAGAAAAGAGCAAATATGCAATAAACATCACTGTACATATCATAAACTATGATATTCCAAGCCCTAATGTCAAAAAGGGTGTAGTTAAACTTGAAACTTGAAGGTATTAAAAATTATAGAGTAGAAAAGTACTTAATTTTGCCTAAAAATACATATTTAGAAGTTATAAATGACAATAATAATTTTTATAATTATACACTCTAGCATCATAAATTAATATATAAGGATAATGGTACAAATTTATGTCACATCATAAATGGCTATTTGTAACTTGCATACCTTTTCATTAACCAAGAATTTCAGAGCCCGCTATGGAATAATAGACCAAAGATCTGATCCATAGATCTGATCCAACATAAAATCCAAAATTCTGTTTAACCAACCTAATTCTTCTCAAGAGACTAATCTAGGTCTTAAGTTGAACCCAAACAGCAGTGAGAATCAGATGACTCCAACAGTTTAACTCTACCCAATTTGGACACAGTCATAAAATGTGATTTATGAATCACATAAATGAAAATTTACCTCTTCAATCAGATTAATGATGAAATAGAAGGAAATAAGGAAAACATTTGTTTTGACAGTTAGTAAGTACCAGGTCCTTTCCATATATTATTTCATTAAAATAGTACACAATAGAGCTGGGCTTTGAACACATAATCTGTTCCCAGAGTCAGGCAATTCACCACTAGACTAGGTCTTATACTAGGTGATAGATAAGCTTTATACCAATAAAATTATTGATTCCACAGTATTGCAAGATTTTGGAATTGCTATTTTACTATGTGTAACAGTTTGAAAATGTGCAGAAAAAGGTCGTTTGAACCACGGGTGTTGCTTCACCCTAGATCCCTTTGAAAACTCCAATACATATTTAAGAGCCCTTCTCATAGTTCAAGTTTGAGCAGTTGCCTTAATCCATCTAGTGATGAAACCAGTCTTTTTCCCCTCAGTTTCCCTGTTCTTGTTCTTTTGTGGATCCACAATTAGCAACGTAAGACTGAGAAGCATGTGATGCCCAAAGTCCACAAAAACACATTGCTCACTGCAACCATATGGCCCCAACTCAAGCACAGGCTGACGTCATGTCTTGTCAGTATCCTGTTCATGGCCATTGGTGACTTCCTCTCTCCATCTATGTCGCCACTTCTAGGGGTTCAAACTTTACCTAGTAGGGCACTCATGAAGGGTCCTGCCACAGGTTGTGTATGCCACATGCCATTTCAATAAAGTCACTACCCGACTGTGCACTGGTTTCAGGGCTGCCAGCACTGCTGCTGGAGTGGCTTTTGCTGTCACTCTGCTTAACTCATCCATCATCCAGCATTGGTCTATGATACCCCAACTGCATCCTCCTACTTGTCCCCAAATGGACTCCTGTAGTAATTTCTCTGTGGTGCAGAACCAGGAATGAAAGTGCTGGGCCATAGTTTATATGCATATATAATTTGATGAATAACTACCAGGGTGCTTCCCAGAATAGCTGCATCAGTCCTTCCAGAAACACATGAAAATCCTTACTGGCTATTTTATTCTCACGACGGTTGAAACTAATCTAAGATCTATATTTATGGGTTTTCCCCTTACATTTCCTTTATTAGTTTCTTAAATATAAAATACTAGTATCTTGCAGGTTTCACATCATTTTGGTCTTCCTCCCCGCCTCCCACCTCCAACACAACATTGATGGTATTTAGAATTTATTTTCCTCAATCTGAGCTTTTTAATATAACCAAGATATCCCCTAGGTTTTTGGCCACCATTACTTCATGTATCTCTTGTAGCACCCTTGTGCTTTTATGTATCTTTTTATTTTAGTACATTCTCCAAGAGTTTTTCAAAGTGGGTTTCCATCTGGTCAATATTTTGAGGCCTGACTGGATATAATGCTCTTGTTTCTACCATGTAATTATGGTGTTAAGAAGTCTGATATCAATGTAAACATTTTTCCTTGTTAGGTGATATGCTTATTCTCTTTGGAAGCATTTTCCCTTGGTCTTCGATGTTCTAGAATTTAATTACAATAAAGCTAGGTAATAATAATAGCTAATACTAAAGTAGCAGTTATGTACAAGGCACTATTCTAAGGGCTTTACACATATGTTAATTCACTTAATCCTCATATTAGTTTTTTAAGATAGTAAGAAACATTCTACTATCCTCATTTTATTGGTGGGTAAACTGAGATACAGATGGTTTACCTTCAAATAAGAGGTCTGTCATTTTTTTAACTCTGGGATAAGTAAATATTCTTTATTTCTTCAAATATATCTTCCCTTTGTCCCCCACTATGACCACCAGCATCTTTCTTCTGTATATTAATATTAATAATATTATTAACTGCATATTAGCACTTTTATTTCTTGTCTTCAAACCCCATAGTTTATTGCTATAATTTCTCTTTTTATTTCTTTCTGTTACCTTCTGAGAGTGTTCAGTCTGATCTTCTGGCAAACAGATTATTTCTTCACCTGCATCATTTGGATTATTTATCTTATTTATTCTGTTCTTTATTTCAACTATTATATTTTTCATATTTACTGTTTTCATTTGGTTCTTTTTTATGACTTCTCCAACATTTTATTAACATCTTTCTCATCTTAGTATTTCTTTTATTTATTTATTTTTTTGTAATAACTTTTTTTTTTCATAACTTTTTTTTTAACATCTTTATTGGAGTATAATTGCATTACAACAGTGTGTTAGTTTCTGCTTTATAACAAAGTGAATGAGCTATAGTTATACATATATCCCCATATCTCCTCACTCTTCTGTCTCCCTCCCACCCTCCCTACCACACCCCTCTAGGTGGTCACAAAGCACCAAGCTGATTTCCCTGTGCTATGCGGCTGCTTCCCACTATCTCTGAGTATTTCAATTAAACTTATTTTAAATTCTTAGTCCATCTGTTCTAAGAATTCTGTTTCATATGATATTAGTTTGTCACCTTTCTGTTACAGGTTGGTCTTCCCAATATCTAGTTGTTGTTGTTGTTGTTTGGATCTGACATTATTAACTATTTCTTCAATTACAAGGCTCCACAGCTTATTCAGTACACTAATGTTCTAATATCTTAAAACAAGCAAACAAAAAACAAAAAAAGAAACCTCATAAAGCTTCCAAATGACTTAGATTGCTTCTGACAGGCAGAAAAGAAATTCTCACATTTTAAATTTGTTTGGGGAAACTGCAAAGGTCTCACCACCACCTTAGCTATTATAAGTGGAAGTTCAGGATAATCTAAATTCAGAATTTCTTCTTCCAAAACATTCTTACTGTTAATGAATTACGCAGGTATTACACCTTTTGTGCCTTTCCCATTCAAAAGAAGAAAAGCTGTTCTTTTTATCTGGAGCAGAGTCTGTGATTATGGACCAACTAATTAACTTGTCTAATGTGGAAAGGATGATGTAATTTTCACTTCTAGCTTTTCTCTCTTCCATATGGACAGGTTGCCGCTTATAAACGCTGTGACTACTGTTGGACAAAAGCCTGTCCTAAGAACTTGCTTTAAGCTCATTTTTATACCCACCATTCAGCAACCTTAGCAACAGAGAAAAAATTTAAAAGCCAGCCAAACTAAGTTACCAAGTTGAATTTTCACATATTCTCATTTATAAAAGGCAGGATTTTCTTTCAGCATTTTCTGAGCTTCCTTTTAGACTTTAATATTTTAAAAATATATCACTGTCACTTAATAAAGCAAACCATGGCATGGGAAACAGACACTATCTATGCTTTCTTACCACAGTGTGCATGGCAAAACCACAGGAGGAAACCAAACCTTCAGAACACTCCAGCTTCTGTAAAGGGAGAGGAAGGAGGGGGTGGTTTCTTACTCTGCCATTTTAGTTAGAAGCTTATTTCTCTCTTGCAAAAGGATAATTCCTGGTGTTTTATTGACTAGCTATTACTTTTCATCAAAGTATAGAATCAAATTTAAAAAACTGCTTAGTGATACTTGGCTTAAAAACAAAACCCTAAGCAATAAACATTTGAACATTTTTGCAGAGAAAGAAAAAGACAACAGCATGCTTCTAATTGATCCAAAAGAAATTTGTTCAAGCCAGATATGGATAGACACATACACTTCATCTAAAAAAATAATAGCAACTACATTAATATTGATAAAAATAATAAATTGCATTCCAAGGAGAAAAGCATAGATGACAAAAACACACCTGTGATATATAGCCCGAGAACTCACAATTTAGATCCAGGAGTACAAGGGATGTTGGCTGATTTATAAAATGCCTTACTGCTTTGGGTTCAAGTGCCAGTAAGTACCATCAGTACCATCATCCTTAATATACGCTTTTTAAGATATCTAAATAGCTGATGCAATATTTCATTTATGACCATCCTGAGGAGAGTTTCTTTGCGCAGTCTATAGACTCAGAGAAGGGAAGAAGCCTGGTCAGGTGGTTAAATGCACATCGGAAACTTGCAGTATTTATGACACTGCCTATATCTATAGTGTGACCTTGAGGAACTGCCATGAAACCTCAGGACCTAGAATAGACCTTAAAGATGTCTAATCCAGCCCCTCCAAGGTCATGCTCTCTCCTCTGGGAATAGTTCTAAGGCTTTGCTCACACCTTCTATATCACACTTGGCAGATAATAATAATAATAGCCAACATTATTGTCTTAAAATATGTCAAGCACTGTTCTAAATGCTTTACATGAATCAGCTTATTTAATCCTCAGCATAGGCCAATGAGAAAGGTACTGTTTATGTTCTTATTTTTCTAGACAAGAAAGTTGATACCTAAATGTTTTAAGTTACTTATCCAAATTTACACACTAACACCAGAGCCTGCACTTAACATTTTAACATTTAGAGTTTATCATTTTAGCTACATATTGGTGCCGTATCAAACTCTGTTTCTAAGACTTAAGCTCCTTGAGGGCACAGACATTATCTTTTACTTTTGAAATACTCCATGCACTTAACACAGTGTTTGGTAGGCAGACAAAAGTACTGTTTAACAAGCTATAGTCATCAAAACAGTATGGTACTGGCACAAAAATAGAAATATAGATCAATGAAACAGGATAGAAAGCCCAGAAATACACCTATGCACTATGGTCAATTAATCTATGACAAAGGAGGCACGACAGTACAATGGAGGAAAGACAGTTTCTTCAATAAATGGTGCTGGAAAAACTGGACAGCTACATGTAAAAGAATGAAATTAAAACACTCTTTAACACCATACACAAAAATAAACTCAAAATGGATTAAAGACCTAAATGTGAGACCTTACACTATGAAACTCTTAGAGGAAAACATAGGCAGAACACTCTCTGACATAAATCGCAGCAATATCTTTTTCATTTTATAGAAGGTGAATGCAACAGCTAATTTTCTATCCCACTAGATCTTTCTCCCATTTTCTATTCTGTCCTGGGCCCTCAGGAAGCCGACCTCTATAGACTGTTTCACGCAGGTCCCTTTGCTCTCTGGATTCTCATGGGGTCTGGCCAATGGAGAGGGCAGCAGGAGACTTGAAGGGTGGGAGAGAGAAAGATCCAAGTTCTTTTCCTGCCTCCATCACTTCTGCTCAGGGGGTTGGCAGTGGCTGCCTTGCTCAGTGGAAAGTCACAGCATCTGTCAGGCAGCTATAGCTACAGCTATAGGTCTTCTGGGGTCCTCAGAGCTACTCCCTCCCCTTGCCCTTCAGACCTACTGGTGATAATCCAGCCCTTGTTAGCCCAGAGGTGAAGCATCATCCCTTTCTGGTTTTCCTTAACCTTTCCCACGACGTTCAAATGAGTACCTTTGTTAAATTCTCTTTAATTACTCTGTTTGTGCATGCCATCTGTTTTCTGCCAGAAACCTGACTGATAAATGAAAATAAAGCTTAGAAAAATTAAGCAATTTGCCAATGATCGCAATGATCATTATAATTGATGCAAACTTTGGCAAATTATTTAATTAATCCATGCCTCGACTTCTCATCTGTAAAAGAGGGATGATAATACTTACTTCATAGATTTGTTACCAAGTACCTGGCACGTGGTAAGTACTTAATCAATTCCTATTAGAATCTGGTGCTAGGAACTTGGATTCATTGTCATTTTTCAAAGAATTTGAACCTTGTAGAAACAAAGAAAAAAGCAAATAAAACAGTATAATTCAATCTAGTCTCAATTTAATTCAGAATTAACAGTGCTAGACTGACTTGCCTCTTCTACTACGAATATTGCTTAGATGTTTAGGGAATGCTCAGGCATTTTAATATTGACCCCAAAATATATAAATTTAAATCTGCTATCCCGCAGACACATGTAATATATGGTCCAATGTGGAAAACAGTAAACTAGTTAACCATTTTAACATACTAATATCCACATTGAGTGCTGTGGATAAAGAGAAACTGACCATATTGACTACATTGGCAAGGAATTATAGCATATTGGCAATAAACTGGTCCTAAGAAATCATTAGGTTATTCCCCTCTCATTCTGGAGGTGAGAAAACTGAGGCTCAGAAAGACAAAACCAGATACACAGAGTTGCACAATTGGTCAGTGACTACTTAGGTATAAGAATCAGACCTCTTAACTGCTAAACACTGAAAATGTTGATCTAAAAGTGTTGACCCCTTCAAGATGTTCACATAAATATTAGTGTAAATGTTTTAAATCCATTTCTTTTTATATCTTCTTTCATTTAAATATTTATACTTTCACCCAGGTAAATAGTTTCATGAAATAATATTTGACATTATAATGAATATGACTCATAAGAATATCTAAAATATAAGACAAGTAACCGTGATCCAAAGAAATACAAAAAATTCAAATTTACAAAAGAAAACCTTTAAATAAGAGTTCCTATCCTTTGGGATTTCATAGGCCAATAATTTTGTTTAATACTGCGCTATGCATCTACTGGAATGGCCAAACTCTGGAACACTGACAACACCAAATGCTGGCAAGGATGTGAAGCAATAGGAACTCCTCTTCACTGATGATGGGAATAAAAAATTTGGAACATTTTGGAATATAGTTTACCAATTTCTTATAAAACTAAACATACCACTACCATACGATCTACCAATTACACACCTTGATATTTACCCAATAGAGTTGAAAATTTATGTCCACACAAAAACCTGTACATGGATGTTTGCAGCAGCTTTATTCATCATTGCCAAAACTTGGAAGTACCCAAGATGTTCTTCAGTAGGTGAATGGATAAACTGTGGTGTATCCAGACAATGGAATGTTATATAACACTAAAAAGAAATAAGCCAGCAAGTCATGAAAAGACATGGAGGAACCTTAAGTGCTTCTTGCTAAGTGAAAGAAGCCAATCTGAAAAGGTTACATACCATGTGATCCCAACTATATGATATTCTGGAAAAGGCAAAACTATGGAGACAATAAAAAGACCAGCAGTTGCCAGAAGTTGGGACTGGGGTTGTGGGGAGGGATGAATAGGCAGAGAACAGAGGATTTTTAGGGCAGTGAAAATACTCTGTGTGATACCACAATGATGCATACATGTCATTATATATTTGTCCAAACCCACAGAATGTACAACACCAAGAGTGAACAGTCATGTAAACTATGGGTTTTGGGTGATTATCATATATATATATGTGTGTGTGTGTGTGTGTGTGTGTAATATTTAATCAATAAAACAGCAGAAATTGTCCTTTTACAAGAGAGAAATAAGCTATTAAAATGACAGAGTAAAAAAGCAGGCCCACCCTGACCCTTATCAGCTAGGATTTATATATTTTATAAAAGAAAGCCATGTACAATATCTCCCAAATAAGCGTGTAATAATATCAGAATAGGACAATTATCCCCTGCCCCCACGTCACAGGATAGAACAATTTCAAGTACTAGCTATTAAAAATTACTGCTGTAGAACACTGATATTCAGCATTAAGTGGAGAGTTTATATATAACCATAAACTAAAAATCCCAGAATGATTTTGATTGGACCCACTTATCACACTCACATTTGAATATTTGAGGGATCTGTTGTTTGCCACAGGTGTCTAGTTTTCTGGGCTGTCCTGGAATGAAATGGAAAGCTCTGCTTCAGGCCTCTCCACTTCTTATCCACAGACAGAACTACACAGAATCCCAGAGATTTTATCCCAGAGACATACTCTTTTCCTACTGAACAACTATTTTTGTTCAACCATTACCAACCAGTCTCTCAGGTGTTTGAAAAAAACATACCTTTAACTGTTGCTATCCAATGACCTGGGCAAATGAAATCATCCTACTTTACTTAATTAGCTTTAACCAAATTTTGCTTCCCTGTCAATAAACTTTGTCAATACTGCAATTCACAGAGGAATAGAAAGAAACTAATTTAGCTGTAAACCGCCATTCTTTCCTTCTTTTCCAAATTATTTTTCTTTTGTTTCCAAAGAGTTCTTTCCTATCACAGTTGGGACAAAGGCATTTTTGCCCTCTCAAATCTTCATCTTTCCAGAATATATTCTTATAGATATTTATTATCAAAGTTCCATAATCAAGGACATAATCAAGAGAGAATAAACGAGAGACGACATTGGGTAGAAGTGCCATGGGAAGTGACTCCTGTCCTGAGGATATGTATATGATACTTCAGAGAGTGTTAAGGTGGACCACAGCATCTTAGCATCATAATACAAGAGCCACCTAGGCTACCTCTTTGACAGTATTCCCTACCACTCTCACACTAACTCATCCACATCTCCATTCTCTGGCCCCCTTGTTGCGCCTGTAGAATAACAAGCATGCTTAAGGGTATCATGTCTACTCTTCCCTCTGTTTGGAACACATTTTTCCCCACAGAGCTGCAAGATTTATTCCCTTACTTTACTTGGGTTTTGACTGTCATTTCAGATGATACTACCTAAAAATAGCACCTGCCCATCATGCTCTATTTCCTCTGCTTTGCATTTCTTTTAAAAATGTACTATCTGAAATTATAAGAATATTATCTTATTTGCTTATTGCTCTCATTTCTACTACACCGTAAGACCTGGGAGGGTGCAGACATTGTTGATTTTGTTTTTCACTATATTTTCTGTTCCTGGAGAAGTACCTGGAATATAGTATATACTTTGTAAGTTTTTGTTGACTGACAGGGTGAATGAGTGAACAAGTGATTCATACCAACCTTCCAGTTTGAGAGTTCATTTGCATTGTTCAGAACTGGATTGTTTTCTCTTTTACCCATTCCTTTAACAGCTTTAGGAAAGAGAACACAATTATATCCTTATATAAGGAATATTTCCTAGATATAAAACAAGTCAATGAACCAAATTCTCTTCATCTCCCAGACCTCAACAGAGCATTTCAATGCCTCCTCAGATCACTAAAAAGGTGAATCTTTGTGTTGGGTAAGTTCTTAGGTGGAAGAAATACATGCTAGTGCAGAGGAAGATGATAATACATGACTCTGTCCTCTTTCAAGAATCTTTATGTTCTGCCTCGTGGTCAAAAGGCAGTGGGCTTCTGGCAATCAATTTTCTTATGGATTTCAGGAACTCCATTTTAGCCCTAAAAGTCACATGGTGTCACAGCATAAAGAGCTGAAACATCAAAAACCTCTAACACCATACACAAAAATAAACTCAAAATGGATTAAAGACCTAAATGTAAGACCAGATACTATAAACTCTTAGAGGAAAACATAGGCAGAACACTCTTTGACATAAATCACAGCAATATCTTTTTGGATCCACCTCCTAGAGTAATGAAAATTTAAAACAAAAATAAATAAGTGGGATATAATTAAACTTAAAATTTTGCACAGCAAAGGAAACCACAAACAAAATGAAAAGACAACTCACAGAATGGGAGAAAATATTTGCAAATGATGTGACTGACAAGGGATTAATCTCCAAAATATACAAACACTTCAAGCAGTTCAATATCAAAAAACAAACAACCCAATCAAAAAATGGGCAGAAGATCTAAATAGACATTTCTCCAAAGAAGACATACGGATGGCCAAAAAGCACATGAAAAGATGTTCAACATCACTAATTATTAGAGAAATGCAAATCAAAACTACAATGAAGTATCACCTCACACTGGTCAGAATGGCCATCATCAAAGAGTCTACAAACAATAAATGCTTGAGCGAGTGTGGAGAAATGGGAACCCTCCAACAACTTTTGGTGGGGATGTAAATTGGTGTAGCCACTATGGAGAACAGTGTGGCAGTTCCTTAAAAAACTAAAAATAGAGCTACCATATAATCCAGCAATCCCACTCCTGGGCATATACCTGGAGAAAACCATACTTTGAAAAGATACAGGCATCCCAATGTTCATTGCAACACTATTTACAATAGCCAAGACATGGAAGCAACCTCAGTGTCCACCAACATATGAATGGATAAAGAAGATAAGGCATATATATACAATGGAATATTACTCAGCCATAAAAAAGAATGAAATAATGCCTTTTGCAGCAACAGGGATGGATCAAGAGATTATTATGCTAAGTGAAGTAAGTCAGACAGAGAAAGACAAATATCATATGATATCACTTATATATGGAATCTAAAAAACATGATACAAATGAACTTATTAACAAAACAGAAACAGACTCACAGACTTAGGAAACAAACTTTTGGTTACCAAAGGGGAAAGGGGGTGAGGGGATAAATTATGAGGTTCTCATTAACATATACACACTACTATATATAAAATAGATAATCAACAAGGACCTACTGTATAGCACAGTGAACTCTACTCAATACTCTGTAATAACCTATATGGGAAAAGAATCTGAAAAAGAAGAGATATATGTATATGTATAACTAAATTACTTTGCTATACACACCTGAAACTAACACAAAATTGTAAATCAACTATACTC
This sequence comes from Balaenoptera ricei, assembly GCF_028023285.1. Classification (NCBI taxonomy): domain Eukaryota; kingdom Metazoa; phylum Chordata; class Mammalia; order Artiodactyla; family Balaenopteridae; genus Balaenoptera; species Balaenoptera ricei. Next base: position 111,383,965 of record NC_082642.1, read on the forward strand.
CAATGTAAATAAATAAATACATACATAGAACAAAACAAAAAAGAAATAAAAGAATGCGCTAAAATGAGAGACACATGGCAGGCACTCAGGAAACATTTTCTTTCGGTACAACTTCCTAGAAACCACCTACTCTACACACTATAAATCAGTGATGTTCAAATTGTAGAACTCAGCTCCCTTGGGTTCTGTGGAGATGCCTATGTGTTTGGATGGGGGGTGGTAGTGGGTAATGAGGGGCTGGTGGTGAAAATGAATGCTGAAGGAGAGGACCCATGAATGAGGTCTTCAATCAGAGCAACGCCAATGTTTTCTGTTTTGTTTTGTATTTTGAAATTCTGAATGGAATTCTCTATTTTTTTTATATAGGAAACAGCTTTAGATTTTGTATCTTATTATATAAAAACGCATGAGAATTTTAAAACTCTCTAACCATGCATAAAATATACCTGTAGTTAATTCATTGAGGGAGAGAGATGCAGTGGAGTGCAAACAGAAAGTAATGTTACTCCTTTTAGCTAATTTTTCTTTGAATCTCCTCTTCTGACTTGTTTTCCTCTACCTCTCGATGAGGTTTCAGGCAGATCCTGTAACTCTCCTAGTCATTTTTTTTTTTTTTTTTTTTTATAAATTTATTTATTTATTTATTTTTGGATGTGTTGGGTCTTAGTTTCTGTGCAAGGGCTTTCTCCAGTTGCGGAGAGCGGGGGCCACTCTTCATCGCGGTGCGCGGGCCTCTCACCGTCGCGGCCTCTCCTGTTGCGGAGCACAAGCTCCAGACGCACAGGCTCAGCAGTTGTGGCTCACGGGCCCAGCCGCTCCGCGGCATGTGGGATCCTCCCGGACCGGGGCACGAACCCGTGTCCCCTGCATTGGCAGGCAGACTCCCAACCACTGCGCCACCAGGGAAGCCCGTCATTTTTATTAGTTAACAAATTATCTCAATATTCAGAGAATTAAAAAGTCTATAGCGCAATCTATGAACAAAATTTCAGCATCTCATTCAATATAAAACTTCCACGTTCCCTGGCTCAGACTGGGAAGACTTCAAGGGGAAGGAGAGTAGGTTTTGTCCATGTCACCTTTTTGTCCCTATTCCCTATATTGTTCTTATACATAGTTGCAGGACATGAGGGTAGAGAACAGTGGTGAGGAGTTGGTAGAAAGAAAAGGGAGATAAGGGGCAGAAGAAGTCTTCCTTGACTAGCATGGTTGTTATTTAGCATGGGTGCCCTGTGGGTGTGGCAGATGTTCAAAGCTGACTCTCTCACAGAGCACTTTGTTTTTTGTTTTTTTCATGGAGCACTTTGGATGATTCTTCAGAGACCCCTGACACTGAAACTCTTCCATGACACAGGGAGTACCTCTTCTGTACCGCCACTTACAAATCTCCCTTTGATACCAGCCTTCACCAGCCCATACCATTCAGATCCCCTCCTTAGAGGATCAATGAATCACCCAAGTGGACCTCTTATTCATGGCACTACTCAAGATGACACCAGTCTTGTCCCTTAAGTGGAATCTACTTCTTTGCCCACCTGAAACATGCAAGTATCCTTTCTCTACCAATGCCTGGGAGTAAAGGCCTTTTCCAACACATCACAGCCTTTCCTGCCAGAGACAACTCCAACAAAATTCTCACTCTCACATATTTTATGAGCCCTTCTGTCCCTTATAATCTGGAACACATGTCCAGCTTTCTGATGGTTTTCTGGTGCACAATCACTTACTTGAGGAGTTGGGGGAAAACCTATCCTCCAACTGGAAACAAGGAGAAAAACCTTTTTAATCTGATAAAAAAATTCTCATTCTCCAATGTTGAAATCTTCTTTTATGTAGCCTGGATATGAATGATGAGTTATAATGGTACATGACTCATCCTTTTCCCAGCTTTAGATCTTCAGCTATAACTAAGAGATATAAATCCCCTGAAATTTCACTGCTCTGAAATTACTACCAGCCGAATGTTGTTGAACATTTCCATAATCAAGATTATAGCAAACACATTATTCTTATCATTGATTTCTTCCCTTGTCTTTTACACCTCTGCCTTTCTCCTCTCTTTCCCACTCACCTGAATAGCCAGTATTGACAACCTGGTGTATGTCCTTCATAACGCATAATCATAACACATAATAATAAGAGTTTCTTTTTACTAACAGTGACCATAATCTTATGCTTATCATTCATTTGCTTATTTGTCTTCTGTTTTTATCATTTAATACTACATCTTGGAAATCTCCCCAAGTCAACTCTCCCAGAGAAAATCTTAAATTTTCCTTAGCTGCATTATTCTATGTTGTGAATTTACAATAATTTATTCAATCATTCTCCTTTTGATGGGCATCCACTTTGTTTTCAGTTTTCATATATCCTAGTGGTTTTTTTTTCTGTAGAACAAATTCCCAGCTGAAGCAATGCTGAGTTGAAGAGTATGCGTATTTTCAATTTTAATACTTGTTGCCAGAATTGTTTCTAAGAAGACTATAATAAATAACATTTCTACTTGCAAAGTAAGAATCTACTCTTTATACGATGACCCTACAAAGAATGTTATCTCTTACAATTTTTCTCATCCTTATAAGTATAAGGAGTATGTCATTTTTTAAAATAAGCTTTTCCTGACTACCAATGAGGCTGGACCTCTGTCAATATGTTTATTGGCTCTCTGGATTTATTCTTTTGTGAACTATCTATTCATGATGTACTTTGTTCATTTTTATATTTTTTCTTGTTGTGATTTTCTTATCAATTTGTAAGAGCTCATTTTATTCAAAATTTGTTGATCTCTCAAATGTACTTTGAATATTTCCCTCAGTCAATCATTTATTACAGACTTTGTTTATGGTATATTTTGCCCTAAAAATATTTTCTAAACATTTATGTGATTAAATATGCCTACTTTTTTGTTTTTGTTTTTGTATTGTCCAGTAGAGAGTTATGTCTTTATTACATAAGCCTTCCAAACTGCTAGGTTATACATAGATTTATATAATTTTTAAATGTTTAAATTACAATACATAATTCACCCCTTGCTTATTTTTTACATGAAGTAAAATCCAAATTTATTTTCTTTCTGAAAGATTGACAATTGTGCTGGAGCTACTGATTAAGCAAAACTGTTATTTACCAAATGAAAAAACTACCTTTATCATATCTTATTTGTCTGGGTTCTATATTCTAATTCACTCCTTATTTTTTTATGTTCCAGTGCCAACATCGTACTGTTTTTACTGCTATGTCTTTAGAGTATATTTTAATAGCTGATAAAGCATGCCTCTCCTCAATGATTTTCTTTTTTGATAATTTTCTAAGCTATTTTCAAACAATTTATTCTTTTATATCTAATTTTTAAAAATATTATCCAGTTTCCAAATAGCATGTTATCTGAAGAAAAGATTCCACCAAAAATATTTGAAAAGTCACTCCAGTTGAATGGGGAGGGTGCTGATTTTATAAAATTAAGTCAATGGTTTCTGCCCTAGTTCTGATGACCAGTGAGCAGAAAGGACACTTCAGAAGTACTGGTGCATGAGGTATCACCTCACACAAGTTAGAATGGGCATCATCAGAAAATCTACAAACAACAAATGCTTGAGAGGATGTGGAGAAAAGGGAACCCTCTTGCACTGTTGGTGGGAATGTAAATTGATACAGCCACTATGGAGAACAGTATGGAGGTTCCTTAAAAAACTAAAAATAGAATTACCATAGGACCCAGTAATCCCACTACTGGGCATATACTGAGAGAAAACCATAATTCAAAAAGACAACATAATTCAAAAAGGCATCCCAATGTTCATTGCAGCACGATTTACAATAGCCAGGTCATGGAAGCAACCTAAATGTCCATTGACAGACGAATGGATAAAGAAGATGTGGTACATATATACAATGGAATATTACTCAGCCATAAAAAGGAACGAAATTGGGTCATTTGTAGAGACATGGATGGATCTAGAGACTGTCATACAGAGTGAAGTAAGTCAGAAGGAGAAAAACAAATATCGTATATTAACGCATATATGTGGAACCTAGAAAAATGGTACAGATGAACCGGTTTGCCGGGCAGAAATAGAGACACAGATGTAGAGAACAAACGTATGGACACCAAGGGGGGAAAAGGGCAGGGGTGGTGGTGGTGGTGGGATGAACTGGGAGATTGGGATTGACATATATACACTAATATGTATAAAATAGATAACTAATAAGAATGTACTGTATAAAAAATAAATAAAATAAAATTCAAAAATTAAAAAAAAAGTACTGGTGCATTCCTCCATTTTAACTTAGAAAACCTTAAATTAGTGGATTTCATCAGTAATTCCACAAGTAACTTACTCATTCTGATGCTCACTTTATCTGCTCAGAATTGCCTTCAGAAATTTAAGATGTTTTGGAATCACTTATTGCAAATGAGCCTGAGAACTGAGAATGTACATGGAGAACCTAATTTCTATTCACCTCTAGTTCAAAGACTTTAATTAAATGTGTGTGCGTGCGTGTGTGTGTGTGTGTGTGTGTGTGTGTGGTAGATGGGGGGGTGGGGAGTAAGGAGTCAGTGGAGCAGAAGGGAAATCAAAGATTGAAGCAGAGGAAAGAACAATAGGAAACAATAGTATGAAAATTGCCTTAATTTTCCTCCTCTATTTGCTTGTGTTAAACAATTCCATACATTTTATTTTGGTAAATACAACTGACATCCCACTTTTCCCTTTTCCCCTAGTGCCACTTGCTCATAAACAGGTCCCAAAGCCCTATAGAAGTCATCTATGAAGACAAGCACTAAATGTTGCTCCTTGACATTTTGTTGTTTTAGGAGTCTAATTCTTTGGAAACAACATTAAGGCAAATAAAGCCATTTAGCTTTTAATCACAGATGATATAAATCATCATGTCAGTTAACTCTAGGGTCCATAAATCTCTAAAAATGTGGATTTATGACATAGGGATGCAATTTACCAGAACTGCCTTTTTAAAATCTTATCAGAAAGATGGACTTTGATAGAACAGATTTTTGCAATTCTGCTGGCAACTGTATCAAAAATTGAGGCTCTCAAGCTCACAGTCTGTTAGCATATTAAGTATCAGCTTCACGTTTTCCCTGTTCAGACTAATTACTTCTTTAATCTGTGATTGCTGACACATATGTGCAGTTGTACAAGTTTAAGAGGAAGGAAGATGATTTTGATACTCTTCAGTTTCATTAGTATATTCTATTTTAATTGTCTTCCTTGCTAAGGCACCATTATTTTATTTGATGATTTAATAAGCAGGAAATCCAACAATAAAATTTAAGTGTTTAAGATAGTTTAAATGTTCAGTGTAACATAACCAAAAGGAGCCAAGTCAAGTGGATCTATTTAAAATACGGCTAATGTTGTTATGGGTGGTAGAGATTGGAGCTAGCTCTGATTTGCCTTGCTTAGCTTGTTCAGACCACCTATCACAGTAAACTTTCAAAATCTGTGCTCTCAAGTTTTGATCACTTACCCTAATCTCATAGCAGGCACGCACACGGAGTCAAGTGCCCTGCAGCTGACTGATACGCTGGTGCATTTTTAGAATGGAACAGAGTGAAGCTGAACCAATGCAGTGGCTAAAATAAGAAACTAATTTCAGTCCATTGTAAAGACAGCCACCCAAATCATCCCCCCAAATAATTCCAACTGTTGGGCTGCAGTACTGAAAACACATATTTGTTCTTTTTTTGGCATGCGTTTTTTATGTACTTCTTAGTCTTTCCCTCCTACTCACTGAGGCTCTCATCATCCTCTTGTTCTGGAGGTTTTGGAGCTGTTATTATATCCAAGCTCTCACATGATGCCTCTGTTAAGTTTGGTTCAGCATTTCCATTATAAAACTCATAAACTTCTGGAACAAGCTTATTATAACTGTCTATGAGGGGAAAAATTGCTCCCAGGTGAAACTTAGTATATATTACATTCATTTTCAGTCTGGAAGGCACTTGTCTTCTTTAACATATTATAAAATAAAATTTCATACCATTGCTTTTACTTTCTTTAGTTGCTTCTGTCAGTATGATAACACAAAAGAATAAAGCGGGGAAGCAAAGAGCTATTCATCTCACATTTTGCCCATTTTCTCCAGGACACTGTTCCTTTTCCATTCCCAGCCTAAAGTCAAAGTTTCCGGTCTTAGCACAGTGCCCTGAGTATCACTTTCACCAGGTCTTGTTCTGGTCACTTCTAGACTATTAGATTACAGGGATCTTGACCATCAGGGGGCCACACAGGAAGGTTTTTTATTTCCCTATTCTCAGGAGCCATTGTGAATTAAAATACATAAAATATAAAACATTAAAAATTTCCTAAAATTACTCCAGAATAGAACATTAAAAGAGATTTATGCCAATTCAAGCAATCCCATTTTTGGATTAAGTATTTAAATTGCACAGGATATTTCTTTAAATTCTTCTACTATTTGACGTTGGAGGGAAAGGAAAAGGAAAGCACAAGCAAGCTTGTAAAATGGGAATTCAACTACTGAATATTGTTACGATTTTCTTGTTTAGTAATATAAAATTAGAAGTTAGGTAAACAGTATTTTTTCACATACCTTGAACCTGAGAAAACCTTTTCCCTGGTTAAACAAACATGTAGATTTCTCATATATCTCATAATTAATATATACAAATGGAATCAATGGTAATTAAACTCCCATTCCTCTGACTGAGTCTGAGGAGGAAATACACCACCTCTGGGAGATACCTTTAAGAGAGGAGGTGCCAGGGAAGACCTGCTCAGAAAAGAGGTTAATAGGGAGCCAGGGGCCTATTGAAAAAACTATTAACTGCTTGATCTCTGATTCCAGACCTAAATTTCTGTGTTTGTCATCCACCTTCTTCTGGCTCCACCCTGATATCCATTCCTATTTCTATGACTCCCCACTGGACAGGTGATTTGTAGAGGGCTAGTACAGGTCTTCATGGGCCAGGAACCACATGTAACTCTGCATCTGCCATAAAGCCACTTTCACCATGAGGCAAAGGATGCTGTGCCCATTAGCACTCCCTTCTTTGTTCTTTATACTTTGGCTGAGCGAAGGGGTTTTATATTTGTACCCAAGCTCAATCCAGAAGCCAGGGTACAAAGAAGCCAATAGACAGTATGAGCATCCTGTTGGGATGGGCAAGTTGATTCAAAGACAAGTCTCAACACAAATGTAGGCATCTGCCTCATGCTAAAGAAAAATAAAACAGAGAGAGCTGATACTTTATTGTAGATACAAAAGAAGCTACATAAACATCTCTTTCTTCATGTAGGCTATCAGACGACATTTAAGTCTATCCAGAAACTTTTCTTTGAGAACTTATTTCAAGCCCAGCAGTGCACTGGAAGTGGAGAAAAGGAGTTACGTAGAAAAGGAAGACAATGTTTGTGCCTGGAAGCAGTCAACAGTCCAATCAAAAAACCAAAAAAAATGTCATGAATTTCAAATGAGAATATTTTAAAAGTCACTTTTTAAATACTTAAATGCTATACATTTGTTAGTAGATACTAATAAATAACTGCTGAAACAAAAATCAATAAATTTTAATTTTTCAGGAAAATTGCTTATCCTAAAAATAACGTATCAGGTTAACACTTCCTACATAACATGGTGTATAATTAGCATTCATAGAAAGAGAATGGACTTTGAAGCCAGACTCATCTCTGGTAATTTACTAGTTATGTGAACTTGGCAGGCAACTTTCATCTTTTTGAGCTTAAGCTTCCTCATCTACATAAATGGGAATTAATTTCTTCTTCAGATAGATGTATGGATAGAATAGATGAATTAATATGCCCCAAACACCCAGGAAGTTAGTAGGCATTCCATCTACCTGCTTCTGAAAATAGAACATAATCAAATTTCTTCACACAGTGGTGATGAGACTGATGAGCAAATATGATGAGGTCTTATTTTTGTTTGCTGAAGGGAAAGAGAAGTACATTCTTAAAGTTTGCTTCTAAAACACCAGTGTTCTGTTTTAAGTCTTCTCTTGAAAAGGAAAACTGACCAAATATGAGTCCCTAGTATCTGAATAGAAGATCATACTATCGTTTTAAACGTTAGAACTCATTAGAAACCACACACTCCAGGAAACTTACATTTCACACTTCTGTTTAATTTTATTTTGCTCAATCCTGGTTAAAAAAAAAAAAATACTCTGTGAACTTACCTTGAAACTTACTGATTTTATTACAGTGAGTTCCGTAAACACAGGAGTCATGGTCCTTCTTTTCCTTTCACAAGTACAGAATGACATCAGACCCAAAATCTAATAAGTTGCCTTCAGATTTCAATTCTGAGCAAACCAGAAATAGTGGGTAAGAGCTAGCTGATTGCACCCGTGAAATGATTAACCTGCACTCCAATTTACCTCTGAGTCCCTTTTCCTCAGGCTTTACCAATCATTTGGCCCTTAATGGGTCTCTTTTGCTGTTTATCAGTCTCTCTCCCCATCAATTTTCATTGCTCTCTACAGCTTCTTTATCACTTTTTGTTGTCAAGAACATAACTACTTTTGGATCAGATGTTTGACATAAATTCCTGAAATAGACATCTAGCCCATAAAGAATAGAAATGAATAGGCTAGTTTTAAATGTCACCAGTAGATAGTTCATCTCAGTAGGCGTGATTGTTAATGCTTCACATCTCTAGTTCAAAATTGAAATTTTTCCAGTGCCCCAGGCATAATTATTTTCCTCCAAATGACTTGGAAGCCAGAAATACAGCATCCACCTACACATTATATTTGACCAAAACACTGACATCAAGCAGAATCACAAAAATCTATTTATGTATGCTCCTTAGTGTTGGCAGCCTTGATTTCTTAGGAAATATCATCTTATTCAGACAGAATAAAATTTGTTAGCATTGGCAATTACTGACTTCTGCTTTAAATTAATGTCCACATGTGAGAAAAAGTGGGGTTTTGTGATTCGGAATGTAGAAAAAAATGGCAATGAAACTGAAACTTTATACACCATATTTCAGCTGACAGCACAATTTAGGGTTGAGTCACACACCCTTAAAATGAAGGCTTCCAATAGAAATGCTGACAGGCCCTTTACTTATAAGGAAGTATTTGGCTCTAGAATAATAGCAATATATTACATTTAAATGGTTCCTTTTATAAAGCACTTTAAAAACTGTCAATCTGTATTTCTCCTTCCTATACACAAGTATGTCACATTAAAGCCAATAGCAAAACTATATATCTATTATTTAGTTAGTTAGTTATGATGTATTTATTACATTTATGAGATTCACTCATAATTTATTAGCCTCTGGGCACCTCTGCACGTTCCAGAGCTAAAAAAAATAGGAAGATGGTTTGTGTCATTATGATTTGCAGGTTATTCTAGACATCATGAAAACAACACATATTGCTTCCAGCCTTATTATCTTAGAAGTTTAACACACTTTTAAAATATATGTACAGGGAGATGTGTGGCCAAGATGGTAGAGTAGGAAGACCCTGAGCTCATCTCCTCCCACAAGCACACCAAAATTACAACTATTTACAGAGTAACTATCTGTGAGAATGACCTGAAGAGTACCAGGAAAGATTCCCATGACTAAAGATATAAAGAAGTAAATACAATGAGATTGGTAGGAGGGATGGAGACACAGTATGGTCAAGATCCACACCTCTCCACACCACAAATGGAAGGATAATCATAATTGCAGAGGTTCTCTCCAAGGGATAAGGGGTGCAAGCCCCACATCAGGCTCGCCAGCCTGGGGTCCTGTACCAGGAATAGGAGCCCTCCAAACGTCTGGCTTTGAAGGCCAGTGGGGCTTGTGAATGAGAGATCCAGAGGGCTATAGGAAACAGAGACTTCTCTTAAAGGGCATGCACAAAAATCTCACACACTCCGAGTCCCACTGCAGAGGCAGTCACTTGAAAACAGCATGGGTTCAACCCACTTGCTGATTTTGGAGAGCCTACCAGAGAGGCAGGAGGCAACTTGGAATACCCCTGGGGGCATAGATGCAGGTGGCAGTTATTTGGGGGAGCTCATTCTACCAGGAGAAAACTTGTGCTGGCAAGCATCCTTTTGGAATCCTCTGTCTAGCCTATTAGTGCCAAGGACTTACCCACCCACCATCCAGTGGACACCAGTTCTAGGATTCCTCCCAGTCCTGAAGCTGACTGCCCCAGGACACAGCCTTACCCATGAGTGGGCTGGCACCACCCAGGGCTCTCTGGGTCATGTAGCTGGCTGCCTAAAGACCTGGCCATGCTTACAAGTGGAATAGCAACCATCACATGAGGCAAGGCTTTGCAGCCAGCCATACTTACTAGCACACCCACAGAAATTGGACCTGCCAATGAAAGGGCTCACACAGCCCACATAGGGGGCACCCCTAGAGTACATAGCTCTGGTGACCAGAGGGGAGTGTGCTGCTGGGCCCCATAGAACATCACCTCCATAAGGCCACTTCTCTAAAATTGGGAAATGTAACAGACCTACCTAATACATAGAAATAAACACAGAGAATTAGGCAAAATAAGGAGATAGATGAAGATATTTCAAATGAAGGAATAAGACATAACCTCAGAAAAAGAAATAAACAAAGTAAAAATAAGCAATCTATATGATAAAGATAAAGGTAATGATCATAAAGATGCTAGACAAACTAGGGAGATGAATGGATAAACATAGTGGGAATTTCAAGAGTTAGAAAATATAAAGAAGAACCAAATGGAGCTGAAGAATACAATAACTGAAATTAAAAATGCAACACTAGAAGGAATCAACAGATTAGATGATACAGAGAAACAGATCAGTGAAGAGAAAAAGAAAAAACAGATCAGTGAAGAGAAAAAGAAAAAAAGAATTTTAAAAATTTTTTAAAAATTTAAAAATTTTAAGAGATCTCTGGAACAATCTCACCCATGTTAACAATCCCATTATAGGGGTCCAGAAGCAGAAGAGAGAGAGAAAGGGGCAGAGAACTTACTTGAAGAAATAATAGCTAAAAACATCTTTAACCTGGGAAAGGAAAGAGACATCCAAGTCCGGGAAGCACAGAGAATTCCAAACAAGAGGAACATAAAAGAGGACCACACCAAGACACATTATATTTAAAATGGCAAAAAATAAAGATAAAGAGAGAATCTTAAAAACAGCAAAAGAAAAGTAATACTTATGTACAAGGGAACTCTCATAATGAGTCTATCAGCTGAATTTTCAGCAGAAACTTTGCAGACCATAAGGAAATAGCACAGTATATTCAGTGATAAAAGGAAAAAACCTACAACCAAGAATACTCTACATTTAACTCAGTTTAAAGGAGAGGTAGGAGCTTTACAGAGAAGCAAAAGCTAAAACAGTTCAGCACCATTAAACTGCCTTTACAAGATGTGTTAAAGGTACTTTTCTAAGTGGAGAAGAAAAGACCACAATTAAAAATATTACAAAAGAAAATTACAAAAGGAAAAATCTCACTGGTAAAGGCAAACATACAGTAAAGGTAGTAGAACAACCACTTACAAAGCTAATAGAAAAAAATTAAAAGACAAAAGTAGTGAAATTATTTACATCCATAAAAGTAGTTAAGTTATACACAAAACAAAAAGATGTGAAATATGATATCAAAAATATTAAGCATAAGGGAGGGGGAGTAAACATGCAAAGCTGTTAGAATGTGTTAGAACTTAAGAGACCATCAACTTAAAATAATCAGGTATTTATACTGGTTGCTATAGATAAACCTCATGGTAACCACAAACTAAAAACCTATAATAGATGCAAACACAACAAAGAGAAAGGAATAGAAACATAACACAAAAGATAGTTATTAAATCATAAGGGAAGAGAGCAAAAAAAGAACTACAAAAACAAGAAAACAATGAACAAAATGGCAATAAGTATGTACACATCAATAACTACTTTAAATGTAAATGGATTCATTCTCCAATCAAATGAAAGACTGGCTGAATTGATACAAAAACAACACCCATATATGTACTGCCTATAAGAAACTCACTTCAGATCTAAAGACACACACAGACTGGACACGAAGAGATGGAAAAGATATTCCATGCGAATGGAAACAAAAAAAGCTGGGGTAGCAGTACTTATATCAGACAATATAGACTTTAAAAGAAAGACTGTAACAAGAGACAAAGAAGAACATTATATAATGATAAAGGGATCAATCCAAAAATTATAAATATAAAAATACTCCACATAGGAGCACCTAAATACATAGAGCACATATTAAAAAACATAAAGGGAGAAATTGACAGTAACACAATAATAATAGGGAACTTAAACATTCCACTTACATCAACAGACAGAAAAATCCAGACATCCGTACAGAAAACCAATAAGGAAACACTGGCCTTAAATGACACCTTACAACAGATGGGCTTAATAGATGTACATACAGAACATTTCATCCAAAAGCAGCAGAGTACACATTCTTTTAAAGTGCCCAGGGAACATTCTCCAGGATAGATCACATGCTAGGCCACAAAATAAATCTCAATAAATTTAAGACTGAGATCATATCAAGTACCTTTTCTGATCACAACACTATGAACAAAAAATCAACTATAAGGAAAAAACTGCAAAAAATACAAATACATGGAGGCTGAACGATATGCAAATAAGCAACCAAGATTCACTAAAGAAATCAAAAAGGAAATTTAAAAACACCTGGTGAAAAATGAAAATAGAAACACAATACAGTAAGTCCTCTACATACAAACCTTCAAGTTGTGAACTTCCAAAGATGAGAACATGTGTGCCAGGCCCTGTATGCCAGTGGTTGTACTGTATACTGTACTTTTCAAGGTACTGTACCATAAGATTAAAAATATTTTCTTTATTTTTTATGTTTGTTTGTTTCTACGTATGTATTATTTGTGTGAAAAGTATTATAAACCTATTATAGTACAGTACTATCAGTACTATATAGTCGATTGTGTTAGTTGGGTACCTAGGCTAACTTTGTTGGACTTACAAACAAATTGGACTTACAAATGCACTCTCAGAATGGAACTTGTTCATATGTAGGGGACTTACTGTAATCCAAAATCTATGGGAAGCAGCAAAAGCACTTCTAAGAGGGAAGTCTATAGCGATACAAGCCTACCTCAGGAAACAAGAAAAATCTCAAATAAACTATTTTACCTTACACCTAAAGGAACTAGAAAAAGAAGAAAAAACGAAACCCAAAGTTAGTAGAAGGAAAGAAATCATAAAGATGAGAGTGGAAATAAATGAAATGGAGACTGAAAATAGAAAAGTTCAATGAAACTAAGAGATGCTTCTTTGAAAAGATAAATAAAATTGATAAACCTTTAGCCAAACTCATCAAGAAAAAAGAGAGAGGGCCCAAATAAATAAAACCAGAAATGAAAGAGCAGAAATTACCACCGACACCACAAAAATACAAAGGATCATAAGAAATTACTATGAATAATTATACAACAATAAGATGGACAACCAAGAAGAAATGGAAAAATTCCTAGAAACATACAATCTCCCTAGACGGAATCAGGAAGAAATAGAAAATATGAACAGACCAAATACCAGTTATAAAATTGAATCAGTAATCAAATAACTCTCAATAAATGAAAGTCCAGGATCAGAAGGCTTTACAAGAGATTTCTACCAAACATTTGCAGAAGCATTAACACCTATAATTCTCGAATTATTCCAAAAAATTGAAGAGGAAAGAATTCTTCTAAACTCCTCCTATGCAGCCAGCATCACCCAGACGTCAAAACCAGACAAAGATATCACCAAAAAATAAAATTACAGGCCAATATCACTGATGAACATAGACGCAAAAATCCTCAACAGAATATTAGCAAACCGAATAAAACAATACATTAAAAGGATCATACATTTAGTTTGCTTCCATGTCCTGGCTATTGTAAATAGTGCTGCAATGAACAATGGGGTGTGTGTATCTTTTCAAATTATGGTTTTCTCCAAATATATGTCCAGGAGTGGGATTGCTGAATCATATGGCAACACTGTTTTTAGTTTTCTAAGGAAGCTCCATACTGTTCTCCATAGTGGCTACACAAATTTACATTCCCAACAACAGTGTAGGAGGGTTCCCTTTTCTCCACACCCTCTCCAGCATTTATTGTTTGTAGATTTTTTGATGATGGCCATTCTGACTGGTGTGAGGTGCTACCTCGTTGTAGTTTTGATTTGCATTTCTCTAATAATTTGATGTTGAGCATCTTTTCATGTGCTTTTTGGCCATCTGTATGTCTCCTTTGGAGAAATGTCTGTTTATATCTTCCACCCATTTTTTGATTGGGTTGTTTATTTTTTTGATATTGAGATGCATGAGCTGTTTGTGTATTTTTGAGATTAATCCCTTGTCAGTCACTTTGTATATTTTCTCCCATTCTGAGGGCTGTCTTTTCGTTTTGTTTATGGTTTCCTTTGCTGTGCAAAAGCTTTTAAGTTTAACTAGATCCCATTTGTTTATTTTTGTTTTTATTTTCATTACTCTAGGCAGTGGATCAAAAAAGATCTTGCTGAGATTTATGTCAGAGAGTGTTCTGCCTATGTTTTCCTCTAAGAGTTTTATAGAATCTGGTCTTACATTTAGGTCTTTAATCCATTTTGAGTTTATTTTTGTGTATGGTGTTAGAGAGTGTTCCTTTTTTTTTTTTAATAGCAATCTCACATAAAACATAGTTGTTAGTTTTTTTGTTTTTTTAATCAGTCATCAGTTTTATACACATCACTGTATACATGTCAATCCCAATCGCCCAATTCAGCACACCACCATCCCCACCCCACCGCAGTTTTGAGAGTGTTCTAATTTCATTCTTTTACATGTAGCTGTCCAGTTATCTCAGCACCACTTAAACCTAAATGTCCATCAACAGAGGAATAGATAAAGAATATGTGGTACATAGATATACAAAGGAATATTACTCAGTCATAGAAAAGAATGAAATAAAGCCATTTGCAGTAACAGGGATGGACTTAGAGATTGTCATACTGAGTGAAGTAAGTCAGACAGAGAAAGACAAATATCATATGATATCACTTATATGTGCAATCCAAAAAAATGCTACAAACGAACTTATTTACAAAACAGAAATAGAGTCACAGATGTAGAAAACAAACTTATGGTTACTGGGGGGAAAGGGTAGGGAGGAATAAATTGAGAGATTGGGATTGACATATACACACTACTATATATAAAATAAATAACTAATAAGAACCTACTGTATAGCACAGGCAACTCTACTCAATACTCTGTAATGACCTATATGGAAACAGAATCTAAAAAAGAGTGGATACCGAGGGGTGGGATAGGGAGGGTGGGAGGGAGGGAGATGCAAGAGGGAAGAGACATGGAGATATATGTATATGTATAACTGATTCACTTTGTTATAAAGCAGAAACTAACACACCATTGTAAAGCAATTATACTCCAATAAAGATGTTTAAAAAAAAAGAGTGGATATATGCATATGTATAAGTGATTCACTTTACTGTACAGCAGAAACTAACACAAAATGGTAAATCAACTATACTCCAATAAAAATTAATTTAAAAAAAAGATCATACACCATGATCAAGTGGGATTTATCCAACAGATGCAAGGATTTTTCAGTATCTGCAAATTAATTGATGTGCTATACTACATTAACAAATTAAAGAATAAAAAGCATACAATCATCTCAACAGATACAGAAAAAGCTTTTGACAAAATTCAACATTCATTTATGGTAAAAACTGTCAACAAAGTGGGTATGTATATAGAGAACATATCTCAATATAATAAAGGTCATACAGTAAGTCCCGTACATATGAACCTTCAAGTTGCAAACTTTCAAAGCTGTGAACACGTGTTCGCATGTCCAGTCACGTAAGTTAGTTAATGTGTGTGGCGTACATTGTCATGTGCATGCATCCTCTACAAGTGGTTGTGCTTTTGTGTACTTCACTGTACAGTACTGTATAGAGTACAGTAGTACAGTATCTTTATTTCAAGCCCATGATGTCTGGAAGCAACTATAAAAGTAGCAGTGATGTAGCTGGTACTGCTAAGAAGCACCAGGAATTGGAGGCCCAGAGAAAGGACAAAGAGAGACAAGAGGAAGAAGAAGTAACTGCAGAACCAAAAAGATTCACAATGCAAGAAATGGCAAGTGGATTCCCTTTACTTGAGAAGGCACTGTTAGTTTTTGAGGCACAGGACCCAAATGTAGCACAGTACATGAAGGTTGCAGCAGCTGTTCAGAATGCAATCCAGTCCTACCATGTAATCTATGATGAGAAAAATAGAGCTACTATCCAGACATCACTGGATCATTTTTTTCAAGAGGGTAGGTAGAATTGAATCCAGCAAGGAACCAGAACCTGTGCCGTCAACTTCAGGCCTGAGTGAAATTGCAGCTTGCCCTCCACTCCTATGGCTGATGATCTTTCAGCTTTACCATTTCCCACCTCCTCTCCCTCCTCCAATCAGTAACTCTTCTTGCCTGTTCACTCGATGCCCTCCCCTGTATTCCAGCTGTTGTACTGTACTACTGTGCTTTTCAAGGTACTATACTATGGGATTAAAAATATTTTCTTTATTTTTTGTGTTTGTTTGTTTTCTATGTATTATTTGTGTGAAAAGTATTATAAACCTATTACAGTACAGTACAGTACTAGTAGCCAATTGTGTTAGCTGGGTACCTAGGCTAACTTTGCTGGACTTACGAACAAATTGGACTTACAAACACACTCTCAGAATGGAACTCATTCATATGTAGGGGACTTACTGTATATGACATACATAAAGCCAACATCATACTCAACGGTGAAAAGACAAAAGCATTTCCTCTAAGATCAGGAACAAGACAAGGATACCCACTATCATCACTTTTATTCAACATAATCTTGGAAGTCCTAGCCACAGTAATCAGACGAGAAACAGAAATAAAAGGAATCCAAATTAGGAAGGAAGAAGTATAACTATCACTGTTCACAGATTACATGATACTATATATAGAAAATTCAAAAGACACTGCCAAAAACTATCAGAACTAATAAATTAATTCAATAGAGTGGAAAGGTAAAAAATTAATACAAAAATCTATTGCATTTCTATACACTAACAATGAACTATCAGAAAGAGAAATTAAGAAAACAATCCCATTTACAATTGCATCAGAAAGAATAAAATACCTAGAAATAAAGTTAACCAAGGAGCTAAGAGACTTGTATTCAGAAAAATAAAAGGCATTGAAAAAGAAATTTAAGATGACACAAAAATGGAAAGATATACTGTGCTCATGGATTGAAAGAAGTAATATGGTTAAAAATGGCCATACTACCCAAGGAAATCTACAAGTTTAATGCAATCCCTATCATAATACCAATGGAATTTTTCACAGAAAGAGAACAAATGATTCTAAAATTTATATGGAAACACAAAAGACTCCAATTGGCCAAAACAATCTTGTGAAAGAAAAATAAAGTTGGAGGTATCACACTCCCGATTTCAAACTATAAAACAAAGCTACAGTAATCAAAACACTATGGTGCTGGCATAAAAACAGACACAAAGATCAATGGAACAGAACAGAAAGCCCAGAAATGAGCCCACACTTATATGGTCAATTAATCTATGACAAAGGAGTCAAGAATATACAATGGGGAAACTACACACTCTTCAATAAATGGTGTTGGGAAAACTGGATAGCTACATGTAAAAAAATCAAAGAGGACTACTTTTTCACACCATATACAAAAATAAACTCAAAATGGATTAAAGATTTAAATGTAAGACCTGAAACTATAAAATTCCAAGAAGAAAACCTAGGCAGTATGCTCTTTGAACATCAGTCTTAGTAATATTTGGGGGGATATGTCTCCTCAGGCAAGGGAAAGGAAAGCAAAAATAAACAAATTGGCCTACATCAAACTAAAAAACTTTTGCACTGTGAAGGAGACTATCAACAAAATGAAAAGGCAGCCTATGGAAAGGGAGAAGATATTTGCAAATGATACATCTGATAAGGGATTAATATCCAAAATACACAAAAAACTCATACACCTCAACATCAAAGAAACAGTTAAAAAATGAACAGAGGATCTGAATAAACATTTTTCCAAAGAAGACAAACAGATGACCAACAGACATATGAAAAGATGCTCAATGTCACTGATCATCAGGGAAATGCAAATCAAAACCATAATAAGATACCACCTCACACCTGCCAGGATGGCTATCATCAAAAAGACAACAAATAACAAGTGGAGAAAAGGGAACCTTTATGCACTGTTGGTGGGATGTAAATTGGTGCAGTCACTATGGAAAACAGTATGGAGTTTCCTCAAAAATTAAAAATAGAACTGCCATATGATCCAGGAACCTCACTTCTGGGTATTTACCTGAAGAAAATTAAAACACTAATTTGAAAAGATACATACACTCCAATGTTTATTGCATCATTATTTACAATAGCCAGGATATGGAAGCAACCCAAGTGTCTACACACAGTGGAATATTACTCAGCTATTAAAAATGAAATCTTGCCATTTGTGACAACATGGATGGATCTAGAGGGTATATTATGCTAAGTGAAATAAGTCAGACAGAGAAAGACAAGTGCCCTATGATCTCACTTATATGTGGAATCTAAAATACACAACGAACAAACTTATAAAACAAAATTAAAAGAGACTCATAGGTAGAGAGAACAAATAGGGTTTGACAGAAGGGAGGTTAGTGGGGGAGTGAGCAAAATAGTTGAAGGGGATTAAGAGGTACGAACCTTCAGGTATATAATAAATAAATCACAGGGATGTAATATACAGCATAAGGAATATGGTCAATATTATTATAATAGTGTGAGACAGATGGTTACTAGACTTATCATGGCAATCATATCATAATGTACGCAAATGTCAAATCATTAGGTAGTACACCTGAAACTAACATAAAATTGTACATCAACTACGTTCCAATAAAAAAATATATACATATGAATGTATATTATACATTCATCAGAAAAGAAACACAGACTGATGTAGCTCAGAATTACTTCAAATATTAGAAAAAGAAAGCAGGAGCAATAATATCTAATCAAAGGTATTTTTGGTAGTTTTTTGTTGTTTTTTATATTTTATGTTGTGAAGTGTTGTTCCATAGTAGAGGTTAGCATAAATGGTATGCTATGGAGAAGTTTGAATTAATAATTTATTTAAGGCAAAGGCCTCTGGGTCTTGTAGGCAGCCGTCTCTCCTTTCAGGCCTCTGTTTCCCAGCAGGCTCTGCGGGTGTACGGGCTTACGAGGTCGGGAAGTGATGTTAGGCGTAAACAGGTCCTGCCGTGGCCGCTGCTGAGGCTGGCGGGCAGGACGCCGGCTGCCACTGACCGGAGAGAAGCTGCCTGCCGACGTCAGCCTGGGTCGCAGCCGCCGCCGCCGCTGTGGGGCAGACAGCATCTAGCAGTGTTGGCATGTAGTAGGCCCTCAAGAAATGTGTGTTGAATGAACGATGCCTGTGACAAGCAACTGGACTTTATTCTTTCCTGACCCTTGCTCCTATGACACACCTCTTCCTGGCTGACACTGTCACCCCTTCAGAGCAGGACTGCTCTTCTCTAGGGAAGCTGGAAAGGAAACAGCCATGGCCAAGGACATCCTGGGTGAAGCAGGGCTGCACTTTGATGAGCTGAACAAGCTGCGGGTGTTGGACCCAGAGGTTACCCAGCAGACCATAGAGCTGAAGGAAGAGTGCAAGGAGTTTGTGGACAAAATCGGCCAGTTTCAGAAAATAGTTGGTGGTTTAATTGAGCTTGTCGACCAACTTTCAAAAGAAGCAGAAAATGAGAAGATGAAGGCCATTGGTGCTCGGAACTTGCTCAAATCTATAGCAAAACAGAGAGAAGCCCAACAGCAGCAACTCCAGGCACTAATAGCTGAAAAGAAAATGCAGCTTGAAAGGTATCGGGTTGAATATGAAGCTCTGTGTAAAGTAGAAGCAGAACAAAATGAATTTATTGACCAATTTATTTTTCAGAAATGAACTGAAAATTTCATTTTCTAGCAGGAGGGCAAAAAAAAGAAAAAAAACCCACAACCCCCAAACCAAAAAAACCTCTGTACCAATCCAGTGACTTGACTAATGACTCAAGTGTGTTGTGTGAGATGGTGTGTGAGGAATGCAGCATCTCTGAAGGCAATAAAACAAATCTGGGGGAGCTTGTTTCAGACGTCAGTGCCTATCTGCAGGCGAACACCCAGTGGCCATTGTGGTCCAGGTTCTCACCTCTTGCATTCTCAGTCTGAACTGAGCAGCCTATAAACTTTTTTTGTAAATTCACAAAGCTTTGGAAGGAAAAGCAATAAATTATTATTTTCAAATGAAAATAATAATAATAATAATTTATTTAACTTTATACATCATTTTCTCAAACAAATTTATATTACATCACTGTTATGTGCTTAGCATTGGGCATAGGTATAAAACTTCAGTCTTAAATTGAATCTCAGGCTCGGCTCTCTAACAGGGTCAACAGCCAAGCACTCAGCTCCAAAATATTTCATAGTACATTTCAATTCAGAGTTTATCATCTAAGAATGTTATTTTCTTCATATCAAATATTTTGATCCTAATAGATTATTTCAATAGATTACATGGTTTAAAAATTTAAAAATTAAAAGATGAATCTAGACACTCCTTTTCATCCCCAGCTCTCAATGTGTCTATGCCCATCCAGGAGAGATTCTAGATCTGAGTTCCACTTCAGTCTCTTCCTGGTTCTCTCCCTGAGAAAGTACTAGGTTCAGGGTGTAGAGAGATTGTAATGGCAGGATTTGGGCCAATCTGACCTGGAGAGTCAAAAATATTTATAATTCCATGCCCTAGACCTTTATAGCAATGTAGTAAATGGCCTTAGGTTAGTTATGAACCTAGTGAGTGAGCATAATGATGCCTTAGCAGGGAAATAACCTCTTTCCAACTGATAAGTATGCTTTAAATTGTTTTGAGATGTTGGAATAAAAAATGTTCTATAAACACAACGTACATGCACAGTGTAAAATTTCACTCTAGCTCCCTTTGTCTTTACTGGTAAAACTCATTTGTCATGACCTGTAGCACCTTTGCTTTTTTATTGCTATCCTTAACACTTGGTTGAGAAAAATCTGTCATGCCTCTAAATGCCTAGTGCTAAATCAATCAGTATCTTCTAAACTAAGCCTGGCAAAATTTCCTGTATTCCTGACCACCAGCCAATCAAGATCCAAATGTTGCTCACCAGGAGCAGAGAGGCAAAGCATTAATTTACTATACCTTGGAAAGTTCTTATCAACTCCATGGTACAATTTTTTCAGCTTTAGTACAAAGGAACATCTCCAGCACAAGATTATGAAATTCATTTGTAACTAAACCTCCAGAACACTTGTAGAAAAATATACATTTGATTTTCAGATAGTGGAAAGAAAGATAAGTGTGGCAATTATGTAATGTAAAATGAATAACCTTTAGGAAACCAATATTCATTTTTTCCCCCAATTTTTCCCAATGGATCATGTTTCTACCTAGGCACACAAGCAAGGGCATATTCAACTTTAATACCTAAAGATGTGTGCACATGTACAGGCATTTTTCTTACTTGTGTGATTTTTTAGAATGATACCCCAAGGGCCATACAATAGTTTTGCATTTATCTCTGAAATTCTATGACTTTCAGAATAATTTTATAAATAGTAACATTAAATACTTTTAGAGCACTGAAAATATACTAAATACAAAGAGGTAGATATGATCCTTGCACCCCCATCCTTACACAGATTTAACATTAATTTCTGATTAACTCAGGAATTTTCAGTTCATGATCAGAACGCTTCAGTTTTCAGACATGAACTTACCGTCCTTTCTTCTCACATAGCATGTGCCTTCAACCCTCATTACCAAATCTGATTTATGAAGTCTGCAAGCATGATGAAATGTGTTGATGTTAGAGGAGAGATTTACATTTCTTCTTTTTCTTCCTTTCTAAAGCACTCTTTCACTTTATCAGTGTCAGTCATTCAGGCACCTCTTTGACAAGGGACTTGAAGGAAGATGACAGTACCAGAGTCGAAGATGCTGGGTCAAGTAAAAGGCAAGTTTTATGAATACTTCCTGCAATTGCAGATGTATTTAAAAACAGAAGCACATTAATTACTGCAAGACTAAGGTATTTGCATTTTATTTCTAGACAAGTCAAAAGGCAAGGTGGGAAGAAAGAATGTCAAGGCTGGTAAAGGAGGGTAGGGTGGTGGTGGGATTTTATCCCACAAGGGACCTTATTTTGCACAGTAGGTGGCCAAGGGGAATTTTATCCCATTATCTTACAAGTAAATGAAGCTTTGCATTTCAGCCCCCTAGAGTGCTCATGGCAGGTCTCCTACTATTCCCCTGTTATTTTTGCAAGTAATTCTGCCAAAGATGCTATTACTCTGGTTTACAATAGTTGATCACTGCTGTGAAATTCAGGCCATAGATAAAATGAATTTTTAAAAAAATAAACAACAACAACAACAAAAGAGTGAGGGGGTCCAACAGCCCTAACACTTACTTGCTCTTGGAGAAGCTTTGCCAAATGCTCCACTTTAGAAGGTCATTAAATATTTCTGAATTTCCATTTCTATTATAACTGGTTGGTGATTACCTAGTTCCTGGTATCTAAACTGAGCGGCTGTTCCTGCTCTTCTTTATGGGAATGCTAACTATTCCTGAGGGATGTAGGTCTCCCTTGCCTGCCCTTTGAGACAGGATTCCAAACAAGACACTTACTCATGAATGTTTACTGATTATAAAAGTTTGGCAGCTTAGAACATGTGTATTCAGGCCATTCAAGATGGCTGTTTGCTTGCTCTCTGTACACCCTCTGCTGGACCAGTCCCTGCATCACCTACACCCTACTCACACGACTGAACTTCCCTCTTAATCACAGAGCTTAATCAGTAAATACCTACATACTTGTTCACCCTCTCCCACTCCAGCTAGTGATTGTTCTAATCTTTAGATCAGAATGGCTCCCTTAGGATAGTTTAGCAAAGAGAAGACCACTGCTCCAGGAAGGTACTTAGCCCAGGGGCTAAGAGAGATGTGTCCCTCTGCTGGTTTCCCTGGTAATGGATGAGCCAATCTGAAGTCAATTCCCCCTATAACTGGTAGACTGGTAGTCTCCTTATCCTACCCCACTTCCCCCAGCAAAGACTGCTGCCGCCGTGTCCTTCCTGTTGTCTACCATCCATGGTGGGGTGTAGCTCCAGGACCCTCTTGCTTTAGACATGTAAGATCGCCCATCTATTAAACCATCGATGTCTCTGTCGCTGACTCTGGACTCTTCAGTCTCGGGGCTGGGCAAGTACAGGGCTTGCATGCCTGCGGGCTGCAGCCCAACAGAGCAAAAGAAGGGCTGTATGAGAAAGAGTAGCAATTTGTTTATCTGAAGTCGAGTGGTGATGGCTCTCATTTCCTTTACGTGTGTGTGTTGTGTCACATTCCTCGTTATGCCAAAGCATTTCTGAATCCCTTCACTGCCAGATCCCATTTGACCCATCAGCCCCACCTGGAACATGTTTAACCTTTTACTTACCATACAGCGTTTTATTGGTAAGTATTGGTATTTACTTATCTGTCTTCCCTGCAAGAATATGAGATCAAGGCCATCATTTTATTGCCATTACCATACAGAAAACCTGCACAAAGTAGCATTTAATTAATTTTTACCATACAAACGAATAATAGAGTTGCCTTTGTTAACATGGTTTCCTCTGTTATGTACCATTGTAATAGAGCAACTGAGTTTACAGAAAAATAAGTTCTCCACAATGCACATCTGAGCAGTGGTTCAAAAACTAGATAAAACTCAGCATTCGTGAATCTGAAATTCCACTGGTGGGGTTAAAATTCTATATCCTTCATTCAATGGCAAATACAATTGCAAAGCTAATAGCTAGAGTTTGAAAAAGACTTTATTAATCATGACATTCGGTTAGAGCAAGCCTCTGTTGAAACCAAAGCTAATAAATTATAGGCATAGCTAATAAGGTCAGGAAGCTGCTACTACCAAAATCCTGGAAATATTCTCTAAATCTCCAGATTACTTTTAACTAGCTTAAGTAACTGCTTTATAAATGGATAGTCACCTGTGAATAGTTATTCCAGAATGGATAACTATTTATCGATTCTGGAATGGATAAATTTCCCTTTCCCCTCTGGGAACACAAGCTGTGAATTTTCTATTGCCTTTTTCTACCCCCACCCCATAGAACTCAAGGCCCCTCTATACTTTTCACAACAGTGTATGTGAAATGGTTGAAGGGTAAAAACCCAAGGTGTTACAGCCAGCAAGGAGTGTTACATACTATTACACTGCAAGGTCAGTAGATGGCCTGTTATTTTAAATGTTCTTTAAATTATCTCCCTAGGGAGATAATTTTCTGCTGACTCTCTGTCTTCCCAAAGAAGCAGAATTTAACACACCTCACAGCCTCCACATGGTGAGAAAACAAAGACACAAGCCATGGTCAGAAAGGACCGGAATCCTTTCTGAGGAGGAATCAAAACACAATTTCATAAGGACTTTACAAGCAAAGTTAGTCCAAGGTAGTTGATGTCAGTGTGGGGTCCCCAGACCAGCAGCATTAACCTCACCAGGGTACTTGAAAGAAATGCAAATCTTTGGGCCTCATCCAAATCCACTGAATCAGAAACTCTGTGAGTGGGGCCCATCAATCTTGAATTGAACAAGCCACCCAGTAGATTTTTAAGACATGCTGAAGCTTGAGCTCCTATCATCTAAGGTGATAAGTAGACCCAGGTCTTCTTTTAAATTACTGTATATAGGAGACATCAATTTACCTACCCATACAGTTCATGAGGATTTTGTTAAAATCAGAGCTTAGTGGAAACTGCAAATGTATTAAGGACCCTGATTAAAAACAAGTATCCATGTTAGTGTAGCTGTGGGTAGATTACACACATAAACACACAGCAGAAAAAGAATGTCAAAGGAACTCACCTTAACAGAAATCAAATAAATTGTGCATTATATTATAATTATATTATGTTGTTGTAAATTGTTATAATCTATAACAATATCTACAACTATAATGACAGTATAGATTGGAACAGGAATAGTCTAACCAATAGAAGAAAACTTAGCCTATAAACCAACCCCAAATTTATGGAAGTTTCATGTACAAAGTGTAAGGTCATGGAAGTCACTGGAAAGGGCAGGGGCAAAAAATGATTCAATAAATAAAAATTGGAAATACAGTTTTCTATATAACAGTGAAATGGAATTAAAAGCCTATCTCACAACAGCAACAAAAATCAATGCCAAGTAGATTGAGACTTTAAAATGTAAAAAGCAAAACTTTTTTAAAAAAATTAAATAAACATATATATATTTTACTGACCTTGTTGTAAGAAAATTTTATTTACAAGGCACAAAATTCACTAACCAGAAAAAAAGATGAAAATTATATGTATATTAATTAATAAATTCTATTAATTAAAACATATATTTTTAAAGGAAACATGAAAAAAACCAAACCACACTAAAAGAAGATACAGTATTTATAATATATACAACTGACAAAGGATTAGTGTCAAGAACATAAAAAGAACTCTTATAAATATCTTTTAAAAAAGACAACAATAAAAATATGGGAAAAACAAAATCTTTTTGAGCAATATGAAGATATAATCTCAGTTGTAATTAGGAAAGCAACACCACAGTGAGATACCCTTTTAACTCCCCTTATTCAACTGGCTAAAATTAAGTTTAACAACACTGTTTTGAAGGAGAAATAGATTAAGAGGATCTCTTTTTACATTGCAGATATAAATGCGATGGTTACAAGTTGTCTTAAAAACAAATTAAGATTATCTTTACAAGCTAAACAATGGCAGACTATGGCTCCATAATTTCACTACTGGGAAAATACTCAAGGATATCTTACCTATGAGCATCATGGGACAACAACAACAAGAATATTCACTGCAGCACTAATTGTAATTACTAGAAACTGAAAACAATATAAATTCCCACCAAGAGGAAGATTAATGACTATAATGCAACAATTTAACACAATGGAATGTTGTAGCATGGAATCACACGGAGTGATTTTAGTAATATAAAACTGAATTTAAAAAATAGTCCCCAAAGACTGTAACAGTATGGCACCCTTTTATGAAGTTCAATAACAAATAAAACTAACAATATATCCTTTAGACATATAATGATGTTCAAGAGAATGATGAGTGCAAAATTTAGGATAGCAAGGATCTCTATGGGGAAGTTGAAGGCTAGTGGAGGAATAGAGTTTGTGTGAATTATTGATTTGTTTTAGATATTCACTGGAATGTTCATTATGTTATTTTATTATTTAAAAATCAAAAGAAATAGTTAATATAAAAAGAAAATGTATGCAAGAAAGATAATGATGCATAATGAACTAAAAATTATGATTAAACTAATTCTGTATTTCCAAAGTCCTTAAATTAAAAAAAAATAAACAAGAGAGAAGAAAAGACAGGAAAGGAAAAAAGAAAGAGGAGGGAAGAAAGGAAGGAGGCAGGGAGGAAGGAAGGAAGTCTAGCAGGCAGGCAGGAAGTCTGGGTATATATTTAGTGTATTATTTTTGTGGTTTCATAGTCACTTCCATCCTTGATAAGTTGTTGCTAGCTATCCCAGTGTAGGAATGGTTTCTAGGAATATTCCTATTACCTCCTCTATTGATTCCCCTGCACCTTGATGTACTACTATATGAATGTTTCCCCCAGTGCCCTGCACCAAAAGCAAGTGATGAGCAGGGAAGAAAGATTTGAAAGATAATGTGTCAGAAGCCAGTCTATGGAAAATTCTTCCATTCATCAGAGATGTAAAATTATAAGCAGAAAATTCAGTTCTCATTAACACCTAGTCAAACTGGAAGTTCCATCTGTGAGGAATATATTTAACAATACATCATATAAAACTATAAGTGTATAACACATTATTAAGGTAATTACATGAAATAGAATGCATGGAAACCTGTGTTTGAGGTCACAAACCTGCAACAACATTATAAACTACAAGCACAACTGTACATGAAATCATTAATAAAAAATTTTTAATCACTCATGATAGAGGAAAGATTTTTCTATTCTTGATATAGAAGTGATACTATAAAGTCATTTTCATATAAAGTTCTAAAGAGAATGCAGCAAAAAAATATATATGTATATATAGAGAAAAGGAGTATTATATACAAAGTTGCACTAGAGTTAATTTAAATGTTAGATTTTGAAAAAAATTTTAGATGTTTGTGGTATTTCTCGTCTTCTGAAAATCTTTAACTTGGTTTATTTTTGTTTTCATCTTAAATAAATATTTATTTTTATCTTAATTTTACATTTATAAATTCAAGAAAAAAATATTTAAAGGTAGCCCACCAAAATGGTACATAAGCTTCAACACTTTATAAATCTGGGTAAACCCCTTCCTGAGCCTTTAAAACACAGGTGGAATCATCTCCTTCTACTTATCCTAACCTCACTTTCTTTGGGTTCTAATTCTGGCTCTTTCCCTCACTTTCTTTATATTCTCAACATCTCCAGTCAACAAGACTCACATCAGAATAAATGGAGGATAGGACCACCTGATGTCCATTTAGATTTTCACAATCTTTTATTTTGTGAACAAGATGAACAGAAAACATTCATTTAAAAAAGATGTTAAAGACAATTGTTCTTTTTACTGATCCCAAAGTTAGAGAAGGTACTTTACTTTCTGTCATATATATCAGACTATTAAAACCCAACTGACCCTGGAAACAAGGTTTCCATACTTATAAGATGATCACTCAAAGATCCATCTTTAAAAGTTTGAGAATTTTCAAAAAACCAAAATGCCACATCAGATGACAGCTATTCTATGACTTATGACATCACTGACTGATGAAAATAAGAGGTAAGTAAGTATAATAACAAAGCAAATACTTAGCAATAATTTTTTATTGATTTAAGTCAAGATTAAGGAAGGGCTTACAATGTGCTATAAACTTGTTGCATTTTCAAAATGCAAATAAATATGGTCACATTTACTGTGAAATTAAGCCTAATGCAATAAACAAAGACACTGAAATAAAATTTTAAAAAAGGTCTGAAAGAAGGCTCTCACTTGTGAGGCATGAACACTTGAATTTAGAATGCAGTTATTTTACTGCTATCTGTACCAGTGTTTCATTTTTAGCAAAGGCAAGGAAAATGAAAAATATCCAGGCAGTATGCATGTCATAAATGTAACTACTGTTTATTTTAAATCATTTCGTTCCCTCTTATGCTTTTGTAAAGCAGCTGTTGCCATTGCTACACGTTTAGACCAAGCAATCAACCCCTTGCTTCAACATTTGCAACAAAATCCAAAAACCACAAGCTGCAATGTGTCTCTCTACTCATCTTGGCAGCTATGAAGAGAAATCAAGCGAAAAGCATTTTATGTGAAGGGGTAAAAGTTCCATCCACACTTACATTTTATATTTAGCGGCATTGAGTTTGCAAGCTCAAGTTTTGGGATGAAACAGGAACAAAGTTTTCTGAAGTCCTGGTCTGAGAGACAACGAAAATCCATACGATTTCAGAAAGCCATAAAACCCGCAGTTCCATCGTGCTTTGCCTGTGAAGAAAGCTGTCCTCCAGCATTTTAGCTGAATTTTGAAAGGAAAGTTTATTTCAATATCCTTGTAAGAAATGTTCTTCACCACCTGTAGCTAAGCAATTTAGACTATAGGATACTTGCTTGCTTCTCTGGATTCCAGCAGGAGCTTTTTGAATGCTCCTAGTGATCAAATCTTAGAATTTACAGATAGATAATGAGAGAGACAGAGAGAGAGAAAGCGCACCTCAATAGAAGTAAATGAGTAGATATCTGATAGCCCACCAAATATTATTTTGAATGTCAAAAGTATTATTATTATTCTCTGAGAAAAACATTTTAACAAACATCACTTTTCAACACGGAAAGAAGAGAGTGGGCAAATGTCTACTTATTTCTATAAATCCTGTCTCCTGCTTTGATATGCATTTGTTATGAAATAGGTAGAGGAGCAGGGAAGACAGATTCCATCTTGGGCATCAGACCCATAGTCTGCATTCTGCTGGAGACCCGAGTGTGGGAGGAGATTGCTGTCTCCATTTGCTCACATACTAACTCTCCCAGTCCTGCAGAATAGGTTTCACGGATTTCTGGAATATAGATATAAGAATCCAGTTTCCACAGAAAAAAGAAGCTCTGTTCTTCACTAAGATGAATTAGTTCTCATTAATACTAAAACAGTAAAATTCATAGTTCTAATGTATAATTGTTACCCCTATGGGAATATATCCATGAGAGCAGGAAGAGGTCCATCTTATTTACTGCTCCATCCACTAAATCTAGAGCACATCTGACACTCGACCGTCTTTCAACAAATGTTTGTTGTTGAATAGTGCATGGATAGAATTTATAATTAGGAAATACACTGACAATTTCCTACCAGATAAACTTTAAAAACAATTGTTTAAAAGTGGTAAATGTGTTTGATCTAGATGTTCATGATATAAGATAGCATACTAGAGTGAAAGGTGAGAAATAACACATTCATTAAATAGGAGGCACTCATTAAATATTAGTTTTCCTTGTTCCACAACATTCCACTGACTGATTTTAAAATCACTAAGTGCATACACAACTCCCATTAAAATAAACCATCTCATATACTTTAAGTTCCTTGAAGGTGGGGCAGTATCCATTTTGGCATTTGAGTTTTGTTTTTCCAACTGTTAGCACGGTGCTTGGGACATAGAAGATGCTTAATAAATATGTGTCCATAGGTGAATAAAATATAAATGAATGAATGAATGAACAAACACCCCAAATTATACATCCATTAATGGAAAATATTTTTGAAAAGTAACTTGTGTTTATTCGTTTGTCAATCTCCTGATATATGGTATTAAAGGCTTCTTTAAGGAAAACCATTTTCTTATAATTATCAGTGCAGAATAAAATAAATAATTTATGGATAATTACAAGATAGAATTTTACATACAGAAGTCCTTTTTCAAAAATGTTCCATGCAAGAAGAACCTGACAATTGACATATTCCTAGATCCAGGAGCTACCCAGGGGTTGAAGATTCTCATGATGGCAAAACATCCTTGAACTTGCCCCACTCCTCCAGGAAGAGTTGACGGCAGATCTAAAATGAATGGGAGGCCTGGCCACTGTGGCGAGTTCCAGGAGTTTGTACCAGGTGCTCCACTTTCCACAGTCCCGTTCATTGCTAAGCAGCTGGTTGTCACTGGTGGCAAAGATAAAGTCCACTGTGCTTCGACAAGACTCTCTTGGCAAGAGTTACTGTTTCCAAGCTCAAAAAAGAATTCAGGAGGTATATACCTATATCTAATATGTTAGACAAGTGTCATACTTGTTTTTCTCCACTAAATGAAAGAAAAAGGATGAGGAGAAATATTCAGCTAAAAAAATATCATACCTAGTTTTAGGTTGGCAAATGTGAAGAACAATGAAGTAGTGCAATTAAGATGCAAAGTATGCTCATAATCTGCTTTGAAATATTTAAATGAAAGAAGCTATATCCCTGTAAAGAACTAAAATATGGATTCTGAGAGAGGGGTTTTAGTCAATATCAATAACAAAGGCTTCTGCATAGACCTCTCCTCACTCAGACCTTTTTGGACATCACAGTGGCTAGGGACCAGCACAAGAGAGGGTACATACAGATGGGAGGGAAAGGAATTTCAGTGTGAGGAGTGCCCTCACCACATGGGTAACATGCTCTTAGTAAGGATTAGAATGGAACTCGAACTCATTTAACCCATTTTCTTTACAGTATTCTCCATCTCTCTCCTTCTTTTCAGAAAGAATTCTAAGGCATTCTGTCTTTAACAAAATGGAGAAGTTCTCCTTTCCTGCAACTTAAAAAATCTCTAAGGAGTACACACTCTACAAACTAAAACTCAATTCCTAACCCTTTCACGCATACAGTTTTGCAAGTCAATGGTCTTCTTACTGTAAAAATAAACTTCATGTCTTGAGAACGAACACCTCACAGCCACTAAAATTCCAACTCCAACTTCTTTGGGAAGTCTCATGTGAGGTCCTGTGCCCCACCTGCTACTCTCACCTGGCTGTCTGCCAACAACTGAGACAGATTCCCACACACAGGAGGCTGGATCTTGGGTCCACAGGGTTTAGCAAAGCATAATCAAACTCTGTGCCCTCAGCAACCCTGCCACAGCTTCCAGTGCAAATGTCCCTTTGCTCTCCTGCCTGATACTCAGCCCCAGCAGCCTAGCTTTTCAATCACAGCACCCCTGTGACAAAACGTGCGGAGCACCGCATGACTTCTTCAACCAGCTGGTTTTCCTGGCATTTGAATAAAAGTAAAAATAGAAAACAAAGAGGGAGAAGAAAAGCGACAAGCTGAAACCTGCGAAGAGAAAGAGGACAAGGTACAGAAAATTGGCTGCAGGATGCTGTGGAGGGGATGGGGTATGGTGAGCTGATACTGCCATCTAGTGGCTTCATGATACTCAGAGGAAATATACTAAATCAATCTCCCTCCACGCAGTGTGGTGCATGTATTTTTTTAAGTTCTAGGGAAAAAGAGAATACAGTTGACCCTTGAATGATGCGGTGTTTACGGGTCCCAAACCCCTGCAGTTGAAAATCAGGTACTGCTATCTCAGCCTCAAAAACAAAGGGATTAATAAATGACTCACCCAAGGACAGGAAGCTGAAACAGTTTAGATAGAATCAGGACTCAAACCCTAGCTCTTTTCTTTTTTTTTCTTTTTTTTTAAGTAGGACAGCGTTTTTTTTTTTTTTTTTTAATTTTATTTTGTTTACTTTTTAAAATATTCTTTTCCATTACGTTTTTTTTTTAATATCTTTATTGGAGTATAATTGCTTTACAATGTTGCGTTAGTTTCTGCTGTATAACAAAGTGAATCACCTATATGTGTACATATTTCCCCATATCCCCTCCCTCTTGCACCTCCCTCTCACCCTCCCTATCCCACTCCTCTAGGTGGTTACAAAGCACTGAGCTGATCTCCCTGTGCTATGCGGCTGCTTCCCACTAGCTATCTATTTTACATTTGGTAGTGTATATATGTCCATGCCACTCTCTCACTTCGTCCCAGCTTACCCTTCCCCCTCCCCGTGTCCTCAAGTTCATTCTCTATGTCTGCGTCTTTATTCTTGTCCTGTCCCTAGTTCTTTTCATTTCACAAACTGTGATCTCTAATTGCACACAAACGTTTTCCCACACTTAATTTAAAAATCTGTAAAATGAAAATACAGGTACTGTATTTACTGAAAAGGATAATCTGCATATAAGTTGACCCATGCAATTCAAACCGGTGTCATTCAAGAGTCAACAGTACTTGTCAAAATGAGCCAGGACTGTGATGGGGACAAATATTTTTTGCCTTAGTAAACAGCTTCCACCTTCTTTGGTAAAAAGGGAAGGATACAGAAAACATTTCCAGAGCTGCCTTGCTGCCTTTACAAGTATGTCCTCAGCTTTTCTATTTGAGACTTCAATAGATGTCTTTTTCTCTTCAAACATTGGCTTCTCCTATCCTAAGGCTGCCAGATTAAAAAAAAAAAAAATATATATATATATATATATACACACACACACACACATACATATACATATACATACATATATATGTGTGTATATATATATTCTCGTAGTTAAATTTAAACTAACAATTATTTAATATGTCCATGCAATATTTAGGATATACTTATATTAAAATTTTAAAAAAATCGTCCTTTATCTAAAATTCAAATTTAACTAATCATCTTGTATTTTTTTATTTGAAAACCCTACCTCACTCCCAAGTAATGGCAAAATTTTAGGTAAGTTTCTATTAGCACTAACCTGAAATGAAGTTGTCTATGAGAAAAATATATTATTTTTATCATGTTTGCTACCATGACTATTATTACAGGTGTTGGTATGATAAACACTAGAAAAAGAATAATTAATAATAGTGGTAATATCTTAGGCATTGAATTAAATTAAGTCCATACTGATCTGTCATAGTGAATTCTCATTTACTCTGTGACACGTATCTAGAGCTAAGAGCTGGTGAGAAGCAGAGAAGGTTTGAAGATCTAGTCATTTAAATATACCCCAAACTAATAATCACACAGTGATTAGAAACCTGTAAGTTTGTTAACTTGACCTTAATGTTATTAAGAGCTTACATATAGGTGAACAAAGAATTATGAATTGTGAGTAAAAAAGAGTGCTGTCCCAGAAAGACTCTTCACTTGCCAGGAAAACAAGAATCTAAAAAATGACCTAAGTGTCTTAGCAGCTTTATTTTTCAGCTTTAACATACTTAACCATTTGACAGATCGAATTTTGCTTTTTAGATTTTGACTTTTGATAAGAACATTCCTCTCATTTCACAGTCCTGAAGGACAAGGTTTAAATGTCCCACTGAACAAGGATAACTTGTCAACTGCTACAAAGATGCTGTGGGTTGAATGATCTTATGTATTTAGGACAACCTATTCAATTGATGGATGAGGCCAAATCTTCCAGAATTTACTGCAAACGTATTTTGGATGTTGTACAATTGTGGCCATTTTTCAGTTTGTGTCAGTCATCAATAGTAACGGAAGGGCTCCCTACAATGAGAAACAATAAGCTCATTTGGTGTTGAAATAGCCACAGCCCCAAAGAGTACTTCTGAGTAAGTGATCAACACCATTTACTGCCCTTTGGCTGCTTGCTCTAATTCACCTCAAGCCGCCAGCGACTTTCACTTCTTCCCTTGCCTCTTTCTAGGTAGGAGCTGAAATAGAAAATGTGAGCCTTCCCATCCCCAATTCTCACATATCCCCTACACAGCAACACCATATTAATATCTCTTCTTTACTCAGTAATATTAGACAAATAACCAACTTTCTGTGGCTTAATTTTGCCCATCAAAGTGGGCTGAAATCTAAGCTGCCTTGCCTAAATAAAAGAGCCTAGTAATAGTAAGTCAATCCCTTTGAAACTCCTGTAGTAGACCACATTCATCAGGTTTAAATTCTTCCCATTATAAAGGATGCCTTGGTCCCAAGTTGAGCACATTTAGAAGTTCCACACCTTAGAAACTGGGAACCTAACACATTATGCATATAACTGTATTCTAATACAGATTGTTGTTGCTTGACATAATAAGTGTAGTCTTCCATAGGGTATCAATTCAGATCATCTTTTTCTATTGATTTATTATATAAACTAGGAAGTGTATTATCTTTATTTCTATTCCTTCTTTGATTGCCAGTGATCCCAATACATAACCTTACACTTAGCTCATCTACCCCTTGTCAAGTAGCTAGTAAAAAATAAACAAAGAATATAAAATAGTGTTAGAGAAAAGCCTTTTTATACTAATCCTTTATTGTATGAGAATTATTCCCTTTAAACATCAATTTGTGTATTTGAGATTTTTTTCAAACATTTATATATATTTTATCAACTAAATTATTTTTAGGTTATGAAAGCTACATTAGTCTTACCTAGCCAAGAGAATCATTTTATAAGTAGAAAAATCTATAAAATAGAAAATATAAGGTTTGCCTATTAATCTCAATAGGCAAATGAGTGCCTATGGGTGTCAAATGAGTTAGCATGGATTATAGAAAATATATTTTTGGGAAATGGTTTTTTATGGGTCTCCTTTGTATATATACATGTCTTATGAGCAGAGTTACTGATAACTTTTACTCCAGACTATCATTTCAAAAATGTATTTTCAAGGTATTCTTTTCAAGAGTGGAAAACAGCCTTGCAAGATAGAAATAGCATCACCTTCCTAGGCAGAGGGAAGATTTATTTGCTGCCCAATATAATAAAGATAATAAAAATATAGTGAGCTCTCCCTCTGGGCAAAGGTTGGGCAGGTTTGCTTGCAACCCCTTTAAAGATTGGGATTTCTTATCTGTGACACAAATACACTTCATGCCAAGCATCTACCTGGGTCCATCTCCAAGTGACCACCTTGGGATCTGGGGGTGGAGATGGAAACCAATGCAAACAGGAAGCTTATGCTGCCTGTCTTGCCATGAATAATCAAGTCTTTTGTCTCTGAACCAAGAATCTCACGTCTTTTCATAGGATAATATTTCAGACCCTCAGGGTTCCTGACATAAAAACATTAGTGTGAACATTGTTTTATTATTTGTAGGTCTTTACAGTTCTGAGGTAGTATTGTTACACTTTGAATTACCTTACAAACTGATAATGTATGTGTCTGTGCTTGTATTTGGGTTTGTGTGTGTTGTGGGGAAAAGAGCTGAATTAGGATCTCCCCAAGGTAATTTTGCTAATACGGGCAACACCGTAGCATGCCTAAGGCCGCTCCCACCACTTCTGCAGCATTCATAAGACTCCTAAAGATGGAAATACAGTTTAGAGGTTCTGAGTGCAGATTGAGGAGTGATGTTGTGCTGTCCCAACCCTACTACTATCTACTGGCTGTGTGATCTTGGGACAAGTTACTTCACTTTTCTTTGTGGTTAGTAATACATACCTCATAGGGTTGTTGATAAAACCTGGTAGTCAGTTATTGTATTGTTTTTACCCTCATAAGTCAAGCAAATCAAAATAATTCAGTTCTGTCTGATTTAACTGAGTCACAAAGATTTGAGGCAAACTAGCTATTGGATAAATCTGGCTTAATGCCTTAATTTTATAAAACGCAATGGTTTTTTAAAACTACTGTTCTATTTAATACCTCTCTCATGGGTTAACATCCACCTTCACCAACAATAACTGATGTATTAATGTCTCCTCAAAATACCCCCATAATCAACATAATGAAATCAACAATGAAATTACTTAATAATCATTACCAACTCCCTCCTTGCCTAACATTTTATTTCATTTAGCATAAAATCTTTAGGTTTCTTACTACCTCTATTAAATATAAGTATTGTATGTACACATATTTTTTCAGATGAGAATTTGTTGGCATTTAGCACATATTGCCTTTTCTGCCAAAATCTAAAAGTTAAATTCCTAAGAAACTTTAAATTAACCAAAATATTTATACAAGCAATGATTATAATGGGGGAAAATAGAGTTTCAGACACTATTGTTCTATAATCAGAGTTTTAGACTCAACAATATCAAACTGTTTTCCTGTGGGAATTTTAATATTAAAAGTAGTTTTATGATTAAAAGTTATTTTCATTGCATCAAAAATTTCTTGGTTAAACGTGGAAATAAGTAACTAATGAATTCTGTTTGCTTTTCAATCCACATGTGTGAGAGTCATAAAGTTTAGCACACGTTCTCAAAATATATAAAGCACAAATTTGACATAAGATACTCTTGTTAAAAAGTAATAGAAATGGGGGGGGGACCTTGAAGATGGCAGAGGAATAAGACGTGCAGATCACCTTCCTCCCCACAAATGCATCAAAAATACATCTACACGTGGAACAACTCCTACAGAACACCTACTGAACGCTGGCAGAAGACCTCAGACTTCCCAAAAGGCAAGAAACTCCCCACATACTGGGTAGGGCAAAAGAAAAAAGAAAAAACAGAGACAAAAGAATAGGGACAGGACCTGTTTCTCTGGGAGGGAGCTGTGAAGGAAGCAAAGTTTCCACACACTAGGAAGCCCCTTCACTGGTGGAGACGGGGTTTGGGCAGGGGGGAAGCTTCAGAGCCACGGAGGAGAGCGCAGCAACAGGGGTGCAGAGGGCAAAGCAGAGAGATTCCCACACAGAGGGTCGGTGTTTTCCAGCACTCAACAGCCTGAGAGGCTTGTCTGCTCACCCGCTGGGATGGGTGGGGGACTGGGAGCTAAGGCTCAGGCTTCGGAGGTCAGATCCCAGAGAGAGGACTGGGGTTGGCTGCGGGAACACAGCCTGAAGGTAGCTAGTGTGCATAGCTAGCTGGGAGGGAGTCCGGGAAAATGTCTGGAACTGCCCAAGAGGCAAGAGACCATTGTTTTGGGTGCCCAAGGAGAGGGGATTCAGAGCACCACCTAAATGAGCTCCAGAGATGGGCGCAAGCCGCGGCTATCAGTGTGGACCCCAGAGACAGGCATGAAATGCTAAGGCTGCTGCTGCAGCCACCAAGAAGCCTGTGTGCAAGCACAGGTCACTATCCACACCGCCCCTCCCAGGAGCCTGTGCAGCCTGCCACAGACAGGGTCCCGTGATCCAGGGAGAACTTCCCCGGGAGAACACATGGTGCACCTCAGGCTGTTGAAACATCATGCTGGCCTCGGCCACTGCAGGCTCCCCCCGCATTCCGTACCTCTCCCTCCCCGTGGCCTGAAGGAGCCAGAGCTCCCTAATCAGACGTTCCTTTAACCCCCTCCAGTCTGGGCAAAGAACAGATGCCAGAGGGTGACTTAAATGCAGAGGCAGGGCCAAATCCAAAGCTGAACTCCAGAAGCAGTGCAAACAGAGAAGAGAAAGGGAAATTTCTCCGTTCAGCCTCAGGAGCAATGGATTAAATCTCCACAATCAACTTGACGTACGCTGCATCTGTCGAATACCTAAATAGACAATGAATTATCCCAAAATTGAGGCAGTGGACTTTGGGAACAACTGTACACTTAGGGTTTGCTTTCTGCATCTAATTTGTTTCTGGTTTTACATTTATCTTAGTTTAGTATTTAGAGATTATTATCATTGGTAGATTTGTTTATTGATTTCGTTGCTCTCTTACATTTTTTTTATATATATGTATATTTTTTTCTTTTTCTCTTTTTGTGTGTGTGTATATGTATGCTTCTTTGTGTGATTTTGTCTGTATAGGTTTGCTTGTACCATTTGTCCTAGACTTATGTCTGTCAGTTTTTTTTTTTTTAATATAGTTTTTAGCACTTGTTATCATTGGTGGATTCATTGGTGGATTTGTTTATTGGTTTGGTTGCTCTCTTCTATCTTTTTTTTATACTTTTTAATTTTTTAATTTTAATATTTTTTTTATTTTTTATTTTAATAACCTTTATTTTATTTTATTTTTCTTTCTTTCTTTTTTTTTCTTTCTCCCTTTTATACTGAGCCATGTGGCAGAAAGGGTCTTGGTGCTCTGGCCGGGTGTCAGGCCTGAACCTCTGAGGTGGGAGAGACGAGTTCAGGACTTTGGTCCACCAGAGACCTCCTGGTCCCATGTACTATCAATCAACGAGAGCTCTCCCAGAGATATCCGTCTCAATGTTAAGACCCAGCTCCACTCAATGACCAGCAAGCTCCAGTGCTGGACACCCCATGCCAACAACTAGCAAGACAGAAACACAACCATACCCATTAGCAGAGAGGCTGCCTAAAATCATAATAAGTTCACAGACACCCCAAAACACAGCACCGGATGTGGTCCTGCCCACCAGAAACACAAGATCCAGCCTCATCGACCAGAACACAGGCACCAGTCCCCTCCACCAGGAAACCTACACAAGCCAATGAACCAACCTTACCCACTGGGGGCAGACACCAAAAACAATGGGAACTACGAACTTGCAGCCTGAGAAAAGGAGACCCCAAACACAGCAAGTTAAGCAAAATGAGAAAAAAGAGAAATACACAGCAGATGAAGGAGCAAGGTAAAAACACCCCAGACCAAACAATTGAAGAGGAAATAGGCAGTCTACCTGAAAAAGAATTCAGAGTAATTACAGTAAAGATGATCCAAAATCTTGGAAATAGAATGGAGAAAATACAAGAAAGCTTTAACAAGGACCTAGAAGAACTAAAGAGCAAACAAACAATGATAAACAACACAATAAATGAAATTTAAAATTCTCTAGAAGGAATCAATAGAAGAATAACTGAGGAAGAAGAACAAATAAGTGACCGGGAAGATAAAATAGTGGAAATAACTACCACAGATCAGAATAAAGAAAAAAGAATGAAAAGAATGAGGACAGCCTCAGAGACCTACATTAAATGCACGAGCATTCAAATTAGAGGGGTCCCAGAAGAAGAGAAAAAGAAATGGACTGAGAAAATATTTGAAGAGATTAGAGTTGAAAACTTCCCTAACATAGGAAAGGAAACAATCAATAAGTCCAGGAAGAACAGAGAGTACCATACAGGATAAATCCAAGGAAAAACATGCCAAGACACATATTAATCAAACTATCAAAAATAAAATACAAAGAAAAAGTATTAAAAGCAGCAAGGGAAAAGCAACAAATAACATACAAGGGAATGCCCATAAGGTTAACAGCTGATCTTTCAGTAAAAACTCTGCAAGCCAGAAGGGTGTGGCAGGACATATTTAAAGTGACGAAAAGGAAAAAAACTACAGCCAATATTATGCTACCCAGCAAGGACCTCATTCATTTTTGATGGAGAAATTAAAACCATTACAGACAAGCAAAAGCTAAGGGAAGCACCACCAAACCAGCTTTACAACAAATGCAAAAGGCACTTCTCTAGGCAGGAAACACAAGAGATGGAAAAGGCCTATAAAAGCAAACCCAAACCAATTAAGAAGATGGTAATAGGAACATACATATTGATAATTACCTTAAATGTAAATGGATTAAATACTCCAACCAAAAGACACAGACTGGCTGAATGGATACAAAAACAAGACCCATATATATCTTGTCTACAAGAGACCCACTTCAGACCTAGGGACACATAAAGACTGAAAGTGAGGGGATGGAAAAAGTTATTCCATGCTAATGGAAATCAAAAGAAAGTTGGAGTAGCAATTCTCATATCAGACAAAATAGACTTTAAAATAAAGACTATTACAAGAGACAAAGAAGGACACTACATAATGCTTAAGGGATCAATCCAAGAAGAAGATATAACAGTTGTAAATATTTATGCACCCAACATAGGAGCACCTCAATACATAAGGCAAATGCTAACAGCCATAAAAGGGGAAATCGACAGTAACACAATCATAGTAGGTGACTTTAACACCCTACTTTCACCAATGGACAGATCATTCAAAATGAAAATAAATAAAGAAACACAAGCTTTAAATGACACACTAAACAAGATGGACTTAACTGATATTTATAGGACATTCCATTCAAAAACAAAAGAATACACTTTCTTCTCAGGTGCTCATGGAACATTCTCCAGGATAGATCATATCTTGGGTCACAAATCAAGCCTTGGTAAATTTAAGAAAATTGAAATCATATCAAGTATCTTTTCCAACCACAAGGCTATGAGAGTAGATATCCCTTACAGGAAAAAATCTGTAAAAATTGCAAACACATGGAGGCTAAACAATACACTACTAAATAACCAAGAGATCCCTGAAGAAATCAAAGAGGAAATCAAAAAAATATCTAAAAACAAATGACAATGAAAACACGACGACCCAAAACGTATGAGATACTGCAAAAGCAGTTCTAAGAGGGAATTTTATAGCAATAAAATCCTACCTCAAGAAACAAGAAAAATCTCAAATAAACAACCAAACATTACATCTAAAGCAATTAGAGAAAGAAGAAGAACAACAACAAAAAAACCAAAGTTAGCAGAAGGAAAGAAATCATAAAAATCAGATCAGAAATAAATGAAAAAGAAATGAAGGAAACAGTAGCAAAGATCAACAAAACTAAAAGCTGGCTCTTTGAGAAGATAAAAAAAATTGATAAACCGTTAGCCAGACTCATCAAGAAAAAGAGGGAGAAGACGTAAATCAATATAATTAGAAACGAAAAAGAAGTAACAACTGACACTGCAGCAATACAAAGCATCATGAGAGATTACTACAAGCAACTATATGCCTATAAAATGGACAACCTGGAATAAATGGACAAATTCTTAGAAAAGCAAAACCTTCTGAGACTGAACCAGAAAGAAATATAAAATATAAACAGACAAATCACAAGCACTGAAATTGAAACTGTGATTAAAAACCTTCCAACAAACAAAAGCCCAGGACCAGATGGCTTCAGAGGCGAATTCTATCAAACATTTAGAGAAGAGCTAACACTTATCTTTCTCAAACTCTTCCGAAATATAGCAGAGGGATGAACACTCCCAAACTCATTCTACAAGGCCACCATCACCCTGACACCAAAACCATACAAAGATGTCACAAAGAAAGAAAACTACAGGCCAATATCATTAATGAACATAGATACAAAAATCCTCAACAAAATACTAGCAAACAGAATCCAACAGCACATTAAGAGACTCATATGCCATGGTCAAGTGGGTTTTATCCCAGGAATGCAAGGATTCTTCAGTATATGCAAATCAATCAATATGATACACCATATTAACAAATTGAAAGAGAAAAACTATATGATCGTCTCAACAGATGCAGAAAAAGCTTTCGACAAAATTCAACACCAATTTATGATGAAAACCGTCCAGAAAGCAGGCATAGAAGGAACTTACCTCAACATAATAAAGGCCATATATGACAAACCCACAGCCAACATTATTCTCAATGGGGAAAAACTGAAAATATTTCCACTAAGATCAGGAACAAGACAAGTTTGCCCACTCTCACCACTATTATTCAACATAGTTTTGGAAGTTTTAGCCACAGCAATCGGAGAAGAAAAAGAAATAAAAGGAATCCAAATTGGAAAAGAAGAAGTAAAACTGTCACTGTTTGCAGATTACATGATACTATGCACAGAGAATCCTAAAGATGATACCAGAAAACTACTAGAGCTGATCAAGGAATTTGGTAAAGTATCAGGATACAAAATTAATGCACAGAAATCTCTCACATTCCTATACACTAATGATGAAAAATCTGAAAGAGAAATTAAGGAAACACTCCCATTTACCATTGCAACAAAAAGAATAAAATACCTAGCAATAAACCTACCTAGGGAGACAAAAGACCTGTATGCAGAAAACTATAAGACACTGATGAAAGAAATTAAACATGATACAAACAGATGGAGAGATATACCATAGTCTTGGATTGGAAGAATCAACATTGTGAAAATGACTATACTACCCAAAGCAATCTACAGATTCAGTGCAATCCCTATCAAATTGCCAATGGCATTTTTTACAGAAGTAGAACAAAAAATCTTAAAATTTATATGGAGACACAAAAGACCCCGAATAGCCAAAGCAGTCTTGAGGGAAAAAAACGAAGCTGGAGGAATCAGACTCCCTGACTTCAGACTATACTACAAAGCTACAGTAATCAAGACAATATGGTATGGGCACAAAAACAGAAATATAGGTCAATGGAACAGGATAGAAAGCCCAGAGATAAACCTACGCACCTATGGTCAACTAATCTATGACAAAGGAGGCAAGGATATACAATGGAGAAAAGACAGCCTCTTCAATAAGTGGTGCTGGGAAAACTGGATAGCTGCGTGTAAAAGAATGAAATTAGAACACTCCCTAACACCATACACAAAAATAAACTCAAAATGGATTAGAGACCTAAATGTAAGACCGGACACTATAAAACTCTTAGAGGAAAACATAGGAAGAACACTCTTTCACATAAATCACAGCAAGATCTTTTTTGATCCACCTCCTAGAGTAATGGAAATAAAAACAAAAATAAACAAATGGGACTTAATGAAACTTAAAAGCTTTTGCACAGCAAAGGAAACCATAAACAAGATGAAAAGACAACCCTCAGAATGGGAGAAAATATTTGTAAATGCAGCAAATGACAAAGAATTAATCTCCAAAATATACAGCAGCTCATGCAGCTCAATATCAAAAAAACAAACAACCCAATCCAAAAATGGGCAGAAGACCTAAATAGATATTTCTCCAAAGAAGTTATACAGATTGCCAGCAAACACATGAAAGAATGCCCAGCATCACTAATCATTAGAGAATTGCAAATCAAAACTACAATGAGGTATTACCTCACACTGGTCAGAATGGCCATCACCAAAAAATCTAGAAACAATAAATGCTGGAGAGGGTGTGGAGAAAAGGGAACCCTCTTGCACTGTAGGTGGGAATGTAAATTGATACAGCCACTATGGAGAACAGTATGGAAGGGTTCCTTAAAAAACTAAAAATAGAATTACCATATGACCCAGCAATCCCACTACTGGGCATATACTTGAGAAAGCCATAATTCAAAAAGAGTCATGTACCACAATGTTCATTGCAGCTCTGTTTACAACAGCCAGGACATCGAAGCAACCTAAGTATCCATTGACAGATGAATGGATAAAGATGTGACACATATATACAATGGACTATTACTCAGCCATAAAAAGAGACAAAATTGAGTTATCTGTAGAGAGGTGGATGGACCTAGAGTCTATCATAGAGAGTGAAGTAAGTCAGAAAGAGAAAAACAAATACCATATGCTAACACATATATATGGAATCTAAAAAAAAAAAAAAAAAAAGTTCTGAAGGACCTTCAGGACAGAATAAAGACGCAGATGTAGAGAATGGACTTGAGGACACCGGGAAGTGTACGCTGGGACAAAGTGAGAGAGTGGCATGGACATATATACACTACCAAATGTAAAATAGATAACTAGTGGGAAGCAGCCGCATAACACAGGGAGATCAGCTTGGTGGTTTGTGACCACCTAG
Organism: Balaenoptera ricei; assembly: GCF_028023285.1. Lineage (NCBI taxonomy): Eukaryota > Metazoa > Chordata > Mammalia > Artiodactyla > Balaenopteridae > Balaenoptera > Balaenoptera ricei. The sequence continues at coordinate 111,427,522 of NC_082642.1, forward strand.
GGGGGTGGGATAGGGAGGGTAGGAGGGAGACGCAAGAGGGAGCAGTTATGGGGATATATGTATATGTATAGCTGATTCACTTTGTTATACAGAAGAAACTAACACACCACTGTAAAGCAATTATACTCCAATAAAGATGTTTTTAAAAAAAAGTAATCAAGAAATAGAAATTAATCATAGTATAATTTATAACTAAAATCAGTAAATAAAAAATGTGATGGCAATCCAGTAGCCGTAACTCATAACCTCAAAAATGTAGCTGTGTGTATTTATGTTCACCATATATATTTTTTTCCTTTAAAATCACTATTATTTCCCAATTTCCTTCAAGGTTACTTCAGTTTCCCTGTATGGGAGCCACTGCACTATATAAGTACATGCTAATTACTGTGTTTGTAAAGATGGTTAAAATGAGATTCCAAGTCAGTGACAGACACTGTCCATTCCCCTAAGAAAAGCCCAATACATTTTCATAAGTGATAAAAAGTCATCAAGAAAGACTTTCATTGGAACATTTTAGTCAATTAATCAAGAAAATCGAAAATATTTTATATACTGATCTTCTCTTATCCTTTTTTCCTCCTTATACCTCATACCTCATACTACCAAATTCCTAAGGAACTTACATCTGACAGGTAGTGTGGATGAAGTGCTATATGTCTGTCTAGGTGTTGTCAGGATTCCAGCAGCCTAAGTAGCCATTCCAGGAATTCAGAGTGAAGAAAGATGGTCAGAATTCAAGATATGGTCCTACAAAATCTGAAATGCTATCTGTTCCCACTACAGGACATCCTCATTCAATAGGCTCACCAGGTTGAAAGAGACAGAGATGAGGACCCCCTACTGTCCCCTACTCTGTTGTACAACTCAGAAGTCAACAGAAGCTTTAAGTTTGGGAGTTTGCTTGTTATTTTTCTCAAACATATGAACACATTCTTCTCTGATTACTGCCGGAGTTGATTCACAATCCACACTGTTCTCACAACCATGGATTCAGGAAAGTGCTTATTTCTTTTCTTAAAAATCTATTTTTTAAATGGTAAGGACCAAGTGGTAAGAATTGTGCATGGACAGGTGTGGAATCAAAGTGTCTGGAGGCAGTGATATGGCGGCGGGGTGGGGGGGGTCCTGTTCTGAAATACAGAATCCTGAGCCCATGGCCACTCTGAGGGCTGACTTTGTGTGTTCTGGCTAAGGGCATATTAATATATACTGCCTTCCTACAGCCAACAGCACAGCTGCAAGAAAAACAAAAAAACTCATTACTACAAAAATGCTATTGATGAAGCATTTCAAAGTTGTACTCTTAAAATATCCCTTCAGAGCAGAATCTTGAAATTCTGGGCTTTGCCCTTCTCCATTCCTAAGGAGGGAACTGAGGCATGGGGAGGCTAAGTGAGTTGACCAAGGTCACCCAGGAAGTCAGTGAATTAACCAGAAATGGCACCCAGGGCTCCTCCCTCCTACACCACAGCTCCAACCACTGAACCATGTTTCCTGATGGCAGCGAAGCACTAGACCACAGCGGTTTGCCAGCAACATCAAATAGCATTTTGCCAGTGTAATTTACCTCTTTCGGAGTTAAATAATAGTACCATTTTACCTTAATCTATCACCTTTCATCCTAGGGGAGCCTAAAGTGCTAAGTGCTTTAGTTATGAGTTTGAGCAGCTTACATATAAATCACATCACACATCATTAAAATGCAGCTGTCCTTGGAGTCAAGGTTACAGCTGATAAATGTAAGTATCCCAATTGGTAAACATTTTTTGAGCACCAACAATGTGCTAAATGTTAGAAAGAAGGCAAACTTTGAATTTAGGGAGTTTATAGGGAGTGGGAAATAGAGGAAAACTACTTAAAATCTTGATGACATATAGATAGAAATCAGACTGTTACTGAACACGCTTTCATTTCTAGTGAACATAATCATCAAGGGGTTTGAAAAATTGCCTTTGGTTGTACAATAAAGGATCCTTAGATAAATGCTCTAAAAATGTTAAAGCAATAGTTTAGACCACAGACAAAGCTATTTCAGACTCATTTCAAGACATTCCAGTAATCTTTACCTGATTCCTCACATTTATTTCTCATTTTTCCTTGTGTTCTCAGGCACTTACAATGACAAACTTTAAATAGCCAAGTCCAATAAGTTTAATATAACTTGACTTGGTTTTCCCATGGAGATCCATTATATAACTAGAAGCATGTATTCCGATGGCGGGGTGGGGTGGGGGGTGGGGGGAATGGATCCAGAAGAGAAACAAAGCATACTTGAGCATCCAGAAAATAATGACATGGTTAATGGGAAAATAATAATTTTATAATAAATGCTTAAAATAGAATTATAAGGTTTTTTGACCATAGCTTGCACACCATGCATATACTTTAAAATATGATGTGCAATAATAAATTCTATTCATCAAGTAGATGTGTCATAGAAATTATGAATGGAATTAACCAGGATTATTTTTATTTGCCTTTTTTTACACAAAAAGTCAAAGGGAGGTAAAGGACAGTTCAAAGTAACCGAAAATCCCAAATGGGGAAGTGAGTCTCTATTACACCTGCCCAGCATTCTATGGCTTGAGAACATACTTTGGTTGTTTAGATGTCATTTTGTAGCACTTTGTGCCAAACGATTGCTTTCAAAAATAAAAAAAGTTGATTTGGTCTTCAGGGAGGAAGAGACACAGAAACATAGTAGAGGATTCTCTGACATGCTACGGATGTGAACCCACAAAGGGATCACATGGTCCAAAACACAGGGCTTGGGGATAGGCGTGAGAAGCTCGCTCTGCTCTCACTCTTCTCTCTGCTATCAAAATAGAGCAAAAGCAAAAACAAAAGAATATGCTTAACCTTGTTGTCTTGGTTGATTCTCAGGTTCTTGATGGCTGACATTTCAGGAAGTTTTATATAAATAGCTAATAAAATTTTCCTACAGGAGGGTAATCTGAAAGAGTGAAACACTGGCTGAAAGAAAGAACGTTTCATTGTTTCCAAGTACCTATGGTACCATGAGTTAATATAAAGTCTACTCTGGATTAATAAATAGCTTAAAATAATTTAGAATTATTTTAATTAAAATATGCTTCTCAGACCTTAATTTTTCAATACATACGTAAGATTAAAATACATATATGTAGGCGTAAGTGTGATGAAGAAAACCTGGCTTAGCTGGTTTCAGTGAAAAGGTGAAAAGGTTTCAGAAACGTAAATTGGCAAGGTCCTCAACATGACCCAACCATGTAATACAACTGCTAAAAAAGGCTGAAGGGAGTCTTAGTCCATAGTCACTTATCCATTTAGTCAACATCGTTTATTGAGTCTCTAGCTTGTACCCGACATAAAGGGGAATCCAGTGATGAATAACACCTTGTCCTTGTCTCAAGGAGCTTAGCATTTAGTGGGAAAAACAGATATAAATAAATAATGAATGAATGAATGAATGAATAAGTAAATCACCATTCGATGTGATATATGCCAAAATAAAGATGTATATATAAGGTGATTTTAAGAACAGAGGAGGGGGACAGGATGTAAAGGAAGATGTCTGAATTCCACAGAAGGAATAGGATTCCACCAGGAAAAGGTGACTCAGGAGTGGGAGGAGTGGATTTTAGAAGCAGGGTATCCAAAAATAAAGGTGACAATTTTCCCATTCTACTCGGTATAAGCTGAACTCCACCTGGACAAATTAATTGTGTTCAAAACAGACCTCTGTCATGACAGGATTTGAAATCCTCTTTTTCAGTTGGAGTCAATGGGAATGAGGAGTCTTGAAGGAAGAAAAGAGGGAAAACATCTGTGTTCTACTTAGATATTTAAATATTCTCATGTAAAAGAGAGCGAACAGCTTGGCCTGTTTAGCTTCAAAGAACAGAATGAGGAGGAATGTTGGGGAGAAATGCTGCTAAGAAATGTTGGGGAGGAATGTTGGGGAGAAATTAGAGAGAAGCAGACTATAAGGATGCTTGATCCACAGACAGACAAAACTGCAGCGGTTCCCAAATACAATGAGATTTCACCACGACTAGAGATGTGGAGGCCAAATGAATTATTGTCAGGGATATTGCAGAAGAAATTTAACCATTATGTGGGTGAATTAACTGACATCTACAATCCTTATCTCTCTCGTGAGTCTATAAAATGTACTGTAAAACAAGCCCAAATAGTGGTGGGCTTGGCTTGTTTTACAAGCACACTGTTGTCATAGTCAGTTCACGCAGCTATTGCAAACCACATGCTGGTTGGCTTATAAACAACATAATTTCATTTCTCCCTGTTCTGTGGCCTGGAAGTCCAAGTTCAGGATGTCAGCACGGTCAAGTTCTGGTGAGACCATTCCTCTACATTGCAGACTGCTGACTTTTCCTTGTATCCGCACATGGTGGAGAGCAGAGAGAGGAAGCAAGCTCTCCTCTCTCTGTAAAATACCGTTACATCAGGGTGCAGCAGGAGTACCACGAGCAATTAGCGACATGAACCACGAACAAGAAGGGAGAGGTGGCAAGGGGGCTGTATATTCGTCACCTCTGAATGAAAGCTTATTTTTCCCTTGACTGATATTGAACCAACTGATATTGAAGTAAAGGCAGGCTGTTGATTCATGTTGAAATGGAGAGAAAACTATGGTTTGACAACAGACAGGTAGCATCAAGTTCTTTCACAATAACCAAAATGACATGCTCCTTTTCATCTCAATTGTTTATCTAACTAGAAACCCAATGTCAGAAGCATGTATCTGGAGGGGGACAGGAAGCGTAGAATGGGAAAGTGAACAACTAAAGACTTAGATATTGCAAGCTCATGGGTCCATAAAGTGTACAGAAAAGTGCCCAAGAAGCCACCAATAACCCCAGGTTTCTTGGGAAGAAAATAAATATATATATATATATATTTTTTTTTTTTTGGATGTGTTTTTTTTTTTTTTTTTTGGCTGCACTGGGTCTTCGTTGCTGTGTGCGGGCTTTCTCTAGTTGCAGCGAGTGGGGGGTTGCTCTTCACTGTGGTGTGCAGGCTCTAGGCATGCGGGCTTCAGTAATTGTGGCACGTGGGCTTAGTAGTTGTGGCTTACAGGCTCTAGAGCGCAGGTTCAGTAGTTGTGGCGCACGGGCTTAGTTGTGCCGCGGCATGTGGGATCTTCCCAGACCGGGGCTCGAACCCATGTCCCCTGCATTGGCAGGAGGGTTCTTAACCACTGCCCCACCAGGGAAGCCCAAATTGCTCCTAGGTCCAATAACAGGAATAACTAGGACATCCTGAAGGTCTGGATGTTGAAGAACAGGAAAACTTAATCCATTAAACTGTTTCTGAAGCTCATCAAATAACAGATTTTTCACATGTTGCACTGAGGCTAGATGCATATTTACTCTGACAGTGGTGAAGGATGGAGGGTGGGACAACTTATGTATCAGAGTTGGCCCTATATATATATAGGTTTGGCCCAAAAGTTCATTCGTGTTTATATACCTATATACACGCATATATATTTATCAATTCTTATTATTCACAGTAGTACAAATTATGTTCTATAAAGTCACTGGGAACACTGAACTAGTAAATACCAAACAATTGCTCCTAGGGGAAATACAGGGTTAGGTTCCTGTGAGCCTCTGGTCACATTCTCATCAGTAGGTCAATAAATAACCTTATTTTATGTGTGTTTCTGCTCAAAGACGTCTTATTTAATGTATAATGTGATTCATTAACATTGAACTCATGGCCAAGGGCACTATAACTCATGCCTGAACAAAGCTTATCTCAGTCATAATTTCTCTGTGAGGCACATCCCAGCCTTCTTACACTGAGGAACACTAAACAGCACTTCTGCACTATGCTTAAGGGGATTCTAAAAAACAAAATCACCAACAAAAAGCACCAAATTACCTAAAACATGGCACTAACTAGACCATGAAAAGAATACTTGTTTACAGTATGAGACTAGAACATGCATTTTGGGAAACTCAAAATTTTTGTGTATTCTGCATATCCACAAATGACCACGAAAGTATCACGAGTATTGATTTTACGGTTACAAATATATTTTAGCAAATAAGTATATTTGCAAATACAAAATCTATGAATAATGAGGATAAACTGTGTGTGTGTGTGTGTGTGTGTGTGTGTGTGTGCGTGTGCGTGTGTGTGTGTCTGTAAATGCTAGGACTTTCCAATTAGAAATAAAGACACAACCTTTAATTGACCTCAAGAGTTGACATTTAATTGAAGAATTAGGACTAGCACAAAAAAAATACTTAAAGAAAATATAAACTGAAAATATAAGAAGACCATACTCAATGGATGGAATGATAATAAGAAGTTAGAAGAGTCATTTGGTGTGTTTCAAGGCAGCCATATATTTTTTTAAGTGGGAATTTTTCTGGATTCTTGAGTCTAGCATAGAATTTGCCTAAGAGGGATGTAGTAGACAGGGTATTCCTGGGGAAGGTCCAGAGTGGGCAAAAGTTTAGAGAGAAGAATGATGCCCTGAGAACCCCCTACAGTGCTCCAGAACCAGCAGAATATGGAAGCAGACATAGGGTAGAGAGAGGGACTGAGCCAACAAGGCCACACACAGCAGCAGGCCTGAGGGCTTCGTTGTGGAGTCAGAAATACACACCAGTCTGACCTTCACATTCTGATTTCAGGCTCAGGCTCCTACAGAATAAGGGCTGTGCCTTTCGTGTATACGTGTATTCAGCTAAATTAAGCATGGTGCACTCTGCACAGAGGGACACTTGATAAATTTGTTTCCTGGTTATTCCTTCACTTCTGCCTCGTACAAGGGAAGTGAATGATTATAGTTTTTCCCCCCTTTCCTGGCAGTTTCACAGTGTGGGAGCAGCATGTTCCTTCTGGTTGCCGTTCCCTTCCCCCAGGATAAAGGAGAGAAAATGACTTGAGCCACAACAAATATTGGCCCAGGTATATTACTAAGCATTCCCAAGGGAGTGGAGACTAAATAAATCCACCATGTGGCTTTCAGAGGGGCAATGTCCATGAGCACTTTATTTCTGAACACTTCCTGAAAACGTGCCCATGATTAAATTCTTTGCTATCATTCAAAATGGGGGGATTCAACATTCAGCAATTTATATTGCACTGGAATGTCACGGACATATCTGCAATATGTTTTCCCTTCCTTAAACATACTATTTTAAAGCATGTATGTGTTTTGTAGTTGTTGTTGTTGCTATGAAAGATCCTATTTACAAAATGAAGGTAAGAAGATGGATGATGCTGGGGTAAAAGGAGAGACTCATGCAATCTACTTGGGCAGAGATCAGCAACATTTTTTGTAAAAGTCCAGATAATAAATATTTTAGGCTTTGCCGAAGAGTCATCTGCCATGTGAAAGCAGTCATAGATAATACATAAATGAATGTGTGGCTGTATCCCAACAAAACTTTATGTATGGGCATAAATATTTGAATTTTAAATACATTTCACATGTTATGAAATATTATTCTTCTTTTGATTTTTTTTCAACTGCTTACAAATGTAAGAAGACAAGGTTCTTGGACTCTGAAAGGCATAAGCACTGTCCCCAAAGGTATATTCTCCAGGGACTAGAGTCACAGACTTTGGCTGTTTTAGCAACTGGAAAAGATATTCCAAAGTAGCACCAAAATGATTGTTTCATCAGAAGCCAAAGAGCTAATGCTGCCTTTCAAACTGGTACCACTCAAGCTCACGGTCTTAACTCTGGCTTGCCTGTCCCAAGCTCCTGGATTTAATTTAATTATCCTCACTGGCCTTTAACAGGCTCTGCCTCACTGAAATTATCTTTTGGAAAAGGCAATCACTTGGTGGGGGGCAGGAGTGGGGAGCAGAGGTTGGTTCTAGGCTCCTGGCTAAAAGTAAAGTCCATCAACCATGACCCAGAGGTCACCTACTTTTATGAGTGATATTATTTTAATCAGCGTGGTTATCTGGTTTTTCAATTACAAACAACATCTCAGGGAGATCTTGGAGAATGGTTTATTTGATAGCTTAACAACTGGAAAAGAAAAAGAAAATAATTATGACATAAGGATGCAAAATATATAGCTGTCTGGGACCATTTAGTAAAGTGCATTTACTCTCTTTTATGTTGTGGTATAGTAGTTAATTTTCAAAATTAAAATGAGTCATCAAGAAATGCTTATATTTTGCTCATCATACTCTGCTTATAAAAGCAAGAAAGTTTGTGAAACATGTTTGGATTTTTGTAAATCAAAATTAGTTGAAAATGTTAAAGAAAGTTTCAGAGCTTAAAAGGATACATGTCAGTTGTAGACAAATCTTATTTTACTGCCTACCAACACCAGGCATTCTTTGCATATGGACAAGTACAGGCCAAGAGATCTTGGTAACTAGCTCAGTAAGTGTCCAGGCCATCTATAAGGCTGTCTGTAAGGGCAGCTCAGATGCATTGGAAACCCAAGAGCTAAGCCAAATAACTCCTTAACCAAAGGATTAACTTTTAGAGGCACCATGACAAAGGAACGATACAAAAATCAGGAACCAGGAAATACAGTTAAAGGTCAAATTCCAAGAAAGTCATAAATCATTCCTTAAAGTTGAAGAGTTGAAGCAGTAGAAGAGTGAACCAGAAAACTGAAAAAATAAAAAATGTCTCAAAGAAACAAGTGGATAACAGAAGGAGGGTTTTGCAGATAAGAGCATTTCACCTTTAGATGAAAGCTGGAATAGTGCCTTATCCTCGTAATGGACTTCACAGGTGACTGCTCAAACCAGTCCACAATATGCAACCCAGTCAGCACTTCTGATGGATCTATTGCAGGTCTTTGTATTGTGGATTCCTGGATTTAAGTCCCTCCTTTCATTTTCTTATCTTTTTTTTTTAATTTTATTTTTTTATACAGCAGCTTCTTATTACTTATCCATTTTATACATATTAGTGTATATCTGTCAATCCCAAACTCCCAATTCATCACACCACCATCCCCCCCCACCACTTTCCCCCTTGGTGTCCATATGTTTGTTCTCTGTATGTGTGTCTCAATTTCTGCCCTGCAAACTGGTTCATCTGTACCATTTTTCTAGGTTCCACACATATGCGTTAATATACGATATTTGTTTTTCTCTTTCTGACTTACTTCACTCTTATGACAGTGTCTAGATTCATCTATGTCTCTACAAATGATCCAATTTCGTTCCTTTTTATGGCTGAGTAATATTCCATTGTATATATGTACCACTTCTTCTTTATCTATTCATCTGTCGATGGGCATTTAGGTTGCTTCCATGACCTGGCTATTGTAAATAGTGCTGCAATGAACACTGGGGTGCATGTGTCTTTTTGAATTATGGTTTTCTCTGAGTATATGCCCAGTAGTGGGATTGCTGGGTCATATGGTAATTCTATTTTTAGTTTTTTAAGGAACCTCCATACTGTTCTCCATAGTGGCTGTATCAATTTACATTCCCACCAACAGTGCAAGAGGGTTCCCTTTTCTCCACACCCTCTCCAGCATTTGTTGTTTGTAGATTTTCTGATGATGCCCATTCTAACTGGTGTGAGGTGATACCTCATTGTAGTTTTGATTTGCATTTCTCTAATAATGAGTGATGTTGAGCAGCTTTTCATGTGCTTCTTGGCCATCTGTACGTCTTCTTTGGAGAAATGTCTATTTAGGTCTTCTGCCCATTTTTGGTTTGGGTTGTTTGTTTTCTTAGTATTGAGCTGCATGAGCTGTTTATATATTTTGGAGATTAATCCTTTGTCCATTGATTCGTTTGCAAATATTTTCTCCCATTCTGCGGGTTGTCTTTTCGTCTTGTTTGTAGTTTCCTTTGCTGAGCAAAAGCTTTTAAGTTTCATTAGGTCCCATTTGTTTATTTTTGTTTTTATTTCCATTACTCTAGGAGGTGGGTCAAAAAAGATCTTGCTGTGATTTATGTCATAGAGTGTTCTGCCTATGTTTTCCTCTAAGAGTTTCATAGTGTCTGGCCTTACATTTAGGTCTTTAATTCATTTTGAGTTTATTTTTGTTTATGGTGTTAGGGTGTGTTCTAATTTCATTCTTTTACATGTAGCTGTCCAGTTTTCCCAGCACCAGTTATTGAAGAGACTGTCTTTTCTCCATTGTATATTCTTGCCTCCTTTATCAAAGATAAGGTGACCATATGTGCATGGGTTTATCTCTGGGCTTTCTATCCTGTTCCATTGATCTATGTTTCTGTTTTTGTGCCAGTACCATACTGTGTTGATTACTGTAACTTTGTAGTATAGTCTGAAGTCAGGGATCCTGATTCCCCCAGCTGCGTTTTTCTTTCTCAAGATTGCTTTGGCTATTTGGGGTCTTCTGTGGTTCCAAACAAATTGTGAAACTTTTTGTTCTAGTTCTGTGAAAAATGCCATTGGTAGTTTGGTAGGGATTGCATTGAATCTGTAGATTGCTTTGGGTAGTATAGTCATTTTCGCAGTGTTGATTCCAATCCAAGACTATGGTATATCTCTCTATCTGTTTGTATCATCTTTAATTTCTTTCATCAGTATCTTATAGTTTTCTGCATACAGGTCTTTTGTCTCCTTAGGTAGGTTTATTCCTGGTATTTTATTCTTTTTGTAGCAATAGTAAATGGGAGTGTTTCCTTAATTTCTCTTTCAGATTTTTCATCATTAGTATATAGGAATGTGAGAGATTTCTGTGCATTAATTTTGTATCCTGCTACTCTACCAAATTCATTGATTAGCTCTTGTAGTTTTCTGGTAGCATCTTTAGGATTCTCTATGTATAGTATCATGTCATCTGCAAACAGTGACAGTTTTACTTCTTCTTTTCCAATTTGTATTCCTTTTATTTCTTTTTCTTCTCTGACTGCCAAAGCTAGGACTTCCAAAACTGTGTTGAATAAGAGTGGCAAGAGTGGACATCCTTGTCTTGTTCCTAATCTTAGTGGAAATGCTTTCAGATTTTCACCACTGAGTATAATGCTTGTTGTGGTTTTGTCACATATGACCTTTATTATGTTGAGGTAGGTTCCCTCTATGCCTTTTTTCTGGAGATTTTTTATCATAAATGGGTGTTGAATTTTGTCAAAAGCTTTTTCTGCATCTATTGAGATGATCATATGGTTTTTATTCCTTAATTTGTTAATGTGGTGTATCACATTGATTTGCATATTTTGAAGAATCCTTGCATCCCTGGGATAAATCCCACTTGATCATGGTGTATAATCCTTTTAATGTGTTGTTGGATTCTGTTTGCTAGTATTTTGTTGAGGATTTTTGCATCTATATTTATCAGTGATATTGGTCTCTAATTTTCTTTTTTTGTAGTATCTTTGTCTGGTTTTGGTATCAGGGTGATGGTGGCCTCATAGAATGAGTTTGGGAGCATTCCTTCCTCTGCAATTTTTTGGAAGAGTTTGAGAAGGATGGGTGTTAGCTCTTCTCTAAATGTTTGATAGAATTCACCTGTGAAGTCATCTGGTCCTGGACTTTTGTTTGTTGGAAGATTTTTAATCACAGTTTCAATTTCATTACTTGTGCTTCATCTGTTCATATTTTCTATTTCTTCCTGGTTCAGTCTCGGAAGGTTATACCCTTCTAAGAATTTGTCCATTTCTTCCAGGTTGTCCATTTTATTGGCATAGAGTTGCTTGTAGTAGTCTCTTAGGATGCTTTGTATTTCTGCGGTGTCTGTTGTCACTTCTCCTTTTTCATTTTTAATTTTATTGATTTGAGTCCTCTCCCTCTTTTTCTTGATGAGTCTGGCTAATGGTTTATCGATTTTGTTTGTCTTCTCAAAGAACTAGCTTTTAGTTTTATTGATCTGTCCTATTGTTTTCTTTGTTTCTATTTCATTTATTTCTGCTCTGATCTTTATTTCTTTCCTTCTGCTAACTTCAGGTTTTGTTCGTTCTAGTTCCTTTAGGTGTAAGGTTAGATTGTTTATTTGAGATTTTTCTTGTTTCTTGAGGCAGGCTTGTATAGCTATAAACTTCCCTCTTAGAACTGCTTTTGCTGCATCCCATAGGTTTTGGATCATCGTGTTTTCATTGTCATTTGTTTCTAGGTAGTTTTTGATTTCCTCTTTGATTTCTTCAGTGATCTTTTGGTTAATTTAATAATGTATTGTTTAGCCTCCATGTGTTTGTGTTTTTTTACCTTTTTTTCCCTGTAATTGATTTCTAATCTCATAGCGTTGTGGTCAGAAAAGATGCTTGATATGATTTCAGTTTTCTTAAATTTACTGAGGCTTGATTTGTGACCCAAGATGTGATCTATCCTGGAGAATGTTCCGTGTGCAGTTGAGAAGAAAGTGTAATCTGCTGTTTAGGGATGGAATGTCCTATAAATATCAATTAAATTTACCTGGTCTATTGTGTCATTTAAAGCTTGTTTTTCCGTATTAATTTTGTTTGGATGATCTGTCCATTGGTGTGAGTGAGGTGTTAAAGTCCCCCACTATTACTGTGTTACTGTCGATTTCCTCTTTTATAGCTGTTAGCAGTTGCCTTATGTATTGGGGTGCTCCTATGTTGGGTGCATATATATTTATAATTGTTATATCTTCTTCTTGGATTGATCCCTTGATCATTATGTAGTGTCCTTCCTTGTCTCTTGTAACATTCTTTATTTTAAAGTCTATTTTCTCTGATATGAGTATTGCTACTCCAGCTTTCTTTTGATTTCCACTTGCATGGAATATCTTTTTCCATCCTCTCACTTTCAGTCTGTATGTGTCCCTAGGTCTGAAGTGGGTCTCTTGTAGAGACTTTCTTATCTTGTGGTAGGGGGACTGGAGGAGATGGCTCTTCAATTTATTAGCTCAGCCTACATCTCATATTTATTAATGTACATTCTTGTATGTTTTCATCTTTATTCCAAGCTTCTGCCTTAACATATCTACAAAAATTCTTGGAGTTAAGGGTCTAGCTAGTTGTGATAATATAATTATTATAAGAAGGATGGTGATATCATACTGGATTTTACAGTACATTTTTCATGTCAAAAATTCTCTTAATTGCACAAAAATATATTGTTCCAGAAATGCCCATATTTGAAACATACAATCTCAGATCTTCCCATTATAACTAGAAACGTGGCAAAGGTCTACCATAAAGAAGAACCAAGAATCTATTTAGCGTAATTCATTTTCTGTCTTGGTGGTTAAACATGTTCGACTACCAAAAATTAAGGCATGTTCCAATGTTTCTAGGCTCTGGTTGAAAATCTCTGAAGGTAATGATGGAACACTCATATATTTTTCAACTACTTGCTCTTTTATCTTGAACTTATATTGTTGAGGGTTGTTTCCTTTGGCAAATAAAAAATTACTAAAGAGACTTTAACTTTATTTCTGATGTATTTCCAGTTGAATGTTTCTGATTACTTTAGAGCACTTTCCCATGAGGCCATTTCTCTATCTCTGCATATTATATTCTGAAGTCCTAAAGAAATGGTCACTTGACATCTGGCCATTAACCTACTTCCCTTCTCTTGCTTGGGATGCAAAGACAGAAATAATTAAGTCTACATCTTAAAGCAACCTTTGTGCTTGGTCCAATTACTCATTTAAATAAATAAATAAGGCCACTAATACATTGCAATTCACTGTATTGCCTTTCACTAATTCACCAGTCTACTTTACTGAACAAATAAAATATAAATTCCATGAAAGCTGGAACCATGTCTGTCTTATTCATTGCTACTTCAACATCATCTACAGTATGTGAAATAGATTAATGGATCAATAAATATATGTTAAATAAATGAATGAATAAGCCCTACTAACACTGTGTCCCATTACCCAATACCACTCCAGTCACATACACATAAAATTAATTAAACATATTAAGACATATTACAGAAAGGTACAGCTTCATGAGAAATATAAAGCTTCACATACATCAGAAGTACAAAGCTTCTCTTCTTATTTTCTCTTCTTTGTAGATAGAATAATGGCAGCATCCTTTAGATGCTCTAGAATAATTTTAAAATATTTTAACTTCAAAATGAAAAACTTTAACAGGAATCATAAAAACAGAGAAACAGTGATAAGTGTATGTAAATACATGGTGTTTATCAACTAATTTCTTTAATAGACCTACTACCCAGTTTAACAAGGAGACAGTACAGCATACAAGGCAAGGGCAGGAGGCCCTAGAGTCAGACTGCCTTGGTTCATACCCACTGTCGCCACCAGTTGTCCTTGGACAACTAATTAAAATCTCTGTCTCTTGGTTTATTTATCTGAAAATAGAGATAATAATAGCACCTACCTTACAAGATTGTATGAGGTTAAATGATTGTGCCTATTATTTGTCTATTGTCTCTCACTCCAAATCTACTCTTTTCTCCTCTATTCTCTGGTGCTGAGAAGGGAGTCTGCAAACTATATTTCTCAGACCCCTTTGCCAGTGGACACCTCATTGTTCTATCAATAAAAGGCACAAAGAGGTAGACTGGAAAGCAGGAGGATGAAGAAAGGACCTCCTCCTGTTTCTTGCTGTTTTTGTCAGTACTATTTATGCCCATTTATTTGAGCCTCCAACTTATTTCAACACACCTGCCCTCTTAGAGATACTAGCAATAGACTGTCCATGCCATTGTTTCAGAGAATGGAGCACTGGCTCTTTGGGGTTATTTCTCAAATTCATGAGATGTCAACTACAGCTGAGTAACCCTCTCATCAAAAGTCTGAGCACCCTCCTGTGATCTACCGGATTCTGGTAAACCCAACTCTGTTGCTCTCCCAGATGTTGGGGAGTAAAGTACATGTAGCTGCTTCCATATGGTTATTATCTCTGTTTCTTTCTTCAGCTCTCCCACACCTGTATAACCAGTTCCCTAGGTTAAATGACCTGTACTCGAACACCTATTGTGGTTATTAGCTTTCTGACTGGGCCCTGACATAAAATAAGTGGATATTTGTAAAATGCTTAGAACATTGTATAGCACATGGTAAGTGCTCAATAACTTTTAGTGTTGTTATAAGCATAATACTGAGTTACTTATTAGGACAACAACACCTGATCTCTAGTTTCCATAGTTAGGTGAAAGGTAGCTGAATTTAGGAGAAAAAGCTGAAAATTATTCTCCCAGCAAACCCTGTGAATGAAACATTCTAATCTACAACTAAAAAATAGTGTGCAGTAGGTATGAGATAAATATTTGCTGATAATAGATGAATAAACATTCCTCTTAACTCTTTATTAATGGGCTTCTCTAGCTATCTGTGGTAAAAAAAAAAAATTTTTTTTTTCATTTCTAACCCATCACAGACTGGTATGTGGTCCCCCAAACATGATCAAAATGTAGCTTGTGTCACCTATGAACAAGGACATGAGTTCAGTATACTCAAACCATTCTATACCCTGTTCAACAAAATGAGGCCACCAATCATGGGCATGAATGTTGTGGTAATATTGTATTGCCAATAGACTTTCTAAACCCTACTCTCAATTTATATACTTATCCTCTGTGGATTGGTTCCCAACAGTTTTAAATGTTCCAGAACACACTTTGAGTAGCACTGTTTTATAATGAAATGGTGTTATCCACTCCTTTTGTTAGAAAATCCCAATTGAGTGAGAGGTTTGGTTCTTCCGTGATAGGACTCTGAATTCTCTTTAATTACAGAGTTTTCTAACTACACACAGAGAAGAAAAGCTTGAATTATATTGGAGAACATGTGAATGGTGAGTCATGTAGGCTGCCATTTTAGAAAGGATGGTACATAACAACCCTGGCTATGTTTTAGTATCTTAATTGAATTAAAAAGTGACCCATTTCACCTCCCTTCCCCCAAACAGGAACTACTAGCCATACCTTATACTTTCTAATCTTCATTTCTTTTGACATAGGATATCTTACACTACAATGTTCCCTTATTGTTCCCTACCTAGTCATCCTTCTAAGCTCAAACCCAAAGCCATGAAGTCCGCTTGGATCACCCAGTAATACTCTATTTACCCCCACATACTTAATACATACTTCCTGGTACTGTAGATTTTTTCACTTTAATTCATGTCTTATCTTCTTTAAAGATTTTTAGCTCCTTGAGGAAAGGACTCTTTCTTAGAAAACTTTGTGTCCTCCTAAGAAACTGCATGTGAGGCTCTACATAAAGGTGTTCTCTAACTGCAAAAGGGTACAGTGAGATATCCACGTTCATAGAGGATAGCAGTGGGAAAAGGAAGCATACATTCGATTACCAAGGAAGTACTAAATTTCAGTACACCATACTGTTTTTTTAACCAAACCATAGTGAGACCAATGCTTATAAAATATTTGGAAATCCTTGAGTAAAAGAGATTTTTATGAATGCAGAATAAGACAAAATATTTCCTGTTAGGAATAAAAAAACCATGAGGTATTTATTGATAGTCTGAATAATATAATGAATTATAGTTTTATTTTTAGAGTATAATAATAATTGAAAGTTAAAAAATTTTATTAAAGAATATAGTAAAATAATTTGCATGGAAAACAATTACTGGTGAGTCACAGACTTCATATCAGGAAAATTTTTTCTCTTTATGCATGAGGAATATTTCTATCATCTTTGGCCAAAACAAGTAGATAAAAACTGCAGAGTTCTCTATCTATAAAGAAAGGATTTGCCAAACAAGATGAAGAATTGTTTAGTCTCTATCTAAATTATTTAAAATTCCTTAATCTTAACTGATTTGTTTTTCTTATGTGAAAATGTCAAAGGAATAGTAGAAATAATTCCATTGAGAGAACCAGGTTACATACATACATTTTTTTAGTTGTGGCCCTGTAACTAGCCAGTTTTAAAATTCTCTGCATATCTTTACACTCTGAAAATGAGATTTTAAAATATATGATCTCTATGTTTCTTTTCATCGGAAATAAGAAGAGTGTTTTTGAAATGGAAATTTCTCTCTAAGCTGAGAAGCCTCAGTGATTGTTGAACTATACCAAGGGGCAATTTGACATTTCCCCAGTAGTTTTTAGACTAAGTCAAACCTTTTGAAACTTTAAAGGTGATAGAAAGAAAATGATTCACATTAACAGTTTCAAAATCTGCCTGGTTGCTGGCATGCTTAGCAGAATTATTTTAACCCTAACCCTATCAGAACCTTCTTTTCAACAAAGTATATTCCTTTGCAATCAAACCTTCCTTTATATGCCATATACATCTCAAAAATATGTTTTGACCTTGACTTCAATTTGGGAAATATATTTCATGCCATGGTCCATTTTAAGTAGAGCCTATGATAATGGAAGCTGATGCATAGCTAATTTCTGGCTAGTGCTTCATAAATTGTTTAGATGACCCCTTTCCTAGGAATGCAAAGAAAGCAGTGTCCATTAAAGTTTCTCAGAGATTACACTAGCTTTGGCTGTGTATTTTCTACTTGTTTATAGGTTTTGTAGTGCCTCTTTTGCTATGAATGTTCCTCCAGTCCTTGAGAATTATAGGATCCATGAAAATTAATAAATCAGGGAATGAGAGTCCCACTCAAATCTAACTCTATGCAAATACTACTGAGGATAAGACAGACTAATAGACCATCTTTTTGTTTCGTCCTTCCTCACGGCAGGGATGTGAATGGAGACCAGCAGATGGTACGTTGATCAAATAATTAAGAGAATTAAAACTTATGTCCATCCTGACACTGAGTGCAGACAAGGCACATGCTTTTCACATGCTTCTTGTTTGTGTTGCTTATTTTGTTTGTTCTTAATGTCAGCAGTTATGTATAGTTAGCCTTACTTTTGAGTCATATTGCACCAAAACAATGGTTACTGAAGTATGTATGTGAACTCTTAATAATAACAGTTATAATTATTATGAAAAGCTATAGAAGTTGCCCCCCCAGACCCACTGCACTGTCAGAAGTTTATTTGTAAAGATATGAAAAAAAGGAGCTTACCAGAGTTGTGAGCATATCTCTATGCAAAAGGTCAGCAATGAAAATTGCATCAAGAACATCATTTAGTCATAGAAGACAGACTGATGACATCTCAGCCTATAGATACCTTCTGTGCCAGTAACTTTAACTGCAAGAATTGTCTTTTGCCAAAAGTGTCTAGATAATGCAACTCTAATATATCTTAATTCTATTATAGCTGCTACAGCAGTTTGCTCTGTATTTTCAATATTTTTCATTCAATAAAAACACTAGATGCTAATGCTAAAAAACAAAATTTAACTGAGTAAATTTTAAAGATCTTATTGTCTTTATTTAACATTTCATGAATTGTGCAGCATCCCATCTAGCAGATAGAAAGGAGCTCTGAGGAGCTGTACAAAATGAAAGATTTTTTATAGGCAAAAGGGAGTAGGAACAAGGAAGTTATATTAGGCAAAAAAAGAGGATTGGTCATTGCAAGGATACTTTCCCTTAGGTGATGGCAGGGGGTCTATCAGGCAGGTGACCTAACTAGTGTTGATCAGGTGATTCCTGATTGACTGCTTTAAGATTCCATTTCTAGGAGACTGAAACTATAATCAAGTTTTGATGTGGTGAGGTGGTGCTTAGCATAAGTGACTCCATTTTGGGCCTGTTATCTTATTTTAAACACTGAGAATGAAAGAATTGTCCAGTAGGAAAGAAAAAGCTACATGAATATTTGAAAAAGCATGTACAAACACTGTAATAGAGATGAACAATGCACACTGGTAGCACAAAGGAGGGAAAGACTAACTTTCCTTAGCATTGGAGGAAGTTCTTAAAATGAGAACATAGTTGGGAAAGTTCTTTGTGATGAATAGAAATTTTCCAAACAGACAGTTGAGTAGAATATAGGAACAAAAGAGGCATGAAACAGCGTGAACCAACAAGATCCAAGTACTCCAAGGGAAAATTAGAGTCTACACCATCCAGTAATTTGGGAATTTATGTCCTAGGCAATGGGAAGCCCCAAATGCTTTCTTAAAGAACTGGAATAGCATGATCATGTTTGCCACTTGGAGATCATTCTGGCTGAAACATACAGAATTGACTAAGTCACACCAATTAAAGGTAAAATGAGTGGTTTGGAGAGAATTGTTATCATGGAAGTTTGAACTAAAGAGGTAGAAGATGGTAAAAGGAAGGGACTAATCTGAAAGGCTCTCAAGAGGAAAAATGGACTCATAGCAATGACATTGAATGAAATGGATTCACTTATTTTTTCAGCACTTTACCTAGGCAGTTTACTAGTCCTTAGGGATACAACTAACTTGAACAGACATAGAATTTATGGCCTAACAGGAGAGACAGAACTTTAAACAAGCTTTTACAGTGGAATGTAAGTGCTTTGATGGGGTAAGATGGGTTGCTATGGCAGCAGAGCACAGAGTCTCCAAACTTAGACAGGAGATTAGGGAATATTTTGCTGGGGAAATAAAATCTAAACTGAGACCTAAGAGGAAAGGGGTGGAGGGGAGATTGGCAGGAAGAGATGAGAGCATTTAAAAAGGCCTTGAGGTCAAAAATGGCTTTCACAGGAGAGAAAACCTAAAAGAATTTGTAAAGAGATGAGAAGAGGTAAGAAGGGTAAGCAGAGGCCAGCAGAGGGTCCTGAGTGCTGCATCCATCTGAAGGGTAGTGTTGAACCACTGAGACAATTTTAATCACAGAAATAACACATATATTCGCATTTTAAGAAACTCACTCCAGATGTGATTTAGAGAACTCATAGCTAGAAAAGGTCAGCCCTTGTGTTTTCTATGTCACAGTATTCATCACACTTTGCTCGGCTTATTTGTTTAAAGGCTATTCCTCTCACTAGACTACATGATTAAAGCAGAGAAAGCATCTTTCTTGTGCATTACTATATTCCTGCACAGGTACTCAATAATGTTTGGATGAGATAATAAACAAATGAATAAATGAGTGAGGAACAATTAGAATGCTATTATAGGATTCCACCAAGGGAATGTGGGAACACTGAAAGAATAGAGGTAATGGACATGAAGATAATTGGACAGCTTCAAGAGATATTTAGAAGTGCAATTGACAGGTCATTGAAAGTGATGAGAATAAAGTTACGAAAAGGCAAGAATACTTTCTAGTTTACTGTCTTACAAAACAAGGATAGTGATGCCTTTATCAACTGTCTCTACTTAGCTAGCCAACTTTTATTTCCCATAATGCTCTAGCACTCAGCTTTATGCTCTTCACCATTTCCTTCGCAAATTGTTCCTTAGACTGCCCTGGACAATTAGCTACCATCTTCAGATTGCAATCTATTTCCCTTGAGCGCCTTAAAATCAGATTTAAAACTCACACTTTCCAAAGATTTGAACAAAGAAAAATAAATGATAAAAAAAATTAGGAAAAATTTTATAAGTTAGAAGTAAAAAGAGAAAACACAACTGAAGCTCAAATTTAAAATAAGTGGAAATTGAGTGGCAATCACCATTAGAAATTATGATTGAGGATGAATTATGTATAAGACCCTGGATAGAGATAATTAAATAATTGTATTGTTTTATTTCAGAGATAGGACATTTATGTCCCATAATGCATAAGAGTATAAAGAATAGAAAGCAGTATATGATAAGTACCAAATGAAAGGTCAAGAGAATAAGGTCTCCCTGAACCCAATTGATGGAAATATTTCTTTGTCCTGGAACACAGGGCAAGTTGAAAGAAGGACCCGGGACACTCCATATGTCCTAAATCTCTTCTCAATAAGGCTTTGTGTCCCTGTTAATGACTATATCAATCCCTGTCTAGTGTGTTTTCCATCACAATAATATCATGCACTCCAAGTTCAAGATTTTTGCTCCAACCTGCAGCTGGCAATATTCCTGAGCAGACATAGCTAATACCCAGCAGCTGAATGTATTTGGATTGGTAGTCAGAAATATTCATGGTGCCAAATGTGAGAGGCACTGATATTCATGCCACTCATCAAATGAGCAAATTAGTTATTTAATTTCCCCTGTCCTCAGAATCTCAGCACCCTCATATCCTCTTTGCCAAAAAAAAAAAAAAAAAAAAGTGATACCTGGAGAAGTGAGATAAAAATCAGAACCTGTCTTCATCCACATAGAAACTAGACTACTGGCATTAATATTTCTCTTCCAGTTTGGCATGTTCACCTTAATGAAAATACCAGAACGGCAAGCAGTTTTCTTCCTAGCTCTTAGGGAAATAAAATGCAGCAGAATCCTAATGCTTTTAACATGATCTATTCACTTTGGATAATATAAAGTATCATGGGAAAAATGTATGAGCGAGATGAAAGCATTACAAAAAAATGACATAATGACAGGGGATATAGTAGCCAAAAATGGGAATGTAAAGAGAGGAAAAACAGACCCCTAAGAAATAAACTATACATACATGTCTTCATATCTCTTTTCCACATGAAGCTCATGTGTGTGTGTATGTGTGTGTGTGTGTGTTGCTAGTGTGGTTAGCGCTGTTATTCTTTAGTGTTAATGGAGAAATAGCTAGCAGCCTTTTCTTCCTACTAAAGATATTTTCCAAGCAGCACATTAAATATGTATATAGATGAAAAGAGAATTAAATGTGCTTTTTATAGGAGCAGAAAAATCCCAGAAAGGTGAGGGGAGGGAGGATAGCAAAAATAAATAAATAAATTTAAAACTAACATGGAACTGAGGTGGGACTGAGAAAGGAGGATGCAAATAAGTAATACTGGAGAAATTCAAATGGCTTCAAGTGAACAGAATAAAAAATTCAAGCAATGCAGGAATTCAACAGAGAAAAATGAGGGTACTAACTGGATGAAAATGAGGGCTCTGATATCTAGGTGTCTTGGTGTATTTTACTGTTACTTTTCACGGATTTTCAAGGATTTTGTGAAATTGAAATGAATAAAGAACCTTAATCAGACCAACTTTTGCTCATTAAAAGGTGGGACTTTTTCAGGTTATATTTGTAAGAGACTGCCAACCAAATCCTGTCTGTCACTATTGTGGAAACTTATGCAGGACCCACCTAGAAAGTGGGTTTTTAGAACAGGACATGGTGGGTGGAGAAACAGGACAGACTTATTGGAGAAGCACAGGAAAAGGGAGTAGTTGACTCAGTTTCTAAAGCAAACTTGAACCTAAACAACTGAGTTAACACATTCACATAAACTGCCTTCGTATGTCTGAGTAAATAGAGAAAAATCATCAAGGATCTCCCTTTCTCTAATTTTTGAATGGTGAGGAAACCTCATGCATGGCTCCCTTAAGGGCAATAAAGCATGGGGTTAACACTGAACCCGTCAGAAAAATGGTTGACTTCCACATCAAAGTAATATTTGAGGAAGCACGGTGGGGTAGGGGGAAGGATGGTAGAGGCAAATAAAACTGTTTTGAAGGCCAGCTCTTTACTTATTCATCGTGTGACTTTTGCGTGGTAACTTATCTGAGACTTTGTTTCTCCTTTTACAAAATGCAGACAATAATATCTATTTATGCAAGGGTGTTTCAACACGTGAATACAAGTACAGGCATCCCTTGCTTTATTGGGCTCTGCAGATATTGGATTTTTTTGCAAATTGAAGTCTTGTGGCAACCCCGCATTGTCAGATGACGGTTAGCATTTTTTAGCAATAAAGTATTTTTAAATTTTTAACAACGCGTATTTTTATGCACGTTGTTTTTGTAGATATAATGCTATTGCACACTTAGACTACAGTATAGTGTAACCATAACTTTTATTTGCATGGGGAAATGAAAAAATTTCTGTGACTTACTTTATTGCCATATTCGCTTTATTGCGGTGGTCTGGAACTGACGTTACAGTACCTCTGAGGAATGCTTGTAATTTGTTCATTCAATAAACACTTTTGTAACCATCACAAGTATTGATGGTTCAGGGGTGAACAAGCAGAGATAATCCCTGACCTCGTGAGACATTCTAGTAGACAGTATAGTAAATACATAGATGTTCAATGAACTGCAGCTAGTATTTTATTTGTTAAAGGAATAAGAAACGCATTCAAGGTAAAGAAAAGAAAATCCCCTGGACACACCATAAACTATCACCTGCATGTAGGTGAGTCTTTGCTAAATGGAAAACAAATGTGGCTGATTTGGCATAAACTGTAGTATTTTGATACATGTACTGACAAGTTCTACAGAGTAAGAAAGCTAGCTAATGAAAGAGGTAGATGAGAAAAACGTGCCTGGCTTTATATGTATGTACGTGGCTTCTGTAAAAATCCACCCCAGCTGCCCCATTACATATTCAACAAGATTTCCTAAATTGAAGAAGCAGATACAGGTTGTGTTACTGCTTCCCTACAGACTCACTGTGAGTATTAAGAGGGTTTTCAGTATAATAAAAACAAAATTGAATACCTCTCTGGGCCGGTGAATAGGCTGCATTACTTAGCTCATTGAAGTAATAGAAAATTGACTTATTAAAAAAGGATCTCACAGTCCATACTCCTCACAGTGCCAAGTCCAGGGAAAATTTCTTCTCCCACCACACAACCACAGGAGCTGCCAAAAGCAAAGACCTTGAAATTGAGGATAGCCTTTCTTCTGTTTTCAGAAGTCTCTGGCATTTAACTCTAGCTTCTTGGGATGCTGTTTTATCGACAGGTAATGCCCCAGACTAATTACTTCACCCAGAAGAAGAGCCTTTGCAGAAACCCTGTGTAAATGCTGCAAAGCTTTCTTTCTTCTTTTCCAAGATTCTGTTTAGGTTGTTTATTACAGTGACAGCTCTGTTGAGCTGGCCTCCAGTTCCACAGGCCATCTCTAAGCTGAGGCATTAGAGGAGCTCCCAAGGAAGCACTGCTCAATGCTGAAGAAATTAAAAATACTATTAGTCTAGAAATCTCCTGGACAGCAGCAGCCCTATCTCTGTGCAGGATCCAGCAAGAGCTTGAGTGGAATTTCTCATTGAGATTCCAAGAGCATGCCTACATTTCCACGGTGAAAATGCATTTCCACTGTGAAGAGTACAATGAAGAAAGTTGAGGGAATAAAGGGTAACAATTCTCTAAGGAAATGAAATTTAAAAAGAGGTCAAATGGAATTAAGGAGGCAAGGAGAATGAGGAGAGTTCTTTACAGGGATGTTTTTCTACAATAATCAAAAGATCTTTGTGAAAAAGAGCTATATGATGACCAGAGATATATGTGCATTCAATTCAGTAAATGATACACCAAAAAGAAAACAGTAGTCAATTCTGTTTATTAGAGTTATAGGTGTTTTTTTTCTAATTTCACCTTTGGCATTATCTCTTTATTCTAAAACAATGATGCATCAATTGGGTTAATAAATAAATATTTTTAAAATAAGATGAAGTGGTAGGCACCATGAGTCCTCTCTAGTCCATGTCCACATGCCAGCCCCATCTCCTCAGTCAGCCCCTTGTGATGCCATTCTTTACAACTGACCCACTAAATCCACATTCAACTCAGGACCTCATTATCCTTCCATATGAGGATGGCAGGGCTGCAAATCATGGAAATCACTTCAACTAGGACAATAAAAAAGGAGTGATTTATTTAGTAGTAGGATAGGGGCTATGTCTTGGAACCCAAAACCAAGAAAAGCAGTGGACCTGAAAAGGGATTGGAACCAGGGATTGGAACCAAAGTTATTCTCTCCAATCTCTCTGGGGTTGTTGGTCTCTCATCTCTGACTCTTTCTACACATGCTTCATCACTCTTTCTGCAAAGAAGCTTCTTCCACTGTTCTGTTCACATAGTGGAAAATTGCCATCCTCTACCCACTGGTTCTATTATGCTTAATACCAGATCCAGGGGAGAAATAGAGAGGATATGGGGACTTGAGTTCAAGTGCTGGCCCTTATCCATCACACTTGGATTTTTTTTCTGTGACAGTAAATTTTGCTTAGAGTTCTCCACTGATGACAAGCAAATGCTAGAAATCTTACAAGGTTCTACTGCTCTAAGACATGCAACCCCTCTAAAACAGAAAGTCAAATCTGGCTACTACTCCTAGGCTTCTGTGTCTAAGCAAAAACTTGAACTAGGACTTTATCCATTCCAATGTTCTGGAGCTAATAAGACTAATAGATCTACCTTTCCACTCTCCAGAATAGCCATTTCACAGTACTTCCTCATCCCCTTCCTTTAAAACCTCTAACACTTCTTCATACCTCATTTAAAAACATGTATAGTCAGATGAGAACTATCTCAAATTTCCACCACCAAACACAGCTATTTGCATACATATTTCTACCTTTCCTCATGTTACAATGGATAAAATTTCCATACATTTATCTCATGCCAAACCTTCTAGCTATGCTCTATATCTGTACTGTCCAACGCAATAGCCACTAGTTATATGTGGCTACTGAGCATTTAATATACAGCTAATCAAAATTGATGTGTACTGTAAGCATAAAATGCACACCAAATTTCAGACCTAATATGATAAAAAGAAGGAAAACTATCTCAATAATTTTATATTAATACATGTTGAAATAATAATATTTTGATGTTTGGGGGTAAATCAAATATTTTTATATTAGTTTCACTTACGTTTTAAATAAATTTAATGTGACTTCTAGAAAATTTTTAAATTACATATGTGGCTCAGATTATATTTCTATTGCACAGTACTACTCCACATCCTATCCCTTCTTGCTACTTCCCACCGCCCCCCTTCCCAGCAACATTAGTTTCCCTCTCATTCCTGGATCATTCTCATTGGCACACAAAGACACTTTTTTATTCTGTTTTTCAAATAGAACATTCTTTGATTTTTCTCCACATTTCTCCATAACTCTTCAGCACAGAATTCCTCAAAAGACTTGTCTATAGTTACTATCTCCATTTCTCTACTCCTATTCTCTCCTAAAGACCACTCAAGTTGGGTTTACATCTTTTTATTCAGGTCACTTATGGCATCCATCTTGTCAAATCATATGGTTGGTTCTATTCCCTTCTTACCCAATCTCTTGACCACTCACTCCTTGAGATACATTTTCCGCTCATCTCCTCTGATTATATAATACTCCCCAGTGTCCGTGGCTGGCTTCTCTTTTTCTTCCTGACTTAAAACACTTCAGTGTCCTACAGCACAATCCTAGACCTCTTATCTATTTTCACTCACCTAAACTTCACTCAGTTACTCATCCAGTCCTGCTCTTCGTTTTAAATATTATCTATATACTGATGATTCCAAAATGTATTTCTGTACCCAAAATGCACCCATGAGCTCCGAAGTTATGAATCCAGTTGCTTCCTCAGCCTTTACTCTTGGCTTGTGAATAGGCATCCTAAGCCTTGCACAACTAAAACCCAGTTCTTGATAACCATCCCTCCTCTTTCATCCTTTCCAATCTCAGTTGTGGCATAATATCTTCCCAGATGCTCAGGCCACAGACCTAAAGATCATTAGTCATTTTCTTCTACTTTATCCTCATATCCAATGTATTCTCCTGGTCACCTCTCAGCATCTCCAGTGTAGCCCAAGCCATTCTCATGTCTCCTAGAATATTGCAAAGCCTACTTCCTCCCTTGCCCCACTTCAGTTCCTCTTGTTCAAAACGTACAGTGTCCTTTTTTAAAGCTCAGTTGAGTTTATATTACTCTTCTGCTTGCAACTCTTTAGTATGTTTGTAATCATAATTGAAATAGAATTCAACTATCTTAACATGGCCTGTAAGGTTGTATATTATGTGACTTTGGTAATATCTCTGATCTAATCTCTCACAGTATTCACCATGTTTTGCTGGGCTCCAGCTATTCTGAACCTTATTTCTGCCAGGAGAACACATTAAGTAAGTTCCCGTTTCAGGGTCTTTACACTTGTATTTCTTTTCCTTAGAATGCTCTTTGGATTCTTCTTATTATTTGGGTATCAGCTCAGTTATCCCATTGTAAGAGAGAATCTCCTTGATCCCTTTAGGTAATGTGTTATCTTGTCCACCCCCACAATCACTTTCTATTCCCTTACTTTATTTTATTTTCTTCACAGTGTCTGAAATTTCTCTCCCATAAAAATATAAGCTCTATGAAGAGAAATTGTGCTTTATTCACTATTGCATGCTTTATGCTCAGAAGAGTGCCAAGAACCCACTAACAGCTCAAAAGAAAACTGATGAATGAAAAGATTAATAAATAAATGGATGATACAGCCAACAGAGGCAAGAAAACAATGAACAGTTCTACAATTTATTCTCAATGATATATGAGGAATGCCAGTTCCCCCAAGGTCCATACTGAATTCTAGCCCAATTTATTGAAGCCACTTTACACTGAGAAACTCTATCAAGTTTATTCAACATGAGATGTCCACAAGAAAAACATTAAATAACCTAGCAAAACTGGACTCCCCCATCACCTGCACCTTCCCCCTCATATCAGTCTAAAAGTCAGAATCCTACTTTTTGCTGAACTGTGTAGTCTGGCCACAGATGTGCAAAAAGACAGAGAATTCAACAGCTGCAATTCAACATGGCATTTAACTGATTTCTTGCTCTGGATTTCAGCAATTTCAGAATTTTTAGACAGCTTACAGATAGATAAAGCCTTTCATAAGAGATTTTCGTATTTGCAATGCTATACTTTTCTTCTGGCTGGCAAACCACCTTTTCTGTAAGATCCAGTCTTGGTTTATACCAAGGAAATATGGGCAACAGTTTATTGTTTCATCATCCATAAGCAAGACCATTCCCTCAAATGAAGGAATTTTCACTTCCTTAATGTTCCACAATTTTTCCCAGGGGTCTGTTACTTACAACCTTACTGTCTGATAAATTTCTGTCAAGTTACCATTTGGTAGCAAGGTATACGGACTCACTTAAGCAAATTGGAAAATGTATCAGAAGAATATCAGAGAGGTAGCCAAGACACCCAAAGAGTGAAAACATTTGGGAACCAAGATTCTTTAATTTTCTATTTCTCTCAGAAAGTCTGTGTTAGTCTTCTCTCTCTTTCAACAGTGGCTTTTTTCCTGACTCTTCATTAACATAGCAGAGACTAGCTATATAGGTTTCCTGTTTGTTACCATCTTGTAATTTAAGTGCCAACAAAGACTAAGTATATTTTGAGTTCAAATTCCAAGATCCTGGAGAGGGAAATGTTTTGTCCTAGCTTGGATCATGACTATATCTCTGGTCCAATGGCTAAATTATGGGGTCACATGATCCACTGCCTACTTATCAGTTGTTCTGGATATAGGCTTTCTGAAAAGAGAGAAAATGCAGATTCTTTAAGAAGGTAGTGTGGAGACAGGGAAGTGATGAAAAGTAAAATTCTTTGCATGTCTGGTACAGTGCCAGAAATGGAGGAAAACTTAACTTCTATTGACTGCTCATTGCTTCCCTAGACCATCAGGGACCGTGTATTTCTACTCTCCAGTTGAATTGCTAGTGCCAAGCACTGTGCATTGCATATAGGAACCCCAATAAATATGGCTTTCATAAATGAATGAATGAATAACAATTGTCACACAAGAGACAATGCAGAAATAAACATAAAATGGAAATTATAAGCCAGAAGTGAACAGGAAGAATCATGGATGTGTGTCTTACTTAAAGAATGGGTAAACATTTAGTAATAGATATTCATTGCAGCTCTATTCACAATAGCCAGGACATGGAAGCAACCTAAGTGTCCATCAACAGATGATTGGATAAAGAAGATGTGGCACATGTATACAATGGAATATTACTCAGCCATAAAAAGAAACAAAATTGAGTTACTTGTAGTGAGATGGATGGACCTAGAGACTGGCATACAGAGTGAAGTAAGTCAGAAAGAGGAAAACAAATACCGTATGCTAACACATATATATATATATATATATATATATATATATATATATATATATATATATATATATAACACATATATAATGGAATCTAAAAAAAAAAAAAAAAGGTTCTGAAGAACCTAGGGGCAGGACAGGAATAAAGACACAGACATAGAGAATGGACTTGAGGACACGGGGAGGGGGAAGGGTAAGCTGGGACGAAGTGAGAGAGTGGCATGGACATATATACACTACCAAATGTAAAGTAGATAGCTAGTGGGAAGCAGCCGCATAGCACAGGGAGATCAGCTCGGTGCTTTGTGTCCACCTAGAGGGGTGGGATAGGGAGGGTGAGAGGGAGGGAGATGCAAGAGGGAAGAGATATGGGGATGTATGTATATATATATCTGATTCACTTTGTTATACAGCAGAAACTAACACACCATTGTAAAGCAATTATACTCCAATAAAGATGCTAAAAAAAAATAGACATTGGGGTCTGAGAGCAGAATCTTGCAGAGTAATATAATACAAAAATTTTCAAAATATCCAAATAATTGTTGAATTCTTAAATGAGTTAAACTTTATTTATTAAGGAATAGTGAACCATTGTGTGAGTTAATGCAATTTATACCATTACTATCTCCTAATTGTTCTCTAAGACTCATTGTCCAATCTGCTATTACTGCCATCACTATTATGATAATTATAGATGTGTTGGAGATGGACAAGATACTCAAGAAAGATGTGGAAAATGCTAATGACAAACTTTACATTATTGAACTAATATTTTCCAAATAATTTCCATCTGTACAGCTTTTACCCTTTATCCACAGCAATGATGCTTTCATATGTTTCTCCTTTACCTAAGCATAAGATTACTAGTGGAAAGTTTATACCCTACATTAATAGGAGAAGAAGTGGTCCTGCATTTTTGTTAACAAGGCAGAGAGATTTGCAACTGTGTTTATAATTAGGCAATGCTAAGGAGCTCAGAGATAAGCTGTAGGCTTTTGGGGATATTTATACATATCACAGAGGAAGGTAAAATGAATAGCCTATTGTTTGCTCCTCAAACAAATGAAAACATGATAAACTAACACTTAGAGATGTGCTTCCCTCTTAAAAAGGTAACTCAGATCTTTTAAAGCTATTTAATATACTACTACTGTTGTTTGGTTTGAAAAGGCATATTAAAATGAAGTGGCTGTCCTTGATTCCTCTATTTACAGTGGTGAATATATTTAGATTTTGAATGACACAATTCCTTCAATTCAAATCTCTAAAGCTGGGTTCCATTATTTATAATTTAAACATTTTACACTAAATATGTTTCCAGGAAAACTTCACTTATATTTTTCCATTTTATCCTTACAGCCATTCTTTAGAGAATATAAATTTCACAAAAATATATTGTTCAACCACAAAACATCAGTAATTGTAGAAACTAGTTTAAAAACACACTCCTTGCCTTAAGTTGCTTCTGGGGGATACCACCATGTAATCAGAAAATCACCACAGAATATAATGAGAATTAAACTAGAAGTTAGTAAGCACACTGCAAGGGTCTTCCCAGTGAAGGAAGTTATTACCTCCAGATTCTTCAATGATAAGAACAAGATAGCCAGACAAAGAGAACGAGATGGGTGCCTGGGAAAGGTGGAGAAAACAGAGCTCAGTGCAAATATTATACCCATCTTACAAATAATTAATAGATGGACTCGAGCACATAGTAACTCCAAAACTGCAAGTTATATTGTATTTCCTCTATTTTGGCTTGTCTACTTTCCGTTATCTTACACTACATCCCTTATACAAAGGGATTTTGTGATTACACAAAAAAATTTGAAGACTGAAATTATCTGATGATTGTAGCCAATGAAGTTCATTAAAATCTGGACTGAAATGAATACTTATGGCCCTTATAGCATTTTGGTATCAGCCTTATCAATGTTTAAGCACTGTGTTGGCTTATCTCATTTAATTTTACAAAAATGCTAAGAGGTATGCACTATTATCTTCATTTATAGATGATAAAATTGAAGGAGGGTTAAAAAAACTTGCCTAAGATTGCACAGCTAATAAAGCAACGGGACTAGTATCTAAATTCAGGTAGTTTAATGCCAGTACCTGTGCACTTTGATAGTAAATGATACTGACTACCAGAGTCATCTTAACATTACTACAACTAGCTTTGTGGAATGAATAGACAATGAGCTGATAAATTAAAAAAATAGTGTGTCATTTGTATGTGTTTTTTTTATGTATTAATTGTTTTTTCACTTTTTTCATGTTGTCAGTAATTCAAGTGTGTATTCATGTTTCAAAAGAGTTGCTAGAGCAATAAATCCTGAAATAAAAGAAGACCACACATATAAAGGGCACACTGTATACTTGTGAAAATAGACTTCAAATGAGCAACATTGAGACTTTAATATAAGAGAAGAAGTTCCATAAACATACAGAAAAAAATTCAAATTACTAATAAGGAAAAGAAAATTGGATTTCTATTAGAGTTCTCAAAGGAAAAGACAATTTTTACTATTATTATTATTTTTTTGGTTGGGCTGCATGGCTTGTGGGATCTTAGTTCCCTGACCAGGGACTGAACCCGTGCCACAGCACTGAAAGTGCTGATTCCTAACCACTGGACCGTCAGGGAGCTCCGTCAAAGAAAATATTTTTTTTTAATAATTTAAGTGACTTTAATTAATTAATTAATTAATTAATCTTTATCTGCATCAGGTCTTTGTTGAGGCATGCAGGACCTTTCCTTGCAGCTCACTGTCTCTTCATTGTGGTGCATGGGCTTCTCTCTAGTTGTGGCGTGTGGGTTTTCTCTCTCTAGCTACGGCCCACGGGTTCCAGAGCGCGTGGGCTCTGTAGTTTGCATCACTCAGGCTCTCTCATTGAGGAACGCGAGCTCAGTAGTTGTGGCACGTGGGCTCAGTTGCCCTGTGGCATGTGGGATTATCATTCCCCAAGGATTGAACCCACGTCCTCTGCATTGGAAGGCAGATTCTTTACCACAGGGCCACCAGGGAAGTCCCAAAGAAAATATTTTTAAGGAAAGAAAATATGAGTAAAAATATTTATATCCAGCCAAACTGTCCTTCAGGTATAAAGACCATAGACAGTTAGTTATTAACATGCAAGATCCTAAGAATGTTGATCCCAGGAGATTTACCTGAGAAATATAACAGAAAATAAGCTGCAGACAACTACAGAATAACTTCATAAGAGTCAACCTAAGATTTGCAGTTTAGCATTAAATATATTTAACTAAGTTACCAATATTAGAGCTAAGTATGACATAATAATATTAAGAAATACATGATCTGACCATGCAGAAATAATATAAATAATAAAAAATTAGAGGAGAAGAAAGAGATAAAATCTATAGCAGATAAAGCATGCTAATTGATTTATAGGTATTATCTGAGAGTAAAAGTTGATCACTTGAAGCTAACAAACAGAATAAGCTTAAGTACATTTAATATCATGTATATTAAAGCAAAAAATAACACTAGTAATGTAAAATTGGAAGGTAAGGGACAGGTAAGGGTAAAGAAGCAGATTCCATTATTGTTCATGGTGAAACCAAATGGGAGATTCTAAACAAAGAGATATTAATAGAATTATACCACTACAAAGAAATACAAACCTTCCTAAGTTTCCAAAACAAAGTATTTAAACAGTCCCTGTGATGGAAAATTTAGTAAACATAATATAGAAAAACGTGAAACAACTGAAACTATATACATAATTTATGTTAATAAATGGAAAAGGGATTACCTTACTGATGAAATAAAGATTTTTTATATCAGTTCACAAAGATAAACTCTATGCTGTTTACAAGGTACACACATAAATCAAATTTATTCACAAGGCAAATATTAAAGGAACTGATAAAAATATACCATGAAAATGCAAATAATATATCCTAACAAAATGCAGTCAATGTCAAACAAGGTAATATTCAGAACCAAAAATACTGAATGGAACAAAGAAGGACACCTTCATAATGCTATTAACATCTCTGTGTCAAATATACAGCAACAACTTTCATAAAGTAAAAACTACAGGAAATAAAAGGATTATCAGAGATGTACACTACTCACTAATAGGACATTTTAACACACCTCTCAGATCTAGACAGAGTTAGAGGACAAAAACGTTGGTAAAGATACAGAACATCTCAGAAACACACACAACACGTAGGCCTCATAGAAAAAAATATTAAACTGTGTTTCTCAGTTATTAAAAATATATCTATTTTTTCCAAGAGCGCATGTAATCATTGTGAAAATTACCCAATATTAGCCCAAAAGAAGGTCTTAAAATTTTCAGTATAATAGAAATGCAAATCACATTTATCAAATTCACTACAATGTGATAAAATTGGAAATTAATACTCAGTCATAAAAACAAGAAGCCTTCTACCTGAATTTATTTTTAAATTCTCTATAAACACAATACAAAATTGCCAAATTTCTAGAAAATCACAAAACTAAAAACATGACATACCTATGAATCTATGGGATTTAGCTAAAGTAGTACACAGAGGAAATTCTATAGCATCAATAAAATACTAACAATAAAACTGAAAAACAAATTAATAATCTGGTTTCCAAAGCTATTGATTTATATATATCAGTGGAATTATGTATTTACAGTAATACAATGAATAGAGAAAGTAAATTAATTAAACATCCTAGTTTAAAAATTACTGATATCTCTGTTAAAAAAATTATACTTCAATGAAAATCTGTGCATTGGCTATAGCACACCATCTGGGTCTGTCTGATTCTAGCACACTTAATCGTCTTTGAAATATTTTGCACCTTTTTGTAAACTGCAGGTAATTGATACATATGCAAAATCTATCATGTAGAGATTTACTGAATTCCCTCTCCACTATGAAAAGAAGTTTTATAATTTATCTCGATATTTCTTTACTCCATATAAATTTGCAGTTTTGATTTTTCCTTTGAGCCAGCTGTAACATCTGTCTGGTTCCCTCCTTGAGTAGAACAAAAATCTTTAATATATTATTTATCATTATATCTCTATGAGAATTATGATTTTACCTTTATCTGACACTTATTTTTTACCAATTAAAACAGTAAAATTATATACTTATTTCAATATGATAAAATAATAACAATAAGATAAAAATAACACTAAATTTTGGAATTTAGAAAAAGATCAACAAAGTTCATAAAATAAAAGCAGAATAAAAAAATTAATAATAATAAAATAATAAGATAAAAAACAAATAATAAAAAATGAATAAACGTCTTTTAAAAATACAAACCAATAACCAACCTAATAAAAATAAAGGTTGGGGTGAAAGCACAAATATTCAAAATACAAAATCACAACAAAAATATAGCAATTAAGCCAGAGGAAAATTTAAAAGTAAGAGATTATTTTTGCATAAAATATGTTAATAGATTTGAAACATCAATATATGGATAAATTTATAGCAAAAGCATAAGATGTCCAATTGCCCCTCACCTCAGTTGATTTATACATTTTATTTTCATAAAATCACCAGCAGGATTATTTTCTAGAGATAGACAAATCATTATAAAGTTCATATGGAAAAATAAGCAAAGTAAAAATGGTAAGAAAGAAAGCACCAGAAAAACAGAGTAATGTGAGGAATCTAGTTTTTTGGTTATTAAAATATTTTTCAGGGAATCCTTATGCATTATTATAATACATATCATTACATATGATAAAGTGGTATTATATTCATAATGAATTGAATAGTTTCTCCCCAAAATTTATGTCCATTTGGAAAGTCAGAATGGAAGCTTATTTGGAAATAGGATCTTTGCAGATGTAATTAGTTAAGGATCTTCAGATGAAATTAATTATCTAGGATTTGGGGGGATGGGACCTAAATCCAATGACTAATGTCCTTATAAGAAAAGGAGAGGACACAGAGATATACAGAGAAGATCTTGTGAAAACAGAGGCAAAGACTGGAGTTATGCTGCCACAAACCAAGAAATGTCAGGAGCCACCATGAGCTGGAAGAGGAAAGGAAAGATTCTCCCTTCAAGCCTTCAGAAGGAGCAAGGTCTTGCTGACACTGTAATTTTGTTCTTCTGGTCTCCAGTCTGGTATTTTGTTATAGTCGCCCAAACAGACTAATACAAGCAATGTGACTGAAATTGAGAATAAAGGGTAGAATTTGGTTTAAGATGAGGCTTGAGGAGCAGGTGAGAGGCCCTCTGCAGAAGACTGCCTTTATATCAAGATCAATAAAAAAACCTTTGGAAAGATTTTAAGAATGATAATATGATTCGATTTGTATTTTTGAGAAAGACATTCTAACATAGAATGGAGGTGGACCAAAATGTAGAACTGTTAGGAAGGTATTGCTGAAGTTCAGGAAAGAGAAACTAGTACCTTAGATTAGGATGGTGGTGGAAAATAAGGAGAGAAATGAACACAGGCAGAAGATATTTAGGAGGTAAAATATAGAGAACTTAGTAATGAATTGGATTTTTTGATATAATATTAAGTGAAAGAGCCAAATGCAAAATTACAGATTCATTACGATACAACTAAAACTGAGAGAAACATAGGGTGGAAATATATAAATTATAGATAACATTCTCATTTTTCTACTTTCCAAGATAATAAAAATATGGCTATATTATACTTCTTTTTAAATAAAAATAATATTTTAGTATAACTGCCACAAAATTTCCATCAGGGTCACTCCTCAAGGGTAATTGAAATCTAACTATAGGTTTCGCTAAGATTTTTTGTAAAAATTAGTACAATCGAGAGAGGCCTGGCAGCAGGAATTACCTCTGACATTAAATATGTCACAGAGAGTTTAGGATAAAAGGGGTGTTCCAGCACAAGAAAATCCCCACAGAGCTGGAATCGTCATTAACAAGGTTCCCCTGGTTAATTTTCCTGAAAGAGGTTTTTTATATACAGGTAGACCTGTATTATGCCTCTTTTACCTGAGGCAAATTTTCCAAACTCTGTGAAGTTTTGATTCATTTTATCATCTATAAAATGAGGGTCCTAACGGTACCTCTGACCACTGAATAATAAGGGGGTTGGGGCAACCCACCTCCCACACACAGTCAAAAATCTCTGCCATCTTTGCCTCAAAAACAAAGGAACTGATAAATGACTCACCCAAGGGCAGGAAGTTGAAACAGTTTGGATAGAATCAGGACTTAAACCCTAGTTCTCTAATCAAACACAAACTTTTCCCTACACTTAATTTAAAGATCTGTAAAATAAAAATTTATTGAAAAAAAATCCGGGTACAAGTGGACCCATGCCGTTCAAACCCGCGTTGTTCAAGGGTCAACTGTACTTTCTCAGTAGAAGTGTTGTGAGGACAAAATGAGATAAAGTAGGTAGAGTCCTTTGAACCGTGTCTGTTTGGATACTAAGTGGTCAGACTGGTAGTGTGGTAGTGATGATGGGCAAGTAATTAGTAGCAGCAGTAGCAGTACTAGTATTTACTTCTCTCCACACTTAGATTTTTCAATGACTGGTATATGGTTAAAGTAAAATGGTTTCCACCTTATTTAGTTATGAGACATAAGTTTAAGTTGAGAGAAATTATTCATGTTGCATGGGAGAGAAAATCAGTTGACTGGGATTTTAGGAATAGATGTTCAGAACTGATTGTCTAGGTAAGATGGGCAATATTTGGTACTCACAGTAGAATCTTCTGCTAAGATGTCATCTGACATTTCTTAAATGAGAATACATTTTTTTTTTAAGCCCACGAGGGCAATTTGGGAAACAAACCAAAAAAGCTAAATCCTTGGGAAGTGTTGTCCAAGTCATCTAGAGAGCCTTGCAGGTCAAAGGTAAAGGAGGCAGATGGAGTGACTGCATTGGGAGAATTGATCAAAGTGATCCTCAAGCAATATCAAGGCACCTAATAGGTGAGCACTATTTTTTTCTAAGTTACATTCATGAGATAACTTATAATAAAAATAAAAGTTCACTTTCTGAACAAATGATGCTTTATCCTCCTAGTTGGCGATCCAATAATGGACACATTACAAGTTGTTTCTCAAAAATGCATTTTGGATGAAAGGAAGAATTCAGTAGCAAAGTTCTGGTTTTGTATATCTCTTCCACCTCCAACTGAGCATAGGACCAGGAGCAGGTGACTCAATGACTCTGAGCCTTAGCATCCACGTGTTCAATGAGGACTGTGACACCTCATTCACACGGTTGTTGGAAGAAAGTTTAAGCAGCAAAGAATATTGCAAAGACTTCACATGTGGCCTAGTGCATTTTATGAGTTTATGAAATGCTAGTATCCCTCCCCCCTTTCTTACTTCTGTAACCATTTTTAGAACATTTTGTCAGAGGAATATGTACCAGGTGTACAGTGGGATGAAACATACAGTTTTAGGTCCTTTCTAGTCTTAAATTTTCTCTCTATATGGGTGCAAGGACAGGAGCTAGATGATTATTTTTAAAAGCATAATTTCTCAATTGGGATATACTTCATAAGTAGACATGATTTGGAAACATATAGCAAGCAGATTTGATTGACATCTGATGGATACATTAAATCCAAAATTAAAACTATAATAAGGTATTTCTAAATTCAATGTTTTGTTACTTTGTCCCTTTATTCTGTATTCAGTTTAGCTGGAAACCTCTTCCAATGTCTATTCAGGGAAAACATTTTGAAAGGAGTACTTTAATAAGACCATTTGTGTTCCCAGTGCCTTGCTGAATGACAGGTTATAGAAAGCATAGATAAATATTGTTGGAATTGAGAGTATAAAAATGGAACCATTTTATAAGTTTATCAGTGTCTCACATTCAGTATGAACTAGTGAATTTCCCGAAGTGTGCCCCAAATATAAAACTTTTTAAAAAAGTAAATCACTATCCTCACTCTTCTAGTTAACAAAAAATTTTGAAGATGTTGTCCCACAGTGTTACTTCTCAAGTATCTCTTGCTTCTAGAATTTAAAAATTCTGAAGTAAGCAGACAAGATATTTTCCTCAGTTTTACAATGGTAACAATGTTCATTTCGGAGGGTCTTAACACTTTTTATCAAGGCTTTCTCTAAGTATGTATATCTAGTTAAGAAGCTGATGTGCCATAACCTCTGTAACTGAAAAATTGTTTAACCTACAAATTCAGTTTGTTTTATAATGTTCTGGTGCCTGAAAAAATACTGATAAATGATGACCTCCCATTGTTCCAAATGCCAAATATAAAATGCTGTCTTTCTATGCCTGCATTTAGTATTGATTCTTCATATGGAAAAAGAATCTGTAATAAACACAGGGGAATCGAGAAGGCTTTTAGACTCAGCAGTAGACTTAAGGAAAGAGGGCAGGCCAGAAGTGGTTTTAAACTGCCTGGAAATTACTGTGTAATGTAAAGGGCTGGGAATCCACAATTTGTTAGTAAACCCAATTCACATCATGAAAACTGTCAAATCACTGATACACCAAGCTAGTTTTGCTGTTGTTGATGTTGTTTTTAACAGTTTATAGTTTTTTGTTGTTGATGTTGTTTTTAACAGTTTATAATCTAGTAGTATAGGATCTGATGGTAAAATAGTTCAAGTCATCTTACGGAGTATTGGCCTTAGATCATCAGCAACCCTTTTTTCTTCCTTGTAACCTTAGATCTGTCCTACAAACGCTATCACCTTGGAAAAACAACTCCACTCTGTGCAGTGTGGACAAAGGGAATGGTCTTGGGGTACTGCTATGGCATAGGAGTCTCTTTTCTTAAAAAGGGCAGGTGGGAGGTTACACTAATTGAATCATTTATTGGCTGTGTCTTTTTAAGTGCTTTTCTAGTCGAGGGGCCAAAATCTATATTAACACCTTTGCCCTCAGCAATGCAGTCTTTCAAGTCAAGGAGCTTTGCTCACAGGTCCTCAAGGACTTAATCGAACTCACTAAATAAATAATAAGCAAGTGTGAATAGTGACAGTCTAATGGATTACGTTGGATCAGAACTGAAAGAGAGATTAAAAAAAAAAAGAGGAGCCAGTATCCATGGTCAGTTATGAAATGTCTCCTCCTGTGCTTCTTCCAGGACTGAGTCATTCACCTCTATTCCATTTGAATTAGAATGCTGATGTGTTTTGTTCAAATAAGTCAATGCATCTGTGAATGTTAATTTGTTAAAGGCATCGTGAAAAGAAAAGTTAACAGTATATTGTGCTACTCAGACTCTCTCCCCCTACACCTCCCCAATGCCCTACATGCCTGCTAGAACCTTGTGAAACTAAAGATTTAAAGAACAGATAAGATCAAAAAGGGGTCATTCAGAATCTTTAGATAACTTTTTGACAAGGCTACATGTTAAAATCTTTATTTCCT
This sequence comes from Balaenoptera ricei, assembly GCF_028023285.1. Lineage (NCBI taxonomy): Eukaryota > Metazoa > Chordata > Mammalia > Artiodactyla > Balaenopteridae > Balaenoptera > Balaenoptera ricei. The sequence goes on from NC_082642.1 coordinate 111,466,515, forward strand.
CAAAAACAATGTTTTCTAAATTTAGTATAATATTTGTCTCTATTTTCTACATTGTTTGTTTTCATCCAATTATTTCATATTTCCTTCTCTCCTATCTCTCCCTTACCATGCTTGATTGCAACTTACCCTGCTTTACGTACTGAATCAGCAATTGCTTTGAATGTATCAGCAATTTTTTCAAATTCAATCAAATGATTTTAAAATTCATCTAGGAGCTATCATTTATTGTGTTCATACTGTGTGCAAGTCAGGTGTTAAATTAATCACCTTACAAATATTAAAGAAAAACAGTAGACACTGAATCAGATAGTAAGACAAATTTTTAAGCTACAGTATTTCTAACAGCTTGTCTGAGTCAGTCATATGCACATATGTAGATTTTGATTTAAGTGATGTTAGGAAGCCCCATGCCTACATGTTTTCTCTCCAAAAGACCCTGAAATTTTATTAATCCATTCCTTGGATTCTGTCATTATTCCTTAGGAGTATTTTAAGCAGGACGATTCTCCCAAGTTCTACTCCCTAAGGTACTTTAACTCTCTTTCTCTTTGTTAAATCCCCTTACCTTTCCCTTCATGATTCTCTCTTTATCTTTTTACTATTTTTTGTCTCCTATAAGTTAATGTCTTATAAAAAACTATTATGAAGTCCCAGGACCTTCTGCTTATATTAAAAGAATCTCACCCCACTATGCCACATTCAAATTCGTTTCCCACAATGGAAAAATTCAGGTCTTACAGGAGAAATATTACCTTTGGTACAAAATTGTTAACTGTCTTAAACATATGAAATTGATTTAGAAATTCATCTAATCCTATGAGTTCATTGCAGGAGGATGTCAATGCCCAGAAAAAAATAGAATTGATATTAAAGATCTAGAAGGAAACTTAGCCCAGAAAGAGGAAGAACAAATGTCATCCAAATTAAAATAACTGGAAAAGGACATTCCAGTGCCTGTTTAAGACATTGGCACACATCAGACAATCTAAACGGAAGGAGGACTTGGAAGGTGCTAGTGGGATACTTTGGTGCTTGAAAGGGAGGAGAGTGGGGCTGGAGGATTTGAATTTGAGAGGAATTTACTCTAGGTATCTGATTTTGTAAACTTATGTTTTATCTGGCCTGCCAGTATGGAAACCATTATAAAGTAGTCAACTCTAATACATTCCTTGACACAAGAAGAGATTGGGAAGCAATTCAAGAATTTGGTGGCAGACTTTATATGAACCACATTCTTCTTTACAGAAAAGGTTTGGAGCCCTTACTCTACCATCAGGAAATTATGAGAATGTGATCTATGATCTCCTTTCTGAAAACTAGTCATGTCCCAGTGCCAAGGCCAAATCTGATCAACATCTCTCAGACTAGCCAGTCAGCCCAACTTTAAACATAGATCATGCTTCTACTCTCAAGAGGACTCTGATGTGACCCTGAGACTTCTAATCAGGCACCAGATCAGGGTGTTTCAGCAATGCTCACAGGCGTTGAGAATCTGACTTTCTCCCCCTTTTTTTTTCCATATAAACTCCTGGCATGGTTTCTGTTTTGTTTCATGTTTTATTTTGTCTGGGCAAGCCCATTCCCAGGTGCCTGAGATGCTGTTGACACACCCTGCCTTCCTAGGTATTGTGGGGACAGCCAAGCCTACTCCCACAGAACTGAGTCCCTCCTCTCCAACTGTTCCATGTTGCTGGCCAGACACACGGACCCCTGGTAACGTGTTTCATAGGAGAGTCCAGGGCCAGGAAAAGACTACTTGGGGATAGGGAGTTTCAAAAATATTTCCAGGGCTTCCCTGGTGGCGCAGTGGTTGAGAATCTGCCTGCCAATGCAGGGGACACGGGTTCGAGCCCTGGTCTGGGAAGATCCCACATGCCACGGAGCAACTGGGCCCGTGTGCCACAACTACTGAGCCTGTGCGTCTGGAGCCTGTGCTCTGCAACGAGAGGCCGCAATAGTGAGAGGCCCGTGCATCGCGATGAAGAGTGGCCCCCACTTGCCACAACTAGAGAAAGCCCTCGCACAGAAATGAAGACCCAACACAGCCAAAAATAAATAATAAAAAAAAAAAAAAAAAAAAAAATATTTCCAAATCTTATGTGCGATGTGGAGACTAGAGTTTCAGGATGGCAAAGAAGAGGACATGGATCCTAGATCAGCACTCCAGGAAGACAGCAAAAGAGAACCCATGTGGTATTTCTAAAAAGAGGTAACATGGACATTGGAGTACCCAGCCCCATGAAATAACTCTGTCCAGAGAGGAGCTGGATCTGAAATGGCCTGTTGTGATGAGCACAAAGGACAAATTGGTAGTTACTTGTGTAGTCACACAACCATTACCAGAGGGTGCCCCCTTTGCCCCTAACAAGAATGCAGGTGGCACTGCATAAAACCCTGTCATCTCTGGGGGTGAAGGGAAGCCCAAAGCATAATGAACCTTGAATATCTCACTAGCCAGCTAGATAAGGGCTTAGAATCAAAATAATGTTAAGTCATAAACAATGAAAAAAACTACAATATCTCTTGCAAAACTAAGTTTCTGGCCTGAGGTCTATACCTGGTTGGAATCGATGCCAAACTGCTAAGAAATGGAAAATCATTACTGTGTAACTCCTCTCACTAGTATAGAATGTTCCCACAGAAATTTGCGCCATGTTTAAAAATTGTTGCTAACACGGATGGACAGACAGTTCTTGGCTGCCACAGAAAGCACTTGGGTGGAGGGCTTTGAGGGGAGGTTGATATTGCTAGAGAGATGAGAGATAGAAAACGTTCTGGAAAGTCCAAACAACTTGTAGAAGACATGAAGATATTGATCCAAGGAGAAGGAAAACAGAAACCCAGCTGAAGGGCCCAACTTTCGAAAATTTATCTAAAAAATAGAAGTAATCATATAGGTAATATGTGCTCTCAATATTTAATATTTCTTTTAGCATTTTAATAAAAATCAGATAAAAAAAACAAAATTTTTAAAATGAATGAGAAAACACCAGGGTACTTCTGCAGGAAATATCATGTCAAATTTTTAAGGAATAACAGAGCTTTTGCTATGAGTTCAACATAGAATGTATTGGAGATCATGTAATAAATCTATTATGATTTAGTCCTAATGCATAAAAGACAAGATTTTTTCTCATTTGTTTCAGCTGTTTGGTGTGTCTGTGGGATATCGGACTTTAGCACTAGAATATTTATAATTTTCCAGAAGAAAGTTAAATTCTCAAAGTCAACTCAATGTGCCTATTTTTTAAAATGCAAGCATACATTATGTATTACACCACAAGTACTCTGGAAAATCACTGCTATCAGCAGGAGAGAAACCAAGAAATCTTAAAGAAAAATTGAAATAATAAAATAAAGATAGGGGGGCCTTCAAGATGGCAGAGGAGTAAGACATGGAGATCACCTTCCTCCCCACAAATACATCAAAAATACATCTACATGTGGAACAACTACTACAGAACACCTACTGAACGCTGGCAAAAGACCTCAGACTTCCCAAAAGGCAAGAAAATCCCCACGTACCTGGGTTGGACAAAAGAAAAAAGAAAAAACAGAGGCAAAAGAATAGGGATGGGACCTGCATCCCAGAGAGGGAGCTGTGAAGGAGGAAAAGTTTCCACACACTAGGAAGCCCCTTCACTGGTGGACAAAGGAGTGGGTGGGGGGGAAGATTCAGAGCCACGGAGGACAGCGCAGCAACAGGGGTGCAGAGGGCAAAGTGGAGAGATTCCCACACAGAGGATCGGTGCCGACCAGCACTCACCAACCTGAGAGGCTTTTCTGCTCACATGCTGGGGCAGGTTGGGGCTGGGAGCTGAGGCTCCAGCTTCAGAGGTCAGATCCCAGAAATAGAACTGCCGTTAGCTGTGTGAACACAGCCTGAAGGGGGCTAGTGCACCACAGCTGGCCGGGAGGGAGTCAGGGAAAAAGTCTGGAACTGCCTAAGAGGCAAGAGACCATTGTTTTGGGGTGCACAAGGAGAGGGGATTCAGAGCACTGCCTAAACAAGCTCCAGAGATGGGCACGAGATGCAGTTATCAGCACGGACACCAGAGATGGGAATGAAATGCTAAGGCTGCTGCTGCAGCCACCGAGAAGCCAGTGTGCAAGCACAGGTCACTATCCACATGCCCCCTGTGCCCCCCAGGAGCCTGTGCAGCCTGCCACTGCCAGGGTCCTGTGATCCAGGGACAACTTCCCCGGGAGAACACACAGCGTGCCTCAGGCTGTTGCAACGTCACGCTGGCCTCTGCAGCCGCAGGTTCACCCCCCATTCCAATTATAACTACCGTACCCCTACCTCCCAAAGGCCTGAGTGAGCCAGAGCCCCCTAATCAGCCGCTGCTTTAACCCCATCCTGTCTGGGCAGGAACAGAAGCCTGAGGGCAACCTACAACACAGAGGTGGGGCCAAAACGACATCTGAACCCCAGGAGCTGTGTGAACAAAGAAGAGAAAGGGAAATTTCTCCACGCAGTCTCAGGACCAGTGGATTAAATCCCCACAATCAATTTGTATGCTGAATCTGTGGAATACCTGAATAGACAATAAATCAACCCAAAACTGAGGCGGTGGACCTTGGGAGCAACGGGAGACTTGGGGTTTGCTGTCTGCGACTGACTTGTTTCTGATTTTTATGTTTATCTTAACCTAGATTTTAGCTCTTGTTATTATTGGTGGATATATTTATTGGTTTGGATGCTCTCTTCTTTTTTTCTAATGACTTTTTAAATTTTTTCTTTTAATAATTTACGTATTTTTTTTAATTTAAATTATTTTATCTTATTTTATTCTGTCTTTCTTCCTTTCTTTCCTTCTTTTTTCTTTATTTTTTTTTCTCCCTTTTCTTCTGAGCTGTGTGGCAAACAGGGGCTTGGTGCTCTGGCCTGGCGTCAGGTCTGAGCCTCTGAAGTGGGAGAGCCGAGTTCAGGACATTGGTCCACCAGAGACTTCCCAGTCCCATGTAATATCAATTGGCGAGAGCTCTCCCAGAGATCTCCGTCTCAATGCTAAGACCCAGCTTCACCCAATGGCCAGCAAGCTCCAGTGCTGGACACCCCATGCCAAACACCTAGCAAGACAGGAACACAATTTCACCTATTAGCAGAGAGGCTGCATAAAATCATACTAAGTTCACAGACACCCCAAAACACACCACCAGATGCGGTCGAGCCCACCAGAAAGAAAAGATCCAGCCCCACCCACCAGCACAGGAACCAATCCCCTCCACCAGGAAGCCTACACAAGCCAATGAACCAACTTTACCCACAGAGGGCAGACACCAAAAACAACGGGAACTACAAACCTGCAGCGTGTGAGAAGGAGACCACAAACATAGTAAGTTAACCAAAATGGGAAGATAGAGAAATATGCAACAAATGAAGGAGCAAGGTAAAAACTCACCAGACCAAACAAATGAGGAGGAAATAGGCAGTCTACCTGAAAAAGAATTCAGAGTAATGATAGTAAAGATGATCCAAAATCTTGGAAATAGAATGGAGAAAATATAAGAAACATTTAACAAGGACCTAGAAGAACCAAAGAGCATACAAACAACGATGAACAACACAATAAATGAAATTAAATATTCTCTAGAAGGAATCAATGGCAGAATAACCGAGGCAGAAGAACGGATAAGTGACCTGGAAGATAAAATAGTGGAAATAACTACCACAGAGCAGAATAAAGAAAAAAGAATGAAAAGAATTGAGGACAGTCTCAGAGACTTCTGGGAGAACATTAAATGCACCAACATTCTAATTATAAGGGTCCCAGAAGAAGAAGAGAAATAGAAAGGGTCTGCAAAAATATTTGAAGAAATTATAGTTGAAAATTTCACTAATATGGTAAAGGAAATAGTCCATCAAGTCCACGAAGCACAGAGAGTCCCATACAGGATAAACCCAAGGAGAAACATGCGAAGACACATATTAATCTAACTATCAAAAATTAGATACAAAGAAAAAATATTAAAAGCAGCAAGGGAAAAGCAACACATAACATACAAGGGAATCCCCATAAGGTTAACAGCTGATCTTTCAGCAGAAAATCTGCAAGCCAGAAGGGAGTGGCAGGACATATTTAAAGTGATGAAAGGGAAAAACCTACAACCAAGATTGCTCTACCTAGCAAGGATCTCATTCAGATTAAACAGAGAAATTAAAACCTTTACAGACAAGCAAAAGCTAAGAGAATTCAGCACCACCAAACCAGCTTTACAACAAATGCTAAAGGAACTTCTCTAGGCAGGAAACACATGAGAAAGCAAAGACCTACAAAAACAAACCCAAACCAATTAAGAAAATGGTAATAGGAACATACATATCGATAATTACCTTAAATGTAAATGGATTAAATGCTCCAACCAAAAGACATACACTGGCTGAATGGATACAAAAACAAAGACCTGTATATATGCTGTCTACAAGAGACACACTTCAGACCTAAGGACACATACAGACTGAAAGTGAAGGGATGGAAAAAGATACTCCATGCAAATGGAAATCAAAGGAAAGCTGGAGTAGCAATTCTCATATCAGACAAAATAGACTTTAAAATAAAGACTATTACAAGAGACAAAGTAGGACACTACATAATGATCAAGGGATCAAACCAAGAAGAAAATATAACAATTGAAATATTTATGCACCCAACTTAGGAGCCCCTCAACACATAAGGCATATGCTAACAGCCATAAAAGGGGAAATTGACAGTAACACAATAATAGTAGGGGACTTTAACACCACACTTTCACAAAGAGACAGATCATCCAAAATGAAAATAAATAAGGAAACACAAGTTTTAAATGATACAGTAAACAAGATGGACTTAATTGATATTTATAAGTCATTCCATCCACAGACAACAGAATACACTTTCTTCTCAAGTGCTCATGGAACATTCTCCAGGATAGATCATATCTTGGGTCACAAATCAAGTCTTGTAAATTTAAGGAAATTGAAATCATATCAAGTATCTTTTCTGACCACAACACTATGAGACTAGCAATGAGACTATGGTAACTATGAGACTACCAATTACAGGAAAAAAAACTGTAAAAATATAAACACATGGAGGCTAAACAATACACTACTAAATAAGCAAGACTTCACTGAAGAAATCAAGAGGAAATCAAAAAATACCTAGAAACAAAAGACAATGAAAACACCACCAGCGAAAACCTATGGGATGCAGAAAAGCAGTTCTAATAGGGAAGTTTATAGCAATATAATCCTACCTCAAGAAACAAGAAAAATCTCAAATAAACAACCTAACATTATATCTAAAGCAATTAGAGAAGGAAGAACAAAAGAAAACCCCCAAAGTTAGCAGAAGGAAAGAAATCATAAAGATCAGAACAGAAATAAATGAAAAAGAAATGAAGGAAAGGATAGCAAAGATCAATAAAACTAAAAGCTGGTTCTTTGAGAAGATAAACAAAATTGATAAACCACTAGCCAAACTCATCAACAAAAAGAGGGAGAAGACTCTAATCAACAGAATTAGAAATGAGAAAGGAGAAGTAACAACTGATATGGCAGAAATAGAAAAAAATCATGAGGGATTACTGCAAGCAACTATATGCCAATAAAATGGACAACCTGGAAGTAATGGTCAAATTCTTAGAAAAGCGCAACCTTCCAAGATGGAACCAGGAAGAAATAGAAAATATAAACAGACCAATCACAAGCACTGAAATTGAGACTGTGATTAAAAATCTTCCAACAAACAAAAGCCCAGGACCAGATGGATCCACAGGTGAATTCTATCGAACATTTAGAGAAGAACTAACACCTATCCATCTCAAAATCTTCCAAAATACAGCAGAGGGAGGAACACACCCAAACTCATTCTACAGGGGCACCATCACCCTGATACCAAAACCAGACAAAGATGTCACCAAAAAAAATCAAACTACAGGCTAATATCACTGATGAACATAGATGCAAAAATCCTCAACAAAATACTAGCAAACAGAATCCAACAGCACATTAAAAGGATCATACACCATGATCAAGTGGGGTTTATTCCAGGAATGCAAGGATTCTTCAATATATGCAAATCAATCAACGTGATACACCATATTAACAAACTGAAGGATAAAAACCATATGATCATCTCAATAGATGCAGAAAAAGCTTTCGACAAATTCAACACCCATTTGAGGGAGAAAAAAACTCTCCAGAAAGTAGGCATAGAGGGAACTTACCTCAACACAAGAGAGGCCATTTTGACAAACCCACAGCCAACATCACTATCAATGGTGAAAAACTGAAAGCATTTCCTCTAAAATCAGGAACAAGACAAGGTTGCCCACTCTCACCACTATTATTCAACATAGTTTTGGAAGTTTTAGCCACAGCAATCAGAGAAGAAAAAGAAATAAAAGGAATACAAATTGGCATTTTGAAAAGAAGAAGTAAAGCTGTCACTGTTTGCAAATGACATGATACTACACATAGAGAATCCTAAAGATGCTACCAGAAAATGACTAGAGCTAATCAATGAATTTGGTAAACAAGCAGGATACAAAATTAATGCACAGAAATCTCTTCCATTCCTATACACTAATGATGAAAAATCTGAAAGAGAAATTAAGGAAGCACTCCCATTTACCATTGCAACGAAAAGAATAAAATACCTAGGAATAAACCTACCTAAGGAGACAAAAGAACTGTATGCAGAAAGCTATAAGACACTGATGAAAGAAATTAAAGAGGATGCAAACAGATGGAGAGATATACCATGTTCTTGTATTGGAAGAATCAACATTGTGAAAATGACTATATTACCCAAAGCAGTCTACAGATTCAGTGCAATCCCTATCAAACTACCAATGGCATTTTTCACAGAACTAGAACAAAAAATTACATAATTTGTACAGAAACACAAAAGACCCCGAATACTCAAAGCAATCTTGAGAAAGAAAAATGGAGCTGGAGGAGTCAGGCTCCCTGTCTTCAGACTATACTACAAACCTACAGTAATCAAGACAGTATGGTACTGGCACAAAAACAGAAATAAAAATCAATGGAGGGGCTTCCCTGGTGGTGCAGTGGTTGAGAATCTGCCTGCTAATGCAGGGTACACGGGTTCGAGCCCTGGTCTGGGAAGATCCCACATGCCGTGGAGCAACTGGGCCCGTGAGCCACAACTGCTGAGCCTGCGCGTCTGGAGCCTGTGCCCCGCAACGGGAGGCGCCGCAATGGTGAGAGGCCCGCGCACCGCGATGAAGAGTGGCCCCCGCTTGCCGCGACTAGAGAAAGCCCTCGCACGAAACGAAGACCCAACACAGCTAAAAATAAATAAATAAATAAATAATGTAGCTATTAAAAAAAAAAAAAAAATCAATGGAAAGGATAGAAAGCCCAGAGATAAACCCACACACATATGGTCACCTTATCTTTGATAGAGAAGGCAAGAATATACAATGGAGAAAAGACAGCCTCTTCAAAAAGTGGTGCTGGGAAAACTGGGCAGCTACATGTGAAAGAATGAAATTAGAACACTTCCTAATACCACACACAAAAATAAATGCAAAATGTATTAAAGACCTGAATGTAAGTCCAGACACTGAAAAACTCTTACAGGAAAACATAGGAGGAACACTCTTTGACATGAGTCACAGCAAGATCCTTTTTGACTCACCTCCTAGAGAAATGGAAATAAAAACAAAAATAAACAAATGGGACCTAATGAAACTTAAAAGCTTTTGCACATCAAAGGAAACCATAAACAAGACAAAAGACAACCCTCAGAATGGGAGAAAATATTTGCAAACGAAACAACTGACAAAGGATTAATCTCCAAAATATATAAGCAGCTCATGCAGCTCAATATTAAAAAACAAACAATCCAATCCAAAAATGGGCAGAAGATCTAAACAGACATTTCTCCAAAGAAGATATACAGATTGCCAACAAACACCTGAAAGGATGCTCAACATCACTAATCATTAGAGAAATGCACATCAAAACCACAATTAGATATCACCTCACACCGGTCAGAATGGCCATCATCAAAAAATCTACAAACAATAAATGCTGGAGAGGGTGTGGAGAAAAGGGAATCCTCCTGCACTGTTGGTGGGAATGTAAATAGATACAGCCACTATGGAGAACAGTATGGAGGTTCCTTAAAAATCTAAAAATAGAACTACCATATGACCCAGCATTCCCACTATTGGGCATATACCCTGAGAAAACCATAATTCAAAAAGAGTCATGTACCACAATGTTCATTGCAGCACTATTTACAATAGCCAGGACATGGAAGCAACCTAAGTGTCCATCAACAGATGAATGGATAAAGAAGATGTGGCACATATATACAATGGAATATTACTCAGCCATAAAAAGAAACGAAATTGAGTTATTTGTAGTGAGGTGGATGGACCTAGAGTCTGTTATACAGAGTGAAGTAAGTCAGAAAGAGAAAAACAAATACCGTATGCTAACATATATATATGGAATCTAAAACAAACAAACAAAAAAAAAATAGTTCTGATGAACCTAGGGTCAGGACAGGAATAAAGATGCAGACATAGAGAAAGCACTTGAGGACACGGGGAGGGGGAAGGGTAAGCTGGGACAAAGTGAGAGAGTGGCATTGACATATATACACCACCAAATGTAAAATAGATAGCTAGTGGGAAGTAGCCGCATAGCACAGGGAGATCAGCTTGGTGCTTTGTGACCACCTAGAGGGGTGGAATAGGGAGGGTGGGAGGGAGATGCAAGAGGGTGAGTATGTGGGGATATATGTATATGCATAGCTGATTCACTTTGTTATACAGCAGAAACTAACACAACATTGTAAAGCAATTATACTCCAATAAAGATGTTAAAAAATAAATTAATTAATTAAATAAAGATAATTTACTAGCGACACTGTATGTAGAAGTGGATTTACTTTCTCAAAGTGTAATTTAAATTCTTCATATTTCTGGGTAGAATTTTGAGATATAACCTAAGAATTGCATCAAAAGATTAAGTGTTATGCCAATAAAAATTTGGCAATTTTGTTGGCATTTCCTCAGAATCAACTTTTTATGAATTTGAGGCAATTTTGAAAGAGGTATCGGCTCATCCTTGTCTGAATGGAAAAGAAATGCTGATAGATTGTTAGTGGAGGTCAGTAAGCAGCCAGATAGGGAAATCAATAAAACTGTGCTTTTATGTGAGAGGGTTATTGAACAGAAAAGTTCAAGATTAACAGTAAGGTTCTATGGAGGAGAGAGATTTGTGTTCAAGTTAGAATTCTTAGAAGCCCTCTCTCATGTCATGCTCAGAAATAACTATAATAATATTCAGGAAAGCAGATGGAATTTGGCACCATTTCAAAGACTGCAGATTGGATGCTATGTATTTAAACTACATGTAATTGGGAAATTATGAATGAGTCTTTGAGATAGAAAATGTCAACCATTTCCTGTTACGCTGCAGTTGGTTTGATTTATAACGACTCTATAAATAGTAAAGTTAAAGGAAATGTATGTACTAAAATATTAGAGCAGAATAGGAAAAGATCGGTGAAGTTCTCAATGACAAAGAAAGCCATTTCTTTTTGAATGGAAAGTGACTGACATTCAATTAAGAGACAAAAGTAATAAATAAGTTTGCCCTTTTATCGCCATTCTATCAAATGTAGAAAGCATTGTGATAGGCCAGAAGACCAATCGACAAGGATACACAATAAATAATGTAGGGTACAGCCTAGCTTGCAAATGGGGAAGAAAAAGCCTAATTACAATTTTTCTCCATTGTTCCAAAGCCAATATTTTTGTTCTCTGATATATCTGCACACAGTTTATTTTGCTTCTGACTGCTCGGTAATCAACGTCTTGCCCCAGGCATAGCTGGATATTCAACCAACGTTTCTCTGGGGACTCAGTAGGGAAACCAGTAGTAAAAACAGCCGAGTAGGAAGATTTAACATGTTAACTAAAAACTCAAGGACTGCAGCTTGGTGGGAGTGCTGGCTTTTCGAGTCAGTAATTGTACTAAACAACACAAAGGGTGCTTGGTTTAGACAATGATTGAGTCAATGAGCCAACCCATTTTACATTTACATATCATGCTCTCTTAAGTCATTTATCTCAGAATTACCCCGTACCATGACTCAAAGGCTCTTGCTGTTTAATGAAAACAGTTGCAAATGAAACCTCACTCCTGTAAAATTTGCCAGAACTTGGCATCTGTCTCAGGAAGCACTTTTGTGTCAGTTTCCCTCATCCAAATCCCTGGTTCTTAATGACCCAAATAAGTAATGTTTTTTTGTCCTCTTTCATTAGGAGTAGACAGAATCCCATATCCAGCAATATAATCATGGATCCTCTCCAAATCCTGGGTAAATTCTGAATGTTCAAAAGATTTAGAAATGTCTCAAGCAGTCGGCCCACTTCTAGCTAGGCTTTTGTCTGGTTTTCCAAAGCTCTGAAGTCTTTGAAAGAGGTATTTGACACCTGATCCTCTCTGCCCAGTTTACTTCAGAAGCAGTTCCCAATACAGGAAACAGATAAACTCCGGAGAGACCCACTCAATCCTCTGTTCTCTCAACACTGACACAGAGTTAGTTGACATATAAAATCGGCATTTAAAATTGTACGTGGAACATACAGAAACACGATCCCTCTTACAAACCACAGATAAAAATATACAAAAATTATTTTTGGAACAAACTTGTATGCTTTTATCAAATAAAAAACATTTCTGGATTTAGTAAGGAGAGACTTTATTCAAAAGAATAATTGTAAGGGGGAGGGACTATTGGAATAGGAAGAGGGGGACTATGGCAGCAGGGAGAAGCTGCGGCCATAAGATCTGTTCCAAGAGTCGCAAGAGATAGGCAGAAAGGATTTTTCTATTATAGAGAGAAGTCAACAAGGCTCGAGGGCAAGATGTGGGGAAGTGGGATGACACGCAGTGGGATCAGACAGAAGATCAGAGAAAGTTTCACACTGAGGCCAGTCTATTTTTCTATTTTTTCTGGAGGGGCCCTTAAGAAGGCTTCTGTGCTGGATCAGGCTCAGGGTAGGCCAAAGTTCAGACGTTTGGGAGAAGGAGACAATCTTACCCCAAATTTGGTTAACAAGCACTTTGTTCCTTCTGATTAATTAGAGGAGAAACAAGCAGTTCAGCTAATTGTTTGAAGCAAGGAAAGGGAATTTGGAGGGTCTTGAGTCTGGCCTTGTCAAAGGCAAAGGAGACATCCCAGAGCATTATCTAAGTTTATCTGAATCATATGGGGTTGGCTGGTTCTTAGCAGTAAATGGCTTTTCAGAATAAATAAGGGTGAGGGGATTCCTTTCAACTTCACTGTTTACCAGAAACAAAGGGTGCAGGGAAAATTCAACATTATGGGCTTTTATGTAGAGACTTATTTTATGGACATAAGAATTGCTTATCTTGGATTCCCAGTCTCTAGATTTGGCTGGAAACATACGAGATTTTCAGTGTTTTGCAAGGTAAAGGGTAAGATTTCTTATCTTCTACAAGCACGGTTATGAACCCCTTGTATATTCAACTCCATTTCTGCCTTAGTCTGGAAATGTTAATAGGCAAAAAACTGTGTTCCCAAGCAGTCTTAATGACTTTACCATTCTTAACGTTTGTGCAATTCTGTTTTAGACATATGAAGAATAGAAGGAGGCCTGTGATTGCTAATTAAGATCACAGACCACCACAAAGGTTGATTCTTTAAAAGAACTGTGTATTGATTTTGCATGAACCCAGCCAGTTTAGATTGACATAGGAAACCACTTCTGTAGACCCTTTGACTTCTTACTCAGACACACCTTCATCATCACGGCCACACTGCCCCGTTAGATAATTGAGGTTATTTGTTGTGGTTACTGGTGTCCCTTGTGTTACTCTTCTCTCCTAGTTTCACACTGATCTGATGTCTCCATAGAACATAAGGAACATTAAAGATACCCAATTGGCTATTTAATTGCAGTGTACAAAATGGTGTTTGTATATTGAATAAACTGTTGACAGCAGAAAAAAAAAAATACCCAATTGACCTTAATGGATTCCTTCACTCCTTCCTGCTAAAATAAAGGCCCTTTGTGTACTTCAAGAGTCTAACATAACTAGAGGTGATACAGTAACTGCGGGATCTGGGAAAAGACAGTGGAGACTGAACAAAGCAGCCCAACTCTTAGGGCGGAGAAGAGATGCAATTTAGGTCGTTTTATTTCTTATTTCATTAACCCTTTGCTATACAACTTCCTTAATGACCAAAGTTTTACAGGTAACTTATTTACAAATACTTTTCAAAATAATGTTGTTGAACTTAGCCCTTAACTCTATCCTATGTATTTTTCAAAGTCAATGAATGGTAGTTTCTGCAAAGTCAGAATTTATTCTTCCATACATCTGTCAGTAAAGGGATAGCCAAAAACAAACAAAAAAAGTTCCTAGGTTTGGTATGGTGGGTAAATCATTCTTTTCCAGCTCACTTCTAAAGATGATTATGTCTCTGGCAAATAATTTTGATCCTGAAAAGATATGGCCTGACTTCCTCAGAGCCAGAGAACAGGACTCCTGTTTTCAGCTGCTCTCCTTCCTACACCTCCACTCTGCCTCTTCAAACCCACACCTCAAGGGACTGAATGAATCAACAGATGCTAGAGGCTTAAATACCCACCAAGCACCTCCCTGGAGTGCTTGGAGGACCACCCAGGCAAGGTGATTATGGAAGATTTTATTGGTGGCTCATAGATGCTACAGACAAAAGGTGAAGTGGTAGCGTGGGACTTAGAAATTCAGAGCTGCTGCTAGGACTAAGTATTCTCTCAGAAATTGATCCCTAATACCCATTTGGATTTCCATTTCCAAGACACATATACACAAAGACACTCTTTGTTTTCTAGTGAATGCCAAAATGATTCCATTGTAAATATCCTTTTAAACCATTTAAACAGAAAACAGTTTCACTGTCTTCAAACTTATGACTTCTGGATTTATTTTTTTAATGTTCCGTTCCCTTCTCCCTTCAGTTACATGCTTGATAATTCCAATATCATTTCACTCCTGGATAGATCGCTCTCCTGAAAATGAATACTGGGCTCAGGTGCACTCCTAACATTTGGTGAATCCTTCACCTAATTAATGAGAGGTGAGTCTCTAAACCTACTGCCCAGGTCCCAGGGCAGATTATTAGCATGACTGCTTTTGATGGATCTTTTTAAGTGCTCCTCCTGGGAAAGATATTTGAAAGTCACATTTAAATAAGGATTCAAAAATTACTGAACATTAATTCTCCTCTAGTCTCAAATGCTATTTCTGGCCAAGGTTATAGAGGCCATTGTAATGGGAGAAACACACCATTATTTAGTGGTTTTGCTCATAGGTGACTCCACAACCTTATATAAATAGTTATGAGGTATTAATTTTTTTATAACATGCTCATTCCTTTTTTCCTACGGGATTTCCTATGGGAGTGGAAAAAAAGGTAGGTTATGCCTTGTGTGTTTGGGGTACATAATCCTTGGTACATGCATGGGAGTATGTCATGCTTATCAGTGTCATCAGTCACATTCAGTGAGTCAGTTAGGGTGTAATATTTGGATGGTGTCATTGAAAGTCCATTCTCCAGTTTGGGGATGGGTGGGGTCAAAGGTTGAAGGAAAAGGCAGTCCTTCGAGAAGCATAATGAAGAAGCAGTAACTGTTGTGAGTAGAGTACTCTCTCTTCTTTAAGAGAGCAGCTTCCACTTCTGGTGCTGCAGATGGTTTCAAATTTCCAAAATCAGAAATAGTAGCACATAAACAGCAACTGCTGCATGAGACAACAGGGAAAAAAGCAGGACTGGTGGGAGTGGCAGGAAAACACAGAAAGCCAACAGAAATAGTTGCACCCCAATGTTCACAGCAGCACTATTTACAATAGCCAAGACATGAAAGCAACCTAAATGTCCATCAACAGATAAATGGACAAGGAAGATGTGGTATATATACACAATGGAATATTACTCAGCCATAAAAAAGAATGAAATAATGCCATTTGCAGCAACATGGATGGAACTAGACATTATCATATTAAGTGAAGTAAGTCACACAGAGAAAGACAAATACCATATGATATTCCTTATATGTGGAATATTTTTAAAAATGATATCAATTAACTTACATACAAAACAGAAATAGACCCACAGATTTAGCAAACAAACTTACAGTTACCAAAGGGGAAAGGGGGAGAGGGGTAAATTAGGAGTTTGGGATTAACATATACACACATCTATATATAAAATAGATAATCAACAAGGACCTACTGTACAGCACAGGGAACTATACTCAATATTTTGTAATAACCTATAAGGGAAAAGAATCTTAAAAAGAATAGAATATATACATATATATTATATATATAATCCTAATCACTGTGCTATACACCCGAAATTAATACAACATTGTAAATCAACTATACTTCAATTAAAAAAAAAAAACAAAAACAGTGTAAGAAACCACCACCATGCCTGGTAAGAGCAGGAACTTGCTGTGTTTGAAGATCTCAGTAACTGTATTAGTTGAAGACAGGAAATCAAACCCCAAAGCCAGGGAGAGTTAAGAGAGAGCTAGCACTCCCTCCTCTGTGCTCCATAATTCATAATAAAGGACAATTTTTCATCTACACAATTGATTCTTACACTAAATTGTGAGGTTCTAAAAGAAATGGGAACATGTCTTACTCACTTTCCTGTCCCCATCATCCCAAGTAGTACTTGGCACACAGTAGGGGCTCAAAAATGTTTATTGAAAGAAAAAGTATAAAGTCCCCTGGAAGAGGCATGATGAATAGGAGAAAAGACACAGGCATGGCATTTTAGGAGATTGCCTATTACAGTTCTGCCTCTGGAAGGAACCAGCCGTGAGACCCTAGAAAGCCATTTAATATTTCTGAGATTTGGTATATTTATTGGCAAAATAAACTTATCTTTCCAAATTACTCTAATATTCTATTATTTGAAAGTAAAATCTAGATATTTTGGAAGTTTGCTTATAATAGCTAAGTGCCAGTTTTTACTAGATTTAGCACCTACAAAAAATGGGATATGTTAAAAGCCCCAAATTTTCAGAGTTTAATTCATTTTCATAAATGTACTAAACACCTAAAACTAACTCAACTACAGCCTCAATAATAAAATCAATACACTGTGAGAAATACATTTTTAATCTTCCCGATCCCTCTAAAATGAAAATATTCTGTTCTTACCATCCCCATGTAAAAGCTGTGAGATTGTTATTATTTTGCGCTAGTTTACTTTCTCATTAGAAAGAGAATTATTAAGGTTATATCTTAAATTGATGAGTTCTATTAATCTTCCAGGTGATGCCTTTGTAAAAGAAAATAAAAATTGCAGGTATAGAGTATGTCTTTATTCTTCCAAAATGAGGGAGTTTTATAAAGATTGGAAATGCTTAAAATGAATTGTGTAAGAACGTATTTATTTGTTTAATTATCTGTGTAAGCCATAGTATAGTGAAAATATTGTAATTGTGCCACTTTTCAAAGAAACACTAAGGAGAAAATTGTAAACATCATGGATGGGGAATTATACACACAAAGACTAATAGCTACAATAATGTTATTCAGAACTGTGCTGGTAATTTGCCCCTTAGGAGGTAAATTTGGAAAAAATATGTATAAGGTTTAATCATGTGACTCTCACTTAATAGGTGTTGTACTGTAAAAGCCACACATACCACACTGAACATTCAGTAATAATTATTTCTTTTAGTTATTCTCCTGGTGGCTTCTCTAGTATCTGTAATTGCCATGTTCTCAAAAGCAGCACTGTTTGCATGGCACCTGCCCAACAAATAAAATGGACTGGCAGTTACAACATAGAATTAGCAATTAGAGATACTTTTTTCTTTCAAAATTTCATTACTGAGGGCTTATTCTAAAGAGAAAAAATAAAATAAAATGAGTAGATGAAGTTTTCCTCTCTTGAGACCTACGGATCTCAGTTGGTGGTGTCTCTTTATTAAGTGTTTTACTTAGGGATTATTTGTCAAATATGTTAGAGAAAATGGCTTGCTTTGTGGATGAGAGTGATCTACATTTTATTTGGGAACTGTGATGATTATTCTGTATTTGCAAGTCTTATCCATTCTTTGCTCTTATCATTCTAATTCTACTCTTTGCCCCAGGAGACTAACCCTTGTGCATTGCATCTCCCAGACTCACTTGTTTGTTGCCTTCCAGTTGGGTTGGCCAATGGGAAGTCACCAGTATGTAATCAAGGGCTTTGGCATCTATCTCCTTTCTATCAGTAGCTTTTCATCTCCAAGACTATAGCTCCTTCTGGTATAGACTTTCCTCCATGACTCCAACTCTCATTGGGCTTCTGTATCTCCCTTTATATGCCTTGTCCTTTCTACCCCAAGGGAGTTAATTGCATCCTACTGTTGCTATCTCTCGGTACCTCATCATCCCTATATATCCCCTGACCTGTCCATGTATTTGAACTGCTACTTTAATATAAATACCATCATTTGAACTATTTGAGGTGAATTCTGTCTTCTTCCAACACATTGGCCATAAATCCTAATGGCAGATGCACTTAATGATAGTTAATGTAAATGATTTTTAGCGTGTTGAGTTGCTTGATTATAGGTCAAATGTTGCTATTACAGTTATCTGTGCACTGTTTCTTTATGTAACAATGTACTGCAGTGGATACTGAAGTGCTCTATCCAAAGAAGTAAATTACTATATTAATTGGAGAAAAAATGTACTTGTTCTTTGCCTCAATCTGGGATAACACTGAGGGCCATCCCAGCTCCAGAGCTTGCCATAGATTGATTGATGCCTCATTAGTTACTTCAGTATGGCACAGATTTTCCCTTTGCCCAATTTTGCAGATATATCTCCTGAGAGCAGCCCCCAATAAACCTTTCACATGCAATTCTCAATTTTGAGACTGTTTCCAATCTAAGTCATGAAATGACTGGGATGAGCCTAGACCTGAGCTAGTGGAGGAATATAGCTAAAGCTCCACATTCAGCAAGTACTTACACCATGACTATAAGAATCAAAACCTTCTATAGATGGTATCTCATGAAAAAATTGCTGTAGTCATTAATTAGTGCAGCTATCACTGAGAACAGAAAAAGAAACTTCCTTCCTTCTAGTGTTAGAGCTCTTTTTACTAAGCACCCCCAAAGAATGATTTTAGTCTAGAAGAATATGTGCTGTATTTCATCAGGGATTAGGTGGGTAGACATTTGAATTGTGCCAACTAGTGCTGTCTCCCAAACCAACTCTCATGTTTTCTGGCCTCCGTTCTCCCTTCTTTCAGGGATGCGGCTGTCCCTGCCTGTTGCAGCGAGTTGGTTCCATGGAACCAAATTAGAGCATGGGTTCCTTCTTGAGGCAGCCAGTTTGTTATGACGCTGAGGAGTGCAGCAAGTCAGTCTTTAAAAAGAGTTGATCAAAAGCAATCACTGAATTAAAAAAGCTAGAAACAGGTTTAAAGTTTGAACTGCAGAGGCAAGAATATTGATAGGGATGGCCTGGGGCAAAAACAGGCCAGCAATAAGTGAAAAGAATTCTGGGCATCTGCACAAAAAGTCTTGGGCTTTAGAGACTTGCCTTCAAGTGTGTTGATAAGTGGGAATGAGGAAAAAAAAAAAATCAAGATTATTTCCACCATCACAATCCTTCTTCTCCCAATGATTCCTAGGGTAAGGGTCATTAGTAAGCTGATGACTGGTTTCTATCAGGATGCAGAGAGGTTCAGAGAAGCTATGGACAACAGGGTCCTCTGTGCAAGCTACTGCAGTCAGCTAAAATGGATGAGAAAGCCAGAGCTTTGGAAGCAGTTGAATAAGGCAGTTAGGCACAGATCCTTTAAATCTATAGCAGTGTAATCAGCATGAAGAAAGAATGTCTACAAAATATGCATATAAGATAACTGCATATTTGAAATTACATTTAAATGGATTAAGTCCACTGAAAATGATCAATAGTAATTTTAAGGCTTCTTTATAAGATCAGCCTCACATAACTCTTAGAGGCTTTTTTCTACACAGAACAGTATAAAATAAAATCAAAACAGAAAAAAGATGAGCACAGTTAATGATTGAAAAAACTCTAAACGACCAATCAATTTTCCTTGGAAATATATGTTTGAATACCATGGCTTAAAAGCTTACATTAGTTTCTGTTCCAACACTTGAAATTTAGCAATAGAATAATGCAATTTTCTTTGCAATAATGATAGTCTTGCTGTGCCTACTTAATATAAACAAAAGATAAAAATTGCTCAATAACACAATGCGTTTATTTACCTCTGATTCTCCTAGGCAGACTCTAGTTAAATAAAAAAGGTAATTTAAGGTTAGTCTTTCATGGAAATGCTCTTTTAATGAAAAACAAACCTATTTTAACTAATACTCATTTTAAAGCAGATTTAGAATTAAGAATCCTCTTTGAATTCAGGCTAATAAATTTTGGTTGATTCTAAATACTTGTAGTCCAAATAGATTTTTACCAAAGGATTTCTTATTACAGCAGGCCAGATTTAGTGGGACTGACCCCACGAGCAATGGAGGTTCCGAAACACTAGTAGAGTTACTCACAAAGCAGTCTTAATGAGCTGCAACTAACTGTAATGACCATTTTGCAAGGTGGCTCCTGCCCAATTTAATCATAACCATGGAGGTAATACTTTTATGGATGGGGTGTTCTTAAAGTCCTCTTTCATTTTAAAAACTCTCCATAATTTCCCAGGTCTTTTAATCTCATAATGCCCTAGATAGATGACCATGTTTTCCCACAATATCTCAATGAGGAATACCAGATTTGTATTCTGCTCTCTTTGGGAGCCTGTTGGCAAGTCTGAGGCAGGAAGCACACGTGGTGTCTCCCATGGCATCCTTCCCCATAAAAACCCATTCCCTTTATGGATGCAGGGAGTTTGTAGAAGCCTGAATTCTAAGATGGCTCCTAAGATTTCCACCCCAAAGTGTACATGCCCTGTGTAATTCTTTCTACATGAGTGTGAGTGAGACCTGTGAATATGATGGGAAAGTTTCTTTCTTAAGTTGTGTTATATGGCAAATGTGATAGGACAGTCAATCCTGCTGGACTTGAAGAAGTAGGTTGGCATGTTGTGGAGAGGGCCACATGGCAAGGAAGAGTGGGTGGCCTCTAAGCTGAGATCCTCAGTCCTATAATTACAAGGAACTGAATTCTGACAGCAGTCACATGAATTTAGAAGAAAATCTCAAGCCCAGCTGACACCTTGACTTTAACTTTGTGAAACCCTGAGCAGGGGACCCAGCTGGGACTCCTGCTTCACAGGAGGTCCTAAGTGGATGTTGTTTTAAGTTGCTAACTTTGTGTTAATATGCTACACAGCAATAGCAAACTCATAAAAAGAGGGAGGTGTGTGTGTGGGGGGGATGGTTGGGATCTTGAATCATGTTAATGACTCCTCTGTGGTATGTATATAAAATATTTGGATTTTCTCAAAGCTGCCTTTTGCATAGGCCCTGACAGCAAAGAAGGAGACAGTACTGCATAGTGGCTAAGAAAATGGGCCTTGGAGCCAAGCTGTAGAGTTTGAATTCCTATTCTGCCACTTAATCACTGTGTGAACTCAAATAAGGAAATTAATTTCTTTGTGCCTCAGCATCTTCATTTATAAAATAGAGATAATAACAGTCCCTGGGACTGTCGTAGCTATTAAATGACCTAATGTATACAAGGTGCCAAGCTGGGCATATAGTGACCATTCAATAAATTTTAGCTGTTTTTATTTCTCAGATGACTGCCATAAATGTGAGGATTACATCTCCAATGCCAGCATAATTGAATTAGAAGACTCATGTTGCAGGAATAGAAACTCAAACACACTAGCTCAGATGAAAATATATATTTTCTTTTGTCTCAGAAAATAGAAAAGTCTAGTAATGGGGATGGTTTCGAATACTGACTGGCTGGGGCACAATATCATAATGGTATAGCTCTCTATAACTGTTGGTATCCTTTCTAGGCTGTATGTTTGCTTTATCCATTTTCTGATGTCCCTGGTATTAGTGAGATGGCTTTAGTCAACCCAGATTTCAAATCCTTATACTGTATTTGTTCTCCAAGAGAAAGAAAGAAAAAGAAAGAAAGAAAGAAAGAAAGAAAGAAAGAAAGAAAGAAGAAAGAAAAAGAAAGAAAGAAAGAAAGAAAGAAAGAAAGAAGAAAGAAAAAGAAAGAAAGAAAGAAAGAAAGAAAGAAAGAAAGAAAGGAAGAAAGAAAGAAAGAAATAATGAAAGAAAGAAACCCGCTTTTTTCCAAGAACTCTAGCAAATGTCTCCTAGTGTCTCAACAGTTTTGACTGAAATACATACACACCCAGAACCAAGCAGAGGGGCCAGGGAGATGGGGCAGGATTCTCTGACTAAACCTCTCATAGTCCTTCCTTGGAATTGAGAGTTGGTCAAGTCAATCCTATTAAAAATGTATGCCTGAGAATTAAGAGTCTGATGGTTTCTCAAAAGAAAATTAAGCTACTTGTTATGTGTTGAATTGTTTCTCCCAAAAAAGATATGTTGAAATTCTAACCACCAGTACTTGTACATGATCTTAAATGAAAATAGGCTCTTTGTAGATGTATTTAAGCTAAGATGAGGTTATTAGAGTGAACGCTAAATATGACTCATATCTTTATAAGAAGATGAAATTTGGACATAGACACGCAGAGAAGATGACCACGTGAGGACAGAGGCGGAGATTGTAGTGATGCATCTATAAGCGAAGGACACCAAGGATTGCCGGCAAACCCCAGGAATTAGAAGAGGTGAGAAAGGATTCTCCCCGACAGGTTTCAAAGGAAACATGCACCTGATGACACTTTAATTTCAGACTTCTAGTCTCCAGAACTGTGAGATGATAAAGTCCTGTTATTTTAAGCCATTCAGTCTGTGGTACTTCATTACAGCAGCCCTGGGAAACTAACACACCACTGTTGGTGAAGATGGAGAGATACAGGATGCTAGGGAGGCAACAGAAAATTTCACTTATAGTTTTCCAAAAAAGCAATGAGCGCTCTTGGAAAATTAAATCAGCCAGTAGACACTGTATACTTTGTGGAATTTCACAACTATTTCTGTACTCTGCTTGCCACTTGTTTGTAACCCCTCTTGAGCTCAGAATCATTGGAAATGCAGTAAATAATTTGGCTTCCCTCCTTCTCTCAGAGACTTTCAGAAAAATTAAAGCCAAGTTTCCAACAAAGAAAAATGCAAGTGTACGAAGTGGAATGAGAAATAATTCCTTAGCACCAGGTTAAGTGGCCATAGGGTCTTACGTATTTTGTTTTGGAAACCATTGCACCTATCACTACAGTTTCAGCAAGCAGTATAAACAACCAATATCACAGAGAAACTTGAAGTAGCTAATGCATATACATCCTAGTTCTACTCCCTTTCAACATGAAGTATGTGAGCATGTGTATTCCAGTAATGGAGAAAGAGAAAGGAATACAGAAAAAAGTTCAGTCTACAGCAGGCACCTACTATGTGCCCAGCTTTTATTTCCTTTGATTACTGTAACAAGACTGTGAGGCTTATATTACAAATGAAAAAAAGACAAAAGTCAGAAAGATAAAGAAGGTTAATAATTCACTGTTGTAGGTTGAATATTGGTATATAAAATGATCAGGTCCTAGTCCTGGGAACCTGTAAATCTTACCTTATCTGGAAAAAACTTCACTGCATAAGTGATTAATTTAAGAATCTTGGGATGGTAAAATTATCTTGGATTATCCAGGTGCGCCTTAAATGTAATCACAAGTGTCCTTGTAAGAGAGAGGCAGAGAGAGATTATACCACATCAAGAAGAGGAGAAGGTAATACAAAGGTGGAGGTAAAATTATCTTGGATTATCCAGGTGCGCCTTAAATGTAATCACAAGTGTCCTTGTAAGAGAGAGGCAGAGAGAGATTATACCACATCAAGAAGAGGAGAAGGTAATACAAAGGTGGAGGTAAAATTATCTTGGATTATCCAGGTGCGCCTTAAATGTAATCACAAGTGTCCTTGTAAGAGAGAGGGAGAGAGAGATTATACCACATCAAGAAGAGGAGAAGGTAATACAAAGGTGGAGGTAGAGATAGGAATGATGAGACTACAAGCCAAGGAATGCAAGCAGCCAAAAGAAGCTGGAAGAGGCAAGGAACATATTCTCCCTTAGAGTCTCCAGAAGGAGTGCATACCTGCCAACACCTTGAATTCAGCCTAATAAAACTGGTTTCAAACTTCTGGCCTCCAGAATCGTAAGTGAATATATTTCAATTGTTTTAAGCCACCAAGTGTGTGGTAATTTGTTACAGCAGCCATAGAAAACTAACACATACATCTAGCCAATAACTATTAGTGCTTTACAATGTTCTGGGTTCTGTTAAAAAATATTATGCAACAAACCTAATAAGTGGGTAGTATTATAATTCACATTTTATAGAAGGGGAAACTGAGGCATAAAAGACTGTGGCCCAAGGTCACACAGCCAGTGTGTTAGGGTTATCAGCTATGCTAGTTTATTCAGTACTGTCCTGGGTTTAGCACTGAATGTCCTATATTTCAGGAAATCTCTCTCCTATATTTCTGGAGGGTTGATCATCCTATATAGAGATTTGAATCCAGGCAGTCTGATGTACAGATGGTGTTCTTAAACCCAGCCTATACCTTCCATTTCAATCATTGTCATTTGGGTGATGAGGCATGACATGATTTGAATCACTCATGACTGGTCCAAAGCCTATGCTTTGTTATCCTGCAGCGCAATTCATCACTGACCCTATAGCCCTAGACATTTGGCAGAAACTTCACTTTGCATCCAAAGAATGGAAGCTATGGTTGGGGCTCATCAAGGGCTCATGTATGCCACAATGGCATACTGATTATTTTGAATTAAAGTTACTGAAGTAATGGCCAATGCAAGAGGAACACTCTGACCCTCTTTTCTGTCTCCCTGAAAGCAGAAAATAAATCTCCCATGTGAAAGGTGCCCTCCCTGCATGAGGATGTAGAAAGACACCCTTATCGCCAGAGACAGGAAAAGCCTATATAAACAAACCCGGTTACTTGCTAATTTACTACCCCAAGGACAAACTCTGTTTAGATTCTTCACTAACTGAGTACCCAAAACCTAAGTTTCTTTGTCTTGTCAGTTCCTCACAAATGTATTGTTTCATTGTCTAAGAAGTATAAAAGCTGCCTGCTTTAGCCACTTTTTAGGTCCCATTTCTATGAGACCTCCATGCGCAAGAATTAAAATTTCTTTCTCTCCTATTAATCTGTCTTCTGTCAATTTTATTATTAGTCCAGCCACAAGAACTCAAGAGGGTAGAGGAGAAAATTTCCTCCTCCAGGACACTACCTTTTCTTTGTCTCCTAAGAAATGTGGCAATAGGATGTCCCCACCCCATTGTCAGAACCACGTCTCAAAGTAGGAGGAGGTCTTCATTTGCCCAGAGGCATCCAGGGAATAAGGGCAAAGTGCATGTTTCCCCAGGGGCTCCTTTCCTGGAATAAGACTTGGAATCACTAAAATCTCTGAATGAAGAGACAGAAAGGACAGGTGAGCTAGGTCACCTGGAGTGTGACATTGTGCTCAACCTCAGCACTTTATTTCAGATCAGGATGATCTACAAGATCTGAATGCTCAGGTACACTATGGATTTCTTCTTTAAAAAAAAGACCTTTTAATTCTATTGATATCCATTTTCTGATGGTTATTGCTCTTGTTAAGAGTCCCATGGTACAAACTAAAGCCATTTTTAAGTGCATTACCAGTCATACTGGAAGAATAATTTCAGGCACTCTCTTACATTCCCTTAACCTTCCGGAATTAAAAGCACTTTACTTTTTGGAGATGCATCAGAAAGAAAGAAGACCACTAAAGGCTGAATTTCCTCTTTTCTAATTCAGTGCCTTGAACTCTCCTCTCCATGCCTTTCACCTGCCACAAAATTTTCCCTTATCTTTCAGATTCAGATCTAAATTCTGTCTTCTCCAGGAAGGCTCCCCAATCTTCTTTATACACAAATAATGATAAAATGTTTATACTGTAACATTTTACTAAGTACCAAACACTGTGCTCTATAGGTAGATTAGATAGATAGATAATCTTAAATATATACATATAATCTTATTTAATTTTCACAACCACCGTATGAAGTACATAGTATTCTAATTATCTTAATTCACAGATCAGAAGATTCAGTCACAGAGAAATTAAGCAGTTTACCTGATGTCACGTAGCTAGGCAGTGTCAAGGCTCAAAACTAGACCTGCTAACGTGAAATTGTGTGTCCTAAACTATAACTACCTCATGGTAATTCCCCAAAAAACTCACTTCTGGAAACAGTACACTGAGTACACTGCTCAGTTGTGGCTTAACCTCTGTTCCTGGTTATTGTTAGGTAACTTTTGAAGCACATGTCTTGTTTACTCCATGTATATCTAGAAACTCCTAGATTACAGGAAGGCTACTCTATGCCTCTGAATCTTCAGCACTTAGCATAGTGCCTTCCTCAGTATGAACCTTGGTCTTCATCCAAATCTAACATTATGATAGCATTTGTCTTGGAAGAAATGCAAGTATCGGTTGATTGTATACCACAAGTGAGTATTTGATTTATAAGTATATAATGTTTTATTCACTAACATTATAATTATTGAAATATTTTAAAACAGATGAAATGAAAGATATTCCATTAATTCATTATATGTTCAGCATTATCTGTCAAACATTTATCTACATTTTCCACTTAAAAGAACTGTTTTGAGCACTGAATGAATGCAAAGATGAATTGGATACAGATTTTTGCCTAAAAGAATTTGCAATTAAGTAAGGCATATATAAAAATGATTAGGAAGTAAAATAATTGAAGATTAATTATGTAAGAGAGACAGGTATTCCTCCCAGTTTGACCCTAATGGTGGGTGGAACCTGGACAAGAAGAAATGGGCAAAGTCAATCCAGGCAGAGAGAATTACAGGAGCAAGACACAGAGGCAGCAAAGGACAGGCTATACGCAGAGAACAGTGGTTCCCAGACTAGATGAAGTATTAAGAGCAGAAGCAAGTGAGGCTAAAAAGGTAGGTTATATCATGGTGGCCTCAGTAGGAAGCTAAGACTTCTAAGCTTGGCCCTGAGTGCTTAACAAAAGACATGATAGTAAGAGAATTGCTTCCAGAAAATTAATACTGCAACAATGTGAAGAACTGACTAAAGGAGAAAGAACTACACAAGGGGAAACAATTGGGGCTGAGATGAATTCAATTATAGTGGAGATCATCAATATTTTGTTTGTGCCTATAAATCCTCTATAACTACAGATATTTATCATCTAGATTTCAAGTAGGATTAATAAAATATTGACTCTAAAATATTTTGTGATCTTTTTAAGAAATGTTAGTAATAGACATCTCTATTAAATTATCAATTCTGGAAACCACCGGTCAGACTATAAATATTGAATTTCAATTGGTACAATCACCTCCTCAATTTCATCTCCATAGTTCTTTGTTTATACACCTATTAGATAATTTATCACGGTCTGTCTTTCATTTAGAATAATTTGTATGTATGATGACCATTAGATTGGCAACACTTACAGGACAGGAAACATAGCACAGATGATACTGTCTAGAAAAGCACTGGTAGTGGATAAATGTTCATTAAATAAAACCAGAAGTTACTACTAATTTTCATTGATGCATTTAGCTTTTATCATCCACTGATTTGTTGAATAACCACTGAGTACCTACTATGTAAAGATGCTGAAACTAGGCAGCAAATATGGAAATTTAAAATACATTCCCTGTTTTGAAGACATTCACAGTGAAGGGCAAGTGAATCATTAATTATAACAGTCTTGTAAGTGTTGTGATGGATATGATCACAGTTAGGAAGCCTCCTAACTTACCTGGGGAGCCCTGAAAAGCTTCTCAGAAACTGAAACTTACAGAATAAGTAGAAACGACACAGGGAGACAGGACATCAAAAACCATGGTATACAGTCCTATAAGTTTTCTATATTTCCAAATACTCTGTAATTTCAAATTAAATACAAGCCTTAACTCAATTATACCTTATTTACTTAAGTCCCTTATCGCTGAAGGGAAAGACCATTGAAGGTATACCTCTTATTTTAGTACTCCTTGGGCTTTGAAGGCAGACAGAACCTCAATTTGATTTACACATTTTCTGCTTAATAACTACTTGAGACCAAATTTTCTGACCTGTACAATGGCAACACAGTGTAAGTGCCTTCCTTTCAGACCTGTTGGAACAATTACATGAGATCACTTATGTAAGACACCTATCAAAGTTCATTGTTCTCTCAACCCCAACTTCACCCCCCACTGTGGATGACTCCCCCACCCAGTCCCACACTCCTTACTTTACCACAATTTCTTGAGAAAGTATCTTCAAGGTGTGGTTTCTGGAGTGGTAGGGGTAGGCAGTGGCAAGCAGAAAAGTAAAAGGGTGAGAAACCCCTGTCCTTTGATACGATATTCAAGCTACATGTTCAGACATCCTTTAATCATGCCATTCCATACTCAGAAACCCTCATGATCTGCCCAATTGTTATACTTTATATAAATTCCTATCCTTAACCATCATAGTTTACATAATGCCGTCTCACTTCTTCTATTTCAAATTATTGCCCATGCTTTCTATTACAGAAACTCTACTCACACACATACAGTAGGCCCAGTTCCACTTTTATGTCTTCAATTGTGGAGCTTGCCTTCACCTAAAAGGTTTTCCCTAGTCACCTTTATTTGTCACCATTCTATCCATCTTTCAGCAACATATTCAATTTCTGCATCTATCTCTATATTTTTTCCATTCACCAGGCATCACATATCACTTCTTCAAACTCCTGTTCTATTATAGTTAGTTATGTTATTATAGTTATAGTTATAATAGGTAGTTATGATTTAACACTATTATTGCTCACTGATTGTTTCAAATGTTACTTTTTTCCTTTTCACTTCTCAACCTAAGTAACCTAATTTTTGCCCTTGAGACAACCAATTTAAGGTCACTAATGACCTAATTTACAAATCTATCACCAAATCTGGGCAAGCTAATTTTATCCATCCATTAAAATTGACACTACTGAAAAATGACTTGAAAAGATGGCTTCTTTCTTTTTGTGACTTTCTTCTCCTCTGTTAGTCATGATTTATCTCCTTTCCTCTTCAGTCTCTGTGATAGATTTCTCATGCTTTGTCTACCCTATTATTGTTGCTAGTTTACCTTGGCTCTCTTGCCTCGCTCTGTATGTTCCCTCTGGGGATCTTCCTATTCTAGGAGTTTGTTTGTCGTACCTTTACTATCTCCAGCCCAAATCTCTTCTCTGTGCTTCAGGCCTCAGTTCCTGGATCACTCACAAGTATCTCAAACTCAACAGGTACAGAACTGACTCATTTTCCCACATCAATCTCTTCCTCCACTCCCTACTTTGGGTGGTGGCACCATCCTCAGCTTAGTCATTCAGCCTAGAGACCTGGGCATCAACCTTCCCTCTCCCCATTCTTTTACCAACCACATGAAATTCATCACCAAAACTTGTTAAGTTTACTTAGTAAATGTTTTATGAGTTATTTTCTCAGTTCTTACCCCTATTGTTACTACATGTGTTATTGCAATGACTTCTCTGAAATGAAAATCAGATCTTCACATCCTAGTTCAGAACTCTTCAAATTTTTCTCATTGCCAAAAAGATAAAATCCAAGCTCCTTAGACCCCCCACCTCTCTAGAATTTCTTGCCACACTCACACATGCCCCCTATATTTACAGCCCTGACCATGCCATGCACTTCACTTCTCCAGGCTGTTCCCTTGGATTGGAATACCTTCCTCCTATTCATCCTAAAGGATTCTATTTAAACATTGCCTTTAATGCACTTTCTCAGACTCCAACAAGAAACAAAGTTCATCATTTCAGCACTCTATTTCTCCCCTAGAGCCTCTAGAAAGAAACAGAGCTTGCCAACAGGTGAGACTCCTCCTGGATTTCTGACCACCAGAACTACAAGATAACAAATTTGTGTTATTTTAAGCCAAAAAGTTTGTGATAGTTTTATAGGGAAACATAGAAAAACTTACATAGTAGATATTCAATAAATACCTGCTTTTGGACATAAGAGGTTCAATTCAATCTGGTGAGTTGCATGGGAGTTTGAAAGCATACGCGGTACAGCCTCCCATATTAAGGCAGGGAAATCTGTCATCAATGAGAGCTATTTGTTATCAAGTATACTACATGTTCAAGAAAAAAAGGCAGCACTGCTGCTCTCAGCAGGCAATTTCAGGGTTTTATCACCATATGATCAAGTAACCCCCATGTCCAACAGAGCTCTCACTTGCCATGGATTTAAGATTATTTTCTCATGACTATTTCCTTGTTGACAGAGTATAACTGGCCAACATTCCCCTCCTAAATGTCCTACAAAGTCTCACAGACAGGAATCAAATTTGCCCTTAGAGTTCTCACCAGAGTTTAACTTTTCCTCAAATGACTTTTCAATTTCTATGATCATTTTTATTTCCCTTCTTTGGACTACTTTTTAAAAGATTAATATGAGATGCAATATATTTGGTCAGTGCTAAGGTTAGGCTAGAATTGGAAAAAGTATTCTTCACTCTCAATCTTCTTGTAATGACAAAACCATGCAACTTCAAAAACTAATATATTATGTGGAATTTCTCAGGTATATAGGTAAATATTTGTTAAGCAATAATTCTTCTTAGCTGCTTTCAATCTATTTGGACCAAAGCCTATAACATTCATACTGTTTTATAAAATCTTTGACCAGAGGAATTGAAAGGGAGAGAGAGAGAAATCAGAGAGAGAAAGAGATGAGAAAATGTATTTATAATGGAAAGACCTATTTTTATAAAAGTATATATCTTTCCTAGAGATGTCTATAAAGATGTTTCTCTACCTGTATAAGGGCCAGCCTTCCCCTATCAAGGATTTGACTTTTATGCTTCCTTTTAAATCATAGCCAGCATTTCAAAAAATCAATATGCTTTAGTAATAATTCATAATTCTCTCTGTACTGCCTTTGTTGGCCAGTTGGAGCAGTCATATCTTGATCGCTGGGAAAAGTATTCAGCAACAAAACAGGAATCACAAGTACAGAGTTCTCAGAAGCCTGTTCATTCTGCTGGGCAGTGTCCCAGTGTGAGCCAGGCATATCCAATAATTTTGATACAAGCAAAATCAACGTCTTCCCTGGAAAAAGCAATTGGACACTTTGCCTAATGTTCTTGTTGTACCCTTAGTATAGAACAGTCATGGGTCTTAAAGAACCATGCCATCTTCATTGATCTTATCCTCTGGAGGCCAATCTGTGGTCCTTGTCCCCAAGAACACCAAAGAGAGTCCCTTCAATCCATATGCATGCTAAATGTTTTTTGTAGAATGAGCGAACAAAATATTTTTTAGAAATATGTACTTGTAATAGTTAATTTTATAAGTTGACTTGGCTAGACTATAATACCCAGTTATTTAATCAACACTAATGTAGGTGTTGTGAAGGTATTTTTTAGATATGGTCAACATCTACAATAAGTTGACTTTAAGTGAAGGAGGCCATCCTCCATAATGTGGGTGGGCCACATCTGACCAGATGAAAATCTTTAAGAGCAAACCTGAGATTCCCTGACGACAGAGAAATTCTGCCTCAACACTGCAACATCGGCTCCTCTTCAAGAGTTTCCAGCTGCCAGCCTGCCTCCTCAAATTTTAGACTTACCAGCCCCCATAATAATGTAAGCCATACATGGCATAACTACTGGTTCAGTTTCTCTGGAAAGCTCTGATACAATACTATTTTTCCAAGTGTGTACATATAATTGGGATTTAAACATGTAAATTGATTTCAAATATATTCCTATGTAGTAATATTTGTCATTATATATTTTCACAAATAATCAATAAATAGTAAAATAAATATAATAAAATCTGCCAAAGTTTTTGACATTAATCAAGGGTTCTTATGCTAAGAAAATTTGGGGACATTTAGAAAGTGATGACTACTGAGTTTGGAGACTACATTTTACCAACTCTACAGTAGATCAGAACCTGTGTATGACTTTGACTATGAAAGGCAGAGAAAGTGATACCCTGAGGTTCACAGTTTAAAATCACAGGCTGCTTTTAGGCAACTGTTGGCGGTGGGGGTGGGGTGGGATATGAGCTACCTTCAGAAACTTTTCCTTACGCTAGCCCTTATCACAGGATAGCAATTATCTGTATCCCCTCCACAAGGTCCCACGAGGGCAAGGCCTACAATCCCCACTCATAACAGGCATAGTAATAGCTACTACACCTTGAGCACATCCTATGTGGCATGCCTCTTTATAAAGTACCCCACATACACAGGTTATTCTCAAAATCCTGTAAGATAGGAGTTATTTGAAACACTTCTTTTACATGTGAAAAAAACTGGACCTTGGAGAAGTAATTGCCCAAAGTGCCTTTAGTTTGATGTTGACTACCTAGCACTCATCGAAGTACTTTATACATTGTAGGTGCCCACTAAATATTTGGTGAATGAAGTAATACAGATGCTCCAAAGAGAACTGAATTCAACTCATGTAATATTTAACAGACAACGAAACTGAGGCCAAGACAGGCTAAGTGACTTGTTCCACAAAGCACAGGAGGTTAATGGCACCAGAAGCCAGTTCTCTTGACTATTAGGCCAGGATATCATAGAGTCAATGTTTCTGTTCCTAACAGCTACAGCTTTCCAGGTCCTTTGCAGGGTCAAAATATTCCTGTAACAACTAAACAAATGTCATATGTGGGCTTTGCCAGAGAGTGGGAAAAATTGACTGTTAATCCCTCTCTCTCATCCCCCCAAACCATCCCTACCCAGCACCAATGCAGTCCTCAAGAAAAGATCATTGATGATTTCAGTCTTCTCTTGATGAAAAATGACAAATGTAAAAACCCTCTCCTAACCCATCCAGCTAGTAGGTTATCTATTTGAGCTTAGAAATCCTGCTTAGATGTACAAGGATGTGTAATGTTTGTGTAAGACGTGTATAACTTCCCCCAAAGAACAAGGGAAGACACCAAAAGTTGTGAATGCTCCCCAGCCAGTGGTTCTAAGACAGGATGTTACAACTATCTCTTGGGTTTTTTAATTCCTACCAGGGACTATTTCTAGAAGTATTAACTGAGAAAGCTAATTTTTTGGTGAAAGAAACTTTTTAAAAAATTAAAAGAGAAAGGGTGCAAGTTTTAAGGTTCAGAGGTGAATTAAAGATATGTGGTAGTGATGGCATTTAGCTGAATACATAGTTTTGAAACCAAAACCAAACATCTTAAGTGTGTATATTATAAAGTGTGTAATAGAATGAGAGCTTCAAATTCATGGCAAAAAAAAAAAACAAACCCAAAAACCTGGAGTTGGAAAAAAAATAAGATTCCAAACTTTCAGAAATCCTAGAATTAAGAACTATCCTGGCCACTGGAACTCCTGAGTTTTCCCAAGCATAAATTAACTATTCATGTGTCTTTGAGAGATCTCTTAGCTGTGACCTGAATGAAGCCATTGGAGGAGCCCAACAATCGATGGGCAATTATCTGTAATAAAGATAAATAAGCTTCACTTTCCCAGGATTAGAAAGGAAGGAGCTATAAGATTCTTCCCTTCCAAGCTCTGATTTTTGGCCTGTAGAGGTCATCTTTGTCTAGGTAGAAACGTGAGCCTATAAAATTACGCTTCCTGGGCTTCCCTGGTGGCGCAGTGGTTGAGAATCTGCCTGCTAATGCAGGGGACACGGGTTCGAGTCCTGGTCTGGGAAGACCCCACATGCCACGGAGCAACTGGGCCCGTGAGCCACAGCTGCTGAGCCTGCGCGTCTGGAGCCTGTGCCCCGCAACGGGAGGGGCCGCGATAGTGAGAGGCCCGTGCACCGCGATGAAGAGTGGTCCCTGCACCACGATGAAGAGTGACCCCCACTTGCCACAACTAGAGAAAGCCCTCGCACGAAACGAAGACCCAACACAGCTAAAAAAATTAAATAAATAAATAAATAAATAATGTAGCTATTAAAAAAAAAAAATTATGCTTCCTTGGATAATCAAATACATTACGCTTTATCTCCTGAAATCCTTTAGGATAACTGGAAATGCTTAACTGAATCCTTAACCCACCATTTTTAAAAGCAACTTATCTGTTAACCATATTTCAGCCCCAGTGGTCTTTGAATTCTTCCACTATTTCAAGCATCCTTCTGCGAGGTTTTTGGAATTTGTTTCTTTCACTTGAATAGTTTCTTCTTACCCTTCAGATCCACATAAATGTACTCTTAGGAGTGGATTTCTCTGATCACACTATCTAAATTAGTTCTTTTCACCTGTTATTCTCTCTTACAAACATGTTTGTTTTCTTCACAGTTCTTATCTCAATTTGTAATTTTTGGGTTTGCTTCTTTATTTATATTTCCTTTTGTAGAGAGTAAAGTCATTGAAGTCAGGAATACACACACACACACACACACACACACATACTCTTCTAGGATCTAGCAAAGTATCTAGTATCTAGTATATAACGGGTGCTCAATAAATATGGATCAAATGAATGTTCTAGCTCAGAAATATAAATGTGCAAAAAGTAAAAACTGTACTTTTATGTTTGATCTGCACTCTTGTGAGTCTGATATATGTCTGAAGTCTGTTTTTTCCTTGTGCTTCTCTATGGACAGCTAATAAGTTTGGGGCATTTTACCTAGAATTTTTTTAGAAGACACAGGGCATAATTTTGCTTTTCAGTTTAGCTTATAATTCAGCACTACAGAGAGTTAAAAATTCTTGACAGACCTTAAAATTTAAAAAGGACCAGGATACCCTTTACCGTGTAGTCATATAGCACTTACTTACTTAAATTGCTCAAGTCAATTATTTCAGTTTCCTTCTCTGTTAGAGATAATAATAGTACCTTCCTGATTAAAAGAGCATTTCCAGGACGAAATAAGAAGGAATATAGAATTCTTAGTATAATACCTCATACTTAATAAAAACTCAAAAAATGATAGCTGTTACTCTGATAATTTAAACTGACAACAACTATGTAGTCAGAAGGAGTCCGGAAGCAACACATTTACATGCTTTTCTTTCTCTAGACAATATTCAAACAACTCTTAAAATACTGAATATAGCAAAAGACATAATAGTATTTTCAAAGAAATTCCATGTGAATTACAAGAAGATATCTTATTCCCACTTTCCAGAACGCATATGGCAAATTTTAATGCCTTGGCTCTTTCTGACCTTTGATGCCTCCCATATGGTGTTTGGGATGCTTCTTGTGTGCTTTAAGAAAGCCCTGGAGGACATTTTCAAAAGCCAGTGAGTCTCTAATAGTAAATACAGATTTGTATGCAGTAATCAATTTGTTAACAACCAAGATCTTAGAACTATCACATCAGCTCTACTGAGCGACCCTCTTGCAGTCTCCCTTCTACAAGCTCACGTCTTTATCAGGTGAAGTTGTGATGTACACAGTTTATTGCTCCTATCTTAGACCTTTTCTCTCTTTGAAAGTCAGTGAAATGCTTTTTCAGATAATGCAGTCTTCCATCAATACCTCAGGAGTGACTGAAACCTACAAGCCAGTTAATCATATGCCCTTCCAAACTCAACTTCAAACCTTTCAGCATTCTTCTGAATGTTTTAAACTTACTTCTTTCAGTGCTACTTTATGACCTCCATCAGCAAATGCTACTGATGTGGTCTCAAAACAGTAGGAAATGAGCCCTATTTGTCAAGAACTAGTGTTCTATCCAGATATCACATTAGCAAGTTTTTAAAATTCCATTTGCAAGTAGAAAGTCCTGTTGGTGAGATGTTTATAAGAGGATATTTTTACCCAAACACAATTAATTGAAAAATGAGAAATGCAAAGATTGTTTTTCCATATCTAAAGTATAGAAAAGGAAGGCACTGCTCTCAGTAAAGTCAACCTTGGGTACGGTAAATTCAGTTCCATATGTAAGAGTATATAAGATATAGCATGTAAGAGTATATAATAAAACTAGAGGAAATGTTGCCTATTAACAGCACAATCTTTAAAAATGTACCTTATAAGTAAAGGGTAACATAGGAAAACTATGAACAAATTGATGTTATCATTTAGAACACAGCCACTGTGTCTTCTCTTTTCTCCTTTGTTTAATCAATAGACCAGTTTGAAAACTACAGGTTAATTTCTACTGTCATCTCTACACCAACCATGGAAGATGTGGGGGTCAGAGATCTTTGGAGCCTTCACTTACTTTGCCCTGACCCACTCTAATCCCTAGTGGGCAATGGGTATATTAGCACAATAAAGCATAGGCTGTTCTTAGGAAGGCAAAAAATATTATCAAGACAGATAGGGGCTTGGTTGTCTTGTAAACAAATAAGATTTTGAAATTTTGGAGCAAACAGGGTTTTAGAGCCTTGGTCTCAAAGAATAAATAGAACTTGGCCTGGGGCACAAAGAGCTGAGGCCAAACAGAGGTAGTAGCCTGAAGGGAGTAGAAAAGAAAGGAAGAGACTTTCAGGTTCCCTTTAGCAAATAAATGCTTGTGTGCTGAACTCTGGGAACTGAGTGTGTCTGTAATTACGAATAATTACAGGGTTATTTCTGGTTAAAAGCTGAGCTCACGAACCCTTCCAGTCATTGTAGGATATAGGCCAAGGTTTACAAAATTATTGGTGAATTGTCATGTAAATGCAACCAATATGCAGAGCCAGACTCAGGCTTAAATGTAATACTTTTTTGGCCAAGGGTTTTATAGGCTTTGCCTGAATACTCCAGACGATTCATAGAATGGTTCACTGTAACTGTATCAAATAACTCTGAAACTAATATTTTCATTAACTAAAATAGGGCATAATAGCAACCAAATATTTTTATTTAATGGTTTCTATTCCTCTCTAATCAACCCATCTCTCCTAGATGTAAACCCACTGGGTGACTGTTACAACAGCATAATTGAATGGTTAGAAAAAAAAAATCAGCTTCTATCAATAGGGCTAGGTAGATATAGTCATAATCTAAGACCAAAGACTTTGTCATATTCACCGTTAATTGAGATAAATAACAGATACCAAATATATAGAGAAATCAAATATATAGAGGGTAAAGATACATAAGACTAAGCTAGAACAGCTGCTTAAACTGATCAACTTTATTACATATTTCCATTTTCTTTTATTTATATGGACCAGACTTAGTGTATAATTGCCTCTCTTTTTTTTTTTTTTAAACATCTTTATTGAAGTATAATTGCCTTACAATGGTGTGTTAGCTTCTGCTTTATAACAAAGTGAATCAGTTATACATATACAATATGTTCCCATATCTCTTCCCTCTTGCATCTCCCTCCCTCCCACCCTCCCCATCCCACCCTTCTAGGTGGTCACAAAGCACCGAGCTGATCTCCCTGTGCTATGCGGCTGCTTCCCACTAGTTACCTGTTTTACATTTGGTAGTGTATATATGTCCATGACACTCTCTTACCCTGTCACATCTCACCCCACCCCCTCCCCATATCCTCAAGTCCATTCTCTAGTAGGTCTGTCTTTATTCCCGTCTTGCCACTAGGTTCTTCATGGCCTTTTTTTTTTTTTTTTTCCCTTAGATTCCGTATATATGTGTTAGCACACTGTATTTGTTTTTCTCTTTCTGAGTAATATTCCATTGTATATATGTGCCACATCTTCTTTATCCATTCATCTGTCGATGGACATTTAGGTTGCTTCCATGTCCTGGCTATTGTAAATAGAGCTGCAATGAACATTTTGGTACATGACTCTTTTTGAACTGTGGTTTTCTCAGGGTATATGCCCAGTAGTGGGATTGCTGGATCGTATGGTAGTTCTATTTGTAGTTTTTTAAGGAACCTCCATACTGTTCTCCATAGTGGCTGTATCAATTTACATTCCCACCAACAGTGCAAGAGAGTTCCCTTTCCTCCACACCCTCTCCAGCATTTATTGTTTCTAGATTTTTTGATGATGGCCATTCTGACCGGTGTGAGATGATATCTCATTGTAGTTTTGATTTGCATTTCTCTAATGATTAATGATGTTGAGCATTCTTTCATGTGTCTGTAGGCCATCTGTATATCTTCTTTGGAGAAATGTCTATTTAGGTCTTCTGCCCATTTTTGGATTGGGTTGTTCGTTTTTTTTGTTATTGAGCTGCATGAGCTGCTTGTAAATCTTGGAGATTAATCCTTTGTCAGTTGCTTCATTTGCAAATATTTTCTCCCATTCTGATGGTTGTCTTTTGGTCTTGTTTATGGTTTCCTTTGCTGTGCAAAAGCTTTTAAGTTTCATTAGGTCCCATTTGTTTATTTGTGTTCTTATTTCCATTTCTCTGGGAGCTGGGTCAAAAAGAATCTTGCTGTGATGTATGGCATAGAGTGTTCTGCCTATGTTTTCCTCTAAGAGTTTGATAGTGTCTGGTCTTACATTTAGGACTTTAATCCATTTTGAGTTTATTTTTGTGCATGGTGTCAGGGAGTGTTCTAATTTCATACTTTTACATGTACCTGTCCTATTTTCCCAGCACCACTTATTGAAGAGGCTGTCTTTTCTCCACTGTATGTGCTTGCCTCCTTTATCAAAGATAAGGTGACCATATGTGTGTGGGTTTATCTCTGGGCTTTCTATCCTGTTCCATTGATCTATATTTCTGTTTTTGTGCCAGTACCAAACTGTCTTGATTACTGAAGCTTTGTAATATAGTCTGAAGTCAGGGAGCCTGATTCCCCCAGCTCCATTTTTCGTTCTCAAGATTGCTTTGGCTATTCGGGGTCTTTTATGTTTCCATACAAATTGTGAAATTTTTTGTTCTAGTTCTGTGAAAAATGCCAGTGGTAGTTTGATAGGGATTGCATTGAATCTGTAGATTGCTTTGGGTAGTAGAGTCATTTTCACAATGTTGATTCTTCCAATCCAGGAACATGCTATATCTCTCCATCTATTTGTATCATCTTTAATTTCTTTCATCAGTGTCTTATAATTTTCTGCATACAGGTCTTTTGTCTCCTTAGGTAGGTTTATTCCTAGATATTTTATTCTTTTTGTTGCAATGGTAAACGGGAGTGTTTTCTTAATTTCACTTTCAGATTTTTCGTCATTAGTGTATAGAAATGCAAGAGATTTCTGTGCATTAATTTTGTATCCTGCTACTTTACCAAATTCGTTGATTAGCTCTAGGAATTTTCTGGTAGCATCTTTAGGATTCTCTATGTATAGTATCATGTCATCTGCAAACAGTGACAGCTTTACTTCTTCTTTTCCGATTTGGATTCCTTTTATTTCTTTGTCTTCTCTGATTGCTGTGGCTAACACTTCCAAAACTATGTTGAATAATAGTGGTGAGAGTGGGCAACCTTGTCTTGTTCCTGATCTTACTGGAAATGGTTTCAGTTTTTCACCATTGAGGACAATGTTGGCTGTGGGTTTGTCATATATGGCCTTTATTATGTTGAGGAAAGTTCCCTCTATGCCTACTTTCTGCAGGGCTTTTATCATAAATGGGTGTTGAATTTTGTCGAAAGCTTTCTCTGCATCTATTGAGATGATCATATGGTTTTTCTCCTTCAATTTGTTAATATGGTGTATCACATTGATTGATTTGCGTATATTGAAGAATCCTTGCATTCCTGGGATAAATCCCACTTGATCATGGTGTATGATCCTTTTAATGTGCTGTTGCATTCTGTTTGCTAGTATTTTGTTGAGGATTTTTGCATCTATGTTCATCAGTGATATTGGCCTGTAGTTTTCTTTCTTTGTGACATCTTTGTCTGGTTTTGGTATCAGGGTGATGGTGGCCTCGTAGAATGAGTTTGGGAGTTTCCTCCCTCTGCAATATTTTGGAAGAGTTTGAGAAGGATAGGTGTTAGCTCTTCTCTAAATGTTTGATAGAATTCACCTGTGAAGCCATCTGGTCCTGGGCTTTTGTTTGTTGGAAGGTTTTTAATCACAGTTTCAATTTCAGTGCTTGTGATTGGTCTGTTCATATTTTCTATTTCTTCCTGGTTCAGTCTCGGCAGTTTGTGCATTTCTAAGAATCTGTCCATTTCTTCCAGGTTGTCCATTTTATTGGCATAGAGTTGCTTGTAGTAATCTCTCATGATCTTTTGTATTTCTGCAGTGTCAGTGGTTACTTCTCCTTTTTCATTTCTAATTCTATTGATCTGAGTCTTCTCCCTTTTTCTCTTGATGAGTCTGGCTAATGGTTTATCAATTTTGTTTATCTTCTCAAAGAACCAGCTTTTAGTTTCATTGATTTTTGCTATTGTTTCCTTCATTTCTTTTTCATTTATTTCTGACCTGATCTTTATAATTTCTTTCCTTCTGCTGGCTTTGGGGTTTTTTTGTTCTTCTTTCTCTAATTGCTTTAGGTGCAAGGTTAGGTTGTTTATTCGAGATGTTCCCTGTTTCTTGAGGTAGGCTTGTATTGCTATAAACTTCCCTCTTAGCACTGCTTTTGCTGCGTCCCATAGGTTTTGGGTCGTCGTATCTCCATTGTCATTTGTTTCTAGGTATTTTTTGATTTCCCCTTTGATTTCTTCAGTGATCACTTCGTTATTAAGTAGTGTATTGTGTAGCCTCCATGTGTTTGTATTTTTTACACATCTTTTCCTGTAATTGATATCTAGTCTCATAGCGTTGTGGTCGGAAAAGATACTTGATACGATTTCAATTTTCTTAAATTTACCAAGGCTTGATTTGTGATGCAAGATATGATCTATCCTGGAGAATGTTCCATGAGCACTTGAGAAAAATGTGTATTCTGTTGTTTTTGGGTGGAATGTCCTATAAATATCAATTAAGTCCATCTTGTTTAATGTATCATTTAAAGCTTGTGTTTCCTTATTTATTTTCATTTTG
Source organism: Balaenoptera ricei (assembly GCF_028023285.1). NCBI lineage: Eukaryota > Metazoa > Chordata > Mammalia > Artiodactyla > Balaenopteridae > Balaenoptera > Balaenoptera ricei. The sequence goes on from NC_082642.1 coordinate 111,507,458, forward strand.
GATGATCTGTCCATTGGTGAAAGTGGGGTGTTAAAGTCCCCTACTATGATTGTGTTGCTGTCAATTTCCCCTTTTATGGCTGTTAGTATTTGCCTTATGTACTGAGGTGCTCCTATGTTGGGTGCATAAATATTTACAATTGTTATACCTTCCTCTTGGATCGATCCCTTGATCATTATATAGTGTCCTTCTTTGTCTCTTGTAATAGTCTTTATTTTAAAGTCTATTTTGTCTGATATGAGAATTGCTACTCCAGCTTTCTTTTGATTTCCATTTGCATGGAATATCTTTTTCCATCCCCTCACTTTCAGTCTGTATGTGTCTCTAGGTCTGAAGTGGGTCTCTTGTAGACAGCATATATATGGGTCTAGTTTTTGTATCCATTCAGCCAGCCTGTGTCTTTTGGTGGGAGCATTTAATCCATTTACATTCAAGGTAATTATCGATATGTATGTTCCTATTCCCATTTTCTTAAATGTTTTGGCTTTGTTATTGTAGGTGTTTTCCTTCTCTTGTGTTTCTTGCCTAGAGAAGTTCCTTTAGCGTTTGTTGTAAAGCTGGTTTGGTGGTGCTGAACTCTCTCAGCTTTTCCTTGTCTGTAAAGGTTTTAATTTCTCCATCAAATCTGAATGAGATCCTTGCTGGGTAGAGTAATCTTGGTTGTAGGTTTTTCTCCTTCATCACTTTAAGTATATCCTGCCACTCCCTTCTGGCTTGCAGAGTTTCTGCTGAAAGATCAGATGTTAACCTTATGGGGATTCCCTTGTGAGTTATTTGTTGTTTTTCCCTTGCTGCCTTTAATATGTTTTCCTTATATTTAATTTTTGACAGTTTGATTAATATGTGTCTTGGCGTGTTTCTCCTTGGGTTTATCCTGTATGGGACTCTCTGTGCTTCCAGGACTTGATTAACTATTTCCTTTCCCATATTAGGGAAGTTTTCAACTATAACCTCTTCAAATATTTTCTCAGTCCCTTTCTTTTTCTCTTCTTCTTCTGGGACCCCTATAATTCGAATGTTGGTGCGTTTAATGTTGTCCCAGAGGTCTCTGAGACTGTCCTCAGTTCTTTTCATTCTTTTTTCTTTATCCTGCTCTGTAGTAGTTATTTCCACTATTTTATCTTCCAGGTCACTTATCCTTTCTTCTGCCTCAGTTATTCTGCTATTGATCCCATCTAGGGTATTTTTAATTTCATTTATTGTGTTTTTCATCATTGCTTGGTTCCTCTTTAGTTCTTCTACGTCCTTGTTAAATGTTTCTTGCATTTTGTCTATTCTATTTCCAAGATTTTGGATCATCCTTACTATCATTATTCTGAATTCTTTTTCAGGTAGACTACCTATTTCCTCTTCATTTGTTAAGTCTGGTGTGTTTTGACCCTGCTCCTTCATCTGCTGTGTGTTTTTCTGTCGTCTCATTTTGCTTATCTTACTGTGTTTGGGGTCTCCTTTTCACAGGCTGCAGGTTTGTAGTTCCTGTTGTTTTTGGTATCTGTCCCCAGTGGCTAAGGTTGGTTGTGTAGGCTTCCTGATGGAGGGAACTAGTGCCTGAGCTCTGGTGGATGAGGCTGGATCTTGTCTTTCTGGTGGGCACGTCCACGTCTGGTGGTGTATTTTGGGGTGTCTGTGGCCTTATTATGATTTTAGGCAGCCTCTCTGCTAATGGATGGGGCTGTGTTCCTGTCTTGCTAGTTGTTTGGCATAGGGTGTCCAGCACTGTAGCTTGCTGGTCGTTGAGTGAAGCTGGGTCTGATGTTGAGATGGAGATCTGTGAGAGATTTTTGCTGTTTGGTATTACGTGGGGCTGGGAGGTCTCTTGTGGACCAGTGTCCTGAAGTTGGCTCTCCCACCTCAGAGGCACGGCCCTGATGCCTGGCTGGAGCACCAAGAGCCTTTCGTCCACACGGCTCAGAGTAAAAGGGAGAAAAAATAGAAAGAAAGAAAGAAAGAAAGAAAGAAAGAGGCTATAATATAGTGAAGTAAAATAAAGCTATTGTAAAGCAAAGCTATACAGACAAAATCTCACCCAGAAGCATATGCATATACACTCACAAAAAAAAGGAAAAGGGGAAAAATTAACATATCCTGCTCCCAAAGTCCACCTCCTGAATTTGGGATGATTCATTGTCTATTCAGGTATTCAACAGATGCAGGCACATCAAGTTGTTTGTGGAGTTTTAATCCGCTGCTTCTGAGGCTGCTGGGAGAGATTTCCCCTTCTCTTCCCTGTTCGCACAGCTCCTGGGGTTCAGCTTTGGATTTGGACCCGCCTCTGCGTGTAGGTCGCCTGAGGGCGTCTATTCCCCGCCCAGACAGGACAGGGTTAAAGGAGCAGCTGCTTCGGGGACTCTGGCTCACTCAGGCCGCGGGGAGGGAGGGGTACAGAGGAGGCGGGGCGAGCCTGCGGCGGCCGAGGCCAGCATGATGTTGCAGCAGCCTGAGGCGTGCCATGTGTTCTCCCGGGAAAGTTGTCCCCGGATCACGGGACCCTGGCTGTGGCGGGCTGCACAGGCTCCCGGGAGGGGCGGTGTGGAGAGTGACTTGTGCTCACACACAGGCTTTTTGGAGGCGGCAGCAGCAGCCCCAGCGTCTCACGCCCGTCTCTGAGGTCCGCGCTGATCGCCGCGGCTCGCGCCCTTCTCTGGAGTTCGTTTAGGCGGCGCTCTGAATCCCCTCTCCTTGCGCGCCGCGAAACAAAGAGGCAAGAAAAAGTCTCTTGCCTCTTCGGCAGCTGCAGACTTTTTCCCGGTCTCCCTCCCAGCCAGCTGTGGTACGCTAACCCCTTCAGGCTGTGTTCACGCCGCCAACCCCAGTCCTCTCCCTGCGATCCGACCGAAGCCCGAGCCTCAGCTCCCAGCCCCGCCCGCCCCGGCGGGGGAGCAGACAAGCCTCTCGGGCTGGTGAGCGCTGCTCGGCGCCCAGCCTCTGTGCGGGAGTCTCTCCGCTTTGCCCTCCGCACCCCTGTGGCTGCGCTCTCCTCCGTGGCTCCGAAGCTTCCCCCCTCTGCCACCCGCAGTCTCCGCCCGCGAAGGGGCTCCTAGTGCGTGGAAATCTTTCCTCCTTCACAGCTCCCTCCCACTGGTGCAGGTGCCGTCCCTATTCTTTTGTCTCTGTTATTTCTTTTTTCTTTTGCCCTACCCAAGTACGGGGGGAGTTTCTTGCCTTTTTGGAGGTCGGACGTTTTCTGCCAGCGTTCAGTGGGTGTTCTGTAGGAGCAGTTCCACGTGTAGATGTATTTCTACTGTGTCTGTGGGAAGGAAGGTGATCTCCGCGTCTTACTCTTCCGCCATCTTCTCTCCTCCCGCCTGCCTCTCTTTTGATTAAAAAAAGTTTATAACATTGAGAAAATTTAAGAATTACAAGTATTTGGTTCTTCAAACTGAGTCTCCTATTGTCTATTTTCCTTAGGATGGCATTTTCCCATTTCTGAACATTACTGCTGCTGTAGGCCATTCAATAAAAATATTATTTCTTCCCTATAAATGTCTGTTCTGATTTACTTTTATATTGTTTCTTTAACCCCGATTTAGTTTTATCCTACGGCAATGTTTTGAACTGAAAAGGATAACTTAACTTGGAATTATACCTATAAGAATTACTGATGTGAAGATGTCACAGTTTTAAACCAAGTACAGCAATGATTAAAATAAAAGAGTAAAAAGAAAAGAGTTAGTGTTACTGAAAAATATTCCTTTCAAACATCTAACCCTTAATGGATACTATTCTCTAAGTATGAGAGTAAATTGTCTGCTTCAGCATAGTCATCAGTATAGAAATAACCTTTGAGAATTGAAATATTATTAAAATAGTATACTATAATAAATGGAACAGGTTTGTGACCACAATACTTGTGGTTATTTTAATTACCAGACAAAGTATTCTGTAAAAACAGTTGCATGATTTCTTTCCAGAACAAAGGCACGGGCTGAAATGTCCTAGCCAGCAAGAAAAGGTAACAGTCAGCTGAGGGATGACCTTCAAGCACAGACTGACCTTCAAGCACCAGTCAGAGGTAAGCAATAGTTCTCCTGCTACAGAAGAAGAGGCAAAGTGAGCAGAACTGAATAGAATAAATGGAATAACTGGATCAGAAAAGCTGTTCTTTTCTTATGAGTCTATCCCAACCACTATCACTTAGGGGTACCATGAGGAAACACTGGGAATTGCCCAAATCTTCAACATTTAAATATCAAGGGAATCTTTCCCTTTCCTACATTCCCCAAAGAAGTTTACATGCTGCCAGAGATCCCAGGGCAAACTATCACCACCCAAACTTTGCCAAAAAGCAAGAATTCACATAAAAAAATAAATGGCTGTCGTTTTTCCAGCAAATCAAACTTCATGAGTTAGAGATCACTCAATCAGGGATAGATGAGGACACATACCAGAAAGCTTGAAATTCTCACCCGAAATAATGATGAATGTGATACCTTAATATAGAAAATAAAATATTATTTGGATGACTATTGGCTTACAAAACAATGTTCCTGCTGTCTTTTCCTGATAGTATATATGAGAAGCTAGTGATTCCCAGTACAATGAGGATTATTAAATGTAGACCCTTGTATACAACCCTCCCATAGAAGTTTAGAGGAATGACCTCCAGCCTAGGGATTTGCGATCATCCTTCTTCCTCCAAAATCTGCAATTTAAACTTTCATCCCATCACCATCTCAGGTCAAAGTTCCTCAAGAAGTATAAAACACAGAAAGGATAATGGATGGAGAAAGTAAATGAGATTCTGACTAGAGGGAATTTCTAAAGTTCAATATCTATAATCCAACTGTAGCAAATGCAATTTAATATGTTTTAAGTTTAATAACAGAGCAGCTTCTCTGCAAGTCACAAAGTTGGCATCTGAAAAATGGCTGATAAGGAGACTAGGCTGTAATGAATCTAATCACTACTACGTTACTTGTAAATGTTTTTCATTTAGTATTTTGCATGGTGTGATGAAATCTGTTTCTTACACTTCTGTCTGGCAATGTAAAACGACGTCTGAATTCTCTCATGTGTTCTAAGAGTGTGAAAAACGACTTGTAAATGTTTGCAGGTATTCTTCAAGCCCCCATCTTCACTTCTGAAAATCTCCAAATGAAATGTGCAAAAAGAAGGAAGTATTTTGAAAGTGATATAGACCTGTGTGAGGCATAACATTCAGACTTCAGATAGTATCAGGGAAGTAAATGCTTAGGAGCTGGAGAGAAAAGCACCAGAATATAAGAGATAAACACAACGAAAGGCATGACCGCTATCAAACACAAACTTTGCTCATTTCCGAACTCTGCCTAAAGATCATCTCGCACCCAATAAAGTGTGGGTTTTGTATGAATATCTTTCATTCACTGCAAATTTCAGCCTATTGCCTATTATGATTTCTAACCCTACCTGTTAATTTGTCTCTTTTATCAATTTAATAGGTCTTGTGAACCAGTCTATAAACAGGCTTTTTGTGAATTGAGAATTCAGTCATCACTTACTATGTTGTTCCTATTATAAGTTATGGTTCAGATTTTTTTTTTAAAAAAAGCATTTAGAACACATTATTTAAAAGTCAAGGAAATAGGGAGAGGAGCAAATGGGGATTTACTCTTTAATGGATATAGAGCTTCGTTTTGCAGGATGTAAAGAGTTCTGCAGATGGATGGTGGTGATGGCTACACGATATGATTGTACTCAATATAACTGAATTGTACACTTAAAAATGGTTAAGATGATAAATTTATTATGTATGTTTGAAGGGAAAAGATTTGAAAAAAAAGTCAGGGCTGTTTTAGTATTTCTTTATAAATAAAATAATTTGTACCTAATTATAGTCAAAGGGAAATCTCTGAAGTTTACTTTCTTTATGTCTGAAATTATAAAAGACCCCAAAAGTATATTAGATATGAACTACAAAAATTATTTTAAAAAAAGATCTGAAGTTACAAAAAAGAATCAAAGGATCATCGTACATATTGCAGGTAATTTACCAATTTGGCAACACCGGTCTTTATCAACTAAGATTTCCTTTGTTTGCATCTGTTTGCTCAAAATGAAAATACAATCTTCTTAACTCCCCGGTTAGAACCCAGAATAGTAAGGTCTTATATCTACCACTTAATCTGCATCTTAATTATACCATTAAATGCTATCTCAGTGCATACAGAAATTAGCTTTGCCTTCTTTATCTCTTTTCATTCAAAGGTTTCAATTTAAAATTTTAAAAATTCCTTTTCAAGAAAAGTCTAATAAGTGGCCAATAAAAGCCAGGGTCTTGGATTACAGATTAATTTTCTAAAATTTGTCTTTTTTCTTTTGGCTTATAAAGTTATTTATTAGAGGATTAATCATTCCATTCCCAAAGGAGATTTTACAAATGAGTTTTCAGTATTTTTTATAAAAAATTATTATAATTTCTCTATAGCTCCTAGAAGACAGGGAGCATTTAATGTCTCCATCACAAAGAATACTAGAAGTGGATGGAGAAACTGGGATGTTTAAAGCAGAATTAAAAGATCAAGTTCACAGCATGTTGGATTGTAGGTAGAAGAAACTGGTGTTGTTACCCTCTGGCTTTGGACCTTGGCCCATGTAACTGGAATTTGACCTCCCCAAAACGGTTCTTCCTTTTCCACATTACTTCTTAGAGGAAGCTTTCTGCTTTGGGGTACATGCCCCTCTTAGACATTACAATAACACTCTTTATAGCCCCTCTGTGGCAATCAGCTTATTTATTGTAATCATCTACTTGTTTGTCTCTCTCTTCCACTAAACTGTGAACAGAAATTGATTCTACATTCTTCTCTATGTTAGTTTCAGGTTCTAGCATATTGTTTAACGTGTCAGGATTAAACACACAAGAATGAAAAAAAAACATATAGGTCATTGTTCTAAGCCTTTTACATTTATTAAAGTCTCAAATCAATCCTTTGATGTAGGTACCATTATTATCCCATTTTATAGGTGAGGAAGCTGAGGTACATACAAGTTAGGTGAGTAGCATACATTCACAGAGATAGTAAGTAGCTCTGGCATATAACCGTCATGCTAACTTGAATAAACAGAATAATGAGAGCTAAAAGGCACCCCAAGAGATGAAGGGCCATATGGAAAGGAAAACTATACCTTGCCTCCCCCATGCTTTGTATTAAAGGAGTAAAGTACTTTTATTCATGAATAAAATTCTAAGGGATTTGGATTATCACCATGCTACCAGAGTTAACCAGCTTATATTCTGATACCAATCCTTCTAAACTACTTAAAGACAAGTTTATACAGAATGAAATCATACTATATGTATTCTTAAATAATCTGCTTTTGTCTCTTAACATATTATTGTATGTATCTTTCCAGAGCAATAGATGGAAATCTTCAACATCAATTTTAATAGTTGCCTCATAAATTTTTCTTTAAATGCATTGGTTCAGCATCACCTGTGTGTACACCCTACTACGTCAGCATAGAGATGTGAAATCTTGATGTTATTCTGAAGAATGGAGATGTTGGATGAAAGAGTGAAAGCTGAGGTATGGGAATGCCACTAACAGGAAATTAGCAAGAGACAAACAGAAGGAAGTTAAAGGCTATGATTGCCCCCCAACAATCAAGCAAGATGTGGTGACTCTGGCAGTAGATACAAAGGAGGGAGGTTATAAGAATGTGGATATAATACTTTTATGACTAGTTTCACAAGTGTACCCTCATTAACCAGTTTCGCTAGAAATTCCAATTAAACATAAAAGAGCCAAATGGCTTTTAGAACACCTTTGAGGAAACTTGTCACTGGTTAAATAAAGTTGGTCATTTAGACACGTGAGGCAAAAAAACCTTTGTAACTTTTGTTTCCTTCTCAGAATGGTTGTGTGTTTTGGTTTAGAAATGGCACCAAAAATGTCCTGGCGGGGCTTCCCTGGTGGCGCAGTGGTTAAGAATCTGCCTGCCAATGCAGGGGACACGGGTTCGAGCCCTGGCCTGGGAAGATCCCACATGCCGCGGAGCAACTAGGCCCGTGAGCCACAATTACTGAGCCTGCGCGTCTGGAGCCTGTGCTCCGCAACAAGAGAGGCCACGATAGTGAGAGGCCCGCGCACCGCGATGAAGAGTGGCCCCCACTTGCCACAACTAGAGAAAGCCCTTGCACAGAAACAAAGACCCAACACAGCCATAAATAAATAAATAAAATAAATAAATAAATATTAAAAAAAAAAAAAAAAAAATGTCCTGGCATTCAGACTCACATGTTGAAGAGCCTAGATCAAGGATGCTTCACTACAACTAAAAGTATGAGTAGCAGAAGGGATGACTGCCAAAATTTCAACAAGTTCTTAGTGCATGTGTTTGTATATTTGAACATCTTGGGCATTAATGGATCAGTAGCTAAAGACACATCTTGACAGGGAGCAAGAAGGAAAGATTCGGAGAACATTCACAAAGCGACGCACACTTTCCTGTGACACCACACTAATGGCACTTAAACTGTACATAAAACACTTTTACAAGTAGGTCTCTTTCCAAGAAAATGAAAAGACATGCTTAATCTGTAGGCAAATAAAATTTCCTGAGGTGAGGTCTCAGACAATTGGTTTTAAAGTTTCATTCTTTTTCGATTGTGGTACTCTGTTTTAAAGAGGCACATGAAATGCTTCCATTTACCCCGTGGCCACCTTAAAACCTTATTTTAATTCCCATATGTCCTTAATACGATTCTTTGGAAAGAGACATTCCTCCATTTTCATGAAATCCGGCCATGAAAAGGAGCTCAAGCCTCATGAAGGAGAGAATTCTTGGATCACTAACTAAGAAAGTAGCCATAGCACAGATGGATGTCAACCCAGCTATATGGCAAGAAGTAGCCAACGTCCTAAATTTAAGAGGTGCCTGATTTGGTTGACAGCCTCTTCAAGATCTATGGTAGGGAATGAGAGAAATGAGGTCATTATATTGCATAGAGTATCTCACACCTTTCCTCTCTTCTTCAATACCACCCTCTCCTCTCTACTTCACTCCTAACTCTAACTACACTGAGGAAATAAGCAAAAGAAAATTAGAGGACAGACACCGCAAAGGCTAACAACCTCCCCGCATCCACAGTCCATCAAATAGACTGTTTTGATTTCTAAGGGATAGATCCTTCCACTTACACACTGATCCCAACCCTCTTCTCATCCTTAAGGATTTTGCTCCTGCAATATTCCCCATTCTTTCCTCATCACCTTTTCTCTCCCTACAGGATCACTCCTATTTTTATGAGAAGCAGTGCCCTATACTCTAAATGACACGGGTTCTGGAAATAGAATGCTAGGATTGGACTCCTGGTCTTACCCTGTAGTAGCTGCATGACACTGAGATCACTACTGACTTGTGAGTTAATTTCATCTGTAAGATGAAAGATTCTTATGAAAATTGAGAATTAAATAAATTGATATTTTCAGAACACTTAGTTTCAGGCACATGGTTAGTTATGTAAGAATGAGCTATTTTTATTATTCACATAAAAATATACTTCAATATTTCCCATATTTGAAAAAGTCGTCTTTAGACACTAGGCCAACTTCCATCTATAGTCCCATTACACCAATCTTCTTTCCTGTGAACGTTTCAAAATAGTCTTTTCTCATATCTCCACTTCCTCACCTCCCACTTTTCCAATCAAGGCCCCAAACCCTGCCTATATCTCCACTAAATCAGCTCGCAATTAATGTTACCACCGACCTTCATATTGCCACAGTGAGTGTGACATATTCCAGCAAAAGCAAAACCCAGAGTCCAATGTAGACTATAAGCAATCAAAACTTGCACAAGTGTTGGGGCAGCATTTTAGACTATCTGAGATGCAAGATAATAAAACTGTGCTAATTTTATCATACTAAAAAGGATAGAATAACTTCAACTAACATCTAGGTTACATTAATATCTATATAAACAATATCCCCTAGGATACACAAAATACATTCATTTTAACATTTAGACCCAAAGCCCACTGGGTCACTGGCTCTCACACACTAACACAGGACCTTATCCCTCTGCTGTGTAGTATCGTTGCAGAAATTTCTAGAGAGGGGCTGTCACATATGGTCTGCCCCCACCGTCTCTTCCCATTTCTCCCTGCCTTCCTGTTGCTCTCCTGCAATCTCTCTGTTTCATTCAATCTTTACTCTGCTTGCCTCTGCTGCACTAGACTGATGTCAAGGGTGAATTTATCATCCAAATTTCAACACTCTTGAGAGTGAGAGGAGGTTGCTTTAGGTTAAGTCCCCTAGAAGTAGAGCCCTCTTTCCCCCAGACAAGGATTCATGTGCACATGAGTTACTGAGGAAAAGCTCTTCAGGATAAGACTATAAGGGAGTGAGGGAAGTAGAGAAGGAAAAGAGGGATGAACTGAGCAAGGATGTGGTCTCAGTGAGGTATGGTCTTGGCCTGATCCACAGGAGGCTCTGAGGCATAAATTGCTCTAGAAAGATGTCCCCAACTTGAGCTAAGGGGAGAATCTTTTGCACCTAGTCGGCCATTGACTATGGATCAATCACTCCTGGAGGACCATTCCTTTCTTAGCTGAGGGCACTTCTGTGTGTGTGTGTACGTGTGCATGTGTGTGAGCCTGTGTGCTGGGCAGGGAGGGCTGATGTGGTATCAGTTGTAAGCCATTAGCAGTCCACACTCACAGCTATTGAGATATGGGTGCATCAGCCTGTAAAAGAATCTGGGTGAGTCACTAACAGCACCCACTGCAGGATCACCATTAACATTTATTATGCCTGGATCACTTCAAGCAAACCAGGACAACTGGTTACTATATGTGTGCCTCTTACACTGCCACCATGCTGTGGCACTGCTCTGCTTTGAGCCACTCATGGCCTGACAGTCCTGAGAGATCACTGCTGCACAGCACCACTACATGGACACCCTCAGGCTGCTCCATGAAGGCCACTACTGCCAGCCAACGCCCTTCACACAGACCACTATACAGACACTGGAATGCAGCTCAAAAATCTTTGCCTTCATGACCTGTCTTTGGGCTCCTTTGTACCTTGTAGAAGAAGAGGTCTGAACATTGAAAACCAGGATCCTCAATAGGGTGAAATTATAATTTGTTGTCCAAAATAGGACAATTTTGAGAATTAAAGGAGGTGTTATATATAATTACTCTCAGAAAAAATACATATCCTGACTATTCTAGTCAAATCTGGATACACAGTTACCAAGACTAAATAATACCACTGTGGGGACTTGCTAAAAGAATATAATTCAGGGTTAAGAAGGATTTTTCTACTGTTAAAAGAGCAAAAAGCACCAAAGATTAAAAGATGAATTCTGACGGTGAAAAGCTTCAAGAACCACAGGCAAGAGGGACTCAGGGATACATAGGAATGGCAAGAAGGCCTTGGGCAGAGTGATTTCAAATGCAGCCTCTCTCTGTTCTTAGAATCACTAACTCCCTACACTTCAGGCTATGTCCCCAAATTTGGTTCATGTCATGAGACTCTTTGTCCCTTAGCAAATTCTCTCCAGGATCTCAAAGCACTCTCTGTACTTTAGATTTACTTGGGCCCTCTCCTAAGATCAACAGATATTCAAACGTAGTTCTGATCCTTCCGTATGGACAAGTTATTAACTAGGGTGCTCAAAGTCTTTGGCAAAAAAATGCATAAAACTAGAACTACACACCAGGATGCGTTGCCTGACTCCAAATACAAATCATAGTTGAGCTTCCACTGTGAACTAGACAGACTCTGAGATACAAAAGGACACTATGGAGTATTGGGTTCTGTAACTTTCCCTGTACTTGCACCTGAACATTATGATCTTAAAGTTAGCTTGAAGAAATGCCTCTTAGTGAGATAAAAGAGCATCCCTTGTGGTATCTGGTAACGGAATGGGTATCAGTTTCTTTCCATTTTCTTATAAAAACTGAGGAAAATATTTTTTCTTATAAAAAATCTGGAATTCATTTCACATCACTGAGCACAAATATGCTAATACCCTGCATAATTACTTAGCCTCATTTGTATATGAATGGTCACATATAATAGATGTTCTGAGGAGAAGAGTTAAAGTCTATACGAATTTGAACATCTGAGAACAGAATTAAGTCCTGTAATTCTTATTACATAATATTCTCATTTAGACACTTCCCAAATCTTAGGCAATTATTTAATAGCAGAGTGATAAGAACGAAGAGCACTTGAATGTAAGATTTGTTTCCAGGTGAGATCATTATCTCCTGTAAAAGGTAGTAACCTGTAAAGACAATGATTATACATTACATCCACACTCATATATCAACTAAACCCCAATATTTCTGAACATGCATGTTTATAGTGTATCTTTTACTTAAGGAGTCTGCAAATTGAAGTTCATTACTATTGAAGACATGTCTGATGAGATCACTAAGTTACAACCAGTATGTTCTGAAGATCAGCAAAAAAATCTGGAAATTAGCAGATATGTGAGCTATTGCCTATATTTAAATTATAAAGAATGTTAGGTACACTATAAAACATTATGGACTTAGTTACTGGTAGCCTTTAACAAAATGAGTTTCAATGCTAAGATTTATTAACTTTATTCAGCCTAGACAGTCATTCAACTCAAACTTTAAAAGCTCTCAAAATATCTAGTACCAGTCTGGTTTTATATCAGGACCAAAATGACCATAAGAAAGACTGAATAGTTGGATTTCAGGAAATTTACCAATCTCAGGTTAATTTTTAATGTCTTTATCAAAGCCATGGGTCAAGTCCGTGAGCTGGTGGATAAAGATGGAATTACCTCTGAAGTGTGTGGATATATATCCACTGTCAATCATCCCAGGTTGTGGTTGATCCTGGGGTAGATTACTAGGCAACAATTTGAACTGACAATAGAGGAGGGACTTTTCCCTAGGGCTTGGAGCCAAAGTGTCATGGACTTTTTATTAATCAGGGTTCTCTGGAGACACAGAACCCACAAGACATATATAGATATATAAGAGGAGATTTATTATAGGAATTGGCTTGGCTCATGTGGTTATAGAAGCTGAGAAATCCCATGATTTGCCCTCTGAAAACTGGAGAACCAGGAAAACTGGTGGTATCATTTAGTCTGAGTCCAAAGACCTGAGAACTACAGGAGTCAATGGTGTAACTCCCAGTCTGAGGCCAAAGGCCTGAGAAAGTGTAGGAGTTGGGGGTGGGGAACAGCTGATAAGTACCAGAGTCCTAAAGCCCAAGAACCAGGAGCTCCAGTGTGCAAGGGCAGGAGAAGATGAATGTCCCAGTTCAAGAAGAGAGAGAGAAAATTTACCCTCCCTCCATCTTTTTGTTCTACCTGGTTCTCAACAGATTGGATGATAGCCACCCACCTTGGTGAGAGTGGATCTTCTTTACCCAGTTTACTGATTCAAACACTAATCTCTTCTGGAAACATTCTCTCACAGACACACCCAGGACTAAAATTTTACCAGCTATCTAGACATCTCTTAGCCCAGTTAAGTTGACATATAAAATTAAACATTGCAGACTCCAAAGAGTGGAAAGGCCTAGAGTGATTGCTAGAGTGGGGTGACATTCCCCTGGTCATGTGGAAGCCATGTGGAAATGAGTGGAGGCAATGAGCTTCTACTCTGCCAGCAGCAGGACAGCAGGAGGTTGCCCTTGGCAGTCACAGCAGGGTGGTACAGGACCTGACTTCCAGACAAGCCAACATATGGGGCAGCAGGTAAGAGGAGTTAAGACTGACCTTTGGAAAGGTGAGTGAGCACCTTCTCCACCAGAAATGGAAATAGGGGCAGAAGTGGCATCAATAACACAAACAACTGTGCCCAGCAGAACTCATAATTCACAAGCATCTTCAGCAACAGCTGTAGCAGATCAGTGTCAAGAAAGAGTCCTGAGTCAAGGAATCTGAGGATGTTGTTTTGCTGTCATGTGAGGCAGTACCTTGGGGACATTCTCAGAAATACATGAAGGATCTTCTCTGGAGGATAATTTCTGGCAAGGAAGTGCATGGGGTCTTGTGCCATTGTGATTTGAGTATATAAAGAAGTATAACTTTATTTGCTAGAGAGAACAAGGATATGTAGGTAAATAATAAAAGCATCTCTACCTGGGATTTTGTTGGTTAGCTTTTCTACAGTCTCAATCAATGTTCTGAAAAATATTTTTTGAGAATTAGAAAGATAAGCAATTCAATTTTGGTTTCTCAATGAAGAAGGAAAATGTGAGAACATGATGCCTAAGTTAAGTTTCTAGAAAATCAATTGCACCAAAATTAAAACTAAGAAAAAAATAGAGGTGGCTATGAAATTTACTTTATTTCAAGATTTATCAGTTATATTTATCAGGACATTCATCAGCTTCTAGTTGAAAAAGTTTCTGTAACTTTCAGTTCAACATGGTTTTCTTATTTTGGAGTTAAAATTCATTTTTTCCTTGTTTGTTCAGTGTACTTCAAATAATAAGCCTTCAAATATTTCTTGTTTGATTTAAAGGATAATTTCTAGCATTTATAAAGTACTTTACAATGTGTTTTCTCATAATTATTTTATTTCATCTTATAATTACTCTGTGATCATTTCATTGTTATTACTATTACTATTAGAACCATTCTTTATGTATACGTATGTATATATTTTTGTATATGTATATATTTATACATAAAGAGGTCAAATAAATTAAGATTTTCCCAAGATTACTTAAGTACAGAAACTTAGAGATCAACTATTCATATCACAAAATTCCATTTTGTTTTACAAAAGCCTTTAGAGTGTTATTTTTATAAATAGGGAGACATCCCCCAATATAATAAAATTGATAACAATTTATTACATGGCATGTTTTGGGACACATTGTTTACATAAAGTAAGGACAGTTGTATTTGCATAATTCTTTCTTTTAAAAATGTCTTTTAAGTAATGGGACTCATTTAACTTCAAATATTTAGAGTAAAAGCATGTATGTTCCCAATGAGCTTTATCTGCCTGATTGTATTTGAGACCAATTATTTTTTTTACCAAATTTAGTAAAGTTTAACTGTCTAAATTACAAAAAAGTTGAAAGCAGATTCCATTTAAGCTGAAGCTATTCATGCAAAGGAAAATGAAGAATAGGTGAAAAAGAGAGGAAATTTAAAACCCTAAACTATATTTGAAACAGTCTCAAAATTGTGGTCAAAGTGATTTTTAAAATTTGTTTTGATTTTACACATAAATTTTGTAAAGTCATTCAACAAATACATATTGAACATTTTTTTCTATTAGACATGGAAGTTTAATTGCTCTTTAACAAATAAACTTTAAGAATACTTTTAGATTTACAAAAGAGTTGCAAAGATAGAACAAAGAGTGCTAATACCTGGTTTCCCTGATTGTTAATTAGGATGCATAGGGAACATGTGTGCACTTGTCAGAATTAAGGATCTAACATTGATTATACATTACTACTAACTAACTTCTGAAGTTTATTCAGATTTCACTAGATTTTCCTTAATGTCCTTTTTCTGTTCCAGATCTTACCCACAAAATCACATTGCATTTAGTCCTTATGCTGCCTTAGCCTCCTCTGGTCTGTGACAATTTCTCCAACTTTTTGATTAACTGGACAGTTTTCAGGTGTACTGGTTGGATACTTTGTAGACTGTCCCTGGATCTGGGTTTGTCTATCTGATGTTTTTCTCATGGTTAAATTAGATTTTTAGGAAGAAGACCACAGAGTTAAAGTGCTGTTCTCATTACTTCATACCAAGCTCCCACACTATCAGCATGACTTATCATTGATGATGTTAGCCTTGATCATCTGGCCTAAGTAATATTTGCCAGGGTTCAGTCTGTTCAGCTTTTTACTTGCTATTGGGACAGAGTGGCAACTTTCAAACTCCTTATATGTGGGAGAGAAAAGTAGAAGTCCCTGTTGTATTATTCTAGAAAATGATTTCTTTCACCTATATATATTTTTTAACATCTTTATTGGAGTATAAATGATTTACAATGGTGTGTTAGTTTCTGCTGGATAACAAAGTGAATCAGCTATATATATACATAGATGTCCATAGCCCCTCCCTCTTGTGTCTCTCTCCCACCCTCCCTATCCCACCCATCTAGGTAGTCACAAAGCACTGATCTGATCTCCCTGTGCTATGTGGCTGTTTCCCAGTAGCTATCTATTTTACATTTGGTAGTATATATATGTCCATGCCATTCTCTCACTTTATCCCAGCTTACCCTTCCCCCTCCCTGTGTCCTCAAGTCCATTCTCTACGTCCGCATCTTTATTCCTGTCCTGCCCCTAGGCTCATCAGAACCATATTTTTTTTGGATTCAATATATATGTGTTAGCATACGTTATTTTTCTCTTTCTGACTTACTTCACTCTGTATGACAGTTTCCAGGTCCATTCACCTCACTACAAATAACACAATTTCGTTTCTTTTTATGGCGAAGTAATATTCCATTGTATATACGAGCCACATCTTCTTTATGTATTCATCTGTTGATGGACACTTAGGTTGCTTCCATGTCCTGGCTATTGTAAATAGTGCTGCAATGAACACTGTGGTACATGACTCTTTCTGAATATAGTTTTCTCAGGGTATATGTCCAGTAGTGGGATTTCTGGGTCATATGGTAGTTCTATTTTTAGATTTTTAAGGAACCTCCATTCTGTTCTCCATAGTGGCTGTATCAATTTACATTCCCACCAACAGTGCAAGAGGGTTCCCTTTTCTCCACACCCTCTCCAGCATTTATTGTTTGTAGATTTTTCGATGATGGCCATTCTGACTGGTGTGAGGTGATACCTCACTGTAGTTTGGATTTGCATTTCTCTAATGATTAGTGATGTTGAGCATCCTTTCAGGTGTTTGTTGGCAATCTGTATATCTTCTTTGGAGAAATGTCTGTTTAGATCTTCTGCCCATTTTTGGATGGGGATGTTTGTTTTTTTGATATTGAGTTGCATGAGCTGCTTATATATTTTGGAGATTAATCCTGTATCAGTTGCTTCATTTGCAAATATTTTCTCCCATTCTGAAGGTTGTCTTTTCATCTTGTTTATGGTTTCCTTTGCTGAGCAAAAGCTTTTAAGTTTCATTAGGTCCCATTTGTTTATTTTTGTTTTTATTTCCATTTCTCTAGGAGGTGGGTCAAAAAGGATCTTGCTATGATGTATGTCATAGAGTGTTCTGCCTATGTTTTCCTCGAAGAGTTTTATAGTGTCTGGCCTTACATTTAGGTCTTTAATTAATTTGGAGTTTATTTTTGTGTATGATGTTAGGGTGTGTTCTAATTTCATTCTTTTACATGTAGCTGTCCAGTTTTCCCAGCACCACTTATTGAAGAGGTTGTCTTTTCTCCATTGTATATTCTTGCCTCCTTTATCAAAGATAAGGTGACCATATGCCCATGGGTTTATCTCTGGGCTTTCTATCCTTTTTCACTGATCTATATTTCTGTTATTGTGCCAGTACCATACTGTGTTAATTACTGTAACTTTGTAGTATAGTCTGAAGTCAAGGAGCCTGATTCCCCCAGCTGCGTTTTTCTTTCTCAAGATTGCTTTGGCTATTCGGGGTGTTTTATGCTTCCAAACAAATTATATAATTTTTTGTTCTAGTTCTGTGAAAAATGCCAGTGGTAGTTTGATAGGGATTGCATTGAATCTGTAGACTGCTTTGGGTAGTATAGTCATTTTCACAATGTTGATTCTTCCAATACAAGAACATGGTATATCTCTCCATCTGTTTGTATCCTCTTTAATTTCTTTCATCAGTGTCTTATAGCTTTCTGCATACAGTTCTTTTGTCTCCTTAGGTAGGTTTATTCCTAGGTATTTTATTCTTTTTGTTGCAGTGGTAAATGGAACTGTTTCCTTAATTTCTCTTTCAGATTTTTCATCATTAGTGTATAGGAATGCGAGAGATTTCTCTGCATTAATTTTGTATCCTGATATTTTACCAAATTCATTGATTAGCTCTAGTAGTTTTCTGGTAGCATCTTTAGGATTCTCTATGTGTAGTATCATGTCATCTGCAAACAGTGACAGCTTTACTTCTTCTTTTCCAATTTGGATTCCTTTTATTTCCTTTTCTTCTCTGATTGCTGTGGTTAAAACTTCCAAAACTATGTTGAAATACAGTTGTGACAGTGGGTAACCTTGTCTTGTTCCTGATCTTAGTAGAAATTGCTTCAGTTTTTCTCCATTGAGAACAATGTTGGCTGTGGGTTTGTCATATATGGCCTTTATTATGTTGAGGTAAGTTCCCTCTATGCCTATTTTCTGGAGAGTTTTTGTCACAAATGGGTGTTGAATTTTGTCAAAAGCTTTTTCTGCATCTATTGAGATGATCATATGGTTTTTATCCCTCAATTTGTTAATATGGTGTATCACATTGTTTCATTTGTGTATACTGAAGAATCTTTGCATTCCTGGGATAAATCCTCCTTGATCAAGGTGTATGGTCATTTTAATGTGCTGTTGGATTCTGTTTGCTAGTATTTTGTTGAGGATTTTTGCATCGATGTTCATCAGTGATATTGGCCTGCAGTTTGATTTTTTTGTGACATCTTTGTCTGGTTTTGGTATCAGGGTGATGGTGGCCTAGTAGGATGAGTTTGGGAGTGTTCCTCCCTCTGCTATATTTTGGAAGAGTTTGCAAAGGATAAGTGTTTGTTAGCTCTTCTCTAAATGTTTGATAGAATTCGCCTGTGAAGCCATCTGATCCTGGGCTTGTTTGTTGCAAAATTTTTAATCACAGTTTCAATTTCACTGCTCTGTTTGGTCTGTTGATATTTTCTATTTCTTCCTGGTTCATTTTCAGAACGTTGTGCGTTTCTAAGAATTTGTCCATTTCTTCCAGGTTGTCCATTTTATTGGCATATAGTTGCTTGTAGTAATCTCTCATGATCCTTTGTATTTCTGCAGTATCAGTTGTTACTTCTCCTTTTTCAATTCTAATTCTGTTGATTTGAGTCTTCACCCTTTTTGTCTTGATGAGTCTGACTAATGGTTTATCAATTTTGTTTATCTTCTCAAAGAACCAGCTTTTAGCTTTACAGATCGTTGCTATTGTTTCCTTCATTTCTTTTTCATTTATTTCTGATCTGATCTTTATGATTACTTTCCTTCTGCTAACTTTGGGGGTTTTTTGTTCTTCTTTCTCTAACTGCTTTAGGTGTGAGGTTAGGTGGTTTATTTGAGATTTCTCTTGTTCCCTGAGGTAGGATTGTATTGCTAAAAACTTCCCTCTTCGAACTGCTTTTGCTGCATCCCATAGGTTTAGGGTTGTCGTGTTTTCATTGTCATTTGTTTCTAGGTATTTTTTGATTTCCTCTTTGATTGCTTCAGTGATCTCTTTGTTATTCAGTAGTGTATTGTTTAGCCTCCATGTGTTCGTATTTTTTACAGATCTTTTCCTGTAATTGATATCTAGTCTCATAGCCCTGTGGTTGGAAAAGATACTTGATACGATTTCAATTTTCTAAATTTACCAAGGCTTGATTTGTGACCCAAGATATGATCTATCCTGGAGAATGTTCCATGAGCACTTGAGAAGAAAGTGTATTCTGTTGTCTGTGGATGGACTGTCTTATAAATATCAATGAAGTCCATCTTGTTTAATGTATGATTTAAAGCTTGTGTTTCCTTATTTATTTTGGATGATCTGTCCATTAGTGGAAGTGGGGTGTTAAAGTCCCCTACTATTATTGTGTTACTGTCAATTTCCCTGTTTATGGCTGTTAGCATTTGCCTTATGTATTGAGGTGTACCTATGTTGGGTGCATAAATATTTACAATTGTTATATCTTCTTCTTGGATTGATCCCTTGATCATTACATAGTGTCTTTCTTTGTCTCTTTTAAGACTTTATTTTAAAGTCTATTTTGTCTGATATGAGAATTGGCACTCCAGCTTTTTGATTTCCATCTGCATGGAATATCTTTTTACATTCCCTCACTTTCAGTCTGTATGTGTCCCTAGGTCTGAACTGGGTTTCTTGTAGACAGCATATATATGGGTCTAGTTTTTCTGTCCATTCAGCCAGTCTATGTCTTTTGGTTGGAGCATTTAATCCATTTACATTTAAGGTAATTATCGATATGTATGTTCCTATTACCATTTTCTTAATTGTTTTGGGTTTGTTTTTGTAGGTCTTTTCCTTCTCTTGTGTTTTCTGCCTAGAGAAGTTCCTTTAGCATTTGTTGTAAAGCTCTTTTGGAGGTGCTGAATTCTCTTAGCTTTTGCTTGTCTGTAAATGTTTTAATTTCTCCATCGAACCTGAATGAGATCCTTGCTGGATAGAATAATCTTGGTTGTAGGTTTGTCCCTTTCATCACTTCAAATATGTCCTGCCACACCCTTCTGGCTTGCAGATTTTCTGCCGAAAGATCAGCTGTTAACCTTATGGGGATTCCCTTGTATGTTATTTGTTGCTTTTCCCTTGCTGCTTTTAATATTTTCTCTTTGTATTTAATTTTTGATAGTTTGATTAATATGTGTCTTGGCGTGTTTCTCTTTAGATTTATCCTGTATGGGACTCTCTGCGCTTCCTGGACTTGACTACTTCCTTTCCCATGTTAGGGAAGTTTTCAACTATAATCTCTTCAAATATTTTCTCAGTCCCTTTCTTTTTCTCTTCTTCTTCTGGGGTCCCTATAATTCGAATGTTGGTGCATTTAATGTTGTCCCAGAGGTCTCTGAAACTGTCCTCAACTCTTTTCATTCTTTTTTCTTTATTTGGCTCTGCAGTAGTTATTTCCACTATTTTATCTTCCAGGTCACTTATCCGTTCTTCTGCCTCAGTTATTCTGCTATTGATTCCTTCTAGAGAATTTTTAATTTCATTTATTGTGCTGTTCGTCATAGTTTTAGTTCTTCTAGGTCCTTGTTAATCCTTTCTTGTATTTTCTCCATTCTATTTCCAAGATTTTGGATCATCTTTACTATCATTACTTTGAATTATTTTTCAGGTAGACTGCCTATTTCCTCCTCATTTGTTTGGGCTGGTGGGTTTTTACCTTGTTCCTTCATCTGCTGTTATTTCTCTGTTTTCTCATTTTGCTTAACTTACTGTGTTTGGGGTCTCCTTTTCTCAGGCTGCAGGTTTGTAGTTTCCATTGTTTTTGTGTCTGCCCCCAGTGGGTATGTTTGTTTCAGTGTGTTGTGTAGGCTTCCTGGTAGAGTGGACTGGTGCCTGTGTTCTGGTGGGTGAGGCTGGACCTTGTCATTCTGGTGGGCAGGACCATGTCCAGTGGTGTGTTTTGGGGTGTCTGTGAACTTATGATTTTAGGCAGCCTCTCTGCTAATGGGTGGGGTTATTTTCCTGTCTTGCTAGTTGTCTGGCATGGGGTGTCCAGCACTGGAGCTTGCTGGTCGCTGGGTGGAGCTGGGTCTTAGCGTTGAGTCGGAGATCTCTGGGAGAGCTCTTGCCAACTGATATTATGTCGGGCCGTGAGGTCTCTAGTGGACCAATGTCCTGAACTTGGCTCCCTCACCTCAGAGGCTCAGGCCTGACACTCAGCCAGAGCATCAAAACCCTGTCAGCCACACGGCTCAGAAGAAAAGGGAGAAAAAAAAAAAAAAAAAAGAAAAAGAAATAGATAAAATAAAGTTATTAAAATAAAAAAAATTTTTAATAAAAAAATTGAAAAGTAATTTAAAAAAAGAAAGAAGAGAACAACAAGACCAATAAACAAATCCACCAATGATAACAAGTGCTAAAAACTATACTTAAAAAAAACAGAGAAAGGACAGACAGAACCCTAGGACAAGTGGTAAAAGCAAACCTATACAGACAAAAATCACACACAGAAGCATACACATACACACTCAGAAAAAGAGAAAAAAGAATAATATATATATATTAAAAAAAGAGAGAGCAACCAAATCAATAAACAAATCTACCAAATATAATCAGCTCTAAATACTCAACTAAGATAAACATAAAACCAAAAACAAATTAATTACAGAAAGCAAACCCCAAGTTTACAGTCGCTCCTAAAGTTCACCACCTCAGTTTTGGGATGATTCATTGTCTATTCAGGTATTCCAGAGATGCAGGGTCCAACAAGTTGATTGTGGAGATTTAATCCACTGCTCCTCAGGCTGTGCAGAGAGATTTCCCTTTCTCTTCTTTGTTCGTACAGCTCCTGGGGTTCAGCTTTGGATTTGGCCCTGCCTCTGCATGTAGGTCTCCCTGAGGACATCTGTTCCCTGCCCAGAGAGAACGGGGTTAAAGTAGCAGCTGATTAGGTGGCTCTGGCTCACTCAGGCCAGGGGGAAGGTAGGGGTATGGAAAGCGGGGTGAGCCTGCGGCAGGCAGAGGGTGGTGTGATGTTGCAACAGCCTTAGTCGCGCAGTGTGTTCTCCCGGGGAAGTTGTCCCTGGATCACGGGACCCTGACAGTGGCGGGCTGCACAGGATCCCGGGAGGGGAGGTGTGAATAGTGACCTGTGCTTGCACACAGGCTTCTTGGTGGCTCCAGCAGCAGCCTTAGCGTTTCATGCCCATCTCTGGTGTCCATGCTGATAGCCGCAGCTTGCACCCATCCCTGGAGCTCGTTTAGGTGGTGCTTTGAATCCCCTCTCCTCGTGCACCCCGAAACAATGGTCTCTTGCCTTTTAGACAGTCCCAGACTTTTTCCCTGACTCCCTCCCAGGTAGCCGTGGCGCACTATCCCCCTTCAGGCTGTGCACCAGCTAACCCCAGTCCTCTCCCTGGGATCCAACCTCCAAAGCATGAGCCTCAGGTCCCAGCCCCCACCTGCCCCGGCGAGTGAGCAGACAATCCTCTCGGGCTGGTGAGTGCTGTTCAGCACTGATCCTCTGTGCGGGAATCTCTCCGCTTTGCCCTCTGCACCACTGTCGCTGAGCTCTCCTCCGTGGCTCCGAAGATTCCCCCCCGCCTACCCCCTATTTCTATCAGTGAAGGGCTTCCTAGTGTGTGGAAACTTTTCCTGCTTCACAGCTCCTTCCCAGAGGTGCAGATCCTGTCCCTATTCTTTTGTTTCTGTTTTTCCTTTCTTCTTTTGCCCTACCCAGTTACGTGGGGAGTTTCTTGCCTTTTGGGAAGTCTGAGGTCTTCTGCCAGCGTTCAGTAGGTGTTCTGTAGGAGTTGTTCCACATGTAGATGTATTTGTGGGGAGGAAGGTGATCTCCACGTCTTGTTCCTCTGCCACCTTGAAGGTCCCCCCTCCATACTGAATATCAACAATGCACTAAGCATCGTTTTAGGCCTGGGAGTACAGTTGTGAGGAAAAAAGACAGAAATCAAGGGATGGAATAAATACATGATATAATATCCAGGGTTGCTTGATAATTTCTGTGAAGGAAAAGAATGCAGTGAAAGAAGATTAAAAAACTAATGGGCAGGGGTATGCTATTTGATGGAGAGCAATCAAGTAGGGCTTTCTCTAAAGGAGTGATATTTAAGAAGTGAAGGCACAGTGATTTAAAAAGAAGAGTGTCTGAGGCAGAGTAAAAAGACCCTAAGACAAAAATTAACTTGGTACATTCAAAAAACAGCAAGAAGGCCAGTGTGAACAGGGTGGAGTAAGTAACAGTGACAAATAGAGTTGGAGGTCTCAACTGGGCATATAATACAGAACTTGAAGAATATTTGGAGTGTAATATTTAGCCACTGAAATGCCCTGAGCAGGGACAAGGAATGAACTGAACCATGTTTGCTTTCTCTGAATTCTCTGAAATTGAATTAAAGATTTACATAAAGCAAAATAAGAAAACCTTAACTGCACAGATCAATGACTTTTTACACAAGTATACACCATGTAACCACCACTCAGAATTCTGCTTTTAAAAGATCACTGTAGGGGGTATGGGAACAATTAAAACACAAGAAAAGAGCATGGAGACTAGTAAGGAAGAGATGGCTATAGTTTATGTAAAAGAGATAATGGAGGCTTGAAATAAGATGATAACTTCTTGAAGTGGTGAGAAATGCAAGTTGGAAATTGGAGTTTACATTTCAAGGTAGAGACAATAGGGATTTTTTTGCTTTACTGAATACAGGTGTGAGGAAACCAGAAATACAAAAGATTATTCCAACGTTTTGGTTCTCAACAGTGATAGTATCAATTGGTGGTGCTATTTTTGAGACAGACAAGGAATTGACTGGAGGTGAAAGATTATCAAGAGTTCTGTCTGGCTGTGTTGAGTTACAGCTATCCATTAGAATCCCTGGAGTCTGAAGCTTTAGGGGGAGGTTGGATGGCATGGCCTATAAAGGTAAAAGTAGATAGAAAAAAACAGAGGACAAAAAGAAGTAGAGCCAGAACATGCCTATGAAGGAAAAGCCAGGGAAGTAGCAGGCAAACAGATGTCCTCCCCCCAAATCATATGTTGAAGTCCTAAACCCCTGTGCTTCAGAACGAGTCTGTATTTGGAGACAGAGTATTTAAGAGAAAATTATGTTAAAATGAGGTCATTAGAGTGGACCCTAATCCAATACGACTGCTTTCTTTAGGAGAAGAGGAGACTAGGACACAGACACAAAAAGAAAGCCATGTAAGAATAAAGGGAGTAGACAGCCATCTACAAGGAGAGGGGCCTTAGGAGAAACCAACCCTGCCAACACATTGATCTCAGACTTCTAGTCTAGAGCTGCGAGAAAATCAATTTCTGTTGTTTAAGCTACATAGTCTGTAGTACTTTGTTATGGCAGCCCTGGCTAACTAACACAGGCAGAATGAAGATTTATGGTCCATTTCTGAACAATCCAGAGATGAGGAAGAGAAACATCATTATCCCAACCAGACATATTCAAGTATTGCCTACTTTTCCTTGCATCTGTAAGATATTACCATACACTTAAAACCAAGTTTTAAGGTATATCAGTGTGTACCCACATTTATTATTGGGTTTAATATTAAAAGAAACCCTAAGAGTTTTATTACTGAATCCTTAGGGCTAACCACTAATAAAGATGAGCAAATCTTAAAAATTCGAGTAGGATATGAAGTCCTGGGAGATGCTTCCCAGCCTTAATTTTGGAACTAAAGGAAAGGGATATGACCAGAAACCAATATGTTTAGCAGAGACAGCTAATGTTTTTCCAATATTCATTCTCCCCTTCTTTCCTTCACAAGTGCTAACTCAGGTTTTAGGTAGAATACACACAGCCCCCTTGAATCATGTGGTTAAGTTTTGACCAATGAGATATAGGCAAAGGGGTTTCCAAGAAGGGTCCTTAAAGAGAGATGCATGCCTGTTTCATCATGCCCTCTTTCCTATGGTCTGGAATGTGGGCATGATTGCTGGAAACTCAGCAGTCATATGGCAGAATGCTGCCTGCTGAGAATGGCAGGGCAATGGGAAAGAAACATGGTCCTTGACACCATGAAGCAACATGCCAGTCCTAGAAATAAACATCTACCTTGTTTTTCATCATTATTTCTGTTGTATTCTATTACTTCTAATCAAATAGTCTTAAGTATATATCTCCAAAGGCACCTTCCTGATAGTATAAACAAAGGTAATACAATGAAGCATGCTGTTTCATTTTTCAGTGCCTATTTCAATAAAACGCTCCTTTCCAGACTTTGAATTTGGGCACATACAATGGTACAACTTGTGTGTGACACATCTCCACGGGACCTTACTCACATAGAGGTCTATGGAAATGGTACCCCTGGAGTTCTGCAGTGAACCAGAGTCTGATGATCCCTATTTAACATCAAAACATCTTTCACTTCCCATAGTGATATAAATTGTATTTTTAGAAACTGTTGATTAGAAAAAAAATAAATGTCTCATACTTATTTAACTACATTCATCTTTTTATTAATCATATGGCATCCATTTACTCTTGAAATATCATAGTACATGTGTGTATGTAATGTCATTCAGTCTATAAATTTTGCTCTGGACACATGTGGACTGTGAATGTCTTACAGCAGCTGTGAGCCCCCACCCACAGGGTCCAGAGCACAGGAATTAGGGCTACTAACAGAGTATCTGAACTGTGGGAACCCTTAAATTCACATACAGTGGGTAATTTAGGGTAGTGTTTTAAGTACAAGGGCTGTGGAATCAGAGAAATATGTTTCAGTTTCTTTCCTGCTGCTTAACCTTACGGAGAACTAGGGCCCCCGTGACCCTCATTGTCCTCTTTTTTAAAATGTGGATTCTAATAGTTGGGAGGATCAAATGAGATTCACAGACAAGCACTTAACAGTAAGTACCCAGGCCCTGTTAGCTACTACTACTGAGTTTTCAACAGTGTTGTTAGTGATTCAGTTAATGATACTATTACTTCACCATTTTACAAATATACTAAAACTAAGACAATCTGAGTTATGTTCCTGAATGCCTGTTCTACTTTCGCCTAGTAATAGCAAAGCCCATGCCCTTTCCCTTAAATGTCACAGGAAAGCAGACTCTGGAGGTAAGACTTCCTATCTGAGGCAGCTGTTATCACAAAATTACTGCCATTATCATCTCCTAAACTTTGCCTTTTAGGTACTTGCTTTATTTAGCAGGACTCCTTCCTGACTATATGCTTTTAAACTAATATAATGTTGATAACAGATGCAAAAATCGTGTTTTATGTTGCAAGTCTAATCTTTTAAAACAAATTACCTCAGATCAACAATTATTTTCAACAATTTCCCAAGATTTGAATAGGTTTTAAATTGGGAAACATTCTCTTTACAGACATTGCATTGCTACCACACCAGAATGCTTCAATAGATTTTTTTTGTACCAAATGAAATGCTCACAAAATATAATCTCGTAGTCAGGGCCATGTGCACCATAGACAGTAAATAAGTATTTTTTTCTTTTTTAACAGAGGTAAGGAATGAGAGTTTCTGGGGTCAGATTTCTTTGACACTAGGTCAAGGTGATGGACAGAGCTGGATGCTGACTGGCAAACATTTTCATGATTTCTGAGAACAAAAATCAAGAATAAAGTTTGGATGCATGAAAACATTAAAATAAATAGCATAATGACTATCAAATCTTAGATGTATACATTGATTATAATACTAATCATGTCATTTTCCACATTCTCAGATATTGAATATGTTATATATATACACAAATCTAAATTTTCAGACCAGAAATTCATTTCAGCTAAATACACTTAGGATGAATCATCATCCTCAAAAATCTTATTTTCTTTTAAATAAAATTCACCCTTACATAAAGTATATGCTCAATGAATGGTTTTCATGTTAAGTGAAGAATTGAAATTCAAGAATTTCTTAAAGGGGAACATTTTTACATAAAACAAAAGATTCTGCTTTATTTTTAAAGAAAAATATAATCAAGTAGCATATAAAGGTCTGTGATAAAAAGAAACTTTCGTATTCATCTCCAGTCCTTTCTACATTTCAGAAACAATCATGTTTAGCCACTTCTGGGTGTGATATTTTTTTCCCACAAAATTGTACTATTATTAATGTATTAATGTTTGACTTATTAACTTAGGACATTGTCTACTAACTTCTTGCTATAGTAGAGAAGTTTTAACTCTTACCTCCCACATCTCCCTTCCTCTACCTTAGTAGATGTGATCTCTGTGACCTCAAATAACATCCTTAAATCTCAACTCTTGTTCCATCAACTACAGAAGGTGTCCTTTATGCCCTTCTCTGTGCAATCTAATATCTTCCCTTATTCCCTTCCACCTCCCAGACCCCATCAACTATAAGTTTATGTTGGCATTTACATTTTCCCCTATAATCATTTAAATGTTTTTTGTAATTTATCTGTCAGACTATTTAAAAGTTGAGGACCAGGACACTATGTTTCCATTACCATGACTATGCAGCTATTTTTTCCTGAAGCATCAAGCAGTATACTAGCATTCTATTTCCTTCTGTATAGGTCAGTGTCATGGGCTCCCATGTCTCTCCTATATGGTTTAAAAAAGAATTTTATTTCTTTAAGTTTCAATGGATTTTCCCTTTTTTATTTCACCAATGGTATTTATCAGAACCTTGAGTTCTTCCAAGCTCTAACTAATTCTATCATTGATATCACAGTCTCTGTTATCCTAGACACCTACTTCCCAGGTTTATAGTGAGTGTTAACTAAAACATGAATATAGAGGGATTAGCACCAGATCTGGCACTAATAGTTAACAATAAATGTTATTATTATAGCATTATTGTTATAAGTTCTTAGCTGGTCAGAAGGCACCATTAAGTTAAAGCCCAGTTTTCTTGTTTACTATTATATCTGTGCCATCTGGCACTGTGCCTAACTGTAGGTATTCAAAAACGGTTAATGAAAAAATAACTGATGCATATTTTGTAATGATCTTTAAGAATTAGGAAAAAGTTGCTTAGTTGTCTCAATATTTAACATTGCACATACTCAGCAGGGTCATTTAGTATAGTAAAAAATGTAAATAGATGCTCCTTTTATTTTTTTAATTTATCTATATTTTTGATAATCATTTGGAAAAAATATATTTCAATGTGCTCTAAAATTTTTAATGTAACTGCTCAGACTGACTCACCCACAGACATCATGGTGGAAAGTAATAGTTTTCCATGCACTTAGAATAAGTAGGCCTTTATATAGACTACACTGTATTCTGCTCTGTCCTGTTGGATTATTTTAAAGCAAGTTATATTTGTTATATGTTGCCAATTTTATGAGCATGGTGCATGAGCATAACAGTAATTCAGAATTTTTCTTTTGGAACCATATAAAGGAAATCTTATTGCTTTCTGCTATGTAGAAAAATTGCAGTTTCTGGAATCTTCCATAGTTTTTCAAAGAGTAATATCAATGTGTTAGCTTTTACAATGCTTAAATATCAATTTTCAAGGAAGGGAATAAAAAGTAATATTTTTATGATATTCACACTTGTTTTTAGTTTTAATTTTCTGATAACTGCAGATTCTCATGCAGTTGTAAGAAGTAATACAGGGAGCTCTAGCAAGCCCTTTACCCCATTTCTCCCAATGGTAATATCTTGTATCACTTCAGTACAATATCACAATCAAGAAATTGACATTGATACAATTCATCGACTTTATCCTGATTTCACTAGTTCTAAATGCATTTGTGTGTGTGAGTGTGTGTGTGTGTGTGTGTGTGTGTGATTTAGCACATGTGCAGATTCATGTAACCATCACCACAGGCAAGATATAGCGCAATACCATCACAATTATCCATTGTTTTCAACTTCAGATTGCTAGAGTAAATGTACACTTTAACCACATTTTAATTATGGTTACATGTTCCAAACTCAGGCACAATTAAGCAAAATAGTCTTATTAGTTCAGTTTCAACTTACATAAATATTTTAAGCCCTAAATAATCACATAAATAAGAAAAACACTAAATATAACTAATTACTAATTTCTAAAACTATACTTTTCTAAAGGTAAATATTTATCACAATATTTAAAAGAAAAAAATGAGTTTCCTGGAAGCATCTTTTACAGATAACATCTGACCAATCCCAAAAACGGCTGTAAGTAGCTCTTGGTTTCCCTCAGATGTTGGTAAAGCACACCTTTCTAATTCAACCAGAATTTGTTGGCAACTCTGAAAATTCCAATGAGCTTTGGGCTGGGGTGGGTGGGCAGAATCTGACAAGTATATTCCCAGCTTTTGATCTTTTCTTTATTGAGACACCTGAATAGGTATGACTTAACCTGGAATGTATCCAGTTGCCTTCCTTTTCCAGGCAACCAGGTATACCTCCTCATATTCCTCAGCACTCCCTACTCTCACCCCAAGGCAAGCAAAAATGAAAGGGAAACTAAAGAAACATCATGATACTGCTGGTCTGCATGAAAACACCATGATTATCTTTTTCTAATCAGATGGGAGTAATTTTCTTGCTCTCCACCTGACTAATTTTCTCCACTCTTCTCCCCTCCCATCAGGTATCTAACCGCTAAATATTTATAGATTAATTTGCATGAAATGGTCCCTTAGCAACAATCACTTACAGGATCAAATTCCTTTGCTCTTTGATACAGACTTTTTTTTCTGATGATAACCTGCTTTAATAAAGATTTAAAGTTAAAAATAAAAGTCAAATCCTAGAATGTAGCCTATATAAGGCTATCTATATAGCCTTTTAAAATCTATTTAAAAGAACATGTTTTTTAGACTGACATAAGGTGTTTTCAAGCCCCAGAATATTTTATGTGTTTTAGATCACATCC
The DNA here is from genome assembly GCF_028023285.1 of Balaenoptera ricei. NCBI lineage: Eukaryota > Metazoa > Chordata > Mammalia > Artiodactyla > Balaenopteridae > Balaenoptera > Balaenoptera ricei. Next base: position 111,537,560 of record NC_082642.1, read on the forward strand.
ACACAACAGAAAAATTTATATAGGGCTGATTAGTTTTAAAATACAGTTGCAGTTTGCTGTCAAAGTAGAGTCATCAGCTCACCAGACTTTTCTGTCTACCTCTCCCTAACACCTTTGCCCTGTAGTATGAAGTAATTGATGCCCGTAGGAGTGATAGGAAATGGTAATAATGAAAGGTCCATGGGTAACAAGACTGGCCGTTTCTTGCACTGATTGATTCTATGATTTTGTCAAAGGCAGTTTAAAGCATGAGCTTCCAATTCTGTTGATTATTACCCTACTAACTTGATTTATCAGTTTGTTTTAACCCCAAATTACAGCCAATTGAGGACTACTTTAATGTGGAGACAATTGTGGAGGCTTCTAATGCACAGGCAAACTTTGCACCTCCTATTACAGAGATTCCCAAACCAGCCCCTCCTCCAACCACAGCAGAAGTGGATTTTCAGCAACCGCACCCATGAAACGTGCCAGTTAATCACCAATAACCATATCTTTGCTATGACTGTCGTCCTACCTGTTTCTCAGAAAGCTCAAGGTTAAAGGAAAATTATTTTTTAAATTGATTTAGTTGCAAAAATTTTAATGTTTCAAAATAAGTAAAGTTGAACATGATTCTTCTGTTTTCTTAAGTCAGGCCAGTTATAATCTGTTATTAGAGTCATAAGATTTCCTTTGGAAATGATTTAGTGTCAGGACCCTAGTGGACCTGAGCCTTTATGTCTTAACCAACCGAGAGAGCCAGGCTTTACCTAGAGAATCTTAATGGTCCAAGAGTGTCATCTCAATGTCACAAATTGCTCTGGGCAACTGGGGGGAGGGGACACTAAATATGATACTATTCAATATCATTATACCTGCCATTCTGGATGTTTACAATGGACCTGGGACATCCCCAGACTCTTCGTCAGATAGGCAGAGCAAAGAATACTATTACCATTTTACTGATCATCAATATAATATTTGTATTAGTCAGGGTTATCCGGAGAAACAGAACCAATAGGAGATAGGTAGGTAGGTAAGTAGGTAGTTAGATAGGTAGAAAGACAGACCGATAGATAGAATAAGGAGACCCAGGTGAGCCAAAAATTTAGTTCTAGTCCAAAGGCTGGCAGGCTTGAGACCCAGGAAGAGCTAATGTTTCAGTTTGGGTCCAAAGTCAGGGGGAAAAAATGATGTTCCAGTTCAAAAGCAGTCAGGTAGCAGGAATTTCACTTACTCTGGGGTATGTGTGTGGCGGGGTGGGGGGGAGGGGTCAGTCTTTTTGTTCTATTCAGGACTTCAACTGGTTGGAAAGAGTCCACCCACATTATGGAGGGCAGTCTGCTTTACTCATTCTATCTACTTAAGCGTTAATCTCATCCAAAAACACCCTCACAGCAACACCCAGAGTAATGTTTGACCAAATAGGTGGGCACCCATGGCCTAGTCAAATCGACACATAAATTTAACCATCACAGTGTGTTAACTAACCTTATTGTGGTAATCATTTCACGATATATACATGTATCAAATCATCACATTGTACACCTTAAACTTACATATATCAATTATATCTCAATAAAGCTGAATAAAATGCATCATCACAATGTTATTTCAACATATGCAAGAAACACATACCACTAGAAACATCTGTATTCCCTGCAGTCTATTTTGTAAACTTCATATTTAGTGACAGTAAACCTGGATTGACAGAGAGGCCAGCAGAGGATCTGCATGAATATTTTGCCTATTTGTGATATATGGTATTACATTCCTGGGGGAAATATTGTTTGGCATAATCCATGGTGCTACCATCTTTCAGATTAATTGTTCTGACCTTGGTCTACAAGCATAAACAGAATGTATTTCAGATAATGTTAGTTCCCATCATAATTATATTCTGTGCACATTCAGGTGGAGAGGAGTTAAGGAGCATCTGTGTTTGCCAGCGGGATCAAGAAACCTTGAACCAAAAACAAATGTATAAATCTAATCTTAGGTTAGATTTATATTAGATGAACACTGACCATGGACAGGGAGATGTGAAACTGCAAATCTTTACTTTAACCAAAACTATAGCATCCAGAAGATAACATTAATGATAAATTACCATAACCTGTGCCTATAAAATGAATCTTCTGAATTGGCTTGAAAAACCTTTGTGTGATTACATCTATCAGATACTGGGTATGATAAACACCTTTTAATGTATCCTAAAATTTGCTGCAGGCTTGTCAGTGTTAAAACAACTATCAAGTGACCATGTACTGACAGCACTCTGAATCACACTGCATTTACCAAAACAAATTCTGTTTTCATGAATTTACAAACTAATTATGACAAGATGATGATTAATAATAATTGGAAAAAAAACCTAGGGTCCTAAAAGTAATTTTATAATTTATAAACATTTGGTTTACAAATCTTTACTTGATTTGCTAAAAATGAAAATCAATGTGTATCATTTTAAAATTTTTTCATGCGTCTTTATTTAAAATATGTGTCAAAATAATATATTGAATAAATTTAATACATCTATGAGTCAGGATACTTTAAGTTACATGTGAATTAAACTTAGCTGAAACCAGTTTAGATAAAGAGGGATTGAGCCATATAACTAGGAAGTCCAAAAGTGAAGTCACGTATGGCTAGATCAAGGAGTTAAGTGGCTCTCTTTTCATATTTCAGCTCCATTTCTTGATGCTCTTTGTATGTTGGCCTCATTGTCTTCTTCAACAAACTGATTTAATCTATATGGACAGATGGATGCTGGTTGATCCAAGCATATATTTTTTACAGCTTACCATTCAATAGGAAGAATCCCTCTCTCTTAACATTCATATGTAAAATGTCATAAAAAGGTTTTAACTGACCCCATTACAGGTGTCTATTCTACTTGGAATGGGAAAAATGCCTGTATTTAGAGAACTCTAGGGCATAATTCCTGTTGTCAGGAACTGGGTGACACAGATTAATAGACATGTTGTATTACATGTTTGAAAGAAAAGAGACAATCTTCCATTGGAAAATAGGTATTGGAAAGGCCAGAATCGTCACTTAAATCCCACTGCTTTAAGTGATCAAAAAATTCCATGAGACATATTAATTTATATTTTTGTTTCTAACTTGACTCCAGAATCCTGAGTTTTACAGGACTAGACGTCTACTGTTCCAACATAATGCAGTTACTCACAATTTATTCAAAGCACCATATTAAGCATTATAAGCAGTTATAAAAGAAAGAGAAAATAATTCTTCCAGTGACCTTATAAACTATGAAGACTTTGTGGGGAAAAACATGGAAATGCATTTTGAAAAAAGAAAAAAAAAAACAAATGTTATAAAATTATAATGAAACTCATTTCATCAAATATTTTATATCATATTCCATAAAACAAATCAAAGATCGTATACAAATATAGGATGTTTTCAAGAATAAGTAAGCATTTACTTATTTTCTTTATTTATTGACTTAATTATTCTCTTCCCTGGTGTTCCATTTGACAAATTAACACACTGGGATACTAAATGGTACTGAGGTGATCTAAAAGAATTTAGATACCTTTCAATCTGCCCGAAACTCAATCTGCCCAAAGGTGACCTAATTAAGTAAGCTTTAAAACACTCCCAAGAGAAAGCTCACACTGTCATTGAACAGAAAGCTGTAATACAGTATTTCTGTTACATAGCATCTATGGCCCTGTTGTTCTACATAAATGCTTAAGCAATAGAAAAATCTGTGCAAGAATGTCCAAGAACAAGGACATCAGGGTAAGAATTCAAACATCATGCCTGAACACATACTTTATTTATATCATACTTACTGTGCCTTCCCTCTTTCATTAGCTTTGAATTATAGATCTTTTTATTATTTTTATTTATTTATTTTTATTTTGGGCTGTGTTTGGCCTTCATTGCCGCGCGTGGGCTTTTTCTCTAGTTGCGTCGAACGGGGGCTGCTCTTCGTTCCACTGTGCGGGCTTCTCATTGCGGTGGCTTCTCTTGTTGCAGAGCACGGGCTCTAGGTGTGCGGGCGTCAGTAGTTGTGGCTTGCGGGCTCTAGAGCACAGGCTCAGTAGTTGTGGTGCATGGGCTTAGATGCTCCGCGGCATGTGGGATCTTCCCGGACCAGGGCTCGAACCCGTGTCCCCTGCATTGCAGGCGGATTCTTAACCACTGCACCACCAGGGAAGCCCCTATAGATCTTTTAAAATGTGACTGTTGGTCAATAAATCAATAGGTTCCTGTAGTGTATTACATTTATCTGTCACTATATGTTTCTATAAATTGTGTTTTTTTTCTTTTGGACTTGAAAGAGAAGAAGGTCATGCCAGAAATAAATGTATCATCAGGAGAAAATGTTTGGACTAGAAGCCGTTCTGCACCACTGGAGAAAATATCGAAGTAAACATACTACCCAGAGAGGAGTCCTGTCAAGCCATCCAGTATAACTTTTACCAAAATATAATTACAGGGGCTGTAAATATATTTGCTTTAATGGTTGGTACTACACTTACAATTATAAGCAGTCCATTTACCTGATGTACCTCTGAACAAATCAAGCAATAAAAGGCTTGGAGGGCTTCCCTGGTGGCGCAGTGGTTGAGAATCCGCCTGCCAGTGCAGGGGACACAGGTTCGAGCCCTGGTCCGGGAAGATCCCACATGCCACGGAGCAACTAAGTCCATGCGCCACAACTATTGAGCCTGCACTTTACAGCCCGTGAGCCACAACTACTGAGCCCACGTGCCACAACTACTGAAGCCCACGTGCCTATAGCCTGTGCTCTGCAACGAGAGAAGACACCACAATGAGAGGCCCGCGCACTGCAATGAAGAGTAAACCCCGCTCGCCGCAACTAGAGAAAGCCTGCGTGCAGCAATGAAGACCCAATGCAGCCAAAAATAAATAAATAAAATAAATAAAAATTTTTTAAAAATAAAAATAAAAGGCTTGGAAATACTGGACAGCAGAGGGTGTTTCTCAGTTCTCAGTGAGTTACACCCATGACAACAATCTTAGTGATAGAGAGGTCATTGGCCTCATGCACTCCACGGTGAATCCACACCGCAAGTGCCACCGAGTTCTCCAGACATACCCATCACTCTTGTTGTTTTGCCTTTTCTGACCAATTGGGTTGTTTTTACTGTTTCTCCAAACTCAAGGTACCAGAGGAGGTCAAAAACAACAACCAAAAATTACCTTTAATCTGTTTTGTATACAGAGGATAAATCAGAAGGATAAATACCGTCATTTAGCCTTTTCACTAATTACTGATTTCAGCATAAATGAAGAGGTCAGGTCAGAGATAAGACAGTAAGCAGGTTCAAAACCACAAACCTGGGGCCTAAAGCAAATCAGTTAGTAGAAAAACGTGGAAACTCTGCATGGCAAAATATCACAAGTCCACAATCCCTTCCCTAAAATCCAAGTGTGTTTCAGAATTCAGAATTTTTCCAATTTAAAATTTTAATTTCCATAGTGTCCACACCATGTATTGCATAAACCTCCCCACAGCTTTTGGGGCAACACCTGTAGTCAAGGCTCCAACATTCTGCAGTGAAACTTAGGAATATTCTAAGAGGGTCAAGTATATGCATGAATTCCCTTCAGATTTTCCCACCATATGTGTTTGCAGGAAACTCAGGAAAAAATCATTGTTTTCAGAGCTGTTTGGGTTTTGGGTGGAAAAAAAATATCGTTCAGCTTCTCAGACCTGGCTTCTTCTCTGCAAAGACCTCTCTCCTCAGATCCTTTCTACTGCCTTTGCTAGTACTCTCCGCCTAGACCTGCCTGAACCCCAGCAATGGATACTGAGAGTCCTGATCTAAGGGCATGTGCTTCAGGGGAGGATTTAAATGCTTAAATCCAAAAACCATGTCTGTTATCATTTGTATTCAATTTTCCTACCACTCTTGAGTTAATTCCATTCAAAGAACCACCTACCATGAGAGTAGATATGTTTTGCAACAAGGTTGTTGAATAGTCAGGATGCCAAAATATCTTTTAAATCAATTATGATAGTAAATTCATAACCAGTTCACCAAATGACTCAGATGACTGTGTTTAAGGGCGGACTGGGATAAGAAACAGGCGCACTAGAGGCCAAACTCAAATGTAGCTGCTTAGCCCATTGGAGCTGCTATAACCAAATACCACAGACTGGGTGGCTCATAAACAAAAGAAATTTAGTTCTCACAGTTTTAGAGGCTGGAAGTCTGAGATCAGGGTGCCAGCATGGTCGGGTGAGGACTCTCTTCCCGGTCACAAACTTCTTGTTCTGTCCTCACATGGTGGAAGGGACTAGACATCTCTCTGGAGCCTCTATAATAAGGCACCAGTCCCACTCACGAGGACTCCAACCTCATGACTTAAGCACCTCCAAAGGGCCCACCTCCTAATACCATTATCTTTGGAGGTTAGGATTTTAATATATGAATTGTAGGGTGACACAAACCTTCTTTAAATTGAAAAGCCTCTAGAGAAGAAAATTCCATTATTTACTCCAGATCTATTTTGTAATGTTTAACACTTTCTACTACCAGGAAATTCTCTCCTATATTATCTAACCAACCAAAATCCTTCTTGCTCCAGTGTCTCTTATCCACATTAGATGTTGGGAACTATTAGGAAAGTTTAAAAGCGTCAATAAAAGCTGAAATCAATTTGCAGGTAAAAGACAATAAACAAGGATAAGCTAATTTTGAAAATACATTATTTCCTTCGTGTTACTGGAAACCCAACAATTAACGTGGCTCTAAGCCGAACATTTAGAAGGGACCCATATATAGTGAAAGAAGATGGGTTAATTTTTTAAGCCTGAAATTTCTTATACAACTCAGCAGATAGGTTTCTAACTGGGAGCCCAATTTCTCATAAAGCATTATAGTACTAATTTCCACTTATTCCAAAACAGCTTTTTTGCCTGTATGACATTGCCTCTTGGATCCCATACATAACTTTAACTAGGATCCAACTTATTCATGACTATAATTCAGATCTAACAACCAGTCTAGTCAGATCAGTGTAATTAGTTCCAGAGGGTATTGTAAGAGAGCTCATTTTTCTTTTCATCTTTATATTTTGGCAAACAAGTTGAGGTACTGATTCATTTGGAGAATTCTATAATTCAGAGAACTCAAAAATGTGGGCGTGAATAAGCTAAATAAATTATTTTAAGAGATTCTTACAAAGGGCTCATGTGCAGGTTAATTTGGTTTGTGTGCCTTTACTGTGGTCCAGAACAGAAACAATAAGGATGATTAACCAACATCAAGCTAATAAACTCTTAACAGCCTGTTACCAAGTTTATTAGAAAATTTAAAGGCAAGAAGTTAACCCTTACATATCACATGCCCACTTGAATTTCAGTGGAGTTGAAAGCATTTATATCCTACTCTTATTTCCATTACTTTTATTGTTGTTTTATTGAGGATTCTATTAAGAACTTATATATTCAATCAACTGGAAGGATGAAACACCTTACATAAACCAGGGTGAGATAAAGCAAAGCTATTTTCTCATTTAAAATGTTGCTATTACAGTGTTCCTTTTTGTACTGTCATTGTCTGATGCTAGAGGACATCCAAGCTTATTCTTACTAGTCACTATACGTGCAACCACCTTCAACATTATAGAAGTCTCCTCCTTCCCCTTTTATCCTTCCCATTACCTTTATTTTGTAACACATTATCACAGTAATTCTAAAGAGTATAACCAGAGAACCCAGAGCATCAAGGGATTTTAGAATATGGCTTATTAAATTCCAAGCTTACCATCTAGGTTAGCACATTCTGTTTAGTTCAGTATATTCTAGGGAGCAAGGTATTTAACCAAGAATAATTTTAAGATGCAGAATTACCCAATTATGTATAATGCATGCTGCCTGGTCTATACCAGATAGCCAAAAATTATATATTTCCAATCATTTCCAAGAAAAATATATGAGTAATGCCATGTGCCAAGTCAATCCAGTAGATGACCATTTGGTAGATGGTTAATGTTGATGACCACAACCAAAGTATGTAGGACAGTGTCTTCCCATCCAAAAGACAGTAGTTCAAATGCAACAGAGCTAGAACACTGGGCTATAAATCAGGAGACCAAAATTACCATTTCAAGAACATCTTCATCCCATTTACTTCCTACCTTTATCTGTAATAAGGCAGTAATCAGAGCTGTTGATAGTTGTTGAAATGGAAAGGAAGGTAGAGTTTAAGTCTTAAAATTTGGATTCAAATTCTAGCTTCATTTTATTTTATTTTTTGGCAGCACCACGTGGGTTGCAGGATCTTAGTTCCCTGACCAGGGATTGAACCCGGGCCCTTGGCAGTGAAAGCGCAGAGTCCTAACCACTGGACTGCCAGGGAATTTCAAATTCTAGCTTCATTATCTTAATAGCTGCATAACCTTGGAAATGTTATTTACTTTTTGAGTCTTCTATGCTTCAAAGTAAAATGGAAATAGTGATTCCAAGCTCACAGAATATAGCAAGGTTTACATGAAAGCGTGTGTGCTGATTCAAGAAGAAGAGGACCTGATATAAAGTAGGTTCCTTCCTCCTTGCTCCTTTCCCTCACCCCTCTTTCTTTCCCTCCCTCCCTCTCTCTCTCTCTCTCTCCTTCCTTTCCTTCTTTCCTTCTTTTTCTCCAGGTGCATTTTAATGAGGGATATTTCTCCTCTAAATTGCTAGTTATGAATGTGGATTACAGAAGTTACCTCTGAAAAGAGAAGTTGAGGGAGGAGCCTCTTTTCCCCACCCCCTCCCAATTCCTCTCCTTTTTTCCAATTCCTTTTCCTCCACCAATCAAACTGCAAGACTAATAATAGCTGATCCTATTGACAGTAAGGAATTGATGTCGAGAATTACTTAAACTGTATCAAAGCACTATTAAAACAGCCAAAGGTAAGCCCCTACCTGGACCAGGTAGAGAAAACAGCATCTTTAAAAGCTTAGCATGAAAGGGCAGGAATGTAAGGGGAGCAGTTGGGGATCCAGAGTGAGGAGAGAGTAGATGAGTGGGACTTTGAGGTAAGGAAGGAGCGGGTGGAAATGAATGAGAATGAACTGGTAACCGAGACCAGGAAGAGGAGTGTGTTTTGTTTCTTGTAAGTCAAGGTTTCCTCTGCATTGACTAAACCTACCTTAATCAGCGGTCCCCAGCAATAGTATCCATTATATTTAATACACAAATCTCTCTTATTCTGGTCTCACTAGGAGATGAATTTAGTTACAGTAGCCTCAACAGGACATCATCATAGGTAGTACACCTATCTATAAGACATCCCACACCATGAGGAACTCATTGTAGAAGTTATATTATAGAAGGAGGGGAAGTTATTTCCATCTAAATAAACAAACATCTGAAAATTCATGATATATCCCATCTCAGCATCACGATGATTGAATTATTCAAATAGAACAAAACTGGAAGATTAACTGTATCTTAACTTCTATCTTCATTTTTCTAAAAAAGATAAAGTAAAAGATATGGAATCTGATCAGCATGAAGGGAGTTTTATTTTGTGTTTAGTTGTTGGAAACTTCTATTGAGATGGATCTAAAATTTGAATCTATGCCGAGAGGCAGTCTCAATACAATACATGGAACAAACTCCACCACCCTGACTCAGCTTATATTTCCAGCTACTTCTCCATGTAATTCTCCTTCTTCACTGACTCTCACACCTACAATCCCCTGAACTCACACACTGCACTACTCATTATTGAACCCACCTCACTGTCCCCTTCACTCAAACCTTCACATATGCTACTTCCTCTGCTGGAATATCTTCCTCTACCCTGTACACCTGGCCAAGGATCAACTGTCAATTCTGTTTGATTCATTCCTTTCCTGTTTTGTCAAGGTCCTACATGAACAAGATAAATATAAAATAACTGGTTGGATGTTCTGGGTCACAAGTTGGAGAAAGATACTGATAGGAAATGTAGTGGGATCTCAGATAACATGGAAATCAGTGACATTCCCATGTATATGAAGCCTAAATGTGGAACCCAAATATTTATGCAGCATCTCCATATATATTCTTTGGTGCCAATACTCAAATGCTTAAGGGAAAATCTCCCTGGTTCTACTTCTGCCCTTTCCACCTAAAATTTGACTTAATTACCTGACTTTTTCATAGCTGCATCTGTGCTTTGCATTTTCCAAATACAAGCTTGGTTCTTAAGATCAGATGTCACTGGTCATCTCTTCACCAAGACCAAGGCCCCTATTTTACTAAATCAAGAAATCTAAGCCCAGAAATCTTCAGTGACTTGCTCAAAGCCACATGAACAAATAAGTTCACCAAATCAGGACCATGTTGTAGGTCTCCTGACGCCCAGGTCAATGTATTTTTCTCCCCTAGAATTTCAACAAAGTATGTTCAGTGTGACACTAGCTTCTTGGGGTGTAAATAGGCAGTGCTTAAAACATTAGTTCTGTGATAAAGTACACTTGGGAACTTCTGAATTAAACAGAGTTAAGCAGCTTTATTTACTGGGAAGTCTTTAGTATGCTAATGTGTATTGATTAATGAAATATAACGCTGTGTCCAGTTATGCCCTCTCTCTCCAGCTCCTATGTAACCAAATTCTACTTGTCTGAAAATAATGGTTAACAATAAAGAATTGAGTAAGCATTTAAAAAAGATAGTAGAGCATATTGGTTAGAGCAAAATGCTTGAGTTCAAATGCCAAACATTGCTATCAAGTGCAACTTCTGCCAATTAATTGACCCCTCTATGCTTCAGTTTATTTATCTGGAAAACCAAAATAATAATATCACCTGCCTCAGAGAGTTTTTGTAAGGATTACATATTTTATAGATGTAAAACCCTTAGAAAAATGTCCAGCACATAGGAAGCATTCAATAATAGTTAGCTATTATTAGAGGAGATGGATAACTACTTTGTAATCCAGGTAGTAAATATCTTAATAAACCCCAATTAATATTTTTTATCTTCTCCTGAATGCCTTCTATGTTCCATCCACCATGGCCTTTTCTGTGATTCTCTATACTCAGTGCTCAGATATAGCCACTCCTTTTCCCCTCCTTTTTATGCATAGTTGTTTCTCTGTTCGGCATGAAACTTGGGTGTCAGCCAAGCCACACTTCTGAATTAATTCCTTCACAGCTTCTTTTTAAGAAAGCAGGACCCTCCTCCTCCCTAGCCCCACACATTAGAATTCTCCTACCAACTATTAAGAAGAGAACTTTTTTCTTGGCATACATGAAAAGTCTTTTCTAGTTCAACATCCTCAAAGGACCAGTCTTTGGGAAGTAGTGCCTTGCAGGGTGCATTCTTCATACTTAAAATCTGTAATTTTACATTTATATTTATAGCTTGTTACTCTTGAGACTGTTAGAATTTATTAGCAGTCTAATACAGCTTAGACTGCTATAGCAAAGAGACTTAAAAATATATAAGCTAAAGTAAGACAGAAATTGGTTTCTCTCTCATCTACAAGTCTGCATAGGCATTCCAAGGACTCAGGGCACATCAGCAGTGCTGGGAAGCCACGCTGTTTTTACCTTGTTGCTGCTCTGCTCCTCTTTAAACTTAACTTCCACCCCTTGGCCAAAATGGCTGCTCTAGTCCCACCATCATATCCACATCCCAGTTAGTAGCAAAGGAAAAAGAAGCAAGGGAGGAGGGCACACACATTCTTCATAAGGGTATGACCCAGATGCTACACATATCACAAGTCCAAAGGCCACACTTACTTCAGGAGGAAACTAGACATGTTTAGCTCTGTGGTTATGTGCCAGCCAAAAGTTCTGTTAACTTAAGGAAAAAAGAAAAATAGCCATTAGAAGACAAATGGCAGGGACTTCCTTGGCAGTCCAGTGGTTAAGACCTCGCCTTCCAATGCAGGGGGTGTGGGTTTGATCCCTGGTTGGGGAGCTAAGATCCCATATGCCTCGGGGCCAAAAAAACCAAAACATAAAACAGAAGCAATATTGTAACAAATTCAATAAAGACTTTAAAAATGGTCCACATCAAAAAAAAAATCTTTAAAAGAAAAAGAAGACAGATGGCATACTCTCCCATGCCTGAAGTTAAATTGACAGTTCTATGACTGACTGCCCCATGGGAAAGGCTTCCACAACAGAAATCTCCCCTCCTCTACTTTCTACCCTAAACTCTTGGTTAATTCCTTCAGTCAAAATATTCTAAGTAGTCGTTAAAATGAAGGGGAGATATATTTGGAAGGCTGAAGCGAGGATAGGTTTCTAAAAGGAAGGAAGAACATATAGAAAAAAGAATGGAGGTGAATTTTGAAGGTCTTTTAAGCACTTGAATGCAATCAATTTTATAATTATTAAAAACTTTAGTATTTTTTTTAAAATTTAATCATTTAGATTTTTTTTAATGGAAGGTTTTCTGGCCTCAGAATATACTCCTCCTCTCTCTGTGTCTATTTGTCTGGCTAAAGCGTTTTGAACTATTGTGGGTGGCAAGATGAAATTAGTTTCTATTCTTTGTTTCTACCATTCTTAATCAATGTATTTTTGTTGTTAATATAATAGCTAACATTTTTGAGCACTTCTGCTTAGTTTATTCCTCCTAAAAGCCCAGTGCTGTATGTACTATTTTTGTCCCCATCTCACAGATGGAAAAATTGAGACTAGCAAGGAGTCTATATAGCCAGGATGCCACCTCTGGTAACCAATTGTCTGTAGACACCAAGCCTTAAAACCCGTGAAATATTTTATCAAACTAAGGATCTCCTTATAAAAACAAAACCAAGGTGAGTGATCAAGCATTCAGTGCCAAAAACCACTGCAGAAGAAACAAGATATGGAAAAACCGAAGATGTGGCTTTAACAACCAAAAAGTAGGGTTCTCTGTTTAGTGTTTTTAATTCCACAATTCCAATGCTTCCTCATTAAAAAAAAAAAAAAAAAAAAAAAAAATCATGATCAGACCACTTCTTTTACTAGGCAGAAATGAAAGTAAAAAATGTAAAATGTTTTCACTAATTAACAGCCCAGAGTTAAATTATTTAGAACAAGCAAATGATAATATGCACTGTTTAATCATTTTCCAAGGATGCATAACAGATTGAGAGAAATTCTTGACACATTTTCATATCTAAAATGTGTGCTATTGATTCTCCACTCCGTAACTCCAGAGGAGCAGGAGAATGTGAGTGGGGGCTGAGCACTGAGAACTCGAGATGCTGGTGTAGGTTGTGTGTTTGTCCTGTTGTGTGTGCAGATGTTTATAAAGGTGTCCGCCTGGAACTGCTAACCAGAGGATTAGGGCTCAACACCATGCTGATGCTGTGGATGTATTTCTATGCTGATTTACTAGGTGGCGATATAATCTTAAAAATAAGCATCCACATTCTGGTGCAAAAGTTTCAGCTCTCCAATTTTTCACTGACACATTTTTTCATTTCCAATGTTACTTTTCTCTTGCTTTCATTTTTGTTGTCTTTCACTCTGAAATTTTGTGTCATCTGCCCCATTCTTGTAACAGAAAACTATTAAACCATTCAAGCTGGCTTGAGGAAGAGAAGTTCAAAATCCCTCTGTAGTTATGTCCTGATTATTGGATCTTCAGTCTTTTGCTATCACTGGTTCCTGAGGGCTGACCAATATTGATATTTATTCCTTATATATCTGTATATCTGGAATTCTCTTTTTCGCTTAAACATTAAAGAAGCAAACTCTTTCTTGTGTGTGTGTGTGTGTGTATATATATATATATATACACATACACACACACACACACACATATTTCATATTTATCAACACTTCTTAGGGCCAATAAAAGGTGCAATCTGCTATCAAATATTTTTGTAAACCCAAATTCCTCACCCCCTACTTCCTCCATTTATTCCATCTTCACACACTGTACCTCCAGCCTCAAAGTACATAGCAATCCTGGAGGAAGTTATAAAATTATGAATAAGTAAACATCAATGAAAGTACTTTATAAGCAGTTAAATTCCATAAAAATGCTAGTTAGTATAAGTATTTTCCAATATCCAGAACCAAAGTAGGAAATACCTCACCTGGAAATTGGAGACATTGAGAAGCCTCTTTGTTTTTCCTTGCCACCCTGAGTTTTCCTAAGAAAATACCATTCCACTGGCCCATAGGTGATTACCCAGAAAATGTCCACTACAAGTTCATACAATTCACCTACTTATATTGGAGCACCTACTACATGGTCAGCACTGTGCTGGACATTGTGACACTGTGAGGACAACCAAGGACTATAAGCCATAGTTTCTAACTTCAAAAAGCATATCTGTTAGTAAAGCACAAATGGAAGTGATTAGTGAAAAGTGGCTCTGACAATACATCTGCAATCAGAGTTCGAAGGAGAGAGTAGAGTGGATGGGATTAAGTTCAAAGAACAATGATGGAGGATTAAAACTGTGACACAGCCTGGAAGAAAGGGAGGATTCTGATGTATGAGAAGGGAAAGGGGCGAGAAGGAGAAGGTCCAGACAGATGGACTTTGCAGTTGGGATTGGACCAGCGTTTGTTTGAGCTAGAATCAATGAGGAAAGGAGATAATTAGAAATGAGGGTGGGTGCTACTTAGTAGTGGGAAGTAAAGTGGGAAGGGTAGAGTGGGGTTTGGGTTGGGGAAGGCAGTGAGAACCAGGCAGAAGAGTAGATCTGATTTGACAGCAAACAGCATTTCTGGAAGTATCACAGCAACACTGTGAAAGAGTAGTTTGGGGAAGATTAGCCTGGTGATGAGAGTAGGAGGGATTAGAAAGGGAAACAGATAAACTCAGGAAACATAAAATAACAAGGTGATGATTCAGACACAAGGAGAGAAAGGTCTGGGCTAGGAAGGTGGCAGTAAGAATATACTAAAATAAACCGTAGAGAAATATTGAAAGAAAAAAAAAGGCCTGATATCTAAGATTGGCTGATGTGGATGGATGAAAGGGACAAAGGTTAGTTTTGGTAACTGGGATAATGATGGCTTCACTGAAAGAGATAAAGAAATTTGAGAGGGAAAGGCAATAAGTATGATTATAGGAATGTTACTATTAAGGTGACCACAGGATTCACAGTATAGATTCTAGGAGGCAATATGAAATGTGATTATATAGCCAAAGAATTAGAGAGAAATATGTAATAGCTGCCTACATAGAGTTAATAGTTGGGAAAAGAAAACAAGAATTAAATAATTCAGCCAGTCAATTCAGTATGATCGACTTCTTCTTATATGTTAGATACTGTGAAACACTGGGATGGAAAGACAGAGAGATGAAAAAGATACATCACTAGAAAGACAGACACCTATTGTGTTTGCAACACAATAAAATCAATTCTATATCAAAAGTGCAATGGAAGGATCAATCAATCATTCAGAGGAAACCTGAGGAGGCTTCATAGTAGGCCATGGAGAATGTTCTTCCAACTTGTTCCAAGGGCAGAATGAAGGTTACTAAGCATTTTAGAAATATATTCCCACCTTCTTGTCAGAGGAAGAGAATGTGTAACAGCACAAAGATGAGAAGGACCAAGTTCGAGTCAAAGGAGTGCTAATGTTCAAAATGCCTAAAGTGTAGGACACACGAGGGAGTGGTGTGAGATGGGCCTGGTAAAGAAGGTCAAGGAGAAATCATGAAAGAGCTCTGTGGGGGTGAGACAGTGGCAGACTGATGAGAGTGGCAAGGCCTGGGGTTTAGGTCTTGCTCACTGTTTGGGGAGAGACAAAGGAAGCAGAAGTAATGAAAGTGAGGAAAACAAATAAGGTAATGAGATAGAAGGGATTGGGATAGTACTGAGTAAAAGTGATAGAGGGTTAGAGCAGGAGACTGAAAGGAAGAGAGTTTTATAAAGAAGAAATACACAGAAGGCTATGGTAAAGAAAGTATCATAGATGATTGACATAAGAACTGCATTTTAAAGAATACTTCAGTCGTTTTGGAAAAATTTGGAGGGAAATAAGGCCTCCACATAAAGTAAACACAGGCATATAACACATCTATAATTTTTCATAATATATATATATGATATATTTATGATCAAGACCCAGAAAGACAGATTCAGATTCTGCAGCCCACCTACGGTGTACCCTCTGAGTTTTTGTCTTCATTCTAAGAGTAGTACATTCTCCAGTGGATTCATAACAAGAATGATCACACCTTCAGGTAAAGCCCTACTCAACAGATGTTGGCAATTTTCTCCTGGACCATTGGTATACAACTAAACTTTAATATGGCACAATAACCATACCTCTCCATATTTTTTTTCTGTCAGAGAGACCAAAGACAAGCATTGCTATACTTATAATTATCCCATGGGTCACCACAGGGCTCAGTCCTATTGATTACACAGCCGCATGCACAAAGGAAACAGGAAAAAAAAAACCTCATAGCATTAGCTGTGGAATGCCACATGCCTCAACTACCCAGGATTCTGTAAAATGCTTCACAGGCTATAAAGTGTTTTCTTCATAAATCTTCAACTTTTAGTTGCTGCTCAGCACTAGTGATGCAGGTGTCAACCACGAGAGAATGACCACGAGGTCAGGGAAATCAAGAACCAGACAAGCAAATTATTTACCTCCATCCTTCTGGTCCAATCTCTGGCCACTAACTTCAGAGGACTTGAAGCATCAATTAATCTTTCTGAGATGGTCCATACGATGCCCCATCCATATAGACAGGTTCCTTAGTGTTCTACTGGTCCATAGTCCTAGAAGCAGAAGCAGAAATGGAAATTAGACCTTTTAATTCCTTTCCTAGAATTGTTTCCATGGAGCGTCTATCTTCCTGTTGGTGACCTAGAGATGTCAATGACATATTGGGAGCAGACTAGAATCAACAGGGCATACCCCAAAAGGGTTCTGCCCTGATAGTAAATATCTTCAAGTAACCTATTACACATTAACAGGTATCTATCTGCAAACACCGTTATTTAGCTCATTTACTTGAAATTAAATGCCAAATACAATTTTAGTTGGAAACATCCCTGTCACTTAAGAAAACAGGAGCGGGTATAAAAGTTTTATTTTGGAGATATTTCTTTCTTAGGACATCTGGCATCCTAAGAAGGAAATATTCCTCTTCAGGCTCCTCCTTGCCTTAAGTGAGATTAACAGACACTTCTGTGGCTCATGTTCATTTTTTTCTTGTGTGAAGAATAAAATGGGGGCAAGGAACATAATGGGAGTTTGGAAAATATAAATATTTATACCCTGAGAAGAATTATGTCAATTTAATATGGTAATGTTTTAAATGAAATGCTAATAAGCAAATGACTGTGTAATCTCACCCTCTCCTATGACCATCATTTGACAAAGCTCAAAGTCAGCTCTGTGATTTAATATGAAGGGCCAAACTTTCAAGGGTAGTTTTCCTTTCGTGGGTGCTCAATTTGGACTGAGAAACAGGATGCTTGGTGAAAGCAAATACTGTATTACAGTTGAATTATGGCTGCACTGACTAATTGCAGTTCTGCTCCCTGAAAACCTGTGTGGGTTGGCAGAGCCGTAATGAGGCACTGTTTGTCAGAGGAGAGAAGTTGCCGTGGGGAATGGGGCTGCCGAGGACTCACTGACTTCAGTGCCAGCCTCAAGATTTGTGAGGTCAGGACCTGGAGTAAAATATGAGGCTGTCTGATGGCAAAGCTGTTTAAAAATGACCCTGCTCACCTTGGAGGACAACCAAGGAACTGACTGTTCCACTGCACTCTACAACTACCGACCCTGAGGAGAAACAACGTCAGGCTGGCTTGGGTAGTCCGCACCAGGGAGAACTTATGTTCACAACCACGCAAGTAATACCAGAAAACCCGCCTACCCCAGCAAGGTGGTACTCTCAGTGCTTCTTTCACTGAGCACCATGACATTTGTATAAACTTGATGTTTTTTTCCAAGATAACTAACATATTGTTAGCCATTCTATTTGAGAAAATGCCTCTCCTTTAGCAGACCAGCTTAGAGAGAGGTGAGTATAGCCAATCATGGTTCCCCAACTGATAACGTTGCTCTGTCCACAGAGTAGCCTAGATTAAAACAGAACATCAAGGAGGGAGACATAGGAATATTTTAAAGGCCTCTAACAAATGGAGAGATGAAAGAAAACAAATATATTCTCTTTACTTCCACAGATAATGAGACAAAAATTTCTCTTCTGAAGGAGCCCAGAATTGTCATATAAATTATAAATTTGAGCCAGATTGTACCTTGAAGCTACAATGGCCTTATGTTGTCCAATTCTTTCACTACACAGATAAGGAAAACCAGGGTTCAAAAAAGCTGTGTTGATTTTCTCAAGGTCACAGTGTATTAGTCAGGGTTCTCCAGAGAAAAAGAACATATATATACATATATAAGTATTGGTATACACACATACACACACACACACACACACACATACACGCAGGGTTGACCCTTGACCAATGTGGGGGTTGGGGCACTGATCCTTCATAAATTTGGAAATCCATTTATAACGTTACAGTCAGCCCTCCCTGTAAACACAGTTTCACATCTGTTGATTCAACACACCACAGATCATGTAGTACTATAATACGTATTTACTGAAAAAAAAAAAGTGTATATAAGTGGACCTGAGTAGTGCAAACCTTTGCTGTTTAAGGGTCAACTGCCTATACATATATATATGGAGGAATATTTATTATATACATATTTATTATTATAAGGATTTAGTTTACATGATTATGGGGACTGATAAGTCCCAAGATCTGCAGTCAGCAAGCTGGAGACCCTGGAGAGCTAGTGGTATATTTCCAGTCTGAATGCTGGTAGCTTCTAGACCTAGGAAGAGCCAATATTTCTGTTCAAGTCTGAAGGCAGGGAAAAAACCATGTCCCAGATGCTGTTCAGGCTGGAGGAATTTCCCTCCTACTTGAGGTGTGGCCAGCTTTTTTGTTCTATTCAGCCTGCAAGTGATTGGATTGGGCCCACCCACATTAGGGAGGGCAATCTGCTTTACTCAGTCTACCCATTCAAATGGTAATCTCTTCCAGAAACACCCTCACAGACCACCTAGAATAATGTTTGACCAAATGTCTGGCACCCTGTGGCTCAGTCTAACTGACACACAGAGTTAAACATCACACACAGCTTGTTGGGGAAGATTCCAGCCTCAATCAGCCATCCTGACTTTAGTCCACTTCTCTTTGCACTAAGCCACATTGCCAATTCAAAATAAACTTGTGTGCAAGGCATTTTTATAAGCCTGGGTGATTCACTTTAATCAAGTTAAGATCCCTTCAAATGAATTATGTGGGACATTATTCACCTACTGATTTTTGGATTAGAAAAATAATCATTAATTGCATTTGAAGCTCTTAGAACCCAAAACAATGAGCTTTAAAGAGGTATTTCTGCACGGACAATCAGTGATCTATCTACCAAGTCAGAGTTGGAATAGAATGTGTCCTCTGCCTGAGTACCCACAACTTCCTGCAGGAGAGTTTATAAAACCAGTCGTGAGGAGAGTACTCTCTCTCGAACACTGTTCACTTCCACCACCACACTCCCTTAAGATCTACAAAATCCCATAAAACAATACCACATCATGTCCATTTTTCAAAATATTACATCAGCTGGCCTTCACAGAACAGACAGAATCATTCACTCAATACTTTCCCTGGAAGCCATACTGGCAAACTTCATTTCTGGGTCCTCATATTCCATCCTTTGACTATGTCACACCAGGAATTTGGGGATGGAGAATACAAATCATCACCAAGACATGGATCTATGGCAAGTGTACCCATGTGTATTTTTTCCCACTAAAAGAGAGGAAATGGGCTTAATATCAAAGCTTCACAAAACAGTGGTTATAAAAGAGGGGTGAATTCTAATTATTCCCCTGGAATGATTTGGTAATGACAAAACAAGTATTTTTATTTTTCTAAGTCTGTAGGAATCATATCTTCTGCATTGGAATATATACATTCACTGGAATAAGGAGGTTATTTGTGTATTGCATGGGGATCGTCTAGTCTCATTTTCTCTGTGCTGTGAGAACTGAGCCCACATGAGTATTTCTCCAAATGAGAAGGCAAAAACAATTATATCATTTCTATTTCATTTCAGCTTACTTAATAAAGGAGAAACAAGAGAGTTTAAAATTAATTGCAAGAGCCAGACTAGTACTGGGCAAGTTAATGAGGAGCTTTTATGAGCTGTAATTTTTATTTTTTTATTTGTCCAATTAATTATTTATTATATGCATTGGATATGGCCAGTGTGTAATAGCCTTCTGGGTGCATTTAATGCTGTAATTACCCAAAAACGAGCCCTGCCTTTACAACTTGTAACCTAATCAGACTCAGGAAAGCAGAATATTCACATATGGACTAAATGGAATTTGCTGAGCTCTCCCTCAAATGGAGGTTTCAAGGAATTTTTTTTTTTTTACCCAATAAAAGGCTGTGCTGATCTCTATGTGTGTCTATCAATCAGTGAGTCGATAAATAAATTATTAATCACCTATTATGTGTAAGACACTGTGGTAGGCAAGATGAGGAGAGGGAATAAAGCATATAACATGCTATACATCCTCAAGCAAAACGAGCAGTGACCATCTACTATGTGCCAGGCACACTATATATATCCTCTTTCAAAGCTTTACATTAATCTAACAACAAAGACATTATTGTCCCCATTCCCCCATCTTACAGACCAGAAAGCTAGCTAAGTAGCTTGCACGATCCATATCAACAGTTTCCCTGACGGCTGTAGCACTAGCCAGATATAACATATGTTCCCATTCTAGGTGATATCTAGAAAATGAATTAACTTGCCTACATGCAGATTAAATAAAATTAGTACTTTTTTATATTGTTTTTATTAGGTGCAATTCACATAACATAAAACTATCACTTCAAAGTGCAAAAGTCACTAGTATCTGGTACATTTATAGTGAGAAAACATTTATATTTTAACTTGTCTAACTTGCTGATGTTTTAGAAAGAAAATTCTCACTGACCTGGGTGTCCAAAGCTTTGAATTTTAGTTATTTGTCCAAACCAACTTTGTGACCTTGGCTAGGTTGTTGAATTTCTCTAGAACTGAAATATCTCTCTGGAGAATAGACAATGATTTTCACTCTTTGTACTAAAATCACCTTGAGAAGTGGTTAAAAATATCTGGCCTTGGTCCATCCCCAGAGCATAATTCAGTAGATTTAGCATATGTGATCTTTAACAAGCTAAATTTAAGAACTATTTTTTTTTTTTTTTTTAATGTCTGAAACATTTATATTAACATATTTCCATACAAATAACCCAATGAAAGTTTAGTATTAGTTGTTTTGTTTGTTTTTTTATACTGCAGGTTCTTATTAGGCATCAGTTTTATACACATCAGTGTATACATGTCAATCCCAATCGCCCAATTCAGCACACCACCATCCCCACCCCACCGCAGTTTTCCCCCCTTGGTGTCCATATGTCCATTCTCTACATCTGTGTCTCAACTTCTGCCCTGCAAACTGGCTCATCTGTACCATTTTTCTAGGTTCCGCATACATGCATTAATATACGATATTTGTTTTTCTCTTTCTGACTTACTTCACTCTGTATGACAGTCTCTAGATCCATCCACGTCTCAACAAATGACTCAATTTCGTTCCTTTTTATGGCTGAGTAATATTCCATTGTATATATGTACCACAACTTCTTTATCCATTCGTCTGTTGATGGGCATTTAGGTTGCTTCCATGACCTGGCTATTGTAAATAGTGCTGCAATGAACATTCGGGTGCATGTGTCTTTTTGAATTACGGTTTTCTCTGGGTATATGCCCAGTAGTGGGATTGCTGGGTCATATGGTAATTCTATTTTTAGTTTTTTAAGGAACCTCCATATTGTTCTCCATAGTGGCTGTATCAATTTACATTCCCACCAACAGTGCAAGAGGGTTCCCTTTTCACCACACCCTCTCCAGCATTTGTTGTTTGTAGATTTTCTGATGATGCCCATTCTAACAGGAGTGAGGTGATACCTCATTGTAGTTTTGATTTGCATTTCTCTAATAATTAGTGATGTTGAGCATCTTTTCATGTGCTTCGTGGCCATCTGTATGTCTTCTTTGGAGAAATGTCTATTTAGGTCTTCTGCCCATTTTTGGATTGGGGTGTTTGTTTCTTTGATATTGAGCTGAATGAGCTGTTTATATATTTTGGAGATTAATCCTTTGTCCGTTGATTCATTTGCAAATATTTTCTCCCATTCTGAGGGTTGTCTTTTCGTCTTGTTTATGGTTTCCTTTGCTGTGCAAAAGCTTTGAAGTTTCATTAGGTCCCACTTGTTTATTTTTGTTTTTATTTCCATTACTCTAGGAGGTGGATCAAAAAAGATCTTGCTGTGATTTATGTCAAAGAGTGTTCTTCCTATGTTTTCCTCTAAGAGTTTTATAGTGTCCAGTCTTATATTTAGGTCTCTAATCCATTTTGAGTTTATTTTTGTGTATGGTGTTAGGGAGTATTCTAATTTCATTCTTTTACATGTAGCTGTCCAGTTTTCCCAGCACCACTTATTGAAGAGACTGTCTTTTCTCCATTGTATATCTTTGCCTCCTTTGTCATAGATTAGTTGACCATAGGTGCGTGGGTTAATGTCTGGGCTTTCTATCTTGTTCCATTGATCTATGTTTCTGTTTTTGTGCCAGTACCATATTGTCTTGATTACTGTAGCTTTGTAGTATAGTCTGAAGTCAGGGAGTCTGATTCCTCCAGCTCCATTTTTTTGCCTCAAGACTGCTTTGCCTATTCGGGGTCTTTTGTGTCTCCATACAAATTTTAAGATGATTTGTTCTAGCTCAGTAAAAAATGCCATTGGTAATTTGATAGGGATTGCATTGAATCTGTAGATTGCTTTGGGTAGTATACTCATTTTCACAATGTTGATTCTTCCAATCCAAGAACATGGTATATCTCTCCATCTGTTGGTATCATCTTTAATTTCTTTCATCAGTGTCTTATAGTTTTCTGCATACAGGTCTTTTGTCTCCCTAGGTAGGTTTATTCCTAGGTATTTTATTCTTTTTGTTGCAATGGTAAATGGGAGTGTTTCCATAATTTCTCTTTCAGATTTTTCATCATTAGTGTATAGGAATGCAAGAGATTTCTGTGCATTAATTTTGTATCCTGCAACTTTACCATATTCATTAATTAGCTCTAGCAGTTTTCTGGTGGCAGTTTTAGGATTCTCTATGTATAGTATCATGTCATCCGCAAACAGTGACAGTTTTACTTCTTCTTTTCCAATTTGTATTCCTTTTATTTCTTTTTCTTCTCTGATTGCCGTGGCTAGGACTTCCAAAACTATGTTGAATAATAGTGGTGAGAGTGGACATCCTTGTCTCGTTCCTGATCTTAGAGGAAATGCTTTCAGTTTTTCACCATTGAGAATGATGTTTGCTGTGGGTTTGTCATATATGGCCTTTATTATGTTGAGGTAGCTTCCCTCTATGCCCACTTTCTGGAGAGTTTTTATCAGAAATGGGTGTTGAATTTTGTCAAAAGCTTTTTCTGCATCTATTGAGATGATCATATGGTTTTTATTCTTCAATTTGTTAATATGGTGTATCACATTGATTGATTTGCGTATATTGAAGAATCCTTGCATCCCTGGGATAAATCCCACTTGATCGTGGTGTATGATCCTTTTAATGTGTTGTTGGATTCTGTTTGCTAGTATTTTGTTGAGGATTTTTGCATCTATATTCATCAGTGATATTGGTCTGTAATTTTCTTTTTTTGTAGTGTCTTTGTCTGGTTTTGGTATCAGGGTGATGGTGGCCTCATAGAATGAGTTTGGGAGTGTTCCTTCCTCTGCAATTTTTTGGAAGAGTTTGAGAAGGATGGGTGTTAGCTCTTCTCTAAATGTTTGATAGAATTCACCTGTGAAGCCGTCTGGTCCTGGACTTTTGTTTGTTGGAAGATTTTTAATCACAGTTTCAATTTCATTACTTGTGATTGGTCTGTTCATATTTTCTATTTCTTCCTGGTTCAGTCTTGGAAGGTTATACCTTTCTAAGAATTTGTCCATTTCTTCCAGGTTGTCCATTTTATTGGCATAAAGTTGCTTGTAGTAGTCTCTTAGGATGCTTTGTATTTCTGCAGTGTCTGTTGTAACTTCTCCTTTTTCATTTCTGATTTTATTGATTTGAGTCCTCTCCCTCTTTTTCTTGATGAGTCTGGCTAATGGCTTATCAATTTTGTTTATCTTCTCAAAGAACCAACTTTTAGTTTTATTGATCTTTGCTATTGTTTTCTTTGTTTCTATTTCATTTATTTCTGCTCTGATCTTTATGATTTCTTTCCTTCTGCTAACTTTGGGTTTTGTTTGTTCTTCTTTCTCTAGTTTCTTTAAGTGTAAGGTTAGATTGTTTACTTGAGCTTTTTCTTGTTTCTTTAGGTAGGCTTGTATAGCTATAAACTTCCCTCTTAGAACTGCTTTTGCTGCATCCCATAGGTTTTGGGTCGTCGTGTTTTCATTGTCATTTGTCTCTAGGTATTT
This sequence comes from Balaenoptera ricei, assembly GCF_028023285.1. Classification (NCBI taxonomy): domain Eukaryota; kingdom Metazoa; phylum Chordata; class Mammalia; order Artiodactyla; family Balaenopteridae; genus Balaenoptera; species Balaenoptera ricei. The sequence goes on from NC_082642.1 coordinate 111,562,028, forward strand.
TTTGATTTCCTCTTTGATTTCTTCAGTGATCTCTTGGTTATTTAGTAACGTATTGTTTAGCCTCCATGTGTTTGTCCTTTTTACGTTTTTTTCCCTGTAATTCATTTCTAATCTCATAGCGTTGTGGTCAGAAAAGATGCTTGATATGATTTCAATTTTCTTAAATTTACTGAGGCTTGATTTGTGACCCAAGATGTGATCTATCTTGGAGAATGTTCCGTGCGCACTTGAGAAGAACGTGTAATCTGCTGTTTTTGGATGGAATGTCCGATATATATCAATTAAATCTATCTGGTCTATTGTGTCATTTAAAGCTTCTGTTTCCTTATTTATTTTCATTTTGGATGATCTGTCCATTGGTGTAAGTGAGGTGTTAAAGTCCCCCACTATTATTGTGTTACTGTCGATTTCCTCTTTTATAGCTGTTAGCAGTTGCCTTATGTATTGAGGTGCTCCTATGTTGGGTGCATATATATTTATAATTGTTATATCTTCTTCTTGGATTGATCCCTGGATCATTATGTAGTGTCCTTCCTTGTCTCTTGTAACATTCTTTATTTTAAAGTCTATTTTATCTGATATGAGTATAGCTACTCCAGCTTTCTTTTGATTTCCATTTGCATGGAATATCTTTTTCCATCCCCTCACTTTCAGTCTGTATGTGTCCCTAGGTCTAAAGTGGGTCTCTTGTAGACAGCATATATATGGGTCTTGTTTTTGTATCCATTCAGCCAGTCTATGTCTTTTGGTTGGGGCATTTAATCCATTCACGTTTAAGGTAATAATCGATATGTATGTTCCTATGACCATTTTCTTAATTGTTTTGGGTTTGTTTTTGTAGGTCCTTTTCTTCTCTTGTGTTTCCCACTTAGAGAAGTTCCTTTAGCATTTGTTGTAGAGCTGGTTTGGTGGTGCTGAATTCTCTTAGCTTTTGCTTGTCTGTAAAGCTTTTGATTTCTCCATCAAATCTAAATGAGATCCTTGCCGGGTAGAGTAATCTTGGTTGTAGGTTCTTCCCTTTCATCACTTTAAGTATATCATGCCACTCCCTTCTGGCTTGCAGAGTTTCTGCTGAGAAATCAGCTGTTAACCTTATGGGAGTTCCCTTGTATGTTATTTGTCGTTTTTCCCTTGCTGCTTTCAATAATTTTTCTTTGTCTTTAATTTTTGCCACTTTGATTACTATGTGTCTCGGCGTGTTTCTCCTTGGGTTTATCCTGTATGGGACTCTCTGCGCTTCCTGGACTTGGGTGGCTATTTCCTTTCCCATGTTAGGGAAGTTTTCGACTATAATCTCTTCAAATATTTTCTCTGGTCCTTTCTCTCTCTCTTCTCCTTCTGGGACCCCTATAATGCGAATGTTGTTGCGTTTAACGTTGTCCCAGAGGTCTCTTAGGCTGTCTTCATTTCTTTTCATTCTTTTTTCTTTAGTCTGTTCCGCAGCAGTGAATTCCATCATTCTGTCTTCCAGGTCACTTATCCGTTCTTCTGCCTCAGTTATTCTGCTATTGATTCCTTCTAGTGTAGTTTTCATTTCAGTTATTGTATTGGTCATCTCTGTTTGTTTGTTCTTTAATTCTTCTAGGTCTTTGTTAATCATTTCTTGCATCTTCTCAATCTTTGCCTCCATTCTTATTCCAAGGTCCTGGATCATCTTCACTATCATTATTCTGAATTCTTTTTCTGGAAGGTTGCCTATCTCCACTTCATTTAGTTGTTTTTCTGGGGTTTTATCTTGTTCCTTCATCTGCGACATAGCCCTCTGCCTTTTCATCTTCTCTATCTTTCTGTAACTGTGGTTTTTGGTCCACAGGCTGCAGGATTATAGTTTTTCTTGCTTCTGTTGTCTGCCCTCTGGTGGTTGAGGCTATCTAAGAGGCTTGATGGGAGGCTCTGGTGGTGGGTAGAGCTGACTGTTGCTGTGGCGGTCAGAGCTCAGTAAAACCTTAATCCACTTGACTGTTGATGGGTGGGGCTGGGTTCCCTCCCTGTTGCTGTGGCGGTCAGAGCTCAGTAAAACCTTAATCCACTTGACTGTTGATGGGTGGGGCTGGGTTCCCTCCCTGTTGGCTGTTTTGCCTGAGGCAATCCAACACTGGAGCCTACCCGTGCTCTTTGGTGGGGTTAATGGCAGACTCTGGGAGGGCTCACGCCAAGGAGAACTTCCCAGAACCTCTGCTGCCAGTGTCCTTATCCCCACGGTGAAACAGAGCCACCACTCGCCTCTGCAGGAGACCCCCCAACACCAGCAGGTAGGTCTGGTTCAGTCTCCCCCAGGCTCACTGCTCCTTCCCCTGGGTCCCGATGCACACACTACTTTGTGTGTGCCCTCCAAGAGTGGGATCTCTGTTTCCCCCAGTCCCGTCAAAGTCCTGCAATCCAATTCCCACTAGCCTTCAAAGTCTGATTCTCTAGGAATTCCTCCTCCCGTTGCCTGACCCCCAGGTTGGGAAGCCTGACGTGGGGCTCAGAACCTTTACTCCAGTGGGTGGACTTCTGTGGTATAAGTGTTCGCCAGTCTGTGAGTCACCCACCCAGCAGTTATGGGGTTTGATTTTACTCTGATTGCGCCCCTCCTACCATCTCACTGTGGCTTCTCCTCTGTCCTTGGACGTGGGGTATCCTCCTTGGTGAAGTCCAGGGTCTTCCTGTCAATGATTGTCCAGCAGCCAGTTGTGATTCTGGTGCTCTCGCAAGAGGGAGTGACAGCACGTCCTTCTACTCCGCCATCTTGGTTAATCTCTCTTAAGAACTATTAGATTTGATAATTTCTAAGATTCCTTCATAACGTTATATTTTATGATTCTGGGAACCATGATTTCATAATACAAAGCTGGAGTTTTACCAAAAAACCTCCTTTTAAAAAAAAGCTGAAATCAAATAGAGAGGCATAAAATGTAACACTTGTATAAAGCTCTCTGACATGGTTTTTTCAAAAATTAAAATTATTTGGAAAACAATATACAAAGTGGATGTCTTCCAGTGAAGAGTAAAGCAAGTAATAGAAACCAATTCAGGCAGCAAATGGTCCAAAGAAAACCCAAATTTAATATTTGAAAATGGGCATTTTCCAATAAATACCAACTGAACTGCTCCTGCTACTCTGTCTTATAACCACATAAGTCATCCATGTTCAGTCATCATCAAGCTGCATGTTCATCCCTCATACAGTCAGTATGGAGACTCCTATGAAGAATATACACTAGACATTTTCCATGAAGAGTCTGATTCAGAAATCTGGTTTCATTCGAAGAATATGTATGTTTAATTTCCCTGATAATTTTTATTATCACATAAACAATGATGGTAGTAAACAATGATGTTTTGTTTGAAATTATATGATAGTTCATTTTATTGTGACATAGACAACCAAAGAACAAAGGGCTCATGTGATTTGTATTTATCAATATGCATACTAATTCATTTCTCAGCTGTTTCCTTCCTTGATCTTGGTTTGCCATTCATAGCTTCAGTTGGAAACAGAAATTTCTGATTGTTGATTTCTGGCAAATGCAGTGCTTAAATGGCTTACCATTACTTAACATCTATTAAAACACACTCCCTCTTTCCTGTCACATATTCTATTTGTATGCTTCCAAGATGTTTGGTGAGTCAGCACTGTGGTGTCTTACTGAGAATACATTAGTGCAAGTTGATTCTGAATGGTTTACTTTTACTACCATTTGCATCAATGTGGAAGAGATTTCATGGCAAATGAGAAATATGAAGGTGGAGCTGCACATTATGGGAAATGAATTCAAGTCATGGTGACTTTATTTTCCTCAGATCTAGCCTTATTGGACAACAATATTTTTGGTAATTTACTTTCTACTTAAGCTCATTTTTTATCTATATGAAAGTGGTTTTTCTTTGCTCCTTCAATGCACTTCCCAGTCTATTTCATAATAGATGTCACAGTATTTGCATTTCCCATTAGACCAACTTCCCTATCAAGAATTGTCCAGTGGGGACTTCCCTTGTGGTCCAGTGGCTAAGGCTCCACGCTCCCAATGCAGGGGTCCCAGGTTCAATCCCTGCTCAGGGAACTAGATTCACATGGCACAACTAAAGATCCTGTGTGCCACAACTAAGACCCGGCATAGCCAAATAAATAAATATTTTCTTTTTTTAAATATGGGGATATATATATATATACATATAGCTGATTCACTTTGTTATACAGCAGAAACTAACACAACATTGTAAAGCAACTATACTCCAATAAAGATGTAAAATAAAAAAAAAGAATCGCCCAGTGAAGAGTGTTGTTCTCAGCCTTTCCTTTAAATACGTGATTTTTTTAAAATGCTGCAAAATGGGCTCAAATATTTCTTCCCTGATTATCAGATAACAACCTTTCCTGATCTTATTACTATGTAACACTGTATACTATTTTAATAAAAGTTGTCTTATAATGTCTTACAAAAGAATAACACTTTCCTTTCCCTCCCCCCGTTACCCCACTCCCCCCACTTCCACACACAGACAAAGCCCTAAATTCTTAAAAGTCGTCTTCCTCCTTTGATGGGTTTATGGTACTTTGTAATATTTTGTTAGGACAAAGGAGAGGGACAGAAGGGTGAGAGCTTGTACTGAAGGGCTATGGATTCTATGATGCTTTGACTCTGATGTAGCTCTGCATCACCAGACTATCCTACAGGATTTTCTGTTTCTGTTTGATCACTTAGATCAGCCCATCTTGTCTCACCATCACTGAGCCCCAGAGAGCAGCCCTGAAAAATCCAAACTCCCACAGGAGTCACCAGATAACTACTCACTTTATCCATCAGATTTGTCCCACTGACAGTTTCCCACTCTGCTAAAATCACCTGCTTTGTTAATCATCCCGTTACTCTCCAACCTCCATCCGAAGAAGTACATTTACCAAATAATGTCCACTGGGATTTTCAAGCAAACGTGGTAGAGAAAAAGTACACAGCTTATGAGAAACAGCCACAGCTAAACCAAGTCCTCCTACACAGCTTAAGAGTTTCCCAACAGTAAAATGATCCCTAAAATCCAGGTTATCTAGGTAAAGCAGACTGGTGGTAGCCCAGTATTAATTTCAGTTACAGTAAATGTAATTAATTCATTGTTTGTTTGATAACAGCTAATAATTACACAAAATACGGCATCAGTAACCAGAGATCAGAAATTCAAAGTCATAACCAGTTACATGCACAACACTGGTAATGTAAGCAAGGACTTTCAGGTCTAAATAGTGAAAGGTAAGCTAAAGACCAAAACTGATATCCACAACCACAAACAAACCCTCTCCCTAAGCAAACTCAACCTTTTCACTGGCTAATGTTTCTGAGGTAAACAGAAGGTCTCCGTTTAACAAATAAGGCTTTAGAAAATGAAACTGCTTACCAGACCAGGTTGTTAGATAAGAATTTCTTGTACGTGATGAACAGACTTGTTTGAAATGCCTCTAATATGGTAATCAACATGATATACAAGCTCTACTCCAAGAGCGCACCCATTCTTTAAGAGAGGGTGGGAAGCACATGCTGGACAGAGGCATTAAAAAGTCTCCCAGACTGGAAAGCACCTAGTATTTTTAAGAACCCAGAAGGCCAATGTGGTTGGAGTGAAAGAAGTAAAAGAAGAGTGGTGATGGCCAGAGCTGAATTTGGAAGGATAAGCCAGATCTATATTTCTGTCCACCACTGAAAGAATTTGAGCATCTCAGTGTGATGGGAAGTCACTGAGATTTTATTCTCTCTGGCTGCTATGTGTAGAATGAACTATAGAGTAGCAAGAAGAGAAGCCAGAAGGGAAGCTAACATGCTATGGCTACCCAGTAGCTGGCCAGCACCATCTTCATGTGTCATAAGTCAACACTCACCTCACGTATGAAGAGCATCTAACCACCCCATCAATGCTCAGATAGAGTAACTCACTCTGTTATGTTACCCTTTTCTTTTTTTCTTTTTTTTTTAACATCTTTATTGGAGTATAATTGCTTTACAATTTTGTGTTAGTTTGTGCTGTATAACAAATCAGCTGTATGTATACATATATCCCCATATCCCCTCCCTCTTGTGCCTCCCTGCTACCCTCCCTATCCCACCCCTCTAGGTGGTCACAAAGCACTGAGCTGATCTCCCTGTGCTTTGCAGCTGCTTCCCACTACCTATCTATTTTACATTTGGTAGTGTATATATGTCCATGTCACTCTCTCACTTCATCCGAGATTACCCTTCCCCCTCCCTGTGTCCTCAAATCCATTCTCTACATCTGCATCTTTATTCCTGTCCTGCCCCTAGGTTCATCAGAACCATTTTTTTTTTTAAGATTCCATATATATGTGTTAGCATATGGCATTTGTTTTTCTCTTTCTGACTTACTTCACTCTGTATGACAGTTTCCAGGTCCATCCACCTCACTACAAATAACTCAATTTCGTTTCTTTTTATGGCTGAGTAATATTCCATTGTATATATGTGCTACATCTTCTTTATCCAATCGTCTGTCGATGGACACTTAGGTTGCTTCCATGTCCTGGCTATTGTAAATAGTGCTGCAATGAACATTGTGGTACATGTTTCTTTTCGAATTATGGTTTTCTCAGGATATGTGCCCAGTAGTGGGATTGCTGGGCCATATGGTAGTTCTATTTTTAGTTTTTTAAGGAACCTCCATACTGTCCTCTATAGTGGCTGTATCAATTTACATTCCCACCAACAGTGCAAGAGCGTTCCCTTTTCTCCACACCCTCTCCAGCATTTATTGTTTGTAGAGTTTTTGATGATGGCCATTCTGACTGGTGTGAGGTGGTACCTCATTGTAGCTGTGATTTGAATTTCTCTGATGATTAGTGATGTTGAGCATCCTTTCATGTGTTTGTTGGCAATCTGTATATCTTCTTTGGAGAAATGCCTATTTAGGTCTTCTGCCTATTTTTGGATTGGGTTGTTTGTTTTATTGATATTGAGCTCCATGAGCTGCTTGTATATTTTGGAGATTAATCCTTTGTCAGTTGCTTCATTTGCAAATATTTTCTCCTATTCTGAGGGTTATCTTTTCATCTTGCTTATGGTTTCCTTTGTTGTGCAAAAACTTTAAGCTTCATTAGGTTCCATTTATTTATTTTTGTTTTTATTTCCATTTCTCCTTCACTTGGCATAACATATTTTATATATTTCTGCCACTAAGTTAAATGAAATAATATAAGTGAGATACTTCTCACTGTGTTTAATGCATAATAATTGCCAATATTAGTTCCTTTCCTTCCTTCTGAGCTACGAATAGTCATTCTTCATTTTTTCTCTTCTGCAGGGAAGACTGCTGTGGATTACTTTCACTACATATTACCAATAATGCCACAATTAAGGGACTTTGCAGTTCAAGACTGATAAGGCAAAAGAGGAAGTAGGGAAATTTCGGCAAACAAAGTTGGGGTGCCAGCCATGGATATTGAAAGCCAGGCAAAGAATGGGCTTTAGCAAGCCAGGGAGGTAAGAGCTTGCAGGAGTGTGAAGATAGAATGAAGGAAAGAAAGGTCCTTTGTGAATGCCTGGAACAGGCTGACTTTACTTGTAAGGAAGCATGCCAGTTATGTTTAAGTGGTCAGAAAATGGGTGAATAGTCCCTGCATCTTCTTCACTGATATATCCCCATGTCATAGCCTAGGGCCAGGCACATAGAAGCTCAAAAGTGCTATTACACAATTATAAATAACGTATCCTTCAGAGAGAGACAAGCTGTTAAACTGAGGTGCAATCAAAGCCAATCTGAGGAAAGAATTACAGAGCCCAGGGGAAATGGCTCTACCTGACCTTGTGTTGTATGGAGAATCCAAGTGTGGCAGGGTCTTGGAGGTAACTCTCCTTTAAACAACATGAACATAATCAGAGAAGGGTGGTCATGGTTTTATTGCTAGAAGGGAGAGAGGAAGGAAAACAAAGGAAGAAAAATGGATAATTATGTTTTACTAACAAGATTGTTCCATAATAGACTCATGGTAAAGAAGTACAAAGCCAGCAGAGGCCTCTTTCTGAAGGGTACCAGTAATAATAATTCAGACCTAATGCGGTTTAAACCCCTGGAGCATTTTTCTCTATTTCAAGCCTACTTCCATCTTTGCCATGGTATTATCCTTTTAAGTTTGAATTATTGGCCTAAGCCTGATGTCTACCCCTTCCTTCTGGCAAAAGTCACAGTCTAGCCATTTGAGCTCAGAGTCAATAGCTCACTGAGACAATTAATGAATGATTCATTTATTTCTTCCAACTCCTGATAAGGGTGGAAATCCATCCAGTAGTCATTTATAGAAATACCACAAAATTTTTCAAAAAATCAGTCAAAGTTCCAATGCCCCTAAAGAACAGTACTTCTCAAAGTGCTTGTCCAACTCCCTGGTAAACCTCTGAGGTTTACCATAGGCAGCTATGGAAACAAAATTCTGACAATGGAGAAAGGCTGGAAATGAAGAACCTGCCTATTTCTGATTCACACTGTGTTTGTAGATTCTTACCATCAGGTAAGGACTGATGGGGTCCAAGCACCAGTGACTGGGATGAATGGTGGGAGGGTTTAGGGTTATGTGAATATGAGACAGAGCATACTCAGGAAGAAAATTTTCTGGCTTCGATTAGACATGACTCTATTGGAGAGGGTGCTGGCAACTGTGGAACTACCCTAGGATTTGGCGTTATGAACCTCCTCAATAAAAAGTATTTTATCGGACTTCCCCGGTGGTGCAGTGGTTAAGAATCTGCCTGCCAATGCAGGCGACACAGGTTCAATCCCTGGTCTGGGAAGATCTCACATGTTGCAGAGCACCTAAGATCGTGTGCCACAATTTCTGAGCCTGCATTCTAGAGCTCACGAGCCACAACTACTGAAGCCCATGAGCCTAGAGCCCGTGCTTCGCAACAAGAGAAGCCACCGCAATGAGAAGCCCGCGCAACGCAACGAAGAGTAGCCCCACTTGCCGCAACTAGACAAAGCCAGTGCGCAGCAATGAAGACCCAACACAGCCAAAAAATAAATAAATTTAAAAAAAAAACCTCATCAAAAAAAAAAAGTATTTTATCATCCTGTAATCATTCTTCTCTTCACCTTGACACTCCTCCACACCTCATTACACACACACACACACACACACACACACACACACCAAGGTTTACACAAGGCTCGGTGGTTTGTGACCACCTAGAGGGGTGGGATAGGGAGGTTGGGAGGGAGGGAGACGCAAGAGGGAAGAGATATGGGAACATATGTATATGTATAACTGATTCACTTTGTTATAAAGCAGAAACTAACATATCATTATAAAGCAATTATACTCCAATAAAGATGTTAAAAAAACAAAAAAAACACAAAAATCTAGCTCTGAAGCTGACAGCAAGTTAAGAGAGGCAATCAAAACAAAGTGGAAAAATGTCTTGGGAGCAAATAACATAGTATGCTTGGATGAACTTGCCTTACATAGACTTTTCCGAAATATATATTTTTCAGACAGATGTTTTTGTTCTCACGTTCAGTAATGCAGGAAAAAAATAGTAAGAGATAAAAATGGCTTGCAGGGCGAGGACACAGGGCTAGGAAATGTGGGTGAATCAGATGCACATCTTGTATAACCAAACCTCAACAGAAACCATACTTGTTTTCCACCTGACAGAGTCTCCAATTCCCTGCATACCCACCAAACTGAGACATAAATTAGATGCCACACTAATTTCTGATTAAATTCATGAGTGATAAATGATTTGAACATACTTTTGGATCTGCTAGTTTTTCACCATGATGGATAAAATTATTTATTTCCCTTTGGTGAGCTAAAGACATCCAGCTACTTAACAGCCTCTCCTGACTCTAATTCCATAAACATTCATTGTAAGTCTTATTTTAAAAGCTCTAGTGTTTTCCTTCCCCTAACCAAGCTATAAAATTTGGATTTGTCTTATTCAATGCATCCCCTCATCTCATTACCATATCCTGTTCATATAAATAGTACAAATAAAAATTTAAAAGGAAGGGAGCATTATATTCATGGCTTAGACTTGTGTAAGTTTTTATTTAAACATAGTTAATTAATAAGTATTAAACTTGAATATGCTATGCCTTTCTTATGTTAACAAACATAATTCTTTTTAAAACTCTGTGTAAGCAATTAAATAGTTTATGTGGCAGCTTCTATACCAAGTTCTAATTATTCTGTATGAAGATAGGCAATGTAATAATTAACCACCTTCAATTCCTGAACAGGAAATAGCAAGTTCTTTGTTCTATTAGTAGGGATTTGACAATCATTAAACACCTTAACTTCTTGTTCCATAAGTAATGATAAAATTGGTAATCTTTAAAGAGCTGAGACATAGATATTTTGCCTAAGATTATGAGTAGAATCATTTTTAAGATAAGCATTAAAATATGTGGAGTATTTAAAGATTTTAATCAAGCAAAACCCTAGACTACCATGTACAGGATATGAAATATCCAGTGAAATATTTGCTGGTGAACAAGCACACTTAATGATACGTTTCATTCCTATTTAGTTGATGAAATAAAATCTGAGAAATCCAAAGTAAAACCTCCCCCCGCAAAATGGGGCCTATACCATACAGACTCTCAGATAATACTTCCCTTTTAGCTGTGTGGGAAAGAATGAAAAAAAAAAACTAAAAAGACACACTTACTTAATCTTTTTATCATAAGCAAGACAGCAGGTATCAGGGCCTAAATTCCTTTAAAAAAAATCCATCTAACTAGCAAAATTTAGGTTGCTCCATTCACATTTAATACATTCTCTTGAATCAATCTTTATTTCCATCAACCTTTTATCATCAGCATTAGTTAGGACCCTTGTGGCAAGTGACAGACCCAGGTTAAACTAACTCAAAGGAAAACAGGTATATTTATTGGTCAACATCAGCAATGGCACTGAACCAGCAAACCACAAGAAATATACAGATGCTAGAACAAAGTCAGATTGTTGACTACAGTAAGGAGTTTCCTCCCTCTCTCTCTGTCTCTCTCTCTGTCTCTCTCAATCTGTGTGTCTCTCTCAATCTCTCCCTCCGTCTCTGTCTCTCTCTGTCTCTCTCTCTCTGCATACTGGCTCAATTATTTTTCTTCCTTACTACACATGGTAGAAAACATAGGTACCAAATATTCCCATGTTTACATGTCTTACAAATACCATTAAAGATACTGAATTGTTATTTTTAAGACTAAAAATTCCTAAGATTGCCCTAAGCCCACACCTTTGCAAATTAACTATCCTCTAATTATCTTATTTCAATTGTGCTGTGGGTTTCTTATTATGATCTTAACTGATATAAGCATGCAAGCAACAATCACCAAATACTTCAGAAACAGCAACGCCAAATTCAACAAAGATAATAACTTGTACCTGAGATAAGCACAGTTAATAGAACAAGTAAAACAGGATTTTAAAATATATCCTTGAAGACTTATACAAGAATATTGCAATCTTTTAAAAAATTAAGTAGAGGGGACTTTTGCTTCCAGATATAATAAAGTACCTGGATTGATTAATACTAATCAATCCCTCCTAACATGAATAATTACAAAGCTGAACAAAATGTATGAGAACCCTATTTTTAGGCACTGGATGACAGGCAGTGCAATACTATAAACCTTGAGGGAAGAGAAAGCCCATGAGATGAGCCCCACAGTCACCCCAGTTCTCAGCCTGGAGAAAATTTCCTGACTTTACTGACTTTTTTCCACATTTTTCCACTGTGTCTGACTTTGGCACAGTGAGCTGGAATTCAGAGAGGATATGGAGGTCCTAATGAGCTGAGGAGGTAGATATCAGGGTTTAGGGGAGCTGGAGCAGCTGGAATCTGAGGGCATCAGACAGGAAGAAGCTGTGGAGGGGACGGACAGAAGTCTGCATGAGGGTTCAGGCAAGCCCTTAATTAAAGGCTTGGCTGCAAATGCGCAAGGTGAGACTTCATGAGACTTACCAGAAAACAGCTGGTATAGGGTTCAGAGCTCAACATTAGTTGTCGAACAGTGCTGCAGGTTGCAGTCTTTTCCATATAGACAGTATAGACCACAGATCTATAAAACACTAGGGGTATCCTGGGAATCCAGTTGAGACATCACAATGTTTAGTACAGACTTCTCTAGATAGGCCCAATAAAATGAAAAAACCAAGCCCTGAACAAAAAAAAAAACTCAGGGAATATATAATTTGGAGGAATTTGAATCCTTGAAAGTTGCAGTATCTTGGGAAATACTTTATGCTTCTGTCAGATCTACATTAACCAACTGACAACTATGCTTATACAAATTCAAGGTGTTTAATTAATAATTAATTTTTTTACTAGCACAAAATTAAGACACTTAGAAGGAGATGACAGAATCCATATTCTCTACAGTGTATTATCCAAAATGTAGTATATAATAATAAATTATATGATATACAAAGAAATAGGAAAATGTGATCCATAGACACAAAAGAAAGCAATCAATAGAAACCAGTCCTTTGAAAGGCTTATTGTTGACTTTAGCAAACAAAGATGTTAAACAAACTATTGTAAATAAATTCTAAGAACTCAAGAAAAATAGAGGCAAAGAATTAAAGGAAAATATGGTAATAATAAGTAAACTAAAAGGGGTCCTTAGCAGAAAAATGAAAATTTAAAATAATAAAAGAATCAAATGGAAATTCTAGAGCTGAAAAGTAATGAAATGAAAATCACTGAAAGGGCTTATCAACAGAGGGGAGAAGGACTCAGTAAATCTGATGATAGGTCAATAGATATTATCCAATCTGAAGAATAGTAAGAAGACTGAAGAAAACTGAAGAGAGCAATAGTGACCTGTTGCATGATAGAAAAATGGTCTTAACATGTATGTAACCTGGGCCCTAGAAGCAGAAGAGATAGTGAATGTAACAAAGAAGTATTTGAGGAAATAATGGTCAATTTTTTCCCAGTTTTGATGCAAAACATTGATTTATGTACACATACACTCAACAAGCCCAAATAGGATAAATGCAAAGAAAATATCTAAGAATATCATACTCAAACAACTAAAAAAGAAAATATAAAGAGAAACTCTTGAAAAATAGAAAAAAGAGACCCATTACATACATGAAGCAAACAATGAACTGACAGCTAACAATGATATAAATTATAACTGATTTCTTATGAGAAATAATGGAAACCAGAAGATAACAGAACATTTTTAAAGTGCAAAAAGAAAAATATAACAGAAAACACTGTCAACCCAGAATTCTGATCCAGTGAAAATATCCTTCAAAAATAAGAATGAAATATAGACATGTTGAAATAAATTAAATCTGATAGAATTCAGTACCAGCAGGACTTCACAAAAAAATGAAAAAACAGAGATGTTCTTCAGAATAAAGGAAAACGATGCAAGGTGGAAACTCATATCTATTGGAAGGTATAAAGAACACTGGAAATGGTAGATAAAGAGGTAAAATAAATTACTACTTTTTTTTTCTGGTCATAACTTTCTTAAAAGACATCTGACTCTAAGGCAAAATTAATAACATTGTAAGGTGGTATTTATAACATGTGTTGAAGAAAACAATGTGAAAATAACAGTACAAAAATGGATATGTGGGTAAATGAAATTAAACTATTATAACTTTTTACATTTATCAAGAAGGAAATGGAAGGTGGAAAGTATCAGATGTGAAATGAAGAGTGGGAAGTAGAAATTCATGCAATATTAACTTTACATAGATTTTCATAAGTTAGGTTGCATGCTGTTAGGCCTAGAGCAACAATAACAGCAACAACAACAACAACAAGTTAATTAATTAACTTAAAAAATGAAGAGAAATAGATGAAATAAAATTTAATGCTAAAAAAAATTGAATTAGTCTCAAAGAAGGAGGAAAGGAATACAGAGAAATAAAAAGGCAAAAGAAATAAATGGAGAAGAAATATCAAAAGGAAAAAGGCAACCTACTGAATGGGAGAATATATTTACAAATCATATATCCAATAAGGGGTTAATATCCAAAATAGATAAAGAACACATACAACTCAAAATCAAAAACAAAAAAACCCAATTAAATGGGCATAGGATATGAACAGAGAATTTTCCAAAGAAGACACAGAGATGGCCAACAGGTACATGAAGAGATGCTCAACATCACTAGTAACCAGGGAAATGCAAATCAAAACCACAATGAGATATCACCTCACACCTCATAGAATAACTATTCTCTAAAACACAAGAAAGAACAAATGCTGGAGAGGATGTGGAGAAAAGGGAACTCTCATACACTACTAGTGACACTATAAATTGGTGCAGCCACTGTTTTATGAAGAACAGTATGGAGATTCCTCAAAAAATTAAGAATAAAACTATCATATGACCCAGCTACCCCACTTTTGGGTATTTATCTGAAGCACACAAAAACACTAATTCAAAAAAAAAATACATGCACCCCTATGTTCATTGCAGCATTATTTACAATAGCCAAGATATGGAAACAAACTAAGTGTTCACTGATGGATGAATGGATAAAGAAGATGTGGTATATTATATATACACATATATGTGTATATACACATATATAATATATATATGTATAATATATAGACAGACCCACACATAATGGAATGTTACTTAGTCATAAAAAAAGAATGAAATCTTGCTATTTGCAACAACATGGATGGACCTTGAAGGTATTAGGCTAAGTGAAATAAGTCAGACAGAGAAAAACAAATACTTTATGATGTCACTTATATATGGAACCTAAAAAGGCAAAACAAATGAGCAAACAAAATAAAAGAAAAACAAACTCACAGATACAGAGAACTTAGTGGTTACTAGAGGGGAAGTGGGTTGAGGGTGGTAAAATGGGTGAAGTGTGTCAATTGTATAATGATGGATGGTAACTAGAGTTATGGTGGTGATAACTGTAGTGTATACAGACATTGAATTATGATGCCGTGCACATGAAACGTATTTTTTTAAAAAATAGCAAAATGGTAGCCATAAACCCAATCACATTAAGAACTATTACATTAAATGTAAATTGATTAAAAAATTCAATTAACAGACAGAGATGCCAGTCTGGATAAAGAGGAAGACCCAACAGAATAGTGGCTCCATATGAAGGACTTTATATAAAAAGACATAAAAAAAACAGGTATATAGACTGAAATTTAAAAGATGACGGGGGAAAGCATATTGTAAAAATACTAAGCTTAAGAAAACTGTAATGGCTATATAAATAAGAGTAAAAGAATATTACAAGAGATAAAGAAGGATATTTGATGATGATTTAAAAAAGACAATTTATAAGGAAGACAGAATCCTAAAATTATATGGATCTAGTTAAAGAATGTCCAAGTCAGTAGAACAAAAATAGAAAAAACTAAAGGCAGAAGTAAACAAATCACAAATCACTGGAAATTTTTAAACATCCTAAGAGTAATGGATAGAAAAAAAAATGTTTTAATTAAATCACTAAGTATATAGATTGTCCAAACAACACTATCTATAAACCTGTCCTAATTTACATTTATAGGACACTACATCCAATATCTCCAGAATATAGAGTGCTTATGGAACATTCACCAAGACAGTCCATCCACAGACAATAAAATCAGTCTCAAAACATTTCAAAAGGTTTAAGTCATAGAGTATGTTCTGTGATTATTAAAATGAGATACCTAAAGAAAACAATGAGATATGTAGAAAACCACCTCAATTATTCAAAAGATAATTAATACACTTATAAATAACCCTAAAATCACAGCAGTAATCACAAGGGAAATTAAATAAAATTTCAAATTGAGGGATAATGGAAACACAACATATCAACTAAAGCAGTATTTAGAAGGCAATTTATAGTTTTAAAAGTCTCTATTAGAAAAGACAGATTTAAAATGACTTAATATTTCACATTAAGAAGGTAGAAAAACAAGCAAATTGAAATCAAATTAGGTCCCATTTGTTTATTTTTGTTTTTATTTCCATTACTCTAGGAGATGGATCCAAGAAAACAAAAAAAAAAAAAAGGCTGTGATTTATGTCAAAGAGCGTTCTACCTATGTTTTCCTCTACGAGTTTTATACCACACAGGCTTAAATTTAGGTCTTTAATCTATTTTGAGTTTATTTTTGTATATGGTGTTAGAGAATTGTTCCAATTTCATTCTTTTACATGTAGCTGTCCACTTTTCAGAACACCACTTTTTGAAGAGACTGTCTTTTCTGCATTGTATATCCTTGCCTCCTTTGTCATAGATTAATTGACCAAAGGTGCATGGGTTTATTTCTGGGCTTTCTCTCCTGTTCCATTGATCTATATTTCTGTTTCTGTGCCAGTACCATACTGTTCTGATTACTGTTGCTTTGTAGTATAGTCTGAAGTCAGGGAGCCTGATTCCTCCAGCACTGTTCTTCATTCTCAAGATTGCTTTGCCTATTTGGGGTCTTTTCTGTTTCCATACAAATTTAAAAAAATTTTGTTCTGCTTCTGTGGAAAATCGCCATTGGCAATTTGATACAAATTTCATTGACTCTGTAGGTTGCCTTGGATAGTACAGTCATTTTCACAATATCGATTTTTCCAATCCAAGAACATAGTATATTTTTCCATCTTTTTGTGTCATCTTCAACTTCTTTCATCGGCATCTTATAATTTTCAGAGTACAGTCTTTTGCCTCCTTAGGTAGGTTTATTCCTAGGTATTTTATTCTTTTTAATGCAATGGATATTTGCATCTATGTTCATCAGTGATGTTGCCTGTAATTTTCTTTTTTGTGATATCTTTGTCTGCTTTTGGTATCAGGGTGATGGTGGCCTCATAGAATGAATTCAGAAGTGTTTCTTCCTCTGCAATTTTTTGCAATAGTTTCAGAAGGATAGGTGTTAACTCTTCTCTAAATGTTTGGTAAAATTCACCTGTGAAGCCATCTGGTCCTGGACTTTTTTTTTATTGGGAGTTATTAAATTACTGATTCAATTTCAGTACTGGTAATTGGTCTGTTCACATTTTCTGTTTCTTCCTGGTTCAGTCTTGGGAGATGGCACCTGTCTAAGAATTTGTCCATTTCTTCTAGGTTGTCCATTTTATTGGCATAGAGTTCCTGGTAGCAGTCCCTTATGATCCTTTTTCTTTTTGTGGTGTCGGTTGTAACTTCTCCTTTTTCATTTCTCACTTTATTGATTTGGGTCCTCTCCCTTATTTTATTGATGAGTCTGACTAAAAGTTTATCAATTTTGTTTATCTTTTCAAAGAACCAGCTTTTAGCTTCATTGACATTTTCTATTATTTTTTTAAGACTCTATTTCATCTATTCCTGCTCTGATCTTTATGATTTCTTTCCTTCTACTAACTTTGGGTTTTGTTACTCTTCTTTCTCTAATTGCTTTAAGCATAATGTTAGGTTGTCCAAGACAAGGATGCCAACTCTTGCCACTTCTATTCAACACAGTTTTGGAAGTCCTAGCCACAACAATCAGAGAAGAAAAAGAAATAAAAGGAATACAAATTGGAAAAGAAGTAAGACTTTCACTGTTTGCAGATGACATGAGGCTATACACAGAAAATCCTAAAGTCGCCACCAGAAAACTACTAGAGCTAATCAATGAATTTGGAAAAGTTGCTGGACACAAAATTAAAATACAGAAATCTGTTGCATTTCTATACACTAACAATGAAATATCAGAAAGAAAAATTAAGGAAATAATTGCATTTATCATCACACCAAAAAGAATAAAATACCTAGAAATAAACCTACATAAGGAGGCAAAAGACCTGTGCTCTGAAACCTATAAGATGTGAATGAAAGAAATTGAAGACCCCACACCCACAAACAGATGGAAAGATATACCACGTTCTTGAATTAGAAGAAACAATATTGTGAAAATGACTATACTATCCAAGGCAAGCTACAGACTCAATTGAATTCCCATCAAATTACCAACCGCATTTTTCACAGAACTAGAACAAAACATTTTTAAATTTGTATGAAAACACAAAAGACCCAAAATATCCAAAGCAATCTTGAGAAAGAAGAATGGGGTTGGTGGAATCAGGCTCCCTGACTTCAGATTATATTTCAAAGCTACAGCAATCAAAACAGTATGGTACTGGCATAAAAACAGAAATATAGATCAATGGAACAGGATAGAAAGCCCAGAAGTAAACCCATGCACCTATGGTCTGTTAATCTATGACAAAGGAGGCAAAAATATACAATGGAGAAAAGAGAATCTCTTCAAAAAGTGGTGTTGGGAAAACTGGACAGCTACATGTAAAAGAATGAAATTAGAGCATTCTCTAACACCATTTACAAAACTAAAGTCAAAATGGATTAAAGACCTAAATGTAAAACCGGATTGTATAAAAATGTTTTAGAGGAAAACATAGGCAGAACACTCTGACATAAATCACAGCAAGATCTTTTTCCACCCGCCTCCTAGGGTAATGAAAATAAAATAAACAAATGGGACCTAATTAAACTTCAAAGCTTTTGCACAGCAAAGGAAAACACAAACAAAATGAAAAGACAACCTTCTGAATCGGAGAATATATTTGAAAATGAAGCAACCAACAAGGGATTAATCTCCAAAATACACAGACAGCTCATGCAGCTCATGCAACTCATGCAGCTCAATATCAAAAAAACAAACAACCCAAATAAAAAATGGGTGGAAGATCTAAATAGACATTTCTCCAAAGAAGACATACAGTTAAAAAGCACATGAAAAGATGCTCAACATCACTAATTATTAGAGAAATGCAAATCCAAACTACAATGAGATATCACCTCACACCAGGCAGAATGGCCATCATAAAGAAATCTACAAACAACAAATGCTGGAGAAAAGGGAACCCTCTTGCACTGTTGGTGGGAATGTAAATTGGTGCAGCCACTATGGAGAACAGTATGAAGGTTCCCTAAAAAACTAAAAAGAGAGCTACCATATGATCCAGCAATCCCACTCCTGGGCATCTATCCAAAGAAAACCATAATTCGAAAAGATATATTCACCCCAATGTTCATTGCAGCACTATTTACAATAGCCAGGACCTGGAAGCAACCTAAATGTACATTAACAGAGGAAGATGTGGTACATATATACAATGGAATATAACTGGGCCATAAAAAAGAACAAAATAATGCCATTTGCAGCAACATGGATGGACCCAGAGATTGTCATACTGAGTCAAGTAAGTCAGACAGAGAAAGACAAGTATATGATATCGTTTATATGTGGAATGTTTTTAAAAGGTACAAATGAACTAATCTACAAAACAGAAATAGAGTTACAGATGTAGATAACAAACTTATGGTTACCAGGAGGTAAGCAGGGGAGGGATAAATTGGAAGATTGGTATTGACATATATACACTACTATGTATAAAATAGATAACTAATGAGAACCTACTGTGTAGCACAGGGAACTCTACTCAATACTCTGTAATGGCCTATATGGGAAAAGAATCTGAAAAATAGTGAATATATGTATAACTGATTCACTTTGCTGTACACCTGAAACTAATACAACATTGTAAATCAACTATACTGTAATAAAAATTAAAAATATATATAAACATATAAACAAAAACAAAAAAACAATTTTATTCTATAGATCAGCAATTAACATTTGGAATTTAAAATCTGAAAAACAATATCATCAAAATATGAAATATTTGGGGCCATTCCTTTTAACTGAACTATAGATTCAACACAATCCCAAATATAATCCTAATAGGCTCCTTTGGCAGACATTGACAAGTCTATTCTAAAATTTATATAGAACACAGAGACTTAGAATAGAAATAAACAGTTTTGAAAAAGAACAAAGTTGAATGACTTATTGGACTTAGTTGACAAAGCTACAGTAATCAGGGAGTGGTTTTAGCATGAAGGTAAGCATACAGATCAAAAAAATACAGTGTCCAATAACAGACCTACACATATAAATCAATTTATTTCAACGAAGGTGCCAACATAATTTAATAAAATTAAGGTACTATTAGGAAAATTATATTCATCATTTTCCAAGCAGCAGCAGCTGGAGATGGGAGGTAGAAGAACCCCTCTTACAGACTGACAGATTCTGCCATAAGGACTAAAATAACTGCCAAGAGGCCACAGATAATTGGGCAAGATTGAGATTAGTTTTGCAATTGCCAGCCTTCCTGCACTTGATTCAATTCACTGGGTCACTCTTTCCCTATATCTGATTTAAAGTAGCATATTAAAGTTTTTCCAACTGACTTGTAGATAACTAGCAGCCAAACTGCAGTTATATTTTTAAAAATACATATATGGGATGAGCAACATAAAAAGAGGGAGAAATTCTTTTTTTTTAATCAAATGGATTTAGGTTTCACTAATCTACTTCCTTGTTTGATAATTGAACTTCCTGGAAGAAAAAAAAATAATGTATCCATTCATTAGATCTAACCTGCCTCAGTTATGAGTAAAGGCCCCTTAACAGAAAATTGATTTCTGTTTTATATGATAAATAAGTCCATCTATATATAGAACATATACTTTTGTCAAATACATTATCTCTAATCTAAGTTATTTTTAATTGCACAAGCTCATTTTGGTAAAATCATTTCTTAATGAGATTTAGCTTGATCTGAGTAAGAAAAAAACAAATAACTGCATAAATGCCTCATTTGTTCCTGCTCATTTGAATAACAGCCAAAGTAATACTGTCTCAAAGAGATGTTTTTTCCAAATGTGATTTATGCAGTAATAAGTTATTGATGTTAACATTTCCAGTCATTATTACTACAAAGCTAAATATCACCAAAATCCATTCATTTCTATTTGACACATAGGATATGGGCAAGGTTGGGAGGCCCTACATTGACCATATTACATTTCCCTTTATCTCCTCATCAAGTCCATGCAGTTTAATTTCCGTTGCATCAGACTTTGATAGCGTGTCAATTTTTTAAATGCTCTTCTTCCCAAATTACTAAAATACAAAAATAGTAACAAAGAAGGAAAGTTATATTATTACTGACTGCTTTTTAAATACAAAGGCTGTTATTGCTGGCAGATGGATTTTTGTTCTGAAGAGTTTCATCTTCCTCTTCTTTCTCCTGCCAACACAAAATTAAGCTTTGGCAATTAAATATTTCAGTGAATTTGAATTGTGAAAAAAGCCAATTTGGACCTTAGACCATTTAGCATTTACTGCCCATGAGAGATAAAGGTAGATGCTTTAGTCTGAACTATGTTAACTGTCTACAAAGCAATTTCAAGAGACAATTCTAAATCCTCCAATGTAATTCGTGCCCTCTGGATCAGGCAGGAATTCCCTGCTGTATTTATTTATACTATTTCACCAAATATGTAAGCAAAAGCCTTGAACATTTTCATTTTTATTCTCCCCTTTAACCAATTTTATAGGGATCAAATTGAATTTAGTATTCACTGTTCCCATTATTTTACATTTGTTTTTTTAGAAATGGGCAGACTATCATGGAGTAGGGAGAAAAAGAAGTACAATGCATAGGAATATATGGAATCCATTGTATATAAAATTTTTTGCATACTGTTGAAATTGAGACATTTTTGAATTGTGTCTCCTGGCTTGCTCTGCCATTACCATCATCACATAAGGGAGATGAGTCATCATTAATGTAACTAACTATTCAAGCACTAAGGGTGGCAGTAAAGACCTTCAAAGAAAAGGACTCAACTACTGGAGTCACTAAACTCCAAGATTCAAATAACACAAATATGCATTGGCAGAGTAATGTGTACATCACAGTAGTTTGTACCTTTCTACTGGATTACACCAGCCATTACTTCATATGAATTTCCTAACTAGAGGGAACACATTGTAAGAGAATGCTAGTGGAAATCACATATGTATTTCAGAAAAAAATTCTACCCCAGAGCTTGCTTTTTAAAACGACAAACTAGGACTTCCCTGGTGGTGCAGTGGTTAAGAATCTGCCTGCCAGTGCAGGGGACACGGGTTCAAGCCCTGGTCCAGGAAGATCCCACATGCTGCAGAGCAACCAAGCCCGTGCGCCACGACTACTGAGCCTACGCTCTAGAGCCCACGAGCCACAACTACTGAAGCCCACGCGCCTAGAGACTGTGCTCCACAACAAAAGAAGACACCGCAATGAGAAGCCCACGCACCACAACGAAGAGTAGCCCCCGCTCGCCGGAACTAGAGAAAGCCTGCGTGCAGCAACAATGACCCTATGCATCCAAAAATAAATAAATAAATAAATTTATTAAAAAAATAAAATGACAAACTACCAGAATCTGAAATCTGTCCTTGCCATGATGATAGAAACCACCACGCTGAGATGCTGAAGGGTTCTTCCGTACCGGTGAGCCAATCCCTTCAGTTGCCAGTCTTTATAAATGTCTTCTTCTCTCCTCTAATGTCTCTGATTCTGCCATCTAGTAAAACTGGAATTGTGCCTGGTTGTGACTGCAGTGGGCTTGCTGGGCATTTGAGAAAGCCCTCCCAATTTGAGAGTTCCCTATTACCACCTGGAATAGAACATTACTAATTATAGGTTGCTTATTATAAAATATATTTTTTCTCCCAGAATTTAATTATCAAAATCGCTTAATCAGCAACCAATATATGATTGTAGTTTTATCCTTTATAGCACAATTGAGAGCTCTGGGAATCCATGGATCCTGATGCTTCAAAAGGTTTTGTAAATAGCACCACCTAGGGACTAGGCCACATGCATCATGTCACGTCCGGAGAATTCCTTCAGGGCTGCTCTTTGTTGTACCCAGTATTGGGGTACATTGCTTAATCAATCCTGTGTTACAACGTGGAATTGCTGCTTTTGGCATTGGGGTCGGGGAGGGCAGCAAGGATCACCTTCTCATAGGTTAAGAATGAGAAAGTAGCCTTGTCAGAGCAGGAATACACAGCTATTTGGTACCAGGAGTTAGAGAGTTAGAATTTGGATATCAGCTGTTTACAGGGACTGTCTGAGAAAGCTGGCTGCCCAACTCCTGGAAGCCTCATGGCCTGTAGGATGCTGTCAAGAGTCCATGGGAAGCTGAGTTTAGATGCAGTCCCTTCCACCAGGAGAGGGGAAATAGGCTCTGGTGTCCCTGCTGCCTTATTGTCCAGGTAACCCACACTGAGTCCACAGGGACCCCTTTCAGAAAGCTCTGCTCACGGAATGCACCACATTCTGGTCAGAAGAACAGTCCTAATAAAAGCATTTTATTATGTGGTTTGCGGAAATAAGGCAACAAAGCTCATGTTAATTTCATTTCAAGAGTTGGTTCCAAGACTTACTCATGACTAAACCTTCAATGATAAAAGCAACATTCTGGTAATCCCCAAAGCAGACAGGTCCTCAACTACAAATGTTTTACCATCAAAATAATACTGACTTACTACTATCTGCAATATTTACAAAACACAGCAGAAAAATCCATTAGAAGATAATTCTGTCCCCAAAAATACATCCCATTAAATTCTTTAAGAAACGTTGACTACTTTAGAGCAACATGTACTCATTTGAGTTCCCCTTTTGATTCAAGGACCAGAATACTACTTACTAGCAAACTCTTTGCCGGCACCACAGTTGTGACTTAGTCATTTTTTGTTTCATTATAATTTTCTACTTCTATACTAGTATATGGGTGTCTTTTCACCATTGACAGCTTGAGCAAAGATGAATTATTTTAGATATGCAGGAATTCTATGTGGGTATATTGCATACCATTTACTGACATCAGGCAGACTGGAAGATTACTGGTGTAAATGATTTTATGTTTCTCAACACTCATGCATAAGTTCTATTTTATACACATCCATAAGGGAATTTTAAGTCCTACAGGTATTTCCTTTTCCGTGAAAATAATCAATCTAGTAAGGAAATAATTACCACCTAGTCAATTTCTTTTATAAATTTGAAATTGAATTGATAATGTTTTCCAAAGTAAGCATGTATGCCTCATGTCACAAAAAAAGGCAAATCATGTCTTTCAAATGGACACATCCGATTTTGAAATAGTATGTGCAAAATCTTTCAGAGAGGTAATACAGAAAAAGAGTGTCATCATATTAGAGTTTATGATGGACAGACAGCCACATTACAAACTATAAATGCATTCTATGTTTGAACGCTTCTGCTCTTAAACCTGCATGTTTCTGTGTCAATACACTGCAGCACAAGGCAGTGCTACATTGATGCAACTGGCTGTTAATGTTCTCAGATTTACTGAGGCATCCTATTACTGGAGTGATTAGATTTCATGTACATGATGCCATGGTGTCAGCAATGTTGATGTTGGCTCAGAAGCCATTCAAATTAGCATTGCTCATAGCATTTTTTATATAGTAAGATGTTACTCATAATGGCAATACTGAAGAAAATACTTCTTCCATAGATGACATACAACACCCCCAACTGTCAGAGAAATGATTAAGCAGAATATAAAGGCAGCATTTGGAAAACAAAGGGATGAAGCATTAGGAATTATGCATGAAACATTAGGAATTATGCAATCATTTACAAAAGTTTGTTCCAAAATTCTTGTATCTTTATTGCAATTTTAGGCTGTGTTTACATTACAAAGACATAACTCCTGTGTATGTGTTGTTTTTTTTTTTAACATCTTTATTAGAGTATAATTACTTTACAATGTTGTGTTAGTTTCTGCTGTATAACAAAGTGAATCAGCTATATGTATATATATATCCCCATATCCCCTCCCTCTTGCGTCTCCCTTCCACCCTCTTGCCTTTTGGGAAGTCTGAGGTCTTCTGCCAGCGTTCAGCAGGTGTTCTGTAGGAGTTGTTCCACATGCAGATGTATTTTTGATGTATTTGTGGGGAGGAAGGTGATCTCCATGTCTTACTCCTCCACCATCTTTACGGTGCCCCCGTGTTGTTTTATAGAGGATTCTTTCAGACATTTACATTAGGAATTCAGTTTTGAAATAAAAGTCATTCCCAAATTAGGCCGATGTTGTTTATTAAAATGAAATTCGTGCCCAAACCCCCAAATGGCTCTGGTGGTAATTAACCAAAATCAAGTACTGGAATATTGCAAGTTTTTAAAACCAAGCTGACAATTTTTAAAAGGAGACAGTCACCTGCTATAGATCAAATTTTAATGCATTTACTTAGTCTGCCATCATTTCAAGAGCTTTGTCACAAATCCTGTTTTCCTAGTAAAGGAGAACAGTATCACATTAAAAGAAATCTCTTTAGCATGATATTTCTTTGCTGAAACATGTACTCAGTTGAGCTTATTTACATTAGCTCTTCACTTCCAAATGCTCACTGCATTTTATAATATAATCTAATTTTAGTAATCACAGTGTCTCTGTAACACCGGTAAGTGGAAATTAGCATTCCCATTTTCCAGCTGAGTAATTGGGAAAAAAAAAAGGTAACCGTTTTCTAGGGTCACTCAAATGAGAACGAGCCTAAATACCTCAACAGAATTCATGGCCAAAACACCTGCAATTCCTAGAACACATCACGTGAGTCCTTTGAGTTTTTCTTTCATGAACTGTGTGTGAACAAAATCCCACCATTACATAGCACTTAAAGTTTACAGAAAACTTCAACATATATCATTACACATAATCCTCACAACTGTGTGAAGGTGGGTATTTTTATACCATTTTGCTCATGAGAAAAAAATGGAAGCTTGAAAGAGATAAATTGACTTCTCTAGGGTCAAAGATATGACAATTGGCAGAGCTGGGCTAGGAGGTCAATTGGATTTCAAAAACAGCATTCTTTCCTCTTCCCCATGACTACAGTTGCCTTGTCCTGAGTCTTTGCTGTCTCTGCCTGTAAAAGCATATTTTACACTTCAAGATCTATCTCAATACCACCTACCACACAAAGCTCCTAATGTTCCAACGTTCCCACAAGAAATCTGTATAAATATCTTACATACAATAATAAGATGTGGCTTATCTCTTTTTCTAGAATGAAGCAGTAAAATGAAAGAACGGTGAGCCTTGCATATAGCACTTGTTCAAAGGACATAGATTGAACAAATGGATGAATTAATCAATGGAATCATTAACCAAGGGAAAGAATGATTTTTTAATGTTTATATATCAACAGTCATAATAGTTGATAGGATGTTTAGAATATTACCTAGCCTTCCTTCCAGGAAAAAGAATATCTGTGGATCTACTCTGTCCTGTGGACAGGAGAAGGCAGGCGTGCTCACCTGTGGCAAGGAGCAAGGTGGGAACTGAGTCCCAGTGCCAGGTGAGGGTGGCCCAGGATACCAGGCAAGCTCTGAACATTCAAATCTAAGGGAGCAGGCAGGGGTAAATCTTGGATCCTACAAAACTGCAGATACTCCTACCATATCAGAAGCTTGGCAACCAAGTATTTTTATGAACCAAGAGATGTTCCTCCTGTCTTCGCAACTTATCCACACAGGGTCCCAGAGCACCTTATACATCTAAATTGTCCTTAGTGTTCGCAGTCTCAGTCAGGCAGAAGTTAGGACAGAAGAGGCCTTGCATGCTTGTGATCTCACTAGACCCTAAGGTCTTTGACAGCCAGGACTGTGTCTTGAACACCACTATGTTGCCAGTACAAAGCAAAGTGCCTTTAGGGATACTCAACACCTTTAAAAATAAATAAATAAATAACCAAAGCCCAGATTACCGTAGAGGGGGAGGGGTCCCCTGTGGTAAACCAACTTGTTCTCCTCCCAAAATGCTTTGTGGGATGAGATTAGCTTAATAATTTTCCCATGGCAGCCCCTGGCCCTTCATCTTGAAGACAGTGAAGCCTTGTTTGTCAGCACACATACAGTGATCTCTCAGATGCAGACGTACATTAACTGAACTCACAAAACTGATAAATAAAACCAGAGTGACAAGTGATTTATTTTAGTATAAAATCTACTTGATTCAGTTTCTCAATTCTAGCTGGCACACTATTTCCCTAAAGACAAAACATATGAGAAGTCCAATTATAATCAAAAGGTTCCTGAACGAGAATACAATTGAAAACTTGTATATTCATATAAAGCCACCATCTCCTATAAGGAAAGTCTGGACAGAAGGAATAGTCAAAATCATTGGCCAAAGATCTTTTTCCACTTACCAGACTATGCCAACATGGATCTAGTCTCCATTTACCTTCCTAACTCTCCTTTTTCTTTGTCCTGGAGACTGTTAATGCCCTCTTTCCATAGATTCATTGTTTTTAATTGGTATTTATATACTTCAATGAGTTACTATCAAGTCTCGCAGACCTAGGAGCTAGTTTGCCTCTTTGGCAGCTTTGTGCGTTTCTCAGCTCAATTGACATTAAAATTTTACTCTTAGAGCAGGGAGGGCAATTAGATTTTCCTCACTTCAAAGTTCCTAAGGGAAGCCCCACTGTATCATGATGTCATAACAACAATTAGATGAAAGAACAACTAATAAGATAAAAAAATGTTTCCCAGCAGGTAGAAAGTCAAACTCACACAATGTCAAGAGAAGCCTAATCACTCCTGAGCCTTGCCTGAGTCGGTGGTGCTCTCCTGACATCACAGATGAAGCTAGTTGACTCACCCTGCAGGCAGATCCAGTCCACCCAGGTCTGTGATCATAGGCAAAGGAGATCTAAGTTCCTGCCCCACATTCTGGGTTTCTGCACCCCTTGTTGTTCAGCTCTCTTTGAACCCTTTCTAGAGTATGACAACTGGGCATCTCACATTGCTAGACACTGTGTCCCCATGTGCTCTAATATCAGATGCTCGGTGACAAGGGACACAAGCAGCCTGACATGACCCTATAGGGAGGGACCTGGGGGGAAAATACTTTGACTTCACTTTCTTCCCTACTTCTCTCCAACTTCCCTCTATTCTCCTCCTGTCAGTCTCTTAGGGTAAAGATCAAGGTGGAGAAGGATCCAAGGGGCAAATAGAGCCTATCTGAAACGGTAGATAAAAACACAAATAAGCAGTGGGACTTTGGTCAAGTCCCTTCTCTAAACATCAGTTTTCTTACTTTTAGAAGGAAAATAACAAACCTACAGAATTACTGTAATAAATAAATGAGCTAGTTCACGGAAGAGTGTTTAGCAAAGCACCTGGTATATAGTAAGAGCTTTAACTATGCCTATGATCACTGCTGCTGGTGTTATTATTATTGCAACCACTACCCCAATCCACTCCTCTGCCCCTTTCCCTTTGAACAATCCTGCCAGTTACGCTCCATCTTCCTGAGGCTGGATTCTTGTTCATAAATCCTGGTTCCAGATTCCCCATAGTTGGGGTCCACTAACAATGATCACATCCTTAACTTCCCTGATAAGAACAGCTTTACTGAATTACCCACTGATGAACTGTGCTACATCTGCTGAGTATTACAATCTTTTTTATTATAAGGTTAAGTAGGAGGAGTCCCTAGGTTTGGGACTTACCAACCCTATGTCTTTGTCTTAACTGGCTATAGTTGATATAATCATAGCCCAAGATTTAACAAGGACAAGAGTTTTATTTTTAAATCCTTGGTGTTATTCAGAACCATTACCTTATCATTTAAGAGTGACATTTAGAGAATGAAAGGATGCACCGTTAGGAATTATGGGTCTGTATACAAATGAATACAAATGCAAACACAAAATGCCTTGGTCACTCCCTGTTTCCTTCCTGAGTCTATGGTTTATGGGTGAAAGCTTCACTGGCTACAGAAACCATTCTGGAAGGATCATTACCAACTGCATGAAAGTTTGACAGTCAAAACATATTAGGTGGGCTTCCCTGGTGGCGCAGTGGTTAAGAATCTGCCTGCCAATGCAGGGGACACGGGTTCGAGCCCTGGTCTGGGAAGATCCCACATGCCGCGGAGCAGATGGGCCCATGAGCCACAATTACTGAGCCTGCGCGTCTGGAGCCTGTGCTCCGCAACAAGAGAGGCCGCAATAGTGAGAGGCCCGCGCATTGCGATGAAGAGTGACCCCCACTTGCCACAGCTGGAGAAAGCCCTCGCACAGAAACGAAGACCCAACACAGCCATAAATAAATAAATTAATTAAAAAAAAAAACATATTAGGTGATTGTTGGCCATAACTTATTGAAATATGAGCATAAGTGGAGCAAAGCTGAGACCTGAGGATTGTTCTGAGACTGTATACCAACAATATATTTGAATCCAGTAATTCACTGTTGCCAGCTTAGGATGGCTCTATGAAGCACTTCAAACTCTGTTGTTGGCTGGAGTGGTCATTTGATGGGAGGGAGGTTTTTGTTTTATTTTCCAACAGGTGTATTTGTTTTCTTTCCTTGAGATTCCACTTTTGCTTTTCTACCCTCAAAGCCATACTCTGCTCAGCTTGGGGTGTTAGTGATATGGAAAATGATTTTATCTTCACTCTAGGACTGCACCCTCCAAACGAAGCAGAAAGGCTGGCTTTGTTTTCTCAAGGACCAGGAATTTAATAGAAAGCTGAGCTGCCTGTCATAGGGATGAGAAAAGGGTGAACCTGAGAGAAGAAGACATCTATCACTTAAGCTGGGCACCTGAAAGTGCCTAAATGAACATAATTTATACCCCAGAATTTCTCAGCTTGATTTAATTTCTTGTGCTTTAAAAGGCTGGCTTAATGTGATATATTTTCCATGGAAGGTAAAATTACAGAATGGTAATTGGGAGCACATAAATAACAATGTCTATAATAAAGGGTAATCAGAGTATGTGAAATCCTCCAATGCTACTGATTCCTGGCCTAAGGCCTTGCATGTATCTTTGCAAAGTTTCAATGTGGCCCGTGAAATAAACCAAAAAGAAAGAGTAATTATGAATTGTATTGATGCTGTGATTCACAGTAAGATCACAAACTTTGAAAAAAGTAAAATGGCATTATAATTTAAAGTTTCTTTAGTGTGTATAAACAACATGGAGGAATATATGAATTTAAGCATTTTTAATCTGGAGAAAAATAGCTATTTCAGCAATTTGTCAGTAACTCAAATGAATTCTGTGGCCCTTCTTTGATTAAGGCTTTTAAGTGGTGAAGTAATCACTCGAAACTAATAGGATTCTCCTGTAAGCATGCAGAAGTGTTGCTCACAGTGTTCTAAAACACAGAATCTAGAGGAAAAATGTTTTCTGTCCCTCATAATGCAGCAGCTAGACACTAATCAGCTGTGTGATCTTGGACCATTCACTTAGCCTATTCTTCAACTGCAAAATAGGAGGTTTGGGTAAGACCATCTTATATCCCCTTATAATTATTAAGTTATAAAATTCTAGAGTACTTATACCTGACTTCCTGTAGAGTGGCAGGACAGCCAAATTAGTTTTTTTTTTTTTTTGAAGCTATTCTCAATCTCATGCAAATGAAGTTCTAAATTTAACAATTATAGGCTGTATTTTTGGTGAACAATTTGGTTGACAATTTCTTTATTAATTACCTAAGTTTTTTCAAAAGCTAAAAAAGAGCTCAAGTGTCTTCTCCATAACCAAAGATGCTCAATTCCAATGCATATATGTCACCATGCTTTGGACCATGTCACCCCAACATCTTTGTTATAGTTGAAGGACCCCTAAACCGAAGGCACTCAACCTTACAATGACTTACACAGCCTGTGATGCATCCTAGAGTTAAACATCTATTCATTGTAGGTACTCCATACTGAACCATAATTATCTGTCCTGATTAGATCCCTTCTCCTGAGAAACTTGAATAAAAATAAGAGAGACACAGAAGGTATAGTAGCACAGAAGGAAAGACACATGGAGAGTTTGCAATAAACAGGAGCCATGAGACAGAAGGAACCGTCAGTAAATGGAAGAAGGTACCCTGATGCCAACTGATAGCAGTAACAGAAGTAGAGAAAGAATTACAGAAAGTATAAAACTGGGATGGGCATAATTCATTACTAGAATTATTGTTGGACCACTAGAATAGCTTGAATTCTTACTGAGTTCCAGTTCTCCATGAGGCCTGATGATGTATCTTCTGAGACTGTTCAACACTTCCTTGACTCCTCTATGTGAATTCAGACCAAAAACTCATATTATGAAAAGAAAACTTCATATCTTTCTGCTCCTTGCAACCTGAAAGAGCCTAACACAAGTAAGTTTCAATAAGTGAAATAAGTCAGAGGAAGGCAAATACTGTATGGTATCACTTATATGTGTAATCTAAAAAAATACAGCAAACTAGTGAATACAACTCAAAATAAGCAGACTCACAGATATAGAGAACAAACTAGTGGTTACCAGAGGGGAGAGGGAAGGGGGGAGGGGCAGTAAGAGGGGGTAGGCTATTAAGAGGTACAAACTATTAGGTATAAAATAAGCTACAAGGATATATTGTACAACACAGGGGATTTAGCCAATATTTTATACCACCTATGAATGGAGTATAACCTTTAAAAACTGACTCACTATATTGTACACCTATAACTTATATAATATTGTACATCAACTATACTTCAATAAAAAATATATATAATGCAAATAAATAAATAAATAAAATCAACCTGTTGTATCTGGTCCCAAATGGGCTTATTCCTGAATATGCAAAAGCCTGGTGTAGCTCAGCAACAGTAGGCAGAAGGGAGTGACGGTAAAGCCCACATCAGTCCATATTTCAGGTTATAGAAAGCATTTTAGTAAAAGTATAAGAGGTCAAGTAATCTAAAACTGAAAACTAAAAGTTTATATGAGTATCTATAAATTGCATTTATCCAAGCTATTCTTGTTCAGCATTTTCAGGGATATTCACGATTGAGGTTTAATGAGATTATTTTGTAAATGGAGTTTGGCTAATGTTATTATTGCTTTCATGAAAGCCTGGTATCAGCAGTATGGTTTATCATTCCCTACCAGAGAATGTTGGAAGAACTGTATAAATTAAACCACAGAATGCTTACTCTGTATGCTAGCTGTTGAAGTATTTATCAGCATTCTAATTAGAGTCCTGTTTATGAGGCTGAAAGAGCTCAGGGCCAATTTCTCATGTAGCTCCTGTTGGTGGGCATAGTTTCCAGAAAAGCATGGCTACATCTGGCGTGTACCTTGTAGCGCAGGATTGATATTTTATTCATTTTATAGCTAGCAGCAATTTTGCAGGCAATATCTTTCTGAAACAGTGGATTCAGTACAAATAGCAATGTAGCTATGATATGGTTGCTCTGTTTTATCAAGTGGAAAACTTTAAAAGGAAAACCTGTATGATTTGAATATCCCTGTAAACTGTGTTTAATGCACCTTTAAATGAAAGGAGAGGAGTTGGTCACAGAAACAAAAGCACTCAGTACATCTCTCTCCCCAATCTGATGCAAAGCAAGACTCATGTGATATC
Source organism: Balaenoptera ricei (assembly GCF_028023285.1). NCBI lineage: Eukaryota > Metazoa > Chordata > Mammalia > Artiodactyla > Balaenopteridae > Balaenoptera > Balaenoptera ricei. Next base: position 111,594,274 of record NC_082642.1, read on the forward strand.
AGGAGAATGAAAGTCATCATCATAGGGCCATTTCAGGAACCATGGAACCCAGAACAACATTTTGACAAATGGGAAAAAAAGGCAATGCCTTCTCCACTCTGATTTAGTTTGTCAGTCAGGCAGTCTGCCAACAACAAACTTATTTGTTTTGCCCAGCATAATTGCTAATTTGAGGATAAGTGTATTTTCTTTTTCCTTCAGTCCATCTATTCTTATATTTAAGCTGGGATTTAAAACAGGGGTGATTAAGATCATACATTCCTCACAATAAAAGATGACTAGTTTTTATTGTCCATAAGGCGAGATGCAACTGTAGCTGATGACCAATTTCATTCATGGGTTTAGAAAGATGAATGGCTCTGGCTGGATTTTAAAATCCTTAAAGGGACAATTCTATTTATCCAGATAATTACTCTATGAAAGGTACAACGGAAACTTATAACAGTATCTTGCCCACAGCTATCAATACGTGGTCCCCAAATGACCCTTCCCATTACATCTTCTGCAGAGTTCACAGTGATTTACATGAAGGATGAAAGAAGATTTGAGAAGCCTGAAGCGATCCTCTCAATGTTGCCTAATTGGTAGATGCGGTAAACACTGATAATCCTGCACGTTGGTGGTGTTGAAGGCCAATAAAGTATTTTCTAACTGCATCTTTCAATCTTCTCACAAACGTCTCACACAAAAACGCAGTTTGGGGCTAAACAGAACCACAAAATATTGGGGTAGAGATAGGATGCACAAAATGAGGAGGATGGCCATTGATAAAATGCTGTGTTGTTCTGTGATGAATTTTCACCTTACTCTGAATACCAAACTGACCAGGTCAGGCTAATACAAGTCATCATCAAATGGCAAAAAAAATTCAGAGTTATAGAGGTGCTTTTTGTTGTTGCTATATGATGGTGAGGATGGTCATAGGTCTTAGTAAAACACTTCAGAACAAAGACTCAGTCCACAGTTGAACTTTGGTTTTGGGAGAAACTTTGTTCTCCCTCCATCTTTCATCCATGACCTTCACCCACCATTTTTATCCTAGCGAATTTCAGTTAAAATAAATATCAAAAGAATGTACAGCCTAAGAGGAGTACATGGAAAAAGAGAAGGAAGCATCAAAGCCAATCTCTCTATCCGCTGGGGGTTTGGGGGATTTTTTTTAAATTCAGCTGCTGCTCTATCTTTTGTTACTCTATTCCTTTACTACAACTTAGTATTAGCAAATACATCTATAGAGAAAAAGACAATACTTTTTCTCCTGATTTAGCACCTTCCTTGTGAAAGATGTTCCACAAGGCATTGTGGAGGGTTGAGGGAAAATAGCAACCCAGTCCTTGCCCTCCAGACTTCTCAGATTAAGTTGTAAATGGCAAACTAAGATAAAAGGGTGAACATGAATACAGTCTAGAAAATGGAGAACAGGTTAGGGAGAGGTTGATTCCCACCTGGGAGATCCAAGAAAGCTAAATTAAAAAAACAACAACAACAAATTTTAAGTAGAGCCTCAGAGGACAGGAATTTAAGTAGTCAAAAGAGTAACAGACCATTCAATACAGAGAGAAAGCATGCAAACATTTTTTAACCAATATTTATCCAATTAAAGAATTAACTAGTATGTATATAATGGAATGTAAATTGGTGCAACCACTATGGAAAACAGCATGGAGGTTCCTTAAAAAATTTTAAATGTAATTACCATATGATCCAGCTATTCCACTTCTGGGTATTTATTGAAAGAAAATGAAAACACTAACTCAAAAAGATATATGCACCCCCATGTTCACCGAAGCATTATTTACAATAGCCAAGATATGGAAACAACCTAAGTATTCACCAATGAATATAATGTTATATCTCAATTATACCTCAATAAATGTAAATCTTTAAAAATAATTAACTTAATAAAAGTTAACTATTCACATAAGGCAATGTTAGAACAAATTTAGAGGAGGACATCTTCTGAAGTGCTGGAGAGCAGAGTATTAGTAGCATTTTAGGGGAAATGTCTGAAGACAAGGTTATAAAGAGAGACAATGACCCACTTTGGTAGATTGTTGTCCATCACGCCTACGGGTGATAGAAAGTATTTGAGGAAGGGAGTGATCTAAAAAGAAATGCTTTAAAATGTACCTACAGCAGCACTGTTAAGAATGGATTAGAATGTGTAGTGAATTATACCAGTTAATAAATTACTATAGTTCTGGTTTCAGTAAAATATTAAAAATAACCAATAATTCTTTAGTGTGTTAGAATTTACAAAGTTCTTTCACTCTCGCATACATTCTCGTTTGAATACAGGCTGATACAGGGCAGAAAGGTAGGACTAAAAATAAAGCACAGATACGAGACAGAGGTTGAACTGAAGGATCTGACTACTGCCTGAATATGGACAATGGGAAAACTACCAAAGGACTTCGGTCTGAGTTGAGAGCTATTCACCACCATCACCACCAACAATGTATTGAGGACATCCTAAGTCTTAGATACTGTGCTAAAAATTTATATTAGATGATCTCATTTAATTCTCACAGCTATATGTGGCCACCCCATTTCATAGATGAGAAAGCTGAGGTTTAGGGAATATTAAGAAGTTTGTCCATCACATAGCTGGCGAGTGGCAGAGCCAAGACTTATCTGAATCCAAAGCTGTCAACCACTTTAGCTTGTAGTAACTTCCATAATACTGGTCAGTGACAGGCATAGAAGCAAACTGTTTATATCCGCATAACCTATGTAAGATATGCAGATTTTATAAAGAACTTAATTTGACTTTTTTTAGGTTATTCATTATTTGATTCAAGAATAAACAGTACTTTCTTTTAAAAATGAGCTGGGAGCCTTGTCAGAATCGATTATAATGGCAACAGATCCCACTTAAAGAAACTGGCAATCTCTTGCCACACTAGATTTTAATTAAAAGGGTGTACAGGGGGCTTCCCTGGTGGCGCAGTGGTTGGGAGTCTGCCTGCCGATGCAGGGAACACGGGTTCGAGCCCTGATCTGGGAGGATCCCACATGCCGCGGAGCGGCTAGGCCCGTGAGCCACAGCTACTGAGCCTGCGCGTCTGGAGCCTGTGCTCCGCAACAGGAGAGGCCACGATAGTGAGAGGCCCGCGCACTGCGATGAGGAGTGGCCTCCGCTTGCCGCAACTAGAGAAAGCCCTCGCACAGAAACGAAGACCCAACACAGCCATAAATAAATAAATAAATAAATAAAAATAAATTAAAAAAAAAAAAAAGACTTTCTTAAAAAAAAAAAAAAAAAGGGTGTACAAAAAGTGGGAAGCTTTCTGCCAAAATGCTGTAGCATCATAATAGAGTCACCTTCACTTCTGGACGTTGTTACATGGAAAATCCTCAAGTGTCAAGGAAAGAAAACCATTTTCCTTTAACCACCTATTCACACATGACAGTATCTGTATTCCCAAAGTTATTATATGCAGTCACAAAGTAATTTCCAACATGCTCGACTTTCAGCACTCCTGTATAAACTATTGTGGGGGTTTCTTCTGGAGCCTAACCTAAATCTTTCTGGCCAGTGGGACAACTCAGAAGGTTACTGCTTTAATCCACTAAGTGGCCCTTGATGGCATGAAGCAATTAATGACTTGTCCAGAAGTACCCGGTGATAGCATCAAAAATAAGAATGAAACTTTCTATTGTTACATCTTTTACAATGTGATTTTTATATAAGTGTACATGTGTACACTTCAGATGGAGTCTCTATGATTTTATTCTATGCTGTGCTTGAAATCACAGGCCAGTAAGTAAGGATTTATTCTTCTCTATGTATTTCATTTAATTACACAATTACATTCTCTAGAGAGAGGCTGTATTTGAAATGACCCAGGCAAAGGAAGGTTTAAAGGTGGAGAGTCATATTATTATGAGCGTTTACAGTTCCTAGTTAAAATGACAAATCCACTCAGTTACATATATTAAAGAAATGATGAGCATCTTTTTTCACAAAGTAAATATTATCATGTTTCTCATCTTGTCTTTCCTTTGTATGGCGTGTTACTTATTTTATACATAAATTTATCCTGGAGTAAGAGAGGAAATAAACAACAGTATGCGTTAAAACGCTTTCTTTCCACAGAAAGAAAGCACTAGCAGCAGGGAAAAGCCTATTTAAAGAGTATTGTCATTTTGGTTGAGCAGGAAATGAATCTGCCACAAAGGGTTGGAACCCACTCTGATAGAATTGAAGGTAATTAAAATCTAATGGTAGAATCTAACCATTTAAATTGCAATATTAAATTGATCAAATAGGATTGAAATCAGAATATTTGACAACCTTAAAATGGGACTATAAGAGATTCACTGTGTGCATGTGAAATGTTTGCTTACTCCGGATTGAAATGAACATAGCATGGATGAAATGAAATAGTTTCTAAATTTATATGACTTTTCAATAGTAGAAAAAGATGGTTGTGAGGATTTGCATCTTACAGTATATAATGACGACAACTGGCATAAAATTAAAAGCTTTCAATTACAAACAAAAGATGATTAGGTATTTGCTGTTTATGAGATCTTATTATTCTAGCATGTATATTTTATTCCATAAAGTCTGAAGATGGGAGTTTTAAAATATCAAATTACATTTATTGCTGGCTTAACCTAAGTCTTCATGGTTAGGCTTAACAGTTGCTCTCTCCAAGCACAGACAACTTAAAGTTGCAATGCATATGTTTCCACATGTAATTATACTATTTTTATTAAAATGTTAATATATTAAAAGTAGTTTGATGCATGAAGCAGAAAAAATGCCAGTTGAATTTCTTACAGGAAATTAATAAAGCACAGTACGGAATCTAATAGAAGTTTAGAGAGATTATGATTTGCCGAAGTGAATGTCAGTCTCCCAGCTTCTTGTTCAACATTCTTTCTAACATAAAACCAATTCTTACTGCTTTGCATATTACCTGAGACCCTAGGTACAACTTACTTTGTTATCGACCACCAGATGTTCAGTGTTGTTGAGGATATTATGCACTGCAGCTGCACCTGTCAGATTCCATCTTGTTCCAGATGACCAGGAAGAGGGTTTTCAGGCCTCACTGGCCATATAAAATCTAGGTCTCTGAACAAGGCTGTGAATTAAAATACACTGAGAGAATAAGTACTAACAATAAAAGACAGATATGGGTTAAATCAACTTTTATTTTCTATTTCAAAAGCCTTCTTTTAAATTGAAATTGTTTTCTAATTAAGGATTCTTTTCTTGGTTGTATTACATTTATATGTACAGCACCCCCCACTCCCACCCCCACACACTTACATGCATTTTTAAGAACTTTAGTTTCCTGAGAATTTTGTGACTCAAGGAAATGAATGCTTCACTCATAGTAAAAGGCTCAACCACCACATAGCATAATCACATGACCTGAAGGGAAATCATTGTACCAAAGGAAAAAAAGTTCCAACAGAAAGAAGAAAACCTAGGTCTCTGTGCATTAGGTTTACTGAAATTACAGACAAGCAAATGTTCATGAAAGACAGTGTATTTATGTATTTTTCCCAGAGAAATAATGTTGAAATTGAGAGCTGTGTTCTTGGAAAGAGACTTGGCATAAAAGCAAGGATAGCTTAGGCCAATGATATCATTTAAAAAAAGCATAAAATTCTACCATATATTTAATACTAAAATTCTGCTGAGAGTCCAATAAAATGAGCATAAATATCCTATACACACTGATTATACAAGAGGGCACTCTACTCTATAAAGGCTACATGCTGCACATAAATAAAATTGTGCTATAATACAAATTAAAACTACTTAAAATTAATATGCTAGTTATAATAAAGATTAAACATTTAATTAACAATATTTTTGCTTGCCTTCTTAGAAATTTTATGATTTGAATGGACTGGGTCACTTAAATTGCTGTCTAGGGAAGTTTGAAATGACTTTTTCTCCTCAATAGATTCCCTGTCTTGACGCACATGATCCCGGCTGTAAGATTCTGAGACTGCTCAGCAGACTATAGCGTAAGGGAAGTAAGCACGGTTAAGAATCCACATGCACTGGCTCCCCTGGAGGAGGTCAACCATCTAAAATTAAAAATCAAACCTGGGTCAGACTTAGACGTGATCTGGGCTGGTGTAAAATTCCATGGGGGAGAAGAGACCCCAAAGAGGAATCTTCCAATACCAGTGACACCTTTGGTCAGGAGCACTGCAGCTCACAATTCTAGTTTATAGCAGGACAGGACCTGGTAGCAACTGATAGGAGTAGAGGCAGAGAAAAGCGCTGTGCAGGCTGTCAGGAAAGTGACGAACAAGTCAGGGATTAGAACTGAAGTCCAGTCATGAGAGGTGACAAATAACAGGAAAGAGTGCAGCCTGATGGACACACAGATGTCCAGGGAGTTCCCAGAGGTCCAGAGGCAATGAGTCTGAGAAGTAGCAAGACAAACTTAAGACCCTATCATCACAACCCTGATGGAGAAGGGGCCCCTATTACTGCCAGGTTCCTTGGCTCCAAAATGGATCTGTAGTAACCTGCAGTTCAGCAGCCTGAACCTCTAATATCATTCAGTGCTCAAAAATCGAGTTCTTGTTTTCAGAGTGTAATCTTGGTGGTAGATAAACATTCTTTCCAACAAATAAATTTGGTAATATACAACACATTTACAGTAGTGTCTAGAGCTTTAAGTTTTTGAAAAAGAGGAAAACCTTCTGAACTCGGTCCTTCTACTTATTTATTTCATACTTGTTAAATAGTTTGTTCTTCTCACTCATCTCATCCTACTAAGAGCATGAAGGCTGCTAAAGAAAATACAAATAAGAAGCTGGGGGATGTGTTTGGAAAGGAGGAGCAGTAGTTGTACTCCTCTACCTTGACTCTATGCTATTTGGGAAGGTGTTTATGGTTTGATTATATGTGTAAGGTCTTGAGGCTTCTCATTTCAGTTTTTGGAATCTCATTTACTATCTCATTTTATTTACAACACTCTAACATGGATACAGAAAGAATTATTATTATCCCTGTTTTACAGATTAGGAAACTAACTTGGAGTAGAAGTGGTAAATGAAATCTGTCTTCAAAAACCTGAGGCAGAGATCTACCCATGCTCAAGTCCTTTCACATAGTAGATCTTCAAAAATATTTGCTGAATGAATGGGTGAGTAGATGATTTTTTTCCACTAAAGTACTATTTTTAGGGCACAAGTAGGATAAGGAAGAAAAGTGAAGTTACAACAGGGCTGAGGAATGAGGTTAACAGTAATAGCTAACATTAATGGCATGCTTCCTCTCTGTCAGTCATTTGAGAAGCACCTTATACTCATTTATTCCTTAGAACAACTTGTGAAGGTAAGTAGTAGTATTTTTCACATTGAACACATGAGGAAAACACAAAATATATTTCAGAGCTGGGATTCAAACTCAGGTATGCTGACCCACAGTCCATGCTCTTAACCTCCCACCACACAATGTAGAAACAAAATTAAGTCAGAAATCACAATAATGGCCAAGAACAGGTGCAACAGTGAGGAAATCAGGATAAGTGGAAGCTCTAATATCTACCAAGTGCCAGGCCTTTCCACAGATTATCCCTAGTCCTCAAATTAACCCCCAAAGTTGGTATGAGAATCTTCACTTCATAGATAAGGAAGCTGAAGTTCAAAGAAGCTAAATGACTTCCTCAAGGTCATACACCTCACAAGTGACAACTGATTCAAATCAAGTCTTTTTGACTCCAAAGCACAGGGTTTTTCTATATAGAATATTTCTAGAGACCAAATCTACACAATCTAGACCACAGAAATCTTCCAAGTCCTGGAGCATTCTCTGTCCTTAAGGAATATAGTACAGAGGAATTCAGGGATGTTCATGTCTTTGACCAAAGAACCATCTTTCTCGATCTGGAACGTTCATCCCTTCACTAAGCATATAAAATACTAAACATAGATAATAAACAAGGAGAAATGAGGGAGAAAGTACACCACTGCCCAGCCAGGTCAGCTGAATCAGCCCTGGGGATCATAAATGATGGATAAGTGTAACCATTTGGGTCAAAATGCTATACATAATAGAGGATTTCATAATAGAGGTGTATTTCCAGCTCTAGACACTAGGTAGTATGGCTCCTTCTTTCTGTTTGGGGATATACAGATACTTCCATATATCTATGGTGATCTCTTTTCAGCTTTCTGGAATTGCCTTCAGTCTTATTCCAGAGCAGTGGTTCTCAAACTTTAGCATGCAGCAGAATCAACTGGAGGGCTTGCTAAACAGAAAAAAGGGGACTCCACCCCCACAGTTTCTGATTTAGTAGATCTGGACTGGGTTCTGAGAAACTGCATTTCTAACAAGTTACTGGGTAAGACTGATGGTGAGGGTCAGGGGATCATACATCCAGGACTAGCGTTCTAGAGTTATTGTAAGTTTCCAATTTATTTCTCTTACTCCAAACCAATGCCGGCCATAATATATCAGCTCGCAGGAATGAGCAACCTGTTTTACAAGCAATGTGCTCAAATTCCTTGACTTCAAGGCCCCCAGGAAGCTCTAGGTACTGATTTGCAGAGCTTCTGCATTTCATAGTCAGTTCCACATTTTCCCAGAGCATAGAAAGCACAAATAAAGATGATATCTAAGATAAAAGTTAAAAACAATAATGCCTATACCTTTGCAATTTATGCACAGGTCCTCAAAACTCAATTTCGTCCTACGTGGTTTAGATTCCCTGGGCTAGCCCTGCATAATCAATATAATCTAGAAAGCGTCATCTAATCAATACTGTAGAACTTGTTCATTTTTCTGCCAATATCAGATAGAAATAAGGTTTTGCTCATGTTTTGCAAATGAGTTTTTTAAAAAATTATTTTCATAACTTCACTGTGAGCCTTAGACTTTTCTAGTTGTCAGAGCTCAGCTAGGGAAAGCTATAACTGACTGTTTCATTTGACAGTTCCTTTGGAACAATTATTTAATGTGAGCATTATTTAAATGTGAGAGGAGAATGCATATATCTTGGTGTGGTTTTAAAATTTACCCTCAACATCTTATCTTCCATTTACATTTAAAACAGCACATTATTCTTTGCTTCTTGGCTTCCATTTAGAGTTAGCACAGAGTTCAGATATTGGGAGAAGTCATTTAAACTGGAGAGCGAAACATGAGAACACATTTTTCTTTCTTCAGATGAGATTAAGAGAATAACCTCTTTTTTTTCTTTTTTGGACACCCAAATATCTTTTAAGGGGGGGGGAAGGGGCAGTGGGGGGAGGGTCTCTCACTGCACATCTTGTTCATTGGGGCTGCTTCCTGAGTCCTGCGGCTTCATCACATGCAGCAGCTCGGGTGGGTTGGAGAAGGGCTCGATGCGCAGGGCCTCAAATGCTTCATCTGCTCGGAAGGCTAGTCCCACAGTGGCTGGGGCCTGAGGCCCTGCTGTCTGGCTGGTGAAGCCACACTCGCCCAATGTCTTACCGTCGTCCAGAAGCTTGTCGTCCTTGTACAGCCGCTCGCTGCTCGTCCAGCGACCGCCCGAGGACGTCCTCGACGATGCGCTTCAGCTCCAACACGGTGCTTGACTCCTTGGCGTCCGTAAACATGTCGTTCTCGTGAGGAGCCCGTCCCTCACAGCTACTACTTCTCCCTCTAGACGCTCCAGAACAGCCGCGCTCCGCCCCCTTCCCAGCAACCCGGGCGCTGGTCCCAGCATGCCCCGCGCCAGGGCGGCCCCACCCCGCGCCCGCAGGGCTCCGTGATTCTCTTAATCCTATTTAAAGAAAGAAAAGTGTTGGTCTTAAGCTGAGGCAAAATGTGATCCCTTTGAACTCTATAGTTGACAATTTAGGAAAAACCACACAGTCCTCAAGGCATTATTTCAAACCCTCTGGGTATGTACAAAGTTACTTACACTGGTTGCCATTTTGAGGAAAGATCTCTTTTTGAGGAAAAAATTTAACTCAAAAGAGTTCATGGGGGCTTCCCTGGTGGCGCAGTGGTTGAGAATCTGCCTGCTAATGCAGGGGACACGGGTTCGAGCCCTGGTCTGGGAAGATCCCACATGCCGAGAAGCAGCTAAGCCCGTGAGCCACAACTACTGAGCCTGCGCGTCTGGAGCTTGTGCTCCGCAACGAGGCCACGATAGTGAGAGGCCCGCGCACCGCGATGAAGAGTGGCCCCCGCTCGCCGCAACTAGAGAAAGCCCTCGCACAGAAACGAAGACCCAACACAGCCAAAAATAAGTAAAATAAATAAATTAAAAAAAAAAAAAGTTCATGAATTAGCGCAGGAAAGCTGCTACAACCTTTCTCCTCAAACCTGGAGGAATTTGGACCTTATAGCTGTATTTCCAATGGTGTCCTGACCACCCTTTCCAAGGGATACTGAGTAGGGCATGGAGGGAATACCAAGAGTCTCCAAAGCAATTATCACTGTTCTGATGAGGTGATGGGGTGAGGCGAAAATGCACAGGAAATGGTTATTTGTTTACTTCAAAATATGAGTAGTGTTCAACTAAAGGGGCTGATCTGGAGAATTTCTGTATCTGTTTCATATGCCAGGCAGTGACATTATACTTATTCTGGAGATTGCCTTTATGTACAAATAGCATTCATTACATGCAGCTTTTGTCAACTCTAAAGGGCAAAGGAAAAACAGATTATTAGTAAAATTAAAAAAAAAAATAACACTGGTATGTATTTTTTTTCCTCAGGGTGAGAGGGAAAATGCCTAGATGTTTTCAAACATTCCAGCCATCAACTCCAGAGAGCATGGACGAACATAATTTTCCCTGATGACAATAATGAAGATGATAATGCTTTTCAGCATTTCCCAGAGCGTAAACTCGGTTTGAGTGTGAGCCTGGCTGTGTGACCATAACGAATGCTAGTGATATGGGAAAAACAAATGCACAAATGAAAAACAGTGAGTCAGATAGCTCATTCGTTGCTGTCAATAGAATCTAGAGTTCCCCAAATCTGCTTAGTGTCTGCCATTGTATAATGTTAAGTGCATTGCAGACCATTTGCATGTTGAATAAAATGTTAGAATTGCTTTGGAATAAATAAAGCAGTTGCATTTCCACTGTCTCTCAGAAAGCTTTGGATTTTTGTTTTCTTCCTACATGCTCATTAGATTAAGTGCTAAGAATTTTTTTTTTCAGTAGATGAAATAAAGTTGAGAATTGATACAATTATGTCAATAATATAGACGAAACACTTTCCTCAACTTCCAAATTACCAGACCACTAAAATTACTTTCTCATTTAAATTATCTGGATACTTTCTCAAAACAAAAAAAAAAGGAAAAGAAAAAAGAAAAGAAAACATTCTAGAGAGTAGTAGTATAAGAAGATTAATATCAAAACCAATTATTCTTCCTAACTGACCATAGTTAACTTTTCTATCAGTTTCCTTCGTGTCTTTTTTCTGTGTGAGCTCATATTATATATACAGTTCTGTATTCTGCTTTTTTCTTTTCATGTTATAGCATAAGCATTTTCCATTTGGGTAAAGGCTTTTTATAACTGACTTTAGTGTTTACATATCATTATAGCACAGCAAAGGACCATAATACATCTAAGAATTCTGTATTTGGAAACATTTAAGTGGCATCTAATATTTTTTATTAAAAATAATAGTGATAAACATCCTTGTACATAAATCAATGTATCTCATGTTTCAAAGCTGTGAGTAAATGATGACATGACTTGAGTAACATAGGTTTAAGTCAGATCCTCTGATGATAGCTGGGCATATGGACACCCACAGTGCATTTCTGAGACACCTGTGCTGGTAGTGTGATGATGTGACTAAGTTCTGGCAAGTTAAAAATGAGAGAAAGTCTCCTGTGGCAGCTTCCAGGAAATTTCCTTAAACTATTGACGATGTGTGTATGTCCTTTGCCTCTGTTTTTGGACCTTTCTCCATTTTGGATCACAAGACAAGGGCTACAGACCAGGGATGATGAAGTGTGAAATAAGAGAAATTCTCATTATGGATCCATTGACAAACTGGAAAGAAAGCATTAAAGTTTTGATAAATCTTTTAATGAGATAATGAATCACCCGTGTTCCATATTGCATTTTTGAGAGTGAGGGTGATGCAAAAACTAATTGTGATTTATCTTTATAGAATTTAAGAGAAATAACTGGGTTCAATTCTCTCTCAGTGGGCATTCTGCCATCTCATTTTATGAACAACAAAATATATGTTAGCAAAACAATAGCTTTTAAAATAAAATCAGTTCCAATCCCCAAGTGGTAAATAATTTCTAAAGTTAGAAAACTACACGCAAAGGGAGAAATGGCTTCAGGACCTGTGTAACTTTGAGTCAGAGTTGCGTGAACTTGTCAAACCCAAACTCTCCCAGGATCTTCCAGTGTTAGTTGATTAGCCAAAGGAGCAGGATTATTCAGTAATAGATTGTGCTTTGGGCATTGCTAATACAGCTGTGCTCCTGATGAAAACTAACCTCAACATTTGATCCAAGTTCCCTTTGACTAAACTTCCATATAATGATGTCACTTCTCTTTTCAACATAGAAAATGAAAGGGAAAATTGAGATAATTATGTTGGCAATTTAAGTAAAACAAAAAATATCCAGATACTTGAGGCAAAAGGGAATTAGAGGTTTGAGCTATGCAGATAACAATCTGAGTTCTCAATTTCACTTCGCCAAGAATACAAAGCATTTTTTAAATGTAGTTTATTGAACAGAGATTTCCAAATATTGTGTCTAGTACCCAAACCAATTCTCTCCTTGCTATCTCAGCAAAAAGTGGTATTAATCAAGGCAATTTTAGTTCTCCTGTATTATTCAAATTAGTAAGGATCAGGCAAGATATTCTCACAAACATGAAAGTATAACTTATATTTATCCAGTTCCCACTTCCTTTGAGTCTCTGGAGGAGACGAGTCACCATCATGAGAAACATGGGTAACAGCTACCAGAGATTTGTTTTTGTCTTCTACCAGTGAACTCATGCCCTCTGAGAAGCTGCCTCACCTCCCAGGGTTCAACACTTGCCTTGTTTCATTTGCCCCCTATTATCTCTGCTTTGCTGTTTTATGCTTTTCACTGCTTCTGGCCTGTTGTCACTGCTGAGGACATCACTCACTCCACTCCTTGGCCACCTGCCCCCTCAATACCAACCCTGCAGGATGTAGGTCCAGTCAGTACTTTGATGCCAGGCCTCCTTCTGCCCTGTTTCTCATGATAAGGAGAGATAATTCAGCATAATTTCCAAGCACATCACTGCCCACCCACTCATAGCCCTGTCTTTTCTCTGTTTGATCCATATTTTTAGCTAATATAAAAGAGGACCCTCTGCTCACAAGCCCTTACCTCCAGACATTAAATATTTCAAAGTAATTTCAAGAGATTATCAAATTTTGTAATATTTTTATTTATTCATTCCCTTAATGTGGCTGGGTTCATTGGGACGTTTTATATTTTAGTAGTGTGACACATAATAATGGCGTGTTTGCAAGTTTACCAGCTGTGATGGTTCATTTTGTGTCAGCTTGACTGGGCCACGGGTTGCCCAGACATTTGGTCAAACATTACTCTGGGTGTGTCTGTAGGATGTTTCTGGATGAGACCTAACATTTGAATACATGAGTAAAACAGATTGCCCTCTCTAATGTGAGTGGACCCTATTTATTCAGTTGAAAATCAGAATAGAACAAAAAGTCTAACTCTCCCATGACTACGAGAAATTCCTCCTGCCTGACTGTCTTTCCAACTGGGACACTGGTTTAGTCCTTCCTTTGGACTAGAACTGAAATAAAAGCTCTTCTGGGGCTTGCGCCTGCTGGCTCTCAGTCTGGAAACACATCACCAGCTCTCCTGTGTCTCCAGCTTGCCCACTGCAGATCTTGGGACTTGTCAGCCTCCATAATAATGAAAGCTAATTCCTTAAAATAAACCTCTTTATATGCATACATCCTATTAGTTCTTTTTCTCTGGGGAACCCTAAGACACCAGCCAATCCTGGTACTTATTTTGTTTACTACCCAAGTATATACTTTTCTAAACTACAAATTTGGATTGTTTTGTATTAAATGTCTCCCTGCTTGTAAATAATTGAGGAACTTCATTTTCGAAAGCAATTGATCTATGGTCAGCTTGCTGTTTTCCTTATAAATATAAAATGAAAGCAAATGTGTGCTAGCCTAATAGCCTCTATCATCTTGACAGAAGGCGCTCCATCCTGTTACAGTTCCCTCCTGCCAAGTGCTCTGAGAATCCTTCAAACTACACCTTGTGTGTGTTCACAAACAAATGTCTCCCATATACTTCTTCTCCTGCTCTTTTCTCACTTCTAGAAGTTCACTGCCTTACATTTTCCACAGCTAACAACGCCCCTTCGTGGATCATCATGTCTGTCATGCTCCCAAAGCTAAGTGCCAATACTTGAGGACCCAGACTAGTACTCAGTTCTGGAAGATTGGATTCTCCCTGAGTGAGGAAAAGGATTTCTCCTCAACTCTTTGTCATATTCCAAAACAAGGGGTGGCAGCCAGATCCTGACGGGACTGTCATGAGAGACTATGCAACTCTGGGCAGAAGCTGAGCTCCTGTCTTTCCAGTTTTTACTTTCCCCTCAAAGTTTTAAAAATCGTAAGCTCAGTTTTAGTCAGAGCTCAGACTCAAGGTAAATTACTTCTTTACCCTCAGCTGATCTCATGAATATGCTCCCAACACAGGGCTGCGGAAGTTCAGCGTGGAGAGGGCAGTCTTCATCTAGCCTAGAGCTACTGCCCTTCCCTGTTGCATTAGGCAACTTATTTTAAGTTTAACCTTTCTTAATGTTTGTGAAAGTAGGAACAGAATGGTGAGAGTAGGATGGAGATATATCTTAAAAACAAAAAAAAATAAAAAACAAACAAAAAATCACTGTTTTAAAGATATCACTTAATTATTTTATTGAACAATCATCTTTTACATGTCATCAGACCTTACCCCTGAAGTGCAAAAAACAGTTTGAGGTATTAAAACTGAAGGAACATTTGCACATATTTTGTAAGGTTTTCACACTATAGTAACTGGAATATTCAGTATAACTAAATACTACATATAACTGCAGGTTTACAAGAACAACGCTATTTAAAGCAAACCTGGTTTGTCTCATTATAGCTTTGGACATCCCACTTATGTTATAAAGGTGGCAAAAAATAATATGAGATTTAAGTTGCTTGCAAACTGATATGTGCATTATTCAGTTTTAGAAAATGGTGTATAGAATTTAACGGGTTAATAGCTGAAACAGTAACTATCCCCAAAGCACAAAAATCAAACTGACAAACCAGTTTCAATGATATAATGTCCTATTCACAGGATTTAATCCTTGGATCAATGGCAATTCACTTAAAGTATCTGAAATAGATTTACCAGAATATTTCAATACTATCCCTGTACATGGAGGGTCACATAAGTAGCATGGTCCATATTTTTTTCTATAAGATTTCCCCCTTTAAATTAGTAAATAAATTGCTAACACTGATAAAGTTCAGAATGGTCACTTCAAAGTTATTTTGAAGTAACATGAGGAAGAGGAGATTGGCTTTTTAAGTATTTGTTAGACTCTGTTATATTGAAGAAATTATCAGGAGACTTTTCAGATCCCATTTCCCTCTGACTGTGTCTATACCTTGAAAGAGAAAGTTGAAGCAATTATATAGCTAATTAGAGTAATATAAATACTTTCTTCTGAACTATTCAGGCAAATTAGAGAAAAGGTATTTTTTTGATTTGATGATTGATTTAATTATTAACATCAGAGCATAGACACTTCATTTGAAACAAATCTAAGCTTGCATAGTGATTTGCATGTAGTGTAGTAAAATTAAGTCCTGAATAATAGGTCACAAATGTTGAATAACAATTAGTCTCTACAGCAATTTCTACAGTTATAAACAGCACTTCTAGTAGCTGCACATGCTAGGTTCTGGTGTTTGTCATTGAATTGTTTTATTTGTTCCATTGTGTAGATAGATTGAACAAAGGGAAGCTTGATTTTTTGGTAAGAATATAGGCTTAAAACTTGGCTTTTTAAAATTTTTTGCAAAACTGATAAAAAATAAAATGCTTCTTGCAGTTTACTATTAGAGGAAAATACTGTTTCTTCCATGGCATTCATGACGCCTTAAAGGAGACACCTGCAAAAGTAGGCCTCCTCCAGACTATATGTTTTGTCTACATCAGAAATTTGTAAGGAAAGCGACAATTTTTTCATGGAGACTCCAGCAAAATTCTGCAAAAACATTTAACCTGTTTCCTCTTTGTTCTAGGGAAAAAACGGAACTTAGGTTTTTAAAAAACCCCATAGGAATGCTATGCTTGTGTGTGGGGACAATGTCCTCTCCCACAACTACTGTTTGTTTTCTCACGTATTGGTTCCTGAATTAAGAATAATCTTTGCAGTCTGGAAGCACAGCTGCAACAGCAGCTGAATGGTTTACTTGGGGGCAGAGGGAACACAAGTTGATGTTCTCACTTGAACCAGGAGAAAACTGATCACAGATTCTTCTGTCAAATGAATAACGACCTAGTGTCAGTATCCTTTAGAGGTTAACGACTATTTTTAGTGTTTGCTACACAAAAGGATGCTCCCTCCAGGTTAGGATACAATACCCAAGAGTTGTATTTTTTTTTTTCAAATGAATGTTTTCAGACACGGAAATCAGCCAAAAACATAGGAGGTCATAGAATGAGAAATTAAATCTCAGGTGTCCAAATTGGCTGGTCCAATTAAAACCTATCCCCAAGCTGCAATTATCTGGAACAAAACAAAAAGCAACTTTCATTTCAGGACCACATATGCAAATCTAAGTGCCATCACAATGGCTTTTAATGCTTAGGGGATAAAATGCAACAAATTTATTTTTTTTCCTATGGTCACCTTTTATCTATAAAACCAATAACCAAAAGAAAATTGAAAGGAAATGAAATAATGACAGATCCTATAGGATCTAAGTCCTGAATGTTGTTTGCTTATTCTCAGTATACCCATGGGTGCCATACAAACAGGGCTGACCACAAATGTAAGTGACAAGAGCAATATTATCAAAATTCTCTCACTATTGTCATGCTAACAAGCTACACTGAAATCTATCAAACCTACAAATATCAAATGCTGGCTGGCATTCAATTCAGATAGAACACTGACTGCAGTCACACACTGCAGAGTCAGTGAAGCCTTCTCCCGAGAGCAGGAGCCTGTGACAGTCAGTCAAAGACTGGGTTTCGTATGCCATTCAATACCAGACTGGTGGGTGCCTTCCTGTGTAGAAGGGCCAGTGAGCACAGGAGGAGGGAAAAGCTCACGACTCCCAGAATGACCGTTCCTGATATGAGTGCACTGGTGATGGCGTTCAGCTGGAAATGAGGTTCGTTTGGAGAGCCTGCAAGTAATAAACACGCACAGTGGGAAGGTCCAGCATCAGATTTAACTCACCTTATCCCAATTTAAACCTGCAAAGTATCTGTCATCAGTATCTTGTAGAATAACAGCATGAGACAATTATGCTACAATTTATTTGACTATAATTCAATTCAATACCCAAAGGATTGTATGGTTTAGAGGCCTGGTATCCCCCCGGCAGCCAAAAACAGTCACCTATAAAATGCTCTAAAAATTGACCAACAGGTTGCATATGAGTTCAGAAATCCTCAGTGAACTGTTATTTAAAATATAACAAGCTTGTTAAACCAGAGCTCATTATTTTTAGTTGATTACAGTTTTGTAACTAATCACCAAAAAATACTTACCATTTAAAAAAATTATACTTTAATTTTCAATATATGTTAATTATCTTACCAAGCTGTGAATTGTTGGTTGGAGTCTCATCTGGGGGGAAGAAAAGAAAAAGAAAAGCAATATTGTGTCTCCAAATATTTATCTATGTCTGTTATAGTTCTATAATTACTTTTTACCTATATGTCCCCTCACCTTCACCCACAAGCTCCCTGGGAAAGGCAATAACGAAAGTCCCGCTAAACCGTCTGCTTTCTCATTTCCTGTTCCATGTGTCCAAGATTTCATCATCTATCTATTCCTCCAAGCCCACACCCCGCCACTGCCCTGGGCATACAAATAAAATCATAAAACATACTGCTCTGTATTCTTTCCTGCTGACTTTGCTTCATCATTATCTCTCCAGTCAGGTTAGTGGGGGCAGTAATTGTTAACAGCTATTACATTTTTTAAAGCCCTATAACCTGCCATTTATTATTCTTTTATAGAGAAACATTCATTATTTAGTGCCACTCTATTTTAAGTGATGCCAATTTGCCCATTATAATCTGCAAAAAACATCAAGTTCCAAGAAAATAAATTCGTACTTAATAACTAAATGAAAAGAAAAATCATTCCTGAACTTGAGTTGCAGTTTTATTTGCATCTGTTAAGTAAAAGACTGAAGCCATTGATTTTTCATTTTCCCTGACAAACATAATAGATGCAATGAACACATTCACTTGGTTTCCCAGTTTTTGTTACCCATTTTGTAATCATATAGCAATTAACCCTTGAACATACACAATGAGTGAATTTTATATTTGTGTTTAAATACATGGGTGTATATGTGCCTGTGAGTGTTTGTTATTTGAACCATAAAATGTGTGCAGTTGGCTGTTTGATTCTGGAGTATAAATACTATTACAATTAATATGTGTGTAATTTCATACAGTTTACAAAGTGCTATCTCATATGTTATCACATTTAATTCTCATAATTGCCATATGGTTTAGATATTATTGCTACTCCCATTTTACAGATGAAGAAACTTCCATCTGCCACAGCCTCCATGATAAAGTAAACACTAAGCTTAAATAAAAGATCAGTTTCAGAGTCCCTTTTCTAAAATAATATAAACTAGCAAGTGTGGAAATATTTTTAGTAAAAGAGATAAATATCTCAAACTATAAAACTCCAGGATTAGTATTTGAAATAATTGATGGGAGAACCTGGTGAGATATTTATAAAACATCTGATGCCATTTCTTTTCAGACATATGAGTCTTGGCAGAAATGATGGTTCTGCTGTTTGATCCTGAAGTACAATGTCCAAAATAAATAAAGCACTCATTCATAGGATTCTTTAGAATGGTGCAATGCATTGCTATAGGACAAAAAGAAAAACAAAATACAAATTTTCATTATAAGACGCCCTTAGGAAAATCCTAACCTCCAACCAGTATCATCCTACAAGGACAATAGCTTCTCATGGAAATAGACAGGATGTATGCACTGTGATTCATTCATCCAAAAGATCTGAGTGCCCCTTTCCCAAAACAAGCTGCCTCACTGGAACATGGAAGAGAATATATAATGCTATAAAATTCCTTTTTAAAAGTTATTCTTTGTTTAGGAATTACATTTATTTGCTCTTAAAAAAAAAAAGGTTTCTATTAAAGAATAGGAAGTTTCCTCCTATGTATCCCAAATTAAGCAAAAGTTCTATGATTGTATGCCCCCACTATTTTCTGCAATTTCAGGTTAACAAAAGAAGTCAGAATATCCACTCCTCTCTTACATTACCAAAGCACTTTTGTAAGAACAGCATCCCAGCTGTCATCTACAAGGACTTGGCTGTGGACAAAATCTCTGTGTGGGGACAAAGATGCCAAATGAGCCACATCAGCTGCAGGCTCCAGGACTCTGAAAAACTGAAAGCATCCTACCTTTGGTAGATGGCTGAAATCAGAGTGTGTAATATTTGAATATTGTTTGGAATTGTACTCGATACTGAATAAGCTTAGCGAGAATAAATTTATCTGTTATCTTCTGTTTCTGGTATCCTGCAATGTTAGGATCATTGCAATTAAAAGAAAATCAAAGAACTGTCTAGAAAAGGGAGGTAGAGATTTTTCAGGAGCTTTTTGTCACCATACACTTCTATTTTTCTCTCACACCAATTTGGTCTTATACACATATACACTAAAAGAAACCTTATGGAATTCAAACAGATTGGAATTCTAAACTTGGTGAGCTCTTCAAAAAACATATAGCTAGCTGAGGACCCATAGGAGGAAAGTGATAGCAGCAATACCACAGCTGTTTAAAAGCCAGAAGTGGAAGATAAATTGTCATTCTCTGCTTTTCTCTCAGATAAGTAGCTGAAATAAATGGAAAAAGTGAACATCAGTGCAAAGATATATGCAGAATGAATATTTTTCCTTTCTAAGCACAAACTATTTTTTTAAGTCTTCAATTTACCTATGTGGTAAAATGAACCACATATTTCAGGTTGAGAGCCTCAAAACTTTTTACTCTCCACTGGGTCATGTTCGTTAATAGTCTATCTCTACATTTGAATTCTAAGATTCCCCAAGGGCAAAGACTGTGGCCTGTTCTCTATTTTATTCCCAGTTCCTAGCAGAGTGGCTGTCCCTGTAGGGGCTAAATAAATATGCTAGAATGAATTATTCAATGAAACTCAATGACGCTAGTTGGACAAGAGTTTGGCTTGAACTTCTCCATATGAATTTTTGTAAAAAAAAAAAAATTAGGTACTACTATTTTCCAGTGATTATACCTTTAAATTTCCAGGATTGTACCCCATGATAAGCATTTCCCTACCGAATAGTTTTAGCATTTCAGAGCTTAAAATAAGAACATTTCATGAATTTTGAGGATTTTGAATTCTGAAGATATGAATATTTTCCTAAGTCAACTAAAAAAAGGATTAACAATGTTGGGTAAAAATAACCACAACGGATTTGACTTCATTAAAGTAAAACAAAACAAAACAGGAGTTCTGAGGTTTAACAACTTATTAAACCTGATCCAAGCCAGATGTCTAGGGGAAGGCGTGGTTCAGTGTGTAAACAGAGCAAAAATTCCAAGTATCAGAGAGCTTTGAAGAGAGCAAATCAAGCCTGAAACTGGACTTGTCTATGAAAATCAGCCACAGGATCTGCAGAGATAAATTCTAGCTGAATTAAGGTAAAAAATAAAGTAAAACTAAGAGAAGAAGGTAGACCTGGTCATTAAGTTGGACATTAAATTTACATAGAATTTGCCTGTGAATGGCTATAGCTTGATTTCTGAGTTGTATTTGTATGGAATTTAAAATTAAAAAATTTTAAGGATATTATAGTATTATAATGAAATCATTGTTACACATGGTCCTCTAGGCAGTGAGGCCACCATGATATCCAAAAATAAGGACCATCCTACTGCTATTTATCAAAGTTACAAAAAAAAAAAAAAAAATCCACAGAGAGTGAGAGAGAAATGAAGGAAGGTTAACCATTATCCTTTGGGGGCTTTACGGGTGGAGAAACCAAGGTGACTAGGAGAGAACCTTAGTGCATTGGGAAATAAATGTCATCTTTGAGGTGGAAACAAGTTGAAATTGGAAAGGAAGAAATCCAGGCATGACATCAGAGGTATTGTTATCAAAGGCATTAGCTCTTTGAGGTTTTAACATAGATATTTCGGATGACTAGACGTGATGTGGAAGAAACCTATAAACCTGGATAGCTGGTGAGCTACAGTAGGATTAGAAACTGCTGCTTGGTAATCTTTACTGGGATTTGGAAATCTTAATAATTTTGGTCTGTTTTAAAATTATATTACAGTAGTAAATTATTTAAAATTTGTAATATTTAAATTTGATTTCGTCCAGGTAAGAAGGAAGCAAAGAAGTTAAAGAGGAGGAAAAGTCATCTACTCAACATGAACAGAGAAATGTCACTTTCAAGGTTCTTTTCTTATGGCAAACTGACTCTAGATACGCTCCATAGAAATAAGAAAATTTTTTTTTTTTTTTTTTTTTTTTTGTTTAAGAATATTTTTTATTGTGCCTACCCAAAAGCATTCCTAATTATTGGCAGCAAGAGCTGAGTTTCCATGCAGTGTAATTCTATGAGCTATTTCCGACAGCTAGATAGAGATAAGGATTGGGCCTCTGACAAACCACAAACCAGTCATTTTCAAACCATTCAAAACATACCAAACCCTCAGGGAGTAGAGACTAAGTTTGAAATTTTATATTTAATAAATTTCTGCATTATTTAAAGGGCCTCTTAGGCTTTTTAAAAAAATACTGATATGTGTACACAAACACAGAGGAGTGAATAATTAAAGCAATTGTCTGGATTTTTCAGGTCCAAATGACTTTTGCTTAATTACCTCTTTCAGACAAAACTTCCTTTTCATTGTGGGACAGGAGACCCACAATTGAAACATAATAATAGCCTATGGCTATTATAAAATAGAGAAAAATTATTAGCATATAGTCCAAATCAGAATTCTGCTTTCCCTTTTTAGACAAATTTAGAACCATAGAGTTAGAAAGAATCTGAAAGGCTACTTTTTCAAACCCTTTATTTTAAAAATAAAGAAAGAAATGTTTGCCCAGAGAAGTGGAGGAAAATCCCAAGTTTCACAGCTTATTAGGACAAAAGCTGGAACTAGAACCAGCTTTTCAGACTTCAGTGTGTGTTGTTTACAATGCATGTCTGTTTTATCCAACTGATTCTGGATATCTCCAGGTTCACGCTTGTAAAGCAGTATCCCTTTGGAGAGTGTGTGTGTATGTGTATATGTATGTGTATGCACATGCATATACAAATATTTGTATACATGAAAATGTATTGTATAAACAATTGTGTCCATTAGAGTCATGAGCACAAATGAGTGCACTGGTGGGCGTATTTACATACTATTACAATTCAGGATCCTGGGAGGAAGCAAATGGTATTCAAACTAGCAATTTAAGGAGATTTAATAGGACTATTTATAAAGATGGAGGGAATTCACAGGAGAAAGTCAAGTTACCTGGGCTATGGGTTAAAGGGAGAGTTTCCAGAACTCTGAGAGTAGTTGAATGGAGAGAGTTGTCTGGTGGGAGCTGTGTGGACTTCACACCCAACCTCTGACAGCGCCACCTATTGGCCAAGTCCAACCAGAAACTACTTGGCAAGGCAGCCAGGGGATGCAGTTCACAGAGACCAGTATTCAAGGTCAGAGAGGGGCTGGGAAGGGCAGAGTGGATCCGGATGGGCAAATGAAACATGTCCAGCACCGTATACTTTGTGTGTGTGTGTGTGTGTGTGTGTGTGTGTGTGTGTGAAGGGAAATGTGGTAAAGACAATATTTCCCTTAGTAAGTTGAATAAACAGGAAACTACCATGAAATTAAAGTTGTCTAGCAGTTTATCTTGTCTCACAGTTAATTAGTGCTCTTTAAGAATCACTTTGAGTTCTCCTTAGAAGCCAAGGAACAAGCCATTTTGGAACCGTCTATTACTACACACAGAAGGAGGAGCGCTCTTACCACTCCGAGTAATGATGGGCCCTGCAGAAAGGACAGCATTTCCAGAAGTGCTCTGGGGGCTCCAGGTGGTCCTCCTCCCCGCATCTCGCCTTTCTCTGTGGTCGCAAATCTAAGGAGTTAAGAAAACAAATGAAATTCCACACCGGCACAAAATTGTTTCTTTATGGCCATTTGGAAAGCAGATTCTTTTAGAAGAGATACCACATGTTTAATTTTATTCATTTACTTCTGTGCATTTATTTAATTACTTTGCATATAACTGCTACAGTATTTCTTATCCTGGCTTGGGCCGCATTTCTTATTTCCTCCCGTTGTAATTGTGCATTGCCTCATTAATTTACATAGCTCAATGGCTCCCCTGAAAAAGGGCTGTGTTTATCAAACTTTTCTACTTTTATTTCTCTCAAGGCTTTAATAAATCTTTCCCTGAAATGTTGGTCAGCACAGAGCCAAGGAAATGTGGAATCTCCATTTAACCCCAACTGATATAGCTACTTAGGACTAAAGCAATTAATGATTGTGAAGAAATGCATGAATTAGAGCACACATATAAACACATTAAAGCTATCTCAAATCAAAAAACATGACTGCATTTTTCTCAGGTTAATATTGCTGTAACACTAGGGGGCCTACTGTCTAGATATTCTACTCTGCTCCATAGCCCTACTGAAGGATTGGAAGTTCCCTGGTTACTCTGTTTCATGTGTCTGTGACTTTGACCATCCTTTGGCATGGAGTGTCTCTTATACTCTTGATTTTGCCTCTTTGGGGTTCAGCTGTCTTCAAAGTCATATCTCTTCCACTGAGCCTCCCAGCCTCTCCTGTTTCATCTCTCTCACAATGATGAATAATGCCTTTTACTACAGCCCATATATATGTCTGCCTTTGCACCATAACATTTTGTCATATTTTATTCCATGATTATCTCATGATCCTAAAGGATAAGCTAACTGAATTCAGAACTCATTCATGCATCTCTGTATTCCCAGTATAATGCTTGGCACAAAGCGGCATTCAATAGATCTTTCCTGGATGAATGAAAAAATTGTACTCCAAACTATTTGACCTAATGCATATCCACTTTCTATGTAGAAATTAGTTCCTAACACTTGATAACTTTCAGCTTAGATCAATTCAACAGTTCAGAATAAAGTTGCTAAAAACATACTGGCATAAGGAAGGGGCAGTCATCAGCTCTGCAGAGCTTGGTAACACAGTGCAGGAAGACAGTGGACATTTTCTGATTCTTGTGTTTCACAAATCGGAACACTTCAAAGGAAAAGCGGCCCTGCTGGCTCCTGCCGTTTTCAATGACGGTTGTTTGAGGATCTTTGTCACAGCTACACGTTAAAGAATGTGAAAACGATATTACTGGAAAGTACCAACCCACCGTGACTTGTAAATTAATTTCTGCAGTATTAAGAGTACCCCATTACATTAAGAGCTAACAAAATTATGCCATGTTATAGATACTTAATAGGAGAATAAACTAACTCAACAGATATGTAAGTGACCTAGATCACAATATTTAAGCAGATCAGTTTCTGATTATAATATTATTATCAAATTTTAGAGGAATTATACTTTCATATGGTTCAAAAATCCAAGCAGTATAAAATATATATAGTAAAAAGTCTCTCCCCACATCTCTGCCCTTGTCCATGCTCTCCCATGTCCACACACAAACCTGCCCAAGGTGACCTCACATGTTACTGCAGCCTCACAGGGCATATGCAAATAGAAGCAGAAGCAATATATTCTCACTGTTCCCCCCTTCTTAAACAAATGATAGCACACTCTCTATATTGTTTTGTACCTTGCCTTTTTTTTAATTTAACAATGTATCTTAGAGGTCTTTCCATATCAATATTTAGAGAGCCTCCTTCATCTTTTTCCACAGTTGTACACTATTTCATCATGCACACGTCAGAGTTTATTTAACCTGTGCCCTATTTATGTACACTTGCATTGTTTTGAATCTTTTGCATTTTTACAAAGTAATAATGAATAGTCTTACAATACATCATTTTGAACGTGTGCAGGGTTATCTATATATCTGTAGGATCATTCATCAGATTTTGCCACAACGCCCTCTATAAATATTGTTGCATTTTGTACTGCCCCAGTAGTGTATAAAAAATACTTATTTCCCTCAGAGCTACATCAACAAAGTATATGTATGAAATTTTGGATTATTCCCTATTTGGTAGGAACAATAAACCATCACCATATAAAATCAATTCACCTTTATCTTAGTGTGAATGGATGTGTGCATTTTTCATATATATTAGAGCCATTTGTGTTTCTTTATCTGAAAATTTTTTATGTTCCTTGCTCAAATTTTTATTGTACTGTTGGCCTTTTCCTTAAGATTCCTATAAATTCTTGGTTTTTAGGAAGAGTGGTTCCTTGTTTGTTACGTAAGTTGTAAATTGTTTTAACTTTGTTGTTTGGCTTTGGACATTCCTCCCAGTGTGTGTGTGTGTGTGTGTGTGTGTGTGTGTGTGTGTGTGTGTGTTTGAGCACAGAAATTTTATTTTTACATAATTTAATTTTAAATATTTTATTTTATGGCTTCTAGTATGTGGGCTAAACAGGATTTTCCTTACTCCAAATTTCTAAAGATATTTTGCATGTTTTCTTCCATCACTTTTAAAGCTGTAGTTTTTACATTTAAATTAATCTATTTAAAGTTTACCATGGTATAATGAGTGAAGTACAGATCCTATGCTATTTTTTTTCTTAAGATTATCTACTATCCAGCACTATTTTTAAAAATCTCTGTCAATCTCACTGATTTGCATGTTACCAAACTCTGTCATATAGTAAATTCCCATGTTTTGGATCTATTTTTCAACTTACTACTCTAAATTTTTGTCTATGTGTCTAGCCTCACATAATATCATACCCCTTTAATAACTTTAGAGCTTCTATTAACTGTAATATCTGGTAGAGCCATACCCTCCTCATTTCGATGTTGATTTCCCCCTTTCTTTGGTATTTTATGGATTTTTTGTTTATCCCTTTTTTCTCGATTCAGTTAGCTTGTGATTCTCTGTTCTTGTAGGTATGCATTTCTCCTGACTGTTTCTGGGATCTATGGCACTGGGACCCCTCAGCAATCACTTTTCTTCCCTGCTTCTCCTGCCACTTCTTCCCACTCTGCTTCCTGCCAGCCTTTTCCTGCTCTGTTTTGTCTTGATCGTAACTGTTTTTATCAACACTAACACATATTTTGGAATTTCTAGGTTTTCTTTTCCTCCTAATCTCACTGAAAATGGCATTTAGGGGACTTTTTTTAGTTATCCATTTCAGTCTCTATAGTTTCCAAGAAGAAAACTGAAAGAATTAAGCTGAAGCCATAGTCATACCAGAAGTCTGATGATCTTATTCTAGATTATCAATACGTAATCATTATAGAAATTTTGGAAAATAAGAAAAATGTCAAAACAAAATGATCCACAATCTCACTTGCATAAATAACAAAGGTGAACCTTTTGATGTATTTCCTTATAGTCTTTTCTATCATGTATTGTATAAATGAGGTCAATTGTACAATCGTGTATGCCAATTCTTTCACTTCATATTTTAATACATTTAAATTTTAAAGAACCACATATTTCTAAAGATAGAAATATCAAGAAGACAGAAGGGGAAGAGATAAAATAGAACCAACTATTTTTTTCTATTTTATAAATAATTTTATATGATTATTGTGTCTGTGTGAGCTCTCAACTTACTGGTTCTCCATAATTCACCTACCCATTTCCTTACTGCTGAACATGCAGTCGATTCTCATGTTTTACTATTTTAAATAGCACTGATAGACAAGAAAGTCATAAATATTTTAGAATATGCTTCCCAGTTCACAAAAGTAGAATCAAAGGATATGAAATCTTTTAAGGTTTTTTGATACATACTGATATTTTTTCCCAAAAATGTTAACCAAATTAACACTTCCAGCAATAGAATATGAGTGTCAGTTTGATCATACCCTCTGAGTATCATCTTAACATTGATTAGCCAGTAAAACTTATTCTTTTGGTTTCCCATAATATTACTCCCATCATGTGTCAATAAGTGGCAGTGATCAGAGCCAACTGCATTTTATAAGCATGATTAGAAGCCATTGCTTGACTCTCAAGTCTGTTCTCCTGTCAGATAAAGATGCTGAAAAGGAACTGAGATGATTGAATGTTTTTATGATCAATGTCCCCTTTCCCCAAATGTAGATTACATTCACTCTATCACTGTCTATTGGGGAATGAAGTTGAAGTTATTGGCTCTGATAAAAAAGGAGTGGTAGGCTGTATTACACTTTCATATTAAATACTGATAAATGAAGAAAAGCATTTTGAGGTCTAAATTATCTAGCCCATTACTTTAATTTTATTCTCCTTTTGATATACCATGAGACAGTCTAGTTTTGGAAAAATAGTACCCTCTCACTGCCTTTCTCATATTGTCCATAGTACCCTAGCCATGCTTTTCCTAAGACAGTGAAATATTCCCACATGACCTAAACATGAATAAAACATCTTTGATGGAGCAAACTTACTTGTAACTGTCATTCAACAACAGCCTTATCAGCATTTCATGTTGAAAATTTTTCTCCACTTTTATAGTTCCAACTATATAAGGACTAAAAGTTCAAAATGTAAAACTTTAAATTTAAAAGCTATAAAAGTACACTATAATTTGTTTATCTGACTTAGCTTTTCTATTTTAATTATCTACAGTAGGATTATTGCTATCAATACAAGACTTAGACACTTACCTAAGGAAGAGATCATATCGAATATCATCATTTGGGTTCCCTGATGGGGTCGTGTAGCAATAATCCATTAAGACATTCCATCTGCAGGAAGAGGTAAGAATAATCTAGAGTCAGAATCTCCTTTTGGATGTTAGTTACTAATCCAAGGGAAGTAGATATCGACAAACATCTTATCCCAGGGAACATAGTTTTATATTATTTGCAGAGACTTCTTGTTTATTAAAATTTTCTCCTAAACTCAAACTATTTAAAAGTCTGCAACAAATTGCTGTCACACATCAAGAATCACATACAACCAAGAATAAAAATGCCAAGAAGACAAAAAGGGAGAAGGTAAAGTAGAACCAGATTTCTAGAGTGTGCTAATCTCTTCAGGATGCAATGTTTAAATAATAATATATGAGAAACCCAAAATAAACTATTTACATGCTACAATTTTTTTACTAGGCCAGAAATGGATCTTTACTTTTGAATTTCCTTTCAATTCTGATCATTCTGGATTTTCTATGTGTCAAATGAAACTTGATTGATTTTGTTATTTTGCAGAGATGTTTCTGGAGATAGTTTTATATAATTTTGGCCCAGATTCTTATGGGGAGAGTTCTTTTGTTTTTTAATAAACTTTTATTGAATAGTAACACACATAGAAAATACATGAATCATAAGTGTTCACAAAATGACTGCATCTGATTAATCACCTTTCAGATGAAAAACATAGAACATTCTGGTATCCCAAAAGCTCTCCCCATGCCCTCTTCCAGTCACTACCCCTCCTTCTTTATGGGAAGAATTGCTATTTTCCAATTAATGACATAAAGTGGGTGTCACCCTTTAATCCTTGTAATTTGGTTTTTTTAAAGATAAATTTATGTATTTATTTATTTATTTTTGGCTGCATTGGGTCTTCGTTGCTGCACACGGACTTTCTTTAGTTCTGGGAATCGGGGGCTCCTCTTCATTGTGGTGCGCGGGCTTCTCATTGAGGTGGCTTCTCTTGCTGAGGAGCACGGGATCTAGGTGCACGGGCTTCAGTAGTTGTGACACGTGGGCTCCAGAGTGTAGGATCAGTAATTGTGGAGCACGGGCCCATTTGCTCCGCGGCATGTGGGATCTTCCTGGACCAGGGCTCGAACCCACGACCCCTGCACCAGCAGGTGGATTCTTAACCACTGCTCCACCAGGGAAGCCCCCTTGTAATATGTTATTTCTACTTATTAGCATTTCTTTTTTGTTTTAATTTAGGCAAATATGTAAAATATATGTATTTTTACATATAGGCAAACTAAAAAATATAGGCATTACCTTCTAAACCAAAAATTGGGGTACATGATTTGATATACAGTTTGACAGGAGGCAGAATATTTGAAATCATCCCTCTCTTGGAGAATCTGAGGTCTATGGCTTCAGAAGGTGTGGCGATTGTGGGTGGGCGGGCATTCAGGTGGGAAGAGTAATGTGAACAAAGGTGTGAAAGAACAGAAGGAGGGCTTCCCTGGTGGTGCAGTGGTTAAGAATCCGCCTGCCAATGCAGGGGGCACGGGTTCATGCCCTGGTCCGGGAAGATCCCACATGCGGCAGAGCAACTAAGCCCGTGTGCCGCAACTACTGAGCCTGCGCTCTAGAGCCCGCGAGCCACAACTACTGAACCCACATGCCTAGAGCCCGTGCTCCACAACAAGAGAAGCCACCTCAATGAGAAGCCCGCGCACCGCAGCTAGAGAAAGCCCGCGCACAGCAAAAAAGACCCAACGCAGCCAAAAATAAATAAATAAATATTTTAAATAAAAAGAAAAAAAAAACCAGAAGGGACTAGGAAGGTCCTGGGGTTCATGGGGAGCATCAGGTGGGAGGGCTGAGATGCGAGCAGCACGGAGACACTGGAAAATCTGGAAAGGAGTCTTAGGTGCTGACATTTTTTAGAGAGAAGCAGCAGGATGAAGGAAGGTCACAATCCCCACTCTGGCAGGGATGTTTTGGGGTGAATGTGCTAGAGAGTGCAGGAGGTGTTTTGAGATGCTGACAGCTGGACCAGAGGGTGGCTGCATGGGTGGAAGAATAATAGACATAATAGGAGAGGCACGTGGGAAGGAAAACTGAAGAATAAGATGGGGTGAATTCCTGAGAAGTTTTTTGGACATTTAAGGTGAGGTTATGTCACCTTAATATAGGGTCGAGTTTCCCATTTTGGAAACTGGGAGAACAGTGGTTCCACTGATATTCTTCTTTTCCTTTAAATTCGTGTCTTTTCCCTTGATTAATCTCACCCCATTCTGACTGCTCTCTTGTTTGGAGTGATAAGGATAGATATCAGACAGAGATGACACTAGATCAGGGCCAGGAACACTGCGTAGGATTTGAGCTGGCAGAAATAAAATGGAAGCGTGTGTGTGAGGAAAGAGGGTGGTGGTGGAGATAGAATCTGGTCAGAGGCAATGGCATAAGCCTTGCTATGTTTGGCAAAAATGTGTAGCCATGGATGGCGAGAGTGAAATGTCTGTACCTGGTTAGGGCAGGAGATGTATTAAAATCCCTAGGGGAGTGGCCTCAGGCCTATGCCCCTAACTACTTTTTTTTTCTTTTAATTAATTAATTTATTTATTTTGGCTGCTTTGGGTCTTCATTGCTGTGCGCGGGCTTTCTCCAGTTGCGGCAAGCTGGGCTACTCTTCGTTGCTGTGCGCAGGCTTCTCACTGTGGTGGCTTCTCTTGTTGCAGAGCACGGGCTCTAGGCGTGTGGGCTTCAGTAGTTGTGGCTCACGGGCTCTAGAGCACAGGCTCTGTAGTTGTGGCGCACGGGCTTAGTTGCTCCGTGCCACATGGGATCTTCCCGGACCAGGGCTCGAACCCGTGTCCCTGCACTGGGGGGTGGATTCCCAACCACTGCGCCACCAGGGAAGTCCCCCTTAACTACTTCTTTAAGAGCCATTGTTTAGCATTTCTAAATGGAATGGCAATGGCAATATTTTTTTTAAAGTGAATGAGCTAACTTTATGATTCATGAGGCTTTAGGCAGCCAAAATGTTTTAACCAACAAAAGATAAGGGTTTGAAAATACCTGCTGTCCAGATTAGTGGCTTGTACAGCTGCAAATACTTTGGTTTTCAAAGGTAATCCTATACTCGGGATAATTAACTGCTGACTGTAGGTTGAATCCTAATGATGAAAAAAATAAGCAATTAATCTATCATTGCCTTCCCAACAGCACATCTACTTAAGACAATAATGTCCTATAAAAGAAAAGGGGTCAAATCAACATCAATTTACAGAACCAACTCCAAAAAGGACCTAATTAATCCTCTAGTTTTTGGCAGAACTGTTCTTAATCATATCCAAGTAACAAATTCATGCATAAATCTTTTTGTGTCCGTAGTTTACCATTTATGATGATTAATGTTCAGTGTATTTAAATTATATGCAATGGTTACTAGTCAGAGATTAGTATTTAGTTTGTCTAATATTCAACTATCAATATTCAGTTTATTTAAATTCATATTCCAGTTATTTAAATTATATTAGTGGCTAATATTCAGTTTATTTAAATTATATCTGCTTCAGTTTAAGCCCTTTGCCATTGGAGTTGTAAGTCTTTACACTTTAAATAATGTCTCATTTACCCAGAGTCACTTATCTGGCAATTTGAAATTACCAAAATTTAATAAAAAACCTAAAAAGAGACCAGTATGGTCTCTGAGTTGCCAAAATGCATGCCCTGGAATTCCTGTACTAGATTACATGGTAAAGACTTATAGAAGGGTGTCTTAGGACTTCATTTCTACCTTTTACCCTAAGTTTAGACCAATTCTGGAGAGTTTATTTATATCACTTCCCAATCTACAGTAGATTAAAGCAGCAAATTAGAAATTGAGAAGTGACAGCTTTAATTTGATAGTAAAGAAGAACAGAAAAAAATGTAGAATAAAGAAAAAACTTCTCAAAATCTAAGCTGTCAAATCATTTAGCATGGAGGCAAATTGTTTCCCCCAAATTCAGTAACTCTGAAGATAATGCTATTTTGCAGCAAAGGGGAATTTTTAATGTTCATTATGAAATCTCAACATCATCAAGCAAAGGCAAAATACAGAGCATACTCTATTTAAGAAGGTTGGGAAGAAAACAACAGATATTGAATTTTTAAAATTAAAAGAATAATAATTCGTATGATTCACTTTTGAAAAAGTTGCATTCATGTGGAATATTTCATTCTCAAATAAAGCCTGATAAATGAGGGATTATATGCTGTATTTATTTTCTATATTTCTGTGATAAATGATAATAGCTCCTCTAACCATTTCTGATAGGTAGTATTTTTATTTCATTATCTTTCTGGCTCCCTTTTCCAACTTCTCCAAGTTATCCACATTTCATTAACTATACAGTTCTTTCATCTTGTATTTGCATCAATATTCTCCAGAAGAATGTTTACTGTTTTTTACAAGTATTATACTATAAAGTCAGTTGCAAGTGATATGACTCAGCTGTGGTTTAATCATGACTTATCAAATTTATTCTTCTAAAAGGTGATCTTCTGATTTTATTTTGTTTAGTTGCCTTTACTCCCGTTAGCACAATATTGTCCCTAAAATCAATTATATTTATTTTAAATTTTTTCTTCAACTTTAAAAATAATTCATAATTAACATAACCCAGTTTTAGATTTACTCTGTTTCTTTATCTGCTCAGAAGACACTATTACTTAGGTATAATTCAAATTCACAAGGTCATCCTCACTTTCAGTTTCCACAGAGGAGAAAACTGATCTATTTATACCATGCAAAAATAAGGTCATAGTTCAACTTGAAGTAAACTCCATATATTAAAATCACACAGTCAATAAATGTCATTATTTATTACAAGTAAAATTTTCCTAAGTACATTCACTGAATCCCAGAACACATAGAAATAAACAATTGTACTTTTTCCCAAGTAACTAACCATAGAATAAGAGCAGTAGGTATGTAATATAATTTTCATCATTCCTAAGGGTTAGAAATCACAAACTTTGCATGTAAAATAGGAAAATATGGCCCCCAATGGTTGTAAAATAATACTTAGTTTGAAATACTGCAATAAAATTACATTTGGGTAGCTAAATGTTAGTGTTCCAAACAAATAATAAATATGGTTTTGGATCAATTCGTCAAAGTATACAAAAATTTTTTCAGTATAAATTACTATTTTTTTAATGTCCTGTAAGATGGCAAAATATTACAATGGTGCCATGTTAAGAAACTAGTTTGGGGCAGTGAAGCTCTCCTGTATGATACAGTAATAATGGATGCATGTCATATACATTTGTCAAAACCCATAGAATATATAACGTGAAGTATTAACCTAAATGTAAACTATGGACCTTACTTAATAATATGTCAGTATTGGTTCATCAATTGTAACAAATATGCCATATGACCCATAATACAAGGTGCAGATAATAGAGGAAGTTGTATGCAGGCACTGGAGGTCTATAGGAACTCTCTGTACATTTTAGGTCAATTTTTCTAAATCTAAAACTGCTCTAAAAAAATTGTCTGTTAATTTTTAAAACACTAGTTTGTAGGGAAGTGGTTGAATTTTATTAAATAACTGGTTAGTAAATAACTTTTAAATTTTAATGTATTAATTCAACCATTAGTAATACTTTCATTGCAAATTGGTTAAAAATGAGAAGGATTTTGGCACTATGTATTTCATTTATATTCTGATATAAATTACTTACTATAGAATTAAAATCTTAAGGTTATCATCAAATTATAGACTTTTACTTGGCATTAAGATTCTAGAAACTCTTTGAAGGATTAGGTCTAGTTAGCAACAGGACTACGATACTATTTCTAATGATAAAGGAAAGAGCTTAATAGCAAAGCTCTCCTCAAATCCACAGTTCTAAGGTTTGATTTTCTGCTTTTCTGCTGAGAGAATAGTTTAATTTCACAGAAAATAGTGGTATCCTTAAATGTCATGTGAGTATGTTTTTCACTTTTTTAGGATCAGGAATTCTCATCTTTGTTTCACTCAATTATAACAAATAAGATTGAATCCAAACCATTCATCACAATTCTACCTGAGGGACCTTACACATATAAATTAACAGAAATGTTCCCATTTAAAAATACTGCTCACAACAAAATAAATATCTGGCCATACTGGGAATGAATACTGACCCATATTTGCTGAGTATTGTAAAACCAAGTATCTTGGCAGCTTCTCCTTACAGAAGAAAGTTTAGAAATGACAGAAAGGCAATCTCCATTCCAACACATTTTAATTTGTTGTTTAGAACTCTGTGGTGTCAGACTACAAACTTATAAACATGACTTTTTAAAATGCCTTTGGAAAATGTCTTACTACAATATTTATAGCACATTATATTCAAAGTATAATGCAATGACTTTTAAATCAGTTGCATGAATTATAACTCAGTGCCATGATGACACGAATAATAATGTAAAAATCAGATTCATAATTTACAAAAATGTTGGTTGATAGATTGAAAATTGATATTTAAATCAGGCATTTAACATGTATGAATAAAAATTTTTAATCAACATGAAAATATCATTGTGAGATTAATGTTAGTTATAAATAGAAATTCATGTATTTTTCACGTTTTTGCTGCCACTGTCGATATTTAAATGACAAAAGTTTATACAATACTGTGCTGTCAACCCAAATTATTTCAAATGTGACAGAATTGACAACAGCCAAAACCCACATTGAAAATATTAACACATTCATCACCAAGCATCGTGCCTTCAAGTCAAGTATCATTTGGACTTTTCCTATCTTTTTATCACAAATATATTATTTCCAAAATCTTGACCCTGACTATGGCTACACACACACACATACACACATAAATAAATATATATGTATAAATGTAGATAGACACTTGGAGTAACTATGCAGAATCACATTT
This sequence comes from Balaenoptera ricei, assembly GCF_028023285.1. NCBI lineage: Eukaryota > Metazoa > Chordata > Mammalia > Artiodactyla > Balaenopteridae > Balaenoptera > Balaenoptera ricei. The sequence continues at coordinate 111,629,214 of NC_082642.1, forward strand.
ATAAAGTAAAGTTTAAATCATACACCAACTTCTAGAAAAAAATGGAGTTTTTAGTATACTTTTATCACTAAGATATATGAAAATGGTGGTAAAGATGAATAAGTGTTACCAAAGTATAACAAGGTTAATGTGGCTTTTGGTACATTTTTATATAAAAGCCATTCTCATAAATGGCTCCTCAGAACAGTGAAAGAGGAGATAACATCCTTCGCCCGTCAACTTACGTTATAAAGAATCAGGTTCAAAGTGCTGACAAATGTACCATTGTTCTCCCTCACAGAAATAGCAGCTGAGGACCTAAAACAGATTGAGGAAAAGGAAGGCATTGATGAGATTTTTAAAGTTTCAGTTATACCTTAATGTTAGATTTAAGGCAAAAAACTCTTGAGTAATCCTGACATACTTTTAACTAGGTCTGGAGTGTGCATACTGTTTAAATTACTGAACAGATAAATAATCAAAAAGCAAGAGGGACTAAGTAAAGACAAACTGTTCTTTATGATCTTTTTATTTATAAAGGAAGCTTTTTTACATTTTTTATTACTTACATGAAACTTTTGCAGAAAAACGTCATTCCAAAAAAAATTGAATCTGATGCAAATACATTTTCATCAATTTCACTTCAATAGAAGTTTCATGAGATCAGGGACTTTGTTTTACTTTGTTCACTGCTGGAACATTGCATGGCACGTAGTAGGTGTATAATATTTATTGAATAAATGAATACATTTCCATGTGCATTGAAGTTCAGGAGTGTATTTAGTGAGAAAGTTGAGGGGAGCAGAGTGAAAGACTATGACCTCCTTCCCTCTGCACCTGTATGCTTTTGACTCAAGGCCTTTCTTTTCTTTTTTTCCACATCAAAATCTTGCTTTTGACCAAGCTGTTTGTCATCATTGTGCCATTAAGTCATCTATGAATATTTTTTATCTGAAGCAAAATGTGTCCTCCACGTTCCCTGTGACTAAGATTAAACAATAACTTTACTTTTGTGATAGAAAACCCTAGAACTGGAGAGGGAAAGTTCTTATTCAATCACTCCATCTTGTCAAAAATATTTCACAAATCCATATGGTTATATTGTAACATGGATGTATAACTGTCTTGGAGTATGCGCTTTGGGAGTAATGAATGGATACATGACTATAAACAAAAGGCAATGACCTCAGTCCATGTCTGAAGCTCTTTGGCTCTGGGTGACACCACCTTTCCTGGGAAGCATCAGCAACTGTGCAGGTGACACCTCAGCAGGAGGCATGGAGACCTCAGATTCTGGGCAGCAGAGTCCACCAGTGAGAGATACGGCAGAGAATGAAGCCAAAGAGGACCCAACAATGCAGTGACCGAATGTTCTACACACTGGAAACAGGACAGGCCCTTCTGGACTGCATAAGCACCCAGGGTTCTTGGGTTCTTGGGCAGTTCTGAAGGGAGCTAGGAGAACCCAAGGCTGACTAGTTTGAGCCAATTTTAATTGGAGGGGGGGAGGATTAAAACTGAGCTGTTGATATGCATCATAACAATAACACTCACAGATGGATAGAGAGGTAGATAGGTAGGTAAATAGATAGATAGATAAGACCTTATATGATTTCCATTAGATTGAGTTTAGCTATTCTCAACAAACCCTGCTATCTTTATAAGTCCCTCAAGGGTAAAAATGACTCAAACCAAAAGACAATATGAGAAAGCAAGAATAAAATGCGACTTACGAAGCAAGCTGGGTATTATTAACCAGGTATTCCAATGGATAACTACAACTAAATTTGTAAAGAAGTCCAGGTAGATAGCTGATGATTGTTGGTGGGTCTGGAGTATCAATATATCCTGAAATATTTCCTATTTGTACTGAAGTTGCATTTCCATAAGCACTGACTCCAGGAATTGTGGATACCTGTTAGAATGGTAGATCAAGCTCAGTTATTAAATTGTTACATGTAAATCTAGGCATTTCATATAAATAAATATTAGAAATAAAATAAAACATTAGACAGATCATTTCTAGGGTCTGTTGCAACTATAACATGGCATGGTTTTGAAATTATACACATATAATGCTACTTATAAGTGATCATATGTCTTTTTTTTCTTCTTCTCATAAAGAGGGTGATTTTATTCTTTTTTAATTAGTTTTTATTGGAGTAGAGTTGATTTACAATGTTGTGTTAGTTTCAGGTGTACAGCAAAGTGAATCAGTTATACATATACATATATCCACTCTTTTTTAGGTTCTATTCCCATGTAGGTCATTACAGAGTATTGAGTAGAGTTCCCTGTGCTATACAGTAGGTTCTTATTAGTTATCTATTTTATATATAGTAGTGTGTATATGTCAACCCCAATCTCCCAATTTATCCCCCCTGTTCCCCCCTGGTAACCATAAGTTTGTTTTCTACATCTGTGGCTCTATTTCTATTTTGTAAATAAGTTCATTTGTAGCATTTTTTTAGATTCCACATATAAGCGATATCATATATTTGTCTTTCACTGTCTGACTCATATGTGTCTTTTAACTAAATAAAACTTCATATAACCAAAGACACTATACTCATATTTCATAAATAAGAAAGTAGAGAGACTATATGTTACTCGTTGTGCTACAGCAAGTAATTTGAAAACGCTCATGGGTAAAGTCCAAATCCCGTGGCATGGTCTAAAAGACCCCTGTTAATCTGATCTTGTTTTCCATGTTAGCTTCACATCTCCAGGCTCCCACTCTTGGTTAATAATGTCCCAGCCCCAAGGCCCTTGTTGCTCTGGCCTTTGTGCATACCCCTCCTGCCTCCACTCTCCCCTCCTCACCACGACATATCCCACTCCTCCCCTGGATCTCATCTTGCCTGGAAACTTCTCCTGATAGCCCCACAGCTTCTATTCATGCAATCACAGTGCATGAGCAGTCTGACTCAGCACACCCCCATCCATAATCAGAGCTCTTTGTGGGCAGGGGACCCTCCTGGTCTTGTTTGCCTTTGTCCCTTCAGCATAGCTCAGTGACACCAGCATTTTGGGGTCCTCGAGATAAATTCTGAACAAATGAATTAAGGTCACACATTTTCTTAGGGTCGATCTTCTCAGGGTCTTCCTCTGTGGTACATGGAGATTCTCATCCCCTTCCAGGACAATAGTTCATAGGTGGGTTGCAGAGGGATCATGAACTCCTAGAATTTATATAAAAATATTGTCCATGTGTATATTTCCCTGGGACTGATTAGCTTTCATTTCTCCAATCCCACTAAAATTTAAGAGCCAGCATTTCAGGAATAATCAATAATGTTCTTGACCTTCATAATACAATTGAGCTTCTCCCGCCATGTCAAATACAATATGATGCTCAATTAATATTTTTAGCAGATATTATGGAGACCTGTAACATTTAATTTTCAACAATAGAATATACTTTATACGTGAACCTAGGAGCACATGGGCAAAGCTGAAGCAATAATCTAGCTGACTCATGAAGAGAACCAAAATCATTATGAATGAAAACATTTTGATTCTAATCCAGATGACTTAGTAGTCTACTTAATTTTTCCCATACAGGACTATCCTTGGAGCAGACTCCAAAGGTGGTGACATCTAAGACAAAAATAAAAAAGTAAGTGATTCTTCCTCTCTACACATCGCTTGCCTGACTGGCTAGCTAAACATGCAAATTCTGTCTGCGAAAAAAAAATTATATACATATATTTATATATATACATATAATATATATCTCAATTTTTATACCAGAGTAATTCAGCTCTAAAAAAAAAAAAATGAAGGTACACACATGAACACGTACACACACACACACACACACACACACAGGCTTTGTCTGGCATTTCTCCCAAATTGTTTTTCCAGCAGCAGGGTAAGACTGAAGTCAAGAGTAGAAAGCTTCTTGAAGGAGAGGCCTTGGGCTACCGTGGGAGGAGGGGCAGAGCTGCTTCTCTCCACATGGGCTCCCTCCCTCCACACGGAACCTCGGATGTGTAATAATCAACCTGCATCACTCTCCCTCTCTCCCTTAGGCCCACTTCATAACCTCTCTGCACACAACCCAGAGAGATGAATAAACGTTTTTAATAAAAAGAGTCAAGAATACTCAAGCTGTAGACTTGGAAATGGTCATGGGCACAATATTCTAACTGCCCTCCGGGAAAAGATAAAGGAGATTCAAAGAAATCTTTTTCCTGTCTCCTATCTCCCACCACGTCTTAAAAGTCCTGCCCTTAGAATAATCAAGCTTTCCCCCTTAATCCCAAACAATAATTTATCAAGAGGAAAAACGGATCTCTCCTTCTTCACCGGGCTGAGTGGTCATGCTCATTGAATCTTCTTTTTGTCTTTGCTAGGATTAACCAATAAGACTCTATTTAAACAAGCAAAAGAAAAAATAGTGCTAAATGAATTTTAGTGTAACACCCCCCAAATCACAATATTTTTACTTCAATTAATTTTAATTCCCAGGAGAGTGAATGCCTCTTTCAATTCTATTTTTGGTGTTCAATGCATGCATAAATAAATGAATAGTGTAGACTAGTGGTTCTCATTCAAGGTGGAAATATTTGAAGTGGTGTTTTGATTTTCACAATGACTGGAGAGAGCGTGCTACTGGGATTTCATAGGTAAGATTGGGTATGATAACATTTTGAAATTCAAAGGACAGTCCCACAGGATGAAGAATTTCACACTGGAAATGCTAACAGCCCTCTTTTACAGAACAGTGGTGTGGATCATTCAATGGTAAACATGATACCTAGAAGACTCTAAGTTTCTCATTCTATATTTCATCTTTCTTCCTGAATGAGGACACTAAGAAGCAATAGGCCAAGTGATCCATTGCCAAACTCACTGGAATACTTCCATAAAAAGCATGAGGAACATAGCTAATGATCAACAGTAGAGACATATTCCTCAGCGTCACTCACACAAAATAATGTTGGTTGGAGTAGCACAGTTAATCTCAGGCCCCTCAACCACCAGCTACAATAAACAGAACCACTATTGGAAAATAAAATTGTATGATTGGGAGCAGAAGCCTCAAACAGACAAAGGAAAGCTATTTGTTCAGTTTTATTGGAATTTTTTCTCGAAAGATAGATTGGGCTTCTGATTATTTCATGAAACTGGGAGTTTTTTTAGTTATGATCCCCAAACCTAGCACACAATTTCACACTAATCTTACCACTAAATTGTTTCCACAGCCCTCCAAGGTGCTGAGATTGATGATGAAAATGACCACCGCAGGAAAGGTGTTGTTATTGATGAACCCCCTGCAGTGGGAATCCCCATGCCTTCCGTTCAGTGCCAGGTCTGTTTCAGAATAACCGGAGAAAAGTACTGTGCAAAAATTAATCTTCATTGTAATGGCCTGGACCCCACAGTAGACATTGATGTCTCTTTCAGCTGAAATAAAAAATATAAAAAAACAAACAAGTCACGAAAGCACAGCATGGGGTCCAAGAATAACTTTAACATCCCCTGAGGTATTTTCATCCCCTTGGTCTGTTTAACTCATTCCTATACTTGAATATACCATAATCCAACGTGAACGTATTAGGAAAAATAGTCTTTGATTTAGTTATTTCAGGAGAGATCTTTGAGTGTAGAGATTATAGTTCATCTCTGTTTCCTTGTGCCTGGTATACAGTGGATGTGCATTAAATGTTGATCGGGTAGTGTAAAATGATTGTAGAATTGAGTGGAAAAAATTAGGCCACTTAGGAAATTCAGAAGAGAGTAACTGAATTATTTAGATCACCTGTCTAGAGTAGTGAGACTCACTACAAATGATGCATTTTCTCAAGTGTAAGGAAGAAGCAGTTAAAATCCATCCTAAGCCAAATTGCTGAGCACTTCGGTGTTTTGTAACCCATCTCATCCAGGATGTATAAACAAAAGCCATCCATGCAGATTCCATTTTATTTTATTAAATTATGCTAGAAAGGAAGAGAATGAAAACTTACCTGTTGATATTACTGTCAGATATGCAGTCTACCCTAAGAAAAATTTGCCAATGACTATTCCTGAATAAAAGCAATTAACTAGGCATGAAAATGTAAATTCACAATTTGCAGTTTTCCATGATTCCATGAGTTATCAGTGATGGGGTCCATTCCAGGTCTATAGAGGTGAGCAGGCACACACACACACACACACACACACACACACAGCCCACACACAAAATTTTCATGTCTCTATTTAGTTATTTTTCTGCATGTAATGAGGAAAATATATGTAGAAAATGGAGAATTTGGCTGCTGCTAGGTAATTCCCCAGTGTCAGAAGCTTTTAGTTTTATTGGTTTTGGTAACTGTTACAGATTGAATTGTTTCCCTCCCTCCAGAAAAAAAAAAAAAAAAAAAAATACATTGAATCTTAACCCCCAGTACCTCAGAATGTGACCTTATTTGGACATCGGGTTATTGAAGAGGTAATTAGTTTAGATGAGGTCATACTGGAGTAGGGCGGGTCTCTAATCCAATATTACTGGTGTTCTTCTAAAAGGAATATCATGTGAAGAGACAGAGACACAGGAAGAATGTCATGTGAAGACAGAGAATTGGAGTGACACACCTACAAGCCAAGGAACAGCAAAGACTGTCAGCAAACCACCAGAAGCTGGGAAGAGGCCAGGAAGGATTCTGTCCAGAGTCTCAGATGGAGTTTAGCCCTACTGATACCTTGATTTTGAACTTCCAGCCTCCGGAATTGCGAGAAAATATATTTCTGTTGTTTGAAGTCACTCTGTTTATGCCACATCGTTACAGCAGACTTAGGAAATTAATACAGTAAGCTTACCACTCTTTAACACTCTTATTTTTTACCACTGAGATAAAGAATCTGAAACATACATCTGGTTTTCAAAGTGTGAAAACAAACAAATAAAAATGGATTAAGCTGTTTGGAGAAATCAACTTTATTGTTCAAAAAAGGAAAAACAAGCAAAATAAAATATTTTTTTGGTAAATGATCTAATATGTAAATGTCATTCATGACTTTTTGGCATGAAGTTAATTTGCTTAAATGTATCAGTTCTAATCTATGGGTAAAAGTGTTCAACAGCATATTTCTTTGGAGTGTTTATTCTGCATACTGGCTTTTTGTTGGTAAAGTGAATCATGTTTTGAGGATACGAATCAATCAAAATGGAAATTTCTATGTTTGATTATGATTTTAAACTCAATACAAAAAAGAAAAATTGTTTTCATAGCAAAAGATAGAAAGATGGAAAATCTTTTTCATGGCCAAAAGGCAAATATGAGGCTACTTAGTATGGAAAACTCCAAGCAATATTCCCTTTGTAGGTGGAAAATAAAATGATATTCCACAGATGAAGTATACTGTGCCAACACAGAAAATAATAAATACCACTTAAAATTGGGAGAATATGTCTATTAGCTTTCAACAACATTAGCTGTTCAAATGCAACTATAATTTTTAAATGATGCTCTTATTAAAATAATGAGTTCATTTAAACAAATGTTTGAGTGTTTCAAACATTCAAACTTCAAATTACATCTTAAATCTGTTGATTTTTCTCCATCTTTATGCTATTCCTTGGTCTATGCCATAATTATATTTTCCCCTAGAATATTACATTAACCTCCTAACTGGTTCCTTTATTTCTACTCTTAATGCCCTCTAATTAGTACAGCTGTTAAAACGTAAATCCAATCATGTTACCTCTTTGCGAAGATCTTCAACAGCTATTCATTTCACTCAGGCCAAAAGTCCAAATCTTTTCCCAGGTCCTCAAGAATCTCTGTGATCCACCACCTGTCTACCTCTGCATTCTTATCTCCTCTCTACTATCTCCCTTGCTCCCTACATCTGTTTCATAGAATTCTTTTCAGTTCTTTAAAAGTATCACACTGAATCATAGAGGCCAGATTAGTGGTTACCTCTGAAGGAAAACTGTCTAGAATAAGGGAAACAAGGAAAATTTGGAGGGTGATAAAATTGTTCTCTATCAATCTGGGTGGTGATAACATGAGTGTATACATATGTTAAAATTTCAAGCCACACCCTTAAAATTGCTGCATCTTATTTTATATGTTATTCCTCAATAAAATACCGTATTTTAAAAAGCCTAATATAGGTTACATAAGACCTTCAATCAGTTTTCTTTCCCCTCCGTAGGATGCTTCTCCTATTCCCAATCTTTGTCTGAGGAACTCCTACTCATCCCTCAGGTCTCGAATTTCATTGTCTTTTTCCCAAAGACTTTCCTGATCCCAAATCTAAATTATGCTACTCTGCTTATGATGTCAGATCGACTTGGAATCACATATGTATTTGTATAATTGTCTTCTCAATAAATTGGAAGTCCCAGAAGGCAGGAAGCTATGATATTCATTGATGTACTCCAGTGAGTTATTAATTAATTACTCACATAAATTATGGGGCAATAGACTGCACTAAGGATGTACAAAGTAGTGGTCCTTTTTCTTAGGTAGATCACAGTCCATAAGAGGAAATAGATGTGGCCCACATTTACAGAAAGATTGGACAGAGAACCATGGGGTGGCATAGAAAGAGAACCTTACCCAGACCAGTTGACTAGGGACAGCTTCCTGGAGAAGATGGCATTGAACTGAGTTTTGAAGTATCGGTAGGAGTTAGCTACAAAAAGTAGTGGGAAACTTACAGCACAAAGGGGACAGCATGAATGATGACAGAAGTATGAAATAAATATGCTCAGGCTGGTTAGGAGCTGGACAGTTCCATTTTCATTTGAATTTAAAAAGCAAGGAGGGGGACTTCCCTGGTGGTGCAGTGGTTAAGAATCCGCCTGCCAATGCAGGGGACACGGGTTAGAGCCCTGGTCCGGGAAGATCCCACATGCCGCGGAGCAACTAAGCCCATGCGCCACAACTACTGAGCACACATGCCACAACTACTGAAGCCTATGCCCCTAGAGCCTGTGCTCCACAACAGGAGAAGCCACTGCAATGAGAAGCCTGCGCACAGAAACAAAGACCCAATGCAGCCAAAAATAAATAAATTAAAGGAAAAAAAAAAAAAAAAAGCAAGGAGGAAATGGTAGGCAATGAGGCCAAGTAGCAAGCACACAGGCAAGATCACAGGAAACCTTCACATACAAAATGGTCTCTGTAAGGTAGCAAAATGTCTACTTAAATGTGAAATCAAATTCTCAACTACCAGAGCATGCACTAAGAACTCTTTATGCCTGGCGAAATAGAGAATGAGTATCATTGCATTACTTGGCATACCATAAATGTATGGAAGTTAATACATATCATTAAATATGTTACAAAAGAGGTATCACTCCCTTAACTTAAACCAACTAAAGATTTTAGCTTCCTCACCTTTGTTCGAGAATTAATTGATACCTATGCTAGCTTAACAATGGCAGTGATTGCTTTGTCCAGACGTAGTGCTCTCTTCCGTTTTCTGCTTTATAACTGGAGACTTGTAACCCCTGCAGTGGAACTGAATTTGCTACAAGCTGATCTCACTTGGAGAAATGATAACAAACTAAAGACTTTACAGTGTAAGAAAGGATCTGTTCAAATCCATCCTAACTTAGCTTTCTAAAGACTTTTCACTGTCCCTACCAAGGAACACATTTTTCCCTGGTTGTAGATACTAAAGACATCTATTCAGCACAACTTTTCCATTTGTGAGGCTTTGAGGCAAACAAAAATGCTACTTCAAGTTGCCAAAGAGCAATTTCTGCCAAAAGTAGAGAAATTGTTTTCAGTTACTGAATAACAGTTGCTCTCAACAACTAAATTTTTTTAGCCCTTTTATTGTCCAATCCCTGGCCTGAATTGTAATATCCCTTTGAACAACACTGCAGTATTAAACAAGCCAATGAATACAAGCTAACGACAAAAAATAATCAAGGAATAAACATCTTTAGATGTTTGGTTTCTAGTGTTTTCTGTCTAAAGATACTAAGTATGTCTAAAATGGTAGGCCTGCATACAGAGTTTAGGTGCAGTTATGCTGCCAAAAGGGTGATTTTTCCACTGATATTTAACCAAGCTAAGTTCTTCATAGGAAATTTTAAAATGCAGTATTCAATTGAATTCAGATAAAAATAAAGAGATGTTCTGCACTCCTCTTACCTACCAATCAGGCAATGAGTTTGTCTCAGATTTTCTAAAATTATGCAAATTTAAATATCCTGTCACACTAAATATCCTGTCACCATCTATCTCACCATGTACAAAAACATAGCCTGATATGGGGTTCATAGAATATGGTTACCATATAAATGGAGTAAAAAGGGAATGGATCCAATTCTATATATGTGAATAAAAACATCACTCTACCTATTTATCTCCAAGAAAGTTCCATTCCTAGAACACCTAGTATACTTTTCCCTTTAGACATAATTAATGACAATATATTCTCAGCATATGATTCACATATTTAACAAACATATCTATTTTCTTTTTCTCAACAATTCCATACTCAACTGGCTTACATCCAATGGCATCCAGATGAGGCTCATGATTCCTAGTTTTTGATACATGGAATGATTTTTATCTCATCTCAATACTATTAAGTTTGAGACCTACATTTCCTTTCAGTAGTGTCAGAATATTTAACATGTTCTAATTATTACCTGGATTAATAAGGGCACAGATCAATGCAAGTATTCAAATAATTTGCACACATATATTCTGCAACACAAACACCCTAGAATTGAACTGAACTCAGCACTGCAGTGCAGCGGCTCAAAATGTTCCTTCACTATTGACTTGAAAAGGTAAAAATTTGTATGAAAAGCAATTCTGGGTGTCAGTGTAGAATGTAAAAAAAGGTTAGGGTGCACAGGAGTTGAACACAAAAAATCAGTGCCATCAGTTTTACACAAGCTAGAGGCTATTTGGTCCTATTTATTTTCAAGATCTAAACTACATGCCACTTCATGTTAACAAAGTATCCAAAAAAAGCATTTGTTTATATACAGTATGTTAGTTTCTGTGCTAAACTCTGAGGATAAAGACATTAACAGGACTCCTTCACTTCCAGGACTCATGGTTGGGTAAAGGACACAGAGAAAAAAACAGACAATTGCAATGCAGTTGATAATGATATGATAGAGGTTTGAATACCACATTATATATAACCATGTCTTGGTAGGGCACAGCTGTTTGGAAGGGATTGTTGGGAAGAAATGAAACAGTTCCAACTGGCTAAATTTTATAAGAAATTGATTAGATGATGGCATGAAGAGAAGGGGATGTCAAACTTATGCTCAAGTTTCTAGCGTTAGTGACTGGGTGGATTATTCCCTGAGATAAGGAATACAGGAAGGAAAAAGATGATGAGCTCAGTTTTTGAGAGGCTGAGGTACATATGGGACATTCAAGCAGAAATATACAGCAGGTAGTTGGAAATAAGAGTCTAATATTTAGAGGATAGAAAAGAGTAAGAATTATAAATTTGATAATCACCAATACTTAGTACATCAATTATAAACAATAAAAATAGATGAAATACCCATTGAGAGCACTCAGGTAAGAGAAATGGGCTGAGAACAGAAAAACAATTTCTAAGGCTTCCTTTCATAAGACTTCATTTTTCCAATGATATATAGTCATTCTCTTCTGCTCTATCCCACATCACGTTAACTATGAGTCTACAATATCACCTACATTATACCTGGGAGTGGATATTTTCTTTCCCACTAGATTATGAACTCATTGAAAGCTCTGGGTTTTCCCAACATGCCTAACAAACACTCAGCAAGTGTTTATTAAAATATGTTTAATTAAACTCTTTCACAAACAGCATGCATGGTTTCTAACTTTTTAGTATCAACTTTCAAGATTCACAAAGAAAATATGTGCTTAATGATATAGGTTCATCTTGACTGTTCATCCAGAACTCATATTTCCTATCTGTACTCTGCCAACTGCCTGAGATGATTCCTGTTTTCAGACTTTTAGATGAACATCAAAATTCTCTATGTCAGATATTTTCTAATTCAACACACTAAATAATATGAAATTAATGGATTTTTGCTATTTGTTTAGGTATTTAGCTTTTTTAAGTGCATTAGTCTGGCAATTAATTATCTTGCTTTATTATTAATAATAAATTTTAAAAATCATTTCCCCTTAACAGAAAGGGATTTGCTAATCCCTATTGTCATTAATAGCAAGCAAGTGTGTGACAGCCAGTTGGGGTTGACATAACCACTGTGGTATGTAACAACGTAAAGCTGGCAAGACATCATGAGTACCACGCTCCAATCAGCACTTCTTATGAATATGCATTACAGAGAATCTTATTAAAATGCAGATTCTGATTCAGTAGATCTGGGATGGGGCCTGATTTTTACATTTCTCACAAGCTCCCAGGTGATGCCAATGTTGCAAGTGAAGGGGAGCGAATATGCCACCCCAAAATATGCCTCTTTGGCATAAGGATTACCTTAAATTGATTATTTTAAGAAACAGCAGGGATTTCCCTGATGGCGCAGAGGTTAAGACTCCACACTCCCAGTGCAGGTTCAATCCCTAGTCAGGGAAATAGATCCCACACGCATTCTGCAACTAAGAGTTTGCATGTCACAGCTAAGGAGCCCACATGCCACAACTAAGACCCAGTGCAACAAAATAAATAAATAAATATTTTTTTAAAAAAAGAAAAAAGAAATGGCAGACATAGGAGAATCCCTGAAAACAAATGGAAGTTACTCTTCTGAAAGAGACATTTACATTTATAAGGGAAATCTCCATTTGTAAGTGCATCTCCTTCTCTGTACCAGGAAGGAAGAGGGGAACAACTAAACCTCCAGAAACTCTTACAAATGGAGGCTACAGACCTAAATCTGCATAACAACCGCACTCCTGTTTACTGTGATTTACCTGATGACCTCCCATAACTGGCTTCCCCACCACCACCATCTCTTTTGTCTTTAGCTTGAGATGGTATTTAAGGTAGTGGCTTGGGCCATTTCAGGGAGTTACTCAGTTTTCCTGGGTATCACCCATGAATATAGGAGGTTTACATGTTATTAAACTTCTATTTGTTTTTTTTCTATTAATCTGTCTTTTATTATAGGGGGCTTCATCTAAGAACCTAGAAGGGTAGAGGGAAAATTATCTTTCCTCCCCTACACAAGTCTCTTAACCAACTGAGTTACTTAGTCATAACTGTACATTTTGATTGGGCAGGAATTAATCCTTAGGTGGGTTCTATCAGGTGGGATTAAGCACTCCCACCAAACTGTATGATTTATAGGCTTACAAGAGGGAGAGGTTTGGAAGAAAAAGGGACAGGAAAGAGAGAGAAACAAATTGTAAAGGGGATGGGTGTGTGTCTGAGTCCCTTCCTTTTTGAGGAACTAACTGGTTTGAATTACAATGAACTGAAAGAGGGTTGTGAAAGACTTTGTGAGACTGAACCCAAATGAGTCTACTTTAGTGCTCAGGTGGCAATGTGTGAAATAAAATTGGGAAGAAGGTCAGTCTTATCCTTACCCACCTCTACCCCATGTTACAAACCATAACAGTTTAATAACCAGAGGGGCAGGACAGTTACCTCAAATGGCAACTATTCCCTGGGCACTCTTCGAAACAATTGAAGGAGACGTGTGAGGCTGGGTGAGTCTGTTGTGAGCAACTGACGGCTCTGTGCAGTTCAGATGCAGGTATTCCCATGAATATGATTGCACCTGGAGCCATGGGCTGGTTTATACACACTTAAAGGTAACATTGGTTTAAAACTGATTGTATAAACAAAACCTATTCAGTATAATAGGAGGAGTCTTTTCTGTAGGCTGAAGACTGTGCTGCTTTGTAGTACCACAGAAATCTCACCTGGAAATACAGGACACTCATCCCTCAGTATCCATGGGGGATTGATTCCAGGACCACCCTTGGATACCAAAATTTAAAAGAAATCCATGGATGCTCAAATCCTTTACATAAAATGGCATATGCAGTATTTGCATATAACCTATGCACATCTTCCTATATATTTTAAATCATATTTAGATTACTTGTAATACCTACTATAATGTAAATGTTATGTAAATAGCTGTAAATACAATGTAAACGCTATATAAATGTTTGCTGGCATGCAGCAAATTCAAGTTTTGCTTTTTGGAACTTTCTGGAATTTTTTTTCTGACTATTTTCAATTTGAGGTTGGTTGCATCCACAGATGTGGAACCCATGGATATGGAAGGTCAACTCTAATTTATTTCCTGGACTCCAAGAGATATTCCAAGACTATATAATCTTAGCAGATTATAAAAGTAATTTATATATCATTTCTACTTCTATCTCTATAAAATGAGAGTAGCAATATTTGGCACTACATAAACTTAAAATTGCTTAGCAAACAGATGTTATATTTGTTGTTTTAACACAATTTTTAAAGTTAATTCTCCTCAAGTTTTTATACAATATTGAGCAAGAAGTTTAAAAGGGGTATTGATATTTCATCTACCCAAAATACCAGCAGCTGATGAAGAATTTAAAGTGGATTAGGAATTCAGGTTTCCCCTCTGTATTGAAGGTGGTGGTTGCTCACCACCTCAGTTTTCCCCTTCTGTTTCTCATTAGCAAATGCAAGTTGTTGTCTGCAGGGCTGAAAGAAATGCATATGCAGTCCTCGATAAACTTTGCAGGCTTCTATTCACACTTGCTAGAACTAGAAGAGTTTGGTCATCTTTTTCAAGCAGAAGAAAGCATATAGGTTTTACTTATACAAGTAGAGGAAATGAAAAATCCATGCAATAAAGAACTTTGTTATTAAAATAAAGAAGAACAATTCAGAACTCTGAATTGTTCAGTCACTGAACTTGCTGACTAATTCCTCTTCTCTCCACTGCACTTTATCACTGAAGGTTAATCAGGATGTGATCTGCAATCGCTGCCTCGATCAGTTCTTCTGCCTCATCTGGTGTAGTAATTGAAGTCACAGCTGCAAAGCGAAAGCAGGCATCCTCTTCACAGCTTGGAGACCAAAACACTACTACTATGTAGGAAGGCAGCAGAATTAGCCTTTCTTACCTACAGAGAGAGCCAGAACGTATTCCCTGGGATAATTATTCCATAATCACTCTTACTTTGTCTTTGGGCACAGAACAGTGCAATGGTTAAGCAAAGCCTAACACAAAATCAGGCAGCTCATTTTACTTGACCTGCCCATGAAGTCTATCACTGAAATAGGTGATTCTCTATTTTATTTCCTGGGGAACACTGGCACTCATTGAAATATTAATAAATATTATCAGAGAAAAAATTTCCTTAGTCAAGCTGGTCCTGAAAAAGCTAAACAAATTTTCCTACCATATGATTTTTCAAATTCTTTAATGTGTCAGTTTCCGTTGTGATTCTCCATTTACACATAATTTTAAAATTTTAGTTTTATTGATATAATTGACATACGGCATTATATAAGTTTAAGGTGACAGCATAATGACTTGACTTACACTTATTGTGAAATGATTACCACAATAAGTTTAATTAATATCCATCATTCATATAGACACAAAAAAAAAGGAAAAAAATGCTTTTTTCCTTGTCATGAGAACTTTGAGGATTTACTCTCTTAGCAACTTTTAATATATCTTAAATATAGCATACATCAGTGTTAACTATAATCATCATGTTGTACATTACATCCCCAGTGTTTATTTATCTTATAGTGTGAACTTTGCACCTTCTGACTACTTTGATCCATTCTCCTGTGTCCCCACCTCTGCATCTGGTAAGCACAAATCTCTTCTCATTTTCTATGAGTTTTGTTTTTGTTTTTTAGATTCCACATATAAATGAGATCGTATAGTATTTGTCTTTCTCTGTATGACATTTCACTTAGCATAATAACATTTGCAGTCCATCCATGTTGTCACAAATGGCAGGATTTCCTTTTTTTATAGTTGAATAGTATTCCACTGTGTGTGTGTGTGTGTGTGTGTGTATCTCACAACTTTATCCATTCATCTGTTGATAAACACTTTGGTTGTTTCCATGTCTCAGCTATTGTAAATAATGCTGCAATGAACATAGGGTACAGATGTCTCTTTGACATAATGATTTTGTTTCCTTCAGATATATACCCAGAAATGGAATTGCTGGATCATATGGTAGTTCATTTTTATTTTTTGAGAAATCTTTAAACTGTTTTCCATAATTGCTGCACCAATTTACATTTCTACCAGCAGTGCACAAGGGTTTCCTTTTCCCACATTCTCACCGGCATTTATCTGTTGTCTTTTTGATGATAGCCATTCTGACAGGTGTAAGGTGATATCTCATCGTGGTTTTAATTTGCATTTCCTTGAGGATTAGTGATATTGAGCACCTTTTCATGTGCCTACTGTCCATCTGTATGTCTTCTTTGGAAAAATGTCTATTCATTTGTTTGCCCATTTGTAATTGGATTATTTGGTTTTTGGTATAAATCATTTTTTAAACTTAGTATTCAAGATTCACTTTAAGGCATCATGGTTTGATGGAAAGAGCTCTAGTGTTATATCTCTGACAATTGCTAGCTTTGCAGTATTAGACAAATTCTAATCCTCAATCTCCATATCATAAAGTAAAAATTAAAAAATTTTGTAGGTGTATTGTAAGAAATAAAAGAGAGAATTACATAATGTGCCTAGCATTCTATACATGGAATTTATTCCTTCTTAGCACTATTTCAAATAGAATACAAAATGACAAGTCATAAAACATTGACTTACGTTCAGTTTCCCATGACTGGTTAGTTCACCATAAAACAATGTCAGGCCACAAAGTTTCTGGTGTCATTAACCTAATCTCTCCTTGATTGTGCCTTTATCATTAAAGACTTCTTTAGAGGCTTGAAAGTTTAGGCCAACCCTTACGTATACCATCTTCTAAAAGAGGGGCTAGTTCCAGAAGGTATCCATTAGTTGCAGAGGCCAAATGCATTTATCTGTATGTTTCACTTTGGCCAAATAATTCTTTGGTACTCTAAAAGTCAACTATGGATTGCATTTTATTCTTGGAAGAGCATAATCATAATGTCAGTTGGGCATGAGTCTATTCCCTGCTACTAGCTTGGATAGGCAAGAGTTAACTACCTTTAATATTAAATGGTATCCCTTTAAATTTAAAATGAATTAGACCATGTTGGTTCCCTTGGCTCAAGGATAAATGGCATGGAAATTAAAGAAAATAGTTCTAATGTCATGAAACAGCAAAGGTCAGATAGGGTGAGATGATTACTCTCATCATTATTAACATTACTTTGCATTTAGATAACTCCTCTCCTTTGCCAGACTCATTCCCATTCTAGCCCATTGCTTAGTATCTGAGCAGCTTGTGGAGCTCCTAATGACATCAAGGGTGGTCCTGATGTGGAAGAGAAGCCACAAGTCAAGAGGGGAGTGAGCAATTAACCTTCAGGCTTTATTTGCTCACTCTAGTCTTCTTTTGCTAACAACCTGCAAAAATGGGCTTACTTGAAAAGACTACCCATATAAACTTAAAGCCTCTCATGAAACTTTTGATTTATCTGAATTTTAGATTTTTTTTAATATAAATTTTAAATTGCAACAATGTGTGTGTGCGTGTGTGTGTATAAATTTGGAAAGTTTGGATATTTGTTGTCTAAGCCCAAAAGTACTAAAAGTGCTAACATGTGTAAGGACAAATACTAATTAAAAAGAAGAGGTTTAATTCTCCCTGTTGAAAATAAAGGAAGAGACCATTTATATCAGAAAACTTGTATGTACTTTCTCTTCTCCTTGAAATGTATATAAATCCTTTTGAAAATTAGATAGGACTTTTGTCAGCTTTATGATGCAGGGACGTCTTTCTCAAGGACTTGGGAACCATCTCTTAGAAATGTAAACATCAAGGAAAATAGTATCCTTATCTCACAGTCTGGGGAGGGTGGGAGCCTTGTTCCAAATCACAAAAGTACCTCCTTTCATAAAGATAGGAGAATTTTATCTTCCCTCTGGAGAAAGCTAATACACTAACACAGATGGTCACCTCAATTACCAGATAAATTCAGGATGAACTATACGTGACAAATGGTGCTGTCAAGTCCTCTTACTTGAGGACTAATTATTATTTATTTTGAAACCATGTATGCAATGGGTTGCCTCTGCTTGACTATGTAAAAGAGTGAGATTCCTTTCTGTCTTTGCAAACTTTTAATGAATTGCCTGTGTTGAGCATCACATTCTGGTTTAATGCTTATTCGGTGATAAATGTGTTCTCATCTCTACTATCTTTGTGGAAAGAATTTTTGGGTTGGGAGAAGATTTTGTTTTTAGTTATATTTCCCCAAACATGACTGTGCTTTTAACTGGAATAATGGATTCAAGAAAATAATAGAATACAGTCATCTGTTCTCAATCATAATGCATATGAGACTCATCTGCAGGGTTTAAAATACAAATTCCCAGCACCATATTCAGAGATTCTGACACTACATATCTGGGGGAAAGCAGTGAAGTCCACACTGAACGACTATCTCAGGTGATTTTGATGCTGATGGTCAGTGGGCACCATTGTAAATGGAAGATTTAACATAATTTTTAAATTTTACCATATGAAAAATACTTCCTTTTGCTGTCCTAGTCACTCCTTGGCTTATTTACAGGTTTTATTTACCTTTACAAGTATAATACATCATCAGCTAGTTCCTCTCTGCCGAGCAATCTTCTTACATTCTGGCCTTCTTTTTTATCCATAACAGGGTAAGACTTAACTACCCTTCCCAGGCCCCAGCCAGGCCTCTGGCCCCTCACTCTCTGAGGGTCTCTGCCTTCCACCTCAACCAAGAAGATGAACATAATTAGCATCTCTCAACTTCTCTGCCTCTGTCTTTTATTTCTCTTCTCTCCTAAATCAAACAAACAGCTGCCACTTTTCCAAGGTTAACTCCTCCACCTGTACCTTTGATCTCTTCCATATTTTCTTTCCTCATTACGTCAATTATTTCTTTGTTAGTATTCCTAGTCTCTGAATACTTTCTCTTTGCTCATGTAGACTCAGGTGTCTCTAATCCTCTAATCCAAAAATCTCCTTTCTCATTTAAACTGCTGGCTCAATTTACTCCTCCCTTTCTTTCACCACCAGGGTTATTTAAATAGTAGTCTATTTCCACAACTTTCCTTTTCCTACCCCTCATTCATTGCTCACTCACTGCACAGGGATTCAACTCTCACACAGCTATTTTCGGTTTCAACCTCTCTCCTTGGACCCAGGTCCAGATTTCCTCCTTCTGAGTAGAGGCTGCCTCTACTTTCTAAGAGCACTTCAAAGTCATTATTTTCGAACCCAAACTTCCTTTCTAAAACATGCAAATGCCTTATACTTTTGGCATCAGTTAACAGTACTGACATCCAGTTATCTAAGTTCAAAACAGCCTCTAGCCTTCTCTTTCTCTCACTTCCCAACCCAAGTCAAATCAGTTCTCAGGTTCTGGGGGGTCCACCACAAAATACTGCATCTCTTAATAACTGTCTCCTTCTACTGCTTCCACTGCCACTGCCTTCGTGACATTTTTCTCTGTCTCTAGTTCTTCTAACTTGATTCTGTCCTTCACACTTTCCCCAGCATCTGCTTTCTGAAACAAAATGTGACCACATCAAATCCTTAAAAAAGTATGTTTGAAAAGATGCAATGGCTCTTCATTGCTTACAAAATGAAGACAAAACACTTTTATTAAACAAATAATACAAAAAGTATCCTTGCCAAAACAATTGAACCTGAATTTATTCAAACCTCTAGCTCTCATTAGTTGACAGGTTATACAGGAAAAGAGGAGCGTATTAAATGACACATGAGTTACAGTCAACCAGATCCAGAGTGTTGGAATTCTAAGAAACAAATTGCCAAATTATTTAAAGAGATAAATGGCATTTTAGAAAAGCAAGGGACTTCTATAAATTAAGACAGACTTAAGAAACATGTCAACAAATGCACCATGTGGATTTAGAGGCAAATTGGCTGAGAATAAGATGATATTGAGTAATTATTGTTAAGTTTATTAGATATATAAGTGTAATGACTTTTTAAAGTTCTTTTCACTTATATATATAATGAAGCATGAATAATGAATGTATTTTAAAATATTTCAGAGATGGAGGTAGTAAGAAGGAGAGATAAACAAAATTTATAAATGTTGACAACTGATGAAGCTGTATGATTACTATGAGCACTTTTTTACTAATTTCTACTTTTGCATATGTTTGAAATTTTCCATAGTAAAAAAAAAAAAAAAATCCTATCATTTTTGGTGTTCAAAATCATTAAGAACCCTGCCCTAACTTACCTTTGTAAACTTGCCTTTAGACATTCCCCATCCTGACCTCCTTATTTTACTTAACCTGTCAAGTACTTTCATACTAGGTCTGGGCTCATGAAGCCATTCTTACATACTTTTGTCTTTATTCTGGAGCAAGCCAGATTACCTCTCCTCAAATAAACTCGAAACTTCACATTAACTACCTAACTACCTACTGATTGCTCTGTGCAGGTGTGTTGTTACTCTGGCATGCTCCAAACACAGGAGCATGTAAAACATTGCAGAAGGTATTTCAGTTTGCAATACATAAGTAGAAAAGTAGTTTCAGATCATCTAATTCTCATTTTGTAACTATTGAACTGTGGTTCTATAACTTTAGCTGATATAAAAAGATGACTTAAGTGAAACCTTAAATTACCCCTAAAAAGTGCAGATTTTAGGAACCTGTGGGACACGTCCATCAATATGGTCAAAATCTCATGTCTGTCATAATATTGACGTGTTGCTATGAAATGCATTCTGAAGCTGGCGTGTGTACTTTGGTGGTGACCAACATTTCATTGAAATAGTATTTTTTTGAGTATTGCATAATATTTCACAGTCATTTTCTGAGTATTATTCCTAAATAAATTTATCAGCATATAAGGGCAATTTTTAAAGTCTGAATTAATTTATGAGAAAAAATCCCTCAATTAGACAAATTTTGAATGACATTAGCCTCTCCCAATTTTATCAACCATTAGCCAATATTTTTCACATCTGTGAGCAGTCATAATAATATAAACTACAATGAACACTTTGTATGTTAATGTGGTTATAAATTACAACTTCAGAAAAATGTCTTTTGTCATTTGCCATTTGCTAACATCCACTTAATATAGACAGATATCCCCCTCATTTTCCATATGTATTTAAATGATTTACTATTCAAACATAATTGCTCTTTCCAGATACAATTAGAGAAAAGACTGGGTTCAGACTTACCAGGAAATCTACTGTGGAGGTTGGTGTCACAATTGTAGCCATTGAACTGAGCAGACCCTGGAAGCACTCTAATTATAAGCAAGAGCAACCATATCTGTTCCATTGCAAAACCTAGAAAAGAGTTACTTTTCATGTGGACATCACCAGCCTTCACTCTCACTTGCTGGGAGGACTGAGGCTGATCTCAACTCACTGTTGTATAGGCAGGCTGTCTACATCCATGCAGGCAAAGCTCATTAAAGACCTAAGGATTATCAGAAATAATTATCAACAATGAGGCAGAGATTTTGGCTACAATATTTCACAATTATTTTTATTCTTTGACTCCAGTTTGCAAGCGTGACAAAGCTAGGCTTTTGTAGCAGAAGAACTAAGATATAAATCATAACATTTGCAAAAGAAAGATTTTTATTATAAATAGGAAGAACTCAAACCAAGTATTTAGCAGGTTAGAACAGCATAGCTAGGCAGACTGACTGATTTGGAGGCAATGCTACACTTTAAAGTACCAATATCCATAGTCAGAGGGATTTAACATTCATTAGTTGAGTTTCAGAGAATTCTCAATGCTCTCAATGACCAGATAATGTCAAGAAAAATTTCCTCTCAACAAAGGAATTCCAGGATACTACTACTTCTCAAAATCAATGGTTTGTATATCATTTTCCTAGGAAACACAGGAATAAAGCAAAAGGGAGAACAGAAAAATACTACATGTAGAATGACATCCTGGTTTCTCCAATGTCTGCTCATTGGTGGTTGATAATTGACACAAAAGCATGAAAACCTTGAATTCTTAGGAGAGTGTAATGGAAATTGTCAATGTGTGTTGAACAAATAAATATAAATTGACTTTAATACTTAAACTCCAGTCAGTCTGGTATTTTTTTTTTTTCCTATATGGCCTTTTATTGTCCTGATAAAGTTAAAATATCTTCCAGAAGTGGCCAACTTATTCTCAGAGCATAGTTTGTACACTGGAAAAAAATCTTTTGGGTTGGTGGTTTTGGTCTATGTATAAAAAACAAAAAGAAAATAAAACTGCAAATGACTTGTTCAAATAATTTATTGCATTTTTAAAGCTTTGGGCTAGGGGAAAAAAAATGATGTTTTAGCTGTCCTTGAAGATCTGCCCTTAGATGATCAATTAAGTCTTTAGCAAAAGGAAGGAAATACGTCTTGCTTTTGAATCGTCATTTTAATATAACATGTTTATGGTGAACAAAGTCACTTTGGTGAGGATGTGGGAAAGGAAAGCATGAGTTTACTCCCCAAAATAGACACAAAAACTATTAATTAAACAGGAGCTTCCTTTCTTAGGCACTATAACATACCATTCAGGCACAAACCTAATCACTTTAGGAAGAACAGCCACATGTCTGGTTAGTTCTGATCCGCTAGGACACTCCGGAAACAGAAGACTCACACAAATGGCTGACCCAGACCCTGGGGTCTCTTGGCCTTGCCTATGCCTTCAACGTCTAGCTCCTCAGGACACTCCAAATAGACGAAGACAGCCTTGCTCTTTTGGAGTCTCTGGAAAACTTTTAGGAAAGACAGCAGCTTGTGTCTGAACGGTACATCCCATCACACACACAGCGATGCAATGCCCCTATGCTTCCTTCTCATGATGGGTCCCATTAACTCCTAGAAGGCACTGGAGGCTCTAGACCCACACTGTTGTCTCTCAATCTAGAGAAGTCTCCCACCCCTAGGGATTCAGTCAGGAATTTTCAAGAGTGAGTTATTTTTATTATTCAAAAAGGCTTTCTAGCTTTTATATTGTCTCACAGGAGAAAAATAATGCTTATTGAGTGGATGCTGTATACAAAGTAGGCAGTGTGTTGCCAGATCATTTACCTATAGTCTCTCATTCAAATCCTTATAAACACTGGATGATACTGGAATCACCACTCCATGTATAGAAAAGGAAAAATAAGTCTCAGGACGCTAAAGTGACATGGAAAACAAGTGGAGGGACTAGAATTCAACTCTAGATCTTTCTGATAAGAGCTTGCTGCACAAGCTACCTAAATATCATCTGTTATTAAATAAATTTCATGTTATTTTGGTTGCCATTTATCATCAGTTGTTTTCTTTAGCTTTTAAAATCGTGTACCCTTTATTAGATCTTTTCATATAAAAATAAATTCTTACATAGTGAATGCAATTTATTTAATAGATGTATTCAATAATATGGGCATTGTGAGGAAGAAAATTATTTTTTAAAAAGGGAGAGGAGGTCCTGATTGTGGAAGCAGTGAGAATTATTACTACAGACTAAACTGGACACATCTATGTTTAGCAAAAATGGTTAAGAAACACGTGCTACTTGAAACGGACCACTAATAGCAGTAGTAAAGTCTTTGCTTTACAACATTAGATCAGATATGAGGTTGTCCAAAAGACATATCTCTACACTTTGAATAAGACTTAGAGCTGTGTCATGGAGATTAAAACTCTTAATAAATATTTTTTTGACAAGAAGAAGGTAGAGGTAGAAGGCAGCTTGCTTTAACAGAAAATCCATTGATTTTGATATCAGCAGATACAGATTCAAATTCCCCCTCAGGCATTCTCTAGATTTAGCATTTGAAAACCAAGATGATGATCATAAGACTTTATAAACTACAAACACATTAAGAACATAGCACAGTCTGGACATACAGAAGGCACTCTCAATCCCGTGGAGAGGGATGGTGACAGGGTCTGTGCTCCTTTGACTAAGCCACATGCTCTGGAGCTAGACTGCACAATACAAAGGTGTCCCATGGGCTAGTAACAGCCCTGATTAGTTGCATCACATTATTATATTTATAATGTTATTTGTATTGGTCTCTGTGTTTTAATATTATGGTACATTAAGCAGGGGAATTTTGAAGGACACCACAACTTTTGTATAGGCAGTATCCACATTCTGATCCCTATAACATTGGCAGTGCTCATGGCATTTTTAAGACTTTGGGAGTTAATGAACTATTTTCTTGTACACTCCCCATCCTCAATCCTATCTCCATCGTTTGCTCTCTACATAGAAAACTTGAAAACTACATAGAAATGGGAGTGCTTGGGGTTTGGAGACTGTGTTGAGATTCTTTACACTCATTAAAGCATAATGTCTTGTTTGCTCAGACTCCCCTGCTCCTGGGCATGTGCAATTCTAGACATGTGTACTCCAGTCTCGATCTGGCTTAAAAAACTTAGTTGAGCTTCATGTCACAAGGTAGAACCCAGTGTCTGTGGTTTACCCTGGGATGACCTGAAATGCTTGCTGTCCCATTGCGGCTCCAGCAAACTCTGATTAGAGAACCTGAGCAGAAGCATTTCCCTTCTTCTCCACCATCACTAAGTGCAGCATCCAATGACCCTACTTTGGTACTTAACAATGTTGTACAAGACTGTCTGACATGGTCAATATTACAAAACATTAGTAACACATTCTTAGATAACAATGACCTTGAAGACATGTATCACAAAGTTTTTGTACATCTTTCTTAACTCAGTACCTCCATAAATTTAAATTGATTGGGATAGGGGAGGGAGAGGATTGTATGTATAACATTGAATTTTAAGGAATTCAGAAGTCTTGATTTTAAAGAGACACTTGCATCTCTTAAACTGGTATTAAGAGGCTCTGTGTTTTATACTTAGCGATACAAAGGAAGTCATATGCTGAGTGACTTGCTATCAAATGTCAATATTTCTCATATTAAGTTCTCGTTTTAAAATAACTTCTTCTAAAATATGAATTTCTAATTTATTTGCTTAAGATTGAACTTGGAGTCAGAAAAACATAATTTCACTTTTAATTCTCACTCAGTTTTATATAAATTGAGACAGTTCTGTCACAAACACTGTTCTCTAGATTTTATACATTTGATAATCTTTTTTTGAACCTCCTTTTATTAAGATCTGTTATGTGCCAGATTCTGTGCTACATTTAATATTCTACAACTAGCATAGATTTAATTTTCGTCCATATTAACAAATGTGGAAACTGAAGCCAAGGATTTTAATTGACTTGCCCAGGGTCACAGACCTAGTAAATGACAGAGAAGAATTCAAAACTAAGCTTGATCTTTGGAATTATTGTAATACTCCGTTTGACTTAATTGGAGTTTGTCAAATAAATAAAATTAATGTCTTGTTAATTTTCAGAAAGTAAATTATATTAATAATGAATTCTTAAAATATGCTTTGAGCTAAATGCTTCAGATGATTGAGGCAAAATATTTTTAATATCTACAGAATTGTCATGACTTTATTTCACTTAGGCAGAGTGCATAAAAAATATTATTATTTTCACAAATTGATTTAATGATACTGCCAGTGACTGTTAAGGGCTGATTATGCGCCAGAATTTTTTTTTTAAATTTATTTATTTATTTTCATTTTTGGCTGTGTTGGGTCTTCGTTTCTGTGCTAGGGCTTTCTCTAGTTGCGGCAAGCGGGGGCCACTCTTCATCGCGGTGCGCAGGCCTCTCACTATCACGGCCTCTCCTGTTGCAGAGCACAGGCTCCAGACGCGCAGGCTCAGTAGTTGTGGCTCACGGGCCTAGTCGCTCCGCGGCATGTGGGATCTTCCCAGACCAGGGCTCGAACCCGTGTCCCCTGCATTAGCAGGCAGATTCTCAACCACTGCGCCACCAGGGAAGCCCCAGAATGTTTTTTTAAGCACTTTTCTAACCATATTTTCTAAGTATATTTTCTAACCATGATACAGGTAAATTATTCTCCTTATTCTGAGGATGAAAAAACTGAGGCACAGAAATGTTAGGGAATTTGCCCAAGGTTAAACAGATGACCAGTATGAGAATCAAGATTCAATGTACATGCCATATGATCCAGCAATCCCACTCCTGGGCATATACCCAGAGAAAACCATAATTCAAAGAGATACATGCACCCCAGTGTTCATTGAAGCACTATGTACAATAGCCAGGTCATGGAAGCACCCTAAATGTCCATCAACAGAGGAATGGATAAAGAAGATGTGGTACATATATACAATGGAATATTACTCAGCCATAAGAAGGAACAAAATTGTGCCATTTGCAGAGACATGGATGGACCTAGAGACTGTCATACAGCATGAAGTAAGTCAGAAAGAGAAAAACAAATATTGTATATTAATGCAAATGTGTGGAATCTAGAAAAATGCTACAGATGAACCTATTTGCAAAGCAGAAGTAGAGACACAGCCATAGAGAACAAATGTGTGGACACCAAGGGGGGAAAGGGGGGTGTGGGATGAATTGGGAGATTGGAATTGACATATATACACTACTATGTATAAAATAAATAACTAATGAGAACCTACTGTATAGCACAGGGAACTCTACTCAGTGCTTTGTGGTGACCTAAATGGGAAGGAAATCCAAAAAAGAGGGGATATAAGTATACGTATAGCTGATTCACTTTGCTGTACAGCGGAAACTAACACAACATTATAAAGCAACTATACTCCAATAAAAATTAAAAAAAAAAAAAAAAAGATTCAACACACAATGACTCCAGAAACCACCCTCAACTATTATATGGCATTGCCTTCCAGAAAATGATCCTTACAACAGTACATCAAATGGAAATTTGGCGATTATTTGGTAAATTTAATCAATATTGATTTATTCCTACATTCATTTATCAAATATTATTGAATGCTTACACATGCCTGGTAGTGTCCAGGAGAGCTGAGGTAATGAAGTCAGAAAAAATTGTTTGCATAGAACTTACATTCTAGTGAGGGAAGTCAGAAGAAAACGAAATCTATAAGTGGAATACAGAGTATATTTACAATTAGTGCTATGGAGAAAAAGTAAAAGGAATGACAGGAAATTCTGGGGCAAAGGAGAGGGAGTTTTGAAATTTTAAATGGTCAGGGATATAAATCAGTCCATATAAATGAAGCTCGGGGGAAAAAGAACAACTTCATTTATGAACTACCACATCTACCTGTGTTTAATTTGTACTGCACTTTTTTTTTCTCTTTAGGCATTTCCCAAATAAAACAGATTTTCAGTGCATAAATTATTCTCTGGGAATAACTTGGACACTTTGAACAGCCGCATTAACCTTTTCAGATGAATAAAGTTGGCTCTTAGTATCCAAGAAAAGTAATTTATTAAACAGCACCCCTGTGACCTGAGAAAAAGTGAATCTGTTCAAAAGTGCTTTTACCTACTCTCGAGAAATAACTCTTGCAGAAACAATTCATCAAAATTTCATATTTCTTTAATTTTATTACCTTCATATGGGCCACGGTGTATGATACTCTTCTAGTTGGGAAGAAAAATAGAAAATTCAAACCAAAAATCATTTCTTCAAATATTTAATTGTCAATCTAAGACATGCATTTTTTTTTAGTAAACTAAAGCAAATTGTTTAATCATACAGATTCGCAAAAATATGGAATGGGCTGTTAGGCATCAGTGATCATCTTAATCCTCTCATTCTCAGCCCTCCTGTGCATTTACTGACCTGCTACTCTGCACAGACTTGCTGTCCCCTACGGGGGCTCAACCTCTTTCCTAGCGCTTCTGTATGACCCACTCAAGCCTGCTTCTCAGAAGAGTTCAGAAACAGTTCATTAAGCTTTAAATGACTGCAAATAGTTTGAAGAGTTCCCAGGAAAGGGGAGGAGAACAAATGTACGTATTTTAATAGTGATCAAAATTTAAGTTAAAAGAATAAAGCCCTACTTCAGCCTTCAAAGGAACCAATAGGACCCAGATAAGATCTGGGGCAAAAAAGGCACTGAAGTCGTACAGGTAAGCAGCTGTCTTGCTCAGTCAAGTCTCACGGCATTACATGGTCTTGCCTCTAGAAAAAGGACATATTAGCTCACCCTCCAAAATCACCAGTTTTACCATGCTGGAGACAATGACTATTTAATGAAGAAATCTGTTTTTTGATCGGGTGTCTAGACTGAAGCTCTATGTTCTTTATTTCTGTGTTTGCACTGGGACATTAGAGGCAAATATATATTAAAAGGAAAATGAAAATATAAAATTTTCATCAGCAATATCCATTATTATGTACATATACATTCTTTAACAGAGAATGTCCTTGTCTTGCTAAACAAAGAATAAAACACACTGTGTACTTTCAGAATAATGCCTCAAACAGAGAAGGAAACAGGTTTAGTCATCAAGAAGACATTCAGAAATTTTATGACTCTAAAGAGACTGATGTATGCTATGAGAAAATATGAATGCTAAAGGTTGTTTCTAAGAGTAAAACCTAATCCAATTTTCTCTGACACGAAGTGAGTGCTCATTTATTTCCCTTTCCCCGCATTTCTCACCTGTCTTTCTTTTGAGGGTTTTCTCAAGTAATCTATAGCATTTAAATGATCTACAGTGTTTAGTTTAGAACATTTATTCTAGCACCTTAGCTTTTGGGGTACTGACAGATTGAACTAAGTCACTCTAAAAGCTTTTTAAAATAATTTACCACATTCATTTTCAAGATACGTGTACATTTTATTCTTCTGAAGTATCTTTGAAGATATATTAGTATATTGACTTCCTTCATCCTTTCATGAAGTACAGTGATAACAAATCAATAATAAAGTGATAATTTATTTATCTTAAATACCCATTTCCCTCTAATTAATTAAACAATTGACTATTAGTGTGATCATTTCAGAATGAAAATATTTCTCAATAGAGATGATGTACAAAATACGTATGAGCAGGCATAGCACAGGAATCAGCCAATCAAAAGAGACACCATGCTGATATATTCTGGCTGGATATCAACCCACCTCCAAAAAATCAAAGGTTTTTGCATGGGTACCAATAACAGTAAAGATAACTTCATACTTTGGTCAACTCTTACCTAAGAACACAAGAGCCCCTTTCTATTAGTACTCCACTATTTGATATTCCTTGGTTAATTCATTCATTTATTTATTCATTCCACAAATTTTTATGAGCAATTTCTAAGTATTAGACTCAGGGGACTCGGAATCAATCCAGTGATGAGCAAAACAAACATGGTCCTTACCCTCACGGAGTTTAAAAACTAGAGAGAGGAAAAGTCATTAATAATGGCATACATTAAAATATACTTAAATATATATTTGGTAAGTGCTATGAAAGAAAATAAAGAGTGCCTCAGGAAAGTATAATATGTATTGACAGGAGGATGTTTCTAACACATTCAGAGAGATAGCATTCTATTGAGCAGTTAGGATCTATAGCTAGCTCATATAGTCAAAATTACCCTGGAAATTCCCTAAATTGCCCATCTTTATGTGGGATTCCTGAGTAATATAACAATATTTTGAATGAGTTTCCTCCTGATCACTTCTGTTGTCCCACAGCTCTTGATCCTTTTAGGAAGATGAGAATAGAACCTATATTAAAAGAAAAATATCACCTAATTCTGACTTCCAAACAGCCTTATTTTAACTCAAAGTAGAGAAAATTGCATAAAGATCCATGGTTTTTGACTACTAGAGACCAAGAAGATTTTGGTTCTCAAACATCTGGACTTTAAGAGCCAGAGTTGGAAGACTGAAGAGTTTGGAAGCCTAGAGTTTGTACTAAAGTCCACAGAGAAGGTGTGAGGTATGACAGCCATGGTGGACACAGCAAGGGCAGTGATGCTACCTAAAGACCAAACAGATGAGAATTCCCTACTAAGGCCAATTAGGACCACATGATGGTAAATGGACTAAATACCCTCACCAATGCCAGGGCAATAAGTATTTTTTAAGTAGCTAATGTATAGAATAATTACTACTTTTTATTTTATTTACATAATTTTTCCTTTTTTTTTCTTTAGTTACTCCAACATCTTAATAGACTGATTCACCCATGTGGCCTATGGGAATGTGGAAAAAGTGCAACGTCCCCTTGCTTAAGGCCTGGGTGGAGGTTGCAGCATCACATCAAGGGAACTGTGCTTAAAGGTTCTAGGTAGTTATAACAGCTAAAAGGGATAATTGGAGAAATGGAAGCCAAGGCCATAACCTAGAATATTTGAGACATTTCCTATTTCAAAATTCTACAAAGAGATAATCGAAGGCTAGGTGGTTAGAACTGACACCTGTCATACAATTCAAGTTTTCCTTTTATTTGGCTACTTCCCCTCCCCTATAATCTCCTTCTCAAACTACAAAGGTATTGCCGTACTGCTCTTCTCTTTACTTTGAAACTTGTTTCAAAGATTAGTACATTCTAACGCTCTAGCTCATTAACTTTCATCCACTCTTCCCTTAGGATTTTGCTTTTTTCCTGTCTTTCTACTGAAATTACTCTTCTATTTGTACTAGGAATCCTCTAATGACCAAATCCAACAACCTCTTTTTTTCTCACACTACTGGAAATCTTTGTAACATTTGCAATGCTATTTACACACCCTGTGAAACGCTTTCCTGTCCTAGTGTTCATGCCCTGCATAGTCCTGTTTCTCCTTCAGTTATTTAAAAAAAAAATTTTTAACATCTTTATTGGAGTATAATTGCTTTACAACGGTGTGCTAGTTTCTGCTGTATAACAAAGTGAATCAGCTATACATAAACATATATCCCCATATCTCCTCCCTCTTGTGTCTCCCTCCCACCCTCCCTATCCCATCCCTCTAGGTGGTCACAAAGCACCGTGCTGATCTCCCTGTGCTATGTG
This sequence comes from Balaenoptera ricei, assembly GCF_028023285.1. NCBI lineage: Eukaryota > Metazoa > Chordata > Mammalia > Artiodactyla > Balaenopteridae > Balaenoptera > Balaenoptera ricei. The sequence goes on from NC_082642.1 coordinate 111,660,050, forward strand.
GCTGCTTCCCACTAGCTATCTGTTTTACATTTGGTAGTGTACATATGTCCATGCCACTCTCTCACTTCGTCCCAGCTTACCCTTCCCCCTCCCCGTGTCCTCAAGTCCATTCTCTATGTCTGCATCTTTATTCCTGTCCTGCACCTAGGTTCTTCAGAAACATTTTTTTTTTTTTTTTTAGATTCCATATATATGTGTTAGCATACGGTATTTGTTTTTCTCTTTCTGACTTACTTCACTCTGTATGACAGACTCTAGGTCCATCCACCTCACTACAAATAACTCAATTTCGTTTCTTTTTATGGCTGAGTAATATTCCATTGTATATATGTGTCACATCTTCTTTATCCATTCATCTGTCAATGGACACTTAGGTTGCTTCCATGTCCTGGCTACTGTAAATAGAGCTGCAATGAACATTGTGGTACATGACTCTTTTTGAATTATGGTTTTCTCAGGGTATATGCCGGGTAGTGGGATTGCTGGGTCGTATGGTAGTTCTATTTTTAGTTTTTTAAGGAACCTCCATACTGTTCTCCATAGTGGCTGTATCCATTTACATTCCCACCAACAGTGCAGGAGGGTTCCTTATTCTCCACACCCTCTCCAGCATTTATTGTTTGTAGATTTTTTGATGATGGCCATTCTGACCAGTGTGAGGTGATACCTCATTGTAGTTTTGATTTTCATTTCTCTAATGATTAGTGATGCTGAGCATTCTTTCATGTGTTTGTTGGCCATCTGTATATCTTCTTTGGAGAAACGTCTATTTAGGTCTTCTGCCCATTTTTGGATTGAAGACAAAAAGACAACCCTCAGAATGGGAGAAAATATTTGTAAATGAAGCAACTGACAAAGGATTAATCTCCAAAATATACAGGCAGCTCATGCAGCTCAATATCAAAAAAGCAAACAACCCAATCTCCTTCATTTATGATTGCTCATTTCCTACCACTCTGATCACGCTCTTCATCTTTCTATCCTTGAAACTTCCCAACTTCATACAAATTTAAAGTTCCAATCCCTATACTTCTCTTGTCATCAGATTTTCAGCTCTTCTCTCTCTCCTCACATCCAGACCTGTATTTCCAGCCTAAGTATTCCATATCGAAGTCCTATGTGTGTATCTGATGCAATACACACAGACCTTAACTTTTCACCCAATCACATTTTTCTCCTGTATTTTTAGCCCTCTGTTTCACTCAGTAACTCCAACTAGAGTTTTAATAGTTATTTGCAGCTCTACTGATGCTACCTCTCACATAGATACCAAAGGCTTCACTCCTGTTATCTGCAACCTTACTGGCATCTTTATTTAAGTTCCTCATCAATTCCTCAATCTGACTCCAAACATTCCCTATTAGTTTACTTTACCTCTTCCTTATCCACCCCCACCTCACACAATACGTGGTCTAGCATACGCTCTTATCACAACTTCCAGAACATGTCATGCTTTTGTTTGTTTTCTTTTTCTCATATGCATTCTCCTCTGCTCAAATGCTCTTTTTCTCCAGGAATATGTTTCCTTTGTGGAGACTTTTCTGATTCTGGCTCCCTCCTAAATTATTTCTACTTCCAAGTTGCTTCAAACAAATTTGGCAACCTGCTAAGTATTTACAATTTGCTGCCGTCTGTATTTTGACACTGGCACCAGGTTTAAACTAAAGTCAAGCACATCTTTTGCTCCAGAGCTGCTAATAATCCATGACATAGACTACTCTCTTTGATTTTTTCAGTTGAAGAAACTGATTCTCCTTGTTTTTTTTTTTTCCCCAACTCTAACACTGACCCCTTACCATTCTAGTAGAAAGCATTTTTTTGTTTGTTTGTTTTAATTTTGTGGTTGGAACTCAGGCCTACTTGAAATGTGATAACTGTGCCCACAAAGATCAGGAGAATGGCAAACCTGAATGAGCCAATGGAGTCGTATGAGGCCCCACGGGGTAGGCTGGAGCCCCCTGGATTTATTTCTACCCATTCAAACATCTGCTTGTATTATGATAGCTGGTTTTTAGGAGATCAAAGGACCTGGTGTGGAAATGTTGTTTCTATGACTGTGCAGCACACAAACATTATTTAAATGTTCCCTCAACATGCGCATATATCCAAAGCCCATTGGAGCATCAGATGGCAATAGGAACTGGTACCATGCCCACATTGTTAGCCTTGCTCCATTATGATGGAAATAACCGGCAAGACAGAGACAGATAGTAAGGAAAGAGGTGGGGTGTACTGTGGCATGGAGACACAGTGCCTGTAACATAATATTTGAATTTCCAATTTTGCTTGAAAAAGCAAATCAATCTGATCATGGCTCTACAATCTCCATGGCTGCAGGTGATTTGTAAAAAAGCTCCTCTTCTATCTCTATGGAGATAGAACTCTATGGCCACATGAGATCTTAGCATTGAGATTAATCCCCCATGTGTGGAAGGCAGAGATGGGTAAAATAATCAATGTGCATGGCTGAGCAGGTTGAATGCCGGAGGCCAAAGGGTAAATGATGCCAGCAAGCAGCGATGCTTCTGGTCATTCTCCTCCCAGGATCCTGTTCCTGAAAACATATTGTGAGTGTACTTCATGTGATGATTTTTGTAACATTCATTTATCAAATATTTTATACTGTTCAAAGGACTTTGATATTTATCCATTTATTTAGAACTTACATTTCTCCTGTAACGTCATAAAGCATTAGAACTGGAAAATTCCTTAGAGGTCATTTCTCCAACATCTGCATTTACTAAAACCCAAAGAGATCTTAGATTGCCTAAAATCCTATGAGAAGTTAGTAATACTGGATCCTACACCTGCTGATTTTTCAATCTGTAGCTTCTCCCATAACTCTAAGGAGCCACCTAGGCAAGAATTTGTTCATCAGATACTTTATCAATTTTTATCATTTATTTGTTTATATAATTACTATTGATAACCATTATTTAATAGTTATTAAACATTATTTACCAATATTACCTTTAAATTCTCACTGCAAACTTATAAGTACTATAATTGTTCCCATTTTACAGGTGAAGAAATTGAAGCACAGGATAGTTAGATAGCTTACTTTAGGTCACTCACCTAGGAGGTGGTAGAGATGGCACCTGAACCCAGGTTATCTGGCTACAGAATCTGTGCTCTTAAACCTGCACTATACTATCTCCCTACCATTCCTTTCCATACATGAAACATGAGGAGTTAGGAGAAGGGGGATGAAGAGAACATTAACTATGACTGAATAGTTAACACCAAAGAAACTAAATTTTAAACCAGAGTTATCTTGAAACGGCAAGATAAAGTGTTTCCTGCCATGGACAAAAATCAGTCTCTTGGATAATTTGAGTTCACTTAAAGAGAAAGAACAAATCTTCATTTGAATGTATCCAAGATGCAAACTAATTTTAAATACAAAACCCTGTACAGAGATATACATTATCCATGAGCTGTTCCTAGCCAGGTTTTCTTCTCACAATTGAATAGATTAGTATCTTTGGAGATGAGCTCTATACTATCAAGGTTACATTCTCAGATGCTGAGGCCACCATGGACTCGAACACAGTCTTGAGATGTGACGGGTCCATGTAGATATTATTTTCTCATAGTTTTGTTTTACTTTCTCTCTCCATCCATCCATCTATCTGTTGTGGTGGTGATGGTGATTGTTGAATCATTTGGTATTAAGTTTCAGACATTTTGGCCCTTAATATTTCAGCACACATCTCATAAGAAAAAATGGACCATCTCTACATAACCACAATACCATTACCAAACTTAAGAAAATTACAATTAACTCATAATAGCATCCAATATCAATTCAATATTCAATTTTCCCCAATTCACCAAAAGTATATTTTATACCTGTTTTTTTTCCTTAATCTGGGATCCAAAAAAAGAGACCAAAAAGTTAATACAACTAAATGCAAAGGTGTATGCTTTGCATTTAAGGTGTGATAGCCCTTTAGTCTCTTGTAATACAGAAAATCTGAGCACTTTACGTTGGTAAGAATTCTATGGTCCCACCAGACCAAAAGAATGTGAGAAAATGCAAGATTCTGTCAAAATCAGAAATATTTAAAGCTAGATGAAATTCATTCAAATATCTTGAGTCCATAAATTCAAAATTTAATCAAATATTAAGAGCTGCATGACTGAGATTGCAGAGAGAAAAACTGAGTTAACATGTAACATGAATCTAAAGAACATTAGAAATGCGGATTATATGGTCTGGAAAAGTCATGTGGGCCATAACAATTCTCTAATTTATCAAGTCCTTGTATAGGCTGTAAATAAAGTTATGTTGCATGATGATTACTAATAAGAATCTACCCATTGTCCCAGTCAAAACCTCTGGCTAATAAGCAATTGCAGTTAGCTTAGAAGATAAGTGCTTTCCATCTATCAGCATCTATTAACCCCAGGATTATGTAGGCATAGAAGTGTTAAAGATAATCAAAAACTAAAGAATCATTTTTCATGTTACAGAATCTATGCATGTTGGTATTCTTAGTATTTCAAATGTGTTAGAGAATTTGACCTACTTAACTAACAGTTTTGTCCTTTTATTTTGATTTGAGATGTGGAACTGAGTAAACAATTTAGAATTTTAAGGTAAAATTGACATGATTATATATAAGATTATATATATTATTGAGATAGTTAAGAAAATGTAAGATTGAACAAATTTTTAAATCTATTTTTAAGCACTAGTTAAATAATTTATAGATGGATTATTATAGCAGATAATTAAACTCCTTCAAACATATTAAATTGCCTTTTATAAAAATTTATTATATTCAATTTCCTATTCTGTACATCAGTTAACTACTTGCATATAAAATCAAATATTTCTCAAAAACCTGTTAAAAAATGACTATCAAAGTCTGCTTAGACTTACAGATAAATAGAATTTGAGCTTAAAATCTTCAAGAATAGCTAGATTTGGTCATTTATAGTTTTAATGTAATGTTCATTCTTAAAAAATTCAGAAGATATTTTTCAATTACTCAAAACAGAACATCAGGAAAACCTCACACTAAACACAGAGTAAATGGTTGTTTTGCTTCAGAAGCCATAATAAAAGCTGAGATAGAATCACACCTTTAAATGCTAAAATCATATACCACACTTTGAGATGTTTACACTCAGAGTTACAGGGGAACTAAGATCAACTGTAGGATATCAGTTTGATGTTGTCTACCTCACGCTTACATAAAGTCATAAATAAATTCATTGACTGGAATAACAGGAAGACTGAACATGCTATTTAAATTAATTGTTTCTCTTTTTTCTCCAAGATTACGTAGTTGAATTTGTTGATGATAAATGCCAGTTTGATGTAACTTCACTAAATGCACAGAATATGCATTTCTGAATATGTGTTTCTGCCCTCCAAAAGTTTTTAATCAAAAGGCAAACACTTCAGCTTTATAATTATATTATCAACATTAAAACTTCTAGAGGTTAATTTATGGAGAATATGTTTATGACCTTGGGATAATGAAAGATTTCTTAGGAAAAAACATTGTTGTATCATCATAAATTACAGGCTGGGCCGCCCAACAACTTCCTTCTAGAGGCTTACTGAGATATTTTTGTTTTCATGTTGCCCATTAATTCATATAATGTGACATTTATGCAACACACACTAACATACCTTTGAATAAATATAACCATAGGCTTGGGCTCTGGTTCCCATTTCAGCACTAACTGTCTGTGGTCTTGGGGACATTTATGCAACACACACTAACATTTATGTGACACTTATGCAACACACACTCACATACCTTTGAATAAATATAACCATAGGCTTGGGCTCTGGTTCCCATTTCAGCACTAATTGTCTGTGGTCTTGGGGAAGTCACATAATGTGCCTTACCCTCAGTTACCTCATGTGTGAAATGAAATGTTTGGCTAGAAATGACTGAGATGACTTCCAGTTATAAAGAGCCAATGAATGCATGATGTTTTAACAACTGTAGGAGAATATAGTGATAAATTCCCCAGAGACTTCTTTCTAAAATCATCTCCCTTATCAGAATTTAGGTTTTACTATATCAGGAAGATTTAGAGATCTTCTACTGCTTTTTTAACTTTGTCTATGACAATCAATTAGGTGGTAAATGTTGCATCTAGAACACCCTCATATCTATCTCTTGTCATTTTCATAAGAAATAAAACCTGTAAGAGGTCTCACAGCCTAATCTCAATAGTGTTAAAAAAAAAAAAAAGGCCATAGCCCTTTCACTTTTTGAGCAGCTCTGTCCTTCCACAGACAAAAATGGTAAAATTAAAATTACATGAAAAAATATAAATAAGTTGTTATTGGTTTTATACTTTTATTTATTTCTCCTTGCATCTATATTTGTTTGTTTCTCAAAGGTCTCAAAAGCCTTTAGGAAACAATAATCACAAAATAAAATAGGCTGCTGGTAATTTATAACAGCACTTTGTTCTGCCTGAAATACATTTTCAACCCTGTTCTCATTAATGTTCATGATTTTTTTTTGTCATGTTGAACTATTTGGGGGGACGTAATATTAACCTTCATGACAACACTCTGAGGAGTACATTGAAGTGAACAGAGAGCTGCCTTTGTTTTTTAGATGTGGGAATTGATACCAAGTGGCTAAATGTTTTTCCTAGGTAACGCATGCTTGTAATAGATAATATAAAAGGAGGTAACTAAAGGAAGCTTCCGAAGTAATAATTTCTAATATCTCTAACTCAGCTATTTGCTAACAACAAAATCACATCCACAAAGCACAACACTTCGGGACATAATGAAATGAGATCCACCAATGTTTTAGCCAGTTGGATCAAGTAGCATATACACACAAAAGCATTACTCAAGAATTGATGTTGAAGTCGGGGAGAACCTAAAATTTAAATCCTTCTATTTAAACATTTCAATAAGCACCACATTAATTGTTTCTATTTTATGAATTTAAAAGGTTATGCATAGATCACTGGAAGTGATCATTATATCAAATCCTTACTCTGAAAATCAGTAGTTAAGAGGACAGAATTAAGCATTAATCCTGACTTTCAAGGAGCGGCAGTATTTCTGTTTTAAAAATAACTCATTGAAAAAAAAGTTTGTGTGTGTGTGTAGGAAATATAGAAAAAATATTAAAGATTATGCTATTATTTCAATATCTTGTATATTTGTAATTTATCATAATAAAAACTCAAAATCAGGAGACCTAGTGGTAACTTATTCTGTGATAACTTGAGTAACGCATTTTGCTTCTCTTTGATTTTCTGGTTATCTGTAAAATAAGGACCTACATGATCTAAGTGACTAACTAAAACTGGGTTACAGAACCTTTGAAAAAAGGACATTTCATCCTTTATCTAGTAGAGTTAGGGGGAAGAGGCAGAAATCAGCCTAACATTTATAGGATGAAAGTCAATGAGGTCAAGATATTGGAGAATGAGAGATATGAAGGGGAGGAGAGTTATCACTTCTTAAGAAGATAGCTTATGAGCTTTTGTGTTTTAGATGAGATGAACATAATTCTAACAAAGTTATAGTCCTGGTTATATCCAGGGTTAGGAATGTAAGACATAATTTTAAACACAATTTTTCGGCTCTCTCTCATAAACCAAAATGGTCTCTGGGATCTGAACCATCAGGCAAGCTCTAGATGGCTGTGGGCCACAGTAGGCAAGGTAAACTGCCCTTACAGTGGGTCTCAGACAGAAGTAAGTGAGGGGAAGGAGGTGAGCAGAAGGAAGGAGGTGAGCAAAAGAATGTATTATTGTGGATGAGACTGCAGACAGTGTTTCATTATAACTAGTACAGCAGGATCTTTGGCAAATTTAAACATAAATCCTCAGAGTCACGGAGATCCCACCTCTTCAGACTACTTTGGTAAATAGTCTATCAAGAACAGTATGAAAACCAAAGCTCATCATAACATAAATGTCTCTGACCCAAAGAATTACACAAAAGGTGTCACCCAGCAATACATACTTAACTACTAAGTGAATTTCAATGGGTGTTTAGTTTGGTCCATTCATCGGATGACTCCATGAAAAAGATAAAATATAAATGGGATTTGAAGAAAAGTAGGGATTAGATCTTTCAAAAATGTTAAATAGTCTCATTTTCTCCTACATGCGATATTTGAAAATCTGTATAAATTAACTCTCTTCACTAAACACAAATCAAAGCAATGGAACAAAGAACAGTTTTGTTTTCAAGCTATCTGCACACCCCTTGAGGGTTTTACTGACCCCCTTAGGAGGATGCTATAACCCACAGGCTGTGCTGAAAATCATGGGTTTAGATTAGGAAAACCTTTTAAAATAACTATTGTGCTGGTATATTAGTTTAGTGGGTCAAGAATAACATTTCTCATGAAATAGAATAGTATGGGATAGTATAGGATGGAATGGAATAGATTATTTTTGTAAAATGTTTATGTGCTATACATGTATGGATGGATGTGTGTCTACTAGATCACAATGTAAAATATCTGACTGTGAGTTATAGTCAAAAGTTTGAAACCCACCAGTTTAGAATAAGGTAGAAACATGGTACACATGGGCTAAATGTCCCTACCCACAAACAAGTTTTGACTGGTCCCACAAAAGAAGCAAGCAAAAGGATAATAATAATATAATCTATGGCTAAAGAACAGGGAGCGGGCCATAGGAAGATCAAACTCTTAGACCTGCTTCACTGCACCACACTCACTAGCCACGTGAACCAATTGATCATAGAGATGGGCAGCACAAAATAAGACCATTTAAAAGTATCGATATAAATATCACTGTTCAAAACTTCATGTTCAAATCTCTAGTTATCTCTCTGCTACATGAGTGAGATTCATCCAGTTTGTGGATTTTATATAAGAAATCATAGACTACTTCCCTCTTGCTCTGTTACACTGTCAGAAAGTTACTCTTTGAAAGTAGGTGTATGCTAAAAAAAATTAAAAGATCATTTTAACTTTTAATGGAAATAAGAAGGTGTGTTTACAATGAAAAAAATCTAAAACATAAGTCATTTCAAAGCCAAATAAAAAAATGTGGGGTTAATATTTTGTATCCATAGCAGAGTTGTCTGAGTTAACGTGAGGAGTTTCAAGAAATACAGAAACACAAATCTCTCCCTCTAGCGATTCTAATGAGTAAGTATCCAGGGTTGAGAACCACTGAGACAGAAGAATAAGGTTTTGCTACAGCTGAGATTCCATTTATAGTTGTCTTTTTTTCATTGGTAAGCAGATTTTTTTTCTTCACCATGGCTACACAACAAGAGTCTGAAAATAGAACCTCCAAGGAAGGACAATGCTACCTGAAGCTACAACATGGCAGCTTCTGTCCACAAGAGTCAGCCAATAAGCAACATAGTACATTTATGAAACTACAGAAAATGAGTTAAGGCTAAGTGTTTGTTGCTTTGATATAGTTCTGACAAATAAAGTGAAAGATATTGAATCAGAAGCAAAACATTTATAGGAAAAGAAGTAAGGAATCTTCTTTCCTACTGAGAGACTATATCCTCTCGTGTCTCTTCTCTGGTCAAATGAAGTAGGATTTTATTTTCCCTTAAATAATCATGACACTTCACACCATGGCTGATGAATCCTACAAATAGACTGCCTCATCATATGTCCCTGCTCAAAATCTTTCATCATTTCTAACACCTTCCAGGAGAAAACCCAACTCTACATGACATAGTAAGAAAAAGCTCCCAAGATGAGATTCCTACTTACCCACCCAAACTCCCACCCCCAACCTACACACTATACTTTGTATAGTTCCCAGAGATAAGAAGTTATTTTACACATCCATGCCTTTGCTCACTTTGCTGACTTTGTCTGGAAAGCTCTTCTTTCCAACTCCACCCTCTCCCTACAGGAACATCTCTCCATTCAGCCTTTCAAGAATCAGCTCAAGCACAGCTCTTCTTTGAAAATATTCCTCTATCAAGACAACCATTCTTGTTTGTTGAGATGTTAAATTGACCACTGACTTTTCTGTGTTCCCACCAGAGTCTGTGCATCATTCTATAATAACAGTTCTAAAAATGTTTTACACTTAGATCAAGGTTTATCAAATTCAGCACTAGTGACATTTTAGACTGGATAAATTCTTTGCTGTAGGATATTTTAACAGCATTGTAAGATGTTTAATAGCATCCTTGGCTTCTTCCCACTATGTGCCAGAACTCCGCCTCAAGTCATGACCACTTCCTATCTCCAGATACTGCCAAATGTCTCCTGCAGTCAAAACCACCCCAGCTGACTAAGATGTGCATCTTTGTTCTCCCCTAATAAACCTGTAAGTTTCATGAAAGCAAGAATGTTATTTTCACCTTTGTATTTAGAACTTAGCATAGTGCCAGGTCCATTGTAGATTCTCAAGCTATGTTTGTTAAAGGAATGATTATCTTGTTACAAAAGGGATAGTAACACACTATCAAAATGTAGAAGATCAAGCATATCAACATCTATCCTGATCATGATAATGCTTTGGTTTTTTTTAAGGATTACATCACTACTGAAATTAAAATTTTCAATATCATCAAAACATCACTTAAAATCCTCAAATCCATCCACCCATCACTAGAAATCATTTGTATTGATTTTTATGTGGTTTTAATACAAAAGAAAATGAGATTTGGGGTCTAGAACTTGATTTGAAATTATACCTAGGTATATAAAACTCTTGGAGTAAAAATTGATTGAATATAGTTGGTTAACTGATTCCGTTTTTTAAAAATGCTCAGCTAGTATTTTTATGTTCTCTGAATAGCTTTAATTAATTACTTCACTTTTTAAAAAACATTCAGGGAGTATTTTTATGCCCTGTAAATAATATTTTCAATTTAAAAAATTTTTACAAACTAAACCCCATCAAAGTTAAAAATAGTCCCTTCCTAAGTCTACTTTCACTCCACTAACATTGATGGAACACATTTCTATGATAGAATTGATAAAGCAAGGAATTTTAGAAGCCAGAAATACATTACTTTAATTTAAAATACTTATTCAAAAGAAGTTCCTAAATAGAATTGCTGTGCCAGAATTCAAATATGTGAGCCCAAATATGCATAATACACAAATACACATAAGTTTTTTAAATGTACGTATTCTATGGATAATGATTTAAAATCTCTAAAAGATTATTTTAAAAGCTATCAATTATTTTAACTTCTTATATCCAAATTATTATTAATTACATTTAAAACAGAAAGAAAAGTTAGCCATGAATTCTTTCCAACTCCATAATATATCTTATCTAGAGATAAATTATTTAATTTGAAAGTACAATTCATGTAATGTACAAAGGATTTTCATTAATGATGGTGTGTTCAACTAAAAGATAGTGTGGCTATATGAACTCTGGCTATTTATTAGATAAGCATATTTGAGCAAATATTGTATTTTAAATTCTAACAATTTGACAATAAGTGGTCTTCATTCTTTCTTACTTTCTCTAATGATGTAATTTCATATTAAATGACTATAATGTTATTGAAAGTTTAAAGTCAACCTTATTTTATAGAGAATCTTAACTTTGCAAATAAAGCCACTGACGTTTTCATTTGGTCTCAGTTCCTTTTAACCAAACTAAAAATATCTTGTGTATTAGCATCTGAAGTTTTCACGCTCACAGCAATAGAAATAACAAAACGTCATATTAATCTATCTTTAACGTCATTGTTCTTGAGGTTTAGCAAATGTTTTTTTTCTTCTTCTTCAAAGTTTGGCTCTCTATATTCTAAATGATTTTTGGTCACTTTTAAAAAATCCATAAATATCCAAGTATATGATTCTGGTTTTTATATTTTTTGAGATACTAGTACGTATAACCCACTGCAAGTTCTAGAAAACTAATACTTTAAACCAGGACTCAGTAAACTATGGCCTACAGGCTGAATTCTACCGATCACCTATTTTTGTATAGATCATGAGCAAAAGCAGTTTTCACGTTTTTTAAATGGTGGCAAAAAGTCAAAAGAAGAATAACATTTCATGAAAAGCCAAAATTATATAAAATTCAAAAATTCCAGTGTCAGGAATTCCCTGGTGTTCCAGTGGTTAGGACTCTGTGTTTCCACTGCAGGGGACACAGGTTCAATCCCTGGTCAGGGAACTGAGATCTTGCAAGCCACTGTGAGGCGTGGCCAAAGAAAACCAAAACCAAAACCAAAAACAAAAAACAAAAAATAAACCAAAAAAATTCCAGTGTCTAAAAATGAAATGTTATTGAAACATAGCCACACTCACTTGTGCACGTATTTGTCTAAGGCCACTTTTGAGCTACAATGGCAAATATAAGTAGTCATTACAGAGACCTAAAAAGACTGAAATATTTACTATCTGCCCTTTACATAGAAGTTTGCAGACCCTGCTTTAAACAATTAGTATATTACTATCACACACACAACATGTAAACCTGGTGAATAGGACACAGTCCATTTCTGAGGGGATTTCTTTCAGCCAATATCATTTTCTCAATAATATATTTTTCTATAAACCTTGGTAAAGGCCGTTGGTTATTAGCAATAAAATACTTACTATGATGTTCTTAAAATATTTGGAAAAGTACTATTGAACTAGTTGAATTGATCATTTACTTCTTTGAGGTGTTCCTTTCTTTACCTCACCATTGAAGTCTTGAGAGTTTGGAATTCCTATAATTCCCCAGTTGAAATTAAATTAGACATCTAATAACAATCATCAATGACTCTGAATCTGTAAGCTCAGCCTAATGTCTACTTTATCATATCTTAATAAAGCTGTTATGCCTGGCTCCTAGCTACACCATTTTGTAATGAAGACAAAACACAGCAAACCAGATCAAGTTTAATTTATAGTCTTGACCCAGTTTACATTCCATCTTAAATACAGGAAAAAAAAAAGCCCACAAATTTGGTAAATTAACCAAAAAATTGAATTCCTTGCAAGCAAACATTGCTAATAGGTGTTTAAATGATACAAAAGATTATCATTCTCTACTAGTGAACTTAACACTATTCAAGCTTTTGAAAAAGCTACAAAAACATGAATTATCAGTAATTCTGTTTGATGCCTTAACTAAATAGATAATACTCTGAGCATCTGCTCATGGTTCAAAAGTTACCTTTAAAATAAGATTTCCTAGCAGAAAAATTCAACTTTTTATTGCCTCTGCACATTACTATATGCCTTCTTTTAAAGGGGAGAAAAAAGCTTTAAAAGTCTTGAAGGGAATGTAGAATTTAATATTTTGCATGATCTCGATACTATATTATGTGACTATTGATAACAATAACTATATTTTATTTTGAGGATATTTCTGAAAATCTCTAAATGAATGGACATAGAGCATATTTCTAGGTTTTTATATTTTGCTAAGCATTATAACAATCAGTGAAGAAAAATCAAAATTCATTTAGGGACATTTAAAAATAAGTAGGAGCAATGGTTCAAATAGTAGTTCTGATATGTGCCTCAGAAGAAAGCTAGTGACTGAAAAATAAAATAATAAAGAGATATTTTCTATTATATATTAAAAGAAATATTAAGTTTTTAACTGAATTCAACTCCTTTGTTGTTACTACCAAATTTATTTAAACTGACAGTTTAGAATTGTTTTTCTTTGGCCCCTAAAACAAATTATAAGAAGCCAAATAAATAATGTCACACTCCTGAGAACCAAAAAGATTATTATCTCCAACACATGAACCTAAGAAGTGAGGTCTCTTTCTTAACACCACAAACAACTGGTTTTACCAAAGGCAATCTTGGAAAGAAGGAGCCTTAGAGATCACTCAAGAAATGGAAATCACGTTTCCTCTAAGTCATGGATGACTTCTCCTAAGCTGTGTGAGATTCCATGTCAATTCTAACAATACTAGGCTCATCTTTAAAATAATTTTCATTTAAAAGAAAAATAGATTATAATTATCTTCAATTATCATACAATCTCTGTAATTAGAGATGATGCCGTATTCAGCCAGCTTTTCTGGTATGGTAGAACCCTGATAAGAAATCTCAAATATAAATTGCCTGTTTGCTTCCATTAATGGAATATTTGTGGGCTGAAGCTGACTGGTGGCAGACCGTGGATGGGACTGGAGTCTGGAATACAATGGTGTGGCAAACCTGTACAACATTTGACCTCAAGCTCTATGCTTAGAACTGAAGAAACTGCCCAAAGAGTCAGTTCTTTCTCCAAATCTAATCAAAATATTTCAGATGGGACTACAGTTCACAAAATAAAATTTTGTTTCCACCTTTCTGTTTCCAAATGTGGGAAGATGTTTTTCACTTTCTTTTGCTACATTTAATTCCCAGCCCAACCATTACCCATCACTGGAACCGTACCACCAGAAAAGTTTTACTGGAGGCTGCCTTATGTCATAAACACGTTATTAAATTAAAATGAATTTTCCATGCTTACTAAAAAGGGAGCATTTGTAGTCACATTAGGTGGCTTCAGTGCTGGGCACTTACCCAAGTCCCTGGTTCTGTGGAGTCAGCTGTCCTCCATGTGCCCGGCTCTGCCGTGTATGACTGAGTGTTGGCCTTACCACACTTTTTCAGAAAAGATTTGATCCTTCAAATGGGAGGTGAGTTGCTCATTATGAGAAGTCTAAAAAAAAAAAACCTGGATTTTAGACAAGCAAATGTTTCCACAGGTCCCAGAAGTTTTTGCAAGATTAATCATCACCAACATGAAACTTGAGCTCATCTTTTACAGACTTTTGTTTCCTTCCAACTACATCTCTTTCAATTTTCATTTCATTCCCTTACTCTTTTTTTTTTTTTTCCTACCTGCTTTTGATCTTCTATTTTACACTGTACAGAAGTCTTGAGTGGTATGTGTGAAACGAGCCATCGTCAGCCTGCTGGTCTAGAAAAATATCATAAAGTAAGAAACAAGGCCTGAGATTGGATTGGGAGTTAATCTGCATGGTTATCAATGTCCTGTTGTGCTTCATGAAAGATGCCTGGTCCTTTCAATACTACATTTCATGTAGCGATGAAAATGGGATATGGAATATCATCGTGAAAACTAGTTTGATTGGGATAATAATGACTAAGAAGCCATCAATGCGAAAAACCTAACAGGACCCAATTGTGAAGAATGAGCTAGACACTGAACCTGCTTCACAATCTCTGCTTTTGTTTAGAGACTTCCACCAGGCTTTGGAGCCTTGGAATGGGTTTGGATGTCATCTAAGCATTCTACCCCAAAAGCTATTATCATTTCTCATTGAGAAGAAAAGTGGGAAGCTGGGATTTGGGTGCCACAGGGAAAGCTTTTTGAGATACCTTGACCATAGTAAAGCTTTGATTCATGCACTTCATGCACTACTGTGCTTAGGGATGACTGTGGGGAAGCTTGGAGCCCATTGTATAGATTTATGTTACTCCATTGGCTGTTTAATAATAATTGCTATCCTGAAAAAGGACCTTATTTTATCAGTAATACCACTAGCTGATACCTTTATAAAATTTCATTTTATTCAATTGGCTCAGGGTACTTTAACAACATTTAAGTTCTCAATTGCTTCTGTGATAGAGGCAAGTTGCCTATGGCTACTGTGAACTGAGATTAAAATCCAAGAGTTCAGCCTTTTAAGATTTCTAGTAAATCCCCTGAACCAAACTCTTTCCCTAAATGGTAAGTGAATTTAAAGCTACTATAACTACTAAAAAATAATAGACAGAGGCTATTCACATTGCCTTCTATCTCCTGTTTAGTATTGAAAGAGAGATTAGTGCTTTCTACACCAGACAAATTCAGGTTCACTTTTTCAGGGAAGTGTCAGCTCCATAAACAAGCATAGTTAAAACACCATTCTACTCCTGAGTAAATATGAGATACATGAATCTACCAACTTTTTGAATACCATCAATATAAAATTCTTTGTATTTTCTTGATTAAAAACATAATAAAAATTCTAGGAAACCTCTTTTTAGGCCTTCCTAATTATGCTGACAGAATTGCAGCATCATTCTCCAGAGGCTGTTTTACTCTATAATGAAGCTTTTGAGTGAGATGTCTTCAAGCGATGTTTCAGGTTTTACTTTGAACGCATCTCTGCCATGTTTTCTACCATTTTAAAAGTTAAATAAAAATGCAACAGGTTCAAGTAGCAGTTAATAAATTCTGTCATTTACATCAAAAAATCAGCAGCTTCTATCCTATGAGAAAATGAACATTTCATAAATATTGAATACCATTACACACATACCCGACAAGTTGGTTAGCTAAAAAGAGAGAAATTCCATTAGAGGCTTTCGCAAGGAAAATATAAAATAGTTGAGATAAAGTAGCTGACAGTATTAGTTACTACTTTGCTTTAAAAATGTAGTGAACAGCAATGTCATACATTCCACAAACTTCCAAGGGAAAATTGTACCAGCTATTTGAAAACTCTGAGCCCTTTATTAAGGGGATTTCTTGTCTTATAGGCTGTGTGACTTGGTTGAATATTGATTAGTTGTATATGCAACATATGCTTGTATCAGAGAATAATTTAGCCACATAAAATATTCATCAGTATCTGATAGCATCAGAAGTGGAAATCCGACAGTCATCCTGTCCAGGAAAGGATGTTTCATAATCAGAAGAAGTGACCAGTGCCCTTTAGTACCTAATAAAGACTGAATTTAGACTAGGAAGGCACCCTGACTTCTGTTTTCTCAAACTAGGTGGCTCACTCCCAACTTCCTTTAAAAATCATATAACTAAAACCTCAATGACTGAATTCCTCCAGCTAGAAAATGAAAGTAAAAAGCCCTCCTTGTCACATGGAGCAATAATAGAGCATAGTTAATAAGTCGGTATTTTAGGACCTTGCTTACAGGAGAGTTATGTTCTTTCTGTCATTTAATAAAAGTATCTTTCTGGTGTGGGACATGAAGGTGAGATTTTTGTCTTTTTATTATTAGAGTCAAACCTAGAATGATGAAATTAACATTCGCCAGCACCTGTGTATTGGGGAAGGGATAAAGGTTGATTTCCACTGTGGTCTCACAAAGTTATCTCTCAGTGATGGAACTGCTTCCAGGGCTCAGTCTTTGCCCTCTTCACTTCACTATGTACAACTGTGTCCTGAATGATTCCATCTTATCCAGTTTTATAGCACTTACTTTCTAACATACTACATAACTTAACTTATTTATAAGTCTTCTTCCTCCAGACACATACCTGAATGTAATCCCCACTGTAGGTTCTTCTTGTTCCCTAATGCTTCCCTAGTACTCAGGAGAAAACCTGGCCCATAAGAGGCACTCGATAATATATTTTGAATAAATGAATGAATGAAGAAAAACAGTGACAAATTACAGAAAATGTATTTGAAAGTGGGGATATAAATATGTTTTTTTCAAAGTTAAAGGAAAAGGCAAATAAGACTAGTTTTAGCATAATTTTCTATTAAAGCAATGTTTTAGCTTCACAATAAAGAACAGTATTATAGAATAAATATAAGAATTTTGTAGATCTAAACCTCTGTGCTTGATAAAGTTTGTATCACCCAAATGTTTAGTCTCATTTTCAGAGTTCTTTTTAAGATGGACCTGAGCTCAATATACAAAGGATCTCATAAATATATATATATATGTTGATTTTTAAACTTTGATTGATATAATCAATTAATCCAGCAGCCAGAAACTAATTTTTTTTTAAGATTTACTTATTATTTATTTATTTTATTTATTTATTTTTGGCTGCATTGGGTCTTAGTTGCAGCATTCAGGATCTTCGTTGAGGCACGCGGGCTCCTCACTGCAGCGTGCGGGCTTCTCTCTAGTTGTGGCACGCGGGCTCCAGAGCATGTGGGCTCTGTAGTTTGCAGCACAGGGACTCTCTAGTTGAGGCGCGTGAGCTCAGCAGTTGTGGCGCATGGGCTTAGTTGTCCCGTGGCATGTGGGATTTTATCTCCCTGACCAGGGATCAAAGCCGCTTCCCCTGCATTGTAAGGTGGATTCTTTACCGCTGGCCCACCAGGAAAATCCCCAGAAAATAGTTTTTGACATCAGAGATTCTCCCCCACAAATTTACTTTACTTTTCATTTTCAGTTGGCATGTAGGCATCTCATAGATGTACCCTAACAGGTTTCTTACTGCAGAGCTACATTGTAGGAGTGTCATAGTTTTTTCAGGCACTAACAAAACCAGTTGTAGCCCATGTATTCTTTTATACAAAGAAATTGGCTCTGTGTCCTAATGGGATTTCAGGCCATGCAGCATTGTAGACAAATTATAAATACAGATTCAGCCATACTTGAAAGAGGACCCAAACAAGCTTTACGCATAAGTGCAATCGATTTCCCAACTCAACAATTAATTTAACCAAATATTTCTAATCTCAAGAGTCTAAAAGCCAAATAAATTAGCCTTACTTCTTGATCAGCATAAATTGTTGGTTGATAAGTTAGCAAGCAGCTATAGGCTACACTAAAATTTTATTGTATTGAAGGTATTATTGTACCACAAAAGGGGAAAATGTTATTAGAGGAATGTTGAATTTATTACTTTAAGACCATCAGTGGAAATACTGGTATATTGTTGCTCATATGTCTCATGATACTTAAACCTCTGTTTGTTTTTTCAGGTATTTTTAGAGATTCTCCTTATATACAATGTACTAACATATTCTAGATGCTTTCAATGAAGAATTCATGGTTATTACAGTATTTATAGTACTACAATTTCTTGGTAATTATTTATTTACAGATGATCAATTCCAGGAACTAGCTTTATTAGGTATCTGGTATTGAATAACTTTAAGAAAGCTTTTAAATCATCCTAGATTTACAAGGCATTTCCTTGTTTCTTAGATTACTTAGGCACACTCATTTCTGGAAATGCCTAACCAAAAGCATTAAATTTAAAATAATTGTAAATTGGAGTGCTGATGGCTATAAAACTTCAATTACTGTATCAGTTCACCAATACAGCCTGATTTGCCAATAAAAGCACTGAAACTGTGGTTTGTATTTCCAGCAAATCTATGTTGAAAGCCACAAACTAGATAATGGTAGGAAAGATTGTTCTAATCATATCACTATTGTCATAATAAGATGGGCCCATTCTTTTTAAAACCAAGGATTCTAAGAAATTTCTAAGCTAGAAACATAGGCTACTGCAATAGTTTCAACACACATTCGAGGATGGTGGGCGTTTGTTCTGAACTCTTCAGTTAAATTGAGCATCACCTCTTTTCTAAGACAGTAAACAAACTTCAAGGACTACAAAGGCTGGAAGGTAATATAAATGAGTGATGCAAACTACCTGGTGAAGGGGCACATGGGCACATTGGGTGAGAAGCTGGAACTGTATCCAATTCTAGGGCATGAAGCAATGGCTACACTCTTTCAGGAGACTTTTGCCATGCAGGAATACATTACTCAACATTGCCAGACATTCCAATTTTTCAAGGAAAGAGTAGATCATGGTTTTTATTTGAAACTACCCACATTTTATGTGCTGTCTCATGTTTTTAAATCATTTGCACATATTTGGACTGGATTAAATCTTTGAGCTACTAGTTTGCCACCTTGTCTAGAAGTCGGAATAGTCAATGGTATTTTCTTACTAGAAAAAAATGAGAGTTTCCTGTTAAAATCTTGTTCTTTTAGACAGTACTGCTCAATTAGCTAGTAGTGGCATTTTCCTGAGTCACAGAGTGAATTTCCTATGTCCATTTATACATAATACTGAATGTCCATGAGGCCCACCATCCCAGTTTCACGTATATGTTTTTATCATATAAAAAGTACCACATCGTGAAGGGGAAAAATGGTACGCCCAAAGGTACCGTCTTGATGTTAGTTTTATTATAATTATTTCAAAGTCATAACATCATAGTTACTTTTTTGACACATTCAGGACGGTATTTTGTGGCTTTATCCTAACAAAACAGAGGATAAGAAATAAAGAACAATATTAACATTTTCTAGTTTTTCTAATCTATGGTTTTGACCTATAGAAACATATTATGTATGAAAATACAATGTATACGGAAAAGTATTCACTCCCTAAGCTTCATAAATGGAAAAATATTAATCAATTTTTCTCCATCATCATTTTAAAGAAACCTTTTAAATGTTTTACCTTCTTACCCCTCTCCATACAGCCAATAGTAAATATATATATAAAATATATATATTTAGGGCTTCCCTGGTGGCGCAGTGGTTGAGAGTCTGCCTGCTGGTGCAGGGGACACGGGTTCGAGCCCTGGTCTGGGAAGATCCCACATGCCGCGGAGCGGCTAGGCCCGTGGGCCACAATTGCTGAGCCTGCGCATCTGGAGCCTGTGTTCCGCAACGAGAGAGGCCGCGATGATGAGAGGCCCACGCACCGTGATGAAGAGTGGCCCCCACTTGCCGCAACTGGAGAGAGCCCTCGCACCGAAACGAAGACCCAACACAGCCATATAAATAAATAAATAAAAATTGTAAAAAAAAAAAATATATATATATATATATATATATATATATATTTAGAGAGAGAGAGGGGGAGAGAGAGAGAGAGAATATATTATACCGTTGGTTCTGTTTCTTTGGAGACCCCTAATACAGTAGGCTAATTTTATACATGTTGCTGCTAAATTCCATCTCCCCTATCTTATAAATTTACAGATTTTTTTCTCAAAAGTTTTTATTTGTCTGCACTTGAAATGAAGGAATTTATATTTATTCACAATAAACTTTATCTTATTATAGTCAACTCATCATTCTTGGCTGAATGATTCTTTTGGAGGTTTGCCTCTGGGCTCTCATGTATTCACTGTCTGCTCAGGTTTATCTCAAATACAGAGGATAGAATCATGCTTGCTTCATAAAGGCTAGTTTTTGAAGTCAGATGAATCTAAGATCTGACTTTCTAAGGAAGTGGTCTACACCAGCCATAGCTAATGTGACTGCTGGACACCGTGTTGCTATTGTTTTTCCCAAACATAAAAAGCTACCTTAATAACTCTTTTGAATCATACTAGACAAATTATAATGCTCAAATTGAATGACACAGTTTATTCTTACCTAGCTTATTAAATTCTCAGGAGAGACTAAACCCTTTGAATGAGAAATCTTAAATCAGTATTAAATTGAGCCCATGTACCCCAAGGAGATTTAGACCATCTGCTAATTCTGCTGGGCAAAGACTTCCTTTTCTATTCACTCAGCTTTGGAGAAGTAGAATCCAATTTGCCTCCAACTCCCATTTTTTCATCCTATAGTTAAATAGTCTATGTAAAACAAACTTTTGCAACCACCTTGTGTTATCTGAACCCAGTGTATTCCTTTCCCACAAGAAAATAGATGGATGTATTAAGGACACTGAAAGAGTGTTCACAAACACAGTTCTTTCTTAGGATCTGGTGTCCTTTAAAAATTATTTCCTAAAACATGTGTTAACCTTTATATAAACAATGATTAGGTCAAATAATTTTCTTTTTGCCAAATAAATATTTTGGAAGGTGAACGTTATTACATTTTGAAATGTCACAGAAATCTATTGGTATTCCCATCTGACCACTCTTCCCACACCCCTCCCCCCTCTTTTGGAACATAAGCATGTGTAGCAAGCCTTTCATGAACAAGGAATCCATTCAGGACTTAGGTACCTGGGCCAATTTCCACTCAGCAGGTTTCCTATGCACTTGTAGGTGCCAAACCGCAACTCTTATGTTTCTCCAAAAGAATTCTTAATAGAGAGGGGATTAAACTCTAAGTGGCTTCCTGATTTCACCATTTCTGAAGCCCAGTGTTAGGTTGCTGAAAGTTCACTCCATTTGTACCATCAGTAGCCTAACAGGCTTTAGAAACTGAGTGAGTGAGGTAATATTTTGTGTGTGTGCAGATGAAATATTGGAGTACTTAGCAATCTATTGCATTAAAGGCACATACATTTTTGATCATCTCTTTATTTTTTGAAAATAATTCTTCTGTAATATTCTGAGTTTCAGGTTTAACTGAAGAATGTGAGATGAAAATTATTGTAATTTTAATAATAATCTGTGTGGTAACATAAAGACAAAAGTAAAGAAATGCCTGTATTTGCCTAATACTGATTCTCAACTCCTCTCTAAGCACATATCTATTCATTATCTTAATATAAAAATTAAAATGTCGGGCTTCCCTGGTGGCGCAGTGGTTGAGAATCTGCCTGCCAATGCAGGGGACACGGGTTCGAGCCCTGGTCTGGGAAGATCCCACGTGCCGCGGAGCAACTCGGCCCGTGAGCCACAACTACTGAGCCTGCGCGTCTGGAGCCTGTGCTCCGCAACAAGAGAGGCCGCGACAGTGAGAGGCCCGCGCACCGCGATGAAGAATGGCCCCCACTCGCTGCAACTAGAGAAAGCCCTCGCACAGAAACGAAGACCAAACACAGCCAAATAAATAAATAAATAAAATAAATTAAAAAAAAAAAATTAAAATGTCTTCACAGTGGTAAGGCAATGATAAATGTCCAGTCTATAAATGCCAAAAGCCAGATTGCGGGAATGGTTCCACATACTAATGTTCAATCAAATCAATGTACAATCAAGATGAAAAAGGAAACAAAATGCACAGTAAATGCGGAACTCTCCAAATTATCAAACATGAAATTAAACACTAAAATGATTGCTTTTAAGAATATAATCAGTAATCTGGAAAATGAGTTTTATACAGATATAATGAGTTCCCAAGAATAATTTGTGCAATGTCCAATCAATGGTGTTAGGCTTGTATAAACCTTGCCTAGTGCCATCTTGGTAGTGATTTTTGTCCTAAGCATTGTCCAACATCTCCTGTGTTCTCTGAGGCATGAGACCACCAAATATCCACATTTGAATCACATGATCATGCAAGGTTATTTGTGAAAATTAATTTTGTTTATTTGTCTATCTGGACCCACAGTTGAGCTCTCACCTTGAAATCAAGAAGCGGCATTGTTGGAATAAACAACTTTGGCAGAGTCAGTTTATAATCACTACTTCAGCAATACATGGAAATTCCATGGGCAAGGGTTATTTACTGATATTCATCCTAAGTAATTTTCCTCCTTGTCAAGGAGGTATGCCTTCCTTCAGTTTTAAGAAATGCAAGCTATAAAGATTCAGAAGGGTCAGGAAACAAATATTCCATATAGTCTGAAATTAAGGGATCAAATTAATACCTTTGATAATTTACAATGTTTTTAAATTAATTTTATTTTGTATAATTTCTATATTACAAGGGTAATATTCTGGCCAGTGATATATGTGGGCCTGTTTTTGTCAAAAGCCATGTATTCTGTTTACTGGAGACTGACCCCAAAGTCCACTGTACTAGATATTTAGTTAAGAAAATCTCTTAAGGATCAAATGCATTTTTCCCAAGCTCACTTATTACATTTGTTTATTTTTTTTTTCAGTCATGGCTGAAGTAAGTGGTTTCTACCTATTTTTAAATTGATTTAAAGTATATTATAAGTAAGAGATGTGGATATAAATAATATCTGCTTTATAATCATGTTACTATAAAAAAAGGTAAAGGACAAGAGTCAAACAGCGAAAGAGGGATTTAGTTCAAGAGTCTATAAAGGAGCATTAACTAAAATATGAACACTATCTTCAATAGCAACTTCACAGAAAATGAAGAACACAGACATTCTTTTTTATACTGCTTCTTATCATGGCTCTTTAAAAAAATTAGCATTGAAAAGAAAAGGTTAAGTGACAGGAATTTTTTCTTTTCTGTAAGTGTCTCAATGGTCTTCTGAGAATTTTTCTTTCTTTCAAGTCATAGAAATCATCCCTGTGCCTGACATTTTCAATTGCCCTCGAATATCAATTCATTTAATCTTCCTTTCTAAATGAATACAAATTAATTTAGTGGGTAATGTTTCTATTTAAAAATACTTAGCTTTCCACACTCCCGTGAATCTGTAGATGGGCATGTGACTACTTCTGGACAAAGAGGTATACGTGACAGTTAAGGGTTGGGCTTTTCAGAGCGTTGTCTTCCTAATAGACTGAGCAAACCTAGTCAATGTATCTTTTGCCCTTTATCTTTTCCCTGTCTTTCTTCCTAGATTGAAAAGTGATATCTAGAAGGGTAATAGCATTTTTTGTAAATATGAGGAGAAAGGCCTTGCACTAAGGATGACAGCATAACAACAACACTAAGGTTGTTGTTATGCTGTCATGTCACCATAACAACAACCCTGGATTACTGTCTGCCTCCAGACTCAATGTTACATGAAAAATAAGATAAATAAAGCAAAATAAAAGAATAAAATAAGCACGTCAACTGACTTTCTGTGACACAGCTGAATACAACCTTAACACTCAGACTTCCTTTATGTGTCCTTGCCCCACTCTGGTTTAGGTGCTCCTCCTTGTTTCTGTGACATCTCCTACAATCCCAAACACAGTATTTTCTGCCTCTCACTGCATCATAAGTTTCAGGAAGACAGAAATCATGTCAATCTTTCAATCAGTGATGTCCCTGGAATTTTGTACATATCTACATAGCACATAGTAGGCACCCAATACATTTGATAAATGGGGAAATAATAAAGAAATGACTGAATAAGTACAATTCCCACCTCTCTATATCTACTACTAACAAATAATCCAAAACTCTTCCTGTTTTCACTTAGACTATTGTAGTATCTTCCTCATGGTTTTCCCTGCATCCCCCTTGCTCAAAAACCCTCCCATAGCTTCCTATTATATTTATAATTAAATCCAAATCCTTTACACATTCTATGAAGCCTAGTATGATCTGGCTACTCTCTACTGCTCTGAATATACCTCTGTTCATTCTCTTCATTATATTCCAACCACAGTGGCTTTCTTTTGGCTACTGAAACATTCCAAGCTCATTCTCACCTTAAGATCTTTATGCCAAATGTTTCATTTCCACAGATGTTCACACAGCCGACTCCTTCTTGCCTTTTAGATCTCAGCTCAGATCACTTCCTCAGAGAGGTCACAGCTGACAACTCAATCTAAAGGAACTCATCAAACACTCTATCCCATAGCCTTCTTGTGGGGCTGTTGAGAAAATATTTTTGTTTCTGCACAGTAGGGCTTTCTGAGAAAATTTTACTGAAATTTCGAACTTGAGCTAAAATGCAACCCTTAGAAGGTAATTTATGATGGAATAAATAATAAGAACTCCAGAGAGATTTACTTCCCAGAGGTATGTGTTTACATTTCAAGGGGAGTTGAGACCCAGGACCATGGAGACATTTCAAAAAGTGAGGACTCAGTATTCTCTCCATTACTTTTCCAAGGAAACTCTCTCAAAAGAGGAAGGAAAACAGCTGCCCCTCTCTCCTATATCAATGTCCAGATTCATTTTCTTTTGGGGGAAGAGGAGGGCTTACTCACCTACAATTCAGACCCAGTATGTGTAGAGTAACATCTGGCTCTTACTGCTTTGCCCTGGAGGGAGGATGCTGTAGCACAAGGAAAACAACACATTATTATTTACTATAAATAAGTAGTGATAAATCTTCTCTGCTCCAGAAACCTCATGTTGGCATTCAGGGTAATATTAATAAATATAGTATAAAAAACATAATCTCTCCTTTATTCTTTTATAGTTCTTGTCATCCAGTACTGGGTATCCACATCACTCAAGATGGTGCATGAGTTCAGAGTCTTTGTTAGGTTTACAACTCATGCCTGAAAGAGCTCCTAGTAGGAGATCAACAAGTGTTAGTGGAATGAATAAATGAATCAGTCAATGAAATGAAAAAAAAAATCACTGAAATGACACTTTTTGGAGCACTGGATTGTGTAGATTTCTACTGATTTGGCTTAAAGCAGAGGGGAGATTAAAAATTTTAGAAAAACAATTGTTTATCTCGGATGACCTGCTAAAGCATAGTATATAGTAACATATAACATATCTTTATGTAAAATAGTAACATATAACATATCTTTATGTAACATAGTAACATATCTTTGAAAATTGAGGTTTTTATAAATGTCTAAAGTGAAGACATTTTGGGTTTTTTTTTAATGGACTGATTTCCTTAAAACTTAGCTACTGGCTGTGTAGTTAATGAGATTTATGTTTATATAAATATTGAATAATTTATATTTTATATATATATTGAATAAGTTATCTGTATTCTTGCCCAGCTGCACAGCAGTTGAGATGAGAACCCAGCCTTCTCTGAAAAAGCAGCTTTAGCCCTTCCCAAGGCTCTGAACAAAAACAAAAACACAATTAATTCCTCAGAGTTCTGCATCATAAGTTAACTGGAAAATTTAAAAGAGTGTACTTTAGTAACTCTCAATCTCTATCACATGAATGCTGACAACAATTTAAATTTGAGGAGGACTCCACCTTAAAGGCATTTCCAGATGAGTTACTCCCAAAATACATTTGGCAGAACCTGCAGGGTAGACTTACTAAGCATCATCCACTTGAATATTGAAAGAGATCTTCAGAAAACAATTATTTTCATTTTGATGGAATTGATACTGAGTTCTTACTTCTGATAACACTTGTACAATTTGTTCAAGCTGATCATCTCATTGTAGAAACAAAACAAACATATTGACAGCATAAATATTTGACAAATGTAATTCTTAAAGATTTCACTCAAAGAAAAAAATGGGCTCTGAATTATGGTGGTGGATTCAAGAATGGCTAGAATTAATTAGGTATTCTCTTTAAATTTTAAACATTTTAAACTATGGGTTATGGTAAAAATAATTTCTTCTTTAAGAACTACTGAATGTAGTAGGTATTTTTAAAATTTTATCATAACAAGTCAGTTGAAATTACCTAGAATTTGAGGAGAAAGTAAGCATAACATAAACTTCTGAAATCTAAGCTTACCATAAACATCACATTTGATCAACTCTTTAGAGAGGTATCCAATCTAAATGATTATATATAAATGTGTTGCTACTCTGAATAAGGCTGTACAGACTTAAATCCTATTGGGAGGATAAATTAATAGAAGATAAACTGTAATGATAAACTGATAGAAGATAAACTGTAAGTTTGCAACGCCCAATGCCTTCAGAAGGGTAAAATCTGGGTAAACAAGGATTAAAAATTAAATACTGTGTAGTTGTGTCTCTAGCATATTCCATAGAACAGGGCACTCTGATTGGCAGGTATGAGCCTCTAGCCTTCTCAGTAGGTATATTGCTATAGTAAAGCTGGGTGCATGCCAATCTATTAACACTGTTTCCAAAGATCATCTAAATAATTTTTTTAACATTTTTATTGGATTATAATTGCTTTACAATGGTGTGTTAGTTTCTGCTTTGTAACAAAATGAATCAGTTATACATATACATATATCTCTGTTTCTCTTCCCTCTTGCATCTCCCGCCCTCCCACCCTTCCTATCCCACCCTTCTAGCTGGTCACAAAGCACCGAGCTGATCTCCCTGTGCTAAGAGACTGCTTCCCACTAGCTTTCTATTTTACATTTCGTAGTGAATATATACCCATATATATACTACCAATCTCTCACTTTGTCCCAGCTTACCCTTCCCCCTCTCCATGTCCTCAAGTCCATTCTCTAGTAGGTCTGTGTCTTTATTCCCATCTTGCCCCTAGGTTCTTCAAGACCCTTTTTTTTTTTTTTTTAGATTCCATATATATATGTGTTAGCATACAGTATTTGTTTTTCTCTTTCTGACTTACTTCACTCTGTATGACGGACTCTAGGTCCATCCACCTCACTACAAATAACTCAATTTCGTTTCTTTTTATGGCTGAGTAATATTTCGTTGTATATATGTGCCACATCTTCTTTATCCATTCATCTGTCGAGGGACACTTAGGTTGCTTCCATGTCCGGGCTATTGTAAATAGAGCTGAAATGAACATTGTGGTAAATGACTCTTTTTGAATTATGGTTTTCTCAGGGTATATGCCCAGTAGTCTGATTACTGGGTCATATGGTACTTCTACTTTTAGTTTTTTAAGGAACCTCCATACTGTTCTCCATAGAGGCTGTATCAATTTACATTCCCACCAACAGTGTATGAGGGTTCCCTTTTCTACACATCCTCTCCAGCATTTATTGTTTGTAGATTTTTTGATGACAGCCATTCTGACCGGTGTGAGATGATATCGCATTGTAGTTTTGATTTACATTTCTCTAATGATTAATGATGTTGAGCATTCTTTCATGTGTTTGTTGGCAATCTGTATATCTTCTTTGGAGAAATGTCTATTTAGGTCTTCTGCCCATTTTTGGATTGGGTTGTTTCTTTTTTTGATATTGAGCTGCATGAGCTGCTTGTAAATTTAGGAGATTAATCCTTTGTCAGTTGCTTCATTTGCAAATATTTTCTCCCATTCTGTGGGTTGTCTTTTCGTCTTGTTAATGGTTTCCTTTGCTGTGCAAAAGCTTTTAAGTTTCATTAGGCCCCATTTGTTTAGTTTTGTTTTTATTTCCATTTCTCTAGAAGGTGGGTCAAAAAGGATCTTGCTGTGATGTATGTCATAGAGTGTTCTGCCTATGTTTTCCTCTAAGAGTTTGATAGTGTCTGGCCTTACATTTAGGTCTTTAATCCATTTTGAGTTTATTTTTGTGTATGGTGTTAGGGAGTGTTCTAATTTCATTCTTTTACATGTAGCTGTACAGTTTTCCCAGCACCACTTATGGAAGAGGCTGTCTTTTCTCCTTGTATATTCTTGCCTCCTTTATCAAAGATAAGGTGACCATATGTGTGTGGGTTTACCTCTGGGCTCTCTATCCTGTTCCATTGATCTATATTTCTGTTTTTGTGCCAGTACCATACTGTCTTGATTACTGTAGCTTTGCAGTATAGTCTGAAGTCTGGGAGCCTGATTCCTCCAACTCCATTTTTCTTTCACAATATTGCTTTGGCTATTCGGGGTCTTTTGGGTTTCCATACAAATTGTGAAATTTTTTTGTTCTAGTTCTGTGAAAAATGCCAGTGGTGGTTTGATACAGATTGCATTGAATCTGTAGATTGCTTTGGGTAGTAGAGTCATTTTCACAATGTTGATTCTTCCAATCCAAGAACATGGTATATCTCTCCATCTGTTTGTAACATCTTTAATTTCTTTCATCAGTGTCTTATAATTTTCTGCATACAGCTCTTTTGTCTCCCTAGGTAGGTTTATTCCTAGGTATTTTATTCTTTTTTTTGCAATGGTAAATGGGAGTGTTTCCTTAATTTCTCCTTCAGATTTTTCATCATTAGTGTATAGGAATGCCAGAGATTTCTGTGCATTAATTTTGTATCCTGATACTTTACCAAATTCATTGATTAGCTCTAGTAGTTTTCTGGTAGCATCTATAGGATTCTCTATGTATAGTATCATGTAATCTGCAAACAGTGACAGTTTTACTTCTTTTCCGATTTGGATTCCTTTTATTTCTTCTTCTTCTCTGATTGCTGTGGCTAAAACTTCAAAACTATGTTGAATAACAGTGGTGAGAGTGGGCAACCTTGTCTTGTTCCTGATCTCACTGGAAATGGTTTCAGTTTTTCACCATTGAGGATGATGTTAGCTGTGGGTTTGTTGTATATGGCCTCTATTATGTTGAGGTAAGTTCCTTCTATGCCGACTTTCTGGAGGGCTTTTATCATAAATGGGTGTTGAATTTTGTCAAAAGCTTTCTCTGCATCTATTGAGATGATCATATGGTTTTTCTCCTTCAATTTGTTAATATGGTTTATCATATTGATTGATTTGCATATATTGAAGAATCTTTGCATTCCTGGGATAAACTCTACTTGATCATGATGTATGATCCTTTTAACGTGCTGTTGGATGCTGTTTGCTAGTATTTTGTTGAGGATTTTTGCATCTATGTTCATCAGTGATATTGGTCTGTAGTTTTCTTTTTCTGTGACATCTTTGTCTGGTTTTGGTATCAGGGTGATGGTGGCCTCGTAGAATGGGTTTGGGAGTGTTCCTCCCTCTGCTATATTTTGGAAGAGTTTGAGAAGGATAGGTGTTAGCTCTTCTCTAAATGTTTGATAGAATTCGCCTGTGAAGCCATCTGGTCCTGGACTTTTGTTTCTTGGAAGATTTTTAATCACAGTTTCAATTTCATTCCTTGTGATTGGTCTGTTCATATTTTCTATTTCTTCCTGGTTCAGTCTTGGAAGGTTGTGCATTTTTAAGAATCTGTCCATTTCTTCCAGGTTGTCCATTTTATTGGCATATAGTTGCTTGTAGTAATCTCTCATAATCCTTTGTATTTCTGCAGTGTCATTTGTTACTTCCCCTTTTTCATTTCTAATTCTATTGATTTGAGT
This sequence comes from Balaenoptera ricei, assembly GCF_028023285.1. Taxonomy (NCBI): domain Eukaryota; kingdom Metazoa; phylum Chordata; class Mammalia; order Artiodactyla; family Balaenopteridae; genus Balaenoptera; species Balaenoptera ricei. The sequence continues at coordinate 111,690,252 of NC_082642.1, forward strand.
CTTCTCCTTTTTTTTTCCTTGATGAGTCTGGCTAATGGTTTATCAATTATGTTTATCTTCTCAAAGAACCAGCTTTTAGTTTTATTGATCTTTGCTATCCTTTCCTTCATTTCTTTTTCATTTATTTCTGATGTGATCTTTATGATTTCTTTCCTTTTGCTAACTTTGGAGTTTTTTGTTCTTCTTTTCTAATTGCTTTAGGTGTAAGGTTAGGTTGTTTATTTGAGATGTTTCTTGTTTCTTAAGGTAGGATTGTTTTGCTATAAACTTCCCTCTTAGAACTCTTTTTGCTGTATCCCATAGGTTTTGGCTCGTCGTGTTTTCATTGCCATTTGTTTCTAGGTATTTTGTTATTTTGTCTTTGATTTCTTCAGTGATATCTTGGTTATTAAGTAGTGTATTGTTTATTCTCCATGTGTTTGTATTTTTTACAGATTTTTCCCTGTAATTGATATCTAGTTTCATAGCATAGTGGTAGAAAAGATACTTGATACAGTTTCAATTTTCTTAAATTTACCAAGGCTTGATCTGTGACCCAAGATATGATCTATCCTGGAGAATGTTCCATGAGCACATGAGAAGAAACTGTATTCTGTTGTTTTTGGGTGGAATGTCCTATAAATATCAATTAAGTCCATCTTGTTTAATGTATTATTTAAAACTTGAGTTTCCTTATTTATTTTAATTTTGGATGATCTGTCCATTGGTGAAAGTGGGATGTTAAAGTCCCCTACTATGATTTTGTTACTGTTGATTTCCCCTTTTATGGCTGTTAGTTTTTGCCTTATGTATTGAGGTGCTCCTGTGTTGGGTGTATAAATATTTACAATTGTTATATCTTCTGCTTGGATTGATCCCTTGATCATTATGTAGTGTCCTTCTTTGTCTCTTGTAATAGTCTTTGTTTTAAAGTCTATTTTGTCTGCTGTGAGAATTGCTACTGCATCTTTCTTTTGATTTCCATTTTCATGGAATAACTTTTTCCATCCCCTCACTTTCAGTCTGTATGTGTCCCTCAGTCTGAAGTTGCCCTCTTGTAGACAGCATATATACGGGTCTTGTTTTTGTATCCATTCAGCCAGTCTATGTCTTTTGGTTGGAGCATTTAATCCATTTACATTTAAGGTAATTATCGATACATATGTTCCTATTACCATTTTCTTAATTGTTTTGGGTTTGTTATTGTAGTCATTTCCTTCTCTTGTGTTTCCTGCCTAGAGAAGTTCCTTTAGCATTTGTTGTAAAGGCGGTTTTAGTTGTGCTGAATTCTCTTAGCTTTTGCTTGTCTGTAAAGGTTTTAATTTCTCCATCAAATCTGAATGAGATCCTTGCTGGATAGAGTAATCTTGGTTGTAGGTTTTTCCCTTTCCTTACTTTAAATGTGTCCTGCCACTCCCTTCTGGCTTGCAGAGTTTCTGCTGAAAGATCAGCTGTTAACCTTATGTTAACCTGTTTTAATTTCTCCATCAAATCTGAATGAGATCCTTGCTGGATAGAGTAATCTTGGTTGTAGGTTTTTCCCTTTCCTTACTTTAAATGTGTCCTGCCACTCCCTTCTGGCTTGCAGAGTTTCTGCTGAAAGATCAGCTGTTAACCTTATGGGGATTCCCTTGTATGTTATTTGTTTTTTTTTTCCTTGCTGCTTTTAATATTTTTTCTTTGTATTTAATTTTTGATATTTTGATTAATATGTGTCTTGGCGTTTTTCTCCTTGAATTTATCCTGTATGGGACTCTCTGTGCTTCCTAGACTTGATTAACTATTTCCTTTCCCGTATTAGGGAAGTTTTCAAGTACAATCTCTTCAAATATTTTCTCAGTCCCTTTCTTTTTCTCTTCTTCTTCTAGGACCCCTATAATTCGAATGTTGGTGCATATAATATTGTCCCAGAGGTCTCTGAGACTGTCCCCAATTCTTTTCATTCTTTTTTCTTTATTCTGCTCTGCAGTAGTTATTTCCACTATTTTATCTTCCAGGTCACTTAACCGTTCTTCTGCCTCAGTTATTCTGCTATTGATCCTGTCCAGAGAATTTTTAATTTCATTTATTGTGTTGTTCACGATTGTTTGTTTGCTCTTTAGTTCTTCTAGGTCCTTGTGAAACGTTTCTTGTATTTTCTCCATTCTATTTCCAAGATTTTGGATCATCTTTACTATCATTATTCTGAATTCTTTTTCAGGTAGACTGCTTATTTCCTCTTCATTTGTTAGGTCTGGTGGGTTTTTACCTTCCTCCTTCATCTGCTATGTGTTTCTTTGTCTTCTCATTTTGCTTAACTTACTGTGTTTGGGGTCTCCTTTTCGTAGGTTGCAGGTTCGTAGTTCCCGTTTTTTTTAGTGTCTTCCCCCAGTAGCTAAGGTTGGTTCAGTTGGTTGTGTAGGCTTCCTGGTCGAGGGGACTAGTGCCTGTGTTCTTGTGGATGAGGCTGGATCTTGTCTTTCTGGTGGGCAGGTCCATATCTGGTGGTGTGTTTTGGGGTATCTGTGACCTTATTATGATTTTAGGCAGTCTCTCTGCTAATGGGTGGGGTTGTGTTCCTGTCTTGCTAGTTGTTTGGCATAGCGTGTCCAGCACTGTAGCTTTCTGGTCATTGAGTGAAGCTGGGTCTTGGCATTGAGATGGAGATCTCTGGGAGATTTTTGCCATTTGATATTACATGGAGCCGGGAGGTCTCTGGTGGACCAATGTCCTGAACTTGGCTCTCCCACCTCATAGGCACAGCCCTGATGCCTGGCTGGAGCACCAAGAGACTTTTGGGAGGTCTGAGGTCTTCTGCCAGCGTTCAGTAGGTGTTCTGTAGGAGTTGTTCCACATGTAGATGTATTTCTGATGTATTTGTGGGGAGGAAGGTGATCTCCACGTCTTACTCTTCCACCATCTTGAAGCTCCTCCTCCATCTAAATAATTTTTTTCTGAGTTTTTTATACCATCAGATTTCCCAAATAAATATCTCTTCTGACAAGAAAATTCACTGATACCCCAATATCCCTATTTCCAACCACTTAGCAATTCAAAACAGATTAATTTATAGGGCTCTTATAGTTCAATAGACATAGATCAGTCTTCCAGAGGTTTCTACCTACAGAGAAAAATAAAATCAATTTCCTGAATCTACAGAACTGAGAAATAAGACTTGGAAAAATAGTGATACCATAAATATCACTACATTATATATATAGTTATACTTTATAATTATACTATATACTTTATATACTATACAGTATAGAAAGCAATATGGAAAGGGTGATGCTGTTATTAATTTGTAACCCTTACAAAGAAAGATGTTTTTGAAAGCCTGAGGCAAGGGTTGGATATATAATTTGCAGGCTCAGTGCAAAACAAAAATGTGGACTCCTTGTTCAAAAGAAAGGAAAAAAAGCTTTTTCTGTTCCATAGTCTCTCACCCTATCATGGTGATTTCCATTTCCTTTCAACATTCTGCTCTCTTGGGAGTGAGGATATCAGCAGGGAAAGTATAGACCTTCACAAGTGTCCTCTCCACGTCCATCCCTAAGTCCCCACAGGAAACAGAGGGCAGCAGAAGTCACCAGGTGGAAGTAAGGGAGTGGGTTACTGAACACCCAACCAGGGGAGGTGGGGACATAGGGACCTGACAGGAGGCAAGACCACGTGTGAGTAGAGGCTCCAAGATCCCAGTGCATGCTCCGTCATCCCACTGGGATGATTTTGACTACAAAATACAAATTTAAAGCAAAATCATTAAGAATTTTATGATGACCACATTGTGTTAAATCCTACGCATTGGGCCTTGTGTAACTGCCCTAGTCACAGGCCCATACACCTGGCTCTTCCTAAGGCAGATGTAGTTACACAGTCTCCCTGTCTAGGCCCTGGCTCTGACTTAATCTGCCTCATCTATTTCTACCATCTACAGGCCGGTCTGGTTGCTTTCAGGACTCTGTGCTGATGTGGTCTTGGCAGAGAACCCTGAGCTTTTCTGTTTGCCATTGCTCTGTACCCACTTACCCTCATGTGTTCATATTGCTCTTGCTACAGAAATTTACGTTCCTAATTACTATGTCGCAAATTTCCACAACTCCTCTGAACCCCCATTCAAATGTTAATGTTCCTTTCTGGTCACTAACAGTGCAGGAAAGTGGGGTTTGAGAGACCTCTATGACTTAAGTCACATCCAGGCTGAAAGCAGCTTAGAAAAAATAGCCTCATGACTCAAATTATCTTCTCCCCCATGTAAGGCCCTTATTTCTGACTATAAAAGACACCAACAAGAAGGACCACACTGTCAATTATTGGTCAAGCTGAGATGTGCATTCAAACAGTTGCAGGAGTTACAATAAACTATAAGTGTAAGAGGCTTGGTCTGAGGGGTTAGAGAGACTTCGTCTGTCTTGATACCTCTTCAATGAAACAGAGTCTAAAATGTCATATTATTAATTAGTCCAGTTATGACCTTGGACAACTCACTTCATATCTCTCTCATTCTTTATCTGTCAAAAATCAAAAAGTTGAAATTACATTCTCTGAGTCCTAACCAGTTTCAAAAGTGTTTAACTCCATGAGAGAAAATAGAAAGGATAAAAGAAATGTAACCAAAGGCCCTTTTCACTAAAAATAGAGCTATCGGGGCTTCCCTGGTGGCGCAGTGGTTGAGAGTCTGCCTGCCAATGCAGGGGACACGGTTTCAAGCCCTGGTCTGGGAAGATCCCACATGCCGTGGAGCGGCTGGGCCCGTAAGCCACAATTACTGAGCCTGCGCGTCTGGAGCCTGTGCTCTGCGGCAAGAGAGGGTGCGATAGTGAGAGGCCCGTGCACCGCGATGAGGAGTGGCCCCCGCTCACCGCAACTAGAGAAAGCCCTCGCACAGAAACGAAGACCCAACACAGCCATAAATAAATAAATAAATAAAAATAAAAAATAGAGCTACCATATGATCCAGCAATCCCACTTCTGGGCATATATCCAGAAAAGATGAAAACTCTAATTCGAAAAGTTACATACACCTCAATGTTCATTACAATATTTTTATTTACAATAAATAAATATTGTTATTTACAATAGCCAAGACATGGAAGTAACCTAAATGTCCATCAACAGATGACTGATAAAGAAGATGTGGTACAAATATACAATAGAATATTATGCAGCCATAAAAAAGAATGAAAAAATGCCATTTGCAGCAACATGGATGGAACCAGAGAATATGTACTAAGTGAAGTAAGTCAGACAGAGAAAGACAAGTATTACATGATATCACTTATATGTGGAATCTAAAAAATCATACAAATGAATTTATTGACAAAACAGACACAGATTCACAGACATGGAAAACAAACTTTTAGTTACCAAAGGGGAAATGTGGGGGTGTGTGTGTAAATTAGGAGTATGAGATTAACAGGTACACACTACTATATATATAACAGATAAACAACAAGGACCTATATTCAATATCTTATAATAACCTATAATGGAAAATAATCTAAATATATATATATATACAAATCAATTTGCCGTACACCTGAAACTAACACAATACTGTAAATCAATAGAAAACAAAATAACAAACAAAACCAAAAAGGCCTTTTTCAAATAAACCTGAAAATGTATCTTTCAGTATATCTGTTTTTACTTCTAATGTGGCATGGATCCCTGATGTTTCAGTTCAGGTCTTCTGGGAGGAGGTGCTGAGATGAAGTGAGGAGAGCAAGAGGTCCACTGGGGTTGAGGGGTAAGGGATGGGCAGTGCCTGTGAAAAACAAAAGAGGAAGAAGCAGAAGTGAGCAGGAAAAGCTTTCAGGAACAACAAAGATCTGACGCTAAAGAAAGGGAAGGAGGGAGAGAGCAGAAATGGGCACAGAAAGCCTCAGAGTGATACAAACCTGAAAAAGTCTTTGTTAACTTGATGGGGAGCTCCAGAGCAAAGACGGCCCTTTGGAGAGTACTCTCATGTAGTGTACAGAGGATCACCCGGGAAGACTGGCCTCATATCAAACACTGAGAGCATTCCTGAGGTCCTGCTGCTGGAGGTGGATGTCTAACTACAAGTTCTTTCTTGCAGGGAGATTCATGGTGTACAACTCCATGGCTGCACCCCGATCATGTTAATTTTAAAAGCAAGCCATGATGTTAAGAAACCCAGGCATTTTTGTCAGATCCCTTCACAGGCTTACATTTCTAGGACTCAGTTCTAGTATTTTTAAAGTAATGGGACAGTTGATCATCATTAATGAGTATTGTATAATTAATGAGGATTAAAATAATTAAAAAAAACAAACGTGTGGAGTAGAGAAATTTAGAGCTAGAAGGAATCAAAAATTATTAGCCTAACCCCTTCATTTGACAAAGAGAAAACTGAGGCCCACTGGGACTAAGTATCCAATGTTACCATCGGGCTACGTAGTGCCAGGGCAGGAATAGAACCCACACCTTCTCACCCCCAACCCAAGGCAAAAAAAGAGAAATTTTATTTCACCAACAGTTCAGACTTTTAAAAAAATATTCAGAATTGGGAACAGATGTTCTGTCACACTGATGGGGCAGACAAGTAAAAGTTTAGAACAGAACTCAGCACCACAAAATCCATATAAGGTGAATCATATTACAGTTGACCCTTGAACAACATGGGTTGAACAGCTTAAGCCCACTTATACATAGATTTATTTTCGATAGTAAATACTACACAATGGATCTGTGGAATCTTGGATACGGGGAACCAAACCACATATAAGGAGGGCCAACGATAAATTATAGGTGAACTTTCAACTGAACGGAGAGTTGGCAACAAGGCTATCTGATTTAGCTTAAACATTTAAATAACTAAAGTAAACATTCTGCTTCCATGAGGAAGAGATTTCTAACAATGAAAACTGAGAAACCATCTTGATCATTGGACAAGTGTGAATAGGATCAGGGAAGCCAAAAACCTTGGGGAGCCGGGTAAAAGAGAGAGATGTACCCCATCCTCTCCCTGCAAGCCAGAGAATAAGCCAAATGAGTAGGTCTCAACAAGCTATTTATTTAGAGAAATGTACAGATTATAGGATAAATAAGTATGATACTTATTTGGGGATCACCATAATACTAAATGCTTTTCTCATGAGTCCACTCCAGTTACAATGTTTGTTATACAGAAAATAGTAATCTATAATCATTATCATTTTCAGGTAAATAATTATTATAGCAAGTGTTACTAGCTTGAAAGACACTGATAACTTCCTAAAAATACCTAAAAATATTTTGTTGTTTGAAGGACTAAGAAAAGTATATACAGCTAAAGCTAAGTGGTCCTTGAGGGAAGGGCTCTGAGACTATTACAGCTTTGACATGGTACCTTCTGTTATATAAAATGTGACCTCGTGTCTCAGAAGACCACTTGGCTGGAGGAGTTCTTCCTACTGGCACACTACTATACTGGGTGCTGTCTCTAGGCAGAAAAGTAGAGAGCAACTTTCTTCTATCAAAACATTTCTAGTTGAAATGGAAATATAGACCGTATATAGGAGATAGCTGAAGGGTTAGTATATCGTGCTCTGTCTTGGCTCTGGTCTCTACTTAGAGCTGTGTCACTGTTTGGATCTAGATCAGCTGAGTGTTGTTGACAGTGGCAGGGAGAAATTCTCCATCACGTTATATGGAATCCTAACAAAAAACCCTGGAGGACAAAAGCAAAAGCAGGTTTACTATCAACTCACCCTTACCTGAAATATTATCTCAATTCTAACTTTGGTTAACACAAAGTTCCTGGCTTTGTTCTCCAGGACAGTTCCCACACCCTCTAGAATTTAGAATTTCTAATTGAATGCCTGCATGAGGGCAGAGTACTCAGGCAGCCTGTGCTTCAAAAGGCTCAAAATGAAAAAGGCACAGTAAAATAAATCAGTTGGACTACTTAGTGGTAAATGTCTCATTTTCCTGTTGTGTTTACCCTTCTGACCCAACGGAACAGTAATGTATATCCTCTCACTGCATTCTTAATAAGGTTATTTACACTGCATATCCAATGAATTTGTGCCCTATGCAATAAATTCTCAGCTCTGAAATGTCTGTGAGAATGTAGACATCATTATAAGGGGAATTAACCTGGTAAACGAGGAGCACCCTTATTGAAACTCTGGATTTTGATTATTCAAGAGTGACACAGGAATACAGGCAGTTTTGTGCAGAATTATAATGATCAGCCTTGCAAATAGCCACTGACTATGAATAAGCAACTATCTTTTGGCAACAAGTGAAGAATTCTGACTTCATTTTTAAAATATTTCTGTGTTGGTTTGTAATTTCCAATGCCAGCAGAAGAAAAAATATTGCATGTATCTCCAATGTATAGAATCAAGGGCTTATTCGTCAGTAGTGATTGTATTTTGAACTGGTTGAGCTGAACAAAGCCAGAAGGAGGAAAAACAGACAAAGTAGAACTTTTTCAAGCCACACGACTGCTTTTCACCTCTAATATGCCCCAGATATTCTTCTATGTCTCACCTGCCTCTCAACCACATTGATGTCACTTCAACAACCACAGCTAAGACATACCAGGATAAATTAGAATTTTATCAATTTCCTGATTCATTAAGAGGTTAGAAAAATCCAAGGGTAAGGTAAAGCTACTAAGTTATAGTTCAAAAACAAAGGATCAAAGAAAAAACAAATATTTTCTCACTTAGGTAAAAGCCTGAGATAGATCACTTGACTTTAATTTCAGTCAGTTTCCTAACAAAGGAAAAATCCTGAAGATTAACATGGGACTTGGAGATTCTTCTTCTGCTTCTCCCACCTCCAGTTCATGATAGCTATCTCCTCTTCCTTGTGCCTTGAAGAGGCACAAGGGGAGGATATTTCAGAACCTATAATGTAAAAGATATTAAAAAGCTTTTAGCTTAGAAGCAAAACTTCATTCGTCTAATGTCCCCTAAGCCCATGTATAAGATCCCACTGCCAGGTCTGAGCATCAGGGAGAAGACTGAGAGAGCATTTCCCTCTCTTGCATATGAATACCTACAGAATTTATAGCAGCCACAATAATAAATACAAATCCCACTGCTGATCATGGTATAGGTGGAGTTACAAGAATGTACTTATTTGTGAAAATTGTACAGCTAAGATTTGTGCATTTCAATGTCTTTAAATTATATCTCACAAAAAAGAACTTCAAATACTACAAATAATAATTGAGTAGGGCTGGTGAGTGGGTGGAAGCAAAGATAAAACAAGAATGGCTGAACACTGATAATATTTTAAGCTGGGTGATGGGCACAGAGGGGCTAATTATACTATTCCATTTAATATGTGTGTGTTTGAAATTTCCCAAAATAAAAGGTTAAAAATGTTAATTGTTTCAATTTTATCACCAACTCACAGCCACAACTTTTATCAATATGAGGATTGTGATTAAAATACACTCACATGTTTGACATTTATCAATGCGGGATGAAGACAACAGCTTCACACAATCCAACCTGAAGGAAATAGCTTGAGACAATTTTTTAAAATCTGAATCTTTGCTTGAATAAAGATGGGCATTAAAGAAGCTTGTTCATAATCATCAAATAGTCTATTGCCTCGGGAAGTGAGGGATACCAAATGACCAATTCTGCATGGTCAGAGTTTTTTCAGTCTGCAGTGTTGTATGTATTTCTTTATACCACATATGGACTTAGCAAAGTCCCCTGACTACTCATATAGCCTTTATTTATTCTACTATCTCCAACATCCTCTGATTAGAAATACTCAGTTTTTGTACCGTTACATAGCATCCTATCTGACATATCAATATGCAAATACTGGCCTTTCTAAAAATGTTTACTTGATGTTCAAACGTTGGTACCATCCCAAGCAAAGATGAAACTGCTTTATCAGCAGGCATGTTTTCATATTACATAAGAAAGAGTTAGTGCTCAATAAATGTGAATTGAATGAATAAATGGTAGAAGAGAGATATTTAAACAATTAAAAGAATTTTATAATGGACTTCAAAGACAGAAGTAAAGAAAAGCAGTAAAATACTTAAGCAAAAGCAAAGCATTTGTAAAGATTTTAAAAATTAAGTTCATCTGAAAGCATTTATGGCATTTTTGTGGGCCAAGAAATGCCACAATATACTGAGGCTTTAAAAAATTACATATAATAGTCTTTACTCCTAAAAAGGGCTATTGGTTTAAGAGCTGCTAAGTGAAGCCATCAATGTCTAGGAAAAAAATTGCCTTTGCTAAAAATACATTTATTACAGAGATAACCTTAGTTTCTTAAGTTTGACTTTGGATAAAAGTGGTTTCAAAAGGTCTAAACTTCAAAACCTAAAATGAGACAAAAAGGTTTGTGGAGTCTAAATCACCCCTTTACTACAGCTTGCATGTCAAATACTGAGTAGCAACAGCATGAAAACTCAAATAATGCTAACCACTCATAAACAAGTGGCTACATCAACTGTGCTAAGCCTTCTACACAATGGCTATCTTTTCATAACAAAGAGTAACAAGACAATAATTACCAATATCAAATGCCCAACTTAATAAATTAAAATTTACACAAAATCAACTAATTTTGGTAATGTTGTGGGTCATGGTACCTAGATGCCTAATCCCTCATTTCAAAGAGCACTGGATACAGTCAATGCTCTCTTCCTAGGAACAGGCCAAAAGTAGTACCTGCAGCCTTTTAAGGTATCTCGTGGAAACAACCTGTCAATCAAATGGACTGAGTGTCCATAATATGCAAAGTTTCCAGAAAAAATCAGAACAAAAGCTTCCTAGCAGTGTATGCACTGTTAAAACAGTTAGCTTTGCAGCAGCAAAAGCAAAAAATTGTGCAGGCTTGTCAAATGCTACTGTGCCAGGATATGAAAACATCAATAATGACTGCATCTAGAAATTTAATTTCAGCAGTCTTTTGAGATATATATATATATATGGATCATATATAAATGGATCACTTCATCGCTCATTACGGAGGAAGTGTACTGAGGAAGTGTACCATATAACCCCAATTTTCTCTCACTGGCAACCTTTTGATGCTTTTTTCCTCCAAGGCTATAGCTTGTTTTCTTCTTAGAGTCAGCTTAACAATGAGCCATAATGGAAATCTTGCCCTAAAAATGTTTAGTCATGGGTTCAGTTGGTTAGAAAACAGCTAATGAAGCCAAGGTCAAGGTTCATCCTGGTATGACATTCATATCGAAGGAAAATATTCCACACCTGAGATCAGCTCCTGCTAAGGGTAAGTAGCCTCCTGCTGGATGATCATAGGCCGAAGGGATACTGGTTTGAAGAGTGCAGAGAGGCACAGATCCTATCAGCTGTGTGGACAGTCAGTAAAATAATCATTCTTGCTTTTTGTATTAGAATGAGTGAGTTGCTGAATGAGATTTGGAAATAAGAGAGGCTGCCCTTGAGCACCACACAACCCAAGTGAGAGAAGGAAGACATATAAAAGGGATAAATAATAAATTATAAGGTATAGTATATTTTTAGGGCCAAGTAAATAGTGTAGCCAGTAAGTGTGGAAGGAGTGGAGAAAAAGGAAAGACTGCTTTTTTTTGGTGTAGTCAGAAGAAACATGAGGAGGCAACCTCAGCACTAGCCCTTCTGAACATGCAGAAGGCAGAGGATGGGTGTTCAGTAAATGGAGACCCCTGGCTCATCCCCATAGAGAAGCTTGGGACCCTGCATCCAGGCAAATATACAGCTCAGGCTTTCCAGTGTGCATAGCAGGAGGCCAACTCTTGCTTTTATTCCTTACCACTAAGGCTCTGGCTCATCCTTTGGTTAGTAACAAGGAATACAGGAGGCAGTGTTCAGGAAATAATTCATATCTAGAGACCTGCTAAGAAAAGTGAACATCAAGGAAAATCATTTAAACCAACCAATCCTGAAGGTTTTCTAAGCTCTATCCTTGGATCAAGTTAGAGCTTCATAAAGCTACACATTATGAGTACCTTAGCTTAGTCTTTAAAAATTCACTAAATTATGCTTTAAAATTAAACTATCTGAGTAGAAGAGTAGTTACCAAGGGCTGAGTGGGAAAAATGGGTAGATGTTAGTCAAAGGTACAAACCTTCACTTATAAGATGAATAAGTTCTGGGGATCTAATATACAGTGTGATGACTATGGCTAATAATACTATATATGCTTGAAATTTGCTAACAGAATAGATCTTCCACATTCAAACCAAAAAAAGAAGTAAATATGTGAGGTGATGGATTTGTTAATTAACTTGATTGAGATAATTATTTCACACTGTATGCATATATCAAATCATCATGTAGTACACCTTAAATACACACAGTTTTTATTTGTCAATTTTACCTCAATAAAGCTGAAAAAATAAAATTAAATAAAATCAAACTCTCTGGCTTGGCAAAATTTATCAAAAACAATCATTCCATACTTCTTGATCTAGTAATTTCAATTCATGCAATTATTTTTATAAATAATCTCCTTCGAGTATGTTGATATGCATATGTAGTCATTCATATAGCAGATGTATTTTCTCTTTTGTAGTTGGAAAACACTGGGCAGAACCTGAATGCCTACTGGTAGAAGAAAGGTTAACTGAATCAAGTTGCATTCGTATGATAAATACCATGCAGCCATTAAAAAAAAGGATGGTGTATGTTTACATATACTGACCTAGAACTAGCAAACTAGGAGTTAATATCTGAATGATGAGAAGGGACTATTCACATGAAGATCTAGGGTTAGAACATACGAGGGTTGGGTAACAACAAAAGCAAAACAACCTGGGGCAGGATGTATTGTCCTAAGAAGGTCATCAATGATTGAAGAGAAGTGGATGAGGAAGGGAAAGAATTGAAGATTGAGATCTGAGTGTGAAATGGATCATATATAGCCCTGAAGATCATGGTAGAGAGGTCATGACATTGTACCCCAAATATAATGGGAATCAGTCGAATATTTTAAGCAGATGCCATGGTTTATGTTTTAAAATAGTCACTGTACCCTCTGTATAGAACTTGAATGGTATAGGCTACAGTGGAGTGGGAATCTAAATGTAGGTGGCCACTGCTGCAGCCATGCAAGAAGCTTGTATTGGTGGCAGTACAACCGTAGTAAGTAAATGGTTTGGGGATACATTCCGGAGATAAAATGCCTGTTTCCTTCTCCTTTACATAGTTCTTGTTTTCTTTATTTCTAATGCAATGGTGTTGTTATACACCTGAATTTTATTGTCCCACGTTGAATCCTTTATGAAAGCAGGTGGGACATAAACATAAAGTTCTAAAGAAAAGATCGTGTGTGTGTGTGTGTGTGTGTGTGTGTGTGTGTGTAAAGGTAAGACCTAAGTAGCAACAGCATGAAATTGCATGTGGAAAGAGCAAAAGCCAAGAATCCAATGGGCCTGTCTTCAAACTTGTGCTGTTGAAGATTTTCTTTATATTTAAAAGGGTGTGAGCATTAATAGCTATGCTCACAGTGGTCTGAAGACGAAGGGTTTTTATTAAAAGTGCACAGTACAAAGTCTAGCACATTGAAGATGGTCAGCAATTGCTTGGGATTAAAATGAGGAGGACTTTGGATATCATACCATGGGGAAGATATAGGGATTTTTGAACAGGGGGATTGGGTGCAAAGCAGTGTTTTCAGAAGGTAGTATGTAGGTAGTTTCAGGAGGTAGTATATAAAGGGGAAAGGTCAGTTAGCAGATTATTGCATTCTTCACAACATCTATATTAGAAAGGGAAAAAAGAGATCTCATTATCACCATTGACAGACAAAGAAGAGAATGACTCACTTCAGGTCAAACAACAAATCAGGGGCAGAAATGAGTCCAGCCTGGAAAATCACACTTCCTCGTCTAAGTATGATAATTCTCTAGACCCCTGCTGCCTACATTATTCAAATATGGTACGTGAATCTGACCTTTTTCAAATATTAAAGTTCGCTGCAACCCACTAGATAAATAATATACCAAAGATCAGAGAATAGCGAAAATAGTGGTTTCTCCCACGTTTCTAAAATTTTTCCCTTCTTTGAGATTTGTCTCTAACTTCCAATTTTCTTCTAAAATCAAAGCTTTTATTTAAATGGCACCAAACTATTCCTCTTTGCTCCTGCTGGATCTACATGTATATGTGTCTATGTGGCATGTGTGTGTGCATTCACATACACATTTATTTCTAAGGTAAAAGTGATCCATCAACATTAAGTCAACCATGCAGAAAATGCTTCTAAAGAGACATTATCATTTAGTTTACCATATCTTTGGAACAAGTAAAGGGTTTTACAAATACCTCAGAGGAAGTGTAATCAGTAAATGTGAGAATTTAAAAGCCTTGTTGTTTAGTGAAAGGGACAGCCTACCCTGTAAGAAGAAAACATAAAGTCATTTAAGATTCTTCAGTAAAAAAAAAAAAATTGTTATAATTTCATTGAGATCCAGTGCCTATTCAGATCAGGGAACTGTGAGTGATGTAGTATCCAGAATAGGTAGTAGATAATGTCATCTTCTAGATTCACCCAGCAATAAGGAGCAGTAACTCACATGGGCTCCTTGCAACTGTGTTGCCCCAGACCTAGAAACGTACCTTTTGGTATAGAATAGAGGGGCCTACATAACAAAAACCAAATATCCCTGCTCTTCAAATTTTGAGACTTCTAATCCTTAAAATACCTCATCAGAGCTCAGCTACTCACTTCCAAGTTATAATTGAGGGAGGTTCCTAGATTATTTTTGAGCATCACGGCAAGATAACACTCTGATTAACACACTGATTGGAGAGTCTCCTGTCAACCCTCCTTCTGCAAGCACTACTTGCAAAGAAAGGGCCTTACATAAGTCTACCCAATAAAAGTCTGCCAACAAATGTTATGTTAACTAAAGCAGGAAGAGGAAAGAGAATATTGAGAGGAAAAGAGGGTCTTCCCTCACAGCTGGCCATTGATTGCCCCTGACAAAGACTCTCTCCTTGACCAAAATTTAGTTAGGCTTCTCTGAGCCTTTTTCCTGACATGGCCTTGACTTGGCCTTCCATGTCCATCCCTGCTAAACCCAGTTTTAGCAAGAACTCTGATAAGTCATTCCTGTATCCTTGATATCTGATCACTCTTCATATCTCAACAAGTTCTTATCTCTCATTTTGATATCTGATCACCTTGTCTTCAGCAAGAGTCTTATTAAATTGGTTTAGCAAGAATCCCACAACCCTTGATGTCTCCTCTTAGTAATTTTCCCCCTACTGACCCTGCTGACTCTGCTCTTTGGCTGTAAATCCTCATTTGTCCTTATTGTATTAGGAATTGAGCTCAGTCCCACACTGAAGTCTCTTTTCCCCTACTGTGAAAATACAGAAAAAAATCTGTCTTTACCACCTTTAACTAGTGTCTGACTCTGTTTTTCTTTGACACCACATGGAAGCTCTCCCCATTACAAGCATCTTTACAATTCTTGTAGCACCACTGATTCCCTTGATGATAGTAAAACTAGCACAAAGCCGATGGTCAAAATGTGTTTCCTGACTATCACTGAATTGAGGGGGATAAGAATTTTATGCTATGAGAAATGGTAGAAGTTGTTGGAAAGAAAGTAACATATGTGTCATTCTTATTTTCTTCCTCTTATCCTTCTCATTAAGTATAATTTCTTATGTCCCTGGCATTGTTGCTAAATACTTTATCTGTATTATTTCACTTAATCCTCACTGCAAACCTATGAGACATAAACCAAGTAATCTGTGTTTTAGGAATGAGGCTGCTGAGGCCTAGTTAGTAAGTGGTGGGGGCAGAACTCTAGTCACTTAAGCCTAAGACACATTTCCTTAACCATTCTGCTCAGAGAAGTTGCCAGGTGGAGAAGTAGAGACCATGTACCCAACCACACAGAGGCTGGAAAGAAGACCACATGTTGATGAATCACCAAGAAGTTTAGTAATAGACTAACTTGTGAGAACAGGAGAGGGGGTGAGGGGTGCAGTGGCTAAAAGCCTAGGCTTTAGAGAGAGAGAGAGAACACACTCTATGTGAGTGCTACCTCTGCTACCTGCTAACCCTGTGATCTTGGGGAAGTTATTTATCTTATCCCAGCCTCAGTTTCCTCATCTGGGCTGTGCTGTGTTAGCTATTCATATTATTACTATATTTTCTGGATCCCAAAAGGGCAAGTTTTTTGTTTGATGTCTCTAAAAATCAAGATGTATCAAATAATCAATATAAAATAATCTTCTCAGCTGAAAAGCAGAGGAGCAAGATGCAACCCAATTGTTTTGCCCTGAGTATAGGAAACTAGCCTGCCTAAAAGGTGTTTGTTCATTAACTCACTTGAGTTCTTGCACTGGTAGTGTTACATGCAATTGAATTTTCACTGAAATATGTATCTCTAATTGTCACTTAAATGACTTCAAAAAAGATTACACTATGAGGCAGCTTGAGTATGCAGAAGATTGTCTGTCACATCCAGGTAACGCAATTAGAGACAGAAGACATTGCCAATGTTTGAGAATAAATCATAAGACTTTTAAAGGCAGTGAAGCATAGCATGGCTGATTCATACATCATGAGGACTATCTCTGGGGCACCACCATCTGCCTGACAAATGTTTCTCCTAGGTTTTCAAGAGAAGCTATTAAACTTCCAACAACATATAATTCAATTAAAGAAAAAAAGGATCTATGAATTAACAAGAAGCAAATGCAAACAGAACACCTCGAAATGACAATGTCTATCTCTAAAGAAATTGTGAGTGTGGGTTATGAAAAGCAACATATCAAAATCAAACTACACAATTTCCAATAGCCTAAAGAAAATCAGAAGAATCTTTAGATTTTGACTGTAAGGAAAACTTGGGCTCAAATTTGATTGTCATATTTAAAAAGATAATATTTTATATTGCATTGATTAAGATAAGCAATTAACTCATAAAACAAATGTTTGTGTTTTGTACACACCTCCAAGTCTCTTATGAAATTAGTTTTGTCTTAAAATAGATGGCATGTTTGACACAAAGTAATACGATGTTATTATTATGAGTATATAGAGGTGTATTAATTTCCTTATTGCTGTTGTAACAAATTATCACAGAATTGGTGGCTTAAAAACAACGCAAATTTATTGTCTTATAATTTTGGAGGTCAGAAGACCAAATGGTTCTTATGGGGCTAAAATCAAGGTATCAGCAGGCCTGCCCTCCTTCTGGAGGCTCAGAATCCATTCCTTGATTTTCCAGCCTCTAGAGGCCACCTGCATTCCTGGGCCTATGGCCATTTTCCATCTTCAAAGCCAGCAACTGCATAACTCCAACCTCTGCTTCTACTGTGTGTCTCCTTCTCTGACTCTCCTGCCTCCCTCTGTCCCTTGTAAGGACCCACATGATTACACTGGGCCCACTCAGATATTCCAGAATAATCACCCTATCTCAAGATCCTTAACCACATCAGATATTCCAGAATAATCACCTCATCTCAAGATCCTTAAACATATCTGCAAAATTTCTTTTGCTATGTACAGTAACATAGCCATGGGTTCTGGGGATTAGGACATGGACATCTTGGGGGTCCATGACTCTGCCTAACACAAGAGGTAAGCTGGAGGTAAATTGGGGAGACTTTATGGTATTAGGCATTTGGACTTTACACCATAAACAGTAGAGAATCAATGAAGGTTGTTACCTACTTCCTAAGTCCTTCTTTTCTTTACCCCATCGATGTCTTTGCCATGATCAATTCTCTGATTTAAGTTTATATTCCATTTCCAATCTCACAGCCCAGGTATTTTTTCTACTGCTGTGTTCTGCATGGATAGCTCTTTACCTATCCTCTTCCTTTTAATTATTCTTATTAAGAGTAGTGTTTTGAAAGGGAGCCTCTATCCTCTTAAAAAGGCTTCCTCAAATCAAAATTTATCAGATGTGGACATATAAATACCCCATATTCCTTTCAAATTGTACTTTGTAAAATTTAGAAATCTACAAACACGACACAGAGTCTATTTATTTAGGGAAGGCAGCTCCATGTTTAAACGAAAGGGTCCAACCACATCAGACCCATGCTCAGAAACATGGAAGACCACATCCTGAGGACTGTGGCCATAATTCTGGTTAATTTTACCAGTCTAATTTTAAAATCACTTCAGAAAGCTCTATGGAGGCTAAGTGTAACTCTTAGCACTGTTAACGACATTGGTGATCAATGGACAACTTTTTTTTTTTCATTTTCTTCAAAAATAAAGGAAGGAAATGAAAAATAAAAATCTATGTCAATGAAATTTTAAAGTTTCCAATTTAAACATAAAAGCCAGGAAATGCAACTTAAGTATCTCAAGGGAACATTAGCCTGTTCATATTTCATGTGCTTCATTTTAAGGTATAACACTTAACAGTATAATTAGCAATCAAAAATATTTTATCTGTGCACTGTGGGTGTTTGAAGTTATTATGAGATCCTTGATTTTTGCATTTCCTGACTTCTGTGTTTAAATGTATAACCTTAGTGTTGCATTACTGTGTGTCCTACATTAGTTATTGATGGCTTGTAAATGAAATAGATGCTCTAGCAGGTCTTTTCTACCTCCAACCTCCGTAGATAATTTCTGCACACATTTTATGAACCAATATTACAGAAGCTCTATAAAAACTGTAATGCAAAACAACACAATTCTTGCTGAAATGTATGGGAGTGGTTCTAAAAGGTTTTTCACTTTGTAACAATTATATTGAATCTTTTTGAAAGGTTGTTATTTGTTTTGCTTCTTTATGTCATCACGTCTATTTTAGCTTTTGCTGAAAACATATTTCAAAAATTAAAGCTCCACAGCAATTTCCAACCTATCAAGGGCTTAACTGCAGTCTTATAAGACCTGCATTATGTTGTTCTCTCTAAAAATCCCTGAGACCCCTGGTAAAGAACAGAGTGAGCCAGTACTTAAAAGTATGCTAACTGTGAAAATCATTTCTTTGATATTCATGATTTTGTATTGACACATTTCACTGGCAAATGGCAAAGTGATGGCAGTTTAAATGGCAAAGATATTTCTAATTAAAATTTTTACCAACTCAAATCTATAGCTTTCAAACACAGTAAGTAATTTTATCAAAAAGAAAAAAATCCACAGAACAAATATACGATGTGTGGGTATGAATCCACCTCCTTATGTGTCAGGTAAGAAAGATTTCTGCCACATCTACTTTTTCCCAGACAGCTCCCCACCCACTAGCCACAATTCACTGGAGAAGGTAAGCAGATTTCAAAATCCCAAACTTACATTATTGTCCTGTCTAAAGCCAAATACTATTACACTAAAATACTCTTACTCTTCATAGTACATTGATAAAAGTTTGGATATCAGCAGTCATTGAATATAAAATTAGAGGTGTGATGAAAATGTCTAATGTAAGAGCAACTATGAGCAAATGATTTTTTGGCCAGATCCTATGATTTTACTGGCACCTTGAGCCCATGGAACAGCACAGCTGCTTAGTATAAGTCTAGGCTGGTAGTTGACTTTGCCATGGTGTCTTAATTTATCAATTCAGTCACCTAAGAAGAAATGCTAAAATTTTTGGTATTATGTGTTCACATTTTCTAGTTCAATTTTGGTCTTAGAAACCTTTAGTTCCAGTATTCAATCATAATATATAATACAAATACAAATGTATACAAATATCCTTCCCCTCAAATTCATATTATTTCAACCTCAGATAAGAAGTTATAGATGTAACAGCTGTATGTGTTTGAAAGGAGAGAGAAGAGGGTAGTATGTCTATTTCCAGATTTCCAGCAAATGTTTTCTAAAAATTGCTCAATGATTTACAATTCTGAGGTATATCACACCCAAATATATTTTCCTGAACTATGGCCTATTGTATCTTAATGGGAAAATCAACACATTTGCACGAGGACACTCAAGAAAATGTGCAACTGCTTTTGAAGTTTAACTTAGCTGTGGGAAGAAGGCTATGGTAGGCTCCTTAGAGAAAGGTTTCTGAGAGTTACTAACGTTGCCAAGTTTTTCTTCCAGCACAAAACCAGTGGTACTAATTCACACTAAGTACCTGAAAGAAGGTGGATTGTTATACAGCAGAGGTCATCAAACTTTTTCTGTCAAGTGTCAAATAGTAAATGTTTTAGTCTTTGCAGGCCACATATAGTCTCTGTCACCCATTCTTGGTGTTTTTGTTTGCTTGTTTGTTTTGGGTTTTTTTTTTTTTTTTTTTTTTTTAAAGAAGGCAGCACTTCTTTTTTTTTTTTTTTTTTAGAAGGAGGGAGCTAGTATTTTTTTTTTTAATAAAGTCTCTTTATTCTTTTTTTTAAAAATTAATTAATTAATTAATTAATGGTTGTGTTGGGTCTTCGTTTCTGTGCGAGGGCTTCCTCTAGTTGTGGCAAGTGGGGTCCACTCTTCATCGCGGTGCACGGGCCTCTCACTATCGCGGCCTCTCTTGTTGGGGAGCACAGGCTCCAGACGCGCAGGCTCAGCAATTGTGGCTCACGGGCCTAGTCGCTCCACGGCATGTGGGATCTTCCCAGACCAGGGCTCGAACCTGTGTCCCCTGCATTGGCAGGCAGATTCTCAACCACTGCGCCACCAGGGAAGCCCTGGGTTTTTCTTTTTGATAACACTTTAAAAATGTAGAAACTATGCTTAGCTATGGGCCATGATTTAGCCTGCAGACCAAAGTTTGCCAACCCCTGTTACTGAGGAAAAGAACACTGACAAATTTAGGTCCCCACAAGGTTAAGTATAATTCCCTGGTACAGCGATGCTTTGCTGCCTAACAACACTCCCAAATTCAAAAATACAATGGTGATCATTTATGTTGCTCACACATCTACAATTTGTACCCAGCTCAGTAGGGACAACCACTGCACCACACCACATGACAGTGAGCTGAGGAGGGGCTCAGCTGAACTGAAGGATCAACTTCCACAGTGGCTCACTCAGGGCTGGTGAGAAGTTTCAGGTTATTGGTTCCTTTCCAGTGGGCTTCTCCATGGAGTTGCTTGAATTACCTCCAGCCCAATGGCTATGTTCTAAGAGGGAGTGTCCCAAGAGAACTTAGCAAAACTGTATCACTTTTTACAACTAGCTTCACTGCATCATCTCTGTTGTAGTCACAACAGAGTCAAGGGGAAGGAACATAAACACCCATCTCCTGATAGGAGGACCATCAAAGAAGGGAATGTGGGACAGGAGACACTGTTGTGGCCCTTTTTGGAAAGTACAATCTCACAGTACCCAAGCAAATTTTTCAAAAAGATATGCTTGTTCTTTGGCACCTGCATATTAAGTTTCCTCTCCTTGCTTCTAGTGTGAAGCAGGCTTAGAAAGAGTTAAGTAAATTAAATACACCTTTATAGTCAAGATTAGAGAAGACTTTGAAGTATTTCATAAAACTTTCTGCAAGTCTAATGCATTTAGTTGCAGGATTTAAGTTTGGAAAGTAGACGCCATAAGCTTCTTTCACACGCACACAACAAAAATGGTGGAAGTTCAGCTCTCTGGCTTGTGTGAAATGAATTAAGGAAGTCAAGAGAGATCAGCATATCAAAAGAGAAGCATGTGTTAAATGGATCCTTTCCCCTTCTGGATGGTTTCCCAAGGAGACTAAAAATTTACTTAATCTGCAACTTAAAAAGGACGTGGGGTCCCTTTCTGACATTTTTGCTTGGGAGTCCAGGATATCACTGGGCTTACATGTTTATTATTTGAGATGCTTTTCAATTTTAGCAGCTTAAACCAACCTTTACATTGTTTCACTTTGCAGCAGTCCAATAATCTCTTACATGTTGGGATACTGATCTAAACACATGGCTATGAGTGACCAGTAAAGCAGTGTGTGGCAAGGAAAAAACAGCTCTGGGGTACACCACTGCCCATCTCAGCAATCAATTTACAACACCACGACTTCATTGATTGTTTAGAAATCTATATCCACCATGAAGACCATAGCAGCAAACCATGCTCTTCATGTCTGTTGAGCTTTGATTTGATTTTCTCTTGCTCAAGGGGGAGCTGACAGGCTTAATGGAGACATCTACATCATGGTGAATTGTCAGGGTAATCCAAACACCTTAAAAACCTGTTGTTTGCTCTAAATATCTGAACACGCCAGACTTAACTGAATTGAAACTCTCAAGACATATTTTTATGGATTTTAAAACACATATGCCCTATTCTCAGCAGATTGTGAGTACACATATGCATATAAATTGTGGTTGTATGCTATTATAATTTTTCCATTGATAATATGGTAGTGCTAACAAATTTCCTGAATAGGAGGGACTTAAGGCAGAAATTAGGTTGGGGGTAGAAGCTGGGAACCTACTTTGAAGCTACTTAGAACAGAAAGCACACTGTTCTTATATTGTATGTTTATTGCTAGAGCTTAAAATTATCTTTGTGGGAAAACACAGGGTTTTAAAATGGATTGTATATTTATTTGGGGTAGCTTGGGAAAGTCTCATGGAGACTTTTGGAACCTAATTCACCACCTCTATCAAGTCATGCCTTGGCATTTCAGGGGAGGAAAAATAATTTTTCTACTACCCTTCTAAGTTCTCACTGGGGCCCCTCTAACAAGAGAAAAACAAGTTTATTAACATGTGTAACTCATGAATACATAGGCGATCCCTTGGGGGTAAAAATAAATAACTTCTAGAGGTGGCTATGAATTTAGGCTTAAATACCCATCTTAATATGGGAGGGGAGGAGAGAGGTAAGCCTCTGAAGGGACAGTCAATGATTTTTAGGAAAGATGAATGGGCCCTTAGAAAAACAGATTAGAGGTACAATGGTTTGTGACAAAGTTTGTCTGGGTGTGGTGTCAACCTCTAGTCTCCTCTTCTGTGATGAGTCAAGCCTCTTTGAATGATGAAATTCCCCCCTACCTCAGGATGGGATTGATGACAATTGAGTTCCTTTTGGAGCATTTGTCTTTAAGCAAATAAGGGGAATTCAGGGAAAGCCTTTCCCTGAATTTGCTGTTTTCAAGTGCCTACAACTCAATCAATAAAACAAAGCAGAATATTTGGGGGTGGCATGTCTTGAACTCCTACACTCATATTTTGGGCTGGCATATCCTGCCACCTTTCAGCATTAACTCTGAAAACTGATAAACTTGCCAATATAACAAGGAGGGTGTGACAAATTATATATCACTTTTGGCCTGGTTTATAAGCATTCCTTCAGATGCCTCCCTCAAGTCCAAATTACATTTACATTTTTCAATGTCCAATATGCTATCAACCCTACCATCATCACATAATACAAATAATTCTCAATAATTCTTTCTTCAGTCAACATCAGAAAACCATGACATTCAAGATCTCATCTGAGAATACAATCATTAACTTTCTGTTGCATTATCTAAAGGCCTGGTGAGAGAAATGATATCAAAAATGACCACCACCAAAGAATATGCCATCTATCTGATTCTCAGGTTACATATTAAACTCAGTCTTATCTTTGGATCAAGTTATGGAACCAGAAAGCTATATAAATGAACCATGTTAACCTAGACCCAAGCAGAATCACTCTCCCTGAGTTATGTCTCAATATTCAACCCTAAATTTATACCTAGGGTCCAAATGAGAAAGAAACATGAAGCATGCTGCCATGGTACTATAAAATCAAAATAAAATTACTGTCTTTTAGATTATTCAGAG
Source organism: Balaenoptera ricei (assembly GCF_028023285.1). Taxonomy (NCBI): domain Eukaryota; kingdom Metazoa; phylum Chordata; class Mammalia; order Artiodactyla; family Balaenopteridae; genus Balaenoptera; species Balaenoptera ricei. The sequence continues at coordinate 111,713,837 of NC_082642.1, forward strand.
CCTCCTACATTGAAATTTTTTTAATAGGAAATACAATGTTTGATTTTTGATACGGCTTGAGGTTGGTTGTACATGGCAAGGACATGGTTTAACCTAGAACCTATATTCATTTAAGGTAGTTTAGAGGACTCTGATGGAAAGTAATAGGACCTAAAGCCCCCCCAACAAGAAATAATACATTTCTTTTAGATTTTAGTACCTAAGAGGACCACTGAGTCAAGATGACAGGTCAACCATATGTGTATATCATTTTTGCCTCTGGAAAATTCACTAAATTAATTGTAAAGAAATAAAGCATAATAACTGAAACTGAGTAGTGGCAATATCTCCATTCCAGGGCACATCAAGTCTATTTTCAAGGACCAGTCTTCTTCATTTATTTAATTACCTGCCTAAGCCATATGGGCATTTGGGTGGGCAGGCTGTGTCCACAAGGAAAGAATTACAAAGGGAAGGAAGTGAAACAAAAATGATGACGTGGGAAAAAGAAGTCACTGCCCAGGGAAGTAGGCTTGAAAAGAGAGACAGCAGAGGGTAGACATTAGGATTTTCAAACCCCACGACAAGGGTAAGACTTGGGGTTAAAAATAGGAACATTAATTAAAAGTCAAGCTCCCACCTCTCTCTTTTTTTTTCCTTTAAAAAGTTTATTATAGTTTTAAAATTGCAATTCAAAACAAAATTAAGAGAAGCAAAATATTGTTTATTTCCTTAAAAGGGATATTTATAGTCTCCTCCCTGCCATGCAAAGAGAGGCACTGTGAACATCAGGGTTGAGTCCTTTTCTCTATGCGTACATGTGTATGTATAAACTTTTTCACAAATATAGGATCATACGTATTATTTAATAATATGAAATTTTTTTATAAATTTATTTTTATTTATTTACTTTTGGCTGCATCGGGTCTTCATTGCTGTGCGTGGGCTTTCTCTAGTTGCGACAAGCGGGGGTTACTCTTCGTTGCAGTGCGTGGGCTTCTCATTGTGGTGGCTTCTCGTTGCGGAACACGGGCTCTAGGCGTGTGGGCTTCAGTAGTTGTGGAGCGTGGGCTCAGTAGTTGTGGCTTGCTGGCTCTAGAGCACAGGCTCAGTACTTGTGGCTCACAGGCTTAGTTGCACTGCGGCATGTGGGATCTTCCCGTACCAGGGCTCGAAACCATGTCCCCTGCATTGGCAGGCAGATTCTTAACCACTGCGCCACCAAGGAAGCCCCAGGTATATGAATTTTTTACTTCACTATTTCTCCTGAATATCTTTCCTATCCTATAATCTCTTAAGAAATTGTATACTGCTCTAGAACATCATTTGTAACGGAAATACATAATTTACTGAACTATCTGTATCACTGGACATTTTCTTGTCTCTGACATTGTGGCTTTTTTTTTTTTTTTGAATTTTTGAATTTTATTTAATTTATTTTTTATACAGCAGGTTCTTATTAGTCATCAGTTTTATATGCATCAGTGTATACATGTCAATCCCAGTTGTCCAATTGATCACACCACCACCCCCACCCACACGCCGCTTTCCATGCTTGGTGTCCATACGTTTGTTCTCTACATCTGTGTCTCAACTTCTGCCCTGCAAACCAGTTCATCTGTACCATTTTTCTACGTTCCACATACATGCGTTATTATACGATATTTGTTTTTCTCTTTCTGACTTACTTCACTCTAGATGACAGTCTCTAGATCCATCCACGTCTCAACAAATGACCCAATTTTGTTCCTTTTTATGGCTGAGTAATATTGCATTGTATATATGTACCACTTCTTCTTTATCCATTCATCTGTCGATGGGCATTTAGATCGTGTCCATGACCTGGCTATTGTAAATAGTGCTGCAATGAACATTGGGGTGCATGTGTCTTTTTGAATTGTGGTTTTCTCTGGGTATATGCCCAGTACTGGGATTGCTGGATCATATGGAAACTTTATTTTTAGTTTTTTAAGGAACCTCCATAGTGTTCTCCATAGTGGTTGTATCAATTTACATTCCCACCAACAGTGCAAGAAGGTTCCCTTTTCTCCACACCCTCTCCAGCATTTGTTGTTTGTAGATTTTCTGATGATGCCCATTCTAACTGGTGTGAGGTGATACCTCATTGTAGTTTTCATTTGCATTTCTCTAATAATTAGTGATATTGAGCAGCTTTTCATGTGCTTCTTGTCCATCTGTATGTCTTCTTTGGAGAAATGTCTATTTAGGTCTTCTGCCCATTTTTGGATTTGGTTGTTTGTTTCTTTAATATTGAGCTGCATGAGCTGTTTATATATTTTGGAGATTAATCCTTTGTCCGTTGATTCACTGGCAAATATTTCTCCCATTCTGAGGGTTGTCTTTTCGTCTTCTTTATGGTTTCCTTTGCTGTGTAAAAGCTTTTAAGTTTCATTAGGTCCCATTTGTTTATTTTTGTTTTTATTTCCATTACTCTCGGAGGTGGATCAAAAAAGATCTTGCTGTGATTTATGTCAAAGAGTGTTCTTCCTATGTTTTCCCTAAGAGTTTTATAGTGTCCGGTCTTACATTTAGGTCTCCAATCCATTTTGAGTTTATTTTTGTGTATGGTGTTAGGGAGTGTTCTAATTTCATTCTTTTACATGTAGCTGTCCAGTTTTCCCAGCACCACTTATTGAAGAGACTGTCTTTTCTCCATTGTATATTCTTGCCTCCTTTGTCGTAGATTAGTTGACCATAGGTGTGTGGGTTTATCTCTGGGCTTTCTATCTTGTTCCATTGATCTATGGTTCTGTTTTTGTGCCAGTACCATATTGTCTTGATTACTGTAGATTTATAGTATTGTCTGAAGTCAGGGAGTCTGATTCCTCCAGCTCCATTTTTTCCCTCAAGACTGCTTTGGCTATTCGGGGTCTTTTGTGTCTCCATACAAATTTTGAAATGATTTGTTCTAATTCCGTAAAAAATGCCATTGGTAATTTGATAGGGATTGCATTGAATCTGTAGATTGCTTTGGGTAGTATAGTCATTTTCACAATGTTGATTCTTCCAATCCAAGAACATGGTATATCTCTGCATCTGTTGGTATCATCTTTAATTTCTTTCATCAGTGTCTTATAGTTTTGTGCATACAGGTCTTCTGTTTCCCTAGGTAGGTTTATTCCCACGTATTTTATTCTTTTTGTTGCAATGGTAAATGGGAGTGTTTCCATAATTTCTCTTTCAGATTTTTCATCATTAGTGTATAGGATGCAAGAGATTTCTGTGCATTAATTTTGTATCCTACAAATTTACCAAATTCATTGATTAGCTCTAGTACTTTTCTGGTGGCATTTTTAGGATTCTCCATGTATAGTATCATGTCATCTGCAAACAGTGACAGTTTTACTTCTTCTTTTCCAATTTGTATTCCTTTTATTTCTTTTTCTTCTCTGATTGCCGTGGCTAGGACTTCCAAAACTATGTTGAATAATAGTGGTGAGAGTGGACATCCTTGTCTTGTTCCTGATGCTAGAGGAAATGCTATCAGTTTTTCACCATTGAGAATGATGTTTGCTGTGTGTTTGTCATATATGGCCTTTATTATGTTGAGGTAGGTTCCCTCTATGCCCACTTTCTGGAGAGTTTTTATCATAAATGGGTGTTGAATTTTGTCAAAAGTTTTTTCTGCATCTATTGAGATGATCATATGGTTTTTCTTCTTGAATTTGTTAATATGGTGTATCACATTGATTGATTTACATATATTGAAGAATCCTTGCATTCCTGGGATAAATCCCACTTGATCATGGTGTATGATTCTTTTAGTGTGTTGTTGGATTCTGTTTGCTAGTATTTTGTTGAGGATTTTTGCATCTATATTCAACAGTGATATTGGGCTGTAATTTTTTTTTTTTTTTTTGTAGTATCTTTGTCTGGTTTTGGTATCAGGGTGATGGTAGCCTCATACAATGAGTTTGAGAGTGTTCCTTCCTTTGCAATTTTTTGGAAAAGTTTCAGAAGGATGGGTGTTAGCTCTTCTCTAAATGTTTGATAGAATTCACCTGTGAAGCCATCTGGTCCTGGACTTTTGTTTGTTGGAAGATTTTTAATCACAGTTTCAATTTCATTCCTTGTGATTGGTCTGTTCATATTATCTATTTCTTCCTGGTTCAGTCTTGGAAGGTTATACCTTTCTAAGAATTTGTCCATTTCTTCCAGGTTGTCCATTTTTTTGGCATAGAGTTGCTTGTAGTAGTCTATTAGGATGCTTTGTATTTCTGTGGTGTCTGTTGTAACTTCTCCTTTTTCATTTCTAATTGTATTGATGTGAGTCCTCTCCCTCTTTTTCTTGATGAGTCTGGCTAATGGTTTATCAATTTTGTTTATCTTCTCAAAGAACCATCTTTTAGTTTTATTGATCTTTGCTATTGTTTTCTTTGTTTCTATTTCATTTATTTCTGCTCTGATCTTTATGATTTCTTTCCTTTTGCTAACTTTGGGTTTTGTTTGTGATTTCTCTAGTTCCTTTAGGTGTAAGGTTAGATGGTTTATTTGAGATTTTTCTTCTTTCTTGAAGTAAGCTTGTATAGCTATAAACTTCCCTCTTAGAACTGCTTTTGCTGCATCCCATAGGTTTTGGATCATCGTGTTTTCATTATCATTTGTCTCTAGGTATGTTTCGATTTCGTCTTAGATTTCTTCAGTGATCTCTTGGTTATTTAGTAACGTATTGTTAAGCCTCTATGTGTTTGTGTTTTTTTACGTTTTTTTCCCTGTAATTCATTTCTAATCTCATAGCATTGTGGTCAGAAAAGATGCTTGATATGATTTCAATTTTCTTAAATTTACTGAGGCTTGATTTGTGATCCAAGTTGTGATCTATCCTGGAGAATGTTCCGTGCGCACTTGAGAAGTAAGTGTAATCTGCTGTTTTTGGATGGAATGTCCTATAAATATCAATTAAATCTATCAGGTCTATTGTGTCATTTAAAGCTTCTGTTTCCTTATTAATTTTATGTCTGGATGATCTGTCCATTGGTGTAAGTGAGGTGTTAAAGTCCCCCACTATTACTGTGTTACTGTCGATTTCCTCTTTTATAGCTGTTAGCAATTGCCTTATGTATTGAGGTGCCCCTATGTTGTGTGCATATATATTTATAATTGTTATATCTTCTTCTTGGATTGATCCCTTGATAATTATGTAGTGTCCTTCCTTGTCTCTTGTAACATTCTTTATTTTAAAGTCTATTTTGTGTGATATGAGTATAGCTACTCCAGCTTTCTTTTGATTTCCATTTGCATGGAATATCTTTTTCCATCCCCTCACTTTCAGTCTGTATGTGTCCCTAGATCTGACGTGGGTCTCTTGTAGACAGCATATAGATGGGTCTTGTTTTTGTATCCGTTCAGCAAGCCTGTGTCTTTTGGTTGGAGCATTTAATCCTTTCACGTTTAAGGTAATTATCAATATGTATATTCCCATGACCATTTTCTTCATTGTTTTGGGTTTGTTTTTGTAGGTCCTTTTCTTCTCTTGTTTTTCCCACTTAGAGAAGTTCCTTTAGCATTTGTTGTAGAGCTGGTTTGGTGGTGCTGAATTCTCTTAGCTTTTGCTTGGCTGTAAAGCTTTTGATTTCCCCATCGAATCTGAATGAGATCCTTGCTGGGTAGAGTAATCTTGGTTGTAGGTTCTTCGCTTTCATCACTTTAAGTATATCATACCACTCCCTTCTGCCTTGTAGAGTTTCTGCTGAGAAATCAGCTGTTAACCTTATGGAAGTTCCCTTGTATGTTATTTGTCATTTTTCCCTTTCTGCTTTCAATAATTTTTCTTTATCTTTAATTTTTGTCAGTTTGATTACTATGTGTCTCAGCCTGTTTCTCCTTGGGTTTATCCTGTATGGGACTCGCTGCACTTCCTGCACTTGGGTGGCTACTTCCTTTCCCATGTTAGGGAAGTTTTTGACTGTAATCTCTTCAAATATTTTCTCTGGTCCTTTCTCTCTCTCTTCTCCTTCTGGGACCCCTATAATGCGAATGTTGTTGCATTTAATGTTTTCCCAGAGGTCTCTTAGGCTGTCTTCCTTTCTTTTCATTCTTTTTCTTTATTCTGTTCCACAGCAGTGAATTCCACCATTGTGTCTTCCAGGTCACTTATCCGTTCTTCTGCCTCAGTTATTCTGTAGTTGATTCCTTGTAGTGTAGTTTTCATTTCAGTTATTGTATTGTTCATCTCTGTTTGTTTGTTCTTTAATTCTTCTAGGTCTTTGTTAAACATTTCTTGCAACTTCTCGATCTTTGCCTCCATTCTTTTTCCGAGTTCCTGGATCATCTTCTCTCTCATTATTCTGAATTCTTTTTCTGGAAGGTTCCCTTTCTCCACTTCATTTAGTTGTTTTTCTGGGGTTTTATCTTGTTCCTTCATCTGGTACATAGCTCTCTGCCTTTTCATCTTGTCTGTCTTTCTGTGAATGTGGTTTTTGTTTCACAGGCTGCAGGATTGTAGCTCTTCTTGCTTCTGCTGTTTGCCCTCTGGTGGTTGAGGCTATCTAAGAGGCTTGTGCAAGTTTCCTGATGGGAGGGACTCGTGGTGGATAGAGCTGACTGTTGCTCTGGTGGGCAGAGCTCAGTAAAACTTTAATCTGCTTGACTGCTGATGGGTGGGGTTGGGTTCCCTCTCTGTTGGTTGTTTCGCCTGAGGTAACCCAACACTGGACGCTACCTAGGCTCTTTGCTGGGGCTAATGGCAGACTCTGGGAGGGCTCATTCCAAGGAGTACTTCCCAGAACTTCTGCTGCCAGTGTCCTTGTCCTCACAGTGAGCCACAACCACTCCCCGCCTCTGCAGGAGACCCTCCAACACCAGCAGGTAGGTCTAGTTCAGTCTCCCCTGGGGTCACTGCTTCTTCCCCTGGGTCCCGATTTGCACACTACTTCGTGTGTGTCCTCCAAGAGTGGAGTCTCTGTTTCCCCCAGTCCTTTCAAAGTCCTGCAATCAAATCCCAGTAGCCTTCAAAGTCTGAATCTCTAGGAATTCCTCCTCCTGTTGCCGGACCCCCAGGATGGGAAGACTGACGTGGAGCTCACAACCTTCACTCCAGTGGGTGGACTTCTGTGGTATAAGTGTTCTCCAGTCTGTGAGTCACCCACCCAGCAGTTATGAGACTTGATTTTATTGTGATTGCGCCCCTCCTACCATCTCATTGTGGCTTCTCCTTTGTCTTTGAATGTGGGGTATCTTTTTTGGTGAGTTCCAGTGTCTTCCTGTCAATGACTGTCCAGCAGCTAGTTGCGATTCTGGTGTTCTCACAAGAGGGAGTGAGAGCACGTCCTTCTACTCCACCATCTTGGTTCAGGCCCCTCCCCACTTCTCTTTATTTTCATCTGGCACCCAGATATCTACTGCTTGGACAAAAAAATCAAGTCTCTTCTCTAAAGGATTTCCTGAGCCCCAGAAAAAGTGTCTCTTAATTTCTGACATTTTCAAACAGCTGTAACAGTCACATATCTGCCCAACTGCTCTAAAATAAACCTATCAAAGGCCCCAACTGTGCACTGAATTATGATGTGCTTTTATGGTTTTATTTTTAAGTATGATTAGGCAGCAAAGCATAATGATATCTTTGAGACAAACATGCAACATGAAATAGAGAAACTCAGGTTAAACAGAAAAATGTTATTCTAGAGGAAATGGACATAATTCAGGGGGTAGAAGAGAATATTAAAATAATGGAAATAAAATCCTCAAAAATAGATCAGTACATATAGAAATAAAGATAATAGGTAGGTAGGTAGGTAGGTAGGTAGACAGACAGATAGATACACTGTTGTGGGGGTAATCCAATAATATCTCTTGAAATTAAAATTAATAATATCTTTAAAACTTAATAGAAATCATTGAAAGATTTAAAAAATAAATATTACTAAAAAACTAGTAAAAGAAGACAGAAAAATGAGAAAATATAAAAGATATCAAGAGTATATCAATGCATCATCCAAGAAGTCCAACATCTAATCAACTAGAATTCAGAAGTTCAGACCAGAGTGGACAGAGACAAGAAAAACATCAAAGGAAAAATGAGTGAGAATTTCTCAGAACTAAGGGACATGATCTCAGGGTTGAAAGAGCAGACTAAGTGCTCAACATAATAAATCAAAAAATAGACACATCTAGACACTTTGCTGTGAAATTTTGGAGTTCTCTTTGGATAAAGAAAAAATTCAAAATGCTTCAGGTGAGATTAAAATTTACCTACAAATAAAAGAAAATTACCAGCAGAAGACTTATCATCAATACTACATGCTAGAAAATGATATACTAATGCATTCAAAATATGAGAAAATAATTCTTAACCTAGATGGAAGTTCCAAGATAACAGTTTTGAGTCAAGATTTAGTCAAGATTTTTAGAGCAGCTAGTGATTGAGGGTAGTAGTGTCTGAGAAAGGGGGTCAAGAAAGAATATCAAATATAAACATTTTCCAAATGGGATTGCCAAACCCTAAGACAAGGGTAAGATTTGGGGTCTTAATTTTTTTTTTTTAATGATGACAAAATACAAAAGAAAACAATGAAGAAATGGGAGCAGAGCATTTTGATGTACAAAAGCCTGATTGGCGCTTCCATTTACTACTCTTATATAGTCAGAATAATGTGAAAATGTATATTAGCTATCAAATTTTAAAACTAATCTATAGGCAAACAGAAAGTATATATTATAAAATGATATGTTTTCATCAACTTTGATGATGCAAAAGTAAAAATGACAGAAGTTGGGAGATGTGGGAGAGCTGAAGAGAACGGCATGGGTGCTAATATCCTCATCTTATAAAGTGATGAGTCAAGAGATACAGCTCATAGGTAATGTGGAAGAAAAAATGATGGAAATACATAAATTAAAATTAGAAAAGTAGCCAGCATAAGATTGAAAAATAATAATGTAATTTAACAGAAGGATAGAGGAAATATTGGGGGAGAATAAATGACTAAATCCTTGCTATCATGGCAGAAAATAAATAGAAGATGTCAAAAAAATAATTTATTAAGAAATATCAGCATAATCATATTACTTAGAAATGCTAAGATGACAACTGGGACAAACAACTGAAAAATTAAAACAGTTGCTTCTGGAGAAGGAGATGGAATAAGTAAGTCTTGTTTCCATTATAAGTAATTCTGCATAACTTTATTTTTAAATAAACATATGTATTTCTTTAATAACTAAAAAATAAGATCAATTAAATACTTACAACTGCCAAAATGTAATAATAAACCTCCAAAGTTCTGAAATTGCTGATCAAAAATAAGTTTCCAACAGTAAATACATTTTTCTTCAAGAATTTTACAAACTATTTCAGAGATTATAAAAATGAATTTACCAGTAGGGGCAAGATGGCGGAAGAGTAAGACGCGGAGATCACCTTCCTTCCCACAGATACAGTAGAAATACATCTACACGTGGAACTGCTCCTACAGAACACCCACTGAACGCTGGCAGAAGACGTCAGACCTCCCAAAAGGCAAGAAAATCCCCACGTACTTGGGTAGGGTAAAAGAAAAAAGAAATAACAGAGACAAAAGAATAGGGACGGGACCTGAGCCAGTGGGAGGGAGCCGCGAAGGAGGAAAGGTTTCCAGGCACTAGGAAGCCCCTTTGCGGGCAGAGACTGAGGGTGGCAGAGGGGGGAACCTTCGGAGCCGCGGAGGAGAGCGCAGCCACAGGGGTGCGGAGGGCAAAGCGGAGAGACTCCCGCACAGAGGCTCGGCGCCAACCAGCACTCATCAGCCCGAGAGGCTTGTCTGCTCACCCGCCGGGGCAGGCGGGAGCTGGGAGCTGAGGCTCAGGCTTTGGTGCTAGCCGGGAGGGAGTCTGGGAAAAAGTCTGCAGCTGCCGAAGAGGCAAGAGACTTTTTCTTGCCTCTTCGTTTCGCGGCGCGCAAGGAGAGGGGATTCAGAGCGCTGCCTAAACGAAATCCAGAGACGGGTGTGAGCCGCGGCTATCAGCGCGGATCCCACAGCAACAGGGGCGCAGAGGGAAAAATGGAGAGATTCCCGCACAGAGGCTCAGCGCCGAGCAGCGCTCACCAGCCCGAGAGGCTTGTCTGCTCACCCGCTGGGGCAGGTGGGGCTGGGAGCTGAGGCGCGGGCTTCGGTCGGATCGCAGGGAGAGGACTGGGGTTGGCTGCGTGAACACAGCCTGAAGGGGTTGGTGTGCCGCGGCGAGCCGGGAGGGAGCCGGAGAGGAGGTCTGCAGCCGCCGAAGAGGCAAGAGACTTTTTCTTGCCTCTTTGTTTCGTGGCGCGCAAGGAGAGGGGATTCAGAGCGCCGCCTAGACGAACTCCAGAGGCGGGCGCGAGCTGCGGCTAACAGCGCGGACCCCAGAGACGGGCGCGAGCCGCGGCCATCAGCGCGGACCCCAGAGACTGGTAGGAAACGCTAAGGCTGCTGCTGCCGCCACCAAGAAGCCTGTGTGCGAGCACAGGTCACTCTCCACATTGCCCCTCCCGGGAGCCAGTGCAGCTCGCCACTGCCAGGCTCCCGTGATCCGGGGACAACTTCCCCGGGAGAACACACGGCGCGCCTCAGGCTGCTGCAACGTCACGACGCTTCTGACGCCGCAGGCTCGCCCCGCCTCCTCCGTACTGCTCCCTCCCCCAGCCTGAGTGAGCCAGAGCCCCCGAAGCAGCTGCTCCTTTAACCCCGTTCTGTCTGGGCGGGGAATGGACGCCCTCAGGCGACGTACATGCAGAGGCGGGTCCAAATCCAAAGCTGAACGCTGGGAGCTGTACGAACAAAGAAGAGAAAGGGAAATCTCTCCCAGCAGCCTCAGAAGCAGCGGATTAAAGCTCCACAAACAACTTGATGTGCCTGCATCTGTTGAATACCTGAATAGACAACGAATCATCCCAAATTCAAAAGGTGGACTTTAGGAGCAGGATATATTAATTTCCCCTTTTCCTTTTTTTGTGAGTGTATATGTGTATGCTTCTGGGTGAGATTTTGTCTGTATAGCTTTGCTTTCACCATCAGTCCAAGGGTTAGGTCCGTCCAATTTTTTTTTTTTTTTTACTTAAAAAAATTTTTTTTGCCTAATATATATTTTCTTAATAATTTTTTCTGTATTTTCTATTTTTAGAAATTAAAAAATTTTTTAATAAGTTTTTTCATATTTTTTATTTTAAAAAATTAAAATTTTTTTTTCTTAAAAATTTTTTTCTTATTTTTTACTATAAAAAATTAATAAATCTATTTTTAAAAATTAAAAAAAAAATTTTTCTGAATACATTTACTCTTAATAATTTTTTTTCTTATTTTTTATTATAATAGCTTTATTTTATTTTATTTTATCCTCTTTTTTTCTTTCTATTTTTTTCTCCCTTATATTCTGAGCTGTGTGGATGAAAGGCTCTTGGTGCTCCAGCCAGGCATCAGGGCTGTGCCTCTGAGGTGGGAGAGCCAACTTCAGGACACTGGTCCACAAGAGACCTACCAGCTCCACATAATACCAAACGGCAAAATTCTCTCAGAGATCTCCATCTCCATATCAAGACCCAGCTTCACTCAACGACCAGCAAGCTACAGGGCTGGACACCCTATGCCAAACAACTAGCAAGACAGGAACACAGCCCCATCCATTAGCAGGGAGGCTGCCTAAAATCATAAAGCCACAGACACCCCAAAACACACCACCAGACGTGGACGTGCCCACCAGAAAGACAAGATTCAACCTCATCCACCAGAACACAGGCAATAGTCCCCTCCACCAGGAAGCCTACACAACCCACTGAACCAACCTTACCCACTGGGGACAGATACCAAAAACAACGGCAACTACGAACCTGCAGCCTGTGAAAAGGAGACCCCAAACACAGTAAGATAAGCAAAATGAGACGACAGAAAAACACACAGCAGATGAAGGAGCAGGGTCAAAACACACCAGACCTAACAAATGAAGAGGAAATAGGGAGTCTACCTGAAAAAGAATTCAGAATAATGATAGTAAGGATGATCCAAAATCTTGGAAATAGAATAGACAAAATGCAAGAAACATTTAACAAGGACGTAGAAGAACTAAAGAGGAACCAAGCAACGATGAAAAACACAATAAATGAAATTAAAAATACTCTAGATGGGATCAATAGCAGAATAACTGAGGCAGAAGAAAGGATAAGTGACCTGGAAGATAAAATGGTGGAAATAACTACTGCAGAGCAGGATAAAGAAAAAAGAATGAAAAGAACTGAGGACAGTCTCAGAGACCTCTGGGACAACATTAAACGCACCAACATTCGAATTATAGGGGTCCCAGAAGAAGAAGAGAAAAAGAAAGGGACTGAGAAAATATTTGAAGAGATTATAGTTGAAAACTTCCCTAATATGGGAAAGGAAATAGTTAATCAAGTCCAGGAAGCACAGAGAGTCCCATACAGGATAAACCCAAGGAGAAACACACCAAGACACATATTAATCAAACTGTCAAAAATTAAATATAAAGAAAACATATTAAAAGCAGCAAGGGAAAAACAACAAATAACACACAAGGGAATCCCCATAAGGTTAACATCTGATCTTTCAGCAGAAACTCTGCAAGCCAGAAGGGAGTGGCAGGATATACTTAAAGTGATGAAGGAGAAAAACCTACAACCAAGATTACTCTACCCAGCAAGGATCTCATTCAGATTTGATGGAGAAATTAAAACCTTTACAGACAAGCAAAAGCTGAGAGAGTTCAGCACCACCAAACCAGCTTTACAGCAAATGCTAAAGGAACTTCTCTAGGCAAGAAACACAAGAGAAGGAAAACACCTACAATAACAAACCCAAAACATTTAAGAAAATGGGAATAGGAACATACATATCGATAATTACCTTGAATGTAAATGGATTAAATGCTCCCACCAAAAGACACAGACTGGCTGAATGGATACAAAAACAAGACCCATATATATGCTGTCTACAAGAGACCCACTTCAGACCTAGAGACACATACAGACTGAAAGTGAGGGGATGGAAAAAGATATTCCATGCAAATGGAAATCAAAAGAAAGCTGGAGTAGCAATTCTCATATCAGACAAAATAGACTTTAAAATAAAGAATATTATAAGAGACAAAGAAGGACACTATATAATGATCAAGGGATCGATCCAAGAGGAAGGTATAACAATTGTAAATATTTATGCACCCAACATAGGAGCACCTCAATACATAAGGCAAATACTAACAGCCATAAAAGGGGAAATTGACAGCAACACAATCATAGTAGGGGACTTTAACACCCCACTTTCACCAATGGACAGATCATCCAAAATGAAAATAAATAAGGAAACACAAGCTTTAAATGATACATTAAACAAGATGGACTTAATTGATATTTATAGGACATTCCACCCAAAAACAACAGAATACACATTTTTCTCAAGTGCGCATGGAACATTCTCCAGGATAGATCATATCTTGGGTCACAAATCAAGCCTTGGTAAATTTAAGAAAATTGAAATCGTATCAAGTATCTTTTCCGACCACAACGCTATGAGACTAGATATCAATTACAGGAAAAGATGTGTAAAAAATACAAACACATGGAGGCTACACAATACACTACTTAATAACGAAGTGATCACTGAAGAAATCAAAGGGGAAATCAAAAAATACCTAGAAACAAATGACAATGGAGATACGACAACCCAAAACCTATGGGACGCAGCAAAAGCAGTGCTAAGAGGGAAGTTTATAGCAATACAAGCCTACCTCAAGAAACAGGAAACATCTCGAATAAACAACCTAACCTTGCACCTAAAGCAATTAGAGAAAGAAGAACAAAAAACCCCAAAGCTAGCAGAAGGAAAGAAATCATAAAGATCAGGGCAGAAATAAATGAAAAAGAAATGAAGGAAACTATAGCAAAAATCAATAAAACTAAAAGCTGGTTCTTTGAGAAGATAAACAAAATTGATAAACCATTAGCCAGACTCATCAAGAGAAAAAGGGAGAAGACTCAAATCAATAGAATTAGAAATGAAAAAGGAGAAGTAACCACTGACACTGCAGAAATACAAAAGATCATGAGAGATTACTACAAGCAACTCTACGCCAATAAAATGGACAACCTGGAAGAAATGGACAGATTCTTAGAAATGCACAAACTGCCGAGACTGAACCAGGAAGAAATAGAAAATATGAACAGACCAATCACAAGCACTGAAATTGAAACTGTGATTAAAAACCTTCCAACAAACAAAAGCCCAGGACCAGATGGCTTCACAGGCGAATTCTATCAAACATTTAGAGAAGAGCTAACACCTATCCTTCTCAAACTCTTCCAAAATATTGCAGAGGGAGGAACACTCCCCAACTCATTCTACGAGGCCACCATCACCCTGATACCAAAACCAGACAAAGATGTCACAAAGAAAGAAAACTACAGGCCAATATCACTGATGAACATAGATGCAAAAATCCTCAACAAAATACTAGCAAACAGAATCCAACAGCACATTAAAAGGATCATACACCATGATCAAGTGGGGTTTATCCCAGGAATGCAAGGATTCTTCAATATACGTAAATCAATCAATGTGATACACCATATTAACAAATTGAAGGAGAAAAACCATATGATCATCTCAATAGATGCAGAGAAAGCTTTCGACAAAATTCAACACCCATTTATGATAAAAGCCCTGCAGAAAGTAGGCATAGAGGGAACTTTCCTCAACATAATAAAGGCCATATATGACAAACCCACAGCCAACATTGTCCTCAATGGTGAAAAACTGAAACCATTTCCAGTAAGATCAGGAACAAGACAAGGTTGCCCACTCTCACCACTATTATTCAACATAGTTTTGGAAGTGTTAGCCACAGCAGTCAGAGAAGAAAAAGAAATAAAAGGAATCCAAATCGGAAAAGAAGAAGTAAAGCTGTCACTGTTTGCAGATGACATGATACTATACATAGAGAATCCTAAAGATGCTACCAGAAAACTCCTAGAGCTAATCAATGAATTTGGTAAAGTAGCAGGATACAAAATTAATGCACAGAAATCTCTTGCATTTCTATACACTAATGACGAAAAATCTGAAAGTGAAATTAAGAAAACACTCCCGTTTACCATTGCAACAAAAAGAATAAAATATCTAGGAATAAACCTACCTAAGGAGACAAAAGACCTGTATGCAGAAAATTATAAGACACTGATGAAAGAAATTAAAAATGATACAAATAGATGGAAAGATATACCATGTTCCTGGATTGGAAGAATCAACATTGTGAAAATGACTCTACTACCCAAAGCAATCTACAGATTCAATGCAATCCCTATCAAACTACCACTGGCATTTTTCACAGAACTAGAACAAAAAATTTCACAATTTGTATGGAAACACAAAAGACCCCGAATAGCCAAAGCAATCTTGAGAACGAAAAATGGAGCTGGGGGAATCAGGCTCCCTGACTTCAGACTATATTACAAAGCTACAATAATCAAGACAGCTTGGTACTGGCACAAAAACAGAAATATTGATCAATGGAACAGGATAGAAAGCCCAGAGATAAACCCACGCACATATGGTCACCTTATCTTTGATAAAGGAGGCAAGCATATACAGTGGAGAAAAGACAGCCTCTTCAATAAGTGGTGCTGGGAAAATTGGACAGATATATGTAAAAGTATGAAATTAGAACACTCCCTGACACCATGCACAAAAATAAACTCAAAATGGATTAAAGACCTAAGTGTAAGACCAGACACTATCAAACTCTTAGAGGAAAACATAGGCAGAACACTCTATTGCATACATCACAGCAAGATTCTTTTTGACCCAGCTCCCAGAGAAATGGAAATAAGAACACAAATAAACAAATGGGACCTAATGAAACTTAAAAGCTTTTGCACAGCAAAGGAAACCATAAACAAGACCAAAAGACAACCATCAGAATGGGAGAAAATATTTGCAAATGAAGCAACTGACAAAGGATTAATCTCCAAGATTTACAAGCAGCTCATGCAGCTCAATAACAAAAAAACGAACAACCCAATCCAAAAATGGGCAGAAGACCTAAATAGACATTTCTCCAAAGAAGATATACAGATGGTCTACAGACACTTGAAAGAATGCTCAACATCATTAATCATTAGAGAAATGCAAATCAAAACTACAATGAGATATCATCTCACACCGGTCAGAATGGCCATCATCAAAAAATCTAGAAACAATAAATGCTGGAGAGGGTGTGGAGGAAAGGGAACTCTCTTGCACTGTTGGTGGGAATGTAAATTGATACAGCCACTATGGGGAACAGTATGGAGGTTCCTTAAAAAACTACAAATAGAACTACCATACGATCCAGCAATCCCACTACTGGGCATATACCCTGAGAAAACCATAGTTCAAAAAGAGTCATGTACCAAAATGTTCATTGCAGCTCTATTTACAATAGCCAGGACATGGAAGCAACCTAAATGTCCATCAACAGATGAATGGATAAAGAAGATGTGGCACATATATACAATGGAATATTACTCAGCCATAAAAAGAAATGAAATGGAGGTATTTGTAATGAGGTGGATGGAGTTAGAGTCTGTCATACAGAGTGAAGTAAGTCAGAAAGAGAAAAACAAATACAGTATGCTAACACATATATACGGAATCTAAGGGAAAAAAAAAAGCCATGAAGAACCTAGTGGCAAGACGGGAATAAAGACACAGACCTACTAGAGAATGGACTTGAGGATATGGGGAGGGGGTGGGGTGAGATGTGACAGGGTGAGAGAGTGTCATGGACATATATACACTACCAAATGTAAAATAGAGAGCTAGTGGGAAGCAGCCACATAGCACAGGGAGATCAGCTCGGTGCTTTGTGACCACCTAGAGGGGTGGGATGGGGTGGGTGGGAGGGAGGGAGATGCAAGAGGGAAGAGATATGGGAACATATTGTATATGTATAACTGATTAACTTTGTTATAAAGCAGAAGCTAACACACCATTGTAAGGCAATTATACTTCAATAAAGATGTTTAAAAAAAAAAAATGAATTTACCTACAATGAAAGAGTGAAATATACTTATAAGTGTATACTTAAATTATAGAATGAGGAGTAATTCATTGGGCAGTTCCTTGAGGAGAGGTCTCAAATTTGGCTACACAACAGAATCAATAGGATTTTTTAAAATATACCTTATTAAATCAACTTCCTGGGATCCACCACCCAGGCACATGTATTTCTAAAATAGCATCCAAGTGAATTTAAAGTGCCACCAAAGCTGAAAATCACTACCCTATAAAGAGGGGTTATTTCGTAGTGTTTCCATAAGGATTCCCCTCCCAGCATTTCTAGAGTAATTTATATGTTTCTCTGGGATCAGGAGAAAACTCAGTTGAGAAATGGAGAAAGTGGGAAAAGGTATAATAATTCTCTTGTAAGAATTAAAACACAACAATCAACCAAGAGACAACTTGGTTCAAAGAAATCTAATTGAGAGAGTGGTAGCGGGAAACAATGACAGGAGATTCAGAAGTTGAGGTCAACATTTCTGGGAACTGAACAGGAGCAGAAGGAGAGAAATTTCCTGATCTGATAGGCAATATTGTTTGTGCCTATGACCAAGTTCTAAATGTGTGTTCATATCCTTGTTGCTACTAACAGTGAATCATGCTTGCAAATAAAATAATCAATTTACATGCATAGTATAATTTAAACAAATTTAAACAAACCCTATGAATAATGTCCTAAGAAATAACAAGTTTAGGAAATAAAATAAGTCCTTACATTAGCTACTTTGGCACATGATCCTGTACAGTGAGTGACATTAACTTTACTAGGATTAAGAACATTATGCTATTTCAAGATAACCTAGTTTTTTTCACCTGTGTTTACCAGTGTTTGAATATGCACTATGGCTACAGTTCTTTGAAAATGCTACTAAATTTAATATTTTATTTATATTTGTTATAATTTACTCACATATCCATAAATACCATGAAGAATGTTGGAAATATTTTAAGAATCATTTATGATTTGTGTAATTCCAGAGAATTCCAATTTCTCATTGGCAAATCCCAAAGAGTAATATCTGCCAGGAATTTGGAAACATTACACCTCTCCTCTATATTAAAAGTATAAAAAATTAATAATAATAGTATAAAGTGAGGAGTGCTTTAAAAAATCAAAAGTCTTCACACTTTTTTCAAGTGAGGAAGACTTCTTAACCAATGAGAACAATGGACTTTGGGGAGAGAGATATGTGTGAGATGGTGGGGGAGAAGAAGTATTGATAGAACATTGGCATCGGATCAATGAGGAAACAACTGGACAATTTCAGGGACTTCTGGAAAAGGTCTACATGTATGCAGTGACTAATGAAGAAATTGAGGCAAGAAAACACCAATCCATCCCCCGGAATTCATAGAACTGGAAGAAAACATGTAGCAGCCATTATCTCACTAGTCCTCCATTTAGTCAGATTTTCTTTTTCCACTATTTATACAATAGAATAATCTCCAGTTCAAATATTACAAGAGTGTTCTAGCAAGATAACCTTTATTTGTTAACAAAGAGATGACTAAACCTATAGCAGAGAAATGTCCATCCATTCTTTGACGAGGCTCCCTCTTCTCTATTGAATTTGCAATTAACTTTTAATTAAAATTTTAATGAAATCTGAGATATAGAATGAGTAAAGATACTTAATATTTAATATTAAAAACACTAGTACCAAAAAACTTGGTGAGTTCTATTTTCTTTTCTCAAATATTGACAATAATATAACCTACTGTGTTTATCTTGCTACCTCACCCTTCAAGAATCTGAAAACTAAGTACTACAATTAATCACAGTAAATAACATTAGGTGTTTCTTTAGCCTAATTGTTTTACCCTCTTTTTTATTACTTGTAATTTGATAGTTCTGATTCAAATTTTGTTATATTTCTATGTTTTGTGGTAAGCCAACTCACTGGAGTACTAAGGAATAGAAGAGAACACATTTATTGAAAACATATAAGGTTCCATACAATTTTCATACTTTACTTAGTAAATACTAATAATAACCCTATGAGGTTTGTATTATTATTCCCATTTTACAGATAAGAAAACAGATTCAGATGGGTTTAATGAATTTGCAAAGCAAATTAGAGCTAATTATCTGTGAATTCAGAGCTGGAATTTGAACTTGGATGTTTCTTACTACAAAGCCTATATTTTTTCTACTGTACCACAGCACTTTTTCTTTTTTTTTTTGACTTTTTATTTATTTATTTTTAACATCTTTATTGGAGTATAATTGCTTTACAATGGTGTGTTAGTTTCTGCTTTATAACAAAGTGAATCAGCTATACATATATATGGAATCTAAAAAAGAAGAATGGTTCTGAAGAACCTAGGGGCAGGACAGGAATAAAGACGCAGATGTAGAGAATGGACTTGAGGACACAGTGAGGGGGAAGGGTAAGCTGGGACGAAGTGAGAGAGTGGCATGGACATATATACACTACCAAATGTAAAACAGATAGCTAGTGGGAAGCAGTCACATAGCACAGGGAGATCAGCTCGGTGCTTTGTGACCACAACACTTTTTCTTTCCATAGGAACTGCAGTTACTGCCAGAGAATTGATGAAGCACCTCTTTCCTGGTTGTGATTACGGTATTATTAGAGTAGACTGCTATTTCTCTCGCTCAAACACACACACACACACGTACACACACAAACACATGCCTAGACTCTAAAAGTTGCATGAGCAAAGACAAGGTACAGGAAAAGCAAAACATTCACACAATTGGTTGTGAGCCCCTGCTTGACTTCTGCAACAATGGCATTTTCGTTCACTCTTATATCAACCTAGGAAAGCTGCAGAAGGTCTAGGGGACCATGCAAAGCAGAGAGAAAGTGAGGGTCCTCCCCATCTATACCCTCTGAAATCAGAGCTGGAGTGGTAGAGAGCGGGATAAGATCAATTAATCAAAGGTTTCCCCAAAATTCTGGCATACGAGAAGACTGAAATCTTTTAAAATTTTCTCTATAATGTTGTGGATCTATCCAAAAAGAACAAAAACAGGAAAATTTCTCTCTCTACTGCTATACTGCCAAAACTGAATGGGAATATTAAAATTTGTGAGAGGGCAATCAGAATGGGTGAGTGTGCAAAATTAAACTGTAAATAAATAAATCTGAAATGTTATAGTAAGTGGATAAGAGACTACAAAATATAAATTTTCTACAAATGAAATTTCTCTATTATGGTCTCTTTCTAGGGACAGAAAAGGAAACCACATTCACATAGCTTCAGTTATCTTTCACATAATTGAAAAGATACTGTAAGGTAGATATTAGAGCAACTTTTTCTTTTTAACTATGAGTTTAACTATGAGCAACTTTTTCTTTTTAACTATGAGTTCTTTTTAACTAACTATGATAATGATTCAATCAAAGCAAATGCTATTAAACACAATGAAATGTTATAAACGATTATGATTAGAGAAGCACAATTTAAATAATCCATAAAATTTTTTTAAATGATAAAACTATTCTTATAGGATTTACAGCTCCATTTGTTCCTCTTCTCTCCTAGCTGGTAAATTTGTCTAGCCACTTATTTATTAAAGTGCTTTAATCAAGGGAACTGCTCCATCATCACATTTCATTAAAGGTAGTCTTGAGCTGAGCACAACAGAAGGAGGTCATGATTGTGCTGCAGAGCTTCCCTACAATTAGGCAGTCACTAAAATGAAATGACTCTATCACTGATTAAATAGATTTTTATAGTTAAATAGGCTTTACTTAAACTAGTAAAACTGACTGACAAAAATATGCTCTTCTGCCTTAATCAGCATTAGCAAGTCCCTGTTTCCATCTTGAAATTTTCACCTAACTATTTTTAAACATTTTTTTAAAATTCTGGTCGGTTTTTTCCTATATGCGGAGCAATTATATATTTTTAAAGTACTCTATAAGGAAGGCTCAATTAATCATTTTTAGGGGCTCTTCTAAAAAGTAGGTCAAGACTACCCTTTCAGCTGCAAATGGAGAAGAGGGCACACTAAGTTCAAGTAAATTGATCAAGGTCCAATCATAAAAATAATTTATGAATGGATGTTTTTAAATTCCAGGATGCTATCAAAGAGTTTAAAAGAAAGCATTGTATGAAATGAAGCTATTTCATTATTCCTCTAATAAAGATGTTTAGCATGATGCCTCAGAACCAAGAAGCTGAAGATAGCCAGAAGGTGTGAAAATATGAGGAATTATAGGATTAATAATCAAATAAACTTTTAGCAACTACAAAGAACAGAACTAATATACAGTTCCCTCCTCAGGGCCATGGCCTAGTTCATAAGCCATGTACTCGCATGGCCTCTATATGTATTATACTCATTTGTAAGTCAATTTAAAGAATACATTACCTATAACTTAAATAGCTCTATCAATGTTGTCAACTTACACATACAACCAGAGATTGTTTTGAAACTCTTCTTATTACCAGAAATAATTAATAAAACAGTATACAATAAAGGATCTTAGAAAAGCAATGAAAGCTGGGCTCACCCATCTAGATATGAACTCTGCATTTCAGTATGCTTCTCAGTACACATCTCAGAGAAGTCTTGTTGATGGTATCTGTAAGGAAAACAGCCTCTTAACTGATTCATCTCTCAAACCAGCCCCAATTCTTCTGTTAGAAATTAGAGCCAACAGAAAGCTATATAAGTTATTGACAAGGAGCGTCGTCAACCCACTAATCCAGACAGTGTTTAGTAATTCTTTAGTGCAGATTAAGACAACAGAAATTGGAAAGACAAGAAAAAGAATGAAAGACACATTAAAAAAAAAAGCAACTGAAAGTTTTTTAGATTATTCATTCATTTGTAACATGAATATTGAGTGTCTCTTTTGTACTAGGCACCAGAGATACTATGGAGAGAGAAAAAAGGCATGGCCACTGCTTTGGTGGGGCTTACCATTTATGCCAGAGAAATATTCTTTAATTTCACTTAATTGCTTTTGAAATTAGGAATACAGAAGAAAATATAATGAAGGCAAAATTTCACTCCTCTTACTTCCCCTTTCTTGCTAGTCATCTGAATCCAGTGGGAGTGACCTCTGTCAGTTACTTAACTTCTATGTGCCCGTGTCCTTACAATAAAATGGAAGAAATAACTGCACCTACCTTAAAAGGTTATTCTGAAGAGTAAATGAGTTAGTCAATATAAAACACAATGTAGAACTATGTGTGGCATATAGGAGGACTTAATAAATGTTAGCAACTTTCTATTATATTTATTATGATTTTTTAAAAAAATTTCTCTGACATATCCTGAAGTGGTTAAGGCAAAAGTCACAAGAGATAGTAACTACCTCCATGTTACAAAGCCCTGGTAAATAAAGAGTTAGCTCATTTACAGAAACCCTGCATCATGGTCTTCACGTGTGCAGGATAAGATAAGTTTTACCCACCACAGAACTGGGAAAATCTGTTCTGAATAACTGGTGGCACAGAACAGCCAAGGGTTATTTGCATAGGAGGCTGAGAAGCACTTGCAGGGGAAAAAAGTAACTCATCATTAGAAATTAGAATGCTGCGCCCACAAATTTGGTGCAAAGCTACTGGGCCAGAATAAGGATGGTGAGGTGATGGTGAGCACTGCAAATATCTCATTCAAATTGCTCCTCAGTCCAGTCCCTGGACTCTTGCTCCAGTCTTACAATGGGATACACTAACAGAGGGAGTAAAACATAAACTTTCTTCCCCCCAGTTGGATCTCTATGAGAAAGTTCAAGGTGTCAGCAATATCAGTGTCAGCAGATTCCTCTAAGATGGGCACTATGGACAGTAGAGGGGCCCTTTGCAGACTTGACTGGTCCAAATGCTGCTTTTGGTTCTACAGCCCACAGGAGCTCCTCCACAGCAAAACAATGCTGAGGAGAGCACCCACAGCAAGTACCCCCAGGGTGACCAAGAGCCCTGGTTCCCAGAGGTCATATGAAACATCCTCTTTGAGAAGCCCAATGCATTTGGGTCTAGACTTTCTGCAAAATAGGCGTAGTTTATCCACAGAAAGGCCAATTTGTACCTATTACTTTGATGCTGTTGTTACCCTCAATTTGTGTGGTTTAGGATATTCTGATTCTACTGTTCTTTAAAAAGCACTTTAGAATTTTTTTAATAGGTAAACATTTAAATATGTATTATTAAAGTGTTTTGATTCCTACCTAGAGTTTGGAAGCAGCAATATTTTTCTCATTTATTTTCAGTAGAGAATAAACCTTACTTCCTTTCCTGGGAAGTAAAAAAATCCTTTGTGTCATTTTTTACAGAAAATAAGCTTTACTGTCATGAAGCAATTCCCCACCCTGCATCATTTTTGGTACATTGATAATACTTTTAACTTGGGTTGTGGTTTACTAACTATAAGCACAAAAGATGTTGCTTTCTAATATTTGTCTCCAGGGTAAAATAAATTAATCCAGGAGATAGACTCCATCCTTGAGCAAGAGATGGCTACTTCTAGACCGGGGGAAATTTGAAAGTTAAAATTAGACACACTCAGCTCAGTGTCTAGCTTTTGGTCTCCTGCTAAAAAGAGTGATTTTTAAGTAAGTGTTTTTAACAAACACGTTAAAACATGGTTCCAAGTGAGTGTTCTCCTTCAAAAAAGTTCTTATATTTGAGAACTAACCACTTATTCCAATAAACATTGTTGTTACTCAAACCTTTATTAGAATTCATTTTGGTAATTTTTAGTGCTAGTTTACAAACTATACAAAGCACCAGACTCATCAATATAAATTATATGGTCCATCCTGATCTTCAGTTTAAATATCAGATTTAGTTCAAATCCTTTCTGACCTCTCCAGAAGCATGGAACCCACCTAAGTAAGAATAACCTTCACTAAAGTTTTTCAGGAGAAAATTCCCTGAAAGACATAACTAATGAGACTTGCAGCAATGTGTTGAGTAATAATGAAATAGTTATAAATGTTTGTAATCTCCTGATAAATGTTAAGAAGCAATATTCTCATTTGTACAAGCTTAAAAATGGCATTACAGGATACATGTAATTTACAAATTTCCATAAAAAAAAACATGAGTCTTGGCAAGGCCAAAACAAAAATTTGTATTTTGGAGTTGGTCATTTTGAAAACTGTGGCCAAACAATTTTAAAAGTTGGCAACTACTTTATACAAGCCCTTTGTAAAATCTTTTTCTGTGATTAACTTTTGCAGTTGGGTGTTTTCTGGTCAAAAGAAAAAGTCAAACCAGTGACATACCACTAGCTCTACCCTCCTGTCCACAGCCCTCCTTGACTTCAGGTTTAGTATATTGGATCTTGTTACTGGGTTGTCTATGCATGGTGATCTGTGTACAGTCGGCCCTTTATATCCATGGATTCTGCATCTGTGGATTCAACTAACCTTGACTTTAAAATGTTTGAAAAAAATTCAGAAATTTCAGAAAAGCAAAACTTGAATTTGCTGCACACCAGCAACTATTTACACAGCATTTACATTGTATTAGGTATTGTAAGTAATCTAGAGATGATTTAAAGTATACGGAGGGTGTGCCAAAATTATATGCAAATACGCACCATTTGATATAAGGAACTTGAGCATCTGCAGAATTTGGTAATGGAGGGAGCCTCTGGAACCAATCCTCTGTGGTTACCAAGGGACAACTGTATAGAGAGAATTGTTATTTCCTAGGTAGCTTGAGTTAGTTTTTAAGTTTAAATGTTTTGTTTTACTTCTAAAAGTCCTGATACAGATAGACCCAAGTCGGCTAAAAATCAAACTGACTATGGAAATTATATTTTATCAGTGTATTAGATGAACTTTTCAATCACTCTTAATGGGAAAGTGATTCCCTCAACAATGTATGTACCGACCTGTGTCAGTAAGGAAATTCAGAAAGCCATATTTCTGATAAAAGGCATGTTTTCTTAGAGAGGGGCCCATTCACAAAGAACCTGAATAGACGTTTTTCCAAAAAAGACATATGGATGGCCAACAGGTACATGAAAAGATGCTCAACATCACTAATCATCAGGGAAATGCAAATCAAAACCACAATGAGCTATCAGGTCACACCTGATAGGATGGTCATTATTTAAAAAGAAAAAGAAAAAAAGAACAAGAGATGACAAGTACTAGCAAGGATATGGAGAAAAGGGAACACTTATGCACTATTTGTGGGAGTATAAATTGGTGCAGCCACTAGAGAAAACAGTATGGCGGTTCCTCAAAAAATAAAAAATAGAACTACCATATGATCCAGCAATTTCACTTCTGAGTATTTACTCAAAGAAAACAAAAACAGTCATTTGAAAAGATATCTTTACCCCAATGTCCATTGTAGCATTATTTATGATAGCCAAGGCATGGAAATAACCTAAATGTCCACCAGTGGATGAATGGATAAAGAAAAGAAATTATGATATATAGACATGTCACACACACACACATACACACACACTGGAATATTATTCAGCCATTTTTAAAAAGAAGGAAATCCTGCCATTTGCAACAGCATGGATGAGCTTATAGGGCATTATGTTAAGTAAAATGTCAGACAAAGAAAGATAAATACTATATGATCTCACTTACATGTGGAATATAAAAAACAGCAAACTCACAGAAACAGAGTAGATTGGTGGTTGCCAGGGTCAGGAGAATGGGGGAAATGGATGAAGGTGTTCAAAGTGTAAAAACTTCCAGGTATAAGATGAATAAGTTCTGATGATATAATTTAAAGCTTGGTGACTATAGTTAACAATACATATTGCATATTTGAAAGTTGCTAAGAGATTAGATCTTAAAAGTTCTCATCACAAAAAAAAGTAATTATGTGAGGTGATGGATGTGTTAACTAACCTTATTGTGGTAATCAGATTGCAAAATGCATGTATATCAAATCATCATGTTGTATACCTTAAACTTACACAATGTTATATGTCAATTATATCTCAATAAAGCTGAAGAAAAGATAAAAAGAAAGGGGCTCATTCATCTATAATAAGGGAGAAATAATAACTTGGGCTTCTGCCACAGTCCTTGGATCAGACCGTCTGATCCAGAGGTCTGATGTATAATAGCTTTATTACAAACAGCAAACTCACCACCGTTTGCCCATGAAAGTCAGTGGATTCTGGCTGCACACATGAAAGCAGAGGATGGGCAATCTACTATTGACATATAGAAGATGTATGTGAATGCAGCCCCCTGATGAGCAAGAAGAAAGCAGGAGCTGGAAGACTACTAAAAGCAAACAGCTTTCCTTCTCTCTGCAGGCATATATGCAAAATAAATCATTCCTGAGATGGTGATTAATGTTTTATATTCTTCTACTTCCCCTTCCAAAAGAATTAAATTAACATACATCTAGTTACTTATGAGACTGAGTTCTTACTACCTTCTCAAATGCTAGTTTGCTGTTTATGAATACGGTTTGCTGCTGTGCTTTTTACATCTCTTTGATGGCCTTGATAATGGTGAAGACATAAGACGTTTTGTGTTTTCTCCATTTAGTGGGCTTTATTTATCTTAGATGTCCCTGAGATTGGGGGCGGGGGCAGTAATCCGACAAACAGACCCATTCCTGTGCTCCCCACTCTTTTCCTCCCAATGGCTGGTAGGGGTGTAGTCCCTACTGCTTTTAATAGAGCAGTCCCATGTGACTGTGCGGTTCGTCAGCTGACATATTGATCTGGAGTGAAACTTACGAGATCTAGAGTAGAATGTTGTTAGCTATTCTGTCTCATATCTTTATGTAGCTTTATACACTGTCATTTTACCTACTTGATATTGGTATTGAATCATAATCACTTCCAGATTGAACCCTGTTACATATTTCTAACATAAAATGGTGATATGTAGATGTCCTCAATAACTTAGTAATTTATCACCAAGCCTTATTCCTTGGCTCTGTGTTTTGAGCGTTTGAGGTAATGATGTAAATGATGTTTAAAACAAAAACAAAAACAAAAACCATGAGAATCAGGCAAAGTCCCAGTTCCCCTCCTTATTATCTAAGTGATCTGGTCAAGATTTTAAATCTCTCTAAATCTCAGTTTCCTCATCTGTAAAATAATTAATTATCTGCCTCATAGTGTGGTTGTGTGGATGAATCAAGTTCACACAGTTAAAACACCTAACACATAATAAACACTTAACAAATGGTAGCCACCGTTAAATATTTTTAATTTCACAACTACTGATATATCAATAAATTGACAAATTCTATACAACTAATCTTACAATTTACTAAGATATTGATAAATTAGTAAGCTCTATAACTTTAATTCATTATATTTTAAATTATATATGAATTCATTATATACTTACTCAACAGTAACCTCAGACAAAAAAAATCAAATTGCTTTTTTCTTAAATGGCTTTTAGAAGATTGCTGGCAATAGGCATAATGTAGCAGAGAATAGAAATAGTTAAGAATAGAAAGTAACCCAGAGATATGTCTTGGTGTTATCAACACATGAATCCCACAAATGCTCAGTTTTATAAAAACCAACCATGACTTAGAATCCATTTTGGTGGCAATACATATACAGCAATTGTAAACAGGGGGTAAAACTTCTAATTCCAGAATATGAGTTTGCTTCTGTATTGTCTTAAGACATACTTTTATATTTTCAGGTACCAGATTTCAATGATATTAGGTTTTACAGGTTTTCTTATTTTTAATCTTTCTCTAATACTGAGATTTTTATATAATATTATAAATAAATATTATATATATAATTATGATAATCTGATTAATCAGAACATATTGAAGACTTTGTAAATCTAATAAATGCATCCTAGGTAATTTTCATGAATGTATTTTTCAAAATTATGAAAAATAATAATCCTGTACAAATAAATGAAGCAGTTGGTATGCTGATATTTCAATTTCCTCTGTTAGCATATTTTCAGGGTTTTCTGAGAAGGAAGATACAAACTGCTTTATCCTTCTGGAAAAGGTTTCTTTTATTGGGATAGTTTTCCTCCAATTTACACAGCAACTTAGGCAGCTAAAAATATAAGACCACAGACTTGAATTTAAAGAATGACAGCTTAGTAACAAGACAGACTGAAATGATTCTCTGGAAGATGGATAGTTCTCCTGGTTTGAATGAAGGATAAAGATTCTTCTAAATCAAATTCCATTCCAGGAAGAGGACAAGGTCTTGCTCACCTAGCAAGTGTACATCTTTGACTTTGGTGAAGAACAGTAGACACTGATACTCAGACACTAGACATTATCGGAGATGGGGGACTCAGGGAAATCATAGTTGCATGGATTAAGAAGAGGGTGAGATAAGAGAGGCAGGGAAGAGCAAAGTGGGCATTCAATGATTCTATTCTTTGAAGAGTTTCATAAAAAGTTTGTCTCTATCTCAGGAATACATTTAAACTGCTACAAAACATGATCTGTGATCAATGTTTCAACGTATAAACTAAGATATGCATTCTCATATCTAGGGTCTAATCGGCATGGAATAATTTTGCACTCACAGTAAGACAAGCGATGTGCCCTGACACAAAATCCACAGATCTGGGCAAGCATGGACAAAAGCTTTGAGGATGGCAGGATCTGGGAAGGCAGGGCCTGGTGGCCAAGGGATCATGCAATCTCAAGCACAATCAGGGTAATTAATAAGTACTCAATTTGCAAGGAGTATGAAATGTGCCAACAGGTGGGTGAAAACCAGCAATAAGAGAATCCAGGGATAGTGATATTCTAAAACCCAGATTGGCAGTAGGCATCAGGGAGGGCTGCTGGATGTTAGGAGCTGGCCTCCATACCCAGGAAGGAAGCAAGGTTTCCAGGCTTTAAAAGGTGTTTGGGAAAGATGCAGGATTTTAGTATAAAATGTGAAAGGGTGATCAACACAGAAGCCCAAAACTGTAAATTGAGGCCTCTAGAGTGATCCTGGATTCAGGAAATCAAGTGCAACAAACCTATTTATTCTCTGCAGAGGGAACTGTAGTGTAAGAGCCATGAGAGAGCCCTAGTAATCAGAGAAAGAACAGATGTTCCAGATGAATTTGGCAGCAAGAATGTCTCAGTGACTGTATCCTCAGTCAGTGCAGTAAAAAGGGTGGTTCAATGCAAAGACCCAGCCAAACTGAAATCGATAGATTGGAACTCTTTAAATTCTTTCCTAATTACAACATGTTTTTATCAAGGAACCAGAATATGGCCTATCTGGGAAGGTAAGCATGGTATCTAGGGGTTGAGCAATCTGAGGCAAAAGGGGTAAATAATAATCTGAAATGCCAAAGTCCTGTAAGTGATGCGATCAGTAAGCTCACCTGTGAAGAAACTGCAGCAGTCAGAGACAGGGAGATTGAGATGTGAGCCAATGTAGATGGTGTGACAATGACATAGAGACACTGTGTGCAGACACACTGAGGAATATTTTACATCAGCTAAGAATACTGGATGCAGCAGTGTCTTTGTGTTAAGTTGGGAAGAGAAAACACAAAGGATGCTGAGTCTCTGAAAGAAACACAGCTTCAGAACTTCGATTGTTCTTAAAATAAGTCAGAGCAGACCTCTGAGATGAATATGTAGATATAGCATGAATACATTCCCAGAAGTTTGTTTCAGAGCTGTGACATGCAGATATTGTCCTTTCCCTTCTAAGAGCGTCTTAGCTAACCCTCCAAAGACTGCTTCTTAGTACACTCAGCCTATCACCTCCCCATCTTACAGAAATCTTGGAGCTTTACCACATTCTCAAGGTCTCCTTCATATGACACCTGTGTGTGTGTGTGTAAAGCTGGAGAGAAAGAAAAAGTCTGGGTGAACTGAAGACTGCCACTGTACATAGCATTTTATCTTCCATAATTTTTGTCAATTCATTAATCCTGTTTACAGAACCAAGCTTGTGTATTGATAGTTTTATGTCAATATTAACGATCAGAGCAACAAAACCATGTTTGAGGGGGGAAATGAAATCAAAGTGGGCACCAGCACAGAAGCTGTTGGGAAGGAAGAGAACTTCATTGTATTTCAATGGAGTACTTAGCTTATTTTCCACTTCTAATTGAAGCACTGAGAAAGAAGGGCAATTTTTTTCCAAATTGCTGAGCCCTCATAACCAATAGGCCATGTTAATCACCACTTGAAAAGATAGAAAAGCATTCAAAATTCCATGTTTTTTTTTCTAACTTAAATGTGTCTCTTTGTCCAATGGTATCTTTATTTTTATCTACACTGATATTTATCTTTGATATATTATGTCCTCCCTTAAAAATACAAATATTATGAGTTACATCATTATCATTGTGTTATTGACCATCAAGAGTTTATTCAAGTTCATCTGCTTATAGAGGACATTTTTTCTTTAGAATATACAGTCTGTCACCAAAAAGTGTTAAAAAATAAGATTTGGACAAATGTAACAAAGGGGGAAACAAGTAAAGTTTAGAAAAAGAAGAGTTTATTTATTTTAAGGTGAAATGTTAAGGGAGATGAGAAAACCAATGAATGAAGTGATGATATACCAGAAGGTTCTATAGTCCTTCAATTTAAAATAAACAAATATACATTTAGTCATAGCGTAATCTGGAATGAGAAGAGGATATTAGGAGAGAAACTGAAGCTAATACTATGCACTCCTTTTAAAGAAATTGGAGGAAGTTTGAAATGATTACTAAAATATACCCAGTCTACATAACAGATACTACATAGCAGATACCAGATCAGGATCCCTATATTTCCTGGGATTGGAGGCAAAGCCTTCAATAACACCTTCAGAGAGAAAAATCAAAATGAAAATATACCAGAAAAGGTATATAAGAACTTAATTCACACTAATGTGTAAAGACAAGAAATGAATAAGCAGAGATTAAAGGAATGAATAATTAGGGCAGAAGCCCTATGAAGAGTAAGAGAAGGAGGATTTCTGCATCAAGGCAAATCTAACCTACTTTATCATCTTGTCCTGGGCTGGCCCAGATGACCTGGAACTCAGGGGCCTTAATTAGGAGCAATTTTCAATAAATGTGGACACACTTGGCAATAACTGGATTACCTAAATGCAAATAAGTCATGTTATTTCTGCCCACATGTTTATTATTCATTGTCACTTATCCAGGAACAAGGATAAAATCCATTTCTGACATGAAAATGTATTTTGTTTACTTTACTTTTTAGTCAATACCTCTCACTGTAAAGTTCCTAATAGGATAGCTTGAGTAATCACTGGGCTGGAATTTATAGCCATGCAGAACTTGAATGTGCAGCAATCACATTTTTAATATGCAATTTTAATGTCAAGAGAATTTTATGATGGTTTCTCAAAGCAATGTACGTTAGAATTGCCTCATGGGCACAAGGGTAAATTAGATTAAACAAACAAACAAAAAAAAAACCAGTGGAGAAATAGAATGCAAGTAAATATGGAAAATATGACTTGTGAAAGTATTGATCTTTTTTTTTCCAAGATGCCTGGCAACAGTTTTTCTTGTTGGAATAATTGGCCAAGGAATTTGTAAGATGATAGATTTTATTTTAAGCCAACAAGTGCTTAGAACTATATGAAATTTCATAATAGTTCCCTTTTTGTTGGTATACACAAGCAACAGAATCAATATTGGCCTTTATTTCTTTAGCTTATCCTGAGGAATTCTTTCACTCGAGACTTTTTGCTGCAGAAGGATTGGACAGAATCAGCTAGCAGTGGGTCACAGATTCCACTCAATCATTTTATCAATGGGTATTGACTGGGATGATGCCTAGATTGATGTATCCTTTCCTTTGACAGGTTACACCATGACAAGCATGTGTGAGATTCAGATCATTCTGATTTCTGGCTACAAGTACAGTGATCTAGCCTAGCTGTGTAAAGACTCAATTCTAGCAGACAATCTCTTAGGAGGTGCTAAGGATTCGAGCTCTCTGCTATGTGTGAGTTCTACAAATCCTGAGGACATTAGGAGACTCTTGTTACTCAAGTTTATTGATTCTGTTTTTTTAATGTAAGATATGCCTCTTGATTGGAAAGGAGAAATTTATTTAGTCCACCAAAGAGGAATGAAATAAAGAGTGGTCCACTGATGATATATAAGTCCCCATTCAGATGAAATGCTCCACTGATCTGAGGAGCTCGGAGGCAATATGGTTGGTTAGTGTATGAAAAGGGACAATCATATTAGCAGTGTCAACTGAGGTCAAGTCTTCTGACATAAAGAGTATATGAAAAAACAATAGCTTTATTTATGAAACTAGAAAATTTACTTTCCATTTTTAATCCCCAGCTTCCTTATCTGGAAAATGCAAGTAATGATAGGGCTGTGAGGCTTAGAAAAATTCTGATCAATGGTACTTACATATATGAGAATCAACACAAATGCAACACAGATAGTGACAAAAAGGAAAAAAAATAGGTAAAATATTACAAGGCAATAAAAAGTATGAATCCAAAGACTTAATAATAGCATTAAGATATAGAACTAGTGGTTAAAGAGAATTGAAAAAGTCTGAAAATACATATTTTCATGTTAGAATGAAATTTTCTTTATTTCTGACCTCAAGCCCAGGCTCATAAATATACATTAGGTACATGGTACTAGAAAACTAAGTAGCATAAACTCATGTGGCAGAGCCAAGGACAAAATCAGGATAATGTATCACTCGTCTGTTTCCCCAACTACAAGAACAGAGGCCAATTAATCAAACGCTCAACAAATATTTAATACCCACTGTGTGTTCAGCAGTGTAAATTAGCAGATCACTACCTGCTCTAATTTTAACTCATATTCTACTGGGAGACAAATAAGATAATTTTTGCTATTGACTTTGGATAAATTTATATAGATATACCTACAGGAAGAATAAAATCAGAAATTCTATTCTTCAGCTCACATCTGATGTGATTTAACATATGTGCTGTCTCTTTCATTTGGAATCCCAGTGTTATACAGTTTGTCTTAATACCATATGGTGTGTGAAAAGAATGCATCTATGTTTTAGTAATCTATTCAATAAAGAAAAGTCCATTTATGGCTCAAAGACAAATCTAACACTGGACTGCAGTGTGTTGGTTTTTAGCTTTGCTATGACAATTACTCTTCATTAGGAAAAGGAAAGAAAAATTCAAAAAATTCTCTTGCTGAATTATAAATAAGAATAATTCATTTTCAATTATGTTCTTTTTGAATATAGTGGTTTATAGAAAGAACAAGAAGTATCCACTTGGCTTACATTAGTTATTGGTAAAATTAAATATATCCATTTTAAAGTAGATTTTCCCATGATATTCATCAAGAACAATGCCAAGTCTTCCTGCTAAGTGGTCACCAAGATTGTAAGACTGAAAAAGAAGAAAAATTATCTGCAGCATGAAATAATCGTTCTTAAAATGCAAAAGTTGAAACTAATTTCTTAGAATGTTATGAAGACACAGCAAAATTGGAGAATATAGCACTGTGTTAAACAAAAGCAAAAATTAACAGTTGTTAGTTGTTTGAATGAACGTGTCCAGTGGGATATTCTTAATGGAGAGAAAGGAAGGCAGTTTAGAGAAGAAAAAATGTCTCCTTTGAAGATTTGAGCATGCTTCAGTCAACTAAGGAGGAAAGAAGAATTTCAAAAGTGACCCTATGATGAATGTTTAAATTTAATATCTCACCCTTCCTTGAGCTTCTTATTTACCTACATTTAAACCAGCCTTCTCCAATTGGAATAAAGCTACATATTGAGGGATTTACAGAAAATATAAACACAAAACACATTTTTCTTTAGAAATATTTGGGGAAACCTAAGGACAAAATAGGATTTTGATCATTATAAACAGAACCCAGCTTAAGTTAAACTTCAAACCAGGCAAAATCTAGAGAAATACAATAAGTAGAAAAATAAACCAGATATCCAACTTGGCCCTCACTATGTACAAGTCTTTATTCAAATCTTACCTTCACTAGAGGACAATGGTGATCACCAACTTAATACTATATCTTGTCCCCTCCTTGGTATCTCAGTCACTTTATCCTAATGTTCTCTATATTCTTTCTTCCATAGCATTTGTGAATTGAGACCACCTGCATCCAAAGAGCTTACCCACGAGGACTGAGACTGGAGGTCCCAATATGAACATTACAGAGGACATTTTTGCCCCAAAAGATAGATTGTAATCCAATAATTAACTTTGCACTTTGCTTCAGGAACTGAATACTGATAAAGTCAGACAATTTACTCATATTGAAAATTATCTCTCCTATCAGGCAATAGATTGTTCACACTTATCAAACAAAGGTTTATTTTCCAAGAATCTCTCCCCCAATCCTATTATATTACAAACTCTGGAGTCCCTCCCATCAAGCCTCTTAGATAGCCTCATACCCCAGAGGGCAGACAGCAGAAACAAGAAGAACTACAATCCTGCAGCCTGTGAAACAAAAAACACATTCACAGAAAGATAGACAAGATGAAAAGGCAGAGGGCTATGTACCAGATGAAGGAACAAGATAAAACCCCAGAAAAATAACTAAATGAAGTGGAGAAAGGCAACCTTCCAGAAAAAGAATTCAGAATAATGATAGTGAAGATGATCCAGGAACTTGGAAAAAGAATGGAGGCAAAGATCGAGAAGATGCAAGAAATGTGTAAGAAAGACCAAGAAGAATTAAAGAACAAACAAACAGAGATGAACAAAACAATAAGTGAAATGAAAACTACACTACAAGGAATCAATAACAGAATAACTGAGGCAGAAGAACGGATAAGTGACCTGGAAGACAGAATGGTGGAATTCACTGCCATGGAACAGAATAAAGAAAAAACAATGAAAAGAAAGGAAGACAGCCTAAGAGACCTCTGGGACAACATTAAATGCAACAACATTCACATTATAGGGGTCCCAAAAGGAGGAGAGAGGGAGACCAGAGAAAGGACCAGAGAAAATATTTGAAGAGATTATAGTCGAAAACTTCCCTAACATGGGAAAGGAAATAGCCACCTAAGTCCAGGAAGTGCAGCGAGTCCCATACAGGATAAACCCAAGGAGAAACACGCCGAGACACATAGTAATCAAATTGACAAAAATTAAAGACAAAGAAAAATTCTTGAAAGCAGCAAGGGAAAACGAAAAATAACATACAAAGGAACTTCTATGAGGTTAACAGCCGATTTCTCAGCAGAAACTCTACAAGCCAGAAAGGACTGGCATGATATACTTAAAGTGATGAAAGGGAAGAACGTACAACCAAGATTACTCTACCCGGCAAGGATCTCATTCAGATTCGATGGAGAAATCAAAAGCTTTACAGACAAGCAAAGGCTAAGAGAATTCAGCACCACCAAACCAGCTCTACAACAAATGCTAAAGGAACTTCTCTAAGTGGGAAACACAAGAGAAGAAAAGGATATACAAAAACAAACCCAAAACAATTAAGAAAATGGTCATAGGAGCATACATATCAATAATTACCTTAAACGTGAATGGAATAAGTGCTCCAACCAAAAGACACAGGCTTCCTGAATGGATACAAAAACAAGATCCATCTATATGCTGTCTACAAGAGACCCAAGTCAGACCTAGGGACACAAACAGACTGAAAGTGAGGGGATAGAAAAAGATACTCCATGCAAATGGAAATCAAAAGAAAGCTGGAGTAGCTATACTCATATCACATAAAATAGACTTTAAAATAAAGAATGTTACAAGAGACAAGGAAGGACACTACATAATGATCAAGGGATCAACCCAAGAAGAAGATATAACAATTATATATATATATGCACCCAACATAGGAGCACCTCAGTACATAAGGCAATTGCTAACAGCTATAAAAGAGGAAATCGAGGGGCTTCCTTGGTGGCAGAGTGGTTGAGAATCTGCCTGCCAATGCAGGGGACACGGGTTCGAGCCCTGGTCTGGGAAGATCCCACATGCCGTGGAGCGACTCGGCCCGTGAGCCACAATTGCTGAGCCTGCGCGTCTGGAGCCTGTGCTCCGCAATGAGAGGCCGCGATAGTGAGAGGCCTGCGAGGCCCGCGCACCGCGATGAAGAGTGGCCCCCACTTGCTGCAACTAGAGAAAGCCCTCGCACAGAAACGAAGACCCAACACAGCCATAAATAAATAAATAAATAAATAAATAAATAAATAAATAATTTTTAAAAAAAAAAAGAGGAAATCGACAGTAACACAATAATAGTGGGGGACTTTAACACCTCACTTACACCAATGGACAGATCATCCAGACATAAAATTAATAAGGAAACACAAGCTTTAAATGACACAATAGACCTGATAGATTTAATTGATATTTATAGGATATTCCATCCAAAAACAGCAGATTACACTTTCTTCTCAAGTGCGCACAGAACATTCTCCAGGATAGATCACATCTTGGGTCACAAATCAAGCCTCAGTAAATTTAAGAAAATTGAAATCATATCAAGCATCTTTTCTGACCACAACGCTCTGAGATTAGAAATGAATTACAGGGAAAAAAACGTAAAAAACACACACACATGGAGGCTAAACAATACGTTACTAAACAAACAAGAGATCACTGAAGAAATCTAAGATGAAATCATAAAATACCTAGAGACAAATGACAATGAAAACACGATGATCCAAAACCTATGGGATGCAGCAAAAGCAGTTCTAACAGGGAAGTTTAGAGCTATAAAAGCCTACCTCAAGAAACAAGAAAAATCTCAAGAAAACAATCTAACCTTACACCTAAAGGAACTAGAGAAAGAAGAACAAACAAAACCCAAAGTTAGCAGAAGGAAAGAAATCATAAAGATCAGAGCAGAAATAAATGAAACAGAAACAAAGAAAACAATAACAAAGATCAATAAAGCTAATAGCTGGTTCTTTGAGAAGATAAACAAAATTGATAAACCATTAGCTAGACTCATCAAGAAAAAGAGGGAGAGGACTCACATCAATACAATTAGAAATGAAAAAGGAGAAGTTACAACAGACACCACAGAAATACAAAGCATCTTAATAGACTACTACAAGCAACTCTATGCCAATAAAATGGGCAACCTGGAAGAAATGGACAAATTCTTAGAAAGGTATAACCTTCCAACACTGAACCGGGAAGAAATAGAAAATATGAACAGACAAATCAGAAGGAATGGAATTGAAACTGTGATTAAAAATCTTCCAACAAACAAAAGTCCAGGACCAGATGGCTTCACAGGTGAATTCTATCAAACATTTAGAGAAGAGCTAACACCTATCCTTCTCAAACTCTTCCAAAAAATTGCAAAGGAAGGAACACTCCCAAACTCATTGTATGAGGCCACCATCACCCTGATACCAAAACCAGACAAAGAGAGTACAAAAAAAGAAAGTTACAGACCAATATCACTGATGAATATAGATGCAAAAATCCTCAACAAAATACTAGCAAACAGAATCCAACAACACATTAAAAGGATCATACACCATTATCAAGTGTGATTTATCCCAGGGATGCAAGGGTTCTTCAATATATGCAAATCAATCAATGTGATACACCATATTAACATATTCAAGAAGAAAAGCCATATGATCATCTCAATAGATGCAGAAAAAGCTTTTGACAAAATTCAACACCCATTTATGATAAAAACTCTCCAGAAAGTGGGCATAGAGGGAACCTACCTCGACATAATAAAGGCCATATACGACAAACCCACAGCAAACATCATTCTCAATGGTGGAAAACTGAAAGCATTTCCTCTAAGATCAGGAAGAAGACAAGGTTGTCCACTCTCACCACTATTATTCAACATAGTTTTGGAAGTCCTAGCCACAGCAATCAGAGAAGAAAAAGAAATAAAAGGATTACAAATTGGAAAAGAAGAAGTAAAACCGTCATGTTTGCAGATAACATGATACTATACATAGAGAATCCTAAAGATGCCACCAGAAAACTACTAGAGCTAATCAATGAATTTGGTAAAGTTGCAGGATACAAAATTAATGCACAGAAATCTCTTGCATTCCTATACACTAATGATGAAAAATCTGAAAGAGAAATTATGGAAACACTCCCATTTACCATTGCAACAAAAAGAATAAAATACCTGGGAATAAACCTACGTAGGGAAACAAAAGACCTGTATGCAGAAAACTATAAGACACTGATGAAAGAAATTAAATATGATACCAACAGATGGAGAGATATATACCATGTTCTTGGATTGGAAGAATCAACATTGTGAAAATGACTATACTACCCAAAGCAATCTACAGAGTCAGTGCAAACCCTATCAAATTACCAATGGCATTTTTTACGGAACTAGAACAAATCATCTCAAAATTTGTATGGAGACACAAAAGACCCCAAATAGCCAAAGCAGTCTTGAGGGGAAAAAACGGAGCTGGAGGAATCAGACTCCCTGACTTCAGACTATACTACAAAGCTACAGTAATTAAGACAATATGGTACTGGCACAAAAACAGAACCGTAGATCAATGGAACAAGATAGAAAGCCCAGGGATAAACCCATGCACCTATGGTCAACTAATCTATGACAAAGGAGGCAATGATATACAATGGAGAAAAGACAGTCTCTTCAATAAGTGGTGCTGGGAAAACTGGAGAGCTACATGTAAAAGAATGAAATTAGGACACTCCCTAACACCATACACAAAAATAAACTCAAAATGGATTCGAGACCTAAATGTAAGACCAGACACTATAAAACTCTTAGAGGAAAACATAGGAAGAAAACTCTTTGGCAGAAATCACAGCAAGATCTTTTTTGATCCACCTCCTAGAGTAATGGAAATAAAAACAAAGATAAACAAATGGGACCTAATGAAACTTCAAAGCTTTTGCACAGCAAGGGAAACTATAAACAAGACGAAAAGACAACCCTCAGAATGGGAGAAAATATTCGCAAACGAATCAATGGACAAAGTATTAATCTCCAAAATATATAAACAGCTCATGCAGCTCAATATTAAAGAAACAAACAACCAAATCCAAAAATGGGCACAAGACCTAAATAGACATTTCTCCAAAGAAGACATACAGATGGCCAAGAAGCACATGAAAAGATGCTCAACATCACTAATTATTAGAGAAATGCAAATCAAAACTACAATGAGGTATCACCTCACACCAGTTAGCATGGGCATCATCAGAAAGTCTACAAACAACAAATGCTGGAGAGGGTGTGGAGAAAAGGGAACCCTCTTGCACTGTTGGTGGGAATGTAAATTGATACAGCTACTATGGAGAACAGTATGGAGGTTCCTTAGAAAACTAAAAATAGAATTACCATATGATCTAGCAATCCCACTACTGGGCTTATACCCAGAGAAAACCATAATTCAAAAAGACACATGCACCCCAATGTTCATTGCAGCACTATTTACAATAGCCAGGACACGGAAGCAACCTAAATGCCCATTGACAGATGAATGGATAAAGAAGAAGTGGTACATATATACAATGGAATACTGCTTAGCCATAAAAAGGAATGAAATTGAGCCATTTGTTGAGACGTGGATGGATCTAGAGATTGTCATACAGAGTGAAGTAAGTCAGAAAGAGAAAAATAAGTATCGTAGAATAACGCATGTATGTGGAACCTAGAAAAATGGTTCAGATGAACTGGTTTGCAGGGCAGAAGTTGAGACACAGATGTAGAGGCAAACATATGGACACCAAGCGGGGAAAGTGGTGGGGGGGTGGTCGTGGTGGATGAATTGGGAAATTGGGATTGACATATATACACTAATATGTATAAAATGGATAACCAATAAGATCCTGCTGTATAAAAATATAAATAAAATAAAGTTCAAAAATAAATTCCCAGTAGCACTTTTTATAGAAATAGAAAAACAATTCTAAAATTCATATGGAAGCACAAAGGATACTGAGTAGCTAAAACAATCTTGAGAAAGAACAAAGTTGGAGTCATCATGCTTCCTGATTTCAAAATATATTACAAAGCTACAGTAATTAAAAGGACACCGTGCTGTCAAAAAGACTTACTGTATGGAACAGAATAGAGAGCATAGAAATAAATCCATGCTTATACAGTCAGCTGTTTTTCAATAAGGGTGCCAAAAATACACAATAGGGAAAAGATAGTCTCTTCAACAAATGGTGTTAGGAAAACTGGATATTCACATGCAGAAAATGAAATTAAACCCTTATCTAGTTAGAAAAAAAAAAATATATATATATATATATATATAAAGGCCAATTAAAGCTTAAAAAAAAAAAAACCTACACCATACACGAAAATCAACTCAAGATGGATTAAATTTCAGTAAGACTTGAAATTGTAAAACTTCTAGAAGAAAATGCGAGAAGCTTCATAACATTGGTCTTGGCAATGATTTCATGGACGTGACACCAAAAGCTCAGGCACCAAGAGAAAAAACAGACAAGTGGGATTAAAAAGCTTCTGTAGGGCAATAACAACAACAAAGAACAATCAACAGAGTGAAAAGGTAATCTATGGAATGGGAGAAGATATTTTCATATCATATATCTGATGAGGGATTAATTTCTAAACTATATAAAGAACTCCTACTACTCAATAGTAAAACAAACAAAAAATAAAAAATTAATAACCTTCTAAATAGACAAAGGACTTGAATAGACATTTCTCCAAAGAAGATAAAACAGTATACGAAAAGATGTTCAATGTCACTAATCACCAGGGAAATAGAAATTAAAACCACAATGAGATACCACCTCATACCTGTCAGGATGGCTATCATCAAAAATACAACAAGTGTTGGCAAGGATGTAGAGAAAATGGTGCTTGCATGCTATTAGTCAGAATAAAAAAATGGTACAGCCATTATGGCAAACAATATGGAGGCTTCTCCAAAAATTATAAATAGAACTATCATATGATCCAGCAATCCCACTTCTGGGTATTTATCCAAAATAATTGAAATCAGGATCTCAAAGAGATATTAGCACCCCTATGTTCATTACAGCACTATTCATAATAGTCAATATGTGTAAATAACCTAAATGTCCATCAACAGATGAATGAATAAAGAAAATTTGGTGTATGAATACAATGGAAAATTATTCAGCCTTAACAAAGAAGGAAGTTCTGCAATATGCAACAACATGGATGAAACTTGAGGATGTTATGCTAAGTGAAGTAAGACAGTAAACAGAAGTGCAAATACTGTATGATTCCACTTGGAGGTATATAAAACAGTCATATTCATAGAAGCAAAGCAGAACAGTGGTTACCAGGATCTGGGGGGAGGGAGAAATAAGGAGTTGCCATTCAATAGGTATAAAGTTTCAGTCATGCAGGATGAATAAGTTCTAGAGATCTTCTGTACAACATTGTGCCTATAATTAACAATATTGTACACTTAAAATTTTGTTAAGAGGGTGTTTTTCAAGTCTGTGTTCTTACTACAATAAAATTAAGTTAAATTAAACTTAATTTAACTTAATTTAAAAAAAAAAAAAGAATGAATGGATTGCCCACCTATGGCACTGTGCTTCAGAGAGATGTCAAAAATACATAGGCGATATTGCCCTTGCCCTGTAAAACTTACCATCTATTTATAATAGTAACTTGGACAGTGCTTAAAGGGCACCAGGTATTATTCTAAATATATCAACTCATTTAAAACTCACAACGACTCTATAAAGAGGGTGATATTAAAAACATTTATTAACAGGTAAAACATCATGTCCTGTGAGGACAGATGCTGGTCATAGTGCTAGGGCAGAATCCTGGAGGCCCCCAGCAGAGCAAACAAGCCCTTGCAGAACCACTGGGAAGAGCAAAGTTGCACTGAGGCAGTGGGGAGAAAGGCAGGCCTTCAGGGGCTTGAGGCTGCAGCTAATTCCAGTCAGTGTGGAAGCATTTCAGTGTTTTAACAAATGGTACACAGGTAGATATCAGCTGAATATCAGCCCTTGAAATTGGCAATATTATCATCCCCATTTCATAGATGAAGGAATGAGGCCCCAGAGACTTGTCCAAAGTCACAGAGCCAATGAGCAGAGGAGGTAACATTTGAACTTAGGCAGTCTAACACCAGATCATGTTCTCCTGACTGCTATGCTTTACTGCCTCATATTTACAAAGAAAATAAATAGCTTTAAAAACAGTGAATGTTTATCCAGCAACTAATGAATTCCAGGCACTGTGGAAGGCAAGATGTAGAGGGATTCAAACATAAATTAAGTAAAATTTCAGAAAAGGTAATGGCTCCAGCAAGAAGTGCTAAAACTCAGGAAAGACTGTAACTAAGAGATGGAGATTTTTCTTCAGTAACCTGAAGGTGAAAATGTACTGTTTGCACATATTATCTGAATAATTGCTCCAATCTTCCACTATGTTGTATCAGAAGACAGTAGTTTGGAAACAGGAACTTGTAAAGTTTCCAGGAACATCCCCAGGGATGCAGCAGCAGTAGTTCCAACTGCACCTTGGCCAATTCTCTTTTCATTTTGGAAGTAGATGATTTGCCATGATTGGCGGCAATTGCTAATGACAACAGGGGAAAACTGAATCGGTCATGCCAGGAACTCTCCTAAATCCATAGTGGAGGAAAGCAGATAAAACACTTTTCCTTCATTTTCTCCAGTCCCTAATCTTCCCCACCGTGGCACTCTTCCTGGTGCTGTCTCCAACCACCTGGTACTGGTCCACCGCAGAGCGTGTCCCAGGATTTGTGTTCAAGGCTCTTGTAAACAATGTTCACTAAAATGGATCAGTACCACCATCTGAAAATAAAATGTGGCCATTGCTTTCCATTGCTAGATTAACCTTTTGTTATAGTGAAAATGGCAATTTGGGTTTACCATACCTCCCTTCAAACAATTTTAAGGTGATGACAGACTCAAGGTGCTAATGACACTGACTTTCTTCCAATTAAAAGAGATTAAAGACTACATACGTGATTTCTTTTAGTAGTCCCATGACATCTTCAGTAGAATATCATTATAGCCAAAAGTTATAAAAGTTTACATTAATATTTGTGTTTCTCAAATAGTAAATGACACAAAAATCAGATGAATGATAACTTCAATACCATGAGCAATTTGATCAACAAGTAGTAAACTGGAAAACAATACCAACTGGAACTGAGAAACTAAATCCCATAACGCTTGCTTTCATTTCAAAAGTTCTCCAGGTGGCTGCTAGCCAATTTGC
Organism: Balaenoptera ricei; assembly: GCF_028023285.1. NCBI lineage: Eukaryota > Metazoa > Chordata > Mammalia > Artiodactyla > Balaenopteridae > Balaenoptera > Balaenoptera ricei. Next base: position 111,756,888 of record NC_082642.1, read on the forward strand.
CACATGAAAAAACCCTGACACTTACTGGAAGACAGACTCCAACTATTAAAAAAAAGGGACACTCAGTAGAGAATAGACAATGTTGTGCTAAAAGGCTATGTTATTTTGCCAGAAAAGAATTCAATCTGTGCGTGAAATACCTCTTCCCATGTCTTTTGATCTGATGTAGCACTTGTCCAAATGGATGGGCTCCCTAAAGGGAAAACCCATTTCAAACACTGAGGAGCTCGAACAAATGCGAAGCACTCAACCTCAGGCTTAAATATCCCAAATGGTCTCTTGCTGGTAACATGAGAACAAAATCAGTGTTTCAGTCAGAAAATAGCTTTCTTGGCTTTTCTATTCTGTTCTATTTGTGCATTGATATGAAGATCAGAGTCATCGACTTGAATGTGATTTAGAATCTCGATGCAAACAATGAGACAGTAAACACTTTCTGGCCCTCTAAAATATGTATTCAGACTCTTCTGTTTTCAGGGTATAATCACAAATCCATCAGTATTCGAGGGATTTTCGCACACAGGCTGCCTCTGTCAAAACTGTAGCAAGTTAATGTATTCGAGTATAGCTTGGTTGTGCAAATTATTGCCCTAAAAGGATGATGTAACTTGGCATTTTGACATATGCTGTTTTATATGGAGCACAATATCTTTTTTTTTAAAGCCTTTAGGTTTCAAGTTAGTGGCTTGAAGATTTGGAAAATTAAATTAAACTTTAAAAAAGAAAAGAAAAGACAAGCATGGAAATGGTGACCTAAAGTCACAAAGAAAGAAAGGCAAAGACCAAAATCACCATCATACTACTATGACCATGCAAGAGGAGCGAAGACTTTAATCCTGAGGAGCAAAAACTTTGGACTTGACTTCTTATCTCTTCAAACTGACAAATAATGTTGCTAGCATTTATTCATTTCCTGAGACTAAACAACATGCATTGCTTTCTTTCATCACTTTGCCAATTTTCTTCAAAGAAAATTACTACTTCAAACTCTTCATAAATCCTGTAACCTCCATAAGCTTAGTTTCCTATGGGTAAAATGGGAATAACAATGCTTAGTTTGTGGGGACAGTATGAGGGTTAGAAATAATACATGAAAATCACTTAATAGTGCCTGGAACATAATGGAAGCTGCCACAATTATTATTACTCAAAAGCTATATCTGGACATGTAAATTGGAATAAAACACTGAGGCAGTTTTCATACTAATTCAGACTTAAGAACACATTTTCTTGCAGATTCAAGGTAATTGAGGTAAATGTTCAAACATTTATTTGAATTATCAAGATATACAAATTGTTTCAGCTTTCCACTTTCCATGTCCAGATATGGCTTTTGTGCATACCCTCAGAGTAATCCACAGATTTTGGAAACTTCACCTTTTACTGAAAGCCCTCAGCATTAGGTTTAACCAACTTTTTTATATAGCTGCCAATAGACTGAAGGACAAACTCCATTCATTAGTAGGGTTGCTGTCTCAGATACCAAAAACCAAAGAAAGATAATCTAATATATAGTTCCAATAACTCTCCCTCATGTAATTTAAATCTGTAAATTTGAAATTGGCCTGAATGGGGAGTGACAAAACAATGGGGCATTTTCAGAAAAGATATCTTTGTTTTGAGTCACTATTAGTTTCTAGGGCATCCTAAAATTTTTTTTTCCAGGGAGAAAAATAAAATTTGTAAGAAAGAAATTAAAGGCAAAAATGACTTTGCCTTTCTAAAATTAAAAAAATATCCTCTGTTTTTTTCTCTTAGAACACTTTTAACAGCTGTTCAGGGAAAAGGGAAATGTAGTAAAAGCTCTTCTTTTAAAAAAAAAGGGGGATTTTGAAAAGAAAATATAATTGCCTTTTATGTGTAGGTACTCATCAAGTTAAGTTGTTTAAAAGCTATAATATACTGTGTATATATGAAAAATTATTGAGTAAAATTTGAGATCTGAAAATTACCAACACTATATTTACATCCTAAAAATAATATCAGAGCAGCAGCATGATGTTAGGGAATTTGTACTGAACCAAAATCAGACTGTTTGGACATCAATTCCTAACAGGGCACTAAGCAATCCTGAGGGTCTCATTACTCTCATCTATAAAATGAGAGGATCAGACTAAACTGGACTCTCCTTACCTCTTCTAGCTTTAACATTCTCTGAATTCTTTACCATGTAATTTATTTTTGGTCCAGGCCAAATAATCATAATACAAATTTAATTTTAGAAAAACAGTTATTTTCATTACTAGATTGGGTTATGTTGGGACTCCTGGATTATGTCACCAGACACAAAGTAAGTGAGGGGGAAGCTCAGCTCCACAAACACTGGGTTCAAGTATGGAGGGAAATAGAAAAGCTCTGAGAGAAAAAGGAGCTCAATAGGAAAGGGCAGTATGGTTGGGGCAGGTCACATAGGAACCACCAAAAAGAGTATATTATTGTCCAGAGGCAAGTCAGCTAGAAAAGACATGTAAGAGGGAAATACATATTTTTTTTGCACGATAAATCATATTAGTCTTGCAAAGAGATTTTATTTGGTAGATATTGGGGAAATCTCTTAGAAACCACTAAGTCAGAATTTAGGTAACAGGAGAACAGATTCGACTTTTACTAAATATTGAGTTAGTCTGAGAACCAGCAAGCAAAGACTGAGTAGCCCAAACATGTCTGTTAAATGAGTGATCTAATCAACCTGGTAGGAATATTAGAGTTGCAGTCTGTTAAGAGACCAGTTATTGGGACTTCCCTGGCAGTCTAGTAATTAACACTTTGCCTTCCAATGCAGGGGATGGGGGTTTGATCCCTGGTCGGGGAGCTAGGATCCCACATGCCTCACCGCCAAAAAACCAGAACATGAAGCAGAAGCAATATTGTAACAAATTCAATAAAGACTTTAGAAATGGTTCACAACAAAAAAATCAATAAACAAAAAAAAAGGGAAAAAAAGAGACCAGTTACTAAAGAAATCAATTCAGATTAATTCAAACGGTAAAATAGTACAGCTATAACTTACCATGTAATCTACTTCAAATCTTAACACTCAAGATCCTCATTCATCGTACTACATTTCCCATGCAACTTACCTTGTATTTTTACATCTGAGATTCCCATTTGAACTAGCTGATTGTCAGATTCAAGAGAAGTAAAAGAAACAAGACAGAGTTTCAAGAGAAGAAATACATCCCAGTTACCCTGATGCCCTGAGTAATGATAATGAAATGGAATCAGAAGCATAAAGGTCTGCTTGGGGGTTATAGAGATGTAGTCGTGAAAGTGAATTTAGTGAGCACCTAATCCATCACGTTTATTTTACATACAAACCCAAGTATCCAACTCCATGCTCTCAAAGATCATCTTTCTCTTACATCTTTTGGCCTTGACTATTAAGTTACTATAGCCATCCATTCATTAATTTTCACCACTGGTCATGGAAGTACCAAAAGATACCTAAAAGAATCCAGAATCTCATGGACTCCACTCTTCCTTACCACAATTGTGTAGTAGCAACCTGTTTCCCCTTTATAACCAGGATCAGTCACCCTAGTCAGGAGAGTGTCTCCTTTATTTGCATGTTTGTTTAGTGGCCTAAGGCGGCTAAAGACACCAAATGGCAATCTCAGCTTCCAGTTAAATTGAAACCTTTTTTAGTTTCCTAGTGGGATCATTCCTTTCTTGGGAAATAAGATTTCTTTCATACCAGCAGAACCAAAAGATGCAGGAGGAGGAAGTATAAATTTTATGGGAGGATCATTTGGGGTAAAAGTGAATAAACCCCCTTTACTGAAATCCTCAAATCCATAAGGATTGTCCCCCAGGCAGCTTTGTAACTATGTACTAGGCCATTCCACTGTTCTATTGGACCCACCTGTATTTGGGGGTGAAGAGATACATGATAAAAACCAGTACCCCACCCCCATGAGTTTAAAAGCTCATTGTCTCTACTCTTTTATTGTACAATAGCTTTGCTAGTCAAAAGTAAGATTATGTGAGATACCTTGAGGTGTTTAGTTAGTCCTGGATGATGGTACTGGAAGAAGCACTGAGGGCAAGAAAGACTGTGTTTTTTTTTCATGAGGACAAATTTCTGCTCCCTCCATGATGGAAGAGACCCACTGTGATTAATATGCCACCTGGTGGCTGGCTAGTCTCCCCAAGCAATGGTACATTATCAGGGGCTAAAAAATGGACCCTGTTAATGGCAGGCTAGCTACTCAGTAGCGATGATTGCCAGTTCAGTCTTGGTAAAAGTAAGCCTGTAATTTTGAGCCCATGAATAATAACTTCCATCCTTGCAGCCACAGTCACTTTGTTCATTAACCCACTGAGCAAGCACAGCCTAGCTAGAAAAAAAGACTGACATCCGTGGATAGATCATCTTGATAACCAAAAGCCTCACCTGCAGGGTTTCCCATTGGCAAGCACTCACATGTGATATAAATATTCTCTAAGTCTCTGTATTATTCTGGATTCTCTGGAGAACCAATAGAAACAGAATCAACAGAACCGATAGATGATAGATAGATAGATAGATAGATAGATAGGGATTTATTACAAGGAATTGGCTCACAAGGTTATGGAAGCTAAGTCCCACTATCTGACGTTTGCATGCTGGACACCCAGGAAAGTTGATGGTATAGTCCTAGGGCCTAAGAACTAGGAGAGCCAATGGCATAAGTCATAGTCCAAGTGCAGGAGATCAATGTCTCCACTGGAAAACATTCATGCCGAGAGAGAAATTTCTCCCTTACTTCAATTTTTGTTCTACTCAGGCCTCCAATGGATTGGATGAGGCCCACTCAAATTAGGGAGAACAATCTACTTATCTCAGTCTACCAATTCAAATGTTAATCTCTTCCAGAAACACTGTCCCAGCCACACGCAGAATGATCCAATGAATTTGACACATAAAATTAACTATAACTATAACATTTAACAAAAACAGTCCCATTTCAAGAGTCCTATTCACATATTCTTTCCCCAGACCTTTTTTTTTTTTTTTTTTTTTATAAATTTATTTATTTATTTTTGGGTGTGTTGGGTCTTCATTTCTGTGTGAGGGCTTTCCCTAGTTGCGGCGAGCGGGGGCCACTCCTCATCGCGATGCGCGGGCCTCTCACTGTCACGGCCTCTCTCGTGGCAGAGCACAGGCTCCAGACACGCAGGCTCAGTAGTTGTGGCTCACGGGCCTAGTTGCTCCGCGGCATGTGGGATCTTCCCAGACCAGGGCTCGAACCCGTGTCCCCCGCATTGGCAGGCAGATTCTCAACCACTGCGCCACCAAGGAAGCCCTCCCCAGACCTTTTTGTCAGTAATTCTCCAATCTTGTGATTTCTAAGTTCCTGACCATCTAACCAAACTCTTAACTAACTGCCCTGTGATCATGCTAGGTATATACCTTTGGCTATCCATCTTTTTAGGCAGGTAATGCAAAGTGTTCTAATTTCTGCCCATAGTGCTCAGGAGATATTAGTGCTAAAACAGTTACTCTTAAGTTGTGTCAGCTTATTATCAGACAGAGTTGTAAACAAGGTCAAATATTCTTCTTTCTTTCTCTGTCAGCTAGTCATAGGAAATGTCCCATAGGGCCACAGGTATGCACTAAGGGACAGGCAACAACGCAGCAAGAGTAGGAGCTTAAGCATCTGAGCCACCTGCTCCTGCCACTTACATATGCTTTCAGGACATGCCTGAAGCTGATGATCTCATATACACACTTCTACATAATGACACAGATCTGTTGCCCAAACCAGAGTCATGACTTTGGTAGTCACATGATACACAGTGAGCAGTTTTGGTCCCATAGTCTTCCTCAAAAGAAAGCATGAAAGTTTTTCTCAAAGCCTCAGTTAATCCTTTGCATTCAGCTGCCCAAAGAGCAACAAGAATATGGAAGATCACATGGGACATTTTAGGGCCATGGAGGTGGCATATAAGACTATTCCCATATTTCACTGGCCAAAACTCACTTTCAAGGTCCTATCAAAACGTCAGTGTCCAATAAACGTCCAAACTACCAGAGTGTCCTTTCTCTCCAGTCCCCCTCCCCCCGACACACACACACGCAAACACAGTTCTTCCAAAGACAACCAGAAACAATACAACCTATCAGTGGTTCTCAAAATGTGATCTCAAAAGAATCACCCGGAAACTAACTCCTATGTCACATACTGGAATTAGCAAATCTGAATCTCTAGGAATGAGGCTAAGCAATGTGTGTTTTAATAAGTAATTGAGCAATAATCTCAATTACTCTAAAATTTCATATTCTGTTGCCTTAATTTAAAAATCAGCCTAAATCATCCCTGTGATTTTTTTTAATTAAGTGTGGTCTCTAAGCTATAATGACTTAGAACTATATTATATATTTTGAAGGTCAAAATGAAGATTACTTGTGAATATTAATTTGAATTCATTTTAATTTTTATTTGCTTTTTCATTAATAAATTCAACAATATAAAATTGACCTTTCACACTTGAGAAGCAATTAAATTTTATTAAATTATGAATTTGCATGTTTTAGTTTGGTAGCTAGAATGATATATACCATAAGTCTTCATTCAAAGGGCTAGATTGTTTGAGTAAGGAAACTATTCTATGAATATAAATTGGGGATTAAACTGTACAAAGTTTTCAGGAATCTTGGTTCTCAAACAGTCATTAACTAATTAGTATTTAAGTGAAACTGACAAATTGAGGTGATCAGTTTACAATCAGGAATGATTCACTAACCCATAAACTCACGTCTTCTACATTTTAGGGAGATCATATGTATTGGTTATTTATTTCTGTATAACAAATTACCCCAAAGTTTAGCAGCTTAAAACAATAAATATTTATTATTTTATAATATCTGTGGGTTAGGATTTCAGGAGTGGCTTAGCTCAGTGGTCCAACTCAAGGTCTCCCAGGAAGTATAGTCAAGAAGGCAGCCAGGGCTGCAGTTTCATCTGAAGACCTAATTAGGGAAGGATATGCTTTCAAGCTAACTCATGTGGTTGTAGGAAGGCCCCACTTCCTTAGTGACTGTTGGCCACAGGTCTCCATTTCTCTTTACATGGGCCTTTCTGTGGTTGCCTGATTATTTTCACATGTCAGCTGGCTTGTCCCAAATTGATTGATGAGAGACAGAGAGAACCATATATGCACAGAAGCCTCATCCTTTTATACCCTAATCTTGGAAATGGCTTACCCTCATTTCTGCCATATGCTACTGGTCACAGAAAACAAAACCAAAATAAATGCATTGTGGAAGGGGTCTTCACAAGGATAGGAATACAATTGGGGGCCATGTTGGAGGCTGTCTACCACAGCATAACTACAGGATTTGACCAACTGAATATTTTTTATACAATAGTCTTTACCTAAGATGATTATTATAGTATATAATTCTTAAATGCAATCCAGTTCATGCCTAGGTATATTCTGAAAACATATTATACCTCTGAAAAGGTTTTTATCAATAAAATATTTGTTACTGTTTGTTTTTCCGTATCTGTTCTCCTTCTTAGACTATAAATTCATCAGGGGAGGTATCCATGAATAAGGTATCCTTATTCATGTTCATAGTTCTGTCTCCTTCAACAGTGGCTGAGATAGAAGTGCTTAGTAAATACTTATTACTTGTGTTGAATTGTCTTATATTTTAATTCTCAAAGTAGTTTACCTTTTTTCTTATTTTTTAAAATCAAGGTATAATTTACATAAAATAAAATACACAGATCTTAAGTGTTTATTTTGGTAAGTTTTGGAAATTGTATACACCTATGTCACCCCAAACAAGATATAAAACACTTCCATCACCCCTGATAATTCATCCTTTTCAACCTTTTTTTCCTCTCCTTCCACCCTCAAGCAATAACTTCCCGATTTCTGTTGCCATATATTAGTTTTATCTGTTCTTGAACTTCATATAAATGGAATAATTTTATGCCAAATACTATATATACTTATGTGTTTGATTGTTTTTCTTAACATATATTTTTCAGAAACATATTGTTGTATGTATCAGTAGTTTATCCCTTTTTGTTGCTGTATGACACTCTAACATATGAATCGGCCTCAACTTGTTTTTCCATTCTTCTCTTGCAGGACATCTGGATTGTTTCTATGTTTGGCTATTATAGATAAAGCTGATGTGAATATTCCATTACAATTTTTTTCTGTGGACACATGATTCCGTTTCTCTTGTGTAAATACCAGACAATGGGATTGCTGGATTACATTGTTTGTTTTTAATTAATCAAAAGGCTTCTTTGTCTTCCAATCTGTTTAGGAACTTAAGACCTAATTTTTAAAAAAATCAGCTGTGTCTAATTCCCAGAGAGAATGGAGATCAAGCAGAAATGGAAAGGCTAGTTTTCACACTAAGTTTCTGGAGGGACAAAGAGAAACAGACAGCATCCCTTTGTACCAAGGTTGTGTATAAGGTTGTGGGATAAATTCTCCATGCTAGCAGAGAGGCACCTCTGCAATGTGCAGAGACTAAGAGAACTAGGGGAGCAGTGCCCTGAGAGAGAGCAAAGCAAGAACAAATTATGGAAGCAGAGACAGAGATGGGCCTGCTCTCCGTTCTCCTTGGGAATTAGACACAAGTCAGCGGTGATTATTCTTCAAATTCATTTTGCCTATATCCCAGCTCCAGGACTTTTGACAAAATATCTCCTTCTTGTCACCCATATGCCTCTTAGAGCTCTATATCAGTCCACTCATTTATTCATCTATTTAACAAATACTTAAGTGAACATTTACTATTTACCAGGGACTGTTGTAGGAGCTGGGAAAAACAAAACAGACAAAAATCTCTGCCTTCAGATAGCTAAATATATTTGCGTACATATAAAACCCAATTATATATTTAACTTGTATTATGTTTTTATCTAATGGATTAGAATCTTAATATACCTAAATACATTGGGATATTAGATCTAGTGGCTGCCATAGCATCTCTCACATAATAGCACTCATTACAGGTTTGTTGAATGCATGGATAAATAAATGTTCCAAATTTTGAGGAATGAAATAGTGATTATTATGTAATAAAGATTCACTAGGTGCGTATACAAAGTAGGGCTTTCCAGAAAGCTGTTCAGTAATATATTCAGTAATTCTGTACCAAATCCTTTTTGGAAGTAGGTGGGCTCTACTACAATTTTGCCACATAGTACACAGTCTCAATCTCAGCTAAAGATGAAGTTTACTTCTCCAAGAAAAGTTCGGCCATATTCAGAATGAAACTAAAAAGCAAATTCAACTTAATAATGTCAGTTATTTATCAATAGCTTGGTAACCACCAAACCAAATTACTTCATGCTTGGCTTGTGGTTAAATCTTTAGCACAAATGTATTTCTAGATACAAAGGGAAAATAACATTTTACAAAATTCACATCTGATTTTTTAAAAATCACTTCTGAATATCATTTATCTAAGAAAGCTGTAAACCCTGGGCTTGCAAGGTCATGCTGCTTTCAAACTGAATGGGATCAAAGGGTCTAAAGAACACAAGAAATACTTTCAGACAGGAAGACACCACATCAAGAGGCTATCACAAGTGACCACTGTGAGAGGATAAATCATCATTGCTAAACTGAGCTGTTTATACACAACTTTATTTCACTTTTTCTGATGATAAAAGTAACACTGTTCATTGTCGAAAAACCAAGCATATAAAATTGTAAAGAGAAACATTGAAACCACCAGGCATAATCACTGATAAATGTTGGTCAATTTCCTTCTGATCTAAATATTTTCTCTATGTATATTAGTTGAGCTCTTCTAGATATAAAAAATTGTACTATTTTTAATATCTAATACTGCAACATGAGCTTTTCCTCTAGTTTATTATAAATATCTCATTATACATTCTCTTAGTGATGATATAATATTTCATCTCTTCCTCTGTTTTGACTACTTACATTATTTTCATTTTTTTACTATTTTAAATTAATGCTTCTTTAAATGTTTCTGAAATTTGAGGAATTTGTTAGTTGTGTTGGTTTTTTGAGAGATTGGATGGATAGTTCAGATTTTTTCCTTGAGGTTTATTCTCAGGAGTGAAATTAAACAGTATATATTACCACTTACTATACAGCCTCATAAATCTGACACATAAAGAGGTAGCCACTCCCTATCCCATGTATATAATACTCTTTGAAAACCAATTCCAACCTAATGGACCCTAGTGACCTCTCACCAGGATTTGATATAGATCCAGAATTTATATTTTCATCTGTTAATACATAATTTAACCCCACTAAATTCTGTAATAATTTTTATAGATATGTCAGTATTCTCTAAAAGGCAGTAAATGTCCTTTTTCTGGTTCTTAGAGAACATGGCATTTTTTAAAACCCTGATTTTATTAGATGCAGAAGCATTTCAATGGGCAAAAGATAAATGCTGAACTTAAATATTTTTTTATCTCATTAACTTCAATTGTTTCCATTCAAATGAAAATATATTTTCTCTTCAATCTAAGCTAATCTAATCAAAAGTCTAATTTGTTAATAGAGGTCCATGTATCTGCTTGTTCAGGACACAATGAAACTACAAACCTATCCTTACAGACTGAGGAAAGCATATCTATTGAAACTTCCATTTTGAATTCTTAAACCACCCCAAGACTTTAAACAGGAGAAACCACGAAGAGAGCACAGCAAGTACAAGAAAGGAGAGTTAGTGACAAAATAAGACAGATGAGCACACAGAGTCATACATCTAGACCAAAATCTTAAGACATTTTTCAGACCTAACTCCAACAAATTGAGACAATGGGAAATACTTTTTTGGGTCATGTTTCCTAGAATTTCATGATAGTTTTAATGTATGGGCTTTAAGAAATCCTCATGAACACAATGGACCAGTTTAGAACATATGATAAAGGACTAACACATGTAGGAATCAAACTCAAAAGACTTTTTAAACAAACTTTCAGGACCAAAATGAAATGCTCATACCAAAATACGGATTATAGGTAAAATTACAACAAATTATTCTGTCTTAGGTGAATAATAATGAAACAGTTAAGGAAATTAGAAGCTAAGACACAGTTGTATGACTTCAGACAGATATGAAAGATCTATTCATGGGTGTTCTAGAGCAGCTGTTTTAATTCAGGTGCCAAATGGATCCTTCATAAGGAAACCATTCCACATCCCACTGTACCATGGGCAGAAAAACAAAACCAGAATGAATGTAGTCATACCTAATTCTTACTCTACAATTTGCAGGAAGTTGCTTTGTGTTTCTTCTTCTTCTTTTTTTAAAAAATTTAATTAGACAGACATATACTGACCACTAGCTCTGAGTTAAGCTCACTGCTGGGTACTGAGGATACAAAGATGGGTAAAATGTAATTTCTTCCTTCAAGGCATTTATTATCTAGCACTGTTTTATAGCTTAAAATAATAGCTGCACTATGACCAAATGGGTATTAATATTTCAGCAAATGTCCACTTATCTTTTGGTACATATATAAATAAGTCAATCCATACAGACATTATCTTACTTCATGCCCACAACAACCCTCAAGTAGTGAGTATTATTGTTCGCATAGAGTACGTAAATAAACACAGGCTTGAAGAGTCATGTGGCAAGTGCCAAGAAGAGCTAAGATTCTAAGCAAAGCTCCATTGTGACAGTAAACCACAGTGCCTGAGATTCAGATAATTACCTCAGGCCATTTTGCTGGTGAAGACAAGTCACCCTTCTGACATTGGAACCATTAGATTTGAAGATACCTTGAAAAATAATGTAATTAAATAGCCTTGATCACTGAGACACATAAAAACATCATCTCTTCTAAACAATTATTTTAAGCCAACATAGCACCTTCCCCACCATCTACTAACAGCTGTAGAATTTACTCCCATGATTGTCCCCCCTCTTTCCTGGATTAATATATCCCCTTTACTTATTGTTCCTATCCACAATGACAGTTGTTTCCTTCCTCATTTCTGATTCACTTTCAACCATTTCTAATCTGGCTTTCATTCCAAGCACTATAATTCACTTACTCTAATCAAGAACCAGTGGATACTTCTATGTCTTCATATTATTGCCCCCCAGGTGCATTCAGCAAAGCTGTTCATGCCTTTCTTGACTCACCTTCCATGTTGTCCTTCCATAGCTCTGCCCAGTCTCACTCTAATCCAGCATCCTTCTCCATCACCTTTGATGGCCTTGCCACTAAACATTATTGATTCATTTCTTGTTCCTGAGCCCTCTAACTTTCTCAGTCTATACCCTTGTTCTATGCAATCTCATCAACATCTGTAGCTTTATGTGCCATCTTTATGCTAATGACTATGAAAGCCAAAGGCCTCTCGTCTGAGTACCAGATACATATAGCCAATTGTGTACTTGACATTTCCACTGGGCTATTGACTGAGCATCTTGATTCCCACTAACTTCTTCCCCAAAACATGCTTCTCTCCTTAACTTTCCCATTTTAGAGAATGACACCATAATCATATGCAGTTGCTAGATAAAACTCTAGGAAGTCATTCTTGAGTCCTCATATATCCCGCTTTTCCCACATTCAACCCAGCAGCAACTACCATCAATTACGTCTCCAAAATAAAGTTTGAATTTTTCCACATCTTTCCATCTCCATTCTTACCACTCTTGTCTAAAACATTTATTATTATATTATTAATTAATATTATATATTATTATTATAATATATATTGTATATAATATATATAATATATATATATATATCCCACATAGATTTTTATTGTAATCTCTTTCTGATCTTACTGCTCTACTTAAGTCCTATCTCACACTGCCTCCAAAAAATCCACTGATTAATTCAGCAATATTTATTACAACGTACTATGTACTAGGAACTTTTCCATCTGCCAAAGATACAAAAATGATAAAAATCCCAATTTTTATAGAATTTGCATTCTAGTGGGAATAGCACACAATAAACAAAAAGTAAATACATAAAGTATGTTAGATGGTGATGAGTACAAAGGAGAAAAATAAAGCAAACAAAGGCAATGGGAAATGCCAGATGAGAGTAAGTTGTGATGTACATAGAGCAGTCAGGTCCATTCTTGATACAGTAGACATACAGTTATAATTTCTTTTAGTATAAATCAGTTCATATCATTGCACACCTTAAAAATCTTCTAATGAGTCACATTAAACCTAGAGTAAAATCTAAAAATCCTTACTTTGGTTTAGAAGATTCTCATACTCTGTCTCCTGTCTACCATTCCAACTTCTCCAATCACTAGACTTCAGACGGCCCCATTCCATTTCTCAGCCCTCTAAGTGTTTCTGCCTCAAGGCCTTTGTACTATTTCCTCCTCCTGGAACATTCTCTCTCAGCTCTACTTTCAGCAGGCTCCTTATCTTCCAGCAGGCTCAGCTCATATATTACCTCTTAAGAGATACGTTTTCTTAGCATTCCATTTCAAATAGCACAACCATTCACCAAGGCTTTCTTACCTTATTTAGTCCTATTATAGTACCTACCACAATTATTTTGAATACATGTTCTCTTACTTTTTATTACCTGTCTTTTTACTTGGGCAGACCCTCATGCTCCATCTAGTCACTGCTTTAACCCCAACCTAGAGTTGTGTCTGGCACTAGGAAGCACTCCGTAAATACTTGTTCATTGATTGAATGAGTGAATATAAATTCCAATTGCAATTGTTTTTATTCAGAAAAATTTATGGAACATCCACTGTGTGCCAGACATTGGCACAATTCTTGACATTTGACTGGTCTGTAGAGTGCAGGCTAAATATCCTATCTTATTTAGAATTAGAGAAATATGAAATTCTAGTGATAAAATGACTTTAAAAATGACTTTAGGGCTTCCCTGGTGATGCAGTGGTTAAGAATCCACCTGCCAATGTAGGGGACACGGGTTCAAGCCCTGGTCTGGGAAGATCCCACATGTCACAGAACAACAAAGCCTGTGGGCCACAACTACTGAAGCCTGCGTGCCTAAAGCCTGTGCTCCACGACAAGAGAAGCCACTGCAATGAGAAGCCCACATGCACCACACGAAGAGCAGCCCGCATTCGCTGCAACTAGAGAAAGCTCGTGCACAGCAACAAAGACCCAAAGCAGCAAAAAAAAATAAAAATAAAAAGGAAATACAAAGCCAGCGCCAGGGCCTATGGATAGACCTGTAGTCTACAACTTAGTGATTGCGGGTAGCATCTGAGAGATACCAAAACCACCACAAAAGCCAAAATCCAAACTGACAATTCTTGTTAATCAAAATAACTGTCAATCCTCTCCTTCTAGGAAAACATCACAACAGCAACCTTAATGAGAGCTTCAACGTGTGCAGAATATGAAGCTATACAGGAGTCATAAGGAAGAAAAACTTTTAGGCTGCGATCCTTTTGATCTTACTTCTTAGTAAAAGTTGTGAAGCTTAGGCACAGAAAACTAAGCTTTTCCTACTGGTCATTGAATATTGTTAAGGCAACTGTGCAAGGGAGTTTCTGATCTTTTGTCCTGAGGCACTACTTCAAGAAAGGGGAAAGCAGGGGCCAACTTTTAATGACGTGCATTTGCAGCAATCCAAGTAAATTTGTGATTATCATTATCATCCTTAGTATTAAGAACAATGCAACAGAAACTTTGTTTTCAGATTTAGTGATTAGCCTAAAGCAGTAATTCTCAATTAGTAGGTAAGGAGAGATACTATTCTTGATAGGATGCACAAGTAGGGTGGATGATTGTCATAATATACCTAATATTTCACAACAAAATGCATCCATTTCAGGTCCTTATGTGCTTTATGTTATTTTATGCCATTAAAGTTTATTATAATGATAAATGTAAAAAAAATCTGTTCATTGCAGGTTATTTACATTTTGAAAATTTAGAAATAACCAATTTGGGGTTGGTTTTAAAAATTGTAATACATAAAATAAATAATAATAAAAATACAGTATTAGTATATTATAATTTTTTACCCTCAAGTAAATATGTTGCTATGGAAGGATACTTGCAATATGTTCTTGAGAGTACAAAATCCTGTTACGGGACCAGATGAGATACACACACAGGACAGATATTGAGCCATTAATTTTGGTTCCCTCTAGGAAGAAGAATTATGGGGTAGAGAGGGGTAAGAGTATTACTTTTCAATTTTTATGTTTCATATATTACTGTATTCTTTTTAATAAAAAATGTGTGCTACTTTTACAATTTAAAATCATCAATTTTGATTAAAAAAATAAATGCCTAGGAAACAGACAAATATTTTTCTCTGAAAAAATGGCGAGTTTGTTTTCAACATGACAACCCTTTTATAGAGTGAATGATGGGTGGCATAAAATATATGAAACACTGCTTTACAAATATTAGAATAGCCATACCAACAAAACAGTGAGGACACAGCAATCTGGGGAAACCAGCAATAAAAGAATTTTAAAATATCCTTTGAACTATGCCTCAGTCTATGAAGACAAAAGCGACTGGCAGTCATGATTAGGAAGAAAACTATATCAAGATTTTCTGCCATGTTTAGAAATGTGTTGCTTTTATTTTCTTTACTCTCATTTTGTTATTTATTCCACCTCTCCTTGTACACATGCTTCATTATCCCCTCAGACTTCACTTACAAAACACAATTTCAAATATAAAATTATTAAGAATTTCAAGAGGGCAATAGCAGAATTTTTTAATGAGTATGGGACCCATATGATCATCTTAATACATGCAGAAAAAGCTTTTGACAAAGTTCAACATCTGTTTATGATTAAAACTCTCAACAAAATGGGTATAAAGGGATTATACCTTAACATAATAAAGGCCATATATGACAAGCCACAGCTAACATCATACTCAATGGTAAAAAGCTGAAAACATTTCCTCTAAGATCAGAAATAAGACAAGGATGCCCACAGTTTCCGCTTTTATTCAACATAGTATTAGAAGAGTATTAGAAGTCCTAGCTACAACAATCAGACACACACACAAAAAGAAATAAAAGGAATCCAAATTGGAAAGAAGAAGTAAAAACTGTCATTGCAGATGCCATAATACTATACATAGAAAATACTAAATACACTACCAAAAAACTGCTTGAACTCATCAATTAATTCAGTAAAGTTGCAGGATACAAAATTAATATAAGAAATCTGTTGAGTTTCTATATACTAACGATGAACTATAGAAAGAGAAATTAAGAAAACAATCCCATTCACAAGCACATCAAAAAGAATAAAATACCTGGGAATAAATCTAACTAAAGAACACCTGTACTTGGAAAACTGCAAGGCATCTATGAAAGAAATTGAAGAGAACACAAACAGATAGAAAGATAAATGTGCTCATGGATTGAAAGAATTAATATTGTTAAAATGACCATACTAGCAAAGGCAATCCACAGATTCAATTCAACCCCCATCAAAATACCAATGGCATTTTTAACAGAGCTATAACAAATAATTCTAAAATATATATGGAAACACAAAAGAACTTGAACAATCAAAACAATATTAAGAAAGAAGAACAAAACAAGAGGAATCTTGCTTCCTGATTTCAAACTATACTGCAAAGTTACAGTAACCAAAACAGTATTGTACTGGCACAAAAACAGACACATAGCTGAATGGAACAGAATAGAGAGCCCAGAAATGAACCCACACTTAAAGTGTAAATTAATCTATGACAAAGGAGGCAAGAATTTACAATGGGAAAAAGACAGCCTCTTCAATAAATGATGTTGGGGAAACTGGACAGCTACATGCAAAAGAATCAAACTGGACCACTTTCTCACATCATATATAAAACTAATTTAAAATGGACTAAAGACCTAAATGTAAGATCTGAAACCAGAGGAAGTACACTCTTCGACATAGGTCTTAACAATGTTTTTTTTTTTGATTAGTCTTTCCTAGGCAAGGGAAACAAAAGCAAAAATAAATAAATGAGAATATATCAAACTAAAAAGCTTTTGCACAGTCCAAGAAAACTATGAACAAAATAAAAAGGCTGCTTAATGAATGGGAGAAGATATTTGCAAATGATATATCTGACAAGTGGTTAATATCCAAAGTATACGAAGAGCTCTTACAACTCAACATCAAACAAACAAACAACCCAATTACAAAATACAGGACCTAGACAAACTTCCAAGAAATCATAAGATGACTTCATAACAGGCATATGAAAAGAGGCTTAACATCACTACTCATCAATGCAAATCAAAACCACGAGATATCACCTCATACCTGTAAGAGTGGCTATATCAAAAAGATAAAATATACCAGAGTAGGCAAGGATGTGTAGAAAAGGGAACCATTGTGAACTGTAGGCGGTAATGTAAATTGGCACAGCCATTATGGAAAACAGCATGGAGATTTCTCAAAAAATTAAAAACAGAACTACCATACAGTCCAGCAATGGGTATTGATCTGAAGAAAATGAAAACAGTAATTGGAAAAGATACATGCACCCACGCCTATGTTCATTACAGCATTATTTACAATAACCAAGATACAGTATTCAAGCATTATTTACAATAGCAAAGCTAAGTGCCCATCAATAGATGAATGGATCAAGATGTGGTGTATATATGCAATGGAAATTTCATAAGAATGAAATTTTGCCATTTTCAATAATCGATGGACCTAGAGGGTATTATGCTAAAGGAAATAAGTAAGAGAAAGACAAATATTGTATGAATTCACTTAAATGTGGAATCTAATAAAAAATAATGAACAAACTTAACCAGACAGAAACAGAGTTGTAGATACAGCAAGCAAACAGATCATTGCCAGAGGGGTGGGAGTGGGGGGTGGAGAGAAATAGGTGAGGGAAATTAAGAGGTACAAACTTTCAGTTACAAAATAAATGAGTCACAGGTATGAAATGTATAGTGGGGAATATAGTCAATAATTATGTAATATCTTTGTATGGTGACAGAAGACAACTAGATTTATTATGGTAATCATTTTGAAATGTATAGAAATATCGAATCACTATTTTGTGCACCAGGAACTAACATAGTGCTGTAGGTCAATTATACTGCAAAAATAAACAAACAAGCTCATAGAAAAAGAGATCAGATTTGTGTCTACCAGAGGAGGTTGTAGAATTAGGTGAAGGTAGTCAAAATAATACAAACTTCCAGTTATAAGTACTAGAGATGTAATGTACAACATGATAAAGATAATTGACACTGCTATACGTTAAAAATGAAAGTTAAGTTCTTGTGATGAGGGAGTTCTCATCACAAGAAAAAAATTTTTTTCTATTTCTTTAATGTTGTATCTATATGCGATGATAGATGCTCACTAAACCTATCATGGTATTCATTTCATGATGTGTATAAGTTGGCACACTGCCATAGAGTAGGTTTTATAGGAAATGTAGAAATTTATAGGCTAGTTGTACATGAAATATGGATGGGAAACAGACTGGGCTGTCCTACTCTATAAAGAACAGTCTGAACACTACAGTCACAGTGGGTGGGAAGTTTATTACATACTTATTTATTTTGTTGTTTGGTAATGCTTTTTAGTTTGTTTTTCAATAAACCATATCATTGATAATGAGTTAAAAATGCATAAGTACATATTTATTTTTTAAAATAAGCACTAAAGTTCTGTTTCTCAAGAAAATTGATGGTACTTGTGTAATTTGTAATGTGTTTGTCAGTGTTTACCATCTACAATCGTGATGGTGATACCATTGACTCCTTAAAAACCAGAAGATGTAAGAATCTGCAGAAGAAGCATCAGTATCCACTTCAAAAGTTAATAGCTATTTTAAGAAAAATCACTCAAAGACAATAATTTAACATGTACAGCTGTACCACTCTATTAAGCATAACTTTACATTAAGATCAAAAGATTATGCTTATTAAATTAGTAAATTAATTTCACTTATTTTTGTAAACCTATGAAATGTGAAATGATAGCTGTTAGTGAGCTAGCTCCATGAACTGTAAAACTTTGTAAATAGTTCAATGATGCCAGTTATATATGAGTGTTATCCATATGCTACAAGCAGAAAATCAATTAATTACAATATTGGCTTACTAATTTCATCCAAATCATGGAAACAAAATGAAGTTTTTGTAAGTTCTTTCTGTCAAAGATGAAACATTTGACCTTATTTTAAATCAATTTCACTAAAGTAAAATTTAAATATCATCCCAAACCATTTGGTATTAAACTTGGAAGTCAACTCCCTGGCCCCAGGAAAGCACTGATCTGTTATCACTACAAATTAGTTTTGTCTGTTCTAAAATTTAATATAAATGGAATTATACAGTATATACTCTTTGAGTCTAAATTCTTTCACCCAGAATGACTTTTTAAGATTTGTTTATGCTGTTTCATTATTACTTTGTTCTTTTTTTTTGCTGAATACTATTCAATTGTGTAAATACGCCATGATTTTTTTAGCCATTTACCTGTTGAAATTTGGGTGTATTTGGTTTGGGGTTATTATTATTCAAGCTGCCATGATTACTGTCATGCAGATCATTGTGTGGACATATGCTTTATTTTCTCTTGGTTAAATACCAAGGAGTGGGATTTGGGGGCCATATGTTAAGTATGCTTCATTTGACAAGAATCTGACAAAATATTTTCCAAAATAATACATTTTTATACTCCCACAAGCAATGACTGTGATTTCCAATTGCTCTTCATCTTTACCAACACATTAAAAAATCCTCTTATTATTGCAGGAAGTATATAGTTATATCTCATTGTGATTTTAATTTGCATTATCCTGGTGACTAATTATGCTCTTTTTATATGCTTATTGGCCCTTCCTATGTCTATCTTGTGAGGTGTATATTCAAATATTTTGCCAAATTTTATGGAGTTGTTTCTGAATTCATTATCAAGTAGCAAGTGTCTGTTAAAGCCTGCATATAAGTCCTTTATCATATAAATATATTGCAAATATTTTCCCATTTATATTTTCTTAATGTTATCTTTCAAAAAACAAAAAATTTGTAATTTGATGAACCCAAATTATCAATTTTGTTTTGTTTTGTTTATGACTAGTGGGGTTTTTTTGTGTACTGGTAAGAAATATTTGTATACCCCAAGGTCATGAAAAATTTCTCCTGTTTATTCTTCTAAAAATACTATAGTTTTAACTTTTACATTTAGATATATGATCCACTTTGAGTTAATTTTTGTGTATAGTGTATGGAAGAGTTTGGGGTTAATTTTTTTTCCATATGGATAACCAATTGTTGAAAAGACCATACTTCTCCTGCATTGAATTACCATGACATTTTGACCTTATATGCGTGGGTTTATTTCTGCACTTTCTGTCCTATTCCATTGATTTATATGTCTATCTTTTCCAAAATACCACACTGCCTTGAAAACTATAGCTTTATAGTAAGTCTTAAAACCAAGTAGTGTATGTCCTCTAAGTGTTCTTGTAAAAATTTTTTTGGCTATTCCAAGGTCTTTGCATTTTCACTTAAATATTAGCTTCACTTGTCCATTGCTAAAAAAAAAAAAAAAAAAAAAGACCTGCTGTGATCTTAATGGGGTCTATCATTCCATTATTAGGTCTTCTTTCATTTGTCTTAGCAATGTCTTAGATTGGTTTTCATGAACATTCATATATTTTGTTAAATTTTTTCTAAGTATTTTATGTAATTTGGTGCTATTATAAATGGTATTTTAAAAAATTTATTTTCCAATTGTTTGTTGCTAGTATATAGAAATACAATAGAATTTGCATGCTGAACTTCCATCCTGAAACCTGTATAAATTCATGTATTAGTTCTAGTAGTTGCTCTGTAGTCATTAGGACTTTTTACATACATGATATCATCTTAGAATAGTTTTGCTACTTACTTTCTAATATGTATTTTGTTTTATTTTTTTCTTTATTGCAAGAAAATTGGCATCCTTGCCTTGTTACTGATCTTAGGGAAAGTATTCAAGGTTTTGCCATTAAGCAAAAAGTATGGTGCGTGCTAAATAAATCTATTAGCATGGAATATAAAAGAAATCACAGATTATCTTAATTTCCCACCTTTGTTATTTTTATTCAGTGATAGTTTTCCATACAGGTAAATTTAATGTTGTTTTTATGTCTACTGTAAATACTCAGAAATTTGTAAATGACATGTCTAATTTGTTATAACACTTGAATCATAAGAATCATTGATTGAAAAATTATATTGGCCAGTGTACTTACTTCCAACTAGTAAAGTCAAAGTATACACTATAAGATTTCTGCTATTCTCTTTGAGAGAATTACTTTAAAATGATTATTTCTGTACACACCACTCTGAACAAGAGTGAATAATCTGAAATATTATACAGAATATAAAGTGTCCACCATAGTTTCTGGCATGTAGTCAATGTTCAATAATTGTTTGTTTAATTCTCACCTGTGTTTTAGTAGTTGATATATCTTGTGACATAGCCAATTCACTGTTGAAAATTACCCTCAATTGGGGTAAATGTGGGAGGTATTTAGAAAAGTCTTTGAAGGATACTCTAGTCATATCTTCTAAGAGAATTGTCTTCAACTCATTCATTGTTTTCCAAATGGAGTAAAATAATGCACCATACTGTCCCTGTTTTAAATGTGTAAATAGTAACACATTGTAACTACTGTTAATTTATTTCTTTTTCGTCTCTCCTGTATAATGAAAATCATGAAGCTCCCACATCGGTGATTTGCCATTGAGTTTGTCTTTGTGAAACCAACAGATGTTAGAATCTTAGAAAAAACATTACTTTTATCTCTGGTAAGAAAGAGTGTATCATAATTTTTACAAAATTAAGAAAGTTTCATTCTACTCCTACTTAGCTGAATATTTTTATGATGACTTGGTGTTGGATTTTGTAAAAAATTTTCTACACATATTAAAAAGATTTTTTCTCTTCTCTTTTTTTTCTGTTAATGTAATGCATTACATTGATTGGTTTTCAAATGTTAAGCTAGACTTGTTTTCTGAAGATAAACTATGGTGTATTGTGCCTTGTATATATCTTTTTATTTGAGTTGCTAATATATTTGTTAAGGATTTTTGCATCTACTTAATGAGGAATATTGGTCTATGACTTTTTGTTTCTTATAATACATTGGTTTTAGTACTAAGGTACCCTTGTCTTACAAAATGAGATGGGAACTATTGCCTCCTTCTTTACTTTTTGAAAGATTTAGTATATGACTGGTATTATTTCCTCCTTAAAATATATATAGTAAGTCACCAGAGAAGCAATCTAGACTCAGAGTTCTTGTTCTTGGAGATGTTTTAATTATTAATTTAAATTCTTTAATTAAAATTGGGCTATTTAGATTATCCATTTCTTCTTGAGTGACTTTTGCTAATTTGTGTCATTTAAGAAATGTCTATTTCACCTGAGTTGTGAAATTTATTGGACTAAAGATGCCTATAATAGTTTATTGTCCTCTAAATTTCTGTAGGATATGTAATAATGTTCTTCTCTCTTGCATTCCACTGCATGACCATTTCCTTTTTAACCAGGAAAAAGAATTAATTTTTCCCCACTCAATTTACATTCCTTTTTATTCCTCCCTAAATACAAACATATTATTATCATAGTATGAAGTTTCATTGTAAAACTTATTAATATTTTATTGGTTGTATTCAGTAATTTTCTCTACCAAGATCCTCCTCAATGTTTAAAAGACTACATCTTTTGTCTGTTTTAAAGAAAATACAGTTCTCTTTTGGTTTTTACAACAGCCGTGTTAAGACATAACTTACATACCATTAATTTACCCTTTTAAAGTGTAGTATAAAGTATATTTTAAAGTGATTTTTGTTATGTTCACAGAAGTGTGCAAACCATCGCCATTATCTAATTTTAGAACATATTCATCATCCCAAACAAAACTCTGTATCCATTAGCAAGCATTCCTTATTCTTCCTTCCCCTAGCCCCTGGCAACCACTAATCTGTTTTCTGTCTCTATATATTTGCCTATTCTAGGCACTTCATATAAATGGTGTACTACAATATGTGGTCTTTTATGTCTAACTTCTATCACTTATCATAATGCTTTTAAGGTCTATCCATGTTGTAGCAAGTTTCAATACTTCATTCATTTCTATCATCAAGTAATATGCCATTGTATGGATATACCACATTTTATTTATCCATTCATCAGTTGATAGATATTTGGGTTGTGTCCACTTTGGGGTATTATATACGATGCTGTTATGAACAGACATTTATATGTTTATGTGTGGACATGTGTTTTAACGTATTTGGGGTATATACCTAGGAGAGGAATTGCTGGGCAATGTATTAACTCTAAGTTTAATGTTTTAAGGAACTGCCAAACTGTTTCCCAAAATGGCTACACCATTTGACAATACTGCCAGCAATAAATGGGGGTTCCAGTTTCTCCACATCTTAGACAACATTTGCTATTGTCAGTCTTTTTGACTTTAGCAATCCTACTGGGTATGAAGTGATATCTCATTGTGGTTTTGATATGCATTTCCCTAAGGAAACAAATCCATTATGTACCTAAAATAAATTAAAACAGATGTCCACACCTGAGCTTATACACATCTGTTCATAGCAGCATCATATATAATACCAAAAAGTGGAAACAACCCAAATATCTATCAACTGATGAATGAATAAATAAAATGTGGTATATACATACAAAGGAATATACCTTTCTTGGCATTTATTTAGATCATTTTTAATTTTTCAACTATGTTTTGTAGCTTTCAGGATATAAATTTTGCATTCCTTTTGTTAAATCAATTCGTTAACTATTTTGTTCTTTTGGATACTATTGTAAATGGATTTGTTTCCTTAATTTCATTTTTGGTTTGTTCATTGCCATTGTATAGAAAGACAATTGATTTTTGTATATTGATCTTGTATTCTTTAACCTTGATGAACTTGTTTATTAGTTATAATAGTTTCTTAGTGTGTAGCACAGTTTTTGAGCAAAGTTGTACAAAAATTTGCCCCAGCAGGAAGCACTATTAAAAAGAAGTTCATATATAATTTAAGTGAATGGCACCATATGTATTTGCTCATTCAGATATTTTTCAGATCTTTAAGATAAATAGCATCTCCATGAATCTTAAAAAATAAAAAGTCATAATCAAACCAATGCACAGAAATGGTTTTGGCATAGTTTATAAAATATCAATTTTTTGTGAAGTGACTGAATTTCAAAGGAGTTCTGAATGCTGTGCCCCATGCTTGTGTCCTTCTCTGCATATGTAATAAACCAGAACTCTGGCAAGGTTTGCCTACTATCAAAAAAATATATTAATTTTTGATGCAGATGTGAGCTGTCATTGCATGTCTTTAAGAGTGTCTTTCAGAAAAGCTCTCTTTGCTTCAAGTTCCAACACAGAATAAGAAGTCATTCTTTTTCACTGATGTCCATTACAGAACATTTGATAGTGCTTCATAGACATCAGCAAGCTTTTGATATAAAGTAAATTAACCACTTTTAATAGATAAGGGAAATTGAGCATAAATTGAGTTTTTATAAATTGATTTACATTTTAGTACACTAAAACAACTCATTATTTAGAAAAATTCTACACTAAATCCATGTATAGATGGAAAAATTATTATGAAAATTTGATAACCATCTTCCATTTTATCCATGTTGCAAATTAATATTTTCATAAATGGAATTTTACTTAGTGCAAAGTATAGCCTTAGTTTATATGGTTCACTGACATTTTAGTCACTAAGAATTCTAGAACTTTCTACAAATATCATTTGTTTGAGATATGTTTGTCCTTCCACATGGACGTAGATTGTTTGGATCCTTTATATGTATTTTTAATATATGTATTAAAATGGCCAAAAATAGAACCAGTAAATAGATGATATACAGAGGGAGACCCAACTCTTATACTGACTTTCTCTGAAAACAGTAGCTAGCTGACAATAGACAGGCTACCTGGTGAAGTAGTGAACCCCCTATCACTGGAAATGCCCAAGGGACAGATTAAAAGCAACCCATCGCATCTATTGTCAAGGAGACTTTGGCACTGTATGGAGAATTTAAATGTATGACTTCTAAGAAAATATATACTAAGACTGAATAAATTTTAGTGAGGTTCAGCTTTTTGTCATCTAAAGTATTTTGCCCAATTTTATTTCATCTATGAAGTAAAACTACAAGTCTGCATTATACAGTTACACATGCATAAAAATATGCAGGTGCATTCTAATGGGGGTAGAATTGATTTGTGTGTTTTTGTGCAGGGGAAGTGTTGTGCAATATATGTAAAAAGTTATATGTGCATACATAGATATTTTTTCTCATACTTTTATCCATGGTTCAAGATGTATATTACTTCCAAAAGAAAGACAATACTGTGAGCCCAAGAATTTATTTTAATTTAAAATCACTGTCTTGTTTTCAAAGGAGTAAGAAGAAGAAACTGCTTTCTTCATAAAGATAGAAACTTCTGAAAATTAGGTTTTAATATAGAAATACTAGTGTACCTCAAAGCACTGCATTAGAAAGGATTATAAACAATGAAAGAAATTCACTCACATGAAAACTCAATAGTTCCTGATCTCAAACAGCCAAAACAGAAACCAATTTTTTTTAAAACAAGAGATGCTAGCTGTTGAGAAGTCTAGTTTAAGTACCACCAATGTACTCAACACTGTGACAGAAATATGAATATAGTCTGGCCTTACATCTCCTGAACTTTGCTGATTGCATTATATGTAAAGATGCATCTGCTCCTTTCTTAAAACAGAAAGCAGTGTCTTTAAAATGATACTCAAGGAATCTGCAGGGATCCTGAGTCAGGACTTAAGCACAGACCTCAACGTATGTGGCCGTTTGCTTAACGCTGTGCGCACCACGCACACACTGTTAATGTTCATCAATGCCATCTCTGAAGCATGGAAATTGAGGCTTCATTTAGTGCTAACAGCAGCAACATTTCAAAGCTAGATATTACTGAAGATAAATGGACACTTTGGCCTAAAATATTGAGCTTTCACAAAAGCATTTCTTCCCTAAGCTGAGGATTGCTTATCCGTTTACCTTTAAGAAAAAGAAAGAAGTCTAATCTTCATAATATTCTTTAAAATGAAATGAATACATGCAATAAAATGCAAAGTCTACGAGGGGTTTTGTGGGAGTCAGAGATTTATTCAGTGTTAAAAATGTATTTTATAGAGCTGTACTATCTAACACCGTAGCCGCTAGCCACATATGGCTATTTAAATTAAATTCTTAGTTCCTCAGTCACACAAGCCATATTTTAGTGCTCCATACCATGTGTGGCAAATAGTGACCATATCAGACAGCACAAATATAGAACATTTCCATAACAGGACAAATTCTGTTGGACAGTGCCATTTTAGAGAAAAGCAATCAATGTTCTTGCTACCCAGACTTTAGCTATGAAAGCAATACAAGGAGAAAAGTTGAAAACATTATTAAATATATTTCTATAAAGCTCTACTATTTAAGGAAGGGAGAAATATTTGACCTCAACTCTCTAAATTTACTCTTCATATTTATTAGATTTACTTGATTCTCCATAAAATTGTGGAACAGACAATAGGAAACACAACATAAACGGGCACTGCACAGATAACAATCAGCAAAAAAGTTCCCACCAAAAGTGAGACATTCTGAGTAGTTACAAGTGAACAAAAGAGTACAGGTTAGGAATTAGCAAGGAATTCTAGAACTAGAGGAAGCTGGAATCTTAGATTTTTTTTCTTCACTATGAAATAATTTGTATGCTCATCCAAACTAAATTGAATCTCTGAATCATTTGAAGACATATTGTAATTATTCATATTTCTGTAACAGGAAATAATTTGTATGAAAGTAACAGTTTACTGAATGAGGTAAACTCAGAAAAAAATAGGACAAATTTAATTTCTTTTACCACTGACCCTAACTTTATCTTCACCACCCTAAAGGATAATTTTGCTAACACCTACAGCTTTTCTAATAACTTTTAGGCAACAAAAGTCCTAATATAATAACATAGCTTTCAGTCTATCATCTGATTCAAAAGTCTCCTTTCCTTCCAACTAATGGCCATTTAGGTAGAGCTGAGTATTCCCCACCTTGCTATTCTACTTCCTCATCTTTTTTCATCTAGTCTCTGTATCATTGGAAGAGAAGAAGGCAAAGGAAACAAGGCTCAGAAAGTTCTTATTTGACATAAGATGGGCATTTTTGATTTCAAAGGTTGGCTTTCTTTTTTACGGAGTGGTCTGTAGGTTGTTAAGAGATACCTACACTATTCCTGACCTACTACTCTTAGCTCTGCTAAAACTCCTAGCTCTACAGCCAGCCTTTGTCACTGTTTCTGCTTCATAAGGAAACACATTGGTCTAGTGCTAAAAACAAGGGATTTGGTATCAGACCAACAAAAATTAAAAACCCTTCTCTTCTACTTCTTACCCACTGAGATTGTGCAATCATTTCACCTGTTTATACTTTAGTCTTTCCTCACATTAAATGAATATTTTAGGGGTTGTTGTGAACTATAGGATTATTACAAGTATGATAAGTAAAACAGAGCTTGTGTATAATAAGTGTTTATTTTCCTTTTCATCTGTTCTCTCCCTTTTCATGGACTGTTCTTTGTGTTGTATCTAAAAAGTCATTTCCATATCCAAGGTCACCTAGGTTTTTTTCGTGTTACCTTCTAGGATTTCTATAGTTTTGCATTTTACATTTAGGTCTATGATTCATTTTGAGTTAATTTTTGTGAACGGTATAAGTTCTGTGCCTACATTCTTGTTTTTTAATATATGTTGATGCCCAGTTGTTCCAGCACCATTTGTTGAAAAGACTATCTTGCTCCATTGTATTGTCTTTGTTCCCTTGTCAAAAAATCAGTTGTTATATTTATGTGGGTCTATTTCTGGGCTCTTTATTCTCTTTCATTGAACTCTTTGCCTGTTCTCTTTGTCTGTTCTTTGCCAGTACCACATTATCAAGATTACCATAGCTTTACAGTAAGTCTTGATGTCAGGTAGTGTCAGTCCTCCAACCCTGTTCTCCTTCAATATTGTGTTGGCTATTCTGGGTCTTTTACTTCTCCATACAAACTTAAAAATCAGTTTGTTAATGTCCTCACAGAAAAAAAGAACTTGCTGGGATTATGATTAGGACAGGGTTAAATCTATAGATCAAGCTGGGAAGTACTAAAATCTTGACAGTATCAGTCTTCCTATTTATGAACATGGAATACCCATCCATTTATTTAGTTCTTCTTCAATTTCTTCCATCAGAGTTTTAGAGTTTTCTTCATATAGATCTTGTACATATTTTGTTAGATTTATACCCAAGTATTTCATCTTTTAGTTGGAGAGGAATATTCATAGCAGTTTTATTTGTAATATCCAAAAACTTTAAGCAAACAAAATGTCAAATGGGTGAACAAATTTAGTATATCCATACAATGAATTACTACTCAGCAAAATAAAGAAATGGACTATTGAGACAGGCAAAACCATGAATGAATTTCAAAGTAATCATGTTGAGTGAAAGAAGTCAGGCAAAAAAAGAGTACATACTGTATGATTTCATTTATATAAAATACTAGAAAATGTAAACTAACCTATAACAACAGAGAACCTATCAATGGTGCCTGAGGAACAGTGATGGAAGGAAGGAGAGTCAAAAAAGGTGGAAAGGAGGGATAACCAAGAGACACAAAAAAAAACTTTTGGGTGTGATATAATGTTCATTACATTGATTGTGCTGATATTTTAATGGATGGATGGATATATATATATATATGCATATATTTGTCATAACTAATCAAATTGAATATATTAAATATGTGCAGTTTATTGCATGTTAATTACACCACAATAAAGCTCTAAGAAATAAACAGAAAAGATTAGTCTTACAATATGCTGTTGTGATAACAAGCATGCTCTAAACTATATCAAAATATTTATTTCTCAAAATTAAAAAGTTTTTGATGTCTTGAAAAAATAATCAAATATGCTTAATACAAGATCTCAACATTAAGAAACTCTTATCAAGAATTAATTCACTTCCTAGCCCCTGAGTCAAATTTTACCTATTTAAACTTAATAGTGTTTTCATTATTTTCCTAAAGTTTTAATATTTTAGTGGGAAAATATTTGGATTTCTTATTATCCTTAAGAAATCCAAACATGATACCAAATATCAGTGTTTTAGAAGTTTGACAAGTTCTTCCTTTTAGCTCTTTTCAAAATGAACTTTTATTTCTCCTGAGTAACCCGTATTTTACACATCCAAAATTCATTTGAAATTCTCACTCTCCAATTCACTTTGGTTTGTAAAAACCTAACCAAACATTCTCAGTTAAATCAAAGCAGGTATGCAAGTAAATAATTTTATCTCTAGTCTCATTTTCCAAAATCATAAGTCCAGGAAAGTACTGTATCAGAAAATTGTCAGGACAGTTTCTCTTTTAATAAGAAGCAAGACCTTAAAATAAAATTATTAAGTTAAATAAAAAGAAAAATCTTTTATTTTATGATCCCTTTCCATGATCCCTGCCATTTACAGTAATTCTTTCAAAAGGTATCCTTTCTTTAATGAATTCTGTGTCATAATCATGTAACTCACTTCCATTCTTTATTATTTCCCATCGAAACATGATTAATGTGTTTCTCTACTATCAGTGACTTGTAGAACAAATGTAGAACACCCCACCTCACCCCTCAAACTTCCAGGTGCAAGCTGGCTCTTCGTAGTCAGATTTTTTAAATTCTTTGCCTAGAGATGATCTATCTTGCTCAACATTTACTATGACTTCAGTTACATTGAAATGAGTAATGCAGACAACTCAGTAGTCTGTAACACTCCTAGTATATTCTGTTTTATAGAATTAACTAATTTTCATCTTTAAAAGTAGATTATTATTCTTTCTCCCTATTCTAACTAAAAACATTTTGAAGATAATTATCTCAAAGGTCTTTAAGCTCTTTTTAAGATTAATTTTTGTTGGGCCTGCTGTGAAAATAGGAAGACTAAAGTGTGGAGAAGTATAATGCTCTGAATGACTAAATCAGGTCTAACATTTAGACCAAAGTTTGCAGAATTCAGTATATCAATGTGTGTTATTTGACAAGTATATGTTTTAACAACAATTTTAATGTAAATATATTTAGGCAGACATGAATTCTCCAAATTGCTGTGTCTCCAGCACCCTCTATAGTTAACCAGCCATTTGACACACATTTATTACCTAGCTGATCCCCAAAGGCACTTAGGTTTTCAACACCTAATTTATAAAGCTTTAGAAGTTTTAGATAGAGAGAATGTTAGACTTTAAAGGATCTTACAAATATATTGCTCAATCTTCTCACCTAACTACTGAGCCACAGAAAAAGGATTTGCTCAACAGTAAATATTAAATTAGTAGCAGAATAGCAGGAACATCAGACTTACTCGCTCCTGGTATTGCTTTTCCGTTGCAACACTCTCATTCCTTTAAATTTCTCCCCAATATAATGTAAGCCTCAAGAAAGTAGGGCCTTTTTGGTCCTGTGAAATGATGTGTTCCTGAAGCCTAAAACAGTAAGAAGAATTTAATAACCAGTCATAAATTTTTATTAGGTAAATGAGAGATGCTTAGTCAGAAGTGGTATGGGAAGTAACAGGATTAATATTAATTGACTTAGGTTACTTGGCAGGTATTTTATACATATGATTGCATTTAATCCTTCCAAAACTAATGCAGAAGAAAAATTATTTCCCCCATTTTATAGATGAGGAAATTAAAGCTAGTAGGTGACAGTAAGCACAGTTTGCCTGCTTGTAAAATCTCATACTCTTTTCACTACAACGGTGCACAGGTGTAACACAAAGAACTTGGTAGGGCCAAGAGTAAAATTCTTTGTATAATATTAATATATTTATAATTTCCAGACACGCTAAAACATAAGAGTATTTATAAGATCATAGGCATTTTGTTAAGGTTTTTCTAGTTTAATTCTATGGGTGAGTTACTATTGTAATCTCCATTTCCCACAGGAGAAAATGAGGCACAGAGAATTTCAAAACTTGCTTAAAGGCGCATAACTAAGAAGTGACGGAATCAACTATAAACCCAGGGAAGCTGGCTCCAGAGTCCATGCTCATAATTATTGCACTAAACTACTACATAGACTAATATAGTGGTTCTCAGAGAGTGCTTCCCTGACAAGCAGCAACATCACCCAGGAACTGGTTAGAATGCAAATTTGTGGGTCCCATCTCAGACCTACTGAATCAGAATCTGTGGGGGTGACACTATGTATGCTGTATTTTAACAGCCCGACACGTGATGCTGAGAGATGCTAAAATTTGAGACCCACTGAACGAAGAAATGATGCAATCATTTTTAAGATGATCTTAGACTCATCTTTTTGTATATACACTCCTAGAATTTTCCGAGCATGTATACACTCTTTTAAAAGTATATCACACTGATTTGTTTTGTCATTTATTTGTTCTCTAATCAATATGTCATGAGCATTTTCATACATCGATAATTTTTTGAGAACATAACAATGGCAGCTTAGTACTTGTTATGGACTGAATGTTTGTATCTCCCCCCAAAATTTCATATGTCAAAGACCTAATCTCCATCTGAAGGTGGCACCTTCAGGAGGTAATTAGGTTTAGAAGAGGTCTTGAGGGTGGAGATCCCATATGATTAGTGCCCTTACAGGGGGAAGAGACCAGAGCTCTCTCTCTCCTCCCTGTGAGAATACAAGAAGGCCGCAGTCTACACACCAGTAAGAGGGTCCTCACAAGACACTAAATCTGCTGGCACCTTGATCTTGGATTTTCCAGCCTCCAGAACTGTGATAAATGTTTTTTTGTTTTGTTTTGTTTTTTCATTTTGTTTTGTATAAGCTACCTAGTCTATGATGTTTTGTTATTTCAGTCTGAGCTAAGACAAAACTCTATCCCATGCACATACCAGAATCTGCTAACAAAATTCCTGTTGTGTCAAGAACCAGGAAGGGTCTGAGATTTTACCCTCCTTGTAAGCTAACAAGTTAGCCTATTGTTGTTTCATGGATGCTGGCAGAGGCCATAAGACTCCTGGGTCAGAGAAAAAGACTATCACTCACAGCGCAGCAAGCAATAGGAGCATCAGCAGATTTGCATTGGTTCCCCTCACCCCCAAGTCCCACAAAGGTGTGTCATGGTTCCATCTGACACCGCACACACAGAAGAGAAACCCAAAGCCAAAGGTCCAGGGCTTTGTGACAAGCAATAGTTGTGGCCAGCAGCAGATAAACCAGTCACCCTCATCTTGAGGAATGTGCTGTTACATGGTAGTCAGGCTATGGTCACCTTGACCTACTTAGTTGCCTATGTGACTAGCTACAGAAACTGTTTAATATCACAAGACATTATTAGTTTTGCCATCTAGCACACTTTGCAAGAATATAGAGGGATGGCTGCTTGGAACCCATGGCAGAATGTCTCTCCCAACAATTGTTGGACATTTAAGCATTTAATTTTTTTACACTTTTAAATAATGCCACAGTAAACTATCTTGTACTTAAAATATGTTTCTCAGTATTTACTTAGGATAAATTCTTAAAAACAGAATTGCATCATCAGTAATTTTGGGTTTTTTTAGTCTTTGATACATATTTTACTTATGAGATTATATGAAAAACCCCATTTTCCAGAAATTCTTACCAATGATAGGTAATTTCTTCTATTCTTAAAATTTGGAAGTTTTCTTAAAAATCACATTATTAATGCTAATTAGCATTTATTTGATTATTGCTGAAGTAAACTTTTTAATACATGTATTGGAATTTGTATTTCTTTTATGAATTAACTGTAAAAGTATTTGTATTTTTATTCTCTTGGGATTATATCTTTTCTTATTGAATTATGAGAGTCATTTATATATTTTTAATACTCCCCATAAGCTTGGTAAAACTAAATATATATATATAAAGATATAGAGATAGAGATAATCTATATATAAAACCTATTTGTGTCCACAATTATTTAATATTAATCTGTTGAAAGAATTAATGATTTTCTAACTACTGCCAAATAGAACAGGCCACTGTAAAGTATCATATCAACATCTCTTTAGAAAACTTACAATTAAAATCACCCACTTTGGAAGGATCACCATGCCAATCAAATAAAGCATATTTTGCAATATTTGGGACTGAGAATTCTTAGTTACTTCAGCAGGAGTTCAATAGTAGGACTGAAGGAGAGATCCAATAATTTTTTGTTCTAAACTTACCTAGGTCCTTCTTGCTAATGATCTAGTGCTGACGGTTCTTGATCATCTCTAACCAGAAGTCAGTCCTATTTTACTATAAGCCCATGGTCTCTAAAAAAGAATTTGTTATAGCTATCAAAATCTTATTTTCATACACACATAGCAATTTTTTCTCTATTATAAAAATATAAATTTGTTTTGGTGACAGTATCTGTTGTTTCTGCTTCTTCTACTCTGTGACATTACCCTGCTAACTGCAGTAGAACCATACATGACAGAGTTATGTACAATAGGGAAGTGTTATTAAAAGTGAAAATTTAAATGAGTGTTTTGAGGTTTTTTTGTTTTTTCAATTCTGCTCCTCTTCCCAGTTCTGTTCTGCTATCTCTTGAACCCATTGATCCCCCCTTCCACTTCTTCCTTCAGGCTTTCATCAGCCTAGCTCCAGCCACAACCCACCTAAAAATTCGGTAACCAAAGTACAAATAAGCTGGATAAGTGGTATTAGGAAAGAATTTGTGAAGTTCTATTGGACTGCACTATCGTTTAGTCTCCATGGCCATAATGATAACAGGTTCTAGTTTCCTCATCCTCCTTCAGGATGAACTTTTTACTTCCTGAAAACTGCATTTTTAAGAAGAAGTTTTATAATACATGGGGTTCATTAATGGTGATATTGATGACCTTTTGGCCTTCATACAAGATCAATGGTCTCTTGAGCACATATTGACCTTGACATTATTTTAGATGATATTTATCTCAGATCAATAAATTTTGAATATTAATATCAACTACAGTCAATATTTGCTTATTGCAGTTAGAATACAAATGAGTAAGCAGGACTTCAAGTGAAGATTACTAGTAGCATTTATGTTTTCTCATTATAGGATCTTAAATCTTGGTTCTAAAAATGTCCTATGTTAAAATTACTAAGATTTGTAGAATTAAGTCATTAACAAAAAACAAAACACAACACACCAGACTCAGTAAGAGAAGATCCCTTACTCTAATAATGTCCCTCCAGTGGCATTTTTTCCTACTGACAAAGCTTAACATTATACTCATTGCAAAAGAGAAATGTGTGGACGATCCAATCCATTATTGCAGTGCAGGTACTGAAGGGTGAGTTAGAGCTAAGAAGCAATAAATTGATACCTGTGTTGTTGAACATTTTCACATGTTTGCAAATTATCTGTTCAGGTCATTTTCATATTTTTCTCCTGAGAAGATTTTATATCTTTTGTTTCTACAAATCCTTTACATGTTAAGAATATCAATTTAGTTCATCACATATATTTTGTTTATAGTTCCAGAACATAGAGATTTATATTCTTGTAAAAAAAACTATTAATTTTTTCCTTTTGTCAAAATTTCTTTTGTCTAGACTTCTTTCAACTACAAGCTTAGAGATAATTTTCCCTCCCTGTGATCAAAAAAATTGTCACCTACATTATCTTCTGATCTATTTTCTTTTCATTTAAAATTTAACCCATAGGGAATTTTCTTTTGTATATGGCATAAGGCAGAAATCTAATTCTGTTCTCCCCCAAATGTTTTCTAATTATCCCAAAGTCTAAATGAGCTATTATTTTCCCTCTGATTTTCTTGACCTAATGTCATATTATTAAATACTTATGTTTATAGACAGGATCAAAAAATAATAATTTCATAGATACCTATGGACCCATCACACATAGGTAAGAGATGTTACCATATAACCATGTTGTTTTAAAATTTTTAAAGGAAATAAAATGTTATATAGAGAGCTACAACCCCTCTGTTTATCTTGTCCACTCCCTCACTCCCCAGAAGTAGCTAACATCCTGAAGTTGACATGTATCTTTAGCCTACATGTTTTAATATTTTTATTACATGTTTGTATACAATTTGTTTTAAGAAATATATGTACATAGTATACTCTATATATCCTTTAGCAACCTTTTTTTGCTCAACATTGTTTTTCAGATGTATCCATGTTCACTCACACACACACACACTTCATTCGTTTTAATTCTGTGTAGTATTCTATTTTATAAATAAATCACAGTTTATTTGTCCATTTCCTACGACATAAAGACAGTGTGAACCAAATTGGTTGTAATGATTTATCCTCCCATCCACAACACATGAGGGTCACCTTT
Source organism: Balaenoptera ricei (assembly GCF_028023285.1). NCBI lineage: Eukaryota > Metazoa > Chordata > Mammalia > Artiodactyla > Balaenopteridae > Balaenoptera > Balaenoptera ricei. Next base: position 111,792,210 of record NC_082642.1, read on the forward strand.
GCTTCACAGCCCCACAGGCTGATGTGATTAGAAATTTATTTTTGTAGATATATGGGGTATAGGATATTATCTCATTTTTATCTTAATTTGTATTTATCTGAGGTTACATGTATTGACCACTGAAATTTACTCGTGAATTGCCTTTTCATAAACTATGCCCATTTTTCTTAGAGACACATTCAACCAGGACGTGAACTGCTTTGGTATGCAGAGCTCTGGGGTGAAGTTAAACTAATTTGCATAGGTTCCTTCCAAAGGGAAAATAATGGGACCATTAAGCTCTGCATCACAGCAATCTGGCAATATTTTTACACTTTTAGAAATTATTACTATAGTACTAATAGTAGTAGTAGTCATAATGGTAGCAGGAGCATACATTTTCTACAGATCTTGTAGGTGCCAGGTACTCTGCTTGTTATGTGTTGTCTCATTTAATTTTCACAACAATCATGTGAGATAAAATCTATTATTATCTTTATTTTATAGATGAGGAACCTGAAGCTCAGCAAGTTAGATAACTTGCCTCAAGTCACACAGCTTGAAAGAAACAAAGGCAAAATTCAAATCTAGTTCACATGACTCCAGAACTCAGAATCTTAATACATTGAACCCAAGAATGCAGGGAAGTCAAAATCTACAAACAATAAATGCTGGAGAAGGTGTGGAGAAAAGAGAACCCTCCTACACTGTTGGGAATGTAAATTGGTACAGCCACTATGGAGAACAGCATGGAGGTTCCTTAAAAAACTGAAAATAGAACTACCAATGATTTAGCAATCCCACTCCTGGGCATATACCTGGAGAAAACCATAATTCAAAAAGATACATACATCCCAATGTTCATAGAAGCACTATCTACAATAACCAGGACATGGAAGCAACCTAAATGTCCATCGACAGAAGAATGGATAAAGATGTGGTACATATATACAATGGAATATTAGTCAGCCATAAAAAGACTGAAATCATGCCATTTGCAGCACCATGGATGGACCTAGAGACTGTCATACTGAGTGAAGTAAGGCAGAAAGAGAAAGACAAATATCATATGATATCGCTTATATGTAGAATCTAAAAAAATGGCACAGAAAACAGAAATATAGTCACACATGTAGAAAAACTTATGGTTACCAAGGGGGAAAGGGGGTGTATAAATTGGGAGATTGGGTTTGACGAATACACACTACTATATATAAAATAGATAAACTAATAAGAACCTACTGTATAGCACAGGGAACTCTACTCAGTACTCTGTAATGGCCTATATGGGAAAAGAATCTTAAAAAGAGTGGATATGTGTATATGTATAACTGATTCACTTTGCTGTACATCAGAAACTAACACAATATTGTAAATCACCTAATTTTTAAATTAATAAAAATTAATTAAAAAATAAAATCCAAGTTCATGCTAGAGAAAAAAAAAAAAAGAATGTAGGGAAGTCAATGTAGGGACTTAGACTAGAAAGGAATTACCATCAAGTGACAAACATCTATGGAAGTGGATAGGACCAGCGTTTAATAGTGACACCAGTGAGAAGCCGTAAGTAGAGGACCAATGTAAACTTGCAATTATCTTTGAAATTTCATTGACAGTCTTTGGTCTGAGAAAACCACCTGAACAACTTGGAGAGTAAGGAAGGAGAAGCACTCAAATGGAAGATGCTGGACTTCCCACTAATAAGGACATGTTATTGCTTGAAAAATTACCTGTCAAAATAAAGAACATGTGATATATTGCCACTCCTAGTTGGTGAAGTAAATCATTTGCATATGTAAACTTAATCTATAATGTATATTCATATACATCAGTGGATTGTGGATTTATAACTTCTTCAAGTAGGAAAGGTAGAGATGCTTGGAACACGGCCATAGCCTTTTGAGTTGATGCAACAAATGGTAACTAGGCTCTGCCATAATACAATACAGGAAGTATTGCCAACTAGAAAGAATATATCTTAGGGCAAGGCCACTATGATATTTCTTATTTTCATACTTTAGTAGTATGTCACTTTGAATCAGAGACTAGTCAGTGACTTATAATCTAGTGTAAGTTTTATAACCTTTAGTTTTTTCTACTCATAATTTATCTAGTACTGATTTTAAAACATTTAAACACCTTACTTTTCCTCTTTGTTCGAAAAAGAACACGAATTTGGAATGAGCTTTACAATTTTATTCATGAGATCTATCCATCCTTATGTCAATAGTAACTGCTCAATTATAATTAATCATTTTAGAGAACATGTTATTGCTTCTTATAAATCAGCCACTGCTCCTAATTTTACAAAATGCAATTCAATGAATTCCCATCTATACTGTTGTCATATTTCCACTTTAATTTCCATCTTAAATCCTTAGGGTTGAAAAGAATCTTAGAGATCCTCCAGCTCAGTTTTAATGATAAGAAAATTGTCACTCAGAAAAGTTAAGGAACGTGTTCAAGATTTTATCTTTTATTAGTGGCAGACCTAGGGCAAAAAGACAATTTCTAGACTATTCCATCAAATGCTCTCTTTCCACTACTTGTAAAACTTCTTCCCAAACACCTACCTAGAATCAGAAAAAGCACATCTCATTCAAAATTATGCATTCATCATTTTATTTTTTACTATCTGAAGACAGGAGATATACATATAAAATAACAAAGGCAAATATAGTTATATAGATAGAGACAGATATAGAGATGATAGAGGTATAGGTATAGATATATTTCCTTAGATATTTTAACTTTGCCTCTCCTCACCTTCCTCCCTTAGTTATTGAAAAGAAGGTAGTCTTAATACTAAACTGGAAGGAGGATCCCAGCATACCATCCTCAAAGGATCATTCTGGTTAAGGAAGGTCCTCTTTGAATGAGTAAAACATATTATTATTTCACCCAACATTTTAAGTGCAAAGTATTTTACAAACACTCTTTGGGCCCTGTGGTTACTAGTGTGATTGTAATATCTACACTGTTCTCAACACACCCTTAATCCTCATGCATGGTTTGTTTATAGGATTTTTCCCCAAGCAACAACTATGAAAGAGGTAGATTGGTGACGTCATGTAGCATTAATGGAACTACTTCATTACCCCTCCCTATATTCACATCCTTTGCCATATGACTTTCCTGCCTCTCCTGTGGCCATGTGAGTTAGTCAATGGAATATTAACAGGTGTGATGGGACCAAAGGCTTGAAAAGCACTTGCACATGTGGATATGTTTGGGTTTGCTCTCTTGTGACTCTGCCATGCAATGAAAAGGACATGTCCAAGCTATCCTGTTTTCCCAAGGGGAAGATGAAAGCCATGTTGAACTAAGCCAACAAACATCTTCTCCCAGCTGAAGAAAAAAGTAGTCTTCTATTATTATTCTGATTATATCATTCCTTCCAGTCTCCCTAGTTTCTCCTTACATGCATTTTACTAGGTAGTTACTGGGATTCCTGAACATCTCACATGCCTTGTGAATATGTATACCTCATACACTGAGTGACATCCTTTCTTCCAAGTTTCTTCCACAATTTTCATCTCCTTTGTACCACATTCTGAGAAAACTTATTGGCTTGATCTTCCATAAAACTGATTTGGTGTTCAACCATTTCTATTCTACTATTCAGGGTTTTTTTGTTTTGTTTTGAGATTTTTGGGTAATTTGTGTGATTTACTTCAGCAGTTGGGTTGTATGAATTCAGTCACATCTTTTGTATTTTTTCAATTGCTCTTTAGCTGACAACTAACTAACCCTTCCTTGAGGTAGTCCTTTTTCTCTATAAATGTCACAAGAATCTGAAGAGTTTGCTCCAGTCTAAGGTCTTAGTCTTTTTGTCAACCAGCTGACAGAGAAAACTTAAATGTGATGAATCAGCTAGTACTATTGCTTCTGTCACTGGCACATAGGAACACTTTTGAAAACTATTCTCTCACCTTGTCCATCACTGCAGTTATGCCTACAGAGGTACAGTTCCCTGCACAAGTTTCACTGATGCACTAGACTTAAACTCCAAGAATATAGGTCTTTCAGCTCATATTCAAGCTTAATCATTACTTGCCTCCATAACCAGTTTGCCAAGAAGATTGGGTTTATAGGTATTTCTGGCCTTAGCTGCATTATATTCCATATCCAAGCCTCCCCAAGTTAATCTTTCACTTAAATATTGGCCCTTGCTCACCTGTCCAGTTCTACCTTCTCCCATGGTGAGTTCCTCCCTGGGGTCGTTGGAGTCCTTTATGCCACTGGACTTTTCACAGACCTGGTCAGTCAGAATGGTGCTAACAACATTGAACCTCAAAAGGGAAAGAGTTGACTTTTCCTCTTGAGTAATCCATTCTTCCTTAGGCAAGTATTCCCATCTCCTCTCCAGTAGTCAACTCAGCATTCCAAAGACAGTTTAACCGAGTTTTTTGGTGCTTCTTAAATTTTGCAATTGAGGTGATGGCTTTACTCACCTCATCCTGGTCCTGGACCTGATCTACAGACAATTATTATTTTCACAAACTTCTAATTGAAACTTAGCATTTCCTTTTTCTTTTCTTTTTTTTTTTTTTTTAACATCTTTATTGGAGTATAATTGCTTTACAATGGTGTGTTAGTTTCTGCTTTATAACAAAGTGAATCAGTTATACATATACATATGTTCCCATATCTCGGTTATCAAGATATTTTTAAGAATTTTAATATATTTAATAAATCAAAATTTTACAAAAATATTTACAATATTTTAAAGTATTTTAAAAAATTAAGGCAAGGCGAATCATGATGAGCAAAATATCAAGATTTTTAAATAAAGAGAGGATCAGTATGTATGTCCTGAATTCCAACTGCAGACCCAAAGAGTTCTACCCAGAATGCAGAAATCCTGCATTTAGGCAGGCATTCTCACTTTACCACTTTTCCACCACTTATTTGTCATTGGCTGGCAAAATCTTCCAAATCTCACTTTGGCATGAATAATCTCTACATGTGATAACAAATACAAATACGTTTTTCTGTCTAAGTGCTATATAGATTCCTCAGAATAAAATAAGTCTTCAAAATAAAAAAAAACAAAAATCAAGACAGTTTAAAGGTAACTTTTTTTAGCCAAAGAAGCTTGTATTGTTCTCTTTCACCCGGGCAGTGAGTTAATTGTGTCTACCCAAGTGACCTTTTTCTGAATAAATATTTGCTCCAGAGTGACTGGTCTTGTCCATAAATATGAAGAAGCTTTAGGGAATTAAGAGTTTTGCAGTCTACATCATCAGTTGCACTGTCACATTTATTGATATTTCAACAATCATGTAGGGGCTTTTCAATGTCTATAAATTCTCTCTTACAGTTTACCTTTTCTTAGCAGCCTGTTCTAGCTATAGGAATTTAGTGTCCCCACAAATCTCTCTGAAGATACTAATTATTTTAATTATTATTTTCTATATTTCTCCAGTAATCAGTTTCCTCAAGAATTACTTCAATTTGTTCAGTTTGGTAGTCCATTTTTTCCTAAAAAATCTGGAGCTTCTTATTTATAAGTGAGGGTTTAAGATGATCAGTATAAGTGGCCAATGTGAATGCCACAGTCCCTTGATAGTAAATTTGATTGCAAATGACAGAAGCCATGCTTATGGTAAGTGAACTGGGATCTGTCATCAGAAATACCTCTGTGTTAGGGTGGATAGGAGCTTGCTGTCAGGATATGGGAAGGTTTACCATGTTGGCAGCTAATATTACATAGGTACACCACCCAACTTCTCTTTTTAGCACCAATACTCACTTTAAGTATCACCTATCCATCTCCCATGGCAGAATCCATTCACCTCTTTATTAGGTCTCAAACTGTTTGTATCAACTCTGTGAGAGCTGGGTGGGTGTGCTTTTTCCAGGTGTTTGGAATGTCCTAGTTTTATTGGTCTCCCTATTAAGTGTCCAACAGATGATTCCTGCCCCTAGCTCCTAATGATTATGATCTTGGAGTTTTCCAAATTTCTGTCCAGAAAAAAAGAAAAACAACTCACTTCTCCCTCTGTTAGTATTTTCTTTTGTTTGTATTAACTGCATGTATCAGTTCTATTTGGTTACTCTGTCGATCCAATCCCATCTGCTTTATATCTTCCAGAAATTTTTTGCTTCTGCTGGTCCAAACTTTCACATTTCCTAGTTCTGTTACATTGTTTTTCTTATTTTTTTATGTATTCGTTCCAGCTTTGGGGACAGAATTGTAAACGTGTGTGCTTAGTCAGACATCCAGACGGCGCTTAGCTCCCAAATGACTATTTTCTTTGTTATTTTTCCTTTTTCCCTTTTTTCTTTTCTTATTTAGTTTTTCATTGCTTTTTAATTAGTTTATTCTGTTTTATTCAAATGCCTTTTAAGAAGCAGGATAGGTGACGAGAGCACTGGCATAGGAATTATGATTCCTTTATTCCAATCATGTTTTTGCTATTATCATTGCCATTATTAAACAGTGCCTGGCACATAGTAGGTGCTCAATAAGTATTTTTGAACAAATGAATGAATGAAGTAAATTACCTTCCTTCTGCAGACTTCAGTTTTCTCCAATGTAAGATTAGGAGGCCTCTGCAAGTATTAGCAAGTTATGATTCTTCTCGAGCTGGATAGAAAACATTTATCATCACTTAATAGGAGGCACCAAGAAGAGAGAGGCTCCCAGTGTGTGAGCAGGAATGCAGCAGTATGTGACCACATAACGGGCAACCTAAGACAGAAAACTGTGATCAAAAACCTAAAAGCAGACCTTTGACATCAGAGTCTCAGGGAAGTTCTAAATAATCATCATTAGGCTTAACAACTGACTCTCAGCGGTCTGCAGAACTGTGATCAGGCCAGAGGGCAGCTGAGCACTGAATTAACCAAGTCCCAGATAAAAACACAATCTGCCTTTAGAAGGGCACATGTTAACACCCTCTCCCTTTCCTAAACTCGCTTCATAAAAAACTAACCATAGGTAAAACTTCTGAGGCCACAGGGCCTGACAATCCTGCCCTGAGAAAACCTCAAAGGTCCTGTACTCTTTATCCAGATTTAAACATCTTCTGCCTCGTTGTCCACTGGCAATAAGGTTCCCAGGTCAGGTGGTAAGTGTCACACAAACACACACAGCTGGGGGAACTCTATACCACATGCAGTCACCCAAAATAATTCATTAGCAATGATATTGCTTGGCAAAACTAAAAGTCAAAGTCATAAACAATGCCTTTAGTGGGTTCTTTACATTTTGAATCACCTTGCTACTAGGATAACAAAAATGTTATTATTCTATTTCTGAGAATATAAAGAAACACAAGAGTTTACAAATTTCACATCTGCTTGATATGCTTCCTGCAGTGGTCTTCAAACACAACCACCTGGAGGTCTTGTTAAAGCTCGGGCTGATGGGGTCCCCCACCCAGAGTTTCTGATTCAATACATTGAGGGTAGGATCCAAGAGTTTGCAGTTCTAACATGGGAAGCAGATGCTGCTCATCCTGGGATTACACTTCAATTCCAAAATTTCTGAGTCTTGTTCTAATGCTCATTTTGACTCTTTGGTCTGTTTTATTTGGGGGAGAGAGGATGTTGTTGTGTTTGGTTTTGTGCCTTTTGGCATGCTTTGTCATTTTTTGTTGAAAGCTCTATGTAATGTATTGGATAATGGGAACTGAGGCCTTTAGTGTGAAGTTTTAGGTTTATCTCACTAGGAGTTAGGCTGTGCATACTGTCTGCTATGGCTAGAACTATTAGAGGCTTCAATTTCCTCTAGTGAACTTATTTTTTCTCCCCTGTTTTCTTTGAGTTTCCCTAGAATATCCTCTTCAGATAGAGTCTGTGTCTCCTTCAGCTCTTTCAGTTGTAATTTACTGTTACTATATCAGAGCCCTATTGATGTGGTGCTAAGGTCCTGGGAAGGAAGTATTCTATGTCTTATGACTAAATCCCCATTTTTTAGTGGGCCTGATGCTGTAGCAGAAACTAGTTGAGGCACCCCTATTACGTTAGCCCTTATTCAGCCCTTATTCTTTCCACCCATTCAACTGGTCTCCTACAGACGTTTTTTTCCCCTCCTTCCTTGCTTAATTGCACTCTGAAAATGATTGCCCTCTAGCTAAAGTTGTACTACGCACCTGATGTTTACTTCTCCAAGACAACACACCCTAACACTCCTTTCCTTTGTGAGCATTCTTCATTCCAGAAAGAAGGTCACAGAACGATAACCTCGAGGACCACCAGAACCTGTTCCAGAATCACCTGACACCAGCCCTAATGATCTCAATGTCTCCAGGAGGAAAGAAGAATGCAAGACTACATCACCCTGGGACTTCCCTGGTGGTCCAGTGGTAAAGAATCCACCTTCCAATGCAGGGGGCATGAGTTCAATCCCTGGTCGGCCCACATGCCACAACTACTGAGCCCACGCTCCTCAACTAGAGAACCCGCGTGCCACAAACTACAGAGCCCAGGTGCTCTGGAGTCCATGCACCACAACTAGAGAGAGAAAACCCACATGCCACAACTAGAGAGAAGCCTGTGTGCCACAACGAAAGATCCCACATGCTGCAATGAAGATCCCGCATGCCACAACTAAGATCCGACACAGCCAAAAATAATTAAAAAATAAATAAAGTAAAATATATAAATATTTTTTAAAAAAGACTACTTCAGCCCTGATCCTTAGCTACAGCCCTATTTTCCACTCTAAAACTATAAGATCCCTTCCTATTTCCCAGGAAGGGGGGCACAGTCTTGGGAGCGTTAGCCTGCTGTGGCCCCCTTTGCCTGGCAAAGTAATAAAGCTACTCTTTTCTACTCCTCCAAAGCTTTGTCTCTGCATTTCTATTTGGCACCGGTGAACAGATGCCTTGTTTTTCAGCAACACTGAGTCCCTAAGCTGTGACTTTCAGAAAAGTTTCTTAACATTTTTTCTACTCTTATGTGAGGCAGAAATGCTATAGGGGGCCCAGCTGTCTAACTGCCCCACTCCATGTTAGATGATACTCTGGTAAAGCTGTTTTCCTGGAGGGTAAGACTTTGTTGTGGAGGACACTCTGGGCACCTTTCAAAATCCTTACTTTTGCCTTACCCAGAGCACAAAGGGGTTTTTCTCTGATCTTCACAGTGAGAACTTGGTGGGGTTCCTGCGGGTACATGTCATGAAAGTGTGAGGGTTTCCCCCTAAGACTGGGTCCCAGGGAGTTTTTAACTTTCAAGCTTGTGCACAATCAGCCTCTAGAAGTTTATCAATTACCATGTAGGTGTTTCTACCTGCAACTGGCTCCAACAGGCTTGTGCTCCTGCTGAGCTGTGATTCTCTGTATTCATTTGTCTCTCCAGTTTTCTAGGTGGCAATTTGCCCTGTCACTTCAATTCTCCGATGGATCTAAGAAGAGTTATTGATTTCCAGTTTCTTCAGATTGTTTCTTGCTGTGAGGAGAAGAGTGACAGTTTCTAAGCACGTTGGGGAGGAAACCAGGCATCAGGACTTTGGGGGACTACTTGAGAACCACTGGCTTAGTGAGGAAATAACCACCTTCAATCAATCAAAGATTATGTGGACGTTTTAGGCTCTACTACATAGTAACTCCAATACCCCCATTACATAAATAATTTTTTATAGCATTATTTGCCTCCAGTAAATACCCTTCATATCAAAAACAATACAGTAGTATCAGAGCAGAGAAATAAGACCTGCCACCCATGACTGGGAAACAGTCTCATGACATGCACAATTGAGCCACATCCTCAGGTGTATCTGTTAGGATGATTTTAGCTGCAAGTATCAAAAAACCTTACTCCAGCTGAAGTCTATCCCCAAAGGGCTTAGCTGAAGACCCACATCATTGGAAACACCTCACAGAGTAAACATGTGGTTCTATTTACTCACAGAAGTACGTATTAGATCCATGGGAAAGAACCACAAGGCAGAGCTGCAGAAACTATGAAAGACCTAATAGTAGAATTTTTTTATATTAGGTATTGGCATATCCCAATGATCTGTACTACTCTAGGATGTGATTGCTTAGGAGTGAATGTAATTTGAACTTATTCATGGTTAGAGAGTGTCTGCAGTTGAGAACCAGGCACATCCATCTACTCTGATCCTGAACATGGCTCTAAAGTACATTGCTTGAAGAAAACAGACCCCAAAGATTACAGGTGGGGACTGTTTTAAGTAGTTCCATACCCAAGTGGAGATCAAAGAAGTCCAACTAAAAGAATTGTGGATGGACATGACAATGATAGATTAAGCAAAAGTTATATTTCAAAGGTCTATCTTGAAGATTATTTCTCAGAGTTTGGAGGAACTAACATGATTGGCTGTGGAAGGAATCACACATGTGAAATTTCTTAAAATAACGTTTTATTGACATAATTTTGCCTATGTTACACATTAAAAAAAAAAAAAACCTTTACACTTAAAAAACAAAGACTCCCTCCAACTGGCATGAACAATAAGAATTATTCTAACCATGAGCACTGGATAACACAAGGGGAAGTCCAGAGGCGTAGTGGACTTTAGAGCGATGAACTCAAAGTCTCAGTTATATTATCAAAGCTCTTCCTACTACATTTCATCCTACTATCTTCATTGTTCACTTAATCCTAAGGTCAGTTTTCTTTATGTTTCCAAGAAGTTGTCAGTAGTAGTAAAGGCTATATGCTTCCCTATCCATGTCCACTGGAAGGAAGAAAGCACTTTTTCCAAGCTATCAAAGAAATGTTTTTTCTTTCAGACCAATTGGGACAACGTAAGTCATATGCTTAGTCCTAAACCAATAACTGATGCCAAAGAAAGCAATGGGTTGATTGGCTTAGGCTGCTAAACAATCATTTCCAAGAGGGATGAGACACATGATTGGTTTTAACTAATCAAGAACTAACCAAGAACTCAGCAATTATGCAAACTACAAATGGAAGAAAAGTGGAGTGGATTTGGCAGGGGTAAATTATAATGTTCATAAGGCAGGCAAGATTTAAAAGGACCTTTAGAGCACAGAGCTTTTGACATAATTTTGACACCTGCTAACATGAGTCTAAATTTGAGAGTACACGCAATCATTCCAATGACTTACCTCTAAAACTGCTGGTATTAAATATGCAAAGTGTCTTGGACAAAACATCTGTAACACCCGCTGAAGATTCTTCTCTAAAGACACTCTTACATGAAATGAAATCCCTTCTCCTTCCTTCAAAATAGTCAAATTACTGACTTCACAGCTATTTAGCAGGAGAAAAAGCAGATAAACTTGGGCATTCCTTTCCTCTTGGACTCCTTTAGAAAGCTGTAGAGCATTATTTTCCTTTTGTATTTCAGCAATTTGGTTAGTGGGCTTCTTTTTTTTTCCTAAGCTGATCACTATAGATAAACACAAAATCTCTAAATAGATTTTCCTAGTCAGTTAACCATATTCTTGGGGGAAAACATAAGGTAGAATCATTATTAAAAAGCATTCTCAGTAACATACATCTTTATTATGTCAGTGTTTTGCCAAAAAAAAAAAGATTGATAGTAAAATCCACTTAATTTTTTTCTGCACAGAATCAAGCCATCTGCCTCAAAGTACACCACCAGCCTCTGTTAGATGAATTCACACATTTTAAAGCCCCAGAGTAACCATTTGAATGGAAATTGGACACTCCTTGTCATTTAGGAAGCTTTTTTAAACTGGAAAGGCTTCTCATTTGTTCAATTAAATGTGTGTGTATGCAATATACTTTATGAAATTTATCCCAAAACAGCAAGGGCTGAAATAATATTTGAAACAGATGGCACAGCTGTTGTATTTTGAGAGTTACCCATGGACATAGATGGAGACATTGAGGGAACTCTGAAGTGCAAGTCAAAATATTGTACAATCAAAACTGTCAACCACAGCCATTAGAGATGGGTCCTCACCTTCCCTAATGAAGGTGTGTGGAAAGTGCAAAGATTTAGTCAAGTGGAACTTATATGCTTCTCTGAATGAATTCTTTTCTTCTCAGTTGAGCTTTAAAATTTGAGAATGCCGGATCTGCCGCCTTGGAGTTTTCTCTCTCCTGAATACTATTTGAAAACAGAGCTACATACTGCAAGTATTGGGTATTCCCAAAATATTCCCAAGTATTCCCAAAGGAATGTCAAATAGTGGTGTGTGCATAGCAGAGAAAGCGAAATAGTGTTTAGACCTGAAGGAGCAGATGGGGGAGGGAACCCAGAGATAGTTCTCTATGGCTCTAGCTTTGCAGGAGAGGGAACAAAGGCCAAAGAAGGTTAAGAATCATCACTTGCATTCCACAGAACTGCTCTCCTCAGACTCATTCCAGGGCAACTTCCACCACAGACACTGCTTCACTAAAGGAAAAGAAAGGTTGCTGCTTTTGAATTTTACTTTATTTTATCTAATTTCACTTTGATTAAGAGTGTCATATCTTTTTTTAAAAAGTCATAATTTTTTATAAAGCAGATTTAGAATGCCAAAGTAGAGATCAATTTTTCTTAAAATTGCTTTAAGGTAAAAAATTTTCACAAAAAAGGAAGTATACATGCTTTAATTTCTATAAACAATGTGTGTGTGTGTTAACAGGATATTTGGCTAAATTTTTCATTTTACATTAATCACGTAGACAACTTGCAGCTCTAAAAAAAATGCTAACAATTCTACATCTTAATCTAATGAAGTGAGTAATAAGTTCTGATGCAAAATTCTTGAATTCAGAATTCTTGAGTAGGTGACATACATCTGAGCAAACATATATACACACACACAAAATGCATAAACAGCAACTGGGAGGAAAATATTTCCACAGTCATAGCAACAATTCTTTTTAAATGCATCATTGTCTGGGGCTTGAAAGTTCACACATTTCCCTCTCACTTGTGGTTTTATGACATGAGTGTTGAAAGCAGATGCCTTTAGTTTATTTCAGGGAGAACCCTGAGCTACTGAAAATGACAAATCTCAGTAATCACGTTTAGGCTCCCATATTCTTCTACGTTGAAAAGAAATGGATAAAACCCTTAATAAGAGAAGCAGCAAATAACTAAGTTTATCCATCATCTTCTCTGCAGTAAGAGTTAATGAAACAGAAATGAAACCGTGTCCATCTTCAGAGGAACTTTTCCCCAAAAGACTATGTTCCTATACTTCAGTGGAATCCTCCTGAAGAGAGCAAATTGATTTTCTAAAACATCCTTGGTTATTCCAGAGACAGAATAAAGTCACAGTCTGACATGTCAACCTACCACATTTCTAAACCGATCTATACAACTGGAACAAAGGAAGAATTAGGGCAACTTCAGGTCACCTCAGCAGAAAGTCCATTTAGGCCTGAACTACCCTAACAATTGGTTCATTTACCACCTTTACTTCACCAATTATTTCACCATGGCTCTTGTGAATACATGGTGTAGCCCAGTCTTTGTTTCCCTGTAAATCAGAGCAGTAGTTCCTAAAAAGCAATAACTGCACATAACTAATGGACACTGACACTTGTGCTGGGGGTGGGGGTTCGTTCTCCCCAGAATAAGGCTCCACTTCTCTACCTTTTGCTCTCAGGGGAAACAAAGAAAATTCCCAGTACCCTGAGAAGTTTCTGCCTCCCTGTTTCCATTATATAACCTTTTTGACAAGTTTCTGTAAAGGATTTTAAAATCAGAAAAGCTCAAACACATTGATCTTAAAATTTCTTTTAAGTTACTGACATTTCCTTTCTCACATAATAAGTGGTGAAAGCCAGTCAACAGCTCAAGAGTGTTTCTTTTTCATTGATGTGGTCTTGTGTATGAAAAAGAAAAAAACTCACTGAAATTCACCTCTATAAAGTTCTACATTAAAATGTGTGAGTCACCCACACAAACATACACATTCATTCATATACCCATTAACTGGGGGAGAGAGAGAAAATGAGAAGTTGACTTGGAAAAGATCAGCACAGCAAACCTATACCTCAATCATTTTTAGCATTGCTTTCTTCCATGGATGTAGTAGAAGGTCTTCCCAAGGGTACCACAGAGAGCTAATCTACCCCATGTTCACTCCTAGAAGCTCTAACCTGATGGGCAGGGAGCTCATCCTAAGGTAAGAGAACAACCAGGTGCCCCATACCATGTGGGGTCATCTGCAACTGCATGTTCCAAAAGATGGTCTGGGATGCTGAATTATACAACATTGCTCAAGGTATCTTAAGACAAACTACCCCTGAGAAGCCGTGAGAAACTGAAAGGGTGAGCTAAATAAAAGAGTTTTGCACAAGGACCTTTATTTATAAGAAACAAAGAATGAGGCCCTATACTAGGCTCTAAAGAAAGAATGAATAGATAGATGGAGAGAGTGCCCATCCTTAATCTGTTTGATGACAGGAGGGAAAACAAGGACCCCTCACTATGGAGAAGAAAAATGCCATCAAAATGAGTGTGGTAAATTCCCAAAAACCTATGAAAGTCAGAGTGATATCAGAAGGGCCACAGCAGCACTGATGGCCATAACCAGCTGATAAAAGAATTTAAGCTTCCAAACCAAAAATATAGGCTGCCATATAAGGTTAAAATTGTGTTTCTTTTTTCTCTACTATGCTTTTATGAGTTGTCTAGTTCTATTTCTTAAAAGCATGGCCAGACTTCCCTACACTAAGACCTTCTCTTACTTCTCCATAGACCCATGCACCCTTCATACAGCAACCTCCAACCTGAATTATGTGTGATTATGACAGGTGTACTTTTCTATAGGTGTATTATACCTCAATACAAATAAAAACACAGCAACCACATACAACAAACAGATAGATGAACTAAGTCAGACCACAGCTAATCAGGTCTTCCGTTTCTGAGGAAAACTGTGTGTTTGTTCAATGACTTCTTTTCAGCCTCCATTTTCTAACATAAAAAGATGTACCCTCCTCAGAGCTAAAACTGAGACCTCTTGCCCAGAGATCCCTTCTTCTAAGCCTACTACACTATGAACACCACCATCTCACATGGAGCTATGAGCCATTTGTTCCTCTGTTCCTCAGTCTATAATTTTCATGTCAGGAGTTGGCAAATGCAATTTAATAAGACTCAAAGTTATTTGATTCTAATACTCAGTTTCATTCTGTGATTTCAAACCAACATGAGTTACTTGGACCAAGTTATTTCATCTTAATTTCATATATGTTTTAAATATCTTACAAAGTATATCACTCTGCTTTCTCTAGTTTAAACAAAAAACTCCCCTTCCACCCCCACACTCATGCACACAATCCTGTAGAAGTTAACAAGTAAAGGGCCAACTTAAAGTGTGCTTATGAATGGAAATCTGAAGCTAACCAAAAGTAAATAAAAATATTATGATCAGAAAATTCATTTGGGATCACTCAATTCACAACCAGTACATTAAATAATTTCTTAAAAACAAACATCTCATTCCATCTTTCCAATCAATGCCACTCAATTAAATGCATCATTGCATGTATAATTATTTTCCTCTATACATCTTGGATGTCTTTGGCTTTTTAAAACGGAAGACAATTTCTTGGCAGCAAATGATAAAGTTCCATATGGCTCCT
Organism: Balaenoptera ricei; assembly: GCF_028023285.1. Lineage (NCBI taxonomy): Eukaryota > Metazoa > Chordata > Mammalia > Artiodactyla > Balaenopteridae > Balaenoptera > Balaenoptera ricei. Next base: position 111,807,687 of record NC_082642.1, read on the forward strand.
GACTATTTTCTTTTTTTATCTCTGTTGCATTTAGGATTCCTTCCCATAATACAAACATGATGAGACTGACAGTTTTCTGAAATCATAGCTGGTATTTTAAGAAAACTTACTCTTGATCTTCTATCACTAGGCAACATAACTTAGGCATAAATTGTTGATCAAAGTTGGCCTAAAATTTTAACAGCCTTCTTAGGCAATTGTTTTTCCCCAAAGTAGAGTTTAACTTTAGGAAGTGTTCATATGTAAAGGCAATGCATTATAAATTTCTCCACACTTTAGAAAATAAAATAACTTATTTTCTGGTACAATTTATTTTTAAAATGTTTTCAAAGTGTATGGAAGATAATGGGAATTATTTAAGGTGGAAAATAGCTTGTAAGGGACAACATCAGTCTTGAGAATGTGAATGAGACAAATATCTAAATAAATACAAATATTTAAAACTCTATATTCAGAAAAACTTTAAAATTCCAATTTATCCCAAGATGAGAATTTTGAATATGCTTCAAGACACAAAATTATTTTTTCTACCATTTTCACATGTCTCTCCACGAGCTCTTTCTTGAATCAGTCTGATTATTAGTAGGGAATCTTCATCCTCATCACTCAATCACAGATATTTTCCCAACAGACCAGGGAGCTACACTCCAGGTAAAATCTGCTAGTCTTCTTTATGTCCTTCAGACTTTTGTTTTTGAGACCACATACTTCTCTTTCTTTCCCTAAATCTCTTTAACTTTGACTTGAGACACTGACTCTTTTTCTTTTTTTTTTTTTTAATTGAGGTAACGTTGGTTTATAACATACCACATCTTCTTTATCCATTCATCCACTGATGCACACTTAGGTTGTTTTCATATCTTGGCTATTGTAAATGCTGCTGCAATAAACTTAGGGGTGAATATATCTTTTCAAATTAGTGTTTTCATAGTCTACAGATAAGTACCCAGAAGTAAAATAGCTGGATCATGTGATAGTTTTATTCTTAATTTTGGGGGGAATCTCCATACTGTTTTCCATAGTTTCTGTACCAATTTACATTTACATTTACATTCCCATCAACAGTGTATCAGAGTTTCCTTGTCTCCATACCCTCTCCAGTACTTGTTATTTCTTGCCTTATTGGTAATAGCCATTCTAACAGACATGAGGTGATATCTCACTATGGTTTTGATTTGAATTTTCCTAATAATTAGTGATGTCAAACATCTTTTCCTGTGCCTGTTGGCCATCTATATTCAAATCCTCTGCCAGTTTTTTTTTAAATCAAATTGTTCTTTTTGTTTTTGAGTTATATGAGTTATTCACATATTTTGCATATTAACCTCTATCAGATATACCATTTGCAAATATATTCTCCCATTCATTATGTTGTCTTTTCATTTTGTTGATGGTTTTCTTTGCCATGCAGAAGCTTTTTAGTTTGATATAGTCCCATTTGTTTATTTTCCCTTTTGTTTCCCTTGCCTGAGGAGATATCCAGAAAGATATTGGTAAAATGTCAAAGAGCACACTGCCTATATTTTCTTCTAGGAATTTTATGGTTCCGGGGCTTATATTCAAGTCTTTAAGCAATTTTGAGTTGATTTTTGTGTATGGTGTGAAAGTGCTTTAGTTTCACTCTTTTGCATGTGGCTGGCTGTCTAGCTTTCCCCAACACTATTTACTGAAGAGACTATCCTTTCTCTATTGTACATTCTTTGCTCCTTTGTTATAAATTAATTGCCCATATACGTATGGGTTTATTTCTGGGCTCTCAACTCTGTTCCATTGATCTCAGAGTCAATTTTTTTTTTTTTTTTTTTTTTTTTTTTTTTTTTTTTTTGCTAATACCATGTTGTATAGATTACTACAGTTTTTTAGAATAATTTGAAATCAGGAAGTGTGATACCTTTACCTTTGTTTTTTTTTTTTTTCCCTCAGGATTGCTCTAGCTATTCAGGATCTTTTGTGGTTCCATATAAATTTTAGGATTTTTTTGTTCTATTTCTGTGCAAAATGTTACTGGGATTTTGATAGGGATTACATTGAATCTGTAGACTGCTTTAGGCAATATGAAAATTTTAACAATATTAATTCTTCCAATCCATGAGCACAGAATATCTTTCCATTTCTTTGTATCTTCTTCTGTTCCTTTCAAGAGTGTTTAAGTTTTCAGTGTACAGGTCTTTCATCTCCTTGGTTAAATTTATTCCTAGGTATTTTATTCTTTTTGATGAAATTTTAAATGGAATTGTTTTCTTGAATTCTCTTTTTGATAGTTCATTATTAGTGTATATAAATGCAACAGATTTCTGTGTATTAATATTATACCCTACAACTTCACTTATTGTATTAGTTATAATAGTTTTTTGGTGGAGTCTTTAGGGTTTTCTATACATAGTATCATGTTATCTGCAAATAGTGACAGTTTTACTTCTTCCCTTCTAATTTAGATATCTTTCATTTCTTTTTCTTGTCTGATTGCTGTGGCTAGGACTTCCAATACCATGTTGAATAAAAGTACTGATAGTGGACATCCTTGTCTTGTTCCTGATCTTAAGAGGAAAAGCTTTCAGTTTTTTTACCATTGAGTATGATGTTAGCTGTAGGTTGTCATATATGGCCTTCTTATGTTGAGGCACATTCCTTCCATACACATTTTATTTAGTTTTGTCATAAATGGCTGTTAAATCTTGTCAGATGCTTTTTCTGTCTCTTTTGAGATGTTCATGTGATTTTTATTTTTTATTTTTTTAATATGGTGTATCATGTTGATTGATTTGTGGATGTTGAACCACCCTTGCATCCATGGAATAGATCCCATTTGATCATGGTGTATGATCCTTTTAATGTATTGTTGTATTTGGTTTGCTAATATTTTGTTAAGGATTTTTTGCACCTATGTTCATCAGCAATATTGGCCTGTAATTATCTTTTCTGTGTTGTTTTTCTCTGGTTTTGATATTAGGGTAAATGCTGGCCTTGTAAAATGTGTTAGGAAGAGTTGAGAAGGATTGGTGTTCAATTTTTTGGAAGACTTTGAGAAGGATTGGTGTGAATTCTTCTTTGAATGTTTGTTAGAATTTTCCTGCAAAGCCATCTGGCTTTGGACCTTTGGTTTAGGGGAGGTTTTTGATTTCCTTACTAGTGATCAGTCTCTTCAGATTTTCCATTTCTCATCATTCAATCTTGGAAGGTGGTATGATTCTCAGAATTTGCCCATTTCTTCTAAGTTGTCCTATTTGTTGGTATATAGCTGTTCATAATATTCTCTTATAATCTTTTGTATTTCTGTGGTTTCCATTGTAATTTTTCTTCTCTCATTTCTGATTTTATTTAACTGAGCCTTCTCTCATTTTTTCTTAGTGAGTCTAACTAAAGGTTTGTCAATTTTGTTTATCTTTTCAGAGAACAAGTTCTTGGTTTCATTGATTTTTTCTATTGTCTTTTAGTCTGTGTTTCATTTATTTCCACTCTGATCTTTATTATTTTCTTTTTCCTACTAACTTTGGGCTTTGTTTGTTCTTCTTTCTCTAGTTCCTTTAGTTGTAAGGTTAGGTTGTTTATTTGAGATTTTTCTTGTTTCTCAAGATAGGCCTGTATTGCTATAAACTCCCCTTTTAGAACTGCCTTTGCTGCATTCCACAGATTTTGGTGTGTTTTATTTTCATTTTCATATGTCATCAGGTATTTATGGATTTGTTCTTTGATTTCTGCATTGACCCAATAGTTGCTCAGTAGCATGTTGTTTAATCTTCACCTATTTGTGACATTATCAGTTTTCTTCTTGTAGTTGATTTCTAATTTCATTGTGCTTGCAAAAGATGCTTGATATTACTTCACTCTTCACTAATTTGTTGAGACTTATTTTGTGTTCCAACATATGATCGCTCCTTGAGAATGTTCCATGTGCTCTTAAGAAGAATGCATCATTATGCTGCATTTGAATGGAATGTTCTATATAAATCTATTACATCCATCTGGTCTAATATTTTATTTTTGGCCATTTTTCCTTGTTGACTTTCTGTCTGGGTGATCTATCCATTGTTGTAAGTGGAATGTTATAGCCCCTGCTAACATTGTGTTACTGTCAGATTTGCCCTTTAGGTCTGTTAATAATTGCTTTATATATTCTGGTGCTCCTTACTGACAGTTATGTTTTCTTTCTTATGCTTCCCCTTTATCATAATATAATATCCATTTTCATTTCTTGTTACCTTTTTTGGCTAGATGGTCTAACATGAGTATGTCTGCACCATACTTTCTTTTGGCCTCTATTTGCTTGGCGTATCATCTTCCATTCCTTTGCTTTGAGCCTATATTCATCTTCAGAACAGAGTCTCCCAGAGCCAGCATATCATTGGGTCTTGTTTTTTTTTTTTTTTTTTTTAATCCAGCCAGTAACTCTGTGACTTTTGATTGATGAATTTAATCCATTTACACTTGGAGTGACTGTTGATAAATGAGGACTTAGTACTGCCATTTTATCCTTTGTTTTCTGGTTGCTCTACACCTCCATTTTTCTTTTTCTTGTGTTTCTATCTGCCATTTTAGTTTGGTAGTTTTCTAAGATGTTTTCTCAGTTCCCTCTTTTTTTTGTTTTGTGTCTCTGCTCTAGATTTATATTTTGTGATTACCATGTGGTTTGTATATAATGTCTTATAGATAAAATAGTCCTTTTTCTACTGATAGCATTTTATCTTTACTGCCTATATGAGTTCTCTCCTTTTCCTCTTCCCCTTTTATGTTTTTGTTGTCTCAAATTATTCCTTTTTACCTTGTGAGTTTGTTACCAAACTGAAGTTACTATAGTTATCCTTACTGATTTCTTTCCCTTTAAACTGTATGCTACAATTAAGTGTTTAACAGCCTATTCTGATATAAAATTGCAATTTTATGATTCTGTCTATTTATCACCTTACTCAAAGTTTTGTGTACTTTTGCCTTTTCATTTCAGGTAGAAGAGCTCCTTTCAACATTTCTCGTGAGGCAGGTCTAGTGGTGATGAACTCCCTCAGCTTTTGTTTGTCTGAGAAAGCCTTTATTTTTCATTCAGATCTGAAGGATACCTTGGCTGGACAGAGTATTCTTGCTGAAAGTTTTTATCTTTCAATATTTTTAATACATCATTCTACTTTCTCCTGTCCTATAGAGTTTCTGCTGAGAAATCTGCTGAAAGCCTAATGGGGGTTCCTTTGTAGGTTACTGTCCTTCCTTCCTTGCTACCTTTAAAATTCTTTCTTTGTCATTGATTTTTTTGACTTTTTTTTTAACATCTTTATTGGAGTATAATTGCTTTACAATGGTGCGTTAGCTTCTGCTTTATAACAAAGTGAATCAGCTATACATATACATATATCCCCATATCTCCTCCATTTTGCGTCTCCCTCCCACCCTCCCTATCCCACCCCTCTAGGTGGTCACAAAGCACCAAGCTGATCTCTCTGTGCTATGTGGCTGCTTCCCACTAGCTATCTATTTTACATTTGGTAGTGTATATATGTCCACGCCACTCTCTCACTTCATCCCAACTTACCCTTCCCCCTCCTCATGTCCTCAAGTCCATTCTCTACGTCTGCATCTTTATTCCTCTCCTGCCCCTAGGTTCGTCAGAACCTTTTTTTTTTTTTTTTTTTAGATTCTATATATATGCGTTAGCATATGGTATTTGTTTTTCTCTTTCTGACTTATTTCACTCTGTATGACAGACTCTAGGTCCATCCACCTCACTACAAATAACTCAATTTCGTTTCTTTTTATGGCTGAGTAATATTCCATTGTATATATGTGCCACATCTTCTTTATCCATTCATCTGTCTATGGACACTTAGGTTGCTTCCATGTTCTGGCTATTGTAAATAGTGCTGCAGCGAACATTGTGGTACATGACTCTTTTTGAATTATGGTTTTCTCAGGGTATATGCCCAGTAGTGGGATTGTTGGGTCGTATGATAGTTCTATTTTTAGTTTTTTAAGGAACCTCCATACTGTTCTCCATAGTGGCTGTATCGATTTACATTCCCACCAACAGTGCAAGAGGGTTCCCTTTTCTCCACACCTTCTCCAGCATTTATTGTTTGTAGATTTTTTGATGATGGCCATTCTGTCTTTGTCATTGACTTCTGACAGTTCTAATGTAATGGTCTTGGAGAAAGTCTTTTTGTGTTGAGGTAATCTGGTGTTCTCTTAGCTTCATGGACTTATATATCCAGTTCTTTCCCCAGGTTTGGAAAGTTCTCAGCTATTATTTAAATAAACTCTCTGCTTCCTTCTCCCTCTCTTCTCCTTCTGGGATACCAATTATTCTTATGTTGACCTTCGCAGTGAAGTCATATAGTTCTCACAGAATCTCCACAATTTTTTTAGATCTTAGTTCTCTCTCCTCTTCTGCCTGTATTTCTATATTTCTATCTTTGAGCTCGCTAATTCTCTCTTCCATATTATCTACTCTATTTCCAGTGCTTTCTAATGTGTTCTTCATCTCATTTATTGAGTTCTTCAGCTCCAAATTTCAGTTCAGTTCTTTTTTAGAGTTTCTATCTCTTTGGTAAAGTATTTCTTCTATTCATTAACTTTATTCCTAAGCTCACTGAATTGCCTTTCTGTTTTCTTGTACCTCTTTGAGTTTCTTCATGCCAGCTATCTTGAATTCTCTATTAGTTCAATCACAATATTCTATGACTTTAAGTTTGGTTTATGGAGTTTTGTCATTTTCTTTTTATGATACCATGTTACCATGTTTTTCATGGTGCTTGATGGTTGTTCGTCTACCTGTGCATTTGAAGTAACAAACACATTTCTTCTTTAGGTAAAGCTTTTTTTACTTGCTTCTGACAATTCAACATTAGTAATTAGAGATCTTTCTTTTGTTTTTCAGTAGGTGGCACTATAGCACAAATTTTTGGTTTCTCTTACCTGAGCTACCTCTAGTTATATTTGAGATCAGCAGTTTCCATCGTCCACCACTTCTGCCAGAGGTGTTGCTCAGTACCCCTGTTGTTGCTGCTTATGCCTCTTGAGTCTCCTGTGCCTTGCTGCTGCTGGTGTCATGGCTGTTGCTGGCATTGCTGCCTGGGGTACAGGGATGGCAGATGCTTCCACCATGACTGGGGTTGCAGGCTTTGCTGCCACAGGGGAAAAGGGGGGAAGCCAGGGGTGCTTCTGTTACCTCTGGGCTTGTCAGGTTCACAGGTGCTACTACTGCAGATTGGTGGGCCAGAGTCATGGGTACTTCCACAGCTGGAGAGACAGGGTCATAGGCCTTGCTGCTGCTGTCTACTTCCCTGTGGCTGTGGGCACTGCTGTTGCTAGGAAGCCAGAGTTGTGTGCACAGCCTCCTCTCCTGATCCTGGGTTCTTTGGGCTGGCAGGGTCAGCTGCTGTGGCTGGGGGGGCAGGAACACAGGCACTGCTTTCACTGTGCCCCCAGTTTTTCCTCCTCTATGTGCTCCAATCCACCCACCTTTAGATATACAGATGTGTGGAATTTTCTGGCATCCTGGTGTGTTGTGCAGAGGAATTTTTGGTGACTTATGGACATTTTACTGATTGTAGATTGAAGGGGACATCTCACATTGCCACGATGCTGATGTCCTGACATATTTCTTCAAATCTTACAGCCAGAGTACTCTTCCAGACCCTAAACTAACCACCTTATTCTCAAATAATATAAATTATTATGATCATCTTCATCATAAATGTATTATTGATAGTAATAAGCTCACCTGCCCCCAAATCACTTTAAATCAAAAGTAGAAGTCTCACAAACAACATGTTGATAAAGTCAAATCAAGTCCCATCTCAACTTTATTCATCTATATCTCGAGTCAAGCAGATCCTAAGTCTGAATCTTGTGTCCCAGAATCGCCTTATGTGCTTAAATGTCATCTACAAATTATTAACCTATGCTAATTAGAGGCACAGATTTAAGTATCTAACTCTAGTCTAACATAGGCAGACTTTATTATGGTGTTTTATTCCGAATAGACAGTCAATTATTATTGACTAATTTCGGACATGAAATTCTTAGGAGAAAACAAATTAATTCATTATAACCTTATTTAGAATGATGGTAATTGATAATGAAGCACAAAGAATCTACATCTTCTACCGAGAAGATTTATAGAGTAGTTAGAAAAAGCAAATGTTAGTTTGAAGGGTGCTATTTAACTTTCCAGGGATATTACACAATCTTCATGGTAGATAACACTAGAAGAGAGGGCATTAGTGTCAAGCCATTGAAGAAGAGAATATCTGTAACATCCAATGAAAAGATGTTTAAATCTAATTGTCTTTCTCTTCCACAGGGTCTATCACATCATAGAGGCAAACAAAGCAGTATTTTTATTTATGAGGTTTTCATCACCTGTCAGCAGGAAGAGCCTGGAAAGCTCTCAGATCAAGATGCTAATCTAACTCCAAAGAAGCTGATGCATTTTATCAAAGTTCTATAAGAAGAATAGCTTATGAATATGGCCAGATGGAGAGCTGCATAACTTTGCAGGGAAGAAATTCACATGAGAATTACAATGAAAGGAGAGGGGGAATCCCTGCAAAGCTCTAATTTCCAACAGCTCCTAGTATAAATTTAACCAAATTAAAATCTTTTCACATGGGTGCAACTGAGCTAGCCATTACTATAAGGAAATATATTAGAGCAAAAGCTATTTGGAGGCATTAAAGTATTCCCGGAGTGTACCAACATGGGCGCAGATCATTTTTTTCATTCACAAAGACTACACTTTCATTATTGCTTATTGCCATAGACTCAGAAGGGAAGAGTACTTGGGTTTTCCCTCTCTAGATTAACTTGGAGAGAACTTTGCTATGATGTAAAGGCAGAATGTATACCTGGGATATGCAGCTCAGTTTGGGGACTTTTAATTCTAGTGGTAAAATGGCACTGAATGAGATAGACCACTAGAGAATAGATTTGTCAAATCCCCATATCCTAGGACAATGACAAGGGCACTGGGTCCAAGAATAAGAACAGTGACTTCTGGTTGTTAAAAGTTGGCCAGGAAGACACCCACAGTGAGGCAACTAGACTTCTTACCAATAGCAGAAAAGGAAGACTGTCAAAGATAACAAAGCAACCTGCCTGCGATCTTTTATTTTCTTTGCCCCTCTCTCCTTCTCCATGTGTCTTCTCAAACTCACTCTCCTCACATATTTTCACCTCTAAAGTCCTCCTCCCTTATGTCTACCAACAAATTTTACCATAGAATCATTATTTCTACCAGGCCACACTGCCATTTCCAAATATCTGTTATTCAGCTCCGCTAAAATGAGGCATTTACAGCCTCAAATTCAACATGTTCTAAATTCAAACCTTGGCCATCTGAGCCATTCCCCCTTAATTTTCATTATCTGTTAATGAATCATATTCTCACAGGCACCCAGACTGAAATATTCCAACCATCTTTATCCTCTCTTTATTCCTCTCATTCTTTCTCATCCTAATCCAGTCCATCACTTGTCACAAAGCCTGTCACATCTACAATGTTTCCCACCTAGAACAACACCATAAAATAAAACTGAAGGCTGTTCCTTGGGAGAAATGGCTTAAACAAAGGAGTCTGTAGAACATTTGGAGAGAGAAGTGCTCCATAGAAAACAGGAGATAAGAAAAAAAGCAGGAGACAGTTGGTAAGAAGAAAAGCACAGAGAGCAAAAGTAAACTCAAGGAAATTTTTTTTACTCCTTCTGGAGAAATTGTCAAGTTTTCAAGATCCTTGAAGTGTGAGTTGCCCACAGCTGAGGCAGGCAGCATCTAATGATACAGGTAATGGACCTTATAAGGATAGAAGCAGACCCATCTCAGAGATCATAGTAGAGTGTTTGGGAGAATTATGACCAAACCAAGGAAGGTAGAAAATTTAAGATGCTCTCCTCCTGTGCAACCAAGAAAAGCAGGCAGGCTCTGAAGATCAAAACTATTTCAGCATTGGGAGTATTGAAATAATGTGTTTCAAGTTAGTTAAATTGCTTATAAATATATTTTATGTTAAGCATATTGGTCTTGAATTTCACATATGCCCAATGGTCCACAAGCTAGGGAACTTGACCATAGAGTAATAGTCCTTGAAAGAAATACTACAGAACTTGGGTGCAAAAATTTGTTGACATATGTGCTGTATTTTATTTAGACGGATGTCAGTACCTCATCTAGACAGGCTCAGTGGACTCCTAACTATTCTCCTGCCAATTAATCTTTCTCTTCTTTCTTCCTCAGAAAATTTTCCTTTTTAAAGTAATTGTTGACCAAGGCTCTACCTTTTTTTTAAAGCAACAAGTTTTTAATATATCTATTTATTATTTTTAATATATGTTAAATAAAAATAATAGACTTTGCTTAATATTCAAAACTTTTTTACAATCTGATTCCAACATAAGCTTCTGCATATCATTGCATTCTGAATATTTTATAAATTTGTGAGTCATAAAAATATTCAATAATAAAAATATTTTAGCAATATTAATAAAATAAACTGTACCATAATACTGATCTATCCACCTCTTTCCCAACATAGTACATATTTACACACTCGCTTGTCTTTGTTAATCCCATTCCCTCTGCTTAGAATTTGTCTTCCCATGTCTAGTTCTTGAAATTGTATTCAACGTCAAAAACCCAGATCAAATATCTACTCCTTCTTGAAGTCCTTTTTGTCCCTTTTTTGCTCTCAACTCTTAGAGGGCTTTGGTCATTGTCTCTATGGTACTTCCTATATTTTGCTTCAAATTGTTAAAATTGAATTGGCAAAACATGGGAAGTGTCATATTTTGTGCCACAATTCATGTATATATATATATGAATTCTCTATATATACATATATTCCTATAGGTATAGTTTTGTTCCTATAGGTATAGTTTTCTATTGCTTCCATAACAAATTCTTATAAATGTGGTGACTTAAAACAATACAAATTTATTATCCAACAGTTCTATAGGTCAGAAGTCTAACATGGGTCTCACTGGGCTAAAACTGAGTCAGTAGGATGTCATTCTTTTCTGGAAGCTCTAGGGGAGAACCCATTTTCTTGCCTTTTACAGCTTCTAGAGGCCACTCATATTCCTTGGTTTATGAGTCCTTTTCTTCATCTTCAAAGCCAGAAATATTGCATGTCTCTGTCCCTTCTTCCATCATCTCATTTTTCTCTAACCAAATCCAGGAAAGGTTCTCCACTTTTAAGGACTCATAGGATTACATTGGTCCCACCTGGATGATCCAGGTTAATTTCTCCACCTCAAAGTCTTTAACCTTAATCACATCTGGAAAGTCCTTTTGCCAAGTAATGTAACATATTCACAGATTCCAGGGGATTAGGATGTGGACATTTTGGGGGGTTCTTATGTTGCCTACCACAGTATAGAATATAAGCTTCTCAAGGGTAAAAAATATTCTATTTCCTCTTTCTTCTCCACAATGTCTAACATTGCCTTCTCCAAAGTAGGTATATATCACTAACAAATGTATCGCTATATATATTCAGTGTCTGTGTTATTTATTTCTGTTCTAATCTTTGTTATTTCCTTCTTTCCACTAACTTTGGGCTTAATTTGCTTTTCCTTTTTATAGTTTGTTAAGGGGTAAGGTTGGGTTGTTTGAGATCTTTCTTTTTTCTAAAGGTACCTGTTTATCACTGTAAAATTCCCTCTTAGAACTGTTTTGTTGCAGACCATAAATTTCGGTATGTTGTATTTCCATTTTCATTTGTCTAAAGTTTTTTTTTTAATTTTCCCTTTGATTTCTTCTTTGATTCACTAGTTGTTCAGGAGCATGTTGTTTAATCTCCACATATTTGTGAATTTTCCAGTTTTCCTCTTATAATTAATTTCTAGTTTCATGACATTGTGGTTGGAAAAGGATTTTGATATGATGTCAATCTTCTTAAATTTAAGATTGGTCCTGTGGCCTAACATATAATCTATCCTGGAGAATGTTCCATGTGCACTTGAGATGAATGTGTATTCTGCTGCTGTGGATGGAATGTATATGTTTATTAGGACCATCTGATCTAATATGTAGTCTAAATTCACTGTTTTCTTATTGATTTTCTGTCTGGATGATTTATCCACTGTTGAAAGTGGGGTATTGAAGTCTCCTACTATTTTTGTGTTACTGTCTATTTCTCCCGTTAGATCTGTTAATATTTGCTTTATATATTTAGGTTCTCCTATGTTGCGTGCATAAATATTTACAAATGTTATATCCTCTTGATGAATTGACCCCTCTTTCATTATTTAATGACCTTCTTTATCTCCTGTTACAGTCTGTTTTAAAGTCTATTTTATCTGATATAAAAATAGCTATTCCTAATTTTGTTTGGTTTTTATTTGCATGAAATATCTCATTCCATCCCTTCAGTTTCAAATTAAAACTGTATCCTTAAAACTGACATGAGTTTCTTGCAGGCAACATAAAATTGGGTCTTGTTCTTTTATCCAATCAGCCACTGTATCTTTTAATTGGAGAATCTAATCCATTTTCATTTAAGTTAATTATTGATAGGTATTGACTATTGCCATTTTGTTAAGTGTTTTCTGACTATTTTGCAGTCCCTTTGTTTCTTTCTTCCTTTCTCTCTTCCTTTGTGATTTGATGATTTTCAGTTGTGGTATGCTTTGATTCCTTTATCTTTTGCGTATCTACCATAGTTTTTTGCTTTGTGGTTACCATGAGGTTTACATGAAACATCTTATAGTTATAACAGTCTATTTTAAGTTGATAACAACTCAACTTCAAATGCATACAAAAGCTCTACATTTTTATACTCCCCTCTCCCACATTTTATGTTCTTGATGTCATGAGTTACATCCTTTTATACTGTGTATCCACAATATACATTGGCATATTGGCAATAGATGATGGGCATTTTGCCTGTTCCCTTTGCACTGAGCCATGGGGGGATAGCTGCAGTGAGTGTTTGCACACCTGTTAACAACTGCTTCTATGTTTGCTATAGTCCTGTAGGACTCACGAACACAAGCCCTATTGGCTTTCAGAGCTAGGTGATTTGGGGGACCTATCCCCTAGGTGTGGCAGCTTTAAAAGTCTGGGAATTATATTTGAGGTTCAAACCCTTCACTCCTAATGGATAATCTGGGAGTTGAGGGTTCTCTCTTAACTATATGGTGCTGTGTTGGGGGTTGGGATTATGGCAAGGGTATGTCTCGGTCTCTCCTACCTATTTCAGTGTGGCCATTCTCTTAGTCTCCCAATGTGTAGGAGTCACTCAACTAGTTTCTGGATTCCTCTCTGAAGGAATTGCTCCATGTGTAGTGACGTATTCAGTGTGTCAATGGGAGGAAGGAAATTCAGCAGCTTCCTCTGTTGCCATCTTGGTCCAGAGTCTACAAGAATTTCAGGTAGTTATCAATTGTATCTGAGTAAAAATGAGAACTTGTAGTACCTTAGTAATGGGCAAGCAGGGGCACTGTGACATATGTCATTTACACTAGAGAGTTTACCAAAATATAGTAATATTTCCCTCTTTTTATTCTCTATATATTTCAGAATTGGTGAATCTGAAGTAGTCAGTGAAAAACATGATACAGATTCCAAAAATATGACTGTGGGAGCCTCTTAATCCATCTCCTCTCTGTTAATCTGTCTTCTCTTCTCTCTCCAATCTATCTTTCTTAAACAGAGTTCTAATCAAATGACTTCCCTGGTAAAGATGTCAACGACTTCCTACTAAATAATGTTGAAACTAACTAGACTGAAATTAAAACTTGCCAGTATTATCCCAAACTTTACTTTTACACATTTCAACCCACAATTTTGTGAGTTAATGGTTCAATAATAAATGTCCTAATGGAATTCAAGAATGGAATATGAACTTGAATGTACACTATTGCTAGCTAGAAACCCCTTGTCTTCTCAGTGAAAATTTTGGTGATACCTTAGTGGATTTATATTTTGATAAAATTTTCACACAATTTAGTCATTGTGAATTCTTTAAAATCATTTGTAGGTCTTCCCTGGTGGCGCAGTGGTTGAGAATCTGCCTGCCAATGCAGGGGACACGGGTTCAAGCTCTGGTGTAGGAAGATCCCACATGCCATGGAGCAACTAGGCCCGTGAGCCACAACTACTGAGCCTGCGCGTCTGGAGCCTGTGCTCCGCAACAGGAGAGGCCGCGAGAGTGAGAGGCCCGCTCACCGCGATGAAGAGTGGCCCCCGCTTGCCGCAACTAGAGAAAGCCCTCACACAGAAACGAAGACCCAACACAGCCAAAAATTTTAAAATTAATTAATTAATTAATTTTTAAAAAAACCATTTGTAATGAGGTTTCTTTAGAATGTAAAAAAAAAAAAAAAAAAGCCAAAAATGCAAAACAAAACAAAACAAAACACTGGCATGGGGATTTCCAATTAAAGGTAGAGGATTAAATGGTTTTTGTTGAACAGTCCTTCCCAAAGCACACTGAAAGCAGCAAAATATGAAGAAAACATCTCTGATGAAACTGGGAATGCACAGATCCAAACATTAAACTAGGAAGAATACCTGCCAAAACAATAGTAGTGTCTCATAACTAGGGAAGTAGGTTACCAGAAAGACAGAGAACAGCAGAAAGGGTGAGTGGCAATTGCAATTCTACTGCTGGAGGCAGTGAGGTGTACAGTTACAAACACGCTAGATCGCCCATGGAAGACTTCTGACATTCCAACCTCCCTTGCAACCCCCAAGGACTCTTGATTGTCCCCAAAAGAGAAACACACAAATTAAGGGGAGACATGCCTCAGAGGGAAGATGATAGAGGGGGTTTGGTAAAAAAGTGTGTGAGACTGCAATCCGAGGTCAGATCACTCCTCCCACCCCTCCCTACACCACTTTTGGGGAAGTAGGTGGCCCAGGCCCAAGAGACCTTACTCAAAGATGCACAATAGAACCAGTAAAAGGTCTATACTAAGGTATTACAGGGAAGTTAGAAAAGAATATGAGAAGCAAAAATTAGTCAAAAATTAGACATCAGAAGAGGCATTTCAAAGAAACTTACAGAAGAAAATTTCAAGGACAATAAATTCCAAATACAGTTAACTTGGACTCTGCGGGGGAAAAAAAGCTCAAAGAAGACAAAGAAACCAAAGGAGAGATAATAAGTTAATTTGACAGATGATAAATGGAAGCAAAAAAATGAAATAAAATCATTACAGAAATGAAAACCACATGAGAAGCACCCAAAATTAGAAGACAGTTTTGAAAATATAGTCAGAGAGAATAGGATTAAGAAGATAAAGAGATGCATGTAATTAGAGAGAAGATGATAGATCAGGAAGAGACACAGGGAGGATCATGGCACTGATATTAATATTGATGAAGAAGACATAAAAGAGGAAAACATTTTCCAATTCTGTGCAACAATGTCTATAAACTGTTATAGGAAATAAACTGGACCCCAAAATTGCATACGTAGACAAGGTTTATTATAAGTCAGACCTTATGAGAAAAGGAAGAATACAATAGATATAAAATAATTCTGAGAATTATTTTTTGTTTTATTTTATTTTTAAAAATTTCTAGAATTTTTTTTAAACTGAGTAAAAACAAAAATTAATTAAAATAAAGATCTCAGGAAATTTGCTGTATAATGAAAAAATTGGATATGCCTAAATTACTGAGGGGATTAGAATTATAGAACAGAACGTAAATATTCTTAAAGGAGGCAGATTATTAAGTAGGGACTTGAAAGTGAAGTGTGTCAATTTCTACAACTTTCAGAGTGGTAATTCAATACGAACCATCTAAAAATCAAGAAACTGACTTAAGTAAATATGGAAATTTAGAGAGTTAACCACCAAACACTTAAACACTTAAACACAAATTATAAATTTTTTTAAACAAACAAAACAAAAATAGATCATTTAGCAAAAGAAAAAATAGATTGAATTTTGAAATCTATTTGACTGTATGACAACTGAAAAAACATGACTCACAATGTTTTTTAAAAAGGGATAAGCAAAGGCTTACCAAGAAAATGAAACCAAAAATGAAACAAGCATTGCAATATTGACACATAATGGGTGAATGCAATGGAAAAATCATTACACAAGAAAAGGAAGAGATCTTTAAAATAAATTCAATCCAAAGTGCTAGAAACTTTGATCCTTAATTAACTTAGCATCAAAGCACATAAAGAAAACATGACATGCAAGATGGAAATAAACAGAAAGAAGCACAGTAGGAGAAATCTTTACCTCAACTTTCTGAATCTTTGACAAACCAAGTAGACAAAATATAGTAAGTAAAGATACATAAAATATTTAAATATCATAATAGATCAGACTTAATAGGTAACTGCATTTTAAAAACATGAATAAGATTGTATCACCCTCTGGTTCAAAAATCTCCAGCTTTCCTAATTCATTATTGAGACTCCTGTCTGTCTCTCAACCTACCTCCTGCCATGGTCCCCTTCACTCACTCCATGCTGGTCAAATGGACCTTCATGTTGCTCTCCTCAAATACCCAGGTCTTCTCACCTCCAGTTCTACTCCCCTGCCAGGCATGCTGTTCCCTCATGACTAACTGCTCCCTCACTTGCTTCATGCTAGTCCCTGCTCAAATGTCACCACTCCAGAAGGCCTTTGCTGAGGACCCTCCAACATGGTGTTCTCCCATCTCCTCAGCCTAGTCATTCCCCTACCTCCTTACATGATTTACTTTGCTTAAAAGCATCTGTCAGAAATGAAGATGTATCT
The DNA here is from genome assembly GCF_028023285.1 of Balaenoptera ricei. Taxonomy (NCBI): domain Eukaryota; kingdom Metazoa; phylum Chordata; class Mammalia; order Artiodactyla; family Balaenopteridae; genus Balaenoptera; species Balaenoptera ricei. Next base: position 111,824,375 of record NC_082642.1, read on the forward strand.
GTATGTATTGGCTTGATTATTTTCTGTCTCCTTTCTAGAATGAAGGCTCCACAAACACAGAGATTTATTTTGTCTTATTCACTCCACCATCCCTAGTGCTTTGAATGGAATCTGGACATATACTTATATGTAAAATGAGTAATTATGCATTTATATATTACTTATTGAGTGAATGAATGATTTACTGATTTCTGTATCTCCCAAAAACAGAATGCATCTTTTTTCCTAAGCCCATGGTATGTGTACAAAAAACTGATCACATATTAAGTCACAGAAGAAACCAGAATGACTTACACAAAGTGTAAATAGTACAGAAAGCATTCACTGGCCATAATACAATAAAACTAACACTTGTGAGACCCGCACATGGTGATGAAGAGTGGCCCCCGCTCGCCACAACTGGAGAAAGCCCTCGCACAGAAACGAAGACCCAAAACAGCCAAAAATAAATAAATTAATTAATTAATTAATTTAAAAAAAAAAAAAACTAACACTTGTTTAACAAATGAAACAAAAAGAAAACTCCAGTCACTTGAAAATATTTTTAAAAATCAAAATTTAAGATTGTAGCATATCTGGAGAGTAACAGTTGTAAATGCTCTATACATTGGAACCTATTAAACACAGCTATAGCAATGTTCCAATAGAACAATAATAGTCTAAAATGTATTTCTAAACAAGGTAAAGTAAAAATAAACTAATAACTAAACCAAAAAGATCAAAAAAGAACAAAAACCTTGAAAATTAAAGGAAAAAATAATAAAAGTTAAATAGGAAAAAGATAGATTAGGCAAGGAAATATATTCAAGAGCTGATTCCTTCAAAAATCCAATAAAAAAATTTAAATAGGTAAACTAATCAAGATTTTTTAAAACAAACATAAAATTTTAAATATGAACATAAACACAGAAAAGAAATTAAATTACAGGAGGATACACTGTCTATACTGTGCAATATGTTTGAAATGTGGATGAAATTATTGTCCAGATGGTATGAATCTTATGAAACCTTCAAAAATCATCATTCTGAAGCTAAAGATTACAGAGCATGAAAAAGAAGGCAAATTTTAAAACTCTTATTACAAAGAATAACACAGCTACAAAAGCACAAAAATAGATGATGATAGATATAGATAGATAAATAGATAGATAGATAGATAGACAGATGATATAGAGATAGATAGAAAAATAGATAAAGAGATAGGTAGATAATAGGTAATTTCTACACATACATATAATACTGCAGACCAATCTAATCATACGCATACCATACTTCAGATCAACCTGATTTTCAAATACAATAAAAAAATTCAAAATACTGTAGAAGAAAATACTCCATTAACAATAGCAAAAGGGGGAAAAACTAAAAATAATAAGAACCTTACAAGACTAATATAAAGAAAATTTGATGTCAATTATCCCTCAAATTAATCTATGAAATCAATGTAATCCTATTGAATTTTTTGCAATGTCTCTTAATAATGATCAAGACCATCTAGAAAAATGAACACACTTGTTTAGCTAGGAAAATTCCATGGAAGAAGAGCAATGAGGGGCAACTAGCCCCACTATATAGTTAAGATGCTTTAAAGCAACTGTCATTGAAATTATCCGGTATTAGCATAGAAAAATATATACAGAGGAAAGGGGCATAATGGATAGTATGAAAATAAAGCTAAATATACATAGGAATTTGTTTTAATTAACATGGAATTTTACTTCATTAGGGACGTGATAAGTTATTCATTAAGTAAGGTATGACACACTAGCCATTTAGAAAAAAGAAATAAAATAATTTCCTGCCTCATTCCTTACTACATAATATATTCTAGATGCTTCAAAGATTTAAATATAAAAAGAATTAAAATATAAAATAACTAAAATAAAATGTGAGTGAATATTTTGTAAACTTAGAGTGAGGAAAACCTTTTTATGCGTCAAACTCCAGAAACTCTAAAAGAAGCATTTGATCGATGTTGGTGTATAAAATTCAGTGTGCAAAAAATAATCATTGCAAAGTCAAAATGCAAAGAACAACCAAAAGTATTTTCAAAACATATGAGAGAATGATGAATAATTTCCTTAATATATGAAAAGTTCTGACAAATGAATAAAGAAATAGGTAAGCAATCTGTGAGAAAATTAGTCCCAAGGACATGAACTAACATTTCAGAGAAAAAGAACTTAAATGGGAAACAAACACAGAGAAAGATCCTCAACCTCACTCTTTATTAAAGGTATACAAATATAGCAATGAGATACCTTTTTTTGCTATCATATAGTGTGATAATATACAATTCCATTGAGGGACTTAGCAAGCAGTTCATTTCCTGCACTTTTGTTAGAGAGAAGACACTGATACATCCTCTGAAAGGACAGTTTGGAAATATCTGGTAAAATGTAATATACATATTCTTCATTTGGCAAAAAAATCCTGCATGTAGGAATTTTTCATCCAGTTATACTTGTATGACTGTGCAAATACATATACAAGGAGATCAACTGTAGCATTGTTTGCATGCACACATACACAAACATACACACAGAAGGAACAATCTAAATGTTCATTAATAGAGAATCGGCTAAATAATTACAGTAAAAACCAAAATAGAACGATGTACCATCCTTGAAAAAGAGGTAAGTCTAATGCACTGATTTATAAAGATAAGATGCGCAAGATATTCTAACAAGTGAAAAAGGCAAGGTATAAAACAATATGCATTACTCAATCTGTATGATCAAAGGAATGTGGGATATATGCTATATAATATATAATATTATATAATAATATTGTGCATACACACAGGAAAATGGTCTTATAGAAGCATTAAAAATCATATTGATTAAAAGAAAGTTAATATTTAACTTCTGAGGCATGGGAAGGGGAGTCAGAGAAAGAGTTGTTTTTACTTTCCATTTTAAACTAATCATGCATTATTTGAATTTTTTATTATGTGTATGACTTACTTTTTTTGAATTGAAAAAAACTAATTTAAATTACAAAAATACTTTTTAATTAACCCAGATTACAAAAGGTATGATCTCAAAGATCAAATAATGTTTTATTACACTAATCATTAAGTTAATTTCTTTTTCCTTCCAATTATTTTGAGAGAAAATAATGTATATTGTCAGAACAAACACAGGAAAACTATTAGGACTACAGTTAAAATGTTTGGTGAAGTGAATTCTCAGTTTGCACAAAAAATATTTCAAATATCCCATGTGACAATAAAAGAGTTTCCATGAGGGGGAAAATACCTGCGTTCAAGACCTAATTTTCCTTTTAACTTTCTATATTTGTAGGTGAGTCAAAACTTCAGTGATTTTACTTCTCTTTGTAGTATTTCCATATGCAGAATACCCCAGAGGTCCATGAGTCATATTTACACTTTGTAAAGCACTTTGAGTCCCTTAGAAAAATAAACTGATGTGTAATAACTCTGCAAGGGGACTATTAATACTTTTTCCACCCTTTAATAAATTCTTTGGAATGTTTTCTTTACCCCAGTACAACCTACCTTACCAATAAAGCTACTTCCTCTTTCCCTTCTTTCTACAAGTTCTAATGCCTTTTTATGTAGTCCAATAATGCCTTTTTATGTAGCCAAACTCCCACTGGTTCTAATCAGTCCAGCCTTTAGTTTTAGTAGCATGTTACTGATAATATTTCTCAGACATTGTTTTTTCAGTATGAAGCCATTTCTTCCATCTCCTACTAATGATGCTAAACTATGCCCCAGGGATATGTTTCTAATAATGCCTCATTCTTCTTTCCCAAACATCTATAACACTTGTAATGCAATAGCAATTTTCAAACAATAAAAAGTAAATACAAGGAATTCAACTCTTTCTTGGTTTGCAGAGAACTTCAGCTGAATGGGAGTTATTGCAAAATGTATTCCCTCTAGGAAACAGCTTCAGTTTATAGTTAACATCCCCCTATAATCATGCATTGTTTTAACACCAAAAATACTCAAGAACTCCAACTACGAGACACAGCCATCTCTTCATAACTTTTAGGTCAATGTTCCATTTCCTCAGAAGCTTATGGTTTTAAAATGTCAAAAAGAGCTAATAAATCCCAACATATGGATTGTTTCATTATTCTGATCGAGGTTATTTGGCTCCAATGTGAAAATTTGCCCCCAACCTGATTTTCATACTTCCTTTGATTAGTTATTCTAAAATCCTGCTGATTCCAAAGAGATGTCTCTTTACGGAACAGATGTGTATCAGTGGGAATTAGGCAGACTCTCTGAGGCCTATTATCAGGAATAACAGGAAACATCACAGCATGAACAATTCTATTCCAGGAAAGTTTTTCCCACAAGTGAATCTTTGTAACTGCCTGTAGGGGAGAAGATCATTTCAATTGGTGAAACTTGGATAAAGGAATTGTCTAAAACTAAGGGGAACCATGATCACATCCTCACCACAGCAGGCAATCTAGAAAAATTTAATGGAAAGGCTGGAAACAGATACAAAGAGGAAATTTCTAAGGTGAGCCATCTGGGATTCCTGCAATGTGCACAAGATTGAAGAAAACATCTAAATCCCTTCCCCTGTGAGTTTATGACTTAATGATGAAGGATTTGTTTTAGGAATATCTGTCTTGTTTAAATCACAAGCCAGACCGAAGAGGAATGTTGTGGCAGTCAGAATGCCCATGGCAATGACTTGGGCACCAGCAATGAGGGCCTGGACCAGATGGAGGCAGAGGCAAGTTTGAGGAGAAGTGGAGGTAAGGGGGAGAACCATGACAAACGGGGGAATGAAGCCCAGTAAAAGTGTTTTCCATCTATGGAATGCTTCCTATTTCACGAGAGCTTTCCTGCTTATTTTCTCACAACAATCCTATGTAGTGTTAGAACAGGAATAATGTCCTTTATGCCAAGACTCAGAAAGGTTAACTGCCATGACACATTTATTGGACCTAATCTTGGGCTGGGGGGCATTTAAAACAAAATTAAACATAGGTCTTACTAATCTTACAACAAAACCCTATACTACACAGATACACTGCAATTAAATAAACTGCTGGGAGCACAGGAGGTGCTTAATAAATATTTGAGTGAATGTTGAATAAATAAATGAATGAGTGAATGAATAAATTAACTACTGAATTCATGTTCAGTTTTTTATAACTGGATTTTTTTTCTGCCTCATTGACACAACTTTCTGCCCCAAATCTCCATAAAACTTTTGAAGGGATGAACTATGTCTTTGTTATCTTCGTATCTCCTGTGGAAACCCAGGGTCTAACCCAACCCACAATCTTCTCTGGTCTGGCCTATGTAGTGATCAAACAAAGCTGGGAGCGGGGCACCTCATTTCATAGTGCATGACCGTCATCAATCCATGCACATCCCCACTATTATTGTTACCTGGCTTTTTGTACCGATTTAGCTACCATCCCTGATCACATTACTCTCTTTATTTATATGCATAAGTTTCCAGTCTTTGCTATCACCAACAATACTGTGATGACCATCTTCATATACATCTATTTCTGAACATGTGCAAGAGCTGTTTTTGTTATTTGAATTAATTGCAAATAACTAAATAAAAACAATAACCTTTACACAGAAATCTGTATTTTCACCTTGTTTGGAAAATTGAAAAATCTGACAACTCTAAACCACTATTCCCTCTAAGAAATAGCTGGCGCTGAATTGGAGCCATGTAGGGAGGCAGTCTCCAGATTGCCACCGTGCCACAACTCCATGTTGTCTCGATGACACCCTTTCACTTCTCTGTGTTATTTTCCTATTGCTGCTGCAATAAATTACCATAAACTTAGTGGCTTAAAAAAGACAAACTTATTACCTCACAGTTCTGGAGGTCTGAAGTCCAAAATGGGTCTCACTGGGTTAAAAACAAGGTGTCAGCAAGGTTGCGTTACTCTCTAAAGGCTGTAGGGGAGAATCTATTTTCCTGTCTTTTCCAGCTTCTAGAGTCTTTCTGCATTCCTTGGCTAGAGTTTACCTTCCATCTTCAAAGCCAGCAATGGCTTTCTCATATTGCAGCATTTTGTTGCTAACTCTTCTGCCTCCCTCTTCCATCTTGTAAGGAGCCTTGGCCCCACCCAGGTAATCCAGGATAATCTCCCTATTTTACAGTCAGCTGATTAGCAAACTTAGTTCCAGCTGAAACCTTTACTCCTCCTTGCCATATAACATAACATATTCACAGGTTCCTGGGATTAGGACATGGACAATTGGGTGAGAGGCAGGGGGATGGGGGGAGGATGTTATTCTGCCTACCATGCAGGCCAAGTGGATTGTTGATTTCTGTCCTACAGCATCTAAGTATTGGCCCACAATTATAGACACTTAACAGTTGCCTCTGAATAGAATTTACTAACAACAGACTGCTATTTTAGACACACTAATCACAAGATTATTCAGTATTGAACAATGAGTTTGTTCTTTACATCCTTTTATCAGTAGCCATGTAATTGCCATGAATCTCAGCCCATATAGCATAGAATCAATCTAACTCTTCTCCAATCTGATATTCCCTTAGAAGTAGATCAAAATGTTATGCATTAAAACAATATCATTAAGACACCTGCAATAACCTGGCTAACAGTTGTGGTTATTTCTGTTCTCTTAACCAAACTGAACTGTTCTTTCAGTGATTGCTTCAATTACTCTCACAACTGTAGAGAAAATGTCAATGAATCTTTACATATTCACTTGTAATAGAAACACAACTTCAACCTCCCAGATGTCCAGGGGAGTAACTGGACCAGAAGAATGCTAGGTCCCTTCAAGTTCCAATATTCCATGATTCTACAGAACCTTTGAGAATGATGTGAGGACTACTTGTTTGGTGTTCTTACTGGAGGGCCCCCTGCTCTTGCCTGCCTAATTCTCTTACCAAAGAACTATTCCACACTTTAGTTGGTTGAGAAACAAGATTACCTGATCAGGACAGTCTAATCCTCCAGTCAGGAGTCTGCAACTCCGAGACCCAGGAGATGCAGACTTACGTTGTTACCCAGAAATGTGACCAGCCCAGCCTCACCTCCTGCCCTGCCCTATCTAGATCATTTTAACTCTCTTAACATCCCCAACCAGTCGTCTTTTTTCAGCAACATGCCTGTGATATGGGATCAATCCAGACACCCATCCTCTTGGCTCTACTCCTTGGCTGCTGAAACCCTCTAGAAGAAATCATTGAACCCTACAGATTCATTTTTCTGTAAATTTTTAGTCTCCAATATCAGCTATATCTAGGGTGACCAATAGTTCTGGTTTGCCTGAAGCTGAAGGGATTCCTGGGAAGTGGCACTTAAAACTGGAACAGTTCTTAGCCTGCTGGGACAAGTTAGCTGCATCCTTAACAAGTCTCAATAATCCTTTTCATGTCCCAATTCAGTTCTCTTCCCCATTCCACACATTCACACCCTTCCCCTCTCCCACACTCCCCAATGCACATGACTTTTCCTCTCTTTACAGAGTAGACTGAGACCATCAAGCCACTGCCTTGGAATAGAAAATGACCCATATAAGAAAGTGGCTTGACAAAGATTCTCTCCTTGACCAAACTCACTCAAGCTACTCTGAGGTCTTTTTCAACTAGGTCCTGACTTTTGGTCTCTGCAATGTCTAATTTTAGCAAAAATCCTGCTAAGTCCATTTAGCCAGAATGTCCCATTCTCAGTATTTGATCACCCTCAATATCTGATTGGGTTCCTCATACTCCACCATTTGCCTCGTGATGTCTGATCACCCTGGCCTGCCTTCAGCAACAATCCCCCCTTACTCTTGATGTTCCCTCTTAGTAAATTTTCATTCATTGACCCTCATCCTGCTGTTTGGCTATAATTCCCAGTTGCTCATGCTGCATTTGGGGTTGAAGCCAATCTCTCTCCCCAACTGCAAAACCCCATTGCAGTGGTCCCTACACCTACTGAAGTAGTCCCATCTTGAATAGCCTTTCCTACCATCTTCAACAAGTGTCATGAATAATTTTACCTTTAACAGTGTCAACATGAAAAGGCCAGAAGACTGCCTGCAATGAGCCTGAACAAGCAAAGTTGAGCTTAATGAATTCATCACAGTCTAGGAATTGGTCTTTAACTTGCAAGAACAGGAGGAGATATGTGGTTTTGTTAGCATACTGAAGTAGGTCTGACTCTGAGGGGTGTGCTCTCATTAATCAAGTTCTCACCGACCACTATTATACACCAGAATGATGATTTATTCATTTAGAAGTGGCCCAACCATCAGGCAGAAACACTCATGTCATTACGCCAACACATTCTCTTCCTGTGAACAACTGACATGAAGAACCAAATTATCATCAGAAGGCCACTTTATTAATGTTCAATTTAAAAACAGTTATCAAGCAGAGTGGAGACTCTGATCCATCAGTCTGATTGTTGAATATCCTTGAATAAATAGATAAGTGGGAAGTTAAATAATCAAAAGATTACTTTTGTGACTATTGACCAGAACAAAGGAATATGAAGAATCTTAAAAAGCATCTTCTAGCAAAGGTAATGAGGAGCACTGTCCCACACCAGAGGGATATCACCTAAAAGACCAAGCAATGCACAGCTCCAGAGGGAGGTCATTCACATATTAGTACACAATCCACATGACCATTCATCATAGCCCTGGTAGCATACTAAATACAATACTTACTTTGTTTTTGCATTCACAGTATATATTGGAGAATGTCCCATATCAATGCTAAAGAATGACATCATTCTTTTGTAGGGTTGCATAGCATTCCTTGCTTTATGTACCTTAAATTGTTTAAGAGTTTCCAACAGAGAGAGCCAGGAGACTCTTAATCTAATCTCCCCTTGTCTTCTCTGGGGTCTAAACCCATTAATTCTTCTCTCCCCTATATTTTGTTTCTGCACTCCACTCACACCTTCCCCATGACCTATACATGTGCTCAAGTCTTTCCCTTGATCTCTTAAACTTTTCGCTCACTAGAATATAGCTCCCCTTCCTCTCACAATCAAGATGCTAGAAAGGATGGTCTTCACTCAGACACCCTTTCTCCACCCATTCACTATTCAACCCATTGCAGTTGGGCCTCTGCCCTCATCATTATACTGAGGATAAGCTGGATACAATCACCAATGTCCCACTACTTGCCCAAAACAATTTAATCTTAAAATCCAACTTACTTGGCCTCCTTACTGACCATGCCCCATTTGGAATTCTTTCCTACTCTGGATTTGATGACAATGCCCAGTCCTGGATCTCCTTGGATCTAACACTTTTTCCTTTCTCAGCCTCTTTTGCTAGTTTTTCATCTTCTTCCAGGATGATATAAGCCAGGATTCTACCTTTGACCTTCTTTTCACCTCACTCTATACTCTCTTTAGACTGTCTCAGGTCTCCAACATTCTTCTATATGTGATTGAACCAATATCCACATTTCTAGCCAAAGCCTCTCTGAGCTCCATCCTGCGCACCCCACTACCTGCCAGGCACTTCCATCTGGATGTCTCACAGCTACCTCAAACTCAACACATCCAAATTTTTAAATGTTTGCTTCTTATGCCACCATACCTGTTTTCCCTCTTTCTCCTTTGTCTTTCATAGGTGTTCAGAGACCCGCAGTATCCTCAACACTAGGAAATGTATCTTTTTTCAGGCTTGTCACTTACGTTTTCAGCCTCCAAAAATCTGCTGCAACGTCAAATAGCATTCGATGGATAGACTGAAGATGCAGCTATGCTGGCTTTCTCTCATGGAACTTGCCAACATATGGCTCCTGAGAAACTTTCATATATCCTTTCCTGGACAAACTTTGGAGGTTCAAATTTTCCCATTTTGACAATTTCTCCTTTGTGCCCTCGTCACAGCATTTAGCCAGACAGTCACTCACCTCTTAGATTTCTCAGGTGTGAGTCAGAAACTGGTCCAACATGTCATTCAAACCCATAGGGGCGTTATTAAGTTATCTGAGATGAGGCGAGGTGCAGGCACACCCCATTCATTTCTTTGGAGGAGGAGAAGGGAGATTTACAACAAAGAACTTGCACCCAAAATTCCCTCTAATATTCAAGTCATGACCCTTTCATACTCTTGATGTTATAAGAGAATTAAGACAAATATAAATGGCTTTTAATAATCTCCTTAAACATTTGGCATCTTGTGTAATATCTCCTATGGAATATATTATTTCTTGGACCTTGTTACCTCAGCCAAAACTTCCCTTTTGTCATCTCATTATATTATCATACCCTTTGACTAAAAACTCTACATTAGCAAATCAACCATAGAAAAGTACTCCAAAATTGTAAACTTTTTATTTGAAAAGTGAAAATTTTTTCAAATGAAAAATTAAAATATTCAACAATATGATAATGGCTAAGTAAGTTATGGAACACCCACTCAACAGAACTCACAAATTCATTAATAATTTGAATTAACATGGGACTTTCTTAGGTTATAATGTTAAGCTGAAAAAAAATGTCCAAAACTGAACAAACTGATGGACAATTGTATATACAAAAGCCTCTGTGTCAATAGTTTTCTTCATATGAAGAGATTTTCAGTAATTTAGTTTTCCTTCTCAACTCAAGTTTTCTATAATGAGCATTTGTTACTTTCATGATCAGAAAAATAAAGCAACTTTTTCAATGTATATTCGTAAAATCCCACTCTGAACAATAAATAATTCATCTCAGTAGTAGGCTTGAGACCACTGTCTTTGAGCCAAAGCCCCATACTGGAGTAGACGGAAACTTCTGAAGTGAGTCATCTTTCTTCTTTCTCCAAATAACAAAATAAACTGGCCACAAAGTGTTTTAATGGTATGCACAAATAAACCTAACATCTGGTAGTGAGACACCGAGCTTTCATCTCACCATCCAGGAAGGATGTTTGAGGAATAACTGAAAAATATCAAAGACTGAATAATTAACTACCCAATATTTTCTTATTCATACCAGGTAGTTCTCTAAAGGCTGGAAAAACACTGAAAATTTTATTTTTAATCAATGCACCAGGTAAGGAAACATAGCTCTGAAAGATAATGAAGCTTCAGCAATTAACCCAGCCAAGTTTATCACTTTGCATAATTAGTTTACCTGCCAACCTCAATCTGCCAGGCCTCTCCTAACTTTTTAAATGTGAATTGTGGCAGTTCTGCCACAGAAGCTATTGGGCAGTCTGTCAAGAAATAACTGCTACTGTCCATTACATTTTGTCTTTCCTAATGGAGTTAACGGGGAATATTTCAGGTTTTTAACATTTTTAAATTGACATGTTTATTGATTCTTGCTTTCTTTATGTGCATTATACACAGTGCTGGCATCGCACGTCAAAATGCTAAACTTTACAACTTGAAACTCACCACCACAGTAGGTAACTTCCTTTGGTTATTAGCAAATGTCACTAATGCAATTGAATAGCGAGTATTAAAATAAAATGTCTGTCTTTACACCTTCTTGATAATCTAAAAGAGTAATTATATGCATTAGTAATACTTTCTGACAATGAAGCTCTTAATTTTTTAAATCCGAAATGACCTTTTCTACAATTTCTTAGCAAAAATGGGAAGAAACTGCACTTAGACTATCGGGACCATGTTATCATCATCATCTTCTTTTAATCCAAAACAGTGGGTGATATAAGAAGGAAAGTTCTAAAGTTCTTTAATTGGAACTAATTCCTATCGACCTCTAACAACTTTTGCAAAGCTCAGAATAGCAGATAATAGGATGATTTTAGGCTTTAAACCCCTAACAAAAGGATGTTGAGCCTGTTACTATTGCTCATTCCCTTCTCAGAATTTATTTTTGTTTTCCTTGATTCAGAACAGTTGCTTTTAAATGGGAGAATCATGTCTAGCCCAATAATATGCTACTTAACAGCAAGAGGAAATATAGTTCAGGAATAAAACTGAAAGGACAGGGATTCTGTTAGAATCTGAGAAATGTTTCCTTCATTTTCATGGTGCTATGATATTTAATTTATACTCAGTGCCCCCATCACTTAGTGAATACTTGTCTCTAAGGACCTTCTCTGTGTCTGCAGCCCTTATCAGCATCCAAGCGCATGTATTATGTGCCTACAATGTGCTTGTAGAGAAGAGAAACATAAGATGTCCTTGCCTCAGAGTTTATAACTTCAAGTTGAGATATACAACTACACAATATACATCTATGACAGATTAGGAAGTACATGACTCAAACTGGTCCTATTAGTGTGGGGTAGATTATTAATAAGATAAGAATTCAGAGAAGGAAAAGTTCAGGGGCTTCTTGAGTGGTCTTGGAAAGGCTGCCCAGAAAATGTTGAATAGGACAGCCTTGAAAGACAACTTGAGTTTGAATGAGTGGGAAGGAAGGTTCTGTGCTAATCGCTTATAAAATCTATCACTTATCTCACTTTTGGCTTTGCTTGCTTTCTACCTGTATGATTGTCTGTAAATTTTTTAGATAAAAGAGACCTCAATAAGGAAAATAAATATTGGAGAAAGCTTTGGGGAACTCATAGTCTTAACTCCTCCTCTTACATGATGTGGAATTTGAGGTATTGGCTTGGGTCAGGAAAAAAAATGTTTTGGTACATGATCAGTGGATCAAAGGAGATGCTAAAAGAGCATGTCTGTGACCAGTTGATGGCGACAAGTGCCAAGTCTTTCTTGTTAATGTTTCAGTCTTTACAAAGGGTTTCATAAGTCTCCATACCCAACTCTTCAACACCAGTCTTAAGATAAGCGACAGCCAGCTCTAACATTCCAGCCACCTGCACTGCCTTACTTATATGAGACACATGACAGGCAAGCTAGCACAGTTACTAGTATAGGTTAAAAAGAAGATTTGTCAATATGTTCTTAGGAGCCAGAGGCTACAGAGCAATTGAAAAATCTGAACTAAATACACCAGTAAAAACTTTTAAATATAGTACATCACTTTCTTGGACCATCACAGAAAATAATATCTTCGAGTATGGTTTGGGTTTTGCTTTGTTTTGAAGTTTAAAATGTTGTATTTAAGGATTATGGTCCTCTGGTTTAATCCAACACTTATAAGAAAATAAATTTCTGACTTGTAAAAAAAATAGTCCTTCTAGTTTATTCTCAATCCATTTGGTCCCCAGGGTTTATATGATGGGGCTACCTTCTCAGCTTCTGTCTCTGCTCTCCAAAGTGTAACCTGAGAATAGTTCTTTCCAAGCCGCTTGATTCTCTCAGAATGTCTCTAAAAAGTTCCCATCCCCCACCAAAGAAAAAACAACTTTGAAATTATATTCATGCTTCCTCTTGCTCCTCAGAAACTGTTTACAGAAAATTGATTTCTCTCTTTATTGCTAAGAAGTGAAACAAAAGGATTATGAAGCTCAGAAAAGGCTTTCCAAACTGGGATAACCCAAGGTTGAATTTTCATTTTGGTAAAATGAGTATTTTACCATTTCTCCCTAGAATCCAAGATTCTTCTTTAATTTCCATTATGGTGGGTTATAGTTCTGGTACATTTTATAATTTTCTTCATTGCCAAATATTGCCCTGAGCTTCTCCCTGGTCTAACCTGGAATTATCTATATGAGGATATCAAAGTCATCTTCTGCAGTGCTAAGGAAGCAAGGAAGGTTGGTATCAACATTCACTGAGTTAAAAAGGTTGCTTCTGCTTCACTGAAAATCAAATAAATAAAAAAAGGAAAATCAGAAGGTTGCTGTTGAAATTAGATCCTCAATCAATGTTACCTCCCCATAGCATTAATAGTCTAAAAGTCTTTTGACCTGTAGTTTTTCTTTGGCTCTTCACAACAACTTTGTGGTAAATGTGAGGCTTATGATAGAAAATTCCCCAAACTGTGTGTTTATTCTTTCAGCAGATCTGGAGTGCTCAAAATCTTCACTCCCCTGCTGCTACCACCATACCCTGCTGCTTGATGTCAGAGCCAAGGCCACAGAGAGCCACACAAGAGTTGCCTAAGGAGCACGAATGTCTTGAATCACGAATGTCTTGAATCTTGCCTAAGGAGCACGAATGCCTAAGGAGCACGAATGTCTTGAATAGCTTATGATGCTATTGGAGCCCCAGTCTCAAGGCCAAGGTCAGCAAAACTGTGCAAGCATGTGGAGACACAACATTACTGCTCTACTTTCTAGATCTGAGATGGGTATGGATATGGGTATGGGGTGCTCATCTGAGATGCCAACTCATGGCACAAGTAGTACAATAAAGCTATCTTTTAATCTGTTCTACTTCATATTTCATTGGTAAAGGAATGTTGTGAGGCAGGTATTTGGGATTTGTGGAGATAAGTACACCAGAATTAGGGGTTTATACCTGCACACCTCCTCATGAGAGGTACAGGTATACAGCAGGGTGAGAGAAGTTCCGTGACTTGTCCAATGTTACACAAACATCAGAAAAGAACAATAACTAGTAATAATAATAATTAATAATAACCTCTCCTCTCTGAGGCTTCATTTCTTAACATTTAGAAGTGTTCTCCAGTTGGCAAAGCATTTCATCAGAAATAGAGGAATGTGAATTAATTTCTGTTATTAATAATATGTAGAGCACTTTGAAACTGTAAGAGCTTCATTATCACGTAACCGTCTTTTCCTAACATCATTGAAAGGAGTATTGGTAGCTTCATCCTCACTTTTCAGATGAGACAACTAACACATACACACTTAGGCTTATAGATTGATGAATAAGAAAGGACTAGAAAGAATGGTCAATCTGATGAAAAGTAATATAAAATAAAGAGAAGTCTATATGAGTTTGAATGTATTTCAAGAATTTTTTTCTGATTTAAAGTTCCCTGTCTTTGTGAAGGTCTCATTACTTAAGTCTAAGCCAAAGACCTTGATGATTTCTAAGGGGGAGGAAGGGTATTGTATGAATCACAGAGCAATGTTCTCCAACTCAAAATCCTCTTTAATTATACAGAAAGTGAAGCACTCTGTCTTTCCCTATTTTTTGACTTGAATAAAAATAAAATCCCACTAAATTATTCGTCTCTTTCTCCATTATGTTCATATTCGTTCGTCACTTAGGTGATTGGAAGCACACTAATTCTTTTTCTCCCAATTTGATCCTGGATTGGTGACTAGTCTGCTTTTGAAAGAAAAAATTTCAAGATATAAACAATGTATTCTCATTGATTATGGATTTTAAGATTACAGATTTTAAGTACCTAATATGAAAACATTACTTCCATATTCATTCAAATAATGTTTCTTACATAATAGAAACCAGGAATATTACCAAGTATTTTATTATGTGAATATTCTGGTTGAAAATCAGAAAAATGTCAATGGCAGTAAGTGAAACAATTAACCTATTAAAAAATCTTCCACCAGAAGTGGTAAAATAGCCATTGCTCAGACAGAGAGCATATAAAACACAATAAACATGCAGAGGAGTAAAAAATTCTACTCTGTTAGGAATAGGTTCAGTGACGTCAATAGGTCGCTTTTCTATTATGAGGTTTCAAGATTCTCCTTGTACTTTGAAGGAAAAAAAATACCTTTTTGTTGTCGGTCATCTGTGATATGATTGCTAGTCATTAAAGTCATTTGGCCCCAAACTAAGACAAGGCAATCAGCCTTATAGTTTTGTACAGTTTGGTAAGGAGCAGGGCTCACAGGCCTATGCAGGGGTGGGAGGTAGAGGCATTTCAGAAATCATTTCCAAATGGAGGCTGGTATAATATCAACCTTTTTCTAAGTCATTATCAAAGATCAGCAGCACAAATGCCCCTGACGTGCTGAGGAAGAGAAAAGAATAAGCAGCTCTCTCTGTACTCCTACATTTAACCAACCTACACCCTTGCAAAAGGGACATTCCTAAACCAGCACTTTGGACAAGGTAATCCTGCTCCAAAGTCACCTGCGGCTCCCTATTGCCTGCATAATAAAATAGGAGGCTTAGATGTAAATATCCACCATGACTTAATCCTAATCTTGTAAATATTTTTCTACACATTTCGTCTTCTGTATATTCACCACTCCTTGAGCTTTTCCATGTGTTGGCTCAATGTGTTCCACCTGCTAAGATGGTCCCCTCCTGTCTGCTACATTTCCTTCATGACCCCGTCCAAATTGTAACTCCTCTTAGTCTCCCCCAGTTGCTGCATTTCATAGTCATCTCACTTCCAAGTACTTGTCCTCACTGTTCATTGGCCATTCAGCATATTCTGCTCTCTTATACTCCAAGGTTATAACTTTAGTATAACCTTATTGGAGGCAAGGACTATATCTCGGGCAATATTTGTCCTGATATCACCATAGTGCCCAGTACATGGGAGTAACATTAATACATTTGTGGAGCACTGGAGTATACAAAGCACTTTCACAGGCAGCTCTCAAGGTAGCCAAACTCCTAGCAACATAATCACTGGACCCCACTGTCCCAGCCTCACCCTGAGTGGCTCCCAAGCCATTCATCCACTGTTCTCACCTTTAACTCTATCTGCACTTTACAGATGAGGACACCAAGGCTCAGAAAAGGTGATTCCCCTATATTTATGAGTTTGTGAGAACTTGAAGGCAAGTCCTGATCTTCTAACTCCAAATTCAGTGACCTTTCTATTTTATCACACTCCCTCTGTAAGAAGCATTCAAAGCATTTTTGTATACTTGGACCTTGGCTATCAGCACCACCATCAACTCCAGTAATTTTGTAGGGAAGCAAAGATGCATGCATGTGTGCATGTATGTGTGTGTGTGTGTTGCGTCAATAACTGAGTGGGGTAGATATAAAACATAGAAGTAGTAAAGGTACAAAATAAACAAAAACAAATAAACAAATAATAGTTATGACACTTAGGAGCTTCAAGTTCTAAGCCTGAACTAATTAGCTATATGTTCTTGGGCAAGTCATCTCAGTCCATTAATGAAAAATGTCAGGTTGAACAAGGTAAACTCCAAAGTGCCTTCCAGCTCTAACATTCTATTATTCCTTGTTTAGCTCTGGAAGGAGCTAAACATACTTTTCTGAGTCAGCATCAAGCAACCTAGCAGCTCTTAATCCATGCACTACACTTACATTCTTCATGCTGTCATAGAGGAAGCCCACGTCAAACCTGCCTTGATGCTCAACCCACAAGTGCCAATTTTACCTCTGCTCCAAATCCCTACCTGGTGTCCCAACCCAGGGCAAAGATGATGTGACCCCAAGCCCCTTGTCCTTTGTCCCTCAGTCCAAAACAAAAGTCCACAGGCCTGTGAAAACTGGCACCACACTTCTGACCGTAACCAATACTTAACCAAGAAAGATAGAGATAATTATTACTCAAGATGTCAGCAGGTATCACTTGAAATTAAAGCTGAGGCACCAAAGAATCATATCACCTCCTTTGGAATTCTTTGTAAAGAGAGATCATTACATGTCTGGGATGCTTCGGGTATATTTGGTTCTGTTTAAAGCAGAAGTATGGACTTAGCTATAAGACTGTTACCATCTTCCATAAATTCTGATTCTAGAGTTTATATGTGGAAACAATATGAAACCCTGAGCTTAGAAACTGGATTTTAGTGAGAATTAGCTGTGTGATCACATGGGACAATTCACTTAATCTTTTCGCACTCAATAATCCCATCTATGAGATGAGGAAAGTGGCTAGTAGATAAGAGATATTAAAGTCACTTACATGTACAAAAATCTGTCATTTAAATATTATTGATGAATTTAAAATAGCCTCTTCAAATAAGTTTTTTTTTAAAAATCCAAGCTCAGTTTTGACTGATCTTTATAGCTACAGGACAGGGATGTTAAATATTATATTCAGTAAGTCCAGCTTTTAAGAACTTAACTGATAAGCTTAATAAGTGTTATTCATTCATGCCCAGATATTACCCTGAATCAGTACTATGATTTTAGACAAGTGGTACCTCTCTGTGATTCTGTCTGAAAGAAAACAAAAGCACAAGAAGCCCTCAAGAAGCCTTCTTTCAGAGCCCTGTTGTGAGAATACATGAAGCAAAGTCCCCTGCTATGAATTTCAATGTCAACCTATGGCCTCCAGAAGGGCTGGGAGGAAGCCCAGCATAAGTCAGAATAAGACACTCTCTTCCTGTATTTCTCACTGACCACTGGATAAAGAGTAATGAGTTACAACTTGCTCTTGCTCATTTTTTTCAGCTGTAAAGTAGAGGTAATCCTACAGTCAGGAACTCTTTTTCCCAGCAAGCATGGGCAGAACAGCTCCATCTCCATCTCTCACATGATTCCCAAACTGCCTGCAGGAGTTTTCTATTGCTATTTACAAATTAAAACAAACTTAGCAGCTTAAAACCACACACCTATATTATTTCAAGTTTTCTGTAGCTCAGGAGTCTGGATGCAACTTAATTGGGTCCTCAGCTTAGGGTTTTACAGACTGAAATTAGGGTGTTGGCTGGGCTGCATTCCCATCTGAAAGCTCAACTGAGGAAGAATCTGCTTCCAAATTAATTCAAGTTGTTGACAGCATTTATTTCCTTTTGGCTGTATTACCAAGGACCCTGGCTTTTTGCTAGCTATTGGCTGGAGGTCACCGTCAGGTCCTGGAGGCTACCTGCCATTTCTAGAGGCCACCTGCAATATGGACTTCTCCAGCATGTCTATTTACTTCATCAAGCTCACAAGAAGAGTTTCCAGCTCCAGTCTGCTGAGAACAAAGTAATATAATGTAAGATAATCATGGGAATGACAGCCTACCACCTTGCCATATAAATAACCTAATCACAAGAGTGATACCTCATCATCTTTGCCATATTTTATTGCTTAGAAGCAATCGTGGGTCCTCCCCACAGTCAAGGGTAGAGTATTACACAAACCTGTGAACTCCAGGAGGTGGGATTTGCTGGGGGTCACCCAACAGCAAAACCAACCATCAGGCCCTATAGCTGAAGCACTCCACTCTTACCAGGGAATTTCTCCCTCACCACCTCCCAATCACCACTGCTTTCACAGTTGTTCTGATAGCCCTGAGACTTCAAACCAGCCACGCTCACAAGAGATCCTGTCCATTCATTCTGCAAATTGTATTTATCTCCTAATATGAGCCAGACACTATGCTAGTGTGATTAGCAGAGTAATGCCACACACATACACATACACACACCAAAAAGATGTCCAGGTCCTTATTTTCAGAGCCTATGAATATGTTTGGTCATATGACAAAGGGGAATTTAGGTTGCAGATGGAATTAAGTTTGTGAATCAGCTGACCTGGAGATGGAAAGATTATCCTGAATTATCTGGGTAGATCCAATATAATCACAAAGCTTCTTATAAATGGAAAAGGGAGGCAGAAGAGAGAGTGTCAGAGTGATGCCACGTGAGAAAGACTAAACCAGCCACTGCTGGCTTTCAAGATGGAAGGAGGGACTTCCCTGGTGGCGCAGTGGTTAAGAATCCACCTGCTGGGCTTCCCTGGTGGCGCAGTGGTTGAGAATCTGTCTGCTAATGCAGGGGACACGGGTTCGAGCCCTGGTCTGGGAAGATCCCACATGCCGCAGAGCAACTAGGCCCGTGAGCCACAATTACTGAGCCTGCGCGTCTGGAGCCTGTGCTCCACAACAAGAGAGGCCGCGATAGTGAGAGGCCCGCGCACCATGATGAAGAGTGGCCCCCGCTTGCCACAACTAGAGAAAGCCCTCGCACAGAAACGAAAACCCAACACAGCCAAAAATAAATAAATAAATAAATTTAATAAATAAATAAAAGCACCTGATACTCATCGTTCTCGTATTAATCAAAACTAGAATATAATAAAAGTAATGTGATTAATTATTTAAAAAAAAAAAAAAAAAGAATCCACCTGCCAATGCAGGGGACACAGTTTCGATCCCTGGTCCAGGAAGATCCCACATGCCGCGGGGCAACTAAGCCCGTGCACCACAACTACTGAGCCTGCACTCTAGAGCCCGCGAGCCACAACTACTGAGCCCGCATGCCACAACTACTGAAGTCTGAGTGCCTAGAGCCTGTGCTTTGCAACAAGAGAAGCCACTGCAATGAGAAGTCCACGCACCGCAACGTAGAGTAGCCCCTGCTCGCCGCAACCAGAGAAAGCCTTGCGCGCAGCAAGGAGGACCCAACGCAACAGAAAATAAAAAAAAAAAAAAAAAAAAAAAAGATGGAAGGAAACCACAAGCTAAGGAATGTGGGCAGCCTCTGGAATCTGGAAAAGAAAAGAATGGAGAGTCTTCCCTTGAGCATCCAAAAAGGAATTCAGCCCTGCCAACACCTAACTGTAGCCTAGTTAGTTGAATTTCAGGCTTCAGATCTCCAGAACTATAAGGTAATAAATTTGTGTTGTTTTAAGCCAGTAAGCTTGTGGTTATTTTTTACAGCAACAATGGAAAGCTATTGCTACTAGGATATGGGGAGACAAAGATAAAAGAGACATGATCCTTGCCCTCAAGGAGCTCATAGGCAAATGGGGAGGGAGACAACACAGATAACCTCAGGGGAGGGGATAGAGCTGCTACTTGCCTCAGCACCAAAGTCAGTTTTTCAGCACCGCCTACAGCCCACAAGCTGCTCCTCCTGAGGCCACTGCCTGGCCTGCTTGTGGCTCTGGGGCAAGAACTTTCCCTTCTATAATACAGTTGTGGCTGTTTCTGCCTCACATTTTAAAGGGGAAAAAAAAAGACAAGGTTTGACACATCCAATTCAACACACAACTATAGAGTATTTTATTAAGTGCCAAGAACAGGATATGCAAAGATGAATAAAACTGATCCTTACTCTCAGAGGTTTTAAACTCTTGAAGACAGCAGACACATACGTTCATAAATTCCATGATAAGTGCTATAATAGAACCATGTACGTGGTCCCTTGGGAATACAGATAAGAAGGAATTAATTATGCTGAGAAAGATGGAAAGGGAGGGAGTGATATAAAGTCCCAGGAAGAAGGTGACCTGTGAAATGGATCTTGAAGAGTCATTAGGAGTATGTCAAGTCGATTTTTTTAAAAAGTGAGGCAGAAAGAACAACATGAAAATGCACGACAAATAAAAGAACTCATTGTGTTTGAGAAATCTGAAATGGCCCATAGTGATTAGAACCTGGGATACGAGTGAAGGGAAGGACTGAGGGGATATCAAAAGGAGAGTGGCAAGGTTCGGAAGAGTCAGTGGAAAAGGGATTTTTATGCCCACAAGCATGGACCCATGGTGCCCTAAGGGACTTGCCATGAGGGGCATCACCCCACATGTTTCACAGTTACTCTTGTCGCGGTATGGAGATTGGACAGGAAGGATGAGAAAGGAAGCAGAGGTGCCTGATTGAAGGTCACTGCTACGGACCAGGAGAAAAATTAGGAAGATTTGACTTAAGGCAGTGAATGTGGAAATAGATGGAAACAAGGGATTTTTGAGAGCTATGTTTGAGATTTGAGCAAATGAATTTAATGTGGGACATAAGGGAAAGGAATTAGAAAGAATTCCTTCCACGTTTCTGCTTAGGCAATCTAGTGGGTAGTGATGGTGCAAACCATGCTTCTCAAACGTCAGAGCGCAGCAGGTATCAGAATTCCCTGTGGTTCTTGTTAAAACACACAACCAGCCCAGCTCCAGAGTTTCTGATGCAGTTGCCCTAGTTGACACATAGCTGTAAACTGAGCTAGGAAAGGCAGGTGAAGGAGGTTTTAAGAAATGATAATGCAACTAAATTATTTAGTAAGAAAAGGGAGGATCAGTCTGAAGTCCTTAAGGGAAGGAGCTGTATAAATTTAAGCTGTGTTATCTTTGAAAGAAAACTTCTGTCAAAAGCTAATCAGGCTAGGATTAATTGGCTTTGTATTATCTGAGAAGTTTGTCAGAGAATCTAGCAACTACTTCCAATCTAGAGCATCCTAAAGTCAACTGTAACAAGGTTTCATCAATGTGGAAACAAATAGAATAGGAGAAATGTAGCATTATTTTAGCTGCTAAAACAAAAAAATGTTTTAATTAATTTAGTTATATCAGTTACCAAAATAATCGTATTCTCTTATTTAAGGGGAGGAGGATAGGAAGAGAGAGAAAACTAGAGAGTGAAATTTCTCTTCAGAACTACCTAAAATGTATTTTTAAATCTGAGATTATAGAGCCTCTGGACAGCTCACACTTATGACTCATTGATCATCTCTGTTCCTACTTCTCTTTGTTTAAATGTCCACAAGTGTGCACTGACTCAAATGTTCACAGTTATCTGTGCAAATGCATGGCTGGACCTTGATTTTCTCTGGTTTGTTTTATTGTATAAGCAATAAAGAGATTACTATTAACTGGAAAGTTATGGTTTTAGGTCATAATTTTACTGATCCTACTGAGAGCTGAAGAAAAGCCTGACATTCCGGAGTAACCCAGGCTCATGTGTCACGTGAATGTGATTGTAAGGACACAGACCTTTCTCACCAGCACGTAAAACTCAAGGGAGCATTTTAGTAAATTTACAAGTGCTGAGAGGTGGAGAAGAAGAGAAAGCCCGGGGGATGAACACGTCGCTGTAAGAATGTTGTAAGATCGCAGGGGGAGATGAAGCAACTTCCCTGCTGATGGAGCTCAGCTCTGAAAGAGAAGGGGAATCTGCGGGGGCTCCACAGCCACCATTCATCTGATCCATTCTTTCTGTTGACTACTGTTCATTGTACACCTACTATGTGCCCAGCTCTAGGCTACAGTCACAGAATACACTCTACCATCATTATCACTATTACCAAGAATTTGTAAAGTACCCACTTTGTACATGGGACTAGGCCAACTGTCCTTACACTCATGGAATTAACAGATTGGAATTTAAGTAAGTGAATCTACAAAACCCTGAAGCACAAACCTAGTGTTACTGTGATTTTTAAATCCGATTCTTTTTTCTACAAAGTATTCACTCTCCTCTGATTATAGCCCAGCTGGCTGCTATTAAGTAGCTGGCAGCTCTTCACACACTTGCACGACATTACAAATACCTGTATTAAGAAGAAAAGTAAAAGAGTTTGCTCTTCCACAGTCAGCATGGATCATGTTTGGAAGATGAAATTTGAGGTTCAAAGAAATGTAATGCCTTCCCTATGGTAAGTTAGCTAGTCACAGGAGAATTAGATCCAGAATGCAGGTCTCCTAATTCCTGCTCCAGAGTTAGTCCCACAGTTGCTGCACCTTGATCATCAGAGGTGGCCTTTTCCTCTCTTTAAAAAATAATTTATTTAGGCTTAAAAGTGAATTGACTTAGAAATATTAATGAATATTAATGAATCCTGTGTTTGCCTGCTTCTGAGCATGCTACTCTAACCTGTGTACAGTTTTCCAACTGAAACTGTAAACACATGACCACCAACTACCCGTCAGTCTGTATTGAGCTATTTTTCTAGCCCCAGAAAAGAGCTTCAATCAATGTTTTTTATGAGCTCTTACCTGAGGTGATAGGGTAATATCACAATTGGCAGAACATAAGAATAAGTTTTGTAGTGATGGAGGAAGACTTTTCAATGCAAAACTAACCAAAGTGTAAATCAAATTTGTGCCCTAGCACCTAACAACTCAAAGTGCAGTCAGTGGACCAGCGGTATTAGCATCTCTTGGGAGCTTGTTAGCAGCGCAGGATCTCAGGCCCAGTTGCAGAACTACTGAATCAGAATCTGCATTTCAATGTGATGTCCAGGTGTCTCACATGCACATTCAATTTTAGGAAGCATTGTCCTAGACCTCACGAACACCAAGTCAACAGAGCTTCCCAATCCCAGTGCAACAAATGCCTGACAGTTCTGTTGAGTCAGCAGCTTCCTCAGCTCTCATCAGAGGTGGGCAGAGCCTGGATTCTTCAAAGTCACTGGGCCAGCCACCGCCAGTCATGTGCAGCCTGTCTGTTTACTCTGGTGTACCACATAAACACAGGCTTGAATTTCTTGTGTGTACTACGCACACATAAGAAAAGGTTATGTACTTTTCATGTACTCTCTGCGTGAGAAGGATTAAGCAAGTACTGTTCTAACCAACTGAGTGAATTTGAACAAGTGTTACAAACGTGAATTCAATTTTGTAAAGTGCTTTGATGTCATGAAACATGCCATAAAAGCATCAAGGGGTTTTTTATCAACATTAACAAGACACCCTGAGATCCTAGAAGGAGAATAGCTGCTGCTTTGTTCCAAAGACTCACTATTTGGTATCCTAGGAGGCAGGACGATATCCCAAGCAAGTGCTCTCTGAAAGTGACTTCTGGAATAGTTTTGAGGCATCTCTTTTTATCTGATGGGAAATGACAGCCATTACACTGAACTATGAGATGACGGTAGCACAACCTAAGAATGAGAGGAAGCCAGGATCATAAAATAGCCCCTTACATTTTCCTATTGAGAAAGCATCCGCAACTTACTTTTTCTTCAGAAAGGGATGATTTTACATGCTTATTAGAAAGGGAGCATCAGTATAAATAAAGGCATGTCAAATCGATAACTCAGCTTCTTTGTAATGCAGGGCGCTCCACTGTGAAACATTCGATGCACTCAGCCATCTTCATCTCAGCACGACCCACGTGCTCTCGACCTACCTAATGCAGCACAGCACAGCCATCATTAGCCATATTTAAATTTAAATATAGGGACTTCCCTGGTGGTCCAGTGGTTAAGACTTCGCCTTCCAATGCAGGGGATGTGGATTCGATCCCTGGTGGGGGAGGTAAGATCCCACATGCCTCATGGCCAAAAAAACCGAAACATAAAACAGAAGCAATATTGTAACAAATTCAATAAAGACTTTAAAAATGGTCCACATCCCAAAAAAAATCTTTAAAAAAATTTTAAATATAAATTAGTTGTTTACATTTAAATATAAATTCATTTAAATTAAACAGAATAAAAATTCAGTTTCTAATTTGCATTTACTACATTTCAAGTGTTCGGAAGTCACATATGAGTAGTGGCTACCATAGTAGATATACAGATATAAACTATTTCCACTATCACAGACAGTTCTGTTAGAAGGTGCTCCTCCAGATTGTCCAAATAAAGTATGTTCCTCCCCTAAATTCTTGCAGGAAAAGAGGCAAAGGGCCTTTCTTTATCGTATTACTATTCTTAACACAAGCGACGTAAGCCCAGTAAGGTAAAATTGTGAGCCAACCACACATTCACTTTCAAGACTCTCTTTCTTTCCTTTCCACTCCCCAACCCCAGGATTAGGAACTAGTGAGACTTCCCTGACCACTGTAGGAAGATCACTCCAGGAGAAATATAGTTTGAGTTTTCTAACCATGCCCCACATCCTCCCTTTACAGTAGACTCTTGAAGCATGCCCACACCATCCCTACACACTCAAAATACTCTACCAAAATGGCCACCATTAAAAAAGAATTATGTCTGTTAACTCATTAATTCTCCCAAATATTTCTATCCATGAGGTCATAGAATATACATCAAATGACATCTCTATCCCAGCACTGTGCTAGGCATAGAAGATACAGTGATGGATAAGACAATTGTGGTCTCTTTCCTCACAGCACTGATAGTCTAGCAGAAAACAGTGAATGAGCGATTACAACTGTGACAGACAACACAGGGGAAGCAGCAAACAATCTAACAGGAAGGCCTTACCTAGTCTTCTGGGTTAGGAAAAGCCTCCTGAACAAGTGATGATTGAGGCGAGGTTTGAAAAATAAGATGCTACTTAGAGAAAGAGGAGAGGAATAGCATTCCAAACAGGGGTAACGCCATGGCCCAAGGCTTTGAAGTTGGAAAGAACAAAGAAAAAGTTGTAGGAGAGTCAGTGTGACTGGCTCCTAGAGATGGAGCACAGAGTGGCAGAGGTGAGGGGAAGAGCAAACATAGAGGTCACTCTGGCTGCAGAGAACAGAGAGGAAGGGAGCAAAAATGGATTAACAGGGATTATTTCAGAAGTTCTGCATAGGATCATGGGCTGGGATGGAGGCACAGTAAAAGTGGGCAGAGTAGTGAAGCACTTGGAGGTAGAGAAAATCAACAGGCCCTAACACTGAATGGATATAAAGAGTGAGGAAGAGAGAAGAGTTTTAAAATGACCCCAGATTTCTGGGTTTAGGGATTGGTTAAGTGGTAAACTGGCAAACACTGTAAAAGGATTGGGTTGCAAAGAACCAGGCATTAAAGATAAGTTAGGAACCAGTGGAATCAACAATGTCTGTGAAACATAGTAAAAGGGAGGTGTTTGAGTGGGCAGCAGTTAAATCTGGGGTCACCATCAGGGGTGTAGGTGAGATTGAAACCTGCAGAGTCAATGACATCACCTCAGGAGAGAGTACGGATTAAGAAGAAAGGAAGTTGAGGCCCCCAAAGAGCCCCACATTGTGCCACAAGCACATGCTGGGCTGCAGCTGCGTTCTGAGGAGGGCAGCCCTGCCTTCAGGAGATCTGCAATCTAATCAATGTTCCATGCAAAATCATGCAAGATTCAATCTCAGCAATCAACCATTTGCAGCTGGCAAGAGGCTGTCTTTCCAAGGTTTTCTGCCAGATTTGACATATTTGAACACTTTCAGATCTTCATCCCTGTCTCTGGCTTAGAGCAGACAGTGTTCAGCTAGATTTCTGGCAGCCAGGGTCCAAAAGAGCCATCTTCCCCCCGATTCCTTGCGGTGTACTGCCACCTGGTGGCCACCGCCTGGTAGAAGCAATCTTACCCTTTTCCTTTGTTTTGGTTTGCGATCCACACACCTTTAACGATGCCTCCTACCCAAACTATTTTTAGCTTCTTTCATGGTCTCATTGAACTTGAGGTGTAATTGAGCAGGAAGGTCAAACGGCAGTAAAAACAATGACACTTTTTTCCCTCCTCTCTTCAAATATTTTTGTAATACATGTAGGCATTCTTAATGGAGACAGGAAGTACAGATTACAGAAGAGCTCATAAATTGCTATACCACCATAGACATGTTCCTATTAACTATATTATCACATTTTTAATTGATTTATAGAATTTAATTAACTCATGAGTTTTTTTTTTTCCCACTACCTTTAAACCAAATCCTGGGCAACAAAATATATTTAATGGCTGAAAAAATAAACCAACATGGTTGTTTTACTTCCTAGTTTCAGTACCAGTCACAAGCTTTAGAATATAAAATATTATTTTAACAGTCAATAGTAAACTAATTCATAGTATACTTTTCTATTTTTCCCATACTTTTCCTCTTGTAGATAATATGTAAAATTATGGAAAAATAAATTACTTTGCACTTTCAAGGATGAGCTAAGTTATGATGACAGTGTCCTCTGTAAAATCCTATCTAACAGAACAGTTTTCAATTTAGGTGAAATTTCAACCAAATAGCAGTAAACTAAGATGGAATTACATAAAGAAAGTGATTGCATCATGATCATTCATTGCAATTCAGTGAACCACAAAAAGTATTTAAGGCTTATTTTTGTTGTTTTCTTTTTGAATTTTATTTTATTTATTTTTTTATACAGCAGGTTCTTATTAGTCATCAATTTTATACATATCAGTGTATACATGTCAATTCCAATCGCCCAATTCAGCACACCACCACCACCCCCCCCCCCCCCCCGCTGCTTTCCCCTCTTGGTGTCCATACGTTTGTTCTCTACATCTGTGTCTCAATTTCTGCCCTGCAAACCGGTTCATCTGTACCATTTTTCTAGGTTCCACATACATGCGTTAATATATGATATTTGTTTTTCTCTTTCTGACTTACTTCACTCCATATGACAGTCTCTAGATCCATCCACGTCTCAACAAATAACCCAATTTCGTTCCTTTTTATGGCTGAGTAATATTCCATTGTATATATGTACCACAACTTCTTTATCCATTCGTCTGTCGATGGGCATTTAGGTTGCTTCCATGACTTGGCTATTGTAAATAGTGCTGCAATGAACACTGGGGTGCATGTGTCTTTTTGAATTATGGTTTTCTCTGGGTATATGCCCAGTAGTGGGATTGCTGGGTCATATGGTAATTCTATTTTTAGTTTTTTAAGGAACCTCCATACTGTTCTCCATAGTGGCTGTATCAATTTGCATTCTCACCAACAGTACAAGAGGGTTCCCTTTTCTCCACACCCTCTCCAGCATTTGTTGTTTCTAGATTTTCTGATGATGCTCATTCTAACTATTGTGAGGTGATACCTCATTGTAGTTTTGATTTGCATTTCTCTAATAATTAGTGATGTTGAGCAGCTTCTCATGTGCTTCTTGGCCATCTGTATGTCTTCTTTGGAGAAATGTCTATTTAGGTCTTCTGTCCATTTTTGGATTGGGTTGTTTGTTTTTTTAATATTGAGCTGCATGAGCTGTTTATATATTTTGGAGATTAATCCTTCATCCATTGATTCGTTGGCAAATATTTTCTCCCATTCTGAGGGTTGTCTTTTCGTCTTGTTTATAGTTTCCTTTGCTGTGTAAAATCTTTGAAGTTTCATTAGGTCCCATTTGTTTATTTTTGTTTTTATTTCCATTATTCTAGGAGGTGGATCAAAAAAGATCTTGCTGTGATTTATGTCAAAGAGTGTTCTTCCTATGTTTTCCTCTAAGAGTTTTATAGTGTCTGGTCTTACATTTAGGTCTCTAATCCATTTTGAGTTTATTTTTGTGTATGGTGTTAGGGAGTGTTCTAATTTCATTCTTTTACATGTAGCTGTCCAGTTTTCCCAGAACCACTTATTGAAGAGACTGTCTTTCCTCCATTGTATATCCTTGCTTCCTTTGTCATAGATTAGTTGACCATAAGTGCGTGGGTTTATCTATGGGCTATCTTGTTCCATTGATCTGTGTTTCTGTTTTTGTGCCAGTACCATATTGTCTTGATTACTGTAGCTTTATAGTATAGTCTGAAGTCAGGGAGTCTGATTCCTCCAGCTCAATTTTTTTCCCTCAAGATTGCTTTGGCTATTCGCGGTCTTTTGTGTTTCCATACAAATTGTGAAATTTTTGGTTCTAGTTCTGTGAAAAATGCTATTGGTAGTTTGATAGGGATTGTACTGAATCTGTAGATTGCTTTGGTTAGTATAGTCATTTTCACAATGTTGATTCTTCCAATCCAAGAACATGGTATATCTCTCCATCTGTTGGTATCAACTTTAATTTCTTTCATCAGTGTCTTATAATTTTCTGCATACAGGTTTTTGTCTCTTTAGGTAGGTTTATTCCTAGGTATGTTATGCCTTTTGTTGCAATTGTAAATGGGAGTGTTTCCTTAATTTCTCTTTCAGATTTTTCTTCATTAGTGTATAGGAATGCAAGAGATTTCTGTGCATTAATTTTGTATCCTGCAACTTTACCGAATTCATTGATTAGCTTTAGTAGTTTTCTGGTGACATCTTTAGGATTCTCTGTGTATAGTATCATGTCCTCTGCAAACAGTGACGGTTTTACTTCTTTTCCAATTTGGATTCCTTTTATTTCTTTTTCTTCTCTGATTGCCGTGGCTAGGACTTCCAAAACTATGTTGAATAATAGTGGTGAGAGTGGACATCCTTGTCTTGTTTCTGATGCTAGAGGAAATGCTTTCAGTTTTTCACCATTGAGAATGATGTTTACTGTGAGTTTGTCGTATATGGCCTTTATTATGTTGAGGTAGGTTCTCTCTATGCCCACTTTCTGGAGAGTTTTTATCATAAATGGGTGTTGAATTTTGTCCAAAGCTTTTTCTGCATCTATTGAGATGATCATATGGTTTTTATTCTTCAATTTGTTAATATGGTGCATCACATTGATTGATTTGCATATATTTGAAGAATCCTTGCATCCCTGGGATAAATCCCACTTGATCATGGTGTATGATCCTTTTAATGTGTTGTTGGATTCTGTTTGCTAGTATGCTTATTTTTGTTTTTGTCCATATTTCCCAATTATACATCACATGAAATAATTATATAGGTCTTAATTTTCTGAGAATTTCTAGTTGACAAGAGATCAAACACACTTGTGTTACCTGAGTCTTTTGGATAACATTCAGTTGTTCTAAGAGAGATTAAACTCAACCAAAGACAAAATTTAAAGCAAAATTAAACAGATAAAATCATGAAACAAAAGAACCAGTATTAAGCATGTGCTTTCTTAATTATCTGAGTTCCCTTCAGGTCAGATGTTTATAAAAACATATCTTTGGAATATGTTTGGTCTTCTATCAGAAAAATGCCCAGAACTTTTATTTCTCTAAATCCTACCATAACCATTGAATGAATCATTGGTGAATAAATGTGGAAAGTGCCAGGCTGTGTAACAGTAGAAGGTGAATGATTTAAAACAATTCCTGACCTGGCATTAACTTGAAACCTGATGTAGCCAATGTATAAATCAAATCAAATAGAAGATGGGAAAGCACTCTGAAAATTATACACAATGCAAATCTAAATAAGAATTATTCTCATAATAGCGTTACCTCACCAACATCATTATAGAGGAGAGCTCCATCACAAACACACATGCACAATTTGACCAAGGTGGTGAAATAAATTAGATGAGAAAATACACAGCAGAAGTTAAAAACTTACAGCAGTTGTGAAAGTAAGACTTAGCTTTGAAACTTCCCACTAACTTTTGGTTTGAGGATTCACTGTCTGTGAGTCAGCTTATCTTTATTATTTTTCATCATAATTCTCTGATTTTCTTTCTATCTTAATTCCCAGAATAAATATGGAGCAGCAACCAAACAGAAAATGGAAGTCCAGATTGCCAGCAGCACCTTTCTAAATACTGTTGTGCTGTGCAGAGAGCAGTGACGTGTGTCCAGTCGAAGCACACAGTAAATTATGTGAAACATCCATCCCCCAAGTGTCCTGTGCTGCTGTGTAGGGAAACTCACAGTGCATAGCTAAAGGATCTCTTTGCTCAGCAAGGTTTAAGTAAAGTTCAAAACAAAATTTTCTCCCCAGTGTATAATCTTAAATCAAAATCAGGATGCCACAGGCTTGATTCGTGAGCCTATAAAACCCTGTGGGTCCTGACACATATAGACATATTCTCAGACTCCCAGCAATCCTTCTTTTGCTCTTTCCTCTAACATCACCTTCCCTTGGGTCATCATCACATCCCAGCAGTTCGTGTAGGAAAAGTAGGATTGCAGGAGAAATTTTAAAATGCTCTCCTTATAGAGTACATTTGTTTAAAAATACCTGAATGTTCTCTTGGCTGCTTGTTGGGGAAAAAGTTGTTAATATCAGTCTCTAGTCCACAGCCAAAGATTCACTTTCCTGCTGCTCTGTTTTTGTCACACAAAGTTGGAGATGATCTGCAGCAGCAATTACCCTAGAGGGATTGATAGTGACCTTTCATGGCAGTGGGTGCTACAGAAAATGCACCATGTCTCCCCAGTTCAACCCTGTACTGGTCAGCTCAGGCTGCCTTAACAGTATGCCACAGACTGGGGGACTGGGGGCTTAAACCACAGAAATGTATTTTCTCACAGTTCTGGAGTCTGGAAGTCCACAGTCAAGCTGCCAACAGGGTTGGTTTCTTGTGAGACTCCTCCACTTGCAGACAACAGCTTCTCAATGTCCTCACATGGCCTTTTCTATCTGTGAGTACATGGAGAGAGAGAGAGTTCTGTATTTCTTTCTGTTCTTATAAGGATACTAGTCACATTGTATTAGGGCCCCACCCATATGACTCCCTTAATTACCTCCTTAAATGTCCTGCCTCCAGATACAGTCATATTAGAGGTTAGGTCTTCAGCATATGAATTTTGTGGGAACGCAATTAAGTCCATAACAAATCTATATTTATTGACAACCTAGTATGAGAAAGATATGGTGCTAGACTCAGAAAATACAAAAGTGAATAAGACACTATCCCTGGCCTCAACAAGTACACAACTCAGTGTGGGGAGATCAACGTGTGTACAACTATATATGCCCCAAGTCAGCTGTGAAAGTGCAGCTATTAGACTTTAAGAGAGTGATAAAATGCTGTAGAAGAAAGAGACCGTGAATGAGTTTAAACAAATGGTGCGATATGGTTATGTGTCCTTTAGAATGATCACTCTGGTGACAGTGAGGAAAATGGACCGGGGTATTGAGACTGAAAGCAAAGAGGAAAGTTAGCAGTCTCCTATTAGCCTAGAAGATGAAGAAAGAAAACCTGAACTATATCATAGAAATATGATTGAAGGCAAGGATAATTTGAGAGACTTTTAAGAACTAAGGTCAAGAAAATTTGGGAAAATAAATGATTTCTATCACAAAGGACTTCTGGGGAACTTTAATTATTTTTAACTTTTCTTAGTTCACTCAATTAGCATTTCCACATCTCCTTGATTTATATCTGTTAGTACGCATTGCGAAATATCTTTAATACAATCTAACTTGCTTTCTAATGTATTCTGATCACCTTTCCCAAGTATACTTTAATTTTACAAATTTAAACATGCTAGACATTATCAATGGATATTGAGAGTAAAGACCTATTAATAAATCTCCAACAGCCTTGGCTACTAATATATTCCTTAATATATACTTAGGAATTACACCTCAGAGTTAACCTGTAAACTCTAAATGTATCTTACTCTCAAAGTCAAAATTAAGTGGGCACTCTTCTGTTCTCCTTTCGTGGTCATGATACACCACCATTCTGCTGGGTACCCAGTGCTATGCCTTGGAATCATCATGAACTGCTCCTTCTCCCCAGATTCTTTACCCAGTAAGTCACAGAGACCTGCAAGCCTTCCTTTAGATTCTAAAGTTTAAAACGGCTTTATCAGCCATCTTTTCCTTTCTATTTCCAGGTCCAGTCATCAGCAGCACCAGAACGATTCCAATCCATTCTGCTTGCAACAACTGCATGCCTTCCAAAGACGACTCCATCCAGGCACTCAGATTAGGGCCTCCCCTGACTCCTTCAGAGCTAGCACCTTCTCTTACAGGTTCCATCACAGTCCTCTGTATGTGTCTGCCTCCAACTAGAATATGAGATCATTAAGTAGAAGAGCCATATCTTGTTCAATCAAATCCACACCCCGTGCTTCAGATGCTGTATATATTTTATGTGTGTTGAATTAATTGATTAAGAGATTCCTTGTGCATATGGAGTTTACATTAATGATTGTGTTAAATATAGTGCTGCCTATGAGTAAATGCTGCTTCTCCCACTCACATGTAAAGTACTTAACTACCAGGCCAGGGTGTTCCATTTCTTTATACCTCAGAGAATCTAAGGCAATGCCTTAAACTCAGTAGGCGCCTAGATGATACTCGTGTTTGATGTAGGCAGTATCTCTCTACTCATCGCAGCGCAGACTGGACCCAGGTTGCAGCCCAAACACATTTCCCTACTTCCCCTATATTAATAAGTTTCATTCAAGAGATCATTTAAGATGACCATTTCTCAGATCCTCTTCCAAAATCAATGAAGCTAACATGAAAAATTAGCTGGTCCCTGAACCCTATTTGGCTTCCAACTCTGCTTTGTGTGGAAGTAAAGGGTGATAAAGGGAATATAGTCATTGTAGGAGGTCAGAAACCAAACTTAAAAACTGAGTTCTGTAGCCAGAGCCAAATACTCTTCTTCTGTCTTCCTTGTAATGATGTCTTGCCCAGGTTCCTAAAAAGCTTATGGCATCAACTAGCTGTCAAATGCCAAGTCTCCCGATCACTCTCGAGCCAAGAAGTTAAGCTATGGGAGTAAAATATAAGCCCTGTCCTCACCCCACTTCCACTCCATTT
Organism: Balaenoptera ricei; assembly: GCF_028023285.1. Taxonomy (NCBI): domain Eukaryota; kingdom Metazoa; phylum Chordata; class Mammalia; order Artiodactyla; family Balaenopteridae; genus Balaenoptera; species Balaenoptera ricei. The sequence goes on from NC_082642.1 coordinate 111,857,939, forward strand.
CTCCAAAATGACGATGTTTTATTGATATAGGTTGCCTTACTCAGAGAGGCACAAACCACAAGCAACAACACTAAAGCAACTCTGATATGTTCTAGGTTGCCTTTGCATTATAGAAAGCCATATTTAACTTGGCACCATTGAAAAGACCAGACTAAGTTTACATGCAGCAAATGAGAACACGTGGATGGTTCAGTGTAGTATACAAATGGCTTATTCCTAACAATGATGATGCTTATTAGCGTGCTTACTCTGTAGCTGCTTCCATACTAAGTGGTTTATATACATACTATCCTTCTGTGCACATTCTATCATTTAATCTTTGCAACAATCATATGTGGTCACAATTATTCCTTTTTATGGATGGGAAAAAATGAGGCTGAGAGAGGCCTTCTTGTGCCTATGGACACAACGAGTAAGCTGGAGGAGCTGGGTTAAACCTAGTTCAGTCTGACTCCAAACTTACCATCTTTTTACCACTGCTCCTGCCTAAGCTTAACTGAAAAATTCAAATGTGAGGCGTAACCATTCACGTGGCCAGAAGGACTCAAAGTCACAAGATAAACAGGATGCATCTTCCTGGAGCAATTTTGCACAATGACAAAGTAATGAAATACACTTCAACATATTAAAACAAACGTGAATACATATAAGTCTAATGCAAACTTCGCACACATTTTTAAAATAAAATAGAAGGCACCAAAAATACTGTTGTTTTTGAAACAGAGTCCCACCTGAGGCTATGCCTCAGCCTCTACCTGCCTCCCTCCCACTCCCAGGGGTATTTATTTGGCCCTATGTTTCATTATAAGGTTCAGATGTGACCCAGACAATGGCCCATATTAGGAGATACATTCTAGGGGCAGAGGCATATGGACAAGTGTTAGTTTTATTTAGGTGGCTGTTTGTGTTCATAAGACTGTAGCCTCCAGGAGAGGACAGAGGATTGGGTACCAAGGCTTCAATCACCAGGTGGAGTTCAACACAGGACTAAGTAAAATCTTAGGCAAAGTAAAACCAGAGAAAAAACAGAGTTAGAGAATCCAAAGCTTCAGTTTCCAGATTCAGGATGTTCTGAACAGCAAAAAGAAGAGAAAGAGAAGGAGAGGTGGAGAGAGATGGAGAGAGAGACAGATGGAGAGAGAGAGAGAGATGGAGAGAGAAAGGGTGGGGAGACATAAATAGGAAGGAAGTGGTGGAGAATGAGCAGGAAGGGGGGGAAAAAGGAAGAAAGGAAGGAAGTTGTGATACTACTTAGTGCTCAAGTGTCTTACCAATTATGGGTGACCAGCTGAATTTAGTCTTGGTCAATATTCCAGTATCATTGTCATTTGTTGCCTGAAGCAGCATCTAAATCCTTTTCCTGTTTGATGAATTCCGTACCATATGACTCTTGGTAAGAGGCAGAAACTAATCCCCCCTGAGAAGCTGGAAGCGCAGTCCCTCCACTATATGACTGCAACTCGGCTGATCAAATGTACCTGCGCAGAGGCAGCAGCTATCCCTCCTGCCATGGGAGTTCCTTGGGACTTGGGGCTGGTGGGGGCTGAAAGTGAAGCCCATCAGTAGATCCAGCTGTAAAAAGCTGAAAAATGCCCAAATCAGACAAGGGTTGGGACTGCTAATTGAGGATGCCGGAGGAATATAATTTTTGCATAAAATCAAAAGGTCTTACAACAGCCTTAGACCTCAAGCCAATGTTTTCCACTAGTGTTCGAAGGTATGAAATTCATCAATTTTACCTGTGGATCTTACCTAATGATAGATAAGCTTCCCCCTTAGCTTCTACACGGTCAACCTCATTAACAACCCAAGGTGATCTTTTTCTGTGCTCCTCTACCTCCATCTAGTGGATGAAGAGTCACCTGCAGCTCTGGCTTTCTTGTAGTCTGGGATCAGTGCAGGCTTTTTCCTGAATCTGTAGCTAAACATCTGTTAAGGGTTTTGTGGCTGGAAAACACCCCTACCTCTCATTGGGCAGAGTATCCATTGAGCTATGGAAAAACCAATACCTTGATGTATCTTTAGAAGCGCAGGGCTAGAACTACACATTCTGAACTTGTTCATCTAGCGATGACTGAAAAAAATTGGTTTTGTGTTTACGGTATTTCCTACTGAAAACTCTACCTATAGAATATTTTGATCTTGCCAGGAATTTCTGCTGTACTGCAGCACACAAAAAGTAAAGCACAGAGAACTGACAGAAGAAACAAGCTGTTGCTAACAAATGTGCTCTCTGGGATCTAACTTGCATAGAAGTCAAACAGAATGCAGTAACAGAGAATCTAAGAATTTTTGAGCTGAGGAACTCTTAATGACCATCTGATAAAGATGGAAAATAATGCAGAGCAAAGCAAAAACAGGAGATATGACCCAAAGAACTTATTTGGGGCCAGAGTCACCAGTCCAGATGCTATGAGCTGCCCTGTCTCCTTTTCTCCTCTCTCTCAAGGTCATGCCACCTGCCCATCCAGCCCTTTCCTCCTTCCCAAGATTTGTTATGGATTTTTTTATCAGCAAAAAGTTAACCTTTTCCACTGACAAAATCATTAAAACATAGAACCACAGAATATTTGAGCAGAACTATTTTTGCAGATTATCTAGTTTCACTTCTCTCATTCTATGTATAGGATCTAGGTACTTTGAATAACTTGGCTACAGTTATAAACCAGCTAGTTACAGAGCCAGTGGACAACAGCTCTAATGCAAATAAGCAACACTCTGAAAAAGAAAGGGTCGTCATAGGGTAAAGGCAGCCATATGTAGCAGTGTCCATAGGACTTTAAGATAAGACATAATGTTTTTTTGTTTGTTTGTTTTTTGTTTTAAAGCTACAGAGGAAATGAAGATGGATTTGGGTATGTGGCCAGTTTTTTTTTTAATTAATTAATTATTTATTTATTTATTTTTGGCTGTGTTGGGTCTTCGTTTCTGTTCAAGGGCTTTCTCTAGTTGTGGCAAGCGGGGGCCACTCTTCATCGCGGTGCGCGGGCCTCTCACTATCGTGGCCTTTCTTGTTGCAGAGCACAAGCTCCAGACGCGCAGGCTCAGTAGCTGTGGCTCACGGGCCTAGTTGCTCCGCGGCATGTGGGATCTTCCCAGACCAGGGCTTGAACCCGTGTCCCCTGCATTGGCAGGCAGATTCTCAACCACTGTGCCACCAGGGAAGCCCAAGACATAATGTTTTGACTGGGGGGGCATGGGGAATCTTTGAAAGGAATAATAGATATCAACCTTTCTTTTTTCACTTTTTTTTCTGGATGTCTGTTTCTGCCCTGGAGAAATGCCTTCAGGGAGCTGATGGGTCACAGAAATGTCTGGAACCCTATATATGTGCTGTCCTACAAAGTGGTAGGTATTACCAGTGGGAAACCTACAGACTGCCCATTTGAAGGCATGAAACTTAAAAACTGTGAACCCTATGCTGCCTAAGAAGACTACTCCTGAAGGCCCTGCTCAGCTTGGTGACAGCCCGGTCACAGCCTGTAATTTATGGCATCACCAAGGGAGATTTCCAGAGTAAGGTTTCCAGAATGACTATCAATGAATCATTTCCAATCAAGGAAACTGAGTTCTACTACACCTATCCTCTTTAGGCCATGTTGAAGAGGAATGATAAAAAGGGGAGGAAAGCAAAACATATAGGGCCAAATACAATAGTACATTTTTTAAGTGTCTCTCCCAGGTAGACCAAGCCCATGGCTGAGTAGAAACTGTAAAACAGGACTTCCCTGCTGGTGCAGTGGTTAAGAATCCGCCTGCCAATGCAGGGGACACAGGTTAGATCCCTGGTCTGGGAAGATCCCACATGCCACGGAACAACTAAGCCCGTGTGCCACAACTACTGCGTTCTAGAGCCCGTGAGCCACAAGAAGAAAAGCCACTGCAGTGAGAAACCCACGCACCACACCAAAGAGTAGCCCCCGCTCGCCGCAACTAGAGAAAGCCTGTGTGCATAAACGAAGACCCAATGCAGCCAAAAAATAAAAAAGGAACTGTAAAACAGGGTAGACTTGAATATAATGATCATTCCATTCAGCACACACTTTATGTGCCATCTGGTAGACTTGTGTAATTGATTGCCACAGGACATAATCATTTTAAAAGACAATTAATTTGATTACCAGTAATGAAGTTTTTATCTATGCAAACTAGGAGCCAGGCAGCGAGATGAAGAAAGTAACCAAGTTAGCAAAATCAGAATGCAAGATGCATCATTCAGGAGGTTGGAGAGAGGAGCCCATCTCCTAGAAAACAATGGACTGAGAAACACTGCATTTTGGGTATTTGTGGTGTCCACCTCATCCACCAGATGGTAATCCCACTTCCAGAAACAGATTTTGGACTACACTGAATTTGTCTCCTTTTTTATGTGCATAATCTGCATTAGAGATTTTATCTATTGATTAAATGAAGGGACAAAAAGGGAATATTGTTGAGCATCTGTTGAGTACCAGGCAGCCTCCTAGATACATGTTATCCTTCCTCTATTTTAACCCTCACAACCAATTCTAAAAGGGAGGTTAAGATGATCAGACCAAGATTACACAGCTGCTAAGAGATTGTGGCAGGTGAATAATGGCCCCAAAAGATGTCCATGTCCTAATCCCTAGAACCTGTGAGTGTTATATGGCAAAAGGATTGTTGCAGGTATGATTAAATTAAGGATCTTGAGATGGGAAGATTATCCTAGATTATCCAGGTGTCCTCTAAATGCAATCACATGTATCTTTATGAGGGGAATTTGACTACAGAAGGGAAGGTGATATGACCAACCACAGAAGCAGAGACTGGGGTGATGTAGGCAGGGGCCAAGGGATGCCAGCAGCCTCAAGAAGAAGAAGAGGCAAGAAACAGATTCTTCCCTGGAGCTTCCAGAAGGAACCAGCCCTGCTCACACCTTGTTGCCCCTTGAGACTCACTTTGGAATTCTAACCTCCAGAGAAATAGAATAAATCTGTGTTGTTTTAAGCCACTCAGTTTGTGGTAATGTGTTACAGCTGCAATAGAAATTAGTACAGAGGTGAGCCAGAATTCTACCCAGGTCTGCTCAAACTTGAAGCCTGCATTCTTTTCACTACTTTACACTGCCTGCCATTTGATTAAAGGCTGGAACTAAGTATGCAAAGATTCATATCTTGTCCCAGTTTTAACATTCCCAAGATCTGGAACTGAGTATTGAATCAGATGACCGAATGTTGGTCTTATTAAATCATTACAATTATCCCATTTGTTGATTATTGTCATGATGGTTCTAAACAGTAGATTCAAAGAAAAAAAATCAAAGAAATTCACCATTTAAGAATGGCTAAACTGAAGTCAGTAATTTTGACTGAGTTATTCCACATACTTTGAACTAAAATATTCAGATATTGAGCTGAAAGTGCTTTGATGCTTTTGACTCATAGTACTCAGAAAGCCATTAAGTTTACATATCTCAGTTTATTCTTATCAACATTTAAACATATTTGCATATTGGTTTTTCTTTGATGACAGTGTCATATTTGCATGGAAATCTAAAAACCTGGATTCTATCGTTAGCGTCTTTACCATCAATTAGCTCTTCAAGCTTGATCAAATCACCCAACATTTCTGGACCTCAGTCTCCTTACCTGCAGAATGGGGCAGTGGGTAGGAAGTTTGCCAAGCAGATCATCTCTAAGTTTTCTTCCAGTTTTAATATAAAACATGGCAGAATTCCCACAGCAAAACTTCTGGGTATTGATTTCAAGTGTGCTCATTATTACAAACTGCCAGTAGAGGTCAGGTTAAGCTTGGTAATTCTATCTAATCTGGCATGTACATTGAGCAAATGCAAAAGCTTACCTTATATTGATGCTTGCCAGCAGACCTTCATCTAGATCCTTCTGAGCTAATGAATGTTGATCCCAGTGTTATAGAGTAAAATAGGGAAATCTGTGAAACCAAAATTGCCTTCATTAGTCTGTAATTTGCAATTGCCTGGTACCAGAATGTTTTTCTTTGCTTGCCTGAATGTCCTTAATTGAATGTGTCACCTGAAGCCCTGGGGCTTAGTGCTTGCTCATGTTACTGTGCTAATCAATCAGTTGCAAGGAAGTGAGGCTACAAGACTAAAAAATGTTTCCTGTATCCTCTTTATGCATCTAGGTGTAACTGTGTTAAGAATATGTGACTGCCTGTTTATATGGCATTTGACCCATTGCATGTATTCCTAGTGAAGTGTAAAGAGATGAATGAAAAAGAAAAAAATGAATAAGAGTGAACACATATCATCCTTGGATAGTTACCTTGTCAAGCTACCGATCAGGACCAGCTCTAGGCACAACTGTGATATCTGTAAAATCAGATTTTTTGTAGCTATCCTTCCCCTATCCCTTCATTACTGCCACCTTCTCTCTTCTCAACATCCTTAGTCAAACTCTGCTCTCAGGGGAAATCCAAAGAACTCAAATGCAGTAAGATATAAGAATCTGATGATGCAGTTTTGCTCTCCTGGGCACACTTGCATTTTGTCAGAGAACAAGGCCTTTAAATGGGTGGAATTCCAAAAGTAGAATTGTAATCATCCAGAAGGGTAGTAAATGGGGCAGGCGGTGGGGGGGGAGATGACTGACAGCATCTTCAAAATCACCTCATGGAGCTGACACCATAGGCCAATGACAAAGGCTGGCCTTGCCACCCATGAATGCATGCAGCCTGAATGGCTAAGGCATTCTTTTTTTTTTTTTAAACAGCATTTATTGAGCATTAACTGCATGCGCATGTGAGGTTCTGTGTGAGGATCCAAGGTCAGGTTCCTGCACTTGAGAAACACACTCAACTGAGTTTCTGATCCCAAGTGCTCTGAGTTTGCTTCCCTAATGTGTGGGATCGCTGCTTGAGGATCTAATGATTTTTCCCTGTACAACATACCAAGATGCAGCTGGAGCCTCACCACCATCTCCACTGCAAGGACCTACAGAACGGGGATCAAGCTCCTCTTTCCTTTACCTCCTCTACACAGCAATAAATGACGGGGACAGGGTGGGGGGTTCTGAGAGTCACGCTGAGGGGATGGATGTACAGGGTCCTGAACTGACCCCCGAACTGGGGGCTTCAGAGTATTCATAATTTCCAGAAAGCTCTGTGATATGAGGAAAAGGCAAAATTTCCTAGGGGCTATAACTTAATAATACCAGAGGCAAGCAAATCTTAAAGCCTTGGGGACCTCTAAACTCCTAAGGTTCTGATGCACTAACACTTGGGATCACAGCCTTGACAATCCTGCCTCCAGATTCTTCTACGTGGAATCACCACCATGGTTATGTTTGCCTTAAAGCTGCCACAACAAGTGCACAACAAAAATTCTCTTTGACATTTACTGTCTCGGTAAACAGAAATGCCACCTTATATTTACCTAGTACCTGGTAGTTTATAGAGCAACTCAGAAAATCCCTTCATCTGTCCCATAAGGTGAAATACTCTCACACCTTACAGATTTTTAGAGTTGGTAGAAGATCATCTACACCACCTTTTCCTCACACTTACCCATCTTACAGTGCTGGATGAAATGCCAACACTTACTGACCCACACCCCTTCCCCCTCCCACTTCCCACCATCCAGCACCATCTTTCATAAGCACCATTTTGCAGATGATGAAATTGAGACTCAAATACGTTAGGTGACTCTCTCAGCAGCAGAAATTATGCAAGTGGAGGAAGGAACAGGGTCTCAGACTGCCTGAGGGATTTTTCAATTCTCATTCCATGAAATCTCTCAGCAGCACCCAACACTGTTGACCCCCATTGCTTTCCTGAACACTCTCTCTCAGGGTTTCCACTGCACTACACCCTGGATTTTTCTACTATCTCTGATCCTTTTTTCTCATTCTCCTTAAGGATTTAGAATTGGCCAGTCTTAGTTTCAGCTCTCTTATCTCACTCTATAGCTTCACCTTGTATTGTCTCTTACTCTCATAGTTTTTGTTTTTGTTTTATTGTTATGGAATGTCTTCTTATTTATTTATTTATTTACTTACTTACTTAACATCTTTATTGGAGTATAATTGCTTTACAATGGTGTGTTAGTTTCTGCTTTACAACAAAGTGAATCAGCTATACATATACATATATCCACATATCTCTTCCCTCTTGCGTCTCCCTCCCACCCTCCCTATCCCACCCCTCTGGGTGGTCACAAAGCACCCAGCTGATCTCCCTGTGCTATGCAGCTGCCTCCCACTAGCTATCTATTTTACATTTGATAGTATATATAAGTCCATGCCACTCTCTCACTTCGTCCCAGCTTACACTTCCCCCTCCCGGTGTCCTCAAGTCCATTCTCTACGTCTGCGTCTTTATTCCTGTCCTGGCCCTAGGTTTTTCAGAACCATTTTTTTTTTTCTTAGATTCCATATGTATGTGCTAGCATACGGTATTTATTTCTGACTTACCTCATTCAGTATGACACATTCTAAGGCCATCCACCTCACTACAAATAACTCAATTTCGTTTCTTTTTAGGGCTCAGTAATATTCCATTGTATATATGTGCCACATCTTCTTTATCCATTCATATGTCAATGGACACTTAGGTTGCTTCCATGTCCTGGCTATTGTAAATAGTGTTGCAATGAACATTGTGGTACACGACTCTTTTTGAATTATGGTTATCTCAGGGTATATGCCCAGTAGTGCGATTGCAGGGTCGTATGGTAGTTCTATTTTTAGTGTTTTAAGGAACCCCCATACTGTTCTCCATAGTGGCTGTATCAATTTGCATTCCCACCAACAGTGCAAGAGGGTTCCCTTTTCTCTACACCCTCTCCAGCATTTATTGCTTGTAGATATTTTGATGATGCCCATTCTGAATGGTATGAGGTGATACCTCATTGTAGTTTTGATTTTCATTTCTCTAATGATTAGTGATGTTGAGCATCTTTTCATGTGTTTGTTGGCCATCTGTGTATCTTCTTTGGAGAAATGTCTATTTAGGTCTTCTGCCCATTTTTGGATTGGGTTGTTTGCTTTTTTGATATTGAGCTGCATGAATTGCTTGTAAATTTTGGAGATTAATCCTTCATCCATTGATTCATTGGCAAATATTTTCTCCCATTCTGAGGGTTGTCTTTCAGTCTTGTTTATGGTTTCCTTTGCTGTGCAAAAGCTTTTCAATTTCATTAGGTCCCATTTGTTTATTTTTTGTTTTATTTGCATCACTCTAGGTGGTGGGTCAAAAAGGATCTAGCTATGATTTATATCATAGAGTGTTCTGCCTATGTTTTCCTCTAAGAGTTTTATAGTGTCCGGCCTTACATTTAGGTCTTTAATCCATTTTGAATTTATTTTTGTCTACGGTGTTAGGTAGTGTTCTAATTTTATTCTTCTACATGTAGCTGTCTAGTTTTCCCAGCACCACTTATTGAAGAGGCTGTCTTTTCTCCATTGTACATTCTTGCCTCCTTTATCAAAAATAAGGTGACTATATATGTGTGGGTTTATCTCTGGGCTTTCTATCCTGTTCCATTGATCTATATTTCTGTCTTTGTGCTGGTACCATACTGTCTTGATTACTGTACCTTTGTAGTATAGTCTGAAGTCTGGGCGCCTGATTCTTCTTCCAGCTCTGTTTTTCTTTCTCAAGATTGCTTTGGCTATTCGCGGTCTTTTGTGTTTCCATACAAATTGTGAAATTTTTGGTTCTAGTTCTGTGAAAAATGCTATTGGTAGTTTGATAGGGATTGTACTGAATCTGTAGATTGCTTTGGTTAGTATAGTCATTTTCACAATGTTGATTCTTCCAATCCAAGAACATGGTATATCTCTCCATCTGTTGGTATCAACTTTAATTTCTTTCATCAGTGTCTTATAATTTTCTGCATACAGGTCTTTTGTCTCCTTAGGTAGGTTTATTCCTAGGTATGTTATGCTTTTTGTTGCAATTGTAAATGGGAGTGTTTCCTTAATTTCTCTTTCAGATTTTTCTTCATTTGTGTATAGGAATGCAAGAGATTTCTGTGCATTAATTTTATATCCTGCTACTTTAGCAAATTCATTGATTAGTTCTAGTAGTTTTCTGGTAGCATCTTTAGGATTCTCTATGTATAGTATCATGTCTTCTGCAAACAGTGACAGTTTTACTTCTTCTTTTCCGATTTGGAGTCCTTTTATTTTTTTTCTTCTCTGATTGCTGTGGCTAAAACTTCCAAAACTATGTTGAATAATACTGGTGAGAGTGGACAACATGTCTTGTTCCCGATCTTAGAGGAAATGGTTTCAATTTTTCACCACTGAGAACAATGTTGGCTGTGGGTTTGTCATATATGGTCTTTATTATGTTGAGGTAAGTTCCCTCTATGCCTACTGTCTGGAGGATTTTTATCATAAATGGGTGTTGAATTTTGTTGAAAACTTTCTCTGCATCTATTGAGATAATCATATGGTTTTTCTCCTTCAATTTGTTAGTATGGTTTATCACATTAATTGATTTACGTATATTGAAGAATATTTGCATTCCTGGGATAAACTCCATTTGATCATGGTGTATGATCCTTTTAATGTGCTGTTGGATTCTGTTTGCTAGTATTTTGTTGAGGATTTTTGCATCTATGTTCATCAGTGATACTGGCCTGTAGTTTTCTTTCTTTGTGACATCTTTGTCTGGTTTTGGTATCAGGGTGATGGTGGCCTCGTAGAATGGGTTTGGGAGTGTTCCTCCCTCTGCTATATTTTGGAAGAGTTTGAGAAGGATAGGTGTTAGCTCTTCTCTAAATGTTTGATAGAATTCGCCTGTGAAGCCATCTGGTCCTGGGCTTTTGTTTGTTGGAAGGTATTTAATCACAGTTTTAATTTCAGTGCTTGTGATTGGTCTGCTTATATCTTCTATTTCTTCCTGGTTCAGTCTTGGAAGGTTGTGCTTTTCTAAGAATTTGTCCATTTCTTCCAGGTTGTCCTTTTTATTGGCATAGAGTTGCTTGTAGTAATCTCTCATGATCTTTTGTATTTCTGCAGTGTCAATTGTTACTTCTCCTTTTTCATTTCTAATTCTATTGATTTGAGCCTTCTCCCTTTTTTCTTTGATGAGTCTGGCTAGTGGTTTATCAACTTTGTTTATCTTCTCAAAGAACAAGCTTTTAGTTTTATTGATCTTTGCTACTGTTTCTGTCATTTATTTTTCATTTATTTCTGATCTGAGCTTTATGATTTCTTTCCTTCTGCTAACTTTGGGGATTTTTTGTTCTTCTTTCTCTAATTGCTTTAGGTGTAAGTTTAGGTTGCTTACTTGAGATGTTTCTTGTTTCTTGAGGTAGGATTATATTGCTCTAAACTTCCCTCTTTGAACTACTTTTGCTGCATCCCATAGGTTTTGCCTTATCGTGTTTTCATTGTCATTTGTTTCTAGGTGTTTCTTGATTTCCTCTTTAATTTCTTCATTGATCTCTTGGTTTTTAAGTAGTGTATTGTTTATTCTCTATGTGTTTGTATCTTTTACAGATTTTTTCCCGTAATTGATATCTAGTCTCATAGCGTTGTGGTCAGAAAAGATACTTGATATGATTTCAATTTTCTTAAATTTACCAAGGTTTACTTTGTGACCCAATATATGATGTATCCTGGAGAATGTTCCATGAGCACTTGAGAAGAAAGTGTACTCTGTTTTCTGTGGATGGAATGTCCTATAAATATCAATTAAGTCCATCTTGTTTAATGTATCATTTAAGCTTGTGTTTCCTTATTTATTTTCATTTTGGATGATCTGTCCATTGGTGAAAGTGGGGTGTAAAAGTCCCCTACTATGATTGTGTTACTGTCGATTTCCCCTTCTATGGCTGTTAGCATTTGCCTTATGTATTGAGGTGCTCCTATGTTGGGTGCATAAATATTTACAATTGCTATATCTTCTTGGATTGAACCCTTGATCATTATGTAGTGTCCTTCCTTGTCTCTTGTAACATTCTTTGTTTTCAAGTCTATTTTATCTGATATGAGTATTGCTACTCCAGTTTTCTTTTGATTTCCATTTGCATGGAATACCTTTTTCCATCCCCTCACTTTCAGTCTGTATGTGTCCCTAGGTCTGAAGTGGGTCTCTTGTAGACAGCATATATATGGGTGTGGTTTTTTGTATCCATTCAGCCAGTCTATGTCTTTTGGTTGGAGCATTTAATCCATTTACATTTAAGGTAATTATTGATTTGTATGTTCCTATTACCATTTTCTTAATTGTTTTGGGTTTGTTATTGTAGGTCTTTTCCTTCTCTTGTGGTTCCTGCCTAGAGAAGTTCTTTTAGCATTTGTTGTAAAGCTGGTTTGGTGGTGCTGAATTTTCTTAGCTTTTGCTTGTCTGTAAAGGTTTTAATTTCTCCATCAAATCTGAATGAGATCCTTACTGGGTAGAGTAATCTTGATTGTAGATTTTTCCCTTTCATCACTTTAAATATGTCCTGCCACTCCCTTCTAGCTTGCAGAGTTTCTGCTGAAAGATCAGCTCTTAACTTTATGGGGATTCCCTTGTATGTTATTTGTTGCTTTTCCCTTGTTGCTTTTAATATTTTTTCTTTGTATTTAATTTTTGGTAGTTTGATTAATATGTGTCTTGGGATATTTCTCCTTGGATTTATCCTGTATGGGACTCTCTGCAATTCCTGGACTTGATTGACTATTTCCTTTCCCATATTAGGGAAGTTTTTAACTATAAACTCTTCAAATATTTCTCAGTCCCTTTCTTTTTCTCTTCTTCTGGGACCCATATAATTCGAATATTGGTGCGTTTAATGTTTTCCCAGAGGTCTCTGAGACTGTCCTCAATTCTCTTCATTCTTTTTTCTTTATTCTGTTCTGCATTAGTTATTTCCACTATTTTATCTTCCAGGTTACTTATCCGTTCTTCTGCCTCAGTTATTCTGCTATTCATTCCTTCTAGAGAAGTTTTAATTTCATTTATTGTGGTGTTCATCATTGTTTGCTCTTTAGTTCTTCTAGGACCTTGTTAAACATTTCTTGTATTTTCTCCATTCTATTTCCAAGATTTTGGATCATCTTTACTATCATTACTCTCAATTCTTTTTCAGGTAGACTGCCTAATTCCTCTTCATTTGTTTGTCTGGTGGGTTTTTACCTTGCTCCTTTCTCTGCTGTGTGTTTCTCTGTCTTCACATTTTGCTTACCTTACTGTGTTTGGGGTCTCCTTTTCGCAGGCTGCAGGTTCATAGTTCCCTTTGTTTTTGGTGTCTGCCCCCAGTGGCTAAGGTTGGTTCAGTGGGTTGTGTAGGCTTCCTGGTCGAGGGGACTGGTGCCTGTGTTCTTGTGGATGAGGCTGGATCTTCTCTTTCTGGTGGGCAGGACCCCATCCGGTGGTGTGTTTTTGGGTGTCTGTGACCTTATTATGATTTTAGGCAGCCTCTCTGCTAATGGATGGGGTTGTGTTCCTGTCTTTCTAGTTGTTTGGCATAGGGTATCCAGCCTTGTAGCTTGCTGATCATTGAGCAGAGCTGGGTTGTAGCATTGAGAGGGAGATCTCTGGGAGAGCTTTCACCGTTTGATATTACATGCAGCTGGGAGTCTCTGTTGGACCAATGTCATGAACTCGGCTCTCTCACCTCAGAGGCACAGGCCTGACACCTGGCCAGAGCACCAAGACCCTGTCAGCCACATGGCCATGTACATGGGGAGTTCTTGCCTTTTGGGAAGTCTGAGGTCTTCTGCCAGCATTCAGTAGGTGTTCTGTAGGAATTGTTCCACATGTAGGTGTATTTCTGATGTATTTGTGGGGAGGAAGGTGATCACATCTTACTCCTCTGTCATCTTGAAGGTCTCTCCCCCTGAATCTCATAGTTTTAAATAGTATCTGTGGTACATCTATTCCCAAATTTATGTCTCTTAGCCATACCCCCGTTTTGAGTTCCAGGTTTATTCATCCAAATGTCAACTTGCTATTTCCATCTAAATATTTCTACATGTCTTAAATTGAAGTATTCATTTTCTCACTCTCACCACCTCTGCATTTCTCCTCATGTCAACGTATAGCACCCCCACTCACCCCCAAAATTTTTATCTTCAAACTCTTCCTCTCTCTTTTCTCCCACTTTCAACCAAAGTACTATAGATTCTACCCCCAAAATGTATCCTCAACACATTGCTTTTATCCTCAAAAATAAAAATAAAATTGAAAACAATAGGAGAAATTTGAACAGTAAATATTTAAGAATATTTTAAAGTACCATTAATTTTTAATGTGTTTAGTATTGTAATCAGTTCCAGAGGCATATACCGAAATATATACCGTTAAAATGATACGTTGTCTGAGAATCAATTTAAAGTAATCTGAGGTGAGGTGAGTAGGAAATTAGCAATGAAATAAGATATACCATGCAGTGATAATTACTAAAACTGGGTGATAGGTACATCAGGTTCATTATACTCTTCTATTTTTTTTATTATTTTCAAATTTCCTTAATAAAGTTATGGAAAAAATTTTAAATGGTTTGCCTCAAATAATGTAAGGCAATGAGACAATGTCAGACTTTATACTTTTATTCCAAGTAAGTTGTCAGTTTTATTAAGAGGTAAAAGCAATTCAATTTAACAAGAATTTGCCCCAAATAATTCAAATTATCAAGAAGATTCTGTGAAATACACATTTATATCCACCATCTTTAAAGATTAGCCTTGCCATAAGTAGCTATTGTACCTTGAAACATTAGCTAATGATTGTCTGAAAGCCATCATAATTACTAAGACACACACTAATCATGCAGAACATGACAAATGTCAACAGTTTTTTTAGTAGTGGTTCAAAACATCATGCAATATTTAACCCAGACCTTTATAATATTTCACTAAATATGTAATACATATTAAATTTTCTACTTAAGCACAAAAGAAAAACCATATACCATTAGTAAAGATTGTCCTCCCTACAGTAAAAGCAGCTGACAAAATACATGAGAAATAATATGGCTACAAATTAAAATATATTCTTTTGTCAGAAAATACTATTGGAAAATACAAACTTATTGCACATTTGAAGAAATAAGTATTACCCGTTATTGGAGATTTACTATACAATTGAATGAAAGTATATCTGTTTTTCACATGTCTATACTTATGGTATATTCTGGATTTTTTCCAATAATGACACATATGAAGCACTAATTTTCTTGTGAACAACTAAAGGAAGAGTGTATGCAAAGACTTATTCTACTTAGTAAATTACTTCTCTGATATATGAATGAAAATAGTTTAAGCTAACTCTTGATGGAATGGAAGCTTTGAATGTAATAAAAAATAATTTAAGTTATTGGAGTAAGTTATGGAGAGAGCAAATCAGATGAAATTTATGTACTCTATCATTAAAAGACACTCAACTACAGCAAAGAAGATGAAACAGAAGTGTACAAAGTACTACAGAATGTCATTGAATCTATTGATTTTATAAAAACAAGGTCTCAACAATACTTTGTAATGAGATGGAAAATAATGATGAAAATCTTTTGTAGTTCTTGAAATTCCCTGGTTATTTCATAGCAAAGTACTAAAAGGTATCAGACTTACTGATGAGATACCCATTTTTTTTCTTTTACAAAGACAAGATATCCAAATTTGCTGATCTTTTCTTAATGAAATGTGTCTATCTGTAGAAAGCACCTTTGCAGATAATTTTTTAAATGAATAAGTAAACAAAACCTGTCTCTTCAAGTAAGACAGTAGCTGATTTTCAAAATAAATTACAGAAAAAAGATTCTGAAAGTAAAATACTATGAAATATTTTCATCATTATGGGTTTGTGTTGCTATAAATGATGTGTATCACCTATAACAACTTTCATATCTGCACACTTTAAAATACAGGAACAGAATTATTTAACCCAGATAAAAATCCTCAAATGAAGTATTTCAGTAGGTATTGAATCCATTTTGATGGATTTTAAAGCACTAACCGATTGTAATAAGGGAAGATTGATATTACAAACTGAATTTCAATAAAACTTTAGCATAATTGATGTGTTGAGATTAAAAAGTGTGTATCACATAACACAATAACAGCTAATGACATACCTCTTCACTGGGGTCTGTATATCAATGTGAGGTAACATTTTCACCTGTAACATTATGCCACTAAAACCAAGTACTGAAATGAACTACACTGAAACTAGAACTTTGATTCTCAATATCAAATTGTTTCAAAATAACAAAGATATTCAACACAATAAAATATTATTATTGGCAAGATTATTTTATCATTTAAAAATTATTTAAAATATGATTTATTTCATCTTATCCCTTTTTACTTCTACTCTTTATGTGTTTTATAGTATATATAATATATCAGTATATCAGTATGGTAGTACATTCCTATGAAATAAGTATACATTTGGGGGGGATAGTTGGCTACTTAATTTTATCAGATGGGGTGCCCCCAGGAATTCAAGTTGGAGGGTGGAAGTTTAAAGTAACCTCATGTTCGACCTTAAACAGTTCTTCAGGACCTCCTTCCCTCTGTTTATCAAAGTGAAATCAAGCCTTAGAGTCACAAGGAGGAATAGAGGATGTCATGGAAGTTCAGCTTATAGAATATGTTTAAGGTATTTGTTGCTAGGTAGCCAGAATATTGGCCTTGGTGAGCACTGATTGAAATGGCATGAGGAACTTGCACCAGATGGAAGAATAAAGAATTATTAACAGCTAAATCCTCTCCACTATACTAAAAATATAAGCTGTGCATAGTCTCAAACTTTCCTCTTGTACATGGACTAGAACCGGAAAAAATATTTATTATACAAGGTTATTATTATTTCTGAGAATATGTTATGATTAGACTACCTTGGCAGATCTCCTGGATGACAAGTCTCTTACGCAATCCTCTGGTAATGGAATTTTCCCTGAACCTTTGACAAAGTGGTTTGTGAAGCAAATAAATAATATAAAGAAGAGCCTTCTCAAAAGAGAAGAATTTAGGAGAAGCATTCTATTAAATCAATTAGTAGTGTCAATTAAGAATTATTCCTACCTAATTATTAAGATACAAGATTCTCTAGCACAGTGGCTTTCTAACTTTTAGATGAGGACTCACAGTAAGAAATGCATTTTTCATCCTATCCCAATACACACATGAATATGCAATTGAAAAGGATTTCACAAAACAATTTTTGCCCTGGTCATATAGAACAAAATGGAACACATCTATTTTATCCCATTTTTAAAAATTCTAGGCACACCTTCCTCAACTTTCCACTAGTGAGTCTACCCCTGCAGTCTGAAACACACTACTCTAGCACTGACAGCCCTGCTCATCAAGCCCTGACCACAGCATCATTCTACATATCTGAACTAACACAACTGCATTTCTTCTTCTTTAATATTATTATTCCATACTTTTAAAAATTCCAGACATGTTGTCCCTCCAGATAAGAATGAATTTGCAAAATTTTCACTGTTCTTAAAAGTTCTTCTGATGGAGAACTCAGAGTCAGGGATTTGGTGCTTGGGGGACAGAGGGTATATACACAGGTGAGTGAGGAAGCTGCACACAGAGGACAGGAAGGGAATACAAGTGGGCTAAGTTTCTTGGTTCTGAGTGGGTATCACAACAGCATGACCAAAATAATAAGAAGTAGATGATAACAGACACATACAGCACTTGCCAAGTACCAGGCACTGTTGTAAGCACTTTACACACACCGCCATTCATTCCCCAAATTCCTCTAACTCTTCCACACCCACTTAGTAAGAAGTCTAACTGGGATTTGAACTGGGGCTCTCAGCTCCAGGAATCATGGTCTGTCTACCTCCAGATCTTTTCTGAAGTCCTCCGTTTTTAAATACAGTAAGTCGCCTACATATGAACCTTCAAGTCACGAACTTTCAAAGAAGCAAACATGCATTCACATGTCCAGTCATGTAAGTTAGTTCACGTCTGGCGTACACTGTCATGTGCATGCATCCTCTACAAGTGGCTGTGACTTTGTGTACAGTACTGTATAAAGTACTGTATAAAGTACTGTATAGAGTACAGTGTCTTTATTTCAAGCTGAGAATGTCCAGAAGCAAGCGTAAAAGCAGTGGTGATATAGCTGGTACTGCTAAGAAGCACCAAGCGATAACAATAGAAACAAAATAATTTCTTTATTTTTTGTGTTTGTTAGTTTTTTATGTATTATTTGTGTGAAAAGTATTATAAACCTATTACAGTACAGTACCATATAGCTGACTGTGTTATTTGGGTACCTAGGCTAACTTTGTTGGACTTATGAAACAAATTGGACTTACAAACGTACTCTCAGAATGGAACTCATTCATAGGTAGGGGACTTACTGTAATAACAAATAATTTTTTTTACTTATATGCAAGTCAAACAAAAGTTGCCCATGGGTTAAATGTGGCTCCTGAGCTGGCAGTTGTAAGCTCTGCCTTAGAGAAACAGATGAGAGCCCACTGTGGAGGGGCACTGACCTGGGAGTCAGAGGATGGGGCTCATTCCTGCCTCTGCCTTGCTGTGGACTTTGGGCAAATCTTGTTACCTGCCTGGCCTTCAGCATCTTAAAAATGAGAGTCATGAAGCAGATGTTCTCTAAGGACCTGCTGCTTCCAACATACTATGAGTCTAAGGCGCTCAAGAGAAAAGGAGGCCCAAATCAAGAGAGAACATTGAAAATAAGGAGAAGATGTCTTTAAACAAAGTGCAAAGGAGGTAAAAACAGGTGAGAAGAGATAAAATGGGGAGAAGAGGAGTGAAGAAATAGAAGACCCACAATGAGAAAAGGTTCATGGATGTTGAGATTGGGTTAGTGAGTTCTTCTAGGATCCTATTAAAGATAGTAAAATGTTGCAGGTAAGATTATAGTTGAAGAATATTTACATGATTTTTTTTCTTTAAAATAAGGATGGGGAAAAAAGACAACAAAGCCAGAGACATTAAAGATGCAGCATGAGTGTAGAGCAGGAAATGTCTAACATTATCTTTACCAGTTAACTGAGACACTGGCCCGGGGTAGGGATTTGGAGATGGAGGTTGCAGGGAGTGCAACAAGAAGCCACAAAAAGATCTCAGAAAAGTAGTATGCCTTACTGGCTCAGAATCAGGGTCTAAAGATACTTCGCCTGGCCAGAATAACTCCTGTCACTGAGCCATCTGTTCTAAATCACTGCATTTTTCCTCACAAATTCTTTTGGCAAGATGGAGATGAAATTCTGTGCTGAACAACAGCCATGGAATGCCCAGAACTGAATTAATCCTGAAAATTAATTGCTTTTTGAAATCCATCTGTCTTGAAAGGTTTTGAAGAGAGCCTCCTAGAAACTGGGAGTTATGAAAATAAATAAAGGAAACATTTAAAATAGAGTAATAAAGGAGGGGCTTTCACTAACAACCCAGACCCCTGAGAAGGAAGGGGTCCAAAGGAAGAACTTCTCCTTCCCCAGCAACAGCTCAGCCATTGAGAAGCAGTTACCACTTCGGCTTCCTTGAAACAGTTCCTCCCAACTTCCTCTTTTCCTCTATAAAAGCAAGCCCCTCTCCTCTATTCTTTGGACTTGCCTATGTTGACCATAATTTGCTTGTCCTGAATTGCTTTCCTGCATAAATTTGTTTTGCTGGTAAATAACTCTTTTTTTTTTTTTTTTTAAGGTCAAAAGAACTAAGCAGATGGTCCCTGGACATTCCGCACTGCCCAGGGAAGTCTATCCCACCTCCTTCTGGGAATGGAGCAACCTTGAAACTTGTCTTTAAAACCCTGACTGGACATGAATTTCCTGTGAAAAGTAGTACCCTTGATTTGTACATAAATTAGGACAGTTTTCCTTTTAATTGTGGCTCTTGTTTAAGACATAGGCAGAAAACACCTTGACATAAATTGTAGCAATATCTTTTTGAATCTATCTTCTAAGGAAAAAGAAATAAATGCAAAATAACCAAATAGAACCTAATTAAACTTAAAAGTTTTGCACAGCAAAAGAAAACCATTGACAAAATGAAAAGACAACCTACTGAATGGGAGAAAATATTTGCAAATGATAGGACAAATAAGGGGCTAATACCCAAAATATATAAACAACTCATACAACTCAATATCAAAAAACAAAGAACCCAATTTAAAAATGGGCAGAAGACCTGAATAGACATTTTTCCAAAGAAGATATACAAATGGCCAACAGGCCCATGAAAAAATGCTCAATATCTCTAACCATCAGAGAAATGCAAATTGTTTTGTAATAACTTTAAATACAGTATAACCTATAAAAATATTGAATCACTATGTTGTACATCTGAAACTAACATAATATTGTATATCAACTGTACATCAATTGAAAAATAAAATAAAAATGAAATGGTGGGACTTTGTGGAAATTCTATTCTGATAGCTTCAGTTTTATTATTGACGCAAGAAACAAAGTCTTCAGCTAAGAGGGAGGATGGGGAGACAGTATTCACATGTTCAAGACTAATTCTGATCTGCCAAGAAGCAGACATCAAGATGGAAGTAAATGTGCAAGAGATTTATGGGAGAGTTATGGGGAATAATAATGAGAGAGAAAGCTAAAGACAGTGGGAGAGCCTTCAAAATGCAATGCAGAAAGAAGAGAAAAGGGAGGTTTGGGTAGGAAGAGCCTTAGACTGCAACAATGAATTGTCCCCAGGTAAAGATTCTCAAGAGCCCCATCACTGATTTGGCTGGGGAGCCCAGAGGAGGAGGCAATGGTACCAGAGCCCAGGAGCTGGACCACCCGGCAGGAACTGGAATAAGTGGGAGCTGGAACCACAGAAGAAAGTCATCCAGAAGGAGTCAGAGCCAAAGAGAAGCTGTAGCCACTGCTGGAGCCTGAAGGGGAGAGGACGGAAAGGGTGCCCTGGCCTCTCCTTTCCTGTCACCCTTTAATGTCCCATCAATGCTTTCTATTGGCTGAACCTAGATGGCAGCCAGTTAACAAGGGAGCTTTTGAGGAGCTCTGCCATCTGTAATACAGAGCACAGGAGGAGTAGGACACGGACCTGAAAACATATGGGCACAAGAATTCAAATAGCTGATGCCTTAAAAAATTTGCTATGACATCCCATGAGTTCCAAAAGTTCCAATGGGAGTTCAGGAGTTGGGGAAGAATTGGGCATGGTACAATATTGGGAATTGGAAAAATTATATGAGAATTTAAGTTTGGTAGATAAAAGGGGACCTGGGAGTCTGGTGTTTTCTATAGCAAATGACACAAACAGGAATTAAAAATATAATGATGGCTTCCCTGGTGGCGCAGTGGTTGAGAATCTGCCTGCCAATGCAGGGGACACGGGTTCAAGCCCTGGTCTGGGAAGATCCCACATGCCACGGAGCAACTAGGCCCATGAGCCACAATTTACTGAGCCTGCGCGTCTGGAGCCTGTGCTCCGCAACAAGAGAGGCCACGACAGTGAGAGGCCCGTGCACCACAATGAAGAGTGGCCCACACTTGCTGCAACTAGAGAAAGCCCTCGCACAGAAACGAAGACCCAACACAGCCATAAATAAATAAATAAACCCAAAAGTTACAAAAATAATAATAATAATGAGATTATTTGGAGCCTGGTAGGCCCCAAACAGACAGTATTAGTGAGGTGTGGGTCCTGGGTTTTACTATTTGTTGGCATCAATGTTGGAAAAGGCCTGAGCATGTACATAAGCCAAAGGGAAAGAGGCTATGGAAAGTAACAGAGATGGATAATGCAAAATGAAAAACGGAAAGGAAAGGAAGGGAAAAGAAAGGAAGGAAAGGAGAAGGTGAAGGAAGAAGGAGAGAGGGAAGGGGAGGGAAGGGAAAGGAAAGGAAGAGAGAAAGAAAGAAAGAAAGAAAGAAAGAAAGAAAGAAAGAAAGAAAGAAGAAAGAAAGGGAGAAAGAAAGTCACAGAGAAAGATAAATACACTATGTTATCACTTATATGTGGAATAGGAAAAAATAGAACAAATCAGTGAATATAACAAAACAGAAACAGACTCACAGATACAAAGAACAAACTAGTCGTTACCAGTAGGGAGAAGATGGGGGGCAAGGGGCAAGATAGGGGTAGAGGATTAAGAGGTATGAACTACTGTGTACAAAGTAAATAAGCTACAAGTATATATTGTACTGTACAGAGAATACAATCAATATTTTCTAATAACTAAAAATGGAGTATAATCTATAAAAATTTTGAATCACTATGTTGTACACCTAAAACTAATGTAGTACAGTATTGTAAATCAACTATACCTCAATTAAAAAAAAAACAAAGAAAAAAAAGAATTTAAAAAATTTTGTAACTATGTATGATGACAGATGTTAGCTTATTGTGGTGATCATTTTGCAATATATACAAATATCAAATTACTATGTTGTACCCCTAAAACTGATATAATATTATATGTCAATTATATCTCAATAAAAAAAGAGAGAAATAAATAGAAAGGGTAGCTAATAAACTATGGTATATATGTATCTTAGTCTACAAATCCTGGTGTGTAAGAAACACAAATTTATTTTTTTTAGAATCCAATCTCTTTCTTGGTTCCCCAGTTCATTGGGGTAGTAGAAATGTAATCTAATTTTCCCTGAGTTTTGTTTTCACCTAAATTCTAGAATCTTACCTAGTGCTAGGTATGCATGTATGTGTACATGGTTGATGTATACATGTGACACTGGTGTGTGTGTGTCTATGTGTCTATGTGTCTGTGTGTGTCTGCAGTAGGGGTGGGGAATTGAAGGAGCACTTGCATTTGAACCTCAAAGGCATCTCCCCACACTGGTGTCTGCTGACTGGTCCATTATCACATCTCGTCCTTGGTGGCTGATCCATCTGCTGGGGTTTCTACCTGCATCATCCCTTTAGAAACTCCTTCTGCACCATTCTTGAATACAAAGGCATCACCTCCTACTACCCTCACCACAACTCACAATAGTGTGAGACACTCTATGAGGCTTCCCAAGTCCCATCTGGCTAGAATGGGACCAGTGAGCCATATTCTCTAATGTCTCACTACCTACCCAGAGCTCTAAAAGGAAGTGAGTTAGAGGCCCTTTCTGCTCTCAGATCAGACAAGCTTTCCGGAGCTGTTGCCAAAGCCCCAGTCTTGACCTGGAGCAAGACGCAGGACACAGGACTTTCCTCAGAAATGCCCCAGTCTTTCCTGCCTTTCCTCATCCATCTCTATTCTGACAGCACAAGGAATCCTTGGTGGTGAGGGAGGCAAACAGTGAGAATTTACATTCCTTACTCTTCAAGACCTAGACCTCTGTCTAGGTCTCTCTCTTCCTCTAATCCCTAAGAGGAAAAAAAAATCTCAAAGCTTTCTCCCTCTACTGAGACAGTGAATATGAACTTGTTATTTTTATGGATGCAAGGAAGGACAAAGATGGAAAAGTACCTACCTGAGGGAAACACAACAACCACATTGGTTAATATTTCAAAAATATCACACCCTACAGAATCAAGTTCTGAGAGAAGGTGGCAGACTGAGCTCAAAATTATGGAGAGGAGAAAGGCTGGGAGTAAAGGAACATTTTGAGATGGAGATTACAATTCAACCAAATGGCCGTATGTTCTGAGAATGTTTCCCTTTCCTGGGATGGATCTTCTCAATCCGGAAAAAGACGAGGTATACTCTGGGAGTAAAATGAAGTAGATTTGGAGAAAGCTTACAAAAAAGAAATCAGCTGTGCTAGCCCTGTGCACCATTATCACATGAATTTCTCACAACAAATGGTACGGTTGGCATCATAATTCTCTTTCACAAATGAGGAAACTAAGGCAAAGAAAGGTTTGGAGTTTGTCCAAAGTCACACAGACCAGTAGGGGTGCTGTGAAGGCTTCAGGTGAGTGGAAAGATTTAGTCCCCCAAATTTATGGCTTGCTTCTTCTCTCATAACTGGGCTTAAAAATAAAACTTGTCTTCAAGTATGTAAAACTCTTTAATTCGTAATAAAATGTTTTTCTGTCATTGACAATAGCTGTTATCTGACTTGAGAAAATGAAAGCAGGACATGACTCAGCATGAAAAAGTAGGAAGTGATTTTGCGGGAACGTGTTTCCTATAGTAACCATAGCAGACTCCAATTTTGCTGGGGCTTCAATAGGCTAGTTAGTCAAGCTTCCTTAGAAACATCTATGTCTCCATCACATAACTCCTAAATACAGTACCCTTGCCCCAGCCCCTCAAGCAGCTGGCATGAGCACATACTTCTGCCGGGATTTGTGTCCCAGGGGTCAAGCTGGATGGGTAGAGATGGAGTATATTACAAAACAGCCTGTAGCAGGAAGCACCAGGGCTGTGTAATTGCTCAGTCTTTGGAGAGCACCGAAAATCAGGCACAGGAAACAGAGTTCAGCCCTGCAGTTTAATGCAGATTGGAAACTGGGAGCAAGGTCTGAAAGTCAGAAGCTGGCAGAAGCAGCACAGAATTAAAAATAATAGTCAAATACAGATGGCCAATAAGCACACGAAAAGATGTTCAACTTTGCTAATCATCAGAGAAATGCAAATCAAAATTACAATGATGTATCACCTCACATCGGTCAGAATGTCCATCATTAAAAAGTCTGCAAATAAATGCTGGAGAGGGTGTGGAGAAAAGGGAGCCCTCCTACACTGTTGGTGGGAATGTAAATTGGTGCAGCCACTATGGAAAGATAGATGTTGTGTATGTATATATACACACACAATGGACTACTACTCAGTCATAAAAAAGAATGAAATAATGCAGCAACATGGATGGACCTAGAGATTATCATACTAAGTGAAGTAAGTCAGACGTAGAAAAACAAATATCATATGATATCACTTACATGTGGAATCTAAAAAAGTGATATAAATGAACTTACTTACAAAACAGAAATAAACCCATAGACACAGAAAAAAAAACTTACAGTTATCACAGGGGATAGCAGGGGAGGTGGGGAGGAGAGAAATTAGGAGTTTGGGATTGGCAGACACAAGCTATTATGTATAAAATAGATAAACAACAACATCCTACTGTATACTACAGGGAACTATATTCAATAGCTTGTAATAAACTATAATGGAAAAGAATAAAAACAAATAAACAGAATGAGAAGCAAATGAGAAAAAAAACGATAGGGGGAAGCTTGGAGTTCCATTCTTTATAAAAAATCAACAACTGGTATTACAAAAGAAATTATTATATTTTAAAGACCATCACAAATGTAAAAATTTCTTAAATCTCTTTTCATTTTTTTAATACACATGGGTCATACTAGGCACATGATTTTGTAATCTGATTTTTCCTTTAATATATGAACATGCTCTTTTATTTTTCAACCAACAGCAGTTTAGTTTTGCCACCATTGATCCATTGCCTGCCCTGACCAGGGAAACCAGTGATATAATAATTGCTAGAATTAATGGCCATCTCCAGTCCTGTCTCACTTGACTTATCTTCCTTGACCACTCCTTCCATAATCAAACATGCCTCCTTTGACTTCCCCAACATTCTTCTATCCTGGTTTTCCATTTATCTCTGGCTGCTCCCTCTGATCCCCTTCATGGACATTTTCTTCTGATAATCCTTGAATATGGAAGACAGATATCCTGGAAATTTTGCTGCTCCTCTCATCCTAAATACTCTTCTTGGGCATTCTCTTTGACTGACCATCTCTGCATGTTGATACACAGAAATTCAAATCTTCTGCTTTGTCCCTCTCCTGAACTCTAGACACTTAGCTATAATTCAAACCAGATTTCCCACTGACTTGTTAAACTCAACATGCCCAAAGCAGAACTTATCTCTTCTTCTCTCTCAAATATGAAGATATCTCCCTTAAAGCTAGGAGAGAGAAAACCCTCCCAGCGCCATCTTGCTTCTTCACTTTGATAATATTAACAAACACACAGCTAACATTATTGAACTCAAATACTATGTAAAGATCTTTATTGACATTATCTCATTGAATCCTCACAATGCACTTTACAACAAGAACAGGGAAGCTTAGGAAAGTAAAGACACTTGCTCAAAGACACACAGAAAGTAAGTGCAGCGCTAACAGTCTTAGCAGTTTGTCCCCAGAGCTCCTAGTGTGTGTCCTTAGCTTCACACTTTTATGAAAAGACTCAGTAAGTCTGGACTTTTGCAAAGGAATTTTTACTGAGAAACCATGAGAAAAGAAAACAAAATTCAAAATGTAAAAATAGATTGTTACAAATCAAATATTGTTTGTTCAAATGTAATAGTGTCTACCCGTTTCAAACTAGCCAGCTCAGCTTGGCACGCAGTCCTTGTTCCTTCTCCTCACCACAATCCTCTCTTTTGGCTGCTAGACCAAATCAAGAATTCTCTTTGCCCAAGGAAAGACCTAGGCAAAGAGTTCAGATTTTTCCAGCTGGTTCTTTGAAAAGATAAACAAAATTGATAAATCTTTAGCCAGACTCATCAAGAAAAAAAGGGAGAGGGCTCAACAGACACCACAGTTATAACAGACACCAGAGAAATACAAACAATCATAAGAGATTACTACAAGTAACTATATGCCAATAAAATGGACAACCTGGAAGAAAAGGACAGATTCTTAGAAAGGTACAATCTACCAAGACTGAGCCAGAAAGAAATAGAAAATAGGAACAAATCAATCACAAGTACTTAAGTTGAAAGTGTGATTTAAAAAAAAAACCAACAGGGACATCCCTGGTGGTCCAGTGGCTAAGGCTCCATGCTCCCAATGCAGGGGGCTTGGGTTAGATCCCTGGTCAGGTAACTAGATCCTACATGCCGCAAATAAGAGTTCGCATGGCACAACTAAGAGTTTGCATGCCACAACTAAAGATCCCACATGCTGCAACTAAAAGATCCCGTGTGCCGCAACTAAGATCCAGCGCAGCAAAATTAATTAATTAATTAAAAATTTTAAAACACCAACAAACAAAAGTCCAGGAGCAGATGGCTTCACAGGTGAATTCTATCAAACATTTAGAGAAGAGCTAACACCTATCCTTCTCAAACTCTTCCAAAATATAGCAGAGGGAGGAACACTCCCAAACCCATTCTACAAGGCCACCATCACCCTGATACCAAAACCAGACAACGATATCAGAAAGAAAGAAAACTACAGGCCAATATCACTGATGAACATAGATGTAAAAATCCTCAACAAAATACTAGCAAACAGAATCCAACAGCACATTAAAAGGATCATACACCATGATCAAGTGGGGTTTATCCCAGGAATTCAAGGATTCTTCAATATATGCAAATCAAGCAGTGTGAGAGACCATATTAACAAATTGAAGGATAAAAACCATATGATCATCTCAATAGATGCAGAAAAAGCTTTTGAAAAAATTCAACACTGATTTATGATAAAAACCCTCCAGAAAGTAGGCACAGAGGGAACCTACCTCAACATAATGAAGGCCTTATATGACAAACCCACAGCTAACATTGTTCTCAGTGGTGAAAAACTGAAACCATTTCCTCTAAGATCAGGAACAAGACAAGGTTTTCTACTCTCACCACTATTATTCAACATAGTTTTGGAAGTTTTAGCCACAGCAATCAGAGAAGAAAAAGAAACAAAAGGAATCCAAATCAGAAAAGAAGTAAAACTGTCACTGTTTGCAGATGACATGACAGTATACATAGAGAATCGGAAAGATGTTACCAGAAAACTACTAGAGCTAATCAATGAATTTGGTAAAGTAGCAGGATACAAAATTAATGCACAGAAATCTCCTGCATTCCTATACACTAAGGATGAAATGTTTGAAAGAGAAATTAAGGAAACACTCCCATTTACCATTGCAGCCAAAAGAATAAAATACCTAAGGATAAACCTACTGAAGGAGACAAAAGACCTGTATGCAGAAAACTAAAAGCACTGATGAAAGAAATTAAAGATGATAAAAACAGATGGAGAGATATACCATGTTCTTGGATTGGAAGAATCAATATTGTGAAAATGACTATACTACCCAAAGCAATCTACAGATTCAATACAATCCCTATCAAACTACCAATGGAATTTTTCACAGAACTAGAGCAAAAAATTTCACAATTTGTATGGAAACACAAAAGACCCCGAATAGCCAAAGCAATATTGTGAAAGAAAAACGGAGTTGGAGGAATCAGGCTCCCGGACTTCAGACTATACTGCAAAGCTACAGTAATCAAGACAGTATGGTACTGGCACAAAAACAGAAATATAGATCAATGGAGCAGGATAGAAAGCCCAGAGATAAACCCACACACATATGGTCACGTTATCTTTAATAAAGGAGGCAAGAATATAAAATGGAGAAAAGACAGCCTCTTCAATAAGTGGTGCTGGGAAAACTGGACAGCTACATGTAAAAGAATGAAATTAGAACACACCCTAACACCACACACAAAAATAAACTCAAAATGGATAAAAGACCTAAATATAAGGCCAGACACTATAAAACTCTTAGATGAAAACATAGGCAGAACACTCTATGACATAAATCACAGCAAGATCCTTTTTGACACACCTCCTAGAGAAATGGA
The DNA here is from genome assembly GCF_028023285.1 of Balaenoptera ricei. NCBI lineage: Eukaryota > Metazoa > Chordata > Mammalia > Artiodactyla > Balaenopteridae > Balaenoptera > Balaenoptera ricei. The sequence goes on from NC_082642.1 coordinate 111,886,365, forward strand.
AATAAAAACAAAAATAAACAAATGGGACCTAATGAAACTTAAAAGCTTTTGCACAGCAAAGGAAACTATAAACAAGACAAAAAGACAACCCTCAGAATGGGAGAAAATATTTACAAATGAAAAAACTGACAAAGGATTAATCTCCAAAATTTACAAGCAGTTCACGGAGCTCAATATCAAAAAACAAACAACCCAATCCAAAAATGGGCAGAAGACCTAAATAGACATTTCTCCAAAGAAGATATACATATTGCCAACAAACACATGAAAAGATGCTCAACATCACTAATCATTAGAGAAATGAAAATCAAAACTATAATGAGGTATCACCTCACACCATTCAGAATGGCCATCATCAAAATATCTACAAACAATAAATGCTGGAGAGAGTGTGGAGAAAAGGAAACCCTCTTGCACTGTTGGTGGGAATGTACATTGACATAGCCACTATGGAGAACAGTATGGAGGGTCCTTAAAAAACTAAAACTAGAACTACCACATGACCCAGCAATCCCACTACTGGGCATATACCCTGAGAAAACCATAATTCAAAGAGTCATGTACCACAATGTTTATTGCAGCACTATTTACAATAGCCAGGACATGGAAGCAACCTAAGTGTCCATCGACAGATGAGTGGATAAAGAAGATGTGGCACATATATACAATGGAATATTACTTAGACAATGATAACTTAGAAACTGAGTTACTTGTATTGAGGTGGATGGACTTGGAGTCTGTCATACAGAGTGAAGTAAGTCAGAAAGAGAAAAACAAATACCATATGCTAACACATATATATGGAATCTTAAAAAAAAAAATTGTTCTGTAGAACTGATGGGCAGGACAGGAATAAAGTCGCAGACGTAGAGAATGGACTTGAGGACACAGGGAGGGGTAAGGTAAGCTGGGACAAAGTGAGAGAGTGGAATGGACATATATACACTACCAAATGTAAAAAAGATAGCTAGTGGGAAGCAGCCACATAGCACAGGGAGATCAGCTATATGCTTTGTGACCACCTAGAGGAGTGGGATAGGGAGGGTGGGAAGGAGATGCAAGAGGGAGGAGATATGGGGATATATGTATATGTATAGCTGATTCATTTTGTCATAAAGGAGAAACTAACACACCATTGTAAAGCAATTATACTCCAATAAAAACGTTAAAAAAAATATACTTGCAGAAAAAGCTTTTGACAAAATTCAACATCATTTATAATAAAAACTCTCCAGAAAGTGATCATAGAAGGAACATACCTTAACATCATGAAGGCCATATGTGACAAACCTACAGCAACTAACATCATATTCAACAGTGAAAAGCTGATAGCATTTCCTCTAAGATCAGGAACAAGACAAGGATGTCCACTCTTGTCACTTTTTTCCAACATAATTTTGGAAGTCCAGCCACAGCAATCAGTGAAGAAAAAGAAATAAAAGGAAACCAATCTGGAAAAGAAGAAATAAAACTGTCACTGTTTGCAGATGACATGATATTATATATAGAAAATCCTACAAATGCTACCAGAAAAATACTATAGCTCATCAGTGAATTTGGTAAAGTGGCAGGATGCAAAATTAATATACAGAAATCTGTTGCATTTCTATACACTAACAATGAAAGATCAGAAGGAGAAATTAAAAAACAATCCCATTTACTATCACATCAAAAAGAATAAAATACCTAAGGAGAAAAAAGACCTGTACTCTGAAAACTATAAGACGTTGATGAAGGAAATTTAAGATGACAAAAACAAATGGAAAAATATACCATGTTCTTGGATTGAAAGAATCAATATTGTGAAAATGACTGTACTACCCAAGGCAGTCTACAGATTCAGTGAAATCCCTATCAACATACTAATAACATTTTTCACAAAACTAGAACAAAAAAATCTTAAAATTTGTATGGAGACACAAAAGACCCCAAATAGCCAAAGTAATCTTGAGAAATAAAAACAGATCTGGAGGAATAAGTTTCCCTGACTTCAGAGTATAATACAAAGCTACAGTCATCAAAACAGTATGGTACTGGAACAAAAACAGAAATGTATATCAATGGAACAGGATAGAAAACCCAGAAATGAACCCACACACCTATGGTCAATTAATCTACGACAAAGGAGGCAAGACTATACAATGGAGGAAAGACAGTCTCTCCAATAAATGGTGCTGGGAAAACTTGACAGCTATATGTTAAAAAAATGAAATTAAAACACTTTAACACCATACACAAAAATAAACTCAAAACGGATTAAAGACCTAAATGTAAGACCAAATACTATAAAACTCTTAGAGGAAAACACAGGCAGAATGCTCTCTGACATAAATCGCAGTAATATCTTTTTCAATCCATCTTCCACAATAATGGAAATAAAAAAAAAAAATAAACAAATGGGACCTAATTAAACTCAAAAGCCTTTGCACAGCAAAGGAAACCATAAACAAAATGAAAAGACAACCCACAGAATGGGAGAAAATATTTGCAAATGATGTGACCAACAAAGGATTAGTCTCCAAAATTTACAAACAGTTCATGAGGCTCAATACCATAAAAACAAACAACCCAATTTAAAAAATGGGCAGAAGATCTAAATAGACATTTCTCCAAAGAAGACATACAGATGGCCAAGAGATGGCCACATGAAAAGATGTTCAACATCACTAATTATTAGAGAAATGCAAATCAAAACTACAATGAGATATTACCTCACACCAGTCAGAATGGCCATCGTCAAAAAATCTACAAACAATAAATGCTAGAGAGGGTGTGGAGAAAAAGGAACTCTTCTACACTGTTGGTAGGAATGTAAATTGGTACAGCCCCTATGGAGAACAGTATGGAGGTTCCTTAAAAAACTAAAAATAGAACTACCACATCATCCAGCAATCCCACTCTTGGGCATATATCCAGAGAAAAGCTTGGTTCGAAGGTATACATACACCCCAATGTTCACTGCAGCACTGTTTACAATAGCCAAGACATGGAAGCCACCTAAATGTCCATCAACATATGAATGGATAAAGAAGATGTGATACAAATATACAATGAACTACTACTCAGTCATAAAAAAGAATGAAATAATGCCATTAGCAGCAACATGGATGGACCTGGAGATTATCATACTAAGTGAAGTAAGTCAGACAGAAAAAGACAAGTATCATGTGATATCACTTATATTTGGAACCTTAAAAAAATGTTACAAATGGTCTTATCTATAAAACAGAAACAGACTCATAGACTTGGAGAATGAACTTACAGTTACCAGGGGGAAGGGTAGGCAGAAGGGATAGAATGGGAGTTTGGTACTGACATGTACACACTGCTATATTTAAAATAGATAACCAACAAGGACCTACTGTATAGCACAGGGAAGTCTCCTCAATATTCTGTAATAACCTAAATGAGAAAAGAATTTGAAAAAGAATGTAAAAAAAATAATTTTTTTTTTTTAAAAAGAGTTCACCTTTTTCTAAATGCTGCTCATCAGAATTAGCCTGTGCTCTTTGACAGTGGATATAAGGGCTCCTCTTATGTTCTGATTTGGTCCTCTGAGCCCCATCCCATCCCCTGCATTAAGGAGAGAGCTTCCCTACCTTAGCACTGGGCCTCAGACTGCTCTGAAACCACCTCCTACTCCTCCCTGTAGATAACTCAAACCCTGGAGTTCTAGTGCTTCTACAACTCATTCTTGTATGTGCTATTGGGTACTGAATAATGTATTTGATTCCTGATGCTGGTGAGACCCCTTAGTAGAGACCAACTTCTTTGTCATGGCCTGTCTGGTGGCTTTGTTGCCCAGACATGGTCATCCTTGAGTCAATCTGGCTTTGTCAGCTCCCACCACCACCCCCAATCCTCCTGCTCCCATCCCCAAGCCTAGAATGAGACTTCTTAATTAGTCCTCCAGTTCTCAAGGCACTGTCCCTCCACTGGTCTTTTTTGGATTTCTTCTGGTTCTCAACTCATTTGCAGAGCACTGTTAGTTATGTTTCTAAAGTAATCCTCCCTTATCCGGGGTTTTGCTTTCCACAGTTTCAGTTACATGCGGTCAACCACAGTCCAAAAATATTAACTGGAAAATTCCAGGAATAAACAACTCATAAGCTTTAAATTTTGCGCCATTCTGAATAGCATGATGAAATCTCACACCGTCCCATTCCATCTAGCCTGGGATGTGAATCATCCCTTTGTCCAGCGTATCCTGCTGTTTAGTTACTCAGTAGCCACCTTGGTTGTCAGATCGACTGTCATTGTGTCACAGTACTCGTGTTCAAGTAACTCTTATTTTACTTAATAATGGCCCCAAAGCACAGGAGTAGTGACACTAGCAATTTGGATATGCCAAAGAGAAGCCATAAAGTGCTTCCTTTAAATGAAAAGGTGAAAGTTTTCAACTTAATAAAGATAGAAAAAAATCATGTGCTGAGTTTGCTAGAATCTATAATAAGAACAAGTCTTCTATCCATGAAATTGTGAAGAAGGAAAAAGAAATTCATCCCACTTTTGCACTTGCACCTCAAACTGCAAAAGTTACAGCCACGGTGCATGATAAGTGCTTAGTTAATACAGAAAAAACATTAAATTTGTCTAATAAGATATTTTGAGACAGAGAGAGACCACATTCACATAACTTTTGTTACAGTATATTGTTATAATTTTTCTATTTTATTAATCATTGCTGTTAATATCTTACTGTGCCTAATTTATAAGTTAAAGTTTATCATAAGTATGTATGTATAGGGGGAAAAAAAACATAGTATACATAGGGTTCGATTACTATCCAAGATCTCAGGCACCCACTGTGGGTCTTGGAACATATCCCCCTCAAATAAAGGGGAACTATTAACTCTTTAAGTTAGTGTTTTTGTTTTCTTTGGATAAATACCAAGAAATGGGATTGTTGGATCATGTGGTAGCTCTACTTTTAATTTTTTGATGAACCACCATAATGTTTTCCATAGTGGCTGCATCAACTTATATTCCCATCAACAGTGCACAAGTGTTCCCTTTTCTCCACATCGTCACCAACACTTGTTTTTTGTTGTCTTTTTGATAATTTGTTCTAACATGTGTGAGGTGATATTTCATTGTGATTTTGATCTGCATTTCCTTGATGATTAATGATACTGAGCGTCTTTTCATGTACCTGTTGACCATCTGTATGTCTTCTTTGGAAGAATGTCTGTTCAGATCTTCTGCCCATTTTTAATTGAACATTTGGGTTCTTTGGCTGAGTTGCATGAGTTCTTTACATATTTTGGATATTAGCCCCTTGTCAGATATATGATTTGTAAATATTTTCTCCCATTCAGTAGGCTGACTGTTAATTTTGACAGTTTCCTTTGCTACGCAGAAGCTTTTTAGTTCAATGTAGTCCCATGTGCTTATTTTTGCTTTTGTTGCTTTTGCTTTTGGTGTCAGATTTAAAAAATCATCACCAAGACCTATGTCAAGGAGCTTACCACCTATGTTTTCTAGGAGTTTTATGGTTAAGTGGGGTGGGGGAAGTACTGTACAAGCATTTACTGAGTACCTACTATTATGTCAACCACTGTGCTTTCAGATCCTAAGAATGTTCAAGGGCAAAAAGAAACAATCCCTGCCCTCTAGGAAATGCCTGTCTGGAGAACTAATAAGCATAAAGATTATATAAGGAAGTGAACCAAATGCTCAATGAAGTCTGAGAATGGAGCCTCCAAGCTGAAATGTTAGCCTTGTAGTACAGAGGCCCTATGAGCATGATACCTAGGATTCCTGAGGACAGAGACTGAATCTTGTTCATTATTCTGTCTTAATCCCTAGCAAGTACTTAGCACAGAGCCAGTGCTCAATAAGTAGTCTTAAATAAATAATTAAGCCCACTTACAAATTCCAGATGATCTGAGTTATATTATTCAGGTGTCACAGAGTCAGACCAGATAAATTAGAACACTTTTAAATTGCATTTAAGCAGTGTGATTCATGGAAAGAATTCCAATGTCAGGCTGGCCCTGAAATCAGTGAAGCATCTCACCCCTCCTGGCTGCTTCACCTGCCCACATTGCTTATCTCTAATGAAGATGTCTTATCAATCCTCAGGTTCGACCAAACACTCAAGCCTTTGTGCAATCTTTGTGCAGACTGTTTGAATATCTCCAGATACAGAAGATTCACTTCCCTGCAAGACTCCATAGAGATCAGACAAATTTAGAAATCCTGCTTTGCAGTAAGATAAAATCTGTCTTCATGAAACCTCAGCCCAGTTGCCCTAGTTTTAGCCCCTGCTAGCACAGAGAACAAATCTTGTGCCTCTTCACAGAATAGCCCCTCAGATACTTGAAGACTGAAACTCATTGAACCTTTTCTTAGGCTGACTAAAAATGTCCTCAGTATTACCAATTATCCCTCACATTCCAAATCCCCTTATTTCTCTGGCTAGTCTCCATTAAACACACTCATTTATATAAATATATCATTTATTTTTTTAACATCTTTATTGGAGTATAATTGCTTTACAATGGTGTGTTAGTTTCTGCTTTATAACAAAGTTAATCAGCTATACATATACATATATCCCCATATCTCCTCCCTCTTGCGTCTCCTTCTACCCTCCCTAACCCACCCCTCTAGGTGGACACAAAGCACCCAGCTGATCTCCCTGTGCTATGCGTCTGCTTCCCACTAGCTATCTATTTTACATTTGATAGTATATATAAGTCCATGCCACTCTCTCACTTTGTCCCAGCTTACCTTCCCCCTGCCTGTGTCTTCAAGTCCATTCTCTATGTCTGCGTCTTTATTCCTGTCCTGCCCCTAGGTTCATCAGAACCTTTTTTTTTTTTTTTTTTTAAGATTCTATATATATGCGTTAGCATACGGTATTTGTTTCTCTCTTTCTGACTTATTTCACTCTGTATGACAGACTCTAGGTCCATCCACGTCACTACAAATAACTCAATTTCATTTCTTTTTATGGCTGAGTAATATTCCATTGTATATATGTGCCACATCTTCTTTATCCATTCATCTGTCAATGGACACTAAGGTTGCTTCCATGTCCTGGCTATTGTAAATAGAGCTGCTATGAACATTGTGGTACATGACTCTTTTTGAATTAACTACATCATTTATTAAGTGCAGCATACAGAATAGAATATAGGTACTCCAGTACTACCTGACCAGCATAAAGAAGACAAGTACTGTCACCTTCTCTATTCTAGGTATCATATCTTAATTAATGGGGCTTGTGATCATGTTACATTTTTATCATAATCATAGCACACTGCTAATTTATGTTGTGCTTACTGTCAACTAAATTTTTCACATAAGCTATCACCAAGTTATATCTCCCTATCTGGGGACCTTTCATGGTTGATTTTTGAACCTATGGCAGGATTTTCCATTTTTTCCTGTTAAATTTTATCTGGTAGATTCAGCTTATAGTTCCAGCAGATCTCTTTAGATCCTAATTCTGTCATTCAACAACTTCAATATTCCCCTAAGTTTAAATTTATCCATTTATTAATTCAAAAATAAGTTATTTATTGAGTGCTCACTGGGTGCTAGGCACGGTTCTAAGCACCGGGGGTTCAACAGTGAATAAGACAGACAAAACCTCTGCTTACAGAGAATTCACATTCAGAAGTGGTAAGGGGATGGGTAAATGGAGAAGGGCTGAGAAAAGGAGCATCGTAGGGTGGTGGGGACAGAGAACACTTCTCTTTGCATCCTCCAAGAGTGAATGAGCATGCCTTCTCTATCTTATGTTTTTCATATGAGTTAGGCTGATCCTTCTCTCCAAGTTGATAAAAATGCTTCTGGGATGTCCTCTCAACCAGTTGTAGCTCTCTGTAGTCAACAGGAATGCCCCCTGAAAACCTGGTGTAAACTGTTGCATTTCCTTGATTTTCCTCCAAGTAATCACTCAGGTGCCCTAAGATAAACTTTCATAATCCCCTTGGGAGTATAACTGGGCTGACCCACTTCACCAGTCTGAGGTACAAACACAGTTACATCTATTTTATTTTTTCTATTTCATCACTTAAACCCCAACTAGTCTTCCTTAGAGAACTGCATACCGAGAGACGCTGCCTTTATAAAGTCCACAAGACTCCATGGGACCCTTTCCTTAAAATATCAGACTCCTACATTTACATAACTGAAGGGAACCACTTGTAATTTTTCAAGGGTAAAAAATTGATCCAAAGGTAACATGTTATCTCTTCCTCCATACTTAGAAGAGGCTAGAATGTTAATTTTGTAAAGTACACTATTTTCATTAGCAGTTAGGGGAGGGGGCCATTTCTTCAGAAATAAGTTTTAAAAGCCTTGGTTTATGTATATAGTAAAGAAGAAAAAGAAGGTAGAGATGAGGGATCTAAAAGTCTGATCAACTTTTCTATCAGGAAAAGGGGGGAAATGCTCTTTTCTTTTTCCTCACCTTCCATTTTCTTTCCCTTTTTAACTTCACCTCCCAGGAGAAGCCAAGACTGAGAGGAGAGATACTGGTCTGAACTGGAATAACTATACAAACTGGATTAGAAGAGATTGAGCTGGCCAAAAGTGTAAATCGTTTTTAATTTGCAGCCTTCCAAACTAGCCCTGACATCTCTCTCCAGGCATTGGCAAGCTACTCCACAGCCAGAGAGCTACAGGCAGCCTGCTGGGAATTTTAATGACACATCACCTGCCCTCAGCCAAGTACTCTTCCACACCCTCCTACCTCCATCACGCTCAACCTGGTCCCAGAGGCACCTAGAGTTTGGCATCCCACAAGGCCCTCCCTCCCAACAGTCAGTCTTTCACCAATGGCCCCAAGCCCAAGATTCCCCTTCCTGCCCACTCCAGACATCAATAGATCCTCATGCTTTATCTGATCTCGGTTAACAACTCTGGATGAAAAACCGAAACCCAGCTTATTTATATCTTAGAAAGGAGTCTGTTAACCAAAATACATCTCTTGGAAATGGGATATGATTTATTAGGCTTCTAACTACTCCACTGTGATTTTGTCCCATCTAGTCAAGAGTGAAAAATACAGGACACCCACATTACTCAGCTGAACACAGCTGCACCTCATGATAGTTTGATAAGTGACTTATACCAATGGTGTGGGACTCAATCAAAACAGAGAACCGAATGCTTCATTTTCACAAGTGTATGCATATGTCCAAACCCATCAAATTTAGACATTAAATATGTGCTGTTTTTTGTATATCAATTATACCTCAATAAATCTGTTTTTTTAAAGAAGAAGAATCACTTAAAAGGAAGTGAGGTTTGACCAGCAAATTCTTCAAACTCTGATGGGAAGTATAAGGACTTCATGGGCATATGGTAATAATTATAATAATAACAGTAGCTAACATATACACATTTACAATATACTTTACATAGATTTTCTCATTAAACATATGCAACAATCTTATGAGAAAATTACTATTATCACAATTTCAGAAAGTAGGGAATTTCTGTTTTAACTAGTCCTCTAAGTATCAATGAACTTACTCTTAATATTCTACTCTTAGGACTGGAAAAATGGGACTTTAAGGCTAGAAAGACTCATAATTAGAGTGGTTGGGCTCTTTTTCCCACACACCACACCCGCAGGCAGCTACCTTCCCTTTCCTGCAGCAGACAGACCCCATCACATTCCATAGATGGGACCAAATGATTTCATATTGTTTTCAGCAACTATATGAAGAGATATATGATTAAAACAGGCTTTTATTCCCGTTTCTCAATGACTCCCACAATACTGCATTTACAGACCTCTCCACTTGAACAATTTTCCTTTCGTTTAAACTTCTCTGCAAGAAATACTGCCTCAGACACATTGGTATCACGTGGCCTTCCTAAAATAATCCACATAGGCACATGTATTTACTAAAACAAAGACCATGTTGTCTGGTATTAAAAACCAAGGCAGGGTATGAGAATTTAATCTCCAGCTAACTAAGGACAGGACAATCCTGAACATGTATCTGCAAGTAAAATACTACATAGAACACTCCCTACCTGGGTGGCAACTTTCAAGAGAAGCCAACCTGAGGTGCCTTATTATAGTTTATACTTGTGCATGTGAATTTATGTCACCTGCTAATGCATTGAGCTTGCTGTGTATTGCCTAACAAGAAAGTGTTCATGGTATAAAGTAGAGAATCAAAGTGTCCCAATGGGCTAAACATTTTGAAGAAGAAAAAATAAATGAATAAAAAGAGGGAAGTGGGAAAACCTCCTCAGCAAAGATATTTATCTTGAGTCACATTTCCTCCAGAACTTAATTTCCATCTTCTGTCTCCTTGCAAAGGATTATCTTTGAAAGTACTTGCTGCACAGTGAGTATAAGAGATTTCTAGAGGCATCTGAAAGCAGAGGCTTGACTGAGGAAGCTTCTTCTTCTTCTCTTTTTTCAAATTTTACTTTATTATGATAAGAATACTTAAGATGAGATCTACCTTCTTAACACATTTATTTTTAAGTGTACAAGACAGTATTGTTGACTATAGGTACTATGTTGTACATCTCATCTCTAGAACTTATTCATCTTGCTTAACTGAAACTTAATGCCTGTTGATTAGTAACTCCTCATTTTCCCCTCCACCCAGACCCTGGAAATCACCATTCCAGTCTCTGATGCTATGAATCTGACTATTTTAGATAACTCGTACAAGTGGAATCATGTCATACTTTTCTTTCTGTGATTGGCTTATTCCACTTAGTATAATGTCCTTAAGGTCATCCATGTTGTTACACATTGCAAAATTTCCTTCTTTTTTAATGCCGAATAATATTCCATTGTATATAGATACCATATTTTCTTTATCCATTTATCCACTGATGGAAATTTAGTTGTTCCATTGCAAATAGTGCTGCAATGAACATGGGGTGCTAATATCACTCTGAGATCCTGAGTTCAATTATTTTGAATAAATACCCAGAAGTGGTACTGCTGGATCTTATAGTACTTTTATTTTTAATTTTTGAACAACCTATTTTCCAAAGCAACTACACCATTTTGCGTTCCCACCAACAGTGTACCAGGTTTCCAATTTCTCCATATCCTTGCCAACACTCTTTGTTTTTGTTTTTTTCATAATACCCACCATGACAGGTGTGAGGTGATATCTCATTGTGGTTTTGATTTGTATTACATTCTAATTGCATTTTTTGAAGAAATAGAAAAAATAATTCCAAAATTCATATGTAATCACAAAGGACCACAAATAACCAAGCCAATATTTAAAAAGAAGAACAAAGCTGGAGGCATCACACTTCCTAAATTCAAAATATATTACAAATTTACAGCAATGAAAACAGTATGGTATTGGTATAAAGACAGATATATAGATCAAAGGAACAGAATAGACAGCCAAGAAGTAAATCCAACATATACAGTCAGCTGACCTTTGACAAGGGTGTCAAGAACACACAATGGGGAGGATAACCTTTTCACAAATGGTGTTGGGAAAGTGGATGTCCACATGCAAAAGAATGATTTGGACCTTTATCTTATACCACACACAAAAATCAACTCAAAATTGATTAAACACTTAAATGTAATGCCTGAAACTCTACAACTCCTAGAATAAAACAGGTTGAAATTTCATGACATTGGTCTTGGCAGTGATTTCATGGGTATGACACTAAAAGCACAAGTAACAAAAGAAAAAATAGGTAAGTGGAACTGCATCAAACTACAAAGTTTCTGCACAGCAAAGGAAACAATCAACAGAGTGAAAAGGCAACTTGTGGAATGGGAGAAAACCATATATCTGATAAGAGGTTAATATCCGAAATATATAAGGATCTCACACACAACTCAAAGAAAAAAAAGCATTAAAAAATGGGCAAAGGAATTGAATAGATATTTCTTAAAAGAATACCAAAGTTGCCTCTTCTTGCTCTACCTTTTATATTAGTGTTGAGATGTAAGCACCTACAGGGTGAAGCATTAAGTGGTATTTTAATGTCTGGAGAATCCCTTAGGCTTTGACAACTGCCAGCTCTTTTAAGACATAAACTTTATCCACCTTTCTCATCCCCAGGCCCAACACAATGCTTGACACTCAGGGAGGGGACAATTATTTGATTAATCTACTTGATTCAAAATTAATACCCATCTGATCTATGACCCTACCCAGGAAGAGGAGAAGCCTGTTGGGGTTAGGGAGTCAGCACAGTAGTAAGAGACCCAGAAGAACTGTCACATCCTTCCCAAGCAGCATGAGTAGAATGTTATTAACTAATAAAACTAGACATGAAATACTTCTTGCTCTAAGGACAAGGGAAATTATTTTCCAAAAAACAGCAGAAAATAGAAAACAAATAATTAAGGTAATTGTGCACACACCAAGGGAAAGTTACCAGTTAAGTTCTTTGCTGCTGACCAAGGTTACTACACATGAGCAATGTGAACTCATGAGGTCAATAGAAATTTGTTACTGAATGTTTCAGAACTGGTCCAAAAAGAAATCAACAACATCTCTGGAATCTAGAAAATGTGTGTGTTCTACCTGCAGGATAAATCTAGCCTTTTAGTTTTGTTTGATTTTATTCTTAATTTTAAAGAACGCTGTTTTAGTCATCCTGGGCTTAATAATAGCTGAAGCAAAGAGCCATCCTTAGGAAAGGGGGAACCAATTTCCCTCTGCAAGCTTCCTAGTTTGAGAAAGACAGCTTTTGCTGGAACACAAGGACATATATTTGGCATACCTTTCCTCAACCTAAAGTTTGGAATCTGTGGGAGGTCTCTCTCACTATTCAAGCAAAACAAAAACCTTTCATCCTCTCTTCATGTTTGCCCTTCCTCCCACTCCCACTGCTACTTTGCAAAACCTGGTCCTCACTACCTCAAGAATGAGTCTGGCAACAAGACTTCTGGTTGCTCCAGTTTTTTCTCCCAGGCTTCCCCTGTAGGTTACTTGTGCTTAGATTTCAGTTCCTTAAGAGCAGGCACCATGTTTATTCATTTGTACTTCAAGCACCTTATGCAACCCCTAACACACAGTGAGGCACGTTTAATGTTTAATTTGCAGTGAGTGAATAAGTGAGTGAGCTTCCTAAATATTACTCATTGTGTTATTCCTCTGCTCAGATCTCATTAATGGCTGGCTACAGCTTACCTCGCCAATATGCAGTTCGTTGTCATTATTCAAAGATTTCATGTTTGCAAATTTGCCTACTTGCTAAAATCTATTTGTAATCCCACAATCAATACTAGGGCACTCTCAAGATCATGCATGAACATGTGCAAAGCAATGAAAAGTTTGAGTCACCCAGTGTGCATGCTCCCAGATGAGTTTGGACAATGTGATGCTCTGCCTTCTTATTTCAGCTCTTAAGACTGTAAAAAACTGTCCTTTTGTAGCCTATTTAGTGCCATGTTTTTCATATTTATGTGCTGTTTGTTGTTGATTTTGTTGTTTAATAGGGCTCCTAAGCATAGTGCTGAAGTGCTGTCTAGTGTTCTTAAGCCTAAGAAGGTTGTGATGTACCTTATGGAGAAAATACACATGCTAGATAAACTCTGTCCAGGCATGAGCAATAATGCTGTTGGCTATTAGTCTAGTGTTAATGAATCAACAATATATATTAAATTTGAAGTCTTTAAACAGAAACACACACCAAAAAAGTTAGGAAGAAAATGTTGTAAACAGAGGCTCACAGGAACAACACTGTAGATCCCCTATGACAAACAGTTCAGTATTTGCTAATTCATTGTTCATGATGACTTTATAGAACATATTTGCCACACATAATTAGAGTTGACTATAATTGTCTCTAATTGCTTCCCAGGGAACTGGCTGTGATATCTTTATTAACTCAGCCCTTCCTTTCCTTAGCAGGCAGGATGCTCCAGTCACCTTGACACCACCAGCCCATGCTTCTGAGGTCTGTGGTTCCTCTAGGCCTTCTTTCATGTTGTTCTACCATGTGGACCATCAAAGTCCTCTTCAGACTGCACCTTCTCCATGAAGCCTTCCCTACAGAGTTCAGCCTCAACTAATAGACTCATCTTAGAACTTTTAAAACTTGTCTGTATCACAGCATTTAGCATTTAATCATATGTAATCTTGATTTATTCCCTACTTAATTAATGTTATTTGCTACCCAGTTTGATTATAATCACCTTGAAAGCAAGCATCCACCTCATATTTATATCAATTCCATTTATTTATGCTTATTTATGCATATACTTCCTACCTGATATGCCTAAATGGTTTTAATCTGCCTTTTAAAATTATTATTATTATAGAATGGTAGAGCTATAAAGAGACTTAAAACTCCTCTATGCCACCTCTCTAATTTTATAGATGAAGAAACCAAGACCTGGCAAGTGATTTGCCCAAAAACATGTCATTTTTATGAAGTAGGTGTCATGATTCCCCAAACTGGGCATTTCCCCCTCCTCTAACTAGCTATAATGAAACTCTTTCCATTGCCATGTGTTTTATATAAATAAATTTCACAATACTTACATTTATGAAAGTGAAAAATAGGAATTAAATGAATGCTGAACTCAATCTCATTCTAGAAAATATCCATGATCATCTATAGACACATAAACGAACTGAGGCAAAAAATAAATAATCAGCTCCATGAGAGATTCATTTCCAACAAGATTTTACTTTTATGTTAAATGATTATGTTTCAAATTATTTTTGTTTTGGTCATTAGTATGCTATTTATTTTTTGCATTTAAGTCTTGTAGTCACAGGCAACTTTAAAAACAGTTTAAGTTCCAGTATATATTTTTGTAACAGAAAAGTGTGATAAGGTAATTAAGACAAGACTTTCAAAAATAAGACAATATATTAGCATAAATATAGGAAGGAAGAGTGGAATAGAAATATAAGTCCAAGAAGCTAACAAAATAACATCAGACAGAAGGAGGGCCCAAAAATGGTGACATAGGAGGCTCCTGAACATCCCTCCTCCCACAGATGCAGTGAATGTACAGCTACATAAGGAGTATCCCTCTGAGAGAAATCCAGATACCAGCTGAGTGATTCTACACGTTGAGCAAAAGAGAAAACACCCATACTGAAACAGGTAGGAAAGGCAGAGACACACTCTCACCATAAACCCCACCCCCAGAATAGTGTCATACAATTGAGAGGGAACACTCAACTCCTAACCTCTCCCTGAAGAGCAAAGGGTTTAGACCACACACCTAGTCCCCCAACTTTTATTACTACCGCATGAGAGATGACCCTCAAAACACTTAGCTCTGAAAGCCAACCAGGCTGGATTCCACAAAACCCACAGGACTAGAGCAAACAAAGAAGCAGTTCCTAACGGCCATGCATCACAGCATCACAGTTGGTATCCCGCCCCCCCCCCCACTCTGCTCCCCCGTTCAGTGTGAAAGGAACAGGCAAAAATGCCTATCTCTCAGGGCATTCTAGCCTTTCCCTGGTCTGACTTCCGATTAGCATGATTCTGGAAGTTGGTTATTATTCTTCATGGAGCCCAGGGGATCCAGTGGGCACTTCCTCTGCCTTCTCCCTTCAGCTCACTCCAACAAAAAAACCTAGTTCACTAGCATCTCTAAAAGAAGCTTGTACAAGTCTCGTGCCCCAGCTTTTGCATCTGCCACCAGAGAAACAGGCCCCCAGATTGCCTGGCCCTGATAGCCAAAGGGGTTTGTGCTCATGAATGCCACAGGACTGTAGAAAACAAAGAAGCAGTTCTCAATGGACATGCAAGCACTCGCCAAAGCTATCCCCCCAGGGCTCAGCACAAAATGAGCAGGGAAAAATGCCCATCTCCCATTCATTCACTGGAAGGGGTTTGATTGCATATTTCACAAGTTACCGCTTGAGAGTCCAGCTTCTGATTCGCACACACTTTGGTGCTGACTGTGATCCTCCCTGGAGTCCAAAAAAGCCAGTGGGCACTTTCTCCACCTTCTCCCTCCTGCTCACTCCAACAAAAAAACCAAGTCACTGGTACCTCCCTATAAGGAGCTGGTACACATATCTAGCACCCCAACTTTTACAGCTTGCACTGGAGGGACTGGCTCTCAATTTACCTAGCTCTGATAGCCAACAGGGCTTGCATTCATGAGATCCACAGGATTATAGCAACAAAAGCAGTCTTTAAATAGATGCACCCCCAGCAACTATACACTCAGGCTCAATGCAGAGGTAACATGCAAAAATACCCATCTCCCAGTTTCCCAGCTGCTGCCTGAGGGTTTGGTTTCTAATCAGCTTACATTGAGTTGCTAACTGTGACCCTCCCTTTTGGGACACTAATGGGTCTTGGCACACCCTCTACTATTCAGAGCCGCTAAGAACAAAGATGGAGGATTGGACCATCACAAAGATTTGAGAGACAACCAGGAGCTTGGTCTGGGCTAATTGATGAGGTTAATCTCCTACACAAGACTGGGAGAGGTGGCTGTTTTATCTAATGCATAGAAACCAATGCAGAGAGTCAAGGAAAATGGAGAAACAAGGGAATATGTTCCAAGCAAAAGATCAAGATAAATCTCTAGAAATCAATCTTAATGAAGCAGAGATAAGTGATTTACCAATAGTTTAAAGTAACGGTCATAACGATACTCACCAGGGTAAAGCATTAATGAACAAAGTAAGAATTTCAACATAAGGATAGAAAATATTAAAATGTACTAAAGATACCATAGAGCTGAAGAATACAATAACTGACTTAAATACTCAATAAAAGGATTCAAACAGCAGACCAGATCAGTAGAAGAAAGGATCAATGAGTTCAAAGATAGGGCAGTGGAATTCATCTAGTCAAAGGAGCAAAAAAAAAAAAAAAAAAAAAAATAGAGTAAAGATAGCTTAAAGGGCTTATGGGATAACATCAATGGGACAACATCAACTCGATCAATATACTCTTCTCCTAGCAGAAGAGAGACAGAAAGGGGTGGAAAGGTGATTCAAAGAAATATGGCCCCAAACTTTCCTAACCTGGGGAAAGAAACAAACATCCAGATCCGGGAAGCCTGAAGAGTACCAAAAGAGATGAATTTAAAGAAACCCCCACCAAGGGCTTCCCTGGTGGCACAGTGGTTGAGAATCTGCCTGCTAACACAGGGGACACGGGTTTGAGCCCTGGTCTGGGAAGATCCCACATGCCGCAGAGCAACTAGGCCCGTGAGCCACAACTACTGAGTCTGCGCGTCTGGAGCCTGTGCTCCGCAACAAGAGAGGCCACGATAGTGAAGAGGCCCACGCACTGCGATGAAGAGTGGCCCCTGCTTGCCGCAACTAGAGAAAGCCCTCGCACAGAAACAAAGACTCAACACAGCCAAAAATAAATATAAAAATAAATAAATAAATAAATATAAGAGACCCCCACCAAGACATATTATAATTAAATTGTCAAAATTAAAGACAAGAAGGGAATCTTAAAAGCAAGAAGGGAAAAATAATTTGTTAAGTACAAGGGAGGCCCTATAAACCTATCATCAGATTTTTCAGCAGAACTTTGCAGGCCATAAAGAAGTGGCACAATACATTTAAAGTGCTGAAAGAAAAAAAAACTGCTAGCCAAGAATACTTAAACTGGCAAAATTGTTAAGAATTGAAAGAAAAAGAGTTTTCAAAACAAGCAAAAGCTGAAAGAGTTCAGCACCACTAGACCTGCCTTACAAGAAATATTAAAGGGAGTTCTCCAAGCTGAAGATGAAAATCCTTGAAAGTATAAAACTCACTGGTAAAGGTAAATACATAGTTAAATTCAGAATACTCAAAGATTGTAACAGTAATGGGTAAATCACTTAATACTCTAGCATAAAAGTTAAAAGACAAAAGTATTAACTATAACTATAAGAATTTGTTAATCAATACACAATATAAAAGAAGTAAATTGTGACATCAAACACATAATATGTGGGGAGGAAAACACATAATATGTGGGGAGGAGAGTGTAAAGACAGAGCTTTTGAATGCATTTGAAGTTATCTTAAAATAGACTGTTAAAACTATAACAGTTTAAAATGTCAGCAGGTACAACACACTAGAAATTATGTTTGCAACTACTAAAATATATAATGACAAATTGTGGGTATCAACTTCAAATGTGTGATGAGGTACCTAGATTTACCCAAGTATTTTAAGGGGTATGTGAGCAAAAACATTTGACCACCATCACTCTAAGCTGCTTAAAGTTGTATCTTGGCTAAAGGCACTCAAATTGTCTATTGGATGCAACTTGTTTAATGCCACCTGTTGCTCCTGCTCCAATATCACACCTCCCACTTGCCTCAATGGATTTGCCCTCTGCAGAGCTGCTTACCTGAACTCACCCAGATTTCAGGAGTAACAGCAGAGAAAAAAAAAAAAAAAAAAAAGATTATGGTAATTCAGTATCCCATAACCTAGAGAGGCATGAGAATGTGGGTGGGGAGATTTCTGAAAGGAAGTGGGATCTGGATGTGCCTGTAAAAACATGAGCATCTTGTGCCTAGCAAGCAGGCTCTCATGGTTACAACAATAAACCTCGTCTTTAAGGACTATTTTATGAAGGGTGCCTTGCACCCAGCTGATCAAGACTTCTGAGATCAGGAAGTAGGATGGAAAACTCAGCTCTTCTATCAGGGAAGATCACAAGGTGATGAAGGCTTTGAAGCTTCTCAAGACAGGTAATGTACAATCTTGGTGCAAACTTAGGGCCTCCTTTTCGAGGCATAGCAATTGGTTATGCAAGTGATGATTACCAGAATGCTATTTTTAAAATACAAAATCATGCATTTCTGTAACTTAAATCCTTTCAATGATTTCCTGTAACTTTCAGGCTAACATTCAAGCTCCTTAATTTAGCACTCAAGAACTTCACAGGCCAGCCCCTGCATTCCTCTCCAGCTTCCTCTCTTAACACTCCCAGGAAACACACTATTCATTCCAGCCATCCCAAATCACCAGCAGATCTCAGCTGTGTCTGGCTACTGCCCCAACTCAGTGACTATACAAATGCTAGTGTGTCTGCTTGGAAAGCTCTTCCTACTTCTTCACCTAATTTCTCTTCCTTCGAGACACAACCCAAGCATCATCTCCCAGGCCTCAAAATTTGATATTTTCCCTTCTTTGTGCCCTCAAAGCAATTGTACTCCAGCATTCAGTACATTGTACTGTATTCATTCATTCATTCACTTGCTAGTTCTCCTTGTATAATTTCCTAGCAGACAAGGCCTGCTACCTTAGAGGTAAATCAACGAGTGAAATAGGAAATAAATTAATATATAAATGAAAAAAAAAAGAATTCTATACAAGGAACAGGGAAATAGAGGGGTTGTGATTTTAAAAAATAGCAAGAAATGAGGAAGCAGGAAGAAAAGCCGGCTAGAAGTTGAAGAGACAGAGGGACAGACGAAAGTGATGGCCTCTTCTTGCCTGTTTCCCATCACAACACACAGGCCTCTGTCCCTGCTCAGATGACCATGGCCTGCTGTAACAGACCAGCAGGACTCACAAACCAGCCCTGCCCCACTTATTAGCTATGTGAGCTGATATAAATTACTAATCCTCTCTAAGTCCCAGTTTCCTCATCTCTGAAATGGAGATAATTATATTAACCTCCATCATAGAGTTGTTATGAAGCCTAAATCAGGTAATGCTTATGATGCAAGTGTGGTGTACATAATAAACACATGACAAATTTTAGCTGAAAATGCATTTCTAGCTAATGTTGAGGAATAAAAGAAAAGCTTGTTTCTCAGGCCCAGTAAAGCACATAGCCTGGACTAGGACATTGGACTAATCTGATTTGGAATCATTCTCTGATCTAGGACATTTCAGCTCAGTGCTGAATGCAACAAAGCAAACCTAAATCAGTAATGTTACCATCATTTGAATCCATTCTTTAGCTGAAAGATACATTAATTGTAAGCTTGAAGTTGAGGTCAAGAAGATTTTTATATTTCTATGTTAATGATATAGTTTTAGTGTTTTGAGTTTAGAAAGAAAGCAAAAAATCATATGATATTGCCACATGAAAGATCTAAGGAACATCCAGCCCCACAGCAAAAGAAGCTTCACTTAGTGGACCCTGTTCTTCTCAAGCCTCTTGAAGTTGCCAAAATATTCTTCACAAATGAACAGTCACAGTGTTTGCCTATTGACCCAACCACTGGGTTGGATTTGGAGGTAAAATATTATCCAGTTGGATTAATTATTATATCACATTGGACCAGATGCCTCTACCAGGCACCAGTTTTCTTGGTTGGTCACATATTAACAATCATCGTCTTGACATTCTAAACATTCTGCGTGATTAGTAGTTCCTGGCAGCAGTGACTGATAGCAGTTACTGGAATCTCTGCTTACTGGGTGATTACGTAACATCTACACCTAGCTGCATGGATAGTCACGACATTTTGTGATGTTTGGACTGAAGAGTCTCGTATTCACCAGATTGATCTTATTTGTTTCATGTTTTGCTTTTCCTACCTTTGTGCCTTTGCTCACTCTCTTTCCTCCACCCAAAAATGACCTTTCTTCCTTCCAACTGTTCAAATTCTAGAAGTCTTTTAAGGTTCTAATCAAATGCTCCTTTTGTCTGTCAACGACCCAAGGAAAAAAATAGTTGGCTTTTGAATTCCCATTGTACTTTATTTTATTTTCTGTAGAGTGCTTTTTGCTTTATATCCTGTATTTTCCTTACTAGCACAATGCCTTACCCACAACTGGCACTAAATAAAATTTTATTGAAGTCATGAACTAGCGTTGTTAATGTTGTTCATGTTGTTAGTTATCCACTACAACTAAGGATACTATAGATTACTTGAATATGTAAACAGACATATCATTTAATGAAAAGAAAACACCTTACTCCCTATGAGGAAATCCTGCTTTTTAACCAACAGCTAAGTCCCCTTCCTGTTCATGTGCCTCCCAAAGGGTTTGGAAAAGAGATTCTAAGCAGAATAATTTCTAGAATTTCATCTCTGGCTTATCATAAAAATAGCTTGGCCTTGCTCTCCCTTCTTTGATAGTGAAACACTGCTCTAAGTAGTAGCAGCAGAATTCAGAATTAGGGAAATTTGGAAACGATGGATTTAAGTTGATGCTTAAACTTAAGCTTTGGACTGAAAAAAAGAGCAAAGATGCTCTCCACTTGTTCCCCTTATTGATCTACTCATTCCCAAAAATGAGAGTCCTAGTGAGGTTACAGATGACCTAGGGCTAGAGGGTAAAATTGGGAAGATAATAGAGGATACTTATATGGACTCAGTATTAGATGATATTAAGGAATTATTTTCAAATTTGTCAGATTGAGTAATGGCATGCTTATTGTGAAATATAAAAGGCTTATCAGTTAGAGATGTATGCTGCAAAATGATATGATTTCTGGGATTTGCTTTGAAATACTCAAGAGAAAAGAGGAGGAATGGAGAGAAATAACAAAATTGGGAAAATGTTAATAATTATTGAGTTGACTGATCAGTATATAGAAGCTCATTATACTATTCTCTATAGTTTTGTGTGCTAAACCATTTCTACACTGGAAGTTCTGAAAGACAAATAATCTTTTAAGGTAATAGTTATCCTCATATAGCTGATCTCCAGACTAGATGTTTGCCTGAAATGACAAATAAGGGTATGAAAGGGAACTTTTATTATCTAGATCACCAGTCTGTGCCATTTGATTTAATCCACACTACTCCAAATCATTGTTATTTAATGTTCTCTGTTAAGTCAGAAAGCTATATGTGTGTAACCTGGAAAAATATCTGTGGTTTTAACTTCAAATATACTACAGTTATTTACATTGTGTTCTTAATCAAGATTTCAGACATCCCAGTAAACCAGTTCTTTGGTGTTTGTTTGTTTGTTGTTTCTTGAAGTCATAGTTATGTTTTTTAAAAAATCAGTTATACTAAAAATGGGGGCAGGGAAAAGGAGATCAGAAGTAGTCTATAGGTTAATAAATTTCCTGGCAGGATATCCTGGTAATAACCTACGTGAGCACCTAATAATTATCCAGCATATCTGACCCTAATTAAAATTTAGTTCTGAACTATTAATCAAATACTGTCTTCTGCAGAAGTTAATAACTCGGTACCTTTCTCTACCCTTATTTTTCTAACATCAGGCAAATATCAAAGAAATTCAGAACTTTTCCCCTTAGCTTTAACCAAAATAGCCCCAAATCTCTATCCACTGAGTAATCTAAGGCACCAAAGGCTTTATCGTGTTAAATGTTGCTTGCTGCCTTTTACAAATACCACCAAAGATTGGAATCCTCAGATATCTGAGGAACATATTTCTTCATTTCTGTTTTCTTCTGGGATGAGCATATATTCCCCCCAAAATCTATACGTTTTTGATCACAACCTTACCAAGTATCAAACGGTAGAAATTGGTAGAAGTAATTTTATTGATTTGCCTAATAACACTGGCTTGAAAGAAATTAATTTATTGATTTGCTTAATAAAAATAGAATTTGCCTAATGGAACTTACTTCAGGAAAAGGAACATTCCAGTTAAAAAAAAAAATTTTTTTTTTAATTTTTAAGCCTTAGTAAGCCCCTTTTCTGTTGGCTACTTGCATAGAAATGATTTTACAGTTTGGTGGCCTAACAGTACTTCAGCAGATCAAGGCTTTAAGAAATGGAACTGACGAAGCTAAGCTTAAAGGACCCAGCAAAAACCTTGAAACTGGTATCAGCCTACAATTTCACATTCCTCTGTATATCCCTGGCTATTGTAGACATCCAAATCATTCAGAAAAAGTATCTAATTCAGCATTTCCTAAATATATTTACTTATAGAACTGAGATATTATTAATCATTACCTGAACAAAGGACTCCATGGTCAAGTGAAGTTGGAGAAATTCTGGGTCAAACAAAGTTCAAATATCTCTTCACTTGGGGACTTTCTAGTCTCTTTAATATGATAGTAGTATTATGAATTTTCAAGAAAGGGAATGTCATTAAGGATAGTGCAATGTTCAGAAATTATCTTGCAAAACTAGTGTTCCAAAAATATATTGATGGCTATGATCTGAAAATACACCCAGGTACACATACAAATACACACACACACACACACACACACACATATAGATACGAACATACTAGAAGACATGAGTGAACCATTTTTTGCACTCGCATAAACAAGTATAAATCAACTAAAATTATGTGCCAGCAAGACAAGGAATATCTCCCTTCCATTCAAAGAAACAAGAGAGATCTATTTTTCCAGCAGCCCTTCAGACTGTGGTTTTGGGCAGCTACTTCCTTCCTGCTCTAAAAACATCAAATCCAGGAACCGAGAAACTGATAAGGAAGGAGATGCCCCGCTTGCTGCTATGTCAACTCCAGGAAACTTACTAAGATCTGGCCCTGACTCTGTAAAACCTGGAAATGAATTCATAGATAAATTACTTTTTTTTCTTTAGTTTCCTCAATTAGAGTAAAGCAAATCTCTCTTAGCTATCTCAAAGGCCATGGCTATCTACTCAAAGAACATTTAGTTTATACTGTGAGTAATAATAATTAAAACAACACAAGGATGCCACAAAAAAAAAAAAAAGAAAATTACAGGCCAATATCATTGATGAACATAGATGCAAAAATCCTCAACAAAATATTAGCAACCCAAAATCAATAATACATTAAAAGAATCAAGCAGAATTATCCTAGAGATGCAAGGATGGTTCAATATTTTCAAATTAATCAATGTGGTACACCACATTGACAAAATGAAGAATAAAAAATCACATGATCATCTCAATAGATGCAGAAAAAGCTTCTGACAAAATTCAACAACCATTTATGATAAAAACTCTCAACAAAATGGGTATAAAGGAAACATCCTCAACATAATAAAGGCCATATATGACAAGCTAACATCATACTTAAGGGTGAAAAGCTGAAGGCATTTCCTCTAAGATCAGGAACAAGACAAGGATGCCCAGTCTCACCATTCTTATTCAACGTACTATTGGAAGCCCTAGCCATGGAAATCAGACCAAAAAAAGAAATAAAAGGAATCCAAATTGAAAAGGAAGAAGTAAAACTGTCACTGTTTGCAGATGACATCATACTATATATAGAAAATCCTAAAGAAGCCACCAAGAATCTACTAGACCTCATTAATGAATTCGGTAAAGTTACAGGATACAAAATTAATATACAGAAATCTGTTGCATTTCTATACACTAACAACAAACCATCAGAAAAATAAATTAAGGAAAAAATCCCATTTACTATGACATCAAAAAAAAAAACAAAAAACCTAGGAATAAATCTACCTAAGGAAAATTACAAGACACTGATGAAAGAAATTAAAGATGACACAAACAGATGGAAAGATATACCGTGCTCATGGACTGGAAGAATTATTATTGTTAAAATGATCATACTCCCCAAGGCAATCTACAGATTCAATACAATCCCTATCAAAATATCCATGGCATTTTTCACAGAACTAGAACAAATAATTCTAAAATTTGATTGAAAACACAAAAGACCCCAAAGGGCAAAAAAAAAAAAAAAAAAAAATCTTGAGAAAGAACACTGCTGGAGGAATCATGCTCCCTGATTTTTGACTGTAACACAAAGCTAGAGTAATCGAAACAGTGTGATACTGGCACAAAACAGACACATAGATCAATGGAACAGAATGGACAGCTCAGAAATAAACCCACACTTACATGGTCTATTAGCCTACAGCAAAGGAGGCAAGCATATGCAATGGGGAAAAGACAGCCTCTTCAATAAATGGTGTTGGGAAAACTGTTCAGCTACATGTAAAAGAATCAAGCTGGACTACTTTCACACAGCATATACAAAAGTAAAATCAAAATGGATTGAAGACTTAAATATAAAACGTGAAGCTATAAAAATCCCAGAAGAAAACAGGCAGTACACTCTTTAACATTGATCTTAGCAATATATTTTTTGGATTTGTCTTCCCAAGGCAAGGGAAAGAAAAGCAAAAATAAATAAATGGAACTACGACAAACTAAAAAGCTTTAGCACAGCCAAGGAAACTATCAACAAAATGAAAAGGAAGCCTACTAAATGGGAGAATATATTTGCAAATGATATAGTCAATAAGGAGGTTAATATCAAAAAATACAAATAACTCATACAACTCAACATCAAAAAAACGAAGAACATAATTTAAAAATAGACAGAGGATCTGAATAGACATTTTTCCAAAGAAAACACACAGATGGCTGACAGACACATGAAAAGATGCTCAACATCACTAATCATCCAGGAAATACAAATCAAAATTGCAATGAGATACCACCTCACACCTGTCAGAATGGCTATATTCAAAAAGACAACAAATAACAAGTGTTGCCAAGAATTCAGAGAAAATAGAACCTTCTTGCACTGTTGGTGGGTTTGTAAATTGGTGCAGCCACTATGAAAAACAATATGGAGTTTCTTCAAAAATTAAAAACAGAGCTGTCATATGATCCAGCAATTTCACTTCTGGGTATTTACCTGAAGAAGACAAAACCACCAATTTGAAAAGATATATGCACCTTTATGTTTATTGAAGCATTATTTATAATAGCCAAGATACGGAAGAAACCTAAATATCCATCAATAGACAAATGAATAAAGAAGATATGGCATACACATGCACACACACACAATGGGATATTACTCAGCCATAAAAAAGAAAAAATCTTGCCATTTGTGACAACATGGATAAATCTAGAGGATATTATGCTAAGTGAAATAAGTCAGAGAAATAAAAATGCCACATGATCTCACTTACATGTGGAGTCAAAAAACAAAACAAACAAGCAAAACAAAAATAAGAACAGACTCATAGGTTCAGAGAACAAACAGGTGGTTGCCAGAAGGGAAGAGAGTGATGGAGGGAGGGCAAAATAGGTGTAGGCGATTAAGAGGTACCAACCTTCAGTTACATAGTAAATAAGTCATAGGGATGTAATATACAGCGTAAGGAATATGATCAATATTGTAATAACTCTATATAGAGACAGATGGTTATTAGAAATCATGGTGATTAGTTCATAATGTATACATATGTCAAATTATTATTTAGTACACACAAAACTAACATAATATTGTATGTCAACTATATTTCAATAAAATTATTTTTAATTTTTACATTTTTTAACTTAAAAAGTGAATCTGCAAGTCATAAGCCCTAACAATTTCAAATATCGCAGTCCCTTTAAAGATTCTAAACTAGTAGTAGTCAGGACTAACTAGGAAAAAGGCATACTCAGCTAACACCTGTGGCCTTTGATGGAAAAATTCTGTTTCATCTTGATGCTGGGGGGGACAGGTAGGTATGTTTACAGAGTCACTGGTGATCAGTCCAGTCCTTCACAACCTCTCTTCTATTGAAGACAAAATGATAATATATCTAAAGACATATATTGACTTATGGATTTTCATCTTTTCTGCTCTCTTTCCTCACAGTTTTATTTCTCTTCCATGCAGCCCAGTGCAGCCTCTACCTGGATCATTCCACTGTAGTCTGGGTGCCAGCTTCAGCTCTACTTATACTATTGCTGAATCAGTCTAAGAGGGAACTATGTTGGCATTGGTTCCCAAGCCAACTGTAGCAGCTACTGGGGAAAGAACTGACAGTCAAATCTAAGCCCATGAAACTTAGGTAGGCAAAAGCTAGGTGCAGTCCTACAGGATGGAGGAACAGAGCTAAGGTTGAAGAGCAGAGGGTGGATTTCAACATGGCCAGAAATAAGATCCAACCATGACAACAATCTAGTACCTTTGGAAAAATGGAGATTGGGGAGGGGGTTAAAAGCAGCCAGAGACCACAAAGACCTACCATCAAACTTGATATATTATAACAAATGGAAGCCTCTAGTTACGGCAGACCAGTGCAAACAGTAGGTTATCTGTAAGCATTGTTAAGGTATTCTTAGGCTATTTCCCTATGCTATTCTTCTAGGCAATACATATCTACAAATAACCTCTTCTAAAGTTTTCTAGAATCATCCACATTGAGAAAAACTACCTGGAAGTCATAACAAAAAAAAAAGATATGAATTGAACCTTTATCTTTTGGGAGTAAACATCCTGATATGGATGAACTGGAAATGATTAATGCTTTTCTTCTTTCCTTGCCAAAAGACAGGCACTTGCTTAGCTGAATAGAGACAGAAAAGCCTGTTCTCCATATATGGAATGGAACCCAAGCTATTTTTATAGGCAGAAAAAAATCAAGTTCTCAGATTATCTATGGAAGTAATCCAACATTGGGATAATACCATTCTCCTAGTGGTCTTCCATGGAAATATTTGACCTGCATTTGTAACACGTCAAATACAAAGCTGGTTCAAGTGAATCCTCTGTCCCAGAACTCCATAGATACCACAGAAATATGAGGATGGGAACCACAGATAAATGTGGAGAAGTGAAAAGGAGCGCATAGAAGAAAACAAGGGGAAGATTTTGATGGGAGATTTAGATCCAAGGAGGACTCTTTAAATTTATTTTTTGATAGAATATTGAAACCCTAATAGAGTCTGACCATGGTGTTATGAAGGTGGCAGTCTCTGTGCCATCTTTCTGCCCAGTCTGCTTCCCTTTGTGGTCACATTCTATTCTTACACCCATGAGAACTTAATCCAACTAGACTTCTTGCATGCAACCCTTGTTTATTTAGTACAGGTTATGTTAAAATCTGTATTGAAAGAATGAGTAATTGAATTAATGTATAGCTTAAATATTATTTACCCTTTTGACTTTTCCACCTCTTTCTTTTATTTATCCTTTTCTTTTTCTGCAACGTTTTACCATTCATTTTGCACTTTGCACATTGTACATGGAAAACTATTTTGGCAGTGTTAAAAGACAAAATTCAACCTAGTAAACTTTAAAGATCTTACTGGCTTTATTCAACAATTCATGAATTGGGCAACATCCCACCTAGCAGAAGAAAAGGAGCTCTGAGGAGCTGTACAGAATGACAGATTTTACAGACAGAAGGGAGCAGGAACAAGGAAGTTAAACTAGCAAAAACGTGGACTGGTTGTGGCAAAAGCACTTTCTTTTAGGGGGTGGCAGGGGTCTATCAGGCAGGTGACCTCACTAGTGCAGACCAGGTAATTCCAGATTGACTGGTGTAAGATTCCATTTCTGGGAGAGGATGAAACTGTAACTAATTGTCAGTTTGATGATGTGGGGTTTAGCATAAGTGACCCCATTTGGGGCCCATGATCTTGTTTTTACCAGTTATATAATAAGGGAGGTTTCATTGATTATTTGTATTCTGTGCGTTCTGGATTTTTTTGAGCTCTTTTTCTATCTTCCACATTCAATGAAAACCCCGAAAAAAAGTGTATAGGTCATTTTATTTCTATATTTGTTAATGAAATTCAACAAACCCTTCTTTATAAATCCCTCTTTTTCCCACTTTACATGAGTTTGGAAGTCACAAAAATGTCAATGTTTTCTTAACTTTAAATCATACTCAAAAAATTTGTAGCTCATTTTTCATGAATGCATATTTGATATGTCTCTGTTGGTTTTTGTAAACAATTACAGCAATACAGAAAAATACAAATAGCAGGATGAATATCTCCCAAGGTTCAGCATCCAGAAATTTCCAATATTAGCATTTTAAGGAACATACACCTCAATTTTTCTCTGGGAATATACAGTTTTATATGAAGGGGATCTTTCTACTCAAGCTGTTTGAAACAATGTTTTTTCACTAAAGCATACGTTGGGCATAATTCCATATTCAAAATATAGAACTCCTTGCAGCCTGCAAGGCTGAGTGTAATCTGGCCCCGCCTACCTCCTGTCTCATCTGCAACTACTCTCCCCCTTAGTCTTCCCACTTCTACTGACTTCCTTCTTATTCCTCAAGCACAAAAAGCTTCCTCCTACCTGAGGGCTTTTATATTTTCTGTATCCTCATTCTTGTAATGCTCTTCCTCCAGTTCTTTGACAGGCCACCTCATGTCTGTTATTTATGTCTCACCTCTAATATCCTCCTCAGAGAGATATTCCACAATGACTTTATCTGAAGGGGCCACCCAGTCACTCTACATCTCATCACCCTGAGTTATTTTCATCATAGTTTTATCTCTGTTTGAAATTAACTTAATATTTTGTCAAACGATCAGGGTACTTTTTAGTGAATCCTTTAAACAGCAATTAGGAGATTAATAAACTGACCGAATAGCAATACCTCAAGCAAATCAAAACACTATCAGAACCTAAGACTTCAAGGACAATGCGCATTACTGTGGACTAACTTACAGATCATCAACTTATATCTTCTAACAGGAAAAAAAAAACATTAAATTTCCTCCAGAACATAGGAAGAATCATCACAGTTATTGCTTGTAAGTTAAAGCTGTAAGCCAGCTGGCCATAGCTTATTATATAAACTGTAGGAGAGCTGCTAAAATCTAAATTTTAGGCAACATAAGCTTCCAATCAGTTCAATTAACTTTATGTTGTAAGAAATATTTAAAGCTCAGTTTAAATGATGAGGTCCCTAAGACATAAAAATAGTAATAAAATGCTTTTTTCCAAAACTCCGTCAATGGAATCTATAGCCAGATTTTCTATGAGTAATTGTAAATATAAATAATATTATCATTTGAGAAGAAATATTCATCTCTTCTATGAGGAAAAATTCAATTGTTAAAAACATTTGTAAAAGATGACCTGGTTCAATTACTGTGAATACCTTGGAAATCAGATGGAAAAAGAGACCAATGATTTTAAAAGTCATTTAATAAAGAACAATTCACTTAATTTAAAATAAAAATGAAAACCACTATTTCGAGGGGTTTTTTTTTTTTTTTTTTTTCTGGTTCTTTCTTAGTCATAAACCTGCAGGGCTCTAAGACTCATCTAGGAGTATTCATTAGTGCAGCCTGGGAAAAAAAATGTGAACATTAGGCACTAATGTCTGAAAATATATACAATAAGAAACAAATGGTAGAAAAAAATTGCTCTAGGATTCACCACAAAGTGCTTGTAGTTCATTTAACTTAAAAACGTATTTTTCAATTTAAAAGATATTTGAAAATTAAACATTCCTTCTTCCTGCTGAATCATAATTTTTTAGGCAATTTGTGATCTGCAGTTGCTCCTGGGTAACTATTAAATATGGACTTGTTACCTCTACCCAGAACTTGAAACCATTAAGAGAGTAAAGTATTGTTAATTTCATGACTCTATAGAAAGTTCACTTGTGGAAACACCTGCTGTAATTCAAGCATTGCATTGAGCATTCTGAAATTGCCATGAAGTTAAATGGTGAGATTAATAATTTTGGAGATTGTTGTTTTGTACTCCTGGGGTGAATCAATTTTTCTGTCCTTTTACTAAGTACATTACAAGGACTCCAGTCTTCAGAGGTCTTCCCTTTACTCCCCAAATAACAATCAAATTCTCCCATTCTACTTGCACAAAATAATAGTCAGTCTTTTACAGGATCTTCCCTCTAAGTATTTTTAAGGGTCCCAATGTGTGCATATACACATTCCACAAATCTGTGTAAGTTATTATACATTCACTGTCAATTCAGGTAGATGCTCCAGGGATCTCTATTGCTGCACCTCTCAAAAGTCCAGGCTTTTTTTTACTGAAGACTAGAACATTATAAAGGGAAATTTAAAGTCAGACTAAGAAAGCTTAAAATTGGATATCAGTTATTTCTACTTCTAGAGACAACTGGTCATAGCTCTTCATTGGAAGTCTCTCACCTGGCCTGGTCCCTCTTTAGTGTTGCAGCTTGCTGCCATTTGCTAGGTCCATCTTACCTCTCATAGACAGAAGTATCCCAAAGGAGCCCTCAGTTTCTATTGCTCTCCCACTTAATCAGCATGATATCATAAAATCTGCAGAAATACCACTCTGCCCACAACAGAGTCAAGTTTTCCTGTTATAGAACAGCTGAGCTTTTCCTCGTCCTTAACTTTTCCATTCCAGATGTTGGATTTATCTATGCATAACTTGAAGAAGCATTAAAATTTTTCCCAAAAGAAAAACACAACCTTGACCCAAAGATAAATTATGCCTCTACCCTTAGAGCAACAGAGAAAACCATTAACAGCTTTAAAATAGTAACCTGATAGTTTGAATGAATGAATTAGATCTACAGTATGGATAGATCTAGAAAAAAATTTTAATGTTGTAAATAATATATTATGAAATACTTCATGTAAATATATTTTATATAAATATGCAAATAGGCAGTAAGTATGTAGAAACATGAGCAGGGAAGCTCTTCACCAATCTTAAAATATCAGTTGTCTCTGGGGAAGAAGAGAAGAGAATGGGATTGGGAATGTGATACAAATGGACCTTCAACTCTATAAGATTTTATTTTCAAAAAGAAAATAAAAACAAATATGGCAAAATATTAACATAAATCAAGGCAGTAGGTAAATGAATGAATAAATATATTTAGCAGTTCTGGTTCTGGTACTTGCACAGTAGCTTGTAGCAGAGAAACCCTCCCATAGATAACAATCATAAACTCTGGGACAGGATATAAGGCACAACTATTCAAAGTCACTGTAGAGTGACCAGAAGAAGGTAGAAAGTGAAAGAAGGGATTATACTGTGTATAATTTCAGTATATAAGGCATTTCCACTAAGGATATTCCCCAGTTTGCATGGCTTACCTAGAATTCAAGCAGAAACTTACAGGCTTGTTGGTATGATCTGTCAGAGGACAGACTTTGGCTCCAAGGATCCAGTGGAAAATTACAACTAGAAGGCTGAAAGAAATTAGCAGCTGTTTGATTTGCTGCACTCTGTAAGGAAGAAAGGTCTGAAGTCTGGAGTACAGGCTTGATAAACATCTTGGGCTTCCCACACACTCACCCAAACAAAACTGAAAACCGATCTTCTATCTACCAAACTTAAAATCAAATTTCAGTTTATCATCCAGTAATTTAATTTCTTACCATGTTATTATAACTAGACATAGTGAGTGATACCTCACAGAGACTCTGGATTCTATTATCTTCCTCTAAACTGTGTTAATTTGTTTTTCTAGCAGGCAATTAAATTACTAAATAAATCACCCCAATTCCCAGGCAATCCCACAGTGGTGGTGGTGATGATGACAGCGGTGGCTGGGCAGAAAGGAGGGGGACCCTTCTCTCTGGTCAGATGGCCTGATTCTTGTGGAGCCAAGAATGTACAAGGAATCCCATTGCTTTTTTCTCTTTATATAATGACTGCTTAACCCCAGGGGCAGAGACGATTACAGGAAATGTGCGAGAGAGCGGGGAGACTAAAGGCCTAGTTTATTGACAGAGGAATGGGAGGAGGGTTGGATATTGGGAGCCAGAAAGTATCAGGTACATTATAAAGAGGATGAAGCTAGAGAAAATGATCCATAAAGTTGTGTATGAAATTTTAGGCTCACTTTAAAGCTGTGATTCCATGGATCTAACCCCGAAGAACATATCAAAGGTTTTGATAACTAAACTCTAAGGCAGATCACTGACCAGATCACTGATCATTGACCAGATCACTGACTGGCCACTGGTAAAACTCACATAGGACCAATCAGAAAAGCACTACACAGACTGAAAACTAACTTGACCTGTAGCCATAGTCCACAGAAGTTCAGTAGGACCTGAACCTAACCAGGTTGATGTCCTGTTAAAAGAAAAAAATGTTCCCATATAATTTAAATAAGACCTAGAGTCACATAACAGAATATTCAAAATATCCAGGATACATTCCAAAATTACTTAATACACAAAATGCTAGGAAAATTTGAACATCTAGAGAAGGAAAAGGCAATTGCCAGATGCTAACCCAAAGATGACATGGATGGTGAATTTCATATGACACCTATGAAGCAGCTATTGTAAATAAACTTCAAGAAGTAAAGTTAAGCACTCAAGAAACAATTAGAAATATGGGAGAAAAATCTTAGCATACAAATAGAATATGTAAAAAAATATTAAAAAACAAATGGAAACGTTAGAGTTAAAAATATAATAAGCAAATTTTAAAATTCTCTGGATGAGCTCAATAGCAAAATGGAGGTGAAAAAGAAAGTCTTAATGAGCTTGAAGACAGATCAATAGAAATTACCTAATATGAACAAAAAAGATTTTTAAAAATAAGCAGAACCTCAAGGGGCTGTAGGACATTATCAGAAGATCTAATATTTATGCCATTTAAAACCTAAAAGAAGAGGGAAAAGAATAGGTACAGAGAAAAACGTTTGAATAAATAATGGTTGAAAACTTCCTAAATTTGGAAAAAGACATAAACTTATAGAATTCCCAAAAGCTCAGTGAATCCCCAAGCAGGATAAACTAAATGAAATTTATGCCCAGACATGTCATCACCAAACTTCTGAAAACTAAAAACCAAAAAACTTTCTTGAAAGCAACCAGAGAAAAGCAATACATTACGGAGATGGGAACAACAATTTGAAGTGTCACAGATTTCTCATGAGAAATCATGGATGCCTGAAGGACATGGAAATAAAAGAACTGTCAATTAAGAGTCCTATATCCAGTGAAAATATCCTTCAAAAATGAAGAAGCAATTGAAACATTATCAGATGAAGAAAAACTAAAAGAATTTGTCAACAGCAGATTTACCCTGAAAGAAATGTTAAAGGAAGATCTGAAGAAAGAAAGGAAAATGATATCAAAGGGAAGCTTGAAACTATGAAAGTAAAGGAAGGTCAACAGAAATTATAGCTATCTGAATAAATATGAGACTATTTTTCTGCCAAGTTCTTTAAATAGTTATGATGGATGAAAGCAAAAATGATAACATTGTCCCATGGGGTCTCAATGTATATCAGTATAATACATATGAAAATTACAACATTAAGGGTTCTATATGTGGTATGACTTCTACATCACATGTGAAGTGATAAAATATTAATTCTAATTAGACTATAAAAGTTAAATATAAATATATTATAATCTCTAGTACAACCATTAAAATACACACAAACACACACACACACAGATCAATAGAAATTACCTAATATGAACAAAAAAGAAAAAAAGATTTTTAAAAATAAGCAGAAACTCAAGGGGATATAGGACATTACCAGTCAAAAGCTCAATAAATAAATTAAAAGGGAATACTAAGAAAATACTCATCACAAAAGAAAACAGGAAAGTAGAAATAGAGGAACAAAAATTGGAGGAAAACAACAGAAAAAATAATAAAACAGTAGACCCATTTGTTTTAAACATATATAAATCTAAACATATAGATAATTATATTAAAATAAATACGTTAAATACACCAATTTTAAAATGTAGATTTCAGAATGTACCAAAAAACAAAGACCCAACTACATGTTACAGCAAACCCACTATAAATATAATATTTATATTATTATAAATATAAAGTAAAAGAATAAAAAATGTATAGCATGCAAGTATTAACCAAGAGAAGATAGAAATGGCTATTAATACCAGAGAAAAAGGAAGCTTATAAGAAGGAAATGTTACTGGGGATAAAGAAAGACATTACCTAATGATTCAAGGGTTAATTCACCAAGAATATAACAGTCTTAAACATGATTTGTCTAACAACAAAGCCTCAAAATACATGAGATAAAATTTGATAGAATTAAAAAGAGAAGTCTCCAATTATAGTTGGAGACTTCAATACTCTCATTCAATAATCAACAGAACAAATAAATTTTTAAAATTTAGCAAAAATATCAAAGAATAAAACAATACTATTAATTAACTGGAGCTAACTAACATTTTTAAAATTCCACCGAAAGACAGAATACACATTCTGCTCAAGTGCAGACGTAACATACCTCAAGATAGACCATATCCTGGGTCAGAACACATCTTAACAATTTTTTTTAATGAAACCATATAAAATATGTTCTCTTATCATAATGGGATTAAACTAGGAAGATAACTGGGAAATCTCCAAATACATAGTAATTAAACAACACAGTTCTAAATAACCTATGGCTCAGGAAGAGAGTTATAAGAGAAATTGGAAAATATTTTGAATTGAATGAAAATGAAAAATCAACGTATTAAAATTTGTGGGATACAGCCAAAGCAGTGTTTAGAGCAATATTTATGGCTGATAAGAGGTTAATATCCAAAATATATAAACAGCATACGCAACTCAATGTCAAGCAAGCAAACAACCTGATTCAAAAATGGGCAGGAGACCTGCATAGACATTTTTCCAAAGAAGACATACAGATGGCCAACAGGCACATGAAAAGATATTTAACATCACCAATCATCAGAGAAATGCAAGTCAAAACCACAATGAGACATCACCTCACTTCTATCAAAATAGCTATTACCAAAAAGACCACAGGGATTCCCTGGTGATACAGTGGTTAAGAATCTGCCTGCCAATGAAGGGGACACGGGTTCAAGCCCTGGTCTGGGAAGATCCCACATGCTGTGGAGCAACTAAGCTTGCGAGCCACAACTACTGAAGCCTGCACATCACAGCTACTGAAGCCTGCATGCCCTAGAGCCCATGCTCCGCAACAAGAGAAGCCACTGCAATGAGAAGCCTGCGCACCACAATTAAGAGTAGCCCCTGCTCACCACAACTAGAGAAAGCCCACACACAGCAACAAAGACCCAACACAGCCAAAAATTAATTAATTAATTAATTTTTAAAAAATGTTAAAAGAACAAAAAGACCACAAATAACAAATGTTGGCAAGGATGTAGAGAAAAGGGAACCCTCATACACTGTTGGTGGGAATGTAAATTGATTCAGCCACTGTGGAAAATATTATCGTGGTTCCTCAAAAAACTAAAATTCCAGTAATTTAACTCCTGGGTATATAGCTGAAGAAAACAAAAACACTAATTTGGAAAGATACATGCACCCCAATGTTCATTGCATCATTATTTACAATAGCCAAGATATAGGAGCAATCTAAGTGTGCATCAACAGATGAATGGATAAAGAAGATGTGGTATATATAAATATACACACACACACATACACACACACACACACACACACACACACACATATATACACGATGGAATACTATTCAGCCATAAAAAAGGATAAAATTTTGCCATTTGCAACAATGTGGATGAATCTGGAGAGTATTATGCTTAGTGAAATAAGTCAGACAGATAAAGACAAATACTGTATGTTATCACTCATATGTGGGATCTAAAAAATAAAACAAATGAATGAATACAACAAAACAGAAACAGACTCACAGATATAGAGAACAAACTAGTGGTTAGCAGTGCAGAGAAGGGGAGTGGCGAGGGGCAAGATAGGGATAGAGAATTAAGAGGTACAAACTAATACATATAAAATAAATAAGCTACAAGGATGTATTGTACAGCACAAGGGATATAGCTATTATTTTGTAATAACTTTACATGGAGTATAATCTATAAAAATTTTGAATCACTATGTTGTACACCTGAAACTAATATAATATTGCAAATCAACTATACGTCAATAAAAAAGAAAAAAAAACAAGAAATTTCTCAAATCAGCAATTTAAAAATCAATTTAAAAATCAAACTAGGAAAAAAAAAGACCAAAATATACCCAAAGCAAGCAAAAGGAAGGAAATAAAGACCAGAAACCAATGAACCTGAAAACAGAAAAATAATACAGAAAAATTTTTTTAAAAAACTGATTCTTTGAAACCAATAACAAAATTAATAAACCTCTAACCAGATTGACAAACAAAAAAAGAGAAAACACAAATTATCAATATGAGGGACAAAATAAGAGATTCTGCAGACACCAAAAGGATAATAAGAGAAAACTAACAAACAACTCTACACACGTAAACTTGACAACTTAGGTGAAATGGACCAATTTTTCAAAAACACAAACTATCACAACTCACCTAATATGAAATATATAATTTGAATGACTCTGTATCTATTAAAGAAATTGAATTCATAGTTTATAAACCTTCCTAAATTGAAAACTCTAGGCCCAGATGATTTCACTGGTGAATCTACCAAAGTTTTAAAGAAGAAATAACATCTATTCTACAAGTATCTTCCAGAAATTAGAAGAGGAAGTAACACTTCTCAACTCATTCTGCAAAGCCAGTCTTACCCTGATACCAAAATCAGAAAAAAACAGTACAAGAAAAGAAAATTACAGACCAGTATACTTAATGGACATAAACACAAAAATCTTTAACAAAATATTAACAAAGTAAATCCAAGAAAAATATGAAAAGAATTATACACCACTACCAAGCGGGGTTCATCCCAAGAATGTAAGGTGGATTCACGATTTGAAAATCAATCAATGGAATCCAACATTCTAACAAGCTAAAGAAAAAAAAAAAAAAAAAACACATCATATCAATTAATGTAGCAAAATCATTTGACAAAATTCAATTGTCTTTTATGATAAAAACTTCCAGAAAACTTGGAATAGAGGGGAACTTCCTTAACCTGAAAGGATGCATCTACAAAAACCCCACATCATACTCAGTGGTAAAATACTGAATACTTTTCCTCTAAGATCAGGTACAAGGCAAAGATTTCTACTCTCACCACTCCTATCCAGTACTGTACTATATGTTCTAGCAAGTGTAATAGGCAAGAGAAAGGAATAAAGACATACAGATTAGAAAACAGAGAAATAGAACTGTCTCTATTTGCAAATGAAATGATTGTCTACGTAGAAAATTTGAAGGAATTTTTTAAAGAGGGGGGTTCCTAGAACTTAAAAGTTAACTTAGCAGGATCTCAGGATACAAATTCAACATTCAAATATTAATAGTATTTTTATATAGCAATAATAAATAAGTAGTATTTCTATAATAAATAATAGTTTTCAAAAATACCATAGAAAATAGCTCCAACAAATAAATAAAAATAAAAAATTGAAGTAAGTCAGACAGACAAATATCATATGATATCGCTTACATGTAGAATTTTTTTTAAATGGTACAAATGGACTTATTTACAAAACAGAAATAAAGTCACCATGTAGGAAAAAAGAACTTATGGTTACCAGAGGGAAAGGAAGGGGAGGGATAAACTGGGAGATTGAGATTGACATATACACACTACTATATATATAATAGATAACTAATAAGGACCTACTGTATAGCACAGGGAACAGTACTCAATATTCTCTAATGGCCTATATGGGAAAAGAAACTAAGAAAGAGTGGATATATGTACATGTATAACTAATTCACTTTGCTATACACCTGAAACTAACACAACGTTGTAAATCAACTATACTCCCATAAAATTTTTTAAAAAATAAAAAAAGAAACAATTAGGTATAGATCTTAAAAACATATGTACAGGATGAGTATGCTGAAACTGCAGAATGCTGATGAAAAAATAAAGGAAATGTTGAATAAATGGAGATACATGACAAATACTCTTCAACAATTAAAAAAAGGGACAAAGTAATAATGCGTGTGACAACATGGATGAATTTTTAAAACATCATGTTGAATGAAAGAAGTCAGACATGAATGAGCACATTCTTTATTATTTCACTTATGTGATGCAAAATTAATCTATTTCTCAGAACAATGGTTGCCTATGGAGAGCAGTGACTGTCTGAAAGGAGGCATAGGGGATATTGGGGGGTGATGGAAATGTTCTGTATCTTAATTTGTGTGGTAGTTATACAAAGGTATTCATTCATCAAAACTCATTCAATTTTACACTTAGGATTTGTGAATTTCACCATAAATAAATTTTATCTTAAAGATTATTTAGTAATCTCTTCCCGCTTCTGGCATTTAAGCTTCAGAAGTCTTAGCTTCCAGACTCTAACCTTCCTGTTATAAATGCATCTAAAACCTCTGCATAATTTCTTATTGAACATCCTAAGAATATATTCTCGTTCCTTAATAACCTACTCCATTTGTCCTCCCTAAGAAGTTATATACTTTGAAAACAATTTTCTAGGCCATTATTTCCATAGAGAGAATATGTTTAATTACTTGTGTAATTAAACAGATTTTTTTAAAGTTTGGGCTCTGGGGTCCTTCTAATATTATAAATTTTCTGAAGTAGTTCCTCGATAAAATTTCAAATAAGTCTGGTGGCGGAGCTGTCTATGAAAGAAGCCAGAAGAGGTAGAAAGAATAGAATTGATATTTGGACCATTTGTTCCCAACTTGGGGTTTGAAAATGGACGGAACTCCGCAAGAACTCCAACAAGCTCCTGGTGAACCTGTAGGGACAGTCTGATAGTGATAAGCACAGCTTAGGAAGAAAGCTGACAAGGATGAGTAAATTTAAGTTTTATTTCTTTTTTCACAACATTTCATCTTCTTTTTTGCATATAGGTCACCACTGAACCAAGGTGCTCTTATTAGAAGAAGGAACATTGGGTTTCCACTGATAAGGAAATCAGACCCTCCATGTTAAGATAGCATTACATATTGGTAATGAGAGAAAGAAAATTTCAGCAAAATGTTAGAGTCCTCTGTTCACCTTTTAGATATGATCCCTTTCAAACATATCTTCATCCCTTTCAAAAAGCTTTTTTGGAGTTTGCTGGCTTATGGCCACGGGTCCACTTTCCTGCCCTTTCCCTGATGACTATCACCAGTTCTTTGGTCTCCCTGTTATTTAGGTGTCACAAGACAGGATTCTCCACCTCCACTGACCTCAAGACAATTTTCAGAGTGTTCTAAGTCATAACTTATACATAAAATCTTTAATTCTGATGCACATGTTTGTGATGCCAGGAATCTGTGGAAAATGAGTGAAGGAATAAACGGTACATGTGGTTTAACATAGTACAGAACAGAAATACCAGCTCCAGATTGGCAAGATGATTCATAATCTAAGCCAATTAGTTCAGGGGAAAGAGCATTTCAGAGTTATGGGTGACCACAAGAATGTAAGAACTCTAGAAACAGGCAGAAATCTTGAGGCAGGGGATTTTTACATGGCTTGAAATGGTGAGCTGACAAACTTCTATCTCTAGAGTAACCATCTGGCATGGGGAAGGCATGCAAAATATCACCACATTGATTTGTAGACCCTTCTAAAGATTACGAAGGGGAACCTATCTTCTGAACAACAGAAAGAATTTTCTGGCTTATGTTGTGCTTAAAGAGATCATTTTCATTCTCATCTAGGATGCATGGCCCCCAATAGCCAGCAACTGATTTAGGGAAATTTTCTGGTGCCAGTTAATGAATACTTTCTGAACAGCCCAGCCTTAATATAAAACAATCAGAAAAAAAATTTATTATGCATCTCAGTAATACCAGGAAGGAAAATTCTATTTCTATGCCAATGAGCCCAACTAGCATTAGTTGAGAGGTTGTTGGGCTTGTTTGTTTGATTGATTGTTCCAAGGGTGACAATACTTCTGAGGGTGGTGGGAAGAATGTCGTGTGGTTCCACCCTAGTTGAGGTTCAGTGAACTTGATGGTTACCCTCGTAAGCACCTTGATCTAGGCATTGATAGGGAAGAAAAACAATCATTATTCAAAATAAAAAATATAGAAAAGCTTGAAATTACATATTAGGAAAAGTAATTACAGTCTTTCTTGAATTTTAAGCAAAAAAATCCCTTTCTGATAATTCTGAGTCCACATTCTCTTTTCCTTCATTTGGCTGTGTTCATATGAGTAAAATAAGATCATGAAGGAAAAATCTAATCAGTACGGCTTACTATAGTCAATCTATTTAATCTACACAAAATTTCATGACACATGTTAATTTGCTAAATATAATATAACTTGTAATTTGTAAAGTACTTGTTACCAAAGTGATACTATACTAAGTGTGAACTGTGAAATGTATCTTTGGTTCCCCCACATGTTGCCTTTCTGTGATTTTTTTCCCCATCTAGACATCACTATCCAATATGAAGGCCATGAGCCACATGAGGCTATTTAAATTTTAATTAAAATTAAATAAAATTTAAAATTCAGTTCCTCAGTCACATTAGCTACATTTCAAGTGCTCAGTTGTCACATATGTCTAATAACTACTGTAGTGAATAGTGCAGATAAACAACACCTTCATCATTGCAGAAAGTTCTAATGCACCATGCTGGTCTTGACTCTTAAAGTTTTTGTGATTCCCTCTGGCCAGACTTCTCCCCAGCTGGGCCATGCCTTCCCAAGCATTTCCCCATGTTTTCCTTCCTTCTACTTTTCTTACTCTCATAGCTTTCCTGAGCCTTCTCATGGTTCTCCATAGAAAATACTATTTTGTAATTCCTTCTTTGAGGACCCTCCTTGAAACTTAAATAACTAGATAAACTAATCCATGCTTAAGCAATTTGTGGAGGCAGAGAGTTATGTTGTTTCTCCGAAGCAACACATTTGCATTTTAGTAGAAAGCTTCTAGAGAGTTCATGTATTTACACAAAGGGTTGACTCTAAAATGTGTGGCTTTAAGCACCATGGTAACCTGGAATATTTGGTGAACAAACCTCACAGTGCAAGAGCCTTTAGAGCACATTTCAAAGCATATTATCCTGTTGGCCTGCTCATCTACAATGGCCTTGGGTCACTATGTTGTTTTGTCTCCTAGGAGTGTTGGGGATCCCTAATTGTTGCCACAAAAGAGGTAGCGTTATGCATCTGACAAGGAGTAGGGGTAGTAGGTCAAAAGATATTTGTTTTGCTTGTAACCATGAAAGTTTTTAGAGCTCGAGTTGGGGTTTGGGTACCATAATCCATTTATTCTTTGTCCATCCTGGGCTTCCTGCCAAGGCATCACACAAAAACAATTAATAGCAAAATTAGAGATAATATAAGGTTCTTAATAACAGCTTAGCAGATGTTCCCTTCTCTCCCAACATAGGGCTCTGATAAAAACTGAACTGGCAAATGCAGCTTAGGCCAGAAGACATTTTTTAAAAGAAAATAAAGAAAATACTGGATCAGAGAGAGGCAAGGAACTGGCCACTGTGCCTGGGGCAACAGTCTTCTTTATCTGCTTACCACAAGCTGCAAGAAGTAAAAGTAAATATCGACCTCCTCAGAAGGCTTTGGTTCTCTTAATGTGTTCAAAAAAAAAAAGGTAGAAGAGAAAAAGAGGGTAGCCAGAGCTGCCTCAGGAGCAAGTCATGTGCCATGTAGTGTTCCACTTTCTGGATTCAGCTGACTGTTTTCTTGTGGTGTCATTTAACTTGATCTCTAGACATAGAAATTTTTGTATAACTGAAGTAAACTACATCTTCACAAGAAAAATAATAAAATCAATAGCATCTCTCCAGTGTTTTCTTTATTTTGGATTTTAGGGGTTTTTAAAATATTATTTGTCAAAGAATTAGATGCACATAGCTTTAATAGTGAAGTAATGCTAAAAGGATAACAAAAAAGCAGTACACTGGCCTCACTGTAATCCCCCCCAGAGACTACCACTTTCATCTCTTTTTAGCTATTTCTTCTGGTAGTTACCTGAATATGTCTAAATACCATTTTTATATTGATACTACTATCACTCTAAAAACATTTCATTACGGAAAATGTCAGACACATACAAAAGTTAGAGTAGTATGATGCACCCACCCCATGGACCCATCACATGGCCAATCTCGATTCATCTATACAACTACCCATTTTTTCACCCGCCCACCTCAACTGTATTCTTTAAATAAATATAAGATATATCACTTTAATTATAAATATTTCAATATATATCACTCAATGGACATCACTTTTAAAAAGTCTTTAACAAAATATAATCACAATACTATTATCACACATCCAGGTTTAACAATTACTCCTAAATATTATCAAATATCCAGTTGTTGATATTTTTCCTATTGTCTCATAATTTTTTATATTTGATTTATATAAATCAAGCTGCAAACAAGATTTTTTTTTTCTGTGTCATTTAGGTCTCCTTTCTTTTAATCTATGGCATTGGTTCTAAACTGCAGGTAATTTTGCTCCCAGGGAATATCTGGCAATGTCTGGAGACGTTTTTGGTGGTCACAACTTGGAGGCAAGGGCTTCAGAATTCCAATAACATCTAGTGGGTAGAGACCAGGGCTGCTGTTAAAAATCCTACAATGCACAGGATAACCCCAACAACAGAGAATTACCTGGCCCAAAATGTCAATAATGGCAAGGTTGAGAAACCCTGATCTATACAATATGGGATTCCATCCTTCCCTTCAACCCTGCTTATTTCTAGATCATTTGACTCCTAGAGTTTTCCACCTTCTGGACTTTGCTGATTGCAACCCCATTTTGTCTTATAACATGTTCCTCATTCTCTATAACTTGTGTAAATTAGAAATAAAGAGGGAACACATTAAAATATTAAACTGATAGAAAACATACTGAAGTATTAAAACTTCTGTGTGAAAATGTGAAGCAGGCAGTTGGATCATAGACTATTCTAAAATAGCCTAAGAAAAGGGCCTCAGAATAATGCTACTTAGTGTGGTTTTAATATGAAGTTAATGACCAACAATGTAATTCT
This sequence comes from Balaenoptera ricei, assembly GCF_028023285.1. Classification (NCBI taxonomy): domain Eukaryota; kingdom Metazoa; phylum Chordata; class Mammalia; order Artiodactyla; family Balaenopteridae; genus Balaenoptera; species Balaenoptera ricei. Next base: position 111,929,698 of record NC_082642.1, read on the forward strand.
TGAATTCTCAGCGTCAGGCTGCATAATGTAGAAGTCTATCGTCCTCCCATTTCCTTTTTGTGTGACCCTCTCCTGTAATAAGATGGAAATGTCCTCTTTTCCCTTGCAGGTCTACTCTTCACCCTGCTCTGTGACCAGGAATGCTGGCCTGTGCACACAGCATCAATGGACTCCCTTGTTCTCTGTCTCTGGTCTGGCTCCATCAATAAACATACCTGTTTTTCATTTGTGCTGAGAAAAAAATTCAAGAAAACATGCTTAAATTTTAGGATGTCCAGAAGTTATATCACTCACATTTCTTACCCTTTCCTCTTTTTTTTTTTTTTTCTAGTTTTTATTATTGCTCCTCTTTAACTCTTACATCCTCAGGAATGTAGGGAATTAGGGAATTACGTCACTAACCAAAAATTATTTAAAGGGGAAAACATTTTTCTCTATTGACTCACAACAGAGGAAGAGAGCTGGAGTAACAGCTCCAGCTGGGCAAGGAACAGAGGCTCCCTCATAGTAACTGGACATGACTCACTGGCCTTGTTTGTGAGCACGTATGAGACACCCCCTGAGTACACCTCAACACCTTGGGAGTCGGGGGACATTATAGCTTAATGGTGTCCTGTATGATCAGATGAGGTATGACAAAGCAAAACTGAGGTCACTTAAAGAACAGCTCTTCTATCAGTGTGCAGTATCAAAATATGGAGTCATCTGCCTAAAGAACACTCCCTCAGAGAGGGGCACAGCCTCATACCTAACCCGGCACTGACACAGAGTGGGTTCTTATAAATATTTGTTGAATTCAAATTCAATATGTCTTACTGAAATTTTTTCTCTCTCAAAAGCTTGAGGAAACATAAAAGAGAACCCTTAATCTGTCATTCTTTCATTTTTGACTCAATTCCAGTCAAAAATGAAGAACTGCCTGGTGAAGCAGAAGTGATAGGAACATGTTAAAAAGTGAGCTCTTTTGAGAACTGTTGGAGAACAATGCACAGGAGAACTGGTTGATTCCAGGGCTGGAGCAGGGAAAATACAAGAAGAGCAAAAATCATCTTGTGGTCCTAGGCAATAAGGTAGTGCTCAAAAATAAAGGATTCAAGCATCCTTTATTTGAAGATGGCATGGGAAACTAAAAAAGTACTCGACAGCCAAAGCTGAAAAACAGTTTATCAACAAAAACTAAAATTGATATAGAATTATAACCCTAATAATAAAATTAACATCCATGAATCCATCTTAATATAAATAAATAATTGAACAAATAAATAAATGAGGGAGAAGAGACAATTCTTCCTTATGAAAGCATTTCATGAAATATCACCTCATGCCTGTTAGAATGGCTATTATCAAAAAGACAAGAAATGGGGATGATGGGGACGATGTGGAGAAAAGGGAAAACTGATGCACTGTTCATGGGAATGCAAACTGGTGCAGCCATTATGGAAAGCAGTATAGGGAGTTCCTCAAAAAATTAAAAATAGAACTCCCATATGATCCAGTAATCCCACTTTTGGAAATATATCCAAAGGAAATAAAAACAATATCTGGAAAAGATATCCGCACCCCATGTTCATTGCAGCATTCTGCACAACAGTCAAGACATGGAAACAACATAGGTGTCCACTGATGGATGAATGAATAAAGAAAATATTATATATATTTATATATTATATATATATATATATGTTATATAATTATATAATTCAGCCATATATCTTGCCATTTGTAACAACATAGATGGAGCTTGAGGGCATTATTCTAAGTGAAATAAGTCAGATGGAGAAAGAAATATACTGTATAGTATCACTTATATGTGGAATTTTAAAAAGCCAATCTCATAAAAAAAGAAAGTAGATTGGTGGTTGCCAGAGGCTCAGGGTGTCAGGGGGTGGGGAGATCTCAAAGGACACAAACTTCTAGCTATAAGATGAATAAATTCTGGGGATCTAAGGTACAGCATGGTGAGAGAGTAAACCTTGAATGTTATCATCACACACACATAAATGGTAATTATGTGGGGGAATATAGGTATTAACTAACCTTATTGTGCAGATTGATATTCATATATATTTTGCAATATATATGAATATCAATCACCATGTTTTATAACAAACTTACATATGTTACTTGTCAATAATATTTCAATAAAGCTGGAAAAAATTTAGCTCAATTATATCTCCTTAAGTTTGGTTTAAATCAGGCTAGTTTTTAAAAAAAGAAACATTTTAATTAACAAATAGAAAATAACAATTAGAACACCATACTAATAACTGCTGCAAGTAAGATGCACTGAAGGATGCTAAAATTAGTGGGTGAAAGTTTAAGCACAAACAAGGTATTTGCATGTTCTCAAAGAACCTCCCACAAAACACTGAGTAATATGAAGGGGAAAACAGTAACTTTCTAGTGGAGATCCTGAAAGACATAATCCTAGTTAAGTAATCAAAGTTAGCATCACTGGTAATAATTATCGACATCATATACCTCCTGATATGAAGCACTGAGAAGGGCGCATCACATCTGTGATATCCTTTGCAACAACTCACAGCCTCAATCTAATCATGAGAAAACATCAGACAAACCCAAGTTTAGGGGTGTTCTACAAAAATAACTGACCAGTACTTTCCAAAATCATCAGGGTTGTAAAAGATAAAGAAAGACTCAGGAATTGTCGCAGATTGGAAGATACTAAGGAAATGTGACAACTAAATGCAATGTATGATCCTTGATTGGATCTTGGAATAGAAAAAAAAAAAAAAGGACATTAGGACATTTGTGGAAAAATGGATACAATCCAAATTTTGTAATTCAGTTAATAGTAACTGAATTAAGGTTACTAAGCATTAATCTTAGTTTTGGTAATTGTTCTATGGTTATGTAAGCTGTTAACAAATAGAAGCTGGTAAAGGGTACACGGGAACTCACTGAGCTATTTCTGCAACTCTTCTTTAAGTCTAAAATGATCTCAAAATATAGAAGTTTTTAAAATGTGATGAGCACATCTTGGAATTCCTAGGATAGGAGGACTGGAACACTGGATAAAATCAGCACACACTCATTTGTCATTGGGAAAAGAGTTTCCAAAAGTTCAGAGAAAAGACAGACATGATCTCACATCCAGAGATCCTGAAGGGAAAGTGATTCAAGAGAAAAAGTGAACTCTAATAAAAACATTAAAACATATGAGAAACTTGTGAATCATCTTCCTGCCTCTTCCTTTCCCCCACACTCAAGCAGCCACCTAATTCTATCCATACTACCTTCTAAATGTCACTCAATTCGAACCCCTTCTCTCTATCACTCCACACTGAACTAGTTTTACTTTTATTGTCCTCTTGACTAATGATTTCCCCTCCACAAATTTTCCAAAGTCTAACATATCCTAAGTTGATGTCACCAGAATTGTTTTTCTAAAAGGAATCTAATTCCCTTCTCTGCTCAAGAACTTTCAAGTTTATTCCATTTGGAAAAAATCCAAATCCCTTAGCAAACATTCACGGTCCCTCACCATTTAGCTGTTCCTTAACTTCAGTCTCATCTCTGTGCACTCACCCAAGAAGTACTCTGTACTCCAGCTGCAGGACTAGTTATGAAGCCCAGAATGTATCATCTGGCTTATGTTCATGTTATTCACGAATAGAATACCACATTACCCAGCTTCTCTGTCCTACAAATTCTCATTCATTCTTGCTCAAACATCATTTCTGTTCCAGACTTCTCTGATTTTGCACAGCCTCCTTATCCCATTCTATATGCTCTGCAAGCAGAATTAATCCTGTCTCTCTGCTATGCTCCCCCAGAACATTGTGACTACTCTTAATAAGCATATGCTGTATTGTATGTGGCTTGCAGTATACAAGTTTGATTACCTTAGTAGAGTATAAATCTTCTGATGGCAAGGTTCATGTCTAATTCACTTAAGAATCTCCAGTCTGGACTCATGGCCTGGCACTTAAGTGTCAGTCAGCACCATTGGATGGGCTGAACCAATTTAAAATATAACCAAATCTGATTCCCGGGGATACAAAGAGAGAAACAGTTAAAGAAATATATATGGCTACACATATACCTGTTGAACTTAATTTTTTAAATGACATCAAAAAAAAAAAACTAGGAGGAAATAAAAACCCCATGATTGTAGATGGACATAAAAGAATAATATATTGTTACAATTATTCTAACAAGAACACTAATAACCAAAATATTCTAGGCTTGTGAAACAAAAAATGTCATTGACAACAGGAAGGACCCCATTAGCTACATCAACTTAAAGAAAAATAAATAGGAGAGCCAACTGTTTAGGAAAGATAAGAAAAATGTCAAAGATGAAAAGTAGAAAACAACATTACTCAACTCTTTTCTCACTTACATCTCTTTCTATCAAGGAGAATGATGTTCACATTATAAGAAAAATCTTGTTAAAGGAAATTAAACCAGGTTGATTTGAAAGAAACAGTTACCAATTATATCCCAGATTCAATATCCCAGCATCTGAAAACAACCAGCTGATATGAATCATTGACACAGAATCATTGTCAGAAATCTTTAAAAAATTCAGAGTTGGTGTAGTGAAAAAAAAAAATGTAATTAAGAGCAAAGTGAGAGAGAGAGAGAGAGAGAGAGAAACCAATGTATTTCAGGAACCATGAGTCCCTCAACTTAATATTAAACTCCAATTAAATTATATAATAGTTATTAGAAAGATGGTTTGCCAGATATTATAAAGCTGTGCTGTCTAAAATCACAACCACTAGTCAAATCTTACTATTTAAATTTAAATTATTTAAAATTTAAAAAAGTAAAAATAAGTTCCGAGTCACACTAGCCACATCTTAAGTACTCAGTAGCCACATATGGCTGGTGGCTACCATACTGAACAGCACAGGTAATAGAATGTTCTGTCATTGCAGAAAGTTCCATTGGACAGTGCTGTTAAAGAAAGTAGAGAGCACTGGGAGCTTGCATCATTTACAGAGACTGTTATACTGAACTAATAATATTTCTATCATTTCATAGGATTGTTATACTGTTGGAAACAGGGAGTATGTAGATATAGACTATACTGATTTCAAAAAAACATCCAACAAAGTTTCCTATGAAACCCTAGTTGATAAAAATATAGAAATATGGACAAGGTATAATACGATTGAGCAAAAATTGTCCCCATAGACTGTTGATTAATGAACTAATATAATTTTGGAAGAATGATTTACTAGTTTTCTCCAAAATCTTGTCATTGGTCCTCGCTTGCTCAATGTGGTTATCAATAATTTGCTGACATATAAAGGAAAAGCTATCAAGTTTTCAAGTAACTAAATGACAGCAAGATTATTTCATAACTTTCTAGAGGACAATTTACTAAAACATATCAAAACTTTTACAATTTGACTTACTTCTTGAGTCACAGTTCCACTTCCTCAGGAAATAGTCACAGATGTTTGCAAGGATTTAGCTACATGGATGATAGCAAAATATTTGGGGAAAATCTAAATGTCAATAATAAAAGACTAATTAAATAAACAGCAGTACATTTGCATTGATCATCACTGTATTCCCTACAATACTATGTACTTCATGGATATTTTTAAAATATACCAAATAAAAGATAAATGAAGTGAGGAAAAAGAAGATTATAAAATAAACTATATGGTATGATCATATGTATCATACATATCTGGTATAGCAATAAATGCATACGTACTATATGTATGCATGTAGAGATATAAACATGTACCTAGAGAAGAAGACTAGACAGAGATACACTAACATGCTAATAATATTTAATCCCTGGCAATGAGTTAGGGAACATTTTTTTGTTCTCCTTTTAACTCATCTATACTTTTTAAAAGTTCTGTCATGAAGAGATGATTCTTTAGCATAAGAACAACATTTTGAACAAGGAGCAATGGATAATATGTTTGATAAAAGAAGCAATATTTAAAAGGAAGAAAACACATTCAACAAACTAGAACAATGGACCAGAATTAACAAAAGGAAGGTTAATAGGCATATGTAGAAAGTCTAGTTTTTAAGTTCTAAAAGTCCTCTGGAAAAACTACAGTTTGGAGAAGACTGACCTACCAATAAGTTTGTTAAAGTAAATGCAAAAATTTTAAATGAATTTAGATAGCAGAATTTCCAAAAGAGTGATAACAAACTTAAATTACATTAACAGGATATCTTGCCTAGAACAGGAAGAGTGATGGTCCCTCTGTTCTTTTGGACTGATATGGCCGTATCTGTTCACTGGTCTCCTTTTTTTATACAATGGAGTTTACCCAAGAAAACCAAAAATATGGGGAACCAGGAAACTGAAGGGACTGAAAATCCTACAACATAAGAAAAAGTTAGCAGAATTGGTGCTCTTTAGCTTAAAATAGAAAAAATGTAGGAACTCCTGGACAGCTGTCTTCATGTACAAAAGAAGGACTACACAATATGTTAGGTCACTGATGCAGAGAAGATACAGGAGGTCAGATTTTCACTTAACATAAGGAAAACAGCAAGTTGTTACATAATACTGAGCAGAGTTCCCTGTGCTATATAGTAGGTCCTTGTTGGTTATCAATTTTATTTTTTATTGGAGTATAATTGCTTTACAATGTTGTGTTAGTTTCTGCTGTACAATGAAGTGAATAAGATATATGCATACATATATCCCCTCCCTCTAGGACCTCCCTCCCACCCCCACCCCACCCATCTAGGTCATCACAGAGCACAGAGCTGAGCTTCCTGTGCTTTATAGCAGGTTCCCACTAGCTATCTATTCTATGCATGGTAGTGTATATATGTCAATCCCAATCACCCAATTTGTCCCACCCTCCCCTTCCTTCCCTGTGTCCACATGTCCATTCTCTATGTCTGCATCTCTATTCCTACCCTGGAAATAGGTTCATCTGTAAAATTGTGCTAGATTCTGCATATATGTGTTAATATGTGATATTTGTTTTTCTCTTTCTGGCTTAAATATAGCAGGTTTACATGTCAATCCCAAACTCCCTAACTATCCCTTCCCCCCACCCTTACCCCCTGGTAACCATAAGTTCATTCTCTAAGTCTGTGAGTCTGTTTCTGTATTGTAAGTAAGTTCATTTGTATCATTTCTTTTTAGATTCCGCAATATCATACGATATTTCTCTTTCTCTGTCTGACTTACTTTACTCAGCATGACAAAAGAATTTGAAAAAGAATAGATACATGTATTTGTATAACTGAATCACTTTGCTGTACACCTGAAACTATCACAACATTGTTAATCAACTATACTCCAATATAAAATAAAAAGTTAAAATAAAAGAGCAAGTAAAAACTGCATTGAACTCACAAAACCTGCACACGAATGTTAATAGCAGCTTTATTGATCACTGCCAAAACTTGGAACCAATCAAGATGTCCTTCAATAGGTGAATGGATAAATAAGCTGTGGTACATCCAGACAATAGAATATTATTCAGTGCTAAAAAAAATGAGCTATCAAGGTATGAAAAGACATAAAAGAATATGAAATGCATATTACTGAGTGAAAGAAGACAGTCTGAAAAGGCTACATACTATGATCCTACTATGCAACATTCTGAAAAAGACAAAACTATGGAGATAATAAAAAGATCAGGAACTTCCCTGGTGGTCCAGTGGTTAAGACTTTGCCTTCCAATGCAGGGGGTGCGGGTTCAATCCCTGGTCAGGGAGCTAAGATCCCACATGCCTCGGGGCCAAAAAGCCAAAACATATAACAGAAGCAATATTGTAACAAATTCAAAAAGACTTTAAAAATGGTCCACATCAAAAAAAAAAAGAAAAGAAAAAAAAAAAGATCAGGGGTCAGTGGGAAGGGAGGGAGGAATGGGCTAAGCACAGAGGATTTTTCGGGTAGAGAAATAATTATGCATAATAGTATAGTGGTGGATACATGCCATTACACATCTGCGAAATCCATAGAATGCACATCACCAAGAGTAAACCCTAATGTAAACTATGGACTTTGATAATGATGTCTCAATGTTGGTTCATCAATTATAACAAGTGTAACACTCTAGTGAGGATGTTGATAGTAGGCGAGTGTGTGTGTTTGGAGGGTGGTGGTTACGTAAAAAAAGAGCAAGTAAAAACTGCTGTTTTTTTTTTTTTATATAACTCTCTGTAAAAAAGAGAGGTCCCCAGGCCCCCAGGCCTCACCAATGCTCAAGAAGTACAAATTCACACTGCTCTTAGAATACTTCAGTGGAAAATTTAGAGAAACACTTATTTGCTATGTGCCAAGAACTACATGCTCTGCAGGGGAGGATACATGGATGAATAAAGGCCCAGCTGTACCTTCAAAGAGCTGGCAGTTCAGAGGGATGACAGGCATGGATCCCTCATAGCAGAAAAATACTGATCTCTGATGGAGGAGAAATATGATTAACTTCCTGTACTAAGACAAGCATGGATTTCTTTCCTAGTTGTGGAAATAACTGCCATCCAACAGTACCATGCCAATCCTGAGAATGTGATTTCATAAATGTCCTAAATAGGTAGCAATACCAAGGATCTGCTTTCTAGTGGGGAATTGCATGGTTGACCTTAACTGATAACTCTTAAGGGAAGATGATTTAAGCTAAAGCTTATTATATCCATGGAAGGTCCATTCTTTACAGGTACCATGGAAACAAACAGATATTCTGATTACTTTCCCTTTTATGCTTTCCTTTTTGAAGTATATTCATTGTCACACAGTGTGTGCAGAGGGAAAAAGAAGAAAAACAACTTATTTCCATTGTTGAAGAACTTGACACATTTTGTATATTGATGTGAATCAAAGAGAGGCAAGATGGAGTGAGCATGTGAGGAGAAGAAATGCTAAATATATAAAAATAATTAAATATATTTTGAAACCAAGGACTGTCATAAAAACTAAGGCATTTCTTTTGCAAATTCACATAATCAATAAACTGAAACTAGTCAGAGACATATACACTGCATGTCAGTCCACTTAAATCAAGCACGAAGACAAACTTACAAGCTAGAAACATCGACATCCTTGAGGTATCTGTCATTACACTGACTGACACAGGTATACATTGCCTCAAGGCTCCCCATTCAGTGGACAAAGTAACTGCTCTCCCCTCCCCACTAAGTTACTCAGAGAAATGCTTTCCAAATGATAGCAAAATTGAGAGCAAGAAACTAGGGTCCAAATAGAACCTTGGGTTGCCAATGGCTCAAACAGGCCCAGTTTTCAAACTCATTTATTCATTCTTTATTTATTCAGAAAACACATATGCACTTCTACTATGTGCCAAGTACTGTGTTGTGTGAGTCCTTCCCCAGCTCGCTCCTCCACAGTTCATTCATTCATCCTAAAAACTCTTATTCACATTGCCCTTCAGATAGCCATCTTTGACACCACAGCTTACATGGAGAAACCAAGGAAAATTACTATTTGACTCGCAAAGCCAACAGTTCCAGTGCTTGAGCCTGGTCTACAATCCCAGGGCTGAGAGGCCAGCTTGGCAGGAAAGTGCATCCCAGTCCAAGCCTCAGAGACTAACTCATCAGAAGCCCTCCTTCCAGAAGGTTCTGTTCATTCACACCAACAGATATAACTATATCTGTTGCTGATGTCCATTTACAAAATTTTCCTAAAAGCGAATTTGATAGTGAAAGAGAACCTGGCACATCAAAAACCTAGTCACCATATTTACAGGTTCAATAGAAAGCTAAATGCACAGAATCTAGAGAATTCATGTGGCACCTCCTTCCTGTGTCGATCTGAGGTTTCTATTTTTATTTTTAGTTTTGGGGGAGATGCATCTGTTTTCTCTCAATGTCATAGAAACAATTCATCTACAGGAAATCTATGGAAGTCAAGACTCCCACCTAATGAATACAGTCAGATAATAAGAAAACAACTTGGTGGGAATGTAAATTGATACAGCCACTATGGAGAATAGTATGAAGGTTCCTTAAAAAACTAAAAATAGAACTACCCTATGACCCAGTAATCCCACTACTGGGCATATACCTTGAGAAAACCATAATTCAAAAAGAGTCATGTACCACAATGTTCATTGCAGCACTATTCACAATAGCCAGGACATGGAAGCAACCTAAGTGTCCATTGACAGATGAATGGATAAAGAAGATGTGGCACATATATACAGTGGACTATTACTCAGCCATAAAAAGAAATGAAATTAAATTATTTGTAGTAAGGTGGTTGGACCTAGAGTCTGTCATACAGAGTGAAATAAGTCAGAAAGAGAAAAACAAATACTGTATATATGCTAATGCATATATATGGAGTCTAAAAAAAATGGTTCTGATGAACCTAGGGGCAAGACAGGAGTAAAGACGCAGACATAGAGAATGGACTTGAGGACACGGGGAGTGGGAAGGGTAAGATGGGACGAAGTGAGAGAGTAGCATTGACATATATACACTACCAAATGTAAAATCGATAGCTAGTGGGAAGAAGCTGCATAGCACGGGGAGATCAGCTCGGTGTTTTGTGACCATGTAGAGGGGTGGGAGAGGGAGGGTGGGAGGGAGATGCAAGAGGGAGGGGATATGGGGATATATGTATACATATAGCTGATTCACTTTGTTGTACAGCAGAAGCTAGTACAACATTGTAAAACAATTATACTCCAATAAAGATGTTTAAAAAAAATTTTTTTAATAAAATAAAATAAATAAGAAAACACCTACCATAGGACTTTTCCTTCTAGAAATGGTACAGAAATATGACTATATTTCTATATTTTACTGGCGATGGGTTTGATTTTGTTTTTTGGTTTTGTTTTTGATTTTTAGTATGGGAAACTTTCAATTTAGAAAAGGTAAGGCTAGAAGATTTGTCTAGTTCTTATTGAATGAAGAAGCAAAGAATCAGAATCTCCAGCAAACTTGGGATTAACTGCAAGGACACAGTACTTCTTGTAGAGAAGGTTCTCCTGGGCAATACGTGATGAATGCTCCCTCTTTCATGGAGGAATCAGAAAGAGTTGAGTTGTGGAAATGCAGACAGGCACAGGAGGCCAACCTCATTACCTTCTAGTTCAAGCCCTGCAGGTATCTTTGTCTCTTTGCCTGTTTGGGGGTCTCAGCAACTGTCTAGGAGAAGGCAGGGTTTACCTGTTACACAGCAGTGGTTAAGATCAGGCCAACCGGGGAACAGCAGATGCACAACAGATTACCGAGGTCTTTAGGAAATTGGCAGACACAATGTGAGGAGTAGCTGCTTCTCTGAGGGCTTGGCAAAGATATTTTTCATCCAATTTTTCATTCACTCAAAAATATTTATCTAACATTTATTTAGCATCTTCATTGTGCCTGGCCCTATCTTTAGCTATACAACAATGAACAAAATCTTTTTCTTTAATGAAGCTTACTTAGTTCTAACGGGGAAAATCAGGAAGGAGAAGAAAAAGAAGGAACAACAAAGAGCTGCTGACAAGAGGTCCCAAAGTCCTTTCAAAAAGTGTTCTCTAGTCCAGCAGATTTTATCCTGCTATCTTCCAGTTTCCAGTTTTCAAAAAGCCTATTTAATTGGTGAAAGGCTCAAACTGGTTTTTGAGATAAAAGGTTATTTCCCAGCAGCATCCCAAAATTCAGGTTATCATTTGGGAGCACACCAGTGTAACACCATTATTAATTTCTGGGCTTGCTGGGCGGTTTGTCTGCACATCTCCATCATCCAAGTTTCTAGGAGTAGAGGGGAACAAAGTGGAAATTAAACAAGCCACACCTGCTGAGGCATTGGAAAATTGGATGACCTTGAACAGGTTACTTAATCTGAGTTTAGTCATATGTAAAATGTGGAAAATACTTACCTCATGATATGAAGATAAAATGAGATAATGTACAGAAAGTTGTAGAGTGTCTGGCACATGGCAAGTGCTTTTGAAATATCGCTGTTATTAATTGCTATTACTACTACTACTACTAATAGGGCTTGTCAGTCCCTCCTCAACAAACTACCAAATGACTTGCTAAGCAATGCCAAGAGATGCATGTGGGGCTGTGCTACCCTGGGGAAGTGAGAGGGAGTTATGAAAAACACCCTCCAGGAGCCATTGGAACACACAAGGATGGGTGTATCCAGTTGTTATACCCACAGGAAGACATATATGGGTTTTAATGACCTGACCAAGATTGTGTCACCGAAAAAGCCAAATAACAATTCCCAGGAAATAAAAAGAGAATCTGGGTAAAAAAATAAAATCTAACCTTTTTTCTCTTTTCCTTTGTGCTTAGTCTAGTGTCTCTTGCTCATAGGGTGCAGCGTGCAGAGGCCTCGCGCAGACCTTCAGACCAGAGTTCCTCTTGCGAAAAGGCTGCAGGGACACCTCAGCTCAGCGGGCCATGCAAGACACTGCAATTCAAGATGGCGGCGGCAGGCTGTGTGCAGAAGTGTTGCGTCAGGCACTGAGCTGAGGCTGCACCCTCATGCGAGAACTTGACCCCTCCCTGAAGAGATCCCTATAAAGCAGCACCCACCAGGGCTGGAGAGCTTATGCTCTAGATTGTGAGCTGACATTTCTCCATTCTGTGTTCAAAGAATAAAGCTTCCTTTGCTTCTGAACTGAACTCAGTCTCTCTCGTTGTATTGGTTAGAAAGACAACAGGCAGAAGACCTTCAAGACGGCGGAAGAGTAAGAGGTGGAGATCACCTTCCTCCCCACAAATACATCAGAAATACATCTACATGTGGAGCAACTCCTACAGAACACCTACTGAACACTGGCAGAAGACCTCAAACCTTCCCAAAGGCAAGAAACTCCCCACGTACCTGGGTAGGGCAAAAGAAATAAGAAAAAAAAGAGACAAAAGAATAGGGACAGGACCCGTGCCAGTGGGAGGGAGCTGTGAAGGAGGAAAGGTTTCCACACACCAGGAAGCCCCTTCGCGGGAGGAGACTGCCGGTGGCGGAGGGGGGAAGCTTCAGAGCCACGGAGGAGAGTGCAGCCACAGGGGTGCGGAGGGCAAAGCGGAGAGATTCCCGCACAGAGGCTCGGCGCCGAGCAGCGCTCACCAGCGCGAGAGGCTTGTCTGCTCAGCCGCCGGGGCGGGCGGGGCTGGGAGCTGAGGCTCGGGCTTCGGTCGGATCGCAGGGAGAGGACTGGGGTTGGCGGCGTGAACACAGCCTGAAGGGGCTAGTTCGCCACAGCTAGCCGGGAGGGAGTCCGGGAAAAAGTCTGGAACTGCTGAAGAGGAAAGAGACTTTTTCTTACCTAATTGTTTCCTGGTGCGTGAGGAGAGGGGATTCAGAGCGCCGCTTAAAGGAGCTCCAGAGATGGGCGCGAGCCATGACTATCAGCGCGGACCCCAGAGACGGGCATGAAACGCTAAGGCTGCTGCTGCCGCCACCAAGAAGCCTGTGTGCGAGCACAGCTCACTCTCCACACCGCCCCTCCCGGGAGCCTGTGCAGCCCGCCACAGCCAGGGTTCCGTGATCCAGGGACAACTTCCCCGGGAGAACACACGGCGCGCCTCAGGCTGGTGCAACGTCACGTCGGCCTCTGCCGCCGTAGGCTCGCCCCGCCTCCGTACCCCTCCCTCCCCACGGCCTGAGTGAGGCAGAGCCCCCGAAGCAGCTGCTCCTTTAACCCCGTCCTGTCTGAGCGAAGAACAGATGCCCTCAGGCGACCTACATGCAGAGGCGGATCCAAATCCAAAGCTGAACCCCAGGAGTTGTGAGAACAAAGAAGAGACAGGGAAATTTCTCCCAGCAGCCTCAGGAGCAGTGGATTAAATCTCCACCATCAACCTGATGTACCCTGCATCTCTGGAATACCTGAATAGACAATGAATCATCCCAAAATTGAGGCAGTGGACTTTGGGAGCAACTATATATATTTTTTTTTCCTTTTTCTCTTTTTGTGAGTGTGTATGTGTATGCTTCTGTGTGTGATTTTGTCTGTATAGCTTTGCTTTTACTATTTGTCCTAGGGTTCTGTCTGCCTGTTTTTTTCTTTCTTTCTTTCTTTTTTTCTCCCTTTTATTCTGAGGCATGTGGATGACAGGATCGTGGTGCCCTGGCTGAGTGTCAGGCCTGTGCCTCTGAGGTGGAAGAGCAAAGTACAGGACATTGGTCCACCAGAGACCTCCTAGCTCCACGTAATATCAAATGGCAAAAATCTCCCAGAGATCTCCAACTCAACGCCAAGACCCAGTTCCACTCAAAGACCAGCAAGCTACAGTGCTGGACACCCTATGCCAAATAACTAGCAAGACAGGAACACAACCCCACTCACTAGCTGAAAGGCTGCCTAAAATCATAATAAGGTCACAGACACCCCAAAACACACCAACGGACTTGGACCTTCCCACCAGAAGGACAAGATCTAGCCTCAACCACAAGAACACAAGCACTAGTGCTCTCCACCAGGAAGCCTACAAAACCCACTGAAATAACCTTAGCCACTGGGGGCAGACACCAAAAACAATAGGAACTAAGAACCTGCAGCCTGCAAAAAGGAGACCCCAAACACAGTAAGTTAAGCAAAATGAGAAGACAGATAAAAACGCAGCAGATGAAGGAACAAGGTAAAAACCCACCAGACCAAACAAATGAAGAGGAAATAGGCAGTCTATCTGAAAAAGAATTCAGAGTAATGATAGTAAAGATGATCCAAAATCTTGGAAATAGAATGGAGAAAATACGAGAAACGTTTAAAAAGGACCTAGAAGAACTAAAGAGCAAACAAACAATGATGAACAACACAATAAATGAAATTAAAAATTCTCTAGAAGGAATCAATAGCAGAATAACTGAGGCAGAAGGACAGATAAGTGACCTGGAAGATAAAATAGTGGAAATAACTACCGCAGAGCAGAATAAAGAAAAGAATTGAGGACAGTCTCAGACCTCTGGAACAACATTAAATGCAGCAACGTTCAAACTATAGGGGTCCGAGAAGAAGAAGAGAAAAAGAAAGGGACTGAGAAAATATTTGAAGAGATTATAGTTGAAAACTTCCCTAATATGGGAAAGGAAATAGTTAATCAAGTCCAGGAAGTGCAGAGAGTCCCATACAGGATAAATCCAAGGAGAAACACGCCAAGACACATATTAATCAAACTATCAAAAATTAAATACAAAGAAAAAACATTAAAAGCAGCAAGAGAAAAGCAACAAATAACATACAAGGGAATCTCCATAAGGTTAACAGCTGATCTTTCAGCAGAAACTCTGAAAGCCAGAAGGAAGGGACAGGACATATTTAAAGTGATGAAATGGAAAAACCTACAACCAAGAATACACTACCAAGCAAGGATCTCATCCAGATTCGATGGAGAAATTAAAAACTTTACAGACAAGCAAGAGTTAAGAGAATTCAGCACCACCAAACCAGATTTACAACAAATGCTAAAGGAACTTCTCTAGTCAGGAAACACAAGAGAAGGGAAACACTTACAATAAGAAACCCAAAACAATTAAGAAAATGGTAATAGGAACATACATATCGATAATTACCTTAAATGTGAATGGATTAAATGCTCCAACCAATAGACATACTGGCTGAATGGATACAAAAACAAGACCCGTACATATGCTGTCTATAAGAGACCCACTTCAGACCTAGGGACACATACAGACTGAAAGTGAGGGGATGGAAAAAGATATTCCATATTTTTTTCTTTTCAAAAGAAAGCTGGAGTAGCAATTCTCATATCAGACAAAATAGACTTTACAATAAAGACTATTACAAGCGACAAAGAAGGACACTACCTAATAATCAAGGGATCAATCCAAGAAGAAGATATAACAATTGTAAATATTTATGCACACAACATAGGAGCACCTCAATACATAAGGCAAATGCTAAGAGCCATAAAAGGGTAAATCGACAGTAACACAATCATAGTAGCGGACTTTAACACCCCACTTTCACCAATGGACAGATCATCCAAAATGAAAATAAATAAGGAAACACAAGCTTTAAAGGATACATTACACAAGATGGACTTAATTGATATTTATAGGACACTCCATCCAAAAACAACAGAATACACTTTCTTCTCAAGTGCTCATGGAACATCCTCTGGGATAGATCGTATCTTGGGTCACAAATCAAGCATTCGTAAAGTTAAGAAAATTTAAAGCTTATCAAGCAACTTTTCCAACCACAATGCTATGAGACTAGATATCCATTACAGGAATAATATCTGTAAAAAATACAAACACATGGAGGTTAAACTATACACTACTTAATAAGCAAGAGATCACTGAAGAAATCAAAGAGGAAATCAAAAAGTACCTAGAAACAAATGGCAATGAAAAAACAATGACCCAAAAGCTATGGGATGCAGCAAAAGCAGTTCTAGGAGGGAAGTTTATAGCAATACAATCTTACTTTAAGAAACAAGAAACATCTTTTAAAAACAACCTAACCTTACACCTAAAGCAATTAGAGAAAGAAGAAGAAAAAAACCCAAAGTTTGCAGAAGGAAAGAAAATATAAATTTCAGATGAGAAATAAATGAAAAAGAAATGAAGGAAAAAATAACAAAGATCAATAAAACTAAAAGCTTGTTCTTTGAGAAGATAAACAAAATTGATAAACCATTAGCCAGACTCATCAAGAAAAAAAGGGAGAAGACTCAAATCAATAGAATTAGAAATGAAAAAGGACAAGTAACAACTGACACTGCAGAAATACAAAGGATCATGAGAGATTACTACAAGCAATTATATGCCAATAAAATGGATAACCTGGAAGAAATGGACAAGTTCTTAGAAAAGCACAACCTTCTGAGACTGAACCAGGGAGAAAAAGAAAATATAAACAGACCAATCACAAGCAGTGAAATTGAAACTGTGATTAAAAATCTTCCAAAAACAAAAGCCCAGGGCCAGATGGTTTCACAGGCGACTTCTATCAAACATTTAGAGAAGAGCTCACATCTATCCTTCTCAAACTCTTCCAAATATAGCAGAGAGAGGAACACTCCCAAACTCATTCTAAGAGGCCACCATCACCTTGATACCAAAACCATACAAAGATGTCACAAAGAAAGAAAACTACAGGCCAATAACACTGATGAACATAGATGCAAAAAACTTCAACAAAATACTAGCGAAGAGTATCCAACAGCACATTAAAAGATCATACACCATGATCAAGGGGGGCTTATCCCAGGAATGCAAGGATTGTTCAATATATGTAAATCAATCAATGTTATACAACATATTAACAAGTTGAAGAATAAAAACCATATGACCATCTCAATAGATGCAGAAAAAGCTTTCAACAAAATTCAATTCATGTTAAAAACCCTCCAGAAAGTAGGCATAGAGGGAACTTTTCTAAACATAATAAAGGCCATATATGACAAACCCACAGCCAACATCATCCTCAATGGTGAATAACTGAAATCATTTCCACTAAGATCAGGAACAAGACAAGGTTGCCCAATCTCACCACTATTATTCAACATGGTTTTGGAAGTTTTAGCCACAGCAATTGGAGAGAAATAGAAATAATAGGAATCCAAACTGGAAAAGAAGAAGTAAAGCTGTCACTGTTTGCAGATGACATGATACTGTACATGGAGAATCCTAAATATGCTACCAGAAAACTACTAGAGCTAATCAATGAATTTGGTAAAGTTGCAGGATACAAAATTAATGCACAGAAATCTCTTGCATTCCGATACACTAGTGATGAAAAATCTGAAACAGAAATTAAGGAAAGGCTCCCATTTACCACTGCAACAAAAAGAATAAAATACCTAGGAATAAACCTACCTAAGGACACAAAAGTCCTGTATGCAGAAAACTATAAGACACTAATGAAAGAAATTAAAGATGCTACAAACAGATGGAGAGATATACCATGTTCTTGGATTGGAAGAATCAGCATTGTGAAAAGATTATACTAACCAAAGCAATCTACAGATTCAATGCAATCTCTAATAAACTACCACTGGCATTTTTCACAGAACTTGAACAAAGAATTTTGCCATTTGTATGGAAACACAAAAGACGCCGAATAGCCAAAGCAATCTTGAGAAAGAAAAACAGAGCTAGAGGAATCAGGCTCCTGGACTTCAGACTATACTACAAAGCTAAAGTAATCAAGACAGTATGGTACTGGCACAAAAACAGAAATATAGATCAATGGAACAGGATAGAAAGCCCAGAGATAAACCCATGCACATAGGGTCAACTCATCTTTGATAAAGGAGGCAAGAATATACAATGGAGAAAAGACAGCCTCTTCAATAAGTGGTTCTGGGAAAACTGGACAGCTACATGTAAAAGAATGAAATTAGGACACTCCCTAACACCATACACAAAAATGAACTCAAGATGGATTAAAGACCTAAATGTAAGGCCAGACACTATCAAACTCTTAGAGGAAAACATAGGCAGAACACTCTATGACATAAATCACTGCAAGATCCTTTTTGACCCACGTCCTAGAAAAATGGAAATAAAAATAAAAAAATGGGACCTAATGAAACTTAAAGGCTTTTGCACAGCAAAGGAAACTATAAACAAGATGAAAAGACAACCCTCAGAATGGGAGAAAATATTTGCAAATGAAGCAACTGACAAAGGATTACTCTCCAAAATTTACAAGCATCTCATGCAGCTCAATATCAAAAAAACAAACAACCCAATCCAAAAATAGGCAGAAGTCCTAAAGATACATTTCTCCAAAGAAGATATACAGATGGCCAGCGAACACATGAAAGTATGCTCAATATCACTAATCATTAGGGAAATGCAAATCAAAACTACAATGAGGTATCACCTCACACCAGTGAGAATGGCCATCATCAAAAAATCTAGAAACAATAAATGCTGGAGAGGGTGTGGAGAAAAGGGAACCCTCTTACACTGTTGATGGGAATGTAAATTGATACAGCCACTATGGAGAACAGTAGGGAGGTTCCTTATCAAACTAAAAATAGAACTACCATACGACCCAGCAATCTCAGTACTGGGCATATACCCAGTACCCTGAGAGAACCATAATTCAAAATGAGTCATCTACCTCAATGTTCATTGCAGCTCTATTTACCACAGCCAGGACATGGAAGCAACCTAAGTGTCCATCGACATATGAATGGATAAAGAAGATGTGGCACATATATACAATGGAATATTACTCAGCCATAAAAAGAAATGAAATTGAGTTATTTGTAGTGAGGTGGATGGACCTAGAGTCTTTCATACAGAGTGAAGTAAGTCAGAAAGAGAAAAACACATACCGTATGCTAACACATATATATGGAATCTAAAAAAAAAAACAAAAACGGTTATGAAGAACCTAGGGGCAGGATGGGAATAAAGACACAGACCTCCTAGAGAATGGACTTGAGGACACGGGGAGGGGGAAGTGTAAGCTGGGACAAAGTGAGAGAGTTGCATGGACAAATATACACTGCCAAATGTAAAATCAATAGCTAGTGGGAAGCAGCCGCATAGCACAGGGAGATCAGCTCGGTGCTTTGTGACCACCTAGTAGGGTGGGATAGGGAGGGTGGGAGGGAGAGAGACACAAGAGGGAAGAGATATGGGGATATATGTATATGTATAGCTGATTCACTTTGTTATAAAGCAGAAAGTAACACACCATTGTTAAGCAATGTTACTGCAATAAAGATGTTAAATAAAATAAAATAAAATTGAGATATAATTGACCTATAAAAAAAAAAAATAAGAAAGACACCAGGCAGAAGGACCCTTGTTGGGGACTAACTCAGGAGGGTCAGTAACAATTGCAAAACATTGCAAACTCCTTCCCAAAGTGACTGAGAAGTGAGCCTGGAAGTTTAGTTGTAAGCCTTCCTCTAAGGGTTTTAAATTTGTAAAAATATTGTATGCTTCCTCAGAGTGGTATAAGATTCTTGGCAGGCATGGCTGGGTTAATCTAAAAGGTACCAAAACCATTGCAGTTACCCTCCCTGAAAAGAATCCCCTAATGATTGACCAATAACCGGGGAATGCCATAGAAAGACAGCAGCACACTCTGCACAGGTCATCTGGTATGAGGCGAGGCAGGGTGGGATGTAAATGAAAGTGAACAAAAAGGCAGGGAGGGTAAATTAAAGTGCGTCAAGGCATTGGTACATGAAAGCACTGAGGCACTGCTCTCTAATACTAAAGGTTGTCAGGGAACATAGAGAGTAAGCTACTTTTCTAAATCCACATCAAAAGGCAGGGGGGAATGCTTATAATTCTGTTCAGGATAAAATAGTCAAAGGAGAAAAGAGGCAAGGACGCAGCAAAGTGCACGCAGATGAGATCCACTTAGATCAAAGGGTTGCAAAGGTTGTTCACAGTGAAATGCTTGTGAGGAAGCTCAGGCTTTCAGGGAGGCAGGAAGGATCACCAGATTCTCACCCCTGGTGAGGTTATGCAATGACACTGAGGTGAAAAGAAAGTGGTCATCTTAGATTTTATAAGAAAATGTGAAAATTGCCTGAATCATAGTAAAACTGTCACTAATGCCTTTGTAGAATATACAGATGAGCATGTGGTCAAGAAATCTCAAACCTGGGCTTCCCTGGTGGCGCAGTGGTTAAGAATCCGCCTGCCAATGCAGGGGACACGGGTTCAAGCCCTGGTCTGGGAAGATCCCACCTGCTGCAGAGCAGCTAAGCCCATGCACCACAACTACTGAGCCCACGTGCTACAACTACTGAAGCCCACACACCTAGAGCCCGTGCTCTGCAACAAGAGAAGCCACCGCAATAAGCCCGCGCACCACAACGAAGAGTAGCCCGTGCTCGATGCAACTAAAGAAAGCCTGCGCACAGCAACGAAGACCCAATGCAGCCAAAAATTAAAATAAAATAAATTAATTTAAAAAAAAAAAAAGAAATCTCAAACCTGTCCACAGACGTGAAATATTTGGGAATGAAGGAAGCTCTGCTTTCACCAGGATGAAGCCTTGAGGCTCAACAAGCCACGTGTATATAAGTTTTTACTACCAGGTTAGGGCAGATGGGCAAATCAGACAGATCATTACAACCTGCCAGAAAATGGTGATGTCTAGAGTATAGCCCCAAGACCCTGGCTTGAGTAGGTGCAAATCAGAAAAGCAGCTTCATTTTCTCCTGCCCCTCTGGGCTGCATGGAGCCCACAGCGGCTATGGGCTATGGGAATCTTAGAAGGAAGGCTCCAATTTGTGGGAACCAGTGGTGGCTCATGGGGTGGTACTGAGGGTTCTGAGATGCCTCCTATGGGGTTCAGACTTGCCCAATTACATTTAGGAAACTGAAGAATGTGCTGATAGAAGCTCATTTTTTGTGTGCCTGAGAAGCCTCTAAGGAGAAAACCCATGTCGAAGAAGGAGTTATGCATAATGAATTCCACTAATCACAGAGAGTTATATGAAGGGATGGATGGTGGGGGGGGGGGGGTGAGCCCAACATGGTGGTTCTAATTCTGGTAAGTCCCAGTTGGACTCATCTTTGAGTCCTGGAGAGAGGAAGGAGATTGAGTAAAAATCTGAAAAGGGAGTTTAAAATTCAACAAACCCTCAGCACGGCTTTGAGGCCTCACTCCCAAAGTTATGACACAGCAAAAAAACAAAAAGGTGTTTTCCCCTTTGCCACAGCTTGCCCCACCCCACAGCAGTGGCTCCTCTAGGATTCCATGATCCATTAGTGCCTGGAGGAACTGGAAGGACCCAGCAGTGCTGCCCGTTAATAGTTAAGTAATTTGTGAGCACATGTGACACAGTCCTGATGGCAAAAAATATTCAGGGCACGTTATAAGCAATTGAAGTTCTGTGAGAACAGAGGGACCAGGGCCTGTGTAATTGTGATTATTCTGTTATAATGAGACAATATCATGCTCTTGTTAATCATGTGGGCTCAGGAATCGAATGACCTGCGTTCAAATCAGGTTCCACACTAATTGGCTGTGTGACATGTGCAAACAATTCACCAACATCTCTGGGTCTCACTTTTCACATCTATTAAGTAGGGATAAGAGCAAGACCTAACTCACAGAATTCTTGGGAGGATTAAATAAGTAAAAAGCTTGGAATAGTTTCCAGCACATAAAAAGGGCTCAACAAATATTAGGTTTGTTTCATGTGTTTTGACTAAGAAGTGTACCCACTGGCTGGGGATTGCTAAGATAATATGTGAAAGAAATAATTTCTTCACCAAAACCAGAAAAGATTTCTATCACTCACATCAAATCCTCTTCCACAATCAGTCTTGAGAGAGCTTCTGGGATCTCTACTAGGGTTCACTGATGCATATACAGGTACTTCCTGTTCCAAAAAATCACATAAAGGAGCTTACAGTGAGATATATGATCTCTAAAATATTTAAAATAGGATTAAATAAGGATAGGAGCATAAAATGGAACCAAGATAGAGCTAAAAAACATACACACTTGCTAGCTGAGATATATAATAGAGAGGTCAAAGGTACTCCAAGATAGAATCCTGTTTTTGTTTTGTTTTGTTTTGTTTTAAAATAAGAAGAGCAAAATTTTTTTTACATCTTTATTAGAGTATAACTGCTTTGCAATGTTGTGTTCATTTCTGCTGTACAACAAAGTGAATCAGCTATATGTATACGTATCTCTCTATATCCCCTCCCTCTTGAGCCTCCCTCCCACCCTCCCTATCCCACCCCTCTAGGTGTTCACAAAGCACCGAGCTGATCTCCCTGTGCTATGCAGCAGCGTCCCACTAGCTATCTATTTTACATTTAGTACTGTATATATGTCATTGCTACTGTCTCACTTCGTCCCAGCCTCCCCTTCTCCACCTGTGTCCTCAAGTCCATTCTCTACGTCTGCATCTTTATTCCTGCCCTGCCACTAGGTTCCTCAGTACCATTTTTCTAGATTCCATATATATGCGTTAGCACACAGTATTTGTTTTCCTCTTTCTGACTTACTTCACTCTATATGACAGACTCTAGGTCCATCCACCTTACTGCAAATAACTTCATTCCTTTTTATGGCTAAGTAATATTCCATTGTATATATGTGCCACATCTTTATCCATTCATCTGTCGATGGACATTTAGGTTGCCTCCATGTCCTGGCTATTGTAAATAGAGCTGCAATGAACATTGTGGTACACGTATCTTTTTGAATTATGGTTTTCTCAGGGTATATGCCCAGTAGTGGGGTTGCTGAGTCATATAGTAGTTCTATTTTTAGTTTTTTTAAGGAACCTCCATACTGTTCTCCATAGTGGCTGTATCAATTTACATTCCCACCAACAGTGCAAGAGGGTTCCCTTTTCTCCACACCCTCTTCAGCATTTATTGTTTGTAGATTTTTTGATGATGGCCATTCTGACTGGTGTGAGGTGATACCTCTTTGAGGTTTTGATTTGTATTTCTCTAATGCTTACAGATGTTGAGCACATTTTCATGTGTTTTTTGGCAATCTGTATGTCTACTTTGGAGAAATGTCTATTTAGGTCTTCTGCCCATTTTTGGATTGGGTTGTTTATTTTTTTGATACTGAGCTGTATAAGCTGCTTGTATATTTTGGAGATTAATCCTTTGTCAGTTGCTTCATTTGCAAATATTTGAGATTGTCTTTTTGTCTTGTTTATGGTTAGAATCCTATTTTGATGTGCCCTAATCTGGAAGGGATAATGCAACAGGGAAAATTGATATTAATGTTGCCCTTTTTATATTCCAAGTGCACAAATGTGATGGAGATAAGCATATAGGTGCTGTCCCACTATGCGGCCCATGTACAGAGACCTATCAAAAGATGAGAAGGAAGTAATGCACTCCAATTCTGTTTCTCTGCCTCAGTAACACTCTATGAAACCAACTCCTTGGGCCAACTTAAATATGGAAAACTAGGGAATAAAAGACAAGCTTAAAGAAGCAATTAGTATTGGTGATTATCAGAGGAGTCAAACACCTTCGTGTATTTTAAATACTCTATTATATTATCTAGGAATGATTCATCAGTTGTCAATGGAAATCACTCTACAAAGTGGATATATTAAAGAATATTCATTAGAGTGTGTATAGGTGGCCATGCAAGCAATTTGTCCATAATGATCAAAGCCAGTTGAACAGTGTTGGATTATTAAAGCTGGGTAGCAATTTGGCAAACATAAAAAGATGTCCCCAATAAAGACGTTAAAAAAAAAAAAAAGATGTCCCCTGAAACCTGAAAGAGGCAATATTATTTTACAATTTTAAAGAAAAAAGTATTTAAAACATGAAACTTAATTTGCCTGGAGTATGTGATCATTCACTCAGGAATATGGAAGAGACTGGAAGAGATGGGATAGTGACAAAACACAAATTCTTACTGTGTTTTAATGTATAATGAGTTTTATGCACATTGCCCGATGGATCTGAATTCAAAATTCAAATCAAATGCTGTCACAAAGTGGTTGGGAAGAGATTTTCAACTAAGCACTTTAATAACCATACCAGATCTTCAGTCTGTCTATTTAGCGAGACTTTCATCCTCTATCTCCTCCACAAAGTATATGGGAGAATACAGACAGAGCATATCGTCCCTACTATTACCCCCAAACAGACCTTACTTTGAGTTTCTTTAACCCAATGATAGCTCTATTCTCAGACTCAGAGTCCTGTGCCTTCTATCCCAGCCATGTTTCTTGCATGAATCTTCTGTTTGCTCTCATAACCCTTCACCTGACTTACTATTATGCCCATCTGAATGTCCCTGGCTTCTGCTCCACCCTCCATGTAACTCATGTTATGCATTGTGACCACAGTGATCTAGAACCCTAGCTTTTTAAAGAGGCAGGTAAATTTGCTTTCCATCTTTCTTACAGCAGATAGTGGAGCAGCACTGATTTATAAATTTGAGACAGAAGTAAAGAAATGAACTCGAATTCTGTTTTCCTGCCTCAGTGACCTCTATGAAACCAACTCCTTGGACCAACATAAGTATAGAAACCTAGGGAGTTAAAGGGAAGCTTAAAGAAGCAATTAGTATGGGTGCTGATCTGAGGATGTCTATCTCGGTCAGTGTGAAATACAACATAAGAAATACTGAAAGGAAGAAACACAAATAGTGCATCTCTTAAAACCCTACTCTTTTTTTTCTTAAACATCTTTATTGGAGTACAATTGCTTTACAATGGTATGTTAGTTTTGCTTTATAACAAAGTGAATCAGCTATACATATACATATATCTCCATATCTCCTCCCTCTTGCCTCTCCCTCCCACCCTCCATATCCCACCCCTCTAGGTGTTCACAAAGCACCGAGCTGATCTCCCTGTGCTATGCAGCTGCTTTCCGCTAGCTATCTATTTTACATTTGGTAGTATATATAAGTCCATCACTCTCTCACTTCGTCCCAACTTACCCTTCCCCCTCCCCATGTCCTCAAGTCCATTCTCTGCACCTGCGTCTCTATTCCTGTCTTGCCCCTAGGTTCTTAAGAACCTTTTTTTTTTTTTTTTTTTTTAGATTCCATATATATGTGTTAGCATACAGTATTTATTTTTCTTGTTCTGACTTACTTCACTCTGTATGACAGTCTCTAGGTCCATCCACCTCACTACAAATAACTCAATTTCGTTTCTTTTTATGGCTGAGAAATATTCCATTGTATATATGTGCCACATCTTCTTTATCCATTCATCTGTCAATGGACACTTAGGTTGTTTCCATGTCCTGGTTATTGTAAATAGAGCTGCAATAAACCTTGTGGTACATGACTCTTTTTGAATTATGGTTTTCTCAGGGTATATGCCCAGTAGTGGGATTGTTGGGTCTAGTGGTAGTTCTATTTTTAGTTTTTTAAGGATCCTCCCTACTGTTCTCCATAGTGGCTGTATCAATTTACATTCCCACCAACAGTGCAAGAGGGTTCCCTTTTCTCCACACCCTCTTCAGCATTTATTGTTTGTAGATTTTTTGATGATGGCCATTCTGACTGGTGTGAGGTGATACCTCATTGTAGTTTTGATTTGCATTTCTCTAATGATTAGTGATGTTGAGCATCTTTTCATGTGTTTGTTGGCCAACTGTATATCTTCTTTGGAGAAATGTCTATTTAGGTCTTCTGTCCATTTTTGGATTGGGTTGTTTGTTTTTTTGATATTGAGCTGCATGAGATGCTTGTAAATTTTGGAGAGTAATCCTTTGTCAGTTGCTTCATTTGCAAATATTTTCTCCCATTCTGAGAGTTGTCTTTTCATCTTGTTTATGGTTTCCTTTGCTGTGCAAAAGCTTTTAAGTTTCATTAGGTCCTATTTGTTTATTTTTGCTTTTATTTCCATTTCTCTAAGAGCTGGGTCAAAAAGGATCTTGCTGTGATTTATGTCACAGAGTGTTCTGCCTATGTTTTCCTCTAAGAGTTTGATAGTGTCTGGCCTTACATTTAGGTCTTTAACAATTTTGAGTTTATTTTTGTGTATGGTGTTAGGGAGTGTTCTAATTTCATTCTTTTAAATGTAGCTGTCCAGTTTTCCCAGAACCACTTATTGAAGTGGCTGTCTTTTCTCCATTGTATATTCTTGCTTCCTTTATCAAAAATAAGGTGACCATATGTGCATGGGTTTATCTCTGGGCTTTCTATCCTGTTCCATTGATCTATATTTCTGTTTTTGTGCCAATACCATACTGTCTTGATTACTGTAGCTTTGTAGTATAGTCTGAAGTCTGGAAGCCTGATTCCTCCAGCTCTGTTTTTCTTTCTCAAGATTGCTTTGGCTATTCAGGGTCTTTTGTGTTTCCATACAAATTGTGAAATTTTTTGTTCTAGTTCTATGAAAAATGTCAGTGGTAGTTTGATAGGGATTGCATTGAATCTGTAGATTGCTTTGGGTAGTAGAGTCATTTTCACAATGTTGATTCTTCCAATCCAAGAACATGGTATATGTCTCCATCTCTTTGTATCGTTTTTAATTTCTTTCATCAGTGTTTTATAGTTTTCTGCATACAGGTCTTTTGTCTCCTTAGGTAGGTTTATTCCTAGGTATTTTATTCTTTTTGTTGCAGTGGTAAATGGGAATGTTTCCTTAATTTCTCCTTCAGATTTTTCATCATTAGTATATAGGAATGCAAGAGATTTCTGTGCATTAATTTTGTATCCTGCTACTTCAGCAAATTCATTGATTAGATCTAGTAGTTTTCTGGTAGCATCTTTAGGATTCTCTATGCATAGTATCATGTCATCTGCAAACAGTGACAGCTTTACTTCTTCTTTTCTGATTTGGATTCCTTTTATTTCTTTTTCTTCTCTGATTGATGTGGCTAACACTTCCAAAACTATGTTGAATAATAGTGGTGAGAGTGGACAATATGTCTTGTTCCTGATATTAGAGGAAATGGTTTCAGTTTTTCACCACTGAGAATGATGTTGGCTGTGGGTTTGTCATATATGGCCTTTATTATGTTGAGAAAAGTTCCCTCTATGCTACCTTCTGGAGAGTTTTTATCATAAATGGGTGTTGAATTTTTTCAAAAGCTTTTTCTGGATCTATTGAGATGATCATATGGTTTTTCTCCTTCAATTTGTTAATATGGTTTATCACATTGATTTGTAACGCCCTACTCTTGATCTGCAGTAGCTCAGTGATTTTCATGTCCCTGCATCTCCTTGGATAACTTTATGGAAAACCCAACAAGGAGCCAACACAAGATGAGTAATGGCTTAGTGACTCAGACAAGAACAAGATGTCTCTGAATAAAAGAAAACAGTGTGCTCCAACCACAGGAAATCAGAAGCAGGAATCATCATGAGAGCCAAAAGTCAGCCTTGAAGCAGCACATCTGCCAACCACCAAAAACTTTCCTCAGGTTGCAGCTGGATTAAATTAGTAGCTGTCCTGTGAGTAAAGACTCCACTGTCTAAAGTATGTTATCTTCTTCGATCCCTTAAATAAGGTTTCCTTTTGATATATTGTTTAAGCATCCCTTTGTTTAAACATCCCATTTCCTAAGATTTGCTATGTGAGAGGACTATCTACCCATTGAGGGAGAGTCTGTGAATTCACAACAGTTTTTCAGCTCTTGGGATGTAGTTGTGGTACGTAATGCTGGCTTCCAACCCAATATCCCTATCTCTCTTCCTGTATAAAGTTCAAAAGTTCAGTTTACCCGACTTTGTTTTTACGAAAGACCTACATTAGTACGTATTTTCACTAACCAAAAGAAATCCCAAGAGGACTTTGCTTTTATGAAAAAAGGCAAAAAGTGAAGATAGCATTCAGCATTTGTTTTGCAGCAGCTGTTATAGAGGCAGAGAACACCCAAGCAGCAAGAGTGTCCCCGCCGCCCCCACAAGCTCCCTCCCTGGGAACTACACTCAGCATTTCAGCATCAAGCCACCATAGATTTGAACACTGTGAGCATCTGTGCTTTGTCTCCATTTATTTTGTGCCTCCAGTAGCAAGATGTGTCCTAAGGTAATTGTTTCTTTGCTTCACACCATTTCAGCTTAGAAAAAGTTTCATTGGAACACTCTACTTTCAGAGAGCAGGGGAAACCTGTATTTCCCAACTTTCCTTACAGGTAATGGCAGCCACATGACATAGTTCTGATCAATAAAATGTAAGCTGAAGTCATTGGGTGGGGCTTCTAGAAAAATCCCTAAAAGACTCAGCTGGCATACACCTTTTCGCTCTTTCTCATTTTTCCTTTCTCATGCCTGGAATTGGATACAAGGGATGGAAAGGCAGCTACAGCCATCATCTTGCAACCATGAAAGGAAGGCAAGAGAATCATAAAGACTTCAGCCCCAACAGCCTCAAGCTGGTGAACCAACACCAGCAACCATCTATGTCTGTGTTTCTTGTTACATGAGAAAATAAATCACTATTTAGTTAATTACTAATATTCATGTTTATTGTTAAATGCATTTGATCAAAAAAAAAAACTGCGATGACTCCATACTATATAGTATATAGCATGGAGTATACTACTGTATACTATATAGTAGTTTAAATCGGAAATAAATAACAAAAATAACAGAATTAATATTCTGTCTATGATCTGTGATGGATCTTTCTTTTTGTGAACATGGCATATGTCTGTGTGTCTGTGTTTGTGTGTGTATGTGTGTGTGTTGTACACTCACATCTACAGTATGCTATGTTTACTCTCAGATGATGTTATGGACTGAATGTTTCTCTTCCCTCAAAATTCATAAGTTGAAGCCCTACCTCTCAATGTGTTGACATTTGGAGACTGGGCCTTTGGGAGGTAATTAGGGTTAGTAGGGTACAGAGTTGGATGTGAATCCAGGACATCCAACTCTGACTGAGTTCATTCCATTATCTTGGGCGAATATACTTAACTCTGAATCTCAGCTTCCTCCACTATAAAATGGGAATATTTGGTACTATCTATTAAATGCGATATTTATAAATCACTTAGAGTAGGGATGGGTAAAGAGTAAATGCTCAATAAAAGCTGTTGTTATTATTAATCATGATGATGATGATGCCCTGAATTGGATAACTGCCCCTAAACTCACTATATCGAGCAATGGAAATAACACTCTGGTAGACAATGAGTGGTGGTCATATTTTAAAATTTTAAATAAAAGACAGTGGTTAAAAGCCTGGATTTTTGGAGTCAGACCTGGAGTCAACATAGTTTTAACACCGTTACATACTATGAGCTCAAGCAAGTTCTTACTTCTCTGGTAATAATATTATAGGTTTTGGGGAGGGTTAGATGAACATATATATGTAAAGGGCTTAATGTGCATAAGAAACCCAATAAATGGCACTAGCATCAGATTTTGAATAACTTGTTAAATTCATAATACATTACAGAGCTCCCCACCACTCCATCTTCCTCTACCTGCTATTCCAACTTTAGCTCAGACTGGTAAAAACAAGTGATCCTTTGGTCGAGTTGCCCAAGTGTAGCTTCATTAAAATGACCTAGCAAATATAATCTCATTCAAGGACAGATTCTCAACAACAAAAAGACTCAGAACACTGAAATTAAATTAACTCCTCCTATTGGACTGATCAAGCTCCAAAGACTAAAGCAATAGATTCTTAATTATTATTATAAATAGAGCCTGGTGGATTGTGTCAAAAAATTCATTCTACTGCTTATTTAGATGTGTCTAAAAATTACAAGAAATTGAAAGGCAATACCTCTTGTTGAGATAATAAGAGACAACCAAAAAAACTACCAACTGAAATATACTAAAATTTAAGAAGGCAAATTATCCAAATTGAGAAATGAATTAAATTCAAAATAATTTAGATGTATAAAAAGGATCAGCTTCTAGAGACATTACTTCAACGACACTTTCCATGTTGCTTTTGTAGATGAAGACAAGTGACCCTATATCTTTAGCTCATTGGCATAAAGGGAGCTCTTCTGGAATCTCCAAAAATATTTATTTGAGGAGTTTTCAGAAGTAACATCACATCTAAGCTAGAAGCGCTAATTAAAGGATTAAACTTTGGCCCCATATTTAAGGTGTTATGATTTTTTGGTTTCACAGAGCAAAAAAAAAAGCATGCAGAACAAGTTACTGTGTCATAAATTATGGCCTTCCTGCCACTTATAGAATCACAGTTGTTACCAAATCACAGAGGTCCTGATTGGTAGAAACAAAAATTATTTTGTATGTAACTCCTCCCTTCCATAGGACCCCAAGAGAGATGAGGATTCTCTTTATTAAACAGGTTCTCACATTTCCAACTATGACACAGTGAATTGATTGTGTAATAGAATCCCCAACATTGAAATCAGCCTAACTTTGTTTTTCTTCTAAAGGGTGTGTTTGTTTTTTCACCCCAATCCAGGACAACACATGCTTGTCTTGAGTTGTACCCTCTGAAT
Organism: Balaenoptera ricei; assembly: GCF_028023285.1. Lineage (NCBI taxonomy): Eukaryota > Metazoa > Chordata > Mammalia > Artiodactyla > Balaenopteridae > Balaenoptera > Balaenoptera ricei. The sequence goes on from NC_082642.1 coordinate 111,960,437, forward strand.
GCAGATCACTCAGTTTCTTTTTAAATTTGTAGATTCAAAGAAAGAAAAAAGAACTTACTATTTAGTATATCTTCAGGTTAAACTTTTGATTATCTTAATTGGAAAGTTATTTTAGTATTGGATTGTTTGGTAACCACTTATCAAATGACAGTTAAAGCTCTAGGCTCAAAGAGGCAAACTTGAATCTTCAAGTCTTTTTGGATGTCTTCTTTGCAAGTAATTTGAATTAAGATTTTAAATTTAAATTTATATGTGGGAATGAGACCTAGCATGTCTATGTGGAAAGAAATGGCTACACATAGAATAACTTTGAAATGATTCTTAATGGTATTCTCTGTATTGACTCACAGGAGCACAGGGAATATATTTCACTCTTCATTTTGCTTCTCATGGCTGTAACTGGTCTACTTTTTATAGTAAGCTATGAAAGATTAAAATAAATATCGTCCTTTTCTGATGAAACCAATAATAGAGTTGTCACTTCCAACTGAAATTTATAAACAGAAGTGTCAATTACCTTAATAGAAGGAAGGATATTCACAGATGTTTCATAAATAACACTAATCCATTGGACTTTGCTCTACAAACCAACTTGATTCACCAGGCAATCTAACCTCAGGTTGTATCAAAACCACTACCTAATTTGTTGGGCTCAGTCAGAATGAAATGAGGAACCAGCCCCTTTGTTCAAAAATTAAGAATTTCATGATGGTAACAGAGGAGCATTAAACTAAGCATGGGGCCCTATTGAGCAGAGGTCCCTAAGTAACTGCACAGTTCATGCACCCATGAAGCCAATCCTGGATGGCCTATATCCCGTCAAAATTATCTGCATTATGTTATTAACTATCTAGATAATATGAATGTGTGCTTACTATACAAGAAAGAAAAAGTGCTGTCCTTTGCCTTTGAAAGCTCTTTGCCAGAGGAAATGGATATTGTATCATATCCTATACCAAATTACCCAGACACATTAAAGTTGATATAGGGATCTACAGGTACCACCACGGCTCATGATCTCTTTCTGCATGCATTCGTATTTGCCAAAAACTCTCATGTATCCTCTTTGCCAAGTCCCTCTACATCCCCACCATGAATTTGCATCCAGACGCAAATATGCCTTTATACAATATCTATGTGCAAATAGTCTTATTAGGCCAAAAGCCACACGAAAATTCCACACATTGATGATACTGACTACCCTCTCTTCAGTGAAAGAATATCTAGTCTTCTTGGATTTGAACACAAGGAGGGAAAGGTCTTAGTTTTTTGTTTGTTTTGCTTGTTTGTTGCTTTTGATTTTTGTTTGTTGGTTTTTGTTTTTTGTGGAATTGATAGCAGTGAGGCAATCCTAGTGAATGTCTTAGCAACTGCTTTGGCTAGGAGAGTTACTCCTGGAAAGCAATTCCATACGAAGACCAAAGGAATGCATAATGCAGAATTAAATAGGGATGAATAGAGGTGGGTGGGGGAGGGAAGGGTTGGGAGTTTGGGATTAGCAGATGCAAGCTATTATATATAGACTAGATAAATAACAACATCCTACTGTACAGCACAGGGAACTATATTCAATGTCCTGTGACAAACAATGGTGGAAGAGAATATGAAAAAGAATATATATATGTATAACTGAGTCACTTTGCTATGCAGCAGAAATTAATGTAACATTGTAAATCAACTATACTTCAATAAATTTTTTTTAAAAAGAGATGAACAGAGAGATGAAGGATAGGCTAAGATTGTTTCAAAGTGTAAAACCAATGAGAAGGATGGAGAGAACCCTGTAAGCATCCATAGTTTGGGGACATGGCTTGATGAAGCTGTGGATAAATGAGAGGAATGTTGTCTTGGCCATAAGCCAATGAGAAATCTCAGGATCAAGAACAGAATTTAAAATACAAATGGTTCTTGAACATTTAAAAGATGATTAACCTGAATCATAAAAAGAAAAATGCATATCAAAATTGAATTGAGATAGCATAACTAACCCACTAGATTGGCATAAATCCAAGAGTTTGAGAGCACATTCTGATGGTGAAGCTGTAGGGAAACAGGCACTTTCATACATTTGTAGTGGAAGAGTCACATAGTACAATGCCTATGGAGGGCTATTTGACTACAGCTATCAAAGTTACAAATTGACAAAGGGTGTACACTCTTTAACTTAGCAATCCCACTTCTAGGTATCTCTTCTCAGATATATTCACATACATTAGAAATGACACATGCACAAGGATATTTATTACAGCATAGTTATAATAGCAAAAGATAAGAGACAATTAAACTACACCAATAAAATGGAATGCTCACCAGCTGAACAAAAGAATGAAGACATATTCTATCAATAGACAAGATAGCTCTTTAAGTACTGAGAGTGTATACAATGTGCTCCTCAATTGTACTAATGGGGGTGGGCAAGATATTTGTATTTGACTATGTTTGCAGGGAAATTTTCTGGAAGAAGATCTAAAAATTCTAATAAAAAATAATAAAAATAGTTACCTATGAGGAAGGGTGGGGGTGGGAACTGGGCAAATGGAAGACAGGAGTGGGAGTGAGAAGCTTTACTGCATGTTTGTTTGTAGCATTTGGATTTTAAGGCATATGAATATATTGCCTACTTTTAAAATTAGAAATTTAAGTAAGTGAATGCATGACCAAAAAGAAGAGAAAGATTAAAAAACAGTAAGATAATAACATCCAACCTCTTTGAACACAGAATAAACTGAAGTCAAGGGAAGTGAAATAACAAGCCCAAATCCAAAGACAGTTAGTGTAGCTGTCCAGTTTTCCCAGCACCACTTACTGAAGAGGCTGTCTTTTCTCCACTGTATATTCTTGCCTCCTTTATCAAAGATAACGTGACCATAAGTGCATGGGTTTATCTCTGGGCTTTCTATCCTGTTCCATTGATCTATATTTCTGTTTTTATGCCAGTACCATACTGTCTTGATTACTGTAGCTTTGTAGGATAGTCTGAAGTCTGGGAGCCTGATTCCTCCAGCTCTGTTATTCATTCTCAAGATTGCTTTGGTTATTCAGGGTCTTTTGTGTTTCCATACAAATTGTGAAATTTTTTTCTAGTTCTGTGAAAAATGCCAGTGGTAGTTTGATAGGGATTGCACAGAATCTGTAGATTGCTTTGGGTAGTATAGTCATTTTCACAATGTTGATTCTTCCAATCCAAGAACATGGTATATCTCTCCATCTGTTTGTATCATCTTTGATTTCTTTCATCAGTGTCTTATAATTTTCTGCATACAGGTCTTTTGTCTCCTTAGGTAGGTTTGTTCCTAGGTATTTTATTCTTTTTGTTGCAGTGGTAAATGGGAGTGTTTCCTAAATTTCTCTTTCAGATTTTTCATCACTAGTGTATAGGAATGCAAGAGATTTCTGTGCATTAATTTTGTATCCTGCAACTTTACCAAATTCATTGATTAGCTCTAGTAGTTTTCTGGTAGCATCTTTAGGATTCTCTGTGTATAGTATCATGTCATCTGCAGTGACAGCTTTATTTCTTCTTTTCCGATTTGGATTCCTTTTATTTCCTTTTCTTCTCTGATTGCTGTGGCTAAAAGTTCCAAAACTATGTAGAATAATAGTGGTGAGAGTGGAGAGCCTTGTCTTGTTCCCGATCTTAGAGGAAATGGTTTCAGTTTTTCACCACTGAGAACGATGTTGGTTGTGAGTTTCTCATATATGGCCTTTATTATGTTGAGGTAAGTTCCCTCTATGCCTACTTTCTGGAGGGTTTTTATCATAAATCGGTGTTGAATTTTGTCGAAAGATTTTTCTGCATCTATTGAGATGATCATATGGTTTTTCTCCTTCAATTTGTTAATATGGTGTATCACATTGATTGATTTACGTATACTGAAGAATCCTTGAATTCCTGGGATAAACCTCACTTGATCATGGTGTATGATCCTTTTAATGGGCTGTTGGATTCTGTTTGCTAGTATTTTGTTGAGGATTTTTGCATCTATGTTTATCAGTGATATCGGCCTGTAGTTTTCTTTCTTTGTGACATCTTTGTCTGGTTTTGGTATCAGGGTGATGGTGGCCTCGTAGAATGAGTTTGGGAGTGTTCCTCTCTCTGCTATATTTTGGAAGAGTTTGAGAATGAAATTAGAACACTCCCTAAAACCATACACAAAAATAAACTCAAAATGGATTAAAGACCTAAATGTAATGCCAAACACTATAAAACTCTTAGAGGAAAACATAGGCAGAACACTCTATGACATAAATCACTGCAAGATCCTTTTAGACCCACCTCCTAGAGAAATGGAAATAAAAATAAAAATAAGCAAATGGGACCTAATGAAACTTAAAAGCTTTTGCACAGCAAAGGAAACCATAAACAAGATGAAAAGACAACCCTCAGAATGGGAGAAAATATTTGCAAATGAAACAACTGACAAAGGATTACTCTCCAAAATTTACAAGCATCTCATGCAGCTCAATATCAAAAAAACAAACAACCCAATCCAAAAATGGACAGAAGACCTAAATAGACATTTCTCCAAGGAAGATATACAGATGGCCAACAAACACATGAAAAGATGCTCAACATCACTAATCATTAGAGAAATGCAAATCAAAACTACAATGAGGTATCACCTCACACCATTTAGAATGGCCATCATCAAAAAATCTGTAAACAATAAATGCTGAAGAGGGTGTGGAGAAAAAGGAACCCTCTTGCACTGTTGGTGGGAATGTAAATTGATACAGCCACTATGGAGAACAGTATGGAAGTTCCTTAAAAAACTAAAAATAGACCTACCATTCGACCCAGCAATCCCACTACTGGGCATATACCCTGAGAAAACCATAATTCAAAAAGAGTCATTTACCACAATGTTCATTGCAGCTCTATTTACAATAGCCAGGACATGGAAGCAACCTAAGTGTCCATCGACATATGAATGGATAAAGAAGATGTGGCACACATATACAATGGAATATTACTCAGCCATAGAAAGAAATGAAATTGAGTTATTTGTAGTGAAGTGGTTGGACCTAGAGTCTGTCATACAGAGTGAAATAAGTCAGAAAGAGAAAAACGAATACCGTATGCTAATACATATATATGGAATTTAAAAAAAAAATTTTTTTTTAAATGGTTCTTAAGAACCTAGGGGCAAGACAGGAATAAAGACGCAGACGTAGAGAATGGACTTGATGACACGGGAGGGGGAAGGGTAAGCTGGGACAAAGTGAGAGAGTGGCTTGGACATATAAACACTACCAAACGTAAAATAGATAGCTAGTGGGAAGCAGCCGCATAGCACAGGGAGATCAGCTTGGTGTGTTGTGACCACCTAGAGGTGTGGGATAGGGAATTTGGGAGGGAGATGCAAGAGGGAGGAGACATGGGGATATATGTATATGTATAGCTGATTCACTTTGTTATAAAGCAGAAACTAACACACCATTGTAAAGCAATTATACTCCAATAAAGATGTTAAAAAAAAAAAAAAAAAAAGGCAGTTAGTGGCAGAGCCTGCATTGAAACCGTGGAGAATCAGAGGACTCTGCTAAAATAAGACATGGTAACACTTCTGTATCTGAGTCATCAAAGGTAGCAGGGTGGCCAGGGACACAAATCTATAAATTTGATATTTCTTAGCTAACAATATTTCTTATCTCTGAAGCCCTTGACGTTGGAGTGAATTTTTCAGTTTTATAAAAGTGTTTGACTTCTAATTGCAATTATTAGACACGTGTCACCAGCATTTTTAATAAGACATAAAATGCTAAAGACATGGAATATATCAAACAAGAAGTCACAGGGATGAATAAGGAAACAAAGCAAGAAGCTGAGTACTGGGTAGCTGGGTACCAAAGTCAATTTAGAAGCAATAAAAGCCCTGTCAAGACCTGGAGAAGGTTCCCTGTCATCAACCATGCCACTGGGATGGCGGTGGAAAGGGCCCATAACAGCAGGGCTTGCATCTGGTGGTGACTCTCACAGACAGTCCATCCTTAGCACACTCCTCTCCTTCCTCCTTCCCCCACCTTTGTTCATTTCCTGATATTATTCATGTAAGAGTCTCTTTCTTTGGCTAAATTGGGAGGTCAGAGGTGATGTCTTCTTCATTTTCACGTGCCCCACTGTACCTTGTGCCCAGCACACTACCTTGAACATAGTAAGCTCCTAGATTTTTAGAACATTGAAAGCAGAAAGGGCTTTATAAAATATCTAGTCCAATTTTTTGAAACTTGTTTTAAAGCAATAAATCTATATTAAAATGAATAACTATATAGAGTCCTCAATATATAAAACAGATTTTTTTTGAAAAGAGATGTTTTGGCTGAAGAGGAAGCAAAGGAGGGGAGAGCAGACAAAGGTCAACTAGCAATAATCTCTTTCCTGTTCCTCTGGCAGCACCTCAGCGATCATAGTTTGGAAACTACTGATGCAGTGCAACCCCTTCATTTTCTAAATGGAGACATTCCTTAAAATTTTATCCACTGAATTGACATACCCAAGGCAGGGCTGGTGACCTGCAACTGTTGGGATCACCATATTCCCCTGGTGGGGATATCAGTTCTATCCAAGTGACTAGGGTGAGGATATGGGGAGAGCAGAATCTGTGTAGACTCTGGAAACACACACCTTCTTTCCTAGTCTACTTGTTTGGAGGAGACCCTCATTAGGGATGAGAAACAATATCCATTCTGCCTATACTGATTCTGCTCAGTCTATAGTCTTTCTGGAATAAATTAAGCAGCTTGCCTCTGTCAGGAGAAATGGGTTGGGGCAGGGAGAGCACTGAGGTACTGGGGACCTAGCCTCGTTCATCAAGGGCCATTCATGGGCCTCTCCTTGCTTACCACATTCGTTCCAAGACAGTTAGCGGAGAGCCTAAGGGCTATTCTGAAAGACCTGTTTAACATTGTTTGAGTTTGATGGGGATCCACAGACCACATAGAAGGTTAATCAGTTAGTGTATTGTGTGCAACTAACACACCTAGCAATGTTTGGAAGTGAAAGGCAAGATTAATAATAAGTGAATGAGATCATTTCAAAGAGGGACAGGTGTTCTAAAGAAAATAAAACAGAAGGATGGTGTTTCAGACAGAATGAGTGCAGTTATGTTGCAATAACCAACAACGCTCCAAATCTCAGTGTCCTCAAACAACAAAGTTGGAGTTTTTTCTTACACGTGCCCTACATCAGGGGCCTCTGCTCCGTGTTGTGCTCACACCTGGGTAACACCAAGGCTAATGAGACTCCGCCATCACATCCTTTTTAATCTATGTCCTATTGCCCAAAACTTATCCCAGAGGCCGGCCTGCCTGTAACAGTGTCAGGAAAGTATCATCTTCTCATGTGGCCCAGAGGAGAGGAAAACTACGGAAGAGGACACTAGATGGTGGGTGAGGGGGAACACAAGGGCTGATTAGGGTGATCTAGCAAAGTCTTTCTAAGGAGATGACATTTGAGCCGAGATCTGAATGATGAGAATGAACCCACCAAGTGAAAGCAACAGGAAAGGCATTTCAGGCAGAGGGAATGGCAAATGCAAAAGGTCCTTAGGCCAAAACAAGTGTACAAGGAGATAAATGAAGGCCAGTGTGACCAGAGTCAGTGAAGCCAAATGATGAAAAGCCATAAGGATCATGATAAAAAATTTAGATTTTATCCAAAGTGTGCCCCAAACTCAAATTAACTAGTTTCCTCTTTTTAACACAAGCCAAAAGTCATCCTTATTGTACACTAAAAACAAAAATTCACATTTTCCTTTTCAGTTTTCTGTTTCTCAGGCTAAACTAAGCCTTTACCTTTTTCATATTCGCCTCAAGTTCACGTTTTTCTAAGCATTAGAAATACCACAGAACATCGTGACAGGATTTACAATGTTTCCTGGAACTTTTTACCTCAGTTCTGTATTTTCTCAGGCCTCACTTCAGTCTTGATCAGCAACCAGATCTGTGCTCTTAGCTGCTGACAGAACACACATTCTCTGAAAAGGCAAAAAGCAAGGAAGTTAGCATTCTGAGAAAAAAGAACAAATTTATTTACTTAGCAGAGAAATAATCTCTTCTCTATTAGAGCCTAGTATTTTTAGAACCAAACCAAATATAGAAAACCTTTTATTCCCTGTGGAAATTATCTAGATTGTTTGATGTTCTGGAGTTTATTGAGTTTCCAGAGTAACTTTCCAAAAAAGAAGATCCTGAGACCTTTATCTTCCATACTGCTTATGTTTAATGAAAACCTCTTCAAGTCCAAAACATTGTTTCCTGCTCTCTAACAAGGATAAACATTTGATAAAACCAGGCAAATCTCTCTGGGCCTCATGTTTCTTATGTACAAGACAGACATAGTCAGTAATAGAGCAAAGCCAAACATTAGGATGACAGAGCCGTGCTGGGTGGGCTCACCTGCCTTCCCACTGCTGCCATGTTGGCTGCCTCATGAAGGCACCAGGCATTTTCTCAGTGGTCCAGTGGAGAATTGAACTCAGCCCTGTGGCCTGCATAACAGGAGGTTTTCTAGGCTGTTTCATGAAGGCCACTAACAAGAATAACCAGTGACTATTGTGTGAAATTTGGCTGAGCAGCTCACCCAATTAGAATATACTGCTAAATAGCAAGATTTTTGTTCAGGCAACTCTGCTTGGGTGTCCCTAATATTTGTCCTATAGTAGAGTATAATCATTCAATATGCAAACTTTGGAGTCAGGCAATCAGATATCCCATCACATCACAGTCACTTTTTATTATTCAAGCTCCCTGTGCTTCATTTTCCCTTGTCTGAAAATGGTTTAACAGGGCTTGTTTCATCAGATTATTGTAAGGATTATGACATATTGAGTATAAATCTGTTAGCATATTACATAATCCATGGTAAGTCTCAGTAAACATTAACTTTCATCATCATCATCATCATCAACCTTGAAGAATGGAGAGTCACTACTTAAAAATGTCTCACATGCTTTGGGAATGTCAATTATTCAATTTCTAGTTATCAGGCTTGAATAATTTACAAATCACTCCAAAGAGTACATTCAAACTAGGGAAGAAAGCAACTTCCTTCAAACACCCAGTCTTCACTATGAGGAATTTCTTCCTCAGATATGCTTTTTAGATTTTGCCCCTCTCATTTTGTTTATCCACTTGTTTGTGTTTTCCTTTCCTAAGTTAAGATGAAGAATTTCTTTCATGCTATAACTCCTTATATCTGATGTTTGTTATAGAAAAATTCTAAGTCTTCTTTTCTAATTCCAGCACTGTATAATGCATAGAAACTGAAGGTAGGCTTTAGGTTCAAGATAATTCTATCTTGTGTTATTATGAAAATTAAATAATGTATTGTGAAAGTGTGTGTAAACAGTAAGGTTCTATTCAAATGTTAGCCATTATTATATTTACTGTTTCCTTATATTCCTCAAATATTTTAAAACTTTCTCACCCAAACTGTAAAAGTAACTGGGTTAACTAGTTAAACCAGTTTTAAGTGAAGTCAATTGTAGGTTGTCCTCTGTTCCAACACCACAAGAACTGCCTTTGGAACAAGTCATTGAAACCAAATAAGCAACCAGCTATAGATGACAGATAAAGAGCAGAAGTGTGTAATTTACTTCCAATAATCTCTTCCCAATCACACTAAATCAATAAAAATGCATAAAACCACAATAGATAGATGCCAGTATGGCTCCTCTGGCTCAGTAGACAATAATCTCATGGTTAATAGCTTGTTCAGGTAAAATCAAGTCTAAAGACACACGATTTCAGGACTTCCCTGGTGGTGCAGTGGATAAGACTCCGTGCTCCCAATGCAGGGGGTCCGGGTTCAATCCCTTGTCAGGGAACTAGATACCACATGCCGCAACTAAGAAGCCCACGTGCCGCAACTAAGGAATGGGTGAGTTGCAACTAAGGAGCCCTGGAGCTGCAACTAAGGAGCCCACCTGCCACAACTAAGACCCGATGCAACCAAATAAATAAATAAATATTAAAAAAAAAAAATAAAGACACACAATTTGGTCCAAAAACATAAATCTGCTTTTACCTGAATTGCTCATGTAACTAGTTTTTTACCAGAAAATAATGTTTGTCTTCGTAAAACCCAAAATTACTAGGAATTCTTCAATGTTCTCCATCTGATACAGTGTTAGACACTCAATGTGTGGCATAAAGAGAAAAGGGAAGACAGAGAAGTCATCTGAGCCTGTCTTACTGTTCCCTTGTTTTCCTTCCCCTATTGCAAACACCCTATTTTATGCTCTTGTCATATCAGGAGTGGGTTAATAGAAAAGCCTCCTAACCAGATTCCACGCCTATATGTAAAATGCTAGCACACAGCACACATTCTGTACATGTTAATTCCCTCCTTCACACAATTCCATCCAACTTCCACATTCACTTGCTAAAACACTATACTAATATGTCAGTTCATTCTTCTTGCCTCAAAAATAGCCAATATACCAAAAGTAGACCATATTTATTTATACACAAATACATATACATATATACACAATTTGGATTAAATAAACATTTTAAAAATCTAAAGATCAGAATTCTAAAAAATAGAAAAGCAAATCAGCTCTTTGGAAGAATAATGTTTGATGTTTCAATTAATTTGAAAAAGTTATATAGAGAAAAAACAGTAAAATAAGAACTTTATATTTACAATAAAAACAACCTAAGAAATAAAAGATACCAATATTTTCAACAAATATTATTTGCAGAGGGTTCCAAACTATAGTATATAAAAAGTTCATACAAAATGGTGAGAAAATCCATCAATATTCCAATAGATGAACTGGCAGGACACAACCAGATAATAAATAAATACATTTGCAAATAAATAAATGGATGAAATGCTTAATGTAGCTAATAATAAAAAATGAATACAAACTAAACAATGACGCTGATAAAAAATTGATGAAGAGTACAGCTTTGCAATCAAACTCTACCTCAATTCCTAGCATGGCCACCTACAGCCGTAAGAACCTTACAAAGTATTTACATCTCTCAATTTTGATTCCTTCATCATATGATCGTAATCATTTCACATGGTTGTTTGTAGGATTAAACAAAATAATCTTAGCAAAGCATCTAATAAAATACCTAACACAAAGTAAGTGCTTAATAAATGGTTGCTCATATGATGATTATTGCTACCATAGTTATTACCATGTAATACCTAAGAAATTAATGCTTAAAATGTTCTCATTCAGTATTGCCAAGGTGATGTTCAAACTAGTGTACCCATTCATTAATAGTGCCTTTTTAAACTGGTCTAATTTTTGCAAAGTTCAAGTTACGAAATTGTCCATAGACATTTTGTGAATATATCCTAGGGTAATACAATAAGGAAAAGGTTAAGTTAGTCATCAGAGCACTTTTCATAAAATTAAAGCAATAGCAAAAATATTTGGCAATTCAAAAAAGTGTATTAAACTCAGATACCAGTGGAAGATTATGTAGCCACTAATGAAATGTTTGAAGTAATATTTAATGGGATAAAAGTAGATGATTATGTGGGTGTGGTAGGAGTTCAACTATTTAAAGATGTCTTTAGATATTTAAAAAAATGAGGGAGAGCATAAAAACCTGAACCCACTTGATAGCAGGATTTCTTAGGTCAAGTTCCTCAAAAGCACACCTTGAAACAAGGATTTGCTTGCAAATAATTTATTGAAGAAGTGCTCCCAGCAGGCATTGGAAAAGGATCTGCAGAAGAGCTAAGGGTAGGGCAGAAGCCAAGCGTGGTGTGACTTTCAGGTGAAGTCTCTCACAGGCAGTTTCAGCCTGATTCTGCAGAGGAATTCTAAAGTGCAAATTACACTTCATAGTTTTTCCTACTCAAAGCAAGTGTGCTGAGCTTTCATATTCTGGTAGCAGTCAGTTATTAGCTAACAGCTGCCTAGTGAGGTGAGAGGCTGAAGGAGACCCAAGCGTTTCAGGCTCCATGTGCCTGTGGCAAAGTGGCTCCCATAGCCTCAAGGCAGTCCTCTGAAGAGAGTGGCAGGTGACATTACACACACACACACACACACACACACACACACACACACATAGTGGTAATTACGTAGAGGTGATGGATACATTAGTTTGATTGCGGTGATCTTTTTACAATGTTTATATAATATATCAAAACATCAAGTTGTACACCTTAAATATATACAACTTTTTTTATGCCAAAGGTATCTCAATAAAGCTGTTAAAGGAAAAAAGAAGAGAAAGTTCACAAAAGCTGGGGGAGTATGCACAGTAATAGTAAAAGGCACCAAAGGGGATCTGGGCGGACAGCGCATTAACAGAATCCACGTGGTGAATTTTTCCCTTTTCGATTTCATTTCACATGTTTGAACTATACATAAATACAAAAAGAAAACAGTTTAGCTGCACCCCATTGCTACAGGCTAAAATCCAGATTTTCAGGGCAATCGTTGAGGTCCAATTAATAAATCTTATTTTGGGGGATATGCAGTTGCCAACATCAGTGGCCCTTTTATAGACTCTGCCACTCTACCCATTTGCCTCTAGAGATCCCTACACACACACCCCACTTCCAGCCCCTCCTCAAAAGCTGGCAGGGACTGGGACTGCCCATCCTTGGGAGATGCTGTTCACCAACCACACCCTCTCCCCCTTTACTCCCTTGGGACTCAGAGGAAGAATAGATTTAGAGATGTTTTAAGTCTCAAAGGATGTGGAATGTGAAGCCTCTAGACTTGCTTGGAGTCTGCAATCAAAGTTTCAATACTTGAATTAAAGTTTCAATATTTGAATGTCATAGACTAAGTTAGGATTTGGGGTCATAAGTGATATTTCAGCCATTTCTATGGATAAAATAAAATTCAGAAAGCAGCCTGGGGACTCAACTGCAGTTTAGAATGTCACTTCTATGAGAAATCATTAAATTTAAAACAATTCATTTAAGAAATGCCATATTCATTCATTCATATATAGAAAGATATATGTATATGACTTTTTTAAGTGATTTGATCTCATATTTTAAAAGCCTCAGAAATATATGAATATGATTTGACCGTCTATAATTCAAAAAAAAAAAAAAAAGGAACTTGGTGTAAAATGATGTTCAATGAGCATTCCTTATAAGAAAAAAAAAGGAAGGAAAGAAGGAAGGAAGGAAACAAGGAAGGAAGGAAGGAAGAAATGAGGGGGGAAGAAAAGGAAAGAAGAAAACAAAAATATTTGGAAAAATCCTGAAGGGATTAGTATAAAATATGTATAGTCATTCAATTAAATATTATGTTTAGGCCTGCGCACCATGATGAGGATTGGCCCCCGCTTGCCACAACTAGAGAAAGTCCTCGCACAGAAACGAAGACCCAACACAGCCATAAAATAAAAAATAAATTAATTAATTAATTTAAAAAAAATATTATGTTTAGAGAATTTTAATAGCATTGGGAAATGCTTATGCAATAATATATGGAAAAGTATCACATAAAATTTAATAGAATATATTTTTACTACATTTAATTAAAATAATAAACATAAATTGAAACCCACCTATACTTCCTTGAACACTTCTCTAGAGTTACCTGTGGCATCTGCACACACCCTAGCTTTCAAATTCAACCACTTGATCATTCTATCCTACTTCCTGGAACATGTCTCAGTGGCACATCTGTTCATTCAAAATCCAAATACAGATGTGTAATAGGTGGTTATTACATACCAAGCATGGTCCTGGGAGCTGAGGACACAAAAGTGAGTAAAATTTGGTGCCTAACCATCATGGAATTCACATTCAGGCAGGGGGATAGACACAGAACATAGCAACATGGTAAATACAATGGGACAGTGTTTGATGGAGGCTCAGCTCTGAAACATATTTGATTATTCTCCGCAGAGCCTAGATCAAGTGACTAACTATCCTGAAAATAGTTAATGATTACTTAATTGATTGAAATTTAAGTAAACTAAATAAATGTATCCATTGAACTGAGGAAATGATTCAGTTAGAATCTTCAAAATACCTGGTTATGTCAATCAACTTAATGGATAGCAGGTGATTTTACTTCTAGTAACAAAACATGGAAAAACAGCTGGCAAGGAAAACATCAGTGTCTTGAGGGACAGGAATATTTTTAAAAGTATAGTCTTCTCTGTGTTCAGATCTGAGGTTCCCAAAATTTCATGTGCATAAAAATCATCTGAAAGATTTATTGAAAATGCAAATCGATTGGCTGATAGCAGTCCACAAAAAATGCAAATCCAGTAGGTCTAAGGGGAGCACCAGGAATAAGCATCTAAAGATACTCAGATGCAGTAAAACAAAGATTACAACTTAAAATATATGACTTGGGCTTCCCTGGTGGCACAGTGGTTGAGAATCTGCCTGCCAATGCAGGGGACAAGGGTTCGAGCCCCGGTCTGGGAAGATCCCACATGCCGCGGAGCAGCTGGGCCCGTGAGCCACAATTACTGAGCCCGCACGTCTGGAGCCTGTGCTCCGCAACAAGAGAGGCCGCGATAATGAGAGGCCCGCTCACCGCGATGAAGAGTGGCCCCCACTTGCCGCAACTAGAGAAAGCCCTCGCACAGAAATTAAGACCCAACACAGCCATAAATAAATAAATAAATAAAATGTTATATAAACAAATAATTTTAAAAATATATATATGACTTTAAATAATTTAATAAACATATTTTGTGCAGATAATATTCTACCACAATGATACCTTTAAAAATAACACCCTAGGGACTTCCCTGGTGGTCCAGTGGTTAAGACTCCGCACTTCCACTGCAGGGGGCACGGGTTCAATCCCTGGTAGGGGAACCAAGATCCTGCATGCTGTGTGGCATGGCCAAAAAGAAAAAAAAAAAAAATAGCACCCTAATTAAGTAAAACATTTTTACAAAATATTCAAAGCAGAAAAAAGTTAAATATATTTTCTGTTTAAGAAATGTCATTGGTGTATATGTAGACTCAGATATTAATTAAAGAATATTGTATGTATCCCACTTCCAACTGTCAACATTACAAACTCTGTTTACTCAGTCACCTGTTAAAGTGAAAGACAACATTGTGAAATTGGATTTTTATCATTTGAGGTATGGCTCTAGGCTAACCGGAAATTTATCTTTGGAAGTAGCATTAATCAAATTTCCTTGCAGACCTTCATGTTGGTGACAGGCACACCTACAGTTTTACTGACTGATGAGACAGAATCCTGGAAGCAGAAAATTTTGGAAAAATGAAATTTGTAATTAACTTTTGGGACCATGTTGTCTTCCTTTTAACTGCCTCTAATCCAGAAACTAATATTTGCTTGTGAAAGTTGAAGCACTTTGGAAATCTGTCACAGTAAAGAGAAGGAAAACTACTTAAGATAAAAGAAATTTTTGAAGTGGAAAATGGGTTCCAGTATGCAACAGTGTTAGCTGTGTTGTTTGCCATAAATTCTAGGTTTGTTACACAGGATTTGTAAATGCATGTGCTTATTCCAGTGACCACAATATAGAGGAAACATAATGTACTGGAGAAAAAATAGGACCTGAATTCTAGTCCCAGATCCACCACCAATAAGCTCTACAACCCATAACCTCTATGAACTTCAATTCTCAGATTTGCAAAATTCAGCGAGTGAACACCACATGGTCTCTGTGTCCTTTCCAGCTCTATAATTCTAAAAAGCAGGGGATATAAAAACAGTGAAATATATTTCAATCTCACAGAAGACTATGTGTTGACATTGAAAGATGCACGTGATGTATTGAGAATATCGTACTGCCATAGCCTAGCACAGTCTTTGACTCATAATAAGTGCTCAATTAATATTTGGTAGATAAATGAAAGAACAAACCTGTGAAATTACACAGAATAAGAAATACGGTTCAGTACTTTACTTATGCTTCTAGAAAATTTAGCATACCAAATCTTGGTCAGCCAATTAATGAACACTCATTTTGACCTATTGTGAAAAGAGGCTATAAAGGATCAAAATGTTCTGGTTGATGACATAAATGTTCACACATGAAATGATATGACGTAGGTACTATATCTACATATAGGTATCAACTGGTAACCTGATTATCAACCTTAGTACAAAGGAAAGGAGAGAGCAAGATCTGGTAAAGGCTTCCTGAGGGAGGAAGTGGGTTGAGATCTTGAACCAGGTAAGGTTGATGGGTTGGCAGATGAGGGGTTTGTGAAAAGGGCTAAAAACAGAAAAGAGAAAGTCATTTTAGTGATAGAGCAAGCAGATTCACTTTACTAGGAACAAGATCTAAAAACAGATGAGGCTAATGGGTGGCTAGAGATTGTTGATGGGGGAATTGTAATGCGTGACAATTTAACATCATCTTTTCATCAGGAACAGGAAGAATAGAAATGTTCTTAGATCTGCATTGTCCATTGTGGAAGCAGCTAGCCACATGTGGCTACTGAGCACCTAAAATATGGCTGGCCCAAAGTGAGATGTGTTATAAGTGTAAAATATATGACAGATTTCAAAGACTTGGTACCAGAAAAATAGGAATGTAAAATATCCCATTAATACATTTGTACTGATTACATGTTGAAATAATATCATTTGGGATATGGTGGGTTAAACGAAATGTATTGTGTAAATTAATTTCACATGTTTCTTTGTACTCTTTTAAGGTGGCTACTAAAAATGTCTCATTACATATGATTCACATTGGACAGCGCATTTCTATTGGACAGCGCTACTCTAGATAGATTTTCCCAGCAGCAGTCATGAGTAGCATATTGCAGTGCTAAGAGAAGAGAATCCAGGGGATCAACTAAAAGGTAAAATTGTAGGTAGAGATGAATCAATAAGACACAGTAGAAAAGCAATCAACAGATAAAAGAAATATATAATTACTATATATTCACAGATAAATTAATAGAAGTTTCTAATCTGGAATATCACTATGATTATAAAACATAATTAAATTTAAATGTTTATATTCACAGATAAATTAACATATTAGAAGTTTCTAATCTGGAATGTCACCATGATTATAAAATACATGAAATAAATGAAATTTAAAACTCTGAACTTTCTGCCTGATATAGAAGTTATACTCAATAATGTATTTCTTTTCAGCTTTATAACTCTTTCAGTACATGAGTGCTTAGTGATCCCACATACATGCTGATCTCAAGCCTGGAGATCATCTGACAGCTTCATAAAGGATCTCCTATCCAGTCATTTTGGCAACCTCAAAATTTAACACAGTCCATGGTACATATTACATGTTCAAGAAATATTTGTTGAATGGGTGGAGGATATCACACCCAAAATCATGACTATACACAGGAGGCTAGACATCGTGCTTTCCATAATATTTGCCCCTCCAGAAAGTGAAAAATATCAATAAAATTCCTAGTATCCAAAAGAGTACCCCATATGTTAGTAAGTTTTAAAAAACACTGGTATTCCAGTATGCACAATCAAATTTTTTAATGAGTTTAATATGAAATGGAGCTGATTATACTCTATGAAAGCAAACAGTATATTGTAGTATACTTTTCTTTTTTTTGTTAAATAAAAAAAGACACAGAGAGAGAGAGAAAGACTTTTACTGGACAATTCCGGTAAATAGAATACTATCAAGCAGTTTACCATTCTCCCACCTCAAAATCTTCTGTATTTTGTTTACTTAATCCTATTTTAGCTAATATAGTTTGGTATTGGAATGGAAATTCTGGGGAAATTCCAAGTAGTACTGGAAAATGGTGTGATTTAATTACCTTTTTTTTCCTGTTTCTGTTTTGAGCTAGTATAACATCAGGGTGAGGTGAATATCTTGGCTAAGTGGTTTTTCAGCTAACTGGACCTCACTCTCACAGGCCCTGAAGATTCCATGATGCTGCCGATTCTGGGAGCTGCTTAGTCCAATCCCTTGCCACAAATATCCCTCCTTTCCCCAATAGTTCTATGCCACTTGGTTGGGATAATGAGAGTACTGTACCACCAGGCTTCACAAGCCAAGCAGTGACCAATACAAAAATGTTTGTTGTCTCTCTGCCCCACTTGCCCTGGCTGGTCCACCTAACAGGAATTCCCACCAATGCTTTGCTTGCCATGTCTAGCTCCTCTCCTGATTTCACAACAGAAGCTGTGTTTCCTACCAACTGCATCTAGAAATCCATTGACCTTGCTCTCATTTTTCTTTACCTAATCCTCTCCTTCACTACCATCTGGACAATGAAACATTCTTTCATATTTACCCATTCCTTCTTGTCTTTACAAAAATATTGTCCAGGGAAAAATTCACCATGCTGGCTCAGTTTTTCAAGACTATAGCCTAACAATGATCTCTTGACTTGATTCATTGTGATGGTCAAAGACTATTTTGGTTCTCAGTTCATTAGACTCCCTTGGCTGACATTTGCATGAAAGATCTCTCAAAAGTCTTATGCAGCCCAAATACCATCAACTACAGAGCTACATCATCACACTGTGTAAATTCTCTGTAATCTCTAAGACCCTAATGGTCTTTCTTTTAAATGAAATTCCATTTCTTGTCAAAGCATACTCTCTTCTAATCTTAATTCAATTTGAGTAATTCACAGAGAAACTGAAAACTCATGGGACTACGATGGCCCTACATTCTGAGCCTGAATAGGCCAACAAGCTTAGAAATAAAGACTTTCTTAATATCTTCTTCTCTTTCTAGGTAAACTAAGTAATGGCATGGAAAGGATTTTAAAATCTTAACAAAAATTTTATGAAAAATAAACTACATAGTAAGTGTTCCCTTCTTAGAAAAAAGAAAAAAAAACGGTGCTTTTCACTGAAACATGGAAGTAATTTTACACAGTGTTAGGAAATTGTCTTTCTACCTTCTAAAATGTAAATGTTTCTAAGAAAAAGTTTTAAGTAGAGAGGAAGAGGGGATTAGGGAGAGGTCTTCTAGCAAAGCTTTAATGTTATTGGAGTACAAGATTTACAAGTACGGTCTGGAAACCTTGCGGTAATTTCACTGAGATCCTTAAGAATGCAAATTTTTAGACCTCTACCTGCTCTAAAAATATGCAAAATTCATCAACTCCCTAAAATCCTCCCCAGGAAAAAAAATGTGTTTAAAAAAAAACACTCAACATGAGTTATATAAAATCCTATATTCCCATTGTCTTTCCCTTGAGTCCCTCACAATTATTACAATCATATTTTTCATATCCTAAAGTCCAGTGGATGTCCCTTCTCACACTGAAGCTAAAAACAACTAAACTAACTTTCTCATGCAATTACTGTCATGTTTACCATCTATTTTTTTATTCAAATGCAGTTAATCTTTCCACTACATTCAAAACTCTTTCAGCAACAACCGTTACAAAGAAACGCAAAAACAACCACAAAAAAGAATCACAACGTAATGATTTCAGTAATTAAAACAGAAATAAAAAAGAACATCTCTGCAATATATTGTGACCCCTGGAGTATTCAATTTTGCAACGATTAAAAATTTAAGGGTATTCTATTGAATAAAAGCTCCGGCCTGCCTTGACCTTTTTTCTCAGAAGTCACTGACACTGTCTACTTTTGGGTTGAACACTGCCTAACACCCGAGACATGCCCAACAAAAACAGGTCACTTAGCAGCCCTAGTCCTCCAACACAGCAGACCTAGAACTGACTGTCTGAGACTGCTGTTATGGACTGAATGTTTGTGTCCTCCCAAAATTCATATGTTGAAGCCCTAACTCTAAGTGTGATGGTATTAGAAGGTGGAGCCTTTGGGAGACAACTAGGTTTGGATGAGGCCATGAGGGTACAGTCCACAATGTGATCAAAACCCTTAAAAAAGAGAAAGAGACACCAGAGCTCTTTCTCTGCCATGTGAAGATACAGAGAGAAGGCAGTCCTCTACAAGCCAGGGAAAAGGGTCCTCACAAGAATTAGACCATGCTAACACCCTGATCTTGGACTTCACAGGCTCCAGAGTTGTGAGAAATAAATGTCTGCTGTTTAAGTCACCCAGTCTATGGCATTTTTGTTAAAGTAGTCTGAGCAGCCAAAGACACCTGGTACCCAATGAATTTACAGTAGACCCCAAGTATCTGCACAGCCACTGATCCTGCACCACTTCTGACAGTGTTGGCCCATTCTATCTTATTGGATTTCTACCCCTGCTTCCCTGAATTCCAATTCACTCATCTGCTAATAGGACAAGAGCTTTGCCTCATCTGATTGCTAAGACCTAATACTTTGTCCAGCTCTTGCAGATTCCTTCACTCTCAGCTGCTGATGAATGGCCATATTTTCTGGAACCTCAGTGGTGATGCTCACCTGACTTCAATATTCCATTGCCACCTGCTTTTCTGCTAATGTCTCTGCCTACTGGACTGAACCTACTTACTTTTCAGTGCCCAAGGGACGATACTGGAGTTCTGTGTTTCCCTTTGCTTGATATCTGACTGTATATAACTTAATCTTCTCTTAATCTGCCCCACACTTCTTTATCCCTTCCAGCTTATATTGTTCATGGCCCAATATGCCTGGTTTTGAATGCTCAGTCCACAGCAGAGGTAAAGAAAATAAAACACAGAAATACTCACTCATCTCTAGCAAGATCGTATTACTGGCCTTAACAAAAATGAGTTTTTTAACACAGAAAAATATATTAAGAATTTTTAATAGGTGTGATATAATAATGATGATGATGACAAATAGCTATAAGATAAATAGATGATCATATATGGCTACTTATTAGTGCCTAGCCCTATGCTAACGATTTTATACACATTAACTACTTAATTCTTAGGCTTTGTTACCCCAACAGAAGAAACTGAGCCTTGGAGGAGTTGAGGGAGGTCCCCAAGATTTCTCACCTAATACCTGGTGGAGGTGAGCTTCCCATCTAGATCTGGCTCCAGGGCCTCAGCTCTGTACAACTAGCCACATGGCCTCTGTTTCACCTCTGAAGAGCTTGATGTTGAAATTGTGACACACTCTTGATTTGTTGTAATTGTTCAATGCTAGAAAAAGCTTAACAGAAAGTTGCCTAATATACCTTTTAACCCCAAGAATCTAAAATTCTAATATTCATCCTGAGAATGTGAAACGTAGCAGTAGCTATCCTGTTGACATCCTTAAGAAATAAAATGCTTGACATGTACATTCATTTCATAAACTTGAAAGTGTATCATAATGCATCAGTTTCTCAACTTGTGCAATTCTTTGTAATGAAAAGTTTTCTATGGCACAACCAGAAGATATTTTTAACTTTTTTTGATTATTCAGAATCCCCACTGTGAACGTCACCTATTGGGGTACAGTGATGTCCTTTGTGACTCTTAATGAATGAAAACTGTGTATCCCCACACTAATTACCCCCATGCTGTTATTTCTGAAGTTATTTAATTTACTTTGATCAATTTATCTTCTCCATGGCATATGATCATTTGCACTTTTTGTTTTTATTCTCCTCTAGCAATACCCTTCTAATTTACTACTTTTAATCTACTTAGTTTGTAAAAGCAGTGATACTCATTTATTTGATCTGTGAGTAAAATGGGCTCAGAAAGTATTCAGGAACTACATTCATAAATAATATAGAACTTGCAGAAGATGAGTTAATTGTAAATGTATGGATTTATTTCTGGGCTCTCTATTCTGTTCCATTGATCTATGTGTCTGTTTTTATGCCTATACCATACTGTTTGTAATATATTTTGAAATCAGTAAGTTTAATGCCTCCAGTTTTGTTTTTCTTTCTCAAGATTACTTTGGCTATTTGGTATCTTTCATGGTTCCATATAAACTTTAGGACTGTTCTTTTTTATTTTTCTGTGAAAATTTCCATTGAAATTTTGGTAGACAGTGTATTGAATCTGTAGATCACTTTGAGTAGTATGGACGTTTCAACCATGTTTATTTTTTCAATCCGTGAACACAGAACATCCTTCCATTTATTTGTGTCTTCTTCAGTATATTTCATCAATGTCTCATAGTTTTCAGTGTAGAGTTTTCTCACCTCTTTGGTCAAATTTATTCCGAGGTATTTTATTGTTTCAATACTACTGTAAATGGGATTGTTTTGTTAATTTCTTTTTCAGATAGTTTGTTGGTAATATGTAAAAATGCACCTGATTTTTGTATGTTGATTTTGTACCCTTCAACTTTATCGAATTAGTTTATTAGTTCTAACAGTTTTTGGTAGACTCTTTAAGGTTTTCTATATAAAAGATCATGCCATCTGCAATCAAAGACAATTTTACTTCTTCCTTTCCAATTTGGATTTCTTTTTCTTGTTTAATTGCTCTGACTAGGACTTCTAGTACTATACTGAGCAGAAGTGATGAGAGTGGGCATCATTGTCTTGTTTCTGATCTTAGACAAAAGCTTTCAGCTTTTCACTATTGTGTATGATATAATCTGTGGGCTTTTCATATATGGCCTTTATTATGTTGAGGTACATTCCTTCCGTACATAATTTGTCGAGAGTTGTTATCATGAAAAGATGTTGAATTTGCTCAAATGTATCTACTGAGATGATCATATGATTTTTATCCTTTATTCTGTTAATGTGGTGTATTATATTTTTTGATTTGTGTAGGTTGAACCATCCTTGCATCCCAGGGATAAGTCTCATTTGATCATGGTTTATGATCCTTTTAATGTGGCTGTTGAATTTAGTTTGCTAGTATTTTGTTGAGAATTTTTGCATCTATGTTATTCAGGGACATTGACATGCAACTTTTTTTCTTTTAGTGTCCTTCAGTAAGGATACAATGGATAAGGATACAATAAGAACACACAATGGAGAAAGGATAGACTCTTCAATAAATGGTGTTGGGGAAACTAGATAGCCACATGAAGAAGAATGATATTGGACTTTTACCACACAACATATACAAAAATCAACTCAAAATGGATTAAATACTTAAACATAATATCCGAAACTCTAAAACTACTAAAAGAAAATATAGGGAAAAAACTTCTTGACAGCAGTCTGGGCAATGATGTTTTGGATATGACCTCAAAAGCACAGGTGACAAAATCTAAAAATAGACAAGTGGGATTGCATCACACTAAAAATTTCTGCATAGGAAAGGACATAATCAACAAAATTAAGAGAAAACCTATGGAATAGGAGAAAATATTTTTAAACCACACATCTGATAAGGGGTTAATATCCAAAATATATAAGGAACTCCTAGAACTCAATAACAAAAATAAATAAATAAATAATCCAATTTAAAATGGGCAAAGGACCCAAATAGATATTTCTCAAAGAAGACAAATAAATGGGCAAAAAGTATATGAAAATGTGCTCAACATCACAAATAGCCAAGGAAATGCAAATCAAAACCACAATGACATACCACCTCACACCTGTTAGAATGGCTGTTATCAAAAAGAAAAAAGATAAAAGTGTTGGTGAGATATGGAGAAAAGGGAACCCTTGCACACTGTTGATGGGAAAGTAAATTGGTACATCCATTGTGGAAAACAATATGGAGTTTCCTGAAAAAATTAAAAATAAAACTACCATATAATCCAGCAATTCCACTTCTAGGCATATACCCACAGGAAATAAAATCAGCATCTCAAAGAAATATCTGCACTCCCATGTTCATTGCAATATATATAAATTCAAAATGAAATATTATTCAGCCATAAAAAGAAGGAAAGCCTGCCACTTGAAACAACACTGATGTACCTGGAGGACATTATGCTTAATGAAATGACAGACACAGAAAAGCAAATACTACATCATCTCCCTTACATGTGGAATCTAAAGAAGTTGAATTCATGAACGCAGAGTAGAATGGTGGCTATGAGGGGGTCTAGAGGGGGAGGCAGTAGGGGAAATAGGGAGATGTTGGTCAAAGGGTACAAAGTTTCAGTTATGCAGGATGAGTAATTTCTGAAGACCTAATGAATAGCATGGTGACAACAGTTAATAATACTCTATTTTTCACTTGAAGTTTGCTTAGACAGAAGACCTTAACTGTTCTCACCACAAAAACAAAAGGTAACTATGAGGTGATAAATATGTTGATTAGCCTGATCGTGGTAATCATTTCATAGTAAATGCATTTCGCAATACGTATCATTTCACAATATGTGTATATGTATATCAAAACATCACGTTGTACACCTTAAATAAATACAATTCTTATTTCTCAAGTACACCTCAATAAAGCTAGAGGGGGAAAGAATATAGGGCAAGGACTTTGCAGCATCTATTTGTGTTATTCAGAATCTCGCTCCTTCCTTTCTGATTCTCATCTATATTTCTGACAGTTATTAGACAAAGCCCTCTACATTGACTGAAGAAAAAGAGAAGAAGGGTGTTGGTTGACTTGGTAGGGGAGAAACTGCTAATTTACAGGCAACCTTGTCATCTCTCCCTCTCAACATTTACTGAGCTGAAAAGCCAAGGCCAAGACACTGTTTTCCCTAGCACAGCGATGGTATCCAAGCCCACTGGTTCCTGAACCACTGCATGTGCCAATGTATTCCTGTCCGATAGTGAAGCTTAGTATCTACTCCATTCTTTAACCAAAAGGCTGAAAATTGCCAGAATGTCATTTGGATGATGTGGAAATAAAGCAGAGTTATCACTTCATTGCCTAAATCAGGAAAGAAACCATTTATTTAGACCAAATATTTATGTGGCACTTCCTATGTGCCAGACCCTCTTCTAAGCACTTTATACACATTAATTCATTTAGTGTAAGGTAACAAAACTAGGAATGAAATACAAGACCTTGGATGCACACACAAACACTTACAATATCACAGAACTATACCTACGAAACCAGAATAAACCTCAGAGATTTTCTCTTTATAGTCTCCTGCTAGCAAAAGCACTTTATGCACAGGATAACTAAAGCCAGAAGGGGTATGTAACTTCCTCAGGCCCTCTGAGATGAAGTGGGAGCCAGAACTCCGGTCTTTGGCCTCTTAGTGAAGCGGTCCTCCCTATAAATCCAACCATTCCTTATGGATTCATAGTTTTCCAGAGTTGACAGAAACACTTAAGATCATGTACACAGTGGTTCTCTAGGTATATCCAATTTATATAAATGGTAGACTTTCAATAACACATGCTCACTGCTACCTTACTCCACCTCTCTCTCTCCTAGCATCTAGGAACTCACCTGGAGGTCGTGATGCAGCAGCTGAAAATTGCTCAGCTGAACCATACTCCACAACCCCCTCTATACTCTACTCCCTTCAAGGAGGAAGAATCAAGGTCCTCCCTCTCCCAGCCTGCATTAAGATCAGGATGGCCCTCAGTCTTTTTCTGCAACAACAAAAGCTATCAACAGCTTTAAAGAGACCCTCCATGAGCCAAAGCCAAAAGGCTGAGATGCACAACTCACTGGAGGACACTTTCCTGAAATCCTCAGTAGAGGCTGGGGCTATGGGTGGGAGAAACGTGTCTAACACAAGGTCCCTCTGAAAAGAACCCCTAAGCCACCCCTGACAAAGCTCTAGGATTCCATCATCTCTGCCAAGACTATACACTCTACCCTGAAGTCATAGGCCATGAATGAGGATGAGCTTATTATTGGTTCAAGTTCTGATGGACATTGATTACTAATTAGTAATGGTCCCGGCTTATACATTTTATTTTTCCTATTTGTTGTTAACAATAACCACACAGTTGAACAGGAATTGCACAGTTGATATAACAAAAGAAACTCCTTTTCTTGGTTATTAAATGTATGTTCTACAGCTGCAATTGTATGTATAACTTAATCGGCTCTTTAAAATACTGACATGCACAGATTGCATTATAAATTCAGCTATAAAGATATAAAGATATTCCATTAACCATGTGTTGTTTTGATTAAAAACTGTGTTTTCTCCTGAATTGACTTTAAAAAATAAAGTGAACCAAATCTCATGGTCTTCCTAAAGATGGGACCCAAATAAAAATTTCTCCTCCAAAGTTTGGTGGACTCCAGCAACCAGGAATAAACACTTTCTTCACTGGAAAAACATAAACAGGGAGAAAATCCCCTGTATCATTCAGAATTCAGCCAGGAAATCTGAAACCATGCTAAGTGTTTTAACCAGGAATGGATTCAATATAAGGAATTAGGTGCTTTAAAAAAACTATTGTAAAGACTGGAGCAGCAAAAGTCAGGAGGAGCTCCCATAAGTCTCAAGTTTGTGGCCACAAAGAAAAAGGAAGCTGCTGCCACCCAAAACCAGAACCATGCCTGTAGCTGCTGCCAACTTCTCAGCTTCTCACAGCTCCAAAATGGGTCAGATAGCAACGACTCACCTCTGGACATCCAGGAAGTCTACTCATCAGCCCACTACGGCCAAGGGACAGACAAAAAAAATGTCTGCCCCCTTCCCTCTTCCACCTTTGAGATCCCATATGAAAGCATCTCATTGGCAGAGTCCTGACAATATGGAACCCTACTAGCAAAATGCCCAAGAAACATAGTTCTCAAGTTTTTCCTGCAGCATTACAAGGAATAATTTATAAGGGATGTAAGGGTGCAAGTGTCAGCAGACGATTCTGATATCAGAATTACTCCATCAGGAAAACCAACCTCCAAACCCCATCCTCCTCAGAAAAGAACCCAGGAATACACCTCTTTTGTTACTAAGACAACTCTACCACCACAACCATCTTTCAACTACATACAAGTCATCTCCTCAGGCATTCTGTGACTCCAGAAGACAAAATAACCATTTGACTTTGACTAACCCTATGACTCACCCGTAAGGAAACTGTATGTAAAATGTTAATGGAACATTTCCTTCAACAGTAAAAAATTCCCCTTAAAGGAACTCCAAGGAAAAAAAAGAGAATTCCTTCCATGTAAGGCTAGGAATTCTCCTCAAAATTCTTAAGAAATACTTAGTTTTGTTTTCTGAATAGATGATCAAATAATTTAGGTTAAGAAAAATGGCAAATGACTTCATAACTTTCCCAGAGATAACACTTTGGAAAAGTATCGCATCTCTTTACAACTTGAAGAACATTACCTTGTCTCTCTTTCTCTGGTTTTATTTTCTGAACTTGTTTCTTTCAGTTTCACTTAAAGTGACCTTTAAATTGGGGGTTTTCCATGCATGATTCTTTTTCTGGAATAAGAGTCAAAGTTTTTCCATTTATACCAACTTATGAAAGGGTTTTCTTTCCTCTGAAGGAATTTTTTACAAAGCCATTCTAAATACCTTGTCTACAAATCTTTCTTAGACAATATCCTAGCAAGAAAAAGGCATAAAATAAAAGATATAATATCCTAACAAGAAAAAGGCATAAAGATCTATCAGCTGCAAAAGTGTCATATCTTAATGTCTTATTAATTGTGTCCTTCTAAGAACCCTTGAGAGGATGCAATAATAAACGTTCCCGTGGGTCTGAGAGTGCATCTTCTCCCTAAAGGAAAGATGAATCAGCCTTCACACCACACTAGTAACTATAAATGTATTTTTTCCAGGAAATATGTTATGATACAAAATCTCACACAGAATCCCAAAGTGGATATTAGGGAGAAGGAAGAGTTGTTGCAGGGGTTGAGGCAGGAATGAGAGGTTCAGGGCCGGCTGCTCACAGCAGTTCTGGGGAGTATAATTGAGAATCATTTCTACCACACAACGGACCCTCTTGCCTATCTTCTTCAACATCCAGGTTTAGGATTATAAATGGGTGACTTGCCCCTTAAGCTGTATGCAGCCATCATAATGGTGATGGCAGAAGACCTTGCCAGGAAGTCATTTCAGGAGCAAAAGGAAGCCTGGAGAACTGGCCATCAGATTGAGCAGACAACAGTTCTCCAGTACTCCTGGTCACACACCCACTGGGGGTTCCAGACCAGAGCTGGTCCGGCCCAATTACCTCTGCACTTCTCAGGCCAGTAGGTGAGAAGAGGCAGCTACGGTCTGATGGCTCCCTAATGCTGGCTTGCTCAGCCCACCCTGGACCAGGGCATTAGCAGTATGGGATTTCTGACCACTAGGAATCAAAGCCCTGAGGAAATCTGGCTCAGTATGAATGAAATGATAGACTCTGTACTTTAATCATTATTTATAAGCTACTACTTTGTATATAGTTCTTAGTACCTACTCACTTCATAAAGTGCTAGAGAGCCTTATTGTCTGGGTTTTTGGTTTTGTTTTTTTGTTTTTTGTTTTTGAAGATAATGTTTTTCTTCTTTTTTTTTATTGAAGTATAGTTGATTTACAATGTTGTGTTAGTTTCAGGTATACAGCAAAGTGATTCAGTTATACATACTTTTTTTTTTGGATTTTTTTCTCTTATAGATTATTACAAAATATTGAGTATAGTTCCCTGTGCCAGTAGGTTCTTGTTGGTTATCTATCATACCGTCTGGGTTTTGACCCTGTTCTGTCACTCGCCAGCTGTGCAACCTTGTTTAAATTAATTAATCTCTCTAAGCCTATTTCTTCATCTACAAACTCGGGAAGATAACAATATTTGATACCTCATATATTTATTGAGGGGTTTAAATGAAATAATACAGGTAAAATAGTGAGCAGAAATTATTACACAATAAGCACTCAATAAATAATAGCTACTAGTACTTTTATCATATATAATTTGTGTTTCTTTCTCATTTCTATTATTTATTTCCTTAAAAAGTTATTGGATGTGTATGTTATGAGAAATATTGTATAAACCATATAGGAAGACTAAAGCTGAGAGAAATTAAATAATCAAACGAAGGTACATAATATATCCTTTTACTAAAATAAAACCAGTCACTTTTGAGTAATATACAATTTGCTGGACTCTATAAAAAAGTTATTACATAAGTCTGTCTAATAGTCTGTGTTGTGTGGTCAGCATTATTTGTTACCAGAAGTCATTGCAGGGTTAATCAGGGATAAACCTTTATGTGCTAGTAATTGGTATGACAAACTTTAGGCTAGACTGTCCTCAAGTAAATAGCAAAAAGTTGTTACAATCATGAAATATCTTTTCTTGTCCCTACAACTGTAAAATAAGGTGCCTAGCCCACTATATGGCTTCCTTCCACCTCCAAGCCTAGAGCTTTCTTCAGTGGTAACAGTGTTAAATCTTTATTATTTTGTGTCTTAGAAATGGCTGTGAAACTTCAAAATGAACAAAGTGAAAATACTACTTCAGGGAGATCATTTTCAGCTGATTACTATCTACCCATCTACTTCACAAGAGACTAACCATATTGAATTCTTGAGAAGACAAATACTGTAACCTAGTTTTACATGGAACTTTTTCTCTGTGACTATCAAAGAAATTCATAGCATTTCCCAGGGGCAAACTCACATATCTCTTTCTTTACATCTGGCTCAGGAGACAAATGATTTACCCAAGGTCATACAAATCAAATTGTAGGGCCAGAAACAGGAGCCCCCTTTGAACTCCCACCCCACGGCTCTCTCCATCAAGTATCTTAAGTGGCTGAATGAAATTAAACGGGATGGAAGTGGGGGCATGCAGAGTTATCACAGAACAGTGTTCAGTCTTTTCAAATCCCAGCTGGATACATAAGGATGCATAAAATGAGAAGCTGCCTTACATAATTAAAGCCAAATGTTATTAGCGAAGCCAAATATTATTAGAAACATTGACATATTAAAATTCTACTCTAAATATTTATTAAGCAAAGGTTTCATCATTGGAGTAAGTATATACCTTCCTAAGATGACAACTTTGAAAGATAGCCCTTGTGTGGTATATTTACATATTCACACACACACAGAATTGAAGAATATATGTAAATAGAGTAAATTGCACTTGCTTTGTAGGACTCCATGTCTCCTGCTCTTGTGCCCAATCACATTTTCTTTCTAAATTAATTACTAAATACTCCTCATTCCATAGCATGTGAGTGAAATAATTATTGACCTCTCTTTCCAGGTAAAAAGATAGCTTGGAGGAGTGGAAGAGTTTTGCCGTTCCATAGCTGCTTCTCTATTGAAAACAAATGATAAGGGTTAACAATAAATCTTTGAGTCAGAGATTAATGCTTCTAAATACATCACCCATGCCTTTAGAATCTAAAAAATACACCAAATACCAAACTATGAAATGCTCTTGACGTCAATGGACAAAACAGCTGTCAATTGAGATCACTTTATAACTTTCCCATAACTGCCTCACAGATAAACCTGTGCTGTGGTCTTTCATGTCAGGACCATAACAGTACCCTTCTGGACTTCACAGGCAGTTAACCGTTAATTACACAATACACTAAATCCTTATAAATTTTGAGTCATATGACAAGCCACAGACAATATATATATAAACTCATGCTCCAGACATAAAATAAATTATGTAGGCAGACCTAGAGAGAAGTTTCATTTCTCTTTTTAAATATACATTAGTTTTTTTTAAGAAATTTAAGTTTGAACCCAAGTTACCTGAAAAATAACCTCCAAGTTAAGGGTTTATGCAACTTGGTAAAAATTCAATAAAATAAATTCAACTGTTTAAATATGTAGTTAACTGCATCAGATTTCTGTTTATCTCAGGCTCTGAAAACATCATCTGAGGTCACTTTTCACAGTCTAATGTCACTAACCATTTTTCACCTGGAATTTAACAATAGCAACCACAAAAGGAAGAACCAATTTCTTCTCTCCTCTCCCAGTGAGCACTTGCAATTGGAGGCCTTTTCCACTCTCTAGTTACACTTAAAATAAATAGACTTCCAAGCAAAAGGTGGTTAATTCAATGGAGAAGGAAACACGGCCCCAACTTTTGTACTTCAGAGGCCTATTGAAATCTTAAACTTAGACTCCATCTAAAAAGCCCATGTCAACATAACCTCTGGCACACCAGATACAGCCCATGGATCTGAGATCTCATGAGATCTTCCCCTATGGAAGTCATATCCAAAGGCCAAATAGAGGTAAACATTTTATCTGTGTGTGAACAGCTATTACTTTATAACTCACCAGCTTTGGAGAAGAGTCGTAATTCATGGTATATCAGTCAGTACAAATAAGGATTAAGAAATACTATTATTTCACCATGGAGCATTGATTAGAGAAGAAATAGTAATGTCAAGCGACTGACATTGCTGTATTGCAGTATATCTAGTTTATGTTCTATGTAAAATGATATTTTTAATACTTTTAAGATATCAAAATAAATGGTGCAGACTGGTGGGTGCCTTGGGGGTTCTACCTGGTGGCTGATATTATGGGAAGAACTATACACACAATACAGTGCATATATAAGGTCTAGAAATTGCCTAATCGAATATATTGGGAGTGATCAGCTGAATGATGCAGGCCAAGTAAATTTAGGTGTATGAATAGCAATCCAGATAATACAAGGAAATTTTTCTCATGTCTAGGTAAACAAAACGTATTAGATCACTTCTAACTCCTACTGTATTACACAGATATGGCCCTCAAATTACAGAGCAGTTGGTTTATTTCCCAAGTCAAAGTAAGCTCTGTCTGGGCAAATTCTCTTGAAGAGCTTCATTCCGGGCTCACAGGCCTCTGTGTGTGTGCGCGTATGTGCGCGCATACGCACTTAAAAATAACGTAAATTATACTGGCAAAAGCAGGGAAGACAGCATACCTTTTCTCTTCTGTTTTTATTCTTTGCCTGTTTTTCTGTAAGGTACTTTGCACTTCTCATGTCACTTCATAGTGTCTGTTAAATGTTTTGTGGATATTTTTACCAATCCATCATTTGTCTTTTGACAACTGCATTTTTATTAAAATTCTTTCAGTATTATTTGCTCAACCAAAAAACTTTAAAACACAAATTTCAATGTAGTCAAATCTGTCCATCTGTATTTATGATTAAGAATGTCTTTCCTACATGCTTAAGAATATCTTCCCTCACACATAGTTAAACTTTCTCTCAAATTATCTTTGAATATTTTTACTATGTTTCTTCATTCATAACTTTTAATCTATTGGGGATTTATTTTTGTTGCATGGATTGAATGAAAAAAAAATCTGTAAGAACATGAAAAGATGCTCACCTCCCTAAGTTCACTGAAAGGAAAATTACAGCATGTGACACACCATTTTGTTCAAATCAGAATGGCAAAAATCATAGAGTTAATAATACCTCTGCTGGTTAGCATGTGTATAAATGGGCATTAGTACATACCACTGATAGGCCTGTGATTTGCTATAGCATTTTGGAAATGTAATTTGATGACATATTTAGTTTTGAGAATCTAACACTTAGAAATTTGAAAAAGCACTGATACATAAAATATTTAAAAGAAGTTTCAAGCAACACTGTTTCTTAACAGTAAAAATCATGCTTGTTTGTCATCTGAGAGAAGGACTTGTGCGCCCACAATTTGGAAGGTGATTCAGTGATGGGAATGAGGGACCAGGGAGAGTGAGACAGGGAAGACTGACAAACCAAAATAAGAGTGAAATGTGATCACCCCTGAGGGCAATAAGGCCTGATTGTGACACCTGAATAACTTACAGGATCGTCCACTGGAGGTCAGAGGTGAGAACACATCCATTAGAGAAGCTCCAGAGGGAGAAGAAAAAAAAAAAAAGCAGAAAGACTCAGGGCACATGCTTGAAGCAACATGCTGTCAGCTTAAGCTGATTCTGCATTTGCATGGAATTGTTCTCTTCAACTGTGGCTGGAATCAGAGGTGGCCCGAAGGAACCTGTCAGGAGACTCCTGATATAATATCAATCAGTAGGTGACTGCTTCCACAAATTATCGTATATCAGTTAGATGGAAGATGATACAGCTATTTAAAAATGAGTGGCATACACCTATATTGACCTAGAAAAATGTCAAAAATGGGGGGACGAGGCAAGATGGCGGAAGAGTAAGACACGGAGATCACCTTCCTTCCCACAGATACAGTAGAAATACATCTACACGTGGAACTGCTCCTACAGAACACCCACTGAACGCTGGCAGAAGACGTCAGACCTCCCAAAAGGCAAGAAAATACCCACAGACTTGGGTAGGGCAAAAGAAAAAAGAAATAACAGAGACAAAAGAATAGGGATGGGACCTGCACCAGTGGGAGGGAGCTGTGAAGGAGGAAAGGTTTCCACACACTAGGAAGCCCCTTCGCGAGCAGAGACTGCGGGTGGCAGAGGGGGGAAGCTTCAGAGCCACGGAGGAGAACGCAGCCACAGGGGTGCGGAGGGCAAAGTGGAGAGATTCCCGCACGGAGGATCGGTGCCGAGTAGCACTCACCAGCCCGAGAGGCTTGTCTGGTCAGCTGCCGGGGCGGGCGGGGGCTGGGAGCTGAGGCTCCGGCTTCAGTGCTAGCCGGGAGGGAGTCCGGGAAAAAGTCTGCAGCTACCGAAGAGGCAAGAGACTTTTTCTTGCCTCTTTGTTTCGTGGCGCACAAGGAGAGGGGATTCAGAGCGCCGCCTAAACGAACTCCAGAGACGGGCGCGAGCCGCGGCTCTCAGCGCGGACCCCAGAGACAGACAGGAGATGCTAGGGCTGCTGCTGCCACCACCAGGAAGCCTGTGTGCGAGCACAGGTCACTCTCCACAACACCCCTCCCGGGAGCCGGTGCAGCCTGCCACTGCCAGGCTCCTGTGATCCGGGGACAACTTCCCCAGGAGAACGCGTGGCACGTCTCAGGCTGCTGCAACGTCACGCCGGCCTCTGCCGCCGCAGGCTCGCCCCGCCTCTTCCGTACCGCTCCCTCCCACCATCCTGAGTGAGCCAGAGCCCCCGAAGCAGCTGCTCTTTTAACCCCATTCTGTCTGGGCAGGGAACAGACGCCCTCAGGCGACCTACATGCAGAGGCAGGTCCAAATCCAAAGTTGAACCCCGGGAGCTGTGTGAACAAAGAAGAGAAAGGGAAATCTCTCCCAGCAGCCTCAGAAGCAGCGGATTAAAGCTCCACAAACAACTTGATGTGCCTGCATCTGTTGAATACCTGAATAGACAACGAATCATCCCAAGTTCAGGAGGTGGACTTTGGGAGGAGGATATATTAATTTTTCACCTTTCCCTTTTTTTGTGAGTGTATATGTATATGCTTCTGGGTGAGATTTTGTCTGTATAGCTTTGCTTTCACCATTAGTCCTAGGGTTAGGTCCATCTGTTTTTTTTTTTTTTTTTCCTTTTTTTACTTAAAAAATTTTTTTTCCTAATAAATGTTTTCTTAATAATTTTTTCCTTATTTCCTATTTTTAGAAATTAAAAAAAATTTTTAATAAGTTTTTTCATATTTTTTATTTTTAAAAATTAAAATTTTTTTCTTAATAAATTTGTTCTTAATTTTTATCTTATTTTTTATTATAAAAAATTAATAAATCTATTTTTAAAAATTAAAAAAAATTTTCTTAATAAATTTATTCTTAATTTTTTTTTCTTTTTTTTTTATTATAATAGTTTTATTTTATTTTATTTTATCCTCTTTCTTTCTTTCTTTCTATTTTTTTCTCCCTTTTATTCTGAGCCGTGTGGATGAAAGGCTCTTGGTGCTCCAGCCAGGCATCAGGGCTGTGCCTCTGAGGTGGGAGAGCCAACTTCAGGACACTGGTCCACAAGAGACCTCCCAGCTCCATGTAATACCAAACGGTGAAAATCTCTCAGAGATCTCCGTCTCAACATCAAGACCCAGCTTCATTCAACGACCAGCAAGCTACAGGGCTGGACACCCTATGCCAAACAACTAGCAAGACAGGAACACAGCCCCATCCATTAGCAGACAGGCTGCCTAAAATCATAATAAGGCCACAGACACCCCAAAACACACCACCAGACGTGGACGTGCCCACCAGAAAGACAAGATCCAACCTCATCCACCAGAACACAGGCACTAGTCCCCTTCACCAGGAAGCCTACACAACCCACTGAACGAACCTTAGCCACTGGGGACAGATACCTAAAACAACGGGCACTACGAACCTGCAGCCTGTGAAAAGGAGACCCCAAACACAGTAAGATAAGCAAAATGAGAAGACAAAAAAACACACAGCAGGTGAAGGAGCAGGGTCAAAACACACCAGACCTAACAAATGAAGAGGAAATAGGCAGTCTACCTGAAAAAGAATTCAGAATAATGATAGCAAAGATGATCCAAAATCTTGGAAATAGAATAGACAAAATGCAAGAAACATTTAACAAGGACGTAGAAGAGATAAAGAGGAACCAGGTAACGATGAAAAACGCAATAAATGAAATTAAAAATACTCTAGATGGGATCAATAGCAGAATAACTGAGGCAGAAGAACGGATAAGTGACCTGGAAGATAAAATAGTGGAAATAACTACTGTAGAGCAGAATAAAGAAAAAAGAATGAAAAGAACTGAGGACAGTCTCAGAGACCTCTGGGACAACATTAAACGCACCAACATTCGAATTATAGGGGTCCCAGAAGAAGAAGAGAAAAAGAAAGGGACTGAGAAAATATTTGAAGAGGTTATAGTTGAAAACTTCCCTAATATGGGAAAGGAAATAGTTAATCAAGTCCTGGAAGCACAGAGAGTCCCATACAGGATAAATCCAAGGAAAAACATGCCAAGACACATATTAATCAAAGTATCAAAAATTAAATATAAAGAAAACATATTAAAAGCAGCAAGGGAAAAACAACAAATAACATACAAGGGAATCCCCATAAGGTTAACAGCTGATCTTTCAGCAGAAACTCTGCAAGCCAGAAGAGAGTGGCAGGATATACTTAAAGTGATGAAGGAGAAAAACCTACAACCAAGATTACTCTACCCAGCAAGGATCTCATTCAGATTTGATGGAGAAATTAAAACATTTACAGACAAGCAAAAGATAAGAGGATTCAGCACCACCAAACCAGCTCTACAACAAATGCTAAAGGAACTTCTCTAGGCAAGAAACACAAGAGAAGGAAAACACCTACAATAACAAACCCAAAATATTTAAGAAAATGAGAATAGGAACATACATATCAATAATTACCTTAAATGTAAATGGATTAAATGCTCCCACCAAAAGACACAGGCTGGCTGAATGGATACAAAAACAAGACCCATATATATGCTGTCTACAAGAGACCCACTTCAGACCTAGAGACACATACAGACTGAAAGTGAGGGGATGGAAAAAGATATTCCATACAAATGGAAATCAAAAGAAAGCTGGAGTAGCAATACTCATATAAGACAAAATAGACTTTAAAATAAAGACTATTACAAGAGACAAAGAAGGACACTATATAATGATCAAGGGATCGATCCAAGAGGAAGGTATAACAATTGTAAATATTTATGCACCCAACATAGGAGCACCTCAATACATAAGGCAAATACTAACAGCCATAAAAGGGGAAATCGACAGCAACACAATCATAGTAGGGGACTTTAACACCCCACTTTCACCAATGGACAGATCATCCAAAATGAAAATAAATAAGGAAACACAAGCTTTAAATGATACATTAAACAAGATGGACTTAATTGATATTTATAGGACATTCCATCCAAAAACAACAGAATACACATTTTTCTCAAGTGCGCATGGAACATTCTCCAGGATAGATCATATCTTGGGTCACAAATCAAGCCTTGGTAAATTTAAGAAAATTGGAATCGTATCAAGTATCTTTTCCGACCACAACACTATGAGACTAGATATCAATTACAGGAAAAGATCTGTAAAAAATACAAACACATGGAGGCTACACAATACACTACTTAATAACGAAGTGATCACTGAAGAAATCAAAGGGGAAATCAAAAAATACCTAGAAACAAATGACAATGGAGACACAACAACCCAAAACCTATGGGATGCAGCAAAAGCAGTTCTAAGAAGGAAGTTTATAGCAATACAAGCCTACATCAAGAAACAGGAAACATCTCGAATAAACAACCTAACCTTGCACCTAAAGCAATTAGAGAAAGAAGAGCAAAAAAACCCCAAAGCTAGCAGAAGGAAAGAAATCATAAAGATCAGATCAGAAATAAATGAAAAAGAAATGAAGGAAACAATAGCAAAAATCAATGAAACTGAAAGCTGGTTCTTCGAGAAGATAAACAAAATTGATAAACCATTAGCCAGACTCATCAAGAGAAAAAGGGAGAAGACTCAAATCAATAGAATTAGAAATGAAAAAGGAGAAGTAACCACTGACACTGCAGAAATACAAAGGATCATGAGAGATTACTACAAGCAACTCTATGCCAATAAAATGGACAACCTGGAAGAAATGGACAGATTCTTAGAAATGCACAACCTGCCGAGACTGAACCAGAAAGAAATAGAAAATATGAACAGACCAATCACAAGCACTGAAATTGACACTGTGATTAAAAATCTTCCAACAAACAAAAGCCCAGGACCAGATGGCTTCACAGGTGAATTCTATCAAACATTTAGAGAAGAGCTAACACCTATCCTTCTCAAACTCTTCCAAAATATTGTAGAGGGAGGAACACTCCCCAACTCATTCTACGAGGCCACCATCACCCTGATACCAAAACCAGACAAAGATGTCACAAAGAAAGAAAACTACAGGCCAATATCACTGATGAACATAGATGCAAAAATCCTCAACAAAATACTAGCAAACAGAATCCAACAGCACATTAAAAGGATCATACACCATGATCAAGTGGGGTTTATTCCACGAATGCAAGGATTCTTCAATATATGCAAATCAATCAACGTGATACACCATATTAACAAATTGAAGGAGAAAAACCATATGATCATCTCAATAGATGCAGAGACAGCTTTTGACAAAATTCAACACCCATTTATGATAAAAGCCCTGCAGAAAGTAGGTATAGAGGGAACTTTCCTCAACATAATAAAGGTCATATATGACAAACCCACAGCCAACATTGTCCTCAATGGTGAAAAACTGAAACCATTTCCACTAAGATCAGGAACAAGACAAGGTTGCCCACTCTCACCACTATTATTCAACATAGTTTTGGAAGTATTAGCCACAGCAATCAGAGAAGAAAAAGAAATAAAAGGAATCCAAATCGGAAAAGAAGAAGTAAAGCTGTCACTGTTTGCAGATGACATGATACTATACATAGAGAATCCTAAAACTGCCACCAGAAAACTACTAGAGCTAATCAATGAATTTGGTAAAGTAGCGGGATACAAAATTAATGCACAGAAATCTCTTGCATTCCTATAATGATGAAAAATCTGAAAGTGAAATTAAGAAAACACTCCCGTTTACCATTGCAACAAAAAGAATAAAATATCTAGGAATAAACCTACCTAAGGAGACAAAAGAGCTGTATGCAGAAAAGTATAGGACACTGATGAAAGAAATTAAAGATGATACAAATAGATGGAGAGATATACCATGTTCTTGGATTGGAAGAATCAACATTGTGAAAATGACTATACTACCCAAAGCAATCTACAGATTCAATGCAATCCCTATCAAACTACCACAGGCATTTTTCACAGAACTAGAACAAAAATTTTCACAATTTGTATGGAGACACAAAAGACCCCGAATAGCCAAAGCAATCTTGAGAACAAAAAAATGGAGCTGGAGGAATCAGGCTCCCTGACTTCAGACTATATTACAAAGCTACAGTAATCAAGACAGTTTGGTACTGGCACAAAAACAGAAATATAGATCAATGGAACAGGATAGAAAGCCCAGAGATAAACCCACACACATATGGTCACCTTATCTTTGATAAAGGAGGCAAGCATATACAGTGGAGAAAAGACAGCCTCTTCAATAAGTGTTGCTGGGAAAATTGGACAGGTACATGTAAAAGTATGAAATTAGAACACTCCCTGACACTATACACAAAAATAAACTCAAAATGGATTAAAGACCTAAGTGTAAAGCCAGACACTATCAAACTCTTAG
This sequence comes from Balaenoptera ricei, assembly GCF_028023285.1. Taxonomy (NCBI): domain Eukaryota; kingdom Metazoa; phylum Chordata; class Mammalia; order Artiodactyla; family Balaenopteridae; genus Balaenoptera; species Balaenoptera ricei. Next base: position 111,999,129 of record NC_082642.1, read on the forward strand.
AGGAAAACATAGGCAGAACACTCTATGACATAAATCACAGCAGGATCCTTTTTGACCCACCTCCTAGAGAAATGGAAATAAAAACACAAATAAACAAATGGGACCTAATGAAACTTAAAAGCTTTTGCATAGCAAAGGAAACCATAAGCAAGACCAAAAGACAACCCTCAGAATGGGAGAAAATATTTGCAAATGAAGCAACTGACAAAGGATTAATCTCCAAGATTTACAAGCAGCTCATGCAGCTCAATAACAAAAAAACAAACAACCCAATCCAAAAATGGGCAGAAGACCTAAACAGACATTTCTCCAAAGAAGATATACAGATGGCCAACAGACACATGAAAGAATACTCAACATCCTTAATCATTAGAGAAATGCAAATCAAAACTACAATGAGATATCATCTCACACCGGTCAGAATGGCCATCATCAAAAAATCTACAAACAATAAATGCTGAAGAGGGTGTGGAGAAAAGGGAACACTCTTGCACTGTTGGTGGGAATGTAAATTGATACAGCCACTATGGAGAACAGTATGGAGGTTCCTTAAAAAACTAAAAATAGAACTACCATATGACCCAGCAATCCCACTACTGGGCATATACCCTGAGAAAACCATAATTCAAAAAGAGTCATGTACCAAAATGTTCACTGCAGCTCTATTTACAATAGCCAGGACATGGAAGCAACCTAAGTGTCCATCATCGGATGAATGGATAAAGAAGATGTGGCACATATATACAATGGAATATTACTCAGCCATAAAAAGGAATGAAATGGAGGTATTTGTAATGAGGTGGATGGAGTCAGAGTCTGTCATACAGAGTGAAGTAAGTCAGAAAGAGAAAAACAAATACAGTATGCTAACACATATATATGGAATCTAAGGAAAAAAAAAAAAGGTCATGAAGAACCTAGTGGCAAGATGGGAATAAAGACACAGACCTACTAAAGAATGGACTTGAGGATATGGGGAGGGGGAAGAGTAAGCTGAGACAAAGTGAGAGAGTGGTATGGACATATGTACACTACCAAATGTAAAATAGATAGCTAGTGGGAAGCAGCCGCATAGCACAGGGAGATCAGCTCGGTGCTTTGTGACCACCTAGAGGGGTGGGATAGGGAGAGTGGGAGGGAGGGAGATGCAAGAGGGAAGAGATATGGGAACATATGTATATGTATAACTGATTCACTTTGTTATAAAGCAGAAACTAACACACCACTGTAAAGCAATTATACTCCAATAAAGATGTTTAAAAAAAAAAATTCATCCAAAAAAAAAAATGTCAATAATATATTAATAAGTAAAGTGTGGAATGACTTATACTTTCATGATCTCATTTTTAAAACTAAAAATCCTGCGTGTGTGCATGCACCCATGCATGTGCACAATTTTATTGTACATCCTTGTATAAATATAGAAGAACATCTAGAAGAATATATACCAAACTGTTAATATTTATTAACTTAAAGATTAGGAGTGGAAGAGAGGAAATTATTAAGCATTCCTTCCCAACTCTGCATTGTCTAAATTGTTGCCCCCAAATTACTGCTGGGTTTTTTTAAGTAATTAATTGAGGGACATTAAAAGTTAGCTGATACATTCCTAGTTTGAGCTTTATTCCCACTCAAGAGCTTCCCCTGGAAGTCTGTTGCATTGCTGGACAGTCAGAATTCTTAATCGCTAATAAAAATCATTCTACTTCTAAGCCAAAAAAAAATCTCTATTTTGTTTGTTCTATTCCTACTCTAGATTGGCACTGTTCAGTATGGCAGCCCCCAGACACATGTACTATTATTAAGTATTTGAAATGTGACTAGTCCAAATTGAGTTGTGTTTTAAGAATAAAATACATACCACATTTTGAAGACTTAGTACAAAAAAAGAATGCAGATAACTCACTAATAAATTTTTATTTATTACGTGTTGAAATGATAATATTTTGGATATACTGAGTTAAATAAAATACATTAAAATTAATTTCCACTATTTCCTTTTACTTTTTTAATGTGACTACTATCAATAGAAAGTTTAAACTTACATATGTGGTTTGCATTATATTTCTATTGGACAGTGCGGCTCTAGAAGAACATTATTTTTTCTTCATGTCAATTGATTCCATCTTTACTTATCAGATGATGCAGTTTCTGGAATCATCTCTCAGCTATTATCCTGGTTTCTCTACTTCAGGAAGTACTTGACACATAATAAGCACTCCATAAAGATGTGCTGTTGTTGACTTGAATAGGGCTTTGGAACATAGGAGAAGGTGCTTTCCAGGAAAGAGCTGTCATCAGGAGAAGACTCTACAGAGGATTTGGTGATTAAGAAATCATTAATGTTCTTGGAAGCAACACTCTCTTCATGATGTGTAGGACAGAAGTCAGACTACACAAAGTTAAGAAGTGAGTGAGTGGTGATTAAGTGGAAGCTATAAACTTAGATTCCTTTGTTGGTCGGGATACAGAGATAGTGATTTATGTGGTCCAGAGAAAGTTTAAAATAAAGAGACTTAAGTATACCTTTTGTAAAGAGAGACACTATTCCTGAGCCTCACTCCATCATTACAACCACCTCATACCCCTCTTTTTTCCCTTTTAATGGGATTTTAATCAGCTGAAAGATGACACCAACAATTAGCAACAGCTTTCCTGAAGATGGAAAATACTAAATAATTTCACCCTTATTCCATCTGAGACCACCTTTTAAAGAGGTGCGGGCAATGCACTGCCCAACCTAGAGGGCACCGTGCACATAGGCCGCCCTGATTCAAGCTGGTGGATGTCAGTGATGGGTAGAAGTCAAGGAAGAGGTAAGATTAAGAAATAGGGTAACAATGTCTGTTTTCCAAACTAATTGACAATGAAAAAAATTTTTAAGTTTGATAAGGGAAAAGCTTCATAACGTTGGTTTTGGCATTGATTTCCTGGATATAGCACCAAAAGCAAAACTAAATAAGTGAGGCTACATCAAACTAAAAAGCTTCTGCACAGCAGAGGAAACATCAACAGAGTCAAAAAACAACCTATGGAATGGGAGAAAATACTTGAAAACCACATACCTGATAAAGAGTTAATATCCAAAATATGTAAGGGACTCCTACAACTCAATAGCAAAAAAGCAAATAACCTGATTTCAAAATGGGCAAAGGACTTAATACACATTTTTCAAAAGAAGACATACAAGTAGCCAACACATGTAGGAAAAGACGCTGAACATCACTAATCATCAGAGAAATGCAAATCAAAACCACAATTACATATCACCTCACACCTGTTAGAATGGCTATAATCAAAAAGACAAAAGATAAATGTTGACAAGGATGTGGAGAAATTGGAACCCTTGTGCACTGTTGCTGGGAGCATAAAATGGTATAGCCTCAATGGAAAACAGTATGAAGTTTCCTCAAAAAAATATAAAGAGAACTACCATACGCTACAGCTCCCACTTCAGGGTATATATATATCCAGAATTGAAAAAAAATAAAGTTAATTGAAATCCAGACCTCAAAGAGATTTCTGCACTCCCATGTTCATGTCAGCATTATTCACAATAGCCAAAATGTGGAAGCAACCTAAATTGCCCATTGACAAATGAACAGATAAAGAAAATGTGGTATATACATACAATGGAATTTTGTATTCATATTCAGCCATTAAAAAGGAAATACTATCATGCGAGACAACATGCATACACCTTGAGGACTTTATGCTAGATGAAATACACCAGTCAGAAGGACAAATACTGCATGATTTCACTTCTACAAGGTATCTAAAGTAGTTAAACTCATAGAAACAGAAAGTAGGATGATGGTTGCCAGGGGATGAGGGGAGAGGGATATGGGGAGTTGCTATTCAATGGGTATAAGATTTCAGTTATGCAAGATGAAAATCTCTTGAGATCCGCAGTACAACATTGTACTGTACACTTAGAAATTTGTTAAGAGGGTAGGTCTCATGTTGCATGTATTTTACCACAGTTTTTTAAAAAGAACATACTGGCTTTTTCATTATTTAATCTGTGACATTTTTCCTCATGAAACTCATTGTTCAACTCCACTGGCTTACAAATTTTCAAACTGACCATGTTGCTCAAACCCTTGTAATGGAATTGAATAAAAACTTGGATTAAAAGATCAACTTTGAAATATGCATAATACATTCACTGACTTAAAGCTAAAAAAAAAAGTAATGATTTCTTTTAGTGGATGGAGATGATCGTAAATTAAATATAAAATTATTTGCTATTTCTTGCTGATGCCAAAGTTTTGTCACATCAACAATAAGATAGAGTTTGGTTTGGGGGTTATTTGTTTGTTTGTTTTTAGTTTTCATAGCAGCTAGTATAAGAATTCCTCTTAAGGGAAGAGTTGTTTCTGTTGGGAAAAATGCTTTGATAAGCCCACATGGACCGTAAGCTAAAATTTATGGGCCTTGGCATTGGGTGGTGATAAAACTTTGTAGAAAGATAGAAATCACTCTGTATAATTGAAAGAAAAGAATTAGGAGCTTCAGAGGAAATTCGGGAAGTTGGGGTGGAAAGTAAGGAGGGGAGAAAGGGCGCAAACAAAATGATGGCTTGCTATGTGTGATGTGACCCTTTTAAAGAAAAAGCCTACGAAAAAAATCTAATACTTGTTCATCAAATTCTTGTGGTGTCTGAATAGGCTGCATTTAATAACAAGATATCTTTACAAAATTATCATTTCTAAAATAAATTAGATATGTTATTTCTATCTACTGAAAAAAAATGCCATATTAATAGTATCACCTGAGTAATGTGGATGATGTGCTTATATTTTACCTAAACTAAGCAAAAAAACTGAAGGAAGATAAATATTTGGAGTCTAAATTATCCAGTTTTTCTGACATAACTCAACTGCAGTACACTGTTTATTTCCTCAGGGTTTTAGGTGTGTGTGTGTTCTAAAACTGACCCAAATGCTAACTAACATTTAGACCTTTTTATGTATAAAAGTCATTTGTGTTCAAAATGCCAAATTCATTTCCTATTCCTGGACTGTCAAAACTTCACTCAGCAATTATCTCCAGTTACCAAACTCAAATGCCTCCTGGGTAGGGAGTTCAGAGTCCAAACAATCCTAGGCGGGGCAAATATGTAAGATAGGTTGTTGGGAGGAATTTCCAGCTCCTTCAATTCCCTTTTTTTAGAGTTTCTGTACAAGATCTTTCTCAATCATCTGATGCAGCTTAATTCTAAAACTTAAAGAATAAATTTGCCTTATTAAACTAAGTCACACCAAAAGGAATGAAATTGTGCCATTTGCAGAGACATGGATGGACCTAAAGACTGTCATACAGAGTGAAGTAAGTCAGAAAGAGAAAAACAAATACTGTGTAATATCACTTATATGTGGAATCTAGAAAAATGATATAGATGAACTTATTTGCAAAGCAGAAATAGAGACACAAACATATAGAACAAACGTATGGATACCAAGGGGGGGAAAGGGGCATGGGATGAATTGGGAGATTGGAACTGACATAAATACACTACTATTTATAAAATAGGTAACTAATGAGAACCTAGTGTATAGCACAGGGAACTCTACTCAATGCTCTGTGGTGACCTAAATGGGAAGGAAATCCAAAAAAGAGGGGATATATGTATACGTATAGCTGATTCACTTTTCTGTACAGCAGAAACTAACACAACATTGTAAAGCAACTGTACTCCAATAAAAATTAATTAAAATATGGTAAAATGGAAAAAAAAGTACTTTATCTAATTTACAAATACTTATCTATAAGGGAACAGTTGTTTTAAAATAATTCTTAGATCAGAGAAAGTCCTTGTGTGTGATACATTAAATAAATGGGTAGCTGTTCAATTCAAAATAAATAAATTAATAAATAAATAAATAAACTAAGTCACACCAAGAGATTTGCTGTGGAAAGGAAAACTGAATTCTAAAGGAGATTACTGGGAGTGGGCAATGCTGAGCGTAAAGGAATGAATCAAAAATAATAGAATATCCAGTGCCAGGAGCAGGCCAATGTGAGAAATATATTTGAGTAGGTGTCACACCCCATTGACTGACTGTCTCTTTATGCCTTAGTCTAATCTTGACCCTTTGGGCATCCTTGTGTCTCAGGGAAAATGAGGGAGGAAATATTTGATTTTAAAGTGTCAAAATTTTCTAGAATAAACAAAATGCTTTCTAATTCCCCTCTCACTTGAGTAATATAGGAATAAAGTAACCAATAGCGTTCCACTGTCTTTAGTTTCACTAGTGGAGAGAAGCCTCCTGTGTATATTATTTATAAAAAATTATATTAGTTCCATGATCAGCCTGACACATAGGCAAAGCACAGTGTCACAGAATAGCAGATCTGCTCTTTGAAAGCAAAGGCCATTTCTTTATATGTCCCCAAAGTGCTTTACCCTAGTAACATTCAATGAAGTTTGCTGAACAATTTGTCTCAAACATTATTTAGTAAAACATTCACCCAATGCAGGAATTAATACCAACAAATAAAGATCCCCACTCAAAGTGTCATGAAAATAATGTTTTGTTCATAGTGTCCCCCCCCAAAAAAACCCCTGATGAATGAATAATTTTTTTAAAATGTATCATTGGCCTTCATCAGGTACCTGAAAAGATGCTCAATATCACTAATTATTAGAGAAATGCAAATCAAAACTACAATGAGGTATCACCTCACACTGGTCAGAATGGTCATCATTTAAAAAGTCTACAAATAACAAATGCTGGAGAGGGTGTGGAGAAAAGGGAACCATCCTACTCTGTTGGTGGGAATGTAAGTTGGTATAGCCACTATGAAAAACAGTATGGAGGTTCCTCAAAAAACTAAAAATAGAGTTACCATATGATCCAGCAATCCCACTCCTGGGCATATATATGGCTAAAACTCTAATTCAGGAAGATACATGCACCCCTATGTTCACAGCAGCACTATTCACAATAACGAAGACATGGAAACAACCTAAATGTCCAGTGACAAACGAATGTATAAAGAAGATGCAGCACATATATACGATGGAATACTACTCAGCCATAGAAAAGAATGAAATAATGCCATTTACAGCAACACAGATGGACCTAGAGATTATCATACTAAGTGAGGTAAGTCAGAAAGAGAAAGACAAATACCATATGTTATCACTTATATGTGGAATCTAAAATATGACACAAATGAACTTATCTGTGAAACAGACTCACAGACATAGAGAACAGACTTGTGGTTGCCAAGAGGGAGAGGGTTGGGGGAGGGATGAATTGGGAGTTTGGGATTAGCAGATGCAAACTATCATATATAGAATGGATAAACAACAAGGTCTTACTGCATAGCACAGAGAACGATATTCAATATCCCATGATAAACCATAATGGAAAAGAATATTAAAAAAAAATGTATATATATGTATAACTGAATCACTTTGCTGTACAGCAGTAATTAACACAACATTGTAAATCAACTATATTTCAATAAAAAAATAAAATAAAATAAAAGGAATCATACAATTGAAAATACATAATGGAAAAGAATATGAAAAACAATGTATATATATGTATAACTGAATCACTTTGTTGTACAGCAGAAATTAACATTGTAAATCAACTCTACTGGACTAAAATAAAATTTTTAAAAATACATATATATACACACATACATACATATAGAAATACATATATATGTATATAGTTATATACATATATAAATATACATATATATGTATATGTATATGTATGTGTATATGTATATACATATATGTATGTGTATATATGTATATATATATACATATACATATATATGTGTATAGTTGACCTTGGCCAGAACAATGGACAGAAAAAATTAAATGTAACAAATTTAACCAATTGATTTAACCAATGAGATTCAATTGAAAAGACATGTAAAGTCCAGAATTTAGTATAAAATAAAGGCATATGCACTATAGCCTATCCAAAGAAGCAGATGATTAGACTATGGAATAGACTTGGAGGATATGGCAAACCTCTTTATATATCAGAAAGGCTGTCTTATGTAAAAGGAGCTGAACTTAATTTGTCTAGCTTCAGAAAGCAGAATAGGACCAATGAGTTGAAGTTGTAAGGAAACATTTTTTAAAGGCCTTATGGTAATTATAGCTAACCAATGAAAAATACTCATTATACTCTATTATTCCAGTCCACTTGTTGATTCTATACGGTAGAACCTCAAACTATTTTTCATATCTTTTGGATCATGCATGCATAATTTTAAAATGAGTGAAAAGTTCAAATTCCATGCAAGTATCATAAAGTATAGTAAGATTGATTTTTCTTTTCATCCAGCTGCCTTAGTGTCATGCTCTCTCAGATTTAATTTTCTACATCATGAAAAAAGAGTGATTATTGTTTTTAATTTCAAGATTATTAGGACTTTAAGACTCACCTAGTGCAATTGCCCATAAAATCCCCCCTCAGCATTCCTACTGGTTGGACATTCCCAGCAATGGGTGTAAATCACTGGTTCCCAAGATGACCTCTAGAACTAAAAAGTAATAATCTGTGGTGTTTGCAGCCACTAAGTTTGTGGTGATTTGTTACAGCAACAAAAGAAAACTAATATGCCTTCTATTGAACCAAAATGTCTCTCCCCAAAGCATCATTGGTCTCTGGTCCACGTTGAATAGGTTTAATCTTTTTTCCATATGAGGGCTTTTCAACTATTCAAAGATCAAAATTTTGACATTACTAAAACATTCCTGTTTCAGCTTTTACATCTTTAGTTCCTTCACCCTTTTCTCACATGACTACTCCAATTTAATTAGCTTTCCTATTCTTTGTCTTCTGGAAAAGTCCTCTTTAATTCTGTGGCTTAGAGCAGAATCATGTTATCCAAATGTCATCTGACCAGCACAATGGTATAATTCTTTGGTGGCAGAAAAACCCACTGACACAAATCACATTTAGTCCATTCTCTTATTTTTCTTTAAATTTTACTGAGCACTGATGTAGAACACACTACAACTTACTAAGAGTAATGGTGTTTAATAATTTGAGCTAGACACAAGACATCATTCTTACATATTACTAGAAAAGTTTCTTGAGGTTTCTTAAGATATGGTCATAGAGACAATTAATTAAATGAGTTCACTCAATAAATAAAATGAGTTTACAGTTACTCACCTGCAATTATTCATGTATACTTTCTCTTCTTGAGAAATCTAACAACATCCTGGTTTCTGTTTTATTGTATTTGATCAACTTTTGAACTTTCTTTTTCTTTCTTTTACTTTCAGAGAGATTTTAAGATCTGCTCTTTATTCCCAGTGTTCTGAAGTTTCACAGTAATATGATTTGGTGTGTGGTTTGCTTATATTGTTATGCTAGGCACTTGGCAAAGCTTTTTAATCTTATTTTCTTATATTACTTCTTCTATACTTTTCTTCCTTCCATTTGCTTTCTCTTTATGAGATCTTGAACCACTTAAATTATTTGTCTAATTTCTTTTTGTTCTATGTTTTCCATCTTCTTGTTTTGGGTGTTCATTTTGGTTTTGTTGTTGCTGTTACACTATTTTCTGGGAAATTTATTATATTAGTTTGCTAGGGCTGTTGTAACAAAATGCCACAGAATGGGTGGTTTAAATGACAGAAATTTATTTTCTCACAGTTCTGGAGGCTGGAAGTCCAAGGTCAAGTTGCCAGTGGAGGTGGTTTCTTCTGAGACCTCTCTCCTCAGCCTGCAGGCATCAGCCCTCTCACTGCTCTTCACAGGTTGTCCCGCTGTATGCACACACCCTGCTATCTCTCTAGGTGTTCTAATCTCTTCTTATATGAACATCAGTCAGATTGGATTAGAGCACACTCTAAGAGCCTCATGTAACTTAATTACCTCTTTAAAGCCCTATCTCCAATTACTGTCACATTCTGAGGTACTGGGGTTAGGGGGTGGGTTAGGGCTTCAACATATGAATCTGGTGGGGGACACAATTCAGTCTGTGACATTTATTCAAACTTTCTATCAAACATTTGGTTTAATTTTTAATTTCTGCCATCAGTTTTTTTCTAGAGCTCTTTTTTATTCTCTTAATATACATTTTTATTGTATCCTGTCCTTGTTCATGGATTTATTATCTTTTCTTATCTCTCTGAGAATCTGTTTGGTCTTTTCTTTTTTCTTTACTTCTTACACTGTCTTTGCTTCCTCTGAGTTCACTTCATGTAAAGTTTTTCCTCAAATATCTAGGGATCTTGCAAAGTTCATCCACATTTAAGAGGGACCTATTTAAGAGACTGAAAAGCTGATTAGAAACTGTGAAATTAGGAAAGACTTGACAGTAGACTTTGTTGTAGGATGATCAGGTTGTAAGCCAGCTTATTTTGTTGGGTCAAGAGAAAGGAGCACATTAAGGAAATGAGTGATGAGCAGTGAGTCGTGGCCATGGAACACAGGGGTAAGATCATAATAGATTTGTTTGTGATAGTTCCCTGTATGATGGGAACCCTCAGGTCTCGATAAATTCAATGAACGTGTAGAACAACAATGGTGTGGTGTGGGATTGATTTCACATGGTCCAAAGAGACAAGAAGCTTCAAGCTAGCATAAAACTCATACACACTGTATACAAAATTAGTTCAAAATGGCTTAAAGTCCTAAATGTAAGACCTGAAACCATAAATCTCCTAGAGAAAAACTTAGGCAGAACACTCTTTTACATAAATCGTAGCAATATCTTTCTGGATCTGTCTCCTGAGGCAAAAGAAACAAAAGCAAAAATAAACAAATGGGATCCAATTAAACTTAAAAGCTTTTGCACAGCAAAGGAAACCATCAACAAAATGAAAAGACAACCTACTGAATGGGAGAAAATACTTGCAAATGAAATGACTGATAAGAGGGTAATATCCAAAATATATAAATAGCTCATACAGCTCAATATCAAAAATGTAACCCAGGGCTTCCCTGGTGGCACAGTGGTTAAGAAGCCGCCTGCCAATGCAGGAGACACGGGTTCGAGCCCTGGCCCGGGAAGATCCCACATGCCGCGGAGCAATTAAGCCTGTGTGCCACGACTGCTGAGCCTGCACTCTAGAGCCCACGAGCCACAACTACTGAGCCCGCGTTCCACAACTGCTGAGGCCCGTGTGCCTAGAGCCCGTGCTCCACAACAAGAGAAGCCACTGCAATGAGAAGCCTGTGCACCGCAAGGAAGAGTAGCCCCCACTCGCCGCAACTAGAGAAGGCCCGCATGCAGCAACGAAGACCCAACACAGCCAAAAATAAAAAAATAAATAAATAAATAAATAAATAAATAAATAAATAAATAAAGTAACCCAATTAAAAATGGGCAGAACACATGAATAGACATTTTTCCAAAGAAGACATACAGATGGTCAATAGGTACATGAAAAGATGCCCAACGTCGCTAATCATCAGAGAAATACAAGTCAAAACTACAATGAAATCTCACCTCACACCTGTCAGGATGGCTAGCATCCAAAGGTCTACAAATAACAAATGCTGGCGAGGGTGTGGAGAAAAGGGAACCCTAGTACCCTGTTGGCGGGAATGTGAATTGGTGCAGCCGCCATGAAAAACAGTATAGAGGTTCTCAAAAAACTAAAAACAGAACTACTATATAATCCAGCAATTCCACTCCTGGGCATATAACTGAAGAAAGTGAAAACGCTACTTCAGAAAGATACATGCACCTCAGTGTTCATAGCAGCATTATTTACAATAGCCAACATATGGAACCAACCCAAACGCCCATCAACAAATGAATGGACAAAGAAATTTGGATAAGATGAGCACGATATACCTTCTGTTTTCCTTAAGGCAGAAAGGCTTCATGAGAAAAGACTTGATGGTAACCATTTCTTTACTTATTTTTTTTTCCTTTGGTGGATTTTGGCAGGGCTGCTCTGTCAGATGATACTAAGGCCCTTTTTTTTTTTTTTTTTTTCACTCTGTGTGACAGGGAAACAACCAGGTTTAAAGGAAATAGAGCTGTCCTCTTCTCCCAGCTTGTTGATCTGGGCAAGAAGAAGTGATATATATATACAATGGAATATTAGCCATAAAAAAGAGTGAAATTCTGCCATTTGCAACAATGTGGATAGACCTAGAGGGTATTATGCTTAGCAAAATAAGTCAGAGAAAGACAAATACTCTATGTCATCACTCATATGTGGAATCTAAAAAATAAAACAAACAAATGTATATACCGAAATAGAAACAGACATACAGATATAGAGAACAAACTAGTGGTTACCAATGGGGAGAGGGAAGGGGAGAGGGGAAAGATAGGGGTAGAGGATTAAGAAATACAAACTACTATGTATAAAATAAATATGCAACAAGGATATACTGTACAGCACAGGGAAATATAGCCATTATTTTGTAAGAACTTTAAATGGTGTATAATCTATAAAAATATTGAATCACTGTGTTATACACCTGAAACTCATATAATATAAATCACCTACACTTCAATTAAAGAAAAATCATGGTCTAGCCAGAAAGTAGGAGGTAGGGGGACTTGACTAGGCAAGAACATGAGAGGGATCTTCCTGATGCAGGAACCACAGGGTGGGCAGTATAATACTGCGAGTTTTTTGTGGCACACCAAACAAGACATCAATGTTGTCACTGCCACTTTGGCACTGTTCTCTGCGATGTTTGTGCAGTGGGGGTGGGGCAAGATGGGAGGAAGAGTTTGTTCTGTATTGCATTTAAGTGCTTTTATAATCAGAGGAAAAACAGTAATTCAATTTTAAGAGACTTTCAAATCAAAGTGGCTACTCCACATAACCTCCACTAGTTCCTCCACTCAGTTTTAATAATATTTTGCATTTATTAAAAATGTTTCTACTTGTTCAATTAATGTATTTTGTAAACTTTGATTCATTCTCTAAGCCACCATCAGAACTGTGGCAGGAACTAGTCCCTCCATCGCTTGAGGGCACTAGGTGTTAAGAACCTTGCCCAGATCAACAAGCTGGGAGAAGAGGACAGCTCTATTTCCTTTAAACCTGGTTGTTTCCCTGTCACACAGAGTGAAAAAAAAAAAAAAAAAAATGGGCCTTAGTATCATCTGACAGAGCAGCCCTGCCAAAATCCACCAAAGGAAAAAAAAATAAGTAAAGAAATGGTTACCCTCAAGTCTTTTCTCATGAAGCCTTTCTGCCTTAAGGAAAAGACAAGGTATATCGTGCTCATCCTATCCAAATTTCTTCCTTCTGTGTCCCCCATGCTACCACTCCCAAGTCTTCTTAACCTGAAATTCCTTTAACCAGAGACCAGAAAAAGAAAACCTGGAAAATGCCAATACCATAAAATTAAAAATCACATTTACTTTATTTTTTTTAACTTTTTATTTTATATCGGAGTATAGCCGATTAACAACGTTGTGATAGTTTCAGATGCACAGCAAAGCGACTCTGCCACACATATACATGTATCCATTCTCCCCCAAACTCTCCGCCCATCCAGGCTGCCACGTAACATTGAGCAGAGTTCCCTGTGCTATACAGTAGGTCCTGTTGGTTATCCGTTTTAAATATAGCAATGTGTACATGTCAGTCCCAAACTCCCTAACTATCCCTTCCCTCCACCCTTCCCCCCTGGTAACCATAAGTTCTTCTCTAGGTCTGTGAGTCTGTTTCTGTTTTGTAAATAAGTTCATTTGTATCATTTCTTTTTAGAATCCGCATATAAGCGATATCATACCATTACAAATCACATTTTCTTTAAATCACACAAAAATGTGTCCGAAGATGCCTTCTTAGTTGAGGGGAAAAGGAAAATTTGTCTTATTTGCATTTTACTTTATTGTTTAAAAAAATGCCTAGAATGGCAGGGAAAAGACCAGAGAGGAAGAAACTGGGAGTACTAAGTGTGCTTGTTTTCTACCTTCAGTCACTCCCCCATTTCACTTGGGGCCCAGCTCAGTAAGAGAGGGTTTGTTCTCAGGCAGGTATGGAGGGTTTGACAACCACTGAGAGGTACTTAGAAACAGGAAATCAAAATGCCAAAGACAGCAAATATTTTTTACAGACCACACTTTTCCTTCATTCTCGTTGACAAAATTGCAATTAAATAACTTTTATCAAGAGGCAGTAAGGAGTCGTTTGCTTTCTTTTTTTAAGTTAAAAAATTTTTAAAGATAGCTCACGTGGTCTCATATTCTGAAAAAATACAGATTATGAGACTTCAAAAAACAATTTGAACTAGGACATGTGGTCTTTCTCTGCTAAAGAGAGCTTTGCAAAGAGATTGTTTCTTTAAAAAACAAGTTTAAAAGAATCAAGCCCCACTGGAATAAAACCTTTATCAGAGATAGAACCTCTGAGAGCTTGTCTTGATTCCTGAAATCGCTTTCAGAAATCACTCCTGAAAATTAAGAGATTAAAAGCATTGTTGATCTGGGTGTATATTATGAGAAAGACCCACAATCCGGGTCTATCTCTGGCGCTTACAAGTCACATATCCTTTGCCAACTTACTTATACTCTTGGATTTCAGTCTCTCCTCATTTGTAAAGAGGGCCAATAACATTTGTCTCCTAAAATGAGGATTAGATGGGGTGATGTGTGAAAAGCACAATGCCAGACACTCAGTAAACCATATCTACTATTATTAGTAGTAGTAGTACTACTTATTAAACCACCCATTATCTTCATGCCTCTAGGAATATGACAATCTGGTATTGGATCTGGGGGGAAGGAAAGGCTTATCCACAGGGATTTTGAAGGCCAGTCCTGATGAAGTGCCCTGTGAAGAGCTCCAAGCAGCTGAGGGCCAGCATGAGGACACTGATGAAAAAGAAGAAGGGGCCAACCACAGGGCTGCTGAAAACCCACTTAGAGAATTGCCCAGAGCTGTCCCTGCTCTTGTTCACTGGCTTAAGGTTCAGATTAATATTTCAAAAATGTGCCAAATATTCTTCTTAAAAGATTTTTAATAGGCTGAAGCCTAAATATAGACTACAAAGAGACTGGGGGGAAATCCAATCAACTTTTTGGTTCCCAATACCTCTTAAGTTGCTCCTGACCATGAACATGTGAAGAATGTTCATTCGGAGCAAATCTGAATGCTGAGAACGATATCCATCTTCAGTCCCAGAGGAATCCCAGGGCTCTCGTTTCCATCTCTTGCTGAGAACAAGCAATACTGCCAAAACTGACAGACAGAGTGCCCTGGGAGACCAGTTCACCAGTGGCTTCATGAAGGCTAACATGTCCATGTCACTATCACATGCGGGGTGAGTGGACGTGTTCTAATGACTCACCCACAAGCCTGGTGCTCAGAAAGCAGCAGAGAAAGGAGGGTCTCCAGTGTAGACCTGGGGAATTTAAGGGAGTCAGGGCAGGGTGAGGGGATGGGGAGCACAGGATTCTGAAAATTTGCATTAAGGATAAGGAATTCCAATTTTTACTATGCAGACAAATCAAATTTCCCAGGAATTTCTAGAAAACTCAGAATCATCCATGATAACCATCAGGGCCTCTTTCTCCAGTCTAGTCACTTGTTATATCTGTCTGTTCTTTCATCAAGCCTCTTGCATCTGCCCCTTTCTTTCTATGACCACTACCCAAATTCAGGCCCCTACCCCGTCATGTCCTAACTTAACGCTATCATTTCACAGTGCTCTTTCTTATCCCTCCTCCTCCTCAGAGGTAAAGTCTTCTAAAAATCCTCCTAGCTGCATGTGAAACTGTAGCAGGATTCTCAACCAGAGCGTAAGAAGCATTCACTTTAAGAGTAACTGGAAGATTGTTGAGGTGGCCCTAAGGGGCGTGGGATGAGGGAGGTTGACTTACATGAGAGATTGAAAGTAACTCTTCCTCAGGGAGGAGCGGCCCTTACATAAAAGCTTGGCCTGATAATAAAGCTTCAGCGTTAGAAGGGAGGGCAGATTTTCGGTATGATTCCAGTTAGTCAATTTTCCTCTGACCTGGGCCCTATGGACTCATGATGGAGTCCCCAAGGAGACAGGGGCTAAATGTACAAACAGAAAGAATGAAGCTCAATATGAAGACAGAAAAGAGAGTCTCCCCACATCAGGGAAGAAAATGAAGTGGCTTCGGTGTGCCGAAGAAGCAATCATGGTAACGAGGGCCCTGTGAGTGGCATTGGCACCGTCCAGTGTCCAGCGTCCATGACAAAAGGTGGAAGCCGGCAGTGATAGGAGGGGGATTTCCCAACATCTCCCCAAAGGCACCAGAAGGTTCTTGGCACCTTTTGCATTTGCTTCACCAGAAGCAGCAGTCCCAGGAGCAAATGGTGCTGTACAGGCAAAGCAGAGAAGAACATGGCAAACCAGTGTGAGCTGGAAACACCGTGCTCATTATGTTTTGTGAGGTAGTCCTGAGACTCTACACATTTGGGGAGATTTCTTTGAAGGGAATTTGTAAGTCTCCACCAAAATGGTGGGGACATTTATGCTATTGCTGTAGTCCCTTTTTTACCTTCAGGTTGGGGTGGCTTGAGGAAATCTGGTATTTAATCACAAGACAGTTCACCGGAGGAGAGAAACTTATATTTGTTAAATGCGTACTATATGTTAGGTATCACGATAAGTACATTTGCATCTATTAATCTTTACCATAACTCTAAAATCAGATGTTTTTACCCCTTTTTAATTAAAGGTGAAGAAACTGAGGTTCAGGGTAGTTAAATTACCTGCACAAGATCACATAGCTTGCCAGGATTGTGAGCTTGAACACAGAGTCCTTGCTTTTACCATTATACTTGGACTTGTGGAGGAAAACCGTCTTCTGCAATGGCTGCTACCAGATGGATAACATCAAAACGTGATTGATTCATTACCATTCTACATTAAGTATCATGTCCTGAATATGCTCTGTTAGCATCAAAGTCATCACTAAATATAAACAAGCCAAATTCAGAGACCCATTATGTTACTTTTACAAAAACATTATGTGTGCATAATGGAAAGGAAAGCAAAAGGAAAGCAAAGGAAAACAGCAAAAGGGAACAGTTGGCAGGTCCCAGTGACAGCTGTGAATCTTCTTATCTACACCATCAGTGAAATTCTAGAAGGGATGCATTACAGTGAATGAGAATGAAATGAAATTGGCCTTGTGCCTATGCAAGCTTCTTGTCAGTGTTCTGCCTCTGGGATTCCAAGGTCTACTGGGAACGCTGTTCAACTGCATTAAGCATTCTCTGACCTTAAGAAAATAAATCCTGTTTGAAACAAGCACTTATTTGAGTCATTCCAGAATCTACCTCTAAGCACTACATTGCAGTGACACAAATACACTCCAGAAGTAAATAAAAGTGTTTTTTTGTGTAAAATGTACATAGAATGAAAGCCAAGTGTGAGTGTTAGTGGTAGAAGCAAAGAGAGGGTGAAGCAGTCAAAACAAGTGATGTTGGGCTTCCCTGGTGGCACAGTGGTTAAGAATCTGCCTGCCATTGCAGGGGACACGGGTTCGAGCCCTGGTCCGGGAAGATCCCACATGCCGCGGAGCAACTAAGCCTGTGAGCCACAACTAGTGAAGCCCGCGCGCCTAGAGCCCGTGCTCCGCAACAAAACTCACTACAATGAGAAGCCCGCGCACTGCAACGAAGAGTAGTTCCTGCCCGCCCTAACTAGAGAAAGCCCGTGTGCAGCAACAAAGACCCAACGCAGCCAAAAATAAATAAATAAGATAAATAAATTTTAAAAAAAAACAAAAAAACAAGTGATGTTGGTCACTTTGGTGGCTCACAAACATCTCACACTCTCCTTCATCAAAGCTGCATTTACCATCTTGCCCCTCTTCCTGGCTGTCTTAGCTCAGGACATGGCTCCAACATCCACCCAGTTGTCAAGCCTGAAACCAAACATCCAAAGTGACTTGTCTCTCCCTTTCCACTCACACCTAGTCAACCGTTGGATCCTTTTGTCCCTACCTTCTAATTATTTCTCCATCCCTCCCTTTGACCTCAACCTCACTTATACTACCTGAACTAAAGTCACCATTATCTCTTCTCTGATTTGCAGAAAAGCTTTCCAACCGATCTCTCTCCATGCTGTTTGTCCTCATTAAATCATTCTCCAAATATATCAAAAGTAGTCTCATTTTTTCATTTAAATTGTGGTAAAATACACATAAAACGTATCATCTTAACCATTTTTAAGTGTGCAGTCAGTGGCCATTAAGTATGTTCACATGGTTCTCCCATCATCACCACCATCCATCCACAGAACTCTTTTCATCTGACAAAACTGAAATTCTGTGCGTGTTAAACAATTACACCCATTCCCTCCTCCTCCCGGCACCTGGCAACCATCATACTGTTTTCTGTCTATGAGTCTGACTACTCTAGTTACCTCAAATAAGTGGAATCAAACAATATTTGTCCTTTTATGTCTGGCTTATTTCACTTAGCATAATACCCTCAAGGTTCATCCATGTTGTAGCCTGTATCATATTTCCTTGCTTTTTAAAGCTGATGAATATTCCATTGCATGTGTATAGAACACTTTGTTTATACATTCCTCTGTGGATGGACACTTGGGTTACTTCCACCTTTTAGTTATTAATAATGCTGCTATGGACATGGGTTTATATCTCTTCGAGCCTCTGCTTTCAATTCTTTTGGGCATATACCTACAAGTGGAATCATATGGTAGATTTAATTTTTTGAGGAATCACCATACTGTTTTCCATGGTGGCTGCACCATTTACATTCTTACTAACAGGGCACAAGGGATCCAGCTTCTTCATATTTCCACCAACACTTGTTGTTTTCTGGTTTTTTGATAGTAGCTACCTAAAGGGTGATATCTCATTGTGGTTTTGACTTGCTTTAGTGATGTTGAGCATCTTCTTGTGTGCTTGTTGGACACCTGTGTGTCTTTTTTGGAGAAATCTCTATTCAAGTCCTGTGTTCATTTTTCAGTTGAGCTGTTTGGGGCGGGGGTAGGGTTGTTATTAAAGTACAGCCTTACTTTTATTTTCCACTGTAATTTTTAGTTTCCAACTATAATTCTACCAGATTTTATTTCTTCACAATTTAAGGCCGTGTTTAAGGTGTACAACAGTTAAAGATAGTTGTGTTTTTTTAGTAGATTGTTCCTTTTACCGATCTGGAAGGCAGACATCCCTTTTAATGCGTTTTTGCCCTGAATCTGCGATTTTAATATTGATATACTATGTATTTGTTGTTGTTGTTTAGTAATTGCCTGGCAATCAGCTTTTACCTTTCATAATTTTCATATTTCTAGTCATGACTTTTCTTTTCCACTTAGAGAAGTCCTTTGAACATTTGTGACAATATGGATGGACCTCGAGGGCATTATGCTAAGTGAAATAAGCCAGACAAAGACAAATACCATATGATCTCTCTTACATGTGGCATTTAAAAAAAAAAAAAAAAAGCTCATAGATACAGATACAGAGAATAGACTGAAGGTTGCCAAAGGCAGGGGTTGGGGAGAAATGGGTAAAGTGTATCAAAAGGTTTTAAAAAGAAAAGATGTAGAATCAGTTTCACCCATCATTGAATCTGGGCTAGCTTTTGACTTGCTGTATCCAACAGAATGTAGAAAGAGTAAATGCTTCTGCTTTTGCTCCCTTGGAACACAGCCCTGAGACTGCCAACTGAGGGAGTCGAGTCTAGCCCACTGGAGGACGAGAGGCCAGTGGAGGAGAGCTGCTCCTGCTGAGTCCCCAGAGCCCAATCATCTGACCGACAGTGTGCTCCACCTGTGAGCAAGGCCGTGTTACATCATCCAGTCCCGGTTCAGAGGCCACAACTTCTGCAGCTGCAAAAGTAATTCCAGGGGATGTCAGCAGAGGATCCCAGACCAAACTGCTGACCGCAGAATCATGAGCTAATAAGATGGCTGTGATTTTAAGAAACTAAGTTTGGATTGGTTTGTTACATGGCAATAAATAAGTAATACACCAAGTGTAGCAGGGAGGCTGGGACTTAAAAAAACAAAAACAAGGGAGGAAATAACCAGTATCAGGATTACTAAGGGAGGCGTTTTGCTGGGCGTGATTGGTCTTCGCAGAGTTTAAGCCTTGGCCTCTGCTTCAAGATGCTGAAAATACAGAAGAGAGACAAAACATGTGTCCATGAATAGGATCAGGAAGATATTTGGGGCAAGTGAGTGATCCAGGCAGGAGGTTCAGAGGAGAGAGAGAGACCCTGACTGGGGAAGCCCGGGAAGCTACTCCAGGGGGGGTAGGAGCTGAACCCCTGCCACTTCCTACCATGAGAGCCTTTAATGCCTAAGGGACTCAAATGATCTGAAAGAAGACTGCATTTCATAGTGGCTTCAAGTGCGGGCTGGGAGGTCAAATGGAACTGAGTTTGCATCCCACCTCTGCAACTAATTGCTTTGTGACCTCGTGCAAATTGCTTGAACTCTCTGTGCCTCTATTACCTCATTTGTAAAATGGGAGTAATAATAGTACCTCCCTTATAAGCTTGTCATAAGCAATTAAAGAGATTGGTACAGAGTACATGTTCAGTTGCATTGAGTATTACTAATATTATCACTTTCTTACACCTCTATGAACAGAGTTTGATGTACCAATTTGGGCAGGGAGACAGACTGCACTTCTGTGGAGAGGCCCAGGCAACAGGCATCCCTCATTCTTCTGTCCCCTCAGCAGTCATTTATGATGCACACTGTATGTGCTAAGAACAGCTACCATTTCCACCCAGGTTGTTGAGGAACTGCCCAGAAGGGAATTGAAGGGAAATGAGTCAAATGTGATTGCCATAGAGCACACAGATTTTGTTAATGTTCTACTTCTAAAGGTGGGTGGTAGTAACATGATTGAGGATTTTTAAATTATTTTTTAAACATGACATGTATGTTATTTTCATCCTCTGTACACACACAAATTTTGGAAGTAAAAATATATAAGTAGGTAGATATACATCAAGGGTTGAAAAAGTCTAGGTTTTGGCCATACCATGTTGGTGTACACAGCGTTTTAAAAATTTTGATGAAGTGGCCCACATTTTTAAATAAGGAAAATGTTATGTAAAAATCCAGATTTTGGCCTTATCTTGAAAAATTGGAAGACCTGGCAACACTGAGCATAGTCCTGAAGGTGAGGCTCAGACCTGCAGCAGCAACAGTTTTTGGGTTTGGAGTGTTTGCTCAAGGTCCCCCATGCCCACCACTTCCTATTCTCCCTCAAATCTGGATCCCTTATCATTGAATTTTGTAATTCTCCATATGATTTTTAATGGCTATACATATAATATAGCAATTCTACAACAAGCAATCTAATCATAAAATCTGTGTAAAACTTTACAGTTACTTCCTTAGGAAATTGCTCAGAAGTATAACATATGTGTCAAAGGATATTCTCATTTAAAACTTTAATTCCAAGAAAATGAGTGAATGTATTAATTTGGAATATATGAGAATGTCTATAGTCTCTGACTGTAACCGATAACGAATATCAGTAATTAACCTTTCCCACTCTAATGGATGAAAACCAATAGCTAATTATTCTTCTAATTTGCATTTATTTAACCACAAATAAGGTTAGCCCTTTTTTCATGTTTATGGCCATTTCTACAGTAAGTTGTCTATTTATATCTCTGGACCTTTTCTCATCATTTCTTAGTGATTTATAAAATATCTTTGTGTATCAGGGATATTAACTGATAGCCCCTATCAGTTTGTCATCTATTTTTTAAATTTATTTCATTGAAGTATAGTTGATTTACAATGTTATGTTAATTTCTGCTGTACAACAAAGTTACACACATGTATACATTTTTTTCATGTTCTTTTCCATTAAGTTTATCACAGGATATTGAATATAGTTCCCTGTGCTTTATAGTAGGGCCTTGTTGTTTCTCCATTCTATATATAATAGTTTGCATCTGTTAGTCCCAAACTCCCAGTCTATCCCTCTCCCATCCTTCTTCCCCTTTGGCAACCACAAGTCTGTTTTCTACGTTTGTGAGTCTGTTTCACAGATAAGTTCATTTGTGTCATATTTTAGATTCCACGTATGGTATTTGTCTTTCTCTTTCTGACTTACTTCGCTTAGCATGATAATCTCTAGGTCCATCCATGTTGCTGCAAATGGCATTATTTCATTCTTTTTTATGGCTGAGTAGAATTCCATTGTGTATATGTACCACATTTTCTTCATCCATTCATCTGTCAATGGAGTTTGTCACCTATTTTTAAGCATTGTTTATGATGGGCATTGAGAAGGGTTGTCAACACAGAGACTTATAATGTTATGTTATGTTAGTCTTATTAATCTTTATAAGGGCCGATAGAAAGAATTAAAATATTGATTAGGTACCTTTTTCCTTTCAAATAGAACAAATTTACCTTTTGTTATGAAAGTAATATGTCCACTGTTTTTAAAAATTCAACAGGATTGAATACAGGAATATTTAAAGAAGAAAGTAAAATTAACTACAAATCCTACCATCCATAGTGTCTATATTTTAAATATTACAGAAAAAACTTTCTCTGCAAGTTTATTGAGCCCCTTGGAGAAAAATGAATGTATATCTTTATCACTATCTTTGCTAAACAGAGGAACTTTGCTGGTAAAATTTGGTACTACTTTTAACGACCACAATGTAAATAACTTGGCTTGTTTATAAAGTAGCCACACAAGGGCAGCTTTCTAATCTTTCATCCCGAAATCACGTGGCAGGGCTGTTCTTAGAGCCGGCCAAGCCATATAGGGCCTTTGGATCATCGGTGGCTCATCAATGACCAAGTACACAGGCCAAGTAGGAGTTTTCCCCCTTTTCTGGTGGGCTTTCAAGGCTAACAGTCAAGGACACTCACCTTTGTCTGCTTCTTCGCTAATCTTCTGAGCGCATAAGCGAATGGGCCATATTAGGGAAAATGAGGCCTAGGTATCAAATAGCAACAAAAGTCTAAATGGTGTATGAGGACAAAAGGCCAGCAGCCTTATCCTGTACCTTCAATGCCTAACCCCCCATCTTCTTTGGAGACTTTATTTTTTGTTTATGTCTATAGTCTAATCATTTTACATTAAAGAACCCAATGAGTTTAAACTCAACTGTCATTTCTCTAAATTCATTTATAAACTCTATTTCTACTTCTCTAAATCCATTTGTTGGGAGTACACGTATTTGATATAGGTACAACTGTACAAATATTCTATTATGTGTTGTGCATTATTCATCTCAACAATCTCTTATGTACTTTTCAGTGACCAAAAGAAACCCCAGAGCTTTTATTTCTAGTGGCTTTGTAGCATTCTATCTTCTTAAAATAACTTTTTTGATTATTTGTTTAGCTATTACTTTCTTCCCGAACACTTGAATTGCTCTCAGTGTTATGTCCTTTTAATTCAAGACAGGTCTGTACAATCACTTTTTGGTTGTTTCCTTTGAGTTTATTTCATTGAGGCATAGGCCCGAGGTTAAACATTATAAACAGCTTTACAACTCAAGTGAGTAGCACTTTCGGTGAAACAACTGTGGTCTCATCATGTGATCTCCTTTCATCAGAGTTAGTTTCATTAGTACCAATGAAGGAATAAAGAAGAATTTCTCTGGTGGGAACCACCCAGCTGTGACGGCCACCCTTGGCCACTGCCGAAAACCCACTGACATTTTGTTCAAATTCCCTCAGACCTGGGCCCTGCAAAAATTTCTCAAAGGTGAGTCTGACCCATTCACTCAGAAAGAAAGAGCTTCTCTGTGGGCAGCTGTCCCATTTGCCAACCTCAACACGTTGCTCCATCACAGGGCCTCCAATAGACTAAGTGCCTTAACCCCAAAGCAGACAGCAGACACTGCCCTGCAGGTCCGCACTCATCCACATAGACATCAGGATGCACTCTCCGGAGTGTGCCCTCCTTACCCAGGTCATCCATGAGCAGTCTGGCCAGGGGCCTGGCCTCTTTGGAATTTGTGTAGTGTATTTTGTGAGTACTGCCAACCCTGCCCACCCTTCCTACAACACCCAAGTCCAAACACCATGAACTCCACTTCCCTCAACCAATAAATATCTTTTGGGAGCGTTGAATTCCACGCTTGGCCCCTAATCAATTCTCAACATAGTAGCCAGAGTGATCCACGTAAATGTAGATCAGATCATGTTTGTCTTGTGCTCAGAACACACACTCTCCCCTCCCCAAAGGCTTCCCAAACCAAAGGACTTTCAATGGCTACAAGGCCCTCTGAAGTCTGGCTCCCTGTCAAGTATATGACCACTTCTCCTACCTCCCACCCACTCTGCTCGAGACCCGCTGGTTCTCTTGCTACTCTCCAACACATCAAACTCGCTCCCACCTCAGGCTTTCTGCCCTCGTTGTTCTCTCACAGAGAGAACACACTTCCCCTAGAAAGCAATCAGCATACCTCACTCCCTTCCTTTAGGTATTTGGCCAAATGCCATATCTCAGTGAGGATTCCTTGAACCCAGGTTGAAATTGAAACCACCCCCCCTCTTTCCACTTACTATTCTCCTTTCCCGCTTTTATTTCCATACCATTACTACACATACCCACTATATTACAATTATACATACACCTATGTGCTTATAGTCAGTCCCCACCACCATGCCCTAAGGTCCATGAGAGCAGAGATTTTTGTCTGTTTTATTCACTGCTATATCTTCAGTGACTCCCAGGCTTACTCACTGGCACATGGCGGGCATCCAACACAAATTTTTTTGATGAATTACTACAGGCCTTGCACAATGCCAGGCACTAAGGAGATACAACAATTTACAGGAACAACCCCCATCCCCCAGAAACTCTTGGTTTAGCTGGGAAGTTGGATAATTGCTAATACCTTATAAAGTCAGATTTCTAAGGCTGACACCCTAGAAACTACTTAGTTCCTCTTAGACATTGTGACTGCACCTAAGAGAAGATGCCTCCCAGAGGAGGTAGTTTATGGGTTGTGGTTTTGTGGCCGAACCGCCTGGTTTCACATAGACACTGCTAGCTTGGACTAAAGCTAGAAATATTTTAGCTTTTTTCTTTTTTTTAATCCTCATTTGTGCTTTTTCTATGCACATTTTTTTTTTTATTAAAATGGTAGAGGATAATAATTTTCAGTCTTGGATTATATGTAACCCTTGAGTCAAAGAGGCCCATATAACAAAGTGTCTAACTGAACTTTTAGAGAGAGTTTCTCTTGATTCAAAACCATACCTAGAACAACATTAGGATGACTACTATTTAAAAAAACAAAAACAAACAAAACAGACAATAACAACTGTTGGAGAGGATGTGGAGAAACTGGAAATCTTGGGAGTTGGTGGGAATATAAAATGGTGCAGTCATTATGGAAAACAGTATGGCAGTTCCTCAAAAAATTAAATACAGAACTACCATATGATGCAGTATTTCCACTTCTGGGTATATACCCCCAAAATTGAAAGCAGGATCTCAAAAGAGATATTTGCACCCCCATATTCATAGCAGCATTGTTCACAATAGCCAAAGGGTGAAAGCAACCCAAATGTCCATCTACAAATGAATGGATAAGTAAAATGTGGTATACACATACAATGGAATATTATTCAGGCTTACAAGGGAAGGAAATTCTGACATATGCTACAACATGAATGAACCTTGAGGACATTATGCTAAGTGAAATGAGCCAGTCACAGTGTATGGTTCTACTTATATGAAGTACATAGAGTAGTCAAACTCATGGAAACTGAAAGTAGAATGGTGGTTGTCAAGGCTAGGGGGGAGGGGAAATGGGGAGTGTATAATGGTATTGAGTTTCAGCTTTGCAAGATGTAAAGGTCCTGGTGATTGATTGCACAACAGTGTGATATACTCAACACTACTGAACTATACACTTAAAAATGGTTAAGATGGTAAATTTTCCATTATATATATTTACCACAATTAAAATTTTTTTCATTAAAAAAACACACCTAGAAAAAAATAAGAAATCTCCCTGTTGGACATTTAAATACCTGGGCACCAACTGTTTCTTGTGTAAGCACATCGGTCTCAGTATATCAAAAACAATTTTTTTAAAAGAAGGAAAAACATCAGCAGGTATTAGATGGTCTACAGTGGGAATACCACAGTAATCTATAGTTTCTCTATATTCAACTCTTCCTCCATTCCCTGAAATGATTGTCTTCTGATGAAATCAATAGTCCCCAAGTGAGGAGTGAGCTAGAGGATACTTTTCACACCTAGGATTCACCATCTACTGATGTAGCCTGTCACAAAGTATAACTGGTTCATGAGGGACAGTGCCTCCAAGAGATGAAATGGTTAAGGAACTAATGATATGGATCTCGAGGCTTAATTAAAGACTGACCGGCAAATAAGACTTCTTCTCATTGCAGGCAGAGGACCCAGCATGAGGAAGACAGAGAGGCCTGATAGGGAATAGTGTATATGTCAGCATTGGTTTCAGTGAATACTTTGGTGCTTCGTAGCCATGAGCGTGCATAGGAAGGACTAGTGATAGAAGAGAACATGCTATTCATTATCTTTGGGAAAATTATTTAATCTCTCTAAGCTCAGCTTTCTCATTTAAAAAGTGGAGATAGAACTGCTAACCTCACAGAGTTGTGAAGGTTAAATGAGATTAACTGAAATGTCCTGTTATACTGACTAGCACATGAGACACATAATAATTGTTAATTATCAGTATTATTCTAGAAATCATGAAAGATCTCATGACCCAAGGCAAAGAATTTTAATTATAGCCTGTAAAAATGAAAAGCCAATAAAGGGGGTTTTTTAATCTTTAAAAAAAAAACACTTAAGAGCATTATGACTAGATGTACATTTAGAAAAAAATATTCAGGTGACATTTTAGAAGTGGACAAGATCAGGGAGCAGTAAAGGAAGGGAGACACATTTGGAGCCTGGTACAAGTTCCAGGTGACAGATAAGGAGTGTGTGAACAAAGGTAACTGACCAAAACATCCAAACTGATCATGTTTATTCTCAGTCAGCAGGAATGGGAATATTCAAGTGAGCATGGGAAACGCTTCTTTTTGTTTAATTCTCTGTGTCTCCCAAGAGGAAAAGAGATAGCAGTAAAAGTGATAAACAAAGCTTTCCTGCCCTAGACCCTATAAGCAAGCGGCCAAGGTCTATACTGTTATGCAGGGAGCAAACTGACTGCAAGTCCTTCTGAAACTGAACTTCCCAGAGCCTGAAACATATAGGCACAGGACATGAATACTGGGGAGATTCCATCACTGAGAAGATTCTCATTGAATTATTCACTCTCAGCTAAAAGAAAAAGCTGATTCTGGTTAAACAGTGAAATAGATTCTCAGATGGATCTGGGTATTTGAAAAATCTTTTGTATAATCCTATTTAGATACAACAAGGATTTTTAAAATATTTTTACTAGCAGTACTCTTTATTTAAATTAAATCATGCACAGATCAACAATATATAAAAGACATGAAAGTCTTGAACTATTTTTGACTAAATATGGGTAGAATACATTTGAGGCTGGCATGGAGAAGATGGGTGGGAAGGAAAGAAATTTCCTCTCAACAGCTTTCTCCACGATCCTTCTGGAAACCAGTTTGAAAACCACTTATGCACAATGAGCAAACTTTTACCCTTGCACAGGAGGCAGCTTTTTCAGTTTGGACTTTGAATGATGCCAAATGGGAGTGCATAAGTAATAGAATGAACTTTTAATATGTTAAGCATATATCCCCACCCACCCCACCTCTTCTTTGTTTTCTAGACTTTACCTAGGAGTCAGATAACATTAAATCCTCAGGGTCAGAGCCAAAGCAATCACAGCCAGAGAACAAAGAATTCTAGTCACGTAGGTTCTAGTGATACACATTACAAGCCTCAAAGTATACCTTTGTAAATCCATGTCATAAACCATAGCTTTATGAGATGTGGTTTTATATCTTTTTAAAAGTCTTTATTGAATTTGTTACAATATTGCTTCTGTTTTATGTTTTGGTTTTTTAGCCACAAGGCATGTGGGATCTTAGCTCCCCGACCAGGAATCGAACCTGCACCCCCTGCATTGGAAGGCAAAGTCTTAACCACTGGACCACCACGGAAGTCCCAAGATGTGGTTTTTTAAAATATCAAAAAATATTACTTTTAGAAGAATTCTAAACTTATCAGCTGAAAAATAAGTTTAGAAGAAGTCTTGCTTGGTCACTTAAAGAGGAGAATAAATGCTAGTTAATTCATTAATTAATAATCTTTCTGAAATCAGAGAAGTCATGGACTTTCCGACCATTTGGGCCCATTCCTATCCCTTGAGAGTGGGGAGGAAAGAATGGCCAAAGTTCCATTAGGTCTGGGGAATTCTGAAAGTTGGGCCTCACTTCCCATGCACCAAGGGAAGAGACAACACACCTAGTGCAGATTTCGGTACATTTACCCCATCATCAATATGGTCTGGCAACAGAAAATTTAAAACAGTTTAGGGAGAGAGTGACTGCAAGACTGGATCCCAAAGGGCCATGAGAAGTATCTGAAAGCTTCCTGTACCTCCAAGAGGATCATGGGAAGTGGCCAAATGAGGTCCCCAGGATTGGAGCAGGAATTTCAGGCTTATTTCCCTGAACTAACCAAGTCAAAACCTTAAATGACTTAGTAATCACTAATTTAACTGAATTTACCTGATGTTTTCTGCCAGTGGAGATGGAGCCTTGAGGTAAAAAATGAATTCAGAATTCAGTTATAAGAAAATAAAGCAAGCACATTTTGTGCAACTGAATTTATGACTTGTGGAAATCTGTACCCAAACACTAATAAAGAATATTTTTGCTATCAAGAACCCCAATCTATGCTAGAAGTTAGCTTTATTAAAGCATCTTCAGATGGATCATAAAATTTAAAAACAGAGATATACAGTAGTTTCTCCATAAGGACAATAACAGAACCGTATTTTATTACAAAAACCCTTGGGGGCAGTTGAGTTTCTGAACTCAAGACTATTTTAGATTTTATACAGGTAATATGTAATATTATATATTACCTGAGAAGGGTCTGGGATAGCACATCACAACCAATCAGAATATGAATATACACACTACATGAGATAAAAACTACAGATAAAGACAAGTCAGTGCAATTCAAGTTTCGCCTGCAATTTGTTTCGGATCAGTCTAGGTTTTGCTGCTAAATGAGTTATTTAAAAGCTTTCAGTTTTCAGAACGTCTTGAATTTAAGAATTGAAGATAAGGGATTATGAATCTGTAGAAAATTTCACATGGTTCAGAGAAGGTATCAAAACAAAGTGAAACTTGAGTTGCACCTTGAAGACTTGGAAGGACTCTAAAGGGGAGGGAAGAAAGACATACAGACAGAAGCAATGACATGACTACAAGATGTAAGAGAGGACAAGTATGTCTAGGAAATTCAAGTAAATCAGATTGGAAAGGTTGTGGTAAGACCTAAGATTTGAAAGGTAGGAAGAAGGAGAAGATAGGAGAAGATTTTGGAAGGTCAGGCTAAAATTAGAGACTTTTTGTAGAAAGCACTCAGAGGGCACAGTGACTTTCAATCCAGAGAGAGTCGTGATTATTGGTACACGTGATCAAGTGCCAAGAGCTGACAGCTTCTATGACAAGATACGACAGCAAGGGGAAGAGCAGGAGCCTCACATTGGTCCTGCCCCAGAGACCAGTATCAGACAAGATTCTGTACAGTGTTGAAGGGTTTGGTCATCTTCAACCTCAGTTCAGAATACAGTCAGGACCAAGACTTTAAGATGAAACAGCAGGATGTCTCAAATGGCAGTCAACAGGAACCAGGTGTCCCCATAACACAGAAAACCACTGGAGGAAGAGAATGGAATTCATATTTCATTTGTTTCAATACAATTACAGGAGTACCTCACACTTAGTACTTATTGTTTAACTGCTGTTTTAGTTAGGAGAGGTTAGTTTATGTTAACTCTCAAATCTCAAAAAGTTTATTTCTTGCTCAAGTTCCATGGCCAGCACTTGTCTGTGGAATTCTCTCCTGTCCACAGTGTCCCAGAAACATCAGTTGACAGAGGTTCTACCATCTTGTGCCTACACCAGCTCGAATGTGTGGTGTCCCAGTTTGCCTTGGCCCAAAAGAGACATGTGTCTTTTCTACTTTCTATCTATTGGTGGCCCCAAAGGAGGCTAGGAAATGAAGGGAAACAGAATATTTGGTGAGCACTAGCTAAGTCACAACTGAGTAGATTTTATAATAATTTTAATTTTTTTAGAAATAGATCTCTCAGGATAACTTTGTAGAATATTGAAGAAAATATAACTTTACTAAGCATTAGTTGTAAATATATTCTTGCTTTGCTTATAAATCCACACATTGTGAATTATACTGAAAATTCTTTCCATGCCAAAATTCAAGACATAAATTAGACAACAATGAAATAATTCAGCAAATTTTAATTCAATAAAGTTTGACATTACCTTGTGAATTTTATATTTGCTTGGGTATCTATCCCTTACCCCAAGACTTATTATAAAGGCAATTGCTTTATTTACCAAGAAATAGTATTTATCTGTAAACCTTTTCCAATCAAGAAAATGTTCAATGATTATAAAGTGGGCATATGATTTTTTTTCTTCACTTTTCCAGATAGGAAGCAAATTCAGTCCAGGGCAGTGGTTGGGGGTAGACATCATCTTGACAATCAGAACTATGATTTGGAAAGATTAATCTGATGACAATATTCCAAATGGACTGAAGATTGTAGGTAAAGAAAGCAGCTAAGCAGCTAATAAAAAGTTCAGCTGTGAAGTAATGATTGTGTGCCATTTCACAAAAGAAATACTTCATGAACAGGAACCTTCTTTCATGCTAAGACAGGGACAATTCAGCCTATAGTCTCTAAACTTCATTAGGACAGAGGTTACCATGCAGAGATGATGTCTTGGGACCACTGGATCTTCCAGCTTCCCTTTCCATTTCATTGGTGCCTTCCCTTAAGTCAGAGGAGATAAAGCTGCTGTGGCACTGACTGTGCAACAACCACAAGCCCTGACTCACACTATTGGTAAACAGCGTAGAAGTACTGTCACAAGGCCTGGGGCTTGCTGAGGAGGAAGCCTGAGGTAACAAGCCCCAGAGCTTAATTTAGAAGAACACTTACAATGACAGGCTTATGAAATAACACTTTACTGCCATAAACAAAAAAAAAGAATGTGGTGGCATTTCAAAAAATATAAACTTTGTGCTCTTTTTCATTCATAGATCACTTAAAGATGAAAACTTTAACTGAGGGGAAGCAACCTTGTTAGTTACCAAACTTTACGGCATTCTCAATTTTTGGCAGAGGCATCCATTGTATTTATCTTACCTGTGGTCTGAAATAACCATTGGTTATTTGGGGAGTAGGGGGGTTGTTTGTCTGTTTATTAGTTTAATTTGGTTTTGTTTGAATTTGTCTTGAAGTCAACGTCCTCAAGAATTTTCCGTAGAAAGAAGTTCTATGAAGGCAGCAGATTCTTGATTTTTTTTTTCCTTCTCTAAGATTCCCCATTAAAAGCCCACACTCAACCCAATAATAATTAGAGGTACAAAAAAGAAGTGAAGAGTAAGCTCAACACAGTAAAATTCTACTTCCATGTGTTCCATTCATGTAGCTTTGTTCCCCTAACACTTTTCTAGGCACCAGACACCTATAGGAGAATAAAAGCAAGCTATTGGTCTCCCCTCCTGCCCTTCCTTCTTCCCGCAACCCCTTCCCCAGCACACACAAACACACACAATCACTCATTTCTTTGAAAATGATAATTACCATCAGAAACATGCAAGCTTAAATAAAATGTTCTTTGGACTTACTAGTAATTCACCTATGCTTCCTATTTTTTTTGAGACTGTTTAAGAAAATGCAGAGAAGGGTGCTGTGCCAGAAGAGTGAAGAAAAGCAAACTACAGTCCTCATTTTCAAAAGAGGAATGAAGTTGGAGGCTACAAACTCTAGACAAGTGATGGAAATATTATCAAAGATATTAGTAAACATAGGGTTTGTGAACTTATAAAGGGGAATGATGGCTCACTAGAAGACATCACGTATGCTCTAAGAACAAGTCATACAAGACTGAGTTCATTTCCATTTTTGAATTTTCAACTCATGAGAGAGCAGGAGAACCCCATGACGATAGTGAGTGTATCTAGATTTCATAACACATATTGTCTTTCATAATCTCCATGAATTCTGATTAAGTGTGGGCTGGATGCCAGTACTGGGTGACTTAACTTAGAGTTGAATAGCTAAACCCCCCACGTTCTGGATCCATGCCCAGCTGAGTTAGTTTTCTAGCAGCTTGACACAGGGCTCATTCTCAGATCTGTGTTACTTAACCCATTTATCAAAAACTTCCATTGGGACCTACATATCAGGGACATCAAATCTTTACAACTTAAAATTATAAGGGTTGTTGACAATTAGCTCCAAAGAGATCTCAGCAAGATGAAATAAGGAGCCATATCTTAAAACATATGAGAAATAAAGCCTTGCTTTAGAATTTCTCTCATAAAAGCTGAAGCATCTTTAACTTTTTAATGCTTCACCTATCATATTTGTCTCATATTTTTCCTAATGTGCTATTTACCCATAAATTGCCTTTCTGGTTGCTTGTATCTT
This sequence comes from Balaenoptera ricei, assembly GCF_028023285.1. Lineage (NCBI taxonomy): Eukaryota > Metazoa > Chordata > Mammalia > Artiodactyla > Balaenopteridae > Balaenoptera > Balaenoptera ricei. The sequence goes on from NC_082642.1 coordinate 112,031,668, forward strand.
AAACTTTAATATATAGTGAAATCTAAATACATTTCCTTTGCAATTTTTTCAGTGCCTTTATATTTAGAATTATTTTTCTCAGCCAAAATGTAGATAGAAATTAACGATACTTTTACCATTTTTTATAGTTTAACATTTTACCTTTAAGTTTTCAAATTATTTCTAATTTATCTGTGTGTATTGTATAAGGTTAGGCTTCAAATGTATTTTTGTTTTAAATATGCAAGTGTCCCAATCATTTATTGACTACTCTATCCCCTCCCCTTTTATTTGGCATGCTTTCTTTATCACCTATTATATTCTTGTTTTTCCTAGGGTGTGCTTATTAATTATCTTACTAAAAGTATTTTAAAGGTGTAATTTCAAAACAAGAGAAAGAGAGCTGGCCTGAAATGGGAAGGAGGAGAGAAAGTATGATAGAAATTTACCATACAATATCGGTTTTCTTTTAGAATTAATATCCAGAAGAGGAATTGTACTGTCAATGGATTTCATATTTATGACTTTAAACATATATTGTCAAATTTCCATCTGTCAATGTCATGAATTTAAAATTCCATCTAGTAGTATATTAGAGAGTTTGGTTTCTTAGAACAGCTTAAAACCTAATTAAACATTTTAAGATTATATTTTTTCAAAATGCAAATAGCTGTATTTTTTCTGAATGTAAGAGTAACGTATATTCATTGAAAACATTCAGAAAATAAAGTATGAAGAAGAAAAAAAAAAGAAATTTACCATACAACTCTGCCAAATTCTAATCTCTGTGTTAAGATCAGCAAAGGAAACTATCCTCCTTTTTCTGCATGTCCCCTAACTGTACTTGAGCTTAAAAACCTTACTTTTAAAGCAAGTTGGAGAACTGTTGGAGTAACAGTTATCACCACATGACTGGAGGGATGTCCAGAAGTCAGAAGGAACTGCAAGTCCTGCCTGGGTGTTACTCCACCTTAGGAAAACACCCCCAGAATGATAGTGGTGGGACCACTGTCATTAGAGTTGCACAGAGCTAATTTAAATACTGCCACATCCTGGCTGTGTGACCTGGGTGTGGTTCTAAGTATCTATCTCCTCTCTATAAAATGAGATATCACTGGACTCTTGTGAGAATTAGATGAAAAAATGAATGGATGGCATTTGACAATGCTGAGCACAGAGTAGGTATTCAGTAACAAATGGCTCCCTGCCCCTCTCCTAACTGCATCTTTCCTGAGAGAGCCCAGGGGTATGTGAACAGAGCAGCCATGTTCTTTGTCCTTCATTCCACAATAAGACCAAGACAGGACTTTTGCTAGGGGCAGTGGCCACACAGGTTTCCCCGTCATCGTCCCCCACTGACCTCTGACCAAAGTTAACTTCTGTGGCAACTACCCACAAGGTTTAAGAGACCGATGAATGACCCAACACCTTCCTCCTATATAATCTTTTTCCATTGATCCCTTTCCATCCATCCTTTGTCCTGAAATGTGGCAGACAATTGGTTCAAGTGCATAATATTATAGAACCTCCCCAGGGTAGAGGTAGTGGAACAGAACCTAGTCTGACTACAAAGCTACTGTAGTGGAATCACCCGAACCACCTCTCATCTTTCTAAGGGTGGGGGTGAATCTAAGGATTATAGGGAAACAATTTGAACAAGACATCATTTATCATTAGCCAGTGTGAGAGCACATTATAATGTAACTCAGGGCCACAGAATCAGTGAATACTATGTTAGCGATATTAACCAGAGTTATTCATTCAAGAGAATGTAAAGTCAGAGTACCATGTTAAGCATTGACAATCAGTAACGCCTGAGGCTACAACATTTGCAATTCACAAAAAAGAGCTAAGAGACTAGAAATTTGATTATTGTAGTGAGGGTCCTGGAAAAACAGTGTGGGATTAGGTTAAAAATATCAACAGTGAAGGGGTTAAAGGAAAAGAAATGCTGGAAATAGAAGAAGAGAGAACTATTAAGAAAGAGATTATCGCTGTGAGACAGCCCTCCCGTCCCCCAGGCCTAAGCAGTGAGTCCTGATCCTCATGGGAGCAAGAGAGCAAAGGGAGCTATGGAGATATGCCATGGGCAAGGTGTCCAATTTCCCCCCACTACCCACAAACTTGTAGAACTTTGAGAAAATTACCTAAACTCTCCAGTATAAGACCATGTGAGCTTTCACAGGGGGTTCCATGTGGTTTCAGCTGAGGGCAAGTGAATCACTAATTTCCTCATCACGACCACGTGAGGGCATCTGTAGCCCCTCACTGGGGACTGCTGGGCAGTGAGGAAAATCCACCTTCAGGTAATGGCCTCACTGAAGACACACTAAGACAATCTCTGTCAAATAGTGAAGGGGTGGGCTGCCACGTAAGTGAGTTACACAGCCAAGAGTTGTTTAAACATTTTGGTAATGGCTCTTTCCATGGGGAGATCGCCATTCTCCCTATTTCCTCTCTCTGACGGAGCTGAGTACTGTTTTCCCCATCCTTAGATATTTGGAAATGCCGGCTCTTCCTGCCTAGGTCCCAGGGCCTCAATCTTAGGTCTTCATGTTCATGGTTACCTGCCGCTACTGTTTTAGACTCTGTCTCAGAAATTTCTCTTCAGCATCTCCCCTAGGGTCCAGCACCCACTCCCTGAGTCAAGTCCCCCAAGCACGGTCCCCCATCTCCATCACCATTTCCTGCCTCCCCAGCCCTTGCTCCCACATTCCATTTCTTATTTGTCTCTACTCGGCCACGATATTAGAGCTCTTTGACCAGCTCCTCCCCTGGCCCTATTAGATTAATTCACCCTACATTGCATTTTTTTCTGCAAATTAATTTATGAACTGCTCTAAATATATGATCTTTCAAGATGTGGGTTTTGGTCTGTCTTGTTCACTGCTGTGCCCTGAGCATCTGGAATGAGCCTGGCACCTAATATGCTGTTAGTAAATATTTTTCTGCGTTAATTAATAAATCCCATTAGAAATTAATCCTTTCTTCCCACAACTTCTCCTCTAGCTTCAGCATCCATCCTTCAGCCAGAAGGTCCCCTTCTCCCCAGAGCCACCTCAAGAACTTGAAAGCCATATTTATATTTTTAAAGAGAATCAACCCTCAGAAGGCCATATTGAAAAAGCCATATTTATATTTTTAAAGAGAATCAATCCTTTATATTTATATTTTTCAAGAGAGCATATTTATATTTTTAAAGAGAATCAACCCTCAGAAGCTGTTTTGTTTTCTTATAAATTTTTAAATACCTAAGACTCCATATTTACATACCTTACAAATATATATTATCAACTTCCTTTATTTAATCTTTTGGGGGGTTTCTTAGTCTCCAAATCTTTCAGGTAGAAAGGAATGCTTTGAGAAAAAGACATATTCTTCTTTCTCTGTATAAACTCATAGAGAGTGACTTTGATGTATTTGATGGCACATACTTTTAAATACCAAAGGAGAACCAGACGTTAAGAATTTGAAACTACTGAGGGAGTGGCCTAGATGGTGGAGTATGAAGAAACCGAGCTCACCTCCTCCTATGAGCACACCAAAATTACAGCTATTTACAGAACAACTATTGACGAGAAAAACCAGAAGACTAGCAGAAAAGATCTTCTACAGCTAAAGATATAAAGAAGGAACCACAATGAGATGGTAGGAAGGACGGAGACATGATATAGTCAACACCCATACCCCTGGGTGGGCAACCCACAAACAGGAGGATAATTACAATTGCAGAGGTTCTCCTCAAGGAGTGAGGGGCCCAAGCCCCACATTGGGGTCCCCAGCCCAGGGGTCCTGCATCAGGAAAATGAGCCCCCAAAGCACTTGGCTTTGAAGGCCAGCAGGGCTTATGTTCAGGAGAGCCAGAAGACTGTGGAAAATAATCTGGGGGAGCTCGCTCTACAAAGAGGACACTGGTATTGGCAGACACAATTTTGGAATCCTTCTTCTAGCTTATTAGCACTGGGACCCAGCCCTGCCCCCTGCCTTTCGGCACCAGTACTGGGATGTCTTGGGCCAAGCAACTAGCCAGGCAGAGGCACAGCCCCACCCACCAGCCGGCCTGATGCCCTAAGACCCCCTGAGCCCAAAGCCACCCCACGTCCCAGCCCTGCCCACCAGAGGGCCCAGGACCCAGTCTCACACACCATAGTGAAGCACTAGCCCCGGGTCCCCAAGGGCCCTGCGGTCAGAGACCCTGGGACCCAGTTCTACCCACCAATGGGCCAGCACTAGCCTTGGAACCAGCCTCACCCACCAATGGGTAGGCACCAGGAACCCCTGGGCACTGGCCCAGCCCACCAACAGGAAAAACAACATCTCCAGGACCCCAGGGCCCCGCAACCAAAGACTCTGGGGCCCAGATCTGTCCGCCAGTGGGCCAGCCCTAGCCCTGGGACCCACTGGACCTTGGCCTCACTCACCAGTGGGTAGGCACCAGCTCTGGGCTCCCCTGTGGCCCAGCCCTGCCTACCAACAGGTCAGCACAAGCCCCGAGACTCCCTGGGCCCTGGCCCTGCCCCTCAGCAAGCCAACACCAGCTTTGGGGTACCCCAGACCCTGCAGCCAGACATGTCAGGAACTGGCCCTGCCCATCAGCAGGCTGACACTAGACCTGAGACCCCCAGCTCTGCAACCACCCCTCCAGAACCAAGCTCTGCCCACCAGTGGGCCAGCACTAGTCCTGGGACTACTCCCCCCCCCACCCCCACCCCAGGGCCTTGCAGCCAGCAGCCTCATGACCCAGCTCTGCCCATCAGTAGCCAGCAGCCTCCACTCAAGGCAGGGCCTGGCAACCAACCAGACCTGGAGCCAGCCACGCCTACCAGACTGCCCACAGTAGTCAGCCAGCCACAACAGAAGAACCCATGCAACCCAAACAGATGAGACCACTAGAGCATATAGCTCTGATGACCAGAAGAAAGGGATGCATAGGATGTCTCCTACTAGAAGCCACTTCTCCAAGGTCGGGAAACATAACCAACCTACCAGATACATAGAAATAAAAACAACAAATTAGGCAAAATGAGGGAACAGAGGAAGAAATATGTTCAAAACAAAGGAACAAGATAAAACCCCAGCAGAACTAAGTGAAGTGGGATAGGTGATCTACCCAATAAAATGTTCAAGGTAATGATTGTAAAGATGCTCAAAGAACTCAACAGAAGATTGGATGAACAGAGTGAGAGGTTAGAAGTTTTTAACAGAGTTAGAAAATATAAAGAAGAACCAAACAGAAATGAAGAATACAATAACTGAAATGAAAAATACACTAGAAGGAATTAGTAGTGGATTAGATGATACAGAGAAACACCAGCGTGCTGGAAGACAGAGTAGTGGAAATCACTCAAGCTGAACAGAAAAAATTTTTTGAAAATAAAAAGAAATGAGGACAGTATAAGAGACTCTCAGGACAACATCAAGCATACTAACATTCACATTATAGGGGTCCCAGAGGGAGAAGAGAAAGAAAGGGGCAGAGAGCATATCTGAAGACATAACAGCTGAAAACTTCCCTAACCTGGGAGAGGAAACAGGCAACCAGGTCCAGGAAGCAAGTTTCAGACAAGATCAGCCCAAAGACGATCACAGCAAGACACGTTGTAATTAAAATAGCAAAAATTAAAGATAAAGAGAGAATATTAAGAGCAGCAAGGGAAAAACAACAAGTTACATAGAGGGGAACTCCCATAATGCTATCAGCTGACTTTTCAACAGAAACTCTGCAGGCCACAAGGGAGTGACATGACATACTCAAAGCGATGAAAGGAAAAAACCTACAACCAAGAATACTCTACCTGGCAAGGCTCTCATTCAGATTTTATGGGGGGATCAAAAATTTTACAGACAAGCAAAAGCTAAACCCCAGCTTTGCTTGCTATCAGCACCACCAAACCAGCTTTATAAGAAATGTTAAAGGGACTTTTCTAATTGAAAAAGAAAAGGCCACAACTAGAAACATGCAAATTACAAGAGGAAAAAATCTCACTGGTAAAGGCAGATATACAGTAAAGGTAGTAAATCAGTCATGTATAAACCTACCAGGAAGGTGAAAAGACAAAAGGAGTAAAATCATCTATATCTGCAATAAGCAGGTAAGGGATACACAAAACAAAAGAACATAAAATATGATGTCAGAAACAGTAAACTTGGGAGGGAGAGTAAAAATGCAGAGTTGTTAAATTGTGTTTGAACTTAAGAGATCAGCAACTTAAAATAATCATATGTATACATAGATTACCTGTAATATCTTTGTATGGTGACATTGTAACTGGACTTACCATGGTGACCATTTTGAAATGTATAGAGATATCAAATCACTATGTTGTGTAACAGGAACTAACATAGTTCCTGTTGTAGGTTCCATAGTTGTAGGTCAATTATACTTCTAAAACAAACAAACAAACTCGTAGAAAAAGAGATCAGATTTATGGTTACCAGAAGCGTGGGGTAGAGGGAGCGGAAATTAGATAAAGGTGGTCAACAGATGCAAACTTCTAGTTATAAGATAAATAAACACCAGGGATGTAATGTTCAACATGGTAAATATAATGAACACTGCTATACATTATATATGAGAGGTGTTAGGAGAGTAAATCCTAAGAGTTCGCATCACAAGGAGAAAAATATTTTTTCTGTTTCTTTAATATTGTATCTACGTGAGATAATGGGTGTTCACTAAAATCACTGTGATAATCATTTCATGATGTATCTAAGTCAAGTCATTATGCTGTACACCCTAAACTTATAGTGTTATATGTAAATTATATCTCAATAAAACTGGAAGAAAAATGAATTTGAAACTATTAATAAGTAGCTTGTCCTGCTGCCACTCCACATTTTAGGTTTTCACAGTGACACAGAAATACGTTGGGTTTGGAGCCCACTGAGCTCAGCCACTATGTGCTTGACCTCAAGCAAATCATTGCAGGCTCCTGACCCTGAGGTACCACAGTGTTAAATGAGGGCAACAATATCTACCTCACAAAGTGATTGGTGTGAAGACAAAAGATTATATATATGAAGCAAATGATGCAAAAATCTGGTATATAGTAAGTGCTCAATAAATTATAGTTATTTTTAAATATTTCTACTGTTACTCAAGAGGTCATTTGTGTCATACTGAACTGTGTCTTCAATTAAATTAAGAAGCCACAAGATGATGTTGATGTCTTTATGGCCTAAGTAGTAGAAATCATCTTGTCTTCTTTTTTCATTTTACCAAAGTATTTGGTATTTTCAAATACCAAACTAGAAAAGGTTTTTGCCCAAAGTCTCCCTATCAGGTCTCTTGGTTTTCTGTCCACTAACCATAGTTCAGGTATAGTTTACCTGAGATGGAAATAAGTGTGCTTTTCCTGTTTGGTACAATAGGATAGAGCTCTATTTTTAAATATAAAAGTAATTAATATACAGAACACACAGTTCAAAGCTAACAATCTAAAAAGAAAATAAATACCAAAGGACAATACTTTTGGTAGGTTTTTCACTAATATTTAACTGATAGTGTTTATTTCAATACCAAATCTTGATAACTCTCTTGACTTCCATTAACTTAAGTCCCTTTCTGGAAACTAACCAAATCAAGGATCTAGGGCTTCCAGCCCTCTTAGTATCTTTTAGATGGTGGTTCTTCTCTTCAATTTCTAGTTTCCTTCCTCTCGTTAACCAAAGGATAGACTTTAGTTTCCTTTGCCCCCTCTCTCTTCTATGGTCACAAAAGCACAACTCCCCACATCTCCACACTAGTTACAGTCTAGGAACCAACATCTTAGGTGCTGCACTGGACCCCTACTGAAGTCTTGTCTCTCCAACTAACTAGCAGAGCTATGAGGTTTTGGGCCAGTCACATCACCTCTCTGAAAATTCAGTGCCCTCATCTCCAGAACTATGTAACCTTGAGTTTGTTGAAGCTCAAAGGATCTATGACTTCATGATTCCTCACCTTGTCATGTATCATGTATAAATGAAGGTTAAAATGGTCAACTTTAAAGTTAGCAGAAATAATAATAATATAGGAAAACAAATTCAGTAAAACTAGACCTCTTGCATAGACAATCAAAATATTGATATAACAGGAATGTCTGACAGATTCAGCTGCTCCAATTTCTTGGAACCCAATCAGAAATCAGATCAATATTTTAAGGGTCTCTAATGAGTTCCTTTCCTCAATTTTTGATTCATGCATGCCTTTGTGCTTTGTCCCTCTTAGATTGTAAATTCTGCCAGGAATGGGAATAGATTTTTTTCTAGCTCGGTATCTATCACATAATAACCTATCAAGAAACACTTGATAATGGAATATTACTCAGCCATAAAAAGAAACGAAATTGAGTTGTTTGTAGTAAGGTGGATGGACCTAGACTCTGTCATACAGAGTGAAGTAAGTCAGAAAGAGAAAAACAAATACCGTATGCTAACACATATATATGGAATCTAAAAAAAATGGTCATGAAGAACCTAGGGGCAAGACGGGAATAAAGACACAAACATACTAGAGAATGGACCTGAGGATACGGGGAGGGGGAAGGGTAAGCTGGGACAAAGTGAGAGAGTGGCATGGACATATATACACTACCAAATGTAAAATAGATAGCTAGTGGGAAGCAGCTGCATAGCACAGGGAGATCAGCTCGGTGCTTTGTGACCACCTAGAGGGGTGGGATAGGGAGGGTGGGAGGGAGATGCAAGAGGGAGGAGATATGGGGACATATGTATATGTATAGCTGATTCACTTTGTTATAAAGCAGAAACTAACACACCATTGTAAGGCAATTATACTCCAATAAAGATGTTAAAAAGAAAATAACACTTGATAACTGATTAGTGACTCACCAGTTAACAAAATCTGCCTTTTATTGACAGTTATATGGATCCCTTTTGACAACACTGTAAAAAAATATGAAATGCATTGAACACTTTGATTTTATTTGGTTTATGGTCTCCATAGTTTACTCTTTCATTGGGAAACCTATCAAATAAATTTACCTGGTCCCCGCATTTATGCCAAGTTATATGTACTGTGAATTCCATAATTTATTTGTGCTTCTCATATCACATATTCTTTTAGTAGTTCCACATTTCAAGATATTGTATCTGGTGACATAGACTGTATAATCTAATAAAAAAGGTATACAGTTAAAAGTGCTCATATTTTACAATTCATTCAAACCAGAACTGTAAACTTCCTTTAAATAGAAAAGGGCAATACCTTTACTAATTCCCAACCCTTGTTAAACTCTTTCATCTAATTTCTCCATTCTTGTTCCTAGGCTACATAGCATTGCTGGAAAAATTTTTATAAACCCCATGCCTAAAAGTGTCCTGGAGTAAGAAAATAAAAGACAAATACGAACAGGGTCATAACCTGCAATTCAAGTATTGATGGCTAATACATGTGCTTAAATGTAAAGCCAAGGTAAAATTTAACAACTGTTCGAAAATTCAGTTTCCTTACTTTGTTATTTCTGGCTTTCAACTATTATAATCAAAGGCACTGATTTCCCATGAACATCAAAGACAGCAGATACACCCTATAAAGTGCGTGAGAAAATTTTGTTTTCAGTTTTTTGCCAAAATTGCATAGATACTTCAAAGGGAGAAACAAAGTGTGAGAGTTCTAGACTCATCTATGCTCGTCACCAACTTGAGATTTGTTTTGAGTTCCTTATTGTAATCACCAGTGTCCCTTGTTATTATCTTTTCCTTTCCCACATTCAACGCTGACTAACTCTTTTATTCTGGCCAACTCATTTAACCTGTCTGGCAGATTCTGATAGATTCTTTTTTGTCACTCATCAAGCTCATAACAAATTAGTGAAAATTTGGGAGATTTTGAAGACTTGAAGAGTGTTAAATGAGGGCTTCCCTGGTGGCGCAGTGGTTGAGAATCCACCTGCCAATGCAGGGGACGTGGGTTCAATCTCTGGTCCAGGAAGATCCCACATATCTCAGAGCAACTAAGCCCGCGTGCCACAACTACTGAAGCCCATGTGCCTAGAGCGACGCTCCGCAACAAGAGAAGCCACCGCAATGAGAAGCCCGCTCACCGCAATGAAGAGTAGCCCCCGCTCGCCGCAACTAGAGAAAGCCCGTGTGCAGCACCAAAGACCCAGCGCAGCCAAAAATAAGTAAATAAATTTATTTTAAAAAAAAGAATGTCAGGGGCTTCCTTGGTGGCGCAGTGGTTGAGAGTCTGCCTGCTAATGCAGGGGACGCGGGTTCGCACCCCGTTCTGGGAGGATCCCACATGCCGCGGAGCGGCTGGGCCCGTGAGCCACAACTGCTGAGCCTGCGCGTCTGGAGCCTGTGCTCCGCAACAGGAGAGGCCGCGATGGTGAGAGGCCCGCGCACCGCGATGAAGAGTGGCCCCCGCTTGCCGCAACTAGAGAGAGCCCTAGCACAGAAACGAAGACCCAACATAGCAATCAATCAATCAATCAATCAATAAATCTTTAAAAAATAAAAAAAAAATAAAAAAAAAAAAAAAGAATGTCAGATGAAAAGGGTATTTAATGGTGATGTAGTGGAGGTGCTGGAAAGATAGAGATTGGAGATAGATATGGGTACAAGGACTCCCGGTAGACACCCAGATATGTAAGCCAATGCTCAACATTGTGCTCTGTGGAAATCAACTGATTGTGAACTAGCTCACCTACATCCTCAGCCTTCTCTTGGATTGTTCCTCCCCCGACCTTGACCCGACAGTAGGTCAAAACTCCCCAGCAGTGTCTACTTCCGTCAATCCTCAGAATTACATTAATTCAGGAAGCAATGTACTCTGACCTCCTCCCAGTCACTGCCACACCATCCCTCTATCACCAGCTCTCAGCAATGCCTCAGCCATTGACTCCCTGTCCCCTCCTTGCTGCTGTTTTCTACCAACCTCTAGACCCTTCAGTATCTCTCTTGATAATTTAGCCTTTGGCTTGCAGTCTTCTCTCAACTGATTCATGGCAATATCTTGTTATTCTCAATGTCCATCTGAATGGCCCTTTCCACACTCCAGCCTCAGCATTTTTACACCACCTCTGCACCTTCACTGAAGCACCCACATTTACCTTTGGGTTGTCATTCTGCAGAATTGCTCCCTTTCAAGTTTTTAAGTCTCGATTTCCCTTCTTTGACAACACGGAATCCTTCCTCCCTTTCCATGTCCACTGAAATTGCCGCTCAGTCACCCTCAGCCCAGCTTTCAGCCTGTTCGTTCCTCCCTTACCTCACTTCCTCCTTTATTTGCCTTCTTTTCCACTCTTGGCTCAGGTAATGAGCAAGTTTAATAAAATTCCTATTAGTACTCCAGAATCCCTTATACCTTCCTTCTTCCATGACCCTGGCCTTGGCAAGCCCTAGCTCTGAGCAAACTGTCATCTACTTTCTCTGCTCATCTATCAGGCTGCTGAATATTACTGAAGAAAACCTCAAACTTGAGTCACCTGTTTCATTCCAAAATCTGGCCTCAGTTGGGCCTGCACTGCTGTTCACAATTTTGGAATTTACCTCTGAATGAGCCTCTATCACATGCTGTATCAAACTGTTATTAGAAATCTCCAAGTCTACCCTCCTCATCATCTTCTGTTTTCTAAATAATGCTCTATATGATGTAAATTTAATCGCTTTCCCTTCTCTGTATTTCAAAATTTCAGCTTGTATTGTATAATCCATCCTGATCTTCTTTGCTCCTTTTTCAGAGGCAGGCATTTCTGTCCTGCTGATTACATGTGTCCATTCCTTTCCCAACTCCTCCAAGAATGTATTCTATTCATCATCACACCCACCTCTTCCTCAGGCATCCTTTCTCAACCTACAATTACATCCAGGTCTCCCACACTCATACAAATTTCCCTCAGCCAACCTACCCCCATGAGGTACCACACTTCCTGTATCTTCTTGCAATCATCAGATGGAAAAGTGTCTATGCTTGATGCCTCCAACTTCAACTTTCATTTACTCCTCACTTATGTGCATCTGACCAAACAAGGTCAGCCTCTCCAAGGTCACCAATGACCAACTAGTCACATAATCTTTTTCATTAATAATCATTTTATCAAAGAACATATAAGGACGTGGGAAACTTCCCATGATATAATGTTAAAATTTTTTAAGTAACAAAATTATAGAGTATGGTCCCAATTTGTATTATTTAAAGTGTTGGCAAGCATGTTAACATGTGTGTCTATTCAGAAAGGGAGTGGGATTATACGAAGTACCTAGAATAGTCAAATTCATAGAGTCAGAAAGTATGTTGGTAGATGCCAGGGGCCGGGGGGTGGGGAGGGGGGAGGAGGGATGGGCAGTTAGTGTTTAAAGGGGACAGAGTTTCAGTTTAGGAAGGTGAAAAATTGGGGAGATGGATGATGGTGAGAGTTGCACAACAGTGTGAATGTACTTAGTGCCACTGAACTGTACAGTTAAATATGGTTAAAATAGTGTGTTTTATACTATATAACTTTTACCACAATAAAAAAAAGCATAAAAAAAAAGTGAGAGTGGGGGAAAAAACTCCACCAAAATATTAAAAGTTATCAGATTAAAAATTCCTGGTAAAGAAGTCAAATTACAGATACTTTTTATACATTTTTATGCTTTTCCAAATATTCTTTAATGAGTATTACTTTCCTAATCAGAGGGGCAAAAAAGGATTTAAATATATTTTTTTCCTCATTCTTCTTTCTCAATCCCCTAACATATCTGGCCCCATTGATTGCAAGTCCCCAGAACTCTTCCCAGGACCGGCCTCACAGGTGTGCAATCTGTGCATTCACATAGGGTCCCACACTTAGAAAGACTCTGAACTCAGTTTAGGGCTCTTCTGTCTCCATTTTGAAATTCTCAGTACTTTTTTAACAGGGACCCCACATTTTCATTTTGCACTAGGCCCTACAAATTATGTAACTGGTCCTGATTCTTCCCTTAGCTACAGACACTACATTCTCTTTTTCCTACATCTCTAACACCCCTTTTCTATTTCATTATTCCACTCACTAAATTCAGTTTTTTATAATGGTTCCCATCACCCACCTTACCCCTCTCCTTTGTTATTCTCACCAATGGCTTCAGCTTTCACTTCGTCAAATGCCACCTAAATATGCTACCTGAGTCTTGAGCTTCAAATCTCTGTTTCCACCCATAATCTGGATATTTCCACCTTACCCCTCTCCTTTGTTATTCTCACCAATGGCTTCAGCTTTCACTTCGTCAAATGTCACCTAAATATGCTACCTGAATCTTGAGCTTCAAATCTGTGTTTCCACCCATAATCTGGATATTTCCACAAGGATGTTCAATTAGCACTTCACGCTTAACAGGTCCAAAAAGGAATACAGCCTCTACTTATGTGTTCTTCCATGACCTTCTTCTTCCCCTCAACTTTATATTTTGGAGATTTACTCTTGTTGATGCATGTCGCTATAGTTCATTTATTTTCACTGCTCTATAGTATTCCACTATTTGAACATACTTCAATTTATTTCACCATTTTACTTGAGATATATATTTGGGTTCTTTGCCAGGGCTGGTGGGGGGGGGAAGGTTCATTATTTCTCGTTACATCCTGGTGCACACCTGCAAAAAAGTTTTCCTTGGATTATGAAGTTAGGAGTGATATTGCTATGTCATAGAGTACACATAAATTCAACTTTATTCGACAATACCAAACTGTTTTCAAAGTGGTTGCTGTCAAACACCTAATTTATCCCGCTGCCGCCATTTAACCCTTTACCATAAGTTTGTTTTCTATGTCTAGGGGTCTATTTCTGTTTTGTGTATAAGTTCATTTTTATCATTTTTTTTAGATTCCACATATAAGCAATATCATATGATATTTGTCTTTCTCTGTCTCACTTACTTCACTTAGTATGATAATCTCTAGGTCCATCCATGTTGCTGCAAATGGCATTATTTCATTCTTTTTTATGGCTGAGTAATATTCTATTGTATATATGTACCACATCTTCTTTATCCATTCTTCTGTTGATGGACATTTAGGTTGCTTCCATGTCTTAGCTACTGTAAATAGTGTTGCAATGAACATTGGGGTACACATATCTTTCACACAACTATATATAAAATAGATACCAACAAGGACCTACTGCATAGCACAGGGAAATATACTCAATATTTTGTAATAACCTATAAGAGAAAAGAATCTGAAAAAGAATATATATGTGTGTATAACTGAACCAATTTGCTGTACACCTGAAACTAACACAACATTGTAAATCAACTATGCTTCAATTTTTTAAAAAAGTGGTTGCCATCCATTTACATACACTCCCACCTGCAGTGTGTGAAAGTTCTTGTTGTTCTATATCCTCACTCACACTTGATATTGTCAGATTGAAATTTGTCAATGTCATGGTATTTCACTGTGATTTTGATTTGCATTTCCCTGATTATTAATGATAATGAACATCTTTCATATGATAATTATATATGGAAAGCATCCTGTTCTTGTAATGCTTTTATAATCAGAAAATTGCTTTTTTTAAATTAAACTCTATACCACAGCCAGCTGTTGTCAGTAGAGAAAATTTTTTCACTCAGTCCCGAAGAAGACTAAAATCTAAAGTCCTATCCTCTCTTAGATGTTAAACTTGATGTCAAGCAATTCTATTTTGGGATTTGATTGAGTAATATACTCTCAAGACGGTGATGTTCCATAAAACTAGTTCTGTATGGAATCTTTCCATGCAACCAACTCAGTGCCGTATTTAGAGACAGATTAACTTCAGGGTTAGACACAATGTAGAAGAAAAAATTCTCATGCCACCCAGCAGAACTCAGCTCCTAACACAGCAAGAACAAGAACTAGGGAAGAAAACACAAATATCTATTGTTTGGTGAAGAGTCTACTCCACTCAGGAAAGGACATGTGGAAACCATGGGAAATGAAATTACCCTGCCAACCCCGGCCCAACCCAGCCTCAACTTTCCTATATACTTCCCCTGACACTTTCTGGAGTTCCCCAGGCATGTTCTCCTCATAAGTCATTGCTTCCTGTCTATCATTACCTAAATATTTCACATCAGGGAAGACTAAGTATCCTGAGGCAAGGAATCCCCCAAATTGAGTTGAGGTTAGTTAGCTTACAAAGTACACATGACCATGAATTTCAAGTTCCTGAATTACAGAGATGAGAAGATGATTAATTAAGTTCAATCTGACAGATATATTTTAAGTAACTACTATGCCTCCCCAAAATATAATAGAACCCTTGCCACTTATGTAAGCAAAGTTTATACATCAAGAACAAGAAAGGATTTCACAGCTCTTATTCGAAAATAGAAAGACCACTATTAAGCCATACCCTTATTGCATCATATCTTTGTGCAGTATATTTAATAAAATGCTATATTTAATAAGTCTGTTCCTCACTTTTCTCCACAGTATCTACTGTGAGAAAGTTAGCCTTGACATTTATTTCAAAAGATTCTTGGTAATTCACAATCAGTTATTGCTCTACCACTCTGGCCTCTAAAGTAAAAAATAATAATGGCTAGGTACTTTCCTGCTGACGCAGTGGTTAAGAATCCACCTACCAATGCTGGGGACACAGGTTCGATCCCTGGTCCTGGAAGATCCCACATACCATGGAGCAACTAAGGCCATGTGCCACAACTACTGAGCCTGCGGCCTACAGCCCGCAAGCCACAACTACTGAGCCCACGTGCCACAACTACTGAAGCCCGTGTGCCTAGAGCCCATGCTCTGCAATGAGAAGCCTCTGCAATGAGAAGCCTGTACACCACAACTAAGAGTAGCCCCCGCTCACCACAACTAGAGAAAGCCCACGAGCAGCAACAAAGACCCAAAGCAGCCAAAAATAAATAAATAAATGTATAAAAAAATAATAATAATGGCCAAAATTTATTGAATTCTCACTAGTGCCAGGAGTTACAGCAAGTGATATGCATAGCATCTCATTTAAGCTTCACAACAACACTCTGAGGCGTATTCTCTTTGCTGCTACTGCTGCTGTTGTTGTTTTATGAATAATTCCCACACAATAATGAGCTATATTTAAAGTATACAAGTTTATAAGTTTTAATAATGTATATTCCTCTGAGACCATCACCATAATCAAGACAATGAAAATATCCATCGCCCCAAAACTTTCCTCATGACCTTTCATAATCTTTCCTTTTCACTCCTCCCTGTTTTCTCCCTCCTTCCCATCCCAAGCAAATACTGATCACTGTAGATTAGTTTGCATTTTCTAGAATTTTTCAAAATGGAATCTCAGAGTATGTACTCTTTTTCTGGCTTTTTTACTCAGCATAATTATTCTGAGATTCATTCATATTGTTGTGTTTGTCAATAGTTTTTCTGTTTGTTTGTTTTTCTTATTATTGCCTAGTTCCACATTCCATTGTCTGGATATACCATGATCTGTTTACTCATTCACCTCTGACATTTGACCTGCTTCCAGGTTTTGGCTATTACATATAAAGCTTCTGCAAACATTCACATACACGTTTTTGGATGAGCAGATGCTTTCATTTCTCTTGCGTAAATATCTAGGGGAGGAAAGACTAGGTTACCTATAGGTTAGATATATGTTTAATATTTGAGCAATCTGCCCAGCCTATTCCTGCTCTAACAAATTACCAAAAAAAAAAAAAAGAAATAGTGACTGGCTTAAAACAACACAAATTTATCTCATAGTTCTAGAGGTCAAAATTTTGAGGTCAAGGTGTTGGCCAGGCTGTGTTCCTTCTGGAGGATTCAGGGGAAATTTTATTTGCTTTCCCTTATTAACCACTGATCTGCCTGCATTCCCTAGGCTCATGGTCTCTTTCTCTAACTTCCTGCTTCTGTGATCACATCTCCTACTACTGACTCTTATCCTACACCTCCCTCTTATAAGGACCTTTGTGATTATATTATACTCATCTGGATAATCCAGGATAATTCCCTGGATCTCTAAGATCTTTCACTTAATCACATCTACAAAGTCCCTTTACCATGAAATCTACACACAGGTTCCAGGTATTAAGATACGAACATTTCTGAGGAGCCATTATCCAACCTACCAATCTGTCTTCTGGAGAGGTTGTATCATTTTACATCCTCATCAGGGGGATAAGGGAGTTCTAGTTCCTCCATATCCTTACCAACACTTGTTAGTCATTTTTATGTTAATCATTCTAATAGGTTTATATTGAAATCTCATTGTCATTTTAATTTGTACTTCTTGAATAATAGATGTTGAGCATCTTTTCATATACTTCTTTGCCATTTGTAAATCTTCTTAGGTGAAGTGTCTGTTCACATTTTTTCCATTTTTTTATTGCCCATTTTGTGGTTTTTTTACTGTTGGATTTTAAGAGTTCTTCATATATTCTGAATACAAATCTGTTATTAGATATGATTTGCAATATTTTATGCCAACCTGTGGCTTCTCTATTTGTTCTCTTAACAGCGTCTTTCAAAAAGCAGTTTTTCATTTTTTTTTAAATTAATTAATTAATTTTTGGCTGTGTTGGGTCCTCGTTTCTGTGCAAGGGCTTTCTCCAGTTGTGGCAAGCGGGGTCCACTCTTCATCGCGGTGCGCGGGCCTCTCACTATCGCGGCCTCCCTTATTGCAGAGCACAGGCTCCAGACGCGCAGGCTCAGTAGTTGTGGCTCACGGGCCCAGCCACTCCGCGGCATGTGGGATCCTCCCAGACCAGGGCTCGAACCCGTGTCCCCTGCATTGGCAGGCAGACTCCCAACCACTGCGCCACCAGGGAAGCCCCAAAAGTTTTTCATTTTGATTAGGTTCAATTTATAAACTTTTTCTTTCATAAGTTGGGCTTTTGGTGTCGTATCTAAAAAATCTTTGCCTAATCTAAATTCAGAAAGATTTTCTCTTGTGTTTTCTTCTAGACATTTTATAGTTTTAGTTCTTATGTTTAGGTCTATGGTCCATTTTGAATCAAGCTTTGTGTATGGTGCAAGATATGAATTAAAGTTCTTTGTTTTGCCTATAAATATCTAATTGTTCTAGCACCACTGGCTGAAAAGTCCAACCTTTCTCCACTGAATTGCCTTTGTGCCCTCAGTTGTCCATATATGTGTGTGAGTCTATTTTCACAATCTCTGGTCTATTACATTCATCTATTTATCTATCTGTATACCATTAGCACACTGTCTAGATTACCATAATTTATAATACTTGAAAGCAGATAATGTTAAGTCTTCCAACTTTGTTCTTTTCTCAGTTGCCTTGGTTATTTTGGGTCTTTTGCCTTTTTCATTTGAATTTTATAATTATCTTGCAATGCATATGTAAAAGCCTGTGGGAATTTTGATTGGGATTATATTAAATTTCTAGATCATTTTGAGGAGAAATGACATCATGGCAACACTGATTCTCCTGACCGATGAACACTGTATATCTCTCCATTATTGAGTTCTTCTCAACAATGTTTTTGTAGATTTCAGTATATACATGTCTTACTCACCTTTTGTCAAATATAACTCTAAGTATTTTCATATTTTGATGCTATTTTAAATAGTGGTTTTTTCTTTCAAATTCTGATTGTTCATTGCTAGTTTATACAAATACAGTTGATTTTTGTGTATTGATGTTGCATCTTACAAACTTGATAACTCATTTATTAGATCTAGTAGTTTTTTTTTTAACATCTTTATTGGAGTATAATTGCTTTACAATGGTGTGTTAGTTTCTGCTGTATAACAAAGTGAATCAGCGATACATATACATATATCCCTATACCTCCTCCCTCTTGCGTCTCCTTCCTACCCTCCCTATCCCACCCCTCTAGGTGGACACAAAGCACCCAGTTGATCTCCCTGTGTTATGCAGCTGCTTCCCACTAGCTATCTATTTTACATTTGGTAGTGTATATATGTCCATGCCACTCTCTCACTTCATCCCAGCTTACCCTTCCCCCTCCCTGTGTCCTCAAGTCCATTCTCTACATCTGCATCTTTATTCCTGTCCTGCCCCTAGGTTCTTCAGAACTTTTTTTTTTTTTAGATTCCATATATATGTGTTAGCATATGGTATTTGTTTTTCTCTTTCTGACTTACTTCACTCTGTATGACAGTCTCTAGGTCCATCCACCTCACTACAAATAACTCAATTTCGTTTCTTTTTATGGCTGAGTAATATTCCATTGTATATATGTGCTACATCTTATTTATCCATTCATCTGTCGATGGACACTTAGGTTGCTAGTAGCTTTTTTTAGACCTTGAATCCTCTACATAGAATATTATGTTGTCTGTGAATAAAGATAGTTTTATTTCTTCTTTTCCAAACTGAATGTCTTTTTTCTCCTTTGGTTTGTGTTATAAATTTCCTTATAACTACTAATTTAGTGGCATCCAACAGATTTTCATATGTTGTGATTTCATTTTCATTCAGTTCACAGTTCTTTCTAATTTCCCTTTTGATTTCTTCTTTGACCCATGTGTAATTTAGAAATGTGTTGTTTGGTTTCCAAATATTTGGTGGTTTTCCAGAGATTCTTCTGTTATTGATTTCTAATTTAGTTCCACTGTGACCAGAGAACATACTTTGTATAACTTCTATCTTTTTAAAAATATTGAGACTTCTATGGCCCAGAATATGATCTTCATATATATTCTATATGCACTTGAAAATAAATGTCTGCACCTGAAAATAAACTGCTAGTATTGAGTGAAGTGTTCTATAAATGCCAATTAGGTCAGGCTGGTTAATTGTCTTTCAAGTCATATATCTTAACAAGTTTTCTGTCTACTTCTTTTATCAACTATTGAGAGAATTATATTGAAATATCTGATTATAATTGTGGATTTGTCTATTTCTCCTTGCAGTTCTATCTGTTTTTTTTTTTCATGTATTTTGAAGCAAAGCTCTCTGTTCTATTATTGAGAGTATGAACCTTCAGGAACATTATTTCTTCCAGATAAATTCACACCTCTATTATTATGTAATGACTGTCTTTATCCCAAGTAATTGTCTTTGTTCTGAAATCTACTTTGTTATTAATATAGTCACTCCAACTTTCTTTTGACTAATGTTAACATATCATTTTTCAACCTTTTATTCTTTATCTTCATGTGTCTTTGTATTTAAAGTGCATTTCTTGTAGAAAACATATAGTTAGATCTTCCTTTTAATCCAGTGTGACAATTTCTACCTTTTAATTGGGGTGTTTAGTCCATTTACAATTAATGTGACTATTGATACAGTTAGATTTAAGCGTATCATCTTGCTGCTTTTTCTATTTGTCTCATGTAATATTTGTTCTTTTTTTATTTCCTCCCTTTTTCTAAATTAATTGAATATTTTTTATGCTTGCATTTTATCTCCTTTGTTGACAATATTAACTAAAACTTCTGTTTCAACAGTATACATTCATTTGTCCATTTCAGCTTCTGTGTAACTTTTGTCACACATTTTATTTCTACATATATATATTACTTTCTATATATGTATATTAGCTTCTACATATGTTTATTAGTTTTCTGCATAACAAATTACCATAAACTTAGAGGCTTAACACCACACCCATTTATTATCTCACAGTTCTATAAGAAGTCTGGGATGACCTGGCTAGGTATTCTGCTTGGGGTCTCATAGGCTGAAATCAAGACATAAGCCCACTGTGTTCTCATCTGGAGCATGAGGTCTTCTCCCAGTCTTCCTAGTGACAATTCAATTCCTTGTGGTTTTAGGGCTGAGGTCCCCATTTCCTTGCTGATGGTAGACAAGGGGTCATTCTCAGTTCCTTGTGGCCACTCTCCAATCTTTGCACATGAACCCCTCCATCTACAAAGCCAGCACCAATACATCAAATCCTTCTTGTGTTTTCAATCTCTCTGCCTTCCTTTCAGCTACCAGATGGAGAAAATGCCCTGCTTTTAAAAGTATTCATACAATTACTTAGGTCCACCTGGATAATCTCCCTATCTCAAGGTCAGGTATGCTTTAAAACATAACGTGGAAGAACATTAGAATATAACACAACAATAATGATACCATCATATTCAATGGTGCCAAAGATTAGAACATGGTTCTTGGGGGATATATTTTTTAATAGATCTTTATTGGAGTATAATTGTTTCACAATACTGTGTTAGTGTCTGTTTTACAACAAAGTGAATAAGCCATATGCATACATATATCCCCATATCACCTCTGTCTTGCGTCTCCCTCCCACCCTCCCTATTCCACCTCTCTAGGTCATCACAAAGCACTGAGCTGATCTCCCTGTGCTATGCTGCTACTTTCAACTAGCCATCCATTTTACATTTAGTAGTGTATGTATGTCAATGCTACTCTCTCACTTCGTCCCAGCTTCCCTTTCCCCCACTATGTCCTCAAGTCCATTCTCTATGTCTATGTCTTTATTCTTGCCCTGCCACTAGGTTCATCAGTACCATTCTTTTAGATTCCATATATATGTTAGCTCATGGTATTTGTTTATCTCTTTCTAACTTACTTCACTCTGTATGACAGACTCTAGGTCCATGCACCTCACTACAAATAACTCAATTTCTTT
This sequence comes from Balaenoptera ricei, assembly GCF_028023285.1. NCBI lineage: Eukaryota > Metazoa > Chordata > Mammalia > Artiodactyla > Balaenopteridae > Balaenoptera > Balaenoptera ricei. Next base: position 112,053,145 of record NC_082642.1, read on the forward strand.
TTTTTATGGCTAATATTCCATTGTATATATGTGCCACATCTTCTTTATCCATTCACCTGTCAATGGACGTTTAGGTTGGTTCCATGTCCTGGCTATTGTAAATAGAACTGCAGTGAACATTGGGGTGCATGTCTCTTTTTGAATTATGGTTTTCTCAGGGTATATGCCCAGTAGTGGGGTTGCTGGGCCATATGGTAGTTCTATTTTTAGTTTTTTAAGGAATCTCCATCCTGTTGTCCATAGTGGTTGTATCAATTTACATTCCCACTAACAGTGCAAGAGGATTCCTTTTTCACCACACCCTTTCCAGCATTTATTGTTTCTAGATTTTTTGATAATGGCCATTCTGACTGGTGTGAAGTGATACCTCATCATAGTTTTGATTTGCATTTCTCTAATAATTAGTGATGTTGAGCATCTTTTCATGTGCCTCATGGCCATCTGTGTGTCTTCTTTGGTGAAATGTCTATTTAGGTCTTCTGCCCATTTTTTAATTGAATTGTTTCTTTTTTTGATATTGAGCTCCATGAGCTGTTTGTATATTTTGGAGATTAATCCTTTGTCCATTGTTTCATTTGCAAATATTTTCTCCCATTCTGAGGGTTGTCTTTTCATCTTGTTTATGGTTCCCTTTGCTGTGCGAAAGCTTTTAAGTTTAATTAGGTTCCATTTGTTTATTTTTGTTTTTATTTCCATTACTCTAGGAGGTGGGGAAAAAAAGATCTTGCTGTGGTTTATGTCACTGTCTGCAGATGGCATGATACTATATATAGAAAATCCTAGAGATGCCACCAGAAAACTACTAGAACTAATCAATGAATTTGGTAAGGTTTCAGGATACAAAATTAATGCACAGAAATCTCTTGCATTCCTATACACTAACAATGAAAAATCAGAAAGAGAAATTAAGGAAACAATCCCATTTACCATCACAACAAAAAGAATAAAATACCTAGGAATAAACCAACCTAAGGAGGCGAAAGACTTGTACTCAGAAAACTATAAAACACTGATGAAAGAAATCATAGATGACATAAACAGATGGAGAAATATACCATGTTCTTGGATTGGAAGAATGAATATTGTGAAAATGACTATACGACCCAAAGCCATCTACAGATTCAATGCAATCCTTATCAAACTACTAATGGCATTCTTCACAGAATTAGAACAAAAAATTTTACAATTCATATGGAAACACAAAAGACCCCGAATAGCCAAAGCAATCTTGAGAAAGAAGAATGGAGCTGGAGGATTCAGGCTCCCCGACTTCAAACTATACTACAAAGCTACAGTAATCAAGACAGTATGGTACTGGCACAAAAACAGAAATATAGATCAATGGTACAGGATAGAAAGCCCAGAGATAAACCCACGCACGTATGGTCACCTAATTTACAACAAATGAGGCAAGAACATACAATGGAGAAGACAGCCTCTTCAATAAGTGGTGCTGGGAAAACTGGACAGCTACATGTAAAAGAATGAAATTAGAAAACTACCTAACACCATACACAAAAATAATCTCAAAATGGATTAAAGACCTAAATGTAAAAGCAGACACTATAAAACTCTTAGAGGAAAACATAGGAAAAACATTCTTTGGGGGATATTTTTAAAATTCTCCCTACTACAATATGTTATAAACCTCACACCACATTGTCATTATCTTTTAATATTTAATTTTCTTTCAAAATATTTAAATAAGAAGAATATCTTATATATTTACCCATGTAGTTAACATGTCCAGTGCTCTTCATTTCACTGTGCAGATCCATATTTCCATCTGCTGTATTTTTCCTTCTGATTAAACAAGTTTGTTGGGTTTTTTTTTTAACATTTCTTATTATGCAGTTCTGCTCATGGATTCTTTAGGATTTTGCATGTCTAAAAATTCACCTATGTTTCTCAAAGATATTTTTACTGGGTATATAATTCTCAGCAACAGTTTTTCATTTTGGTACATCGAGATGTTGAGTCACTGTCTTCTCAATTGCATTGTTTATGATGAAAATCTGTTACCATCATTATCTTTGTTCCTCTATACATAGTATATCATCCTTTACCACTTATAAGATTTTCTCTATCATTTTTTTAGCAATTTGATAATGATGTGCCTTTGTATAGTTATCTTCAAGTTGCTCGTGTTTGGATTTCAACAAATTTCTTGAATCTGTAGGTTTATAATTTTCACTAAATTTGGAAAACTCTCAACCATTATTTCTTCAAATACTTTTATGTATTTTCCTTTTTCAGGAACTTTTTTACATCTACATTAAGCTGCTTTAAGTTGCCTGAAGGTTCACTGATGCTCTGTTCATTTTTTATTCCTTTTTTCTCTGTGTGTTTCATTTTGGATTGTTTCTATTGTTGTGTCTTCAGGTTTATTATTTTTTTCTGCAATGTCTAATCTGCCATTAACTCCATTTATTGTATTTATAATCTCAGACATTGTAATTTTAATCTCTAGAAGTGGATCTGGGACTGTTTTATGTCTTCTATGTTCTAATTTTATTGAACATATAGAATATAGTTATATAACTATTTAAATGTCCATCTGCTAATTCTAACATCTGTACCAGTTATAGATTGGTTTTGATTGATTTTTCTCCTCATTATGGGGCATATTTCCTTGCTTCTTTGCATGTCTGATAATTTTTGATGGGGCGCCAGACACTGTGAATTTTATCTTGTTGAATGCTGAATATTTTGTTATTCTAAAATTACTCTTGAGCTTTGTTTTAGGATGCAGTTAAGTTACTTGAAAACAGTTTGATCATTTCAGATCTTGCCTTTAAAATTTGTTAGGCAGAACCAGAACTGTGTTTATTCTAGAGCTAATTATTTCTCACTATAGAAGCAAAAATCTTTGAGTACTCCACCTGTGAATTATGACATTTTCTAGTCTAGTGAGAACACACTATTCCTGGCCCTGTGTGGGTACTGAGCACTGTTCCCTCTACTCCTTTTCAGTGTTTTTGGTGTTTTTTTCCAATCCTGAATAATTTTTCAAATGCAGGTGCTGCTCAGAACACAAATATATACTTGATCAGGTCCTTCTGCAGCTCTGCAGAGTTCAAATGTCTGAAAATACCTTGTACTTTCATCCTAAATAACCCAAGAATTCTCTTGCCCCTGTCATATATCTCAGCATTATACTGTCATAATCCCTAAACCACTTCCAGCAGTGTGTACAATACTTACAAATCAGAGTACTTTCTCTAAGTAGGTGCTACATCACCTTTGATAATCTAAAAACTGTTACAGAACTTAAAGATTTTCATTTTTATCTCATACAGTACTTTTCACAATAAAATATTGACTACACGTGTATCATTAATTTTCTTGAAGGTCATGTGCATTCAGAACTTCCTAGAGTGATGTCATCTCCTTGCCCATTGCTTGCCCATATTACAGCCCACTCAGGTGGTTCAAATGACTCTTCTGATGGGGCATTCCCACAAGACAAAACAATTCAGGGTCCCATTGAGGGACCCAGGTATTTATATTTAACAGGACAGAATGGTGACTTAGCTTCCTTTTTGGTAAAGTAAAAAAATTTGAACCAGAAATGTGAATATCCCTAAATAATAATGTCCTTAAATAACACTAAAAAGCAGTATTTCAGTTTGCTTTATCTTAATTTCTGGTGATACTTAATCAGCACTGGCTTGGAATACTATAGCTTTAAGTAGTTTACATTGTTGGGCATTTAATGACCTGTAAAGAAATACTTGAGAAATTAGCCCTTAAAACTACCCAACAATCCTTTTTTAGTCCTTTTACAAGGTAGTGATGTCACCTTCTAATTTCTCTTTTTACAAACCAGATGTTCAAGTACTACTATTAAGCGTTCTGTTTCATAATGCAGAAGACTGAAAGACTTTTGCTGTCATGATGGTTTGTTTTCTTTGGTGATAGACAGCCATAGGAATCTCCTCAATGAGGCAACCCCTTGGAGAGCACAAACCCCTTGGAAGAGTCAAATGACTCTTCTCTCCGCCTTCTTCACTTTCAGTTAAGCCTGTCAACAGTCTCTTTGTTCTCAAAACAAAACTACTACCACCACCACGACAACAATAAAAAAAAGAATGTTGGGGAAATCTTCCTCCTTTTATGAGATGCTATCTGCTGTCTTTCTTTCTCACCATCAAACTTTTTCAAATGCTTGCCACCTCCACTTCCTCATTCACTACTCATTCCAAACTCCTTATAATCTGGCTTTTGCCCTCCATTAATTTACACACCTCCATTAATTTACACACTATAGTGTTGTCTGAAGCTAGACTATCTCAGAGGTCATCATCTGATCAGTTAGTAACAAACCAAATCCTCTTTCGCCTTTACAACTCTACAACACTTAAGATAACAAATTGGTTCTTTGAGAAGATAAACAAAATTGATAAACCACTAGCCAGACTCACCAAGAAAAAAAGGGAGAAGACTCAAATCAATAGAATTAGAAATGAAAAAGGAGAAGTAACAACTGACACTTCAGAAATACAAAAGATCATGAGAGATTACTACAAGCAACTCTATGCCAATAAAATGGACAACCTGGAAGAAATGGACAAATTCTTAGAAATGCACAACCTGCCGAGACTGAACCAGAAAGAAATAGAAAATATGAACAGACCAATCACAAGCACTGAAATTGAAACTGTGATTAAAAATCTTCCAACAAACAAAAGCCCAGGACCAGATGGCTTCACAGGTGAATTCTATCAAATATTTAGAGAAGAGCTAACACCAATCCTTCTCAAACTCTTCCAAACTATTGCAGAGGGAGGAACACTCCCTAACTCATTCTACGAGGCCACCATCACCCTGATACCAAAACCAGACAAAGGTGTCACAAAGAAAGAAAACTATAGGCCAATATCACTGATGAACATAGATGCAAAAATCCTTAACAAAAAACTAGCAAACAGAATCCAACAGCACATTAAAAGGATCATACACCATGATCAAGTGGGGTTTATTCCAGGAATTCAAGGATTCTTCAATATATGCAAATCAATCAACGTGATACACCATATTAACAAATTGAAGCAGAAAAACCATATGATCATCTCAATAGATGCAGAGAAAGCTTTTGACAAAATTCAACACCCATTTATGATAAAAGCTCTGCAGAAAGCAGGCATAGAGGGAACTTTCCTCAACATAATAAAGGCCATATATGATAAACCCACAGCCAACATTGTCTTCAATGGTGAAAAGCTGAAACCATTTCCACTAAGATCAGGAACAAGACAAGGTTGCCCACTCTCACCACTGTTATTCAACATAGTTTTGGAAGTGTTAGCCACAGCAATCACAGAAGAAAAAGAAATAAAAGGAATCCAAATCAGAAAAGAAGAAGTAAAGCTGTCACTGTTTGCAGATGACATGATACTATACATAGAGAATCCTAAAGATGCTACCAGAAAACTCCTAGAGCTAATCAATGAATTTGGTAAAGTAGCAGGATACAAAATTAATGCACAGAAATCTCTGGCATTCCTATACACTAATGATGAAAAATCTGAAAGTGAAATTAAGAAAAAACTCCCATTTACCATTGCAACAAAAAGAATAAAATATCTAGGAATAAACCTACCTAAGGAGACAAAAGACCTGTATGCAGAAAATTATAAGACACTGATGAAAGAAATTAAAGATGATACAAATAGATGGAGAGATATACCATGTTCTTGGATTGGAAGAATCAACATTGTGAAAATGACTCTACTACCCAAAGCAATCTACAGATTCAATGCAATCCCTATCAAACTACCACTGGCATTTTTCACAGAACTAGAATAAAAAATTTCACAATTTGTATGGAAATACAAAAGACCCCGAATAGCCAAAGCAATCTTGAGAATGAAAAATAGAGCTGGAGGAATCAGGCTCCCGGACTTCAGACTATACTACAAAGCTACAGTAATCAAGACAGTTTGGTACTGGCACAAAAACAGAAATATAGATCAGTGAAACAGGATAGAAAGCCCAGAGATAAACCCACGCACATATGGTCACCTTATCTTTGATAAGGGAGGCAAACATATACAGTGGAGAAAAGACAGCCTCTTCAATAAGTGGTGCTGGGAAAACTGGACAGGTACATGTAAAAGTATGAAATTAGAACACTCCCTAACACCATACACAAAAATAAACTCAAAATGGATTAAAGACCTAAATGTAAGGCCAGACACTATAAAACTCTTAGAGGAAAATATGGACAGAACACTCTATGACATAAATCACAGCAAGACCCTTTCTGACCCAGCTCCTAGAGAAATGGAAATAAAAACACAAATAAACAAATGGGACCTAATGAAACTTAAAAGCTTTTGCACAGCAAAGGAAACCATAAACAAGACGAAAAGACAACCCTCAGAATGGGAGAAAATATTTGCAAATGAAACAACTGACAAAGGATTAATCTCCAAGATTTACAAGCAGCTCATGCAGCTCAATAACAAAAAAACAAACAAACCAATCCAAAAATGGGCAGAAGTCCTAAATAGACTTTTCTCCAAAGAAGATATACAGATGGCCAACAAACACACGAAAGAATGCTCAACATCATTAATCATTAGAAAAATGCAAATCAAAACTACGATGAGATATCGTCTCACACCGGTCAGAATGGCCATGATCAAAAGATCTAGAAACAATAAATGCTGGAGAGGGTGTGGAGAAAAGGGAACCCTCTTGCACTGTTGGTGGGAATGTAAACTGATACAGCCACTATGGAGAACAGTAGGGAGGTTCCTTAAAAAACTAAAAATAGAACTACCATACGACCCAGCAATCCCACTACTGGGCATATACCCTGAGAAAACCATAATTCAAAAAGAGTCATGTACCAAAATGTTCATTGCAGCTCTATTTACAATAGCCAGGACATGGAAGCAACCTAAGTGTCCATCATCGGATGAATGGATAAAGAAGATGTGGCACATATATACAATGGAATATTACTCAGCCATAAAAAGAAACGAAATGGAGTTATTTGTAGTGAGGTGGATGGAGTTAGAGTCTGTCATACAGAGTGAAGTAAGTCAGAAAGAGAAAAACAAATACAGTATGCTAACACATATATATGGAATCTAAGGGAAAAAAAAAAAAAAAGTTCATGAAGAACCTAGTAGCAAGACGGGAATTAAGACACAGACCATACTAGAGAATGGACTTGAGGATATAGGGAGGGGGAAGGGTAAGATGTGACAAAGAGAGAGAGTGGCATGGACATATATACACTACCAAACATAAAATAGATAGCTAGTGGGAAACAACCGCATAGCACAGGGAGATCAGCTCGGTGCTTTGTGACCACCTAGAGGTGTGGGATAGGGAGGGCGGGAGGGAGGGAGATGCAAGAGGGAAGAGATATGGGAACATATGTATATGTATAACTGATTCACTTTGTTATAAAGCAGAAACTAACACACCATTGTAAAGCAATTATACTCCAATAAAGATTAAAAAAAAAAAAAGATAACAAATCATCCTTTCTTGAAAGTCCCCTCCTGTTGCCTTTATGACACAACACTCTTTCAGTGTTCCTCCCACATCTGCAAAAGAATCTCTCTGCCTACTTATCAGGCTCCTTTTTCTGCCCTGAACCTCTAATGCTTAATAAATATATAAGTAATCAATAAGTATAAGATGCCAAATTAATCAGTCAATTCACCTAACTTTAATGCTTCATAAAGGGAAAAAATGATGTGTGAGATGGATCCCTTGATCTCTCAAATAATTTCAGTGCAAGGAGTATGTAATCAATGTTGCGTGGGTGAAGAGACAATCAGTGCTCTAAGGCAGTCTTGCTTAGAGTGAGGATGACTGGGGTGTCTTCTTGAAGTATTTGGTGTTTGAGATAGACCTGGAAGAATAGGTAGGATTTTGTAAGTAAAGGTGCAGAGGAATAGATTCCGAGTTCAGTGTGAACAAAGCATAGAGAGGCAGGAAAGTACGAGGTGTTCAGATAAAAATGAGTAAAACAGTTTGACCAAAGGAGAGAGTTCATGTGAGGGATATTGAGAGATAAAGCTGGAAAGGCAGGTTAGAGTTAGATTATGTAATCTTTGTCCCATTGGTGGGTGGAGCTGGTGGCAACTGCCAGTGAACAATGAACATTGGCCTTGCCAGCATCAAAATTATCAGCTACTCACTTGACCATGATGATTGTGGGCATTTTCCCACTTCTCCACAGTTCCCTATGGCAGCATGTTATCTTATAAGAGTCAGTTCCAGATTTTCTTTTCTTCCAGTTTATTCAACCATTTATTTATTCAAACATTCATTTTAAAACCTACTATATTCCAAACATTGTGCAAGATTCTAAGGATTCCAAAATAAATAGCCTTGCTTCTGTTCCCAGGAGCTTCGCATTTCAGTAAAATGCCAGCCTTTAGTTTTTTCTTGGCTAAAAATGTTATGCAGATGACATGAAGTCTTACTTGGGATACAATCTAAATACGTTTTGTGTTTCATCTGTTTTGTTTTGTTTTGGTCATTTATTGGACTTGTCAGTTAATATATATTATTTTTAAAAAGGAAAGGGAGCTAGTCATTCTTATTCTCACTTTAACAAAAGTACATCAAAAAAGACTTTCTCCCTATGGAAAGAGTAGCAGATCTATGTGATTCAGATATTTACTTACCATCTCCTCCAGGAAGGAAAATGCCAGAATTGTTTTACTCCTAGGTATATTTTAGTGTGTGGCTAGAGTAATGCCCTGAAATATTCAGACTTTATTTAACCTAGAAACTCTAGCAGTTTCAGAGGCAGCAACACTGTTTGGAATGTTTTTTCTGAACACAGTTACAGTAAATGATAACTGAGATTCTGCACCCCACCCCCAACCTCTAACCTAACCCACAAACTATGAAGTAATGCTCCCAAATTAGTTTTTTTGTCCTCCTGGGGAAGAGGAAGAAGAATAGATAAGGGATTTTCTCTCTTGGATTCTTTGTGACTTCAGAAGCTTAAGATATTAATTATACTACTCTCGCATGAAATTGCTGACACCATTATTTTGGTGCCCATGAACTTCCTCTTTCCTGTCATCATTTCCTCTTTGAAAGCTGTTTCCTTTTACTGTCAATACTCTCTTTTATATAACAGTTATATTTTTAAAAGGCAGCAGATGAGCCTGCCCAAAAAGCTGACATAGTTATCAAGTGGAAAATCAAATGTAGCAGCAATGTAGCAAGGGCAGGTTTCATATTCAGTATCCTCTTTCCCCCTAAAATAACAAATGAATATTTTCTTAACAGCATCTTCATTGGTTTTAATGACTGCTGAGAGGGAGATATTTAACAGGGGAATTATATGGAGGTCCAGAGAATGCCCATCTGGAGCTTACTGGATTGTTCTGATGGCACAAAGTAATTCTTTGGGAAATAGAGTCAGCAAGCAGGATGGTTTACTAATCATCAGGAAAATGCAAGTCAAAACCACAATGAGATATTACCTCACACCTGTCAGAATGGCTATCATCAAGAAGACAGGAAATAAGAAGCGTTGACGAGGATGTGGAGAAAAGGGAACATTCCTGCACTATTGGTGGGAATATAAATTTGTCTAGCCACTTGGAAAACAGTATGGACGTTCCTCAAAAAATCTAAAATAGAACTACCATATGATCCAGCAATTCCACTACTGGGTATTTATCCAAAGAAAACAAAAATACTAAATTGAAAACATAACTGAACCCTTGTGTTTGCTTCAGCATTATTTACAATAGCCAAGATATGGATGCAACCTAAGGGTCCATAGATGGATGAATAGATAAAGAATATGATATACAATATAACGGAATATTATTGTCATTAAAAAAGGAAATCCTGCCATTTGTGACAACATGGATGGACTTGAGGGCATTATGCTAAGTGAAATGAGTCAGACAAAGAAAGACAAATATACTATATGACCTCACTTATATGTGGAGTCTAAAAAAAAATAAAATAAAACAAACAAACAACAACAACAGAAAAAAAAACTTCACAGAAACAGAGAACAGATAAGTGGTTGCCAGAGGCAGGGGATAGATCTTAAAATTCTCATCACAAGAAAAAGAAATTGTAACCAAGTATGGTGATGAATGTCAACTAGACATTATGGTGATCATTTCACAATATATACATATATTGAATTATTATGTGGTATACCTGAAACTAATATAATGCTATGTGTCAATTATATCAACAAAATACAAATAATAAACCTAGAATCTATAGATTTATGAGCCATGTCCTCCTAGAAAATGTCACATAAACCAGGCTATAATTAAAATGGAGATGTATCATAGACTAAATATTCCCACAAAATGAGATAATGTTCCAATACCTCACTTAGAGATCTTGTCTACTCTGAACTAGATAACATGTATTTGATGTAGAAAGGAAAACCCTAAGAGCCACCTTAGCATCTCAGATCTCTTGCTGCTTTGTCTGAGCCTCTTTATTATTTCTATACTGAAATTATTATTAACACTTGATACTGGCTAATATTTCTGATTCCTGTGAGCCTGTTTGACAATCTGATCCTTTGTTTTAGCTCACACTCCTAGGAATGAACAGTCCTATGCCTGCTGTCATCCCTGGCAGAGCAGAAGGAAAAGAGGGAGTCTTCCTTTGCCATGGGAGGAAAAACTTCTAATAAAGTTTTAATGCTGGTGATTCAAGCCTCTAAAATCCCCAGACACAAAGAGAATCTGCACCCATCTGCCAACTCCTATCCATAGGCCTTCTCCACGTGCTCACAAGAAAGACTGGAGTCAGATCAGAGGAACTGAGAAAGAATGCCAAGGCCCAAGCATAAGAGACATTGGTGTCTGAGGGAAGAACAGAAGAACTAAGAGAAATTCTCCAGGCACTCTAGGCCTTCATTAAGTATGAAGAAGGGGTCACCTGTAGCTGGGATGGGGCAAAAGAGCTGAGAGGTGCAAGCTTGAGGTGCAAGCATGTGAGGCCTGCTCAAGTCTGAGAACAGGAGGATTAAAAGAAATTTTCCAGGAACTCTAGTCCTTACACTGAGTACAAGGCAACAGAAGTGTATCACTGAAGAACGGGCAGAACAACTGAGAGAGACCCCGTCTGAGATGCAGATACCAGGGGTCTGACCAAATTTGATGCCAGGGCTAAAGAACTGAGAAAAATATTCTGGTCACTTTGGGCCTCAGCAGCAGCCACCTGTTGTTGAGGAAAATAATATAACTGAGGGAGACTCCCTGACATACAGGCATGTAGGGCTGCTGAATGTTAAGAGCAAGGAAAGATCCAGGCACATATATCTCAAGCTTGCTACAGGGAAGATCCTTATCTCACCTTCAAATAATTTAAACCCATTGGTTAACTGAATCCAACTGAAGTAACCACTAAATCCAAAGCCAGCTCAACCACAGACTAGATTAACGCAGTCTCTTAGTGGGCTGACAAAAGGAGAGATGTGACTTTCATGAGCAAAAATATTATTTACTGCAAGATCTCATGCTCTTTACATTCAGAGTTTAAAATTCAATCAAAAATTATGAGACACATAAAGAAGTAAGATCATTTAACTTATCCCTAGGAAAGTGTTACTGAATTGTGTTCAGTAATTGTGTTCAGTAATGAACTGAATTGTGTTTCCCCCTCTCCCCTGCAAAAAAAACAAAAACAAAAACTCATAGATTGAAGCCCTAAGCTCCAATGTGCTTGTATTTGGAGAGAGGGCCTTTAAGAAGGTAATTAAGGTTAAGTGAGGTCGTAACAGTCAGGCCCTAATATGATAAGATTTGTATCCTCATAAGAAGAGGGGAGACACCAGAGACCTTACTCTCTCAGTGCATACACAGAGAAAAGGCCATGTGAGAACACTATGAGAAGGTGGTCACCTGCAAGCAAGGAAGAGAAGACGCACCAGAAACCAACCCTGCTGGCACCTTGAACTCAGGCTTCTAGCCTCCAGAACTGTGAGAAAATAAATATCTGTCATTTAAGCCAACCAGTTGTGGCTTGTTATTGCAGCTGAGCTGACTAATATAGAAAGAAAACACTCAATAAAATCAGATCCAGATATAAATCAGAGATTAGAATTATTAGACAGGGATTTTAAAGTAACTATAATGAACATATTACAGGATCTAATGAACAAGGAGAAAAACATACATGTACAGATGGGGAATTTCAGCAGAGATATGGAAACTATGTACAAAGCTATGGTACAAATGAACTTATTTACAAAACAGAAATAGAGTCACAGATGCAGAAAACAAACTTATGGTTACCAGGGGGGGGAAACGGGGGTGAGGGGTGGGTATAAATTGGGAGACTGGGATTGACATATACACACTACTATATATAAAATAGATAACTAATAAGGACCTACTGTATAGCACAGGGAACACTTCTCAATATTCTGTAATGACCTATATGGGAAAAGAATCTAAAAAAGAGTAGATATGTATAACTGATTCACTTTGCTGTACAGCAGAAACTAACACAACATTGTAAATCAACTATACTCTAACAAAAAAAAATTTTTTTAAGCTAATGGAAATAAAAAATAAAATTAGACAAATAAAGATATTTTTCAGTGGGCTTATCAGCAGGCTGGACACAACAGAAAAAAAAATCACTGAATTGAAAGTAATTATCAATATGCAGGCTAGGAGGGCAGACAACCAATAATGGCTGATTTCTCATCCAAATGAATAGAATCAGAGGACTAGGGAATTTTTTTTAAGTGCTGAAAGACATAAGTTAATTTAGCATTCTATGACCAGAAAAACTACTCATCAAAAATGAAAGTGAAATAAAGACATTTCCGACACACAAAACTACAAAAAATGTTTCACCTGCACACCTGAATTACAAGATATGCTAAAAGAAGTTTCTTAAGCTGAAAGGAAATGATTCCAGATGGAAATCCAGTTCTGCAAGAACGAATGAGAAACAAAAAAAAAGGAAATACTTTAGAAAATATATGACTTTTTAAAGCTTACATATATTTTTAAATCTCTTTAAAGGAATATTGATTGTTAAAAATAAAAATAATACTCTATTGTAGCATTTACTGTCTATGTATAAATAAAATATATAATAAAAAAGCAAAAAAGTCAGGAGTGAAAACTGTAAGGTTTTTACAAAGTTTGTGAAGCAGAAGAACATTTTTTGAAAGTTAGCAGTAATAAATTAAAGTCAATAGCAGAGGCGAAATGGAATACTAAATATACTCAATCTAGGAGAACACATAGTAAAGGAGAAAGGAGAAAATTGTGCATAAAAGGAAAATAGAAAACAAACACAAGGTGATAGAGTTAAGCCCAACATATTTATAATGACATTAACAGTACATAGATAGAAACAATTAAAAATGTGCTGTATTCAGAGACCTTCAAGATGGTGGAGGAGTAAGACGTGAAGATCACCTTCCTCCCCACAAAAACATCAGAAATACATCTACATGTGGAACAACTCCTACAGAACAGCTACTGAATGCTGGCAGAAGACCTCAGACTTCCCAAAAGATTTTTTTTTCCTTTTTCTCTTTTTGTGAGTGTGTAAGTGTATGCTTTTTGTGTGATTTTCTCTGTATAGCATTGATGTTACCATTTGTCCCAGGGTTCTGTCTGTCCGGTTTTTTTGGGTTTTGTTTTTTCAGTATAGTTTTTAGCACTTGTTACCATTGGTGGATTTGTTTTTTGGTTTGGTTGCTCTCTTTTTTCATTCTTTATTTTTTATTACTTTTTTAATTTTTAATAATGTTCTTACTTTTCATTTTATTTCATTTTATTATTTTTTCTTCTTTCTCTCTTTATTTTTTCTGCCTTTCCTTCTGAGCCATGTGGCTGACAGGTTCTTGGTGCTCTGGCCAGGTGTGAGGCCTGTGCCTTGGAGGCGGGAGACCCAAGTTCAGGATATTGGTCCACCAGAGACCTCACGGCTCCACGGAATATCAAACAGCAAAAGTTCTCCCAGATATCTCCATCTAAACGTTAAGACCCAGCTCCACTCAACGACCAGCAAGATACAGTGCTAGACACCCTAGGCCAAACAACTAGCAAGACAGGAACACAACCCCACCCATTAGCAGAGAGGCTGCCTAAAATCATAATAAGGTCACAGACACACAAAAACACACCACCGGACGTGGTCCTGCCCACCAAAAAGAAAAGATCCAGCCTCATACACCAGAATACAGGCAGCAGTCCCCTCCACCAGGAACCTACAAAACCCACTGAACCAACCTTAGCCACTGGGGGCAGACATCAAAAACAACGGGAATACGAGCCAGTATCCTGTGAAAAAGAGACCCCAAACACAGTAAGTTAAGCAAAATGAGAAGACAAACACAGAGCAGATGAAGGAGCAAGGCAAAAACCCACCAAACCAAACAAACAAAGAGGAAATAGGCAGTCGACCTGAAAAAGAATTGAGAGTACTGATAGTAAAGATGATCCAAAATCTTGGAAATAGAATAGAGAAAATACAAGAAAGTTTTAACAATGACCTAGAAGAACTAAAGAGCAAACAAACAATGATGAACAACACAATAAATGAAACTAAAATTTATCTAGACGTAATCAATAGCAGAATAACTGAGGCAGAAGAATGGATAAGTGACCTGGAAGAGAAAATAATGGAAAAAACTACCACAGAGCAGAATAAACAAAAAAGAATGAAAAGAAATGAGGACAGTCTCAGAGACCTCTGGAACAACATCAAACACACCAATATTCAAATTATAGGCGACCCAGAAAAAGAAGAGAAAAAGAAAGGGACTAAGAAGGTATTTGAAGAGATTACAGTTGAAAACTTCCCTAATATTGGAAAGGAAATAGTTAACCAAGTGCAGGAAGCACAGAGAGTCCCATACAGGATAAATCCAAGGAGAAACATGCCAAGACACATATTAATCAAACTATCAAAAATTAAATACAAGGAAAACATATTAAAAGCAGCAAGGGAAAACCATCAAATAACATACAAGAGAACCCCCATAAGGTTAACAGCTGATCTTTCAGCAAAAACTCTGCAAGCCAGAGGGAGTGGCAGGCCATATTTAAAGTGATGAAAGGGAAAAAAACTACAACCAAGATTACTCTATCCAGCAAGGATCTCATTCAGATTTCACAGAGAAATTAAAAACTTTACAGACAAGCAAAAGCTAAGAAAATTCAGCACCACCAAACCAGCTTTACAACAAATGCTAAAGGAACCTCTCGAGGCAGGAAACACATGAGAAGAAAAATACCTACAATAACAAACCCAAAACAATTAAGAAAATGGTAATAGGAACATACATATCACTAACTACCTTAAATGTAAATGGATTAAATGCTCCAACCAAAAGACATAGACTGGCTGAATGGATACAAAAACAGGACCCATATATATGCTGTCTACAAGAGACCCACATCAGACCTAGGGACACATACAGACTGAAAGTGAGGGGATGGAAAAAGATATTCCATGCAAACGGGAATCAAAAGAAAGATGGAGTAGCAATTCTCATATCAGACAAAATAGACCTTAAAATAAAGACTATTACAAGAGACAAAGAAGGACATGACATAATGATCAAGGGTTCAATCCATGTAGAAAATATAACAGTTGTAAACATTTATGCACTCAACATAGGAGCACTACAATACATAAAGCAAATGCTAACAGCCATAAAAGGGGAAATCAAAAGTAACACAATCATAGTAGGGGACTTTAACACCTCACTTTCAGCAATGGACAGATCATCCAATATGAGAATAAATAAGGAAACACAAGCTTTAAATGATACATTAAACAAGAAGGACTTAACTGATATTAATAGGACAGTCCATCCCCCCAAAAAACAGAATACACTTTCTTCTTAAGTGCTCATGGAACATTCTCCAGGATAGATCATATCTTGGGTCACAAATCAAGCCTTGGCAAATTTAAGAAAATTGAAATCATATCAAGTATCATTTCCGACCACAACACTATGAGACCAGATACCAATTACAGGAAAAAAATCTGTAAAAAATACAAACACATGGAGGCTAAACCATACACTACTAAATAACCGAGAGATCACTGAAGGAATCAAAGAGGAAATCAAAAAATACCTAGAAACAAATGACAATGAAAACATGACGACTCAAAACCGATGGGATGCAGCAAAAGCAGTTCTAAGAGGGAAGTTTATAGCAACTCAATCCTGCCCCAAGAAACAAGAAAAATCTCAAATAAACAACCTAACCTTACACCTAATGTAGGTAGAGAAAGAAGAACAAAAAGCCCCAAAGTTAGCAGAAGGAATGAAATCATAAAGATCAGATCAGAAATAAATGAAAAAGAAATGAAGGAAACAATAGCAAAGATCGATAAAACTACAAGCTGGTTCTTTGAGAAGATAAACAAAATTGATAAACCATTAGCCAGACTCATCAAGAAAAAAAGGGAGATGACTCAAGTCAATAGAATTAGAAATGAAAAAGGAGAAGTAACAACTGAAACTGCAGAAATACAAAAGATCATGAGAGATTACTACAAGCAACTCTATGCCAATAAAATGGACAACCTGGAAGAAATGGACAAATTCTTTAAAAAGCACAACCTTCCAACACAGAACCAGGAAGAAATAGAAAATATAACAGACCAATCACAAGCACTGAAATTGAGACTGTGATTAAAAATCTTGCAACAAACAAAAGCACAGGACAAGATGGCTTCACAGGTGAATTCTATCAAACATTTAGAGAAGAGCTAACACCTGTCCTTCTCAAACTCTTCCAAAATAGCAGAAGGAGGAACACTCCCAAACTCATTCGATGAGGCCACCATCACTCTCATACCAAAACCAGACAAAGACATCACATAGAAAGAAAACTACATGCCAATATCACTGATGGACATAGATGCAAAAATCCTCAACAACATACTAGCAAACAGAATCCAACAGCACATTAAAAGGATCATACACCATGATCCAGTGGAGTTTATCCCAGGAATGCAAGGGTTCCTCAATATATGCAAATCAATCAATGTGATAAACCATATTAACAAATTGAAGCAGAAAAACCATATGATCATCTCAATGGATGTGGAAAAAGCTTTCAACAAAATTCAACACCATGTATGATAAAAACCCTCCAGAAAGTAGGCATAGAGGGAAATTACCTCAACATAATACAGGCCATATATGACAAACCCACAGCCAACATCGTTCTCAGTGGTGAAAAACTGAAACCATTTCCTCTAAGACCAGGACAAGACAAGGTTGTCTGCTCTCACCACTACTATTTAACATAGTTTAGGAAGTTTTAGCCACAGCAATCAGACAAGAAAAAAAATAAAATGAATCCAAATAAGAAAAGAAGTAAAGCTGTCACTGTTTGCAGATGACATGATACTATGCATAAAGAGTCCTAAATATGCTACCAGAAAACTACTAGAGCTAATCAATGAATTTGGCAAAGTTGCAGGATACAAAATTAATGCACAGAAACCCCCTGCATTCCTATACACTAACAACGAAAAATCTGAAAGAGAAATTAAGGAAACAATCCCATTTACCACTGCAACAAAAACAATAAAATACCTAGGAATAAACCTACCTAAGGAGACAAAAGACCTGTATGCAGAAAACTATAAAACACTGATGAAAGAAATTAAAAACGATACAAAGAGATGGAGACATATACCATGTTCTTGGATTGGAAGAATCAACATTGTGAAAATGACTATACTACCCAAAGCAATCTACAGATTCATTGAAATCCCTATGAAACTACCAATGACATTTTTCACAGAACTAGAACAAAAAATTTCACAATTTGTATGGAAACACAAAAGACCCCAAATAGCCAAAGCAATCTTGACAAAGAAAAACGGAGCTGGAGGAATCAGGCCCCTGGACTTCAGACTCTACTACAAAGCTACAGTAATCAAGAAAGTATGGTACTGGCACGAAAGCAGAAATATAGATCAATGGAACAGGATAAAAAGCCCAGAGATAAACCCACACACATATGGTCACCTGATCTTTGATAAAGGAGGGAAGAATATACAATGGAGAAAAGACAGCCTCTTCAATAAGTGGTGCTGGGAAAACTGGACAGCTACATGTAAAAGAATGAAATTAGAATATTCCCTAACACCATATACAAAAATAAACTCAAAATGGATTAAAGACCTAAATGTAAGGCCAGACACTATAAAACCCTTAGAGGAAAACATAGGCAGAACACTCTATGACATAAATCACATCAAGATCCTTTTTGACCCACCTCCTAGAGAAATGGAAATAAAAACAAAAATAAACAAATGAGACCTAATGAAACTTAAAAGCTTTTGCACAGCAAAGGAAACCATAAACAAGACAGAAAGACAACCTTTGGAATGGGAGAAAATATTTGCAAATGAAGCACCTGACAAAGGATTAATCTCCAAAATTTACAAGCAGTACATGGAGCTCTATATCAAAAAAACAAACAACCCAATCCAAAAATGGGCAGAAGACCTAAATAGACATTTCTCCAAAGAAGAGATACAGATTACCAACAAACACATGAAAAGATGCTCAACATCACTAATCATTAGAGAAATGCAAATCAAAACTACAGTGAGGTATCACCTCACACTAGTCAGAATGGCCATCATCAAAAAATCTGTAAACAATAAATGCTGGAGAGGGTGTGGAGAAAAGGGAACCCTCTTGCACTGTAGGTGGGAATGTAAATTAACACAGCTGCTATGGAGAACAGTATGGAGTTTCCTTAAAAAACTAAAAGTAGAACTACCATATGATCCAGCAATCCCCCTACTGGGCATATACCCTGAGAAAACACTAATTCAAAATGAGTCATGTACCACAATGTTCACTGCAGCTCCATTCACGATAGCCAGGACATGGAAGCAACCTAAGTGTCTATCAACAGATGAATGGATAAAGAAGATATGGCACATATGTACAATGGAATATTACTCAGCCATAAAAAGAAACGAATTTGAGTTATTTGTAGTGAGGTGGATGGACCTAGAGACTGTCATACAGAGTGAAGTAAGTCAGAAAGAGAAAAACAGATACCTTATGCTAACACATATATATGGAATCTAAAAAAAAATAAAAAATAAAAATGGCTCTGAAGAACCTAGAGGCAGGACAGGAATAAAGACGCAGACGTGGAGAATGGACTTGAGGACACGGGGAGGGGGAAGGGTAAGCTGCGACGAAGTGAGAGAGTGGCATGGTCATATATACACTACCAAATATAGAATAAATAGCTACTGGGAGGCAGCCGCATTGCACAGGGAGATCAGCTTGGTGTTCCGTGAACACCTAGAGGGGTGGGACAGGGAGGGTGGGAGGGAGACGTAAGAGGGAGGAGATATGGGGATATACGTATATGTATAGCTGATTCACTTTGTTATAGAGCAGAAACTAACACACCATTGTAAAGCAATTTTACTCCAATAAAGATGTTAAAAAAATAAAATGTGTTGTTTTCTGTTCCTTTTTTTTTTTTAACATCTTTATTGGAGTATAATTGCTTTACAATGTTGTGCTAGCTTCTGCTGTACAACAAAATGAATCAGCCATACATATACATATATACCCATATGCCCTCCCTCTTGCATCTCCCTCCCACCCTCCCTATCCCACCCCTCTAGGTGGTCACAGAACACCGAGCTGATCTCCCTGTGCTATGTGGCTGCTTCCCACTAGCTCTCTATTTTACATTTGGTAGTGTATATAAGTCCATGCCACTCTCTCACTTTGTCCCAACTTACGCTTCCCCCTCCCCGTGTCCTCAAGTCCATTCTCTACATCTGCATCTTTATTCCTGTCTTGCTCCTAGGTTCTTCAGAACATTTTTTTTTTTTTAAGATTCCATATATATGTGTTAGCATACGGTATTTGTTTTTCTCTTTCTGACTTACTTCATTCTGTATGACAGACTCTAGGTCCAGCCACTTCACTGCAAATAACTCAATTTCATTTCTTTTTATGGCTGAGTAATAGTCCACTGTATATATGTGCCACATCTTCTTTATCCATTGATCTGTCAATGGACACTTAGGTTGCTTCCATGTCCTGGCTATTTTAAATAGAGCTGCAATGAACATTTTGGTATATGACTCTTTTTGAATTATTGTCTTCTCAGTGCATATGCCCAGTAATGGGATTGCTGGGTCGTATGGTAGTTCTATTTTCAGTTTTTTAAGGAACCTCCCTACTGTTCTCCATAGTGGCTGTATGAATTTTCATTCCCACCAAAAGCGCAAGACGATTCCCTTTTCTCCACACCCTCTCCAGCATTTACTGTTTGTACATTTTTTGATGATGGCCATTCTGACTGTTATGAGGTGATACCTCATTGTAGTTTGGTGTGGTTTTTTTTGTTGTTTTATACACATTTATTTTAAAGCATAATATATAAGAAAAAGTAGAGTGTTTCACAAAGCACTTGATAAAAAATAGCTTTAAGTACAATTTTTTATCTCTAAAGTCTCTACCAAGGATAAGTATATACACTTTTAGTCATAAACGTGCAATTTTAAAGGCAGATTTCAGACCTTTTAAGCTACATGATAGCCAATGGTCAGATAAAGGACATTAAAAATGTGAATTTATAAAAATTTGAGGAAATTCATGAAAATGTTCTGTAAACTTTATAAACAAACATCTACCATATAATGTGGTAGATTTCATAATCTGCTTACAAATGCTTAAATACTTTCTTTTATAACATTATCTTATAAAGTTATTATTATAAAGTTTTAAATATTCTGGTTTAATTTCCCTTATGTCACCTTCACTAATATCAAGCACAGGTTTGTACTACACATATATATACACTACTGTTTCCCTTGCATAATGTCCCTCCATAAGAATATCTTTAGTCTGAGGAAAAACCGGAGCATAGCCAAATGCCACTTTAACTGCTTAATTAAGTGTTAAGTGCCCAGGTGATCTGGAAATGCTGCTTCAGACTTCTGAGCAGCAGTGTAGCTCCTCTGTAGATCTCCCATCTTATCAGATACTGTTGCAAAATTAAAATGCGGCTCATACATGTGGGGTGCTAAGGATGAAGCAGCTTGCAACTGTGCAGTGCTCTTGCATGTTTGACATGGCCCTTCCACATCTCCAGCACGGCCAGGTTGTTGTAGGTCTCTGCATGTTTATTGCTGTTAACCAGACCCAGCCTGAAGCACTGATGGGCCAGATTCGTATCTCCTATTCCCACAGCTACATGTCCCAAGATGTGCCAGACCTCAGCTACCTCCTCTTCATTTTCAGCCAGGGAAAGGGCACGTTCAAATGAGGTCAGAGTCATATCATACTGCTGGGCATAGAAGCAACAGATCCCCAGGTTGTTGAAAAGCTGGGAGTTATAAACACCCATCTGCAGGAATCGCCTGTAAAACCGGAGAGCTACTTCTGGTTGATCAGAATAAAAATGGTTGCTTCCAATGCATGCAGTGGCTTCCACCTGAGTGTTGTCCTGTTTCAAAACCTCTTTGTGGTATTCAGTGGTTGATGAAATATTGTTCATTTCCTCATAGATCCTGGCAATTCCACAAAGTAGGGTTTCTTCTCCTGGAAACTTATCTAAGCCTTGTTTGAAAAGATTTAAAGCAGTCACAGGTTGATCCAATGAGATGTAAACTTTTGCCAAGTAGAGAAATGTATCTACCATTTCCTGCTGCTTCAGGGCTGATTTAAATTGTTTTTCTGCTTCAAGATACATTCCTAACCTGTAGTAACATTCTCCAATCTGCACTTTCCACCACCAGTCCTTGTACTGAGAATGCTCTGTGGAAAGGGCAGCCAAATCCACAGCAGTCTTAACGTCATTTTCATGATGAAAGATATACTCAAACAAAGCCTTTGCCAATTTAGGTTTCTGGGCATACTTTCTTAAATTCAGTCTAGATAAATTTATAAAAGGTCCATCAGGACTTGTAAGCATGGAAGCCATTACCAGCCTAAAAAATCTTCCAGATGAGCTGGCGATAGGGTAAGCTGTGTAGGCAGTTCTGGGTGTTCTAATGGCCTGTTCCATAGTGCTTGGCCTTCCACTTTGTACG
The DNA here is from genome assembly GCF_028023285.1 of Balaenoptera ricei. NCBI lineage: Eukaryota > Metazoa > Chordata > Mammalia > Artiodactyla > Balaenopteridae > Balaenoptera > Balaenoptera ricei. The sequence goes on from NC_082642.1 coordinate 112,075,198, forward strand.
CTGGGTCTAAGGAAACCTGTAATGGGTATTCCAGCTTGAGTGATTGGCCTGACAGCTGGACTAGGCCCTCCTGTCTGGTTACTTCCAGGGAGTTTCAGAGATGTTCCAGGACGTGGAACTTGAGCATTTTTGTTCAGTATCATTCCTGCAATTCCTTCCTGATCTACGTCAATTTCTTCTATGTACACCCCTTCATTTAGTGCTCGTGCTTTTAAAATCTGGGCTGCCAGCTTTGTAACTTTGTACAAATTACTTTACCATGTGCCTCAGTGTGCTCAATCTGGTCATAAGGGGACTTCTCCAGCATCTGCATGCACAGATCTGCACAGAGCTGGAACTTCCTGTGCCTAAAATAGCTCCAGGCCAGGAGCAACGGCTCCATCTCCAAGCCCATGGCGGCCGGGAACCAGCCGCGAAAGACCGGGGCCCAGCCCAGGGAGGGCAAGGGGCGAGGAGCAGCTCTTTGTAGTTTTGATTTGCATTTCTCTAATGATTAGTGATGTTGAGCATCCTTTCATGTGCTTGTTGGCAATCTGTATATCTTCTTTGGAGAAATGTCTATTTAGGTCTTTGGCCCATTTTTGGATTGGGTTGTTTGTTTTTTTTGATACTGAGCTGAATGAACAGCTTGTAAATTTTGGAGATTAATCCTTTGTCAGTTGCTTCATTTGCAAATATTTTCTCCCATTCTGAGGGTTGTCTCTTCGTCTTGTTTATGGTTTCCTTTGCTGTGCAAAAGCTTTTAAGTTTCATTAGGTCCCATTTGTTTATATTTGTTTTTATTTCCATTTCTCTAGGAGGTGGGTCAAAAAGGATCTTGCTGTGATTTATGTCATAGAGTGTTCTGCTTATGTTTTCCTCTAAGAGTTTTATAGTGTCTGGCCTTACACTTAGGTCTTTACTCCATTTTGAGTTTATTTTTGTGTATGGTGTTAGGGAGTGTTCTAATTTCATTCTTTTACATGTAGCTGTCCAGTTTTCCAAGCACCACTTATTGAAGAGGCTGCCCTTTCTCCATTGTATATTCTTGCCTCCTTTATCAAAATTAAGGTGACCATATGTGTGTGGGTTTATCTCTGGGCTGTCTATCCTGTTCCATTGATCTATAGTTCTGTTTCTGTGCCAGTACCATACTGTCTTGATTACAGTACTTTGTAGTATACTCTGAAGTCCGGGAGCTTGATTCCTCCAGCTCCATTTTTCTTTCTCAAGATTGCTTTGGCTGTTCAGGGTCTTTTGTGTTTCCATACAAATTGTGAAATTTTTTGTTCTAGTTCTGCGAAAAATGCCATTTGTGGTTTGATAGGGATTGCATTGAATCTGTAGATCGCTTTGGGGAGTATAATGATTTTCACAATGTTGATTTTTCCAATCCAAGAACATGATATATCTCTCCATCTGTTTGTATCATCTTTAATTTCTTTCATCAGTGTCTTATAGTTTTCTTCACACAGGTCTTTTGCCTCCTTAGGTAGGTTTATTCCTAGGTATTTTATTGTTTTTGCTGCAGTGGTAAATGGAAGTGTTTCCTTAATTTCTCTTTGAGATTTTTCATCGTTAGTGTATAGGAATGCAAGAGACTTCTGTGCATTAATTTTGTATCCTGATACTTTACCAAATTCATTGATTAGCTCTAGTAGTTTTCTGGTAGCATCTTTAGGATTCTCTATGTATACTATCATGTCATCTGCAAACAGTGACAGTTTTACTTCTTTTCCATCTTGGATTCCTTTTATTTCTTTTTCTTCTCTGATTGCTGTGGCTAAAACTTCCAAAACTATGTTGAGTAATACTGGGAAAAGTAGACAACCTTGTCTTGTTCCTGATCCTAGAGGAAATGGTTTCAGTTTTTCACCATTGAGAACGATGTTGGCTGTGGGTTTGTCATATATGGCCTCTTTTATGTGGAGGTAAGTTCCCTCTATGCCTACTTTCTGGAGGGTTTTTATCATAAATGGGTGTTGATCTTTGTCAGAAGCTTTTTCTGCATTTACTGAGATAATCATATGGTTTTTTCTCCCTCAATTTGTTAATATGGTTTATCACATTGATTGATTTCCATATATTGAAGAATCCTTGCATTCCTGGGATAAACCCCTTGATCATGGTGTATGGTCCTTTTAATGTGCTGTTGCATTCTGTTTACTAGTATTTTCAGTTCCTATTTAAAAAGAAGAAAGGTATAAAAATCTATGTTTCAGAGATTTGTTCAAGATGGCGGAGTAGAAGGACGTGTGCTCACTCCCTCTTGTGAGAGCACTGGAATCACAACTAACTGCTGAACAATCATCGACAAGAAGACGCTGGAACTCACCAAAAATGATACCCCACATCCAAAGACAAAGGAGAAGTTGCAATGAGATGGAAGGAGGGGCGCAATCACAATAATATCAAATCCCACAACCACTGGGTGGGTGACTCACAAACTGGAGAACACTTATACCACATAAGTACACCCACAGGAGTGAAAGTTCTGAGCCCCAATTCAGGTTTCCCAACCTGGGGGTCCGGCAACAGGAGTAGGAATTCCTAGAGAATCAGACTTTGAAGGTTAGCGGGATTTGATTGCAGGACTTCAACAGGACTGGGGGAAACAGAGAGTCCACTCTTGGAGGGCACACACAAAGTAGTGTGCGCATCAGGACCTGGGGGAAGAAACAGTAACTCCATAGGAGACTGAACCAGACCTACCTGCTAGTGTTGGGGGGTCTCCTGCAGAGGCAGGGGGTGGCTGTGGCTCACCACGGGAACAAGGACACTGGCAGCAGAAGTTCAGGGAAGTACTCCTTGGCATAAGCCCTCCCAGAGTCTGCCATTAGCCCCACCAAAGAGCCAGGCAGGCTTCAGTGCTGGATCACCTCAGGTCAAACAACCAACAGGGAGAGAACCCAGCCCCACCCTTCAGCAAACAAGCGGATTAAAGTTTTACTGAGCTCTGCCCACCAGAGCAACACCCAGCTCTACCCATCACCAGTCCCTCCCATCAGGAAGCTTGAACAAGCCTCTTAGATAGCCTCATCCACCAGAGGGCAGGCAGCAGAAGCAAGAAGAACTACAATTTTGCAGCCTGTGGAATGAAAACCACATTCACAGAAAGATAGACAAAATGAAAAGTCAGAGGACTATGAACCAGATGAAGGAACAAGATAAAACCCCAGAAAAACAACTGAAAGAAGTGAAGATAGGCAACCTTCCAGAAAAAGAATTCAGAATAATGATAGTGAAGATGATCCAGGACCTTGGAAAAAGAATGGAAGCAAAGATCAAGGAGATGCAAGAAATGTTTAACAAAGAGCTAGAAGAATTAAAGAACAAACAGAGATGAACTACACAATAACTGAAATGAAAAACACACTAGAAGGAAATAATAGCAGAATAACTGAGGCAGAAGAACAGATAAGTGACCTGGAAGACAGAATGGTGGAATTCACTGTCATGGAACAGAATAAAGAAAAAAGAATGAAAAGAAATGAAGACAGCCTAAGAGACCTCCGGGAAAACATTAAGTGCAACAACATTCGCATTATAAGGGTCCCAGAAGGAGAAGACAGAGAGAAAGGACCCGAGAAAATGTTTGAATATTTGAAAATATCTGAATCAATTGAATATTGATTATAGGCGAAAACCTCCCTAACATGGGAAAGGAAATAGCCACCCAAGTCCAGGAAGTGCAGTGAGTCCCAGGAAGGATAAACCCAAGGAGAAGCATGCCGAGACATACAGTAATCAAATTAACAAAAATTAAAGACAAAGAAAAATTATTGAATGCAACAAGGGAAAAATGACAAATAACATACAAGGGAACTCCCATAAGGTTAACAGCTGAATTCTCAGCAGAAACTCTACAAGCCAGAAGTGAGTGGCGTGGTATATTTAAAGTGATGAAAGTGAAGAACCTACAACCAAGATTACTCTAGCCGGCTAGGATCTCATTCAGATTCGACAGAGAAATCAAAAGCTTTACAGACAAGCAAAAGCTAAGAGAATTCAGCACCACTAAACCAGCTCTACAACAAATTCTAAAGGAACTTCTCTAAGCGGGAAACACAAGAGAAGAAAAGGACCAACACAAACAAACCCACAACAATTAAGAAAATGGTCATAGGAATATATATACTGATAATTACCTTAAATGTGAATAGATTAAATGCTCCAACCAAAAGACACAGGCTTGCTGAATGGATACAAAAACAAGACCCATATATATGTTGTCTACAAGAGACCCACTTCACACCTAAGGACACATACAGACTGAAAGTGAGGGGATGGAAAAAGATAGTCCATGCAAATGGAAATCAAAAGAAAGCTGGAGTAGCTATACTCATATCAGATAAAATAGACTTTAAAATAAAGAATGTTACAAGAGACAAGGAAGGACACTACATAATGATCCAGGGATCAATCCAAGAAGAAGATATAACAATTATAAATATATATACACCCAACATAGGAGCACCTCAATACATAAGGCAACTGCTAACAGCTATAAACGAGGAAATAAACAGTAACATAATAATAGTGGGGGACATTAACACCTCATTTACACCAATGGACAGATCATCCAGACAGAAAAGTAAAGAAACACAAGCTTTAAATGACACAATAGACCATAGATTTAATTGATATTTATACGACATTCCATCCAAAAACAACAGAATACACTTTCTACTCAAGTGCATATGGAACATTCTCCAGGATAGATCACATCTTAGGTCAGAAATCAAGCCTTGGTAAATTTAAGAAAATTGAAATCATATCAAGCATCTTTTCTGACTACAAGGCTATGAGATTAGAAATCAATTACAGGGGAAAAAAAGGAAAACACAAACACATGGAGGATAAACAATACATTACTAAATAACCAAGAGATCACTGAAGAAATCAAAGAGGAAATCAGAAAATACCTACAGACAAATTACAATGAAAAGATGACAATCCAAAACCTATGGGATGCAGCAAAAGCAGTTCTAAGAGGGAAGGTTATGGCAATAAATTCCTACCTCAAGAAACAAGAAAAACCTCAAATAAGCAATCTAACCTTACACCTAAAGGAACTAGAGAAAGAAGAACAAACAAAACCCAAAGTTAGTAGAAGGAAAGAAATCATAAAGATCAGAGGAGAAATAAATGAAATAGAAACAAAGAAAATAATAGCAAAGATCAATAAAACTAAAAACTGGTTCTTTGAGAAGATAAACAAAGTTGATAAACCTTTAGCCAGACTCATCAAGAAAAAGAAGGAGAGGACTCAAATAAATAAAATTAGAAATGAAAAAGGAGAAGTTACAATGGACATTGCAGAAATACAAAGCATCATAAGAGATTACTATAAGCAACTCTATGCCAGTAAAATGGACAACCTGGAAGAAATGGACAAATTCTTAGAAAGGTATAACCTTCCAGACTGAACCAGGAAGAAATAGAAAATATGAACAGATCAATCACAAGGAATGAAATTGAAACTGTGATTAAAAATCTTACAACAAACTAAAGTCCAAGACCAGGTGGCTTCACAGGTGAATTCTATCAGACATTTAGAGAAGAGCTAACACCCATCCTTCTCAAACTCTTCCAAAAAATTGCAGAAGGAGGAACACTCCCAAACTCATTCAATGAGGCCACCATCACCCTGATACCAAAACCAGAGAGAGATACTACAAAAAAAGAAAATTACAGACCCATATCACTGATGAACATAGATGCAAAAATCCTCAACAAAATACTAGCAAACAGAATCCAACAGCACATTAAAAGGATCATACACCATGATCAAGTGGGATTTAACCCAAGGATGCAAGGATTCTTCAATATATGCAAATCAATCAGTGTGATACACCATATTAACAAATTAAAAAATAAAAACCATATGATTATCTCAGTAGACGGAGAAAAAGCTTTTGACAAAATTCAACACCCATTTATGATAAACACTCTCCAGAAAGTGGGCATAGAGGGAACCTACCTCAAAATAATAAAGGCCATATACGACAAACCCACAGCAAACATCATTCTCAATGGTGAAAAACTGAAAGCATTTCCTCTAAGATCAGGAACGAGACAAGGATGTCCACTCTCACCACTATTATTCAACGTAGTTTTGGAAGTCTTAGCCATGGCAATCAGAGAAGAAAAAGAAATAAAAGGAATCCAAATTGGAAAAGAGGAAGTAAAACTGTCACTGTTTGCATATGACATGATACTATACATAGGGAATCCTAAAGATGCTACCAGAAAACTACTAGAGCTAATCAATGAATTTGGTAGAGTTGCAAGATACAAAATTAATGCACAGAAATTTCTTGCATTCCTATACACTTACAATGAAAAATCAGAAAGAGAAATTAAGGAAACAATCCCATTCACCATCGCAACAAAAAAGACTAAAATACCTAGGAATAAACCTACCTAAGGAGGTAAAAGACCTGTACTCAAAAAACTATAAGAGACTGATGAAAGAAATCAAAGATGACACAAACAGATGGAGAGATATACCATGTTCTTGGGTTGGAAGAATCAATATTGTGAAAATGACTATACTACCCAAAGCAATCTACAGATTCAATGAAATCCCTATCAAATTACCAGTGGCATTTTTTACAGAAGTAGGACAAAAAATCTTACAATTTGTGTGGAGACACAAAAAACCCCGAATAGCCAAAGCAGTCTTGAGGAAAAAAAAACAGAGCTGGAGGAATCAGACTCCCTGACTTCTGACTATACCACAAAGCCACAGTAATCAAGACAATATGGTACTGGCACAGTAACAGAAATATAGATTAATGGAACAAGATACAAAGCCCAGAGATAAGCCAACACACCTATGGTCAATTAATCTATGACAAAGGAGGCAAGGATTTACAATGGAGAAAAGACAGTCTCTTCATTAAGTGGTACTGGGAAAACTGCACAGCTACATGTAGAAGAATGAAATTAGAACACTCCCTAACACCATACACAAAAATAAACTCAAAATGGATTAAAAACCTAAATGTAAGACTGGACACTATAAAACTCTTTGAGGAAAACATAAGAAGAACACTCTTTGACATTAATCACAGCAAGATCTTTTTTGACGGACCTCCTAATGTAATGGAAATAAAAACAAAAATAAACAAATGGGACCTAATGAAACTTAAAAGCTTTTGCACAACAAAGGAAACTATAAACAAAACGAAAAGACAACCCTCAGAATGGGAGAAAATATGTGCAAATAAAGCAACGGACAAAGGATTAATCTCCAAAATATATAAACAACTCATGCAGCTCAATATTAAAAAACCAAACAATCCAATCAAAAAATGGGCAGAAGACCTAAATAGACATCTTGCCAAAGAAGACATACAAATGGCCAAGAAGCACATGAAAAGCTGTTCAACATCACTAATTATTAGAGAAATGCAAATCAAAACTACAATGAGATATTACCTCACACCAGTTAGAATGGCCATCATCAGAAAATCTACAAACAACAAATGCTGGAGAGGGTATGGAGAAAAGGGAACCCTCTTGCACTGTTGGTGGGAACGTAAATTGATACAGCCACTATGGAGAACAGTATGGAGGTTCCTTAAGAAACTAAAAATGGAATTACCATATAACCCAGCAATCCCACTACAGGGGATATACCCAGAGAAAACCATAATTCAAAAAGATACATGCACTCCAATGTTCATTGCAGCACCATTTACAATAGCCAGGTCATGGAAGCAACCTAAATGCCCATCAACAGACGAATGGATAAAGAAGATGTGGTACATATATACAATGGAGTATTAGTCAAAAAAAGAAACGAAATTGGGTCATTTATAGAGACGTGGATGGACCTAGAGTCTGTCATACAGAGTGAAGCAAGTCAGAAAGAGAAAAACAAATATCGTATATTAACGCATATATGTGGAATCTAGAAAAATGGTACAGAAGAACCGGTTTGCAAGGCAGAAATAGAGACATAGAGGTAGAAAACAAACGTATGGACACCAAGGGGGGAACGTGAGGGGTGGTGGTGGGGGGGTGAATTGGGAGATTTGGATTGACATATATACACTAATATGTATAAAATAGATAACTAATACGAACCTGCTGTATAAAAAATAAATAAAATAAAATTTAAAATTTTTTTAAAAAATCTGTTTCCACCTTAAGAAGCTAGTTTAAAGAAAAAGAAAGAGAAAATAAAATTCAAAGTATCTAGAAGAGGGCTTCCCTGGTGGCGCAGTGGTTGAGAGTCTGCCTGCCAGTGCGGGGGACACGGGTTCGAGCCCTGGTCTGGGAAGATCCCACATGCCACGGAGCAACTAAGCCCATGAGCCACAACTACTGAGCCTGCGCGTCTGGAGCCTGCGCTCTGCAACAAGAGAGGCCGCGACAGTGAGAGGCCCACGCACCGCAATGAAGAGTGGCCCCTGCTCGCCACAGCTGGAGAAAGCCCTCGCACAGAAACGAAGACCCAACACAGCCAAAAATAAATAAATAAATAAATAAATAAATAAATAAATAAAAGTATCTAGAAGAAAAGAAGTAAAAATAAGAACAGAAAACAAAGCAGAAAATGCAGAACAATAGAAAAAATTAACAAGGTCAAGAGTTTCTTTAAAGATTAATAAAATTGATAAATCTCTAGCAAGAGAAGTTAAGAAAAAGAAAGAAGATAAAATCTTCAAACATTAGAAAAGAAAGAAGGTTCATTACTACAGATCCTATAGATATTAAAAATAACAAGTTGGGTTTTTTTTAATAAATTTATTTATTTATTTATAGTTATTTTTGGCTGCGTTGGGTCTTCGTTGCCGTGCACAGGCTTTCTCTAGTTGTGGCGAGTGGGTGATACTCTTCATTGCGGTGCACAGGCTTCTCATTGCGGTGGCTTCTCTTGCTGTGGAGTACAGGCTCTAGGTGCGCAGGCTCAGCAGTTGTGGCACACGGGATTAGTTGCTCCACGGCATGTGGGATCTTCCCAGACCAGGGCTCGAACCCGTGTCCCCTGCATTGGCAGGCGGATTCTCAACCACTGCGCCACCAGGGAAGTCCAACAAGGTGTTATTTTGAACAACATTTTGCCAATATGTATAACAACTTACATGAAATACACACATTTCTTGAAAAACATGTGTAGTGTACATGCCTGACATTAAGTTTTTAATTGTAATGTTAAGTGCCTGACGTTAAGTTTTGATTGCTGAGGCATCCATTTCAAAGATATCCATCTCAAATAAACATATTGCCAGCTGTATGACAGAGCAAAACAAGTAGATAAGGAACTAGGCTACTCCTACTGATGAAGTTCCCCTTTTATAAAGCCCTAGGTAGCCTAGATAACTGACCACTTTAGTGACTCCTGCAGTTCCCTAATTCCCACTCTTATGCTTTAAATTCACCAATAAAGAGTGAACTCACAAAGCCCGAGACACCTTACTCTCAGACCCTAACAGAGGCAGAGCTCCAGGTTTCCTCTCTCTTTCTTTTTCTCCAAGACCTTGCTGTGTGGCCCTCAGGCATGTTGTGTACCCACCAGGATCTGTGAGTAATAAATCTTATTCTTAAAAGTTCCCTGATCATTTCTTGCTGAAGTGCATCCTGCAGTCATAATAAGAACCATAAGGGCCAGCCCAGCCACAGCATTGGCCCAGCCACAATACTGGTGAGGGTGAGGGGAGGGTTCTGTAGGGCTGGGTGAGTGCCTCAGGCACTCCCAGCCAAGAACATCACCATCAATGGGCTGGGAGGACACAACGACATAACTTATCAAAACTGACAAGACAAGGGAATTCATTGGTAGTCCAGTGGTTAGGACTCTGCCCTTCCACTATAGGGGGCATGTGTTTGAACCCTGGTTGGGGAATTAAGATCCCACACACCATGCAGTATGGCCAAAAAATAAAAGAGAAATTTTTTAAAAAGTAAAATACTTTTAAACAAATGACAAAACAAATAGAAAATCTGAACAGCCTTATATCTGGGATTTTTTTTAATATCAAATTTTAAATTTAAAAACTGCTAGGGCCCAATAGCTTTGATGGTAAATTCTATCAACCATTTATAAGGAGATAATGCCAATTCTACAAAAATTCTTCCAAAAACTAGAGGAGGGAAGGAACAGTTTCCAAGTCATCACATGAAGACAGCATAATTCTAATAAAATAAAACAAGCACTATTTAAGGAGATAAAATTACAGACCAACTTCCCTCAAGAATACAGATTTTTTTAAAAATAATAATGATGATGTTGACCTTTTCTGAGCCTCCTGACTTGAATCAACTAAAGCTTGGACTCTGTCAACCACCCAAGCCCCTTCATGAATATGCATGTTCCCTTAGCTTAAAACTTCCCCAGTTTTGCTGTTCAGGGAGACACTGCTTTGGGAAAGATCCCCAGTGTTCTCCTTACTTGCTACAAGTAGTAATAAATCCTCCCTTTGAAACCGAGTAGGACCCTGTGGGGCTCCTGGACGTGGAAGCCTTTCTGTGTCCCCTGATTGTTGTTTGTAGGGAATAAGCTTCACCCTCCATGACCTTCCCTGAGTTCCAAAGGGCAGGTTCAAACATTTGCTAATCAGGGAAGGGTGGGGATGCAGAGACAAGGCAGGAGCAGTCAAAAAACAATAGTGCAGCCTTGAGGCAGTGTCCTGGTTCCACTTCAAGGGATACACATAACAATATCTTTGAGGTCTTCTGCAGAACTAAACCCCCCCAAAAATGGACAATGTTAACTACTTGATGAACATTCTTCATTCCAGAGAGAACGTCACAGTTTGATAACCTTGAGAACCACAGAAGCTCATCAGGAAACCACCTAAGGACACATAAAAGGAGTGCAGGCCCTGCACACACCCTGATCCTTATTGGCAACCCCGCCCTTGAACCATTGCTATAAAATTCCTCACCAAATCCCCCTGGGTTGGGACACACAGTTTTGAGGGCATGAGTCCGCTGTTTCCGCCTTTGCCTGGCAAAACAATAAAGCTATTCTTTTCTACTTCACCCAAAACTCTGTCTCCGAGATTCAATTCAGCACCAGTGCACAGAGGCTGAGTTTTCGGCATCACTTTCTTCCTATCTTTGGCTTCGTTGTGTTTTTTGGCTTGACACCCTCCAAGAGATAAACCAGTTTTCCGGTAACAGTTGCAGAGTTGATCCAAAGCCTCAGTTGTATTTTTATATATACTAGCAATGAACAACTGGAAAATAATTTTTTCAATCACAAAGTACTAAGAGAAATTTAACAAAAGCTATGGGAGACTGCCACCCATAAAAACTTCAAAATATTGCCAAGAGAAATTAAAGAAGATCAGTCCTAAAGAGATGGAAGGATATACCATACCATGTTCACATATTAGAAGACTCAATGTTGTTAAAATATCAGTTCTCTTCAAATTGATCTATTGATTCAGTGCAATTCCAATAAAAATTCTGGCATACTTCTTTGTAGGAATTGACAGTATGACACGAAAACTTACATAGATATGCAAAGGACATAGAATATCTAAAATAATCTTGAAAAAAAGTCGGTATTGGAGGACTTACTCTACATAAGACTCACTTTAAAAATACAGTAATCATCTGGCACAAAAACAGACATATAGATCAATGGAACAGAATACGGAGCCCAGAAATAAACCCACTTACAGTCAAGTAATCTACAACAAAGGAGGCAAGAATATACAATGGAGAAAAGACAGTCTCTTCAATAAATGGTTCTGGGAAAATCAGGCAGCTACATGTAAAAACATGAAATTAGAACATTCTCTAACACCATATACAAAAGTAAGCTCAATATGGATTAAAGACCTAAATGTAAGACCGGAAACCATAAAACTCCTAGAGGAAAACATAGGCAGAACACTCTTTGGCATAAATTGTAGTAGTATTTTTTTGGATCTATCTCCTAAAGCAAAGGAAATAAAAGCAAAAATAAACAAATGGGACCTAACTAAACTTAAAAGCTTTTGTACAGCAAAGGAAGCTATAAACAAAACAAAAAAACAGCCTACAGAATGGAAGAAAATATTTGCAAATGATGTGACTCACAAGGGATTAATTTCCAAAATATACAAGCAGCTTATACAGCTCAATATCAAAAAAAAAAAAAACCCAATCAAAAAATGGGCAGAAGATCTAAATAGACAGTTCTCCAAAGAAGACATACAGATGGCCAAAAAGCACATGAAAATATGCTCAGCATCACTAACTATTAGAGAAATGCAAATCAGAACTACAATGAGGAATCACCTCACAGTGGTCAGAATGGCCATCATCAAAGAGTCTACAAATAACAAATGTAGAAGAGGGTGTGGAGAAAAGGGTACCCTTGTATACTGTTGGTAAGAATGTAAATTGATGTTACCACTATGAAAAACAGTATGGAGATTCCTTTAAAAACTAAAAACAGAGCTGCCATATGATCCAGCAATCCCACTCCTGGGCATATATCCAGGAAAGAGTAAAACTCTAATTTGAAAAGATACATGCACACCAGTGTCATAACAGTACTATTTACAATAGCCAAGACATGGAAGCAACCTAAGTGTCCATCGACAAATGAATGGATAAAGAAGATGTGAGATATATATATACATATATATATATATATGTATATATATATATATATATATATATATATATATATATATATATACACAATGGAATACTACTCAGCCATAAAATAGGATGAAATAATGTCATTTTGCAGCAACATGGTTGGACCTAGAGATCTTCATACTAAGTGAAGTAAGTCAGACAGAGAAAGACAAATATCATATGATATCACTTATATGTAGAATCTAAAAAAATGATACAAATGAACTTATTTACAAAACAGAAATAGGTTCACAGACATAGAAAACAAATTTATGGTTAGCAAAAAGGAAAGGGAAGGAAGGGATAAATTAGGAACTAGGGATTAACAGATACTCACTACTATAAATAAAATAGATAACCAACAAGGATCTACTGTATAGCACAGGGAACTATATTCAATACCTTGTAATAACCTATAATGGAAAAGAATCTGAAAAAGAATATATGTGTGTGTGTGTGTGTGTGTGTGTGTGTATTATGTGTGTGTGTGTATAACTGTATCACTTTCCTGTATACCTGAAACATTGTAAATCAACTATATTTCAATTTTTAAAAAGACAGTTCACAAAAGAAGATATAGGCATGGAAATAAGCATATGAAAAAGTGTTTAACTTCATTAGTCATCAGGGAAATGCAAATTAAAACCCCAATGATTACCACTATATACCCACTAGAATGGATAAAATGAAAAAGACTCACAATACCAAATATTATCAAGGACATAGAGCAACCAGAACTCTCATATATTACAGGTGTATGTGTAACACAGAAAACTGGCAGTTTCTCAAAATGTTAAACATACATTCACCCTATGACTCAGCAGTTTCATTCCTAGGTATTTATCCAAGAGATATGAAAACTAGGTCCACAAAAACACTTGTACAAGACTGTTCAGAGCAGTTTTATTAATTATAGCCAAAAACTGAAAACAGTTCAGATGTCCAACAGGAAAGTATATAAACAAAATATGATATATTCATACAACAGCATGCTACTCAGTCACAAGAAGGAATAAACTACTAATACACACAACAACAAGAAAGAATCCCAAAAACACTATGATAAATGAAAAGAAGCTTAGACACACACACACCAAAAAAACACATAGTATATGCTTCTATTTATATGAATTTCTAGAACAGGCAAATCTAATCTATGGTGATAGCAGAACAGTAGTCGCTTCTGGGAGTAAGGGTGGACTGAGAAGGGACATAAGGCATTTTCCCGGGGTAATGAAAATACTCTCTATCTTGACAGGGTTGTGGGTTACATAGGTAAATGCGTTTGTCAAATTCTATTGAACTGTATGCTTAATATCAGCGAATTTCATGATATGAAAGTCATACTTCAAACTAAGCTTTGATGTTAGAAGTCAGTGTAGTGGTTGACTTTGGGGAGGACTAAGGAATATTTGCTGGAAAGGGGACATGAGGAGGGCTTATGGTTACTGGTAAAGCTACCAGGGTGTGTTTACTTTGTGATAACATTCATCTATATATATTTTTTTATTGAAGTATAGTTGATTTATAATGTTTCAGGTGCACAGCAAAGTGATTCAGTTATGTATATGTGTATGTATGTGTGTATATATATATATATATATATAAATTCTTTTCCAGATTCTTTTCCACTATAGATGATTACAAGATACTGAATATAGTTCCCTGTGCTACACAGTAGGTTCTTGTTGTTATTCTATTTTATATATAATAGTGTGTATCTATTAATCCCATCTATATACTCCTTTTGTGCATCTTCTGTATGATTGTTATACTACAATAAAGTCTCAACGAAAGCCTCAGCCAACCATGGGGAATTCTGACGCTAGGATTGTCCCACATTGGGGTGAGAGGGTGTTTACAGTACAGGCCTTTACACTCAATTATGGGCTGCCCTGGGAAGGCAGCATGCTTGGGGGAGAAGTGACCCTTCAGATGAGGCATTTACCTCAGAGTGGGCTGACATCTGAGGAGTGTTTGCTGCCAGCACTTCCAGCTGACAAGTTGATAAGAATTCACTCCCAAAGTGGGGGAATTTGAGCAACTCATCACAATGTCCACTATACATTTTGTTCCTGGATCTCCTACATGAACTGTTTCAATCAATTATAGAATGAAAACAAAAAGAAAAAAAACAGAAACAGTGCATTAAGAGAGTCCCTCAATATTCTGGAAATGTAGTCTGTAGCTCATGAAAAACATTCCCATCAGAAAAAAAAAAAAAAAAAAAACCTGACTACTGAGTTTTAGGACATTTATTTCAAGAAGGGGTTTTGCCTATTTATGTCTATCAAAAATTATGTGTGTCTATGACTCAAACTTCCTCTAACCCTTTTCACTTTTATGCATTCATATTCTCTCAAATCATTTATTCAACAGCAAAATCTATAAATCTAGTTTAATCCCAACAGAAGTTCCATTATGGCTTTCTTTTATGAAACTTCACAAACTAACCTCAAAGTGTTTATGGAAGAGTAAATTTGCAAAAATAACTTTTAAAAACTTTAAGATATATAAATGGTGTGGAAAAGCATGCCTTACAACGTATCAAAGCATAATATAATGTTACAAAACCCAAAGAAGTGTGGCCCTGGCACCAATATAGGCAAATAGATCAGTGGACCAAAGTAGCAATTCCCAATCAGACTCATGCATATATGAAGTTGCACTTTAATAAGTAGTAAAATTAAGGAATATGCCATAAATGTTGTTGGGACAATTGCTCTGGCAAATGCATTTTTGTCCAATCTTATCCAAAAAAATCAGAAAGAGTTCACATTCACTTAGAATAGATAACAGTAGTTTTTAACCAAATACATTTGCCTGGGCCACCTGGGCATCCCTCAGAACATAAGAAAGTGGGAGATAAATTCTACAAATATTCAGGGAGCTGTCATATCAATTAAATTTTTAGGGGCTTAGTAGTCTAGAGCATGCTGGACATTTCCTCCGAAGTAAAGGATCGATTATTTGACTTTGTATCTCTCATCAAGAAGTACAACACAAAACCAGCTTCTTTGAGTTCTGAAAGAACATTCCATACCTGGGACATTACCCATTTTCTATGGAGTCCAAAGCAGGAAAGAGAAAGCAAGCAGGCCCAGGCTGTGGTGCAAGGGGCCCTGCTTCTTGAATCATATGACCAGTAGTCACTATTGCACTGGAGGTGTAAGGCATGGGAAAAGTTGTGTGAACTTTGTGACAGCACTAGCGAGAGAGCAAGGCCCTACCCCCTGCAGTGGAGAATTGTACATCTTACAAACAACAAATTCTGCTGTTCTACTGAACTATGGTAGAGATGGAGAGCTTGTTCCTGGAACATCAAGAGCACCACTGGCCAGAACTGCCGATCATAAGCTGTCAGACCCACAAAATCATAATAAGGCCTGAGGGCCCAGCAGCAGGCCATCATGAGATGCAAGTGGAACATCTGAGACTGAGCATGAACAGGGCCTGAGGGTTCAAGCAAGCTCCATGAGCAGGTAGCTAGATCTGCATGTCACTGTCCCCCACCACTATTGCACCAGCTCACACATACAGCCACATAGCAGTGACTTTATAACTAGCTCACCATGATGGTTAATTTATGAGGCAACTTGACTGGACCACAGGGTGCCCAGATATTTGAGAAAATATTATTCTGCGTGTTTCTATGAGGGTGTTTTTGGATGAGATTAACATTTAAATTGGTAGGCCTCTCACCTTCTGAGATGGCCCACACTCTATGGAGTGTGTACCTCTCTCAATAAATCTAGTTCTTACCTATCAAAAAAAAAATTGGTAGACTGAGTAAAGCAGATTGCCATCCAGAATGTGGGTGGGCCTCATGCAATCAGTTGAAGATCTGAATAGAACAAAAGGTTGATCCTCCCCTGAATATGAGAATTCTCCTGCCTGATGGCCTTCAAACTGAGATATCCACTCTCCCTGGTTCTACAGCAATTTCTGGCCTTTCATCTCAAAATGGAACATTGGTTCTGTATATTTTGGATTTGCCAGCCTCGATAATTGCATGAGCCAATTCCTTATAATAAATTTATGTATATATATTTATACATATATTTATGTATATACAGGTATACATATACATTATAGATATAGATATAGAGATAGAGATGACATAGACATAGACATAGATATAGCTATAGATATAGATATAGATATATATCTCCTCTATTGGTTCTGTTTCTCTGGTGAATACTGACTAATACTCATGAAGGGAAAAATGATTAAGTTTGGTCCATGGATTGGTCAGCTCAGTATGTGGGTGTAAGCCTAAGTAGACAGTGGCCAAATTATATTCCTATTCAAGGGTGATTCTGAAAGAGAACAGTGAGAGGAAATCCTCCCATTGGGCCAAGCTTTGGGTGGCACACCTGTTTGAGATAAAAAAAGGGGGTGGGGGGAATGTGGTCACTAGGGAATGTCTTAGTACAACTGATCAAGATTTTGGAAGGAGAAATACTGGAAGACTGGGGTCAAGGAAATCTATAGTAGGAGCATGTGGATGGACATATGGAAATGGATTCAAAGTCCGAAGGTATTGTATTGCATATAATCCCTAAAGAGAATCCATGACAGAAAAAGCACTAAGCACACAAGTAGATAAAATTATTTGACAGTAGACATATGTCAGCTTCTGCATTGGCCATCCCTTGCATTGGGCACATGGAAAAGTAGCCATGGTGGCAGAAATGGAGGCTATGCATGAGCTGAAAACCATGGACTCCCACTTACCAAAGCTGATCTAGCTATTGCTACTGCCAAATCTCCTATCTGCCAACAACAGGTCAACCCTAAATCCCTGTTACAGGACTCTCAATGAGACTGTGGTAGTTTGTCTCAAATGTGGCCACTGTCAATTCCTCTCTTCCCTTTATGCACATGCCATCCCTGCCATCAAGAGGTAGAATGTGTTCCTCCTTTCCCTTGGATCCAGGCTGAGCCTTAGTGACTCACTTACCAATAGAAATACAGACATTCTGGGGAATTCCCTGGTGGTCCAGTGCCTAAGATTCCATGCTCCCAATGCAGGGGGGCCCGGGTTCAATTACTGGAACTAGATCCTGCATGCTGCAACCAAGAGTTCACATGCCACAACTAAGAGTTCACATGCCGCAACTAAAGATCCTGCATGCCAGGCTTCCCTGATGGTGCAGTGGTTAAGAATTCACCTGCCAATGCAGGAGACATGGGTTCGAGCCCTGGTCTGGGAAGATCCCACATGCCGCAAAGCAAATAAGCCTATGCGCCACAACTACTGAGCCTGTGCTCTAGGGCCCACAAGCAACAACTACTGAGCCCACGTTCCACAACTATGGAAGCCCGTGTGCCTAGAGCTCATGCTCCACAACAAGAGAAGCCACTGCAATGAGAAGCCTGTGCAGCACAACGAAGAGTAACACCTGCTCGCCGCAACTAGAGAAAAGCCCGCGTGCAGCAACGAATACCCAATGCAGCCATAAATAAATAAATAAATAAAGATCCTGCATGCCGCTACTAAGACCCGATGCAGCCAAATAAATATTAAAAAAAAAAAAATACAGACATTCTGTAACTTTCAAAGCTAAGTTATAAGAAGCCTTGCAACTGTTACCTAGACCTCTCAGAATGCACCTCTCAGAACGGACCTCTCAGAAAGCTCTTTCCTGGAACTCTTGTTTGAGAGATACCACCTGTCAAATAAGCAGCTTGAGACATCTACCCTGAGATGACCATGCTATGAGAAAACAAGCCAACTATGGAGGCCCTGAACAACGAGATGTCACAGAGAGAGAGAGAGAGAGAGAGAGAGGCCAAGGTACACGGAGGCTCCAAACATCTGAGGAAAAAGCCACCTTAGAAGTGAATCCTCTAGCCTCGGACACCCCAGCTAGAGCCATGTGGACCAGAGACATACTGGCCAGCTGAGTCCTTCCTGACTTCCTAAACCAGGAAATCATGAGCAAAAGAGAATTGTTATTTTAAGTCACTAAGTTATGGGGTGGTTTATTATACAATAATAAAACCAATCAGCCATTTTCTTCACACCCTCTCCAGCATTTGTTGTTTGTAGATTTTCTGATGATGCCCATTCTAACTGGTGTGAGGGAACCCTCTTGCACTGTTGGTGGGAATGTAAATTGATACAGCCACTATGGAGAACAGTATGGAAGTTCCTTAAAAAACTAAAAATAGAACTACCATACGACCCAGCTATCCTGCTACTGGGCATATACCCTGAGAAAACACTAATTCAAAAAGAGTCATATACCAAAATGTTCATTGCAGCTCTGTTTACAATAGCCAGGACATGGAAGCAACCTAAGTGTCCATCAACAGATGAATGGATAAAGAAGATGTGGCACATATATATAATGGAATATTACTCAGCCATAAAAAGAAACGAAACTGAATTATTTGTAGTGAGGTGGATGGACCTAGAGTCTGTCATACAGAGTGAAGTAAATCAGAAAGAGAAAAACAAATACCGTATGCTAACACATATATATGGAATCTTAAAAAAAAAAAATGGTCATGAAGAACCTAGGGGCAAGATGGGAATAAAGACGCAGACCTACTAGAGAATGGACTTGAGGATATGGGGAGGGGGAAGGGTAAACTGGGACAAAGTGAAAGAGTGGCATGGACATATATACACTACCAAATGTAAAATAGATAGCTAGTGGGAAGCAGCTGCATAGCATAGGGAGATCAGCTCGGCACTTTGTGACCACCTAGAGGGGTGGGATAGGGATGGTGGGAGGGAGGGAGACACAAGAGGGAAGCGATATGGGGACATATGTATATGCATAGCTGATTCACTTTTTTATAAAGCAGAAACTAACACACTTTTGTAAAGCAATTATACTCCAATAAAGATGTTAAAAAAAAAAAAAAGATGTGGTACATATATACAATGGAATATTACTCAGCCATAAAAAGGAATGAAATTGGGTCATTTGTAGAGATGTGGATGGATCTAGAGACTGCCATACAGAGTGAAGTAAGTCAGAAAGAGAAAAACAAATATCATATATTAACGCATATATGTGGAACCTAGAAAAATGGTACAGATGAACCGGTTTGCAGGGCAGAAATAGAGACACAGATGTAGAGAACAAACGTATAGACACCAAGGGGGGGAAAGTGGCAGGGGGGGTAGTGTGATGAATTGGGAGATTGGGATTGACATATATACACTAATATGTATAAAATGGGTAACTAATAAGAACGTGCTGTATAAAAAAATAAAATTAAATAAAAAAAAAAAAACCAACCAGCCAGTTGGTGGTATTTGACCACATTAGACCCCTTCCACCTTGGAAAAGGTAACAATTCATTCTTACACTAATATGCAAATATTCCAGGTAGGGGTTAGCCTCTCCTATGTGCAGGCCTGAGAGCTTAGAAGGTATTTGACCCACTGTCCCAGCATCCCACATTATATCACCTCATATCACGAGAACAACAGCAAAGGAAGTACAGGAGTCAGCACGTGACCGCAGAATCCACTAGCTCATACTATACCAAGGAGAACTCGCTAAAATGATAGATCAGAGGCAATACCTTGCAAGGAGTATTGCACAGGAGTGCCATCCTTTAGAATGTTGTACTTTAAATCATTGACCTTTAAATGGTTCCTAATAGATCCCTAATAGGTTGAATACATGGGTCCAGGAACTAAGAAGTGGAAGTAGAAGGGGCCCCACTTACCATCACTCCTGGTGACCCACCTAGGGAGATTCTCCAAGTTCTTGGAGAAGCTTCCTGTTGTTGCAACTCAGGGCTTTTCAGAGTTAGAGGAATATCTCCACCAGCAGACAGAGGTAAAGTTCCATTGATCTCCATAGTGCCTCTGCCTCCTGAGCCCTTTAGCTTCTCATTCCATGATAACAGCTGTCCATAAGAGGAGTCATTTGATGTGGGCTGCCCCAGGAAGGGGACATGACTTTGGGCCAGGTAGCTGTCTATGGCAATCCTGAAGAGGACTGGAAGCTAAGGGCTGGACGTTGACAGCATTCCCAGCAGTTAAAGAAATAAGACTTTCTGTCCTGTAGGAGAATCTGAGCAGTGCATCGTACTAGTTCTTATCTACCTCACATTGTATTTGGTGAAGATAATAGGGGGGACCTTATATTTCATATGTAGATACTTATATTTCATATGTAGATACTTATATTTCATATGTAGATATTTATACTTGACCTCAATAAAATTCCTGATAGTTGTAAAAGCAAACCCAAGAGGTCTTATTTGAGCCTTCCTAGAGAGACTGAAAACGTTAGTGAAAAAACAAAGGTTTTCAACTGACCAATGGAGCAGAGTCAAGGGTTCCAGAAACAGGCCCAGACATATAAAGTCAACTAATTGACAAAGGTGACCCTGTGATTTAGTAAAGAAAGGATAGTCATTTTAATAAATAGTGCTGGGTAAATTGGATTTCCACCTGAAAGCTAATGCATTTTGACCCCTGCCTCACATCATACTAAAAAGTTAACTACAGACAGATTATAGATCTAACTGTAAAGGATAAGCTTTTAGAGGAAAACAAGTTGTTAAACATTTCCCAGCACATTGATATCCTACTCTCCCACCAGGTCACTTTTCACCCTTGAGCCTCCCAGCTCCTTCTTCCTCAGCTGATGAGCATTGAGAAAATTGACACCATAAAGGGGAAAGCTCATAACTTCTGTCAAACAATAAACCTACCTGAATTTATGCCCATATTCTCTATTTTCTCTCTTATTAAAATAAAAGCTCTACCTCTGTCCTATCAAAATAAAAACAAGCAAGTGAAAACAAAAAAAACTCCACTTTTGTTCTGTGCCTCAGTTTCCTTACCTATAAGCAAAGTAAGACTAATAATAGCTCCTGCTTCATTGTAGGAGTAGGTAGTATTAAATTAGTGACGGTAAAAATAGTTAAAATATTCACTGTTTCATGACAAGCACTAAATAAAGTGTTAGTTACTACTCTACCCAGCACATATCTTGAGGAAGTTGACTCTATTTATGATCTCCACTTCCTCACCTCTCATTCACTTTTAAAATCAAATCGCATTGCACCCATGCAAAATCTACTCTAAAGTCTTCCCATTGCATGCAGAATAAAATTTTAATCCTTTACCATGTAATCTACAAGACCTATCCCTTGTGATCCGGCCCCTGGTCATCTCATATTTTCTCTTAATTCTTCCGTTCTGTCAATCACTATGCCTCAGATAAAATGACCTTTTTTTTCTTCCTCCAATATTCCAACGTCATTCCTGTCTTTGTAATTGGGGTTTTCTTTTTTATTTGCCTCCCTCCATGAGCCACCACAAAAGTAGACATCATGTCTGTTTTCGCATCCATCAACACCCAAACACTCAGAATAATGTCTGCTACATAATAAGTACTCAAAAAAAAATGTGTGTGGACATCAAGAATTAGTTAATGAAAAACCCATTCTAACCTGGCTTCCTTCCATATCATGTTTCCAAATCCAGTAGACACGTAGACACATCTCTTCACATGTTATTCTATTTTCTCTGTTATTCCACAATTCACTCCATGAAACTCTCCTCTTTGGCTTTTGTGAGCCCAATGTTTCCTGATTTTTCTCCAACCTCATTGCGTTTTCTCCTGTTAAATATTCTGTGGAGGTTCCTCATCCTCTCTGGATATCTAAATTTTGAGTGTGTCAGGCATGGCTGGAGCCTGGGAATTATCTCTCCCTAGGTGCCCATGTCATCTGTGTCAAACATGACATGGCGCTTTGGTATGAAAATTGCCGTGAACAAATCAGTTAGAGGGTGGGGAAGAATTCTGGCATTTTTCCATCCCAAATGGAATTTCTGGTTAGACACTTGAATCTTCAGAATAGGTAAGATGATTTCTTCATGTGTGTGATGGAAGACAGGGAAATCCCCTATCAATTCATGACCTTGCCTTTGGAGTCTTGTGATAATCTCAGACTCTGGTTGTCTGCCCTCCTAGCCTGAATATTGCTTCTTTTCTCTGCCCAGGCTTGTCACCTGCTCTTCCCTTAATCTGTCATGCACCAACTCCCAGCACCTTTGTTGTCACACTACACCCTCTCTGAACCTCCTATTTGTAACATCTATCATGTGCTCTCTGTAGGCACACACAGGTGAGGTAGGACAGCAAGGCAATCATGCATGAGAAAAGGAAAAGCAATTAACATCTGTACATTGTATCACATGGCCACAAATCACCTCCCTGAATGGATTTAACTCAACATAATTTCTCTCATTCAGCTGCCACTTCTGCATGTTCCCTTCCAGTGTCACTGTACCCTTCCTGCAGAGGTTAGCCAAAGATACCAGACTTGCCACAGAACCACAATGTCTGAAATCTAAAGAAAGGACCAACAGAAATGAATAAGTACATCCATTTGTTATATTCTCTTTCTGGCCAATTCAAACACTATTTAATCTGTACGAATCAGGGCCGTGTTTTGAAAAGGGCATCACCTTAAAACACAGGAAGGGAATTAAAGACCATCCTTTCAGAAAAAATATTTGACTAGATGTTAACAGGCAGAGAACTCTACAGCTGTAAGTTTCTCAAACATTTTTGCTTGGTAATAGATGTATTTTTCCCTTTGCCTGATACGGTCCCTTTGTTAGTATAGTCAACAAAAGAAGCGGGGTGGGGGGCAGAGAGAAAGACTAACCTAGTTATTCTTGGTCCAGGTACTTGCCTGGGCAGATGTATCTGTCAGAATTAGGAAGCTGATCACCAGTGATAGAAGATATGTCTTCACCAGGAGAACCTGCCAACAGGTTCTTTAGGATTTCTGATTCTAGAAAATAATGGGTGGCAACAAAAAATTATGACCTGAATTATTTTATTTACTAAATAATTCCTGTTCATCATTTATTCCAACTTATTCTGAACTCCTCAGCAGAAAGAAATGCTAAATTATTTGCAAGTTCTGTATGTACCTAGCTTACCTCCTGCAATCAAGGCTATAGCTCAGGAAGCTGCCTTGTTTATTTCCTTTCTCCTACTTTAGCACTAGCACAGGGAGGGATTGTTTTATGGTTTATTTTTCCAGAGGGATAAGGCAGGGTCATGCTGCACCAGGTTCCTAAGAGAAAACCAAGGTCAATAATACAGAGGAGATATAAGCCTCATTACCCCTAGAAACAGGTAAAAAGAACAAGAGAAATGGCAATAAACCCCACATTTAAACAAATCTGTGGAAGATGAAAATTGGATGAAGGAGTGTGGTGACTGGTTTAACTTAGTAAAGGAAAGTGAACTCTAAATACCCATAGTGAGGACAACAAAGAAAGGCAAGCTTATCCACTCCACACGTTGGAATTGCTGGTTTGATAGTCGGTTTCCCCCAACAAATCCATAAGCTCCTCCTCAAGGGCAGGATGGAATCTGTCATCACTCAGGTTTTAATCCCAGAACCTAATAAAATGCTTGGCTGATACTAGGGGGTTCAAAAATTATTTGTGCATAAAAAGAGTGAATATATTAATTTGTTGAAGTATCTACTGGTAGGTCTATTTACTTAATCAGCGTTTAAAATCATGTTCTATGGTCAAGATTTTCCTTAGGGAGCTAGCCTGACATGACAGCTTTATTATTTAGACAGAATTCAGGAAACAAACTAGCAAGAGACAACAAAGAGATAGTTTTCTTTTGCTACTATAACAAATTACCAAAAACTTAGTGCCTTAAAACAACATAAATCTATTATCTTTCAATTCTAGAGGTCAGCTGTGTTTCTTTCTGGAAGCTCCTTTTCCTTGACTTTTCCAGTTTCTAGAAGCCACCCACATTCCCTGGTTCACAGCCCCCTTCCTCCATTTTCAAAGCCAGCGACTGTGGGATGAGTTCCTCTCACAGTCTGTCTATCTGATCCTTGTTCTATCATCACATCTCTCTCTGACACAGCTATGAATGTTTCTCAACTTTTAAAGACATGTGTGATTAGATCAGACCGACTTAGATAATCCAGGATCTTTCATGTTAAGATCCTTACCTTAATCACATCTGCAAAGCCCCTTAATCACATCTGCAAAGCCCCTTTTCATGTGTAAAGTAATAAAAGCCACAGTTCTCAGATAAAGATATGGACATCTTTGAGGAGCTATTTTTTGCCCACCACAAATGTCTTCCAGCCAAGTACCATTGGAGTATATTGGGCAAATGCCCTCAGCACCTCTTAGAAGGGTCCTGTTTCCCTGAAACAAGATCAGTGTCAGCCATGCTCAGCTGGGAAGGAAAATCCCTCCATAAACTAAATCATAAAATACCACCTCAGGGCAAGCCCCCAAATGTCCCCTCTGCTAACAAGACTTGATCTGGCTTTAGTCATGTCTCTCACAGGGATCACCTGACTGACTGCTTACATCAGGCTATATCAAGCTGACCCATTTTTCTTTTTCAGAGAGACAAAGATACTAACCATGCAGAACCATGCATCTACTAAAATATGTTGAAGACGGAAAAAGAAAAAATGTAAATTAGCCCTCAGAAGAAATCCTTTCAGTTCATGTTTCATCAGAATAGTATCTTTCCACAGCTAAAGGTCATTCATCAATCTAGTTTTTGTTAGAAGTGTTTTCTTTTCAATTTGGTGATGGGTTTATTTTTCCCTCACTACCCCACTTTGCTTTTCTCTTCTCCCACCATTTGGAATGGGTTAATGACTTTTCTTTTCTGTCTTCCATAGTTACTGGATAGTATTTCTCCCAATCCAAACACTCCTGACAGTGAATTCACCTTCCTTCACAACCTAGTCTTCCTGTGTCTGCCTCGGCTTCTCTATTTCACAGCACCTGCTCTCAGGAGACCGTGTTCAGACAAGCACTGGTTGGCTGAGTTATTATTACCATTCCAGCACCATGACACCCACAGTCAAGAGAGGGCCCAAGACGTCTATTAGCATGAACCTCTGAAGAAAGGACAGCAGAGTGTTTTTCAAATGGCTATAGACTTCACTTGAGATTTGACTGTTTATTACAAACTAAGAGGTTCTTATTTTGATTCTCTGAGATTTGAGTGTAGGAGCACACATGAGATTTCTTCAAAATGCATCGCTCCTATACAGGCTATGCTGCAGCTCAACCTTCTTAGAAACTGACACTTTAAGTAACAATATGATTAAATTTACATTTCTGGGGGAAGGGGGATGTGTGATTTGAGAATGAAACCTATACTTGCTATACTAATTTCCCCAGGTAATCAGAATTACGAAATTCCGCCAGTTGAAAATTTCCATTTCCCAGCACTTGGGAAACATTTGAAATACAGGACAAATCCTCCTACTGGGAAGTTTTGTTAAGGTGTTTAATTAAAATTCTAAACTATCACAGAAATCAGACATTAAGTCTGATTCTTCAACCCCTCCCACATGTGTGTTCGCCACATCTTCACCGGTAGCTGGCCCACTCTTTCCATAAAACACCCTCCTGCACAGCATACACCAAGCCTTAAAGTGGCCAGGAAAGTCCTGCCCGAGCTCCACAGCTACACCACCATCTCCTCTCTACTAACCCTGACCTTGGCTGCCATTGCTCAGGGTTTCACTGTTTTCCTTCCCAGGTACTAGAAGGGCACAGGCCACCTACTAACTCTTCCTTGACATTCTTCCTCTCCACTGGAGGCTCTCATTACCTACATTCCTTTCACTGTGACCATCAAAAGGGTAACTTATTCATGAGTCCTGTTACTGATGGTTACAATTTTGTTTCTCCTCCCTCACCCTCCCACCCAACAATGTGTACTTCTCCTTGTTTTTGTCAGTTCCTTTCTTTCTGTCTTATCTCAAGACTTCTTCTTTGATTCACGAATCAATTCACGAATTTCCTAAATTCCTGCCTGTGAGTTTATGCAGGTATCACTGTAGCATTACACTGTAAATAACAATAGGCACAAAATCCATACTGACAAATATAAGGGTTCACTTGCTGTAAATGTTATACAGGATAACACACAGAGAATAGCACACAGAAGGCTAGTACCTTGACTTCTGAGCAACAACTAGGGCATCTCTGGAGTCAATCAGGAGCCCATCTTATTCATAATTGGCTTGCAATATTTCAAATTTCTAGGAACTAAGTAGTTGATAATCTACAGTATTTACCACTATGCCTATCACATAATGAGCTCGCAATAAATGACTCTTGGGGAATTCCCTTGTAGCTCAGTGGTTAAGAATCTGCCCGCCAACGCAGGGGACACGGGTTCGATCCCTTGTCTGGGAAGATCCCACATGCCGCGGAGCAACTAAACCCGTGCGCCACAAATACAGAGCCTGTGCTCTAGAGCCCGTGTGCCACAATCACTGAAGCCCACGAGCCACAACTACTGAAGCCCACGTGCCACAACTACTGAGCCCACGTGCTGCAACTACAGAAGCCCACACACCTAGATCCCTTGCTCCACAACAAGGGAAACCACAGCAATAAGAAGCCCACGCACCACAACTAAGTGTAGCCCCCACTCGCCGCAACTAGAGAGAGCCTGCACACAGCAATGAAGACCCAACGTAGCCAAAAATCAATCAATCAATAAATACAAAATAAATAAATGAACAAAATGACTCTTGAATGGATAGCTATATTAATGAATTCACAGTCTGGGAAGGAACTGGTGAGACTTATCTCAATACACTGTACCTGAAAGTTCTTCCATTACTTCAAAGTCAGAATATGTATGCTATCTCTTGAATGAGTGTCAACCATTTTGAAAAGAAGTTGATAACTGAGTGTAGATGAAGGTAAAACCCAGTAGTGATGACACATCTCCATGCTGTTTGGCTTCATTTTTCTTCTGCATGTCACAGCTCCCAACCTTCCTATCAGAAGTCATTCTGTCCTCCTTATTGAAACCATTGTTCACGGTCAAGGTATCTGCAAGGAAAAACACAAACAACAGAGAAAGCTAATACTTTGTATTTGTTCCTCTTGAAGAGAGCTCACAAGTTAGTCCTCCTGTTTGTTTTTTTTTTAACATCTTTATTGGAGTATAATTCCTTTACAGTGTTGTGTTAGTTTCTGCTGTATAACAAACTGAATCAGCTATATGTACACATATATCCCCATATCTCCTCCCTCTTGTGTCTCCCTCCCACCTCCCTATCCGACCTCTCTAGGTGGTCACGAAGCACCGAGCTGATCTCCCTGTGCTATGCAGCTGCTTCCCACTAGCTATCTATTTTACATTTGGAAATGAATATATGTCCATGCCACTCTCTCACTTAGTCCCAGCTTACCCTTCCCCCTCCTCGTGTCCTAAAATCCATTCTCTACGTCTGCATCTTTATTACTGTCCTGCCCTAGGTTCTTCAGAACCATTTTTTTCTTTTAGATTCCATATATATGTGTAAGCATACAGTATTTGTTTTTCTCTTTCTGAGTTACTTCACTTTGTATGACAGACTTTAGGTGCATCCACCTCACTACAAATAACTCAATTTCGTTTCTTTTTATGGCTGAGTAATATTCCACTGTATATATGTGCCACATCTTTATCCATTCATTTGTTGATGGACACTTAGGTTGCTTCCATGTCCTGGCTATTGTAAACAGAGCTGCAGTGAACGTTGTGGTACATGACTCTTTTTGAACTATGGTTTTCTCAGGGTATATGCCCAGTAGTGGGATTTCTGGGTCATATGGTAGTTCTATTTTTAGTTTTTTAAAGAACCTCCATACTGTTCTCCATAGTGGCTGTATCAATTTACATTCCCACCAACAGTGCAAGAGGGTTCCCTTTTCTCCACACCCTCTCCAGCATTTATTGTTTGTAGATTTTTTGATGATGGCCATTCTGAATGGTGTGAGGTGATACCGCATTGTAGTTCTGATTTGCATTTCTCTAATGATTAGTGATGTTGAGCATTCTTTCATGTGTTTGTTGGCAATCTGTATATCTTCTTTGGAGAAATGTCTGTTTAGGTCTTCTGCCCATTTTTGGATTGGGTTGTTTGTTTTTTTGATATTGAGCTGTATGAGCTACTTGTAAATTTTGGAGAGTAATCCTTTGTCAGTTGTTTCATTTGCAAATATTTTCTCCCATTCTGAGGGTTGTCTTTTCATCTTGTTTATGTTTTCCTTTGCTGTGCAAAAGCTTTTAAATTTTATTAGGTCCCATTTGTTTATTTTTGTTTTTCTTTCCTTTTCTCTAGGAGGTGGGTCAAAAAGGATCTTGCTTTGATTTATGTCATAGAGTGGTCTGCCTATGTTTTCCTCTAAGAGTTTTATAGTGTCTGGCCTTCCATTTAGGTCTTTAATCCATTTTGAGTTTATTTGTGTGTATGGCATTAGGGAGTATTCTAATTTCATTCTTTTACATGTAGCTGTCCAGTTTTCCCAGCACCACTTATTGAAGATGCTATCTTTTCTCCATTGTATATTCTTGCTTCCTTTATCAAAAATAAGGTGACCATATGTGCATGGTTTTTCTCTGGGCTTTCTATCCTGTACCATTGATCTATATTTCTGCTTTTGTGCCAGTACCATACTGTCTTGATTACTGTAGCTTTGTAGTAGAGTCTGAAGTCCAGGAGCCTGATTCCTCCAGCTCCATTTTTCTTTCTCAAGATTGCTTTGACTATTCGGGTTCTTTTGTGTTTCAATACAAATTGTGAAATTTTTTGTTCTAGTTCTATGAAAAATGCCATTGGTAGTTTGATAGGGATTGCATTGAATCTGTAGATTGCTTTGGGTAGTATAGTCATGTTCACAATATTGATTCTTCCAATCCAAGAACATGGTATATCTCTCCATCTGTTTGTATCATCTTCAATTTTTCTCATCAGTGTCTTATAGTTTTCTGCATACAGGTCTTTTGTCTCCTTAGGTAGGTTTATTCCTAGGTATTTTATTCTTTTAGTTGCAGTGGTAAATGGGAGTGTTTCCTTAATTTCTCTTTCAGATTTTTCATCATTAGTGTATAGGAATGCCAGAGATTTCTGTGCATTAATTTTGTATCCTGCTACTTTACCAAATTCATTGATTAGCTCTAGTAGTTTTCTGGTAGCATCTTTAGGATTCTCTATGTATACTAACATGTCATCTGCAAACAGTGACAGCTTTACTTCTTCTTTTGTGATTTGGATTCCTTCTATTTCTTTTTCTTCTCTGATTGCTGTGGTTAAAACTTCCAAAATTATGTTGAATAATAGTGGTGAGAATGTAGTCCTTCTCCTTTTATCTCTACCAACTCTTCATCCCTCATTCACCAACGAGCTTCTTTCTCACCCTGCCTTCAGAAACCTTTTCCCACCCTGCCTTGGGGAAATATGTAACCTTATGATGAATGGTTTACCAAGGGGCAAGATAAGAACAACTTCAATTCTTTCTAGGATAACATCATTCTTTTTTCAGCTTCGTAAATTCTCTCAACTTCCAAGAAGCAGAAAAGTGAAAGAGACTTGAGATTCTATGTCAACTCGGGGAATGACCCTGATCTAAAGTGACAAGTCCAAGCTTTGATTATTTCTGGATCATTTCCACTCTTGGTAAAAAAAATGAATCCATTTGGCATAGCTGCCCAGGGACTGCTCTATGGAAAACATAGTGGGTACAGTTTGAGCTAGAATCCCAGATTCAAACAAGTGAGTCTTACTTTTGGATTCAAATATCTCTGTTCACAAGAATAAGAAGTAATGGCGGTGGGGGGGTTGGGCGGGGGTAAGTAGCAATATAACATTAGGTGACTCCCCTCTTTGCTTCTCACTATGCCTGGGTTAGACCCAGATCCATATAAGATATTCAAAATATGTTATGGATCCCCGGGTTTTATAACATTGATTCCACAGCATTTATTGCTTCACCATGTACCATAAGGATAAGACTATGAGGGGAATCACCTGCTTGCTTCTTCCTCAGTCAAAAAAGTATGCATTGCTGTAGGGCCTCGTGCTCTCCCATTCAACTACTTGCTTTAATAATGTAGGAATGATAAATAGACATCTTTAAAATGTCAGTTGGGATGAAGATAGTTTGTGTCAGTTTACCTATAGAGTCATCATCAGTTCTAACTCATCCAACAACTAGAAACTAGAATGCTGCTGGTGCTCAAAGTCTGTAGAAAAGACGGATCTCACAGGTTGTTAATTGCAATTTTACATAATCTGGTCGAATACTTAGAAGATTATAGTAGGAAAAAGTAATTGGCCCTGTAATCAAAGTGAAATTGCCATTGGGCTTCCCTGATGGCGCAGTGGTTGAGAGTCTGCCTGCCAATGCAGGGGACACGGGTTCAAGCCCTGGTCTGGGAAGATCCCACATGCCGCGGAGCAACTGGGCCCGTGAGCCACAACTACTGAGCGTGCGCGTCTGGAGCCTGTGCTCCGCAACAAGAGAGGCCGCAACAGTGAGAGGCCCGCACACCGCAATGAAGAGTGGTTCCCGCTCGCCACAACTAGAGAAAGCCCTCGCACAGAAACGAAGACCCAACACAGCCAGAAATTAGTTAATTAATTAATTAATTAATTAATTTTTAAAAAGTGAAATTGCCAGTATTTGATTTGAAAGGGACAAAGGTTCAAAGGTGGCTGCTGATCCCATGCTGGGAGGTGAGATGCTCAATATATGAAGCACCTGCCTCTCCTCATCTCACCACCACTCAAGTGCCCAGGATTGTTGCGTTAGCCTCTTTGGCCATGAGAAAATTATCAGCCCAACATCTATCAGTTTCTCTTTGTCTGGAAAGGAAGCTACCCACAGAGCCTGTCTCATAGTATATCTCAAAGATAAAAGGATGAAATTTTCCCCAGGAGGCCTATCTTCATGCCAGGCCAGGAAGACTCACATAAAAATTGTGTTTCCAAATCAGCACTTCACCCCAGTATCTACATGCCCTTTGATTGTTCCTGACTTCTATTCTTCAAATCTGGTGCAGCCTCATGTGCCCTCAGGTGGTGGATTATGCTACCTCTGCTACAGCCGGAACCTGTCAGAACATTAAGCCAAACCTGGGCTAGTGGGTTATTGTTCATGGAAAGCAACCATATATCTCTGAAGACAAAAATTATAAGCCATTTTCTAAAAGCTGAATAAAGGGAGGAAGAACATCAACCTATCCTAGATCATTGTGAGATTAATCTCCCTACTGGTCTTGGGAAATGCTTCATCTCTGGGTAGAAGTCAATCTTTACTTGTCACACATTATGCGATCACCATGGGAAAGAAGTAAAAGTGATACCACATTCCTCTAGTTTGCAAAGTAGTTCCCCCAGAATTCTCTTTCGTATGCTACTCCCAGGTCTCTGTGGTCAGCTAATAATTTTTTAAACCCACTCTTTAATGGAAAACATATAGCTCTCCACAATACTTTATGTATAAATTTGTATTTGCAAATATAATTAGTCTGCCTTTGGTTTACTCCAGGCACAATCCTCATCAGAATAGTTCTACTAGAGTTCAATGCATTCAAAGGTTTACCATAACTCATCTAGGGCTCAAGATTAGTCAGTTTTTAATGATACAAATGAACTTATTTACAAAACAGAAACAGACTCACAGACTTAGAAAACAAACTATGGTTACCAAAAGGGAAAGGTGGGGGGAGTGATAAATTAGGAGTTTGGGATTAACATATACACACTACTATATATAAAATAGATAAACAACAAGGACCTACTGTATAGCACAGGGAACTCTACTCAGTATTCTGTAATAACATAAATGGGAAAAGAATTTGAAAAAGAATAGATATATGTATACGTATAACTGAATCACTTTGCTCTACACAACATTGTAAATCAATACAACATTGTAAATCAACTATATTCCAATACAAAATAAATTTTTTTAAAAAAATAAAAAATTTTTAAAATTTTTGAAAAGATTAGTCAATTTTTGCCAGTGGGGATATCTACTTCTAAACCCTTCTCTTAAACTCTACTTTGGAAGATGCCCTCTCTGTCACCAAATCCTTCCCCTTCTTATGTACCTATTGGCACACCCCTTGGAATTTAAAAGAAATATTGAGTGAGTGAGGGTTTAGCTTTGCCGAGAATGAAGTTCCTAGATCCAGAAGGGGCACTGAGTATGCAAATCAAAATTACCAAGATTCTTGTGTTTGCTACTGTGGTAACCTCAAGGTAGCCCAAGAAGTAGCAGGGAGCTGGGGCCTCTGAGGTACTAGCTTCTCAGTTCCCAAGGATGTCTATTAACCAAATACTAGAAGAAAAGAAGATGAGGTGGAAGGTGAGGTCAGGGAATGGCAACCAATGTAGGATCATCAGAATGTTTCTAGATATCTCAAGCAGTGGTCCCGGCAGTAATTTCTGGGTTATTTCCAGAGGCTGCAGCATCACACACTGGTGACCACAAAGAATTTTACATTTGGAGTGATGCATTTATTCCCAGAGAATCCTTTATAACCTCTAATTCTAACCAAAGAGAGCATCCAGGGAATATTAATCACTTTCATATTAGATATTTTGATATATTGCTATCTGTCCTCTAGGATTTCATCAATACATTTTAACAGTTATTTTTACATAAATCAGCCTGGTCTTCTGTACTGTCTTTTTTGGCAATGATACAGAGATACAGCAAAAATGTGTTGACCTGGAGTCAAGGTCCCTGGTTTCTCTCAGCCCAGATCCTCTACTAGTTAGCTCTGTGCCAGGCAAGTTGTTGAACCACTCTTCTTGTATCCTCACCCATAAAATGAGATGATTGGATTAAAATAATCTCTAAATTCATATCAATGCTGAAGTCCTACACTTCCATGATTTGGCACACTGATTGAGCTCACTAAGCATCTAGAATTATTTGAGGTAGAGTGAGAATACACACAAAAAAATATTTTTAAATGTTTCTATCTTCAAAGATCTAACTTGTTTACACTCCATTAGATTCTATTATTTCTTTAATGGCTTGTATTGAACCTAGTTTATTTCTGTTTCCCATGGGGTAACACCCAGTGTTAGATGAATGTGTGTTGCGTGAATAAATAACACATGAATGAGCAAAATGCACATACCTGAAGACCACACCTGTTAAGGGCCGCCAAGGAGTATAACACTGAGAGCAAGAGAAGATAAAGTTCAGAAAGGGTGAGATCAGGATCTGAGGGAGGCATTAAACAGCAAAGCACACCAGCATGTGAGTTTGTGATGATTCCAAAGATGAATGCTACAAACAGCAAGAGCTTCAGAAGAACTGAGAGATAAGTGACTACATGGCCTGGGATGCTGAGAAAAGCTTCCCTGTGGTAAGGCAACCTGACCAGGACCCAAAATAGGGGTGAAATTTGGATAGTCGAAGAGGAGGTAGAAAGTTCCAGGCAGGTGAACAG
Source organism: Balaenoptera ricei (assembly GCF_028023285.1). NCBI lineage: Eukaryota > Metazoa > Chordata > Mammalia > Artiodactyla > Balaenopteridae > Balaenoptera > Balaenoptera ricei. Next base: position 112,109,037 of record NC_082642.1, read on the forward strand.
CATAAGGAATCACTAAGAAGAGAAATAAATTTAATGTGTTTGAAGGTAGAGGCAATCAGACTGCCCAATAAGTAAATAAGATTTTACACTAGCGAGTCTATTCATTTAACAAATATTTATAAATATATACAAAGATGTATATAAATATTGAGCATGTATCTTATGCCAGTTATGGTTCTAGGAAATGGGGAGACAGCAGTGAACAAAACAAACAAAAAAATCCCTGCCCTCATGGAGCTTACATTCTAGTTGGGGGAGACAAATAATAATCAAGTAAAATATAGGATGTGTCAGATGGAATAACTGCTATGGGGAAAAATAAGTCAAGGAAGGGGATCAGTCAGTCAGGAAAGGCTTTGGTGCTGGTTTAAGGAATGGGAAAAATAACCTCTACTTGGTCCCCTGGTCCTGTATCTCCTCGACTTTCCTTTGTCTAACTCAAATCCAGCCTGCTATAGCATGATCCTACTTCCATTTTCTGCCTTTCCATGTCATTTGGCATCAGCACAACAGAGACCAAGTGTTTATCTGAAAGTTGCACCAGGCTACTTTACCCAAGTACCTAGTTCACTTCTGGTACCCAACATTGATGGGACAGTGAACCAACTCAATATGGAATTTGAGAAACCTGCACTGGTGAGCTGACAGCTGCCTTTATAATACGTTCCACCTCCTCCGTATCAAGCCCACCTCTCTGTGAGCCACCACAATTCAGGTTCTCCCCAGCTGGCTAGGAAAAATAAGGTTGGATATGTAGGTTATTAGAGCAGACTGGACTAGAAGTTTTTGCTTTGCCCTGTAGGCCATGGAGAGCAACAAATAGTTTCACAGTAAAGATGATGTTTGAAGAGGATACATCTAGCAGTAGGAAGATTAGTTGAGGCTATTATTTAAGAACATGAGGCTTGGAGGGTGGCAATGAAAATTAAAGAAAAAGAGAACAAAGTAAAGAACTATTTAAAATAAGATTTGATAGAACAAGGTATTAAATGTATACAGGGACTAAAAGATAATCTATCTATTCCAGGTTTAGAAATATAAAATTGGGAGTAAATTGAAGAAGGTTTTTTCTTTAATTGAAGTATAGCTGATTGACAATGTTTTGTTAGTTTCAGGTGTACAGCAAAGTGATTCAGTTATATATTTTTTCAGATTATTTTCCATTATAGGTTATTATAAGATATTGAATATAGTTCCTTTATCTATAAATAGATAACCCCTTGTTGGTTATCTATTTTATATATGGTAGTATGTATCTGTTAATCCCAAACTCCTAATTTATCCCTCTGGCCCCCTTCCCCTTCGGTAACCATAAGTTTGCTTTCTATGTCTGTGAGTCTACTTCTGTTTTGTAAATAAGTTCATTTGTATCATTTTTTTAGACTCTACATATAAGTGATATGACATTTGTCTTTCTCTGTGGGGAAGCTTTAAGGAAAAATAAGTTCAGCCTGGAACATAATGATCTCCAAATGATGTCATAATGATGAAGGCATCAAGGTAGGCAGCTATAAATGAGTATTAGAGTTCAGGTGAAAATCTGGAGCTGGATAAACGGAGGCAAGCATTCTCTACACAGAAGTGAGAGTTGAAATCAAAATAAACCTAGTCTCCAGGGAAGAAAGTATAGAAAGATAAAGCAGAGTACTTAGGGTCAGGTTTTAGGAAATACCACTAGGTAAGAAATGAAAGAGAGGAGTGATGAAAAAGATGGTGTACATGGCACAGATTCGCATGGAGCAGTTTAGAGAAGAATTAAACACCACTGGATTTGGCAAGGAGGCCACTGATTATCTGTCAAGGGGTGCTGGTGGAAGCCCCATTTCTGTCTCATTCTTCTATATTAAAATAAAAAAACACAGAATGGCAAATCCTCGAGCCCAAAGCTAATACCAGTGCTTTGCAGAGCAACTCTTGGACAACTTTCAAATGTCAGTTCTGTAAACTTAGAGACATAGTCAGGTCACTGGAAAAGCTGGCACCTGCAAGGCTCAGAGGCCAGCTGAGCATTTGTGAAGCAGCCTGCTGGCTCAGGAGCACTTTCTCAGCTGCAGCTGAAGTAGGGCTCAGCAGCTGCAGCTCGGAGACTCCTCAGCGGGTATTCGCCTTGGGAATCTAGGCAGCCTACTTCAGGGTCCCTGCAATTACTCTCTAGAGGTGAGGATCTTGGGGGATTTGGGTGTATGGGCTGGTTGATTAGTTGGTAAGTCAAGTTTCGTTTAATTTTGTTTTTATGTCTTTTTCATAGAAAGAAAACTTTCTTAACAGGTCTGATAGAGCAAAAAATACTGGACATCTGTGTCCTGGGGCATGGGCAGCTCAGATACAGGAAACATCTTGTCCATGAATGAGACTCATGATGCCAACAGACATTTATTGCAGGCAGCATTGTGTGAGGTTGATTGGTCTACTTATCGTGGTTCTGACCTAAGCCAAATGCCACTGAGCCTAGACAAGGTGAGACAGCCAAGCAAGTCTGGGGACCGAGGTAAGCTGATGTGTAGAAAGACTGGAAATGACTTGAAGGAAAGTAAGCCAAGAGAGTTTCCATGACCTTGTAACAACTTTTTAAGCAGCGCTCAAAGCTTCTGGCATAGGCACCTTGGTGGTTAATAGAGCCAACTCATAGCATATACTTTCCCCTGTGTATAAGAGGTTTTTTTTTAAAGTTTGTGTCTTCTTCAGTTTTCCTCCATATGTTCCTTGTACTCACACTTCCTTGCTGAGATGGCTTGGGTTTTTTTTGTTTTTTTTTTTTGTTTTTTGCCCATCTTCCATCACTTCAAACTATGACGTTCCCTCCACTTTTGAAATTCCCCCCATTTCTGAAACTCCCTCAGCCGTGTTCAGCCATCCACCTATGACACTGGTCAGACTTCCCACAAGCCTTTGGTTGATTTCTAAATGCTGTTCCTGGCTCACAGCTTCCTGTGATGAAACTGAAACCAGTTGGTTACCGATGACAAAGAGCTGACTCTTTACCAATAAATACAGCCAAAAAGCAGCTGAGACACTCACCTCTGGGTCAGGCTCGATCTCTGCAAAAGCAATTGTGAGGGCTCAAAGGAAATGAGGTCCCGTGATAAGCATGACCATCACCACATCAACATAAAGACAAATGGGGCACCTCTATTGGAATACCACCCCTTGAAAAAGGATGCGCTTTGGCACCTGTGCCACCACAGAAAGACCAACTAGCTGAGTCAAAAGCAGACTCCTGAGTCACTAGCCAGACAACACTCCAAGTCCCTGGAAACCATTATATGATGCACAACAAATCAAACACTTCATGTTTCTGGTTTGTTTGTTTGCTTTAACTTAAGGATTTTTTGAGTAGCCTCATCTCAGAGTCTGTGTAGATATATTATATCCCCTGGTTTATAGTTTACCTCTGCCTACCTGCCTCAGCATATAAACTATACTCAAGTAATGCTTTGGAACATTAATTATTCTCCCTTCCAGGCAAACAAACAATCTTGGACACGAGGAACTTCAACACAAACTCAAGTGTTCAATAACTGGCCAGTGTATAAAGTACTCAACAACACAGAAGTAATCAAAAGTATTTGTACATGTAGTTGAGGATTACAAAAAATAAACTGAGCACACACTTTTGCATTTCAGATCCAGGATGGATACGTGGCTGGCTCCGCCCACTTCTGCCTCCTCATGAAGAGCAAGATCTAGACAAAAGTCATGAGTGCATGAGTGTTCAGTGGTTACTGTGGCTTCACAAGAAAAGCCAACTGCTATATAACCACGGGGCTCATCTGTTCTTTACAAAGGACTGTAAATAACAGTTTCCATAGTAGTAGTTTTAATTAGCAAAATTTAACAGATTAACATTAATCTGTTTACAAATTAATTTATAAAATTAACAAAATTTCATTAACAAGATCCAAATTGAATAGACCATGTAAATATCTGATCAGTCTTCCGGCAATTTTTTTATAGTACACAACTCATCATGAAATGAGAATTTCTGTGTGTGTCCTAGAAGCATATTGATGGAGAGCAGGGAGACCTACAGCCACACAGCCAGGCCCAGCATAAAGCACCGTGACCCAGTCTGAACCGTGGACGCTCAGGAGCGTGACCTCAGGAGGGTACGCTGACACTCTCCTCTTGCTCATTCCCCTAATTGTACCTTCCCCTTACTCACATCTAGTGAATGACTTCCTATTTTACCAAGATAGCTTAAGGCCTCCCTAAGGTTCCTCATCTACCATTTAATTTCTACCGCTTGGTCCTACATTCATCCTCACATTTAAATCATAACTAGTCACAGATGTAGAGAATGGACTTGATGACACGAGGAGGGGGAAGGGTAAGCTGGGACAAGGTGAGAGAGTAGCATGGACTTATATATACTACCAAATGTAAAATAGATAGCTAGTGGGAAGCAGCCGCATAGCACAGGGAGATCAGCTTGGTGCTTTGTGACCACCTAGAGGGGTGGGATAGGGAGGGTGGGAGGGAGACGCAAGAGGGAGGGGATATGGGGATATACATATGCATATAGCTGATTCACTTTGTTATACAGCAGAAACTAACACAACATGGTAAAGCAATTATACTCCAATAAAGATGTTAAAAAAAAATCGTAACTAGTCTTCCTGCCTCCAGTTCTCCCCACCTCTGCCAATCCAGTTTTTATTTCAACCTGGTCTACCTACCTAAATCCCAGTGTCCACTATGACACCCCTCTTCTCAAAAGCCTTCCAAGAATCCATATGTCTCTCAGCATGGCCCTCTAAAATTTGACTGCAGCTATTCCCAACATAAACGTTCTCAATCCAGATCATTCTTTTGTATATTCTATACTCTACAAAGATTGTCTTCTCTTCTGTCTTACTCCAAAACTTCTAGAAAACAGAAACTGGGGCAATGATTATGGGATATTTCTTTATTTAGGGAGGTACAATCCTGGGACAAGAGTGAAGAAAAGGAAAGGGAGACAGGGAAAGATGACAAGCAATAGGAGATAAGTATCTCCATAATAACCACAACACCAATAAACAGCGACCAGCCAGTAACAATCACCAACCACGTACCAACAATGGCTTCTACTTCACTATGAGCCTGAAAAATCTCAGTCACTTGGCAGGTCACATACTCAGCTACCCAGAATGTCTCCAGACAGGTTGGTCAGAGAAAATGTCTTAGATTAGTCTGTTAAAGGAAGAAAGGGAAAGAATACATATCAGCCCAAATTCTCTCCAGCTCCTATTTTTCTTTTGCCAAAGTCAACTCTCTTCTTGGTTGTATCTTCTGGATACATTAAGAGCTGCTTAGGAAGATAGAGCCCATGCTAAATAGTGTGATATTTCATACAAATCTCAAAGTGGTAGGAGGAGCCAGAGGGTCCAGGCATGGAGCTGGTCAGTCTTGGGTGGTAGAATCTCATAGACCACAGACTCTTTCAGGCTCAGCAGCTGAGGCAGAACAGATGAATGGAAAAGGTCAAAGTCCTTGAAACAGATGAGACTAAGAGAATCTGCTGAGGCATGTAAATTCAACATGCTGCCTCCCCATGTAGTCAAAGCCAGCCTTTCCATAAAGTTTACCCACTGATCTTTCAGTTCCCTGAATTCCTGGTTTGGTTGCTTGCTTATATACTGCTAGATTTGTGAATGTTATTTAAAGGTGGTATGTGTGTGTGTTTATTCTCCTTCATTAAATTTTAATCTCATTAATGGCAGATACCATGCGTGTATTTCTATGGATCCCCATCTCAACTGGCATAGTAATGGGACATAAATGGTATCCCATCGGCAGTTGTTTAATAAGTAAAAGAGCAAAACCACCTAGAGAACAGCAGATTTGGGGATCACTTTAGCCCAGGAGAACACAAGAACAGTCTTCTTTTGGCTTCACAGAAATCATCTGAGCTTTGAAAGAAACCGTAATGGACACTTAAATCATTCCCTCATTGCACCCTATGCTCCCAAGTCATTTCCTGAACAGTGAAAAAATGATGTAGGTTCAAAAGCAACTTAGAAGCAACTGGCTCTTATTTTTTAAAAAAAAGAAAAAGAAAATGAACTATTTTCCTCTCCAACAGTAAATTAGTTCAAATTAGATCTTGCATTCATCATTCAAATATTTTTCTTTTTGTGAACAAATACCAATCCAAATTCAACACCATGCAACATGATTAAATTGTTAAGACTGTGGACTCTGGAGCCAGAGTCCCTGGTTCAAATCTCAAATCTCAACTCTGCCACTTACTAGCTATATGACCTTAGGAGAGTTACTCAACTTCTATGCCCCACAGTTTCCTCATAGATAAAATGAGAATAATAATAGCACATACCCCAAAGGGTTTTTATGAACATTAAGTGTGTAAGCATCTGTAATGTCTGCAAAACTACCTGAAACATGGCAAGCCACACATAAGAGTTTGCTTAACAAATAAGATTATGGGGCTTGGAGAGGAAAGATAGGAACAAGTAAAATTATATACTGCTCTGGTTGGTTGAATGTGGCTGTAAACTCTTTAAGGTCAGAGAGCACATCAATGCTAGTAAATAGCACATCGATGATGATGTATAAATGTGGAGTATTTTTGTAAATAAATGAGGGGGAAAGTTATGAGGAGGAGGAGTGAGAAAGCCCAGCTTGCAGTTAAAAGGTGACTAACTAGATAACATCTAGTTCACACTCCAAGAAAAGCATTTATTTAGTTGATTGAAAAATCTGTGGGTCCCACCCAACGTGCTGTTTTTTAATTTCCTCATTCTTCTGTCACCTCAGCAGGTGTGGCTTATCCTTCTGGACTCATCTTGCCTGTCCTATTTGCTCTGTTACCTCTGTTCTTCTTTCTCTCTGTCCCTCAGACACCTAATTGGGTCCTTACCATCTGTTCAACTTCCTAGCTTCTAGACAGCTCTAGAGAGAGGATACAACAGCCCAGGGCAAACGCAAGACCAAACACATCCCAGCTTTCATAGCAACTAGCTCTTTGTTACTCCTACCCAAAGACTCCGAGGTTTCTCTTCCTAAGGAGGGGATATACCTTGGGGTTACACCCTTGCCTCACTACAACTCTCTAGCATTCCTCCTCCTATATGCCTCTCCACCAGCCTCCCGACAGAGTTAACACTTTACAGATCCAAACATAACATTATAAATGTAATCTGAGGATGTTCAAGGTGCCAGTTTTATTAAAGGAGAACATTTGCTCAATTCAGTTTGAGTTGACTTAATATTTGTAGGCACTGGACCACACCAGCCCCAGGAAAAGGACATGGGCCCAAGTTCACACAGTGGCATTTTACTTCAAGCCCCCTCCAAGTTTTTCCTGGGACTTAAACCCTATCAGGTTCTATATCTTTCCCATAATAATGAATATCAACATTCTATTGTGTGGTGATTTGTACAGTGAATTCCCTCCCTCAGTGTGGCATTTGCCACACCAAAGGAGGCCAATAAGGAGGTGCCTTCTAGAGAGGGGCTTTGAACTAGGTCTCTGAGGTGTGTACTGGTCATGAATTTGTGGAAGAAAATAAGGAATCACTTTCGCAAAAGAAGTACACATCCTGTTAAAGGAGCATTGTGTGGGAGATGAATTTTTAATCTCTTGTTCACTTTACCCTATGTTCATAGGATTTCCTTCTGAAGAGCTTGTGATAACTTGGCCACGACCCACAGGTCAGGCTCTTTGACAATTGGGTCTTTTGAATATGAAGAATGATAAAATTTTAGGGACCTTAAGATAGCATAGTCTAATTCCCTTACTTCTAGTAAGGAAACTTGGTCCAAAGAGGTGAAATGGCATAGTCAAAAGACTCATTAGAAACGTGTTAAAATCAGAACTAGGATTTGAATCCAGACCTAATTATACTGGGCTCTAGGGCTAGGATACATCGTAATAAAAGTAACCTGAAAATTGTAACATTGTATAAACTATCAACACAATGACTCAGTACTAAATAGCAAGAAAGTTTATTATCTTATTAAAAATTATTTCTTCTTTAACTATAGTGTGTTCAACTCTTTTGGCAATCAGACAAGCCTAGGAGTAAAGTTAAAGAAATGTGTAAGATGTAAATAAAGAAAAATGAAGGGCATTTAAAAAGAAATTGAAAAGGTGAGAGAAGTCTCTACATAACTGAATAGGAAGACACGTACTGCCTACATATACACTTTCTCCAGCGACATTAAACGGGAGAATCAAATAAATTATGGTATAGGCACTTTGCAACTATTAGCTCATGAAATCCTCACCACATCTCTGTGAGGCACAGAGAGTGAAGTAACCTGCCCTTGGTTGGCTCTTACAAAGAGTAATAAAGTGAGAACATTGGGGTCACATCCAGACAATCTGACTCCAGGACTTTGCTCTTACTGACTACCCTTTTCAAGCAGTAAGTATATGAAAACATGTTCAACATCACTAGTATCAGAGAAGTAAAAATTCAAGCCCTGTTTTCATTTTCAACTATCAAAGCAAAATTTAAATGAATTGATGATACCTAATTTGGGTGAGAATGTGTGGAAGCTGATACCCTGTTATACTTTTGGGGGTGCATGATTTGCTTCAGCCTATTCATGGAGAAATTTGGCATTATTTGTTAAAACATAACATGTGCATATCCTTTGAAACAAGGTTTCCACTTGTAGGTGTTTCCTAGAAAGATGTTCACAAACTGGCACACGAAATGTTCAAGGCAGTGTTGTTTGTAATACTGAAAATTTGGAAATAAATTAAATGTCCATCAGTAAGGGATTACTTAAACTACGGGACAGCCATTCGGTGGAAGACCTAGGAGGCGTGACAAGGAATGTGGCAAATTTCTATGTACTGTCATGGGAAGGCAAGTTTCATCTCCTGTATTGCTAGAGAGAGGTAAATTGATACAACCCCCCTGAAGGGCAATTTGGTAATATCTTATCAAAATTACAAATGCACACATTTGACCCAGAAACGCCACTTCCAGGAATTTATTCTATAAAAGTTCTTTGGTATGTGTGATACACTCTATGTATAAAGTTATGCAATGCAATGATTTTTAAATGGGGAAATATTGAAAACAAACTAAATCAGTAGGTGACAAGTTAAATAAATTATGATAAATCCACATAACGCAATACCATGCAGTACTACCTATAAAATGCATTATTATGGAACTGTATTACATACTACACTGCTACAATCGTTAAAAGAAAAAAGGCTTTTTATTTGCTAATCTGGAATAATCTCCAAGAAATATTAATTTTTTTTAAGTAAGGTGCTATATATATATGTATAGTATGCTATAATTTATTTTTAAAAACGGGGTAAAGACTTATATGAGCAAAGAATCTCTCTGGGTAGCTACACAAGAAACTGGTAACACTGGTGGCCTCCAGGGAAAACTGCATGACTAAGACTCAGAGCGAGGTGAGAGACTTTTCACTTTTTTAAAATCTTTTGAACTTATATATACATACATATATATATTCTTTTTTCAAAAAATATAAATTTTACAAATAAAATGAAGAAAGCTACAGAACACATGAAATGTGAGCTCTATTAATATTTTTAAACGATGTTTCATTATTTTTTATGTATACATCTATGTACATAAGTGAGTAGAAAAGGGCCCAAAAATATTTACACAGAGGAAGAGAAAAGGAGGAAGAGGACTTTAATCTTTTCATCCTTTATGGTTTGATATCATATAAATTTTTATGAAGAAAATACACAGATATACATACACACACACACATATATATATTTATGTATTCCTGTACAAGAAGTAAAAAAAAAAAATTCTTTCAAAGAGTACATGGCAATAAGAAATCCTTATTTCTCATTCCCCCTTCTAATTAATCTTATACAAATCATTTAACCTTTCACGGCCTCAATTCCCTCGTCTATGAAGTGAGAGGGTTGGACTTGGTGATACCTAAGGTCATTCTTGCTTGATAATCCAAGAATTGGATCTACTAATCCATAACCCAATTAAATGGAAATGAATTATTAGCCAATCACTGAGATATTAAGCAAGAGTATGGCAGGCTACTACTTTAAAGGACAACTATGTTTTAAAACTCTTGAAAAATCTCAGACTCGAATGAAATTCTAACAGTAAGAGCTCAGGGGTAGAGAAAGATTTTTCTTTCTAAAATCCCTTCAGTCACTGGTTGGTCATTAAGCTGGTCTTGGCTACACCCCAAGATGCCATTGTGTGACCACATAAAATGAGGCACAAAACCTTCACAGCTCTGAACTCATGAATCAAATGGTCCCACCAGCTTTCCAGAATATCACGCAGCCCCAGTCTCCTTTTCTGGCTTCTTCTAGCTTTCAACTTAATGTTTACTTTGTTAATTTTTCTCACTAAAGTTAAGAAATACAATTTCAGAAATACAATTGTCTTTCAACCATAAATTTTGTTAACTCTGCCCTATATGAAAATTAGTCTAGCTCATTATGTCGGTGTATTGCTATTCAAACATGGAAAGAACATACACCAGCATGATTTGAAAAGTAAGCTGGCAGATCTTTCTCTCTCTTTTTTTTTTTTTTAATATCAAGTAGTTCATGGATCAGAATTGAAGTATGGTAGAAAAGAGAGTGAGAGGTCACATCAAACAGGGGCTTAGAAATCTTTCTGGCTCACAGTTTCAAACATCTTTTTTCCAGCACCACCGGAATTAGTAGACTTAAGGAAAAGGATATCTCAAGTCAGAAAAAAAAAAAAAAATACAGTGAAACCTTGACCCTAAAAGTTGTGAAAGATGTTTGTTTAGGTTCCAGTCCTACAGGAGCTAACTCTTCTGTTTATGAATGCCAAAATCTGCCTAGAAATTGTAGAAGAAAAAGCACTAGTTCTAGTGTTAAAAATCAAGTTCAAGTGTTCAAGTGTTGGGTCTCACTCACCAGCCATGGACCTTGGGCAAGGAGCTTATTCTCCCAGGGCCTCATTTCCTTGATGTGAGTTTCATCCTCCAGGACTTAAGTTCAGGTTTCTCTGCATTCCTTATAGGGCCTAACAGAGTTTTAAGGACTTCGCAGAAATTCAGCAAGTGTTTGCTGATAAGTCTAATCCCATGTCCCTAGCATGTTCTCATGGCTAGAACTTCTATGGGGGAGATTTAAAGGATCCAGATAAATTCTGGTTTACTTTCCAACTCTGTTCCAACCATGGCACAGGGTAGGAGTTAAGAGTTCAGTCCCTGGAAGGAGACACTCTTGATTTCAAATTCTGTCTCACTACTTTCTAGCTCTCTGACCTTAGGCAAAATTAGTTCTTAACCTCTCTTAACTTCTGTTTTCTCACCTATAAAAATTCTGGTACCTGCTATATATGGTTAGTATAAGAATTAAATAACATAATGCTTCTAACATACATAAAGTACAGCACATGATAAATGCTCAAAAAATATTAACAAGATTGTTACTTGACTAACCTTTATAGCCATATCCATCTGTTTTCTGGCTATAGGGACAGCAGTGCTTGCCATTAGCTTCATCAATAATAGCTGTTACTGGACTTCCCTGGTGGTGCAGTGATTAAGAATCTGCCTGCCAATGCAGGGGACACGGGTTCGAGCCCTGGTCCGGGAAGATCCCACATGCCGCGGAGCAACTAAGGTCCGGGAAGATCCCACATGCCGCGGAGCAACTAAGCCCGTGCGCCACAACTACTGAGCCTGCGCTCTAGAGCCTGCGAGCCACAACTACAGAAGCCTGCACACCTAGAGCCCGTGCTCCGCAACAAGAGAAGCCACCGCAATGAGAAACTTGCGCAGCACAACGAAGAGCAGACCCCACTCTCCGCAAGTAGAGAAAACCTGTGAGCAGCAACGAAGACCCAATGCAGCCAAAAATAAATAAATAAAATAAATTTAAAAATAATAATAATAATAATAGTTGTTACTTAAACAGTATCTGAGCCAAGTCCTAAACTTTCCTGATGAGCTGCTCTGCATGCAACCTAAGTCCCCATTGTACCTCTCTGATCAGTATATTTGGAAGCATTATTTAGCATAATTTTTGTTATGCTAAATAAAGTAGTACCCGAGTAGAAGCATGAATTAAAAGCAAGTCAGTAACAAATACTGTATGACATCATTTATATGTGGAATTTAGAAAATAGTACAAACGACTTATTTATGAAACAGATACAGACTCACAGACATAGAAAACAAATTTATGATAGCAGGCAGGGGAGGGATAAATTAGGAGTACGGGATTAACAGATACACGCTACCATATATAAAATGGATAAACAACAAGGACTTACTGTTTAGCATAGGGAACTATTTTCAATATCTCGTAACAACCTGTAATGGAAAAGAATTTTTTAAGAGTATGTATATAACCAAATCACTTTGCTGTACACCTGAAATTAACACAATATTGTAAATCAATCATACTTTAATTTTTTTTAAGTCAGTAAGTTTTTTATTCCAAATGCTGTTTTTCTTCAAATTCCAACTTAGGTGCTACCTCCTCTGTGGAGCCTACCCCCATCTCTTTGCCTTCCATGCTCCATGCCCTGAAGTTATTCACTTAGGACTTCTTCTCTGCTTAGTACCTTAGGTAGGTTTCTATTATAGCAACTATCATTCTGTATTATATTTATGCTTATTTCCTCTTCTAGACTGTATGTGCCTCCAGGTCAGGTGCTAGGTCTTATCATCATCTTTTACCCACTAAATACAACCACAATGCCTATAATATACTCCAAAACATGTGAAATAGACTAGAGGTAAAATGAGTTGGATTCTGAGGTTCTACCTCAGAAATATATGAAAACTTATCCCCAAAATGGCTAGAAAATAGCCTGAAGAGAAAGTTAGAGGAAGGAAATATAGAGGCCAGATTGCATATACAATACAGCAAAGCTTAAGAATTCTGAGTTCATAAATCAATCCATTTTATATTCATTTTAGATTCCCCTTCTCTGATCACATAGTTACTTATGAGAGGTCAAAGCAAGATGGAAAGAATCCTAGACTAGGAATCTAGAGACCTAGATTTAGTCCCAGCTCTGCCATGAACTGCCTGTCACTTCCTGTCTCTAAGTCTGTGTCGGACATTATGATTCATAAGATCCTTTCAAACTCTCTTCCCACACTGGCACAACATCTGATCTACTGTCATTAACCTCATTCTACAGCTAGAAAAATCTAAACAAACACTACAACAACTCATTCCAGAACGCTACAGCAACTGGCTGCCATAGTTAAAGGTGGAACATGGAAGGAAAGGTTTCCTGTCTGAAGCCCAGCCCTGCAGAGTCATCCCATACCTAGTGGCACACGGGACTTGTAGGGAGAATCAAAGCTTCTCTGTCCTGGGGTCTCCCTGGTGGCACAGTGGTTAAGTATCTGCATACCAATGCAGGGGAGACGGGTTCGAGCCCTGGTCCAGGAAGATCCCACATGCCGCGGAGCATCTAAGCCCGTGTGCCACAACTACTGAGCCTGCGCTCTATAGCCCACAAACCACAACTACTGAAGCCCGTGCGCCTAGAGCCCATGCTCCGCAACAAGAGAAGCCACCGCAATAAGAAGCACAGGCACCCAACTAAGAGGAGCCCCCGCTTGCTGCAACCAGAGAAAGCTTGCGCGCAGCAACAAAGACCCAACGCAGCTGAAAATAAATAAATAAAAATAATTAATTTAAAAAAAAAAAGCTTCTCTGTCCTCTGCCAAAAACAGGAAGTTCCCACACCCATGGGAGCCAAATGAGTGTATAGTGTTGGCAGTCAGCATAGCCTCCTGGGTTCCAAATAGACATGCAGGGGTGTCTTCATCAATGTTCCTGCCAGACACCTGGGGATAGAAATTGCACAAGATCTACCTATGAAAACAGTCTAGATCATCTTGTTTGCTGTAGTTATTGGGACATTATCCAAGTCTGACAACTAGATCCAGGACCAAATCCAGAGTTGAGAACTTGACTGATCATTTTGTTTAGACACCCACATCCAAATAGAGTACACTGAAATCTTGAAAAGGAAGTCTAAAAGTGTGGATTGTATGTACACATTTTAGACGAAACTCCATTCAGCTTCTCAGAAGACAAGGTAAGAACCAAGAATCAGGAAGTAGGATCAAAATAGCGGAATAGAAGACCCTGAGCTCACCTCCTCCACAGACACAACAAAACTACAATTACTTATAGAACAACTCTCTCTGAAAATGACCTGAAGACTAGCAGAACAGCTCAACTACAATTAAGGATAAAGAAAAACCACATCAAGATGGGTAGGAAGGGCAGACTCATAATCTAGTCAGGATACAAACCCCAGCACAGTGACGCACAAGCAGGAGGGGATGTCATAAATGCAAAGGTCCTCTCTAAGGAGCAAAGGGTTCAAGCCCCACATTGGGTAACCCACCCCTGGGGACCAGCACTTGGAAGATATGCCCATATAACTGGCTTTGAAAACTAATGGAGCTTAAGTCTGGGAGAGCCAGAGGACTGTAGGAAACCTAGACTCTGCTTTTAAAGGGCTCATGCATAAACTCACCCACTCTGAGTCCCAGCTCAGGTAGCAGTTTGAAAAGTGCCTGGCACTCTAGCTGGTCTGCCAAAGCCACCACCCCAGCATGCCCCTGGCCCACACCCACTCCAATGCCAGCTGTCCTGCCAAGGCAGCAGCCCTAGCACACCCTGGGAAAGGCCCAGACTGTGCCCACTGCAGCTCCAGCCATCCCACCAGGGCAGTGGCTCTGGCATGCCTTGGGAAAGCCCCAGCCTGCACTTGCTCCAGCTCTAGCTGTCCCACCAAGGCACGCCTGGTCCAACCCAGAGTACCCTGCAACTCTCCCCCAGACCCATGCCTGCTCCAGCCCCAGTTGGCATGCCAAAGCTACCCAGCACATGCAGTCTACATAGGGAATATTCCAACACAAGACTACATCTTCAAGACCAGAGGATGTAACTATTTCACCTAATTCATAGAAGCAACCACAGAAAACCAAACAAAATGAGGAGACAGAGGAATTTGTTCCAAACAAAAGAATAGATAAAACCCCAGGGGGGAAAAAAAAAAACCAAACTAATGAAACAGAGATAGTAATTTACATGATAAAGAGTTCAAAGCCACAGTCATAAAGATCCACAGAACTCGGGAGAAGAATGGAATAGCACAGTGAGAACCTCAACAAAGAGTTAGAAAATATAGAAAGGAACCAACCAACCACAGCTGAAGAATACAGAGAATGAAATAAAAGATACACTAGAGGGAATCAACAGGAGACCATATGTTACAAAAGAATGTATAAGTGACCTGGAAGACAGAATGATGGAAATCACCCAGTCAAAAGAACAAAAGAAAAAAAATTTTTTAATGAGGATACTTTAAGGAACCTATATGACAACATCAAGCATACTAATATTTGTATTCTAGGGGTCTCAGAAGGAGAAGAGAGAAAGGGCCAGAAAAATTATTTGAAGAAATAATGACTGATGAGAATTCCCTGGTGGTCCAGTGGTAAGGATTTGGTGGTTTCACTGCTGTGTGGCCCAGATTCAATCCCTGGTCAGGGAACTAAGATCCCGCAAGCCACACAGCGCAGCCAAAAAAAATGGCTGAAAACTTCCCTAAACTGAGGAAGGAAACAGATATCCAGTTCCAGGAATCATAGAGACTACCAACAAGATGAACCCAAAGAGACCCACACCAAGGCATATTGGAATTAAAATGCAAAAAGTTAAAGATAAAGAGAAAATTTTAAAGGCAGAAAAAGAAGAACAATGAGTCACACAAAAGGGAACCCCCATAAGGCTATCAGCTGATTTTAAAGCAGAAACCTTGCAGACCAGAAGGGAGTAGCATAATGTATCTGAAGTGCTGAAATGAAAAAACTTACAACTCAGTAATGCAATCATTCCAAATTGAAGGAGAGATAAAGACTTTCCCAAACAAACAAAAACTAAAGGAGTTCATTACTGGTCTTACGGGAATGTTAAGGGGTCTTCTTCAAGTGGAAAAGAAAAGGCCATAACTAGAAATACAAAAATATATGAAAGAAAAAATCTCACTGGTAAAGGCAAATATACAGTAAAGGCATTGAATTGATCACTTAAAAAGCCAGTATGAAGATTAAAAGACAAAAAACAAAAATCATAACATCAACTTTAACTACAATAAGTAGTTAACAGATACACAAAATAAAAAGATGTAGAATATGACATCAAAAACAAAAACCTGGGAGTTGGGAAGGGAAAATGAAGTGCTTCTAGAATGCATTCAAACTTAAGTGACTATCAACTTAAACACTAGAGGGAATAGATAGATAGATAGATAGATAGATAGATAGATAGATAGGTAGGTAGATATGAACTTCATGGTAACAACAAACCAAAAACCTACAATAAGTACCCAAAAAATAAAGAGAAAGAAATCAAAATATAACACTTAAGAAAATCTTAAACCACAAGGAAGAGACTAAAAGAAGAAAGGAACAGAGAAGAGCTGCAAAAATGACCAGAAGTAACAAAATGGCGGAAGTACTAACCAATCAATAATTACTTTAAATGTAAATGGACCAAATGCTCCAATCAAAAGACATAGAGTGGCTGGGACTTCTCTGGCAGTCCAGTGGGTAAGACGCCATTCTCCCAATGCAGGGGGGCTGGGTTCAATCCCTGGTTGGGGAACTAAATCCTGCATGCATGCTGCAACTGATAGTCTGCATGCCACAGTTAAAGATCCCGCATGCCACAACTAAGAGCTCACATGCTGCACCTAAGACCCGGCGCAGCCAAAATAAATAAATAAATTTTTTTTTAAAAAAAGACATAGAGTGGCTGACTGGATACAAAAAACAAGACCCATATATATGCTGCCTATAAGAGATTCACTTCAGATCTAATGACACACACATACTGAAAGTGAACAGATGGAAAAAAAATATTCCCTGCAATTGGAAAGAAAAGAAAGCTGGAGTAGCAATTCTCATATGAGAAAAAATAGACTTTAAGGACTGTAACAAGAGACAAAGAAGAACATATTGATCAAGGGATCAATCCAAGAAGAGGATATAACCCTCTAAAATATATATGTAGCCAACATAGGAGCACCTAAATACATAAAGCAAATACTAACAAACATAAAGGGAAAAATTGATGGTAACAATGCTAGTAAGGGCTTTAATACCTTACTCATATCAGTGGATAGACCATACTGACAGAAAATCAGTAAGGAAATATTAACCTTAAACAACATGTTAGACCTGAGGACTTTAATAGTTATATAGAGAACATTCCATCCAAAAGCAGCAGTACATACATTCTTTTCAAGTGCACATGGAACATTCCACAGGATAGATCAACATGCTAGGCCACAAAACAAGTCTCAATAAACTTAAGAAGACTGAAATTATATCAAGCATCTTTTCCTACCATAACACTATAAGACTAGAAATCAACAAGAAAAAAACTGGAAAACACACAAACACATGGAAGCTAAACAATGTACTAAACAACCAGTGGGTCAATGAAGAAATCAAAGTGGGAATCAAAAAACACCTGGAGGGCTTCCCTGGTGGCGCAGTGGTTGAGAATCTGCCTGCCAATGCAGGGGACACGGGTTCGAGCCCTGTTCTGGGAAGATCCCACATGCCGCGGAGCAACTAGGCCCGTGAACCACAACTACTGAGCCTGCATGTCTGGAGCCTGTGCTCCCAACAAGAGAGGCCGCGATAGTGAGAGGCCCGCGCACCGCGATGAAGAGTGGCCCTTGCTTGCCGCAACTAGAGAAAGCCCTTGCACAGAAAAGAAGACCCAACACAGCCAAAAAATTAAAAATTAAAAAAAAACACCTGGAGCCAAATGAAAATGGAAACACAACTTTCCAAAGTTATGGGATGCGGCAAAAGCAGTTCTAAGAGGGAAGTTTATAGTGAGACAGGTCTACCTCAAAAAACAAGAAAATTGTCAAATAAACAACCTAAACTTATACCTAAAGAAACTAGAAAAAGAGCAAAGAAAGCCCAAAGTTAGTAAAAGGAAGGAAATAATAAAGATCAGAGCAGAAATAAATGAAATAGAGACTGCAAAAAACAATACAAAAGATCAATGAAACAGAGAGCTGTTTATTTGAAGAGATAAACAAAACTGACAAGCCTTTAGTTAGACTCATTAAGAAAAAAAGAGGGCCCAAATCAGTAAAATCAAAAATGAAAAAAGAGACATTACAACCAATACCACAGAATCAAAGAGATTACTATGAAAAATTATATGCCATCAAACTGAACAACTTAGAAGAAATGGATATATACATGCCTAGAAACATACAATCTTCTAAGACTGAATCAGGAAGAAATAGAAAATCTGAACAGACAGATTGCTAGTAATGAAAAAACTTCCAACAAACAAAAGTCAAAGACCAGACAGCTTCACAGGAGAAATTTACTACACATTTAATGATGACTGAATACCTTTCCTTCTCAAACTGTTCCAAAAATTTAAGAGGAAAGAACACTTCCAGACTCATTCTAAAAGCCAGCATTACCCTGATATGAAAACCAGACCAAGACACTACAAAAAAAAAAGGAAATTACAGGCCACACACCTGATGAACAGATGCAAAAACCTTCAATAAAATATTAGCAAACCAAATTCAACAATACATTAAAAGGATCATATATCATGGTCATGTGGGACTTATTCCAAGGACATAAGGATGGTTCAATATCTGCAAAATCAATGAGATATACCACTTTAACAAAATTAAGGACAAAAATCACATGATCATTTCAATAGGTTCCAAAAAAGCATTTGACAAAATCCAACATCCATTTATGATAAAAATCCTCAACAAAGTGAGTATAGAGGAAATGTACCTCAACGTAACAAAGGCCATATATAAGTCCACAGCTAACATCACAGTCAATGGTGAAAAACTGAAACTTTTCCTCTAAGATCAGGAAAAATACAAGGATAGTATCACCACTTTTATTCAAAAACATATTGTAAGTAAGTCCTAGACACAGCAATCAGACAAGAAATAAAAGTCATCCACATTGGAAGGGAAGAAGTAAAACTGTCACTATTTGCTGTTGACATGATACTATATATAGATAACTCTAAAGACTCCACCAAAAAACTATTAGAATAAATGAGCTCAATAAAGTAGGATTCAAAAATCAATTAATAAAAATTGTTGCATTTCTATACACTAATAACAAACTATCAGAAAGAGAAATTAAGAAAACAATTCTACTTACAATTCCATCAAAAAAAAATAAAATACCTTGGAATAAATTTAGCCAAGTAGGTGAAAGATCTGTACTCTGAAAACCATAAGACACTGATGAAAGAAACTGAAGACACACAAATAAGTGAAAAGATATACCTTGCTCATAGATTAGAAGAATTAACATTGTTAAAACGTTCATAATACCCAAAGCAATCTACAGATTCAATGCAATCCCTATCAAAATACCCATGGCATTTTTTGCAGAACCAGAACAAGTAGTCCTAAAGATGGTATGGATCCACAAAAGACCCTGAATAGCCAAAACAATCTTGAAAATGAACAAAGCGGGAGGTATCTCACGCCCTGGTTTCAAACTATACTACAAAGTTACAGTAATCAAAACAGTATGGTATTGGCACACAAACAGACAGAACAGAACAGAAAGCCCAGAAATAAACCCACATTTATGTGGTCAATTAATCTACAATGAAAGAGACAAGAATATACTATGGAGAAAAGACAGTCTCTTCAATAAATGGTTTTCAAAAAACTGGATAGCTACATGTAAAAGAATGAAACTAAACCATTTTCTAGTACCATGTACAAAAATAAACTCAAAATGGATTAAAAACTAAATGTAAGACCTGAAACTATAAAAATCCTAAAAGAAAACTCAGGCAGTATGCTCTTTGACATTGGTCTTATTTTTCTGGATATTTTTCTGGATCTGTCTCCTCAGGCAAGGGAAACAAAAGCAAAAATAAATGAATGGAAATACGCCAAACTAAAAAGCTTTTGCACAGTGAAGGAAACCATCAATAAATAAAAAGGCAACCTACAGAGTGGGAGAAGATATTTGAAAATGATATGTCCAATACAGGGTTAATATCCAAAATATATGAAGAACTCCTACAACTCAGTATCAAAAAACAAACAATCCACATGAAAAATGGGCAGAGGACCTCGTAGACTTTTTTCCAGAGAAGATATACAGAGGGCCAACAGGCACATGAAAATACTCAACATCACTAATCTTCAGGAACATGGAAATAAAAAGTCACAAGAAGATATCACTTCACACCTGTCAGAATGTCTGTCATCAAAAAGACAAGAAATAACAAGTATTGGCAAGGATGTGGGGAAAAGGGAACCCTCCTGCACTACTCATAGGAATGTAATTGGCACAGCCACTATGAGAAAACAGTATGGAAATTCCTCAAAAAATTGAAAAATAGAACTATCATACAATCCAGCAATTCCACTTCAGTTATTTATCGAAATAACAAAAGAAAAACACTAACTCAATAAGATTTCTTCACCCCCATATTCACTGCAACATTATTTTTTTAATTTATTTATTTTATTTATTTATTCTTGGCTGCGTTGGGTCTTCATTGCTGTGTGTGGGCTCTCTCTAGTTGTGGCTGGCAGAGGCTACTCTTCATTGCAGTGCACATTCTTCTCATTGCTGTGGCTTCTCTTGTTGCAGAGCACAGGCTCTAGGCATGTGGGCTTCAGTAGTTGTGGCACGTGGGCTCAGTAGTTGTGGCCCGCTGGCTCTAGAGCGCAGGCTCAGTAGTTGTGGCACATGGGCTTAGTTGCTCCGTGACATGTGGGATCATCCCAGACCAGGAATCAAACCCGTGTCCTTGGCATTGGCAGGAGGATTCTTAACCACTGTGCCACCAGGGAAGTCCCCACTGCAGCATTATTTACAACAGCCAAGTTAGGAAAGCAACCTAAGTGTCCATTGATAGACAAATCAGTAAAGTAGATGTGGTATATATATACACAATGGAATATTACTCAGCCATAAAAAAGAATGAAATCTTGCCATTTGCAACAACATAGATGGACCTGGTGGGTATTGTGTTAAGTGAAATAAGCTAGACAGAGAAAGACAAAGACCATATGATTTCACTTATATGTGAAATCTAAAACACAAAAGAGCAAACTTAACAAAACAGAAACAGACTCATAAATACAGACAGCAATCCAGTGGTTGCCACAGAGGGGAGGGAGGTGGAGGAGGATGGGCAACACAGATTAAGGAGACTAAGAGGTACAAATTTCCTGTTGTAAAATAAATAAGCCACAGAGATGTAATGTATAGCATAGGGAATATAGCCAATAATATTGTAATAACTTTGTATGGTGACAGATGGTAAATAGATTCATAGTGGTGATCATTTCATAATGTATAAAAATATTGAATCACTGTTATACACCTGAAATATTCTAAGTCAAGTATACTTCAATAAAAAGAAAAATTATGAATCATAGTTTAGTTTAAAATTAAACATTTGTAATGTGCGAAGTTTCATCCAACTGAATAGTTGTGAGATTTTGAAGAGTCTGGGAGTCTTCTGTGTGTATGTATACTTTTTTTATTGAGATATAATTCACATATCATAAAAATGTTCCCATTTAAAGTGTACATATAGGGACTTCCCTGGCGGTCCAGTGGTTAAGACTTCGCCTTCCAATGCAAGAGGTGTGGGTTCGATCCCTGGTCGGGGAACTAAGAGCTCACATGTCTCGCGGCCAAAAAACCAAGACATAAAACAGAAGCAATATTGTAAGTAATTCAATAAAGACTTTTAAAATGGTCCACATCAAAGTACACCATGTTCTTGGATTGGAAGAATCAATATTGTGAAAATAACCACTACCCAAAGCAATCTACAGATTCAATACAATACCTATCAAACTACCAATGGCATTTTCACAGAACTAGAACAAAAAATTTTACAATTTGTATGGAAACACAAAAGACCTCGAATAGTAAAAGCAATCTTGAGGAAAAAAAAAAAAACGGAGCTGGAGGAATCAGGCTCCCTGACTTCAGACTATACTACAAACCTACAGTAATCAAGACAGTATGGTACTGGCACAAAAGCAGAAATATAAATCAATGGAACAGGATAGAAATCCCAGAGATAAACCCACACACCTATGGTCACCTAATCTATGACAAAGGAGGCCAGAATATAAAATGGAGAAAAGACAGCCTCTTCAATAAGTGGTGCTGGGAAAACTGGACAGCTGCAAGTAAATGAATGAAGTTAGAACACTCCCTAACACCATGCACAAAAATAAACAAAATGGATTAAAGACCTAAATGTAAGGCCAGACACTGTAAAACTCTTAGAGGAAAATATAGGCAGAACAGTCTTTGACATAAATTGCAGCAAGATCTTTTTTGACCCACCTCCTAGAGTAATGAGAACAAAACCAAAAATAAACAAATGGGACCAAATTAAACTTCAAAGCTTTTGCAGAGCAAAACCAGATGAAACCATAAACCAGATGAAAAGACAACTCTAAGAATGGGAGAAAATATTTGCAAACAAAGCAACTGACAAAAGATTAATCTCCAAAATATACAAACAGCTCATGCAGCTCAATATCAAAAAAACAAACAACTCAATCAAAAAATGGGGGGAAGACCTAAATGGACATTTCTCCAAAGAAAACATACAGATGGCCAAGACGCACATGAAAAGATGCTCAACATCACTAATTATTAGAGAAATGAAAATCAAAACTATAATGAGATATCATCTCACACGGGTCAGAATGGCCATCGTCAAAAAATCTACAAACAATAAATGCTGGAGAGGGTGTGGAGAAAAGGGAACCCTCTTGCACTGTTGGTGGGAATGTAAATTGATACAGCCACTATGGAGAACAGTATGGAGGTTCCTTAAAAAACTAAAAATAGAATTACCGTATGACCCAGCAATCCCACTACTGGGCATATACCCAGAGAAAACCATAATTCAAAGAGACACATGCACCCTAATGTTCACTGCAGCACTATTTACAATAGCCGGGTCATGGAAGCAAACTAAATGTCCATCAACAGAGGAATGGATAAAGAAGATGTGGTACATATATACAATATAATATTACTCAGCCATAAAAAGGAACGAAATTGGGTCATTTGTAGAGACGTGGATGGACTTAGAGATTGTCATACAGAATGCAGAAAGTCAGAAAGAGGAAAACGAATATCATATATTAACACATATATGTGGAATCTAGAAAAATGGTACAGATGAACTTGTTTGCAAGGCAGACATAGAGAACAGACGTAGAGAACAAACATATGGACACCAAGTGGGGAAAGGGGGAGTGGGATGAATTGGGAGATTGGGATTGACATATGTACACTATTGACACTATGTATAAAATAGATAACTAATGAGAACTTACTGTATAGCACAGGGAGCTCTACTCAATGATCTGATGACCTAAATGGGAAGGAAATCCAAAAAAGAGGGTATATATGTATACGTATAGCTGATTCACTTTGCTGTACAGTAGAAACTAACACAACATTGTAAAGCAACTATACTCCAATAAAAATTTTTTAAATAATTCTGCCCCCCCGCCCCGCAGCAGGGGTCTCCTTCTAAGACAGAGGGTTCAAATACTGAGTCCACCACATCCAGGCTATGTGTACTTAAGCAAACATGTGTATGTCATTGGGTCTCAGTTTTTTCATCTGTAAAATAGTCAGAAAAATTTGTTCTTGTATCTTCATGATTTTGGCATGGTAATAGGAAACACTGACTCATTGGTATAAATGAGAAAAAAATTGATTATCTCAAACAATCATAAGAAACCCTATGGTAGCGTAGCTCCAGGGTTCATTAACTCAGTAGCACAATTGTATCATCAAGGACGCATGTCCTTTTCATCTTTCTGTTCCACCAAGCTCCTTCACGGTCACAAAATGGCTGCTGCAGTTCCAGGCATCACATCCAGACCTGGCAGTACCCAGCAAAAGAGAAAACAGTGTTTCTTATATTTCTCTTATTTTCCCAGAATTCCTCTTCCTTCAGCAGACTTCCCCTTTTGTCTCATGGTCCAGAACCTGCTTCACATGGCTATTTCTATACCAATACCTAGTAAGGGAAATAGAGTCACAGTGGTTGGCCTGGGGGAAGACCATGACTGTACAGCACCGTGGAGAACTCTGAACAAAATGAGGTGCTATGAATAAGGAAGAGTCAAGACTTCAGGAGAGGCATCCATGCCAATCCATAAGCTCCCACACATAGTTCCTGAAATATGAATGCCAATCACTGAGCACAGCGCCTACCACATGGCAGATGCCTTAAGTGTGTTCGTTTGTTCTCCCCTTTTTGTTTCCCTCCAAAAGCACAAGACTCTCAGCCTGCCCTCTACTGACCCAGCCTCCCACCCTCCATCCCTCGGGCTGGGGTCTCCACTGCCCAATGCCCCTTCTACCCTGTCCTCGGGTTCCATCACCACCACCTTCTTTTGTTTCTGTCTCAAAAGCTTAGGGTGAACGAGGATCTCCCTATTGTCCCCCATGACCTCGGATTCCTAAAAATTAAAAGACGGGAAGTCCTTGATTCTCATGGAAATGCTTTCGCCAGGGAGTCAGAAATTAATAACAGTATGAAGAGAGGCCTGTAGTATTTAACCACCCCATCCAGACAACGAAAGTGATCAGAATACATCGTTATCCAGGCGAGGTGTGGAGACTGACTGCCGGCTATGACATTATTACATTCGGAAATGTCAGAAGCATGGGGACGCCGGGGGAAGATGAACAGTATGGTTGAAAATGGCTTTTGATTTAAAAAAAAAAAAAAGAAATCCCCAGCATTCATCTAAAACAATTTTTTAAAAAGTGTGTTTTCCATAATGTTCAATTTATTCATGTGAAGGACTGTCCTTTATTCTGTTTTAAAATGAAAATGTCCTTTCTCTTATGAAATTATAGGATAATAAATGGTAGATTGTAAAAAACAATCTAAAAAAATAAAGTATACATATAATTCAGTGGTTTTTAATATATTCAAAGTAGTTGTACAACAATCACTACCATCTAATTTCAGAACATTTTCATCACCCAAAAAATGAAACTCCACACACATTAGCAGTCACTTCCCATCCTCCCCTCCCCTCAGCTCCTGACAACCACTAATCTATTATGTCTATGGATTTGCCTATTCTGGACATTTTATATAGATGCAATCATACAATATGTTGTCTTTTGTGCCTGGCTTCTTTCTGTGCTACTCTCTTTCTCCACAACCCTAGACCACAGAATCTAATAAGAAAGGGGAAAGCCATCTTAAAGACATTACTTTTATTTTCTAAAAATTCCTTTAAAATACCACACTAAATGGTGAGAATATATAACTCATAGACCAAGACTCTGGTCTAGCCTATCTCCAACCCATAGGAAGGAACACTGCTCAAACTTTCCAGGTTGATTAAGGTCTGGCCTAAGATCACCCCAAAGACTGAGCAGGATATCACGAGAAACTCGAGGGCTTCAGAGGACTCTGAATCCAAACCCTGGCAAAGTAATTCACTAGCTCTAGGTTGACCTTGAGCCATCTATTTAACTACCCTATTTTCATTTTCCTCATCTACAAAATGAGCATGACAACAATATATTCTTCGCGAGGTTGTTATGAGGACTAGAAAAAATTATATGAAGTAACTAATGCCTGGCATAAGGAGAGCCCTCAAAATATATTTCTTTTAATTGGAGTATAGTTGCTTTACAATGTTGTGTTAGTTTCTCCTGTACAGCAAAGTGAATCAGCTACAGATATACATATATCCCCTTTTTTGGATTTCCTTCCCATTTAGGTCATCAGATCATTGAGTAGAGCTCCCTGTGCTATACAGTAAGTTCTCATTAGTTATCTATTTTATACATAGTGTCAATAGTGTATATATGTCAATCCCAATCTCCCAATTCATCCCACACCTCCCCTTCCAGCCTTGGTGTCCACGTTTGTTCTCTATGTCTGTGTCTCTGTTTCTGCCTTGAAAACAGGCTCACCTGTACCATTTTTCTAGATTCCACATATATGCGTTAATATATATTTGTTCTCCTCTTTCTGACTTACTTCACACTGTATGACAGACTCTAGGTCCATCCACGTCTCTACAAATGACCCAATTTCGTTCCTTTTTACAGCTTTTAATATTCCATTGTATGTATGTACCACATCTTCTTTACCCATTCCTCTGTTGATGGACATTTAGGTTGCTTCCATGACCCGGCTATTGTAAATAGTGCTGCAGCGAATATTGGGGTGCATGTGTCTCTTTGAATTATGGTTTTCTCTGGGTGTATGCCCAGTAGTGGGATTGCTGGGTCGAATGGTAGTTCTATTTTTAGGTTTTAAAGGAACTCCCATACTGTTCTCCATAGTGGCTGTATCAATTTACATTCCCACCAACAGTGTATGAGGATTCCCTTTTCTCTACACCCTCTCCAGCAACTATTGTTTGTAGATTTTTTGATGGTGGCCATTCTGACCGGTGTGAGGTGATACCTCATTGTAGATTTGATATGCATTTCTCTAATAATCAGTGATATTAAGCATCTTTTCATGTGTGTCTTGGCCATCTGTATATCTTCTTTGGAGAAATGTCCATTTAGGTCTTCCTCCCATTTTTTGATTGGGTTGTTTGTTTTTTTGATATTGAGCTGCATTAAAATATTATTATTACTACTTCCACTATTATTTTCTCTTCTTCTACTATTATTTTTCTCCTCTTAAGTGCTTTTTTTTTTTTAATCACCTATGACAGGTGTCCTAGAAACTGAACAATGAATTATATTGGTCATGGTCCTTGCTGT
Source organism: Balaenoptera ricei (assembly GCF_028023285.1). Classification (NCBI taxonomy): domain Eukaryota; kingdom Metazoa; phylum Chordata; class Mammalia; order Artiodactyla; family Balaenopteridae; genus Balaenoptera; species Balaenoptera ricei. The sequence continues at coordinate 112,135,833 of NC_082642.1, forward strand.
CAAGGAAATAATACACTATGGGAAATGTACATCTTTTAAATCTAAGATTCTATGTCCCTACTGTACTTTAATCCTACCACTTACTGTTGGAGAGGAATGGAATGAAGAGTATTCTGCATTATTTGTCCACACGTTCGTTTCGTCTACACTACCAGATTAGGAACTTGTGTTGGCTTGATTCTTCCAAGAAACAGGTGCCAAGTCATGCAGGAGATTTCTTGGAAGAAATACCCGTGAAGAATTAAGAGAAGAGGCAGCAGGCATAATGGGGAGAGTCTTCAGACCATGATGCAGGTCTGACACTTGGGAAAGAAGAGGAGACAAGAAAAAAGACAGGGTAATAGGAAGGTCAGACTGAAGTACACCTTTGAGAAAGTCTAAGCCAGACCGACTGGGAGTCCTTAAGCAAAGATTACCCGTTAGAGGTGTCCCATGTTGGGCAGAAATGGCCGCACTCAGTCACCAGCTGAGAGAAGCCCGAGAAGAGTGAGGCCTGGCAGTGTGAAAACAGGGGCTGACCCCAAAGGTGCTGCAGCTGGAGACTATGGATGAACCACACTCTTTGCAGGAGGTTCTTATGAAAGTTGATTTGAGCAGCACACCGTCACAGCCTCTATAAAACTCTCAAAGTCAAAAATTATTGGTATCATTATTTATACTTAGTAAATTTGCAATAATTGTTTCTTGAAAACTGAGTAAGTGCCAATTTTCAGCCATTAGCAAGAAGCGCAATCCATTTACTCAATCCAGGTGGATTCAATTTCATAATTCCTGAAGAGGGGAAATGTTTTCCACCATTGGAACTAAATGACAAGGCCCAGAAAATATTCCCATGGCATAGAAGATCCCAACCCACAAACAAAAAGTGGGGTGGTGTGCTGAGGCCCTGAGCCGAAAGCAACAGGAAAAAGTGTCAGGCAAAAGTGACTTTGAGGCCTGAATTAAACCCATCATTGATTTGATTATCCACCTAATTTTGCTTGTATAGACACAGCGACAAGATGAAGCAATCAACAGAAGGTGTGGCCTCAAAGCTAGAAACAAGATGGCAGATAAAGTGCTTCTGAAACAGACAACAGAACAGAGAAAGCCTCAGGAGCCCAGGCCGGTGGTGAGATTTTAATCATGGAGGTACACTTGCCTAAAACACGCAGCAACTGGAAAGCAGGTCACCACGGCACCCACGGGAGTCATGAAAAGGATAACTCCAGTTTTCAAAGAATCAAAATAGCTAAGCGTGAGGCAAGAAGAAGAAATGAGTCACAAATCTGGAAGTAAAGTGAGATCTCTAAGCTAATGACAACAAATAAAGGAAGGCGGAGAGAGGAGCAGTGTTCTTATTGGGTTCATTTTTCACTTTCATAAAGGGCAGCAATCTACTTCAATTTAAAGATTATTTATTGAGCACCTGCTATACACAGAAAGAAGCAAGTTTTCAAGAACATTCATATGTCCAACAAACATTGCTGAGCACCAGCCCCCATGAGCCAGGAACGTGCTAGACTTTGGGGAAACACAGAAAATCATTCCCAATTGCTGCTCTCAATCCTGCCAAAGAGACCCACAAAACAATTAAAATGTACATGATACATTGCGGATCATGCAATGATAGAGGAAGGTCCAAGTACTATGAGAACACTCTAAGCAGGGTGACCATATAACTCATCATCCAAACCAGAGCACTATGAGAATGAAAGGGGACATTATCAATAATTACACTGGTACAACAGGCATAAACTAGGACTGTTACTGGGCAAAGCAGATAAATGTCATCCTAGCCACAAGGAATAAAACTGGAAAGAAGAGAATTAGGAAGAAAATGGGAGTGGGGGGAACAAAACACTGGAATGAAGGGGCTAAATTGACAAAAAGAAAAGGGAGGAGAGAAATGGGTAAGGCAGAGTATGAAGAAGAAATAGTTTAAAGGAGCTGTCATAACTTTGAAGCTGGAACTATCTTAAAAATAAACTCACAATTTTACTGTGGAGAAAATAAGAAGAAATGGATAGGAGAAAACAAACATTTGTTAAGCACCTACAATATGCTAAGCACTATGCCAGGCACTTAAAAAGCATGATTTTATTTAGTCCAACCTAAAACATAGGTATAATTATCCTCAGTTTACAGATGAAGACACTGAGACTCAGTGAGTTTAAGTGACAGCTGAGATTTGTACCTCTGCTTGTGAATTCCAAAGTCTGCACCCATAAAATTAGTAGCACCGGCAGAATTAGTACCTAGGACTATTCTAATTTTTAGGCCAGTGCTACGTTTACTGCACAATAGGGTAATGAGTTTTTAGTGGGTTGGATAGTATTCCCCCAAAATTCATGTCTCCCTGGAACCTCAGAGTGTGACCTTATTTGGTAATAGGGTCTTTGCAAAAGTAACCAAGTTAAGATGAGGTCATACTGGATTAGGGTGGGCTCTAAACAAATAACTGGTATCCTGAAGAGGTAAATTCTGAACATACACGCATGAAGAGGAGAATGCCACATGAAAGCACAGAGGAAAACATCATATAAGCATGGAGGCAGAGACTGGAGTGATATTTCTACAAGACAAGAAATGCCAAGGATTGCTGGCAACCACCAGAAGCTAGAATGAGACAAGGAAGTATTCTTCCCTAGAGCCTTCTGAAGAAGCACAGCCCTACCAACACCTTGATTTCAGACTTCTGGCTTCCAGAACAGTAAGACAATAAATTTGTTTTTAAGCCACCAAGACTGTGGTACTTTGTTATAGTAGACTGTAGACTTAGTAAACTAATACAGAGCTAGAGAAAGGAACAGTAGGAGACAGCAGGAAGGACAGAGATGGAAGGAGGGTTATAGGAAGGTCAGTGGCAAAGAACCGAAGGCTGAGAAATTCTAAAGGAAACATAACTGGAGCAAAGGAAAAAGTGATGTCACAAAAACCCACCAAATCAAAAATAGTTTCTTTGGTTCCGTGATGATACCTCCGCTGACCTCCAAGCTCACTATTCTCACCATTACCCCTTCCTGCTTTTAAGGTCTCTATAAGATCATTGGTCAGCTCTGCACAAGTAAAAAGAAAAAAGTAATGAAAACAAGGAAAGAATTGACATAAGCTACTGATAGCAGTAAAACCTACAAAACTGTGAATGTCAGGTATGAACAATGAGTCAGAGTTTCAACTAGCAAAGTTGATTTTGATAAGTTGAGGATAGATATGGTAATTTCTAAACAAACATAGTAAGAGGATGTGCAAATATCAAGCTAACAAAGGGCAAAATGGAATAATGAAAAACATTAAATCAATCTAAAACAATAAGTGAAGAAGAGGAAAATAGCATAGAACAAAAAGAGGAAATAGAAAGCAAAGATTAAAATTTAAACCCAGGAGACCTTCAAGATGGTGGAGGAATAAGACGTGGAGATCACCTTCCTCCCCACAAATATATCAGAAATACATCTACATGTGGAACAACTCCTACAGAACACCTACTGAATGCTGGCAGAAGACCTCAGACTTACCAAAAAGCAAGAAACTCCCCACATACCTGGGTAGGGTAAAAGAAAAAAGAAAAAACAGAGACAAAAGAATAAGGACAGAACCTGCACCTCTGGGAGGGAGCTGTGAAGGAGGAAAGGTTTCCACACACTAGGAAGCTCCTTCGTGGGCAGAGACTGGGGATGGCGGGGTGGGGGGAAGCTTCGGAGCCACGGAGGAGAGCGCAGCAACAGCGGTGCGGAGGGCAAAATGGAGAGATTCCCACACAGAGGATCAGTGCTGACCAGCACTCACCAGCCCGAGAGGCTTGTCTGCTCACCCACTGGGGCGGGCAGGGGCTGGGAGCTGAGGCTCGGACTTCAGAGGTAAGACCCCAGGGAGAGGACTGGGGTTGGCTGAGTGAACACAGCCTGAAGGGGGCGAGTATGCCACAGCTAGCCGGGAGGGAGTCCGGGAAAAAGTCTAGAACTGCCTAAGAGGCAAGAGACCATTGTTTCAGGGTACACGAGGAGAGGGGATTCAGAGCACCGCCTAAACGAGCTCCAGAGACAGGCGCGAGTCGCAGCTATCACCGCGGACACCAGAGACGGGCATGAAATGCAAAGGCTGCTGCTGAGGCCACCAAGAAGCCTGTGTGCAAGCACAGGTCACTCTCCACACCTCCCCTCCCAGGAGCCTGTGCAGCCCACCACTGCCAGGGTCCTGTAATCCAGGAACAACTTCCCCGGGAGAACGCACGGTGCACCTCAGGCTGGTGCAACGTCATGCTGGCCTCTGCAGCTGCAGACTCGCCCGGCATTCCATACCCCTCCCTCTCCCTGGCTGAGTGAGCCAGAGCCCCCGAATCAGCTGCTACTTTAACCCCTCATGTCTGGGCGGGAACAGACACCCATAGGCAACCAACATGCAGAGGCAGGGCTAAATACAAAGCTGAATACCAGGAGTTTGTGTGAACAAAGAAGAGAAATGGAAATTTCTCCCAGGGGCCTCATTAGCAGCAGATTAAATCTCCACCATCAACTTCACATACCCTGAATCTCTGGAAGACCTGAATAGACAACAAATCGTCCCAAATTAGAGGCAGTGGACTTTGGGAGCAACTGTAGACTTGGGGTTCGCTTTCTGCATCTAATTTGTTTCTGCTTTTATGTTTATCTTAGTATAGTATTTAGAGTTTATTATCATTGGTAGATTTGTTTATTGATTTGGTTGCTCTCTTCCTTTTTTTTTTTAATTTATAGATTTTTTTTTCCCTTTTCTCTTTCTGTGAGTGTGCATAAGTATGCTTCTTTGTATGATTTTGTCTGTATAGCTTTGCTTTTACCATTTGTCCTAGGGTTCTGTCCTTTTTTTTTAGTATAGTTTTTAGCACTTGTCATCATTAGTGGATTTGTTTTTTGGTTTGGTTGCTCCCTTCTTTCTTTCTATTTTTTTTTATTACTTTTTGCTTTTTTATTTTTAATATATTTTTATTTTAATGACTATTTTATATAATTTTTTTTTCATTCTCTCTTTTCTTCTGAACTGTGTGGCTGACAAGGTCTTGGTGCTCCAGCTGGGTGTCAAGCCTGTGCCTCTGAGGTGGGAGAGCCAAGTTCAGGACATTGGTCCACCAGAGACCTCCCAGCTCCACATAATATCAAATGGTGAGAGCTCTCGAGAGATCTCTATCTCAGCAAAAAGACCCAGCTCCACTCAATGACCAGCAAGCCACAGTGCTGGACACCCTGGCAAAAAACTAGCAAGACAGGAACATAACACCACCCATTAGCAGAGAGGCTGCCTAAAATCATAATAAGGTCACAAACACCCCAAAACATACCACCGGACACAGTCCTACCCACCAGAAAGACAAGATCCAGCCTCATCCACCAGAACTCTGGCACTAGTCCCCTCCACCAGGAAGTCTATACAAGCCACTAAACCAACCTTACCCACTGAGGGCAGATGCCAAAAACAACAGAAACTACGAACCTGCAACCTGTGAAAAGGAGACCCCAAACACAGTAAGTTAAACAAAATGAGAAGACAGAGAAATATGCAGCAGATGAAGGAGCAAGGTAAAAATCCACCAGACCTAACAAATGTAGAAGAAATAGGCAGTCTATCTGAAAAAGAATTCAGAGTAATGATAGTAAAGATGATCCAAAATCTTGAAAACAGAATGGAGAAAATACAAGAAACGTTTAACAAGGACCTCAAAGAACTAAAGAGCAAACAAATAATGATGAATAACACAATAAATGAAATTTAAAATTCTCTAGAAGGGATCAATAGCAGAATAACTGAGGTAGAAGAATGGATAACTGACCTGGAAGATAAAATACTGGAAATAACTACTGCAGACCAGAATAAAGAAAAAAGAAGGAAAAGAACTGAAGACAGTCTCAGGACCTCTGGGACAACATTAAACACACCAACATTCAAATTATAGAGGTCCCAGAAGAAGAAGAGAAAAAGAAAGGGTATGAGAAAATATTTGAAGAGATTATAGTTGAAAACTTCCCTAACATGGGAAAGGAAATAGTCAATCAAGTCCAGGAAACACAGAGTCCCACACAGGATAAATCCAAGGAGAAACACGCCAAGACCCATATTAATCAAACTATCAAAAATTAATACAAAGAAAAAATATTAAAAGCAGCAAGGGAAAAACAACAAATAACATACAAGGGAATCCCCATAAGGTTAACAGCTGATCTTTCAGCAGAAACTCTGCAAGCCAGAAGAGACTGGCAGGACATATTTAAAGTGATGAAAGGGAAAAGCCTACAACCAAGATTACTCTACCCAACAAGGATCACATTCAGATTTGACGGAAAAATTAAAACCTTTACAGACAAGCAAAAGCTAAGAGAATTCAGCACCACCAAACCAGCTTTACAACAAATGATAAAGGAACTTCTCTAGGCAACAAAAACAAAGGAAGGAAAAGACCTACAAAAACAAAGCCAAAACAATTAAGAAAATGGTAATAGGAACATAACATATTGATAATTACCTTAAACATAAATAGATTAAATGCTCCAACCAAAAGACATAGACTGGCTGAATGGATACAAAAACAAGATCCATATATATGCTGTCTACAAGAGACCCACTTCAGACCTAGGGACACATACAGACTGAAAATGAGGGGATGGTAAAAGATATTCGTGCAAATGGAAATCAAAAGAAAGCTGGAGTAGCAATTCTCATTTCAGACAAAATAAACTTGAAAATAAAGACTATTACAAGAGACAAAGAAGGACACTACATAATGATCAAGGGATCAATGCAAGAAGAAGATATAACAGTTGTAAATATTTATGCACCCAACACCTCAATACATAAGGCAAATGCTAACAGCCATAAAAGGGGATATAAACTGTAACACAATCATAGTAGGGGACTTTAACACCTCACTTTCACCAATGGACAGATCATCCAAAATGAAACTAAGTAAGGAAACACAAGCTTTAAATGATACATTAAACAAGATGGACTTAATTGATATTTAAAAGACATTCCATTCAAAAACAACAGAATACACTTTCTTCTCAAGTGCTCATTGAACATTTTCCATGATAGATCATATCTTGAGTCACAAATCAAGCCTTGGTAAATTTAAGAAAATTGAAATTGTATCAAGTATCTTTTCCGACAGCAGTGCTATGAGACTAGATATCAACTACAGGAAAAAAATCTGTAAAAAATACAAACACATGGAGGCTAAACAATACACTACTAAATAACCAAGAGATCACTGAAGAAATCAAAGAGGAAATCAAAAAATACCTAGGAACAAATGACAATGAAAACATGAACTCAAAACCTATGGGATGCAGCAAAAGCAGTTCTAAGAGGGAAGTTTATAGTAATACAATCCCACCTCAAAAAAACAAGAAACAACTCAAACAACCTAACCTTACACCTAAAACAATTAGAGAAAGAAGGACAAAATATCCCCAAAGTTAGCAGAAGGAAAGAAATCATAAAGTTCACATCACAAATAAGTGAAAAAGAAATTAAGGAAGCAATAGCAAAGATCAATAAAACTAAAAGCTGGATCTTTGAGAAGATAAACAAAATTGATAAACCATTAGCCAGACTCATCAAGAAAAAAAGGAAGAAGACTCAAATCAACAGAATTAGAAATGAAAAAGGAGAATAACACCTGACACTGCAGAAAAACAAAGGATCCTGACAGATTACTGCAAAGAACTATATGCCAATAAAATGGACAACCTGGAAGAACTATAAACAGACGAATCACAAGCACTGAAATTGAAACTACGATTTAAAATCTTCCGACAAACAAAAGCCCAAGACCAGATGGCTTCACAGGCGAATTCTATCAAACATTTAGAGAAGAGCTAAAACCTATCTCTCTCAAATTCTTCAAAAATATAGCAGAGGGAGGAACACTCCCAAAGTCATTCTATGAGGCCACCATCACCCTGATAACAAAACCAGACAAAGATGTCACAAAGAAAGAAAGCTACAGGCCAATATCACTGATGAACATAGATGCAAAAATCCTCAACAAAATACTCGCAAACAGAATCCAACAGCACATTAAAAGGATCATACACTGTGATCAAGTGGGGTTCATCCCAGGAATGCAAGGATTCTTCAATATATGCAAATTGATCAACGTGATACACTATATTAACAAATTGAAAGATAAAGAACATACGATAATCTCAATAGATGCAGGAAAAGCTTTTGATAAAATTCAACACCCATTTATGATAAAAACTCTCCAGAAAATAGTGGAACTTACCTCAACATAATAAAGAACTTATATGACAAACCCACAGCCAACATCATTCTCAGTGGTGTAAAACTGCAACCATTTCCTCTAAGATCAGGAACAAGACAAGTTTGCCCACTCTCAACACTATTATTCAACATAGTTTTGGAAGTTTTGGCCACAGCAATCAGAGAAGAAAAGGAAATAAAAGGAATCCAAATCAGAAAAGAAGAGGTAAAGCTGTCACTGTTTGCAGATGACATGATACTATACATAGAGAATCCTAAAGATGCTACCAGAAAACTACTAGAGCTAATCAATGAATTTGGTAAAGTAGCAGGATACAAAATTAATGCACAGAAATCTCTTGCATTTCTACACACTAATGATGAAAAATCTGAAAGAGAAATTAAGGAAACAATCCCATTTACCACTGCAACTAAAAGAATAAAATACTTAGGAATAAACCTACCTAAGGAGACAAAAGACCTGTATGCAGAAAACTATAAGACACAGATGAAAAAAATTAAAGATGATACAAATAGATGGAGAGATATACCATGTTCTTGGATTGGAAGAATCAACATTGTGAAAATGACTCTACTACCCAAAGCAATCTACAGATTCAATGGAATCCCTATCAAACTACCAATGGCATTTTTCACAGAACTAGAACAAAAAATTTCACAATTTGTATGGAGACACAAAAGACCCCAAATAGCCAAAGCAATCTTGAGAAAGAAAAACAGAGCTGGAGGAATCAGGCTCCTGGACTTCAGACTCTACTACAAAGCTACAGTAATCAAGACAGTATGGTACTGGCAAAAAAGCAGAAATATAGATCAATGGAACAGGATAGAAAGCCCAGAGATACACCCACACACATATGGTCACCTTATCTTTGATAAAGGAGGCAATAATATACAAAGGAGAAAAGACAGCCTCTTCAATAAGTGGTGCTGGGAAAACTGGACAGCTACATGTAAAAGAATGAACTTAGAACAACACTTCCTAACACCATACACCAAAATAAACTCAAAATGGATTAAAGACCTAAATGTAAGGCCAGACACTATAAAACTCTTAGAGGAAAACATAGGCAGAACACTCTATGACATAAATCACAGCAATATACATTTTGACCCACCTCCTAGAGAAATGGAAATAAAAACAAAAATAAATGGGACCTAATGAAACTTAGAAGCTTTTGCACAGCAAAGGAAACCATAAACAAGACGAAATGACAACCCTCAGAATGGGAGAAAATATTTGCAAATGAAACAACTAACAAAGGATTAATCTCCATAATATACAAGCAGCTCATGCAGCTCAATATCAAAAAAAACAAACAACCCAATCCAAAAATGGGCAGAAGACCTAAATAGACAGTTCTCCAAAGAACATATACAGATTTCTAATACATGAAAGGATGCTCAACATCACTAATCATCAGAGAAATGCCAATCAAAACTATAATGAGGTATCACCTCACAACAGTCAGAATGGCCATCATCAAAAACCTACAAACAGTAAATGCTGGAGAGGGTGTGGAGAAAAGGGAACCCTCTTGCACTGTAGGTGGGAATGTAAATTAACACAGCCGCTATGGAGAACAGTATGGAGGTTCCTTAAAAAACTAAAAATAGAACTACCATATGACCCAGCAATCCCACTATTGAGCATATACCCTGAGAAAACCATAATTCAAAAAGAGTCATGTACCACAATGTTTATTGCAGCACTATTTACAATAGCCAGGACATGGAAGCAACCTAAGTGTCCATCAGCAGATGAATGGATAAAGAAGATGTGGCACATATATACAATGGAATATTACTCAGCCATAAAAAGGAACGAAATTTAATTATTGTAGTGAGGTGGATGGACCTAGAGTCTGTCATACAGAGTGAGGTAAGTCAGAAAGAGAAAAATACAGTATGTTAACACATATATATGGAATCTAAAAAAAAAAAAAAAAATGGTTCTGATGAACCTAGGGTGCAGGACAGGAATAAAGACACAGACGTGGAGAATGGACTTGAGGACATGGGGAAGGGGAAGGGTAAGCTGGGACGAAGTGAGAGAGTGGCACTGACATATATACACTACCAAATGTAAAATAGATAGCTAGTGGGAAGCAGTTGCATCACACAGGAAGATCAGCTCGGTACTTCGTGACCACCTATAGGGGTGGGATAGGGAGGGTGGGAGGGAGACGCAAGAGGGAGGGGATATGGGAATATATGTATACATATAGCTGATTCACTTTGTTATACAGTAGCAACTAACATAACAATGTAAAGCAATTATATTCCAATAAACGTGGAAAATATATATATATAAGGCAAAAAAAAAATGACAAAACTAAAAAGGAAAACAGACAAATCCACAATCTTAGCAGGACAGAAAAACACTTCTATGGTATTCCAGCCAAAAATATATAACCTTAATTGAATCATAGAGACAAATTTAACAAACCCAAATTGAGGGCAGTTTTACAAAACAAATGGCCTGTGCCTTTAAAAAAAAAAAAAAAGTCAAGGTCATGAAAGACAAAGCAAGACTAACAAGTAATTCCAGATTAAAGATGACAAAAAAAGATAAGACAACTAAATACTACCTGTTATTCTGAATTGGATCCAGGACCAGGAAATAAATTTTTTTTCTTCTTTTACTATAAATGGCATTAGTAAGACATTTGGAGAACTCTGAATAAGGTCTGTTGTTTTTATAATAGTTTTGTATCAATAATTATATAAATGATTATATGTAAAATCCATTGATTTTAATAATTATACAGGAGAGGAGGTTCAAGATGGCAGAAGAGTAAGATGCGGAGATTACCTTCCTCTCCACAGATACATCAGAAATCCATCTACATGTGGAACAGCTCCTATAGAATACCCACTGAACGCTGACAGAAGACCTCAGACCTCCCAAAGGGCAAGAAACTCCCCCACATACCTCGGTAGCGCAAAAGAAAAAAGAAAAAAAAGAGACAAAAAATAGGGACAGGACCCGCGCCAGTGGGAGGGAGCTGTGAAGGAGGAAAGGTTTCCACACACCAGGAAGCCCCTTCGCGGGCGGAGACTGCGGGTGGCAGAGGGGGGAAGCTTCGGAGCCACGGAGGAGAGCGCAGCAACAGGGGTGCCGAGGGCAAAGCGGAGAGATTCCCGCACGGAGGACCGGTGCCGACCAGCACTCACCAGCCCGAGAGGCTTTTCTGCTCACCCGCCGGGGCGGGTGGGGGCTGGGAGCTGAGGCTCTGGCTTCGGAGGTTGGATCCCAGGGAGAGGACTGGGGTTGGCGGCGTGAACACAGCCTGAAGGGGGCTAGTGCGCCACGGCTAGCCGGGAGGGAGTTGGGGAAAAAGTTTGGACCTGCCTAAGAGGCAAGAGACGTTTTCTTACCTCTTTGTTTCCTGATGCGCGAGGAGAGGGGATTAAGAGCGCCACTTAAAGGAGCTCCAGAGACGGGCGCGAGCCGCGGTTATCAGCGTGGACCCCAGAGACGGGCATGAGATGCTAAGGCTGCTGCTGCCGCCACCAAGAAGCCTGTGTGCAAGCACAGGTCACTCTCCACACCTCCCCTCCCGGGAGCCTGCGCAGCCCGCCACTGCCAGGGTCCCGTGATCCAGGGACAACTTCCCCGGGAGAACGCACGGCACGCCTCAGGCTGCCGCAACGTCACGCCGGCCTCTGCCGCCGCAGGCTCACCCCGCATCCGTACCCCTCCCTCCCCCCGGCCTGAGTGAGCCAGAGCCCCCGAATCAGCTGCTCCTTTAACCCCATCCTGTCTGACCAAAGAACAGACGCCCTCAGGCTACCTACACACAGAGGCGGGTCCAAATCCAAAGCTGAACCCCGGGAGCTGTGCGAACAAAGAAGAGAAAGGGAAATTTCTTCCAGCAGCCTCAGAAGCAGAGGATTAAAGCTCCACAATCAACTTGAGGTACCCTGCATCTGCGGAATACCTGAATAGACAATGAATCATCCCAAATTTAGGAGGAGGACTTTGGGAGCAAAGATATTTTTTTTTTCCCCTTTTTCTCTTTTTGTGAGTGTGTATTTGTATGCTTCCGTGTGTGATTTTGTCTGTATAGCTTTGCTTTCACCATTTGTCCTAGGGTTCTGTCTACTGGTATTTTTTGTTTGTTGTTTACTTTTTTAAATATTTTTCTTAATAATTATTTTTTTATTTTAATAACTTTATTTTATTTTATTTTACTTTATTTTATTTTATTTTATTCTATCCTCTTTCTTTCTTTCTTTCTATTTTTTCTCCTTTTTAATCTGAGCCGTGTGGATGAAAGGCTTTTGGTGCCCCAGCCAGGAGTCAGTGCTGTGCCTGTGAGGTGGGAGAGCCAACTTCAGGACACTGGTCCACAAGAGACCTCCCAGCTCCACGTAATATCAAATGGCAAAAATCTCCCAGAGATCTCCATCTCAACGCCAAGACCCAGCTTCACTCAACGACCAGCAAGCTACAGTGCTGGACACCCTATGCCAAACAACTAGCAAGACAGGAACACAGCCCCATCCATTAGCAGAGAGGCTGCCTAAAATCATAATAAGGCCAGAGATACCCCAAAACACACCACCAGACATGGACGTGCCCACCCGAAAGACAAGATCCAGCCTCATCCACCAGAACACAGGCACCAGTCCCCTCCATCAGGAAGCCTACACAACCCACTGAACCAACCTTAGCCACTGGGGACAGACACCAAAAACAACGGGAACTACGAACCTGCAGCCTGCAAAAAGGAGACCCCAAACCCAGTAAGTTAAGCAAAATGAGAAGACAGAAAAACACACAGCAGATGAAGGAGCAAGGTAAAAACCCACCAGACCTAACAAATGAAGAGGAAATAGGCAGTCTACCTGAAAAAGAATTCAGAATAATGATAGTAAAGATGAACCAAAATCTTGAAAATAGAATAGAGAAAATGCAAGAAACGTTTAACAAGGACCTAGAAGAACTAAAGACAAGAACTAGAAGAACTAAAGAGCAAACAAACAATGATGAACAACACAATAAATGAAATTAAAAATTCTCTAGAAGGGATCAATAGCAGAGTAACTGAGGCAGAAGAACGGATAAGTGACCTGGAAGATAAAATAGTAGAAATAACTACTGCAGACCAGAATAAAGAAAAAAGAATGAAAAGAACTGAGGACAGTCTCAGAGACCTCTGGGACAACATTAAATGCACCAACATTCGAGTTATAGGGGTCCAGAAGAAGAAGAGAGAAAGAAAGGGACTGAGAAAATATTTGAAGAGATTATACTTGAAAACTTCCTTAATACGGGAAAGGAAATAGTTAATTAAGTCCAGGAAGCACAGAGAGTCCCATACAGGATAAATCCAAGGAGAAACACACCAAGACACATATTAATCAAACTATCAAAAATTAAATACAAGGAAAACATATTAAAAGCAGCAAGGGAAAAACAACAAATAATACACAAGGGAATACCCATAAGGTTAACAGCTGATCTTTCAGCAGAAACTCTGCAAGCCAGAAGGGAGTGGCAGGACATATTTAAAGTGATGAAGGAGAAAAACCTACAACCAAGATTACTCTACCCAGCAAGGATCTCATTCAGATTCGATGGAGAAATTAAAACCTTTACAGACAAGCAAAAGCTGAGAGAGTTCACCACCACCAAACCAGCTTTACAACAAATGCTAAAGGAAATTCTCTAGGCAGGAAACACAAGAGAAGGAAAAGACCTAAAATAACAAACCCAGAACAATTAAGAAAATGTGAATAGGAACATACAAATCGATAATTACCTCAAATGTAAATGGATTAAATGCTCCCACCAAAAGACACAGACTGGCTGAATGGATACAAAAACAAGACCCATATATATGCTGTCTACAAGAGACCCACTTCAGACCTAGGGACGCATACAGAATGAAAGTGAGGGGATGGAAAAAGATATTCCATGCAAATGGAAATCAAAAGAAAGCTGGAGTAGCAATTCTCACTTCAGACAAAATAGACTTTAAAATAAAGACTATTACAAGGGACAAAGAAGGACACTACATAATGATCAAGGGATCAATCCAAGAAGAAGATATAACAATGTAAATATTTATGCACCCAACATAGGAGCACCTCAATACATAAGGCAAATACTAACAGCCATAAAAGGGGAAATTGACAGTAACACAATCATAGTAGGGGACTTTAACACCTCACTTTCACCAATGGACAGATCATCCAAAATGAAAATAAATAAGGAAACACAAGCTTTAAATGATACATTAAACAAGATGGACTTAATTGATATTTATAGGACATTCCATCCAAAAACAACAGAATACACATTCTTCTCAAGTGCTCATGGAACATTCTCCAGGATAGATCATATCTTGGGTCACAAATCAAGCCTTCAGACTATACTACAAAGCTACAGTAATCAAGACAGTATGGTACTGGCACAAAAATAGAACTATAGATCAATGGAACAGGATAGAAAGCCCAGAGATAAACCCATGCACATATGGTCACCTTATCTTTGATAAAGGAGGCAAGAATATACAGTGGAGAAAAGACAGCCTCTTCAATAAGTGGTGTTGGGAAAACTGGACAGGTACATGTAAAACTATGAAATTAGAACACTCCCTAACACCATACACAAAAATAAACTCAAAATGGATTAAAGACCTAAATGTAAGGCCAGACACTATCGAACTCTTAGAGGAAAACATAGGCAGAACACTCTATGACATAAATCACAGCAAGATCCTTTTTGACCCACCTCCTAGAGAAATGGAAATAAAAACAAAAATAAACAAATCGGACCTAATGAGACTTAAAAGCTTTTGCACAGCAAAGGAAACCATAAACAAGATGAAAAGACAACCCTCAGAATGGGAGAAAATACTTGCAGATGAAGCAACTGACAAAGGATTAATCTCCAAAATTTACAAGCAGCTCATGCAGCTCAATATCAAAAAAAAACAACCCAATCCAAAAATGGACAGAAGACCTAAATAGACATTTCTCCAAAGAACATATACAGATGGCCAACAAACACATGAAAGAATGCTCAACATCACTAATCATTAGAGAAATGCAAATCAAAATTACAATGCGATATCATCTCACACCGGTCAGAATGGCCATCATCAAAAAATCTACAAACAATAAATGCTGGAGAGGGTGTGGAGAAAAGAGAACCCTCTTGCACTTTTGGTGGGAATGTAAATTGATACAGCAACTATGGAGAACAGTATGGAGGTTCCTTAAAAAACTAAAAATAGAACTACCATATGACCCAGCAATCCCACTACTGGGCATATACCCTGAGAAAACCATAATTCAAAAAGAGTCATGTACCAAAATGTTCATTGCAGCTCTATATACTATAGCCAGGACATGGAAGCAACCTAAGTGTCCATCAACAGATGAATGGATAAAGAAGATGTGGTACATATATACAATGGAATATTACTCAGCCATAAAAAGAAACGAAATTGAGTTATTTGTAGTGAGGTGGATGGACCTAGAGTCTGTCATACAGATTGACGTATGTCAGAAAGAGAAAAATACTGTATGCTAACACATATATATGGAATCTAAGAAAAAAAGAAAAGAAAAGGTCATGAAGAACCTAGGGGCATGGCGGGAATAAAGACACAGACCTACTAGAGAATGGATTTGAGGATATGGGGAGGGGGAAGGGTAAGCTGTAACAAAGTGAGAGAGTGGCATGGACATATATACACTACCAAACGTAAAATAGATGGCTAGTGGGAGGCAGCTGCATAGCACAGGGAGATCAGCTCGGTGCTTTGTGACCACCTAGCGGGTTGGCATAGGGAGGGTGGAAGGGAGGGAGATGCAAGAGGAAAGAGATATGGGAACATATGTATATGTATAGCTGATTCACTTTGTTATAAAGCAGAAACTAACATACCATTGTAAAGCAATTATACTCCAATAAAGATGTTAAAAAAAAAAAGAAAGAAATATGGTATATTATGCTCAGTACCCATTGCTGCAGCTCCCTGACATTCTGTCCAGTTAAAGGCAGGGAAAAAAAGAAAAAAGAAAAAAGAAATAATTATACAGTATTTACATAAGATAATGTCCTTTTTAGGAAATATACACTAAAATATTCAGTGGTAAAGAGATATTATGTCTGACACTTATTCTCAATTGGTTCAGAAAATATTATGCACATGTAGGGTGTGTGTGTGTGCACAGATCCACTTTGATCAATTATAGAGTGAGCTAAGTTATCCTGAAAATAGGGATAAAAACTAAATTAGTTTCAATCTCAGGAAATGTATTGACTCCTTTTAAAGGAAAAGATTCTCATGGATACCAAAAGATATGTTCAGAGACTAGAGTTTCAGAAACACTGACTTAAGAAACTGAAGTCTTTGTATTAGGCAAATAATTTGGTCAAAATAAAATTTCTTTTTATTCAGGTAAGCATCATTATCCCCACTTTAAGATAGGGAAATTATTGGTTTCTCCCGTCCTCCTTTCTATGATCCACTGAAAGTAAATAATCTTTAAAACTTATTTCATATGCTCAGCAACACTCTAGAGAATTGGGAGGCTATAGAAAAACAAAAGCAATAAAATCATTCTTAGACTGAAAGAACTTATAATCTAAGGAAGACTTAAGAACAATATCCAAGAAGAAAGAATGAAGTATTTAGGTAAATACTAAAGTATATGTTATAGACCACTGGTGCAGTACAAGTTCAGATTTTTCCAAATTCTTAGGCACTGATAAAGCAATTCCAGGTGGTAGGTGAGAAGTGGCTATGCTCCTATTATGACAGTTTCCTAAGCCCAGGAACAAAGGTTTCCCTTCGTTCTCTCATCTAAGAAGACAACATTGAAAAGCAACAGTTTAGAGAAAAGGCAGACTGGGAGTCTGACACACAGCTGGATATCTTAAGTGCCCATGTATGTCACCTCAAGTTACCTTTCAAGAAGAGCATCTCCCATACATAGCCTTTGGTTCCAGTTGGCCTGCATCCAATTTCAGACTTGGCCACTTACCAGCTATGTCACTATGGGTAAAGTCATATCCTCTCTAAACCTCGGTTTCTTTGCCAACACAACAGAGGTGCTGATAACTACTTCACAGGCACTTTTGTGAAGATTGAATGATTTTACGTATAAAGCTTTTAACCCAGTAGAGGGCTCATTAAGCACTTAATAAATGTTATTGGTATTCCCAATCAGAAGCCCCTCCCAGGTTTATTAGGAAAGCTGTTACATAAGAAGCCCAGAGGCTCCCAAATTCTGCATTCAGAGACTTCTTTGGGATGAGAAAACTCAAAGAAATTGCCTTCGGCCTCTAAATTTGGAGCCCCTTGATTCAGAGATCAGACTACTGTGGCTATGCCGTGACTCAAGGAAGAAAAGGCAGACTGGCCAGTGCCCTTCTCTCAGTGAGACCCAAGGCAGTCCCATCCACAGCACTTAAACACACCCTAGGCCAGCACAAACACCAACGTAAAGTGGCTTTGGTTGCCTCACAATGTTTCCCTCCTCCCTACATTCCCCACACCCCCTACAGCCTCAAGGCCTTTTATGAGAAGTCAGGGTCCTCTGCTGTTTTCTTCTGCCCTTTCTTGATTTCATCTGGTGAAACAAAGTAGGGAGAATAAAGGGCCCTCAAGTATTTTTTATCCCATGCATTCCTTTGATGGTTATATATGTGGGAACTGAATCTCGGAAAAGCCCAGTGACTTGGCCCAAAGTCTGGCAGGATGGGATCTAGAATTCAGTTCCCAGGTCATTGCCCTTCCCTCTACTACATGCTGCCTCTCCAGCAGCTCTGGCCTCTGAAATATTTCATCTTCTACAGAGAATGGAATTCTTTCTTAATAAATACCTTTGAACCATAGTCTATTAGATTCTTGTGGCTGCTGTGACCAATTACTATCAACTCAGTGCCTTAAAACAACATACATGTATTCTCTTACAATTCCGGAGGCCAGAAGCCTGAAATCAATTTCACTAGGACAAAATCAAGGTGTCAGTAAGGTCATGCTCCCTGTAAAGGTTCTAGGGAAGAATTCTTTTCCTTACCTTTTCTGGTTTCTAGGAGCCACCTGAATTCCTCATCTTGTGACCTCTTCCTCCATTTTCAAAGCCAATAGTGTAGCATCTTCTTTCTGTGGTTCTGTTTCCTCCTGCTTCCATCACATGGTGTTCTCATCTGTGTCAAATCTCCCCCCCGCCTCCTTCTTATGAGGACACTTCTGATTGTATTTAGGCCCACCTGTTAATCCTGTTATCGAGACAGCCTTAACTTAATCACATCTGCAAAGTATCTTTTGCAATAGAAGGTAACATTCACAGGTTCCCGGGATTAGGACCCGGTTATCACTGGTGGCCATTATTCAGCCTACCACACATGGTAATTAATTTAATGAAATGGATATAAATGGCTTCCAAAATTGTAGCTTATTCAGATGCATACTGAAAAAGGTGGGATTAAGGAAGTTGTTAAGAAAAAACCCTAACACCTGGAGTATAATGAAATGTTTATAAAATATCTGATTTTATTTGGATCTTAGTTCAGCAAACCAACTATAGAAAGACATTTTTAAACAATCAGGGACATTTGAACGTAAACTGGATACTACAGGATACCACGGAATTCTTGTTAATATTGTTCGATGTGATGATGGACCTGTAGTTATGTAAGAAAATGTTTATATTTTTACTACATGCCTAAGGAAGCATCTAGGGGTGAAATGACACAAGGTCTGGAATTAGCTTTAAGATAATTGGCAAAAATGTGTGTTTAACAATAAAGCAAATATGGCAAAATATTCCTAGTTATTGAACATGGATGATGGGAATGTGTGGGAGAGTTCATAACGCCATTATCTCTCTTGTTGTATATATTTGAAATTTTTCAGGGGAAATTACAAATATATAACCTCCATTTCAGAATATAAATGGCCTGTCCCAATCGCCAAGGCTCAGCATCTGACCAGTTGCTCTATAGGGAAGATAAGCAAACTGGAAGTGAAGAAACCTTCCTGCTATAAATAAAGAGGAGTGAAGCCGCAGTGCTGGTGAGCCTGTGTGTTTAGTGTCTGATGGGCTGGTTGTTTGGTAGACATTACAAAAGTCATCTCAGGGTTTTGACAGTAGAACCCCATAGGAACATGTTTGTGTTTAGGTGTTGGTTGTATTTCCATTTTGAAAACCCCTTTCTCCCTGTTTCTTCATGGGATTATGATACCCAGTATAAGGCTCCTTTCCCCAGTGAGGTTGGGATATGAAGGGAAGAAGGGGAGAATTAAACTATTGGCCCCATCCCACCTGCTTTGAGTCCCTTTTCCATAATGCCAGAGTGAGCCTTCTTACAAGCCAATATGATCCTGTATCCTCAATGGCTGCCCAGCCCATGCCAGATAAAATCCACACATCTGGACTAGACACACAGGACCCTACATGATCTGGCGCCTCCGAAAGCTGAGGATCAATTAGTTCTAAGAGGAAAATTAAGCTCTCAAGAAATAAAGGATAAGGATAAAGGAACTGTGTGTTTGAATACCAGTCCAACAAAAAATTATATAACAAACAGAAAGTGAGTTAGCCTTCAGATATTAGAGCAGCAATAAAATTCAGTTTGGAATTTTTAACAGACCAAGACAGTCTTAAGGAACTACTCAGCATTTTATTGCAAATTCATACTATGACATAAAAGGTAATTGATAAGGTGATTGGCATGACAATAAAAAATATTATCTAGATATGTTGGAAATCCTTTCTATATCAAAAACCAAGGTCTCTCATGTTACAACAGGACAAAATACTTTGAAGTTGCAAGTGCCTTGGAAACTTCAGGACACATGGATGCAAATATTTTCTTTTCATCAATGAAACAAAACCATACAAACAGAAATTTTCAGTGAAAAATGAAGGATCTCCCAGATTGCAAAATTAGATCTCCTTGCTTGCAAAAATTGCTTAACCATTCACCCCCATCCACCAGAAATTTACCACCTCACAACAAGCTTTCTCCTGTCCTTGAAGGTTTATTTGGATTTGGGAGATAAAAGCACATGCAGTAAGTAAATATATACAAAGTGCTAAGTAAATCCAAATTATTTATTTGAAATGATTACCCAACGATCACTTTTTCCAAGTGTCTGTCTTACTCCTAGAGCTTCCCTTTGGTTGGGCAACCACTGCATCTTCTGTGTTTCCAGTGTGTACCTTCTTGCTGGAAGTAAATTGGTGTAAAATTAAGATTTTATTCAGGGACTTGAATTGTTCTCTCTCTTTTCTGAACAACTGTATACTTATTATCTAACCTCTTCAATTAGAAATGATTATACATTGAACTAGTTCCTTTAAGACTTTTCTTTACCAAAAAAAAAAAAAAAGTATGTTTCTTAATAAGGGAAAATCATCTTCATATAGGAATTACAGTGATTTCTTGCAATAACATCAAAAGCACAGAAAACAAAAGAAAATATAGATAAACTGGACTGCATCAAAATTTAAAACTTTTGTGCATCAAAGAACACTAACAGGGGCTTCCCTAGTGGCGCAGTGGTTGAGAACCTGCCTGCCAATGCAGGGGACACGGGTTCGAGCCCTGGTCTGGGAAGATCCCACGTGCCGCGGAGCAACTGGGCCCGTGAGCCACAATTACTGAGCCTGCGCGTCTGGAGCCTGTGCTCCACAACAAGAGAGGCCGCGATAGTGAGAGGCCCGCGCACCGCGATGAAGAGTGGCCCTTGCTTGCCGCAACTAGAGAAAGCCCTTGCACAGAAAAGAAGACCCAACACAGCCATAAATAAATAAATTTTAAAAAAAAGAAAAGAAAAATGCAAATCAACACCACAAAGAGACAACACTTCACTCATTAGGATGGCTATTATTTTTTAAAAGTGGAAAATAACAAGTGTGATGTGGATATGGAGAAACTGGAACTCCTGTGCATTGCTGGTGGGAATGTAAAATGGTACAGCCACTGCAGAAAACATTTTGGTATTTCCTCAAAAAATTAAAAATAGAATTACCGTATGATCCAGCAATTCCATTCTAGATATATACCCAAAAGAATTGAAAGCAAGGATTCAGATATTTGTACACCCATGTTCACGGCAGCATTGTTCACAATAGCCAAAATGTGAAACTAACCCAAATGTCCATCAACAGATGAATGATAAACAAAATGGGGTATATACATACAACAGTATATTATTCCGCCCTAAAAAGGAAGGAAATTTTGATACACGCTACATGGATGAACCCTGAGGACATTATGCTAAGTGAAATAAACTGGTCATGAAAGGACAACTACTGTATGGTTCCACTTATTTGAGATACTAGAATAGTCAAAGTTATAGAAATAGAAAGTGGAATGAATGGTGGTTACCAGGGGCTAGTGGAGGAAGGCATGGGGTGTAACTGTTTAATGGATACAGTTTCAGCTTGAAAAGATGAGAAAGTTCAGGAGATGGATGGGTGTGATTGCTGTACAACATTATGAATGTACTTAATGCCACTGAATTGTACACTTAAAAATGGTTAAAATTTTTACGTTATGGTAATTTAAAAATGGTCATTTGGGGGGCTTCCCTGGTTGCGCAGTGGTTGAGAATCTGCCTGCCAATGCAGGGGACACGGGTTCGAGCCCTGGTCTGGGAAGATCCCACATGCCGCGGAGCAACTGGGCCCGTGAGCCACAACTACTGAGCCTGCGCGTCTGGAGCCTGTGCTCCGCAACAAGAGAGGCCACGATAGTGAGAGGCCCGCGCACCGCGATGAAGAGTGGCCCCCACTTGCCACAACTAGAGAAAGCCCTCTCCCAGAAACGAAGGCCCAACACAGCCATAAATAAATAAATAAATATTTTTTTTTAAAAAAAAGGTCATTTTTATGTTATATACATTTTACAATAATAATAATAACATATTTTTAAGGACCTGGCCATTGTGTAACATCTGTGGTGTCCTACATGAAGCCAGTAATGCCAGATACACAGTAGGTTTCCTAAAAAAGATTTGCTCAATAATTAAGCATCTGGTATGTTTCTCAGTTTACATGATCATTGTTTTTACATGCACAGAGAAGGGAAGGGAAGATAAAGGAGAAAAACATGAACTTAGTAACTACTATGTCCCAAACATTGGTAAAGGTTTAATTTACCATAATTCACTTAATCCCAAAAGTAAAATTTTGAATTTTACTTTTTTGAAGTTTACTTTTTTGAATTGTAAAATTCAAAAAAAACTTCCCATCATAATCAGGACTTCATCTGGGTGTCTGCCTTGTTTACTTGCCATCAGTATTTTTAACGTATCGTATCATCTTTATAATTATCACAAAGCCAACATGTGATGTGATTTTTGAGTCAGTTTCCCTCTAGGTGACTTTTGTAGTACAAGCCTAGCCCCACTGGCAACCACAACCACAAGATTCAACTTGAGGCCCCATGAGGTAGCTCTACAACACTGGACTTCTCAGGACTGTCTTCAGAGCTGCCCTCCTAGCACGAGACAAATGAGCAGGTAGAGAGACTCTTCATGAGTAGAAACCTGAATACATTTTAATTATTCACTTTTGCAGTCAAGGTCTAGAGCCCGGCCATCTTGGCGGGAGGGGATAGTAGGGGAATGACAGTGAAGACTTATCAAAGATATATGGATCAGAGACTCTCTTAGCTCAGGCTGCTATAACAAAATACCATAGGCTAAGTGGCTTAAATGATAGACATTTATTTCTCACAGTTCTGGAGGCTGGAAAGTCCAAGGTCAAGGTGGCAGCAGACTTGGTCACTGGTGAGAGCCTGCTTCCTGAATTGCAGACCTTCTTGACGTGTACTCACAGGATGGAGCGAGACCTTTGGTCTCTCTTCCTCTTCTTATAAGTACACTAATGCCATCATAGGGAGCGCCCTGCAAGACTTCATCTAAACATAAGTAACCTTCCCAAAGGCGCCACCTCCAAATACCATCACACTGGAGGTTGGGATGTCAACATAAGAATTTGGGGAGGAACACAAATATTCAGTCCATGACAGAGACCCAAATCAAGAAGTTTGGCTTGGAAAAACTGGTGCCAAGAATATGATTCTATTATATGTGGAAATACAGAAGTAAATGCCTACATTTTGCAGGCTTCATCTGTTTGTCTAGCATAACAAACAAAAAAAAAAAACCCAAACTGCCTCTTAGTGTGCCTCAGACCAAATGATTCCAGTTTCTTTGACTTTTACCTGTGTGTCAACTTGAAATAAAAACAAAAGCATTGGAAAGAGACCCAAAGGACTTGAAGTCAAATCCCAACTCCACCACCTAATACACATGAGATCTTAGCAAGTTATTTCATCTCTTTAGATCTCAGTTTCATCATCTACAAAATGACAGCTTGCTGGAGGCATAGTTCTAGAAGTAGCCTGCCTAGAAACAAATACTGGCTTTCCAACCTACTAGCTCTAGGACCACAGGCAACCTCCTTACTTTCTCTGCACCTTAGTTTTTTAAGCTGGAAGATAAGGACAATAATTACATCAAACTAATGTGCTTAATGAGGATGAAATGAGTTAATGCTTGTAAAGTCTTTGGAACTATAAGTACATAAGATATGAATAAAAATTTTCTAGGATTATAGATGCTCAAATTTCTCTTTTAAAAAAAAATGGCCCCAGACATTTAAAAACATTTCAGAAATATTTCCTTCCATAAAACCTGCTACCAGAGGTGACTGAATATTTTAAACACAAACAACACACCACAGTTTTGCCTTTGATAGTTGGATCTATTTAATATAAAATGTAAACACAATGTGAATTCTCTTAGTAGAAATTTTAAAGAAGTTTCAAGTTTAAATGATTTTCCATGGAGCTATCACCCAAGAATTCTTAAAGAATTTCTGCTGCCAAATGAACAAAATATAAGCTTTTAAAACATGCTATTTAAATGCCTTAATTCTTTGGAAAGAT
Organism: Balaenoptera ricei; assembly: GCF_028023285.1. NCBI lineage: Eukaryota > Metazoa > Chordata > Mammalia > Artiodactyla > Balaenopteridae > Balaenoptera > Balaenoptera ricei. The sequence goes on from NC_082642.1 coordinate 112,160,005, forward strand.
TCCTTTTAGTTAATTTCCAAGCTTGAATAATAAAGAGGTATTGCTTCAGGAAAGAATAGAGAAGCCACATGGCTATTACCTGTTGACATATCTGTCAAAGTAGGATGTTATGTCTGAGATAAAGTACTGCAGGCCTGACTGGTTCTATTGTCTGGAGTAAAATGATGAGGAATGGGAGCCAATGCGCAAGGATGCCAAGGATTGAGCAACGAAGGGAAACTCTAATGTAATCAGAGGTTCTTCTTCTCTTGTCTCTGCTCTGCAACCCTACCCCTGCCCCTATTCCTGCCGTGGTTTCCAAAACTACATGCTCAATAAAAGCTTTGGTTGTTCATTCTTGATGTGTTCCTTCAGTTGGCAAATCACAATAGCTGATAATAGATAATCCACTAATAGTTTCAGGGGTTTCTATTTGTGGCCACAAAACAACGTAAATGGCAAATCTACAATTTTGTCAAGCTCATCAGGCTGCTTTGGGTGCAGATATAGCCTGATGAATATGTAAGAAACCTAGAAAAAAACACTTTGGGGGAAATTTCAAAGATTACTATTTAGTTGACAAATTGCTGTTGAATCCCCTGCTCTGTTCAGGAACGGGACAATATCTCTCAATACAGCATTAACTCAGAACTGGTTCCAACTCAGATTATTGAATCCCTATGTTGAAATGATAATTTCAAGTCTAAATTTAAAGGAATAGAGGTTAAATGTCTGTATTCACCAATTTGGGTTTTCACTTCAATTGACATATTATTTACTCATGACAAATTCCACATTCACCAGATCTTTTGCTTCCAAAAAATGCAGAGAAAACCACTTGTTAACAGAATAGAAGCAATTAGAGTCAATGAGGCAGGAAGAAGTAGGGGAGTCCAGGACTAGAAGCAAATGATTTGTCAACATAAGTGGACACACAAGCCCTTGTTAAATTTTCTCATGATTTACCCCACACAGAGTTACAAGGAACCAGTGAAAACACTTTTGGCAAACTTTGAAAAATTAAGTTACTGAGAAGGTCACTCGATCTTGTGGATGGATTATGAAAAGAATGAAAGGGGTGTGTGTTCACGTAAAGGTTAGCTGACCCTAGTTCAGTGGCAAAATCAATTAACCCTGAACTGACTCATATTGGGCCAGCAAGACTTAAAGTATCAGAGAGTCAGGAGTTCTTTAAAAGTCAGTTAACTGATTTAAAACGCTGAGTTGACTAAGATCTTTTCCTCAGTTACACTGAGCCCTTCTGCAATGCCCTCTTAATATCACATTTTTCAGATAGCTGCTCTGATTACCCCAGCTGAGACTGATTAATTCCTTACTAATCAGAACTCAACACTTTCTTAGAAACAATAATGTTGCCATTATCTTCCTCTATTTTATAGTTATTTGGGTTTTTTTCCTGAGGGCAGGAGCCATGTCATTTTTTTTTTTTTCATAATGCCTTATGTATAGTAGGCACCTAAACTATTAACTGAACCATTGGCTTCTATTTTCCAGTCATGTGCCATTATGTGGAAAGATCTCTAACCAACCTAATGCAGAGGAAGGATTGGCAAGAATCCAAATTTCTCTTAAATTTTATTTTTAATGTACTTGCCATCCTACTTATATTGTATTGATACTTAGGCTAATCATAAAAATGCTTGATTTTCCAGAGTACACAACTGTCAGAAGGAAGAAAATATACCAGAAAAATGCTATAAGTGACAAGAAGAAATCATTTTGGAATTAAAACTCTTCCCTAGGTATTTTAGGTCACATTCCCTGGGGAAAAGAATGGTGGAGATTTCCATCAAGATTTCATTGGTCTCAGGAACATCTATGAGGGGGTGAAGAACGAAGGATTAGACAGAAAGAGAGATTGAATTGTGATGCAGAAACAACAGAGTTCTTGCCAAATACCATGGGGAGCTCAGGGGCTATAATAAACCATCAGAGTTGTTGCAGATGGAAGCAAGGGAGCCCAGGACATTTTGCACAGCATTTAGTCATTGGATGCAGGCTACTTCCAAACAGCAAGTATAGACTTGGGCAAGGAAGCACCCTTAGGCTGAGGACAATGCCCAAAGAAGGACTTGTGTGAAAGCTGTCAGTGGCCAATACTCTAGGGAGCTGAGGAAATGAGTGCCTCAGTCTTAAGTGGGGAATCTAGGTGGTGCACCACAGTATCCCCTACACAAGCTAATCTACAAAGTGATCCACATATATGACCAATGAAGTGAATATATATATAAATAAATCAGCACTGCTGTTTAACCAAGAAAGTCAAGTTACAAAGTCATGGACATTTTTTATATTATTTTGGGAGATTATTGAGAAAATGTGGGATCAAAAATGTAACTTCTATCATTTCTTCACCCAACATCTAGTTATAGGGGAAATATCACCTTACATAAGTGATTTAGTTAAATGAAATTAAGAATGCCTGGATCCATTGCTTTCCCAAAGAGATTGATATGAACAGATACACTCTTTATTCAGATTTATGACATATTGCTAACACTGGAATAAGGTGAAATAGGGTTATAGTTAGGAATATAGGTCTTAACCAACCTAGAAGTAATGGACAAATTCTTTTTTTTTTTTTTTTTTTTTTTAAATTTATTTATGGCTGTGTTGGGTCTTCGTTTCTGTGCGAGGGCTTTCTCTAGTTTTGGCAAGTGGGGTCCACTCTTCATCGTGGTGCACGGGCCTCTCATTATCGCGGCCTCTCTTGTTGCGGAGCACAGGCTGCAGACGCGCAGGCTCAGTAATTGTGGCTCACGGGCCCAGTTGCTCCGCGGCATGTGGGATCTTCCCAGACCAGGGCTCGAACCCGTGTCCCCTGCACTGGCAGGCAGACTCTCAACCACTGCGCCACCAGGGAAGCCCCAAGGACAAATTCTTATAAAGGTACAATCTCCCAAGACTGAACCAAAAAGAAATAGAAAATATGAACCGACCAATTACCAGTAATGAAATTGAATCAGTAATTTAAAAACACCCAGCAAACAATAGTCCAGGACCAGATGTCTTCACAGGTGGATTCTACCAAACATTTAGAGAAGAGTTAACACCTACTCTTCTCAAACTATTCCAAAAAATTGCAGAGGAAGGAACACTTGCAAACTCATTCTATGAGGCCAGCATCACCCTGATACCAAAACTAAACAAAGATATCACAAAAGAAGAAAATTACAGGCCAATATCCTTGATGAACATAGATGCAAAAATTCTCAATAAAATACTAACAAATTGAATCCAATAATACATTAAAAAGATTATACACCATGAGTAAGTGAGATTTATCCCAGGGATGCAAGGATTTTTCAATATCTGCAAATCAGATCAATGTGACACATTACATTAACAAACTGAAGAATAAAAACCATATGATCATCTCAATAGATGCAGAAGAAAAGTTTTTACAAAATTCAACATCCATTTATGATAAAAAATCTCCAGAAAGTGGACAGAGAGGGAACATATCTCAACATAATAAAGGCCATATATGACAAACCCACAGCTAACATCATATTCAATGGTGAAAAGCTGAAAGCATTTCCTCTAAGATCAGAACAAGACAAAGATGCCCACTTTTATTCAACATAGTTTTGGATGACCAAGCCATGGCAATCAGAAGAAATAAAAGGAATCCAAATTGGAAAGGAAGAACTAAAACTGTCACTGTTTGCAGATGACATGATACTGTACATAGAAAAATCCTAAAGATGCCACCAGAAAACTACTAGCACCCATCAATGAATTTGGTAAAGTTATAGGATACAAAAATAATATATAGAAATCTGTTGCATTTTTATAAATTAGCAACGAACTATTGAAAGATAAATGAAGGAAACAATCCCATTTATCATCACATCAAAAAGAATAAAATACCTAGGAATAACCTACCTAAGGAGGCAAAAGACCTGTACTCCAAAAACTATAAGACACTGAGGAAAGAAATTGAAGATGACACAAACAGATGAAAAGATACACTGTGTTCTTTGATTGGAAGAATCAATATTGTTAAAATGACTATACTACACAAGGCAATCTATTGATTCAAGGCAGTTCCTATCAAAATACCAATGGCATTTTTCACTGAACCAGAATAAATAATTTTAAAATCTGTATGGAAACACAAAAGACCCTGAATAGCCAAAATAATCTTGAAAAAGAACAGAGCTGGAGGAACCATGCTCCCTGACTTCAGCCTATACTACAGAACTACGGTAATCAAAACAGTATGGTACTGGCATAAAAGCAGACACATAGATCAATGGAACAGAATAGACAGCCCAGAAATAAACCCATACATTTATGGTCAATTAATCTATGACAAAGGAGGCAAGAATATACATTGGAGAAAAGACAGTCTCTTTAATATGTGGTGCTAGGAAAACTGTACAGCTACATGTAAAACAATGAAATTAGAACATTATCTAACACCATATACAAAAATAATCAAAATGGATTAAAGACCTAAATGTATGACCTGAAACCATAAAACTCCTAGAGGAAAACATATGCAGAACACTCTTTGACATAAATCACAGCAATATTTTTTAGATCCATCTTCTAAAGTAAAAGAAAGAATAGCAAAAATAAACAAATGTGACCTAATTAAACTTAAAAGCTTTTGCACAGCAAAGGAAGCAGTCAACAAAATAAAAAGACAACCTACAGAATGGGAGAAAATATTTGCAAATGATATGACCAACAAGAGATTAATATCCAACATATATATACAGTTCATACAACTTAACATCAAAAAACAAACAACCTGATTTAAAAATTGGCAGAAGAACTGAATAGACATTTTTCCAGAGAGGAAATGCAGATAACCAACAGACATATGAAAAGATGCTCAACTTGCTAATCATCAGGGAAATGCAAAGCAAAACCACAATGAGATATCACATCACATCTGTCAGAATAACTATCATCAAAAAGTCTACAAATAACAAATGTTGGTGAAGATGTGAGAAAAGGGAACTCTCATATACTGTTGGTGGAGTGTAAACTGGTGCAGCCGCTGTGGAAAACAGTATGGAGGTTTCTTAAAAAACTAAAAATAGAACTACCATATGACCCAGTAATTCCACTCCTGGGTATATATCCGGAAAAGAAAAACAAGAACACTAATTTGAAAAGATACATACACCTCCCTGTTCATAGCAGCGTTGTTTACAACAAATTCACAACTTTTAAAGTTATGTTTCATTTATAGTTATTATAAAATATTGGCTATATTCCCCATGTTGTACAATATATCCTTGTAGTTTATTTTATACATAATAGTTTGTACCTCTTACTCCCCTACCCCTATACTGTCCCTACCCCCTTCCCTCTCCCCACTGGTAACCACTAGTTTGTTCTCTATATCTGTGAATCTGCTTCTTTTTTGTTATATTTGCTATTTTGAAAATAACTATTAGTTTGTTGTATTTTTAGATTCCACAAATAAGTGACATTATACAGTATTTGTCTTTCTCTGTCAGATTTATTTCATTTAGCTTCCCCCACCAAAGCTAGTCCATAAAGTCTAGAAGAGGTAATTGCTACAGACATCAACACAAGTGTTCATTATGGGAGGAATCCTTCTACAATATATACATATATCAAATCATGATGATGTACACTTTTAGTATCTTATAATTTTCTTTCTTAATTATACCTCAGTAAAGCTGAAAAACTGAAGGGGATATAAAGTCTTTCTCAGACAAACAAAACTGAGAGTATTCATCACCACTAGACCTGTCTTACAAGAAATGTTTGAGTTCTTCAAATTGAAATGAAAACACCAAACAGCAACATGAAAGCATAAATCTCACTAACAAAAGTAAAGATATGACAAATGCAGAATAATTTAACACTGTAATGGTGGTGTCTAAATTACTTTTAACCCTAATACAACAGTAAAAATATAAACATTATTAATGGATACACAATATAAAAAGAAGCAAACTTTGACTATAAGAACACAAAATGTGTGGGGTAAGGGAGTAAAAGTATGGAGTTTTTGTCTGTGATTGAAGTTAAGTAATCAATGTGTAAGAGATGGTTATAACTACAAGATATTTTATGTAAGCCTCAAGCTAACCATGAAGAAAAAACCCTATAGTAGATAAACAAAAGATAAAGAGAAAAGAATCAAAATAATCACTACAAAATCATCAAATAGCAAAGGAAGACAGCAAGTGGAGAAGAGAAAGCAAAAACAACTGCAAAACAGACATAACAATTAATAAAATGGAAATAGTAAGTCATTACCCACAAGTAATTACTTTAAATGTAAATGGATAAAACTCCCCAATCAAAAGGCATAAAGTGCCTGAATGGATTAAAAACAAGGTCTAGTGATATTCTGTCTACAAGAGGTTCACTTTAGACTTAAAGACATGCATATCTGAAAGTGAAGGGATGAAGAAAGATATTTTATGCAAATAGTAATAAAAGGAAAGCAGGAATGGCTATTATATCAGAGAAAATAAACTTTAAGTCAAAAACTGTCTCTAGAGACAAAGAAGGTCATTATATAATGATAAAAGTGTCAATTCAACAGGAAGATATAGCAATTATAAATACATAAGCACCCAACATCAGAGCAGCTAAATACATAAAGCGAATATTGACAAATCTAAAAGGAGAAATTGACAGCAATACAATAATAGTATAGGACCTAAATAACCCACATAAAATAATGGATAGAACACACAGATAGAAGATCAATAAAGAAATAACTAACTTGAACACTGTAGACCAAATGAACCTAACAGACATATATAAAGAACTTTCCAACCCAACAGGAGAAGAATACACATTCTTTTCAAACAAACACAGAACATTATTCAGGATAGATCACATTAGGTCACAAAAGCAAGTGTTAACAAATTTAAGATCAAAATCATTCCAAGTACCTTTTCTGACCATAAGGGAATGAAACTATAAATCAATAACATCTAGACAATGGAAAATTTTACAAATATGTGCAAAATAAACAATACACTAGAATGACAATTGGTTCAAAGAACAAATCAAAAGAGAATTTTAGATGTATCTTGAGACAATGAAAATGAAAACATATCAAAGCTTTTGGGATACAGCAAAAGCAGTAATAAGAGGGAAGGAAATAATAAAGATTATAGCAGAATTAAATCAGATAGATAATAGAAAACCAATAGAAAAAAATCAACAAAACTAAAAGTCGATATTTTGAAAAGATAAACAAAATCAACAAACCCTTAGCTATACTAAGAAAAAAGAGAAAATACTCAACTAAATAAAGTCAGAAATGAAAGAAGAGATATAACAGACACCTCAGAAATAAAAAGGATCAAGGAACTATTATGAACAATTATACACCAGTGAAGAGGATAACCTAAAAGAAACGGATAAGTTCCTAGCAATATACAACTTACCAAAGCTGAATCAAGAAGAAATAGAGGACTTCCCTGATGGCACAGTGGTTAAGAATCCACCTGCCGATGCAGGGGACACGGGTTCGAGTCCTGGTCCAGGAAGATCTCACATGCCACGGAGCTACTAAGCCTGTGCACTACAACTACTGAGCCTGCGCTCTAGAGTCCGCGAGCCACAACTATTGAGCCCACATGCCACAACTACTGAAGCCTGCATGCCTAGAGCCCATGCTCTGCAACAAGAGAAGCCACCACAATGAGGAGCCTGCACACCACAATGAAGAGTAGCCCCCACTCGCTGCAACTGGAGAAAGCCCGTGCACAGCAATGAAGACCCAATGCAGCCAAAACTAAATAAATAAATAATAAATAAATAAATTTATTTTAAAAAAAAAGAAAGAAAGAAGAAGAAATAGAAAGCCTGAACAGACCAATAACAAGTAAGGAGATTGAATCAGTAATCAGAAATCTTCCAACAAAGAAAAGACCAGGACCAGATGGTTTCATAGGTGAGTTCTACCAAACATTCAAAGAAGAATTAATACCAAATGTTTTTAAACTCTTCCAAAAAATATAAAAAGACTTCCAAATTCATTTTATGAGACCAGCATCATGCTTATACCAAAACCAAACAAAGATACCACAAGAAAAGAAAACTATGAGCCAACTCACCTGATGAACATATACGCAAAAATCCACAATAAAATACTAGCAAACTGAATTAAACAGCACATTAAAAGGGTCATAAACCATGACTAAGTGGGATTTAAAACTGGGAAGCAAGGATGGTTCGACATTTGCAAATCAATTGTCCATTGATGGATGAATAACACCACATTAACAAAATGAAAGAAAAAAAGTACATGATCATTTCTTAAGAAAAGTATTTAACAAAGTTAAACACTTTCATGTTTAAAACTCTCAACAATATAGTTATAAAAGGAACTTACCTGAACACAATAGAGGCCACACACGAAAAGCCACACTAACATCACAATCAATAGGGAAATATTGCAAGTTTTTCTTATCAAGATCTGGTACAAGGCAAGGATGCGCATTCTCGCCTCTTCTTCTCAACATATTGCTGGAAGTCCTAGCCAGAGCAATTAGACAAGGAAAAAAAGGCATCCTAATCAGAAAGGAAGAAGTAAAAGTATCCCTACTTACAGATGACATAATCATATATGTAGAAAACTAATAGCTCAACATAAAATGGATAGAAATAATAAATTCAGTAAAGTTGTAGGATAAAAAATCAACATAAAAAAACCAGTCACATTTCCATACACAAACAATGAACAATCCAAAAAGAAAATTGAGAAAACAATCTCTTTCACAATAGCAACAAAAATAACAAAATACTTAGGATTAGACTTAACTAAAGAAGTGAAAGATTTGTACACTCAAAATTATAAAACATTGATGAAGGAAATTTTAAAAGACATAGATAAATGGAAAGATATTCCATGCACACAGATCTGAATAATTAATATTGTTAAGTGTCCATACTACCCACTACAGATTTAATGCAATCCCTATCAAAATACCAGTGTCATTCTTTACAGAAATATAAAAATAATTCTAAAATTCATATGGAACCACAAAAAAATTCAAACAGCCAAAGCCAAAGAACAAAGCTGGAGACACCATACCTCCTGATATCCAAATATATTACAAAGCTACAGTAATAAAAACAGTATGGCACTGACATAAAAACAGATATATAGGGCTTCCCTGGTGGCGCAGTGGTTAAGAATCTGCCTGCCAATGCAGGGGACATGGGTTCGAGCCCTGGTCTGGGAAGATCCCACATGCCGTGGAGCACTAAGCCCGTGAGCCACAACTACCGAGCCTGTGCATCCAGAGCCTGTGCTCCACAACAGGAGAGGCCACGACAGTGAGAGGCCCGTGCACCGTGATGAAGAGTGGACCCCGCTCGCCACAACTGGAGAAAGCCTTAGCACAGAAACGAAGACCCAACACAGCCAAAAATAAATAAATAAATAAATAAACAAATAAATTAAAAAAAAAAAAAAAGTTGAAGCTCTCATATAAAAAAAAAAAAAAAAGATTTATAAACCAGTGGAACAGAATAGAGAGCCCAGAAGTAAATCCACTTCTGTATAGTCAATAGATCTTCAACAAGGGTGTCAAGAAAATACAATGGGGAAATGATAGTCTCTTCAGTAAATGGTGTTTGGAAAACTGAATATCCACATGCAAAACAATGAAATTGGACTCTTATCTCATGCCATATACAAAAGCAAACTTAAAATGGATTAAAGACTTAAGCATAAGACCTGAAACCGTAAAACTGTTAGAAGAAAACATAGGGGGAAAGCTTCTTAACATTGTGTCTGGGCAATGATATTTTGGATATAACACAAAAATCATAGGCAACAAAAGCAAAAAAAGACATGTGTGATTGCATCAAACTGAAAAGCTTCCATACAGCAGAGGAAACCACCAACAAAATGAAAATGCAACATATGTAATGGGAGAAAACATTTACAAACCACATATCTGATAAGGGGTTAATATCCAAATATATAAGGAATTCATACAATTCAATAGCAAAAAAAAAAAAAATTTTTAATGGACAAAGGACCTGAGAAGACATTTCTCAAAAGAAGACATATAAATGGCCAAGAGGAACATGAAAAAGTGCTCTGTATCTCTAATCATCAGAGAAATGCAAATCAAAACCACAATGTTTTCATTTATTTACAATGAAAACAAGTGAGAGTTTTCATACCTGTTAGAATGGCTATTAATTGAAAGACAAGAGATAACAAATGTTGGCAAGAATGTAGAGAAAGGGAATCCTTGTACACTATTGATGGGAATGTAAATCGGTACAGCCATTTTGGAAAACAGTATGGATGTTCCTCAAAAAATTAAAAATAGAATTATCTTATGATCCAGCAATCCCACTTCTGAGTATATATCCAAAGGAAAGGAAATCAGTATCTCAAAGAAATGTATGCTCTCCCATGTTCGTTGCAGCATTATTCACAATAGCTAAGATATGGAAATAACCTAAATGTCCATTGATGGGTGAATGCACAAAGCAAAAGTGGTATTTGTATTATACACAACGGAATATTATTCAGCCTTAAAGGGGAAGGAAATCCTGACATTTACAACAACATGCATGAACCTGGAGAACATTATGCTAAGTGATATAAGCCAGACACAGAAAGACAAATATTGCATGATCTCACATATGTGTGGAATCTAAGATAGTCACATTCATAGAAGTAGAGAGTAGAATGGTGGTTGCCAGGGCTTAGGAGAGGGGAAAATGGGGAGAAATTGGTCAAAGGGTACAAAGTTTCAGTTTTGCAAGACGAACAAGTTCTAAAAATCTAATGTATAGCAATGTGAACACAGTTACCAATACTATATTGTATACTTGAAATTCGCCAAGAGAGTAGATCTTAAGTATTCTCACCATAAAAAGGAAGGAAGGAAGGAAGGGGTAACTATTTGAGGTGATGGATATGTTAATTTACTTGACTGTGGCAATTACTCCACAATGTATACCTGTATCAAAACATACATTGTCATACACCTTAAATATACACAATTTCTATTTGTCAATTATACCTTAATAAAGATGGGGGCAAAAAGATCATGGTGCTATTACCTAGAATTACATGTGGAATATAGCTTAGCAGAATGCTTCATATATTCATATATTTAAGGAATCAGTAAATACCAAATAGTATATTTGAAGATATTGTAAATTTGAAGAACTATGTTCAACCTTCAGTGAAATATGTTCTATGGAAGAGATCCAAGAAAACCATCTTTTGAAAGGTTATGAAATATCCCAAGGCCTCACGATACTATGAAACAATGGTCAGCCCCTGTTGTCCTAGGGCAACATATTCTTGTATCATAGTTTCATACTTTTTAGCTCACAATTCATCTAAAAGATCTTTTAAAAACTATGTACCTCATCACATATTTTACTTTTTATTATAGGGTTTTGAATTTTGTTTCTAATTATTAGGAAAGAGAAGTGTATACATTTCATGAAATAAATGAGGTCTGACTAATTAGAATAAATATTTCATAATATGATTTGATGAACTAGGTTTTAACTCTTATTGAATAAAGTGCAGCTGATCTTTGAACACATCTCAGAAACAGCCATTGCCTATGCAAGAATTAGAGTTAATTTCTTGACTCTACAAGACTGGGTTGGAAATTTAGTAAAATACATTTAACTAGTTTGTCATACTTTTCAAAGAAAGCCCCGTACTCATATCTCTCCCGGTGGGCTTTATCTCTGAACTATCTTTTGTTGGGAGAACCACTACTCATATCTTGGTGGCCTTTATAGAAACACCAAAAGGAAAGTGACTTAAATTAAGCTGCCCTGAAGCTGACTCTCCCATTTCTCAAGATTTTCCCATGTATTTTGACTTTCTGTGTTTAACTCAGCCCATCACTGAGAGTCTTCTTCTTTCAGTGAACCTCTTTCAATCTGGGGGAAAATGGAAGGATGATAATTTCCCGTATGGTCAACGAACAGAAAGCACTATCTGTGTATTTATAGCCTGTTTGAACAGGACAGAGAGAGAAAAAACAAAAACAAAACAGAGGGGATGGAGATTTTTTTTAAGTGCTATAACTGCTCCATAAGATCACCAGTTCTTGGGCTGTAGAGGAAATTTTGACAGAATATGAAACTTAATTGATTTAATTGAAACTTATCAAAAGATTATGCAGATAACTTTAAAACTGTTAGGCAACATTCACACCCACCAATTCTCCTAAACCAATATCCTGAAAAGAGCTGAGATTTACCTTTCCATTATCATGAAGTAAATGTCACAGAATTCTTGAGGTAGAAGCTTTTTGAAAATACCTAACTCACTGCTTCATTTTCAGATGCCAAGAAAATATGAAAATATGAGAAGTTTTTAACATATCTTTTAAAAATACATTATCATTGTATTATCACTGCAAATAAATGAAAACAAATGATATATAGTGCAGCAAGTAAATAGGAAATAAAAGAAGACTCTCTTCTGATGCACTCTTCCTGCTGAGGTAGATATTAAGGGTATTTTTTTCCACAGCCAGGTTGCAAAGTGCTGGTACAGCAGAAACTTTTTGTTTAAAAAAATGTTAGACACAGTATTTACTGTAAAAGATACCTGTGATGTGATAGGATTTTGTTATCTAATTAGATGAAATTATTAAAATTCTTGGGAGTCTATGAGTAGTTTAATTAAACTGCTAATGGAGGGACATTCTAAATGACAGAATCATAGAATAGTAGACTTCGAAAAGACCTTTGAGATCATAAAATCTGAGCCTTCAACTGACATGTAACAAAGCTTAGAGTCAGAAAAGTTAAATAATTTGTCCCAGGTAAAAGAGTGGCAGTGCTTGAAATACAGCTTCTGATCATTCTGAGTGTCATGTTCTCCAACCATAAAATAAATATAATTTATTTATATGTTATCTGTCCTACTCACCTCATTGGTTGGTTGTGAAGTTTAAAATGAAGTAATATAGATGAATGCACTATTTTAAAGTTACCTAAACATTGCAATGTAATGTAAGGCAGTATTATTTGAGAAGTAGCATGGTATCCTGTAAAGAGAACCTGAATTTAAGACCTAGTTTAACAATTTATAGGATTCACATCTCTGAGCCTGAACTTCTTTATCTTCAAAAAAGAGGAAATAATGAACTACTCTGCCGACCTTATACAGTTACAAGGATTAAATGAGGTAGATAATATATGGTGAAGATCATAGTAAACTGTAAAGTGCTATGGCAGCAAAACCCAAATATTACTAATGTTCCACGTGGCCCAGTTTATGCAGAGTATTATAAAGAAACAGCAGTCCCACAAAAAATACACACATGCGTGCACGCACACACATATACACGTGCAGATACACTTGTTATTGTCTGGTTGTTGTTTTTTATTCTATTTTAGCCATCCTAGTAGATAAGAGGTGTTATCTCATTGTGGTTTTGATTTGCATTTCCCTAATAACTAATGATATTGAGCATCTTTTCATGTGTTTATTGATAATTTGTATGTCATTTGGAGAAATGTCTATACAATTCCTTTCCTCATTTATAATTGGATTATTTGCCTTTTATTGTTAGTTGTAGAAGTACTTTTTATACACTGAATACAAATTCCTTATCAGAGATATGATTTGCAAATACATTCTCCCATTTCATTGGTTGTCTTTTTACTTTCTTGATGGTGTCTTTTTTAAATTTTTTTTTATTTTTTATACAGCAGGTTCTTATTGGTTATCTATTTTATACATATTAGTGTATATATTGTCAATCCCAATCTCTCAATTCATCCCACCACCACCACCACCACCCCCACTTTCCCCCCTTGGTGTCCATACGTTTGTTCTCAACATCTGTGTCTCTATTTCTGCCTTGCAAACCGATTCATCTGTACCATTTTTCTAGATTCCACATACATGCTTTAATATACGATGTTTGTTTTCTCTTTCTGACTTACTTCACTCTGTATGACAGTCTCTAGGTCCATCCACATCTCTACAAATGACCCAATTTCATTCCTTTTTATGGCTGAGTAATACTCCATTGTATATATGTACCACATCTTCTTTATCCATTTGTCTCATTTGAAGCACAAAAGTTTTTGATTTTGATGAAGTCCCATTTACCTGGTTTTTTTCCTTCTGTAGCTTGTGCTTTTAGTGTCTTCTTTTTTAATTTTGCACTCATTCAAATATATGTACACAATACAGAGGTTTAAAACTAATCCAGGGATCAAGGACTATCTACTCCAAAGTTAACCTAGCCACACTGGATCTTAGCTGTACGTAAGGGACAGATCAGAACTCTAAACTATGCAAATTCATTGATTTCTATGTTCTTCCACCATCCCATCCCTCTGCTCCCACCCTACTCCACCCTTAGTTTTTGCCAAAGTTCCTTTTGGAAGAGTCCAACAGTATCACAGCTGAACTAGAAGGAAAAAGGCTACAAGGCCTTTAAGGCTTGTAGCTAAAAGGCTACAAAGGCTAAAAGGCCAAGATATGTTGGGAGATCAGTATGTTCTCAATGATCAGATGTCTTTGTGGCACATCTTCAGCTAAAAAGTTCAGTATAAAAAGTATGGACTCAGAAGAGGCAGAATTGGGTAACAACAAAACTATTTTTCTCTTCTTGTATGGGTTCCAAAATTGTAAAAAGAAATGACAACTAAAGGCCTGAAAGAGTCAGAAAAGCATAAAAAGTAAATACAAGAACTCAAAAATACGTAGTGGTCTATGCTCATTTTGTGAAGGAGCCAATCGCTCTGCATAACTCAGAGGGTATCACTGGGTACTACCAGCCAGTACCTCTCTTCCAAAGTAGGTGCAGCTTAGCACTACATCCACCTAAAGGGAGATTGGAGTCATCTTAGAATTCTGACTACAGCAAAATGGGACCAAACTAAACTAGAAAGTTTTAGTCCCAAATCCCTTATTATAGAAAAGATTATTTGATTGGTCCAAGCTAGTCAAGTTACCGCCTCTGCTCCAATCAAAGTGGCCAGCATCGTGTAGCACAAACATGGCTCCTCCTGTAAGGAAAGCTGAAAACATGTCTAAGATGAGATCACTTTTATGGCAGTTTCACTACCTAGGGAGAAGAACAGTGGTAGTCTATCAGGTTACATAATCTCTGGGCAAGTCCACAGTCTTTACAGTTGATGTATTTTTTAATGAGTCTGTCCTGTTTAGAATCAGTGAGGCTTTTCTAATTTCTGTACACACACACACACACACGCACACGCACACGCACACACACACACAAAATAATTCCCACAGACCAGTTAAATTACCACTACAATTATGAGATTTAAATACGTTTTTACAAATACATATCTATGTTAAGGTCTTTCTCCAAATATAGTGAATTCTCCCATAACACAAAATAACCCCAAATTCTGAGGGTTTTTTGTGTTGTAAAGTTATACTTCACTTAACTTTTCATGCGAATAGTTTCAAATTACATTTTCAACTGGGAGCATGGATCAGTGGTTAAAAACAGGAAGTTTGATGAGTAAACTTGAAACCAGTGAAAATACAGAAGATAATGAGGGAAATTCAAAAAACCTGAAATTGTCCACAGATGTGATAGCTATGGAGCGGTTCCTAAGATTTCCCACATGAACCTGGTAGTGGAAATCATGACTGCAATATCCTGTCAAACAAGTAGTAAATCAACAGAAAGCAATCATAGGCTGTTCTCACATGTGAATTTAAAGTGTTTTCCTTAGTATTTTGGAGATTTAATAAAGTTTTGGTGACCTTTATTCAAGAAATCCTGGAATAATCATTGTCTGAGACCATGACACTAGCAGAATTCTTTAAGAACCAATTATGCAAATTTTAAGGAAGAGCACCAGAATTCAATGAAAAAGCACAATCAAAAAAGCTAACTGGAAATTGCTTGAAGTTTCCCTCAAAGGCGGTTTTAGAACCCCCTGAGAAAGTGAAGCCTTTATACTAGTAGAAACTGGAGTGAAAGAGAGGAAGGCAAGTGAAAAATCGTCATGTCAAATAACTCATTCCTATGGCTCAAAAAGCTTAAACAATGGTTTGGGAGAATGAAGTCAATCTTTTTTTTAACCTTGCATTGGAATTAAAACACCAATATGAATAATTTGGCCATTTCCTTGGTCTTCGCTTGCTATATTTATAATGGTGTATTTGATGGTAAAATGATAAGTAAGTAAATTTTCCCTGAGTTACTGGCATATGTTCAAATCTAAGACACACGAATGGAGGGGTGACGATCATGGCCTGAGCCTGTGTACCACAAAGCCAATTTCTGCAAAGTTCACCAAAAGCACACTTCCTCGGATACTTCTCCTGATTTTCCAAATGTGTCCAAGGGGACAATTAACATTCTATATTAGGCTTAAAAATGTGTTTTAAATACTCTTCTTATTTGACAAATTCATGATGAAATGGAAGTTTTTCAACCACATAGTCGTTAGCTCTCTTAACTAGAAGAAAGGCCTGGTAAGGGATAAACCACTATTTCCCATCTTAAAAAACTTTTTAAAATCATCCTAAATTTGGCTGTTCAAAGACCTTCCTGGATTCCATCAAGTTCTCACTTATGATTTAAGCTTATAAAACAAATGGCTTCTGGAAGAGTAGGATATGACTATTATATCTTAGCCAAGACAAGCCTACTTGTCCGAGTGTTACCGAGTGATCTGGAAAACCTCAGCATTTTCTGAGGTCTTACTTTACTCTTGCATCAGACCCTAGAGAAGTTCTGTCACCCTAGGAAGACTGAGAAGTTCTTTCACAAACTGTGGTACATCAATTAACAGGCTTTTATTGAGTGCCATTTGTATACTCAGCACTTATGTTCCCAAAATCTAGACCCCCTCTGTGTACTTAGGCTGCTTTATCTCTGTTTGTGTCAAAGTGACTGCCTTTACAGAGTGACAAGAGGGATACCAGGATCCCATCAGGCTGCTTGACACATACCGAGATTTGGGGTGCTCCTGTGATGACTAAGAGCTAACCTTTTCAGGACATTGTCATTTCCTCTCTTCACCACATCTCATTCTTTCCAGGGTATTTCCTTTATTGTCAGATACAAGGCAGTTTGCCAGCATATCTTCTGTCATGGGATATTAATCATTATGCTATGCCAAGAATTAGAATGGGATAGCATGGCGACTGCTTTCAAAACTCCCTCACTCTGTCAGCATAACCCTAGTTTCGCTACCTTTTGCATTTCATACTTTTCTGACCCAATCAGAAAATAACGACTTTGTTCCCCAAATGAACCTGACTTTCTTTTTACTTCTTCTCTTCCTTATTATTATTCCTCTTCTCTCTTTCTCCTCTCATAAACTGTGGTTCTGTTGTCTAAAATACTTTTGCTTTCACAAGTGGGTCTGTATGTCAAAGTTTCATTATTTTCATTAAGCCAAAATGTACTCAGTGCCCACTAGACTAGCTACTTCAAAAAATAGCTACAGTAACTAGACACAGTCTCAAAGAGCTATGGTCTCAGGGAGGGGGGAGTAGGAAAGTGTAAATTAATAAATAAATAACCACTAAAATGGGGAGTAAGTTGAGGATGAGAAGTGCAAAGTCTTTTTTGGGTCAGGGGAGAGAAGTTCCAAGTGTTTGGGTGATCAGGGAAAGCATCATGGTAGAAACAGATGTGGTGGACAGAGTCTGGTTAGATATCATTACAGGCCCAGCAGGAAAGGCAACAGAATAGAAAAGTTAGAGGCATGCAGCCCGTGTGTAAAAATTGTGACATATAAGTCTGTGAAAATAACTTGGACCATTTGTTTTCCTATTTCATTTTCTGGGAAATAATGAAGCAGCAAAGGTTTCTGAGCAGAGGAGTGGCCTCATCTGAGGAAGCCTGGGGAAGGTCAACCAACCAGCAGTGTTGTTGGGGGGCAGGGGTGAATCCAAATGTCCAGGCAGGAGCCAGAGTCATGTAGGAGCCCCACCAATTGTCTAGACAAGAAGAAATATAGGTCTGAACTGAGGAGGCAACAACAGAAGGAAGGAAAGAGAAAAAACAACATGTGATGAACACCTGCATGTCAAGAACTGCATGAAGTACCTTGACAAGTATTATTCCATTTAATGGAAAAGAAAAATGGGAATGAGAGATAGAACCAGGGCAAGGGGAAAGAATGAGATTACTGTTTATTAATAAGTAAGTAGAAAATGTGCAGCTCTTTTCCAGTCCTCTCAATTGGCCATGTAGGGGATGTTATTTTCGTCATTTTATAGATAAGGATACCAAGATTCCATGAGCTTAAGTAATTTTCTCAAGGCCAAAAGGGTAGGAAGTAACAAAACCATGATGTGAACCCAGACTTATCTGAGTCCAAAACAGATGCTCTTCCCACCCTGTGTACCACAAAGCCTATAGAATCTTCAATACACAAGAATTTATTAGGCATGGAGCATGAGAAATGAGAAGGAAGGAAAGAAGGAAGGAAGGAAGAGAGGGAGGGAGGGAGGGAGAGAGGGAGGGAGAAAGGGAGGGAGGAAGAAAGAACGAGGGAGGGAGGAAGGAGTTTTGAAAGATGACTCATTAATAGTGGTATCATTAATAAAAACAAAATAAAAACAATCTGAGTTTGGAGTTTAGTGAGTATAAGTTAATAACCTTAGTTTTAAATATGCTGAGTTTGAAATCCTGGCTGATCGTCTAAGTAAGAGTATCCTAACAACAGTTGGAAATTGCTAGGTTTTGGGAATCATAAGGAGAGAGATCTTGAGATGAAGGGAAAAGAGATTGAAGGGATTCATGTGTAAAGCAATGTGAGAGGATGAGGAGTTACCTGAGGCAAAGAATGTGGAGAAAAGAATATCTTCATTATGGAGCAGGAGGAGGAAGAAAGAGCAGCTAGTGAAGGAGGTGAAAGAAGAGTTCTCAGAAAGAATAAAGAACCCAGCAGACTACAGTATCACAGAGGACATAGGAGCGGAAAATCCCGAGAAGGGAAATTCCTGCAGAGAGGACAAGGAGGAAGAGGACTGAGAAATGCTTATTAGATTTGTTGCATATGAAATATCTGGTGACCTTCCAGAAGGTGGTTTCATAGAGGGCTAGAGGTGGAAGCCATATTACAAGGGGTTAAGAAGTGAATGCATGAGTACGAAGTGAAAGCAGAATTTGTACTCTTTTAGAAATTTGGTGGTGAAAGGAAGAGAGATAAGTAGTAGCTTGCTCGAATAGCAGAGTCAGAGGACGGTTAGTTTAGTATAGGAAGGGCCCTCACCATATTTGTGGCAGAGGAAAAAAGATTAAGAGGGGAAAAAAGATGGCACCTAAAGGATGGAGCAAAAGCAAGAAGAAGGGAGCAGTAACACACTAGAGCAGTGTTCTTGGCAAGAAAAAGAACAAGCTACCTTCTTCTGATGTAGAAAAAGGGAACAGAGGTTACCCTCCAGGAGATATTGAGAGAGTTCATATGGACTGACCTCATTCTCAATAAAACATAAGACAAATAGCTAAATAAGACACAGGAAAAGAGGCTCTCTGCCACAAGTTTGGAGTCCCATATTTTAAAAGAAAGAGAAATGTTTACATAGGTCAGAAAATGGAAATTCAGTTTTGAAAAGTTACCAGACTTCAACAATTTCTTCAGCTACTCTCTATAGCATTTATTCCATTTTTCCAGAATCTAAACTGTTATTCTCTAAAAAGTACATATATCTCCCTTGGACTGCACGGCTACAATTTGGACAATGAAGAGAGCCTTTTCGGATGTCAGAAATGAAGCAACTCTGTCCTCTCTTCTGTGTTCTCTTGAGGAGAAGGTTCAAGATATTTACTTCAGTAAATTTGGGGAAAGTAAGTACTGATCTCAATGTTTATTTTCAAAGGCTATCAATTATATGGTGATTTTGATCCGTCTACCTGTGACAAATGCCATCTATTAGCAAAACATTGTATTTTACATGGATTAGCAACAGAGACTTTCAAATAAACTCAGTTACTAGAGCTATCTTCCTAGCCCTTTCCATTTTCATGTTTAATCACTAAGAGCTCACATTCACTGACCTGGTACTCCATGTTGGTTCATGATGTACATGAATGTATCATTTAATCCTTGTAATAAACTTATAGTGTATTATTATTATTCCCATTTTGCATATAAATAAGTATTAAGCCATTTTCCCAAGTTCTCAGAGATAATAATGGTAGAACCAGCGTCAGTCCTGGTCTGACTTAAAAGCTCGTGCATCTGAAGATTAAATTGTACCACCTCGCAATTCAGTTGCATATTTCTATAGATACAGTTTTTTCTTCTTCTCTAACTTCTTTGGTTATCTGAGAAGTCTCCTTTCTGCCTCCCTCCTCACCACGAGAGTCTAGTCTCCTTGGAAGAGAGCCTAGAATATTGTACCTCTTCAAAATGTATGGAAGCAAATTGAAACAAATTAAAATCAACTTTAAAATAATTAATCATTGGGTTTTCCATCACATCTGCTTTGTTGCCACTATACTTCCTACATTCACAACCCCTCCTCCCACATTGGATTCAAGAGAATATCCAAGTGTGGGAATGTGAATATTATTGTGAAAATAACCCTGTAAAACAGCTTCTCTAAATAAGACTCTGCTTAAGTCAAGTGTGTGAATGCATAGAGGATGAAGAGGGCCTTCTCATCACCAATTACCCGGGAAGATTTGAGCTGAGGATTTCACTCCCTTAGAGCTGATGTTCACGTGTTCATTTAACAGCTATTCGTGGAGCACCTTCTATTTGCTTAAGCCAGTTCCTGCCCTTTATGAGTTCTCAGACAAGAGGAGAGACATCAGGTATCCTACAATTGTAGAACAGACTGGTAATGCCAGAACAGAGGTGGGGAGGATGGCCAAACAACAGCTTGACACTTTTTTTGTCATTAATTATATGTATTTCAAGCTAACTTCTCAATATGGGCTCATTTCCTGTTTGCATCAACATGAAGCCTCAAATGAAACCACACAGTGTATTTCATTTCAAAATGAAACTCATGACACAGCTAAGCAATGAATCATCCTCAGAAGCCATGAAATTTCAATCCCAGTGTTTTAAAAACTGGTTGGGTCTTTTCCATCATTAAGCTGCACTGTGTGTTTCTAGACCTGAACTTCTTTATCACCCATTTTAATTTAGATGATGATTGTCAAAATAGCTCATCTTTGTGTTACAGTGATAAAATCTGCAGCTCTCTACATCACTAAAAATGAATCTGGAACAGAGGAAATAAAGTGAGGAAACTATTTTCCTTACAGACCTAGATAATGGAGGAAATTAGAGATCTGATAATAATTTTTCCACAGAGACTATCCTCACAGCCTAAACTTGTATTATTATTTTCACTTTATTGGGTGCCCTTCAGAATTCTGTAAGTTAACAAAAGGCTGTATCTTTTCACTTTGGAAAGTCAGTCAATGAAAACAAACAAACAAACAAAACCAGCTAGGACATCTTACAGTGAAGAGTAGAAAGAACAGACCCAGGTAAATAACACAGTTCTGTATTGGTGAGGATGCTTCCTAAACCGTAGGTGATGTCACAGCTGCTTGTCTATTTCCCACCCTCCGCTTGAAAAAAACAAAAACAAAAACAAAAACAAAAAACAAAAAAACCTCAGTGATTCCGCAGGGTTAGAACACAGGTCAGGGTGAACCAACCACCCAGGAAGGTCCTTTAGATTGTAGCCTCACCCTTACACACCAAAACAAACCCACGTAATGCAAAAGGAGAGGGAGACGAAAGTATATGTCAGTAATGCAGAAACAAATTCACCTTGACCTCGACTTTTAGCCGATTTTCAAAAAGTATTCTTGTGCATCCCAGAGCACACCAAATCTTACATGTGATCGTGCATCATCTCAACCTCCATACTCCTCCTCTTCACCCATTATCACTACCTCACATGTGCACCTGCACGTCCATTTCAGCCCTACCACACTAAGGGTATGTGACGAATGCACAGACAAGTGAGTCAGAAATTGTAAAACCCTCACAGAGGCCAGCCCCAAGGCTGCAGATCTCAGGCAAGCCACATGATGGTTTCCAATGGCACTGACATGCACCAAGACAAGAAGTTTCATTAATGTAGTGCTCACTGGAAAATCCTAATGAATCACCAACTATATGACAAACAAGGAAATTGATAGCCCATATCCAACCTTGTTACTCTGTGTGATGGAGAGGTGACAGTGAACTAGAAAGAAGTATGTGGATTTCACAACCCCTGATTGTTTGGTTTGGTCAAATTCAAGGCCCTTCCTAAATACTTAGCTAGAAAGGTAAGTGATACCCAGAACCACTTCCGTTGTGACACATCTTCCTCTTTCACCCTTACCAATTTTAGTGCATACCCAGATCAAATCCTGGTCTTTCCTTCTCTCTTTACAATGGAGTCACATCTTGCTCCAGGGTTAGGTGGCTCAGCCCATAAAGTGAAAATCTCATGTAATTCAAATTACCCTTGAAAATACCTAAAGTCCCCTACAGCATTCAGTGTCCTCAGTAGGTGATCTTATCAGTTCTCTAATGTTCCTCTAGGGCTTTCGATTAATTTTCAGTGCCTACATTGAGCATGTCAATAAATCCTTCACCACCCACTTACCAAGTTCCTTGAAAATCTGTTTCATGTCTTTATTATTGGTCAGGGAAACACTTAAAATTATTCAATACAATCTTTCCATGGATTTCAACCGAAGATATTGACTATTTCAGGCTTGATTGAATATGCTGCCTGCGTAGAATGAACATATAACCACACCACTACCCATCCCAACCTTTACCCGACCTTTTTGTCTCCCCACCTCTATACTGTCCCTTCTCTCCTTCCCTCCCTCCTTTTATTTCCACAAAGTTCCGTTCAGATAAATCAATTGCTCCTATCAGGAAAATCTTCTATAATGAGTAAATGTTCTCAAGAAACATTTATAAACCCATTTGCCTGACTTTCTTCCATCAAAACTATTACTTTGTATTGCTCTCATATACTCATTCATTCATTCATCCATTCCACAAAGATTCACTATGAACCAACTATAATACATACCAGACACAATTCCAAGCACGGGGCTTACATCAGTGTTCACAACAAAGTCCCTGCTCTCAAGGAACTCACTTTCCAGTGGGGTAGACAGTAAGTAGGCATATTCCTAAGACACTGTCAGGCAGGACTGAGTGCTAAAAAGGGGGCATCAGGTTGTCAGATAAGGCTTCTGAAAAAGGTCTTTGACCAATGACCTAAGTAAGCAGGGAGACAAGCCATGTGGATATCTGCAGAAACAGTGTTAAGGACAGAGGGGAGCAACAAGTGTAAAGGTTTTAAAAGAGCATGGGATTGGAGTTTTCCAGAAGCGACCAGGAAACTTCCAGGATGGATGAAGCCGAAAGCTCAGAGGGGAGAGTAGTATGAGATGACTTTGAGAGTTGGCCAGAATCCAGAAGGATTTTGGCTTTTATCTGTGGATGTTATGCGAGGCCCTGATCCATGGATCTTTTCGTAGGAGGTAGCATGATCTGACTGAGGTGTTTTTAGAAGGATTTCTCCAGCTGATCTGTGGAGAGTCATGGGGAGGGACCTGTAGAGGGAGAAAGACAGGAAACTGGCGGGCTCCTCCAACCTCCTAGCATTAGCCTAGTGTCTCAAATTAGTGTTTCTCAGTATTTGCCTTTCCTGTCAGGAAAAACAAGTGAGAAAAGTTTTCTAGTTAAGTGGTTTTTGGTTTTCTACCAAACTACGCAACTTTCACACAATCCTTCTCTCCTGCTCTCTAGGTCTGACTCTCTGCCGTGAAGTCTGCTTCAAACCTGCCCTGAGGGCAAAGCTCCCTGGTGCATGGGCCCCTTCAGGGCCCTGGAAGCCACACAGATTCACCCAATACCACCCTCTTAATAATATAGGGTTCTACCTTTTCACTTTCTTTTTCACACAGAGATTGACAGCTTTATCAAAAAACATAATAGCTTGAAATCAAATATTCAACGTTAGTTCCTGAAAAACATAAGTATTTCTACTAATAAAGTAATGTACATTTAATACGGACAGAAAATTTGCCTCTGAAGCACTGCCTATGTGTATAGTAGTTTTTAGTGCCATGGAAAATCTGTGAATGTAACACATTGAATTTTGAATCCATAAGAAGTAATTCTTTAACTTTACCTGAGACATATTTAGAGGCAAATAGTAAGGCTTTTTTAATGAAGTAAAGAAAGGGGACACCTGATTTAGTACAAAATACAACATATAGTGCAAATTATTATCACTGAACTCCCCATTTCTCACATATGTGTGTATATACACACACATATACACATAGAGGTACAGATTTATATAAATTTTTATCAAATTTAAACCTTCTGGCAACCCTATCACTTAGCTCCTCTCACTGCCATCACAACCCTTTTCTGATTATTGAGTGGCAGTCAGCTGCCTGAGTCTATTGCCTGCTGGTGTCATGCCAAGGAAAGTAGACTTGATTCTTTAGGCCATGTGGGTCCATTGACTATTTCAGAGAACAGAAATAATATAATTTTTCAATGTTCATCTATTCAAACATTTGTTGTACACCAACTATGCAGCAGGCACTGGGCTAGGCAATGGTGGGACGACCACGAATAAGACATAGCCTGTGCCCTTATAGTCCAGTGTGACTGCCACATGGAGAGTAGCTGGCAGGGAGCCAAGTCTATGGACAAAAAGACAATAGCAGCCTTTTGTAACAGTCTAAGAAGAAAATGGCGAAGCTAAAAGAAACCCAAGGGACATGTCAGAGATAGAATCAACTGGATTCTGTCAGCCATTTTACTGTCCAGTTTTCCTTCCTTACCAACTCTCATGTAATTCCCTCCAGGATTTTCCCTATAAATGTTTATAACACTTCCAAACTCTGAGAGCTGTACCAGAGTACCGTGCTTTATTTGCTTAAAAATAAGTAGAATAAACATTGCCAGTGAGTTTAGTCAAGGATTTGAGTATCTGGGTGTTATGGTAATAAAGAAGAGGAAACTCATCCAGAAAAGGTATGAAAAATAAAGGTCTGCTTTATAAAGCAATGAGGATGAAATAAAAGTACTAAAGTCCTTATTAAATAGACACCATTCATCACTCTCAATAACGTACTACAATACTTTCCAGTACTTCAATAGAAAAAGAAAGGCCTAAGTTTTGGCACCATCTGAAATCTGGCAGGCATAACATTTAGCTAGTCTACAAAGCTGTCTTTCTCCTGGGATGTCCTCAAAAGACAATGCAGACTGCCTCAGAGCCACATTTTAAAACAAATAGTCCATGTCAGGGGGAAGAAGCCTTGAAGTGCTATTTTGTTTGCTTTTCAGAATCAAGTGAATAGAACAGGATTAGGCTAGAGACACCAGATTTCCCCAGATTATCATCTGAGACATTTAGCCACAAATAGATGAAATCTAGTTGTGACTGATGAGCCCTTTGGCAGGGAGCAATTGTCTCCTTCCAAGTATATCTTTCAAGTGAAAAGCCTTGACACATTTTGTTCCTTAAAATGGTTGATCTCTCTCAGTCTGGCAGCTAGTTTACCAAGGTCCTAAGCCAAGCGCTAAAGTGAAGGCAGTGGTTACTATGTACACATTTCCATGTCCAACCACATAATCCTGATTTTCTGATCTTTGCTGATAAGCGGCTGTGAATAAAAAGAGAAATGGTGATAGACTCAGAAAAGTGAGCTCTCAACTGCCTGTTTGTTGGCATTATTGTTTCAGTTATCTATCAGCATAACAAACCATCCTGAAAAACAGTGAGCGGCATAAAACAACAAACATGCTATTATGTTGCTGCATTCTGGTGCTCAGGAACTTTAACAGAACATAGAGGGATGACTCGTTTCTGTTCAATAATGTCTGGGGCCTCAGCTACGATGACTCCAAAGGCTGTGAGGTGACTCAAAAGGCATGGCTGGAATAGCAGGGACGAGAGAATCCACTTTCATTATGGTTTCTTTAATCAAATGTCTGGCCCTTGGCCTGGGATTGGTGAAGGACAAGCACAGCCGGGGCTGTTGACCAGAGTGCCTACATGAGGCCTCTCCATCTTGGCCGTCTCAAGATAATCAGAATTACAGTGTGATGGCTCAGGGCTCAAAGGACAAGTATTCCACTAAGCAAGGAGGAAGCTGCATGGCCTTTTGTGACCCAGCTTCAGAGGTCAGCTAGCGTCACTTCCAGTGTGCTCTGTTGGTCAAAGCAGTCACAAGCCTACCAAATTCAAGTAGAGGAGACATGGACCCCACCTCCTGATGGGAGGAATGTCAAAAAAATTGCAGCCATGCTGTTAAACTGTCCCAGTTACCTTCCCCATGGATGTCACCATCAACAGAGAGGCAGATTGTATTTAGGAGCACAGTGGGGGAGTGGGGAATAGGGAAAGGCCCCTGTAGGTACAAGTGTGTAAAATGAGAGGACAGTCCTTACCAGAGTAATCTTCTCACTGGAGCACATCCAGGAAAACTCAAGATCTAATTTCCATGTAGCTCTGTTACTTGGAACAGGGCTTCTTAATGTGCATTATTCAAGACCTCCCTTAGGGTCCTATGGCCCCTTTGACTAATGACACTTCAGATGTGACTCCAGATCACACCATTGTCAACACCATGGGACTACCATGATTCCTTCCAGACCAGTCCTTACACACATCAGGGCAGAAACAAGCAAACAGAACATTACCAGAGCTGAACAGTCATGACTGTATGAATGTATGGGGCAATTTTACCCCTTTCCTGGATACCTATCCCGATTTTTCTGGGTGTGGGGGGTTGGGGGGAAGGAGGAGTCATGGATCCCTGTTACCATTAGTGCCCAAGGCCATCTTCCAGCTGTTCAATGTCACACTCAGTGGGACCAGGGAACAGCAGGGAAGGGAGAAGGAGATGAGCAATGCACAGGGCCAGGCATGGATCAGCAAAGTATTGAGATTAATTATATAATTATGCAACTATATTAATATCAAATGAAATAAACTCTAAGGCATAAAGCTTTACTAGAGATAGAGTGTCACTTCATAATGACAAAAGGTACATTTCATATGACAGAAATAATTTTAAATTTTCATGTAAATTTTGACACAGCCTCAGAATATTTAAGCAAAAGTTAGCAGAAAAAATAGATAAACGCAATATCATACAGTAATAGTTTAACAAATCTTTCTATATTTGATAGACCAAGAATATAAAAAGTCAGCAAGAATATAGAAGGTATTTAATTACATAATTATAAAATTAGCAAGCATAATTAAGATTTAAGATATATACGTAGTAGAACATTGCACCCCCAACTGCAGAATACACTTTCTTTTCAAGCATACTTGAAACACAAAGATTGACCCACACTGATTCTCGAAGCAAGTTTCCAAAAATACCAAAATACTGGTTTCATTCAAAGCATAGTCTCTGACCACACCTCGATGTTGTTAAACTTGACGCCGCTAAAAGAAAGATAACTAGAAAAGTCCCATATGTTTAAAATCAATAAACTTCTAAATAGCTGGAGTCAAAAAAAAAGAAATTAAGTTGGAAAATAGAAAAAATGTAGAACTGATTAATAATAAAATACCACAAACAAAACTTGGGGAAATACAGCAAAAGCAGGAATTAGAGAGAAATTGGTAATCTTAAAAGCCTGTATTAGAAAAGAAGGAAGTATTGAAAATTAAAGTGCTAAGCATCACCTGGGCAGAGCAACTTAATAGACATTTCTCCAAAGAAGACATCCAGATGGCCAAGAGGCACATGAAAAGATGCTCAACATCCCTAATCATCAGGGAAATGCAAATCAAAACCACAACGAGATATCATCTACACCTGCGTTGGCTCCCAAACTGGCCCCCATATACAGAGGGCAAAGAGAGCCTTAAGAAAGAAGTAGGCCACTGGAGATTGGTAGGCGGCAGGTTTAATAAGCAAAGGAACTTACACATGAGGCTATATGTGGGCGGCCGCCCGACAAGTAGATCTCCGCACCCACCAGACAGAATCTTAAAGCTTATACACAGGCCTTAGCTGGGTTCAGTCATGTATGTTGTCCAGATGGTCTCAACCACACCTTGCTCTCTCAGGGCTGTATCCTTCAAAGCAGCTCCGGCTATGGGAGCGTGGGCGAAGCGTACTTTCCAAGGACCTGGAGGTGGGGGAGGAACCCCCAATTGCCTGAGTCAGCTCCTGGGTCAACGGGTGGTCACGTCCTCTCCATGACCTCCTCCAACAACCTGTCAGAGCAGCTGTCATCAAGACGACAAGAGATGTGTTGGTGAGGATGTGAAAAAAAGGGAACTCTTGGGCACTGTTTGTGGGAATGTAAATCGATTCAGCCACTGTGGAAAACAGTGTGGAGGTTGCTAAAAAATTTTTTTAAATATGATCCAGGGGGCTTCCCTGGTGGCGCAGTGGTTGAGAATCTGCCCGCCAATGCAGGGGACACGGGTTCGAGCCCTGGTCTGGGAAGATGCCACGTGCCGCGGAGCAGCTGGGCCCGTGAGCCACAACTACTGAGCCTGTGCGTCTGGAGCCTGTGCTCCGCAACAAGAGAGGCCGCGATAGTGAGAGGCCCGCGCACGGCGATGAAGAGTGGCCCCCGCTTGCCACAACTAGAGAAAGCCCTCGCACAGAAACGAAGACCCAACACAGCCATAAATAATTAAATAAAAACAAATACTTTAAAAATATATATATATATGATCCAGGATTCCCACTCCTGGCTATATATCCAAAGGAAATGAAAACAGAATATGGAAAAGATACCTGCATCCTCGTGTTTACTGCAGCATTATTCATAATAGCCAAGATAAGGAAACAACTTAAGTGTCTGTCAGCAGATAAATGGGGAAAGACGTTGTGGTGTATATATGTATACAATGGAACATTATTCATCCACAAAAGAAGAAAGAAAACCCGCTATTTGCAACAACATGGATCAACCTTGATAGCGTTATGCTAAGTGAGACAAGCAACACAGAGAAAACCAATATCGTATATCACTTATATGTAGAATCTTAAAAAGCCAAACTGTTAGAAACGGATTGCAAAATGATGGTTATGAGGGGCTAGGAAGTGGAAGAATTGGGGAGATGTTAAAGATACAAACTTGCAACTAAAAGATGAGTAAATTCTGCAGATCTAATGCACAGCATAGTGATTATGGTCAATAATGCTGTATTGTGTCTTTCAAAATTGCTAAGAGACCAGGTGTTAAATGTTCTCACCACAAGAAAGAAATGGTAATTATGTGACATGATAGAGGTGTTATAAAGCTACAGTGGTAATCATACTGCAATATATAAATGTATCAAATAAACACACGGTATACCTTAAACTTACCCAATGTTATATGTCAATTTTATCTCAATTAAAAAAGGAAAACACGTTTGAAAACTTTGTGAAATTGAAAAATTTCAGAAATATATCACAAAAACTGACTCAAGAACTGGGAAACTTTGTTTTATAATGATTAAAGATACTGAATCAGCAGTTTAGTCACTTGTGTTGGCTTCTATGACATACTTTTCTTCACTTGTGCAAGAATATTTGGCTGTTGAATGCATATAAATTTATATTTAAATATAATTTAATTCCAATTTAACACACACTATTCCAGAGTATAGAAAAGAGGGAAAAAATCCTCAACTCTGTTTATGAGTTTGCATAACCTTGATTCCAAAACCCGACAAAAGCAATACAAAAAAGGAAAATTACAGGCCAGTCTCAATCATGAACATAGATGCTAAAAACCAAACAAAAAACTGGCTAATCAAGTCAGCCCAAGGATGCTCTAATGTGCTGGAATGTTCTATTTTTTTACCTGGCTGGTGGGTACTTGGGTTTTTTAAAACATAGTACTTTAACAAATACATATATGCTTAAATACATTTTGTACACTTCTTCTGTTTATAGGATATATTTCATTATAAAAACAAAAACAATCCCTAGGAGCAACTGACACACTCACTCTTTCCCATTAAACTCATCTGCTGTTTATCTGAACCTCTCAAAATTCTGCACTTGGTGCCACACAGAGTGTGACCCGCACACCGAGGAGCAGCAGTATCACATGTGAACTTGTTAAAAATGAAAATTCTGGGTCGCTTGCTGAACTAGAATCTCTGGAGGTAGGACTCAGGAATCTGTGTTTTAACAAGCCCTCCAGGTTATTCCGAGGCTCACTCAAGTACGAGAAGCACAGCTTTTAGTAACAGCCGCAAGTACCAGAGGGCTTACAAGCAAGAGGTGGGACTTAAGCCCAAGGGAATTTGAGCCAGAGGCAACTTGGTGTCCAAAATACACCCACTGCCTTACCTGAGCACATATTGCACCGTGTTGGGTTTTCCTTCTTTGAGAGACCAGCCTCATCTGGACCAGTCTCATTTCACAGTAAGAATGATGATCATTTTTCAATGACTCACACCTGAACATCTGTGTCAATTACAGAGCCATGGTTAATCACATTACAAGATTCCTTCTCTGAAATGGTCACTGTGTAAGCCTCCCAGAGTAAACTTGCTGCTCTAGCTCTGAGTGAAGGGGAAGTGTGTTCATTCTGAATTATCCAGGGACAAGGACTCTCCTTAATTCATAGACTAATCATGCATTTGTGGTAATATTTAAAAGTTTTCCTCCTTCCTGCCTCCTCTTTTGTCCTTTTCACTGTTTCCCAGAATGTTTGCATACACAGAAGAAATGATTGAAGGTTGCTTTCAAATAGGATCCTTGGATACCCACAAATGATTACCTGGGAATAGACACCAGAACAACTGGCCAAAATAATACATATTTTAATTATGGATTAAAATGCTTTTATATATATATGTGTGTATAGATATACTTATATATATATATACATATATATGGAAAATAAACCTCAAGAAAGTTGAAGAGCTATCAGTGGTAAAATCTGAATAAAATGTATTCTAACTTTTTAAAATTTTTATCAGAGGTATACATTCACATAATTTGAAGATAAGTACAGTTATTTTACAAGGCCTAATATAAAAAAATAATAACCCCCTCCCAGAGGCAATATCTTTCCTCTCCTTCAGAGGATTCTTTTGGAATTTATCACTGTATCACTAAATAACATGCACATATTGTAAGTTTCTTGATTTTTCAGTTTTGGTCATTATCTGTTGATTTTCTACCAGGGAAGATGAGGCTTAGCTTTCTTTAACCTATTCCTCTCTCTCCACCACAAACACACACGGATTTTCCCATAACCACCACCATCCCCTCATTCACCCAAAAGAGTTGTATTGAAATTTTGGTTACATCAACATTCATTGTTTACATTACTGTGACTATATAAATGCCATCCACAGTTGAGACATGCAATCTATATGATTACTTTCCTTCCCTGTACAAGCTTTGGTTAATGGGGATGGGGAGAGGGGAAAGAAGGGTGAACAGTTAATAACTGATGCTTCTTTTTCCTTATTTTCTCATATGCTTGGTTTTCTATTTACTTATCACCAATTCAATCACAAAATCTCTGTCAGATGTCTGAAACTTCCATCAATATATTGTGAAACATGGGCTTCCCTGGTGGCGCAGCGGTTGAGAATCTGCCTGCCAATGCAGGAGACACGGGTTCGAGCCCTGGCCTGGGAAGATCCCACATGCCGCGGAGCAACTAGGCCCGTGAGCCACAACTACTGAGCCTGCGCGTCTGGAGCTTGTGCTCGGCAACAAGAGAGGCCGCGACAGTGAGAGGCCCGCGCACCGCGATGAAGAGTGGACCCCGCTTGCCACAACTAGAGAAAGCCCTCGCACAGAAACGAAGACCCAACACAGCCAAAAATAAATATAAATAAATAAAAATTTAAAAGATGGCATATTTTAAAAAATATATATATATATATTGTGAAACACGGTGTCAGTCTATTAATTTCATCTTCTTGAGAAAAATCTCTTCTGGAACCTTCTGATTCACTTAATTCTAGATATTAACGCCTAACTATTGTCTCTATGCCCAATGCCTAGCTATTGTCTTGGGCTCCCCTTTATTCATTCTGAAGAGTTCTTTCCACTCTCTAATATTAAATGCCCTGTTTCTTATTTCCCGTGTCTTTCCCTTTCTTAGTTTACTCCCTCATTTTAATGGATCATATCTCTGAGAAAAAGCTCATAGGAGATTAAATTTTTCAGACTGTATCTGAACTTTTTTTATTCCATCCTCACCTTTGCTTATGAATTTGGCTGAGTGTAGAATTCTAGGAATCATTTTTCCTCAAAAATTTGGAGACCATGTTCCAGTTGACAAATGCTTGGTGTTCTGATTTTTTTATCTTTTGTATGTGACTTTTTTCTGGAAATTTGTAGAACTTGTGAAAGTACAAAATTATGTGTTTTTAACTCTGCTGGGAAATCGATGGATCCTTTCAACCTGGAAACTCTAACCTTTACTTCTAGAAATTTTTCTTTGACTATTTGGGTAATAATTTCCTCTTTTCTCTTTTCCCTCTTTCCTTTTTCTCCTTTTGAACTCCTGTTTTAAAGGGTTTTTTTCTTTAATTAATTAATTAATTAATTAATTTTTGTTTATTTATTTATTTATTTTTGGTTGTGTTGGGTCTTCATTTCTGTGAGAGGGCATTCTCCAGTTGCAGCGAGCGGGGGCCACTCTTCATTGCCGTGCGCGGGCGGGCCTCTCACTGTCGCGGCCTCTCCCATTGCAGAGCACAAGCTCCAGACGCGCAAGCTCAGTAGTTGTGGCTCACGGGCCTAGCCGCTCCGCGGCATGTGGGATCTTCCCAGACCAGGTCTCGAACCCATGTACCCTGCATTGGCAGGCAGATTCTTAACCACTGCGCCACCAGCGAAGCCCTTAAAGGTTTTGAACTTCAAAATCTGGTCCTCTAATTTTATTATATTTTCTATTTTCCATCTCTTTTCCTCTTTTCTCAAATTTCTTGGAGATTTTCTCAATTTTATCTCCCCACTGTGCTGTTGAGCTTTTCACTTCTGTTATCATATTTTTAGTTTCTAAGAGTTCCCAATTGTCCTTTTTTAAAACAACTTGTTCTTATTTCAGGAATGCGATATCCTTTTACAGCTCTCTGAGAACACTAATGATGATTTTTTAAGTAGTCTTTCTGCTGAAAATCTTTCTTTTCTTCCAGATTGCTTTTTTTCTGTGTGTTTGTTTTGGTCTCTATGTTTCATGGCAAAGTCTTACCTCATTTACCTGGTGACCTTGCTTGCCTATCATATTTAAGAGTGCGGCCCTGAAAGAGCTGATTGGAAGTTCTGAACCTGTGGTTGGGGATTGATTACTACAGGCTTCACTGTACCTGTTGATCCAGCTGGGCTATTTCCTTAGAGATCCCACTCCTCAAATATCAGTACCATTGCTTCTTTCTCTTGGTTTGGTAGAGAAGGAGCTTCCAGTCTCCTATCTAGAAGATACATGTCTCTTTGTCAACACTTTGGGAGCTGAGTGTAGAAGAGGCTCACGTGGGGATGTGGATCTCAGTATTCAGAATATAAATTTGCTTAAGCCCTATGTTTTCAGTAGTATACTTTCACCCTCAACTGTGTCTGACAAATCCTAGTGCAGGAACCCTCTGTTTTACACTCTCCAGTGAGCAATTTTCCTCAGTCTTCCCCAGGGTGGGTTGTGGACAGAAAACGACTGTGACTTTGTGGATTGGGGGAGGGGATCTAACTACTTTTCTTTTTTTTTTTTCCATTTATTTTTGGCTGCGTTGGGTCTTCATTGCTGCACGCGGGCTTTCTCTAGTTGCGGCAAGCGAGGGCTGCTCTTCGTTGTGGTGCTCAGCCTTCTCATTGCAGTGGCTTCTCTTGTTGCGGAGCGCAGGCTGTAGGCACATGGGCTTCAGTAGTTGTGGCTCGCGGGCTTCAGTAATTGTGGCACGCGGGCTCTAGAGTGCAGGCTCAGTAGTTGTGGTGCACAGGCTTAGTTGCTCCACAGCATGTGGGATCTTCCCAGACCAGGGCTTGAACCCATGTCCCCTGCATTGGCAGGCAGATTCTTATCCACTGCGCCACCAGGGAAGCCCCCTAACTGCTTTTTAAAGAGATTTTAAGTCAACAATGTCCTTTTTAGCACTATCTCTCCTCTTCCAAAAGTACTTTATATGCCAGTTCCTCAAGCTTGTAGGGATTCTGTGTGTAAATCAGGTTTGTTTTCAGCTTCCTACTGCTGCCACAGGATTCAGCTTTCTCAAGTATCCCAAATTGTGTTGATGTTGTCTCATCTCTCATTTTCTTTATTTATCTTTTTAGATTTATGTCATTCTCCCCCAAAATCCATTTATTGTCATTTTATGAGGTGTTTGGAGGAAGGAAAGTAAATGTGTGTGCTCAATCCACCATCTTGACCCAAGAGTCACAGTAATAAAATTCCTCAAAATTCTCTGTGCAGTAAAAGAATTTCAATGATTACCTAGGGAATTTAATCAACATTTTAAAAATCAAAGACAAAATAATGAATACAATCACTTTGAAAAGCTGGTGATGTCTACAAGAACTGAATATACCCCAAATCAGAAATATTGCGCTTCTAATACACATCCAATAAAAAGATATACATATGTTCACCAAAAATTATGTACAAAAATGTCCATAGCAGCACTATTCATATTAGCCTAAAACCGGAATCAACCCTAATGCCCTCAACAGTGAAATGTATGATAAATGTTGGTATGTTCATGGAACATGCACAATATATACCATGAAATATTATAAAATGAAAATGAGTAAATTACTGCTATATTCAAGAACACAAATGTAATATTGAGTGAAAGAAGCATATACTAAAGAGCATATATTATAAAGTTCTACCTCTACCAAGTTCAAAACTGTTTTGTAGTGACAGAAGTCATAATAGCATCCCCCTCTGAAGGAGAGGACAATGGCTGGAAGGGAGTGGGAGGCACATTTCTGGGGAGCTGGTAATTCCTTGGTCTGAGAGGTGGTTCTGTATGTTCCTCTGCATAGATTAATCAATTATACACATGATTTGGCCATTCTTCTGTTATACTTCAATTTAAAATGTTCCTTCAAAAAAATTTTCTATTAACAAAAATAAAGCAAGTCAAGTCACTAAATAGATGCATTTGGTACCAAACTCTGATTTAAGTAGTTTCTTAGGTTCAAAAGCCAGCTTTGCTACTTATTAGCATGTGACTTTGGTTAAAGCATTATTTAAATTCCTCTATAAAATTCAGGTGCAGTCATTCATTCATCCAACAAAAATGTACTGCGTGCCTACTATTACAGGCACTTGGGATATAGCAATGAGCAAACACACCCAAATCCTTAACCTCATAGATCCAATATTCTGATAAGGAAGGGAAAATAATGCTTGGAGGAAAAAAAATAATAAATGCTCCACCTACCTCCCAGAATTTCTGTGACTCTCAAAGGAGATCAGGATAAGAACCTGCCACTCAAAATGCTGTCAAATGTAGCCTATTATTATTATTAGTCATGCTCACCAGGAAATTGCCACAACCCTGCTTTGTAGATACATTTCTATTCCAGCAAATAAGGAATATGAGGATGAGAGAAAGCACACATTCACTACCATCTTAAAAGCTGTTCAATTTACAGGTTGTGTTTTTTGGAGTGTTCTCTTTCTGTTTGGTCTTTAAGTCAGGCTCAGTTCTCCATATCAATAAACCCCTGCATCAAAATCTCCACTGATGAAAATGTTATTGATGAACTTTATTGCTGGGTTTTTCAGTTGGTTCAACACCATTTCCTGGTCATTTGACAGCGAGCCCAGGAAGAGCATTTTGATAAAGTAATAAAATGCTGCACAATACAGACTTTAAATTTACAGAGTTTTATTGGCATGTTGGTATGTCCCAGGTTTATTCTGTGTCTTTCCTCTCCTGGCTGGGGGAGTGAGCAAAACTTTTTCCTGCAGGCTGTTTGGTGGATCTCTAACTAGACTTGTTCCAACAGTGCTTTTGTGGAAGTGAGAACCCAGGAAGCAGCTAATCATCTGGTAGGAGAGGACGTTGTTCTGGGAATAGGGACTAACCAGGCCTTCAAAAACTGTCTTGTTAGAGAAAAAACACTTTGTCGAGTTTTTTCTATAGTAATGTTACTCAAAATTTAATGTGTATACAAATCACCCAGGAGTCATGTTAAAATACAGTTGGGATTCACTAGGTCTTGGGTGAAGCTGAAAATTCTTCATTTCTAATATGCTCCCAGTTGATGTTGATGCTATGGGTTCCCAGACCACACTTTGAGTAGCCAGATCCTATGCTACAGGAACTCAAGAGAAATCAAACAGTAATTCTGAACCATTAGGCTCCTCCATCATACACAACAGGGTCTTTTGATAAAGGCCAATGCCCAGCAAACCAAAGTAAGCTAGTTGACTTATTGGTTCCTTAGGAATTTAGAAATCAAAAGATTCATATTATAATGATAAATATATATTTAGATATAACTGTCTATACAGAAACTGGCAGGAAGTACATTAAAATGTTGATATGTGTTTTTTTTCTTGTTTCTGCTTTCTAAATTTTCTAGAATAAACATCATTTAGTTTTATAATATGAAAACAATGAATGTTAGTTTTTTAAATGTATGTTTTTCAGACTCACAGACTTAGAGAATGAACTTATGGTTACCAGGGGGGAAGGGTAGTGGGGGAGGGATGGATTGGGACTTTGGGATTGACATGCACACACTGCTATATTTAAAATGGATAACCAATAAGGACCTACTGTATAGCACAGGGCACTCTGCTCAATACTCTGTAATAACCTAAATGGGAAAAGAATTTTAAAAAGAAAAGATACATGTATGTGCATAACTGAATTACTCTGCTGTACACCTGAAACTAACACAACATTATTAATCAACGCTGCTCCAATACAAAATAAAAAATTTTTTAAATAAAATAAAATGTATGTTTTAAAAAATTATCCTAATCTCTTGCTAAACACTCTGAATACGGGGTAAAAGTTTTTGACTTTTCCATAAATGTCATATATTTATGGAGTGTAACACGTATTCAGGTTCTCTCTGCCTCTTTCCTCCATCTTCTTACCATAGGGGCAGCTCTGAGGGCTGCAAAATGTCAAGTTGTAATGAACTTCAGATGTATCCAACATTACTCTTTCTAAGATAAAGAATTTGGGGGGGGGGGGGTTCCATTTTGGAGAAAATGCATGTGGCTTCATTAATAGTAAAAAACTGCTACTTTATAAGAGACTTTATGATGAAAAAGTCTTCCTTAGAAAACTCTGGACTTCCCAGAAGCAATTCATGAATGCTCACTTTGATAAATTCATGATTATCTTAAAACAATTCAAAGAAAAAACTGGTTCATATTCAAACTCTTGGGACAAAAAAGGTTGTTAAATAGAGATCATTGCTGATGATTTGGTTCTACAAGCAAGTAGAAAAAGAGCCACAAAGTGACAAGGCAATCTGACCAGATTTGATCTTTTCACCACTGCCTTATAGTGTCTTTAATAATGCTTAACATTTCTTGAGCACTTATTATGCACCAGGGACTGTATTAAATACATTAGGTATGGATTATCTCATTTAATACAACAACTTATTTTTCCTATTTTATAAATGAGGAAACACTAGAGAGGAGAAGTAACTTGCCTGTGAATGTACAGTAAGTGGCAGACAAGGCAGGAAGTGACTGATTCCAGGCAGTGTGTGTCTCAGTGACACTTTGTAGAAATCAATGAGCCTATCAAAAGTACAGTATGGGAGCTGGTCTTCAGCAGCGAGGTGAATATGGGCTTCTGCTTCTGCAGCTTAGGCGTCCTCATGATGGCTACCACCAATTTTCTCATGTGAATGTTCGTTACCCAGAGCCTCAATTTCTCCACATCTTCGGTCACTGCATCTGTCACAGTGACTTTTTCAAATATCCTCAGCTCACATTATTAAAAAGTTAAAGAAGGGAGCGAGACTTTCAAGATGGCGGAAGAGTAAGACGTGGAGATCACCTTCCTCCCCACAAATACATCAGAAATACATCTACATGTGGAACAACTCCTACAGAACTCTTACTGAACACTGGCAGAAGACCTCAGACTGAGCAAAAAATGTTTGTGAGTCACTCCCTCCTGCGAGAACACCAGAATCACAACTAGCTGCTGAACAATCATTGACAGGAAGACACTGGAACTCACCAAAAAAGATACCCCACATCCAAAGACAAAGGAGAAGCCACAATGAGATGGTAGGAGGGGCCTAATCAGAGTAAAATCAAATCCCATAACTGGTGGGTGGGTGACTCACAGACTGGTGAACACTTATACCACAGAAGTCCACCAACTGGAGTGAAGGTTCTGAGCCCCACATCAGGCTTCCCAACCTGTGGGTCTGGCAACGGGAGGAGGAATTCATAGAGAATCAGACTTTGAAGGCTAGTGGGAATTGATTGCAGGACTTCGACAAGACTGGGGGAAGCAGAGACCCCACTCGTGGAGGCCGCACACAAAACAGTGTGCACATCGGGACCCAGGGGAAGGAGCAGTGACCCTGGGGGAGACTGAACCAGACCTATCTGCTAGTGTTGGAAGGTCTCCTGCAGAGGCGGGGGGTGGCTCTGTTTCACCGTGGGGACAAGGACACTGGCAGCAGAAGTTCTGGGAAGTACTCCTTGGCGTGAGCCCTCCCAGAGTCTGTCATTAGCCCCACCAAAGAGCCCGGGTAGGCTCCAGGGTTGGGTTGCCTCAGGCAAAACAACCAACAGGGAGGGAACCCAGCCCCACCCATCAATAGTCAAGTGGATTAAAGTTTTACTGAGCTCTGACCGCCAAAGCAACAATCAGCTCTACCCACCACCACAGCCTCCCATCAAGCCTCTTAGATAGCCTCAACCACCAGAGGGCAGACAGCAGAAGCAAGAAAAACTACAATCCTGCAGCCTGTGGAACAAAAACCACATTCACAGAAAGATAGACAAGATGAAAAGGCAGAGGGCTATATACCAGATGAAGGAACAAGAAAAAACCCCAGAAAAACAACTAAATGAAGTGGAGATAGGCAACCTTCCAGAAAAAGAATTCAGAATAATGATAGTGAAGATGATCCAGGACCTCGGAATAAGAATGGAGGCAAAGACTGAGAAGATGCAAGAAATGATTAACAAAGACCTAGAAGAATTAAAGAACAAACAAACAGAGAGGACCACTACAATAACTGCAATGAAAACGACACTAGAAGGAATCAATAGCAGAATAACTGAGGCAGAAGAACGGATAAGTGACCTGGAAGACAGAATGGTGGAATTCACTGCTGCGGAACAGACTAAAGAGAAAAGAATGAAAAGAAATGAAGGCAGCCTAAGAGACCTCTGGGACAACATTAAATGCAACAACATTCGCATTATAGGGGTCCCAGAAGGAGAAGAGAGAGAGAAAGGACCAGAGAAAATATTTGAAGAGATTATAGTCGAAAACTTCCCTAACATGGGAAAATAAATAGCTACCCAAGTCGAGGAAGCGCAGTGAGTCCCATACAGAATAAACCCAAGGAGAAACACCGAGACACATAGTAATCACACTGGCAAAAATTACAGACAAAGAAAAATTATTGAAAGCAGCAAGGGAAAAACGACAAATAACATACAAGGGAACTCCCATAAGGTTAACAGCTGATTTCTCAGCAGAAACACTACAAGCCAGAAGGGAGTGGCATGATATACTTAAAGTGATGAAAGGGAAGAACGTACAACCAAGATTACTCTACCCGGCAAAGATCTCATTTAGATTTGATGGAGAAATCAAAAGCTTTACAGACAAGCAAAAGCTAAGAGAATTCAGCACCACCAAACCGGCTCTACAACAAATGCTAAAGGAACTTCTCTGAGTGGGAAACACAA
Organism: Balaenoptera ricei; assembly: GCF_028023285.1. NCBI lineage: Eukaryota > Metazoa > Chordata > Mammalia > Artiodactyla > Balaenopteridae > Balaenoptera > Balaenoptera ricei. Next base: position 112,199,791 of record NC_082642.1, read on the forward strand.
AAGAAGAAAAGGACCTACAAAAACAAACCCAAAACAATTAAGAAAATGGTCATAGGAACATACATATCAATAATTACCTTAAACGTGAATGGATTAAATGCTCCAACCAAAAGACACAGGCTTGATGAATGGATACAAAGACAAGACCCATATATATGCCTTCTACAAGAGACCCACGTCAGACCTAGGGACACATACAGACTGAAAGTTAGGGGATGGAAAAAGATATTCCATGCAAATGGAAATCAAAAGAAAGCTGGAGTAGCTATACTCATATCAGATAAAATAGACTTTAAAATAAAGAATGTTACAAGAGACAAGGAAGTACACTACATAATGATCAAGGGATCAATCCAAGAAGAAGATATAACAATTATAAATATATATGCACCCAACATAGGAGCACCTCAATACATAAGGCAACTGCTAACAGCTATAAAAGAGGAAATCGACAGTAACACAATAATAGTGGGGGACTTTAACACCTCACTTACACCAATGGACAGATCATCCAAAATGAAAATAAATAAGGAAACAGAAGCTTTAAATGACAATAGACCAGATAGATTTAATTGATATTTATAGGACATTCCATCCAAAAACAGCAGATTCTCAAGTGCCCACGGAACATTCTCCAGGATACATCACATCTTGGGTCAAACCTCAGTAAATTTAAGAAAATTGAAATCATATCAAGCATCTTTTCTGACCACAACACTATGAGATTAGAAATGAATTACAGGAAAAAAAAGTGAAGAACACAAACACATGCAGGCTAAACAATACGTTACTAAATAACCAAGAGATCACTGAAGAAATCAAAGAGGAAATCAAAAAATACCTAGAGACAAATGACAATGAAAACACGACGACCCAAAACCTATGGGATGCAGCAAAAGTAGTTCTAAGAGGGAAGTTTATAGCTATACAAGCCTACCTAAAGAAACAAGAAAAGTCTCAAGTAAACAATCTAACCTTACACTTAAAGAAACTAGAGAAAGAAGAACAAACAAAACCCAAAGTTAGCAGAAGGAAAGAAATCATAAAGATCAGAGAGGAAATAAATGAAATAGAAACAAAGAAAACAATAGCAAAGATCAATAAAACTAAAAGCTGGTTCTTTGAGAAGATAAATAAAATTGATAAGCCATTAGCCAGACTCATCAAGAAAAATAGGGAGAGGACTCAAATCAATAAAATCAGAAATGAAAAAGGAGAAGTTACGGGGCTTTCCTGGTGGCACAGTGGTTGAGAATCTGCCTGCCAATGCAGGGGACACGGGTTCGAGCCCTGGTCTGGGAGGATCCCACATGCCGCAGAGCGACTGGGCCCGTGAGCCACAATTGCTGAGCCTGCGCGTCTGGAGCCTGTGCTCCGCAGCGGGAGAGGCCGCGATGGTGAGAGGCCTGCGCACTGCGATGAAGAATGGCCCCCACTTGCCGCAACTGGAGAAAGCCCTCACACAGAAACGAAGACCCAACACAGCCATAAATAAATAAATAAATAAATAAAATATTAAAAAAAAAAAAAGGAGAAGTTACAACAGACACCGCAGAAATACAAGCCATCTTAAGAGACTACTACAAGCAACTATATGCCAATAAAATGGACAACCTGGAAGAAATGGACAAATTCATAGAAAGGTATAAGCTTCCAAGACTGAACCAGGAAGAAACAGGAAACATGAACAGACCAATCACACGTAATGAAATTGAAACTGTGATTAAAAATCTTCCAGCAAACAGAAGTCCAGGACCAGATGGCTTCACAGGTGAATTCTATCAAACATTTAGAGAAGAGCTAACACCCATCCTTCTCAAACTCTTCCAAAAAATTGCAGAAGGAGGAACACTCCCAAACTCATTCTATGAGGCCACCATCACCCTGATACCAAAACCAGACAAAGATACTACAAAAAAAGAAAATTACAGACCAATATCACTGATGAATATAGATGCAAAAATCCTCAACAAAATACTAGCAAACAGAATCCAACAACACATTAAAAGGATCATACATTACATCAAGTGGGATTTATCCCAGGGATGCAAGGATTCTTCAGTATATGCAAATCAATCAATGTGATACACCATATTAACAAACTGAAGAATAAAAACCATATGATCATCTCAATAGATGCAGAAAAAGCTTCTGAGAAAATTCAACACCCATTTATGATAAAAACTTTCCAGAAAGTGGGCATAGAGGGAACCTACCTCAACATAATAAAGGCCATATACGACAAACCCACAGCAAACATCATTCTCAACGGTGAAAAACTGAAAGCATTTCCACTAAGATCAGGAATGAGACAAGGATGTCCACTCTCACCACTATTATTTAACATAGTTTTGGAAGTCCTAGCCACAGCAATCAGAGAAGAAAAAGAAATAAAAGGAATACAAATTGGAAAAGAAGAAGTAAAACTGTCACTGTTTGCAGATGACATGATACTATACATAGAGAATCCTAAAACTGCCACCAGAAAACTACTAGAGCTAATCAATGAATTTGGTAAAGTTGCAGGATACAAAATTAATGCACAGAAATCTCTTGCATTCCTATACACTAATGATGGAAAATCTGAAAGAGAAATTATGGAAACACTCCCATTTACCATTGCAACAAAAAGAATAAAATACCTAGGAATAAACTTACCTAAGGAGACAAAAGAACTGTATGCAGAAAACTATAAGACACTGATGAAAGAAATTAAAGATGATACCAACAGATGGAGAGATATACCATGTTCTTGGATTGGAAGAATCAATATTGTGATAATGACTATACTACCCAAAGCAATCTACAGAGTCAATGCAACCCCTATCAAATTACCAAGGGCATTTTTTACGGAACTAGAACAAATCATCTTAAAATTTGTATGGAGACACAAAAGACCCAGACTAGCCAAAGCAGTCTTGAGGGGAAAAAAATGGAGCTGGAGGAATCAGACTCCCTGACTTCAGACTATACTACAAAGCTACAGTACTCAAGACAATATGGTACTGGCACAAAAACAGAAACATAGATCAATGGAACAAGATAGAAAGCCCAGAGATAAACCCACGCACATATGGTCAACTAATCTATGACAAAGCAGGCAAGGATATACAATGGAGAAAAGACAGTCTCTTCAATAAGGGGTGCTGGGAAAACTGGACAGCTACATGTAAAAGGATGAAATTAGAATACTCCCTAACACCATACACAAAAATAAATTCAAAATGGATTAGAGAACTAAATGTAAGACTGGACACTATAAAACTCTTGGAGGAAAACATAGGAAGAACACTCTTTGACATAAATCACAGCAAGATCTTTTTTGATCCACCTCCTAGAGTAATGGAAATAAAAATGAAAATAAGCAAATGGGACCTAATGAAACTTCAAAGCTTTTGCACAGCAAAGGAAACCATAAACAAGAAGAAAAGACAACCCTCAGAATGGGAGAAAATATTTGCAAAAGAATCAACGGACAAAGGATTAATCTCCAAAATATACAAACAGCTCATTCAGCTCAATATTAAAGAAACAAACAACCCAATCCACAAATGGGCAGAAGACCCAAATAGACATTTCTCCAAAGAAGACATACAGGCGGCCACGAAGCACATGAAAAGATGCTCAACATCCCTAATTATTAGAGAAATGCAAATCAAAACTACAAGGAGGTATCACCTCACACCAGTTAGAATGGGCATCATCAGAAAATCTACAAACAACAAATGCTGGAGAGGGTGTGGAGAAAAGGGAACCCTCTTGCACTGTTGGTGGGAATGTAAATTGATACAGCCACTATGGAGAATAATATGGAGGTTCCTTAATAAACTAAAAATAGAATTAGCATATGACCCAGCAATCCCACTACTGGGCATATACCCAGAGAAAACCATAATTCAAAAAGACACATGCACCCCAATGTTCATTGCAGCACTATTTACAATAGCCAGGTCATGGAAGCAACCTAAATGCCCATCAACAGACGAATGGATAAAGAAGCAGTGGTACATATATACAATGGAATATTACTCAGCCATAAAAAGGAACGAAATTGAGTCATTTGTTGAGACGTGGATGGATCTAGAGACTGTCATACAGAGTGAAGTAAGTCAGAAAGAGAAAAACAAATATCGTATATTAACGCATGTATGTGGAACCTATAAAAATGGTACAGTTGAACCAGGTTGCAGGGCAGAAGTTGAGACACAGATGTAGAGAACAAACGTATGGACACCAAGGGGGGAAAACTGCGGTGGGGTGGGGATGGTGGTGTGCTGAATTGGGCGATTGGGATTGACACGTATACAGTGATGTGTATAAAATTGATGACTGATCAAAAAAAAAAAAAAAAGACAAATTACAAAAAAAAAAAAGAAAATGCTTGTGAGCACTCAGGAAAAGGGAGCTATCTTTGTAAACACTTTAAATTTCAGCTCTTCTGAAGTCTCTTCTTAAGTTTCTGATTAGAATCAACATCTGTTTAAGCTGTTTCATTAACAAAAAAAACAAACAAATGAAAAATTTGTTTATAAGCCCCTCTAAGGTAAACTTTAAAAACTTAGGTTCAAATTCATATTCCTACCTTTTTCAAATATCCTTTGGTATATAGATCCTTATAGTTGATTTATAAAGGGAAGAGTAAAAGTTGTTAATTATGTCACTTGAATCATAGATTTCTCATTAAAATTTGGCCCATGGATAAGAGACAACACAAAACAGTGAGAGAAGTCTATTGTTCATAGAGCCATTCACACAGACACTTATTTTCCCTATAAACGGGGGGAAAAAAGAGACACCAATATATTCAAACAAGCTAATAGGAGAAGCCCATTATATAAAATACAAGGTTATTTAAAAGTGTTTGCAAATGAGACATTCAACTCCACAGTGATATCAAAGCTCCTCTTTGGTGTTACTTTGTATTTTGAGTATTTTCAAAAGAGAATGACGAAGATTTAACACAGCCGCTATCTTCCAAAGTATAATGTTTTGTTTGTGCTCCTTGTCCAATGATGGTAGCAAATCTACTTTTTCTTGAAAAGATGTGCAGGAATGGGCAAATGGTAAGTCAGTAAGTTCATTTAAGGCTGCACAATTCTGCCACTCTCACCCAAGATAGCCAGTTTCTTATAACTTTAGCAATAACAGGAGAGCTCACAAATAGCCTGGAATATGACAGAAAACCAAAGAATAAAAGCTACCAAAAATTTCGACTGGAAAAAAAAAAAAAGAAGACCTCAGACTTCCCAAAAGGCAAGAAACTCCAAATGAACCTGGCTGTGTGGCTGACAAGGACATCGTTCTCTGGCTGGGTGTCAGGCCTGTGCCTCTGAGATGGGAGAGCCTCATTCAGTTCGTTGGTCCACCAAAGACATCCGGGCTCCACATAATATCAAATGGCAAAAGCTCTCCCAGAGATTTCCATCTCAACACTAAGACTCAGCTCCATTCAACGACCAGCAAGCTAAAGTACTGGATACCTTATGCCAAACAACTAGCAAGACAGGAACACAGCCCCACCCATTAGCAGAGAGGCTGCCTAAAATCATAATAAGGTCACAGATACCACAAAACACATCACCAGATGCAGTCCTGCCCATCAGAAAGACAAGATCCAGCCTCATCCACCAGAAAAAAGGCACCAGTCACCTCCACCAGGAAGCCTCACAACCCACTGAACAAATCTTAGCCACTAGGGGAAAACACCAAAAACAATGGGAACTACAAACCTGCAGCCTTCAAAAAGGAGACCCCAAACACAGTAAGTTAAGCAAAATGAGAAGACAGAAACACAGAGCAGATGAAGGAGCAAGGTAAAAACCCACCAGAACAAACAAATGGAGAGGAAATAGGCAGTCTACCTGAAAAATAATTCAGAGTAATGATAGTAAAGATGATCAAAAATCTTGGAAATAGAATGGAGGAAATACAAGAAAGGTTTAAAAAGGACCTAGAAGAACTAAAGAGCAAACAAACAATGATGAACAACACAGTAAATGAAATTAAAAATCCTCTAGAAGGAATGAATAGCAGAATAACTGAAGCAGAAGAATGGATAAGTGACCTGGAAGATAAAATAGTAGAAATAACTACCACAGAGCAGAATAAAGAAAAAAGAATGAAAAGAATTGAGGACAGTCTTAGAGACCTCTGGGACAACATTAAACGCACCAACATTCGAATTATAGGGGTCCCAGGAGAAGAAGAGAAAAAAAAAGGCACTGAGGAAATATTTGAAGAGATTATTGTTGAAAACTTCCCTAATATGGGAAAGGAAATATTCAATCAAGTCCAGGAAGCACAGAGAGTCCCATGCAGGGTAAATCCAAGGAGAAACACGCCAAGACACATATTAATCAAACTATCAAAACTTAAATACAAAGAAAAAATACTAAAAGCAGCAAGGGAAAAACAACAAATAACATACAAGGGAATCCCCATAAGGTTAACAGCTGATCTTTCAGCAGAATCTCTGCAAGCCAGAAGGGAGTGGCAGGACATACTTAAGTGATGAAAGGGGAAAACCTACAACCAAGACTACTCTACCCAGCAAGGATCTCATTCAGATTCGATGGAGAAATTAAAACCTTTACAGACAAGCAAAAGCTAAGAGAATTCAGCACCACAAAACCAGCTTTACAACAAATGCTAAAGAAACTTCTCTAGTCAGGAAACACAAGACAAAGAAAAGACCTAAAATAACAAACCCAAAACAATTAAGAAAATGGTAATAGGAACATACATATCAATAACTACCTTAAATGTAAATGGATTAAATGCTCCCACCAAAAGACATAGACTGGCTGAATGGATAGAAAAACCACACCTGTATATGTTCTGTCTACAAGAGACCTACTTCAGACCTAGGGACACATACAGAATGAAAGTGAGGGGATGGAAAAAGATATTCCATGCAAATGCAAATCAAAAGAAAGCTGAAGTAGCAATTCTCATATCAGACAAAATAGACTTTAAAATTAAGACTATTACAAGAGACAAAGAAGGACACTACATAATGATCAAGGGATCAATCCAAGAAGAAGATATAACAATTGTAAATATTTATGCACCCAACATAGGAGCACCTCAATACATAAGGCAAATACTAACAGCCATAAAAGGGGAAATTGACAATAACACAATCATAGTAGGGGACTTTAACACCTCACTTTCACCAATGGACAGATCATCAAAAATGAAAATAAATAAGGAGACACAAGCTTAAATGATACATTAAACAAGATGGACTTAATTGATATTTATAGGACATTCCATCCAAAAACAACAGACTACACTTTCCTCTCAAGTGCTCATGGAACATTCTCCAGGATAGATCATATCTTGGGTCACAAATCAAGCCTTGGTAAATTTAAGAAAATTGAAATTGTATCAAGTATCTTTTCCGAACACAACGCTATAAGACTAGATATCAATTACAGGAAAAAATCTGTAAAACATACAAACACATGGAGGCTAAACAGTACACTACTAAATAAGCAAGAGATCACTGAAGAAATCAAAGAGGAAATAAAAAAATACTTAGAAACAAATGACAACAAAAACACGACGACCCAAAACCTATGGGATGCAGAAAAAGCAGTTCTAAGAGGGAAGTATACAGCCATACAATCCTACCTCAAGAAACAGGAAACATCTCAAATAAACAACATAAAATTCCACCTAAATCAATCTGAGAAAGAAGAACAAAAAAAAACCCAAAGTTAGCAGAAGGAAAGAAATCATAAAGATCAGATCAGAAATAAATGAAAATAAAATGAAGCAAACGATAGCAAAGATCAATAAAACTAAAAGCTGGTTCTTTGAGAAGATAAACAAAGTTGATAAACCATTAGCCAGACTCATCAAGAAAAAAAGGGAGAAGACTCAAATCAATAGAATTAGAAATGAAAAAGGAGAAGTAACAACTGACACTGCAGAAATACAAAGGATCATGAGAGATTACTACAAGCAACTCTATGCCAATAAAATGGACAACCTGGAAGAAATGGACAAATTCTTAGAAAAGTACAACCTTCCGAGACTGAACCAGGAAGAAATAGAAAATATAAACAGACCAATCACAAGCACTGAAATTGAAACTGTGATTAAAAATCTTCCAACAAACAAAAGCCCATGATCAGATGGCTTCACCAGTGAATTCTATCAAACATTTAAACAAGAGCTCACACCTATCCTTCTCAAACTCTTCCAAAATATATCAGAGGGAGGACCACTCCCAAACTCATTCTACAAGGCCACCATCACCCTGATACCAAAACCAGACAAAGATGTCACAAAGAAAGGAAACTACAGACCAATATCACTGATGAACACAGATGCAGAAATCCTCAACAAAATACTAGCAAACAGAATCCAACAGCACATTAAAAGGATCATACACCATGATCAAGTGGGGTTCATTCCAGGAATGCAAGGATTCTTCAATATACGCAAATCAATCAATGTGATAAACCATATTAACAAATTGAAGGAGAAAAACCATATGATCATCTCAATAGATGCAGAAAAAGCTTTCGACAAAATTCAACACCAATTTACAATAAAAACCCTCCAGAAAGTAGGCATAGAGGGAACTTACCTCAACATAATACAGGCCATATATGACAAACCCACAGCCAACATCATTCTCAATGGTGAAAAACTGAAACCATTTCCACTAAGATCAGGAACAAGACAAGGTTGTCCACTCTTACCACTATTATTCAACATAGTTTTGGAAGTTTTAGCCACAACAATCAGAGAAGAAAAAGAAATAACAGGAATCCAAATCAGAAAAGAAGTAAAACTGTCACTGTTTGCAGATGACATAATAGTATACATAGAGAATCCTAAAGATGCTACCAGAAAACTACTAGAGCTAATCAATGAATTCGATAAAGTAGTGGGATACAAAGTTAATACACAGAAATCTCCTGCATTCCTATACACTAATGATGAAAAATCTGAAAGAGAAATTAAGGAAACACTCCCATTTACCATTGCAGCAAAAAGAATAAAAATACCTAAGAATAAACCTACTGAAGGAGGCAAAAGACCTGTATACAGAAAACTGTAAGACACTGAGGAAAGAAATTAAAGGTGATACAAACAGATGGAGAGATATATCATATTCTTGGATTGGAAGAATCAACATTGTGAAAATGACTATACTACCCAAGCAATCCACAGATTCAATGCAATCCCTATCAAACTACCAATGGCATTTTTCACAGATCTAGAACAAAAAATTTTCAGTTTGTATGGAGACACAAAAGACCCCAAATAGCCAAAGCAATCTTGACAAAGAAAAACGGAGCTGGAGGAATCAGGCTCCCGGACTTCAAACTCTACTGCAAAGCTACAGTAATCAAGGCAGTATGGTCCTGGCACAAAAACAGAAATATAGATCAATGGAACAGAATAGAAACCCCAGAGGTAAACCCACGTATATATGGTCACCTTATTTTTGATAAAGGAGGCAAGAATGTACAATGGAGAGAAGACAGCCTCTTCAATAAGTGGTGCTGGGAAAACTGGACAGCTACATGTAAAAGTATGAAATTAGAACACTCCTTAACACCATACACAAAAATAAACTCAAAATGGATTAAGGACCTAAATGTAAGGCCAGACACTATAAAACTCTTAGAGGAAAGCATAGGCAGAACACTCTGTGACATAAATCACAGCAAGATCCTTTTTGACCCACATCCTAGAGAAATGGAAATAAAAGCAAAAATAAACAAATGGGACCTAATGAAACTTAAAAGCTTTTGCACAGCAAAGGAAACCATAAACAAGACGAAAAGACAACCCTCAGAATGGGAGAAGATATTTGCAAATGAAACAACTGACAAAGGATTAATCTCCAAACTTTACAAGCAGTTCATGCAGCTCAATATCAAAAAAACAAACAACCCAATCCAAAAATGGGCAGAAGACCTAAATAGACAGTTCTCCAAAGAAGATATACAGATTGCCAACAAACACATGAAAGGATGCTCAACATCACTAATCATTAGAGAAATGCAAATCAAAACTACAATGAGGTATCACCTCACACCAGTCAGAATGGCCATCATCAAAAAATCTACAAACAGTAAATGCTGGAGAGGATGTGGAGTAAAGGGAACCCTCCTGCACTTTTGGTGGGAATGTAAATTGATACAGCCACTATGGAGAACAGTATGAAGGTTCCTTAAAAAACTAAAAATAGAACTACCATACGGCCCAGCAATCCCACTACTGGGCATATACCCTGAGAAAACCATAATTCAGAAAGAGTCATGTACCACAATGTTCATTGCAGCTCTATTTACAATAGTCAGGACATGGAAGCAACCTAAGTGTCCATCGACAGATGAATGGATAAAGAAGATATGGCAGATATATACAATGGAATATTACTCAGACATAAAAAGAAATGAAATTGAGTTATTTGTCGTGAGGAGGATGGACCTAGAGACTGTCATACAGAGTGAAGTAAGTCAGAAAGAGAAAACCAAATACCATATGCTAACACATATATATGGAACCTAAAAAAAATAAAAGTGGTTCTGAAGAACTTAGGGGCAGGACAGGAATAAAGGTACAGACGTAGAGAATGGACCTGAGGACACGGGGAGGGGGAATGGTAAGCTGGGACGAAATGAGAGATTGGCATGGACATATATTCATTCCCAAATGTAAAATAGATAGCTAGTGAGAAGCAGCTGCATAGCACAGGGAGATCAGCTCGGTGCTTTGTGACCACCTAGAGCGATGGGATAGGGAGGGTGGGAGGGAGGCTCAAGAGGGAAGGGATATGGGGATATATGTATACATATAGCTGATTCACTTTGTTATACAGCAGAAACTAACACAACATTGTAAAGCAATTATACTCCAATAAAGATGTTAAAAATATACATACAGTATGTAGTCAATATCTTAAATTTGTTTTCTGACTTCCTAGACTTCTGATTAATTCCCAGCTTATTCATTAGCTGTTTTCATGATGCTCATTCACTTGTTTTAGAGCCACTAATTAACTGTAGCTTGTCCGCTGGAAGCTTCAAAGACCCACCTATTTTCCTAAATTGGCTCTCTATGTGGAATCTTATAATTTTCTCATTTTAATATAAAAATTAAGCAGATATGTTCACAGAAAAATTGGAGCTGCTATTTCCTATCATAATCATCCTTATTCTATAAGTCACCTGGTTTTTTATCTTACTGGGTTGGCCAAAAATTCGTTCAGTTAGTGAATATGTTATTCAATAAAGTTCCTTGTGAACATGAAAAATGTCTTTTTTTTTTACTTAAAACCAAATGAACTTTTTGGCCGACCCTATATTTTGTCTAAATTTTTCTCATTTGTGTTACTCTTAAAGTTGTAAGTTCTTTTTGGGCAGGGGCCAAGTCTTTACATTTGAAAACAACAGAACTTCGGAATGAAAGACCGAAAGAAAAAAAAAAAACTATTCGCAATGGTTGCTTCTGGGTTAATGGGATTGCGAGTAATTTTTATCCTTCCTACAGTTTCCAGATTTTCCACAAAGTGCTTACAATTAGGGAAAGTTATGATTTTAAGGCATTTTTAACTTTCCTTGTCTAGGATAGTATATGTTGACTTCTACAAAACATCTCATCCACACTGAAAAATATCTATTAGTGACACCAGTAATAAATATTAGAAATAAAATTCTTACATTAAATCGGAGGCAAGCGCTGTGTAGTAGAGGCCTAGTGAGAAGGGAGCCACTCCAATAGGGAGAAGGAGAAAAGTTGGAGGCAAGGGCTTCCCTGGTGGCGCAGTGGTTGAGAATCTGCCTGCTAATGCAGGGGACGCAGGTTCGAGCCCTGGTCTGGGAAGATCCCACATGCCACGGAGCAACTAGGTCCGTGAGCCACAACTACTGAACCTGCGCGTCTGGAGCCTGTGCTCCGCAACAAGAGAGGCCGCGATAGTGAGAGGCCCGCGCACCGCGATGAAGAGTGACCCCCGATTGCCGCAACTGAAGAAAGCCCTCGCACAGAAACGAAGACCCAACACAGCCAAAAATAAATAATAAAATAAATAAAAGGAAAAAAAAAATCTGACTGCTTTTAAAAAAAAAGAAAAAAAAAAAGTTGGAGGCAAAACATATTTGTGACCTCACCACTGTTCCCCTGAATCCAAGTGGCCCAGGTTCATAAACCTGCAAGGTGCTTTCCACAGGTTCACAGAATAAAACCTCACTGTGCGCCACATGAGAGGGGTGGGCTATGTAGTAAAAACATGACTTACCACCTACCTCAGCGCATGGAGCCATTCACAGTCCCATAGATACTTTCTCTAGGCACTGTGATGCTTCTGAAATTTTGTCTGTGATACGTCCAAGCACAGACCCTAATACAAACAGTGCTGAAGTTAGTCAGTTCTGGAAAGGTCTTTTTCCTTCCATCTCATTTAAAAATTGGAAACTAGAAAGACTTAGGTTTTCTTAACAGGGATTTATTTTCTGGCACTGCTGATATTTTGAAATAAGTATCAATAGAAACCATTGCTGTCTGCTTCCTTGTGTTCTGGTTATTGTTGTGCCTTCTGATGTCATCACTTGTGAGCTGGTGATATCACAGTGCGTTGTTTGAGTTGTATTCATCACCCAAGTGCTGCCAAGAGGACAGAGTGTTGAGAGAATGACAGAGAAAATGCTGGAAACTCCTCCTAAGCACGAGTCAGAGAGGAAATTGCTACCATCCTCACGGTCCAATGACGGAATACACAGCATGTGCTGGAAGCACCAGAGGAAACCCCAGCTGTCCTTGTCAGAGCAACCTTGAAATGAAGATCAGAATGGCTGCTCCAAGAGATTGGGCCAGACCACAAAGCAGAAATTCAGGTGACAGATAGAGGGGAAGTGGGGAGCTGGGGCACACTTTGAGACGGGTCCTCTAAGGAATGGCAAAATCTTCTATAATGCCTCTGGGAGGTGGGATGGAGGTACAATTTAACAGAAGCTCTTCCTTAATCTCTTCTGGAAATATGAGTTTTCCTCTGGGCCAGAATCTTAATGAGGTAGCTCAGTGACTCCTTGAAGGACAGCCATTAAAACCCTGATGCCATGATTTGTAGATGGATGGATTGGGTTCAAATCCCACTCTGAGAGCAATTGAGGTAGTTACTTAATTCAGCCTCAGCTTCTCATCTGTGAAATAAAAAATAGTACCTAGCTCATAGAAATGCTGTAAGGATTAAATAAGGAAATGTTTGTAAAGTACTGCATATATAAAGTACACAGTGCCTAGCACACAGTAGGCCTACAAAAAATGATAGCTATTACTAACTGTGTGTGTGTATGAAATTGTGTGTGTATATACATATATATACATATGTATATACATACACATATACATACAATGTAGCCCAAACAAATATGTATATGGCAAAGAAAGATGAGAAGCATTCTGGCTTTGATTTTGAATTTATTGTAAGTGACTAATAACACATCAAATGTTTTATGTAGCAGATCCCCAGTAATGAGCCCAAATAATAGTATACTGTGATAAAGTTATCCTGTCCTCTTGGTTAATGGCTTTCCAAACTCACTGAGAATCAGTTTAGATAAAATACTGTTCAAGTCTCTACATGTTAAAGAAAACTTTCAGAGAATAGAGTTTACTAGCAAGGAAGAAGATTTTATTCAATATCGCAATAGGGGTCAGGTCTTTTGCACTAGGGCAGAGCGACTGAACTCAACTTCCTTAGAAACAAAAAGCAGAAGAGTTTTTAAGTGCTAAAGCGAGCTACTGGAAAAGTACTGAAGGATGTTAGTGGGGAGATTGGTCAATGTGTTTAGGCCATTTGTGTTTGCTAATTGACACAGGCTGATCAAATTAGGTGGCCCCTAGCCTCCCACAGAGACCAGGAGATCTGGGTGCCATCTTTCTTGATGATCATATTTCACAGGATGGCTCCCAGGTCCTTGACAAAGATGGTCTTCAATTGTAAAACAGGCAAGAGGCTAGGAAAAGATTTACATCTCAAATGGGCAAAGAATTTACAATTGCAAGTTTTCTAAAGTAAATGCTCTAAGAAAAGAGAGGTCAGTGACCTTATAGTCAGGAAGAAGACTGTCTAAAGTTTAGTTAACCTGAGGGGAATGTTAAGGACATTTTGGTCATGTTCCCAGTTTAGCAAGATAGGTCCTAATGCATCAGTGGAAGAGAAGCCACCAAAGGCATCTTTTCCCTGGTGCCACCAGGTCCCACCTGTCCAAAACTAGTTCTTAAACCCCATGTATAATAACCTATCTCCTTTCTTATTTGTTTGGACATTTCCACCATTTGAGTCATTCTCCTGTGACACACAACAAAGGTGTGTGCCCCCTAATTTGGGGGCAGCAATGCAGGACCTGCCTGCATATCTATTACCCCTACTATCAGGGTGAGGCACTCAGCAAAATTTTGAGGTAGACAAAGGCTCACCAACTTTTCTTCCCTTCCCTGGCTCCCCTTGCTATTTCAGACACCCTGTGCCCTCAGAATCTCTCCTGTACTTTTCTTTCTTCCCAAAAAACTTGCTCCTGAATCTTATACTAATTTAAAAAACTGGCTAAAAGCTTAGAGGAAGCCAGAATGTGTGTATGCTAACTAAATCTTAAGCTAAGTGGAATTCTTAGTTCTGACCAACAGTGGGTCAGAATTTTAGGGGACCTTCCCCTGGATCCTGAAACTGCCCTGTTCCAGCAAATGGCTGCCACACTGGAACACAGTACAGGAAGGTACCAAGAGGGACCCAGCCTCCCAAGGACAAGACTTGCATTGCTCTTGAGTGCCAGGCTACTAAAGTAGGTGCCTGGAGATGCGGGAGGATGGAGATTCTGGAGATCCTTGTGGAAGGATATGAAAAGAATATGTCTAACCAAATCAGGTGATGAACCCCTCAGATGAGTTCTAGAACTGAAAAAATATGGGACTCAAAAAAGGATACTGCTACCTAGACCCAGACTATCCATTCAAATCCCGGCCTTGCCGCTTACTAGCTGTGTAACCTTGGGCAAGTTACTAAACCCTTCTGGACCTCGGTTTATTCATTTGTAAATGGGGACCATGTCATCATCTATCACACAGGTGAGAATTAAATGGTATTATTACATATAAAGCACTCAGAACTGTGTTATACTAAGTACTCTGTTATTATCATTAGCTGTGTGAGCTTGCACAAGCAACTTAACCTCTCTGTGCTTTAGTTTCCTTATCTATAAAATGGAAATAATAAAAATAAAAGCTACCTTAAAAAAAAAAAAAAAAAAAGGACCCTGCTGTTCAACTTTATCCCTCAACCAACATTTCAAGACTTTTCTCTGGTTGAAGCTATTTGATGAGAGGGAGTTTACCATTCTCCAAATACCACCTCAGTTACTTCTATACATACCCCCCTCAACAATGCCAGTTTTAAGGTATGCCCCAGGGCACACACGGTTAAATGAGCTAATATATGGCAGGAAAAGAGTATCTTGTAGATAATAATATCTATATACATATTACCTTATTATTTTTTTTTATTATTATGCCACAGCCCTGATTGTGACAGATCTTTGGCAAAGCCAGAGTAGAAAAGGGCCCAAGTTATAGCTGCTAAGTCAGCACCATAAAACAGAGGAATTCAGTAAATTTCCATAAAGGAAGATGTAATCATCCTGTTCTTTGTAAAGACTTAAGAGAGCAGATGGATAGTATTTTTCTGGAGACAGACTTCCCCAAAGATGCTGCTTTTGCTACCTTGTATCCGTTAACCCCAGAAGGCAATTGAACCTATTCTTATTTGGGGTTACCTCTACCCATTATCGTAGATACATGTAGGATCTGGATGTGGAGGGTTCCCAACTCTAGTGATATCTCCTAAGACATTTCTTGTGAGAAATTCATCCGTAAATCAAATATAAAGAAGATTTCTGTGATATTGAGGGATGGTCTCTCTCGGCTCCTGTTAGCATCCGTGAAAGTGACCAGCTAGATTTATTACATAACACTGAGAACCAGGAATAGCAGTTCTGCTTCCTGGGGAAAGTCAACTTCCAAAAATTGCAATAGAACTGTTGGTAAAGGTTAATTCAGTAATAAACTGACCCAGCAGAGTGGGATTTTTTTTTTTTTTTTCTTAAATGGGAAGGTCACAGTAAAGATATTTGTGTTTATGCCTCTTTCACTTCCTCTCACAGGAGAGAAGCAGATGTTCAGTGCAGGGTTGGGGAGGGAACGGGGGAGGTGAAGGAAACAAAATAAAATCTTCGTTCAATTTATTCTTTAAAACATCAGCCAGATGCTCGTTCTCTCATGGAAGTACTTAAAACTCCAACACAGAAGTCTCTTTATCTTCGTACAGACATTAATTCTTTATGCCCTACCTACTTCACCTTTTCTTGAAAGGCATAAATGTAATAAAAGCAGAGTCAACAATTACACAAGCCATCTTTTCAACAAATTGTGCTGGGATCATTAGATATCCACGAGGAAAAGGATGAATTTAGACCCTTACTTCACACCATACAACAAAAATTAGCTCAAAATGAATAATATACCTAACATCTCTTACTATATGTAAGAACTAAAACTATACAACTTTTAGAAGAAAACATAGGAGAACATCTCTGTGACCTTGGGCTAGGCAAAGATTTCTTAGATATGATATCAAAAGCATGATATACAAAGAAAAAATTGATGAATTGGACTTCACCAAAATTTTAAAATTTGGCACTTCAAAAAGACACTATTAGGAAAATAGAAAGGCAAACCACAAACTGGGAGATAATATTTGCAAGTCATCTATCTGATAAAATACTTACATCTAGAATATATAAAGAGCTTCTACAATTTAATGATAAGACAAATAACCAAGACAAGACAATTAAATATACAAATAAGACCAACCAACAAATAAGACCAACCAACAAATAAGACAAGACAATTAAAATACAGGCAAAAGATTTAAATAAACATTTCATTAAAGAAGATATATGAATGACCAATAAGTACATGAAAAGATACTTAACATCATCTGTCAGTAGGGAAATCCAAATTAAAGTTGCAGTGAGACACCACTTCACATCTACTAAAATTACTATAGCCCAAAAGGCATACAATATCAAGTGTTGGTGAGGACATGGCAAAACTAGAACCCTTATACATTGTTGGTGGAATTGTTAAATGGTACCATTACTTTGGAAAACAGTTGGGTAGTTTCTTAAAAAGTTAAATATAGATTAACCATATGACTCAGCAATTCTACTCCTAGGTATCTACCAAAGAGAAATAAAAATATACATCTATACAAAGACTAGTAAGTGAATGTTCATAGCAGCATTATTCATAATGACCAAAACCTGGAAACAACATATGCCCATCAACTAATAGATAAACAAAATGTGGTACCTGCATACAATGGAATATTATTCAGCAATAAAAAGGAATAAAGTACTGATATATGCTACAGTGTGGATGAACCTGGAAAACATCATGCTCAATGAAAGGAGCCAGTCACAAAGGCCACATATTGTATGATTCCATTTACATGAAATATCCAGAGTAGGCAAATCTATAGAGGCAGAAAATAGGTTAGTGGTTGCCTGGGGCTGGGGGAAGGGATCTTTGGGGATGATGAAAATATTCTAAAATTAGGTTGTGATGATAGTTGCACAACTCTATAAATTTGCTAAAAATCATTGAACTGTACAGTTTAAATGGCTTGTTATTATGATAAATTATACCTCAGTGAACCTGTTTAAAAAGAATACACAACACATAAGAAAGGCCATGTGAGAGGACTCCCCCTGGTGGTCCAGTGATAAAGAATCCGCCTTCCAATGCAGGGGACGCAGGTTCAATCCCTGGTCAGGGAACTAAGATCCCACATGCCACAGGCAGCCCGCACACCACAACTAATGAGCCTGCGTGCCACAACTAGAGAGAAGCCCACGCACAACAACAAAGAGCCCTCACGCCACAATGAAAGATCCCACATGCCTCAGCGAAGATCCTGCATGCCACAACTAAGACCTGACGCAGCCAAAAATAAATAAAAGAAAGAAAGAAATAATAAATAAATCTTTTTCAGAAAAAAAGAAAGGCCATGTGAGGAAACAGGGAGAAGCCGGCCATCTACAAGCCAAGGAGAGAGACCTCCGAAGAAATCAACTCTGCCAGCACCTTTAAAAAAAAAAAAAAGAATACACAAAACAAATAAAAAGCAAGGTCAGCAAATACTGATATCAAAAAATATTCGATTAAAAAAAATAATTGAGTTTAAAACTCACCTTCCTGACAGCCAAGGCAGAAGCAAAGAAATTCACAGGGTTACATAACTTTATTTTTGTTTTAAAAAAACAGAAAACAAAACTGCTTTTGGAACAGTCTTTTTTCTTTTTCTGGCTCTGAAAATAATTTACTATGAATAGCTTTATATACATAATAACAGCACAGTGCTTATTGTGGTTTTACCCCCCAAAAAGAAAGGAAAAGAAAGGAAAAAAGAATCCAAGATGCTCCGTACATGCTATTTCTTATAGAGGGGCTCAATAAAAGTTGAAGGAATGTTGTTAGGTTTTAGTTTGGGCCCAGATTTTCTGTGTAGCACCAGAATAATATATGCAGAACCAAGTTTGAGGTACTGCAACTCTATCCCAGAAAGTCACCCAGAGAAGCTAAAGAAATGAATGTTTAGTATCTCTCTTTGGCTATTCTTCTCGGATACCATTTTTCTCATCAGGGCTTTCACAAGGTACCTATAGAAGACAATTCCAAAACTGAGTTTACTGATGACTTCATAATTTCCCTACCTATTCTCTGTGGCTGACTGAAAGGAGATTCTCATGCTTAGACCCCAGACATGTAGACAGACAGGAAACCAGAGAGTTCGCTTTATGTTCTTGCCCTTTGGTAAGGCCTTAATGCAGAGTGGGCTAAGAACATCTATAGGTACACAAGACTTTTCTCAAAAAAGCACGATTGGATCTGCCCTCAAGACACTAAAAAGTAGAGCAAAGCCCTAAATTTCTGTACCTACAGCACTTAAGAGATATCTTTGGCCTGAAAGACTTTTAAGAGAGAAGCTAGCAACCAACTGTACCTCCCATTTATGAACCTCAATGGGGCCCCTGTGGAGCCATTAACTTGGAGCAGAATTAAATCTCCTAGGTTCCAATGGGTGGTGTTGGTCCCAAAACACACACCACCCCCCCAATACCCCTGGAACATAGCTACACTTAGCTCTTCAACAGAGCTGTGTAGCTCTACCTCACAGGAATGCGTTCTAAAGATGGCATACTTGACACTGAGCTGTTCCTCCTGATGAAATCAACCATTCAGCTTGGAACCATGTCATCAGCACAGAGAAACACTGATATGCTTTGCTATGTCAAGAGATGTAGCATCTGGTTTATGTAAAAAATCTGACCCAAATTATCATAAGTTAAAATTAAAAACTGGGAAAACCACATTAAATGCTACCTAAACATGGAATTTACCTCAAGGAGCCCATTGTGTTTCACAACAGGGACTGTGACAGAGTCACTGGAGAAAAATTTAAAACCTTGGACTTAAATAAACCCTACAGTGTAGCTCTGGATACACACTGCAAAAATCTTTAAATGTTCTTGATCTCAACAACAATGAAAAACAGACAACCCAATTAAATAAAGGGCACAGGACTTGACTAGACATTTCTCTAAAGAAGACATACAAGTGGCCCATAAGCACATGAAAAAAATGTTCAACATCACTAATCATCAGGGAAATGCAAATCAAAACCACAATGAGCTACCACCTCACACCCATTAGGTAGGCTACTATCAAAAATAAATAACTAAATAAAAATAACAAGTGTTTGTATGGATGTGGAAAAATTGAAACCTTTGTGCACTATTGGTGGGAATGTAAAATGGTGCAGTTTCTATGGAAGACAGTATGACAGGTCCTCAAAAAACTAAAAATAGAGTTACCATATGATCCAGCATTTCCATTTATGGGTATGTACCCAAAAGAATTGAAAGTAGGGACTCAAACAGATACTTGTACACACATGCATATAACAGCATTATTCACAGTTTAGCCAAAAGGTGGAAGCAGCCAAGTGTCCATCAATGGATGATTGGATAGACAAAATATTGTGTATACATACGATGAAATATTACTCAGTCTTAAAAAGGAAGGGAATTCTGATGAATGCTACAACATGGATGAACCCTGAGGACTTTACGCTAAGTGAAATAAGCCAGTTACAAAAGGCAAATATTGTGCAATTCCACTAATATGAGGTACCTAGAGCAGTCATATTTGTAGAGACAGAAAGTAGAATGGTGGTTGCCTGGAGCTTGGGGCAAGGGAGAATGTGGAGTTGTTTTTAACGCTTATAGAGTTTCACTTTTGCAGGATGAAAAAGTTCTGGAGATTGGTTGTACAACAATGTGAATACACTTAACACTACTGAACGGTACACTTAAAATGGTTAAGATGGTAAATTTTATGTCAGGCGTATTTTACCACAATTTTTAAATTCTTTTAATGTTTTTAATCAATTTTTCCATTAGGTGAATCATCATATCAGCAAACAATCATAGAACTGAGTCCAAAGGCTGCCTAATTCAAGCAGGATGTTAAACCAACTGAACCAGACCTGTGGTTTCATTAGGAAAACTGTTATCAAGTTGCCCTTTGGAAGCTGTTGCATGTTATATTTTGAGCCCATTTTTCAGGGCCTTCGCCACCTCTTTCCCCAGGCTTAAGCTTTGAGAAGTGAAGACAGAAACTAAGATGAAGATGAAATGTCACTGACCCAGAAACCTGGGTCCTCATAATGGCTTTGTTTCTGCTCGCCATGTAATTTGGGCCTCTGTTTTTCAGAAGGCTAGAAACATTCCTAAGAGTGTATAATGCCTTCCAGCACCCTGTATCGAACAGCTAGCCTTATGGAAAGATAAGAACTAGTGATGTTGATAAACTATTAGACTTCTAGCATTCATAACAGAGACAAATGGATACTTAACCAAAGCAGCAGTGGTGCTAATTGAAGACGGATATTCTGATACCGTGGACAGAAAGAAGGAACAGTGAAGAGACAGAAGACAGAATGGTTCTGCAGGAGGCAGGGGGAATGGGCGAGGTGAAGGTAAGGGGTGATGAGACATGGAGAGGGCCACACAGAGAGGACAAAGTGTCTCCCATACTGCCCCCAACTCAGCACCCTCCAGACACAGTGAACACGCACACACACACACACACACACACACACACACAAACACACTAGTCCACGTGTCAGGAGAGGGTGAGGGGAGTGAGAAACGAGATGTGCTCAACTCTGGCTGTCACTCCATCTCACTAGTTTCAGCAGTCTCCGAGGGGAATGACTTACTAGGAAACCTTGCCCCCAACCTCCCCTCCACATCACAGTGAATTAGAGGCCAGCAGGCAAACGTCTCCCATTGCCACCCATGTCTGTGCCTAAACATTTGTCTCCATCCACACCAACAATTCCATCCTCCCCACCATTACAATGGCAGCAGAGCCTCTATTCTCCTTCTGTCCAAGGCTGAACCCTTTGACCCATGCTCTGGATCCCATCCCTTCTGCATTCTCAGGAACCATGTTTCATCCATTATTCCCTCCCCTATATTGTCATTCACTCCCCTCCCTTTAGCATGTACATATACTCAGATCTAAACCATTCTTCACCAAACTTTTTAAAAATTCAAAATGTGGTATATAAAAGGAAATGAAGATAAATATGGACTGAACTGTTAAGAATTATGGTTATGAAACAACAGTCTTAAATGGGGATACAGGGTCTAGGAATTTTTTCTCTTCCAGTTTTATTGAGATATAATTGACATATAACATTATATTAGTTTAAGGTGTATAACATAATGATTTGATATATGTATTAACTGTGAAATGGTCACCACAAGTTTATATAGATATATAGAGATACATAGAGAGATATAATGGAATCTTAATCATAAAAAAGAAGGAAATCCACCATTGCTGCAACATGGATGGACCTTGAGGACATTATGCTAAGTGAAATAAGCCAGAGAAAGACAAAAACTGTATGATCTCACTTATATGTGGAATATTTTTTTAAAAACCAAACTCATAGAAACAGGGAACAGATTGGTGGCTGCCGGAGGTGAAGGGTGGGAGCTGGGGGAAATGAGTGAAGACAGTCAAAAAGGTACAAACTTCTAGCTTTAAGATAAATAAGTTCTAGGGATGTAATGTACAGCATGGTAGCTATGGTTAGCAATACTGTATTGTATATTTGAAAGTTGCTAATAGAGTAGATCTTAAAAGGACTCTTTGCAAGAAAAAAATTGTAACTATGTGAGTTGATGGATGTTAAGCTTATTGTGGTGATCATTTCTCAGTTAATATATACATCAAAGCATTATATTGTACACCTTAAACTAATATAATATGTCAATTATACCTCAATAAAACTGGAAGAAAAAAAAATTCCTAGACCCCATTATCCCCATTAAAACTGTCACTTCATAACCAGAATTCTTAACACTTCAGTCCATCTTTATCTTCGTTCCCTTATCTACTCAGCCAACTGAAATCTCAGCGCAAATGATCTCAAAGTCACCAACAATCTTCCTGTTATCCAATATTGAGACATTTCAAATTATCTGATTATGGACGACTCTGCAGCACAGGCTCTGTTGATCAGGCTGAACTCCTTGAAATACTGTCTTCCTTCCTGGACTCTCTTCTCTCCTGGTTTTCCTCCTTCCTCAGACTGAGCCCTCCTCACACTCCAATAGCTATTGTCAGTTCCTCTCACTGAGTGCCCACATCACCTCTTTATCTGTAGTCCCAGGATGTAGCACAATGTTAATATTGAGTAAACCTCTAGAAATACTGGTTGACAGATTGGTTCAAATATTGCAGTGGCTCTCAACCCTGGTTGCTCATTAAATCTATTGGAAACTTCTACATAGATATTAATACGCCAACTGGTCATAGCTCTGATTCAATTGGTCTTGGGTGAGCTCCAGGCAACAGCATTTTCTAAAAGCTTCCCAGGTGAGTTTAGTGCTCACTAGTAAACTTGTTGTCCCATGCTAGGACTATAAGGACAGAAAATTTGCAAAATGCATATATCATTTTAGAACTTAACCATTTAGTTAGATTTGAGGTGGAGCTTTAGAATTCTGAGGGAATAAATTTTAAGTTTACGTTAGAAAGTTGTTTGAAATCAGCTCATCCATGGTCATGCCAGATCTGCAAACCTAGGAGATTCCTCTCACCCTCACTCAGCCAGGAGCCCAAGGGACCAACCAAATCCCAGATTTTGTCAAATGAACAAGTGGCTATGACATGAGAGATTTGTTTTCCTCTCCCTTCTGAGTCTGCCAGGATTCTCGGGCGTGCCTTTGCCCCACCCTCCCCCTAGTTTCCAAGAACCAACAGGTCCAAACCCTTCCAGAAGCTCTGGCCTTCCCTCTCTATTCTGCCTTGAGGGTGCAGAGTCTGCTGCATGCCTGGCTCACTTGAGAAATTCTGCCTGTTACTGTCAATGAGGGAGGTGTCTCCCACAGGGATGGCGTGACCAGAGAGGCATATTCACACAGAGGCAGTTTTATTTGTTTTGTGTGTTTAATTACTTGACTGTAGTTGTGGTTTTTTGGGGTTTAGGGCGAAGAGGTGGGGAAGGAGTTGGTCAAAATGGGGCTAGAAGGGTAGAAAAAAAACAACCATAAAAAGCTGTGAGACCCAACCACAGTAAGAAACAATTCCATCCACCCAGCCCACCTCTTCCTCCCATATTTTGCTGCACACACATCTACCCGCCCACCCACTTATTCTAGAGAGGGAGGAAGAGAGATCACAAAGAGAGGTAAGATTTCAAAATTGAACTGAAAATTGAATTGTGACCAACCTGTTATTTTATGATGATTTCGACAGTCATCTTAATAGCAAGAGAACTAAGTCTGAAAGGTCTGAACCAGTGATTGTGGAAGATTCTGGGAATTTCATGTTGCCAGGTTGTTCAGGAGGTCTGGATGTTCCCTGTCCACCAGATACTTCTCAGCAAAGCTACAGAGTCTCACTAGAAAAAAGGAAAAGAAATCCACCAAAGTTCAACTCATAGAAACTCAGGCCTTGATCTAAAACTCAAGATAGGATTGTGTATGGTACTCCATACTGGGAATGGCTTAAGAACCAAGAATTTATGCTACTGTTGGTAAAGATCAGATTTTTCACATTTTACATATTGAAAGAGTGGACTAAAGGAAAGGAAAAGAGGGACAGAGGGGGCACATAACTGTTTGCAAAGGGCAGCGAATTCAATCAAGGAGTGATTATTGCAAAACACATGGCTTTAGTCTCAGCGTTTGCCGGAGGCAAAAGTTGCTGTGCTTATAATTTTTGTCCCCCTTCTCTACCATGAGAAAAGGGTAAAAATTATACTGCATAGGAAAGTGGAACTACAAGGAGTGGGTGACCATTATGGGAAGCAGTTTTCAGTTCTGACTGTCAGAAGGACTGCCTGAGAAAGTAATGAGGTCCCCATGCTCTACATCTTCACAGGCAGGGTAACTGCCATTGAGTTTTAGGGGGCATCAAGTTAGAGCCATTGGATCTTTAAGATGCCTTTTGGAACAGAGAGTCAATGATGGCAGCAATATAGATTACTGAAATTGCTTTCCACCCCCCAGTCATCAACAAATCTACTACATCTAAATGTTGTCCTCATTCCGATTTAACCTTTTAAAACAGGTTCACTGGCAAATTTTAAGGATCTATTAAGTACTCAGCATGGTGATGGGTTTTCTGAAGAGAGAAAATTTATTATGATGAAGAACTAGATTAGAGGGACTTCCCTGGTGGCACAGTGGTTAAGAATCCACCTGTCAATGCAGGGGACACGGGTTCGATCCCTGGCCTGGGAAGATCCCACATGCCACGGAGCAACTAAGCCCGTGTGCCACAACTACTGAACCCGCATGCCACAACTGCTGAAGCCCACGCACCTAGAGCCTGTGCTCCGCAACAAGAGAAGCCACCGCAATGAGAAGCCCACGCACTGCAACGAAGACCCAACGCAGCCAAAAATAACTAAATAAATTTTTTAAAAAAAGAACTAGATTAGAGAGTTAGCAAAAGAATGGAGTCATCTAAGTAGGGGTAAAAATAGGAAAAATAAATAGGAAAGAAAAAGAAAAATCAGAAAATTCTAGAACCCCCTAAATCTTCCTTTCTCCTTAATAATGATCATGAGGTCTCCTTCTTTGTAAAGAACCATACTGCCCCAGCATTCTGCCTGGGTACTCCCTTGTTTGACTCATTTTCACCCAAGGGTAGGGAGGGCAAATTAGAGAGAGGTGTTTGTTGGGTTTCAGCCACACTTTTCAAATTACCCAGCTCACATTCTGTGTAGGTTTTACAGCCAGCTGCCTCTCCTTGGTGATTCACGGAGCCTCTGAAACCTCCTCTTCTCTACTCTGCCTCCCACCTGGGGCAAGAACCAATGATTCTCAGGCTAGAGCTGAGAGGCCGGTAAGAAGGAGGCTTATGTGTGATGAAAGATGACAGGGCAATAAAGACCTGACACCTGGTTTACACTGGGTCCCTAAGTTACATTCTCCTGGATCTTGACAGCGGCAAAAGGCAAACACCCTTATCAGATCCCATGTGCTCTTGCTGGGCAAACAGGAACTTTAAATCTTACCCTCCCTGGGCTTGCTGTGTGCCACAGCCCATCCTCCACACAGCCTTCAGGTCTCTCTAAATTACCACCTGATCCCGATTCTTCCTTGACTAAGTTATTTCTGGGAGTCCCTCGCTCCTACACCAACTCCTTTAACAGAATCCAAGGCCCTCCAAGACCCAGCCCTTGCCTCATTCTCCAGTCTCATTTCTCCCCATTCCAGGTCTCAGACTCTTGCAAATAGGTCAACACAAAATTCTGTGTCATATTTCTGCCTTTTGTTTGTATCTTTCTCTCTTTCCAATGTTTGACTACCTGATGCTCCCATGTCTAAAAGCATGGTCAGCCTCGGGTTTTTCCTGAGTTAAAGCAATGCCAGTTCCCTGGGGCAGTACATGAATGAAACCAGGAGGAGCTGACAGGTTCTTACCCATTTTGATGTTGTCATATGCAAACAGTGCACCTAGGCTCCTCCAGATCTCACTTTTTATGGGGAATTAGCAAAGCAATGCCTTTCTCCAAGTCATTGCCTTTGTCCCTCTTTTGCCCAGAAGGAAGATGATAGAGGGAAACTTAAGGCAGTGCTTTTCCTTAGTGCCCCTGAGGGGAGAGAAAAGATTACTCTCTTTCCAGAAAGTTCTAGGGAGCAAAGGCCCACACTCTATTGAAGACACTTGCAGAGCATAGGACATGGAGCTGTGAGAGTCCTACACTAAGATTACCCCCTTTCTCTCTGTATTTCTCCCCACTTCTCTTCATCTCACCACCACAATTTCTACCACGTTTAGCATTTCATGGTCATTGGACCTGAATTAAAGATTTAGCAGAAAATAATCAAGTTAGTTTGAATTTTCATTTCTTCAAATATTTCCATTCAAGTCACAAATGTTTTTAAATACACTGGAGAAAATACATAGCTTTATCTGGCAGACATTTTTAATACATTTTCTTTTAGGTAATATGTAAGGTGTTTTATATTACCAATCCCATCACCAGTTATTTGATAATTCTTCACCTTTCTAGGGTGCCTCATATTTGATTCTTGAGCATATATTATTACATTTTATCCTTGCATCAGTCCAAAAGCATAGCCACAAATCCTGTCTATTCTGTCCCCTAAATATCTCTCAGACCTGACCCATCCCTCCCTTTCCCTTCTGCCTCTGCCTTAGTTCAGGCCTTCATCAATCCTCATCTGAACTTTTATATTAGCATCCTAACCAGACAGACACAGCCTGAATTCTATTTTTCTATTTCCTCCCTCTCCACCACCCACCTCTAAAGTTCATTCTCCACTGCTCCAGACCTTTCTAAATTATAACTCAATCCTGTAACCTCTGTGATTTAATTACTTTGGAGTTTCCCTTTCAACTACACAAAGTCCAAACTCCTTTGCATAGTACACAAGGCTCTCCAAAATCTGCCCCTCTTCCCTCTCTAATCCCATTTCTTACCCTCCAAATCTCAAATTTTTTGCAATTGACTGAAGATATAATATTTTCTTTTTTTGTTAAATATATATATATATATATATATTTTTTTTTTTTTTTTTTTTTTTTTGGCTGCGTGGGGTCTTTGTTGTGGCATGCAGGCTCTTCCTTGCAGCACATGTGCTTCTCTCTAGTTGTGACACGTGGGCTTTTCTCTAGTTGTGGCACACAGGTTCCAGAGCTCGTTGGGCTCTGTAGTTTGCAGCACGCGGGCTCTCTAGTTGAGGCGCATGGGCTCAGTAGCTGTGGCGCACGGGCTTAGTTGCCCCGCGGCATGTGGGATCTTAGTTCCACGACCAGGGGTCTACCCCACGTCCCCTGCATTGGAAGGCGGATTCTTTACCACTGGACCACCAGGGAAGTCCCATAATATTTTCTTGTATACTGATGGCTTCATATATTTTTTCCTCTCTGGAATGTCCTTTAGATCTTTGTCCATTTGGTGACACCTACTTGTCCTTTGAGAAACAGACCTAGTGTCTCCTGTTCTATAGAGCCATCCTCCACCACCCAGAGACAGAATTGATTACTCTCTCTGCTGGGTCACAACTTAATCCTGCACTTATTTCTGCAATAGCACTTACTGTATTGTTTTGCAATTACTTCTTTATGTCACTGGCTCCCCTAGTAAGCTATGAACTCCACAAGAAGAAGAAAGTAATCAAATTGATCTTTATATACTCATTGCTTGCACAGTGCATTGTTGTTGATCTATAAATCATTCTTAAATAAGTGAATAAGCAAATGAATTGCAAGGGGTGGGGAAAAAGAAAGAAAATAAGTCTAATTTATTCCATTTAATAGGAGAAGAAACTGGACTAGATGCTAATCCTACAAAACTGAAGGCATATAAGCAAAAAGCTTAGACTCTAAGAGCTATACTACAAAATAGAAGGCAACATAGAATACTAGGGAAGCTCAGAGATTCATTTCCAATTGGAAAGATATGGGAACTGATAGATCCTTAAAGATGAGTAGAATTCAGCAGGAATAAAGAGGACCACATTTAAACTTTTCTGGAATGAAGGGTAATATATACAAGTCAATGAGAATAGGAACAATACAGGCAAAAGCACAGAGTTGCTAAGGATGGAGGGAAGGTCATGTAGTTCACGTAACCAGAGTTCATGGCAGTAGCACGGCAAGTGCATCTGTAAAGTTAGATGGAGTTCAATCAGGCAGGGCCTTGACATTTTGACTCTGCAAAAGGCAGCCATTGGGATCAGAAAATCACTTTTTGTTAAAAAATACTCTTTACAAAACAAGAAACAAGAGATGGGAGCTTCTCAGGCAGGGTTGCTCATATTCTTGGCTCATGTTTTACCACAATTTATGTTACTCAGCCCGGTCATCTACCTCAGTTGTCTTCAAATGACTTTCAGCCTTACCAAAAATCAACCCCACTCTAAAGAGCAAAACTTAACACCTTTGGTGGTATTAAAAAAAAAAGTTCCAAAAAAGTGAAATTCCAAAATCTTGAAAATGTCAATAATGTAGAAATATGCTTTCATTCTGAAGGAAATGGGCTGCATTTGGATATATAAATTCAGGTATGTTTGCCAAAAAAGAAAGTCATATTACAGATAGTGGCCATGCCTGTGTTGTTTACTATTCTATCCCACCATGCAGACCCAATACTGTGGTCACCAGACACATGCGGCTGTCATTCACCTGAAATATGGCTAGTTCAAATTGACTTGTAAGTAAAATACACACTGAATTTTGAAGTCTTAGTTAAAAAATTACAGTATCTCAATAATTTTTATGTTGAAATGATTATATTGTACCTATATTGTGTTAAAATTTACCAAAAACTTTTTAAAATAAAAAAAAAGTCATATACTTTAGCATCAATGATGGGTATATATAAAGTGTGTATGAATCTGTGAAGAAAGACATATATATGTCAGATAGAAATAAGAGAATAAAAGAATGGAAAAACAATACATTGAGTATTAGAGCTTTCATTGCTCCCAGTTGACACCCATAGCCTCTTACTCTTCAGATAAAGTGGTATTTGTCATTCAGTCACCAACCAAAAGCAGAGTAATGATTTAACTTGCAAAATAATCATGAAGCACAACAGTACCTGCCTTTTCCCTCAGTACCTCCCAATCCTATTAATATAAAGAATGATTTTCTTTTTTTAATTTTTTTTTTTTTTAATTCTTTTGGCTGCACTGCGTCTTTGTTGCTGCGTGCAGGCTTTTCTCTAGTTGCGGCGAGCGGGGGCTACTCTTCATTGCGGTGCACGGGCTTCTCATTGCGGTGACCTCTCTTGTTGCGGAGCATGGGCTCTAGGCACGCAGGCTTCAGTAGTTGTGGCTCGCAGGCTCTAGAGCGCAGGCTCAGTAGTCGTGGCACACGGGCTCAGTTGCTCCGCGGCATCTGGGATCTTCCCAGACCAGGGCTCGAACCCATGTTCCCTGCATTGGCAGGCGGATTCTTAACCACTGCGCCACCAGGGAAGCCCAAGAATGATTTTCAATTGTAACAAATACTATGGGGAAGAAGTAAAAATTTTATAAATACAGTACCATAGTTTTTTATTATTATTATTATCACCTGGGCCTCCACTGTGACAAAAAGAGAAGAATATTTACCAATCTTTCAGGAATGCTGTGGAATTTCAATAATTCATGTGGCTAAAGATCCAGCTCCATCAGGTTCAGCCACAGTGTTCAATGAACTCTTTTTAGAATTAAGTAAAATCAGCTGCATCAAACTATAGCTCATACTTTAAATAGCACTTTACTACATAAATTCGTCTCACAACCACAACAAGGAACTGGCAGAATAGCCTTTGTTTTGTCAACAATTTTTTTTCCACTAGTTGTGCAGCAAGGTTAGAGAATAGACTTTGGGGAATCTCACTAGCAAGATTATAGACTCATGTGGACTGTAGACTTGTAGTTATTCAAATCATCTTTTGTTTTAGTAACTCCAATGTTCTTTTTTGTATTAAATAATATATTTCCTTCTCCTTTTTCTTTGATACTCAGCAGTTTCTTAACTACCAAGACAATTTCCCTTTTCTGACCATCCTAACACAGACATACATATAACAATACAAGAGATTCCATAAATACTGTCCTAATTAAAACAATGCCTAGAATCAAGACTTTTAGGATGCAGATTACCAGTCAATTCAAGATTTTTCTCTGAAAAGGAGGCAATATGGTATGATAGATAAAGCAGAGGATTAATAAAAGATAAGATGAACCATGTCAAGATCTGATATTATTTGCTCTGCCATCTCTCCTGACCTAAATTTCTTCATTCTCAGAATTGAGATAACCTGCTACACAGGATTATTAGATAAACCACACCGTGCCTACGAAATTGGCTTGTAAAGTAGTTTATCTGTGCTACTGTTATGGTTATGATAAGAAGTTACCAACTCTTCCTGCAAAACATTCATAGGGCAGAAGGTTGGGAGCTGGAGAGAGCAAGGGAGGCACCCGCCAAGTTGTGGAAAGTACTGGGACCAGAAAGGGAAGGTGAAAATTAGACTTGGGAAAAGAGTGCTAGGGAGACAATAATGTCGGTCCACCAAAGGGTTGTGTGAAGGAAACAAAGCAAGTAAAATGTAGTTACTAAAAATTAATTTGCACAAAACATAAAGATTTGTGTCTGCATGTTTAAATGAACTTATCCTTTTGAGGGTGTTTGCCAAAGATGCAAGCATTGTCATTGGAGCTTGGCCCTTTTAGGACAATGTCAAATAAAATAGTGTTTGCCCACACATGCTTTTGCCAAAGTACAAACAGACAGGATGCTGTCTTTGAAGAGAGGTACCTCAGGTTGTTTGCTTTTAACAGACTCACACTTACCTACTCCTCCGAATTAGATTTGTTTTTCCTTCTCAGTGTCCCCTGTTAAATCTAGACTCATGTCTGTCCTACTTTGGAGGAGTGTAATCAGTAACACAAAGTAATTTAATGTCATCATAAAAAAATGTTATTTGCCCAAGCAAAGGTATATAATTTATTATCTCTATTGTATACCACCTATTTTACACATGTATTATCATTCAATCCATGCAAGTTATAGGTGACAACATTTTACAGGGAGAACACAACGATTTGACAGACTGAATGACATACTCAAAGTCAAACAGCCAGGAAATTCTCACTTTACTGGGAATGGCTCCAATGCCAATGCTGTTTGGCAGACAAGAGGGCTGTACAGGACTTTCTGTTCTACCCAAGTTGATTCCTTGGCCAAAAACTTGAGTAAACTTTTTGGGCTTGGTGATAGCAGGTGTTGGTGTACTACACTCAAGAGAGACACAGGCAGGTCAGAGGTCCTCACCCACCCCTTTTACATTTGAACTTCAGTGGCTTATTAGGGAAAGTAGCACTGGATTATCCTGTTCTATCAGTATGAAACCAGTCAACCATTTGAAAGAGAAGGATAAAGGTGATTCCAGGGGGTTGAACCTGATACCTTTAAGGTTCCTTCCTTCTTATAAGAAGTCCCTGATTTTAGTGCCCTTTTCTAATTTTCCAAAGTTAAAGATAATCGTCTCATTATTTTAAGAACAGTACAATTTCTACTAATTCCTTCAGTCCCAGAAATGAGAATATAGTAGATTAAAAATTCCTCATCCATTTCATGAAATCTTTTCTTCAAAAAGAAACCACAGCAATCCCCTGTCCTCGTGACAGGTAATAGTCAGGTTTCTGAGACGTGCTGAAGGGTTTCTACTGTCTGCCACAAGGTCTGGGTGTGCTGTCCCCACGCCCTGATCTCCCAAGATCAAAACAACACTGGAAAGAGGTTGCTTAACAAGTCTCTGTGAAAATTTCATGCTTCTCAGGCATAGTACATGTTATTTATTATTCAGTGAAACTTAAGTGAAAATCCTCAGCTACCATCATTCCTCCACTTCTCCACTA
Source organism: Balaenoptera ricei (assembly GCF_028023285.1). NCBI lineage: Eukaryota > Metazoa > Chordata > Mammalia > Artiodactyla > Balaenopteridae > Balaenoptera > Balaenoptera ricei. The sequence goes on from NC_082642.1 coordinate 112,231,851, forward strand.
CACACCCCCAATTCTAGAGCTTATACAGAACGATGCCACACACATGGAGACCAAACCTACCTTTTGGAGACCTGAACCAAACCTAGCGAACTCAACCAACATTTTGGAATTCAACTCATACCAGAAAGCAGGTTAAGAGACAGCACGTCCACATATCTGTTCACCTCTGCAGGCAGTTGTGCATCTTTTATCACTGCTCTGCCCCAATTCCATTTGTGCAACCACCATGTCAAACATTTCCAAACTAGGTTGGCACTACCCTGATCACCATGACGTAAGTCATAGCAGGAGGGTACAATGATGCAAACTCAATTCATTCCACAGTGCATCAGCAGTGCAGTGCGTCAGCATCAACTCTGCTCGGAGGATTCTTATCCCAGCGGAATTTAAGTGTACGTTTTCTGGGTCACTCCTAATGCTTCTCCTCAGCCTGAATCCTTCTTGGGCACCATCTTTGCTTTCTGCTTGTGGGTGTTTTCCACAAGATCAAATGGACTTCCAGACATTGAAAACAGGTGAGGTTTGGGACAGAAAGTCCCAGTTTTTTAGAACCTGTTTTAATAAATGTACATTGGTCTGTCAACAGACTCGGAATGGCAAGGATGCCTTCAGAAACATCATGTTGCCCTATTCAGCTCCAACAATCCAAGAAAAGACAGAGTTTTTCATCTTTGTGCATCAGAATCATCCAGAGAGATTATTTAAAATATAGCTTCCAAGGGTTCACTCCAAGCCTCCTGAACCAGAATCTCCAGGGGTAGAAACCAGTGATATCTTTCTCACAAGCTGCCTAGCTGATCCTAGTGAAAATGCAAATTTGAGAAACATTGCTGTGACCTAAATTTGTAAGATGAAAATTTGAAACCATAGTGCTAAACACCTTCCCTACAACTCGAATGTTTCCTAGACTATGCAATTGTCCTAAGAGGTGACAGTTTCCAGAGAGCTCCAAGCTTACACTAGCAGGCATGCAACTGGGAGGAAGCAGATACCCACCTAGACCCTAACCCTGGTCATAATGAGATGAAGATATAGAATATTCCTACCTTCTCTCACCTGTCCTCCCTCCTGACCAAGACCTGCCTTGTTACAAATGTGGGTGCTTTATTAGTAAGAATCATATTCTATGTCAGTGTTTGTTTTTTTCACAATGAAATGACAGAATTGGTTGGATAGAATATTTTTAGAGGATTTAATGTCTTCACTTTCACAAGGAAGGACAAGATCTCCACTTCAATGGCAAATATGTTGAACCCAAACATCCTGGGACTAAGATCCCTGGGGTAGAAGTTCACAAAGTTAATATGACACGGAACACAACAGATAAGGAGCTGAGTAACAGCGTGACCTGTAGGCAGTCCAGACCTGAGCTCAGTGATAGCTTTGACTTTACTCTGAGCCTACATGGAGAGGAAGTTCAAAGCCAGTTAGCCACTAATGGGAAATTCATGTTCACTTTCGACATCCCCTGTTTTTCCCTTTTTTTACTGTCACAGTTGCAAGTTGAGTTTCTATACACAAGCAGACAGCCATGGATAAGCCCAGTTGAAATAATGCCAACTGACTAGGTCACACTGAAATAGACGCATAGTGACTGAGCAAAAGCTGGAGAGAACTTCACACGGCCACACAAATAGGTTCAGCAGCTTCTCATGAAATGGGAGAGTACTTGGTCAAAATTTTTCCCAAACATCAAAAACTAGACAAATTTAAAACAGGTTTATGAAAGTTATTAAAGTGCAAAAGTATTGGGTTGGCCAAAATTTTCGTTCGGGTTTGGCCGTAACAGCTTGCGGCCAAACCTGAACGAAATTTTTGGCCAGCCCGCTAATACAACAGTAATAACTCTATCCATTATTGCATTCAGCAGATGTGTATTGAGCACCCACTATATGGCAGACACAGTGCTAGGCACTCAGGATTCAAAGGGAAATGGGAGACAGACAGACTTGACCTCAAAGGGTTTTGTTTCTAGGAAATGGGAGACAAATATGTGAGCATGGGCTTACAATAAGGAATTATGCGTGTTGTGGCAAAGCGGGTGGACAGGTGACCATGCGCACAAAAGAGGAAATCGTTAAGTGGTCTTTGAGAAGAATGCAAGAGCTGGCCTGTGTTGAGTCTTCCATAAGGAAGGGGTGTTCACGGAGGAGACGCAGGGAGGAAAGCCTTTCCGGGCAGCATGAACAGAAGCATAAAGACATAAAACCCATGGCACATTTGGAAAATGGCAAATCGTCTGAGACAATGGCAACATCACAGAATACAAGGAAAAAGACCCAATAAGGATGATTCTGCAGAAGTAGGCAGGGGACCCCGAGGAACCTGAATGATATGCTGAGGTGCAGAGGCTCAATAAGGTGCCAACGAAGAGTCTGAGGTCTTAGAGTCTCAGAAAGGTCGCTCTGGGGGAAACGTAGCGATTAAACATAAGCAAAGAAGTACTGGAGGCATGGAAACTAATATGAAGCCTATTGCAATGATCTGGGACAAGATCAGGAAGCCTGAATTAAGGCAGGGGTAGTGAAATAGGGATGCATACAGACGCTGGAGCTGTTAAGAGAGTAACAGGCCAATGACAAAAAACCAAGTAGCCTAGTCTCCCTCTTCTTACTCTTCCAGGTAGTCAAGTTATTTGCTTAAATGACTCCATGTGGGACATAAATGGGTAAGGCAACTGTCTAGATGCAATTTCATTTCTCTGATAAAGTATTCAGGAGTGCTAAGGAGCAGTAAGATAGCTGAACTTAGATAAGGCAGGATGGAAAAGAAAAGAGCCAGGGTAATGTAAAATAAGCAATTTTCAGTGGTTGCCCAAGAGTAAGGGTTGGGGGTAGAGTGACTACAAAGGCTTATCAAGAGGGAGTTTTTTGTGGGGAGGGGGATGAATTGTTCTATACCTTGACTATTACAGTAGCTACATGACTCTTTTTTTAACTGAAGTATAGTTGACTTACAATGTTGTGTTAGTTTCTGATGTTCAGCAAGAATATATATACATATCTTCTCTTTCGTATTCTTTTCTATTACAGTTTATTACAGGTTACTGAATATAGTTCCCTGTGCTATAGAGTAGGACCTTGTTGTTTATCTATTTTATATATAGTAGTTTGTATCTGCTAATCCCAAACTCCTAATTTATCCCGCCCTCACTCCCTTTCCCTGTTGGTAACTGTAAGTTTGTTTTCTATGTCTGTGAGTCTGTTTCTGTTTTGTAAATAAGTTCTTTTGTATCACATTTTAGATTCCACATATAAGTGATATCATACGGTATTTGTCTTTCCCTGTCTGACTTATTTCACTTAGTATGAAAATCTCTAGGTCCATCCATGTTGCTGCAAATGACATTATTTCCTTCTTTATTATGGCTGAGTAATATTCCATTGTATATATGTACCGCATCTGCTTTATCTATTCCTCTGTCAATGGACATTTAGGTTGCTTCCATGTCTTGACTATTGTAAATAGTGCTGCTATTAACATTCGGGTGAATGTATCTTTTTGAATTAGAGTTTTCTCTGGATGTATGCCCAAGAGTGGGATTGCTGGATCATACGGCAACTCTATTTTTAGTTTTTAAGAAATCTTCATACTGTTTTCCACAGTGGCTGCACCAATTTACATTCCCACCCACAGTGCAGGAGGGTTCCCTTTTCTCCACACCTTCTCCAGCATTTGTTATTTGTAGACTTTTTAATGATGGCCATTCTGACCAGTGTGAGGTGATACCTCACTGTATTTTTGACTTGCATTTCTCCAATAATTAGTGATGGTGAGCATCTTTTTATGTGCCTATTGGCCATCTGTATGTCTTTTTTGGAGGACTGTCTATTTAGGTCTTCTGCTCATTTTTTGGTTGGGTTGACTTTTTTGTTACTGAGTTGTATGAGCTGTTTGGATATTTTGGAAATTAATCCCGTGTCAGTTGCACATGACTCTTTACTTTTGTAAAAACTCATAGACCTATATACCAAAAAGAATAAATTTTACTATATGTAACTTTTTTTAATTGGAGGGAAAGGCAAAAAAATTATGTAATTCTCAAAGATAATTCAGTTTATAGCAACATGAGAAGGGAAACTTTCTTACTCTTGGACGTTCATTCATTGATTCAACAAATACACATTGAGCACATACTCCATGCCAGAAACCATGCTACGTGTTGGAGACATGGTGGGAAACAGGCCCCATGCAGCCTACAGTCTAGTGGAAAAGACACCCATTAAATAAATATTTCTGTAAATTCAATTACAATAGTGATAGGAAGAAATAAAGAATAACATATTATGAAAGCTTGTAACAAACATCCTTGAAGCAGTGATATTGAAGTTAAACCCTGAAGGATAAGATTGAGTCGACTGAAGGTGAAGAGGGGTAGTCAAGAGAAAGAACAGCATTTTGGAAGACCCTGAGATAAGAGCCCTCACATACCCACACACACTCTCACATGCTCACATGTGCTCACAAACACCCTCACAAACTCACCTACTCATTTACACATTGACACTTGGTGTTTCTATGAAATTGAGTTGTTTGTAGTGAGGTGGATGGACTTAGAGTTTGTCATACAGAGTGAAGTAAGTCAGAAAGAGAAAAACAAATACCGTATGCTAACACATATATGTGGAATCTAAAAAAAAAAAAAAAATGGTCCTGAAGAACCTAGGAGCAAGACAGGAATAAAGATGCAGACGTAGAGAATGGACTTGAGGATATGGGGAGGGGGAAGGGTAAGCTGAGACGAAGTGAGAGTGACATGGACATATATACACTACCAAATGTAAAATAGATAGCTAGTGGGAAGCAGCCGCATAGCACAGGGAGATCAGCTCAGTGCTTTGTGATCACCTAGAGGGGCGGGACAGGGAGGGTGGGAGGAAGACGCAAGACAGAGGGGATATGGGGATATATGTATACGTATACCTGATTCACTTTGTTATACAGCAGCAAATAACACAACAATATAAAGCAATTATACTCCAATAAAGATGTTAAAAAAAAAATAAGACATGGTGTTTCTAAGATCCTTTATGCTGTGTAACATTTCTATGATAGAAACTGGCAAAAGCTTTCTATAGACCTCCCATATCTACCACTTACCAGATGTGTCACCTCAGGAAAGTTTTTTAACCTACTAGTACTTCAATTTTCTCATCTCCAAACAGGATTATTAATTAGTAATTATAATATTCAGGTACTAATTAGTAATTAGTACTTGAAGATTGGGTTATTATAAAGAATAAATTGGTTAATAAAAATAAAGCCTTAAGAACAACATCTAGGGACTTCCCTTGTGGTCCAGTGGTTAAGACTTCACCTTCCAATGCAGGGGGGGCAGGTTCGATCTCTTGTTGGGGAGTTAAGATCCCACATGCCTCTCAGCCAAAATACCAAAACATAAAAGAGAAACAATATTGTAACAAATTCAATAAAGACTTTAAAAATGGTCCACATCAAAAAAAAATTTTTTTTTAAATAAAAAAAGAACAACACCTAGAACATTAAGTACTCAATAATAGTAATTTATTATTACCAAAACTATTACTACACAATTATTTTTAGAGACCCTCTTTCTATTTCTTAGAGAGAGGAGATGGCTCTTAGACTCAATTTTTGGAAACAACATAGAGAAACTACACTCGACCCCACCATACTAACTTCCTGTGAATAGGACCAGTGTCCTGAGCCATATGACGGGATTCATGACTATTAAAAATGCTTTTTCAGTCCAAATAGAAGCTTTGGGGTCCCTTTGGGGATAAATCCATTCGTCTTTACCTAACTGAATCCTTAAGAGCACATCTTGTAAACTTTCACTTCCAGATGTGGAGCAACCGGTATTGGACTAGCCCTTCTGTTATAAACAATAAAATTAGAGATAGTGCATGAGGTAATTGTTTTTAAACATTGGACAATAAGAAACACAATGCTGTGACCCTCGAGAGAGGAGAAATTCATAAAGTGAGCCCCATGATTTCCCTGGATCTCTACCTGGGCACAATTATCCAACCATGACCTAGCAAGCTAGAATCCAAGCAGAGCACAATGATCCTGCTGAGCTGAAGAGGCAGAGGTCAGAGTTCAGGAAAGCTGAAGCAATCAGAATCTGCAGGGCAAAGCATCAGAAGGTAAAGCAGGTATGTAGGGGCTAGAGAGAAGGGAGAGACCCAGAAGTTGTGCAGGAGGTTCTCTGTGAATCCTAAGATGCACATGCCCATGGCAAGAGTACCTGAGGCTTGTAGTAACTATACAGAACAGTCACCATAGAGACAAGAACAGAATAAAGATACTAGATACAAAACAGTGCTAGAAGACATGGAAGTTCTGGCCAAGCCAGAGTGGCAAGACCTTGTTATCAATTTATTAACACAAAAGGCATCTATCTAAGACACCAGAGAAGACTAGAAACATGCTTTCGGGTAAGGTCCACTCCATGCCCATCCTAACAAGGTCTAAAACCAAGCCTTTAAAAGATCTTCAGTGAAAGCTGAATTTAGATGTTGAGACCTGCAAAGATAGAAGGCCTTGGGAAACATATTGAGTTTTCCAATAGGTGTTCCCTAGCAAAGCATAAAGGCAAGCCTACAGAGTGCAAGGTAATCAACCAGTAAATGAGCTGCCTAATAGAAGAAATGGTAACACTTCTCAAAGGAAGATAACAAAAGTACAGAGCCTATACAATGCACCACCAACAACGTGCAGTACACAATTTAAAAAATCACTAGACATAAAAAAGAGTCATGTACCACAATGTTCATTGCAGCTCTATTTACAATACCAGGACATGGAAGCAACCTAAGTGTCCATCGACAGATGAATGGATAAAGAAGATGTGGCACATATATACAATGGAATATTACTCAGCCATAAAAAGAAACGAAATGGAGTTATTTGTAGTGAGGTGGATGGACCTAGAGTCTGTCATTCAGAGTGAAGTAAGTCAGAAAGAGAAAAGCAAATACCATATGCTAACACATATATATGGAATCTAAAAAAAAAAAAAAATGGTCATGAAGAACCTAGGGGGAGTACGGGAATAAAGACGCAGACCTACTAGAGAATGGACTTGAGGACACGGGGAGCGGGAAGGGTAAGCTGGGACAAAGTGAGAGAGTGGCATGGACATATATACACTACCAAATGTAAAACTGATAGCTAGTGGCAAGCAGCTGCATAGCACAGGGAGATCAGCTCGGTGCTTTGTGACCACCTAGAGGGGTGGGATAGGGAGGGGGGGAGGGAGACGCAAGAGGGAGGATACATGGGGATATATGTATATGTATAGCTGGTTCACTTTGTTATAGAGCAGAAACTAACACACCATTGTAAAGCAATTATACTCCAATAAAGATGTTAAAAAAAAAATTACTAGACGTGCAAAAAACAAAAACAAAAAAAGGCAAAGTGACCCATAGTTGAGGGAAAAACACCAGTCCCAACATTACTGAGATGATGGATTTAGAAGATAAGGGTTTTAAAGCAACTGCTATAAATATGTTCAAAGAATTAAGAAAATAGGGACATCATGAGTTAAAAAGTAGGGACTCTCAGCATAGAAATGTAAACAATAAAAAAGAGCTAAATGGAAATTTTAGAGCTGAAAAATTACAATGACAAAAAAAAATCACAGTAGATCAGAGACGGGAGGAAAAAAGTCACTGGTGAATTTGAACATAGGAAGGCAAATCTATAGCAATTATCCAAGCTAATGAATAGAGAGCAAATAGATTGAAGAAAAATAAACAAATCCTTAGAGACCTGTAGGACAGCAGAAAATGGCCTAAATATATGTAATTAGAGACCTGAAGGAGAAGGAGGTGAGAAGTAGGGCAAAATAGACTTTTTTAAGAAATGACAAAAAGGCAAACTACAGACTGAGAGAAGTTTTTGTAATATCAATACGTATATAACACTGGGTTTATATCCAGAATATAGTTTAAAATTTTTACAACTCAGTAATAATAATACAATCTAATTATTTTTTGATGGGCAGAAGACTTGAACAGGCACTTCACCAAAGAAGATACATGCGTGGCTAATAAGCACAAGAAGAGATGTTAAACATCATAGTTATAAGGAAATTGCAAATCAAAGCTACGATCAGATACCACTACATATTCATTAGATAGATACCACTCCACATCCTTTTAAAAGGCTGACAATACCAAGTATTGAAGAAGACTGCGAACAGTTGGTTATCTTGCTATTGAGGGTGGAAAATAGTACAACCACTTTGGAAAACAGTTTGACAGTTTCTTTTAAAGTTAAGCATACTTATCATTTGAATCAGCTACTCCACTCCCAGGTATTTACCAAAATGAAATAAGAACATATATCCACCCAAAGAGTGTTCATAGTAACTTTGTTCATAATAGCCCCAAACTGGGACAACCCATGTATCCACCAATAGGCTAACAAATTGTGTTATTAACACAGTTAAATACTATTCGGCAATAAAAATATAAATTACTAATAAAGGCAACAATGTGGATGAGTCTCCAAAACCTCATGCTGAGTGAAAGGAACTCAACACAAAAAATATGCACACTGTCTGATTCCATTTATATGAATACTAGAAGAGGAAAAACTAATCTATAGTGATAAAAATGAGATCAACGGTTGCCTGGAGCAGTAGTTGGAAGCAGAGACTGACTGCAAAGGATGTACATGAGGGAGCTTTCTGGTGTGAGGAAATGTGCTATATCTTGATTATGATGGTGGTGATGTGAGTGTATACATTTACTGAACTGTACACTTAAAATATATGTATTTTATTATATGTAAATTATACCTCACAAGGTTGACTTTTAAAAGAATATTGGCATAACTCTTTAAATTAGAAGGCTTATTTTCATCATCATCCTGTAATGAGTCATTTAACAATAAATTTTATGGGGAAAAAGTTCTTTTTGAATCATACACAAGCACCCCAAATGAAGGTCTAACCATTCGTTTTTGTTAAATGTGTGTGGCTGGAGAAACAGAAGCCCGTAGAACTAATAAAGCTCCTGCCCATCATCTCTGATTCTAAGCTGCAGAAGAAACTGTAACTTCAGTTCTTATCTTTCTAAGCATCCTCAGTAACTATTTGTTGACCGGTTCCTAAAGTGAGTGTCTGGATTTATTTTATAAACAAGTTCCACCATCTAAAATCTTGGCTGCTGCAGAGCTTAGGGGAACATTTCCTGCAAAATCTGCGCCAGTCTCATAACAGAGGTAAATAGTCAGAGTCTGCATAGTGAACCAGTTCCACTGCTGGTCAGATAGGCTGTCCTAATCACCCTCCTCAAGGACCCTCTTATAGGACCCTCTTATAGGACCCTCTTACAGAATTTTTTGTGCAAGGACCTTCTTATTCACTTTTTTGAAAACATAGGCAATAGGGAAGCTGGACTTTCCTTTTATTGAAATTTTCCTATTTGTAGTGGGAAATTGAGGGACAAAAGAGAGGTGTCATAAACCAAGGGCAATGCTAGCCTGTGCAGTGACCGTGTGTGTTAAAACGAGTGCCTCAGCTTACTGGAAAACCTCCCTTACTGATTTGGAGCCTTAATAAAAATAGCAGGATGCTCACTTCAGCAGCACATATACTAAAACTGTAACAATACGGAGAAGATTCGCATGGCCCCCGCACAAGGATGACGCACAAATACATGTAGCGTTCCATATTTTTATATATGAAGTCTAAAAAAACCCCCAAACTCATAGAAAAAGAGAACAGATTTGTGGTTACCAGAGGCAAAGGGGTAGGAGGTAAGAGAATTGGGTGAAAGCGGTCAAAAGTTACAAACTTCCAGTTATAAGATAAATAAGTACTAAGGATGCAATGTACAACATGATGACTATAGTTAACACTGCTGTATGATATATTTTAAAGTTGCTAAGAGCGTAGATCTCAAAAGTTCTTATCTCAAGGGAAACCAAAAATTTTTTATCACTATATGAGGTGATGGATTTTAACTAAACTTACTGTGATAATCATTTCCCAATATACGTATGTCTAGTCAGTATACTATACACTTTAAACTTATATATAGTGCTGTATACCAATTATACCCCAATAAAACTGAAACCAGAAAAGAAAGAACAGCAGGAAATGTGTAAACTTTCACTACAAGCTCGAACCCTGTGTTACCTACTGTATTCATTTTCTATTGCTACATAACAAATTACCACAAATTTAGAAGCTTGTACCACCCCCCATTTATTATCTCACAGTTCCACAGGTCAGAAGTCTGGGAGGGCTTGGCTGTGTTCTCTGCATGGAGTATCACAAAGACAAACTCAAGTGTCGACTGGGATGAGCTCTTATCTGAAGGCTCTGGGGAAGAGCTGCTTCCAAGCTTATTCAGGTTGTTGGCAGAATTCACGTCCTTGGGCATGTAGAACTGAGATCCCATTTTCTTTCTGGCTATCTAGAAACTACCTGGATTTCTTGGCTCATGGGTGCCTTCCTCCATCTTCAAAGCCAATAATTGTGGGTTGAATCCTTCTTACACTTAGAATCTCTCTGACTCCCTCTTCTATGAGCAGCCAAAGAAAACTCCCTGCTTTTAAAGGGCTCAGGTGATTAGATCAGGTGCACCTGGATAATCTCCCTAGCTTAAGGTCAACTGATTAGCAATCTTAATTACAACTGAAAAATTACTTTTGCCATGTAACATAATCACAGGAGTAACACCAGGGACAGAGGTCATGGGCATCTAGAATTCTGTCTACCATACTGACGTTTCATCTGTCCAGCACCACTGACCTTCATTGTATCCCTAGTGATACCATTCACCCAAACATTGTAAAGTTGTCTTTAAAAACAAATGCTGCTAGTCAGTGATTCCGAGTCCACTTTCCAGGTTATAGTAATTAAGACTGGGATACCATTAAAATATCATATTTAAAGCTATAGGAACTGAGTTTAAATTCCAAGAGTTCAGAGAAGAGAGAAGTCAGTAGGAGCTGGGGAAAGCTTCATAAAGGAAGTGGCAGCCAAGCAGAGCTTTCAAGATTGCACATAATTTGGGGAGACAAGAGCATGACTAGAGACAGGAATAAAAAGTGCATCTATTGAGCAGTGAGGAGACCCACCTGATAGCTTGTTGGGGAATGACGGAAGGTACGGTTAAACAGCTAAGGGAAGCTAAAGTAAGATGGCTTTGTGAACCAGGACAAGAGTATGCACTTGATTCAATGAGAAATACTGAGCCTTTGAAAACCCTTTTAGGTTTCTGTAGGAGTATGCTAAATGGTTGGAAATTTTGGGATTGGTGAGAAAAATGAGATTACAGAAAGAATAATTAGAAAGCTATGGGGGACACAAATTTCTTATCTATTAGAGACACACACTGACAGTCTATGATGAGTGGGTTGGGCTTTAACATATTCCAGAAAGAAAATAAGGGGGAAGAATGGCAAAATGTTTATAACTGATGAAGCTTTATGCCAGGTACATGAGCGTTCAGTATAATATTCTCTCTACTTTTGAGTATGTTTGAATTTTTCCATAATAAAATGGGGTTTTTTAAAAGCCAATTGTAGTAATCTGGGAAAACCTAGACATGGGTGGTGACAGGAAAAATAGAAAGAAAAAAAAAAAGACTGACTAATATAGCATACATTTGACCTTGATAACAGATTTGATATAACAACTTCAGCTGAGGGAAGAAACAAAACTGACTGATTTTTATAGCCTTGGAAATAGAATAATGTCATAAAAGAGAGCCTGTCAACTGTCTATAAATTCCTGAACTTTAAACAATGTACCTCATTGGACTGTATGATGGGAATGTGTATGGAAATTAATAAACTATGTAGGTTAAATTTCTGTCTATGGATCTCTTACTCTGTCTACTGCACCACATGAAAAAACTGGACAGATTTTCATCAAATTTAGAGGGTCTGTTTGGAAAACTCTACCTATCTAATATAGCCCCATTTGCTCTATACAAAAAATCATTTTGTGGGACCCTAGGTGTGTCTCATTCATTTATTTTTATTCTTAAGGCAATATAGTATATTATTTTTCAATTTTCTACTAGTTGAGTCCAGGAATTTACCTTTTTAAAAAGTTTTCCAGGGACTTCCCTGGTGGTCCAGTGGCTAAGACTCTGCACTCCCAATGCAGGGGGCCTGGGTTTGATCCCTGGTCAGGGAACTAGATCCCACATGCCGCAACTAAGAGTTCGCATGCCACAACTAAAGATCCCACACACCACAACAAAGATCCCATACGTGGCAACGAAGATCCCGTGTGCTGTGATTAAGACCTGGCGCAGCCAAATTAATTAATTAATTAATTTAAAAAATAGATAAATACAAAATAAAAAGTTTTCCAGGAACCTGGAAAGATTAGAGTAGAAGCACCCAAAAGGTTCAAATGCTTGCTTGTTTTCCCAAGTGATATATTTTAAATTTTTTTAGATAGACATAAGAACTTACACCAGACAAAATTGTTATCCTGAAGATTAATAATTCTCATTTCCATATATGCAAGAGCCTAAAAAGGATAATTTTTTGAGAATTTTAAAGTAATTCTGGAAGGAATACTTCTTAGGAGCAGAAAGGGAGAGAGAGACTTTTTAAAAAATGAATGAAAGTGATATCTAATGTAAAAAACATTTGGAGCCGATTTGGAAAGAGAGCCAATTCGGAAAGAGACAGGTCTCATGGGCAGGCTCCCGCTGAGATGACTGCCCAAACTAAAGAAACTTAAGTCCACAGAGAGAAGAGCAGTTCACTTGCAGAGCGGTGAGGCCCCCAAGGCTTCCAGGAAAGCCAATCAGGAGGGACCCCACACTCTCATACAAGTACTTGAAACTAAAATCCTGCCTGAGAGACATTGGCTGCAGATACAGAGAGAAGGACATGTGAATTAAGATACCACGAACTGAGAAAATAAATAACAATTTCAAGCTTAAGCCCCAAATCAATTAAGCTAAGGAATCTAGCAGTATTTCACAATCTGAAATGTGTCCTTATTGTCAAGCCCAAAGATACTAAGCTGTTGCAAAAGGAAGTACATGCTGGATCTAATTACCAAGTCCACAGAACTACTGAAATCTTTATTCAGATTAATAGGCAGAATCCTTTTCACTTAAAAAGGTAACATCTGGGCCTAAAAAAGTATATTTTAATGGAACTTGGCAAAATGGATCAATATTTATTGTCTGAAACCGTGGATTTCCTTGATACTTTTCACTTCCAAGCTTCTGCAGTTTCCAGTAAGTGCTTACTCTGGTGTTATCATTACAAGGTCAAATGGTCTAAAATGCAGGCATTTCATCTGTGATCATGTTGCTTCCCACATGGGCAACTCTAGATAGTGTGATCCAAGGTGAAGAGTAGCAGGTTTATTCATATGTGTGCCAGAGAGTAAAATGACTAATGATCATCAAAGAAGATTTGTTGTAAGTTTCAAACGATTAAAGCTCTTTAAATCATTATGGTAACTTCTAAAATTTTATCTCAATAATTATTTTATTGTTTCTATTAAAGTTTATCAATGGTAAATGAGTCTCCTGGTCAATGCCAGGTGTTACAGGTAATGAATGAAATGGAGATGACATATCATACATTAAATCAAAAATTATGTATAAGAGATACTCATAGATTCTGAAGACAGACTACAGGATTGCTCAAAAAGAAGAAGTCATCTTAATCACTTTGAGAGAAATGATAGTAGCAGAAAAGATTATAAAGGCTCTTTCCCTAGGGGTTAAATGGTACCCCCCCAAAAAAAGATATAGTCATGTCCTAATCCTCAGAACCTGTCAATGTGATCTCAATTGGAAAAAGGGTCTTAGCACATGTAATTAAGAATCTCAAAATGAGGTCATCGTGGGTTATCTAGGTGGGCCCTAAGTCCAATGACAAGTGTCCTTATAAGAGACACACAGTGGAGGGACTTCTCCGGTGATCCAGTGGTTAAGACTCAGGGCTTCCACTGCCGGGGCGCAGGTTCCATCCCACGTGCTGCACGGTGCAGCCTAAAAGAGAAAGAAAGAGACACACAGTGGAAAACACAGGGAGAAGGGGAGAAGGCCATATGAAAATGGAGACAGAGATTGGAGTTATAATGCTACAAGCCAAGGGATGCCTGGGGCTGCCAGAAACTGCAAGAGGCAAAGAAGGATTCTCCCCTATAGCATTTGGAGACAGCACGGTTCTGACACACCTGGATTTCAGATGGCTGGCCTCCAGAACTGTAAGAATAAATTTCTCTGTTTTAGGCCACCAAGTCTGCGGTAATTTGTTACATAGTCCTAGGAAACTAGGACTAAAACCTGTGGATTAAAAGCCAGATGACCTTAGAAAAGTGTTTTCTGAGAGAAAAAAAAACAAAAACAGCTTAGGTGACTCATGATCTCCCCTTCAAAGCTAGTTTCTATAACACAGGATCAAACATGTCTGGCACGTAGCAGGCATTCATCAGTTTCCCGCCTCATCCCCATGGGCATTCCAGCAACCCATTCTGTTACCACCATACAGCTACCGCCCAGCCACAGGTTCTCTCCAAAGTCTGCATTTCCTAATTAATTTAGACTAAACTGCGCACTAGAATCATCTTCACATGTACCTGCTGGAAGCCCTAAAAACCCTGGAGATTCTGATTCAGGGCATCTGGGGTGGAGCCAAGGCATTTGCACAATTAACAAGCTTCACAAAAGCTTGGACTAGCTGTCTAGCTACTCTACCCCAAAATCTTCTTGGGCTGATAGGCAAGGGGAATAGTGCGATGGAGGGAGCAGGGGGCAAGGGGTTGGAGGAAAAAGGACACACATAGGAAAGCTAGACACACTGAGAGAAATCTCCACTTAGTCCTCCTGGAAATGTGCCATCCACGCAATGTTTCTGCGTCTGCAAAGGTAGAGTGAGGGGACTGAGAAGATAAAGTGAAACCAGACTTGGTGTATAGCTGAAGATAAGTCTTCTGGGATTAAATCATAAACTCCATGTGGATGATAAAATGTTTATACATTGAGGTATAAAATATACTGCAAAAATATAAATTAAAAAGGAAGTCATGCAATTAAATTCAATTTAAGAAGTATTTATTGAACATCTCCTATGTGTCAGATACTGTGCTAGGTGCGGAGCCTCTGATGAAGAATAAGATGGCCATTCGCCTCCTCTCAAGGACAAGTCCAGGGCACTAGCAGGAAAACCAAAAACCCAGTAGTCTGGTTATAACTAATGTAAAACCTTGTACCCAGGCCTGATCTCCGAGAGACAAACAAGAATTTAGTCATTGACGTTGATTTCTTCCTGGAGTCGTGTTCAATACAGAACTGATGTTATCAGAAAATGAAAGTTGGTAGTACTGAGTTTAAGAAGTTGACATTTACTAAAGGTTAGAGGAATTTGAGGAAATTCTCCCCTCCTGATTAGGTAAGAATATAGAAAGGATATTAAATGCGACTGATTTGATTAACAAATAGAGCTGAAGATTTGGTCTCTGACACTTGAGGGAATTCCTTAGTGAAACACCAAACTACATTATTAGAATTAATCCTCTGCACAGAAGGACTACCTGATTTTTTTTAAAAAAGAGTGCCAGCTATGCCACTTTTCATTAACATATCATTGATATCATTGTTATATGGCTGAGTTAAGTTAGAACCATGATAGTCATTAACTCATTAGTACTTTATAGTATATCTCTGGCTTGAAACACCACTTCCCCCAAAACCAATGATCCCAACCAGGATTGGCATACATTCATTCACTCATTTAACCAGTATTTTATAAGTTCCTACTCTATGCTAGGCACTCTGCTAGACCCTGATGTTGCAGCAATGAGCTTGTAGTCTTGGCTTCTATGGGGGTCATTCTTTTTTTTTTTTTTTTCTTTTTTTTTTTATAAATGTATTTATTTTATTTACTTTTGGCTGCTTTGGTTCTTTGTTGCTGTGCAAGGCTTTCTCTAGTTGCGGTGAGCGGGGCTTACTCTTTGATGCAGTGCGCAGGCTTCTCATTGCGGTGGCTTCTCTTGTTGCGGAGCACAGTCTTTAGGCGTGCAGCTTCAGTAGTTGTGGCACGCGGGCTCAGTAGTTGTGGCTCATGGGCTCTAGAGCGCAGGCTCAGTAGTTGTGGCGCATGGGCTTAGTTGTTCCGCGGCATGTGGGATCTTCCCGGACCAGGGCTCGAACCTGTGTCCCCTGCATTGGCAGGCAGGTTCTCAACCACTGCACCACCAGGGAAGCCCTATGGGGGTCATTCTTTAAGGAACATTCCATCAAGAACCACCCTCTATACCCATACGGCAGATATTCGCTAATCAATTACAGTACCCTCTCCTGCCAAACCCCTAGACTGCCTGAAGATCTTTCTCAACGTGCTACTCATGAGAATATTACCAGTTAGAGGTAGAACACAAGATGAAACTTACTGGCCATCCAAATGCTAACCAAGCTACAATGAATCACTTGTGGTTTCTCCCAGAATACTATTGCCTTGGTTCATGTCATTTTGTTTCATTCACCTCCCTCTCCACTTGTATGAACATTCAAATTGACTCTTCTGAAGATACAGCTCAAATGCTCTACCTTGAAGTCTCCCTAGTGCTCCCCTTTCAGATATAAAGTCTTCCTCTTTAGAATCTTTATATTTCTTCCTCTTTTTTCTAATACAGTACATGCCATGTCTCCCACATATGTATCTTAAGGATAAGAAATATGCCTTTTATGTCTTCGAATACCTCATACTATCTGACAGCTTTGCGCACACACGCGTGCACACACACACACACACAATCACATACTTGCTAAGCACTGGTTCAGTTAATTAATTATGAGAGAATTTGAGATTAAGAGAGAACATATAAGCTCACTTGGGAAAAAGCTCACAGTATATCTATGTTCAATGGAGGTATATCATTTCCACTGTTCTGGTAATCAGGTTGCATTTGCAATACAAACTGCTCTTGAGATTTCATTTATATGAGAGAAGAAAAATTATACTTGATGTACAGAAATAGAACTACAGTACATTTTTTTTTTATAAATTTATTTATTTTATGTATCTATTTTTGGCTGCGTTGGGTCTCTGTTGCTGCACACGGGCTTTCTCTAGATGCGGCAAGCGGGGGCTACTCTTTGTTGTGGTGCGCGGGCTTCTCACTGTGGTGGCTTCTCTTGTTGTGGAGCACGGACTCTAGGTGTGCAGGCTTCAGTAGTTGTGGCTCGCAGGCTCTAGAGCACAGGCTCGGTAGTTGTGGCACACGGGCTTAGTTGCTCCGTGGTATGTGGGATCTTCCCGGACCAGGGCTCGAACCCGTGTCCCCTGCACTGGCAGGCGGATTCTTAACCACTGCGCCACCAGGGAAGCCCTACAGTACATTCTCAACCTGTGAGTCATTGGCCCCTGGTGGTTGTGAAACCCCTGATATCGTAAACAGCATTTGTGCGTATATGCACACCAGTTTCTCAAAAGAGTTTACAGGAACTAGAATACACGTGCAGTGATTGACTGATGTTGACAGATGTTGATGTGTTTATTCTCACTCGTCAAAATGGCATGTTGGGAAATGGAGGGACCCCATTTACTGCTCTTCCCAGGTTTACATCTCTCGGAATGATCCTGGTAATCTCCAAATTGTTTTTCCTATGTTCACTGCTCCCACAAAATAAAGTATGAAAAATACAGTCATAAACATAGAGACTTATCTTTTTTAGCACATAAACTTCTATAGATCAACAATATCTTTTAAACTTCCATGATATTTTCAGAACCTAGTAAATCTCTACTAACGAACTTGGCAAAGAGTTTTTTCATGTTAAATCTTATATAACTTCAGGAAACTCATTCTCAAAAAAACCCTAATTTAAAGGATATTGGCTAATTTAAAGGATTTAGATTAGTAATTAATAGCACTTCTCAACCTTGGGAAATATAAATAAGGGAATAGGAAAAGAACATGCATATCCTTAAGAAGAATAGTATTACTGAATTAATGTTTATTTAAAGCCATGCATGAGTTTTTCCATGAGTGTGAATGGACAGATTCACATCACAGCCATACTTTCAGATACCAAATAACTATAACTAACTTTTGTCCACCAGACATACTGGGTCAAACAATGTGATCGATCCAAAGGTTATCTTTTTCTGAAGGATTTAAGCACTTAGCTACAAAGATGATTAGCCAGTAAATTGCTTATGAGATTTCTCATTTAAAAGAAAAAAAGAAAGGTTTTTCATGAATCAAATTTATTACAAAGAATTAATGTACAATCAAAGCCAAATACGTTCCTCGGGGTATGCCAGAGATAAGCAAAATAATATTATTAGAATTAAAGTTACTAAAAAATTAGGCATTTTTTTTCTGAATGGTATTATGAAACATCATGGTACGTTATCATTATTTGACAACAGAAAACCAGTAAAACATGTTTCAATATTGACTTTTTGTTGTTCTTATAAAGGTAAAACAAACATTCCAACGGAGCAAGTAAATCATAAATTCTAGAAAGTGAGTCATAAAGAGGTGTTCTCTTTAACAGCATGCAATTCCCTACAAATAATGTATCTCATCTCAAAGCATATTTACAATTCAAACAGTGCTCTGCCAGCCACTAAAGGAACAACTCTCCATCTGTTTCATCTACAGAGATGGTGATTACACAGCTCCTCTGAATGCATATGATTTTTAAAAATAGTGAAAATCCACTTGTTCTTTTCTAGTTTATCGATTTACACATTTCAAATGTGGCCATGTTAATGACCACATGTACAAATATTTGTACAAATATTTTAAAAGACAAAAATAACAATTATATACAGTTTGCAAAGATCAAACTTTACCCATGGTACCCTCCATCTAGTCCAACGACTAGAGACTTTCCAACACCAATAACTATCAGGTACTGCATCAGGCCAAACGAAGCCTCAACACTACGTCCAGATTTATTTTTTAACTTCCAAATGCTTTCATTTTTCTTTAAAGAAAAAGTTTACAATTCACCTCCTTTTAAACCGGCAATAGCTACATAAGCAATGCCTTATGCCACAAATCAAAGCCTTCTCCTACCCAAAAGCTACTGTTAATTGAAGTCAATTTTACCACTCAGATTAAATTCAGATGTCTAGAGCCCAGATACCTGGGTATGAAATATTAAAATCTGCCAAGAGGAATTAGATATTTTTCTTCTTTTCTTTTAACATAACCCACTATATAATAGTGAACTAAATATGTTTGTTTCATAGAAACAACTTACATTTGCCAGTACAGAGCAAATGGTCTATGTACAGATACATTAGGACTGCCTAACTGACAGTGAGTATTGCTGACCAGGCTCCCAGCCAATGGAGCTAATACGGTGGAGCTCTCTGCTGAATGGACTTTCCCTTCAGGATACGTCGGATCTGGAAAGGAAACCAATAGGATTTGTGAGGGTTTTTTCCTACGATCAAAGTACCACATCTCCTTCAGTTTCTTTCCTTTCTTATATACTCTACACCATTCCTTTCTACTTGTAAGTAAGTATATGAAGAAATATGCAACAGTATGTGTCAAGATTTTAAGGGGACAAAAAAAAAAACTACAACTCCTTTTAAAGTTTACTACAGACCTGCTATAATGATCTTTGAGTACAAGAAAGTAAAGCATCTCCATTAAAAATTATCTGAGGTTGAAAATCTCCAACAGTTTAACTAAGACCTATATTCTTTTCCTAATCTTTACTCCTGTTATTTTTGAGAACATTTAATATAACGCAGTAATCATGGTTATTATAATATCTCACCTACCTTGATGTCAGCCTCAACCAAGAACCGAGAGCCCACCTTACACACACAAGTAAATTATAATGCCCTTCGAGTCAAGATAGCTGTCATGACCTCCAGGAATTAAAGCATCTGTGCATGTCTGTATGGATCACAGGAAACCCCCAGGCTCATTCAGAGTCTAGTAATTGATTTTATACCCCAGCCTGACAAATTTTATGATCTGTCTCTCAGCCCACAGAAGATGAGAAGCAACAAATTAGAAGAAAGAAGATTGCAGTAGGGGATGCAATTGACAGCTGCTAGAAGGAGACACAATGACCATAGTCTGACAATAAAACCAAAGGAAAAGACCCTCCCTCCACACACAGAGACACAAAAAATACAAAAGCAGGAAGGAGAGTAATCCAAGAACATTTAGCAAAGAGTCAAGCAGCTCTCCATGTTCAATACTCCCTGAGAACATCACTCTATGACTGCACACCACAAACAGCAAACCAGAAGTGAACAGTGCGCTTAGGACTCTGCCATTTACTATTTAATGGTGGTCCCTATGCCTGGACCCACTCTGAGTCTCAGTCTTCCGAGCTGAACCTTCACCCTGCAAAGTTTTCCTAACTATTAAGTGGCATAATATACAGGAAAACTCTACAAATCATCAAGTGATTCGTTTTAAGCTATAAAGAGCTCCACAAATATGAGTTACTATAACATTATGGTCATAGCGAGGGCTGTAAATCAAAGGCAAGGCTAAATTGCATTCCATATATTTTATTTTGTGATTATTAAAGTATGTAACGACCCACAGCCACAATCTCTCATTTCCTCCAGGGAAAGAGTTTCATCAAAAATATTTTAAGTTCTTCCAAACGTATGGACACCAAGGGGGGAAACTGGTGGTCGGCGGCGGGGGGCAGGGGGTGTGATGAATTGGGAGATTGGGATTGACATGTATACACTAATATGTATAAAATGGATAACTAATAGGAACCTGCTGCTTAAAAAAATAAATTTAAAATATATATTTTAAGTTCTTAAAAAGAGTCAGTTCTTGTTATCAAGAAAAGTTTAGTCATATGAAACTGTTCAATCCCCAAATATAATATATTGGGTTGGCCAAAAAGTTCATTCAAGTTTTTCATAACAGCTTACAGCGAAAACCAAACAAACTTTTTGGCCAACACGGTAGAACCATATGATGAGAAAAGCATAATTTTATTTAAAGTATAAAATATTTCTAGGTTCTAAATTACATAAATAACCTTCCCATTTTTTATTTAGGATCAGTTAGTAGATAGAAATCATTGTTAACAGCTAATGTTTACTGAGCAGCACCCACTTATGTGCCTGGGACTATTCTGAATACTCTACAGACACTGACTCGTTTAATATGCACAATATTTGAAGGCTCATCACTTACTCACAAAACTAAGATTCTCTTTCTTTAGTGTGTGCAGGAACCTTGGTTCCTCCTCTTTCATCAACTCCCAAATGTCAAACCATTCTGACTTAGCCCAAACCCAAGTTTGTGTCTTGGAAGAAAAAGAAAGACTAGCTGACTTCTGACCATTTGGGGTCCATGGATAAACCCTCAAATTTCTTACTCTTCCTTTGGAGACAAAGCAAGTGACTCTAAACGGCTACAGTGACCACTGTTGAGACACAGATGTTGATAAAGCCCACCTGAAGAGTGCCAGCTGGCCCCTGCCCCTTATGTTTCAGAACAATGCCTAAAAGTATTTCTTCTCCCTTCTGTGGCCCTCACCTGTTCTCCCACAGGGCCATCAGGAACCAAATGCACTGGCTGTTCGTTCTCCAAGTTCCGAGTACTTGGGTCTGCTCCCTTCCTCATCAACAGGCGGACTGCATCCAACTGTGTCACCCGATATTGCAGGCTGGCAGCAACATGGAGGGCGGTGTTTCCATTGTAAGCCTAAAGACAAAGAGACAAAACGACACCCATCAGGAAGGGAGACTTGCATGAAAGCAGCTCAAAAGCTTGAAGAAGGTATAAAGAAGGTTATTCCAACTCTTGTGCAGTTCTTGAACGCTTCTAAAAGTACCTTTGCATTCACAAAAGACAGGCAACTGGGCAGTTCCAAAAAGAGGCGAATGAGTTCCAGATTTGCTTCTTCAGCTGCCAAATGCAGGGCTGTGCGACCACTTTTACGATCCTTGTCAAAGGCAAGAGGGGGAAAAAAATGAACATCCAGAAACCATGCCCTGGATATGCTTCTCACCCAGTCTCTCATATGTCTGACTCACCCTTGGAGACTCACTCGGAGTGCCCCCTTCTCCACAAACCCTTCCTTCAACCCAAGCTCCATGGAATCTCTCATTCCTCCTAGTTCCTTTTTATCACATCTACCCTTGTATACCGGGTGGCCATAAAATGTAGAAACATAGACTATACTGTTTTATCATGTGCTGTAATATAAGAAATCATTTACTGTGTATTCGCCTATGCTTCCAGACTTGGTGGTCACCCTGCAGACTTATAATTAGCTATATCTCTCACCATTTCTACTAGACAGTAAGCTTCCCAAGGACCCAAGTGGCTTATGATTTAGGCATTTTCCCCTGGGGCCCCTAACTCAGTACCTCAGCCTTGTACATAGCAAATACTCAGCAAATAAACCTCAAATTTAAAGATAATAAAATATTTTCCAGTTTAAAAAAAACAGAAGATTAAGTCCAGAGCCAACAACAATGAAGAAACCCTTACAAAATGCACCACCTTCAGTATCTGTGTATGACAATGGAAGCAAAATGAAAATATCAATTTCAAGCATTATCTTTTCCTCTCAAATGAAGACTAATTCGTTTCACAGCTAAATGATCTTTTGAATAATAATCCATAGATTAAAAGCAAATCAAGAAACCAGATGAGGTGATCTTTTAAAATCTAAGCTTCTTAACTATCCATACATTGCTACTCCCTCCATTAATTTAAAAAGATGGCAAAAATAAAATAAAAAGGGGGAAAAGTTTTAATCTATACTTGGGAACACGGTCTTCTGCTATAACCACTTCTCTCCCACATCCCATTTCCAAACTCTTCTGTGAATTTTACCTTCGCTTCCACTGCGGCTCCCATTTGAATCAGACACTTAATTGTATCAACTAGACTCTTATTCTTCAGCAAAAGCTCCTGAACTTCAGGTGAATGGGGCTGTTGGTTTCTCTGGAGTTCGTGAACCACCGCATTGTGGGCCACAACTGCACAGTGTAGAGGGCTCAGGCCTAGAAAAAAGCATAAGAAAGCAGTGGTCAAGCATCCCATCAATTCTTTTAGTTGTTCTATAATTACAAACCTTGAGGGTGGTCTCTCACATGACCTACATACGGGCTCCACAGGAGCTAGTGAGGCAATCTGAGTAATCCCTCCATTGGGTCTTACTGCTAATTTTATCTATAGAATATTTTAGCTTTAATTACCTCCCTTCCTGATTGGTATAGAACTTAATGCCCTTAGAATTAATGGGCCCCTCTCTCTGTTTCTTCACCCAATAATGCGTCAATCACTTACCATCATAGTTAGTTGCCTCCAGATCCACAAACTGATTGCTCCCCGCTGCTCCCTTCTGAATTGCCTGCAGAATTTAAAAACAGACATCTATCAGCAAAAGACAAACTACACAAATACTCATCTACTAGTGTTCCAAGAGAGGAGTAAGTCAACTCAAAAGAGAGCATTGCAACAGGCCATCTACATCCAACTCCTAATATCCAAGCTGTCCCCCTTTGGCCCTGTGGTAATGGGAGCCTGGCTCGCTGCCTCCTACCTGAAGCACCTGGGAGTGGCCCTTCTCTGCACAAACATGCAGGGGGGTTCTTCCCCAGCAGTCAGTCGTATTCACCCGGGCCCCGAGGTTCACCAGATCCTGCACGATGAGGTGCTGATTGGCAGCCACTGCCACCTGAAAGGCACTCTGTGGACATTCAGAGGAAAAAAATATTTTTTAAAACCCATAACGCTGTAGTAACAAAGAATATGAACCTAAACTGAGACTGAGGGGAAAAAACCCCACAGAGAGAAAATAAATCCTGTTAATAAGCAATAAGATACTGTAACACAAGGAAACTAAAATAAGCTTAGGGTGCAGCTTTATTATACCCAGTTAGTCTTTGGTCAAATAACTACAGAGTTAACGTTAATAACTTCAAGGTTGGCAGTGACAAAGAGTCAACATCCGGAAGTTAATATTAACTAAACTCTCTTGGTCTGGAACTCTGAAATGATCTACACATAAATAAGAGACCGGCCGTCATCTTGTCCCCATGACCACACCTTTGCCACTTCCCTCTGTCAAGATCCTCACCTGTCCGTTGTGCTCTTTAATATCCAGCATCTGAAGCGCATTCATCTTTCTTGCAAGGACATAGGAAAGTGCCCTTCTCCCCTGGGCGACAGCAATATGGAGGAACCTGGGGAAAAAAAAAAAGGAAAAGAAAAGAAGTGAATTATTTCTTATTTCACTAAGTTCATCCTTTTTAAAAAAAAAATTCTTCCTTTAGCCCCTTTCTTGAGATGTTGGTGTACTCAAATCAAACAGTACAGAGCATAATTTGTCTTTTCTGCTATGCTGACAATACATCTGAGTTGCAACAAGATGAATTAGGTTACCAGAAAAAAGAAGTACGCCAGGCACCATGCTGATAGCTTTAAATCCATTATTTTTAATGTTCATAAAAACCCGCTGAGGGAGGTATTATCATTTTACATGCCCAGAAACTGAGGCATAGAGAGGTTAAACAACTTGCCCAACACCACAAAGATGTCAGGATAGATCAGTATTCAATCTACAAATCAACTCACAGTTGATCATGACCAACTAACCATGATCTAACTGATTTTGCTCTACAGACACAATCTATGCTAATCTTTCAAAACCAATTATTCAAAGACACGTACATTTTTATTAATTTAGAACAGGTAATTTGTTCAGCCAGAAAAAAAAAAAGAAAGGAAAACTCTCACTTGAAATATGAGCTATCATTCTACGCCCACTAGTCATCTTGTTTAGCCAACCACTTACTCAGACCTAAGCTGGCATCCCCTAGAGAAATTCTGTGCCCACTGTGTCCAGCAAGCATGGTTTACCAAATTAGCTCAATGAGATAAAGGGACATACTCACGTGTCACCATCTGCATCCTTTGAAAGAAACTGGTCTTGGGAGATATGTGCCAATTTGCTTTCTTCCTGCTCTACTTGCCACTGAAAAAATGACTTCCCTAACTGTGTGGTGTTCATTGGATTTCCGACGATGTTCGGGAAGGGCGGTGGTGCGTTTAAAGGGGCAGAGCCTGCATCGTGCCTCGCCAGGGCCTCACAGGCACTGTGTGGCATCATGTTGAAGTTCTGCACGTGGGCATCATTTTGCTGCTGAACGCTGGGGGCAGTCTGTGGGGGAACAGCAATATTCTCAGATTCCCTGGGATCACTTAGAAGGGATGCAAAACTTTGGTTCGGGCAGAACTGTGGTTCTTGACCATCAAAGATGTTTGGTTCATAGCCGGGGGACTGGGAAGTTCTGGAATAAGGACTGTATTCCAGAGCTGGGTTGTGGGTGTAGTGCTGCGGCGGCAGCTGCTGCACGTTCTGGTTCTGTGGAGAGTACTGGTACATGGAAGCCTGATCCATCATGTGTGGGGAGCTGCTGACTTGGAAGGGTTGGTATTTCTGAGGTGGAGAGAAGACCTGCCCTCCGTGGAAGTCCTGACACTGCTCGTGGGGGGAGCTCGGAGGGACCCCCACAGGGCTCATCCAGCTAACTTGGACAGTGTTCAGGGAAACCAGGCTGCATTCATTCTTAATGTTGATAATGCTCTGAAGCAGATCAGCGCTGCTGTCCTGTTTGGATTCATCGTGATGGACATCTTCCATGCTTTCCGCGGGTGTGGGTGTTTGAGGTGGCGTCTGGAAAGGGAGAAAAAATAAGTTGCGCACTCCCTTCCAAAATTATTCCAGGTATAATTTCCAAAGGGTATTCAGAGGAAAATAGTGAGATACGTACCAAAAACTGGGTATGTAACAAAGCTGGTCTTTTGCAAGCTGGTCCATCAGACAATATATCAGGGCCTTTCCTTTTCCCACTATATGATACTGTGTTCTTCAATTCTATACCCAAGAAAGGAATATGGAATCTGTGATAATTTTATTTCACAAATTTTTACCCATAATCACACTACACTGTTTTACCCTACAGCCCCCATGATATTATAAATAGAGGTAACTCTTACCTGTGAATTGCTCTCTGTTCACACCTTGTGTCTATAAGGAAAAAAAGTTTCCAATTTAGTGTGTGATAAATGGTTTCCTGATTAACATACATCAACAAACAGACTTACCTCTACCCCTCTTTACAGTTCACCATAAACCTTTGACATAGCTATTCTAGCAATATTTATTTTCTATGTTAATTTCCATCCTATCTTGCAACTTCCCCCATTTGCACTTTCACCTAAGTTCAACTCAGGTCAAGACAAAATTAATAAGGCCACTTGAGTTTTCCCTTTCTAGTCAAAATGTTCCATTTTAACTGAACCACATTAATTTCCTTGCCCCCAACTTGCCTTCATTTATTTATTCATTAAATTTCTCTTGCACACCTGCCAAGTGCCTAGCAGTGGGCCAAGTGACAGCAATATAGCAGACAGCAGGACAAATATGTTCTCTGTCCTATGGGCTTTGTGGTCTACAAAAGACTTGCCCAACCTAGGTTAGCAGAGAGTAATAACACTGACAGGCTAACCTCCCTACCCCCCAACCCAATACAAATAAATTAGGTGCCACCTTAAAATCATCGACAGCTTGTCCAGAAGCCTTCTGTTTATGACTTCGGATGTGCAATAGGAGTTCCTTCACTGAGTTCTTCACGCGAACACCTTGAAAGGGTCCTCTCTGCTGCCTTCCAACCCCCATATGGGGCTCAACTGTTCAAAAAAACAAAACAAAACAAAACATATCCCAATTAAGTGTCTTCACAGACATGAATATTAATAACCTCAAAAGCATAGCTATCCAACGTGAAAAAGTTCCCAACTAACAGACCGCAAAGCCTCTTCAACTCGCTTGCCTGATACCTTTCCCCACCAGGAAGCCTAAGGAATTAAAGCTCATAAAAATATCGTTTCAGGGAACCCCAGAGCCGAGAGATAAACCCAAATTAATTCTCTGTCTCTCAGCCCTACCCACCCATGAGACAGGATCACAGATTTTGCCACCCTGACTCTCATAAATCTGTAATTATTCTAGACTTTTGAAAAACCTTGGGGGAGCAAGGAATAAATGATGAATTTTTAGCTTTTCAAACCAAAGGCTTTATGTCCACATAGAAATTTTAAAGTCTATCAATTCCACTCACCTAAGAAAGTACAAAACAAACTTCTTCCAAAGATCTCAATGTACCAAAGCCTAACATTTAACAATGTCTCAGTTTATTATTTCCCTCAGTTCAGCTACGCCAATAAAGCTACATAAATTCACTGTGCTTAAACGCATTTCCACATATGCACACAGGATTTCCTCTCACCGACTGTTTTTGGATTGTTCACATAGGCCTTCTAAGTAAAAAGGAAATAATCTCATTTCATATTTAAGCTTTAAAATACACTTTAAAATGTAGTACATGAGTACAGCATTCTACCCTGACCACTACTATGTCACAACCTCTTGGGATGAGTTGAACACAAAGTAAACACACAAAGAGTCAGGAAATGAATAATTCAGCAACTCCATTGAGAGTGGAAAAAAATAAGATGGGTCAAAAAACAAGGCACAATTTTAAATATATAAATATATACACACATATATATATAAAATCAAATACATGAGAGAAGCAACCCAATGATACGGCAAACTAAACACTAGTTAGTTTTATGTTTAAGTCTAAGAATATCTTGCCAGAATCTAATACAGCATTTCTCTGGAATGACAGCAGTTAATAACTCAACGTCACAGGGAGAAAAATTCAGTTTCAGAAATCCCCTATGGTAAACCAAAGAACTAGCAAAATAGTTTCAGCCAGATGAAGGCCAAATGTGGAGGAAAAAAAGGGTCTAAATACACACACAATTTTGGCATTTGCTACACACTTAACATACAGGGAGCATGTTATACAACCGAGTGGTTTAAATCACTTTTTTAAATAAAAATGACAAACCACATTTTTTTTTTTTTTTTTGCCACACTGCACAGCATGTGGGATCCTAGTTCCCCAACCAGGGATTGAACCCGAGCCCCCTGCATTGGAAGCGTGGAGTCTTAACCACTGGACCACCAGGGAAGTCCCGACAAATCACATTTTAAACTAAAACACAAGCAAAACAGGAGTGGCCAGCCGTGGGGAATACCTGAAAGAGAACGCTCTTTAAAATCATGCTGATTAGATTTTCCAAAATTTGAGATTATCTAGACGTTCTTTGGTTCACCTACAGCGGCATCCTGTTTTCCCCCCAATTATGCAACTCCGTTAAGAAAAGAAACTAACAATTCACAGCCGCAGAACGGAAACGTTACGCCTTTCTCTGCTACAGACGGCTCAACCATTCTAAAGCACACAAAACAAAGACCGAAGAAATTCTGGGCAGACTTCGGAAAATCACAGACTCAAGGTATAAATTGGTTTTCAGTCCACAGCTTCACCTTACATCTTAATAATATCGGTTTCTTTTCTTTATAAAGTCCTTTTACTTAAAATTTCCACAAACACGTACTTAGGAAGAAATAAATCACGACCTTCAACCCAGTACCCAAACCCTTATCGCCGGCTACAGCCTTTCACTAAAACAGCCACAAGAAAAAGGTACACCTACATCAGATCCAAAACCTCGCCATAGTATGTGAATTATAGCTTAATAAAAGTGTTTTTTAAAAAAAAGAAAAGAAAGAGAAAACCCAACGTGGTCCATTCCCCCCACCCGAAGTCAGAGCTGTGTGTTTCAAGCTACCAGGCCAGCTAGACGGCGCCCAGATTTCACAGACGATCAAAGGGCATCGAGTGATAGTCAACGCCCAGCACGGGGCAAGGCATCCAGTAGTGGCCTAATAATGATGGCTAGTGTGATTATGTACCGCCGCTAAAGCAGGCACCGAAGCCACCTAACACCTGGCCGAGGTACCTCGCTTCTGGGCGGCCCAGACCCCCCCTCCCCGCGGGTGGGCCGCCCGCAAACGGGGATCCTGGGGCCGCCCCGCCGGGGCCGGTGGGTACCTTGCAGCCGCTCGGCACGGGCGCCGCCTCTCGGCCGGGACTCTACCGCCCCGCAGGAGGACACGGACGAGGCGGAAGAGAAGTCGGAGGAGTCGGAGCCGGGCGAGCCGGGCGCCGAGGGCCCAGACGACGAGCAGCCGGCGTCGAAGGCGCCGGGGGCGGCGGCGGGCGGCGACGCGCCGTAGAAGTAGGCCAGGTTGAGCGGGCTGGTCATAAGGCCGCAGTCGCCGGCCGCGTCCAGCAGCCCCTCTCCGCCGCGGCTGTCGTCCAGCAGCTTGTCCACGATCATGCTCCCGGGCTCGGCGCTCGGGGACCCCAGACACCTGTGCCACCGGTTCGCTGCGCGCGGCTGCCTCCCGACTGCGGCTGTGGCTGTGATGGGCTGGGGGACCTATCGGCTGGAGGACCTATCGGCTGGAGGACGGCGCGGGCACGGGCGTGGCCCGGGGCTGCCCGACTATTTAACCGGCCTTCGAGGCCAGGGGCGGAGAGAAGAGGCCACCGCCTCGCCCGCCTACCCCGCGCCCAGCCGGGCCATTGGCGGCGTCGAGGCCGCCTCCCGGCCCCTCCTCCGGATGCGCCCCGTTTCCAGTAAAATGTACAGGATGAGGCAATGTGCCCTCCGCCCTCGCTCCGCCCTCGCTCCGCCCTCCCGGCCCCGCCCAGACCGACCTGTTGTTTTCCTGCCCTTCACCTAGAAACCCCGATGGAGCGCGACCTCCTGGCCCTGGGACCCCCCCGCCCCGGCCGCCCGCGGACGGATGTCGGGGCCGGCGCTGCCTCGGCGCGCTCCCAGCCTGGCCTAGGCGCCCAGGAAGAGGGCGCGTGGCGTGGGCCTCGCCCGCAGTGGGCGGCGAGGAGGCGGGAGGCGGCGGTGGGAACAGGTTGGCCTGGTTCCGTGGCGTAGGAAAGTGCTGGAAGGTGCGCTTCGCGCAGCCCTCCCGCCGTCTCGCGCCGAGCTTCTCGCCAGCCCCAGCCAAGGCGTCTCCCAGCCAAGGAGTCTCCCAGCCAAGGAGTCTCCGGGAGGTTCTTAAGGGCCCGTCTCCTCTCAGTTTAGTAAGCGTTTTTGCCAACGTACCTTTTGGCCAAATCCCAAACTGAAAGAGATGTTGAAACCATTTTTTTCTGTCCTCAAATTATAATCCGGCAACAATTTTTTTTTTTTGGGTGCAGGCCAGGAATAAAAAGCGGTGTCCTGTAAACTTCCATACTAAAACAAATACGTCTTAGCAAAATGACAAGTATACATACATGTATGTGTCTGTACTTACATATATGTAATTTCTTTATGCTGCATAACTGTCCATTGTGTCGGATAAGCACAGGAATTTTGCTCTTTCCTATCTTAAATACTTTAATGGAGTTACACAATTTTTGTAGTGAAGTCCAATTACTTGCTAAAACCGTGGCTAGGAGTTAGCAGGAACAAAAGATGAATGATTCTGTCTGTCTTTTCAAGTACATTATAATCTTTTAAGAATGATAAGGTAAGTACACACATGCTATATTAAAAGAAACGGATTATGATTAAATATCATGAGGGATACAAAGTTCAGTGAGTGTCCTAAAAAGACAACGTCTAGTGAAGGGCAAGATGACGTCATGAGGAAAAACGTCTAGTGAGGGGCAAGATGACGTCATGAGTGTCCTAAAAAGACAACGTCTAGTGAAGGGCAAGATGACGTCATGAGGAAAATCTTTGCTAAGATAGGCCCCAAAGGATGGGTGAGGTTTCAACCCACAGCATTTATAGGAAGCGGGAACAGCATGAGCAAAGAATTAAAGAAAAGGGGTCAGATAAAAGCTTACAGCCCCTTTTAGGATAGTCAAGGGAAGACCATAACATTAAATGTAAAAGGTAACTTGGTGTTTTTGGGTGGAGCACCTCCAGTAACAGGCTGACATACTGGGTCTTTAATAAACATTGAGTGAACATGAAAGAATTTGGGGAGGGCAAAATTAATCCGGAAGCAGGTCAAAGGAGGAGAGACTGAGGGGCCCAGAGGCTATCAGAAACCACTGTAATGGCCCAAGAGAGAACTGACCTGACCCTGGGGCAGAGGCAGTGGGAAAGAAGAAAGTAAAACAGAAAGAGAGGAAACAGACCTGGGCAGCATTGCTAAGGCAGAATGCGCAGGTCGCACCGGGTAGGAGGTGGGCAGCAATGAAGGGGTCCCCAACCAGGCTATGGTTTGTGGCTGGATGACCATGTGAATAGGGATGCCAACTTCAGATCACAGGGAAAGTAGACTGTTAGGGTCCCAAGAGGAAGAAATGAGGGAGGCAGGGGAGGAGGGAGACAAAGAGCTTGAATTGTTATTCAGTATTGATAGGTGGTACAAGACCCTGGTGCGGGTGCTAAAGTAAATATTTCCTTGTTTCTCACAAATGTTGTATTGCCCCAGGAACTTCTTGCTTGCTGCCTTTCCCTCCTGCCAATTTTTGAGTTTTGGTAAATTTTTTTAAAAATAAAAAGAAAACAGTATCTGCAGAAAACCACAAGGCTCCAGTAATTGCAGTTCCTCAGAAACCAAAATCACTTAAAAGATGCTCCAAATGAGATATTAGGCTTTCTCAATAAAATCTATTTGGATTTTTTTTCCTTCCCACTAACATTTTATGTATAATAAAGGTCTTAAATGGCCATCCTAATAAATTCATGGCCAATATTTTTTTTACAAAATTAATTCTCCCCCTAAAATTATTTCCTGTTTCACTTGGTATATAAAAATTCAAACTTCAAAATCATGGCTTCTGGAGAACTTAATATAGATAAATACGGTCAGTAGACTAATGTTTCAAAATAAAGTTTTCTACAAAATGTCAAAGCAATCATACTGTTTTAAAAGACCACAACCCCCAACACACAGTCAAGAATGGTTACTTGTTAATATCACTACAAAGATTAACTTTAAATGCTTATTTAAATGTTGAAATATAAACTCAATTTGGTCTATTAGGTTGAGTGATATGACACTGCCACTGTTCTAATCAAACATAGTGGACCATTCACTCTGTGGAGATAGCCAACCATGTTATGAGGACTCTCTGGAAAAGTCCACTGAGGCCAACAGCTAGCACTAACTTGCTAGCCATGTGAGTGAGCCATTCCAAAAGCAGATCCTCCAGGTCCACATCTGGCCTTCAGATGACTGCAGCACTGACCAGCATCTTGAAGGTAGTCGTATGAGTAACCCTGAGTTAGAAACCCCTCTTTCAAAGCCAGTCCCAGATTCCTGACCACAGAAACAGTATTTGAAAACTGAGCCTTTGAGAATTTACAGTTTACACTGCTCATCATAGGTGGAGAAGAGATTAAACTCCTTATCTGTCTGAGTCTGGAGCCCAGTCTTTTGCTTTAGAAAGGGAGATCAGAAGACTCATTTCCTCAAGGCTCAGATGCACTGTCTACATCTAAAGATATAGAAAAAGATGAAAATGACAGATCAGAGAGTTCCCTGACTCATGAAAGGAAGAAAACTATTCCAAAGCAATTGGAAGGAACTGTAAGTATAAAATAAAAATATAACGATGCTATCTTTTCCTTGGCTTTATAGATGTTAATAATTTACCTTATTGTGTCTTATGCAATAGAACATTTCTGCATAGTAATATGATGCCAGTTAAGTTGTAACACCATTTTAAGACCAGTCATTCGGAGTTTTTAAAAAGGAACTGACATTTTAAATGAAGATGTAATGAACTTCTGAGAAGCCAAAAATTATTTGGTGCAGCTTTTCAAACCTGAGGAGAAAAATTCAGTGAAGTATCTTACAGCATAACTGGCTGAAGAAGTGAACATCATAGGTGAAAGAACAGTAAAGCCTGGCAGAGTTTATCTTGCTGAATGCCTTCTAGAGGAAAAGTCAGCAAAAGAAACCATGGCACTGCCACTTTTCAATGTTATAGTAACTCATCAAATTAAAGATTTGACTGCAAACTTTAAAACTGATCTTTTCTGCGGAACTGCACTTTTGCCTTAGAAATGGATAGATCTGCTGACTGTCTGGACTTGCTATTTTGGTTGTATTCATCAGCTATCAGCACCAGCTAATCATCAAAGATCTTTCATATGAATGCTTGACAACAAACATAGAGGTGCTGAATCGGGTCTTCCCTGGTGGCACAGTGGTTAGGAATCTGCCTGCCGATGCAGGGGACATGGGTTCGAGCCCTGGTCCGGGAAGATCCCACATGCCGCAGAGCATCTAAGCCCGTGTGCCACAACTACGGAGCCTGCACTCTAGAGCCCGCGAGCCACAACTACTGAAGCCCGCGCACCTAGAGCCCGTGCTCCGCAACAAGAGAAGCCACCGCAATGAGAAGCCCGCGCGCCACAACAAAGAGTAGACCCCGCTCGCTGCAACTAGAGAAAGCCCACGTGCAGCAACGAAGACCCAACGCAGCCAAAAATAAATAAAATAAAATAAATTTTTAAAAAAAGAGTTGCTGAATCATCTGAAGTATACAATAATTTTTTTGAATCTCATCATTTATCCTGGAACAGTTGTGTTGACATTTGCACTGATGGTATTAAAACAGTGGTGGGTAAAATTGCTGGTGCCTTACAACAAGTGAAGGCAATGGCAACAAAATGAACTAGTCATCATTGTATTCTTTACCACTACCCATTTGCAGAAAAAAGGAAAAAAAAGAGAGAGAAGCCAGTTTCACTTAAGAAATTCATAGATGAAACAGTAATAATTACTAACTTTATTAAGACTTGACCCTTGAAATATATATATCTTTAATATTTTATGACAATTGTCTGGAAAGGCATTTGGTCTATTAGGTTGAATGATATGATATGACATTGCCATTTGTTCTAATCAAATACTGTTTGAGTTGTGAGGTGAACTATTCTCTATTTTTTATGGAACACCAATTTTACTTGACAAACTGGTTATTCAGATTTGGGTATTTGTCAGTTTTTGGTTTTTTTTTTTTATGAACAAAGCAAGCCTGTCAAGAAACAACTGACAGTATTTATTCCCAATGATAAAATTCAAGCCTTCAAATGAAAATTAGAATTTGGGAAACTTCTGACACCCTAAGCTTGAGAGCTTCCCAATATTGGAAGACATTTTTGATGCAGTCAATTGTGATATGTTATCAGCAAATATGATTTTTTCTGTATTATATAATGAAAGGCGGCAACATTACAAAATTTGCGTAACTCAATAGAGTAATATTCTCCAAATGAACAATGCAAGACCTTAAAAAATCACACGTGGGTAAAAGATCCATTCAAGGTGCAAGAGAGACCAATGGATATTAATGCATCAGAGTACAAAAGGTTCACTGATATGGTTTCAGATTCCACAGTGCATTTGTCCCTTAAGGAATTACCACTTATTTTGGTATAATATTAAAAAAGAATATACACAATTATCTGAAATGACTATTAAAACAGTTCTTCTTTTTCCAACTACATAGCTGTATGAGGACAGATTTTCTTTATATACTTCAACCAAAACAACATATTGCAACAAATTAAATGCAGAAAAAGATACACTCTGTCTTCTATAAAACCAGACCTTAAGAGATTTGTGAAAATGTAAAACAATACTGCTCTTCTCACTATTTTTTCTGGTTTAGAAATAACAGTTTTTTAAATAAATTAGTAAGTGAAGATTTTTTATTTTATTGGTAGGATGTAGACAATACAGCATTCAAACTAATAGTTCCATATTGGACCAACAATTGTTGAACACCTGACTCCAGAACATTCCTCTCTTCTCCATTTCTATTTAAACTGTCCAAGACAGGACTTCATCTCTCACCTGAGCCAAATGATTGCCCGTCTAGCCTTGTCCACCTCCAGACTGCCATCAGCATGCCATATATACACCCAAATCTAAAAATTCCTCAACTCTACTTAAAGATCCTTCAAATGGCTCCAATCATCTTTAGCATCGAGTTCAACCTTCGTAGGATGGCAGGTGTCCAAGCCCTGCCTTCCTCACAAGCCTCATCTTCCTCATTACTTGCAGTATTTCCAAACTGAATATAGTTGCTCATATATCTGGGACTTAGCTTCCACTGTTCCTTCTGCACAAAATGCTCTACCCTTCCTCACCTGGCCAATTCACACTCATCTTTCCCAAGACTCAGATTAATATCCAACACCCCTGGAGCCTTCCCTGACCCTCCCTCCTCCCCACCCTCACTCTCACTCCCAGACTGGCATAAGGGCCCCTATTCTGCATCCCCACACAGACTTCCATCATAGCTCTTAAGCTGTACTGAAATTATCCATTTGGGTGAGTCTGTCTCTTCTGCTCCACTATAAATTCCCAGGACATGTATCCCTTGTAAGTAGCCAACAACCTGTTATGTAGTACACATTTAATTGGCTGGTAGAAACAAATATAAATGCTTCCAAAATTACTTATGTGCAACACCACAGACATCAAAATAGACACTTTGGCCCCTGAATTAGAATTCCTTCATTCTCAGCACCTGGATACTATAAAACTATTTCCTATATCTTACAAATATAAAAAGCTCAGCTGTCTTTGCCCAGGATTCTTTGGTTCATATCAACTTTGTAAAGAGTGTAAAATGCTTTCAGGAGCTTTCAAAACAGATATATTATGTAATACATTGATTTTTTGATGCTTTCTCTGAAAAATAATAATTTATTATCTCCATAGTAATGTAAAACACTTTTTAACATCTCAGGAAACATTTAAACTTCTGGGTATTCAATAGTTTTTTAATGCAGAGGAACAAATTAGACCATATATTTTTAAATTTCATTTATTCTTCAATATGATAGTGCCCTCTAAATGGCAGGTACTTTTCTAGGCACTGGGGCACAGTAGTACCTCAGACAAAAAGTCCTGTCTTTGTGGAGCTTATATCCAGAGGTATAAACATTCTGGTCATACACTCAGATACTATTACTGAGATATATATACTCAGTTCTACTGAGACTCACATACTTCCTAGAATACCTACAACATCTGACCTACTGAGCTATGACGCAGACAGCTGTAGTTAGTAAGAGCCATAAACTGCTTCCTTACAAATGATGTAACACATTATTTTGTGTGTTTTTGCCTGGGAAGAATAAAAAATTATCTCTGGAAATAGTTTCCTAGGTCCTGTTTGCAGCAAATTATTAACATCTGATATCAAAGCACAGTATACCCTTGTATTTCCATTGAGGAAATTTGTCAAAGCAGGTAAATATACCTGTCTAGTAACCTAATCATTATGAGGATGAATTAGTGAAAGATATGCACATCTCGGAACACTCCTCAGTGCTGACAGAATGAACTTGTAACGCCTCTAAATACTGTATGCACAACTTTGCATATTATGCACCAATTGTGTCAAGGCAAAATTAATGCTAGAGTGCCCCTGGAGACATCTCTCTGGAGCTTTTTCTTGCCTAAAGTACCTATGAAATGTGCCACATTTTGTCCCACAAATATTTTCTGAGTAGCTATGATGTCCATGATGTAAAGTAACTCCACTGCTTTCCAGTAGGTACCCAAGGCCTGTCCTCTAATGGATGGGCAGAAGATGCTGCTTGTACAAAGCCAGGTCACACAGCTGAACATCTCAATCAATTAGATGCCCTGTAAACAGAGGTTGAATCACAGCAGTGCTACAATATCCTGAAATACTTTCCAGTCTAGCAACTGATTGAAATCCCAGTATGTAAATTGGAAGACAAATTTGTCTTCCCCCTTTTTTTAACACTTCATTTCCAAAGAAATGAAAATTTTGTCCATTGGATTTGAGGAAATATTCACATACTATAACTGTGTGTATGAGTTGTGCAAAATCATATGCTATATATGATGGAGTAATGTTCAGTGTTGGTCTGAAGGGCTAGCTGGTATACTACAGTCTCTAATAAGTAATGATCCAAACTCACATAAAACACCCACATGAAACAAGTGCACTCTCCTAAAATTCACCCTTAGAGTAAATTGTTCTTAGTTCATGAGGGTGTTTCCTGGTTTCTATTTATAATGATGAACTTTATCCATAATAGACACACATCAAAATATAAGGTGAGCTTTGTCTAAAAGGGCAGAGAATTACAAGTTCTGTGGTTGCTTCTGCTTTCTCTGCCTTGTTGACAATTCAGATATTTCATTTCCACACATACAAAAGAAACCACCGTCATATATACTGGATGTGGGAATATTGTCAATTCTTGCCTGCCTTAAAAGTTACTAAAATCTGAGCTGCATGAAACAGAATGGTGAAGAAAGAAGAGTATCTTCACACAACTCCCCTTTTTCCTCTCCATTTTCCTTTTTGCCACTCTTTTCCCACACAAATCTATAGACTCCAGATGGTAACACATAGTCCAGAATTATCCTTCCCTATATATCCTTCTACTATAAAAAACTTCCATCCTCTGGGAAGTTAGCTCAGCTTTCAGGAAGAAAATGCTGATAACCGAATCACTTTGCTCTGCACCTGAAACTAACACAACATTGTTAATCAACGATACTCCAATATAAAATAAAATTTTTTTAAAAAAAAGAAAATGCTGATAAACTGATTCACATTGTAATATAAATAAACAACTTTGTTACCTTTCATGGGAATAATTATTTTTTAAAGAGAAAAAAATCTGAAGACAATTAATTAAGCCCAAAGGACTGAACGTTTCATAGTTGAATTTGGGATCTGAAGTAATTATGTGAAGAAGATTTTTGAGAGAAAAACCCTTCACTCTTCCTTTGTGTAAGATATTGGCCCATGTGCATCTGCAAAGGCGTGAAGCTGCCAATCTTCCCAGCATTATTCTACTTTCCTTTAGGTAATGACTTAAACCTTCTCTTTTCCCAGAAGAAAAGGTTAAATTTGAAAGGTGGGTTAATTTGAGCTTAATGCCTTGTTAATATAGAAATAGGATACCATACTTCTAAATGGTCAGTACACAGTTGTTTAATAAACATGTTGATTGCACAGATTTATATGTTGACTTATCTTTTTCAAAATTTTCAGTCATAATATTTTCCCTTCCTTTTAAACACAGGTGACACATATTTGTCAAATTTGATTAGGGCCTTATATGAAGAAAAATTTTATCAAGAAGAATTTTTCTTCTAGAACTTTTAATTCAGAATTTAAAACTTGAAGTTTGGGGGCTTTTGTTGGGGGAGGAGTTGGGGGGGGCTTGGTTTTTTCACATAAGTCTACAGGGATTTATTTTGAATTTCTATAAACAAGGACAGTAGTATGTAACAAATAGAAAGACTAATTATAAAAATGTTTAAGAGCTGAGAAGGAGACATTAACCTAGACCATGTACAGGAGAGACATCATTACCCCCAAAATAAAAAATAATTATAGACCCACAATATAATAATACTTTCATTTACTGATAAGGTTAATAGTAACTACACCATGTACTGAATACTCTGTTAGGTGCTTATATATACTTTATCTCTTATGTAGTTAATGCCTGGGAGAATGGCCAAAGATTAAGGTGAAATACGCAGTTATGAAATTTTCCCAACCACCATCCACATTAGCAGACAAAATATAACAAACATGGATTGCTGTGAATTGAAAGGATAATTTAACATTGGAATTCATTAATGAGGAAATCTGAACTCTCAGTTACTAAAAGACTATGCAAATTTCATATAACATTAATGACAATTATTCATTCAAACAATCACCTCACCTCTCCCAAAATTGATTTTGCTTACTACCATGGCCTGCAGGCCAAATCTGGCCTATTGCACAGCCTGTCTCTTAAGAATGGTTTCTACATTTTTTAAAAGTTACATTTTAAATGGTTATATAAGTGCTTACATAATATCCTCTATCTTGTCTCTTAGTCCACAAAACCTAAAATATTTACTATTTGGCTCATTACAGAAGAAGTTTACGAACGCTTGCTTTAAGCAAAAGTGCTCAGAAGCACTGCAATGTCATGGCTTTGAAGCCTGCAAACTCAGCTCTAGCACTGACCAGCTATGTGTTTTGGGGCAAGTCCTTCATCTCTGAGCCTCAGTTTACTCACATATAAAGTGGACTATTAGTATCTAAATCAAATTGCTAAGACCACATGAGATAATGTACAACGTACGTAAAGTATCTGATACATCCTAGACACTTCATGTTAGTTCCCTTCCAGTTCCCGTAAATTATTATGACCATTGAGTGAATCTCCAGCCTACTTGTATGTGTGTGGCTGAGAGAAGAAGGGAGAATAGATTACATATTGAGCAAAAACTTTTCATACCTTTTGTCTGCATAGCATTTCCCCCCAGAGTACTTTCCCACTTGTGCAATCCAACTGTTAGGAAGAAACTCAATGTATTCTTTTTAAAATCATAGCTGTAGAAGTTGTAGGTCAGAAAATTATTATAATGAACAAAGATGCACTAAATTAGACATGAGGTTCAGTAGACAGATTCTCCTGTTAACATCCTTCCACTTTTCTCTCTTTCCAACAAGCATGCTCAAATTTCATCTCTTAACCTCATTCTGGATTACATGTTGCCCTGCAGAGTTTCCTCTTCCTATCAGCCTACATCATCCTATACAGTTTAAACGTTCCATAAATGCTAGCAAACAGGGTCTGGGGGACCAAAAGACCAGCCTGTGATAAAGAGTAGAGGATAGATAGAAACAAAGTCATCTTTTAGTTTCATGTGCTCTGTTCTAACTCTCAGAATCTTTGACCAGTGATTCTCAACCCCTTTCTTCCCCCAGCACACCTGAGAGGTATGATACACTCCCACCAGTAAGGTGTTCTCTGGCCACTACGATCTTCAAAATGGGGTTGTATGGCCCTTGAAAACACCTCCCCAGTGATTGTGATAGACCATTAAGGAGGAATTCCGGATCTGTTGGACAACTATTGCTTTAAATTACTTTACCCAATAATTCTAGCGCCATAGAACACTCTATGACATAAATCACAGCAAGATCCTTTTTGACCCACCTCCTAGAGAAATGGAAATAAAAACAAAAATAAACAAATGGGACCTAATGTAACTTAAAAGCTTTTGCACAGCAAAGGAAACCATAAACAAGACCAAAAGACAACCCTCAGAATGGGAGAAAATATTTGCAAATGAACCAACTGACAAAGGATTAATCTCCAAGATTTAAAAGCAGCTCATGCAGCTCAATATCTAAAAAACAAGCAACCCAATCCAAAAATGGGCAGAAGACCTAAATAGACATTTTTCCAAAGAAGATATACAGAAGGCCAACAAACACATGAAAGAATGCTCAACATCATTAATCATTAGAGAAATGTAAATCAAAACTACAATGAGATATCATCTCACACCGGTCAGAATGGCCATCATCAAAAAATCTACAAACAATAAATGCTGGAGAGGGTGTGGAGAAAAGGGGACACTCTTGCACTGTTGGTGGGAATGTAAACTGTTACAGCCACTATGGAGAACAGTAGGGAGGTTCCTTAAAAAACTAAAAATAGAACTACCATATGACCCAGCAATCCCACTACTGGGCATATACCCTGAGAAAACCATAATTCAAAAAGAGTCATATACCAAAATGTTCATTGCAGCTCTATTTACAATAGCCAGGACATGGAAGCAACCTAAGTGTCCATCAACAGATGAATGGATAAAGAAGATGTGGCACATATATACAATGGAATATTACTCAGCCATAAAAAGAAACGAAATTGAGTTATTTGTAGTGAGGTGGATGGACCTAGAGACTGTCATACAGAGTGAAGTAAGTCAGAAAGAGAAAAACAAATACCGTATGCTAACACATATATATGGAATCTAAAAAAAAAAAAAAAATGGTCATGAAGAACCTAGGGGCAAGACGGGAATAAAGACACAGACCTACTAGAGAATGGACTTGAGGACACGGGGAGGGGGAAGGGTAAGCTGGGACGAAGTGAGAGAGTGGCATGGACATATATACACTACCAAACGTAAAACAGATAGCTAGTGGGAAGCAGCCGCATAGCACAGGGAGATCAGCTTGTTGCTTTGTGACCGCCTAGAGGGGTGGGATGGGGAGGGTGGGAGGGAGGGAGACGCAAGAGGGAAGAGATATGGGGACATATGTATATGTATAGCTGATTCATTTGTTATAAAGCAGGAACTAACACACCATTGTAAAGCAATTATACTCCAATAAAGATGTTTAAAAAAAAAAAATTCTAGTGCCATTTATACCACTCAGACTACCTGAAAAAGAGGGACTAGATTTAACAAGAGTCTTCACCTGTATGAAATACAAGCAGATTCAGGTTTACCTTTGATTATGATTCCTTGGAAAATAGAAGGAGGGTGGATTTGGTTTCAATGGCTAGCCTACCTATAGCTGTATTTTATGAGACACCATACCATAACCAGCAGCCCTCCTGGAGAAAATTATAGAGAAAGGCGATAGGCTTATGTTTGAATGGACTGTTAGCACCCAAATAGGTACAATGAGAGGTGAATTTTTAAATACAGGTGTGATGAGGAAAAGGAAGAGAGGTCTGACAGAAACCAAGGACTCCACAAGTATCCTTAATGAAAATTACAACAAAAAGAGTAGATGCAAACAGATAATCTGATAAGAGTAACCAGATTGCTAAAACACCTGGATTTTTAAAGAAAGTCACACCTACTTTCTCATAACGAGATTCTACTGCAGAGAAGGGACTATGTGATCATGATTTGGGGAAAGCAGAATTTAAGGAAAAACAGAAAGGAAACTAAGTTTTTAGCCTGTATATTTCAAGAGTCTCAAATATATGTGTCTGTGTGTTCATTTATCTGAAGATATTTGTTAAGGAAAAAAATTTTATTTTAAGAGAAGATAAAAAGGCAATATCCAGCAATCTATCATCAG
The DNA here is from genome assembly GCF_028023285.1 of Balaenoptera ricei. NCBI lineage: Eukaryota > Metazoa > Chordata > Mammalia > Artiodactyla > Balaenopteridae > Balaenoptera > Balaenoptera ricei. Next base: position 112,273,608 of record NC_082642.1, read on the forward strand.
TTTAAATTCTATTGGACAGGGCTTCCCTGGTGGCACAGTGGTTGAGAATCTGCCTGCAAATGCAGGGGACACGGGTTTGAGCCCTGGTCCGAGAAGAACCCACATGCCACTGTGCAACTAAGCCAATGTGCCACAACTACTGAACAAAAACAGTCTATGCCCTCATGGAGCTTACATTCTACTGGGAAAGACAGACAATAATAAAATAGCTATACAAATATAAAGGGGAATTCCCCTTTATATGGTGGAATATGGTGGTCCAGTGGTTAGGATTCCACGCTTCCACTGCCTGTGGCCAGGGTTCTATTCCTGGTCAGGGAACTAAGATCCCGCAAGCCGCATGGCACGGCCAAAAAAAGAAAAAGAACATTTAAAATTTAAAAATATATATATAAAGCCAGGTTGTGATAATCTGCTGTGAAGAAAAACAAAGCAAGGCAAAGGGAGACAGCCAGAGATTCTATTTTAGCCAAAGAGGTCCTGGAAAACTTCTGTATTATCTTCCAAACCTATGTGATGGCAAAGCAGTTTGAGACCTGAGAGTTATTGTCTCCTGTCTGTTTTGAACTTTGAGCAAGCTTCCCCACTCCCACAGGTTCAACTCTGACCTGTATTAAAAACTCCAGATTCCTATCTCCAGCTCTGACCTTTTCTCTGAGTTCTAATTCCATGATGCCAAGAGTATAATCGACAGAACTAAAACCACACTATCTCCCCCTGGGCTCCTTTACCCCCCACCAAAAGACTATCTTCATTTTTCTAGAACTGTCTAGAGGACTTAATGTTTTGTCTCTTTCTGCTCCTTTATTCCACTGTAAAAAAATTTTTAAAGTACTAAAAGTTCCTTCTCCAAAATGCTTCCCACAGATCCTGTAGTCCGCATTTTCACAAGCGTCACATTTAAGGGCAGCTGGAAGTTTGTTTGGGAAAGCCCTGCTCAACCACAATTGGACCCTATGACCTCCCATATCAAAACTAAATCCCTATGCCTCGTTTTCATACCCTTCAAAATCCAGCTGCCTCAGATCGGTTATGGACTGAATTGTGTATCCCCAAAATTCATATGTTGAAGCCCTGGTCCCCAGTATCTCAGAGTATGATTGTATTTGGAGATAAGGGCCTTTAAAGAAATAATTAAGTTAAAATGAGGCCATTAGGATGTGCCCTAATCCAATCTGACTTATGTCCTTATTAAAAGAGAGACACCGGGGACATATGTGCAGAGGAAAGGCCATATGTGCCCACGTGAGAAGGCAGCCATCTGCCAGCTAAGGAGAGAGCCTTCAGGAGAAACCTGCTGGCCCTTTGATCTTGGACTTCCAGCCTCCAGAACTGTGAGAAAACAAATTTCTGTTATTTAAGCCGCCCAGTCTGTAATACTGTCATGGCAGCCCTAGCAGACTAATGCACTATCCCTTCATATTTCTATCTACTACTTAACATGCAGTCTTACAAATGATCCTGGAAAACACTACACTAATTGTTGTCCCAAACTTTTATCCAAGCTAGAATTCTTGCCCGTAATATTCTTCATCCCTTCTTAAAAGCACAGGGTTTTGAAGTCAAACAAACCTAGATTCAAATCCCAGCTTCATTCACTTAACAGCCATGTAGCTTTAATTAACTTCTCTAAGACTCTGTTTTCTCATCCATAAAATGGGTACATCACTGAATTCAGTCAGTATGTAGGTTAAATGAGATAGTGTACATGACATGCCCAACATAACACCTGGTACACAGCATACATTCAATGGTGATAGTTGTAGTCGATATTCATTTTTCAAAGCTCCATTTAATACCAGATTGTTAAGCATTCTGGCCTCTTTGGACCACCAGCCCAACTTGAAGAGAATATAGAAGAGGAGAATCATGGAGTCAAGCTTGGAGCCCTACCCTACAGGGCCTGATGCCACCTGAGAACATTGGAGTTAATGTGATAAGCCACGGGGAGCCAGTCAAGGTTTTTGAACCTAGGAAAAGCATGATCAAAGCCATGCTTTAGGAAGGATAAAGTGACAGCTGCGTGTAGATGATCACGACAGACACCATGCAATATTAGAGGTGACAGGTCATAAAGAACTAAACTTGAGTGGTGCTTATAAGAACGGAAAGAGGGAAGAATTGTTTAGAGAAATATTTCAGACATATAGTCTACAAGACTGAACACTGAAAGGGAGGACAGAGTCAGAGGTCACCCCAGGGAAGGCCTTGAGATTGCTCGAGTGCTAGCACCATGAACAGAAACATGGAGGCCGGGTGAAGATGCAGGAGCACAGGGGAGGCATCCAGCTTTATTTTAACCTTCACATTTCATTCCCTGTGCTGCTCCTGCCACTGCATCTCACCCCGTATCTGCAGTCTGATCAGGTGCCCTTCTCTTCCAGTAAAACTGCAAGAAGGGATTTCAAAATTAATTTACACAAAGATATAAACGGTAACGTTTCTTAAAGGCTAGTCTTCATTTTAAGAAAGCCCCCGCTCCAAAGATGAACAACAAGAAACGTGGATAACTGACAAACATAAGTGAGGTATGGGATGGAGACAGCATGTCCTTTCGCAAATATTATCATTACACATTCCACCTCCTCCTGCTACAAACACTTTGGCTGCAATCTGGGCCATCCCTAGATTTTGACATTAGTGTTGTGTTTAAGAACCACTTTCTTATCTTAATGCTGGATGCTGTTCAACACTGCAAAAAAAAACAAAATTGTTTCCGTTGGCTGTTTGAAAGCTGAGAAACATCAGCACAGAACAGCAGGGCTGGGAAGGTCCATGATACAATCAGCATCGGCCGTCCTTCAGATAGCTCCAGTTCCTCTACCCTGACACTAGAGAGGCCAAGGGTAAATGCGGCAGCCTTGCCCAGTGCTCGTTTTCCATCTCTCCAAACCTTGTCTTCCACCGCTAATTAAACCCACCTCCTTTACCCTGGACAGAGATATAAAACAGAAAGTTCTTACGGTCTTCAAAATAGCTTTTCACAGATTAGAAAACAAACAATTCTTTCGGGCTTCCCGGGTGGCACAGTGGTTGAGAATCTGCCTGCTAATGCAGGGGACACGGGTTCGAGCCCTGGTCTGGGAAGATCCCACGTGCCGCGGAGCAACTGGGCCCGTGAGCCACAATTACTGAGCCTGCGCGTCTGGAGCCTGTGCTCCGCAACAAGAGAGGCCGCGATAGTGAGAGGCCCGCGCACCGCGATGAAGAGCGGCCCCCACTTGCCACAACTAGAGAAAGCCCTCTCCCAGAAACGAAGACCCAACACAGCCAAAAATAAAAAACTTAAAAATTCTTTCACTTTTTTTTTCCACTCTGGGTTATTTATTCAACCAAAATTCATGGAGTGACCATGCACATACACTGCAGAGGTGAGGGAAGGAGATGGAGGAAAGGAAAGGAGGGTGAAAATCCAAACTCCTGCAATTCCTACCCTCAACATGTTCTCGGTTCGGTTAGTCTTCATTCACATCTGTGGATCACCTTTGTAGCTCTGACCCCCTTAAATCTCCCACAAGCCTTTCTAGGTTTCTTTTAAATGTGGGATTCCATGGTAAATAGTCCACATTTTCAAAAGGATCTGACCCATATTTTCGAAATTCCCAGCCATGCACTTGTTTGAAAAGTGCATACATTGTAATACGTAGGCACGCAAGGGTGAGTGTGTAGGAGAGGTTGATTTAATAGTCGTGATGCTGAATCATTCAGCAGATTATTTACCCTGAACTTCATATCACTTTCTGTCATATATTCACTGCACTCGGCCAAGCACTGCACAAAATGTATTAAAAAGAAATCAACCTGGTACTGCTGCTATAGAAAATGGTAATATTAAACATCGAATTACCATATGATCTAACTCCACTTCTGGGTATACACCCAAAAGAATTGAAAGCAGAGACTAAAAACAGATTATTTATACACCTATGTTCACTGCAGCATTATTCACAGTAGCCAAAAGGTGGAAGCAACCCAAGTGTCCATCAAGGGAAGAATGGATACACAAAACAGGGTATGTACATAAAATGGAACATATTCAGCCTTAGAAGGAATTTCTGACACATGCTACAACTTGGATGAAACTTGAGGATATTATGCTAAGTGAAATTAGCAAGTCACAAAAGGACAAATGTTGTATGATTCCACTTATATAAAGTACCTAGAGTTGTCAACTTCATAGAGACAGGAAGTAGAACAGTGGTTGCCAAGGGCTGGGGAAGGGATGAATGGGGAGTCGTTGTTCGATGGATGTGAAGTTTCAGTTTGAGAAGATGAAAAATTTCTAAAGATGAATAGTAATGATGATTGCACAACAATGTGAATGTACTTAATGCCATTGAACTGTATAATTAAAAATGGTTAAGATGGTAAATTTTATGTTATGTATACTTTATCACAATTTCTTAAAATATTTAAAACATTTAAGGATATAATAGAAGAAAATGTTCCTGAAATAAAGAAATATGAAAAAAAAGGAATCATCCCTCTTCTAGAAGCAGGTGCTTTAAAAATCCATGGCAATGATGCAGACACAAAGCAAAACACAAAGAGGCAACATGCCAGGGGAAAATCTTTTTGACCTCAATTGAATAAGTATGTGTAAGAGCATTTACAGCTGTGTGTTTCAACCTTTCTTTCATTATCATACCCACTAAGGAACTTTGTAAATATTTTTTCCCTAACCGTCTCCTGATGAAAGTTTAAAACCACAGATAGGGACTTCCCTGGTGGTGCAGTCCTTAAGAATCCGCCTGCCAATGCAAGGGACACGGGTTCGAGCCCTGGTCCGGGAAGTTCCCACATGCCGCGGAGCAACTAAGCCCGTGCGCCACAACTACTGAGCCTGCACTCTACAGCCTGTGAGCCATAACTACTGAGCCCGCGTGCCCCAACTACTGAAGCCCATGCCCCTAGAGCCCGTGCTCCACAGCAAGAGAAGCCACTGCAATGAGAAGCCCGCGCACCACAAGCAAGAGTAGACCCCGCTCACAGCAACTAGAGAAAGCCCACGCACAGCAACGAAGACACAACGCAGCCAAAAAAATAAATAAATAAAACCACAGATACACTGTATATTTGTTTATGTACAATGGTCCTTTAGAGGGCCACAAACCATTGTGATATCTGAGATATTGCCCCCCCAAGAACCAATTTTGCCCTCTTGTATGCAATATCACCCTCTTTGAGAAGGCATGATTTGCAGTATTAGCCACTCTAAAAAATGGGTGCCATGACAAACAGCAAATCTGACTGAAATAATCAGAGGGCTGGGAATGCACACATACTAACCAACACTAAAATGTGTCCAAAAGTCTATCGCCAATATTAAAAGTATCTGCACACTACTAAACATCTGAACAAAAAGTGAGAAATTCATTTTTAGTGTCTCCAAGTATCCAAAAATTGCCATTGTAGAGATGATATAACATCTAATTGATTAACGGGTTTTTGAGAAGTTTAATTCAGATATTTAGTATCATGTATAGAGAATGTAGCATTACCATTGTAATGGTAACATACCATGACATAGTTTATTTTTCTACCTGGTAAAATGACATATGCAGATTTTATAGAAAAACTCCATAATTTTTCTCATTACCTGGAATTTAAGGAGCCTTATAATTTTGCTACTCAGAGTGTGGACCTTGCAATATCAGAATCACCTGGAAGCTTATTAAAAATGCAGAATTACAAGCTCCACCCCAGACTGACTGAAACAGAATCTGTAGTTCAATGAGATCGCCAGGTAATTCTTATGCACATTAAAGTTTGAGAAACACTGCCTTAAAAGACAAATACCATCCAAGTAGATTTATTTATTACTCCACTCATCCTATACTACGGAGCCTATAGGAAATGCAAACTGGAAAAGAATCATGCAAAATTTTTTTAAAAATCACAAGATACAAAACATGCAAATTTCTATCCTGGGGCCTACCCCCTCAAAGAAGTTAGTTCAGGTAGTTAACTCACTCTGCAATAGCAGGGATGGTTGAGAGCAGGTGAACGGGTTTGGCAGATGCCTGCAGCTCCTCTCTTCAGAAGCAGCAGCAGAGGGCCCTTCACCAGAGGTGTGATTAGGAATGCTCTTCCAAGCCTTAGCTTTTCAGCATGGAAGAAAACATCCTGAGGGGAGCAATGTGAGCAAGCAGCAGGATTCCCCTTTCTTTATAATCCCAGCTGTTGTGTCCAAAAACGACTCAACAACTAAGAGGCTGCCTCTCCCCAAACATTAGCCCAACCACTCCCATTAATTCCACCATATAGCTTCACTCTTTGAGGTCTGATTTTCCCTGTGGTCTTCTTAAAATATGAAGGGTTATGGTGGTTATCAACTACCCTAACTAACCACCAGTTAAAACTGAACAGGGAGTAGATGGTAGCCAGGTGTGAGCTAGGGAAAAGGAGGGACCCTAGGGAAATCAGAGCCCTGGAAAAAAGGTTGACCTCTCCTCATTGTACCTCCGCTAATATCTCAGTGGCCTGGTGGCAAGGGCACTGGCTATGGGGACACGGCCCCTCAGATTCAAATCCAAGCTCTGCCACTTACGATCTGGGGGATCTTGAACCAACTGTCAATCCCTCTGAGCCTCAATTTCCTCACCTATAAAATAAGACTAATTATGCCTACCTCAGATGCCATTATGAGGGCTGAATGAGATCTTGCTGGTCAACTCCCAAAACGAGTGTTTAATAAATGTAAATTCCCTATCCACTAACTCCCCCAAGAAGCAGTAGTGTATTTTCATCCACTTAGCTTGGAAGGAAAGTGTTTTACCTCACAGACAGTCCCAAAGTAAAGGAACAGGAAGTGCTTTAATCAGAAACCACGTATGCAAGATTTAATGACGGGCTTCACCAAAACTGTAGGGGGCATGATGCTCTCTGAGCCTGTTAGAGATTACATAACCCCGAAACTGCCAGTCAGCAGAGAGCTGAATTCCCCTCTTAGATGTATGCATGCGTCCTCTTCTCATGGAAAACAGTGGAAATTCAAAATGGTTAAAAAGATGCTAAACCATCAAAAAAATCTTAGTTCACAAGAAATCACAGTAAAATGCCTATGAAGTTCATAGTAACTTTGGGGCAACTTCAAAAATTGATTAAGAGATCCAAGAATCATAGAAATTTTAGAAGCATCCCACCGCCCACTTTGACTACATCAGTCAAGGCCCAGGTAACATCTGGAATTAGGAATATCCACCTTTCTCACCATCAGGAGTTCAGCATCAGGCCAAGAAAGCCAAAAGGTGAAGTCAGCCTCCTGATCTTCCTATTAACCTGGGGGGAAAAATCAAGAGGCCACCAGACCAATGTCAGCTAAGAGCCAAAAGTAAATGGTTTTCTCAGGAGCAGTTCACTGTGCATCTCAGAATAATTAGAAAATCTTCCCTCTCAGTAGCGCTCTCCACAGCATTTTAACTTCTGAGAGGGTTTCTTTTGGTTCTAGACTTCTTTCAGGACAAAGTAGAATGAGAGAGGTTTGCCTCAACTTCCTCAATGAGGAAAAGTCTGTAGCTGGACAAATAAATTATGCTGAGCATGGTCATCACCTCCATGCTGGGAAGGACACTGCCAAACGTTTAACACGAGGTTTGTTGTGCTCCCACTTTTTTTTTTTTTTTTGGCCACGCCACATGCCTTGCCGGATCTCAGTTCCCCCAACAGGGACTGAACCCAGACCCCCGCATTAAAAGCCTGGAATCCTAACCACTAGGCCACCAGGGGACTCCCATGCACCCAGCTCTTGTGCTAACTCTTCCCAGACTGTCTCTCCTATAGCCTCTGTACCCTACCCAACTGTGTCTTTAGCAAAAGCAAATTGATGTTCTAATGAAGAGAGGTGGTAGATCATACATTGTACTCTGAAGCCAAATAAAAAGACTTTAGGGTTATCTGAATGTTTAGATGATCTGTGTGGTTGATCTCCTTCCTCCTCTATCAGGGATTGTTGAGGGGAATGAATAAGCCTTGGAAAATTTTCTCTTCTTTTATTGTCTAAACAACCTACTGACAGGAGAGGCAAAAAAAAAAAATTATTCCACCTGATCAATAATGTATTTCTTTAGATGCCAGATTTAAAGTGAGGGAATATATATTATAAAGTGCTTAAAATTTACATAATAAATGTCATCCTCTGAGACACCTCCACCCCATACGGCCAGTTCACTAATCCTCCTGGAGAGAATCTCAATCCATCCTACCTAGAAATGCACTTTTATTCACACAAAATCCCAGATTGTAATAGATCTGGGGGTTCAGCCAAGTCATCAAACTTCGAGATTTCCTTTGTTCACACAATGGTCTTGCAATACATGTCTTTCATTTTACAAAGGTAATATAAGAACTACATGCTATACAACATTTTGATCTACTCAGATATATTTTTCCATAAAGATATAGTTCTATGCCTACCCTCGGTGAGAAAGTATACCTCTAAGCCCACACTCAAACTTCCTGGGAGATTTCTACCTAGGAGTATCATAGGCTACTTCACTGGCTAAATAAAAGTTTTTACATTAGATTTATGATACTTTCATCACCCATCCTACCAACCTCTTCCATCAGCATCTTAGTCTTTCCTGGGCCTTCAAGGTGAACAGACACAATTCATAGTCATTATCAAACTATAAAAACATCCCAAATTTTCCATCCCCAAAATACTGCCCCCTAATATTTTGCCCCAAAACAAGTATGGTCACCCAAATATCAGAAAGTGACTCCAAAGTAAAGAATCTGAATATGGGAAAAGAAAACACACCAAAAAAAAGCATTTAAGATACTTTTTCATACTAAATATCAAAAAATAAAAATATACCTTTGTGTTTGAAGAGTCAAGTCATACAAATACGTAAAGGCAAATCAACTGTTTCCAGCTGTAATCAGCGATAATAACCCCAGTACGTGAGAGCATGAGAAAGATGATCAGTTTCCTTTTGAGGTTACATGATAAGCAGCAGCGACAGTTAAGCAGCCTTTTTCTCTACGAACTCGGCGTCTGACCTCTTGGCAAGAGAAGGCCAGGCCCTCTCCCTGGCCCCCTTTATAGCGTTCGCTTGCTGCTCACCGCTCTAGAAAGGGATGGGGGCGGGGGACGCTAAGGACCTGTTTCCTAAAATACAGAATACGGTCCAGCTCTCATTCGAAAGGGGCTGCGTGGGCACAGAGGAGGGGCGGAGGAGGCGGGAAGGGAGCAGCACGGACTTAGTTCGTGGACTTTTTTTTCTGCACCCTGGAAATTCCCAGGCCAGAAAGGTACCGACCCTAGTCCCGGACATTCCCCTCAAGGGTCGGCTCCAAGACCCGGACTGGAACCGCGCAGAGGAATCAGAAGCAAATCTGTAAACAAAACGTTTTCTTTTTTTTAGGGATGCCTTTTTTAAACGTCTCAGTGAAGTTACTGCCTGCATTGGCCTTGCCCCCTCCTTAGATTCACCTTCTCTGCTTCTTTCGCTTTTTCTGTACAGCCTTTAAGTGCGGGGGCTGAGGAGGGGGATACTTTCTACAGCGCGGCTTTTCAAATATGGCAATCAGAAAGTAGTGTCCCCATCGTGTGCCTGACAAACTAAAGGACAAGGAATCTGCGATGTAAATAAAGCAGTGGTCCCGTAACATGAAGATTACATTATTTTCATGTGGGGTGAATTTAAACAGAGAATGAACCATTGCGCAACAGTGAAAGGATGTCTTCTACGACATTAGGTTTCACTGTGGCTTCTTTTTCTTTTGGGACACTTTCGACTGTCATCTCTGTACTGCTTCCCCCCGCCTCCCCCCCCCCACCCCCACCCCACCCCCGCAAGGCAGTCTTACAATCCAGCTTTAGAATTAGACAGGAAATGTCTGGTTCTCCAATAGGAACGGGCATCTAGACCTAAACACCAGAAGATCCTTAAAACTTTAAGACAGCAGTCCTTCTTAAAAGAAGCCTGACTTCCTCTCATTTCACGCAGAATATTAAAAAGCAAAATGTAACACACTTAAGTTCACACGTTTTCTAAAAAGTTAAGCTGTAAGTGCACTTCTGAGACGAAGTGAACTTGAAGTGTATTTTGTGCCCTTCTACCTCCTGCGTCTTATAAACTGATGCCCTCAAAAACCCTCTGATTTTCCACCCTCACCCCCGTCCTCCCCCAGGATTCCTAGGCGCCCCTAGCACTCTGGGACTGTGGTCTCGCTTTCAAAGAGGAAAAGAGCACTTTCCAGACCTTACTTATTTATTGCACACTGAGGAGTCAGGCAAATGCACTCCACTGTAGACATAAACCCTGGCGAGAATAATGTTTAACACAAGAGAATGAATACACTTGGATTTCTGGCATGAGCGACTAGCTAATCTTTAAAAGCTGAATTTACCCAGATCTACAAAGATAATGCTGAGCAGCTTTTTTTTGGGGGGGGGGGAAGGGAGGGGCGTGGGAACGGAGTGGGGAGGTCTTATTTCTGCTGTTTCCCTTGGACGTTTATTTCCTAGTACTTTCTGGGTAACTATTTCCTTTAATAGGGCCCAGAAGCAGACTCACCTCTGGCTTGCAACACACGGATATAAAGGCTTACCATACACATTCTTGGCAAGCGCCCAGATGTATCAATCTGAAACTTAATATCTGAAGCTGGGAAGTATCAGTCAGTTGGTATTTAACAAAATGATGGTTGTTCAGAATGGTAAAATGGATTATATTGGAACAACAAACTTATATTTGCTAAAGAAAAGTTACTCTTAACTTTTATAAAATATAATTTTCATAGAAGAGCCTTATTATGGATTCTCCCTTTCACAAGTAGCATCAAATCAATCATTTGAGTTCTAGAATATGAGGAGATCCACTAAATGAAGTTAATGCTGTCATTCCAAAATAAAAATCGATATTTTAACCCAGTGAAATTATATATTAATCACCATTTTAATATTTTATTATAAATCTAAATGGCCAACCTATGTAAATAATGATATCATTTAGCTAAACTGTTAGGCAGACTTTTATAATTATGTCATGAAAACATAGAAAAATATTTGTATGTTAAATTTAAAAACACAGATAAAAATTACATGTTCTCTGTGATTACAGCTATGTGATTTAAAAAACCTAGAAGAGGGCTTCCCTGGTGGCGCAGTGGTTGAGAATCTGCCTGCCAATGCAGGGGACACGGGTTCGCGCCCTGGTCTGGGAAGATCCCACATGCCGCGGAGCCACTGGGCCCGTGAGCCACAATTACTGAGCCTGTGCGTCTGGAGCCTGTGCTCCGCAACAAGAGAGGCCGCGATAGTGAGAGGCCCGCGCACCGCGATGAAGAATGGCCCCCACTTGCCGCAACTGGAGAAAGCCCTCACACAGAAACGAAGAGCCAACACAGCCATAAATAAATAAATAAATAAATAAAATATTAAAAAAAAAAAAAAAAAAAAAACCTAGAAGAAAATAAACCAAACTGCTAATGCTCATCGCAGATGATAGAATTATGGATTCTATCCATAGATTTTCTTTTTCTAGATTTTACAATATTTTTATATTTAATATCCTTTACATTTATAAGGGAAAATATATTTAAAATCAACTATATTATTTGGTTGGCACGCTAACAGTCACAACTCTGTGGTATTGGCTTAAAATAAACTTTTCAGAAGAAATTAAAATATAGTATCTAATTGTTCTGAGAATGATTTAGGTAATATTCCAAACTCTACACTTAGGCATTTTTTTTAACTTCCACACGAGCATAGAAAGACACATTAGAAGGACAGAGTGAATGAGAATACGTTAAGAAACTGTGTCATCAAATCTTTAGGACATGTCACTAAATCAAAAAATAATGGGATGAGATCATGAGAAATCATTTGCACAAACAAGTAGTACCACTCCAAAGCTCTGGAGAGGCAGTGGAAATTGAAATTCTCCTGGGAAGACATGACTCAGCCTCCTCCAGTGATCCTTGAGTAAATGCTCAAAAATTCTTTCATAAAAAATAAAACCTCTTGACAAAGTCCAAAAAGTCCTAGTTGAAAAGGGCTATGGACTCTCACATACTTTAGTTCAAATCTAAACTCAAGTTCCTCATCTATAAAATGGAGCCATTATCTGCACTATTAGATCATGATCAGAATTAAATGTTATGGGAAAAGCTCCTAAAATAATAGACAAAAAATATTATTTCCTTAGTTCTATCTTCCCTTTTCCCTTAGTGTTTCTCAAAATGTAGAATACCACCATTGCATCAGAACTCCTGGGCATTTGTCACTAAGGTTGATTCCGCAATTCCCAGAGGCATAGCCCCTAATTCTGCATTTTTATCCAATATTCCAAGTGAGGGACTTCCCTAGTGGCGCAGTGGTTAAGAATCCGCCTGCCAGTGCAGGGGACACGGGTTCGAGCCCTGGTCCAGGAAGATCCCACGTGTCACAGAGCAACTAAGCCCATGTGCCACAACTACAGAGCCTATGTGCCACAACTAATGAAGCCCACACGCCCAGAGCCTACGCTGAGCAGCAAGAGAAGCCACCACAGTGAGAAGCCCACACACCGCAACAAAGAGTAGCCCCCGCTCGCCTCAAAGAAAGAAAACTCGCACGCAGCAATGAAGGCCCTACTCAGCCAAAAAAAATTAATTAATTTTAAAGAAAACTTAAAAAAAATATATTCCAAGTGATCCTTAGACACTCTAAAGGTTAAAGGCCATTAAAATTAAGCCATCTTAATATATTTAACTACCTGCTCCACTTCAGACTCAGAAAATAATTTAAAATCATATTTATTTATTTTATAAACTTGAAGGTGGCCCTCAAGGCTAGGAAAGAAAGATCTTAAACTCTCTGTTTTAAGTTAAAAACCCAGATTCTTTGACCCATTCTTCTAAGGGTGCATTTTTTCATGCTTTAGGCATCTGTCTTCATCTCTAAAGCCTCCCCAGTTTCTTCACATGTTCATTTAGGGATAAACAAAACTATACTCTATTGTAGCTCAAAAAGAAAAGAGTACTTACTAAATGGCACAAATTAATTTAAACTTATTTAAAATTAATAAGGTAAAGACAGTCAAGTAAAATTGATAATTCAATTATTTTAAGATAGCCAATAGGAACAGCACCTTTTACTTCCAAGCATGACAGAATGTGTGTACCTTATGCCCAAATCAACCCATCACAGATTTCAATATCTAAATTTAATTTTTAATTAGATTTTAATTTCTAATTTGGGTATGCAATTCAAAATAACAACCAAAAAAGAAATAGTCGAAATTGATGGAAATAATTTCCACAACTTTATAACAAACAATAGCAATCTTTACATAAAAGTCAATTCTTAAAACCCTCAAACTTCAGAACACAAAAATAAATTTTCCCTTATAGATTTCCCCCTTCCAGCTCCAAAAGTGGTTATTTTAGAATAAGTATTCATCCTGTAAAATTTAGCTTAATCAGATAAGTAGGAATTACCCAATGCAAATATCAATTCAATGCACAGATTTTACATATACTGCTTGCATATTTCCCTTTTGCTTCTTTTCTAGATAAAAGCCAGACACTGTAAATATTCTCATTAGAAAGTTCTGACCAAGGACACTGGCCTTTTCAAGTAATTCAGAAAAAACTGGATCATCAAGAGAAACTTCTAAGACACAGCAGTCTTCAGTGTGTTACAGGAGCCACTGACTACAAGCCTTGGGGTTAATTCACTTCCCACTGAAGATGTACCAATTACGCTATTCATGTAAATGTGCTCAATTTCCTTTACCAGACAAGCTACAAACACTCCACTGCCAACCAAACTTGTCCCTTCCACTTAGGTCACAACATTTTTCACACTTTTTAGCACAGTATCCCCTCCCCTCCCAGAAGAAGCTAGTTCAAACACACTCACTAGTATCTTCGGTTACAAGGGCAATATAGTGTGTAAATGCTGTTAATAATCGTTCCCCCATGGATAAGTCAAGATGGGAAAAAATCCTATAGGTAGATATAAATGTAATCTGCATTTTCTAAGCTCCTTACAAGTCATTATATAAAGTCCAGCTCTTTTTTAAAATTTTAAATACATATCAATGGCAGCCATCTCTCCATAGGGCCACCCATAAACTTTCCGCAGTGCAGGTGATAGAGAAGGTCACTGAATGTGATTCCTCCAGTACCCTGCAGGGCAGACTAGGTCTCCAAGGGGCACACAAAGGACAAGAACATGTCCAGTTGGTTCTTCACAATAACTTCATCTGGATGTAGCTTGTGGGGCAGATAATGGGCCAGGGTCATCTCCCAGGCGTCAACGAGATATACTCCAACTCCTGAGAACATCTTCCGAAGGATGGTGTCCAGCTGAAAGTTATACCAGTCGCTGTTGAAAAGGCTCACTTCAGGTCCCAGCTCTTGGGCATTGGCTGTCCGGATGACTACCACAGTCTTAGGGCTTCGATCCAAGAGCTGGACCACGGCTCGACGGATGTTCCTGAGCCGCCGGATATACACTTCCAAGGGGAAGGTGCTGAAATGAGACCACACAGCTATGGCCACCACTGTGTTCTTCCCTCCCACGATGCCATTCAGCTCATTCGCCACGTAACGGAGGTCATTGCTGAAGACGGTGGTGAAGCGGATCGGTGGACCGTGGCAGCGGTATTTGAGCAGGATGTTGTGCTTCTGGTCCACCGCAAGGAAGGGACCCACATTCTTGGGGCTACCCAAGCTAAACTCCACTAAATCTGAAACAAGGAAAACTCAGGTTCATAAGAATGTTTAAACCAAGCAATATATTTTGATTATTCTTTAGTTAGTGGCTTCAAAGAACAATTTTTTTTTTAATAAAACAACAAAAAGGTACAATACAAATGTAAAGGAAACACCTATTTCACTCCACCTTGGCCCCCTTGGCTTCAATGGACCTTTCTATTTTAACATATTTATTATTTAAATCACTCCATAAGCATGACATTGCAAGTAACACCATCAGCAATTGATTCTAGACCTGAAAAGCAAAATAACCTGTTTACCTCTAATTATTAGGCCAAGAAACCTTCCTGTTTGCACTGACTGTTGAATATCTAAACATCGATTTGGCATTTACACATTACTGTTCTAACAGATCAATATTATTTCTTCCAGGTCAAGAACTATAACTTCTGCTTTTTTACAAACACATAATAGTAACCAAATACCTCTTTTTGAAATAAGCAAAAGAAAGAAGCAACCACGCTTCTTTTGACTTTCAATTTCACCCTATGGATGGAAAACCCTGTTTATGTCTTAGAAAACTTCTCTCTCTCTGTCATAACAAACACAGCAGCACAAGTTAGAATTCCCTTCTCTCCCTCTACTTTATCTAAGTTGTGTTTCCAAGTCCTGCTCTCTGAAGATCCCAGGAATCAATGATTATTCTCCCTTATTACTCCTCAAGAAGGCTGTACAATTCATCACTGAACATTCACCCCATGAGGAAAGAGGGTCTGTCTGATATCCCTAAATATTCCTATAAGTGCCTCACACAGACCAGATTAAGTAACCCTTGGCAGCCAAACTGAATTCACATTTCCTAAGCACCTATTCCGTGCCAGCACTATTGTGCTATAAGCCAACAATGCAGGACTTTGCTGGCGGTCCAATGGTTAAGACTCCACACTTCCACTGCAGGGGGCATGGGTTCAATCCCTGGTCAGGGAATTAAGATCCCTCATGGCACGGCCAAAAAGAAAAAAAATCAAATAAAAAAATAATAAAATAAATTAGAATAGTTTCCCAGCTTTAAAAAAAAAAAAAAGCCAGCAATGCTCAGATGGGTAAGTCACAGTCCTTGCCCTCAAGGAGTTTACAGTCAATTCTGAAGAAGTAACATCAAACTATAATTGTCCCATATTATTTACTCTTTAGGGTTAAAGTCAAGGTTTCACTTTTTTCTCCATGAGTTCCCAGGCTCCTCTTCTAGATTCTCATACCTAATTCATTACTACTTAGCATGTGGCCCCACTTAAATTGAATAAAAGCTCAATTAACCATTCTTTCTTTTGATTAAGATCAAGCCCAACACAAGGTTTTATCGGGTAAAGATCTGTCTGCAAAGGGTAGGGTGGAAAATGATCAAGACACGCAATGTGATCATTGCTATGAAAGGAAATACCAAGCTACGTCATTAGAACTTAAGAATCAAGCAACTGGGGCCTCCCTGGTGGCGCAGTGGTTAAGAATCCGCCTGCCAATGCAGGGGACACGGGTTCAAGCCCTGGTCCAGGAAGATCCCACATGCCGCGGAGCAACTAAGCCCATGCGCCACAACTACTGAGCCTGCGCTCTAGAGCCCACGAGCACAACTACCGAGGCCCGTGTGCCACAACTACTGAAGCCTGCGTGCCTAGAGCCTGTGCTCTGCAACAAGAGAAGCCACCGCAATGAGAAGCCCGTACACCGCAATGAAGAGTAGCCCCCACTCACTGCAACTAGAGAAAGCCCGCACGCAGCCCAAAAATAAATAAATAAAATAAATCTAGTTAAAAAAAAGAATCAAGCAACTACAGGCTCCTGGAGGGCCCTGCCTGGTCAGCACCAAACTGTGCCTAGCATCATGCCATACAAATGATCTCCCTTCTCCTGCTTTTTAACTTATGCTTTATCAACTAGAACTCTGGTATGTCTGTTTCAATAAAAAAGCAAGCAAATCAAAAATGGAATTAACTTTCTATTTTGGGGGGTCATATCTACTTCCTCCTTTCCTTCTAAAAGTTAAATGTGAAACTAAGTTGATGTAATAAATAAAAGAGAAAAAAGAAAAACATCACACACAACCACTCCCAACTGTGGGAATTTGCTTTATGAAAAGCCCTGTCCATAAACAGCCATCAAAAACAGTTCCCTCTGCTCGATGTTATGTGGCAGCTTGGATGGGAAGGGAGTTTGGGGGAGGATGGATACATGTATATGTATGGCAGAGTTGCTTTGCGGCGCACCTGAAACTATCACAACATTGTTAATCGGCTATACTCCAAAAATAAAAAGTTTAAAAAAAAAAATTTAAAACACACAAACAAACAAAAACACCCAGTTCCCACAGAACTATTCATCAGCTCTCTAAACTCTAAGCGGGTCCTTTAGTCCTGCTGCCCCGAATCCACCCCTCCTCACTCCATCCACACCACTTCCAGGAAGAGGAAAAGGCCCACTGTGAAGAAGGGATGGCCCTCCAATGAGTGGGGTTTTATTCCAAGTCTGGAGAGCTGCCCCAGAGCCCAGCAGGGAGACCAGGAAGCTAAGAAGACTGGGACTGACCAGACTCTCCCTTGCTGGGAGGCAGCTCCACCTCAGAGTCACACCAATGGACGGCCCAAGGGGTGAGCAGGGACGGCTCTGCTGCACGGATGCATTAAAATGGGCGACAGTTTCGCTGCCTCCTTCCACTTAAATCTATGATAAACTTGGAGTTGGACCAAACAGAACTAGAAGAGAAACAACTGGAAATGTTCACTTCTATCTCACAGCCCAGAATGCTAGAAGTGAAAGACACCTGTGAGGTGATGGTGTCCTGCTGCCTCGGCTCACACTTGGAGAAGTGAAGCCCTGAGAAGTACATGACTCGTCCAGGGTCACACAGCTCATGAGTGGTATGAAATTCAACAAGCAGCCAGTGCTTTCATCGATGCGTCACAGCCCCACCATTGATCAGAAACTATCACTCATCTCTCCAAGGTTAGGACACCTCTTCAGTCCTACAGAGAAATAACTGCTTCCTCACCTGATGCCTTTCTTCAGGCACCGGACTGGGTCTGCTTATTTCAAAGCTGAATTTTGTATGTGTGGGAAAGAGTTATGAAACAAAAAGCAAAGTACCAACCTGGAACAAATGTAGTGAGGTATTCAAACCATTGCCTGATTGTCGAGTCACCAAATAAATACACCACTTTTCTCTGTAAGCATTCTGTAATGTTGTCAGGGTCATTAAACTGGCGCATCTTAAACTTTCTGGGCCTCCACTGATTTTTGTAATAATAGCCAGAAGGAAAAGTTCCTAAGCCTTGAGATAGTTCTAGGTTGTTGGTTTCTGAAAAAAAAAAAAAAAAAGATATTCTGAAATTCTCCTCCAACAAACCATACATAAAAAATGTTCCAAGAAACACAATTATGTCCCTATGTTTGTTAGCTTGCTGGCTACGGATAACATTTCCTGCCATCACATCTCAAAGAAATCCCAGACTTTCCCCCTCCTACAAAAAGTTCTCCTTTGCACAAAAATAGGAAGATCTGAAGTGGGTGTGAGGGTGTTTGTGGACACCCTCAAAGGGGAAAGGGGACGTTGATCATTCCCTCTGATTATGCATGTTTTTCTCAAAGCCAAAAATAAAGGCAGGCAAAAACCAAGGAAATGTGTAGATCTAAGCATTGTCCAGCATTATCCCAGAACAGGAGAAGAACTTCTCATCCAAATGCCTGTGAGGCAAGTAAAAATTTAAATTCATATTTTACATATGCATAATAATATTAGTCCACACTGTTTCTCAGCCCATTAAAAAGAAAAGTTTCAATCCATGGGTCCTACAACCAAATATTAACTCGGAAAACCACCACTGAATACAGAAAACAAACCAATGACACACATTCTAAAGATTTACTGCCCGTAACACAAAAGGTTCAGAAGTCTTTATGCACAATGAACAATATTAAAATTGCATCAGCAGTGTGTACTCATGGCTGTAGCCTAGCTACACATGGTAACACAAGTGCCGGGATACCTTTCACAGGGAAAGTCAACACCTTTCTGCCATAACACCTCCCTCAGAAAATGCCACTGTTGAAAATACGATAGGTTTTCTTGCTGAGGATGTTGAAAACTGTCTGCAGGTAAATCCGCATATGGGGGAAGCTTGGTCCGGGGGGAGAGTGGCAGAAAATTCAGCAACTTCTTTTGACAAGTGTCATTTTCATTCAGTCTTTTCCCTAACTATGCAGCTTATCTCTCACTTTAAATAAGCCTACCCTTCTGAATTTATACCATTAATAAAATAAGACACTAATTTAAAAAAAAAAAAAAAAAAAAAAAGAAAATGCCACTGTGAAAATGGCACGCTTTACATGCTTCAACAGGGATGCCTAATATTTCTTGCAGGTTTACTCTGCACCAGACACTGTTCTGAGCAATTAAATTTATTATCTCATGGGATGCTCACAATAACCCTTTAAGGTAGGTCCTATTATCCCTAACTTTCAAAACATTTAAGCATCTTGATCCAGAGCTAGTATGTAGCAAAGCCAGGATCTAATCCAAGCTGGTGAGCCCCCAAGCCCACGCACTTAACCCCTGTGTTACATCGCCTCTCAAAAAGAGATGTTTATAGATATCTTTCTTTTTGGCTTTTTTCCTGAAAGAGTACATTTACTCATTTCTAACACTTATTATTCAAATCTGCAATCTTCAAAAAACCACCAATCATTTTATATCACTCCCTTACACACCCCAAAGTTGAAATCTTGATCATATTCCAGTAATTTTATAGTCTCACCTGTTAAATCACAATTTAAAATCCAAATGCTCAGAAATTTAAATTTAAATTTAAATATGACTCAGAAATTTAAATTTAAGTGAGTCTCCTATTTGTGACTATTTTCAGCTTCTTTGACTTCTTGATATTATCTCTATACTCAAAATTATTTTGGAAGGAGACCTTCAAGATGGCGGAGGAGTAAGATGTGGAGATCACCTCCCTCCCCACAAATACATCAGAAATACATCTACATGTGGAACAACTCCTACAGAACACCTGCTGAACGCTGGCAGAAGACCTCAGACCTCCCAAAAGGCAAGAAACTCCCCACGTACCTGGGTAGGGCAAAAGAAATAAGAAAAAAAAGAGACAAAAGAATAGGGATGGGACCAGCGCCAGTGGGAGGGAGCTGTGAAGGAGGAAAGGTTTCCACACACTAGGAAGCCCCTTCGCGGGCGGAGACTGTGAGTGGCAGAGGGGGGAAGCTTCGGAGCCGCGGAGGAGAGCGCAGCAACAGGGGTGCGGAGGGCAAAGCGGAGAGATTCCCGCACGGAGGCTCGGCGCCGAGCAGCACTCACCAGCCCGAGAGGCTTGTCTGCTCACCCGCCGGGGCGGGCGGGGGCTGGGAGCTGAGGCTCGGGCTTTGGTCGGACCGCAGGGAGAGGACTGGGGTTGGCGGCGTGAACACAACCTGAAGGGGGCTAGTGCACCACAGGTAGCCGGGAAGGAGTCCGGGAAAAACTCTAGAACTGCCTAAGAGGCAAGAGACCATTGTTTGGGGTGCGCAAGGAGAGGGGATTCGGAGCACCGCCTAAACGAGCTCCAGAGACAGGCGCGAGCCGCGGCTATCAGCGCGCACCCCAGAGACGGGCATGAAACGCTAAGGCTGCTGCTGCCGCCACCAAGAAGCCTGTGTGCAAGCACAGGTCACTCTCCACACCTCCCCTCCTGGGAGCCTGTGCAGCCCGCCACTGCCAGGGTCCCATGATCCAAGGACAACTTCCCCGGGAGAACACACGGCATGCCTCAGGCTGTTGCAACGTCATGCCAGCCTCTGCCACCACAGGCTCGCCCCACATCCGTACCCTTCCCTCCCCCCAGCCTGAGTGAGCCAGAGCCCCCGAAGCAGCTGGTCCTTTAACCCCGTTCTGTGTGAGCGAAGAACAGACGCCCTCAGGCGACCTACATGCAGAGGCGGGTCCAAATCCAAAGCTGAACCCCGGGAGCTGTGCGAACAAAGAAGAGAAAGGGAAATCTCTCCCAGCAGCCTCAGGAGCAGCGGATTAAATCTCCACAATCAACTTGATGTACCCTGCATCTGTGGAATCCCTGAATAGACAACAAAGCATCCCAAATTGAGGAGGTGGACTTTGGGAGCAACTGTAGACTTGGGGTTTGCTTTCTGCATCTAATTTGTTTCTGGCTTTATGTTTATCTTAGTTTAGTATTTAGAGATTATTATCATTGGTAGATTTGTTTATTGATTTGATTGCTCTCTTCCTCTTTTTTTTTTAATATATAGATTTTTTTTTCCTTTTTCTCTTTTTGTGAGTGTGTATGTGTATGCTTCTGTGTGTGATTTTGCCTGTATAGCTTTGCTTTTACCACTTGTCCTACGGTTCTGTCTGTCCGTTTTTTTGTTGTTGTTTATTTTAGTATAATTTTTAGCGCTTCTCATTATTGGTGGATTTGTTTTTTGGTTTGGTTGCTCTCTTCTTTCTTTCTTTTTTTTCTTTTTTTTATTACTTTTTAATTTTTTTATTTTTAATAATTATTTTTTATTTTAATTTTTTCTTTCTTTCTTTCTTTCTTTTTTTCTCCCTTTTCTTCTGAGCCATGTGGCTCACAGGTTCTCAGTGCTCCAGCCGGGTGTCAGGCCTGAGCCTCTGAGGTGGGAGAGCTGAGTTCAGGACATTGGTCCACCAGAGACCTCCTGGCCCCACGTAATATCAGTCAGTGAGAGCTCTCCCAGAGATCTCCATCTCAATGCTAAGACCCAGCTCCACTCAATGACAGCAAGCTACAGTGCTGGACACCCTATGCCAAACAACTAGCAAGACAGGAACACAACCCCACCCATTAGCAGAGAGGCTGCCTAAAATCATAATAAGGTCACAGACACCCCAAAACACACCACCGGACACAGTCCTGCCTATAAGAAAGACAAGATCCAGCTTCAACCACCAGAACATAGGCACTAGTCCCCTCCACCAGGAAGCCTACACAATGCACTGAACCAATCTTACCCACTGCGGGCAGACACCAAAAACAACGGGAACTACGAACTTGCAGCCTGCAAAAAGGAGACCCCAAACAGAGTAAGTTAGGCAAAATGAGAAGATAGACAAACACACAGCAGATGAAGGAGCAAGCTAAAAACCCACCAGACCAAACAAACGAAGAGGAAATACTCAGTCTACCTGAAAAAGAATTGAGAGTAATGACAGTAAAGTTGATCCAAAATCTTGGAAATAGAATGGAGAAAATACAAGAAACGTTTAACAAGGACCTAGAAGAACTAAAGAGCAAACAAACAATGATGAACAACACTATAAATGAAATTAAAAATCCTCTAGAAGGAATCAATAGCAGAATAACTGAGACAGGAGAATGGATAAGTGACCTGGAAGATAAAATAGTGGAAATAACTACTGCACAGCAGAATAAAGAAAAAAGAATGAAAAGAATTGAGGACAGTCTTAGAGACCTCTGGGACAACAGTAAACGCACCAACATTCGAAATATAGGGGTCCCAGAAGAAGAAGAGAAAAACAAAGGGACTGAGAAAATATTTAAAGAGATTATAGTTAAAAACTTCCCTAATATGGGAAAGGAAATAGTCGATCAAGTCCAGGAAGCACAGAGAGTCCCATACAGGATAAATCCAAGGAGAAACATGCCAAGACACATGTTAATCAAACTATCAAAAATTAAATACAAAGAAACAATATTAAAAGCAGCAAGGGAAAAACAACAAATAACATACAAGGGAATCCCCATAAGGTTAACAGCTGATCTTTCAGCAGAAACTCTGCAAGGCAGAAGGGAGTGGCAGGACATACTTAAAGTGATATAAGGGGAAAACCTACATCCAAGACTACTCTACCCAGCAAGGATCTCATTCAGATTCGACAGAGAAATTAAAACCTTTACAGACAAGCAAAAGCTAAGAAAATTCAGCACCACCAAACCAGCTTTACAACAAATGCTAAAGAAACTTCTCTAGGCAGGAAACACAAGACAAGGAAAAGACCTACAAAAACAAACCCAAAACAGTTAAGACAATGGTAATAGGAACATATATATCGATAATTACCTTAAATGTAAATGGATTAAATGCTCCAACCAAAACACATAGACTGGCTGAATGGATACAGAAACAAGACCCGTATATATGCTGTCTACAAGAGACCCACTTCAGACCTAGGGACACATACAGAATGAAAGTGAGGGGATGGAAAAAGATATTCCATGTCAATGGAAATAAAAAGAAAGTTGGAGTAGCAATTCTCATATCAGACAAAATAGACTTTAAAATAAAGACTATTACAAGAGACAAAGAAGGACGCTACATAATGATCAAGGGGTCAAACCAAGAAGAAGATATAACAATTGTAAATATGTATGCACCCAACATAGGAGCACCTCAATACATAAGGCAAATGCTAACAGCCATAAAAGAGGAAATCGACAGTAACACAATCATAGTAGTGGAGTTTAACACTCCACTTTCACCAATGGAGAGATCATCCAGAATGAAAATAAATAAGGAAACACAAGCTTTAAATGATACATTAAACAAGATGGACTTAATTGATATTTATAGGACATTCCATCCAAAAACAACAGAATACACATTCTTCTCAAGTGCTAATGGAACATTCTCCAGGACAGATCCTATCTTGGCTCACAAATCAAGCCTTGGTAAATTTAAGAAAATTGAAATTGTACCAAGTATCTTTTCTGACCACAACGCTATCAGACTACATATCAATTACAGGAAAAAATCTGTAAAAAATACAAACACATGGAGGCTAAACAGTACACAACTTAATAACCAAGAGATCACTGAAGAAATCAAAGAGGAAATCAAAAACTACCTAGAAACAAATGACTATGAAAACACGATGACCCAAAACCTATGGGATGCAGCAAAAGCAGTTCTAAGAAGGAAGTTTATAGCAATACAATCCTACCTCAAGAAACAAGAAACATCTCAAATAAACAACCTAACCTTACACGTAAAGCAATTAGAGAAAGCAGAACAAAAAAAAAACCCCAAAGTTAGCAGAAGGAAAGAAATGATAAAGATCAGATCAGAAAAAAATGAAAAAGAAATGAAGGAAAGAATATCAAAGATCAGTAAAACTAAAAGCTGGTTCTTTGAGAAGCCAAACAAAATTGATAAACCATTAGCCAGACTCATCAAGAAAAAAAGGGAGAAGACTCAAATCAACAGAATTAGGAATGAAAAAGGAGAAGTAACAACTGACACTGCAGAAATACAAAGGATCATGAGAGATTACTACAAACTATATGCCAATAAAATGGACAACCTGGAAGAAATGCACAAATTCTTAAAAAAGCACAACCTTCCGAGACTGAACCAGGAAGAAATAGAAAATATAAACAGACCAATCACAAGCACTGAAATTGAGACTGTGATTAAAATCTTCCAACAAACAAAAGCCCAGGACGAGATGGCTACACAGGCGAATTCTATCAAATATTTAGAGAAGAGCGAACACCCATCCTTCTCAGACTCTTCCAAAATACAGCAGAGGGAGGAACACTCCCAAACTCATTCTACGAGGCCACCATCACCCTGATACCAAAACCAAACAAAGATGTCACAAAAAAGAAAACTACAGGCCAATATCACTGATGAACATAGATGCAAAAATTCTCAACAAAATACTCGCAAACAGAACCCAACAGCACATTAAAAGGATCACACACCATGACTAAGTGGGGTTTATCCCAGGAATGAAAGGATTCTTCAATATACGCAAATCAGTCAATGTGATAGGGACTTCCCTGGTGGCCCAGTGGTTAAGAATCTGCCTGCCAATGCAGGGGACACAGGTTCGAGCCCTGGTCCGGGAAGCTCCCACATGCCGCGGAGCAACTAAGCCTGTGCATCACAACTACTGAGCCTGCACTCTAGAGCCCACGAGCCACAACTACTGAGCCTGCGTGCCACAACTACTGAAGCCCACGCACCTAGAGCCCATGCTCCGCAACAAGAGAAGCCACCGCGATGGGAAGCCCGCACACCACAACAAAGAGTAGCCCCCGCTCACCCCAACTAGAGAAAGCCCATGCCCAGGAACAAAAACCCAACACAGCCAAAATCAATCAATCAACCAATCAATCAATGTGATAAACCATATTAACAAATTGAAGGAGAAAAACCATATGATCATCTCAATAGATGCAGAAAAAGCTTTGGACAAAATTCAGCACCCATTTACGATTAAAAACCCTCCAGAAAGTAGGCATAGAGGGAACTTACCTCAACATAATAAAGGCCATATATGACGAACCCACAGCTAACATCATTCTCAATAGTGAAAAACTGAAATCATTTCCTCTAAGATCAGGAACAAGACAAGGTTGTCCACTCTCACCACTATTATTCAACATAGTTTTGGAAGTTTTAGCCACAGCAATCATAGAAGAAAAAGAAATAAAAGGAATCCAAATCGGAAAAGAAGAAGTAAGAAGTAAAGCTGTCCCTATTTGCAGATGGCATGATAGTATTCATAGAGAATCCTAATGATGGTACCAGAAAAAGACTAGAGCTAATAAATGAATTTGGTAAAGTAGCAGGATACAAAATTAAAGCACAGAAATCTCTTGCATTCCTATATACTAAGGATGAAAAATCTGAAAGAGAAATTAAGGAAACATTCCCATTTACCATTGCAACGAAAAGAATAAAATACCTAGGAATAAACCTACCTAAGGAGACAAAAGACCTGTATGCAGAAAACTACAAGACACTGATGAAAGAAATTAAAGATGATACAAATAGATGGAGAGATATACCATGTTCTTGGACTGGAAGAATCAACATTGTGAAAATGACTCTACTACCCAAAGCAATCTACAGATTCAATGCAATCCCTATCAAACTACCACTGGTATTTTCCACAGAACTAGAAAAAAAATTTCACAATTTGTATGGAAACGCAAAAGACCCCGAATAGCCAAAGCAATCTTGAGAAAGAAAAATGGAGCTGGAGGAATCAGGCTCCCTGACTTCAGACTGTACTACAAAGCTACAGTAATCAAGACAGTTTGGTACTGGCACAAAAACAGAGACATAGATCAACGGAACAGGATAGAAAGTCCAGAGACAAACCCACGCACATATGGTCACCTTATCTTTGATAAAGGAGGCAAGCATATACAGTGGAGAAAAGACAGCCTCTTCAATAAATGGTGCTGGGAAAACTGGACAGCTACATGTAAAAGAATGAAATTAGAACACTCCCTAACACCATACACAAAAATAAACTCAAAACGGATTAAAGACCTAAATGTAAGGCCAGACACTATAAAACTCTTAGAGGAAAACATAGGCAGAGCACTCTATGACATAAATCACAGCAGGATCCTTTTTGACCCACCTCCTAGAGAAATGGAAATAAAAACAAAAATAAACAAATGAGACCTAATGAAACTTCAAAGCTTTTGCACAGCAAAGGAAACTATAAAGAAGACAAAAAGACAACCCTCTGAATGGGAGAAAATATTTGCAAATGAAACAACTGACAAAGGATTAATCTCTAAAATATATAAACAGCTCATGCAGCTCAAATATTAAAAAAACAAAAAACCCAATCAAAAAATTGTCAGAAGACCTAAATAGACATTTTTCCAAAAAAGATATACAGATTGCCAACAAACACATGAAAGAATGCTCAACATCACTAATCATTAGAGAAATGCAAATCAAAACTGCAAGGAGGTATCACCTCACACCAGTCAGAAGGGCCATCGTCAAAAAATCTACAAACAATAAATGCTGAAGAGGGTGTGGAGAAAAGGGAACCCTCTTGCACTGTTGGTGGTAATGTAAATTGATACAGCCACTATGGAGAACAGTAGGGAGGTTCCTTAAAAAGCTAAAAATTGAACTACCATATGACCCAGCAATCCCACTACTGGGCATATACCCTGAGAAAACTATAATTCAAAAAGAGTCATGTACCACAATGTTCACTGCAGCTCTATTTACAATAGCCAGGACATGGAAGCAACTTAAGTGTCCATCAACAGATGAATGGATAAAGAAGATGTGGCACATACATACAATGGAATATTACTCAGCCATATAAAGAAACAAAATTGAGTTACTTGTAGTGAGGTGGATGGACCTAGAGTCTGTCATACAGAGTGAAGTAAGTCAGAAATAGAAAAACAAATACCGTATGCTAACATATATATATGGATTCTAAAAATAAAAATAAAAATAATGGTTCTGAAGAACCTAGAGGCCGGACAGAAATAAAGACACAGACGCAGAGAATGGACTTGCAGACACGGGGAGGGGGAAGAGTAAGCTGAGACAAAGTGAGAGAGTGGTATGGACATATGTACACTACCAAATGTAAAATAGATAGCTATTGGGAAGCAGCCGCATAGCACAGGGAGATCAGCTTGGTGTGTTGTGTCCACCTAGAGTGGTGGGATAGGGAGGGTGGGAGGGAGATGCAAGAGGGAGGAGATATGGGGATATATGTATATGTATAGCTGATTCACTTTGTTATGAAGCAGAAACTAACACACCGTTGTAAAGCAATTATACTCCAATAAAGATGTTAAAAAAAAAAAAGAAAAAAAATTATTTTGGTTTTATTCCCTTCAAAGAAGATGCCCTATTTGACAGTGCACACTTAATCTTTTTTCTTAGGTATCTGCTAATGCTTTGCAGGTTCAGGGTCTAAACTGAAAAGTAAACAGAATTTTAAATGCTCTTTTGGCCAATGTGATTATCAAAGAAAAATGGGGGTTAGGGTAAACACTTGTTTGGTTTATTCAAAAGCAATTTCTCAACATGCTACCACGTGTGGCTTTACCATGTCACCACACCTTGCCCAAAGCTCCTCACTGTATCATCACATCAAGGCTGCACAGTCCAGAGAGCTCCTGAGCAGACACCTGGGGCCCAAAGAAAACATTTACTGGAATGGGAATTAAAAGTGATTTTGAAGTCACAATAAGGGTCATAAAGAAACGGGTATATCACACAGGAAACAATTACCATTTCCATTCAAATGTTAATTACATTTACTATGAGAGTTAAGTCAAGCAAAGCAAATCAATTAGTGAACCTGACATTAATTCTTTAAACATTCAGCACTAGATAACAGAACATATTTTTAAAGTGAAATGTGTTTACCTACATTGCCCTCTTATGGTCAACTGGGACAAAAACATTTCCTGAGTAATATTATTTCAAGCAGTCTGAAGTTGTTTAAAAAGTCAGTGTTGCTTGGAGCTCAGAATGCATTTTCACATAAGATACCTGAGATATGAAAGCCCCTTAAATCAATAATATAACTCTTAAAGTACTGTACAAGTGGAATGAAAATAATTAAAAAAACAAACATGAGGTATTACTCAATTTTATGGTTGTCTTGAACATTGACAGTGAAGGAAGTTTACAGGGAGGCGATTGTAAGAGCAGATATAAAGATCTTTATGCAAAATCAGGAGGGACAGTTTTGATTATTTGCAAGTAAGGTCCCTGCTTCTCTAAAATGTCCTGGCTTCTCTTTAAAAGCCCACAGCTTACATTTTCCTCCAAAGGGCATCATCCCATGTCATTCATTAGCGATAATAAGGGCTATTTGGACCACAAATGGGACAAAATGAGAGAGAAAAAGGCAGAGATAAATTTTCCTAAATGATCTAGAAAGAGCTGGATGAGAGGGATACTGTGTGAATTAAGGGTGGGAGGTGTGCGCACATGTGTGAACACAGGTCCCTTAATTTTCTGGCATGGAGTTAGAAGTAAGAAGAGTAAAAGGCTGGCCAAAGGAAGAACACGGTTCATGAGGGGAAGGAAAGACAAGTCAGAGAAGAAATGGAGGCAAACAATTCCCTGACCGGGGAACATGGGCACAGGAGTGCCCGGGGACTACCTCGGGGAGGTAAGGAGTGAGGACAGCCTGCCAAGCTCTGGGCATGCCCCGTCCAGTGCTGGGAACGTGAAGAGGTCCTAGCTACCCAGCCACCATACTGGTTTGAGTTTCCCCCCACAAAACCTTGGGAAATTGATTTTTTTCCGTTCTATTTTAGTCCCCTAAAAGCTAAGCATTTTACAAAGGAAAGATGAAAATGCTATGTACGGTAGAAATACCTGTAGATTCAGAGAATGTTGAAAGGGACCTCAGAGAATAGCTAGTCCAAATACCTTTTAGAGGTGAAGAAAGCAAGTCAGAGTGACTTGCCAAAGTTTCTCAGAGAGTTGAGGAGACAGGAGGTAGCAGAGATCGGACCATTTACAGAGACCTACATTTATTATTTAAATGGCTGTGGGCTTCCTTTCCCCAAATGATATCAGTTTGCTGGATGTTATGTGTAGGATGTGAGTCCTTTGATTTCCTAAGTTAACTGGACCTGGACTTTGGTTTCATTATCTATAAAAGGGACAAACTACTAGTTATTCTGAAGGGCTGTTGTGAAAATTCGATACTGTAATAGTGTGAAAGTGCAGTTGTCACAATAAGGGGCCATACTAGAACGCTGGAAATGTTCCATACGCTGTAAACATTCTATATCTTGATCTGGGTGGCAGTTAATTAGTTTTCTATTGCTGTGTAACAAATCACCACAAACTTGACGGCTTAAAAACAAGGGGCATTTATTTTCCCACAGTTCTGCACGTCAGGAATCTAGGGCCTGGTATGGCTAGCTTCTCTGCTCAGGATCTCACAGGTGGAAATCAGGATGTTAGCAGGGCTGTGTTCCTTTCTGAAGGCTCTGGAGAAAAATCTGCTTCCAAGTTTGTTCAAGTTGTTAGCCAAATTCAGTTCCTTGTGGTTATAAGATTGAGTTTCTCATTTCCTTGCTGGTCGTCAGCCAGGGAATGCCCCTTCAGCTCCTAGAAGCTGCCTACATTCCCTGCCCCATGGCCACCTTCATCTTTAAAGCCAGCAATGAAGAATCTCCCTCACATGGAATCCTGCTCACACTTTCAATCTCTTTCTTCTGGGAGAACCTGGTCCCTGTTAAGGACTTATCTGGTTAGGTCAGATCCACCCAGGAAAATCTCTCTTTTTTTAAAGTCAACTTTGTCATATAATTGAAGGGAAGGGTTTATATAAGGGCATGAATCACTGGGAGTCATCTTAGAATTCACCCTACAAAGATATGTACACATGTAAAACTCCATCGTACTGTATGCTTATCATCTGTGTGCTCTATTGCATATAAGATAAATTTCAATAAACAGAGAAAATAGTAAAAAGCTATAAAGATGTTGATATTTATTCTATTGCTATTAAATCTAGTCCTATCCTAAACTTTCAGTAAACTCCCCCAAAAATATGAGCTCTAGTTTAGTTTCTGATGAGGTTAGAAGCCATCAAGGTCCCAAACCATTAGGCTATAATGGTCTGAGGACCACAGTGCAGATGCTTATAAAAATTCAGTAGTAATTCTGACACTGGAAAAGCCTGTCAGAAACCCGATGCTTGCCCTTGATAAGATAGTCTAGTCTAATTGAAAGCTGTGTTTCTTTGCTTTTGACTGGAATTATGCGTGCACGGGGGTAGCACTGGCAATCTCAAGCAGTCAACCAGACTCTAAATGTGCACCTGAGAAGAGTTTTACCTTGTACGAAAATCAATTAACTAATATATAAATTATGAAATGTCATAGGGAAAACAAAACCTTCAAAATATAGGATTCATAAGTGAAATAATATAAGTGTAAATATTATGAACACTTCCAAGGCCTGGGCAAAGAAAATATAAGATGGACCTGAAATATCCTGTGGTACCGTAAAGTAAGGAAGTGCTCAAAAAAAATAAGTTAATTAATTAAAAGAATGAGAGTATGTCAAAAGGGCACAGAAGCCAAACTAAAAAAGTTCTCAACTACCAAAAGTGGAACAATTTGAATAACTGAATTGGATTATAATCCAAAGAATGAAATAGTCAGGAGTCTATACTGATAAAATTAAATTAATGGTGAAGAAGGGACAACTCTTCCTTACAGAAAAATTTCAATTAATAAATGTCTTAAAAATGAGAGATACAGCAAGTCACCATTAGAACACCACAGAAATAACTGCTGCAGGGAAGATCGAATGATGAATGCTAAAATTAGTAGATGAAAGTTTAAGCAGAAACAGAATGTTTACATAGTCTCTGTATTAGTTTCCTGTAGCTGCTATAACAAATTACCACAAATTTAGTGGCTTAAAACAACACAACTTTATTCTCTTACAGTTCTGAGGCCAGAAGTCCAAAATCAGTATCACTGGGCCAACACCAAGGTGTTAGCAGACTCACGCTCTCTCTGGAGGAGCTAGGGAAGAATTTGTTCCCTTGCCTTTTTTAGAGCTATATTCTTTGGCTCATGGCCCCCTTCTCCATTTCTAAAGCCAATGTCATGGCATCTTCAAATCTCTCTCTGCTTCCATCTTCACATGGCTTTCTGTCTTCTGTTTGAAATCTCCCTCTGCCTCCCTCCTAAAAGGACACTTGTGATTGCATTTAGTGCCCACTCATATAATCCAGATAATCTCCCCCCAGCTCAAAACTCTTAACTTAATCACATTTGTAAAGTTTCTTTTGCCATATAAGGTAACATTCACCAATTCAAGGGATTAGGATCTGGATATCTTTAGGGGCCATTATTCAGCCTACCACAGTCTCAAAGTACCTCCCCAGAATACTGAGTAAATACAAAGATAAAAATAATTAGTTTAGGGAATTCCCTGGTAGTCCAGTGGTTAGGACTCCATGCTTTCACTGCCAAGGGCCAGGGTTCGATCCCTCATCAAAGAAAGAAAGAAAAATAATTAGTTTGCAGTGGAAAACCGGGGTAGACACCACTTTAACCAAGTGATCAAGGTTAACATTGTTAGCAATACGTATCGACATCATGTATCCCCTCAAAAGGATACAACATCATTTCTGTCCTATTCTTTCCAAAAATGCATAACCTCATTCCAATTAAAAGAAAACACTAGACAAACCCAAGTTTAGAGAGATTTTAAAAACCATCTGACCAATGCTCTTCAAAGTGTCAAAGTCATGGAAGACAATAAGAGCCTGAGGATCTGTCACAGAGGGAAGACTAAGGAAACATGCAACTAAATGCAATGTGAGATCGGCACTGGATTCTGGAACAAAAAAGGACATTAGTGGAAAAACTGATGAAATCCAAATAAACTCTATAGTTTAGTTAATAACATTATATGGATGTTAAATTCTTGGTTCTGATAAGTGTTCTGTGATTTCTTAAGAAGTTAGCATAAGGGGGGACTTCCCTGGTGGTCCAGCGGTTAAGACTCCACACTCCCAGTGCAGGGGGCCTGGGTTCGATCCCTGGTCAGGAACTAAGATCCCACATACCGCAACTAGAGAGCCCGCATGCCACAATGAAGACTCTGCACAGCCAATCAATCAATCAATTAATCAGAAATTAGCATAAGGGAAACTTGGTGAAGGCTATATGGGAACTTTGTACTATTTCCACAACTCTTCCTTAAGTCTAAAATTATCTGAAAACAAAAGATTTTAAAAAGAGGACAAAGGGAATGAAGGAATTAAGAGAGGAAGGCAGGGAGGGAGGGAAGAAGGAAGGAATTAAAGAAGAATGTGAGCCCTTCGTTTAGGATCTTTGAGTGCCCCCTGCTGGTCACTAAGGTGAATTTAGGTGAAGTTCCCCCAAGCCGGACTTCGTTGATTTATAAACTAATTGTCCTTCTCTTTTCTTTCCAATTATTTACCTGCTCCGAGTCAGTTTTATCAAAGCCAGGCTACCCTGCTCCTACCGATTCATGGTTTCTTTCTTCTTCTAAAAATCCATCAAAAGCCCCACTAGTTACTGAATCTTTCTTCTCTCTAAACAGAATAGTACATCACAAACCCACAACCACTTCCTGGCTGAATCCAAAGACCTGTCAGGTGCAAGTAAACCATCCAAAGCTCCTCCCACTGACCATCCCACTGGACAGCCAGGGACATCACAAGGTGGGTGAGCCAGACAACCAGGGCTGTGGAAGAGGGGGATAGATTTGGTAGTGGGACGGGGCCTCCGGAGGTGTCAGATGTGAGCATATGAGGTGTTCAGCACTACTGGGTGATCCCATGTTTACTGATATCTCAGCTGTGGGGTTGAGGGCCAGGCAGATAAAAGGTAAGCAATTTCTATTAACGATGTTTCGCATGTGTACCCTCTAAAATTAGTAACTCACTGGGTTCAAGTAAATCAAATACAGCTCTTTCCTAGGAAAAGATTGGGATTTCTTGTGGCACGTGACAGTGAACACCAGAGATACAGACTGACAGTGTCCTGCCTGCATCTGGGCCTCAAATTTTATTTAGCCCACACGATAGTTTTAAAGTTTTTAACTGGATGCCATGTTTTGAGATCTGGAGATATTAACATTCAAAAATTGACTTTTGGTTTTTCATGAAAAAAAATCTATAGATCTGGCTGTGCTGGGTCTACATTTTTGCATAGCAACAATGTGTAGGAACTGAGAGGCTGCTCCTTTTAGATGGCCCTTGCTCTGCAGTTCCTTCCCCACCATTTACACAAGGCATGCATATGGTCAATACCCACACTGGTGGGTTCATATGTGTTATATACCTCATCCCTGTGGCGTTGGTGTTTGCACTATCTGCTCTGTAGGATACTACATACATGCTTTCAACAGCTAAAAGGACCTCGTCTGCCATCTGCACCTGATCTTGGCCAAAAGGCCAAGGAGTGATCACCTTCCATCTGCATAAGCTCCTTAATAATGTTCATCCTTTCTTTCTACAAGTCACTATAGCTCATTATACCTATTCTGCAAAAACAAAACACATACATTTACTCTTCTAAATTTCATTCTTTTACTCTTAATAATATCCTATACCAATGGATCAGAATCACCTGGAACGTTTGTTAAAACACAGTTAAAACTGTGCCCAGCAGTAACCAGGGCATATTAAAAAGGAAAAAAAAAAAAGGGCTTTGTAACATCAGTGTAACTACAGAGCCTCAACACACTTAGCAGGAAAAACAACAAATCATCAAGCTCATTCCTTTTTACCTTTTATACTCCTGGGAATCACAGTCACCCAATCAGGTCCACTGGAGTTGATTGGCATTTTGATATTGACACCACTTGAAAGAGGAATAAAAAGAGTACAAGCTTAGGATTCAGGAACATTTATTTTCTAATATGTATCTTTATTTGCAAATTTTTAAATGGACAGGATTTCACAAAGCTTTACTAAGATGAAATATTCTTATAAATGTTAATCAATAAAACTGATAATTAATAAACTAGGTATATCATAATAAGCAGGTTATATGGATACATAAACTGAATAAGAATTAAACAAGTTTTTAATTTTTCACTGCTTCGCCCTTAGAGTGCAAACTCCAAAATGACAAATTCTGTTTGAATTACTTACTTCCCTTGGACTCAGAGAACGGCTCACACTGATGAGAATGTCTATTTTGTCACTACTTAGTTTTCAGGCTGCAAGACTACGGAGCATTAAGTCATATGTCAGATTCCTTAGGCCTTGCCCAGAGCTGAGATGAGTCCTACCTGGGGACATGTGTCCCCAGATACGTGCTCATGCATGTACTCTGTTCATCATTACTATGGCTCTGTAGTGTCTGTTCCCCTTAATAAAACATGTACTCCTCAAAGACATGGATTATGTCCCATTCATCTTTCATCTTCAGTACTTAGCACAGGCCCTGGACTAGAGTCCATGCTCAGAAAATATCTGATAGAGGGCTGTTTGAGAAGGAGGGGACAGTGGAGTCCAGGAGAAGTATACTGAAAACATGGTGTAACTATTCCAGAAACTGGGTCATAATACGTAGGCCTCTTGCACTTAGACCAAAAACAAACAAAAAAATAAAATGCTAACTTTCCAAGCTCGATATGGGAACTTGCAGTCATGATATTTCATTTCATCAAAAATCAATTCAAAACAGATTATTTAAGAAATAATTCTTAAGCTTCTACTATGTGCCAGGCACTATCCTAGCTGCTAGGGATATAACAGTAAACAAAACACACAGCATCGGGAATTCCCTGGAGGTCCAGTGGTTAGGACGCTACGCTTTCACTGCCGAGGGCCCAGGTTGGATCCCTGGTTGGGGAACTAAGATCCCACAAGCCAAGTGGCGCAGCCAAACAAAAAAAAACCCAGCATCTCCTCCTTCGTGGCACTGACATTCTAATGAATGAGGGAGACAGACAACAAGGAAGGAAGGAATTATAGGGGGCTATGTTAGAGAATAACAGCATTTCATGGATTATAAAAGTGACAATTAATATACATGACTTTAAGAGAGCACATATAAACTACTTTCATGAGTTTAAAGCTTTAAGGTAAGGAAAAGAAGAAACCTTCACCACTGTAATTTTCTTGTAAAAATGTTTACTCTCAATCTAATCATGCAGAAACAATAAAGCAGCAAATCCAAATTAGGCAACATTCTACAAAAACAGCAACATCAAAATTGTCAATGTCGTAAAAACCAAAACAAGTTAGAGAACTCTTCTGGACTAAAAGATTAAAGAGACAACTAAACAGATTGTGTGTGATCAGAGATTCAGTTAAAATAAAAGAGATAGCAATATAGGATATTATTGGGACAACTGGATAAACTTGAATATAGACTGCATATTAAATAACAACGTTGTGTCAATGATAAAAGACCCAAGTGTGATCACTGTGTCATGGTTATATGTTGGAGAAAGTCCTAGGAGATGCATACGCCTGGGGTGCAGTGCCATGATGCCTGCACCTTACTCTCAAATGGTCTGAGGGGAAAGAATTATACACAAATACACACATATAAACACATAGAAAGAGAGAAAGCAAATGCGGCAAAACATAACAATGGTGAGTCTAAGTTAACGGTATATGGGTGCTCACCGTTGTTATTCCTGCAGGATTTCTACAGATCTGAACTTTTTTAATACAAGTTAGAAAGAAAAAAAAAGTATAAATCATGCTAAAATAAAAGGGAAGCTTTTAATATGATAAGCTCATTCTTTCAAAAGACATTCTCTTATTATCAGAATCTTTTAAGTACTATGGTTCTTTCTAAAACCAACACTTTTTTTTTTTTCCTTGAGAGATTAGATCACCTTAATTGTCCAACTGTCATTTGGGAACCAGAGACCAAGGCTAAGCTTCTTAATCCTTTTCTGAATTAAGCAACATTACGAGCCACCAAGGAAGGAGGTAAAAATGAGCGTAGCTTAACATATTCAGGCCATGAGCTCAAAATACTACACTCAAAGATCCCTCAAGGGGCTTCCCTGGTGGCGCAGTGGTTGAGAATCTGCCTGCCAATGCAGGAGACACGGGTTCGGGCCCTGGTCTGGGAAGATCCCACATGCCGCGGAGCAACTGGGCCCGTGAGCCACAACTACTGAACCTGCGCGTCCGGAGCCTGTGCTCCGCAACAAGAGAGGCCGCGATAGTGAGAGGCCCGCGCACCGCAATGAAGAGTGGCCCCCGCTTGCCGCAGCTAGAGAAAGCCCTCGTACAGAAACGAAGACCCAACACAGCCAAAAATAAATAAATAAATAATTTTTTTAAAAAAAAGATCCCTCAAATGATCAATTTCAATCTTTTTCTTTTCAGTTAGCCTAATGCAAAATTTCAGAATTTTAACAGAGTAAACAATGCAAAAAAAAAATCTGTATCAGGACTCTGTCAAATGTTTGGTTTCCAAACACTTATGCCACCTCAAACGCTTTCCCGGAAAACCTCCAGGTAAGTAGAATCTTTTTTAATGATTTTACTACAAAGTATCATCAGCCAGCCTCATCCAGGATATGCAAATAAAGGCAGGGGCAGACATTATTTTATCCTTCTGGATTCACAGGTGTTCTTTGATTTTAATGGTAGGATTTAGCGTTAGGAACATTTTAAATTTTACACTAACTTAATTCTCTAACCTTTTTCCCACTTTTTTCCACGTGGAATTTCAGTAAATTACATGCTATGCTTCCTCCTCTTTGCTAAGCCACTAAGTAGACTGACAACACAACTCTAAAAGGGAGTAAGACTTTAAAAAATGGTCCACTTCAAAAAAAATCTTAAAAAAAAAAGTTATTTAAAATAAAATAAAAGGGGGTAACTGAACAGTCTTCATACATAGGCAAAAAGTACACAGAAATAAAATCATCTGCTCATAGTCATTGATAAATAATGTGTCTAAGATCTGAATCCAAGAATAAAACTAAAGTCCTTTTATACTGAGCCGCAAAAAACTAGGCAGTCCCCTCGAGAACAGTACAGCGAATACAATGGGAGTAGTGCTCCCTCTGCTGGCCTTCTAAAAGCATGGCATCAAATATGTACTTAAAACTGTTCCGACCAAAAGCTAACTCAGGAAGTAAAAAATCAGTTTCATTTTAGGAGCTCCTACAGACCACATATCTTATGGTAGGAACTATTCCCCCACCAAGTAATGAGTGGACATAAAACATTAAAAGTTTTAGAGTGCCCAGATACACTCAACAAAGATCCCTCTCTACAAGGGAATTATTTTTTTATATAAATTTATTTATTTTTAATTTTTATTTTATTTTTGGCTGCGTCAGATCTTTGTTGCTGCGTGCAGGCTTTCCCTAGTTGTGGCGAGCGGGGGCTACTCTTCGTTGCAGTGCGTGGGCTTCTCTTTGCGGTGGCTTCTCTTGTTGTGGAGCATGGGCTCTAGAGCACAGGCTCAGTAGTGGTGCACAGGCTTAGTTGCTCCGCAGCATGTGGGATCTTCCCGGACCAGGGCTCGAACCCGTGTCCCCTGCATTGGCAGGCGGATTCTTAACCACTACGCCACCAAGGAAGCCCAGGGGAATATTTTAAAAGTATAGATTTCATTTAAAAATAAAAAATGTTTTACATTCTCTCAAATAATTGTACTTTCTGACTATGTTATTTTTCTTTTTATTCCTTAAGAATGTTATTTTATTTCAGAACTATATGGAATGCAATAATTTCAACAACTATTAACCTTCAAAAATACAGTTTGCTATGGTATTCCTGGCTTCCCATGCTTATCATTAAATCAATCCAGCAATGTTACCATATTCATAGTCTTTTTCCTATCAATAAATGTTTATATGATTTTAACAACTAATAATATGTCACTTAAAACTTTCTTCAGTTTATTAGACATGAAGCTAAAACACTAGCCTGACTATAAGACCTCTAGCAGCCCTGTTCTTGGATGATTTTTTTTTATCTGTTCTGTGAATAACTGATCTTGCTTTTACAGATATGCTATGCAATTCTGAAGTTAAAGATATTAAGGTAAAAGAACAAAAATTTAAGGTCATTAATTTGAACTGAAATAAGCACGCTAATCACAAAATATAAATATTTATTTTCTTACCACCTCTCCTGAATTGGGCCAAGTTCAGAAAGATATAAGAAGCACATAACCAAAACAAGAAAGTCTCCTAAGTAGGACAAAGACAATGGAAAGGGACCTATTAAATTATCCCCTAGAGCAAGGAGCATGTACCTCTGGAAGAAAGCATTCTCTGCAGCAGTTAGGAGGCCCTTCAGGTATCCGCCCTTGAAATGGTTAATTCTGCTACTGCAAGGGAGCTTCTTTGGTTTGAAGCAGAACCAGGGTTCTCCGGTATAGAGATCCGTAAAGTTGCACAGAGGAAGACTCCCAGGAAGACACACGTTACACTCTGTAGTTTCAGAAATTCTTCCTGAACGGAAGAGGCTCTTGAAATAGACCCTGTCTGGTTTCTCTTCCTGTAGGTTCTGAAGAACTCTGATCCCTTCACTGGGATGGACCAGAGATATGGACACTTTAACTCTGCCTGGCCAGAGCAGAGTAAAAAAGACCTTGTAAAACCCATTCTGGTAGTCCACCACTCTACCCACGGCCCCTGCCTGCAGCTTAGGGGAGTGGATTCTGGCCTGCAGGTAGTCTCCACCATACTTCTTGGGCTTTCTTTGAAAATCCTGTACATGAACCAGCACCTCTAGCTGGCTTCCCACCTTGAAGAAGGCTGCAGAGTTCAAGATGACAAAGTAGCTGGAAGAAGGGTCAGTGCTCTTCAAAAAGGGGACTGGACCCACATCAGGCACCTGCCACTGTAAGGCGGCCAACAAGGAGTCCTCCTCCAGGCGCTCCCGGCTGGACAGAGTCTGGTGCTCATAGCCACAGTAAGGATTCCGGCTAATTCCTGTCACCTGGGAGAAAACAAACTGTCCACCACTGTCGATGAATGTGGCTGCTGCAGTCTCATGGTCCAAGTACTGAAGAGAAAGACACAAACAGAAACCACAGCTACAATAAATCTCCTTATAGTCAACAAATAAATCCTTGCTTCAGCTTAAATTTTAATAAAACTTACTTGAGATGACATTGTTTCAAAACCCACAGCTCACCAGTTTTACAGGTTCCCACAGCAAATATCAGAGAAAAATCCCTTTGGTGCTTCCAGAAGGAGAAAGGGAAAAGGAATCATTTTGAAGGACAGTAGTCCCCCTTTATCCACAGGAGATACTTCCAAGATCCCCAGTGGATGCCTGAAACTGTAGGTCACATCAAACCCTATATATACCGCTTTTTCCTATACATATATACCTATGATAAAGTTTAATTTATAAATTAGGCACAGTAAGAAATTAACAATAACTAATAATAAAATAGAACAATTATAATAATATACTAGAATAAAAGTTATGTGAATGAGGTCTCTGTCAAAATATCTTTTTTTTCTAATTTATTTGGCAGCACTGGGTCTTAGTTGCGGCATGCAGGATCTTTGTTGTGGTGTGCGGGATCCTCATTGCCGCGTGTGGGATCTTTCAGTTGCAGCATGCAAACTCTTAGTTGCAGCATGCGAAGTCTTAGTTGCAGCCATGCGTGTGGGATCTAGCTCTCCAACCAGGGATCGAACCCGGGCCCCCTGCACTGGGAGCACGGAGTCTTAGCCACTGGACCACCAGGGAAGTCCCTCTCTCAAAATATCTTATTAGTGTACTGTCCTTCTTCTTCTCGTGATGGTGTAAAAGGATAAAAGGCCTATGTGATGAGATGAAGTGAGGTGAATGACGCAGGCATTGTGACGTAGCGTTAGGCTACTACTGACCTTCTGACAACACGTCAGAAAAAGGATCATCTGTGTCGGGTGATCGTGGATTGAGCTACAATGATGTCAGTGGTTGTGGATCCTGGGTGGGAAACAGCAGGATGGCACAAGATTTCACGACACTACTCAGAACAACACACAATTTCAAACTGGTAAGTTGTTTATTTCTGGAATTTTCCATTTAATATTTTCAGATCATGGTTGACCATGGGTAAATGACACCACAGAAAGCGAAACAGTGGATGGTGGGACTACTGAATACCAGAATATTCCATTCTTCTTAACAAGGCCTGCCCTCAAGAAAAACTATTTTACCAGAGCCTAACCTACTGAGGTTTTACCAGAGCCTAACCTACCGAGGTTCTATAAGAGCCTAACCAAACTGAGGTAAGGGACATACCCAACTCCAGCCCACTCTAACCATTCTATCCAATTTAAGGGTTGGGGGTAAGACTAAGAAACAATTCTGAAGTTCACAGACTCACTAAAGGACTGAGGATCATAGGACTATAAAATGTTTCACCTCCCCTACACCTCACCCCCACACCACTAAAAGCCTATTTATTGGAGTTCGTTTTACCCAGTACATCATGTCCAGCTTTCAACAACAATTACAAGACATACTAAAAGGAAAAAAATACAGCAATTATCAAGGGACAGGAGGGAGGAATTAGGAATATTTTGTTATTAATAAGGTACCTGCACTACCCATGAAGCAGTATGGTATTATTTGATAGTGGACTTGAGTTGCTTGTAAATGCATACTGAAAACTCTAGGGCAACCACTTAAAGTAAAATGAGAAATATAACTGATACACTAAGAAAGGAGACAAAGTGGAATCTATAAAATGCTCAATTAGGGACTTCCCTGGTCGTCCAGTGGTTAAGGTTCCGCCTTCCAATGCAGGGGATGCAGGTTCCATCCCTGGTCAGGGAACTAAGATCCCACATGCTGCGGGGCAACTAAGCCCACGCGCCACAACTACTGAGCCCAAGCACCTCAACTAGAGAGCCCGCATGCCACAACTACAGAGCCCACGCACTCTGGACCCTAAGCACCACAACTAGAGAGAAGCCCGTGTGCCACAACTAGAGAGAAGCCCGCACGCCACAACTAGAGAGTAGCCCGCATGCCACAACTAGAGAGTAGCCCTCGTGCTGCACAAAGAGCCTGTGTGCAGCAACGAAAGATCCCTCATGCCACAACTAAGACCCCATGCAACCAAAAATAAAAATAAATAAATAAAATAAATATATTTTTTTAAATGCTCAGTTAAAACCACAAGAGTCAGAAAAAGAGCAGAAGACAAAAATAGGAACAAAGAACAAGGACAATGAATAGAAAACAGTAACAACTATGGCAGGTATTAATCCAACTATATCAATAATCACCTTGAACATCAATGGACTAAAGGCACCAGTTAGAAGACAGAGGTTGTCAGACTCAATTATATGTTGTCTCTAGGAAACCTACTTTAAATATAAACACTTATATAGATTAAAAGTAAGTGGATGGAGAAAGATATACCAGGTTAGAACTAATCAAAAGAAAGCAGGAATAGTTATATTAACTTCAGACAGAGTAGACTTCAGAGCAAGGAAATTCATCAGAGATAAAGAAGGATATTACATAATAATAAAAGGGTCGGGGCTTCCCTGGTGGCGCAGTGGTTGAGAGTCTGCCTGCCAATGCAGGGGACACGGGTTCGAGCCCTGGTCTGGGAGGATCCCACATGCCACGGAGCAACTAGGCCCGTGAGCCACAATTACTGAGCCTGCGCGTCTGGAGCCTGTGCTCCGCAACGGAAGAGGCCGCGATGGTGAGAGGCCCGCGCACCGCGATGAAGAGCTGCCCCCGCTCGCCCCCGCTCGCCGCAACTAGAGAAAGCCCTCGCACAGAAACGAAGACCCAACACAGTCATAAATAAATAAATAAATAAAATTTTAAAAAAAGGGTCAATTCTCCAAGAAGACATAACAATCTTTAACATGTATGTGCCTAACAACAGAAAGTCAAATATGTGAGGCAAACACTGATAGAACTGCAAGAAAAAATAGATGAATTCACTATTGTAGTTAAAGTCTTCAATACCCCACTATCAGAAATGGATGGATCCAGCAAGCAGAAAGTCAGTGAGGACACAGTTGAACTCAACAGCACCACCAATCAACTAGATATGATGGGCATCTATAAACTACTTACCTAGCAACAGCAGATTACACATTCTTCTCAAGCTCACATGAAAGATGCACAAAAACAGATCATATTCTGGGCCATAAAACATACCATAAAAAATTGAAAAGAATAGAAATCATACAATGTCTGCTCTTAGACTACAATGGAATTAAACTAGAAATTAATAACAGAAAGATAGCTAGGAAATCCCCAAATACCTGGAGATTAAACAACACGCTTCTGGGAATTCCCTGGCAGTCCAGTGCTTAATACTCCACGCTCTCAGTGCTGAGGGCCCAGGTTCAATCTCTGGTCGGGGAACTAAAAAAATCTCACAAGCCACGAGGGGTGCCCAATAAATAAACAAACAAATAAATAAATAATAAAATAACATAAACAACACACTTCTAAATAAAACAAGGGTCAAAGAAGAAATATCAATAGAAAATTTAAATCTTTTTAGTTAAATGAAAATGAAAACACAACTTATCAAAATTTACGGGATGCCGTAAAAGTAGGTCTTAGAGGGAAATTTACAGCACTGAATGCACATTATTAGAAAAGAGGAAAGATCTAAAATCAATCATCTAAACTCCAACCTTAGGAAACTAGAAAAAGAAAAGCAAATCAACTCCAAAGTAAGGAGAAGAAAAGAAATTAGAAATTAGAGCAGAAATCAATGAAACTGAAAACAGGAAATCAATAGAGAAAAGATAATGAGGCCAAAAGCTGGTTCTTTGAAAAGATCAATAAAATCAATAAGCCTGCAGCAAGGCTAACTAAGGAAAAAAGACAGGACACAAATTACCATTATCAGAAATGAAAGAAGAGACATCACTACAGATCCCATAGACATTAAAAGAATAATCAAGGGACTTCCCTGGTGGTGCAGTGGTTAGGAATCCGCCTGCCAATGCAGGGAACATGGCTTCAAGCCCTGGTCGGGGAAGATCCCACATGCTGCGGAGCAACTAAAACCATGCGCCACAACTACTGAGCCTGCGCTCTAGAGCCCGCAAGCCACAGTTACTGAAGCCTGCACGTCTAGAGCCCATGCTTCGCAACAAGAGAAGCCACTGCAATGAGAAGCCCGCGCACCGCAATGAAGAGTAGTCCCTGCTCACCACAGCTAGAGAAAGCCAGCGTGCAGCAACGAAGACCCAACACGGCCAAAAATAAATAGGTAAATA
The DNA here is from genome assembly GCF_028023285.1 of Balaenoptera ricei. NCBI lineage: Eukaryota > Metazoa > Chordata > Mammalia > Artiodactyla > Balaenopteridae > Balaenoptera > Balaenoptera ricei. The sequence goes on from NC_082642.1 coordinate 112,316,763, forward strand.
AATAAATAAATTTTTTAAAATTAATTAATTTATTTATTTATTTTGGCCGTGTTGGGTCTTCGTTTCTGTGCGAGGGCTTCCTCTAGTTGCGGCAAGCAGGGGCCACTCTTCATCGCGGTGCACGGGGCTCTCACTATCGCGGCCTCTCTTGTTGTGGAGCACAGGCTCCAGACGCGCAGGCTCAGTAGTTGTGGCTCACAGGCCCAGCTGCTCCGTGGCATGTAGGATCTTCCCAAACCAGGGCTCGAACCCGTTTCCCCTGCATTGGCAGGCAGATTCTCAACCACTGCGCCACCAGGGAAGCCCTAAATAAATTTTTTAAAAAAGGATAATCAAGGAATACCACGAACAACTCTATACCCACAAATTTGATAACTGAGATGAAATGCACCAATTCCTTGAAAGATACACTCTGCCAAAACTCATGCAAGAAGAAACAGATCACCTGAATAGGCCTATAATCTCTAGTAAAGAATCTGGATCAACAATTAATGACCTTTCAAAATGGACACCACCAGGCCCAGGTGGGATTCATTGATGAATTCTACCAAATATTTAAGGAAGAAATTGTATCAATTCTCTACACTCTCTGTCAGAATATAGAAGCAGAGGGAATACTTCCTAACTCTTTCTATAAAGCCAGCATTACCCTAATACCAAAACTAGACGACATTACAAGAAAACTACAAATTTCCCTCATAAACACAGATGTAAAATCATCAACAAAATATTAACAAATCAAATCCAACAATGTGTAAAAAGAATCATACACCATGACCAAGTGGGATTTATCCCAGGTATGCAAGAAAGTGCCTTAATAGAACTCCAGTGCTTTCCAAAGACCATGTTTTACACCCTCTTAGAACTGGTCCTTAATCTTCACTTTGGCCTTTCTGCTTAGAAGATGACCTTATAAGGACTTCAGTCTTTTCTAGTTTGGACATTAATTGTTATTTATATTGTGGCATTTTACATACTGTAAAATACTGTACATACACAATGGCTACATACTGTACAACACAATGGCTTTCTAATATTTTGTATCTCAAAATTTTATGCTCTGTCTCTAAATTTCAGATGTTTAAGCTCTTTTCTTATTAGTGAGCAGATCTGCCTGTTTGACAATAAAGTTTTCTACCAAAAAAAAAAAAAAACCTCACCTTAGAGCCTTGTAAAATTTCACAGGTAAAGAAAAGGTCCTAATAGCTTGCAGAAAGGAGAACAATGTTACCAATAAAAAAACAAGAATTAGATTGGCATTAGCCTTGTCTTTTGCTGTACTGGACACTAGAAGACAGTGGAGCAAAGTTTTAAGGTTCTGAGGGAAAAGGATTTTGAATACAGCATTCTAAATCCAAATACAAATCATACATGAGGGCAAAATAAAGACAATTTCAGACATGTAAGCTTTGTTCCCATGTGCCCTTTCAGAAAAACATTATTTGAAGATTTAACCCAGTAAAATGGAAAGAAAAATCCAAGGAAGTGAAAGACATGAGCAACAGTGAAACCAACCCAGGAATTCAGGGAAAAGCAAACTCAGAATAACAGCTGGGCAACAGGTCAAGACAATAATCAGTGAACACTGAAATAGGAAGATAGAGGGCTCTGAGGGGGAAAAAAAAACAAAATGCCTTGAAGAAGCAAGTGGAGGGACTTCCCTGGTGGTCCAGTGGTTAAGACTTCGCCTTCCAATGCAGGGGGTGAGGGTTCGATCCCTGGTCGGGGAACTGGGATGCCACATGCCTCGCGGCCAAAAAACCAAAACATAAAACAGAAGCAATATTGTGGCAAATTCAATAAAGACTTTAAAAATGGTCCACATCAAATACATCTTTAAAAAAAAAAAAAAGGAGAAGAAGCAAGTGGACTCAATTCAACAAATCATATGAAGGAAAATCCTCATGACATGTTACAGAAGGTAGTATTTTCTCTCATCAGAAAGAAAAGGCAACTAGCACTCCAGAAAAAAAAAAAAAAACAAGAAGAGGTATAAGAAAGTCATCATTAAAATATGAAGCAAATTAAAATGCAGCATGATTAAGCAACTGAGGTAGTGTATAAAAAAGATCCATTTGACCTTGGTGTTTGGGACATTCTCCATCAAGAGATATAGATTTGGTTTCAAAGGATCATGTTCTATATTGACTAACATTTACATGATTATCATAATGTTATATTTTTTAAGTATAAGAATCAATCCAGGGTTTCCCTGGTGGTGCAATGGTTGAGAATCTGCCTGCCAATGCAGGGGACACAGGTTCGATCCCTGGTCTGGGAAGATCCCACATGCCGTGGAGCAACTAAGCCCATGCACCGCAACTACTGAGCCTGTGCTCCAGAGCCTGTGAGTCACAACTACTGAGCCCACGTGCCACAACTACTGAAGCCCCCGTGCCTAGAGCCCGTGTTCCACAACGAGAGAAGCCACCGCAATGAGAAGCCCGCACACCGCAACAAAGAGTAGCCCCCGCTTGCCGCAACTAGAGAAAGCCCGTGCACAGCAATGAAGACCCAATGCAGCCAAAATTAAATAAATTAAATAAATAAATTTTTTTAAAATAAGAAGCAATCCATAAAGAGTACACGTTAGCCTTAATTATAGTTAGAGCAATAAAACTAAAGATTATAAAGCCTGATGATGCAAAAGTTATACGCTAGCTAACAGAAGTCAAATGTAAAATAATGCAGAAGTGCTTTTCTTCCTCACTTACAGGAGGGAGTTAAAATGTGCTATCTAATGCTATTAGGGAAAGAAAAGGTCTAAATACATTATTTTAATGCACAGAAATAAAAATAATTTTACAAAGTTTAGAAAGAGAGTGACAGAAAGTGTGAGTCAGCAGAAGACGTCATCTTTCATTATCTTAACAGGAACAGCAGTATCAACCAACATCTACTAAGCACCTGGACACTCTTTTGAAGACTTTACATAAATCTTTTAATACAATGTTTAAATTATCCCATGAGATAAGTCCTATTATTATGCCATATGATTGATAAGGAAACTGAGGCAATGAATGGCTTGATAATTTGCCCAAGGTCACATAGGTTATAAGCAGCAAACCTCGACTAGAACCCAAGCAGTCTGAGTTCGGTCTGTGTTTTAACTTAACCAACCATGCTGCACTGCCTTATGCAGAAAGGTCAGAAGGTACAGTGTAAAGCTGACAAAACAAGATATAACTGTGCAATGTGTAATTAGTGCTAACTAAGCAAATAATTAAAAACAAGCAGTTACATCCAAGAAACAACATTGAGAGTGAAGACTGGGGAGGGAATTCAATTACGTACTTAATACCACTCTCTATTCTTTCAAGTGTTTTATACTTTTCATTAATTATTTTCTTAATAGACAGAAGGACAGATGAACAAATGGATGGGAAAAATAGCTATGTACCTGCAATGCTGTGATTTGTAAGAAATATGCATTTGGTCTTCATCCACAGTTCCTGGCTCACAGCTCCCAAAATCCTTGGCAGCGATAAGAGCAATGGGAGCATCTTTTGCTGTAATATTTGGTTTCGTGTCCTCCGTTCCTGAAAACACTTCAGAGTCATAAACGGGAAATGGGTGCCTTGTTCTTCGTTACAAGCCCCTTTCCACCCATCAGGGTGTATGTTACTGAGGTGGCTTTTGGAAAGCACCTGAGGATGGGGGCTGGTTGGGTTGTCAGGAGAACCAACCATGATTAGAAGGTTGGAACTTTCAGTCCCACCCTTGACCTCCACCCCTGGAGGCTGAATCAATAACACCTATGGAATAAAGCCTCCATAAAAACCCAAAAGGATGGGGTTTGGAGAGCTTCCGGGTTGGTGAACACATGGAGATTCAAGGAGAATGGTGCACTCAGAGCATGGAAACTCTATATCCTTCCCATATACCTTGCCCTATGCATCTCCTCCTTCTGGCTGTTCCTGAGTTAAAATTGTTTATAATAAACCAGTAATCTTGTAAGTAAAATGTTTCTCTGATTTCTGTGAGCTGCTCTAGCAAATTAATTGAAGCCAAGGCAGAGATCATTGGAACTTCTGATCTATAGTCAGTCAGAAGCACAGGTGACAACCTGGACTTGTGACTGGCATCTGAAGTTGGGGTTGGGGGAGAGTCTTATAGGACTGAGCCCTTAACCTGTGGGATCTGATGCTATCTTCAGATAGACAGTGTTGTTACCAAACCAAACTTGGGTCCACTCGCCTGCTCACAGTAAAGCCAATCTACTGACACCAGGTTGTGGGGAAGTAAAGTGCAGCGTTTATTGTAAAGCGCCAAACTAGGAGTCCAGGGCAGCTAGTGCTCAGAAACACCCCAACTCCCGAATGGGTTTCAGGGAAGCATGTTTTAAAGGGAAGGGGAGGGAGGGGAGTCACAGAGTATATGATCAGCTCGTGCACAGTTCTCTGACTGGTTGATGGTGTGGTAGCAAGGCGGTGTCACAGGGGTTAACATTATCAATCTTCAGGTTCCAGATGGTCTGGGGGCTATGTGCTCATGATCATCAAATAGTTAACTTCTTCTATTTGGTGGGGGTTTTAGCATCTGTAAAACAACTCAGGAATGTGTATCAGATACTGTTATCTATGTATTTCAGGGAGGAACTATAGATACTGTGACTGCCATGTGGCTGATTTACTGTTTCAATTGTTACCAGTTCTCCTGGCCCAACTGCTACTTTTGTCACTATATTGTCCTTTCAATCATTAATTCCTGGGCCAGGCTTTTGTGACTCTTGGGAGGCCTGAGAAACTACAGCTTTTCTTCAAAGGACAGGCAGGCAGAGGGACCTGGGGGAGGGGGTCTGTCCAGGAAGGGCCCATAGGGTCCTGCTCAGTTAGTGTCAGAATTGATTTGAACTGTAGGTCACCCTGCTGGTGTCCAAGAATTGCCTGGTGGTATGGAAAAATCCCCCCTACCCACACTGGAAATTGGGTGCAGGACCTTTTTAGTACCTAACCCAGGGAACTGCATCTGACATTATGCAATAAGTTAAATTGCAAGGGAAAACAACAACAGCAAAGCAAAACTGAAAACCACTCTCCTCAATAGCTAGTATTACCTGTTATAAACCACTTAAACAAGGCCTCAGGCTCCCCATCTACGCCAAATCACTTCAAAATCCTATACGAGGTAAACGTAATGCCAAACAAGGTAAAAATAATCCCAAAATACAAATGGATTTTTAATGATCTTCTTAGATTCTGTATTTTTTCCCTTTCATTTTACACTTGTATCCAGACACTCTCAATTAGAAGAATTTCATTAGGCTCCTTCATTTTAAAGGAACACACAGTATTATTTGTTCATTAAAAAGGGTAATAATGACTTTGAAAATTTTTCCCTAGCAGAGTTGACATCAGCGTCATGACACGGCATAAGACATTCCTCCTTTTTTGTCCAAGACACTCCTCCTTTTTTGTCCCCCTTTTTAACAACAAATCAGGCACCCATCCAAAAACAAAAGTGCCTCTGTGGGAATTGTGGGATCCAGTACCACATGCCAAGGGACCTAGGAGGAGTCTCGACCACATGTGTATCTGGTAATAGGCAGATAAACCTCAGTGAAGACAGCAAAGCCAGTGAACTTGTCCCAATCCCTCTTGGCCACAGTCAGGGAAAACCTGGAGCGTGCTGACCCAGGCAGATACCAACAGATGAGAAAGAATTTGTAGAAATCCAGTCTTCCCAAGGGGAAATCCCAGAAAGAAAAAAAATACAAGTTTGGATGTGACTAAGAGGGTACGAGGAACTTTGCCAGCACTGCCCCTCCCCACACATAACAAGCCCAGGGCTGAACCACCCAGGAGTGCCCTCTTCCAAGAGGGAAAAGGAGAGTGGCAAGTAGCGCCCAGCTACCCCCACCGTGAAAGAAACCCATTTAACTCAGCAGCACTCCAAGTACTGAGGTGGGACCTCCATGACTGGAGGGAGGGAAGGGATCAGGAAAGAGGCAGATAAGAATATCAAAGGGCACTGAAGGGATGCAGTTCCTGCTAACTGTGCTCAGGACTTTAGCAGGGAGTCCGCCCACGAGCCCATGGGAGACCCTCACCCGACAATCTTTCCACAGAGCCCACGGGCACTCCCAATGCCCTGAGTGCTAAACCCACACCTCCCCACACTCTGGAACCAGCAGCTCCTGTGCATGCTCCCAAATGAGGCAGTAAGTGAGACTCTGCTAAACAGAACACTATCAGTTTCTGTGGACAAGGGAGAAACACAAACTTAAGCCATAGTGCCTCCTTCTGGAAAACGAAAGCTTAACAGCAGCTATCCTGGTGGATTGTAAGAAAAGGTTAAGAACTGTGCCACAAGAAGAAGCAAGACATGGGAAGCAAGTGTACCCATACAAGGGCAGAAAAAAACACAGATAAAACAGGACTAATGAACATTTTATCCCATCTAAAGGCAACTAGTAAGACAAGAGGAGGTATCTGCTATTTCAAGTGTGAAAGCAGCAATGCAAATGTACAAGGAACATAAAGAATCAAGGAAACATGTCATCACCAAAAGACAACAATAATCCTCCAATAACCAAGCTCAAAGGCACAGAATTAATGACCTAGAAGATAAAGAATTCAAAATAGCTGTTTGAGGAAACTGAATGAGCTACAATAAAACATAGACAAACAAGTCAAAATATAAATGAACAAAATCAGAAACTTACAAAGAGATAGAAATCATAAAGAAGAAGCAAATGGAAATTTTGGAGCTGAAAAATTCCATGAATAAAATGAAAAAAATGCAATAGAGAGCATCTATAGCAAAGGAGATCAAATGGAAGACTGAATAAGGGAGCTAGAGGACAGGAACTTTGAAATAAACCAATCAGAAGAGAACACAGGAAAAAAAGAACGAAAAAGAGCATAGAAAGCTTACATGATCTATGCGATGCCACCAAATGTACAAATATTAGAATAATCAGGGTTTGAGAGAGAGGAGAGAGGGAAAAGGGGGCAGAGTTTATTTAAAGAAATAATAGCTGAGAACTTCCCAAACCTAGGGACATACTTGGACAACCAAGTTCAAGAAGCTAATAGATCACCCTATTATCTCTATGCAAAAAGACCTTCTCCAAGACACATTTTAATGAAACTGTCAAAAAACAAGCATAAAGAGAGAATCTTAAACACAGCCAAAGGAAAAAATATTGTAATCTACAAAAGAATGCCCATTCGGCTCTCAGTGGATTTCTAAGCAGAAAACCTACAGGTCAGGAGAGAGTGGATGACATATCCAAAGTGTTGAAAGAAAAAAACTGCCAGCCAAGAATACCCGGAAAAGTTATCCTTCAGATGTGAAGGAAAAATAAAGACTTTCCTTGACAGACAAAAGCTGAGGGAGTTCATCACCACTAGACCTGCCTTGCAAGAAATGTTGAAAGGAGTTCTTCAAGCTGAAATGAAAAGATGCTAGTGACATGAAAACATACAAAAGTGTACAACACACTGATGGAGATAAATATACAGATTTAGAAAACTCTAATTCTGTAATAGGATGGTGTGCTAACCACTTAACCACTTAACTATAGTATAAAGGTTAAAGAAAATAACTACAGCTACTATAACTTGTTAACAAATACACAGTACAAAAAGAGGTAAACTGTGACATCAAAAATATAAAAGGGAGGGAAAAAGGTGGAGCTTTGTGTGCAATTGAAGTTATGCTGTTATCAGCCTAAAATGGTCTGCTTTATCTATGAAATGTTTTATGTAACCAAGAAACAAAAACATAAAGAAAATTCACAAAAGCGAAAGAAATGAAAACAGAGCATACCACCATGGAAAATCACCAATTTACTAAAAAAGGAAGGCATAAACAGAGGGGAAAAGAAACAATGAAAATGCAAAACAAATAGAAAGCAATTAATAAGATAGCATTAATAAGTCCTTATGTATCAATAAATACTCTAAATGTAAGTGGATTGAATTCACCAAACAAAAGGCACAGAGTGGCTGAATGAATAAAAAAATAAGACCCAACTACATGCAGCCTACAATAGATTCACTTCAGATTTCATGACATAAAAAGACTCAACATGAAGGGATGGAAAAAGACATTACATGCAAATAGAAACCAAAAGAAAGGGGGTTATCTATACTTAAATGAGACAAAATAGGCTTTAAACCAAAACCAGTAACAAGAGATAAAGAAGATCATTATATGATGAAAAATGCATCAATACATCAAGAAAATATAAGAATCATAAATCTAAACCTACCCAATGTCAAAACACCTAAATCTATTATGCAAATACTAACAAAACTGAAGGGAAAAATAGACATCAATATAGTAATAGGAGGGGGTTTCAATACCCCAGTTTCAGCAATGGATGGATCCCCCAGACAGATAATCAATAAAGAAGCATTGGACTGGAACCATATATTAGATCAAATGAACCTAAGAGACGTTTATAGAACATTCAATCACAGCAGTAGAATACACATTCTTCTCAAGTGCACATGGAACATGCCCCAGTTTAGATCACATGATAGGCCACAAAGCAAGTCTTAGCAAATTTAAGAAGAATGAAATCATACCAAGTATCCTTTTTGACCACAATGGTATGAAACTAGACATCAACAACAAGAGGAAAGCTGGAAAATCTACAAATATGTAGAAATTAAACAACGTACTCCTGAACAACCAATAGATCAAAGAATAAGTCAAAAGATAATATTTTTAAATATCTCAAAACAAATGAAGCTGGAAATAACATACTAAAACCTATGGAAAACCTACCGCAAAAGCAGTTCTGAGAGGGATGTTCATAGCAATAAATGTATATATTAAGAAAACAGATCTCATGCAACCTAACTTTACACCTCAGGGAAGTAGAAAAAGAAGAACAAACTAAGCCCAAAGTTAGCAGAAGGAAAGAAATAAAGATCACAGTGGAAATAAATGAAATAAAGACCAGAAAAGCAACAGAAAAGATCAACAAAACTAAAAGCTGGTGTTAAAAATCAACACCAAAACTTCTCAAACTCTTCCAAAAAATTGAAAAGGAGAGGACACTCCCAAATTCACTTTATGAGACCAGCATTACCCTGATACCAAAGCCAGATAAGGACACTACAAGGAACTAAACTATAGGCCAACATCCCTGATGAATACAGATGCAAAACTTCTCAACAAAATATTAATTCAACAATATATTAAAAGGATATATACCATGGCTAAGTGGGATTTATCCCTGGGATGCAAGTATGATTCAGCATACACAAAACAATAAATGTGATACACCATATTAATAGAATGAAAACGCATTTGATAAAATACAACATCCTTTCATGATAAAAACCTCTCAACAAACTGGGTATAGAAGGTAAATTTAATAAAGGCTATTTACAACAAACCCACAGCTAATATCACACTCAATGGTGAAAGAGTAAAAGTTTTTATTCTAAAATCAAGAACAAGACAAGGATGCCCACAGTCACCACTCTGATTCAACATAGTACTACAAGTGTCAGCTAGAGTAATTAGGCAAGACAAAGAAATAAAAGGCATCCAAATCAGAAATGAAGAAGTAAAATTGTCATTATTTGAAGATGATATCATCTCATACGGTTGACCCTTGAACAATGCAGAGGTTAGGGGCACTTACCCTCCACACAGTCGAAAATCTGCATATAACTTATATTCAGCCCTCCATATACACGGTTTCTCCATATCTGCAGTTCCACATCCATAGATTCAACCAACTGTGGATTATGTAGTACTGAAGTATTTACTACTGAAAAAAAATCCATGTATAAGTGAACCCATACAGTTCAAACCCATCTTGTTCAAGGGTCACCTGTATTTAGAAAATCCTAAAGACTCAATCAAAAAACTGTTGGAACTAATCAACAAATTCAGTAAAGCTACAGGATATAAAATCAACATACAGAAATTAATTGCATTTCTATACACTAACAACAAAACATCTGGAAAAAAAATAAAGAAAACTATCCCATTCACAGTAGCATCAAAAACAATAAAATAATTAGGAATAAATTTAACCAAGGAAGTGAAAGATCTATACAATGAAAACTTTGATGAAAGAAACTGAAGTAGACATAAACAAATGGAAAGAGAGTCCATGTTCATAGACTGGAAGAATTAATATTGTTAAAACACCTATACTAACAGAGTCATCTATAGATCCCTATCAAAAAAAAACCCTATAAAAATTCCAATGGCATTTTCCACAGTAATAGAAAAAACAATCCTAAAATTTATGTGGAACAACAAAAGATCCCAAATAGCCAAAGCAATCCTGAGAAAAAAGAACAAAGCTAAAGGTATCACATGTCCTGATTTCAAACTGTACTACAAAGCTATAGTAATCAAAACAGTATGGTACTGGCATAAATACAGACATATAGACCAATGGAATACAATCAAGAGTTCAGAAATAAACCTCCACATAAACAGTCAACTAATATTTGATAAGGGAGCAAACAAATAATGAGGAAAGCATAGTCTCTTCAAAAATGGTGTTGGGAAAACTGGATAACCACAAACAAACAAATGAAATTGAACCCCTATCTTACACCACTCACAAAAATGAACTCAAAATGGATTAAAAACAAACATAAGATCTGATATTGTAAAATACTAGAAGAAGAAGCGCCTTGGCATCGGTCTTGGCAATGATTTTTTTAGATATGACACCAAAAGCACAAGCAACAAAAGCAAAAATCAACAAGGGGTATTACATCAAACTAGAAAGCTTCTGCACTGCAACAGATAGCTCCAATAAAATGAAAAGATAACCTATGGAATGGGAGAAATATTTGCAACCTATATATCAGATAAAGGGTTAATATCTAAAATATATAGAGAACTCATACAACTCAGTAAGAATAACAACAAAATCCAATTTTAAAAATGGGCAGAGGGGGACTTCCCTGGTGGCACAGTGGTTAAGAATCTGCCTGCCAATGCAGGGGACACACATCCAAGCCCTGTCCGGGAAGATCCCACATGCCGCAGAGCAACTAAGCCCATGCACCACAACTACTGAGCCTGCACTCTAGAGCCCGCGAGCCACAACTACTGGGCCCACATGCCTAGAGCCTGTGCTCCACAACAAGATAAGCCACCGCAATGAGAAGCCCATGCACTGCAACAAAGAGTAGCCCCCACTTGCCACAACTGGAGAAAGCCCGCACACAGCAACAAAAACCCAACACAGCCAAAAATACATAAATAAATAAACGGGCAGAGGAACTAAATAGACATTTTTTCCAAAGAAGACATCCAAATGGTGAATAGGTACATGAAAAGATGATCAACATCACTAATCATCAGGGAAATGCAAATCAATACCATGATAAGATATCACATCACACCTATTAGAATGGCTATCATAAGGAAGATAAAGAGGATAGGGAGAGAAGGGAACCCTTATACACTGTTGTTGGGAATGTAAATTAGTTCAGCTGCTACAGAAAACAGCATGAAGGTTCCTCAAAAAATTAAAAATTGAACTATCATATGATCCAGCAATCCCATTTCTGGGTATATATCCTAAGGAAATGAAAAAAGGTATAAAAAAAGATATCTGCACACCCGTGTTTTCTGTAGCATTATTCACAACAGCCAAGATATGGAAAGAACCTAAGTCCATTGATGGATGAATAAAGAAAATGCAGTGTGTGTGTATGTGTATATATATATATATACATACACACACGCACAATGGAATATTATGCTAAGTGAGATGAGTCAGACAGAGAAAGACAAATACTCCATATCACTTATATGTGAAATCTAAAAAAACTGAACTCCGCAATTCCCTGGCAGTCCAGTGGTTAGGACTCCATGCTTTCACTGCCAAGGGCCCGGGTTCAATCCCTGGTAGGGGAACTAAGATCCCACAAGCCACGTGGTGCGGCCAAAAAAAAAAAAAGGAATAAAGTGTTAAAAAAAAAAAGCTGAACTCGTGAAAACAGAGAATAAAATGATTACCAGGGGCTAGGGGATTGGGGAATTAGGGAGATATTGTTTAAGGGTACAAACTTGCAACTAGTAGATAAATAAGTCCTAGAGATCAAACGCATAGCATAGTGACTGTAGTCAACAATACTGTATTATTGTATTAATATAAATATAATAAGTTTATGTAACAAACTTCAAAGTTGCTAAGAAACAAGATCTTAACTGTTCTCACCATAAAAAGAAATGATAATTATGTGACATGATAGAAGTGCTAGCTAACACTATAGTGGTAATCATATTACAATACATAAATGTATCAAATCAACACATCATACACCTTAAACTTACACAACGTTATATGTAATTATATCTCAATTTTTTAAAAACAGAAAAATTTCCCTTACCTACAGATTACCTTTTAGGAAATATTCCAGCCTCCCTCTCCTTTTTAGTTGTTGTGAGGCTATGACAAACCACTAAGGACCAAACCATGCACTGTGTGCTCACAGGATGCCTCCTTCTCCTTTCTTTTTCCTCTCTTCCTCTGCCATGGTCACTCTTGTTCCTTGGGTAGCCACCAGCTACCAACTCAAGGCCAGCAAACTGACCCATACAGCCCAATCCAAGAATCACCAGATGCTTGGTGCTAAGTCACCTGAATTCTACTTAAAAATGAAAAAGAATGCAAAAATGTCAATTTACTTAATTTTCCCAAATGATAACCCTATTCTAGGCCAGTAACAAGGGCAGCTTCAAGGTCTGCCATCTTTTTAGATTCAGAGCCAAGAGGAAACACTAATGGTCACTCCTGGAGCCACTGTAAGGTGTGGACTGGAGTGAACATTACGCTTGCCTGTCCCACAGGCCTGTTTCACTCCTGTCTACTGAAACACAACACTGCTGTTTACTGACCTGTCAGCTCAGGGGCGGGCCTGACTGATCAAAGAATAATCCCAAGTGACTGATTCAGGAATGGGCCTGTGACCCAATTCTGTTCTATGAAAAGCTGCTGCATGTTTCTGATGGATTCATGCACCCGAATCCAGATACCACCAGTACTCTGGGAACAGCTCTCTGAATTTTACTTGCCAATGAAAAAAATGCAAGTAACTCTTGAGAATATTTTGAGGGAAAAAATTGTATCTCAAGCTGGACAGGTACAAGAAAGCAACCACCTGTTGCTGTGGCAGCAACCTAAAGTCCAACCATGAAAGAGGACGCCATAGACAAAGCTAATGTACAGAGGGCACAGCTGAGAGACTTACAGAGAAATGGAGCCTGAACTACGCTCAACATAGCAAAATGGGACTTCCCTGCTGGCGCAGGGGTTAAGAATCCGCCTGCCAACGCAGGGGACACGGGTTCGAGCCCTGGTCCAGGAAGATCCCATATGCCACGGACCAACTAAGCCTGTGTGCCACAACTACTGAGCCTGCGCTCTAGAGCCCGTGCTCCACAACAAGAGAAGCCCGCGCACCACAATGAAGAGCAGCTCCTGCTCGCCACAACTAGAGAAAGCCTGCGCGCAGCAACAAAGACCCAAGGCAGCCAATAAATAAATAAATAAATAAATAAATAAATAAAAAGAGAGTAACTTAAAAAAAAAAAAGAAAAAATAGCAAAATGAATTATGCTCAACTATACCTCCTGACTTCTATTCTAAATGAATATTATTCCTTAATATTAAAGCCAGACTGAATCAGCTTTATTTGCAGCCAAAAGCCCTAATACACTGGTATTGTTTTCATAATCAGAAAACATATATATTTAAAATATCAATGAATAAGGAAAAAACAAATAAATACAGGCCATCCTCAATGAGAGGTTATCAGAGAACTAACAGAGAACTCTCCCTACAAACTTTTGCTAGATATTGATATATATCTCCTTCTCATATGTGATATTTTTTCTCCCATGGTTTCTACCTGCATCATTCTAATCTCCACTTCCATCATCATATCACCTCCACCTTCTTGCCACTCTCTTATAAAGACCCATGTGATTATATTGGGCCCACCCAAATAATCCTGAATAATATCCCTATCTCAAGATTCTTAACTTTAACTTGTCTGCAAAGTCCCTTTTATCAGATAACATATTCACAGGTTCTGAGAATTCAAACACTGACATCTTTGGGGGCTTTATTCAGCCTACCATATATACCAACATGATAATAAGTCCTTTACATTCAGAGACTTCTAGAAATTCAGAAATCTGTGAATTCACTATAGTAGTTGTTCTACTCACAATCACCTAACTAGAGAGATTTCGCTAGTTTGTGGATCTTATTTGTTCCTCTATTTGTTTAACTGAATTTGGCCAAATCTTAGGAAATGTGGGGATTTTGGTGTGACACATCTGAGATGGAGCAAACGGGATGTCCTAGGATTTGTATTTTTTTAAACCCCCATGAATTATTTCGAATTTATTCAACTTTCATTCAATAAATCTTTATTAATGTTTCAGAAGCTGAAGAATTTAAAGTATCTAACCACATTTCATGTTGGAAAACTAAGTAAAAATGTAATAGTCATGACAAAGGAAATATTCCTTTCTTAAATTTCAAAAAACTCTGCATATACAATATAAAGGAGACTAACTTGAGCATCAGATGAGGAAACAAAAACATGAAGGAGACCTGTTACCAATGGAAAGAATATTTGCTGCATTTAGTGCTGTTTGTTTTGTTTGTTTATCTTAACCAACTCTGAATTTGGCATATTTGAAAATGCTTTTTCTCCCCTTACCACCTGTGATGGTTAATTTTCTTATGTGATATTTTTAATTAAAATTGAACCTGTGCTTTTTAGAAAATACTCAGATACTCTAATTGCAAGGAGAGTACAATCAGGCTCAGAAGCCTAGGACAGACCAGGGATTAAGGGATGGGAGACGACCAAGGTTCAGAGCCTTTCCCACTCCCCACTCCCCACCCCAAGCTTCTTTAACAATTACCATCATAGTAGTAAACTGAACAGTTTAAAAGTCATAACAATACTCTCAGCCTGGACAAGATAACCTCTTTAGACGAGGGAAAGTGTCTCACCACACTCCACTAAAAGATCTATTTATATTTTCAATATTAAAATTGTCCTACATCATTTATATTACTGCCACCACCCTTCTCCATTATTGTTCGGTTTGTGTTCGTGCAGATAGCTAGCGCTGTTAGCGGACATTCTCCAGAAGTTTCCAAGAACTACAGCAGGACTATTAGGGGAATTCCTAACAATAATTCCTAACATTCCTTCCTGATTATAATGACATTAACGATGTGGGACTATAGCCTAACCTCTCAAGTCTCTCTTTCTCCTACCTCCTCGGCCATCCTAGACCTACACAACTATCCTCTCTGTTCTTACACCCAGGCTGTTGAACGTGGTAAAACAAAACACACACTCACAAAACCAATGCAAGTAAGTGCCATGCATACATATGATCTTGAAAGTTATTGCCCCTCTATCATCCTGCAGGGTCAGCTCCATCTTCCACCCCCATTCTTTCAAGCCCCTACGTACCAACCTCCTGGGCTCCACCCTCCTTCCACCTTCCGCCTCCTCTCTAGGCAAGCACTCCCTCAACGTCTTACCTTCCAGCAGCAAATGTATCTACATTGCCAACCATTATGACATTTTTCCCTGTTAGGTCAGAGGAAGGAGCACGGCTCCTCCTACATAATTAATAATAAAATGATAACAAGAACACTCACAATGTACCATGTCCCTCATTCTACATAGTTATTGCTCCATCTGTACTATAGGTCCCATCCTCTCCTCCTCTCCTTGGTCCATTAATTCTTCTCTCCAGCTCCTCTATGAACTCTTTCCCCTCAAATGCAAGTCCCTCAGACTTCCACTTGCAGCCAAGATACAGCAACAGTGAGATTTACTCCTCCACCTGAAACAGTGGCTTTCCAGACACTGCACATCAGACAACGAAAGACATGATGCCTGAAAGATGGGAAATAAAGGAAATGATCCCTATGACTGATTGCCCTTTGCTTACAGCCTTGAGAGCATCTCCAGGCTGCAGCAGCAAGAGGGGAACCCAGGTGGAGCCTGGAGCACCCCCTAAATTGAGGAG
Source organism: Balaenoptera ricei (assembly GCF_028023285.1). NCBI lineage: Eukaryota > Metazoa > Chordata > Mammalia > Artiodactyla > Balaenopteridae > Balaenoptera > Balaenoptera ricei. The sequence continues at coordinate 112,332,774 of NC_082642.1, forward strand.
ATGAGCCGAGAGTCTTAAAAGACCAAACTGATTAGAATCCACAGGACAGTAACAGTAGGAGACAGCTGCACACAGAACTCAGGAGATCTACAGAGAGTCCTAATTAAGTATTCAGCAGATAACTGAAGAGCACAAGTGTGTAAGGAAACTCCTGGAGGCTGGGGAAAGAACCACACGACAGCATGAGAGAAAACAGTAACCTGAGCTCCCACAGGGCCGGGATGTTCGAGAGACACAAACACTCAGTCTACAGCAAAATCCAAAAAGCAAAGAAATACCATAATTAAGTTGGACCTATAACCTGAGAAGTACCACAAGCCAACAAAATTAAAAGGTCAGCATCAGTTTAGATAAAAAATACTCCATAAATTTTGGTGATCTGTGAGTTCATGAAGGGAATGGAAGAGAGGGGGCGAGGGGACTACTACTAAGTACCTTGTCAGCGCCAGGCACTTGTGAGGGTTCAATAAGACATGGTCCCTGTCCTGAGCACCACACCCAGTCCTTAAAACAGACTCATTGGACTTCCCTGGTGGCGTAGTGGTTAAGAATTCGCCTGCCAGTGCAGGGGACACAGGTTCGAGCCCTGGTCTGGGAAGATCCCGCATGCCGCAGGGTAACTAAGCCCGTGCGCCACAACTATTAAGCCTGCGAGCCACAACTACTGAGCCCATGCACCACAACTACTGAAGCCCGCACGCCTAGAGCCCGTGCTCTGCAACAAGAGAAGCCATCGCAATGAGAAGCCCACGTACCGCAAGGAAGAGTAGCCCCTGCTCGCCATAACTAGAGAAAGCCTGCATGCAGCAACAAAGACCCAAAGCAGCCAAAAATAAATAAATAAATAAATAAATAAATAAATTAAAAAAAAAGACATCATCATCTCCCTCCCCTGAAATACTCCTTCAGCTTTCTGCCAGGAGTCAGCTAAAAGGTCCCCTTCTTGAAAAGACTTTCTTTCATCACTCTAAAGCTACTCTACAGAACCCACTTTCTTATCTCTACAGTACTTCTCACAATTTCTAATTATCATTCATTATTATACTCTATGATTACTTATTACTCTTATTTTCTCCCATGCACATTTAGAATACGAGCTCCATAGTGAAGAAACCACTGCACCTTTGGTGACTAGTACAGTATTATAACTATTGAAGGCACTCAAACACTTATTGAATGAATGAAAACAGAAACTGTGACTGAGATAAGTTTCCTGATGATCAACGTCTTCCAGGCTAGTTAGCCCCAAATCCCTCGACTTGGTTCCCTTAGTTATGAAGCAGCATGCTGAGTACTCACCTCTACCTGAGTGACATTGATGACCAGCACTACCACCATCAATACTGCAAGCAGACAGCAGAAAAAACGTAGTTTGAAGAAACTGATCCACATGGTCTGGCTGTGTCTTGATCACCCATGGCCGACACCATGCTCCCTTCACTCCTTAAAACTCCATGTCTTCGTTTTTCTGAGCTGCAGGTGAGCTTTCAGTTTGACTTGCTTCTTTTCTGCTAGTTTCCTTACGAGTTCTTTGTGTAAAAGAGCAGCTGGGGTTGATTTAAGAAGCACATTTTTCTCCAAAGGACTCCTTCGAAGAGGGGAGATGAGAAAACAGATTACCAATTACAACAGCTTAAGAGTGGAGTAAAAGGAGAGACACCATATTTCCTCTTCCTTAACCTTACTGAAGACCCAAAGTCATAAGAGAAAGCAAAGAAACAGAGCACAGTAACATCTATTCCATATCTGGACAATTTAATTAAACCCAGCTCCAGGCTTCTGTGTAAACACAGAGATATTTGTCCTTCTACCTATTTAGGTTTTAATTTTTAAGAGAGCAAAGAAGAGTATCTTCAAACCCTTAGAAATTACAAAATTCAAGTGTTAATTCTCTCAAGAGGTCTAAGTAAATAAAACCACTTCCCTTCCCTTACAGTTGAAGTTTTATTACATTACTAGAGTAATTATATTTAAAGAGCAGTAAGAAGAAAACCTGTGATTTTATGAGAAGATCTGGGATTAGGTGCAAACCATTCTGATAACCTCTGGAAAACAGGGATGCCATCCCTCTGTATGGCAGGAGACAGGACACACCCTTTGGGTTTCTGGCTCCCTCACCACGCATGTGGTTCTGATGCTCCCTCAGCTGAGTAACAAGGCGCAGGAGCAAAGACACCTGCCCTGAAGATGTAGGAGAGGAAAGCTAAGCTTCAGGAGTAACAGCTCCCCCAAACCCTTCAGCACACCTGCTAGAGGCAGAGGACTGGAGAGTATGTGGCTCCTAACTGTTCTTCCATGTAATTATTTTAAAATGCTCTCCCCAGCTGCTTTTTTTTTTTTTTTTTTTTTTTTTTATTTATTTTTATGGCTGTGTTGGGTCTTCGTTTCTGTGCGAGGGCTTTCTCTAGCTGCGGCTAGCGGGGGCCACTCTTCATCGCGGTGTGCGGGCCTCTCACTATCACGGCCTCTCTTGTTGCGGAGCACAGGCTCCAGACGCGCAGGCTCAGTAGTTGTGGCTCACGGGCCTAGTCGCTCTGCGGCATGTGGGATCTTCCCAGACCAGGGCTCGAACCCGTGTCCCCTGCATTGGCAGGCAGACTCTCAACCACTGCACCACCAGGGAAGTCCCCCAGCTGCTTTTATGATATAGGTAAGCAGTGAAAATGTTAGTGTTTAGTTCCCAGTGAGGCTTTCCATGGAAGGCAGGATAGAGAGGTAAAGGTGAAGAGGGTGCATAACCACAGTGCAGAGGACCTCAGACTCCCTCAGCTGCACCAATACTCCTACAGTTTTGTGTTGGACCTGGCAAGCCCCCTCTTCCCTCACTCCTCCACTCTTCTGGTCTAATCCGTTCCCATACCACAAGTCCCATACCACAAGGACATACAACAACACTTCGTCACCCCAGCCTCATAAAGGAGACAAGGCTAAGCTATTCCAATATGCTTTCCATCCTCAGATTTCCCACAGCACTTACGTTTTTCACTTCTCAGCTGATCTCTGTATTTCTATGTATTTCTCATCTCCCCAACTACTCTATACCAATTAAGACTTTAAAAAAAAAAAACAAAAACAGAAACTATATATCAGAGAAAAGCAACTTAAGGATAACAATGTATCATACTTTTTGATTCCTTCCCAGTACTTAGCTCTTTACATGATATATGTTGATTCAACAATCCACACGATAAATAATTATGGAGGCCTACTCTGTACCGCACACTGTACTAAGTGCCAGAAATTCCCCTGGCAGCGCTTACACTCATGTTAGGCAAGAGGTATCTCTCTCCTAAATTACAGAGGAGTAAATCCCCCACTCCTGGCCACCTCCACAGGGATGCCACGTACTGTGAAAGACTGCACTTAACCATTTCATAGCCCCCCAACATCACCCCTCTCCAACACCCAGCTACCTACCCACCCTGAAGTGCCTGTAAATTCTAGGAAGGAAATGGCTGTGAAATAAAGGAAATAACTCTGTCTCCAGGGCCTCAACTGCTCCTCTGCAGAAACCCTTCTCAAGGAGCTGGCCACAAGAATCATAGTTTTCCACATGAAAGAATGCTCAACATCATTAATCATTAGAGAAATGCAAATCAAAACTACAATGAGATATCATCTCACACTGGTCAGAATGGCCATCATCAAAAAATCTAGAAACAATAAATGCTGGAGAGCATGTGGAGAAAAGGGAACACTCTTCCACTGTTGGTGGGAATGTAAATTGATACAGCCACTATGGAGAACAGTATGGAGGTTCCTTAAAAAACTAAAAATTGAACTACCATACAACCCAGCAATCCCACTACTGGGCCTATACCCTGAGAAAACCATAATTCAAAAAGAGTCATGTACCACAATGTTCATTGCAGCTCTATTTACAATAGCCAGGACATGGAAGCAACCTAAGTGTCCATCAACAGATGAATGGATAAAGAAGATGTGGCACATATATACAATACAATATTACTCAGCCATAAAAAGAAACGAAATGGAGGTATTTGTAATGAGGTGGATGGACCTAGAGTCTGTCATACAGAGTGAAGTAAGTCAGAAAGAGAAAAACAAATACCGTATGCTAACACATATATGGAATCTAAGGGGAAAAAAAAGGTCATGAAGAACCTAGGGGTAAGAAGGGAATAAAGACACAGACCTACTAGAGAATGGACTTGAGGACACGGGGAGGGGGAAGGGTAAGCTGAGACGAAGTGAGAGAGTGGCATGGACATATATACACTACCAAACGTAAAACAGAGAGCTAGTGGGAAGCAGCCGCGTAACACAGGGAGATCAGCTCGGTGCTTTGTGACCACCTAGAGGGGTGGGATAGAGAGGGTGGGAGGGAGGGAGATGCAAGAGGGAAGAGATATGGGAACCTATGTATATGTATAACTGATTCACTTTGTTATAAAGCAGAAACTAACACACCATTGTAAAGCAATTATACTCCAATAAAGATGTTTAAAAAAAAAAAAATCATAGGTTTCCTTGATGGCCAGAGAGGGAAGACCAAAGATAATACTCCACAGGAACTCAGCTGCACCACCGTAGCCGTGGTCTGCGTACTGTGGAAAGGCCAGCAGCTCAGAGGACGGCAGTGTGGTTCACAGCTGCTCAGCAGCAGCACAGCAATGGTCAGTGGCGCAGAAGGATGGCACAAGGGCAGCAGACTTCAGAGCTAAAGGAACAAAAGGCCTTATAGGCAGCAATGCAAACATGCAAGAAGCCCCTCACAGCCAGGGACTTCTTATAAAAATCATTATGGAAGGTCATGCCAGAAAAAGATCTGACTTCCTGCCACAAGTAGGTGGAACACTGAGATTGAGAGATCCATCTGCACACCTAAGTAGATACAGCCTGAGGTGTACCAGACAGACCTCTCTTTGAACAGACACATACTAAAATGTTGATAGTTGTCACCTCTGGGTGGTTTTTGTTTTTCTCCTTCATCTTCACCAGGAAATAAAAATCACAAATATAGGGGCTTCCCTGGTGGCACAGTGGTTGAGAATCTGCCTGCCAATGCAGGGGACACGGGTTCGAGCCCTGGTCTGGGAAGATCCCACATGCCGCGGAGCAACTAGGCCCGTGAGCCACAATTACTGAGACTGCGCGTCTGGAGCCTGTTCTCCGCAACAAGAGAGGCCGCGATAGTGAGAGGCCCGCGCACCGCGATGAGGAGTGGCCCCCACTTGCCGCAACTAGAGACAGCCCTTGCACAGAAACGAAGACCCAACACAGCCATAAATAAATAAATAAATAAATAAATAAATAAATAAATAAAAATTCTTCTCTTTAAAAAAAAAAAAAAAAAAATCACAAATATAAAGAAAAAAGCTGGTTTCTAAAAGTAATAATTAAAGATGAGCTATAGGAGAAACAAGGCATTAAATCAGATATGAGAAAACAAATTTAAAATGAAAGATTCCAAAGTGAAAAAAGAAATCTGTAACAGATTTCTGGGTTTTTCCTACAAATATAAAACCTAGGCATTATAGCAAGAAATCTATTTGCAAAGAGAGCAGGAAAATATCATTTGGTATCTCAAATTGCCTTAGAATTGAGTAAGAACAATAGTGCTAGATAGGAATGACTCTAAAAAAAAGTTTCCTAGATCAACCAAAAAATAAAAATATATAATTGAATTTAATTTACCTTTTTTTTTTTTTTTTGGAAATTTCCAGTTCCCAAGAAGAGATACTTATCAGAACTAAGAAATTAGGGTTTACATCTAACTTTCCTTCCGGTGTAAAATCTGAACTCAAGCAATCGTGAGAGCCCTTATTCTTTTCTTGACACATTCGAAGCACATGTTGATGTTTTTCATTTTTATACCATTCTTCCTGCTGCAACAGAGATAAGCACATGAAATACAGGTTAAAGATACTGAAAATGAAGCAAAGGAAAATATATTTGAAATCAAGAATACAATTTTATAGCAAAGAGATGTACATAGATTTCAGTACAAAGTAGTGGGCGGAATAAGGATAGGAACATTTCCTTTCCTAGTAATAAAAAAAAAAAAAACCAACAATAAGTGGCTATTTATATTCATGAACTTACACAGGGCAAATCATTCTCAGATCTGAGCTAAAGGTCAAAACCTTATAAATAGCAACATAACTGGAAAAAATATAAACCACAGATAAAAGCTCCATGTTATTTTTCTTTTTTTTTTTAATTTTTATTGGAGTACAGTTGATTTACAATGCTGTGCTGATTTCAGGGGTACAGCAAAGTGAATCAATTATACATATACATATATCCACTCCTTTTAGATTCTTTTCCCATATAGGCCATTACAGAGTATTGAGTAGAGTTCCCTGTGCTATACAGTAGGTCCATATTTTCTTAAAGACTAGAATAATCATGTAGTTCAATGATCCATCCTACCACTAGAGAAAGCAAGAAGTATCTGGACACATCTAAAAGTTGTGATCACTCCATGAGGAATCTCAACTTGAGCAGTCTTGTTTTCAAATCTTTCTGAAATGTTAGTACACCACTTACTCATGCTTCATATTTATGTTCAAATGACAAGTAAAAAGTAAAATCCATGGTCTGCTGTGTCTGTTTTGCTAAATTTTGATTAAGACTATTTACCAGCCAATCTAAATTCTTTATGGCCTGTGGCAACAACCCTATACTGCCATTAGGTACCTGACCTCCTACCCCCATCTCACAAGAGAATTACAAAGTGATTGCTTATATCACTTGGAATTACAATTGTCAGTAACAAATGAAATACTTGAGTTCAGTACTAAAAAGAAAATTAGGGGCTTCCCTGGTAGCGCAGTGGTTAAGAATCCGCCTGCCAACGCAGGGGACATGGGTTCGAGCCCTGGTGGGTTCGAGCCCTGGTCCGGGAAGATCCCACTTGCCACGGAGCAATTAAGCCCGTGCACCACAACTACTGAGCCTGCGCTCTAGAGCCCGCGTGCTAAATTACTGAAGCCCACACGCCTAAAGCCCATGCTGCCCCCGCTCGCTGCAACTAGAGAAAGCCCGCATGCAGCAACACAGACCCAACGCATGCCAAAATAAATAAATAAATAAAAACTTTTTCAAAATTAGGCAGCAACCCCACCCTCTGGGGGGGGGGGGCTAACGTTCTTAGACAACCACTACACAAAAACAATACATTATTGAACAACCACACACCCAGTTTCTGGAACAGTCCCCATCCTAAATACTCTGACCCGCCAGCCACATAGATGTACTTGTCAGAGCAAGTATCTGGAATTTTAATTCAGAATACAAGGACCCCACACATAAAAGACAAAAGCACAGGTTTACATGGAATATATCCAGACTTAAATGTTCGTATCTCGAACTTTCCAAAGATCAGCTGTATTTCATAGGGTGCTGAGTAGAACCTAGAAACTTAACAGGGCAATGTCTAGAGGAAGAACTGGAGACTCATCCAAGACCATGATGATGATGGGTCAACCAAATAAGATCAATCCTTGGATAAAAATGAGGCAGGGACAGAAGTCTACAGGACTTGTTTCCCCAGATTCCATTCCACTTCTCTTTCACGTACCCCCATCTCACATGCCCAAAATGCTGACTCACCTAGGCCCTCTCTTCTTTCAAAGCAGCACCCCAATGCTTTCATAATATCCGGGGTGGGGGGGGGGTGGAGGCGGGGGCAGTAGGGTAGAGAAGTAAACAAATCAGTTAAATAAGTCACAAAGCAAAAAGTGCTATAAGAAAAAAATAGGGCATGTTGATAGGCGGTGGTCTTTAACCTTGCATGCCCATTAATATCATCCCAGAAGCTTATAAAGATACCAATGCCTGCATTCCACTCAACCAACCGGATCAGAATCCATAGGAGTAGGGTCCGAGAAACAGCTTTTTATTTAAGGTCTGCAGATAATTATAATACACAGCCAGGGAGGAGAACCAATGGTATAGAGTGGCCAGAGGGTCTTATTTGTACAAATTGGTCAGGGATGGCCTTTCAGAAATGATGTTTGAATTGTAACTTACATTGTCCCTCCAGGACAATCCGATTCTGGGTCAATGCGGATAGTCAACCCTACTTCAGGGATCTATCCCTTCGTTTCCTTTCTCAGTAACAAATAACTGCACTGTATCAGGCCCAGAGAGATTGTGAGGATGAAAGACACAGAAGATATTAAACACAGTCAAAGGAAAGCGGAGCCCAAACACTATAGAGGAACAGTGTGCTGTTCTACTGCTTAGACTGAGACAGTGATCAGGGTCTGGGAGTGCCGCCAGCTTCAAGGGCACGCTGATGTTCCAAATGATAATTAACCACAGTGAGAAGGGGAGAGATCCATCAAAGCAGCGTGATCCTTTATTCTTTAGAAAATGTGGCAACAATCCTCCTTTAGAGTAAATAATGAAAGCAAGGAAAATTTTACAGACAATTACAAATTTTGTATAAATCCTGTGAATCCCTCTTACCACCACACTAGTGGTCTTTGATCAAGTGGAGATGAGCGACAGGCCAGGCAGAGTCTCCACATCACAGCTTGTAGAGTCACACTTTACCCAAGCGACCACAATGTGATGTCCCAAAACGACAGCTCAGTAAAACCAGAATAGTCCAACGCATGAGAGGACCGCCAGCCAAGAGGCAGCTGGGTCTCGGAGCAGCGATGAGACTGGAGATCCGGGCAGAGGAGGGAGGCGTCTCCAAGTGCCCCGCACTCGCTTAGAAAAGGTGTTAGGGGAAGGAGTCTTTAGCGGCCCGGAAGTCTGGGCTCTGCCGCGCTGCGGCTGCTCCTGCGGGTGTTGCAGCAAGTCGAGAAAGCTGAGGATGGAGATGCTCGCGCCCAGCCCCGCCCAGGGACCGGCTGCAGCTCAGGCTACTCCGGACCAAGGCTACGGCAGCCGGGGGCTTTAACTCTGCCCCGACTTGGGCCGGAGCCTCCCGTTCCAGGTTCAGATGCCCCAGCCATGACCCCCGGGGCTGCAGCTCCTCTGCACCGGGCCGGAGCTCGGGAGCCAAAGCGCGGAGGAAGGGGCTTAGCAGCCGAGAGGCGCCCGGGAGGAGCCAGGCAATGGTTCGCTCGGGCGACAGAGGCCCTGCCCGGCCCTGGAGCACAAGCCGCAGGCTGGCACTCACCTCCGCTCTGGCCTCCCGACGTGCGCTCTCCGGCGGCTGGGGACCTGGACGCCCTGATCCGTCACAGCTGCACCAGGCCGCCTGGCCCCGGCTTCCTGGACCAGCTGTGTCGCCTCACCCCCGACCCCCGGCTGCGATTGGTTGAGCTCTGGGAGGGGCGGACCGAGGGCGCTGACTGACAGCCGCGGGCTTGGAGCGCAAGCGTCCTCCGGAGCAAGCACGCAGAGTTGGCGCCTGTCGAGCTCCGCACCACCAGGCTCACGCGCGAGGGTGTCCTGCTGCTGTTGCCCTGTGGTCTGAGCTCTGGCCCCTATCAGGACCCCGGCTCCTGTCGCCTTCAGACGTCAGGATTGCCCCAGGGAGCATCCATTTCGAAGCTTTTGTCTTCTCAGCCTAAGTGACCAAACCCCAGATCCCCCTACTTGGGCCGTCTTTCCGCTAAGCGGCGCAATGTTTTGTTCCCTGCACCAGAGAAATAAGATTTGCCAAGCTGGGGCTTCCCTGGTGGCGCAGTGGTTAAGAATCCACCTGCCAATGCAGGGGACAAGGGTTCCAGCCCTGGTCTGAGAAGATCCCACGTGCCGCGGAGCAACTAAGCCCGTGCACCACAACTACTGAGCCTGCGCTCTAGAGCCTGTGAGCCACAACTACTGAGCCCGTGTGCTGCAACTACTGAAGCCTGCGTGCCTAGAGCCAATGCTCCACAACAAAGAGAAGCCACTGCAATGAGAAGCCTGCGCACCGCAATGAAGACCCCAGGCAGCCAAAATTAATTAATTAATTAATTTTTTTAAAAAAAGATTTGCCAAGATCCAGCAGAGAGCCATTGGGTTCTTGAATCTTTCCTTGCTTGAAATTAGTGGACGTATTCTGTTAGCCCTTAAAACAACCCTTTTGCTTTTACTCGCCCTGTACATGACATGGGTCTTCCAGCAAAAAGGCCTGAATACTCCCCCCACACACACCCGAATTCTAGGTAATCCTATTTTAGACTTTCTTCTAAGCAGTAAAACGTCTGTAGCAACTATGTGAAATTCAGGAACTGAGAGGAGTCCTTCGAAGACAGAAGCACTTGCTCAGGAAACCGGAAGAGATGGCAGGGGTGCTCCCTGTTCCTCAGGGCTGGGAACACAGTGGGGTTAACCCCAGTTTATCCCAGCAAAACGCAGCCTCTAAAAGTAGACTGCCCCACCCATGCGCTCTAGGGCCCTCCCTTGCCAACTACTGAGCAGGTGTGCTGCACCTACTGAAGACCTGGCCCTAGCGCCCATGGTCCACAAGAGAAGGCACCACAGCAAGAAACCCGACACCGCAACGAAGTGTAGCCCCCGCTCGAGGCAACAAGAGAAAGCCTGAGCACAGCAACGAAGACCCAACACAGCCAAAAAGACAAACAAACAAACAACAAGAAAAAAACAAAAGTAGACTGCCCAAGACTGTTGTTCCAAGGTCAAAATATTTGACATTTACTGACCACAATGGACTCTATGTGCTCATTCAGAAGTTTTCATGGCAGACCTGCATGCATGGGTCACCCGTATGACTGGAATAAAAGGAGGTTCTACATGGGGCAGTCTCTTCTGGAGTAATCCTTTCATTCTTCTTTCTCGAGGATCAGCCTTTTGTACTCATAAAAGGTGGTTTCCATTGCCTCTGTGCCTAGTGATCAACAGCCCCATATAATAGACTTCTGCTCTAAGTCCCATCTTCCAGTAGGTGGACTACCTGCCACCCGTCTTTCACAGTTTGGCTGTCTGGCAAGTGGCTAATACTTAAATAGGACATGCTGACTCCTAGTCATGATTTTGGACCATTGGTGAGCCTTATTAACCCCCATTCAAACCCTCTAAGGCATTTTAGTGATCTTATATTTTACGGTTATTACAGACACAAACAAGAGTGGCAGGGACCAGAGATGCCTGTCCATCACTACTAGATTCTTAAAAGATCTCTGACTGCAAAGTCACCACACTCCCAGTGGAGAGTACTACTGTACAAAAAAAAACATGCACTTTGGATCCTAGCCTGACTCAGTCTAATTCACAGCTTTGTCTCTTATTAGCAGTGCCATCCCAAACAAAGTACTTAACGTCTCTGAGTTCATTTCCTCAACTGTAAATTAGGGGCAACACTAACCTGCACTTAGGAATAAGTGAGAAGACAAATGAAAAGTACCAAAAGAGAGTCCCAAATCTCTTCCTCTTGAATTCCCTATCTCAGGTTATGACATAGCATAAGGAATTTCTAAATGTTGCATTTATGATAACCTAACTTTGAGCTGGGGAAGAAAAATGAGAACATAGGTTTGTATATTTTGATATGAAACCAAAGGAACTGGTCATTTCTGACCTGTCTGCAGAAATGGTTTAGATGCTAATGTTACTAAACTTTATTTCTCTAAGTAAAACAAAGAACGGATCCTAAGTTTAGGTAAACAAAAGCAAATTAAGCTTGTTTATGATGCAGCTAACTTGAGGGGTATTCACCAGCAAGTCTGGCTCCATCTCTGATGGCAGAAGCTTGCTGCATAAGCACTCCTGGGTCCACATCAGCTCCTGATTCAGTTCCTTTGCTTCCTCCTTTTGAGCAAGTGACTGAAATTTGGGCCAGAAGAACCATCAAGCCATTGTTCAAAATAAGTGACTGCTGTCACATTGGATACCAACCACCCTATTGCAAAACACCACGGACAATGAGAGGATGCTGCCAAGGGTGGAGACTAGAAGAGGTATTTGGTGCCTGTATTAGTCTGCTCAGAGTGCCATAATAAAATACCATGGGCCGAGTGGCTTAAACAACAGAAATTTATTTTCTCACAGTTCTGGAGGCTGGAAGCCCCAGTTCAAGATGCCAGCTGATTCAGTTCCTGGTGAGAGTTCCCTTCCTGGCTTGTAGATAAACACCTTCTCAATGTGTCCTCATATGGCAGAGAGAATGAGAACTCTCTGGTGTCTCCGCCTCCTCTTATAAAGACACCATTCTCATCAGGTTAGGGCCACAGCCTTATGATCTCATTTAACCTTAATTGCCTCTTGTTGGGAAAGGCAGTCTTTCAGGCATGAGGCTTTGGCTTGGAATACTTCCTGACCAAGAGAGAAAAGCTCGTGGCTTGTGCTGAGCTTGTTGCCTCGTTTGGGAATATTTTTCCCTGTTTTGGAGTTAATGCGTATTCCTTTGCTCCACTCTCCCCAGAGGGTTCCTTCACCCCTTCCACCATGTGATGACACAGTGGGAAAATGGCCATCTATGAAACAGGAAGCTGGCCCTCACCAGACACTGGATGCCTTGTTCTTGGATTTCCAGCCTTCAGAACTGTGAAAAATAAATTTCTGTTGTTTATAAGCCACCCAGTCTATGGTATTCTGTTATAGCAGCCCAAACAGACTAAGACACTTACAGTATACAGTCAAAACAATTTTCCACAGTTACTTAGGTCATCTCCCTTTTTCCTATCCCCTTCAGTGAGTTTATGTCATACATCTGTAAAACATATTCATTTGTCATAGTCCTCATTCCATCTTGAGATCCCCTGATATCCTAGTTAAGATCTGGGGGGTAAAATTTGCATATAGTAAAACTTCAGTCTTTGTGTACTGTTGCATAGGTTTTGACAAATACCTAGAATCATGTATCCACAGCCACAGTACTGTATAGAATAGTTTCATCACCTAAAAATTCCCACGAGCAGCCTCACCTGCCCTCAACTCTCGGCTACCACTAATCCTGTTTTCTCTCCCTATAGTGTGGTCTTTTTCCAGAATGTCATATAAATGGAATCATGCAATATGTACTCCCAATATTTTGATTAGCAAAAAGTTTGGAAACCATTACTCTTGCTGATTCAGATACATCTAAAACAATTACCAATATCCGCCTAATCACCAAATTGGGAGTCAGCTTCAATTTACAGCATTTTAAAAGGACTCTTCTCTCAGCTCTGTATGTTAAATTATCTAAATTTGGAAGAATCTTTTTTTTTTTTTGGCCGCACCATGTGGCATGCGGGATCTTGGTTCCCCGACCAGAGATCGAACCTGTGCCCACTGCAGTGGAAGTGTGGAGTCTTAACCGCTGGACCACCAGGGAAGTCCCTGGAAGAATCTTTTTTGAAGTGCAAAAAGATTTTCTTTTCCTTCAAAGACAAAAGAGAAAGTACACAGAAAGCAGTGTTATTCTGCTGACTTGCTTTCAATCCCCTCTGTTTTCTTTTTTTTCTTTGGCTGTGTTGGGTCTTCGTTGCTGCATGTGGGCTTTCTCTAGTTGTGGTGAGCAGGGGCTACTCTTTGTTGCAGTGCATGGGCTTCTCATTGTGGTGGCTTCTCTTGTTGTGGAGCACAGGCTCTAGACACGCGGGCTTCAGCAGTTGCAGCGTGTGGGCTCAGTAGTTGCAGCGCACAGGCTCTAGGGCTCATGGGCTTCAGTAGTTGTGGTACACAGGCTCAGTAGTTGTGGCACACAGGCTCAGTAGTTGTGGCGCACGGGCTTAGTTGCTCCGTGACATGTGGGATCTGTGTAGGCTGTGGTCCTTTGACCCCCGAGGCCCTCCTGGTTCACTCACTCCTAGGCTCCTAACTTTTACCATGGGCCCTTGTTATTTGGACCTGTTCCTCCTGGTCACCAGTCTCCCCTCAGATATCCACAGGATATCATGCAGCTGCATCCATAGATAAGAGACCTTGCACCCTGCCTGTTGGGTAGCCCAAGGGACCCACAGAGGTCAGCCTGAGGCTGCACAATCCCCTCCCCAAGGCAGTAGGATTCATTACTCCCACTTTGGCCAGATTAGGCTGCTCAGTCTTCTCTGATAAGCTGTGAATTTTCCCCACTGCATCATCCAGTGGCTGTTGTGTCATCCTTCCCTGTGCTGCCAGAGCACATGGCCTGAGCCTCTCTTTGGGCCTTATCACAGGCTGCCCTGTGTTATTGTCCATGTTCCGACCTAGCCTGGGCCTCTGCTAGGCTATGAACTCCTTGAGGGCCAAGTTTGTCTGACTCCTTTCTGCATCCTTTTTACCTTGAATCACAACGACTTATTTATAAATATATTTTTCTATTATATTCTGAATTCCCTGAAAGTAAGGACTGTGTCTGATTCCTCTCTTTGTCCACTGCACCTGGCACAGGGCCTGGCACAGAGTAGACAGCAGTAAAGTTATGCTGAATGAACAAAGGAGTCAAAGGCCCTTGGCCTTCTGGAGCTAATTGAGAGGCCAGGGCAAGTTTCCCCATGGGAGAAACAAGTTGTGTCCCTCTGTGGCTTGCACTCTCAGCCTGCTGAATACTCCTAAATGAGTCTTCTCTGTGGGGGCCTGTATCCAGGCCAGTCACAGTACTTCCTGGGAATGAGCTGCTCTCTGGCTTGGGCTTGGTCCTGCCTGGATGTCCCAGGATCACAGCCCAAGTCTAAAGCCAAGCCTTGACCTGGGGTTCTCATTTCACTGGCATTTCCCCTCTGTCCCTGATTGGATTTTCTACAACTGTCCGCCTCCAGGGAGATGCTGGGGCTCAGCGTGTTTGAGCGTGCCTTGGCTCTGTGCTACCACATGCCAGAAATGCTCTCTGTACTGTAAGAACTACCGTGACTCTTTGAAACAAGGAAGATGAATAAAGAGCTTTATTCTGATGGCAATAAATAAATACATAAATAAATAAATTACCTGGTTTCAAGACTTAGTGTAAAGCTATAGTAATCAATATAGTGTAGTACTGATACAAACAAATAAATAATGGAACAGAATAGAATCTAGTTATATTTTAAAAACAAAAAAACAAACTCATGGAAAAAGAGATCAGATTTGCAGTTACCAGAGGTGGGAGGTCAGGGGAGGGGGTGCTGGATAAAGATGGTCTAGTTATAAAATAAGTAAGTACCAGGGATGTAATGTGAACATTGCTGTATGTTATGTACGAAAGTTGTTAAAGGAGTAAATCTTGAGTTCTCATCACAAGGAAAAAATTTTTTTCTTTAATTTTGTATCTATATGGATGGATGTTTACCAAACTTATTGTGACAATCATTTCACAATAAATGTAAGTCAAATTCTTATGCTGTATACCTTAAACTTATACAGTATTATATGTCAATTGTATTTCAATAAAACTGGGAAAAAAAATTTTCCAGACAAACAAAAGGTGCGTGAGTTCATCCACTAGACCTGCCTTACCAGAAATACTAAAGGGTGTTCTTCAAGCAGAAACAAAAGGATGCTGACATTGTATAAACTTGAATGTGTAAAACTCACTGGTAATGCTATAGTCAAAATAAGATTCTCTAATATTTCAATGTTGTTGTGTAATTTACTTACAACTGTAGTTTAAAAGTTAAAAAGGAGGGAATTCCCTGGTGGTCCAGTGGTTAGGACTCGGCACATTCACTGCCATGGTCTGGGTTCAATCCCTGGTCAGGGAAATAAGATCCCACAAGTTGAGTGGTGCAGCCAAAAAAGAAAAAAAAGTTAAAAAGGAAATGTACTAAAAATGACCATAATGACAAAACAAAGACAATCCACTGAATGGGAGAAAATATTTGCAGATGATATGACCAATAAGGGATTAATATCCAACTCAACATCAAAAAACAAACAAACAAACCAATTAAAACATGGGCAGAAGAACTGAATAGACATTTTTCCAAAGAGGAGATGCAGATGGCCAACAGGCATATAAAAAGATGCTTAAGGTCACTAATCATCAGAGAAATGCAAATCAAAACCACAATGAGATTATCACCTCTCACCTATCAGAATGGCTATCATCAAAAAGAACACAAACAACCAATGTTGGTGAGGATATGGAGAAAAGGGAACCCTCCTACACTGTTGATGAGAATGTAAATTGGTGCAGCCACTGTGGAAAACAGTATGGAGGTTTCTCAAAAAACTAAAAATAGAACAACCATATGACCCAGCAATTCCACTCCTGGGTATATATCTGAAAAAAACAAAAACACTAATTTGAAAAGATACATGCACCTCAATGTTCATAGCAGCATTATTTACAATTGCAAAGATATGGAAGCAACCTAAGTGTCCATCAACAGATAAATGGATAAAGAAGAAGTCTATATTTACATACACACACACACACACACACACACACACACTTATACATACACTGGAATACTTAGCCATAAAAAACGAAATTTTGCCATTTACAGCAACATGGATGGACTTGGAGGGCATTATGTTAAGTGAAATAAGTCATACAAAGAAAGATATATACTGTATGATATCGCTTATATATGGAATCTAAAAAATACAACAAACTAGTGAATATAACAAAAAAGAAGCAGACTCACAGAGAACAAACTAGTGGCTCCCAGTGGGGAGAGGGAAGGTGGGAGGGGCAATATAGGGGTAGGGGATTAAGAGGTACAAACTATTAGGTATAAAATAAGCCACAGGATACTGTACAACATGGGGAATATAGCAAATATTTTATAATAACTATAAATGAAGTATAACCTTTAAAAATTGTGAATCAATATATTGTACACCTGCAACTTATATAATATTGTACATCAACTATATGTCAATAAAAAATTAAGTAAATTTTAAAAATAAATAAATGAAAAAGAATGCATTACTAAAAATGATAATGGTAACTTAATCCAGAAGAAAATTCAGAACATTTAAATCCTCATGGTTAGAGAAAATTAAAAATTAAAATTTAAACTTATATGCATATATTGTTACAGATAAGCATGATATGATGATCAACAAAATATTTTCAAACACAAAATATATTATTCAAGGATAAATATCTTTGGGAGTATAGTGGAATAGAAATATGAGTTAATAAAAAAAGGAACAATGGAAATTTTCTAATTCTTACTGAAAAGTATATTAATGTATTTTAAATGGATTATGGTAGTTATTAAATAATAGCATTTGATTTCTCATGAGACATTTAGAAAAATGTTGTAATAATTTCATTTTTAAATGTCAATTCTTACAATGTGCCAGAAATTAAATGCTTTGTAACAAAAAAAAAAAAAAAATACAAAAAACCGTAACTACCAAAATTTCTTATTGGATATACAATGTTAAAAGTGTATCATCATTAATCTAAATGTGAGGTTACCTAAAAGTATACTAAAAGTATAAAATTTCTATATGCTATCAAAATGGTTATCAGCTTACAACAGAATGTTAAAAATATAAGACACTTTATGTAAGCTTCATAGTAATCACACACAAAAGAAAACCTGTAGTAAATACAAAAAAGATTACAATAAAGCAGTTAAAGCACACCACCACAAAAAAAGTCATCAAATCACAAAGGAAGATAGAAAGACGAAGCAAGGAAAAAAGAATCTACAGAACAGTTAGAAAACAATTAACAAAATGGCAATAATAAGTCCTCACCTATCAATAATTACCTTAAATGTAAATGGTTTAATTCTCTAATCAAAAGACAGAGAATGGGGCTTCCCTGGTGGTCCAGTGGTTAAGACTCCATGCTTCCACTGCCAGGGGCACAGGTTCAATCTCTGGTCGGGGAAGTTCCACATGCCACAAGGTGCGGCCAAAAAAAAAGACCAAGAATGGCTGAATGGATAAAAAAACAAGATTCAATGACATACTGCCTACAAAAGACTCACTTTAGCTTTGAGGACACACACAGTGTGAAGGAATGGAAAAAGATATTTCAAGCAAATGGTAACCAAAAGAAAGCACAAGTAGCTATACTTAAGACAAAATAGACTTTAAGATAAAAATGGTCAAAAGAGACAAAGAAGATCATTATATGATGATAAAGGGGTCAATCCATCACCAAGACATAACTATAATTAATACTTATGCATCCAACTTCATGGTACCTAAATATATAAAGCAAATACAAACAAAACTAAAAAGAGAAATAAAGAGTAGTACAATAATAGTTGGAAATTTTAATACTCTACTCTGAACAATGGATAAATCATCCATGGAAAGAATCAATAAGGAAACAGCAGATTTGAACAACACTATAGACCAAATAGATCTAACAGACATAGAGAACATTCCACCTAACAGTGGCAGAACACACGTTCTTCTCAAGTGCACATGGAACATTTTCTAGGATAGATCATATGTTAGGTCACAAAACAAGTCTCAACAAATTAAATAAGATAGAAATTATATCAAGTATATTTTCCAACCACAGTGAAATGAAACTAGAAATCAAGCACAGGAGTAAAGCTGGAAAATTCACAAACATATAGAAATTAAAGAACACACTCCTGAAAAGGTATATTAAAAAATATCTTGAGACAAATGAAAATGAAAAGGCAAAAATACCAAAACTTATTACGATTGATACCACACAAATACAAAGGATCATAGAGACTAAAATGAACAATTATACACCAACAAATTAGACAACCTAGAAGAAATGGAGAAATTCCTAGAAACATAAAATCTAGCAGGAGTGAATTAAGAAGATATCTGAGAAGACCAATAATGAGTAAGGAGGTTGAATCAGTAATCAAAAACCTCCCAACAAAGAAAAGTCTAGGACCAGATGGTTTCACTGGTGAATTCTATCAAACATTTAAAGAATTAATTTCCAATCCTTCTCAAACTCTTCCAAAAAGTTGAAGAAGAGAGGACACTCCTAAGCTCACTTTATGAAGCCAGCTTTGTGCTGATATCAAATCCAGATAAGAATACAAGAAAAGAAAACTATAGGCCAATATCCCTAATGAATATAGGTGAAAATTTCCTCCACAAAATACCAGCAAACTGAATTCAAAAGTACAATAAGGGATCATACACCATACAAGGATGATCTTTCAACAAATACAAACATATATAATTTATATATAATATATATTTATTTATATATTATATAAATATTACATAAATATAATTATATATTACATAACATACAAATATATAATATGTATGTATATATACCTGACATTATTATAATTATATATTATAAAATAATTATATGTATTATATAATGTATAATGTATAATTACATGATATATGCAAATATATAACTTATATATAATATATAATTTAAAATACAAATATAAGAGACTTCTCTGGTGGTACAGTGGTTAAGACCCCACACTTCCACTGCAGGGGGCATGGGTTTGACCACTGGTCAGGGAACTAAGATCCTGCATGCTGCACAGCACGGCCAAAAAAAATAAAAATAGAATAGAATAAAATAAAATACAAATATGATACTTCACATTTATATATACAGTTGACCCTTGAACAACACGGGTTTAGACTGCATAGGTCCACTTATACACAGGATTTTTACAATAAATACATACTACATTATTACGCAATCCTCAGTTAGTTGAACCCTCCGAGGTGGAACTGTGGATACAAAGGGCTGACTGTAAAATTATACTAGGATTTTTGCCTTTGCAGGGGGGTTGGCACCTCTAACTCCTGTGTTGTTCAAGTGTCAACTGTATATAATAATTATATATGATATATATAATAATTACATATAAATATATACAAATATATATAATTTATATATAAAGATATAATTTAAACATATATAATATATAATTTAAAATATAAATGTGATACATCACATTAATAGAATGATAGACAAAAATCAGATGATCATTTATGCAGAAAAAGCATTTGACAAAATCAACATCTATTCATGACAAAAAACTCTCAACCGAGTATAAATGGAACATACCTCAGGACTTCCCTGGTGGGGCAGTGGTTAAGAATCCACCTGCCAATGCAGGGGACTCGGGTTTGAGCCCTGGTCTGGGAAGATCCCACATGCCACAGAGTAAATAAGCCCGTGCACCACAACTACTGAGCCTGTGCTCTAGAGCCCGTGAGTCACAACTACTGAGCCCACGTGCTGCAACTACTGAAGGTCGCATGCCTAGAGCCTGTGCTCCACAACAAGAGAAGCCACCATGATGAGAAGCCCGCGCACTGCAACGAAGATTAGCCTGCGCTCGCTGCAACTAGAGAAGGCCCACGTGCAGCAAGGAAGACCCAATGCAGCCAAAAATTAAATAAATAAATAAATTTATTTTAAAAAAAAGGAACATACCTCAACATAATAAATGCTACGTATGACAAGCCCACAGCCAACATCATACTCAATGGTGAAAAGCTCAAAGCTTTTCCTCTAACATCAGGAATAAGGGTGCCCACTCTCACCACTCTTATTCAACATAATACTGGAAGTCCTAGCCAATGCAATCATGCAAGAAAAAGGAAATAAAAAGTATCCAAATCAGGAAAAAGTAAAACTGTCTGTTTGCAGATGACATTATCTTATACAAAAAAAACCACTAAAGATGCTACCAAAAAGCCATTAGAACTAATCAATGAATACAAGTGAAAAGTTGCAGGATACAAAATCTATATACAAAAATCAGCTGCATTTCTATACACTAATAACAAACTCTCTGAAAAAGAAAAAAACAATCCCATCACAATAGCATCAAAAACAATAAAATGGTGTGTTAGTTTCTGCTGTAAAACAAAGTGAATCAGCTACACATATACGTACACTTTGGAATAAATTTAACCAAGGAGGTGAACTTCTTTACACTGGAAACTGTAAAGACTTCCCTGGTGGCACAGTGGTTAAGAATCTGCCTGCCAATGCAGGGGACACAGGTTCAAAACCTGGTCTGGGAAGATCCCACATGCCATGGAGCAACTAAGCCTGCGAGCCACAACTACTAAGCCCACATGCCACAACTACTGAAGCCCACGTGCCTAGAGCCCGTGCTCCACAACAAGAGAAGCCACCATAAAGAGAAGCTCGAGCACCGCAATGAAGAGTAGCTTCCACTTGCTGCAACTAGAGAAAGCCCATGCGCAGCAACAAAGACCCAATGCAGCCAAAAATAAACAAATTAAAAAAATTTTTAAAAAAAGAAACTGTAAGACATTGATGAAAGAACTTGAGGAAGACACAAATAATTGGAAAGATATCCTGTGTTCATAGATTAGAAGATTAATATTGTTAAACATCTAAATTACCCAGAGCCATCTATAGATTGCAATCCCTAATGAGATTCCAATGGCATCATTTTACAGAAGTAGAAAAAACAATCCTAAAAGTCATATGGAACGACAAAAGAACCCAAAAAGCCAAAACTGCGAAAAAAGAACGGAGTAGGAGGCATCACACTTCCTGATTATGAAGCGATAGTAATCAAAACAGTATGGCACTGACATAAAAACAGACACATAGACCATGGAACAGAATTGAGAGCCCAGAAATAAACCTTTGCATATACAGTCAACTAATATTTGACAAGAGCCAAGAATACTCAAGAGGGAAAGGATAGTCTCTTCAATAAATGATGTTGGGAAAACTGGATATCCACATGCCAAAGAATGAAACCAGACCCCCATCTTACACCACTCACAAAAATTAACTCAAAATGAGACTTAAACATAAGACATGATACCATAAAACTCTTCGACAATTGCTAAGAGAATAGATCTTAGAAGTTCTCAACACATACACACACACACAAAATTGTAACTGTGTAACTGTGAGGTAATGGATATGTTAACTTACCTTATTGTGATAAACATTGTACACCTTAAACTTACACAATGTTATATGTCGATTATTTCTCAATAAAGCTGGAAGAAAAATTTTAATAAAGTTGGAAAAAAACTCAAAAACAAATCATAGCAAATACATACAATGGAATATGACTCAACAATAAAAAAGAATGAACTATCAGGTGAATCTCTAAATTATTATGCTGAGTAAAAGAAACCAAAGCAGAAGGAAGGGTTATGAAATGATTTATCTTTCAGGTGTGATAAATATGTTCATTTTCTTGACTGTCATGATGGTGTTATGGGCATGTGTCAAATGTATCAAAGTGTCCACTTTAAATATATGCAGTTCATTTTATGTCAATTATATTTCAATAAAGAATTTTTTTAATTTTAAGGTATATATATCATCTTTTATTATTTCCTGCTCTAATCAATTTTTAATTAACCAACTGTATTATTGTGCTTAGGATGCCATAATAAAATTCCACTGATTGAGTGACTTAAACAACATAAATTTGTTTTCTCGTATTTCTGGAGGCTGGAAGTCCAAGATCAAGGTGCCAGCAGGTTTGGTGTCTGATGAGACCTCTCTTCCTGGCTTGCAGATGGCTGCCTTCTTGTTGTGTCCTCCAATGCCCTTTCTTCTGGGCATGATGCCCAGACAATCTCTTGTGTCTCTTCCTCTTCTTACAGGGATACCAGTCCTATTGGATTAGGGCCCCATCCTTATGACCTCATTTAACCTTAATTACCTCTTTAAAGTCCTTACTTCCAAATGCAATCACTTTGGGGGTTAGGGCTTCAACATATGAATTTAGGGCGGGGGGGGGGGGATACAATTCAGTCCATAACACCAACCAACTACAGTCCTAACTGTGTCAAATAAGAAGGCTTCTGCTATATTTACTCCCTCCCCCCCTAACACTTTCAGCACCCACTGTTTCAACAGCAACTGGCAGTGTCACCTATGCTCTTCGAGGGATATCTGCTCTTCTCTACCCAGAGAATTCCAGTAAGTATCCTGGAAATAATGAAATTTATACCAAACTAAATTGCATTCCTTTCATAAGGCTAGGATTGTTTTAAGGTAAATTCACTTATATAACAATACTCTGGACCTTCCTTAGAATTTGTATCTGCCGGAATTCCCTAGTGGTCCAGTGGTTAGGACTCCACTCTTCCACTGCAAGGGGCACGGGTTTAATCCCTGGTCAGGGAACTAAGATCCCACATGCCACTCAGTACAGCCAAAACAAAAAAAGAATTTCTACCTGCAATATATTCTGAATTTTATTTAATTACCCAATAATTATAAGCACAATGAATAACAACCATTACTACTAATCACTATAATAAACAGATGAATCACTCAAACAAATGTACAAACTTTTTATTTAGAATTAGAGACTCAAACACAAATTAGATTAAGTATAATATAAATTAAGCCTTCATAAAACAATCCACAACCACTTTAAATCATCTACTATTTCTACAATAAAATTAAAGAGAAATCTAAAAATAGTGAAAAATCAAATTATTTTTAAACTCATACTGTCAATATTATTACAAAACATTCAAAGAAATTTAATTAGAAAATGAACAAAGCCACTACAGAGTGATTCCTGCTATCCACTAAAATGAACTAAGGAATTAAATTATAGTATGATTTCTACTCATACACAAATAAAAAGCACCTCATTTTTAAAAGACAGTTAATTATCTGTTTCTCTCCAAGGCTGTGAGGACTACTCTGTTTACTTGACTTTTAAATTTTTTGTTTTTAAATAAATTTATTTATTTATTTTTGGCTGTGTTGGGTTTTCGTTTCTGTGCGCGGGCTTTCTCTAGTTGTGGCGAGCGGGGGCTACTCTTCATCGCGGTGCACGGGCTTCTCATTGTCGTGGCTTCTCTTGTTGCGGAGCACAGGCTCTAGACGCGCAGGCTCAGTAGTTGTGCCTCACGGGCTTAGTTGCTCCGCGGCATGTGGGATCTTCCCAGACCAGGGCTCGAACCCGTGTCCCCTGCATTGGCAGGCAGGTTCTTAACCACTGCGCCACCAGGGAAGCCCTTGACTTTTAAATTTAATATGGCCCAATAGGTTTGATCAATGAAAACAGTGTCACTAAAAATGTTTAGAATGTTCCTCACAGACCTTTTCTGCTTTATTTCATAAATGAGGGGGTCATATACTTAAAAGTTAAAATATTATAACATAATAAATATTCCTCAATAAGGTACGTGGCAAAATAAAAATATATATTAAACAATTACTTTTCATTTACAAGTGGGAAATTGATCAGACTTATTTTATATTTTCCCTTTTTATGTCTTAATTGTCCAGAAAAAAAATTTTTTTTATATTTTATATTATTGTTATAAATCCAACTCTAAGAATTGATGCCCAAAAAAACGACCAAGGGAGATAGCATGATATCTTCAGTCCATCTTGTTTCTGAAAATACTTATTAAAAGTGGAACTAGACTTGTCTTAAGTAGATAACAGAAAAATACACTATTATGGTGTTTGTATATTTAAAATAATCCAAAACAAAATAAAAGAAAAATCCACACTCAAGAATGGCACCCACATTATTCAAGAATAAAGTATTCTGCATAAATACTAACAACTGTGTGGCTAAATATTTTCCGAAAAACATGCATATTATAAGGCCTTTTATAATTGAATTTATAAAAACCAAACTGTATTGTTTATATATCAACTGTCATGATTGAAGCTTTCTGCACACCAGGAGAGTTAAAACTTTAACATCTGTTGTTCTGTAAAACTGAAGATGAAATATAATCAAACTAGCTTTTCACTAGAAAATTTTATATATCTCAGCAATCTGTTATACTTCTTGTCATCAAAAAATAGACTCCAAGATGCAGTTATTCTTTCAAAATGTTAGTTTCTACTGCATTACTCTTTAAGAACCATTTTAATCAAATCACATTTCTTGGAGAAAATTCACTCAGGGTTCTGAATGAATCAGTTGTTTTCTACAAGCAACTCTGCCTTGAGTGGTAGAGTTCTAGCTCTCTTAGAAGTATTTTTTCTCTTTCAAAGAGAATGAAAAATATGTAGAGACTTTCTTACTGACTTACTAAATGTAAAGAATAATAGAAAGTATATAATAAAATTTTGGAATACAATAACGCTTAAGTTTCCACAGTTTTTTTCTATAAACTAGCTATAACCTCAGAAAAGTCATCTAAGTTCTCTGTGCTTTAGTTTCATCTTTAAAACAAAGAGATTAGAATAGACAATCTCTAAGATTCCTTACAATTCTCACATGGTATGATTCTGTGCTTCTGAAGGAATATTTAATTGATATATTGAATGTCCATAAATCAAGAGAACTGAACTAAAATAGCACAGCTGAACTAAACTTCTCCTATTAGAAAAACACAAAGACTGTGTTAAAACTCAACTTCTCAAACCTTACTAGGCCCATTCCCTCTTCAGCCAGACCAATGAATAGCCCAGAGTTAAAACCAAATATCTTAGTTAAATAAATTATTTTAATTACACTGTGCCAGCCAGGTCTAGGCTGGGGGTGTAGTTTACATTATTTTCATCCTATTTACATTCAAGATAATCTGTACAGTTAAGGTTGGGGGCTACTTAATATTCTTGCACTTCAAAACCAGTGAAGTTAAATACAGCAGAGTATTAGTCATTATCATATTCTGTCAATTTCAAAATAAAAGTATGTTGAATAACATTTATGGGCTAGAAAAACAACACAAAGGTAAAAAAGAAAATCTTGCTGGCAAATGCTGATGTTCAAATGAATTCAGTTGTGTTTTGCCAGTTCTCAAAAAAAGAGAAGAGGGAGGAGATGTCAGGAGAAACCTACTTAGGTAATACTGAACCATGACATTTCAGGAGCTTTTATGAGAATTAATGCACCATGAAGCAGCACTTTGGTACTAGTGCAGTGCAAGTTGGTTTTCCTTTGTCTAACTATGGGCAGCAAATGAGGCACTTAACTGTAAAATAGAAAAATAGGGTAGATTTAAGAAGAAAATTCAAAATCATTCATAAAAGATAATTAGCATTATTCAAAAAGTTAAAAATTCTATTTTTATCTAACATGCATTCAATGTTATACATGCTTTGCTAGGGAAAATCCTTTGAATGTAAGACTGCTATTTTGTTTATGAGACAGAAAATCTTTCCTTTGCAAGAGATTCTGGATTTCTGAGAATGAAATCCAAGTCTTTTCAACCTGAGTGCTACATATTTATAAACCGAGAAAAATGCATCTTACCCATACTGGAGAAAAGTTTCTAACCATCAACAAAGTATAACATGCGATCCCTGACTTTATTCTTGGAAGGACCAGCTTTTATTTTATATAACTTCAAAGAAGGGGGCCTAGTGACTGTAACTGAATAATGAATACATATTTAGCACCTAAATTTAGAGAACAGTTAAGTATTGCCATAGTTTTAAATCACTGTACGTCCACAGATTGGGGGGAAGTCAGATATGTGTTGTTCAATGATATCAGAACATTCTCAAAGATTAAAATATCAAGCTTCCAAAAATTATCCTTGATTTGCGAATGCATCTATAACATTCAAACACAATATTATCATTTCTTCCTGGAGTTACAGACATATATTCTTTTAATAAGTAAAGAAATAAATGAGGTTTATTTTTTCTTTACCACCATTAAACTGTCTTCCGAATGCGGCACTTTTTCAGAAATTTAGATAGAAAATAGTCCTTAAAAAAATGTCATTCATATTCTACCACTGGTATTATTTTAAATGTTCTTTTCTATGAGGCAGAGGTCAAGAGTGAAGTAAATGATCATGGGCCTCTGCTGAAAAACATAAGCAAATATAAAGCAGAAACAAAGAAAACGAACATTAATTTCTGGCAATATATTGGCACATAAGTGCTAATCTATGGGGTCAAAAAATCACTAAATGAAAAGATAATAAATGTTTGCTGTGACATTATTCCAAGAGAATGGAGCCTATACCTAAGAGAAATAGTCTTGTGTTGCCTCTTTAAATAAGCTTGACTTTAATTCTGGATGGAACACTTTGCTTCATATGTTAAAACTGATACATGGCATTAACTAAAGTTCTCCATGAGACAATTTAATCACCCCCACTGAAAAATCATATAATCTTATCTCTTCTCCCTATTCACTTACTAGAAGGCTTCCCTTGACTCATAAGGGAGGAAAAAAGGCTTAAAAACACATGTTCTTACTCCAAGGAGGATGGCAAATTTCAGTAGTTCACAATCCTTACATTTGTCATTTATGTTCACTGTAACCAACTGCATTCCTCACTACATAATTAATTTCCTCACATACAGAAGAATTAAAATTCTCTTATTTATATCTTTAAGGTAAAATTTTCTATCTTCTTTAAGGTATTCTAGTTTATTTTTGAAAGGAAATGCATACATAAAAACACAGGAACACTGTTGATTCAATTTAGTTGTTAATAAAGTGCATGTGGCTTTCAATATGAATATTGTTTGACACATTACAGCTTAAGTAAAAAGCTAACTAAATCAAAATGAAGATTCAGCTTAGTACCTAAGATGTGGAAAATATGAGACAAGAATATAAATTCTATATAAATAGTAACAAAATTGGGAGAAATATTCTTCTTTCCCAAAAAAAGCCAACTGAAAATATTCTTAAATTAAGTGGACTTCTGCTTCCCAAACAACCAGACATGCTACACAATAATACCAACATGCAATACCTGAAATGTAGAACCACATTCTGACTGCTGCCCTTGAATTTCTGCATTTAATTCACAATTCTCTGGTGTCTGATTGATTTCATCTTGCAAAGTAGGAGATACGCCATGAGTGTCATCTACAGAAGCACTGTCAGACAAGACATCTAACTTCTCAGGGGAACGAGCTATGTGAAGCTTACTATCTCCCATCCCTTCATCAAAACGTGTCCTCTCATCAGCATCATCTAGCTGTTGAACTGAAGTTAGATACTGTTCAAGCAGACTATTATCCTGCTCATTGTTTGAGCTTTCCTTACTCCATTCACCATGTTCTTCACTAACATCCCCTACATCTGACTCTTTGCCATATTTGACTGTGTCAGTGGAATTCCCCATTACGGAACTTTCACTACCTTCTGTGGAACTCTTTTCAAAATCCAAAGAATCCTGTAAACGGTGAACTTGTTCTGTTAAGGAGGAATGAAAACCAGAGTCTGGAAATTCTGGTAAGGATTTCTCTTGAGGAGCTTCATCAGGAGCAATGAACCAATCAGAGTTTTGATCAGAAGAGGGCTCCTGACTTTGGGTGAATAATGGAGGGTTAGATGGCACAAGAGTACTTGATATAGGAGGAACATCAGGACGGCAGGAACTTAGATGCTGGTCCACCGTCTGCTGCCAAGCTTGTAGAGACCTTACCTATAAACCAAAGGATATAGTTTTACTACAAAATATAAATCATGCCTGTTTTACAACTGGCCTTTGGGCATTTTTCCCCAACACTCATGAAGCTGGTAAATGGCAGATGGCATAACTGGAGTTAGAAATGACCTGACTCCCCTTATCCTTTCTATAGCACCCCCAGCCTAGACCTGGCTGGCACAAGTGGTTCACGTCCTTGGTAATAAAAGGTCCTCACCAGCAGAGCAGGGATGGGCCAAAGCAATTCTCTTCCTACTACTGGAAAAATAATCAGAAGCACAATAGCACATGTATAGCTGACTAAGGGGTAAATAAGGTACTCAATAAGATACACTGAGGTCTATCTAATAAGACAGATTAGAGCCTATTAATATGAGTAGATTCCCTAAACTAAAAGTCTCATTTTAGATACCCATTTGGGATAAGAGTTTTTAAAAACTAACAATATAGTATATACAACTCTAAAATACCTAAAAATACCCCAAGTTCTTGATAATATGCTTTTACACTTTTAAAGTATAATTAAAATCTCAGAATTTTACTGTAAAATCTGCAACAAGAAAGCAATAGATAGAATTTTTTAGTTTCCCTTTGACCATCCTCCAAGGTAATCACAGATAGCAGGTTGATATGTAGTCTTCCAGACCTTTTACTATGTATTTTCAAATATAATATTATAGGTAAAATCCTATTATAACAAGTTTGTTTATAAAAATACTTCCAAGGGATTATTATCAAGAAGTATTTGTTGGGATACAATAATAGTAAAACCAATGTTTTAGGGAACTGTCCCTAAAGTGTGCTACTACAGGATTCAAACTCCCTCCCTGGAAGTCATGTGTATCTTTTAGGACATGCATATTATAGCCATCACACACTATTTCAATCACCTTTCATTCAAATAGTCTCAAAAGATAAAACAAGATAGCTACATGAAACTTCAAATTGGGCTTTTTATTTCTACTGGAAAATTATAACAATATCCCTCAATTTAGTACTTTCCTTCAGTGTTATAGTTCTTTATCTCTCTGGTCAAAATTATGAAAATATTTTTCTTCAGACTAAATAAACTGTAACAAAATTCACTGTCCTAGTTCAGAGTTAGTGGCAAGGAACACAAACCACATCCTTAACCTTGTGAAAGGGTGCTTACTTTACCTGAAACTACTTACTCTATGATTATCTCAGGAAATCTAGAATTTTTCTTTGTTCACACAGTAGGTAATTCAGCAGGAGGGAGCTTACCTGGTTCCAAAGGAATCTGACAGCCTCTTCTTGTACAAATTTTTTAACACGTTCTTCATCTCTTTCTTTTCGTAATCTACGATAATTCAAAATCCATTACTGATACAAGAAAGGGTGCTTTGAATTGTACTTCTTGTTATGACGAATAAACATATACATTGTAAAGAGATTAATATTCTAATAACAGTCCTTTCCACTTTTAGAATATCTAAGTGAAACTTTAGTTTTAAGCTATGACTCAACATAGAAGGCAAATAAGATGTGACTGAAATTCAGATTATACTGGTTCTACAAAGGATTGCCAGTAATGAAAAATAAAATATTAAATGGCTCTTTATCTGGCCTCAATTTCCCAGCCAAACACACCAAAGAGGCAGGAGCTGCAGAAAGGATCAGGACCACAGCTTGAAACACCCTCTTCTAAGAGACTAGTAGGACTAATCACACCAAATTTCACATCTCTGTTTGCCTCCTGACATATTCCTTGCTATCAACAGACCTTCCCCTCATTCATTAAAGTTTTCACTCTGCGCTCACTGTCCTTAAACTAGTCAGAAACCTAAGGTTCTCTTAGCTGTTCATTATCTCTTAAACTGTCACCCCATTTTGTTCTGAACCTCTGATCTACTTTCTCTAGCCCCCCAAAGTCCTCCTACTGTGCCATGTGGGACTCCCGAATTATAATCAGCAAACTCCCATATACACTCAACCACCGTAGCTCTCTCAAGTGGCAGCTACTTTTTTCACTCATACATCAGGGTTAGCACGTTGCTTGTCACTGCTGTTTACAAATGAGTCTTAACCTTCCTCCTTCAAGAATTCCAGCCATCCTGCTAAATTTCCCAAAACTCTTTTTCAAGTACTGACCTCCCACTATCGGTCCCCATTCACTGAAGGCTCAGCACTAGTCTTTTTCTCTGCCCTGTTCCCCTTGTCATTTCTGGAGCTCTTGACATTCACATGGACGCTCTATCTAACAATAATCCACCCCTCATCACTCATCCTCAGTCACACTCTAGACCCAAGCATTTTTTTTTTAACATTTTTATTGGAGTATAATTGCTTTACAATGTTGTATTAGCTTCTGCTGTATAACAAAGTGAATCAGCTATACATATACATATATCCCCGTATCTCCTCCCACCCTCCCTATCCCACCCCTCTAGGTGGACACAAAGCACCGAGCTGATCTCCCTGTGCTATGTGGCTGCTTCCCACTAGCTATCTAGTCTACATTTGGCAGTGTATTAGCTCAAGCATCTTGA
The DNA here is from genome assembly GCF_028023285.1 of Balaenoptera ricei. Lineage (NCBI taxonomy): Eukaryota > Metazoa > Chordata > Mammalia > Artiodactyla > Balaenopteridae > Balaenoptera > Balaenoptera ricei. The sequence goes on from NC_082642.1 coordinate 112,363,322, forward strand.
CTGCACCATTTTCGAAAATGATTTCAAGCACCAACACAAACCACTACGTCCAATCCTCCCAGTTCACTTGTTCTTGCCATAATCTGCAACAACCTGGACAACCAATCTTCATCTATGACCACCAAACACATGACCCCTTTCTCTTGCTTTTCCTTCTACCTCGTTTAAATTCTGAGATCCATCATTATAATCATTCCCCTCCCAAATGTCGTCAGCTCCTTGGCCCTTCCCTCTCTCCCCTACCATGTTCACCTGGAAAAAAACCCACTCCTGGCTGAACCATGTCCAAAATCAGAATGGAAGAGCTGAGAGTTGTTGATGAAAATCATACAGTCTGACCTATCGTTTTGCACTTTAAGTTTTTCCTCACCCTGTCCAGTTATCCTCCTCCATTCCCCTTATAAGTTCACTTTTGAGGTGAATACCCCACACCTCATACCTCTCTTAAACCTCCCACATCCTCACCCCTCTCCTTACTTCCAAGTGCTGACCGCATCTTGAATGTTATTGGAAAAGGAGAAACAACCATCAGACAGGACTTCCCTATCCCCCACCTTCAAACCTACCACCTTACCTGCTCCTACTTCAGGCTACTCCCTCCACTTGTGCACTGGACTTCTTCTTCTCTCACCTTCTCAAGAACCTCCATCCTGCACTTCTTCTTTCTTTGCTCTGCACTATCAGTTCTTCCTTCCTTATAGAATCATTTCCATCAACACATACACCTACTCTATATCTTCCATCTTTAAAAAAGAATCTTAAGTCCAGATTCTCCTCCGGCAACCACTTACTCTCTTCTCTTCCTCACATCAACACTTCCCAAAAGTTGGCTACCCTCACTCTTCACCTCGCATTCACTACTCAATCCTTTCCAAACTGCCTTCATCCCACTACCCACTGAAGCTGCTCTTAAGAAGCTCATTGGGCAGGAAAAGGTTAACTCAACAGGACTAGGGTGTTTGAACCCCGCACATTCTAAAGACAGGACTAGCCTTGACCAGCTCCTAAGAGATACCCTCCAAGCCCTTGGAATATCCTGCCTGATAAGAGTATCTTTGTACATCTGGGACCTTGGTTTATGCTAACAGTGTACTTTCTGGTGAATACCTGTTTTGTTCACCTGAGACCCTGGGCCACAATGCATCAGTTTGACCTTGGGTGGGGGCTGAGGTCTGAGGAGTTAAGGTCAGTCACATGGGCACTCAATGCCTAGGTGACTGACCCCCAATAAAAACCCTGGATGCCAAGGCTCAAGTGAGCCTCCCTTGAGGTTCACATACTTCACATGTGTTGTCACACATCGTTGCCAGGAGAATCGAGCCCCATGTGTACAACTGCACTGGAAGAAGACAACTAGAAGCTTGTACTTGGTCTCTCCTGAACTCTGCCCTGTGTGTCTTTTTCCTTGGCTGATTGTAATCTATATCCTTTCACTCTAATAAACCATAATCATGAACACAAAGAATAGCTTTCTTGAGTCCTGTGAGTCCATTTTGCAAATCATCAAACCTGAGGATAGTCTTGGGGACCCTCAACACAGTCACCAATAACCTCCATCTGCTGAATCTAACACACAGTTCTCTGTCCTCTTACAGCACCTCTCTTCTCTCCTGAAACACTTCCCTGTTGGAGCTGGGAAACACACTCTCCCAGTTCTCCTACCACTCTAGCTGTCCCTCCTCAGTCTCTTTTATTGCTTCCTCCTCTCCCACCTGATAGTATTAATAAATACTGTTGGGCTTCCCTGGTGGCGCAGTGGTTGAGAATCTGCCTGCCAATGCAGGAGACACGGGTTCGAGCCCTGGTCTGGGAAGATCCCACATGCCGCGGAGCAACTGAGCCCGTGAGCCACAACTACTGAGCCTGCGCATCTGGAGCCTGTGCTCAGCAACAGGAGAGGCCGCGACAGTGAGAGGCCCGCGCACCGCGATGAAGAGTGGCCCCCGCTTGCCGCAACTAGAGAAAGCCCTTGCACAGAAACGAAGACCCGACACAGCCAAAAATAAACATAAATAAATAAATAAATTTATAAAAAAAAAATAAATAAATAAATACTGTTGGTTACAATACTAATACTCAGAATAAATCTATGCAATCCTAATTTTCCTGAGTTGACAGTCATGAAAACATGTGAGCCATGGAATGAACAAATAATTTCCACCATAGCCCCCAAATTTTAGCCCCATTTAAGTCCCTGCTATTTTCTTTAATTCTTATGTCACCTACTGGGTTCTATGTAGACTTTCTCATCTTCTCATTTTTATACTTAAAATTCAGTTTTTCTACATTTTTTGTACCTTCCGTGTTTAGGTATACAGATGTCCATAAGGCATGCATTCATTCAAAATTTACTGCTATGCTGCATCTATGTTCCAATTGCTGTACTAGAGATGAAGATGCATATGGCAGTCCCTGCACTCAAGATGCTTTCAGTATATTGTAGGAGACAAACCAAGAGTGGCAACATGGTATGGAAAGTGTCCCGGCCACAAAAGCAGTGATTCAGTGTTCTGAATCAATGCTAAGAATCTGACACTCCCAAACCAACAAAACAGCACCCAAACTGTAAAAGTCCTAAACAGGGACTTTTCACCCACCTCCTTATTTCATCAGTTAGGCAGACAATGTGCTCCTGCATCCGGCGCAGCCGGATTTCATAGCGTACATCTTTAGCTTGTGGGTTGTAGTTTCTGGCATAAAAGCCCCGCCAATAGGCCTGAAGCTTGGTGGCTGCTTCATTCAATTTCTGAAGGGCAACTTTATTTTGTCCCAAAGTAACAGATCTGTGGGTTAAAACCCTGCAAGGAAGTTTCTCTGAAGCTGTTTGAGACATGGTTTCTTCACTGTCTGGCTGCGTATGGAAGACATTGTGTCCAACTGACTCAGGAAAAGATGTAAGACTGTGGGTGTCATCCTTTTTGACGGTATTGGTTACTGTTGGCTCAGAACAAGGTAATAGCCCATCTTTCTCATTTACCTCTGTACTGATAGCACTTTTTGTCATCTCAACAGAATTCTCATTTGCAGCCCAAAAAGCCTTTTCCCCTTCCTTATCAGAGCCGCTGTTTTCCGGACATTTCACAGATTCATCTGCAGCACCATCATCTTCTAGGCCCAAGTTAATGTCTTGCAGCCTCAGCTCAACTGTAGGTGATACTGGAGAGAGTCCTGACGCAACTGGCATAAAAGTAGACTCTGAAGAGAGAAGACTACAGTTTAACTTGTCTTCATCTGTCTGGATGTCTTCCAGGTGCAGGTCATTTCGAGAATATCTTGTAGTGTGTACAGAGGCTGGAAAGTTATTCTTAACAGCATATAAATGGTCATCATTACTGCTTATCCCAACCCAAGAATTGACCTGGATGACGGGTTCTAAAAGAATCAACAGAACATCATTTAAAACATTAAATATTTAAAGAGGTGTTTTTTCAGTTGGATCCTTTTAATGAACTCTAATCCCTGAAATATAGTAAAGTGCAATGAAATGCTTTCAGTAATTTCCTCCAATATGCGTAAAACACCAAACCAAATATTTTTAAGAAAATGAATTCTTGCAATGGTCATAAGAATAATCAAAGTACCAGGCTTCTTCAAAAGGTAGCAGTCCTCTGAACATTTTCAGAAATTAGACATATAGTAGTTATATATGTCTATCTGTGTATATACATATAAGATCCAAATGTTCACTTAAGCTAACAAGTAAAAAATTATGAAAACATGTACTTTTTTGTTTGATGATACCAAACAGATCAAACAACTTGGAGAAAAAGGATCAGAGATCAATTAACTTCTTACCACTTTCCTGGACTACCTGGCAATCTTGAATGGGGCTGGAATGCTCCAGTACAAGGGATGCCCTTGTTTCAACAGGAGCAAGAGAAGACGACTCTTCATTTTGGCTCTGGTTCATCAACTGCCTCTGGTGAAACCTAAAAATCAGTAACATATGATGTGATTTAACGCAAACCAAAAACAGAAAGCTTTTTCTGCTTCCTTTGAAGGGTAACACTGTCAAAAAGGTAGAAGGTTACAAGTTTTCAAAGTATATACCTTTGAAAGGCAAGAATATAAAATGGGAAAAAGACAGTCTCTTCAGCAAGTGTTGCTGGGAAAGTTGGACAGCTGCATGTAAATCAATGAAGTTAGAACACACCCTCCTCACAGGGGAATTCCCTGGTCGTCCAGTGGTCCCTCCACGCTCTCACTGCCGAGCACCCAGGTTGGATCCCTGGTCGGGGAACTAAAATCCCACAAGCCGCTCAGCACAGCCAAAAAACAAAAAACAAACAAAAAAAGAACACACCCTCACACCATGCACAAAAATAAACTCAAAATGGCTTAAAGACTTAAACATAAGACAAGACACCATAAAACTCCTAGAAGAAAGCATAGGCAAAACATTCTCTGACATAAATCATACCAATATTTTCTTAGGTCAGTCTCCCAAGGCAATAGAAATAAAAACAAAAATAAAAAAATGGGGGGCTTCCCTGGTGGCACAGTGGTTAAGAATCTGCCTGCCAATGCAAAGGACATGGGTTCAAGCCCTGACCCAGGAAGATCCCACATGCCGCGAAGAAACTAAGCCCATGCACCACAACTACTGAGCCTGAGCTCTAGAGCCCGCAAGCCACAACTACTGAGCCCACGTGCCACAACTACTGAAGTCTGCACGCCTAGAGCCCGTGCTCCACAACAAGAGAAGCCACGACAATGAGAAGCCCGTGTATGGCAACAAAGAGTAGCCCCCGCTCACTGCAACTAGAGAAAGCCTGCTCACAGCAACGAAGACCCAACACAGCCAAAAATTTTAAAATTAATTAATTAATTAATTATTTTTAAAAGCCATTAAAAAAAAGGGACCTAATCAAACCTACAAGCTTTTGCACAGCAAAGGAAACCATAAAAAAAAAAAACAACAACAACAAAAGAAAAGACAACCTACAAACTGGGAGAAAATATTTGCAAATGATGCGGCTGACAAGGGCTTAATCTCCAAAATATACAAACAGTTCATACAACTCAACAACAAAAAAACAACCAACCCAATCGAAAAATGGGCAGAAGACCTTAACAGACATTTCTCCAAAGAGGACATACAGATGGACAGTAGGCACATGAAAAGATGCTCAACATCACTAATTATTAGAGAAATGCAAATCAAAACTACAACGAGGTACCACTTTACATGGGTCAGAATGGCCATCATCAAAAGTCTACAAATAACAGGGACTTCCCTGGTGGTCCACTGGTTAAGAATCCACCTTCCAATGAAGGGGATAGGGGTTCAATCCCTGGTTGGGGAACTAAGATCCCACATGCCACGGGGCAACTAAGCCCATGCGCCACAACTACTGGGCCCTCGCGCTCTAGAGCCTGTGTGCCACAACTAGAGAGAAGCCCAAGCACTGCAACTAGAGAAGCCCACGCACCACAACGAAGACCCCGCGTGCCGCAACTAAGAACCAATGCAGCCAAATAATAAAATTTAAAATAATAATAAAATTAAATTTAAAAATTTTTTAAATTTTTTTAAAAAGTCTACAAATGACAAATGCTGGAGAGGGTATGGAGAAAAGGGACCCCTCCTACACTGTTGGTGGGAATGTAAATTGGTGCAGCCACTATGGAAAACAGTATGGAAGTTCCTCAGAAAACTAAAAATAGAATTACCATATGATCCAGCAATCCCACTCCTGAGCATATACCCAGACAAAACTATAATTCAAAAAGATACATGTACCCCTTGTTTATAGCAGCACTATTTACAATAGCCAAAACATGGAAACAACCTGAATGTCCATTGACAGATGAATGGATAAAGAAGATGGGGTACATATACACAATGGAATACTACTCACCCATAAAAAAGAATGAAATAATGCCATTTGCAGCAACACGGATGCAACTAGAGATTATCATACTGAAGTATGTCAGAAAGAGAAAGACATACATATGATATCACTTGTATGTGGAATCTAAAATATGGCACAAAAGAACCTATCTACAAAACAGAAACAGACTCACAGACATAGAGAACAGACTTGTGGTTGCCAAGGGGGAGGAGGGGAGGGAGAGGGACGGACTGGGAGTTTGGGGTTGGTAGATGCAAACCATTACATTTAGAATGGATAAACAACAAGGTCCTACTGTACAGCACAGGGAACTATATCCAGTCTCCTGGGATAAACCATAATGGAAAAGAATATAAAAAAAAGAATGTCTATATATGTATAACTGAGTCACTGTGCTGTACAGCAGAGATTGACACAACATTGTAAATCAACTCTACTTCAATAAAATAATTTAAAAAAGAAAAGCAGAAAGTATATACCTTTAATAACCCCCAAATTACAAAGTCTCATTTAAAAGCACTGGATAGAAAAGGTTAAGAAACTTATTTTTAAATCACATAGTCAGACACCATCATATGCATATACACGCACAAACCTTCAAAGGCAGGATCTCTGATAAAAGAAGTGACTACTAAATGCTTTTAGCTATACTTTTTTTTTTGGCCGCGCTGCACGGCTTGTGGGATCTTAGTTCCCCAACCAGGGATTGAACCTGGGCCCTCCCCAGTGAAAGTGTGGAGTCTTAACCACTGGACCGCCAGGCAATTCCCAAACTATACTTCGGGTTTTTTGGGGGGTTTTTATAAATTTTTATTTATGTTTGGCTGAGTTGGGTCTTCCTTGCCGCGTGTGGGCTTTCTCTAGTTACAGCGAGCGGGGGCTACTCTTTGTTGCGGTGCGCAGGCTTCTCACTGTGGTGGCTTCTCTTGCTGCGACGCACGGGCTTAGTTGTTCTGCGGCATGTGGGATCTTCTCGGACCAGGGATCGAACCCACATCCCCTGCACTGGCAGGCTTCTTAATGTTAGTATTTTAAAACCCATATGAAACACCCACATTAAGGGACAAACGCAGTTTTTTAAAATCCCACTCTCCCATGCTGCTTGGCTCTCCGCACTGAAGAAATGATTAGCAATGCAGTTGCTGGGGAGCAAACTGGACTGCACTGCAAGGTTCGGTTCCCCTACAGAACTGCTGCAGTGACCAGTGGCCCAAGTGCCCAGAAATGTGGGCCGCAGCACCTGCCTCAGTCCTACTAACCCTGCAGGAAAGAGTCAGAGGTATTTTCACTTGTGAATTCATCAGCCACTACAGATAAATGCGCTCACCTCTGCTTGCTCAGAATCTTCTCTAGTTTGGCATCCTCTGCAGTTTGAAGACCCAGCGTAGAAGTGAGAGGACAGACTGTAGCCAGATACTGGACAAGCTGGATGTGCTGGCCAGGCCGATACGCTCTCCCCTTGCCTTGACTATACAGCCATTCAGCTTTTAAACTGGAATTGAGGGACATAAAGAAGAAGGGATGGCACTAGGGTAGACAAGATACATTTTTAAGCAATAATGACTCTTCCTTCTTAATGTACCTTTATAGCATCCTTGGATATTATTCATAAATAAAATTCACTCAAGTTAAAAAGAAAATCTATCCTTCTGATTCATTCTCCTTATTATTACAATGTTTTAAACCTTTTTTCTTGCTTAGGAGCACTTCCAAAGATTTGTACTAATGGCTCCAAATATTTTAAAATTATTTTCAAAGAAGCAATGAATAGTCCCTCCATTCACTATCAAACTGAAGTACCTAAATACATAAATTGTGTTTAAATCCATTAGTTCATAATGATAGTTTTTTTTTTTAAAGCTAATTGGTCACAGCTGAAGGATGCTAGTGAACTACCAACTCATTATTTTTAAAAACTGGTAAATAAAGGAGACAAATTAAATATTATTAATTCTACCTTTCCTATATAAACTATACCAATGACCAAATAGTTACTTCATAGAAGTATTCCAGCTAATAAAAAAATTAATGATAGAATTAAAATTTCACCATTTTGCAACTCTAATGAATTAATGGATTTAGGCACTGATCATTAATAGCTACGCCTAACACAAGAGACAACCAGACACTACGTGTGCCTCTCAATAGAACCCGCAAAGTAGTCCTTCCCCCAACAAAAATCGGATCAAACCTCCATATCCAACTACCAATTTACAGGAAATACAGAAGGAGAGGAGTATGCCAAAGGACATGGAGACACAGCAATTGGCAAAATAAGCACAGTGGGACACTCTATAGGACAAATAATCTGATTTCTTCAACAACCAAAAAAAGAGAAAAGAAAGCAAAGAAAATAAAAAGAGGAGGGACCCATAGAGAGATTTGAGAGCATCATCTTGGACCTCCAGCCAAGTCGAGCCTTCAAAAGACTCCTGCCCCCTGTGATCTCACCACAAGATCCCAAGTGAAAACTACCCAATCAGCACAGCCAACCCATGGAGCATGCAATGACAATACATTTTTAAAACACTGAAAAAGAGAGCAGGGAAGAAATTTATTTAATATATCAACCAATTACAATGTATGGCCTTATTTGGATCCTGTTTCCAAAAATCCATTACAAAACTGCATTTATGAGGACTACTGGAAATGTAAGCACTTAACTAATATCTGGTGTTATTATGGAATTATTGTTAAATTTTTTGATAAGTGATAATAGTATTGTAGTTATTTCTTTAAGAGTCCTTATCTTTTAGAGATGAAATTATATGTAATCTGAGACTTGTTTCAAAATAATACAGGAAAAGGGGGCGTGGGTGAAGGTATAGATGAACAAAGTTGGCCATGAATTGAAAACTGCTGAAGTTGGGTGACAGATTCATGGCAGGTCATTACACTACTGTTTACTTTTGTAATATGTTTGAATTTCTTTTTAATTAACATGCTTTTGCCTCAATTTTATCATTCTCAAATCTGCCCATCAACTTGAAGTTAAAGTTGCATCATTTTGGCATACTTTGTTTCTCTGTACACCATTTAACTCAGCATTGCAAATAGTTTGAAAATCACTTCCAATCCACAACCATTTTCTTCAATCTTCATATTAAGGTATCCACATTAGGCAAAAAACTGTATAGTCCAAAACTGTTAAGCCACCCCAGATGTATTATAGACTGAAAAGAAAACGGTTCTTTTGATAGCTGGTTAAATAGTGCAGAAGAGTCTTGGTGCAGTAAAATGAGTTTAGTTTTCTATGATGTGTCAGTGTCACAAGAAAGGAGAAACTGTTTTCTGACAATGAGATATAAAGTATGCCAAACTGATTAACTGAAGTCATGTAACAATAAAAATTTTAATACACTTAATAAAAATAATTAGAAGTATTTCTTCCATAGACACATTCCTGTGGATTAAATAAAGCTCATTCAGAATCTTCATGAACTCTACTCTAAGTTTCCATAAGTTCTCCTGCCAAGCAAATGGTTTGTTGAGAGGCTGTCCCTAAAAAAGGTCCATTAATAGAGGACAATCCCCAACTTTAATAATAGCTAGCAAGCGACATTTCCAGGTTATAGATGGTCTGTAGTTTGGGAGGAAAGAAAAGCGAAAGTAAAAGGATACAGAAGGAGGCTCAGGTATTCCACAGTTTAAGTGTGTGAGGTGAACCACCAACTGTGGAGTATCAACTACTGTAAGATCTGTTTTTCTGCCTTTGCTTCACATTCATCAATAAACACACCATTACACAAGTTTATTAATCTATACAATATTTTCTTAGGTAAAAAAAACTCTCTGCCCATTCAAAGACAAAATTAAAATTAAATCATCTAACATATTAATTTCAAATCACTGGAATATGACTTTTCTCTTGAAATTAAAGGAACAGTCTACATTTTATAACAGGGATAGCAACTACTGAGAGAATTTAAAACTGCTTTTTCACCTAATTAAAAAAAAAAAAAGGAATAATGTCTGAAATGATATCTGGTGTTTGCTTTTAAAATATCCTAACCAAAAAAAAAGTGCAGGATAGATGAAATGAGATTGGCAAAATGTTGATAACTGTTGAAGCCACATGGTGGGTATTTAGGTGTTCATTATGTTACTCTACTTCTGTATATATTTTAAACATCCTTTCAAAAAAAGAAACATCTCCAAAATTCTGCTCCCTAAGTTCTGATCTGTAAGCAACAGAGGTGTAGCTTGGTACTAGGTCCTATAAACAGTAAAACAGAGATTGAAAACAAATTCAGAAAGAACTCCAAATACTGAGGTGTTACACAAAGGTCCTTCCCCAGGTGTGCTTCTCTCTGAGAAAGCCCTCAGCCAAAGCACCACAGCGGTGGGTGACTGCTCAAGTTACTTTTTTGGGTGACACACACACTCAAGATCGGGTTACCCAAGGTCATCAGGGAACTTGGGATACTTTTCATCATGGAGAAAAAATTTAACTTGGTTGTTCTTAGCAAATAACAGGCTGGGTAGATACAAAAACTAGAAATTCCTTCCTGCCTATCCTTCAGGGCTATTCCAAGGTTGACCAGGAAAATGCTGGAACACTACTCAGGCTACCCACTGATTTTTCAGTCAATAGCTCTCCCTTAGAATACTTCCTCCCTCCAAGACAAAATACTTCCAGAGTTGTTTTAAAACATGGGAGCACTGTTTACAGACTACACAGTTGTCTCAGACATCAACTGCAGCAGCATTTTTCTCAACCACCTAGGTTCTTTGGTTTGAATAGAACTCTATTTACCCACTCTTCTATGCACTGACATTTGGGTTGTTTCCCAATTGTCCCACATAGCTCCCAAATGTTTGGAGCTATTATGAATAAGGCTGCTACGAACATGCTTATATACATGTTTTTTGGTAGACATAAGCACCTATTTCTCTAGGGTATATACCAGAAACCAAACTGCTGGGTCATAGTGAATCTATAAGTTCAACTTCAGTAAATACTGCCAGTTTTTCAAAATGGCTGCACCATTTACACTCCTAGAACAGTGTATGAGAGTTCCAATTGTTCTACATACTCATCAATACTTAGTATTGTCCATCCTTTTAATTTTAGCTACTCTGGTGGGAGCTGGTTGATTTGAAGCCTCCATAATAAACAAGGAAAAAAATAATCTTTCTGAATTATCAAAAAAATCAATATAGTGGTTATTTCTAGTGGGGAGGGGAGTTATGATGAGAGTGGGGCAAAGGAGATCTCTGGAGTGCTGGTTTTGTTCTAGTCTTATTTTCAGTGATGATTATATGGGTATTTTTAAATATTACGTTTGAACTATTTCTGAATTATATCATACTGTGCAATTTTTTTTTAATGTGGGGGGAAAAGGAATCTGTCTGAGAAAGGGTTGCTATTATGCTACACTCCCACCTCTTCCTTCCTCCCATACTTTAGTGTAGAATAACCCCACAGAGAGAGAGAGGCTACCCAAGTAAAAGTCCACTCTTCCCTACCTCCTGAAGAATCTGTAATTAAACATCTACAAAACATTATAGAGAAAGTTCCAAAAAAATACAAATTCACCTTAAAGTCACTTGGGTTAAAACCATTTCCACAGTATAGAAACATAGCCTTTGCATTATTATTCATCTATTCAACAGATATCTTCTGCTTTTTAACACTAGCTTTAGTTTCTACAAAACTCTTCAATCCCCAGTCCCTATCCTTAAGTAATAATGACAGTTATCATTTATTAAGCAACTACTGTCTGACCAGTATTATGCTATATCCATTATCTTTAGTTCTCATAGCATCCTTGAAAGCTAGGTAGTTTCAGCCACATTTTACAGATGAGAAAACTAAGGCTCAGAGAAGTTATGGAACTTGTCCAGGCCACATTGCTAATGGGCGGCAGGGAAAGATGTGAAGCTTTCTCTTGTCTCTCCTGACCAGGTCTCATTCTCTTCCCAGGTCTCTCTTTATACCAAACTCTTACCTCTGCCCATCTCACCATGCTGCTGCCATATATGAAAATGTTGCCAGTCCTACTCCCACAGAGAAATCTGATAACGTCTTTCTTTCTATTAAAGGAAGATCCAGAGAAGATAATCCAAGTAAACCCATATTCCAGCTTTAGAATTACCCACAGTTTGAAATAAAATAAGGTATCTGAATACAAAGCAACACTCACTGCAGGAAAAAGGAAAAGCCACACTTTTTTGTAGGCAAACCAGAGCTGACATACGTCCCGCACCCTACACCAGCACCACCACTATGTAGTTCCTGGTTGCCATTCCTCACTGCCCCACACCCTGTACAGCAACTAGATGAAATAGCAGGGAGAAAGAAAAGGAAAACCCTGTCAGTAATCTACCATTCCTTCTCCCGTCGGGAAACCCCTCAAGCGACTATCAATCTGTAGAACAGAAGGACAAAAACAGCGAGGAAGAATGTATGTGTTGAGTCCATGAATGCAGGGGTGTATGCAGTGAAAGGAAGAAGAGAAATGAGGCAGAGTGAAGAGAATTAAGTCATCTTGACTCTCACTATCCTCTCTAAATCCACCCCTTCTTGTCCACAACCTAGTTCCTTACCTCCCCTAAAGCTCTGATTCTACTGATCGTGTGCCAGCGTCCAGAAGACCCCATCATGCAGGGGTCCCAGCTCCAAGCTGCAGAAACCGTCAAAGACCTAGAGAAGGGGGAGTTCCCACTTCTGCTGTTTCACAGGTAGAAGGTGAGGACCCATCAGCATGTCTGCTACCAGTTCCAAATTGGAACTCTGCATGCATTTTCCCAAGGTCACTGTTATAAAGAGTAGTTGGGTACTAAGGTATTATTAATACTGCCTTTACAATATGACGGACAGAAGCTTTTGTGGGATTGATCTGAAATTCTACACAGCATCTATAACACGGTTTCTATATAGAAATGCTCCAAGCCCCAAACAATCGATTAACAAAAGAATTTTTAGAAATCAATTTGTTGTATCTTGGGCAAGAAGTTAAACTCACTAGCCCCAACCTCTAAGGTTGATATTTATTTCTTATCCTTTTTTAGAAAGGATAAAAAATCCTAAATGAACAGCACAGAGTCTGCTATATGATGGTACGAATGATCTTAATTTCTAAATGCACATTTCAAGAAATATTCAGTTTATTAATCTGTAGTAAGCTAGAAATGGGCTTTTCAATTAACTTCCATGATAAATGTGATGTTACAGAGGTCACGTTCACCTTTCCTTCTGTGAAATCACATATCCATCTAGGACTCTGAGGTTTAAGCACCAGCTGACGATGTATGGCCGATAGTCGAACCCTGGAATGGAAGGTGTTGCCATCACACAAGGATTGTTCATGATCGACAACTGTTCCAGTTCAGTTAAAGATGCCAGAAAAGAGATCTGGAACAAAGGACATCTTTGATGAATGAAATGGACTACTCAGTGTCAAGCGCAGGGCTTCCACTGATTACAAATCTTTGGCAGTTTGAGAATGTAACAATTTCCCTCTTGTTTTGAAAAGTGACAAGTAACACTCTTATATTATCCACTGACTTCCAAAATTCCAACAATATGGCCATCTGTCCTTGCTGCACAAAGTCCCTTAGAAAGCACTGTTTCCTAGCAAAGAGAACCCTATTTTGAAAATATAACAGCAGCCAGAAAAAGGTGCACAGTGTACCTTATTAACCCTGTTAATGTACATGTCCCTCTACCAACAATTACTTCCCAATGGAGTGCTAAGTACAGCATTACAAATGAAATTGTCTTAATAACCCATTGACATTAAGTAAAAGCAGAAAGAAAAATAATGGTCTTCTAGAGCCAAGTGTTTCATCCTGATAACAGTTTCTTCCAAGATGTTCACAGTCTAAAGTGAGCTCACAACCCTTTCCTGCATCTCTCCTGACTTTCCAGCTTCCCAGATCCCATAAGATACCCTCAAATTTTACCTCATTTAAGTCCCGGATTTCATTTTCTGCCAAAGAAAGTATAGCAAGACATCTGGGTAGATAAGCAGGTGCCATTCTAAGAGAGGTGATGATATTTCCATGTAAAAGTAGGGTCTTGAAAGTAAAAAGAAAATGCATTACAAATGAAAAGATTACAAATAAATTGGTCTATTTTGATAAAACCAAAATGGTGTGTACAAACATGAAGTGATCTGTTTTATTTTACTTCTCATCACACACAAATCAAAGACTGTTAATGCTGTAAGGGTCCTACGTGGTCTTCTGGTCCAACTCTCCTTTTTCACATCCACATTCTAAGCTCAAGAAAGTTTAAAGACTTGTCCAAGAACATATGCTTAGTACAGGCATGTTGTGAGATTTAAGTTATTAAAACTTGAGCAATTTCCAACATACTTGCTCATTTCCTTTTAAAACATCAAAACAGGGGGTGAGAAAAGTGAAAGAAAACATTCATTAAAACAATCAGGTATAAAGCAAATTTTCCAAGAGAGAGAGATAACCCACAAACCATAATTTGCAATTATATTCTCTTGGTAACTTAAAGCTTGAGGAAGGTTGAATGTGCTTAGAGATGGTGCTGACTCAAATTAAGTCAGCAACAATGAAGAATAAAGCAAATACTCCCAACACCCAGGATTTTTTTTTTTTTTTTTTGGCTGCATTGGGTCTTCATTGTTGCATATAGGCTTTCTCTAGTTGCAGCGAGTGGGGGCTACTCTTCGTTGCAGTGCACAGGCTTCTCATTGTGGTGGCTTCTCTTGTTGCAGAGCACGGGCTCTAGGCACGCAGGCTTCAGTAGTTGTGGCTCTCAGGCTCTAAAGCGCAGGCTCAGTAGTTGTGGCACAAGGTTTAGTTGCTCCAAGGCATGTGGGATCTTCCTGGACCAGGGAACAAACCCATGTCCCCTACATTGGCAGGTAGATTCTTAACCACTGCGCCAGCAGGGAAGTCCCAACACCCAGCATTCTGATAAGGTAATCATGCCTCCATTCCAGAAAAAAAAAGTTCAATCATTTTTAGTTCATTTGAATTCTCTTAGTATCTGGCTACATCAAATTGCTTAGAATAATTGTTGCTAAAAATGATTTCTGCTAACAATATAGTGAAATTTGAGCTAATAATACTGTTTCTAAGGTTAATGAGTTCATCTGATGCTAATAATATCCAATGGAGCAAAAATATGGAAAAAGCCTACACATGTTGAAGCTGTGGTGCCAACTGTTACTTATTTCAGTGGTCCCCAACCTTTCGGCACCAGGGACCAGTTTTGTGGAAGACAATTTTTCCACAGACCAGGGTGGGGGTGGGCGGGGGTGGGCGGGATGGTTTGGGGATGATTCAAGCGCATTACATTTATTATGCACTTTCTGTTATTATTATGTTGTAATATATAATGAAATAATTATACAACTCACCATAATGCAGAATCAGTGGGAGCCCTGAGCTTGTTTTCACTTGCCACTCACTGATAGGGTTTTGATATGAGTCTGCAAGCAACTGATTTATTATGGTCTCTGTGCAGTCAAACCTCTCTGCTAATGATAATCTGTATTTGCAGCCACTCCCCAACGCTAGCATCACTGCCTCAGCTCCCCCTCAGATCATCAGGCATTAGATTCTCATAAGGAGCACACAACCTAGACCCCTCGCCTGAGCAGTTCACAGTAAGGTTCGCGCTCCTATGAGAATCTCATGCCACCGCTGATCTGTCAGGAGGCGGAGCTCAGGTGGTAATGCAAACGATGGGGAGCGGCTGTAAATACAGATGAAGCTTTGCTCGCTCACCTGTCGCTCACCTCCTGCTGTGCGGCCCGTTCCTAATGGCCCAGGGGTTTGGGACCCCTGACTTATTTGATTGCATTCCCCTCTATAAAAAGTGCTACAGGCCACAGATTTTTAAAATTAAAGTGAGGTTAATTTTGATAATTTAGTAATATCTATTACTAAAAAAATAGCAATCTTGAGTGTCAAAAAACAAAGTCAAGTTCAGGAATGTTTACTCTCAAGCCCACCAACATGTTATGTACTATATAACTGAAGCTGCTAACGTTGGCTGATTGGGCATGAAGGGAATTTCATCATGTTTGTTGGATGGTAAATAAGAATTAACCTTAACTACAACAACCAGTTTTAGTTAAAGTAAATCAATTATAGAAATTAACAACAAAAAGTTCCATACTTAATTTCTGGTACTCTAATAGAATTTTTATCATAATGAACACTATCTGTTCTTCATAACAGCAGGCTGATTTTAGATCAATTAGGTTACTTTCTCTTGGTATTTTAGTATAAAATTTCAGAAATGACATTGAAAACACACTTACTTTCAGTGATGCCAATTTAGATAGATCACCTATCTGGGGTATGTTATTGTCTGATAAATCGAGGTGTTGAAGAGCTGTGCAGCTATTGATTTGTTCCATGGCCTATTACAAGAAAAGGATCACATTATTTCACGCACATGAAATCAAAAAATGAAATTCTTCCCTACTTCCTGTGGCTGAGCCTCTTGCCTCCTGTGCGCATTATCAGAAGCAGAGGAGCAGGGCTTAGCAAGAGAAAAAAGAGGCAGTGCCAACAGAATCTGGCATATTGCTATATAGCTAGTTTCTACCTTCATTATCTCTCTAAGAGTAGAGTCAGATATTTACAGCTTAAAGAAACTTTTAGTGATGACACGTGACAGTTGGTATAACATAGAGTTTACAAGTTAACAATGGAGCCAAACTGCCTGGATTCAAATCCTGGCTCTGCAACTTCCTGACTGTGTGACCTTAGGCAAGTTACTCAACTTCTCTGTACTTCAGTTTCCTCATCTATATAATAAGCATAAAGACTGTACCTACCTTATTGGCTGTCATGAGATTGACTAAGTTAAAACAGTTAAGGTGGTTAGAATAGTACTTAGCATATAGTACATACTCAATAAAAGTCAGTTATCATCATTTAATCCAGTTCCCTTACCTAGCATATCAAAAAATAAGACACAGAAATATTTATTAACTTACCCCAAATTATAGAGCAACTAAGTGGTAGCAGCAGGACTAGAATCCAGACCTCCTGACTTTTAAAACAGTATATTCTCCACTGTACCATTAAACATGTACATAAAGCTTAATTCAGCATGAATTTTCAAAATGAGATTTTCTTTTTCAGTTTATGTTAACTGAAATTACCTCTGGGGAATGGGAGTGGATACTTTCACTTTTTATTCTATTTATTTCTATACTGTTTAAATTTCTTTTTACAGCAAATACTTTTGTGAAGTAAAAAAAAAAAAAAAAAACAAAAACCTAATTACTTAAAAAAAAAAAAAGAAAGAAAGAAACAATTCACCTTGAGATTATTTCCTGTCAAATTCAGCCATTCCAAATGTACTAGCTCCTTTAGGCCTTCCACACAGCCAATGCTATTATGAGGCAAATTAAAGAAACAATTCACCTTGAGATTATTTCTGGCCAAATTCAGCCATTCCAAATGTACTAGCTCCTTTAGGCCTTCCACATAGCCAATGTTATTATGAGGCAAATTAAAGAAACAATTCACCTTGAGATTATTTCCGGCCAAATTCAGCCATTCCAAATGTACTAGCTCCTTTAGGCCTTCCACATAGCCAATGCTATTATGAGGCAAATTTAACACCCGGAGCTGGGTCAGTTTGGCCACACCCATCATCCGCACCAGCCGATTATTAGCCACTGACAACTGTGTAAAGAAAACATACCATTATTCTTAGGAGTAAAATATAAATATTACTTTCACATTAGGGTGGTTAAAAAGATTTATTTACATGGCCCAACATTCTCAAATATACAAACCCAATTTGTACTTTTCACATATATTGTCTAAAAATTCTGCAGTGCAACTATTAGTTTGTTGTTGTTGTCATTCCTAAGCAGCAGAAAATACAGATAAAGCTGAGCAATCAGACCTCCTCCAACTACTAAAAGAAAACATCTTTAACACAGCAACTACTTGAGAATGTAAACTCCACAATAACAGAGTCCTTTCACTATCTCCATCAAAATCTAGAACAGTACCAGACACATAAGGGCCCAATAAACATTTGTTGAAGGAATGAATTAATCAACTCTTTACCCCCACCATGAAATAAAAGGTTATCTTAACAACACAATATTTTGCCAACATAAAATGTTTTCTTTTTTAACAAATGCTCTTTTTTCTAGTCTATTCTAAAGGTAGCAAAAATGTGTTCATCTTCAGGAGAAATTTAAAAAGCATCACTTAATAATCATCATGTAAAAATTAATTTTTTAAATTTTTTCTTAAATTATTTTATTCATTTATTAAATAAATTTATTTTAGTTATTAAAAGTTTTAAAAATTTAAGGCAATATTTACTGCTTTCTAGGCTTGCAGAGTTACTTTTTGTTATCTTACTCTTTTATTTTGTATAATAATAAACTGGTCTTATATAGCTATTTTCCCCACATAGCAATACCTACCTGTATTAAACGTTTGCATTTCTCAAGATTTTCCAATTTAATAATCTGATTTTTATCTAGAATCAAAGTATGAATATCAACTTCATAGGGTAAGTTTGGACTTAATTTCTGTAGCCCCTGTCCTGACCAATTGACCACTGATCCTTGAAAAGAGAAGGGAAACTGTTAGAAAACACAACTACAACAGCTGAGCATAGGGATAAAATTATACTCATAAAATCTTATACATTTAGAGTTAGGAAACACTAGAGCATAATAAATATCAAGCTTTAAAATCTAAAGCAATCTATTTCTAAGTGACTACAGATTGAAATTATTCATTTTCCTTTAGAAATATCAAATTATACCTAGATTTGTGATATTCTACTCAAGTTTCTTTTCTTTCTTTTTTAAAATTTATTTATTTATTTATTTATTTTTGGCTGCATTGGTCTTCGTTGCTGCGCATGGGCTTTCTCTAGTTGTGGTGCGTGGGCTTCTCATTGCGGTGGCTTCTCTTGTTGCAGAACACAGGCTCTAGGGTGCCCAGGCTTCAGTAGTTGTGGCTCACGGGCTCTGTAGTTGTAGCTCGCAGGCTCTAGAGTGCAGGCTCAGTAGTTGTGGTGCATAGGGCTTAGTGGCTCCACGGCATGTGGCATCTCCCTGGCCCAGGGCTCAAACCCGTGTCCCCTGCATTGGTAGGCAGGTTCTTAACCACTGCGCCACCACGGAAGTCCCTCTACTCAAGTTTCTTTGATATAATACTTCGGAATTCTTCACATTTAAATGTGAACTATTACTTCCATATTTTGTGCCTAAGTAATGACAGTATTTTTTAAATGTAACTAATCTTTTGATAGAGACCAACCTGCTTACAACCTATCAGTATATCCTAAAGTGCCCAAACTATTTTGAAAATCAAAGTATAGTTAATGTATCTACAAAATGGAAATAATATACCTGATTCATTAAATTGATGTGGGGATGAAAAGAGAAACCATATGAACAGCACTTAGTCCCATTCCTGGCACACAGAATTCAATAAAGTAATTTGGTATATTTAACAGACGTTCAAATCCTGGCTCCACTAAGCTAATCACTGTGGTATCTTGGGCAAGTTATTGATCTCTTTTGGGCTCACTTTTCTACCCTGTAAGATGGGAATGATAATAATACCTGCCTTATAATGTTGTTCTACAGAGAAAATGAGATAATTAAAAAAAAAAAAAAAGGCACTAAGAACATAGTCTTGCTCATATAAAAAGTGCTCTATAAATGTTAACTGCTATTATTAACAGTACATTGCCATGGTGGGCTGGAGGTGGAATTTAAGAGCTGCAGATAGATTTGTGATATCTACCACAGATAGATTGTGCGGGGGGGGGGAGGGCCAGAGAAACTGCCAATTTCAAATTTCTACCCAGATTAAGATTACTGCTGGAAATAATTATGCGAGATTGCTCTCCTGAAGGGTTTCAACCAACGTTTTTCCACTGTCTAATGGCTTCTAGCATTTGGGGCGGGGAGGGGGGGGTCATTCGATTCTGAGAATTTGGTGAAAGCTATATACCGTCCCAGGAAAATGCATAGCCTTTGCACACAATTCAAAGGGATCAAGAGACCTCTTAGACTCTCCCTCCTAGATAATGAGCCCCAGACCTAAGCGGTGGAGACGGGCCTTCACCCTCAGCCCTGACCCTGACCCAGAGCCTCCGAACCGTAACCAAAACAAAGGAGCTCCGCTCACACAGCACCTACAAAAGCACCCACGCCCCGCGTTCCGCTGGGCAGAGACCAAGCTATACCCCAGGACCCGGTCTGCAGAACAAGGGGTGGAGAACCGTGGGCTCTGGATAACCCCCAGATTTTATCACGGCCACCAGACACTTCCAGGAAAGGGTCCAACGTCAATCTAGAGAGCTGTGTTTGAGACAGGGTGTTCTTGAACGTTCTAGGAATCCACGGGAAAGGGGGAGATCCTGCAGCTTTCACTTAGGCACCCAGAATTCAAAGTAAACATCCAAGAAAGGTTACCGCGGCCAGAAACCCACCGCCCAGTCATCCTCAGGAGCGCGGGAGCAGCGCGAAGGTCTCTTGGGGCTTGTAGTCCCCCGCTTGGCCCTCGCCGCGACGCCGGAGAGCCAGGCAGCGCCCAGGGGACTACAACTCCCAGATGGCAGCGCGCCTCCCCGATGCCCACAACCCCACATCAAAAGAACTGGTCCAGAATTGCACCCCTAAACCCAGTCTTCTTCTCTCCACCAGGCAACTATAATTCAGTTCTATGGAGTAAACCTGGGGACCCAGGGGTGGGGATCGCCTTACCTTCTCCAAGAGGCAAAGCCGCGTCGACGCGCGCCACCGCCATACTTCCCGCTTGCTAATAATACCAAGCAACCGTCCTCCGACTGCTCGGTGGAACTCGTAGTCGGGAGGAAAAAGCCAGAGACTACAGCTCCCAGGATGCACGGCACCCAAACGGCCCAATTGGCTGCCTGCAACTAACGATGCGAAACCCGGGTTAGAATCTGAGCCAAAGTGAGTTTGGGAACCGGGTCAACTCCCTTGTTTGGCAGGCAAGCAGGCTATTGTTAAGTGATCATTTCACTCTCTTTTCTAGGTGTTTTCGAAATTTGACACTTTTACCATCGGGATGATTATAAGGTCACTACTCAATACAGACCGAATTTGAGGACTCATTGCTAGAGACTTCTAGCAATGGGGGCTGTCCCTTCTTTTGACAATTCTAAATAAGTGAGAGTGTTCAACTCTGCTATAGGCGATTTTGTGAGATAGTCAAAATAGAAACATTTTATTTGAAAATTTAGCTTAAGCATGTTGAGATAGAAGCTTTTATACAGTATTTTTAAGTGGTTATTCTTGAATAGTTAACAGAACTTTAGACCTGGGAGTATATTTAATAGGTATAAACCCAGAATTTTTCCAGAGAGTATACAAAAGAAGTTTACAGTACAGTCTCCAAACTCAAAAATTACACTGCCTTGCTGGAGAGGAGTTCATAGCTATATCAAAAAGCTTACACTTTTGACACAACTATTACATTCTAACTAGTGTGATTGTAGCAATGAACTCAATAAGCTTTCAGGGAATGGAGAAAGAAATAGAAACTATAATCTTCAGAGAAGACTTGAAGGAGGAAGTGAAACGGAGCTAAAGCTTAAAAGATGGGTAGACTCTAAACAGTTCAGGATTGTATAGAAGACGAAAAGACAGTACAGGCTGCGGGTGGAGGCAGGTGGTAATGAAACTAACCTGATAGTACCACACAATGTAGAAAGGGAGCTTCCAATTTCTACTGCCCACTCCTTCATTCCTCTTATTCTGAATTCCCCTCTTTCTGAAACAGCAGTGTCCAAAATCTCTGATAATTTCTGTTTGAACAAAATCCCCATAACTCACGCTTCTAGGTTTCCAGGCAATTGATTCTGTGAGCATTCCCTCCTTCCTGAGTCCTTCTCCTATCTCTCTGACTACACCTGCTTCAATTCTTTTTTTTTTTTTTTAACTCTGTTTCCCACTGTTTTAGTCTGAAGACAAATTTCTTAACTCTGAAGAGGGAATTAAGACTAGGAATTTTTTTTCTTCTAACCAAGAGACCCCTTACCTAGAAAGTACAGTCTTACTATATAGGTGTAAGAACAAAGCAAGCCTAAATTCTGTCTCCTACTAACCTTTGTTCCCTGGAACAGCTGGTGAGGACTGAGGCGAGTCTCCAGCTCAGGGAGAGAGAAAGGGTTTACAATTCTCTCCAATTTTGCAGGGTAATGACTTGGGAGCGGTGGGGGGGGGGGGGGGGGGGGTCCTGGATGCCCAGAAGGTACCTGAGGAGCACAGCTACCTGCAAGTTTACATCAATAGCAGAACCAGAGTTTTGTCTGGTTTGTCTGACCTGGGATCCTGAGGAAAGGGCCAAAGGATTCTCTTCATGGGGTTAACTGAGTATAGTCATAGCTCTTAGAGTGGCCACAGATCCTGGGCACAGTCCCACATGCCCAAGTGCGCCAGCAACCCTTTAAAATCATACCACGGAAACTTTTGTGCTTCAGATACAGCTTTTGCATCTAAAATCAAATTGCTACACTTTAACTAAATTGCTTCATTTTGTGTATATGTTAAACCGTGCACTGCACACTCTGATCAATTTCCAATCAGTCTACTAACCAACACCATGAACTTCTCAACAAGGTAGCATTTTTTGGCAGGCTCAGGCCCCACAAGAAAGACTTTCCCTCCTGTCAGCACAGTGTACTTGATCTCTGCAACAGCTGATACCCCTGACTCATCTTTCCCATCTCTAATTCATCTGCCCACTGCTACTGGCATGATCTAAGTAAAACAACACATTTTACCATATTAATCCCCTCCTCAAAAACTTCCCTCTTGAAATTTAACTTTCCAGGGCAACCATAATCTGGCCTCACCCTACTTCCCACCATTCATTCCACTAGTTTTCACTTGTGCTTTTGACTGAGGGAATGACAAAATGATACTTGTGTTTTAGAAAGGTTAAACTGCTCATGAAACAAGGATGAATTGAAAAGTAGAATAGTGGCAGGAAGGAGACTGTTGTAATAGTGGATGGTAACCTTTAACAGAGCAGTTTCAGGAGAGTATTATGTACAAGTTTAGATAACGTGAAGTTAAGAGACTAGGTAGACAGAAAACTGGAACATTTTGGATAGTGCAATTTATCTTGACAAAATAAAGGAGGTTTTCTAATTAGGATGAAATCTTATGTTTGAAAGAAGTAAATATAATAATAACTTTGAAGTTTTAAAGTTTTAAAACTAAGAAGTTATTAATCTAAAGAATTTTGACACTAAAGATTTTGAAAATGTGCCTTTTTTTACAATAAAAGTATTTTATATGTTTTATATGTTTTTTTGTGATTTATATGAAGGTTTAGGTGTACAAACTCAAAAGTTTTCTTCTCTGGTTAGTATTCATTGGTAGACTCTTATGGTCCTGCTCTCTTTATCTATGACCTGTGACATGGAAGGAGAGACTACCAACTGTGAAAAAACAGTTCATGGGTGTCAATGAAAAAATTAATCAACAGTCGATCTAAGAAAGAAGTGGAAAATTTTATTCCAGTCAACCTGATGATTGTAACCCAGAAAGCTCTGAGGACTCTTCTGTCCATTAGAGGTCAAAGCATGGTTATGTTGCAGGAAGGGGGACCTCTTCCAGGGCCTGAGAGAGGGCTCTTGTCTCACACTTGGAAATGAATTGTCTGAGGAGACACACATGCTGACAAAGCAGGAGACTTTATTGGGAAGGGGCACCCGGGTGGAGAGCAGGAGGGTAAGGGAACCCAGGAGAACTACTCTGCCATGTGGCTCGCTATCTCGGGGTTTTATGGTGATAGAATTAGTTTCCAGGTTGTCTCTGGCCAATCATTGTGACTCAGGGTCCTTCCTGGTGGCGCACGCATCACTCAGCCAAGATGGATTCCAGCGAGGACGATTCTGGGAGGTCAGTAGGACACGTGGACTTGTGTCTCCTTTTGACCTTTCCCGAATTCTTCCAGTTGGTGGTGGCTTGTTAGTTCCATGTTCCTTACCAGGTCCTCCTGTTTAAGATAACTCATGCAAATGGTTACTGTGGTGCCTGGCCAGGGTAGGTGGTGTCAGTCAGTGTTTCCCCTAAAGTTATATAAGTTTTTGAGACAAATTAGGTATTATTGACAGTTTACACAATCCAGATCTACAGTACAAAGCGAGTACTTTGTACTCACAGGGGGCCATCGTGGCCCCTTACAAGATTAAGAGGGAAGGTTATCTTCTAAGGAGTTGTGACCTTGTGTGAGATTAAGAAGGAAGGTTATCTCCTAAGGACTTCTGGTTAATGCAGATGCACAATACACCCTAAAGGGGAGGGAGGAGGCCCAAACGGGCAGTGAAAATTTTATGTTTAAAATTTCTTGTCTTGCCATAAAATATGAATTTTATTTCATCACGGGTTATCTAGAAGTCCCAAATGAGCATTAACTTTCCTCATTATTATTTATCATTATTTAATAGGTGTTACACACACAATAATAAAAACCAAACAGTGCACAAGGTTATACACATAGTTTCAAGTGTTTTGTCCCTGCGCTTATCTAGAAGAGGAGATGCAGCTCTTTCAAATTATCGAAGTGGTCTGTAAATCAAAAAGTTTAGAACCACAGTGAAAGAATTTCAGTAATAAAATTTACAATAATATTTGGATGGAGGGGCTAACTACTCTGCCTTTTTTATTTTTTATTTTTTTATTTCTGGCTGCATTGGGTCTTTGTTGCTGCACGCAGGCTTTCTCTAGTTGCAGCGAGAGGGGGGCCACTCTTCATTGAGGTGCACGGACTTCTCATTGCGGTGGCGTCTCTTTTTGCGGAGCATGGGCTCTAGGCGCGCCGGCTTCAGTAGTTGTGGTTTGCGGGCTCTAGAGCGCAGGCTCAGTAGTTGTGGCACAGGGGCTTAGTTGCTCCGTGGCATGTGGGATCTTCCCGGACCAGGGCTCAAACCCGTGTCCCCTGCATTGGTAGGCAGATTCTTAACCACTGCACCACCAGGGAAGCCCCTGCCTTATTATTATAAGGAGGTTCTAGCTGGACTTCTGTCTAGAGATTAGTGCTGAACAAATAGGAAGCTCTCTCTGGGAGAGGAAAATAAAATAGTTTGGGGGAACCAGTGAATGATTGTTTCCACCACCCCTCTGGATGTAAACTACCAGCCCACCATTCTCCAAAGTAGTGAGATTTCAGGAAGGCGAACAGAAGAGTCTTAAAGAATTGATCCCAAATAGCATGAAATGTCAGGGCCAAAATAATTTAGAAGAGTTAGCCATCTCAAGATGAGATACTAAATATTTTATTTTATTTTCCCCCATATAACATATCAGCTAATATCTGAGAAAAAGAAGAGGTGAAAGTAAAAATAAATTTCAAGAATAAAGCCACTGTCACATATATACAATGGAATATTACTCAGCCATAAAAAGAAACAAAATTGAGTTATTTGTAGTGAGGTGGATGGACCTAGAGTCTGTCATACAGAGTGAAGTAAGTCAGAAAGAGAAAAACAAATACCGTATGCTAACACATATATATGGAATCTAAAAAAAAAAAAAAATGGTCATGAAGAACCTAGGGTCAAGATGGGAATAAAGACACAGACCTACTAGAGAATGGACTTGAGGACACAGGGAGGGGGAAGGGTAAGCTGGGACAAAGTGAGAGAGTAGCACTGACATATATACACTACCAAATGTAAAACTGATAGCTAGTGGGAAGCAGCCACATAGCACAGGGAGATCAGCTCAGTGCTTCGTGACCACCTAGAGGGGTGGGATAGGGAGGGTGGGAGGGAAGGAGATGCAAGGGGTAAGAGATATGGGGATATATGAATATGTATAGCTGATTCACTTTGCTATAAAGCAAAAACTAACACACCATTGTAAAGCAATTATACTCCAATAAAGATGTTAAAAAAAAAAAAAAGAATAAAGCCACTGTGAAATAGTCTTCCGGTGACTTTGCCTAACTAACTGGGAAGAAGTTGACTTTTGTTTAAAAGAATAATAAAGGAGGGACTTCCCTGGTGGCATAGTGAAGAGCGCAGGGGCCCGGTGTTCGAGCCCTGGTCAGGGAACTAGATCCCACATGCATACTGCAACTAAGAGTTCGCACGTCACAACTAAGGAGCCCACATGCTGCAACTAAGGAGCCCTGTAGCCACAACTAAGACCCAGTGCAACCAAATAAATAAATAAATATTTTTTAAAGACAAGAATAATAAAGGAATCCTTGACAGCTTTATTTCATCATCTCTTTTGAAGTGCTTCTAAAAGGCAGTGAAACCTATATAAGTGATTCATCATATTTCCAATTGAAAATTAAACGAATGTTGAAATAAAAAATTTTAATTTTAATTTATATTTGGAAGACTCCGAGTGCTTAAAAGCTCAAAAATTTCATCTTTATAAGACTGGTAGTTTTACTCTCTACCCCACCCCCCCGACTTGATTCATTTTTTAAAAATAAGTGGTGTAGGGACTTCCCTGGTGGTCCAGTGGTAAAGAATCTGCCTTCCAATACAGGGGACTTGGGTTGGATCCCTGGTCGGGGAACTAAGATTACACATGCCGCAGGGCAACTATGCCCGCACGCCACAACTACTGAGCTCATGCGCCTCAACGAGAGAGCCCGCGTGCTGCAAACTACAGAGCCCACATGCCCTGGAGCCTGCACACCACAACTAGAGAGAAAACCCACACGTCACAGCTACAGAGAAGCCTGTGCACCACAACTAGAGAAGCCCGCGCACGGAAATGAAAGATCCCGCACCCCTCAACGAAGATCCCGCGTGCTGCAACTAAGACCCAATGCAGCCAAAAAAAAAAAAAAAGAAAAAAGTGGTATAATGGTTAATTTCATGTGTCAACTTGGCTGGGCCACAGTGCCCAGATATATCATCAAACATTATTTTGAATGCCTTCTGTGAGGGTGTTTCGGGATAAGATTTACATTTAAATTGGTAGATTTTGAGTAAAGCAGATTGCCCTCCATAATGTGGGTCAGCCTCATCCAATCAGCTGAGGATCTAAATATAACAAAAGACTGACCTCCCCGGAACAGCGTGGAATTCTCAGGCAGTCTTTGGACTTGAACCGCAACACTCGGCTCCTTGCCGAGTTTCCAACCTGCCAGCCCACCCTGCAGATTTTGGAAACCCCCCAGCCTTCACAATCATGTCAGCCAGTTCCTTAAAATAAATCTCTTTATATATATATATATATAATCAGTGAATTATGTGTCTCTCATATATGGCATACACCAGTGTAGCTGATATAAGTGATCTAACTACAGTAATTATCAGAATAGCTTTCCTACACAGTTGCTTGTGCACAGAACGTTACACAGGTTTTCAAACCTAATTTAATTTGCAAAAAATAATCTCCAGGGACTTCCCTGGTGGTGCAGTGGTTAAGAATCTGCCTGCCAATGCAGGGGACACAGGTTCGATCTCTGGTCTGGGAAGATCCCACATGCTTCAGAGCAACTAAACTCATGAGCCACAACTACTGAAGCCCACATGCTCTAGGTCCCATGTGCCGCAACTACTGAGCCCACGTGCTGCAACTACTGAAGCCCAAGCGCCTAGAGCTCATGCTCCGCAACAAGAAAAGCCACTGCAATAAGCCCTCGCACGGCAACAGAGCAGCCTCCGCTCTCTGCAGCTAGAGAAAGCCTGAACGCAGCAACAAAGACCCAACTCAGCCAAAAATAAAATAAAATTTTAAAATAATAATAATAATCTCCAAAGGCGTCTAAATATATCTTTAGATTTTCTCTTTGTCCTTCAGGATATATTTTCTATTTTACAATAATGCAGCATGCACCAACTTTAAAAAAATGTTACTGTAAAAATCTTAGACAATACAGGCAAGCAAAAAAGTAAAAATAACAATCTTCCATAATTCCCCTACGCAGAGATAGTCACTGTTAACATGTTGTGTTTCCTTTTAATCTATTTTTATCTATGGGACTATATCTAGATTCCCTGCCTCCCGTATTTTTTTTTTAACAAAAATGGATATATACTGCACATAGATTTGAGACTGCTATTTTCAGGTAATATGTTTGTAAATTTCCCTGTGACCTATTTTTGGTTATCTCATGCACTTTTAAGAAATTTACCTTTTCTTCCTTTCCAGTTAAGAGAGGATATTATTGAACAGAAATATATAAAGTATATTACTACACTGAGGAATTCAAGTATATGTGTTAACTTTTTCTCTTCTGAAATTGTACTTTCAAAACTTTGAAATCACTAAGATTTTCACATTTATCTACAACACAAAGTCTGTAATACAGAAGGAATATTAATAATCTCTTTAAGCTAAAATACAAATTCCCTTGGGACTGACATATACACACTACTGTTCTTGCCTCAGCACAAAAGAATTCGGAGATGAAGTGATAGGTAAGAAATGGATTTATTTAGAAAGAAACACACTCCACAGACAGAGTGTGGACCATCTCAGAAGGCGAATGAGCCTCGAAATATGCTGTGGTTAGTTTTTAACGGGCTGGGTAATTTCACAGGCTAATGAGTGGGAGGATTATTCCAATTATTTCGGGGAAGGTGTGGGAATTTCCAGGAACTGGGCCACCGCCCACTTTTTGACCTTTTATGGTTGGCCTCAGAACTGTCATGGCGCCAGTGGGTGTGTCATTTAGCATGCTAATATATTACAATGAGCATATAATGAGGCTCAAGGTCTACTGGAAGTCAAAACTTCTGCCATCTTGGACCCAGTTGGTTCTAACCAGTCTTTGTTATGTCCTATGGCTGTATCATTGTTTTAAAGGTTGTGCCCTAATCCCCTTCACTCCTGTTTCACTACTATATATAAAATAGATAACCAATAATGACCTACTGTATAGCACAGGGAACTCTATTCTGTAATGACCTATATGGGAAAAGAATCTAAAAAAGAATGGATATATGTATATGTACAAGTGATTCACTTTGTTGTACACCTGAAACTAATACAACATTATAAATCAACTACACTCCAATAAAATTTTTAAAAAATAAAATAAAATATAAATTTCCTTCCATGGGGCTTCCCTGGTGGCGCAGTGGTTGAGAATCTGCCTGCCAATGCAGGGGACACGGGTTCAAGCCCTGGTCTGGGAAGATCCCACCTGCCGCGGAGCGACTAGGCCCGTGAGCCACAATTGCTGAGCCTGCGCGTCTGGAGCCTGTGCTCCGTAACAAGAGAGGCCGCCATA
This sequence comes from Balaenoptera ricei, assembly GCF_028023285.1. Taxonomy (NCBI): domain Eukaryota; kingdom Metazoa; phylum Chordata; class Mammalia; order Artiodactyla; family Balaenopteridae; genus Balaenoptera; species Balaenoptera ricei. Next base: position 112,392,352 of record NC_082642.1, read on the forward strand.
ATGAGAGGCCCGCGCACCGCGATGAAGAGTGGCCCCCGCTTGCCGCAACTAGAGAAAGCCCTCGCACAGAAACGAAGACCCAACACAGCCATAAATAAATTAAATTAAATTAAAATTAAAAAAAAATTTCCTTCCATGAAATAATAAACTCAAATGAAATAATAAATTCAAACATCTACTTTACATAGATATTCTCTAGCAAAGGTTGGCAAACTACAGACTATGGGCTGAATCCAGCCTGCTGCCTGATTTTGTACAGCCTACAGCTAATATGGTTTTTACATTTTAAGTGACTGGGGAAAAAAATAATAGTAATATTTTATGACACATAAAATTATATGAAACTCAAATTTCAGTGTCCATAAATAAAATTTCATTGGAATACAGTCATATTTATTTACCTATTGTCTACAGCGGCTTTTACACTACAATAACGGAGTCCTCATGACTGAGACCATATGTAGCATTCTTAGCTCTTTCTTATTAGTGCTGCTACACACTACAAATCACAGTAACACATTTTTACTTGACAGCATTTCATGTGCCATGTGTATCACCATACTCTGACATTTTATTATTAGTTTTATGACCAGCATATACCTATCATGTCAAAACAAAAAAAGAAAATGGTAAGCTTAAAATATTCCATCTTTAAGATACTGTGAACTGCAGATTATTTTGTTAACAAATTAGATGGCAAAGCATTATGTTTATTATGCAATGAACCTATATGGTAAAAGAATACATGTCGACATTACCAGACTAAGCAGTCATCACAATATTCAAATCACAGAAAACAGAAAAGTTAGAAAAATTAAATAGAATATCTCATCATAGTAAAATTTCTTCACCAAAAAAAAAAAAAAAAAAAAAGAGAGCTAGAGAAAGAAAATTAGGCTGCAACCAAAGTAATTTCCAAGTGGCTCATTTGTTAGGCAAGCAAGGAAAGTCATTTACTTATGGTATGTTAATTAAATGATGTTTGACTGCAGCAGCTGAAGAAATGTATCCAGAAAAAATAAACATCTTTAAGATCATTAGCCTTTAGGTAAGAACAGCTGCTTAAAGTGTTGAGAACACTGGGAACAACATCAATAGTCAATTTAAATTATTTAGTGAAGGCTAATTATTTTGAATCATTTTCCTTGGCTCTTAATGAGTTGACAGGTGTTATTGAAACTGCTCCTTTGTTCTGTTTATTCAAGGAGTCAATTTTTCAAGTGACTGAAGAATTAGCCTTTATGAATAGGCTGCATTGAACAGGTGAGAATATTTTTAAAGAAGCTGAGAAAACACTAATTCAATACACCTAAGTGAAATCTGTTTTAAAAAGTAGAAAAAGCCTTAGTTTGACAGATTTACAACACTTGTGAAAATGTAAGGTGTAAAGCCTATGGTTATAACATCATTGTATTATTAATTAGCAGATTCTTTGTGGAAAACATTTGAATTCACCATGTGTTGAGCCAGTGGTGTCAACAATAAACTTCATTTGTTCTTATGGGTTTACCATCATCAGCCCATGAATTTTTGTCAGAAATAACAGCTGAATATCCTGACTTGCCCTACCACACAGTGTTTGATGACTTACCAGTGGTATCGTTTTATTATTATTAATAATTTTTTTTAGCTCAGGGCCAAGATTGAAATTTTTTCAAATGAGAAGAACCTCCCTTAACCACTATTATGGAACACTTACTGAATGGATTTAGGATTCGTTTCTTGCTAATTTTGATCATGTGATGATGCTTCTTAACAAACTCAAGCTAAGCACAATGCAGCACTTACATGCAACACTTATTCTGTGGTAAAGTCATTTCAATAATCACTAACATTATTTGATTCAGAAGTTAAAACAAAAAGGAAGCTGTCCATTCTCAAACAAATTTGCCGTGGTTATATTTTTCGAGCTCAAATTACAGTTTTAGCAGTGTTGTTGAGACCTCAATGCAAATGCAAAGAAAATGTCTATGTTTCAAGACCCATTTAACTGTGCATTTTGGAGCTTTCACTTAACTTTCAATTGGAAATAATTAATCTGACATGCTAAAAGGAAAATATCAAGAGAATAGTCTAATTCTATAATTGCCTTCCAAGAGATTAATATGTTCAATTTAAATCATATGTCCTTGGATTGATGGCAGTATCTGTCAGGGTGAAAAGACATTTTTGAAAGATAAAAGTTGTAAAATCTCATTATAGATCAGGATTAACAGATTAATATTTGCAATTGATTTTGATGATAGGGAAATGTTAAGAGAAATGTTATCCTCCCCCTCCCCAAAAAGAATTTCATTCTTTTCTTTAGTAGATCTGTTTTACAAAAACGTATTCAATATTATTATATTTTAAATTTTGTCAATGAATATATTGTGGAAATTGGTTTTCTCTCTTGTTATATAAATACTTATATAAATATTCTCAATTTTGCCTCTTAGCCCATGAAACCTAAAACACTTAATATTTCCAAACCTCTGTTCTGGAAGAAATAAAATCTGAGTAGGAAATTAGCCAGTGAAAGGGAGGAAAGATTCCAGCCAAAGAAGACAGCTTGGGCACATGCGTGAGAACCAATAGAGTATGTGAACAGTACTAAGCAGTTATTGCATTCTGACTCTTATAAACACCATGCTTCGTTCCTCTTGCATTTTTGAGCCAATCGGTAATACCAGTTTCTTCCAGAAGATGGCTCCCTTCATTTAGCCAAAATTTTATTATGAAACATTTCCAACATACAGAAAATTTGAAAGAACTTTACAGGGAACACTCATAAACCCACCACTCTGATTCTCTTGTCAACATTTTATTATACTTATTTTATCACATATATATCCGTCTATCCCTCCCCTCCATCCATCTCGTTTTTTGATGTATCCCCCTATATACTTCAACAAGTATTTCATTAATTAGTGTTCAATATTTATTTAGTTTCCTGTTTTTTAAAATAATATTTACGGTAATTCCCTGGCGGTCCGATGATTAGGATTCCGAGCTTCCACTTCAGGGGGCACAGGTTCAATCCCTGGTCGGGAACTAAGATCATGCATGCCGCGTGGTACAGCCAAAAAAAAAAAAAAAAAAAAAGATATAAGGTAAAATTTACATGCAATTAAATACTCAAATCTTAAATGAACATTCACTGAGTTTTGACCAACTGTGTTTAATTAACCCAAAATCCATAAAGACACAGAACATTACCATTAAAACAGAAAGTTCTCTCATACCCTTTCCCATTCAATCCTTCCTCTCCCACCCAGAAGCAACCACTGTTCTGATTTTTTTTTCCACCATAGGTTAGATTTGTATGGTGTAGAACTTGATACATACAGAATCATACAATATGTACTTTTTTTTTGGTAAGGCTTCTTTCACTTAGCATAAGGTTTTGGGGACTCATGTTGACGTGTAAGTCAGTAGTTTATTCCATTTTATTTCTGAGTAGTAGTCCATTATATGAATATATATTATAGTTTGTCTATATATTCACATTTGATGGGGCACCGAGAGGGTTTCTTGTATGTATTATGAATAAAGATGATATAAACATTCTTGTATAAAGTGGGTTGTTTGTTTAAAAATTTTTTTAAATTACAAAATAATATAGGTGGTACTTATTCTTCCTATTTTCAGGATTGAATTGTGGGACTTAAATCTTTCAATCCCAAAACACTTTATAATTGTTTGAAACTTTTTATCATGGAAAAGTAATTAAAAGAGTACATAACAGGACTTCCCTGGTGGCACAGTGGTTAAGAATCCACCTGGCAATGCAGGGGACACGGGTTCGATCCCTGATCTGGGAGGATTCCCCATGCCGCGGAGCAACTAAGCCCGTGCGCCACAACTACTGAGCCTGCAGTCTAGAGTCTGTGAGCCACAACAACTGAGCCTGCGTGCTGCAACTACCGAAGCCCACGCGCCTAGAGCCCGTGCTCCACAAAGAGAAGCCACCATGATGAGAAGCCCGTGCACCACAATGAAGACCCAACGCAGCCAAAAATAAAGAATAATAATAATAATTTTTTTAATTAAAAAAAAAAAGAGTACGTAACTATATAGAGACTATTGTGATGAACTCTCCTACACAACACCCAGTTTCAACTACTATCCACTTCTGGCCAATCATTTTTTTCATCCATGCCCTTACCCACTAGTCCCTCCCTCAGATTATTTTAAGGCAAATCCCAGCCATCCTGCTATTTCATCTGTAAATATTTAGTAAGTATCTCTAAATATCAATATAAGAACTCTTTTTTTATTAAACACAGACAGTACAATTACAATATCTAAAGAATTAACAGTACATCTTAATATCAAAAATCCAGTGAGTATTCAAATTACCCCTGTGGTCTATCCAGCTTGGTTGTTCAAATCAGGCCTCAGTTAAAATTCATATGTTGCAATTAATTGAGGAGGCTCTGAAATTTTTTTTAATCTATAGGCAGAGCCAGCTTCAAGTTGTGCAACCTATGCAGTCACACAGGGTCCCTTGCTCAGGGGTATCCCATGCTTGAAGTTTAATGCTCTGCAGTCGCTGTCTTGAAAGTCTTAATAATTGTATCCTTGCATTTGTGTTTTTTAAATGAAGTATAATGCGACAATAGAGCATGTGCCTGGGGCTTGGCACCTCAGCTCTCTTGTGGGCCCACTCCTTGCAGCCTCCTCTCTTTCTAGGGATGGGTTCCAGAGCGCTGCTGGTTCTACAGTCCCTTGACTCACTCCTTCCCCTCCCCCCAGCTCTCTCCAAAGCAGGCAGCACCATCATGCATTGTGCCAGTTTGATATCTACCCAGGAGGATGGTGGAAGGAGATGGCTGGCTGAACTTCCCAGCAGCACTGAGGCAGTCTGTTGGTCCAGTGCCTCTAAGGAGGGGGACCTGAGAGCAGGTGGGCCTGGAATGTTCAAGCACAATGTCAAGTCACAGGGCAGGACCCTGGGCACCTATGAGGGGCTGCACTGGCCCAGCGAATGTCCGTGCCTGAGAGAACATGAAGTTAAATAGCAATTGAAAAAATATCATGAAAGGTCGAGAGATAGATTGCAGAAGAAAGGAAATAGCTTATTTTAGTACTTTAAGGACATCTTTTTCCTGCTTTTTGACAAAGGGACCCTATACTTTCATTTTACACTGGACCCTGCAAATTATTTATATAGCTGGTTCTGTTCATTTGTTCTTCTCTCTCTCTCTCTCTATTTTACATGATGTTGAAGAAATTAAGTCATCCTGTAGATGCCAATTGCAACCATGTGGAGTCATTTCACATGTTCCTCTGTCCCCTATAATTTATATAATTGGTAGTTAGATATGAAAACTTGATTAGATTTAGATTTTTAAGAAAATTCTTTAAATTTTTAAATTTTAATAATGCTTCATAATTTTAAAGATTCATAATTGTTCACTGAGTAATTTTTAAACCTAGTTATTTTCTAATCTAGTTACTAGGCATTCCTTTCAAAGCCCTGAGGCCAATGCCTGAGAGTCTTGGGATTGACCAGCCTATTGGGAACTCTGATGATAGATTCTAAAAAGGCAGGATCCCTCCCACAACTGAGAAGAGAAAGCTACTGGAAGAAAACACTAAGATTGGTGCCTAAGTCATTCCAAAGTCATTCGTGTTTACACATTCCTGTTGTTGTCTTATTTGAACTTTTTCTGGCTCTTAACACTGTCAAAATTCTTCCATAGGCTTCTGTGAGATGACTGTCATGGATATCTATTTCCTTTGACCTCATCTGCTCAGCCTCCTTCAGTAGATTCTTTCTCCATTTCTCCTATCCCGTAAATATTAGTATTTCCTGATTTCCTTTGGCTCACTCACTCTAGTCACTCTTTCTAGGGGTGGCAGACCCAGAGATGCACTATCCAGATTCCTCTTCAAGCAAGGGCTTGAAGACATCATAGTTAGCAATGTCCTCCAGCTGTCAGCAGAGTCTGGCTCAGCTGCTGAGCACCACCTCACTTAGGTCATGAACTCCCTGGGTCAACCCACATCTGCTGACTAAGCAAGGTGGGGGTATAAAGAGAATTGATCATTTGACTCAAAAAGGGATACTGTGACAGGCAATAATTGTTCCAGAGCTCCTGGCAGGGTTGACTGAGGTTTAGTTGGGCCAGTAATGCATTTGCCTTCTTCTGCCTAACATTGCTTCCTCCTTCCTTTCATAGGACCTGGTCCCTAATAAATACCTTTTACTCTAAACATAGTCTCAGTAAGTGCTTCCAGAGAAGACAGCCTGTGACAGTAGGTGATGCTATCCCACATATTCTACTATCACCTATAGATCCATTACTCCTAAAATACATCCTATTCCAAACACTCCTCTAACTTGTTTATCTTTCCACTACACAGCTCCACCTTAACATCCTGCGGGCATCTTGAACTTGGTCTTTCCCAAACTGACCCTTTCCTCACAAACACGCTCCTTCCTCTTATCTGTCTTCTTTTGACATATGATACCGCTATTCACTAAGTCTCCATCTTCAAATTTTCCTTACCTCCTGCATTACCTATTGCTATGTTAACAAATTATTCCTAAAACAAAGTAGTTCAAAACAACAAACATTTATGATCTCACCGTTTTTATGGGTTAGGAATTCAAGAGGGTTTACCTGGGCGGAAACTGGAAGAGCAAGAAACATGTTCTACCCCAGAGCCTCCAGAGGGAGCACAGATGGCTTGACTTCAGCCTAGTGATACTGATTTCAGACTTCCAGCCTCCAGAACCATAAGAGAATACATCTGTCATGTTTTAAGCCATCAAGTTTGTGGTTATTTGTTACAGCAACCACAGGAAACTAATACAGCAGGAGACTATGTATAAAAGGTGAAGAAACAGTGAAGAGAATGCTCTGTTCTCAGGAAGTATATAGAGGCCCAGAAAAGCACCAATTTTGGAGTGAAGCTGTGTCTTTTGCCTATGAAAGAGAAAGGATAAAGTCTGCAAAAATTTATGAATGGTGTTGGAAACTGTGCTTTATGACACTATATAAAATGCTTTTAGGGGTTTCTGTATAATTTCTTCTTATCATAAGAGTGTTTTAACACAATGTAAGGTGTGATACATACAGAGTGTTATAAAGAACCCTGAAATGCCAGCTCCAGGAAAGAGTAAAAGAGCTAAAATCCATAAGACCGAGTTTCCTACTTTTCCTCCACGGAGCTAGTCAGACCAAAAATAATTTCGAGGACCGACAGAACAAAATCTTCCTAAAATGCTTGGGAAGGGACTATAAATTCTGGGGTTCTGTGAAGTAAACAGATCCAAATTCCTGCAGGTAGATCTTGGCTCCACCTTCTACTCACATCCAGCTGTGCCTTGTGGAGCTTGTAGAAGCCAGGACTATTCCAGAAAGATTTTTTTTTAAGTGATCAAACTATTTTATCACCAGTAATTTAAAACAAAGAAAGTTAGAAGGATGTCAGAGTCAAGTTCAAAAACCATGGAAGCTGAGGTATCCATCTGCCTGTAGTCTATTTAGGCAAAGTCTTCTAAGTATACCAGACACTCTCAACAGCTGGTCAGAGTTGGTCAGGCTGTCAGATTCCTTCCCTTTGCTTCTTTGGTTTTTCAATTCCATTCAGAGCTCTGTTCATTCGTTCTTGAGATTGTTTCCAACATATGTGCAGCTTTCTTAATATCAGTCAGCCACCTTGTTGGACTTTTCAAATCTCTTCAAGCACCTACTTGCAGAACTTTTTAGGGTGAGTTGCATATATAGAGAGTGTCCATAAGAGGGAAATTTCCTACTCCACCCATTTTGAGTTCTTGTGGCTGGACTAATAATAAAATCAACACACGACAGATTAACAGCAGAAAAAGAAAATTAAACAAATTTAATTCATGTGCACAGAGGTCTCATAGAAGTAAGTCCTAAGTAAGAAGTTGCAAAAGCAGGCAACTTTTATATTTTTTAGACAAAGGAACAATAATTAGTAAGGAATTTAAGCAAAGTTTGGGCTTTGGGTAGTAAATTAGTAAAGAAGTATCAAAGTTTGTTTATACAAGCTTCTGTGCCCTGAATTCCCTATCTCTGGTAATAATGATGTCTTCCTATCTTCTGGTACAGTACAGCGAGAGAGTATGAGAGATTTATTTCCTGCTTTCAGGGGGACAGAGAGGAAGGTCAAAGTATCCCTCTTGCACCTACCGGTTCTTAAGTAACCTGAATGCAAAATATCCACTATGCCATTGAGGCATACTTTGGAGCAGCCTGACAGTGGGCTCCAACAACAGCATAAATCGATCATTAGATTTGTTTCCTAGTCAAGTACTCCAGCCTCCCACACAATTCAAGGATTGTCTTTTGCCACTCCCCATCATTTGCTGAAGTACCGAGCATTACAGAAGGGGTCAAGCGATCCAGGCATCGGCCTTCCCGGTGGGCCGGGCAGAGCTGCCTTCTCCAGAGAAGGGCTTTACAGTTTCCTGAGCAACCACCGGCCGCTACCCCCACACCCCCGCCACTAGGTAGCAGCCGGCAGCCTGGCAATCGATCTCCTCCGCCACCTGCAGTCGTCATCTGGCAATGCTTCGGCGCGTACTTAATAGAGATTTTGTAAACTGAATTAATGTATGCAAATGCTTTAGCACGAGTCCTGGCACACAGAAAGAGATCACTCAACAAACGCTGATTATAATTAATGCAAAACGCCATGAAGCACAATTCCATTTGCACGGCCTCAGAGACAGTTCAGATGTCCTTATTTTTTGCAAATGTGGAAACTATTACAATTTAATTTTGTTAGTTAAGGAAATGGGCCAGCACAGAAGGCAAAATATGATTTTAGGTTTTACCTAAGGGGTATTCATCTATGTATGCATCACTAAACTATAAGAGCGAGGGGAGAGAGGAGCCTCTTCTCTTTACCTCACGTTCCCTGCAGTAGGACGTAGCTCTAGGAGAGACGACAGAATGACTCAGAAAGCAACTGCCTGCCGGTCCCTCCCTTCCCGCCTGTAGAGCCTTAACGGCCTCTAGCGCCGTTACTCCAGAGGGAGCCGGCAGCCGGGGAACTCTAGACTTTTCGCCCCGGCGAGGTGACGTCATCACCGAACGCCGGGGTTAGGGAAGAGAATTGTGGGAGGAGATTGCTTTCCCACGACCTTATAAGGGCTCTTCCCATGATCCTTTTCCTTTTTTTCGCCATCTTTTCTTCTCGCCGGCACTAGCAGCAATGAAGTAAGCAGGAACCGTACATCCCAATCCTCTTGCATCTTCGGGCCAAGGGCCTCTCCGGCATCCCAGGCGTGGCTTCTCCTTTCCGAAGATATCCCCCACCCCACCTGATGGGCTTTCGCTTTTCGTTACAGGGTCGAGCTATGCAGTTTCAGCGGGTACAAGATCTACCCAGGACACGGGAGGCGCTACGCCAGGACCGACGGGAAGGTGAAAGGCCGCGTGGTCTAAACGCACCTTGTGCTTCTAAGGAAAGACCGGCCTCATTCAGTCTAGGCGGGATCCTTCACCACATCACTCTTGGTCCTTGAAAAGCTTGTTCCGGGGCTCCTGTGTGCAATGAGTGTTAGGATAAGAAGCCTCTAAGGAAATCAGTCTTGAGCTTTGATCGAATGTAAATCAGGTCGGAAGTTAGGAGCTTGTGTAACCTTAATGTTCCAGTGTAAAGGCAGTGGGCCACCGGGGTATTTGGCTATTTTATGGGCACCAGGTCCTCTTGGAATCTCGGGAGGGACAGGAGTTAGATGCCTTCCAGAATTTGACACCCAACTCTGCGTTATGAACTTAGGTTTGTCTGCTCGAGAAAAGACAGGGCGAAACGCAGAGACAGTTTCCTGCCAGTTCTGTGATACAAGCCTTTTGGTCTGTATGGGCCTCAATTTTGTAAAATGAGAGGATAGAATTAGAATGTTAATTTACTAATAATTTCAAGCTCAAGACTCCTACTTTGAACTTGTCACGACAGGTTTTCCAATTTCTTAATGCAAAATGTGAGTCGGCATTCCTTTCCAAGAGGAATCCTCGTCAGATCAACTGGACTGTCCTCTACAGAAGAAAGCACAAAAAAGGACAGTCGGTAAGTGAAATGCACTTTCATTTTGTTGAATCTCTGAGCATCATTTACTGCTTTTTAAAATTGAAATTAAATGAGACAGTATGTGAAAGTACTCCTAACTGTAAAGCATCAAACAGTGAAGTGAAAATGATTGATATAAAGACTGCCTCCTTATACATCTTAGGCTCACAGTAAAAATATCGACTTGAAATTTGAAAGCATCCCCCTTCCAGAGTTAGATCAATTACATTAAGCTCACTTGGGTTATAGCTCACCATGGAAGTGTTTAAGATGTTCAAGTGGGTGGCAACTAAATAGTTCTATGGAAACTTGGTATTGGTTATAACGCTTATAGAATTATTCCCAATGTAGGTATCATATTGTGGAGTCTATAGTTATTAAAACTGGTTGTGTTTTTTGAAGTGGTCTTTTAGGCTGTTGAAAGAGATTTTTGAGAAAAGGTTTGAGTGCCATGGCAAGAGAATTAGTATTCAGGAGGCTTGTGAATATTTAGTGATATTTTCACCTCCTGGGTGAAAGACATGGCTAGGTATTATGGGAGTTCAGAGGAAGGAAAAATTCTAAATAGGGGGATGTGACATACCCAGTAGGATGGCCATTATCCAAACGGGGGTGGGGGTGGGAGGAATTACAAATGTTGGTGGGGATGTGGAGAAATTGGAACTCTGTGCATTGCCGAATGAAGATGGTGCAGGCACTGTGGAAAGTGGTTTGGCAGTTTCTCAGAAAGTTAAAGAGAATTACCGTCATGTGATCTAGCAATTCCATTTCTAAATCTGTATATACGCAAAAGAATTGTAAGCAGGGACTTAAACAGATTACTTGTACACTGATGTTCATAGTGCTGTTATTCACAATAGCCAAAAGGTGGAAACAACCAAATGTCCCATCAGTGGATGAATGGATAACAAAATGTGATAAATACATACAGTGAGATATTATTCAGCCTTAAAAAGCTGACAAGCCTGACATTATGCTAAGTGAAATAAGCCAGACACAAGAAGACAAATATTTTATGATTCCACTTTTATGAGGTACTAGTTGTGGACAAATTCATAAAGACAAAGTAGAGGTTACCAGGCAGGACTGGGGGGAAGGTGGAATAGGAAGCTATTATTTAATGGGTGCAGAGTTCATTTTGAGTTAGGAAAAAAGTTCTGGAGATGGAAATTGGTGTTTGCACAGTATTGCAAATGTGCTTAATGCCACTGAATTATACACTTAAAAATGCTTTAAAATGGTCAACTTAATGTTATATATATTTTACCACAATAAGAAAAATATTTTTTAAATGGATTTGAGGTAAGAAAAATATAAACAGGTAAATACTGGCATTTTCTACAATAAAATATCACCTCTGTAAAAAGTTTAAAGTATTGGTAAAACAAGCATTTTGGTTAACCACAAATGTGCCCTCTTTCCTCCATATGTCCTGTTTAAAATTTTTAAGATATTTTGCATATCCCTGCTTTAATAAATAGTTTATTTTTTCTTGGACTTAGAGATGCATGCAAGATCTTTTTCCTCATAAGCACTGTAGCATAGGTTCCAGTATAGAATCTGCAGCAGATGTTTGAATTGTACTGTCTTGATTCTCAGACATTCCCTAACATTTGGTGGCTTTCCTGTCTTAAATCATCTTCTAACTTGACTATTTCTCCCAGTGTCAGTACTTGGAGTAAAAACAAAATAGAGTTGAGGTTTGATAATTTTTTTTCCAAAAGCACATTCTTAATCATCAACAGTCTTGTTACGATCACTTTTAAAGTACTATTCAGTTAACTTCCTTAGAGTTTAACTTTCTGTCTTTCTAAATAAAATAGTAAATAATGGCCAGGATTTGTAATAGATGGTTTAACCAATCCATAATTGGAAAACTTATCTGTGTATTGCAGCATTTTATATATAGATCCTTTAAAAATATATATTTGTATGTATATTTCATTTCAAATAATTGCATGGATTATTTTTGATTGATTTTTTTTTTTTTTTTTTTTTGCTGCGCTGTGCAGCATGTGGGATCTCAGTTCCCCAACCAGGGATTGAACCTGGCAGCGAAAGCCCAGAGTCATAACGACTAGGCCACCAGGGAACTCCCTGGTTGAATATTTCTGTGGTCTGAATTGTGTTCCCCCCAAAATTCATATGTTGAAACTGAGCCTCCAAGGTTATGGTTAGGAGGTGGGACCTTTGAGAGGTGATACAGTCATGAGGGCAGAGCCCTCATGAATGGGATTAGTGCCCTTATAAAAAAGGCCCGAGAGAGCTCATTTGCCCCCTTCTGACATGTGATATTTCATTTCTCCCTGACATTCATGAAGCAAGGTTGCTAAGTGTGGTCCCCATCTTTTTGTTCTGTAGGAAGAAATTCAAAAGAAAAGAACCCGCCGTGCAGTCAAATTCCAGAGGGCCATAACTGGTGCATCTCTTGCTGATATAATGGCCAAGAGGAATCAGAAACCTGAAGTTAGGAAGGCTCAACGAGAACAAGCTATCAGGTGAGGAAGCTTTCATTATGAGCATTTCAGCTATTGGAATGGATTTTAGGTTATGTTTGGGTTTATAGGCACAGGAATCAATCTCACGTTATTTTGTGTTGTGTTACTTGCATCTGTATAGGAATTGTCAAATTGTAAATACTCATGTTTAATAATACAGAAGTTTATACTATAGTCTAAATGATTTGTTGAAATTCTATATGCAATTATAAAGATACTATACAATTTGTAACAAATGTTAAGCTGACTTGGTGGTTAATGACATTTGTTAATAAATCCTTGGGATTTATCATACAAATAATTGCAGGTGGGGAAGGAATATGTTAATTCTACTTTTCCCAAACACTATCCTCCTGTTAATAAGCTATACCCTTAAGGAGTAAAGTGCTTTGCTTAAGTTATTTTTAACCCAACAGGGCTGCCAAGGAAGCAAAAAAGGCTAAGCAAGCATCTAAAAAGACAGCAATGGCTGCTGCAAAGGTAATTGTGGGATTGTCTTGGATTTCTCATTTAAAGCAACAGAAAGATTTATTTTTAATCCAAATTGTGGTAAATGAAAGTTTCAGTTTTCTAAGGGATTTAGTGCAAGGCTCTAATGGAAATGATGTCCATAATTGATTTCTGAGTGAGTGATTCAGGTCTCCAGAGAGGTCCCTTTGCTAAAGCCAAATGAGTATGTTAGTGCTATATAGAAATGGGAAAGGGGAAAATAAACGTGTTTTAAAGTTTATTGAAATAATTCTAGATTTTCAGTAAAATTTTCTATAATTGTACAGAATTTACCCAGCTTTAACTGTTAATTTCAATAACCATAGTAAAAATTTCAAAACCAAAAAATTAGCATTGGTCCTTTTTCTGTTCTTAGGATACAATTCAGGATCCCACACTGCATCTAGTTGTGTCTCTTAACTCCTTCAATCTGATATCTTTGTCTTTCGTTTATATTTCATATAAAGGTGGACTTTATAATATTAGGAACACAGATAATTAGGAAAGCAATCTAGGATACAAACAGAATCTGGGCATAAGAGAGCAGTGATTGGGGGAAAAAAAACAAAACAAAACCCCACATGGAATAATGCCACATAACATGTTGTCTTTTTACAGGCTCCCACAAAGGCAGCACCTAAGCAAAAGATTGTGAAGCCTGTGAAGGTTTCTGCTCCCCGTGTTGGTGGAAAACGCTAAGTTGGCAGCTTGGATTTTTAAATAAAGATCTGACTATAACTAGATTGTGGTGGAATTTTTACTCCTAAATTAGGCATGTTCAGCCTACACAGTAATAGCTAAACTACACAGTTAGGAATTTAAGAGCTAGGTGGGTTTTTTTGTTTTTTTGTTTTAATAAATTATTTATTTATGGCTTCATTGGGTCTTCGTTGCTGTGTGTGGGCTTTCTGTATTTGCAGTGAGCATGGGCTCTAGGCGTGTGGGCTTCAGCAGTTGTGGCGTATGGGCTCAGTAGTTGTGGCTTGTGGGCTCTAGAGTGCAGCCTCAGTAGTTGTGGCGCATGGGCTTAGTTGCTTCGCGGCATGTGGGATCTTCCCAGACCAGGGATCGAACCCGTGTCCCCTGCGTTGGAAGGTGGATTCTTAACCACTGCACCACCAGGAAAGTCCAAGAGCTAGGTATTTTTCAAAGAGTTCATTTCTTGGGAATAGTGCCTCCTAATGTAAGCCTCTTGGAGAGAGGTTAAGCAAGATGATATAAATAAAATAAGATCTATATGGTTAAATGCAAGCTTTGCCCAGCTGAGACTATAAGGGCACGTTACAGACTGCATTGTCTAAACTTTTTTGTTACATAGCTACAAGTACTAGGATGTCGCATAGATTTTAGCCAGGTTGATTGCTAAAAGATGCATTTTTTTCTTCTGTCTGCAGAAAGTAAGCCTTCTTTTTTTTTTTTTTTTTTTTTTTATAAATTTATTTATTTATTTATTTATTTATTTATTTATTTTTGGCTGTATTGGATCTTCGTTTCTGTGCAAGGGCTTTCTCTAGTTGTGGCAAGCGGGGGCCACTCTTCATCGCTGTGCGCGGGCCTCTCACTGTCACGGCCTCTCTTGTTGCGGAGCACAGGCTTCAGACGCGCAGGCTCAGTAGTTGTGGCTCACGGGCTTAGTTGCTCCGTGGCATGTGGGATCTTCCCAGACCAGGGCTCGAACCCGTGTCCCCTGCATTGGCAGGCAGATTCTCAACCACTGCGCCACCAGGGAAGCCCGAAAGTAAGCCTTCTTAATGAGTTATTTTCTTGTTAAATTACCCTTCTCCATAATAGACACATTTATTTCATATTGGGGATGCCTTTTGGTTCACTAGTATCTCACCTTTTAACCATTAGCTTATAGCTGAGTTAAAACTACTTAGAACTATCACCTGTATTTTAAAAATATATATGAAAAAAAAGGTCATGCAGCTGTGAACAGAGAAAGCTTAAAAGCCAGTCAAAATACCCAACGTGAATGCAGAGCTACATGTTCTTACTTTTGAACAAAATAAAATGTCCCCTTAAAAGCACTGCTTTTTTGGTCTAAATGCCTTAAAATGGAATTGCCCATTCTGATTACCTTTGAGTCCTGAACAGCTTGCAGCTCAGGACAATATAAACACTAAATACTTGTTCTCACAGGACATCAAGTTTAGCTTTTCTCAGGAAGACCACTGGACCACGTGTAAAACATTTCACTAAAACATTTCTCTGTATTGGCCCAAAGGCACAGAAGAGAATCCCAGGTATTAATGGGCTTCTCAGGGCTTTCACGGGGTGTGTTTTGATAGAAACTGATTTGGGTGTGGAGGGATTTCAATTAACTTAGTTTCTCTTAGCCATGTCCACAACTTGTTTACTTAAAATTTTAATCTACTTACATTTAGTTTTTTTTTTAAAGTGTTAGTTTTCTTTAAAGGTTTATTTTTAATTTTTATTATTTTTTTGGCTGCATCGGGTCTTAGTTGCGGCATGCGGGGATCTTTTGTTGCAGCACGTGGGCTCTTAGTTGTGGTGGTGGGTTTTCTGTAATGTAGTTGTGGTGCGCAGGCTCCAGAGTGCATGGACTCTAGTTTGGGCAGGCAGGCTCTAGTTGAGGTGGGCGAGCTCAGTAGTTGTGGCACGCAGGCTTAGTTGCCTCGCCGCATGTGGGATCTTAGTTCCCTGACCAGGGATCGAATCCGCATCCCCTGCGTTGCAAAACAGATTCTTACCACTGGACCCCCAGGAAAGTCCCACATTAAATTTAGTTTTAAAAGAAGTCTATTTAACAGCAAAACTGGTGGTGCTGGCCCAGCACATATACATCCCTTGGAGGGTGGATTTGGAAATCCATTCTGGGTGCCCCACCCCTTGGGAGCAGGGGTGTGTCTCTATCTTCTAATTTCTCCCTCACCCAGCTGTAGTCTGTGGAATGAGTGGCCCTAAGGCCTGGTAGTTCTATCTTTCCTCAGGGCCTGGGAGCTCATGTACCTACAGCTAGAATATTCAACTGCCTCAAACAACCAAGCCGTTTGGAAATTCCTGCAATCCCCACCCCCCAAGTGCGGGGGTACTGAACGCATCCCGCTTTTTTGTATGTTTTAATTATTTCATTTATTTAGGTTGTGCTGGGTCTTAGTTGCGGTTCGTGGGCTCCTCTGTTAAGGCATGCAAACTCTTAGTTGCAGCATGCATGTGGGATCTAGTTCCCTGGCCAGGGATAGAACCCGTATCCCCTGCATTGGAAGTACGGATTCTTAACCACTGCGCCACTAGGGAAGTCCCGCATCCTTTTTGAGCCCACTGTTTTCACCATCTGTCCTCACCTATTTCCAAAGGGTCACTACCTCACTCAGTGACTGCAGACTCTAGGCTGGGAGAGGAGAGGGTTGGCCCAGAGTTTTCAGGCTCCAATAAAGCACCGCGCAGTCTGAGCCGCCTCGGCCTTTTGTGCGTTCACTATATGTTGGGTGTAAAATGGAGAATTTTTTCCTCTAAGTTTATGTAAAAATATATGCAAATAAAGCTGTAAGAAAACAATGCTAGCTGCTCTTCCTCACTCCTTGCCAACATGACTAGCTTCATAGGTAAAAAATCGTCAATACATAAACTGATCATTCCAGAAAAATGACTATTCCATGGGTAGTTAGGAACAAGCAGTTGCTTAGAAATTACGTTAACTCCTATCACGGAGGGATTTAGATTTTATAACAGTCAACTGGAAGCTACATTTCCACGTGAAAGGGCTTTCTTTGGTCTTACATCCAGTGGCTAATATTATACTAGGGGGCCTCAAAATCTGGCGCTTTTATGTTGTCGGGTGTCTCAAAACGTAGGCGGGGTCAAAAAGACTCCTTTACACCTTGGGGTATCTCCGACGGGATTAACAACTGCCCACCACCGCCTCCTACACGTGCTCAGATCATGGGAAAGAAGGGAAAAACAAAAAGGGAAACTGCCAGGACTTAAGATGTCTGCTCAAAACCACTTCGATTTCCCAGGAAGGGCCTACCCGCTTCCAAAATGTCCGTCCGCAGTCCTAACGTCACTTGGTCGGCTAGATCAAGCCAGAAAGCCATTGCGCTCCAATCAGGGCTTAGCCCCCTCACCCACTGCCCTTGGGTTGCGTCACTTCCGGTGGTGCAGCAGCCATTTTGTCAGTCGCCAGCGGATCCCGCGCGCTGGAGAAGTGCAGTTCCTCTTGGTTACCAACTCGTCCGTTCTCCCTCCGTGGTGCGGGCGCCCTCGAAGAGCACTCACCACAGACACAGCCAGTCCTCCCTACAGTGCCGCCACTGCTGTTGCATCCGCCCGGAACTAGTGCGCTGTCTTCCTCCCTTGCCACTGACAGGCGCCCTCGGGGAGCCGCCGTCAGCGATGTCAAGCGAGGAAAGCTACCAGGCCATCCTGCGCTACCTGACGAACGAGTGCGAGCCGTACGCGCCGGGCACCGAGGGTAATGTCAAGCGTAAAATCCGCAAGGCGGCCGCCTGCTACGTGGTGCGCGACGGAACGTTGTATTACCAGCGGCGGCAGCGGCACCGCAAGACCTTCGCCGAGCTGGAGGTGGTGCTGCAGCCCGAGCGGCGCCGGGGGCTTATCGAGGCTGCGCACCTGGGCCCGGGCGGCACTCACCACACCCAGCATCAGACCTGGCACGACTTGTCCAAGACGTACTGGTGGCGAGGTAAGACCTCGCCCGCGGTAAGGGGGAGGGCGGGCGGCTTGCTCCCAGGAAAGGCCCGCAGCCGGAGGCGAGCCCGTCTGGGCACCCGCGAGTGTGAGGGTCCGGCACCCTCCTCCCGGACGCCGCTCGCGGGCTCAGCTTAGCCCGTGCCCGGCGGCGGAGCAGCTGCCAGGCGGAGCCGAGAGGGTGGGGGACACGAAAGGAGCCGCACTTCCCACAGGAAGGAGGCCGGGGAAGCTGGGGGCGGGCCCTGGCCCGGGGTGGGGCGAAGGGGGCTTCCCCGGGGGCCGGCCCAGCCGCGGGGAGGGGCCGGGACGCGCGGGGTGCGCTGGGCCCGCCTCCTTCGGCGGCGCGGGAGGCGGTGGCTTCTGCCCTTCGCTGACGCTTTCGGGCGGCCGTTGCAGGTGCTGTGTGTGGTGCGTTTTAAAATCCTGTTTGTGCGGATGGTTTGGGAGCGGCACGGTCCGCCCAGAGCCCGGCCGCTTTCTGCCGTGCGTTCCGCTAGGGTGTTGGCCAGCGGGTTTGAGCTTCTGCTGATCCGCTTGCCGGGGTTCGTCTTTGTGCTACTGCGGCGTGAATAAGGAATCATGCAGTTGTGTGCAGAAGTGATTTCGAGTGACTGTGTGGAAACAGTCATTTGAGCCTAGTTTTTAGGACAAGAATTTTAATAGCAGGTAGTCTCAATTCTGGGTATTTTAATATTCTTCCCTTCGCTGTAGTGAAGAGCGATTTGGAAACTGTGAGGCACTATGTATACCCAGAAAAGATGCGGTTTCTGGGATTGTTATGGTCCCGGAGTGTGGCTGTAAAGTTTGACTCCTTGGGAACCAGGTTAGGGGAGGAGAGAAAGGGTCCTTCGGGGTTTTTGTTTTTGTTTTTACCTCCCTCACGCTCCAAAAAGTTGATGAATATTCAAACCGTTCGGTTATAATTAGTAAAAGTTTGCAGGCCTATAGAAGAGGTTTCGTCAGGAAAGATTCCGTATGGTTTTGCAGAAATTAACTTATGGAACTTAATCTGTGAGTAAGGAAGTTAGACTACTGAATATGAACTTTGCTGGATAGGTCTTTTTGCTTCTTAAATAATTCTTTCGTGTTTTCAAAAACAGTCCAGCTCTCTATGTTCTTCTTAAAAGCTTTTCCTTATTTTATATTTTAAACCAATATCTGAATTAAGTTCCTATAAAGAGACATGACTGAAGGGTAAATATGGAGTAATTGCTGCATTTTGTTAGGATTGATTTGGTCAGACATAGTTTTGTTGAACAAATGTCTCAGGTTTAATATTTTATGACATGTTAAAAGGATAATTATAGCTAAAGATAACAGGGATCAAGCTTTTACATGCAGGCATAGTGCTGAGCACTTAATTTATTTTTACATAGTATTTAATCCTCATCAAACCTTGTAAGATGGAAACATTTATGTCTCTGTTTTACAGATGGGAAAACTAAAAGCACCAGGAGCTGACCTTTGGGATTTCAAACTTTTCTTAACCACTATTATATGGTGCTAAATGGGCTTAGTGTTCAGAATTTTCCTTCCCTAAATTGATTATCTGTGAGTGATATCTAATCCAGTATTTTGTTTGTTTGATTTTTGTTTTAGTGGGCAGTGTCTTAAAAGACAAAAAAAAACCCTGAGACTGTGTTGATGTTTATTTTTTTTAATGAGAGATACATTTGTGGATAAGTAGACTTTTGAAGTCCTTAATTGTCCAGAACAGCTGTTCTCTAAGTTTGGTACTAAACCCCTGAACAGGGAGGCCCTGAGATCCTTTCAGAGAATCCCCAAAGTCAAAATTATATTCATAATAATACTAAGGCATTATTTGCCTTTTCACTTATTGTATCACAAGTACACAGTGGCGTTTTCCAGAGGCTACATGACGTGATAATATGGCAATAGATTGAATGCATATATGATAATCTGTCTTCTGTTAAACCACACGTTAAAAAGACTTGCAAAAATGTAAAGTAGTGCACTTTTCTCACTAATTTTTTTATGTTTTGGTAAATAGTATTTATTTTTCATATAAATGCTATTTTTGTTAATATGTAATGGGTTTATGATACTATTTTATATCATTATTTTTATTATTTTAATATTTCTTCATTTAAAATGAGAATTCATAGTCAGTAAGCATCAGAGGAGTTTGCCCTCGATTATTAGCTATTCATTTTGATGTTTATTACATTAACACTTTGCTCGTTTTACTTGTTTGTTATAGGCCTATTAAAATTAACAACATTGGGGACTTCCCTGGCGGTTCAGTGGTTAAGACTCCACGCTTCCACAGCAAGGGGCGTGGGTTCAATCCCTGGTTGGGGAACCAAGATCCCGCATGCTGCTTGGGAGTGCCAAAAGGAAGAGAAAAAAAAAAATAACAATGCTGCATAGACAGAAAAATAAACATTCTTGGACCTGGAACTGATAACTGATAAAACATTTTTAACTATCAGTTTTTAATGTGTCATACACCACAAATGGACCCTTTTTATAATAAACATACTCCAAAGCCCTGGAGATGTTTATCTGGGAACTAATAAGATCTAATCAGTGTAGATACCAAGAAAAAAATGATTCCAAAGTCAGGGATAGTTTACTGGGATTTATTATTTACGCTGCTTTTTCTAGAATGTTGCCATCATAAGCACTGCCCTTATATCCTGGTAATCAGGCAAGTTTGTAGCAACTTCACTTGTTTGAGCGCAGTGAAAAACTGGCTCAGTGCCTAAAGTTGACATATAGCAAATTTATTTCAGAATGTAAAATGTTAATAGTCTCACCCTCTCAACCCCTTATTTTATCCTGTATTGTAGTTATATGCTGGAGTTTCCAAATAAATGACTCTCTCCCCTGCCTCAGTCAAATGCTGACTCATGGGGATCTACAATTAATGCAAAATGTGAGGAGAAAATTAAATTAGTAGGAAAAAAGATTAAACTAGGAAAATTATGTAATAGGTTAAATTAGCTACCTGCAGAGGTTCCTACCCTAATAACTGATTTGTTTTATGGGGATAAATTGATGCTGCCGTTATCTAATCTAGAAGAGGAGGGTGTAATTTCTGAAAACCCAGCAAGAACTGGGTCTATGTTAATACAGCTGTAACTGACCACTTTGTAACCTCTTTGAAGAAAAAAAACAAAAAATCTGAATGACTAATATGCGTGGAGAAATAGAAATAGGAGCCACTATCCTCTGGGCCTCATCACTGATCGGGAGGGAGGGAGGTTCTTGAACAGCTAACAGGAGCAAATTGTTCAATTTGGCAGATCTCTAGAGTAGGGGTTCTCAACCCTGGACAGTTTTGCCTCCCAGGGAACATCTGACTATGTCGGGAGACAATATTGGTTGTCATAACTGGTGGTGGTGTTTGAGGGGCTGCTATTGACATCTGGTTAGGTAGAGGTCAGGAATGCTCCTAAACATGCCACACTGCACAGGACAGGACAGCTTACTCACCCCTCCCTGCCCCACAACAAGAATCATCTGGCCCAAAATGTCAACACTGCTGAGGTTGGGAAACCCTGCTCTAGAGTGAGAATCTGTTCCTCAAGTTGTTTTATCAGAGGTTGTTTACCCACTAAGTCTATGCTCAGTAAAGAACCTCTTAATGCTAATTTGGTATTTTATGTGGACTTTTTTTTTTTTTTTTTTTTTTGGGGCTGCATTTGGTCTTCATTGCTGCGCGTGCGCTTTCTCTAGTGGCGGCGAGCGGGGGCTACTTTTGGTTGCAGTGCGCAGGCTTCTCATTGTGGTAGCTTCTCTTGTTGCAGAGCACAGGCTCTAGGCGTGCAGGCTTCAGTAGTTGTGGCACGTGGGCTCAGTAGTTGTAGCACATGGGTTTAGTTGCTCTGCAGCATGTGGGATCTTCCTGGACCAGGGCTTGAATCTGTGTCCCCTGCATTGGCAGGTGGATTCTTAACCACTGCGCCACCAAGGAAGTCCCCTACGTGGACGTTTTTATGGAGGTTGACCACTGAGCATCATTAAACGCTTAGGTAGTAGTTACCTTGTCTCAGACATTGTTCAAAGTGATTTATAAATATTAACATTTTATCGTTATAACACGCTGTGAAGGTAAGTGCTGTTATCCCCATTTTGGCACAGAGAGGTTAGGTGACTTGGACATACATGGTCACAAAGTTAGTCAGTGGATTCAAATTTTCCTACATAAAGTAATTGCTACTCCTTGTGGTAATTACCCACTCTTTTTTTTTTTTTTTTTTAAATGGGGATAATAACAGGACTGACCCTGGAGTGCCAGCTCTTTTTTTTTTTTTTTTAATTTTATTTATTTATTTATTTATTTATTTATGGCTGTGTTGGATCTTCGTTTCTGTGCGAGGGCTTTCTCTAGTTGTGGCGGGGGCCACTCTTCATCGCGGTGCGCGGGCCTCTCACTATCGCGGCTTCTCTTGTTGCGGAGCACAGGCTCCAGACGCGCAGGCTCAGCAATTGTGGCTCACGGGCCCATTTGCTCCGCGGCATGTGGGATCCTCCCAGACCAGGGCCCGAACCCGTGTCCCCTCATTGGCAGGCAGATTCTCAACCACTGCGCCACCAGGGAAGCCCTTACCCACTCTTAAAATAGTAAGTTAACTATGTTTACGCCTTTATGTCTTTTCAGTGATTAATTTGAGTCAGATTCTTTCAGCTTTTTTTTTTTTTTAAAGGGTATTATACTTATTTATTTATTTTATTATTTATGGCTGTGTTGGGTCTCCATTTCTGTGCGAGGGCTTTCTCCAGTTGCGGCTAGCGGGGACCACTCTTCATCGCGGTGCGCGGGTCTCTCACTATCGCGGCCTCTCCTGTTGCGGAGCACAGGCTCCAGACGCACAGGTTCAGTAATTGTGGCTCACGGGCCCAGTTGCTCCGCGGCATGTGGGATCCTCCCAGACCAGGGCTTGAACCCGTGTCCCCTGCACCGGCAGGCAGACTCCCAACCACTGCACCACCAGGGAAGCCCCAGATTCTTTCAGCTTAATCAGCTCTGGGCGAGCTAAAGAGGTCAGGTTCCTGAATCTGTAAAGCTAGATTTAAGATGGATCCCATCAAAACACTAACACTCGAATTTCGAATTAAAGGACTTCTAAAATACGATAGGATGATTTTTCATACAGTTGATCAACTGTCATACATTAATACCTTTTTTTCTATAAATTTATTTATTTTATTTTTATTTTTGGCTGCATTGGGTCTTCGTTGCTGTGCGCGGGCTTTCTCTAGTTGCAGCGAGCGGGGGCTACTCTTCGTTGCGGTGTGTGGGCTTCTCATTGCAGTGGCTTCTCTTGTTGCGGAGCAAGGGCTCTAGGTACGCAGGCTTCAGTAGTTGTGGCACGCGGGCTCAGTAGTTGTGGTACGCGGTCTCTAGAGTGCAGGCTCGGTAGTTGTGGCACACGGGCTTAGTTGCTCCACGGCATGTGGGATCTTCCTGGACCAGGGCTTGAACCCGTGTCCCCTGTATTGGCAGGCGGATTCTTAACCACTGCACCACCAGGGAAGTCCAGAGAATATAAATTTCCGAATTTATTAGTCCAGTGTGTACTTTTTTTAGTAAGTATGGGATATAATACAATTTGAGAAATATTGCTTAAATACTATCTGAAGGTTGAAGTGCAAGTAAGTTGGTATAATTTATCATCTTGAAACTCTTTTCAGGAATTTACTATATACCTCTGTATCATTTTAGCTAATTAACAGCCTTTTCATTTGCATTTTACTTGGGGGTTGTAGGGGAAGAAGTTTCTGTCACAGGGATGGATAAATGTATTCCTGGGTAAGTAGCATAATATCCTGAAAGTCACATGACTTCTGGAGGCCCACTTATGCAGTTTACTAGATGTGACTTTGGACAAGTTATCACTTAGGGCTTCATTCTCCTTGTCTGTAGGATGGGAATTAATTGTTCCTCCCTTACAAGTATGATGGAGAGGGGGGAGTGTGTGTAAAGTGTTCCTCCCTGCTTCCTACCCCATCCCAGCATGTTGAGTTGAAAGTTGAATTCAAAATAGGGTTTTATGAGTGGCTCGTGTATAATCAACTTTTGATAGATTGTGTATACTGTTATTTAATAAAACTCTAAAAGCTCATAGCTTTCAAAGACAAGAGATATATTTTACACTCATTACAAGTTTTGATGTGGTCCTTTTCAGGTTGCAGATTAGCTCCACCTGTTTTTTTCATCTACATTTCAGGCTAAAGGACAGTATCCATCTGGGACATGCTGCTCTTTGACAGAGGGGACATAAGTCAGGGAACCGATGGGAAACATTGCTTCTTAAAGCTTCTAGTGACACATGGCATCCATCATATTCATTCATATTCCATTGATCAAAGCTAATTGCATGGTGAAGCCTGATGTTAGTAAGGTGGAGAGTTATTAGCGTGAACCACATTATTACATTACTGTTTATGAAGGTCAAAAACAGTTGAATATTGGCAATTTCACATAGTTCCTATTGCACGAGTGAGTTGAAACTCACATGGAGATGGATGGTGCTACATAATCGTACAGTAAGTAAATGAGTAACTAAGAGTGAACAACAAAACAGTCTACCTCGGCATGGAGACAAATTGTCATTATAGCGTATCTTTGAAAAAAAATGTATCTTAAATTCTAAATAATTCACTCTACATACTTTATGGGCATGTGTGTGTCTGTATACATGCACTTGAATATACATTAGTATACACAGATTAAATAATGAACAGTATAATCTTCGGTTTTCACATGAGAGCAGTATTAAATTTAACTAGTTAATTTTTGTTTCATTGTAGGTATATTAAAGCAAGTCAAAGATTACATTAAACAGTGTAGCAAATGCCAGGAGAAACTAGATCGATCCCGTCCTATATCAGATACTTCAGAAATGTTGGAAGAATTGGGACTAGACCTTGAATCTGGAGAAGAAAGTAATGAATCAGAGGATGACCTGAGCAACTTTACTTCGCCTCCAACTACAGCTTCCAAGCCTGCAAAAAAGAAGCCAGTATCCAAACATGAACTTGTATTTGTAAGTGGAACTTTCCATTCAGCTTAACATTTGTAACTAGTGTGTTAGTATTTATAGTCTTAACTGAATTTTTTCTGAAACCACTAAAACTGCTTTCCTTTTGGCACTGTCATTGTCATGTTGTTACATGCCCTAAAAGTTTGCTAATACTGCCTCTTCCTTAATCATAAATATTCCTGTTGTTTCTTCTCATCAGAATGTAACGTGTTGGTTTGTTGTTAATTACTCCTCCTCTCTTCTTTTTAATAGTATATTGGTACAGGTAGACAGAATACATTTCTGGAAGCAGTTTCTGGGTCATGCAGCAAGGTAAAATTAAGCTGACTAGGTCTTTGTTTTTTGCCTGCATTCGTTTCTTATATCATCAAATAAATTTCTGACTAATAAGAGGAGGCAGCAAGAAGTGAGGTGCAGATTTTCATTGGGTCAAGTAGAATGAACATAGCAGAAGACAGTGAGAACAATGTATCTTTTTATTTAAATACATAGGTAATAAAGAATATCAGGTTATTTCTTCATATTAATTAGTGGAATCTTTTACAAGGGAATAATGTGTCTTGTTTTAAATTCTGTTAAGGGTAAAAATACAGATGATATGTAATGCAACTCTTGGTCTCAAACTTATTTTGATAGGTTGACACCAAAGGAGTGGTGAAACGTTCTTCTCCAAAACATTGTCAGGCTGTCTTAAAACAGCTGAACGAACAGAGACTCTCTAACCAGTTCTGTGATGTTACTTTGTTAATTGAAGGAGAAGAGTACAAAGCTCATAAATCTGTTCTGTCAGCTAATAGCGAATATTTTCGAGATCTTTTTATTGAGAAAGGAGCTGTTTCCAGTCATGAGGCAGTGGTGGATCTTTCTGGTAAGAATTTTCTGATATTCGTGTTTTTTGTTCATAAGTATATACTGGAAGAGGGGTGTGTACATCTTACAAACTCAGGTTTTATGCTCAAGTGGGAGAAGCCCACTTACAGAACAGACTAAGCTGAACTGTAAGGTCCTCCCTTTTAGTAGGGTTTCCAAGATAGAGTTATGAAAAGGCTGTCATTTCCTATCACTACCCGTTAGGGGAGATGATTGTAGCAGTAGTAGAATTTCTGGGATCTACACTGTTAAAAACAGTTTGAGAGAAATCCATAATTGCACCAGTGTTATTACACTAAGTAAATATATTACTTTAAAATTGACTGCCTGAATCTTATGTTGTGCAACATGAAATTGTAGAGCACTTCTGTAGGTCTGTTGTTTTTCATTTTTTAAGATTAATATTTGTCATTCATTAGATTCGATAATCAAATTGTCAATATAGAATAATCAGAATTCCAGGTGTGGTTTTTTGGTTTCTTTGGGCCTGCTGCTGTTGTTGTTATTATTGTAAATGGATAATTTGACTTTCTTTTGGCCTCACTAGAATTTGTGTATTGGCTTAGGAGTCAACAAATGAAAATTTAGGAAGCATTAAAATAGGTAACCTTATTTATACATTTCCTCATAATATTAATTTGCTGTAACTCTTGAATTACTGACACCACTGTGTGAAATGTCATTTCCTCTTTCTGAAACAA
The DNA here is from genome assembly GCF_028023285.1 of Balaenoptera ricei. Taxonomy (NCBI): domain Eukaryota; kingdom Metazoa; phylum Chordata; class Mammalia; order Artiodactyla; family Balaenopteridae; genus Balaenoptera; species Balaenoptera ricei. The sequence goes on from NC_082642.1 coordinate 112,418,635, forward strand.
AAAAGTGACTTTATCCAGGTATATAAATACTTACCTAGTTAACCACTGATCCTTTTCTACCTTATACTGTTAAAACTCACCTTCTCTGGAAAGACAAATTCATATATTTTTCCTTAACAGTAGCTATATGTTTAATTACTAAAAAATATTTCTCAAGCATCCATTGTGTGCAAGGAACTGGCCTGGGCTATGGGGATACAGTGGTGAACAAAAACTTTTACAGAGCATAGAGTTGCATTACATTCTAGATTTGTGATATTTACTTTGGTGACTCAGAGGAGAAAATACATCTTATTCTGGGCCATCTGAATAATAAAACCTATCACAAGTGTAGTCTTGATGTGTTAGCTTTGGAATTTTTTCCTTATCTTTCATGCATCTGAAGCAGAAAGAAGAGTGTGTGTTGCTCTTTTCCAGTTTCTCAGCAGCTTATAATAGCAAATGAAATGTCTCCAAAATAACTGCAGCACAGCATCCTATTATTCCAACAAAATATCTCATTTATTCTTCACTCCATATGCTTATTTTTATATATTGTTCAGGAAATATAGTGTAAACCAATAGCAGGTGAAGTAGACATTGTTAAAAGTTTTGTTTGATTTTTAAATATTCAGTAGATAGACTAATTGTAAAATATGTGTAAAGTATAAAAAAATGATAAAATCTACATCTGTTTTCTAATTACCTAGTTTAATGGTTGTTGAATTCATCAGTGTTTTCCTTTATGTTGTTTATGCTTTAAAAAAAATTCTTCCCTACTCAGCCGTAAAGATATTTTCATATACTGTCTTATAGTTTTTCTTTCTTATTTAACTTTTAATCTATTTGGAATTTTTTTTTTGATGGTGTGAGATAGGTGTTTGATTTCATTTTTTCCCATTTTGTCTCAGAACCATTTAGTGAAAACTCCCTTCTCTTCCTACGCATCGGCCATGCAAATTCTCTTAAAAAACACATTTTCACATGTTTGGTACTGATTATAGGCTTTTTTCCAATCTATTGGTTGTCTCTTCCCACAATATTATTGCTTGGTCTTAATTACCTTAGCTTTATAATAATGAAAGTCTCCCACCTTAATTATTCAGATGGGTCTTAGTTATTCATAACTCTTTGCTGTTCCATATAAACTATTAAAGCAGCTTGTCTGCTTCCACAAAAAGAAGAAAAATGTATTTTGTTAGGGATTACATCGAATTGATAAAGTTTTAGAGGTTTTTCCATAAAAGTCTCACACATCTTTTGTTAGATTATTCTAAGGTAGTTTATACTTTTTGATACTATTATAATTTTTTCTTAAAATTATATTATTTCTGATTTATTTTTGGTAACTGTTGATTCTATATACAGTAGTACTGTATATAGAATCAACAAAGTAGTACTGTATATAGAGTACTGTATATAGTAGTACTGTATATAGAATCAACAAAGAATCTATAGATAAATGTCTGAATGACTACTAGTCATAGTTGCTACATAAACTAGTGACCCACAAAACCTAAAATATTTGCTTATCTTGCTCTTTACAGAAAAACTTTCCTAAGCCCTATGCCAAAGCATAATTTTTTAAATGTTAAAAACCTAACTTTTATGCAAATACTATAGTACAAGGTTTTATATGATTAATTTAGGAAACCAGTAAGATGTTAAAACTGCTTCTAATAGAATTCTGAAGAAAAGATTTGTATATATTGTCTTTCAACCAGAGGAATGAATTTGCTCAAAATGAATTTGCTAATAGATTGGTTAATATCCTACAGAGAAATATACTGTAAGTTTTGGAGTTATCTTTCCTACCCTGATAGAAAAAGCTTCTTAATCTTTCACATTTCATTTGCATTTGCAATTACTTTTCTGTAAGTTAATTTTTACAGAGTTGTAAAATAGTCAATAGCAGTCAATCAGTGGTGCCTGCTCAACACTACTTTTTTTAAAAATTTATTTAATTAATTTATTTATTTATTTATTTTGGCTGCGTTGGGTCTTTGTTGCTGCGCGTGGGCTTCCTCTAGTTGCAGCGAGCAGGGGCTACTCTTTGTTGCGGTGCGCGGGCTTCTCATTGCAGTGGCTTCTCTTGTTGTGGAGCATGGGCTCTAGGCACGCAGGCTTCAGTAGCTGTGGCACGTGGGCTCAGTAGTTGTGGCACATGGGCTCCAGAGCACGGGCTCAGTAGTTGTGGCACACGGGCTTAGTTGCTCCATGGCATGTGGGAACTTCCCGGACCAGGGCTTAAACTGTGTCCCCTGCATTGGCAGGCAGATTCTTAACCACTGTGCCACCAGGGAAGTCCCTCAACACTACTCTTAAAGAACACCTGACTACAAGGATATATTATACAGCACAGAAAATATAGCGAATATTTTATAGTAACTATAAATGGAGTATAACCTTTTAAAATTGTGGAACACTATGTTGTATACCTGAAAGTTATATAATACTGTACATACACTGTACCTCAGTAAACAAAAACACAATATTTTTGCCTGATAACCAAATTTTTCTTTATTGAAGTAGAGTTGGTTTACAATGTTGTATTAATTTCTGCTGTACAGCAAAGTGATTCAGTTATACATATATATACATTGTTTCTTAATCTTTACCATTATGGTTTATCACTGGATATTGAATATAGTTCCCTGTGCTATACAGTAGGACCTTGCTGTTATCCATTCTATATATAATAGTTTGCATCTGCTAACCCCCAACTCCCACTCCATCCCTCCGCCACTCCCCCTCCCCGTTGGCAACTACAAGTCTGTTCTCTATGTCTGTGAGTCTGTTTCGTAGACAAGTTCATTTGTGTCATATTTTAGATTCCACATAAAACTGATATCATATGGTATTGTCTTTCTCTGTTTGACTTACTTCACGTAGTATGATAATCTCTAGGTCCATCCATGTTGCTGCAAATGGCATTATTTCATTCTTTTTTATGGCTGAGTAATATTCCATTGTATATATGTACCACATCTTTATCCATTTATCTGTCAATGAACATTTAGATTGTTTCCATGTCTTGGCTATTGTAAATAATGCTGCTGTGAACATAGGGGTGCATGTATCTTTTTGAATTATAGTTTTGTCTGGATATATGCCCAGGAGTCGGATTGCTGGATCACATGGTAATTCTATTTTTAGTTTTTTGAGGAACCTCCATACTATTTTCCATAGTGGCTGCACCAATTTACATTCTCACCAACAGTGTAGGAGGGTTCCCTTTTCTCCACACGCTCTTCAGCATTTGTTATTTGTAGACTTTTTGGTGGTGGGCGGGGGGGTGGCACTGCATGGCTTGTGGGATCTTAGTTCCCTGACCAGGGATCGAACCAGCAGTCCTCATCAGTGAAAGCGCAGAGTCCTAACCACTGGACTGCCAGGGAATTCCCATTTGTAAACTTTTTAATGATGGCCATTATGACCAGTGTGAGGTGGTACCTCACTGTAGTTTTAATTTTCACTTCTCTAATAATTAGCAATGATGAGCATCCTTTCTTTCTTTTTTTTTTTTTAATATTTATTTATTTATTTGGCTGTGCCAGGTCTTAGTTGCGGCATGCAGGATTTTTAGTTGCGCCATGCAAACTCTTAGTTGCAGCACGTGGAATCTAGTTCCCCAACCAGGAGTCAAACCCAGGCCCTCTGCATTGCGAGTGTGGAGTTCCAGCTACTGGACCACCAGGGAAGTCCCTTGAGCATTTTTTCATGCACCTATTGGCCATCTGTGTGTCTTCTTTGCAGAAATGTCTATTTAGTTCTTCTGCCCATTTTTTGATTGGGTTGTTTGTTTTTGTTGTTGTTGTATTGTGTGAGCTGTTTGTATATTTTGGAGATTAAGCACTTGTTGGTCACATCTCTTGCAAATATTTTCTCCCATTCCATAGATTGTCTTTTCATTTTGTTTATGGTTTGCTTTGCTATGCAAAAGCTTGTAAGTTTAAGTCCCATTTGTTTATTTTTGCTTTTATGTCTATTGCCTTGGGAGACTGACCTAAGAAAACATTGGTACAATTTATGTCAGAGTATGTTTTGCCTATGTTCTTTCCTAGGAATTTTAGGGTGTCATGTCTTTTTTTTTTTTTAATAAATTTATTTATTTATTTATTTATTTTTGGCTGCATTGAGTCTTCGTTGCTACGTGTGGGCTTTCTCGAGTTGTGGCGAGCGGGGGCTACCCTTCGTTGCGGTGGGCAGGCTTCTCATTGCAGTGGCTTCTCTTGTTGTGGAGCACAGGCTCTAGGCACGCGGGCTCAAATAGCTGTGGCTCGCAGGTTCTAGAGTGCAGGCTCAGTAGTTGTGGCGCATGGGCTTAGTTGCTCTGCGGCATGTGGAATCTTCCCGGACCAGGGATCAAACCCGTGTTCCCTGCATTGGCAGGCAGATTCTTAACCACTGTGCCACCAGGAAAGTCCCGCCCCTTTTATTTTGATTAAAATGTTTTCCAGAGTGTGTGTAGTGTACATAAAAAGACTAGGAGTAAAAACAAAATACCAAAATTATCTTGTGGCAGTAAGATTATGAGTGATTTTTTTATCTTCTTATTTTCTTTTGTGTTTTATAGCATTTTACAGTAAACATTTGACTTGTATCTTTGGGAAAAAATGGTTTTTGATATTTAAAGTTACTTGGAGCAGTGTTATTTCTTTCATGGAAAATTTTTCTTATGACTTCTACTTAGAAATTAAAAAGGTACTAGGTAAAAGACCAAAATACATTATTTTGTTGGTATCTGTTGTTGTTGTTGTTTTTTTAAGAAATATTCTTTCTTACCTCAACCTTATTTAACTCGGTTTCATAATTTGTAGCAGTATTAATATGACCTCAGCCTGCTTGATATCAGCTTTCCTAGGAATGGCTGAATTAGCTATGATGGTCATGTTGATGTGTAGTCTCCCCAGCTTTCAACCTGAATCCTAATAGATCTCACAGTTTAAGGGTTCCCTGTATGCTTGTTACTTGTTTATCCACTATTTGCCTATGTAAAAGGACCACATTTTATGTATCTGGAGTCAAAACTGAAAAACACAGCAAACATGAGTTTTTTGGTCTTGGGGGTTTTCTGGCCATGCTGCATGGCTTGCGGGATCTTAGTTCCCTCACCGGGAATTGAACCCATTCCCCCTGCAGCAGAAGCACAGAGTCCTAACCACTGGGCCAGCAGGGAATTCCCAAACATGAGTTTTTAAAAGGTTGCTTTGGCTCCCTGTATTTTAATAAAAGGTCTCTTAAGATAAATTATTATATGAGAAAAGCAAGGCACAGAAAAATATGTGTGGTATAACACCTACTATAAGAAGGAGGCATAAGAGTATTTGTTTGACTGTATAAAGACTCTAAAAATCTGTACAAATTCTTAATCATTCTGGTTATGGAGATGGAGTTCGACTTATCACTGTGTAATCTTCTGATTTTTGAATCGTGAATATTAAAAATGGGTTTTGAAAGTGAAGTACTGAGAACTTAGAAATAAACTGATCTTATTTTCTCACATAAAATGAGAACCTAATACCTCATGTGTATAGTAATTGTCTTATTCCTTAGAACAAAGATAAGCAAACTATAACCCAAAGGCCGCCAGTCCTCCTTTCCCTCCCTTTTTCTGAATTAAGTTGTATTGCACCACAGCCATGCCCATTTGTATACATATTATAATATATGGCTTCTCTTTCCAGCTACAATGGCAGAATTAAGTAGTTGCAATAGACACTTATGGCCTGCAATCTTTATTATCTAATTCTATACAGAAACATTTTGCTGACCCTCTGCTGTAGACCTTGTTTTAAAGTTTTTAGTAGTAGAACCCTCTGTTCACAATCAAATTTTTATATGGACTTCTATTATTAAAATATACAGCTACACTTACTGCAGTGAGGTTAGGGGACAGGTTGGTTGAACCCTGCCTACTCACCTGCCTCCCTCTCTTTTTTTACCCTCCATTCTCCAGCAGATGATTCTTGAGGGGAATTTGAGGAACCCCCGGGGTTCTAAGGAGTACAGTTTGAAAATGACTGCCTTACAACAACTCTTTGAGGCAGTAAGTGTGATATTATTTTCTATTTTAGGTATTGAGAGACTCGGCTCATAGAAATTAGTTAGTCAAGGCTTAATAAGCAACCAGAACTCAAAACAAATCCAGGATATTTAATTGCAGAATAAATGGTCATATTTGCCTTTATATTCTATTTTATATTGTCATAATCATACAGTAATTGTTTCTACAAGGTGTTTTAGTGGTGATTTGACTTTTTTGTCTTTCATCTTTCTTGTTTCACATAGGCTTTTGTAAGGCAAGCTTCCTTCCTTTACTGGAATTTGCCTACACTTCTGTGCTAAGTTTTGACTTCTGTAGCATGGCTGATGTAGCCATCTTGGCTCGTCATCTTTTCATGTCAGAAGTTTTAGAAATCTGTGAAAGTGTACATAAACTAATGGAAGAGAAGCAGCTAACAGTATATAAGAAGGGTGAGGTACAAACAGTTGCATCTACACAGGACTTACCAGAACAAAATGGAGGTACAGCACCTCCTGTGGCTAACAACGAGGGAACCACAACAACTTTATCCACTGAACTTGGGGATTGTGAAATTGTACTGCTGGTGAATGGAGAATTGCCAGAGCAGAATGGAGAGCTAGGACAACAGCCTGAGCCCCAGGTTTCTTCACAGACCGAAGCTGCTCTGTCACCTGTAGGCTGTGTAACTGATTCCCATTCTGAAATGGAGTCTGTTGATTTAGTAACAAAAAACAGCCAGACAGAACTAGAAACTTTAAACAGCAGAGAAGATGACACAGTCTCTAATACTCATCCTAAGCTTTCAAAAGAGAATGTAATCAGTAGCTCTCCAGAAAACAGTAATATGGGAAATGATACAGCAACAGAGGATATCTGTGCTGAAGATATTTCAGAGCATAGGCAGAACCTTGGCCAGTCTTTAAAAGATCAGGAAAATCTAGTTGAACCGACAGCACAGACAGACCATAGTCCCGATGATGATGATACTTACAGAAGCAGGCTTCGGCAGCGTTCTGTTAACGAAGGGGGATATATCCGACTACACAAAGGAATGGAGAAGAAGCTGCAGAAACGGAAAGCCATTCCCAAGTCAGCAGTTCAACAGGTAAGGTGAAAAAAGAGTTTACCTTTGTAGTTTCAACTTTAAGTTGAAAGCATTCTGCGGTTATACTTAAGGTGATAATTATCTTGGGGGGAAGGGGAGTGGATGCAGGAAAGCAATTTAATGTCTTAAATACCAATATTAAGATAATGTGAATTTGAGATAGTTAATTTATTTAGATTGTGTTTTCTGTTCTTTAATTAGGTGGCTCAGAAATTAGTTCAAAGAGGAAAAAAGATGAAACAACCAAAAAGGGACGCTAAAGAGAATACCGAAGAAGAAGCATCCCATAAATGTGGGGAATGCGCAATGGTTTTTCAGAGACGATATGCTCTTATAAAGCACATACTGAAACATGAAAGAGCTAGAGATTACAAGTGTCCAGTAAGTATCTGGAAAGCTAATTATAGATGGCTCTAACTTCATTATAAATAGAATCCAATTTACTGCTTCATTATTATCCTGCCATTTGTGTTCTCTCTTCTCTCTGTCTCCCTGATATTGCCGTAAGAGTTATCTTCTGATTTGTACATGTCATGTTCTTGCCAAAAAGTGTTTACCTCTGCTTCTTCTTGATACCCTAGTAAGACAACAGTAAAATGATCTTTTTAAAAAGCTCATAGAAAGGCAAAAAGAACAGGAGACCTTAGCAACCAAATTCTGGATTCTGATAAATAGATGGAGTGTTTTTTGTTTGTTGGCTGCACCGTGCAGCATGCGGTATCTTAGTTCCCCGACCAGGGATAGAACCCGTACCCCCCTGCAGTGGAAACACAGGGTCTTAGCCACTGGACTGCCAGGGAAGTCCCTAGATGGAGTCATTGGTTCAGCAGATTTGAAAGGGCTCATTCCCAGGCTTTCAGTGTGGAAAGCTAAGAATCAATCCAAATTGTATTGCAGAACTACCAAAAGGCTCAGAAATTAATGGTACTAGCTACCTTGAAAGTAGAGATGAGTCTGGTTGTTAGAAAGTCTTTTTTTTTTTTTTTTTTTAATTTATTTTTGGCTCCGTTGGGTCTTCATTGCTGTACGTGGGCTTTCTCTGGTTGCAGCTAGCGGGAGCTACTCTTCATTGCGGTGCGCCGGCTTCTCACTGCGGTGGCTTCTCTTGTTGCAGAGCATGGGCTCTAGGTGCGCGGACTTCAGTAGTTGTGGCTTGCAGGCTCCAGAGCACAGGCTCAGTAGTTGTGGCACACAGGCTTAGTTGCTCCACAGCATGTGGGATCTTCCTGGACCAGGGCTCGAACCCGAGTCCCCTGCATTGACAGGCGGACCCTTAACCACTTTGCCACCAGGGAAGTCCCTAGAGAGTCTTTTTAAGAAGTATGGGGCTTCCCTGGTGGCGCAGTGGTTGAGAATCTGCCTGCCAATGCAGGGGACACGGGTTCGAGCCCTGGTCTGGGAAGATCCCACATGCCGCGGAACAACTGGGCCCGTGAGCCACAGCTACTGAGCCTGCGCGTCTGGAGCCTGTGCTCCGCAACAAGAGAGGCCGCGATAGTGAGAGGCCCGCGCACCGCGATGAAGAGTGGCCCCCGCTTGCCGCAGCTAGAGGAAGCCCTCGCACAGAAACGAAGACCCAACACAGCCAAATAAATAAATAAATAAATAAATAAATAATAATTAAAGATGCTAATAATTTAAAAAAATAAAATAAAAGAAGTAAGTAAATCGCTACCACCATGCCTTCAGCCAAAGATCCATCTTCTACTCTCTGAAAAAGATAAAACCCACAACTGCTCTAGGGAACACTGTGAATAGTGAGGGTACTATATACCAAACAAGGGAACGTAAAAACGTATATACTGAATATTGAATCTTTTCAAGCTCTCTTTCCCTACTCAAGTTCCAGAATGTTAACAACCAAACCCTTAATCTTAAAATAGAAGGATTTCTTAAAGGTGAGAAATCCGAAGTCTTATAACAAAAGATCTAAAGATACTGCTCATTAAAGCCTGTGGTTGACAATTTACTCCTCTGCTTACACACAAGTTCCAATCAGTTTTTAAATGTCTTATTTTGAAATGTGAATAGACATCAGGTATACAGACTCACGACAAATATTTCAAGCAAAAAAACAACTTTAAGGAATCCAAGACTATGCAGTTAGAAGAAAACTCAAAGCCCCCCCCACACACACACAACCCAAACCACAAACTATGATTTATATTAGAGATAAATTTAAAAATTACATCAATAAAACAATAACCATGTATTGTGTTTTTAAAAGGACACATCAAGAGAACAGAAGAGTTTTTCTTAGGAATAAAATACATAATAACACATATAAAAATATCAGAAAAGTTAGGAAATACAATTGACTAAATCACTCAGAAAATAAAGCAAAAGACGAGGTAAAAATGGGAGTGAAAGAAATTTTAGAGGATTGGTCTAGGTTGTCTTCTAATATCCAGATAATTCCAAACAGAGAGCATGGAGAGAAAGAAATCATTAATGCAATGAAAAAAAATTGAGAACTTGAAAATAGAAGTTTCCTTGTTAAAAGAGTGCATTGAATGTCCAGAATCATGGGTGAAAATAAATCTATACCAAGATATATTATGAAATTTCAGAATCAAGGTACAAAGAAAATCTTATAAATTACAAGAGAGAAAGGATAAGGGTCAGAATAGCTTCAGGCCTTTCAGCAGCAACAGTGGAAGTTAGAAGACAAAGGCACAATATCTTTAATATCATAAAAGGAAATGATTTCTAACTTGGAATCAGTAATCAAACTATATTTATGATGGTAGAATAAGAACAGTTTCAGACATGCAAGGTCTGCAAAGTTTTACCTCCCAAACTCCCTTTCTCAGGAAGCTGTCGGCAGAGGTATTCCTCTAAAATGAGCAAGACATGGGAAACGGGAAACATGGGGTCCAATCTGTAGAGTCCAAGTGGGGGAAACAACCGCCCCAGTTTGGAACACCAACATAGTGCTTTGACAGCGATCTCCCACAAGGTGATGTGTTTTAAACCTTCTCTCAGTAGACAGTTGAGAGAAAGGTTTGATGATGAATAAGCGGTAAATACAAAGAGAAATAAAACAGAAAAGGAAACGAAAGGAAAGAGAATCATACTGTCTGTATGGTCCAGCTGTAATAACATGTACGTCATCCAAATAATGTAAGCACTGTAATTGATCTCATCAAAATGATCATAAAGCTGTATTGAGAAAGTATGGTAATGGGAAGGATCATGTATGTGTAGAGAGTGGAGAGGTAAAGGAGAGAGTCACCTCCTATTGTTCATATTACTCAGAATTACAGAGATAATCATTAAGAAAGAGTCAAAAAAGTAGAGGTAGTGAACCAAAAGGCCAGTTTTATTTATTAAAAAAAAGTTTTGTAGATCATGACTATATATAACTCTGATTTTAAAATAAAGAACAGAAGCTTTCAGGAGTACTCAGCAAGTACAGGGTAAAACCCAAGCACTATCACAGTTTTATCTTCCTACTTTTTCCAGCCCCTATTTTTGCTCTTCCTAACGACTGTTAGTACTCATATAATAATAGTATTCTTGTCTTTGTCTGTATCTTACCATTCCTTCAAGACCCAGCCTCGGTGATGACGCCTTTCCTTATACTCTGATTATTCCCTCTTCTTAAGTATTGATCTTTCACCTATTTACATATAAATCCTGTTTTTGTGGTTAGATTATAAACCTTTGCAGAGTAGAGGCTGGGTCTGTCCCTTTCATTTCTATAGTGTGGTACCTAGCATATTGTCTTTTACATAGTATATATGTTTATTGAGTGATATATAATTGTAACAAAGATATGGAAAGTTGAAGTACGAGTTGAGTTTCACTTAACATTTGTGATGGAAATACATTCAGGCAGAATTTTGTTTACTTTTTCTTTTAGTTGTGTAAGAAACAGTTTCAGTACAGTGCCTCCTTGAGAGCACACCTTATTCGACATACCAGGAAAGATGCACCTACTTCATCCTCTTCCAGTTCTGCATCTAATGAGGCATCAGGATCATCGTCTGAGAAGGGCAGAACCAAACGAGAATTTATATGTTCGATATGTGGAAGGACATTACCTAAATTATATTCTCTTCGAATACATATGTTAAAGCACACAGGGGTAAAACCACATGCATGTCAGGTAAAGCCATTATATTTATTTTGTTATTTAAAGAAGGTTGGAACATAACCGGTGATAAGACTGGTTGATTCTGGAGTCACATCACTTTTGTAAAATGTCATAGGAAGTCCATAACTTTTTCAGTTTGTTGCCTAGGTCAAGGGTGATTCCCAGTTCTGTTCTTTAATTTGTCTGAAGTTGTAACTTGACATTAATCTATTTAGGATGTTCGGGAAACTTGCTAGGATTCAGAGTGATACTGGGTGAGAATAACCAATTCATCATCTCAGTCATCCCTTAACGTTCAGTAGGACCAACCTGGCTTGGGAAGGAACCTGTTAGTTAAACACATCTTAGCAGAAATTCTGCCTAAGCTATGTGTCCTTCTCTAGAACTGAAGACTAAATGCCAAAATGTGATTCCTGGGTAAAGAACCCTGTGATAAGCCAGCTTTGGGCTATTTGCAACAGTGAAAATTTTCTAGTAGCACCTATAGCCTTGCATATAAGGATGACCCACTATTTTTATTAATAAGTGGTTTTGGAACCAGTGAAATTTTTAATGTTTTTCTCTCTCTCTTTCGTTTCTTAAGCTTCGTATTATAAGAAAAAAGAATGTGAGAGAGTAGAATAAACCCTCATGTGCTCTTCACCCAGCTTTAGTAGTTATCCACACATGGTCAATCGTGGGATTTTTTTTTTAATTTTTAAAAAATTTTTATTGAAATATAGTTGATTTACAATGTTAGTTTCAGGTGTTAAGCAAAGTGATTCAGTTATTCATTTATTCATTCATCCATTCACTCTTTTTTAGATTCTTTTCCATTATAGGTTATTACAAGATATTGAGTGTAGTTCCCTGTGCTATACAGTAGGTCCTTGTTGGTTATCTATGGTCAGTTGTATTTTATGTGTACTGTCACTCACTCCCTTACTTCCCCCTCCCTTCAGTTATTTTGAAGCCAAGTCCTAAGCATCATTTTATTCATATATTTAAAAACTAAGTGTTAATTGGGCCTCTGGTCTTCTAGTGTAGCACTACTCAAAATGTGTGGTCCATAAAAGATAAGTGCAAAGATGGAGAGTAGGCATGTAGAAACTGTCATGGCAATTTAATATTGTGACATTTTCATTGTGTTTAACAAAAATCTCTCTCTAATAGATTGGGGAAAGAAAAAAACTGGCTCTTCATCATAGAGAGTTTAAGAAGCACTGTTCTAGTTGGTATAGCAGGAATTGAGTATATTGTTCTTGATTAAGCTCCCATGTCTCTTTTAATATAAGGTATATTGTTTACCAGTCTCACAAAGGACAGTATGAGGTTCTTTGGGGTACTGTTTTGAGTTCTTCCAGTGATCTCATGGGTGTAAGAAAAATAGCAGTATTTGTTAACTACTGAATCAGAAGATGATCAACCAGCTAAAATCCTTGGCCCTTGTATCAACTTTAACTTTGTCATTTTGTTGATAATTTAAGTTTTTAATTTAAAATAGCATACTAGAATCTGTGTCCTCATTCTTCAGAAACTGCCCTTATCTCTTTTTCTGTTTTACTGGTTTAAACACCTGTGCTCTCTTAGGTCTGTGGAAAGACTTTCATCTACAAGCACGGTCTAAAATTACACCAGAGTCTCCATCAATCACAAAAGCAGTTCCAGTGTGAACTATGCGTTAAGTCATTTGTTACCAAACGGAGTCTTCAGGAACATATGAGTATTCACACAGGTAATGAGAAACTTATATTGACATAGTTACATGTTATATACTATTAATTTACTAGTATATTGATTCTGCTGTAAGATGACTGTATGTGTGCAGTTTTTTATTAATGAGAGTAAAGGTTTTCTTGTTTTTTTGTGTGTTTTTTTTTGAGAGTAAAGTTTAAAAGTTGTTCTTATATCTAGTTTTAGAGCTATCTTACTTGTGTAAAAATTTTGTTTCAGTCAGTGCAGAAAAATGTGTACTGAGTATTAAATCCAGGCACCTAAAGAAATGGTCTTGCTTTTAAAAAGTTAAGCAATAGACAGATGTAACTGTCAACATGGTATTTGGCTTATAATTTTATTAGAACTTTTAGTCCACGTATACTTATTTTCATGTGTTTAAAGCATGGAAAATGGCCGATGAAGGGTAGATAATCTGCTCTTGAACTTGTATACAACTCTACACTGTTATAATCCAGATGATCATGCAAGCCTATCACATTCTGTGGGTAGTAGTAGTAGCCTTGCTAGTACTCTAGTTGAGAGAAAATAGGGATTTTGACATAGTTTGTTGTTCTTAGAAGGTGGATGCCAAATGTTATAGCTTCCGTGCCCACTTGATACAGTAACTTCTGAAATACAACGTAAAGCATTCTGTTGGAAGAGCACCTGATTGCTGGATTTGTGACGTGGTTTTTATTTTTTATAGGAGAGTCCAAGTACCTTTGCTCAGTTTGTGGAAAGTCTTTTCACAGGGGCTCTGGGCTCAGCAAGCACCTAAAGAAACACCAGCCAAAGCCTGAAGTTCGAGGCTATCATTGTACTCAGTAAGTATTTAATATGTGAACCATTCAACTAATTTCCTTGTGTTCTTACTCAGTTTATTTGTAAGTTGTTTCAAAAGAAAATATTTGAGGTGACTATAGTTGATAACACTGTATAATATGATTGAATTTTGCTAAGAGAGTAGAAACTTGAATATTCATATGTAATTATATGTGCACACACATACGTATATATATCTGAGGTGACGGATGTGTTAACAAATGGGAGGATTCCTTTCACAATGTATACATATACTGAATCACCACATTGTACACTTTAAATATCTCACAATTTTATTTGTCAGTTACACCTCAGTAAAACTGAAAAAGAATACTTGAAGATAATATTAAACTGTTATTTGTTTACTCTTGATTTTAATCAGTTTGTTTTTGTCTAGATGTTCCTAATTATTTATGTAACAGTTTTATTTAGACACAAATTTCATACCATACAAATCACTCATTTTAAATGATTTAAAGAAGTTGTTCAAATGTGCAACCAGTTCTTTCCTACAGTAGGGACTGTAGGAAAGAAGGGTCCCTTGGTGCCAGCCAGAGATTCTTCCTAGGCAGTTCCTCGGAAGTACTGGGCCCTCTGCTCGTTTCTCCCTTCTTCAGATTCCTTTTTCCCTCTTTTCATTTTCCAAAGCCTCCTGAAATCTTTTTTATAATTGAAGTAAAGTTCATATAACATAACATTCATCATTTTAAAGTGTTCAATTTAGTGGCTTTTAGTACATTCACAGTGTTGTGCAAGCATCACCACTAATTCCAGAATGCCTTCAATACTCAGCCAGGCAGTTTACAATTCTGCCTTGGTCTTCTCTTTCTGTTTGTGCAGAGTCAGCCATTGGTGAGAGTATAGAGCCTTTTCAGGTCTTTTCTGAGCATGTGCCCAGCACTGGGCAGATATTTGGACTTCTAGATTCCTGGGAATATGTGAGAGTTTTTCAAAGCTCTTATTCCTCAAAACATCTCAGTCTCCAGCCTTTTCCTCCCAGGCTTTTGGTTTGGATGTTGTTTGCACCGAACTGCTGTTCCTTGCCTCAGCAGCTGTGGCTAATACATTTGCCTGTAAGTGTTTCCAGCCATCTACTCCCCTCTGCCCCCGACCCCTCCCCGAGTCTTCAGCCCTGGAAGAGTTAGGGTAAATACAAGCAAGCCCTTTGAGGGGCAACTTCAAGGAGTCACCAGATAGCTCAAAACTACAGTTCTGTGAGAATAAGTTCCTCTGGTACTAGGAACCCATAGCAGAAATGCAGTCTGTCTACTGAGCTGAGGAGCCCGGGGATGGGGCCAGGGTAAGTTGAAATGCCACAAAGCTCTCTTACCAAGATTCAGCAATTTTTTTCTTGATTAAGTATTTACCTGGTCACTGTAAACTTTTAATTAGTTTCCAGAGGTCCAATAAAATTGATTCTGACAGTTTTTGCCCATTTGTTTACTGCTTTCACATAGGGATGGGCTTTTGGAGTTACCTACTCTGCCCTATATGCTGATGTCACTCTATAATCAGTCTTATTTTAAAACAAAGATAGTTTATTATTCATACATTTTTAGTTGCAAGTATAAGAAAACCCAATTTAAACTGACTTGAGGGCTTCCCTGGTGGCTTAGTGGTTGAGAACCCGCCTGCCAATGCAGGGGACACGGGTTCGAGCCCTGGTCCGGGAAGATCCCACATGCTGCGGAGCAACTAAGCCTGTGCGCCACAACTACTGAGCCTGCGCTCTGGAGCCCGTGAGCCACAACTGCTGAGCCCACGTGCCACAATTACTGAACTCTGCGTGCCTAGAGCCCATGCTCCACAACAAGAGAAGCCACCACAATGAGAAGCCTGCACACCGCAAAAAAGTAGTAGTCCCACCGCAACAAGGAGAAAGCCCGCGTGCAGCAGCGAAGACTCAACACAGGCAATAATAAAAACAAATAAATAAATTTATTTTAAAAAATTAAAAAATAAACTGACTTGAATGAAAGTCGAGTCTAGGAGTCTGAATGGTTTAATGTAAACTGGTTTCAGATTCATTAGCACTTGATGTCTCTGAGAACTCCGTATGGACAAGGCAGTGGCAATGATTTCAGCCTCACATCCTTGCAACTCCCGAATTGTCAAGCTGCTTTTCTCGTAGTTCCTATAAAGGCCCTGAGGTTCACTACCATTGGATCTGGTTAAGGCATTTGGTTTTCTGTGAATCAATCACTGTGGCTAAGAGAATGCTGTGCTCTGATTGACCTAGGCCTAAGTCAGTTGCTCCATCCTTATGGTCAAGAGTGAGGCCTACTTCCAGCAGATGGACAGAGACTGGGAGTGGGTGAACAGGGATGTAAAAAGGGGGAGATCAGATGGGGCTGAGGAGGAGACAGAAAATAATAACACCTATGATAACCTTTGGGAGCTGTGCAGGATTCTTTCTAAAATGTTTCTAGTACTCTGCAGCTAAAAGAACTTAAGATCCTGCAGCCTTGAAGCAAGATTGGAATAGTAAGAGTTGTTTTTGTTTTAAATTGGGATCATCTTGTGGAGTTCTAGAAACCCAAGAATATACTGATTTCTTGGAAACTTCTTTTAAAAGAATAAGATGATGCAGTTGGGTGAATGAACTTTGTTATTGCAGATGTGAAAAAAGTTTCTTTGAAGCTAGAGATCTTCGCCAGCACATGAACAAACATCTTGGTGTGAAGCCATTCCAGTGCCAATTTTGTGATAAGTGCTATAGTTGGAAGAAAGATTGGTATTCCCATGTGAAGTCTCACTCTGTCACTGAGCCTTACAGGTGGGTAAATCTGAGGAGGATCTGAACTTGAGATATAAATGTACTTGGATTAATTATTATGGGTTCTGGTGCTTTGGAAAAAATAATTTGGGTTTTTCCTTTATTTTAGGTGTAATATATGTGGCAAAGAATTTTATGAAAAGGCATTGTTCAGAAGGCATGTAAAGAAAGCTACCCATGGAAAAAAAGGAAGAGCGAAGCAAAACCTGGAACGGGTGTGTGAACAATGTGGAAGAAAATTCACTCAGCTGAGAGAGTATAGGAGACACATGAACAACCATGGAGGTAACTATACTTCATATAGTTTTATATATATATAACTTTCAATAGACTAAAAGCCAGTCCAGTGGTGATTCTCCTTTTACCATTCCTCTTGCCTATTATCTCGCTTTCCTTAATAAGAGATTAATCCCATATTGTGGAAGATTTATTCAAGTGATAGAGGTTATCCTGAACCTGACTATCTAATTGTTGTATAGATAGACAGATTCCTGTTTTAGTGAGCTTAATATTCTATATCAATATTTTTATGCTGGAATGGACTACTTGAAGCTTCTGGTTTTTTTGTCCTAGGATTATAGGATTGCTGTGAAGGCTAAAAGAGACTATTCACAGAATCTCAGGATTGTCTCTCAGTAACTTCTATCAATGGGAACATCTTTAGAGAGATTATATCCAGAATCTATTTTATTCTAAGAGAAACCATTCGGTCCTAATTAAAAGGTCGCCATAGTCAAGATAGAAAGGTTTATGGGCTACTGTACTTAAAAGAAAAGCATTATTTATCAGGAAGCTGTAATATATTTTGGTACTTGGACCTCACCACACATACACCTCTCTTCTCTTTTTTTTTAATAGGAGTTAAGCCATTTGAGTGCTTAACGTGTGGAGTAGCTTGGGCTGATGCCCGATCTCTAAAACGCCACGTCAGAACACATACAGGTGAACGGCCCTATGTCTGTCCCGTATGTAGTGAAGCCTACATAGATGCTCGAACACTCCGTAAACATATGACTAAATTCCACAGAGATTATGTGCCTTGCAAAATTATGCTGGAAAAAGATACCCTTCAGTTTCATAACCAAGGAACTCAAGTGGAGCATGCTGTTAGCATCTTAACAGCAGATATGCAGGAACAAGAAAACAGCGGTCCTCAAGAACTTGAAACTGTGGTAGTGACAGGAGAAACTATGGAAGCTCTCGAAGCTGTTGCAGCTACTGAAGAATGTCCGTCAGTATCTACACTTTCTGACCAAAGTATTATGCAAGTGGTTAACTATGTGTTAGCACAACAGCAAGGACAGAAGCTATCTGAAGTTGCAGAAGCTATTCAAACTGTTGAAGTAGAGGTGGCCCATATTTCAGAAACAGAGTGAATGTAGTAATGGAGATGAACAGAAGGGACATCTCACATAAATTGAACTCACAGAACATTTGTTTACAGTGCTATGTGGCTGTCCGCCTAGAGTTTGTATGTCAAGGCTCTGGGCTGTTTTGGTGGTGTTTTAACATTTCTAAACGGTTTGTCTGGCTAATGGGTTCTGTAGAAAAGTCCATTTACTGTAAAGAAATTGAAAACAAATCTATTTGATGGCAGTGGATTATCATGGTATACTTTTTATGAATTAATGTTTATAAAGAACTGTACTAAATAAATTAAAAACCGTACAGTTTCATTTGTATTTTGACATTATTATATACTTTGAGTTTAAAAGGCTGTACTAATTGGCTTTTCTTCTCTTTTATTCTCAAAATATAGAGGTTCTGTGATTTCATTTGCCTTGTTTATGGATTAAAAATTCTAATATAAAACATTTTAGTGCGATACATAAGTATATTACATTTTTTTAAATGCTTCAAATCTGTGATTCTTGACTTACTATTTATTTTAACCCCTTATAAAGTCAGGGATTCTTTATTTTAAAGCACTTAATGAGTTACATGTTGTAATCAAGTTTGCACAGTGTACTTAATCTATATGGGGAACCCTTAAATGAATAGCTGATTTATTAAAATGCATGAAATGCCTATTAAAGCCTTACTCTACTATCCTTCAAGGCAAGTAAATTGACCATGAGCAAAGAACACTATTATTAAACTCTGTTGATGGGAAATTTCTCCTTGATAACATAAGATAATAAATGGGAAAAAAGAAGTTAAAACTAGGTTTGGTATGTTTGCAGCTTTTGTATCATGTTTAATTGTTCAATTTTGTTGAAAAACTGCAGTTTAGAAGTAGGATAGCGATATAGACATCTGCAGTGGTCCTGTGGATACCATGTAATTGTCAAGTAATTTCAGAATATTGAAAATTCTTCAGCCCTCATTACAGTATACTAGTTAAAGAAATTGATTATGGCCCACCAAATTGTTAAAAGTAAATTCTTTTTAAAAGTTGCCTGAGAGTTAAATTAATTTGTATGTTTGATTTTGAAATTCCCACCTCTTTAAGCTATCCAGTTTTCTCGTTTTTCAAAATAACCACGGGGAGATGCCACATTTCTCTCCTGGGAAACTACCACTCAAGCTGTAATTGTTAAAATTAAACTTCTAAGTATTAGAAGCTAATATAAGTTGTAAAATTAAGATACAAGCAAATCACATGTAAGTCATTCCTAAAGCACAAGAAAAGAATGTGCCTTGATGTACATATATTATTAAGATGCTTATTCCAGTTTACTTTAAAAGTGGCTTAAAAGATGGAGAATAAATGTGATGCCATGCATGCATTATACCTGTATATGTAATATTTGCATTTGCAAATTTCCCATTGTTTCAATAGCTGTGTGGCTGACTTTCAGTTTTAAGTGGATTAACATACAGTCTATAACTTTATAATGGCTGCTTGTTTATCATATCTTTCAGTTAGTGAAAATGTATTTCAACCTGACAAAAGTTTGGAATTGTGTTTTTATGTTCCCTTGTCACCATGGTTATTAGATTTAGTTAATTGTATAAGACCCATTAATGTATGTCATAAATATGTAAATAAAAGACGTTGAATCTTGTTTAAAGCATAAGCTTTGGAGTTGAACTTGTCACTGTTTTCAGCTCATAAATCAGGTGCTGTTATTTGATATGTTATTGTGAGTTAATCCGTTTTTAAAGGGGAGGGGAATTGAACACATTAAAAAATAAGCATTGACGGAACACATAATACTATTAAGACTTATTACACTTAATCTTTTTTTTTTAAATTATTTATTTATTTATTTATTTATTTTTAGCTGTGTTGGGTCTTTGTTTCTGTGCGAGGGCTTTCTCTAGTTGCGGCAAGCGGGGGCCACTCTTCA
Source organism: Balaenoptera ricei (assembly GCF_028023285.1). Classification (NCBI taxonomy): domain Eukaryota; kingdom Metazoa; phylum Chordata; class Mammalia; order Artiodactyla; family Balaenopteridae; genus Balaenoptera; species Balaenoptera ricei. The sequence goes on from NC_082642.1 coordinate 112,438,432, forward strand.
TCGCGGTGCGCGGGCCTCTCACTGTCGCGGCCTCTCTTGTTGCGGAGCACAGGCTCCAGACGCGCAGGTATTACACTTAACTGTACTACTTTTAATTTTGTGGTTAGATTAACTGCCATCTTTGGATAATTTAAATGTGTTTAGAGAATTACATAAATTACATGTAGTAATAAGTGTTAAGGTTCCAAAAATTCAGTTTTATATTTCCATGGGGAAAATTCTCTATTTCGTTTATAGTAATTCAATTTTAGAAGCACACATTGATTTGTTGTTGTCAGATGACTTCCTTCCTGATTAAATCTGCTTGTTACTGCTGTTTTATTAAAAGCCATTGGTTGTTTACATAATTTCACAAGGTTACCTAAACTGATAAATTTAGAGTTAATCCAGACCTTCAGTGTCTTGTCTTTTTCTAAAAAAAATAGCTTTGACGTAAACCGTGCATGATGCTTCCCACTCATAATTGAATCAGGACATTTAAACCTATAATCTTCATGGAGGTTCCTAAACAGGGGTTTTACATCTGTTTGGAAAATAAAAACAGTCTTTGTCTCCCTTGATCTTACAAATTTATCAGTTATAGTTTGTAAAGGCTTGGAGCAAAGATGCATAGATAACTTGTTTAATTATTTTAAATATACCAGTCTTATAGTCTATTATCTGAAGTTTTGAAGTTGAATACTGCTGTTTATTGGATTTCTCCAGAGTTTTATAAATGTTAAGAGTATAAGCGCATCTCCAGTAGGGCCTTATCTTTGGAATCCTGTGCCACCTGCCTACGTTGAAAAAGGGTCCTCCCAGATCAGTTTTATGTTTGCTTTTGTTAAGATTGTTCCAAGAGTATCAATGGCTAGGTACTGTTTTCATATTAATTTCTCAAACTCTGGTTTCCTAGACCAGCAACTGTAAATTTGAACTTTAGATCAGTGTGAGAACAAGGTCATTGTTCTAAATCTTAAAGGGAGGCTGTTTGCCCACCTCGTGCCCAGTCTGGGACAGACAAATATCTTTGCCTGGGTTGGTGAATGGAGTTTTTTTCTGGCTTGTTCTTTCACCGAAGGTGTAAGCTCTTCAGTGGTTCCAACCCAGCTTTGTGTGGAATTCTTAGTTCTAATCTATGTGGACCTAAATCCTGATCTCTTGTCACTTCTGGACTTTCAAAAGCCAACGCCTTTGAAACTGGCAGTCCCATCTATCACAAGGCTACTACAGTTCCAACTCAGTTTCCTCTGATTCGGGGACCCTAGGACATTCTGTTTCTTAAAGTCTTAGTACTACGATTTTCTTTTTTTTTTTTAATTTTTATTTATTTGGCTGCGCCAGGTCTTGGTTGCGGCTTGCAGGCTCTTAGTTGCAGCATGCATGCGGGATCTAGTTCCCTGACCAGGGATTGAACCCAGGCCCCCTGCATTGGGAGCGTGGAGTCTTAACCACTGGACCACCAGGGAAGTCCCACTGTGATTTCAAAGGAGTTTGTTTTAGCAGAGATGTATGGGTATTCTAGTCTTTTCCAAATCCTGGAAAACAAATAGTGTTGTTTCTTTAAATATTTTTCTCCTCTGGTTACTTTTCTTCTTTATTTCTAAGAGAAAGTTTTATTTCTACCCTCAATACCTGTCTCATTCTCTCCTTTTTCTCCATTCCTGATAACCTTCTGGGAGTTGCTCAACTTCATCTTTAACTGTTTTTTTAATTGAATTATCTATTGAATTCATTTTAAAATTTATATTTCTTATACTAGGATTTCCACTTAGTTCTTCGTAGGTGCTTATTCCTGCTTCTCTTTTCCATTCTTCTTTCCTTATCTTGTTGATTGGATTTATTGTGCTCATTTGAATTCTTACTGTGTTCTGTGTGCTCTACAAAAAACATTACTTTCTGTGAATATACCACAACTTGACCTTTCTACCACTGATGGATGTTTGGGTTATTTTCAGTTTGGGGTTATGAAGAATGCTGCAAGGCCCATTTTTATCCTCTTGGTATATATATGAACATGCATTTCTGTTGGGTGCATAACTAAGTGGAATTTGAGTCATTTGGATTTGTGGATGTTCAACTTAAGCAGATAATACCAAAATATTTTCCGAAGAGACTGTGCTATTTTACATTCATCAGTGCTGGTTGCTTCACATGCTTGCCAAGTACTGTTGGTCTTATTACTTAGCGCTCTGCAAGGTCTTCTAGTACAATATTAAATAGCTGTTGTGTTTGCCATCTTTGTCTTTTTCCAATCTCAGAGTGAAAATCTGAGATTCACATGGTGGGGTAGATGGCTTCACGATGGGGGCTTATTGCCAGAAAAAAACAACCATGTGATTAGAGGGTTGAAACTTTCTGTCCCACCCCCTGACCTCCAAGGTAGGGGAGAGAAGCTGAAGACTGAGTTCACTCACTATGGCCATTAATTCATTAATTTAACCAATTATGCACTGTATATAATGCAACTTCAACAAAAACTTGAAGAGGCTCAGAGAGCTTCCTGGTTGGTGAGCACATTGAGGTACTGGGTGGGTGGCGCACTCCAACTCCACAAGAACAGAAGCTCCAGCACCCCTCCCTCCCAGACCTTGCCCTATGGGTCTCTTCCACTTGGCTATCCCTGAGTTGTATCCTTTATAATAAAATTGTAACTATAGCGCTTTAAGTGAGCTCTGTGAGTTGTTCTAGTGAATTATCAAAGGGGGGGCTCCGTAGAAGCCCCTAAATTTATAGTTGGCCAGGCAGAATTGCGGGTGGTTTGGGGATATCCAAGACCTGCTGCTAGCATCTGAAGTGGGTGCAGTCTTGTGGAACTGAGGCCTTAACTCATGGGGTATGTGCTAACTCTGGGTAGTAATGTCAGAATTGAATTGTAGGACACCCAGCTGTCAGAGAATTGGTGCTGAAACATTCCATCCACGTAGAGGATTGGTCTGAATCGGAGTGTCAGAGATCAAGTGGGGTTAGAGGGGGTGATGTCCATGTGGGAGGTTAAGGCAACCTAGGCAATGGGTGGTTGGTTATATAGAGAGGATGAAATACGTAAACACTAAGGATATTGAAAGCCAGCATTTTTGCTGTCGGAGAAGGGCGTCACAAAGGTAGAAAGGGAGATGATGAAATATGAGGTATTGGTTAAACTGGTAGTTGTCAGACACGGAAATGCTGTGTATATGTATATATGTGTTTGTGTATACATGCATATATTCTCAGGTTGTTTATTGAGATGGCCTGGGAGCAGTGATACCCACCAGAAGTGATTACACCTGGTACTAAGTATTGGTTTCTAAAAGCCATTCCCCAATGGAACAAACTAGGGCTTCTTGGGGAAATGGCTAATTTCAGGGCTGGGTCAGGAAAAGTACAAAATGAGCCTGGAAAATCTTCTGTCAGAAAGCAAGTAGATGCTCAAAGAATGATGGGGACATATCAACAGGGCACAGAAGTCCTCGAAGGGACTTCTACTGGCCAAACCATGGCAAATTGAGTGAGCATAATAATAATGATAGTAACAGATTATACACCATCAAATAAAATAGGAAACCATAAGTCCACTATCAGGAGTCCTTAAAACCATCCCCAGGTTCAGTGATTCACCATGAGCACTCACAGGAACCAGCACATACACATATACTCAAGGCTCTGATTTATTCCTGAGAATGGATATAAAACAAAATCAGTGATGGGAAAAGGCATATGAGGCAAAGTCCAGAGGAAACAAGCGTAAGTTTCCAAGAACCCCAGTGGAGCCATGCTTAATTCCTCCAGCAATGAGTTGTGACGACACACGTGTGAAGTGTTATCTATCAGCAGGCTCATTAGAGACTCAGAGCCCAAAGTTTTTACTGGTGCTGGTCACATAGGCACCCTCTGCATAGCACATTCCAAAATTCCAGACTCCCGGAAGGAAAGCAGTTGTTCAGCGTAAACCACATTGTTTGCATAAGGAGTTTAAGCACAGGGAGCCACACTTTTTAGGAAAGGTTTTGTATCAGTGTAGGGAACTGTTTACCGTCAAGTTTCCAGATGCCAGCCAAAGGTCAAACTTTGGCCTTAACAGTCCTCTTAGCAGGACTCTTTAAGGCTCAGACCTGCTATATTAACTCTTTTCTTCACAAACAGTAATACAAATAAATGAAAGAATAAATTGAGGGACTTCCCTGGTGGCGCAGTGGGTAAGACTCCGCTCCCAATGCAGGGGGCCCGGGTTCGATCCCTGGTCACAGAAGTAGCTCCCACATACCTGCCGCAACCAAGAGTTTGCATGCTACAACTAAGGAGCCCGCCTGCTGCAACTAAGACCCAGCGCAACCAAATAAATAAATAAATATTTTTAAAAAAATAATAGAAAAGTTGAAGAGGAGCAGGACATTTCCATAGTTCCCCCCACAAAATACTTATTAATATTACAAAGGAGAAAAGAGAAACTTCATGGGGGACAAGTCTGACAGACACCTTAATCAAGTAATCAAAGTGATCATGGTCAGTAATAGGATAAATCAAAATTGTGTACCACTTATATAGAATGCAATTAGAAGAATATAACATCATGTGATATTTCTGTCAAAAATGCATAACTTTAATCATGAGGAAGCATTAGACAATCCCAAATTGAGGGATATTCTACCACGTAACTGGCCTGTGATATTCAAAAGTGTCAAGGTCACACACACACACACACACACACACACAAAGACTGAAGAACTGTACCAGACTAAAGATGACTAACCAGTCATGACAACAATGCAGTACATGATTCTGAACCAGATTATTTTGCTGTAAGGCAATTGGTGAAACTTGAAAGCGGTAAAAAGATTAGATGGTGGTATCCTATCAATGTTAATTTCCTGACTGTATGCAGTTATGTAAAAGAATGTGCCTATTTATAAGAACACTTAATTCAGATGTGATGTGGCATCAGATTGACAAGTTACTCTCAAATGTCTCAAAAATTATTCTACTTGTAATTTTTCTGTAAGCTTGAGATTGTTTCAAGATAAAATTATCTTTTAAATGAGTTGGAGGATTGACTTCTGGTACGACAGATGAGGCACTCTGCTGATATGTTTCCCAACGAAACTGTAAAATTGTGAAAACAAAAACAACCATTTAAGGGGTCTGGAAATAGTCCTAAGGGCCAACAGCAAATGAGAAACATCTATTCAAGAAGAATCTATGAGAATTCATTAAGAAAGGCAAGAGTCTGTGGTATTTGCATATGATATCACTTATATGTGGAATCTAAAATATGACACAAATGAACTTATCTACGAAACAGAAAAAGACTCACAGACATAGAGAACAGACTTGTGGTTGCCAAGGGGGAGGAGAGGTGGAGGAGGGAGAGTGGTAGTTAGGGATAGTATATATAGGGTGGATAAACAACAAGGTCCTACTGTGTAGCACAGGGAACTATATTCAATATCTTGTAATAAACCATAATGGAAAAGAATATGAAAGAGAATGTGTATATGTATGTATAACTGAATCACTTTGCTGTGCAGTAGAAATGAATACAGCATTGTAAATCAACTATACTTCAATAAAATAAATTTTTTAAAAAGTGTCTGTGGGGGCTTCCCCGGTGGCGCAGTGGTTGAGAGTCTGCCTGCCAATGCAGAGGACACGGGTTCGAGCCCTGGTCTGGGAAGATCCCACATGCCGCGGAGCAACTAGGCCCGTGAGCCACAGCTACTGAGCCTGCGCGTCTGGAGCCTGTGCTCCACAACAGGAGAAGCCACGACAATGAGAAGCCCGCGCACCGCGATGAGGAGTGGCCCCCGCTCGCTGCAGCTAGAGAAAGCCTGCACACAGAAACGAAGACCCAACACAGCCATAAATAAATAAATAAATTTATAAAAAAAAAAAAAAAAGTGTCTGTGGTATTTTTTTTTAATATTTATTTATTTATATATATTTGGTTGCACCAGGTCCTGGTTGCGGCAGGTGGGCTCCTTAGTTGTGGCATGCATGTGGGATCTAGTTCCCTGACCAGGGATCGAACCCGACCCCCCTGCATTGGGAGCACGGAGTCTTAACCACTGCACCACCAGGGAAGTCCTGCGCCTGTGGTATTTGAACAAAGACCACTCCTTCCCTTCCCTGTCTCAGCTCAGTAAGGTGGCAACGCCACGCCAGACTGCTGCATCCTAGAATACCAGGCTCCCTCTCCCATCAGCTCCCGGTTGCAGAGTGGTCCTCCCAGGAAGTCCAGGCCGTCAGTCTTTCTCATCCTTTTCCCAGCTAATTGTTGCTGAGATAAGGCCTGAGCAAGTGTGGTTGAGAGGTTCCTTCTCAACCAGGAAGGAACCTCTGGGGGTTCCTTCTTCCACCCAGCCCCCACCTGTGGAACAGAGGTTCTACGTTGGGCAAAGTGAGCTGAGAAGACAGAGGCCCTGCCCGCCCTTGTCTCTGTTCATGAACTGGCGGTTCCGTGACAGGAGAGGCAGGCCGAGAAGACCTCAGGCTGCAGCCACCTCTTGGCCAAGAACTCAGCTTGCACAGAAGGGGTGTCACTCAGAAACTTGCCATGGTCTTCACCTCCAGTTCCAGAATCCTGGCAGAGACTGTCTGGAAGTAGAAGCAGACTGCCGAAAGCTCCTAATCTCTTCCCAAAGGGCTGACTGCATTTGCAACTGAGTCTGAGGATATTGAGGCCTAAGGGGTCCTCTCAAGCACAGTGGGTGGCAGTTAAGGCAAGAAGCAATTGAGAGGAGATTCAAGATATAGGATAAATTGTAGGCCTGCTGGTTTGTAGGAGAGAACTAGGGAAAAAGACAGCTGAGGGGAACCCTCCTGGAATCAGAATGAATATCAAACACTGACCTCAGGAATTATCATTGCAGGGACTTCCCTGGTGGTCCAATGGGTAAGAATCCGTCTTGCAACGCAGGGGACGAGGGTTTGATCCCTGGTCGGGGAACTAAGATCCCACATGATGCAGGGCAGCTAAGCCCACGCACCACAACTACTGAGCCACATCTAGAGAGCCCACGTGCTATAGAGCCCATGCACCATAACTAGAGAGAAGCCCACGCACCGCAACTACTGAGCCCATGGGCCACATCTAGAGAGCCCACGCACCACACTAGAGAGAATCCTGCACACTGCGACAAAGAGCCCTCGTGCTGCAAGTAAGACTCGATGCAGCCAATAAATAAATAAATAAATAAATTTTTTAAAAAAAAGGAAATTATTATTGCAAAGGAACCAGAGTTTGACTGGATTAGCTAGTTTGAACACCAAATTATTGCTCTAATAATCTAATCCCAGGGTATTATTCAAAACAAATGAGCAATTAGCCAGCAATTAATGGAGTTTAACAGCTCAGTGTGATCATGGAAACAGAGGAAGAGAACAGTACTAAAATAATTGTCATCCCAAGGTGACTGTTGGCGTACTGAGAAAAATCAGAGGCTTAGACTATCGGAGGGAAAATAGACTTCACTAAAATAATCCAGCCAGTCACTAAACAAACAAACATGCAAAAAACAATAACCAAGCCTTGGGAAGGGTGAGGGGCATGGGATCAGTACCCCGACTTTCTACAATATATTATCTAAAACATCTAGTTTCCAACAAAAAATTACAAAGTATGCAAAGAAGCAGGAAAGTATTCCCCGTACACTGGGGGAAAAGTAGGCAACAGAAACTGCCTGTGAGAGTAACCACCTGACAGATTTAAAGAAACAGAACTAAAGAAAGCCACTGTCCTAGTCTGTTTGGGCTGTCATAACAAAATACCACAGGCTGGGTGGCTTAAACAACAGAAATTTATTTCTCACAGTTCTGGAGACTGGTAAGTCCAAAATCAAGGTGCTGGCAAGGTAGGTTTCATTCTGAGTCCTCTTCTCTTGGCTTGTAGGTGGCCGCCGTTTTGCTGTGTGCTCCCATGACCTCTTCTAGAAAGAATATTCTGGTATCTCATCTTATGAGGACAGTTTTTCTATCTGATCAGGACCTCACCCTTATGATCTCATTTAACTGTAGTTACTTCCTTTGAGGCCCCATCTCCAACTACAGGCACACTGGGAGTTAGGGATTCAACATATGAATTTGGGTCGGGGCGGGGGTAGAGGGGACACAGACATTCAGTCCATAGCAACAGTGACTAAACAAGCAAAGGAAGGTGTACATATATCACATCAAATAGAGAATAAAGAAAAAGGAAAAAAAGAACCAAATAAAATGATTTGAAAAGTAAAATAACTAAAACAAAGGAACTTCAAGATAATTGGACAGAGATCATGCAAACCAAAGAACAGAGAGGAAAAAGAATGAAGAAAATGAAGAGCCTCAGAGAAATGTGGGACATAATAAAATGTACTAATGTATACATAATAGGAGTACCAGAAGGAGAGAAGAGAGAGAAAGAAGCAGAAAAAAAAATTTTTTTGAAGAAATAATGATTGAAAACTTCCAACATTTATTGAAAAATAATAACCTACACATCCAGGAAGCTTCATGAACTCAAATCAGAATAAACAGAAAGAGGGGACTTCCCTTGCAGTCCAGTGGTTAGGACTCCACGCTTCCACTGCAGGGGGCTCGGGTTCAATCAGTGGTTGGGGAACTAATCCCCCAGGCTGTGCAGCGCAGCCAAAAAAAAAAAAGAATAAACATAAAGAGATCCACAAACAGACTCATCATACTAAAAATGCTGAAAGTCAAAGACAAGGAGAAAAGTGTAAAAGCAGCAAGAGAAAAACAACTTGTCACTTACAAAGGCACCCCAGTAACAGATGACATCTCAGCAGAACAACGGAGGACAGAAGCAGTGAGATAACTTATTCGAAGTACTCAAAGGAATAAACTGTATACCAAGAACCTTACATCCAGAGAAGCTATGTTTCCAAAGTGAGGTTAAATACTTTACCAGATAAACAAAAACTGAGAGAATTTGTTGCTAACAGACCTGACTTTATAAGAAATACTTACAGGAAATTCTTTAGGCCAAAAGCAACTGAACTCAGATGGTAATTCAGATTCACATAAAAGAACAAAGAGCACCAGTAAAGGTAGTTATGAAATTTTTTTTTAATAAATTTATTTATTTTTGGCTGCGTTGGGTCTGGTCTTTGTTGCGGTGCGCGGGCTTCTCATTGTGGTGGCTTCTCTTCTTGCAGAGCACGGCTCTAGGCACGCGGGCTCAGTAGTTGTGGCTTGCGGGCTCTAGGTGCGTGGGCTTCAGTAGTTGTGGCATGTGGGCTTAGTAGTTGTGGCTCGTGGGCTCTCGAGAGCAGGCTCAGTAGTTGTGGCGCACAGGCTTAGCTGCTCCGTGGCATGTGGGATCTTCCCGGACCAGGGCTCGAACCCGTGTCCCCATGCATTGGCAGGCGGATTCTTAACGACTGCACGACCAGGGAAGTCTGGTAGTTCTGAAATTATAGCAGGTTGTATGCACAATTATTCTCCTTTATTCCCTTAATTGATTTAACAAGCAGTTGTAATAAAGTAATGTGTAGAATGTATTACTGAGCCAATAACATATAGAAATGTAATATATGTGTAAAATATATGCCAATAACAACACAAAGGAGGTAAGAGCAAAAAGGTATTGGATAAGGGAGTGGCTATAGATGGTAAAGTAATAATTATAATAATGTATTGTCAGGGTTGTAACATTAATACATGTAACAGGTGTAACAGGACCACAGAAAGGGGGACAAGAGAACAGAATAGAGCTATATAGGATTAACCTTTCTATATATAACAAACTAAGCCAGTATAAATCTGAAGCTCATTCTGATAAGTTAAAGTGTATATGATAAACCCTAGAACAATCACTAAAAACAAAAAAGAAAAAATCATTAAAGAACTTAAAATGCTACATTAGAAAATATTCACTCAATACAAAAGAAAGCAGTAAAGGAGGAATAGAGGAACAAACAAACAAACAAAAAACCCGACATATAGAAAACAAAAGTAAGGGTCTTCCCTGGTGGCGCAGTGGTTAAGAATCCGCCTGCCAATGCAGGGGACATGGGTTCGATCCCTGGTCCAGGAAGATCCTACATGCCACGGAGCAACTAAGACCGTGCACCACAACTACTGAGCCTGCGCTCTAGAGCCTGTGAACCACAACTACTGAGCCCGCGAGCCACAACTACTGAAGCCCGCGCGCCTAGAGCCTGTGCTCCACAATGAGAGAAGCCACCGCAATGAGAAGCCCGCGCACGGCAACGAAGAGCAGCCGCCACTCACCACAACTAGAGGAAGCCCACGTACAGCAGCGAAGACCCAATACAGCCAAAAATAAATAAATAAATAAATGTATATATAAAAAAAGAAAAAAAGTAAAATGGCATACAAAAATACAACTACATCAATAAAACATTAAATGCAAATAGACTGAACAATCCAATCAAAAGGCAGAGGTTGTCAGACAGAATTAAAAAAAAATAAAACCATGATCCAACTGTATGCTGTCTACAGGAGACACACTTTAGATTCAGAGATACAACTAGATTAAAAGTAAATGAATGGGGACTTCCCTGGTGGCACAGTGGTTAAGAATCCGCCTGCCAATGCAGGGGACACGGGTTCGAGCCCTGGTCCGGGAAGATCCCACATGCTGCGGAGCAGCTAACCCCATGCACAACATCACTGAGCCTGTGCCCTAGAGCCCACAAGCCACAACTACTGAGACTACATGCCACAACTACTAAAGCCCACGCGCCAAGAGCCTGTGCTCCGCAACAAGAGAAGCCACAGCAATAAGCCCATGCACCATAATAAAGAGTAGCCCCCACTCGCTGCAACTAGAGAAAGCCTGCGCGCAGCAATCAAGACCTAAAGCAGCCAAAAATAAATAAATAAATATCCCTGTATGAATGTGGATTTGCTATTTCTTCTGCTTTTAATTCTGGCAATTTTTGCTTTATACAGCTTGAAGCTATTATTAGTTGCATATCATATAGAATTGTTTTCCTGGTGAGTTGAACCTTTTATCATTATGAAAGGATAAAGTAAAGTGCCTCTGGTAATGCTCCTGGATTTAAGTCTATTTTGACTGAAATTAAAAGAGCTACATCAGTTTTTTTGGTATTCATGTGGTACATTTTACCATCTTATTGCTGTCAACCTGTTCATATCCTCATACTTAAGGTATGTCTCTTGTAAACAGTATATGGTTGTCTTTTTTTAAATTTTGGCCACTCCATGCAGCATGCAGGATCTTAGCTCCCTGACCAGGGATAGGACCCTTGCCACCTGCAGTGGAAGCATGGAGTCCTAACCACTGGACCACCAGGGAATTCCCTATGGTTGTCTTTATAAAAAAAAGGTCCAGGCCACCAATCTTTGTCTTTTCATGGGAATATTTAGTCCAGTTATAAAACATGACATAATTACAGACATATCTGCATGTAAATCTGCCATTTTAGTTTGCTTTGTTTTCAGTCCTGCCTGTTCTACATTTCTTTTCCTTTTCTGCCTTTTTATGGTTTATTTTTACTTATTTTTTTAAAAGTATTTATTTATTTATTTTGGCTGCACCAGGTCTTAGTTGTGGCGTGCAGGATCTTTAGTTGTGGTATGCAGGCTTCTTAGTTGCAGCATGCATGTGGGATCTAGTTCCCAGACCAGGAATCGAACCCGGGCCCACTTGCATTGGGAGCGTGGAGTCTTACCCACTGGACCACCAGGGAAGTCCCTACTTTTCTGCCTTTTTAAAACACTCCATTCCCCTCCTCCCGTTAGCTTGTGCGTTATATATTCTTTGAACTATTATTTTAGTAGTTAGCCTAGACATCACATTAAAGTTCTTGGCACAGTGTCTTCTACTTCACAGGCATCCACTTCATGAGCTGTAGGCCATGTAAGTTCAGATACATATCAACCCTTTCAACAGATGTGAAAACAGACAAAAGAGGCAGATTTATCAACTCCCACACCAATGGTACCCAATACAATTAGGCCTCATGTTGACCCCATTTCCCCTTGAAAACCCTCTGTGGATTTCTGTCATCATCTGCTTTCCTAAATTCTGGCTGGAGGTTTTTCTTAAACTTTAAAAGTTATCCTGTATATATTTGTCCATTATTTTTCCTCTTTAACATCTACCATTCTCCTAGGTACCTAAGTCCAGACCCCTAGTCATCTGGATGCTTCCATTTCTTCTATCATTGATTCAACCACTGAATTCCTTAGCAATGTCTCTGATCTGTTACTTCTATTACATTACCGCTAATTAACGTTAACATATTACTCTAAGATTTTATAAACTCATGCATGTAGTGTATTACCATTATCTTGGTTTCCTAGCTCCCATGCTGGCCCTGTTTTCCTTTCTGTCTTACACACATTACTTCCAGATTAATATCTGAAATTGCTCTTAATCTTGAAGCTTCTGAGTTTTCTAATGGCTCTATGTCCATAGCAAGGAAATCACAATAGGAGTGAAAGTAACTAACTCTGTATGTGAAGAGATCACTGTTATCAAAATCTTTCTCCATTTCAGCATGGTGGCACTACCAGCAGCCCTTATTTTAAGGGTTGGCACGGCAGACTTCCCTGGTGGTCCAGTGGTAAAGAATCTGCCTTCCAATGCAGGGGACGCGGGTTCGATCCTTGGTCAGGGAACTAAGATCCCACATGCCGAGGGGCAACTAAGCCCATGCGCGCCACAACTACTGAGCTCCCACACCTCAATGAGAGAGCCTGTGTGCCGCAAACTACAGAGCCCACGCGCCACAACTAGAGAGAAGGCTGAGTGCTGACAACAACAAAAAAGATCCTGCATGCCTCAGTGGAGATCCTGCGTGCCGCAACTAAGACCCGATGCAGCCAAAAACATAAAGAATAAAAAAATAAAATTAAATAAATAAATATTAAAAAAATAAAAAGTTGGCACAGAATAGCAGCTGCTTCTTAAGTTCCTCTACTGGAGAAAGCAAGGACTGTAGTAAAATTCATACTTAAGATTCCCAGTTTTCTTCCTTGGAGCATCTCATAGTCAGTGCCCACTGTAGAATTCAAATGAGATAGAATGAGAAGAAACACCTGTTTAAAATTACCTGGGAAAGGGACATTTTCATCTCAAAGTGGACCTTTGAGAATATAACTACACTTAAATCCTGTTTTGGGAAACATGTTGGTATGGTTATGTATGAAACTGTCTATACACAGATTAAATTAATATTCACACACAGCATTACGACAGTGTTGTTAGAATATTTGGGGGGTTTTATATCCAACTCAGTATTTTTTATATTTATGGTTAAGAGACATACCTTGTGAATCTGAGTCAAACCACTGCTCACATCTTGTTTTTTTTTTAAAGAAAACTTTATTTTTTTAAAGAGCAGTTTTAGGTTCATGGCAAAACTGAGTGGAAAAGTACAGTGTTCCTATATACCCTCCTCCCCACATGTACACCTTTTCATTCTCAATTGCATCTTCAGTTAGATTTGCTTTAATGATTTGCAAGTATTTTATCATCTAATTAGTCCTTGCTTCCTTTCCATATTACTTTCTTTGCAGTACTTGGTGTAAGTGTCCTGCTACTTGTTTTGATCTCTTTTCCTTAAAGTCAGGATATAATAGATTATATATTCCATAAATACTTAGAAACTTTGTTTTCTTTTCAGTCATGGTTACATGGGTAAATTCATAGTTTCTATTGATCTAACCAAGTTTTACATCAACTGTGGTTTAGTCATGGAATTCTAAAAGCAGAAGTAAAATAACTCCAGGTGTGTGACTAGCATAAGATCAGGACAATGCTGGATTCTGAGTGAAATTCTTTTGTGGTGTATTTGGATGACATACCAATCGGTGATATAGATGCACCAGCATTCAGAGGTAACTCTTCTTGCAGTAAAGTTATAGTGGTCATCCTTGATATTTTACATAGTACACAACAGTTTTTTTTTTTCCTAAATACTAAGCAATGTAAATTCAATGGATACCACAGATAAAATGGTCCCAAAGAGGACTTATACTTAGAAAAAAACCAAAAAGTATTTAGAACAGCACATTTGTATTATATTTAAAAAGTACAAGATGTGAATAAGAGTTCTATGTCCATGTGCAATAATTAAGTAGGTGTCTATTGTGATGTGGCCCAAGGTCTTTGGTCTGAAAAAGTTCTCACATATCTGAAGCCCTAGCATGACAGCTAATTTGCCTTATTTAGAGATACCTCTACTCCCCACTCAGTTCTCCAATTATCAGAGTAATGTAGGATCAATGTAGGAAATTTGGAAAGTATAGGAAAATGAAAAGAAGTAAAAAGTGAAAAACTAAAACCAATAATTATTGCTGACAATGGATTCTTGTGGGGGTAAAGGGCTACAAATCGCCAGGGACTGTTCATGAACAAGTTGAATAAGGCATTTCCAAAATTTGTCTTCAGTGTGGTGATGGGCAGCTTGGTGTGCTGTTCTTCCCTGCAGCCAGCAGCTGTACCTCCTCAAAGATCTGAATTTCAGCCTCTGGGCCCCTCCTCTAAGATGTTGTCTTTCGCTTGTTCACTTATTCCCTTAGCCCCGTGGGTGGTGGTTTCTTCCTGCAGTTGCTACTTCTACTACACCGGAGAGTTCTCATGTTAATTCTATATATTACAGTTTCCCCTCATTGATAAAATGCTGAAAAAGCTTTCAACAAAATTCAACATCTATTTCTGATATAAGTACTTAAGAAAATTAGGAATTGATGGATATTTTTAACATGATAAAATATGTAGTCCTAAAGCCAGGATCTTATTTAATAGTAAAATGCTGGAGGCATTTCCACTGAGAAAAAGACAAGGATACCCATTTATTCTACTACTATTCAATACCGTATTAGAGGTATTAAGCAATGCAATTAGACAAGAAAAATAAATTGAGGCACAAAAATTGATAAAGTAAAGCCATCTCTATTTGCAGGTGATATGATGGTACACCTGGGAAATTCCTGAGAATCGATGATAAAACTCAAACAATAAGGAGTTTAGTAAGATAGCAAGACACAGAATTAACGTACAGAAATTGTCTTCATATCTTAAAACAATAATCAGCACAAAATGATAGAGAAAACCTCATTTCAATAGCAACAAAGATGATTAAATACTTAGGAAGAAGCTTAACAAGAAACAGGCAAAACCCACATGAGAAAAAATTTAACACTCCCCCAAAACAAAAAAGCAGACTGCTTCTGATTAGGATGGCTTAATATCATACAGATGTGTTAACTAAAATTAGATCTTGATCTCACAAATGCTCAAGAATATACTCCAAATGGATCAGGAGTCTGTTTAAATTTGAAAATGAAACAATACAAGCACTAGAAAAACAAGGGTGAATTTATCTTTAACCTCAGTATAGAGAAAGGCTTTCTAACTATTAACAAAACTGAAAGGCAATAGAGATGAATAAAATTCACTACATTACAAAAAAAGGAAGCTTTTTGTATTACAAAGAACACCATAATCAAAGCTGAAAGACAATTAATAATCAGGATAAACTATAACATATGTATAAAGAGTTAATATATGACGAATTCTTAAAATTTGAGAAAGGACCAAAAACCCAATAGTAAAGTGGGAATGAAATAAACAGACTATTCATAAAGATATTCAAATGGCCCTTAAACATATGAAAAGATATTCAACCTCACTCATAGCTAGAGAGATGCAAATTAAAACTACTCTAACATGCCATTTTTTAAAACCTATCAGATATGGCAAAAATTAAAAAGCATGACAAACACATTCTGCTGGCAAGGCTGTGGGAAAAGGCATTCATATATTTTTGGTGGGAAAACAAACTGGTACAATCTTTTGTAGGAGAATTTGGCGATATCTAATAAGAGTAGATATGCACTTATATTTTGACCAAGCATCCTACTTCTGGGAATTTACCTGAAGGAAGATACATCCCAACGAGAAAATACACCTGCACAGGTTATTCGATTACAGCATTGTAATGGCAAAACATTGGAAATGACCTAAATGCCCATACAAGTAAGAGTACTTGTATTGACTATGGTATATTCACACAGTGGAGTACTATGTAGCTGTTAAAATTTTTTTTGAGAAAGATCTCCATGAACTGGTATAGTTTCCAGGGTATACTGTAAAGTGAAGGAAAAAAAAAAGGATAAAAGAATAACTGTAGTATATTACATTTCATGTAAGAAAAAAGGAGAAATAATAAACAGCCATCTATTCATTTATTTAAAAGGAAACACAGGAAGGATAAACCAGAAACCAGAGATGGATTACCTATAGGGAATAGGTGTAAACAGGATAGAAAGGACAGGAGGAAGAGAATGAGGCAGAAAGAATAGGAAGGAGTGACACTTTTTGTATAGTTCCAACTTTTAGACCTATGCTATTTCACATACAAAAAAAATTAACAAGTAATGAGCAGGAATTCATTATTAAACACAAACAAAACCAAACTGCATTACAAATGAGTAACACAATCATACTGAAAGGGGGAGCAAAGAACTAACCTACATAACTTCGTAAAATAGTATTTTGATTACGTACTCTTAAGACCAAAAAGGAAAGGAACTATATACAAATACTGCACTCTGGTTAGTAGTTTTTCATAGGGAAATATATGAATTAATTCTGAAACTTTATGTGTATTCTAGAAATTAAGCAAATAAGTGAACAGATTATACATAGTCAGATTTCTTACTGTTGGACAAGAGTATTAAGTAGAGAAAGGAGGAAGACTAGAATGAATCTGGTGTTGGTCTGGTAATGGAAGTATCTATATGAACTCATGGAGATACATACAGTATACACATACATACACACACACATATAGATCTAGAAATTGATATAGATGTATATACATACATACATTTTCTAGCTCTGTCAAGTAGGCTAGAAGCAATGACACTTCAGTACCAATGAGTACACTTAGTGCAGATTTTGGTTCTAAAAGGAACCATGGATGCTTAGAGAAATCACTGATTCCAGGGTTAAAGAAGAGAAAATATGAGTCCAGAATATCTTCTGGTGCCAGAAATTAAAGATGTATTTACAAAAAAGAATGGGGACATGTCAAAAAGACACAAGGGTCAATGGGGAGGGGTTTGTGTGGGCAAATCTGGGACATTTTGAGTAACAAAATATATGATAGTAGTGCGTTATAACCTATAGAATAACATAAGAATACATGGGCCCATTATCAATACAAAATTGAATAAAGAATGGAGATGGAAATTTCCTCACAGAATTTGAACTACAAAAAATAGAAGATGAAAACAGAAAAATCATCATTCGGCAAATCCTAAACTAACAATTGTTTCAGTAAAGAACCATGGGGGAAACACCCAAAAAACAAAAACCATGAATGTCTGCCAATTAGTGGGCAAAAGTATGAGAATATGATACAAGAATTTTCCCATAAGATACTAATTACAAATGGAAAATTTACAACTTTGACATTGGATATAGCTGGCAGATAGCACCCTAACCAAGTGATCAAAATTAACATCACTAGTAAGAGGACAAATTGACATCATGTGCTTGCTGATACACTGAAGACACACCCGTTTTGTCTTATTGTTGCCAAAAATGCATAAACTGAATTTAATTGTGAGGAAACATTAGGGAAATCCCAAATTGGGAGATCTTCTACAAATAATTGGCCTGTACTTTTCAAAAAGCCTAAGGTCATAATAGACAAACACTGAAGAGTCCCAGATTAAAGGGGTTTAAGAGAGATGACAACTAAACAATATGTGATAATGCAGTGAATCTTCAACTAGGGAGATATTAGTGGAGCAAATGGTGAAATTTGAATAAGGTCTGTAGATTAATAGTGTAAGGTGATATAATATTTTAATAATGTTAATTCCCTGATTTTGACAATTGTCCTGTGGTTGTATGTTATCATTTGAAGAACATGGAAATACTTCATTATATTTTTGCAATGTTTTTTGAGTCTGAAAGTTTTTCAAAATGAAAAGTTAAAAAAAATTAAAAAGAAGTATCTTCATCTCATCAGGGAAGTAACTTGAACAATCCCTCCACAATATATCAAGCTAACCTTGATTATTAGAGTTAAGAAAAAAACATTTGAAATTCATAGCCTTCATTTGTAATTAGTCTAACTGGAAACAAACCTTAATTTTAAAATGTAGTTCAATCTTTTCATTTACTAACACCTGACCTATAGGGCAGCAGCATTATAAACATTAAGAAAATATTTAGAGATAATGGATGGCAGACACAAGTAAGAGAATACCTTCTAACACTTAGGGATTTTCAAAGGTATGCCTCAGCAGGATTTTCTACAGCACATAATAGATGATACTTTGGCAGTAGAGGAAAGGGAGGATTTGGATTAGGTCTTTTTCTAACCTGAGATACTGTAATGTTCTAGAACTATGTGCTAAGTTAGGTAGACTCCAAAGAGCAATTTAAAATCTCCCATTACTCTGGCCAACAATCTGGGCAAGAGCATCAATAACATGTCTCTTCTTTGCTTAAAACAAACCCAGCAACAATTAAGTGTAACAGAAAATAAGAACACTGATAGAGTTTGACAAATTTATTGGTATTTTAGTAAAGACATTCATCTCAGTCGTTTTGGGATATTATTTCAACATAAACATTAAAATGAACAAAAATGGGAAGTTTGCCTACGTTAAAGCAAGTTAAATTCATGTATCTTGATATAATTAAACCATGTAAGTAAGAACTAATCGTTCTATATACATTTCCATTGTTTTACTTGGGGCTTACTCTAAACTCAAATGCAAGTGAACAAAGTATTAGGAATATATACAGGCTGCTTCTCTGGAGTTATTACCTATTAAAAGAGCTCAGCGAGTAGTTATCTATCACCAATTAAACAGTCTGAAGCTGCCTCCAAATCTAACATTGTAAGAGTTTTCAAGGAAATCATTATACTATATGTTTCTTTTATGTGTGACTATGCTTTTAAAGATGTGTTTAACTGTCACATTAAAAAAAGAATTCATATACAAAAATACAAAATAAACACAATCCTACAACACAAAGATTAACAAAGTATATGTGGTCAAAGATTCCATAAAATATGTTTAAAGATGCATTTTCTTTCCTTTTATTTTCAGTATCTAAAATGTGCTTTTGAGAGGCCACTGGTTAATATGTGTACAGTTAAAAGAAACCATATTATTGTGCTAAATAAGAATTCCTGTAATAAGTTCAAATCAAATTGGATTTCACAAGTTAGTAACATAAAATGCTTTGATAAAGTTACAGAAAGTGCATCTTTCTTATTTTTCATCTTCACACAATGTTGCCTTTTTTTTTGGTGTTTATATCCTTTAAAAAATAAGAACAGCCAAATATTTAACTATTATGTACATTTAAATTTTTGGTGGTGGTTTGTTATTTTAAAAGAAACAGCTTCCTTATGATTTGCCTGAAGATCTGGTGGAAATGCTTACAGGAACTAGCTAATAACAAAAATCAAGAGAAGCACATTCAAAATACTGATTTACTTTGGTAGCGAATGGTTGTTCTTTGAAGACTATCAAAGGTAGACAAGACCCTCTAAAGTGAAGTGGGCTATTTTAAATACTCAACAGTTTACATAAAATTTTAAAATGTTCTTTTTAAAGAGCTAAGCATCTGTATCCACTGATAGCAATGCAATAACTAGTTTATGATGATTCGAAACAAAACAAATGCCCATTAGGAAAAAAAAAAAAGCTGTATTTTCATTTTTATCTAATTTACTTTCTCAGTCAATAGTCCAGCAACATTTTCCTCCCAATACAATACTCCCTTCTCTATAAGGCTGTTCCTGGGAGCCAGACTTTAGGTTAACAAGGGAGTTAAGTTAGAGAGTAACTGCCTACAGTTTAAATAGACAACTTTTTGCTTCCCTCTTAATGTGCTAGTAGTTGTGTCTAAAAAAATATGCAATTCTTAGAAAGGTACCATTTCTGATTTTTTAAATCATCTATAACCTTCGGAAACTAATCACATGAAACTACAAAATTAGCAAATGTCTTGAAATCTGTATATAAAACATAAATTACCTTTAATTTCAAATTCTCATTTATTAGTGTACCACTCAATCTTTAAAAAAAGAAAAAGAAAAAAAAAAGGCGGCTCCAAAGATAGTCTTATACCATTCTTTAAAAAAGGAAACTGTTCCTTTTAACTTTACACCCACCCCATACCCCAATTTCAAAACACATCATTTAATTGTCTTGGTCATGGACATTTCCAAGATGAGATTTTATATTTCGCTCCCATAGCTTCTGGTTATCAGAAAACCCATGCTTTCCTTTATTGAAGGAATTTGGTCCTGCTGATGTTGGTGTATCCCTGTGTTAAAAGAAAGGAAACTTATTTAAAATGTTATATAATGACTTTCGGGCCATGTTTTTAACTCATTCAAAACACATTTGTTTAGCACCTATTATAAATGCAGGCCAAACATCAGAAGCCTCTACAGATCTTTTTAAAAATACCCTTTACACAGACCCTGTCCTAAAATTTCAGATTCAGTAGGCCTGAGAAGGAGCCAGGTAAATCTGTAGTTTTAACAAACATTTAAGGTGATTCTGATACACAGCAACCACTATAGTGGCAACCACTAGAGTTTTAAAAACCGTTGCTTGTAACCCATTAACAGGGTCATCAAATCAATTTGGTGGTGGCTTGCCATCAGCATTTATAAAAAATGAAACAGAAGATGTCATTTTATGAACTTCTGTTTCAATTTTAAATGTTTAGCTATATGAAGATATATGTATCCTGGGTGTTTAGATTTGGTTATAATGCCAGATGTATTTCTTACTTTAGGTCCCAGTCCGAAAGGGAGGCAGGCAGCCAGCCACTGGGACAGTTCCCGTGTGAATCATAGATGAAGTCTGAAGACTGATGCTTGAAGACTCAGCACTTAATTCTTTGGGATAATATATACATTTGGTAGAAGTGGGGATATAGTATAGGTTGTTTTGAAGCCCAGCTTTCTTATTAGCCTCTAAGTTATCCATTTACACATACAAAGACAGGAAACTGAACATCGTGTTAACGTGAAATAAATGTTATTTCCACAATAACAGAAACAACGGAGGAAAATTTTAAAATGTTTTTGTCTTCTTTTGATATTTGGCATCTAAATTACTAAGGAAAATGGGACACATACAATCAAGATTAAGTGGTGGGAATATCTTAAGTGAGATGAGTGAAAGCCATTTTTTTATACCTGAAAAAAACTTTTAATTTAAATTTTATATCAGAAACATTTCTCATAACTGTTTATCTGAAAAAATTTAGATTACATGTATCTGAAAAAAAATGGCATTAAAAATTATTGTTATTTTTTCTTAAAATACTAATTTTCTTTTACCAGGAGAGTAATCTCAGAAAACAAAACTCTTTTGCCCAAATATGCAAGAAAAGCTTGAACACTAATAGATTATGTGCAATTTGCAATTTATTCTTGCTCTTAATTCACTATAATTTTCTACAATATTATACAAAAATTATAATACCTTCCAATATTTTTCATCCTCATCTTTGCTTCTGGAGGCATTTCCTCTGGTTCACTCTGGAGAAAAAAGTAAGATAGAAACAGAGATGACTGCATGTAGATAGAGCTGACCCTTGCACAATGCAGGAGGATTAGGGGCACTGCCTCCACAGCGCCACAGTCAAAACCCCGTGTGTAACTTTATAGTTGACCCTCCATAGCCGCGGTTCCACATCTGAGGATTAAACCAACCTTGGGATAGCACGTTACTGAAAAAAATCTGTGTATAAATAGGCCTGTGCAGTTCAAACCTGTGTTGGTCAAGGGTCAACTATATTAAAATCACTTGATTACCAATAATGCTAAATTTTATATCTAAGTCTGAAATTTTGGTGAAAGGAGAAAATCATTTATCTTAACTACATTAAAAAAAAAACCCCTCATGCTTCTAGTGTGCTGATTCTGCATAAAGAAAAAAAATCTGGTAAAAACTTGATATTCTAGGGACTTCCCTGCCAGTCCAGTGGTTAAGAATTCCGTGCTTCCATTGTAGGGGGCGTGAGTTCGATCCCTGGTTGGGGAACTAAGATCCCGCATGCCGTGCAGCGTGGCCAAAAAACAAACCAACAAAACACAAGAACAAAAAAACCCCCCAAAACAAAAACAAAACCCCCCAAAAAACTTGATATTCTAGAACTAAAACTATTTGTTTACTATAAGCTACACGTTGTGTTAAATGCTTTAATATGCACTATCTTTGAAAACCCTAACAATCCTACAAGGTGGGTATGAGTATCATCGTTCACATTTTGTAGGTAAGGTAAACAAGGTTAACTTGTCCCAAGTCACAAAACAGCTAGACGCCAAAGCAAAGGCTCTTAACCATTTTACTGTATTGCTCCTTCTCAAAAATGTCTCCTTTACTGAAAAGACATCTTGAAAGCTCATTCTCTACTACTTTTCCAGTTACAGCTCGTGGAAAGATATATGACAAGTGTCTTTTAGATGTTTTTAAGTATAAATGTTACTGATGAGCTAAATATTATTTTTTACACAGTCATCTGCAAGATCCAGCTTAAAGGGATTTCTACTGGTCAAATCTGGGAAAATTTGAGCATTATAACCTGTTAAATAGAGCCTACACTTATAAAAGCTCTTTCTTACGGTAAGAGACAATTAATAAACATAGAAGGGATGAAAGAATGAAAAAAATCACCATTCGGCAAACATCATAATAATTGATTCTGGTAAGAATCATCAATGAATGTTAACACTCATGAGTGAACACTTAAGAAATTATGTATTTTCACATATTCTTTTTTAAAATTTTAGTTATTTATTTTTGGCTGCGTTGGGTCTTCATTGCTGTGCGCGGGCTTTCTCTAGTTGCAGCGAGTGGGGGTTACTCTTCATTGAGGCGCACGGGCTTCTCATTGAGGTGGCTTCTCTTGTTGTGAGCACGGGCTCTAGGCACGTGGGCTTCAGTAGTTGCGGCACGTGGGTTCAGTAGTTGTGGCTCGCGGGCTCTAGAGCGCAGGCTCAGTAGTTGTGGCACACGGGCTTAGTTGCTCCGTGGCATGTGGGATCTTTCCGGACCAGGGCTCAAACCCGTGTCCCCTGCATTAGCAGGCAGATGCTTAACCACTGTGCCACCAGGGAAGTCCCCTTCACATATTCTTAAAACATATCCCCACAAGATAAATTTTAATTATGAAAGATAAAACAGTAATTTGACAGTAGAGAAATCTGGCAGACATCACTTTAACTAAATGATCAAAGTTAACATTGCCAGTAATGGGATATACTGACATGTGCTCCTGATATGATGCATTGAGAACTTGGCGTCACTTCTGTGGTATGCCTGCCAAAAGGAATGTGAATCTAATCATAAGGGAACATCAGACAAATCCAAACTGAGGGACGTTCTACAAACTAACTGGCCTGAACTCTTCAAAATGTTAATGCCATGAAATACGCAGAAAAACCCAGGAGTTGTCCAAATTAAAAGAGACTAAAGAGATACAACTGAAAAAGTATTTTTAAATTTCAAAATTAACTAAATGAACACACTCTTTGTACAATATATTTCAGGCTTAGATATATATCCAAGGTTAATTAATATGTTCTGCAGAAAAAGGAAGAACCAGATGAAGATTTTATTTCCTTTTTTTTTTTTTTTGGCCACACTGCGTGTCATGCGGGATCTTAGTTCCCTGACCAGGGATCAAACCGGTGCCCCCTGCAGTGGAAGTGCAGAGTCTTAACCACTGGACTGCCAGGGAAGTCCCAGATGAAGACTTTAGATGCATGTGTTCTTTTACCTAAGAGACAAGTTTATCCCTACCAGTCATTACCATCTTATAGCAGAAAGAGTGTTGTCTGAACCTGTCTAAAATTTCTTTAAAAACAGGGAAAACAGTAAGGTATGATGCAAAGAACATAGGACAAGAAACCAGAAAGCTCAGTTCTAGTTCAACACTTGTGCACAATACTTATGCACACTTAATTTCTCCATTTGGAAAATAAGAATAACCATATCACACAATTCACAAGGATATATGGAGGATAAAATAAAGTTGTGTGAAAAGATTCAAATTGTTAGGCGTTCAAAGCAAGCCATTACTATTATGTAGGTGCTTACTATTTCCAGCCTCTCTACTTCTGCACATGTTGTCCCCTTCTTCCTACATTGTCCTTTCCTGATTAACAATCTGTACAAACCAAAATGCTACCTAATCTCTCTCTTTTTAAAAATTAATTAATTAATTAATTTTTGGCTGCACTGGATTTTCGTTGCTGCAAGCGGGCTTTCTCTAGTTGCGGCAAGCAGGGGATACTCTTTGTTGTGGTGCGCAGGCTTCTCATTGCAGTGGCTTCTCTTGTTGCAGAGCACGGGCTCTAGGTGCACGGGCTTCAGTAGCTGTGGCTCGCGGGTTCTAGAGTGCAGGCTCAATAGTTGTGGCGCACGGGCTTAGTTGCTCCGCGGCATGTGGGATCTTTCCGGACCAGGGCTCAAACCCGTGTCCCCTGCACTGGCAGGCGGATTCTTAACCACTGCGCCACTCTGGAACATATACATATTGACTAGATCTTTTGGCAGAATCACCTGCACTATTGTTATTCCTCATGGGGATACAGGAAGAAAGCACTATAGCTGCCTTTTAAAGCTGAACACATGCATAATGTCTCACTGAAGACTCCAACTATAAAAATTATTGAAGATAGCAGTATTGAATTTTTCTTTTTTTAGATCCTACATATTTCATAGCACATATATATATTATTACTACTAATAAGCATTTGTTGATTTGATTAAGTTCCTTGCCCCCCTAAAGTCAATAATATTTTAAATAATCCCACAACCAAATTAAATAAATAAACAAATATCCAGATTTTGCAATGTCATTTAAAAAAAAACAACAACTGTTCAGAGTTGCAAAAAAAGTTCACTAGTACCATTAGTACAACTTGACAATTTGCCACTAACATCTTTCTTAAAGAACTTCTTAAAGTAAAACAAACAAAACTAGGTATCAACTTACATCTTCATCTTCATTAAAAGCTGCTGCTACTGAAAGGGTTTTTGGAGCAAGAGTTGGAACGGTTTCCTTAGGTTTCTGAAGAAGAAACATTAAAAAGAGTATAATATAATGCTTACACACGCTTATTTAATGATAAAAATAATTTATCTTCAAAGATTCAACTTTATGTTTTCATAGAAACATATAGTAAGGAACTAAGAACAAACATTGGAGAAATCTACTTTCTTTTTGAAAATGTGGGTTATCAATGGGTAGATTTTACTTTGTTAATTATATGTCCATTTGTTTTCATCCTGTAAAAGATTTTCTAGTTAGGGTCTATAATTTAATATCACTTAGCTAAAAGGTACCTGGTACAGGTAAGAGAAAATGAATATTAATACCTGCCCATAGTAACATTAAAATTAAGCACAGTGTGCCTTGAGACAGACATGAAGACCCATCTTTCTCTACTAGCTAGCTGCCTACTGGACAGCGCCACTTAGAGCTCCCAGGGGTACTGCAGTGCTCTTTAAGTGCTCAAGCCAGAAAACCTTTTCTTCAACTTGCACATTTTATTGTAAGGTCCTATTAACTAGATCTCTATTAAATAGACTTAAATCTCCCCCTGCCTTCCCAGCTTACTACCACACTACCAACACTATGGCCCCTTAGCATTACTTGCCTGAACTGCTGTTAGAAATACCATCTCCCCACCTTCTGTGTTTATTTTCCTCTAATTCTCTATACTGGTACCAGAGTAATGTTTCTAAAATGCAAATCTGTTTAAGGCTCCAGACTCCTTATAATGATTCCATGGCTCCTCTAGAACCCAGAGAATAAAACCAAACTATATTATGGAGTACAAGTCCTTTATGATTTGGTCCTGTGGTCTTATTTGGGGGGCTTTTTATCCCTGCATTTGCCTACCAAACACTTCCTAACTATGAACAATTTCCTGAATGCATCATGTGGCTTCACATCTAAACTGCCTTTGCATAAAAGTCTTTTTTTTTTTTTTTGGCTGTGCTGCACGGCTTGTGGGATCTTAGTTCCCCGACCAGGGATTGAACCCGGGCCCACGGCAGTGAAAGCACCAAGTCTTAACCACTGTACCACCACGGAATTCCCTGCATGAAACTCTTTTTATCTGAGATGTCCCTTTGCCTCTTGCCTGCACTTAAGCCAACTCTAGCATCACCTCACCAGTAAAATCTCTGAGCTGCTGAAACAAAATTAACTATCCCTTCTTGTATAACAGAAACACTTTTTATAAACAATGTTTGTTTCTGAAGAAATAAAAATGTCCATTTGGAAATTATGCATAGTAACTCTAGAAACACCCTTTACTCTTAAAGATGTCACATATTTGATGTTGTACATAAACATAAGACACAAGTAAGTATTTGTTGGTTGTCTGACTATCTTTTCGCATCATATAATCAAAAGCAACAGTTTCAACTATTTTCATATCCTACACCTCACTTCGCCAAGATTATGTTTACACTTTGGTTTACTTTATGAAAAAAGGTTTTTTGTTTTCTAAAGATTAAAGTTTTACTGAATAGGCCTTTTCAAGCATAACCCTCCCAACTAAAATGATCAGCAATTACTAAATCACGTCAATGATCTAGCAAAAGTAGGGATATGGATATCTGACTTAGGAGCTGTGTTCAAGCACCGTAAAATCTATTATCTAGGGGAACACCTGTATGAGAAATGTACATGAGAACCACATGTTTAATGACTATCAAAAAAAGTAAATATCTATGCAGGTAGGCCTATGCAACTTTATAAAAAACATATTAAACCAAAAGAATCAGCTCAAATTGGGAGAGGAGTCATGAAGTAATGAAATTACAAGCTGAATGTCTTTTGTTCACACTAAATTTTTTAGAAAAAGGAAGAAAAGGAAAAAAGCAAAACAGCATAGGGTGGGAGTAGGGGTTCTGAGGAATGGTAGCTTTTTTAAAACTAGAAGTATAGCTCAAACACACTGACTCTAGTAGGAATCTGATCCATATCATATTTTTAAGATCTTTGAATGACATCTAATGAAGAAATCAAGCTGTATGCATCCAGGCAACTGAGCATTAATTTTCACAGAACAGACATGAACAAACAACTTAAAAGCAATTTTAGGATTATTCTCCTTACACAAGAATGTAACCATCTTCCAAAGCCAATAGCAATACACTATTCAAGTAAGTTTCTTTTTCTTAAAGAAGAGATCTGTTTAGTTGAACCACATGAAATTAACACTTCTGTAGATCAGAAATAGTTAAATCTCTAAACTTCATACGCTTCAACCTAATACTTCAAATACTTTCCAGATACTCCAGGAAATTAATTAATAAGTATTAATTCAAGGTTTACATCTTAAAACAAGGAATCAAAAGTTGATCTGTAAAGGACTACTATCATAGATTATAATACTCAATGTCCATTTGTAGCTTCAAAGTAAGGTAATCAGGAAGCTCTTATTAAGCAATACCTTACTAACATTAATCTTTTAAAATACAAATAAATGATTTCTAGATATTATTTTTAATATCACTGGAATTAAAAGATAAGAAAAATAAACTGAAACTCTAAAAATATTTTTCAGAGGTCTTGCTCAACTTAGGAAATTCTAAGGTATTATTACTTTATAAATCACACAGTCCCTATAATAGTTGTTCCTTCTCATATTCCAAACCCTTTTTAAAAACAGCTTTGTTGAGTTATAATTCATCCAGACCTTTCTTGAATATAGAGCCACTAATTTCTTAAATACTTACATGTAATAAGTTCATGCACCAATGTATCTTTTTATACATCTTTGTATACTTAATTTATCATAATCCAATAAAAGCAGGTTTCGAAAACAAATTTTCAGACCCATTACAAATATAATATATAAAATAACAACTCACACTTGAGCCAAGTTTGATGGATATGGCTGAGGCTTTCTTTGTCATCTGACTACCTATGGCAAATCCAAACTTGGAGATCTTTGTAGGCTTTGTTGGGAGGTCTGCAGCTTCTTCTTCAGCTGATCGCTTCTCAGCGCTGCGACTGGAATTTTCCCCTCCATTACTGGAAGAAACAGTCTTAGTTTTCACAGGTTTTTCTGCTTCTTCTTCAGGTCCTGGTGAAGTCGAAACAACTTACCAAGATGAGCTATTTTTACTGAGCAGATTGATGGGAGCAGCAACCTCAAAAAGCATCGTTATAAGGAAGATACCTCTGCAGTTGTCACCTACTGAACCCAACAGTCTCTTCCACTGTTTGTTAGAGTATACAGCAGGAACTGAGATTGTGTGGCAGTAGAAGAGGCTCCCATGAATTAACTAGCATAAAATACAGAGCAATTTAAAATTATAAATATAGAGTTCACAAAAAGTAAGACCCTTCAACTAAACACTGTAAGTTGTACAATAATCTAGTTATTTGTGGAATTTTTTTTTATAAATTAAGATCTATAAATTCTATACAAACTGGTTTGCTGGCAGTTAGTCACATCATAGGATAATACACTTGACTAATAAAAAGTCTAATATTCTTCAATAATGTACTACTAGTTATACAAAGTACCCTGTTATGAACAGCCCATTATTACCCAAACTACAGTGTTAGTACAGCCTGGAGTAATCTTCTTGAGTGATGTGTTCTTCATGAACATTTCACACAATCTTTAGTTAGAAAGGAACTTCAAGGAAGACTTCAAGGTCATCCCTTCTTGAGTAACTGCATTCTACTCTCAAAGCTTGATTAACATCTGTTTAGGCTACTCTTAATATCAACAACTATATTTAGGTTTATATATTATTTTTTCTCATGAAAGAAAGATGAGCTAATGATAATTTCAAACAGAAGGCATACATATGTAGATATGGAATGCAAGATGTCTTTCAGTAATTTTGCTTCTTTATATTAATAAATGAAATCAGTTCTCATCTTGAATATCTTAGGCCTGTTACACATGAAGGCTATTTAAAAACATATTGGGAGGTAAGACAGAAGGCTGGCTGATTATTAAATATTTTATTTTCTTTCCCAAGTTTACCAATTTACTCTATAGAATGTATTCTGCTACACTGGATGAATAGTTTATGGAGAAAGAGAAGGTTCTCTAAGGGATGGCCCTGACAACAGCTAAGAAAACAAGACAAAAAGCTAGAATGGGTAGAAAAGGGGAAATCAAACAGACTGACAAGTAATGAATTAAAAGACAGGATGTTATAGATCCCAATCTATATAGTTTTGGAATGATGGGGTAGCTAAATTAATAAGCACTTTGAACAGAACATTTTATTTTGTTTACAGGAAAATAAAACGAACTCTTTATTACCTTTAGACAAGAGGTGAAAGTTTTAATAACAATGTAGAGGGGAGAAATTAAGCAGGATTAGGTTTTGGGATTTCCCTAGGAAGCAAAGACAGCACTGGAATAGTTGTCTGAGGTGCCATTCACTTATTTAGACATAAAATTACAAAAGCACCTGAAGAATGTAAGATTGCTATTCAATATTTGAAATTTAGAATTTAGAATTTCTTACAAAAAAGACAGTATTATGCAAACATTTTTTCAAAGTCTACCACTAAAAGCATTTATGCTAAATTTTATTCTGTATTCTATGTGTAGTTTTAATCAAGTATGAATTTTACAGTAAAACCCAAACAGTAATAACTACTTCTTCTTTGTGACTGACACACAGCTAAAACTGGAAACTCATTGGCTCTACGTATCAGAGCATATAGAAACACATAAAAAAGCCACTGGATTTACATATAGAAGCAATCTGTACACTAAAGGCACAAGTCTGTGTAAACACAAAGTCTGAAAAACATCAAAACAAATAGAATAAAGAACATTTAGTCTTGATTTTAGTGTAACTCTGCTCTTTGAACTGTGACTCAAGGGTTATAATTAGTCAAAATTTCTGGTTCTTTTAAAACCTATCTTTTCTTAATTCTAGGTCTCCTTTTACCCAGAAAATAATTCTGGAACAAAGAAACTAGAAAAATCAAAGCATAAATACGACAAAAAGTGAAAAACATAATTCTTACTATAACATTAATAACAAGAATCAAGTGCGACAACTAACTGAACTAGTATGTGCTAACACATGAAACACAATACTATCTGTCCAATCCTATGATGCTTAGGGAAGATTTCTATAGTGAATGCTCTAGAAAAATGTAGCATGAACAGGGGAGTTGGGAAAACTACTCTACCATTAATTAAGTAATCAACTGTCAGCAACTCAATTTTATTCACATCTGTGGTTCTGTCGTCTGAAGAGGCAAACTATCAAGACCATTAAAGTGTTTTAAAGTCCATTAAGTGTTTTCCTTTAAATACAACGTGTACTACTTTAGTTTGTATTAATTCTAAGCAAACAAAATGTGTAGATTAATGTGAAATCAAATTACACATGGTACTAGCATTTTGGGGGAGGAGAGGTGGGCCTTGGAGTACAAAGGTACCTTACTTTGAAAAAAATTACCCAATAAGTTTCAAGTCCATAAGGATACCCTTCATGACGCATTGGCATTCTGGTAACTTCTTCATCTGAAAAAAGGGTACATACCTATCTCTCTAACAGGACATATTCAAGAACCTCCTGGCACAATAAATGTCAATTTCATTAAAGTAGTTTTAGATAACCTAAAATAGCCTGAGGTGGGCATGATTACAATATGACTAGCTCTTCTCTAAAGCTTCTACTTATTTCAAGGAACTACAAAAATTTAACCAAAGGGAGGGAAAAAAAATCTACCTAAAGCCTTACCCTTAATATTATCCCTTCTCTTTAAGGTGAGAGCAGGTAGTTCAAGTAAGTAGCTTCTCTTATTAACATAAATTCATGTTAACTATGTTAACTCATTAAAAAATACTTATATTTCCAACTTACTGGACTGTTCAATAGGAGTTAAAAATCAGAATAATCTCTAGGTAAGCCCCCCAAGACAAACTTGATACTGTTTTAAAACAGGGCCTATTTGCTGTAAAATTATCAATTTAGCAATATCCATGGTATGAATGTTTTAACTATGACTTCTTTGTACAATTTCATTAAAAATATCTGACATTCAAAATGGTTTACATGTAAACAGTAGTATTTTCTTTCAAAGGAAGGCACACCCAAGGCAAATTATGTAGACGTTATTAAGGGATATTACTTACTCTAAGTCACCAACAAGGAGACAATAATTTTTGATAGCAATTAGCAAAGATAACTTTATATTACCCCTTCACAAAAATATGCTAAAGTAGAAACATCAATATTCATACTACAGAGCGAATTATCCCCAACTGAAAGGGTGGTGGACAAATTATATAGTGGAATTATGCTGACGCTTAAGGTACATTTTTTTTTGTTTCGTTTTGTTTTTTTGGCCACCCGGCATGCCTTGTGGGGTCTCAGTTCCCCGGTCAGGGATTGAACCCCGGCCAGGACAATGAAAGCCTGGAATCCTAACCACTAGGCCACCAGGGAACTCCCTTAAGGTACACTTTGGCTCACATTAAACACATCTCAGATACTCAGTCAAGACAGTTAGAAACCCATTCTAAAAGTTAAAAGGTAGTCTAAAAGTCAGATAAGATTCTTCAGGCTACAGATCTTTGTTTTTCCTCAAACTACTAATTTTTAAATGTAATTTTACTTGATAATTCCCAAGACAATTTTTGACGACAAAAAAACCGCTAAGGAGGTAGCACTAAACGGTTTAAACTGTTGCTTCATAAACTATTTTACTAGTAAAACAACAACAACAAAAAACAAGACGGGAGGGGAGTGAGAAGGGGGAAAGGAATTTGGGCTCAACTAATGGCACCGTACGTGTTTTTTAAAAAGGAATTTCTGGGTCCAAAGTAACCGAACATTACACTTTTCTCAATTTTTGTTCCCAAGTTAAATCACATTAAACTTGTTAGGAGGTCCTAACAGTTGCCTTCATATACTATTAATCTTCTGTATTTTCTCATATTAAATACTTTCAGGGATAAGACGTGAAGAAGAGTTAAGAGTGTGGTACTTAAAACGTTCTAAAGACATTATGCTCAGCTCGCACGTGTTAAGTCACTAGCCTTGTGAGGACAAAGGGGCGGGAGGGCTGGAGAGATTACAGGATGTTTCTTTTCCTTAATGCACAAGACCCAAATTTAGAGGAGTGGAGGTGACAGAATAAAGATAGCTGTAACCTGAGTTTACATCGTAACAAAATACAGGAAGAGTCACACTAGCCTATTTAGCCACCTAAATATCTGGCGTGCAGTTAGCTGGCAACAGCCTAGCACAGAAAAGGCAGACAGTTCAAAGAAAGACAACTAAACCGTAACCCTAGACCCGGCAGATTAAACCAGGAGGCAGGCAAAGGTATTCCTCTTTCCCTCCATCGCCTTGACCCGTCCCATTACAGGATCAGAATTAGGCTTGAAAATAAAGGAAAGAAAAAGGCCAGGGTAGTCCACCTCCTCAGTGAAAAGGGAGCAGCAAACTAACTCCTAAGTGTAACTGAGAGGCCGGCACCGTCGGAAACTCGGCCTGCGGCCAGTTCCTGCCGCCACTGCTCGGTGACTCGCACTGAGCGAGCGCCCGGGTGCGTTTTGTGTGACTACGTCCGCACCGCCCTCCTAGTCCCACCCCGAGTTCGGTCCCCCTTTCTGGGGCCCATCTCCCTTCTCTTCGGAAGCAGGGCCTCCGCTGGGGCCAGGAGGTGACGAACAGTGACCGGCTCTCCCCCGGCAAGGAGGCGATGTGGGCCCGGATGCCACCGGGCCGCAACGGGCGTGCCCAGGGCTTGTCTGGGCCCAGCACCTGGCCGGGTGAGCGCCAGATCCGCTCTTCTCGCCCCGGCCTACTCCCCCCACCCCGGGGAGCTCAAAGAAAGGCCCAGAGCATCCCACGTAGCCCGCGACGCTGGGGTTATGTTCACCTCCGGCGGCTCCAGCTCGCTGCGGCTTTTCAGGTTTCTCCTCTCCCGCCTTTCCGTCCGCCATTTTCCCCGCCGCGGCCTCCCCTGCAGCCACGCCAAGGACGTCACGGCCCCGCCCAGCAACCATTGAGCTTCGGAGCCCGCCTTGGAAGCGGCAGCCTAGAGCGGCCCTAGAGCGTGAAGGGCCTCTGGGAAACGGAAATGGATATGATATCATCGGCGAGCATCCTCTGAGGGAAGGGCGGGGTAGGTTGAGCGGTCCGAGGACTGGTTAGGGACTTGACTAGAGGTGGGTTAGATTTTCATGGTTTACTGGCGGATTCAGGGAAGTGAGGGGAGGTGGGATCATAACCCTGGAAACGCTGGTGAGCTCAGGTGAGGTTTCTGCAAACTGGCCGACCGAAGCTAGCCAGGCTCTTTCATTCTGTCTGGTTTGCTAGATCACGTGTACCCACTCAAAAAAAAAAAAAAAAAAAAGGACCGAATTCTTATTCCTACCTAAAAGCAAAATCAACGTTTATCGAGCGCCCTCTTGTGTCAGGCGCTATCTCGTTTAATCCCCACAATAGTCCAATGCGGAATTGCCCTCTTTTAATTAGCTGTGAGAGTCGAGGCCAAAGAAAAATTTGTCTAAGGTCGCGTAGGCAAGTGGTAAAACTGATTTTTCTACAAGCTGCAATTTCTGTGTCAAGAGAAGTTACTTTGTTACGTGAAGACCACAGTAGTTTCTGCCTTAGTTAGAAACCTTTAGTGTATCCCCAGAGTTTGCAGAATGAAGTCCAAGCGTTATATTGGGCCCCAGCCTAACTTTTCAGCTTCATCTTCGCTTTTTCTCCATATTTATACTGCCCTCTTGCTATACGGGGTCGATTCCTTGCCTAGGGAACTGTAGTTTCTGGGTTTGCAGTCCAATATACAGTGAGTGTTACAGAAGTTGGTCTTACGGAGTCAGAACTTGGGTTGGAATCCCTTTACTGGCTGAGTAAACCTTGAGGGTTTCTTACTGTCTACAGACCTATGTTTCCTTCTCTATAAAATAGAAATAATAATAGTACTTCCTCAAAGGGTGGTCCTGGGGATCAAATGAGATAATAAATTCCATATACCATTCTTTGATCATTGTATACTTCCCTCAATATGTGTTAAAAAGAAAACAAAGTTCTCCCTAGGTGGCTCAAAAATTCCTTGACCACAGAGACCATTAAAAAAATTTTTTTTTTCTTCACAGCAGTTTGTATTGCACATTTCATATATGAAAGGTGCTGAGTATTTGTGAATGGATGACTCCTCAGGCTCCGAGTCTGGAGAATGCAGAAAGAATCAAAGTGTGTTTCCCACAACAGAAGCAGGGTGGTTTGCTGATACGGTGATTTGGTGATTTGAAGTCCCTGGTCCACCATCTATGACAGTATATGTAAAAGTGCCCAGCAAACTATTTTACATAGAATAGGTAATTCATGTTTGTTTTATTTTTCCTAGATGTGATCTTCAAAAGTTACTTAATTGCTGAGTCTCTTTTTTTTTTTTTTCGCCCGTACCAAGCGGCTTTCAGGGGTCTTAGTTCCCCGACTAGGGACTGAACTCAGGCCCTCTGCAGTGAAAGCGTGGAGTTCTAACCACTGGACCGCCAGGGAATTCCTGAGACTCTTACTTTTAATCATTTTTTAAATGGAGACATAGGGACTTGCCTGGTGGCACAGTGGATAAGACTCCATGCTCCCAATGCAGGGGGCCTGGGTTCCATCCCTGGTCAGGGAATGAGATCCCACATGCCGCAACTAAGAGTTCACATGCCACAACTAAGGATCCTACCTGCTGCAACTAAGGAGCCCACGAGCTGCAACTAAGGAGCCCCCTGCCACAAGTAAGGAGCCTGCAACTAAGACCTGGTGCAACCAAATAAATAAATAAATAAATGGAGACATAAACATGTGATTTTTATTTGTAATTATGTATGTATTTACTTATATATGCTTTTTTTTGAGTTTTTATGTGTATCCATTTATTGATTGCTGGGAATACAGCTTATTGAGGATACATGACATGATGCTTATATTTTTAAATGAGAAAAATGAAGTTTAGAGAGGTCACATACAGCTATCCAGTTCCATATATCACACTGCAGAAGTTAAGGATGCAAGATATTAATCCATTCACTTGTCTGTTCCATGAGGTCATATTGTGCATATCTTGCTCACCATTGTTTCCCTAGGACCTAGATTATACCAGTTTTCAATAAATATCAATTGAAGAAGTGATGCATGCAATCTTCAGTAACCCCCAGCAAATGGGTTAATGGATGAAAAGGCAGTGGAGTGCAGGGCAAAGAGCAGCAGCATTGATTGCATCAGACAAAACCGAATTTAGATTATAACCCTGCCATTTGCTAATCTGTGAGTTTGAACGGATAAGGTAATCTTACTGAATATATTTTAACTGTAAAAATGTACTAATACTTATAGGGTTACTGAGAGGAATAAGTGTGATAATACAGGTAAAATTTGTAATACAGTGCCTGGCTTGTGGCGGGCACTTGCTTAATAGTAGCTATTGTTTGCAGTCTCTAAAGAACTATTCAAATAATGAGTAAACAAAATGGAATCAAAAATGAAAATGGAGAGTAATATAGACAACTATTATTATAATTTATGTGAGTTTTTAAAAAATTATTTATTTTTGGCTGCGTTGGGTCTTCATTGCTGTGCACGGACTTCCTCTAGTTGTGACGAGTGGGGGCTACTCTTCGTTGCTGTGCGCAGGCTTCTCGTTGCGGTGGCTTCTCGTTGCAGAGTATGGGCTCTAGGCGTGCGGGCTTCAGTAGTTGTGGCTCACGGGCTCTAAAGCACAGGCTCAGTAGTGGTGCACAGGCTTAGTTGCTCCGCGGCATGTGGGATCTTCCCGGACCAGGGCTCGAACTGTGTCCCCTGCATTGGCAGGCAGATTCTTAACTACTGCGCCACCAGGGAAGTTTCTATTATTGTAATTTAAATGTGTAATTTGTGAGGTGATAGTTATAATATCCAACATATATTTATGCTTACTATATGCCAAGCATAGTCTGCAATTTTTTTAACATGAAATCAAGTACATTAAATCATCACCCTATGAATTAAGTGCTACAATTACTTTATTTTTATAGAAGAGGAAACTGGGACACTGAAAAGATAAGTAAGAGGTGGAGCCGAGCCTGGAATTCAGGCACAGAGCTACAACAAATTAGAGGGGAAAAGTGACTAATCATGGTTTCACTAACCTTGTTTTTGTTTTTTAACTTTCAAATTTCTTTACAGCCCAAATTAAGATGAAAACATATTTCTATTCATCCAAGTAATCCAAAACACTCATTCACTGGTTAGATCAGGGTTGGCCCCATGACCCTGTAATATTAAATTACCCAGTTGGGCTGGAGCTATCTGATGTTGTACCATGAAATACAGAAGCAGCATTGCACTGGGTGTCAAGTGACAGCAGCTCATGGGCTTTGTTTTGTGTGTGTGTGTGCGCTTACATTTTTTAATTTTAATTTTTATTTAATTTTTGTTTTTTTTCAAATTCTTTTCTAATTTATCACTAACCTTGGTTCTTAATTCAGCCTGTAATCCCATTATATTTCCCTATACCATTCTCAAGATTTAGTATACATCAGAATCATCTTTTTTTGGCTGCGTTGGGTCTTCGTTGCCGTTCGCGGGCTTTTTCTAGTTGCAGCAAGCGGGGGATACTTACTCTTCGTTGCGGTGCACGGGCTTCTCATTGCGGCGGCTTCTCTTGTTGCAGAGCACGGGCTCTAGGTGCGCGGGCTTCAGTAGTTGCAACATGCGGGCTCAACAGTTGCGGCACCCGGGCCCTAGAGAGCAGGGCTTCGATAGTTGTGGTGCATGGGCTCAGTAGTGGTGGCACACGGGCTCTAGGGTGCTCAGGCTTCAGTAGTTGTGGCGCACGGGCTTAGTTGCTCTGCGGCTTGTGGGATCTTCCTGGACCAGGGATCGAACCTGAGTCCCCTGCATTGGTAGGCAGATTCTTAACCACTGTGCCACCAGGGATGTCCCTGAAAGGCTTCTTAAAACAGTTAAAACTGGTGCCACGGACAGAGTTTTTGATTCAGTAGACTCAGTGGGTGGGGCCCCCAAATTTACATTTCTAACTAGTTCGCAAATGATGAGGCTGCTAGTCTGGGGACCACACTTTGAGAACCATGACCCTAATCCACTCACTTTCCTAGACTATTTCCCACTTTCTCTGCCCTCCCCTCAATTGATGACTTTGATTCTTATTTTCAGTAAGAAAATAATAGAAATCAAAACAGAACTTCTGTATATTCTCACCATATCTGTGGTGTGGTACCTGCGTTTGTACCTAGATTTTCTGTCTTCTTTTCTGTTACTAATGCAGTAAATCCCATCTTTCTTGCTTATACAAGGTCTCACTCCACTGTTTTATCAGATCCTCCCCACCCCGCCAACTACTGGATCATTTCCAACAGCAAACATACATGCTTTATATCTCCCATATCTACAAAACAACTATAGCAAAATTAAAAACTCTTCTCTTGATCTCATAACTCCCTCTAGCTCCTTATTACTATTCCCCTTCATATAGTAATTCTTTAAAAGGATTGTTTATACTCATTGTCTCCAATATCTCTTTGGTATTTGGTACCTACTCTGCTACCACCCTGGTCCAACTCACTATTATCTTTCACCTTTGTTTCTGCAGTAGCCTCCTGGCTGGTCCCTCTCTTCTCGTCTCAATACAGCAGCCAAAGTGACCCTTTTAAAATGAATCAGATTGATTGACTTAATAAAAGGTGCTTGTTATGTGCCAGGCACTGTACCAAGTCCTGGGGATACAGCAGTAAATAAGATAGAAAAGGGAGTTCCCTGGTGGCGTAGTGGTTAGGATTCTGGGCTTTCACTGACGAGACCCGGGTTCAATCCCTGCTTGGGGAACTGAGATCTTGCAAAAATTGACACAACATTGTAAATCAACTGTACTTCAACAACAAAAAAAATTTTTTTACAGACTTCCCTGGTAGTTCATGGGTAAGACCCCACGCTCCCAATGCAGGGGGCCTAGGTTTGATCCCTGGTTGGGGAACTAGATCCCACATGCATGCCGCAACTAAGAGTTCGCATGCCACAACTAAGAGTCCACATGCCACAGGGAAGATCCCGTGTGCTGCAACTAAGACGCAGTGCAGCCAAAATAAATGAAAAAGAAAGAAAGAAAAGAAAGGAAAGAAAGAAAGAAAGAAAGAAAGGAAAGAAAGAGTAGGCAATTTTAAAAAATGTTAAAAAGGACAGAAAAAAAATCCCTGCCCTCATGGAGCTTGCATTCTAGTCATCCTGTTAAAATATCAGGAACGTGTCACTTTTTTGCTCAAGACCATCTGATCTTCCCATCTTATTCAGAATAAAAACCAAGTCCTTACAATGAGAGGCTTACATGACAGACCCCTAGCTACTCCTCTGACCTCATCTTTATCTCTCTTTACCCACTCTGCTTCAGCTACATTAGCCTCCTTGTGTCTTGAACCCTCTCTCAGGGCCTTTGCACTCATTGTTCCCTTTACTGGAAATTCCCTTTCCTCGTATCGCCATAGCTCACTCTCACTTTCTTCAGGTCTTTGCTCAAATGTCATCTTCTCAGTCTTTGTGCAAATTAGAAAAGGGATACCCTGTTATTGGGTGCAATCTTTTAAGCACTTGGCTTAAAGGCAGATAGTACCTGTGTATGAAGAAAACAGTGCTTCTTCTAGCAAACATGGCCCTGCACCAGAGTGCATGGCTTGGAGAGGGTTGTATGGGTGTTCTTGCACAGTGAGCAACCTACTTAGAAGACAGTCCCCAACCACCTTGTATAAAATGGTAATGCCTCCCCACTACAGCATTCCCCTTTCTCCCTTAACCTTCATATTATTACCATCTGACATTTTATATTATTTATGTCTTGTCTCCTTTCTGCCTGCAAGAATTTATATCCATGAAGGCTGGGAATATTTTGTATTCCCACTGCTGTATCACCAACACCTAAAATGCTTCTGGGCACGTAGTAGGTACTCAATAAACATTTGCTGAATCAATGAATGAGCCAATGAGGAAGATAACCTGCTAGACTGGGAAAAGTAAGACAATTGCTGTGATAAGGAAATCAAGGAAGAAGTTTTTCAAGGAGGGAAGAGTTCAGTGAGATACTCATGGTCTTTTTTAATTAGTAAAAAGTGGCCACTGAATCTGGCTGGAAACAATACAACTTATGTAAGGACAGATCACAGTTTTATCAAGCAGTACTCAAGCTGCACAGTTCGACATGGCAGCCACTAACTACATGTGACTATTAAGCACTTGAAGTGTGGTTCGTGCAACTGAAGAACTGAACTCAATGTTATTTAAGTTAAAACACCGAAGCAGTTAGCTTTTGTTAAACACAATTCTGTCGTTTTGGTAGGATTGCATTTTACTTTAACAATTGAAAATTTAGCATTCGTATATTTTTTCTTAAAATGACAAGGTTTATTTAGAGAGATACACACTCCATAGTATGAGCTGTCTCAAAAGGCGAGAGGTGGCCCCAGGGCACGGGGTCATCTAGGAAAATGAGAGCAGTGCTGGGAGACACATACTCCACAGAGTATGGGCCATTTCAGAAGGCGAGAGTAGCCTAGTATTCATATTAAGATGTGCTATAGGGCTTCCCTGGTGGCGCAGTGGTTGAGAATCTGCCTGCTAATGCAGGGGACACGGGTTCGCGCCCTGGTCTGGGAAGATCCCACATGCCGCGGAGCAACTAGGCCCGTGAGCCACAACTACTGAGCCTGCGCGTCTGGAGCCTGTTCTCCGCAACAAGAGAGGCCGCGATAGTGAGAGGCCCACGCACCGCGATGAAGAGTGGCCCCCACTTGCCGCAACTAGAGAAAGCCCTCGCACAGAAACGAAGACCCAACACAGCCAAAAATAAATAAATTAATTAATTAAAATATATATTTAAAAAAAGATGTGCTATAACCATTAAAATACGACCAGATTTTGAATGCTTAGTTAGAAAAATTGAATATGAATGTAAAATCTCATTAGTTTTTAATAATGAATACAAATTGAAATAATAGTGTGGACATATCAGTTAAATATATTAAAATTAAGTTCACCTTTTATCTTTAACATGGCTACTGGGAATTTTAAAAGTACATACGTGGATTGCATTATATTTCTATTAACAGCAGTGGTGTAGAGGAAATGGAAACTGTGTTCTGAATACTTACTTGAAGGATCTGGCTTAGAACTTGAACTGCGTAATACAGTAGGGATAATAGTAGCAAACAAAGACTTCTTTTTAAATTGTTTAATTATTAAAAGCTGGGAATTTGGTAGCATGTTTGAAAAGAGCAAAGGAGAGAACTAGAAATGTTATTACATGAAAACATGTCGCTAATAGGTAAGAAGGGGAAGATGATTAGACCATAGGAAACAAAAGTTACCTTCAAAGAGAAAGAATACTATAGAATAAATTATTGGGTGTTTAAAATAAAGAGAAAAGCTGTTACTTCCTAATTCACGCCCAGGAAATCAGACCATCTAGTTTGGAGAAACTGAAGCAGTATCCGAGGTTCTGCTAAATTCCAAATTCAAAAAAATTTGTAAAATTAAAATCAGTATGAGCTCAAACTGTGGATGAGCTTGCCACTGTGATTCATCTACATAAGAGAGCAGCAGTCGCAGAAATCAGTTACTGCTTGGCTATTGCGAAGGAAAAAAATTAAGAAGAAAAATTCTAGTGTTGCACCACTGAAACACCTTAGCATATTTTTTTTTTAATAAATTTATTTATTTACTTCTTTCTTTTTGGCGGCATTGGGTCTTCGTTGCTGCGCGCAGGCCTTCTCCAGTTTACCTTAGCATATTGTTACACAGAAATACGAATGTATTCCTCAAAGGGACACAATAACTTGCATATACCGTATTAGAAATTCTATATATTTTGAATATAGTCTGAATTAATTAGTTTATATTTACTTAGCACTTATGTGCCAGACACCATATTAAATGTTTTATATGAGTCAAGAACCATTTCTAATCTCCTTTTTATAGATGAGGAAAACTGAAATTTCAAGAGATTAATCAATGTAGGCAATGTCAGAACCCGTAAGGGTGGAGCTGGAACCCAGAGAGCAGGGCTGGGACACAGGAGACTCGTGAGGTGCACTAGGAGCCTTGTTTGCCTTCCTCTAGTGCCAATCCTGTCAGGCAATCCTAATCCCTTTTTCTTAACCACTACGCTATTTTACTTTCCATGTATCTCAAGTATTAGCACCTTGCTACTCAGTAGGGTCTTAAGAGTTGAAATTCATTCATAATGTACTTCTCATCAATTCTAAGTTTACACATCACCTTTTCAAGGCCTCTCCAGATCCCCTGAGTTTAGGTTAGGCATCTCGTGTTTTTCCATTGCATTTTGTACTTGCCTTATTATAGAGGGCATAATTTATAGGTTAAAGTCAGACAGACCTTTTGAATTCTGAGACGATACTTAAAAGCTCAATTATTTTGAGTAAATTTTCCTTATCTATAAAAAAGGTGTTAATGATAGTACCTAAACTTAGTTGTTTAAATTCATGTAAACTGCACAGTAACTATTTGGCACAGAGTAGGTACTTAGTATTTGGTAAAAGATTGAGTCCTGCTTTAAGAAATGTATTGGATAGCATACCTCATTCATGCTAATGTCCAATTCAGAAACCAGGTAGAAACATTTGGCCATACATTTCTATTTCCCATGTTTTCAAACATTTTAACGGTGCAAGAAGTCTACAATGAATATGGTTCCTAAGTTCATTTCTGTATGCTTGGCTTCCTTCACAGAAAAGGGCATGGCCACTACAGCTTCCTACCTCTCAAAAGTTCAACCACTAGAAAGGAATTAACACAGGCTATCTTGAGAAGTCCAAAAATCCTGTAAAAGGATTCTGACTGGCCTGTCTTAAAGTCAGATGCCCATCTCAAAGCTTGAGTCTCTTTTTTTTTTTAATTTTATTTATTTATTTTTGGCTGCATTGGGTCTTCGTTGCTGCACGCAGTTTCTCTAGTTGCAGCGAGCGGGGGCTACTCTTCATTGCGGTGCACGGGCTTCTCACTGCGGTGGCTTCTCTTGTTGAGGAGCACAGGCTCTAGGCACACGGGCTTCAGTAGTTGTGGCTTGCAGGCTCTAGAGCGCAGGCTCAGTAGTTGTGGTGCACAGGCTTAGTTGCTCCGCAGCATGTGGGATCTTCCCGGACCAGGGCTTGAACCCGTGTCTCCTGCATTGGCAGGCGGATTCTTAACCACTGCGCCACCAGGGAAGCCCTGAGTGAGGTGTCTTTTTTGAGATAATCAGTTGTGGCCAGGGGAACAAGGTCTGTAAAAATATGGCAGCTTCCATTCAAATCACATGGCTGGAAAAAAGGAAGTATTTCCTTGAAAACAAAAGCCATCTACATTACAACAGGGAAGTGCTGTAGTAACACTCTTCAAATAAACCCTTTTCTTCTAAGAGGACAAGAAATGACCTTTATCCCCACGAACCCATTTTTCATTACCCCACAAACCCATTTTTCATTATACAGCCCAATCTCATGACATGCCAAGGGATGTCTTTTTTGTTTAACCAAGACTCAGTTAAACGATATACCTTAGTGCCTATGACATGCCCAGCACTGTACCAAATGTTAAATAAATGAACCACCACCTGAAGTTTCATCAATTTTCGATGAAAGGGTAGTTGTTGTCATGGCTAAAAGAACATTTAAGAAGGAAAATGCAGTCTGAGACTCAAAGTAGTCATAAAAAAGCCACACCAATGGTACAATTATTTTACTGGGCTCAAACGAACATGGACAACTCTTTTTACTTTCTAAGATTCTTTTTACAGTAAACAAAATATATTTCCAAAGTTTTACAGATATTTAATTGGAGAAAGATAATACTTCAGTTAGTTTGGAAAGACAACCTTTAAAAGAAAGAGCAAGTGAATTCCATTCAGGATGAAACAGACTAACAGAACTGTATTCCTAAGTGGTGGTGGTGGGATGAACTGGGAGATTGGGATTGACATTTATACACTAATATGTATAAAATGGATAACTAATAAGAACCTGCTGTATAAAAAATAAAATAAAATTCAAAAAAAAAAGAAACAGGAGTGTGAGTATTACCTGTGCTACTTCAGCAGAGGCTTCCTAAAAATTTCAGCTGATTTTGGGGAAAAAAAAAAAAGAACTGTAATCCTAATCCATTTACTTTTTAAGCTATCAAATATTCTCATTCAAGCTACCTTTTCTGTGTCTATCTACAGAGCCTCTTGGAAATGAATTAAAAGTCTTTGACTTCATTCTGTTGAAAAACTCTTGAGAATGCTGAGAAATCTCCAGATAACCAGTATGTTTTCTCCTAGGAACGAACTTCAGAGCCTCTTCCCAACTACCAGTGTTTTTCAGACATAACAAAATACGTATCATTTGATCTAAGGTGAGATTTTTGGTGCCAGTGTCCCACTGCAAATATTTATCTAATGGAAGGCATTCTGTTGCCAGCTTCAGCCGTTTTGCTTTGGCTAGGGATGTGCCTGGCTGCATATTCTTATCAACAAAAGATCCCACTACATAAATTTTGTCATGCTTGAAAGTAGTCATAACGTTGGGAGAATCTGAAGTTAAATATATAATACTATCCTTTGGAAATAAATCTACATGAGACTTTTCTGTTGCTGTTAAAAGCAATTTGTTCCACTTTTCTCCATAACGTTTAACTAACTCTCTATAGTAGGCACCACCTGTTTTAAGACTGCAGAAATAAATATGGAAAGGATCAACATTTCTTCTGTTCCATCCTTCACTTTCTAAAAGTTGGGAAACAGCATTCTGCAGTTCTTTTGGTTTCATATAGTCGTCATAAGCCATGTCAAAAACCACAGGTTGTCCAAACTGCATGGCCTGGGCACCCTTCCAGCCCATTGCAATATCCATACTCCTATCCCAAAGTCGTAGAAACAGAAAGTTTTGCTGTTTATCTTCCTTAGTGGTTTCTGGTAGCTGATCTTTTTTTATTTGTTCTTTTGCTGCTATTTTCATTTCCTTTTTTATTTGCTTGGCTTTTTTCATTTTTTCCTTAATATATAAATATTTTAAATATTTTCTTTTTGATGA
The DNA here is from genome assembly GCF_028023285.1 of Balaenoptera ricei. Taxonomy (NCBI): domain Eukaryota; kingdom Metazoa; phylum Chordata; class Mammalia; order Artiodactyla; family Balaenopteridae; genus Balaenoptera; species Balaenoptera ricei. Next base: position 112,482,459 of record NC_082642.1, read on the forward strand.
TTTAGAAACACATTCCATAACGGTTTTGAGCTCTTCTTCACTGATGTGTTCTGGTACTTCTCTGCGAAGCAATCTCCACATCTCAATTAATTCCCTGGTGGCAGCTAGAGGATCTTCATCCTTGCTACTTGAGACTGTTGAAACACCCTCTTCTTGCACACTAGATTTCATTGTAATTTTCCACCTATCCAACTCCAGCTCTTCAGGAGGTGATGTACTCTCCTTATTAGGATAGGACACAGCTGGTATTTTGGAAGACGTGTATCTCTGCAGAGTTGTTGAATATAAAACCCTTTTCTTCCTATGAAGGGTAAATGGTGCCAAAACTCTGGCAAAAGGTCTTAAGAAGGTGATACCGACACTCATTTTGAGGAAAACAGGCCTGTAAGAAAAGCCCTATAAAAAAAGAAAAATGTAATGAAAAGTTAAAAACCTCTCAAATAACTGTGCAAGTATAAATTTGAGATACCAAAATGCAATCGATTTCTGAAACATAAAGTGGAATCTTAGTCCAACTTATTTTTGCACCATTAATTTTTCTTAGACTCCTGTGGCCTAGAGCCTGTGATCATTCACTAGGCAAAATGTTTAAAACTTATTTGGGTTCTTATTTTAGACATGAACTTCACTATTGTTTTAGGCAAAAGGATACCTTGAAGATCCTTTTCAGATTTGTATCTAGGGACCCAGAAGATCAATGTTACTGGATAACAAAGTTATGTACCACTATATGGCTGAGACTATGGTGCTGTATTCTTCTCCACTTTCTACTAAGCCCAGATACAGACCCAAACACAAGATCCTTAACAAGCAATACATGAAGACAAAGGGCAGAAAAGTTACAGAAAATGGCAAATAGTAAAAAGCACTTAGCAGCTGCTGTACCAATGCCCTTATATGTTTTCAAAACAGAAATATAGAGAGATCTACTGATTTAAAAAAAAATAAAACCTCCCTTCTCCAATTTAGACTTTACAGCAAATAATGTTATTGCCAAACAAAATATCCAAAATTAGGGCAAATATATATAAGCTCCACAATTTTATCCTAAAGGTCTGGATGTCCACAAAATAATGAAGATGCTTAAAGATGTGAAACTAGTGCTGGACTTGAAGCAAAAAAAGGAATTCAACTTTTCACAAAATGCAACTAAAATACTTGAAAAGTTCCTTCTTCCCTTGGCTTCATTTAATGACGCTGCATGCTCCTGGGTCTCTGACCTGTGCAATGATGCTCAGATCCATTCCCCCCACACCCCCAACACACACAAGGTGGATGTGCTTCTGAGTTCTGTCCTTAGCCCTTTTTTCAATCTAAACATTTTCCCTATGAACTCTGATCTACCTCCTTGACTTTGATCACCATGTATCAGATGACACCTCAAATGCAACAAACTGAAATCTGTCTCCCTTCCCTTCCCAGTCTGCTTCTCCTTCTGCAGTTTCAGGGAGGGACACTACTATCCATCCATTTGCTGAAGGCAGAAACTGGGAGTCATTTCATAACTGTCCCCTCTCACACCCTCCATTCCTAATTTGGGTTATATTCATTTAGTTTCTAAATACTTCTCTAATCCAGTCACTTCTCTTCAACCTCATTTTCTTATCTTTTTTTTTTCTTTTGGAGGCAGGGGGGTGCGCCGCGCAGCTTGCAGGCTCTTAATTCCCCGACCAGTGATGGAATCCGGGCCCTCTGCAGTGAGAGCACGGAGTCCCAACCACTAGGCCGCCAGGGAATTCCCTCAACCTCACTTTCTTAATTGTATCTCCTAGCCTCTAGATTTGCTCTCCCTCATCTCTAAGCCATTTGGAGCTAGTGCAGATCTGATCAATACACTCACATCATCCTCAATGTGTATTTTTAAACTCACTGCTGCCAGGTTAAAGTCTAAACTTATATATGTGGCTTATAAAGTTTTTTCACAAAATCACCATTTGCTTACCTCTTCAGCTACATCTCTAGCTATCTGTCACCTCAAACTTTAGATCAAGTATTCCTATTAGTTCTTTTAGCACCCTGTACTTCTGCACCATAGTGCTTGTAACACTGCACTGTAATTGCCTGGCTACTTATTAGCCCCACTATGTGGTAAACTCTATCAGGACAAGGACTGTATTTATACTAACATCGAACCCAATGTTTGGCAGTATATAGTTCACATTTATCATTCAAGTATTTTTCGATTAAATACTCCGGGTCAATGCTTCTCACATTTAAAACACGTTCAGACACCTTTTAAAGAAAATACAATTTCCTTTAGACTCCTCGAAATATTTAACCGAGAGTTCTCAGCCCCAATACGAGAAACACTGATTTCGGAAAAAGTCTTTTGAGTTTTGTCTTTGTAACTGGTAAATATTTTTAGGATGTCAAAGAAACAAAACTCCCAAATATTTAAAAGGGGAACAAGGATATCATTTTGGGAAACACTGCTCTCGTCCCAGGTATTGTACTTATAGTTTATTAAATCACTGGGCTTCCTCTTACCTGTGGGCCTTCTTAGCGCACAAGCTCCAGTATGCGTATGTTAGATCTCCCGCGTCCTCCCACCTCACCACACACACTGGGAGACACGAAACCCGCCCGTACCAGGAGTGCAAAGACAGTGGCTCCCGCCGGTGCCCCAGAGGACGCAGGATTCTGCCGGGAAACGCTGCCCACGGATCCGCGCTGCACCTGACCCACAGCTTAACTATCACTCTACACAGTATCCGTCGTTGACCCGAGACCCGCAGCCGGAAATCCCGCCCTCTCCTTCCGGCGCTGCCATATGACGTCACGCCAAAGGGGCAAGCCTTCCGGCCTGGAAAGCAGCACTGTCGTGCAACGCAGCCTGAAAAACATTCACTGACAGTAGCAATACAAAGACCGTTGGGACCACATTGTGAGGTTTGGGGGCTGAAGCCGGGTGAGAGTGGGTAAGGGATGAGTGGAATATGAGAAAATGGAGTCATTAAGGTTAAACGTTTTTATGAATCTTGGCAGAGGCAATATTCGGTAGGCTCAGCCTCCGGTGTGGTGTCCAGGAAATTTTTGTTATTTTTACTGTTCCTGGGAGAGACTTGACCAGCTGATAGGATTGTTAGCAAGGGAATAAGGAAAGAAAGGATGAGAAGGGCGAACTTCCTCAGAAGATTGAAAGAGATGGGATTCAGAGGACAGATGGAGGGAACTGGTCTTGGATAGGAGGAGGAAATACCACTTCCTTTGTAACAGGAAGAAGGGAAGAAACTTAGGTGGGGATGGAAGCCAGTTTGTACATATGGCAGTTGTAATTTGAGAGTTCCCATTTCTGTGAAAGAGGTAGTCTGCTGAGAATCTCTGGAGAGCGAAGAATGGGAGAAAGTTTGAAATTATTATGAAGAGTGAATGTGACACACTCAGTGATGGAGAAGTTTTTCACATATTGCAGTATAGGGAAGTCATTCTGGCTTATACGTGGTTCTGCCTGAACTTTGTGTGAACTAAAACACAGCCTGACTTATGGCCTGTCAAACACTTATACAGCACATTTACTTTAACCATTAAGATAAAGAATGTCCTCTTTGAAGATAAGGATAAATAGCTCTCTTCCTGTGGCATCCATTAACACTTTCTTGAAGATAAGGTTCCCTTCCCAGACACCAGGGTTATGCTGTCTCATTGAATACATACTAATCTGTCTCTTTTGAAACCTTTTAGGAATGTACCCCTGTCATGTTTGATGTATGTTCTTTGTTTTAATAGTAAGGTTTGAAACTGTGCTGAAAACCGTGCTTCAGTGGAGCAGATCCTTGGAGCTACTGAGAGGCTGCCTCCCAGGCTATAGTCCTCAGTTTGGTTCTAATAAAACTCTTTTCTATTCCTTATTATAGTTTGATTGTTGATTATTTGTGTCAACAATAGAAGCAGAAAGTAGAATTGTGTTTACCAGGGTCTAGGAGGGTGGTGGTGAAAACAAGGGGTTGTTTAGTGGGTATAAGAGTTTCAGTTTTGCAAGGTGAAAAAGTTCTGGAAATCTGTTGCACAACAGCACGAATATACTTAACACTACCGAGCTTTAAAATTGTTAATATGGTAAACTTATGTATTTCTTAAAATCACAATTAAAAAATGAAAGAATGAAGTGTGAGCTGACTAGGGAATGACAGTCATGTTGTTAAGCAGTGTTTATGGTCTAATTCAGTTTGGGGGTCATGAATTTATAGTGGTATCAGTCTACCTTATATGATCCCCCCCCCATTTTGCCAACACTGCTAAGTGCTAAGAGGTCCAGGTACAATTAAGCTTATAGAAGGGAAATGGGGTAAAGTTGTTAAAGTTATTGGCATCAGAGTTGCTGCACGAGTGGCCTACAGAGGCTCAGGTGCATACTGAGAGGCCAGTACAGTAATGATAGAACATGGGATGAGAGACTGATAGAAAGTAAATACACAACTGGCCAGAGGTTTCAAAGGAGATGAGAAACAGGTTAGTAGGTGTAATTGAGTAAGCAAACTGAACTGATAGGACATTGCAGAAGAGTCAGGTATCATCTGCTTTTGTGAATGTTGTGGTGGAGCAATATGTATTTGGTAATGCCAAGATTCAGGCCATGAACACAAGAGTGTGTGGCAGGAGTACAGTGGGATGGGTCATGAGAGATCATCTAGGAATCACAGGGTATAATTATGGTATTGTTTTTGCTTCAAAACTCAATTTTGTACTCGGTATTTAGTAACATTTGAAGTTTCTCTTTTTCTTTTGGTGTAGGCATATCTGTCTTATGGTTTGCTAAAATTAGGGAGGCCTCTCCTTTCTGGGACAGACACTATTTTGATTTTTAAAAATTTAATGAGATGAAAGTTTTAGGACACTTGAAAGTCAGAAGCCAAACAAAAGAATTTTCTGTCCTTTCATGCCTTACAAAATTTATCGCTATGCAATACCTTGGCCACTCCTCTCTCAGCCTGAAGGTGGTGTCTTCTATTATCTAATTGTTCTATGATTTAGGAACTGGGATGTATTATTTGGGAAATACAACTAAAAACAAGATCTCTCCCAACTCAGAAATCCTCTCCACAAAGGTAGTAGAGAAAGAAAACACTTATGTTTGAATAAGCATTAAACCAGAATGTGGTGGGCATCACAGGCAATCTGCGGAAGAGATTGTGAAGACAGAAAGGGGAATCTCACCCCCTTATATAGCCAGATACACCCCATCACATATGTGTTTTCAAAGTAAACAATAAATAGTCCTCAAGTAAGAGAACCTGAGAGCATATTTGTCATGCATAGTTCATCCTAACTTTACCATGGTAATTGGGGCGGTCACTTTTGTTAGTTAATTGGCTTTATCCAGAGAAAAAACAAACCTCATCTTTCTGACAGGACATAGTTTTGCTAACTGGAGAAAGGTGTCCACCAAAGTTAGGCTTGTGCCCTCTCACAAGAACTGTGAGATAGGGGAGCTATCTTCCTTGATCTTTGCATTTCAAAAAGATGGCTTCCAGGCTTCCCTGGTGGCGCAGTGGTTTAGAATCCGCCTGCCAATGCAGGGGACACGGGTTCGAGCCCTGGTCCGGGAAGATCCCACATGCCGCGGAGCAACTAAGCCCGTGTGCCATAACTACTGAGCCTGTGCTCTAGAGCCCGTGAGCCACAACTACTGAGCCCGCATGCCACAACTACTGAAGCCCATGCGCCTAGGGCCTGTGCTCTGCAACAAGAGAAGCCACTGCAATGAGAAGCCCATACACTGCAACGAAGAGTAGCCCCCGCTCGCCGCAACTAGAGAAAAGCCCTCGTGCAGCAATGAAGACCCAACGCAGCCAAAAATAAATAAATAAATAAAATTTAAAAAAATTAAAAAAAAAATCAGTAGCCCTGAGAAAATTATACATATATAAAAAAATGGCTTCCAGGTTCTTGAAGAAACATTCCTGAGTGGTGAGATTGGCAGGAGGCTTACTTAGCCATTATAATTTAGCCATTATAAATATTTACATACATTTGAAAAGGATGAAGAAAGAAATTCTGAAAGAAAAAGGAGAGGGGGAGAAACGCCTTCCCTTATTTTCAACAAGGAGAATTACATCTCTTATTTTTAATTTGTATTTGCCCTTAAATTATGTGGTAGAAACTGAAAGTATTGGTCTTGAAAGGTAAGTGAGACACACCACTTCCTTTCCTACAGGAGGGAAAGACAAATGTTTCAGTGCACTTGGATCTTTGGGACCGTAAAACATGAGCTCAGTCAACAAACCCCTTTTGTTGCTTTCCTCAGGGGAGGAACTTTGGTCCAGATGATAATCCAGATGATAATCCATCATAACTTTTACCTCACATGATATAGACTTAACGTTATTACCTCCCTGGCCACCCCTAATCTTCCTAACAGTGGTTCACAAAGTGTGATCCCCAGACCAGCAGCATCAGTATCACCTAGGAACTAGTTAAAAGGCCAATTTTGAGGCCCCACCTACCAATTCTACTGAATCAGAAACTTTGGCAGTGATACCTAGCAGTCTTTAGGACCTCCAGGTTATCCTGATGTACTTTAAAGTTAGAGAACTGCTGCTTTTGAAGAAGCATTGAAAAGGAAGTAAGAGAATTTCTTGTTGTCTTCTTTAACAGAGACTTCCCACAGCGAATTCGCAATATGTTCTCTTTTTTTTGTTAAAATTTAATATGTTTAGTCTAGTATTGGGAGGTGACACACAAATCTTGGTGTACTTCGCTTACAGTGATCATAGCCTATTACCTCTATTTTCCACAAGAAGGGGAAAAGCTATCACATACTGATGTCAGAAAGTCTTAGGATTTTCCTGCAGTCCTCCCTTATCAGTCTTTTCTCTATCAGGACACATCTCTGGTCTGCAGCTTATAGCCAAAAATCTGGAGATATCTTTTTTGTCTTCAAGCTGCTAAAATAGAGCAACATCGGAAGTCAGAGTAAGGGAATAGTTTAGGGTGACCCTAGGAGAGAAAATTAAAATAAACTTTATTTTCAACACAAGTATTTGTGGCAAAAATTCTGATGTCTTGCAGAGAAAGAGGAAACCAGTTTCTAAATACACAGCTGTTTATCAAAAAAATAAAAACTTTAAAACAGGAAAAAAATGCTCCCAGACCAAGATAGTCTTATAAGCAACAGTTGAGTTGAGCTGCTATACCATTAATTTCAGTTGGCATCATTTCTGATGTGGTAGTCTAAAATATGTCTCCAAATTCTTTGACACTCTCTCACGAGGTGGAGTCTAATTCCTCTTCCCTTGAACTTAGTGACTCATGTCCAACAAATAGGAAAAAAGTAGACCAGTATGCAACTTCAGAGAGTAGGTCATAACAGGCGGTGTAGTTTCTGGCTTGCTTATTCACCTGGATGATTCATCCTGTGGGAAGCTAGCTGCCATGTTGTGAGGACATTCAAGTAACAAAGACTCTCCTTGACCAGACTTTAGTTAGGCTCTTCTGAGCCCTCTCCTGGGATTAGTCCTTGACCTTGACCTTCTGTGAGATTGCATAGGTCAATCTTAGCAAGAATCCTGCTAAGTCATCCCCCAACCTTGATATCTTATCAAGTTTCTCACTCCTCACTCTTCATATCTAAGCCCTTGTCCTGTCTTTAGCAAGAATCTCTCTACCCTTGAGGTCTCCTTTTAGTTTTCCATCCACTGATATCCCCACCCTGCTTCTTGGCTATAAATTCCTAGCTATCTTTCTTGTTTTGGAGTTGAGCCTTATCTCTCTTCCCTATTGCAATGTCCCTAACTACAATAGTCTTGAGTAAAGTCTTCCTTACCATTTTAAAAAGTGTCAGGTTAATTTTTTTTTAAACATCTTTATTGGAGTATAATTGCTTTACAAAGGTGTGTTAGTTTCTGCTTTATAACAAAGTGAATCAGTTATACATATACATATGTTCCCATATCTCTTCCCTCTTGCGTCTCCCTCCCTCCCACCCTCCCTATCCCACCCCTCTAGGTGGTCACAAAGCACCGAGCTGATCTCCCTGTGCTATGCGGCTGCTTCCCACTAGCTATCTATTTTACATTTGGTAGTGTATATATGTCCATGCCACTCTCTCACCCTGTCACATCTTACCCCTCCCCCTCCCCATATCCTCAAGTCCATTCTCTAGTAGGTCTGTGTCTTTATTCCCGTCTTGCCACTAGGTTCTTCATGACCTTTTTTTTTTTTCTTAGATTCCATATATATGTGTTAGCATACTGTATTTGTTTTTCTCTTTCTGACTTACTTCACTCTGTATGACAGACTCTAGGTCCATCCACCTCACTACAAATACTCAATTTCATTTCTTTTTATGGCTGAGTAATATTCCATTGTATATATTTGCCACATCTTCTTTATCCATTCATCCGATGATGGACACTTAGGTTGCTTCCATGTCCTGGCTATTGTAAATAGAGCTGCAATGAACATTTTGGTACATGACTCTTTTTGAATTATGGTTTTCTCAGGGTATATGCCCAGTAGTGGGATTGCTGGGTCGTATGGTAGTTCTATTTTTAGTTTTTTAAGGAACCTCCATACTGTTCTCCATAGTGGCTGTATCAATTTACATTCCCACCAACAGTGCAAGAGTGTTCCCTTTCCTCCACACCCTCTCCAGCATTTATTGTTTCTAGATTTTTTGATGATGGCCATTCTGACCGGTGTGAGATGATATCTCATTGTAGTTTTGATTTGCATTTCTCTAATGATTAATGATGTTGAGCATTCTTTCATGTGTCTGTTGGCCATCTGTATATCTTCTTTGGAGAAATGTCTATTTAGGTCTTCTGCCCATTTTTGGATTGGGTTGTTTTTTTTTTTTGTTATTGAGCTGCATGAGCTGCTTGTAAATCTTGGAGATTAATCCTTTGTCAGTTGCTTCATTTGCAAATATTTTCTCCCATTCTGAGGGTTGTCTTTTGGTCTTGTTTATGGTTTCCTTTGCTGTGCAAAAGCTTTTAAGTTTCATTAGGTCCCATTTGTTTATTTTTGTTTTTATTTCCATTTCTCTAGGAGCTGGGTCAAAAAGGATCTTGCTGTGATTTATGTCATAGAGTGTTTTGCCTATGTTTTCCTCTAAGAGTTTGATAGTGTCTGGCCTTACACGTAGGTCTTTAATCCATTTTGAGTTTATTTTTGTGTATGGTGTCAGGGAGTGTTCTAATTTCATACTTTTACATGTACCTGTCCAATTTTCCCAGCACCACTTATTGAAGAGGCTGTCTTTTCTCCACTGTATATGCTTGCCTCCTTTATCAAAGATAAGGTGACCATATGTGCATGGGTTTATCTCTGGGCTTTCTATTCAGTTCCATTGATCTATGTTTCTGTTTTTGTGCCAGTACCAAACTGTCTTGATTACTGTAGCTTTGTAATATAGTCTGAAGTCAGGGAGCCTGATTCCTCCAGCTCCATTTTTCGTTCTTAAAATTGCTTTGGCTATTCGGGGTCTTTTGTGTTTCCATACAAATTGTGAAATTTTTTGTTCTAGTTCTGTGGAAAATGCCAGTGGTAGTTTGATAGGGATTGCATTGAATCTGTAGATTGCTTTGGGTAGTATAGTCATTTTCACAATGTTGATTCTTCCAATCCAAGAACATGGTATATCTCTCCATCTTTTTGTATCATCTTTGATTTCTTTCATCAGTGTCTTTTTTTTTTTTCTCTCTAGAAATTTTATTTAGAAAACACAAAAACAAAAACATGATTGACTTAAGAGTTTTGAGATCATCATCAGTGTCTTATAATTTTCTGCATACAGGTCTTTTGTCTCCTTAGGTAGGTTTGTTCCTAGATATTTTATTCTTTTTGTTGCAATGGTAAATGGGAGTGTTTTCTTAATTTCACTTTCAGATTTTTCATCATTAGTGTATAGGAATGCAAGAGATTTCTGTGCATTAATTTTGTATCCTGCTACTTTACCAAATTCATTGATTAGCTCTAGTAATTTTCTGGTAGCATCTTTAGGATTCTCTATGTATAGTATCATGTCATCTGCAAACAGTGACAGCTTTACTTCTTCTTTTCCGATTTGGATTCCTTTTATTTCTTTTTCTTCTCTGATTGCTGTGGCTAACACTTCCAAAATTATGTTGAATAATAGTGGTGAGAGTGGGCAACCTTGTCTTGTTCCTGATCTTAGTGGAAATGGTTTCAGTTTTTCACCATTGAGGACAATGTTGGCTGTGGGTTTGTCATATATGGTCTTTATTATGTTGAGGAAAGTTCCCTCTATGCCTACTTTCTGCAGGGCTTTTATCATAAATGGGTGTTGAATTTTGTCGAAAGCTTTCTCTGCATCTATTGAGATGATCATATGGTTTTTCTCCTTCAGTTTGTTAATATGATGTATCACGTTGATTGATTTGCATATATTGAAGAATCCTTGCATTCCTGGAATAAACCCCACTTGATCATGGTGTATGATCCTTTTAATGTGCTGTTGGATTCTGTTTGCTAGTATTTTGTTGAGGATTTTTGCATCTATGTTCATCAGTGATATTGGCCTGTAGTTTTCTTTCTTTGTGACATCTTTGTCTGGTTTTGGTATCAGGGTGATGGTGGCCTCGTAGAATGAGTTTGGGAGGGTTCCTCCCTCTGCAATATTGTGGAAGAGTTGGAGAAGGATTGGTGTTAGCTCTTCTCTAAATGTTTGATAGAATTCACCTGTGAAGCCATCTGGTCCTGGGCTTTTGTTTGTTGGAAGATTTTAAATCACAGTTTCAATTTCAGTGCTTGTGATTGGTCTGTTCATATTTTCTATTTCTTCCTGGTTCAGTCTCGGTAGGTTGTGCATTTCTAAGAATCTGTCCATTTCTTCCAGGTTGTCCATTTTATTGGCATATAGTTGCTTGTAGTAATCTCTCATGATCGTTTGTAATTCTGCAGTGTCAGTTGTTACTTCTCCTTTTTCATTTCTAATTCTGTTGATTTGAGTCTTCTCCCTTTTTCTCTTGATGAGTCTGGCTAATGGTTTATCAATTTTGTTTATCTTCTCAAAGAACCAGCTTTTAGTTCTGTTGACCTTTGCTATTGTTTCCTTCATTTCTTTTTCATTTATTTCTGATCTGATCTTTATGATTTCTTTCCTTCTGCTAGCTTTGGGGTTTTTTTGTTCTTTCTCTAATTGCTTTAGGTGCAAGGTTAGGTTGTTTATTCGAGATGTTTCCTGTTTCTCGAGGTAGGCTTGTATTGCTATAAACTTCCCTCTTAGCACTGCTTTTGCTGCATCCCATAGGTTTTGGATCGTCGTGTCTCCATTGTCATTTGTTTCTAGGTATTTTTTGATTTCCCCTTTGATTTCTTCAGTGATCACTTCGTTATTAAGTAGTGTATTGTGTAGCCTCCATGTGTTTGTATTTTTTACAGATCTTTTCCTGTAATTGATATCTAGTCTCATAGCGTTGTGGTCGGAAAAGATACTTGATACGATTTCAATTTTCTTAAATTTACCAAGGCTTGATTTGTGACCCAAGATATGATCTATCCTGGAGAATGTTCCATGAGCACTTGAGAAAAATGTGTATTCTGTTGTTTTTGGGTGGAATGTCCTATAAATATCAATTAAGTCCATCTTGTTTAATGTATCATTTAAAGCTTGTGTTTCCTTATTTATTTTCATTTTGGATGATCTGTCCATTGGTGAAAGTGGGGTGTTAAAGTCCCCCACTATTATTGTGCTACTCTCAATTTCCCCTTTTATGGCTGTTAGTATTTGCCTTATGTATTGAGGTGCTCCTATGTTGGGTGCATAAATATTTACAATTGTTATACCTTCCTCTTGGATCGATCCCTTGATCATTATATAGTGTCCTTCTTTGTCTCTTGTAATAGTCTTTATTTTAAAGTCTATTTTGTCTGATATGAGAATTGCTACTCCAGCTTTCTTTTGATTTCCATTTGCATGGAATATCTTTTTCCATCCCCTCACTTTCAGTCTGTATGTGTCTGTAGGTCTGAAGTGGGTCTCTTGTAGACAGCATATATATGGGTCTTGTTTTTGTATCCATTCAGCCAGTCTGTGTCTTTTGGTGGGAGCATTTAATCCATTTACATTTAAGGTAAATTATCCATATATATGTTCCTATTCCCATTTTCTTAAATGTTTTGGGTTTGTTATTGTAGGTGTTTTCCTTCTCTTGTGTTTCTTGCCTAGAGAAGTTCCTTTAGCATTTGTTGTAAAGCTGGTTTGGTGGTGCTGAACTCTCTCAGCTTTTGCTTGTCTGTAAAGGTTTTAATTTCTCCATCAAATCTGAATGAGATCCTTGCTGGGTAGAGTAATCTTGGTTGTAGGTTTTTCTCCTTCATCCCTTTAAGTATATCCTGCCACTCCCTTCTGGCTTGCAGAGTTTCTGCTGAAAGATCAGATGTTAACCTTATGGGGATTCCCTTGTGTGTTATTTGTTGTTTTTCCCTTCCTGCTTTTAATATGTTTTCTTTATATTTAATTTTTGATAGTTTGATTAATATGTGTCTTGGCGTGTTTCTCCTTGGATTTATCCTGTATGGGACTCTCTGTGCTTCCAGGACTTGATTAACTATTTCCTTTCCCATATTAGGGAAGTTTTCAACTCTAATCTCTTCAAATATTTTCTCAGTCCCCTTCTTTTTCTCTTCTTCTTCTGGGACCCCTATAATTCAAATGTTGGTGTGTTTAATGTTGTCCCAGAGGTCTCTGAGACTGTCCTCAGTTCTTTTCATTCTTTTTTCTTTATTCTGCTCTGTAGTAGTTATTTCCACTATTTTATCTTCCAGGTCACTTATCCGTTCTTCTGCCTCAGTTATTCTGCTATTGATCCCATCTAGAGTATTTTTAATTTCATTTATTGTGTTTTTCATTGTTGCTTGGTTCCTCTTTAGTTCTTCTACGTCCTTGTTAAATGTTTCTTGCATTTTGTCTATTCTATTTCCAAGATTTTGGATCATCCTTACTATCATTATTCGGAATTCTTTTTCAGGTAGACTACCTATTTCCTCTTCATTTGTTAGGTCTGGTGTGTTTTGACCCTGCTCCTTCATCTGCTGTGTGTTTTTCCGTCTTCTCATTTTGCTTATCTTACTGTGTTTGGGGTCTCCTTTTCACAGGCTGCAGGTTCGTAGTTCCCGTTGTTTTTGGTATCTGTCCCCAGTGGCTAAGGTTGGTTCAGTGGGTTATGTAGGCTTCCTGTTGGAGGGAACTAGTGCCTGTGTTCTGGTGGATGAGGCTGGATCTTGTCTTTCTGGTGGGCACGTCCACGTCTGGTGGTGTATTTTGGGGTGTCTGTGACCTTATTATGATTTTAGGCAGCCTCTCTGCTAATGGATGGGGCTGTGTTCCTGCCTTGCTAGTTTTTTGGCATAGGGTGTCCAGCACTGTAGCTTGCTGGTCTTTGAGTGAAGCTGGGTCTTGATGTTGAGATGGAGATCTCTGAGAGATTTTCGCCATTTGGTATTACATGGAGCTGGGAGGTCTCTTGTGGACCAGTGTCCTGAAGTTGGCTCTCCCACCTCAGAGGCACAGCCCTGATGCCTGGCTGGAGCACCAAGAGCCTTTCATCCACACAGCTCAGAATAAAAGGGAGAAAAAAATAGAAAGAAAGAAAGAAAGAGGATAAAATAAAATAAAGCTATTATAATAAAAAATAAGAAAAAAATTATTAAGAAAAAAGTTATTTAGAAAATATTTTTTAAAATTTTTAAAAATAAATTTATTAATTTTTTATAGTAATAAGAAAAAAATTAAGTAACAAATTTATTAAGAAAAAATTTTAATTTTTTAAAATAAAAAATGTGAAAAAACTTATTACCAAAAAAAATTGTTTTAATTTTTAAAAATAGAAAATAAGGAAAAAATTATTAAGATAACATTTATTAAGAAAAAAAATTTTTAAGTATCAAAAAAAAAAAAAAAAAAAAGGGACGGACTGAACCCTAGGACAAATGGTGAAAGCAAAGCTATACAGACAAAATCTCACCCAGAAGCATACACATATAATATACACTCACAAAAAAAGGAAAAGGGGAAAAATTAATATATCCTGCTCCCAAAGTCCACCTCCTGAATTTGGGATGATTCGTTGTCGATTCAGGTATTCCACAGATGCAGGTACATCAAGTTGTTTGTGGAGATTTAATCCGCTGCTCCTGAGGCTGCTGGGAGAGATTTCCCTTTCTCTTCTTTGTTCATACAGTTCCCGGGGTTCACCTTTGGGTTTGAACCCGCCTCTGCGTGTAGGTTGCCTGAGGGCGTATGTTCTTTGCTCACACAGAACGGGGTTAAAGTAGCAGCTGTTTCGGGGGCTCTGGCTCACTCAGGCGGGGGGGAGGGAGGGGTACGGATGCGGGGCGAGCCTGCGGCAGCAGAGGCCGGCATGACGTTGCAGCAGCCTGAGGCGCGCCATGTGTTCTCCCGGGGAAGTTGTCCCCGGATCATGGGAGCCTGACCGTGGCGGGCTGCACCGGCTCCCGGGAGGGGCGGTGTGGAGAGTGACCTGTGCTCGCACACAGGCTTCTTGGTGGCGGCAGCAGCTGCCTTAGCATCTCATGCCCGTCTCTGGGGTCCGTGCTGACCGCTGCGGCTCGCGCCCGTCTCTGTAGTTCATTTAGGCGGCGCTCTGAATCCCCTCTCCTTGCGCACCGCGAAACAAAGAGGCAAGAAAAAGTCTCTTGCCTCTTCGGCGGCTGCAGACTTTTTCCCAGACTCCCTCCCGGCTAGCACAGAAGCCCAAGCCTCGGATTCCAGCCCCCGCCCGCCCCGGCGGCTGAGCAGACAAGCCTCTCGGGCTGGTGAGTGCTGCTCAGCACCGAGCCTCTGTGCGGGAATCTCTCAGCTTTGCCCTCCGCACCCCTCTGGCTGCGCTCTCCTCCGTGGCTCTGAAGCTTCCCCCCTCTGCTACCCGCAGTCTCCGCCCACGAAGGTGCTTCCTAGTGTGTGGAAACCTTTTCTCCTTCACAGCTCCCTCCCACTGGTCCAGGTCCCGTCCCTATTCTTTTGTCTCTGTTTTTCCTTTTTTCTTTTGCCCTACCCAAGTACGTGGGGAGTTTCTTGCCTTTTGGGAGGTCTGACGTCTTCTGCCAGCGTTCAGTGGGTGTTCTGTAGGAGCAGTTCCACGTGTAGATGTATTTCTAATGTATCTGTGGGAAGGAAGGTGATCTCCACGTCTTACTCTTCCGCCATCTTTGCTAGCCACTACCCAGGTTCATTTTTTAATAGAAGCAGCCTATGGAAGAAGTCCATATAGCAAGTTACTGAGGCCTTCTGCCAACAGCCAGCCCAACTTTAGATCACTGCAGCTTCAGACAGTCTTTTTTTTAAAAAATAAATTTATTTATTTATTTGTTTTTGGCCGCTTTGGGTCTTCGTTGCTGTGGGTGGGCTTTCTCTAGTTGTGGCGAGCCGGCACCACTCTTTGTTGCGGTGCGTGGGCTTCTCATTGCGGTGGACTTCAGTAGTTGCGGCATGCGGGCTCAGTAGTTGTGGCGCGTGGGCTTACTTGCTCTGCAGCATGTGGGATCTTCCCGGACCAGGGCTCGAACCCGTGTCCCCTGCATTGGCAGGCAGATTCTTAACCACTGTGCCACCAGGAAAGCCCTTCAGACAGTCTTGAGTGTGCTCTTCTGAGGGATCCTGAACCAGAATCACCCAACTAAGCTGCTCCTGAATTCCTGACCAACAGAAGCTGTGAGATAATAAATGTTTGTTGTTTTAAGTCACCAAGTTTTGGGGGTAATCTAATATATAGCAATAGATAACTAATACATCTGACTACCACATTAAATAGTAAATTGGGGGTTATGAGAAATATTAACGTTCAGTTAGTTAAATATAAGACAAAATAGTTTTTATGGTAACACTTTTTTTTTTTTTTTACTTTTTTGGTGCTTTTCACAGTAAGTGCATTAAATACATTCTAGATAGACTATCTGTGTTGGTAGAGACTTCTAAAGCTCAACTTATTTACACAATCGGAAATGCAGGCTGGAAGAG
This sequence comes from Balaenoptera ricei, assembly GCF_028023285.1. NCBI lineage: Eukaryota > Metazoa > Chordata > Mammalia > Artiodactyla > Balaenopteridae > Balaenoptera > Balaenoptera ricei. The sequence continues at coordinate 112,498,399 of NC_082642.1, forward strand.
TAACTGGTTTATCCAATGCTAGGAGTCATTTATTTTTATTTTTATTTTTTATATTTGGCTGCACCTCATGGCTTTCGGGATCTTAGTTCCTCAACCAGGGATTGATCCCAGGCCTGAGGCAGTGAAAGCGCCAAGTCCTAACCACTAGACTGCCAGGGGATTCCCCCTGGGAGTCATTTAAAATCTGCATATCCTGATTTACAATTCAGTGCTTTTCGTTTTTTTTTCATTATGCCACTCAAGACATGGTCCAGAAAGAGAAATTTGAGATATTATGTCTATACTGTTAAGGAATTGTCATAGTCTGTTCGGGCTGAGTATCATAGACTGGGAGGCTTAGACAACAAATATTTATTTCTCACAGTTCTAGTCGCTGAGAAGTCCATGATCGAGGCACCAGAAGATTCAGTGTCTGGTGAAGGCCTGCTTCCTGCTTCATAGATGGCTGTGTTCTCACTGTGTCTCACATTGTAGAAGGGAGCTTTCTGGGGTTTCTTTCATAAAAGTACTAATCCCATTCGTGAGGGCTCTACCCTCATGACCTAATCATCTCCCAAACACCCCACCTCCTAATACCATCACATTGGGGATTAAGATTTCACCATGAATTTTGGTGGGGACACAAACATTCAGTCCATAACAGGAATTATAGTGTATACTAGGTTAAAAAAACACTAGGAGGGACTTCCCTGGTGGTCCAGTGGTTGAGAATCCACGCTTCCACTGCAGGGGGCACGGGTTTGATACCTGGTTGGGGAACTAAGATCCCGCATGCTGCATGGAGCCGACAAAAAACAAACAAAAAACAAAACCCCCAAAACTAGGAAGACACTAGAAAGAGCTATGTACAGAAAAATTTGTATGTCCTATTAGATATGGCAGAGTCAGTTTTTCAAATGTAACATCTATAAGATATTATGGAAAAGCCCAAACAAACTTCTTGGCCAACTCAATATTATACATAAATAGAGACGCAACAAGGATTTATTGTATAGCACAGGGAATTATATTCAATATCTTGTAATAACCTATAATGGAATATAATCCTCAAAAAAACTGAATCACTGTGCTGTATACCTAATACTAACACAATGCTGTAAATCAACTACACTTCAATTGAAAAAAAGTATTAAGCATTTCTCAAACTACTGCCAAAATTATTTTGGTCCCCTGGCTTCCAAGCTTGTTCTCCTTCTAATCTATTCTCTAAACTGCAATCGGGATATTCTTTATAAAATGTAAATCTGATAATATTCTCCTGTCTAAAACCATCCAATGGCTTCCATTGTCATTAGAATAAAGTAAAAAAAATTTTTTTTTAAAAATTTATTTATTTTTGGCTGCGTTGGGTCTTCATTGCTGCACGGGCCTTCTCTAGTTGCGGTGAGCAGGGGCTACTCTTCGTTGCGGTGCGTGGGTTTCTTATTGCTGTGGCTTCTCCTGTTGTGGAGCACGGGCTCTAGGCACACGGGCTTCAGTAGTTGTGGCATGTGGGCTCAGTAGTTGTGGCTTGTGGGTTCTAGAGCGCAGGCTCAGTAGTTGTGGCGCACGGGCTTAGTTGCTCTACGGCATGTGGGATCTTCCCAGACCAGGGCTTGAAGCCATGTGCCCTGCATTGGCAGGCGGATTCTTAACCACTGCACCACCAGGGAAGTCCTAAAGTAACAATTCTTAACGTGGACATTGCAGCCTTGATTAAGCTGCCTGTTTATTTCTCTAACTTAACTTTGCAGCTACAGACAAAACCTCTCTCCTTTACCAAATCAGAGTCTGGCTCCTCTGAGCCCTCCTCTTGACTGGGCTCTGACATTGGGCTCTACCCTTGGTCTGCTTAGTCCAGTCTTAGTAGGAATTCTGCTGAGTCAGTTAGTGAAAATCTCACCTTTGGTATCTGAACGTCCTCTATTATATCTGATAAAATTCCTCATCCTCCACTGTCAATATCTTACCACCCCTGGCCCACCTTCAGTAAGAATCCTGTTGAGTCAGTCTAGCAAGAATATCTATTATCCCTAATGTTTTTACTTAGTAGTTTTCCATTCACTGACCCTCACCCTGCTACTTGGCTATAACTGCCCCACCCCACCCTTGTCCTTGTTGTGTTTGGAGTTGAGCCCAATCTCTCTCCCCTACTACAAAACCCCCATTGCAGCAATCCCTTTTGAATAAATCTTCCTTACTGTCTTTAATGCATGTCATGAATAATTTTTTCTTTAACACTACTACCCCATAATCTTTTTATTTATTTATTTATTTATTTATTTATTTATTTATTTATTTATGGCTGTGTTGGGTCTTCGTTGCTGTGCGAGGGCTTTCTCTAGTTGTGGCAAGCGGGGGCCACTCTTCATGGCGGTGCGCGGACCACTCACTATTGCGGCCTCTCTTGTTGAGGAGCACAGGCTCCAGACGTGCAGGCTCAGTAGTTGTGGCTCACGGGCCTAGCTGCTCTGCGGCATGTGGGATCTTCCCAGACCAGGGCTCGAACCTGTGTCCCCTGCATTAGCAGGCAGATTCTCAACCATTGCACCACCAGGGAAGCCCCCCATAATCTTTTAGTTCCTGCTGAACTGGACTTCTTTCTCCTGCCTCAGGACTTTTGCACATGTGATTCCTTTGCCTATGACTTCGTTTTTCCAGATAACTACTACTGTTCTTCAAACTAGGCATCATTTTCTCAGGGAGTATTCCCTGAACCCCAAGGCTATTAGCTCTTATGCTAGATGTTCCATGACACCCTTTATTTCTTAACACTCTTCACACTTGCAATTTGTTGTTCATTGTGAACTCCAAATAAGGTAAAAGGCAACGTTGGCCTTGTTTGCCAGTGTGCCCAACACTAGTATTGACTAGTACATAGTAGACACTCAAATATTAGCTGAAGGTATGAGTAAACACACACATGAGATCAACAAACTTAAACAAAAAAACTCACAAACATACAAAGAATGGAGTTGCTTATGATGTTTAATTTTTATGTTCACTTATATTTTTAATATAGCATTAATAATGCAGAAGTCAAAGATTGACTTAGTCTTTAATTTCTATCAACTACAGTTTTGGTGTCATTCTATGAAACTGAGAAATCTTTTCAAAAGAAGATCCTCTAACTAGACTACTCTTAATTTGACTAATACTGTAAAATATTAATGATAGTACTGACTGACTTCCTGGTTCATCAGTAGGCTACTGAAGAGAACATACTCACTTTTTTAAAAAGTTAACAAATCAAATTTCAAGCCAGAACATACTGCCTATGAGTTAGAAGTATTCTTTTTCTTCTAGCATCTACATTAGCAAAGTTTCAGTGGGACAAAACAATATTAGATGGCAAAAAAGTAACTTAAGCACTTTGCTTTCTTTTTGTGGAGCTTCTAGTTACTATGGGCACTCGAGAGAAATTAATAGCTGCTTTGGCTTTCAAAGCTTTTCTAAAGTATTTAAAAATTGACTGAAGGCTAGAGGAAGGGGCTAAGTTGTGTTTTTCTGTACCAGCAGAAACCATGGGAAACTCCTTTTTCAAAACAGTAGCTGCAGGTTTATCCAAAGGCTTTGGACTTGTCACCCATTCACGGCAGTGGTGCTTTATCCATGCTAATAACTGGATGTCACTCCCCAGCTGGTGTCCCACGTGATGTTCAGAGTCAATAAGTGCAACAGCATATACTTTGCTCATTACTTCCCACTTTCTACGAACAAGCAAGTCCATAAAAACCAAGCCTCCATAACCATGTACAATGAAGGCAACATCCTTGCCTTCAGCCTTTGAAATGAAGTAATCCCAAATATAAGCCATGTGTTCTTCAGGAGTGTTGCTGCATCTTTTTGGAATACATTGGAGAGACTGCTGGAGAGATAAAAAGTTCTCAGTCTGAACCATTTTTCTGGAAGAGGACTCAACATTTTGTGTTAAAAGGCCTTTCCACTCTTTTTCTGTCTGTAGGTCCACAAAATTGTCATTGGGGTTTAGCACAATTACATCATAATGTGCCTGCAATGCCATTTGAATACATGGTATCTGACTTCCATGTTGGAGACCATGATGTATTACTGCCTGCTGACTCCACTGACCAGCTCTAAAGACCCCACGGTCTTGAAGAAGGACAAGAAGAGCAGAATGATGATTTGTTAATGCTCTCTCACTCATGAAAAAGAAGCTTCTTGGTTCCTTATCAGCCTCTGGTGGGATATATACTTTTTGTAATTTGCACACTTTTTCCAAAAGTTCATAAATGTATTGTTCAAGCAAATGGCCAAGGGCCTGGTAGCGCTTGCTATTCCTCTCCAGGACATTTTTATAATAGTTAAAGACAAAAGGCCTATGTGTCTCAGTGTGTCTCAATTCAGCTTTTTCATTGAAGTCATATTTAAGTTCCTCTAGTAAATCAGATTGTTCGATAAATTTTCGGAAGCTCAGTTCCTGAGTCACTGGTAACCACTGAAAGTAAAAAGCAATATTATGTCAGTACCAGAAAAAATAAAATAAAAATTTCATCTTGCTAAAGTCTTCCTGTGGGAAATCATACTGAATTAAGTACTTTAAGAAGACATTAACATTATGGTAAAGATTTTAACTCAAAATAATTGTGAACGATGCAAAGTAGTGAGAAACTGAATACACTAAATGGCAATGGCCAGACCGTATATAAACCAGAACTGTGACCCACAACCTGCAGCAACTTGCCCAGGAAGCCAGTCCCTTATCTGTTGATCCAATAAACAGCCCAGGAAGCCAGTCTTATAAGTCAGAATCTCAGGAAGTTAGACTGCTACCTCTAGTGACAATCTGAGAAGCCAAACAATAACTTCTGTTACAATGGGTCCAAAATGGCCAAGACTTGATTAATAACTTAGAGCTTCCCTAATTTTTATCCCTGCTTCCAACTTAGGACCCACCAGAGAAAGCCAATATGCACCCCTAAACAGTCACATAGGATGCCTCCCTTCTAGTTACCCTGCATTCAGCTTCCTCATGCCAACAGTGTCCAGCCAGGACATACCAGCAGCCTTCCCTTTTTTTTCCACTACAAAGCTTTCCCACTCCTCTGCCTGCCTTTGAGTCACTGCCAAAATGCAAGTGATGGTGGCTGACTCCCTTGCTATAGTGAGCTCAGAATGAATAGGTTTTGCTTTTCTCATTTGGTTGGTCTTTATCTCCACAGTAAGCATTCAAACATTTTTGCTATTAAATAAATGGCAGGGGATGGCAGTAGAAGTGAAATGTGAACCAGGCAGTGTAGATGATGATCAATTTATCTACTAATAGAAGATATGGTTATTCTGATATTTGAAAATAAAGAAAGTGACTGAGAAGTGAACTTAGTTATTGTCAACATAGCCCAAAGGGAAAAGAAAAGACTATGAAAGGTTAAGTCCTGGAAAAAAAAAATCTCAAATAGACTCTATTCTGAGGCAAACAAACAAACAAAAAACAACAAAAAAAGTTAAGTGGCTTGTGCCAAACAACTGTTAAATAAATGATTGGGTACCGAGGCTATCTGACTCCAATTCATGTTCTTAACAAATTCATTAATACTCTCACTCCTTAATTTCTTAACACTCACACTGGCAACCACAACCTACTTCCAATAAATAGCACTCAAAATGATTTTCAGTGCCACTCAAGCTGCTATCAAGGCTTAAGGCAAAATCAAAATGGTGCTTGCTTGCTTTGATTTCTTAACTCTTTTCTCACTTTCTGAATCTTATTCCCTGATTCCCAGTTAATACTTTATGAAGGTGTTTGGTTGTTCAAAGCATCCAACCTATCTACACTGCTCTCTATTCTTTAAAAACTTTTTTCCCTACAGTGTTGCTGATCTCAGGTGCTATTATGTAATTAATATATTTTCCTAGAGTGTAAATGACAGATAGGAGCCTCTGGAATTAGACTGATTTAGGTTTAAATCCTAGCTCCAAATTTTACGTCGAGTGACTTTCAGCAGGTTTCTTAACCTCTATGAGTTTCAGTTTCTTCAACTTGTGAGTCTTAGTTTATGTTATCTAAAATAGCAATCCTTATTACCCTCTATCCTGCTACTCTGCTTTATTTTTCTTCATAGCCTACATTACCACCTGATATATAATTGTTTGTATATTTAAAAATTATCTGTCTCCCCTCACTAGAATAAAAGCTCTATGAGAACAGGAACTTTGTTTAATTAACTGCTGTATCTGCAGTACTTGGAACAGTGTCTGACAAATACTATATAAATATTTTTTGAATGCATAAATGCAAAATCAGATAACATCATTTATTTCACAAGGCTGCTGTGAGAATTAAATTAACTAATATAGGTAAAAACCATTTTATGTACTGTCTCACACATGGAAGTTTCTGTAAAGATAGGATGATCTTCCTTTTTGAGAAGTGTGAAATATAAAAACATATATCTCTTGTCCAGCCTTCCTTATTCACTCAACACTGTGATTTTTACCCACATTAATAAACATAGTCCTAGGTCACTCATTTTATCAGTTTATAGTGTTCCATTGCTTGAATATGCCATGGTTTGTTTAACCATTTTCCTGTTGAAGAATATTTAGGTTGCTCCAATTTTCCACTATTATAAACAAAGCTATAACAAACATTCTTATAGCCATATTTTTGTGCACATATCAAGAGTTTCTTAAGGCAATATACCTAGAAGTGGAATTTCTAGGTCATATCAGCATCTTCCATTTTACCAGATATTGCCAAATTGCTCTCCATAAAGGAGGGTCTATTTTATACTTTGGCATGGATGAGGAGGTTTGCCCAGAAAAGCAGTAATCTCTTAGATCTAAAAATACTTTGTTTATTCAGGTGCTGTGCTGGAAACTGCCTTTTTCTCTACTGAAATAAAGAGAAAGATACTGAATATTTAAAACTCAATGAACTAAACCTAAACCAACTAAACTAAACTAAACCAACGAACTAAAGAACCTTGTTAGCTAACTTTTCTTTCAATCAGAGAGTAAAATAAAATGAGTGTTTTCTAATAGCACATAGTATATGGCATTCAGTTACTCTTTTTCACCTTTAAGTGCTTTTGTACCTAGTTGTTTGAGAAACAATTCTCAGGGGAAAAGAATGGGAGTTTGCAAACTGGAAAACCCAAATGGCACACAGATATATAAAGGACAGGTATAGGTGGGGTGAACAGGAGCAAGGTGCAGAGTATCCTGTAGAATGAAAAGGTAGACAATTCTTTAGAATTTATTGTAGCATATTTTGCTTGGTTAATATACTCAAACTTGTAACTCTCATATCTAGCTGTCTACCTGATATATTTACTTGGATGTCAAATAGCCATTTCAAACTTAACACGTCCAAAGCACTCCCTTCAATCTACTCTCCCTCTAGTCTTTCCCATCTTATAAATAACTCCATTCTTTCAGTTGCTTGTGCTGCAACTTTCCTTTCTCTCTTTCACACTCCACATCTGATCAATCAGCAAATCTGTAGGCTCCCTTATTTGAAATATATCTCTAATCTAACCACTTGTTACCTCTCCACCTCTACGGCCCTAGCCCTAGTGCAAGTCACTATCAACACTAACCTTCATTATTAAGCCTCCTATCTAATCTCTTTGCATAAACTCTTATCTCCTGGTAGTCTGTTTAACACATAGCAGCTAGAACGATCTTTTCAAAACATCTAAATTGGATATCACACCCCTGTTCAAAATGCTCCATTGTCTCCCCTCTTACTCAGAATAAAAGCCTAAGTTCTTACCATGGCCTACAAGGTCTCCCATGACCCTTAGCTCTCCAAGGTCATTTCCCTCCATTTCTCTCACTTGCTTACTCATCTAGTTACATCATCTGGCTCTTAGCTCTTTCTCAGGTGTCATTTCCCACCACTCTCTTGCTTACTTCACTCTAGCCACACCTGGCCTCTTTGCTGCCAACTTGTAAAGCAAGCTCCTATTTAAGGGCATCCCCCTTGCTATGCCCACAGATTGGGACACTCTTCCTCTAGATATCTATAGGGCTTCATTTCCTTCAAGTTTGTGCCCACCTGTTACCTGATCAGAGAAACTTTCTCCGAGCATTCTATCTGAAAGGGCAATCCCCTCTAATCCTTCCTTACTCCCTGTCTATGATGCTTCATTTTTTCCCTCCCTTCCTCCTTCCTTTTCTTTTATTTCTTTTTGGGGGAATTTTTTTTTTTTATTCAAACAGAAAGTCACAAAAATTATAATCATCCTCATCAGTTCACTCAGTTTTCTTCCTTTTCTTTTTTTTTTTGCACTTATTACCAATTGACATATACTTGCTTACTGTCTGTTCCCTCCCATTAGAATATAAGTTTGGGACTTCCCTGGTAAACCAGTGGTTAAGACTCCGTGCTTCCACTTCAGGGGGCATGGGTTCAATCCCTGGTCTGGGAACTAAGATCCCACATGTCGTAAGGCACGGCCAAAAAAAAAAAAAAAAAAAGTTCCATGACAGCAGAGACAAGGACTTTGTTTTGTCTTGTTCAGTAGTTCTTGGAATAGTGCCTGGTGAATAGTAGGCACTTAAACATTGTTGTTAGAATTTTACAATTTTTGCTAAGGGCATAAGAAAGTAAAGAGAAAAATCCTCTAGCTTTATACACAGGAGAAAGATGCACACAAAGCTTTTGAAAAATTATAGAGGCTCCTTCTATAATTCTAAAGTTAATAAATGTTGATTTCTGATTATTCTTAGAGACTATCCTATGCATCTATATATATTTATTTTCTCTTTTGCAAATCAAGATGGTCCATTAAAATAAAGGAGAGAAACTGTTTTATATACTTAGTTTTCTAAAGAGTGGTTTGGAATAAGATAACCTAGCTTTAAGAATAAGATTGTGGGACTTCCCTGGTGGCGCAGTGCTTAAGAATCCGCCTGCCAATGCAGGAGACACAGGTTTGAGCCCTGGTCTGGGAAGATCCCACATGCTGTGGAGCATCTAAGCCCGTGCGCCACAACTACTCAGCCTGTGCTCAAGAGCCCGCAAGCCACAACTCCTACGGGAGCCTACAGCCCGTGCTCTGCAACAAGAGAAGCCACCGCAATGAGAAGCCCACGCACCTACAACGAAGAGTAGCCCCCACTCACTGCAACTAGAGAAAGCCCGCGTGAAGCAACAAAGACCCAACTCAGCCATAAATAAATAAATAAATAGAATAAGCTTGTCAGAGCTGCAAGGGATTTTATTGATATTCTTAACTAACATGTTTATTTTATAGAGAAGTGAGGCTTTCAAAGGTAAACTGACATGCCCAAAATAACTCAGGCAGCTCTACAAACCTGAGAGAAGATTCATTTTTTACCAGTGATTTTAAAAATGCACAGTATTTTTCATTCATTCACCAAAAATTTGGTGAGGGGATTTGTTAGTCACTTAGTTTTCTATATCGAATAATATAGTCATTTTATGTTGAATGAAATTTTAAGAAGGGAAAAGAGTATATAATCATTAATAAGAATTTCAAGTTAGGTCCTTTTAGTAACCTGGATTAGGTGGTGACACTGCTGTTATAGCCATGCCTAGAGCAAAACATAATTATTTTAAATTATTTAACTAATTGTGGTAAAATACATTAAAAAATTTACAGTTTTAACCATTTTTACATGGGCAGTTCAGTGGCACTGAGTACACCCACATTGTGTGCAACCATTAATACCATCCATCCATCGAACATTTTTCATCTTGAAAAACTAACTCTGTACCCAGTAAGCTATGATTTTTCATTTCCCCTTAGCAGCAGCCCCTGGGAAATCTTTCTACTTTCTATGAATTTGACAAGAAGAGGGTGGGTGGGGCAACAGAATCACAGATGCAAATAATTTTAATTAGCTTACTTTGGTTTTAACAAACTCCTTCTCTAGGATCATAAAGTGGTTGTATTTAACAATATTTTACATTCTTTACAAGTGATCAGTAAGCTTTTATGAAAATATAATTTTACAACCTGAGAAGTTAGGGTCTAACCCCAGGATACACAGTAATATACCCTATTACAGTAATTACAGTCCTTTGGTGTATTTAAGAAAGAGGTCCTGTTGTATATCCTATGACATTAAGAAGCACAAATGAGTGATACTTCACTAAGAAAATGAAAAAATATCTAAAGATACTTTTTTTCAATGAACATGTTTTTATTTACTTATATATTTAGAAAACCAAACTAAACCCAAACAAAAAAACCCCTGGAAAACATCTTTTAAGAATTACTGTTTTGGTAAAAAGCAGCACTATTTTTATTTTCCCAACACATAAATGCAATTATGAGGGTTTTTTCAGAAAAATAATTATGCCTGTATACAATTCCATTTAGTAAATTATAGAAAATAATAGAGCTTATGAAATTTTATATGTAAAAGATTCAAAGAAGAGCAAACTAAATCTCTTCCCCCTGCCTACCTCTCCCCAGGAAAGACTAAAGAAGATTAATTTAAGCCACCTGAGGCAAAGACAGAAAATAGGATATTAGTGATGGAAAGAAAAAAATCAGGTGTTAGAAATCTTGGGTTGCCCAAATTTGAGTATGTAACAGAATCTCCTAGGAAAGTTTCTTAGAAAACTAATTTAGTGAACTATTATAAAGACACCCTTGTAACTACCCCAGGTTAGCTTTGCGAGCCCCCCCCTAAAGTGCCTTCAAGTGCCCTCTCCCTCCCTCCAAGAGCAAGCACTCCAGACTTTTTTAGAAATCAATGCTTTCTATTTCTTTATGGTTTTATCTCCTACGTACACAGCCCTAGGACCTATAGTTTAGTAGTTAAGTTTTGTTCTTTGTTTTTTTTTTAAACTTGATATGCCTTCCTGGGAAACTGAAATTCTGACAGCTAGATTTTGGATTTACGGACTTTGCCCAATCCTAGATCCTATGCTTCTTGATTGGGATTATTCAGAGGTAAGTGGGTACCAAAAGATAAAGGATAAAGACGACGAAACTACCTAAAGCTTCAATTTTACTAAATAGTAACATAAAATGAAATTTTTCTATTAAAATCAACCAAATGTATTAAGGCATAGAAATGCTAAATAAATACCACATTTTAAGACAGAACACTCTAAAGAAGTTAGTGTTGGGGGGGAGGGATAAATTAGGAGTTTGGGATTAACATATATACTACTATATATAAAACATAACCAACAAGGACCTACTGTATAGCCCAGGGAATTATACTCAGTATGTTGTAATAACCTATAGGGGAAAAGAATCTGAAAAAAAAAATAGGTGTATACCGTGTTTTCAATCTTCAGCTGGGTCTGGGACACCAGGCCCTGTCCCAGATGCTGGGGACACACATAGTACCTGCCTTCCAGGAGCTCCCTCACTCCTGTGAGGTCCAGAGAGTCAACCCCACTAATTTCAGTCCTTAGCTCAACACTGTTGCCCCTGTACCTTACTCATTAAGAGCGAAATAAATTTGAATGCATGAGTTAAAAAAAAAAATGTATATGTATGTATAACTGAATCACTTTGCTGTACAGCTGAAACTAACACACCATTGTAAATCAACTATACCACAATTAAAAAAAAATGAGCAAATCAAAGACTATGCAGCCAAAAAAATCAGAAAAAAAGTATTAGAGAGGTATGCCATGAAGTTAATACAAATATAATTTTTTCTGTAAAAAATATATTAATCTAACATAAAAACCGAAAAAGAAGATAGTGGTGTATGTACAGGATACCTGGGGCTGAGCCCCAGAGCCAAATGACAGTTTAAGGAACTTAGGTTATTAAAGGTTTGTCCTATAGCCTCCTGGACAAGAGATTACCCATCTCCTACTTAAATACCTCAAGTTACTGCAGGTTTTCATAACTTCTAGGAATAGGCTATTACACTGTAGGGCAGTTAAAATTGCTCATTGTCTTAAAAAGGAAGATATCCTTGAAACAAAAAAACCTATAGTCATTTTTCATGAATCATGTGTTACTTCCTTTATATCTAGAAGAAAAATTCTTCACATAAGAATTCTCAATATTTTAAGGATAAGATTCAACTACTAACAAAAATGAGGCTAATAGCAACATGACAGAGTGCTCCAAATATCTTTGCAAAATCTAGGCTTTCCAGGAGCCCATGGTAAGGAATTCCAGATTTTAATTTCTAAAACAGTTTAGGAAGTCAAGATGTACCCAGTGCCCAACCAAAGCTGTTTATACTCAGATTGTACTTAAAGTTAATTCACCTGTGAAGAGAAGGGTCTTTTTTTAGATTTTGTTAAGCTCTCCTCAAAGAAATTGTTAATTAAGGGGTAAAATAAAGGGTTGATCAATTTCACACTGCCACTATGTCGTGAAACTACTAAAAAACCATACCCACTGCTTTTAATAGTTAGTATAGTTAGTCAAAACAAAAATATAATGAATACCTAACTTAAACACTTTATATGCACTTTTAACACTCAATAAAGAACCATACTCATTAAGATCAAACCATTCCATCCTCTCCTATAAAATACTGGGCTGATGAATTTCTAATCTCAAATAATCTTAATTTAAAAGGCTCTATACAGTGTGAGCTAAACATACATAAAAGAAATGACCTTATCTACAAACATACTAAGAGAAGAGAATCATTCACTTTTTTTGGTCTTTCTTCCTTATTTTAAAATAAGGAAGCTTTCTCCTGAACATCATAAAACACTATAAAAGATTGTGTAATTAGTCTTTCATAAAAGGAAAAGTAAGGTTGTTAAATGACTCCCTCAAAAGTAAAAAACTGAACTTTTTAGTCCTATAGTTGTTTGCAATACAGTCAACTATGTAGTAGAGATTGTTAAAGCTAAAACAATAAAAATACTGGTTTAAAAAGCAAATTTGAAAATAAAAAGCAAATTTAAAATTCTTGAGCTTAAAGGCCATTTATCTTCAAATATGTTATTCAAAACCAGCTCCAATTCAAAGAAACAAACTGACCCACTAAGTCTTTATTAGCAGAAATGCTGTATTTGGTTCAATGACAAGTTTAAATGACATATTTGCAAGCTGAATGATATGATTATTTCTTATAATTTCAGTTCTCACAGGTTCACCTCTTACTGCTAAACTTTAAAACTTCTTTTAAGGAAGCTGTCAGTTTGGACTGAAATGGATTAGGCCTACTTACAATTTCCTTTTTTATGTTTCCATCTCTTAGCTCTATTTCCATCATTTGCAGTTAGTTTGTTTCCTATAATATTGGCTGATGAATTGAGCCAGTATGATTCTTGAGTTAAATCATTCAATTAAAAGAGTTGATTTATGAGGAAACTTAAAATTCAGATATTTTTCAGTAGGCAGTGTTTTTATTTGTTAAACAGAAATAAACTAGAGCCTCTAAATGAAATCCTTGTAGTGAATTTCATTCTCATCAAGCCCTGAAATATTTCTGCTTTTCAGCCATTCCTGCCCTGTAAGACACTCCCCCCGGCCCAATAGGCATCATCACCTGGAGGCTTACTTCTAGCTCCGCACAGGCCACACTGTAATTAAGAAGCAAGGCTCAAGAAGCACGAACCTGGGCTCTGGTAATGAGTTGGACGAGTCCCTTTACCGGCCTTGGTAAAATGGGGGAGGACGAGCGGATGTTAAACTGTTGGAACATTCCAGTATCATTTTGCCTCTGGAGCGCTCTGCTGAATTTTGTTAAACTTATTGTGATTAAAGCTTACACAGTAAAAAAAAAAAAGTTATTCAAATATGTACATTATGGCTAATAAAGTACGACATTTTTCTAAACTGATGGGTCCTATGAAAGCACTAAAAAAAAAATCAGTCTACAAGTACTAGTTGAGTTCGAGGTCAGGGTTATTCCTTTAAGTACTGTAATAAAAATTAGCGGCACAAATTCGTTTACACCCACCCACTTTCTAGCATCTCAGCATTTTGTTTTAAAAAATTGAGCTGCAGTTTATCTTTTTTCCTGGCCTTTAAAAATGGTGAGTTTGAATTTTGAAGAGATCCTATTACTCTGACATTTTCTCCTCAGCTGACCTAATTGATTTCCACTCCAACTGCTAAATCAGCAGCTAGGCTATTGATTTTTGTCGTCTTAAAATCTTTTTTTCTGAGTCTGAGGAAGCGCCTTGAGGACAAATATATGGGAGAGTCCATGAGAAAAGTAGTAGCACAAAAGGACTAATGTTTTGTTCTCATATTTCCGGGGTACCCTCGTGGGATTCAGTGAAGTGGAGGAATTCCTAGTTTCCCCGGTTTAGTTTTTAGTCAACTTAATCTTCAAAGTCAACAAAGCCTTGACGATCTCGGGCTAAAACCTAGCACCAAGTCTCAGTTTCCAACAGGGGATAAGATAACGAAAAAAGCGTCACTTAATAAGCACTTGCGGCGGTAGCCCGCAAAGAAAACTACTCCCAGAAAGTGATTTCCGGGTGGAGGTGGGAGGGGTGGCTAATTTCCGGTCTGAGGGCCGGCGACGGCTCTTGCGCAAGCGCAGTTCACATTTTCCTGGCTTTTTTTTTTTTTTTTTCCCTCCTCTCCCCTCCCCCTACCTTCCCCAGCCTGAGGGGTCTTGAGGTGACAGCGACTGCGATTCCAGCAGGAGGAGGAGAAGATGGACAAGGGGAAGGCCGGGCGACGGCGATCTTCATCCGGTGAGAAAGGGTCGGAGGAGGGCTGAGCATATTGTCTCCTACCTCGGGCAAAGGGGGGGAACAGGCGACGACGGGTGCTGCGGCCCGGAGCTGCGAGGGCTCGGGCGGGGGGGAGGGGAGGAGGTGAGGGGAGTGTGGAGTGGAGTGGAGTGGGGTGGAGGGGCGCGCACAATGGAAGGTTCCCGGGTCTCTCGGGCCCTTGCGAGTCGAAGACCCACTCCGAGCTGTCATCAAAGCCTCGGCCGCTCTTCACCCCGTCACCCCTTTCATTTTCGTCCTTCTCCCGCGAGCACCCTACTTGGGGCTCATCGGCCTGCTGCTCTTCCCGGTTGGCTTGCCGCTCTCCTGCCACGCCTTCCTCGTAATTCCACCAATGTTCCAGTTTCATTTCCAGCTTCTCAGCGTCTTGGTCCTACTTTCCTCTCTTCCTTTGATTCTCGACTTTGGCTCTTTCTCCCCCCTGTACCTCCTGGCAGGTAAAAGCAGCAAAGAAGGAAAGGCGGGGCATGTTAATTGACATTTCGTTCCTCGTCTAAGTGCTGCAAACAACGTGTCTTGCTTGGTCTTCTGAGCCGGCCCGCTTAATAACCTTTTTCTTTCCTAGCCACCCCCTTCTTCCAAAAGCGATTCAAAAGTCGAACAAAGGATTTGAAGCCATGTTTCGTTGTGTTTTTATTCTCAGCGCGTTTTTGTTTTTGAAATTGTTTTGCGGCTTAAATGACTCTTCAGTTTTGGGTACTACATCTTAGAAACACAAAAGTGGAGTTGTAAGACGCGAGGTCGAGCCCCTCCCAGTCAGCAAGTTTTTGTCAAGGATCTCATCCGTTAAGGGTACCGCAGTTTCTGTGTTAAGTCCTGTGGACTTACCAGAGGAGGAGGGAACAAGGGCTCTTTAATAAGCTTACACTCTAGTACACTAACATTCAGTGAATCAATTATTTCATTTCATTTTCTTATTTATTATTGTGCCGTCTGTTGTTGCATAGACAGTCTATGCAGTCTATTTAGACAATTCTAAATTTATTTAGGAGTGCCCTTGTGGCAGTGTGCCTCAAACTTTTTTGGCCGCAAAGGAGAGTGAACATGGATCTCTGGGACATTGCCTGAAGTAGCTGAAAACCTGAAATTCCTCTTCATAAGCAACCAGTATTACCATTTGTGTGTGTGTGTATTCTAGGGGTATTCTTTGCCGTTGAAAGTATGTGTATGTGTTATATATATACATATATACACACATATGTATGTATGTATATGCCTCCAATAGATCGGTGTTTGTTTTAATATACTTTTTTCTCCCCTAAAACCTTCAAGTGAAATTGACACATAAGGAATATGCACAGTGTTTATCTGGTGTCATTTGTGTGCTTCCTCACACAGAACTTTAGGGGTGATAATACCTCAGTTTAACATGCACAGCCTTTTTTCAATAAATGCATTTCTCCTTGGCTTAGTACATTGTTTTGGGGGTAAGGGCAAGATATTAGCCTTGTCCTTCAGCAAATCCCATCCTCTTTACCTGGTTACACTTAGATTTATTTATCTCTTTATTACAGTTAATTTGGTGCAAGTAGTTGTGAGAAGTAAAATTTGAGAGTAAAATTGTTAATTCTTAAAAGACGTTGATATTTATGTGAGCTATCCCTCTGGAGAGGATTTCTTTTTCTGCTGACTTCCCTTTTGGAGCTGTCCTTTCTGAAAAGTAATTGTTAATGTATAGTAAAAACCATTCTCAGATCTAATATTAACTAGCTGTTCTCCGGTATTCATCTGGTTTTAAGAGATGAATATTAATTTTTAAGAATGTTTCTTTTCTTAATAGTGTATATTTAATTTTCTCACATAGATTCTCAGAAATAGAACAATCAGTTGGCTTAAAGGGCTTCTGAATTCTTTGTGACATTTGTGTGCATGCAGTTGCCATTTCATTAGGAGGGTTGCTAACTGGAACTTGAATGACTGGAAGTGACATTTATGGTCGTGAGAATTTCATAAGTACCCAAAGGTAAAATTTTGATTAATAAAACAGGAAGAATTCTAAGTTAGAGGTATAAGGAAGGCGGGTAGCAGTAGAGAGAGAAAACAAGACATGAAGTTTCAAGTTTCCTCTGTGAGACTGCACTAAGTTTTCCTAAACTTTCTCCTGAACAAGGAAGAACTATGAAGGGTTGCATAGTGTATTGCTCAAAACTCTTTTAGTTGCAAGTAGCAGAAACCCAATTCCAGCTGGTTTAAGCTAAACAAAAAAACAAGCATTTGTGGACTCACGTAACTGACAACTGTAGGAGTTGGATGGCTTCTGGCATGGCTGTATCTGTTTTAGGCACTGGTTCTCAAGGTATGGTCTGGGAACCTCTGGATTCCCTGAGTCCCTTTTGGATCTGTGAGCTTACACCATTTTTCATAATTTTAAGACATTGTTTGCCTTTCCCTCTTAATCTTCTACCTGTGTACAGGACAGTTTTCCAGAGGCTACATGACATGTATCACAGCAAATTGAATGCAGAAGCATATAGAGGAAATCATCTGTCTTTTATTAAGTCAGATGTTAAAGAGAGTTGCAAAAAGTAAAATAATGCCATTCTTCTCAATGTTTTTTTTTTTTTTCAATGTTTTGAAACTAAAGTTATTTAAAAATATTTTAGTTATGTTAACATGCATTGCGTTTATTGTTTAAAATGAGTTAATAAAGAAAAATTCTGTAAGTAGAAGAACCACAAAAACTCTGATTACCCTACTTTTCTGGAATGTGGCCATGAATCAGGAATCAAGCATAAAACACCTCTAAGCATGAGAGGAGAAATCACATGGTTTGTATGTTAAAGTTCACTCATGAGAAGCTTCTGAAGGCTTTCTTCCTATTATATTGAATCTATGTGTTTAAGTTATTTATTACCCCAATAAAGATGAATATCTTATTTCCAGGTTTCCAGCATATCAAAGCAGTGAATTAGATGGGGACACAGATAAAAAATTATTGGCACCAGAGACAGGTCTAGTGACAGTTGAATGAAATAATAAAGTGCATGGGTCATTCAAGGGAGAATGACCATTAGAAATGTTTAACAACAACAACAAAAGTATAACAGATATATTAGAGTCATAGATCACAACTTCCAAATGAATTTTTGAATTAAAACAGAAAAGTTGATGTAAATTTCAAGTTATCAACTGTTCAGGCAACAACCTTGGAGATCTGTGTTCATTCTCATTTGCAGTTAAGGATAGATAATTTTTTATAGTACTTAGGTACTAAACAGCGTGCTAAGAATTTTACAAACGTTATAATTCTTTCAAAAACCTTCTGAGGTGGTTATTATTATTTCTGATATACAGATGAGGAACCTGGAATTTAGGGAGGGTAAGCAACTGTTAGCAATACAAGAAGCAGAACCAGGATTCAAAATCTGATCTTTCTGATTACAAAACATATAATTTTAATCTTTTTTACTGTCATAGGATGTTAGTGAGCCTTACTTGGAAAAAAGGTTTCATGGACAAATAAATGGGACAACTGTAGTTATAAGAAGATATTATTTACTGCAGGATTTTTCAGAGCTTTTGCTATGCTACTGTACCTCTGCCTCTCCAAGAGATTGACTGAATGTGCAATGTTTTTCAAACTTGCTTGATTTTGAAACTCTTCCCTCCTCCCCCAGTTTCAGCTTGAGGATCTAGTGTCCCATGATGATACACCTTTCTTTTTTCAGTAGGTCTAGTTGATGGCTGCATATTATGCAGTGTCTGATGAACCATAATTGAAGTTCAAAACCAGAATCTACAATTAATCATGGTAAAACTACTTTATTTGCAGTGATGTTAGCTGAAGCCATTGGAATGGATAGAATTACCCACAGAAAAAGTATGCAGTGAGAAAAGTCTTGAATCACATATATTTAATTTCAAAGTAAGGAGGAAGAGACACTGGTGAGCAGTTAGGCAGATTAGAAGGAGTTTGATAGGTTTGGGAAGCAAGGGAGAGTGAATGCAATGTAAATCAGAGAGTTAAAGCAGTATGAGGATGCTGGATTTGGCAATTAGTAGGTCACTTTTTTTTTTACCACTGATTTTAGTAGAGCAGTAGGGACAAAAGCCAGATTTCAAGAGGCTAAATGAATGAGTGGTGGTGAGGAAATAGAAGATGAGATGTGAAGGAAAGATTTTGGAACAAGCTTGAGTATGAAATTAGGTAGAAAGGATTATTTAAAAAAGACTATAAAAATCAGGTTTGTATGGCATGGGAAAGGGTTCAGTGGAGAGAGAACGATATCAGGTAGGAGATAATTGATAGGGTGAGGTCTTAGAAGAAATGGGGGAGGATAGACTCAGGACAGTTTTTTAAATAAGACTTGCATAAAGGTGGGAAGATGGATAAAGATATAGATAAATTTTGAGAAGTTAAGGATATTGCAATCATGGCTTCTAAGTGAAATAGGCAAGATCATCTTTTGAGAAAGAGGGACTTTCAAGTGGTATTGGGAGCTCAAAACAGAGTAGGAGGTCAATTAGGGATGAATAAAAGAGCTGTTAACTAATTTTGAAAAAGTATTTGTTAAAACACGTGTGAGTCTGTAGATAGTACCAGTTGTGGTTACTACAATTATGTGACTTTCTTTAGCAGTGCTAATCAGTCTAGGAGCAAGAATTTGGGGGGAATAAAAGAATTTAGTTTTACTTAGGGTTAAAGGGTATTATATGATGTGGGGGTAAAAAATGGGATCAGTGCGAGTGAGGAAATGGAAGGGTTAAAGGACTGTATGTTGTAGAATGAGAGGTTCACATTTGTGAGCTTGAGAAGTGTAACCCTGTTAAATCCATTTGTGAACGCATGTTGTTGAAATGGGAATGTGATGTGAAGAAGTTTGTTGGACTAGAGTAAATTAAGATGAGTCCATTGTATTGAGTGATTTGATTTATGAAAGTTTTAGAGCTTCGGTATGATGGTAGGTTTTAATGATAGAGAAGAAAACTATGAATCAAGTATCAGAATATTCTAGGAATGTTGGAGAGGGTCTTGGGTCAGTACATGGCAATTACAATATGGGTGAGGTAATAATACATGCAAGTTTTGGGAATTTTAAAGGAGGAATTATTGCAATAAGGATGAATATTAATTGGAAGTGGTGGCTGGGGCAGGAGGTTGTTAATCCCTTCCCCTGTTTTTGTAAGTGGGAGAAGACTCTTCTTGAGAGAGTCTTAAAAAAATAGTGTAGTAAATAAAAAGATGTATGATGTATAATTTATGTAATAAAAAGGGTTCAGTTAAACTAAGGTGGAGGAAATGTTCAAGGAGAAGATTCAGAATTTAAGGAAATTGTATTGACTTTGGAAAGGAATTTGGTGGGCTGGGGAAGAGCTAGAGAAGAGTATAGATGAAAACTATACCTCAATAAAAAGGAAAACAAAACAGAGAATATTAAAAAGACATGTACTCAAGGATCAAATTAAAAAAAAAAAGAATGTAGTGGAAAGGGTAGAGTGGCATTACCTAAGACATGAGAGAATAGCAAGGTGATAAGCTGTTTGGATTGATAGGGTTATGTATAGGACTGAGTAGCTCTAAAGATTCAGACTGGAACTTTGCTGTGATGGTGCTGTCTGAAACCTGCCTCTCAGATGTATAACTCTAATGTGACTCTTCAATAATTTAGGAGGCTGGCTACTGTGAGCTGCTTCATCACATGTACCTATATTGATAACTCACTTCTTGGCTGCACTTAGCGTTGCACTGTCCTTCCACCCATTTCTCCCTGTCTAAAACTTGTTATCTAAAACTTACTTCAAAGCCCAGTTCAATTGTGCCTTTTCAAGAACTATCTCCTAATTAACTCAAACTTAAAAAATATTCCTATTTTTGAACTTACATGGGTGTTTGCACCTCTTATTTGATGTTCACCAGATTCCATCATATATTCTAGCTTGCTGAATTGTTTAATCTCTGCTGTTATACTGTTAACTATGTGACAAGGACTGTCTTATTCATTTCCTATCCTCATAGCATCCAGCATGCCTAGAGTGTTCTGGTTAAGAATTCCACCTCTGGAATCAGACCAGTGATGGATTAACATGGTGACCTTGGGCAAGTTATTTGGATTTTTCAAACCTAAATTCTTCATCTATAAAATGGAGATAATGCCATTACTGAACTCACAAGACTTTTGTAAGATTAAATAAAATAATTTGTGTAAAGTACTTAGCATAGTGCCTGGCAATGGTAATTACTGTTATTTAAAATAAATGTTTATGTAATATATGAATGAATGGTTCCACAAGCTCCTTGGGAAAAAGTCATGCTTTCTGATTATTTGACATATATATATAATGGGAATAATCAGAGCGATTTTTCTGTATGCTAATGTAAATACATTAAGCTTTCTTAAAGAGGGGTATTTTAGTATAAAATATTGTAATAATAATAGTTATTTATTTTGCAGTATTTGCCAGACATACTCTAAATACTTTAATATAGACGATCTCCCTTTATTTTGAAATATAGTTGATTTATTGTGTTAGTTTCAAGTGTACAGCAAAGTGATTCAGCTATATGTTTTTCAGATTATTTTCCATTATAGGTATTACAAGATATTGAATATTGTTCCCTGTTTTATACAGTAAATCTATTTTATGTGTAGTAGTTTGTATCTGTTAATCTCGTACTTGTAATTTATCGTTCCGCCCACTCTCTTTCCCCTTTGGTAACCATAAGTTTGTTTTCTATGTCTGAATCTGTTCCTGTTTTGTATTCAGATTCATTTGTATTAATTTTTACATTCTGCATACAAGTGATATCATATAATATTTATCTTTTTCTGACTTATTTCACTTAATATGATATTCTCTAGGTCCATTCATGTTGCTGCAAATGGCAATATTTCATTCTTTTTTATGGCTGAGTAATATTCCATTATATGTATATATATGTGTGTGTGTGTGTGTGTGTGTACACACACCACATCTCCTTTATCCAGTCATCTGTTGATGGACACTTAGGTTGCTTCCATGTCTTGGCTATTATAAATAGTGCTGCTATGAACATTGGGGTGCATGTATCTTTTTGAATTAGAGTTTTTGTCTTTTCTGGATATATGCCCAGGAGTGGGATTGCTGAATCACGGTAGCTCTATTTTTTGTTTGTTTGTTTTTTAATTTAATTTATTTATTGTATTATTTTGGCTGCGTTGGGTCTTTGTTGCTGCGCACGGGCTTTCTCTAGTTGCCGCGAGCGGGGGTTACTCTTCGTTGTAGTGCATGGGCTTCTCATTGCAGTAGCTTCTCTTGTTGCAGAGCACGGGCTCTAGGCGCGTGAGCTTCAGTAGTTGTGGCACGCGGGCTTCAGTAGTTGTGGCTCGCGGGCCCTAGAGCGCAGGCTCAGTAGCTGTGGCGCGTGGGCTTAGTTGCTCCATAGCATGTGGGATCTTCCTGGACCAGGGCTCGAACCCATGTCCCCTGCATTGGCACCACTGCGCCACCAGGGAAGCCCCTCTATTTTTTGTTTTTATTTTTTAATTATTTAAAAAAATATTTATTTTATTTATTTATTTTGGCTGTGTTGGGTCTTAGTTGCAGCATGTGGGGTCTTTGTTGTGGTGCTCAGGCTTCTCTTCTCTCTAGTTGTGGTGTGCGGGTTCCAGGGCATGTGGGCTCTGTAGTTCTGGCGTGTGGGGTCCAGAGCGCGTGGACTCTGTAGTTTGTGACACGTGGGCTCTCTCGTTGAGGCATGCGAGCTCAGTAGATGTGGCCCTGTGGCATGTGGGATCTTATTTCCCCAACCAGGCATCGAACCCATGTCCCCTCCATTGAAAGGAGGATTCTTTAACACTGGACCACCAGGGAAGTCCCCATTTTTTGTTTTTAAAGGAACCCCCATACTGTTTTCCATAGTGGTGGTACCAACTTACATTCCCACCAACAGTGTAGGAGGGTTCCCTTTTCTCCACACCCTCTCCAGCATTTATTATTTGTAGACTTTTCCATGATAGTTATTCTGACTGGTGTGAGGTGATAACTCATTGTGGTTTTGATTTCCATTTCTCTATTAATTAGCGACATTGAGCATCTTTTCATGTGCCTTTTGGCCATCTGCATGTCTTCTTTGGAGAAATGTCTTCTTAGGTCTTCTGCCCATTTTTTGATTGGGTGGTTTTGTTTTATTTATTTATTTATTTTTTATATTGAGTCGTATGAGCTGTTTGTATATTTTGGAAATTAAGCTCTTGTCAGTCACATCGTTTGCAAATATTTTCTCCCATTCTGTAGGTTGTCTTTTCGTTTTGTTGATGATTTCCTTTGCTGTGCAAAAGCTTTTAAGTTTGATTAGGTCCCATTTGTTTATTTTTGCTTTTATTTCTTTTGGGAGACTAGACTATGTCACTTTAATCTTAGCAATTGAAAAGCTGGATATTCTCCCCTTTTTAGAGATGAGACACTGAGTCTCAGAGAAGTCACAGCTAGTAAGCCAAGATATAAATTTAGGTTGTTGGACTTTAATATTTTTACTCTAGAGCACTGTGCTATACCAGACAGTCACAAGCAGCGGTGCATCATTTATTAAAATGCTCCATTACCAACCTAGTATGAGATGGAGCAACTCAGTTATAAAACCCCTAAAATTTTGGGAAGTCACAGTAGTAGTAACTAAAAGAAATGTGCAAAAACATTCTGCAAAGTAGGATAGAAGCATTTTTTAAAAAAATTTTACACTTTATTTGTTTATTTTTGGCTGTGTTGGGTCTTCGTTTCTGTGCGTGGGCTTTCTCTAGTTGCGGCGAGTGGGGGCCACTCTTCATCGCGGTGCGTGTGCCTCTCACTGTCGCGGCCTCTCTTGTTGCGGAGCACAGGCTCCAGACGCGCAGGCTCAGTAGTTGTGGCTCATGGGCCTAGTTGCTCCGCGGCATGTGGGATCTTCCCAGACCAGGGCTCGAACCCGTGTCCCCTGCATTGGCAGGCAGATTCTCAGCCACTGCGCCACCAGGGAAGCCCAGATAGAAGCATTTTTAACTCAATGAGTCTGTCTGTGATTTAAGCAACTGATATTCCTTTTTAAAAAATACATATGTTTTATTAAATTGAAAGTTGACTAGAAAGTGAATTTATATAAGAAAGGTTGTCTTACCATTTATCTAAATGTTATATATTTTTGGTAGTCTGAGAAATGCTACTTTATTGAAAATTATTTAAATCTATCGAAAGCTTAAGTATAGAAGTTAAAATAATTTTTACATCAGTGATTGCTCGAGGAAATGCACATGGTGAAATACATGCTATTTTCATGAAATGAGAGAAATTATTTCAGCTATATAGATTTCTGGATAAGCTATAGCCCATTCGTTATAACTGTTATTTTAAAGGTTTTTTATTTTTTAAGTTGAGATATTACATACGGCACAGTACAATATCTTTAGTTTCATGATTTTTTATACTTGTATACATACACTTATATAACTATCACCTAGATCAAGTTACGGAACATTTCTAGCATCTCAGAAGGCTAACTTATATCCCATCCCAGTCATTCCGTAGTTTTTCCCTGCTCGGGTATTTGCACTATCCTAACTAGTATCAACATAGATTTGTTTTACCTGTTCCTAAATTCCACATAAATAGAATCATACATTCTTCTGCATCTGTTTTGCTCTGAATGTAATGTCTGTGAGATGTATCCATGTTGTGCACAGCAGTAATTCATTCTTTTTTATTACTATGTAGTTTTCAATTAGCAATAATTGCACCTCGGATAAACCTCATTGGCTACGATACTGCCACTGTGTATAGCTTGTAGTTTTCTATTGTATGAAAAGGTTTATCCATGCTCCTGTGATGGACATTTGGATTGTTTTTAGTTTTTGGCTATTAAGAACAAAGATAACTTAACATTCTTATACATGCCTTTTGGTGGACACAGGCACTCATTTCTCTTGATTAAATATCTAGAAATGTAATTGTTGGACATTGAGTAGGCAGGTGTCTAACTTTAGTAGATACTGACTGGCAAAGTAGATGTATTCATTTACACTTCCACCAGCAGTATATGAGACTTCTAGTCTCTTACCAATACTTGGTATTGTCATTCTTTTTAATTTTACCCTTTCCAAGGGCTGTATAATGGTATTCTCTTGCCATTTTAGTTTGCACTTCCCTAGTAATAATGAAATTGAGCATATTTTCATATGTTTATTGGCCATTTGGACATTCTTTTTTATGGAGTACCTATTCAAGGCTTTTTCCCATTTTGAAGATTGGGTTTTCTTGCCTTTGCTTTATAGGAGTTCTTTATGTGCTCTGGTTATGAGTCCTTTGACAGATATATGTATTATACAGTATTATTAACTGTGGTCACCATGCTGTACATAGATACATGAATTATAAATAATCTTCCAGTCTGTGGTTTGCCTTCTCACTCGATGAGGTTTGGTGAACAGAAATTTTTAATTTTAATGAAGTTGAGTTTATTAATCCTTTCCTTTATGGATTAGTACTACTTGAGTCT
The DNA here is from genome assembly GCF_028023285.1 of Balaenoptera ricei. Lineage (NCBI taxonomy): Eukaryota > Metazoa > Chordata > Mammalia > Artiodactyla > Balaenopteridae > Balaenoptera > Balaenoptera ricei. The sequence continues at coordinate 112,523,448 of NC_082642.1, forward strand.
TGTTTGAGAGATCCTTGCCAACCCCAAGGTCATGAAGATATTCCCCTCATTTTTATTCTAGAAGCTTTATTTGTCTTTGACATTTAAATCTATGATCAATTTAAAAATAATTTTTGATATAGCGTGATGTTTATTACTTATTTGTTTACCTTGTTTGGTTATCAAATTGTGTCAGCATTACTCATGGAAAAGATCATCCCTTTTCCACTGAATTGCAGTGGTGTGTTTGTCATAAATAGGTGATCACATTTGTGTGGGCCTCTACCATTCATTTTTATTATGAAATTTGTGAGAAATTTCAGTGAATTGTAAGTTCCAGGAAGACTTAGGCTGTGTTTAATTTGCTCACTACACTATACCCACTGGCTAGCACAGTGCCAGACACATGATAGACATTCAGTAATTATTTGCTGACTGAATGAAAGAATCATAAAAGAAAATCCCATAGAAGTCTGAAAAATGTTGGTGAGGAAAGACTTAAGCTGTTCTCTGTTGCATAAATGCTTAGATATGTAGCCCTCGCCTTCTGTTCTCCTCCCCTGTGGCCCCCCACCCACCATTATAAGAATTTATCTGGTCTTATAGTTCAACCAACATAGATCGAAGACCTACTGGATACTAGGATTTTTGCCAAGGAATTTTTTATTGAGTTCTTAGAACCAACTTTCTTTCTTTTTTCAATTGTCATCATATGTATATTGTTTAATTGAGAAATTTTGTGAGAATCTGCTACTCTTTGATTATTTTTGACCTTTAGTCCTTCAGGTTCTGTAAAATGTATCAATGTAAATTGTAAATGTAACAAGAAGTTAATTTGAAACAAAAGATAACTAAAAAGATTTATTCTGTTATGTTATCTCATTTAATGTTAAATGATAATTTTTACCATGTCTTTGTAGAAATTGTCACAGAAGGGAAAAGGAAAAAGCCTTCATCTTTGGAGTTACATAAGGTATGTATTAGTTTTGCTCTTAACCTTTGCATTATCTTTAGAGTTAATAATATTGAAAGTATTTTGGTATTTGTCTTTTTAATAAAATTTTAAAGAAAATACTGTAAATCCATAATTAATCAGTGTTTTTGGGGGAATGGTATATCCTAATTAACCAAGGGTTAGCTAGGAAACCCCTTCTGGGACCAGCCTTGTTTAAATCATTGTAAAATTTTCCAGTATACTTTCCAAGTCTTATTTTAGATTTATATAGAACAGAACTCATTTCTTTGATGACTGAATATATTGGAACACCTGAGGTTCATTCATTTATGATACTGTAGCTGTTGAAGAGCTGTATTCAAGTCATGTGCTGAAATTTACTGTTTGGAATATGTATGTCCTTTTAAACATACTTTTTTCTTCATTTATTTGTTTCTTTTATATAAGCCAAGAGTAGCAAAACAAGTAAAACGAAGTTTCTGTCTACATAGGAGATGTTTAAAAAAATTTAATCTGTGTTTTTAGAAAGATAATCTTTTTTTCCTATAGAATTTTGTGATTTAAATGCCATAGTACCTTGATTTGCATTATAATAATTTATTAGAGACTTTTCTCTGAAACATTCTAATTATACACGGAGGATTTTAATTTGGTGTATTTTTTGGAACAAAGAAGGAGAAGAAGAAATCATAAAGGAGGGCTGTGAGAGGAATCAAGAGTACCTTACAAGACCACACAGAGAGCATGGCTTTGGATACTCTTTTTCTACCTTGGCTTACTTCAGACTTGTGGGGTGTGGTTTCTTCATTTAAAATTCTGGGAATTCCCTGGTGGCGCAGTGGTTAAGAATCCACCTGCCGGGCTTCCCTGGTGGCGCAATGGTTGAGAATCCGCCTGCTAATGCAGGGGACACGGGTTCGAGCCCTGGTCTGGGAAGATCCCACATGCCACGGAGCAGCTGGGCCCGTGAGCCACAACTACTGAGCCTGCGCGTCTGGAGCCTGTGCCCCGCGACGGGAGGGGCCGCGATAGTGAAAGGCCCGCGCACCGCGATGAAGAGCGGTCCCCGCACCGCGATGAAGAGTGGCCCCCACTTGCCTCAACTAGAGAAAGCCCTCGCATGAACCGAAGACCCAACACAGCCAAAAAAAAAAAAAAAATAAAATAAATAAAAGAATCCACCTGCCAATGCGGGGGACACGGGTTCTATCCCTGGTCCGGGAAGATCCCACATGCCGCAGAGCAACTAAGCCCGTGCGCCACAGCTACTGAGCCTGCACTCTAGAGCCTGTGCGCCACAACTACTGAAGCCCGCGCTCCTAGAGCCCGTGTTCCGCAACAAGAGAAGCCACCGCCATGAGAAGCCCACACACCACAGTAAAGAATAGCCCCCACTTGCCGCAACTAGAGAAAGCCCACGCGCAGCATTGAAGACCCAACACAGCCCCCTGCCAAAAATAAATTAATAAATAAAGAAAAAAAAGAAAAAATTCTGGATTTAGGGAATTCCCAGGCGGTTCAGTGGTTAGGACTCCATGCTTTCACTGCTGTGGGCCTGGGTTCGATCCCTTGTCGGGGAACTAAGATCCCACAAGCTGTGCCATGCAGCCAAAAAAATTCTGGATTTAGCTTAAGTGAGGTAGATGAGGGAGTTAAAAAAGAAATTTTACATTGCTATTATACCCAGTTTTATTATTTATTTATGTATTTGATTTTTAAGAATTTTGTTGGAGTATAGTTGATTTACAAGGTTGTGTTAGTTTTAGGTGTACAGCAAATGAATCAGTTATATATATATCCACTCTTTTTTAGATTCTTTTCCCATATAGGTCATTACAGAGCATAGAGTAGAGTTCCCTGTGCTATACAGGGAACTTATTAGTTATCTATTTTATGTGTAGTAGTGTGTATATGACAATCCCAGTCTCCCAGTTTATCCCTCCCCCCACCCCTTTCTCTTCTAGTAACCATAAGTTTTTTTTCTACATCTATGTGGCAAGCGGGGCCCACTCTTCATCGCAGTGCACGGGCCTCTCACTATCGCGGCCTCTCTTGTTGCGGAGCACAGGTTCCAGATGCGCAGGCTCAGTAGTTGTGGCTGTGGCTCACGGGCCTAGTTGCTCCGCGGCATGTGGGATCCTCCCAGACCAGGGCTCGAACCCGTGTCCCCTGCATTAGCAGGCAGACTCTCAACCACTGTGCCACCAGGGAAGCCCTGTACCAGGTTTTAGGTGCCACATATAAGCAATATCATATGATATTTGTCTTTCTCTGTCTGACTTACTTTACTTAGTGTGACAATCTCTAGGTCCATCTGTGTTGCTGCAAATGGCATTATTTTGTTCTTTTTTATGGCTGAGTAATATTCCATTGTATATATGTACCATATCTTCTTTATCCATTCCTCTGTCGATGGACACTTAGGTTGCTTCCATGTCCTGGCTATTGTAAATAGAGCTGCAGTGAACATTGTGGTACATGACTCTTTCTGAATTATGGTTTTCTCAGGGTATATGCCCAGTAGTGGGATTGCTGGGTCACATGGTAGTTCTGTTTTTAGTTTTTTTTTTTTTTTTTTTTTTTTTTTAAATTTGCCACGAATGAGGTCTTGTCTTTTTTTTTATTTTTTATTTTTTATTTTTTTTTATTTTTATTTTATTATTTATTTTTGGCTGTGTTGGGTCTTCGGTTCGTGCGAGGGCTTTCTCTAGTTGCGGCAAGCGGGGGCCACTCTTCATCGCGGTGCGGGGACCACTCTTCATCGCGGTGCGCGGGCCTCTCACTATCGCGGCCCCTCCCGCTGCGGGGCACAGGCTCCAGACGCGCAGGCTCAGCAGCTGTGGCCCACGGGCCCAGCTGCTCCGCGGCATGTGGGATCCTCCCAGACCAGGGCTCGAACCCGCGTCCCCTGCACTAGCAGGCAGATTCCCAACCACTGCGCCACCAGGGAAGCCCTGTTTTTAGTTTTTTAAGGAACCTCCATACTGTTCTCCATAGTGGCTATATCAATTTACCTTCCCACCAAGAGTGCAAGAGTGTTCCCTTTTTCTCCACACCCTCTCCAGCATTTATTGTTTGTAGATTTTTTTTTTTCATAATAAAGGATGAATTTTTCATATTAAGTTAATGCCAACCAGGAAACATCAATACAGGGCATATATATATATATGGACTACAGCACACTTAACAAACATTATCTGTCTAACCCAAAGGTCACAGTTTAGCTAACATCTTGGCCACTGAGGCCATCTTCATTCAGTATTTATTTATTTATTTATTTATAACATCTTTATTAGAGTATAATTGCCTTACAGTGGTGTATTAGTTTCTGCTTTATAACAAAGTGAATCAGCTGTGCATATTCATATATCCCAATATCTCTTCCCTCTTGCGTCTCCCTCCCTCCCACCCTCCCTATCCCACCCCTCTAGGTGGTCACAAAGCACCGAGCTGATCCCCCTGTGCTATGTGGCTGCTTCCCACTAGCTATCAGTTTTACATTTGGTAGTGTATATATGTCCATGCCACTCTCTCACTTCGTCCCAGCTTACTTCCCCCTCCCTGTGTCCTCAAGTCCATTTTCTACGTCTGTGTCTTTATTCTTGTCCTGCCCCTAGGTTCTTTAGAACCATTTTTTTTTTTTTTTAAGATTCCATATATATGTGTTAGCATACAGTATTTGTTTTTCTCTTTCTGACTTACTTCACTCTGTATGACAGACTCTGGGTCCATCCACCTCACTACAAATAACTCAATTTCATTTCTTTTTATGGCTGAGTAATATTCCATTGTATATAGTGCCACATCTTCTTTATCCATTCATCTGTGGATGGACACTTAGTTTGCTTCCATGTCCTGGCTATTGTAAATAGAGCTGCAATGAACATTGTGGTATATGACTCTTTCTGAATTATGGTTTGCTCAGGGTATATGCCCAGTAGTGGGATTGCTGGGTCATATGGTAGTTCTATTTTTAGTTTTTTAAGAAACCTCCATACTGTTCTCCTTAGTGGCTGTATCAGTTTACATTCCCACCAACAGTGCAAGAGGGTTCCCTTTTCTCCACACCCTCTCCAGCATTTATTGTTTGTAGATTTTTTGATGATGGCCATTCTGACCAGTGTGAGGTGATACCTCATTGTAGTTTTGATTTTCATTTCTCTAATAATTAGTGATGTTGAGCATCTTTTCATGTGCTTTTTGGCCATCTGTATGTCTTCTTTGGAAAAATGGGAAAAATGTACATTTAGATCTTCCTCCCATTTAAAAAATATTATTATTATTATTATTTTTATTATTTTGGCCACACCGCATGGCATGTGGGATCTTAGTTCCCTGTCCAGGGATTGAACCCCCACCCCCTACATTGGAAGCGTGGTGTCTTAACCACTGGACCGCCAGGGAAGTCCCTGTTTGTGTTTTTGATTGGGTTGTTTGTTTTTTTATATTGAGCTGCATTAGCTGTTTGTATATTTTGGAGATTAATCCCTTGTTGGTCACTTCATTTGCAAATATTTTCTCCCATTTTGAGGGTTGTCTTTTCGTTTTGTTTATGATTTCCTTTGCTGTGCAAAAGGTTTTAAGTTTAATTAGGTCCCATTTGTTTGTTTTTGTTTTTATTTTCATTACTCTAAGAGGTGGATCCAAAAAGATATCGCTGCTATTTATGTCAAGAGTGTTCTGCCTATGTTTTCCTCTAAGAGTTTAATAGTATCTGACCTTACATTTAGGTCTTGTTTCAAAAAAATTTATTTATTTATTTATTTATTTTTGGCTGCATTGGGTTGGTCTTCATTGCTGTGCGCAGGCTTTCCCTAGTTGTGGCAAGCGGGGGCCACTCTCCATTGCAGTGCGTGGGCTTCTCACTGCAGTGGCCTGTCTTGTTGCAGAGCACGGGCTCTAGGCACATGGGCTTCAGTAGTTGTGGCATGCGGGCTCAGTAGTTGTGGCTCACGGGCTCTAGAGCACAGTCTCAGGAGCTGTGGCACATGGGCTTAGTTGCTCTGCGGCATGTGGGAGCCTCCCAGACCAGGGCTTGAACCCGTGTCCCCTGCATTGGCAGGCGGATTCTCAACCACTGCGCCACCAGGGAAGTCCCCATTTAGGTCTTTAATCCAATTTGAGTTTACTTGTGTGTATGTATACCTGGTTTTAAATACCTCTGTATTGACTGCTACTTCTTTTCTGCTTAATACCTTCAGTGAAGTGAAATGCTTTGCTTTAGGACATTGCTTTATGCATCTTGCTCTGAAACTCCACCATTAGAAATTCATAATTTGCATTATGAATTTGTATTATGAATGTACTGATTAAATACATTTCTCTTATTTTTAGTTGTACAGCAATGTTTTTTAAAACTTAATTTTCAAGTAACTTTAAATTTACAGAAATAGTACAGTTTCCATCTACCCTTCACTCAACTTCCCCCAGTGTTAATGTCTTACATAACCATAGTACAGTTATCAATATAAATAAATTAACATGGGTATATTTTAAGCTATAGACATTATTTGGATTTCTTCAATTTTTCACTAATGTCATTTTTCTGTTTTAGGATCCAATTCAGAATCTCACATTGCATTGATTTCCTTAAGTCTATGACAGTTCTTGTCTTTTTTCTTTCATGACCATGACACTTTTAAAGAATACTAGGCAATATTTTGTTGAATCCCTCAGTTTGGGTTTGTCTTATGTTTCTAATCATGTGTGATTAGATTAAGGTTGTGGCTTTTTGAGAAGAATACCACAGAAGTGGTGTGCCCTTCTCAGTGTGTCCTGTCAGGGGTACATAAGATGATATGTCTTATTACTGGTGATGTCAATCTTGATCACCTGGTTAAGATGGTGTCTGCATGGTTACTCCATTGTAAAGTTATTCTTTATCTTTAATAAATAGATATCTTGAGAGAGCTGTCTTGTGTTTTTTCCCCCAGTTTTATTGAGGTATAATTGACATATAGCACTCTATAAGTTTAAGGTGTACAGTATAATGATTTTTCTTACATACATCATGAAATGATTACCACAGTAGGTTTAGTGAACATCCGTCATCTCATATAGATACAACATTAAAGAAATAGAAATTTTTTCCCTTGTGATGAGAACTCTTTGGATTTATTCTTTTAACAACTTCTATTTATAACGTACATCAGTGTTCATTATCTTTATCATGTTGTATGTTACATCCCTAGTACTTATTTATCTTACAATTGGAAGTTTGTATTGGGAGAGATATTTTGAATCTATGCAAATATACTGTTTCTTCTTAAACATTCACCCACCGTTTTAGCGTTTAGCAGTGGATCTTGCTTGCAACAGTTAAAATACGATATTCTATTGGTGATTTTCTATTTTCTTCATTCTCTCTATGTTTATTAAAATTCTTCTGGAAGGGACAGCTGTCCCTCTTGTCTCACTTATTTATTCAATTATTTACATATATCAACATGGACTTATAGGTATTTATTTTATTGTGTGTGTTATAATCTACTACTGTCATTACTGGTTTTGTTGATCAAGGTATTCCAGCTTTGGCATTGGAAGTTCTTTCAGGATGGCTCTTGTGCCCTTTTGACATGCTCCTATGTTTGTTTGGTTTTTTTTGAGCTCTTCCTTACTTTCTGGTACTATAAGATACTTTGCAAGGAGCTCTGGTTTTTTAAATTCAAGAATAGTATTCAGAAACCCAGGTCAGGGTGCTAGATGTGCTCATTGCTGCTGGGGTGTCATCATTTCTAGGCTCTCTCAATAGACAGGACTAGAAGAATATATGTATACTAACTCATACATATATATACATATCTGTATTTATTTCTCTATCTGCTTATCTATACATCTAAAGAAACCCCCATGAGTTCAGTACTGTTACTTCTGATTCCAATCCAATACGACAGGGCTTATTTTAGCCTGCCCTCTTTCCTTATTTATTTATTTTTTAATATTTATTTATTTGGCCGTGCCGGGTCTTAGTTGTGGCATGCGAGATATTTGTTGCAGCACGTGGGATCTTTAGTTGCAGCCTGTGAACTCTTAGTTGCGGCACGTGGGATCCAGTTCTCTGACCAGGGATCAAACCTCCGGCCCCCTGTGGAGTCTTAGCCACTGGACCACCAAGGAAGTCCCCTTCTTTGCTTATTTTTAACTTTTCTGTCTCTCAGTATCTACAGTATATTTTCTTATTTGTTCAACCATAATATGCACATAAAGTTGTGGTACTGCTCTTTAAAAATGTAGAATTTTTTAGAATATTGGCATATTAAATTCTTGTTAGCAGTTAATATTATTGCTTTTTCTCTCAAGGCAGCTAGGGAAATAAATCACTGAAAGGATTAAAGTTTTGATTGTTATAGGGACAAGACTCTGATATATTTTGAGTTTAAGTGTTTTAAAAAAATATTTCTAAATCAATACTAGATTGTTGTGAAGAAATTAGAAAATTCAGTTGAACAAAAAGAATACCACCTGGACACAGTTAAAATTAACACTTAAGTGTATATCCTACTAATTTGTCTGCATAGCTGTATAATCTATCTATAATAAACAAATATTTAAATATTAATGGTTGAAAACCACAAAATACTATTTTATAATTTATTTTTTCTACTTAACTATGTATTATAAACATTTTCTGAAATCAAGTTTAAAGCATTGCTCAGTAGATACTTATTGGGTGCTTAACATGTACTGGACACTATACTAAGCATAAGTACCAGGGAAGCAGGGGTAAACATTTTCAATGACTGCATTATATTCCACTGTAGGGATGTATCACATTTAATTTAACCACTATCCTGTCATTATATTTTTGAATTGTTTTCAATTAAAAAATTATAAATTGTACTGCAGTTATTATCCTTGTAGCTAAATCTTTGGAACATCATTATCTACTAAGTATTCCTGGCCTTTTGATAGGTGCTGGAACTAGATTAACTCAAGGCTTATATCTCTGGATAGATGTAGAGTAAGAGTGTGAACACTTTGAATTCTGCTAATGGGGAGGTCCATAGTCTTTGGCTTTTTAAATGAGGAGGTTGATACTGAAAACTAAAAACCAAGACTTTCATTCTTCTTTGGTAAGTCATAGGCATATCTTTGAGCAGACCCCAAATTTTCCCTAAATAATAGTTCTACATCTATGTAGTATCTGAAGAGATAAGTGATTAAGGTTCTGAAGTTCTGTATTAAGAATATGGCAGAGATCATTTCATCTTGTAAGAAGCATATGTTAGCAATGCATAACTTGTCGATAGAATCCAGCGTATTCACCCCCCCCCCCCCATTATCTTCTTTTGATAGCATTCTCTTTTTGAGGGCATACTGTAATGAATTAGGTATAAAATGAACCTCAGAGTGACTGTGTGAATTGATTTGCTGAAAGGCTTGTTTAGTGTTACATTTAAACATTAGTAAGTAAAATAAAATGAATGTTCTTGAGCTTTGTTTTTGGGAAGTTGTTAGAGTTCTATCAATGTATTTAAGTATAACTTGAAGGGAAGGGGGTTTAGAACCCTATTTTGCCTTAAAGGATTAAATTTTGATCTTTAAAGTATTAGGAGAGTATTGAAAATATTTGAAAGTATTAGGAGTCCGTTCTGATTCTTGTAATGGAATTATAATATAGGCTTTGCAGAATCATTAGTGGCTTAGAAGCTCTGTTGATTGTACACAATTGAGATCATGATTAAAATTTGTCAAAGAATAGATCAGATTGTTGTAAAGAGACAGACATTTTTATGATTTAATCATTAAGAAAAAAGTGAGTGTAGAAAAATTTGACAGAGTAGTTAGTTGTACCTAAAATCTGCTTGCCACGCATATACAATATTAGACCGAGAGATTTAGATCTGTAATTTATTGACCAGGAAGCTGCAGCAGAGGTTTTTCTGGAGCTTTAAATGTTTATTTTTTCTTGCTTTTAATGGTTGCATGGTATTCCTATTAAAAAATAAAACATTTGGAAACTGTAGGAAAACACAAAAATGAAAATAAAAATCACTCCTTATATTAGCATTCAGAGCTAGTCACTGGTAAACATTTTTGTGTGTATCCTTTCACATTTGTTTTCCATACATGGATTTTTTTTTTTTTTTGCCTGATAAAAGAGAGATCATTGTGAAGATACGATTTTCTTTATTACTTATATTGGAAATAATTTCTTATATCATTTGTTATTCTGGAACATGTATTTTAATAACTACTGTATAGTATCTCATTATTTGTCTTTACAGTAATTTTATTTGTGTTCTTTTATTATCATTGTTTCTATTTTTTCTATACTATAAATAATATATAGTCTATGTTCCTGTTCATAAATGTTTGTATGTATATACAGTTGGTCCTTGAACACAATGGATTTGAACTGCTTCAGTCCACTTATACACAGAGGTTTTGAAAATAAATACTGTAGTACTACACGATCTGTGGTTGGTTGAACCTGAGGATGTGGAACTATGGATACATAAGGCTGATTATAAAGTTACTCAAATTTTCAATTGTGCAGGGGTCGGTGCCCCAACTCCTGAATTGTTCAAGGGTCTACAGTACTTTGATTTTCAAACCTTTTGATGCTTGTTTAGAGTTTTAATAAATTTCCAGATTTCATATGTTTATACTTTTAGGGGAAGTAGAGAGCTCCTTTTTTTGAAGATAGGGTAAATTATATTTTGTGTCCATCCTAATGGAAGTATACATGAATATTTATTAGGGTAAATAATTTATTAACATTGAGTCTAATCCACTCACAGGTAAAATAATAAAAACTAATTACTGTAAAAAAAGAATATAAAATCTTCCACAGAAGACATCAGCAGTCTTTTATTTTTACAAAATACTCAACACCTATACCCAACTCTTTTAAAAATACCAGCTGCTCTCCTTCAAGTTTGAACTTGGTATCTTTTTAGGTTATTACTAGGGCTGTGTAACAGATTATCCCCAAACTTAGTGGTTTAAACTTATTTGTCTCATGAATCTGCTGTCTGGGCAGGGTTCAATTGGAGATAGCTTTTCTTGGTTTCATTTGGAGTTAGCTAGGTTTGCTTGGGGGCTGAGGCCTGGAATCATCTTAAAGGATCACTCACTCACTTATCTTGATACCTGTGTTTGGAAGCCTCATGTATCTTGGTATATATCTGTTCTTTTTAGCCTTCTCATGAGATCTTTGCAGCACAGCAGCTTCAGGGTATCCAAGATTTTTTTAACCTATGGCTTAGGGCTCCCAAGGCATGTATACTGAGAGACAGAGAGAGACGGAAAAAAAGAAGGAGGAAGGAAGGGAAAACACACAAATATTGATAATGAAAGCTAGGCTGAAGCAGTGTAGCTATACATAATGCTTTTTATGATCTAGGCTTGGAAGTCATAGGCCTACCCAGATTCAAGGGGAAGGAACATAGACTGCACCTGATGTTGGAGAACTGGTCAGTATCACATTGTAAGAAGAGCATGTGGTTGTAGAATATTGATATGGCCATCATTGGAAAATACAGTATGCCACAGTATCTAATGTAGGCTAAATATCCTACTCACAAAGGATCCATGGGTGTGAACAGCATGAAGCCCTTGTCTTACTCCCTGAAAAAACAACTGTTGTTCCCTAATTAAGAATATAAAGGAAATGATTGATTTAGAGATAATGTTGTTTTTGCAGATGAAGAATTATAAAGAGGTACTTTTTATATAAATTAAATATAAATAATTAACATGTTACTGATGCCCAGGAGGATTAACTCCAGGGTACTAATGAAATAAAAGTGTTCAGATACCCTTTCTTCACATTTATTTTATCTTCCTAACTTATGCTTTACTGTCATTGAAGTCATTTTATCGTTGTCACTGGTTGTAGTTGATACAGTGCTTATTATATGTTATGTAATAAGCTGAACTTGATGCTTAACCATCATTTATAATGTGAAAGTTAAATTATTTTAAGTTCTAAACAAATGATTTCAAACTTGTGGCTACACTATATCCATCCATTCATTTGTTTATTCAGTGTATCATGAGCCATACACTTTGGAGATGTAAAGGTGACTAAGGGTACTCTCTTTAAGGACCTCCACAGTCTGGAGAAGAAGACAGACATGTAGACAAATAATTATAGTATGATATGTGTTAATACAAATTACCAAGTACTAACACCCAGAGAAAGGAACGCCTTGGTGTGGGAGTGTTGACTGTGTGGATAAGAGAATAATTTTGTGCAGAATCTGAGGTATTTAACAGGGGAGAAATAGAGGGAAGAGCATTCTAGGTTGAAGGAGCAGTACGTACAGAGGTGTAGAGACGTATGCTTGAAGAAGGTTGAGCAAACTCAATGGGGTTGGGGTGTAGAGTTTGTGATATGTGGATGATGTCAAAGAGCCCAGATTGTTAAGAGTTTTATATATAAGTAATGGGCCCTATTGTTGTATTTTAAGATTGTAACCATAATGAGATTTGTGTGTTAGAGACCTCTGGGGATAGTGTTTGAAAGATTAGAAGGGGAAGAAACTGAAAGTAAGAATAGTTAAGAAGTTATTTTTGGGGGAACCTTCAAGATGGCAGAGGAGTAAGACGTGGAGATCACCTTCCTCCCAACAGATACATCAAAAATACATCTACATGTGGAGCAACTCTTACAGAACACCTACTGAACGCTAGCAGAAGACTTCAGACCTCCCAAAAGGCAAGAAACTCCCCACGTACCTGGGTAGGGCAAAAGAAAAAAGGAAAAATCGAGACAAAAGGATAGGGATGGAACTTGCACCTCTGGGCAGGAGCAGCAGATTAAATCTCCACAATCAACTTGATGTACCCTGCATCTCTGGAATACCTGAATAGACAATGAATCATCCCAAAACTGAGGTGATGGACTTTGGGAGCAACTGTAGACTTGGGGTTTGCTTTCTGCATCTAATTTGTTTCTGGATTTATGTTTATCTTAGTTTAGTATTTAGAGCTTATTATCATGGGTAGATCTGTTCATTGATTGGTTGCTCTCTTCCTTTTTATATATATATATATATATTTTTTTTTTTCCTTTTTCTCTTTTTGTGAGTGTGTATGTGTATGCTTTCTGTGATTTTTGTCTGTATAGCTTTGCTTTTACAATTTGTCCTAGGGTTCTGTCGGATTTTTGGATTTTTTTGGGTGCAGTTTTTCACGCTTGTTATCATTGGTGGATTTGTTTTTGGTTTGGTTACTCTTCTTTCTTTTCTTTTTTTTTTTCTTTTTAATATTTTTAAAATTTTTATTTTAATTATTTTATTTTCTATTTTTTTCCTCCTTCCTCCCTTCCTTCCTTCCTTCCTTTCATCCCTCCCTCCCTCCCTTCCTCCCTCCCTCCCTCCCTCTCTCCCTTTCTTCCTCTCCTTTTTCTTCTGAGCTGCGTGGCTGACAGGGTCTTGGTACTCCGGCCGGGTGTCAGACCTGAGCCTCTGAGGTGGGAGAGCCGAGTTCAGGATATTGGCCCACCAGAGACCTCCCAGCCCCACGTAATATCAAACAGTGAAAGCTCTCCCAGAGATCTCCATCTCAACACTACGAGCCAGCTCCACTCAACGACCAGCAAGCTACAGTGCTGGACACCCTGTGCCAAACAACTAGCAAGACAGGAACACAGCCCCACCCATTAGCAGAGAGGCTGCCTAAAATCATAGTAAGTTCACAGACACCCCAAAACACACCACTGGATGCGGTCCTGTCCACCGGAAAGATGAGATGCAGCCTAATCCACCAGAACACAGGCACCAGTCCCCTCCACCAGGAAGCCTACACAACCCACTGAACCAACCTTAACCTACTGGGGCAGATACCAAAAACAACAGGAACTATGAACTTGCAGCCTGCGAAAAGGAGACCCCAAACACAGTAAGTTAAGCAAAATGAGAAGACAGACAAACACACAGCAGATGAAGGAGCAAGGTAAAAACCCACCAGACCAAACCAATGAAGAGGAAATAGGCAGTCTACCTGAAAAAGAATTCAGAGTAATGATAGAAAAGATAATTCAAAATCTTGGAAATAGAATGGAGGAAATACGAGAAACGTTTAACAAGGACCTAGAAGAACTAAAGAGCAAACAAACAATGATGAACACCACAATAAATGAAATTAAAAATTCTCTAGAAGGAATCGATAGCAGAATAACTGAGGCAGAAGAACGGATAAGTGACCTGGAAGATAAAATAGTGGAAATAACTACTGCAGAGCAGAATAAAGAAAAAAAAAATGAAAAGAATTGAGGACAGTCTCAGAGACCTCTGGGACAACATTAAACGCACCAACATTCAAAATATAGGGGTCCCAGAAGAAGAAGAGAAAAAGAAAGGGACTGAGAAAATATTTGAAGAGATTATAGTTGAAAACTTCCCTAATATGGGAAAGGAAATAGTCAGTCAACTCCAGGAAATGCAGAGATTCCCATACAGGATAAATCCAAGGAGAAACACACCAAGACACATATTAATCAAACTATCAAAAATTAAATACAAAGAACAAATATTAAAAGCAGCAAGGGAAATACAACAAGTAACATACAAGGGAATCCCCATAAGGTTAACAGCTGATCTTTCAGCAGAAACTCTGCAAGCCAGAAGGGAGTGGCAGGACATATTTTAAGTGATGAAGGGGAAAACCTACAACCAAGACTACTCTACCCAGCAAGGATCTCATTCAGATTTGACAGAGAAATTAAAACCTTTACAGACAAGCAAAAGCTCAGAGAATTCAGCACCACCAAACCAGCTTTACAACAAATGCTAAAGGAACTTCTCTAGGCAGGAAACACAAGAGAAGGAAAAGACCTACAAAAACAAACCCAAAACAATTAAGAAAATGGTAATAGGAACATAAATATCAATAACTACGTTAAATGTAAATGGATTAAATGCTCCAACCAAAAGACATAGACTGGCTGAATGGATACAAAAACAAGAACTGTATATATGTTGTCTACAAGAGACCCAGTTCAGACCTAGGGACACATACAGACTGAAAGGGAGGGGATGGAAAAAGATATTCCATGCAAATGGAAATCAAAAGAAAGCTGGAGTAGCAATTCTCATATCAGACAAAATAGACTTTAAAATAAAGACTATTACAAGAGACAAAGAAGGACACTGCATAATGATCAAGGGATCAATCCAAGAAGAAGATATAACAACTGTAAATATTTATGCACCCAACATAGGAGCACCTCAATACATAAGGCAAATGCTAACAGCCATAAGAGGGGAAATCGACACTAACACAATCATAGTAGGGGACTTTAACACCCTACTTTCACTAATGGTCAGATCATCCAAAATGAAAATAAATGAAACATAAGGTTTAAATGATACATTAAACAAGATGGACTTAATTGATACTTATAGGACATTACATCCGAAAACAACAGAATACACTTTCTTCTCAAGTGCTCATGGAACATTCTCCAGGATAGATCACATCTTGGGTCACAAATCAAACCTTGGTAAGTTTAAGAAAATTGAAATCATGTTAAGTATCTTTTTCAACCACAATGCTATAAGACTAGATATCAGTTACAGGAAAAAATCTGTAAAAAATACAAACACATCGAAGCTAAACAATACACTACTAAATAACCAAGAGATCAGTGAAGAAA
This sequence comes from Balaenoptera ricei, assembly GCF_028023285.1. Taxonomy (NCBI): domain Eukaryota; kingdom Metazoa; phylum Chordata; class Mammalia; order Artiodactyla; family Balaenopteridae; genus Balaenoptera; species Balaenoptera ricei. The sequence goes on from NC_082642.1 coordinate 112,538,987, forward strand.
TCAAAGAGGAAATCACAAAATACCTAGACACAAATGACAATGAAAACATGACGACCCAAAACCTATGGGATGCAGAAAAAGCAGTTCTAAGAGGGAAGTTTATAGCAATACAGTCCTACCTCAAGAAACAAGAAACATCTCAAATAAACAAGCTAACCTTACACCTAAAGCAATTGGAGAAAGAAGAACAAAAAACCCCCAAAGTTAGCAGAAGGAAAGAAATCGTAAAGATCAGATCCGAAATGAATGAAAAAGAAATGAAGGAAATGATAGCAAAGATCAATAAAACTAAAAGCTGATTCTTTGAGAAGATGAACAAAATTGATAAACCATTAGCCAGACTCATCAAGCAAAAATGGGAGACGACTCAAATCAATAGGATTAGAAATGAAAAAGGAGAACTAACAACTGGCACTGTAGAAATACAAAGGATCATGAGATTACTACAAGCAACCATATGCCAGTAAAATGCACAACCTGGAAGAAATGGACAAATTCTTAGAAAACACAATCTTCTGAGACTGAACCAGGAAGAAATAGAAAATATGAACAGACCAATCACAAGCACTGAAATTGAAACTGTGATTAAAAATCTTCCAACAAACAAAGGCACAGGACCAGATGGCTTCACAGGTGAATTCTATCAAACATTTGGAGAAGAGCTAACACCTATCCTTCTCAAACTCTTCCAAAATATAGCAGAGGGAGGAACACTCCCAAACTCATTCTACGAGGCCACCATCACCTTGATACCACAACCAGACAAAGGTGTCCCCAAAAAAATCAAACTACAGGCCTATATCACAGATGAACATAGATGCAAAAATCCTCAACAGAATACTAGCAAACAGAATCCAACAGCTCATTAAAAGGATCATACACCATGATCAAGTGGGGTTTATCCCAGCAATGCAAGGATTCTTCAATATATGCAAATCCATCAAGGTGATACACCATATTAACCAACTGAAGGATAAAAACCATATGATCATCTCAATAGATGCAGAAAAAGCTTCCCACAAAATTCAACAGTGATTTATGATAAAACCCCTCCAGAAAGTAGGCATAGAGGGAACCTACCTCAACATAATAAAGGCTATATATGACAAACCAACAGCCACCATCATTTTCAATGGTGAAAAACTGAAACCATTTCCACCACGATCAGGAAGAAGACAAGGTTGCCTACTCTCACCACTGTTATTCAACATAGTTTTGGAAGTTTCAGCCACAGCAGTCAGAGAAGAAAAAGAAATAAAAGGAATCCAAATCAGAAAAGAAGAAGTAAAACTGTCACTGTTTGCAAATGACATGATAATATACATAGAGAGTCCTAAATATGCTACCAGAAAACTACTAGAGCTAATCAGTGAGTTTGGTAATGTAGCAGGATACAAAATTAATGCACAGAACTCTCTTGCATTCCTTTACACTAATGATGATAAATCTGAAAGAGAAATTAAGGAAACACTCCCATTTACCATTGCAACAAAAAGAATAAAATACCTAGGAACATACCTACCTAAGGAGAAAAAAGATCTGTATGCAGAAATCTGTAAGACACTGATAAAAGAAATTAAAGATGATACGAACAGATGGAGAGATATATCATGTTCTTGGATTGGAATAATCAACATTGTGAAAATGACTATACTACCCAAAGCAATTTACAGATTCAGTGCAATCCCTATCAAACTGCCAATGGAGGCTTCCCTGGTGGCGCAGTGGTTGAGAGTCTGCCTGCCAGTGCAGGGGACACGGGATCGAGCCCTCGTCTGGGAAGATCCCACATGCTGCAGAGCAACTAGGCCCGTGAGCCACAACTACTGAGCCTGCGCGTCTGGAGCCTGTGCTCCACAACAAGAGAGGCCGCAACAGTGAGAGGCCCGCGCACCGCGATGAAGAATGGCCCCCGCTCACCGCAAGTAGAAAAAGCTCTCGCATAGAAACGAAGACCCAACACAGCAAAAATAAATAAATAAATAATAAATTAAAAAAAAACCCAACAACTGCCAATGGCATTTTTCACAGAACTAGAACAAAAAATTTCACAATTTGTATGGAAACACAAAAGACCCCGAATAGCCAAAGCAATCTTGAGAAAGAAAAACGGAGCTGGAGGAATCAGGCTCCCTGCCTTCAGAGTATACTACAAAGCTACAGTAATTAAGACAGTATGGTACTGGCAGAAAAACAAATATAAATCAGTGGAACAGGATAGAAAGCCCGGAGATAAAGCCACACACATATGGTCACCTTATCTTTGATAAAGGAGGCAAGAATATACAGTGGAGAAAAGACAGCCTCTTCAATAAGTGGTGCTGGGATAACTGGACAGCTACATGTAAAGGAATGAAATTAGAACACTCCCTAACACTGTTCACAAAAATAAACTGAAAATGGATTAAAGACCTAAATGTAAGGCCAGACAGTATAAAACTCTTAGAGGAAAACATAGAACACTCTATGACTTAAATCACAGCAAGATCCTTTTTGACCCACTGCATAGAGTAATGGAAATAAAAACAAAAATAAACAAATGGGACCTAATGAAACTTAAAAGCTTTTGCACAGCAAAGGAAACCGTAAACAAGACGAAAAGACAACCCTCAGAATGGGAGAAAATATTTGCAAATGAAGCAGCTGACAAAGGATTAATCTCCAAGATTTATAAGCAGCTCATGCAGCTCAATATCAAAAAAACAAACAAAGCAATCCAAAAATGGGCGGAAGACCTAAATACACATTTTTCCTTAGAATGTATACCGATTGTCAACAAACACATGAAAGGATGCTCAACATCACTAATCATTAGAGAAATGCAAATCAAAACTACAATGAGGTATCACCTCACACCAGTCAGAATGGCTATCATCAAAAAATCTACAAACAATAAATGCTGGAGAGGGTGTGGAGAAAAGGGAACCCTCCTGCACTGTTGGTGGGAATGTAAATTGATACAGCCAATATGGAGAACAGTATGGAGGTTCCTTAAAAAACTAAAAATAGAACTACCATATGACCCAGCAGTCCTGCTACTGGGCATATACCCTGAGAAAACCATAATTCAAAAAGAGTCATGTACCACAATCTTCATTGTAGCTCTATTTACAATAGCCAGGACCTGGAAGAAACCTAAGTGTCCATAGACAGATGAATGGATGAAGAAGATGTGGCACATATACACAATAGAATAATACTTGGCTGTAAAAAGAAACGAAATTGAGTTATTTGTAGTGAGGTTGATGGACCTAGAGTCTGTCATACAGAGTGAAGTAAGTCAGAAAGAGAAAAACAAATATTGTATGCTAACACGTATATATAGAAAGTTTAAGAAAAAAAGGTTCTGAAGAGCCTAGGGGCAGGACAGGAAAAAAGACAGACGTAGAGAATGGATTTGGGGACACGGAAGGGGAAGCGTAAGCTGGGACGAAGTGAGAGAGTGGCGTTGACATATATACACTACCAAATGTAAAATAGACAGCTAGTCGGAAGCAACCGCATAGCACAGGGAGACCAGCTCGGTGCATTGTGACCACCTAGACAGGTGGGATAGGGAGGGTGGGAGGGAGACACAAGGTGGGAGGGGATATGTATACGTATAGCTGATCACTTTGTTTTATAGCAGAAAGTAACACAAGAATGTAAAGCAAATATCCTGCAATAAGGATGTTAAAAAAAAAAAAGTTATTGTGATACTTTATCTACTTTTTTACTGAATGAGAGAGGCTTTTTATAAAATTATATTCGACTGCCTATAAACCAAGCACTGAATTTATCACTCTTTAAAACTAATACCGAAATATTAATGCAAGTAATATAATGGTTCTGTTAGCTTATTCAGCTCTTATTTATATTTCAGTTAAACTGGTTATTTTCTCATTCTGGTTTCAGATAAAAAAGATGTTAAATGCAAAACCAGAGGATGTTTGTGTTAAGTCACCACTGTCCAAACTCAGAAGCTCAGAACGCTGGGATCTTTCTTTGCAGGGGGTAAATAAAAACTATTTCCTTTTAAGTATGTGGTGTTACTTGGTATGGTTAAAATAATTTAATAAAGCTGAATTTTTATTTTCTTATATGTCCTTTTTTTTGTTTTCTAATTGCAGGTTTTAAATTTATTTCTGGCAGATGTTGAAGTGATGCTTTGAGGTTAGGGTCTTTTTCAGTTTAAATCTAAGAACATCTTATTATGCATGGTTGTTTCCTTCATGAATTTAAATCTCATTATTGTAATATATATTGTATTTTAAATTTATGAGAATATTAAGCTTATTAGAATCCTTTGCTCTTTTCTCCGTTTTGTAAGTTTGAGAGGGTACATCTTAAAGGGTGACACAACTATATGTGTGTGTGTATATATATATATATATTTTTTTTTAAAAATATTTATTTTTTATTGGGGTACAGTTGCTTTACAATGTTGTGCTAGCTCCTGCTGCACAGCAAAGTGAACCAGCCATATGTATACACATATCCCCTCCCTTTTGGATTTCCTCCCATCCAGGTCACCACAGAGCACCAAGTAGAGTTCCCTGTGCTATACAGCAGGTCCTCACTAGTTATCTATTTCATACGCAGCGGCGTATGAAATAGATTGACCCAGATGTCAATCTCAATCTCCCAATTCATCCCAGCCCAACACAACTATATCCTAAAAGATATCCTGATTATAAATCTGGACTAATTTTATCACTATTAAGTATTACTATTGAGTTCTCATGGATAAAGCTTAAGATAGCACTTTATAAGTTTTTTTTTCTTGACTGGCACAACTCATGGTCAAGGTTTTAAAAATAGAATTTTTCTAAGATTTTCTAATTCTCCGTTTGAGGATATACGTATTAGTCTACTAGGGCTAACATAACAAAAGACCACAGGTCAGATGACTTAAACAACAGAAAGTTATTTTATCACAGGTCTGGAGGCTGGAAGTCCAAATCAAGGTGCTGGCAGGGTTCATTTCACTAAGACCTCTTTACTTGGCTTACAGATGGCTATCTTCTTGCTGTGTCCTCATATGGTCTCTTTTCTGTGCACCCACATCCCTGGAGTTTCTTCCTCTTCTTATAAGGACACTAGTCTTATAGGATTAGGGTCCCACCCTTATGACCTCATTTAAACTTCATTACCTATGTAAAGGCCCTATCGCCACATACAGTCATATTAAAGGTTAGGACGTCAACATATGAATTTTGGCAGAGACAGTTCAGCTTATAACAGGAGAATTTTAGGATAACAGACTTTAAGTCACCTTGAATATATGTGTTTTTATGTTACAGACAAGAAAAATTAACCATTTATTATAACTTGTTCTCAGAGGAAAGATTTGTTGTTAGTATTAGTTGCTTTAACATTATTTATATATTTATTTATTTTGGCCACGCTGCATGGCTTGCAGGATCTTAGTTCCCTGACCAGGGATTGAACACATGCCCTCAGCAGTGAAAGCACGGAGTCCTAAGCACTAGACCGCCAAGGAATTCCCTAACATTATTTAAAAATTTAATAATTAAATAATGCATTTGCTTTTTTTTTTTTTTTTTTTTTTTTGCATTTGCTTTTTATACAGGGTACAAAAAAGGGAAATAATAAATGGGGCTATTTCCTAAATGCAGTCACTACTGACAGTTTTTTTTTTCATTCCTTTCAAGGAAAAGAAAGCATATTGCCCCCATACGACTCTATATTATTTTTTGATCATTGCTTAAGAGGGATCATGAAATACATCTTGTTCTGTGTTTTGCTGTTTTTAGTTAGTAATATTGTTAAATTTTTTTATTCTATTTTAACACATTTAGATCTATCTCTTTTATGCATTTTTTATTGGCTTTGCAATACTCCAAAAATATACTATATACAATAATTTATTCACTTAGTACACTGATATTAGACAATTTGGTTGTTTCTGGAGTTTTGCTGACAGAAACAATATTGCAAGACCTTCATTTTTCGTAAACAGGGAACCATTTTTGAGTGGGATTACTGGGTCTAAGGAAGTTTGTATATTAAATTTTAATGAATATTGCAAAATTGTCTCACAGAAGATTTGCACCAATTTATATTGCCACCATTGAGAGCTCCCATATTTCTACAGGTTTACTAGTACTGGATATTATCAGGCAGTAAAATTGTTGCCAGTAGAAGAAAAAAAATACATTATTATTTTTTTAAGCTTTCTTTTTTAAAAATATTTATTTCTTTATTTTTGGTTGCATTGGGTCTGAGTTTTGGTGGAATCTTTCGTTGCGGTCCGTGGGCTCTCTGGTTGTGACACGTGGCTCAGTAGTTGCAGCGCGTAGGCTTACTTGCCCCATGGCATGTGGGATCTTAGTTCCTGGACCAGGGATTGAACCTGCTTCCCCTGCATTGGAAGGCAGATTCTTAACGACTGGACCACCAAGGAAGTCCCCAAAATACATTATTTTAAGAAAATTTTATATCTGCATTTATATATTTTACTTTATGTTTTAGAATACTGAATGGAGTAAAAATAAGATATATATATCATTTTAAATACACACACACACACACACACACACACACACACACACACACAGTCTCTTGGAAGTAGATGGATGCTTTTTGTTGGGTTTGTTTTCTTAAGAAGTATCTTACTAAATGTGTTTTTTCCTTTACCCTTGGGTCATATAATCTTCCTTTAGTATTTGGCCTTCAAGAGGCAGACGTGGATCACCAGAGAGCTCTTTTTTTAAAAATAAATTTATTTATTTTATTTATTTATTTTTGGCTGCGTTGGGTCTTCGTTGCTATGTGCGGGCTTTCTCCAGTTGCAGTGAGTGGGGGCTACTCTTTGTTGCAGTGTGTGTGCTTCTCACTGCAGTGGCTTCTCTTGTTGTGGAGCATGGGCTCTAGGCATGTGGGCTTCAGTAGTTGTGGCATGAGGGCTCAGTAGTTGTGGTTCGTGGGCTCTAGAGCGCAGGCTCAGTAGTTGTTGCACATGGACTTAGTAGTTGCTCCGTGGCATGTGGGATCTTCCCGGACCAGGCTCGAACCCATGTCCCCTACATTGGCAGGCGGATTGTTAACCACTGTGCCACCAGGGAAGTCCCCAGAGAGCTCTTTTGGTATTAAGTCTCTATGTTATATAACCTGCCGTCTTCTCTTTCCTTAACTCCTTTTCATTTCAGCAATCTCCTTCTCCTGAGAAGTAATGGCTTATTTTCTCCTATTTCTCTCTATCCACTGAGTGAAACAAGGCTTCCTCAGAGACATATTTTCTTTTCCTATGACTAGTTTCCCACTCTAGTTGCATGTGTTCCTTAAGATAGTGATACTTAACTTTTGGAAAATCTACATCCTGTTTGAGATTTGAAGTGGCAAATGTGTCAGCTTTACCTTGCTCCCATGTTGCTTTAGACTTAACGGTATGTGTTAAGTGTGCTTCATAGTTTGTAGGGTTTGAGGCAGTACCAAAATCTTGCTTTGTTGATTCTCCCACACGCCGTAGGTTTCAATGAAAGAAAAAGGGATAAATGCCACTCTCCATAATCTTTAGCAGAATTTTAACTTACTTGTTTATTTTTGATATTAACTGAGATACAATTATATAAAGCAGGCTGCACAGATCTTAGGTGTATAATTGGATGAGCTTTGACTAATGTAACATATGCAACCAATATCTCAGTGAAATAGAGCATTGTTGTGTGCCTTGAAAGTTCCCTTATGCCCCTTACCATTGTATCTTCTCTTTGCCCGCTGTCCCTATTCCCACGCTGTTCCTGACAACCAATTTTCTGATTTCTATATTTGTAAGATAGTTTTGCCTATTCGTATAGTGTATACTCTTTTGTGTTTGCCTTCTTTTGCTTAGTCAAATGTTGTTGAAACTCATTCCTGTTTTCTATCTATCAGCAGTTGCTGTGAGCGGGGGCTACTCTTTGTTGTGGTGCGTGGGCTTCTCATCGTGGTAGCTTCTCTTGTTGCAGAGTGCAGGCTCTAGGCACATGGGCTTCAGTAGTTTTGGCATGTGGGCTCAGTAGTTGTGGCTTGTGGTGTCTAGAGTGCAGGCTCAGTAGTTGTGGTGCATGGGCTTAGTTGCTCCATGGCATGTGGGATCTTCCTGGACCAGGGCTCAAAACTGTGTTTCCTGCATTGGCAGGCAGATTCTTAACCACTGTGCCACCAGGGAAGCCCAGTTTGTTTCTTTTTACTGCTAAGTAATATTCTGTTATATGAGTATAACACAATTTATTTATCTAATTCTTCTGTTGATGGACTTTTGGGATTGGTTTTTTTTTTTAAATTTTATTTATTTATTTATTTATTTATGGCTGTGCTGGGTCTTTGCTTCTGTGCGAGGGCTTTCTCTAGTTGCGGCAAGTGGGGGCCACTCTTCATCGCGGTGCGCGGGCCTCTCACCATCGCAGCCTCTCTTGTTGCGGAGCACAGGCTCCAGACGCGCAGGCTCAGTAATTGTGGCTCATGGGCCTAGTTGCTCCGCGGCACATGGGATCTTCCTAGACCAGGGCTCGAACCCGTGTCCCCTGCATTGGCAGGCAGACCCTCAACCACTGCGCCACCAGGGAAGCCCTGGGATTGGTTTTAATGGTTTTAATTTGCTTTGCCCTGGTGACTAATGGTGTTAAAATATTTTCATATGTTGATTAGCTGTTGTATGTTTTCTTTTTTTGTGAAGTGTCTGTTCATATTTTTTGCCCTTTTAAAAATATATTTTATTGGCAATTAATTTACATATAATTAATCCATTTTAAGTGTTCTCTGAATTTTGACAAAGGTATACATTTTTGCAGCCACCACCGTTATAAAGGGGTGTGTGTGTGTGTATTTGTATTTATTTATCGGTTTTTTTTCTTGGTTTACAGTCCTATGAGTTACAAGATCTGTATAGACTCATATGACTATCATCACAGTGAAGATACCGTACAGTTCTATCACTCCAAAAAATTCCCTGGTGCTGTCCCCTTTGTAGTTACTCCCTATCCCCATCCCTAACCCATGGTAACATTGTTGTTTTCTCTACCTGTAGTTCTGTATTTTCCAGAATGTCACATGAATGCAATCATGGAGTATGTAATTTTTTAATGTTTTGAGAGTGGCTTTTTCACGTAGTATAATGCCATTGAGATTCATCCATGTTGTATATATCGATAGTTTGTTTATCCATTCCCACATTAACCACTGAAGGACATATGGGTTGTTTACAGTTTTTGGCAGTTAGGAATAAAGATGCTATACATATTTGTATATAGGTCTTTTTTGTGAGCAGAAGTTTTTTAATTTGTCTAGGGCAAATACCTATGAGTGGGATTCCTGAGTCATGTGTAAGTGTATGTTTAACTGCCAAACTGATTTCCAGAATACCATTTTACATTCCCACCAGCAATGTATGGGATTTCTGGATGCTCTGTAACTTTACCAGCACTTGATGCTGTCAGTTTACTTATTTTTTAAAATAATAGACTATTTTTTAGAGTTGTTTCAGGTTTACCAAAAAATTGAAGGGATAGTACAAACAGTACCCATATATTCATTCTGCCCTTCCCTATCCTCACACACAGTTTCCTTATTATTAACATCTTGCATTAATGTGGTACATTTGTTACAATTGATGAGTCAAATACTGATACATTTTTTTAATATTGAGATGTAATTGACATGTAACACTGTATTAGTTTTAGGTGTACAACATGATGATATTTATTTATTTATTTATTTAGGGGATCAAACCATTTTATCTAGGGGCTTTGGAGGAGGGTTGAAAGGCTGGGAGGACAGTGAGATCTGACATCCTTCTCCCAGCCGGGAGCTCCTCCGGCTTCACCGTCTCTGAAAGCCATAATGATTGATATATATTTAAATAGCAAAATTATTGCCACAGTAAGTTTAGTAAGTTTAGTTAACATACATTACCATACATAGTTACAGTTTTTTTTTTCTCATGATGAGACCTTTAAGAGCTACTCTCTTAGCAGGTTTCAAATGTGTAGTATAGTCTTGTTAACTAATTCGCCATGCTGTATATTATGTCCCCAGGACTTATAACTAGACATTTTTACCTTTTGGCCATCTTCACTCATTTCGTCCAACTCTCAACCCCTGCCTCTGGCAATCACAAATCTGTTCTCTGTATCAATGAATTAAGATTCAAAAAAAATTCCACATGTAAGTGAGATCATACAATGTTTGTTTTTCTCTGTCTGACTTATTTCACATAGTATAATGCCCTGACAGTCTACCCATGTTATTGCTAATGGCAAGATTTCCTTCTTTTTTTATGGTTGAATAACATTACATTAAAGTGTGTGTGTATGTATATATGTGTGTATATATATATATATATATATATATACACATACCACATTTTGTTTATCCATTCATCCATTGATGGACACTTAGATTGTTTACACGTCCTGGCTATTGTAAATAATGTTGCAGTGAAAGTGGAGTTGCCGATAATTTTTTTTTCAGGTAGTGATTTTGTTTTCTAAGGAAAAATACCCAGAAGTGGAAATGGAATTGCTGGATCATATGGTGGTTTTTAAAAATTTTTTTGAGGAACCTCCATACGATTTTCCATAGCGTCTCTACCAGTTTACATTCCCGCAAGCAGTGCACAAGGGTTCCATTTTCTCCTCATCCTTTTTTTTCTTTTGAAATATTTATTTGGCTGTGTCAGGTCTTAGTTGTGGCACGCGGGATCTTCCGTTGCAGCACACGGGCTTCTCTCTAGTTGTGGCGCGTGGGCTCAGTAGTTGTAGCATGTGGGCTCTCTCGTGACGCGCGGGCTCCAGAGCATGCGTGCTCATTAGTTGCGGCGCACAGGCTTAGCTGTCCTGCAGCATGTAGGATCTTAGCTCCCCGACCAGGGCTCAAACCTGCGTCCCCTGCATTGGAAGGTGGATTCTTTTTTTTAAAATAAATTTATAAATTAATATATTTATTTATTTATGGCTGCGTTGGGTCTTCATTGCTGCGTGCGGGCTTTTTCCTCTAGTTGTGGCTAGCGGGGGCTACTCTTTGTTGCAGTGGGCAGGTTTCTCATTGTGGTGGCTTCTATTGTTGCAGAGCATGGGCTCTAGGCACCTGGGCTGCAGTAGTTGTGGCTCGTGGGCTCTAGAGTGCAGAGTCAGTAGTTGTGGCACATGGGCTTAGTTGCTCCGTGGCATGTGGGATCTTCCTGGACCAGGGATTGAATCCGTGTCCCCTGCATTAGCAGGCAGATTCTTAACCACTGCGCCACCAGGGAAGTCCCACAAGGTGGATTCTTAACCTTTGGACCACCAGGGAAGTCCCTCTCCTCATCCTTGCCTCCTCTTTTTATGTCTTGTCTTTTTGATAATGGCCATTCTACCAGGTGTGAGGAGGTAGTTCATTGTGGTTTTGATTTGCATTTCCATGGTGTTTAGTGATGTTGAGCCCCTTTTCATGTACCTGTTGGCCATATGTATGTCTTCTTTGGAAAAATGTCTATTCAGATCTGCCCATTTTTAAATTAGATCTTTTGTTTTTGCTATTGAGTTGTATGAGTTCTTTATATATTTTGGATGTTAGCCTCCTATCAGTTATATGTTTCAGAAATAATTTCTCCAATTCTGTAGATTGGTTTTTCATATTGTTGATGGTTTCCTTTGCTGTGCAGACATTTTTAGGTTGATGTAGTCTTACTTGTTTATTTTGTTTTTATTGCCTTTGCCTAGGTGTCAGATCCAAAAAATCATTGTTAAGACACTGATATCAAGGAGCTTACCCTTTATGTTATCTTTTAGGAGTTCTATAGTTTCAGGTTTTATGTTCAAGTCAGTCAGTCCATTTTGAGTTGATTTTTGTGTATGGTGTAAGATAGTCGTCCTGTTTCATTCTTTTGCATATGGCTGTTCAGTTTTCCCAGCATAATTTATTGAAGAGACTGTCTTTTCCCAACTGTATATTCTTGGGTTCTTTATCACAAATTAATTGACCATATATGTGTAGATTTATTTCTGGGCTCTCTGGTCTGTTCAGTTGATCTATTTTTGTGTTTTTATGCCAGTACCATACTGTTTTGATTACTATAGCTTTGTAATATAGTTTGAAATCAGGACGTGTGGTGTCTCTAGCTTTGTTCTTCTTAAGATTGCTTTGGCTATTCAGGGTCTTTTGTGGTTCCAAACAAATTTTAAGATTGTTCCATTTCTGTGAAAAATACTGTTGGAATGTTGATAGGGATTGCATGAATCTGTAAGTTGCTTTGGGTAGTATGGCCATTTTATCATTATTAATTCTTCCAGTCCATGAGTATGGCATATGTTTCCATTTATTTGTATCTCTTCAATTTCTTTCATCAGTGTCTTAGAGTTTTCAGTGAATGGGTTGTTTATTCCTAGATATTTTATTCTTTTTACTGCAGTTGTAAATGGGATTGTTTTCTTAATTTCTCTTTCAGGTAGTTTATTGTTAGTGTGTAGAAATGCAGTTGTTTTTTGTATGTTGATTTTGTATCCTGCAACTGTACTGAATTCGTTGATTAGTTGTAACAGTTTGTTTGGTGTGATCTTTAGGGTTTTCTATGTATGATATCTTGTCATCTGCAAATAGAGACAGTTTTACTTTTTTTCGAATTTGGATACTTTTTATTTCTTTTTCTTGCCTAATTGCTCTGGCTAGGACTTCTAGTACTCTGTTGAATAAAAGTGGTGAGAGTGGCCATCTTTGTTTTGTTCCTGATCTTAGAGGAAAAGCTTTCAGCTTTTTACTGTTGAGTATGACATGAGCTGTGGACCTGTTATACATGTCCTGTCATACATAATTGAGGTATGTTCCCTCTATACCTGCCTTGTTGAGAGTTTTTATTGTGAATGGATGTTGAATTTTGCCAGATGCTTTTTCTGCATCTTTTATTATGATGATATGATTTCATCATTCATTTGATGAATGTGATGTATCACATTGATTGATTTGTGGATGTTGAACCATTTTTGCATCCGTGGAATAAATCTGACTTGTTCATGGTGTGTGAACCTTTTAAAGTGTTGTTGAATTTAGTTTGCTAATATTTTGTTGAGGATTTTTGCATCTGTGTTCATCAGGGATATTGGCCTGTAATTCTCTTGTAGTGTCCTTGTCTGGTTTTGGTATTAGGGTAATGATGGCCTCATAAAATGAGTTCGGGAGTGTTTCCTCCTCCTCTGTTTTTTGGAAGAGTTTGAGAAGGATTAGTAATAATTCTTCTTTAAATGTTTGATAGACTTCACCAGGGAATCCATCTGGTCCTGGACTTTTGTTTGTTGTGAGGTTTTTGATTACTGATTCAGTCTTGTTACTAGTAATTGTTCTGTTCATATTTTCTGTTTCTTCATGATTCAGTCTTAGTAGGTTATGTTTCTAGAAATTTATTCATTTCTTATAGGTTGTCCAATTTGTTGGAGTATAATTCAGAGTAGTCTCTTATGATCCTTTATAGTTCTGTGATCAGTAGTCATATCTCCTCTCTATTTCTGATGTTTTTGTTTTGTGAGTTCTCTCTCCTTTTTTCTTGTTGTGCCTAGCTAAAGGCCATTTTTGGGTTATCTTTTCAAAAAACAGCTCTTAGTTTCATTGATCTTTCCTATTATCTCTTTAGTCTCTAGTCACTTATTTCCACTCTGATTTATACTTTCATATAAATGAAATTAGTTTTCTTGTAACTAATTAGTTCCCTTTTTGGTTTAAGGAAAGCCCTTCAATATTTCATGTGTGGCAGGTCTAGTGGTGTTTGTCTGGAACTTTACCTTTTGCTTGTCTGGAGCTCTTTATCTCTCCTTCAGTCTTGGAGGACAACTTTGCTGGGTAGAGTGTCCTTGGTTGGCAGTTTTTTTTTCTTTCAGCACTTTGAATGTATTGAAACACTCCCTTCTGGCCTGTATAGTTTCTGCTGAAAAATCTGCTGATAGTCTTATGGGGGTTCGCTTGTATATAAGAAGTTGTTTTTTCTCTTGTTGCTTTTTAGATTGTCTCCTCGTCTTTAACGTTTTACAATTTAATTATAACGTGTCTTGGTGTGGGTCTCTATAGATGCATCTAATTTGGAACTTTCTGGGCTTCCTGACTGTGGATGTTGGTTTCCTTCCGCAGGTTAGGGAAGTTTTCAACCAGTATTTCTTTAAATAAGTTTTCTGCCCCGCCTTCTCTTTTTGGTACTCCTATTATGTGAGTATTGTTCTCCTTTATGTTGTCTTATAAGTCCCTTAGTATATGCTCACTCTTTTTATTCTTTTTTTGATCCTTTGATTGGATGAATTCTACTGCCCTGTCTTCGAGTTCACTGATCCTTTCTTTCATGTCATCTAGCTTACTGTTGATCTCTCTGTTGAATTTTTCAGTTCAATTATTAATATTCTTCAGTTCTGTGATTTGTTTGGTACTTTCTTTTCTTTTCGTTGAAATTTTCATTTTGTTCATGCATTGGTCTTTTGACTTTGGTGAGCATCTTTATGACTAATTTTTTGAACTATTTATCAGGTAGATCACTTATTTCCAGTCATTAAGGTGTTTTTTACTGAGGTTTTATCATGTTCTTTCATTTGTAATGTATTTTTCTGCTTTATTTTCCTTCATTCTCTGGTTAGTTTCCATGCATTAGATAAAACAGCCACCTCTCTCAGTCTTGAAGGACTGATCTTATATAGGACCTGAACCTTATCCTTTAATTCTGTCCTAACCCTTCGTTGTTTCTTAGACCTCTGTGATTGTCCAAGCAGTCTTCTTTGTTTTTAGTGGCTTCCAGTAGTTGAGAGTGTGACAAGACCTGTCTGTATCCCAAGGGGGAGGATCTTAGCACCTAGATGCAGGCTGATTGGAAGCCAGAACCCCAGGCAGCAGCTTTTAAAGTACACAGCTAGGGACTTCCCTGGTGGTGCAGTGGTTAAGAATCCGCCTGCCAATGCAGGGGACGTGGGTTCGAGCCCTAGTCCGGGGGGATCCCACATGCCGTGGAGCAACTAGGCCCATGCACCACAACTCCTGAGCCTGTGCTCTAGAGCCCACAAGCCACAACTACTGAGCCCATGCTCCGCAACAAAGAGAAGCCACTGCAGTGAGAAGCCCGTGCACTGCAACAAGGAGAAGCCCCTGCTCGCTGCAACTAGAGAAAAAGCCCGTGTGCAGCAACAAAGACCCAACGCAGCCAAAAAAAAAAAAAAAAAAGTACACAGCTATACCTCTTTCAGAGTAAGACTGGCAGACAGGTGTTTCTGTTTGTTTGCTCCGTGCTGTAACCTGGGGGGATAGCTGGTTAAAAACTGTTCTGCTCTTAGGTTTAGTCCTGTGGGACTTAGGAGCATATGCCCCATTGGCCACCAGAGCCAGGTGATTAAGGGGTATCTCCTGGGCAGCAGCTGCAAAAACTGGTGTGCCAGTCTTGTGCATAAGCTCTTTTTTGGGAGATAAGGGCAACCTGGAGGTAGAGGGAGAGCTCAGAGATGGTGCCTACCTGCCTCCATGGTCTCTGGAGAGTGTTGCAGTTGGACCTGGGATGCATGTTAAATTAGAAGCCTGCCCTTCATACTGCAGATTTTGAGATAAACAAATAGGCCTCTTTTATAGAAAGACTGGGTGCATTTTAGTCTGCTGCCTCTATTCTGGGTCCTGGAGGGTTAGCCATGGTGAGTCCATGTGAGCCTTTTAAGAACTGTGTCTTAGTATGCCAGAGCCTTATGGGTCTTATATTTAGATGCAAGTTCTGTTGCCTTTTAAAGCTAAATGTTTTGGGGGCCTATCTCCTTGGTGATAATCTTAAAAGTTGGGGTGCCAAATGTGGGGTGCAAACCCATTGCTCCTTAGGGAAAAGCTGGGAGTTGTGAGTTCCTTTCTGGCTGTGTTCTGATCTGCTGGGGATGGTGTTTATGGAGAGATTATGTCTCAGCCTCTTCTACCAGTTTTTTAAATAAATTTATTTATTTATTTATTTATTTATTTTTGGCTGCGTTGGGTCTTCCTTGCTGCGCGCAGGCTTTCTCTAGTTGTGGCGAGCGGGGGCTACTCCTCGTTGTGGTGCGCGGGCTTCTAATTGCAGTGGCTTCTCGTTGCGGAGCACGGGCTCTAGGTGCACAGGCTCAGTAGTTGTGGTGCACAGGCTTAGTTGCTCCACAGCATGTGGGATCTTCCCGGACCAGGGATCAAACCCATGTCCCCTGCACCGGCAGGCGGATTCTCAACCACTGCACCACCAGGGAAGCCCCTCCTACCAGTTTTGATGTGGGTTTTTTCTCATTTGTGTGATAAGAGTTGCTCAGCTAGTTTCTGGATTTCTTTCAGAGGGAGTTGTTCTGTATGTAGCTGTAGATTTGGTGTGTCCATGGGAGGAAGTGAATTCAGGACACTACCTACATCATCATCGTGAACTGGAACACCTCTGATATATTATTAACTGAAGTCCGTAGTTTATATTAGGGTTCACTTTTTGTATAGTATATTCTATGTGTTTTGAGAAATGTATGATGACGTGTATCCACTATTACAGTGTAATTCAGGATAATTTCACTGTTCTAAAAATTTCTTGTTCTCCACTGATCTTTTTAATATCTCTATAGTTTTTTTATTTACAGTGAAAACTTTTATATTTTGAATTAGCTAGCTGGACTCAGTTTAGATGATCCCAATTTTGTTGGCTACTCCAAAGCATAATAGTCAGGAGCCAGTAGAACATATGCCTTCTTCTTTCCATCAGGCCATGTCAACGTCAGAGCTTCTTCACAGCCTGTTTAATTTGGTGTTTGTTGGCCTTGCCATCCACAATGAACACCAGTGTGTTGTTGTCTTCTATTTTCTTCATGGCTGACTTGGTGGTGAGGGAGAACTTGATGATGGCATAGTGGTCAAGCTTGTTTCTTCTAGGGGTGTTCTTCTGAGGATATTTGTGCTGCCTCTTGAGCTGCAGTGTTTTGGGCCGTCGGAAGGTCACCACGTCCAGATCTTCTTTTTTTTGTGGCTGTGAATACCTTTCAACAGTGCTTTCTTGGCCTTCAAAGCTTTTGCTTTGGCTTTGGCTTTGGCTTTGGCTTTGGCTTTGGGAGGTGCAGGGGCTTCTTTCTTTGCCTTTGGCGCCATCTGCGTGAAAAGCTCCGTAGTTTTAAAATTTTATTTATTTATTTATTTATTTCTGGCTGCGTTGGGTCTTCGTTGCTGCGCTCGGGCTTTCTTTTAGCTGTGGCGAGTGGGGGCTACTCTTCATTGTGGTGCGCGGGCTTCTCATTGTGGTGGCTTCTCTTGTTGTGAGTATGGGCTCTAGGTGCACGGGCTTCGGTAGTTGTGGCTCGCAGGCTCAGTAGTTGTGGCTCGTGGGCTCTAGAGCACAGGCTCAGTAGTTGTGGCGCACGGGCTTAGTTGCTCTGCAGCATGTGGGATCTTCCTGGACCAGGGCTCGAACCCGTGTCCCCTGCATTGGCAGGTGGATTCTTAATGACTGTGCCGTCAAGGAAGTCCCCATATTTTTTTTTTTAAATCATATTGTCATATACTTGGAATCATACAGCCTTTTCAGATTGGCTTCTTTCTCTTAGCTGTATGCTTTTATGTTCATCAGAGTGTCTTTTTGTGGCTTGTTAGCTCGTTTCTTTAAAAAAAATTTTTTTTTTTTAGAAAGACTATTTTTTAGAGTAACTTTAGGTTCACAGCTAAATTGAGCAGAAAATACAGACAGTTCCCGTATATCCCCTGCCCCTACACATGCACAGACTCCCCCACTGTCCTTTGTTTTTATTGCTGAATGATACTCCATTATGTGGGTGTACCACAGTTTCTTTATCATCTATTGAAAGACATCTTGGTTACTTTAAAGTTTTCGCAGTTATGAATAAAGCTGCACTAAACATTAATGTGCAGATTTTTGTGTGGACAGAAGTTTCCAACTTATTTGGGTAAATACTAAGGAGTGCAGTTGCTAGACTGTATGTTAAGAGTATGTTTAGTTTTGTCAGAAATTGCCAAAGCATCTTCCAAAATGGTTGCACCATTTTGCATTTCCACCAGCAACTAATGAGATTTCCTGTTATTCCACATCCTGGCCAACATTTGGGGTAGTCAGTGTTTTGGGTTTTAGCCATTCTAATAGGTATGTAGTAGTATCTCTTTGTTTTACCTTGTAATTCCCTGATGACATGTTTTGGTGAGCTTCTTTTCATATGCATATTTGTCATCTGTATATCTTCTTTGGTGAAGTGTGTGTTCACATTTTTGGCTCATTTTTTCTTTTTGGCTGTGCTGCATGGCTTGTGGGATCTTAGTTCCCCAACCAGGGATTGAACCTGGGCCCACAGCGGTGAAAGCGTCGAGTCCTAACCACCAGATCACCAGGGAATTCTCTCATTTTTAAAATTGTTTGTTTTCTTGCTTTTTAGTTTTAAGAGTTGATTGTATATTTTGGATACCAGTCCTTTATCACATATGTGTTTTGCAAAGAGTTTTTTCTAGTCTGTGTCTTAACTTTTCATTCTTTTAACAGTATCTTTCACAGAGCAGTTTTAATTTTAATGAAGCCCAAATTTCAATTTTTCCTTCATGGATTGTGCTTTAGGTATTATATCTAAGAAGTAATTGTTCAACTGAAGGTCACCTAGATTATCTCTTACGTTATCTTTTAGGAATTTTATAGTTTTGCAATTTACATTTAGATCTGTGATCCATTTTCAGTTAATTTTTGTGAAAGGTATAAGATTTGTGTCTCTGTTTATTTCTTCATACACGAGTGGCCAGTTGTTTTAGTGTCATTTGTTGAAGATTAGCCTTTCTCCATTGAATTGCCATTGTTCCTTTGTTAGAAATTAATTGATTACATTGTGTGGATCCTTTTCTCAGCTATCTATTCTGTTCTGTTGATCTATTTGTCTGTTTTTTTGTCAATACCATGCTGTCTTGGTTACTGTAGCTTTATAGTAAGTCTTTAAGGTGGTAGTATCAGTTCTCTGAGCTTGTTCTTTAATATTGTATTGGCTATTCTGGGTCTTTCACCTTTCTATTTAAAATTTAGAATCAGTCTGTCGAAATCCACACAATAACTTGCTGGCATACTGATTGGAATTGTGTTGATTCTGTAGATCAAGTTGGGAAGAACTGACACCTTAACAGTATTGAGTCTTCCTATTCATGTGCATGGAATATCTATTTATTTAGATCTTTGATATCTTTTATTGGAGTTTTATAGTTCTTTTCATATAGATTTTATACATTTTTAAAGACTTGTACATAAGTATTTAATTTTTTCAGTGCTAATGTAAATGGTATTGTGTTTTTAATTTCAAATTCTAACAGTTCTTTACCTTCATGTAAGAAAGCAATTAATTTTTGTATATTCATCTTGTTTCCTGCACTGTTGCTATAATTGCTTATTAGTTCAAGGAAGTTTTTTTTTTTTTTTTTAATTCAAATTCATCTCTGGGATTTCCTACATAGACAATTATGTCATCTCAAATAAAGGTTTTATTTTTTCCTTCCCAATCCGTATCCCTTTGATTTCCTTTTCTTGTCTCATTGCATTATCTAGGACTTCCAGTATGAGGTTGAATAGGAGTGATGAGAGGGAACATTCTTGCTTGTTCTCAATCTTAGCATCAAAGCATATGGTTTCTCGCCATTAAGTGTGATGTTGGCTGTAGGTTTATTGTAGATATTCTTAATCAAATTAAAAATATTCCCCTCTATTCCTAGTTTTCTGAGAGTTTTAAAAAAATCATAAATGGCTTTTGGGTTTTGTCAGATGCTTTTTCCACATCTATTGATATGACCATTTCATATTTCTTCTTTAACTTGTTGACATTAATGGATTTTTCAAATGCTTAACCATCATTGCTTATTTGAAATAAGTCTCACTTGTTTATGATATATAATTCTTTTTATACTTTGTTGGATTTGATTCTGTTGAGAATATTTGCACCTATGTTCATAAGAGATATTGTGTAGTTTTCTTTTTTTGTAATGTATTTTTCTGGTTTTGGTATTAAGGCTGGCCTCGGGACTTCCCTGGTGGTCTGGTGGTTAAGAATCTACCTTCCAGTGCAGGGGACATGACATGGTTTTGATCCCTGGTCAGGGAACTAGATCCCACATGCCATGGGGCAAGTAAGCCCATGCTTTGCAACTACTGAGCCTGTGCGCTCTAGAGCCCGTCTGCCACAACTAGAGAGCCCATGCACCGCAACTACTGAGCCTGCACACTCTGGAGCCCGAGTGCCACAACTAGAGAGAAGCCTGCGTGCCGCAACAAAGAACCCGTGCACTGCAACCAAGGATTCCACATGCCACAACAAAGATCCTGCATGCTGCAACTAAGACCCGATTCAGCCAAATAAATAAATAAATAAATAAATATTAGGAAAAATAGAAAGGCTGGCCTCATAGAATGAGTTTGGAAGTGTTCCTCTACTATTTTGTGAAAGAAATTATAGAGAATTTGTATAATTGATTTCTTAAATGTTTGGTAGAATTCACTGATGAACCAAACTGGGCCTAGTCCTTTCTGTTTTGGAAGGTATTAAATATTGATTCAATTGATTCAATTTCTTTAATAGATATGGACCTATTCAGATTACATGAGTTTTGATCAATTGTATCTTTCAAGGTATTGGTCCATTTTCATGTAAGTTTTCACATTTGTGGGCATTGAGTTGTTCATAGCATTTCTGTATTATTTCTATATAATGTCCATTGGACCAGTACTGATTGCCCCTCTTTCATTTTTGATATTAGTAATCTGTCTCTTCTGTTTTTTTTCTTAGTTAACCTGGGTAGAGGTTTATCAATTTTATTGATTTTTTTCAAAGAACCAACCTTTGATTTAGTTGATTTTCTCTGTTGATTTCTTGTTTTCAATTTCATTGACTTTTTTTCAATTTCATTGATTTCTGCTCTTTTATTTATTTCTTTTCTTCTGCTTACTTTGGAATAAATTTGCCCTTCTTTTTTTAATTTCCAAAGCTGAAAGTTTGCATTATTGATTTTAGAATTGTCTCCTTTTTTAATACATGAATTCAATGCTATAAATTTCCCTCTAAGCATGTGCGCTTGAGAAGAATGTGTATTCTGTTTTAGATGAAGTATTCTATAAATGTTAATTAGATTTAGTTGGCTGATGGTGTTTTTCAGTTCAATTATTTCCTTATTGATTTTCTGCCTGCTGGATCTGTTTCTGATAGAGAGATGTTGAAGTCTTCAACTGTAATTGTAGATATGTCTATTTGTCCTTGTATCAATATTTCTATCAGTTTTTGCCTTATGTATTTTGGTGTTAGGCATATATACATTAAGGATTATTATTTTTTTTGGCGAATTGACCCCTCTATCATTATGTAATATTCCTCTTTATCCCTGTATCCCCAAATTTGATACTGTTTTTTCCTCTGATATCTCAGTCGGAAATTAATATGGCTACTCTAACTGTCTTTTGATGTCTTAGAATGGTGTTTCTTTCTTCATCCCTTTACTTTTAATCTGTTTGTGTCTTTATATTTAAAGTGAGTTTATTGTATGCAATGTAGAGTAGGGTCTTTTTTCTTTTTTAAATCATAGATTGATTTGATTTTCAAATATTAAACCACTTTTCTGTCCTAGAATAAACCCTAATTAGTCATGCTGTATTATTCTTTTTATATATTGCTGGTTTTGATCTGCTGATTTTTGTTGAGTATTTTTGTCTGTACTTATCAGGGATATTGGTCTTTAGTTTTCTTGTACTGTCATTATATTGATTTGGTATCAGTATAATGTTTGCTTTATAGATTGAATTGGGAATTGTTTATTTCTAGTTAATGGAATAGGTTGTGTAGAATTCACTTTATTTTCTTCTTAAATGTTCATTTGAATGTCTAGGAAAACTCTGGGAAATCCCTGCTAGAATGAGAGCTTCAAAATTAGATAACTAAATGATTTGATCCTGTAGGGTAGGGGGTTAGTGGAAGGGGAGAGGGGCAGATGTGTTTATAAAAGGGTAGCAGAAAGGATCTTTATGACACAACTGTTCTATATCTTGAGTTTGGTTGTAGTCACAGAGATGTCTACATGTGATAAAATCGCTTAGGACTAAATGCACACACACACACACACACACACAAGTGTGTGCATGTAAAACAGGTGAAATCTTAATAAGGTCATGGATTGTTTCAATGTCAGTTTCCTGATGATGATATTGCTGTGCAGTTATGCAAGGTGTTACCATCAGGGAAAACTTGTTGAAGAGAATACAGGATTCCCCAGATAGCCTCTCTCCCCCCACCTCACCAGTTTATCCAGCTGTTCAGTAGATGTTGGTTACCAAATAATTTCAGCTTACATTTTCTGATAAGTGTTTTCAGTGTTGACATTACATGTTGCTAATTTGGAAATTAGATGAAGAGTCAATAAGATTGAAATTCTGGTATAAAATTTAAATCCTGACCAATAATCTCAATTGGTTGGAAAGTCATCATCCATCTTTTATTACAGTAGGCTGTGACATGGATAAGTAGTTGTAAGCAAAGCTGATATTTTCTTCAGGATGCAGATTTGGTTCGTTTTTAGTATGTAAAGAAGTACTCTGTTGAGACTGTGAACACTGCACCACTTAGAATGGATGTAGAGTTGATTTGTCCAAGAAAAATTTTAGTCAAGTTCCTATGGAACATTTGGTTTTAATTATCATAGTATTTTATTTTGGTGTCCCTGCTAGAATGAGAGCTTCAAAATCAGGTAACTAAATGATTTGATCTTGTCTCTAAGCAAAGTCTTTTATTCTTCTATAAGTTTTTTCGTATTTAAATTATAATTATTCATACTATTTCAACCTTCCTATTTGTGATCAGATAGCTTTCAAAATATGTATGTGAATAAATTCTCATTCATAATCAGATTGTGGGACAATTCTTTGTTATCTGATTTTTTTTCAGAGATAGCATATATATAGGTTCATAGACTAAGTGAAAAATTGTATCTCTGAAAAATACAAGTTATTATCCAGGCTGCAATTCTAATCCAACTTTTGAAAGAAAAAACATTCTAGTGTGATATTAAATATAAGAAACAATTTATCAAAGTCTAAGTGAATTTTTGTTTTCCTCTGATAATGTCTGTAGATACACTCCAGATTACCCTTGGCTGTGGTAGGATTGGAGATGGGCATTGGAACATCTTACTGTTATTTAGAGTTAATAAAATTTTAATCAATTCCCCTCCTCTCCTATTAAAGTTATCTTCATTTTGTCTCAATGTGTTTGTTTCATTTTTTGTAATAGTTTAAAACTTCTCATTCTTTTTCCCCCTCTTTGGTGGGAATTATGTTTCTTTTCTGTACAGAATATGAGACTCAAAGACTAGTACTCTCAGCATTTTGCAAATATAGGCAAAACCTAATTACAATGTTATTAGTAAGGTAGAAAAAAATTTGGAAACAAAAAATGTGAAAGCTGCATTTACTGTGAGATTAGTGAAACAGTTGTGGGAAACTAGTTAACCAGTAGTTCTGAGAGTCTAGCTTGTGAGCTAAATTATTCCCAGTCCTGGTTGCAGTTTGATGTAAACAAATAATGTAATTCATTGTGAGAACTGTTATCAGTAATAGAGGTATGTAAAATAGTGTTACAGCAGAGATACTGATTTACTTTTCTAGAGAGTGAGGAAGGCTTCATAGGTGGTGTTGATCTGGGACTTAATGAACAAGGAGAACTGGGGAGGGCAAAGCACATTCTAGTAAGAGGAAACATGTACACAAAGATGTTAAAGGATCTGAATGGCATGCACTTTCAGGGAACTACGTATAGTTTAGTGTTGTCAGAATAGAAGATTCATGGGAAGCAGAAGTGAGAAAGAGAACTCAGTTCTTTTTTTTTTTTCTCCTTAGGTAGTGGGGAATACTTAGGAATTTAAGCAGGAGAATGACATCAGATTTGCATTTTTGAAAGATTTAACTTTCATGATGGAGTGGCTGCTGGACTGGAGGGGAAGAAGAGACCATTTGCAGGGAATCCCATTAGGAGAACATTGCAAGAGTCCAGGTCAGAAGTAAGAGGCAGAACTAAGACAGTGATACTGAAAATGGAGGAAAAATGTATTTTTAATCTAGTTATATTGATACATTTACATTTTGTAGTGAAATGGGAGTGACATTGTGTTTAGGTTGATATCTTGATAGGAAAGATTTCAGAGAATTTGTGTAATTTAGAACTGCAGCATTGGAAGGAGCATAGGCTTTTATGTCAGGCAGACTTGGGTTAATTGGTGAAGTTTATTCTCTGAGCTTCACTTCCCACTTACAAAGTGATGAGTTTTATACCATGTAGGGCTGTGGTGATAATGAGATAATAATGCCTGGAGAATAAAAATGACAGTTTATTGAGGGCTATCATGGTTAAGACAGTGTTTTTCATTACTTAAATTTTTTTTTTTTACTTTTTCAAATGTATTTTCAATTATGGTAAAGCACACATAACATTAAATTTATCATCTTAACCATTTTTAAGGGTACAGTTCACTGGCATTTAGTATATTCGCATTGTTGTGCAACCATCACCACCGTCTATCTCCAGAATTCTTTACATCTTGCAAAACCAAAACACTTTACCCATTAAAAAATAACTCTCCATTTCCCCCTCTCCCATCCCCTGGCAACCAAAAGTCTACTGTTTTCTATCTCTGTGTACTCTAGATACTTCCTATAACTTGAACCATAGAGTATTTGTCTTTTTGTTACTGGCTTATTTCACTTAACCTAATGTCATTGAGTTGGGAAAAACCCATCTTCCTCCTGTGTTTCTCCTTTACTCTCATACTACTATCATTTTCACAACACTTCTCACACCAGATGTGTGTGGGTTTTCCCCCACCAAGCAATCCTCTGGGACATGAACTGGGTGTCCTACAATTTATCTCAATTCTGACACTATCTATGTGGAGATGGTTTCAGATCTCACAGGTTGTGGGCTCAGTCCCAAGACTGCTCCCACCCCACTTCAGATGCCAATCACAATTCCAGGTTGTCACCTGTGCTTCTGACCAGCTGGCTATAAATCTGAGATTCCCATGACCCTCTCCTCAGGTTTGATTAATTTATGCTAGAGCAGTTCACAGAACTCAGAGAAGCACTTATTTACATTTACCAGTTTATTTAAGGACATGATAAAGGATACAGATGAATAGCCAAATGAATAGATACATAGGGCAAGGTCTGGTAGGGTCCTGAGTGCAGGAGCTTCCTTCCCTGTGGAGTTGGGGTGTGTCACCTTCCAGGTATATGGATGTGTTTACCAACCTGAAAGCTCTTTGAACCTCATATAATATTTTTGCTATTGTAATGGAGATTTGCTCACATAGGCATGACCAATAATTAATTCTGTTTCCAGTCCCTCTCCCCTCTCTAGAAAATGGGGGGCAAAGATGAGAATTCCAAGCTTGTAATATTGGCTTGGTCTTTCTGGTGACTAGACCCTATCCAGGAGCCATCCAGGATCTCACCCAAAGTCACTTCATTAGTACAAAAGGCACATCTATCACCCAGGAAATTGTGAGGGTTTTAGGAGCCCTGTGTCAGAGATTGGGGTTAAAAACCAGATATTATAGCAAAAGATGCTCCTATCACCAAGGACATTACAAGGGTTTTAGGACCTCTGTGTAGGAACTGGGGCCAGAGACCAATATAAATATTTTTTATTATCTCATAGTTGTCAAAGTTCATGCATGTTGTAGCGTGTGTCAGAATTTCCTTACTTTTTAAGGCTGAGTAATATTTCATTGTATGTATATGCCACAATTCATTATTATAGGTGTTATTATTGATGGGACACTTGAGTTGTTTCCACCTTGTAGCTATTGTGAAAAACGCTGCTATGAACATAGGTGTACAAATATCTCTTTGAGGAAGACAGTATATTTTAGCTATAGTTGATTTACATTGTTGTGTTAGTTTCAGGTGTACAGAAAAGTGATTCAGTTATACATATGTATACATATTCTTTTCCATTATGGTTTATTACAGGATATTGGATATAGTTGTCTGTGCTATACAGTAGGACCCTGTTGTTTATTTTATATGTATTAATTTGTATCTGCTAATCTCAAACTCCTAATTTATCCCTCCTCCACCCCCTTTCCCCTTTGGTAACCGTAAGTTTGTTTTCTATGTCTCTGAGTCTGTTTCTGTTTCATAAATAAGTTCATTTGTGTCATATTTTAGATTCCACATATAAGTGATAGCATATGGTATTTGTCTTTCTCTTTCTGACTTACTTCACTTAATATAATCTCTGGGTCCATCCATGTTGCTGCAAATGGCATTATTTCATTCTTTTTTATGGCTGAGTAATATTCCACTGTGTGTGTGTGTGTGTGTGTGTGTGTGTGTGCGCGCGCGCGCGCGTGTGTGTATGTGTATATGTATACCACATCTTCTTTATCCATTCATCTGTCAATAGACATTTAGGTTGCTTCCATGTCTCGGCCATTGTAAATAGTGCTGCTATGAACATTGGAGTGCATGTATTTTTTTGAATTACAGTTTTCTCTGGATATATGCCGAGGAGAGGGATTGCTAATCATATGGCAACTCTATTTTTAGTTTTTTAAGGAACCTCTATAGTGTTCTCCATAGTGGCCACACCAATTTACATTCCCACCAATAGTGTTAAGAGGGTTCCCTTTTCTCCACACCCTCTCCAGCATTTGTTATTTGTAGACTTCATTAAAAAAAAATTAATTTATTTCTTTTTGGCTGCGTTGGGACTTTGTTGGTGCACGTGGGCTTTCTCTAGTTGCGGCGAGCGGGGCTGCTCTTTGTTGTGGTGCTTTTTGGCCATTTTTATGTATTCTTTGGAGACATGTCTATTTAGGAAGGAAGACAGTATTTTAAACTTATTACATATATAATCATCATATATCCTTGTGAGATAGTAACCATTATTACGTAAGGAAACTAACGCATAGAGAAGGTAAGTAATTTATTTGCCCAGATTCACACTGTTTCTCTTTTTAAAAAAAAAATTTATTTACTTATTTATTTATTTATGGTTGCATTGGGTCTTCGTTGTTGCGTGCGGGCTCTCTAGTTGCGGCGAGCTGGGGCTGCTTTTCATTTAGGTGTGCGGGCTTCTCATTGTGGTGGCTTCTTTTGTTGCGGAGCACAGGCTCTAGGCGCGTGGGCTTCAGTATCTGTGGCTCACAGGCTCTAGAGCACAGGCTCAGTAGTTGTGGTGCGTGGGCTTAGTTGCTCTGTGGCATGTGGGATCTTCCTGGACCAGGGCTCGAACCCGTGTCCCCTGCATTGGCAGGTGGATTCTTAACCACTGCGCCACCAGGGAAGTCCCCACACTGTTTATATATATATATTTAAAAAATTTTTAATTTTGGCTGCATTGGGTCTCTGCTGTGCGCAGGCTTTGTCTAGTTGTGATGAGCAGGGGCTACTCTTGTTGTGGTGCATGGGCTTCTCATTGTGGTGGCTTCTCTTGTTGCGGAGCACAGGCTCTAGTTACACAGGCTTTAGTAGTTGCAGCATGAGGGCTCAGTAGTTGCGGTGTGCAGGCTCTAGGATGTGTGGGCTTCAGTAGTTGTGTGCGTGGGCTCAGTAGTTGTGGCTCGCAGGCTCTAGAGTGCAGGCTCAGTAGTTGTGGCACGTGGGCTTATTTGCTCCGTGGCATGTGGGATCTTCCCGGACCAGGGATTGAACCTGTGTCCTCTGCATTGGCAGGCGGATTCTTAACCAGTGCACCACCAGGGAAGTCCTGTTTCTATATCAACTAAATCAATTTTAACTTTGTTTGTAGTTGGATTAAACCTAAACACTGTTAGTAAGATATCTGACTCTTCCCTAAAGTTTTTCCATGCAGCAGTTCATAGGGAATCAGTTGTAATCCCTTCCAATTGTTTATAAATGCAGTTACTTCATAATCACAGACTCTGTTTAACTCGGCATGTAATTATTTTTATTTCCTTTAAACACATTCACCATTTCTCATAGTTATGTAAGCTTTTGAATCTTAAAATGTCTATTTCCTGACTAAAATTACCTTTACATTTTTTTTTTTAAATGAAATGAGGTTAAGGATTTTTTTTTTTTTTTTAAGACAAGCAGATGTTTTTATTTATTTATTTATTTATGGCTGTGTTGGGTCTTCGTTTCTGTGCGAGGGCTTTCTCTAGTTGTGGCAAGCGGGGGCCACTCTTCATCGCGGTGTGCGGGCCTCTCACTATCGCGGCCTCTCTCGCTGCGGAGCACAGGCTCCAGACGTGCAGGCTCAGTAATTGTGGCTCACGGGCCCAGTTGCTCCGCGGCATGTTGGATCTTCCCAGACCAGGGCTCGAACCCGTGTCCCCTTAATTGGCAGGCAGATTCTCAACCACTGCGCCACCAGGAAAGCCCACCTTTACATTTTTAAATGTCTTTTTTCTTTTTCTTTTTTTAACGAATTAAGTCCAGACCCTTTATTTATTTATTTATTCATTTATTTATTTATTTTTTGGCTGCGTGGCATGTGGGATCTTAGTTCCCCAACCAGGGATTGAACCCACGCCACTTGCAGTGGAATGTGGAGTCTTAACCACTGGATCGCCAGGGAAGTCCATATATGTCTTTCTTCTATTATTTATTGGACTTATATATCCTCACTAGCAAAAGATGCCAGGTATTTTGTAGATTGCATTTTTCCCCCTCTGTGAACCGTTATGACTTTGGCTGTTTACCTTGAATTTCTAAATAAAAAGAAAATTTAAGTGCGTCTTAATTGTCATATTGCTATATTTATTATTGAAATTCCAAATTCCATTTTTTTTTCTTAGTGGAAAAGGAGCCTAAGAAATAAGGTCCTCTCTGTAGACCATAAAAGTAAAAAGGGTGTACGTGGGCGTCCTGTCACTTCTAAGACATCACCAGAAAGGTAAGATACATGTATGTGTGTGATATAGGATGGGCTTATACTATGTATAGTGTGACCATGAATGATTCATTTAACCTTTTTGGTTCTCAATTTCCACAACTTTTAAAATACAGTGATTGAGTTCAGTGGCCTCTACGGTTCCTTCTAAGCTCTTTCTGTGATTCTAATTCATCTTAACTCCTTGTTTTTGTGTGTTTGTAACATCTTGAAAGCTTTAGCTAATAAAGCAAGAGTTACATATAGACTCATTAAGATGCTGGATTCATCATTTGTGCTCCATTTAGCAACTGTGGTCTTAAAGTCATAGTATTAATGAATAATGGATATACTGGAATTAAATATCTATGGGATTCAAATTACAGTTATTAGCAGCAGGAAATCGGAGGTGAATTTTAGTATTGGACATCAGTAAATGCTTAAAAAGTTGTTATTTTGCAAAAGGGTGTTATCTTTTTTAGAATAGTGAATGAATAAAAAGTGACAGTAACAAAGTAAAAATTACAATTATTGGGAGTTTGCACAAATTGGAAGACTAATTGGAGTTCTTTTTTTTTTTTTTAGTTTATTTATTTTTGGCTGCATTGGGTCTTTGCTGCTGTGCATGGGCTTTCTCTAGTTGCGGTGAGCAGGGGCTACTCTTCGTTGCGGTGTGCGGGCTTCTCTTGTTGCAGAGCACAGGCTCTAGGCACATGGGCTTCAGTAGTTGTGGCACATGGGCTCAGTAGTTGTGGGATGCAGGCTTTAGAGCACAGGCAGTAGTTGTGGCACATGGGCTTAGTTGCTCCGTGGCATGTGGGATCTTCCCAGACCAGGGCTCAAACCCGTGTCCCCTGCATTGGGCAGGCGGATTCTTAACCACTGTGCCACCAGGGAAGTCCTAATTGGAGTTCTTGATTTTATGTCAGAGCACTCTGTAAACTGTTTAGTCGGAATTCTCACCTTTCAAGTGAATTGTCCTTAGGAAATAAACATATCAGTGACTCCATATCCTTATCAATACTTATTTTCCCTTCCTCCTTCCCTTCCTTCCTTCTTTCCATAGTTGTCCTAGTGGGTGTGAAATGATAATCTCATTGTGGTTTTGATACATATTTCCTAATGACATTGAGTGTCTTTTTACATGCCTGTTGGTCATTTGTATATCTTCTTTAGAGAAATGTCTGTTTAGATCCTTTGCCTGTTTAAAAATTGTGTTGTTTATCTTTTTATTGTTGAGTTGTAAGAGTTCTTTATATATTCTGGATACAGGTCCTTATCAGATATGTGATTTGCAAATATTTTCTCTCACTCAGCTTTTCACTTTCTTGATGGTGTCCTTTGAAGCACGAAAGTTTTTTTCACTTTGATGAAATCCCATTTATCTATTTTTCTTTTGTTGCTGTGCTTTTGTTGTCATATCTGAGGAACTATTGCCTAATCTGAGGTCATGATGATTTACTCTTGTGTTTTTGTCTAAGAGTTTTATAGTTCTAGCTCTTAGATATAGGTATTTTATCCATTTTGAATTAATTTTGGGTATGGCATGAGATAGGCATCCAAATTTATATTATTGTTTGTGAATATGCAGTTGTCCCAGCAACATTTGTTGAAGAGGTACGAATTTTTCTTGGTACTTTTGTTGAAAATCAGTTGACATTGATATAAGTGTTTATTTCTGGATTTGGAATTCTAGTCCATTGATCTATATGTCTGTTTTTATGTCAGTACCACTGTGTGCTGTACACTGTATTATTGCAACTTTGTGGTAAGTTTTGAAATTGGGAAATGTGTCTTCCAACTTCATAATATTTTTCAAGACTTTTTTTTTTTTAATTTTCTGGCTGCACTGTGCGGCATGCAGGATCTTAGTTCCCCGACCAGGGATCAAACCCATGCCCCCTGCAGTGGAAGCATGGAGTCTTAACCACTGGGCTGCCAGGGAAGTCCCTTTTCAAGATTGTTTTGGTTGTTCTGGGTTCCTTGCATTTTCAACTGAGTTCTAGAATCAGTTGGTCATTTTGAGCAAAACAGCCAGCAAGGATTTTGATGGAGGATATGTTGAATCTGTAGACCAATTTGGGGAGTATTGCTGTCTTAACAAATTAAATCTTCTGATTCATGAATATATCTTTCCATTTATTTAGGTCTTATTCAATTTCTTTCAACAGTGTTTTGTAACTTTCAGTGTGTCTTGGACATTTATTGTTAAATTTTTTCCCAAGTATTTTCTTTTTGATGCTGTTGTGCATGGAAGTGTTTTCTTAATTTTAGTTTTAGATGGTTCATTACTAGTGTGTAGAAATCCCATTGATTTGTATATGTTGACCCTG
Source organism: Balaenoptera ricei (assembly GCF_028023285.1). Lineage (NCBI taxonomy): Eukaryota > Metazoa > Chordata > Mammalia > Artiodactyla > Balaenopteridae > Balaenoptera > Balaenoptera ricei. The sequence goes on from NC_082642.1 coordinate 112,570,119, forward strand.
ATTTATATACTGTGACCCTGTTTGTCCTGTTCTAGAAATTTTTAGTAGGTTGCTTGGAATTTTGTATATACAAGGTCATGTCATCTGCAAACAAAGATGGCTTTACTGCTTCCTTTTCAGCTGGAGGCCTCTAATTTTTTCCCCTTGCCTAATTGTCCTGGCTAGAATGTACAATGTATAATGGAAGTGGTGAGAGTGGAAATATTTGTTTGTTCCTACTATCAGAGGGAAAGCATTCAGTATTTTACCATTAAGTATGATGTTAGTTATAGGTTTTTTATAAATGCCCTGCTATGGTTTGAATGTTTGTACAATATCTCCCCAAAATTCATATGTTGAAATCCTAATGCCCAATGTGATGGTGTTTGGAGGTGGGACCATTGAGGGGGGTGCTTAAGTCATGAGGGTGGAGCCCTCATGAACGGGATTAGTGCTCTTTTTATAAAAGAGACCTCACAGAGCTTCCTGGTGCCTTCTACCACGTGAGGACACTGTGAGGAGTCCGCAGTCTGCAGCCCAGAAGAGGGCCTTCACCAGAGCCTGACCATGTTGGCCAGCACCCTGATCTGGGACTTCGCAGCCTCCAGAACCGTGAGAAATAAAGGTTTGTTGTTTATAAGCTGCTGAGTCTGTGATATTTTGTTATAGTCTGAACAGACTAAGACATGCCCTTTTTCATGTGGAGGAAGTTCCCTTCTGTTCTTAATTTGTGGGAGGCTTTTTATGATGAATGTGTGTTGGATTTTGTCAAATGCTTTTTCTGCATTTATATCATGTAATTTGTATCCTTTATTAATATAATGTATTACATAAATTGATTTTTAGATTTTAAACCAACTTTGCATTCCTGGGATAAATCTCACTTGATTCTGATTTATGATCCCATTTATATGTTACTGGTTTCAGTTTGCTAGGATTTTATTGAGGATATCTATGTTTGTATTCAGAAGAGAAAATAACTTGCTATTTTCTTATGTTGTCTTTGTCTGGCTTTGGAATCAGGCTAATAATAGCCTTGTAGAATGAGGTGAAAAGTGTTGTCTCTTCCTTTGTTTTCTGGAAGAGTTTTTGAAGGATTGGCATTAATTCTTGTTTAAATGTTTGATAAAATTCACCAGTGAATCCATCTGGTCATTCATTGGTGGTGTGTGTGTGTGTGTGTGTGTGTGTGTGTGTGTGTGTGTATGTGTGTGTGTTTCTGTGAAGTTTTCCAGTTAGAAATTCAGATTTTTCCTTGTTATAAGTCTGTTGAGATTTTCTATTTTTTTTTTTTATGAGTCTGTTTTGGTAGCTTTTGTTTTTCTAGGAATTTGTATATTTTATTTATCTAATTTGTTGCCATATATTTGTTCATAGTATTCTATTATACTGTTTAAAATTTCTGTAATATTGTTAGTGATGACCCATCTTTCATTCCTCATTTTAGTAATTTGAGTGTTTTCTTTCTTTCTTTCTTTCTTTTTTTGTTCAATCTACCTAGATATTTGTAAATTTTGTTAATCTTTTCAAAGAACCAACTTTTGGTTTCATCAATATTCTCTGTAGGTTTTCTATATTCTATTTCATTTATTTTCACTATAATCTTATTTTCTATTTCTTCTCTTTGTTTTGGACATAGTTTGTGCTTCTTTTTCTAATTTCTTAAGGTACATGATTAGGTTATTGATTTGAGATGTCTTCTTTTCTAGTATAGGTATTTAGTTTTAAATTTTATTCTAAGCACTGCGTTAGCTGCACCTCATAAATTTTGGTATGTTGTGATTTTCTTTGCATTCAGCTCAAAAGTATTTTCTAATTTCTGGTATGATTGATTCACTTCTTTTGAAAGTGTGAATTGTTTAATTTCTATGTATTTTTAAATTTCAAAGATTTTCTTCTTTTATTGCGGTATAATTGACATATAACATTATATTAGTTTCAGATATACAACATAATGATTCTATACTTGTATATACTATGAAATGATCACCACAGTAAGTATAGGTAACATCCATCACTCACATAGTTACAGATTTTTTTGTGTGTGATGACAACTTTTAAGATTTACTTTCTTAACAACTTCCAAATATACAATACAGCATTATTAATCATAGTCCCCATGCTGTACATTATATCCTCATGACTTAGTTTTGTTGTTGTTAATTTTTAATTGAATTCCACTGTGGTCTGAGAACGTTTTGTATGATTTCACTTCTTGTAAATTTATTGAGGTTTGTTTGTGGCCTGGCATATGGTCTTTCTTGGAGAATGTTCCATGTGTTTGAGAAGAATGTGCATTCTGTTCCTGTTTGTTAGAGTGGTCTGTGGATGCGTTGGTTGATGGTGTTATTCAAGCCTTCTGTATCCTTGCTGATTTTGTGTCTAGTTGTTCTATCAAGACTGGGGTTTTAAGTGTTGAACTATTACTGTTGAATTGTTAATTTCTCCTTTCTGTTAGTTTTTGCTTAATGAGCCTTGTGGTCCTGTTATTAAGTATATGTGTATTTATAGTCAGTATATCTTACTGATGAATTAACCCTTTTGTCAATGAAATGTCCCTCATTGTTTCTACAGACTTTTTCTTTTTTTGCTTTAAAGTCTATTTTGTCTAATACTGATAGAGCCATTCCACCTGTCTTAAGGTTGCTGTTTGCATGGTATACCTGTTTCCATCCTTTTACTTTGAACCTGTTTATTTCTTTGAGTCCAAAGTGTGTCTCTGGTTGAGAGCATATAGTTGGATCTTATCTTAGTCTGTTTAGAGTGTTATAACAAAATACCATAAGACTAGGTGGCTTATAAACAAAAAACATTTATTTTTCAAAAGTGTTATAATTCCTGGGAAGCCCAGGATCATAGCACTCCCAGATTCAGTATCTGGTGAGGGCTTCCTGGTTCTTAGATGGTCATCTTTTTACTGTATCCTCAAAGGGTGGAACGGGTACTCTCTTGAACCTTTTTTATGAGCACTAATCCCATTCATGAGGGCTCTACCCTCATGACCCAGTCACCTCCCAAAGGCCCCACCTCCTACTGCCATCACTTTGGGGGTTAGGATTTCAAAATATGAATTTTGAGGGGAAACAAACATTCAGAACACAGAAGGTCTTGTGTTGTTTTTTTTTTCTAATCTACTCTCACAATCTTGACCTTTGACTAGATTATTTAATCCATTCACATTTCATGTGAATCGAGGTGTGCTCAAGGCTGTGCTTCCTTTGAAGGCATTAAGGAATAATCTGTTCCATGTCTCTCTCCTCTCTTATTCATGCATTCAGTCCTCCATATTTACATGTTTTCCCTGTATGTCTTCATGTTGTCTTCCTTCTGTGTATGTCTGTTTCTGCCAGTTTTATAAGGATACCAGTCATAAGGTACAGGCATACCTTGTTTTATTGTGCTTCACGTTATTGCGCTTTGGAGATACTGCATTTTTTACAAATTGAATGTTGCAGGCAACCCTGCATTTAGCAAGTCTGTCGGTAGCATTTTTCCAGAAACATTTGCTCACTTTGTGTCTCTGTGTCACAGTTTGGTAATTCTCCCAATATATCAAACTTTTTCATTATTATTATATTTGTTATGGTGATCTGTGATCAGTAATTTTTTAAATTCAAGTATAGTTGATTTACAATACTGTGTTTCAGTTATACAGGAAAATGATTCCGTTGTATATTTTTTCAGATTTTATTCCATTATAGGTTATTACAAGACACTGAATATAATTTCCTGTGCTATACAGTAAATCCTTCTTGCTTATCTATTTTATGTATAGTAGTATATACCGGTTAATCACATTTTCTTAATTTGTCCCTCGCCACCTCTCCCTCCCGTTTGGTAACCATAAATTGGTTTTCTATGTCTGTGAGTCTGTTTCTGTTTTTTTTTTTAAACATCTTTATTGGAGTATAATTGCTTTATAATGTTATGTTAGTTTCTGCTGTGTAACAAAGTGAATCAGCTATATGTATACATATATCCCCATATCCCCTCACTTTTGCGTCTCCTTCCCACCCTCCCTATCCCACCCCTCTAGGTGGTCACAAAGCACCGAACTGATCTCCCTGTGCTATGCGGCTGCTTCCCACTAACTATTTTACATTTGGTAGTGTATATATGTCATTGCTACTCTGTCACTTCGTCCCAGCTTACCCTTCCCTCTCCCCATGTCCTCAAGTCCATTCTCTGTGTCTGCATCTTTACTCCTGTCCTGCTCCTTGGTTCATCAGAACCATTTTTTTTTTTTTTTTTTTTTAGATTCCATATATATGTGTTAGCATATGGTATTTGTTTATCTCTTTCTGACTTCACTCTGTATAACAGTCTCTAGGTCCATCCACCTCACTACAAATAGCTCAATTTCGTTTCCTTTTATGGCTGAATAATGTTCCATTGTACATATGTGCCACATCTTCTTTATCCATTCATCTGTCGATGGACACTTAGGTTGCTTCCATGTCGTGACTATTGTAAATAGAGCTGCAATGAACGTTGTGGTACATGACTCTTTGAATTATGGCTTTCTCAGGGTATATGCCCAGTAGTGGGATTGCTGGGTCATATGGTAGTTCTATTTTTAGTTTTTTTAAGGAACCTCCATACTGTTCTCCATAGTGGCTGTATCAATTTACATTCCCTCCAACAGTGTAGGAGGGTTCCCTTTTCTCCACACCCTCTCCAGCATTTATTGTTTGTAGATTTTTTGATGATAGCCGTTCTGACCGGTGTGAGGTGATACCTCATTGTAGGTTTGATTTGCATTTCTTTAATGATTAGTGATGTTGAGCATCCTTTCATGTGTTTGTTGGCTATCTGTATATCTTCTTTGGAGAAATGTCTGTTTAGGTCTTCTGCCCATTTTTGGATTGGGTTGTTTGTTTTTTTTGATATTGAGCTTCATGAGCTGCTTGTATATTTTAGGGATTAATCCTTTGTCAGTTGCTTCGTTTGCAAATATTTTCTCCCATTCTGAGGATTTTCTTTTCGTCTTGTTTATGGTTTCCTTTGCTGTGCAAAAAGCTTTTAAGTTTCATTAGGTCCCATTTGTATATTTTTGTTTTTATTTCCATTTTTCTAGGAGGTGGGTCCAAAAGGATCTTGCTATGATTTATGTCATAGAGTGTTCTGCCTATGTTTTCCTCTAAGAGTTTTATAGTTCCTGGCCTTACATTTAGGTGTTTAATCCATTTTGAGTTTATTTTTGTGTATGGTGTTATGGAGTTTTCTAATTTCATTCTTTTACATGTAGCTGTCCAGTTTTCCCAGCACCACTTACTGAAGAGGCTGTCTTTTCTCCATTGTATATTCGTGCCTCCTTTATCAAAGATAAGGTGACCATATGTGCATGGGTTTATCTCTGGGCTTTCTATCCTGTTCCATTGATCTGTATTTCTGTTTTTGTGCCAGTATCATACTGTTTTGATTACTTTAGGTTTGTAATATAGTCTGAAGTCAGGGAGCCTGATTCCTCCAGCTCTGTTTTTGTTTCTCAAGATTGGTTTTGCTATTTGTGGTCTTCTATGTTTCCATACAAATTTAAACTTTTTTTTGTTTTAGTTCTGTGAAAAATTAATACTACTATTAATAAAGCTGCTGTGAATATTCATGTACAAGCGCCTGTGTGGACATGTTTTTATTCCTTTTGGTTAAATACCTAGGAGATGGGTCGCTGGGTCATTGAAAGTACATTTTCAACTTTGTTAAGCAACTGCCAAATGTTTTCCGAAAGTAATTGTGCCACTTTACATTCCCATCAGCAGTGCAGAAGAGTTTTACTTCTTCCACCCTCCTGCCAGCGCTTGTATGGTCAATCTCTGTCATCATCCCTTTTAATGTATGTGTAGTGATATCTTATTGTGGTTTTAATTGCATTTCCTTGTTGAATGATGATGTTGAGCATCTTTTCATGTGCTTATTGTTCTTTTGTATCTTCTCTAAAGTGTCTGTTGAAATATTTTGCTGTCTTCCCCCCTTTTTTGAAAAGACAAACTTTTTTTAAAGACTGGAAAGATGAGCTTAATGATATTGAGTGCCTTTTTATGTGCATATTGTCTATTCATATGTCTTTCTTGTGAAGTGTTCAAATATATTTAAATATATAGAAATTTAAAAAATTTTACCTTTAATTTGGAGGGAAAAGATTGCTGACTTCTGCCTTAGGATATTATTAGTCAATCAGATTGCAATAAAGCAAATTTATGAACATGAAATAAGTATTTTCACAGAGAATCCAAATTGTCTTTTTCACTTAGAGCCAACTATTAGAATTACCAGTAAAATCACCAATGGTGATTCTTATTTGGTTTGGGTGAATAGAAAAATGGCATTTTCCAACGTTGGATATTTTCATATTTAAAATCATTAAAATTATCACTGGGGTATTTTCCCAAATAATTTAGCAAATTACTAATAGTCAATAGTTTTCTCAGATGAAAAGTATACCTTATATATCCTTAAGATTTTAGAAGTATTTTCATTTGATCATTTAGAATTTTAAGTTGTACAGTTGTAAAACCTATAAAAGAGTAGTCCTGAATGTAAAAAATAATTTTTTTTCACTAACCAATAGATAGTTTTTGGCTAGGTAAAGATGTTTACCATTCTTTACAAAATTAATTGGTTGACATTTCTCTTTATATAAATAGTATAGTACTTGCTTAGTATAGAAAATAGAAATAAAGACAAGTAGAAAGAAAAAAACACAGGCAGTCACTCTTAAAATTTAAAGTAGAAGATTTTAGGAGACTAATAAGTAACATTCCATTAAGTGGCTTTATCATTGTTTACTTAACCATTCTGCTATTGCTGGGAATTGTTATGTTTTTAATTTAAAAAATTTTTTTATTTTTGGCTGTGTCGGGTCTTTGTTGCGGCACATGGGATCTTTGTTGCGGCATGTGGGATCTTTGTTGCAGCACGTGGGATCTTTCATTGGCGGTGCACAGGCTTCTCTCTAGTTGTGGTGCGTGTGCGTTGTAGCATGTGGGTTTTTTTTCCCTCTCTCTAGTTGAGGTGCATGGGCTCAGTAGTTGCAGTGCAAGGGCTTAGTTGCCACGCAGAATGTGGGATCTTAGTTCCCTGACCAGGGATTGAACCTGCGTCTTGTGAATTGGAAGGAGGATTGTTTACCACTGGACCACCAGGGAAGTCCCTATTGCTGGGAATTTAAATTTGCTTTTGTTTTGTTGCTTTTATAAATAATACTGTGATGAATATCTTCATGCATAACTTTTTTTCCCTGTTTCATATTTTTTTGGTACAGGATTCCAGGCGGGATTATTTTGTTAAGAGTATAACAAACACGCAAGATGTTGTTAACGTTTTCCCACGTTTGCCTTCTCTCAGTCTCTTTTCATACATGTATGTAAGTGCATATCACATATGCACATTCACGTACACATTTTTTTTCCCAGAACCATTTGAAAGTAAGTCACAGACATCAGGCACTTCACCTCTGAGTACTTTAGCCTGCACTTCTTAAGAACAAGAAAATTCTTTTACATGATAACCACAATACATTATGAAGAAAATTTAAATAATTTCATATTATCATGTAATATAAAGTCTAGAATCAGAATTCTCTAAATGTCCCCCAAAATGTCTTTTGTTAAAAAAAATCTAGGGTCAAATTGAGGTTCATGCATTTTATTTTTTGGTTATTATGTCTCATTAGTCTCTTAATCTTAGAATAACCCCTGCCTCCCACTGACCCCCCTAAACCATGACATTGGCTTTTTTGAAGAGTTCAGGCCAGTTGTCTTGTAGAATGTCCTACATTCTAGATTTTTATAATTGGGTTTGTCCTCATGATTAGGTTCATGTTACATTTTTGGCAAAAGTACTTCATAGCTGATGTTATTTGCTTATTGCATCATATCAGGGGATACGTAATGTCTGCTTGTCCCACTGTTGGCGGCCTTACATTTGATCACTTGGTTAAGGTGGTAGCTACCAGATTTTTAGTTATAAAGGTGCCTTTTTCCTTCGTAATTAATAATCACTTGTGAACCTAATTATCTTTTTGCATTGTGCTGACACCAAGGTGGCTGAGCAGTGATGGGAAAAAAAAATCACAAAACACAGTATGTTTATGCCATTATAAATTTGTGGTTATTAACCCTACTGGATTCCGCAACTTCAAGATAATCATACTGTGTTTCTCTAGTCAGCTTGTGTTCCCCCTCTCCACAGTGATGATTTGAAGCCTTTTCTCTCCTCAAGCCTATGTTCTTTCACCTTTTGTATCACTTTGAAAAAATGATCTTGGTTTCTGGAAGAAGGAAAAGGGGTTCTTCTCCCACCATAAACCAGCACAGTGGAGCAGTTAAGAGTGCTGGCAACAGAGTTGAGAGTGTGTGGCTCTGGATCCCGCTCTCACTACTCACCCATTTTACTATGGACTTAGTTATTAATCATTCTATTCTTGGTCTTCTCAGTTGCAGAAGAATAATTACCATTGTACTTCACAGAGTAGTTGTGAGGATTAAGTGAAGTAAATCATTGTAGAGGTCTTAACATGCTTCCTGGTATACGGTGCATGTTCAGTAAATATTAGCTCTTTTTATGCTACTTCTTAAGAAACTTAATTATAAAGTTAATTATCCTGTCTCCTGTATCTTCAACCTCTCCTACTCTGTTGACGTCTTCCCATAAGCACTGAAACTTACACAGATATTTTCTATGTTAAGCTAACTAACCAACCAATAACTAACTAAGAAGACCTTTCTTGCATCTCACATTTATCTTCAGCTCTTGTCCTATATCCCCCTTTCGTAGCTGTTTGTCAACTGCCTACATTTGCTGTGTCTGTGTCCCTTTTCTTCTTTCCCATTTCTGCTCCCACCATTCCACTAAACTATACCTAAGTCACCATATCCTCTCTAAATTCATTATTACCCTTTTCTCTTGGTGTTTTCTTTATTCTTCATAAAAGATCAAAGTCATCTTTTAAAAATACAGCTCTTGTCTCATGATTCTCTTGTTAAAACTAGGGGATTGATATTGTTGTTGACATTAAAGTTTCAAATCCTCAACATAGTCCACAGGGTCCTGCCTAACTGCCCATCCTTATCTTATACAAATTTCCTCTTCACTCTAAGCACTTGAGCCAGGTAAGTCCTTTAATTTCCTTGAAGAAGCTTTACTCATGTCTGAGTATTTACATTTTGTCCTCCTTTTTGAACCACTCTCCATTTTCCACTTGTTTCCTTTGGACAGTTTCAGCGTAAATGTCATATTCTCAGTAAAACCTTCCCTGATCTCGTTCAGAAGAAATGCAGCACCTGTATTTTCTGTTCATATTGCTCATCATAGTTGTAATTAAATAACTGATCGGGTAATTCTTCTTTGGAATGTAAGCTCCATGAAGACAGGAACTGTAACTCTTTTGTTTGTTGCTGAATCTCCAGATTCTACTAGTACAGTTGTTTTGTTAGAAGGTATTTGGTAAGTATTTGTTGAACGAAGATTGAATTATTATTCATTCATAGAAATGTCACTCATCTCTTTATTATTTAATGATAATTCTAAAATCTGTAAACTTAAAGTGTTTGGAGTTTCAGTGCATTCTATAGAGGTTCCTCTGAAGACTTGTATCCCGCTTCTTCCAGATGATCTGAAGATACAGCCCCAAGTGGCTGCGGCAAACAAGTGATTTCTTTGAGCTCTGTTTTATATTAAAAATACACGAACACTTTGCTTTCTGTTTCTTAATATTCTTAACATTTGTTAAACAAACAGTGCCTAAAATTGGTACTGGGGAATAGAATAGATACTCTTCTGATCACACATTTCCAATTCTTCCAGCCATTCCTCATTTGACATTGTCTCACATCTACTTGGTAGCCTGTTCACAGTCCTGCAGAAACTATATTTCATGGTTCTAGAACTGAACACAGTTCTTCAAGTATTATCAGCACATAGATGTGTTGAATGAGTAATGGGCAAAATGTAGCGAGGCAGAGCTGGAAGTGCTTAGATTTATCAGTTTTACTTTTGAAATTGGTGTAGGTAACAGTAAGTGTTTTAAGTTGACATATTTTTAGAAATAAGGTAATATTAAATGTATCTTAAGACTATGTAGGGTTAAGATTGTAGATGTTGTACTGTTACCCTTAGTTTTAATTATGTTTTCCGAATCAAATACTAAAACAAGAATACATTTTTAGTGCAGAAAGCAGTTGCCTATGTGATGTGATGTGCAGATGTGTGTTGTTGTTCCAGTTACAGTGTGACCAGGCACAGATTGGTTACCAGCAATCCAACAGCTGTACGTGTGTGTGACCACAGATGTAGTATACTAGATAGAATTCTGAAGAAAGTCCCAATTTAAATGAAATGTGCTTTAGTTTTTCATGTATATTTGAGAATGACTAGGCATATTTTTTACTTATGATATTTACTACTCTGGTTAATTTCTTGAAGAACTGAATTTAGAATTCCTGGAGGTTTTCATTTGTTATAATTTGTGATGAATTCATGTATTATATAATGTTTAGTACTGTATGTATTAATTATTTATGTGTGTAACAGGCAACTCAAAGTTGTGTTGACGAATGTCCTATGGACGGATTTAGGACGAAAATTCAGAAAGACCCTACCTAAAAATGATGCTAATTTATATGATGCCAACAAGGTGCAATCAGACTCATTGCCTTCGACATCTGTTGACAGCCTAGAGACATGTCAAAAATTAGAACCTCTTCACCAAAGCCTTAATTTATCTGAAAGGTATGTTGTTCAGTATTGATTTTGTTCAACTTACCGTATTTGAAATAATTTAAGTCCAATAGTCTTAAAAACAAGATTGTTGGAAATGATCTTTAAGAAAATCTGCATATACAGGTGTGACCCCCTCAAATCTTAAAGTTGACAATCTTAATTTACAAAGTTAATGATTCTACATTTCATTAAATAGATTGACATAGAATTATTTTTAAAAACAAGTATTCTTAGTGCATTTAGCTTAGTAATTTGATTCACATGTACAGATTTTTAGAGATTCACATATGATATAAAATGAAGAACTAGATATATATAGATGGGTAAGGACCTAGATTAAATATTTTTTGAAAGGTATGTTAAAGATGCAGAAAATGAAACAGGTATGTATATCTGTCTATCTGTAGATCTTTTTAATTTTCTGCATCTTTAACATACCTTTTAAATATTATTTAACCTGGGTCCTTACTACTTTTGACTTTATGAGCTTTCTTGTATTTTACATGCATTTTTTTAAAAAAAGGAGATGATTTTGAAATATTACTCCCAGATTTTTGATAATAAATATGCGGTTTAATTTTGAAAACTAACAGGTTTTGTTCTATATTTTTTAAAAGGATTATATATGAAGTTTGGGGCTAAAAATTAGGAATTAGCTCTGGGAATTTGTCATCTGTAACATATTAATAATATTTTTAATGTATTTCCACTTACAGTTTTAACCCTTAAATGAGTATTTTTTAGGGGAGGTATTTTGCTTTCAATTAGAATATCCTGTCATTAGCTGGACGGTGCTTTGGTTATTTGGTCTGTAATTTGATAACAATTTATAAGTGCTTTAAGCCAAGATCCAGTGAAAACCTGTTAACTATCAGCACAATTATTTTAAATATTAAAGAACTCTGTCAAAACATCTGAACATAGTATTATGCATTAATTGTTTTTTAAAAAAGGACACTTTTTTTTTTTAATACATCTTTATTGGAGTGTCATTGCTTCACAATGCTGTGTTAGTTTCTGTTGTACAACAAAGTGAATCAGCCATATGCATACATAGATCCCCATATCCCCTCCCTCTTGGCGTCTCCCTCCTACCCTCCTTATCCCACCCCTCTAGGTGGTTGCAAAGCACCAAGCTGATCTCCCTGTGCTGTGCAGCTGCTTCCCACTAGCTATCGGTGTTACATTTGGTAGTGTGTATATGTTGATGCTTCCCTCACTTCGTCCCAGCTTACCCTTCCCTCTCCCCGTGTCCTCAAGACCATTCTCTATGTCTGCGTCTTTATTCCTGCCCTGCCACTAGGTTCATCAGTTCCATTTTTTTTTAGACTCCATATATATGCATTAGCATATGGTATTTGTTTTTCTCTTTCTGACTTACTTCACTCTGTATGACAGACTCTAGGTCCATCCACCTCACTACAAATAACTCACTTCATTTCTTTTTATGGCTGAGTAATATTCCATTGTATATATGTACCACATCTTCTTTATCCATTCATCTGTCGATGGGCATCTAGGTTGCTTCCATGTCCTGGCTATTGTAAATAGTGCTGCAATGAACATTGAGGTGCATGTGTCTTTTTGAATTATGGTTTTCTCAGGTTATATGCCAGTAGTGGGATTGCTGGGTCGTATGGTAGTTCTATTTTTAGTTTTTTAAGGAACCTCCATACTGTTCTCCATAGTGGTTGTATCAATTTACATTCCCACCAACAGTGCAGAGGAGGGTTACCTTTTCACCAAGGACGCTTCTTTTAAAGAAGGCAAAAACATAAAAAGCTATGTAACAAGAATTTCTGTACTAGATCATATCTGATGTAAATTTAACTTTCTAAAGCACCCAAAATCTTAGAGTCAGACAACTTAGCTTCAGTAATTTATAAAGCAGTTTGCTCTCATTGTCTTGGAGTCCAGTGTTTTTCCTCCTTAGTACAGGCGAGCTATTCCCTTACTGTGCTGCTAGATCTAAATAAAGGGGGCTAAAGGAATGACCCTTCCAATCCCTTTGATTCTCTTGAAAAGAAGCTTTAGCTCTCTTCCAAATGACATCTGTCCCCTCATCCCATGTCTGTCCTTTTTTCAATTAGATCAGCATGATTGGAAAAGTGTAATGTTTCATTCTCTTGGAATAGTTTTTCTCACCAGAAATTGTTAGCAGCTAGATTATGTGTCCATGAAATTTAAATATAATGTGAAGTAAAGAGTCCCAATAAGATTCTAATTTGGTTTTTACTGTGTGTGTGTTGTTCTGTTCACTTACTGGGATGAACTACTAGTTAGTCCAGACTTTTTCCCTCAGCTCCAGGTGTCCTAAATTTAACTTGTTCCAAAGTGGATGCATCGTCTTTGTTCTCAGACTTGTTCCTATTACTGTATCTTCTCCCTGTCTGAATATATGACTCCTCTTTACACTTAGTTCTTCAAATTAGAACTTGGAAATTGTCCTGGCTCCTCTTTTTTCCTTATTCTTTGTATCCAGTCATTTATCATGTCTAGTTATTTGTACCTCCTAAATCTGTCTTGAAATGATCTTTTCTTCATCTTTATTGCCACTGCCTCAGTTCAAGCCCTGATAACTTTGTGCCTTTATTATTAGGATTGTAATTTGATTTGGCTTCCTGAGCATAGTCTTTTTCTTCTAGGTTATTTCTCTGTATTGTTGCTGAGGTATTCATTCTAAAAGGCAGATGTTGTCTCTCTCCAGTTTAACATCTTTCTGTGGCTCCACATAAACTTTAGGATAAAGTTCAAATTCCTTACCTTGGCATACAAGGTCCGTGATGATTTCACTTTTGACTATCTCTACCTTTGTGTCTGTCCACTCTTCCATATTCATGCTGTGCTTTAGATTTAGGAAACTACTGGTAGTTCACTGAATGTATAAGGCGGTTTTATTCCTCTGAGCTCATGCTTTTTGTTCTCTTGGGAACAATTCTCCTTTTCCCCTTTACTGACTTATATTGAGCTCATTATATTTAACATTGAGATCATTTCTTTGATTCCACCTGCCACATCTGCATTTGATCCCTTTCTTTGTCTTGCTAAGCGGCCTGTTCCTGTATCATAGCACTCATCACACTATACTGTGATTTTTAGTTTCTCTGCCTCCCTGACAATAAGCTTCATGAAGTCAGGGACCCTACATTTTATTATTTTTCCTTGCACAGTACTGGGCACATACTAAACGCTCAATAAATGTTTGCTGACTATACGAAAGAGATTGCTTCTCAGCAGAGTTACATCTCCAGTCTCCTTGATTGAAATGTCTTTTCCTCCATCAGAACCAATTATCTGCTCTGTAATTTTGGTGACAATCAGGAGAAGAGATATCACAAGCTTCAAACAGGAAAATTGGAGAACTGTTTAGGGTATAGCTTTGGATAGATGTTTTCTTTGTGGGGCTTGCTATCTAGACTAGGAGACTGAGACTTTGACATGATGCTGTTTGTCTTATTTTCATTTTACTTAGCTAGGATTTCATTATTTCAGAAAGATGAAAGGGAGAAAAATTTATTTTTGGTTTTTAATTTTAACTTAAAGTTTAACTATTGAGTAAATTAAAATTACTCATTCATTCCCAGAAATGGCATTTTTTTACTTTTTAAAAATTTTATTTACTTATTTGTTTTTGTTTTTTAATTAAAAATTTTTAATTTTATATTGGAGTATAGTTGATTACAATGTGTTAGTTTCAGGTGTACAGAAAAGAAGTGGCATTTTTTAGAAATTTTATTTGCATTCTAGGATCTAAAGGTAGTGATCTAAGTAAGTTGCCTTTTAATGAAGATAGTTTAGCCTTTTAATTTCCGGATAAAGTTGAGAAGAAAAACAGAAAACACATGATACCAATCAATCTTGTTAAATAATGAAGAAAAGGGTCAAGAGTTTTAGAAATATCAAACTAGCAGTATGTGGGATGCATACATTTTTTTTAAACAAGTAAATCATATTTTAGTTTAGGTTTTATTTCCGTATGTGGTTCATATCTGTTTTCCTGGGAGAATATTTCCAGATCCTTATAAACTTTGGACATTAGGCAAGAAAGAGCCTAGTGGGAGACATGTGCAAAACTTTTGAGATGGTAAACCATCTTTCTCCTGCTTTCATCTATTGGCACCAGAGATTATTAGAGAAATATCGACACAGTGTAACTATATTCTGTTAAGAAAAAGTTAGTTCCTGGTTCTTGGAATTCCCCTAAATGACTTAATTATATTTATTCATGTTTTTCTTAAGTTTGCCTATGTTTGAAGGTTTAGAAAATTACATATTCCAGATACTGTGGTGGTAAGACTTTCTGGACACCCTGGTATTCTTGTAACCTTAAGACTTCTTTAAGCCAGTAATGTTTTAGTTGAATGATAATTTATTCACTTAATATATAGCTTAGTAAAAGAAAAGAGCAAATTTAGGAAATCTGTGAATCTCTTTAAGAAAGTAATTCAAAAATTAAAAATTTTTTTCTTTGTAGCTTAAACTGATTTAGAAAGTAATATTTTGAATTATATCATCTGGGATAAGAATAGATTTATAAGAACCCTAAAAAAGACCCGGCGCAGCCTAAATAAAGAAATAAAGAAATGACCATTGTTAACAAAAAAAAAAAGAAAAAAAAGTTTTGATCAAGAAAAAAAAAGTTACATAGCACAGTTTTAGAAAAGCATTCATCTAAATTACAGCAAAATAAAAACTAAATTAGTATTGTAATTTTTTTGCTTGTTATTTATAGCTTTATTACCAGATGTAATTGTTATCTTTCAACAAGGGTTCCATTGCTTTAAAAATTTGCTCTTAACATCAAGTAT
This sequence comes from Balaenoptera ricei, assembly GCF_028023285.1. NCBI lineage: Eukaryota > Metazoa > Chordata > Mammalia > Artiodactyla > Balaenopteridae > Balaenoptera > Balaenoptera ricei. Next base: position 112,585,625 of record NC_082642.1, read on the forward strand.
GTCTTAATAGCTCTTATCAGTTTTTCAAAGTTTTCCCCCATTTATTAAATTATTTCAGTGTTATATTTACCTTGCTACCAATATGTGGGGGAGGAACTCACAATTTGTGATTGAAAAAATTAAGAACCAGAGAAAATAACCATGTAGACACACAATCAATAAATGATATTACTTCTCAGGCCAGTATACTTTCTGTTTCATCTCACTGCATTACAAAATTTGTTTCTCCTTTGGTTTAACATATTATATTTTGAAGTGTGATTTCATAATATTAGCAAGTAAAGTTAAACAAATTCTGTTTTACTTACTGATACTATTTGCATACTTGGGGAAAAATTGGATGGACTGTGTGAAATGACATTTTTCAGTCCTTCCTTATATATTGCGATAGTATGAGAGATGAAGTACACACCTTTATATATTTCTTGTGAAAATTCAGAATCTTTTGAAATGCTGGCTAGCCCTAGAATTTCCATGGAAGTGCTAATTTATAAGTTGTACACCAAAAGACAGTTTAGGTATTATGAACTTAATTATTACTTTATAGATTTGTTTTCTGTAAGGCTGTCATACAAAGCTCTCTGTTTCTTCAAGGTACACAAATTACATAAGTTGTGAATAGCTGATGAAAGATGTTTTGGGCTATGGTGCGTGTTATGAAGAGCTAGGGGTACTGTAGGCATTGCTATTTAACTATATACTTTTCTAATAAAATATTTTCATTAAGATTGCAGAGCATGATGAATTATGACAAGCACTAACTGAAAAGATAATTTATAAGTTTGAGCAAGACTTCAATAATAGGAAAATTAAAGTGAGCTTCCATTTATTGTATATTTACTATGTGCCAGGACTTGTGCTAAACTGCTTTACATCTATTATTTCATCTAATCTTAATAATTTTTTAAGGTAGATATTGTAATTCTCCCTATCTTTGAGATGAAGAGATCAAAGATAAGAGGTATAAATTATGGTAAGTAACTTATCTAAGGTTATATAGTTATTAGGTGTTGAATTCAGAACCCAACCTTATGTTTGTCTGACTCCAGAGTCCTTGCTCTTAACCTCTGTGTCATACTGCTTTTCATTCTTCTGACCTTTAATTTTTTAATAAGTAGGAATTGGACCTTATTACATATTTTATGTGATGTCTAATTTATTAACCTTTAAATATTCTACTTAAAAATTTTTTTTCTTGTGGCATTTGTTCACATAGTAGTAGAGTGCTTTCTAATTGAAAGGTGTATCATGGTAGACATGCTGAGATAGTTCCTTGAACCTTCTGATAGCTTCAGAGGCCCTCTAGGGCTCTTGTGCTTTAGAGATGCGGGTTCTACTGCAGTTTGGTATATAATCTTTTCAAATGGTTTTTGGGTGAATTTTGAAATTTTTCTCTTCTAGGAAAGACTTTCAACTATTTGTTTAGCTTAAAAATTCTCAGTTATCCTCTAAGATTCTTTTTTCATAGCTCTGCTTTTTCTTCCTTCAAAATCTAGCAGCAAAACAAACCATAAAAGAATAGAATGATCATTTATTATTCAGAAGCTAATTCTAATCTTTATAATTTTTCCCTTTCCTTGCTGATATTTGTATTTTTGTTGTTGTTGTTGTTGATTATTCTCTTCAGTACTTTTTATAGGACTAATTTTCTATGGACTCTTTCTCTCGTATTTGGAGAGACAGCTTTTTTTTTAGGGACTCAACATTTAAAAACACATTTAAACATACTATAGTCAGGCATTTAAACAGAAGTAGTAAATTATAGCTGATATTTCTTTGGTATTTCTTCCTCTGTGCCCCAAATTTTCTCTTTATTTAAACACTACGGTTCTTGGATTATTTTCATTATGAGCCACATTTTAGAATTCAGTAATGATAGGGGACCATAAAAAGAGTGTATCATCTGCTCTTAAAATGAGCTATCAACTAGTATATCAGATTCTCTCATCTCTTAAAAGTAAGTAAAATTTTAATTGTGCTAAACTATGTGGAAAAAAATAGTTCTTACCCAATAAAATTCTCTCTTCTAATATTCCTGCATTTTCCCTAAAGCATTGAGAACTGTAGTTGAGTTTCCTTTAGTGATTTATTTCACAGCAATTCCTAGTGTGAGGTCAAACAGAAGAAATCTTGAGACTCCTTACTTGTCTTGTATTGTCTCCATTCCTACTTTAATTCCAGGATTTTAAGAAGGGTTCTGTCAGGCATCAAATATACAAAGCAGACAATAATAAATAGGATTCTTAGAGATTTAAATCATGAGAGGAGATAGAAAAATATCTCTGTCCTCCTCTCCCCACAGTTAGTGGTTGTACTAAATGGCTAACTTTCTTTGCATTCTTCCTTCACTCAAACTCTGAGTTCAGAGAGTTGTATTTACTACTAGCCTTGTTTTTAGATCATATACTGCTTAATCAACCCAGTACATATTTTGTGGAGGTTGTGCTGGAAATGGATATTTTTAAGGTTTCCTGAAGTATCTACAGAAAAGCTCAGTTATCTTGATGCTGTGGCAAGTTAGTATTGAGGATGCAGTGTAATGGAATAAAATTTTAAAAACCAAAAGATAATTGGCCCAGGTTCTTCTTCCAGGAAGAGTTGCTTATACTTGGGCAACCATTTAACTTTTCTGAGCTTTGAGTTCTTCATGTTTAAAATAAAGAGAAGGCTAAGTTATTTTAAAGTTCTCCTATGATTTGAAATTCTGCATTATCTGGAACATAGTGAAAAGAACACAGTGCCTCTATGTAGTGAAAATAGAGTACCTCTGAGAACTACAGCAAATGTAACAAAGTACAGGGAAGCTCACATTTTTTTACTTAAACAAAAGTACTCTGGCCCTTTCTAGGTGTTATCTATTGTCTCTCACAAAAGGTCAATAAAGTGCTTCAAGTGACATATGGGTAGCAGTCAAGGGGGGCATCTGATAAAGAGGAGATAGGAAACTTACAAAATACACTAATGTGAAGTAAAAAAATCACAATAATTTGGCCTGGGCCAGTCAGTTCAGGTCAGATAGTTGCCTTGAGGGCATCATTGTAGTGTGGAAAAGAACATCAGTTGTTTAAAGTAACAACTGGTTAACCAGGAGAAGATTAGGCTATCCTCTTCTGTTTAAGGATGATGTGAAACCACCACTTTAAAAAAGTTTGGAGTGTTAAAAATTACCTTTACTAAACATTTATTTTGTTGACCCTTTTCCCTGGTGCTATTATATAAAGCGTGTTTATTACCATCAGTATATGTGCTGTTTCACTTAAGGACTCTATCATTACCATAGATGCAATCTGAATGATGTCTTCTTTATTGGATTTAGCATTTGTCATTTACCAATTATGAGTATTGTTATTTACCAAGGACCTTTCTGTTGAAGGAGAAGAATAAAGATTTATTGAATTGGTTTGTAGTATCTGTGTTTTTAACAACTACTGGAAAAGAAAAAGAAAGCATTTTTTGAGAAAAATTGGTTAAAATTTTAAGCAACCCCAATAGCATCCACTAAGTATAGTTAAGCTATTATAGTGGCATGCCAATCTATGCCAATTTATAAGACATAAGTATGTCTAGAAACAAAAAAAAGAGTGTTCATCCAACATTTTGAGTTCTTATGGGCTGATTTCCAGGGTGGTATAATTCTAATAGCTTACTTGTACTGAGTTGAAAATGCTTGAAAATTCAACTTCCTAGAATTTTTTTTACTGCAAATTTCAGTACAGTACAGTGTTTGTTATTTTATATGACAGGATACCCAGAGTTATATTGACGAATGTCCTGGGAACGGAGTTAGGAAGAAAATACATAAAGACCTCATCTGTAACTGAGGCCAGTTTGGGTGATACAGACAACTTGCAATCAGAGCAGCTTTCTTCATCATCTGATGGCAGCCTAGAATCTTGTCAAAATCTAAATCCTCACAAGAGCTCCTTTTTATCTGAAAGGTATGTTTAGTGATAACTTTACTCAAAATAAATATTTTACTTATTCTCATGAGCCTTCCTCTATTCTTCCCCCACAGATATGCTACTGCTAAATGAGAGGCAGCTGTGCTCTGATGGCTAGTATAACTTTTCTCCCCTGGTGGCTGGAACGGCTATTGGAACCAACAGTCCATAGCTAATAATCAGTTTCAGACAGTACTGGTCACTCTACTTGTGTTTTGGGAAAATGGAGGCAGACTCTTAATGAAAATTTAGTTACCTATTTCAGTTTATTTGTCTGGTATAATTGAAATTCATTCTCCTGACATCTGTCTATTCCTTCTCCTTCTTTGTCCTATCCATCCATCTGGCTCTCTCTCTCTCCATCCATCCATCCGTCCATCCGTCCGTCCGTCCATCCATCCCTCCATCTTTTCTTATTCCCTATTTGTATACTCATATTCTAGAACTGTACCTGGCCATTAAATATCTGCTGAATGAATGACTGAATGCATTCCTCACAAAAAATGGCTTGAGATAGCTGAATTCCATTAACAAACATGGCTTACTGTACTAATAAGAGAAATGATAATCAGCAGTTGCTTTTGTTTTAAGCTTTAGGAAAGGCTCATTTGGGGGCTGTAAATAAGAAAAAAATTTGCAGTAAAAAGCTAGGGGATGTCAGTTAGTAAATAGTACTAGATCTTTTAACTTCCATTTACCGTGAACTTCTCTATTTTATTTTCTGCTTTCCACCAGTACAATAAATAGTTTTGATCTGAGTGAAAAATTATTGATCCAGTTTTAATTGTCCCTCTACCCCCAACCAAAAGGTAACTTCTGGTTTGCATTTCTCTTGTAAGCCTAATTACATTAAAGAGTATTTATGGTTGCCTTTTAAAATATCTATAACAAATTTCTTAATTTCTAACACATTCTGTTTTTATAAACTCTGTTTATTTCTTATGAACTTATAAATTTTATGAATTTTTCTCCTTTTGGAAAATATTTTGTGTTTCACTTAGGTTCTACTTAGTAAATTCTCAGTGACAATTTTAACTTTATACTTTTTCTGAATTTGCTGAAAAAAAAAAGAGCTCCAGTGGCATTATCCAGTTACTAATACATTTAATGTATAATCAGAGATAGTAGAAATGCATTTATCATTTTGCACTGTAAGTGTTTATATTTGCCTCCTGTACTAGACCATGAGCTCCTTAAGGAGAGATCATATCTTATTTACATTTATATCCAGTGCTTAGCTCAATACATATTGAATTTTGTGCACTTGGGTTAATGTTCATGTCATTTAACTTTGATCTTTGGTTTCCTTAGTTGTAAAAAGAGAAATAATTTTGAATAATGTTTCTAACCTCACAAAATTGTGTATAATCTTTTTAAAATCTCACTTGTGAGAATTCTTTATGACCATAAAATACCATACAAAAAAATGTTATTATTGAAGATACTTTCTGTAGAGAAAGTCACTTATGTACTGTTACCATGGAATTCAAATGACATCAGTGCATTCATGCTGTTATGAAAAATAGCACTATTGTGAGGATTCTGTGAAACTATCACATTGTAATCTATACTTTTCAGGCTTTATACCAACCTGGGGCTAAGGTTTACTAGTAATAACTCTAAAATTTCTGGCTCTTTCTAAAATCTATTCAGTGAGAACTCTAGGTCTCCTAAAGTCCTTTCCAAATAGTAAGGAAATTTCCAGGTGGTATTTGATATGGACCATGGAAATTCATTCTCTTGGTGGTAATTTTCTTTCTTTGAATCTTGCATTTAGAATAGGCATAGACATTGGAGCCAGATGCCTGGATTCAGATTTTAGCAGTACTGCTAACATGCTGACTTACCTTGGGCAAGTTACCTGTTCTATCTTTAAAACAGGGATAATTATACACACCTTATAGGATTATTGTGCAGATTTAAGGAGATAACCGATGTAAAATGCCTAGAACTTGATAGGTAACTAATAAATGGTAGTCACAATTGCCACAGCCATACTAGTATTACCATGTGGTTTAAGGAGTACTGTACTCCTTAAACCAAACTAGTTCTCTCTTCCCTTAAAATGAGTTCATTTTGAGGAGAATCCAGAGTGCCCCATAAATTTTAAGTATGGCCATATCATCACTTCAGTAGATATGCCCCATTAAAACTAAATACAGGATGAACACAGGATAGGCTCGAGGATGGGACTCTTGTAACCAACCTCCTCCTAGTTTGCCTGTCTTAAAATCAGAAAGAGTAAATAGAAATTAGATCTTCTCAGAAGGAAACATGATGTTCTGACATTATTGTTACTGTTCTGTTATTGTAGAGAATGTGGCCAACTTTGTTACAAAGATAGAATGTCAAGTAGCAACTAGAAGTTGGTGGGTTGAAGAATGGGGGCTATGGCTGAAAACTGAGGAGGTTTCCTCTGAAAACCCAATGCTTGTGCCCTTGATGATACATATGGAAAAATGTTGTATGAAGGCTAAAAGTCTTACTTTAGCCTTAGCTTGTCTTTAGTGTTCAGAGCTGTTATTACCAATTTTAATGACAACCTGAATGTAATTATATAGGAAAAAAAGTCTTGTGTTTTATGCCAAAAATAAAGGATTAATAGAAAACACCAAAAGTGAATAGGAAATTTAAATTAAAATGGCCACCTTGAAGTAGCATATTTGTTTTTTCTAGATGCCAATTTATTATTTTAACATATAGATACTTAATTATTAACCTTTATTTTATTCCTATAATAATTTTTAATTAATATTTATTAAGTCTTCACTATGATATTACACTGTGATAAATGCCATACCTGTATTAACTTATTTAGTACAGACTTGAATTGCAGCTCAGGCAATTTGCTTAACTTCTCCTTCTCTGTACCTCAGTTTAGCCCATCTGTAAGATAAGATAATACCTAGGTATGCTGGAGGAGTAAATGAGAAAATCAGTTTTTATCTTTTAATTTGATAACTTTTTACATCAATACATAGAGATCTATTTTATCTTCTTTTACATATATCTACTTCCTTATGAGTGGACATTTAGGGTATTTTTCATTTTTTATCTGTATAACAATGCCATAATAAATGGAGTTATCTTTTTTTAAATTTATTTTTAAAATAAATTTATTTATTTATTTATTTTTGGCTGCATTGGGTCTTTGTTGCTGTTTGCGGGTTTTCTCTGGTTGTGTTGAGCAGGGGCTACTCTTTGTTGCGGTGCATGGGCTTCTCATTGCAGTGGCTTCTCTTGTTGCAGAGCACGGGCTCTAGGTGCGTGGCCTTCAGTAGTTGCAGCACGTGGGCTCAGTAGTTGTGGCTCGCTGGCTGTAGAGTGCAGGCTCAGTAGTTGTGGTGCACGGGCTTAGTTGCTCTGCGGCATGTGGGATCTTCCCGGACCAAAGCTCGAACCCGTGTCCCCTGCATTGGCAGGCGGATTCTTAACCACTGCGCCACCAGGGAAGTCCATTAAGTTTATTTATTTAATTTATTTAGTTTTGGCTGTGTTGGGTCTTCGTTGCTGCACGCAGGCTTTCTCTAGTTGCAGTGAGCGGGGCTACTCTTCATTGCGGTGCACGGGCTTCTCATATTGGTGGCTTCTCTTGTTGCAGAGCACGGGCTCTAGGCACACAGGCTCAGTAGTTGTGGCTCGCTGGCTGTAGAGTACAGGCTCAGTAGTTGTGGTGCACGGGCTTAGTTGGTCCACGGCATGTGGGATTCTCCCAGACCAGGGATTGAACCCATGTCCCCTGCATTGGCAGGCAGATTCTTAACCACTGTGCTACCAGGGAAGTCCCAATAAATGTTTACATATATGTCTTTGTGTATTTATTCTTATAAATCTTATAGTGCCATTCTCCTGAATTTTATCCAGAATTAAGTGACATCATTGAAATTTTTTGATGACCTGTTGGCAAAAATAAATATAATTGTTTTCAATAAATTGTTTTCATTTCAGTCATTTCGTATTTTAGTGAAGATGGATTTTGTATTTCTCACATGAGTTTCCTCTTTAGTCTTTGCATGCATTGGGGTGTTTCAGTTGTTTCTTACTGATTTGTAAGAACTCTTATGAAAGGTACTAACTCTTTGTTATATGTGTTGCAAAAATATTTTTAGGTTTCCTATTTGTAATTTTACTTTGTTTATAATAACTTCTGTAGTATTGATACTTAAAGTTTTATTTTGTAAAACCTGTCAGTGTTTGACCCCAGTGTTTTGGTTTATTCTTGGAAAGACCTCCTCAACCCCAAGTATAAAAATAGGTCAGTGAACTACAGTTTTAATTTGTGAGTTTTTAAATGAGGTATTAGGCCCAGAATAACAGTCTGGAGATAACTTTTCTAATTGTTTTGATTCCTTTTTGCCTTTCTGGAGTCTGGTATAAATGTCTATGGATACATGGGTTGCTTCCACTTTTTGGCTATTGTGAATAATAACACTGTTATGAATATCAGTGTACAAGTATCTGTGTTTCTACTTTTAATTCTTTTGGGTGTATATCCGAAAGTGGAATTGCTGGATCATTTAATTCTATTATTAATTTTTTGAGTAACCCCCACACTGTTCTCTGTAGTAACTGCACCATTTTACACTGACACAGCAGTGCACAAGGGTCCTGGTTTTTTCATATCATTGATAACACTTGTTATTTTCTGTGTTTGCATAATAGCCATCCTAATGGGTGTGAAGCGATATCTCATTGGGCTTTTGATATGGTTGTCCCTAGTAATTACTGATATTGAACATCTTTTTCATGAGTTTATTGGCCATTCATGTATCTTCTTTGGAGAACTGTCTATTCAACTCCTTTGCCCATTGATGAATCAGGTTGTTTTTTATTTATTTATTTTATAACATCTTTATTGGAGTATAATTGCTTTACAATGTTGTGTTAGTTTCTGCTCTATAACAAAGTGAATCAGCTATATGCAGACGTATATCCCCATATCCCCTCCCTCTTGCATCTCTCTCCCACCCCTCTAGGTGGTCACAGAGCACCAAGCTGATCTCCCTGTGCTATGCTGCTGCTTCCCACTAGCTATCTGTTTTACATTTGGTAGTGTATATATGTCAGTGTTACTCTCTCACTTTGTCCCAGCTTACCCTTCCCCTCCCCGTGTTCTCAAGTCCATTCTCTGCGTCTGTGTCTTCATTCATGTCCTGCCCCTAGGTTCATCAGAACCATTTTTTTTTTTTTAGATTCCATATGTACGTGTTAGCACACGGTATTCGTTTTTGTCTTTCTGACTTACTTCACTCTGTATGACAGACTCTAGGTCCATCCACCTCACTACAAATAACTCAGTTTCATTTTTTTTATGGCTGAGTAATATTCCATTGTATATATGTGCCACATTTTCTTTATCCATTCATCTGTCGATGGACACTTAGGTTGCTTCCATGTCGTGGCTACCGTAAATAGAGCTTCAGTGAACATTGAGGTGCATGTGTCTTTTTGAATTATGGTTTTCTCAGGGTATATGCCCAGTAGTGGGATTGCTGGGTCATATGGTAGTTCTACTTTTAGTTTTTTAAGGAACCTCCATACTGTTCTCCATAGCGGCTGTATCAATTTACATTCCCACCAACAGTGCAAGGGGGTTCCCTTTTCTCCACACCCTCTCCAGCATTTATTGTTTGTAGATTTTTTGATGATGGCCATTCTGACCAGTGTGAGGTGATACCTCATTGTAGTTTTGATTTTCATTTCTCTAATAATTAGTGATGTTGAGCATCTTTTCATGTGTTTCTTGGCAATCTGTATATCTTTGGAGAAATGTCTCTTTAGGTCTTCTGCCCATTTTTGGATTGGGTTCTTTGTTTTTTTGATATTGAGCTGCATGAGCTGCTTGTATATTTTAGAGATTAATCCTTTGTCAGTTGCTTTGTTTGCAAATATTTTCTCCATTCTGAGGGTTGTCTTTTTGTCTTGTTTATGGTTTCCTTTGCTGTACAAAAGCTTCTAAGTTTCATTAGGTCCCATTTGTATATTTTTGTTTTTATTTCCATTTCTCTGGGAGGTGGGTCAAAAAGGATCTTGCTGTGATTTATGTCATAGAGTGTTCTGCCTATGTTTTCCTCTAAGAGTTTTATAGTGTCCGGCATTACATTTAGGTGTTTAATACATTTTGAGTTTATTTTTGTGTATGGTGTTAGGGAGTGTTCTAATTTCATTCTTTTACATGTACCTGTCCAGTTTTCCCAGCACCATTTATTGAAGAGGCTGTCTTTTCTCCATTGTATATTCTTGCCTCCTTTATCAAAGATGAGGTGACCATATGTGCATGGGTTTATCTCTGGGCTTTCTATCCTGTCCCATTGATCTATATTTCTGTTTCTGTGCCAGTACCATCCTGTCTTGATTACTGTAGCTTCGTAGTATAGTCTGAAGTCAGGGAGCCTGATTCCTCCAGCTCCGTTTTTCTTTCTCAAGATTGCTTTGGCTGTTCGGGGTCTTTTGTGTTTCCATACAAATTGTGCAATTTTCTATTCTAGTTCTGTGAAAAATGCCATTGGTAATTTGATAGGGATTGCATTGAATCTATAGATTGCTTTGGGTAGTATAGTCATTTTCACAATGTTGATTCTTTCAATCCAAGAACATGGTATATATCTCTCCATCTTTTTGTATCGTCTTTAATTTCTTTCATCAGTGTCTTATAGTTTTCTGCATATAGGTATTTTCTCTCCTTAGGTAGGTTTATTCCTAGATATTTTATTCTTTTTGTTGCAATGGTAAATGGGAGTGCTCCCTTAATTTCTCTTTCAGATTCTTTGTCATTAGTGTATAGGAATGTAAGAGATTACTGTGTATTAAGTTTGTATCCTGCTACTCTACCAAATTCATTGATTAGCTCTAGTAGTTTTCTGGTAACATCTTCAGGATTCTCTATGTATAGTATCATGTCATCTGCAAACAGTGACAGTTTTGCTTCTTCTTTTCCGATTTGGATTCCTTTTATTTCTTTTTTTTCACTGATTGCTGTGGCTATAACTTCCAAAACTGTGTTGAATAATAGTGGTGAGAGTGGGCAACCTTGTCTTGTTCCTGATCTTAGAGGAAATGGTTTCAGTTTTTCACAATTGAGAACAATGTTGGCTGTGGGTTTGTCAGATATGGCCTTTATTATGTTGAGGTAGGTTCCCTCTGTGCTTACTGTCTGGAGAGTTTTTATCATAAATGGGTGTTGAATTTTGTGGAAAGCTTTTTGTGCATCTATTGAGATAATCATATGGTTTTTATCTTTCAGTTTGTTGATATAGTGTATCACATTGACTGATTTGCATATATTTAAGAATCCTTGCATTCCTGGGGTAAACCCCACTTGATCATGGTATATGATCTTTTTAATGTGCTGTTGGATTCTGTTTGCTGGGATTTTGTTGAGGATTTTTGCATATATGTTCATCTGTGATATTGCCCTGTAGTTTTCTTTTTTTGTGACACCTTTGTCTGGCTTTGGTATCAGGGTGATGCTGTCCTCGTAGAATGAGTTTGGGAGTGTTCCTCCCTCTGCTATGTTTTGGAAGAGTTTTAGAAGGATAGGTGTTAACTCTTCTCTAAATGTTTGATAGAATTCGCCTGTGAATTCTGGGCTTTTGCTTGTTGGAAGATTTTTAATCTCAGTTTGAAATTCAGTGCTTGTGATTGGTCTGTTTATACTTTCTGTTTCTTCCTGGTTCAGTCTTGGAAGGTTGTGCTTTTCTAGGAATTTGTCCATTTCTTCCAGGTTGTCCATTTTATTGGCATATAGTTGCTTGTAGTAATCTCTCTTTATCCTTTGTAATTCTGCAGTGTCAGTTGTTACTTCTCCTTTTTCATTTCTAATTCTTTTGAGTCTTCTCCCTTTTTTTCTTGACGAGTCTGGCTAATGGTTTATCAATTTTGTTTATCTTCTGAAAGAACCAGCGTTTAGTTTTATTCATGTGTGCTATCATTTCCTTCATTTCTTTTTCATTTATTTCTGATCTGATCTTTATGATTTCTTTCCTTCTGCTAACTTTGGGGTTTTTTTGTTCTTCTTTCTCTAATTGCTTTAGGTGTAAGTTTAGGTTGTTTATTTGAGGTGTTTCTTGTTTCTTGAGGTAGGATTGTATTGCTATAAACTTCCCTCTTAGAACTGCTTTTGCTGCCTCGCATAGGTTTTGGGTGGTCGTGTTTTCATTGTCACTTGTTTCTAGGTATTTTTTGGTTTCCTCTTTGATTTCTTCAATGATCTCTTGGTTATTTAGTAGCATATTGTCTAGCCTCCATGTATTTGTATTTTTTACAGTTTCTGTGCTGTAATTGATATCTAGTCTCATAGTGTTGTGGTCGGAAAAGATACTTGATACAATTTCAGTCTTCTTAAATTTACCAAGGCTTGATTTGTGACTCATGATATGGTGTATCCTGGAGAATGTTCCATGAGCACTTGAGAAGAAAGTGTATTCTGTTGTTTTTGGATGGAATGTGCTATAAATATCAGTTAAGTCCATCTTGTTTAATGTTTCATTTAAAGGTTATGTTTCCTTATTTATTTTCATTTTGGATGATCTGTCCATTGGTGAAAGTGGGGTGTTAAAGTCCCCTACTATGATTGTGTTACTGTCGATTTCAATCCCTTTTATGGCTGTTAGCATTTGCCTTATGTATTGAGGTGCTCCTATGTTGGGTGCATAAATATTTACAATTGTTATATCTTCTTCTTGGACTGATTCCTTGATCATTATGTAGTGTCCTTCTTTGTCTCTTGTAATAGTCTTTATTTTACGTTCTGTTTTGTCTGATATGAGAATTGCTGCTCTAGCTTTCTTTTGATTTCCATTTGCATGGAGTATCTTTTTCTATCCCCTCACTTTCTTTCTGTACGTATCCCTAGGTCTGAAGTGGGTCTATTGTAGACAGCATGTATACGGGTCTTGTTTTTGTATCTATTCAGTCAGCCTGTGTCTTTTGGTTGGAGCATTTAATCCATTTACATTTAAGGTAGTTATTGATATGTATGTTCCTATTACCATTTTCTTAATTGTTTTTGGTTTGTTTTTGTAGGTCTTTTCATTCTTTTTTGTTTCCTGTGCAGAGAAGTTGTTTTAGCATTTGTTGTAAAGCTGCTTTGGTGGTGCTGAATTCTCGTAGCTTTTGCTTGTCTGTAAAAGTTTTAATTTCTCTGTCGAATCTGAATGAGAACCGTGCTGGGTAGAGTACTCTTGGTTTTAGGTTTTTCTCTTTTATCACTTTAAATATGTGCTGCCCACTCCCTTCTGGCTTGCAGAGTTTCTGCTGAAAGATGAGCTGTTAACCTCATGGGCATTCCCTTGTATGTTATTTGTTGCTTTTCCCTTGCTGCTTTTAATATTTTTTGTTTGTATTTAATTTTTGATAGTTTGATTAGTATGTGTCTTGGATTATTTCTCCTTGGATTTATCCTGTATGGGACTCTCTGCGCTTCCTGGAGTTGATTGAGTATTTCCTTTCCCATATCAGGGAAGTTTTCAACTATAATGTTTTCAAATATTTTCTCATACACTTTCTTTTTCTCTTCTTCTTCTGGGACCCCTATAATTCGAATGTTGATGTGTTTAATGATGCCCCAGCTGTCTCTGAGGCTGTCCTCAATTCTGTTCTTTCTTTTTTCTGCTCCCTGGCAGTTATTTCCACCATTTTATCTTCCAGCTCACTTATCCGTTTTTCTGCCTCAGTTATTCTGCTATTGATTCCTTCTAGAGCATTTTTAATTTCAGTAATTGTGTTGTTCATCACTGTTTGTTTGCTCTTTAGTTCTTCTACATCCTTGTTAAATGTTTCTTGTATTTTCTCCATTCTGTTTCCAAGAATTTGAATCATCTTTTCTATCATTACTCTGAATTCTTTTTCAGGTAGGTTATGTATCTCGTCTTCATTTATTTGGTCTTGTAGGTTTTTCCCTTGCTCCTTCGTCTGTAACATATGTTTTTGTTGTTTCATTTTTTTTTTTTTTTTGCTGGGTGGTGCTGTATTCCTGTCTTACTGGTTGTTTCGCCTGAGACCTACAGCACTGAAATTTGCAGCCAGTTGGATACAGCCGGGTCGTGGTGCTGAGATGAGGACCTCTGGGAGGCTTCACTCCGATTAATAGTCCCTGGGGTCTGAGGTTCTCTCTAAGTCCAGCAGTTTGGAGTCGGAGCTCCCACCACAGTAGCTTGGGCCCAACATCCAGAATGGGAACCAGGATCCCGCAAGCTTCATGGTGTGGTAAAAAAAAAAAAAAAAAAGCAAGCAATAAAGAAAAAGAGGAGCAGTACAATATCAAAGAATAAAAAACAAAATAAAATTAGAAAGATAAAAAATATATTAGGAAAAATAAAAGTATAATTGAAACAGCCAGTCACTGGGGGTTCCTTCTGTTCCCTTAGGTGTCCATGGTCCCCCACCAGTGCCTGGTAAGTGTCCTAGTTGTGCGGAGACTTGAATTCCCCATCATCCTAGTATGCCATCTTCTGTTTTTTATTTTTGAGTTTTAGGAGTTCTCTCTATATTCTGAATATTAATATATTATCAGAAATATGATTTACAAATATTTTCTCCCATTTTGTGGGTTGACTTTTATTCTACTGATACTGCCATTTGATGTACAGAAGTTTCAATTTTGATGAAGTCCAATATATCTTATGTTTCCATCTTTTGCCTGTGCTTTGGTGTCATATCCAAGAAATTTCTGCCAAATCTAGTGTCATGAACATTTTCCCCTATGCTAAGAGTTTTATAGTTTCAGCTTATGCATTTAGGCCTTTGATGCATTTTGAGTTAACTTTTATGTAGGGTGTTAGGTGAGGGTCCATCTTCATTCTTTTTGCATGTGGATATTCTGTTTCTCCATATGCTTTGTTGAAAAGGCTGTCCTTTCCCCACTGAATGGTCTTGGCAGCCATGTGAAAATCATCTGACATATATGCGAGGGTTTATTTCTGGATGCTGTTCTATTACATTGATCTCTATATCTGTCTTTATGACAGTACAATGGTGTTTTGATTATTATAGCTTTGTAGTAAGTTTTGAAATCAGGGAGTGTGAGACCTCCAAATTTGTTTAAGATTGTTTTTGGCTCTTCGGGTTTCCTTAAGGTCATGTATGCGTTTTAGGATAAGTTTTTGTATTTCTGCAAGAAATGCTACTGCAGTTTTGATAAGATTGAATTCAGCGTGTAGATTGCTTTAGGTGGTATTGACATCTTAACAATATTAAGTCTTCCAATCCATGAACATGGGATGTGTTTCCATTTATTAATGTCTTTTTTAATTTCTTTCAGCCATGTTTTATAGTTTTCATTGTACAAGTCTTTTGTCTCCTTGGTTAAGTTAAGTGCTAAGTTTTTTTTTCTCTACTTGAAGCTATTGTAAATAGATTGTTCTCTTAGTTTCTTTTTTTTTGTTGTTGTTTATTAATTCTAACAGTTTTGTGTTTGTGTATGTGTGTGTGCAATCATTAGAGTTTCCTACATGTAAGATCATATCATCTGCAAACACAGATTATTTCTTTCCAGTTTTGATGCTTTTATATTTCTTTTTCTTGTATAAGTGCTCTGGCTAGAACTTCTAGTACTGTGTTGACTAGAAGTGGTAAAAGTGGGCATCCTTGTGTTATTCCTGATCCTAGAAGAAAAGCTGTCAATCTTTCATCATTGAGTTTGATGTTTCCTGTGCAGTTTTGATATATGGTTTTTACTATGTTGAGGTGGGTAGTTTGTTTCTATTCCTAGATTGTCGAATTTTGTTTTTTAGTTATTAGGAAAGGGTATTGAATTTTGTGGAGTGCTTTTTCTGCACTAATTGACATGACCATGTGGTTTTACACTTTTATTCTGTTAATGTGGTGTATTATATTGATAGATTTTTGTATGTTGAACCATCCTTGCATCCCGGGAATAAATCCATGTAGTTAAGGTATATAACCATATGAGCCATTTGAGGTATTTTATTGAGGATTTTTGCATCAATATTCCTTGGGGATATTGGCCTATATTTTTATTGTAGTGTCTTTGAATTAATTTGCTATCAGGGCAATGCTTGACCTCACAGAATGAGGATGTATTCCATCATCTTCAGTTTTTTGGAAGAGTTTGAAAAGATTATCTGTTAGTTGTTCTTTAAAAGTTTGGTAGAATTCACTGTTTGAGGCTGTCAGTTCCAGGGCTTTCCTTTATTGGGAGGTTTTTGGTTACTGGCTCAATGTCCTTACTAGTTATGGGTCTATTCAGATTTTCTATTTCTTTGTGATTTAGTAGGTTTTGTGTCAGTAGGAATTTGTTAATTTCATCTACATTATCCAGTTCATATAGTTCATCGTACTCTCTTCTAATCCTCTTTATTTCTGTAGGACTGGTCATGATGTTTTAATTTTCATTTCTGATTTTATTAATTTGAATCTTCTCTTTGTTTTCTTAGTCCATCTATCTAAAGTTCTGTTGATTTTATTGATCTTTCTGAAGAACGAACTTGTGGTTTTGTTGATTTTTCTCTTTTTTTTCTCCCATTCGCTTTTTATCTCTGCTCTTATCTTTATTATTTTATTACTTCCACTACCTTTGAATTTAGTTTGTTGTTTTTCTAGTTCCTTAAGTTGTAAAGTTAGGTTGTTGATATGAGATATTTCTTCTTTTTTAGTGTAAGCATCTATAGCTGTATATTTCTCCTTTAGTACTGCTTTTGCTTCATCCCATGTGTTTTGATATGTTGTCCTTTCATTTTCATTTATCCCTCAGCATTTTCTATTTCCTTGTGATTTCTTCTTAGACCCATTGGTTGTTTCAGAGTGTGTTGTTTAATTTCCACAGATGTGAGTATTCCAGTTTTCCTTCTGTTACTGATTTCTAACTTCATCCTGTGTGGTCAGAGAAGATGCCTTGTATGATATTTATCTTTCTAAATCTGCTGAGATGTAGTTTTTTGTCTTAAAATATAGCTATCATAGAGAATGTCCTTTGTACACTTGAGAAGAATGTGTATTCTCTTGTTGGGTAGGGTATTCTGTATATGACGGTTAGGTCTCGTAGGTTTATTTGTTTAAGTCCTCTAATTCCTTACATATTTTCTGTCAGGTTGTTCTGTTCCTGTTGAGAGTGGGGTATTGAAGTCTTCAACTATTACTGTGAAAATGTCTGTTTCTCCTTTCTGTTCTATCAATTTTTTCCTTCATATATTTTGATAGTATTAGGTGTGTAAGTATTTACAATTGTTAAATCACCTTGTTGTATTGAACCTTGTACTAGTATATAATGTCCTTCTTTCTCTCCTGTGAACTTCTGATTTAAGGTCTATTTTGTCTGATGTTAGTATAGCCGCCCTTGCTCTCTTTTGGCTAGTATTTGCATAGAATATCTTTTTTCATATTTTTACTTTCAACCTATTTGTGTCTTTGCATCTAAAGTGAGTCTCTTGTAGACAGCCTATAGTTGGATCTTTTTTTTTTTTTTTGCCATGCCATGCAGCATGTGGGATCTTAGTTCCCTGACCAGGGATTGAACCTGCACCCCCTGCGGTGGAAGCACAGAGTCTTAACCACTGGACTGCCAAGGAAGTCTTGGATCATATTTTTTTAATCCATTCTGCCAGTCTTTATCTTTTGTTTGGGGTTGAGTTAATTACAATTAAAGCAGTTATTGATAAGGAAGGACTTTCTGTGATTTTGATATTTGTTTTCTATATGCCTAATAGCTTTTTTGCCCCTTATTTCCTACATTACTGTCTTTCTCTGTGTTTACTTGTTTTTTTGTAGTGAAGCTTTTTGATTCCATTCTCATTTCCTTTTGTCTGTATTCTATAGCTGATTTCTTTGTGGTTATCATGGGGATTACATTTAACATTCTAAAGTTATAACATGCTAATTTGAATTTATGCCAGCTTAATTTCAATAACATTCAGAACTGTGCTCCTTTATAGCTCTGTCCTCACATCCTTTCAATTATTGATGTCATAAAATGATATCTTTATGAATTGTTTGTTCAAAAGCATAGTCTAATAATTTAAAAAATGCATTAGTTTCTTAAGTCAGTGGTCCCCAACCTTTTTGGCACCAGGGACCAGTTTCGTGGAAGACAGTTTTTCCATGGACGGGGGTGGGGGGTGGTGGTTCAGGCAGTAATGCGAGCGATGGGGAGTGATGGGTAGTGGCAGATGAAGCTTCACTTGCCTACTGGCTGCTCACCTCCTGCTGTGCGGCCTGGTTCATAACAGACCATGTGGACCAGTAGCAGTCCGTGGCCCGGGGGTTGGGGACCCCTGGCTTAAATCATGTAGAAAATAAATGGGCAAGTAACAAACCAGAGTTACAATACCTGATTTTATAATTGTCTATGAATTTACTTTTACCAGTTATCTTTATTTCTTCATATGGCTTTGAATTACTGTCTAATGTCCTATCATTCCAACACAAAGGACTCTCTTTAGTTTTTCTTGTAGGGCTGGTTTTTCTTATAGTGGTAATGAACTCCCTCAGCTTTTGATTGTCTTAGAATGTCTTAATTTTGTCCTCATTTTTGAAGGACAGTTTGGCCAGATATAGGATTTCCTGTTGACAGTTTTTTCCTTTAGTCCTTTGAATATAACAATTCAGTGCCTTCTGGCCAGCATGCTTATTGATGAGAAATCTGCTCATAATCTTATTGAGGATCTTTTGTGTGTGATGAGTCACTTTTTGCTTGGTGCTTTCAAGATTCTCTCTTTGCCTTTGTCTTTGGACAATTTGATTATAACATTTCTTGGTGTAGGTCTCATTCAGTTTACTCTACATGTAGCTCCTTGAACTTTTTAGGTATTTATATTCATGTTTTTCATCAAATTTGGAATTCTTTGGTGATATTTATTCCAATAATATCTTTGCCCCTTTCTCTTCTCCTCTGAGACTCCAACAATGTGTATATTAGTCCATGTTTTGGTGTCCCATAGGTCCCTTAGGCTCTGTTTACTTTTCTTAAATTTTTCTTCTTTCTGGGCCTTCCCTGGTGGTGCAGTGGTTAAGAATCTGCCTGCCAATGCAGGGGGCATGGGTTCGAGCCCTTGTCCGGGAACATCCCACATTCTGCGGAGCAACTAAGCCCATGGGCTACAACTACTGAGCCTGTGCTCTGGAGCCCATTCTCTGTAACAAAGAGAGAAGCCACTGCAAAAAGAAGCCTGGGTGCCATGACGAAGAGTAACCCCTGCTCGCCGCAACTAGGGAAAGCCTGTGTGCAGCAACGAAGACCCAACACAGCCAAAAAATAAATAAATAAATTTATTAAAAACATTTTTTTTTTTCTTCTTTCTGTTCCTCAGATTTGGTCATTTCCATGATCATATTTTCAGGTTCAGTGACCGTTTCTTCTTGTTTCTTCTCCCTGCTCAAATCTGCTTTTGAATCTCTCTAATAAATTTTCATTTCAGTTATTATACTTTTTTAGCTCCAGAATTTCCTTTTGGTTCATTTGTGTATTTTGTCTTTTATTGATATTTTCATTTTGTCATAAGTCATTTTCTTGACTTTTGTCCAAGATTTTTTTCTTTTTCTTTTAATTTCACCGCATCACGTAGCATGTGGGATTTTAGTTCCCTGACCGACCAGGGATCAAACCTGCATCCCCTGCTTTGGAAGCGCGGAGTCTTAACTGCTGTACCATCAGGGAAGTCCCTGAGGATCTTTAAGATAGTTGTTTTAATGTCTTTGTCTGCTGAGTCTGCCAACTGGATTTTTTCAGGGACAGGTTCTGTTGATTAATTTTTTTTCTGTTGAATTGGCCATACTTTCCTGTTTCTTTGTATGTCTTATGAATTTTTGTCGTTGTTGAAAACTTGACATTTGGATCTTATAAGATACCAAGTCCGAAAATCAGATTCTCTCCCTTCCCCAGTGTTTGCTGGATTTTTTCCCTTTGTTTGTTAGTTTTTTAAATTGTTGTAACATGTCCCTGTTCCAGGGATCAGCCTGATATGTAAACAAAAGGTCTTTTCAGGTTTTTTCTGAGCCTGTGTCTTTCCCCAGTTATGTCTGTGACTTTCTAAATTTCCTTGTACATGTGATTACGTTTTAGTGTCCTAGTCCTTAAATGTTTGGTTCCCATAAGGAGAAAATGGGAAAAATGAAGGGAGGAAATAAAACAAAATAGGTGCTAGTTCTTTAAATGTCTTGGAAATTGTTTTAGCAATTCCAAGAGCAAGGGGAGATTGTTGCAACAGTGGTGGTGGTTGTTGCAGCAATGGCTGCCTGTCTCTATGTCTGCTTATCCACGATCAGAGATAGCAATCAGTGATCAGAATACAGATTCCCAGTATTTGGAGGATGAGGTCCTTATTGCTCATGTTGGTAATTGTAAGCCTGTGCAAACAGTTCTAGGAACTTGGGCATTGCTGCTTGCCTCCAAGCTAGGCATAGGTAACTGCTACCATCCAAATTGCCTAAATTGACCAAAATTAACTGCAATTTACTGTTGAAACTTTTGACTGGAAGTTGCAAGCCTTCTGTAGACTCCAGAATTCCAAAGTAGTTACATCATACAGATTCTGCCAGTGCAGTTGTCATCTAGGTGAGAACATGGTAGGTGTTTCCTACTCCGCAATCTTCCCTGAGGTCACTTGGTATGTATTTCATATTTTATTGTACAGGGATCTTTGATTTATTCTTGGTGTCTGATTTTTTAGTACTTTTATAGATGTAAAAATTTCTAAGTGAGGGTAGGGGAGGGAAGAATTGGGAGTTTGGGATTAGCAGATGCAAATTATTGTATATAGGATGGATAAACAACAAGATCCTACTCTATAGCACAGGGAACTGTATTCAATGTCCTGTGATAAACCATGATGGAAAAGAATATGAAAAAGAATATATATACATATAACTGAATCACTTTGGTGTACAACAGAAATTAACACAACATTGTAAATCAACTGTACTTCAATAAAATTTAAAAAATTTCTATGTTGTTAAATAGTTTTGAAAATGGAGTAATTACTGTATAATATATTCTACTGTAAAGGAATGCTGTAGGTTAATAATTTTATATAGTTTTTTATTTCAAAATTTTTACCCACTTAAATAATACCATAATGAGTTGTTTTGTTAATTATAGTTATCATGGGTGAGAAGATTGTTGGTAAAGATTGAATTCATTCTATGGCTATTCTAATTAGTACCAAATTGGTTTCCCAATTGTTTATCAATTTGCTTTTAAAAATTAGTTTATTGATATGTTACTGACAGAACATTGTATTAGTTTTAGGTATACAACATAATGATCTCATATATGTATATATTGCAAAATGAGTAACACAGTAAGTTTAGTTAACATCCATCACCTCACACAGTTACAGTTTTTTTCTCTTGATGAGAACTTTTAAGATCTACTATGTTAGCAACTTTCAAATGTATAGTACAGTATTGTCATCTATAGTCATCATGCTGTACCTTACATCCCCAGGACTTATTTCTCTTACAACTGGAAACTTGTACCTTTTTACCACCTTCAGTCATTTCATGCCCCTGGCTCTGGCAGCCACCATTCTGTTGTCTGTATCTAGGTGTGTGTTTGTCTGTTTTTAAATTTAGATTCCACATATAAGTGAGATTGTATGGTATTTGTCTTTGTCCAAGGTTCATTCATTTTGTCACAAATGGCAGGATTTCTTTCTTTTTTTATGACTGAATAATATTCCATCGTGTGTGTGTTTGTCACATTTTCTTTATCCGTTCATCTATTGATGGACACTTATGTTGTTTCCATGTCTTGGCTGTTGCAAATAATGCTGCAGTGAACATGGGGGTGTGTATATCTTTTTGAGAGAGTGATTTTGTTTCCTAAGGATACATACTAAGAAGTGGAATTGCTGGATCATATATTAGTTCTATTTTTAATTTTTTGAGGAACCTTCATACTGTTTTCCATAGTGGCTGCAGTAATTTACATTCCCACAGCACTCCACATCCTTGCCAACACTTACTTCTTATCTTTTGATAATAGTCTTTCTCACATGTGTGAGATTATACCTCATTGTGGTTTTGATACACATTTCCCTGATGATTAGTGGATGTTGAGCTCCTTTTCATGTACCTGTTGGTCATTTGTAGTCTTCTTTGGAAAAACTTCTGTTCAGTTTCTCTGCCTATTTTTTAATGAAATTGTTTTACTTTTTTGGTTGAGTTGTATGAATTCTTTATATATTTTGGATATTAACTCCCTTATCAGATACATGATTTACAAATATTTTCTCCTATTCCATGGGTTGCCTTTTAATTTTGTTGAAGGTTTCCTTTGCTGTGAAGCTTTTTGGTCCCACTTTTTAATTTTCTTTTCTTGCCTTTGTTTTGGTGTTTAATCCAAAAAATCATTGCCAAGATCAATGTGAAGGAACTTACTCTCATGTTTTCTTCTAGGAGTTTTATGGTTTCAGGTCATACATTTAAGTGTTTAATCCATTTTGTGTTGATTTTTGTATATGGTATAAGATATTGATGCAGTTTCATTCTTTTGCATGTGGCTGTCAAGTTTTCCCAACATCAGTTATTGAAGAGACTCTCCTTTTTCCATTGTGTATTCTTAGCGTGTTTATCATACAGGAGTTGACCATATATGCATGGATTAATTTCTGGCTCTCTATTCTGTTTCATTCATTTATGTGTCTGTTTTTATGCCAATACTATATTGTTTTGATTACTGTGGTTTTGTAATATAGTTTGAAATCATGAAGTGTGATTCCTCTGGCTTTGTTTTTCTTTCTCAAGATTGCTTTGGCTATTTGGGGTCTTTAGTAGTTCCATACAAATTTTAAGACTGTTCTATTTCTGTGAAAAAGGCCATTAGAATGTTGATAGGGATTGCTTTGAATCTGTAGGTTGCTTTGGGTAGGATGAACATTTTAACAAAATTAATTTTTCCAATCCATGAGTACAGAATATCTTCCCATTTATTTGTGTCTTCAGTTTCTTTCATCAGTATCTTATAGTTTTCAGTGTACAGGTTTTTCTCCTTCTAGGTTATATTTATTCATAAGTATAATTTTATTCTTTTCGCTATAGTTGTAAATGGGATTTTTTCTTAATTTCTCTTTCAGATAGTTCATTGTTAGTTATAGAAATGCAACTGATTGTAGTATGTTGACTTTGTATCCTGCAACTTTAGTGAATTCATTTATTAGTTCTCACAGTTTTTTGCTGGATTTTCTAGGGTTTCTTTCTATAAGATCATATCATCTGCAAATAATGACAGTTTTACTTTTTCCTTTCTGATTTGGATGCCTTTTATTTATTTATTTTTTCTTGTCTAATTTGTCTAGCCAGGATTTCCAGTACTGCGTTGAATAAGAGTGGTGAGAGTGGGCACCCTTGTCTTGTTCTTCATCTTAGAGGTGAAGCTTTTAATTTTTCACTGTTTAATATGATGTTAGCTGTGGGTTTGTGGCATTGGCCTTTATTATGTTGTGGTATGTTCCTTTTATACCCAGGTTTTTGAGGGTTTTATCATGAAAGGATGTTGAATTTTGTCAAATGCTTTTTCTGCATCTTTTGAGGGATCAGATGATTTTTATCTTTCATTTTGTTAATGTGGTTTATCACGTTGATTGATTTTTGGATGTTGTACCATTCTTGCATCTCTGGAATAAGTCCCACTTGCTCATGGTGTATGATCCCTTTAACATGTGTGGTGGAATTTGGTTTCCTAATACTTTGATGAGAATTTTTGCATCTCTATGCATCAGGGGTATTTGGTGTATAGTTTTCTTTTCCTGTAGTGTTCTTAACTGGCTTTGGTATTAGTGTAGTGATGGCCTTGTAAAATGAGTATAGAAGTGTTCCCTCCTCTTAAAATTTTTGGAAGAGTTTGAGAAGGATTGGCATTAATTCTTCTTTAATTGCTTGGTAGAATTACCAGTGAAACCATTTGGTCCTGGGCTTCTCTGTGTTGGGAGGTTTTTGATTACTAATTCAGTCTCCTTGTTATTGATCTGTTCAGATTTTCTTTTTCTTCATGATTCAGTTTGGTAGGTTTGGTATGTTTCTAGATATTTGTCCATTTCTTCTAGGTTATATGACTTGATGTGCAATTGTTTGTAATAGTCACTTATGATACTTCATATTTCTGTGCTACCAGTTGTTATGATTTTATTCACAAGTCTTCTCTCTTTTTCTTCTCTTTTTTCCCTTAGTCTAGGTAAAAGGTTTTTTGCCCCCAGAAAACCAGCTCTTAGGTTATCCATATTGTTGGCATATAATTACTTATTGTAGTTTCTTGATGATCTGTTTTGATTTATTTGAGTCTTTTTTTTTCTTGGTTCGGGTAGCTAAAGGTTTGTCAACTTTATTTTTTAAAAAAACTAGCTCTTAGTTTTGTTTATCTTTTCTGTTGTTTTTCTTATTTCTGTTTTATTTACTTCTGCTCTGATCTTTGTTGTTTCTTTCCTTGTGCTTAGTTTGGGCTTCATTTGTTCTTTTTCTAGTTCCAAGAGGTATAAAGTGAGGTTGTTTATTGGAGTTCTTTCTTGTTTTTTAATGTAGGCATTTATTGCTATTGACTTCCCTCATAGAACATTCCATAGATTTTGACATTTTATGCTCACATTTTCATTTGTTTCAAGATATTTCTTGATCTTCCTTTTCATTTTTTCTTTGGCCAGTTGGTTTTCAGGAGCATATTGTTTAACCTCCATATACTTGTGAATTTTTCAGCTTTCCTCCTGTTATTGATTTCTCATTTTATACTGTTTGGTTGGGAAAGATATTTTGTAGATTTTAGTCTTCTTAAATTTGCTAAGACTTGCATTGTGGCCTATCATGTGACTTATCATGGAGAATGTTCTGTGTTTATGTTTTATAAATGCATGTCAGGTCTATTTGGTCAAGTTTATGGTTCAATCCAATGTTTCCTTTTTGATTTTTTTTTTTTTTTGGTCTGGATGATCTAATGATTACTGAAAGTGGGGTGAGGTATTGAAATCCCCTACTACTACTGTATTATGTTTTCATTAATAGTGATATTATGCTCATCATCCAAGACTTGTTTTTCATACAGTATTATATTTTATGTATTTAACCAGTAGGTTATATTTTAAATTATTTTCTCTGTAGGTAAAATTTGTAACTACACTCCAAACTTTATTTTGTACATAACTTTTGATATGTGAACCATGCTTGAAACATATTAACAATTACCTTTGACTTATTTTTTGATTACACATAAGTGTGATTATCATGTACTTGTGTTCGTGGAATTTTTACTTTTTAGACCTCTTCAATGTATTTAATACTTCTATTATTCTTTGTTCATTTTGCATGTGCACAATTCTGTGTTGTGCTTATCTTGTTTTTTCCTTCCAAAGAAACATGGAGAATTTAAAGGTAGAACAGGAATGAGAACTTATTTCTCAAGTCATATTTTAATATTCTTTTTACTGTTCAGATTACAGCCTCTGCTATACAGGATGCCATTTGTAACCTGTTATTTTTATCTTGAATATATGTCAGCTGGCTTCTAAATTCATTTGTGTTTAGAAGAATTGAGTATAATATTATTTTGTTTTGCAGGAGTTCACAACCAAGTCAGACAGACAATAATTATGCAAAGCAGGCTGCACACACTAAAGAAAAACGAAGAGATGATGATAGCATTTCTCTTGTAATGTCTGATACTCAACCTAAAGGTTTGTGAACCTCAGAAAACTGTTGCCAATTGAATTTTTTCTGTTGCATTTTTAATAATATTTTTTAAACTTTATTTATACATGAAAGTAAAGAGATTTTTTAGCGACACAAAGAAAATTGCTAAATTTACCATTTGTATACTGTAGTATACATCTCTTGATTTATTTACAAAATCCAGAAGTTAAATTTGAATATTATTATTTTCTTTCTTTTTTTTTTTGTTGGGGCTGGGCATATAGCTATAAAGTTATAATGTTAGTTTGACTCTTTCTAAATGTCATTTCCATGGATATGTCTAGTAAATGATATTACTGCTAACTTGATTATTATTATTAGCTTCCCACTGTCTATCCTCCTACTATGAAATACATTCTTTATTCATTAGAATTTCTCTCGACTCTAGGAGGATGCCAATACAAGCCACTATTAGCCCAAATTTAAAGGTAAATACATCACAGACTTCTGAAAATTCACTGTAGGCCTCCTTGCCTGTCGGGTTAATGAATTGACTTCTTTTCTCCTTTTTGTCTCTTCTTATAAAGACCGTAAAATAATTTATAAAAGTTTTCACCAAAACATATTTATACATTAGTCAAATGAGAAACTAACATCTTCAAGGGTCTCTTGGATTATTGATAGCTTCAAACTAGTTGAGGTATTTTGTTTTCTGAATGATTTTATAAATTATTCACAAGAAACAGGATCCTTCAATGACACTATGTAAAAATTCTTTGTACTTCATTTGGAACACAGCTGTTTTCACATTTTAAATAGTCTTTTTCATAGAGGAGGAAAACCTAAAAGGAAACTAGACTAATATCTTTGATGTATACAAGAAACCAGCTGCAGCTCTTATGAGGGCAATCTCTAAAGTATTGTGACTCTGTAGACATAATCTTTCAATTGGTCACTAAGTACTATCTGCATATAATGAAGGACACTTATTTTTTTTTTTTTTTTACAAATTGTCCTTTTCCCAGAAATAATTATCTTTAATTACAATATAAAAATATAAGTGGGCTTATACTGTACAAGTGGGCTCAATTCAGATACTATCGAGACACTGTTAAACCTTCATTGCTTTCCTGGGTAGAGTAGGAATAGTTAAATAAAAAGCTTTCTAATTTGTGCCCTTCAGTATTCCTTCAAAGTCACAGTAGAATTTTAGACTTACAGCAGGGAAAAAAATGCATGATAAAAGAAACACTTTATAGTTTCTTAGTATCCCTGAAGGTTCTCCTCTTAAGTAAAGTGTTTTTAAGAAAGTTAGCTATTGAAACTTTATTGAAACTCACCATATTTTCATTCTATAGATAATTGTGTCTAATACCAATTGTTTAACATGAGCCCATAAATTAATGAGAGTTCTGAATTAAATCCCAGGTATACCATTGTAAACAGTTTTTTCTTCCAGTTTTTTTGAGATATAATTGACAGACAGCACTATATAAGTTTAAGGTGTACAGTGTAATGATTTGACTTACATACATCATGAAATGATTATCACAGTGAATTTAGTGAGCATCCTTCTTCTCATATAGATACAGAATTAAAGAAATAGAAAAAAAATTTTCCTTGTGATGAGAACTCTTAGGATTTACTCTCCTAACAACTTTCTTATATAACACACAGCAGTGTTAATTATATTTATCATGTTATACATTACATCCCTAGAACTTATTTATCTTATAACAGGAAGTTTGTACATGTTGACTGCCGTCTTGCAATTCTGCCTCCTCTGCCTCTGATAACCACAAATCTTATCTCTTTTTCTGAGTTTCTTTGTTTTTGAATTATAGTTGACCTACAACATTATGTTAGTTCCTGTTACATGACATAGTAATTCAATATTTCTATACATTTCAGAATAATCACGATAAGTCTAGTTATGATCTGTCACCATACAAAGATATTACATAGTTATTGACTATATTCCCCACACTAGATATACTTTTCTTTTGTAGTACATTAAGTTTGCCTTGTAGAATTTGCTTTTTTGAATATAATACATTGGAAATATTTAACATCTTTTTTTTATAGGAATTTGTTAGCTCTTTAATTTTATATGCTAGTAATATTTGTAAGTTAAATTGTATTTGTTATCAGGTAGAGTCTTGTTTTTACAATGTCTAGCTGTACCTAATAAATTTATTCCTGTTTCCCATGCGATAGTCTTGGCCCATGTGCAATTAGTAAACTGTTAGAAGGAAAACTCCTGTATAATAGAGTTTTTTTCAAGCTCTATTTCTTTCATCAGGTTCTTTTTAACTTTCAGTTTTATATTTATTATAGCTGATTAACAATGTTGTGCTAGTTTCAGATATGCAACAAAGTGATTCAGTTATACGTATACATGTATCTATTATTTTTCAAATTCTTTTCCCAATTAGGTTGTTACAGAATATTGAGGAGAATTCCCTGTGCTGTACAGTAGGTCCTTGTTGGTTATTCATTTTAAATACAGCAGTGTGTACATGTCAGTCCCACACTCCCTAACTGTCCCCCGACCCACACCCTTCCCCCCCGGTAACCATAAGTTTGTTCTCTAAGTCTGTGAGTCTGTTTCTGTTTTGTAAATAAGTTCATTTGTATCATTTTTTTTTTTTTTAGATTCTGCATATAAGCGATATCATACCATATTTCTCTTTCTCTGTCTGACTTACTTCACTCAGTATGACGGTCTCTAGGTCCATCCATGTTGCTGTGAATGGCAATTACTTCATTCTTTTTAATGGCTGAGTAGTATTCCATTGCATATATGTACCACATCTTCTTTATCCATTCTTCTATCAATGGACATTTAGGTTGTTTCCGTGTCTTAGCTATTGTAAACAGCGCTGTAATGAATATTGGGGTGCATATATCCTTTTGGACCGTATTTTACTCTGGGTATATGCCCAGGAGTGGGATTGCAGGACTATGTGGTAGCTCTATTTTTGGCTTCTTAGGGAATTTCCATACTGTTCGCCATAGTGGCTGCACCAATTTACATTCTCACCAATAGTGTAGGAGGGTTCCCTTCTCTCCACACTCTCTCTAGCATTTATTGTTTGTGGATTTTTTCATGATCGCCATTCTGACTGGTGTGAGGTGACATCTCATTGTACTTTTAATTTGCATTTCTCTAATAATTATCAATGTTGAACATCTTTTCATGTGCCTCTTGCCCATCTGTATGTCTTCTTTGGAGAAATGTCTATTTAAGTCTTCTGCCCATTTTTGATTAGGTTGTTTGTTTTGATGATATTAAGCCACATGAGCTGTTTGTAAATTTTGGAGACTAATCCCTTGTTGGTCACATCATTTGCAAATACTTTCTCCCATTCTGAGGGTTGTCTTTTCTTCCTGTTTATGGTTTCCTTTGCTATGCAAAAACTTTTGAGTTTAATTAGGTCTCATTTGTTTATTTTTGTTTTTATTTCCATTACCCTGGGAGACAGATCGAAAAAGATACTGCCGTGATTTATGTCTGAGAGTGTTCATCCTATGTTTTCCTCTAAGTTTTTATAGTGTCCAGTCTCACATTTAGGTCTTTAATCCATTTTGAATTTATTTTTGTGTATGGTGTTAAAGAATGTTCTAATTTAATTTTTTTAACATGTAGCTGTCTGGTTTTCCTAGCACCATTTATTGAAGAGACTGTCTTTTCTCCATTATATAGTCTTGCCTCCTTTGTCATGGATTAATTGACCATAGGTGCATGGGTTTATTTCTGGGCTTTGTATCCTATTCCATTGATCTGTATTTCTGTTTTTGTGCTAGTACCATACTGTTTTGATGACTATAGCTTTGTAGTATAGTCTGAAGTCAGGGAGCCTGATTCCTCCAGCTCCATTTTTCTTTCTCAAGATTGCTTTGGCTATTCTGGGTCTTTTGTGTCTCCATACAAATTTTTAAGATTTTTTTGTTCTAGTTATGTGAAAAATGCCATTGGTAATTTGATAGGGATTGCACTGAATCTGTAGATTGCCTTGGTTAGTATAAGCATTTTGACAATATTGATTCTTCCAGTCCAAGAACATGGTATATCTTTCGACCTGTTTGTGTCGTCTTTGATTTCTTTCATCAGTGTCTTATAGTTTTTGGAGTACAGGTCTTTTGTCTTCTTAGGTAGGTTTGTTCCTAGGTGTTTTATTCTTTTTGATGTGATGGTAAATGGGATTGTTTCTTCAATTTCTCTTTCTGATCTTTCGTTGTTAGTGTATAGAAATGCAACAGATTTCTGTGTATTAATTTTGTAACCTGCAACTTTATCAAATTCATTGATGAGCTCTAGTAGTTTTCTGGTAGCATCTTTAGGATTTTCTATGTATAGTATCATGTCATCTGTAAACAGTGAAAATTTAACTTCTTCTTTTCCAATTTAGATTCCTTTTATTTTTTTTTCTTCTCTGATTGCTGTAGCTAGGACTTCAAAAACTATGTTGAAAGTGGCAAGAGTGGACATCCTTGTCTTGTTCCTGATCTTTGAGGAAATGCTTTTAGCTTTTCACTGTTGAGTATGATGTTAGCTGTAGGTTTGTCATATATGGTATGACCATATGTTGAGGTATGTTCCCTCTATGCCCACTTTCTGGAGAGTTTTTATCATAAATGGGTGCTGAATTTTGTCAAAAGCTTTTTCTGCATCTAATGAGATGATCATATGATTTTTACTCTTCAGTTTGTTGATGTGGTGTATCATATTGACTGATTTGCAGGCATTGAAAAATCCTTCCATCCCTGGGATAAATCCCACTTGATCATGGTGTATGATCCTTTTAATGTGTTGTTGGATTCGGAATGCTAGTATTCTGTTGAGGATTTTTGCATCTATATTCATCAATGATATTGGCCTGTAATTTTCTTTTTTTTTTGTAGTATATTTGTCTGGTTTTGGTAACAGAATGAATTTGGGAGTTTTCCTTCCTCTGCAATTTTTTGGAACAATTTCAGAAGGATAGCTGTTAGCTCTTCTCTAAATGTTGAATAGAATTCACCTGTGAAGCCATCTGGTCCTGAACCTTTGTTTGTTGGGAGTTTTTAAATCACAGTTTGAATTTCATTACTTGTGATTGGTCTGTTCATAATTTCTATTTCTTCCTGGTTCAGTCTTGGGAGAGTGTACCTTTCTAAGAATTTGTCCATTTCTTCCAGGTTGTCCGTTTTATTGCCCTATAGATGCTCTCTTATTATCCTTTGTATTTCTGTAGTGTCAGTTGTAACTTCTCCTTTTTCATTTCTAATTTTATTGGTTTGAATCCTCCCTTTTTTTCTTGATGAGTCTGGCTAAAGGTTTATTAATTTTGTTTATCTTCTCAAAGAACCAGCTTTTAGTTTCATTAATCTTTGCTATTGCTTTCTTTTTCTCTGTTTCATTTATTTCTGCTCTGGTCTTTATGATTTCTTTCCTTCTATTAGCTTTAGGTTTTGCTTGTTCTTCTTTCTCTAGTTGCTTTAGGTGTAAGGTTAGGTTGTTCATTTGAGATTTTTCTTGTTTCCTGAGGTAAACTTGTATTGCTATAGAACTGCTTTTGCTGCATCCCATAGGTTTTGGATCATTGTGCTTTGTTTTCATTTGTCTCTAGGTATTTTTTGATTTCCTCTTTGATTTCTTCAGTGATCCATTGGCTGTTTAGTAGCATATTGTTTAGCCTCTATGTGTTTGTGTTTTTGACACTTGTTTTCTTTTTCTTTTTTCTTCTTTTTAAATTTATTTATTTATTTTTGGCTGTGTTGGGTCTTCGTTGCTGCACATGGGCTTTCTCTAGTTGTGGCAAGCGGGGGCTACTCTTCGTTGTGGTGCGTGGGCTTCTCTTGTTGTGGAGCATGGACTCTATGTGCATGGGCTTTAGTAGTTGTTGCACACAGGCTCAGTAGTTGTGGCTCGTGAGCTCTAGAGCACAGGCTCAGTAGTTGTGGTATGTGGGCTTAGTTGCTCCGTGGCATGTGGGATCTTCCTGGACGAGGGCTTGAACCCATGTCCCTTGCATTGGCATGCGGGTTCTTATCCACTGAGCCACCAGGGAATTCCCTACAGTTTTTGTCTTGTAATTTACTTCTGATCTCATAGCGTTGTGGTCGGAAAAGATGCTTGATAATGATTTCAATTTTCTTAAATTTACCAAGGCTCTCTGTGGCCCAGCATGCGGTCAGTCCTGGAGAATATTCCATGTGCACATGACAAGAATGTGTATTCTGCTGCTTTTGGATGGAATGCTTTATAAATATCAGTTAAGTCCATCTGATCTAATGTGTCATTTAAGGCCTGTGTTTCCTTATTGATTTTCTGTCTGGATGATGTGTCCATTGATGAAAGTAGAGTGTTAAAGTCCTCAGTATTATTGTGTTAGTGTCATTTTCCCTTTCATGGCTGTTAGCATTTGCCTTATATATTGAGGTGCTCCTATGTTGGGTGCATATATATTTACAATTGTTACATCTTCTTTTTGGATTGATCCCTTGATCATTATGTAGTGTCCTTCTTTGTCTCTTATACAGTCTTTATTTTAAAGTCTACTTTGTCTGATATGAGTATTGCTACTGCAGCTTTCTTTTGATCTCCATTTGCATTGAATACCTTTCTCCATCCTCTCACTTTCAGTCTATACGTGTCCCTAGGTCTGAAGTGGGTTTCTTGCAGACAGTATATGTATGGGTCTTGCTTTTGTATCCATTCAGCCAGTCTTTATGTCTTTTGATTGGAGCATTTAGTCCATTTACATTTAAGGTAATTATCGATATGTAAGTTCCTATTGCCATTTTCTTAATTGTTTTGGGTTTGTTTTTGTAGGTCTTTTTTCTTCCCTTCCTCTCTTGTTCTCTTTTCCTCTGGTTTGATGACCATCTTTAGTGTTGTGTTTGGGTTGCTTTTTCTTTTTCTTTGTGTGTGTGTGTGTGAGTGTATCTATTGTAGTTTTTGGGTTTGCTATTCCCATGAGGTTTTGATATAGTAGTCTGTATATGTACAAGGTTGTTTTAAGTTGCTGGTGTCTTTCCTGCCTAGAGAAGTTTCTTTAGCATTTGTTGCAAAGCTGGTCTGGTGGTGCTGAACTGTCGTAGCTTTTGCTTGTCTGTGAAGCTTTTGAATGAGAGTCTTGCTGGGTAGAATATTCTTGGTTGTAGGTTCTTCCCTTTCATCACTTTTAATATATCATGCCACTCCCTTCTGGCCTGTAGAGTTTCAGCTGAAAAGTCAGCTTATAACCTTATGTGAGTTCCCTTGTATGTTACTTGTCGTTTTTCCCTTGTTACTTTTAATATTTTTTTCTTTATCTTTAATTCTCTTCAGTTTGATTACTATGTGTCTCATTGTGTTTCTTCTTGGGTTTATCCTGCCTGGGACTCTCTGCTCTTCCTGGACTTGGGTGAATGTTTCCTTTCCCATGTTAGGGAAGTTTTCAGCAATTATCTCTTCAAATTATTTCTCAAGTCCTTTCTGTCTCTCTTCTCCTTCTGGGACCCCTATAATGTGAATGTTGGTGTGTTTAATGTTGTCCCAGAGGTCTCTTAGACTGTCATTTCTTTTTTTTTTTTTTTTTTTTTTTTTAAAGCACTTTTCTTTTTTTTTTTTATAGCTACTTTATTTATTTATTTTATTTTATTTTTGGCTGTGTTGGGTCTTCGGTTCATGCGAGGGCTTTCTCTAGTTGAGGCAAGTGGGGGCCACTCTTCATCGCGGTGCAGGGACCGCTCTTCATCGCGGTGCGCGGGCCTTTCACTATCGCGGCCCCTCCCGTCGCGGGGCACAGGCTCCAGACGCGCAGGCTCAGTAGTTGTGGCTCACGGGCCCAGCTGCTCCGTGGCATGTGGGATCTTCCCAGACCAGGGCTCGAACCCGTGTCCCCTGCATTAGCAGGCAGATTCTCAACCACTGCGCCACCAGGGAAGCCCTGTCATTTCTTTTCATTCTTTTTTTTTATTCTGTTCCGCGGCAGTGATTTCCACCATTCTGTCTTCCAGGTCACTTATCTGTTCTTCTACCTCAGTTATTCTGCTATTGATTCCTTCTAGTATATTTTTCATTTCAGTTATTGTATTGTTCACCTCTGTTTGTTTGTTCTTTAGTTCTTCTAAGTCTTTGTTAAACATTTCTTGCATCTTCTCCATCCTTGCCTCCATTCTTTTTCCTTGATCCTGCATCTTCTTCAGTATCATTATTCTGAATTCTTTTTCTGGAAGGTTTTTTATCTCCACTTCAGTTGTTTTTCTGGGGTTTTATCTTGTTCCTTCATCTGGGAAATATACTTTTGCCATTTCATTTTGTCTAATTTACTTTCTTTCTTTTTTTAAAAAATAAATGTATGTATGTATGTATGTATGTATGTATGTATGTATTTATTTATTAATTTATTTATGGCTGCATTCGGTCTTTGTTGCTGAGCACAGGCTTTTTCTAGTTGGGGCGAGGGGGGCTACTCTTCATTGCGGTGCATGGGCTTCCCATTGCGGTGGCTTCTCTTGTTGAGGAGCATGGGCTCTAGCCATATGGGCTTCAGTAGTTTTGGCATGCGGGCTCAGTAGTTGTGGTTCACAGGCTCTAGAGTGTAGGCTCAATAGTTGTGGCATACGGGTTTAGTTGCTTCGTGGCATGTGGGGTCTTCCCGGACCAGGGCTTGAACCCGTTCCCCTGCATTGGCAGGCGGATTCTTAACCACTGCGCCACCAGGGAAGTCCTTATTTTGTCTAATTTTCTGTGATTGTGGATTTCGTTCCGCAGGCTGCAGGATTGTAGTTCTTCTTGCTTCTGCTCTCTGCCCTCTGGTGTGTGAGGCTATTTAAGAGGCTTCTACAAGCTTCCTGATGGGAGGGACTGGTGGTGGGTGGAGGTGTGTCTCATCCTTCTGGTGGGCAGGGTTGTGCTCAGTAAAACTTTAATCCGCTTGTCTGATGGTGGGTGGGGCTGAGTTCTCACCCTATTGGTTGTTTGGCCTGAGGTGACCCAGTACTGGAGCCTACAAGCTGTTTGGTGGGGCTAATGGCAGCCTCTGGGTGGGCTCCCGCCAGTGGGTACTTCCCAGAACTGCTGGTTCCAGTGTCCTTTTCCCCACAGTGAGCCCTAGCCACCACCCGCCTCCACAGGACACCCTTCAGTAATAGCAGGGAGGTCTGGCCCAGTCTCTTACAGTGTCACTCCTTTTTTCCCTGGATCCTGGTGTGCACGAGACTTTGCGTGTGCTCTCCAAGAGTGGAGTTTCTGTTTCTCCCAGTCCTGTGGACGTCCTTTGATCAAACCCCACTAGCCTTCAAAGCTAGATTCTCTGGGGACTGCTCCTTCTGTTGTTGGACCCCCAGGCTGGGAAGCCTGATGTGGGGCTCGGAACTTTCACTCCTGTGGGATAACTTCTGTGGTATAATTGTTTTCCACTTTGGGGTCACCCACTTGGCGGGTATAGGATTTGAGTTTATTGCTGTTGCTCCCCTCCTACCATCTTGCTGTGGCCTCCTCTTTGTCTTTGGATGTAGGGTATTCTTTTTTTGGTAGGTTCCAGCGTTTTTTTGTCCCTGGTCGTTCAGCAGTTAGTTATGATTTTGGTGTTTTCATAAAAAGGGGATGCGCTCGCGTCCTCCTACTTCGCCATCTTGAGCTAATCCCTCTTCAGGTTTTGATGTAGCATTTATGTTTAGAAATTATAGCTTGATACGGTATTTATAAGTAGAAATTGTCTTTGACTACCTTTACAGTTTACAGAATTACAAATAAAATTTATTGTGCTTTTCAAAATACTGTGTTGATAATTTAGGGGTAGTTTATTTTCCTGGGGGGAGGGAGTTAAGAGCGTTGTCTTTGGAAATTGGAAGACTGTTGACAGTCTTGGAGTTTTTGCCCTCAGTCCCATCCCCATGCCTGCCGTTTAAACAAAGACAAAGAGAAATTATGAATGTTAGTCATTAGATGTTTATAAAGCTAGAGTAAGAGCAAGAATAGTTTGAAGAGAAGGTGTATAGTGTTGAAGAACTTTGAGTGAATGGAGAGGTCAGGCCATTCAGTGTTACATAGATTTTTTTTTTTTTTTTAAATAGAGGGAAGGATTTTTAATTAATTAATTAATTTATTTTTGGCTGTGTTGGGTCTTCGTTTCGTGCGAGGGCTTTCTCTAGTTGTGGCAAGCGGGGGCCACTCTTCATCGCGGTGCGCGGGCCTCTCACTATCGCGGCCTCTCTTGTTGCGGAGCACAGGCTCCAGACACGCAGGCTCAGTAATTGTGGCTCACGGGCCTAGTTGCTCTGCGGCATGTGGGATCTTCCCAGACCAGGGCTCGAACCCGTGTCCCCTGCATTGGCAGGCAGATTCTCAACCACTGCGCCACCAAGGAAGCCCCTAGATTTTAAGTTATGAATTCAAGCAAGCTGCTTTGGGACTTGCTTTATGTGAACTCTGAGTTGGTACTTGTATGGTGTAGATTCAGAAAGCAAAATAATTCAGTATAACCTTCAGTTAGTTAGGATAACCCTCAGTTAGTTAGGTAGAACCTTTTGGAAGGTATTTTTGTACAGCACATATATTTGATAACTGAAATACTAAGCAGGTTTGTTAATACGTGATATGGGTTTCAAAATAATGCTTTTTTGACTTAAAAAAGGGAGTACTTCCTTTTCTGTAGGGTAATAAATTTATTGGAGATTTAAAATTATAGGGTCTTGATTTTTTTTAAAAAAGAAATAAACTGTGAAGGAAATTGTTAGCCTTATGAATGATTATTTATCACAGTCACCTGCTGGGGAAAGGTATTTTTGCTCCTTTTAAAAGAGCAGTGATCAATACTCTACTCTTTCAAATTATTGTCCCTTTTCATTTAAAAAAAATGTATATATAAAACTTACATTTAAAAGAGACAACTAATTGCTAAATTAGTTGTAATTTCTAAATTAGTTGTAATTTCTCAAATCACAGTGAATTTAAAAAACATTTTAAGAGACTAACTTTCAAAATTTTATTAAGACTTTTTTTTTTTTGTATCATAGTAAAATGCAGTTATGTGAAAAGGAAAAACATGGTTTGGTTGCTTTGCTTTGGTTACTAAAAAATACTACCTTTTAATATTTTTCCCATATCTTATATTTTTTGTACAATGAACATTTGCTTTGTGTATGCAGTTTAAAATGGGATATGTCTTTATATTCATCCATGTCAGTATGAGAATTTAGCAGTGGACTATGAAAAAACTAGCTTTGAAAGTAGTATAAGTAATTTTGATGATTTTATTTGAGCTCTTCTAAATGGGATTCTTTCTTTACTTTTTGGTCATATTTATGTCTCTTCTGTTTTTTAAGACCTCAATAGGGGAAGTAGAGGTTGTGATCATCTTGAAGAGGGGAGCAGAAACAAGGATAATACATATTCTGATTCAAAAATGGAACCCACTCTGATTTCCAGGAAGAGAAAACAAAGGCTTAGAAGTAATTTACCTGGTTCTCTTAATCCTACTTCTTTGTATAAATCAGCAGAGCAGACAGTAAGTAGAGGTATTTAGATGTCATATGAAATGATTTGTGCTATGATAAAAATGAATTGACTGTGGCCAAATAATGTTCTCCTGGCTTTCTGCTTTTATCATCATATTTCTTTCTTTTCTTTGCCTATTTTTTTGATTCTGTTTATTTTTTAAAAAATAAATACAACTTTTTTTTGTAGTAGTACAGTTATGGGAACAAATTTCAAATACAGTCATCACTCAGTATCTACATAGTATTGGTTCCAGGACCCTGCACATACCAAAATCCATAGATGCTTAAATCCCTTATATAAAATGGTATAATATTTGCATATAATCTACATCTTCCTGTATGTTTTAAATCATCTCTAGATTACTTACAATAACTAATACAATGTAAATGCTATGTAAATGGCTATAAATACAATGTAAATGCTATGTTAATAGTTGTCTCTTCATGGCAGATTCAAGTTTTGCCTTTTGTAAATTTCTGGAATTATTTTTCTGGAAATATTCACCATTTGCAGTTGGTGGAACCTGTGGTTGGTGGAACCTGTGCATACAGAGGGCTGACTGTATTATGAACAAGTAAAAAAGTTAAAAGTATTTCTCTTCTGATAACCAGCCCTTAGTTAGTAGTTTGATGTACGTCCTTCAGACCTGTTTCCTTTTTTCCCCCCCTTATTATAACCAAATACTATTCATACTGTCCAGTCAATTGCTTTTTCACTTGCTCTGTGAAATTATTACCTGACTTATTTTATCAGTAGTAATTTACTTCCAATTTCTATAGACTTCTCTTTTTCCAGAGTTTAGGGAATTTGTTGTAGAGAATTACCATACATACGTTAATGCATACATTACCTATTTTCAAAGACTTAGTATGCAGTTAACAATAAAAGTATGAGGAGACAGCTTTTTGACTCCTCTGATTCACAAGGCATTTCAGGACTTTGCTGTGCCTTTGAGTTATAATTATAAACATGATTTAGATTTATACAGTAATAGAGATGTGAAGGCAGTGATTGATTTTCATAATTTTTCATATTGTTATCCTCTTTTTTTAAAATTTTTTTTTTAAATTTTTATTTTTTGGCTGTGTTGGGTCTTTGTTGCTGCGCGGGGGCTCTTCTCTAGTTGCGGGAAGCAGGGGCTACTCTTCATTGCGGTGCGCTGGCCTCTCATTGAGTGGCTTCTCTTGTTGCAGAGCACAGGCTCTAGGCGCGGGCTTCAGTAGTTGTGGCTCGTGGGCTCTAGAGCGCAGGCTCAGTAGTTGTGGCGCACGGACTTAGTTGCTCCGCGGCATGCGGGATCTTCCTGGACCAGGGCTCGAACCCGTGTCCCCTGCATTGGCAGGCGGACTCTTAACCACTGCGCCACCAGGGAAGCCCTGTTATCCTCTTAAGTTTTTAATTTTTTTGCTTTTTTGTTACTAAAGTCATATGATGTCAAATGGCCTCTTTTGCAAAATAAAACTGTAAAAAAAAATTCCTCTCATTTAAAGTTGACAAGACTGTGGGAGACCTCTGAGCCACTTGTAAATATGGGAGTTTCTCCTTCCCATCCTTTTGAAAAATGTTTAGGCATCTGATTGTACAGACCAAACTCTACATATTTGAGAGACACTGGCAAGAGTAATGTAGTATAATTGAGTAGTTTCTACCCCTATAGTTATAGAAATGATATAATATTTTTACTTTTATATTCTTCTTTAGGAATTTAAACTTAAAAAAACTCTTTATGTTAGCCAAATTTGAAAAATGCTAATTTTTGTATGCATTTATTTATGTTCAGAAAGAACAAGAAAATGACCCAACAGTATCCACTGAGTTGGAAAAGTCAAGTGAAAACTATCAGGAGGACCCAAAGCTGCTTGAAGAAATTATGCTTGAACCCATAGAAAGTGATTTTACTAAACTAGCCTCACTTTGTAGTCAGGAGTTGGCTTTGAGTGCTGCTCCCCAAATCACCTCTGAATGTTCAACCACTAAAACTTTTGAGAGCTCTATTCCTACTGATACTGTGGGGAATTGTCCTGTGGTCGAGAAGGATGAGAATGAATTGAACACGATAGAAAAACCTGTTTTAAGTGAACATAGTGAAGGGAACCAATCATTTATCTCTGCTGAACCAAGTAAGTAACATGAGGATAATAATTTTCTCTCCTCTACTTAGTTGTTTTCTTTCTCCTCTCAAACAAATTTTGCTAGGCAATAAGTTATTTATTACATCATTGTGGAATATATTAACTTCAGAAAAAAAAAGACTTGGGGTTTTGGGACTTCATTTATTTTGTAATATTGATTTAGGTAAGGAATAGAATACTTGGAAGCAGAAGTAATTTTTTTTTAGATTAGTGTACTGTAATCTCATCAGTAGTTTTTTATAAGTTTCTATAAGGACCATTATTATTGTCATTTTGGTTGCTTAAGCTGAAGTACAGAGCGTTTAAGTGCTGTTTAATTATTGTCATTAATTTTGATTTAATTAATTAATTAATTTTGATTTTTAATTTTCCAGTATTTGATGCAGTCACATGGTACAAAAAAGGTTCTAAAGGATATCCAGTGACTGGTCTCCCGCATCTTTTCCTAGCCATCCATTTTCCCCTCCTAAAAGCAACTAATGTAACAGGATTTAAAGTACAATTTAGAATGATGGCATAATACATTATTAGAACTAGAATTTGGTCCTAAGTTCTCCTCATGGCTCTATCCATTTTTAAATATCTTCGTCCTCCAGAAGGTAAGGTTGCAGGTAACTGCCAAATAATAGCGCTGACCTGGAAACATTGTATGCGACTAGTATAAATTAGATAATGAATGATAGGCCAGTTTCTAAATTGAATAAAGTTAGATGATTCAGTTCAGTGGGTTTATGAAAGATATATTGCACGAATTACAAAGTTCTCTTTTTATATATGATTATTGTGACACATTTAAAAAATACATTTTACCTTTTTAGTTGTTGTTTCCAGTGATGAAGAAGGACCCGTTGAACATAAAAGTTCAGAAATTCTTAAATTACAACCTAAGCAAGATCATGCCATCTCTAATGAAAGTGAGAGTACTTCTGAGCCAGCAATGTCAGAACTACCACAGATTACATGTGAATCTGTACGGGTAATTTATTTCTGTCTTCTCACAGATTAACAGTGAAATATACACTATTGGCTAATGACTATTTTTTGTTTCCGTCGAGCAGAATATTATATAAAAATTATGAATTTTCTTAGTTTGAATTTTGAGACAACTTTCATATTAGTTTGAGGGAAGTATGTAGTTGTCTTTATTTGAAGTGAAAGGCTTAATACCATTTTTCTTCTGGCCATTTTTATTTTTTCAGTCTAAATATTCTGAATTGAATATTTATTCTTCTCTTATGGTTCTCATTGGACATTTAAGTACTTTATCAAAACATTTTCTAGAATTAAACAGTTTCCAGTATTTGTCTGGTCTTACAGTACAATGGTGACTTGGAATTATTCCTTTTCCTCACGTGCTATTAAGGCAGCATGATAGAG
Source organism: Balaenoptera ricei (assembly GCF_028023285.1). Lineage (NCBI taxonomy): Eukaryota > Metazoa > Chordata > Mammalia > Artiodactyla > Balaenopteridae > Balaenoptera > Balaenoptera ricei. The sequence continues at coordinate 112,626,115 of NC_082642.1, forward strand.
GAAAGAACCTGACTTCTGGAGATACACAGATCTATGTTCAAATACTGGCTCTGTCATTTGGGCAAGTCCCTTAACTTCCTTAGCCTGAGTTTCCTTATATGCTAAATGAGGATAATAACACCTAATTCAGAAGATTATTTTTTGAGTATTAAGTGAAACAACATATGAAAGCATTTAGAACAGTGTTACAAACCTATCAGTTTGGTAAGTGCTTTGTCTCTTCCTCTTATAGAAAACCGTAAGTGGAAGTGTCTGTTGGTTTAATGTCAGCCAGTGGTGTTTTGACATACATATAGCTCTAAAGTAAGGTTCAAGTTATTTATTGTCAGTATTCATTCATATTATCAGCTCTGATTATCCTATATTAAAGAAATGATTATCGGTAGACCACCAGTGCAGAATTATGGTTAACTTCTGTTGGTTGTTTTTGAATAATGTCAGAGGCTGTTATTCTATAGAGTGTGGTGAAGAATTTGGTCAGTTCCATGAAAACAGTCTGATGGGCTGATTAGTGTTTCACAGGTGTTTCTTTTTTTTAAAAAATTTATTATTTATTTATTTATTTTTGGCTGCATCGGGTCTTATTTGCGTCATCTTCATTGAGGCATGCGGGATCTTTCATTGCGGCGCGTGAGCTTCCCTAGTTGTGGTGTGTGGGTTTTCTCTTCTCTCATTGTGGTGCATAGGGTACAGGGTGCGTGGGTTCTGTAGTTTGCGGCACGTGAGCTCTCTAGTTGAGGCTCGTGAGCTCACTAGTTGTGGCGTGCGGGCTTAGTTGCCCTGCGGCATGTGGGATCTCAGTTCCCTGACCAGGGGTCGAACCTGAGTCCCCTGCATTGTAAGGTGGATTCTTTATCAATGGACCACCAGGGAAGTACCTCACCAGTGTTTCTGTTGCATTTGGTACTCCATAGAGAGATTACCTCAGGAATTGTGTTCTGAATTTTTGTTAAAATGTAACAGTTGTTGCCCAGTTGGGCCAATAGCCTACTTGATGGCTTAGTTGTATTTGTAATTAAAACAGTGTTGATAATGAATTCAAAATTCTAAATGAATTACAGTTCCCTTGGCAGTATATAAATTGACAATATAGTATGAAATGACTGTGTTAAAGGAAAATGACATCTCTTGTAGAACTGACAGCATATGATCACAGCGAAGCAGCAAATAATGTAGAGATCTACCAAAATCTATAAGGCAGAATAAACCTCCACACCCTCCCTTGTTTCCAATTTTAAATGAAGTTATGAGAAACATAGATTGACCATTTTTAAGAGGCAGTTAGTCTTTACCAAATGTGAGGCCCAATAAGGAATTCTTTCTAATCCATCTTCTCACTTTATCACCTAAAACACACAGGCAGTTATTTGACTGATTAGAACCATCTGTAGTTGATTAGATTCCCCCTTTTTTACTTAGGGGAGAAGAAGAGTTCAGTAAGCAGTAAAAGCTGAGAATGATAAAGAAATTCTATTACGCAGGTAAATGGCATTGTGAGCTGGGTTAAAAATAATGAGTAATGTGCATGTTTCAGGTGAGGATTAATCACATTTTCTAGAGGTAGGAGGAGAGTGAGTACACATGCATAATTGCTCTAGTAGTAATTTATTTGGTTATTAGTGATGTTAAGGTTAAAGAGGGATAATGTGTAACAGCTAGGCAAATGTGGAGTGGAAAAAGTCATCTGAAAGCAGTGTAAAACTCCAAAGAGATGGTGGGAAATTGCTGCTGCTGATACTGCCTGGTAGTCTATTGTAATTTAAAAGCAGAGTTGTGAATTTTTTGAGCAGAAGTGGTATGATTTTTGAGGCTTTAGGCAGCTGGTTGGCTATCCTCAGCCATAGTGCATGTAGTAAAGTATATAGATTTGATGTAACAGACGGTTCTTAGGCACTTATATTCCTTCATTGCTCACTAAAAGTGCAATAGCTGAGAGCATTGTCTTGGTTTATGGAAGCAATTTTATGTGCTTGAAATAACCCTTGACCTGGAGTTAGAAACCTGCATTTGTCTTAGTTTTGCTTCTTACTAACTGCATTACCATGGGCAGGTCACTTAACCAATCCAAACATATATTAACTCTACTTATAAAATACAAAAAGAAAAAAAAAAAACTTGCCCCATGGGGTGGTTGTGGTGATTAAGAGAGATAATGTATTTAAAACCTCATTTTAAACTAAACATTATATAAATCTTAATTTATTTCTGTTGAGTTAAAAATGAATAAAGCCTATTAGAGAATACTGACTTTGAAATGGCTTTGATACAGAGGAAGATGTATTTCTGGAACTTAGGCCTATGGAATTAATTTAGGAGTCAGCATTTTAGAGTAATTTTCTCAAAGTAAACATACTTTAAAAAAAATTTATTTAATCTATTTAATTTTGGCTGCTTTGGGTCTTCATTGCTGCACGCTGGCTTTCTCTAGTTGCGGCGAGCGGGGGCTACTCTTCGTTGCTGTGCGCAGGCTTCTCATTGCGGTGGCTTCTCTTGTTGCAGAGCACGGGCTCTAGGCGAGTAGGCTTCAGTAGTTGTGGCACGCGGGCTCAGTAGTTGTGGCACATGGGCTTAGTTGCTGTGCGGCATGTGGGATCTTCCTGGACCAGGGCTCGAACCCGTGTCCCCTGCATTGGCAGGCAGATTCTTAACCAGTGCACCACCAGGGAAGTCCAACCATATACTTTTTAGGGAAAAAAATCTAGATAACTATTTCTTCACAGTAAGAACAGTGTAAAATCCTTCACAGATTCATTAATAGTAATTTAAAGAAGTATTTGACTTTGAAAATCATCGTCAGCATTTATATAATACTTAGGTTTATATGCATTTTATAATTTTTTCCTTGTTAGGCTTCATCTGAATTATGTCCATATAATCCTGTCATGGAAAACATTTCCTGTGTTATACCTAGTAATGAGATGGATCTACAACTGGATTTTATATTTACTTCTGTTTATATTGGTAAAGTAAAAGGAGCTCCTAAAGGTTGTGTTACAGTAAGTATATTTAATTTTTTTTTTTAGCTTTGCTTTTTGGACAAGGCATTTTCAGATTGTCTTCTCTTTTTTTAGTGCAAATGAAAATAGAATTGAGATTAATTTTATATAGGACATTTTGAATATATCATTATACCTATTTTGAAACATGTCTTTAATTGTGAAATCTTGAAACCATAGAGGAATGCCCTAAAATCATATCTGTAATCTGACTACTCTAATGAGGATTATGTATGAAAAAAATCATATGTAACATTGATATTCTTTGGGCTCTAAAACTTACTTGATGGTAAAGTAAATTTTTCTTTAGGGTATAGTTAATAGCAAAAAGAAGAAATCTCATTTTGATGGTTTAAATTGTTCTCCAGATTCCCAAACTTGTTATTTAAGGATCTCCAGGAATAGTTCCTATTCTATTTTTCCACTTCTTTTCAGTATTAACTCCTCACATTTTGTATATGAAAGCCATATTGGATTTTGCTCAGTTCTCTATATTTTCTCACTATTTTTCTGCCTGTTAAAATCTTTTAAGGCTTATCTGAAATACTTCCTCTTCCAGAAAACCTTTTCCTGATTTCTCCTTCTTAGCCATAATTAACTTCTCCTTTTACTATGTACTTACAGCACTTTGTTTGTACATCTGTTGTAGGATTTATTCTGTGTGTTTTTGTTTGTATTCTTGCCTAAACCTCTCCATTAGCCTTTAAGCATCTTGTGATGAAGAGTCGTGCTTTTACTCCCCTTTACACTTTACATAAATGGCTCAAACCTAAATAGGCACTTTTAAACATTAGTTGAATTGAATTGACTATGTCAGATTATAATTCAGGTATTTTCCTAGAAGTTTTGTTAATATTTCACTCTGTTATGGATAAGGCAGGGAATATAAAAATGGTAAGATATGATCTCTGCTTTCAAGGAACTTGTAGTCTAATGAAACAGGCAGAAATGTAAATAGATATTTACATTATAGTAAAATGTACTATGAAAATATGTATAGGAAATGCGCATATGGAAGTGAGTACCTCTGTCTGGAGGAATCAGGGAAGACTTCATAGAGAGGAGAGCGTATGATTTAAGACACAGAGTAGATGTTTACTTGGTGACCATGCAGGGGGAAGACCTAACTAATCCCAGTAGAGTAAACATGTACAAATTCTGGGAAGTACCAATAACGGTAGCTGGTGATATAGTTAAAATTGCTTTGATTGAAAGCACCACAGCAATTCTGTTTAAAATGAATATTCTCTGATCACTAGTTTTCAGATATTAATAATTTTGTTATGCCCAGAGTGATTTTACAATTATTTTCTTTAAGGAATTTTGTTCACTTTTCACAATTTCCCCCCCAATTTTATAGCTTTTTCATTTTAAATTCAGGTTTAACCAGTTTTTTCTGTTGAGTTCTTTGTAATGGCAAAATGTTGGGTAACCTAAATATGTGACAATAACTGATAAGCCGGGGGGGGGGGAATTTAATATAAATATTCAGCAAGGGGTTTTCATTAATTAATGTATTAATTATGCTATTATATGGTCAGTGGACTTGCTATGGGCAAAAACCAAAACCAAACAAAAAACTACAAATGAGTAAAGGAACAATTTAACGAACACCTGTAATTTTGACTATCCAGAGACAATTACCATTAACTCTACAGTGTATATCATTCCATATTCTTCATATTAGATACATATATATTTAAAACCAAAGGATATAACATTATACATACTGTTTTGTAGCTCACCATAATCATATTAAATTAATGTAATTCATGTACCTATTTTGGAATATTTGGATTGTCCTTAATTCCTGACCATTGGACATTTCAGTTGTCCCAGAATTTTGCTACTACAAATAATAAAGTACTGCAAATATTCAATAAATGTCATAAAGTAGGTGTTAAAAATTTGTCTCATGTCTGTTGGAACACTTAAACTATGATTAAAATAAAAAAACTTAAATGTCTAATTATAGGAAAGTAGTTTAGTAAATATATGCAGGTAAAATATATGCATGTGAAGAAAGGTTGAGAAGAATTCTGCAAAAATTAAAACAGGTAGGTTGCTATGGAGAGATTGTAAGCAATTTTAAAATTAAAAAATATAATGAATAATATAAAACAGGAAAAGGGTAAAAGTCTTAAAACTTTCAAGTTTTTCAAAAAACTGTGAATATATATTCTTTTTCAGACAGAGTTCATCATGCTCTGTAATTTAGAAATTAAAGAACTTCTTTTTTTGGGGGGGTAATATATTAGAGAATTAAAGTTAGTCATTTGCCAGATGTTTAATGGGTGTCTGCTATATTTTGTTATGGACACTGGAGATATTGTTCTCACTGTCATGACAGTTACAGTTTAGCTGAGCCAGAGAAATACCTGTAGTGGGAAACTCTTACATAAGTTAGAGCCGTTTTTTTTTTTTTTTTTTTCTATAGTGGGACATTTAAGTTATTATTACCTTTTTTTAGTGTAGAGAATGCTGCACATTTAATTTTTTAGATCTCACTTTTGTTAATAGTAGAAAAAATGTTTATTAAGTGTATATTATGTTCAAAGAACTGTACTGGCTGTTGTACGAAGCTATAAAATAGCTCTTATGTTCAGCTTTATTTTTAAGTTTAAGTAGATATGGTATGATTTCAGAGAACTTGGGATTACCTTATTGCCACAAAAACATCTTTCTGATTTTCTTAACTGGGAATTCAGTTTTTGCTGCAAATAGGACTTTGCCTTTGGGAGAGATTACATGTTGGCTTAGTCATCAAAAAAGGTGTAAATGAGTATGTGATCCTTGCCAAACAGAAAGGTTTGATAGGACAAGGGTGCTTATGGTGGGAGAATGAAACAATCATGTAGAAAGAGGCCAAAGATATATAGATACACTACTTCTAATTTGTAATTTCATAGTAATGACTATAAAATCTCAAAAGCAAACACTCCTTATATTCATTTTCTATAACTAGTTATTTACAATTGCTAAGATATATTTTATGAGATGAAAGACCCAGTGAAACATGCCTGAAAGGATTTAGCAAGGGGAAATATACACCAAATATATATAGCAGTTATGTGAAGGTGACATAATAATAAGGTGTATTTGAATAAATCAAGCTAGATAACATACTTAATCTGATGCTAGTGTCTAATGATAACAGCTCCCCTTGATTAAGGGTCTTATCAAAAACTGAGAGGTTCAGTACGTTACCTAAGTTTACTTACTATTTGTGTAAGTGGTAGAGATAAGAGAGGCAACATTTGAACCCCTTGCTCAGCTTTTAACTCATTTGTCCTTTTGCTCAAATTTTGCTTAAGTGGCTGACTTACACTATGAAATGTGAGTTTTATATTTGTGAAACTACAGTATGAAATCATTTTTAAATTAGCAAAAAAAATAAAATAAAATGGAGTCTTACTAAATCTGTGGTTTCACCAAACATTGTTTGCTACTTATTTGGAACTCTGTTGGTAGTTAATTTAGGTACCCATGTACCAAGGCCATTTTCAATTTTGTGCTCACAGACTGTATCCCTGATTTGGTCAACAATTTCATAAATGTATTGATCAAAAGAGAAACCTAACCACGTAATAAATAAATAGGCATGAATTAATTTGACAAACTTCAAAGGACATCTATTTTAGGTGGTACATGTAAGATTTAGGTACTCCACAACTCTTGAGACTTTATTTTAAAACCAACACTTAAGGAGGTCAGATAGATACAAAAGATACCTAGAGAAAATTTAGCATCTTGTCACAGAAGGAGCAGAAAGAGCAGGAACCTTGCTGAATCCTTAGTCAGAAGGGAATTTATAACATGGAACAAAGAAGAATGAATGCTGGGAATGTCAGCAAAGATAAGGATCAAATCCTGCTTTGTGATTTATTTACCAAAGTCAGTGACACCCTGTGAGGTCTTTTGGCAGTTTCTTCTGGACTTTGTCTTATTTTTTTTTTAAATATTCAGGAAACATTTTTGAAAAGTATATTAAGTAAAGTCTTACTGGTTTTTATAAATGAGCATATTGAGAATTAAATTACTTGCACAGGGTTCTTAAACTTCCATAAAACTAAGTCTTTACAGTGAAACATCTTTTTGGTTTATTGAGAAAAAGGCTTAAGACTTTTAGTATAGACTTTGATTACGTACTTGTGGTTTAAAAAAGAAAAAAATTTTGAAAAATTTGAATAGTAACACATCTTGAGTGGTAACTCGTATTTTGCTTTTTTATTTTTCCTTTAGTTCACGACAAAGTATATTAAGATCCCATTTCAAGGTAAGCTATCATTATCTTATGACCTCTTTTCACTGTAGTTTTGAGTATAAAATAATTGGTCAACAAAAATTCTGAGATATTTCTGCAATTAGTCTTTCATAATTTTTTCCAGTGTAGAATTTATGTAAAAATAAGGTTAATAATATGTTTCAATTTAACACTTTTTTTAGCAGCTTCAAAAGGAGTTAAAATGTTTTATAACACTTAAAATATACAATTTTTATACTGTTGTTTTAATGACTTCAAGTAATATGAAGGGACTCATGGCAATTTCTTGGGAATAACAAAAGTAGTTTTGATAGCAAGATTTTTGATATATAAAAATGGATGAAAATAGAAACTGTAAGTAAAGAAGTATAAGGAAAATTTTTAGTGTTGCACACAAACATGTAAAATGGTTTTGCATAGGGATTAAGAGAGATTTTTTTATACTGTTTCTTATCTGAGTAAGGCAATGTGGATTGGAAAATGGACCTATAATTTGTAGAGACTCAGACAAACTTCTCATTCTCTTTCCAAATAAAAACCTTTCAGAATAAATAACATTAAGAGAACAAATAATAAGCAACAGAGAATAGTCTCTTTAGAGAATGAATTATGAGAAGAATGAACAAAAACAATATATACAAATAGCACTTCAGAAATGAACTGGGGGAGAGGAAACCTGTGTTTCAAGACTGAAGATGAGATTGAAGTAACTTTAGTTGGACTCCCCAGATACCCATGTACAGAATCCACAACTGTATGTTATAATAATGAATCTAATGATTAGGAAGCTACTATAAGTAGTAAGAATATGTAAGGCATATATAATATATAAAAATAAATATACTGATATTCCTAATTAGGAAATTTTAATAAGTTATTGTGGAATAATATAACATTAGCTATTTAAAGAAACCAAGGCCTGTGATTCAAGAGGAAATAATTTCATAAAAGATAGTGCTATAATCTGTAGATAAAGACCTGGGTAACAGAGCTACCTCTCAATTTCTTTTTCTTTAATAGAGGTATAAATGATGTACAACATTATATTAATTTCAGGTGTACAACATTATGATTCAATATTTGTATATATTGCAAAATGATTCCCCCAATAAGTCAAGTTAACATCCATCCCCATGCAAAGTTACAAAAATTTGTGTGTGATGAGGATTTTTAAGATCTATGCGATAGATCTTAAATATGCAATACAGTATTATTAACAATAGTCACCATGTGCTGTACATTATATCCTCATGGCTTATTTATTTTATAATTGGAAATTTATATCTTTTGACCCCCTTCTGTCATTTTGTCCACCCCCTGCTTCTGGCAACTACCAATCTGATCTCTGTATCTATGAGCTTTTTTTTTTTTTTTTAAAGATTCGTTCCTTCTTTTTTTTTTTTGGCAGAACAGTATTCCATTGTATATGTATCACATATTCATTCATCCATTGATGGACACTTAGGTTTTTTCCATATCTTGGCTATTGTGAATAATGCTGCAGTTAACATGGGAGTGCATATATTTTTTTTCTAATTAGTGTTTTCCTTTCCTTTGCATAAATACCCAGAAGTGGAGTTGCTGGATTATTAAAAAAATTTTTTTGAGAACGCTCTGTTTTCCATAGTGGCTGCACCAGTTTACATTCCCACCAACAGTGCACAAGTGCACAAGAGTTCCCTTGTTACCACATCCTTGCCAATACTCATTATTTCTTTTCTTTTTGATAATATCCATTCTAATAGGTGTGAGGTGGTATATCATAGTGGTTTTGATTTTCATTTCCATGACGAGTTGCAGTGTTGACCACCTTTTTGTGTACCTGTTGGCCATCTGTATGTTTTCCTTGGAAAAATGTCTTTTCAGTGTCTCTGCCTTTTTTTCAGTCAGATTGTTTGGGGTTTTTTGCTATTGAGTTGTATGAGTTCCTTATATATTTTGGATTTTAACCCCTTATCAGATATATGACTTGCAAATATTTTCTCTCATTGAATAGGTTGCCTTTTAATTTTGTTGATGATTTCCTTTGCCGTGTAGAAGCTTTGTAGTTTGATGTAGTCCCACTACATCTAACTAAAATCTATAGGTAAAGACCTTTGTAATGGAGCTACCTCTCAAATTCTTATGATACAAACAAACATCAAAAATGATATTTTAGGTTTTCATAGTTAATATTTTGTACTTTGTTTCAAGTATTGCTTTCTTTATAGCTTTTCTATCCCAAATGAATATATATATAAACATATATATATATATATATATATTTTTTTTTTTTTTTTTTTTAATACTTTTTTGGCCACACTGCACAGCATGTGGGATCTCAGTTCCCCGACCAGGGATCTAACCCAGGCCCCTTGCATTGGAAGTGTGGAGTCTTAACCACTGGACTGCCAGGGAAGTTCCCAAATGATTTTTTTTTTTTTTTAAACATCTTTATTGGAGTATAATTGCTTTACAATGGTGTGTTAGTTTCTGCTTTATAACAAAGTGAATCAGCTCCAAATGATCTTTAAAAGATGATTTTAATTAAAAATTGTGGAAAAATACTCTTGTCGGTGGTAATGGGTTTACGATTTTATAATGGAAGAGGAAAATATTAGTCAGCTTCTTCAAATCCTGTCTGTGCTAAATTCCCATATAAAAAAAATTTTTTTTTAAAACAAGGCATGCAGGGACTTCCCTGGTGGCACAGTGATTAAGACTCCATGCTCCCAATGCAGGGGGCCCGGGTTTGATCCCTGGCCAAGGAACTAGATCCCACATGCATGCTGCAGCTAAGAGTTCTCATGCTGCAGCTAAGGAGCCGGCGAGCCGCAACTAAGGAGCCCACACGCCGCAACTAAGGAGCAGGAGAGCTGCAACTAAGGAGCCCGCCTGCTGCAACTAAGATCCGGTGCAACCAATAAATAAATAAAAAAATAAAACAAGGCATGCATGTGAAAGGTTTTTGTAGGTGGGGAAATCTAGGGGTCTAAATGTTTATTTTTCTGCAGCAGCTGTGGGAAAAAATTGATTTATTCATATTTATATTAGCTGTTAATTATGTTTGGCTGTGGCTTAAAGAAAATAGTTTATTTTTTCTTCACATTTAAGAATTCCAGAGGTAGACTGAACAGGGCTGATATGGTGTTTATTTGGTCATCAGAGGCCCAGACTCCTTTCATTTTCTTACTCTGTCATCCCTGACACATGACTTTCATCCTCTAGTTTGTCTCATGGTCCATATGGCTGCTCATACTCCAGCCATCATGTTTGTTTTTTTTTAATAAATTTGTTCATTTATTTATTTTTGGCTGCGTTGGGTCTTCGTTGCTGTGCGAGGGCTTTCTCTAGTTGCGGCGAGTCGGGGCTCCTCTTCATTGCAGTGCGCAGACTTCTCATTGCGGTGGCTTCTCTTTTTGTGGAGCACAGGCTCTAGGCGCATGGACTTCGGTAGTTGTGGCACGCGGGCTCAGTAGTTGTAGCTTGTGGGCTGTAGAGCACAGGCTCAGTAGTTGTGGCGCACAGACTTAGTTGCTCCGTGGCATGTGGGATCTTCCCAGACCAGGGACCGAACCCATGTTCCCTGAATTGGCAGGAGGATTCTTAACCACTGTGCCACCAGGGAAGTCCAGCCATCATGTTTTACTGTTCCAGGTAGAGAGCAGAAGGAAAGGAAAAATGGTAGAAAGAATACATACCACCCTTTTAAGGAGTCTTCTTGGGTGTGCATACCACCTAACGTTCTGCTTATATTTTCTTAGCTAGAATGTAGTCAAATGACCACACATCTATTTGCAAAGGAAGCTAGGAAATAAGAGTTTTTAAGAGGTGGGTATCTTGCTTCCTCATAAAATTAGGGTCCTGTTACTAAAATCCCTAACAGTAGGTAGGAAAAATGATAGGCAACTCCTACTTTCAGTGTCTGTCATAGCCCTGTAACAGAATAAACTGAATGTTTTGGGAAAATTTGGTAATGAGGTTAATTTTTCTTGTGATGGTGTTAAATGCCCCCTGGCTTTTTTAAGGGAATCTTTTTAAAGCAGTCTTCCTAAAGAATATTTAACTTTCATACTAAGAGCTTGGAACATTTGGATTGGTAATAACTATCTAGATTTCACAGAAATAGTATCAACTATTTGGGGCTGTGAGCTGCATGAGGAAGAAATGCTGAGAAGTTTTTCTGAAGGTTCTCACTCTTTACTTTTAACTTAATCTGTTTGTCTTTGCTGCCAGTTTCACTGACAGTTTTCAGAATGGAGGAGTTACAGCGTTCATAGACTGGAAGAATTAATATTGTTAAAATGTCCATATTACCCAGAGCGGTCTACAGATTCACTGTAATCCCTGTCAAAGTTCCAATGGAGTCTTTCACAGAAATAGAAAAAAAAATCCTAAAATTTGTATAGAACAACAAAAGACCCCAAATATCCAAAGCAGTCCTGAGAAGAACACAACTGGAGGCACCACATGTCCTGATTTCAAATTGTATTACAAAGCTATAGTAATCAAAAGAGTATGATATAGGCATAAAACACACACAGAGATCAATGGAACAGAACTGAGAGCCCAGAAATAAACCCACATATATATGGTAAATTAATTGTCAACAAAGGAGCCAAGAATATACAATAAGGAAAGGATAGTTTCTTCAATAAATGGTGTTGAGAAAGCTGGACAGCCACATGCAAAGGAATGAAACTGGACCTCTACCTCTACTATATACAGAAATCAACTCAAAATGGTTTAAAGACTTAAATGTATGACCGGAAACCATAAAACTCCTAGAAGAAAACATAGGGGGTAACCTCGTTGACATTGGTCTTGGCAGTTTTTTGCATCTGACAGCAAAAGCAAAGGCAACAAAAGCAAAAATAAACAAGTAGAACTACATCAAACTAAAAAGCTTCTGCACAACAAAGGAAACCTTTAACAAAATGAAAAGACAACCTACTAAATGGGAGAAAATATTTGCAAATCATATATCTGATAAGGGGTTAATACCCAAAATGTACAAACAACCCTATTAAAAAATGGGCAGAGACATTTAAAAATGTCTAAAAAACAGACATTTTTCCAAAGGAGACATACAGATGACCAATAGACACATGAAAAGATGCTCAACATCACTGATTGTCAGTGAAATGCCAATTGTCAGTGAGATACCACCTCACACTGGTCAGAATGGCTATCATCAAAAAGACAGTAGGTAACAAGTGCCGGAAAGGATGTGGAGAAAAGGGAAACCTCTTCCACTGTTGGCACACATTAGGATTGTAAATTGATGCAGCCACTATGGAAAATAGTATGGAGGTTGGTCAAAAAATTAAAAATAGAACTGCCATGCGATCCAGCAATTTCACTTCAGGGTATTTACCCAAAGAAAACAAAACAGTAATTTGAAAAAGTACATGCACCCCAGTGTTCATTGCAGCATTGTTCACAATAGCCAAGGTGTGAAAGCAACATAAATGTCTTCTAATAGATGAATGGATGAAGATGTGTTATATATATATATACAATGGAATATTACTCAACCATTATAAAAATGAAATCTTGCCATTTGTGACAACATGGATGGATCTAGAGGGTATTATGCTAAGTGAAATAAGTCAGACCAAGACAAATACAGTATTATCTCACTTGTATGTGGAATCTAAAAACAAAAGGGAAGCAGACTCAAAGATAAAGAGAACAAGCAGCTGGTTGCCATAGAGGAGGGTGGTGGGGAGTTGGGTGAAATAAGTGAAAGGGATTAAGAGGTATAAGCCTCCATTTATAAAATAAATAAGCAATGAGAATGTAATGTACAACGTAAGGAGTATGGTCAGTAATACTGTAATACCTTTGGGGACAGATGGTTACTAGACTTACCATAGTAATCATTTTATAATGTATGCAAATACCAAATCATTATGTAGTAATGTGAAACTAACATTATATGTCAACTATATTTCAATTTAAAAAAGGCATACAAATCAAAAAAAAGAAAAAGAAAAAGGAGCCAGTAAACAGTAAAAGAAGAGGGAAGGTAGGTTAGGATAGGACATGACAGGATAGGAAGAGAGGAAGTCAGGAGGCATGCATACGGACAGGCGCAGAAGAGAAATAGAAATACAGAAAGGGAACAAGAAAAAGACCTGGAAGAATGGAATAAGGAAAGAAAAGAATAGAGGATGGAAGGAGGAAATACGAAAGAAAGAGAAAATGTTTAAAATGGATTAATTTATAAGAAAAAGGAAAAAAAATAGAATGGCTATCTTGGGAACATTAAGATGACTAGTTAATGAGTTTGAATGCTTATTGTAAACTGCTTTTCAAACTTTAATGTTTATATGAATTACCTGGGTTCTTTTTGTTAAACTGCTGATTCTGATTCACTATATCTAGTGTGGGGCCTGATTTCTGCATTTCCATTTGGCTCCCAGGTGATGCTCATGTCACAGGCTGAGGACTACATTTTAAGTAGCATGGAGCTAGGAAAACATGGGGGGAGGAGTAGTAAGAGATTTGTTTCAAATAGGTAACCATCTTGGGTTTATACTTAACCGATATTTGTATTCCTAGTTCAGCTGCTTGTTTTCTTAAGTTGGACCAGATGACCTCAGGACTTCTTTACACCAGTTTTCTGTATTTCTTTGAATTAAAAAATAAGGTCCTCAGAGGAGATTCTTTTAGCTCGCTGAGAGGGAGAAAGAGTGATAATTCAGAGCAATTACCTAGAAGTTTTGAGAAGTAGAACCTAGAAGAATTTTAGAAGAAATGTCATCCTAGGAGTCCCCTGGTGGCCTAGTGTTAGGATTCTGGGCTCTCACTGCCGTGCCGGGGTCCGGGGTTCAGTCCCTAGTCTGGGAACTGAGATCCCGCAAGCCATGTGGCGCCGCCAAAAAAATTTCATCCTAGACCATTCAGAAGCTCATATTACTCTGGGGAATCTTTGGGTAATGGCTGGTCTGTGTAGTGGAATGCAGATGTTTGAGGAGAAGAAAAATAGGCGTTAAGTGGCTTATGATAGCATTTGCAGTCTTGGTTGATAGTATTAACCAAGATAGAATTATATAGTTTTTTCAGTTATACTATGCTTAGTTTTCTGCATTGATACGATAGTCTGAGATCATATAGTGTGAGAGGCTAAATTCCTACATTTAATTATCACTTAAAAATTGTTTGGCCCTTTCTAATTTATGTGATCTTTTTTACTGTAATAATACTGTTTAGGTATTTTAGCCAAGTTTACTGAAATGTACTGGAAATGATATTTTTGAAAAACCTTGCATATAATTCTTTTTAAAAAATACATTGTGTTAAAGAGGAGTCATACAGTGCATATGGAGTGTATTCCTAAATAGATTAATTTATTACCTTGTTATCTTTTATTTATTACAGTGTCCCTGCATGAGATTTCATTGCTAGTGGATACTACACATTTAAAGCGGTTTGGGTTATGGAAAAATAAAGATGATGATCACAGTAAAAGAAGTCATGCTATCCTCTTTCTTTGGGTCTCCTCAGATTATCTTCAAGAGATTCAGACCCAATTAGAAAACTCTATATTAAGCCAGCAATGTGAGTATAAAAAGATATCTAAATTTCAGGATAATCTGAGAAGTCCTATAAATAAAGTAATTTTCCTCTAAAATAATTTAGTAGAATGTAATTATTTCACTGAATTGAAATTAAGTTCATTGAATTCAAAATAATTTATCGCTTGATATTATGTAAGATATTTTATTCATTTAATTTCTCCTTATAATTTTACTCAACCAATTAAAATTATCTTCTAAAATAAAAGGACTACCTTATCTTTTAGTCACTTGACATCCTTGGCTACCTGTCTTAAGAGTTTCTTGCCCTTATTTCATAATGAACTGTGACAGAACTAATTAGTGGCAAAGTCAAATAAAATACAGAAGTCTTTATCTTCAACATTTTCTATAGTTTCTAAAAAAGATAAATCAGTTTATTTACTTATGTATCATTTTTCTAAGACTGGGTTGAATACTTTTCTGATGCTCCCATAACACTTATCTATCAATATGTAAGTATCTTGAGATATTTCCCAACTTTGTTTAGTTTCCAACTCCTAAAGGAGTCTGGTTTAGAATTGGGTAAATCAAATTAGTAAGTTTCTTTCTTATCTCTTTAATCTCTCTGCCATTTCCCCTCCTACTCCCTTGCACATTAAAGATGTTAAGTAGTGAACTAAATTTTATGTCTTTAAAATTACTTATTTTGCTGTCCTCATTACTTCCAAATTAATTGGGAAAATTCATGATTAAATAGCAGAGAAGTTGGGAAAATACACAAGCCATTTATAATCATTATGGGAGGAGAGAATGTCATTTGATGAGAGAAAATGATTTTGAAGGAAGTGTTTGGAAATTTTTTTAATTGGTAGATTGGATATATGAAGAAGGCTAGAGAAAAATAATTGCTTAGTCATCATTCATTTACTTATTCATTAACAAACATTTAAGAGCACCTAGTAAATGCCAGGAACCGGAGATGCAGCAGTCAGTACCATTGTGGAGTTTGTAGTCTCATGTAGTAGGAGGCTAAAAATTGTGAGTTTTGGTTATAGGTTACTAATGGCCTGTTTTGGGATTTAATTTGCCTGGGTTATTAACTAACATACAAAATAGTTTGTTAAGTTGTATACCAACCTTACTGTTACTAATAATTATTTTAATTATAATCCCCTTGAAAAATAACACTACTGATAAAAACTGGTATCTTTTTTCTTTCATAGCAAAATCCACTGAATTCATTTTCCTTGAGCTACACAGTTCTATTTCACAGAGAGAAGAATTGAAATTGCAAGACATTATGACAGAAATAAGTACAGCCAATGGAGAATTAGAGCTTTCTTATCCGTTGTCTTGGGTTCAGGCACTTCCTTTATTTCAGAACCTCTCTTCAAAAGAAAGCTCTTTTATTCATTATTACTGTGCTTCAACTTGTTCTTTTCCTGCTGTTACTGCTGAAGAAATGAAGATGAAATCAATATCTCAGGTTAGCATATGATTAATATAATTAGTGAGGGGGAGGGAGGCAGTTCAATAAAAATTCTTGTTTTAAAATGAGCATGATTTCAGAATGCTGTGTTTTGTCAAAAGGGCACAGGAACCAACCTAAAGGAACTCCCAGTGCCAAAGCTAGAACAGTTAGATCAACAAAATCAGTAATGATAGCCTGTGATTATTATTAAAAAATAAGATATAATACCAATTAATCTATATTGATACAAATAAATAACTGAATGGATGAATGAAAACATAAAAAAAGGTGGGTAAGGGACAATTCTTTCTTAGAAAAGTGTTGCAATTAATAAATGTAAAAGGAACAAGAGAAATATAAAACCACCTCTAGAAAAATCATAGTTATGATTGTTGCAGGTAAGGTCCACGGAGAGATGCTAAATTTAATGGATGAAAACTTAAGGTAAAACAGGATATGTGCACAATATCAATCTCTCACCCCAAATATTAATTAATTACAAAAAGGAAGTAACTTTTTTTTCTCCACTGTAGTAACTTTACAGTGGAGAAACGTTGCAGACATCACCTTAACCCAAGTGATCGAAGTTAACATTACCAGTAATAAGATATATTGACCTAATGTACCTGTCACATCATGCACGGAGAAGAGTACATCATTTCTGTGTTATTCTTCTCAATATTGTATAACCTCAGTCTAATTGTGAGAAAAATCAGACAAACCCAGTTACAAAGTAACTGACCAACAGTCTTAAAAAATATCAAGGTCATGAAAGACAAGGAAAGATTGAGGAATTGTAGGATCCTGAAACAAAAGAAATTTGTTAGTGGAAAAACTAGTAAAATCAGAATAAAGTTTGTAGTTTAGTTTATAGTGTCATACCAACATTAATTTCTTAGTTTTAATAATTGTACTGTGGTTTAAAAAGATGTTAATATTAGGGGGGTCTGTGAGAGGCTTATTTTCTGCAATTCTTTTATCAATATAAGTCTAAAATTATCTTGAAACAATTAATGGTAAGTTTTAAAATGCTGTGTTTATTTTTATAGGAGGTTGCTAATATACATGTGGCTTATGTATCACTGCCAAATACCTCTAGAAAGAAAAGCGTTTATTAAGTTTGCTGTGACATGGGCGTGTGCACACACGCACACACATACACTCATGTGGGTTTGGTCTGGGGCTAATCTGTTTTTTTTTAAAGGTCTGTAGAAAGCCACATTAGTGGAAGTCAAGATGTAAGACTTCACTGTCTTTTGCATAATGTAAAAATTTTGCCTGGTAATTACATTGTATATACAAATTTGTATCATAGTTTTCCATTTAATAATAAAATATCAATTTATGTTCTTATAAACTCTTTTCAGTCTCTTGTTTAAATTTTTTCCTACTATTTATCACCTCTTTTGTTCATTTTGAACAAAATGAACACTGTTTTCAGATTCCTAAGTTAATTATAAAGCCAGACCTGTAAGTAACACTTCAGGTTAAACTTTGACCATTGTATAGTATCTTTTGATACAAAGTATTATTTTGATTTAGTTATATCTTTATAGAAATTCTAAGAGTATATATATAACTCATTGGTATGTATCAATATTTCTTTTAGTCACATTTTCTCTTACCAGTCTAACTTTTGACTTTGTCCTTTTGAGAGTTAATACGTGTTTATGCACGTATAAGACCTTTTTCTTTGCCATTTTCTGTCAGCCCTCAAATACAGATACAGCCAAGCCTACTTACACCTTACTGCAGAAGCAAAGTAGTGGTTGCTACTCACTTTCTATTACATCGAATCCAGATGAAGAATGGCGAGAAGTCAGGCACACTGGACCTGTTCAGAAGTATGTACTGTGTCATATCCCGTTTGTAATAGGTGGGCAAATTAGTAGTTTTCATTCACATTGCTAATTTTAAGTACTTTTCCTTTTTAAATGTTTTGAGTTTTACTTTCTTGCTGACAGTTAATAATAGAAATAATTATTAAAAAGTTAAAAAAATTATTAAGAAAACAATCAATGCCATTTCATTTAGTTTTATGTTAATAAGACAGAAATGGTAGCCAAGATGTCAAATGTGGTAAGATTAAAGCATTTATTGAAAATATTTGAATAGAAGTGTATGGTTTTTAAGATTATATATTCCGTATCTGAATATATAATAGGAAAAGTGAAATTGCTTATTAATGTGTGCCTCAATTTAGGGTACTTTATCAGAACTTCCCTTTCAGAAGTTACTTCTTTGTTCGTATTTCGTCTTTTTTTTTTTTAATTTTTTTTATTTATTATTTATTTATTATGTTTATTTTTGGCTGTGTTGGGTCTTCGTTTCTGTGTGAGGGCTTTCTCCAGTTGCGGCGAGTGGGGGCCACTCTTCATCGCGGTGCGCAGGCCTGTCAGTATCGCGGCCTCTCTTGTTGCGGAGCAGAGGCTCCAGACGCTCAGGCTCAGTAGTTGTGGCTCACGGGCCCAGTTGCTCCGCGGCATGTGGGATCTTCCCAGACCAGGGCTCGAACCCGTGTCCCCTGCATTGGCAGGCAGATCCTCAACCACTGCGCCACCAGGGAAGCCCCGTATTTCGTCTTTTATATGTCTTCTCATGGTGGTAAGGCAGCATAAGGGAGACTGTGCACTTGAGAGTGATTTCTATTCCTCTACACGATTCCTTTTCTCTGTTAAAAAAAAAAAAAAAAAGGAAAGCACAGGATAGGGAAATAGCCAATAAAATAGTAACTTTCATTTTAGCACTTAAAATTTTCCTATGTTATTTGATTTAGGTGCCATGGTTACCAAGATTAAATCAACTGCAGATGATTCTTATCTTCTTGAATATTTCTAGTTCAACAAGTACATATTATACCTTATTATTGACTATATTTGTGCAATAAATACCACCCTGTCTTTTCCAAGATCATAGTCAGAACTCACAACTGCTCTTATTTTCTGAGCTTTAAGAGAGGGTGCCAAAGGAAAAATGCCTAATTAGTTGTCATTTTGTTTTCCATTTCTTTCTGGTTGTACTCTAATTATTTATATCCTTTATATTCTCTTTAAGTTATGCATCGTAAGCACTTTTTTTGGGGAAACTTGCCTCCTAAGCTCCCATGGTAATTCTTCATTGTCCAGCTGCTGGTGTAGACTAGCCACCAGTAGGAGAGCATTGTTTTTGACTGTTGACTCTTTTAGTCTTGGGGATTCAAACTTAGCATTGGAAACTGGAGCGTAGGAGAATCTTCTATGGTTTATTACTTCAGTTTGTTGAAAGTTAAAAATTGTACAGAAGAGAGACGTCCTCAATGGTATTGTAATTGACTGTGGGATAACCTATTGATTAGACAAATACTGAGACTAGCCCACATGGGAAGGATTGGAAATGAAAAGATACTCAATGAGAGTACTATTAGTAGCTTGTGAAAACAAAGGAAGGGAAATATAATTGCTTGTATCATGTCAAATATTTTTTACCCTACACATTTTAGTTATTGAATACTACTGCCCTGTTATTGTCCCATATAACAAATCCCTTTGACACTAGAGTTTTCAATATTAATATATTTTAACTTTATTTTTACTTTTTAAGGTTGATTGTATATCCTCCACCACCTACTAAAGGGGGTTTAGGAGTAACTAATGAAGATCTGGAGTGCTTAGAAGAAGGAGAGTTTCTTAATGATGTAATCATTGATTTCTACCTTAAGTAAGTACAATGATAAATGATCTTGTCATTTGTTTTACAGGTTTTGATATGAATATTAAATATCTTTATCTCTGAAGTATTTTAACTCTAGCTAAAAATAACCTGCCAAAATTTCAGGTTTGAAAATTTTTGTCTACCAAGGTTTTCTGGTGTTGACTAATTCAGTTTCATTCCTTTACTTCCCATAGATACTACATACTTCAGAAGAGTTACTGTTGTTTTGTTTTGTTTGTTTTTGTTTTTGCTTGCTATTGATTGATACTTCTTTTTAGATTTTATTTATTTATTTTTGGCTGTGTTGGGTCTTCGTTGCTGCGCATGGGCTTTCTGTAGTTGTGGCGAATGGGAGCTACTCGTCGTTGCAGTGTGCGGGCTTCTCATTGCGGTGGCTTCTCTTGTTGCAGAGCACGGGGTCTAGGCGCGTTGGCTTCAGTAGTTGTGGCACGCAGGCTCAGGAGTTGTGGCTCACAGGCTCTAGAACACAGGCTCAGTAGTTGTGGCGCATGGGCTTAGTTGCTCCGTGGCATATGGGATCTTCCCGGACCAGGGCTCGAACCCATGTCCCCTGCATTGGCAGGCGGATTCTTAACCACTGCGCCACCAGGGAAGTCCCTGATTGATACTTCTTGGACTATAGTATTATTATAGTGAATGAAGTACTTATATAATTACAGATCACTTTGGGAACCAGAAAGAAACAACTCTGTAGTTCTCTATTGTGTCTTTAAGCGCTGTAAAAGTTAACTGTCATTTTAAAAATCCATATCACTATTCCATTAAAAATAGTTTTCAACGTTTTATATAGCCAAGCTGAAGGAATGTGTAAGAAAGAAACTTTCATGCAGCGGTAATTTGTCTCTAGCCCTCATTTTGTACTGTATCCCTATACCTACATTTCTAACATTTCAAGATGTCTCCTAATTATTTCACTGACCCTTCCCAAACCAATTTATTATTATCATATTATTTCAGCCCTATTGTTTTACTAATAGTGCTATCCTTATTCTACTAAGGATAGGCTCAAAAATCTCACGTTATTATCTACTCTTCATCTTGGACATTGTAGATTTAATCTCTAGAAGTTCTGTTTGGGTCTTTTTTATATCTTTCATGTCTCTAACTATTTGAACATATGGAACATAATTATTATATAACAACTGTTTTAATGTCTTTTTCGACTTATTCTAGCGTCCTTGTCAGTTCTGGGTTGGTTTCAATTGACTGATTTTTCTCTTCATTATGAGTGGTATTTTTTTTTTCTTCTTCTTCTTTGCATGTCTGGTGATTTTTTTACTGGGTGCTGGTATATTCCTATAAATATTCTTGAATTGTGTTTTGAGACATTATTTGGAAACAGTTTGATGCTTTTAAGGATCTTGCTTTTTAAAGTTTGTTAAGCAAGACCAACAAATTAATCCCCACTATGAGGAAAGACCCTTCTGAATACTCTACTCAGTGCTTCATGAATCATGAGGTTTTCCAGCCTGGCTGGTAGCAGCAGGCAGTATTCCCACAACCTGCGTGAATGCTGGGTACCATTCCCTCTACTTTTTTCAGATAGTTCTTTCCCCAGTCTTAGGTATTTTCCTTACGTGCATGCAGTGATCAATATTCTGCTAAATTCTTGAGGAGGACTCTCTGCAGATGTCTGGAGTTCTCTGTCTATAGTGCTTTTTCTTTTCCAGTATTCTGATTTGCACACTCTCGCTGCCTTAGTCTCTCCTGACTCTCAGCATCTCCTCAACCCAGGGAATCTGCCGTGTTCCACCTGGGTTATTCCTTTCTGTGCTGCAGCCTGGAAACTTATCAAGGCAGTAAGCTGAGGCAATTACGGAGCTCACCGTTTCTCAAGGGTCACTGTTCTATGTTGCCTGATGTCCAGTGTTTTGAAAACTATTGTTTCATGTGTTTTGTCTGATTTTTTGCTTGTTTCAAATAGGAGTGTAAATCTGATCCCTATTATTCCATCTTGGCTGGGAGTAAAGTTTTCATTATCATTGACTCTTCACCCTCCCTTCCTTCTCTACATACTCAGTTGCCTGAGTAGTAGATTTGGTCTCTCAAATTTGTTTATTCTCTTTCTTCTGTCATCATGATCTTTTTAGTACTACTTATCTTACCTAAATTGTTGTTCTTTCAAAACAGTCTCCTTATATCCTTTGTCTCTGTTTTCCTATCTGTTAAGTATATTATTACCACCATTATTATTCTTTACTCCATGAATGCAATTCTCACTAGAAACTTTTATTAATTTCTTACTACCTGTCAAAATGAGTTCAAACACAGTCAGGCATTTGAGTGTCTTGATAATATGACACTAATTTGTCTTTTCTGCCATCTACTTATAACCCTGCACCTATTACATAGTCCAGCAAAACTGAATTATAAACAGTTTACTAAACAAAGCCCATCCTTAGTCACTCTTTTGCCTTAATGCCGTGTTACTCTTGCTTCGTGGAATATTCTTTTTATCTTAACCTGTTGAAATTTTATTCCTCTATCAAGGTTCCTCACAAGGGTTATCTTCTTGAAAACTTTTCCTGATTTTAAACAGATATTATTAACTCTCATAATACCTTATTTGTGTCTCTTTTATGGTTCATATAGTATTTTGCCTTATTTTAAAGTTATTGGGTAGCATTATGATTATTTTCCTTCTAAAGGTTGAGCATCTTATATCTTACTTATTTTTGTATCCCTAAATAGTGTCAAATTTATATTTTGTGAGATGAATTGGATCATCTTTGATGTTAATTTTGATATGTTTTATTGGAATTAACTAATAAAATTTTATTTCAAATTCAGTTCCAAGAGTATTTTTCTATACTTCCTTTTCACTGAACTGCCTGTATCTCTGACTCTTTGACTTCTTTTCACAGGGGATTCTACTTTATTTTTTAAACTACTTTCTATTTATTTTTAATATTGATGAATAACTTTCAAATAGGAAAGTGCACAAATTTTAAGTGTATAGCTCTTGAATGTTCACATATGTGTGTACCCATGTTATCGCCATTCAGATTAAGGTAAAGAACACTGCACACCAAAAGCATTCTTTGTGTCGCCTTCCACATAGTATACCCTCCACTTAACCACATTAAAAAAAATTCAAGTTGTGTTTGTCTTTTATGCTTTTTTTAAAAAGCAATTCCAAGATCATTTTGGAACCTTTATAAACTATTAACAATAGTAGAGTTCTCTAATTATGAGAGGTTTAATCACTAAGTGATTGAATTATAAACTTGTGTTGAAGAATTGTTTTAGTAAAGAAATGGACTAAGGATTTAGAGATTAGTCATGTCTCAGAGTTATTAAAATTTCTCTAGATTTATTTAGGAGCGTCATGGTTTCAGTTTTGTATTTGATTGTATGATTATTTGATTAATATTTCCTTCTACCGTCACTCTTCTGGATTGTAAGCTCTACGGGGGCAGGAACTTTTTTTGCCCCCTCTCATTTTATGTCGCTAGTATAAATATGGTACTTGGCACATATTAGGAATTTGAGAAATATTTGTTAAGTAAATGAATATGTGGAAAATTTCTGCTTTAATTGATCTTGATAGAAGGTGAGGTAACTAAAGAACAAAAAAAAGCTGAAATCGGAGCAAATTGCAAGATTGCTTTGACTCTAATAGGACATAAAAATGAAGATTTTCTGAACACAGATAATTGGAGGAAGACCGGATAAAAATCTAAAAATAATTTACTTTTGTGGTGTTGTTACTTTGCAGGTATCTTATATTGGAGAAGGTGTCAGATGAACTTGTTGAACGAAGTCACATTTTTAGTAGCTTTTTCTACAAATGCTTGACAAGAAAGGAAAATAATTTAACAGAAGATAATCCAAATCTTTCGTAAGTCAGTCTTTCAGTGTACTTAAGTTTTAAGAGGAAAACATACTATTTTGATGGACTTAGCGAAATAACTTCTTACAGTATTTCCTAGAGTGAGCAGTATTACCACTTTTGCAGGTGCTGGACCTGTTTGCTCTGAGAGGCATTTCTTACCCTTCCACTGTTCTGTTCCCTATCACAGGGAGGCTGACTCTTACAGGTTGCATTTCTAATTGCATGTTCTGTGGGGGATATTGGAGGTTGGAAGGCAAGGAAAGAAGAAGTCAGGATGTTTCTTCCTTACCCTCTTTGCCTTGGGCAGTTATTCTGGTAGTGGTTCTAGTTCCTCTGTGGGTCCTTCTTTCACTGGACAGACCTGATAGATCTCCAGCTTCCATTTGGAGGTACTACTTCTTCACTTTGCCCTTCAGCATAAGGATGTAGCATTGTCCTACTATGCTAAGCTCTGGTTGCCTCACTGATTGCCTTTTGTGGCATTGCGCTTTTTCTATCACCACTGTAGCCAATTATTTGCATTACATTTTATCTGTCTTAAATATATAGGGAGGTTTATGTTTTCCTGGTTGGACCCTCACTAACATACTACTATTTAATTAAACTGATGCAACATTATAAAAATACCATGTTCCCACAGTTCAGCTGAATTTCTGTCCAAGTATTTTTTTGATTAATTCTAAAACCTGTAGAGCAGTGGACAGGGCTAGGCAAAAAAGGAGGAAGGAGTAATTTTTGTATCTTAGCGGTAACTTGGGTAGTTGTGAGCCTGGAGCCACTTCGCCCCTCTCCCTGCCCCTAACACTTCGTGTGAGAATCTCTATGCTAGGCCCATGATAAAATTAAAAGAGTTTTTATTTTTTAAAAAGTTAATGTAAACATTTGTCTACCACTTTACAAGGTACATTTTTGTACATTGTTTCTTCCCATAACAGTGCTTTTAGGTATGTAAGGCATTTTTCAGATGAGGAAGCAGGCCAATAAAGATTGGCAGAACTCCGGTAAGTGACAGAACTGGTTGGTACTTAAATCTTTATCTTTTAACCTCTAATCCAGAGATGTTTTTGTTGTACTGGACTGCCTTTGAAAAAATGTCTGGGAGAGTTGTTTCATCCCCTTAAAATAATAGGAATAATAAGCAAGTAAGAAGATGATTAAATGGGTAAACTGTCTGAACTTGTTGTGTTGTTGGAGAAGGAGGATAGGAATAGAGAGAGTATTAACATTTATTGAGTACCTGCTTGGAGCCATGACAGTGAACATAAAGTTATTTTGTTTGATTCTACAGTAGTCTTATGAGATAAATGCCATTATTGTTACGAATTGAAGCTTAAAGAAGTTAGATAAGTTATCCGAAGTTGGATATAGCTTTCCAGTTTCAAAGTTCAAGCTTTGTCTGTTGTTTTTAGTATTGCAACTATATAATTTACAGCCTAAACTGGGACACTTGAGAGAATAAAAGGAGGCTCTATTAATAGCTACACTGGGCAGCCCATGTATACTGGGGCTGCCCTAGACAAACTGGGATGTGTAGTCATCTATATTTTGAGTGTCTTTATGGATTTGGAATTTGTGCTGGTAGACAAGGCCTGCCAGGGTCAACTAAGGAGAAAATCACAGTCTGAAAATATTCCTGATAATCAGGGTTAATGGAGAGGGATATATGGAAGGGGAATATTTATTAAATAAATTTGATATTTAACATTTCTGATGCCCTCCTCTTCTATTTTATGAGTATAGAAACAGATGGTTGGCACCATGCACTTAATCCCACATTTTGTTTTAAGATTACTAGTCAGTGTGGAGATTATGCATTTGGCATACCCAAGTAGAAACTGAGGAAATGAAAAGGTAGATTCTGCTGTATTAACAAAATTTTTTAAATTAAAAAATTAGAAAAAATTTAGATGTTGTATGAATGATCATATATAAACATAATACAAAACTGAGTTAGATGAGTGGCATCTTCCAGTGTAAGATAGATCTTATATGTATCTTATGCATAATATATATTTATATACACACATACACATATACATATAAACACATACATACATATACACACACACAAATACTCATACTAATGCTTAGCCTGATATGTATACAATTAGTATTCACACAAAGAATCCCTACAAGTCTGTTAAAAAAAAAAAAAAGAACCCAGAAGCAACGTGACAAGGGATACAAAGCATAACTTATGGCCAATAAATGCTACAGGAAGCTGAAACTACTAGTGTTAGGAAATAGCAGACTAAATGATTCACAAAGTCATTACTGTGGTTTATGAGATCCTGCAAGATCTGCTTCTGTCCATGTCCCTAAACTCATCTCACAGCATTCTCTCCCCTCATTTATCACACTTCAGCTCAGCCTACCTCCTTTCAGTTTTCAAATATGCTTAAGCTCTTTCCTGTTTTCTGACAGAAATTTCTTCTTCTGGCACTTTTTAATTTATTTTACAACATGATCTCTAATCATTTTTTTGTTTGTTTGTTCATTTTCTGTTTCTTATTCTAAAATACAAGCTCCATG
This sequence comes from Balaenoptera ricei, assembly GCF_028023285.1. Classification (NCBI taxonomy): domain Eukaryota; kingdom Metazoa; phylum Chordata; class Mammalia; order Artiodactyla; family Balaenopteridae; genus Balaenoptera; species Balaenoptera ricei. The sequence continues at coordinate 112,652,429 of NC_082642.1, forward strand.
AGGTCAGGGACTTCATCTGTCTTATTTTCTACTCTATGCCTGGGGCATTTTGCTCAGTTCTTGGAACATACTAGGAACTCAAAATAAAAGATAATAATGTATGTTATTGAATGGGGAGAGAACTGTTAGACATTAGTTGAGGATTTTCCATACAGTTAGGAACAGAGAGTAACAGATTATATTGTGGCCCCCGTATTCTCTCCTGTCATCCTTGCCCCATCCAATATCTAATGTATTCCCAATCAAATAAGGTTAGCATAATCAGGAAATCTATCAAACAGCAACATAACAAGACAAAAGAAAACCAGGTGTCTATCCTTAAGATCTTTCAGATGGAAAACAAATTAAGAGACTCTGCACTAGGTAAAAATAATAATTTATAATCATTGTAATGGTTGGGTCATTTTGAGATAAGAAAATTTGGTAAACATATGACTCATTATTTTATGAAATCAATCTTTTGCATAGTGACTAATTCCTACTATATCTTTTAGCCCCATCTTGCTCCCAATGTCTACTCCTGTGAGTTTGGTTAGATATTCACATGGACAGGGATAGGGCAAAGACGTCTGTTTCCTGTGTTACTTGGTATGTAAATGTATAAGAACTTAATGATTTGTTTAATTTTCTGACTAAAAAGAGGCCCTTCGTGGGACTGAGCCAGAAGTCACATATCACCATCTCCTTCATGCCACTGTGAAATGCTATCCCTTTCCTAGAACCTTTTTTGACATCCAAACTTGGTTTGATATCTTCCTTCTTTAACTTCCCTAATGAGGTAAAGAAAAGGAATTCTTATTCGTGTGTCCCAGCCCTTTTCTTCATGTTTTTCCTAGATGCCATCACCATAATTCCTTTGTATCCTTTATGACACTTATATTTTAATTATTTGTTGTAGTTTTTTTCTGCCTTCATTATTTTGTAAATCCTTTTAGGGCAGTGTGAGTGATTTTCATTATTTGTTCTTAGGAACCTAATAAATATTTGTCAAAGAAATAAATGATGGATAATGGGTATGCTTAACTCATTGTCCTATAATATTCTTATAAATGAAATAAAGGGAGATGAGTCTCATCTTTAAAAATCTAAGAC